>NC_058373.1:127175000-132085000 GCF_018350175.1 Felis catus
AAGGAATGTAAGGGTTTTCCCTCACTTTGTAAGCTATTAAAACTTTGTTTTCAAAATTATACTTTCCTAGTCAACATTTACATTGTAGTACAATTTTTATATTATGTTTAGATAAGGTTTCATATCCATTTAATAATTTGATATAATAGCTTTACTAATTACAAAGATGAGAAAAGTAAATAGGTTAATTGCAATTTCTGAGTTTCCAAAAATAACTTCTTTCCTCTCCTCTCCTCTCCTCTCCTCTCCTCTCCTCTCCTCTCCTCTCCTCTCCTCTCCTCTTCTCCCCTCCCCTGCCCTCCCCTCTCATCCCCTCCTTTCCCCTCTCCTCTCCTCTCCTTTCAGAGAGAGAGCACATGAGAGCTGGGGAGAGGGCCAGAGGATGAGAAAGAGAAAAATCTTAAGCAGGTTTCATACTCAGCACAGATCCTGATGTAGAGCCCAGTCCCACAACGCTGGGATCATGATCTGAGCCAAAATCAAGAATCTGATGCTCAATGGACTGAGCCGCCCAGGCACCCCTCCAAAAATAACTTCTAAAAAAATTACCTCACGTCCTCACATCCAACTGAGGTCTATACCAAAAAAAATGTTTTCTTTTAATGTTTTGTAATAGCTACATGTTGAAAGAGATTCTATAAATCACCATTCTTTTACAATAATTTTAAAAAATAATAAGGCAAAAATCTGCATACTTATAGCTTTGCCAGAAACTTCCAAGTGTCAAGGGCACCCAACCTTAATCTCATGCCTTTACTTCCATTGCACATTTTTGCATGTCTTAAATAACTTATTATTTAGTTTGTATATTTTTGTCCTTTACAGGTCAGAATGACACTTGCTACGTCATTCTAAGACTTTCTCTTTTATTTCAGTATTACATTTAAGCTACTTACCCATGTCACCATGTCAGCAGTAGTACTCCAATGCCAATCCACTGATTTTTCTCTAGTTTCTCATTATTGCAAATAATAGTAGCATACACAGTTTTGTAAGAGTGTATTCACGTACAAAAGTTTCTCTAGGGAATACACCTGGAAGTAGAATTTCTGAAGCATAGGTTATAGATATCTTCAAATGTGCTAGATAATTCCAAATTCTCTTTTAAAATGTGTATAACAGTTTACAAACACAAAATGTTTTCAGTTTTGTCTAGAACATTTACGTTTTGAATCCCTTCTGGAATGAGTTATTTTATAGAGTATAAGGTAAAAATCCAATTTCATATGTTTCCTATATGAATAACGTATTATGCCCAAATCATTTTATGGTAATTCTCTACTCTTCCCACTAATTTGAAAATTCTCTGCTATTATATATCATGTTAAGTTATATGAGTGTTTTTGTTTCTAGGCCTTTGTTTCTGTTTTGTTTGTTTGGTTTTTGTTTGTGCACAGAGACTATTAATTAGTTGTTGAGGTATAATTTGCATACTACACAATTCATTCGTTTAAAGTATAAAATCCAGTGATTTTTACTTTATTTACAGGATTGTACAGTTATCACCATGATCTAAGTTAGAACATTTTTTTTAATGTTTATTTATTTTTGAGAGAGAGAGAGAGAGAGAGAGAGAGAGCGAGCATGAGCGTGAGAGGGGCAGAGAGAGAGGGAGACACAGAATCCAAAGCAGGCTTCAGGCTCTGAGCTGTCAGCACAGAGCCTGACGCGGGGCTCGAACTCACAAACCATGAGATCATGACCTGAGCCAAAGCCAGACGCTCAACCGACTGAGCCACCCAGGCACCCCATAAGTTAGAACATTTTTATCTTTCCTATAAGAAATCCACTACACGTTAGCAGTCCAGTGTCCCTCCTCGGCTCTTCCTGCCTATGACCATCTCTTCCCCTGGCCTAAGAAATCACTAATATACTTTCTTTCTCTATACTTTTCCCTGTTCCCTGCATTTTATATAAATGGAACCATAAAATAGGTGGTCTTTTATGATAGACTTCTTTCATCTAGGATAATGTATTCAAAGTTGACCCGTGTTTCAGCACCACTTCATTTGTTTTGTTGTTGAATAATAATTATTTGGATACGCTGCCTTTTATTTATCTATTCATCAGTTGGTAGACATTTGGGTTGTTTTGCTTTTTGGCTACCATGAATAATGCTGCAGTGAGCATTCATTTACAAGTTTTTGTGGAATCATTTCTCTTGGGCATATATATATAGGAATTGAATTCATGAGTCATATGGTAATTCTGCTTAACTTTTGGAATACCTACCAAACTGTGTTTCCAAAGTGACTCTACCATTTTACATACCCACCAGCAATGCATGACGGTTCCGATTTCTTTATTTACTGTAGATTTATAACATGCTTTGTTATCTGGCAGGAACATTCTCCCAGATTGTGCTTCTCTAGGATTACCTTTGCTATTCTTGAAATTTTGCTGTTCAATCTAAATTTGAGAATTAGCTTTATAGGCCCCACAGGAATTCCCATAGGGATTTTCACTAGCATTGGATTATAGATTATTTTGGTAGGAAGGAACAACAGTACCATATTATATTTTCAAATTCTTAAGGATGCTGTATCTCTGAATGTATTTAGTTGTTCCTTGGTTACTACAAATAAAGGTTTACAACTATATACATGGTTGCTTTGCATCTTGTGGAATTTATTCCTAATGAATTTTATTGTAATTTTTATTTAAATGTTATATTTTAAAAACATTTGTTTATATATTTTTGACAAATGTGCAAATAGCATTTACTATGTGCCACACACTATTCTAAGTAGTAAACCAATATATGAATGTTGAGTGAATGTTGAGTTTGTGTGTACCTGTGTGTGTGTGTGTGTGTGTGTGTGTGTGTGTGGTATATAACTTTCCATCTATGGATTTTACTTGGGATTAACTTTATTCAGTGATGTTATTTTCTATATTTAATCCTCACAATAACTTTAAAACAGGTACTGAGAAAACTGTAGCTCAGAGAAGGGAAAATACTTAATGAAAGCAAGCAATTGGGAGAAATGAGACTTTGACCCAATTGGGTCAAACAGTAGAGATCACTCTTGTTATTTCAATCTAAAGTAATCACACCTTAGAGACTCTGAATTCTGTGCTAAAATAAATGTCCTCATACACTTGGTTTTACATAAGTTTTGATAATTAAAGGCATTTTCTTTTTTGTTGTTGTTTTGGCTTGTTTTTAATTAAGAGCATTTTCTTTAGGAAGTGTATATTCACTCATGTTTACCCACAGGCACCTTGACTCCCACTTATCACAATTAAAAGTCCTTATAAAATAGCAGTGGTTATTTGTAATGGAGCAGAAACTTATGGGGACTGGAGTACTAAGTACCCCGGGGTATTTTACATCATATACTTAGAAATTTATATAATTGGTTTTGATTTTTAAAATATGCCCGGTTTAGGAAAAAGGACACACACACACACACACACACACACACACACACACACTAGAATAAAGAAAAATCAAACCAGTTGAAAATTCAAACACCTTCTGCATTTGTTTTCTGAGACTACCTTGGTGAATTGACAAAAGTTTGGTAGTTTAAAAACAAAAGAAATTTTTTTTTTCAGTCTGGAGGTCAAATCCAAAATAGAGCAGGGTCGTGCTTCTACATATCAGGTGCTCTAGGAGAGAATCTGTTCCGTGCTTCTTTTAGCTTCTAGTGGCTGCTGACTGTAATGAGTTAATTTTATATGTCCACTGACTGAGCCATGGTGCCCAGATTTGATCAAATGTTATTCTGGGTGTTTCAGTGAGGGTGTTTTGTGATGATATTTACATTTAAATAGACGGACTTTGAGTGAAGCAGATTGCTCTCCATAATGTGAATGGGCCTCATCCCATTAAGTTGAAGGCCAGATAAAATCTCTTCAGAGCAAGAGGAAATTCTGGCTTCAGATTTTATCTGCATTAAAGTTTCTTCCTGGTTCTCTAGCTGGACTGACTTTGCACTCAAACTGAAACTCTTTTCTGAGCCTCCTGCCTGCCAGCCTCCCTTATAAGATTTTGTACTCACCAACCCTCCACAATCACATGAGCCAGTTCCTTAAAATAAATCTCCTTCTCTGTATATACACGTCGTCTTGGTTTTATTTCTCTGGAGAATTCAGACTCATACATTGGGCTTGTGGCCACAATCCTCCAATCTCTGCCTACATCTTCATATTGTTGCAGGATTTCTTACCACAATACCCGGGATTTGTTGCCTCGCTGCTTCGAAAAATGAAGAGGTGGACACAAAATGAGCAGCAGGCAAAAGTTTATTAGAATATAAGATTAGAAATGAAGAAGAGTAGAAAAACTCTCTTTACAGAGAGGGGACATTCAAAAGTAAATTCCTGCCTACAATAGGCAAGGGTCCTTGTTTTATAAGGTTCTGGTCAACCCACCCCTTCCCTTCTCCCTGTTCCTTCTCAGGTTTCATCCTTATTGGCTGGATAACTCTAGGTGCTGGGTTGTCCATTCCTGATTGGCTCGTTTCCATTGTATGAGGGGTGGTCTGTGGCCATACCAGTTCCTTGTAGGTCATGGGTTTTATGGTCTACTCATTTTTAGTCAGGTCTTTTGTCAAATTCCTGGAGGAAAACTAAGGGGGAGTTTTCTGAGGGGGTTTGCTGTGGTCAGACACTCTCAGCATTGTTCCAAAATGTCTTTCCCCACCCAGGGGCCTCAGGTCCTAATGCTTTCCCTCTCTGCCTATTTTATCCTATGTTTTTCCTATCATATTACTCTGTCTTCTGTGTCTGATCCCCCTCTGCCTCTCTCTTACAATATTTGTGATGGTCTTTAGGGTCCACCCAGATATTCCAGAGTAATCCCTTCATCTCAAATATTTTTATCCAATTACATCTACAAAGACTGTTGTTTTGAATAAGGCAATGTTTAAAAATTAAAAAAAAAGAAAGCCAGGGGTTGAAAGGTCAGACTCTATTCCTGCAACTAACTACAGTTTTGGAAATAACTTTGTCAGATTCTTGTTTGATTTTTTTTTTTGCATCGAGGTAATATCTCATAGAAACAGTATATGTGTTTTGTTGTTTGCATTTCCTCAGAGCAAGTAAAGTGATATTAGAAGGATCATGTGTTTTTCTTTTTCCCGTAATACACACATACACACACACACACACACACACACACACACACACACACACATTAAGTAGCTGTGTGACTTTGGATTAAGCCATTTTCTTGACTTCATTTTCCTCATTTATAAATATGTTAGTTTGGTTATGTAGTCTTTGTGGTACTTTATTATTCTAAAATTTTATGAACTTGCATCTATAAACCTCTCTATTTTATGATGATATCTCTTGATGCAGAATAGCTGATCCAGCTGTTTCTTATTATCTAACTCACCTACAACCCAGGTTGTCTGAGTGAATTACTGGAATATTCTAAAAATGACTCAACAATTTGACATTTTAAAGGGCCAAATCATTTTGAAATACAACCAACATATGTTAAACAATGTTGACCCATTTAACATCACAATTTTGTGTCAAATTAAAACAATATATCTTAACATCAGTATGAAAATACCAAATCACAGATGATAAATTCTTCACACTGGACATATACTGCAAATCAAGTAATCAGATTCTGTACCCACAATATGATAAAAATGTAGTTGCTTTTTTCTTGTCAGTTCATGTACACAAAAGTCAGTTTCAAAAACATGCACATAAATGTCATGAATCTTTTAAAAATTTCCACAGATAATGAAGTCTATTGTCTAATTTGTGGATTTGAATTTAGAAGTCAAGGACTGCTGCTCTGTATTTTATAAAAGTGTCAGATACAAAAAACCAGTCATTAAATTATTTTTATGATGATAATAATAATTAGATGACCACAGCATTGAAAAACCAGGGAGTTAACATTATTTTTCAGCAATGTGAATTATCCATATTTTAATACTCTTAATAAAATGTCTCTTTGATGCTTTGATGAGAGACGACCCCTTAGAGCTAGAATTTTTTTAAGTGTTTGTATTTAGCAAGTGTTGCATTGAGTCCAGCCAGTAGTAATTCCAAAGACTTGACTAGTTAAATATTTGAAGCTTTCATGAGCAATACTTCAGGAAGAGATTCTGAGGCCATTTCAATTTTATCTCATTCAAATATCCTCTGACTGTTCCCTTAGCCTATTCTGTTATTTTCATATGGGTGATGGTCAGGTTATGAAGAAAATAGCTTAAGTCAATGGTGATAAGACAAATTTTGTTTTAGGAAAGCATTTCTACTTTATATTTTACTCTTTCTCCATATCTTAACCTTCTATTTGTTCTTATTTTGAGTCTTGATGAACTATAGGCATATTTGCTGCTAATGCTTCCTGAGGAAGGGTAGTATCTGCCAAAATAAATGAAATTCAGTTGTTTAATGGGGTTTCCCTCTTTGTAGATGTTTTAAATGGACACGTCAGTAGAATCAAATGAGCTTATAAAGTCTAGAACATGTGAATGGCAAGAATGTGTATGTGAGGGAAGAAAGATCAAACAGTCAAAATAGTCTGTAAGGTAATATGAAAACCCAATTTTTTCCTATGACTCCTCTCAGAAAGTCTGTAATGTGTAATATCTAAGAGTGAAAGTGGATTTTTTGGGCCTGACTGCCAACTCCATCATTTGACAAGCTGTGTAATACTGGGCACGTTTCTACACTTCTCTGTGCCTTCATTCCTGCAACCACAAAATGGAGCTAAAGATTAGATCTTTACAGATTTGGCATAAGGATTAAGTGAGTACTAGTACTGAGTACATGATTAATAAACAAATTACCGACATTATCACTACTTATAAAGAATTACTCTTTTCCGGGGCATCTGGGTGGCTCAGTCAGTTAGGCGCCCAACTTGGATCAGATCATGATCTCATGGGTTGTGAGTGTGAGTGCTGCATTGGGCTCTGTGCTGACAGCTCAGTCTGGAGCTGCTTTGGATTCTGTGTCTCCCTATTTCTCTGCACCTTCCCCACTTGTGCTCTGTCTCTCAAAAGTAAATAAACATTTAAAAAATTAAAAAAAAGAGTTACTCTTTTCCATAAATATAAAGAATCCATAATCCAATTTCTAAAGGAATTTCCCAGTCGAACTGACATTGGTAGGGCAGATGGTATTTTTATTTTTTTTCTTTATGTCAATTTATTCTATTTTATTCTTTTTCTTTACATTTTTTTCAATGTATGAAATTTATTGCCAAATTGGTTTCCATACAACACCAGTGCTCATCCCAAAATGTGCCCTCCTCAATATCCATCACCCACGCTCCCCTCCCTCCCACCCCCCATCAACCCTCAGTTTGTTCTCAGTTTTTAAGAGTCTCTCATGCTTTGGCTCTCTCCCACTCTAACCTCTTTTTTTTTTTCCTTCCCCTCCCCCATGGGTTTCTGTTAAGTTTCTCAGGATCCACATAAGAGTGAACACATATGGTATCTGTCTTTCTCTGTATGGCTTATTTCACTTAGCATCACACTCTCCAGTTCCATCCACGTTGCTACAAAGGGCCATATTTCATTCTTTCTCATTGCCACGTTGTACTCCATTGTGTATATAAACCACAATTTCTTTATCCATTCATCAGTTGATGGACATTTAGGCTCTTTCCGTCATTTGGCTATTGTTGAGAGTGCTGCTATAAACATTGGGGTACAGGGGCGCCTGGGTGGCGCAGTCGGTTAAGCGTCCGACTTCAGCCAGGTCACGATCTCGTGGTCCATGAGTTCGAGCCCCGCGTTGGGCTCTGGGCTGATGGCTCAGAGCCTGGAGCCTGTTTCCGATTCTGTGTCTCCCTCTCTCTCTGCCCCTCCCCCGTTCATGCTCTGTCTCTCTCTCTGTCCCAAAAATAAATAAACGTTGAAAAAGAAAACATTGGGGTACAAGTGCCCCTATGCATCAGTACTCCTGTATCCCTTGGGTAAATTCCTAGCAGTGCTACTGCTGGGTCACAGGGTAGGTCTATTTTTAATTTTTTGAGGAACCTTCACACTGTTTTCCAGAGTGGCTGCACCAGTTTGCATTCCCACCAACAGTGCAAGAGGGTTCCTGTTTCTCCACATCCTCTCCAGCATCTATTTATAGTCTCCTGATTTGTTCATTTTGGCCACTCTGACTGGCGTGAGGTGATATCTGAGTGTGGTTTTGATTTGTATTTCCCTGATGAGGAGTGACATTGAGCATCTTTTCATGTGCCTGTTGGCCATCTGGATGTCTTCTTTAGAGAAGTGTCTATTCATGTTTTCTGCCCATTTCTTCACTGGGTTATTTGTTTTTCGGGCGTGGAGTTTGGTGAGCTCTTTATAGATTTTGGATACTAGCCCTTTGTCCAATATGTCATTTGCAAATATCTTTTTCCTATTCTGTTGGTTGCCTTTTAGTTTTGTTGGTTGTTTCCTTTGCTGTGCAGAAGCTTTTTATCTTCATAAGGTCCCAGTAGTTCATTTTTGCTTTTAATTCCCTTGCCTTTGGGGATGTGTCAAGTAAGAAATTGCTACAGCTGAGGTCAGAGAGGTCTTTTCCTGCTTTCTCTTCTAGCGTTTTGATGGTTTCCTGTCTCACATTCAGATCCTTTATCCATTTTGAGTTTATTTTTGTGAATGGTGTGAGAAAGTGGTCTAGTTTCATTCTTCTGCATGTTGCTGTCCGGTTCTCCCAGGCCCATTTGTTAAAGAGACTGTCTTTTTTCCATTGGACATTCTTTCCTGCTTTTTCAAAGATTAGTTGGCCATACTTTTGTGGGTTCAATTCTGGAGTCTCTATTCTATTCCATTGGTCTGTGTGTCTGTTTTTGTGCCAATACCATGCTGTCTTGATGATTACAGCTTTGTAGTAGAGGCTAAGGTCTGGGATTGTGATGCCTCCTGCTTGGTCTTCTTCTTCAAAATTACTTTGGCTATTCGGGGCCTTTTGTGGTTCCATATGAATTTTAGGATTGCTTGTTCTAGTTTCGAGAAGAATGCTGGTGCAATTTTGATTGGGATTGCAGTAAATGTGTAGATAGCTTTGGGTAGTATTGACATTTTGACAATATTTATTCTTCCAATCCATGAGCACGGAATGCTTTCTATTTCTTTATATCTTCTTCAATTTCCTTCATAAACTTTCTATAGTTTTCAGCATACATGTCCTTTACATCTTTGGTTAGATTTATTCCTAGGTGTTTTATGCTTCTTGGTGCAACTGTGAATGGGATCAGTTTCTTTATTTGTCTTTCTGTTGCTTCATTATTGGTGTATAAGAATGCAACTGATTTCTGTACATCGATTTCGTATCCTGCAACTTTGCTAAATTCATGTATCAGTTCTAACAGACTTTTGGTGGAGTCTATCGGATTTTCCACGTATAATATCATGTCATCTGCAAAAAGTGAAAGCTTGACTTCATCTTTGCCAATTTTGATGCCTTTGATTTCCTTTTGTTGTCTGATTGCTGATGCTAGAACTTCCAGCACTATGTTAAACAACAGCGGTGAGAGTGGGCATCCCTGTCGTGTTCCTAATCTCAGGGAAGAAGCTCTCAGTTTTTCCCCATTGAGGATGATGTGAGCTGTGGGCTTTTCATAAATGGCTTTTATGATCTTTAAGTATGTTCCTTCTATTCCGACTTTCTCGAGGGTTTTTATTAAGAAAAGTTGCTGAATTCTGTCAAATGCCTTTTCTGCATCGATTGACAGGATCATATGGTTCTTTTCTTTTCTTTTATTAATGTGATGTATCACGTTGATTCATTTGCGAACATTGAACCAGCCCTGCATCCCAGGAATGAATCCCACTTGATCATGGTGAATAATTCTTTTTATACGCTGTTGAATTCGATTTGCTAGTATTTTATTGAGAATTTTTGCATCCATATTCATCAGGGATATTGGCCTGTAGTTCTCTTTTTTTTTACTGGGTCTCTGTCTGGTTTAGGAATCAAAGTAATACTGGCTTCATAGAATTAGAATGAGTCTGGAAGTTTTCCTTCCCTTTCTATTTTTTGGAATAGCTTGAGAAGCATAGGTATTATCTCTGCTTTAAACGTCTGGTAGAACTCCCCTGGGAAGCCATCTGGTCCTGGACTCTCATTTGTTGGGAGATTTTTGATGACTGATTCAATTTCTTTGCTGGTTATGGGTCTGTTCAAGCTTTCTATTTCCTCCTGATTGAGTTTTGGAAGCATGTGGGTGTTTAGGAATTTGTCCATTTCTTCCAGGTTGTCCAGTTTGTTGGCATATAATTTTTCATAGTATTCCCTGATAATTGCTTGTATCTCTGAGGGATTGGCTGTAATAATTCCGTTTTCATTCATGATTTTATCTATTTGGGTCATCTCCCTTTTCTTTTTGAGAAGCCTGGCTAGAGGTTTATCAATTTTGTTTATTTTTTCAAAAAACCAACTCTTGGTTTCGTTGATCTGCTCTACAGTTTTTTTAGATTGTATATTGTTTATTTCTGCTCTGATCTTTATTATTTCTCTTCTTCTGTTGGGTTTAGGGTGTCTTTGCTGTTCTGCTTCTATTTCCTTTAGGTGTGCTGTTAGATTTTGTATTTGGGATTTTTCTTGTTTCTTGAGATAGGCCTGGATTGCAATGTATTTTCCTCTCAGGACTGCCTTTGCTGCATCCCAAAACGTTTGGATTGCTGTATTTTCATTTTCGCTTGTTTCCATATATTTTTTGATTTCTTCTCTAATTGCCTGGTTGACCCATTCATTCTTTAGTAGGGTGTTCTTTACCCTCCATGCTTTTGGAGGTTTTCCAGACTTTTTCCTGTGGTTGATTTCAAGCTTCATAGCATTGTGGTCTGAAAGTATGCATGGTATGATTTCAATTCTTGTATACTTATGAAGGGCTGTTTTGTGACCCAGTATGTGATCTATCTTGGAGAATGTTCCATGTGCACTCGAGAAGAAAGTATATTCTGTTGCTTTGGGATGCAGAGTTCTAAATATATCTGTCAAGTCCATCTGATCCAATGTCTCATTCAGGGCCCTTGTTTCTTTATTGACCATGTGTCTAGATGATCTATCCATTTCTGTAAGTGGAGTGTTATAGTCCCCTGCAATTACCACATTCTTACCAATAAGATTGCTTATGTTTGTGAGTAATTGTTTTATATATTTGGGGGCTCCGGTATTCGGTGCATAGACATTTATAATTGTTAGCTCTTCCTGATGGATAGACCCTGTGATTATTATATAATGCCCTTCTTCATCTCTTGTTACAGCCTTTATTTGAAAGTCTAGTTTGTCTGATATAAGTATGGCTACTCCAGCTTTCTTTTGACTTCCAGTGGCATGATCAATAGTTCTCCATCCCCTCACTCACAATCTGAAGGTGTCCTCAGGTCTAAAATGAGTCTCTTGTAGGCAGCAAATAGATTGGTCTTTTTTTTTTTTTTTTATCCATTCCGATACCCTATGTCTTTTGGTTGGCGTATTTAGTCCATTTACATTCAGTGTTATTATAGAAAGATACGGGTTTAGAGTCATTGTGATGTCCGTAGATTTCATGCTTGTAGCGATGTCTCTGGAACTTTGCCTCACAGGATCCCCCTTAGGATCTCTTGTAGGGCTGGTTTAGTGGTGACAAATTCCTTCAGTTTTTGTTTGTTTGGGAAGACCTTTATCTTTCCTTCTATTCTAAATGACAGACTTGCTGGATAAAGGATTCTCGGCTGCATATTTTTTCTGTTCATCACATAGAAGATCTCCTGCCATTCCTTTCTGGCCTGCTAAGTTTCAGTAGAGAGATGGGTCACAAGTCTTATAGGTCTCCCTTTATATGTTAGAGCACGTATATCCCTAGCTGCTTTCAGAAGTTTCTCTTTATCCTTGTATTTTGCCAGTTTCACTATGGTATGTCGTGCAGAAGATAGATTCAAGTTACGTCTGAAGGGAGTTCTCTGTGCCTCTTGGATTTCAATGCCTTTTTCCTTCCCCAGATCTGGGAAGTTCTCAGCTATTATTTCTTCAAGTACACCTTCAGCACCTTTCCCTTTCTCTCCCTCCTCTGGAATACCAATTATGCATAGATAATTTCTCTTTAGTGCATCACTTAGTTCTCTAATTTTCCCCTCATACTCCTGGATTTTTTTATCTCTCTTTTTCTCAGCTTCTTCTTTTTCCATAATTTTATCTTCTAGTTCACCTATTCTCTCCTCTGCCTCTTCAATCCAAGCCGTAGTTGTCTCCATTTTATTTTGCAGCTCATTTATAGCATTTTTTAGCTCCTCCTGCCTGTTCCTTAGTCCCTTGATCTCTGTAGCAATAGATTCTCTGCTGTCCTTTATACTGTTTTCAAGCCCAGCGATTAATTTTATGACTATTATTCTAAATTGACTTTCTGTTATATTATTTAAATCCTTTTTGATCAGTTCATTGGCTGTTGTTATTTCCTGGAGATTCTTTTGAGGGGAATTCTTCCGTTTCATCATTTTGGATAGTCCCTGGAGTGGTGTGGGACTGCAGGGCACTTCCCCTGTGCTGTCTTGAATAACAGGTTGGTGGGCAGGGCCGCAGTCAGACCTGATGTCTGCCCCCAGCCCACCGCTGGGGCCACAGTCAGACTGGTGTGTGCCTTTTCTTCCCCTCTCCTAGGGGCGGGATTGACTGTGGGGTGGTGTGGCCTGTCTGGGCTACTTGCACACTGCCAGGCTTGTGCTGGGGATCTGGCGTATTAGCTGTGGTTGATCGGCAAGGTGCACAGGGGCAGGAAGGGCAGGCTCAGCTTGCTTTTCCTTTGGAGATCCGCTTAGGGAGGGGCCCTGCAGCACCAGGAGGGAGTCAGACCCGCCAGAGGGATGGGTCCGCAGAAGCACAGTGTTTGGTGTTTGCGAAGTGCAGGCAAGTTCCCTGGCGGGAACCGGTTCCTTTTGGGATTTTGGCTGGGGGATGGGCGAGGGAGATGGCGCTGGCAAGCGCCTTTGTTCCCCCGCCAAGCTGTGCTCTGTAGTCTGGGGCTCAACAACTCTCCCTCCCGTTGACCTCCAGCCCTCCTGTTCTCTGAGCAGAGCTGTTAGCTTATAACCTTCCAGATGTCAAGTCCCTCTTGCTGTCTGAACACACTGCGTCTGGCCCCTCCGTGTTTGCAAGCCAGACTCGGGGGCTCTGCTTGGCCGTCAGGCTGCCCTCCGCTCCAGTCCGGCTCCCTCCCGCCAGTCCCTGGAGTGCGCACTGCCTCTCTGCCCTTTGTACCTTCTTCAGTGGACCTCTCATCTGCGCTTGCCTCTGGAGAATCCGTTCTGCTAGTCTTTTGGCGATTTTCTGGGTTATTTAGGCAGGTGTGGGTGGAATCTAGTGATCTGCAGGATGCACGGTGAGCTCAGCGTCCTCCTACGCCGCCATCTTCCCAGAAGCCCTCTAAAAAATATCCATAGTGATATTTCTGATTCTACATGTCTTCCTAAAACTTGGCAACTTCTCAATCAAAAGCTGGAGTCTACTACCTGCCTTGAGCATTGGTTGGTTCTAATGAATAGAATATATAGTGTGGCAGAAGAGAAGCTGTATGACTTCTGAGGCTAGGTGATATAAGATGATATAGTTTCTGTCTCTCTTTCTGTCTCTCTTTCCCTCTCTATTCTCTCTGTGTCTCCAGATGTTTGCCCTTGGAACCCAGCCGCCATGATGTGAGGAAGCCTGGGCCACCCAGAGAGACCATATGTAGTTGTCCCCAGCTAGGGATTCACTGCCAGCCAGACATGTGAGTAGGGCTTCAGATAATCTCAGCATTATAGCTGATGCCAAGTGGAGCTGAGAGGGGATATAATTGCCAAAGCCTGCCGAAATTAAAGATTAATGAATAAAATAAATGTTGTTTTAAGCCACACATTTTGTGATAATGTGTTACATGGCAATAGTAATTGGAGTAGTAGGCATTGCAGATGACCAGTAAAATAGAAAGTGCCTAAAAAATATAATGGGGTGTGATGTTAATTTTTTGTGCCATAAAATTTGACTGGGCTCAAGGATGCCCAGAAAGCTTGTAAAATAGATTTCTGGGTTTGTCTGTAACAGTGTTTCTGGAAGAGATTAGCATTTAAATCAGTAGACAGAGTAAAGAAGATTCACCTCCCCAGTGCAGATGGACATGATCCAGTCCACTGAGGGCCTGAATAGAATGAAAAGGCAGAGTAAGCAAATTTGCTGTCTTTGCCTGAGGTGGGACATCCATCTTCAGACCTTGAACATCAGTGCTTCTGGTTTCTTGCTCCTTCAGATTAGACTTGATCATTGGGTCCCCTGTTTCTCTGGCTTTCAGGCTGGGACTGGAACTATACCACTGGCTTTCTTGTTTCTCCAATGTGCAGGCAGCAGATCCTAGGACTTCACAGCCTCCATGACTATGTCATTTAATTCCTATAATAAATTTGCTCTTATAGATCCCTGTATGTGTCCTATTGGTTCTCTTTCTCTGGAGAACCCTAATACACTGAGTAATGCAGAAGTCTACCCAGGCATATGTAATGATAAGATTTAAACAAAGATATGAAAATAAAATTGTGGTGAGCATCTGTACTTGAATCACTAGACTAGAGCTCACATTTGGGAATCTGACATCTCTGATCTTAATCCCAGCTCCAATCTTACTTTGCTGGGAAAATTTTTGCATGTTTTTCTTCCCTTCTTTGCTTGAGTTTCATTGGGCAAGGGGTTATGGGTACAAATATAAAATACCTCCTGGAATTGTTGAGGATAAAAACATAACAAATAGAACAGAGTAAAACCTTGATACATGTCAGCCATTGGTGTTCCCCTGACATTGTTTTCAGCAAGTGTCCCCCATGTTCTAGGCACTTTCGTAGCCCCTCAGATACACTAGCAGACACTTTTCCTTCCACATGGAGCTTAGAATCTCTACACAAAGACCCATTGTTTTCTTTGTTTGTATGAATTTTAATCCGTTATCACCTTATATTACTTGAGTTCTTTCCAGTGTTTGAACTAATTTCTTAACTCTTTTTTAACCTTTCTCACCTCCTTCCTATTATGTAGCCCCTTAATAATCTGTTCAGAAAACAAATCTGAGCATATAGTTTAACCAAATTCTTAGCCTCCCCTCCATCACCTTCAGTAAATCTTTACGTATAACACTTTTTTATCTTGTTACTACAAGATCCGTTAATTCTGTTTTCTGCTACTGTGTTTGAGAGATACTGTTGAACTCCTATCAGACACTGTGGCACAGTGGGCATACTGGAAATCACTGGTGAGCAAGACAACATATCCACTGCCCTCGTGGGACTTACACTCTATCATGGACAATTAAAGAAGCTATAATAACTCAGTTATGATTAAAGATGATCTGGGAGGATGATGTATGGGGAACTTAAGTTGAAGAGGTCAGTGTTTCTGAAGAAAATGTGTTCATATTGACAGTTGGGGGGTTAGTAGAAGTGAGCTGGCTTTGTCTGGTAATGCATGTTTTAGTCAGTTCAGGCTGCTATAACAAACTATGTCAGATTGGATGGCTTATATTCAAAAGGAATTTATTTTTCACAGTCTGAAAGCTGGACATCCAAGGTCAGTCTTCCAGCATGATTGGGTGATGGCCCTCTTTCTGGCTTATGGCCAGCACCTGCTCTCTGTGTCCTCACATAATGGAAGGGGCTACTGGTCTGTCTCTAGCCTCTTTTTTTAATTTTTTAACGTTAACTTATTTTTGAAAGAGAGAGAGACAGAGTATGAGCGGGTACGGGAGAGAGAGAGAGAGGGAGACCCAGAATCCAAAGCAGGCTCTAGGCTCTGAGCTGTGAGCACAGAGGCCAATGCTGGGCTCTAACTCACTAACCATGAGATCATGACCTGAGTTGAAGTTGGACGCTTAACCGACTGAGCCACGAAGGAGCCCCTGTACCCTTTTTTATAAGGCACTAATTCGTTTTATGAGTGTTCTACCCTCTGGATTTAAGCATCTCCCAAAAGTTCATTGACCAATACCATCACCTTTGGGAGTTGGTATTTCAACATATGAATTTGGGGGAAACACAAACATTCAGATTATAGCATAATCATTTTATAAATTGCTCTCCAGCAAGGCCAAAGGGCTTGTAGCATTGACCTATCTCAGGTTCCCAAGTTACTGCATCATTCACTCTTCGTACAATTTACTGTATCTCCATTTTATCACAACCAGTGTCTACCCTTCGAATTCCCCATTCACCTCTAGTAGCTAAATTCAGATGTCTTCTGCCTGACCTTGTATGCATTGCATTAATAAGCACGTTGCATATTACCACATGTGCTGGGATGAGTTGAATTAATCTATAATTCTGTTGTGTGTTCCTAAAGGGCAGGGTCTTTTTTTTTTTTTTAATCTTTGTGCTCTTGACACTTTCTCTGGAACATTGTATGCTCTCATTAGAAGTTTTTTTTTTTTTTTTAAATAACTGCTTAATTCTCTAAAGTTAAATTTAATGCTGAATGCCCAAATTGTGTTTGTCTTTCATAAGTGATTCACTTACTCAAGTTTCCTGTAGAATGGAACAGTTATAAAAGAAACACTTGACAAACCCTTTCTAACACAGAACTACATTAACTCATAGACTCAGAGGTAGTAATTTATGATCTATTTTCTTTTCATAGCAATGGTGCTTAGAAATAAAAGATGGTGAAAATAACCTTCTAAAGCAAAATAATGCCAAACATTTGGTTTTGGAATGAAACATGTATAAGGGAAATTGACTAGCTGGAAAAACTGGTATTTCATTGATTGTGCTATCAAAATAAGTGGCTTTTTTGAAAGGACTAGGAGCAAAGGGAAATCACTTTTCCTTAATGTGGTCTTGTCAGGATTTTCTAGATGTGTTATGCATGTTTTACCAGTTTAAGGTGGCAGGGGAGTAGGGAAGGAAAGGTCAAAATCACAAAATCTGCTACAATTTGATTTGCAACTATTTTTTTTTAATTTGCCAACTGTTCACATTTTTTGTGAACATTTTTATAAAAGAAAAATACAATTTTTCACAGCTATCATTGGATAATTTGCTTTATTAGTGCCACTGAATAATAAGCAACTATATTCGCACTGAGCATTCTATTGCAATTAGTATTTTAGTGAAAATGGCCTGTGTCTGGGTCCTGGACCCCCCACCACCTGCTGATGTGGCCATTTCAAGGGATTCAGGGTTGATTATGCTTTGCTGTCTCCACAGGTATTTTTTCAAGACTTTACTTTTTTAAGAGTAGTTTTAGATTCATAGCAAAATTGATAGAAAGGTATAGAAATTTCCCATATACTTCCTACTCCCACACAGAGAAATCCTCCTAGTTTATCAATATTCTCCACCAGAGTGGTGCATTTGTTACACCTGATGAGCCCACATTGGCACATCACAAGCCCATAGTTCGCGTTGGGGTTCACTCTTGGTGTTATACGTTCTGTGAATTTTAGTGACCTGTATCCATTATTATGATACCATACAGAGTAATTTCACTGCCTTAAATACCCTGTGTGTCCACCTATTCACTCCTCACCTTCTTCTACAACTACTGAGAACCACTGATTCTTTTGCCATCTGCACAGTTTTGCCTTTTCCAGAATGTCATGTAGTTGGAATCATATATAACATTTTTAGATTGACTTCTTTCACTTAGTAGTATGTATTTAAGGTTCCTCCATGTCTTTTCATGGTTTGATAGCTCACTTATTTTTCACACTGAATAATATTTCATTTTCTAGATATACCAGAATTTTACCTACTGAGGGGTATCTTGGTTGTTTCCAGGTATTGGGAGTTATAAATAAACCTGCTATAAATATCCAAGCAGAGTTTTGTGTGGACATAAGTTTTCAACTCCTTTGAATAAATACCAAGAAGTGTGATTGCTGGAGTTCATGATAAGAGTATGTTTAGTTCTATAAGAAACCACCAAACTGTCTTCCAAATTGGCTGTACCATTTTGTGTTCCCCTTCCAGCAATGAATGAGCATTTCTATTACTTCGTATCCTTACCATTATTTGGTGTTGTCAGTGGACTGGATTTTGGCCATCGTAATAAATGTGCAGTGTTATTTCACTGCCATTTTAGTGTACATTTCCCTAATGAAACAAAAATGAAATTATATGCTGGCTCTAAAATTCACGATGGAAATAATATAACAATTAAAAAATAAAATTATGTAAATATACCAGGATTGGATATTTGAGTTATCTTAGTTTATTTCATTTTATTATATATATAATACATACATATATATATATATATTTTTTTTGAGAGAGAGAGAGAGAGAGAGAGAGAGAATGCATGGGAAAGGGCAGAGAGAAGAGAGTGGGAGAGAATCTTAAGCAGGCTCTATGCCCAGTGCAGAGACTGACTAGGGTCTTGATCCCATGACCATGAGATCATGACCTGAGCTGAAACTGAGAGTTGGATGCTTAACCGACTGCACCCCCCAGGTACCCCAATGTTAAGTCAGTTTAAATGATTGAGTTGATAATCAATGTGTTCATGAATCACCCCATCCCAATGTTAACCTGAGAAAACTGAGAGTTGAAGAAGTTATTGAACTTGATCCATGATCACAGTTAAGGTGACAACCCTGAGACTGAGAACTCCTTCTGAATCTAGATCTTAATCACTGAAACCCTTAACGTCTATGCCACATGGAATCTTAGAGGACAGTACTTGTTTACATTTTTGACTTTATACATTCAGCATCTAGTTTAGAATTTGGCATACTTACATAGAGAAAAGCTCTGTAAACTCTTACTTGTCTGAACCACACTAAAAGTACCTAAACTCTTCAGCAGCACCTATCCTATATTAATCTAAAAAAATAAACAAGAAAATACCAAAAAATCAATGGATTTTTTTCCTTTCCCAGTCTTATATTTATTGTTATTACTGGTCTTTCTTTTGAACTTCAGTAAAATTTTGCATAACACTAAGGTTTTAAGAGCGAATCCTTGTTTTGTGGATTACCCTTAAAGCAATGCTTCTAATATTCCATCTCTAAGTAGGATGTTTGCTATGGGTTTTTGTTGGATACCTTTCTGTTTTTATTCATTTTTGAGAGACAGGGAGAGACAGAGCGCGACTGGGAGTGGGGCAGAGAGAGGGAGACACAGAATCTGAAACAGGCTCCAGGCTCTGAGGTGTCAGCACAGAGCCCGGCGCGGGGCTCAAATTCGTGAACCACAAGATCATGACCTGATCCCAAGTCAGATGCTTAACTGACTCAGCCACGCAGGCTCCCCTTTGTTGGATACCTTTTATAGTGTAAGTCATTTACCTTCAATAAATGATTTATAAGAATTTTGTTTTTTTTTAATCATAAATAGGGTTAAATCATAGAGCAAGTCTTTGTAGCTGTTGAAATGACTTAATTTTCTCTTTTAATGTATTGTGACCATTAAGTACATTGACATGTTAACTAATGTTTAACAAACTTTGTATCATTGGGATAAATTCTAAGTGGAATCAGAGCAAATTCTGCTCTTTGGCAACCTCAGTTGTATAATTGTAGGGAATTGATCTCCTTCCACCTCCTATTCAAATGTTCTTTCTCCCTGTAGTATCCATGGAAAACCTTTGGTAGGTATCAAAGATGTGCTAACATCTGGGGCCTTTTCCTGCACCTGTGTCGTTATTCTCCCTCCCAATGGAGATCCTGATAGTGAAATCTTCTGTGAGATTTCAGATCCATTTCAGCACCTGTTCACTGTCTGTACTATCTCAGCTTCTTACTGTGCCCGCTACCTTCACATTCGTGGTTTCCTCTCCCTGTTCCTTGGTCCCAGACCCCTGATGACCTTTGGAAACTTTACATTCACCACTGTCACCTCAGTGCATCGTCAGCCCTTTTTCTTCCTTTTTGCTCCTTTTGGACAGCATACCCAAACCAGTATGACCTTTGGGTCAGTATGCCCACAACCAGCAAATGGTGCTTCCTGATCCTCTCATATAAGGTCTTGACTGTTCTCTGTTGGTAAATAGCTTTTCCTTCTCTGCATTGTGGTCTTTGGATGGAATTCCTCCCAAGAAACATCTTGGGTTCCCAAGAATTAAAGGTCTTTTGGTGCTTATACACTTTCCTCTGTAGAATATGTAAAAGTCTCCAGAGTCTCTGAGTCATGGGTGGGTTCCAGTAGTTTTCTCGGAGCATCAGGTGCTATCATTTAGTCTAATTTGTGGATTGCTTCCTCTGCCTTACCTACTTGTGATTTATTTCTGTCACCTAACTCCATCCACATAAGTTTATAAAACAGGCTTGTATTAATACCAAGTGTGTATATAAAGTATGAGATCTTTCCAGAAGATCTGCTTGTCTATATAATTTAAGATGCTTGTCTATATAATCTTGATGCTACAAAGCATCAATGGATGCTTCCTGGATGAGGAAAAGGAAAGAGTTATCTAACTCTACCTGCTAGGCATATAAATTCATATTCTAACCAGCTAGGATGGATTTCAGTGAGGGGTGTGTGTGTGTGTGTGTGTGTGTATGTGTGTGTGTGTGTGTGTGTGTGTGTGTGTGTGTGTGAGAGAGAGAGAGAGAGAGAGAGAGAGAGAGAGATCTGTATCTGCCTACATATATATATTATATATATATATATATATAATATATATATATATATATATATATATATATATATATATATATATACCTACATATAATGAGAGAGAGAGAGGGAGAGGGAGATAGGGAGACCAAGGGAGAAAATACATGGCAGCAACAGGAATAGTGGAACATACAACTCAGTCTAGTGTAAATACACACACACACACGCATGCACACACACACACAAATATGTAAATGTTAATTCTGTAAGTCAGGAACTTTAACCTGGGGATGATTTTACCTGCCCCCTGCCTCACTGCTCCTCACCATCCCCCCCCCCAGGACATTTAGCAATGTCTAGAGACATGTTTTAATTTGTGACTTGAAAGATGCCTACTGCCATCAAGTAGGTAGAGGTATGGGGATACTGCTAAACATCCTATGAAACACAGGGACAGCCCCCAGGTAAAAAAGTATCCAGTTGAAAATGTCAGTAGCACTAAGGTTGAACAACCCTACTCTAAGTGGATTGTGGACATTCTCACAGATCCTTAGAATTTTGTATTCCTCAAATAGATATTGAATTTTAATGACATGCTAAGATATGTGTATGGTTCCTATTCTGATGGTGCTTGTTATATGGAATAAGGTAGACTTCTCAGTAATTCAGTGAGACTTAAGTGATGGGAGCTCCAAGCAGTGGGATACAGTGTTCACTGGAAAAATAAAGGAGAAGATATTCAAGAGTCCTAAACCAGAGTTAAGTAGTACTTTTTCATTCCTTCTTTAAATCGTTATTTTACAGCAAAACCTCATTTAGGCAATGTTGTTTTATTCTAAATAGCATGATTCAAACAAAATTATGCTCCTTGGAGAATTAAATGTAACATTGTTAGCTAGTAAATACATGCAATAATCCAAACCACCTCCCCTCCCCACCCATCTTCCCCCTCTCACACCATTCCATAGTCCTTCAAGTTTGGAATGAGTTTGCTCTTTGTGAATCTAAGTTATGACATTTTCTGTTGTTTGTTTTTCTCCTTTATCTTCAGGGAAATTCTCTCTCTCCCACCTCCCCCACCTGCTCTCTCTTTTGCTCTCTCACTCTCTCTTCTCTCTACTTCTCTCCAAATCTTATGATGTCATTAACATCTGTTTACACTGACAATAAATAAAAGGCATCTGCAGAGCTGAAGGTACACTGATATGTTTTCAAACTTTATGACTTTTCTCCTAGTATTTGATCTTCATAATGTGCACTTTCTGCTATGATCCAATTAATCTTAAACACGATACCAAGCATGTAGACTGTTTGGTTTTAATTTACTAGGTTATAACTAGTGGTATTTTCTCCTTGGGTATTGCTCTGCACCCATAAATTATTTGGTAGCAATTATCTCTTAAAATGCATTCAAATGCTTTTTACTTGCTTCTTGAATTCCAACTAAGCCCTCAGTTAAGATGTTCCTAAGAACTTATTCTAATGTTCTTTTTGTCCCTTTCTTTAACAGAGAAATATATAGTTGATTTTTTTTGGCTTGCAGTACATGCAATTTGAGGAGTGTTAGAAGCTACTCTCATTAAAAATAACTCCATCTATGTACAATTCCATACCTCATTTCTTTGCAAATCAAACAACAACAACAACAACAAAACAAAGCAAAATGTGGGTTTAAACTCCAAAACTCCCTCATAACATTTATAGTTTATCAGGTAAATTATTAAAATCAGAATTAAAATCAAGTTTTGAGGGTTGTTGGAAAACTGGTTAAGTACTATAAATCTTTGATGTGTGGGCCATACACATTACTTACATAAATGGATGAATCTATAAAAGAGTCAATGAGTTAAAATAAGAAGAACGAAAGGGAATTTTATCATCAGACAATCTTGTCTTTGAATCTTTAATGTGTCTCTTATAACCACATTATATCAAAAGGTGCCTCCCTCAAATAGATGATATCCTTACCCTGAAGCATTTTTGTCCAGATTAAAAGTAAAGCAAAGATAATGATCATGCTACAGTTTTCCTGGGCTTTTTGCCTTTATTGTCTTATTTAATCCTCACAAATTATTAATGTGTACAAGAAATGAAATTACAGTGAGATTAAGTAATTTGCCTCTAGTCTGCACAGGTGTTAAGAGGTAGTTAGAAATCTAAGCAATGTGGGTCAGAGGCCATGTCTATACTTACTGCGTATATAATAGACACTAAACAAATTGCAGCTTAAAATTACTGAAAGAAAGCTGCATACATATCTAAGTCATATGTTCACACTTCTAGTGGGAAGATAATATTCATTGTAACCTAACAGCCTGAAATACTGAAGTCAACTTAATCTCTTTTCTTGCACATTATGGCTGAATATACTAGACAATTGTAGCCTAGGGTCATTGTCCGCCTCTGCAATTATTATTAACTCTAAAATATAACACAGCTAAACTTGTGTTAGAATGAATGCCTGAAGTGAGTCTCATTCCAGCTTTTCTCCATGCATTGGGCCTTGGCATTAGTTCCTAAACTAAACTTGCTTCCCTTAATTATCTAAACCAATTGTTTAAATGGTACCATATCTGCACAATAACAGCACAACTTCACACTTAATTTTAATTAGCTAAGCATAAATTAGCTGAGATCACAATCAAACAGATGGAATATTTATGATATTGAACCCACACTGGCCCACATGTTGAAGACCTTCATACAGAGAAGTTACTTCATTTTTCTCCTTTTTTAGCCACTACTCTTGAAAATAAAAACATTTCTCTATGAAATGCCTAGCACACATTGTTGATTTACTCTTATTTTAAATAGTACGTGAATAATGGTACTTAGGCAAGTTTGCAGTAGTATATATAACACCTGTTCAGTAGCTTAGTAGTATAACAGTCCTGTCAACCGAAGTAAATTCAGAGCTGTGAGTTTTCAAATACATAATGAGCCTTGGACTGTTTCTGTAAATATTTGTAATTGAAAAATAGCAAATTAAAGAATACTATAAAAGTATCATTAGATGACGCAAAAAAAAAAAAAAAAGTCTACTGTATAGTATCCCAAGAAGCCTTACCAGATGGAACTCATTAAGTTCGGGAATCTACCACGAACCATATTCTGGCCCTCATATTTGCACTCTCAGTACTTTTATTTTATTATTATTATTTTTAAACATTTATTTATTTATTTATTTTGAGAGTGAGACAGAGAGAGAACACAAGAAGGGGAGGGGCTGAGAGAGTGGGAGAGTGAGAATCCCAAGCAGGCTCCATGTTGTCAGCCCAGAGCCAAAGTGGGACTTGATCCCATGAACTGTGATATTGTGACCTGAGCTGAAATCAAGAATCAGACTCTTCACCAGCTGAGCCACCCAGGTGCCCCCCAATCTCAGTAATTTTAAATTTTGGCATTCATGTTTATGTTCTAGGGAAGAATTCAATTTATGTCACAAGGATGATATGGTTATTTATTAATTTAGTGTGAAAGATTATTCTTGTAGGACACAGGTAACTCTAGTGCAAGGGTCGTCAAACTTTTCTGTAAAGGCTCAGATAGTAAATATTTTGGGTTTTGTAGGCTACATGATCTCTTTTGCAACTACTCAGTCTGCTTCTGTAACAGGAAAGCAGCCATGAATAATACGTAAATCGATGATTAGGGCTGTGTTTCAATAAAACTTTATTTATGGATGCTGAAATTTAAATTCTGTATAATTTCCACATGGCACAGAATAAAATTCTTCTTTTGTTCTCGCTTTCCAATTACTTAAAAACATAAAAGTAATTCTTAGTTCATATACTGCACAAAAAATGAGGCAATCCTTAGTTTCCTGACCCTTGTTCTAATATAAGGATCAACCAGTTCACCTATAAGTGGAGAGAGCATGGCATTTACTGTTTAAAACTGCACACTCAAATAAAAAGATGTTCATAAAATGATTAAAATTATGTACATTTTGAAATGTTATTAATTACTGTTTTACAGTAATGCTGTTTTTATTACAATAACACTTTTGTTATTGCTTCTATAGTTATTACAAACTGTTTAATTGTAATGGTAGTCTTATAGAATAGTTCTCCTAAAAAACCCCACTTTCTATTACAAAATTATTTCCATAACAAGTGGAAAGATAACAAAAATAAGCAACAAAAAACCAAACATTATCTTTGTTTTGATGGGTTGACCATTAAGTTATAATGTATATAGGGTCAATATTCTTGGAGTATATTCCTAAAGTCAGATCAGTTTCTTAGCCATGTGTGTCTCAAAATAATAGGTCTCACAGCTGCTCACATAATCAACAAGTGGGGCCAGAGGGGCATCATCAAGCCCTTGCCTCTTGCGTCCCAGCTGTAGGAGGGGCAGTCCCTAAGCCCCTGTCCAAGAGCTCTTCCTTCATCAGCAACCCCTCTGCATGCTGGCCTTGCTGGGTCACTGTTAGTCACTTTGAATCTGGATAGGGCTGGGAATGGAGAGATGGGTAGTTATTATCCCCAGTGTTAAAATTTAACCTCATGCCAAATTAAGGACTCTATTCACTGCTTATCAGTCTCATGCTTTTCTTGATAAGGCCAAAGGAAATGCTGGAAGCACAAAGTAGAGATCTACCAAAGCCATCCCAATGCATTTTTTTTAAATGTTTATTTATTTATTTTGAGAGAGGGCAAAGAGAGAGGGAGAGAGAGAATCCCAAGCAGTCTTCACACTGTCAGCACAGAGCTTGATGCAGAACTCAAACTCATGAACCATGAGATCATGATCTGACCTGAAACCAAAAGTCATATGCTCAATGGACAGAGGCACCTAGGTGCCCTTCCAGTGAATTATAATGCCATCGTTAATAGTAACATATCATTACAGAACGAAACATTTGAGATAAATGTTAAATCAGGGGGAGCATTAAGATAACATTTGCTTAGAACAAAACAAATCCCTTCCCTTTGCCCTAACATGCCTTCTGACTTTACATTTTATAACCTTCTTGAAGTCAGTACTTAAATAGTACCTGAAATATAAGGCCTGCGCTGACTGCCTCATGTAAAATTGAACCCCTGTCGCTACTCACCGTACACACATGGAATTTATCATACCCCTGTTCCATTACAACTTTTTGTTTTTTAATGGCAGTGTTCCCTCCTAACATATACATAATTCACTTACTTACTATGTTTTTTGTCTAAGCTTTCCAAAAAACAAAAAACAAAACTTTGGATGCAGCATCCAAAGTTGGATGTGAATTTCTCAAAATCAGGGAATTTTGATGGTTTTTTCCTTAATGTATTCAAAATATTTAGAATGTGTCTGTTTTTTTTTAATGTTTATTTATTTTTGAGAGAGAGAGAGAGAGCACAAGCAGGGGAGGGGCAGAGAGAGAGAGGGAGACACAGAATCGAAAGCAGGCTCCAGGCTCAGAGCCTGATGTAGGGCTCTAACTCACAAGCTGTTGAGATCATGGCCTGAGCTGAAGTCGGACGCTTAACCACCCGAGCTACCCAGGTGCCCCTAGAATGTGTCTGATTTATACAACAAGCCCTAATAAACATTTGTTTAATGATGAAATAGTAATAATAATAGATAATATTTTTTCAGGACAGGTTCATATCACTGTTTCAAAAACTTTTAATAAATTCACTTTTTACTTTTTGTCATAACCCTTTGAAGTGGAAACTCTTACTATCTTTAGTTTACCAATTAGGAAACCAAGATAAAGAAAAGTTAAATAACTTGTCACATAGCTAGTAAGTGGCAGAGTAGGATTTAGATCTCACAATCTGATTCCAGGGCATGTGTTTTCAACCTTATGACACATTTTTAGTTCAGTAAAAAGTTTGGTTGACAATTTTTTAATTAATAGGTTTAAAGGAAAAGTTATGAAAAAAAATTGAGAGAGTAAAACAAAACTAAGACACACAAACTATGAGCTAAAAGTAAAATATAAAAGATAAATCTAGGGTCCAATAACCAACTATAACATTTCTTAAAAGCACATCAACAAATCAGAACAATGTAAGGAAAGATGCCATGGAATAAAATTTTAAGAGAGAAGGACCTTTGTCTTCAGATGCAAACAGAGTTTAGAATCTCCAACCAAATGAATGAAAAGATCCCATACTTAAACATATCACTGAACTATTTTGTAACCCTATGGATCAAATGAAAAGATGAGACAACTTTTCAAGAAGAGAAATATGTCCAAAGGCACTGGAGTCTGAATAGCTTCAGACTCAGCAACTGAGAGTTTCTCTATTGCTTCAAGCACCCAAAGTTGGAGGAAAACATATTTTCCACTTGGAATATTGCATCAGGCAAAGTTGTAAACCTCAGCGTGACACAAAAAGACATCTTCAGAGTCGTAAGTACTCAGTATACTTACTTCTCATATAAACCTTTAAAAGAAGGTACTTAGTTATATACCTTGGGCACAAGAAGGTTTAGTTGAGACAGAAAGATTGGGTTAGGAAAGCAGTGGATCCAACCTATTACAGAAATTAAGAGAAGACTTCAAGTATCTGTTTGGGATAAGGCTAAAAGACACTAGCAAGACTGAAAATGGAAGGCATAAAAATTAAGCAGCTAAAGATATGCTATTTAAGAATAAAAGAAAGATAATTAGGATCTGAGAGGCAGAGTCATGGAAAAACTGTAGATGAAAGAAAATGTGATCATCAGTGATGAATATTTACATATTAAGTTATGTCTATTGATTTCGGAATTAATTATAGTCACAGAAGAGCATGTAAATGTTACCAACCTTGAAAATATCAAAGAAAAAATACAGATAACACAGTTTTGAAAATGGAAGGTGTCAGCGAGTGAGGATAAGAGCTGCCTACAATTTTAAAATGGAGAATCAAGAAATATTGTTTTTAGTTATTGGACAAAGAAGTAAAGATGTATTTTTAAACTTTGACTTGAAAATATTATTATAGGGGTGCCTGGGTGGCTCAGTCAGTTAAGTGTCTTCACTTCAGCTCAGATCATGATCTCAAGGTTCTTGAGTTCAAGCCCTATGTTGGGCTCTGTGCTGACAGTTCAGAGCCTGGAGCCTGCTTCAGATTCTGTGTCTCCCTATCTCTCTTGGCCCCTCCTCCACTCATTCTCTCTCTCTCTCTCTCTCTCTCTCTCTCTCTCTCTCTCTCTCTCTGTATCTCTCTCTCACAAAAATAAAATGAAAAAAAATTTAAAAGTAATTAAAAAATAAAAATATTATAAAAGATGTAAAAGGGATCTAACTCTTTGAGGGTAAAGGAAGTGGGAACAGAAAAAGTACACTAAACTTTAAGATAGCAATAAATCAAGGGCTAATATTCTAAAATTTTTAAATTATGAAATAATGGTTTAAGAATATCATTTAGTGATATGGAGGCAACAATGTGAAGAAAGTTGAAAACAGAGTCTTCTGGGATTGGAGATTAGTAGCAATGTCAGTAGGGAAGGAAACTCCCTATTTGATATTTTCCAAAATTATAGAAAAATTATTTATACATTTTAATAATGAGAAAAAGATGTTAGATAATGGAATCAAAACAAAGGAAGTTAGCTGAATCATGTGTTTAATGACATCAGTGTTGTGTTTGTCTCTAGTCTCCTCTGGGACAATTACTACTTTTAGGGTCTCATGCCTGTTACTTACCCCTTCCTTCACCCATCCCTACTCACTTGCCTTCTTGAGTTCCTTGAACTCAATTGGCCTAGTCTTGCCCCAGGTCCTTTCTATACAATGTACCCTTAGCCTGGATGCTTTTCATCTAGATATTTGCAGGGCTCACTCGCTCACCTTCTTTATACACAAATTTCCCATTCTCCATGGACACCTCCCTGATTAGATTAAGACTGATTCTTCCCACAAACTACCCATTCCATTTCCCTGCTTGATTTTTCTTCATAGTACTCATCACCATCTGGCATATGACACGCATTTTATGTGCACTGTATTGTTTGACTACCTCATAGAAGATAGGTATCATGAAACCAGAAAATGCTGCCCATTGTGTTCACTGCTGTATGTCTAATATCTTAAATGGTAGGTGACACATAGTAAACACTCAACTAATATTTATTGAATGAATAAATTCCTGATCCCCTTGCTAAGGGGACAGGATTAATAGTAGTCACCTGGCAAACGCTCCTCTCTGTTGGCCAGTATCTGAAGGAGTATTGCCACTGTTTGCCATTATTTTGCTTTCATGGACAATGAAGCCCAAATTCTTTCTCTATTGCTACCTCACTTACCAAGTATTTTATGTAGTTTGTAATTATTTACATGTTTTATCAAATAATCCCAACAACTCTGTAGAATGGATATTATAATACCTATTTTATAGAAAAAAACTTAGGCAATGAGACTGTTAAGTAACATAATTAAAGCCACTTGGCTAGTAAGTGACAGATTCGATATATTCTGTCAAGCCACAGTCAGACTTTATAGGCCTAGGAGACATTTTAAATTTTCAAATGACTTTGCATTGGTAGTATATCAATTATATGTTTTTATATGCAAATTATAGCAAAATCAACTCTGGCTTAAATAATAAAGCTATATATATTAGCCCACATAATTAAAAAGTATGGTGAAGCTCCAGAAAGAAAGGTTTATTCCTGAGGTTTATGATGTCTTCAAGAAAACAAGCTATATTTCTCTAGAGTTCTTTTAGCTCTGTCCTATTCTGATATCTGCTTTAATCCCAGCGTCCTTTTCTTAAGGTCAAAATATGGGCACCACCAAATTTTTAGCTTTGTTTCTTTACAGATTAAAAAAAATCTTTTACTATTCCACTAAATTTCAGGTTTTCCCTCTGATTGAAATGCTTGAGAGCGAATATTCTGATTGACTGAAAAAATTGAGACTTATCTATCAATGAGTTTATGAAAGATGGGTTTATTCATCCAAACTACCCAAGGGGAGCAGGTGGGAAGCTATCGTGCAGGCAACCACAATATCCAGTATTGAGTATGGTTTGTTCCCCAGATTTTCTGTATTTCATTTTAATATCTTACCTGGAAGCCCCATGTAGAATGACAACACTATGTAAAATGGAGGAGAACTCTTTCATAAACATTACTATGTTAATTAATAATCTCCAGTGGAAATGGAAGGAAGGGACATAAAATGACAAAAAGGGAGAACAAGTGGAGAAAGAAGAAAGGGAAGAAGACTACTTAGCTCTTTAGAGAAGAGGCTATAGGAAAGTAGAAACCAGCCTCAGCAGGGGATATCAAAATAGGACAAATCTTATTTTGGTTACTTTTATGTAGATGCCCGTCGTAGGGTGATTTTATCCTTTATTTGGTAATGAAACACAATATAAAATGTTCAACACAAAGGAAACAGAGCATTCTGGGTTTTGTCAAATGTAACCAAACTAAAAATCTGTAGCTACCTAGCATTAGCAGTGACACTCTAACTGAGGTGGCATTCACAATCAGAATGGTGTCTGTTGAGCATAACGTTCCCGTTTATTCAGACAAATAATCCATGCCTCAGAAACAGACTGCTTCTCAAATGAGTTTAGCAGGACTGAAAGGTAATTGACAGCTCCAGAGATAGAATCCTTCCATTAGTTCACAGAACAGGTATCTCATATGTGTTATTCTGCTTACAATATTGTCTCAAGCAGTTGATGCAACAGTGAGCTTAGCAATTTACATTAAATGACAGAAAATACTTTTCTTATTCTGGCTGTTTAGAATCCAGGAAGGCTTTGAGATATACACATACACATTCTCATTCACAACCTGCCACAGTAAGCGAGGAAACTTGGTGTGTGTGTGTGTGTGTGTGTGTGTGCGCGCGCACGTGTGTGTGTAGTGTTTACTAATTTGGCAATTACGGTGTTTGGTAATTTATCATTTTAAAAGTATGGCAGATGTACTTCAAAAAAGAATTCGGGGCGTACCTGGGTGGCTCAGTCGGTTAAGTGACCGACTTCGGCTCGGGTCATGATCTCACAGTTCGTGGGTTCAAGCCCTGCGTCGGGCTCTGTACTGACAGCTCAGAGCCTGGAAGCCTGCTTCAGATTCTGTGTCTCCCTCTCTCTCTCTCTGCCCCTCCCCCACTCACACTCTGTCTCTCCTTCAAAAATAAATAAACATTAAAAAAAATTAAAAAGAAAATTCTGATCTCTGATTTTGCTTGAAAAAGTTAGAGGATCTGTGAACACCGGGCCAATGAGCACGTGATAACATGCAGCCTGTGTCTTTCTATGAGCATCTTCTATCCCATTTTCCATTTACACCATGTGTAGAATAACGCCCGCCTTCTTTACAAGCTTTCCTCATTCACTGCTCTCTATGAAGCCAACATGTCCTGTTGAAATAGTAAAGAGAAATAGCACTGATCACTGTTAAACAGTGAGACAGATTTTATTCAGACTATTTCAGTAAGCGAGAGAGACCCCAGTGTAAACTGAGCCTACCACAATTAAGGCAAAGGTCACTGAGGTTTTTAAATTTTTTTTAACGTTTATTTATTTTTGAGACAGAGAGAGACAGAGCATGAATGGGGGAGGGGCATAGAGAGAGGGAGACACAGAATCGGAAGCAGGCTCCAGGCTCTGAGCCATCAGCCCAGAGCCCGACGCGGGGCTCAAACTCACTGATGGACCGCGAGATCATGACTTGAGCTGAGGTCGGATGCTTAACCGACTGAGCCACCCAGGCGCCCCAGTCACTGAGGTTTTTAAAGGGAGAGCAGAGGGAACAAAAAGGAGCCATAGGGAAGTGAAAAAGCTAGAACTAAAAGCTGCTCTAGAGGCTCTGGGGAAACAAGAGGCTCTAGGGAAATGGAAAATCACAGAAGGGAAGTGAGTGGAAAATGGTTAGGCACTGTGAATTAGGACAAAGTACATTTCATGGTTTGTTAGTATTGTGTTGGCTTTAGCAAAGACTCAGCCACCTTAAGTGGCACTGAAGGGACTTCAGTCACCTTTAGTGTCCTAGCCTAGTGCAAGCAGAAGCTCAGTAAAGTTTGGTTAAGTCTCAGTACAGTTTTCAGGTGTGATGGTTAATTTTATGCATCAACTTGACGGAGTTAAAGGATGCCCACGTAGCTAGCAGAACCTTATTTCTGGGTGTGTCTGTAGGGGTGTTTCAGGAAGAGATTAGCATTTGAATTGTTGAACTGAGTAAGACAGATGGCCCTCCCCAGCGTGGGTGAGTATCATCTAATCTGTTAAGGAACCAAATATAATAAGAACTGTAACAAAAAGAGAGCAGATTCACTCTCTCTCTGCTTGAGCTGAGAGCATTCATCTTTCGCCTTCAGACATGGGCTTTCCTGGTGCTTGGGCTTTCAGACTCTGTCACACCCTGATTCTCAGGTCCTTCGACTCAGTCTAGAACTGCACCACTAGTTTTCCTGGGTCTCCAGTGTGTACACAGCAGACTGTGGGACTTCTTGGCCTCCTTAACTGTGTGAGCCAATTCCTATAAGTTTCCTCTTGTCTATATCTCTACCTGTCCTATTGATTCTGTTTCTTTGCAGAACCCTGTCTAATACCTCTGGCAAGTCCTTTGTGCCACATGGGAGTGCATAGTTCACACCTACAGTTCCTCTTTTCAAATTAAGCACAAGGCAGTTGGGCATGATGGAGGCAAGCAGAGGAGAAGGGGTGACAAGGATCTGTGGCCCGGTTTGCAAATCTTCTATATGAAATTGCTTTGTATGCGGAGCACCTGTATCCACTGGGGGTGGGGAGGAGTTGCCAGAAGGTACAAACCATAGGATAGACAAGGCCAACAGGCCTCGAGTAATAATTTTACTGAACAGGAAAATTGTTTTGAACCCAATTTAAATACCTGCTGGTCTGTTTCCTCCATGGCAGCACAGGATGTGTCCTGCTCACTGTCATTACTATAGATTCTTCCATCATATCAGGCTCCCATTATTTCATCTCTTCCTCCTCCTCCTTTCTTCTTCTTCCTCTGCCTCCTCATTCTTTATTTCTTTTTCTTTTTCTTCTTTGACTATTATAGTAGTTTATGTAAAAAGACATTCAGGAAATTGAGAGTAAAGATTTCGGCCTTCATATCTGGACTATTAAGAATGTAAATCCTTTCAAGTCCCTATTTTCAGTGATACATTATATAAATATATATAAATGTATATGTATACATATATATGTGTATATATACCTATATATGTGTATATACATGTATATACATACATATACACATATGTATATAATCTCATATATGTAAGTATACAAGTGTGTATATGTGTGTGTGCATGTCTGTGTGTGTGTGTGTGTGTGTGTGTGTGTGAGAGAGAGAGAGAGAGAGATTATCCTGAAGTCAAAATAGTTCAAAAGATTATAATTCCTGTGTGTAAATTACCCATTTTGAGATTTCCTGTGTGGGCTCAATCTTTTGGTCTATTTCTTTTATTTTTGAAAAAAAGTATTTATGATCTAATTTTAATGTAGAGAAATTCAGTAATTAAAAAGAACAGTGCTGAATGTTGTTAACACACAGAAGTCAAGATGTCAAATAGTCATGTGGGAACATTAAAAGAAATTGGGTTCAGTTTAAATCACTAAGGTGTTTGGCGTAGGCTTTATAATTTATTCAGATTTTTCTGGTCTCCCAAATTTAGCTTGAAAACATGTTGAAAGGGATGTAATTTTTCCCCATAACTTTCTGTTCCCATTTGGAATGCAAATTATTCCAGAGCAGCATCGTGCACGATACTGTAATTCTTTCACTTCTCCCTGCCCAACCACAGAGAATAGGAAGCCATGTTACCAAGATTCGTTAACTTTTTCCAGCGTTTGGGATGCGGTGGATTTTGAGAGGACCAGTGCAAAAATAGCAGGACCACAGGAAAGGCTGTCTGAACTTCCATTTCTCAAGTTTGCTTCCTGATACCAGAATTTTTATTACTTTTCTTTCATCTTGATGGAGGGCCTGGGTGACTGACAGGCCCGCATCAGATGGATGTCTCATAATTTACAAGCTGTCATTTCTTTTTTCTAAGCAGCACCTTTTGTTAGGGATGATAAAACACATCCCTCTGAGATTTGATTTTTTTTTTTAATTCAAACTGGAGGAGTGAAAGTTTCCCATGGTTACAGCTATTGTTATCAAATTTTTTAATGCCAGTCTTGGTATGGTAAAGTCTCTAGTCCCTGGGAGGGTAGTTGAGAGGTCAGTATCACAGTCTGTCACTGTGAGGCGACCCCAGCCTGTTCATTATGAAAAATCAGAAAGACTTTTCTTTCCTGCCCGTCGAATTGCTTTAAGAGAGCTCTGCATATTTTTCAGCTCTTTATTCAGGTAGGAAAACCTCTTTACTCTTTACTACCCAGAGCTTAGAGACCCTAAGAAGGAGATATAAAAAGAGCATTCTTTGGGACTGTTGGTTTTGATGAGATAGATAAAAAGATCATGATGAATTGAAGGGGTGAATTTACTTTTACTTTAAATTTGTGAAAAACAGAAGCAGCGACACACTGCTATTAGTTTCTTAGTGGTAAAGTCTGACTGAGCACCAGATATGTGCCATTTACTGTGCCAACGTTGGAGGACAAGTGAATATATCTCATCTTCTATCCTCAATGAGTTGCGGCTTGGATTAAGAAGTACAAGAGAAAAACGTGCAGATACTAACTCTAAAAAAAAGTACATGCAGTTAGAAATGTGTCGATAAAGATTAATGGGAATGCAGATGAGGGGGAATCTAATTCTCCCTAAGGCTTATGTTGAGCAAATCTGGAGCTAACAAGGTTGGGCTTTGGAGGGTAGGTAGAAGTTCACCAGACCCACAAGAGACAAAGAGAATAACGGGGAAGAGGAAGGAGATGGTGAATGCCAGGGAGTTGTCCTGATAACACAGCCTAAGGCACAGGTGAGCAGGGCAGAACACAGTTGTGCAGAAGCCTCTGTTCACCATACCAGTGTATATAAGGAGACATGATGGCAAGTAAGATTGGTCAGGACACTTTCCCAAGGGGGTGTGTTCTAAAGGGCCAGACAGAGCATAAGCTGATTTTTGAACGCGGTATAACGTGGGGAAAAGGCAAGAAGGCTTTCCACACCATATGAGAATAAGACATTTCTATCTTTTTGGAAAAGGAAAAACCCACCAGGCAGGATTTGAACAGAGAGGCCTTAAGATAGCAAGGAAAGAGATCAGAATGTGTCAAATGCTGTGATTAAAGTGTATGAGCTTTATCTTGCTGGGAGCAAGGCAGGGGTAATTGCAGGAGGATTTATGCAAAACTCTTACAGGGAGATTCATCTGGCAGAGTGTGGTGGTTTGGAGGGAAATGTGGGAATAAGCCAGTGGCTCAGAACAAGCTCTTAGTTCCAAGGTGAAGTGATCAGGGCTGCAATGTGGGCTGTGGCTGGGACAGTGGGGTCACGCAGTGGCCATCAGGAATGCCCTCTGAGATGCATCGTAAGTTCTTACTCCTCACCCCTTCCACTAAACCGAATTGTTCCCTCCAGTTCTGTGAGTGCCAGGCCAGGAGAGATCTCAGACACAGTCTGCAGCAATTCTACAGATGAGCCCCACCCTATTTGCAGTTACTTTTTCCTGCACAGATTTCCACCAGATCTTCTGTGTTTGGAGAATGAAATAGAAGAGACCAGCAGAAGCAGCTTGTTCAACCTACAGTGCTTATAACGGAGATGGTGAACACTTTCACGTTCATTTCCTTTGGCAGTGGGAATTTTTCCTCCCGTTCCTCTGCTCCACCAGAGAGCAGATGAGTGTAGCTGCTACGAAGACATTAAACACAGGCCCTCCTTTCCTGACACCCTGCCCCAGAGAAATGGAATCCTCCTTCTGCGTGGCCTCAGCTTTCTCTGCTCTGCTCACATGAGTACTTAGAGGGAAAAAAACACCAGGGGGTGGAGGGGGAAAGTGGGGCTGATATTCTGAGCACCGTGGGGGAGAATACTGCTGAATAATTCACTGATAATGCAAGCAGGCTCCAACTGGCAAACAATTCCCTTTCATCCAAATGATTTATCTGAAAATTAAAAAGTCTAAATGAAATCAAAATAGCAGTATTAATTTACAGAACTCAGAGTGAGAATTAGAGGAAAGCATTTAATATGTATACCAGGAGAGCATTGTGGGAACGGAACTAAAATAGTACAATTTAAACTTTTTTTTTTTAATCTATGGGCAACTGCCATTTACATTCAATTCAATCTGGAAATTAGGTTGCAATGATATATAGAGGCTATTAAGGTGTAGATAGTAGGGCTATATTCTGGTTCCCAAGAGCCATTAATTGAATTGTTTCTATGATAATGGATAAATGTTGAATAGCTTTGCACAGAAAGACAAAAAATAGATTTCCTGTGATCCATTTTATACTCAACCCAAAGTATTGGGCAAAACCAACTAAAGGCATTTAGCATTTATTCAGTCTCTTTAAGTCCCCATCCTAAAGGTAACATTTCAGCCACTTTTCTAAATGATGATAAATACTTGAAGCCAAGATACCCAAAGGATGGAATTATTTTATCAAAGATTTTCCTCGTAGAATCACCACCTTAACATTCTGTCAAAGGTGAATGGCCAAGGCAGAATTGAATTACGTTACCTAGGCAAGAGAAGGAAAGGAGAAGATAATATGTGGAAGATTTGATGCTATCTCTAATAGGCTTTTCCTTTCCACCACAGTTGGGTTATCTGTTTTCCAGAAATCAGCCAGAGGGGTATGTGTGAGGGAGAGTGAAAGCTTGCACACATATGCTGAATGCATAATGTGCCCTAAAACCACTTAAGATTTTTTTTTTTTGGATAATTAGAATTTCTGTAAAGTCTAGTTGGCCTCCTGGTTTAGCATAGGGCTGAGAAAAATAAGTAAATATGTCTTATAAAAGGTAATGCAAATTTATATGATATGTGTGTAGCAATAAAATAAATTCAAATGACTGCAAGGTTTCATTTGAGCACCCCTATGAAAATTCAATAGCTTTCCTGAAACCTTTCCCATTCATTTCTGAATGTGAAATTGGCTCTAGAATTCTCATGCGAAGCAGGCTCCCAAGTGATATTCTTGGCACTTACACATTTAGCACCTAATGGAATCCAAAAGTGAGACAGCACATGAAAATGAGAAAGTATGCCAAAATAAGTTCAAATAATGGCCACATCAATGAAAATCACAAAAGCTGAGCATTTTGCTGAGATTAAGAGTTGGCTAAAGTACTTGTCTGTTTTATAGAAAAGATTATGATTTTTTTAACTAAAATAATTTTCCTTTCCCGTTTCCCTATCTCTTATCATCAGACTATACCAACAAATTAAGTTGCCCTGTTGGGGTTATCTGTAGACCTTTGGTGCCTTTGTTTATATGCACAGTAAGGTGTGAGTAGCATTGAAATACTGTGTTCTGTCTGCTTCCCCCAATTGTCTACATAACTCTGACCCTTTCTTCCTTTACTTCTTTGCTCAAATGTCACTTTTATAGTCTTTGAGCAACAGTCCCTCCTACGCATTGGCCAGAACACATAGAAGGGTCTGTTTTTCCACTAGCATTATCTAATATATATTTCTGTACTCAAAATTTTGTATTTATTCTCTGATTCCTCCCATTCCAACTATAATCTTTGTCAGAGATGGTATTTAGAATTGCTTCTTGCACATAGTAGGTACTAAATAAATACTTGTTAGGTGAACTAGTTTTTCTTAGAAAGAGCTGACCCCAGGGAGTTTTCATAATCTTTGTTCGTGATTGACAAAAATGTCAGTTCTGGCCGATAACGGTTCCGAGAATTAAATACCACAAATGAGTTAGGAGGGAGTAATTAAAAAGTTTAATTTTCTAATTTTCTGAGGCCTCCAATTTTGTGGAGAAAAAAGGACCAAATGTATAGTTCATTATAATTTAAATTTTGAGGGATCCCACAGACTTCTGTGGCATCAGTAGAAATCTGTTATCTTCACTTTGATGGGGACTATTTTTTTAATTTTATTTTTTTTAAATTTACATCCAAATTAGTTAGCATATAGTGCAACAATGATTTCAGGAGTAGATTCCTTAATGCCCTTTACACATTTAGCCCATCCCCCCTCCCACACCCCCTCCAGTAACCCTCTGTTTGTTCTCCATATTTGTGAGTCTCTTGTGTTTTGTCCCCCTCCCTGTTTTTATATTATTCTCGTTTACCTTCCCTTATGTTCATCTGTTTTGTCTCTTAAAGTGATGAGCACTATTTTATAGATATATTTCAAGGCCTGCATAAGAAACTGATAGAAATGAAGGAGTAGGTGGTATTTTTAATACTGTTTTTATTTTAATCTATGACATTGAAGGAGACAAGATTGGCAGAGCAGCAGTGTAGATGGTGTCCTCGTTCAGAGTTATAGACCATGATTTTGATACACTAGGGCAAAGCACTCTGGACTTGATAAAAGTGACTACACCATTTTAAAGTTGTTAATGGCCAAGGAATATGAGCAGGTATATGATAAGGCTTAGGCATATTTTCTCTTTCTCAAGACACACACACTCACACATACATAGGACTTAAATAAACCCATGGATGAGCAACTGGGATGGCAAAATATGAGTAAAAATTAAAACATAAGATGTGAATTAAAGGATTTTCAATTGTTCTTAAACATCTTCAAGATTGTTGAGATGCTAAGAGGAAGGTTAACTTCTATTGTTTCACTCATTCAATAAACATGTGTGTGTATTCTGCCCATTGCCAGCCCATGTGCATGATGTAGGTAAAACAAAATACACCATACAAACACAGCCTCTGCTGTCATGAAACCTACATTCTTGTGGGAAGCAGTAAGACCAAATGGATTAGAATAGAATTTTAATATAAAATTTCATATACAATTATGGGGAAGAATACTTTAGCTTAAATGAGGAATGTGATCTTCAGAAATGAAATACATTTCTTGTGAAGAATTGAGTTCTTCATCGCTAGAAATATCGCTAGAAATATTTGAATAGCAGCTCATGAGTGACTTTAGAGACATTCTGTGGAAAAGCTTACTATATCAGAGGGAGGATATATTTGACAACTCTTAAGCTACATTCCAACTCACAAATTTCTGCAATTCAGAATTCCGGGGGCTCACTACCTATGGTAGGAGTGTTCCGTTTATTAAGTATGTTAGGTAGTGGTGGGAGAAATTTACAATCATATTAGTTGCCTAAGTAGTCCCTAGAAACTCTGCCACCCAGTCTCTCTCCCATCATTACCACAGAATTTATAATATAATCTGCAAATTGGCAGGTCTGGTTTTGATTGGCTTTGTAGAAGGCAGTCTGCCTCTCTCCATCACAATTGTTCACATGATTGCATTTGCCCCGTCCCCACCTTGTGACTGCTCTTCCTAAAAAAAATCCAGCAAGAAAGTTTCCCACTGACTTCTTAGAAATATTAGAATTAAGTGGTTTGTGGCAGTCTTCCAGGGCTATGGCTTTGGAGTATTCTTTATAGTACAGAATTTTAATTGGAGCCTATTTGATACGATCTTAGATTTACATTGTGCATCTACATCCACTTTATTGAGGCCCCGGACAAATGACGCCAAGCTTTATTTGTGACAATTTCCAGAGGGATAGTCTGCACAATGCAATTTGATAACCCTTAATAGGTGATAAATGTGGCATTGAGTTGAGTTTACATAGCACACCTGGAATAGGGAAGCCACACAGCTGTTAACAGGTGTGAACACTTGTTTACTAGTGTCACTGGCGTCTGCTCATTTGAGTCAGCCTCCTAGGTTTACTACTGCTGTTAAATGAGTCAAACTTATCTTAATAGCAGTGTTGCCAGTGTCTGTGCTTCCCAGCATCATTTAATGTAGAAGAAATCAGCATGATTGAGAAGTGACTTGCCTCGCAGTTCATCTCAGTTTGACCTTCCCAGGATTGGGAACTTGGTTTCCCGGGCACATTATCTGTTTGCTCTGGGGTTTCTGCCAAAGAAGAGAGTCTGCCATCCTGGCAACACATTTACAATGATCAGACCTTGCCGGAGGGAAGTGTTCATGAATTGGAAAACTGCCTGAATTTATCCAAGAAGAAAGTTCAGAGAAGGGAAACAAAGGGGACTTTTTCCCCGGAGCATTTTAGAGCATGTTCTGCGTTAGATTCATCTGGCAGGGTTCAAAATCGATAGTCTCTCCTGGGTAAGTGTTTTCTTTATGACCGCTCTACCTGTACACCTTGGGGGATTAGGGTTTCGTGTTGGTTACAGGACTTAAACTTTAAGCTTTTAGAGAAAAAGTATGCTCAAAGCGCCTTTGATACCAATTCTTGTAGCTGTGTTATAAACGTTGCAGGTATTGAGACGATTTGACAGTGTTGGGGTTTTCTTTGACAACCAACACAGCCAGTACATGGTTCTCTTCTGTTGGTGAGGAAAGTGACCCAGTCGAATGTGAACTGCAGTTGGGAAAGGTTTCAACATACGAAGATGGAATGCTTAAAGCTAAACCAATTTGTCCTCAGTTGAGAGGAGGGTGCACAACAGGCTCAGATGGAATTGGGGTCGTGAAGTTGTAAGGCATGAAGGATGAGGAAATAGAGGACAACATCTGTAGTGAAGCATAATTAAGGAACAGAGAACAGTACAGAATGAGAACACATGGCTAAGAACAAGCCCTATCTGCTTGTGACAATCTTCTGTACGATACTTTCAATCATGTAGGTTTCACTAAAGCCAAAGAAATCTTTCCCCGCCAAGTAAAAACAATAAAAAATTTTATCCATATTATTAGAGATGATTGTTATGAATAATGAAATCAGGCAGTGATTTGGCAAAAAAACACAAAAAGATTGAATATATGAGGGAGGCCCTAAGAGGGAACCAGGTTTCTTAACCAAATGTAATTTTATTATCTTTGTGCCAGTTCTTTCTTAGCAATGTTTACTAATCCTTTATGCAGTGTTATTTTCCAGTGTTATTACAATCACCAAAGATGGTTAAGAAGATCAAATGTTAGAACTGATTTTTAAAAGAACAGGCATTTGCTTTTGTTCTCAAGCCAAATTTAGCATCCTTTCATGTTCTTTATAATTAGTATCTTGGCTCAGATTACAGCCACGCATCCCCTGAATGTGTCAGATGCTGGTGTCACTGTGAAAGAGATAGGCAGGCCTCAGCTTGAATGAACTATACTTGGGGATGGCAAGGTTCTTGTAGAGAAGTGACATCGTATGTTGACTCTTAACTGGAAAATTCCTTACCCAACTTATATCTCCTTTGTCTTTCAGTTAATGTTGGATTGTATAAACAAAGCTCACCTATTACATCGGCAGCAGAGCACCCTTTCTCCTTCTGGAAATGACTACAGTCTCAGCGAGTAGTTGAGCAGTTACCAGCACCCCTGCATGGCTTTTCCAGGTACTAATTAATCTGTTTTGGAAGGTAACAGCAGAAAGGTCCCAGGGGAGTAGGTTGGGAGTCTGTTGCGCTGAGCGAGTGAAAATCAGATTGGCTTGTAAAAATAGAGAACTTTTAAGCCATAGAACATCTGTAGATTGCACAATATGTATTTGTTGTTAATCTGCCAGTACACATCTTTCTGACTTTTCCACTGATATGTTTCTTCCTTACATAATATTAAAGGAAGGAAGAATAATGGTAGAATTTAAGCACATTTCTCTCGCTTAATCTCAAATTTAGGGTCCAGAAAAATATAGGGTACACGTAAATACATAAAAGTCTTTCATGTTAAAGAAAATAATATATATAGTTTTCCTCTGGTTTCATAAAAGAAAGGTCATTTGTATTAAAGTAAAATGCAGATTTAGGAAAGGTTTTTCTATTAAGAGACCTCAAAGGGACCATCACTGTGACATTTACCTCAGTTTCCTTTCTACCCTTAGCACCGTGCTTGCCTCTTACCTCTGTTTAATCACGAATCCAATTATCTTTATTGAATTCCTTTAAAATCATCTGAAAAAGGCCAGCATTTTAGCAAAATCTTCCTCTTGTTGTCACTTAATGAGATTTCCCCATCCTCCAAGCTTCCTATGTATTATACTTTTGCTTCCTGGAATAGACTGTTGATTGTTCTAGTCATAGTGACAAACATTGCGAGGAGAGCTTTCCAGTTTTGGGGTACATTTCTTCCCCCAGTTCTAGTTCAGCTTCCAGCTGAGAAATAAGACTCATCTACAGCATATTAAGAATAGAGAAAACAAATAAATCTCTTGAGCTGAGATGATTGGCTCCAAAAAAAAGGAAAATAATTTGAATGAAGAACCTTTGACCTTTCTGTCTAACTGCCCAAAAAAATTTAGGTAGAGGATCTGCTCCAGGAAGAGAGCTATCACCATAGATAACTATAGCATAATATGAACTAGATGTGATAGGTGGAGAGGAGATTAGCAAAGTCTGTGAAAATTTCTTTTTGTGTCCCATTGTTTTTGTATGGCCCAGCAAACATTTGTTTACCAAACATTTACTCTTTTTCATTTTCCTGTGAATTGTCTGCCTTCTCTTTTAAGTCCCAGACCTCTAACTCTTTCTCCTTAGCCCTGGAAGGCGTATGAACGTCAATTTCCTGATTGCCTGTGGGCCTCATTTTTCTTATGGAATCCCAGTACATACATATTTACCTTGTATTTTCTTCTGTTAATCTGTCTCATGTCATTTTAACTCCTACACCAGCCAGAAGAACCTTAAAGGGTAAAATAAACATTTTTCCTCCCCAACATCTGTTAGGGCATGAACAACTTTGAAAATATGTATTACTTTATCTACAGAACTCGTTATTATTTATTAAGTAGTTATTATATGTCAGACACAATTCTCATCATTTATTTGTATTATCCTAATTTTATTTACACAATAATCTTATGAGATCAATTATTACTTTAATTTTTATAGATCAAGAAAATTAACTACAAAAAGGTTAGGTAATATGATGGGTTATAAAGCTGTTAAGAGCATATGTTTTTAACCACTATGCTATAAGATTTAGAGATTTTCAGAATATTCAGGCTAGGAGATATTTCAGACATTATTTTTCCACATTACACGAATTTCTACAAATTGCACAAGGCTGAACCTGGCATGTTAATGACTTGCCTACGATTGTATAAACAGCTATACTCCTGGATCCTAGTCCAAAGCAACAGCTTTAGCAACATGATTTCACTAATTTACCTATTCACATGGTTCAGTGTTGTGATATTCCACAGTTTTGGTTATTCCATACTGAGACACACATATTTTCTCTTCTCCCAAAGTAAAGTTCCTAATGGTATTTTCTGTGCATATATTTAGAAAAGACAATTCTGTGACTAACAGTCTTTTTTTTTTTCCAATTTGAACAAACTGAAACTCATTATGTGAGTGAGTCACATTTTGCAAGGACTAACACTACTTGAAACTCTGACTCCTGTTTGTCTTGAAATCTTTATACAGAGGACTAAGACCTTATCTACAGCATGTATCAGATAGGCTCTTCTCTCCATTCCATGCCTATAAGTCCCCCCAACATTTGTATCTTTCTCTCCCAAATTTTTGTTGGTCTCAGATAGGGCTGACTTAGCAGTGGCTTATAATCAGATAGAGTAGTAAATGTTATTAACTGAAGAATACAAAGTTCCAGAATTTTTCCTCTTTGATTAAAAGAAAGAAAAAAACTCTTGAACAAAGATTCTCAAAAGGTTAATATTGGTAGTATTTTGTGGCATCTGTATACTTTTAAATTTTTTATTATTTTAGAGACAGAGACAGAGAGAGACAGTGTGTGTGAGTTGTGGAGAGGAGCAGAGGGGGTGAGAGACAGAGAGAGAGAGAGAAAGAGAGAGAGAGAGAGAGAGAGAGAGAGAGAGAGAGAGAGAGAGAGAATCTTAAGCAGGTTCCACATAGACACAGGGCTCAGTTCCATGAGGTCATGACCTGAGCCGAAATCAAGAGTCCAACACTCAACCTACTGAGCCATCCAGGTACCCCTGTATACTTTTTTATTCTGTTCTTCCAGATGTGTGATATCATGTATTGCCAGTTATGAGAATCATGTATCCTTGTTAATATAATATATACTCACTTGGAACCAATGAAATAGATCATATATGCATTTAATCACTAAATAGTCCATTTTTTCTTTCTCACAGGACACTATAGTAGTTAGGAAAGGTTGGATTTTTCCAGAGTAACAAATTACCCTCCAAATCTCATTATATTCTTACCACAAATCTAAAGCACATTTTGAAAATGGAGGGTGGCTTTGTTCCATGTTAGAACTCGGAAAGTTGGGCACTTGGAGGTTCTACCATCTTAGGTTACTGCCAACTTGTGGCTTCCAGGTTGGCTGCGGCAGGAGGAAAGAAAATGAGAAAAATACACACCTACCCTAAATTACCTCAGACTGAAAATAGCATCCAGCAGCTCTGCTCACATCCCACTGCTAAATGACTCACATGGCCCCGGCTAACAGCAAGAAGGACTGACGAGTAGAGGGAAACACGTGACCTATTTGGCACACTGTTGAGTTGTTTCCATTGGTGACTGAGTAATGGCTAAAAGCATGGGGTTTAGAGCCTGACAAATACAGTTACATTGATCTCAGGCTCTGCTATTTACTTACTTGGGTAAATCTTGTGATCCTTCTATTTCATCTTCTAAAAATGGAGATAACAATTTTCACAGAGTTTTTGTGATCTTTAATGGATTGACACACATACAAGTGTGTAGCACAAGACATCCGTTACATAATAAGAACTCAGTAATAATTCTGTAATTTTAAAAATCACGGAATCTACTCCCTAAACCAAGAGCACACTGTATACACTGTATGTTAGCCAACTTGACAATAAATTATACTTAAAAAAATGACAAAAATTAATTTGACAAATAATTAGCCTTACTCACTTGAGAGCTAAGGACTAGAGGAAGGCAACAAAGGAAATAAGTCACCCGCCTGCATGGAAATCTTGGTAAGTCAGAGAAGAAATAACATCCTTACAGATTTAAAACTTGTATCTGAAGGTTTTTTTTTTCCTCCAATAGCTTTTGGAGGTTTCCTATCAAAAGAATAAAAAGAAACGTTAACTTGCTTCAAAGGAAGAAAATAACAAAACAAAAAGTTCCTTAAGCATGTTTAAAAAGAGCCACAGGCTCTGAAACAAAGCTTTTCAATCTCAGAAAAAAATCATAAGTTAACAGAAGTGAAGATATGAAAGGGTCCCGCTTTCTATAACTGGACTCGGTTTATGTGGGGAGTGTGAGAGGTTGGTGGCATTTATTGGTATGCTTGAAAAAAAGATGAACTATTTCATTTGCAAAAGTGTCATATAAGTTTGTCTCACATGCTGATAAATTATACAGTTAGTAATAATAAAATTCAGTGCTGTCAGAAATCTGCTTGTAAGGATGGGGACTTTTTTGAATCTCATCATAATTCAAGGCTGGGCTATTGACCCTAAGCTAAATTCTCCCATCCTAAAAAGCAAACCAGAATGAAAACCTAATAATAATGTGTAAAAATAGAGGGAAAGGAGAATTGGCAGCTCTGAAACCATGATGTTTTCTAACACTATAGATTGAGTTACACAAACTTCATAATTAGCCTTTAGAAGAAAATCCAGGTCAAAATTTAGCCCAATTAACCTCTTGAGTGTCTCATTAATCAAAACCTGCTTAAGGTGATTTTTTTATTCTAAGCACAATGTGATGTGAGATACTCTGTGTTTATAAATCCCCAGTGTTCCTGTAACAGTGTCATAGCAGTGGGTGTTAGTTTCTGTCTTTGTTTTCTTTTTATTTGGTTGGCTTTGGCTTTGTGTATTTCTTTGCTCTATCTTTCAAGATGTTTATGAGGAGAGAATTACCTACCCATTACATGGTGTGTACCTTTCCGCTTACTAGTCCACTGCTTTAGGAAATATGAGATACATAGAAAAAGGGAAGTTAGTTTAAATTTAAAATGTGTAAGTCATGGTAGACAAGCAGCTCAGAGATCGTATCAATGCTATTACAGTCACTGACAGATTTGAAGAAAGAAAGAAAAAAAAAAGAATCAGATCAGGACAATTGAAATCTCTTGCCTCCATTCTGCCCTAACATATATTCAGTTAGATTGGACTGAAACAGTAATTGCAGAAGTTTCTCAATCTGTCCATCACTTTACTCAACAGTAGCCACAAGGATAAAAATGACTCATCTATAGGTCATGATAATTTTAAAAGAAAATGTGTTATGGTGCATTGTGGGTAAAATATGCAAATTATAAAGACAGCAGAGATAATTAAATTTTCTCAAATCAGAATAAAATGACCTTCTTTGATTGAACCCCTTTTCTGGGGGAGACAAACTCACCGCATTCATTGTTATAAGAGCATGCCTGGTAATAAAGTCAAGCTTGACAGATGAGGAGATTAGGAAGCCTGAGGATTTATAATAAGAAAAAAAAATGAACAAATAGATTGAGGCAAAGAAGATGCTACATTCATGATATATGCCACCTTTCCTCTATATTATTTCAGTTGTTTTGATTATTCACAGATACTGTTAATTAAATCTAGCAGATAATAGTGTAAAAGTAAGCAAAGTTAGGTCAGAACAAGTGATAATGCTTATTAACTAGAGGGAGACCTGTGATAATAAGTATACTTTTAATGAAAATAGGTGTGCTTTTTTTTTTTTTTTTTTTTTTTTTTTTTTTTTTTTTGCAATTTACATTTTCACTGTGACCTGACATCTACTAAAATGTTTGGGAATTCAGAAGGACTCAGTGAATATTTGTTGAATCAATGACTAAATAAAAGGATAAAATAAGTCATTATAGTATATTGATTCTATTTCCCATTCCAGACTCAATGTAAATGCCTATGCAATGTTAGTTACCAGCTGAACACCACCCAACTTATTTTTCTTTAAACTAGGTAGATTTGTGTGTGAATTATTGGGCTTGGATGGATTAAAGTGAAGATTTAAACTTGTATTTGATCTCCTTTGGGTACCAGATATTTTAAAACCAATCATCTGCCTATGCTGTCTACTGCACTGATTCTCTTTGTTTTAAGTTATAACTGGAGGTGGTGTGTTTGCACACACGTGAGTGTGCAGGTGCGCGTGTGCACTCACATGCATGCATGAATGCCTGGTTTCCCTGACAAGACTACTTTTTACTTGGCAAAGCTTTTTTACTGCTGGGCAAGCCTACCTGCGCCATAATCAGGAGATTAATTTGGCTTTTAATGTCAGCAATATGACTGTGAAATGAGCTTTGGGTCATAAATCAGTGTTCATATTCAGAATCACCAATTAGAAGATCTATGACTTTGAGACAGTAATTTTAATTCTTTGGGTCATGTTTTTCTTGTCAAAAATAAGGAAGTAATCTCGACTCTCAGTACTGTCCACAGCTATTCTGAGATACAAAGAAAGTTTAGGCTCTACCGGGCTATAAGATGTGTGAAAACTTCTCTACGTTAGCCACCAAGATTTCGTTCAGCTTATTTGAAGAACAGTTCTACTGGATCTAAGAAAACATCTCATCCTATTTATACCCGGTGCTTTGCACATGAAGTTAAAGGGGACGAGGCTGTGTGGTGGCTCTGTACAAAGCAGGGGATCTTCCTCTGTCACCCCATTTGGTGATAGCCACAACCTCCCAAACCTGTCTCTCCTTTTAGCCACCTCTTTCCAAAGGTGTACAGTGTAGGAAACCTTCCTGATTCAAAATGACAACAATAAATCCAGGAGAAATAAAAAGAACTCAGAATCTGATTATGCAAATTAAATGTCAAGATAAATCCAGAGAGGGGCTGGGAAGGTTCTACTTAACATGGACATTTTGGTGTCTTTTTTGCACATGATTTCCTTTCCTATAGGTATGATAACGTGGATGTCATGGTTCTGGTAGTTCACTTCCATTTGTACTGTGCTCTCCCATATCTACCACTTCATTTCAGCCCTGAATAGCTCACTTTTCTTAGCCCACATCCAGCTCTTTAGCCAGGAATAACCACCGACCTTCATAGAATTCCATTTAGCTGGGAACACTGTGACATGATGCACAGACATCCTCAGAACTCACCTTTTCCTAGTGTTTTTCTGACATACTGACCTACTAAGCTCCCCCTACCTGTGTCCTTCCTTCTGTCCATTGCTAAATCTTTAGTATGTTCTTAGTCTCCGTTTTTTAAAGGGCATGCCTTTTTTTAATGCTAATTTCCTTTTCCTTCTCAAGTTTCAACATACTATACTTAGTTACCATTTCTGACTGAAACTGCATTTCATCTTTAGTTTGCTGTCTTTTTAATTCACTCCATTACGCTCACTTTGCCCCCAATCATATATATCCTATTTTCAAGTCCCTCTCCACTGATCTGTGCTACAAATTCCCAACTGTTTCTAGCCTGAGTCCGACCTGAATTAAGTCAGTTCTGCCTGATTGATTTTGAGCTTGAATATATTCTTGTTGATGAAGTTGATGACATTTAATTATAAATAGAAGAGGTCACCTAATGAGCAAATTAGCAAAAAGGAACTAATTTCTTTCTAAGATGTTAACACAAAACTAGTCCTGAATAATTATTATAAATATATTTTGATGAGTATAAATTGGACATTTTTACTGTTGATATTGATAATTTAAAAAGTATATAATTCCTAAGCGCCTAGGTGGCTCAGTCAGTTAAGCATGTGACTTCGGCTCAGGTCATGATCTCACAGTTAGTGGGTTCGAGCCCCGTGTCGGGCTCTGTGCTGACAGCTCATAGCCTGGAGCCTGCTTCAGATTCTGTGTCTCCCTCTCTCTCTGCCCCTCCCCCCCCCCCACTTGCATTCTGTCTCTCTCTCTCTCTCTCTCTCTCAAAAATAAACATAAAAATTAAATAAAATAAATAAGAAGTATATAATTCCTTGAAGACAAGGTCTAGGCATTATTATCTTTATATCCTCAATAGTATAAATTAGTTAGGTTATCAGACAGTTCTTATATTCTGTCTTCAACATACCTTGCATAGTTGTATCTATCTTCTTAGCTTAGTTGGGTCATGTTGACTTCACAAAGTTACCAGTCTTGATTTAACAATGGATCCTACCTAATAAATTGCATTATTGAGCTCTTATGCCAAGCGTTTTGTTAAGAGATTTTAGAAAATTGGCTAGTTGCTTGCCATTGTCCTGCTCCTTTTTACTTCTACATTTCCCACCTAACCTTGTTATGTGACTACATTATAACAGTTAGAATGTTGTTGGAAATGATATATGCACTTCTAAACCCTGCCCTCAAAGGTACAATTTCCATATATTCTCTCTCTCTCCTCTTTTTTATCAGTGAGTGAGATGCAGAAAATAGGGGGTGGACCTTGAAGACCTGAGGGATGACAGCGTCACTAGATGGAAGGACCTTGGGTCCCTGAATAAGTGTTTAGAGCAGATCCACTCCATTCCCCAACCTGCATTGAACTATAAAGTGAATGAAAAATAAACCTGTATTGTGTTAAGCCACTGAGAGGTCTGGGTGATTTGTAAGAGCAGTTGGCCTACTCTAAACATAGCACTTGAAAACATTAAATCACTTAACTGTCATAGCAAGGCTTTGAGGCAGGATTAGATTTAGGGAAAGCTGAGGAATTCCTGGAGGGATTTGAGAATGCTAATGGTAAACAGAAGCAAATGAAGCATTCACCTTGTAGAGAGACTAATACCTACGGTGGTCCTTGAACAACACAAGTGGGGCAGGGGAGCTGGGGCGCTGCCTCCCCGTGCAGTTAAACATCCAAGTATAACTTGACTTCTCAAAAACTTAACTACTAATAGCTGTTGACTGGAAACCTTATTGATAATTTAAACAGCTGATTAATACATATTCTGTATGTTATATGTATTACATACTGTTTTCATACAATAAAGTAAGCTAGAGAAAAGCAAATCATAAGGAAGAGAAAATACATTTAAAGTTCTTTACTGTATTTATCAACACCAAAAATGTATATATTTTTTGAAAAACAGCCACATACAAGTGGGCCCGTGCAATTCAAACTCATGTTGTTCAAGGGTCACCTGTGCTTCCAAGGTAAAGTATGCCACTTAGGGCATAGCGTCTTATTCACAGAAGGTACAACAAAATGGAGTTGAAAGTACATAAAGTAGCCCAGTAGCGGGGAAAAGGTACTAAGTTTGGTGTCAGGCAGACCTCTGTTGGAACAGCAACTCTGACTTCTTTGTCCAAAGCTACTTAATCTCTGTCAGACTCATGTCCCTCATTTGTAAAAACATAGCAGTTTTGACCCATAAAGATTGTTGTATTTTTACATGTGTTACATACACATGTTACACACACATGCACAACAATGCCTGTAACAGAGAATCACACAACAAATGGTCGTGTGATAGATACTATGATAGTTTAGGGTGAGAATACTGGCTGGATACTCATGGTGAACTGAAGATCAGGCCAGGCATTCTTTTTGACAGAGTCCCTGTTCTGGGTTCATTTGTGCCTCTGAACCCATATTAATATGTTGAAGTCCTAATGCCCAGTACCACTGTGACCTTCTTTGGAGATAGGGTCTTCCCCTCCCCCCCCCCCCCCCCCCCCCCCCCCCCCCGCCGAAGTTTGTTTGTTTGTTTGTTTGTTTATGTAGAGGGAGAGAGAGAGAGCAGGAGGGTTGAGAGAGACAGAAAGAGAATCCCCAACAGGCTCCAACTGTCAATGAGGAACCTGATGAGGGGCTCGAACTCACAGAATTGTGAGTCATGACCTGAGCTGAAACCAGGAGTCGAATGCTGAGCCGGCTGAGCCACCCAGGCACCCCAGAGATACGGTCTTTACAGATGTAGTCAAATCAAATTGAGATCATTACAATAGGCCCTAATCCAGTATGACTAGTGTTCTTATAAAATGGAAAATTTGGTGATAGGCACACATCCAGGGAAAACACCATGTGAACGTGGAGACGGCATCAGCAAGCCAAGGAAAGAGGCTGCAACCAATCCTTCTTTCACAGCTCTCAGAAGGAATCAACAATGATAACACCTTGAATGTGTATTTTTAGGCTCCAGCACTGCAAGACAATGAATTTCTGTCATGTATACCACTTAGTTTGTGATATTTTATTACAGCAGCCTTACCAAATACACACACACACACACACACACACACACACACACACACACTATTTTAAAGACTGAGAAATAGAAGTATCATATACAAAATAAAATATCTCAAGGCAGTTGGGAAACAGTAGTTGCTAACAGAATAACATACCTTCTGTCTTTACCAGGCCCAGTGAAAGACTAAGCTCTCTGAAGGACATCAGAGACAGACAGTGGACCTAGTGTGACACATTCTCTGATTTCCTGAGGGCAAAAGGCTACATATAAAGATTGGTCTCACTAACCTCCTGTGTCAAGTGTCCCTCTGAGAGTAATAAAGAGTAATATTACCATGGCAGGGGTCCCTATTCCTTTGTGCACTTAAAATGGTAGAATACTTGATATCCTAGAGAGGTCAGTAAATCATTGCAAATCACAGACATTATGGGAAAATTAAGTGTATATTTCACCTGAGGAGAATATCAGTTCCTTGAAGATTTTGCTTTATAGAACCAGGGACAAAGCTTTGAAGAGAAAGTGCTTAACAAGTTTGCAAAGTTAAAAATAAATTTTAGGAGGTTGTTGTTGGAGGTGTTTTATATTTTGTTTTTTTTATTCTTAAAATTGTTGCGTATGGCGTTAACGCTGGGAAAATCATTGGTAGACTCACTTGTGTTTATTATTGATGAAAGCAGTGGCTTTCCCTCATTGGTTATTGCATAACCCTAGCAACTAGGAAAAGACCATACATAATATAAAGTGAAGTAACAAAAACTAACTTAGGAAGCCAGACTAGCCATGATCAATTATTCCCTTTATAGACATAGCATCCTTCACATTAATATAAATGATGTTATTTGTTGGATTGCTTTTTTTTTTCTCAAATACCCCTGAAAAGGGGTGCCTGGCTGGCTCCGTTGGTTAAGTGTCCAACTCTTGATTTCGGCTCGGGTCATGATCTCATGCTTCATGAGTTCAAGCCCTGAGTCAGGCTGTGCTTCACGCTGACAATGTGGAGCCTGCTTGGGATCCTCTTTCTTCCTCTCTATTGGCCCTTTGCCCGCTCACATGAATGTGCACACACTCTCCCTCTCTCAAAATAAATAAATAAGAAGCTTTGAAAAAATTTTTTTAAATAGCTCTGAAAAAAGACTGTTTTGCAGATTATATTTATTCAACAAACGTAATCTTATTTTTGAGTGTATGTTACTAAATATGATGTATTAAGCAGCTGTGGAGACCCCAGAGGAGTAAATAATATGAATTATTCTCCAAAGTGTTGATCTGACTCTTCAACTTTCAAAATTGTCTTATATTTTTGAGGTGTAGTTTCCAGTGTGTATTAGGATTCTCCAGAGAAGTAGAACCAATAAGATGTGTGTGTCTACATATAGAGAGAAAGAGAGTATAAGGAGCTGGTGCACATGATTATGGAGATTGGCAAGTCTGCATCTACAATGTGGGCTGGCAGGCTCAAGACCCCAGAGGGCCAGTAGTACAGATGAGGTCTGAAGTCAGTTTGCTGGAAAACTCCCTCTTGCACAGAGAGGCAGATCTTTTTGTTTTGTTATGGTCTTGAGCTGATTGGATGAGGACTACTTACATTATGAAGGCAATCTTCTTACTCAAAGTTCACTGATTTAAATGTTAATCTAATCCAAAAAAAAAAAAAAAAAAAAAACCACTTCAGGTTGATGCATGAAAGTAGCTTTCACAAAATGCCGTAGGATCTTGTACTTTAAGCAGTCAGGGCCAGCCTAATCCTAAACTTCTCTGTTCTTTTCCCACCTCTAGCAGTCTTTGCCTTACCATTGGGACCTTAATATCCCTCTCAATATGCCAGAATGTAGGGTAGGAGCAGCTTATGCCCATTTGAAAAAACCCGATCCTTTCTACTAACCCGGCCTGGAGGAGATACCCTAGTTCCCATACTGTACCCCATACTATTTCTCTTTCTGTTAGTACAAGTTGCTTTTTATTGTGACTGGGTGGAGTCCAGTTCTAACTTCTATCCTGGTTGCCAGGTCCCATGTTTTGAAACTTGCTGAATGCCTCAGTCTCCTCTTGAGGATTGAGGTTTGGGGAGGTGTTTCTCCATAGAATCAATGCCATAGTTTTCAACTTAGCTCAGTGACAGTGTCCCATCAGTGCAATTCTGGGCATGCCATATGAGAACTTTCTGTTTGTTTTATTATTTTTTGTTTTTGAAATTTTTATTTATTTTTGAGGGAGCAAGAGACACAGTGTGAGTAGGGGAGAGGCAGAGAGAAAGGGAGACACAGGATCCGAAGCAGGCTCCAGGCTCTGAGTGGTCAGCACAGAGTCCAACGTGGGGCTCAAACTCACCAACCATGCATGACCTGAGCTGAAGTCAGACATTTAACCAACTGAGCCACCCAGGCGCTCCTTTGTTTGTTTTCTAAATGTCATCAGTGCTTTTCCCTACTTGTTGGGAGGAAACAAAAAGTTATAATCTTTGGTAAGCCATTATAAAATGTTTACCTAAATTTCCTCAGTGGGCTCCTGCAACTCCTCTAGACCTAAGAATCATACACAGGACTCAATGGATAGGTCCAGGGCCAATCAGACCATCTGTCCGGGCCTGCTCATCTTGCTTCCCCTGCCAAAATCATGTATTTCCATAGTCTTCCCTTCTTTATCCAGCCTACCACCACATCCCACCAATTTAATTCCCATTATCTTTGTATTCTAAGCCATTCTTATGTCATTTAGCCTCCCTATCCCCTTGTATTACTTAACCTGACATGCCAGTGTTTTCTGTATGCACTTGATTATACATTCTCTGGGAGAAGTATTCTTGCTACCACTATATGAGATTCCAGCTCTTTCTAGGTAGATCTGAACGTGACCTCTTAATGCTTTTCAGAGCTATCAGAATTGTATTTATCTCACCATTAAAGATGAGAGCACTGAAAATAATCATCAAACTAGTTTGTGAACTCTCAGAAATATACTAAAAAATAAAAGTACCAACCCCATGTTGTTCCTTATTGACTTGGGCTTAAGAATGTTGTAATTTCACATATTAGTTCATTGAATCTCTCTAAGCAAGCTTAAACATATACAGACTCCTAAAAAAATAAAAGCTTCTACTGTTAATTAGTTAATGTTCAAAACAAATAAATTGATGGAAAGTAACCCGAGCTTAACAGGTAATAACTTGGAGTAAGATACAGCAAAAAGAAGGCCCTGTCATTGATTTTAAATGGGTGGTTGGGAGACATGAGGTTTACTCCAAAAGATAGAGCTACTTTATCTTATGCCTCCTAATTTTACCCATCATAAATTGAGAACCATGCAAATTGCATGACTATTTATAGAAGAATCTCCTTTGATAGGGATCTAAATAGTGTGACTAACATTGCATCATCGTCCATGATATCCTTTGAAGGGAGAGTGCTCAGCTGTGAGAATTTCCTGTCTTGGGACTAAGGGTGGAGATAAAGAGATAGAAACTATAGAGATCACTACATGCTTCTTTTCTCCTTTCTTTATGGAGCTTGCTGTTATGAGGGCTCAATTTAATTAGGCCATGTAAGTGGAATAAGGGGAATGTGAAGTCACTGTGTTCCCAGTATATTTTAGAAAATTTGTTTGACATACAGAAAAGTGCCTGGGTCATAAATGTATAGCTCAACACATTTCCAAAAACTGAACCCATCTGTGAAAACTACATCAAGAAATAGAAAAGTTCAAGTAGTCCTAAAGTTCTCTTTCTGATCCCTTCCAATTATTATCTGCCCTCAAAATAACGGATATCCTGCCTTCTGACAAAATAGATTTATTTTGCACATTTTCATACTTTATGCTACATTATCTAAATTTATTGTATTTTAAATTAATACTTTACAGATCTTTTGTGCCTGTATACATTTGTTCAACCATTAAGTTTACAAGGCCCATTCATACTGTTGCATGTGTTTTTAGATTGCTCATTCCCATTGCTGTATGATATTTCTCGGTGTGAGTGTATCATCATTTATTGATCCGTTCTGTTGATGGGTATTTGGGTAGTTTCCAGCTTGGAGTTACTACAAATAATAATGTTGCTATAAACATTTTAGTCCATTATTTGGGGGTGGGGTCATATGTAAGCATTTCTAAAGGCAGAATGAATTTCCCCAGATTTTAATTCTTCTAGATAATTCAAAGGAATTTCAAAACATGAAAAATAAAAATAATATCTATTTTGGCTACATATCTCGCCTATACCATGCCTCATTCTTCTACCCATTAGAGCAAATATCCTAAGTAGTTACACTCTTTCATTTTTTTTCCTGAATCCTCTTCCAGCTAAAACCAAATGTCAGATTGCCGCATTGGGCTCACTGAGATCCCTCACTAAGAATTTCAAGGATGCAAACAATCTAGTAGCACAGGTGAATGGCACTCTCTTGCCCAGGTCAAAAGAACGGATTGGTAATTGAAATGGACAGGTTTTCACACAGCAGGGAAGATTTAGGTAATGAAATCTCCCCATTCTATACTCAGATAGGTATATAGTTTATGAGATACTTTCCAGGAACCTAGGCCTCATAAATCTATAAATCAATGATATGCTGCTAACATAATTTCATGAATAAGAGCTCTCCTCCAATACCATTAGCTTATTTGCTGGGAGGTTCTAACTAGTGTTACAAGGAGAACAAGCTGGAGTCACCTGTGTTCATTCTTTCCTGAAAATACCACCCAGGTGAAGGTTCACAAACAGACCACAAGCTGGCTGCTTCAACCCTCTTTCCATGCTACAAGGAGGCGTTTATCCAGTCTACTTGTCAAGACCATCAGTGATCAGTTCTATGTCCTCTTCTTACCTGATCTGTCGGCAGCACTTGGCGTAGCTGATTACTTATTCTTCCTAATGCGTTTTCCTTGCTTGGCTTCCCCGGCTACCTTTCTCTTTCCCTGTCTCTCTTCTTTTTTCCAACCTCACTGGCCACTCCTTGTTTCTCTTCTTTTATGGTTTCTTTTATGGTTTTCTTCTTATCTTCCTTTAAAATGGGGGTGCAACATAGAGCATTAGTCCTTGAAACCTCTCCTACCCCCTTTTCATTTCACAGAGTCTCATTACTCTAAGTCCCATCTAATCCTGAAGATGCCCTAATTTATATCTTCCCCCGGTCCTTCCCCACCCTGCTTTTTGTTCCCCCAGCTTTGCTGAGGTATAATTTACAAATAATATTGTATGTGTTTATATAACATAGGGGTGCCTGTGTGGCTCAGTTGGTTAAGCATCCGACTTCAACTCAAATCATGATCTTACAGTCGGTGAGTTCGAGCCCCGTGTCAGGCTCTGTGTTGACAGCTCAGAGCCTGGAGCCTGCTTTGGATTCTGTGTCTCCCTTTCTCTCTGTCACTCCCCTGCTCATGCTCTGTCTCTGTCTGTCTCTCAAAAATAAATAAAGATTAAAAATTTAAAAAAAATAAAGTATATAACATAATGATTGGACGTACATACACGCAGTGAAATTATTTGATCCTTTCATCATCAGGTCCTCTCGATTCCATTGCCAACCTTTATAAAAAATCAGACTACTTGTCTCATCTCCACTTCCAAAAATACATTTATTTTAAAAGTAATGAAACTTATGCATTATGGCCCCTCCGTTGTATAGGGCCTTTCTATCCTTCTGGGGATTCAGGACAAAGGAATCTAGCCATGTGCTAGAGGTACAAAGTGCAGTTAGCACTATAATACATGCCAGAGGTGGACTGGAGGCTGGGAGTAGGGGACAGCATGTTGGCAGCACTCCTTTCTCTAACCACCAAGTCCAGAGCAACACTTGCTTATGGTTGACCTTGACTAGTATCTGGGCCCCACCATTCATTCACTCCAAGGGGAAGGATATGAAGGTATCATGGTTGTTTTATCTGTGGGATAACCATTATAACCAAGGCTTATCCGTCCCCCTCATCCCCTGGGATTGGCCCAGTGGTAGCAATGGTGAGTAGGAGTGAGGAACCCCAGGAGGTAAAGATTAGGCCAAGCTGGACCAGTGTTTGAGGCAGTGGTTTCTCCATGGGTCAAAGGAGGGAAATGAATGGACTAGAGCTTTGAAGGGCTTCCATCCTGGGCGAGAATTGCAGAGGAAATTATGAAACTAAGGGTTATTTTTGTACACTGTCAAAAATAAAAGACAAATTTTGTGTCAGCTGGCTACACAAAAGAACATGTTTTTATTTTTTTCAGTGAGAGATTTATCTTTCTATTCTGTCTACTTTAAAAGTATTATATAAGGAGGTGATCAAAAAATGCTTATAGAATATAGGGAAAAAGTAACATAGAAGTTTGTCATGCAGCTAATAATAATAATAATAATAATAATTTGTACATTCTAAGACTTTTATGATGCCTGTGTTATTTATCAGCTTTTTAACACTTGTAGTATCTTTACTTTTTTCTAAATAAATATTTACTTCTGTACCTGACTTTATAGCAAGAATTTTGTGTATTTTTAGAGAGCTCCACAAAACCCTTATGTATTCCTGTGCATTGCTTCCACCTTATTCCAGGTGTCCATCAATCTGTAAACTGGATTAACTCAGGAACCTCCAAGCCTCCCTGATTGCCCTGCCCCCTTTTTCCAGTTAATTCACAAAAGAGCAGTTGGAGTGATCATTTCAAACTGTAATCCAGGCCATGCCCCTCTTCTGCTTAAACCTGCCTGTCTTTTCCTGCCTCACTTAGGGTCAAGGCCAAAGTCCTTACACTGGCCTAGCTCATAGCCCACTTAACTCTCTGACCTTATCTGCCCTCCCTCTCGCTCACTCAGCTCCAGTCAGGTTGCTCTCTTAGCTTCTCTGGGGATGTGATAGGCAGGTTCCTGCCTCGAGAATTTCTTCCATGAGTCCCTCTTCCTGGAGGATGCTTCCTAAGATAGGCAGACAGCCTTTTTCCTGACCACCTTAGACTGCTTGTAAACAGCAGTGAGAACTCCCTGATCATCCTGTTGAAAAACTGCCTCCTCACTTCTGACAGGGACTTCTCTTTCTCTGCTTCATTTTTCCATACATTAGCATCTTCTAAAATACTATAACATCAGCTTGAGTATTCATTCATTTCATTTCTCCTTCATTGCTCCATAAAGGCAGGGATTTTTATCTGGTGTATTCACTCACTATTCTTTCTTCCAATATCTACACAATGCCTGGCACATAGTTGGCCCTCAATAAATGTTTTATGCATTCACAAATGAATAAATGATTGAATGAATAGTTTATGCTTCCTGAATTCTTGCAGCTCTAAGTTTAGGGTCAGAAATATCAGTCCTCAATATTGTTTTGGTCCTAAGTATAATAAAAAGTTGTTGAAGGTTTGTGACTGGTTAAGTAACATCATGAGATCATGTTTATCGAGGATGGTTATTGAAACATTTATGGAAGATGGCATGTTTGGGGTAAGACTACAGATAAGAAGACTAATTGTTTAGGAGTAATGTGATAATGATCTGCACTAAGATAGTAGAAATAAATATTACAGTGTTTGGCACATGAATCTTGAAACTTTCATGAATGATTTTCTAAGGTTTTTTTTTATTCTTATTTTTTTGTGGCTTTCATCCAAATATTTGACCTTGTGTTGGCAAACCTTAAATTAAAATTGAATAACCAAAGGGTACCCAATGATACCAAAAGGATTCAAATATAGAATTGGTGGGGTAACATGCCTTCATGAAATATTCTTCCAGAAATAAAAAGTTTAATACATACAGATCCATTAGTTACCAACATGTTAACCTTTGAGGAATACCTGTGGGGAATCACCTGAGCATTCATCATAAAAGCACATCCATCCAGTCCATCTGTCTATGAAATGGCAGAGCATCTTCTTATGGGGGATGGGGAAGAATGGCAGTGGGAACAGGAGGTGTTTATCTTTGATTCCCTATGTTTGTGGGTATCTCCTCCCCATAAACTGAAGATAGCAAATTGCTCTTCGCAGATCAAAACACACAGGAGAGGCTGGAGAAAAGGAAAAAAAAGAAAAAGAAAAAGAAAACAGATGGAAAAGGAGGAGGAGGTGGTAGAAAGAAATGGAGGGGAAGCAAGCTGACACCTGTTTTCCAGCACAATGATCATTAAAGTTATCACATGTGATGCCAGAAGCTTTATTTTAAATACCCTGTCTGCTACCTTCTGAGTTAAGTAAATAGTTTTGAATATGCATCTCATTCAAATTAGTTTCCATCACAGTCAGTGGCTGTAGTTAAAGTGACTCGAATAGTTTTTAGTCCTACCAGAAAAACAACAAAGAAATATAGGGAATGCTATCCGGTCTTGTTCATTCGAGAACATTTCCTTGTTTCTGGATATAAAGTAGATATATTTAGTACTTTAGTCAGTGCTCCCTAAGAGAGCCACCCGTTAGTATTCTAATAATCATAGAATTATGATTCTACATATGATTCTACAACAACAACAACAATAATTACAGAAGGAAGTGAAGAAAACATTAGGGTAGGCAATAATTTAAAAGATTAGTACTAGTCCCAACAGATTTTTCTGACCAAAAGTCTAGGGATTAGTCGTCAAGTGGAAATTTCTGGATATGTAAGCCATACTTGTATCAACTTAGTTTCTTATAAATATAAAGTTGACTGTGTTGTGCTGATTCAGCTATCTGTGGAAATATGTCTCAGTTCTAATAATTAAAAGGTTCATCTGTGATACAGCAAGGTTTTTTTGAAATTAGTCTTTATTGATTAGTAAATATTCACACGCTTCACTGTTATTACAACTATTATACGAATGTAATAATTGTTGCTGAGCACAGCAGTTGGATTCTATTTTCTCTTGATATTTATATGCTTGTTGCAATGAGCATAAGTTAAGTTCTTCCTGTGTGAACACTTGTGTTTCTAAACTAAATATAATCAGTAACTATAGAATTTATTACAGGCTTTTAGTGTAACTGCTTATTTTTAGGATATCGACAAATATACATTTAATTTAAAGTGTATATACTCAGATGAAAATGAACAACACTGTAAGAATATATTACCATGATGTTAAGAGCCAGAATCTGCTCCGTTGCTGTTTCTTGTTAACTTATACAAATTTACTTAATTGACTTGACACCAGTGTCCTCACATACAGAGTGGGAATAATGTTTTGCTAATTACATAATTCGTTGTTACCCGACGACCCCCTTCCCACGAAAGAAAATAATTATGAAATCTGGATATAATACCAGAAACAGCTACACCGGACAGTGAGCAGCAGCAGACAGACTCGTGGGGAGTACATGCATTGAGAAGGGGAATTGTATAAACAGAATCCTCAATCCTGTGGTCTTAGCCTGGGGCCAAGGATAATTTTTAGGGTATTGGCAGAATGTGTGCTGCCGGTGGTGGAACAGGGGCAGTATTTTGACCTGGGAAATCAGAAACATGAAGCCAGGCAAGTTAGGGCTGCTGAAGAGAGCAGGGAATAACGGGAAGGGACAGAGCCAGACAGATGATCACAGATTGTATCACGGACCCCTGAACTATGTATGCATCCATAGTACAGACTCGGAACAGCTGAGGCAGAGACAAAAGACTGGGTCTGAGATGGGCTTCCACCCAAGAAACAGAGTTTACATTTCAAGTCTGTCTAAGATAATTGCCTGCCAAAGGAGGGGAAGCAACACCAATCAGAGAAAAGGACAGATTCTACGCAGAGTGCAATTAAAAATTACCCAGTATATATGAGGAATCAGGAAAGTGGAACACATTTTCAAGAAAAAAAGAAACTGACTCTGAAATGGCCTAGTATTGGAACGAGCAGACATGAGTTTTGAAATGGCTATTAGTTTTCTTCAAAGAAGAAAAGCGAAATATTCGCCCATGAATGAAAATATGGGAAAAGACAGCAGAGAAATATTAACAATATAATGTAAAAGAACTAAGTGGAAATTCTAGAACTATGAAAGACATACATGGAATTAAAATTTTATTGGGTGGATTTAACAGCTGAATGGAAGTGATAAATGGAAGACTCAGAGACTTGAAGATAAGAGAATTTATCTAATATGAAGAACACCGAAAAATAAAGATTATAAAAAACCTAACAAAACCTCAGGCCCTTTTAGATTATATCAAATAGTCAAACATGCATGTTATTAGAGTCTTAGAAGGAGAGGAGAGATAGAATGAACCAAAAGAAAAATAAAGAAATACTGGTTGAGGATTTCCTAGATTAGAGGAAAATTAGAGATAGACATTAGAGACAGAAATTTCCACATAAAATATTCTCAAAAAAAAAAAGACAAACAAAAAAATGTTGTACTTCAGCACATCCATATGGTGTCAAATTGTTGAAAGCGTCTTGCCCACCCCCCCAAAAAAAGGCCGAATCTTAAAATCAAGAGAAAACCCATCACGTAGAGTACATCAGTGAAATCAATGATTTGATTAATAATTGACTTCTCATCAGAAATAAATATAACCACTGCAAAAATGGCAACCTACATTTTTTTTCAAGTGCATGTAATGTTTTTAAGGATTGGCCATATGTTCTTCTATAACAAATTCTTAATCAATTCAAAAATATTGATATTATAGATAAAATATTTTCTGAACAAAATTAATTAGAAGTCAATAATAAAATGATACTAGGAAGACTTAAACATTTGGAAAATAAATAACAAACTTCTAAATAGTCCATATGTCAAAGAGGAAATGGCCAGGAAACTTTGAATTCCACAACAATGAAAAAATTCAACAGATAAAAATTAGTAGGGTATAGCTAAAGCAGTGCTAAAAAGAAAATTTATAATTTAAATTCATATGTATTTTTTATAAAGGAAGGTTTAAGGGCACCTGGGTGGCTCAGTTCATTAAGCATCTGGCTCTTGGTTTCAGCTCAGGTCATGGTCTCATGGTTTGTGAGTTCCAGCTCCCCGTTGGACTCTGTGCTGACAGTGCAGAGCCTTCTTGGTATATTCTCTCTCTCTCTCTCTCTCTCTCTCTCTCTCTCTCCCTCTCCCTCTCCCTCTCCCTCTCCCTCTCCCCCCCCTGCCCCTTCTCTGCTCACACTCACTCTCTCTCTCTTCAAGTAAATGAATAAACTTTAAGAAAAGGAAGATTTAAAATAAATGATCTGTGATTATAGTTTAAGAATTATAAAAGGAAGGGGCACCTGGCTTAGCCCAGTCAGTAGAACATGCAACTCTTCACCTTGGGGTTGTAAGTTTGAGCCCCACATTGGGTGCAGAGATTGCTTAAAAATTAAATCTTAAAAAAAAAGAATTATAAAAAGAGCAAATTAAACCCAAATAAGTAGAGGGAAGAATATAATGTAGATAAGAGCAGGAAATAATGAAATAGACAACAGAAAAATAATGAAAATCACTACCAAATGCTGAATAAATTTATAAATCTCTAGATTACACTGATGAGTAATCAAGGAAAAATGAAATACATTATCAATATCAGGAAAGGGGCATCAATGCAGATTTTATAAACACTAATGGCAATAAGGAAATATTGCAAATAAATTTATGATGACACATTTGACAACTGGATGGAAGGAGCAAAATCCATTAAAAGTAAATTGTACCAAAATAAACCAAAAGAATAAATAGAAGCTGAAATATCCATATGTCAATTTAAAAATTAAGTTCATAATTAAAAGTTTTCCCAGAACTAGATGTCTGTGCTAGTAAATTCTGTCAATTTTGAAGGAATATATATATTTTTTCAAAAAGTATCAGAAGGAACACCTGTATATTTTATAATAGTAATACTGTATTAACCTGATTTAAAAATTAAAGACATTAGAAACATAAAATTATAGGCCAATAACCTTATGAACACAAACATCAAGAACTTCACAAAATTTTAGCAGACAGGATCTGACAGTCTATAGAGGGGATAAATATGTCATACTGACAACGTGAATTTTATCCAGAGAGTCCAAGTTTTGTTTAATACCTAAAAAAATCAACCAACTTAATAAATAAAATAATCATATGATCATTTAAATAAATGCAGAAGAATATCACAAAATTCAATACCCACTCATAATAAAAATGCTCAGCAAACTGTGAATGAAAGGAAACTTTATAAATCTGATAAAGGATAATTATAAACAAACAAAAAACTACCACTAACATCCAATGTAATGCTTTCTACTTTACATTAAGGGAAAAAAGCATGGATTTGTATTCCCGACATTTATATTGAACGTTATGTGGAAATAAGGTAGGGAAACAATAGAAGGCATTGGAAAGGAAGAAGTCCAACTATTTTATTTGTAGACAGTATGGTCACGTGTTTTGAAAAAGTAAATATTACTTTTATTCAGGTATTGTGAGTCCAGCAGTTGAGGAGACAGTTGCCATTAAAAAGATAGGTAATGACTCACAATTCCCTAGTACCCAGGCATTCAAGACCATAGCAGAGAACATAGGTTGGTCACAGGTAGAGAGAGGGGAATTGAACACAAGGCTTTCCTTGTGGTTTTCTGGGAAGGAAGGGGCAAGGCTGACTGAGGCCTAGTAGGTTTAGAATTGGCGAGTCTGAATAAATTCAGAGGGCACAGGGGAATAGGGGCTGCCCCTAGTTGTTTGATATCAGGCCATGGGGTGATAAGGACAGAGGAATAGTAGTCTGGAACATAAAAGCCTGATAAGAAGGTTGTTGGAGTAATGGGTTCTGGAATGGCTAGTTTGCACTTACAAGGCATGCTCTGAGGCAAGTCATTTACTATCTCTAGAATCAGCTAACCCTGGCAGAGGCAGTGTCTCCTTGGTTAGTAAAAAAATCAAACAGAAAAAGTAGAAAATATGGTTAATATTTGTAACCATATTTGTAGAAAATCCTAAAGAACCTAATTTGTAGAAAATTTGTAGAAAATCCTAAAGAACCTAAAAAAAATCCTACTAGAATTAATACATGAATTTAACACGATTTTAGGGCCTACATCCAAAATACAAGAATCCGTTATACGTGTGTGTCTGTGTGTATAAGCAGTAAACAATGAGAACACTATAAAACATCAGTTCCATTTAAAATAGCAAAAACTATATAAGGAATGCTTTAATAAATGATGTCAAATACTGAAAATTCAGTACATTAAGGGAGATTAAAAAGATCTAAATAAATGGAGAGATATACTGTTTATGAATCAGTACAGCTTATATTATTAATATAGTGATTCTTCTCAAATCCATCTATAGATTTACTATAATCTAAATCAAAATTTCCCCCAAGAAATCCACAAATTGACTCTAAAATTTCTGTCTGCAGGCATAGACAATTTTAAAGCAATTTTAAAAACGGAAAGATTGGATAGCACACTACCTGCTTTCAAGGTTTACTATGAAGCTGCAGTAATTAAGATAGTGTGATATTAGCATAAAGACAAACATATAGTTCATTAGAGCATATAGTTTTACGTCTTCTCATAGAAATACAATTGATTTTCAGTTAAATGCCAAAGTAATTCAGTGAAACAACAGTTGTATCAACAAATGGTTCTAGAGCAATTGAAAATCTTTAAGAATAAGAAAAAATGAATAAGGTAAAGAGGGTGTACCCTTTAGTATAATTACGAAAGTATGTCAGTGGTTGCTTGAGTCTAGGAGTCATAGGAAAAGATGGACAACAAAGGAACTCAGGAAAGTTTTTACAGTGATAAAAATAGTCCATATTTTGATAGTAATGGTATTACTCAACTGTATAAAATTACCAAATTACATCCAATTCTACACTTAAAATAGGTAAATATTATATGTGAATTTTATCTCTATAAATATGGATAAAAATAGGAATAATCATATGTCTTACAATTCTGAAATTTACAAATACATAATGCACATAAAAGTGCTTAACTTATAAGTTATTTTACAAATTCAAGGTGTTATTATTATGTAATCAAAGTTTTGACTCCTTTTAAAATTTTTTTTTAACATTTATTTATTATTGAGAGACAGAGACAGAGCATGAGCGTGGGAGGAGCAGAGAGAGGGGGAGACACAGAATCTGAAGCAGGCTCCTGGCTCTGAGCTGTCAGCACAGAGCCCAGCGTGGGACTCGAACTCACAAACTGTGAGATCATGACCTGAGCCAAAGTCGGACGCTTGAACGACTGAGCCACCCAGGCGCCCCCAAAGTATCGACTCCTTAATTAGGACGAATGCATCATACGCATAAATTGAATGCATCATGTGTCATATCAATTACATACATCATTACATTCATTTGATATGTTTGTTATTATAACCTTTTTAACAAACAAATTTATAGAATGTGAATGAAATGAAAAATCAAATGGTCAGTAAACTGCAGAACTATGACTGAAACAAGCCTTCACTCTATAGCTAAGTCTCTCTACTTAGTCATTATGTTTTTGTATTGAAAGTGTATCAGGGGCCGCCTGGGTGGCTCAGTCAGTTAAGCATTTGACTTCAGCTCAGGTCATGATCTCACAATTTGTGAGTTCGAGCCCTGCATCAGGCTCTCCACTGTCAGTGCAGATTCTGTTTTGGATCCTCTGTCCCCCTCTCCCTCTGCCTCTCCCCTGCTCACATTCATATTCTCTCTCTCAAAAATAAATAAACATTAAAAAAAATATATCAGGCTCAAATGCTAGACATGTACAGAAGTACAAATTTTCATAGAAGTCTATCCACAAAAAGTTTTGTGTATGCTAGAATAATTTGAAGATGATCTGGTGAAGAGTGGTTTCCCTATCTTCTGCAAATTTTAAGGGTCATAATAGAATTTATTCAATAATATTTATGTAACATGATACAAAACCAATTCCTCTTGGAATTTAGTACTGAAATCACCTTGATGATCAGAAAAATAGGTGTGTTTATTTTTAATTTAGGAAATAAATAATATTTATGGGGAATATTGTGTGATTTAAAAGCATCTATATAGATATGTGCCTTTAATGTTATAAATGGTATAGCTGTCATTTTGTCCCATATGATTTTTTTAACTTAGCTGCCATGAAGTTAAAAAAAAAACATTCAGTTTTAATAATCATTTAGTCCTAATTTAATGACATACAATCTTTCCATATTGCCTAATTTCATAGATATTTAATATTTGTCTTAAGTGTGATTTAATATTTTATGCAAATGAGTGTACTTTTGAGGCAAGTAAACTATAAACAATAGTAAAATGATAGTAAAAAATAGTTTGTAAAAAGAGGTTTGTTTATTAAGTTTAGCTCTTAAAAATTAGCATTATTTTAAACATCAGTATCCTAAGTCAGGCCTCTGGTAGTACTTCTTTTCATAAGGTCTACTATACATTATTAAGGCTATTGGAAATAACATTGGGAAGCTGTAATGATATTACATACCAAGAACATATATATCTACACACACATACATATAACCTTCTGGAAACATGTGATTTTTACCAACTGATTCTTTGAAAGTGAGTACATATGTTAAATTTGGATAACATACTCATATTCACTTTAATTACTTATCTCAATTACTTAACATACATATGTTATATAAATAACACATAAACCAAATCTCTTCCATGAATTGTAAAAGGAAGAGTAAAACAACTACTTAGTGACATTGGTTTCTGAGTAAATATTCAGAGAAATGCATGAGGTTCTTCTCTATTTGGTAAAGTCTGGAAATAAATATATACATATGAAGTATTATGATATAGAAAAAATTCCTGGAGCAGAAAATTAATATGCATATCATGTACATATGAATATGTTCATGGAGATTGTTTCAAATTTAATTCAGGTGTATGGGTCATTTTCCCAAAGAATTATCCAGTACATATTAATTTGTGTGGCATTGGTAAATTCATAGAATAGATACACTGATTAAAAGAGAACACACACACACACACACACACACACAGATGGTTTGTATTATTACTATCAAGAAAAAAAAAGGTAGAGTGAACTAATATTGACTATTCTTTACATGCTATATGCATTGTATAGCTATTTAAATTAAATATTTCCATTTCCTACTCATGGGATGAGCCTAAATTTCAATCATTATTTTTTCAAGTTTAAAAGCAAACACTTTAAGAGCAAATAAAATACTTGCTTTTGTTTCTAAATACACTGAATTGAATTTGATATTTTATTGATTAAACAAAATTAGAAGCATGAGCCACAGGCTCATCATTAATATTTGTCACTTCATTGAACAACACCAAAGTGGTAAAACATAGAATGTTCCCAGTGAAAAAGGGGTCAACAAATCAGTTTTTGCCTCCACTGTGGCAGAAAAATATGTACTGGTGCTAACCATCATTTAGATGTTCTTCAGCTCAAGCTCTTGGATATCTCGGTGACTAGTACCTTGAAATTGTGGCAGTGCACCACCTGTGTATGCAGCCATGATGTTCACAAACCTATCTGGAGAGGTCACATGTTGGTGAGATATTTGATCTCCTCTTGTGCGGCTTGTCATAGTATGTTCTTGATCTGATCAGGGAAATCCGTTGTCACTGTAGAAACTAATAATTTATTCTATCACGTATATCCTATTGTTTAGAAAATACTCCTTGATAGGAAGATTACTTGCATGATGGCATTTCCAGGTTGGTCATTTGGTTGGTGAATCTTTCCTTTCAGATACCCAGCTTTGAATTTGGAATGTTGTTGCTGTGAGGTCTGAATATGCCCCTGTAAAATTTATATACTGAATTCCAACTCCCAAAAGTGATGGTATTAGGAGTTGAGGTCTTTGTAGGTGCTTAAGTCATAAGGGAAGAAAAGAACCATCATGAATAGGATTAGTGCCTTTATAAAAGAGACCCCAGAGAGAAATCCCTACCCCTTCCACCATGTGAAGACACAAGTAGAAGTCTGTGACCTGGAAGAAGGCTCTCACCCATCCATGCTGGCACGTTGATCTTGGACTTCCAGCCTCCAAAACTCTGAGAAATAAACCTCTGTTGTTTATGATCTACCCAGTCTCTGGTATTTTGATATAGCAGCCAGAATGAATAGAGACGGTTGTTATCCTGACCAGTTTCAATTGATGGTAATTGAAAGATGAAACTAACTCTATGTGTTGGAATCTTCATATGCTACCATGAAGATTTGAGTATTTGAAAAATTACCTTGCTATCTCTAGAGGTTGAGTCTAAGGGTCCACAGGAGAATGAAAATGACGTCTCTAGAACTCATGAACAAATTTGCTTCTTTTCAAAATCAGAAGGTGTGAGACTGAGAAAAGCCAGGTCTCTTGGACAAATATCCTAATCCTACCCCTGTGCTGGAGTCATTACAAGAGGTCTGTTGTTAGAGTTCAAGTGGGGCTGAGAATGAGAGCTGTTGCCAGGCACTGCTCTCTAGGAAGCCCAACTAAGACCATGGGAAAACAAAACCATTTCCAAAGATCACAGGCTTTGAATTAAGGGAACCCAAAGCAAAACACAGAATGGTGTGAAAGTTATGAACTGAGAGGGCTCCGCTGGCTTCATGCGGGTGGTGGGAGCTGGTCTGACCAGTGCATTCCCCACACTCAGGCCAAACACCTTGTTCCCCTCTAACAAGTACGATCATTTGGATTTCCAACACAGTTGGCGTTTTCAGTTACGTGTTAACCACTCTTTAACTAGCAAAGTAAGAGGGCTGGGGAAAACTCTGAGGGTGAGAAATTCTCAGAAGATGTTAACATTTAAAACACAATTAATGATGCTAATTTTAAGTCAAACTGGCTTTTAATTATTGATGTCACTATGGTCCCAACCCTACAGATTTCAGTCATTCTGTAAACACATTCCTCTAGATTTGGCCTCAGAATCCCTGTGGGCTAGAAACTGCTAGATGGAATTTCTAATTAAAAAAATAGAAAGGGCTCCCAGCAATTTAACCCCACGTTCCCTCGTCAAACATTTACCCTCACACTCCCTCTTATAAGTGCCCCTAAAGTCTCTTATTCATATTGACAACTTGTACTTGACAGCACCCATGAAAGACCTGACAGCTTTCCTCCAAAAGCAACACCCTCCATACTGACATTGCTTCAACACCTTGAAATTTACCCTTCGGACTGAAAGGTTCCATACATAGTGATTAATACAATTCACAAAGGATCTATTTTTAAAAGGATTGTGCACTTGGGTGATAGTTGCTAAAGTAATATTCTTTTGCTTTGGGTCAAGGCTGAAGAGAGTTTTGAGTTCATGAAACCCTTATGTATTTACACAGGTGTGGAGCCCATACACATTCTGTACACATTTCTTTGCCTCTTTGTGGCTTCTCTTTGTCTCTTCTTCTCTCTTCTGGTCTGCCTCTGTATGCCTCTCTTATATTCTAGCTCTCTTCTTATCTTATATTCTAGCTCTCTTCTTATTAAGTTATTTTAATGTCAGCGAAAGTTCTGGGAAACTCACACTGGAAACTACCGTCAGTACATTTTCTGATTCCACATTCCTCTTGCCAAGGTGACGGACATTAAATGGCTCCATTATGTCTGTTGACAAGTTGGTCCATCAAGACTTTTTCTGACTTGTCTAGAATGTCTCACAGGTAGCTAATAAAAGAGATGTAAAAAATGTATATCTTTCAATGACACCTTTTCAATTTGGTTTTGGTCTTTGAATAGAGCCAGAGGAATATTTGATATCTAAATCACAACTCTCTCCATTGTGGGATTCCCTGTTGTTGGTTTTTTTCCTTTCTCTGATTTTCAGTAATTAAATATATTCATTACATACTTATGAGAATAACTGTAGGAGACTTGAAGAACTGCTTAATAAATGAAATATTAATATTTACATTACTTTGAATTCATTTAGGAAATTATGTCCTGATCATTTTGCTGTAGAAAACCTAATGTATTTTTATTTAAATTTTTGTTAATTTATAAAATAAAACTTACTTCAGCTAACCAAACTTAAAAAAGACAACTCCCTTTGTTCTTTACCAATATATTTCCCTCAAACCCAAAGCCAAGCGAAGTATCCTTTCTGTGGTATGCCCATTAGCTGATGCAATAGAGATAGGGATTGAAGAAAATATGTGGTATCATAGTCTGGATAGGATTTAAAAATAAATTAAAATCCCTCTATTCATTCCTGAGGGGTTGTGGAACTTTAAGAAAAGATATTACTGTCATAAAACTAAGGAAGCTCTAATTTTATATGAATAGTTCACTCTTTAGATGGGTCTGATTTTTCCTTAGTAATTTGTACTGCTTTTATAATAATTTCTGTTACCACCTGTTCTTTCTACTATAGGCCTTTTAGACAATGAATACATAAAGAAAACTGTGCCAATTAGGGGCTGCTGTGCACAGCCTATTTTACTAATAGAGAATCCCAATTAAAATGTGTGTTATTTATTCTGCTTTACTGTTATTGCAAATTGCATTAATGAAGATTGACCCTTTGTAAATTTCACATTTGTCCTAAGCACTGATTTTCCTCAATAAGCTCAAAAATTGGTGTTCTTGACTTAGACAAAAGGAGATTCTAAAGCTTAGCCACAGTTCAAGAAGTGACTTATGCTTGAATAGTATCTCAATCATAAATAAAGGGTTCTCAAATAGAAGGTTATAATTATATGTTTTTTTTCATTATCTCTGTATAGAGCTCTAGATATTTGAGACTGTTAACTACCACTGATAAAATGACCTAGATTAAAAAAAAAAATTCCACTGGCCGAGCCCTGATTGTTGAATACACAATGCAAAGTAGAAATGTTTAATTTCCTCAGTGGATATAGCCTAATAAAATCACCAAGGCTTTAAGGGATACCTAATTTATAAATTAACCAGCTACATATATTCTAGAAATAGAAATTTCTTGACCTTTTGTGTTTGGCATTTTGTATATGTCTGGATTAATTTGAACAGGTTTGGCTTTATGCTTCTTCCACACTAATCTTCCTTTCCAGAATAATCAAAATAGAAAAAAAATCCCCTCAGTACCTTAAATGACCCTAGGTTTTTCCAGTGGAAATTCACCTGCAGCAGCTTAGAGATGAAAAATGGTAGACTGCTGCCGAATTTTAATTATTCTTTGGATATTTTTAAATGCAATTAATAAATACAAGAAATTTTTTAAAGCGTGAGAAAGGAAGAGGGAACCTGAGGGTTTTTTTTATTGGTATGTAGCAATTTATTTCAGCATAATCTATTTCTATATATTATTTCCATTATTAGATAATATGAGGAATTTTTACTTGATTTTTCAAATTATTTAATTTGAATAATCTTTAGTTCCTGGGGATTGTTATAGATGTAGAATGCTGTAAGCGTATTTCAAAATGCCATAATTTTGAGAGATTATCATCATATTTCGTAATGAACATTACAACATAAATTAGGAGACTATATTTGCAGGCTTACCTAGAGATGTGCACACATTTAGAGCAACGAGTTTGAGAACTACTAACCTATTTTTTCCTAAAAATTATTTTATTTAAGGGCAATCAGCACAACCTGATAGAATCAGCTTACTCTATACCTAGAATGTTCCCAAATCCAAGAAATAGGTTTTGGACCCACAAAGTCATAGACCCATTAAACTAATGTGTATCCAAAACAGTTTCAAATATTAAATAGAAAGATATAGACTGGATTTGAGCCAACAGATATATGTTTTGGATTCTAGCCCTTCCTCTCATTGATCTTTTAAGCTACCTTCTTCTTCATGTATAAATAAGGATAATTGTAGTCATCCCATAAAAATGGAAGTAAGGAATAAATGAGATAATGTATTTAAAGTGGTTTAAAAATTTTTTTTTACATTTATTTATTTTTGAGAGACAGAGACAGAGCACAAGTGGGGGAGGGGCAGAGAGAGAAGGAGACACAAAATCCGAAGCAGGCTCCGGGCTCCAAGTTGTCAGCACAGAGCCCGATGCGGGACTCGAACCCACAAACCGTGCGATCATGACCTGAACTGAAGTTGGACGCCTAACCGACTGAGCCACCTAGGTGCCCCTGAAAGTAGTTTTTTTTTAAATGCCAGGCCATAAAAGGGGTATGATTTTCCTTTCCTTCTCCTAAAACATGTTGAGGGCCTGCTATATACAAACTCTTTCTGAAAGATAAAAATTATGAAACTACTCACAAAATAAAGAGTGAAAGACAAGAATGTGAAAACTGAATTGCAATTTATGATCAGAGAGTGAGAACTTCCCTATGACTATAGAATATAGTACATATGTATCACCATATGATACAACCCCCTTGATTAAGAGATAGGAATTAAGGGTTTTGCCAGAAACATGGGAAACAATGAAGGAAGGATCCTAAAAGCAAAAGCACTTCAGGTACAAGTTCAGCTACTTTTTCATTCAGTCATACTCTTTTGTTCACTATGGGTCTGTGTTGATTGCAATTTACTCAAAAATGCAGAGCGAGAGGGTGGGTGATGGGTATTGAGGAGGGCACCTTTTGGGATGAGCACTGGGTGTTGTATGGAAACCAATTTGACAATAAATTTCATATATGAAAAATTAAAAAAAAATGCAGAGCGAGTAACACAGATAATCATTTGTACCTGCCAGTTAATCGTTTTTAACAAATATCCATCAACTACTCGGACTGTGCCGGGCATCTTATATATATTACTTCTTTTGAGTTATCTGAGAGCCTTTCAAGCTAAGTCTGATACTCTCTATATTATGCCTGAGGAAACAGAAGGCAAAGATTTTGAATGGGATTCACAAGTGGCATAAGAGAGAAGACTGAAATCTGAATGATATGCTTCCAGATCCTAGCACTGTTTAACTATAACAGACACACTAAACAGACAGAATCTGTCCCTATTCCCTTATTCCTAAAAAGCATTAAATCTATCTTAGAGAGCAAGTGGGAGATCTGGAGAGAACATAATAGTAAAAAAATGAAAATTAAAACATAAAGGTAGACATCTGGCATTTAATGGTCATTAGTGGAAAAATTAGACAGTTGTGAATTATTTATCAACCACTAAGTTCTTGGTGCCCTTTCCCAAAATACAGCTATTTATTTCCATTTCAGACAACTGAAAATAGAAGATTAAGACTCAGTTCAGTATCTCACTCCACTATGAAATCTTGGGCTCTCTGCAAATTGAGCACAAATTAAGAGTTGTTTGAATTACCCATAAAAAAGAATGAAATCTTGCCATTTGTGACAACATGGGCAGACCTAGAGGGCATTGTACTAAGTAAAGTAAGTCAGACAGAGAACGAAAAATACATATGACTTCACTTATATGTGGAATCTAAAAACCAAACAAACGAGCAAATAGAAAAAACAGAAACAGACTCACAAATACAGAGAACAAACTGGTGGTTTCCAGAGAAGACAGAGGAGAGGGGATGTGCATAACAGGTGAAGGGATTAAAAGGTACAAACTTCCAGTTATAAAATAAATAAGTCAGGAGGGTGAAAAATATAGCATGGAGCCTATAATCAGTAATACTATAATAACCTTGTATGGTGACAGATGGTAATTACACTTGAGCTGAGCATTTCATAAGGTATAGAATTGTTGAATCACCATGTTTTACATCTGAAACTAATATAGTATTGCATGTCAACTGTACTTCAATTAAAGATAAAAGTTTAAAAAGAAAAATAAAAAAGATTTGGTTGAACTTCAAAAGGCAGTGGTGGGGAAGGGCTATCCAGATTTCAGGTAGAAGGTATAGAACAACAAAGACAGAGATAGTAAGTTGAATCCTTGTGATGAAAAGCTTCCAGTGGTAGGCCGTAGGGTTTATTCTTAACAAAAATTTTTTATGTTTATTTATTTTTGAGAGAGAGAGAGAGAGCATGTGCACACGAGTGGGGGAAGAGGCAAAGAGAGAGGGAGACAGGATTCAAAGAGGACTCTGCATCAGCAGCAGAGAGCCCGATGCAGGGCCAAACTCATGAACTTCAAGATCATGACCTGAGCCGAAGTCAGATGCCTAACTGACTGAGCCACCCACCCCATGTGGTGTTTATTCTTAATTTACCAGGCAAGAGCAAAACATGGAAGACTTTAGAACTCTGTAAAAAAACAAGGCATAAGGAAGATTAGTTTGGCAGTGGGAGACATATTTTGGATCACGGAGAAAATGGACGTAGGGGGATGAATAAGATGGTTATTCCAATATTTTGAGTAGTTGTTGGAGGAAGGTCCAAATGGCAGTACAGTGCTGAAGACAGAAGGAAATGGACAACATTTGCCATCCAGGCATTAGTGCACCTGAGACATAATTTTGATACCACAGTGTAGCTAACTCTGTGCCACCGCTGTGTGTATTTTAATGTTTTTTGTATCCAGTCATTGAATATAATCATTTTGAAAATAGTAAAGTACTCGTTCGTATCGTCACATAGCTACAATATGTATGACAAACACACGGGTAGTTAATTTATGCTTTGCCAGAACCTGCCAACCACATGGAAGAAGTTGCAAAACACATTTGAAAGTGCCATGTGGATGCTTTTGCAACTCAATATACATTTTTTACAAGGACAGTAGCTACTCGGACATGTAAGACATGTAAGTCTCTCCTAACACACGACTGCTTCTTCAAAAGAGATTAAATAAATACGTGTCTTTCCCGTATCTCTTTGCATTAAACTAACTCACGGAACATTGCTTCTTTTGTCTGCTTTGAAGACACACTTTGCTAGAACTCTCTGTGCCACATCTGAATTCACTGCTCCATACACATATACCTTGGATACCCCTCTGTACTATAATTTAATTCCCTTTTAATCAAGGAATTCAAAGTCAGGAGACAATTGGTGTTTAATATGCAGATTCCAAGATGTAGTAACAGACCACATGGAAAACAGGGGATCCAGAAAGGAGGCATGTGGTGAGGAGAACACAAATATTTCTTGACTTCAAAGCAAAGACAAAGAATAAATAAGTCACTCTGTAGTCATCAACTACATATATTTATTACCTTTAAAAAAAGGCCAGAGGTACTAAAATATAAATGGAAGGGTCTATTTAGAAGTTTGACACTTTTCCTTCCCCTCAGAACTATGCAAAAATTCACTTACCCCAAGAACAAAATGTACGCTTTTCTTTTAATCTTTTTGTTTTAGTTAAATTAAACAAGAAAAACATGCTTGCTTTGACAAATTCAAATAATATGTAAGTGTATATAGTAAAAAGTGTACGCCCTCCTCTGCCTTCTTCCCCTTAATGGTTCTGTGTTTATTATCCTTGGAGAATTTTTCTGTGCACATAAATATGCATCTTTATGTTCAGCTACAATTTCGTTTGGGTCTTTAAACAAATTGGGATCAGATTCTTCGTTTTGTTCTGAGGCTTGCTATTTCATTTAACAATATGCAGTGGATATTTTTCTAAGTCAGAATCTAATTCGGTTATCGTAATGGCTGCACAGCTTTCCATTTGTGGATATTGTGTAATTCTTCTCTCTCTCTCAATTATTTTCTTTTTTTCTCCTACCACTAACAATGCTGCTGTGAGCATACTTGTACATATTTGTATATATGTGCTCAAGTATTTTGTAGAAAATAGATTCCTATGTGTTGTTCAACACTGTAAGCATTTTGTTCCCTTCAACGTAATGAATGATAGAGTCATTTATATGCAAACACACACACACACACACACACACACACACACATGCACATAAACACACATTTACAGACATATTTTGCTTGTGTCTCCATAATTTCTATCGACCAGAGAGAATATTTGAGGCAAATATTTGAACATTTTATAACCAGAATGCTAAACATCATTAAGTATAATTTTTAGTAATGAAACATTTCTGCACCTTACGCTACCCCATCCTCTTAGCTCTAAGTATTCCCTAAAATATTCAGATACTCTCTTCTTATTTTGTATCTTCACCTATAGCCATCTTTGTTTGTGGTCCAGCATCTTCCTCTGCTTGGCACTTATCCACATGCTGGTGATGCTACTTTATTTTTTCTCTTTTCTTCTGGCAGTTTTTAGTATCTGCCTCTTTCTGCAGTAAAGAACAAAGCTACAATGGAAATGACAGCTTCCCTAGAAGCCATCTAAGTGCCTTCCTACGCTCTGGATTTGTTTGTTCTTTTTAGAAGATCAGAGAACACAAAACATGGGCTACATCTGACAAGATGCTGGGTTGAACTCATTTTTAGCAGATGTCATGCTATGCCTGACAGTTTCACAGCCGGAAGAGTGGTTTGGGACAATGGAAGGGAGAATGGGACAGCATAGCAGTATTTAATATTTTCTTTACAACTTCATTGACTTCTTTTTTAAGGAAATATTCTGTAATATAATAGAGATTATTATCATTTTTAGTGAAAAAAAGCCACAGAGTTGAAGTGACATTAGTTTTATGAAAAGATAGCTAATTAATTTAGTAGTAAAGGGTGGAACAAATAGGGTCTCTGTGCCTATAATTATGGAAAGACCTAGAAATATAACAATTGGAAAAATAAAGGAAACTGCATCTTTATTGAGTAATTATACAGGAAGTTCTAAAGCCAGTGTAACTAAATAGAAAAGTACTGTATTCCTAGAAGTGGTTTGAAAATCAGGGAAGCCCAGATTCTATAAAACCACCTTCTTTAAAGAAATACTTCTTTCTGAAGATAAAAATGCTTGGAATTTATATTGAGCATTTACTTTGAGGACTTATTTAATCTGGAAGCCCCCTACTTCTGTACATTAGACAGCCCAGGAACAGTGACTGCTAATACGTAGGTGATGTGCACAGTCCAAGGCTGTTTGTTCATCACCAAATAGAAGTGAAAAGTCTATTTACACTGGATAGCAGTCACAGAGAAGAATCAACGATTGAATCAAATCAGTTGTCTCAGTGTGCAAGAGGTAAACAATGCCAAAATAAAAAGTGCATTCATTTCAGTTGATTGACACCAGTTGAAAATCAATGTGATGGGATCATTTGGGACTCCATGCTGTTCTGCATTATCTGAATTAGGTTTCTCTCCTGCAGCACCCACCAAGTCAGGCCAGGGACAGGTGAGAAGGTATTATTTCTACAGCCTACCTAAGTGCCTTTGAGGCCATAATCATTTTCAACTACTTAAGTTTTATTAGTCTGGGAATTCTACAATTCAGAAGTGAAATAGTACGTTGTGTATAGTTTGACATTTCATGGTAACAAAGTAGGTTGTAAAAGGGCAAGATATTCTTTCTTTCCTTGTATTTGCATCATCTCTCTATATCTCCAATGAAATGGGGTAAGATTGATTGTCCTCATTTCTGATTGATGCATAGGTATCATAAATTAGATGGTTGAGTGTTGCCCTCAGTATTGAAATTATGTCCATCTAAGTACGATTAATGCCTTTAACTTTCAACAACTTGAGTTACTCCTGAAAGACACAATTTACCTAAAATACCATCCGAAGAGCATCCGAAGAATGTCTTTTACTTAGAATTTGCCTACCAGACCACTCATTAAGAATTTCCAGAAAACACCAGCTATGTTTTCAAGATAGGATGCCCAAACCAAACTGTGATTCCGAAAAGCTATTTGGCTAAAGTGAAATTTTATCTAATTAAATCCACATTGTGAATATATTGGCAAATTATTTACACCGCTCAATAGCTTTGGGAATGTTGCCAGCATAACTAAGGTGGAAGGAAATCCTGTTTTTTAAAAGTGACTGCTTCTTCCTGTACGGAATTTAGATACCATGGTTCTGAAATGCCTCATTGCGCTCTAGTTCTAGGGTGAAAGGAACTTAAGTGGTGCCCTTTTTAAAATTTTTGGTTACATTTTTAACACAAAGGCACAAATTATTGCTCTTAAGTACTGTAGGTTCACTTAAGAGTTTAGGTCTTTAATAAAACCTGAACATCAGTTTCACTTGAGATCTTTTTCAGGGCCACTACTTGCCCATTTGGAACCTTTCTGTGAATGAAAGAAAGGTGCTGTTTGGAGTGGGCACAGGCTGAGTCCACGCCTCCAGGCCCTCGTTTTGGCATCTCATCCGGGCACTGTTTTGCAGCCACAATCTGCTCAACTGTACATGGTAGACTTGTGTCTTCAAACGGTCTCTAATAGGATATTTGTCACAATTATTTCCCGTACATTCTTTGAAGCTTTTCTGGATCTCAAGCCTTAAACTATATCCAAACCACTCTGGTCGCTTGCCAATGATGCTGCTTCATATTTTAGTGAAATAAATTATTTAAAGGTATCTGAATTCTATTTCTTCAACTTCTATTTACTTCAAATACTTATTCATCCTCTTCTTGCCTCAGAGAAAGAAGTATCTCTCCTTCCATCTGGGATTAGCCTGTTCACTGCCCCACCTGTTCAGATGATTGACTACTCCAGTCTTCCCCTCTCGGTTTTCCATGGTCAAGCTTTCTTTCTCTCTGAATGGAATCCTACATTTTGGTTTGCATATGTTCTTAAACCTCCACTATCTAAACCACATGCCTTTACTTTTCCAATTCCTTCTACCAGGAAAGACCTTCACCATTTATATATATTCCTGAATCCTTCCTTCTTTTCAAGACCAGTGATAATGCCACTTACTCCAAAAAACTTTCCTTGGAAGAAGTACTTCTTCTTTTGAAGGTCCATAGAACTTCATTTAAATCTTCCTTATGGTAGTCACCATTACATGACCTAGGAAAACTATTGCACGTGTATATGTTTTGTATGGCTAAAGAAAACGTGAGCATCTTGCAGACAAAACTCACCTATGCTTTAACTTTGAGTCCCTAACACACACACACACACAAAAAACAGGATGTCATGCGTATATTTAACACCAAATACATTTTATAAAAATTTTGTGGAAGGAAATTTCTATTTATTTATATAATGATCCTCTCATTAAAATGAGATCCTCTCTCATTTTAATTTCTTTGAAGATTTTTAATAGACCTAATTTTTTTAGAGGAATTTTGGGTTTGCTACAAAATTGACCATAAGTTAGACACAGCCCATATATTCCCTGCCTTCACACATACATAGCCTCCCCCATTATCAACATCCCTTACAAATTTATTCAAATTGATGAATCTATGTTGACACACCCTTATCCCTCAGAGTTCATAGTTACATTAGGGTTCACTCTTAGTGTTGTACATTCTGTGGGTTTGGACTAATATATATTAACATATTGTAGCACCCATTATTGTACTAATCCACTACTATAGTATAACAGAATAGTTTTGCCGCCCTAATGTTCATCTGTTCTCTGCCAATTCATCCATCCTTCCCTTCCCCCTAAGCCGTGGCAACTACTGATCTTTTTACTGTCTCCATAGCGTTGCCTTTTCCAGAATGTCACTTAACTTTTTAGCCTTTGCAGATTCACTTCTTTCATCTAGCAATATTAATTGAAGATTCCTCCATGTCTTTCCATGGCTTGATAGCTCATTTCATTTTAGCACTGAATAATACTCCATTGTATGGATGTACCAACGTTTATGCCTCCATTCACCTGCTAGAGGATACCTGAGTTGCTCACAGGTGTTGCCAATTATGAGTAAAGCTGCTATAAACTTTCATGTGAAGGGTTGTGTGGAGACATGCTTTCAACTTGTGAAAATATCGGGGAGCAGGACTGCTGAATCCTATGGTAAGAGAATGGTTAATTCTGTGCGCATCACCAGACCGTCTTCCAAAGTGGCTGTTTTGTGTTTCATTCCCACCAGCAGTGCATGACGCTTCCTGTTGCTCCACATCCTTATCAGCATTTGGTGTTGCCATTGTTTTGGGTTTCAGCCGTTCTCTGACAGATGTGTAGAGGATTTCATTGTGTGTGTTTTTTAATTCACAATTCCCTAATGAGATATGTTGAACATTTTTCATATGCTTATTTATCAGCTGTATATCTTTCATCAGGTGTCTGTTCAGAACTTTGGCCCATTTTTAAATGAAGTTGTTAATTTTCTTATTGTTGAGCTTTAGATATTCTTTGTATGTACTGGATACCAAAATATATCTTTTGTAAATATTTTCTCTCAGTGGTCACCTGTTTTCTCATCCTTTTGAGGTTGTCTTTCACACAGCAAAGGTCTAGTTCTGATGAAGTCCAGCTTATCAATTATTTCTTTCAAGGAGCAAAACTTTAGTGTTCTATTTAAAAAGTCAGTGCCAGACCCATGGCCATCTAGGAATTCTGCATTATCTTCTAGGAGTTTTATAGCTTTGCATTTTTACATTTGGATCTATGATCCATTTGAATTATTTTTTTCACAATATATTTTTGAAAACACTTTTTAGGGGATGACTAGGCTTTACCATATTTATTTTAATTTTGCCTTCCTTTTTGAAAGAGAACTTTCCTAAATGTAGGATTCTTGGTAGATCATTTCTTATCACTTTGAGGATGTTCTCCCATTTGACTCTTGCTCTTCTTACCACATTCTTTTTCCTCTCTTTGCCAAATTTTCATAGATTTCCATGAATAGATATTTATTCATGTATTATTTTCCTTTAGGATCATTCCCGGAGGCTTTTTTGTTGTTATTATATTTTAAGTAATTTTCACCAGTGTTAGTCAGAAACGGGTCAGCAGAACTTCTCAGACTGTCATGCTAATCAGTCTTCTCTTGTGCTTCTCTTCTTTGCATACAAGAGCCTTCATTGTCAGGTGTTTTCAATTGTATATGAATATAGCTCTCAGAAATTCTAGCGTGAGATTCAGTAATCACATGGAAAGTCCAGTGGTATTCTCTCCAGGCACTGGCAAATAAGGAATATGCCTCTCTGAGTCTATAATCATTACTTTATCTTTTCTCAAATATTGTAAGTCCCTTCAAAAGAAAGATAGTTATGAAGAAAAAGTGCTACCGAACATACCCAAATATAAGAAAGTATTTATGTGTATTTATATACAATCTATGTGAATTAGTTGTAAATACATAAAGAGAGAGACAGAAAGAGAGAGAGAGAGAGAGAGAGAGAGAGAGAGAGAGAGAGAGAGGTCAGAAAAGAGATAGTAGAAGAATTTTCTTAAGATGTCTGTCAAATTTAGGTACTCTTTACCAAGTTGTGTATTTGGATGCTAGAAATGGGAAAACCATATTCTCACAAACGTGAGTGAATTTGCAGTTCTTTATGTTGGTAAGATTGAGATTTCCCTTAATTGAAAATAGGAGCACGTTAGCTTTATTGCCAGCTCTGCTACTATATGGCCCTGTTAATTTGGAGAGGTAGCTTAATATTTACCTCCTTCCCTTATGTGGGAAGTTATGTGAACAAAATCTGAATTACGTACCGTACAGAGCCATTACATAGGACTAAAAGCAATAATGTAAACATACCATATAAATGCAAACTGTCACACACGTCTTATATTTAAACAGAATCCATACAAAGAGAAATTGGATCTTCATGATTTCCACGTGTATTTATGAAGCAGCCACTATTCTAGGCCGACAAGTTTCAGCAGTGAAAAATCAGTCTTGTGGACTTTATCTTACATTGGTAGAGACAGAAAAGAAACTAGTAAATCCATAACTGCAATGCAATTACACATTTACATAAGAAAATATACATTTTAATTCCATCCTAAGTTTTAAGTTAAAATGAGAGTCAAAATTCAAATTAACAAAATTATGTAATAATGATTTCCATCTTGGAGCAATGCATGCAGAAAGGGGTGCTTTATTAGAAATGCAGATCTGAACATTACACTATTTTTGAGGTTCATAGTTTAATTGGACCACTTTTATTTATATTGTTCTGGTCAAATAATGTGTTTTTCATACATACTTCCAGTCTACCTCTAATTCACAAATACTTATTAAGTTCCAACAAGGCGAAGACCATGTACGACATGAGGGAATGACTTCAGAGCCTGCCTAGAGGAAGCCCTGTCCCACAATGACAGATGGGATATTAAGCACCTCTCATAGCAGAGACTCTGTTAGAATTATACCAATGTAAAATGACAGGTGGCAACTCCATAAAAAGGTTTTGATAAAAAACAAGATGGAGAGAATCTCAGATATGATGCACATTTACATAGGCAGAACCACAGGACAAATACAATTAAAGAGGTGAAATGCCAGAATGGTAATCTCTGTGGATGCTTATACATAGTATCATAGAAGTAAATGTTTATTTACTAAAAATGTTGAGCTCTTATTATGTGTCTATCATTCTACTTGGGCTCATGATTTGAGATGATTGGGCATGGGTTGTGCCTGCAAATTGCCTCCAGTCAATTAGGGAGAGGCAACCATGGAAATACAGAATTATTTCCTACTGCTCTATTGATCAACAGTAGCGGAGTGTAGTAACTTGGAGGGAGCAGTCCCAAAGAAGAAGTTAATTCCGTACAGGAGGATAAGAAAAGCCTATAAAAAATATTTGGTGTTGGGGTGGCTGGCTGGCTCAGTTGGTAGGACATGCAATTCTTGATCTTGGGTTCATGAGTTCAAGCCCCACGTTGGGTATAGGGCCTACTTAAAAACAATTATTCAATGTTGAGTTGACTTTTGAAAGAGGAGATAGTCATCAGAAAGATATGATGAGATGTGGGATGGTGACAGTGGTAGGGAGTGTTCAGAAAGTATTCCAGGCAAACTGTTAATTCCAAGATAAACACTTTGAGCATACATCCACAAATGGTTTAGTGCAGGAAGAATTTGTGAAACACTTTTTCTTTTGTGTTTATAAAGTTTCATGAGAATATGTTTTTATTATGCTGTTCTACAAAATGTTGCAATTATTATACTATAATACCTGATTGGTTCTTTTTCCCTCAATATACAGATACAGAAGAGAGGAGTATAGTCTTATATACAGGTATGTTGAATAGGCCTTACTAAATATATATTTTTTTAATTTTTTAAAAACTGTAAGTGAAAATTCACACACCTTCTAGCACTGTTCATATTATCCAAAGAATTATGGGAAAATAGTTCAACGGTATCTAAGACATTGGAAGTTATTTGAAATTGCAGTTTTCCCTAATCTCAGGATGTTTTGTGTTATACAGTGCTAAAATATTATTGAAAGCTGTGATAGGTCAGCATTGGAGAAAAGACGCACAGAATATAAATTCTAACACTAGGGATCTGTTTTGCATGCTACAAGGTAGAAAAACAGAAAAACACAAAAGAAGATGTAAAAGTTATACAATATCTGGAGAATATCTTATTGATATTCTTTGGGCCATATCAAGCAAACTCCAAATTTTGCTCCAGAAAATCTCAACTCTGTATATTTCTGAGATACATACAAACTTCGATTTGATTCTCACTATTAAAAATAGAGAGGGGTGCCTGGGTGGCTCAGTCTGTTAAGCGTCCGACTTTGGCTCAGATCATGATCTCGCGGTTCCGTTCGTGAGTTTGAACCCCACATCGGGCTCTGTGCTCACAGCTCGGAGCCTGCTTTGGATTCTGTGTCTCCCTCTCTCTCTGTCCCTCCCATGCTTGCACTCTGTCTCTCTCTCTTTCTCTCTCTCTCTGTCTCAAAAGTAAATAAAAATTTAAAAAAAATAAAAAATAAACTACACTTGACTACTCAACATCAAACTATTTTTATAGCCAGCTTGTTCATCAAAAATTGAAGAATCCTACATGTACCATGGATCTTTCTGTTGGTAAATAGATGAATATTTAGTTCTGAATTAGCCAAATAAAGCTTACCAAGCTTGCAAAATAACCTGTTATAAATGTGTGAGGGAATGGTTGTAAAATGTTCGGCCATTTCTTTTCCTAAATATATATTTTAAAAAGTACTCTTCCATATGTAAGAAATTGGATTGAAATAAAATTTATTCTCCATTCACAATTTGCTGAGCTACTAGAAAAGCATGCCTTTCTTCATTCAGAAAAATTCAGCCACACAAATTAAGTGCAGTCCACCTTCCAATTCCAAAGGTATGGTGTGGGATGTGAGTAGGGCAGGAAGGAACCATGGAAAATGAAAGGGACTCTGGAGGCTCATGCCCAAAGAAGTTTTCAATCACACTTTAAATTTAAGTGTCTCAAATCAGGATTTAATTTACAGTTTAAGATTTAATAACATAGTCATTGCATGTTAATTAAACAGCGATGGATCATTTACCAACCTGTTTAATGAGGTGTAACAACTATTGCATATAAAACATACCGACATTATTATTACATTGCCATTAAACTTCAATAAATCTGTTTGAATAATTATTGGTATTTAAGTACTACAAAATCTCTAACATAACTAGGCATACCTATTTATATTCAATAAAACAGGAATTTTGTTGTAGGAATAATTAAATTCCCAGGACCACATTCCTACCTTTGTATGGCAAGAATTCCTATTGGCAACAGAACGAGTTGCAGCTCCAGTAAATGAAGTATTCAAGAGAAAAAAAAAAATCAGCCCACACGAAAGGAACTGTCCTCATCATTAGTTTTAGAATCTCACCTTTCTGTAGGGGCGAAGCTCACCTTTAATTTAATTAATAAATATAATTGGAAGAGCAGTCCCTCCATTATTCTTTTCCCAGAGGATCATAAATCCTTACATGACCTCCCTTTAGCTCGCACAGGATAAATTGGAGAGGCCCGGTCTAAGCATGTGACCTGACCTAAGGTGAAGCAAAGCAGTAATTTTTATGTTGGGGGGTTTGGTGAGCTAGCAAGGAGCAGAGGGCTCCGCTGGCTGAAATAAACACAGGTAACAGAGCTGGCTTCGTATATGTGAGGAGGGTGTGATGCCATCAAGAACTGATGTACTCTGAATAATAAAGTACCATGCTGTGCCGCCAGCTACAACGTTAAAAGGCCTGTGGGCAGAAAGAGCAAAAAAGGGATTTAGAAAGACTGTGGGAATGGGGAGCTCTAAATTGGGTAATCTTTAGTAGCAATGACTTGAAAAATGTGTGTTACTAATATCTAATTTTTATTTAAAAGAAAAATTTGTCTATATTATTTGTTTTGAGAGAGTAAAAGGAAGAAGGAGCGAGGAAGGGGCAGAGAGGACAAGACAGAATCCCAAGTGCTGTCAGCACAGAGTCCAACACGAGGGTCCATCTCATGAACCATGAGATCATGACCTGAGCCGACATCAAGAATCAGATGCTTAACTAACTGAGCCACCTGAGTGCCCCACCAATATCTAATTTTTAGATGATAAATAATAAATATAGTGTTTTCCCATTTATCCAGGATTAAAAAAAAATAAAAATAAAAAACAAAAAAAACTTGCTGTGATCCTCCAGAGAGTAAATAGATTATTGTGGTATCCAGCTTGAAGGTGACATTTTAAGGAAAGCAGGCAGCACATTACATCCTGGAGACTGGAGATGAAGATGGCATTAGCAAGTCAGTGGAAGCTTGATAGGACCCATAAGGGTAAATGTAAACACCCAAAGTATACCACCAGTTGTGGATTGGGAGTTCAAACACTTTTGTGTAAATTTGAGGGGAAGGATGGCTTTGGGAAGCCTGAAGCCTTATGGAACACATAATCTGACACTTGAGCAACACGCATATTGGTTAATTTGCACAAAGATCAACAAAGGTGATGCATAAAATCTGTCATCAAATCAGAAAGCCACATATTGTGCAAATAAAATAACAGAGAAAGAAATAAAACGGTCCGGGTCAGTAGAGAAATCAATGACTGGCAGGAGCTGGTGAGGGCGGAGGTATGAATAAGTAGAGCACAGCGGATCTTAGGGTAGTGAAATTACTCTGTATGATACCTGGTAGATAAATGTCATCATACTTTTGACCAAACCCACAGAATGTGCAACAGTGAAAGTGAATCCTAATGTGAACTTGAGACTTTGGTAATAATGATGTGTCTACATTGGTTTATCAGTTGTAGTGAATGTACCCCTCCCGTGGGGCAAGCTGGTAGTGAGGGGGGTTGTGTGCGTGGAGGGGAGAAATGGTATATGGGCTCTATCTGTCCCTGGTGCTCAGTTCTGCTGTGGATCTAAAAATAAAATATATATTTTTTAAAAAAGGTTCAGAATCCATTTATTTTTATTATTTTTTTTAATTTTTTTTAGCGTTTATTTATTTTTGAGACAGAGAGAGACAGAGCATGAATGGGGGAGGGTCAGAGAGAGAGGGAGACACAGAATCCGAAGCAGGCTCCAGGCTCTGAGCTGTCAGCATAGAGCCCGATGCGGGGCTCGAACTCACAGACCGCGAGATCATGACCTGAGCCGAAGTCGGCCGCTTAACCGACTGAGCCACCCAGGCGCCCCGATCAGAATCCATTTAAGTGCTAGTTAAGTACAATAGAAATTTCATGGAAAGGAAATTTTAAAAATGGGAAAATCAGTGAAGATGAGGATGGCTTCAGAGAGTAGAAATTTGAATTATGCTCTAAAGAGCAGAAGTTGAGTAAGGAGAAGTGAGGAGATGAGGTACTTCAAGAAAGAGAAAGCTTGAGAGAATGTAAGATGATATGTGGAAACATGTCTTAGTAAAATAGAAAATTACACTAATTAGAAAATGGGATTTTTTTAACACATAAAAACCAAGTGTTCTGATTTGGAGAACTGCAACTGGGTTATTATTAAATATATTGTTATTGAGCAAAAAGGTTTCAGATTTGCTATTATAAAAAAAACATTAGGCCACTGACGGATTTAAAAAAAAAAAATTTTAATGTTTATTTACTTTTGAAGGAGAGAGAGACAGAGTGTGAGTCGGGGGGGAGGGGGCAGAGAGAAAGGGAGACATAGGACCCGAAGCAGGCTCCAGGCTCTGAGCTGTCAGCACAGAGCTTGACGCGGGGCTCGAACCCAAAAACCACGAAATCATGACCCAAGCGGAAGTTGGACGCTCAACCGACTGAGCCACCCAGGCGCCCCCCCACTGACGGATTTTGACACAAGAAACACCATGCCAATAAATGACTTCCTATCCAAAGAACATCATTGTTCTTTATCAAAGCGAGGGTTATGATTCATGGAGACTCCAACAGTAATGTGAGTAAATTATTATATCATCTTCACTTCCTTTGTATGGCTCATTAGTTTCTGCAAACAGGTCAATATATGTCTTACCTCTGACTTGCTTATGCAGAATCCCTGTCATAGAATGTCCTTGCTACTTTGCAAACTTCATAATAACTTACTTGTCATTCGAAAGCAGATGTGTGTTGTCTTTCTTGGGAAACTTTCGATGCTTTACCAGCTCCTTGGTAGAATGAACCACTTCTCTTTTAAACTCCCTAGAATTCTGCACCTGTTACTCTCATGGCACCAGCAAATGCTATTGCATGCCATTGTTTTCATTTTCTTTCTATGTTTTGGCTAAAGACATTTGGTAACACATCCATATTTTATTCATTTATTATTATGTTTTTAATTCCAGCTTTATTGAGATATAATTGACATGTTGCATAAGTTTAAGTTGTACAACTGTGTTGGTTTGATACACTTTTTTATTGCAAAATGATTACCACCATAGCATTAGCTAACACCTGTATCATTACATACTCATCATTTCTCTTTTATGATGTGAACATTTAAGATGCACCCTCTTAACAACTTTCAAGTATCTAATACACGTTACTAACTGTAGTCACCATTCTGTGCATTAGATCCTTAGAACTTATTTATCTTATAATTGAAAGTTTGTACTCTTTGACTAAAATCTCTCTATTTCCCCAATACCCCAGCTCCTGGTAAACACCATTCTAGTCTCTTTCTATGAGTTTGACTTTCTTATTTCCCACTTATAAGTGATATCATGCAATGTTGTCCTTCTGTCTGATTCATTTCACTTAGCATCATGCTCTCAAGGTCCATCCATGTTGTTGCCAACAGCAGAATGTCCTTTCTTACGGCTAAATACTATTCCATTTTGTATACATACCACATCTTCTTTGTCCATTCCTCCCCATTGAGGAATGCTTAGGGTGTTCCATATCTTGACTATCGTGAATAATGCTGCGATGAATATAAGTGTGCAGCTATTATCACCTCACACCTCTCAGGATGTGTCATCTCTTAGGATGACTATCATCAAAAAAACAAGAAGTAATGAGTGTTAGAATTGATGTGAAGAAAAGGAGACCCTTTAGCATTTTTAAAAGGAATGTAACTGGTACCGCCGCTGTGGAAAACAGTATGAAGTTTCTTCAAAAATTAAATTAAGAACAGAACTACCATATGATCCACCAAACCCACTTTGGGGTATAGATCCAAAGAAAATGAAAACACGATCTACTATTGTATTTTGAATCCTTTTATTGGACCTTTAGCTGCACAGAAGTTGATTACTCATAATCCTTGGTTTGTGACACACCTTCAGCTTCTCATTCATCTTGCTCTCTTGAGTCTTTAGCAGAGAATTGGAATATAATACATAGAGCATGTATTCAATGGATTTATGCTCTCTAAATGAATGCATACTGTTTCAGGTAGAATTGTGTTACCTCCCAGTGTTACTCCCATGAAGATTTTACTTTTTCGTGCTAAAGGGAATTATCTTGTTGGATCTAATCTAATCACCCGAGCCCTATAAAGGCAGAATGCTCTACTGCTGGTTGCGGAAGAGGAAGTAAGGGAAAATTCCAAGAGTTAGAAGGACTTGGGTACTTGGTTTCTGGTTTGAAGATGAGCGAAGGTACATAAGAATATGGATGGCCTCTAGGGGAAGAGAGAGGTCCACTGCTGGCAGCCAGCAAGGCAATGGTGACCTCAGATGCCTACTACAAGGAAAAATATTCTGTCAAAAACTTGAATGAGCTTGGTGAATTGTTCTCCAGAACCATAGTATCAGAACCCAACCTGGAGAACCTCTCAATTTCAACCCTCTAAGAACCTCAGAAGAGAAGCCAGCCAATCCCACACAGCATTCTGAGCTGTCCAACTGTGTAAGAATGAATGGGTATTGTTTTAAAGCTGCTATGTTTGTGGTAATTTGTTACACAGCAATAGAAAACTAATACACACCAAAAAATCTTTTCCTTTTATGTTTATAACAATGTCATAAGTAATATATTATGAGAATATTAGTAATACTTTTGATATCAATAAACAGGATAGCTGTTAATCTGACCTATGAAGAGCTATATTTTCCATGACTGTAAGAATTAATTTCTAATTTATGGACAGTGACAAATGTCAAATTAGTTATTTTCTTGCTCCAAGAGTGATATTAGCAGAGGACAACGTTATCCTGGTTCAAACTGGGCTATTTGTACCCTTCCAAAATAGGAGACACTTCTTTCCTAACAGGGAATGGACTTTGCAGCACTGACATGTGCCAAACTAGAGGAATAAGTCAGGACAGAGGGTCTTCTGTATCAGGCATCAGAAGTCAGATCAAATGTGGGTCACCAAAAGTAAGGGTTTTAAGAAAACTTTTTGATCTGTCTGTCCCAGATACCCCCAAAAGTCAAACACTGAGACTGTATTAAGCTCAAAGTTTGCATCGAGCCTAGTTAGAACAGGCAATGGAAATATCTGTTAGGAGTTTGGGAATATAGGAACCACAGGAGTGTCTAACCAAATGAATAGAGAAGAAGAAAACATTACAGGAATTTTAAAGATGGGGGTTATTACAGGACAGAACAATGGGAGAGATGGATTTTCATATTGTACAGAGTAGTTTTCTTATCTGTTTTGAGGAGATACAGACCACCATGCACAGAGGGCCGCATGCATTGAACCATCAAACATCCTAAGTACTAGAAAGGCAGTTTGGGGGAGCGCCATCTGTCTCTGAGAGGTCAGCCAAAGACACTCTTAGATGATATAGAGACTTGGCATAGAAGCAAACCCTGAAGGAAGGAAATACTCCCTCAGCCACAATAATGCCAGTATTGTTTTTACAAACACACACACACACACACACACACACACACACACACACACATACACACACACGGTGAGGTAGGGGAAGAAAGAAACTAGGAATGCTAATTAGAATCAGCGACTTTCCTCATGGAAGGACTTTGTGTTTTCAAAAACAATAGATAAAATAAAATACAAAGTTTGTGTTTTCTGTGGAAGAAAATGCATACTTATTGCGTGGAGGTGTTGGTCCACTTAGGAGGAAAGGAGTCCTTGTTATATTTGGTGGATAAAGTTAACTGGATTTTGAGCTCTCATAACCCATTTTGCAAGACCAGAATCCAACCTTTTCCCAAGCAAAACTGGTACTTGGTTTAGAAAAAGCTCTAATAAAATCTGGCTAAAGTAAAGACAGCTAAGTGTACAGAATAAAAAGTGTAAGAATGTCAAGACTCCTTTCTCACGTGGGGTGAATTGATGTCTCACAAAGGAGGAGGAAGGGGACATCAAATCAGAAAGTGGGAGTATTGCTCAAAAGAGGAATTATGAGAGAATTCAAATGTCATTCATTATGATTGTAGCAAGTATACACTCTGAAGAGTTACTCTGCTCTAAACACAGCTGAATGGCAGGTAGCATTTACAAAGAGAAAAGTTTAACAACCAAAGCTAGGCTTAAAAAGATTTCTATTTCCAAGGACAAGAAATCCAAAGAGATGAATGGAGCTGCAGAGAATGGCAGCTGGGAGTTAGCTCTTGAGGAATAACAGGAATGAAAATTGCTAAACAAAGGTGGAAACTAGTTTCCACTAAGCTCTACAGGAACTTTGTGCAAATTAGGAAAAGTTTCTCTCCTTAGATGTAAGTTTGGTTGGGGGTCAGGGGTTGGTAGGGTATTTTACAAGGGAAGAAAAAAGTCCTTTTCTCTGAGTAGTTATAAGGCTTGAGATGTTTGTTCCAAACACAAAATTCGCAACCATGCAGTGTTCACAACGGCCCTGGCTGGAGGAAAATGCATTATAGCATTCCCCTTGGGGCTGAGGTTCATGTGGAAACACAGGCTTAATGAATAGGAGGACAAAAACACAACATATTAATCAAGACTTGAGCAAAGCTACTTGCTGATATGGACTGGTACTTTGAGATTTCTGATATCAGCATGGAGGCAGTAGCCACAACCTGTTGTTATAAGAGTTAGTTCTACAGAGGAGACCCAGCAGCAACATCCAAACAACCATCAAATCACTAGGCAAGGAGCAGTAAACCAGAGGAAGAAAGTAATCAAAAGTGAAAACAAATAGACCTAGACAGATTAATAAAACATATTCGTAAATTCTATAAATCGCTGACAGTAAAAAAGTAAAAGAACATAAAGACTATTATGTGTGGTTTAAAATAACGATGAATTTAAAAATCGAGCCAGGAATACCACAGTAGTGGAGGAGGAGTGACGAGTAGTTACCTAGTGCTTGCTAAGTTCCTTGTGGGCTGGAAACAAGCACAACCATTGGAAGAGTTGTGAATGTAATCTGAAGCTTCCCAACTAGAAGAGGAAAAGAAAAGGGAAGATAGAAAACCTCCTCTATTTAAGCGTTGACCAAGTGAAGGGTGGAAAGAATGGGAAGATAGTGAACGATAGGATCATTATTTCAATCAGTTTTAAGAGATCTTTACTGTGCTAGAATATGACCCCCATATCTCAGTAACTTACATTAAAAGTGTGTTTTTTGCTCCCACTAAACGTCTACCGTGGGTTGACCTTAGCTTGGGTCCATAAAATCTTCACTCTGTGACTCAGGCTGATGATGGAGGAGCTCCTACCTGGGAATCTCTTGTGATAGGGAAGGATGAGCTCATGGCAAATCACAATCTGGCCCACAGTACTTTTGTTCAGAGGTGACAGTTACTTTCACTCAAATTTCATGGGCAGATCAAGTTATTTGGTAAAAGTGACATTAGTGGAACTGGAAGGCATAATCTTGCAAGGAGGGGCACCTTGGTGAGGGGGCACTGCGGGAAAAGGCAGCAATGATTTAAAAATGATTACATTGGTCAAGCAGAAACACAGAATATGACATTGTAAATGAGACAACATAGATTGATAAACACAGTAAAATAAACAGGTAAAAATAATCCATTAAAAGAGGGTGTTTAAAACTTTTGTTAAAATAGTGAAATAATAGGCTGCTTTAAACATTCTTAAGACAAAAGCAGATAGAAAGTCTAAAAAACAGGTTAACTGAAAAACATGTGCCAAGAAATTACCAACTGAAAGCTGCTATAGTAGAAGAAAAGACAGATAAAAAATAATATAAATCAATAAGCTGTAATATAAATCGAGTCACCAAAGAAAAATTTCACCAACAAAATATAAAAAGCATCAACTTTTTGCATCTAAGAGCACTGCTTCATAATTGTAAGTTGAAATAGTCAAAGCAATAAGTAGAAACCAACAAAATCTGCAAACATAAGAGATTTTAATTTGTCTCTCTTGGAAGCTGATGCCTACAACAAAATTTGGTAAGAATATACTAAATTTGAAAAGTAAAATTAAAAAGATATCCCCACACCCATAAAGATAGATAGATATATGGTGAGAGAGGTAGACGGATAGATCTAATAGATTTATATAATCTCCACCTAACCAATTAGATTATACATTCAATTAAAGGACACATTGAATTTACAAACATTGCCCTCAAACTAAATCAAAGAGTAAATTCAAATAAATTTCAAAGAACATTTTAACAATATATTATGATCTGACCTCAATGCAATTAAATTAAGCAATAAATGTTAAAGGATCATAAATCTATCTGTATCTATAAATAAGTAGATAAATTAAATATATTTAGAATTGGAAGCAAATAAAATAATTACATAGCAGAAGGAGAAGGATGAATGAAGTTATCCTTTGGGGCAAAATATCTAAAGAGAAAATACACAAAAGAGGACAAAGTTTCCAAAAATGAGGTCTCTTCGTTTGTCAAAGAGCCCTACAGTACCAAATGTTACAGAGTAACAGGGAAAGGAAGCCTTCATACATAGGTAATGCGACTTTAATGTAGTACGACCACTTTGGAGAACAAATGGAACCATGCGTGGCAAAGCTGAGGGCGTACACACCTGGCAATCGAGTTAGACAACCCTCAGAAGCTCTTGCACAAGTGTCCAGGGCACCTCTGAAAGTAGGTTCATTTTAGTATTACTTGAAATAGTAAAAAAAATTCACAAAAGCCATAATATCTACTAAGGAATTCATAGGTATTACAAAATGTTCATGAAATTCAACTCTAATCAGTAGTTGAAATTAATGAACCAGAGCTATATGAATCAAATGTATGAAATTATGAAACAGTTTACAATTAAAATAAACAGGTTGTGGAATGATAACCACTACAGTATGGGAAGATTTATAAGAATGTTTAAAACATGCAAACAATCTTGGTGATTGTACATATGCATTCTTGGATTACAGCACCACAAATTAAGAATAGCAGTTAACATTTTTCAGGAGTAGGCTGGGGAATGTGCTTAGGGAATTATACTAAGAGGGTTGGAACTATATTTCTTAGACCTTATTTCTCTAAATAAATAAATAACATAAAATGAAAATATTTGAAGCAAATATAGCAACATTAAGATTTATGAACTGGATGGAAGGTGTATAGTTATTTGTCATCTTAGTCTCTGGGATTTTCTGTAGGAGTGAAATATTTTATGACTAAGGTAGAAAGAAATGCCTAAAGACTGAATGTCAGAAAGAGACAAAGAAACGGATTCAGGATCACCTTCTAATCCTACAGCCATAATGGTGGAAGATTGCCTGGCACTTCCTTCCTCTGTGGCCTGCTAGGTGGTACAAATGATCTATCAACTGATAATTTAACAAACGAGAAAGTTCTGACTGTATTCCCTGCCATTATATATAGGAATGGCTTCTTTTCCAGAAAAGGAAGAAGGAACACTTGCAAAGCAAAAAATAGAAGTTCAGAAATCTGATTCGATGTTAAATAAAAGCAAGTTTTATGTTTTTTGTTTTTGTTGTTGTTGTTTACGACTTCAGGACTCTTCATAAGCTTAATTAGGAGAGAGTTGACTATTTCATCAATTCCTCAGATAAGCACACATCTGCGTGTAAAGAACAATTATACAGTTAAATATCTGGACAGAAGATCCTCATTTGTTTCACTAGGTAAATGACTTGGCAAAATATATGGGTAATCTTTACCATCCCACCAGCTAGCAAGTAAAAAATGCCTAAACAACTGGCGATCTCTGCTGTTTGGAGTTAGCTATAGGGAAAATACCTTGGACAAAGGTAATAAGTTCTTATTACCTCCCTTCAATGACTCCTCTTTGTGGATTCTGATTATTAAGGCCTAGAGAGGCTTGACCAGAGGAGACTGGCATCTTATTTGGTAGTTTAATTGTGTTTCTAAAATCACACAAAGAACAAAAGAATACAATAGAAAGTAGAGATTTAACATCCATGGGTATAAAGAAAGCATGTGATTACCACAGCTAATAAATAAGTATAGATTGTAACTCTGTTAATAATTTATTGTTTTTATTTATTTTTTAAACATATTTCACGTTTATTTATTTGGAGAGAGAGAGAGAGACAGAGTGTGAGCAGGGGAAGGGCAGAGAGAGAGGGAGACACAGAATCCGAAGCAGGCTGCCGGCTCTGTCAGCACAGAGCCTGACACAGGGCTTGAACCCACAAACTGTGAGATTATGACCTGAGCCGAAGTCGGATGCCTAACCGACTGAGCCACCCAGGTACCCCTGATAATTTATTGTTTTTAAACCAGAGTAGTATCTATTGACTGGTCATTGTTTTAATAATCATCTTAAAGAAAAACATACCTCTTCATGATAATCACTTATTTTAACTATGCAAAAAATATATTTTCATATATATATATTGTTTTAACAAACTGTACCTATTTGATAAAATATATATTATATATGTATTTATATATCAATAAGCTATACCTGAAACTATCAAAAACATATCAAATAAGAATTATCAGTAAACTATCAATAAACATACCAGAAACTACCAATAAACATGCCATGTAAGAACTTAAACACTGTGCAAAAGTATAAGGTATCATGTTTATTGTTTGCTAGGAAGATTAAATTATCACCTTAAATTTTATAGCTCATTTATATATTAATTATAAAGAATAATTATGTAAGTGAGATTTTCTGACCATGTTAAAAATGTGTATTTGAATATATGAAAATACTTTTTTTTAAGTTTATTTATTTATTTTGAGAGAGACAGAGACAGTGCAAGCAGGGGAGAGGCAGAGAGAGAAACAGAATCCCAAGCAGGCTCTGTGCAGTCAACACAGAGCCCAACCTGGGCTTGAACTCACAAACCATGAAATCATGACCTGAACTGAAACCAAGAGTTGGATGCTTAACCGACTGAACCACCTAGGTGTCCTGAAATATATATATTTGAGTTTTAGCCTGCATCTTCCTACAGGAAACTCAGTTCTACATATTTCTGCAATAAAAGTAATATTTAAGTAAAATCATAAGAAATGTTTTTTTGTGTTTTGTTTTTGTTTTTTGTTTTGAGAGGGATAAAGAGTAAGCAGGGGAGGGGCAGAGAGAGAGGGAGAGAGAGAGAGAATCTCAAGTAAGTTCCGCACTGTCAGTGCAGAGCCCCACATGGGGCTCAAACCCATGAACCTTGAGATCATGACCTGAGCTGAAAGCAAGAGTCAATGCTTAACCGACTGAGCCACCCAAGCACCCCAAATCATAAGAAATATTAAACATATGTATCGTCTCTCATGATAATACATGCTCATGTTTACTGTATATGCAAATAAAACAGCAAAAAAGACTCAAGTTAATTTTAAAACAGTATTTTTGTAGAAAATCTTAACACTCATTCTTTAAGAAGCTTCTTTTGAGAATGTTTCACTTTGTAGACTCAGGAAAAAATGATTTCCAACAGTATACAGCAGGGTACTTAGAACAATAAAGGTAACGGAGACTGGACACACATATTCTTTGTGAAAATGTGTGGAAGGTAAGCATTTTCAATCTTCTCACTTATGATAAGTAGCAGCCAGAAATGTCTTTTTGGACAGTGCTTTAGAGTGTTGTCAACTCAGGGCAGATGGAAGTAAATGTCTGGAATTCTTTAATATCCCCAACTCGCATGGCACCAACCCTTGGCATGCTAATACTTCCTGCATTTTCTCCTGGCTCTGCTCTTACCCAGGTGGAGGTTAGTATTCTGCACGTGCTCTGCCTCTACTGCTGCTCAATGCTTACACTTAGAAATTCCTGGGTTTATCATCATTTATTAATTGCTTAATCAATAAGCTCTGTAAATGGTGACCATAATTATCCCAGAAGGTCACTGAAATAAAGGAGAGTGAGGTCCCAGGGCGATAAGGCCCAGGCTCAAATCCATTTATCTGCATCTACATGACAACATGCTATTTTTTATTTCTGCCTTGAATTTCAAATTAACAGTCAGCTGCAAAGATTCTGTTGAAGAATGAATCCATAATAAAGGGATTTACTTCTTTTCCCTTGGAGTTGTTTCTTTGCTGCCACTGATACTGATTAATGGGACATGTACACCTTAAAGGAACATGGCTACTCTTTGACTGTCGTCTCTCTAGAGTATGTTAGGATCATGTTAATGTCTTGCATTTCTCAATGCTCAAGAGTCAATCAAGTGTTTTAGAAACTATGCGTTTTATATAAAGAAAGTCAGGAAAGCAGAATAGAAATGTATGCAGCGTGTTCTCACTTTTGGAAAAAAGAACTCCATGTACTCTGTTTTTAACTCTGCTTCTGGCTATAGAAAATATAGTTTCTGAAACACTTAATTCATTTTTGAATGTTGAAAAATACAAGATAGATAAATAGATTAATGGATTATAGAGATAGATATCCGAATATATTGCTTATATTCTAAAAATATGTAGAGGAGTCATTCATTTTCATCACTACTTGCTTGTGCTGTTTCATTTTGTTCATTTTAGTTAGCTTTTTTGTTGTATGATTTACATACAATAAATGCATGAATTTCAGTGTACAGTTCTATGACTTTTGCCAATCTATCATAATCTGAATTATGATATACAGCTACACCATTCAATTCAGTAGCAAACAGACACGTGGTAAATTTGAGTACTGGAAACACTAATGTCACATAACGAATAACATTTTGGGTGTATCCGGTTAGGTGGAGCCTAGGTAATCAAATTTAGTTACACTTTTTTCTTAGTACCTTTTTATTTATGTTTTGAATGTTTATTTATTTTTCAGAGAGAGAGGGGGGGAGAGAAAGAGACAGAGTGCAAGCAGGGGAGAAGCAGAGAGAAAGGGAGACACAGAATCCGAAGTAGGCTCCAGGCTCTGGGCAATCAGCACAGAGCCCGATGTGGGGCCCGAACTCATGAACAGTGAGATCATGACCTGAGCCGAAGTCGGGCACTCAACCGACTGAGCCACCCAGGCACCCCTCTTACTACCTTTTTAAATATGGTTACTAGAATTTTAAAAATTACATATTTTATTCCCATAATACAGGATAGATATAGAACAATTTCATCAACATAGAAAGTTTCCTCACATCCCCTTTCATTGAATCTTCCCACCACACCCTCACATCCTGACAGCTACAAATCTATGTCTATATCTAGTTTTGACTTTTCTACAATTTTTATATTAGCAGGTGTGTGTGTGTGTGTGTATGCATTCTTGGAATTGTATATAAGTAGCTCTGTGCACATGTGGTCTTTATTGGCATGTTATGTAGTCTGCATATGCCTCTTACTTTGCAGAATGCTTGGATGCTACACTCATATTGCTATATCAGTAGTTCATTCTTTAATACTGAGTAGTACTCCTTGGTAGTATTCCTTTTTAGTGCTTAGTAGTATGGATACACTTCCATGTGTTTGTCCACTCACAAGTCCATGATCTTTGAGTTTGGGCCAGTGTGAACAAAGCTGCTATCAACATTTGAGTACAAGTCTGTGTGGACATACATCATCATGGAGTTTGGATGAATACCTAGGAATGAAGCACCTAAGTCATATAGAAAGATTAAGAAACAGTCAAATAATTTTCCAATGTTCTGTACCATTTTACATCCTATCACCCATGTGTGAGAGTTCTAATAGCTACCACTATTGTCTACATATGCTATTGCCAGTCTTTTCAATTTGATGAGGTCTGGTGAATGTATAATAATATCTGTGTGGAAATTAGTTTTCATTTCCCAAATGAGAAACAGATCTCTTCTCATATGATTACTTAAAATTTATGTATCTTATTTTCTGGAATGAATATATATTTTTAAAAATTTTAATGTTTATTTATTTTTGCGATAGAAACAGAGTGTGAGCCGGGGAGGGACAGAAAGGGAGGTAGACACAGAATCCAAAGCAGGCTCCAGGCTCTGAGCTGTCAGCACAGAGCCTGACACAGGGCTCGAACCCACAAACTGCGAGACCATGACCTAAGCTGAAGTCAGATGCTCGACCAACTGAGCCATCCAGGCGCCCCTGTAATGAATATTTTTTGTTCATTTTTTTAGAGCTAGAAAAAATTTTCATCTAGAAAAACTCCTTTATCAGACTTATTTTGTGAATAGTTTCTATCATCTGATTTGCCTCTTCATTTTCTTAACATTATCCTTGAAAGTGCCAAAGTTTTTATTTTCATGGATTCAATCTGTCTTCTTAAGAAGTTTATGGCTTATAATTTTATTATTCTAAGAAAACAAATATTTTCTTCTGCTATCTAATCAAGACCTTTTCTAATTTGGACTTAATATATGTTTTTGAAAAAAACACAATCGATTGTGTATATGTGGGTCAATTTCTAATCATCTTTGTGCTTTAATCTTTTTTTTTTTTTTTGCTTTTTAAAAAGTGACTGAGGGACACATAGGTGGCTCAGTTGGTTAAGCATCAGACTTCAGCTCAGGTCATGATGTCACGATTTATGAGTTTGAGCCCGGCATCTGACTCTGTTGTTGACAGTTCAGAGCCTGGAACCTGCTTCAGATTCTGTGTCTCCCTCTCTCTCTGCCCCTGCCCTGCTAACGGTCTCTCTTTCTCTCTCTCTCAAAAATAAATAAACATTAAAAACATTGAAAAATAAATCAATAAAAAGTGACTCAGATTTACGTTGTAGTTATGAAACTCTCATGCCCTAAGAATATTAACTGTATTATTTACTCCAAAATCCTCAAGTTGATTTTATGTCTTACTTTCAAAAAAAGATACAATGTTTTTTTCCATGACAGAGGTGATGGAGTAAAATGTGGACTGGGAATGAGGTTAGGTGAGCCAAGGAAAAGTGAACAGTAAATGTCTCGAGCACTATGATGACATTGCTGAAGAGGTTGTAAACCAAAAATAGAAATCTGGCTGATCATTTGGGAGAACAAATGTGGAAGGCTGAATGAGAGTACCTAAGCAGAAGTTCAGGAAAAATAAATAAAAGGCTTAATAGGGACAAATAACGTAGTCCAAGAAATAGGTTCAAAATTACTGCTTTTAAGGGGTACCTGGGTGGTTCAGTCAGTTAAGTGTCCTACTTCGGCTCAGGTCGTGATCTTGCAGTTCCTGAGTTCGAGCCCCGCATCAGGCTCTGTGCTAACAGCTCACGGAGCCTGGAACCTGCTTTGGAGTCTGTCTCCCTAGCTCTTTACCCCTCCCCCACCCATGCTCTGTGTGTGTGTGTGTGTGTGTGTGTGTGTGTGTGTGTCTGTGTGTGTGTGTCTGTGTGTGTGTGTCTGTCTCTCAAAAATAAACATTAAAAAAAAACTTAAAAAATATTGCTTTTAAGTATTTCAGAAACTTTGATAGCTAAAACTTTTGAAATATATCCATTTAAAAAGATAATAGTGACCTGTATCCCTGCAAAAAATGCAAATGACTAAATGAAGATTTTATATGCCATCTTGGTGGAGTTGTGTTTATCTGGACTCAGTGTCTAACTATGAACCTGTCAATGCAAATTGGAGACGAGTGTAACTATAAATATTTAAATGATATCTGCTTTCCAAGACAGAATGGACAATTTACATCTCAGCATTATGGACATTTCTTATTTAGGAAGTGCATGATGAATTGAAAGGGCACATTTGAGAAGGAAAGCAAAATCACATAACAGGGCGCTCCGCTGCCGTCCTGTGATGTGTTTTACGTGGACGTTTCCTGCAGTTATTCATACTCCCCAGTGCTGAAGTAGGAGCACATTCTGTTGTTTTCCTCTTCCCATGGTGCACTTCATCTCCAGATTTTCACTATGCTTTAATTACTTATTGGAAAAGATTCAATACCATAGAAAGTTATTTCATAGTTGTAGGATTTAGAGTACTACAAGAAAGCTATTCTATACACCAAGACATTTGAGGTTCTTAAATTTACGTTTCTTTCAAAATTGCACCATTAAGTGCAGAAAAATATAGCTTAAGTATAAGGCTTAATGCTGTTCATTCAGAAAGCGCTTAACAAATACTTGTGGAGTTGAATATTCTACTAGAGGCAATTCTCAGGATTAGGAGAAGAGAGTTAGATTCCAATTGCAGTACTAAGTGGATAGAAGACTTGAGAAAGTTAACCTGTTTTTTGGGTTTTTTTTGTCTCCAATGTGAAGAAGCTGACCTGAATCACATGTAAGATTTTTTTTAAACCACTGTAGGGAAATGAGAGTCAGCACTGTTTACATGTCTAAACATTTTTTGTGTGTTTGGAGGTGTCCCTTTAAATAGGACAGGTTTCTTGTCCAAACCATACCTATGATGACTATTCCCCTTAGATATTTTCAGAAGTCATTGAAAGTTACTTCTTTGCAATTTGTGGTTTCCCCCCTTGCTTGTTCTGGCTCTCAGAATTACAGATGGCCATGCCGAGGGACCAGTGCCATTGTGTGTTTGACCTAAAAGTTAGGGGTGACATTTCTGTTAGTTGACTAACCTTCCACTTTGAGGTCTCCTGAGTTCCCTACTCCCAATGGCCCATGGAGATTTTTGCGAAGCAGTTGTTTTAGTATTTCTCAGTTTTGCTAATTTACTTTAACATTTCTGAGATAAAGTGTTCTTCTTTGTGGGATTCAATAATTTTTTTGCTAATAAGGTAATTGGAAGGCATCCAGAATGACAAAACCATTCCCAGAATCATCTTCCACCGCATCAGAAGAATTCTTAGACTCTTGTACCTAAAGGACTGTAAAGTCTGCCCTTCTAGTTTCCCAAACAAGCACATGTGTCCACAGTCTAAGGTGAGCACAGCTCACACTCAAGTCGGACACTGTACTAAAGACAAGCTCGGAACAGATTGGGCCTTTTTAGTTTGTGAAATATAGCTCCCAAATAATTTGCAAAGTGCATGTAGATTTGACAGGATAGGTGATAATTAGCAACAACCAAACTATTTCATTCTTTGAGTCACATCAGGTATGACCTTTCAGTTTACAGCTTTGCACTGGCCTTTTCAACTACAGAAACTTATATATAATGTGATCTTTGGAGCTTCAAAAGCAGGCGCTCTCCTAGGAATGAGAATAGGTGGTAACAGGTGCTTTGTCATTCATGGCGGTAGCCTTGCTACAAATCAAGAGTAACTGGAGGGCAATGAACATATAAACCACCAAAACCTGCCCCCATCTTGAAAATATATGCAAATCCACATTAATAAGCCCTAGAGTCTTACAAATGGTTGTTTTAACAATGATAATAATTATTTTCTATTGCTGAATAATAACTCTCAATCGAAAGTGCCAGATGTACAATGAACCCTTCAAAGGTGAGCTTTTGATCAGTGTAAAGAGGTTTCCTTGTATGTTTTAACTGAAGGTATATGATTAAAATGTCTGGGAATATGCTGAATTGAGATATTTACACATTTTGTTATATCAATTATCTGTTTATTAATAAGTTTATTGATTTCTTTCACCTAATTGTCACACCCTATTTCTATATTTATTATATTATTTTGTGTCTTTGGCCTGGTGAAAATTTCACATTAATGTTTTAGCACCAGTGAAAAGGACTCAAATTTTCTTATCCTCACCTTCTGGAAAACAAATTAATATTCAAAAAAATATAAGTACTGTACTTGATGTGCAAGGAGATATATTGAAAAAAGAAACAGGGAGCTTTTAGTATGTAAATTTAACTCTGTAAGGCTGTAAAAGACATTATGTTCCATTATGTTCTTTAAAAGGTAAACCTAAAGTTATTATATTTTGGCTTCTTAATCAATGTCCACAAAAGTAAATTTAAAAAAGACTTCTTGGTAATTAATATATGCCTAAGTAAATGTGGTAAACAATTAGCACAAAAGCCTTCCCTTATACAGTCTTTATTTTTCTCTTTGAAAATGAGAAATTCATCTTTTTGTTGGAGTGAAAAATTTCTGGTTATTGAGCACCATAATCCCACCAACGCCAAATCCTTTGTAGAAAAGGAGCATGGCAACAAGGCTCCTTTATGATATTCAGCAAACAACATGTACATTTGAATGCTATATGGAGAAAACATATGTTAGGATGACTTTGCTTTATGATTTTTGGGGATAGGTTTTCAGATAAACGTTCTTAGTGGAAACACTAATGGGACAAATGCATTTTTGTTAAGTCATTCCAGAAGAAGAAAATTTCAGAGTTGCTGTGTTTAAACAATATATACATAGTTATATAGAATTTTTTTTTTTAACATTTTTATTTATTTTTGGGACAGAGAGAGACAGAGCATGAACGGGGGAGGGGCAGAGAGAGAGGGAGACACAGAATCGGAAACAGGCTCCAGGCTCCGAGCCATCAGCCCAGAGCCCGACGCGGGGCTCGAACTCACGGAGCGCGAGATCGTGACCTGGCTGAAGTCGGACGCTTGACCGACTGCGCCACCCAGGCGCCCCTACATAGTTATATAATATAGAAACATTATATATTTTATATAAACATTAGCTAAATAATTTAGAATAAGCAATAAAAATAATACATGCTTTGTTATAAGTGGTCCTAAATTATACGTTTTGCCTGTCCACATTGATTACATTACCTTAAAAACAAACAAACAAAAATAAATAAATAAAATGAGATTGTGAGTTTAGTTTTCCATGTTTCCATGTGTACATTGAAGTTCAAATAAGGTACAATGATATTTTCAAATCCAATTCTAAATAGATTAAAATTGCTCGTATCTTGCTAAATTGAGGCTCAGAATTGGAGTTACAGAAATAAAAAACAAAACAAAATAAAAGAACACTTTCTGTCTGTTAAAACCTAAAACATACTTATCCCCTCAGCACTTTTGCTTCTAATTTACAAAAGCTTATTTTTGAAGGAAATTTAATCTTCTGATTTCTTGTGTATTTACACTGAAATCATTTAAGATGTTATTTTGTAAAGTGTATTTGAATTTTGAGAATCCTTTTAAGGATTTGAGATTCTATGAAGAATTTTTTCTTCTTTAAAGTCATTAATTAGGGGCACCTGGGTGGCTCTGTCAGTTGAGCATCTGACTTCTGCTCAGGTCATGATCTCAGGGTTCACGAGTTTGAGCCCCACATGGGGCTCTGTGCTAATAGCTGAAGCATGGAGCCTGCTTTGGGTTCTGTCTGTCTCTCTCTCTCTCTCTCTCTCTCTCTCTCTCTGCCCCTCCCCTGCTTGTGCTCTGACTCTCAAAAATAAATAAACATTAAAAAATTTGTTTTAAATCAATAAATATAGTCACTTTTTAAGAGCAGGATATTGTGTTTTGCTAAACACAAGTAACCTTGAACATAAAAAAATCCACTTTTAGTTGCAGGAATTCAACTAATAATAATTTTTAAGGCAATTTTAAAGTTGGTAAAATATTTTTTCAGCCTGAAAACATCGGTATTGATGGGTAGGAAACATACGAGGATTTTCTGACAGGTAGAGTAATCCAGTACTGTAGAGTTTTCAATCAATGGTGTTCTTCCTTGTTGAAGAGAACCAAGGCAACATTCTATATCTGATTGTAAGAAACATTTCTGCATTTACCATCCCACATTTTAAAATGCTGTTTCTCAAGATCAAAATAATGTATGTGATTTTCTTTTTGTAAGATTCCCTTTATCTTCAAGGCCTATTTCAAGTATTGCATTTAACTTGTAACCTTCCTTGTCTTATTCAACATTCTCTTCAATGAAATCCCATCATACTAGCACTGAGTAAAATTCATTTTAACAAGAGAATTTATTTGTGGTGTGTGTGTGTGTGTGTGTGTGTGTGTGTGTGTGTATGTTGTTTCCATCTCCCATAAATAATGTAAGTTCTTTGGGGAAAGGGCTTTTTATCTTCTGCTATGCCTAGTAGCCAGACTGATTTCATTATCTTTATGTTGGGATTATACAATGATTAGAAATTGCTATGAAATCAATATGTAAGACTAAAATAGCTAAGAGGCTTTAGGAAGTCTTGGTGATGTAAAGAAGGTTCAAAGTTTCCACTTGGCATTTAAGAAGTAATGAATCAATTATGCTGGATAAATGGTTTGCACAAAACTACAGAGGGGCACGATTATACATACACCTCTGGTTGTCTCCTTAGAAGATAAGGGTTCTAGTCCTGGCTCAGGCTATACACGTGACCATGACCAAGTCACTTAATCTTCATTGGGCTTTAGTTTCTCCAACTGTAAAATGAAGTTGGTCTAGATTTTGTAGTTTTCAAGCTTTTCTACTAAGTTCCCCAGGAAAGTGTCTAAGGCCATCGTGGAGTTGGGTGGGGAAGCTGAGCAGGTAGATTACTGGCTCTTCAGTTCCATTTCAACAAGAACAATTCCATCTCATACTTGAAACATTGCATTTTCCCATATGAATTCCTTTATAGGGGAAAATGTACTTCAAAGCTAAAAAATAGTTTCCAAATGATTGCAATATTATCTGTAAAAGTCCTTCTGACTCCAAGATCAGTGAATCTGTTTTTTGGTCTTTAACCCAAGGAATTGCTTCTAGAAATATCCCCATGGTTTTGGTCTCTGCTGCTTTTCCAAGCTACCATCATTCTCTGTAAATAACCCTCTGATTTTGCACATTAGAACCAGGATGAAGATAGCTCACATAAGACCCACAATGAAATGTGCCTCTTTATTCTATTTTTAATAGAGTAAATTCAATTGCATATTCCTTAACATTTTGTTTCAAATCTATTTTTATTCATTTTTAAAATTTTATTTATTTTGAGAGAGACTGCAAGCATAAGTGGGGGAGGGGCAGAGAGAGAGGACGAGAATCCTGAGCAGGCTCTGAGCTGACAGTGGGCTTGATCCCATAAACTTGGGAGATCATGACCTGAGCCAAAATCAAGAGTTGGATGCTTACCTGACGAAGCCACCCAGGCACCCTCAAATCTATTTTTTAAACTTTTTATTGCCTTACTGACAAACTCTTTTAATTAGGTCTATTTCTGCCCAACAGGAAATTTACCAATTCCTCTTCACTCCTTCCCATTAGCGTACTTAGGATAAAGTAGTAAGTTTCCAGTTAAAAGGGGGTCAGTTTTCCATAGCTATTTCTCTCTTATGAACTCCCATTGCCTTTAATAATGGGGGTCTGAACTTGAGACACAAAAGAACATTTGTACTTCTTACTTTTTAAGTGAACTTTAAGTTTTTTAACAAAAACCTAAGAAAGTACTAAATTATTCCATACTTTATAGACTTCTATTCCACAACCCAAAGAAATACGAGTGAATTTTTTGAGCATTGGTGTAGCTAAATATCCATTTTGCAACTCACAGACTTTTCTCTGTACTGAAAAATGCATATGACATTTTCCAGGGCTGTCATTGTACACTTTCGTCAACAATGCATTCACTGATGAAGACAGATGTTATCAATGTAACGTAAAAATCCTTCTGTATCTCTTATATTCATGTCCTCAGCACTTGCCACATACGGTGATATATTGATATAGACGGCAGTATGTTACACACACACTCACACATGGACAGGCACACACACACAAATACCTGTCAGCATTATTCTTTTCATTGCAGACTAAGTTTGTAGCAATAAAATCAGTGCCATTAGGCATGGCAAATATTAAAAACACTAATAATTATATCATAATAAATTAAGTTTACAGCCTTGAAACTAGCTTTTTATTAAACTTGACGACATTCATATAATGGTATGTTTGAAAGGATACATAAATCCAGTCAAGTGTGTTAAGATGAGAAGGGACAGAGAAAGAAAATTTCACTGAAATTACTTTGATCTAAAAAAACGTGGAAGATAACACATTAGGTGGATTTTGGGGTCTCTAAGAGTGAAATGAATCTAGTAATGAATTACCCACAGATTTTGACAATCCATAAATAATGTAAAATCCTGCTGTTACTGAACTACTAGAGGTAGAGGAGAAAGGCAGTGGCAGTGACTCACTGGAAAAGACTGATTTGCAGCAACATCTCTGTCCGAGGCAGCATCGTGTAATAGGGTGTACTCTAGACTGATTTTAAGGACAACAATATTTAGGACAGTCTCTCTCACTAATTACTTCTCTAAATGTACATAAGCCTAGAGGAGGTTTTTTTTTAATAAAAAAGAATTAAACTTGGTTCTACAATGTAATAAAGATCAGCAAGAAGACATTTAAAGAACGTTAAAAGGATACTCAGGATTGTACAAGGGATTTTCTCTTAATGCCATTATATAAAAATGAAATGTGTTGCATTTTTATAGTGACGTTCCCCCAGAAGCAGCCCCAAACAAGCAAAATGGCCTATCCCTGGAGATTTGTAGTGTCTGAGAAATATCAACATCAAGTGTTTTACCTCTAGGGTTCTTTCAGAAACAGAGCCAATCCAAGTCCTTGTTTTATCTGTGTGAGGTTCAGTTTCCTGATTTGTAAAAATAGAATCCAATCCTCACTGGATCTCTAAGATCCTGTGCAGCTCCAGAGTTATATGATCATAATGTAATGTGGCGCTTTCTGTTGCCTTTATTTCTCCAAATAAATGAAGAGCTGTTGCCTAATGTAAGACTGACAGTAAGTACTAGGGATTCAAATTGTGAATAGTATAGTGTGGCATATGGTATAGATTTTCCTTTTCGGATGTGATATTTGCAGTCAGAGTTTTCTGAAGCCAAAGATAGGGTGAGATGTAATAACTACCACTAAGAAATCACTTGGGTGCATAAAATATTCTGTGCACACACACACACACACACACGCACACACACATGCACACACATCCATACATCTAATTTGGATACAAATAATAAACACCTCTGTAACATACTTTGTCAGGCAGGTACAAACTGTGAGTTGAGGCTTGGGACTTTCCAAGGTTATTCCTTTTCAATAGGTAAAGTAATTCAACATGTGACTGTGGGAGAAGATAAAAGTAAGTGGTTAGGGAGAATATTGTATAGCATTAATGACAACTCAAGGTTCTTCAGATGCCAGTGAAACCATTTCACTCTTTTTTATACACTTTTGTGTAGAGGTTTACATTTGAACCAACACTGATGACTCATAGTTAAACTGAGATATTAGCTTGAACCAAGTGAAATTGCTAATACGTGGTCATTTCTGACCCATAAAAACAGTGATTTCATAGTTTACCGTAATACATGGTCCCTCTAGCAAACTTTGAGCAATAATTTGCAAACTCAATTAAATATTAGTTGTTGATTGATTGACAAAAAGGAAGCCCACTGGCAGCTAATTTGTAATATACACTTTGATTGTATTAGAATTTTAGATCTCCTTGGCATTATTACATCTAACGATTCATAATTTTAAAGCCAGACATTGCCTATTCGTTTACCATTCTTTACATGAATGGTTCCAAATTACAAAATGCCAGGGGATTTCACAATTTAATAATTTCTTCTCCTTGTATTACCAGACTTTACATACTTAATAGCCCTGTTTTCACTCAGAAAATAAAGGAAGCCCCACATACCAACAAACAGAAAAAAATGGAACAACTATATACTTCAGTACCAATCAGGTGTCTCCTCTATAAGCTCCAACGAGGGAAGCCCTAATAACGCATCGATTCACTCCTCCATGGTGTTTGTGAAATTTGTCTCTCAGTTACAAACCGTCCCTTCTATACTCAGCTCTGTGGTGCTGGGGCTGGGATTCTGCAAATTACATTTCTTTCTTACAGTCTGGCTCCTTCTTAGCTTTTACAATAGGCACACTAGATGGGACTGGAGAGCAGTCAGATGAAGTGATATGAAACCTCCTGGTTTATTTGCTGCTGCTGTAAAAGTCATTGAAGCAAGAGTGTTCTATCCAGCAGCACCAATGGTACCAGTAGAAATTGGTTCCAGTTGCTGTTTTGCTCCCACCCTTCCCAAAACCAGTTGCATGGAGCCACCTCAGAGGAACTGGCACCGATCGTGGTGTTTCTCCTTCCTCAGAGATTTGAGCCCGATTCTAAGAACTCTGAACGCTTCCCTTTTCACTTCAGTGCTTGAGGGTCTGCTATCATTACTGACTCCTGTTCATTCCAAGTTTTCTTTGCTTTTCAATATCCGTGAAATCAATTTGCCATATGGTATTCTGTCTGTGGAGATAACCAGTGTGTTTGCTGTCTCACTGCCTGATACATCCTAGTGCCCTAGTTGATGTTGTTAATAAGTTGTTTCTTTAGCATGGAGTAGTTTGTCCAAATCCTAATATGAAATGCGAGAATGGTATCTAGGAATTGAACTCATGTTTACTAGACAGAAATCTAATGGGTAAATGGTTGGTAAACATTTGACAATTCCAATACTTGGTATTAACTTTGAACCCTAAAATAGAAAAGCTAAACAAAAAAATAATTCTATTAAAAACACTAAATAAAAGGCTTCTCTGCAGTCAATTGTGAAAAGTTAACTTCTTTCATTTAGGAAGAATCTCAGGGCTGATTTAACAGATTATTTTATGGATCAAAGATACTCTTTTGTTTGAAAGCACATGTCCAATATACCCACACATGCATTTGGTTTGTTTAGTTACCTTCTATTTTTTTTTTAATTTTTTTTAACGTTTATTTATTTTTGAGACAGAGACAGAGCATGAACAGGGGAGGGGCAGAGAGAGAGGGAGACACAGAATCTGAAACAGGCTCCAGGCTCTGAGCGGTCAGCACAGAGCCCGATGCGGGGCTCGAACTCACGGACCGTGAGATTATGACCTGAGCTGAAGTCAGACGCTTAACCTACCAAGCCACCCAGGCGCCCCAGTTACCTTCTATTTTTAAGGAGTAACCATCACAACGTATTCTGGCTGGTGAACTAGGTTCTCGTTTCAATTATTCATTGAAGTCTGGATCCCTATATGTACTTTAAAACTGTAAGAAATTGGAGCCCTGTTTGATTCAATGCCTTTCTGCCCCTTTTCCCATTAATCTTTCATGTTCCAGGCCACGTGGGGAGACTTCTTCCTTCCAACATTGTGAGCTTACTTTTTGAGAGGCAGTCCAACCGATCCTTGCTTACATTTGTTAAATGTAAGCCATGTCCTTGCTTACATTTGTTAAATGAATCCTTTTAGATAAGGAGTGCAAACGTGATAAAGGAATCCCTCCATGATATGGCCCCTGCTCTTTCTCCACCCTCATTTCTCTCAACACCCACCTCATACTCTCTGCCACATGTGAACTGTTCACAATTCCTGGAAGAGTCTTTGTTTTCTTCCCCTCCGTTTCTTCGCAAATGTTGCTTCTTGTTCCCGGAACATCACCACAGCTCATCTCCTCTTCTTCCGTCAAGCAACCCCTCTCCCCGTGGTGGAGAATCAGCTTGAGTATCTGCTCTTCTAGTAAACATTTTATGATTCCTTTGGGTTTCTGCTTGGAGCTGTTATCACTGTACTTGCAGTTTTCCTCTCTCGTAAATCTTCGTTCAATCTGTTGCCAATGATTTTTACGGCATTCTTCAATTTAATAATTGAGATTTACAGAGGGGTAGATACATACTTTATAAACCCTAATTTTTAAAAGAACCAATCAAGACAAGAAACAAAAATATTATCAAAATCTTGCATTTAGTTATGTGTTTTTACCTGTCACATCTCTCTAGCTCCTTTCTTTTTTTTTCTTTTTAATGTTTATTTTTGAGAGAGAGAGAGAGAGAGAGAGAGAGAGAGAGCGCAAGCGCATGAGCATGGGAGGGGCAGAGAGACGAGACACAGAGTAAGAAGCAGACTCCAGGCTCTGAGCTGTCAGCACAGAGCCCGACATGGGGTTCGAACTCACAAACCGTGAGATATGACCTGAGCCGAAGTCGGATGCTCAACCGACTGAGCCACCCAGGCGCCCCGACTGTAGCTCCTCTCTTAAAGATATTCACTAACTTAAATTTTGCTTTGTGTTCATTGCTTTTTTTTTCCATTTTTTAAAATATGAAATTTACTGTCAGATTGGTTTCCATACAACACCGCGTGCTCATCCCAACAGGTGCCCTCCTCAATATGACTTTCACACATGGATATGCTCTAAACATTTTTAGTCTTCCCTGAAAATGTTATCATAAACATATATCCATATATATATATATACACACAGTATGTATACTATATATATATATATATATATATATATATATATAGTATACATACTGTGTGTATTTACATATTTGTCTGGAACTTGCTTTTTTCTCAACATTTCTGAGATTAACATATATTTTACCTGTAGTTCTAGAATATTAACGTGTACTATTAAATATGATTCCATTTTCTAAATATACCAGTATTTATGTCATTATTCTTCTGCTTTCCTCCTAAAAAATGTCGTTAGTGTATATTTCTCAGAGTTCTAGTCATCATGTTTGCAAAGAGATTATACTAAGTTGCTTGGAAGCATTCCTCTAGAAATCAGAAAGGAGTGGATTATAGGTCATTTGCTTTAGCTCTGTCATCCCTACATGCTCACTAGTCATTTTCTAGCACCATTATCATCATCATCATCATCATCATCATCATCATAGATTATAGACTCTTCTGATAAACTAAAGAGCCTCTTTTCTCCCAGACTGAAGACCAGATCTTGAGAGAGCAGAGGTAACCTTTTAATTTTATCTATTAAAAAAGAAATAGGAACTTTTGTGTAATCCTTTGACAGTAGTAGGTATTAATAATTCCAGAAGCTCAGGTAGGTTGAGAAAATGTCATATTATTTCCTTTAATTAAAATTACATTTGATTCTTAGCCTTTATCCTGACTGGACAGCAGTTACTTTTTAATCTCAGGCATTATTAGGTTTCCTTTCCCATGATGGACTCTGCAAATGTCCTAAGCAACTGATCCAGAGGGAAACATTCAAGGGGGTCCTCTGATCTTCAGTCCATGTAGTTACTGTTGAGGTGCTCATTGTCTGATCCTGCATGAGTTCCTGAAATTTGTGTGGACCCTAGAAATCTATTGGCCTTGTCCCTATGTAATGGATATCTGTAACTGATACAGTAATTCTCAGTAAACAGTCCATTTTTGTCCACGAGTTCTCCTTCTACCTTGAACTGAGGCCATGTGACAGGTTCCAGCCAAAGGGCTATGAGCAAAATTGACATGTATCACTTTGGACATAAAGCATAGAGAAGGGGATGTTAAAGCCTCAGTTTGCACATTTCCCCTTCCTCAATAACCTCAGTAAACATAAAGCAACATGTTGAGATAGAGTAGCTTGTCAAATAGGGATGCACAGTGTGTAGAATGAATTAGTGAAAACGTTTGTTGTGATATGCAATTGAGATTGAGGGGCTGTTTGTTACTATAGCTTATTCCAGCCTGATACACTACTGTATTATGTTTTTTTCTAGCTGTGAGCCTAGTTTTCTATGGTCCAACAATCCTATGGTATCACGTGATATTGCCTCTTAAGGTTTCATCACCTTCTTGGACCTCTGATAGGAAATCTGTTACGGAACTGTAATACCTGTGGAATCCAGTCTTTGAAACACTACTGAGGCTGAATGTATTCAATTCTTAGTCTCTCTCCAAGTCACTCAGGTCTCTCCCTTTCCTTAGAAGATTCAAACATATTCTTCACTAGCCTTTGCCTTTCAAAAAATACAAAAGGACAGATTATCGTCTTACAGCGTTCCCTGTGTTTAAGGAACACACAAGTCCTTAATTCTCCTTATTGAATCATGGAGAAGGAGGAAAAAAATTAGGGTGTTTTGAGTAGAAAGAGTGACAATTTTTCTCCTAAAACATATGGATAGCATTAAGGTGTCACTCTTTCTGGCTCTTTTATAACACTGAACATGAAACATGAATTTACATCTCAATAAATTGTCCTGCCATACACCTAGAGTTCTTAATGTCCTGACCCTGAATCTTGACATCTCACAGATTGTATTTGACTTATAAGCATTAAGCTTGATTGAATAAAATGACAGTGCACAGCCTTACAAAGGTTTCCTTTACTCTACTAAACATACTGTATAACTCCCACATCAAATTTTTGAAGACCAGCCATTCTTGAGCTGAGTGTTAAATATATCTGTGACCCCAGCACCTAACCCGCAGACTTTTTGCCCTCTTTTCATGCTTTCTCTTCCTTCCTGTGCAACTTCTTTCCTCCACAGGACTCCTCTCTTTATTTCCCACTAATGTTTCTCTTTTTGTTTCTGTTTCTGCAGATGATGAATGCCTTCATTGTATAAAGCTGGGTTTTAAACACATGGCTTTCTCCCTGCCCCAAGAAAATTTGACGACTTACTTCTCTAAGAGCTTTTTTTTTTAATGGCCAGAAACCTCCAACATGATTTTGTTTCCTTTTTTATAATTTGATCAATGTAAGATTTTCCATTTTGTGATAACTTTCAACCTGCCTGGAGAGTGAGTAATGATCTTTGCTATCAGCAGTCTGATTTACATCATGTAGACAAGTAGATTGTTGTCATTCTTGGAGCATCTCCAAGGACTCCTCTCCCCAAAAACTGCTTCCCTTTTTATAAACTGGATTCATTCTGACTGTGATATTGTTGCCTGAATGCATTAGCTATATTTAGAATCAGGCCAGGCCAATGAGCAGAACTGTACATTAAAGAGCCTTTTTATTCAGATCCCCATTTTCAAAGCTACTCTCCCCCTATTTTTAAGAGTCCTATTTGGTATTCACTGGTCTCTTAATAGCCAAGAAGTCAATTCTGAAATAGTCACAAAAAGGAGTTAGGATGAATTTGCCACTCTTTTCATTACTTTTTTTCATAAGGTTTTACAATTTACAAGATAATTATGATGAAGAAGTAGCCAGGAGTAACAACAAAAATGTTGCTATTATCCATGTAGAGAATCTCCTTAGTTGCGAATCTATATTTTGGAATCTACCAAATAGGATCATGTAAGGGACCATTTCTGGACAAAAATTTATTTCCAGGAGTAAGAGAGTTATTAATCAGAGTGATTTTATCAATGAAGTTGGGATATAGAACATCCTATGGTAATTAGATGCTAGATAGTAGAAATAAGACATAATTCAAATGGGTGTCCAAGTTTTATTTACTTTCATATAATTATGTTGCATTTTTGAACAACTGGTTTTGACTGGGGATTGTATGCAATTTACACAAAACAAACCTATGTTCAGGAGTGATATTCTATGTTGAATTCCACTGACTCAGTAAGCATTACTTTTTTTTTTAATGAGATACGGTAAATCCCTTGAAAATATTTAAATGAATATCCAATATTATTGTCTAGTGCCAACGTTTGGATGAAAAACAACTCGAGGGATTATTTTTTCTTCACTTTGTTTTCTCTTTTTAGATTCAATTTTCTTCATTCCTCACATACTCCTAAAGTTTGGCATATTTCATGTACCTTTTTTCCACATTGGAGGTTTCTTGATACATATATGTTATTTAGAATATATAGATTTTATGACTGACATGTAATATTTTAACATTGCTAGACTAAATCCTGTGAGACAGTGAGTATCTTTGTGTTCATTCTGTATCCCTAGAGCCTAGAATGATTCCTGGAACAAAATAGATTATGATATGATATGTGTTTTGACAGACAGAATCCAGTTTTGCCAACTTTAAGCCACTTTAATGTTCTTTCGTATGCATGTCCCCTAAACCACAGCTATGATCTGAAAGCAAATGCAGACCACTCATGATTAGCTAGTTCCATGAACTAGCTGTACCCATTGTAGATTTCACTTCTGAACTCTTCAGTGTCTGTGACAATATGCAAAAAGTGGGAATAATAATGGATACCATGGTTTCTTTAATACAGTTATCAAATATTTTCCACTTTCCAACTTCCAGGATGATGATGGGATTATATTCCAATGTGGCTCCCTTGTGACTTCGTGAAGCTTTAATACTAGTTGTGGCCAATGAATTTTGAAAGAAATGATAGATATAATTACACACGTAGCCTATAAGTCTCAGTGCAGAGAATTATATCTTGCATGGCCACTGGTCACAATCAAGATGGTGGCTGTATTAAACATCTAAAATCCTGAGTGACTATGTTCAGAAGAGAAACTGTCAGACCGATACGTAAGAGTGAAAAATAATCTTTTCCTGGATTAAGTCACTTAGTTTTAGAGATTATTACTGCAGCATAACTTCACATACCCTAACTGATCCAGATAATTTATCAAAGTGTTAAGGTTTTAAATAGAGTGATTTGAAACTTCCATGCACTATGCAAAAATGCCAGTTTTTATTATCTGTGCTTTTGTAATGGCCATTTTATTTATTTATTTATTTATTTATTTATTTATTTACTTATTTTTTAATATAATTTATTGTCACTTTGGCTACCATACAGTGTATGCAGTGTGCTCTTGGTTGGGGCGTAGATTCCCATGATTTATCACTTACATATAACACCCAGTTGTAATGGCCACTTTAAATGCTGCCGCACATCCTACTCTTTCCTTTACCCATTTACAACTGTATGTTGACATACTTTTCGGAAGACAAATACAAATAATATTCTTTCAAAACTGTTTCAGATTTCCTCTACCCTGAAATATGTTTATCCCTCATTGGGTGTCAGCCTCTACTGTTAGAGTTAGAGCTACATCACTGCCTTGTAGATGATGCCCAGTCTCTTCCAGCTAATTACAAACACTACCCACTAATGCTCATTAAATCTGTATGGACATATAATTTCATCACATTCACACAGATAAACACTAGCATACCAGCCACTGATTTTAGAAGACGAACAAGGAAATTTCTATGAGACGTGATAGCAATGCCGTACATATTTTTTTTTTTTTTGTAGTGTGGAATTTGTACAGTTCTGGTTAACACGCTGTTCTCCTCCAAACAACCTTTAAATTGTTTAGATATATGTACATTGGACCTTAAATTCCTAAGTGCAAAGCATATGCTGCCTGATACCACTGAATCTGGCTTTGGCTTTGGATATCATCCCTCCGTGCCTTTCTGAATTTTATGACTTTTTTTTTTTTTTTGGATAATCTTTGATCTTTTTAAACCGCAGAGGAATTCTGACAGATCCACTTTAAATAGGATTTTGAGTCTCTTTGTATTTTTTCATTCAGCAAATTAGATGATGGAAGATAGGGATTGTCCTACTTTTCACTAAGAAAGAATATGCACCAGATTTGTAAAATGCATCTATAATGAGAAGAAGATGGTGGGTAGGGGAGAAAGGCTTCAAGTCGCACCAAACCTCTTCAATGGTCAGTATTTCCTTAAGATGTTTCATGTGTTTGTATTTCTTGTCTCTTTTAAACTATGGTTATAAATTCTTGGAAGAAACAGAAAATCTGCCTTCTGATGCTTTGTGTCCCTTACTCTACGTAATAGCAGGGTTGCCAGATAAAATACAGGACTCCAAGTTACGTTTAAATTTCAGAACGATAATGAATATATGTTTTTAGTATAAGTGTGTTCCATAAATTATTTGGGACATATTTTTACTCAAATGTACTTCATTGTTCATTTGAAATTCAAATTTAATGGGATTTTCTATATTTTTACTTGCTAAATCCAACACACCTATAGAGTAGGCACTCAAGAAACACTTGGCAGACTCAATAGCTAACCAATTTTGCTATTAATAGAGGGTCTAGTGCTGGAATTAGACCCAGAGTTTTATAATTTTCTGCCCAGAGATCTTTTCTTCATATAAGACCTATTTGTCATGACAGTTTATAGATGTTCATTGCATCGGCCCTGGAGAAAAACTGCCTGGATCAGCTGTTAGATCCACCACTTACTAGCTGTTGGATGGTAGACAGTTCACTTTTCTGTTCTTTAGTTTTCTCATCAATGCAATGGGAATTAAAATAACATTATAAAGATACGCAAGACAAAGTACTTAAGTAGGCAATAACTATTATTTCACAGAAATAGAAATTATAAGCAAATACTTATTTTCTTTTTTCATGTTCTAGGTCCTTTCATACAGACTGTTGAAATATGAAGAGCCCTCAAAAGAAAATTATATATTCATAAGTCATTTTCTTAACAATTCCATAAGGTCATGGTCTCTCTGAAGCCCAAGTTCCATGAAGATGGAATGAATCTACGATCAGTTTTACATATGGTTTAGAACACTTGATATTCAAACAATACTTTGTTAGGGAGGTGGCTTCATAAACCCAGTAGATCTGCTCTTTTACCAAAATAGAGCTATCATTTCTTAACCTTGAGATATCCAATAATTCTTTCTTACAAAGGGCTGAGGTGTTCAACTTGAGCTGAGTTGATGGCATATTGCTGACTGATGTGTTCTCTAGAGGGCTTCAAATTCACTGAGAGCATTTTGCTAGTTGGGGACACATTTAATTTTCTTAGCACTATATTCAATGATCTGTAGCCTTGAACTTAAATAGTGAATTTTTCAGGGCACTTCATCATGTACTTTACACAGCAGAACACAAACTATAAAAGGGAAACTCTTCAGAAAGTGCTCTTAGTGCTTAATTACACAATCAAGTATGACTTTATAATTTGTATTATCCAAGTATACTTTGCCTTATCAAATAATTGTAATTTATTCTCTAAATTATAAACAATCCATAATATTTTATCATTCTATCTGTACTGCCACAACCACTGGAAGTAAAAGGAAATGAAGGATAGAGGAACAAATATAAATCATACATATACTTGTAACCCATGTTGTATGCTTGAATTCCCCACTGAACTGCACAAATTAAAATACAGTCTTTGTAAGATAGGCTAGATCTATTAACGTAAAGCTAGATCTATTCTGTAAGGATTGTCAAGCCTAGAATATTCTACATGATGTAGGGCATTCCAGATGGATATCCTATGTAAGGGAAACTTTCTCCAGTTAGCAATAAAACAGCCAAGGAATACAACTGCTGCATCCAGGCACAGGTTTTGCTTAAATCTTATGAGAAGTCTTTCATCCTCAGATACTATTATGAGATAACATTATTGAGCACAGGGAGGTTAAGCAATTTGTCCAAGGTCACAAGCTGGTTAGTTGCTGAGCAGAATTGGAACACGCACAAACTGTAGCAGAGAACTTGCTGTTGCTGCTGCTGCTAACAGCTAATAGTTACTGAGCACATACTCAAATTGAGCTAACATTTTTCCATCTCCTTTTTTTTCTTCAGCTACTGACGTATAATTGACAAATAAGTTATAATGTATTTAGAGCACACAATGTGATGACTTGATACAGGTATATATTGTGGAAGGATTCCCACCATTAAGTTATTAACACATTTATCACTTCACATATTTACCTTTTATGGATGGGTGAGAATACTTAAGTTCTACTCTCTTAGTAAATTTCAAGTATATAATACAGGGTTACCAACTATAGTCACCATGTTATACATTAGATCCTCAGACCTTATTTGTCTTATAAATGAAATTGTGTATCCTTTTACCACCCTCTCCTTATTCCCCTAGCCTCCAGTCCACAACATTTTATGTTTCTGAGTTCTAATTTTAGAAAAAAAACTCATGTATAATTTGTTTTTTTCTATCTGTGTTATTTTATTTTTTATTTTTTTATTTTTTATTTAGTTTTTTCAATATATGAAGTTTATTGTCAAATTGGTTTCCATACAATACCCAGTGCTCATCCCAAAATGTGCCCTCTTCAATACCCATCACCCACCCTCCCCTCCCTCCCACCCCCCATCAACCCTCAGTTTGTTCTCAGTTTTTAAGAGTCTCTTATTCTTTGGCTCTCTTCCACTCTAATGTTATTTTACTTAGGATAATGACCTCCAGCTTCATCTGTGTTGTCACAAATGGTATAATTTCCTTCTTTATTAACGCTCTCTCTCTCTCTCACTATATATATACATATATACATACACACATATACATATATGTATACATACACTTATTCCATTCATTCACTAATGGACATTTGAGTTGTTTCCATACTTTGGCTATTGTGAAAAATGCTGGAATGTACATGGATGTACCAATATTTCTTCAAGAACTGATTTGTTTCCTTTGGATATATACCCAGAAGTGATATTGCTGGATCATATGGTAGCTCTATTTTTAATTCTTTCAAGCCTCCATACTGTTTTCCATTATGGCTGTAACACTTTACATCCCATGTACAAGGGTTCCCTTTTCTCCACATGGCCAGAATTTGTCATCACTTGTCTTTTTGATAATAGACATCCTAACAGATATGAAATGATATCTCACTGTGGTTTTGATTTTCATTTCACTGATGATTAGTGATGTTGAGAACCTTTTCATGTACCTATTTGCATTTGTAGGTCTTCTTTGGAAAAATTTCTATTGAGGTCCTTTGTCCATTTTTAATTAGGTTATTTGTTTTTGTTTTGTTTTGTTTTGTTTTGATATTGAGTTGTGTGAGTTCCTCACATTTTTTTGGCTTTTAGCCCTGTACTGAATATATGATTTGCAAATATGTTCACCCATGGTATAGTGTGACTTTTCATTTTAATGTTGATTTTCTGTTACTGTGCCGAAACTTTTTAGTTGAGGTAGTCCCAATTTTTTGTTGTTGCTTTTGTTGCCTTTGCTTTGGGTATCAAATAAAAAAAAATTATTGCCAAGACCAGTGTCAAGAATGTTTCCTTAAGGGAGTTTTACAGTTTCAGGACCTACATTCAAGTCTTTAATCCATTGAATTGATTTTGTGTATGGTTTAAGATAGTGGTCTAGGTCATAGGTCATTTCTGGTTAGGTTTATCATATTCCATGGTATCTGTCTTTATACCAGTACCATCTTTTTTGATTACTATAGCTTTGTAATATATTTTGAAATCAGGAAGTATGATGCCTACAACTTGATTATTCTTTCTCAGTATTGCTTTGACTATTCATACATAATTTAGGATTTTTTTTCTATTTCTGTGAAAATTACCATTGGAATTTGTATTGGGACTTCATTGAATCTGTAGATTGCTTTGGATTGTGTGGACATTTTAATAATATTAATTCTTCTAATACATGAACATGGAATATCTTCCCATTTATTTATGTTATCTTCAATTTCTTTCATCAGTGTCTTACAGTTTTCAGTGTATAGATCTTTCACCTCTTGGTTAAATTTATTTTTAAGTATTTTATTTTTGGTGCCGTTGTAAATGAAATTGTTCTCTTAATTTCTCTTTCCAACAGTTTGTTAATATCACATAGGAATGTGGTTTCTGCATATTTTTAAACAAATAATGGTTATTTATTTTTTGAGAGATGGGGGAGAGAGGGGAAGCACAAGTGGGGGAGAGAGGGAGCCACAGAATCTGAAGCAGGCTCTGAGCTGTCAGCACAGACCCTGACACAGGACTTGAACTCACAGACCTTGAGATCATGACCTGAGCCATAGTCAAATGCTTAACTGACTGAGCTACCCAGATGCCGCATATTGATTCTTGCATATTGATTTTTTATCCTGCAAATTTACAGAAGTCATTTATTCTAAAGTTTTGGGGTGGAGTCTTTAGAATTTTCTATATATAATATCATGACATCTGCAAAAATAAAATTTTACTTCTTTTTTTCAATTTGGATGATTTTTATCTCTCCCTCTTGACTAATTGCTCTGATAGGACTTCAAGTATTATGTTGAATAAAATGGGTAAGAGCGGGTATCTTTGTCTTGTTCCTGATCTTAGGGGAAAAGATTTTAGGTTTTCACCATTGAGTATGATGTTTGCTGTGGGCTTATCATATTTGACTTTTATTATATTGAAGTGTGTTCCTTCTATATACAGTTTGTTGAGAGTTTTTACCATGAAAGAACGTAGAATTTTGTTGACTGCCTTTTCTGCATTTATTGAGATAATCATATTACTTTTATCCTTCATTCTGTTAATGTAGTGTATCACATTGATTGATTTGTATGTATTGAACCATCCTTGCATTCTAGGAATAAATCCTACTTGATCTTGGTGTATATTCCTTTTAATGTAGTGTTGAATGTAGTTTCAGTCACTCTGAAGGGGCTGCCAGGAGGTTTCCTCTTCACCAGCTCCTGGTTGCCTGTCCAACTTTTGTGACTGTCCAAGCTGCCGTCTTTATCCTTAATAGCTCCTGTTTGTTGAGGTGTGTGCCAGAGCCACCGGTATCCCAAAGGAGAGGAATGAAGTCAGTAGCTAGATGCAGGCTGATCAGAAGCAAGAGTCTCAAGCAGTAGCTGGGAAAGTATGCATTGACACCCATTCCAGAGAGAATCTGGGGTATGAGCATTTTGCCTGCTACCTCTGCAATAAATCTGTTCCTTCCACATTATAGCCATGAAGGTGCTACTGTGCCTGTTTAAAAGCTGCTTAGTAGAACTCATAAATGTAAGCTTCATTGGCTATCAGAGCTAGCTGATTTGGGGGCCCATACCTCAAATGGCAGCTGTAAAACTGAGGCAATGGATGTGTCAACAAGCTCCTTCCAGGGACATACTTTCAATTTGGTTTCATTTTTGGAGCAAGCCAGTGGGAGAAGGTGGGTGAAGTATCTGCAAATTCCAGTCTCCAGGGAGAAGAGCAGTCAGCATCTAGATGTATGCTAGTTAGAAGCTGGACCCTCAGGCAGCCACTAATAACGTATGCAGTAAAACTTCTTCCAGAGAAAGACTGGGGCATGGGGCCTTTTCCTGCTCCCTGTGTACTGATCCCTGGGGCAGTAGCCACAGCAAGTCTTGTGTACCTGATGAGAACTGCCCTTGTTTTCTACAGTACTGTGGGACTCATAAATGCAAGATCCACTGTTTTATAGAGGTGGGTGTTTTGTGGACCCATCCCCTGGATGAAGTGTTAAAGTTGGACCACTGGATGAGCTGGCCAAGCTCTTTGCTCCTAAATGAGAAGCTGGGAACTAGAGGCTTTCGCCTGATTGTACAATGCAGTGCTAGAGATGAGGTTTATGGTAAGTGTGTGTCAGATTTTCCTACCCATTTTTTTAAGTTTATTTATTTATTTTGAGAGAGAGAGAGAGAGACAGAGAGAGAGAGAGAGAGAGCACAAGTGCATGCATGAGTGGGGAAGGGGCAGAGAAAGGGAGAGAGAAAATCCCAAGCAGGCTCCACATTGTCAGTGCAGAGCCCTGAGGCAGGGCTCATGAGCATGACCTGAGCCAAAATGAAGAGTCTGACTCTTAACTGACTGAGCCACCCAGGCGTCCCTTTCCTACCCATCTTGATGTGGGTATTTTCTCTGCCCTTCGATGTGTTGGAATTATGCAGCTATTTTCTGGATTTTTCTCAAAGACAATTGCTTCATGTGTAGCAGTATATTTGGTGCGCCCATGGGAAGGGGGGAATTCAGGAGTCACCTATGTCACCATCTTGGTCAAAAACAAAACCAATCTGCCATCTGCTTTTGAAGATTTTGATTATTTTTTAAATATACTGAAACTGAAACTACCAGTCAGTAGAATTTGTCAATATGCAAAGACCATGACATAATATACTTCAACTATTTCTTTATGTGAGTGTAAAAAAATTCAGAAAAAAGAATATCTATACTGAGAAGAGTGTGTTCTTTCCTCTCATAGAACTAGGTCTACCTAGACACCTGTCCAGAATTTTAAAAGTAATTTGACCTTAAAAATTAAACTAACTGGTTACAATTCCTCTCTGGTATTATTTTAGACAGATTCCCAGCAGCAGCAGCAGCAACAACAACAACAACAACAACAAAACACAAATTACAAAAAAATATTTTAGATCTAGTAAATAGTCATGAACCAGATGTTGTTTCCCTCTGGCCTCTCTGCCTAGCAGACTTCATTTACACCCTCTCTCGTTTTCACATCGCTCTAATGATATCTGTCCGCCATTGATAATTAATCTAGATAATGACATGCCTGAATATGATGCCACATCTCTGGACACTGAAGTGTGTCCAACATGCCATTAAAATCCCATTAAAGCTTTATTTACCAGTCTCAAATTAAAAATAAACATTGGTTGTACAGAAGAGAGAATAATGATCATGCTGACCTTGGAATGTTTGTTGCCTAAAACCTAAGGACTGAAGTAATGGTCCTGAAGCTGAGACACAAAGTCGGTGAAGGACGTCTAACTACAGTCTTGACAAAAGACCTGGAATATATGTGATTCCTTATTTATTATTTGTAATTGAAACTTGGGGTGTCTTTTAAATGAGGTACAATATCAGAAAAAAAGTTTTCTGAGTTATTTTTTGTTTATTTGGGTTTTTTGAAGAATAATAAATATAAATGGTGTAATATAAACTAATATAAAATGAGAATAGTCAACTATGAAACGTTTTCATTAATTAGACATTTAAGGGTGTTTGAAAAAATTAGTTTTGATTTACATACATGTTTACAATCCCTTACAATCTAGATATCTCAATGATTTCTTTTTCTAATCATCCATCTATCCATCATTTCGCTGAAGGAAGACAGTAAACAAGTGTAAATGTTTCAATACATTCTTATAAAATGCTCCCTGCATAATTCATTTTTTATTCTCAGAATCTGTTGGATCAATTTAAAATGCAGGAAGAAATTTCTGAACGCTTCAGTAATTCCTAGCTGTACAATTAAAGTACACAAAAATAAGGTAAAATATTTTTAAAAAGGAAAACACCTCTAATTAGGAACGCTAACTTAAAATACCCCAAATTTTGAATTCTGAATTGAGCGAAAAGGATTTGGTTTGACAATCTCCTTATAAGATACCTCTAAGTACTGTCAGTGTCTTATTAAACCACTTAGGATGCAATGCGTATCTCTCCCATTAAGAATTTCGGGGAAATGCCTATCTATCTATCTATCTATCTATCTATCTTGTACATATCATGAACATAGAAATGAAAACAAAAAAAAGTAGCCAACGTTTGAATTCTCTGTAGCTTTGATTTCCTTGTTCAGAATTTACTTCGTTTGTGCTCTCTTTGTTGATATAAAAATAGGACCTTTTCGCATGCAAACTCTTTTCTCTCTGGATGCCATTATAATATTATTCTGTTCTTCCCCTAGCTCAGGAATGTTCAAGGAATTTATAGTCCAAAAAAAATAAGTGTATAGTTAAGTCACAGTCCTCCCCAATCTAAGCAGACAGAAGTGGGCTGAACAGCAGGCATGAGTTGGTGAAGAGAGGGCTTCTGCCTTATGGTCTTCTCCCTTTACTGCAGGTTTGGGGAAATAATATATAAAGTGAAAATATGAGAATTCAGGTCAAGATGATGCTATCACTAATAATCAAGTCAGTTGAAGGAATTTAGAAAATGTGAGATGCAAGAAAAATACTTCAATCTAGCTTGGCTGCAAAATTCTCAGCTTTGCAGGGCTTTAGGGGATAAAGAGAATATAGAATGGTTAAAAAAAAAAGGAATGAAAAGTCACCATTTAACAATAGGAGTAAGCAGAATTACTTGGAATATATTTTACGATAAAGGAAAGCGCAAATTGAATTCAGACTTCAAGGCTGAACTGAATCATATAGCTAGCTAAAAAAAAACAAAACTATTTTATTTATGTTTGTTTCTTATAATCTAAATCAATAATACTGTACATAGGTATAGAAAACACTGTGCAAAGGTGTTTCAGAATAAATATCTATTTTTATCTTCACAGATATCGTCTGGAATTGTGAAGATTTTAATGATTACCATTTTGCAGATGGGAAAACAGTTTAACTAAATTGGTTAAGATCTTTTGATATCACACGATGCGTTGTGACAGATCTGGAACTCAAATGCAGATTTTTTGAATCTCAGGCCCAGACTGTTCTTGTTGTAATATACTAGATATGCTATATGACACCTTGTTATTCAAAAAAATCAGAGAAAAGCAAAATCTTTTCAAGGTCTTAAGAGAATATTTTTCTTAATGTGTTTCATGCTACAAATTAGTGCGTATACAACTTTGGTCAAGGTCCTTTCCCATGGTTTTGGAACCCTAGCCCTAAGTGTGCTTTTTAAAATGTTTTTGCATGCAAGACTTGTGGGGGTTTTTGCTTTCACTTATTAGGAGATTAAGTATACATGTGAATATATGAATACACACAATATGAAACTGAAATGAGATCATGTATATAAATTTCCTGGTATATGCATGGCACATATTAGGTAGTTACTGTTTGAGAGCAATTATAATTGTAACTATTTTCCAATATACAAAAGAATGAGTGCACTATGCTTTCAGATAATCCCTTTGTTACAGTCAAATGTAATTCTCTTGAAACAGCCGAATTACTGTCTCCAAATCTGTGACACAGAGACACCTAATTTTCCTATTAGAATACTACCATGAATCCAGTGTTTGCCTTATTGTATATTATTTTTCAAGAAATGAGGGCATGCAAAGGAACACAGATGCAACACACCGCTAGCACTTGGAAGCACGCAATTTGTGGAGGTGGGGCGTGTGGGTCGGGGGCAGGGGAGGATGACAAGCAGAGAAGTCCCAGAGCACACTGGCTCTAGAGCAATCCTAAACCCACAGAGAACATGTTTAGGTCAGACATAAGTGCCCAGAAGGCAGCAGCATAGCACTTCCCTAGAGAGGATTCCCATGTCTCTAACATTCTTACCATTTGTAACAAAGTGAAGGCAGGGCATAGCTGGTGCCTCTGGCGGGTCCTAGTCCAAGAACTGGTCATGTTAGAAAGGAAGCCCTCCAGAGCCCAGGCCATCTGAGCCATCTCAGATCCATGAAGCCTCTTCTTTGCTAGGTCCCAGGAAACAAAAGAATTGAGCCCCTGGAGACATTTTTATTCGTCTCTCGATTAGTAGTTAACTTCTAGGACAATTTTATTTCACATTTGCCATGTTGTTAAAAAGGAAAGTGTTTGCTAGAGACAGGCCAAAGCTCAAAACTCATAATCTTTTTTTTTTAACTTGAAATATAATGAACATACGCTGTTACATTACTTTCAGGTGTACAATAGAATGATTCAATATGTTTATACATTACTCAGTGCTCATCATGGCAGGTGCACTCTTCAGTCACCTTTATCTGTTTCATCCCTCCCACACCCGTCTCCCCTCTGGCAACCAACAGTTTGTTCTCTGTATTTAAGAGGCAGTTTTTTTGTTTGCCTCTTTTCTCTTTGTTTTGTTGCTTGAATTCCACACGTGAGTGAAATCATATGGTATTTGTCTTTCTCTGACTTATTTCACTTAGCATTATACTCTCTGGATCCATCCATGTTGTCACAAATGGCAAGGTCTCATTCTTTTTTATGGCCGGGTAGTATTAGGTATATATTTATTATATTATATTATATTATATTATATTATATTATATTATATTATATTCATATAATGATGTGTACATATATAATATATATTACATATATACATAATATATATAATATTACATATATTATATATGTACATATGATATATATATCAATCAGATCTTCTTTATCCATTTGTCTATGGGTAGACACAGTGGCTGTACCAATTTGTATTCCCATCAACAATGTACAAGGGTTCCTTTTTCTCCGCATCTATCCCACATTCTTGCTAACACTTCTTATTTCTTGTCTTTTTGATTCTAGCTATTCTGACATGTGTAAGGTGATATCTTATTGTGGTTTTAATTTGCATTTCTCTGATGATTAGTGATGGTGAGTGTGTTTTTCATGTGTCTCATTGGCCATTTGTGTCTTCATTGGAAAAATGTCTATTCAGGTCCTCCGCCCATTTTAAATTGGATAATTTGAGGTTTTTTGATGTTGAGTTGTATAAATTCTTTATATATTTTAGATATTAACCTCTTATTGGATATATCATTTGCAAAATATCTTCTCCCATTCAGTAGATTGCCTTGTCATTTTGTTTCCTTCACTGTGCGCAAACTTTTTTATTTTGGTGTAATCCCAACAGTTTATTTTTGCTTTTGTTTCCTTGCCTGAGGAGATAAATGTAGCAAAATGTGTCTATGGCAGATGTCAAAGAAATTACCGATATCAAATATTGCCTATGTGCTCTTCTAGCATTTTTGTAGTTTTAGGTCTCACATTTAGTCTTTAATCCATTTTGAGTTTGTTTTTGTGTTTGGTGTAAGAGGTCCAGATCATTCTTGTGCATATAGCTTTCCAGTTTTCCCAGCACCATTTGTTGAAAAGACTGTCTTTTCCCCATCGTAAATTCTTGCTTCCTTTGTCATAGATTAATTGACCATACCAATGTGAGTTTGTTTCTGGGCTCTCTATTCTATTCCATTGATTTATGTGTCTGTTTTTGTGCCAGTACTATACTGTTTTGATTACTACAGCTTTGTAGTATATCTTGCAAAGATAGAGCTCTAGCTTAGTTCTTCTTTCTCACAATGCTTTGGCCATTAAGGGTCTTTTGTGATTGCATACAATTATTTATTACTATTTGTTTTAGTTCTGTGAAAAATGCTGTCGGTGTTTTGATAGAGATTGCATTAAACTATAGATTGCTTTGAGTAGTATGGACATTTTAACAATACTGGCTCTTCCAATCGATGAGCATGGAATATCTTTGCATTTGTTTGGGTCACCTTCAGGATTATTTCATCAATGTTTTATAGTTTTCAGAGTACAGATCTCTCACCCCTTTGGTTAAGTTTATTCCTAGGCTTTTTTTTCTTTTTGGCATAGTTGTAAATAGGATTATTTTCTTAATTTCTCTTTCTGTTACTTATTAGTGTGTAGAAATGCAACCAATTTCTGTGTATTAATTTTTCATCCTGCAACTTTACTGAGTTCATTTATCAACTCTAGTAGTTTTTTGGTGGAGTCTTCAGGGTTTATTATATATAGTATCACGTCAGCTGCACATACTCTTATTCAGACCAACGTACTTTGGATGAACACAAGTGGTATCCGGTATCCTACTATTTTCATGTCTTGGGGGCCAGGGTTGGAAGACCTGATTTGGAATGTGTACCAGTTTTCATGGTGTAAGCCACCTCTTATTACTAATTTCAAGCTACCAGCATAATGTCAGTGAATGTGGCATTGGAAAGAGCAGCACACAGTGAAATTGTGCCAGCTGGGAGGAGCTGCCTTCACCATTTCACTGAGTGAACACAAACTATGCCACCAAAACTGGTACAATTCTGATGGTTAGAGAAATACGGTTAGTATCGAAAATGGGACAACAGATGCAAATTGAGACAGGTCCAACCAAGAGGAGACATATAAATGCTGCAGCTCCATGAGAACACAAGCATTTAGAGGGCATTCAAAGAATACCTTGAGATATTGTCTATACCCCTAGGATTCCTTTGGTTTGGTTGTTGTGGGAACTCTGTGTAAGAATTTGGTGATTTTTAAATAATTTTTCTTCCTGGACTTTGAATCTTAAGTGGAATTTCACATGATAAAAAAGGACTTGGCTCCCCCCCCAAACTTCCCTTGGTGAGACTTTAATTTTAATTTTAATTTTAACATTTCATTTCTCTGGAATCCCAGACCTAGTAATTCTCTGGTTGTTAAATTTTGTTTTGTTTCAAGCTGTGAAGTACTCTGTAAATTTCCAATACTGCTAAACAATACCCCCTTTTTTTCTTTCCTCACATTGCCTAGAGTTGGTTCCTGTGGCTTATCACCCCAAACATAGTGGTGGTGTTGGGATGGAATAAAATGGAAGGAAGTATGTCTCTACATCACTGACAGACTGTGGTACACATACAGTACCATAGGAAATGTAACCCCAACAAACCCTCTAGAACTCCAAGCAGCTCTGGGAGCGAGGGTGTGGATAGGAAATTCTTCAAAGAAAACTTAGTAGCTTGGGGTGCTTGGGTGGCTCAGTCGGTTGAGCGTCAGACACTTGGTTTCAGCTCAGGTCATGATCTCATGATTTGTGGGATGGAGCCCTACGTCCTGCTCCACACTCCTCTTTCCCTCGTTTACTCTACCAAAACTAAATAAACATTAAAAAAAAAAAGAAAACTTGATAGATTATTTGTGTAAACTATTTTAAGCAGGCAAAATCAACAGCTGTCCTTTCTGTGAATAATTTTGCAGACCAGGATTAAGTTACAAATATTTGAAGACATTTGTCAAAAGTTACAAAACAAGATGATAAAAGAGACGAGCTTCAAACCCAGTCTCTGTTCTGAGCTCTTTCTTCTGAGATGTCTTGCATGCATCTGATCACACTTCTTAAAGGTGTCTGAGTTGGGCTTCTAAGTGGTAATGACAAGCTAATTTGTTTGGCAATGTGTCTTATGGCCCTAAAAATCAAACTCAGTTATTTTCAGTTTAATTTATCTACTGTTTAGAAATCCACTTTTCTAAAATGGACCTATGAAAGAGAATTCTGTGATCTTTTTTCTCAATGATATGCCACAAAACTTCAGCATAAATGTACTGAGAAAAGGAGTTAATCTTTCTTAGACATTCATTAATTTATCCAACAAGTATCTATTAACATTTATTTATTTATGTACACTAGACACTATCTTAAGAATTTGGTCAAATCTAGGGGCCCCTGGGGGGCTCAGTAGGTTAATCGCCTGACTCTTGATTTCCACTCAGATCACGATCTTACAGTCGGTGAGATTGAACCCCCACATCAGGCATTGTGCTGACAGTGGTGACAGTGGGGAGCCTGCTTGGGATTCTCTCTCTCTCTGACCCTCCCTCACATGTGCTCTGTCTCTCTTAAAATAAATAAATAAACCTAAAAAAAGAATTTGGTCAAATCTATGAACACATCTTTGAAAATAGATTGTAGTGAGAATGTTTGCTCTTCCCCAATAGTAAGGAAAGTGGTTGATCTCTCATTTTCCTTTTGAAATTTCTTCTGGACTGCTTACAGGAGATCTCCTTGAATCAGGCAGATGAGAAAAAACCAGTTGTCATTGGTAAACACCCTCCTTGATGCTCATTCTGTGTTTGGATGATGTAGAATATTAAAGGAGAAGCACATTCTTTACTCCTCTGCTAGTCCATGAGGAGGAGTGTTTCCTCAATACTTGTGGTGCCCCTCCTGAGTCGAGGAGGGAGAGAGGCTTCCCTGGTTGTGGTGGCAGCTATTGATAGAACCAGTTGGATCCATCTAATAAGGTTCCCAAGCATGAGAAGTTATTTTTCCCTTTCCTCTCTCCGCCCTTATAATGAGAAGCAGCAACCACAGTAACTATAAACTGTTTGCTCTATGAAATCAAACTCTCACCAGTGGGCTTTTACAAAATCTCAAAAGAAGAGAAAGATGTGGGGAACTTGGAAGCCCATTTTTTTGCTCTCCAATAAGCTACTCTCCTACTAGTCTTTCAGTAATACACATGTTATCTTCTGTATCTGCTGATCCCTTTCTCTGATTCTCAATTTCAGAATTTAAATAAGGACCTAGTTATTTTTTCCCACATCCTAAGAATGTTTGTTTTTGATGGCAGTGGAGTTGTGGGACAAAGTTAAAAGTATGTAATCACGGTGTTGGGTCTTAGAAGCAGACAGAATTGCAGTACTTAATTACATGAGGGGCTATGCTGAACTGTACCCTTTGAGTTTCACATTGGCAGTGTTTGTGTTGCTGTGTTTGGAAGAATTGGTACCAAAGGCTAACCTTCCAACTCTTATCGTTTTGCTGATCTTTTCAGACATACAAATCAAAGTGAAAAATAGACTGAAATGCAATACACAGAAGGGGTGAGAAGAAAGCAGGGTATCAGCAATATTATCTCATAAAAAGAATGCATTGAAAGTAAATTAGTTGGATTTTTTATATTATTTTTAATTTATTTCCTCTATAATAAAGTTGAAATTGTCAATGAAGCCTTAGCATAGTTGATAAAAATGAGGGAGACAATAATTGAAGAAAGAAAAGAATCTGATGACCTCTGTTACTTAAGTCCATACAAATCAAAAATAATCCATAGCAATTTGCTGTTTAGTTGTTTCCTCTGTGATCTTTAGTTTCCAGGGATTACAAGTGCAAACCATACTTTTGGATGTAAGCAGCATTGAAAATACAGGCTAGAGTTCACATCCCCAATGTAATCTACAAACAGATACATTCTTGTCTCACATTCATGAACTTTTTTTAGAATCATATACAAACAAATTTCTCCACATGGCCACAGGTAATTGGACTGAAATTGAAAAGCTTTTTGATACCCAAAATTAATTTTATAATTTCAAGCTATGTGAGTATGTTAAAAGGCAAGTATTTTGTTTTTTTCTAATAGTGATATTACTGTTTATTATTGTAAGTGTAAGGAACATATCCTTAAATTATAAGAACTTTTAAAAGACAGAAATGTATAAAAATTGCCATCATAGTTCTCCTGAGTGTTTACTAAGGTATTTACATGTGTGACCTCAGTTTCTACTCATGAATAAGATCTCTGATGTTGATGTAATTATCCTGAGTTTGCTACCAAAATCCTGAGCCTCAGAGAAGTTTAATAACTTTCATGATTTCACACATGTTGGAGGGGTCACAGCCAGGGTGAAATCAATCATATTCTCATCAGCCAAATAGAATTGTTGTTTACATCTTGATGTGCTTCCTTCCGTGTGTGTGTCTGTGTGTGTCTATTTGTGTGTGTGTGTGTGTGTGCGTGTGTGTGTTCTAAACTGAGATAAGAATATAGAAATGTATATATTATTCCCTCCCTTTTTATATTATACTTGCCTCTATAAAACATCTTTATAAACTTTATTTTTAAAAGCACATTGAAATCCCCTTATTTGTCTGAGTTGTCATTTATTTACCTACATCTTTATTATTGGTTGTTTCCTCATTTTTCCTTCTCTCTTATAAACAGTACTGTGGAGGGGAGGTGCTCCTGGGTGGTTCAGTCAGTTAGTCGCTCTACTCTTAGTTTTGGCTCATGATCTCATGGTTTATGACTTCGAGCCCTGCATCAGGCTCAGTGCTGTTGTTGCTGAGCCTGATTGGGATCCTCTGTTCCCCCTCTGTCTGCCCCTCCCGGACTCGTGCTCTCTCTGAAAATAAATCAATTAACTTAAAAATAAACAAACAGTCCTGTGGTGAACCTCTTTGCACTTTGCCTGTTGTTCAATTCAGAGAACTAGAGTAGATGACTGCATTCAAGTGGCCCAAAACCAATCAAAGAACATTTACTACAAAATGGACAATTATGGAAGATAGTAAACTTCCCTCCTACACCCCATACAAAATACACACAATGGTGAACACAACCAAACTAAGAGAATGCCCAGAAGCAAAACTGACCATCAATCATGCAACCAGGAAGATCAGTGGGAACTGATTTCAGTGATTGCCAGTCCCTGATGTCCAGCTGGGTAGGTTTTATGGACTATGAACATAGAACAAGGGAAACAGTTGAGGCCCCGTGTAAGTCAGGAAGTTGAGACAAACATCCCTGTTTAAACATGGAACCACAGAGTGATATCCTCATGACCCACTCTGTTAGAGAGTCTGTGCAAAATTTCCCTGCTTCTGTGCTATTCAAAGAGAATGTCTTTGCTGAGAATTCCTAACTATAAGCTGACCTTCATATGGGTTTTTAAGGCACTACTCGCATAGCTTGTGTGGTCTAAATACCCAAGTTGATATTTACAATTGGTTTAGGATTGCCAGTGCCCCAAGGAATACAATGGTGTGGAAACTCACAATCTCCCTGCAAAAAGTACCTTATGGCAAGGCTCAAAGGAATACCTGAAGAAAACGTTTCATGGATTATGAGCTCTAAATTAACTAATAATACATCAGAGAAAATAAGGCCTTATGGATAGAGTCGTAAATAATGAGGGATTACATCCCCACCCAGTCTGATATGTTGGAATGATCACAAACAGAATATGGAATAAGTAGGGTTGTATATTTTAAAAAGGGAATTAAAAATAAGCTCACGAAAAAAGAATCGTTAAGCAATAAAATAGTGTGTGAAATGGATGGGCAGACTAGGAAAAGATCCACTTGTAGAAGTGGTTCTCAAAGTAAAACATTTAGAAATGAAATTGCAGTAATTAAGAGTTCAATGGTGAGATTTAACAACTAATTTGAAAAAAAAACCTGAAGAAAGTATGAGTAGATTAGAACGGGCATAACAAAATACCTCTCAAATCCAGTATAAAGAAACAAAGGGAAGGGAAATTTGACTGAGATTTCAAATCACAGAAGATAGAGTGAAAGCTAGAAACACTTATATTTAGAGTACCAGAAAGAGATAATACAGATGGAGATGGTCATGAGATGCTGTTACTACACTCAGAGATGGTTCTCAGCCAAAGTGGAACACATTAAGTGCCTCCAGAAATTTGGAATTGGAAATAATAAGATTCCAGTGTTGATGTCTTGTTTCCAGAGTATGCAAAGATAAATTTTGAAAGTATTGGTTGGCATTTCCTACCTCATAAACTAAACAAACTTGTCTTAAGTACATTACTAACTAAACTTCAGTTTACTCAAATATATAACCAGAGTAACAACCTCATAATGTTTTCAAGTGAATTAACATGATGGTTGTACATGTTACTTGGCATATTAAATGATACATTATAAGTGATCAGTACATCTCAGCTACTTTTGAGGCTGTCGTTAATTGACTTGTTCTTTATGAATCTTACATTGGAAAGATTAACTGAGCAGATACAAAGCAAACAGAGAAAGAGGGGATTTCCTGAGTTCCTTGGAGTAATCTCGACTTTTAGATTCTGAGGACAATGAATCTTGCCCTATTTTATTTTATTTTCTTAAATGTGCTCAAGTGAGCTTCTGTTACCTGTCATAGATATGTTCCAAATAATAGTTATAAAGTAAAATTAAAATGACTATAATTTAAACCTTCCTGAAGCACATGCCATATTAGGAAGGGAATTTGCAACATCTAAATGAAAACACTGGGTGTTCCAAGCACTAAATGAAAACACTGGGTGTTCCAAGCAAAGAAGCTTCATCTTTGTGATTCACCCATATCAAGAGTTATTTTACAATCTGGTAGTCCAGAGGACTGACTCAGTGGCTACATCCCTGAGCACCTCACTTAACTTCACCTGAGTCTTGAAACAAGCACCTTCACTCTCTTGCATGCGGTCTACCATCAGTCTGAAATCTAGGCCAGCTAGTGGAAGCTAACTCATACTCTTCCTGTGCTTTCCTTCCGTATTCCAATTCTAACTTGCTAAAAGGAGCTTTAAATTTAATGTAGAACTCAACCACTTCTAAATAAATGATGATTAAGCAAAAAATAAATAGGGTATTGGCTTGCTGATTCATATGAGGTATCAGAATTGCTGATTATAAGAGGACAAGTGAGTCAGAAAGAAAGTAGTTAAGTGGGTAAAAAAAATAAGTGACTCATTGGAGATTATAAGCATTATAATACATGAGAAAAACTAAACACACTTCACATTAAAGATATTTTTCATGCATTCATGGTGGCAACCATTGAAGTTTACCTTTATTGACACATTAAAAAGTTATTGTAGACTATTATGACACATTATTTCTTGCTGCCTTTTGTTTTTAATGACTTTCCTAAGACAATGTTCTATAAATTGCTACTAGCATAAAACACATTTTCAGCAATAGATAAAAGCAGATTCTTGGTTGCAAGAAGCAGATATTTCCGTACCTGCTTTGGGCAGAATACATTGAATTTTGTGCCCTCTGTTGTGATTTGAGTAATGCTATCCCTGTTGTTTCTTATGGGGAACTAAAATAATAATATCTAAATAAACTAAAATAATAATAATTTCTCAGACATCAATATTAAATAGTGAGACATATTTTCAGAACTCACTAACAAGATCCAGTTTATCTTTAATAAAACAACAATATCCAAAACTCAAAGCTTAAGGGATTTTCAAACTTTACCATAACATAAAGCAACAACCCTCTTTAGAATCAAAGTCAAAAAAGAGGGAGATTTTTTTTCACATCAGTTGTTTTGCAATAGGCCTAAATCTTCTATATGAAAAATAATACCATAAAATAAAATGATGTTTTATTTTAAAATTTCACTGTAAAAAGTTATATTTTATTAATTAAAAAGCTATTAATAAACAATGCTAAGTGCTAGCCATTAAGCTAATTTCTATAACTATGAAGAGAAATAATTCAACATCATAGAACTCAAAGGCAGTCTTCAAAGGAATCAGACAGTACACCTCATGTAAGAAGCACTATAGGTAAGGTAGGAGTGCTCAGGAGGGTATGGAGAATGGGTGGAGTGGGGTCAGAGAAGACTTCCCAGGGCAGTCAACATCTAAACTGGTTGAACAGAAGTTATTCCTATGGTGTTACACAGAGTCATAACTACAAAGGCTCAGGACTGAGAGAGAACCTGGTAGACTCTGGGAGCTTCAAATACTTCTGCCTACTTTGAATGTGGACATGTGGGAGAGGTGAAGGCCTGTCATGGAGCACATCATGGACCATATTAAAGAGATCAGATTTATTCTAAAAGCTATAGGGAGCTAACAAAGAAAGGCTTTAAAGTGGGAAAAGGACATGTTCTGAGTTGTGATGTGACCCACTCTGGCAACAATATCAAGAGTATATTGGTGGGGTGGGGGCGTGACAGATGTTATATTACTTGTGACAACAAATAAGCACCATAATTGAAAAAAAGTATAAAATGTCAATAGTGGTAGAATTTTTCAATCTAGTATAATTCAGCTTCCCGACCCTGCCTAATAAATGTAACATATTGAATAATTTACAGGTAATAAAATGAATATCAAATAGACATAGCATAGAAGATTGAGATCAATAATACATATATTTATAAAGATATATTATTTTTAGTTCAAGGGTAGAAAATCACTTTGGCCCAAGCCTACTACTATGAGAAAGCAAAGCTCACATTCATTGGTCCGTGACTACCAAGCAACTCTGATTAATTCTGAAGACTTGCCTTCTTTAATTTTGACCCCAAAACCAATGAGTAGGGGCTATTGTTCCTCTTATAATGATGAAGAAACTGAGATATACAGAGGTGTGTGACTTTCCAGGCTTCGTAGCAGATCCTGGAATGAAAACCACATTTGACTTCAAGGACTATGGTCTTAATCTCTCTGAAATATGCTCCATCTCCTAATTCATGTATTTGGAATTCTCTCTACACCACTATGGTGAATTCCATTCTGCAGCTGAGAGCACTAACAGCAGGTAGGGCTTCCATCAACCGAGGGCTTTGATTCTGGCTTGTGTAAAGGTTTTAGGTAATGGATACAGGCTTAGCTGCAGGTGCCATACCTGCACATTTGTAGCTTAATGACCAAGGAGGGCCAATAAGCAGCCATGTTGGCAATCGCTGCTGCAAGGGGACAAGATAGGATGGGGGGCAGACTTCTGTAAGGGGAGAGCAAAGGAAAGAAGCACGAACACCATCACTATTAATGCTGGTCACAGTATGAGCTCAGTGCCAGGGAGTCTGGTGAAGGAAACACCCGTGAGAGGCTAATAGCCACATCAGATCATCAAAGGGCAGATGTTAAATGTGATTCAGATGAAAAGTGAGAGGAAGTGCTGACAAGGCACAGCTGAAGAGATAGGCAGACACACGTGGTGGAAATTGACAGACACAAGTGTCATCTTGGGCAAGAGCAGAGCGTTGGGTGGGGGATAGAGTTCTCTTACTCCTCAAAACCCACCATCTTAGCCTTTAGCCCAAGCCAGGGGCAACAAAACAAAATAGCAGACATTTAAACATGTTTGCTAGTGCCAATAATAAATCAAAAAATCAAAGTGAGTGGTGAGTGGTCTCTCCCAAAGGAAATACTCTGGCATTATGAGAGGCGGGAGTTTCTCTGAAAATATCTTAACTAAGGGAACACTAGAGTGAACAACAGAAATACCCAGTGTTCATTCTTTATTTCTTCTGTCTGCTTTCATTTATCTACAAATCTGCTTATACGGGGTGCCCGTCCCCATGCGCGTTGAGCATTTGTGTTTTGTTGCTAAGGAAGGTTGATGAGGCTAGCAGGAATTTCTCATGGATGAGTGCCGAAGCAGAAATTGTTAATCTGTGAGTTGTAGAACTCTTCCTGCGGTGCTTCAACCAGTTTACCTATTAACACAAAAGATCCCCACTACAGAGAATGTAAGAACAGTACATAATAGTGTGCCTGAAAGCATAAATGTGTGTTTAACTGTGACCTTCTCCATCGCCTCCAGTGGGCTGAAGAATCTTCCAGCGCAGCTAGCATCGCTCCTCAGTAATGTTGCTGTAACTAGTACAAATCATACTCCAGGCAAAGAAATGCCTTCAGATATCTAATGTGTATTTGCAGCAGCTAGTGAATATCTACCTGAGGCCAGGCATTGTAGAAGCAAAAGGGAAATGACCACCTCAGTTATTCACAACCTAACAGCCACAACCCAAATTGCCACCCATATTCCAGGAAGCTGTATGGACACTAAGGATAAAATGTTACGAAAGCATAGCTTACAGTGATGATTTGCATTGGAATGACTGCACTTTCTTTGTACAGCTAGATATGTATCACCTTTATTTGAATTAAATACAAGAGGAGACGTGTGGGACAGAAAAGTGAAGAATTGAATAAATACAAGAGGATGGAACACAGAAGATAAAAAGGGGCATTAATGAGAGTAGTGAAGGTACAGATAGGAGTCTTTCACACACAATATACAAGAATAAACAAGAAAAGAAATACAGAGGCATGAGGAATAAGGTTTCACAAGCTTTAGAGTTTCAATCTGTCTTGTCAACCTCAGTTCCCTATAAATCTCCCTAGAGCCTCTGATTAAGTCAGATCAATTACCTTACATTCAGATGGGATGTGTATCCCCACCAGGAATAGTGACTGGAATATTGTAAGAAGTCAACAAATGTCTGTTGAATTAAAGAAGGAATAGAATCTAAAAACAGGTCTTTCTATTCCATAGTTACTTACGTCTTTGTTCCTATTTTCACCTTTTAGACTGTCCTCTTTGAATCTTACATAAACGATGCAAGTTTCCTCTTAAAATTCTCACTTCTTTGTAGAATTTTTTGGCAATTTTGATATACTTTATGGAATTACAATGTTTATTTTTGGTTCTATTAATGTAACAAATTATATACTGTATTATGACATTTTGTATAGTTATTTTGGGGTACATACAGTTAGTTTCCTGTATGTGTATATGTGTGTATTGCTTTATTTATTTGTATTTTACTTTTATTTTTTTATTATAATATTTTAATTTCAATTTTTTTTATTTTTGAGAAAGAGAGAGAGAGCATGAGCAGAGTAGGGGTAGAGAGAGAGGGACAGAGAGAATCCCAAGCAGGCTCTGCACTGTCAGCACAGAGCCGAATGTGGGGCTCATGAATCATGAGATCATGACCTGAGCTGAGATCAAGAGTCCGATTCTTAACTGACTGAGCCAGCCAGGCACCCTTATTTGTTCATTTTTTAATTTAAATTCAAGTTAGTTAACATATAATATAGTATTGGTTTCAGTAGTAGAATTTAGCGATTCATCGCTTATATGTAGCACCCAATGCTCAACCCAACAAGTACCCTTCTTAATGCCCATCACCCATTTAGCCCATCCCCCCCACCTCTGTGTGTATTTCTACATAATGCCTTGGTAAGTTTCTGGAGAGTCAGGAGCTCATTGGCATACATTTTTACATCTTTTTAGTGCCCAACATAACATAATATCATGATATGGATTCAATAATTGTTGGAGGGTTTATTCAACAATCATCGAAGGAATGGGGAACCTATAGTTAAAAGGCTGAATGAAGCCAGGTCTTCATTCTGCTTCAGGAAATGAGAAAAAGTGATTATTGAGTAATTTTTCCTTCAAGTTAGATTAGAAGAGGAAAGGGTGGTGATAAGGTAACTACAGATTTGCTCTGCAAAGCATTTGCAATGGAATTATTCTATAGTAAGAAAGAGCTTTTTTTCCCAAAATCAGTACAGTAAGCAATTAGGTAAGCTAAACAATAACACAAAAGTTCCACATATAATTTTCACCTAAAGAGTCACAATCCGTAAAAGAATAATGAAACAATCTTGGAACTTATGCTTTTCTTTATTACTTGAAATGTCCATGTCATCAGATAAAATGCATACATTAAATATATACCCACCAAAGTGAGCTTAAAAGATTATTGCTTATAAATGAGCAAGGACATAGAAAAAGGGAAAGAGAACAGCAGAGTGTCTCAACATTTTGAATGTCAAAACGGAATGGATTCAGTAGAACAGTGAGAGCTGGAACATAAATGCTCTCTAACATGTATGATTAAAATAAACAAGGTGAACCACCTTGCGGGGGGCATAGGAGACTTGGGTTAGAAAACACTGAAGAAGTCAGAGATAATCTTAGACTATGCAGCTAGATTTAAACCCTGTGGAACAGTTTTACTTCTGGCCTCCTCGCTGACCCAGTACCAGTTTATACCAATCCATTCTCCAACACCATAGGACACCTGAGCTTTTCTTTCAGAGCAATTTGGTCTGCACCTGGAAATTGCTGGTGGAGGGAGGCCTGGGCTCATCAGTATGGTGTTACAACAAACTGAAAAGGGTCAGCCATGATGTTGATTAACCAAGTCAGATGAACTCCCCAGCACATATTGTTAGGCCACCAAAAAGACTGGCTCACTGCCTCTTTACACTGCAGGAAATTCATCAGACCCCAAACCAAGTCCGCAACAATCTGAGCTCACAAAAAGCTTTTAAATGCTTTGCTTTGAAATATGAATAGAAAGTGACGATCACTAGACATTTAAGGAGAGATGCAATATTAAAGAAACTGATGAAAACAATCAAAGAATGCAAAAAGAGAACTGGTTAAAAATGAGAGGGATGAAGATGTTGATAAAGTAGAAGAATAGGAGTGTAACCTGACTCGTTTCATCAAGAGTAAAGATGCTTGTCCTTTTTTTTTTTAACTCTACATCTTTAGATCTTGCTTTCCCTTGCTATTTGGTTTTCTGAGATGACACTATCATTTCCCAACCAAAATTATAGTAACTTCAGGGTACTACCTCTTACCACTATCAGGCTTTGTTTTGATGTACTTAGAGTAAGGCCTTTTATCTGAGCATTTCAGAGCCTTTACGGAACAGATCATCATTGCTCATTTCCACTATTAACTTCATTCAAACTTTATTTTACTCATCCCTCACCAAACTCATAAAATGCCATTTTATCAATAGGTGTGCACTTCACACCTATTGCAACAAGGTAAATGCAAGGTAAGTGCAAGGTTTACCTAGCTACCAATCCAGTGTTGACCTTTGAACTTTAAAAATAACAAGAACATTCTAATTCTATAGGAAGTCGCAGTTTACAATATCTTCAGTAAATACTCTCAAATATAGACTTTTCTCTTTGCCTAAAGTTTCATCCACCTTCCCTACTTCCTTACCTTCCTCAATGAAATACATACTTAGCTTGAAATGCACGTATAAAATAAAATAAATATCTTTTGGCTTTAAAAAGAAATTAAAAGCAACAGAGCATGTTATCATAGTCTTAATACTCTGTCTAGGCTTAAAAATATGTGCTGTGAGGCAGATTATTTTTACATCTAAAATTGAACCAAGTTCATTGTACTGGATTTTCTCAGGTCTTATACATTTTCTTACATCTAAAGTATCATCTGTATGTTAGCACAAAATAGGAAATTATTCAAGATGAAACTACCTGATATTTGGTAATGGTGGCAGAGTAAGGTGGTTGTTCAAACCCTCCCCCAAATAATAAGAACTAGATTAATTTTGAAAACCAAGCATTTAAAGGAACTTTTCCAAAAGATGACAGCAGCCAGAAGAAAGTTTACTCCTGAAGAATTACAAATAGAAGGAAAACTATGAAGGTCAGAATATTAAAACAAATTCAAATAATGAAATTTTAAAAAATAAACCTGTGAACTGAGAAGTATATATCTGATAAATTTCAGATTAACAAAAACTGAGAGAATCTGGAGCTTGCAGATAGGTCCTATAAGAAATGTTAATAGTAGACTGTGACACCAGAAGTTGCCTTGAATTTCAGAAAGTGATGATGAGCACTGAAAATGGTAAACATGAAGATAAACATAATATTTTTTAATCAGATGTTTACCATGTCTTTTCTTAATTTCCTTTAAAGAGCATAATTTGTTGAAAGCAAAATTTAACTTACTATTGAGAAATTAATAATATATATGTGGCAATAATGACACAACGTACAAAGTAGGGTAGTAAATAGCAATATACTGTTCTGAAGTTTCTACATGGAAGTGAAATTATTAACCCTGTATAGATTGGAATAAGTCAAAGATACATAACTTTAATTCCCAGACTTTTAAAATGTATTTACTTTAATTCCAATCCCTAAAAGTTATGCAAAATAATATAGCTAGAATGCGAAAATAGGAAATAAGTGGAATATGAAAGAAATACCTGATTAACAGAAAATAACCCAGGAGAGAAGAGAGAAACAAAAAGAGAGACAAAGAAAATAGAAAACAAAGAGCAAAGTGGCCTATCAAACAACTTTTCTATTAAACGTAGACAAACACCTGTTGTTAAATTAATATTTGTTAAGTGGAGCACAAGGTGCCAGATGGTGAGACACAGTCCAACAATAGACCACAAGAGAGATGAAGTACACAAGTCGTTACTGATGCATCCTGGAGAGAGTACACGCGGTAACTCCAGGGCCATATGGGGAGGTGAAGGCAGAATGTAGACAGAAAGGGCTCGGAGCACAAGCCTTAATTAGAGTCTGTGGGTGGAATGCTTTGGGGTTCCTGGCTTAGGGTTGGATTGGTCAATTATTTATTCATTTTTTTATTATGAAATTTATTGTCAAATTGGTTTCCATATAACACCCAGTGCTCATCCCAACAGGTGCCCTCAGTACCCATCACCCACCCACTCCTCCCTCCCACCCCCCATAAACCCTCAGTTTGTTCTCAGTTTTTAGGAGTCTCTTATGTTTTGGCTCCCTCCCTCTCTAACCATTTGTTTTCCTTCCCCTCCCCCATGGGTTTCTGTTAAGTTTCTCAGGATCCACATAGGAGTGAAAACATATGGAATCTGTCCGCATAACACTCTCCAGTTCCATCCATGTTGCTACAAAAGGCCATATTTCATTCTTTCTCATTGCCACATATTATTCCATTATGTATATAAACCACAATTTCTTTATCCATTCATCAGTTGATGGACTTTTAGGCTCTTTCCATAATTTAGCTATTGTTGAGAGTGCTTCAAAATTCGCAAAGATGAAGTTAAGCTTTCACTTTTTGCAGATGACATGATATTATACATGGAAAACCCAATAGACTCCACCAAAAGTCTTCTAGAACTGACACATGAATTCAGCAAAGTCGCAGGATACAAAATCAATGTGCAGAAATCAGTTGCATTCTTATACACTAATAATGAAGCAACAGAAAGACAAAGAAACTGATTTCCTTTTTTTTTTTTTAATTTAAATTCAAGTTAGTTAACATACAGCATAGTCTTGGCTTCAGGAGAGAACCCAGTGATTCATCTCTTACATATGACATGGGTGCTCATCCAGAAAAGCGCTCTCCTTAATGCTCATCACCCATTTAACCCATTCCTCCACCCACATCCCCTCCAGCACCCTCAGTTTGTTCTCTGTATTTAAGAGCCTCTCACCATTTGCCACCCTCTCTGTTTTTATCATATTTTTCCTTCCTTTCCCCTATGTTCATCTGTTGAGCTTCTCAAATTCCACATATGAGTGATATCAAATATCAGTCTTTCTCTGACTGACTTATTTCATACCCTCTAGCTCCATCCACGTTATTGCAAATGGCAAGATTTCACTCTTTTTCATCGCTGAGTAGTATCCATTTGTGTGTATCATTGGATTGGTCAATTTAATCCAAAAGAGCAGAGTTTTGGTCAGCCCCGTAGGGTCTTATCTAAGAGACACATAAGGTACACAGGCACTATGAAGCAGGGGAAAGTGTTGATCATGGGATATGTTGGAGAAATCATATCAGGAACCTACAAGTGTAGGTTGTGACTCCTTGGCTGCTATGGAGGGTGTGTGCTTGCCCGAGGGGCTGGTGTCGGTTTAAGTTCCCTGAAAGCCACCTGGACCGACAAATTGGACCCAATTCGGCAATAGAATAGCTGAGCTAAACTCTTGACCACACCCAATCAGAACACAGTGAATTTTCAGACTATTTACAAAAGCAAAAGCCAACTGTATGCTCTATAAAAGCGACACCCGTTAAATATAAAATCCAAATAACTTGAAAGTAACAGCATGAGAAGAGATACGCTATGTAGGCAGTAAGCGGAAGGATTTATATCAGGAAAAAGTACATTGCAAGACAAGAAGAGTTACTAAAAACAAATGGCAACACTTAGTAGTGACAAAAGTGTCAATAAATCAGGAAAGTATACTTTAAAAGGTATATGTGCCTCATAGTAAATTTAGAACTGAGCAGAGAAATTGATATAAATACTCCTTTCTCAGTATTTCCTCAAAAAAACTAGCCAAAATAATAACAGTAGTAAAGATGTAAAACAACTAAATGACTAATAACTAATATTAGTCTCTTAATCTTCTGACATTTATAAAAGACTACATACCCAAAGTATAGAGGCTACATGTTAGAAAAATTAAAAGCCCTGAATTCAGTTATTTAAGCTCCCTGTATAAGAAGCTAGAAGAATAAAGAGAAGATTAAGCATTAAAGTAAGTGGAAGGATAAAAATAAAGATTAAAAAGTAGAATAAAACAGACAACTAAAAATAAATTAAAATGTCAATTCTTTAGAAAGATCAAGAAGGGCTGTACTGCAAAATGCTTGACATCATTGGTCAGTCAGGGAAAGGAGCCTTTGAGCCACAATGATACACCTCCATGTACGTATTAGAATGGCCAAAATGAAAAAGCCCCACAATATCCAGTGTTAGAAGATGGAATGTTGGAACCATCATACACTGATGGATATTAAAAATACTACATGTGAAAGATGTCAGACACAAGAGTACACACTATATGATTCATTTTATATGAAGATTTAGAAAATGCAACCTTTTTATAGGACAGAAAGCCAATTGGTGATTGTCTTTCGTGGTGGGGGGTGGTCGCGGCAGAGACAGGCGTTAACTACAAAGGACACGAGGAGACTTTGGGAGTGACAGAAATGTTCTGCATTGTGATTGTGACTGTACATTTGTATGTCATTGAATTCTACACGTTACATGGTGCAGTTTATTACATGTCACTTACACACCTCAATACAGTTCATTTCAAAAATAAATGGAAGACAAGGAAAAGATTAAATCATTTGTAATGAGAAATCAGGTTAATTTATTCTAGGGTCAAGTCACTGCTAGTGAATTATGTGCTGTTCTGGTGGAGGGTGTTTAAGGTAAAGAGAGGAATGGAACCATCATTTATGAAGTGCCAGCTATTGGATCGGGATTTTACCAGTTTACTCGATTCCCACAATGGTGTTGGGACATCAGTGCTCTTCCCATCTTAGAGATGAACAACTGTTGAGTTACAGTTATTATAAGATCTGAGCAAAGAGTACATGTCTCAGATTTGAAAGATAACACTCCTTGTTACATCTTATCTGTGTGCTGTCTGGTGCTCACCTGAACATTTGGTGAAAGTATTAATGAAAAGGCTTTAAAAACCTTGTTTATATGGGGCACCTGGGTGGCTAAGTCAGTTAAGCACCCAACTCTTGGTTTCAGCTCAGGTCATGATCTCACAGTTCATGAGTTCGAGACCTGCACTGGGCTCCAAGCAGACAGTGTAGAGCCTGCTTGGAGTTTCTCTCTCTCTCTCTCTCTCTCTGTCCCTCCCTGTTTGTGTGTGCTCTCTCTCAAAATAAATAAATAAACTTAAAAAATAAAATAAAAACCTTGTTAATTTTATTAGTAGGAGGCCCAGTACAACACAAATGGATGATAGATAACCTTAGAAAGCAAAGAGCACACACAGCCCTTTATTTATTTATTTTAAAACAATGTTAAAATCTCTTGTTGCTAGGAGTGTTGTGCTGGTGAATGCTTAACAACAAGTTCAGTAGAAAAGGAAAAGGAAAAACCTGAGTTTGTAACACTTGATGGCTTCCATGATGTGAATATCCCCAGCATGGCCAATTTCAAGGTTTTATACAAACACCGAACCAGGAGGAAATGCTCAGAGGAAATGCCCACATTTGTTCTCTCCAGTTGTTGCAAACCAGCTCCAAAGCACCCTTGCTTTCAGCCTATTTAATAAACAGGATGGGTTGATATTTGTTAACATTATTTTGTTTCACAGCTTTTTTTTGTTATTAGCAAATTTCTTTGTCAGGTGTTAAAGTAAGTGGAGTTTCTTGGCACTCATTAATAGAATTGAAACTCATTAGCAGGTTTGTGTTACTTACAAGAGGGAAATTTCCTGATAACAAGTTGAGTTTAGTACATCAACAATACAGGTGACTTCAGTCTTCAAAACATACCTCTTTACGCAGCGATACATTTATAAAACTAACATTCCTTTTGGAAGGCCTTCCTTGACCCACTTTCCTCTACAGCTCATTTTCTGTCTTTCAAGAAATCCTAGTGGCTTTACTTTAACACATCTCACCATGCCTCGCCATGTTCACCTCTACCTTCACCTTGACACAAGCCACCTCCTGGGGTATTGCACCAGCCTTCCAACCTGACACCATTCTTGCACTCTTGCCCTGCTGTCCTTTCTTGTGAGGAGAGCTACTGACATGCTGCTTGTACCATCTGAACCTGATCTTGATAGGGCCTGGTTCAAATCCCTCTGATTTTGCATCGCACTGATGGTGGAGGCAGTCCAAGTGGGACTGGGTCACCAAGTGGTGACCTACATATAGCAATGCACTGCATGATGGGCACACTGTCCGCCCTCCACCTTCACCTCCTGATATTTGCTCTCACAGTCACCTCTAATGCCCCTGATACTCTTTGCCTTAGGCAATTTCTTCTTTGGCAACTCTCTTCTTGCACATTTCCTTCCACGTGGTGCACATCTTCATTTCCTTCATGTCTTTGTTCAAGTCACCTGTTCTGTCACGCCTTCCATCTATTTTCTTTAAAATTGTACACTACCTCTCTATTCCTACCCTACCCTTGCCCTGGCCCTCCCCGTGCTCCTTCCCTGCTTACTTTTTCCACAGCACTTTGGGCCTTCCCATAACTGTAAGATTGACTCGTTTATTTTATTAACTCACTGCAGTTGTTACCTCAACGATGGTAGGGATTTTTGTTTGTGTGGGATACCTAGAACAATATCTTATCAATCATAGGTGCTCAATACCATTTTTAAAGAAATGAGCCAATTGAAATGTTAGTATTAAGTTCACCATGCAGTTAGGGAAATATCTGATTATAGTCCTTGTTTTCTTTCATATTAGAGGATTGCTTTTGGTTTCAGAAAAGAATTTTCTGAAAATCTATGTTCAATAAAAACAGTTTGGCCAGGAAGAAGAAGATCTGCCCCACACTTTATGGCTAGAAATGAAGAGGAAAAAGAATTATAGAAATCCGGTTACTACCATAGGTTTCTGCACATGCTACAAATAATTTATTAAGACCCTTCTGCATGCTTAGATATTTTCTGATGACTATAACGTTCATTTCATATATACTATATGAACTGTTTGTTGATGTCATCAAATCTTCTGGTGTAAGTACCATTCTAGCAATAAATAAATATTTCTTTAAAATCGATACACAGGATTATAGGATAGATACCAAAGATATGACAGGAAAAAGAAATCTCTTCTTTGTAACATCATTGAGACAAGGAACTGAACAGTTGAGAATGAATATATTCCCATTTCCAGGTGAAGAACATTTTCACTTTATTGTCTATAGACAATTATATGAAACAAACTTCAAAGAGGACTGATCAATACCATAGATTCATATAACCCCGGGTACCTTCATTAACATGGTATTCATGAAAAATGTCACTCCTTGGGGAACAATCTCAGATACAATGTGAGTGGCTTCCTTGAGGGCCCTCCCACTGAGTGGGCTCCTGATGGAAACAGGTTCCTTTAGAATGAACAACAGCCAGCCCTTTGTGAGTAGGGCTAGGTGAATAGTCTTATAGTAGTGTATCAGTCAGGGTTTATCCAGAGAACCAGTAGGATATATATACTAAGAGATACACTCTGAAGATATTGGCTATGGATTGTGGGGTCTGGTCAGGCAAGACTGAAATCTTGAGGGCAGGCTGAATGGGAGGGCACGTGGAATTTCTGCTTTTCCTGAAAAACCTCATTTTTGTTCTTAAAGCCTTTCCACTGCCTGACCAGATTGTCTAGCATAATCTTATTCACTTAACGTCAACTGGTTATGAACGTTAATCATATCTAGAAAATACTTTCACAGCAACACATACATTATTGAGTTGAAACTCAACTCAATTTACTGGTGGAAAGGTGAAACTACCACAAGTATAGACTGATCTTACAGACTCCCTTTCTCTTTCTCATTTTCTTCCTGCCTCTGCTATTCCTTCTGATGCCCTCGTATTCAATGCTGCATTTTTGGAATTATATCTTTATTTTCCTAGGAATTTTATTGTCAGCTTCTTGCTAAACAAGTTGCTAACTTGTTAGAAACTCTTATTATTACAATTATATGGGATCCTGCAATAAATTCCATTAGGTTGTGGAAATTGTACTTATCAAGACAGGGCTTCAGCTCCCCATCTCTCCCTTTCCAATCCAGTGTTTGTTACCCATGTGTGTACTTCAGAATAGTTCATAAAACTGCAAAAACTAACAGTGTTTCAGGCCCTAGCCTTAAATCCCTAAAATTGAAACTTCAGGATTGATGTCTAGGAATACATATTTTTTAAAAAAAATTGTTTACATTTATTTATTTTTGAGAGATAGAGCACAAGCAGGGGAGGAGCAGAGAGAGAATGAGACACAGAATCCGAAGCAGGTTCCAGGTTCTGAGCTGTCAGCACAGAGCCTGATGTGGGGCTCAAACTCACAAACTGTGAGATCATGACCTGAGCTGAAGTCGGACGCTTAACCAACTGAGCCACCCCAGGCACCCCAGGAATACATATTTTTTAAATAAAATTCTCCCTGGAAAATTCACCTGTATAGTCAGTGCTGAAAACTGCTTTATATTTTTATTGTTGTTCATCTGTGTTCTCTTCTGAATACAGCAAAATAAACAGCCCAACGCTCCCTGCTCCCCCTGATTTTCCTTACATTTTTTTTCCATTTGGGGTAAGGTTCAGGATTACATGCTTTTTACAACCTGAAAAATAGCCAAACTGTTTTTAGAAGAGTCCACAGGAAACTGTGAAACGTCAGGTAGCACAGAGCCCAGCCTTATATAAATGCCCAGGGAGTTTGTCAATCTAATCCCTGAATATTAGGTATAATGCAATAAAATCACACTTTTTCCAATCAATGCTACATTTCCCAAGGTTCAGTTTCAGTAAGTAGTGGAAACCTTCTACTCTCATTGATCTAAACCACACTGAGAGTGCATCTATTCTTCTTAAATTGTTATATTAGCCACTTTCCTCTAGAGAAACAGAACCAATAGGAGGTTAGATAGATAGATAGATAGATAGATAGATGAGAGATAGAGATAGAGATGATAGAGATAGAGAGAGAGAGAGAGGGAGATAGACATAGACATAGACATAAACATAGACATAGACGTAAAGGTATTTATTAAAGGAATTGGCAAATGGAGTTTTGGAGGCTGTGAAGCCCCCTAATCTGCTGTCTGCACTCTGGAGAACCAGGAAAGCCAGTGGCATAGTGCAGTATGTTTCTGAAGGCCGGAGGCTCAAGAGATTTGGTGTAACTCACAGTCCAAGGTCAAAGTCCTGAGAACAATGGGGATGCTAGTGTTAGTTCCGGAGTCCACAGGTATAAGTACTAGGAGCTTTCCGAATGTAGAAAAGGATGGACATCTCAGTTCAAGAAGAGAAAGAGGAATTCATCTTTCCTTTGCCATTTTGCTGCATTTGGGACCTTGATGGATTAGATGATTCCCCACCCACATTAGTTAGGGCCAATCTCTTTGCTGTCTACTGAATCAAATACTAATCTCTTTCAGAAACACCCTCAAAGATATACCCCCAGATAATATATTACCAACTGTCCGAGCATCCTTTAGGCCAGTCAAGTTGACACATAAAATTAACCATCACAATTGTCAATGCTTATCTTGTGTTTCTAGCAATGTATAATTGGTCTATAGCAGGAGCAAGGTTTGACCTTTTCAGAAAAGGAACTGCAGATCAGAGCAGGAAAGGTCAGTGTGGCATGGTAGCTTCATGATATGCATTAGCAAAACAACTGGATCACTTCAGGGGATTATTCTTTGACCTTGATTTTTGCAGTTTGTGTTTACTTCCATTTATGCCAGTGGTTTAAATGCATAAGATTTTGCCTTAGATTTTCTGAATTCTTATACAAAGAAATAAACCCCATGCAACAATGTTTTCAAGTAGTGTTTGCTACAAGGCAAGTGATATTCACATATAAAACAATTCAGGAAAAGAAGCAAGAAACATTTTGTTGGGGAAATGCAGTGCAGTTAATGACTAGCTATTAATTAACAGTCTTAGGGACTCACCAGGTTGCAGTAGCCCAGGATTACCCATTCTAGGGATAACTAGTTTGAAGCATTAATTGCTATTATAATCTATTTCCTGTGGTTCAAAAGGGACCATTGGTTACCACAGTAACAGAAGATAATAGCTACTTAATCAATTGGGTAAAAGTCTTTAATAATTTCAGAGAGTTAGACTTTACATGCTAATTTGTTAAAGATTTACTTACTGGTTTTCCAAAAATAGACATCAGTGACTAAAAGAGATATTATCACTACATTTGTTGAGAAACAATTATTTTATTACTGCTAAAAAGGACTACAAAATGCAAATCCCTGTCCATATGCAAAGAATGATGCAGATGATGATGACGATAGTGACTATGAAGATAATAGAAAAAGCTTTATGTAGGGTAGCAGGGAAAACTTTCAGATGGAACCAGTCATTTTGTGTTTCCCTCACAAATTAACATACAAATTGATTCTGCTGATAACTAATATAATATTAGCTTTTTAATCATTTACATGTTTAGGATAAAAAACCCAGCAACTAACGTTGACCAATTTCATTCCACACTAAACTGATTTGAATGGTGATTTGAGTGATGTGAGGTGTAAGCTTTGCCAATGGGAAGCTGAGAAGGAATCAGGAAAATACAAATCAAAGTAACAGGATGTATGTTTCATTCTTCAAAAAGACCAGTTCTGAGTTTGCTCAAATTTGCTTTTTTAAATGTCCTTAGTTTATTATTGGTAATATCAAGCCATTTGTATATATCATCCTGTCACGGATAAATTCAAGAAGACTCTGTGGTGAAGAACTTTTTATATTTCCTTGAAGCTTCTTTATCCTGTGTGTGGGGGAAGGGTGATGAGGGGGAAAGCTGAGAGGGAGACAGAAAGAAACAGAGGCAGAGGCAGAGACAGAGAAAGAGAATGCATTAAGGGGCAGATGGATAGGAAGGTGTAGACAACCTTGGATACAAAATAAATGGCTAACAATACATGAAGCAAGGGTTCAAAGAAGAGTTCTGCCCAAGAAACTCAGAAGGAAATAATTCTTGAGAGTCATTCTTTTTAAATATCTGCATTGCCAAGTATGAACTTGAAAATGATGGGCCAGGGGATATGAATAGCAAGCTTAATTTACAAAGTTAAATTGTTTCAGTGGAACTGCTTAAATATCATTGAGGATGTTCACCATCAATAATACATTGCCATATGTAATGAAGTTATCTCTCCTGAAAAATTAAAAACCTTCCTTCCTACTGATGTCCGAGTGAAAATATATAAAATGCACATTTGTCACTGACACGTTTGCATAGATTCTAACATCCCTTCATCTCTAACGTCCCAATGAGACGTTCCTTACAGTAAAACTAATACCAAGCATTTTTTTTATATAAGAGAAGTTGTGCTGTCTTTAAATTTACCTGTCACTTTATGTTCTTACTTTGTCAAATAAAATTAATCTAATTTCATTCTGGCAATCACTTTAGAGTTAAACAAAGCTGGCCACCCTAGAAGGATAAGACACTTCTTAATGGACCTAGGTGAGATCTAGGAATTTTTCAAGTTACAGTTTTTCCCAGTCATCCTTCATGAGCCCCAGGGAATTTTATTTATTTTTTTAAATCAATTGAATTTTCTAGAATTATGTCCTTGCAAAATGACCTCAGAATATAGATAGGAATAAGATAGCAATAAAAAGTAGACTGCAATTTTAGAAATCATTGAGATTTTAAAAGAAGTTCAAAATTAGCTTTTGGTTTAAATAGTAGAAATTATATATTTTACACGAATTAATTCTCTAAGTGCAATTTCAATAAAAAGCATCTACCTTTTCAGATTGATCGTTGGGGCAGGTGAGGCTGCTGGCAAAATAAGACAGGCAAAAAGATTTGGATTTACATAGTGTTCCTTGTTTTTCATCAGGTACTAAAATAACAATCTCGAGTGCTAGCTAGAGCATACAGTATGCCTTGCAGCGGTTTTCCTAATAAGATAAAAATCTGAAGGATGATTCATTACACTTGAAAGAGGATGAGATATGACAAAATATCAGTGATGACTGGACATTATAGGGGAAAGCTATGATCCTTGCTGTGATCCCAGATTCAATATGAATCTCAGTGACATGTTTTAATGTCTTACATTACACAGTACATGAAAAATGAGTATTGATACTAAGAAGAAGAAGTAAAACTGCAAACCAGTCCTCCCACTAAAATAGAGATTAATACAAACAGGGGAAGAACATTCAGATGCTTGGAACTTTTAATTTTCACGGGATATTAATTTTCATAACACAATTCAGGGACCTTTTAAAAAGTAAATTAGATTTTATTCAACCTAGACTTTTGCATTGAAAAACATTTCTATCCTTATATAAAAGATGTCAGGTGGTTTTTCCTCATGGAAGTATTTGCATTATATTCTAAAGAAACAAAGTTTTAGGAACAGATCTCAGATGGTAATCTTTCATTCATTTGAGTAGATAGATTTTGAGTTAGACCTTTGTGTGAGTCAACAAATTAGGAAATAGACATGGAATATTATTTCTAGGAGTATCATCTTTGGAAGATAAAATAAAGACAAATATTTAGCAATGACATAAGATTGAATATAATATATACTATAAGGAAGGCTATGAGAATTTGTAGGACAAAAATATCTTTAGTGTGGGTTTCAGGCAAAACATTAAGGCTGATTCAAGTCTATGAGCCTGAAGCTTGTGTGATTTGCTAATTCTTTTCAATGCAAAAGAATACAAAATTATAAATGCAAAATTCCTTCTCTCCAGAGTCTGGGAAGGGTTGTGTGTGTGAAGGATCCTGAAGCATAATTCTCATGATAACTCTACTTCTGCTCCCCAGAAAACAGTGCCCAGGATTCTACTAAATTATTTTTATTCATGAGCTCTATTGAATAGAAGGGTGAGGGTGAACTCTTGGGAAGAAATTTTCCAATGTTTTCTTCTTTATTTGAATAAATATTGATTCTTCAAATTGATAAAGACTGGAAGTAGATCCCAATGGACTTTAAATGAAAAACTAAGGGTTTTGAACTTTATTAACTAGGTAGTTGGAAATAACAAAAGGTATTTTATGGAAAAACTGCCTCTAGAGAGATGTAAATGACTACAGATACATTGATTTTGGCTGCACACCACTTGAGTGAGAATAAGAGCCTCGATTAATATGTTGCCATAGGAGTGGAAAAGAGGTTAGAAATCTATTAGTAGATGGAAAGGCCTAACTGAATTAAACAAATTATTAGATTGGGAGAAATACATCTCTGTACATGTACCAACCTACCTACCTACCTGTCTAGAGAATAAGCCTAGGTACCCAGAGAAGGTCGAAAAGAGGTGGCCTGTTTAACATGTTGAATCAGAGGCATCAATGTTGTCATATTTTGGTGAAGACAGCTGTCGGAAGTTTGGGAGTTTGGAAATTCAGTATCAGAGAAAAATGAACTGAAGGTCTCCCTTTAAGAGTCATTTCCATGTTAGGTTATATTTGTGATTATGGTTCCAATTCTAATGCTGCTATCAGACAGAAGATACCACAGTGTTGGTGACATTCTAGTGTTGTTTTTGGGTACCGTTGGAACCATGATCCTTTTTGATCTTTCCTTATAAGGGAATTCACTGTTGTTACCGAGTGGGGTCATTCTTTTTCACTTCAGGAGTCTTTTGGCTAATATGGATTGGAGTTACTATGGCATTTCCATGGTACCGTGGATACATGGTACCTAGTCATAACAAGATGTTTCTAAATTTTACTGGGTGTATTATTCTGGAACTGTACTAATTATTTACTTACTCATTCAACAAGAACTTTTTGTGACTTCCATGCCAACAAATATCCAGACACTGGAGCAGGGAGATTAATAAAATTTGGTTCACCTTAAGAAACATGAATATTAGTGGGGATTAAAAAAAAGCCAGGGCTGATCATAATAAATATCACAAATGTGAAAGCAATGAGTTAATAATAATAATACAGACTTACCTAGGTAAATATACGTATGTAAATATAATAGCATAAATGTAAAGAGTGCTGTAATAGTGAGGTTGCATATTGCTCATGGTTTGTTGAAAATGTATCAAAGGACAGGCTCTGTGCTGACAGCTCAGAGGCTGGAGCCTGTTTCAGATTCTGTGTCTCCCTCTCTCTGACCCTCCCCTGTTCATGCTCTGTCTCTCCCTGTCTCAAAAATAAATAAAACGTTTTAAAAAATTTAAAAAAGGGGGGCGCCTGGGTGGCTCAGTTGGTTAAGCGGCCGATTTGGCTCAGGTCATGATCTCGCGGTCCGTGAGTTTGAGCCCCGCGTCAGGCTCTGTGCTGACAGCTCAGAGCCTGGAGCCTGTTTCAGATTCTGTGTCTCCCTTTCTCTCTGACCCTCCCCCGTTCATGCTCTGTCTCTCCCTGTCTCAAAAATAAATAAAACGTTAAAAAATTTTTTAAAAAAGGTATCAAAGGAAAGTATAGGGAGAAAACAAAACTTTTGGACCCTGCCACCCTATAGGTGCTACACCATTTCTCCGTTCTTCACAGAAAAACTTTTCCAAACTATTTCCAATATTTTGTTATAACTCTTACCTGTCTTATCCCAACTTACTCCAATTTGGATTTTTTTTCCACTGAACTTCACCGGAAGTCTTCATATTAAGGTTTATCTTGTCAGATTCTGTGGTTGACTTTCTTTCCCCATCTTCTCAGAGAATTTGGAAGAAGGAAGTATCATCCTCTTTGAAATACTTTATTCTCTAGATTTATGGATACCATGTTCTCACAGTATTTCTCCTTCTTTGTTGTCTGCTCTTTTCTAAACTTTTTCCTCACTTCTTGTCTTTTGCCCTAATCGGTACAGTAGAACACTCCATATCCTGGGGCTTTTCTTATCTCTAACTACAAGCTTTCCTTGGCTGATCTAATCAAGTCAAATGGCTCTATAAGTCCCATCCTTACAAAATATTCCTATGTATTCATCTCTGTTCCACACTCTCTCCTTACTCCAGACTGGCTCATTTATCCAACTGCCTATTCAGCATCAGGCTTTAATGACCAACACGCATGTCAAAATTAGCATATATAAAGCACAAGTCCTGTTTTTCTTCCTTTAACATTATCTTCACCCATCTTTCCAGTCTTAGAAAATGACATCACTTATTTGTTTCAAGTCAAGACACCAGAAAGGATAGATTATTTTTTTTCTTCTTCCATTATCTCTCACATGCAACCTATCAGAAAACTGTGCCATTTCTCCTTCTAATATAAATCCCACATGGGAGATCTCCTCATCATTTTCAAAGATAAAACCTCTGGGGGCTCCCGGGTGGCTCAGTTGGTCAAGCGTCCGACTTCGGCTCAGGTCTTGATCTCACAGTTGGTGAGTTTGAGCCCCACTTTGGGCTCTGTGCTGACAGCTCAGGACCTGGAGCCTGCTTTGGATCTGTGTCTCCCTCTCTCTCTGCCCCTCCCCAGCTCATGCACTCTCTCTCTCTCTCTCTCTCTCTCTCTCTCTCTCTCTCTCTCTCTCTGTTTCAGAAATAAATAAACATTAAAAAATTAAAAAAAAAACTCTAAAAAAACAGAGATAAAACCCTGGACCACACCACTGTCTCTTGACTGGATTATTTCACGATCTCCCAAATTATATCTTTGCTTCACTCTTCCCTGATCACTATGCATATTCTATTCATTCTTTAAATAACATGTAAGTGATATTTCTAATGGCTTCCAATTACACTTTGAACAAAGCCCAAATCCTTGCAAGGAAGCCTATGTGATCTCACTTCTCCCTGTCTCTCTGATTCCATACAGTCCATTCACATCTTCCCAACTCCTGACACTTGACCTTTTTTTGGACCTGGACCCCTTGAACATGACTGATGTATCATCACGTAAGGGCTTTTGAACTTGCTGGTTCTTCTTTCACCTGCAAGAAGCCACTTCCCTTGGATATTGTAAGAATACATTCTTTTACCATTTAGGAAAATTTTCTCTAACACACTAACGTAGTCCTCTACATATAAACCATAGGTCACTTACGATTTCATTTTTGTGTTTTATTTCTTTGTAGTTGGTAGTAGAACTAAAATCTCTTTATTTATGCATATCTTAACTTTCCCACTAAATATATAAATCTAAGAAGGCAAACACTTTGCCTTTTTTTAATTGCTGTTTTTGCTGGGCCTACAGAGGGCCAACACATGGTAGATCTTCAGTAATCACTGGTCGAGCAAAAGATTGGATGAAAGTGATGAATCAATCAGCTTATTCAAAGTACCAGAAGATATAAAAAGTGCCTTACTGAATCACGTCGGTTGTCAATCTACTTCAGTCTTCAGTGGTGTTCATTGATGTGGAAGGCTCGTCTGCCTTTTAATCATCATCCTTATTACCTGACGTTGTCAGGTTCACATTCTAATTTGCTTTCGTTCTCTAAAACAACATACTATGAAATTATAATGCAGTATGGAGAAATTTCTAACTTTTTTTTTCGTTTCTTTTAATTAGAGAATGAACAGTTCATTAACAGAAATGAGAAAGAGGGCTATTTTCCACCTGTGACCCAATATGGTTTTGGAGATTCAAAATACAATCGTCTGGTTTTCACATCCTAACCTCTTCTGGTCTTGCATCAGCTTTGTCAGGGATGATCTCATACAAAATGTATTTTGCTACATATTTTGAGCTGGACGTTTCAAAACTCTTCAATGCATTCCAAAATTAGTATTTATTCAGCAGGTTACAGAGGGACTACTTGCCTAAGGTCTATCCCTTACCAAACTGTTTGGAATTGGTGTAGGAAAGTGAGAATCAATCATTGCAGTAAAACCTTCAGAATAGATTTCCTTTTCTCATTGCCTCCCCAGTCATTACCAAATGGCTGACTGTGCAGCTGGGCAGCCGGTAACACAGGTGAGGCGGTAGACCTTAAACTCACAATTTTTCCTCCTCTGCTTTTTTTTATGAGTTATAATGGCCCACAATTTTTCTTTTCCTTCTTTTTGTCTTCAGCTTAACAAACTACTCACCCTGAAGAATGGTCCTGAAGAAGCCAAAGTGATGTTTCTTTAAACAAAATGTATAGATTTCCTGCCATAGACTATTTTACCTTCTCCTGCTTTCTTCTCATTGTCCTTTTCCTATTGTTAAGTTTTTAATTTTTTAAGTTTATTTATTGAAAGAGACAGACAGAGAGAAAGAGAGAGAAGGGAAGGGCAAAAAGAGAGAAGGCCAAGCAGGCTCTACATTGTCAGTGTGGAGCCAGATATGGGGCTTGAACTCATGAACTGTGAGATCATAACCTGAACCAAAACCAAGAGTTAGAGGCTTAACCAACTGAGCCACCCAGGTGCCCAAGTTTTTAATTTTAACTCCAGGATAGCTAACGCACAATGTTGTATTAGTTTCTCATTGTTATTTATGCATATATGTATATGATATACATATACATATACATATATATATTGCAGATAGCCTGATGTGACTAAATTTTAATGAAAAAATATGGAATTTCCATTGAAAAAGCACAAAAGCAAAATACAATTTAGGATCGAAGAATTATAGAGCTTGTGATTAAATAAACGTGTTTCTGCATAAAGAAAGAAAGAATGGTCTTGATGTACACATTTTAATTAAGGTTTTAATTAAACATTAAACATTTTGTTTTACCTTAATGCTATAAAATCGTATACTTGCTTGAAATAATCATGGCAGCAGAAAATATGAAAACTTGTTTTGTTAGTTTCTTTTTAAGTGTATTTATTTATTTTGAGAGAGAGAGCACACGAATGACAGAGGGACGTAGGAGAGGGAGAGAGAGACAATCCCAAGCAGCCTCTGCTCTGTCAGCGAAGAGCCCAACGCGGGGCTTGATCTAATGAACCCTGAGACCGTGACCTGAGCTGAAATCAAGCATTGGAGTCTTAACCCATTGAGCCACTCAGGAGCATCTGTTTTGTTAGTTCTTTTTAAATAACAATGTGGAGAGGCAATATTCCTGTTTTCAATAAGCTTCTCTCTCTCTCTCATTTTTAATAAAAGTGGAAAAGGGAACCATCTTGGGGAAAAGAAGGTTTTATAATATGCCCGTATCCCCACATCAGCTTACCAGTTTCCATGTTCACAATCAATTATTTAAAGTCTATATATATTTCAGACATGTTAAACAACAGAATCCAACTGAATAAATTTAAAGATCAAATTGGCTTTATTCAGTGATTCATAAATCAGGCAGCATCCCACCTGGCCATAAAAAGGAGCTCCAAACAGCTTCAGAAAAGGAAAAAGTTGTTAAAAGGCAGAGAAGTGGTAGGATAAGGAAGTCAATAACAACAAAAGGGATTATTTAGGGAGAGGTCACCTTCCTTTGGAGAGCAGCAGGGGGCTTTCAGATGGTTTACATCACTAGTGCTGACTAGAAAATTCCAGACTGACCAGTTAAGGTTTCAATCCCGGTGAAGGCTGAAACTGCAGTTGGGTGAGGTATTAAGTCTTGGTTTGCTGATGTGGGGTTTAGCACAAGAGACTCCATTTTGGGTCTGCTGTCTCCTTTTTAGGAGACAAGATATTAACCAAGGGACATAAATGCAAAACATTGCTGGACTTCATTGTTTGTGTTTTGATTTTTATATAGCATTAAAAAATTAGTCATCATATAGTCCCTTACTACAAATATATATATGTGTGTGTATATATATATATATATATATACACACACATATATATATGTATATATATATATATATATATATATATATATATATATATATATATATACATACACACCATAATGGATAGATTTAATTTGATTTTTTAATTCTGTTTTTTAAAACGAAGATCTGCTACCTGCTGCTTTGCTAGTCTCATCCTAATCTCGGATGAACCATTTCAGGTTTGTGGAAACCTGGCATATTTTAGCCAAAATTTTGCTGCTGCTAAATAATGATATCATTGTACTGGAAAAGATATTTTCTGTTAATAAATTAAAAGTAAATAGAATGGACAAACCTATGCTGAATGGTATTGCAAGGATTATAGCAAGAGGTGGGAAATCCTGTGGCTGAAAAACAAGATAAAGAAGAATATTGTCATTCTAGCTTAAAAAAAAAGAAAAGAAAAGGTACTTTATGTCAGATGGAGGGGAACAACCTATTACTTAACATTAAAGAGCTATAAAAATGCTGCTTTTATTTTTCTATCCAATACAAACATTTTGTAGTAGAAACAGATTGGTAGAAATTTACAATTTGCCTTAAGGGATAAAAAACAGAACAAAATACCAGAGAATCTTTAAGAAAGGTTACATTTTCTTTGATCCTTTGTTAAAGTGTCTTTCAATGGGATGGAAGATAGAACACCAGACTCCCTGCAAGAACATTTATGAAGATGGTAAAAATACCTACTGGACCTGAGTCAAAGAGAATAAAAATAGAACAAAATTTTGGCAAGATTTAGTACACTGTACTCTGTCCTTTAGCCTAAAAGTCAAGCCTAAAAAACCATTAGACAGAGGGAGAGAGAGAGAGAGAGAGAGAGAGAGAGAGAGAGTTAGTTCACATGTATATGTTCAGCTATGTGATAGGTGGAGAAACTTAAATTAGAATTTGAAATAAGTAATCTAATTGTGGAGGTACTAATTAACAGTTGAGTACCTTTGAAATATTTAAATAGATGATAGTATGTCTATTTTTTCTTATTTTGAGAGGTAGAATTGCTTAGCTATGAATTTTGGTGAGGAAAAATAGTTTTGTTACTAATGTTGAATTTGATAGAATCTCTCATATACAACTTATTTCAGTGCAGTAATTTCCTTGTGAAAACTAATTACCTCAAAATTTTGTTATTTTATCTTTTTATTAAATGTATTAATACCTTGAATATTTTGTATCATATTTTCAATTAATTTTTGTAATAAGTCCCTTTATTTTCTCTCTGAAGGTTATGATGTATATATAGTAGATTGTAAATATATATGTATTTTTATATAAATATACATATAATACATAAAAATACATATCTATATCTATATCTATATATATATCTATATATATATATATAATCTACTATATATATTTGGATTAGTAGATAGAATCAGGTTTCTGAATCAGGTTTTATTTCACCAGTTAAGACATGATCAAGTAATAGAATCACATGTGAAATCTCTAAATGAGAGAAATTTAAATCCTTTTGTCTCAAATCAGGACCCCAACAGCCTGAGAATTGAGGCGTTCTGCTAAGATTTAGTAGCTAACTACTTAAAACGAAAGTAGTTGACAATAATGTGAGCCATAGCACCTCTTTCTTTTTCTAGACTATAAAATGGTCTTTTAACCTTAACACCCTAATAAATTAGGGTGTTTGATTCCCTTTGGATATATTGGAAGAAACACAGAGCACCCTTTCCTCTCCACATGCCAGTTCTAAGACTCCATGGAGAGAACCACTGTGGGGATTCAGAAAGAGCCAGTCAATTGCTGTATTTGAGGACTTTTCTATCCGTTAGTATATCACACAGGGGTTTCGCAGACAACCTCCAGCCACTCCCGTGCCTTCAATGAGGCATTCAGCAGCCGCCCTGCTTTGCTGTCTTCAGTAACTGCAGTGGAGAGCATTTCAGGGAATGTTAATACAGTGCCTCTTCACACAGGTGACTCCCATTGCTACAGTCTCTCTCTCTCGCTGTCAGCTTTGGGGATTCCATCTCGGTTGGCAATGGCACCAGGTCATCTTGCTTCATGCTTTGAAGTGTAAATGGTATTTATATGGCTAACAGCTTTTTGAGTGGATATATTCACATATAATAGATATTATGCTGATTGACATATATGTCCTAGCTCATTTAATCTTCATGCAACTCTGTGAGATAGATGCTTTCATATTCTGCATTTCAGAGATGGGAAACTGAAGCTCAGAATGTTAGGTAACTTACCTGAAGTAGCAGAGCTTGGGTCAGGAGTAGGATTTCAACTCATGATGCCTGGCTCTGGAGTTGGCTATTATTGCACAGTTAGGAAAAAATATACATTGTTTAGCTATATGCCTCAGAGTCTAGGAACTGGGAAATGATAAGATGGAAATATCACAGACCCAGCTGAGGAGTGTGGTATGTGTAAGAAGCTACAAAGTTAGGGTGATTTCCAGAAATTAAAGGCAGGTCTTGGGTGAGAATCTGTGATGTGTATGTGTTTCTATTATGGTTCAAGTCCCACAGAAGCTGGAAAATAAATTCCAGTTACCCCAAATTTCACCTCTCTCCCTCTCTCTCTTTCTGTCCCTGTCTCCCTCCGTGTGTGTGTGTGTGTGTGTGTGTGTGTGTGTGTGTGTGTGTTTATCCCGTATATCACAGTCCCCTAATATTCCTGGTCACAGTCTGGAAGAGCTTTCAAGGAATGCTTGCTTTGACAGATTCAGAATAAAATCCCCAAATGAATCTAATAGTGCTAGTAGTAGTAATGGTTATTTGTAAATGATGAGTAACTGTGTATACCTGCAGGCAAATCCTTTTAAGTATGATTTCCTTTCTGTTTTACCTATTTTATGAAACATGTGACCATAAATGACACCATGTCAAAGCATATTTCCTCTTTCATCTGAGTTGCATATGTTTATAAAAGAATAGCCAGGGTGGAGGAACATTTTGACTGGAATGTTTACATCCTATATTTACAGCAATGAAGTCTATAGTAAAGATCATCACATTTTCCCCTTGCTCACCCTGCCAAAGAAGGCTAGCCGAAAATACCTTAGTGATGTGTGCTTTCGGCATTAGGAAACCAGCTCATAGTCTTTGAAAACTTTGTATTTCAGAATAAAACCCCTTCTATACCCTAGAAGGTGACATTGCACTTTCTTTTGATTCTGGAATCTTACACACACACACACACACACACACACACACACACACACACACACACAGGTGCCCTCATGCAACAGAACAAAAAAATCCTCTGCATTTCTCTTCCTATACCTATACTGCTATACCAATAGTATACACTAGAGGGCAATGCAGCTATTATCATTCTGCCTGCCAGGTTTTGATCAAATTTCCTGATGCTATTATAAAATATAGAAAGCATACATTCATTTAAAATAAACTGCACGCATTTGTTTTAAAAGCACTTAGCTTGTACCTGATGGTTAATAGATGTGAATTGCTCAGAGCCCTGATGCACACAGAGCAGTGAGCGTAATGAATTTGGCAGCTTTTTTAAAGAAAGGGGGAGGGGTAGACAAATATGAACTAAATTCTTTCATTTGCTTTGATACCTTAAGGGAAAAAAAAATCAGAAATAATGAAGAGTCATTATGAACAAGCTGGTAGGTATAAGTATTAGTTTACATTTAAATGAAAATAACTCACAAGAGAAGAAAGGGTATGTTTCAAATAGTTTCCAGCATCTTGTTTGAAATGCAAAAGAGCAATTTGTATTTGTATTAATTTAGGTGGATAGCTCTGATTCGCTTGGTCCTTGTTAAAGATTTGTTTCTGTTTACCTTGGCAATGGGCATTTGGAACAGGAGTTGGAGGCAGTGCAAAGACTTACTAAATGTGAGGCCTAGAGGGTTTGATACCAGCCAGGGCAAAACGAGCCTGGGTGAGTTGAACACCCTTCAGGAAGGAGAAACGGCAGAGCAATACGTTAGGACGTTATTCCCTTTCACTGGCAAAACTTAAAAGAATAAATTTATAAACATAAGGCACCAGAAATAAAAACACCCTTTCGTTCTATTTCCTGCAGTGACAAGAGATATATTTTCTAGATTGTAGACAGAGCTGCCTCGGAGATAAATTGTCTGATTTCAGCATCTCAGCAGTGGATAATAGATTCCCCTCAGAACCACATAATTAAAAAATGACATTTCTGCTACTTTGTGCCAACCCAGTGCCGCTGCTGCCCCTGGTTTCCGGGCCTGGGAGCCCTGCAGGGTACAACCAAACAAATTTTGCATTATTCAGTGGGACAATGTAAGGCCTTGTTAACAAAAAAAGTTCCTTCTAGGAGGACTGGAGGACTTTATTATATTCTTCTCTACAAATTGCTCATTCTGCTTTTTCTTCTTCTTCTCCTTCTTCTTTTTTTTTAATCCTGCCAACAAGAAAAGGGTATGAACGATGAGATTAGGACATCCACTTATTACAAGTTAGCAAGATGAAAGAGAGCATATGTGACTAGCAGAATAAATTAAGAGCCCAATTTTAGCTTTTTTTTTTCTCCAAGCAGAAATTCAGAATCGGCCAAAGATAAAGCCAAATGCTATGAGAAAAATATGCAAATCAAAGTGCTTTTTAGGTCCATATCCTTAGGTATCTTTTAGATGAGAGGGTTAATCCTTATATGGATTTTTTTTCCTCCTGGGAGTTTCTTGAAAGGTAATTGCCTGCAGTCTGAACAGCTGCTCTTTATGAGCCTGTCAGTTCACTGTATATCTCTAAAAAAGTGTGTGTGCTAGACAAGCCTCCAATTAACAGTTACTAAAGTGTAAATGGATTTCCAAATGTCATATAGCTGGTAATTAGCGAAACCAGGACCAGGAATGGATCTCTTGATTCTTACTTGAGGTGTTGAAATAACTGCCAATATTCTGCAGGTGTCTTTATTTCAAATAACAAAAGCGCACCTAAGAATAATCTTTTTTTTTTTTTAAGATGATATCAGACTCATTAAAGATAAAGAATTCAATGAATTTAGATTTTGGAATTTGAAGCCCAAATTCTGAAATTGGGATTCCTCCACCCAGGGTTTCAACGCTAGCACGCAACTCGTTGCCCCATGACCCTAAGGATTTCACTATAGCTTTCTGAGATTCCGTGTTCTTTTTTTTTTTTTTTAATTTTTTTTTCAACGTTTATTTATTTTTGGGACAGAGAGAGAGCATGAACGGGGGAGGGGCAGAGAGAGAGGGAGACACAGAATGGGAAACAGGCTCCAGGCCTGCTCCGAGCCATCAGCCCAGAGCCTGACGCGCGGCTCGAACTCATGGACCGCGAGATCGTGACCTGCCTGAAGTCGGACGCTTAACCGACTGCGCCACCCAGGCGCCCCGAGAGTCCGTGTTCTTGTGAGTAAAACCAAGTTACCTGGACAGGACAGCCTTTCTCTCAGACTTATAAAGAACGTGTAAAATGGTGTGCCTAGTACCAAGTGCTACAAAAAAATGTGAAGGAAGATGATTATAGATTTTAATCAATGTATATAATGCCCTAGAAATCACCATGGCAATCTAGAGGTTGAGAATAGAGTCTGCAGAATATGATGTTCCTGGTGCTGTCATTTTCTTGCACTTAACGACTTGGTTTACTTGAAGCAGTGGCATGATCTTGTGCCCTTCTCATAGACATGTTGTGAGGGTTAGGGGGTGGATGGGTTTCATTTTGGTCCAGTAGCTGGTGTGTGGTGAGCTGTCAGGAAATACACAGACACAAAAATGCTTGTCTCTGTCACTTAAAACCCATCAGTATTCATAACTTCCACTCAACATATTGTCGATTCAGAAAACAGACTGTCAGATTTCAAATTCAACTCCACTTATTAGCAGCATAACTTTGGCATTAGATTAAACTCTCAGGGGGCGTCTGGGTGGCTCAGTCGGTTAAGCGTCCAACTTTGGCTCAGGTCATGATCTCACAGTTCGTGGGTTCAAGCCCTGTGTCGGGCTCTGTACTGACAGCTCAGAGCCTGGAGCCTGCTTCGGGTTCTGTGTCTCCCTCTCTCTCTATGCCCCTCCCCTGCTCATGCTCTGTCTCTCTCTGTCTCAAAAATAAACAAAAACATTAAAAAAAATTTTAAACTCTCTGTGCCACTGTTGGCCTTTTGTTCCTAATGTGTATTTATGACAAACTTTGGGAAGGTATGCTGCTCATCAAAAGCAGACAGATCTATTTACTAGTTCATATATTATAAGAACTAAGGAATATGGCATCCTATTGAAGTATAAAGGATGGAGGAAAAATGGTGATATAAATAAATTTACATTAGATGAACGTTCCATATGCCCACAGGAAGATGATCTTGCTGTCTGCCTGAACTAACGCTAGGCACAGTGTCAGTGTGATAAAAGATTAATGCTGTAGTTAATGTTGTGTCCCCCAAATTCTATGTTGAAATCCCAATGCCCAGTGTGATGGTATTAGGAAGTGGGGCTTTTGGGGGGATGCTTAGATTATGAGGGTGCGGCCCTCATAAATGGGATTAGAGACCCCAGAGAAATCCTTTCCTCTTTCACCATGTGAAAACACAGTGAAAAATCTGTGACCTAAAAAAAAGCCTTTACCCGACCATGCTGGCACCCTAAATCTCAGACTTTTAGCTTCCAGAATTGTGGCAAAAAAAAAAAAAAAATCCTGTTGTTTATAACCCCCCCCTCCCCCCGCCAGCCTATGGTACTTTGTTATAGCAGCCTGAAAGGGCTAAAACAATTATATTGAATGATTTAACAGCTATTTGAATAGGTATTAGTTATATTTCTTAAACAAAATTTTGATTAAAATTTTATAAAGTAAGTTGTGAGCCTTCAGGCTTAGTCACAATGACCTTGAATAATATTTACAGTAATTTACACATCGATGGCTCAGAAAAAAATGGTCTAATTGTCTTTTTTTCCATTTGCCACAATATGAAAATACATATACACAAGGTTATTCATTTCCACATTATTAATAATTGTAAAATATTGGAAACAACCTAAATATCTATACCTAGGAGAGTACATCAATGAATTGTAGATGTACGCATAATTAAGTACAATGGAACTGTAAAAGGAGGTAGATTTCTATGATCAAAGATAGAGTAATTTCAAGAATATATTGTTAAACAAAGTGAAAATGATTTGGAATATACTTCATGTAAAAAAAGACGGAAATATGATAAGTTATATATGCATATTCATATTTGTAGCTAAGAAATATGGAAATGATGACCAGAAACTATTCAGATCAGTTACTAACAGGGAGAGAGTGGAGGCAGAAAGGAGGTGTGGGGGAAGAGAACTGAAGTAGCACAGATGTGGGATGTACTTTCAAGAAAGTTCTGAAAAGAAGGTTCATAGCAATGTTTCCACTGACTCCAAATACAGATAAAAAGTTTAAGACCATAAGTTTCCTTTCCTTGTGTTAATTGTTTCTTTGGCTACACAGAAGCTTTTTAGTCTGATGTAGTCCCACTTGCCAATGTTTGCTTTTGTTCCTTGTGCTTTGTTGTCATATCTAGGAAATCATTGCCAAGACCAATGTCAAGGAGCTTCTTCCCTATGTTTTCTTTTAGTTTTGTAGTGTCAGTTCTTGTATTCTTTGCAGTAGAATTATAATTAGGTAATGAGCAGGAAATGAGTGAAATAGAAACTCGTTTTTGAGCAAACAGCACAGTATAATGACTAAAGACAAAGATCATCAATGATAAACTAACATTAGCGAGTGGGGTGCCTGGGTGGCTCAGTCAGTTAAGCATCTGACTTCAGCTCAGGTCACGATCTCAGATCTCAGGGTTCATGAGTTTGAGCCACACATTGGGCAGCTCAGAGCCTGAAGCCTTTTTCAAATTCTGTGTCTCCCTCTTCCTGTGTCCCTCCCCCATTCTTGTTCTCTCTCTCTCTCAAAAATATAAATAAATAAATAAATAAATAAATAAATAAATAAATAAATAAATAAAATTAGTGAGCAAAATTATGATGAATAGGATATTTCTATGGCTGCAGTGTAACTCCCTACAAAATGCCTGTTACCATAGAAGGAAATCTAGTAACTTTATCAGGGAAAAACTTGGCACTAAGTGACCAGAGGTAATATCACCAGTTATAAGTCACTGCCCTTAGGTTTCTCTTGATGTGATGTAATGAGAGAAAAACTCATTTCAGTGGTATTTTTGCTAAAAACTTCAGTTTAATCATGAGAAATTATCATGCAAACAAAATAAATGATATTATACAAAACTTGACCAGTCCTCTTCTTAAGTATTAAGGTTATAAATGACAGAGAGAGAGAGAGAGAGAGAGAGAGAGAGAGAGAGAGAGAAACTCTTGTAGATTTGCAGATTGGAAGAGATTAAGGAGACATGTCAATTAAATGCAATGAATGGTTCTGGATTGAATAGAGGAAAGCAAAACCAAAAACAAAAACATTAATGTGACAACTCACGAAATTCAAATCAGGTCTTTAGATTAGTTAATGGGAGTATATCAATGTTAATTTTCCTTTTTTGATCGTGCACCATGGTTATGCAAGGTGTTGACTTTAGGGAAAGCTAAGCAAATGATATATTGAAATTCTATTATTTTGTAACTTTTTTATAAATCCAAAATTATTTAAAAATAAAGATTTAAAAACAAAAAAAATACTCTGAGCATACAGATACTTCAATATTTAGAACTTAGTTTAAAAGTAAAAAGAAAAGAGAGGGAAACATTTAGAAACGATCTTAAAGCTATGAGTGACAGATTTTTCACATACATTTGGAAAAGTAATCTAATTTTTAGTAATACTAATGATTATCTAATTTGGTTAATTATGAGAACAGTGTAGTGGGATACATGTCCTATCTCAACTTTGTGGGATAGGTTACAATGTTCTCCCCATTTTAAGAGGGCTCAACTAGCAATTAGAGGGTTATTAAATCATTTTTCCAAAACAGAGTTCAAATTTGTTCTCTATTCATGAAAAGAAATTTTTATTTACCAAGTATCTAATAAGATTGTCACTTTGCATATATTATGTCTAAGCCTCGTAATGTGACTGAAAAAAACTCGTGTCCTTATTGAAGAGTTAGGAAGCTAAATTCAGAGAGGCTACCTATTAATAACAGGGAACTTAAATGAGCATTTTTGTGGTTCTATTTCTGTTCTATGTAAGCTACACTACTAACTTCACTGAGGCCACATGGCTAATTAAAAATCCATACTCTCCCCTTACATATCATATTGAGTCATCTAAGCAGGGCTAATAGAAACTTTAGTTTGCCGGGTCATTTTTCTTAAAATGAAAACATGAACAAAGGGCATCTGTTTAGTCATGATTAAATGAATAATATATATTTTTTAATTCTCTTAAGTAAATGAAAGTAAATAGTATTATTCCAATGAAGTTGAAGAAACTCACACACACACACACACACACACACACACACACACTTAAACACATTCAGATACACACACCTGATACAAGACAACTAAACAAATGTCGAAAACCCAAAACTTTTGTTCTTCGTTTCATTATAAATTCCTTTCCATATATCATTTGGTACATGTTCTAGTGACAAGCAGTGTGCTGGCGGTAAATCAATGGCTAATTTATGTAACAAGACTCAACCTGAGCCTTGAGCTGTATTCAGTTTAGAGAGTCAAACTTTTGCTTTTTTCTGGTGCACTTGTGTGCTTTTTTGGCTAGGAACTTATTTGCATGAAGAAACGAGGACAGAATTCTCTGAAGGACAAAGAGGAACAGACAGAAAAGCTTAGACTGGTATCACAGCCCCAATTATCAGTGTGAAAGGGGATTTCCGGTAGAGTATTGGGTTTAATGTTCCCTTAGCGGCACCCCCAAAGGAAGAAGAATCACATTTGTGACCAGGTCTGAGAGCATTAAAAGTAGGAAACAATGTTAGCAGAAGATTAATAAGTCGTTTTCACTCTGTAAGTGCAAAACAACAGAGAAGAGAGTGAGTTGCCCTCTCTCCACACCTGCCAGTGACACAGTTGCTTGTTCACTGAGGCAGGTTGACATCTCTGTCTCCAGAGGTTTGGACGCACCCGACTGTGCCTGGTGGAAGGTTTTCCATGCAAGTGCCGGAAGCTGCTGTGTAGAGTCCTCGTAGAGATCCCTCCAGGAAATACTACTTGTGGTAATCAGAGGAAGAGGAAGGAAGCTGGAGTCAACATGTGAGAGAAGCAACACAGTTTCCCATGTATGGGAGATGCAACCTGTGGAGATTCTTCAGAAAAAACTTGAGTGAAACCGTATGAAGAATTTGTCTGAGAATCCTTCCAATAACTTGTGGGGGTAAATCTAACAGTATAAGTTTTATCATCCTTAATGGATTCGCCCTCACTGTGACCTTGGAAAACAAGAGGTACTGGCTGTTGTGTTGCTACCATTTTATTTAGAAAAATCTTCCTAAAACGGTTTCCTTTTTAAAAGCCAACAAACCTTTTCATTCAGTGAGTTAAGGTATGCTAAAGTGGGTTTTAAAAATGCCCCCCAAATATCTAATGGCTTGAAACGAAAATAAATTCTAAGAGTAGTTGGGAGAGGGGCATAGTTTGGCCAGGCAGCTCTGCACCACGAAATCTTTCATGGCCAATATCTGAATGAGCTCTGCCATCTTCCAGGTGCAACTTCCAAAACTTCCCTGGGGGTTGCCCCCTTCTGGGTAGCCAGGGCGGTGTGGCGGGGGGAGGGGAATGCAGTGGCACATGGGAAGATTTTACAGGCCAAGCCTGAAGGGGACACATGTCCCTTCAGCTTGCCTGCCCCGGTCAGAAAACCCTCCTCGTGCCACAAATACCAACCAGAGAGCTAGTGAATGGCACATGTGAGCCTCAGAAGAAGAGGAAACAAGTTTTGGCAAATAGCCAGCAGTCTCTGTCACATTCAATGGCCATTCTTTGAATTAGTTTTTTTTTTTTTAACAAATTCCACTAAACCTTCTGAGGGATGAACCCTTAATACAGGCTTGCAAATAATAAATCCTTGCCGAATCAATAAATGAGTCACATCTTCTAAAATAAACTTAATTTTTTAAGTGATTAGCAAGATACCTAAGTGGAAGTTAACGGTTACATTTCTTTATACTGGAAATAGCTTAGTTAGGACTCACTTCCTTTGGCCATTCAGTGCATTTATTCAGGATACATTTATGAAAAAATATGTGATTTGTTCCTATTTTAGAAATAAAGAATACAGCAGTGACAAAGATCATCCAGGACAAAGATCATCCACTCTAACAGAGAATACATTCTAGTGGTGAAGGCAGTGATGGACAAATCAATAGTGACATGTATCTATTCATTCTATACATGATAATAAGAATATTATGTTTAAGACACTGTCCTAGGTGTTAGAGATATTAGTGAATATAAGATAAAAAACTATTTTCCTCCAGAGACCTTTGATTCTAGCGGGTGATAGGAACTATAAACAGACTAAATAAGTAAATACAAGCATATTAGGAAGCCATCTGTAGTGTGGTAGGAATCCTGGGGCTGGAGAAACCTAGCAGGCCCATTTCACAAGGTAGGATCAGGGACGATAATGGAGTCTCTGAGTGTGGAGAAGCTACAAGAAGCTAGAAGTGAGCCAGGTCATGACTAGGAGACACAAGCAGAGCTAGGAATCTTCACAACTCAGCCCATAGCCAGATAGAAGGAGACCATGCTGGCACTCATATCTTGGGTATCTTTATATGATTTGACAGTAGAAATGGGTATCAAATCCTCAACTGGAGTGATGACCAAAAGGATGCCTTATTCGCAAGATGATCTTAAGAGGGGCAAAAGATGAAGAGGCCTGTAGAGTTTCATTTCTCAGAAGAAGAGAGAGTGTGGAGCTGGTATTATAACTGATTGGATTGGGGAGACATTCTGTCCTCAGAGGAGTGTCCACTCATGATGAGAAGCTACTTCAAAAGCAAACACATTTTGAGTGGGGAAATCTATATTCTTGGAATGTTGGCCCAGGTAACAGTATCTATCCTTCTCCTTGCTGAGGTGAGGTGAAGTGGACATCAAAGAAACAGCTTCATTAAAGATAGTCTATGGGATGTTCATGGTGAAAAGCAAGTGAGAGACACCCAGACTTCAACCCAGGTACCTAGGCCTTGCCAGCCCAGGCAGCCATCAGCCCACCAGGGTTGAGGATGAAATAAGTCCAACCAAGTTCTTTGTTGACTTTTTTAAACCAGGTCCCAATGCCTCTAAACTACCCTTACTGTCAAGGGATACAGTAGCAGCTTTTAGACTCATACTCTTCTCCACATGCCTTCGTGATGCCAACCACACCCACTTTATGGAAGTATTGTGTGAGACAGTCCTCCGTGAGTTTCTTGAATTCTCACTTGTCTCTCTAGTTATATCAAAAAATGACCAGGCCTCGATTGCTCTTAACTTGGGCAGTTTCTCAGAGCGTGTTTTGGAGAGAGCAACTTTGAAAGATGAAGTCTCTGCTTCAGGGAGAGATAGCAAGCTTGCCTACTGCTTGTTATACAAGCAGTGGATTGTGCTAACTCAGAGTCCCTTGGTAACAATGAAAATCCACTGCATGCATAGCATCTCTCTGGCCTCCTCCACATCACAAGACTTAGGATCAAGGGAAACAATTCAAAACAGAAGTTTTGTGTCTTCTGAAGCATCCATGAAATAGTACACGGAGTTAACAAGGAGTTAACTCCTTGGCTTGTGAATGGGGGTAAAATAAAATCCCAGACCCCATAAGTAATCTGCTAATGAAATTGGCCTTTGAGAAGTTGTGTTTGAGATGTTTATCAAACATCCAAGTGGAGATGTCTACATATGGGGATATACAGTTTTGGAGTTCAGAGGAGAGGTCCCAGCTATAGGCAGCATTGGAAGTCATTGGGATACATATGTATTTGAAGCTTTGAAACTTCATGAGAGTGAATTCACCAAGAATGTGAATATAGTTAGATAAGAATAACCAAGCCTGAGTCCTGAGACATTTCAATGTTGACATAACAACAAATGCCAATAAATGCCATGGAATAAATGCTAAATTGCTGGGTCAAGAAAGTGCCAATGACTTCTAGGAGAGAGGTGGAATAAATTATATTTTGGAGCATGACCGTCCCATCTCTCAATCTCATCTCATGCTGCTTAATTCCTAGCATTATTGGAAATATTTTGTTTCTTGAACATACTTACAACTTTTCCTGCCATGTGTCCTTGCTTTATTCACATTCCTGGGCCTGGAATGCTCTTCTCGTCTCATTTCTAAGAACTAAGTCCTGCCCTCTCAGATTTCTGCTACCATGTTGTTTCTTCACTGAGACCTATCCCAACCACCTCACCCCCAATTATGTTTTATCAAAACACATATGCATTCCCTTCCTTATGTATATCACAATTTATATATCTAGTATATGTTTAAAATACTAGGTTATTTTATATCTGATTACACATTTACTTATATACTGATAATGTCCTGCAAAATGCTCCATGAGAATGTGGATATCAATAGTTTTCTAGTCTGCTACACTCCCAACATCTGATCCTGTGCCTGGAGTTTGCAAACAGTTCAGTAAATATTTGGAGAATAAAGCCAGTACTTGTATAAATGTTGACCCTTTAATCCATCCAAGCTTCTAGTCACCCATCTGTAGAAATATATCAATTATATAGTTGTGAGACTCAATGAAGCGTGTTTATATGTACCACCTGATACATAGTAGGCCCTCAGTAAGTACAAAAAAGTTAATCACTTAGTGTTGGAAGACTATATGGGAAAAATACATTGAAGAAAAGCATCATTTGTTCAAAGGCAGAATTCTCTCTGCTCAGGAAGAGAAATGAATGGTGAGACTAGTCTATGAGTGAATAAAAAGCACATACAGAAAGAAGACTAATAGATTGAAATGTCAAAGACTGGAAGATTGGAAAAAACCCAAAATGGAGCTAAAGAAACTAGAACCAAAATGAGTAAAGATCTAAGCAACAAAATGAAAAGAACATTGTACAAGAAATGTCCATAAATCTAAGGAATGTTTCTGGTTCAGAGGGAGCAAGAGATCAGCAAAGAAGAAGATAGGTAGTGAGGAATGACAAAGATTGTTCTTTGATAGAAGCGGCTGAGCTGTCATAAAATCAAAAATAATACTTTCTCTTCAGGATAATAAAAGAGAGTGATGGGGAAGAAATGCAGGAAACACAGGTACACCTTCCAGAAGAAGTGTTAGGCGTTGACTTTGAAAACTATCAATCTTCGGTCTAAATAACTGATTAAAAATTAAGTGTTCCACGACCTTGACTGAACTCTCAGAAAACTCCAGATTTCATAAGAAAGAAATAAAAATGTTGAAGTGAGGAGTTTAGGAGAGGCCTCTTTAAAAATATCCACAAATAAGGTAAACTTAAATAAATAGAGAGGACTTGGGGACTCTAATATATATAGAGAGAGTATATATAACATATATAAATGTTACATAGAGTATATATATAACATATATAAATATGTGTTTGTGTACATGCATATATGCATAAATACACAATATAAGGGATAAAATAAGAAAAGCAAAACAGAACTATTTAAAAATTTTTTTTCAACATTTATTCATTTTTGAGAGACAGAGCACAAGTGGGAGAGGGGCAGCGAGAGAGGGAGACACAGAATCAGAAGCAGGCTCCAGGCTCTGAGCTGTCAGCACAGAGCCCGACACAGGGCTCGAACTCACGAACTGTGAGATCATGACCTGAGCCGAAGTCAGGTGCTCAACTGACTGAGCCACCCAGGCGCCCCATGAACTATTTTTAAAAGAATGGCCACAAGGTTCATGTACACATATTAAACACAAAGGAAATATGTAATTATTCTTGTTATAATTTTATTGCAATATTTTACTTATAATTATTATAAACTATTCTTTGAATGAATGCTATACACATACACAAACATCTGAATCCCTTTGAGGACAACAGTGTCTGGCTTAGGGTGAAATTCTGGGATCTTGGATCGGGTTCCACAATAAGCAAGGAAGGGCAGGACCTCAAATGACAGAATACAAAGAAGTTTATTGGAAAAATTTCATTTTGGAGTGAAACTTAAATGCCATTTGAGGTTTCAGAATCAAGGGTCTTGATAGCGGGGTGGCATGTGGGTGAAAGGAAGCAATGGACATGGTATGAAAGGAAGAATGGAGTCAGGAGGTAAAGGCATAAAACATTTCTTCAGGCATCAAAAGGTTAAATGGTCAATACACTATCCTATTTTGGCATGGGGAGGGAGCTGTTAAAAGTGACCTGGTGACTGAGAAAATAACTATAAAGACTTTTCAATGACTTGACTTCAGTTGCCAAGTTTATTTTGACCTATGCTATTGGGTTTATGTACCCTGCAAATTCATATGTGGAACCCTTAATCACCAATGTGATGGTATTTAGAGATGGAGACTTTGAGAAGTGATTAGGTTGTTAGGGTGGGGCCCTCACGATAAGATGAGCATCTTTATAAGACGAGACAAGAGAGGGCTTGCTTCCTCTCTCTCTCTCCTCGCCATGTGAAGCTACAAGGAGAAGATGACCATGTGCGGACCAGGAACAGGGTCTTCACTAGGAGCAAAGTTGCCGGCACCTCGGTCTTGGACTTCTCAGTGTCCTGAACTGTGAATAATAAATTTCTGTTGTTTATACCATCCATTCATTGGTATCTTGTGATAGCAGCCTCATCCGATGAAGACAGCCCGATACTCTAATAAATCACTGATCTTTGAAGTGGATATTTCAGATTAGTGTAATTTAAGGGGACTCATTTTCCAGTAATATCAGGTCCCTAAGATTCCTAACATCAGGCTCCGAGGGCTACTGACCTTATGAACATCAAAAAATAATTTTCAATGTGTGTCTCATTTGCAAAGAAAACTGCTGTGCCACCTTGACATGTTTCCCCCTTGCTCCAGATAATAATCTACTAGTAATAGCATGGCATGTTATGCAGTAGAATTCTGAGATAGCTTTAGTAAAAATTTTATTATGCCTTGTGATGTTGACCTACCTTGCTCACACATTGTTCTTACAATAATCAGGTACCAGATCAGGGGTTGGCAAACTATGACTTGTAAGCCAAATTTGGCCCACCAGCAGTTTTTGGAAATAATGTTTTATTGGAACACAGCACACCCATTTTTTTTTTTTTTTGTATTGGCTGCTTTTGTGATCTTGACTTGTTATCATCAGATAAAGTTGCCACTATGGGACCCAGTACTCTGTAGCACGACATCTGAATGGGGTAGTCTGATCACAGTTCTCTGGAAAATCTCCTATAAGATTTCCTTTCAAAACTTGATGGTGCCTCTTCCTGCCTCATATAACCATATGTAAATTTTTAAAATCATACTTTCTGAATTTATCTGCAAAGTTTCACAGGTATGTGAAGAAAGACCACCATATTAATCACAGGAACAGGATTAGTAATTTTGCCTTTTGGAGTCATTTCCTCAGCTTTATTAGATTCTGTTTTTTAAAGAATTTTCTAGAAACTGTAATTTTGTTTGCATACAGAGGTACAGAACATGCTTTAGTTCAGCATCACTATTCTCAATCTGAAATGTGAAAATAGCTTTTTGTTCCCTCAATCACTAATTGTCCTCAACTCTTACATTCCATCTTTTTCTTTAGCTACTCACATTTTGAAACCTTATGATGACTTCTTATATCCTCCAGAATAAAGCCTAAATTGCTCTATTAGGCCATAGAGGATTTGCATAGTGTGGCCCTAATTCATCTGTCCTGGTTTGTCCCCATCACCTTTCTGCACCCACACTTTGCATTTTCTGTACGTCATGGAGGCTTTCTCATGCCTCCAAGATTTGGTACCTTCTTCGGTTTTCTCTGCTCCATAAACCTTGTGCATCTCTGCATACGCAGTACCCATTCATCATTCATTTCTTTATTCTCTCCAATTCATCAAATATTTATTGAGCACCTGCTCTGTTTTGGGTTCTTTACAAAGCATGGGAAGAGAAGGATGAATAAATATGTACATTCCCAAGGAACTAATAATCCAGAGGGAACTTCAACTACCTAAACATTTAATCATGATGCAGCATCAGACCTAAATTAAGAAAAAGAAACATACATTTTTGAACGCAAAAACAGACATGAATTATAATACTTTATAAGAAATATCCTTGTACAGGATCCAAGTGAGGCCTAGAGCCTGTCAAAAGTGGCACCCAAATCATTGGTTTTACACCAAAGTTGTCTGCACGTATAAATCTGACTTTCTTTGAATACCTGCCATCATTTCCTCATTTGTAACTAACTAATAGAGATATGTTCTTAGATATTAGCTAACATCCTCAAAATTAGTAACTCCATATTTGAACTTATCATCATATCCATCAGATATACTTTTCTTGGGTAAACTCCTTTTTTTCCCTGAATTCCTAATCTGCAACATCACATGATTCTTCTGAGTCATGTAAAGATGCATGCACACACACACATGCACATAATTTAAATTTCACTTACTCTGAGAGCCCTTGCCTAGTTTGTTACACTCATTCATAGATTTCTATCCTTTTCACAATATTGATCACAATTTAATTTGGTACTGAATTAGTAATTCAATAAATTATATCAGCCCCATCCCACTAGACTACAGCTGTTTGTAACTGCCTGAAAAGTAAACCACTGCATTCCTAGTATATCTCTTATTCTCTGGCACAGGGTAAATATTCAGTAAATAGTTGCTTTTAAGTAAGCTTTGTGCCCAACATGGGGCTTGTACTCATAACCCTGAAATCAAGAGTCACCTACTGTACCAATTAAGCCAGCCAGCCACCCCAATAAATAGTTTTTGAAAGGAAGAAGAGGAAGACATTGGTCTTTGTCTTATTATGTTCCGTGATTTGTTGAAGTTACTTTCTTAAAAACCCTGCATTTCAATATGTTTCCCTGATTTTTAGAAATTAAATCACTAGTCCTCCACCTCTAATATATTTGATACATAGAAATCAAATTACATCACTTTAACTACTGTTCAAATTTACCTTATTAACTCAAAAATATTCAATAACTCCACATTGACAAAAGAATGATATCCAACCCCTTTATACTGGTAATCAAAGCCCCAAATGTTTTTTTCTTGGACTCTATGCTGTATTTTCCAGACATCTTTAAAGTAAGATGTATACATATAACTGAGTACTAATAAATGGAAATTTAACCATAGTAATGTGCCTCCCACTCAGGACTAGTCCATGACAATCTCCAACACATGATTCTCCATGATCTTCTCCTCTCTGTTGGCTGGATGTCAAAACCCAGGACACTCTTGGAAGCCTTGTATTAAAGATGGCAGAACCTCTATCAGACAGTCTGGTTGAATGTGTGAAGCAGATAAACTCTCTACAACTCTGGCACATCTATCCATTAAATGATATAATTTACATGAATCAGAAGCATATTTCTATTTGGGTATGTGACTGAGATATTAAGGTTTCCTGGTTATATCATCTGATATTGTTTAATGAATGTAACCTGATTAATATCAATATTCTCCTTTAGAAATATTTCCCTTTAGACAAAGTGAATTTACACGTGTGTATCTTTACCTTTGTAAAAGACATACCCTGTATTGTACATTGCGCATCTCACAGCAGTGGGGCCTTGTAGACCTATCCACCTCATTATCCTTCCCTGAAGTCAGAGATGATTGAATAAATTATGGTTGAAACTGAGTCAATTCTAGTATTTCTCCTAAACTGGGGCAGTCTTGTTGGATAGTGACAGGAACTCAAGGTAAAAGATGATTGGAAGTGCCATTTTGAGATGGTCATAATGGAATAAGTAGAAGAGCAGAGAAAACTAATATGTGTATGTAAAGGGAGAAAATTAAAAGACAACACAGGGAGAGTCAGAGACGAGCACTCATTTTCCCTTAAGCAGAAGCAGAGGAAAGAGTAAGTGCTTGTCTTCTCATTGATGTTTTTGTTCTTGTTCCAGGTTCTGGAGAAATCCAGGTACACTGCTGGCAATGGCTTTGATGTGGTGTCCAGATACTCTTCCACTAAGTTTTCCCTTTTCAGACAAGCCACTTAGTTGACTTCTACTGCACTCAATCAAATGTTCCTTTTCTAAGGCAATACTCCAAGCTTTTGGTCTATGTACGTTTGCTTGACCGATTTCTTCCGTAAAATGCTCCCCTACTGACTTCCACGCTTTTCAATTTTTACTTATTTTTCATGGCCTCCCTGATTTTTTAAGGACAATTTAAAACTAAAAGAAAAGGTACATTCTGTATCCTCCAAGTTCCCCAAACACACATTTCTGCCCGAAAAGGGATAAAACAAACACTTACATTCCTTAAATGTTCTATGTAAAGATGAGAAGCTTTGAATACTGATTCTTCAAAATCTAAAAGAGAAAATATTTTGCAATCCCAAGAGGTGATAAAATAAAATTATGAGCGTACTTTGACTTCTATTAAAATACAGGCAGTATTAAAAAATGAATGACTTAATTCTCTCAACTTTACTGGCACGTTTTATCAAAAGCATGTGTGATAGTAATTAAAATGTTTCTAATACGAATCATAAAGGCAGTGTTTCTACAGCTTCACGTTAGTACATGTGTAGTTTCATCTCTTGAGATGATTTTTTCTTTAGAAGAACCATTATGGTTAGAAAAAGTCCTTGAAAGTTCTTTCCTGATTGTCAGCTCTTATCTTCAAGTCTTGTGCTTGTATATCTTTTCATTTTCCTAGATCATATTCTGGATGTTCTTATGCCTGATATAAAGCAGTATGATATTGAGAGACCATTAAATTCATTGGATTATTATACAATAATGCTTATTCTAATTATCGATCTTACCATCCTTTACCTCCTTTTCATTTTCACCTTCATCAGTGCCGAGAATTAAGTTCGTACTCTGTGCCGGTCACTAGCTGATGCTGTTCCCGGTATCAGCTCAGCCAGGCTTTACAACCAGAGACTGAGGCAAGTATTTTACTGAGGAGGAGATTAAGTCTCAGAGACATTCACTATCTGACCCTGGGTTATACTGTAGCCGATAAATGGTTGTATTGGAGCTTCAGCCTCGTTCAGTCCAAAACTCTCTTAACGTCTGCTCTTTCAATGAGGAGGATGGAGGGGCACGTTAACATTGAGGGGCAGTGATGAGGTGACACAGGTTGATGTCACAGAGGCTGGCAAGTGTTTGGGAAAGTGGGGGTGATAGTGATGAAGGAGAGGAAAGGTAATTTTCTCTTATTCTGAGTTCTTAGGTGAGATTCCTATAATAAAAAACAGATTAACAAGAGAAAAGCAAATAGAATTTACTAATATAAATATCTCCTATATACATGGAAGAAACTCAGGGAAAATGAGTAACTCCTGGAGTTGGTATAGAATTCAGGATTAAACACTATATTGATAGGGAAAGAGAAGGAGGGGGGTAGACTTTCTCAAAGAGAGGAAGTGACTTGGGGGAAAGATGAAGAGCAGGTAGTTTTTGATGCCCTTGGAAAAACAGAGTGGGAGGTATGACAGTTTGTGACAGCATGTTCTGTGTGGCATCTTTCCTTCTGTCATGAGTCAATCTTCCTCAGAAGATGAAGCTCCTGGGGCAGATTTAGACAATTGAGTTCCTCTTGCAGGGTCTGTGTTTAGGTAGAGAAGGCCTCTCCTTACTTTGGCTGTTTTTCAAGTGCCAACGTCTCAAAATGTGCCAAGGCGACATACTTTGGGGTGGCATATTCGGCCATCCTGCAGAGACACGCTCAGATGGTAGAAAGGTGAGATCACAGGGATATAAGACAGTGTTTAGTATGACCTACTTTGGTTACTACCTTCTGGAAGGAATTAAAATTAAAAGAAATTTAAGTAGGGAAATCCAGGCGATACTGTTCATAGGCAGGAGGGTTGGGCAGAATTCGAGGAACACAGGCTGCCCCGGACCTACCGTCTCATCACCAAACCCTGTACGTGAACTGGAAGCATTTTGTGTCATAAACGTTATTACCACATGAGAGGTAGGAAGTGTTTCTGTCTGCTGTGGCACTACTTACTGTCACACACTACTTCCTTCTGTAGAAATCACATGCTTAAGCATTTGAGTGATGCTCGTATTAGTCAGAGGATTCAAGCAAGTTCAGAGATGATGGACTTTTCTCTTCAGAGCTATTTCAACATTACCATCTGGAATCCGCTCTTCTGGCTTTTGTTCTATTTCTGCTACACCATGTCCAGGCCTTGTGAAGCCTTAAATTTCCTCAGCAGATTGGAGCCAAACCCAGCATCAATTTAGGACTGTAGCTCATTCACACTGACTCCATATTATTTCCTCTTAAACAGAGTTTTTATACATTTCTGGGGGTACGTTGCTTTTATTTTTTAAGGGGGAAGTAAATTCCTGAAATCCTGAGTCTAACTGCTGGCTCTAAAGTAACTATGGTTTGCTTCTCCCTCCACAGCAAGAGAGAACGGCCAAATGTAGAAAATGGAGGCTCAGGGAAGGACTTGAGCATTGACAAGGCAGGTTCCTGCTGACCCCAAAGATTCAGGAACCCAGCCCACGGCCCTACAGCTTTCTGGACCAGGCAGACATCTCTGTTGAGAGACGTTTTGCTGAGGTGACATTCCTGCAAACCAAATGGGCTCGGGTTCCCCTGAAAGTAATGGGATCATTGAGAAGCCAGAAAAATAAAGGGTTTTTAATGGCGTAAGGGTTACAAATGCCGTAGGGCATATGGAATAAATTGTGAAGAAGTAATCATGAGACTAGAAGCCACAGATTTAATAAGACTACATTTGTACCGTATATACAAACAGAATTAGAAATAAATCCTATATGTTGGCATGGTCAAACCAGCACAAAATCATTTACCTTATATTGCTTTTATTTATTTGTTCATTTTTTACGAAAGGAAGAATAATTGGTACTCTATAAACAAATGCATGTGCATGCTTTAGAAATGATTTTTACGATTTTTTCCCTTTCCCCATCCCCCTTTAAATACTTCACTGGTCATATGATTCTATATTTGAAAATTTTGCTTTATCATCAGGAGGACTCATGCCTTCATAGCTCAATGTAATTTTTTAAATTTCTATTTGTAGAGTTGGAGCTGAGGGAACTAGCAACATTTGAAACCTGGAATGTTTCTCTGTTTGTGAATTTAATTTAATTTTATGTTTCGCTCAGCATGGTGCATATAGAGAGGGATCCATTTAACTTCAAGCTTCTCAAACATTTTCTCTATATTCTCATGTTTGGATTTCTTAAGCTATGGGTATAATACTCCTTGAGCTTCTTTTTAACACAGAAAAGTGGTATGAGTGGGCTGTTCCACCCAAATTACAAATAAAATATTCAGCCCTAAATCTGAATTTACTGGTATTTTCAATTTTCCATTTATATAAAATAAAATGGAACTTAATATAAAACTGGTTACTTAAGGAACATCTTTAGTCTGTGCTCCAAGCAGTAAAAACTAATGCAGTTTGAAATTAAATTATTTTACTCTCCATTGGTGGCAATTATATTAAAGATTGAAACAAATAGTTTTTGGTATTGTCAGTCTGCATAGTTTGCCCATTCTCCTCTTCCACCTCTGCATTACATTATTTTGGAATTTAAGTGATTTAAAAAAATTACCAACTAATATTTTGCACATGAAATTAATATATGTTTTATATTTTTACATTATGAGCTATTAATGAACTCCTGTGCATACATTCTTCATTGAAGCTACTCATGTGCTTATGTTAATCACATGAGCCAGACTGTTTTTCCAGGACTAAAATCACTGTCCTGAATGTTATGTTTATAATTTTTTCTTTCTAATTGAGAGAAATAAAATAATGATTTTTACCACACATGTATGTAGTCTTAATATACTGCTTAATTATCTTTATTTTAAAAAATCATCAAAATGTTGTCATATTGCTGGTAGTCATCTGTAATTGACCCTATTTGACCCACATTGTTTGTATGACCCATTTGCATGTTGCTGAGGATTGTTTATTTTCACTGCTCTCTCTCTATTTCTTTAAATGGCTATCCTAGTATCGATTTATCCACCATCCTGATGATTAACTTTTGTGTTGTTTTCAGCTTCTGTTTTGTTTTATTTTGGCTATTCCAAATACAACTACTATAAATGTTTTCTACATGTTTCTTGGTTGGTGAAATGGCTTTCAAACTCTTCTGACAGTGATGCGCAGCTAGAAAAGTTTCACATTGTGGCCAGGAAAACATTAGGGAGAACCGTGCAGAGTGTGGAATATCATCTTACTTGCAAGCTAACAAACTGGCCTGCTATTATTTCATGGATACTGGCAGGAGACACAAAACTCTCAGGTCAGAGACAAAGGACCTCATTACTCATGGCAAGAGCAGTAGCCAGAGCTTCACGTTTTCTGGCATCAATTCCCCATACCTCAAAGTCCCACAGGTGTGACACAAAGGGTCCGTGATGGATGCCTGAACATGCAGTGGGCTGTGTTACGAGAGAGAAACACTGAGCTTGGGTGATCTTCCGCTTATGTAGTAAGCCTGCACGTTGTCTGGGGGGGAGACATTACCTCATCCCCCAAGGCTGTTCACTGCAAATACCACCCTGAGTCGTGGCCTGGACAAAGAGTGGGCAGAGCTCTGAATTCTTGACATACCAAGTAGGAATGTGCAGGGCCACCAAGACCCATGGTGGATTGCCTCTTGCAGCAAATATGTGTATGACTGAAGCCCTTATCCTTAGGTGAATATTGATCTTTTCTCCTCTATTCTATTTCATTTTCAGAGCTTCTGTATATGACCCACCAAAATAATTGCACAACCTAATATGTCACAACCCTCAATTTTAAAAATAAACAAAAATCAATATGCTAATTCATATGCCTGACAGTGTAATTGCTGGATTTTATTTAGCTTTAAAACACAATGTGAATTGTTTTACAAACTAATCTATCAATTATTTACTACCCTCTTCTTTAGGGTGTGAATGTTGCCCTGCTATATCTCTTCACCACTACTCAGCTTTGTCAGACATTTTATATTTCGATAAACAAGTGATTAGATTTTAGCTAATTTGGCTGTAATTTGCTTTTGAATGATTATTAGTGAGAAGTAATAATTACTAATCATTACTAAGCTTGTCATATGTGTGTAGGTCATTTGTAGTTTTTCTTTTGCTAAGTGCTTGTTCCATGAATTTAGGCCATTTAAACATTAGATATTTGTTCTTTCTTTTTTTTTTTTTAATTTTTTTTTTCAACATTTATTTTTGGGACAGAGAGAGACAGAGCATGAACGGGGGAGGGGCAGAGAGAGAGGGAGACACAGAATCGGAAACAGGCTCCAGGCTCTGAGCCATCAGCCCAGAGCCTGATGCGGGGCTCAAACTCACGAACCGCGAGATCGTGACCTGGCTGAAGTCGGATGCTTAACCGACTGCGCCACCCAGGCGCCCCAGATATTTGTTCTTTCTTAATTAGACATATAATTTTTTTTTCCATTTTTGGTTATGCATACTGTCAATATCTTCTGACTATTTGAATTTCAATATGTTTTTCTCCATTTTTGGCATTTTTATAAATAGTATTTCTTTTAATATTGTAATGTTTTCCATGTTTAATTTTTATTTTGTGATTTTTGTCACATACAAGAAATCATTCTAGGCCATTAGTTATAAAGATACCGCCCTACACTTCCTTCAAGGATTTTAAATGCCTTTAGTATTTAAATCCCCAATATATTTGAACTGATAAAATCATTCAAATACCTAGAAAAAATGTAACAAAGAAGAGATAAAGCTATACCAAATGAATCACATGATATTATTGAGGGAGAGTTGATATAATCTTAAATAAATGAAGAAATATTCATAGAATAGAAGACTTAGGATATAAATAACCAATTATCCCCAAATTCATCTATAGATTTACTGAAATCCCAAGGAAGAAAAATCCCAATTCTTGTGGAATTCTTTTGTTGACACTTAAAAGCTGATTGTAAAATATAATATAAACCTTGTGAGGGCCAAGAATAGCCAATGAAATCTTGAAGAAAATGGCTGAAATAAGACCACAAGTCCCAGTTATCAAGACTTATTTCAAAACTACTGTAATTAAAATAAGAGTGTTGTTGGTGCAAGGTTAGTCAAATCAGCCTAGAGAACAGCTTAGGCTTTAGAAACAGATTCAGATAGGGGTGCCTGGGTGGCTCAGTCAGTTAAGCATCTGACTCTTGTTTTCCACTCTGGTAATGATCTAGTGGTGTGTGAGTTTGAGCCCTGCATCGGGCTTTGTGCTGATAGCATGGAGCCTGCTTGGGATTCCCTCTTACTCTCTCTGTCTCAAAATAAATAAATAAACTTAAAAGAAGAAAGAGACAAATTCAGTATAGATACTTGATTTACAGTGAAAGTGGCACAACAGAAGGATAAAAAAAAAAAAAGGACAGTACTTTCACCATATTGCACTTTGTCAATTGGATATCAAAAAAAAAAAAAGATTTTAATCCACTCCCACTTTAATGGTAACCAATCTCAGGGGGATTTTAGATTTTAATGTAAAAAATCTTTCAGATGATAAAGAATATCTTCATTACAGTGGGGTATACAAAGAATACAAAGATGACAAAGATTACACAAAAAAACCCTCTAATTGTAAAAAAAAAAATTGACCAACATTCTGTGGAAATTAAGAGGTTGTGTTTGTCAATATACAATATACCTTCCAGAGAAGTGAAATGGCCAGCCATAGAGTGGGACATTTGCAGTGTCCGTGACTGACAAAAGATTGATCTACATAGTATATATATAAAAAAATTTTCCTATAATTAGTAAAGAAAAGGAAACTTGATTAGAAAAAAGATAACTAAAGGAATTGAATAGGAACTTCACAAAAGAGGATATTCACATGGAAATAAATATTTGAAAATATATTCAATCATATTAGTCATCTAGGAATTTCAAATTAAAACTACTATTACATAGGACAAGCGAGGCTATAAATAGAGTGGAAATACTCTTTGTTGGTGAGGGTGTGGAGCATATTGTTTGGCATAGTTTAGCAATCTGAGTAGATAGCTTTTCTTGCCTATCACCTTCTATGAAGTCTTCATACTATGTACACTCCAAACCATAACTGGAATGATCTATGGTAAATTTATAACATGTGAATGAATTTAACCAATCCACTTGATGTGTGTTCCTGATGCGATCATCAAACCTCTTTCTCCTTCCCAAATTTCCTGGGGATGATTTCTCATCTCTGTGTTTGATACAACTTCAAACTCAGACTTGCATCCTGGCATCTTTACAAATCTTCAGATTATGTTAGTAATTAAAATCCTATCTTTCTGTGTACTCCTCGAGCTCCTAGGATATATTTTTCCTGGCATAACTCAAGGTTACGTTCTAATACGTATGTTCTGTTATTTGTGTGTGTGTGAAAGTGTTGTCAAATCAACATAAATGTTATTTTCCTTTTATTTCCCTCATGTCACCTATAAGGCCTTACATAAGACTGAGCCTAATAAATATGTTGAAGATAATCTCAAAATGATGTCGCTAAAAGTAATTTCCAGACCAATTACATTTTTCTCCCATGATGGCTCAACAATCCAAAATTATTAGGCTCCTCAGTGGAGTCAGAGCAATTTGTCTGAAGTCCAGTAATACCTGCCTTGATCAAGTGTTCTTGTGGGTGGTTTAGAAACCATTCCTTGCTTTGCAGATGTTATTTATCACAGGGTTTCCTCTTAACACCTTCAATGTTGAAGATTTGATATTAGGAGTTGTGGAAGTGAAATTATTAGGGTGTCCTTAAAGTCCTTTTCCATAAATGCATGATTTATTGGGGCAATGAAAGAAAGGAATAAGTTTGCCTGCTCAATATAGCCCGTCATTTTTGATGAATGTGACTCACCTTTCGGGAAGAAGTCCAATTTAGCACTGGTACCATTTCTTGAATTTTATAAAGAAGGACATTGTAAAATATCTTAGAAATGTAGCCATGGAAGGAACAAACAGAGGTTGGAAGTTCAAAATCTGAACTACATTGATTATAGCATAAAGTCAATACTGTCCAATGTCAAGATACCCACCGGATAAATTTTGGCTTTTTTCTTTTGTAGCCATATTTGCTTGGTGTGGACTACCAGGTAGTAACATTTCACTTCATTACCTCTGTTATGTTCAGCTTAAAGTATGCCTTTTATGGCATGACCTTCAGTGGTTTGCTGGACTGGCTTGCAATAGCTCGTCAGTGCATTGTATACATTTCTTCCTGACTCCTGTTAGTGACATGTTGATAGCTTGAACTTGGCCATGGTGAGAGTATTTACACCATGAAAACTGATATACACTACCAGTTAGGGCTTCCACCCTTCCAGAGATCCACTGGGTGAGCATCCATCAGCACACCACTACACTGCCACAGTCCCAAGTGTGACTGCGGAAGCCTCTCAAATTTTCACCTAAGTGTCTATGACAACTTTGTCAATCTAATACTGTGTTCATCTAATAAACACACAAGTACTTCCAGATCCACAACTTTGGTTGGCTATTACCAACTAACAGCTAAATGGAATAAAATATACCAAGAAGATTGATTCGTATATACATGTTCTCAAGTAATTTAAAATACTTTAAGAATTTATTTTACCTTATTATTTTTATTTTTATTGATTTTAGAGAGAGAGAGAGAGTGTGTGCATGTGTGTGTGTGTGCAAGTGGGGGAGAGGGACAGAGGGAGAGCAAATGAGAATCTCCACGCTGAGCCTGGAGCCTGAACGGGGATCAATCCCAGGACGCTGGGATCGTGACCTGAGCTGAAATCAAGGGTCCCATGCCCAACCAACTGAGCCACCCAGGCGCCCCTAAAATATTTTGAAATGAATTCATCTTTTACAAAATAAACTTACCATCAACCATAGAAGGAATGAAATATGGAGAAACACCAGGAGACCTGTACTTAATTTGCATTTCATTCCTTATGCTTATAATGGAATGATCTTGAAGAGATTATTTCATTTCTCCGTGTTTCCAAGTAGTTCATCAGTAAACTTGGAACTTATGATACCTATATTTCCAGACTGTTGTGGCTGCATGGTGTCCAAATTATAGGAAATACACACACCAGTACACAATCAAACAAAATACCTGAATCCATTAAGAACATGGCCCCTGCCTTTTCTCAAGGTCAGCATAGCCCCTGCCCCTTGGCACTGTTTCAGTGTTTAGGGTGTTAGTTCCATAAATCCTGTCTCTGTCCAGCCTGTTGGTACTGTACTGAAGAAATTGCCCCTTTTCTGGAGCCTCAGTTAGGCGACTAAGGAGTTTAAGTAATTGCGTGAGTCTGGGCATTACACTTAATTAATATAAGCCTTGGTCATATTCTCATCAGTAAAATAATAACAAAACCTGCATCCTTTTTTTATAAAAATTAAATTAAAAAATGATTTTAACGTCATCATCCCAAAGATGTCACCTAGTTGTTACTTAGCAGTGATAATTTGTTTTGTTACTATTAAAATTATTAATATTATCACTTTTATCACTAGTACCACTTTTATTATCATCATTTTGTAATGATCTGTCTTAAATGCATGCTTCCCTCAAAAAATATGAATGAAACGTAATGGAATGATGTATCTTCCTATCACAAAGAGTATTTAGTCAAAGGATGCAGGCTACCTGTCAGAGGAGTCCCACCTGACACCGATAATGGCCAGAATCTATGTTACGGGTGGTTGAGTGATATTGGGACACCCCAATCCTTCTAACTCCACCCTTCTTTTCCAAGTGCAGGAAACAAATTCTAAGGTCCTCCTTCAGTAGATATTATGCCATGGGTATCATAAAATAAAATATGACGTGGCTTGCTCAAGGCTGTTGGGGGAAAAGCAGAGTCTTAGGAGCCAAAGTGGAGGTCCTTTCCTGTCCCTAATGACTTCGTGTTTAACCTCTGCCTCAGGATTTTTCTGAGGGGCTGAAGTAACAAGAGAGGGAGAGAAGGCTAATGTGTAGTTTGAGGAATTTGATAACGGGGCTTTTTGGGTAAAAGGGGAGAGGGCCTAAATAGCTTCCCTCAATCATCCACATTCTCTGACCCCTCAATTGATCTCATTTTCATCACAGCTTGCTGTATTTTCTTCTTGTAAAGACCAACATATTTTTCTTACCCCTCATTTCTTCCCCCCACCCTGCCCAGTGTCTAAACTCCTGCCTAATACCCTAAGTATCAAAGTTTCTTTCTTTCCAAAGGTTTCATAAGTGTCTCCAAAAATTTGCCGAGATCATGCTAGATGCATCCTGGCTAATGTCTCTATCCCTCCTAAGAGCTCTCTATCACAGTAATTATGTTCTCAATTTTTTTTAAGTGAAAGTAGGTGATATGACTCACCCATGACCACCAGCTTTTTACTGGCACAGTAGAGATTTTTATAAAGATTGATTTGTTTAAAAGCACCTGTGTTTTCCACTACCATTCACTAGCCCCCAAGGCAAGGTTGGATAAAATTAGAAGATCCAGACAACAATTCTAAATAACTCAGTTGACTCTCTAAAGGGTTGTAATTAAAGTTTCTTTCTTCTGAAAACTCTTTGTGAAGGAGAGAAAAAAACTTACCTTGGACAGCTGGAGCTGATAAAGGGTGTCCTGAGAGAGAAAAATCCAGACAAAAGAGACTCTTGGGAAAGGCAAGGTCTGGCAGAAGTAGGTGAAAAGAATATTGTTCCTAAGGAGAAAGAGAAAAATAATTTTTTTTGAGGTTTGGAGCATTATTTCTCTCTTTGCTGGTTGAAGGATCTTTATTTTCATCTGACAGGCAAGACTTATTTATTCTTAGGGAGAAAGTTGGTCTTCTGTTCTCCCATTCCCTGCCTAAAGTTAGTGGATTGACTGATTCCCAAATCCAGATGTTATGACAGAAGAATGGAGAAGTCATAATGTGATAACATCTCTAAGTCCCTCTTAAGATGCTTCTCCCCTTCCCCCCTGCCAGAAAAAGTAAAAATGTCTTTTTTCTAATGGTGTTTTGTAGGCCAGAATAACCTTTGGAAGTAATGCTAGTTACACCCTCTGGGTAGGACTCTTGGGAACAAAGGAAGCAGTTTACATCATTGGTCTTGAGGTTTGTTTTTGTTTAAAGTGGATGATTGTGCCATATATATTCAGTTCTCTTTATTCCTTCTTTTTACTGAAGTGTTCAGTTTAGCTTTACTTGTTAAAGTGACTGCAATATATTTGGAAGAAAATGATTAACTTAAATGTGTACTTTGTTAATCTGCTTCCTGATTTGCTCTGGTTTGCTCTGCAGAGGCTTCTCCATGGTGGCAATGACTAGCCTGTTTTCCAAATAAATTTATTTTTGGCTCCCCCTGTGATTTGTCCCTCCTGATTTCTGACCTGGAGGGATTAGCATCGAGTTTCTTATTATATCTACTACAAAATTAATTTTATAAAATACGTGTAGATTTTCACCGGAACCCAAATTAGATGAACCTCTTGGCTTAGCATTTCTAAAAGAAGAGGGAAGACAGAACTCTGCAGTCAAATCTGGCTTTGAATCTTCTTCTAACTACAACATTGGACAAGTCATATATCCTTTCTAAACCACAGGCTTCTCATCTGGAAAATGGTGATAATATTAGTCCTCACAATAATCCACAATAATCCTTACAATTTAAAGTGTATATGAATGAAGTTATGAATTGTGAAAGTCATCATGCATAACTTAGCACATGGAACTTAGTGCCATACCTTGTAAAAAGCAGACGTTAAATATGGGTCTTTTGTCACTGTTCTTTCTCATTTACCTCCTCCTCTCCTTCCTTCTCTTCCTACATTTCTGTTCTTTAGCAGATCCTCTGCTCATCACCCCAGTATATTGGAATTTTTAAAAATAGAATATAGAGCATAAAGAATATAATTTAGATTTTTTCTATTGTTGCTAAAACTATTGAACTAAGAGTCTAGGACTCAGACTTTCTTACCTCAGGCTTTGTCTCCAGGTACTGAATTATTTTCCCTTTCAGCAGTCACTGACAATTATACTTTGCTAAGCAAGTGAAGGGATTTCAGGTAAAGTTCCACGCCTGTAAAAGAAGCATCTAGGCTCTCATAATCCACTGTTCAAACAAAAAGAAGTACAACCTGGAGCAACTGCTTTTTTAAGAGTGTTAAAAATTTTTGAGGGCTATGAGGCTATCAGCAGGAATGGAGCATAGCTGGAATGCCTGACAGAAAACTGGTACATATTATATTCAAAACAGTAGGTGCAGAATATTTATTTTGGTGAGAAGAGAATGACATGTATCCTGTGTATTATTACATAGATTTCACTCCAGGAGGACAGAATGCCACAGAAGGGACAAAATTCTGACTGTATAGTATCATCCTTTCCTTTGCTGTCTTTGGGAGAAAGTTGACAAGTGGAATCTTAACTTCTGAAACCCGTGGGTTATGCTTAGAGAAACAGAGGCTGGCATAGAAAATTGACTTCTCCCTTCTTCCCCCTTTTTTTCCCCAATACATGTGTATGAGTGCTCTAGATAATCTCTTTCTCTGCAACGTGCGTTATGTTAACAGAGTCAGTCTTTTTGCTTAATGAAAAGAGCCTATGATTTTCAATTGTCTGAAATTTGTTATATTCAATGGTTCAACTATTTATAAGTCTTATTACTTAGCACGGAATATTCTCCCTGATTATCTTTTGCCGAGCCTATTTCTGCCAGTGCTTTTCATAGCCAGAAAGGAGAAATATCCTTCCTATGACTCTTACTCCATGAGGACTTCCCTTTTTAACTTATTCATGCATAAACACACTTTCCTGACATATTCTGGTGCACAGGAATCAAAATGCAAATGTCACCTAACAAATGACTTAAAATTGACTATTATGCTGTCCACCTCACTCAAGCACCAGCAATGGTCTTGGGTCAGGCTGGGTTTTTTTAATGAAGAGAAAAAACACTCCTTAGCCATGCGAAGGCAAAGCCTGAGGAGGATCAATTTACCTCAACATAGCTTTTCTATTTAAAAAAAAAAGAGAAAACAGGCAAGCCGGCATTTTAAGGTATGGTGTCATGGCAAACAGAGTGAAGCTGTTTCTTCTTCAGCTCTGTTGCCAAGAGCACTGCAACTCAGAAATCATGAAAATGTATTTGGCAATAAAATGGGAACCCAGAATTGTGGGCTTCCTCATCTATTTCTGATAAAGCCAGTTTTGCATGAAGAATCTAAGCATTGAATATGGAGATTGTTAAACCCCTTTATACCCAGGTCGTCCAATCTCTAGAGCCCATCCATAGAATTTCTGTGGGTATATGGACATTCAGGAAGAGCTCCTGATGTGAAGGAAACAAGAACTGTAGATTCTTGAAGAATGCAGGGCAAATGTCTAAGAAAACAGAAAGCTTTGTGAGGTGAACTAATTTTGGGTGTTGCTTTCTCCTAGTGGTACCCAGTGATACTTGGAGATGTGACTGGAAGACTGAGTAATTAATTAGAACTTTCGAAAGTTTGTGCAGGTTAGTGTGGGGACGGCATGATAAAAAAAAATGGAGTCCAGGCAGCTCTTGTCATATTAGACAGGACATCTTGGCAAATCCCAGTGGCAAATACATAACCATAAATCAGTAGTAGATATCAGGAGGAAACAAAGGGATTTAGAATGTTCTGTAGTTGGGGCGCCTGGGTAGCTCAGTGGGTTAAGTGTCAGACTCTTGAATTTAGCTCAGATCAAGATCTCCAGGTTTGTGAGTCTGGGCCCCAGGTCAGGCTCTGTGCTAACAGTGTGGAGTCTGCTTGGGATTCTCTCTCTCTCTCTCTCTCTCTCTCTCTCTCCCTCTCTCTCTCTCTCTCTCTCTCTTTCTCACTCCGTCTATCTGCCCCTTCCCTGCTCATACTCTCTCTCTCTCTCAAAATAAATAAACTTAAAAAAAGAAAACAAATAGTAAGAAGGAAGATTCATATTTATATAACAGCAATTTAATTAATATCAAAAGCTAAATAATAAAATTAAGAAACAATATATGGGATTTAAGAAACAAAACAGATGAACACCGGGAGAGAGGGGAAAAGAGAGACAGGCAAACATACCATAAGAGACTCTTAACAATAGAGAACAAATTGAGGGTTAATGGAGGGAGAGAGGTGGGAGATGGGCTGGATGGGTGATGGGTACTAAGGAGGACACTTGTGATGAGCCTTGGGTGTTATATGTACCTGATGAATCACTATATTCTATTCCTAATGTAGCAGGATTCTCATACAAAGAGTCATGGCACCAAGACTTTTCTTTCCCGGAAGCAACTTTATTCCCGCTGGCACTGCTCAGTTGGGTTCCTACCCCAACAACTGACGTCGGAACACCATGAATGCCATGTGGTGTAGTTTTATATATATATATATATATATATATATATATATATATATATATTTTTTTTTTTTTTTACTTCTTTGTCTCCCATATATGGTAACACACACAAACATGCAGTCTGACTAAGTGGTCTCATGTTACCAGGTCATGAAGGATATTGTCAAGTATGTGAATAGCAAGATTGCCTTGAGGTTTGTTTGGTTTTTTTTTAATCTTTCCTTAGGGAGGGGACCCTTCCACACTGAAACCAATATTGCAGTGTATGTTTAACTAACTGAAATGTAAATAAAAACTTGGGGGAAAGAAAGAAAAACATATACCCAATGACTGAAAAAATATTAAAAAACAATATGGTTGAACTGAGGAATAAACTAAAGCATCCATCTTACCCCAAAATACATTAAAATTGAAAGTTAGGGGAAAATTGAAAGGAGAGGATTTAAAAATATGTAACATGTAAACATTAACTTAAAAAATGTCAAAATATCACAACCTTCATATTAAAAATGCATCTTTAATGCACACAGTAAGAATTAAAGGAAAGCTCAATGATTAAATTTCTGGTAAGAAATAAAGGAAAGCTCAAGATGATTAAATATGTAATTAAACAATAAGATAAGACTACCTCAAATATACATACCTATGAATATAGCTTAAAATATATAAAGACAATTTGACAGAAATAAAAGAGCTATACATACCTTTTATCACAGCTATATCCAGTCTTTCAGTAAACAAAACAAACAAAAATGATTAATAATGATATAGAAGACTAAAAGAACAAGATAAGCAAAAGTGGCTTAATTCATACTTAGTAATGTACCAAAAAACTGTAAAAATATACATTATTTTTAAAAAACTAGAAAATGTTAATCAAAAACTAGCCATATGTTAAGCCATAGAACACTCTCTTACAATTTGAGAAATGAATTATCAATGTCAACAGTATGTTCTTTAACCACAGTGCAATTAATAAAGCAATCAATAATATAGGAGATAATTAGTAAATTACTACAAGAAATATACTTGCAAATAATCTATGACATGCACCATAAGGATATCCCCATGCATTTATAGTTTAACGGTACATCGAGGGATGCCTGGGAGCCTCAGTTGGTTGAGGGTCCGACTTTGGCTCAGGTCATAATCTCATGGTTTATGGGTTCGAGCCCCACATGGTGCTCTGTGCTGACAGCTCAGAACCTGGAGCCTGCTTTGGATTCTGTGTCTCCCTCTTTCTCTGCCCCTCCCTACTCACACTCTGTGTGTATGTCTCTCTCTCTCTCTCTCTCTCTCTCTCTCTCTCAAAAATAAATCAACATTTAAAAAAACAAAACAATAAGTCGAGGATTTCGGCAGAGTTTATATGCATAGTTTGTGGGTCCTCTTTTTTGTGTCTCCCTTCCTTCTGCGTTTCTCTCCTTAATTTTCTAGTTTCTTTAGTCCCATTTTTTGTCCTCCATTATAGAGTGAACTGCAACTTTCTGCCACTCAGGCCAGTTGGATTTAAGAGTGTTCTCTCCAAATGCCTCAATTTCCCCAAGGCACTTCTCATCTTTCAGTTGTCAAGTTTCCTCTAGCTTCTTCATGCTTTCCTCTTGGTTATTCTTTAACACCTTTAAATACCTTATTAAAAAAAAAAACTATTATGCCCTCATTTTCAGATTGTTATCCACGGAACATTAGCCCCATCAAGCTACTCTGCCATTTATCAGAAACTAGAAAGATAGGGTTCATTTGTTTTTATTTCTATAATTTGGATTTTAAGTTGATAAGCCATTGATTTGTTGTATTGTGGGGTGGGGGGGGGTGGACAGTTAATTTCCCATGTTTCCATAACAAAAAGACTTTGATCTGTTTCTCTGGTTTGAACTTTGTGGGGGATGCTTTTTGCCACTTCATCCGTTTTGTGATCCATGAATTCTTATGCTCTCCTACTCCTAGTTTGTACGAAGGTTTGCTCTTTTATGTGGTCCAACCTAACCTTTATTCCATGCACAGAGAATGAGGCTAATTTAATTATTTTGTGCTCAAATAGGCTTCTAGCATGTTAATAATTATTAATTATTTGATTGCTTTTATTGAGAGAGTATTATTTGAAACAAAATTGGTTCTAAGTCCTGTGTTCTTTTAAGATTATTATAAAGAAAGAGAAGGGAGTAGGTAATGATGGGTATGTTAGATCAATATGTAATTCTGTGATTTGTCACGAATTTGTCATAGCCACTGATTCCTGCAACCATGACTTGCAAATGTCAAAAATCCAGAAGTAGCAAGATTAGAACTACCAGATCAATAAAATAGTATTTAGGAAGAGTTTATTGTGCATGTAAGAACAGTTCATGAACTAAGAGCTTTCAATTCAAAACTGACAGGAATCTCAGGGGCATGATGTTACGGGGTGGCTTATAACATCAAAATTGAGGAAACTGTTTAACTTTCCAATGGGAATTTCCAAATGGCAGGGAATTGATTAAAAGTAATTATCGCATACCATTTTAGGAAGATAACTTAAGTTTCTTGTATGATATTCAGAGGCATTTACAAGAAATAACTTAAGTTTTGCTTATGTCTGTGAAATAAGCTAGACTTAGTTTTGCATATGTTGCTTAAATGGTTTTGTCTGCCTGGGAAATTTTCAAATCTGGTTTCCATTTTGTGTTTAAGTTTAACACAAGACATAGAAATGCAGCATTAAATTAGGCTAATTGAACCTAACTAAACAGTTTAACCACTGTTGATTCTGATGCAGTTGGATTAAAAGTAGCATCTATCAGATAAGATAGTATAGGATTTATGAGATTTTTGTCAGTAGGCATGGGGAATGGATCATATGCTTCAGTGGGGATGGCAAAGTTGGTATTACTTCATATAATTCAATTATGCTGAAAAGTATCTATTTTTTTATATTTATATTTTTATTGTGGTATTTTCAACAGAGCTCTTGTGAATGGTAAATGGCAGAAACAAAAAAAAAAGTTTAATAGGGCCAATTTGTTTTGTTTCAATTTTTTGACTGTGGGAGTTGAATACTTTTTAAAATTATTACTATTATTATTATTCTTAATTTTATTCATTTTTGAGAGACAAAGAGACAGAACATGAGCAGAGGAGGGGCAGAAAGTAAGGGAGACACAGAATCTGAAGCAGGTTCCAGACTCTGAGCTGTCAACACAGAGCCTGACATGGGGCTGGAACTCATGAACCACGAGATCATGACCTGAGCTCAAGTTGAATGCTCAGCCAACTGAGCCGCCCAGGTGCCCCTGAATACTTTTCTTAGTAATTAAAAATTGTGTTCCACATATTTATTTTCATTTAGAAAGTTTAACAGTTTAAAATAAGTTGACTTAAAAAATGACTTGACTTTATTTGTCTCAGAATAGAATAATTAAATACAAACTATTAGACATAACTGTAGACCAAATGTTTGTATCTTTCCCAATTAATATGTTGGAGCTCTAACTACCAAAGCGATGATATTTGGAAATGGGCCTTTGGAAAGGTGGTTAGGTCATGAGGGTGGAGCCTTCATGAATGAAGTCAGTGCCCTTACAAAAGAGACTCCACAGATTTCCTTTGTCCCCTTCTGCTATGTAAGAACACAACAAGATGAATTAGGAAGTAGGCTCTCATCAGGTATTGTATCTGCTAACACCTTGATCCTGGACTTGCCAGCCTCTAGAACTGTGAGAAATAAATTTCTGTTCTTTATAAGCCATCCAGTGTCTGGTATTCTGTTATAGCATCCTGAATGCACAAAGATAGACATTAAAAGAGTTTCAGAAAAACATAATTTCTTTCTAGGTAAAGGAGTATATTAATTGAAATTAGAGAATTAGAATTAATTAGGATAAAAAATTCTTCATTCTGAAATGCAGAATCGTGTCAATAATTATGTCCATGTAATCAGCAGTTAGTCTTACTGTTGTGTACTCTGGTGTGAATCGACAAGCTTCTGAAGTGTTTGAACTTGCTATTATTCTTTATGATAGTGAGTATTTTGCTAACCATCGCCACCTTAATTTTTGGTTTTTGGCCCTGGGAGAGTGTTCTTGCATTGAGGTTGGACAGGGCTGCAAGTGAAGAACCAGGCAGCAAAAGAGAGGTGATTTAAAAATACAGCTGGGGTCCCCAGAAGTGAATTTGAAATTGTAATCCTATTTTTGTCCCTGTTTTTTATTTCCTACCAAAAGATTGATCTGTAATAGTTATGGGAATATATTATTTAGTATGTCTTTTGACAAGGCACTCTAAACTCCCCTATGAGGATTACTGTGGAAGGCATTTCCAACAAAATAGCTGCTACTGATGGAATTACTAAGCATGAAGAGAAGGAAACTAGGATTAAAAATATATTGGCATATACTTGTTTTTTTGTTTTTTTGTGATTTGTTGTTGTTTTATCTTGTTTTTGTTTTTTGTTTTTTGTTTTGTTTTGTTTTTAGCTTTTCCAACCTTCATAACCAGTACTTGAAGGATCACAAAAAATAAAGAGCAGAAAATCTAGAAACAGAATATATCCTAAGGAAAACAACTAACAAATAATTTCTCTATCCAAAGTATGGCCCAGATCTAGCTACATCTTCTATAGAGGATCATCCAAATGTTTTAACGATGAAAACAGGAACTGCAAAGAGAAACAAAGCTGCTCTTGGCTGAGAAAGGGATTGGAGGGGGAACATTTTCAGCAAGGAAATCATATCTTCCTTATTCCTTCTGGGCTATTTGGGAACAAATGTGCTAGCATCTGAACTTCTCAAGCACGTGGTATTTATTTTAGTTCAAATATCAGCCTCATAATTTATTATAAACACAAATTTTGTGAATGGGATGAGGACACCTATCTCGTGTTTATTTTGAGGAGTAAATTAGTTTCTCTATGCAGTGTTTCTCCAGATATATTCCTTCTACCACCTACAAATAAACATCAATGTCAAAACCATGAATTTGAACCCAGGTCTAGTGAAATAGATTTTCAGATTGGGGAAAAGGTTGGTTCCTGACAATGAACATTCTGATAATTTGTACAGGTTATTTTTAGGCACATTAAAGTTTAACTATCATGTGGAAAACTCATCAGTTCAACTGATTTTGTATAAAATATATATTAAATGCCTAGTGTGTTGAAGGAGGCTTGATAGATATGAAGTTTCCAAAGAATAAGGGAAGTCCTCAGACCTCTAGGAAGTTATTTTTGGAAATATGAGGCATATAAATATATAATTTGTAAAAAAATATAAAATTTGTAAATGATATACAAAAGTACATGGGATAAATAATAGAATGGCATAACTTTTCTATTTGGGTGCAATGTTATTAATTACTATAAGGATTAAAATGAAATAAGGTATCTTCTTGGATTGCATTGGTTAAGCAAGTCTCAAAAAAAGGGTCAAAATTTTGGGACACCTGGGTGGCTGAGTCGGTTGAGCATCCAACTCTTGATTTAGGCTCAGGTCATGATCCCAAGATAGTGGGATTGGGCCTCATATTGGAGCTCAGGGCTGAGGTTGGAGCCTGCTTGAGATTCTCTCTTGCCCTCTGGCTTTATCCCCCACTGATGCTCTGGCTCTTTTCTCTCTTAAAAAAAAAGTCAAGATTTCAATGGTGTTTTGTATTTTTTTTTTTTACTTAAAGCAGTGCTATATGAAAGCTAACAATAAATACTTTTAATACTAATTTCTGTACCTTGCCTATAATGTTCCATTTGTACTAAACTTTTAGGATTCAGTTAATCATATTACTTCACATACATGGAGTGAAGATTGAATGCACTTTATAATCCTTACCAAACACACACTTTAATACTCATGAGTGGTGAATCCTCTGAAATTTACTAACTCATTTGTCTCAATAGGCGACTATGACAATTTGGGAAAACTCATTTACCTAACAGATTTCCTCTTGAGATTGTTTTGGTTGGTGACACACGCATTAGAAAGAGAGGACATTATTTATCTCTCTACGTCAACACAAGGAAAGGAAATAGGGAGGAGCGCTCTGCTCTCCAGGAAGACAAAATTAATTCCAGTATATATTTTAATTTAGATTAACTTCATAACCATCCACAGCACTGTTATTCCTCATCTTTCCTTCAGCTCGTTCAAGTGATTTCATTTCTTTTCGCATAAACTTTGCATTACATTTAATTCTGTAATCTCAGTAGAAGCCACATATCTTTTCATTATGCACCTTTCGCCGCTCCCCTGAAATTCTCCACAGAGATCAAGTCATATAATCATAACAAAAACTAATCAGCCTCCACTTGTGAGAAAGAAAGTATGTCAGGGAAAGTAAATAGAAGCAGTAAATCAGGAGACAATTGAGAAGGAAAACAGAGCACAGAGGTTACTAAATAATCCAGAAAGAGGTGGGATCCCAGGCTCTGGCAGAATTAACCTTTGCCACTTTCTATGATGACATTCTTTACTGTTCAGATGCTTGGAATACGTTCTGCCTTCTAATTAGAGTGGGACGAGTAAATTTTTCTTCCTCTTCTCTAAACAAAATCGAAAGTAGAAGGAATCATTATTCTGTGTTCCCATTTTGCCCCCAAGTAATAAATGCACGGGGAGAAAGAAAAAGCCTTTGTTTGTCTACAGCTATTGCTTTTTTCTTTTCCTTTCAAATTCACCTTTTAAAACATTTCTTTTATTAAATTAATGATGCAGTTTATTATAACTATTTAGTATATTCACAAGAGTTCTTGAATTATATTAAATCTTGTTAAGGCAATTTAAGGCCATTATTTTAAAAACAAAACTTGAAAGGGTATAGTATTAATTGCCATGATTAACAGCTATAATTAAAAACTTATTATTTACAGCTTATTGCCATTTTCTTTAGGTTATGCTAATCTATAGGCATTTAAAATTACCTGGCTTTAATTGCATTATGAGGATAAAAAAGGATACATTGCAATTAACTAATTTAATTGTCCAGTTTTCCCTTAAAGGGCTTATTACTTTTTATCAAATGAGAAATATTTGTTTCTATATTACCCAAGGTATTACTGTTCTTCACAGTTTTCTTTTCTCCTAAATTAAAGTAATAAAGCCAAATTATAAACTAGAATGGTAGAAAAAAGACTACAAAATAACTCTGGAAGGACAAAAATCATCAGTTCATTTGTTAAGAGTTATTGATTGGGGTGCCTAGGTGGCTCATTTGGTTAAGTGGCCAAAGGTTCAAGTTCAGGTCATGATCTCAGGGTTCATGAATTCATGTCAGGATCTTCACTGACAGTGAGGCGCCTGCTTGGGATTCTCTCTCCCTCTCTCTGCTCCCCCCCCCCACTCACTCATTCTCTCTTTGAATGAATAAATTAAAAAAAAAGAGTAATTGGGATACTTGGGTGGTTCCGTCAATTAAGAATCTGACTCTTGATTTCGGTTAAGGTCGTGATCTCATGATTTGTGAGTTCGAGCCCTGCGTTGGGCTCTGCACTGACAGTGGTGAGTCTGCTTGCGATTCTCTCTCCCTCCCTCTCTCCCTCTGCTCTTGTCCTACTTGTGCTCCCTTTCTCTCAAAATAAATAAATAAACATGTAAAAAAGAGTCATTGATTATATGGCATCAAGAACATGGGGCAAAGAATTTTGTGACATTGCTATTCAGTTAGTTAATCAGATAACAAAAATTATATGCCATAATTCTAGGTTTTATTCCTAATCCATTAGCTAAAGGAAGGACTAAAGCATGGGAGTGCATAGATTAGTGTACCCTCAGCTTCACTAGAGGATGAGGCAACAAAAACACATGGGAATTTTTATCTTAATGTCAAAAGAATCAGGTTAGAATTTATTGCTGCTAATTAACCAACTGAACACTTCAAGTCATGCATCCACTTTCCTCATGTGTAAAATAGAAATAACGTTACCCCTGAACCAAGATCAAGAGACAGATGTAGACTATAATCTCATATAGTTCACATCCCTCATAATATACTATTTCTATGTAAAGGGTTTTTACTAGTTAAACATGTATTTCAACTACCAATTTTCTTTAATGGAATAATGAGATTAAGGTAGATTGGGCATCTTGCTGGACCATTTTAAGATCTATACTAATAACTCTTCCAAGATTCTGCAATGTTTCAAAGCCTGGTAAAAAGTACATTAGAGAGATATAGTATATGTTGGGAGGGAGTATAGACTAATCACATTTATGAATATTTTGTAAACACTTAAAATTATATAGTAGGTAATAAAATACAACAGCAGAATGAAATAGAATATCAAGGAGAAAGTCCTGACCAAAGAGATTTTATTCCAGGTAAAATGATATTTCACTAGTAAGAAATTTATTCATGCATTTAGTCTGTTAATAGAAATTAGAAAAAAATCATATGCTTATTTCCATAGAGTCCGTGTAGGAGCAGAGACAGCATTATACAAAAAGCAATGTGAACATTATTGTATGTTAAAAAACACTCAGTAAAACAGCAATTGTTAGATATCTTTGACATACACAAAGACATATACATCCACAAAAACAAAAACATCTGCATAAATTCAAGAAAGGAAGCTTATTTAATTGAAAATATTAGAAGCTTCTCCACCAAAATCATCATGGTAAGGATAGCCACCATCTCCAGGAACATTTAATGGTTGAGAGGAAATATTAGCTAATTTGTGTAATTAGACAAAAGGACACTATTAAAATTGTATGAAGTAGAAAGGCTAAAATTGCCTCTATGTGCAGATGATATAATTATACATTTAGAAATTCCAAAAGAATCAATGAAAAAACTATTATAAACAAACAAATAATTCATTAAAGTATCAGGCAATGTAATGCTGGGGCCAGCTCGGATAGGCTTTTAATGCAGATTGTTAAAAGTTCAGGAATTTTGTAAGCCAGTGAATGAACCATTGAAAGTTTGAAACTGGCCACAGTGGAATTATTTATTCTACAGAAGTTAGTAAAATCTGCAAATCAGCATACCAATTGTAGCAGGTAGTAAAATCAATATACAAAAATCAACAGCATTTACATGTATTAACAAAAAGTAGAAAAAATATATACTAGAAAAAATGATCATTTTTATAATACCAAAGTAACTAAGAAATAACTAAAATATAAATCTGCAAATCTGTAAATTAAACAGAATTACCCTAAAAACCTGTGTGAGTAAAACAAAACAAAATTTTGGGAAACATGCCATATTCTTGGATGGGAAAAATCAAAAGAGTGAAAAGGCAATGCATGAAATGAAGAAAACATTTGTGTATGAAAAGAGGCTAATATCCAGAATATGTAAAGAACTTTTACAATTCAACAACAACAAAAAATAAACAACCGGGTTGAAAAATGGGCAGAAGACTGGACGTTTCTCCAAAGAAGAAATACAAATGGCCAAGTAAGCACATGACAAGATGCTCTGATTAACTAATCATTAGGAAAATGAAAATCAAAAACATAATTAAATATTTCACACCCATCAGGATGTTTATTATCAAAAAAAGAAATGAGGAGCCTACAAATACTAAATTCAGAAGAAAAGTGGAAATGTGAGAAACACATTTGTTTTCTATTTGACTTAAAAAAAGGTGCTAGCATTGTTTCATCACAGTTTATTATATTTTATTTTTTTAATATTTACTACTTATTTTTGAGAGAGAGAGAGAGAGAGAGAGAGAGAGAGAGCAAGCAGGGGAGGGGCAGAGAGAAAGGGAGACACAGAATCCCAAGCAGGCTCCAGGCTCCCAGCTGTCAGCATAGAGCCTGACGTGGGGCTCTAACTCATGAACTGTGAGATTATGACCTGAGCTGAAGTCAAACACTTAACTGACTGAGCCACCCAGTTTCATCACAGTTTAAAATGAAGTGGAAAGGAGCCGAATGATCTCAAAAAGGAAATTATTTAAAAAAATGAGTTTCAAAGTAAGTAGGGGCAGATGAGATCAAGTAGGTTAAACGTATTCTTGACAATAAGACACATTTCTTCCTCTCAGCATAGGAAAGAAAGAGGTAAACATTTGTATGCACATATGCAAGAAGGGAAGGAAGGAGGAGACTGGGAGAATTTAATGTTCATGCACCATATGAAAATACCTCATATCAAACTAATATGTTGTGTTAGTCATTTACAATTTTGATTTTGTATTTTGAATTCTTTGTGTATTTTCATTCAGTCCTCCCCCTCTCGTTTCTTCAGTGATGAAGTTTTCAAGTTATGAGGAAGAAGATTTGGAACCTTTGTATCCTGTAATATAAGTTGTGTATGAATCATTTGAGCTGACCAAAGCAGGACATGTGAATACCACCAATAAATCTTGATAATTAGGAGCAGTGTTATTAGTTTACCGTACCCAGATAGGCTAGACTTCAGATTCTCACCCTCCCTGATTCATTGATTTAATGGTTCAATTCTTATATACATTTACAGCTGAATAAAAACTGTTAATCTGGACCCCTATGGGGAACAATCTTACCAACTAGAGTACAATCCTTAATACAGATGGTTTTGCCTTTAATTTTACAGAACCCACTCACTTCCAAAGTTAGCAACATTTTCTCCCACTCAGTTTACTAAGGTTCTTTTATACTTCTGTAATACAGTAAAATTGGTTTTGCCATATTCTGCATTACACCTAGGGATTCCCTCAACCTCCTAAGTGATTTATAAAAAGTTGCATACATCATAGTTCGCTGTTTGTGCTATAAAGATCAATGGGCTTTGACACATCATCATTTCATGTATTTGCGATTATAGTATCACACAATTTTATCACCCTAAAGGAGTGATAGGAATTCTCTGTGCTTCATCTGTTCAACTCTCCCCACTCTGTCAATTACTGATCAGTTTATTATCTCTATAGTTTTATGTTTTCTAGAATGTTGTGCAATTGAAACTGTACAATGTATAGCTTTTTCAAACTGATTTTTTTTCACTTAGTAATATGTATTTAAGGTTTCTTCATGTACGATGTATAGCTTTTTCTTTTATTTTTAAAAATTTTTTTAAGTTTATATATTCTTGAGAGATAGAAACAGAGCACAAGCAGGGGACGGGGAGAGAGGAGGGGAGACACAGAATCATAAGCAGGCTCCAGGCTCTGAGCTGTCAGCACAGAGCCGGACGCGGGGCTCGAACTGACTAACTGTGAGATCATGACCTGTGCCCAAGCCGAATGCCCAACCGACTGAGCCACCCAGGCGCCCCAGATGTATAGCTTTTTAAAACTGATTTTTTTTCACTTAGTAACATGTATTTAAGGTTTCTTCATGTCGTTTCATAAATTGGTAACTCAGTTTTTTTAATATCAACATAGTATTTTATTAATCCGTTGATCTTCTTGAAGGACATTTTGATGGCTTCTTGCTCTTAATGGTTATAAATTATAAATAAAACATCTATAAGCATCTGAGTATGGGTTTTTGTACGAACGTGTTTTAAAGTCAGTTGGAGAGGGAGAGGGGAGTGTGGTTGCTGGATTATATGGAAAACTGTGTTAACTTTTTATTTTATTTTTTTTTTCAACGTTTATTTATTTTTGGGACAGAGAGAGACAGAGCATGAAGGGGGGAGGGGCAGAGAGAGAGGGAGACACAGAATCGGAAACAGGCTCCAGGCTCCGAGCCATCAGCCCAGAGCCCGACGCGGGGCTCGAACTCACGGACCGCGAGATCGTGACCTGGCTGAAGTCGGACGCTTAATCGACTGCGCCACCCAGGCGCCCCTGTGTTAACTTTTTAAAGAAACTGCCAGACTCTGTGCCAAAGTGGCTGTACCATTGTGCACTTCCAACAGCAGTGAATGAGACCCAGTTGCTCCACACTCTTGCCAACAACTGGCATTGCCATTTATTTAAGGAGCCAGCCACCCTCACTGATCTAATTGTAGCACAAAAATGAATGGCCTGAGACCTACTGTCTATTCCAGTCGTAGCATTTTTTTCTTTCTTCCACGTTAAGCTTATATCTTGTCCTGAACTACTTTGGAAAGAATTGTTCTCCTCCCTGGAGATTTTTGCAGGGGAGTCACTGGTTCTTTTACCATCTGTCTATTTTCTGGGTTGCCCTCAAGTTTTCTGACCGACCACTTCCTTACTTTCTTGTTTTCTAATACTGGTATTGTTTTATTCTTCTTTTTAACATTTTCTGTTATCTAAATGGAGAAGGAAAAGGAAGAAAAAGATGATGCTTCTGCTCTGTCTCCATCCAAGAATCAAATACTCATCTTGAGTGTCTAGTTAATAGGGATATTTTTGTGTAAACACATAAATATTTTTTAAAAGGTTACTAATGTTTTATTTGTAACACAAGGATCCTTACAATATTTTCCTATGCCTTTTTATAAGGAAGTTATGCCAACTGTATAAATCTTCTTTTACAAGTGATTCCCAACTCATTACATGCATCCAGTATAACCCTAATATGAAAGCCAAGCAATAACACTGTATGAAAAGAAAACTAAAGAACAGTGTCAATTATAGGGGTAGATATAAATATTCTAAATATAAACACATTAATTGAAAAGTTGAAAATAATTTTCTAGCAATGTTTCCTCTTAAGATTTACAGATGAAAAGATCCATTAGCATAATTCAAAACATTAATGGGGTAAAAAAGAAAAATAACATTTAAAAAATAGATGTAGATAGTAAATTTGATAAGTTTCAAATGATTCACACTAAATTTTTTTTAGCATATTAGGAGGAGGCTTCCATAAATAAGTGAAGGATATTTACCAAAAATATATAGCAAAAATCAGACTTGGTGTTATATTTTTGGAAATAGTTTCTTCATGTGTCAGAATAAATAGTACCTTGGATGGCCAAAACTGTTCATTATTATACTGGAGTTTGGAATTTCTTATCCAGAAATCATTAAGCCCAGGCATTAAGATGAAAAAAAGGAAAGAAAGAAAGAAAGAAGAAAGAAAGAAAGAAAGAAAGAAAGAAAGAAAGAAAGAAAAGAAAGAGAAGGAGAGAAAGAAAGAAAGAGAGAAAGAAAGAAAAAGTAAGAAAAGTAGGGACATTTGAGTGGCTCAGTTGGTTAAGAGACCAACTTTTGGTTTTAGTTCAGGTCATGATCTGACAGTTCATGGGTCTGCACTGGGCTCCCCATTGTTAGTGTGGGGCCTACTTGGGATTTTCCCTCTCCCTGTCTCTCTCTGTCCCTTCCTATGTGCTCTCTCTCTCTCCCTCAAATATAAACAAAATTTTTAAAAAAGTAAAATAGAAAAAATTTGCATTATTTGTTGAAGATATATGGTGAATTTAGCACATACAAGATAGTTAATGGACAAATTTGTATGACTAATAAAAGTGCGGCCAGTATAATAGATATAAAAATAATATATAAAAATAAAGATAGCATATAATATTAATATGTAATTAATTTGGGTTAAGATATCTGAGTAAAAATGTCCAAGACTAGAGATATAGAAGCTAAAACTACATTTATATCATTTTCTATGTTTATACTTATATACATGCAATTTTTGAGAAGACTCAGGGAATATAGAAAGTGTAGAGGAGAGTTAATAGTGAGCAATTAATTAGGGATTGCAAAACTTAATTCTATCCTTTAAAAAGATTGAGAAAGAGAGAGTAGTAACATAGGATGAAAACTAGGAGGATGTTGTAACATATAAGCCATATGTAGAAAATATTTTAATTTTTCATGTGTAGAAAATATTTCAAGAAATATGTTTCAAGTCTGATCAATTCTGCCATGAAGCTGAGTGAATCAAAGGCCAGTAGAATTGACTACTGGATCTGGCAAGAAGTTTGTCACAGTTAACTTTAAGAACAGCCGTTTCTGCATGGTAGTGGGTTGGAGGCTTCTATAAATTCCTTATAGGGCAGTATCTTATTTTCTCTATTTGGCTGCATTGGCAACTAGAAGCTGGACCCAGTATATTCTGACAGCCCAGCAGAGGTATAAAGAGTGTGTGATAAGAACGATCTTGACCATCTTGCCAGCCCACATAAAATGTTCTTTCTCAGATACGTAAAATAGTCTTATTCCAACATTATATCATTTGGATTAAAGACAACACCATGTTTCATCAAATCTAAGTTGCTATCAATCACAGGATGCACCTATAAACCACCAAGAATGAAGTGATTATTCTATAAACCACTAAGAATAAAGAAAAAGAAAAATTAGAAAGTGAAACCCCAAAACCATAGCCAATGAAATTATGGCCGTGCCATCAATTGTAAGACATACACCAATTACAGAGAAGTTAAATTGTAGGACAAATTTTGATTTTGAATTGATGAAGTACTGTAAATATCCTCTCGAATAAGTTGAGATATTATTTTTACATTAAGAAACTCACAAAGAAATCAATGAGTAAAAGAGGATATAAGTTCAGACCAATGATCAATTACTTAGCATCCAGGCAATAAATAGAAGAATGGTCCTTAATAGTGAATAGAAGAACCCTTAAAGAGAATATAGAAAAGAAAAACTATTCTTTGTTAAAGGGTAAGCATATTTGAATCTTACACCGTGTCAATCTTTGCTTATGGTTGATATGCAGTATAATTTTATAATTAATCAATATTTGTATTATATAGATTAATGCAAACATTGGCCAATTTTTTTTTTTACTGGTAGGCTTATTTGAAATTTGATTTCCAGGTCACTCAGAGATAAGTAATTTAAGAAAATTAAGATAAAAAATTAAAAACTGGTAGTGCTAAGAATGAGCTTTTGGTAGCAAAAATGGACACAATTAGGGGCGCCTGGGTGGCACAGTCGGTTAAGCGTCCGACTTCAGCCAGGTCACGATCTCGCGGTCCGTGAGTTCGAGCCCCGCCTCGGGCTCTGGGCTGATGGCTCAGAGCCTGGAGCCTGTTTCCGATTCTGTGTCTCCCTCTCTCTCTGCCCCTCCCCCGTTCATGCTCTGCCTCTCTCTGTCCCAAAAATAAATAAACGTTGAAAAAAAATTAAAAAAAAATGGACACAATTAACAGGTTGCTTATGCACAATAAAAAATATTTTCTTTTGTGTTTAGGCCAAGTCAGGAGAAGTGTTTTTAAGTGTGGTCAACCCTTCTTTCTCTCAAGTCTTCTTGCTCATCTTGCATGTGACCATGATAAGATCTATCTGAATGGAATGACAAATCCAATTTAAAAAAAATGTTTATTTAGACAACTTTCTGTGATAGACAACTTTCTGTGATGTGGAGGAAATGACCTCTTGGAAGTAATGGATTGTGAGGCTGTAGGCAGAAACTACACTGTATTTTCTCCTTAAAGTCTATTTTATTTTTAAAAATTTTTTAGTGTTTATTTTTGAGAGAGAGAGAGAGAGAGAGAGAGAGAGAGACAAACATAGTGTGAGCAGGAGAGAGAGACACAGAATCTGAAGCAGGCTCGAGACTCTGAGCTGTCAGCACAGAGGCAGACATGGGGCTCGAACTCACAAACCTGGAAATCATGACCTGAGCTGAAGACGATGCTTAATCCACTGAATCACTCAGGTGCCCCCTTAGAGGATAATTTAAATGACAACATTAGGTTTATTCATTCCTTTGAAACTCAGTGTAGTTTTCCTGCAGATTTTAAGAAACTTTGTGACTAGGAACTCTGGATTTCTAGTTATTACTTTATTAGTCTTCAATAGAATGAATTTTGCTATAGGCAAGTTATTCTAATGTAAAACAATTGAGAAAATTCAATGTAAAAATCTGCATATTAAAGCATGAAAAGTCTTTCAAATTCAGCATTGTGTCCTCCACTTACAGAATTTTCAAAAGTAAAAGAAAACACAATATATTTAAGAGGATTTATACTTAGTGATATTAGGCGACATACCTCATGCAAATACACACAAAATTTATTGGAAGCATGACCTATTTAACTGAGGGAATTGTTCTTAGATTATGTATTTGAAATACTAAGAAGGTTTTGCTAATAGCCATACAACCAGCAGGCTTATTTCACTTAGGACTTCTAGATTGTTAGTAATGAAGAAATAATAAATATATATGTGGAAACGTTCTAACAATTTTGAAAGATCACATGTTCATCATATTCTTTCATCCAATTAGATTTTGGAACAGGAAGAAGTTAAACATAAGGTAAGTAGGTAGTAATAAGAAACTGAAAAGATGTCATGATTTATAGCTTATCAGTAGAACAAGAAAAATAAACAAATACAAATGTATTTAGAAAGAGAATCAATGACCTAATAGGGATTTTTTAAAAGAGAAATTTGGCCTGGCAAGAAAAAGACACATAAAATCTATCTAATAAGAAAAACAAGAGTTATTACCTAGAAAGAAAATCAATAGTGGATGATATTTCAAAAGAAAGAAATAGCATAGGATTAAAAATAGTACATGTCCTCAAGAGTCCTACTTTAAAGTAAAGAATGAAAGTAAAACACCAAATGAAGTTGAAATGTTTAAAAATGGAAAATTCTATAAATTCTATTGAATAGTAAATATTTATCATCAAAATTTGATAGAAGAGAAAAAAGATGATGAAGACTATACTGTTTGAACAGTATGTATATGTGTTCATGTGTGTGTATATAGATGAGTATTTCAATAGATAATACATGATTCTGTTATAGATATTATAAAAAACTAACGATTTCAATACAGATTTTTCATTGTTGCCAAGAAAGAGAGGGATTAGGGATTTCCACTACTTATGTCTCCTGGAACATGTAACTCTGATGAAAGGGAGCATTCATAACTCTTGACTTAATAGTAAATTATAGGATACCCCTTCAGGACTAAATTATGATACAAATAGTAAAATCAGTTGATGACATGGAAATCAATAAAAATATGAATGTGATATTCCATTCATCTATGAATTTACATAAAATTGAGAAGAAAGTGAATGTGATAAAAGTAAGATCAGAAACTATGGATATCCCAAGAACAAGATTTAAAATTTTGTCTTAGAGTAAAATAAAATTTATGAGTGATTTTGGGGTTTGACATTGCCAAGTTTATATTTTCAGAATATCATTGTAGAAGCAATATAGAAAATAGAATGAAGAACATCTTGCTTAATTCTTGGTAGTAATTTCCTTATCATTGCTATAAACAGTGTATTTGGAAAGTATTTTATATGATCATAAGAAATGCATTTCTTATTCAGTGATTTTTGCATATATCTGTTGAATATTTGGGGAGGAAATACTATCTACATAGGCTTTTAAGATGAATTTTTAATATACATATATATAATGCAATGATTTTTGATACATTATTTTTCTAAAAGTATGAGAAACTAAAACAATCATAGCTTTTTAACCTATTATACCATCTTAAAGAATTTGCTTTTGGGGTGCCTGGGTGGCGCAGTCGGTTGAGCGTCCGACTTCAGCTCAGGTCATGATCTCGAGGTCCGTGAGTTCGAGCCGCGCGTCGAGCCCCGCGTCGGGCTCTGGGCTGATGGCTCAGAGCCTGGAGCCTGTTTCCGATTCGGTGTCTCCCTCTCTCTCTGCCCCTCCCGCCTTCATGCTCTGTCTCTCTCTGTCCCAAAAATAAATAAACGTTGGAAAAAAAAAAAAGAATTTGCTTTTCTTCCAATACGTGCTGTAGATATATTATGCGCCATTTTGGATGCTTTACATTTCTGGTTTTAAAGTTCATCACCATCTTTGAAACTGGAGAGGGGAATGTTTTCAATTGGTGGAGTGTAAGTGGTTTGATAAACTTCACAGAGAAAGATAATATGCCAGAAATGTCACTTCGTCTAATTGACAAGATTTAATAAGAAGGTTTCTTTCAAGATTCAGATGAGTTTTCTATTTATTTATTATTTATTTATTTATTTATTTATTTAAATGCTTATTTTTTAAATGTTTACTTATTTTTGAGAGAGAGAGAGAGAGAGAGAGAGAGAGAGAGAGAGAGAGAGAGAGACAAAGTGTGAACAGGGGAGGAACAGAGAGAGAGGGAGACACAGAATCCAAAGCAGGCTCCAGGCTCAGAGCTGTCAGCACAGAGCCCAACATGGAGCTTGAACCCATGAACCATGAGATCATGACCTGAGCTAAAGTTAGACACTCAGCTGACTGAGCCACCCAGGTATTCCCAGACATGAGTTTTCAATCAGACTCTTATCTTTTCTGTAGTAATCTGTATTCTAAAATTAGGGCAAATAGGAGAGACTGATCACCTGGTGAAATTGAAAATAAAACATTATTCTTTTCTTTCAATATCACCTTATATATTCTGGAACATGTGTTCAAAAAATTTCTCCTACTTTGATACAAAACAAATATATAGATTTTCTTCTCTCTCTTTCTTTGCATTTATATATGAGAAATGCAAGAACAATTTTAGTATACCCATTTAATAGAGTGTTTACAGTGCAGCTTTGATTAAACCCATCTGCCCTTATTTATGTATGAATAAAATATTATTCATGCATTATCTGAGTATCCACAGGCTTCCTTTTTGATATAGGACAAACTTAGGTTTGATTTTCAGTTCTGCTATTCAGGTTCATGAATTTGGGGACTCTTCTTATACTGAGTTTCAGTTTTAACATCTTTAATTTATTATAATACTACTACTATATGGGCCTGTCATTAGGATTAATTAACTAATAATATATGTGGCATACCCTAAGGATTAGTTACATATAAACTATTACTTATGATTTTTTCTAATTTATATTTTACTTTAAATGCCAGTATAGTTAACATAAAGTGTTATATTAGTTTCAGGTGTTCAACATAGTGATTTAATAATTGCATACATCACCCAGTGCTCATCACAAATGTATTTCTTAATCCTCACCAGTTTTACTCATGCCCCCATCCACCTCACCTTTGGTAACTGTCAGTTTGTTCTTTTTTCTGCTTTTTTACTTTTTTTTTTTTTTTTACTTTCTGCTTTTGTTCCTCTATAGAGGCTAAAAAGTCAAATCACTCACCTTCCCATATTCTTTTGCATCTAGATGTGGACATGTTACAGGCTCTGGCTAGTAAGATATAAGCTGAAGTCTCTGGGGAAGCCTTCTGGGAATGTTTCACTTTTGATAGAAGTCTCAGCTGGCATATCCCTCGGGCCTTCCACCCTCTTCCTGCCCAGAATGTACAAACAATGCCTGGAGGTGACAGAATCATCATGCAATCGGGAGGATGAAAGTCATGTCCTAGGAATGGCAGAGCTCAAAGGTTAACAAAACAAAATTAAAAAAAAAACACACACACCAAAAAAACCCTGATTCCTAATTAACATTTTTGAGCATTTAAACTAACCCTGGGTTACTGTGGCCTCTAGAATTATTGTGTGGTGGAATAGAGCATTTGCTTGTTTAAGACACTGTTAGTTTTTAGTTTGTTTTTGCTTGTGGGAAACACTCCTTGTTTTTCTAATACTTAAAGGATATAGGGATTCTGTTAACATAAATTATTCTTTTTTTTAATCTTATTTATTTATTTTGAGAGAGAGAGAGAGAGAGAGAGAGCAAGCAGGGGAGGGGCACAGAGAGAGAGAGAGAGAGCGAGAGAATCCCAAGCAGGCTTTGCATGGTCAGCACAGAGCCCGATGTGGGGCTCAAACTCATAAACATTGAGATCATCCCCTGAGCTGAAACCAAGAGTCAGAGGCTTTCCTGACTGAACCATCCAGGCACACCTAACATAAATTATTCTTAATATATTTTAATCTTCTCCCAATCAGCTTACTGACAGATAGTTCAGGAGGAAAAAAAAAAGGCTAATGAAAATTAGAAAATCTTCATATGTGTGGTTAGATTTTGAAAGGTATTAGCTTATTACTTGAACCACAGAATTAAGACTAGCAGACTTCTCAGAATTACTGTGGCAATGTTTGTTCGTTTTAAAGCAGAATCCCACTGTACTACACATCACAACAATCGATCAGGATTCCCAATGCATCAGTAAATCATGGGCATTTTAGGAAGGGGAAGAGACACATTTTTTTATAACTTAGCATTTCTACTGAAATCTCATCAAATTCTTCATGAAACAACTCAAAGTTCTGTCTTCTTGGCTCATTCATCTCTCATTTTCTTCAGAGACAGAGCCTCTCAAAATCACCCTTAATGCCAATGCCATTCAGCTGTGTCCCTTCCTGTTAAATGTAAGCTGCTCTCTACTGCTTAATAATTCTGTCCACGGTGGGAGTGGGAGGTGTAGAAGGTGAACCTCAGCTTATTCTAGAATAACTGCAATGAAATGAAAAGGAAGCGATTAGGAGCTATTTCAAATGTTTGTTATTTTATAAAATTAGGCACTTTTAATAACATAAGAAAAAGATACTTAGAATATCTCTACTAAATCCCATAGAACTGGTTCTTAATGGACTGCTTTTTGTTGTCCAAAGGCAACTTAATGTTACATCTTAAATATGATTATTAGTATATAACTTAGCAACAAAAGGCAGAAATAGTGAAATAAAACTACTTAATTCTGTATCTTCTTTTAATTGCAAGGACTTGGATCTAGAGGAAATAAACCTCTGGGCTTGAAAACCTAAAGGTGGTGTTATGCTATGTTGTGTAAATAACCAAGTTATTAACAGCTATACTACCACTGCCTATTTACAGACTCGATTTTAAAGAGATCTCTTAATCCTTATAACTTGAAATAAAGGATTTTATTTGGATACTCTCAGATCTTTCAAATGGAAAAGACATTTGCTCTGTTTTCCTTGTGTCTTGGGCTTAAATATAGATAGACAGATAGATAGATAGATAGATAGATTTACTTATTTCCCACTTTTTCAATCTTTGAGAGTAGAATGTAATACAATAAAACTTTGGTTTGCAAGCATAATTCATTCTGAAAATATGCTTATAATCCAAAACACTTGTATATCAAAGTCAATTTCAAGAACCATTGGTTCAGTTATGATCTTGTGATATTTGGCGTCATGTACTGCTCGTACCGTAAGATACCATTCGTTTTTTTATTAGAAATGTTTCTCCTCTTTCGGAACACTCGAACAAGTTACTCGCAATCCAAGGTTTTACTGTAATAGGTCTGTTCATTGATAATAGGGTCTTGAATCAAAGTGAGTTGACTCATTCAACTAGAGGGGGAATTTGTTCTATATTCCTGTTTGCAAAACAGAACTCCCTATTTTGCACCGCAAACCAGGATGGATATCCAAACTTTTTTTTTCCCAGACACTTCTGAAGATGCTTTTGTTGAAATGTGGCAAGGGAAGCAGGCTGCAGACAAATATGGGCTTCTGTGTGTTTCAGTGGCAATATCACCTTTTGCACATCTGAACACATAAGCAAATTGTATTGAAAAGTTATTTAGAGAATGTGCATTGTGGTACATTTCTGGTTTCTAAAATGCACTTCTGGTTTTATAAAATACCGTGTTCATCAGGATTCCTCATCTTTACTTTTCTTACTATGAGACATGGGATACCAAAATATGATTTAGTTTGTACTTTATCACTCCAAAAAATGGCTAAACAATAAAACTTATCAAAAGACAAAAACCTATCAAAAGAAAAACCTATCTTTCAGAGGTTGTTTGATGAGAAGGTGTGTGTGTGTGTGTGTGTGTATGTGTGTGTGTGTGTGTGTGTGTATTTGAACTCATACTTTCCAGGCACATAGTTGGTGCACTACCTACATCATCTCACTTAATCCTAAAAATAAGTCTGGAAAGTTAGATATATTGGACCATTTTTAGAGAGTCAAATTGAAGCTGAATGGAATTAAGTAATATTACTCTGGGTGAATGGTTATCAAATTATAAAGCTGGAGTCCAAATAGGTGCGTGTTTCATCCTGAAATCAGTTTATCCAGGGTATGTGTTGTGGGGAAGAAGTGGGGTTTGATGGATAATTGTGCTTCTCTTGAGCCCTAGAAATTCTTGGGAAGTAATAACAAAATAGTTCCATTTCTACCTATTTCATGACTTTGGCTTTCATATAAGATTTGCTCTCAAGAAAATATTCTGTTAAGAGAAATTTGCAGGACTTCATTAAAACATGCATACAAAAATGCAGTCGGTTAAGCGTCCGACTTCAGCCAGGTCACGATCTCGTGGTCCGTGAGTTTGAGCCCTGCGTCAGGCTCTGGGCTGATGGCTCAGAGCCTGGAGCCTCTTTCCGATTCTGTGTCTCCTTCTCTCTCTGCCCCTCCCCCGTTCATGCTCTGTCTCTCTCTGTCCCAAAAATAAAAATTAAAAAAAAAACGTTGAAAAAAATTAAAAAAAAAAAACAAAAAAAAACATACACACAAATATTTAAAAGAACACACAGCTGTGGAGAAGCTGTCATTTTCTTACTTTTGCCTCTCCCAAAGCTTTCTCATTTTGAGTAGTTTCAATAGTTTGTTTCTTATTATGCCTCTATATGCGTTTCCCAAGTAGGTGTGGATATAACACTGGCAGTCTTTAGACACAGAGGATCCTGGGCCACAAAACCCAGGAATGAAAGCAGGATGAGGAAATTTCACTTTTAACATGAACGGATGATGACATTTTAGAAACCAGCAAGGTAATATGGAAAGAAACAAATCTATGACATTAAGTTGGTTCCCTGAGATTAAATGCTCCCCAGAGACAGTGAAGCAAAGAGAATGACATGGAATTGATTGATTTCAGTTAACCCATAATTGACTGTGCTTATTATTTCTCCTGTTAGTCAGAAGGCTGAGACATACAATTAACTTTCATTAGTGTAAAAATTAAAGCTATATATTTTTTACACATGTAATCTTCAGGAAATACTGTACCCATTAGAAAAATATGTTACTATGTAGTTGTCTTGAGATCCTATTGTTGCTTTGCTGTTGACACATCTTTGTTTTTACTAGTAATTCCTTCCAGGTAGTGAAGAATCAGTGAAAAGTGTTGAGTCAATGAAGTAAATTTTGCTAATTTCTGCAAAATAATCATTACTTTTAAAATATCCCCATTGTGGGGTGCCTGGGTGGCGCAGTCGGTTAAGCGTCCGACTTCAGCCAGGTCACGATCTCGCGGTCTGTGAGTTCGAGCCCCGCGTCAGGCTCTGGGCTGATGGCTCAGAGCCTGGAGCCTGCTTCTGATTCTGTGTCTCCCTCTCTCTCTGCCCCTCCCCCGTTCATGCTCTGTCTCTCTCTGTCCCAAAAATAAATAAATGTTGAAAAAAATAATAAAATAAAATAAAATATCCCCATTGTATTTGGTAGAATAATGCATCATCTCCTCCAAAGATGTCCATTTTGTTCTAATCCCTGTGACATGTGAATGCATACCCTTATATGGAAAAATGGATTTTGCAGGTGTGATTAAGGATCTTGAGGTTGGAAGAATATTTTACATTATCCAGGTGAGCCCAGTGTAATCACAAAGATCCTTAGCAGAGAGAGCCAGAGTCAGGGAAGGTGATGTAATTACAGAAGCAGAGGTTGGAATGCTACAGCCACAAGTTAAGCGATGCAGGCAGCCTCTAGTTGCTGAAAAAGACAAGGGATAGATTCTCCCTTAGAGCTTCCAATAAAAAAGCAGTTCTACTGACACCTTGACTTGAGCCCCGTAAGACTCAGTTCACACTTAGGACTTCCAGAGCTATAAAATAATAAGTCTTCCATGGTGTCATTTGCTGGTGACAGAGAAGAATATAAAGGAAGCCCTCTAGTAATCTGAGACAGTATGACTGAGAGTTAAGATAATTGATATGGCAGAAGACATAAAGAGTTAACCACTCTAAAGGGATATTGTCAAGGAATGAGCAAGAAGAGGAAACTATTTCTGACAAAGGAAAAAGTATTTGTGAACATCTCATTTTGGCTAAGAGCTTAGAGAAATTGAGAACTGAAAGAACTGTAATATGGATGGAATCTTCAGAATTAAGTTGGACAATCAAATATTGTTTCCTTGGGGTGACTGACTGGCTTGGTCAGTTGAGCATCTGAGTCTTGATTTTGGCTCAGGTTATGATCCTAGGGTTCTGAGATCAAGTCCCATGTTGGGTTCATGCTGAGTATGGGAGCCTGCTTGGGATTCTCTCTCTCCCTCTCTCTCTCTCTCTCTGCCCCTCTCCCCTGCTCATACTCTCTTTATCTCTCCAAAAAGAAGAAGAAGAAGGAAGAAGAAGAAGAAGAAGAGAAGAAGAAGAAGAAGAAGAGAAGAAGAAGAAGAAGAAGAAGAAGAAGAAGAAGAAGAAGAAGAAGGGGAATGAGGAGAAGGGGAAAAGAATTGTCTTTATTTTGGAGGCATTTGGAACCCATCAGTGGGTGTTGCTGCACAGGGTTGGTTGGGACAATTTGGACTTATGTTTCAATTAAACTATTCCATTTCATGGCATTTCCCCACCTCCATCCATTAAATTTTTTATTTCAATGTTCTTCTTCATCCCAACATTAAAAGCATCTACAAAAAATACATGGCATGAGTCATGATAATTTTAGGATATGACCCTATTATGCCTCTGCAATAGTGTAAACACCAAAGATGATTATGTTGTTTTATGCAATGAAATACCATATTTAAATGCCCATATTTCTGAGTACTGAGTAGGCCATTTAGATAATTAATGAAAGTCAGTTAGTTTTTCACATCATCTTAATCAATAAAAGTTAGATGGACTCAATATTTCTTCTTGCCCTTTGCCCAGCCCAAATGCAAATGGAGATGAAAAAGAAAAATCACTGTGATTAAAAACAAATCTTCTATAAGGGAACTTTAAAATTAATGTGCCCCTGGTGATAGTCATGGTCTGCGTTTCATTCTCAATTAAGTGCAATCTAGAAATGAATTAAAAATGACATTTGTAAATGGATGGAAAAGAAATCATATATAACAGTGATTTGACTTTAAAGGCCCAATGATATGAGCTCTTTAAAAAAGTCTGAGGGCAAGAATGAATTGGCCTATAAAACTTGTGGTGTCAGTATTTCCCAGAGACAGATGAGGCCTTACTAATTCTTACTTATTTGAATGGAACTGCTCTAGGTTTGATTAAGGGTCTTTTTTAAGGGGGGTGTGCAGGATCATAATATTTTATATAACCTCTATCTGTCATGATAAAAATTTAAAGTGTGAAGAATCCCATCAAATCCTCAAACATGGACTTTAAAAAGGATAAATAAAATTTCATGTGGCTGTGCTAATTATAATCAAGCTAAGGGGTATATTCCTCTATCACATATTTTGAAATAGATTTAGATGCAGTTTTAAAAATTTGCACAGGTCTTTTGTATATTAGCATATATCTCTGACTAGGAGATGAGTAACTCAGGTTGAAGCAGTAAGACTCAGTTAAAATCTCTCTTAGGCCAGAATATATCCTCTACTCCAGCAATAATTAAGTTTTCCTCTATGAAAAGTATGTTCTCTCATTTTTTAATCAGAGTCATTACATGCACATATAAATATTTTAAGTACCAGAAACAAGTCATACAAACTCAAGACACCCTGGCCAGTCTTGGAGACAGAAGATCAGATCCTGAGATGAAAATATCAAAGTTCTTTTAGACTGTCGTCTCCTCACTGACTTTCATTTACCCACATTCCTTCCATTAAAATTATTTTTTTGCTTCTTCTTCCATTTCTAAAACATGACTTTGTTACTTATGGCAGTACATTATTCTTAAAATGTCTGTAAGAGGGAGATAGAGTATAGTGGCTTTGGTCCAAGAATATTTTATAAATTCTGGTTTGTTTCCTTATGAATTTCAGATTTAATTCATGGCCTGGTGTTTTAGGAGATATCTGTGTGTGTGTGTGTGTGTGTGTGTGTGTGTGTGTTATCAATTCCAACCCCTTTATTCTTAAGGTCTTGAGGTGCTTTATGATAATTAAAACCAAAAGTTTCTCTAGAGAAATACCTAACATTCTCATTAGAAGAAATGTGGAGGATATACAATGTTCAAATGTTTAAACACCTCAACTGGTTAAAATATTTCTGGATAAAGAAATGTAATTCTTGGATTTCTATCAGAAGTTTGTTACTTTAGAACACTCTCTTCCAGCTGAAAAAAGATCCATCATGATGACTTCATTATCTGTAGAAATACTCCTTTGCATCATTAGGAGGTAAATCACAAAAATGTGTTCCTCTTACTTTTCATATTTTCCAGAATCTTACATTAAACAAATGATATTAAGGCTAATGACTCTATTTTGATGTCTAAAATATTTTCATGGAACAATCTGGGATACCCTGATCTACTCTAATCCTACACTTAATAAATAATGGCATATGTAACCAGCCATGGTTACATATGGCCTATGATAGGCCATTGTCTATGAGCTAAAACAATTCTGGTAAATTTTCTAGACCATATAAAGAGATTATAAAACCAATAATTTATTTTTAAAAATATTTGAATTTTATGTGGGATTATATATTGTATAAATTATATATTAATATAAGTATAATATATTACATAGTAATATATATTAAAATAAAATCCATTTTCATCAACTGGAAAAACAAAATCAAACATGGTTTGTACTGAAAATTGGAAACTAAACAAATGAAGATTAAAATAATGCTGAGATTCATCTATAAATGAAAGGCTTTATTTTGATCTGGGTAACTTAGAAATGAGTTTTGTTGTGTTTTTTTTCCCCTCAGAAATAAATATATAACCATGGAGGCTGATGACAGTGTTGTTGGCCTTTCACATTCCATCCTTCTCTTAGGAACAAATTATGATTGGAGAAATTACCTTTATCACATGTAATTAGAATGCATTTACACATTTAAAATCATGCCACTAGCAATTTAGAAATATAAATTTATAGATTATTTATTTCCAGCAAAAAAGGAGTAGAATGGGGCTTTATTAACTGCATTTTCAGCTGATAGAGACTAATACTTACATATGTTCCAGATCAATGTCACACAACTATTTAAGGCAAATCCAGAACATTAACCTAGATCCAATATGATTAACCTTACAATAAACTCACTCCTCATCATGTTTTATACTATTCCACAAGTGGACAGAGAAGAAAGAAATTATAACAAGAGTCCAAGTACCATACTCTAAGAAAAGAAATTTTGTGCAAAGGTAAACAAGTCCCAGAAAAACATTATCGTGTTGATATCCCTACAAGATTGTTAGAATTAAGTAACAGGTGACATTTTTAAAAATATTTTATTTATTTATTTAAAGAGAAAGAGAGAGCGTGAGCAGGGGAGGGGGAGAGAAAGAGGGAGAGAGTGAGAATCCCCAGCAGGCTCCACACTGTCAGCACAGAGCCCAATGTGAGTAGGGCTCGAACTCATGAACCGTGAGATCATAACCTGAGCTGAAATCAAGAGTCAGATGTTTGACTGGCTGAGCCATGCAGGCATCCCGAAAGGTGACATTTTTTTTTAATAAGATGCAATTCATTTTAGAGTGTAGTGGATTTGATTTTGTTGTATTGGCTGTAATTTTGTTTGTTTTTCTTCTCGGCATATCCTTTCTCTCCTCCAGTAATGATTCATTGGTTTTCTTTTCACAAATCACTTTTAGGGGCACCCAGTTGGCTCAATATGTTGATCATACAACTCTTGATTTTGGCTCAGGTCATGATCCCAGGGTGGTGGGATCCAGCCGTGCATCACACTGAGCATGGATCCTGCTTAAGATTCTTTCCCTCTCCCTCTCTCTCTCTCTCCCCCCCCCCAGGCCCCTCCTCTCTGCCTACATACTCTCTCTAAAGTAAAATTAAATAAATAAAAATAAAACATTAATAAAAAGGAAATCATTTTCCTTCTATCTTAGTTCATGTAGTTTGAGAGTAGCATTAAAATGGAGAAGGCAAGATGGTTCCAGTGGCAGCTGCCCAAACAGTAGAAAATAGAGGGAGGGAGGGGAGGGTGGGGGATGGGTATTGAGGAGGGCACCTTTTGGGATGAGCACTGGGTGTTGTATGGAAACCAATTTGACAATAAACTTCATATATTGAAAAAAAAAAGAAATTAGTCATAATTGAATCATCCAAAAAAAAAATAGAGGCAACAAAAAGACAGAGAAAGAAGGCAGAAAAATTGCATTTGCTCTGGACCATTGTAGAAGCAAATGTTTCTTTAACATACCAGTCTTCCTTAAGCTGGTTACTGTGTATAACCTGATACAATGATCATGGTCTGAAACAATGCCCCTTGTTTATGAAGAGCATGTTATATTCATTATGATCTCCTAATGAGACAAAATGCATAATCATGTTAAATTTCTTTCTTTCTCTCCAGAATCTTGCTTGGTATGTAAGATTTTCTTGATCAAAGAGTAAGCTTCAAATTTTTATAAAATACTGGGTTTTAGAGCACCTATGCGTCTTTAAACATTGATGTTCTTCAATTCCAAAAATTCCAATCCTTATTTTTACAGATGGAAAAAAAGTCCCTGGAGAAGTCAAATGATTTTTTCAGATCCCCCAGCTAATTAATGAGTGGTAGACTGGCAAAAATCTATGTCTTCTGACCAAAGAATACTATACATTCTAATATGCCATTGCTTCACCACTTGCTGAATATTCATCCTTCAATAAATGAAGCATTTGTTCAGTTATATTTGAATAATAATGTTTTGAAGCAAAACATTATTATTTGTAAAGACAAACATTGTTGGTGTAGACAAACATATGTAACTTCTTTACAAGGACATTCAACCTAACTCTGAATTACTCTCTTTTCATTGAATCCCCTCCTAAATTTATATCCAACAGATGAAAATAATTTCTTGAAAAAAAATAATTTTTAGCTTTTTTTTTAAATCAAGAAAATTGGACCCAATAATTCTTATTGTCTTACCATATTTAGATATTTTTTTCAGGTGCTTATAGAAAATTTTCTACATAAATTAGATAAGAAAAAGATATTTTGAAGGCACTATGTAAGAAATTATTATAATGGGACTTGGTTCTTAAAGAAATTAAACTGATGCATAATCAAACTCTAGGTGTCACAGGCTAAGACAATTGTACTCCAAAGATTACTTTGAAATTTACAATTTCATTTGAGTTAGTGTTTTCTGCATTGTATGCATACTGTTATAGAAAAACTTAGTTAAAAATATCTTGCAAATTTCATAAAGTCAAGTCAGAACGTAAAATCTCCAATTTTGATGTGATAATTCATTTTAACAGTGAGTAAATAAGTCTAGCTTCCTTAACTGTAGAGAACAAACTGTGGGTTGCTGGAGTGGAGGTGGGTGGGGAGATGGGCTAGATGGGTGACGGGTATTAAGGAGGGCACTTATCATGAGCACTGCGTGTTATATGTAAGCGATGAATCACTAAATTCTACTCCTGAAACCAATACTACATTACATGGTAACTAACTGGAATTTAAATAAAATCTTGGAAAGAAAAAAAAAATCATCTGTAACATAATGAGGCATGAAACTTCTATGTCAAAAGAAAAGTATATACTTAAAAATTGTTTTCATGTTTTATTTTATTTGTTTTTGAAGGAGAGAGAAACAGAGCACAAGCAGGGGAGGGACGGAGAGAGAGGAAGACACAGAATCTGAAACAGGCTCCAGGCTCTGAGCTATCAGCACAGAGCGCGACGCAGGGCTCGAACTCACAAACCGTGAGATCATGACCTGAGTCGAAGTCAGACGCTTAAGCAACCGAGCCACCCAGGCACCCTGAAAAGTATATACTTTTAAAAACAGACTTTAGGGGTGCCTGCGTGGCTCAGTTGGTTGAGCATCTGACTTTGGCTCAGGTCATGACCTCACAGTTCCGGAGTTTGAGGCCCCATGTTGAGGTCTGTGCTGACACTGCAGAGCCTGAAGCCTGCTTTGCATTCTGTGTTCCTCTCTCTCTGCTCCTCCCCCACTCATTCTCTCTCTCTCTCTCTTTCTCTCTCTCTCTCTCTCTCTCAAAAATAAATAAACATTAAAAAAATTTTAAAAATAAAAGGTAAGAAAGTAAAAGAGAGACTTTAAAATGTGTTGCATTGCTTTTGTAGGGGACTTTAGATTCATTTACTCTATATTTCTGAACTGAAAAAAAATGCAAGCTAGTAAGGGCAAAGGATGTAATGTGATAAAATTCAAAAATTTGGGAAGTTCAAAATCGCATTGGTTATGATATAACTAGGTATCTCTGCATAAGAGTTTGCCAGTGTCCAGGGCAACACCCATTGTGACCAGTCTGCTCTACTGCATTTCCCACTGTGTATACGTTTTTAGGGGAAAATCAACACCAGAGTAGAAATCTGATTCAGAAGACCAAGTGATGAGGGTACAAATATGCTTACGTCAGTTATGGTTTACCAAGTAAAGCAAACCTGTGAAGACTATTTTGGAGTAAGAGATTTGTCATAAGAATTACATCTTAAAAAATTGTGGGAGTAGCTAGGGAAGAAAAGCTCCCACAGGGGGAGTTAAGTAACCTAGGACAAATCAATAAGCATATTTGGCACAAGTGAAAGGAAACTCGCCAGAACACCTGGAATCTAGGGATGTCCAGCTGCTGTCATTATACCGCGAATTATGGGCGACTGTGGAGATCTGTGGAAGGACGTCAGTTCTTCACAACTATGGTCTCTCTGAGTTTCACACTCTGTGGTGTGAGTTTCATCAACTTCAGTGGTCTGATGTGGGCCTGGTTTTGCTACTGATCATTGGGATTTGCTGATGGGAGGGAATGCTGGAATTAATAGGATGGGTGAGGACAAACTACCCCCTGCCAGATTCCAAGTGGTGGTTTTTCTCACCACCCCTAAGCAATGATTACCTCTCAGAGGGTCATGGCAACTCCTTCATTTTTGCCTTCTGAATCCAGTACAATCTCACTTTGACAAACTCTTGCCTGAAACCATAGAGGAAAGGGTGTGCTGGGACACTTAGTTCCTAGGGTAACCAAGCTGAAAATCTGCGTAGTGCTCAGAAGTGAAGCAAATATTTTGGCCATGTTGACGTATTTTTATTTTTTCTCTTTTGAAGCTGATATTTTGAGGAGGTAGGCAGAGAGTCCCAAGCAGGCTCCATAACCACTGCAGAGCCCCATGCAGGGCTTGATCCCACGACTCTGGGTTCATGACTTGAAACAAAATCAAGAGTTGGAGGCTTAACCGACTGAGTCACCCAGGCACCCCTGAAGCTGATTATTTTTACTAAAATATAATTGACATGTTAGTTTCAGGCGTGCATCATCATGATTAGATAGTTGTACATACTGTGAAATGATCACTTGCAAAAAGTCTAGGTAAGAAGAAAGTATATGTATACAGAGACGATGAGTAACACCAAATGGAATCTATGGGAGTCTCAGCATTCTAGAAATCCATATAACTAGAGACAGATGTCTTTGTAAATGGCATAGGAGAACACTGTTTTGAGAATATCAATAGCGATGTTAAGGGTAAAAGACGGTGGGGATTCCACACTCACCTGTGCTTGTGAAATGCAGTGTTACAAAGGTTTAAACAACATTTAATCAAAAACTCCTGAGAGAATTAAATATTCCATTTTTTTGATTCAATAAGAAATCGCATGAAGAGTTTTGTTAAATTATTTGTCTCTATAAGTCTTAAGCATTTTTGTTTTTCTCCCTAGGTAACATCTCCAAGAACAAAGAAGGAAATGTTTCCATTCACTGAAAAATCTGGTGTAAGTTTTCACCTACATTTCTTATTTCCCTGTGTTTAAAAGGTAAATTCTTTTTTTTTTAAACATGGAGGATGAGGACGGTTGATGACTTTTCACAATACACAATCATCTTCTGACAATTTTGGGTGCCTAGGAAGCAGTGAATGGATAGTTTAATGCAAACCAATTGATCACTGAAGGTTATTTTTAGTTAATCAGCATTTTTAAAAAGTTCCATAACTGCAGAGTGGAATTCTTTCTTTGTCCTTGATTCATGATATTCCTATGACTTTGCTCAGGGGAAGCGTTGGCAGAATCATGCTGCAGTCAATCATACAAACATCCTTAAATGTCCATGTTAATGACCAACTTCTAATCACATTGTGGATCATTTTAGTCGAAGATAGAGACGTGGTTTGAGATAAAATTACTCATGAAATTGGTTTTAAGTAAAATGATACACTTTTGTTTATAAAGTTAAATTTTAATTTTATCTTCATATTTTTATTTTAATAGCAGACAACTCACATTTCACAGTCTAGAAAGACATTTAGCATTGACAGGCTTTCCTAATATACCATCTAAATAGCAAGTTGTGTGAAGACTGCAATGTCTTAAAAAGTCTTTCTTATATAATAACCCCAATCAAGTGTAAATGAGAACTCAGAAGTGGCACCATGGGCAGAGATAGAAAAACCATCAACATTTTGAAGCAATTTAGGTAGTTTCTATCCATAGATCAAAATGAGTATTTATAACATTGGTGCTATGAAAATATTGCAAGAGTACTTAGATTAGAAAAATGAAAAGAAACGTGAGTAAAATGCACATAGGTAAAATTTTGCCAATGCTTTTGTATCTGCAATAGGATTGATTATTTATTCTATGGGTCTTCAATGGCTGTGTTCAACTTCTGTCAGGCCCTCCCCTGTAATCTGCAGTTTTATCCACCCCTTCTGTTGGTTAAAAAATTCTATTAAAATAAAATTAGCTTGTTGGATATTAAAATAAAAATATACATTATATGTGTAACATATTTATAATCATAATATTCACATATAGTATTATACAATATTATGTAAACATTTGTATGTGCTGTACATGGAATATTTGCATGAATTTAGACATAGAAAAGGGATCTGAGATTGAGATAAAGTGATATTTCCTATGTAGTAAACCCATGATATGCATTTATTCTATGATCTTTCTGAAAAAGTATATATATCTTTTTTAGTTAAGCTAGATCTTGTAGCAGAAAAATTAACTTTTGAAAGTAGACCAGAAATGCCAGTAAGGAAAATTCACTGGATTTCCCTGAAGAATTCTTCCCTGAAGAATTAATACTATTATGGTTTTAAAATATATTTAAATCTTCCTAATTTAATGAGAGAAAACCCACTGGAAAGAAATGCTAATCAGAATTTCCCAATCAAAGCTAACTTAACTTGATACAAAACAATAGTTATCAAGATACGTTTGCAGGAAATATGTTCTATTTGGAGACTCTATTTCACAGTAAAATTAGATACTTAATTTTTACAAGATTTTAAGAGAATTAAAAAGGAGATCCCTGGGGAAATAAAGTGAGAGATGTCTCAATGAGGCAAATAAGCCCACTTTTTTATTGACTTCATTTTCAATAAACTGCTCAACATGTTTGTTAGAGGATAAGAAGAAATGATTTTACTACTTACGGGTATAGGTAATAAAGGAGACTAAAGGATAAAGTGATTGATTCAATCAGATCATTTTCTGTCACATGAAGCCAGAGATAGGTGGGTGGAATGTAGGTCAGTTAGCTGATGCAATGACATAACTCCCTGGGTTCCTTCTCTCTTGAACTTGCCTTCTCTAAGGTGTTGTACTGACAAAGGGATCAATGCCATCTTGCCTACATGATATCTGTTTTACAGTTAGTGAGAAGGGAAACAGAGTTAGTTCCTTCAAATCACTTAGAGTTAAAAAACAATTTCCTTTACAAAGATTTGACCTGGAACAGACACCTCTCGCTTCTGCTCATCTTTCGGTGGTTGGAGTTCACTGCCATGCTGCCACACACAGTTTCAACGGAGGCCAAAGATTGTATTCTCCAAATTAGGTCACCATGTGCCCAACCTACATCAATGTGGAAAGACCACAAGAGGTTCTGTGGCTGAAGAACATGGACATAATGAATACCTGGGAGGTTTAGCAATCTGCCCCAGGAAACTGTGCATTCTGTTTCACTAATGTAGCCTCATCTGAACAAGGTTCTGGTCCACTGAGGGTGCTCAATGAATATTTTTGCATCAGGAAAATAAAATCTTAAATTAAGAAGTACTTTTTTCCACCCAAAGTGAATTGTATTTAGCTTGTTTATATAGAACTTATTATTTTTGATACTAGCTTAGCCAAAACGTGAAAAGTCCTCATGGAGTATTTTTGTTGGCCTTCATTGTTTTTTGTTTTTGTTTGTTTGTTTGTTTGGACTATTTTTTTTTTATAAAGTCTGTATTATTTGTCTGGTGCAGCCACTGAAATCTTTTCCCCGTTAGCTCCGTGGTTGGCTTTTGATTGGACAGAGATTTCCTTAATCACCAGGCAACTCTTACCTTAGCCTTCACTTTCTTTTCAGGCAGACCCTCAAGGTCAGCCAGAGATGAGAGATTAGGACTTTATACATTTTCTGGGCATGTGCATGGTCCTTTACATTTATGTGGCCTTCTAAATTTCCATAAATACATTAAAGTTTTTCAAAGTCCACTATGGACACCTCCTTCTCCGATTTGTCTTTTTAACATTTTTGGTGAATCTTTTATTATTTACAACTGGTTTTGCTGCTTCGAGCTTCTGTGATGTTAGACATTTGCCAGTGATTATTTTTGACAAATGCCCTTGGTATTCATCTTTTTGCTGAGAGCATAGATTGGGTCATGTCAGTACAGACAAGCCCTAAGAATAGAGTCTTTCACGGACCTTCCACACATGCCAAATAGGGATTCTTCCCTGGGCATGGGACTTTGGAGGGGCTTTAACTCTGATCTATCCCTTACAGTGTCTCCTAAAATGCGAGGCTGCTGGTTTTTATAGTTACTGTAATTGTAAGGCTGTTTTCAAGGATACCAAAAATATGTCAAGAGAGAAATGACAAGAATTATGGCAAGTTAAAACACCACAAAACTTGTTCTTTTCACTGAGATTTGGCCATTTTTATTGAATAAACTATTCTGGGGGTTATTACAAACTTTTGGTTGATTTCCAGAGTTTAAAAAAAAGGTTGATTTTGAACTGTTTTGGATAATGGTCTCAATACTTTTATGGAGGAATAGATTTTTGGAGGAGGTCTTTAATCTATTTTTTGACATCTGGTTGTTACACTTTGACATTACTTCTGTTTAGATCAGATATAAATAACTATTTACCTTAGTCATCTTTACCATCTTTAAGTATATCAACTTATTTCAGAAATAAGAATGGTAGTCTGTTTTAATCTTTACCACGTTTTTTAAACCTTCCCCGCAGGTTGAATACATAACACAACTCTGTTGAACTCGAGCATGATCATATGGCTTATTTAGACTAAAGAGATGTAAGCTGAAGAGTGCTTATCACATGTTGGAAGATACATTAAGGGCCAGTGTAAACTTTTCCATACCCCTATTCCATCCCTTCCTCCCTGATCCTAGGTATAAACTATACAGAAGCTACACCAACATCATGGGTCTCTGAGTAAAGATATTAGGGAATGATCCATAACTTCCCATTGATGGGCCCTTAGAATAAGCCATTGAGATTTTGAGCTTTGTTACTGCAGCATAATGTAACTTATTCTAATAGATATGGTAGCGTGACGTAATATATACATATGTTAGGTAAATTCCTGACATTTGCTTTATGACAAGGGTGCCTATCTCCTGGTATGGTTCACAGAGCTTTTGTCCATTAAAAACAACAACTACTTCATTGCTTCTATATAGCCAGTGAGCTGCACTTGATAGTTTATCCAAGGTACTGAAATATCCTGTACCATCTTTAAAAAGTGATAAATGAGGATCCTAAAGGCTATTTGTATTTTTTCTGAGGACAATGAGTTGTTGCACTTTCATATCTGAAGCAGAGTGGGAATGAAGCAGGTATGCACATGACACTAGATGGGAGATTGAAAATTCCTAACTCTGCACTTCCTTTTCCTCATTCCAAAAAACATAACAGTAATGTCTCTCCTATGTCCCATTCAGGGTTGTTATAAGAAAGCATATGTGAAATGGTTTAAAAAGTTTAGTGCTATCTAAGCGTAAAGTAAGGATGTGATGACTCATTTATGTGTAAATCTTCAAATGCTCACCTTCAAATACCCACCCTGTTCTCATAGGGGACTTAAGACTAGGCATGGTCACAGCATAACAAGATACTCTGTTAGGAACCAATGTGAGAACTCGTCTTTTCCAGTCCCTGTATTATACAGACGGAGCCTGATGTTCTGGAAATTTAAATGACTTTCCCAAAGCAACTGAACTGGCAAACACCTAATCCAGTATGAAACCAAGGCCTTCTAGATCCCTGGCAAACTTTGGTCAGTATTTAGGAAAAAAAAATAGATAATATATAGATACTAAATATCTACATATTATATCCATTATCTGTACATATCATATGTTACATGTGATTCTAAACACATAGAGAGTCCAAAGTCAGATAATGGTGAGATGAGCTTGGCAGAAGGACCAGAATGGGTCTCAGACCAGAGAAGAAATAACAGTCCATTGAGGGAGGGTATTTAACATTTCAAAATAGCCATTATAGTTGTAAAACAGATGTGATTTTGCATGAGAATTCATGTTTGCAAGTTGTTGCTGATGTGTTTTCCTTTAAGTTAATTAGAAAATTGACTGTTTTTTCCTTATGAAGATCTCTCCTTCACTTTGCACTTAACAGCGACTTGTTGAAGGGAGGAATATATATGTCACTTCTGCCAGTTAAGGGTAAATTCATTTTAATTTACTTAGTTAAAAGTTTAAGAAAGTAACATCTTGCAGTTACACACAAGCCTTCCTCCATATGCTTATTGCCATGAGTATCAGATAACCTCTATTTAAGACCAACTGCCTCTTGTATTTCTTTGGATAGGACATGTTGAATTTAGTATCCCTCTAGATCTTAACATTAGTGTGTTACCTAAGTGTCTCAGCAAGCTTCCCAATCGAGTGGGTAAACAGCTTGCATGGTGACACAGAAAAAATATCTGAAGATGGCCAACATATCATCAGCCCACAGCTTCTCACCCACTTCCCAATCTCTGATTTTCCACCATTACTTAAAAACTGAATGGTTCTGTCCTGCCCTGTTTTGGAACTTGGCCTGAGGGTCGGGTAATTCCATCACCTGTTTTCCCTACTTAATGTTGTTTTAATTTAGTATCTTCTGGAAAAAATCTTAGGGTTGTTAGACAGGGAAGGACTAGATGAGTATTCGCCTCTGGCTCTGTTTTTCTCAGGGGTATTTCCTGTGGCTAAGAAGCCTGGGTGAATTTTATGATGCAGGCTCTGCTCACAAAGCAGTCATCGTGCCTGGGAGAATACTGAGGAGACAGACGCTCACACTAAAGGGAAACCCTGGGGATTCTGGTGACTTGTCTCTCCCCTAAGCACATAACCAGCGCATCGGAGGGTCCTTTGAAACAACACACACATGGATTTCACTTCGCTGGTTATTTCCGTTTCACGAGAACATTAGGCTGAAATCTGCCTTTGACGTTTCCTGGGGTTGCATCTCAACTGCTGGCAGATTCTTTGATTCTTTATGCAGCCTCCTTCAGAGAGCTTGTAAAACTAGATCAGAAATACCCATGTGGCAACACATTTAAGCTGTCTTATTAGACACAACTTTGCAAACAGCTTTGCCACTGTTTGTTGCAGAAGCTTGAACAAGAAACCTATTTGCACACACAGGGTGCTACAAAGGCCAACATGATCTGCCCCAACTTAAAACGCTGCCTTGTAAACAGTCTCAGGACACCTGTTGACCTGATCACCCTCAACTGTGACCTACTATGGAACGTCTACTTGAAACTTGGAACACAGATTTATAAATTTGTTGGAGATATGAGTGTGTTAAAGGTTTGCAAGGAGACCCTGCACTTTATTTTGAGTAGGATGGTCTTCTCTCTTCAGTGAAGCCCGCGTGAATAGATGTTTTGACAAACTCTGACCAGTGGGATGCTTCTGTTTCAGTTGTAGGAATTTAATTTTCAGTTTTGTTTATAGTTGCTCTTACATGCTGTGTGCTACCTACTGAAAAGATAAATGCCATGTGTATTTTTAAAACCTTCTTAAATAAATTATGTGGCTTAACTAAATAGCCCTTTTTAACATGCACAGTGCAGCTTCCAAGACCAAACAAGAGGTGCAGTGGTAATTGAATGGTAAGTGATCTCCTGTAATTCCACTCATAGTGTATGTGAAGATGGTATGAGAAAGACAGTAACCTGCCATTGGCATTACAAACTGCCTGAAGAGGTACTTAAACATTCTCCAATGTTTAAAGTGAAATTAATACTTTGATTTGTAAATGAACACATAAATACTAAGAAATTAACAGCTCTCCCGGTGGAAGCTCTAAAACAGGATTCAGAAAGATTCGTGGAATTCTGGAACTGGAGTTCTCATGCAAGGAATACAGATACCAATTTCCAAAATATTTTTCATGTGTTGCCCAGGAAAAAGTACTCTGACATTTCAGGTAATGCAATGAGCACTGACAGGTCAAGTGTCTAGTAATTCTCTCCCTGTTCATATCTAACAGAGAGTCTTATTATTTCTATTGAATTAATTTGTTGAGTTGTGCTATCTTCTAGACACTGTTGTAGGCACTTACACTATATAGTGGAAACACACAAAGACTCTTAGAACTATTGAACTTAAGTTTTTGTATGACAATAAATAAGAACTATGATAAGGAAATAAATTTTACAGTACAGAAATGTAGAAGATGATAATTGGTGTGGCCCAAAGAAACCCAGCAAAATGAGGAAACTTTTTCATTACTGAATAAAGAGATTGGCCTTCTTTGAAAAGATCTAAAGAATATGATGAGATTAAACAATAGTTTAATCTGGGAAAGAGTTTACCAGGTAAAGGAAACTGAATACAAAGGTGTGAATGCTCTTAGGAATATGCCTGATGTGTTGGAACAACAGTAAGGAAGTGCTGAATAGATGGCTGGGGGCTAGGTGAAGGGCAGCTAAGTGAACTGTGGGAGATGAGATTAGAGAGATGATATATATGGATAGAGGTCATGCAAAATCTTGTAGGTTATTGTAAAAGCTCTGGATTTCACTCTGATTGAAGTTGAGAGCTATTACAGGGTTCGAGCTGAGAATCTGACTTGCATGATTAAGAGGTAATTCTGGCTGCTGTTGGAGGCAAAGATAGACTAATTAGGAGTCTATTTCAGTAGCTCATTTGAGAAAAGATAGTGATTTAGACCAAAGGGTAGCAGTGGAGGTGGTAAAAAGTGCTCAACCTCTGGACAAATCTTGGAGGTCCATCCAACAGAATTCCTCACTGATTGAATTCAATTGTGAGAAATTAAGATTGACCAGAAGTTATCCACAGGAATGGATTGCCATTGGCAAAGATGAATAAAACTGAGGGTCAAACAAATGTGGCGGAACAGGGCATATAGGAGTTTTCTTTTGGAAATGTTGGGTTGAGATATCTACAATCCTGTGTTTAGAGACAACCAATGGTACTTATAAGGATTTGCATTTCAGGAGCAAGTTGTGGGCTGGACACATACAGCTAGAAATAAAGATGAAATTTGAAGTAATGATACGTGATTAGATACAGGGTGGTGAATATAGAATAGAGAAGACAAGGGACTAGAAGGAAACAAAAGGCAAAGGGAGAGGAGCAGAGAGAGGAGAGGAGGGGAAGACAGGAAGAGGGGAGAAGTAAGGATTAAGTCTTTATGAAGTAATATTATATGGTCAAGACACTTGCGAAAAGATTGAGCACCCTATGCGAAGAAAAAAGCCCAGAGATAATCTGGAAACTGTTAAGAGACTGATAAAATGTGTCAAATGCAAAGCAGTTCAAGCAATGTATTGGCTAATAATTGATCGCTGGCTTTTGTACATGAATTTATTGGTAATTTGACAGGAGCAGTTTTAGGGGCATGATGGTAGCAAAAGTTTGGAGTGCGGTTAAGAGAGAATTGCTACCTGCTTCTTATCTGTACCTACACTCAGCAAAGCAGAAGAATGTGGAAAATCCACAATACAAGAGCAAGAGGAGGAAAATTTGGGGGGAAATGTCCTTCAGTAGATAATAGGAGATGGGATCTCCCTACAGAGGAAGGCAATGGCTTTCATTAAGAACATACATGCTGATTAACAGCCAGTCAGATTGTAAAGATAAAAGAGGATGTTATGTAAGAAAGTATGATTCTGAGACTGTCACCTTCTATATTGACTGGTTCAGTGAAGTCAGGAGCAGGATCATTAACTGAAAGCAAGGATGGGGAGAGGGTATGGGCTTAGGAGAGAGAAGAACATGGAATAGTCACCAAGAATATCTTCCTAAGGGTATGGTCCAAGCAAAAAAGCAGTGTCAACATCATTGGGAGTTTTTTAGAAATGCAGAATTTGCTCAGATGGTTAAATATCTGACTTCTGCTCAGGTCATGATCTCATGGTTCGTGAGTTGAAGCCCCACATCAGGCTCTGTGCTGACAGTGCTGAGCCCGCCTGGGATTCTCTCTCTCTCCCTTTCTCTGCTTCTCCCCAACTTGTTCACACCCTCTGTCTCTCAAAATAAATAAATGAACTTAAAAAGAAAAAGAAATGCAGAATTATAAGTCTGTCCTCAAGCTTACTGAATCAAAATCTAGACTTAGTATTAAAATGCCCCAAAGATTTGTATGTATATAGAAGTTTGGGGGGAAAAAACTTTTCTAGGAGAGTTAGGAGAGCAAAATGCCTCTGGAGATATTAGGAGTGACTGGTGGTATTTCAAAAGCACTGGAGGTTAAGGTCAGAGGCCATGAATATAGAGACCAGTAATCATGCTTGTGCATTTGTTTTTCAACCATGTTCACTTAGATGGGTAAGTATAAGGGCTGGGCAAAGAGATTTCACTGGCTGTGGTTTTGTTCATGGAAAATGGCAAAACATGAGGGAATCTCTTGCCTTATCAGATGCAGTCTCTTGTTTATTCTATGTATTCAAATGATTTCCACTGTCTCTCTCTCAGCTTCCGTTACTTTTTGTTTCCCCATCATCTTCACATTCTAGGTCACATGATCTCTTGACTAGATAAGTTCTAGCTTGACTTTGTGTTACTTGATCTTACCCTGTTATTCAACTGCCCTCCCACCTAAGTCCTGGAGCAGTCTTCCAAAAGCGTACTAGAGATTATGTTCACTTCTCTGCTCAATGATCTTCAATACTTTCCTATTCTCTAACAATTTGACAGTTGAGTGTTTAAGCACCAAGATTCCATGGACTCAGTTACTGTTTAGAACCTTTTGTTTCAAATTTTCCTTTCATACATCTTATATTCCTGCTGTCTGGACTACAATCCTTTCCCTCAAGACCATCCATATTATTTTTCCTTTGCTTTTGCTTTTAGCTCTGTATCTACCAATAATCCAAACATTTTTTTTTCTTACACCCTCAGCTTCTTGGAAAAATCCAACTCACATGCATATTGCTTTATTTGGTGACACTCTTTCAAAAAACTGTTATTTAAAACAATCCAACCCACTACAAAAAGTTCTCCTTTTGCTATTGAAACTTCATAACACTTTTTATCTCTTTTATGTTTTTCTTTAAAATTGTTCATTCTTCTATCTGTCTCTCAAGGGTCTAAACTAATGCATTGTCTAGACCGTATCTTATTAATTACTGTATCCACAACATACAAAACCCAATATCTTATGTATAACCTGCACATAATAAATACTTGCTCAACTAATGTCAAGGAAAAGAAAAACTGAAAACCTCATATTGTCTTCATTTTACTAAACATTAAGAGGCAATATAGATTAAGGAAATGAACTGAAATTACCATTCCGAGCCACTTGGATTTGCTTTCTGATTTCCTCCCACTGTGCTTTTATTTCCAGAGGCTAAATAATAAATCATACATTCAACAAATGCAAATTGAATCAATGTTAAGAAAAGTCATGTTTCAAAGAACACAGTACAACTACATTTCACAGTTAAATCGTATACATTTTATATCTAGGATGGAGATAAGGGAACCTTGAGAACTCTTACATATTTACCACTGAGGGCTCAACACTAAGGAAATGCTTTTAAAAGATATGTTCAACATCAGTGGAACATAGTAACAGTTGCTTTTATGTAGTTATGTAGAAACAAAACAAAACAAAAACAAACAAAATCTTTCAAAATAATGCTAAATAAAATAACATAATCCTTGTTCATAAGGCATATTTTCAGTGAGTGGAGTTATTCCATCCCTCCATGACACTGCACTTGCTCACATCAATAGAAATATCTTGAAGTGGATGTTTTACTTTAAATGCACAATATGAATTTTCAGATTTCAGATTTTTCTTGTACAAACTGACGTTGTCTCATCCAGTGGCACTCAGGAAAGTCATTCTAATGAATTCTCTCCCAAAGCATGGGTCTTGGGGCGCCTGGGTGGCGCAGTCGGTTAAGCGTCCGACTTCAGCCAGGTCAGATCTCGCGGTCCGTGAGTTCGAGCCCCGCGTCGGGCTCTGGGCTGATGGCTCAGAGCCTGGAGCCTGTTTCCGATGCTGTGTCTCCCTCTCTCTCTGCCCCTCCCCCGTTCATGCTCTGTCTCTCTCTGTCCCAAAAATAAATAAACGTTGAAAAAAAATTAAAAAAAAAAGCATGGGTCTTCTTGGGCGTTTCACTGGAATTAGGAAGGAAATGCAGAAGCAAAAGTTTCCTTACTCTAATAGGTTAGAAAAAACTGTTCAGATTACTTCACTATAAAATTTCACAGCACTTTAGTTTACTGATTTATTGAGTAAATATCAAAGAAAAGGATAATTTTCAAAACTATGTGCAGTGAAACAATTATATTTTTCTTCTTTGTATGCAGTCATATCAGTCTACTAACATACTGAGGAACACACTTTGGAAAATACATGTTGATGCTACTGATAATGTTATGCTTCAATGTTTGCCAGTTTGTTTACGTTTTACTAATCATATTGGGCATTTGTTATTCAACGTCTTCTTGCATTCATTCCTCTTGCTCCCATAGTAGCAGAAGCTCAATTTACTTTGAAGTAATTGTCTCATTTAGCACAGAGTTGGGAATGACAATTCCACCCCAGACCCAACTAGTGGATATAGCGATCCACCTTGGGCTATTCGTGCTTTCTCTGTTGGAATTTCAAATCTTGAGTGGAAAGACAGAAAAATAGATAATTTATTCCAGTGACAGTACCGTTGATAAGTGTGGTAGTGAACACCTCACTTTCTCCCTAAAACAAACAAACAAACAAACAAACAAGCAAACAGACAAAAAAAACAAAAGGGATCCATGTTCCAATCCCTAGAACCTGTGAATGTTATCCAGGTGAGCCGAGTGTAATTGCAAGGGTTTTTAAAGGTGGAAGACGGAGGGTGAAGAGGGAAAATCAGAAAAGAGAACGTGAGAAGGCTTTGCAGATGGAGGAAGAAGCTTAACTAAGGAACCTGAGCATCCTCTCACAATTGGAAAAGGTAAGGGAATCAATTCTCCCCATAGAGCCTCTGGAAAGGAGGGTAGCTTGCTGCACCTGTTAGCTCAGTAGGACCCATTTCAGACTCTCAAACTGTATACAGACCTGTAAGATGATACAGTCATGTTGTTTTCAGCCACTTTGTGTGTAATAATTTGTTATAACAGTCAGCTAGCTATAGAAAAGGAATACAACAAACTTCTAGCTTGATCTCTGAAATTAACATATATCTCATCCATTCCTAAATGGTTCTTGGACTTCCTCTTACATTGTATAATTCCTTCTAAAACATTTTAATAAATTCTATGTTTGCTAAATGTATGCGGAGTCCATTTCTGAAGTTTTGTAAACAAATCATAATATAACAGGTTTATCTTTGTATTTTGGTCATCTTTTATCCTTATTAGATTATAAATACTTCATGGAAGACATCTTGATTGATTCCATGTATAAATAGAATCTAATATAATCTTATGAATTCTTTGTTATCCAATATTTGTATGCTGATCATGATTAACTGAATTCATTGAAACAAATTTACAAAAAAGATAATTCACAGCAGAACATGTCTTATGGATATTTTACTAGAAATAAAAATGGAATAATGTAAAATTAGTTGCAATCAATTTCCTCTGAGGCCTTGTTTAGATGTATGCCTGCTATTAAATACTACTAATGTATCAGTTAAACGGTTTCTATTTTCATCTTTTACTTAAGCATTTTGTATGTTACCATATTATCTTCATTGCTTTTACTTTTACTGGCAGTAATATTCCATTATACTGTGCTACAATTTATGTGTTCTTAGGGTTTACACTATTTTAATTTTTTAAGAAAATAGTAAATGCGCTTGCTTCCCTTAAAATACATCCCCATGGGTTGTAGTCTTTTGTCCAGTGTAAATAATTTGATTATTTTTATTTTTATATTTGGTGTTCCCCAAAATCTGTAGTCATAAATAGTCACCAACTGTGTATGAATATAAAAACATTACGTCATAATCATGCAGATTTATATCATCACCTTTTGTTTCTGCTTTTTTTCTTTACATAAACAAATTCATACAGGTAACTAGACAATTCATTTCTCTGAATTTGGCTGAATTGTTGCTATTGAGAAGTCAGCTGTCAGTAAGATTTGTACACTGTGTGTGTGTGTGTGTGTGTGTGTGTGTGTGTATTTTCTAGATGCCTCATAGAAAGTTTCTTTGGCATTAGTAATTCCATGGTTTAATTACTTTATGCGTAGGTGTGAATTTATTTTATTTATCCTTCCTGGGATTATAATTAGGAATATTACGCTTACTGATTTGCTTTAGGTTGCTAGGTCTGGGAATTAGCATTTCTCGACAATTCTGGAAATTTCTTGGATCTCAGTCTTTTAAATATTTTCTTCATTGGATGTATTTTTGAAACTCTGATTTAATGTACATTTATCTTACTGTCTTGAATTTCCATGTCTCTTCAGTTCCTATTATATTTTCATTTTGTTTTCTTTCTTCCTAACATCTGTTACATTCTTTACATTTAAACCCATTTCATGAGTCCTTTAATGTAATCAATACTCTTCTGTTTCATATCTGCTATGCATTTATATTTTAATAATTTAAATGATTACACATACATGTATATGTATACACATTCATATCTGCTATGCATTTATATTTTAATAATTTAAATGATTACACACACATATGTACACATGTATGTACATACATTTATATTCCTACTTTTTTTAAAATTTGTAACCACATTTATTTTCTATTTCTTATTTTAAAATCTACATGTTTATTTCTTAGATATTCATACCATTTTTACTTCTGTAAATATATCCATCTCATTACTTCTCATAATTAAAATATCATAAGCATTTTAACTCAAAATCTGATACCAATTTTGTTTTATTAGCTATAAATCATGTTGCCTTATTTCCTTAGCTGATTTTTGACTTTTCACTATGAAGTCATATTCTTTACAGAATGGAAATATGGTGCACATACGTTAAAATTGAGTTACTCTGAACAAGATTTTTTGCTATCATTTGACTGTCTGGAGGCACTACAAATCTGGGATCATTTTAAATTATTTGGTTAGAATTTTTCAAATGACATAGACTGTTCAAATTTAGGTTATAAACCTGTGTCAGAACCAGATTGTTAAAAAAGAGAAAAGGGACTTTAAAAGACTATCTGTAAACTTTAAGCAAATTAACATACACAAGTAAATATGTTTTCACATTCCCTAATAACATTTGAAAGGAAGAATTCCATTCTGATGAGAAAACCACTAGTTTGAGTTGCTGCCTAACGTTTTACAACATGAGAACCCTACTCACACCCAGAGTCTGGACACTTAGATAAGGACCTGAGTTTAGGATTCCTGCCATAAATTCCCACTCTGCTTTTCCCAGGGCACCTTTTAAAATAATCACTTAGAGTTGAGGCCCGCAAGAGGTTAGTGACCTCCTCCCCAGACACCTTGCAAGTAATAGGTGCTTGCTACCCTGCTCTCTCTCCTGGTCTCTGTGATCTGGGACAGAGGACTGTCCTTCCTCCATCTTATTGCACACCCTCCCCACCCCCAGCCGATTTATAGTATCTGTAGGTGATACATCTTGTGGCTTTACTTCTTTTTTGTGAGTGCAATGAAACAGAACTTTCAATCAAAATGACCCCTGGGTTTGCACTTCCTCAAAGTGGGATCTTGTATGCTGAAGGAGCTACTTGCTAAGTCCATGTAGGTGGCTTGTGGCTCTTTAAGTAGGTCATAATCTACATATTTTTAATTTACAACATCAACTATGGGCCCCTCATCACAGACATATATTGAGAAATTTAATTTTTCTAGAAAATTGAGTTTATTATAATATCACATAATATATTCCAGTAATAATTTATCATAAGTGATTGCCCAGATCCTACAGGGACCATCTGAATAACAAAAGGAGGGCTGGACAGACATGGTTAACAGAGAATAGAGGCGATAAAATTATAAGGAAAGACACAACACAGCAACCCAGCTATTGCCGTGTTTTCCTTGATCTTTTGATATTATAGGCACAGTTTTAGTATTGTAGATTTCCAAATATTATGAAGAGGCTAGAATTCTAGATTTTAAAATATTGAGAGTTCATTAAAACTAAATAATAGGGGTGCCTTGGTGGCTTAGTTGGTTAAGCATCTGACTCTTGATTTTGGCTCAGATTATGATTTTTCAAAAATTCTCATTATGAAAAAAAAGGGGGCATTTTTTTTTTACCTATGTGGTGATTCCCTGGAAATACCCCACTTGAAAGTCTTGTTTTTATTAGATTTGACTCAAACTCATGTATTACTAAAAGCTCTCCTGGGATGCATTTGTTGAAAATATTTATAGGGAGGTATTTTAATGTTGCAGATGCTGGAGATAAAGGATATGACCCACATAATAAACTGCTCAAAAGCATATAGGAAAAAGCTGAAGAATAAGATGTTGCCATAACAAAATACCATAGACTGGGTGTCTTAAACAACAGAAATGTATTTCTTACAGTTCTAGAGTCTTGAAGACAGATCTGCGTGCTAGCATGGTTGATTTCTGGTGAGGGCTCTCATCCTAGCTTGCAGAAGGTTACCTTCTCACGGTGTCTTCACATGGAAAAGAGAGAGATAGAGAAATATTTCTCTCTCTTCCTCTTCTTATATGGCCACAGTCCCATCGAAGTCTTTTATAACCTCATTTAACCTTAATTACTTCCCAAAGACCCTATCTCCAGATACAATCACATAGGGGGTTAGGACTTTAAATATGAGTTTTTCGGAATCTAATTTGGCCAACAGAAGACATCACAGAAACTTTGAAAAGCTCCAACATATTTCTAAGAGTCTAAAATGTCATGCACATTTGTGGAGCTGTGCAGATGTCTAGGGAAGCCCTGAGAAGGGCTTAACCTCTCACTTCTCACTCCCAATTGATCTTGAAACTATACAGGCAGGAATTAAAAGCCAAGGCAGAGTGGTAAATGGCTTTACTGAGAGTTGAACGTGTGCTACAGCATGCACATAGACATCTCACGAAGATGAAGAGACTTACTGATTTCAGGTATTTAGGGAAATCTCTGTTTAATTTTTAGCTAACCACTAAGCTAATCATGAAGAAACTTCAGTGGCCACACATGACAAGGAATATATACTTTCTAGAATTATTCCTAAAAAGATACTGAAAAGAACAAACTACAATAGTCAATGACATAAACAAACCCTGGGGGATAGGGAAGAATAAATAGAAATTTTCTTCAAGAATTGCCAGACAAAAACTTTAGTCAGCTGTTTAAATATATTTATTCAAAGAGCTAAATGCAAACATGTTCCAACCATGTCTAAAGAACTTAAAGAGAGTGTAAAGACATACATTAATTACAAATTAGAAGTTCACTATAGCAATCAACAGTAGACTTGAGTGGACAGAAGAAGGAAGCAGTAAACTAGAAGACAGGTCAATTGGCAGTAAAAGATATGAATAGTTGGTCAAAAATTAGTTCTTTGTAAAGATCTACAAAATTTGCCAACTTTATCTAGACTGAGCAAGAAAAAAATAGAGAAGATTCAAATTATGGAAATCAAAAATCCAAGAGAGGGCATCAGTATCCACCATACAAAAATGAAAACAACAACATCAAAAGAACTTTAGGTGTGCACCATGAATACTTATATGCTAACAAATGAGATAACCTTGTTAAAATTAGCAATTTCCTAGAAAGACACTGACTACCAAACCTGATTCAAGAAGAAATAAAAAAAAATCTGAATAGATTCATAATAAGAATTTGCATTAGTGATTTACAAAAATCAGAAAACAAAATAACCCCCCTCCAAAAAAAAAACAAAAACAAACAAACAAAAAAAAAAACAAAAATAAAAACAAAAACTCAGGAAGATATGGCTTCACTTGTGAATTCTACTAGACATTTATAAAAAAAAATTACACCAATACTTTACAAACCCTCTTAAAAATAAAATACTACAATTTCTAACTCATATGATGAGGCCAATATAACCATGATAACAACATTCAATAAAGATATTACAAGAAAAGAACCTGCAGAACAGTATCACTTATGAATATAAATGCAAAACTCTTTGACAAAATACTAGCAAATTAAATCCAGCCACATATGAAAAGTATTATATACCATGCCCAAAAGGGATTTATTCCAGAAATATAAGGTTGGGACAATGTACAAAAATTAATAGAAAATATGTAATATAATAAGTTATATTAATAAAATAAAGAACAAAAACAATGAAAGGCACTTGACCATCTCAGTAGATGCATGAAACTCATTTGAACAAAATAACAAAACACAAAATAATATCCTTTCATGATAAAAACATTCAACAAACTCATTATAAAAGTTAAATTCTTCTATGTGATAAAGGGCACCCACATAAACCCACAGCTAACATCATATTTAATGATGAAAGACTGAAAACTTTCCTCCTAAGATCAGGAATCACACAAGAATGTCTGCTCTTGTCATTTCTATTCAACATTGTACGGGTGGTTCTAGTCAAGGCAATTAGGAAGTAAAATGAAATAAAGACATCCAGATGGGAAAGGAAGAAGTAGATTATCTCTGTTGACAGATCGCATAATCTGTAGAGAAAATCCTAAGGAACACATGCACACACACACATTAGAGCTGATAGATGAGTTCAGCTAGGTTCCAGGCTGCAAGAACAATATACACAAATCTGTAGTATTTCTTTACACTCAGAATGAACAACTGAAAATGGAATTAAGAAAATAATTTCATTCAGAATATTATCAAATATAATAAAAATATATTAAAATGAATTTATCCTAAGTATCAGATGAGTATAGTGAAATAAACAGAAAATTATTGAAATAAAGAAGACCAAAATAAATGGAAAGACACTCGTGTTTTTGGATTGGAAGACTTAATAGGCAAAAGATGGAAATATTCTACAAATTGAAATATATATTCAATATAATTTCTATAAAAAATGTCAATAACTTTTATGGAAAAAATATACAAGCTGATCCTAAAATTCATATGGATTAGTAAGTTTCCCAGAATAGTCAAAACAATCCTGAAAAAAAAAAAGCAAGTATAGAGAACACAAAATATCTTATTTCAAAGTTTACCACAAAGCCATGGTATTTAAGACATGCAGTATTGCCATAATATGTACACACAGAGCCATACAGTTAAATTGGGAACCCAGAAATAGACACATGTATCTGTGGACATTTGATTTTAGAAAAGCGTGCCAAGAACATTCAATGAGGAAAGAAAAGTATTTTCAACAAGTGGTTCTAGGATTACTAGAAATCCACATGTAAAGAATAACTTTGGTGGGGTGCCTGGATGGCTCAGTTAAGCGTCCGACTTAGGCTCAGGTCATGATCTCACAGTTCTTGAGTTCGAGCCCTGCATTGGGCTCTGTGCTGATGGCTCAGAGCCTGGAGCCTGCTTCATTTCTGTATCTCCCTCTCTGCTCCTCCCCAACATGCTCTGTCTCTCAAAAATAAAGAAACGTTAAAATTTTGTTTAAAAGAATAACTTTGGATCCTAAATCCACACAGAATGTACAAATTAACTCAAAATGGATGGAGGCTAAATGAAGTAGTTAAAACTATAAAACTCATAGGGAAAACACAGGCTATGCCTTTGTCACTTTAGGATAGACAATGGATTTTTAGATATGACAACAAAAGTATAAGCAAAATATAGAGAAATAGCTAAATTGGATTTTATCATAATCTAAAATTTTATGCATCAAAGGACACTATCAGGGAAGTGAAAGACAAACTACAAAATAAAAAAAAAATCTAAAAATCATGTATCTGATAAGCACCTAGAATCTGGGATGTATAAAGAATCATTAGAAATCAACCGTAGAAATTCAAAATAATTTAAAAATGAACAAAGTATTTCAATAGCCATTTATCCAAATAAATATATGCATGGTCAACAAGTGAATGAAAAGATACTCAAAATCATTAACTATTAGGGAAATGTAAATCACAGTCACAATGAGATACCACTTAACATCCACTGAGATAGATATCATCAATGAAACAAAACATAACAAGAGTTAGTGAGGGTGTGGAGGAATTAGAACACATATATTGCCGGTAAGAATGTAAAATGGCACAATCTCTGTTGGAAACAGTTTGGTAATTCCCCAGTTAAACATAGAGTTGCCATATCAACCTAAAATTACTCTTGTATTTATATACCCAAGATAATGAAAAACATATGTTCACATAAAAACTTGTACAGAAATTTCCATAGCAGCATTGTTAATAATAGCTGATGAATGAAAATATCCACCAACTGATGGATGGATAAAAAAAAAAAAAGTGGTGTATCAAGGAATAAGTGGAATATTATTTAAACGTAAAAAGGAATGAAGTACTGAAACATACAGACCTAATAAAAGATCTAGGTACAGCAGAGTGAGATTTAGGCAGTGAAGTTAAAAATATAAAGTTATAACTGGGCATAGAATATCTTCAGTATTCATTATTTAAATTAACTCTTTAACAAACCAGAGATGCTGGTATTATTCCACAAGTAAGGAATCAGCCTTTTTTTCTGTCACTCTCCAACTTGTGTCTTATATCATGTGCCCATAAATATAAGATGATATTTAACAAATATTTACATATTAAAAATGCTTATTTATTTTGAGAAAGAGAGAGAGAGAAAGCATGCAAGCACTGAGGAGCAGAGAGAGGGAGAAAGAGAGAGAATCCCAAGCAGGCTCTGTGCTGTTAGTAGATGATAGGGGGCTTGATCTCACAAACCATGAGATCATGACCTGAGTGGAAATCAAGAGTCAGATGCTTAACCAACTGAGCCACCCAGGAGCGTCAATGAATATTCACATATTTTTTATTCCTTAATTGCTGCCTCCTCTATTCTTGCTCAGGTGAATTAGTACTTGTTCTTAAAAATGAGCTAATGTGTCATTCTTCTCTTGGGTATGCATTTACTTTCATAGGTCAATTTGATCTTTCATCACAGCATTTTGGGTTCATAGATTTAATACATCATATTATCATTACAAAGGCATACATTTTTTATCCAGTGGTTTCATAAGTGTAGGGATAAGGTGGTCATAATTCTTCCTTCTTTCTTTACTTCCTTTTCCTCCCTCCTTTTTTTTACTTTTCTTTTTTTTTTACCATTATGGTACATTTATTATATCTCATCAGTAGATAATAGTTCTTGGCTCAAACTAGATGTCTACATATCTCTGGAGGCAAGAGAAACAAAAGCAAAAATGAACTACTGGGACCTCATCAAAATAGAGAAGCTTCTACACAGAGAAGGAAAGAATCAGAAAAACTAAAAGGCAACCAACGGAATGGGAGACGGTATTTGCAAATGACATATCAGATAAAGGGTTAGTGTCCAAAATCTATAAAGAACTTATCAAACTCAACACCCCAAAAACAAATAATCCAGTGAAGAAATGGGCAATGAATAGACACTTCTCCAGAGAAGACATCCAGATGGCCAACCGACACATGAAAAAATGCTCAACATCACTCATCATCAAGGGAAATACAAATCAAAACCGCAATGAGATACCGCCTCACATCTTTCAGAAAGGGTAACATTAGCAACTCAGGCAACAACAGATGTTGGCAAGGATGCTGAGAAAGAGGATCTCTTTTGCATTGTTGGTGGGAATGCAAGCTGGCGCAGCCACTCTGGAAAACAGTATGGAGGTTCCTCAAAAAATTAAAAATAGAACTACACTATGACCCAGCAATTGTACTACTAGGCATTTATCCAAGGGATACAGATGTGTTTTGAAGGGACACATGCATCCCCATGTTTATAGCAGCACTATCAACAATAGCTAAAGTATGGAAAGAGCCCAAATATACATACATACACACATATACAGTGGAGTATTACTCGGCAAAGAATGAAATCTTGCCATTTGCAACTACGTGGATGGAACCAGAGGGTATTATGCTAAGTGAAATTAGTCAGAGAAAGACAAAAATCATATGACACTACTCATATAAGGACTTTAAGAGACAAAACAGATGAACATAAAGGAAGGGAAACAAAAATAATATAAAAACAAGGAAGGCAACAAAGCATAAGAGACTCTTAAATATGGAGAACAAACATAGGGTTACTGGAGGGGTTGTGGGAGGGGGGATGGACTAAATGGGTAAGGGGCATTAAGAAATCTACCCCTGAAATCATTGTTGCACTATATGCTAACTTGGATATAAACTAAAAAATAAATTAAATTAAATGGTAAAAAATATATTGAATACATTTTAATGTTTATTTTTATTTTTGAGGGACAGAGAGGCATAGAATGAGTAGGGGAGTGGCAGAGAGAGAGAGAGAGAGATGCAGAATCAGAAGCAGAATCCAAGCTCTGAGCTGTCAGCACAGAGCCTTATGTGTGGCTTTGAACTCACAGACCACGAGATCATGACCTGAGCTGAAGTCAGATGCTTAACTGACTGAGCCACCCAGACACCCCTATATTGAATATATATTTAAAATTAGGGGCGCCTGGGTGGCTCAGTCAGTTGGGCATCCGACTTCAGCTCAGGTCATGATCTCGCGGTCCGTGAGTTCGAGCCCCGCGTCGGGCTCTGGGCTGATGGCTCAGGGCCTGGAGCCTGCTTTGGATTCTGTGTCTCCCTCTCTCTCTGCCCCTCCCCCGTTCATGCTCTGTCTCTCTCTCTCAAAAATAAATAAACGTTAAAAAATTTTTTAAATGATATTTGATGAGAGTTTATTTCTTGCCCAAACTCACAAGGCTACTATGCGTTATTGAGATTGATTTAAATCTTCTATATTTGAGTACCATATTAGAATGTAGTGTTAGGGTGCCTGGGTGACTCCGTCGGTTAAACCTCCAACTCTTGATTTCAGCTTAGGTCATGATCTCAAGGTTTGTGAGATCGAGCCCCAGATCAGGCTCCATGCTGTCAGCAAAGAGCCAACTTGGGATTCTCTCTCTCCCTCTCTCTCTGCCCATCTTCCTGCTCACTCTCTCTTTCTCTCTCTCTCTCTCAAATTAAGTAAATATGCAAAAAAATTTTAAAAATAAAATACAATGTTTATTACATTTCAATTATTTTTCTAATATTTATATAGATATACAAGATTAAATACTTGTATACTACTCAAATAATAGTGGGTTTCTATTTTAATAAAATATCTGTAGAAAATATATATATATACAGGCACACACACACACACATTGGGTTGTGTTCTTATAAGTTTATATATTTACATATATGCTTTTGTTTTATGTGATCCAAGTTAAATTACATACTTTAGATTTGGAAGCAGGATAAAATAGTTAATTTTCTTTTGTACATCATCCAATTAATATTTAAGGTGGTCCTGTGAATCAAGAACAGGATCTTTTTTTAATCTTTTGCTTCTTTTCATAATTTCTCTTACTTCTCAAGTCCAAGGTAGTTAAGTGTGGACAGCAGTAATTGTTGATGGATTTAGAAGCCTCCCCTTCATCAGCCTCAAGATAAGTGATATTAATTCTTTATCGTTGCTTCTAAGCACAGTTTTAAACTGTATTTTTAGGGGCACCTGGGTGGCTCAGTCGGTTAAGTGGCCGACTTCGCCTCAGGTCATGATCTCGCGGTCGTGAGTTCGAGCCCTGCGTCAGGCTCTGTGCTGACAGCTCGGAGCCTGGAGCCTGTTTTGGGTTCTGTGTCTCCCTCTCTCTGACCCTCCCCCATTCATGCTTTGTCTCTCTCTGTCTCAAAAATAAATAAACGTTAAAATTTTTTTAAACTGTATTTTTACAATGCCTACTATTAATTTTCACAAATACCTACTGAATGTCTATTTTTTGATTGAAGTGACAGAACTACATTCTTAAATAGAACCTATCTGAGGTCCTACATAACTAAATTTCAAGAGAACAAGAGAAATTTCTGGAGGCTTTAAAGGAGAATCCATTCCTTGCCTTTTGCAACTTGTATAAGCCATCTGTATTCCTTGATTTAGGGCCTCTTCCTCCATATTCAAATCCAGCCAGGTAGCATATTTAAGTCTCTCTCTCTGACTCTGACTCTCCTACCTCTTTCCTATAAGGATCTTTGTGATGGGTCTACAGAACAAACCAGGATACTCTCACTATATCAAGATCATTAAGTTAATCATATTTGCAATAAGTTTTTGCTCCATATAAAGTAATAAGAGTCACAGGTTTAAGAGATTACAATATTCACACTGTGAGGAGCTATTTTATTCCCTTCTATACTACCCATTTATATCCTTGGCCATTTTCTCCAAGTGCCCAAACCAGTAGTCACCAAGAGTACCTATACTCACAAATTCCTTTTCTTGACACCATGGAAAATACATTCTTTTTTTCAGTTCCATCTAAAGGAAGGACTCCATTTATTACAACTTCAGCCAGGGGGGTGCTGTTTTCAGACTAAAGACATGCTGAGCAAACCTTCTAAACAAGTATCATTCTCTAACTCACCACAAGTGAAACATCATGCTAGATCCTATTGGAAATAAATCAATTAGAAAGCATGAATATTGCCCTCCAGCTAAGTTCAATACAGTTTGTAAGGGAAACCTACTAGATATTGAACTGATATAAATCTGGCTTTAATGATGCTATAACACAGGCACAACATTATAGAAGTATATCTTTCAATTGTTTGGACCAACCATATGAATTATAAACATACAGTCTATCTCACTAAATGCCTCCATGTTGTGTTATAGATATTCTAGTATTCCTTTGGCAGAGGAGGCATTTAAGGCACAAAGATGTCACATAACAATACTAATTTGCCGAATCTAATAAATTGTGAAACTGTGATTTTAGCTCAACTGTGTAGGGTTCCAAAATGTCTAGTAATTTAATTGTGCCTTGTGTTCTGACATACTACTGAGAGATGATACTTGAAATCTATTGGGTGATAACCATTGTAATTTGTATTTTCCCCAAAAAAATTTTGGCATGAGTTATGGAACCTGGGTTATATTCTCAAATTCTGAGTGCCTCCAATCTCTTTTCTATTTTTGAAGTAGAAAGTAAATAAATGGCTCTCTAGACTTATTTTGCAGATCTAATGAGGTAAGTGAACCCTTTATGAAACACAAAATACTTAGATTTGTGTTTTTCTTTTCCCCTCCTTTACCACAAAGAATACTACTGAGACCACAGACTGAAGGCCAATCACACTGAAGACAAATGTTAGGTCTTAAGCATGCTGTAAAATAAAATCTATCTCTATATGAATTATTATCAAGTTATCTTCATCACACACTTGAAGCAACCTAAAATTTTTTAAATGTTATGCCAACTTGTGACTGAGCATATGAGTGCACAAAGCCAGTTTATTCACTGGGTATTTTGGTCCACAAAATAGCCTTTCCAATCTTTGGAGCAGAACTTTTGCCTGGAGCTGTCTTTAATAATATATTAAGCATTAAATGTATGAGCATAACCCAAGCACATCAGTATTTTTTAACTGCCCTGAATTCCATATTCTTATGTACCTGCACTCCTTCCTTTGTCAAAGAAATATAATTTATTTAAATGCAGAATTTCTTATTCTCTTTGTTGTGTGTACACGTCCACATGGAATATATTTTGTCACCCTATTTTTAATTGGTAGTACTCAATAACTAATACTTTCATACTCACTTCACCCTAGACTTGTAAGAACTTCTTAAACTGTTATAAATAGAAAAAAAAATATATATATATATATATATATATATATATATATATACAAGTTAAATCTAAGCGATAATAGCCCCATGGATAGTGGCATAGTTAGAAGTGGATGGCATGAAAAAGTAACAAGCAGCATTGTGAACTGGGTCGAATTTAATAGGGGACAATGCCAAGAAGGATCTTTTTATTTTTTTTCCTTCAAGTCATGCTCAATTCACTAGGTGTTGTTCACTAAAATCTCAATTAGATGCAAAGACTGAGTACCGTGGGGCTCCCCAGATCAATTATGTGCAGGTCGATCACTGAGCGACCGTCAATAAAGTAATCAAAGCTGAAATATATTCCACTTACAGCTTTTTGTTTCCAACAATCTAAGAAGTAACTGTAATCATTATTCCCTTTAGCTCTGCCACTTGGAAGACTGACAGAGGAAGAGCTTCAGGAGGAAATGTCTTCCTCATTGGATGATTGGGAGGTGAGTGCTTGAGTCTTAGAGGAGCAAGACTGAGGGATCAAGTCTGTATCATTGGTATACGTTAATATTCAAAAGTTACATTGTTAACTTCTCTAAAGAAGACCATAAAAGTTTGCAGCTAGTCACTCAAATTCAAAAGATATCATGGGACAGGGTTACTCTCCCTAAAATTCTTCACCTGAATTTAAACCAAGGTGTAGTATTACTTGTATTAATATTTAAAATGATTTAAAATGACCATAACAGTGCTCTGTACAGACCCTGAGGGGACTCCCACAATGACTTCTCGCTTTTGGAGATAGAGGAACTTGGGTCATCTCTTCTTTAGTTGGGGACACAACCAGTGAGTTGCTTCTAACCGACAGAATATGGCAAGGGTGATGGAATTTCACACTTTTGATTAGGTTATGTTACAGTGTAAAGGTGAGAAGATGTCACTCTCATGATTATCTGTTCTTTAAGATTCTGTCCTAGCATACTCTTCTGCTGGTCTCAACAAAAGCAAGCATCCGTAATGTGAACTACCTGTAGAGAGGGCCACGTGGCAAGAAACAGAGCTGAGCTCATAGATGAGCTGGCAGCTAATAAAAGTATGGAGACCCCAGTCCCATAATTGCAAGAGGATCACTTTTGCTAATAACTTGAGGGGACTGGGAAGCCAGCCTTCCCAATTTGAGCATTTAGGTGAGTGTGTAGCATAGCTAACACCTTGACTGCAGGTTTGCGAGACAATGAGTACAGGATTTTCAGGTAGATTGTGCCTGAACTCCTGACCCATGGGAAATGTGCAAAATAAATGTGTATTGGTTTAAACCTCTAAGCTTGTGGCATTTTTTTACATGTCATTGAACACATATACAATATAAAAGAATAATTTTCACATATATGATTGATGCCAAGTATTTCTTATAAAACAACGTTTCAACATATAAGCAAGTATTTATGAATAGTAAATTTGCTGTATGACTGTTTCCTTTGAAATGAGTTACTTTTTTTAAGTGAGAGGGCGACCACTGCACGGTGTTTAAGAACATGAGCTCTGCCTTTCTGGGATCAAATCCCACATCTTCTACTTTCTAGCTGTGTTATTCTGAGCAACCCATGAAAGCTGTCTGAGCCTCAGTTGTATCATCTGAAAACTGGGTAATATGTCTCATACGTCTCACAGCCTCGCTGTGAACATTGAATGAGTAAAAATCATGTCCTTTGTATTTTCTGAAGTACTGAAATATTTTGGTTTTTTTTCCAGTATAATTGTACTGTAAAGGGTGTTATTTCTGCCAAAATAATTAATCTTCCAAAGGGAAATGCATAGTTCCTCCCATTATACCTAGAATTAATGTCAGGAATAGAACAGGCTGTGGAATGATGAAAATTTGCAGATGTCCACAATTGAAAGAAAGTAAATTCAATGAAAGAGGAAAAAGAACATCGAGAAATAGTCACAGATTCATACAGATAATTTGCAGCAGATTGCAGAAGTCAGAGAAAGAGCATGCAGAACTTCACTTTTAGAGAAAAGTGAACTTCATTTCCTGTAGTTAAAACAAAGTTCCAATGTTCCAAAGTTCCAATCCAAAGTTTTGGTTAAAAAGAAAGCTGTAAAAGAATGGAATCTTAATAAGAATGTGTAAACAGGAAAGAGAAAGATTAGTAAAGGAATACTTATGCCAACAGTAAACTTTAAAGGAATTCTTTAAGGCAAAAGTCACAAAACTCACTGAGGGAAGAAAGGCAAAAGAATGCCTCATCCAGGCACATATTCCACAGAAGGACAAGAGATCATCCTCACCTGTTCCTGGCTGGAAAATTACTGTCATTTCCCTTATGATGTCATATCAAAGGTACAAACTAAGTATACTGACATTTTGTATTTCTATTTTTTGCATACACTTTTAATAAACAGTCTGTATATAAATCTATCCAATATATGATCTGATTCGGGCAAATATATTTTATTGGCTTCTCGGTCAACGAATGCAATTTATCCCTGGAATCGTGTTGTTCAATGGATTGGCCCATGGTGAATTTTCATTAGATTTATCTCTCAGGCATGAACCTTTTACTCAAGATCCTTGCACCCAAAATGAGCCGATGTATTTGGCACAGTGTCCTTGATTTAAGTAGACATTATGTTGAGTTACTTTTCCAATGACTACATTTGATTTAATTGCCTGTTAAATGGTTATATTCAGGAGACAAAAATGTTTGAAAAATCATGATCCTCTGAGTCAAAATTTCTTTTTCTTTTGAGTAAAGAGGATATTTTAGTGTTCTGCTATGAAGATTACATAGCTATAAAAAAATCAACTTCAGAAGAATATAAGCTTCTGATAAAAAATAAAGCAAACTTCAACCCATTTGCCATTCAGTCCATTTGCCATTCAATCCATTACTGAGAGGCAAAGCTAGATGATGAGCAGGAGAGGGGGTACTTAACATAATTTTTAAAGAAGCTTCAGATTTTCAAACTTTTAAAGCTTACTTTATATTATTGTAATAAATCATAAAAATATAACTAACCAATCTGAGTAAACATGACCTTTTTTTAAGGATTTGTAAATATCACTCTATTTTTCTCTGTCACTCTTCTCTAATTTGGGAAGATAAATAGAGTACAAATATTGCTTAGATACTGAACCAGCTAGTCATTAGTATTTAGAGTCCCAGTGGCTTTTCCCCTGAATGGCCAACACTTTCCAATAATTTTATATACTCTCCGTTAAAACTTCCCAATGTAATAACATTGCATTTTTTTAAATTTGTATAATGAGATTTTCATTTTGAATGTTAAATCTGCCTATATTAAAACATGATATAGGTAATTGCTTAATTATCTATGAAAAACTTCAGAAACGATTTTCCGAAATACAAAATAATGGGCACAATTGTGTATATATACATGTGTACATGTATTTTTTTTAAGTTTATTTATTTTGAGAGAGAGAGAAACATAGTGTGCAAGTGGAGAAGGAGCAGAGAGAGAGAGAAAGAGAAGAGTCCTAAGCAGGTTCCACACGGTCAGCGCAGACCATGATGTAGGGCTCCATCTCATGAACTATGAGACTTCAGCAGAAATCAGCAGTCAGATGCTTAAATAACTGAGCCATCCAGGTACCCCCATGTGTACATATTTTTAAAAGGTTGCTGTTTCTATTCTCTTTTCAGGGTTTATATCTACCTGCCATAAAATTTTATCTCAATTGATTCTGTTACTCCAGTGTGAATGTAGGCAATAGTGCTTTTTGAACTATATGGATATTAGAAGTCTAACATTTCATGTGACTATTTTTAAAGCATTTACGGCAAATTTCAATGGGTTATATCAGATCTGGTCTACTCAACTGGTCTACTCATTGCCAGATTGTAATGTATACCATGAAGATGCAATAAAGCATTTCCCAGATAAGTATTTATAAATAATAGAGATACATACATACATACATACATACATACCGACAGGTATTTAGCAGTAGTAAACTATTCTTGAATTCTGTACATAGTCACATAATTAAAGAGACCAAATCTAAAAATAATTCCAAAGAGAAGAGACAGATTATTTTGAAAGAAAAAATACTTCTACCAGTGAAGGGAATGATTGCAGTCAACATTTATTAAGCATTCACTATATGTCAGTACTTCTCTTAAGAAATTGATAGGTATTGGAGATGTTGCTACTTGTATATTTGGGTGTATATATATCTTACATATATTTTTAAGTAGTCTCATTAACTTGCAGACATAATAATAGGCAGATTCAAAATACTAAACCTAGTTCACCCATTGTTTATTCCCCAAATCCTATCAAGTGCTGACATTGTGTTATTCAGTGAGTGAGCAAGAGAAATATTTCCTCTTCCATGGAGCTTCAAATCTACTAGGGAGTATACTTGTGAATTTCTAAACATGTATTCATTTATTTATTCATTTAACAAATGTTGGTAAATAATTTTAATTCTGGTATATCTTAAATGGCTTTAAAATATTTTCAATATGGACATTCATTACAAATCCTCACATTTGAAATAGAAACTATGTACAATTGCAGTGATATAGATATATGTATACTGATGTATATATGGTTTTATATATGTGCTATTAAAATATTTTTCATTATTCTTAAAGATATTTATTTTCCGAAGTACATTTATGGCATTTTATGTACAATTAACTGTACTTCAATAACAGGAATGGGAACGGTATTAGGGAAGACAATATCAGGTTGTTGCTTATCTGCTTATATGAACAGAAGGCAGACATCAGTGTGTAATCTATATGTTTTGTTGCATTTACCATGAAAATGTGACTGTCACTTCACTGGGAACAGTGATATAGAAAACACATATTAAATCTGCTTACTAAATTTGAAAGGCCAAAAGGTGATTCACTCAACGTGTGGCATTAACATAAATCCCAAGCCATGGATTGATGGCTCCTGTAATGACAAATCAGTAAACTCTATGTTGATGTTAGTAAATAATATTGGAAATATATGTTTCTAAAAATAATATATTTAGTTTCCCGAATTTCTAAAAATAAATTAAATTTCCTTCAAGAAGTATGTTACTTGTATGAAAGACAGTTCTTTGTCTGCTACTCAGTTCATTTATTCCTTTATGAAAGGAGAATTTTTTGAACATGTTAATTATGTCTCAATTTGGCCAATTATTTTTCAGTAAAATAGATATATTTTAAACATCTAAAGGATTGATTTTTAGAAAACTGATGGAATACATGACTAACCACATAATGAGGTCATTGAAAGTACATCATATATTGTGCTAATACTGTTTATTGATCAATTATTTTCTTGATAAATTATCCTTAGTTGAAATAGCATTATTGATATATATAACAGTGGTTGCCACTTTTTTTTGCCACCTCATTTGATTGGTTTAAAATGTTTAATTCTCGTGTATAAGTTCATGTAAGTGTTTATACAGTCAGTTATTTTGTGCTTAGTTTTATATTTTGTTTATGTATAGTCGACATACCGTGTTATATTAGTTTCAGGTGTACAACGTAATGAATCAACAATTCTATAAATTATACAATGCTCACCATCAGCGTAGCTCCCATCTGTCACCACACAATGTTATTACAGAACTATTGACTGCATTCCCTATGCTATACTTTTTATCTTCAAGACATTTATATTATAATTGAAAGTTTGTGTCTCTTAATCCCTTCACCTAGTTCATCCATTCTCCCACCCACCGCCCCTCTGGCAACCACCAGTTTGTTCTCTGTATTTATGAGTCTGTTTCTGTTTTGTGTGTGTGTTCATTTGTTTTGTTTTTTAGATGTCACATAAGAGTGAAATTATATGGTATTTGTCTTTCTCTGTCTCACAGTTCACATAGAATAACTTCTAGGTCTATCCATGTCACAGTGGCAACATTTCATTCTTTTTAATGGCACAGTGGAAAAGAGTGTGGAGGTTCCTCAAAAAATTAAAAAATAGAAATATCATATGATCAAAGAAAAGGAAAACACTAATTTGAAAAGATACATGTGGGGAGGGGCGCCTGGGTGGTTCAGTAGGTTAAGCGTCAGGCTCTGGATTGTGGCTCAGGTCACAATCTCACGGTTCATGGAATCAAACCCAGGTTGGGCCTCGGGCTAAGAGTACAGAGCATGCTTGGGATTCTCTCTCTGTCTTTCTATGCCACTCTCCTCCTTGCACATGCTCTCTCTTTCAAAATGAATAAACTTGTTAAAAAAAAGAAAAGATATGTGCACCCCTATGTTTAGTCAGTTATTCTTTCAGTACACATGTATTTTAAATATGTAAGTTAATATATGTGTATAATTCTTCCTTTGTTTACTTTCATAGGTAAATACATGTGTATTTCTGTGTGTGTGTGTGTGTGTGTGTGTGTGTGGCATTGTAGAAATGACACAGATTTGCAATTATGAAACCAAAGTTTTCTGTGAAATAATGATGGTTTTATTTGCATTGATTACAAGGTATCTGTAACAATTGGTAACGAACAAATCCATAGAAGATGTGGGAATATCAATATGCCTTTTAGTCACAAATAATGAAGATGTATATCCAGGGTCCAGTGAGTTTCTTCAAATTATTTCTCAGCTCTCATAGTGATTAGAAGTACAGTAAAATCAGTTTTGGTTGATTAGATAGAAATGACAATATCAAATGAAAGAAGTTAGTAAATTATAAGATCCTTCAATATATACTGTATTTTGCGATGATATAAACTGTATTTTAGTGATATATACAACGATATCTATGTCTGTATTTTTCTATCAACTATTTATCTATATATTTTGTACTTATTGTAATTTTTCTTGCACTGATTTTCCTCTCCTAAACTTCCATATAGTTGAGTGGTCAATATGATATTCTCAAAGTAAAATGGAACCTTAAGAAAATACTTAGATAATTCAAGCAATAACATGAAAAGTCTTACTAATTAAGGAAGAGAGAGATGTAGGAAAATTGATGTTTTCAGAATCACTGACTCCCCAGTTTTATTTCTTTATTTCATGACTCAATAATTAGCAGCCATAGGCGATGAAGTTTATGTACAAAAATAGACTGAGAGCTGATATTCTATTCCTCCAATTATAGTGGTATTTCTAATTTTAAAATATCTTGTTAAAAGATATGTAACAACAACTCTTTCAGTTATTAAATAACAGCAATCCCCTGTTATTTCTTACTTCTGATTTTATTGTAATGCATTTTTAAGTTGATATTTATACAGTTATGAATTAATACTTTTAAGATTAGCTTTAAATAAACTCTTCTGAGACATACTATTAATTTGAGAATACATTAACATATAATATTCAAGCATGTAAACCACAGATTTGCATTTTTCCACCCACTTCTACAAAACCGACATTTACAATTTAGAACTTTCTCAAGGAGTAATTAGGTTATTTTAGAATTTTATCAGAACTTGGATTCAACTTTTATGAACATAATTTTGAAATGTCTTGCTTGTAGAAATTCATATTACATTGCCATCAGGAAATCAGTTTGGACTACTTGGAAACTCTGGTCTCATCCAAATTACCACTGCCTCTCTCATTTTTCTGTTGAAATATCCCATTAGTATAAACTTTCTTTATAGGAAACTAGACATGAATAAAAGAATTGTTTTCTTTATTCTGTATTTGCTCCCTTTTAGGGGTGATATGATTTCCTAGTGAGTTTTAAGTCAGATCACCTTAAGGCAAAGTGTGGAATGTACATGGATGCTGTCTCTGTTTAGACATTTACTGAATCCATCACCTAAGGGGATGCAGGAAATGGACAGTGTAGAGTAGGCCTCATTTAACAGTATGGATTTAGCTTAGGTCTATTAGAGACACTACATATAGAGAATATGTAGAGGAATTTTATAGTTGCAATGTTTTGGGGAAAAAATAGTCTGTACCCAAACTTTCTGTGCTGAATTGAAAGTAAATGGAGGAAGAGAAGGAGCTAATATTAGGTTCTTCCATGATCCAATAATGGGAAGAAGGCATGTATATGCTACATTGTGTCCCTTTTTCTTTGGTGGGCTTTCATTGGAATTTTGGCTTTTTTTCTTTCAAATATTGATTTATTGAAAATTCTTTAGTTACATATGTGTTACTAAAGGATTGTAGTGCCTTCCCCCCCCCCCCCACTGCCCCCGTAGAAGTTCTGTTAACAATAGTAGCTAAAAGTTTTGCTTGTCTTACTGGTGATGATTGTATCTGAAATTAAGAGAGCATTTAGTATATTTTATTTTCAATATTCTTGGCCACGGAAGTTTTCAAATTTTGCAATATTTGAAATGTTTTCTATTTTTAAGTACATATGTACTACTTATGACTAAGAGTCACCTTAAAACAGATGAATCCATTGGTTGTTTTTCTCAGGATCAGCATTTCATGACATTATAACCACGTAAAAGTCAATCTTGAAGAAGCATATTCAGTGCATATTTAACATCCTCACATACACATTCCCAATGTCAAGACAGTCATTTGTTTGGGAATGACTATGGCAGCTAAAATTTCCCAACAGGTCCATTAAGATGTCCTTAGACTAAAAAGAAGAGGATGTATACTGACATCCTTAAAGCAAGGAGGGGTTCGTGTTTCATGGATATTTTCATGTTAAATTTCTTCTTCCTTGGTGAATGTCAAAGAACTTAGGGCTTGTCCGTGTAATTGACAAGATTCTGATGTATTTTAGAAGAAAACCATCAGTTCTACATGTAAATCTCTCTGTTGCCCACATATGAGTTAATTCTCTTTAGAACAAAGTCAGGTCTGATTGATAACTGAATAAGAACATCATCTTCTTACTTTCGGGATCTCAAGCATGAAACTGGCCCTTCATCCAATAACAAATATCTGCACAGCAAACACTTGTACCACAAACAAGGCTGTCTTTGTAGATAAATAGAGACTTTCTTTGTTGTTGTCGGCTACTTATGCTTCTCAGTTTATTTCCTAGTTCTGCTTTAATTTCCAGCAGACATTTGTTAGCAAATTAAGAGCCAGACTACTGATACTTATTACTTGCATTACTTTTTTGATTGTTTAAGTTCTGTTTTTACCTTTAATTATTCTGTTTCACATTATATTTATTTGCCTAAACCCTCTCAAATCCTTTGGGTATACACACACACACACACACACACACACACATCTATATACATATCTATATACATATATATGTATGTATATGTATGTATACATATATACATATACATATGCATGTGTGGTATTTTCTCCGAAAGAGTCAATGTAAGGTAATAATATATTCAAATGCTGAAGGAAAATAAACCTACTGAGATGAGCTCTTTTCTCCATATCTTTGAAAATGGATATATTAATCACTGTAAGAATGAAAGTCATAGGGGAGGAAGGAGTAGTTTAGAAACTAAGATGGGAGATGACAGGAAATCATTAGAAAAATCAATATGTTTAAATGATGAAAGATCAAAGCATCATATTTCTAAGAAATGTACAAATATCAAATAGAGAAGTTTCATTTTCAAAAAACAGTGTTATTCTACTCTGGGGGAAAACACGGGATCAGGGTATAAAACATGGTAATAGGGAATCTAAAGTAAAATTTAGTGTTTTGTAGAAAGTGGAAATGATGCCGAGTTCCAGGAAATAAGGAAAATTGTGATGGATTACAGCATTCCATTTGAGAGTGTTGCTGATAGCAGTTCATTATAAAAGCTGTATCTGTATGTGTGTTTGTGCATGTGTGGTATATGTTTATGCACGCAGTTATGCAGGAGAAAGAGAGAGATACAAAGACCTAATGTTGTGAATTTTCACAACTCGCCTAATTTTAAAAATAAAGTTTAACATGCATATATCCTAAACCAGTGATTCCAATTCCAGGAACTTACCTAAGAGTAATTAATAGAGATATCCACGAAGTGATGTACAATAATCTTTATAATAGCTTACTTCCAATGAATCTAAACTAGGAACAAACCAAGTACACACCACAAACACAAAAATGAATAAGCAGGGGTGCCTGGGTGGCTCAGTCCGTTAAGTGTCCAACTTTGGCTCAGGTCATGATCTCGCGGTCCATGAGTTCGAGCCCCGCGCTGGGCTTTGTGCTGACAGCTCAGATCCTGGAGCCTGTTTCAGATTCTGTGTCTCCCTCTCTCTCTGCCCCTCCCCTGTTCATGCTCTGTCTCTCTCTGTCTCAAAAATAAATAAACGTTGAAAAAAATAAAAAAAAAAGAATAAGCAAATTGTGGCATTTATTAGCATAAATATTAATTACTTTTGTATATTTTAAATGTATTAATTTAAATAGAATTTACCTAAAAACTGTAAACAGATATTAAATTCTAGTTAAAAATACAAATACTGTGGCATTTGGAGTAAGGCGTACAGTTGCCTGAAACTTAATAAGACATATTGATAGCGGCTGCAGGGAAGGATTTGTGTGCCATAAAACAAATATGACAAAATGCTAATAATTATAGAATTAAGTTGTTGGAATATGTTTATCTATGGTATAGATATTTCAAATTTTATCTATGTTTAGAATACTAACAATAAAATGTGGGGGATAAATTAAAGGAAAATAATAACACAGGAGAAATAAAATCTTTTATGTCTACATGTATATTTATTTCTATACACATCTGATACATATAACAAGAAGCAATCTTAAATTTTTTTCGCGAATAAACAGATAAAAAAATAAAGTCAATAAAACATATTAAGCTTTAGAAAATATATGACAATTCTTAAGTATTTAGGGTTGAAGTGCTTTAGTGTACACACTTTCTTTGAAATGCTTGAAGTGGTACCTTCTGTATGCTGGTCATCTCTGCTAGTTACCTAAAGTGGGGTCATCTGTGCACAGTCTCCTCTACTAGTTATCTAAAGCGGGGCCTTCTGTGTGTCACTGTAGGAGAGATTGGAACAAGCCTTCCCACATGCCAGTCAAGGCATACATTAACCTCCAGGGGGCCTGGAACACGTAGTCCTGAGGGAGATCATTGTATGGGCACCAACAAGATGGAAGATCAAAGATGGAGTCAGTGTTGTCAGCACTCCCACTACATAGAGTCCATAGAATATTTACCAAAATAGAAATATGCTGGAAATGGAGCAAGAGTGCCACTTTATCAGTAAGAAGTTAGAAAAAATTGAAAGATAACAAGAAAACACCAAATATTTGGAAATCAAGTGGAATATTTATATATAGCCAAGAAACACACACAAAATGAAAATTATAGAATGTTTCGTACTCAGTGAAATGTAAAATATAGCGTTTATAAACTTGTTATGCAAACTATATGTATTTAGAGGAACATTTTATAGGCATATATATGTTGTTGTTAAAGTTTTATATATGCATATGAAATCAATATTTTATTATTTCAATGTTTTATATATGTATATAAGATATACATATGTATGCATGTATATGTATAAAATATGTATATGAAATCATATATATATATAAAGTACATATATGTAAATTAAAGAAATAATAATTTATATCACTACTTATATTTATTAATGTTCATTGTTAAAGAACAATGATAAATTGAAAAATGGAATCAAGGAAATAGAGAAGATGTGTTTAGCAGGAGCAGGCATATGGATGGCATGACGGAGTCTCAGTGATGGTGACTTCTTGACCTTGCTTATTTTTAAATGTATGTTCATTTTATTTTCTAATAATTCACTTAGCTATGTTCTCTTGATTTGTGTACTTTTCTGAAAATATGTTACATTATATGAAATAATAGTCCAAACTTGGCCATTTTGATATTTCCGCCTATAACTTTTCAATCTCTGCCCCCACCCCCATCCCACATTGATGAGATCTAAAGGAAAAACAGATCTCAACTGTGGTGTCAGGAGATTTGGAGTGGGTGGAGGCTGGTACTGTGTTGGGGTGCCTCTTATTCACGATCATAAAGTGTAAAAAAGAGAGACAATCGTGGGAAACCATTTTTTACATGCTACCATGTAAAGGCAAGGAAGAAAACCAAAATGAGGAAGAGTTCAGCTATGGAAACACTGAGATCCAAATCAGGATGGGGATAGAAGTAGGTTGAAGAGAAGCTGGATGAAAGGTTTGTTTAACTATGAGAAAAACTCTATTCTATGGCAGATAAATAAAACAAAACAAAATATAAAACAAAAATATTTGTATTCATCTTGCAAAGAGTCAGCACTCCTCAAGTTGGGGTGGCTTTAATTCTGCCCCTGATTGGTCGCATTGGCTAATACCTGTCAAGTCATATCTAATCTTGAGCTCTGACTGTCTATTTCATCTCTTCTCTCCATTCTACCCTCTTTCCTAAGAAGTGTCTTTCCCTATGGTTAGAACAATGGGTACCACATCACTTCATGGTGAATAATCCTTAGTATGGTCTCATGGAAACTCATTATATCTGTTTTCCTATGATGAAAATTGGAATAATAATGGCTAAAATATCCACATAGATTTTTTTTTAATTTTTTTTTCAACATTTATTTATTTTTGGGACAGAGAGAGACAGAGCATGAACGGGGGAGGGGCAGAGAGAGAGGGAGACACAGAATCTGAAACAGGCTCCAGGCTCTGAGCCATCAGCCCAGAGCCTGACGCGGGGCTCGAACTCACGGACCGCGAGATCGTGACCTGGCTGAAGTCGGACGCTTAACCGACTGCGCCACCCAGGCGCCCCCACATAGATTTTATATAATTGGGAATACAAGTGAACTCCATCATCACTGCCACCACCACCACCATCATCATTATCATCATCATCTCAAAGATTTTCATAGTCCTGTTCATAAATCAGGCTCTGTTCCGAATGCTCAATTAATCTTTAGAGCAGGCCCATCATATCTTTAGAAGATGTGGGTACTATCATAAACCCCATATATACATGAAGACACTCAGGTAGGAAATGTTGAATTTCCTTGGTAACAGAGCTAATAAATGATGACTTAATTTAAAGCAGGGTAGACTAGCTCAAAGGTATGATCTTAGCTATTTTGCTGTAATGCTTCTTATAGATGCAAAACACACAAATATGCCCAAATATATGCATTTTCTTTCATCTACTGCCACCTAACTTAATTTTTTCAGTTAAGATTTCTGAGTTAGTTAATCTAGTGTATCCTAATTTTAGATCTCATTAATTAAAAAAAGAATCTTTGCCTTTTTTTTAACTAAAGAAAAATAACCAGAAAGTGATTGAATCTTTACTGACTAGCTTTTGCCTTTAACCCTTTAATCACATGGCATTATGCAACTAGAAATTGAATGCCTGCATTCACATACCTGTTCATTGACTTCCCAGTTGTATAAGGTTGTGCAAGTTACACAGACTTCCATAACTTGATTTCCCCTTATAGAGTTCATTTAATAATCCCTGCTCCAGAAGAAAGTATTAAAAAATAACAGGTAAAACACATAAAATTCTTCATACAGTGGTTGAAAGAAAGAAACAGAGCCAACAGGAAAGAATTGTTAAAAGATAAACTGAAGCATATTAAAAAAACTTAAGTTTATTTGAGCAAAAATGAATTCAAATTGGGCAGTCTAGCAGACAGAAAAGAGCTCAGAGGAGCTATACAAAATGAAAGACTTTTATGTTTCTTCTCTTTCTCATTCTGGAATCATTTATTTTATTTTCTTTACCTGCTTTTCATACACAGTTGTTTCACCCTTATCATTTCTAAGTAGTTTTAATTACAGATATTGGTTAGAATTCTTAACTCTTGGAATACTTAATTCCTTATGAAAACTAAGAGTAAGCAACTCTGGACTGTGTTACTAAACTAGCCTTCTGTGGATTGGAAAATTTATAAATACATTTCATAATTTTTAGAAGTATATACTTCCATGGGGTGCCTGGTTGGCTCAGTGGATTAAGCATCCGACTTCAGCTCAGTCATGATCTGCAGTTTGTGAGTTTGAGCCCTGCGTCGAGCTCTGTGCTGACAGCTCAGAGCCTGGAGTCTGCTTAGGATTATGTGTCTCATTCTCTCTCTTCCCCTCCCCCTCTTGTGCTCTGTCTCTGTCTCTCAAAAATAAATAAATGTAAAAAAAATTTTAAAAGAAGTATATACTTCCTCATAGTAAATTTTCCAAGAGAAAAACATGTTTTCTTTTTTTATTATTTTTTTTAACGTTTATTTATTTTTGAGACAGAGAGAGACAGAGCATGAACGGGGGAGGGTCAGAGAGAGAGGGAGACACAGAATCTGAAACAGGCTCCAGGCTCTGAGCAGTCAGCACAGAGCCTGACGCGGGGCTTGAACTCACAGACCGCGAGATCATGACCTGAGCAGAAGTCGGACGCTTAACCGACTGAGCCACCCAGGCGCCCCAAACATGTTTTCTAATAGACCCAAATATCTTTAGTTCTTCTGTAAAAGGAAGCCAAAGGTGGACAAACCTGTGTTCTATAATTACTGCTTCAGTTAGTTGAAAATGATCTGGATAGTCCTCAAATATCCAAATAATGTAATTTATCTCAGTGTAACTTTAAGGCTTTAAGTTACCAAAAACGATATTGGAAATTATTTTTTTCAGAGGCTCTATACCCAATGTGGGATTCAAATTCATGACCCTGACATCAAGAATCAGATGCTCTACACTATCAACAATAGCCAAAGTATGGAAAGAGCCTAAATGTCCATCGATGGATGAATGGATAAAGAAGATGTGGTATATATATATATATATATATATATATATACACACACACACACACACACACACACACACACACAATGGAGTCTTACTCGGCAATCAAAAAGAATGAAATCTTGCCATTTGCAACTAAGTGGATGGAGCTGGAGAGTATTATGCTAAGTGAAATTAGTCAGTCATAGAAAGAGAAATATCATATGACTTCACTCATATGAGGACTTTAAGATACAGAACAGATGAACACAAGGGAAGGGAAGCAAAAATAATATAAAAACAGGGAGGGGGACAAAACATAAGAGACTCTTAAACAGGAGAACAAACAGAGGGTTACTGGAGGGATTGTGGAAGGGTGGATGGGTTAAATGGGTAAGGGACACCAAGGAATCTACTCCTGAAAAGATTGTTGCACTATATGCTACCTAACTTGGAGATAAATTAAAAAAAAAAAAAATCAGATGCTGTACCTACTGAAACTATCTGGAAACTATTTTTAAGTAGACATACCACACAGCATAATTATTGTTGGAAATTTAATTTAAAAAAATTTATCTTACATGTATTTAATTTACATGTTCTTAATGAAGACAATTTCATGAGATATCAAACACCTAAGCATCATCATAAGTTATCTTTCTTGCTGACAAATTCTGTAACAGATATAATTTGAGCATATTTGACTTTTAGCAAACCTAAGGTAGAATAAAAGTATAATCTTTAATGTTTATAACCGTAAAGGCATGCCTGATTTAATTAAACCAATAAATTTTAGCTAGCTTTTATTTACCAAAGATTCTCCTAATTCATGCAAAGTTGAAAAACATTTGGGTTTGTTTCTATATTTCTGGGAGGAGGCTTGATTTATATATACTTGTTTGTCTTTAAGCCAATTAAACAGAGGTCTTTACTAATTAATTTTGGAAATGCCACCCAGAGGTAGAAAAAATAAATCATGCATCTCTGATATATACCTACATAGATATAAATATATAGACAGACATGAGGAGATCTTACAGCTTTGTTTAAAAATTTTTAGTCATGAGACAGATATGTAAATGGAAAGCTCATAGTTTACAAAAGGAAAGTTAGATCCAAGTTATATTTCTGGCAGATGGAGTGAGTAAGATGGAGTGAGTTAAGATTACCTGCTGAGATAACTTTTTACTAATAATTGTGAAAGAGACTTTTAAGGTTTTTCATGGACCTTTCAAACTAACCTTTCCTTTTTCCCCTCTCCTTCCTCCTCCTCCTCTTCCTCTTCCTCCTCCTCCTCCTCCTCCTCCTCCTCCTCCTCCACTTCCTCCTCGTCCTTTTTCTTTTGTTTATTTTTGGGAAAGAAAAAGACAGAATGAGGGAGGTGCAGAGAGAGAGAGAGAGAGAGGAAAAGAGAGAATCCCAAGCAGGCTCTATGTTGACAGCACAGAACAAATCATGAAATCATGACCTGGGCCGAAATCAAGAGTCAGATGCTTAACTGACTGAGGCATCCAGGTCCGCCACTCCAACCCCTGGACCTTCTGATAAGAATTAGCTTGGTTCCCAGAAAAGGCCAGGTAGAATACTGACGTCTCAAAAGGCACAGAGAAAGAAAGCAAATTCCCCCAAGAGTGACTTTTGTTCCCTAAGTCCAGATCTTTTACAATATCTGCAAGACTTTTGACAAGTTCAGGGGACATTTTGGGATTGGTAAAAAGTATAGGTAGGCTTTGAATTGTTTCTGGAGCTGCATTTCTGTGTTTATAAAAGTCCATCTTGTAAGACAAGTACAGTCATTTTTAATTCCTTAAAGATTTGGGTTACAAATCTTTGGAGTCTGACCCACCCATCTAACTACATTATCCTCAATTTACTTCTTTTTATCAGGAAGATCTTCAACTAAGATGGAAATCAAAATATTCCTATGTTCTACAGTTAGAGCTGTGTGTCTGTGGAATGCTTTAGTAAATTCTTCCATAAAGTCTTTAGAATATGTTTCTTTCTCTTTGGGGACATAGTTTGATTTTAGCTTCGGCAGAAGGCCTTATAATAACTTCTTGTAAGGTTCTGAATATCAGCTTCCACTTTGGCCTACTTCTGACCATGCAGCTACTTAATTCTTTTTTCTTGTCTTTTCTTGTCTTTTCTTTTCTTTTCTTTTCTTTTCTTTTCTTTTCTTTTCTTCTTTTTAAATATCTTCTCAGGTTTAATCTGAGACAAACAGTAAAATATTCCTGGCAGTGTTGAACAACTCCATGGATGTAAGAGGCATCCCCAAAGAGAGTGCAAAAAGATACTACTCTCCCAAGATCCAGAGCCATTCCCAAAGATAACCAAAAGAAGTAAAGATTTAGACAATTCCCCTGCAAGAGCAGTCAGTAGGACCCCTGCTGCAAACAGAATGCAACCCACATTTCTGTCCAGTCATGTCTACCTGAAAATGGTATGAAACCTATATTTTTGTCTGGCAATATTTTGTGGGTTTCCAACCTGAGAGTTGCCAAGTCAGGTTTTCAGGACACAAAATGAGGCAAACAAGAAGGCCATAGCTGTCCCTGAGAGAGAAAGGCTCAACAACCTTTGGGTCACCAAACACAAAATCATGAGATAATTCAAAGATCGAATTCTTATGAATGTTTTTTTCCCCTGCCAATCTGAATTTGCAAAGGAAGGGACAATGTAATATCTTACCTTCATGTCTCAACCAGGCATGACAGATAGAGATCTAGTAGCCCTGACTTTGATAAAAATTGTCACCCATTGCCAGCTTCTGCCACTTTTCCTAGGATTTCCTCGGCAGCCTCTGGAGTGAATGGGGTGAGCTATTGGGTTCATTTTTGTCACCAGAAATTGGAGAGGAGGCAAAATAATTTTCCTTCTACCCTTTACAGTGAGGGCTTGACTGAGATCCCTTTTTCTCTAGGGCATCACATAAATGAATAAACTTACCTAGGTTAATTCTCTGCTGTGGCCACTGTAATTCCAGATCAATTCTGATAAGGTTAACTTGCTTGTTTAGGCACAAAACATTTTATCTACCTGATGCCTTGCACCAGACAGTACACTTTAAGTTGGATCAGTCTGGTTTCCATGTTGGACCAAATCTGACCTAGACCAAGTCTGTTTTTTAAGTAGGACCTAGTCCAACTCCAGTGGTTCCAAACCCAGTCTGGAAAAAGTGATGCTCAAATAAAGTCTGAAAGTTCACACAGAAAAAATTATGCAGACAGGATCTGAGAGGGATTTACCTACCACCTCCACTGGCAGCAAGAAAGCAATGAGCTTAAGGGACTGGTTGTTTGTTGTTCCTGGCCGCCATTAGGATCTCCTTTGATCTCCTTTTCTGACAACAAAACTGTTAAAGGATAGACTGAGGGACATTAAAACTTTTTGAAGTTTATTTGAGCAAGAATTTATTCAAAGTGGGCAGCATCCAATCTTGTAGAGAGAAAGAAGCTCCAAAGAGCTATACAAAATGAAGGACATTTATAGGCAGAAGAGAGGAGGAACAAGGAAATTACACTAGACAAAAAGTGGGTTGTTATCGCTAGACTACTTTCATTTAGGGGATAGCAGGGGTCTGTCAAGCAGATTACCTAAGTAGTGTTATCAGATGATTCCTGATAGACTGATTCAATATTCCATTTCTGGCAGTGCCCAAACTAGAATTAAGTTTCAAATTGGGGACATAGGGCTTAGCATAAATGACTGCATTAGGGGCCTATTGTGTTGTTTACTGACAGAGTAAGCAATCAAATATCAATAAGCAAAACGAATTAATTATATTATCCCACTGTTTGACACAGTGCTAAGTTCTGCGAAAGATCTAGTAAAGGAGTATGGTCTAGGCTTCAAAGAGCTTCCATTATACTTGAGCTATGAGAGCTAAGACATTTGAAATAACAAATCTACAAGCCTCAAGTTAAAATTAAGTGCTAATTCCAATGTGTGTGTGGGGTGGAGGGTCCTTACGTTTAAATATATATGGCTTATAAGACTCCCACTAATCTGGCCTCTATCCAGTCCAAATCCTCAGTCCATAGACTCAACTGACTTTTATTTTTGAGAGAGAGACAGAGTGTGAGCATGGCTGAAGCAGAGAAAGAGGAAGACACAGAATCTGAAGCAGGCTCCAGGCTCATGCGGGGCTCGAGCTCACAAACGGTGAAATCATGACCTGAACCAAAGTTGGACGCATAACTAACTGAGCCACCCAGGTGCCCCTCCGGTGACTTTTCTATGTTAATGTCCTAATGAGTTATTTAGTGTTACCTCAATAAATGATCAGTACCTTCTTAAGGCTATAAATTCTTTCTTCTAGGAAACTGTTCTCCCCTGCTCTTCCTGGAAAATTCCTAACTGTCCCTTGAACTCCAACTTAAGTGTCACCTTCACCATTAACCTATTTTGACCTGTTTAAAATTTTGTTCTGTTATTTGTTTGGGCCGCTACACTCTATTAGCAGACTATTTACTGTCACACTAAATTGGAAGATGACAGTCTGCAACTGAAATTCTTGTTTTTGAATAATTATTCTAGAAATTACTAGTCAAATGAACATAGACAATTTAGTTAAACTGTTTATGCCTCTGTTAACTCATGTCTAAAATGAAGTAAAAAATCCTACCCAAATCTTAGTGCCAGAAAGAGATTATATTAGCTAGGACTAGGGTAGTAAACAATAACAGCTAACATTATTTTAAGAACTGACATTGCTCTAAAGTCTTGCATATATTACTTAATGCAAATCCAATGACATTTGTATTATTGTTTTCTACATATCACAGTTGAGAAATCTGATATCCAGAGATTTGTAAGGTCATGCGGCAGAGCCACAACTTTAAGCCATATGGTGTTCTTACAAAGTCTATGCCCTTAGCCTGTCTAAAAATTCTTAATTTTAAATATTATATAAAATACACAGAAATATATACAAAATAAAGTAAAAATGGTAGTAAATATTTCAACTTGTTGGAACCCATTTTCAGACAGTTAACTTCAATGCAACATTGTTTCTTTCTTTTGGTTTCCACAAAGAGAAAATACTACCTTCCGTTTAAAGAATCAACATTTATTTCTAGTTTTCTTCTGAGTTCATGGAATCACATGTTTCACCAGTTAGAAAGCAGACACACTTTTAGGCTTGAATATGATCAAGCTTGAAAAGTCAGATTTTCTGATTTCTTAGTAGGCATCACCGGATGGTTTATAAATTCAATGTATTGTGATGAGTTCACTGAGGAAAATTATGTTGTTTAATATTATCTAACCTGAACCGAGAGGTTCATCAACAGAGTTATTTTGCAAATCAGCTATACTATGTTTTACATAATCATGTAAATTACTGTTTTATTTATCCATTCTATGCAGTGAATGATATTTAAAGTAATTCTGCACTTGTTGTCAAGGTTTAAATTACAAGGGCATGTAGGAGTTGTCTTATGGTAGAAGTCAAATAAACAGAAGTTATCAGGCATATTTAGAAACCATATAGACCAACCTGTTTAGTGTCATCTTAAGGTAAAGTTAATTTTATAAGCCGTGATAAAGAATAAATACCTACCCATAGCACAGAGATTGATGTGGGAAGACACTGATTACTTTCTGAGAAAATTTGATTAAGTAATTTTATCATGCTTAGGATGTCAAACAAATAAGGCTCCTAAATCTCTGGTGCTTTGTGGAAACATATAAAGCATGCTGGAGTTTAACACCACTCCAGTGGTGTCTAATATATATGTAAACATAACATTAGGATATATATATTATGAAGGTTGGTTTTGTGTGCTCATGAGAAGTTTATGACATAGACTATCACTTAACTGCCTTAATATCCCTCTAATTTAAAATTCCTTAACCACAGGGGCATATTTCTATTTGCATAATTGACTACCCAATGTCTAATTACGGAAACAATTTTATAAATGCCTCCAGCACAGATTTTGGCTGCCCAATCAAACACAATTTTCTTTCCATTCATATAATTTCCAAAATGAGCCCACCTACCATAATGTAACAAAGTCTTGTATGATTGAGCCAGCATTTTGATGAGTTAGGATAAGAGAACTACACATGGTTGAAACAAACAAACAAAGCATATGAGAAGTCTACAAATGGGAAAGGGCTGGTGCAATCAAATAATAATAACAAATAATATTGTATATGTGGGTATGGGAGGGGTAAGAGTAAAACAAGGTATGTGATAGAAGATGAGATCAGAAAAATTATTGTGAAGCAGCAAGATGGATCCTGTCGGTAAGGAATTAGACTTTAAAAAGAGGAACTATTAGGGGGTGCCTGAGTAGCTCAGTCGGTTGAGCGTCTGACTTCAGCTCAGGTCATGATCTCACAGTCTGTGAGTTCAAGTCCCACGTCAGGCTCTGTGCTGACATCTCAGAGCCTGGAGCCTGCTTCAGATTCTGTGTCTACCCTTCTCTCTGCACCTCCCCTGCTCACACTCTGTCTCTGTCTCTCTCAAAAATAAATAAACATTAAATTTTTTTTAAAAGAGGAGCTATTTATTAGAAGGCTTATAAAAATGAGAGTAGAGTGAAATGATTTAGGATTTAAAAATCTAACCCTAGTTTTTACGAGATTACATTTTAGAATTTTTAAAGCTTTTTAGAGCATTTAGTAGCTATTGCAGCAGGAAAAGAAAAATATTAGTTACTTGCACTGGTTAGCTCCATGGAATTACTAGAAAAGGGGTGACTTTTCAAAAATATTTTGAAATGTAAACAGTAGAACTTCTAGTGGATTTGAGGTGAAGAAAAATGGAGAAATTTATGATGATTGGTCTTAGCCTTGGCCAACTGGATGGTTATTTGGCTCAATTACTAGAATGAAGAAGTCTTCTGGAAGAATAGATTCTAGTTAGGGCTGGGATTAAGAGGTATGTTTTGGATAAATAAGTGTGAGATTCTTCTTTTAAAAAAATTTTTTAGTTAAGAATATTCTCTTAGGGGTGCCTGGGTGGCTCAGTCGGTTGGGCGGCCGACTTCAGCTCAGGTCATGATCTCCCGGTCTGTGGGTTCAGGCCCCAAGTCGGGCTCTGTGTTGTCAGCTCAGAGCCTGGATGGAGCCTGCTTCCGATTCTGTATCTCCCTCTCTCTCTGCCCCTCCGCCGCTTGCTCTCTGTCTCTCTGTCTCTCGCTCTCAAAAAATAAACATTAAAAAATATTATTTTAATGTTTATTTTTTGAGAGCGAGAGACAGAGCTCATGCAGGGGAGGGGCAGGGAGAGAGGGAGACACAGAATCAGAAGCAGGGTCCAAGCTCTGAGCTGTCAGCATGGAGCCCAAAGTGTGGCTTGAACTCACAAGCCTTTGAGCTGTGAGATGATGACCTGAGCTGAAGTGGCCACTTAACCAACTGAGCCACCCAGGAGCCCCAAGTGTGAGATGCTTCTTAAACACAAACGTGCAAGGGTCTGTTCTTCCGAACACTTTCTATGAATGAAGATCATCTTCACTGCCATGATGTTGGGGTAGACCTGTCTTTGGTCTTCTCTCCCACCCTTTTCCAAACTGCTTTAGAAATTCATGTTCATCAATCCTAACTTCCTGGTCCGCAACAATTTCCAATCCAAGGTACTTGTCAAGTGACCATAAAGAATTGAACTTTTTTTTCTTTTTTTTTTTTTTTTGGTAAAAATCCTAGTATATTCTGGTGTACTTTTCATATAACATTTCGAATTTTAATATAACACTTTAAAATTGTTATATATTGAGTTCTTTAGTGTTGTTGGAACTCAGCTTACACCAACCTTTGCATACAATTTCTTAACCAATCAACTCTGATTTATTCCATACTGATAGTATATGATGTTGGTTTTATCTGCATGAACATCTACTTATTTTCAAAAAAGCTTTAATAATGACTTAATTATATATTTACCTAATTATTGCATGTGGGTAAATATATGTGGATAAATAAATATATTTTAGTAAATATATTTTAAATAAAAAATATATTTTAATTCAGAATGATGGAAATAGAGTTCTGTAGTCTTTGTATGTCCTATAATATTAAGCCTCTGCTTGGTAAATAATAGGTATTCAAATATTTATTTAATTAAGTAGAACTTCCACTTCAAAAAGGCAGACTATTATCCAATGGAAGGAGATACTCTTTGAATTAAATTTCTGGAAAAATTTCTGCATACTATGTATACTTCTACTTGATAAATTTCTTATTTATTTTATCTCTATATTATTATTTTTCTAGTCAACTAGTTTCATTTTTAAAGTCCTCAGGAGAGTTTTGGCTGTAGAATGTAGTTGCATAGTTTGTAAATCTATTTAATATTAAGTTTTCATAAATTCTTTTATGAACAGATTCAAAAAAAATCCTTCAATAAACAAAATATGCCATTATTTCTTCTTTTTTAAATAAATAAGAGGAAATAGAAAAAAAATACCACAGAACCAGTTCTTTAAAATTATTTTAATACTTATTTATTCTTTTTTTAAAAATTTAATGTTTATTTATTTTTGAAAGAGAGAAAGACAGAGTGCCAGCCATGGAGGGGGAGAGAGGGAGACACAGAATCTGAGTAGAGTCTAGGCTCTGAGCTGTCAGCACAGAGCCGTACGCGGGGCTCAAACCCACAAACCCCAAGATCATGACCTGAGCTGAAGTCGGACGCTTAACAGACTGAGCCACACAGGTGCCCCGGAGCCAGTTCTTTTAGATGTCACTTGATTATTTGTGAGTGGTTATATATTTCTGATTAATGGATCATATTTCCTTACAATGAAGTTTTCTAGAAGGCAGGATTTGGCTTAATTATTCACTGAATACCAAGAGGAGTAAAATGTCAACACCAAAAGAGATTTTTCAAATTATGAACTTAAAATGAATTGCAGATAGCCTTACTGGTGGTTGGGAGAAACACATACCAAAGCATTTTGTTAGTTTTTGCTTACAGTCTAAAACTTTATATTACCATAGTAAAAATAAAAATAAAAGATGACATAGTGAAAAACACATCAATACTATGTGCAATTAGTTTATTCTTTAAAACAGCCATGAAGTTAGAGGTATTGAATTTTTCCATCTATGTCATTTTTGTGTTGTTGAATAATAGGCAAAATCATAGCATGTACACATGTTTTAATTTATCCTGTGGAGCATCTGTTTGTAATCTGGGAAACACTGCCTTGTTTTGTCCATACCTACAGATTGATCAGAGCCTGATGATGAGTTTTCAAATGATTTACAATTAAATAAAAAGACTAAAGTTTACATTTGCTAAAATTAGTATATAATTTTATATGAAAGCATACTTTTGATACAGTAGAATTGATTTTTTTATTTTATTTAGTTGATTTTTTATTTTTTAAATACAATTTATTGTCAAATTGGTTTCCAAGTAGACTTGATTTTAAACTTGAACTATTTTTTTTTCTTTTATCTGTCTTCAGCATTTCCTTCAATTTCTGGTAGAAAAAGTGGTGCTTACTCTCCACTCCCCACTTGGAAACTTAACACCTTTTTAATTTTTTTCAGGGAAAAGCACTGTAACTACTAATGGAAGTAATTATTTTAAATGTGAGAGTAACTGAATACCATGCTCATGAAAACTTTCCTTATTTTTCTCTAAATGTTTATTTCCCAAGAATTCATTATGCCTATTTGTTTTGTAATATGGTAATTCAGGCATGATCTCTCTTTTCTCTCTCTCACACACATGTTCTCTATCCAGAGAAAACCAAGTTTTTATATTCTTTCCCTGTAATTGGAGTAGGTTGTTTTTCCCAAAATTGATGTTTGTGAACCTCAGGTTCCCACATTCTTGAATTTTGATATAACTTTAATTTTTACATTTCTCTTCTCCATATTTTTGTCCCTGTGTGAAGAACTGCTATTTGCCAGATTTATCTAACTTATTTTCTCTTTCCAAGGCTCTATTGAAACATATAATAAAGGGTTCACAGAAAAGGATCAGTGAAAAAGCCCTCTAAGTGTGATATGCTGTCAGCTGTAACATGAACAGTTTGATTGAAGAGAAGGTTCAGAATTCAGTGAAATGTCTACAGCAGGATAAAATCTTACGGAACTTAAAAAGATTCAAGTGTATGAGAAGAATTGGTCTAGGAGTGACAGAGCAAGTATTTGGCATTCAAGGGAATTTTGGAAAGTAGAGAAAACTAGCTAGTGATCCGTCAAGAGTCTTGGGTGGATGTTCTGTACCTTTTAGGAAAATCTATTAAAAAGTCCTCAAGAGGATCCTCTTTACTCCTATTTCCAAGGGAAATCACACATAGGTCATAGATAACTTGACAGACAAGATGAAGGGTTCTTATACCATGTAAAAAACTTAAGAAGCCCCAGCTGTTGTAAAGACTATAGAGCAGTCAAGTGTGACATTTTGAAAGCACAGAAATAGAATCATGGTGACCTTGGGCACCTTATTACTAACTTTTAGTGTGACAAAATCAATCAGTGTCATTGCATTTAAATTTCTTCATCCTTAAATTTGGTTTACTCTGATCATGCTACTTAATGAATTGGGTTATTCTGAGGAACAAGTTGCATTTAATTTACATAACTGTATTTTTAAAGTATAGTGATTTTTCATTTATATATTTTTTACTGATAATAGTTTTTATTGACAATGCATTAAAAAAAGGCTATGAGCTATGATGGGTAAGGAGAGTGAAAAGACAAGAGGGTCAAACAAAGAATAAAGGCACAGACAATATGACATGTTCAGGAATTGTCATGAATGAAACACAATAAGACTAATGAGAGAGAAGACTTTGAAATGTAGAACGTTGGTTGAGTGGCTTTGAATGCTAGGCAGAGTTGGTCACACTTTACAACATGTAAAGGAGTTCTAGATCTATTAATGGCATCACATGCAAAAGTAAATCTTTCATGGACCCTCCAGTAAAAGTAAAATAAGAATTGAAACATGTTTTATTTATTTTTATTTACTTGATAAATGTATCTTTTGTGTATTATTTTGATATTATCGGCTTACATTTCAGAAGACTTTATCTAATTGTGATAATGAACTTTGACTAAATGCTTCCATGTCTTACAATTCCGTATGATTATTTTCATTCATTGGTGATAAGGCTAGCTAGTGGTTGGAGTGCAATCTGTTTCCATTGAGCAAAGCAAAGCTGATTGATCTTTAATGTAAATAAACCTATAAGTTTACCTCATTAGTCACATATTTAAGCTAGATAAGCTGGAATATTTATCTAACATCATCACCCTGTAATCTACACTGTAGAGTGAATATGGTACAATCAACTTTGTAAGATTATTTAATGCAATATATTCCCATGTCAAAATAGTTAATTCTTAAGATTATCATATATTTTATTTTTATGTAATTTTATCATCCAAAGCACTTGGAAAACCTGGATCACGTGGAATACACCTTGAAAGATCTAAATATCTTTTGAAAAAGAAAAATCTTATTTAGCGAACTGAAGAACCATGTCAGCAAATATCAATAATGTAAACATCCCTAGAAGATTACATTTTCTCTTTCAAAGTCAATATGGTTAGCTGCAGATGAGCTATGGATGTGGCAAATACTTGATAAGTGCACTGATATTTGTGACAAATGTTCTAGGTTAAGTGATGGGTCATGTAACTAAACATATCACCTGATGAGTGGGAGCTATTATAGAGTAAAAATTGGAAATAAGTAGAATATAATAATGGTAGCATTGATGACACCTGGAAACTTAACATTAGTATTTATTCACTTTTGCTAACTTACTGAAAGCTCAGTAAAAACTAGCTATCATTTATTGATTAGCTAATATATCTCTGGCAATGAACTAGGATCTTTACCTACAAATAAGGCAAATGGCGGAGGAAGGGGCCAATTCCACATATTACAGACCAGCAGTCTCAGGAAGGTGAAGTATTGTCAGAGCCTCATCTAGCTCATGAGTGGAGAGTCAAAACTTACCTACAAACATGGCAAATCAAAACTCAAAACTCTTAGCATTTTGACATTTTCTTTCAGAGCTAAACAGGCAACATTCAAACTACTAAAATGAGTAAATGCAAAAGTGCTTTTATTTATTAGATACTTAGTAGTACATAAATAAGTTATAACAATTGTCTATTGGTGTATATATAGAAACACAATAATGACACATTTTTTTCCAGAAAACTGGCACCCCAAATCAGGTGGTTTTGGCCTAAGGAAATGAGCCAGAAGCCACATGCATCTTTTCATCGGATCACCAGCAGGTTATTTCTGCTTTGTCTGTTTCATCTATTTTGAGGTCATATAATAGTTCAGTTGTAAAAAAAGAGTTTGCATATTGATGCCATCACTACTTGTATTATCTCAGGTAAATTGCATATATATTTCATCACCTGAAAATTGGACATAATCATGGTGTTGATCTTAAGGGTGTTGCAAGGATTAAATAATATAACACACGCAGAATGTTTAGAAAGTGCCTGCTACCAAGTGCTCCAAAAAGCCAGTAATTTTTATTATTATAATATGTGTTACTATTGCTTACTGCTTAGTGTTACACTACACTCTGGCAAGACAATCATTAGATTTATAGAATTACACTTATGTAATATATTTATGCTTTTATTATAAAATGCTAAAATATTAATCTTCATTTTTCAACCAGTTTTCATCCTGATTAATCGATAAGTAGAATTCCTACTTTCAGTTTAGTTTTGTAAAAATGCTTACTTTTGTAAAAATATTCTGAGAAAAAACCTAGTGTATAGATGATTAGAGATAGTGCAAAGTATTTCTGAAATGTGCAAACTAAAAAAGTGATTATTATAAATTGGTGAAAAGTGCATACAACATTAAATTTTTTAGAGTTATTATGCTACATTACAACAGCATCAAGTCTGTTCTTTTATTCAAACTAGTTCTTTTATTCAATTTATTTACTTTCAACAATAAAGGAATAAGGAAAAATGCTTCAATATTTTGACTCAACCATTACTATAAAGGGAAAAGTTTGGTTTTGTGTTAAGTTCAGAAGAAACCAAATTCACTCATCACTCTGTGAACTACGCAACAGAGGACGATTATTTCTCTTATCAAAATCTAATACATGTATTTTTATGATTAATGCACGTTCGGAATATGTGTATTTTTCATTTCCTAACAATTCAGAAACAAGGCCTCATTCATTCGGTAGGTTGCTTCTGAAGACACCTCCGGGCAGGTTGGACACTGCGCGGACCCTCACAGCCTGGGGCAACTGGCTGGTGCTCCTGCCGCGAAGTGAGCCAACACAAACCCAGAATTACAAACTTCATCACACGCAAGTGGTCCAGGCAGCAGCTGTTAAAAATGGCACAGCTATGAACAAGTGTAATAGGAAGGACTGATTGGATCATGGTGTGGTAAGTACAGTGCAACACGAAAACATACTGGTCATTCTCCACGGGTAAAATGAAGAAGCAGTAGGATAATCAATTAGAGATGTTCTCCTAACTGGTTGTCCTAGTCCATTCGGACCGTTGTAACAAAATACCACCAGCTGCACAGCTTATAAAAAAATAGAAACCTATTTCTCACAGTTCTCGAGGCTGGGACATTAAAGATGAAGATACTGGAAGATTCCATGTGGTGGCGGGTGAGGGTCTTCTGCCTGGTTCATAGGTAGAGCCTTCTTGCTGTGTCCTCATGTGGTGGAAGAGGCAAGGGATCTCTGTGGGGTCTCTCTTATAAGGCACTAATCCAAGTCTGGAGGGCTTCAGGACTTCCCATCAGCCACATCTCCTAATGCCATCGTGTTTGGAGATTAGGATTTTACCACATGTATTTTGAGGGCGACACAAACATACAGACCACAACGTTGGTTTTGTATAACTCTTTTAGTCAAAGTTTCTCAACCCTGGCACCATTGAAATTTGCAGCCAGATACTCCCTTGTTTCGGGGGGTCAACCTGTATGCCACTGTAGGATGTTTAACAGCATTTCTGGGCTCCTCTACTCACCAGAAGCCAGTAGTACTTGGTCGTGACAATTCAAAATGTCTCCAGATATTGTCAAATGCCCTTTTACAGGCAAAATCCTCCTCCTCCTCCTCTCTCTCTCTCTCTCTCACACACACACACACACACACACACACACACACCAATTGAGAATCATTGCTCATTGTAGTAAAATGTAACTTACAGTAGTTGAAATCAGTAGGATTTATTTTGCTCACCTGAGAAGAGTCTACTGCTTGGGTTGGTTCAGCAGCGTCACTCTGTCAGGCTTGGGGACTCTAAGATTCTCTTGCATTTTCTCTCACGCTTATAGGATGACTACCTTAGCATCAAGCATCAGGTCTGCATGGGAGGGAAGAAAAAGAAAGTGCGACACAGTGCAGTTGTATACACACACTTTATAAGGTGTGAGATGAGATACGAGTACAGTGTATTTTTAATTTACAATGGTCCTAGCTATTATTTTATTATATTATTATTTAATTTTGAACTTGTTTCCAGATTTTTATCAACTTGATTTTTAGCCCATTCTTTTATGAAAAATCATCCCTGTGTCTATGTATATCTTCAACTAAATGATATCCCCTGATCAGATCCACCCAGATGAAATGTAGATCTAAATCTCTGAAATCTAAATCTCCCCCGTGGCCTGAGTTTATTATTTTTACCAGAAACTCTATGCATATCATTTTTACCTAAGAGGATATATTTTTTACACTTCTTTCAATTCCAAGAAACTAAGTACTTTGAATAGCAAAAATAACGTCTCACAAAATGCAGTCTGTGACCTATTGCATAGTAAGGGATCAATATAATCAATGGAATGAATAAATAAATGAGAAAGACTAGAAAAATACGCTTGATCAATAATCTTAGTAGAAGTCTTATTTATTTATTTTTAAATGTTTATTTATTTTTTGAGAGATAGAGACAGAGCATGAGTGGGAAAGGGGCAGAGAGAAAGGGAGACACAGAATCCAAAGCAGGCTCCAGGCTCTGAGCTGTCACCACAGAGTCCAATGTGGGGCTCGAAGCCATGGACGATGAGATCATGACCTGAGCTGAAGTCAGACGCTTAACTGACTTAGCCACCCCGGTGCCCCAGTAGAAGTCTTCTTTTTTTAAAAAAATGTACAGATTCTATTTTTAAAAAAGCACATGGCACCACTGTTGAATCCTAATGGTACCACTTCATAAAATCCAAAACTCTCCATCCAGTATCAAATCCTAAAGCAAGACCAAATGCTGAAAAAGAAACAGGCGAAGTTATATGTGATAGAGAATGTCCTGAAATACAGTAGTACCTTCCTGATTAAAGGCAAAAAGGAGATTGGGAATAATGCAAACACCCTCTTCCCCAGAAGGAAACATTTTGTCAGATAAAGCAACTACTTAGAATGGATATAAAAGATTAATGCTTCCACCAGCTTTCACCACTCAGTATTCCCTCCCATCTTTATGGAGCGATGGAAAAAGAATGAGCAATACACCAATCAAAGGGACTCTGTGAGATGTAATAAAAACATTCCTGAATTCTTGATTACTTCCTTTTTTTTTTTTTTAAATGAAAGACAAAGGCTTCCTTTCAGGTGTGTAGGCCTGAGCACCCACTGTTGAGTCCGTCTTACACACTCTGGTGCTGGTTTGAGGATCAGGAAGAGTCTCTGCTGGCATTAAGGTGTTGACAGAGAGATATTTTGTGGAAATGATTCTTTGGCTGGTAGATTTTCTTCAGCTGCCTCTTTTCTCCCGAGGAGAAATTCCATCAGGCCACAAATGTGGAAATAGAAGATGAGGGGGAAAAAAATCTTGCTTTAAGTAATTTTAATTTTAGGTTTTGTGGGTGTTCTTGAAATGTACTAGGGACATACATGCCCGGCTTCCCTGCTGAGCCTCTGCCCAACAAACATCAGAGCAAAAAGGCACTGTTGCAAGGGAAGCTTCTCAGAATTTCCCTGGTCCACAGTGGGGGCCTAGAGGAAAACGGATTAAAGTCCACTTATATATATATATACTTTGGTATATATGGATGTAGAATCTTGTCAAAATGCATGTCTCTGACTAGAAAGGCATCTGACATTAATAAGTTTAACATAAAAGGAGTACAAACCCTGGAGTGGCTTTCAATCCATTCGTTCTGCTCTGATACACAAGACCGATAAAACTCGTACTCGGTATACCAGCCAAAGTCATGCTCTGTATCCAGTGAGAGAGTGATAGGACTAGAAATAATCTCAAATCATTCCTGTTTAAGAAAAGGTAAATCATTTGCAATTTTTTTATGTTTTTAGTCCTCATAACAAAAGACACATAACTTACTCCACCATTACCTGACACATCGGTGAGACTGGAGTAAGATACAGAGCATGGTATCTTGAAGCAACTCTACAATTGACCGTTCTAGTTTCTTCTGGAAACCATAGTCACTCTTGGAAACTCCCAATGACAACCCATGCATCATGCTTTTATTATAAAGGTCAAAACGGGATTTTGCTTCTGTCCATCCGGCTATACCCTTTCTTCTGGAACGTTAGGGTAGTATGCTTTGCTAGCTTTTTCTGAATCCTGTAGTTACATTTCTTCTCTGTTAACGTTGTTCCATGACCCTACCTGATAGCCAAGAATGCTTATGACTTTCTACATTTTTGTATTTTTAAATTTTCTCAAAGTTGCTGTGTGTGCGTGTGTGTGTGCACTCACGTGCATGTGTTTCTTTTCTTTTTCTCCTCGTATGGAGTGCTTTTCTAGAGCATTGAAGAAAATAACTACTTCATACTGGAAACTTCAACCTGGAAAAGTTTTACTCTGGAATTTATTTTTGTTATGAAAGGGAGACATCCATATATTAGATAATTTATTAACATCACACGTGTTTGCGACGGTACTTCTATCATATACCAAGTTGCACGTCTATAAGAATCTGTTTCTAACCCAGACTTTATTACCCCATTTGTCTTCTAAGTGCCAAACTGCAGTGTCTTCATTAGATTCTTGATATAGTCTGTCTTAATGTCTACAAGTACAAACTCCATATCTTTGCTTACTCTTTGTCAACATTATCTTGACTATTTTTGGCACTTTTCTGTTTCATGTGACTTTGAGGGATGTCTTGTCAAATTCTAAGAAAAATAAGGTGTTATATATTTTTATAATTGTATTGAATTATAGATTAATTTTGCTATAATGACAGCTTTATAACTCATTAACATGGTATATCTCTTCATTTTTTCACATCTCTTTGTGTCCTTCAATAATTTTTTATAAAATTTTTTGTCAAGAATTTGCATGGTTTTCTTGTGTGTTTTCTAGTTACATTATGCTCTTGTTGCTACTGGAAATAAGAATTTTTTAATTTTACTTTTCCTAGTTGGTAACTAACGATCTATGGTAGCCTAATATTTCTAGGTGAATCATGAGATAAGAATGCTTGTGACATTTTTATTTGAATTATTATAATTTGACACAAGACTGTCTAGCATTTTTATATGGTCATAATATCTGACACTAAGTAAAGTTATTCTTTTCTATCCACATGTTATTTTCCCCTTTATTTTTCAACCTTCCTTCATTATTAAGTCTTCAATAAAAGAAAGACATTAGCCATTAATTAATCATACTAAAATGGATGTACAGAAGTCATAGGAAAAAGTGTAAAAGATTTTTCATGCTGAGATTATGCTGCAAGCAATATCTAACTTTAGTTCATATTTATTCTTAAAATTATAATTTCCTTCTCTGTCCTACAGTCAAATTTTTAATTCCATCTCAGACAATTGAGTTGCTGGTGGAAAGCTTTATGGTTAATCTTTGTTCTCTCTGAACATTCGGTCCCTGTTCAAATCTGACCGAATCATTGTCACTCAGCTCAGATCCTTATGACTCTCCAAAACTTCTCTGATGTTCTCAGACCAACGTGCTTGCACTCTTTTGAATTTTTACAGCAATAATTTTCTAGCCAGTCCTGTTGAATATTAATTACACATGATATTAAAACAATTATTCCATTGGAACAGCGATATTACATGTAAGTTGTAACTTAAATATTTTCACTTTAACATCTTGTTTCTCAAACCGCTTTCTGTTGTTTTTGTTGGGGGAGGGCAAGGTAGAAGAAGAGAAAGAATCTTTTTTTTAACATTCATTTATTTTTGAGAGAGAGAGAGAGAGAGAGAGAGACAGAGTGCAAGCTGGGGAGGGGCAGAGAGAGAGGGAGACACAGAATCCAAAGCAGATCCAGGCTCTGAGCTGTCAGGACAGAGCCCTACGTGGGGCTCGAACCCACAAACCACGAGTTCATGACCTGAGCCAAAGTCGGATGCTTAGCTGACTGAACCACCCAGGCACCTGGAAGAGAGAGAGAATCTTAAGCAGGCTCTGTGCTGTCAGTGCAGAGCCTGTCATGGAGCTCAATCTCACGACCCTGAAATCATTACCTGAGCCAAAATCAAAAGTTGGTCAATTAAGCTACTGAGCCGGCCAGGTACCCCAAACTGTTTATTTTAAAGGTCTTGAAGTTACAGACTGTTCTTTGTTTGCTTCCCACTAGGTGAATGAAAACTGTGATTTTCTCGAATGGATATTCATCACAGGTGGAGAGACTTCTTCCACATCTCCACCTAGCTTTTCAAGGATGAGCCTACTGGAGCTCTAGGGTTCTGGATCCGGGTAGGGGACCACCGAAAACTCTCCCTAGGGTGACGCTCAGTGAACAAAAGGGCAAATTTGCCCTCAAAAGTTCAAATCTATAGAGTCACAAGTGTTAGATTCCAGCCCAGAAGAAACACAGGCATGGGATTCCAAACTATAAGAACCACAAACAGGCTGTGCTCAGAATTAAAGCTTTGAGTTGGGAACTGCCTGAGGGTGTTCTGAGGGAGGATCCCCATCTCAATGTGCCCAGAAAGTAGAATCATAGCTTTGGTATGTTCAGAGGGCAGGACTCCCCACTTTAGTGGGCGTTAAGGCTTTGGAATTGTTCATGGCCTGTTATCCCTCCCTTTTGGAATGGAATATCTATCCAATGGCTGTCCTGAAGTTGTGTTTTAGAAGCATATCACATATTTGATCTCATAGTTTTGCAGCTTAGATTCTCACGCATATCTGGTTCAAGTGATATTTAAATGAGACTTTGGATGTAGACTTTTGAATGATATGTGAGAAGGACATGATTTTGGGGGGGATCAGAGTCAGAGTGCTATGATCTGAATGTCCCCCTAAAATTTATGTTAAAATCCTAATACCCAGTGCAATGGTATTAGAAGATGAGGACTTTGCCAGGTGCTTGAGTTGTGAGGGTAGATCCCTCATGAATGGGATCAGGGCTCTTATAAAAGATCACAGTACCCCATACCCCCTCCATGTGAGGACACAGCAAGAAGTCACTGGAAAGGTGGCACTTAACAACTGGGAAGACGGTCTTCACTCAAACTTGACCATTCAAGCACATTGGTCTAGGACTTCCAGTCTCCAGAGCTGTAAGCAGTAAACTTCTGCTGTTTATAAGTCATTCAGTCTGTAGTAATTTATTATAGCAGCCAGAACTTACTAACACAATTTCCCACTGGGCAAAGACTGTGATTTGTTGAAACACTCACCACATGTGTAGATATTTCTTCTTTATCTTTCACAAAGCTTTTCCAGAGGTCTTCATAAATGGTGGAGTGTTGAGTAAGTACTTCTCTAGCTAAACAGACAGACTCTTTTCTTATTTTCATAGGCTAAAATTACTGGTAGTTTCTAAATACATGAAACTTTGCATTTCTAAAAATTATTTTGAGCATGGGATTTATGACAATCTAATCTAGAAGTAGATAATTTTTCAATTAGGTGGGAGACTTTTTCAAAGAGAAGGATTTACTCCATGTGCTTCCATTTCTACTCTCAAGTTCCCTTCTTCTCTCTCAAGGGCTTTGTGGAAACAAACAAATACATATTTACATATAAATATAGCCAACAAGTATCTTAGTTTCAGTTGATCTCACTTTAGTGTGTGACCAAGTAAAATTAAAAAAATATATATATGCCAAAACACATAGGAAAATTAGAAGATTCTTGTGTAAATAGGGTTAAAAAACCAGCATCGCAGCCCCTAAACACTGCATTTTGAATTTCTTTCAAATAATAATATGTAGCCCAGGAAAAAATAAATAAGAAAACAAATTAGAACTTTCAAAACAAGAAAAATGTCAGGAGTATAGGAAAAAATGTAATGGTGTATGGCAAGCAAGGTAAAAAAGGAAACTGGGCATGGAAATAGTGAAGGAAAAGGAAGTCAGGAATGAATGAGTGGTCAAGAGATCAAAACTGCCAAATGAGAAACATTTCAAAAGTGACTTCTTGTTTTTAAATGTGATACAATTTGGGTGTTGTTATGTGTGTATCGAATTCTGTTCCCTCTATGGCAGGACCCTGGAATTCCTTCCATTTTATGTGAACAGTGGTGTTTTTTCACTGTTGTCAAAAACCAGAGGAATTATTTTGAGTTTCTGGCAAGGTCTTGTGACTGCCATAAGTTATAAGAATTTTGAATCTTCCCCAGACACCCCCACACACAGACGCACGTGGGCGTGCGCACACGCACACACGCACACACACACACACATGCACGTGTGCATGGACACACACACACTCCTGTTTGTATATATTTCTAATATGATAAGTGCAGCTAATTTGGAAGATACCACTAGAATATGTCAATTCCACTGATTTTGAAACTTCTATCAAGAGATTGTATTTGATCATATTAAATGGATTCTGGAGAAACCCATTTTTTTTTCATCTTGATGAGAACAGGACTTTTGAGTTGTGTTTTAAAGAATATAGTTTGAAAACTTCCAGAGGATTAAATGTGAATTACCAGATGAAGAGAAATTATAACTAAGTGATGAATCTAATGAAACATAAGCCAGAGGAACCCTTCTCATTCATTCATGCTCTGGTTGTTTAACCAAAAGCCATGTTTTGATTTGCACTGCACCTTCGTTTATTTCCTTGTTTAAGTGAAACCTTATGACACAAATGACAGCTCAGTCCCTCTGCACACCAAAGCCATGAGAAGAGAGAGAGTGGTCTGCCACATTCCCGACAGTGCTGATTTAAGGGTCTAGGTGCCTGGCGCGTTTTTCCTTCTTCTCCCTTTGTTTTAGTTTCCTGGCTACAAACTGACATTTTCCACTCGTTTTAGCCTTCGTGATATTGGCACATATGCTACACAAACCAGTAGCCACAGCTTTAACACATCAATCTTCATTTAATATGAAGCCTTTAAAGGTAGAAATAATATGTTCCAAATTTGCCGTTGAAGAAATGATACTAATGTAGTTCCTTTTAAATTCTGAGAGCTAGAAAAGCTTGGGAATGATTTTATAAATTTCACAACTATGTTTTTTTTTTTACTGTGGAAAATAAGAAAAATCTCAGAGCTGATCTCAATTTCCCTTTCTCCCTTCCTCTATTTCTTCCTTGAGAGAGTCCCAGAAGTGCTGAAAGAGACTCCCTCTCACATCTTAGCCTTTTGAGTTTAAAATGCAAATGTGAGGATTAGTACAAATAATGCAGTTTACAAAATTGTTCTTTTCTAATTTCCTAGGTAAAGGTAATTTACATTTATATTTATCTGAGAGCTAATGATCAGAAAATATGGATGACTCTCTGTAGGAGATGATATTACATGTTCCAAATCCTAAAAGTTAAAGTTTCAATTAACAAATAGATTCTTACTGTTTTCCTATTCTGAACAACTGGCCTGAGATATTTATAGATTCTGTATGTTTCACTCAACAGGTACCATGAATTTTCTCAAATATATGTTAGTAATATTTCTGAATTGCCATTTTAAAGTTTTATTTTTTTTTTCAAAGTTTAGCTTATGCTACAATTTTGAACTTTTCCCCTGGCAAGTGTCCGGGGTACCTTCTCTCCCCAGCTAGTTCTCTTAAGTTCTCTCCCCCTGATGACGGCAAGATCATTTGTGAAGGAGATCCTAGATAATGCCATGTATTACAAAAATCCTCTAACTTTGAGATAGAACTAGTCTGGTATGATGCTCCCTGGCCCCTGGCTGACAATCTCCCCATCTTAATTCCTGTAATACAGTTTTTACAAATGACAATATCGATCACTTTTTAAAAGACCGTTTAAGAGGAATTTTAGGCTCACAACAAAACTGAGGGGATGATACAGAGATTTTCCATATAACCCCACACATGCACAGCTCCCCCCATTCTCAGCCTCCCCTACCAGAGTGCGATGTTTGTTACCACTGATGAACCGACACTGACATCTCACAATCACCCATAGCACAAAGTTGATGTCAGAGTTCCTTTCTGTGTTGTGCATTCTGTGAGTTTAGGGAAAGGTGTAATGACATGTGTACATCATTATTAGTATCATACAGAGTATTTACATTGCTTCTAAAATCCTTGATGTTCTGCCCATTAGTTTCTTCCCTCCACAAACCCCTGGCAACCACTGATCCTTTTATGGTCTCCACAATTTTCCCTTTTCCAGAATGGCATATAGTTGGAATCCTACAGCATGTTGCCTTCTCAGATTGGCTTTTTTTCACTTAACAATGAGCTTTTAAGATTCTACCATATCTTTTCATGGCTTGACAGCTTTTTAGTGCTGGCTATCTCATTATTTGTACATACTCCAGATTATTTATCCATTCACCTACTAAAAGACATCTTGATTACGTCCAAATGTTGACAATTAAAAATAAAGTTGCTATAAACATCAATGTTCAGGTTTTTGGGTGGACATAAGTTTTCAACTCCTTTGAGTGAGCATCAAGGAGCATAACTGCTGGATCATATGGCAAGAATATGTTCATTTTATAAGAAATAAAAAGCCTGACGTGGGGCTTAAACTCACAAACTGCAAGATCATGACCTGAGCTGAAGTTGGATGCTTCACCGACTGAGCCACCCAGGTGCCCTTTAAATATTTTTTAGCGCTTATTTATTTTTGAGAGAGAGAGAGAGAGAGAGAGAGAGAGAGAGACAGAATGTGAGCGGGGGAGAGGCAGAGAGAGAGGGAGACACAGAATCTGAAGCAGGTTCCAGGCTCCGAGCTGTCAGCACAGAGCCTGATGTGGGGCTTAAACTTATGAACTGCAAGATAATGACCTGAAACGAAGTTGGTTGCTTAACCGAGTAAGTCACCCAGGTGCCCCTATATCTATTATTCTTAAGTGAAGATTTTGTGCTTCTGTTTTTATTCCCCTACAACATTAGCAACATGAACAATGAACAATGTTCCCTAATGGTGGAGTCCATTTTAATTTTCCTTGTGTGTGTGTGTGTGTGTGTGTGTATGTGTGAATGCTTTTATTTTTAAAATGAGTTTTATTTTATGTTAAAGATATCCATATGTTTTCATGTTTGTGTCAAATAGTTTCTATTTATTGAAGACCTACTCTGATAGCTAATCTTATGTGTCAACTAGGTTATGGTGGCCAAATATTTGGTCAAACACAAACCTAGATGTTGCTGGGAAAGTGGTGTTTAGATGTGATTGGAAGAGGGGTTAATGAAAATACCTACTTAAAGTAATTCACAGTATTCAGGATTTTTTGTTTGTTTTTTCAGCCACGCACCATCTCAGGGTTTACAAAGCATATTTGTACATTCGTTAATTGCATTGAACTTCAGGAGTACTCTGCAAGGTAGGCTTGGTAGATAGAGTCTCTAGTTTTTACAAATGGAAATGCATTTCAGAGAAGAGAAATGAGGTTAGGATCACACAGCTAATAGATACTAGAGCTAGTATTTTCCACAATTCACTTAGTGTGAAAAATTTTATTAAATATTGCTTAACTCTTAAATAATGCTTATGTCCTTTAGCGGACTTATGAGACAAATAGTTATCTATACCTATTTATATCTTTAGGGCTTTATATGGTAAAGAAAGAGAGGTTTGAAAATGCTAGCTTCATATCGGAATCACCTGTAAATCTTTAGCATATAAACACATTGAAAGCTTTCCCAATATGCAGTCTGGCGTTGTATGCTGTTTAGCTCAATAAGAGTTAAAGGCAGCATTTTACCTCATAGTTTATTTTCCTTCCTGAAAAAAAAAGTAATTAGAAATAACATTATTGGGGGTGCATGGGTGGCTCAGTTGGTTAAATGTCTGACTCTTGGTTTTGGCTCAGGTCATGATCTCACGGTTTCATTGATTGGAGCCCCACGTCAGACTCTCTAATGACAGCATGGAGCCTACGTGGAATTGTCTCTCTCTCCCTCTCTCTCACCCCCTCCCCCACTCATCCTGTCTCTCTCTCAAAATAAATAAATAAACTTAAAAAAATATTATTGGGAAGAAAAGTGGAGTAAGAGGAAAAACGGACAATCCAATTGAAACAGCAGAATAATGCCTATCTTGAATTGAAGATAGCATATTAATGCTTCTACTGAAATTTATTAAGTAACTTGAAAATGAATAATGAGGGCACTATTAATAATCTACATATAAATAATTTCTATAATTTAGCTTGAAAAATATTAATTTTCATGAGTTTTTATTGTATTGAATGGTTTCTTACATATACGATAAATCTTGGGATCCTTCTCTCCCCCTTTTCCATGGTTAAGCATCATGGCTCTATGAGGCAAGACATAATTCATGGTGGTTTCTATTAGGTTTCCTCACTGAAAAGTAGAATAAAACAAGTGACACTTTGGGTCTTTTTGCACAAAGGCAGCATCTAAACACTGCTGTTTTTCAAGGCTTGATTTTGAGCTGTCATTTATAAAATTTCACATATTTAACTAGAAATGACTTAATGTTTCCTGGCTGCCTATGTAGAAGCATCTTTCTTTTGTTAGGCAGGAAAAAGAAAGTTCAGTGTGGTCCAATTTATTTTCAGGGGCATTGAATCATGTTTTCTTGGACACATTTATCTATGCTCCAATTAGACAGGCAATGATTTGTACACTGAGCACTTGATCAATTTGAATTATCAACGGGGGATGTGAATGTTCTACTCCTATGCCTTTCTTTTGCTTTCTTTCTAAATTAAAAAGAAAAAGGATTTTTATGAATTCTAAATATCATAAGGAAGTATATGTTTAGAGGAATATCTTCATTGCTTATGACTGAACTTAATTCTATTAGTGAAAAAGAAAGTACGTAATATTTGGGGCATATAACTTCCCAGTCACTTAGTAAATTACCTCTCCCAGTGAAATCACCATCAACTTATTCATCAAATGTTTATGCAATGTCCATTATGTGTGAGTCACTGTATGTATAAGTCACAATGAATGTTATAAGGAACTGAGTGTACAAATTAGATCTTGCACAATTATAAAAGATCTGTGGAATTTAAGGTCTGGAAAAATAACTGAAGGCTGTTTTTCTTTTTTTTTAATTTTTTTGAACGTTTATTTATTTTTGAGACAAAGAGACAGAGCATGAACGGGGGAGGGGCAGAGAGAGAGGGAGGCACAGAATCGGAAGCAGGCTCCAGGCTCTAAGCCATCAGCCCAGAGCCCCACGCAGGGCTCGAACTCACGGACCCCGAGATCGTGACCTGAGCTGAAGTCGGATGCTTAACCGACTGAGCCACCCAGGCTCCCCTGAAGGCTGTTTTTCAAGTCAATCAGAGAATCCAAGCCTCTCAGCTACCAAAGTGGAAGAGGGAAACTCATGGGGAAGTCTACGGGAAGCTGTTGACCTTCTGTAGGTGCCTTTTCTGTGAGCCACAGTCAAGCTCCTGGTGATGGTCCTAGGTTTGCTGTGGTCAGCTTGGCTGGCAGTTAGAAAGAAGAGTTAGAAGAGGGGCAGAGGAGAATGATGACAGCCAGAAATTTCAGGGGCATCTTTAAATTTGTTCATCACTGAATCTGAATATGATGGTGTTGAGAGTAATGGTAGCTACTTCACTTTGCCTACCAACCCTGTCTTAATTGTTGACTAATTCTGTTGACTAATTCTGACCAAGAACCATCTAGGAAATGCCTTCATGAAGAATTATTTTACAGGTGAGATAAAAAATATCCCCATTAAACAATTTGTTTATTTTGTTCCTCATATCTTATTTTAGATTGGGTTTCCTAGGGTAGTTTTGAGAAGCGAGATTTGAGAGTGATTTGCTAGGAAGTATCCACAGGAAAACCTGGTAAGGAAGTAAAAAAATAGAGTGAAGAAGAGAAGGAGGTCAAGAAAGCATGTGACATCACTCTAAATTACATAGTGGCACCCCCTGGAGGCAAGCATTGGAGAAAGTAAGTCATAGTTCCAATTCTGACTAGGGACAAAGGAATGAGGGTGATTTTATTTCTATCTCAATGAGATAATTCTTAAAGTATGCCTGTGTAAAGGATGTGATATACAATTTATTCCGCATTTACATAAATTCAGGAAAAATGCACTCTGAAAGTTTGAGGTAGTCCTCTAACAAAGAGACACATAGATGTTGCTATTGAAACTGCAGCAGGAAACACAGACTGCGTAAAAATGGCAAAAGGATCCATGGGGGAATGCACAAAGCATCTTGTATACAAGTGACTCTAAATCAGAAGTATATCCACGGTTATATAAATATAAAAAAAATTAAGTATACCTACATAAGGACAAACAGGAAGCTGAAAAAAAGGAGGGAGAAGTACTGTTTTAGTTATTGAAAAAATATGATTTTTAAAATTTCTGTAATATGTTTAATATATCTATAAAAATAAAAAGGGGGGAAATGGAGACCTGGGTGCGATGGTGCAAACTTTTCTGAGTGTGTGCAAGCAGACTTCTGGAGTCCAGGTGAAGAGCTATGCTGCCCCAGCCACATAATGCTCCGATCAGTCTGCGTATACTGTCAGAACTTCAAGTATAACAGTGTAGTGGCTGTTGATGGTCTCTTAGCACCTGAATATACACACACCTTCACATAATTCCATCTGGTACTCCGATTATTTGATCAGTTATTACAAGTCTTTGAGCAAAAAGAAGAAAAAAAATGTTAAAGGAGATCCTTGTCAATCCATTGATACCAAAGCTATCTGGTTGATTGACCCTGATTATTTTAGGAGATAACATTCTACTGGTCTAGGACATTGCATTGAAAACCAGACAAAAATCTAATCGTACTAATCAGATTAAATGTGAAAGTGGAATCGGTACTCCTTTGAAGCATATTTGAACTTTTTGAGGACTGATTTTATAATTGCTATTCTCATGGAAGTAACATGCAATACCAAAATTCTAAAAAAGAAAAAAAATTGTAAAATTTATGCGACACAATCAAAAAGGATTTTTACAGCATGATGATTTTAATGACAGTGTAGGTATCCTACTTGATAAAGAGAAATTGCTATATTCGAAGCACATTTTGGCACGTGGAAGTAGGACTGCCCTAAAAGAGGTTATCAACACATGCACATATGTGTGTGTAGATAATCACATATATGTTATATGTGATTTCAAATCCACTTAAGTGAAGTTGTTGTAACTCACTTGTTCGTGACAAAGACAAACAAAAGTCGTTTTTATCCAAAAAGTAAGTTGTGTTAAGATGTCATCATCTTATGTTCTTACTGATAAACTCAGTAGCTCAGCTGCTAAGGGTTGCCACGGGGCTTACCAATACAAGACATAAGAAGCAATGATGACAGGGGACACGTAGGCTGGATACCGAGAGTTTGTGAGGACCATCCTAGAGTGTTTGGTCTAGCCAAGGAAATATTTTGGGGATTCAGAGAGCTCTCCAAAGACCTTGGACAATTAGCTCCTGTCAAGTGAAGGCGATTCTTACTGGCAGTGGCAATAGCCTTGCAGAGGCCCCTCAAGGATCATCTTGCCCATTAATACCAGTGGTCTTATTTCTCTATCATGCTCTAGCTACCAGGGACTTTTACTTCTGCCCTGGCAGCTGGATGTTAGCTCTTGGTTGACTAAGCCATCTGTCCTGAGCTCCAGCTTGTATAAAGGTACACCTCAACTAAATATGGACTTTATTTCTTTCGTCTCCCCTTGCCTGGAACAATAGTGTGATTAATCTATCATTGGTTTGAAGTATGTTATTTCGTAATTGGCTTACTGAGGGACATCATCCTGTATGCTATAGGCTGGTGAAATTTCCACAGTGAACCTGTGTTAAGTAAATTGCTGGCAAAGAAAAACTCAGTCCCTGAGCATAATTTTGCCCCTCCCCCAAACCCCCAAAACAAAACAACATGTGAAAGTAAATAGCCAAAATTTATTTATATAACTTGGAGAAATATGTCTTAGTATGTTTGGGCTGCCATAACAGAATACCATAGACTGCATGGCTTATAAACAGCAGAAATTTATTTTTCACAGTTCTAGATACTGAAGTCCAAGATCAACTTGGTGGCAAAATCAGTATCTGGTGAGGACTGGCTTATTTGTTCATAGAAAGCCATACTCCTGCTGTGTGCTCTTATGATGAAGAAGCAAGGGCACTCTCAGGGGTCTCTTTTATAGGAGCACTAACCCCATTCACGAGGTCTCCACCCTCATGACCTAACACCTCTCAAAGTCGCACCTCCCATGCCATTGCATTGGGGATTAGGTTTCAACATATACATTTGGGGGAGACACAAGCATTCAGTCTATAACGACATGTAAATATGCTGTAAGTATTAAGAGCTCTATTATTTCCCTTTAATGGCACATATTTTTAAAGTTTTAAATAAGTTAGATTAATATAATTTATGTTGAAACAGTTGATTGCTTTATTGGGATTTTAAAAATGAGATTTAAATTTGGGGAAAACAAATCATACATCTGAAATTTCTAAAGATTTGCCAACATGTTAGGAAACCTGATGGTAAAATTATGATTATATGTCAAGTTTTTACATTTGGATGTAGTGAAGCATTCAGAAAACCACTGCAAATTTAGTTATTTCATTTAGAGAGGGAGAGAATTACTTCTTTTAGAATGTATACATAGAATATGGCTTGGCATCCATGATTTACATATAGTATTTCATTTAATGTTCATTAGAACATAGGTCTTGCTCATTATAGCTAATAAAAATATGATACAAAATTTCAAGTTATAGTTTCTTCACGTTGGAGCCCAAGTTTGAAATTATTTTAATCAGACACCAAACTTAGGACATTTTCATGTAAAAAATTCCTTGATAATCCATGAATCCAATACTCTTTTTGTTTCTTCCTGCAACAAATGTCTGTTGAGTGTCTAAAATGTGCCAGGTAATAGTCAAAAAACAATAATAACAATAACAATAAACCAAAAAAACAGATGCACCTGCTTTCACACACACAAAAGTTGAAACTAATGGAGGAAACAGATGGTAATTTAAAAATCAAAAATCTATCATTACAAAGTTTAGTATGTACCTGGCTATATCAAATAAACATGTAAGAAAAAGATGTTCCCTATCCTTTGAAGACATAAAAAAAATCCCTCTAGAAACAGGGCAAACTTGGGGAATATGTGGGTGAGCCTGGTGACAATCTGGGCAGATAAACTAGCAAATGCAGAGCCCTTGATGCAGCTTGAAAACTGAGTGTCCATGTGGATGTGACAAAGGAATGGGTCATGGTTGATGAGACAGTGTAGAGTAGCAAGGACTGACAAATGGATGCATTATATGACATACTGAGGATTTTTGCCTTAACCCTACGAAAAATCAGACACTTTAAGTGGATCAAGCTGGAAGAGAGAGTTTCATTTTGAAATTGCTGCATTTTAGATGCCTTTGAGAGATCCAAATAGGGTTGTTAGATTTGTCAGTTAGATATGTTGTTCTGGAGACCGGAAAAGAAGTAAGGAATGAAACAATCACAGAGAGTTAATATAAATATAGGTGGCTAGTTATGTATTTAATAAGCATGTGATTCATATACATATTTAACACACATAGCAAATTGTTTCGGTGAATATACCTGTGCTGTGCTAAGAGACATAATTAGGAGAATTTCAAAGCAAAACCCTTTTTCAGTATAATGCTATCGTATGACAGATGAATCAACAATTTTATATGATTCTTTTGTTTTAAATACTTTTAAATGTTTATTTAGTTTTGAAGGAGAGAGAGACAGAGCATGAGTCAGGAAGAGCAGAGAAACAGGGAGACACAGATTCTGAAGCAGGCTCCAGGCTCCGAGATGTCAGCACGGAGCCCAACTCAGGGCTCGAACTCACAAACTGTGAGATCATGACCTGAGCTGAAGTCGGATGCTCAACTGACTGACCCACCCTGGCGCCCCACTTAAGGTTTGGTATTCTGAGCAAAAATCACAGAATATAATGGCTCTTATACATAGTAATATATTTCTAATATGTCATCATTTTATACCTTATACAAAGTGTTGTTTGGTATTAAAGAGTAACATTTGGAACCCAGTTCACAGCACACTAGTATGCATGAGAATAGTTTAGACTACATATGCTTATTTTACTATAATAAAAGTGCTAGTTCATACATAAATGTGTAGTAGAGATCTATCTTTGTATCTCTGTACCTATCTATCAGTCTATCTATCATACACCATGTATCTATATCTAGAATTTCATATAGGTACATATCCATTCTACCAAATATCAGCTTTGGAAAATATGCTTTTAATAAAAAGAAACAGTTCCGTATATACAGAGGTAGGTATGAGCGTTCAAACTGCCAAAAAAGTGTGCTTTCACTTGATAAGTACTACCAGTAATGTTAAAATAATTGCAACTAATTTATCATAAATATATGAAGTAACATTGTGTATTTCGTAAGAGATATTGTAAGAGGCTTCCACTTCTAGAATGTAATAGATCATAGGAGGCTAATGCTTCTGCTGTACCTACTGAAAAAAAGTTGGATATTTATTTGTTTGTTTTGTTTAAAGATATCAGAGGTCCCGGGACATGCTACCTTCCAGAAATGACAGAGACATTACAAGGTGAGCTGCAGATTCCTGAAAATTCTTCCACGCATGAGGCATTTGGGATTTTAGGGACAGGTAGGAAGCTGCTTCGTGAAATTGCTACCTCCATGATGCTTTTATGCTTTCACTTTACCCTTTGAGGTAAAGTTAACAGCTTTATATCCAGTTAGAAAGTTCTTTATATTAATTTCTTTTTGTTCAAATAACTGCTGTGATTTGTATCTCCTAACTAGAGTGTTACTAGCACAAGTGGGGATTCCGTATGTTGTTTTTAAAATCAGGAACGGTATATCATGGTGGAGGTTGAAGATAGGATCCTGGTGGGTTTCTGTAGTCATGTATGCTCCCTACTGAGAACATTAGACGTTTACAGAATTAGCCAGACCAGGTGATTAGTGCATAGTTTTTCATAAATTTTCTTCTGTAAACATTTAGCCAAATGTTAGGATTATCACTAGAAGTGACCAATGTTCAGGTGTGTTTGAAAGAAACTGTTCAGCGCTTGTGTAAGGTTCTGGCCCATACTGCGGTATTCTGGGCGTGAGAAAGAGAGACCAGGAAGAAAACCTGTAAGGCAGGAAAAAAGCCATTCTAACATTTAAGTCAATGTATTAATGTAAATACCATTTGAATCATATTCAAAGGAATATTACAAGCATTTTAATTATTATAAATTGCTATACTATTTATTGGTCCATATCGTGATCCACAATGAGTATGTTGAAGACAATATCCTGATATAGCAGGTATCTGGAGTGTGAGCTTAAGGATGTCTATACATCTATATATCTATATATCTATATATAGAGATGTATATATATATTTAAGACTGTAGAATATAGATGCAGAAAATGGGAGAATATAGACTTTTCACTCTGTTGTATTTACCTTTGCTTAGAAATCGCTTACATAGATTTTCCTGAAAGCATATTTTCAAATTCGTATATTCCTAACTTAATTTTCCCTTCATACCAAACCTCGTCAACTGAAACAATTCCTAAATTTCTTTGCAATATTTAAAGTAGTCAAAAAGTTATTTGTCACCTCTACATTTTTTCCATAAAATAATAAAAAAAAATTCTATTAAAATAGAAGAAATCTATGAGCCAGAAATAAAATATGGTTAGCTGTGAGGACTAAGTAGAGAAGCCAATTTTGGCATCCAAGTGACTGAGCTTTCCAGCATATGTTCCAACATCTCATGACTTGTTACTTACAGAACAATTCACTTCACTTGCCCCCATCATAAAAATGAAAATATATAAATCATTCATCTTTCCAGATTTTCAGACATAAACCTGGAAACATCTGTGGCTTTTTGGTTCACTATGCAATGTTCAGACTAGTCATTCAGTGTTTGACTTTTTTTTTTTTTTTCATCCTGGAATCTGTTTCATAATCACTACTACCTGCTACAAACCCGAATATTTTGACAGAGTTTTTGGTTCCTTTCGTAGTTTTCCCGTGATAAGTTTGACTTTTTCCTCAGGATTTCTTAGCTAATGACAACTCTGACCTAAGTGCAGTGAAAAGCACCAGAATGATATTTGAAGCTGATACAACTGCTGGAGAAAAAGCCGAAAGAAAATACGAGATATTTCGCCCCTGAAGAAAATGCAAGTCCTGGGATTACAAACTCTGCTGATGGTAGGAGGTGAATTTAGTTTTAATTTTAGTTTAGTGCAGTTTAGTTTTAAATTTATTCATGATGACCCTATTCACTGTCCCGAAGTCAATGAGGAACTTATTCACAGAACCTTTTTGCAACGTGGGTATGAATTTTATTTTGGGGTGTATTAAAGATGGAGGCAGAGAAGCTATAAAAATAGTAAAAATCCTATTAAAAGCATTTTTCTTTTAAAGAAGATTGCCTTAATGTTGGGATCTTAATGGGATGAAGATAATATGTTACCATATGGTCTGAATTGCTGTTAAGAGTCCTTTTTTTAATCAGCTATTTATTTTGAAAGAGCAAGTCTGAATAAAATAAGGAAATGCTTTCAGATTTTTTCCATTATTTCTTCTCTCAAAATCTCAGCTGTAAATCTGGTTATCTCTCCTAATGAGGCACCCTACAGATTCAAACTTTAGTAAAGATTTCCAGTAAAAAAAAAAAATAGAAGAGGGTCACCGCAGGCAAATATTGTTACTTTTATTTGTCTTATGTTGTCTGAGTCTTAAATGGAAGCAACTTTTCCTCCAAAATTGCAAGCCAGGAAGACCAAGTTTCCAGAAAGTCATGGCGAATGTTTCATTTATACATCATACATTAAATTTTTCAACCAGCGCAAGGAACCAACGTTTCAAAAAACACATGATAAGAGCTGAATTTAAAAGATGAACTCTCCCTTCCCTAAAGGAATTCTTATAGAGAAAAGCGATATGCAGATGGCCAGTAAATTATTATACACATCAAAAGAAAGCTGATTATAAGGTAAAGTAGGAGAATAAAGGATATATTGTTGAAGACCTCCCTGGGATATATGATAACAGTGCCTAACTTCAGAGGTAATACTTAACTGAGTCTCTGATGTTGTTTTGAAGGATGGCTAGAAGGTCACCAGCCAAACAAACCAAAGATATTTTGTTAGAGGAAAGGTATATGAATAAAACCAGAAGCATGAAGTGGGATGGCATATTAACAGAACTGAATATTTCTTTAAACTCCTGTCAGATCAGGGGTCAAACACTACTCCCTGTTGGCTGGCCATATCCAGCTGCCACCAGTTTTGATACTTTTTGGAATGCAGCCATGCCCCTTCAGTTACTACTGTTTATGGTTACATTTTTGTTACAAAGGCAGTGCTAGGTACTTGAGACAAAGAACATAGAGTCCAAGGTATCAAATATTTACTATCTGGCCTTTCACAGAAAAAGCAATTGCTGAGCTTAAGTCAGAGTAAATGCATATATAAAAAAGAAGGCAAAGAGAAATGGTCATGGCCTTGATGCCTGAGAGCATGTAAGCCACTGAGTAATTTGGGTAGAAATGTGTTTCCAAGAGATCCATAGCAGCCATCAGCCATCTTGCTGTTTTCCTCCCTCCCTCTCTTTCTCATTCCTAACTTAATTTAACACCTCTTTACGTGCCAAAGGCCTATATTAAACAATTGAAGGAGAGAAACCCATTCATGAATTAGTAATGACTTGTACAGAAGGAATTCAAGGAACTTTTCTGTACTTTACAGCATTTGATCCTCATAATAATCTGCGAGCTCAGGTATTGTTGCCTCTATTTCACCGACTGAACACTTGAAATACTGAGAGTTGAAGTATTTTTTTTTCTGAACTCAGATAACTGATAAGTCGTTTCATTACAGGTCTCAGATTCCCAGAGCACTGATCTGGGAATCTGTGCTCTTTGTCAACACCAAGCAAGGTTTTAGAGCAAGCCTATTCTCTTGAAGACTAATCTAGCCCTACAGTTCTGACCCTTAATTTAAGTTGAATGTAAGGGTTGCTTTTGTTATTTTATCTTAGCCTCGTTGTCCCAAAAGCAGAGCCTGAAAAAGGCTTATGTGTAGGCAGTTTACTTTGAAGTGATTCCACAGAGCAGGAGTGAGGGACAAGGTCATGAAAAAGAGAAAAATGGGAAGGCAATCAGAAGATATGTTTCTGAGTTGACCACTGGCAGTGTTGAATTTTCCCCTGAGTTCTGTGCTCTTGGCAAATAGCCATGGTCAAGACATCTCCAACTTGTTGTGTTTGGGAAAAGACTTACTACAAACAACAATCCTTCCCTATACAACTTACCTAAGACTTCTGGATGGCTCCTGTGTTTACCTATGACAAGGCCAGACACAGACCCTTCAAATTCCCATTCTTTGTCTCATAGATAGTTGGGTGAGCTGTTTGTCTACACTCACTAATCTGAACAAAAGGAGCACTGACCTGATTCAACTTTACTTAAGTTTCTTTTCTCACCTCAGGCCCCTGACCTTTGGATCACCATTGGAAACAAGGTCTTCTTCATAGCCCCTCCTGAAAACGGACTGACCTTAAGGGGAAACACTCTGATAAACTCTTTGATTATACTGCTGGTTCAGCCTACTCCCCTACAGCCAGTTCTTTCTAGCTGGTTCTCAGGAGGGTTTTTATTTGACACCATGTGTGTGGGCTACTAATGTTGTATCTTATGAGATGTTCTGGATAGTCATGTGATATTCTTCTCAAAACTCTCTTCCAGTGAGATAAAAGCAAGGAGAGCATTATTCATCAGCTTCATCTTCCACTGGTTAAGGGTGTTCCTGTCAATGTTAACTCCACATTTCCCAGTTCACATTGGAAAGCATTGTGAATTCACCTCGCTACCACCGTCTCCCTTCCCCGACATTTTGGGGTTTCAATGGGAATATGATGGGAGCCTAAACTTCTACATTTTATAAAAGTTAGATGGTGGTGTTAATCTCATAACTCCTTCTGGGAGACAGTATTGTTTCTGATATACTATGTTGCCAAGGGACTGCAGAAATCAGTTTTAGGGTCTTCTACTTTACCCTTTCTGCCAAGAATGTCTCACTTCACAGTTTATAAAAACTATGTGATATTTTTTTAAACTATTAAATATACCTATCCCAATTATATGCTTGGGTGCTAGAAAATAGAGACAGGATTAGTTATGAATGTATTAGACCCACTGTACAATGGACTTGAGTCAGACTCCATCTATCACCTCTACTCCTTAAATCATCATTCTATCTGGAAAACCAAGACGGCACTTTCAGTCCCTTGGTATCAGTGCAAATTCAGACTCCATGTCCAACAGTGTCCAGTTCAAAAAGTTTGGATATTTACTTTCGCCCCATACATTGCAAAGATTTTCCTCTAGAAACTCAGCTTCCGCATAGGTGGACAATGGCTCTGAGGCAGGGAATATTACATTTAAAAACTGGTTGAAAGGTTGACATGATCAGTGATGTCAACTTTTGACTCACTAGCTCTCATTTCTTTTTTCTTAGTTATTCAAGTCAACTAACACCTATTTTTGACTGTCTATCTTTTCAGGACAAAACACCAGGATCCATTAATCATCTTCACAGATCCTGCAGGTCAAAGCAACATAATTACCATTTGGCCCTTGTGATCCATGATGGTCATTAATCCACCTTGTCCTTGCTCGTGGAGTGTTGCCATCTGGCTTTTGCCATTCCAGAGTTTACCATCTCCCATTCAAAATAGGGGTCCCAGTCAATAGGTATATCCCTACATTTAACCTTGCCCTGGAGAAGAGTGCTTTCACCAAAATTTTTAAAGATGCCACTACTCCTCTTACCTATACATTTCTCACTGCTTTAGCAAAGGGACCATTCTCCATTTCCTTCCAAGAGACTCATTTTTATTTTCTTGAGCCTTCTGACTCCTTCCTCAATAATCTCTTAAGCCACCTCCACTTTATTTCCTCTAGGCTGGTGTTTCTTAAATTTAAATATAATACAAATTATCTGGAAGCTTCATAAAATACATATTCTTACTGAATACATCTGAATTGACTTAAAATTTGTATTTCTAATACGCTCCTGTGTGATATCCATGCTATTGGTCTACAGATAACAGTGCCATAACAATGCTACAGGTAGACAGTTGTTATGTTCACGTTGCAAAAAGCCATCTCATCTAAGACAGATTCTAAGTGCTTCGAGGCCAATAAATCTTTTAAACTTGGACCCATTGGGCCAATACCCACAAGACCCATTCCACATTTTTTCTTGTTTCTTTCTGATATGTATTGTTGGTTTGCTAACTTCTTCATTATGTGAACAATTTCCTGGCAGAACAGAGACCATATTTTTCTGTTCCACTATGCTGAGCCTGGGTCTCTTGAAATAGGAATGAAGAACAAAGATGGGGCACTTGGGTGGCTTGGTTGATTAAGCGTCCAACTTTGGCTCAGGGCATGATCTCACTGTTTATGAATTTGAGACCTGTGTCAGGGTCTATGCTAATGGTTCAGAGCCTGGAGCTTGCTTCAGATTCTGTGTCTCCCTCTCTCTCTGCCCCTCCCCCATGCCCTATCTCTCTCTCTCTTTCTCAAAAATAAATAAATATTAAAAAAAAAAAACCTTAAAAAAAACAAGGAATGAAAGACAAAGAGAGCCAAACAGAAAGAGAAAAGCCAACCAGTGCTCAATGCATTGTGATCTTTGGAGGAGCATTATGAAATGCTTCTCAGACCTTTGCACTCCAAGAAAGAAAGAATTTCTTTTTAAATATGTGCATGATATCTCCGTTCGTTTGAACTTCCCTGAAGTTCTGACGTACCCAGGTATAAAGGCCGACGAAGTTTCAGTGGGCATCCCATGCCCTGGCTTCAGAGAAGCCCGGGGATTAGAGGTAAGGAGCTGTCACAGTGCACAAAGCTTTCACAAAACGAGCCACTGCAGTACCGGCTGACGCAAGAGATGAAGCCAGAGTACTTGAAATGGCACAAAACAGTTGTCCATTATATCTTCCATCTATCTTTCTGATCCCACCTCCCTGTTTGTGTTCCTCCTTCCCCATTCTTCCTTTCTACTCACTGCCCAGTGTCATCTGCCAGCAGCAGTCAGTTGATTACCAGATACAGTCTCTTAAATCTCTCTTTTTCTAACAAGGAGCCTGCAACTTCCAGCCTTTGCACTCAGAAAATGAGTTCTTAGCTAATCCTGCTGAATCAGAGGTCTAGATACCAAAACCTGCAAACCTGCAATCCAGCCCAATTCTACCTCTCGTTCTCTGGGCTTCAATATATTATTCTGTGTCCTCATCTGGAAAGCAAAAGCAATGATAGTACTTGTTAATGTGCAGACATTTCACTGTGACATGTGCAAAACTGTTCTGAAAACAGCAGAGTCCTAAACAAAACATAATCTGTTGCTTTTATGTGCTAACTAATTCATAATACCTAATGAGAAAGGCCTATGGAATGCTTAAAATACATATTCCTCCCAGAATTATTTGCATTTCAAAGGAAAAAAGTCTAATCAAAATGAATAACTGCTTAAAGGTAGAATTTCTAACATTCTGACGGGATCTCCTGCTGCTTGTTCTTTTGTTTTTTATTAGCTTCTGAGTATCCGTGCATACGTATAACAACCCTTTTCTGAACATTCACGGGTTGCCATGACCCTGCTGGCTGCTTTAAAGATCTTATTGTAGGGGTGCCTGGGTGGCTCAGTTGGTTAAGCAGCCGACTTCAGCTCAGGTCATGATCTCACGGTCCGTGAGTTTGAGCCCCGTGTTGGGCTCTGTGCTGACAGCTCAGAGCCTGGAGCCTGTTTCAGATTCTGTGTCTCCCTCTCTCTGACCCTCCCCTGTTCATGCTCTGTCTCTCCTTGTCTCAAAAATAAATAAAACATTAAAATTTTTTTTTAAAATAAAGATCTTATTGTATTTATTCCTCCCTATAAGCCCAAGAGATTGGTGTCATTATGGTTCCATTTAACTTATAATAACCACTGTCTTTAATGTCTTAAATTACGTTATAGTTAAAGCAGAATCAGTAAGTGCCATGGCCTGGGTTCAGATCCAGGTTTGAATGAAAAGTCTTCCAAGCTCTTTATTCCACCGGTTTGATTATACCTCTTGAACTGTCTTGGATTTCATGCCTGTTATCCTGGTCTAATTATTAATAACCCCATTCACTCCCTAAATTATCCCAATTTTCACGATAAGTTACTCAAAGATGTTTTGTCTTATTGGTAAATAAAGATTACCAGTATAGCAAATACTTCATATTTTTCATTCTGCATTTTAAATTTTTTTAAAATAATTTTATTTATTTTTTAACATAATTAACAATCTCATCCTGTAAATCTTACACACTATGCTTCCAGTGAGCAGGCACTTGGCTTCTTAGGCTGACTCGTGTATGCATCATGCTACAAAAATACTTGGCATAAAGTAATGGGCATAATTGATATCTTAAAACAGTCAGCCCAGGTCTGGTGATGAAACAACACCACCACGACTGATAACAAAAACTAAAACAGACAAAACCCAAATCAACACATTGATATAACTCATATTTCTAGTACTTACATAAACTTCTCACATTCCTCCAACATTCCTCTCTAAATTTGTTAGTGCAAATATTCAGTGATGACAATTCAAGGCTTTTTTTTCAAAGCTAAGCATTTCTATACAGGTTTGTTTCAAAAAATCTTTTAACTATAAACAAAAGAGTTTGGTGGGCACTTGTGGATGATCCTTCATTTGAGCTCACAGTATGCTATTATCTTGGGAAGAATTCAAAGGTTTGCACAGCATGTTCAAAAGCCAACTTTCTGCTAATGGCTAATTTGTGTAGCCAAACCCCAAGCATCATTTGGGGGCTTCTGAATCATTTTGATGAGCATCCTGATAGACGGGGAGAAATATTAACAGATTATTCTTTTTCTTCTTTGTCATCTGTAAATGGATTGTGTCTAGTAAATTCTGGTTTGCAACTATTGATTCCAAAGACAGGTGATATCAATAGATACAGATGGTTAACTCAAGACTTCAATCGAGAACTCTTAGCTATTGTATTGTGTTAGTCATTTGGACCTGAATTAAATTGAAGAAGAGACCTGATTAGAAAATGGACACATTTTATGGATATTTAAATTCTTATGGTACAAAAATTGCCAACATTTTTACTTGGATGGTGAAATTAGGAGTACATATTTCTTACATGTTTTGTGATAAATGTATTTAAAGCATTTAGTTAAAAAGAACCTCTATAAAATAGATTGATTATATTTTTAATACACTGCTAACTTAATATATATATATTGTGCCATTTTAACTTGGTATAAGATATATTGGAATTTTTCAATTTGAATAAATGTTTTCTATATAGGCTCACTCATAATGTGGTCATTTGTATCCAGAAAGTGAAAATGGAGGATAGTAGCAAGTAATCTTATCTTATAAAAATATCTAGAATTAATCTCCATCGAAGCATTGCTATTAGCTTTAGTTGTTCCTTTGTTTTAATATATAGTTTCGTATTCCAACAAATTTCCCTGGTGATGTGACGGTACATTGATCATAAATCTTTCATTGCAAAAAATTTTAATTAAAAAAATCATCATGAACAGGTCCCCACTTCTGCCCCCACCAAATGGATATTTTAACAAAATGGGCATGGACTGACCTTCAGAAAAACTGATTACTGCTTCTGACTGTCCCATTGCTACTTACCAAATGTATGACTACAGACAAGTTCTTTAAGACTCTGGGGTTCAGTTTCATCTTTGTAAAAGTCGATGATGTTGGTCTAGATTCCTGGAATTGCACTTTCCAGTCTAAAAATTTAAGCTCACTCTTCCATTACTTTGTTTTAGAAAATAAGGCAACTCTGATTATTCCTTTCCTGACAAACTTTTATTTTAGGAATATACTAAAGGATCAAAGACTTCAGAAATAAATGTTCTTGGGGCATCTGGCTGGCTCAGGTGGCTGAGTGTCCGACTTTTGGTTTGGGCTCAGGTCATGATTTCAGGGTCATGGGATCGAGCTCTGCATTGGGGTCCACGCTGAGCATGCTTATGATTCTCTCTCTGTCTCCCTCTACCCCTCTCCCCTGCTCTCTCTCTCTCTTTCTCTCTCAGATTAAAAAAAATAAATAAATAAAAGAAAAAATGTTCTTCCTCTCTCCAAGCTTTAGGAATGATTTAACATCTAAGCTATACCCTAAAAGCCACATTTGTTTAGAATCAATCTTAATTTTACAACCTCCATTCATAATTAGTGTTGAAAGGATAAATTATATGTAGTAGACCTGTAAACCTCAATTTATATCTTGTGAATAGTGAATAGCATGACTCAGTTAAATGAAATGAAAACCCAAATCAAAATGTCATGGGTATACACAGAATAATGACCTTTCAAAGATGTCCACAACTAATTTCCAGGCCTGTGAATGTGATATTACATGGCAAAGGGGAACGGAGGTGGCAGATGGAATTAAGGTTGCTAATCATATGATATTAAAATAGGGGAGATTATCCTGAATTATTTGGCTATGTACCATGTGATCAAAAGGGCTTTTAAACATGGAAGTTAGGAGGCCGAAGAGTTAGTCTAAAAGTGATACAATGTGAGAGAGTTTTGAAAGCAGTTGCTTCAAATTGTTTGGAGGTGACAGGAGACCATGAGCTAAGAAGGGGGGCAGCCTCTAGGAACTGGAGAAAGCAAAATCTGGGATAATCCCCTAGAGCCTCCAGATTAAAACCTAGCCCTGACAACTTGATGGCAGCCTATCGAGATCCATAGACTTCTGACCTCGAAGACTATAAAATGCCAATAAATCTGTGCTGTTTTAAGCCAATAAACTTGTGTTAATTTGTTACAGATGTCATTGGAAACTAATAGTCATTAACGGAAAACGAATACAGTCACTGCTGAACAGCTACTTTGGTAGCATACAATAGGATGTACACTGAATTATTAAAGTGGGTTTTAAATGTTTTTCCAGTGTCATAATAATCTTTTAAAAAATTGTAACACACATCTCATTACAACACATTGTGTATGCAGCAGAATGAAAATCATGAAGACTTTAGAAACATGGAAACTATAAATACACGCATAAAAAGAATACAAAGCAGCATGTATTATTATTGCAAATCTATAAATATGAGTGTATGTGAAGAAGGTTGGGAAAGAACATAAAACAAATGCAATAGAAAGGTTGAAATATCAGTTTTCAAATCTTATGTATTTTTATTGTTAAACTATATTGAGGTTGTTATTTGCAAAACTGGCATGAAAATAAGTAGGTTGGTCCAGCAGGGAGCTAAGCCTCCGCAGCCACCCGACATCAATGAGGCAGTATTAGGTGGTTTGAAGTGGATTAATCAAGACTCTGCTGCCCCCTTTCCAGATGTTAGCCTGGCCCGGTGGGGAGCTGCTCTTTTACCCAACCCAGTATCAACAAGGTGGAATGAGGTAGTTCAAGGTGAGCATAGTTGGCATTCCACATTTCCCTTCCATTCTAGTCTGCTTCACTCTACATCTGATGCCAATGGGACCCAGTAAAGTGTTGAGTTTCCATGTTAGGCGGGCAGCAACAAAATAATGAGAATTTGCTTTCCACTTACTCTCTCCCTGGATTTGGAGGGCCTGTGTAATGAGGAGCTGCAAACTGGCTTTGCATTCTCTCTGGGAAGGTATCAGCAGGGCTGAGGGGAGACGAAATATCACCACATCTGTGTGCAGTGAGGCACTGTGAGTCAGGGGCTCTACTCCTGTCGAAGTGTGTGTGGGTACGGTGGGAAGTTAAACATATGAACCCACCTGATCCTTGCTCCTCACTTCCACAAGGAAATATCCCGCTTAATAATAGAAAGAATCATTAAATCTGATCCAGGGTTTCTTACTATAATATCCAACATGTTTAGAATATAACTGGAACAGTGTTCATTATACCAAGAACCAGGAAAATCACAATATGAATGAGAGAAGATAAACAGATACCAATAGCGAGACAAATCAAATATCAGGATTATCTGGCAAATCTTTTAAAACAGCCACCATGAAAATGCTTCAGTGAGCAATGTAAACTCTCTTGGAACAAATAAAAAATAGCAAATCACAGCAAAGAAGTAAAAGTTTAAAAAAGAGCCAAATGAAATATATATAACTGAAAAATAAATCACAAATAAACAAACGAATCTCACTGGTGAGCTTCAGATGATGACATTAATGAACATAATGACAGCAATAGAATTTACTCAATCTGAATATTTGAGAGAAGAACAGCCTGAATGAAGTTAGTGGAGTCTCAGGAACCAGTGAAACAATAACAGAAGTCCCATTCTGATCATTGGAGTCCCAGACGGAGAGATGGAAAGAGTAGAACTGAAAAGGTATTCAAAGAAATAATGGTTAAAAACTCCTCCAAGTTGGCAAAACACAGAATTTACAGATTCACAAAGCTGAATGAATGCCAAAGAGAATAAAGCCACAGAAGCTCAAGCAAGAGATATGATTGGACATCTGAAACTAAAGACGAGAGAAAAATCTTAAAAGTAGCTGCAGATAACCAACACGTTACTAATAGGTAAGAATGAAAAATCACTGGTTCAAGGATGGAAGATTGTGCATCTAAAACCCTGGAGGCCAGAAAGAAATGGCACATTTTGGAAGCACTGAAAGAAAAGAATGGTGAGCTCTAACTTCTATATCTGGACACAACATCCTTCAGGAATGAAGGGAAAATAAAGACGTTTTCTGATAAAGAAAAACCAAAAATTTGTAACTAGCAGACTTACCTTTAGAGAATGGATAAAAGTAGTTCTCTAAATAGAAAAAAAATAAACGAAGGCTTGAAACTTCAGAAAAGATGTAAGAACCTCAAATGGGTAAAACTAGGAGTAAACAGACTATCCTACTTGTAATGAATTTCTTAAACCATATTTGATGGTTGAAACCAACGTTGAATGAGGTATAATACCAGTTTGTTCAATTATATGTAAAGAAAATACTTAAGACAGTTGTATTTAAAAAGTGAGAATGACAAAAGGACCTAAATGGAAATATTTTCTATGTTTCATACAAAGTGGTAAAATGTCAATACAGGTATACTATAGTAGGTTAATTAAGCAAACCTCAAATACAGTAAAGCCAAAGGAATCTATGCCAAGAAATGTCAAATTAAACTTTTTTTTAATGTTTATTTTTGAGAGAGAGAGAGAGAGAGAGAGAGAGAGAGAGAGAGAACAAGCAGGGGAGGGACAGAGAGAAAGGGAGATAGAGAATCCGAAGCAGGCTCTGTGCTGTCAGCATAGAGCCCAACATGGGGCTGGAACCCATGAACCATGAAATCATAACTTGAGCTGAGGTTGGATGCTCAACTGACTGAGCCATCCAGGTGCCCCAAATTAAACCTCTGAAACTGAACACAGAAAAAATAATCTCAAAAGTAGTAAGCGATACACATGGTAATGCCTACAGCAACCACTAGAAAAACTACAAAGCAATAATATACTGTAAAACATAATAATTAAATCAAGATGGAGTCTTAAAAAGTGCTCAAGTAACTCACTGGAAGATTAGAAAAAGAGAGGGAGAAACAAAGCAAAGCAAAAACAAAAAAACAAAAAAACAAAAAACCAAAAAATATTATTCCAATGAAATAAGAACTTACGTTTGCACACACACACACAGACACGCACACACATACACAATATAGGGAGGTTCATAGCAGCTTTATTTGTAGTAGCCAAAACTACAGACAAGTTTTAGTGAATGCTTAAGACAAATTGTAGTGTATTCGAACTATGAAACACTACTCAGAAATAGAGTGAAAAAGCTAATGCTGAACTGTTACCTAATATATGATTTCATCTACCTAATATTCTTGAAATGACAATGTTACAGGCATGAAGAAGAGACTGGTTGCTAGTGGTTGTATGTGCATGGGGTGGTGGTGAAGGTTATGTCTATCAGCAGGTAGCACCAAGGATCCTTATGATGGAGTTATTCCATATGTGACTATGGCAATGGTCCCATGAATCTACAGATGTGATAAAATAGGACTCCAAGCCACCCCCCCACCACCACATGCATGCAAATGAAGGCATCAAACCAGGTAAAATTTGAACAAACTCAACAGATTGTATCAATGTTAATTTCCTGCTTGTGATATTGTACCAAAGAAATGCAAGATATTAATATTGGGTAACACCGGGTGAAGGCTCTGTCTATATTATTACTTAAAATTGCATGTGAAGCTTTAATTATCTCAAAATGAAAAACTGAAAAACATAATCCAGGTAGGTTAAATTAAGAAAAAAAAAATGTATCTCTTAAAATAGAATGGTAACATCTTAAGATTAAAATATCTTCAACAGTTGCTTGAATAAATGTAGTGATTGTCTATTATGTACTAGGCATTACACTTATGATCAATAGAAATGGAGTTTGTCAAGATTATATTAGAATTATTTTCTCAAGAAAACTTGTCAGTGCTCCTTCTAAACATAATCATGTAATTCCCATAATCTTCCAAAGACAGTGATTTATATGCATTTTCTTGTTTAAATAGTTATTTAATAGATACTGTGTTGAGGTTATTTTTCCACCACGCACACACACACGCACACACACACACACACGCACACACACATGCACACACACGCACACACACACACAAGATCATGGTACGTTTCACTATTTGGCTTTAACTTTTCAAGGCAGTCCTGGCAAAATGAAGACAGTGGTTTTGAATTCTTGCCATTAGTGGTTGTTAATACATTTCGGGTAAGCATATTTATTATGCTTAAGACACAGCATTTCCTTTCTGTCCATTGAACCAGCTCCTCCCACATTCCTTTCACCTCAGTAAATGGTAATTCCATTTGTAAATTGTTCCATTTCTTCATGCCAAAATCTTTAAATTACCTTGATTTCTTTCTTTCTGTTTTATTTTTTAAATTATCACTTAATTTTTTTTAATGTTTATTTATTTTTGAAGGAGAGAGAGAGACAGAGTGCAAGCAGGGGGAGGGGCAGAGAGAGAGGGAGACGCAGAATCCGAAGCGGGCTCCAGGCTCTGAGCCGTCAGCCCAGAGCCCGACGCAGGGCTCCAACTCACCAGCCAGGCCGTGAGATCATGACCTGAGCCGAAGTCGGACGCCCAACTGACTAAGCCACCCAGGTGACCCTTAAATTATTTTTTTAATGTTTATTTATTTTTGAGAGAGCAAGGGACAGAGAGAACAGGAAAGGGGCAGAGAGAGAGAGGGTGTCAGAATCTGAAGCAGACTCCACAGTGTCAGCGCAAAGCCCAGTGTGGGCTTGAACTCAGGAACTGTGAGATCGTGACCTGAGCCCAAGTGGGATGCTCAGCCAACTGAGCCACCCAGGCACCCCTCTCCCTTTCTCTTATTTTCAACAACAACAGCAACAAAAAAACAAACCCGGTAGCTCTGCCTTTAAAACAACTTCCCATCACTTCACCTGCCACTTGAGTCCAAGCCATCACCATCTCAACACCAGCTCTCCCAACATCATTACCTAATGCATTTCAAATGTACCAAGGTGACAGCATCTCTCATGTTCAATGACGCCTGAAGGAATTAGAGTAACAGGATAGTTGCTGGCCTTGAACAGCCTCTTGCTTTTCTCATGTGACACACAGACATTCTTAATTTCTATATGGGCTTCCTGCAGTGGAGAAGATTGGGGATAATTGGGGTGAGTCTATTACAATAACTTTTAACAGTTTTCCTGTCGTATATACTGCCTTCCTTCATTGTATTTTGCACAGAGAAAATAAGATATTTTTTTATAAAGCCAGAGTCAAATAATAACTACACCTGCACAAATACTCCACAGGCTTACTACCTGTTATGGCTCTGCAAAATTTGGTTCAGATGTGGGGCGCTTGGGTGGTTCAGTTGGTGAAGTTTCTGATTTCGGCTTGGGTCACGATCTCACAGCTCCCGAGTTCGAGCCCCATGTTGGGCTCTGTGCTGACAGCTCGGAGCCTGGAGCCTGCTTCGGATTCTGTGTCTCCCTCTGTCTCTGTCCCTCCCCCACTCGCCCGTGCTCTCGCTGTCAACAATAAACATTAAAAAAAAAGTTTAAAAAATTTTGGTTTGGATGTAAACACTGATGGTGCACCAAGAGAGTTGAAAAAGGTTTATCAGTCACATAAAGAGGATTTCTGCAAGAGCAGAAATCCCAAGGGAGTTTGAAAATATCTTGAAAGAGCAGCAAAAGGAGACTGGCTTGGAGTTTTGTGGCAATAGGGCCTGGGGTGAGGACTTCTGCTTGCAGATAGGGGTTTGTGTAGTTTGGCACCTCCTGGCACCAAAAGAGAGAGGCTGTCTTATCAGCTTGCCCTGATGTGAGGCAGAAGGGGAAGAGAAGGAGCGAAGCTAACAAACTCTCAGCAAATTAAAAAAAAAAATGGAGTCGGATTTTTCCCTACCCCATCTTACTGAAACTCTTTACCACAACCTCGCATACCCTACAGGCTCTGTTCCCTGCTCCATCCCTGAACCACATTCACCCCCTCCGCCATCATCCACTCTGCCTCGCTCACAGGGGCCTCCTGTGTCTCCAACAAACTACGCAATCTCCTAGCACCTAGGATATGCTTGGTAAATATTTGTTGAGTCAAGAAACACAATCTTTTTTTCTAACAAAATTAAATTTATTCAGTCCACCTCTCCTTCTCTCAAACAGAATAAGATTCTTGACAAATTTAACTATTTATGAAATTTGGGTCTATCGCGGTTCTAATTAATGGCCTTCGGCAAGTTAATCATGAAGTTATGATTCTAGTTTCTAGTTTATATTTGATATTTAACTAAAAGAGATCATAGATTTTACCAGTTGCTGAACACCCAGTTAGGTTTCTGCCCTCCATTTCTTTTTCTTAAGATTTAGTTAGTTCTGGAGCACCTGGGTGGCTCAGTCAGTTGAGCATCTGACTTCGGCTCAGGTCATGACCTCAGGGTTCATGAATTTGAGCCCATAGCACAGAAGCCTGGAGCCTGCTTGAGTTCTGTGTCTCCCTCTCTCTCTCTGCCCCTCCCCTGCCCTTGCTCACACTCTCTTTCTCTCTCTTTCTCTCAAAAGTAAATAGACATAAAAAAAAATTAGTTACTTCTTACTTAAGTAGTCCCATATTAGCTCTTCAGCAACATCTGTCCAGATACACAAATAATAATCTCTTCATATGCATACACAATTTTGAAAAAGTTTACCTACACTTTTGTAGTGTACTCTTTTGTGGCAGTAATTTTCTGTAAACACTTTGAAAGGATATTCTTTATCTTCCATGTGTTGTTTCTGATGAGAAGAGAGTTTGCTAATTATTGCTCAGTTGGAGGCGATCCATCTTTTCCATGTAACGTTTCTTTAAGAGAAGGATAGGTATCGATTTATTTGGTTATTTGCTTTTAATCCATATCTACTTTTTTTAAAAAAATTAACGTTTATTCATGTTTTGAGAGACAGAGATAGACAGAGCGTGAGCAGATGGGGGTGGGGGGAGCAGAGAGAGAGGGAGACACAGAATTGGAAGCAGGCCCCAGGCTCTGAGCTGTCAGCACAGAACCCGACGTGGGGCTCAAACTTGCAAACTGTGAGATCACAACCTGAGTTGAAGTCGGCCGCTTAACTGACTGAGCCACCCAGGAGCCCCAATCCATATCTACTTTGAGTAAGTTGTTGGTTGTTTGCTTGTTGTAAAGGTTATTTTTTTTTCCCTTGGCCTGTCACCAAACTGCTCTAAAACTTCTAGTCGCTTCCAGCTAGAGTTCTAAATGCATACCTTGGTCTTATACCGATGGTTTGGGGCTCCTGTACATTGGTGTTGTTTGGAATATGCAGATTCAACTTAGTGCAAAAGCTGGTTATCAGCCTCTATCTTCCTTTTCTTGCCTCTCTGGGTATGGAATTTTAAGTAGGCTGTGGGTCCAGAAAGAAGGAACAGCATTTTCAGCCTCTTCGCATTCCCAAGTTTTATGCAGTGATCGTGGCTCTATTTAGTTTCTTTCTGTTCATAGGATTCTTCTCATTTCTAACTCCATCCAGTCCAATTCATGTCTCACTCTCCGGACTTCTACACCTAGGTTCCAGAAGGTCTGCAAACTCAACCCTGCTCATGGTTTTGAGTTACTTTTCCAAGTAGCTCTATCTTGGAAGATAGCACATAATATTTTTGTTCAGTGAACATTTTTTAAAGACTGGCAGATATATAAGAGCACATATAACCAATTTACATGTTGTTAAATCATTCCAAAGAGAATACACCACATGATGGCTAATCAGATCAAGAAATAGGATGTTACCTAGACGCTTCCCTCATTTCCCTGCCTAGTTACCGACAATACCTACCTCCCCAAAGATCTAACTTCTTCCAATTTAGTTGATGAAGGGCTATGACTTTTCAATTCTTTCTATATTTCATCTATTGGTGCTAGCAGTTTGTTGCAGAAATGGGAGGGAATGTAAAGTGAGAACAATCATGATACTTCTCAAGGAAGTAGATCCAAATAAATGTTTCTGAGACAATTCTTGCCATTGAACCTTTCCCGGGAGGTTCATGACCAAGTCTCAGACTTCATACCTGTGTGCTTCCACTTATCTAAAAGACCTAGTACCCTGGAACCACTCTTTAAAAACAGGAGCCAGTAAGCAAAAAGTTAACTGTGTTTTGTGCTTATATAGATTGAAAATATCAGGTTTAAGAACATTTACATCAACATGAACAATAATGATATAACTGAGTATTAAATGCTCAAATGTGCTTTTAACTTCCACCATAAAACTTCCTTTGGCCTCATTTTCAGAGATAACTGAGGGCCAGGGATATTGATTTGAGTCTTGTGTTTCTCAGGTTAGTCATGTCAGTCTAAACTGATGCCATTTCTGTCTTCCAGATTACTACTAAAATAAGCGACTGGGGACATTGCACGTGTGTCTGTGTGTTTTTTAAATGAAATCTAAAACTGGTAAAATTATTTTGATTTGACTTTTTTTTCTATGTAAACCCTAAATGGGGCTCATGAGTAGTGTCAGGTGAACTTGGCCCAAGTTTTCAGAACTCACTCCTTCCCAAAGGATATAAAGAGAAGATTTATGACTCCAGGTGAAAAGCATAAGAAAGCTGGTGACTGTAGATGACTTTAGCTTTGGGTTTCTGGTTCACTGGGAGTCTAAAATGAAACTTGGCGATTGCAGGGGGCATGCCTTCTTAAATGAGAAGAAGTCCTTGTAGAATCTGTGCAAAATGAACTTCAGTCCATGGCTGTCTATTCACATGCACTATGTCTCCAAAGACCATACAGCTAACTTGTAGAAAGTAGGCTGCATTTTTATCTCGAGTTTAGATGTTGTCAACAATACTTTATGAATAGTTTGGAATTCCCAGTTTCCTCAATTACAGCAAATCTTGATAACATTTTGCATTACTCACAAGTATGACTGAAACACTACCCTGAAATGGACTTAGTTCACATGGCAATATGCGCTCCAGTATTTGGAACAGGAAATCAAGTTATGTCTGTCTGTATATCTCGCACCACGTACATAATTCATTAAGGAATTAGAGCTCTGAGTTTTTGGAGTATTTTTTTCCCTTACTATGGAATTTTTAATATGTAAGCCTGAATCAGAGTGTGTGTTTGTGATTTAAAAGTCCCCAAATTGAAGACTTTTGCAGGTGCATGTTGGCATGTGGGTGGGATCTAGACCATGGACGAGCTCACATTTCAGCACCAAAGTAGAAAATGGGCACGGAATGAATCCTCCTTTGCCCCATTAACAACTGGCCTCATAGGCAACATCTGGAGTTCACATAGGTATTTTATGACTAAAATAGCAGAAGTCACACTACCATCGGCTATAGTACTCCTAGGCTAAGAACGACAAAATAGTCATTGAAAGAACAGTCCCCTCATTGATTAAAAAGGCTCAAGTATATTTCTCTTCTAATTTATGAGGAATTGTGCAAAACTACCCTTTATGGACCTGGCTCCACCTTCTGTTTCTAATTTAGTGCATCATAGTGCTTGATTGTCCCCATCATGCAGGCAAAGATAAATGAACAATACTTACAAGGGGAGCCTTCTCTTTTAGTTGGTTCTTGATTCTTCTTCCGCTTCTGTCTCTCCATCCATGATGTAGTCTCACCATACATGGGCAGATCAGCAAAATTGATAGATGGCCAGGATACGGATTTTTTGCTGCACCATGGTCAAGGCAGGAAGTGTATTATGAAATAGGCTTTAAGGCAGTATTAGGGCTGTGTAGTTCCTACATCAGCTTTCTTAAACAAATAAAAGACCCATTTCTCTATTGTTCAGATCAGTTGAGCTGCGTGTGATAAAGCACCTGAGGAATACGGAGAAATAACTGTCATCTTCAGGACAAAATTAAATAGGAAGAGGCCCCTGCATGCTTGAATTACTCCTTCTTGCTGAAGGAGGAGGTTCCTGTGTTTGAAGAGAGAAAATAGAAAGTGTTTTCTCAGTCTGCTGATAGCATGTCAGGTATAAATACCACTCAGGATATTATCACTACCATGCTGTTAGAGTTAATATATACAGAATGCTTCAAGAAGCAATGTCCTTCTTTCACAGAGATCCAAAGACTGAATCACAAGGAGATGACACATGAGAGAGGAGCCCAGGAGCTCTGCATCCAGAGCAATCCAGTTCTAATGAATAAATAAGGGCCATCGTTTCTTTTTTTCATTTATAAAGGCAAAATCTACATCTCTTTGAGGATTCATAATATTTCAGTCAGAATGTTAGGCTCCACATATGTATATAAATAAGCATGATGTGTGATGTCATTAGCCTCACTGAGTTTACAGTCTGTGAAGGCACCAGTGAGCAAACATCAGGATGTGTTTAATGAGTTAAATTACCATGGTGCTCTGAGAGAGTAAACACAGAAGTGAGAATAGTCAAGAAAGACTTCTCTGAAGAGGTAATAATGGAAGAAAGAGATGTTAGTTTTTCAAAAGGCACAGAAAGGAAATCTCAAGGCAGATCAGCGTGTGTGAAGGCCCTGGGGCAGGAAAGGCTGGTGTCTGTTTAAGTGATTGAAAAAATACTGGAGCTAGAGCCTAGTGAGGAAAAGAGAAAGTGTTAGGAAGTGATAGGTAGGCAGGGGATAGATGTTCCTTTCTTTATCTCTAGAAGTTGGAATTTGTAACATAGAGATGCAAAAAACCAAGAGTCCATTGGATTTTGCAAGTTACTAAAGGATTCTGAACACTTAGCAGTCTGAATAATTTTCTCCTGAGTAGTGACAGGATAACTGTTTCTTTAAGAATGTATATGGGGCAGAAGATCATTCTAATAGTACTTTACATTTGCATAGATGTTTGATTTGGCAAGTGTTTCTCACAAGGGTTCTTTTCCTCTTCTACAAAATGTTTCTAAGTGGGGAGGATTCCGGTTAACGGTCAATTTCTCCAAACAGATATGAATCCTTGAATACACAGGACATGATGCCAATTAGTACAGAGTATGTTAGGCAACTTTTATTTTAAAAGTTCCCGTGATAAGTATTGACCTAACTTCTGAAGCCCTACAAAATCTGAATGGGGGCTAAAGAATTATGTTCCTCTAGTAATGTTCTGTGCACTAGTAGAGAAGGATTGGTTGGAAAGGGGAATTAAAGAACGTTCTGGGGTGATGACAATTTTCTGTATATAAAAAAACTAAGTTAAAAGAATTGTGACTGGGTCCCCAGGAGATTTTAATACATGATCAGATTTGAAAATCCCACTTCTGGAGAGAGTACCTTGATGAAACAGATGACCTGGCAGCACAGAAACGGGAAAACAAAGCAAATAACGCAATCACTAATTGTGGGGCTATTTGGTCAAATTCATTTATTCAGGCAGAGAGTGCCAAAAACAGTACTATTTCCATTATCTGGAAAATGTTAAAAAGCCAAATTTCTAGTTTCCACTTCTATGTTTCTGACTTAGTAAACATATGACTAAAGAAGCCACCTTTCTCACAGGCGTCCCAGTGCTTGTGTTAATGAAAAGATACTGGTTTAAACCTTTACTGTAGTTGAGATGATGCCCCGAATGGCTATGTATGCCTAAAGAAATGTTTGATGCTTTGCTAATTAATATCGAGTACATGGAATATAATTACCAGGAGTTTAGAAATGAAGACTTGCACTTTATTGATTAAAATATATTTGGTTTGTCTGTGTAATGATTTATTTACATTCATTGCCTTTCGTGTTGGGAGTTGAGGAGGGAGTATAAAGTGTCCTGAACAAAGAGAGCTCATAGAGTAGTTGGAGAATTTAGCCGTGTCTTAACATGATACTTGTAATAATTGCCAGAACTATATCTCTAGACACAGCCACCAGAAACCTGTTGATATTAGGAATATGATTCGGTTATTTTAGACTTTTCACAATGTAATGAGAAATTGTTATTCATTTTTATACCTGTGAACAGTGCATTTTCAATGTTTCCTTAAAAAAAATCTCTCCTACTATTTAACAGTGATGTATCTCACAGATAATCTCACTCTCTACAGTGACATAGCATTTACATTTTAGTCTTAAACTATAAATCAGGAGAAAACAGTTCAATAATCTCAAATCCATTTTTGAATCGGAAGTTTTTCAGACTGCTTTTCTTCGAGCGTGTATGCCTCTAGGTTCATTTGTCTGTGTTCTATCTCACTGACTTTCATTCAGAAAGTTTCCAAACACTGATACTTCATTAATTACTCATTTCAGAGCCTCGAGAAGTTCTGATGTTCAATTCTAAAACAACTAACCGAGACAGGAAAGAAAGGAGTCATAGAAGACATCTTAAAAATGCTTTCAAATGTAGGTCACAAAACAAATTTGTTCCTTCAGTGTAAACCTGCTGGTGCTTCATCTGTAGGCTTTTGTGGTCTCCGCTCTTCGGAAATAGCAGGAAATGTTTTAACAATTAGAGTGAGCAAATTGTAAAGGGAAATATGGTAGTGAGTTACCAGCCGAGTCCTTAAATAAAACATTCCTTTCCTAATGTAGTCCTGATGCTGCCCTGTCTTCTATTAGTTGGGGCCACTGCATTGCCATCGGCAAGAACTGAATATACAGTAGTGTGATAATGGTAGTGCAGCCAGCAATAGAACAAAAACACAATTATGATAGGAGCACAGAAGACGTAAACTGCATTTACCCTTAGGCATCTTTTTTGGTTTCCCGTGAACAAATTAAGACACAGACTAATTTCGGTGACGTGTGTTTGTCTCATTTGCTTTTTTTAAAATGTTCTACCTTTTGTAAAATCAAATGTTATGTTTATTTCTTTATTGGATCCAGCTTGAAGAAAGAAATATTTGTATATGAGTTATAGCCACTTACTTTTTCGATTATGATGAAGACAAGGGTATGTATTTGAAACTAAAAATGCTCAGTGAGTAGAAAGAGAGGACGTTCAGGGGAATATACCATTTCACATTTCTCATAAAATAATTAGAAATATTTTAAAATTATGTTTCGTGTATTATTTTTCAGATGAATAGACTGTTCAAAGCTCTCATCCAAAACATGACAAATTTCAATGGTTATCCCCCTTTAAATCTACAATATATATACATAGTATATATATATTACAATACATATATATTACAATATAATATTATACAATATAGAATATATATGTATATATATTACAACACATATATAATACAATATATATATGTGTGTGTATATATATACATATATATATACATATATAAATCCATACCTTTTATCTCTAGTTGTATGTAGTGTTAGATGAGCAAGGCAATGATCTTTGTGCAAAAGTCCAGTGGAAGTAACTTCATCAAAATATTAGAAGTATTTACTGTATGAAAAAAAAAATGATCCCAGTTTGAAAGTTGTTCTATAAGGTGCTCTTGATATGAGATTTTATTATTAATAGTACTTTTAATCCTAAACTAATTATAATGTGTGATTTTTGACTAAGAATTAGCATCATAAGCAACATAGGATTAGATTTCTATGGAATCAAGTGCAGCAACCAAAACAAGCTCAAAAAAACAACTCCTTAAATATATACACGGATCTTTTTTTGAATATGTATAAGTATACAGAAAGATTCAAAGTTGGTAAACTTGAATTCAAATATGCCCCATACTCATATCCCATTATAGCATATTTGTTAAAAACCTGGGCCCTGGGGTTAGACTTCATTGGTTCAAGATTGTTCTCCATCACTTTACTAACTCTTTGACCTCATGCAAGTGTTTGTATTATAAAAGGTCACTTTTTTAATTAAAAAAAACTGGGGTAATAATTTGATCTGTGTTATTGGGTTGTATGAGGTTGATAGGAGAGGCTTCATCTAAGGCATTCCACAGAGTATTTGCTTTCATGTCTTAGTCAGTTAATGCTCAGCTACTTAAAAGCAAAGAGTTATGCATTTTGTGCTAGCTCGTTCACCTCCCTCTACGCCAGCCTTCATTTTTAATTATTTTTCTAATTTGGGCATGTTCAGAAGCATTCTGAAGAGAAAGAGAGAAAGAAAGGAAATGCAATTATAACCAGTTACAGTCCTTACTTAGTACCAGATTTAGTAAGGAATTAAGTAGTGTTAAATAGAATGAACCTCCGAATACCGGAAAGTTTGGTGATCTCTTGTTCCTTTGAGTTTGTCATATTACCTCTAGGATATCCATTGTTTTGTACATTCTAGTATAGAGTACAAATCTATGAATTGTTCTTCAATATCCCGTGCAGCCTAATTTGCTAAACCTGCAGATACCTTGACGTATTCTTCCTGGATATAGTTCTTTGAGCCCATTTTCAATTATTTAAATCCAATTTTTATAAAATTTGAAGTTCAGTTCCACTCTTCCTCAAGGCTATTTTCCTTGCTAGGCTGTTTTCTCCATAACACTGTTACCTTTATTAAGTAACATAAATTAAGTATTTATATTTATCTTTTATTGCCAGTTATAAATGTGCCTTCTGCTATATTTTAATTTCCACTTTTTTAATTCTTTGAATCCATATTACTTAGCACCATTCCAGGCATCCATTTAACATTAAATAAATGTTTGTCACTAATGATAGATATGTGATTATAGAATATCTTGTATGACGATAACTCTAAATTATGGTTAGGTGAACCATTAAGTTTACACAGTGTCTCAACTACAGCACTAAAAATGCTAATAAATTCTAGAAATTTTAGTTATGAGGAATTTCTAGACATGCACAATGTCAATGATTTTATTTGGAAGAAGATAGAGGTACCTGTTTGTTGTATCTGGAAAGATAGCTTCTCTTTAACCATTCACGTGAAACAAGTAGCTGTATTCACTCACAAATAGCCAATTTATCCAGAATTAAGGTACATTTAAAATAGTGTCGGAGAGGAGAAACAAATACAAGGTGCATTAGAAGTTTAACAAATCTGGCTCAGATCTGAACTTATTCTGCATGTGGAATCCATCAAACTGACTTTAGTGGCACTTGCAAACTTCCCTTTTCTGTAACTGTTCCTCATTAAACTCAGAGGGATCGAGGATGACTTTTTTCGGTAATTTATGACGTTTGTGTCTATTTGCAACAGTTGTAAAAATACAGCATAACCAGGAAACATCATAAAACACTCATAAACTCTCCTAAAGGCAGTCAAAGAGCGAGACTTTCCACAGCAGTTAATGATACAAATGTGAGCGAATTATCCCTCGGCAGAGGCTGTGTGAAATCTGTGAACTATGTAATGCTAAAATGCATTACAATATTTAAAGCAAATATTCAAAGCATAAAAATAAAAACAAAATCAGTTTTGGATGAAGGAAAACTTATATAAAGGAAAATTTCTCAATAACTCTGTCAACCTCAGGTATGAATTATTATGGGAGAAAAATCCGTGTTACTGTAAAGTATCTGGTCTTATCACAATATTTTAGAATATAGTGTTCTCTGAGAGGTTATAATTTACTTACTTCTTAAAACCAATGAGTTCAGTTTATTATAGGTGGAAAGTGAACTGTTTTCCATATGGCAAATGCAGACTAATATTCTATTAATGGACAATTTCGTAAGAAATTGCAAACACAGGAAATACGTATTTATAAAATTACAGATACATAGATATATGAATATATCACCTTAGTTTAATTTTATTGTGAATGACACATATTGTACAACTTTTAAAATAATATCTGAAGGATTTGGGTGCTTTCGAAGTTCGTATTTTATAGTTTCTTGCACTACTCCCTGTGAAAATAATTCCAAGATAATGTGGGCAAAGAATTTGTGCTACCCAATTGATAGTACTTGCTGAATTCAATTTATTTTCTTTTTTCTGTGTTTCTGATATATTTTTGTATTGATTGGAATATGTGAGACCTTTCCTCCCCAAACCATACAAGAAATGCCTTAGACCCGATTGCCATTGTCAGGCAGATTTCTTCCCCAGAAAATAAGCTGTTGAGAAGATTACAAAGAGATGAAGTTTTCATAGTTATGCAACTAGTTTGGATTATTCCTACTCAACATAATAAAAATCAGGTCACAGTCTAGGTACACCTGGCATGGCAACACAATTCCCGCTGCTATTATTGGCTGGATCTTTTGAGATTCCTCTTTCTGGAATTCAAAGATTATTCAAACTCTTGGCACAGAGAGCTTTACTAGTCACAATCTGAGAAACAAAACAAAGCAAAATGGCGGCAATATCTTGGAAGAGTCACTAACCGGACCGTGCTTGCTCTGGAAGAGCTCCTTCCCAAGAGATTCAGAAAAATGAAATTTTAAAAGGAAATATAAACATATTGTCATCACTATATGCAGTCGGCTAACCATAGTAAAAGTCGTATGATCAGTCTCTTAGTGATGGCCCAGAGCAAGATAAAACAGGCACCCTAAAGACAATGGCCCTTAGGGAGAGTTTTGGTCAATGAAATATGTTTAGTTGACCTATCTTTCCAGAAGTCTGAACATCCAACAAACCCTTCGTTTCTGAGCACGTGCTGTCATCATCTATCACTGAAGATTTTAAGATCCAAATTGTAGCGTCAAAGAGAACAAAGAAGAATATATTTTATTTTAAATAATAAGAGGAAAAAAGGAGAGAGCAGAGTAGTGAGGTTGAAATTTCTGAGAAGCGGTCAAGGAAAAGAAGAGAAAAGACAAAAGAATAGAAAAGGAAAGAAAAGAAAAGAAAAGAAGAGAAAAGAAAAGAAATGAAAAGAAAAGACGCAAAGATAATGTCAGTTCCCCTAATTTTCCTAAATTGGAAATACTGACTGTGTAGATCACATCTCTTTCCATGAATATGTCATCACAAGTATTTATATCAACAGCTATATTAAATATACAAGCACACACCTATATGCATGTATGTGGGTTTAAAATGAAACTGCTTAAGTGGATTGAATTTAAACTTATGATTTTAGTGAAAAACATGACAAATAGCAAAACTAATTGAATACTAGGATGGACACAGTCCAAATGTCCTCTGTAAACTTGGTTTCTTTGTTCAGGCACCAGCAATATAGAATATTGACATTACAGAATGTAAACACACTCATGACACTTACATCATTATGTCACATGCTGTTAATCACCTAGCATGCTGTGAAATCTGCTAACCTGCTATAAAATACACACTTTTTTTTATTTGGAAATGTTTCAACTTATTGCCTTTCTTTCTAAAAATGACCTGAAATTGATGTTTTCAAGACATGGCTAAACATTTATGACACTAGTCACAGAGGAGCACCACGATTGTGTATATGGTCACTAACATCCACTTAATAGCTTTCTGTTTGTGTATATGGTGTACATCTAAATTGGAATCTTAGAGCTCTATTAATAGTGGATTGAGAGAGTTCTGTACTCTGATTAATCAAAACTGTGCTGAACATTTCAAAGACAAAAAGGCAACAAAGAGGTCATCACTGGTGAGATTTGGGTCTTAGAATTTGCTAGTTAATAGCTTACATACCACTCTCCATTCCTTCATTAAGATTATAAATACCTGGTGAAAATGTGAGAGCAATGGCTAAGGTACTTATTAGCTATGAAGTTTGTTTATTTCTTTGATTCTTCAAATCTTGCCTGTAGATCTCTAGATGTGATCTTGATTCTCTATCCTTTGAAACATGAAGGTGTCCAGAAAAATAGTTTTGATGCATTTTGTTTTTTCAATAGCCTGATATTCAAAAGCAGGCTTGATATTACACTGTTTCCGTTGTCTTTCTAGCTTTTTTGACCTACCATAGAAATTGTTTAACAAGATGATTTCTGATGAGATCTTGTCACATAACACAAGTTCTCATCCACATCCTCAATCCATGGGTGCTCAGTGGAACAGAGAGTCTCTTAGTTTTCTTTTTCTTCTAAATCCGTGGAATCTTGCAGTAAGAAAACTCTTAGTCACTGCATGCTAGTCTTCTTTTTCAAGTGTCAAAGTTAGTTCTTTCCCCAACCACTATTCATTTAACTCTTGGTAATAAAAATGTAGCAATGTCAGATGATTGCTTCTAAATCCCATTTTTTGTGTAGTGAAGCAGTGGAAATGGAGCAAAGTTCGGGGCACAGCCGTCACATGTTCCTAAAATCCTATACCTGTGATTTCGGGTAACAGGGTCAACAATATGCAAGTCAATCTCCTTTTCCATATTTTTTCTGAATTTTTCTTCTATGACTACATCTCGCTGGGAGGGAAGATTGATAATGTAAAGGATTAGATCACATAACTATTTTGGCAGGAAAGATGAGAATTCCCTTCTGGGAAAAGCATGTTTAATGGACAGAGTTATGTTGCTTTTTTCCCCATAGCCCGGCTCTGTCGTACACTGAGCAGGTTGAATGAGCTACTCCATTACCTGGACGGAAGGCATGCATCCTACGATAATGAGTAGGTAAAGAAAACAAACAATTTCCACCTATATTCGGAACTTATAATTTCAACTCAATTGAAGGAGAAACTTTGTGATATATAGTTGAAAGATAATTTATGAAGCATTTATTGGCCTTCAAATTATTTTCAGTCAATTAAAGATGTATTTCTTTGTCAAAAATTACTATTCTCAATAAACTGGTCCTTAACAGAGGGAGTGGGGAAATGCATCAAGTGGAATGAGTTGTTAAAAATTTACTACAGGGGCACCTGGTTGGCTCAGGAGGTTAAATGTCTGACTTCAGCTTAGGTAATGATCTCATGGTTCTTGAGTTCAAACCCTGCATCAGACTATCTGTTGTCAGTGCAGAGGCCCCTTCAGATCCTCTGTCCCCTTCTCTCTCTGCCCCTCCCCCACTCCTTCTTTCCCTTTCTCTCTCTCTCTCTCAAAAATAGACGTTTAAATAAATAAAAATTTACTATAAGAAAGTGATATCATACAGCTTCTATAAAATGACCTATAATTTTACTTAAATCATATCTAGGTGTGATTGCAAAACGATGTGACAGATATTCTTGTGTCCATCTTATAAGTTGGGAAGAGAAACATAAGTATACATTTTCAGAAATCCAAGAAATTAAGGATTATTATAATTTTTAGCTTTGTCATTTTGATAAAGTTTGGTGGTATTTTTAAGCAAAACATAGGGTCCAAAATGAATAGATTACAAAAATGTTCTATTTTTTTCAAGACTGATCTTAGTGTACAAATTGGAATGCTTTATTTAGGAGTTGGTATTAATCTTTCCAATATATTAAGTGAAGTCCATTCCCTTTCTAGAGTTTAATTAAAAATATATTGATGGAGAAGCAAAACAACAATAATGGTAATGGGGAGAAAATTGACTCAGTGAGAAAAGCAGTATTTAGAGAATTTCATTTTAGAGAATAAAAAGATGACTGAAAAAGTAATAGGAAACAATAAAAGGTTTATATATTATACTGTTTTTTTTTTCATTGAAAAATGGGGGAGAGAGAACAACAAATTTTAAACTAGAATAAATCATTTAAAACAGGATTGATATTAAAAAAAAGTCCCTGGGTCACAAATACATATCGAATGTCCTTTTACCCTCCATGAGAATAACAGTTATTCTAAGATCACTCTCTATTACATGGATAGATGAAGCATCTTCATTTGAATCAATATTGCCCAGTGTAGTTAATTTAAATCATGATGTAGTAGATGGCATGTAGGTCCTAGTCAGTGTTGGTTTCAATATAGCTCCTACTACTTATTACTTAAATAAATCTTGAAAGACAGTATTGAACATGTGCCACTAGTTTTAGCTATAAAATGGGAACAGTAATTCCTAAAAAGGGCTTGATTAAAGATTTTAAATTAAATGAGATTAAATGAGACATGCGACATGACCCATTTTAGATTCTCATAAACCATAAATTCTCTTCTTATCCTTCTCAGGTGTCTCCTGAGATGTAAAAATATAACAGTTTAAATTGTTTGAGAAACTTTTGTTTTTATCTATGATGGGATAGCAAAACCAAAACTCCCTTTAGGAACTAGGAAAGCTTGATATGTTGGAAAGCGTGTGAGGACTGCTGAGGTAGCCCAGGTTTTTGAGGCCAAGATGGAAAGGGGTGTCATAAAGACATAAATACATGTTTTGTTTGTTTGTTTGTTTGTTTTTTTAATTTTGGGTTTTTTTTTTGTTTGTTTGTTTGTTTTTCCCCCATGAGGGCATTTGTTGATTCTTTGTGTGGACCCAACATTGGACAACCCAGGAAGAGTGTAAGAAGCCAGCAGAATTTCTTTCTATGTTATAGGTCTAGTTTACACAAAATGGAAATTTTGCAATGCAAAGGTATATATTCTCTGAACAACCATACTTTGGGCTATAAGGAAGCATGGAAGTATTCAAGTCTTCTCCCCCTGAGACACTTGGTGAATTCTTAAACTTCAAAGGGCAAGAGTCTAAAAAGTCAACCCAGGGCACCTGGGTGGCTCAGTCGGTTAATCCTCTGACTCTTGGTTTTGGCTCAGATCATGATCTCACAGTTCCTGAGATCAAGCCCTATATGAGGCTCCATGCTGACAGCACTGAGTCTGCTTGGGATTCTCTTTCTCTGTCTGTCTGTCTCTCTCTCTGCCTTCCCCTGTTCATGCCATCTCTATCTTTCTCTTAAAATAAATAAATAAACATTTAAAAACATTAAAAAAAAGTCAACCAAAAAACCACTGAAAGCACAGTCAAGTGTTCTGGGGTCTCATGGTATAGACTAGTCCAGTTTGGACTTCAGGACCTCCCAAGAAGTAAAGGGTCTTAGAATTCTTCCTGTTCTCCCAACTGAGAAGTCTCGTGGGTTACACCTGAAGAGTGATGCATATATAGACAGACCGAGCATTGCAGAGAATGCTCCCAGACTCAAATATATTCAGTACTTGTTTGAATTAAGGTAATTTTTCCTATTCTGATTTTGGAGAAGGATATATACAAAGAAACATAGAGTTAGCATCATTCAGAGATTCTTCACTTTTTCATGTACAGAGTCTGGAATTCTGTCAAGAATAACCAGGCACCAAGGGGCGCCTGTGTGGCTCAGTCGGTTGAGCATCTGACTTCAGCTCAAGTCATGATCTCACAGTTTGTGGGTTCAAGCCCCACGTCAGGCTCTGTGCAGACAGCTTGGAGCCTGGAGCCTGCTTTAAATACTATGTCTCCCCCTCTCTCTCTGCTCCTCCCCAGCTCATGCTCTGTGTCTCTCTCCTTCAAAAATCAATAAAAACATTTAAAAAAATTAAAAAAAAGAATAACCAGGCACCAAGAGAAGAAAAAAAGAGGATAAAATCCACCCTATGTGTTACACTGTTTGCAATTATGAAATACATTTTTTCATTAATGTTATTAATGCAAAATATAGATGGCAAGATGAAGAATTCCAAAAATTTCAGTCTGAAAAGTATCATGTAATCTTTTTATCTTGGTTCCTAAATTTAACCTTAGTAGGCTAAATTAATTCTGACAAATGCATTTATTTTAAATATGCAGAGATTTGGACATCATACGGAAACAAGTAAATAAAATTTGAGAATTGTAAAAATGTAGTAAATGAAATCAATAACTAAGTAGATGGATTTAATGACAAATTAACTCTAAAAAACACAAACACATACATACACACATACAAGAATAAAAGATGTATGAGGCATAGTGGAAATGTATGAGATGTTTAGAAATGTGTGAGATGTTTAAATTTAGTGTTCTACGAGGACTGAAGAGAGAATATTAAATGAAATTCATATTTGTATAATAGCCTTACATTTGTTAATACTGATGAAATACATCAACCCACAGATTCAGTATACATTACATATCCCAAGCAAGGCAGATCCAAAGTAAATGACACCTACACACACCGTACTCGGGGACTGAAAAGCCAAGGATAACTACATCATCTTAAAAATGACCATAGACACATTATTTTTATTTTTATTATATTTTAATTGTTTATCTATTTTTGGGAGAGAGAGAGAGAGAGTGCACACCCATGCAAATCAGGGAGGGACAGAGAGAGAGAGAGGAGAAAGAGAATCCCAAGCAGGCTCCAAGTTTTCAGCACTGGGCCCAATGTGGGGCTGGAATTCACAGCTGTATGATCATGACCTGAGCTGAAATCGAGAATCAGATGCTTAACCACCTGAGCCACCCAGGCACCCCATAGATATATTATTTTTAAAGGAGCAACAACGAAATTGATAATTCAGCCATCAATAGCAACAATGGAAGCTAGAAGATATTGGAAAATATACTTTGAAAAAATCTATTATTTAAAGGGTGGATTCTAGTTCTTTTGTATACTCTATTATCTTGGGTTCAGGCTCGCAAGGAATTAGAATGTTTCTCACAGGCTTTAAAAATACATTTTATATTTAACAGATGATAGACCTTTGTTTCTCTAACTTTGAAAACCAACATATTCTTTAGTGTTCTTAGGAAAATTAAATTGTGGTCATAGCCCTGTCATTAATAGTGCAATACTTCTCTCTGGGTCAGCTACTATGGCTTGTTCCTGTAACTGGTTCACTTTTCAAAACTTCTGAGTTCAGAACAATATGTGGAATGCTTGTTGGTATTCAACTGCTTTTTTCCTCTTTATGTATTCTGTTTATCTTGGTGTTTTTTTTTAAAAAAAATAATTTGTTATCAATTTTTTTAATGTTTATTTTTGGGAGAGAGAGAGAGAGAGAGAGAGAGAGAGAGAGAGAGAGAGAGAATGAGCTGGTGAGGCCAGAGAGACAGGGATACACAGAATCTGAAGCAGGCTCCAAGCTCTGGCTGTTAGCACAGAGCCTGACGTGGGGCTCAAACCCAGGAACCATGACATCATGACCTGAGCCCAATTCCCACGTTTAACCATCTTATCTACCCAGGAGCGCCTATCTTTGTGTTTTTCAATCATAGAAACAAAGGGTAATCTATCAATTACTTTATAAAAGACTGTTTTAAAATGACAGTTTAAAAAAGGTATGGTGGAGAGTATTTATTAAGACTTGAATATAAATAGACATTGAATGTTTCAAAATATGGAATAAAGGCAGTATTTCCCTGTTCATCTACGATTTTTTCTTAGAATCAGCTTAATTTGAAACTTAGCCTTAATGTTTCATTTCATAAAATAAAGAGTAAATATAAACATAGAATTAGTATGAAAAGATATATTCCAAAAATATATCACTGTCAAAATGGCAATGCTGGAGGGAGGCATAATGCATGAACTATATAGTACATTTCATCTTTGTAGAATTTCTTCTACTTGCATTTTGGTGAGATATTTACTTCAACTTTGATTTCCAAAACTTTTCTTGCCCCAAGAAATGTCTTTGGTCCTTGCAAAGGTCATACTTGCCTCTTGTATTTTCTACCAGCCTCCCTCCAATAGTCATTAATTTAGCTATGACTTAATAGGCAACTTCTACATAAATGTAGGGACTGACTCAAAATGCAGCCAGATGAGTGCTTAAAGCACATCGGAGGGATCAGGTTATGTGCTATCTCTCCCTTTGATAGTTGTGTCTATGGTTTGATACATCAATGAAACCTCAGCCACTTCTATAGATTCAATTGGCTCTGATTTAATGCTTGATGGATTAAACTTGCGACAGTCTTTTCTAGATCTAGGCCAGCATTATTAAAAAAAGCTTTGTCTTGGAAGTTTTAATTGCATGATTGCTGAAACACCACTCATTCCACAGGAAACCTTACATCTGTGAAAGCTTAGACCTTGTTAAGAGTCTACATTCCCATTGTGTTCATTGTAAACATCTTATTAGTAGATACTACTGCATTTGAAAGTTGCACTGTTATTTGAACCTTGTTAATAAGAAAGAACTAAGGCCATTTAATTTGGTAAATAGAAACTATCAACATCTTCCATTTGTAAAACAAACCAAGTCAGACATTGATTTAAAAAATAAATGAGGTTCACAAAGACAGTGTATTAGTTAGTGCTTTTAGGGAAACAAAACCAAAGGGAGATAGATACAGATGTATATAGAGAGATTTATTATCAAGGTTTGGCTCATGCAATTATGGAGGCTGAGAAATTCCATGTTCTGCTGTCTGCTGTTGGAAGTTCAGGAGGATGGATATCCCAGCTCAAGCCCAGAGCAAATCCTTCCTTCTTTTGTTTTCATGTCTATTCAGGCCCTCAACAGATGGGATGATGCCCATTGGCATTGCTGAGGGTGATCTTCTTTACTCAGTCTACCAATTCAAATGCTAATCTCTTACAGAAACACACACACAGATACATCCAGAAATAATGTTTCGCCATCTATCTGGACATCCCTCAATGTAGTCAAGTTGACACATAAAATTAACCCTCAGGATCAGGAAGTTTGAAATTTGCTTCACAATATACCTTTTTGTAGATAAAACCAAGCCAAACCAACCAACCAAACAAACAAACAAAAAACACAGGGAAACAACAATGATATTCAATACCGAAGATAAGGACTTTCCACATGAGAGTGATAGCTTGTGAGACAGGAAAGCATATCATCTGTGAGACAGTGAATAAAAGTACTAGTGACATTTTAGTTGGGAAAGGTAGTTAGAGAAAATAGCACATTCAGTCAGAAAAATAATTACATGATGTTGACCTGGTTGGCATAAATGGAGACATTGGAGTAGAGAACAAGACCATCTATCTGACTGCCTTTGCCTGAAGCAGGAAAACCCAGACTTTCCTTATTCAAACTGAACATAAATATCTCTAACTCTTTTTTCCTTATTGATAGCGTGTGCTACAAACTGTTTTGGTTGGATATAGGGATGAGTTCTTGGCACTATGTGAGATCAGAATAAGTTTCAAAAATCATTTACAGTTAAAGATCATATAAAAGATGCTGAGTTTAACAGAATAAGTTCCTGTTTGAAAGGGGGAAAAAAAACAACCCTTGCTTTGCTAACTTTTCACTAATTATTTTATCCTTTAAAAAGTGTACCTTTAGATGATCAGTCTTGAGATTGAACTTGTCTAATAAACAATTCAGATTGAAACAATAAGCATTGCATAAGGTATGTTACCACTCTTGTGACCAATAAGTTTGAAAATTTTTTTTCAGTTTAGTAATGATATCATATGAGGTTTACAAAAGTACAAATACTGAGATTTGTGTAGAATATAATTGATCAAGTCCTACTAAATTAAATTTAAGAGAGCTATTGCATATTGTGAATAACTGCTTAATAAAATCTAGAATATTTGTGCAATCTTTTCTTCTTTTCCTCTGTTAAATATTGGTAGATATATTGCATCCAAAAAACGATAATTTTTTTACTCTTTACCTCCCTCCTAGGGGAGAGTGCTTGTTAAATATATCGTACACTTGGTTTTATAAACTTGCATGTTAGATATATTACCAATACCTCTGTGGTGAATAAATGTTCTACTGATCAAATGTAAAAATTCACAGCTGCTCTTCCATAGCCCCCAGCTTTCTCATATTTTTCCTGTCATTGCTAAGTCTAATTGTTTGCACATTAGCTTTTAATATAAAACCAGCCAGATACAGCCAAGTAAGATTTAATAATAATGTTTGGATTTATAAGCCCTTCAAGAGCCAGGAGCTCTATGGCATTCACATTCCCCAAACTGCATAAATGTGGATCCTGGGAATGATTGCAGGACATGTAGTAAGTTGATGGCAAATCTGGACAACAATGGCATTTTATATGGCTATAATTTTTACAATTCTCAAAGCACTTTCTCCAAATTATCTCATCATATCCTCATGATAACTCTAGAAATTAAGCAGAAATTAAGTAGTATACATTTTCTTTATCTTCTTCCTTTTTACAGAAGAGTAACTTTGGGAATAGAGTCTGTAAGACTTAACCAAAGTCCCAAGTATACAACCATAATTTCCTTGGGAATAGCCACTATTCCCTTCAAATATTTTCTGAATTCCACCATAGGCCAAACATTATTTTAGGGATACAGCAGTGATTCAAACAGACTAAATGTCTGTTCTTTTTATGACTTTATATTCTAATGAAGAAGGCAGACAGTAAATACATTAATAATAGAATATACAGTAAAATTTCTTATAATGATAAATGTTATACAAATTAAAATACGGTAATGGGGTGGATGGTGATGGCAGCAAAGGTGATAGAATGATGAGGGACAGACTATCTGATAAGGTGATAATTACATAAAAACCTAAGTTATGGCATTGAATAATTGGAGAATCTTCGAGAAGAACGTGCTAGGCAAAGGGAACAGCATTCATGCAGGGGGAAGAAAGTATCTGAGTTATACTGCAAAATGTGGCTTTGGACAACAGAGACTGCAGGAGAGTGGAAAAGATGGGGGCAGAAAGTCAGCAGACAGGTGATTTAGGTGCAGCCCTTGGATTTTATTATCAAGTGAGTTTGGGAGACACTTCGGGGTTTGAGCAGGGAGGGATGCGTTTTAAGGAGATTGTTTCAAATGTTATTTCATGTTTTCCCTAAGACATAATCTTCATATCATTTTATAAGACCAAAACTAATTGCAAAATATATTTTATCAAGGAAAAGTATGGGCTTTAGCTTCAGTTCTGCATTCAAATCTTGACCGCACTTTTGTATGCCTTGCCGTGTTCCGGATTCCAGTTTATTCATCAGGAAGTAGATGAATAATGAGGATCTTAGAGGACTCGTGAAGCACGTGGACTTGTAACATATGTAGCAGTCATTGGTATTTTTTTAAGGAAGTAGCATTATTAGCTTAGAAAAAATGTATTAAAATTAGGTTCTATTGGTTAAATACAGGTCTTACCAAATACATGTAACTATCCTGGATGTATATTTGTAAGTAACTATTTGAAATATAGACACAAAGGATAAGGTATATAAACTTGTCCTTTATATTTTGGTCTTTAATTTTAAATGAAATGGGAAATCTTATGCTGTAGAAAACACAAAATTATACCAGATGGCAGTAGCATACAGGTGTACCTCTGAAAAGCAGAAAGATATAACACATATTAATAATGCAAATTCTCCAAGAGAAAATACGCCTTTTGCTCATTTAGAATGTCAGTATGTTTGGTTATGAACTTATACACATCTGGATGTTTTTTAAAGATCATTAATAAAGAGCTAGCGAGAGATGGCATCAGTGGGAGATGGCATTTATAAAAGGTTTTAGAAGATAATGGTAAAAGTCCCAAACATAAAATTAGGTTTTTTCACAATTTTTAAATGTTAATGAGTATTCCAAACTTTACCCACAGTGCTTTGTAAAGGCAATAGTTCACTTTCTGAAGTTTTCCTCTCCTATGAAAAAACACAAAAATAATCTTAAAAAAGAAAAGATTGCTCCCCAAAATCAATAGCAACAAAGGCAAATACCTTGGAAGAAACATACGATTCTCATTGAGTTACAAGTTTTATAGACTAATGCAGGTTTATTTTGGAAGATAAAGAGAAACAATGCTTTTTTTTTTAAGAGAAACAGATTTTTATGAGTGCAAGTATTTATGAGCCCAGATGAGCTAAGGTTCATAGTGAGAGCCAATAGTCAAAGAAGAAAAAAAAATCCTGGGTTTGATACAAAACAAGATAATTCATTGTATACAACACATTTTATTCAACTGCATTCTAAAAATATTTTATACAGTTAAATTACATAAGACCTTGGATAGTACACATATATTGTGTAATATAAATTATAGAAGTGTGTACATATATTGTGTTGTGACCAAATTAGTCAGTCACAAAAGAGCTGAGTCAGAAGGAAAGTCAGAATTATAGGCAAAAGTAGGAAATATAAGGGGGCTGTTTTATATGATATCTATAGTCAGAGAAAGAATACCCTGGTGTAAAGATAGAATAAAAGAAATATCCAGATAGCACACTGTGGATAGAAGACCGAAAACAAAATCATGACAAAAAAGCAAATAAGATAACAAGCTTGGATAATCCACTGTTCTGGGCAGTTTTCAGAAGTTGGCTCAAACTTCAGTACAGTCATTCAACTTCAAACGCATGGCAATGACAAAGATCAAAAGAGAAAATCTCAGCAATTAGACTCACAGCTCTGTGGATTAGGAGCTTAGTCAATGGTGCTGGAATAAAGCCAAGGCTCTCTAGAAGCAGTGCCTGGGAGTGCAGTGTTTGTGGGGTAAAGAGATTGTGGCTAGTAGAGAATTAGTGATTTTGCAAAAAAGATGTGGAGCCATTACAAGACACAAAGCCTGAAGCCAAGGGCTTGGGTGGGACTCCCAAGCGTGTTGACTGAGGCTGAAAAAATAATGGCTGTTAGTTGGGTTTCAGTTTTCAATAAACTGACCACTGAGAGCATAGAGAGAAGAAGGAGTAAATACATGTCCTGATGACAAGAATTGAGCCAAATATTCCACTAGTTATGTAACTGGACCTGGGATAACTCCAATATCATCTTTTGAGTTGGACATACTGGTCCTATGTGGAATTTTCATTAAATAGCAGGTAAAGGGTACTATTAATTGCTCCCAATGAAAGAATTTAAGGTAGTAAATTCAAGAGAGGTTATTCTGGTCAGCAATGCCTCATCACAAAAAAGAGAAAACAAAACAACAGCACAACCAACCAATACCTTTGAAAGAGACACCAGACAAAATTATGAAATAGCTTACATTCTTGTAATCTAAATATTGAGGAAATCAAAAGTGTAATGATGGTCTAAAGACCGTCATTTTAAGTTTTAACCAAAACTACACAAATGAATACTATATTTTGTCCCAACTTTCTGACCCCTTTTTGTTAATAAAATTATAAGAAGAAAAAAAGTTATTTCTTTAAATAAACAGCAATTACCACTTCTCTAGTCAGTTCTACCTTGGGGGAACATCTAAGGAGAATATCAAAAGATTTTGTGTTTCAGATCAAGAAGGAGAAGAGAGTCGCAAAAGGCTAATTTGCAACTGTGTTAGACATCGGAAATATTTCACATTGCTGCTCTATTCATTCCACCACTAAATGGTTGGAATCAAAGGTAGGAGATAAATGATGTGATCTCTAGTCTGTTCTGGCATCAGTGTTTGGAAGAAAATTACTGGAATCCCATCACATGGTTGGCTTTCCTGCATTTACCATTATCCCCAGAAGGTTGGAATTATTTAGAGTGTAAGGGACTTGAAGAAGAATCCAAGGTTGCAGTAGAGGATAAACTTCAAATGCTACCATATGACTGATTTCTGGACTGGGAGATCAGTTATCCAGCTTAGACAACTGCAAAATTTAGACAAAGAAATGAGAGAAATACAAACAAAAAACCACATAAACCAAAAAATCCCAAACTGAACTTGAAACCTAAATTAAAAGTTTTATAAGTGGATCTAATTTTAACAAAAACAGCCTATGGAATCAAAGATTAGAACATAAATTTACTCTAAAAAAACTACAAAGAGCTTAAAATAAATCTAGTCTAATAAACTCATAGTCCAGAGAGACACATTGCAGGTGAAATAGACTCTAGCTTGAACACAGTGACAGAGTGGTGAATTTCAGGAAAATAATTGACAGGAAAATCTTGCCCCACCTCCCCTGAAAAAATATCAAGAGTGATAAGGATATTTTTTTAAGACAACAAGGGGCAGTCAACAAAAGACAAATAACATATGATTTCACTCATATGTGGAATTTAAGAAACAAAACAGGTGAAAATAGGGAAGGGGAGGAAAGTTAAAATAAGATAAAAACAGAGAAGGAGGCAAACCATAAGAGACTCTTAACTATAGTGAACACACTGAGGGTTGCTAGAGAGTAGGTTGTTGGAGGGTTGGGCTAAATAGTGCTGGGCTTTAAGGAAGGCACTTGTTGGGAAGAGCATTGGATGTTATATGTAAGTGATGAATCACTAAATTCTACTCCTGAAACCAATACTACACTATATGTTAATTAACTTGAATGTAAATAAAAACCTGGAAGCAAAAGAAAAAATGTAAACAAGGGACAGACTTTGATATTCCAGTTATATTTAAAGAGAAAGTCACAAATACTATTTGTATACCAAGCGGTGATATTTGTATAGATAATACAATTTGCAGACCAAACAAAACAGAGCAATATTTGTATAGAAAGAATATATGCAAAATTTGAGAAAGACAGCAATTCATAGATTGAATAGTCTGCGAAATAGGCAGGGCAAAGATAAATATACAACCACACATTTTATAGTAAATTTGCATGTCATGACTGATAAAGAGAAGCCATTAAAACCATCTGAAAGAAAGGAACGATTATGCGCAAAGAATTAAGTCAGGCTGACCACAGATTTCCCACCTGACAGGTGATAAAGATAAATATCCTCAAAAAGCTAAGAGAACACAGCTTCAAAATTATATCCCATCCAAACTGCCACTCAACACTGAGCAAAATATTAAGAGACACAAAAATAAGAGAGTTAATACCTTCTGACCCAAACTAAAAGAATTGATTGATAAGTGAGAACATTGTAAACAGGAGAGAAAATGACATAAGAAACACAGTAGAGCACAGAAAGTATATACTAGATAACTTTATTAAGATTGGTTGAAAATTAGTAATAATTATCCTGTGTTTAAAACTATGTAAAAGTGAATCTATATAACAAAATAAATGAGAAAGAAAATTCAAAATGTTATCAATATTCAAGAAATGTGACAAAATTCCTGTAATTTTGTTAAGTAAGATTTACAGGTAACTATGTATGTGAAAATGTAAGTCTCACTACGAAAATTACTGAAATACACTTTGCATCCTTCCGACCGGAAAAGAGAAGAGGAGGGATGACAAGAACTTTATCAATCCAATCAAAATTTTAAAAAAAAGGCAGGGAGGTGTAGAGATAAAGCAAATAAATAGGAAACATATACTAAATAAGATGCTATATAACATATATAGGTGGTGCCTGAGTGGCTCAGTTGGTTAAGCGACCCACTCTTGATTTCGGCTCAGGTCATGATCTCATGGTTCATGAGTTTGAGTCCTGCTTTGGGCTCTGTACTGATAGCCCAGAACCTCCTTGGAATTCTCTCCCTCCCTCTCTCTCTGCCTCTCCCGCGTTTGCACTTTCCCTCTCTCTCAAAATAAATAAATAAACTTAAAAAAAGATTTAAGATGATATATAACATATTTTATATTTATAACATTGACTTGCTATATAAAATATATATTACATTAAAAACATCTCCATCAATACAAAATCTACTATATTCTACTTATGAGGCATACATACAGTAATCACATAAAGATGATAATAGAAGCATGAATGTAGATATGCCATATGAACATTGGTAAAAAAAGAAACCCACAAGGTAGAGCAATATTAGTATCAGATAAAAGGTACTTCACGGTGAATGAAGACATAAATGCACACTAAATATCTTAAGGGTGCTTAAGGAAACTTCAATGACAATTGCAAAATATATACAAAATAGAACAAAACTAAAGGATTATACATCGAAGTTTGTGAAAAACAGCTAATGTAGTAATTAGTGGCAAATTTATAACTTTCAATGCATTTATTTGAAAAACAAAATTAAGAGAGGCAAAAGAAAAAAGACTGCTTTTATAGTAGAAACCTAAAAATAATGGTAACAAGAGCAAAACTTAATGAGTAGAAGAACATTAGGAAAGAAAAGATCAATATATTTAGTACTTTAATATTACCAATCAAGGAAGAAAGACCATGTTTTGATATAGAACAAAAGAGGGATATAAATTTAGTTATAGTAGTTTCTAAAAGCCAAAAGATATTAGTTTGAAAATTTTTCTGTCAAAAAATAAAATTGAGGGGGCACCTGGGTGGCTCAGTCAGTTGAGCGTCTGACTTTGGCTTAGGTCATGATCTCGTAGCTTGGGAGTTCAAGCCCCATGTTGGCTCTGTGCTGACAGCTCAGAGCCTGGAGCCTGCTTTGGATTCTGTCTCCCTGTCTCTCTACCCCTCCCCCACTCACACTCCATCCCTCTCTTTCTCCCTCAAGAATAAATACTAAAAAAAAATTTTTAAATTGCTTAATAGAATATTGAGAAAATACAGAAACTATAAAGAGGTACTGAAAAGTAATAGAAACTCTGAGTACTCCAAAAAGAGTGTGAACAAAAATTGAATCTGTAATCATAAGCCTTTTTACTTACAAAAGACATACTCGGCCCAGATGACTTTACTGTCAAGGAACAGATGTTCCTAATTTTATATAATTTCAGACAATAAATTTTTTAAAAAAGGAAAGCTATTCAGTTTATGAGGCTAGTATAACTCAATAACAAAACCAGACAAGACCAGCAAAGAATATTTGATACCAATTTCCCTGAACAATGAATGCAAAAAATCAAAATAAAATATTATCAAATTAAGTTTTATATTATAACCATATATATGCATATGTGAAAGCATACACATATGCAGACATTTATACTGTATTCTAAAAAATTAGCGCTTAGCCCCAGGAATGCCAAGCAATGTCAATTTCAGATAAAACGATCACTATATCTTGCTGCATAGAGTTTTAAATGTACATATGAGCTCAAAAGAAGCAGATGAAGTATTCAGTAAATTTCAATACTTAAGTCATGACAGAAACTGAAGTGACTTTCAACTGGAAGGGATATTTCTAAAAAAAAAAAATTTAATGTTTATTTATTTTTTGAAAGAAAGAGAGACAGAGTATGAGCTCAGAAGGGGTAGAGAAAGAGGGAAACAGAGAATCCAAAGCAGGCTTCAGGCTCTGAGCTACCTGCACGGAGCCCAACACAGGGCTTGAACCCATGAGCCATGAGATCATGACCTGAGCTGAAGTCGGGTGCTTAAATGACTGAGCCACTCAGGCACCCTTGGAAGGGATATTTCTTAACCATCTGAAGGATATTTATCAAGAACCTACACAGAATGACATATTTGAGGCCCAAGTCAAAAACTAGATTTTATTCATCCTTCTAATGGGAAGTCTCAAACATTGCATTTAGAGAGTAAAAGACAGAAATGGTGTAAAAAATATAAATTGTTTCTAGTTAAAATGTTATAAATATTTTAGCAAAATATCCAGGAGAATCAACAAATTAAACTATCAAATGTATTTAGAAATATTATTGACTTTTCTAGAATCAGAATCCACATGAAAATTAATAGTATTCCCAGTAGTAACAAATAGAAAGTATAACAGAAATAAAAAGACTGCATTTATAAAAATAACAAACCAATAAGGTACCCAGGAATAAAACTTAAAAGTAAAATATATTACTTAATGGGTAAAAGTACCCATAAGTATTGTAAAACTTAAAAAAAGAATTTACACAAATAGTTAGCTATACTATACTCATGGATGGAAAGAGCCAACATTAAGATATCAATTATCACCTATTAATGTACAAATCCAGAAATAAATAGTATTTTAATGAATTTGATATATTGATATTAATGTGCATATGGAAACATAGGGGCTATAAACATAAATTTTGAAGAAAATATGGAAGTGTCTGAAAAGGTAAACTTTTTATCTTTACATTTCTAAAGACACTGTGAAAAGCCACAGTTTTATCAAAGCGTGGCATTGGCAGAATTAGAGCAAGTAGACCAATAATTAGATTTATTAAAACTCCCTATAATTTTATATGCATCAAAGGTAATCACTGCCAGTTGATGAGGAAAGGTTGCTATGTTCAAATAAAAATTCTGGCACGTTCATTGTGAGAAAGCTAGATTCTATTTTATCACATGAACAAAAATAATTCCAGATTTCACACTGAGATATAAATTAAAAAATGAAATTTTAAAATTTTAAGTAAAAACACATAGAAAAATATTTTATAATGTTGAGTTTGGAAATTCTTTAAACAATACCCAAGAAATATAAACCATAAGGTAGATACATTTGGCTACATTAAAGTTGAAACTACCATACCTCCAAAGATAGGACAAATGCTATTTAAGAACATGGTAGAACACACTACAAAAATACTTGCCATCTGTTAACCAATAAAGGATTAATATTCAGAGTTTACAATTAACATTCAAAAATCAAAGAGATTGGGGAGCCTGGGTGGCTCAGTGGGTTAAGCATCCAAGTTCCGCTCAGGTCATGATCTCTCCCTTGATGAGTTCAAGCCCCACATTGAGCTCTGTGCTGACAGATCAGAGCCTGAAGCCTGCCTTGGATTCTGTGTGTCCCTCTCTCTCTGCCCCTCCCCACTCATGCTCCCCCCCATCTCTCTCTGTCTCAAAAACAGATAATCATTAAAAAAAATTTTAACAAGAATCAAAGAGATGGATACATTTCTAAGTAAAAGAAAATTACAGAAATTTGTTATTAATTAAATAGAAAAATTAAGAAGAAGCAAAGTATATTAATAGATGCTTAACTTAAATAATTAGAAATTTAAGTCAGTAATTAGAAAATAATCAGAAACCACATAAAATAATATTTTATATTTACTGGAGCAAAACCTACATACCTCCAAATATTAATAAAAATGTGAAAAAGTAAACTTCCTGCTCTTTTAATCATCTGGAGCATTTGGAAATATCTAATGCATTTAAAAAAAGAATACCCTTCTCATCAAAATTGTACTTTTAAGTAGAGATGTCACATACACATGCATGAAGAGAATAAATATGTTTCTACAACTTTTGTAATAGTGAGAGCTCCCGAGTCTTTAAAATACCCATTAACTGAATAAGTATTAAATATGTATATAAATAATTACATGTACATAAATTATATAAACACATATATAAATAATTATATATACATACATGTATGTATGTATGCACACATTTATACATATATATGTAAACATGGTATTAATTACTTATATGTGACATTATAAATAGCTCAAACTGAGCACATATTTTACATGAAAAGCAAGCCACATTAAGATGTACAGTATAGTATCATTCCTACAAAGCTTTACAAATACAAAATAACATAATGTTTTCAATGCATACACATATATGATGTGATAATATAAACATGAATAAGTTTGATAAACTTCAAACTTCTAATACCTATAGGTATTAAAGAGCAGTATTCAATAGATTTACCCAGTGCCTGTAATATTCTATGTCATTAAAAATATGAATTGATTTTAGCAACATATTAAAATCTAGTAGAATTATAAGTATACAGATGATCTATACATTTTAAATTTTTTTATTTTAGAATAGATTTAAGATTTATTTTAAAAATTGCAAAAATAGTACAGAGAATTCCTGAATATCTCACTCTGTTCTTCCTATTATTAATAACTTATAATAGTATGGTAAGTTTTTAATAATTGATTAACCAATATTATTTTATTATAATTTTAAATAATTTTTATAATTAGTAAAAATCAATTTTATTCAGATTTTCTAAGTTTTTATTAATTTTCTGGAATCCCATCTAAGATCCAAATTACATTTATTTGTCATGTCTCTTGACGTTTTTGTGTGACAGTTTCTCAGACTTCTCTTGTTTTTGTTGACTTTACAGTTTTGAAGGATACTGACAGGGAATTATAGTATAATTAACCTATACTGGTAAAGTTTTCTTATGACTTAGAATAGATTATAGCTTTGGGGAAGGAAAATCATAGAGGTAAAGCACCGTTCTTATCATACCGTTACAAGGATACCTGCTATTAAAACGACACCACTGTTGGGACTCCTGGGTGGCTCAGTTGGTTAAGCATCCGACTTTGGCTCAGGTCATGATCTCACGGTTCATGGGTTTGAGCCCCGCGTCGGGCTCCGTACTGATAACTCAGAACCTGGAGCCTGCTTCACATTCGGTGTCTCCCTCTCTCTGGCTCTCCCCTGCTCGAGCTCTGTTTCTCTTTCAAAAATAAACAAACATTAAAAAAAAAATGATGCCACTGTTGATGCAAATTTGATCACTTAGCTGAGCTGGTATTTGTCAGCTTTCAACACTATAAATTTATTATTTGTTACCTATTCCCATGCTGTACTCTTTGGAAGTTAGTATGTGTTGTCCACACTTAAGAAGTATGGAATTATGTTCCACCTCCCAGAGTGCAGAGTACCTATATAAATTATTTGGAATTCTTCTGCATAGGACTTTTGTCTATGCTCCCCATTTATTTATGCATTCAATCCCTTATTTATATCAGTATAAACTCATGAATATTTATTTTATTCTTTGGGTAATAATATTTTACTTTTTTTTTTTTTTCAAATGGCTCCAGCTTTGGTCATCAGGAGCTCTTTCGTTTGGCTCTTGTGTCCTTTGATACATCCCAATCATCATTGTGTGCTTGTAGGTGCATGACTTGGTACTTCCTTACTATGGTGGCTATGAAAATAGTGTAGGTTCATCATGTCAGCCACAAATACTCTCTCACTATTATGTATTCTCTCTCACTACTCACTACTACATTTTTGAATCAATGAATGTCTTTGTTAGTGAAATAAAACCAGAAAAGTAAATTTAAAATATTCACATTGGAAAGAAAGAAATAAAACTGTCCCTCTCATTCACAGATGATCTATCTATGAAAAACAAACAAAAATACAACCCCTCCAACAGTAAAATAATTCCTGGCACTAATAAGAAATTGCAACATCATGTATGATTAACACACAAAATTGCTATATACCAATAGCAAACAAAACTTTTTATTTAAAGTTTAAAACTTTTTAAATACCACTTGCAATACAATTAAAAAAAAAGAATTACTTATGTGTAAGTCTAACATACTAAGAAGTAAGCAAGTAGATATGAATAGATCTGTTTGCAAAAACTAAAACTCTACAGGACGAAATCAAAGCATATATAAATAAAGGGACAGATATTCTATGTTCCTAGTTTGGAAAACCTTCAATAGACTCACATGTAAAAACATAACACACTTGTGGAACTGGAAGAAAACTGTCATTCCAAATCACCCATTGAGCTCGCTCAGCCTTCAATTGGATAGAATGATAGTACTTATGACACTTAGAAGTAAATATGGTCTTTTTTAACTTCTAGCTAGCTGGAAAAAAATTATTTTACTTTGAATTACTTTTGTGCTAATTATTAGGATTCCCCAGGTGGGCAATAGTTATACGATGTATTCTATACTGAGTTTTAGCAAAGATTAATGACGATGTGTACACTTCTATCAGAATTCACTTAGTTTACAAACTATTATTGGAAAAATATTCACATTTCGTTCATCTGACAAACAGCTGGTGTTTCCGAATATATTTAACAATTAATGCAGTTTAATAGTGAAAGGAAAAATAAGGGCCACCTGGGTGGCTCTGTCGGTTAAGCAACCGGCTCTTGATTTCAGCTCAGGTTGTGATCTCCTGGTTGTTGGAATCGAACCCCATTTTGGACTCTGGACTGACAACACAGAGCCTTCTTGGGATTCTCTCTCTTCCTCTGTCTCTCTGCTCCTCCTCTGTTTGTTCTCTCTCTCTCTCTCTCTCTCTCAAAATAAATAAACATTAAAAAATAAAAAAAATGAAAAATAAAATTGAAAACAAATGGAGAAATTGAATACAGACTTCACAAAAGAAACCACGTGACTGGCCAATAAAATCATTAAAATATCTGAGCATCATTATTCTCCAGGGACAAGAATAGTCATCTATTCCCACAATATGCTGACTAGAAAGAATAAAATTAAAACTTTGGAAATGCTAAGTGTTGGTGAGGACATAGGGCAACTTCAGTTCTCATGCTTTCATAGTAGGATTGTAAAATTGCATGACCACTTTGGAAAAATGTTTGGAAGTTTCTCTTATGGTTAAATATGAACTACTCTGTGATCCATAATCTTAAAATCTGCTTTGATGTGTGTAAATTATACTTCAATTAAATAAACTATGTAGTGGGGAAAAAAGGAAGAAATCTCTCGCAAATACCCTGTCCAACTTTTCCTAATTTAATTTCCTAAAGCACATTCCTTTAGAATAGAACTTAAATAGGATATTGTATATAAAAAGTGTGTACGTAGGGGTGCCTGGATGGCTCAGTCGGTTAAGCATCTAACTCTTGGTTTCAGGTCACAATCTCATGGCTTTGTGGGTTTGGGTCCCACATTGGGCTTTGTGCTGGCAGCACAGAGCCTGCTTGGGATTCTCTCTCACTCTCTCTGCCCCTCCCCCACTGGTGCCGTCTCTGGCTCTTTCAAAGTAAATAAACTTAAAGAAAAAAACGTGTGCACTTAGTAAGGAGTGAGCAGGTAGTACATGTTAACCTGGATTTGCAAATTTGGTTCAAAAAATAAAATTTTTCATGAATTGTTTTAATTCACAAAATGTAAAGCCTGGTGTTAATTACGCTACATTCAGAGAATAGTTAATAAACATGCAAGGGCAATAGCTTTGAGTTTCCATTTACTTAAAATTCATTTAAAAGTAATAATGATGAATACCTTATAAGTATGATTCTAAATGAATCGTTTATACCAGTTCTCCTAAGGTGTGAAAGAAGCAGTATTTTAGAAGTTATAATTATTGGGGCGCCTGGGTGGCGCAGTCGGTTGGGCGTCCGACTTCAGCCAGGTCACGATCTCGCGGTCTGGGAGTTCGAGCCCCATGTCCGGCTCTGGGCTGATGGCTCAGAGCCTGGAGCCTGTTTCCGATTCTGTGTCTCCCTCTCTCTCTGCCCCTCCCCCGTTCATGCTCTGTCTCTCTCTGTCCCAAAAATAAATAAACGTTAAAAAAAGAATTAAAAAAAAAGAAGTTATAATTATTTAAGTAGGTCCATAGCCTTTGAACACAAAGGTAATATCATAAGTGGTACTATCAGATTTGACCAGTGATAGAAGCTTTACTTTATTATAGTAACAAAAATAATTCTACCCATTCCTATGTGACTAATCCAGATACCAGTTCTCACTTTTTCTTCATTATTTTAAATATTTAAACAAAAAAAGGAAAAACAATTCTACATTCATAAATTGTTTCCATATGCAAATGCCTCTTTGTCTTTAAATGTTCTATGAACTTATAAATTATAAAATAATTTTCTATATATTGTTTTATATTTTGTCAGTAGTGTGCATCATGGAATTGAAGATTAACTTCCTACAGGGAGGAAAGGTCCTAAGAAGATGTAGCTTGTGGCTCATGTATTTCTTCAGTAGACAGTAACTGGGCACCTAGTGCTATGATGTGTACAGCCAGACCCCTAAAATGTAGATTTTAGATTTAGCAATATAGTGATATGTAAACAATAACAAATATGGACATGATAGCAAGTTAGGACAGAAGAGAGTTTGGTTAATTTTGAGGGTAGGGAGTTGGTGAAAGCCATCTGCACAGAAAGGAAGAAGAGAGAATTGTCAAACAAGGAAAGTTCATTCGACAACCACTCTACCTGTTGAAGACTAGGGAGCCAGAGTCCCTGAAATCAATGTACTTATAATATGGGGTATTTTGGAGAGATTTCTTCCTTTTTTCCCTACTACATAGTTTATTTAATTGAGGTATAATTTACACACATCAAAGCAGATTTTAATGTACTTAATCAATGTACTTATTTTATAGGATAGATGATTGTTGCAAGGGCCCCATTCTTCACATGTGTCTCTCAACGAGGATCGCAGAGTTTGGAACATGATAATGATTTGATGCTATTTGAATTAGTATATCCAATCCTTCCCTTTGGGTCCTTGGATATTTTCATCAGATAATGAGATGTAAAGTGACATATCAGTAAAGTTATTGTCTCTAATGACAGAAACTAAATAGAAAATTTCTCTGCATTGTTGTAATGCGGCTTATTCCAGATCCTCACTCATTTTCAGGAAAACTCAGACTGGTTTGAGAGTGATGATCTGTTGAGAGAGATCCAGGAAGGCGCAACTCTGATGGGCAATTAGGTGCGAAAAGTGTGGCCGGGTTGAACTTCAGAGACTTGAGTGGTTTGTAACTAGAAGGTGTTTGATGGTCGAAAAAGTCTCATTTCACAAATGTTACAGCAAAATTCAAGTCCTGAAATGTTCGTGGAGTTTTTCTTTCCCTTTTTCCCAGAATTCCCCAAAGATTACCTAGAGGTAGATTTTGATCTGTCAAAGACTTTGACCTATGACCCTCTCTCTCTTTTAAGCTTTCTCTCTCTGCCAGCAGCTTAGACATGCAAGGAGAATACAATGAATTTCTAAAATGAAAACAAAAACAAAAACAACCCACAGTGGTTGTTCTATTTACACTAGTGTGTTATTGCATAGACATTTGGATTTGAGAAGCTTTCAATTCTCTTCACAGGTAAATACCAACCTGTTCAATCAATGTTACACCACGAAGAGGGGCAGATTTTGATAGAAACCTCAGACTGTCTGGTTTTAGGTCTGAAAGTTGCTTGTAACCACTAACTTGGTACTGCAATCTGGATCTTTGAGCTATCTATTAAATTTCAAAAGTTTGTTTATATCGTCCATGAATCATGGCATATTATCCAGTGTTTAGGGGCAAATGTTATATGTTTATAAAAAGCATATTAAGACTATTTTTATTTCAAGGAGTGTTTTTAGATTTTCTCTTACTTTGGAGATAAATATCATATTCAGTTTCAAATCTCACATGTAGAATAAATGTAGAATAAATAAGCTTCCCTATTCAGGCAGTCAACACAGTGGGACTATTTAACAAAAGTGTCTGCCCAGGATTGTGAAATTAGGGTCATTTCACATAGGATTTGTCTATCTGCAAATCAGCATTTGCTAAACAAACACGGATAAAGGAAATGGAATCTAGAGAAACGGGAGAAAATCATGTGACCCTCTGTTAACTCAAAGTCGATGTCATCAATTTTCCTCTTTCTTGAACCCACAGCTTGCAGTATTAACTTATTTCTGGAATAAAGGGATATTCAGAGGTTCTACGTAGAAGGTAAACTGAAACTTTAATACTCTCCGTACATGGTTTAATCCAAGGATCTTGAAAAACAATTTCTAGGATTTCAGGAGCTTTCTCCTTTTTGAGTTTTGATGACGCATATTCATCTGCCTTACCACAATTTCTGCTCTCTCCAGGGATTTATTTCTGCCATTTTCCATTAACTATTTCCTAGTCATCCTAAGTAAGGACTTTGAAACATTTTCATTTGTCAATTTTGTCAGAAGCAATAGACCCAGAGGGGAGTATGTGGCTAAAACAACTTTTCAATTGCTAAAGAAAGTTCCCTTTTGATCATCTATACCGGATTTGTCCTTCCTAAATTGCCTTTATAATATTTTTATATATAATACAAGATACTTTCTCAGATTTTTGAAATGACTTAAGGAAATTATGTAGCTTTAATTTCCTCCTGAATGTGTATGCGTGGGTCCAAAGAGAGCATATAATTTCAATGTTAGAAACAATTTTTTGAAATTGAAGTTGGGTTGCCCCCAATTTTTATGCAGGAAAAAGTGTTTAAATCACAGTAAGAACTCAAATGATTTGGCTTTTTCTTTTACTTTTTCCAATGAAACATAATGTGCCATAGACCTAAGTGAAATTGATATTTCACTGAGTATCTTCTACATACTGTGCTCTGTATTAATCAATCTCCTTTAACCCCACAACAATATTCTGAGGTAGGTATTATTATTTTTATTCTGTACTTGAGAAAATTGAAACAGATAAATCCAGTGATTTGCTAAACACTATGGGATATGTGGCATTACAGAAATTCAAACTTTTTATTTTAGTGCTTGCCCTCTATGCTAAATCTTCTTCTTGATAATGGCTCAAAAAATTACTGGCAGATACGGCAAACAAAAATAGCATTCTGAAATACTCTACTTTGAGTCTCCTTTACTACCATGTATGTATATCCTTCCTAAAATTACTTCTTTAAGTATTCAGCTACCAAATGATCTAGACTTATTCATCTCCTATTCACTCTTCAACTTACTTAGAATTGTCTTCAGTACTTATCACTGTAGTGAAACTGCTCTTGAATGCCGTTTTGTGTTCAAATATCATGGGTAATTCTCAGTCATCATTTGTAACTTCTTACATCTTGAAATATTTTCTGCAGTATGATTATGACACCACACTTCCCTTTACTAACCTTCATGTGTAGTATCTTTTTATTCTCATGAAAACCAGTGATTCTGCTATCTCCACTAAACCTGGAGATATTGGATGACACAAGTCTTGGACTTGATGATTCATCTTCCACTTATCTCTCTGGATGCACACATCCAGTTCTAGAATTTTAAATGCTCTTTATAAAGGGATCACTACAAATTTACAACTCTAATCAGACATCATGTTTCAATGTTTCGGATCCAGTCCGAATGGCAAGGTTGCTTAATATTATTACTTAAATATAATAGATATCATATCATGCACATGCTCCAAAGCAATACAAATACATCACTGCCCAGTGGTTTCTATAGAAATTAAATACATAGCCATTTATCCAGTTATGCAAACTCCAAACTCAAGAGTCTTCCTCGATTCCTCTCCTCTCCTCATCCCATATATCCAATTCATCAACAAATACTTTTATTTTGTATTTCCAGAATGTATCCCAATCATTTTCACATCATCTTCAGTGCCACTGACACATTTTTTGTTCAAATTACCATCATGTGGCCATGATCAGCAATTGGCAATAATTGGTCTTCCTGTCTCGTTTCCTGCCTTGTTTTCTATTGCTGATGTAACAAATAATCACAAACTTATGGTTTAAAACAATACCCATTTATTAGCTCAGAGTTTTGTAGGTCAGATGTACAGGAAGGACTAACAGGTTTTTCTTCTTACAGTCACAAAAGGTGGAAGCTAAGGTGTTGGTCAAACTGGGCTCTTATCTGCAGGCTCCAGGGAAGAATATACTTCCAAGTTCATTCAAATGACTGGCAGAATTCAGTTCCTTGTGGTTGTAGGAATGAAGTCCCTGTTTTCCTGCTGGCTTCAGCCATGAACTGCTCTCAGCTTCTAGAGACCCATCTGTATTACTTTACATATGGTCCCCTTCATCTCTAATTCAACAAAAATAACTCCAGAAGTAACTCCTTCTCATATTTTGTGTACCTGTGACTTGCCCTTTGTGGCAAACCAGAGAAAAATGTTTTTAAAGGGCTCAAATGAATAGATTAGGCACACCTATATAATACTTTTATTTTAAAGAGAATTTATTAATAGCTTTAATTATGAGTAGAAAGTCCCTTTGGCCACATACCAAGATAATCACAACAACAATGGCCAGGGGCAAAGGTTATGGGACCCTCTAGAATTTTGCTTAGCCTACTTCTACTCTTGCTTCTCAGCTACATGTTTATTATTTACAGAGCAGCCAAAATTGTAAGTTTGCAACATAAAACATATGTATCATTCTCCTACTTTAAGCCCATTGGTTTCTTTTTCAATTTATTGTTTCTGAGCTCTAAAACAAGCCCTCTTTTTTTTTTCTTTTTCTATAGTGAATAAAATCCCAATTAGATAAACATAGGTTTGTAGCTGATATGCTTTGTGAGCTTTGACAGAGAACAACCTGTCTGAATTTAGCTTTGGCCATCAATACAATTTTATGCCATGTGGTTATTTGGGGACATACAGGAGATAATGTGTAACACATATACAGCAATTAACAAAAAATTCTGGCTTACTGCACCCATTCATTAAAAGTTATAATACGATCCAATCATCTCAAACTCTCCCCAACTTTGTTTATCTACCTGAGACCTGACATTGATGATTTTTTTATCCTCTCTATATTTGTCCAAATGGCTGTCTAGAATGAGCTGTCTAAATAGTAGATATAATATTGGGGAAAGCAGATATTCTTTCAGTAAATATAGAGTAAGTAATTCTCTGAAGCACTGTTCTAAGCCCTGTGAAAATCACAAAGATAACACAACTGTGCCCTTCAAGAGGTTGGACTATAGCGGTAATGAAAGCAATTAGAGACATTGTGAAATAAAATTGACATCTCTGCGTAAGCAGAACCATGGTCTAGTTTCAGACAATAGGCATGTCTGTCTCCAAAAGGCATCTTCCCATATGTGGCCATTTATTTAATTTTGATTTGTGGTGGAAGAGATTATCTGAAATGAGATTTATTAGAGATGTAATAGAATAAGCAAGGTAGTATGAATATACCCTACTGTTTTCCAAAAAGAAAAATGTCACATGAGCTTAAACCACCATTGTAGATAGTCATTGGGAAATGATGATTCTAATTCATTAAATATGTTTCTCATAATTGCTATTTAGTTAATGACTGTAGTTAAATAAGACACTATCATAAGACACGGTATGTTAGATACTCATTATTTAAAACATATGTTTTAAGACTAAGCAATTCTAAAACAAGCTATTCACCTCTTAAATAAATAGATACATAATAATTCACGTGTGCATAATTAACAATAATCAGTTTAGTAAGCTATATTATAAGGTCAAACCAATAAAAATAACCAAAAAAAATGCTGTGTTCAATTTCCCAGATGTTATTTATATGTTCCGACTTTTCGCATTGAATTCATCATAAAACAGAACACATTCACTTGTGATTGCCACATTTGAACTGAATACAAGCACTAAGTTTATTCACAACAATAGCTCTTAAAGGAGATGCTAAGTAAAAACATGTGTTCCAGAGATTTAGTCTTTGACTATTTATTCATCCTTAAAGTTCGTCCTTAAACTTAAGTGGCAAAAATGTCAGCAAAACTGGTCTTAGAATATAATTATTTGCAAGTCAAAAATTGATCATGATTTCACTGGGGTTCATACTCATCCAGTCAGTGAAAAGTAGACTTATTACTATTTACTCCCCCTTGTGGCCTTTAACTTTTTCATGAAATTAGGTGCTATGTTTTAAAGGTGATATTACTACAGTGGTTAAGTTCTTGGAAGGCTCCAGAGGATGATTACAATGTGGCAAACTGCATAATTGAAAGAGAACTATCAGGATAATTGAAAGGGTTCCCTATCAGGTCAGACTACTATGTACCCCTATTTGTGCTCTCCCAGTACCTTGGTTTAGCCATGTATTCAAAATGATCATTATGATTGTATCATTATTTGTTTGTAGCACCTACTAAAGTATAAACACAAGAACCATGTCTTATTTACATACATAATTTTAGTGATTTAAAATGCATTGTTGGAGTTTTAGCAGGTACAAAATGAATGTTCATTAAATGAATCATTGAATGAAGCATGTGGTCTTCTCATTTGGAAGGAAAGTGGCAAATAATTTAAACTAGTTGTGTCTCAGTTTTAGCATCTATTAAAAAGGTAGTTATATCAGTAAGCTTTAGCTTAATGCATCTAGAGTAAGATTATTTAATCAAGTCACATATCTTTATGAATTTTCCAGCTTTAAATAGACGTTTCTCCATTTTATTTATTCACATTTCTAATACCCTTGCATTCTGAGATTTCTTTTATTACTTCACAGACAGATGGTGTCTGGATATTCACAATTGGAAGAGATTGTCCTTGGGTAGGATCTTTGCATTAGAAAAACTAAAATGATCCAGGGTACTTTTATGAGGAAAATATTAGGCATATTGGGAATTCCTATTGTTTTAATGGAAAGATTTATGAAAAAATGTTAGGGTTGTTTTTTTTTTCTATTTTGCTTATCAGGGTTGATGAGTTTCAAAAAAGATACAGTAATTTAGGGGAGAAATATTTCTAGAAATAAAGTTTACATTTGGCTGGAGAAATGTTTGTCTTACATTCTTTAGTAAGAATGGATCTGGGGATCCAATCGATCTCATATTTCAATTACTATTATTACTAAATTGTCGATTGGGAGATACAGAGTGGCAGAATAATATCTCGGTCTATATCATTATACTCTTAGATATAAATAGTACTCTTCACTTGTCTGCCTCCAGAATTCCTCCCAGCTGATACTCAATACCCAGTATTCGACCGATAGCAGTTACCTTCTAAGAAATCTCAGTTTCTCCCATTTCTTAAAAGAAAACTGCTCTGCTGATTTTTAGCACATTTTGTACCTAATGCTTTTCAGTAAATCTGAGTTGGTTTCCCACAATATGGTACTGCACACCATTTGCTTACATTTGTATTCGCCTAATTATAGCATCTTGCTTGAATCTGCCCTCAAGCCTTGACTTATCCTATTTATTTCCTTACTTTAAATATTCTCATTTCTCTCTCTTACATACTGAACTCTCACTTAGCCAATAATAGCCTATTCAACTTCCACTCTTCATTTAAATAATTTCTCTATCTAAATCAGTTCAATTCTTTCTTCAGTGCTATCTCATCCAGAGCCAGATGGTTGACACTTAATATTTCTCAATTTGTTAGGAAAAATTCCTGAAGACATGAACTGAACCCTGCCCTTACAATTGTTTGTGTCTCTCCCATTTTTTTTTCTGAATACTCATGAAATACTTTGTAATGAATGACAATTAGCAGAAATCATAATAACCCCATCAAAGAATCAATCTCTATTATTATTTGTAATTGACTGAAAATGGGAAAAGTGCAGCACTGGTGTTTATTCAAACTAAAATCTCTATTTCATGAGGTAAGAAAGAAATATGTGTCGTAGTCTAGTCAAACTAACAGAGAGCACTTCAGGGAAAGCTTTGTTCAAAATTACATTTTATCATTCCAAATTCCCCCGAACCTTGTGATTTTTCTCATAGAGTTTTGAAAAAAAAAATTTGTGTTTCATGTAGGTTTCCTTTTTAATAGATTCAGCTAATGACACCTTTGCGAGCACACATACACTAATTCACAGACATATATACATAGACATTCACAAATTAAGAGGAAAGAAATCCAAAAGATATTTACATTTTTCCCATTTGAAAATTAACCTTTAAGTACATACATGATTGCATCATTAGCATCTTCATTAGCATCATCATAATAATCATCGAAGCTAGCACTTATTGTGGGCTTACTGTATGTCAGAGTCCCAATCCCCTTACTCATATATCATCTTAATTGATTTTTATTTTGCTTATGAGGCAGACAATATTACTATACTTATTTCATAATAATGAATATAAAAACAAGAGGTCAGCTTTTTGCTCAGGACCATACAGCTGTTAAGTGATCCACGTGGATTTAAATTAAAAAACAGTTGTAAAGGATAGCTATTTTGATTATTATCGCTATTGTTGTTATTAAAATTCTAATTTTTGAAATTCCCAGAGGCATCACTTTAAGAGGCCAGACCTATGTATCTCATGTTTATGTATCTCATGGACACATCTGCTACATGTGTGGATATGATGCAAAGAATGACACCCAATACCTTGAAATTTCATAACATTAAAAATTATCATCTTGGCTGTGAAGCATATTATTACAGTAAAATGAGGCCTTTTAAGAGAAAAACACCCCTGATGGTTGATTTGATTGTTTTTGCAAATTTTTTTCAATTCCACCTAAGTTTAGGTCATATTTTAAATGTTTTTTTTAAACTGCTTATCTTTAGGGTTCCTGTTGGTTGAATGTCCGACTTCAGCTCAGGTCATGATCTCATGAGTTCGAGCCCTGCATCTGCTCTGTGCAGACAGTTCAGAGCCTGGCCCCTGATCGAATTCTATGTCTCCCTCCCTCTCTGCCCCGCCCCTGCTTGCACTCTGTGTCTCTCCCTAAATAAGTAAACATTAAAAACAAATTAAAAAAATAATAAACTGCCAATCTTTTATGCATTTTGCACACCTATCACTTTGTTTGCTCTGCAGCAATCTTAGTAACCACGAATGCCTCTTTCAGAGAGGAAACCTTTCTTTTCGTTTTTTTCTTTCTTTTTTTTTTTTTAGATTTTTAAAATATTTATTCTTGAAAGAGAGAGAGAGAGAGAGAGAGAGAGAGAGAGCAAGTGGGGGAGGAACAGAGAGAGAGGGAGACAGAATCCGAAGCTGACTCCAGGCTCCCAGAACTGTGGGCACAGATTCCCAAGTCGGGCTCAAACCCATGGACTGGGAGATCGTGACCTGAGCCAAAGTCAGATGCTTTTACTGACTGAGCCACCCAGGCGCCCCATGGAACCTGTCTTTTCTCCTGTCTACAGGAACTTTCCCGTAAAATCTGCGTTGTTTTCCTTGATTGCCCTTTCCTTGACTTTAATTTTAGGGGCACCTGCTCATAGATAAGCCAAAGCCAATCAATTCTCCCAGGGGCACTGACACCAGATAGTTGTCAAAGCAGTGTTTTCTCCTATTCAAAAGGGGTTGGTGTGCAGGGAAAATCAAGCCTACACAAGCTGAGAAGAAAAAGAGAATTCTGAAGGCATTTAAGTCCTTCAGGGTACTATTCATTTGGGTCAAAGTAGCAACTTGTGCTGTGTGGACTTTCACTATTGAGCCTTACCTCATGGTCTGTGACACTTTTCAATATCCTAATTCTATAGCATTCTTTACCTCCCATACTTAACTGTATTTTTGTTTAAGTCTAATTAAGTTGATTTTTTATTGCCTGAAATAATCTCAATTTTTAAAATGCTTAAATGAAGGACTATAGTTTATTCTATTCAAACCTAGATATCAGATGCTTTACACAAGTTTGTTAAGTTGAATTTTTTAAAACTGATTGGATTTAAGACTGTGAGATTTACTGGGGTTGAAGGGGCTGAGGAAGGAGAAGACCTAATAGTTTTCTTTGATTTATAACTTTCTTTTATTTCCAAAATAACCTTAACAGAAAAGGAAATTACAAGCTTGTACAGAAAGACACTCGACTATTTTTACTGGATTGCATTGCTATAGCTCAGCAATAAAAAGGAGGCTTTCAATCTATTAGGAAAAAAATAAATATAAAAAAGAACTGTTGGAACCTGAGCAGTTATACAAAGCAGAAATTGGCTTGGCCAGTGCACTCAAATGCTGTTGCTTTTATTGGAAATGGTTTCTTTTTTCAGTAAGTGCATTTTTCAGTTGCTGAGCCTAGACCTGCAGCTACAGACCTTTGGTTGAGAAACTGGTCACACAGAGACACTGCCAGGGAATTTTTCATAGGAGTGAATCTGGGGAAGAAAGCATGAGCATCAAGCAGTGGGATTGTTTATATAAAAATTCGCATGCACTGCTTTATGCTGTCAGTGGTTAAAAGCTTTTCTCTGTAAGAAAATCCATCCACTTTGAGCCCAGTATCTTTCTTTCTTTGTTAGAGAAGGGAAAAAGAAAAAAAAAAAGCAACAAACCCAAAATCTTGGCTCATTTTCAGACATATTCTGGTGAGCTACTCAGTGCACTAGTTTGAATGGTAACCCACCCCTGGACCACAAATGGCAATTCAGGAACTGATCATTTTGAATTATTCATAGAGCAGTCAAACTTGACATTCTGCACATTGTGTTTGAGAATAGAAGAACTGAACAGGAGACCTGCAGCGGTCATTACTAAGAAGCAATTGCTGCTGTTCACATGATTACTAGCCCCCACCCAGAAGGAGTAATCAAGTCTCAAAAGGGACTGCTTTCCTTTTGAAAGGGTTCCATACAAATGTCTTTGTGAAATATAACTATTTTAGGTGCTATTTATTTTGCATTCTTTTCAATTTATTGGGCATTTTACAGTGGATTTTCTTATCATATTACATTCCAGGCCGACCTTAGGGTGTGGTCGCAGATGTCTTTTGGAAGCTATATCCTGAATGAGACATGTGTGAATCAGTTAACTCCTAATTGTCCTACATGGAGGTTGGTGAATGTCTTTCTCTCTTCATGTACTTTCTTCATAAGGTTTCAAATAAAAGGTAGAAAGGAGAGAGGAACTGTTATATGAAGAAGAACAGTATTCTTAGCAAGAAACTTCCAAAGTGCTGAGTTAGAGACATTTCAGCAAATCACTAAGGACATCTGGACTCAGCAGCATACACATCTCAATAACATTGGATTGCGTGATATATAATCTTAATGACTGTGGCTTGAATTAAGCACACACACAGTTTCTTACTCACAAATCTCAAGGTCCCCCAGTAATTTACTCAAATAACTCTTTCAGTGTAAGGTGACTTTTGGTTAGATGCCAGGTTGTATCAAATAGGGTACTCCAGGGGCCAAAGTGTTAAGTTTGCTATGTAAAAAGATTCAGAGATTATGGTCAAATTTAGGTACTCAACCAAATCTCCTGCACTTCCACTGTTGTCTGAAAAACTAAAAGCTTAATGCCTTGAGACAGATCTGATGCCTGTTTAATGCAGCTCTAGATTGTGCTTTTTAAAAAAGTATAAAAATCTATACTTTTGGATTTTGGGGGTTTATAGTAGAATGCGGATGAGGCCTGATGTAAAATGGTGTACATGAACTTTGGATTTACCTAAATGCTCCTATCAGCTATGACCTCTGTTAGCACTCACACCCAGCTCAGTTCTTCAGCTCCAGGGGGGTACTTAAAACTTAGAAAGTTTTGAGAGGCCAACATCACTTAGGAAAAATATATATTTTTCTACCAGTAAGAGTAATCTTTCCTTAGTTTATATCTTGAGATTTTATGACATATATATTAAGATTGCAAGTACTTTAAGCAGCTATCGGTCATTTATTTATACTATAGTTAAAATGAATTCCAGATCTTTTTTTAAAAAATAAATGCTTATAGTGGAAAACCATGGCGAGGTCTTTTTATTTCTTTCTTTTTTTTTAAGAGTTTACTTATTTATTTTTGAGGAAGAGAGAAGGCGTGAGTGGGTAAAGAGGCAGAGAGAGAGGGAAAGAGAGAGAATACCAAGTAGGCTCCACACTGTCAATTCAGAGCTGATACAAGGCTTGAACCCATGAACCATGAGATCATGATATGAGTAGAAGCTGGATGCTTAACCGACTGAGCCACCCAGGTGCTCCTGGAGAGGTCTTTAACGAAAGACAAAAAGGAAAATTTAACGAGGAAGAAAAACATCAAGGAAAAGATGTAAAGAGGATTCGGAAAATGTCCTAAATCATAATTGTTCCTCCTTGGAAACTGCACACATGTGACTATTAATCTACTGGGTTTGCTTTTATTTCTATTTAATTAAAAGAAATAAGTATATAATGATGAAAACTAATGAAAGAGTATACCTCTTTTGAAAAGGGAAGCATAATAATATGTAACTCTCCTACAGGTGAGGAGTTGGAAACATAATCTTTTATTACTCGATTTACCCTGTCCTGAAAGACCTTGGATGTTTCCTTTCCTCACAAAGTTCATCTCCTTTCCCATCATTCTTTCCCATCATGCTCTACTCCCACTTTCTCTCTTTCTGCCTTTCAAATGCACAAGAATCATCCTCATTTATGGTCCTTTGTGTTGCTTGGCTGTCTGCTTAAAAAACTGTACTCCATCATTAGGGCATCAAGCCTACCGTTTTTTAACATGTATATATCAAATCAGTGTCGTCTCTTAGGAGACATCTCTTTTTGATGACTCTAGTTAAAACACAATCTTGAGTTCCTATGTCCAACTGGCATATTTTATTTTTTAGAAATCGTATCACTGCTTTGAAGTTAATCACTTATTTATATATAGAAATGTAAGCATCATGAAAGCATTCTTAAAAGATAACCTTTTAAATTGATAGGGTTTTATATTATTTTAAACATTAAATTGATAAGAGCTTATTTGAGCAAAACTTGACACTAATGGAAGGTGGTTGGTTCGTCTGCAGGAACTTGCGGAAAGACTTTCGTAGAGAAGAGGTGACAGGAGGCAACACAATGGCACCATTTGAGTGGCTGTGGCTTACGTGGTTGCTTTATTTGGTAGACTAGTCAGTTGTTTATAACTGGTTGTCTTTAGGTCTTGATTACTTACAGTGGAAGCATTTTAGGGTTAGGTTTGATTTTACTTACAAAAGGCTACAAGGGCATGAAAGCCAACACAGCCCAGTGGCCTTTTTGTTTAATTGATTCAGCAAGATAAAGTTTGCCTTGCCTGCTAATGTATTTCTAGTATCGGAATGCATGACAGACTGATATTAGCGACTCGATAAATGTTTGATAATGAATAGCGGTTGTATTTAGATTCATGACTCTATGATTAGATATTGGGCAGATTTTGGAAGTATTCCTGGTTAGCATTAATTGTTCATCTGTCCTATTTTTTTAAATGTTTTAAATGTTTATTTTTGAGAAAGAGACAGAGACAGAGCATGAGCAGGGGAGGGGCAGAGAGAGAGAGGGAGACACAGAATCTGAAGCAGTCTCTAAGCTTTGAGCTGTCAGCCCAGAGCCCGATGCAGGGCTTGAACTCACAAACCACAAGCTCGTGACCTGAGTGAAGTCAGAGGTCCAACCGACTGAGTCACCCAGGCGCCCCATTCCTGTTCTGTTTATTTAAATCATTATAAATTATTAAATCATTATAATCATGATTAAATCATTAATCATTATTAAATCATTTATAAAACTGTTTACCTAGAACTAAATTAGTACCACTAACAGGACTATATTCTTTATGCTATGGAGAGTCACAGAAAGATTGAAATGAAGAAATGAAACAGTTATGATATGAATGTGTGTGTATATACATATGCATGTGGACGTGTGTATATGCATGTGTGTGGTTTTTTCTGAAAGGTGAATTTGAAAGAGTAAACTCCAGTCTTTGTAGTAGTTTCAGTGATTAATGATGAACAATGAAATGTAGAGGTGTGCATATCCAAGATATAATTTAGGGGTAAAGTTAACAGGATTGTTAATTGATTGAGGGAGTAAAAGAGGCTTTATAGGTGGCTCCTCCATTTTGAATGACTGGGTGGATGATAGTGCTTAAATGTACTAAATGGATTCAGGTGGTTGATATGGGGAACATAGGTATGAATTTCGTGTTTGACAAGTTCAGCTGAAGTCCTACGGAACATCTATTAGTGATGGCTATCAGACAGTTAGATACAATAGTTGGAAGTTCAGGAAAATTGTCTAATCAGAAAATATATATTTGTGAGTAACTGGTTGAAATCAAGAAAGTATAAGGAACAAAGAGGAATTCTCAAAGGAAACAGGAAAAGAAATTCAAGAGAGATAAAGAAAAGAGTTTAAGGAAAACTATGTGAGTATAGTGTCAAGAAAGAGGACTCAATCAACAGTAGCAAACGTGCTAAAAGTCAAGGGTAGGGCGCCGGGGTGGCTCAGTTAGTTAAGCTTCTGACTCCGGTTCAGGTCATGATCTCATGGTTCATGGGTTCGAGCCCCACACTGGGCTCTCTGCTGTCAGCACGGAGTCCTCTTCAGATCCTCGGCCTTCTCTCTCTCCCCGTCCCATAGTCATGCTCTCTGTCTTTCTCTCTCTCAAGAATAAATAAACACTAAAAAATTTTATAAAAATCAAGTGTGATGAAGAGTAAAAGATTATTAGAAGATGCAATTATGTTATTTCCAGGGGCTGTAGGATCAATAATTCATTAAGAGCAATTAATATGAGGTATTTTATAGAATATTGTTTTCCCGGACATGGGAAAAATGTGTGTATGCTCTTTCATCTCCCATAACAGGTACATAAACTTAGGGTTTGTATTTAGCTATTCTTAGGTAGAATGGATTTCAGATAAAGAAATTTTCTGCCTGAGGAATGATAAAGAATAAACTAAGGCTGTGAGACACCTGGGTGGCTCAGTCGGTTAAGCGTCCGACTGTGGCTCAGGTCATGGTCTCATGGCTGGTGAGTTTGAGCCCCGAGTCGGGCTCTGTGCCGACAGCTCAGAGCCTGGAACCTGCTTCAGATTCTATGTCCCTCTCTTGCTCTGCCCCTCCCCTTGCTCATGCTCTGTCTCTTTCTCTCTATCAGTAATAAATAAAAAATATTTTTAAGAGAATAAACTAAGGCTGTGAATATTAGTGTCTTCCAAACAGCATAACCCAATAATAGCACTCCAATATGGTGCTGATATTTTCTTCTGTACTATGCAATACTGTACTGTACATAGAGATTTCATTTATTTGACCATCTCTACAAGAGAAAGGTATTCCCAATAGTAAAATAATTCCTAATGCCACCATTGACAACAAGCCTCAAACTTCTTATAGGTTTGCTATCTTTCCCATTGCATTGTCTCCTCAAAGCAAACAGTATTCTCCTATAAATCTCATCCTAATAGCAAAAGAAAAATTGAGTCAGACTCCTCTGAAATGAAAAAAAAGTAAACCCAACACAAAGAAGGAGAAAGTAATAAAGACAAGAGTAGAAATTAATGTAACAGAAAATAGAAATTGAGAAAATTAATAAGCTGAATGTCTAACTCCCCTACGATGTCTATTTTTCCTCGAAACCTCCTATTTCACCTTTTTTTTTTTTTAAATTTCCGTGACTGTTGCTGCTGTTCCCACATCCTCTGTTTCACCAAAGCCAAGAAAAGTCCATCCTTTGGCTCAACATCAACATGCAACCAGTCACAAAATCTTATTGCTACTACCTCCTTAATAGTTCTGACACCAGCGGGTTCTCCCAGTTTCCATAGACAGCTTTTTAATGGACTCTGGTCCCTTTCAGATATAGATTATTAAATGACTTCCTGTCTATTCACTGCAAGTGGATCTGAAATAAATCCATAAATCACTCCGCTCTCAGAATAATCTTTTTGAAATGAAAAATCTGATCCTACTTCTTCCCTACTGAGAACACTGCAATGACTCCCCAGGGCATTCGATGTAAAGTTCAAGCTCCTGACCTGTGTACATGGTACCGTTTCTAATCTGGAACCTGTGTGCTTTCTTACCTCATAGCCTTCCAGTCTTTACATAAAGCCTGCTCTCTGGAAACTTGGGTTATTGATTTTAGATCTTCTTTTTTAATATAAGTTCAATATAACTTAAAGTTATGTATTTCCTTTTAAGCAACAGTTTTACTACATCCCACAAAAGTGGATATGTTGAATTGTAGCATTTGCTTAAAACTTGTTTTTACTTTTTTTGTGATTTCTATAGATTATCTACAAGTATTTTGCATAATTTCCAAATATTTGTGTTTTCTAGATATTGTATCATGTTTGCTTTAATTTAATTCTATTAATAATAAACAACATACTATATGTGATTTCAATTCTTTGAAGTCTATTGAAAATATTCTTTGGTACACTTGTCTTGATAAAGAATTGTTGAACCATTATGTTGTATACATGAAACTAATATAACTATATTGGAATTAAATTCTTTTAATTTTTTTAATGTTTATTTTTGACAGAGAGAGAGAGAGAGAGACAGAGACAGAGAGAGACAGAGACAGAGCATGAGAGGTGGGGAGGAGCAGAGAGAGAGGGAGACACAGATTCCAAAGCAGGCTCCAGGCTCCCACTGTCAGCACAGAGCCCTACGCGGGGCTCGAACTCACAGACTGCTCATGACCCGAGCTGAAGTCGGATGCTCAACCGACTGAGCCACCCAGGTGCCCTGGAATTAAATTCTTTTCATGTTTGTTTATTTTGGGGAGAGAAAGGACAGGGAAGGGGCAGAGAGAGAGAGAGAGAGAGAGAGAGAGAGGGAGACAGCAGATCTTAAACAGGCTCTGCACTGTCAGCAGTGAGCCAGGCGTGGGGCTCGAACTCACGAGCCAGGAGATTATGACCTGAGCTGAAGTCAGACGCTCAGCCTACTGAGCCACCCACGTGACCCTGGAATTAAATTTAAAAAAAAGAAAAAGAAAAAGAAAATATATTTATGGGGCAGCATATAGCTTATTTTGGTAAACGTGCTCTGCACACTTGCAAAAAATATGTAGTCTTCAATTGTTGAATGTATTGCTCTCTATATATCAATGAGGTCATGGTAGTGGAATTTGTGTGTGTGTGTGTGTGTGTGTGTGTGTGTGTGTGTGTGTGTCTAGTTCTATCAACTGCTGAAAGAGATGTGTTAACATTTTTAACAACATTTGGGGAATGGTCTCTTCTGTCAATCTTTGCTGCATGATTTTAAAGCTCTGCTGTCCAGTAATGGGGTGCCTCTGTGGCTCAGTCAGCTGAGCGTCCCACTCTGATTTCAGCTCAGGTCATGATCTCACGGTCGTGATGTAGTGCCCCTCATCGGGCTCTGCTCGGAGCACGGAGCCAGCTTCAGAGTCTCTCTCTTTCTCTGTCCCTCTGCCCTCCTCTCTCTCTCTCTGTCAAAACTAATAAATAAGTTAATAATGAATTTAAAAAAATAGAGCTCTGTTACTAGGTAAATAATAGATTCCTGAATGTTTTGTGTTCTTCTTTTATCAGTATTCAACGCCCGTGTTACATCTGATCATTCTTTTGTCCTAAGTGGACATAATTGATTTGCTCTCTAATACATACTGTTTGCATATTAAATATTTTTTCATCCACGTAGTTTCAATTTGTGTTATATATATATGAAATGGATCTCATATATAGTGCAGAGTGGATTCTTAATCAATTTTGACGTCTGTGATGTTTTAATTAGAATGTTTACCTTATTAAAACTTCATTTAATTATTAATGTAGTTGGATTTAGGTCTAACATTGTTTTCTACTTTCTCTCTTTTGAATTTGTTCTTTTGTTCCTCATTTCCTGCTTTATTTTGTATCATTTAGATATTTTTTAGTATTCCATTTTAACTTATGTATTGGATTATTAATTTTGCATTTTTTGTTAGTGGTTCCTTGAGGGATAACACAAACTAAAGTTTTCAATCTACTTAGAGTTAAATCTTGTAACTGTTTATATCCCTTAATTTTATGCTACTGTGTTCTATTTTTACATATACAAACATAAAAATGATAATTCAATGTTATAATTTTTTTAGTCATATGGATTTTATTTTTTTAAGTTTATTTATTTATTTTGGGGGAGAGAGACAGAGAGCATGAATATGAGCAGGAGGGGCAGAGAGAGAGAGAGAGAGAGAGAGAGAGAGAGAGAGAGAAAGAGAATCCCAAGCAGGCTCTACGCTACACTGTTAGCACAGAGCCTGGTACAGAGTTTGAACTCATGACCCGAGCAAAATCAAAAGTCTGATACTTAACCAACTGAGCCATCCAGGTGCCTCAGTCATATGGATTTTAAAACTAAGGGAGAAAAATAGCATTTTATATTTATTTCAATATTTACCATTTCTGATGTTTTTCACTTATTCCTGAGGATACTATTCTATACTATGTCATACCCCTTCAGCTTGAAAAAGAGCTTTAAACGTTCCTTATAGTAGGGGGTCTGTAGATAACTCATCTATTTGTCTTTTCTCTGAAAATATCACACTATCATTCTGAAAGATATTTATATAGATATAAAATTCTTGGTAAGCAGTTTTTTTCATTTCAGCACTTAAAGATGTTTTGCTGTCTTCTGGTTTTTATAATTTCTGATTAGAAGTCTTTGATCATTCTAATTGTTTCCCCCCTGGATGTAAGTTGCCATTTTCCTCAGGCTTCTTTCAGAATTTTCTCTTTATCTCTGGTTTTCAGCAATTGACTATGAAATAGCTGGTTGTGGTTTTCCTTATATTTATCTTGCTTGAATTTGAGCCTAGCGGATCGGTAAACGTATAGCTTTCACTAAATTTGGGAGGTTTTCAGGCCAATATTTCTTTAAGTGTTTTTCCTGCTCAGTTATCTATGATCTCTTTGGGAGTCTAATCACACATATGTGAGTGGTTTTCATTTTTGTCATCCCACTCATCCTTGAATCTCTCTTCATTTTTTTTTTCCTCATTATTTTTCTCTCTTTTCTTCGGATTAGATATCTTCTATTAAACTATCTCTCTTTTTAGTGACTCTTTTTAAAAGTCCCTACCGTTCTTCTCCTAAGACTATCCTGGCATTTTGGATTATTGTTATTGTATTTTATTGTATTGTATTTTTTCAATTATAAAATTTCCATTTGGATATTTTTATTCTTTCTATTTCTCTTTCAACATCTTCTGTCTTTGCATTCATTAGAAGTGTATTTTCCTCTTTTCTAATCAAGCATAGTTACAAAATTTACTTTAACATCCTAGACTAAACATCCTGACATCTGGGTCATCTCAGTGTTGGTTTCTGTTGAATTTTTTTTTTCCCCTTGAGAATAGGTCACATTTTCCAAGTTCTTCCAATGCTTAATATTTTTGAATTGCATTCTTGAATTGTAAATGCCTCCTTCAGAGGCTTGGCATTTTCTTATAGTAGGCAATGAACAACGTTTGACCCAATTCACAACCCCATCTTTTGGGCACGAGCTTCTCCATTTAATTCTTTTGTCTTTAGCGGGGTTGTTGGAGGCCTGCCCCATGTTTGCGTGTTTCTGGCTTCGGTCAGAGATCTGAGAAAAGTGTATACATAAAATTTGGAGTTCTCCTTCTCTGGCCCTGGATCCTCCAGGATTAGCCTCTCACTCTCCAATGATTGTGGTTTCCTTGAACTCTGACTTTTGTTACTTTAAGCCAGAAAACTTTGTGTTTTCTTTCTGAATTTTATCCACCCTCTGGGGAGGTGACTGTATTCTGTCTTCTAGCCTAAAGCCATAAGAATGAGTAAATCGTTCTAAGATAGTTTATTTTTTTTTTATTTTTTCCCCCTGTGGTTCAACTCTCCGTCAGAAAACTTCCTTGCTTTTGTGTGTACTTCAGAGCCTGTAGGTGGTTTTTTGGTTTGTTTTCTGTTTGACTTTTATTTACTTGTTTCTTGGTTTAGAGTCCATAGGCATGCATTCAAATATAGCAGAAGTAGAACTAATATGTTTAGTTTGTATACTGTCATGTAGTTTGGCAACAAGGAAAACAAAACTCGATTGGAAATACAGACATGAAACCTATTAGAATCACCAGTTTGCTATTAAAGAGGATTTTCAGATGGATAAAAAAGACTCTTTTCAATTGTGAAGCTATTTTCTTATTTCTGAGTTTCTAATAAAATACAACTATTGAAATACAGAAGAAGTAGTGAGGCCTTTTCTCCGAGGTCATTATACAATCACTTAACCATCTTTTACAGTCTCAAAAATATTCACGGACAAAACAGCTCTTGCTAGCCTTGTGCAAATTCACAGGGTATCCTGCAAGGCATTTGCTTCTGTTTACCTTACATAAAGATTAGCCCTTTATTATATTTGCCATTTATATTCATAACATAAGACCGGTGTCATGAGAAAATCATGCCATGATATATGGCCTCAATATGATCATCTAATAGCTGTTGGTGATGGAGAAGGAGTAGTAGATCGATACTGTGGATTCTGTGAACCTCTGATAACATCTTCTTTAGAGTCTAAGTTTATTGAGTGGAAAATCTGAAGTTTCACTACTTTTATATCTCTGGCATCTGGTTCCATGACTTGTACACACTTGTGCATTTGGTAAGTTTTCAGAAAGTAACATCAAATGAAAAACAAGTTTTGTTCTTTCAATAATCATTTCTTGATGGATATTGTGTGAGGAAGAGCATGGCATTCACAGTCTGAAACACTTTATTTGCTACAAGGTTTTGGAATTTCATAACTACAGTCAGGCAAGTCAATCCTTTTGACTCTAAGTGACTTATTCTACAAAATGGCAATAATGTTAGCTAACTCATGAAATAGTGAAAGTCATATAATATAATGTAGATAAAATTGTTTTTGAAATAGTAAATTGCTAACAAATGCTAGTCGTGGTATCCCTATATGACACAGTATGCTATGTGGTGTAATAAACATAAAATAGTCAAGGTAAAGTTCATTGCAACAAAGAAGCTGTAATCAAGACTTGGATGAACCTGTGAGTCTATACTTTTTTATTAAACTTCTAGTATATGTAAGATTCAGGTGTCCAAAATAAAGGGTCTAGGCAATTCTGTGAAATATCTACAAGCTTTAAAGATAACATTTATGATGTCCCCCCCCCTTTTTTTTTGCCCTTAGAGCGCAATGCTTTCCTTTCCTGCTTCTTTCAAGGAAATGGAATAAACAAAATATCATTACATGTATTTATATGCTTATTATTCGTTGATATGTTAACTCACTTATTATTAATAGCTTATATATTGGTAAGTATTATGATTTAACGTAGTAGAAAAACAATCCATTTCATGAGTGAATGTACCAGTAATGGCTCGTGTTCTCGTTAGTCTTGCACTCAGAGAGGAAAGCAGAGTATGGAAAGAAGCATGCGGTTCATACACAGGAGGTGCAGGTGTGGAAACGAACCCCCTCTTTTGGCTTGGAGGCATTTCTCTCTGTTGGGTTCCCCTTGGAACTCCCTTCTCCCTTAGTAGTTTCATATATAATCGCAGCTAAGCTTCTTTTGGGAATCCTTAAGAAAAGAAAACTGGATTCCTATTTTATGAAAAAAATTAAGATATTTATTTATTTATTTATTTATTTATTTATTTATTTATTTTTGAGAGAGAAGGATGAACAGGGGAGGGGCAGAGAGAGAGGAGAGAGAGGATCTAAAGCAGATTCTGCACTGACAGCAGACAGCCCAATGCGGGACTTGAACTCATGCACAGTGAGATCATGACCTGAGCCAGAGTTGGACACTTAATCAACTGAGCCACCCAGATGCCCCTGGATTCCTATTTTATTTTTTTTTTTAATTTTTTTTTTCAACGTTTATTTATTTTTGGGACAGAGAGAGACAGAGCATGAACGGGGGAGGGGCAGAGAGAGAGGGAGACACAGAATGGGAAACAGGCTCCAGGCTCTGAGCCATCAGCCCAGAGCCCGACGCGGGGCTCAAACTCATGGACCGCAAGATCGTGACCTGGCTGAAGTCGGACGGACGCTTAACCGACTGCGCCACCCAGGCGCCCCTGGATTCCTATTTTAAAGTAATAAGTTCTATTGTTCTGATCCTAAGTTAGAAATAAACAATGTAAAGACTGGAAATTAGAATTTGATTCTAAAAATACCTTCTCTGTGACTAACACTTCTTTCTTTTCGCTCTTAAAGACAGCTGAATACTTTTATTTAAACAAATCAAGAGCTATATAGCACTAATACATTATTAAATACAATGGACTCAGTGAATATGTTGAATTAAAGTCAATTCTGTTCTGAGGATGTTAGCATAGCCCATGCAGTACCACCAGAACATTAGCTTGCCTCTTTTTCCTAACTAGAGCTTGAAAGACAAAATTTATATATTTTTTTCTGGCTCCCTACGTAGTAACAAGACATGAAATCCAGTCACGATCTGCTTTCTAAGGTACTCTGGTGTCTTAGACCTTTCTATCTGTCCTTTGGAAATGGTTTGGATCTCTCTCTGCTAAAGATTATTTCCGTTTTTCATATTGAAGAAAAGGTCCTCCAATTTCATCGTGACATTTACATCATCTAATAGACATCTCATTGCTAAAGTAAATTTATACATAATATATCTCAGCTTTAGGGTTCTTGGATTTTAATTAGAGGATGAAACATAAATCAGGATTTCAAGCCACAGTGGTTAATAGAGCTGTCCCCTTGCTGTCTATTAGACTAACAGTGCCAATCACAATATTCAAAAACAAATATGCCAAATCCCTGCTTGTTCTTGGGAAATACTTCACAAAAATATGTCCTCCTTTATTTTGTATTAGGTAAAGGTGGGATTTCCAGCATTTACATATTCTGCAGCAAAACATGTGTGCATTAAAGTGACCCGCTAAAAGTAAATTCAAAATCTTTTTCCTGTCTTGTTTCCTCCTTTTTCCTTTCATATTACTATATGGTGTGGTAAGAAAAGCAAAAACCATGACTTGTGGTGCGCATGTTTTTATCCACTGTACTTTTAGGGACTTTAAACACTTGTTTGCCTTTTGCAACACATTTAACTCCTCGCAAATACGTGAAAACGTGCTTACATTTAGTGGTTTCTAAATTTAATGGTGATTTTTGGAAAACCAGGGAAAATGTGGGATGCCCGCTTCTAGAAGAGCCTGTTAATGTTTTCAGTTACATTCTTAGGCATCTAGATAGCCACCAAATGCAGTGGTGTATGAAGAACCACAATGTATTTAGAATTATCCACAAGACAAATAAAGTCTCCAACCAGGTAGCAAACGCTTAATGAGAATCATTTATCTCATACATTTTTTTCAGTCTGTTGTGTTAAAGAAAACACTGCTCTGTGGCTATGTGAAACTCCAAAGCACAATTAGTGCTAATATGCCCATGATTTTCTGCCAGACAAGTAAAAACTACAGAAAAGTATCTTCTTTTAAATAGTGCATTCTATTTTGTTTGGTAGAAAATTTCCTGGAAAGCATTATTAGATAATATCACTGTATTGTTATTGTTAATGTAAGTCAATTGTGATAAGAAGATTGGAAGAATAGAGAGAGGTAAAGGGTGATTTTAATACATTTCTTTGTATACTTTTAATTTTTTCAGTGGCATATCTTTGAATTGTTTCAACTTAATTTAATTTTTCTCTTCTCTTCTCTTACCTTATCCTATCTTATCTTAGAGAGAAGAGAGTGTGCAAGCGGAGAGGAGCAGAGAGAGAGAATCTTGGGGCTCAATCCCACAACTCTGGGATCATAACCTGAGCTGAAATCAAGAGTCATACACTCAACCGTCTGAGCCACCCGGGTGCCCCTGAATTATTTTAATAATAAAATTTTTGACTTGTACACATATAAGCATTGCATCATGAAAGAGTACATATATTGATTTTAACATATTAGAAAAAGGAATTATAATTAATTATTTTTAATTTTTTTTTCTCAACGTTTTTATTTATTTTTGGGACAGAGAGAGACAGAGCATGAACGGGGGAGGGGCAGAGAGAGAGGGAGACACAGAACCAGAAACAGGCTCCAGGCTCTGAGCCATCCGCCCAGAGCCTGACGCGGGGCTCGAACTCACGGACCGCAAGATCGTGACCTGGCTGAAGTCAGACGCTTAACCGACTGCGCCACCCAGGCGCCCCTATAATTAATTACTTAAATCAACAGGTTTTTCCTAGATTTCCTCCTACATGCTGGAGAATGTGACCGGCACTAAAGATATATTGTTAAAAAAAATAGCACAGGGCCGTCTTAACCAATGATCTGTCAGTCTGGTAGGAAACACTGACGAGTACAATTTGATGCATGACAGTGTCAGTACTGCTTATTAGAGGCATTCATAAGTGTTTAGGAAGCACAGAGGAGAAAGATACACAGCAGGTTGGGGTAAGCAAAGAGGCAGTGGCGTCAGCTATGTTGCTGTGCATCATGGACTAGATGCTATAGGGAGGTTGAATACAAAATGGGAAGACAGTCTAGAGAGACAAGAGCATGTGTGAGGCGTGGAAGGGAAAAAAAAATATATTGCTGACAACTTTTTCAAGAGCAAGTGGCCCATCCCAGAGTGAACTAAAAAAAAAATATTTTCAGGGAAGTGATATGGAAGGAGACCACACACGAAGATCAGAATCTTTGTACACTCTGTGAATATCTTGTATTTACTCCCAGGCCAGAGTGTGAGGGACTATAAAAAACAGGAAGTTTAAGCAGAGTAGTAAGTAATCAGATTTATATTCCCCAGTGCTGGGGATCAGAGCCAACTATACTCCCAGCATCTGTCTACACTTCATCTAATGTATTTAATATAAGGTAAAATAGAGTATATTTAATGTATTATAAATTAGTGATAATTTCAAATAGTCGTGATGCCACTACCTGGCCAATTACTGGTGACCTGTTGCTTGTCTGCCAAGGATTATCTGTGAACTCTTTAAACATGTGAGCAACTTAATCCTAGAATCTTTTTTTGAGTGTCCATTTCCTGGGAGTACTCATGGGGCCCACAGGAAAGAGATGACTCAATCAAAGGAAATCATTTGCAAAGGCACGGACAGGTCTAATAGAAATAATAATCAAGCATCATAGTTCTAACAACAGTGGACAGATGTTACCACTCACAGTTCTAAAGGGGGAAGAGAAGGCATGATTAGAGCACAGGTAGAGTACCTGTAGGGAAATGCCACCTGGTAAGAGTTTTAGTTTTTGGCATAGGGACATAGCCAACATGTAGTGAGTGATCCTGTAGGTAGACAGTCAGGGTAATATGTACTAGACCTCTTGCCCATTCTCTGAATTCCTGTTGGTGCCAACCTTTAAGTAACTTGAAGTCAGAGGGCAAAGCGCTCTTTTGTGAAGAGCTGGTCAGCCACTTGGGGAAGCAGTTTGGAAAAAGCATAAGCAATCTGAAGGGGAGGATAGAGAAAATCAAACACAGCACACCTCTGTTTATCAGCCAATGGTTGTGTTTGGAGCACCATATGTTAAAAATGTTTCATAGAATGCTGATTCTATAGCATTTGAATAATTTCATTTGAAAATATTCAAGTCGTCAAGTATGATACATCAAATGTAGTTAAAAATATGTCCATACAGCTGAGCCACTCAAATCTTTAATATGCTAATGTGCAATGTACTCCTCCAAGTGGGCATAGAACATGCAGTGTTCTCATATGTATCTGGATATTAAAGTTCCTTTTAGAGTTTAAGATGGAAGGCTACTTATGAGCTTGTGAAGCTGCTGCTATGGTTAAACATTTGGCCAATTCAGGGAAAAATGTCACGTGAATACATCTTTGCATTATTTTTTTTCAGATTTATTCAGTGTGTTGACTGTCTTAAAAGATTCATCTGCCACAGATGTCTTATTTAAAATACTCAACTTTTTTTAGTCTGTGTCTTTCATCATGGAAGACATCTCCTCTCTGACCAAAACTTATCAGCTCATTGAAAATACTAAAAAAAATTTTTTACTCAAAAACTATGTATTTGTACACCATTCTCCAATTTTATTTGAAATAATATGTATAAAAACTTTACAATTATAAACTTATCTTTTTCAAAAACTAGATCCTTTTAGTTTTGGGCTAGCATTAGGCAGTTTTTTTGCCCTTTATTTATTTAGTTTTTTCTGTTAACATTGTATCTTTTAATAAAAAAAAATCTCCTTGACATTTTAACTGCAAATAAGTTACTTAAGAATAAATATGGCTTCTGAGGGTTGATGGGTGGTGGGAGGGAGGGGAAAATGGGTGATGGGCGTTGAGGAGGGCACCTGTTGGGATGAGCACTGGGTGTTGTATGGAAACCAATTTGACAATAAATCTCATAATAAAAACAAAGAATAAATATGGCTTAATTTCCTAAATTTGGTTGTGGAATCCCTTAGGTATTTCCTAGTGATTTGTTCCTTAAATTCTCAAGTGTATGTTATCTTTCTTATTTCTGTTCCAGTGTTTACTTTGAGACCATTCTCACATTCCTACTGTTATTTTTTAAATGATTTTTTTAAATGTTTATCTATTTTTGGGAGATGGAGGGGCAGAGAGAGAGGAAGACCCAGAATCCAAAGCAGGCTCCAGCCTCTGAGCCTGTCAGCACAGAGCTCGACTTGGGGCTCAAACCCAAGTGCTGGACCCTGACCTGGGAGGAACTCAGGCGCCCAGCCAACCAAGCCACACAGGCCCCCCCATTCTTATTGTTCCTAAAAGAAGAGTGTGTATGCCCAATATGTTTGTCATTGTAATTTCAGCCTTTCAATACCAGAAATGAAACTGTATTGTAAATTACAACATAAAATAATAAGGGAGTCAAGGAAGCTGCACAATTAAATGCAATAATTTGAGATAATTCGTCAGTCAATATGTCATATTATTTTGAAATATTTTACAAATTTGATTATAATATCTACCTTGACATTGTGATTTATGGAAGATAGTTGTTTTTTTTTGGTCAATGATGGGCACACTTAACCTTTTGCAGTTATAGCTTCATTTGGTATCTTGAAATCACTTATAGGAATACAGTAGAATTCAAGAATTCTGTCCTCTTTTTTTTTAATGTTTTATTTTATTTTTGAGAGAGAGAGAGAGAGCAAGTGGGGGGGGCAGAGAGAGGGGGTGACACGGATTCCGAAGCAGGCTGCAGGCTCTGAGCTGTTAGCCTGACGTGGAGGGGGGCGGGGGGCGTTTGTGGTGTTCAAACCTACAAACCGTGAGATCATGAGAGCCAACCAGGTGTCCCATGTCCTCAGTCCTCTTATTCTTTTTCTCTCTCATTCCAGTGAATAAAATAATATGGTTAGCTTAATTGGGAGCAACATGCATTCAGAGCTTTAGTTTTTGGTGTAAAATTTTATTCTGAGAGTGTTTATTTTGAATTTATTGATTTTTTTCTTTCCTCTTTTGATCTCATGGTGGAGTTAAATAGAAAAGTTAGGCTAGGGACCATAGATCATTTAATTCAAAATTTTTAGTACATAATTCAGTTCTTAGAATTTGGAAGCCTTAACTGAATTAAAAAAAATATTCCTGATTATAACTCTGTCCTGTCACATGTAAAAAAAAATTAAAAATGCAAAAAAAATAGGGAAAGATACTCTAAAATCACTCATTGCTATGGAGCATGTCAATGTTCACTATCTCCCCAAGAAAGTATAGAATTTAGTAGAGGATGAGTGGAAAGAAAATCTTTGATTTGTTCAAGAGGTTAAGATGTTATTGGGGAGGATGGTGCATCTATGACCGAGACAGATTTATTTTGTTACAGAAGTTCATTATCATTTGTGAAGTACGGATTCTCCAAAACTAAACTATTGAGTCATAAATCGTTCTGTAAGTATTTTGAATTCCAGTCACTGAGGGGAGGAATCATGGACCCGTGCCACCATAAATAAAATGGTATCGGCATGTCACATGCTGAGTGGCTTTAGCACCAGTCCTAGTAGGCTGCAGTGCTCCAGATGATGATGGAATGACTTTGGTGAAACATCATTTTTGACTTAAATTCCCTTGAAGAATATTTTCATAACTCGTTAATTAATCGAACCAAACAAAACATCTCGTGGTTACAGTCACTGTTTTTACTTTTTTAAGAATATGTTTCATCAAAAATACGTATTAGGAGATAATTAAGCTAAAGCTTTTAAAGTTTCTATGTGAGTGTGCATGTGTATATAAAAATGTAAATTGCCTCTACTTGGTGTAAATCCATCATTTCTTTATGATAAATACTGCTGGTATGCTTTTGGTGTGAAAATGAATATGTCACTCTTGATTTGGTGTTATGATGTATTAATCTCCTGTGGGTAATAGTCTACCCACTGTATAAAAGAGTGCTTCACAGTACATCAAAAATTGCAATCAAAGCTCTTTCTCCAAAAAGATAAACATAAAACTAAAGTGGTCTGTGGGCACCTGTTATCCATGTGAGAACAGGTCAAGGCCATCACCTTGGCTCATATTTAAACCCATATTTTGCAATGGGACACAATACAAGAGGAAGAATATTTGTTTAATAGAGTGATCAATGTAGCCTGACGATGAAAATGAACAGGCACACAAAGGGCTTTCCTGTATAGAGAATCAGATCTTAATTAAGAGATGGTTTATCAAAATGTCTAGTTTCAATATATTTTTTAAGAGTAGATAAACATGGTTGTAAGTGATGGTGATGTTTGGAGTTGGACGAATGTGTGTTTTAGCATAGGTTCACATAATATCGACGCATTAACTTAATCATAATATGAGTAACCACGTATGAAAGCTTGCTACGTGTCCGATAATAAATTAAAGATCTTATGGACATTATCACACATAAATATGATGGGGCATTTCGCAGATCATAAAAAAATAAGATGGAGAAAGGTTATGTATTAGATAGCGAGGAAAAAATAAAACAGAGTTTAAACCCAGTTCGGTCTAACTATAACGTTTGTACTTCATATCTCCTGTGCTCTGCATCCTTCCAAATCACATAAACTCTGTGAGTTTGTTCGCTTATCTATAAAATGGGAAGCCCCATTCTCTCACGCAAGGCTCATGTGAAGATTAGAAAGGGTCCACGTAACATCCTTTGCATAGACTCCAGTGCATAATCTGTTAAAAACGAATTGCAACTGCTATTACTTCAACATCTTTTGGGAAAGATACTTCCTTCTAAATAATTAACAAGTATGATTATTATGGTTTTGTTGTTAGAGTCCAGTTGCCAACATTGGATGTGCTGTCCTTCAGAGGGGTGGTAACAGCCTGCCCTGTTCTCTCCCTCTGCAAGCAAAGACAAATGGTTGAGATTTTTTTCCTTAAGGCTTCACTGCAGAAAAATATTATAGCTAAGTTAGACAATGAATCGTGTGAAAATGATAAAATTCTTAGAAAAAGAATTTGACTATTAAAGTGGACATAGGGTGTGTATTGTAAATAAATTATCATGTGCCAAATGTGATTTTTTTTCATCAAAGACTTACCTTTTCTTGACTTTGAAATGGGGCTATCTAGAACAAAAGTGATCTAGACAGTAGCCGAAAATAACGGGCTAATAACAACAGCTATCGGTTACCAAGTGCTTATTCAGTGCCAGGTGCTATTCTGAGCTCTTTCTATGTAAGATCTTGTCATACTCACAGAAATTTTATGAGATGGGTAGAATGATGATCACCTTCTAATAGTTAAGGAAATGGAGGTGCACATAAGATAAATATTAGTCTCAATATTCGACTGAATACAGGCTGTGTGTCCAGAGAATCTATAATTTAATGCAAAAATAATTGTATATATATATTTATATTCCTATCTTATGTACATGCCTTTTGTTCTTTGATGCGTACATAGACAAAGTGACTTCAAATTAAATGTATATTTTACAAATAATTGTAAAAGCTAGTTGACAAAATAGAGCCTAAAGGAGAAAAGCAATGGCTTTGGAATAAAAACAAAGAATAAAATGCCAACACTCTAATGCATTAGTCATGTGACTTTAGGCTATACAGAACTTCTCTGAACCTCAGTCTCTTTGTCTAAAAGCTGGCAGGACACTACTTGTTTCTATGGTTTATAATAATGACTTAAAGAGATGCCTATATTACAGGTTGGCATAACTTGGCATATAATGTCCTTGACAACTGTTCACTGAATATGAAATTAGGAAGCATCTTGAATTTTGAATTCTAAAATATTAGTCCTTAAACTTTTTTTTTTGTGAATTAATCTATCCTGTGTGTTCTTTTTAAAATTAGTGATTAGACCAGGTTGCCTGGGTGGCTCGGTCTGTTGAGCGGCCGACTTCGGCTCAGGTCATGATCTCGCGGTCCGTGAGCTTGAACCCCGCGTCGGGCTCTGTGCTGACAGCTCAGAGCCTGGAGCCTGTTTCGGATTCTGTGTCTCCCTCTCTCTGACTCTTCCCTGTTCATGCTCTGTCTCTGTCTCAAAAATAAATAAACGTTAAAAAAAATTAAAAAAAAATTAGTGATTAGATAAAATTAGTGATTAATTTCATTATTTTAAAGCCTTATTAAATTAGAACTAAAACAATGTTATAACATAAAGTAATATAACATCACTGAATGAACTATCATAGAGGTCTTGAATTAAATAAAGAGAAGAGTATGTTTCTTTCACCAGCTTTTCCCTTTCCTATTAAATAGCTCAATAAATTTATTTCATATTATTTTATATGCTTACATGTTAAAAGTGTATTTAAAATCTAATGATTTTTTAAAAAGAATGGTACCATAATCATAAAAAACACCTCATTTTGCCATATACAAAATGCTTTCATATACATGATTATAATTTATTCTCTGACAAATAATAGCTCCCCGTTTTACAGGAACACCTGAATTTCAAAGAAGTAAAGTCATCTTCTAGCTAGAAAATGCTAGCAAGCCAAGTTCTAAGTCCAGGTTTTTCCACTGGAACAAAATGCCGCTCATTACCAGTAGAGTTTTAACAGCCCCTGATGATTCTTACTAATCATTTGCAATGCAGCATCAGATTCATTAACATAATATAGATCTGGTCTTACATTTCAGGTAGCAGAGTGATTTACAATTTATCGTTAGCTAAATGACTTCACAACTAGGCAATTGCATTAATGTTCAGGAACCAGAAACCCAAAAGCTGCTTTCTGCTTAGTGCGTCTGTTTTCAATTATGATGTTATCTAGATGCCCAGTTCAAGTCAATGCACTGATTTGGGGTTTTTTGTTGTCGTTTTGTTTTTAAACAATGCTGTTGTTACAGCTTTCTTCTTGAGTTCCTTCTTTCTGAAATAGTTTTTGTTTTGTTGTTGCATACATTTGCTATTTATTAAGAAGTCTTAAACCATGTCTATACAACCAAACCAGATCGATTAGAGACAAGTGAACTTTGACTATCCCCAGATAGAATAACTAGTGATTGCAGCAATTATTACAAGCTCATTCTTGTACTAATATTTGGCCAAAATCAACAGACATTTTATTAAGCATGTATTGGTTTTCTGGTGAGGCTACAAGTTCAATTACAATACTGTAATATGTTCATTGGAAAGCTAAGTACAGTATGGAACATACCGTAAGAACATATGTTATTTAACCTGTTTCAGATTTCAGTGAGCTACATGGAAGGCTCATGTTGCATTTGGTGATGGAAATTTATTGTGAGAATTTATAAGATAAGGCTGAAGCACAAGAAACATACATCCACACATTTTGATCTTGGAGAGTTGAAACTATATTGTAGATATTAAAAGGTCCATGGATGCTTCTTATAAGTCAGACACTAATGCAAGGTGTTTATATACATTATGCTTTAACTATCCTGGTAACTCAGGGAAGATAATACCATACCCATTTCATATATGACCACACTCAGGTTTAAGAGATAGAATAACAAACTGTCCTACAGCTAGTAGGTGTCATGGCTGGAATTCTAACTTGAGTTTTGATAGGGATCAATTGGGGCTGGGGATAAAGCCAAACAAAATAATAGTGTTATGCTAATGTTCTTGTGCGCCCTACCATCCACCCAAACGTATGCTATTTTCTTGACGTTTTTACTTTTTCACAAGGGAAGATTAATGATATTTGAATGTGACTTATATGTTCCAAGAATATCAGGAAGATATTAACAGGAGTAATTTCCTGCTATTTTCAACAAAACTGAAAGCAGTATTGGTGTGGGTATGAGGTTTGGATTCTGAATTCTGCCCCTGCCTAGCGTCTTCAGGAATGATTTGCCCTGCTGCTTTAATGTCCAGATTTCCCTCACATACAATGTAATTTGGCCTTAATATGGCGCTATTCTATTGAATCCCACACGCCTAATTTCTAGCATTAGAGACACTGTATAAATGTTCACTAAATCAACATATGAAGAGGGGATTGAATGTAAGGCTATCAAATATGATAAATAATTATAAATGATTATAAAGCTTTAAGATTCTAACATTGTTTGAGATGGTGTTGGCACTGTGATTAAATTATTAACAGTGTATTGTTATGCATCTGTGTGCTCCCCATCGCAGAACAAAAATGACCAAATATTGATGCAAATCCCTACTATACTTGACATTTATATATTGAAAATATAGTTAATAGCTACTAATTGCATTGTAGGATGATATACTCCAGGTAATTCACAGTTCACAAAGTCAGTTACCAATCGTCAGGCTTTCGGAATCTTCCAAGAATATTACCTCACTATCTTTTAGAGATATTCATTGCATGCTTAGCAGCTTAGATAAATTATATCCTTTATCAGAGTAATTCAAAGTGCTAAACCCTACTACTTTTATTATAAAATACTAGTCACAATAAAAACACATTTGTAGTTTAAAATGTGGAGTAGGTATTTTAATTCATATTTGCAATTTAAACTCTTTGGAGAAGTTTGTTTTGATAAAAAATATGTCCAATTTGAGGAGTATTTATATCAAGCACTGGGAAAAATACTTTTTGTTTGTCATTCATTTACTTTACATAAAATATTCTTGTAGAACCAAAACAATCCTATCTTTAAAGAAAAGGATTATTTTCTTTTGGGCGATCCATCATCACAGGGAGGCATTTCTTACCAGTCAGAGTTGAAAGTTTTTTTTAGTCTATATGCTATGAAGATTTAATATCAAAGGTCATTGTCCTGATCATAGGATAGTTTATGAAGAATAAGCTTATGAGTTTAGTCATAGTCTCTAATACAAATAAATCTTCACTTACATCTAATATTTAGCACATCTCTAGTTTTATACTAAAATAATGGGACCAAATGAGCATTTCAGTGCTCCTATGGAAACTTAGCCACCCTCAAGAAAAACATACATACATAGACACATACCTACCTATACATTTTCAAGTTCATAAGTGTCTAAAACTTATCCATGGACCACAGGTTAAATAATTATCTTCAAATAGATAATTAAAAGGAAGTTGCTAATGAGTAAATATCTGCCATTGTACTATGAGGTAAAATGAATCCAAGATAAACATGAAGTTTGATTCTTGCCTTTGAGGAGCTCATTACTATAATTCCACATAAAGGTCTCATACAAATGAAAAATATCTAGCTAGAGAATAATATTAAGGGTCAATAATACATGTACAGTGAATATTTGTTGAATGAATAATAAAACAACCACTCAACAAGAAAGAAAAAATGCAAGGTAGAAAAAAACGATAAAAAATAACCCTTAGAGAAAAAAAGCACACATGACCAATATTAAAAAGTTGTCAACCTCAGCCATAGTTACTAAAATATTTCCAAAATAATTGTTATTTATTTCTTATCATTTAACAAGGGTTAAAAAGATTGATATTACTACTCATGGGAAAACAGAAGAATAATTTTGTATTGTGTTAAATTTGAAAATATTCATTTACCTATTTTTCTCCTCTTACTTCTTCTTCTAACTCCAACCCTTTATGAATGAACTCTTTAGTCTTAAGGTTTTGAAATGAAAGAGAACAAACTTGTCCGAATAGGAAATGAGAGGTTGTTTTGGCCCAGAGACAGTAGTAGGGCGAGGAGGTCAGTGAGGGTACTTCCTCACTTACCCTTACCGAAGGGTCAGTGAGGGTACGCATTTAGCTGGTGTCAAAGCCCAAGTAGGAAAGGAAAACATCTGCATGGAGGAAAAGGGGTAGTAAATGTATTAGGAATGAAGAGTCCCCCACTAAAAACAAATTTCCAAACATAAAAATGGAGAAAAATAGAAAATTTGTTGAGTTGGATTGGAACTGCTTGTATCAGTGTGAATTCATAGTTTTCAGTGCACACAGATAGAGAAATAAATATAGGTGGAGAAATATAGAAATAAATATACTATAAAATACTTAGGTACACATTATATATAAACAAGCATATAATCAAATCTAAATGAGAAAAAAAATTTTAATGTTTATTTTTGAGACAGAGTATGAGCAGGGGAGGAGCAGAGAGGGAGACACAGAATCTGAAGCAGGTTCCAGGCTCTGAGCTGACAGTACAGAGCCCAACGCAGGGCTAGATCTCAGGCCCTGAGTTTATGAACTGAGTCAAAGTCAGATGCTTAACCAACTGAGCCACCCCAGGTGCCCAACAAACATATAATCTAGCTCTGCTTTTGAGAGAGCTGGAAAGTAGTGATACCTTAACAGCATTGATAATGTCTAGCCTCCAATTTGGCTTTTATGTATTATCTTCACTAAAAGAAATTAGGATTCTTTGGAGAAATGGCTTTTAGTTGGCTTGTGTGTCTCCCGATTCTGTGTCTCCCTCTCTCTCTGCCCCTCCCCCGTTCATGCTCTGTCTCTCTCTGTCCCAAAAATAAATAAAAAACGTTGAAAAAAAAATTAAAAAAAAAAAAAAAGGAAAACCCTTAATGGTCTTAAAAACTCATAATTTTCACGAATTCATCCAGGGACTGAAGGGCAGGAGCAATCAGCAAGCCTGAAATCCAAAGACAGACAGATGCCTCTAAGCAGAGAGAGGTTGCAAGCAGTGACTCATCTGGGGCAGAGCGCAGGATGAAGACATATAAACAACTAAAAAAAAAATCAGCTATTTTAAATGAATGGCCAAGGACCAAGTGTGGGTAGTAGGAAAGTACAGAGTCCCTGGAACTACAGATACAAAGATCGGTCTCACCTACTACCCGGCTTTACTCCATGAATTTTTACGCAGTGCTCATGAGAATCTTGGAAGAGTTGGCAGGGGTCTGAAGACCAAAAGAATTTCCCCTAAGTGGTTCAGGTCTGCGGGAGAGGAGGGGACACAGCTGTGAGAAAGGCAGAAAGTACTTCCTGGAATGGAACAAAAGAGTTCTGGGAACACAGGGGAAACCCTAATGCTGCTGGGAAAGGGGAAGAAATGAAAACCTCTTGCCTCCTTGGGATGGGCTGGAAACATTCTTGAGTGCAGACATCCATTAGAGAAGTTGGGGATGGCTGAACCTGCTTCCGATTATAAAAATAATTACATGATTCTGTGCATTTGTCAAAAGTCATAGACCTACACATTAAAAAAAGTACAAATCAAAATAGTGCTGTGGCACCTGGTGGCTCAGTCGGTTAAGTGTCCAACTCTTGGTTTCAGCTCAGGTCATGATCTTACGGTTTGTTAGATGGAGCCCTGCATAGGTCAGTGCAGAGCCTACTTGGGGGTCTCTCTCTCCCTCTCTTTCTGCCCCTCCCCCGGTCTCTCTCTCTCTCCTCCCCTCCCCGTCTCTCACTCTGTCTCTCAAAATAAATAAATAAACATTAAAAAAAAAAAAAAAAAGAATAGTGATTACCTTAGATGCAGGTGATGGTGACAAAGACCTGTGAAGACCTGTGACAGAACAGAGCCTTTGGCTCTTATTAATACTCTATTTCTTTATTTTTTACATTTTGTTTTAATTATTCATTTTTGAGAGAGACAGAGCACAAGCAGGGGAGGGGCAGAGAGAGAGGGAGACACAGAATCTGAAGCAGGTTCCAGGCTCTCAGATGTCAGCACAGAGCCCGACGCGGGGCTCAACTCACGGACTGTGAGATCATGACCTGAGCTGAAGTTGGACACTTAACCAACTGAGTGACCTAGGTGCCCCATCTTTTTTTTTTTTAAGTTCATTTTTATTTATTTTGAGAGAGAGAAAGAGAACAAGCAGGGGAGGGGCAAGAAAATGTCAAGCAGGCCCCTTGCTTTCAGCACAACCCGATGCGGGGCTCAAACTCACGAACTGTGAGGCCGTGACCTGAGCTGAAGTCAAGAGTCTGATGCTTAAAAGACTGAGCCACCAGGTGCTCCAGTACTGTATTTCTTGATGAGATGATGGTTATGCCCAAATTTAATGGGCCATACACTAATGTTCTGCATATTTTTCTCTATTATTTTATACTTAAATAAACATTACATTAATTATTAAATGTTAATAATTGAAATATCAATAATATCATGATAACAATAATTATAATGTTAGCCACCCAAATAATATTCATCAATGTTAAATATTTAAATTTCTAGGAAGATCTGGAAGAGTTTATTGAAGAGACAGTATTATGACAATGTTTTATCAATATCACAACTGGGAGAAGCTGCAAATTATATTCCTACCTCATTCATCACTTGCACATAATCAGTCATTTTAGTGAAAAAGAAAAACAGTGGTTTACAAGGAGGAAAATCCGTTAAGCTGAGATTATTGGTGATGCCCAAGTGTAGTTGAGAATGTATTTGATGGCACGCTCAACACTTCAACCTCTGTTGTCGTCATTCTTTGTTAGCTGTTAAGATAACTAACTAGGTCCTAGTCTAGTAAAACCATATCCTCCTGGGGCAGAGGGGAGTGAAGACATGGAAATAGGAAAAAGAAGATAGATAAATTTCTCCATTGGTGTCTATTGATACTCTTATCTATAGAGCTTATTGAAAAAAATACATATGCTATAGGTATTTTATTAAAACATTTTAATGTTTATTTATTTTTGAATGAGAGAGAGACAGGATATGAGCAGGGGAGGAGTAGAGAGAAGCAGACACAGAATCCAAGGCAGGCTCCGGGCTCTAAGCTGTCAGCAGATAGCCTGATGTGGGGCTCGAACTCCCGAACTGTGAGATCATGACCTGAGCTGAAATCAGACACTTAACTGACTGAGCCACACAGGTGTCCCATTATAGATATTTTATTAATTTAAAAGCACTACTAACTGTCAGGGCAGAGTGGCTCAGTGTGACTCAGTCCCTTAGGCGTTTGACTCTTGTTTTTTCTCGGGTCATGATCTCACTGTTGGTGGGATCAAGCCCAGAGTCTGGCTCTGTGCTAACAGTGCAGAGCCTGCTTGGGATTCTCTCTCTCCTTCTCTCTGCCCCTCACTGCCTCTTTCTAAATAAATAAACATGACAAAAACTAAAAGCATTAATAATTGTTAAAAGAAATGAAAGGATGCTGATGACACTGATGAATGTATCAGACAAATATCAGTTCACGATGGTGATCATTGTGTCTGTGCTTTGAAGAACTCAGTATAATTTCAACAGTGACTATGCAGTTTGGAGTTCCAGCCTCATTTTTCCCTGAGAGCTTCTCATTCATAATCGTACCTGAATCACCAAATTAAAATTTGAGTCCCCTTCACATTAACACCATCCAAACAACTTCCTTTCACATCCACATTGCACCATTTCTCCTCCCCTGGAAGAAGACAAACTATTTCCACTGCTCAACCTCGAAAGCAAAAAAGAGGGTATTTCCTTCATGCTTTTGTTCCCAATTTACACTTCTCCATCACCCCACTGTATCAGTGGATCTCAAAGACTGTCGCTTTTCAGCCATCTGGGAGGGAAGAGTGTGAGTTCTTGCAAAGTTATTGCTCTCAAAACAATTAGAAAAAAATTAAAAAATTAGAAAAAAAACAACCAAATAAACGAAAAGCCCCAACTGCTTCCTGTAAAGAACATGTCTATAGGGATGGCAATAAAAGAGAACAATAGATAACTGAATTTCCTCAAGTTTTAGCAGAAAAATTCCTGTGGTGAACTTGTTGGCTTGGGTACCTGCCACGTGATTTGTCCAGTTACTTTCAAATAGCCCTCCATCTCTTTAGTTTATCACAGGGCTCTGTGCCCAAGAGGCTGGTTAAATATTAAAAGGTCTCTTTCCACTTTAGGCTAACCTGTCATTCTGACCTTCATATTGACTTTCCGCATGTATTTAATTGGGACATTAAATTAAAAAGTTAACACAGTAGATGATCACAAAGATGAAATTGTCTTTGTTTTCACATAACTTTGCATTTAAACAATATTTATCATGGTGTAGTACATTATACTTAGTTTTATATTTATCTATTTTCTCTGAGCTCTGTTAATAATATCATAGAGAAATCCCCTATTGCAACTATTCTATACATTTGAGACTTTTTTCACAACAATGCCATTATCTGTTAATAGGATTATTAACTACTGTTGACTTTTATATCTGTTCTGCCACCTATAATTTTATTTTTATTATATTTTACCATCTAAGACATTTTTGCCTCAGGCTTTACTACTTTTTAAAAATTTTTATATATTTTATTTAGAGAGAGAGAGAGAGAGAGAGAGAGAGAGAGAGAGAGAGAGAGAGAAGGTGAGGGGCAGAGAAGGAGGGACAGAGAGAATCCTAAGCAGTACTATAAGGTCTATATATGTTTTAATGGTTAATTCTATTGAGAAGTGTATCTCAATTTTGTGTGGGGATATTCCTTATGGAGGTGAAATCTCTAGATATTCTAATGCCCATACTACTGAATACTTTTGCTATTGATCTAATCTCCTCTGGAAACTACCAAAAAAATATGCAACAAACAAAACCCAGATTTTTGAAGGTATCAAGGAACCACTGAGGCTGCCTGGATTTGAGAAGCTAAGATCCTTGAAAAATGGAAAGAGGCACAGTGAAGTAAACCTGACCTTCTCTATAAATTTTTCCCAAAGACACTTGATGATTCACAGAAATTGACATTTAGTCTCAACAGAAAGTGGCAACCTAGAATATTTGTTAGTGTCATGGGACTGGAGAAACCAAAATGGGAACTCAGGTGCCGGGACCTTGGAGAAAAAGGGAACAACAAGAATGTGAACATCTAATTCCATGAGATTTTGCTTTTGGAATATTTGTTAATCCTAACATCCCCAGAGGTAAGAAGCAGAGAAATCAAGCAGAAAGAAGCTGCTAGTTGCTAAAGAACTAGGCAGAAAATTCTAGCAGTCTCATGGTGCTGGACATTTAAAAAATTGAAATTCATTCCTGGTCCAGACTCAGAGATCCTGGTTTGGACCCAGGTTTTCAGCTGAGACTCCTATAACTTTAACAAGTGTTGACTGGAAATATACTGATGATGGAAGAGATCCTCTAATGTAGAAGCAACTCTGTAGATAAACAGTACCATTTGGAACCACTACAGTTTTTCATGCACTATGTCTACCAAATATTACATAGTGTGCCAGTGTGCAGGGAAATAAATTTAAACGACACAAACTAATAGAAAAAATAGTCAATAACAATAGATATATAAGTAATCCAGGTATTGGATTTTTTAGACACAGGCTTTAAATTAGGTATGGTTAACGTGAATAATCGTATTTATGTGAATGATTAGATATTGTATTTGGAATAAGAGGGATGTGAAAAGTTACATATATTGATTGCCTACAAGATTTGAAACATGTTCAGTGATTTTTCTTGTGCTATAAAATTTTATCTTCACATTAATCCACTAAGGGTTATTATTATCATCTCATTTACAAAATTCAGAGAGGATATATATATATATATATATATATGTATATATAATTTATCTTCTAAAATATAAAATGTATTCAACTCAACCTAAAACAAGGACAATAACTATTTTAAGAAGATTTTTAAAGCAAGAAATTGAGTACCCATGGCCTTTATAATATGAAAGAGTGCTAACAAGGAAATGAATCGGGCATAGAACCAATGGAACACCACATATTTTTTGAGCATTTACAATGGGGACCACAATGGGCAACCAAAACTGGTTATCCAATCTTAACCATGGGAGAATTAAAGTCTATGGAAAAAAGATTCCCTTTGTTTCTCAGAATGTTCATCCCTGCCCTCCCCATGGTCATTAGGCTAAAAAAGAATGAGGTGGTGCTAAGATCTGTCTTTATCAGCCCAGTGAACACAATTCAGGGAGTGGCCCCTTCAGCTGATCAACAAATATAAGTATTGTTGACTGTTACCTCTCTGAACACTGGGTCTGACCACAAACTGTTTTGCTTCCCAGTTCGTCTTCTATTTTGGGGGGAAAGATTATTTCACACATAATAAAACTACTATAGAAGCTACTAAGTTAATACACTGTGGCCCTACTTGCTTGGTTGATTTGTACAGAAGTGGGAACTGGCCTTAGAAGGATGAAGGAAAGGAAGAAAAAATAAATCTATGAAAGAAAAAGATAAATCTATTTCTTTGTCAACAAAATGGCAGTTTGTCAACTTTGAAGGCACTCGCAACCATTTTCTGCCATATAGATTAAGGGAAAACAAAAAAAAAAAAAAACACAACAAAACAATTAAAGGGGCTCAGCAGGTTAAGTATCTGACTTTGGCTCAGGTCATGATCTCATGGCTCGTGAGTTTGAGCCCCGAGTCCAGCTCTGTGTTGACAGTTCAGGGCCTGGAGCCTGCTTCAATTCTGTCTCCCTCTCTCTCTGCGCCTCCCCTGCTCTCACTCTGTCTCTGTTTCTCAAAATAAATAAAAGTTTAAAACTTTTTTTTTTTAAATAAAAAAAAAGAAAACAATTAAGGTTTCTAGATAATGAATGACAAAAATTCTCTCTCTTGACCAAACTAGTCAAGCTCCTCTGAGCCCTCTTCTAAACTGGGCCTCAATTCCGGCCGATACACAGATGAGAAAACACTAAATGTTTCTAAGGGCTCAAGGTCACATCCCTAGAATGACCCTAGCCCCTCTAAAGTGCCTGCCTAAGAAATTAAAGTCTGCTAAAAGAACTCAGTGTTTGTTCCAGCCAACATCTGATCTCCGGGTGGTGGGGAGAAGAGTAGGAGCCTAAGTTTGATAAGCATCAGTTAGTAAACCCAGAGGAGTTTCACAGGGAACCCCCCACTTTCCAATTTTGATAAATTTTCACTTTTCTTCCCCCCCCCTTTTTTTTTAAGTAGGCTTCATACCCAGCACAGAGCCCAATGCAGGGCTTGAAGTCACAACCCCAAGATCAAAACCTGAGCTGAGATCAAGAGTTGGCCACCTAACCAACTGAGCCACCTAGGTACCCCTCACTTTCCTGTTTCTACTGAGCTCATCCTCACTCCCTTCCCTACTTATTTATTCTTCCTTTAAAGTGCCCAGTTATATGCTAACTACCTTGGATGTAAATTAAAAAAAAATAATAAAAAAAAATAAATAAAATAAAATAAAATAAAAATAAAAAGTCCCCAGTTACCCCTGCACAAATCTGAGTTCAGTTCACGCTGGACTCTCTTCCCCATTGCAATAGTATATTAATGACTAAAATCTGTCCTTACCACTTTAACTAGGAACTAGTTTTGTTTATTTTTGACAGTAGTTAAAATAAAGACTTTTCTCTCAGAGCTTCTGGCAGTCATATTATGCCATATGGATATAGGGAAGAAAACAAAAAAAGGTTTCTAGGTAATTAAACTTAAATTTTCTCTCTTAAAATAGAGAAGAATGTAGCTGGAAACAGGAGAGAATAAAGACAGAGCCCTCTTTGGGTCTCCCATATCATTTTGGTGTCACCTCCAGACACAATTCGTGATCTTGTCTCCCATGAGGTAGTCAAAAATTACACCAATAATTTTCCTTTTTTTTCTAAGCAAACCAGAACCCAATTCAATTACTTGAACCAAAGAGTTTTAATTATTACATTAAAAGTGTTAAATTCAGAATTTTAATAAACATCTCAGAAAAAATTATATATATATATATATATATATATTTAAACTACAGCAGGTTAAAAGCTAGAAATTTTTATAATAATAATTTTCCAATACATTGAAACTTTATTCAAGTTTAGTGTACAGTAATATATACATGCAGTATTAAAATTATCTGTAGGTAGAGTATATGGAAAGATTTTTCACGTGATAGTTCATAAAATATATATATTAAAAAATTTAAACCACTATTTTTAATAGTCCTATCATTTTATGCTCTTTTATGAACACCATGCCCCAGAAGAAAGTCTTCACTAAGATGTGCTTTACTTCCATAAAATTCTTGAAGGAGAAGGGTTTCATCTTAGCCCATCATCACAGTATTGTGAAAATAAACCAATCATGGTGTTAAAAAAAAATGTTGGGAACTACCTTTGTATGCTACTTAACACGTACAAGGAACAATGGTCTCAATAACAATAACAGAAACCCTGACAATAACAATACAGGGGAATAATTCTTAATCAAAGAAATCTATTCCCTGTTTATAAGGGGAAATGTAATTGGAATGTTTAGTCCCGGTAACGTGATGGATTCCCAACATAAGGAGTTGATTTAAGCTAGTGCTTACAAAAGTTGAACACTAGAGTCATCTTTCTGTATTCTTTTACCATCTGCTATGAAATGGCATCAGTCTTTTTCAGGAAAAAAAGCCAGCGCAGATAAATCTAAGTTCACTGGGAAAGAGTTTGTGTTTACGACAGTGCCCAGCGTGCTGCTATTGCTTAATAAATGTCAAATCTGATGGATAATATTCATTTAGATGTTACATGGCTGCTTTTATATTTCCCATTGCAAAGCTTTGAGTTATAGACAGAGCTGTTAAATGTCCTTATTCTAATCTAATTTCACAATACCTAATTATGGTAGCTCACCCTTTTCAGCTAAAGTGTCTTAGGACTAGGGAACCATTACTCATTTTTTTCATTCATATGTACACGCATTCAACAAACATTTATTGGGACCTCTTCGAAAGCAGACATGAAGATGTATGAGATACAATCCCCATCTTCAACAAAATTCATATCTGGTAGAAGTCACAGATATAAAAGTAATTAACTTAACCAATATATTAAATATTACACGGGGCACATATTTTGTAATTTATCTACTTTGATTTCATCTGCCTTTAATAATGATTTTTTCTTTCTTTTAATTTTGGGATTTTTTTTTCTCATGCTGTATTTTTATTTTGTACTTTACAGCTCTTGTGAATCTTATCAAAATCCTGGTTTGGAACACTTTTAGGAATGTTAAATAAAAATTGGATTACTAAATAAATAAATAGATAAATTAAATAATTTACCATGTGCAATGATAGCTAGTAATGTTCTGTGTAAAAAGAAAAGCAAAGGTAAAAATTCACTGTATGTTGTAACTTAGGGAGGTTGCATGAAAGGAACAATTTTCACTATTTTCAAGAATGAGTACAGCTCTATATTAAGGACAATGGATACCAAAATAAATATTACCAGTTCTTTACCTATGAATCTTATTTTTTTTACAACCTTAATATTTTTTTTCTCATTTTACCATTTAGCATGATTTTTTTGGAAATAATCAATTAATTGATTTAAGGTATATTGTGTTTGAGTCTTGTTTTAAATGTCATTTTTGGCATAAATACCATTAAACAGTGGAATCTCCTCAAGGAAAGAGAGGGAGCAGAAAATGTTTATAAAATTGGCTACGTAAGTTTTATGAGATGCCCAGTTTTCCTTCCTCACGAATAATGTCAGGGAATAGAGTGTTAGGTAAGCCCTGAGAAAATAAAAGTTTTAAACTTTTCATGGGAATTGTTTTTATCTTCCAGGCTTAAAACATCACAGTGAGTTTTATGGTATTTGCTTTGATTCATTCCATTTGGTCATCATGTGAAGTACTAATGAAGAATTGTGCTTATAAAACACTAATATTAGCAGGTCGTTCTTGCTCGAAAGCCTCCATAGACTCTTCATTGTGGGGCTAAAGAAAGAGAAAAAGAAAAAAAAAATAATATTGGCCATGAGATCCTGTAGGGCCTGGCTTCTGCAATATGCGTCTTTTGCATTCTGAATTCCCAGTATGTATTTGGTTCTGTTACAATTAATAAAAGGAAATCTCTTTCAGAATAGAGGTAGGAGGGTGACAGGAAAAGCTCTCATGTCCTACCACTCATTTTCAATTGCAGACCCAATGTAGACACAGGGAACTTGCACATGGCCATCACTTCACTATCCTGGCAGGAGGGAAAAAGGCTCTCCCCCAGCCACTCCTCCTAACAGCCCAGCCAATGAGAGCCTATCGCAACTCGGCCAATGAAAAGCCACTATACTTTTACCTCATGGTTTTTTTCCAAAGAACTTTTGTTTCTAACAGTCTTCCCAGGGCCCTCTCTCCTCTCCAAAGACCATTCCTCTCCTTTCTTTCTGTGGACTTGCCTATGGTTCAGCCTTAGCTCGCTAGTCCCAGATTGCAATTCTCTGCTATTCCTGAATAAACACATTTTTGCTAGTAAAATAACTGGTGGTTATTTTATTTTCTCAGGTTAAGAGTTCCTTGAAAATATCATGCTCTTTATCATGTCAGGGACAAGTGATTGCCTTTGAGTGGATGTATTACTCACACATTACTTAATACCTAACTGTGCTCCACTTCCCACATCCGTTAGAACAGAAACAATTACAGTACCTATCTCAGAAGGTTAGAAAGAAGTCTGTTTATAAAGGAAAAGCACTTAGAACTGCACCTACCTCATAGGAAATGCTCAAGAAATCTTGACTACCTGTGTCATACATTCATTATTCTCTGTTTCAATGTCAGTGTTCCCTAAAAATGTTCTCTGGTATCTCTAAATGAAAATACATCACTTTATCACAATTTTCCAAGTTAAAATTGCCTGTTCTATGTAACTCTTAGACTGTTAGATATATGAAGACAGAAACGTTTTTCTTTTCTTTTACAGTCAATGCATAGCACTATGCGATTATCAGTAATTTTTGAACATATCAATGAACGCCTGAGGCAATAAAATCATGTGTTTTTACTTCTAGACTATTAAGGTTTACTTCATCGGTATCTTGGTTCAATGATGACATGTGGTTAATTTGGTTGAAGCTCAGGGTTTTGTTTTGTTTTGTTTTTTGTTTTGTTTTTGTTTTTATTTTTGATGTTGTTTGTTTTGTAGTGAGAGAGAAACAGAGTGCTGGCAGCAGGGAAGTGGCAGAGAGAGGGAGAGAAAGAATCCCAAGCAGTTGGTATAGAGCCGTTGGTATAGAGCCGGACACAGGACTCCATGCCATGAACCATGAGATCATGACCTGAGCCGGTATCAAGAGTTGGATGTTTAATCAACTGAGACACCCACGTGCCCCGATGCTCAGTTTTATAAACAAGCTCAATAATATCATTCCATAAATAACTTCAAAGTCCAAGTTTTGGGGAAAAAACACCCAAAATGTTCTTTTTACTATTTTAATTATAATAATTTATTCTTATTATATGCTTATATGATAACATGCTTATATCACACTGACACTGCCTTTAGCTTAGGTTATTATGGGCTTATTATAAATAGTTGAAATCAAACTGAAAATACTTTTGAAAGAAGTTCTTCACAAGGTAGAGTAATATTAATGTTTATAATAGAAAAATACTAGATAAGTGTTCAGGGAAATAGTGTCAAGGTTTTTACATATTTTATAGTTTCCACTAATTGTTTACTCTTTATATAGTGTTTTATATTCTTAAGATAAAACTGAAAATATAGATAAAAGGTATGCTAAAGAAAGAAGAGCTGAAATTTACTTGGAATATGGCAGTAAAAGAAGTTGTTTTTTAATATAATCTTTCTCATTTAATAAGACTAAAATATGATGATAACTACGGTGATGGGAATGCAATGTGGAAATTTTAGAAGGAGGGTTTTACTTGTGTAATAGTAAATGTAAAGTAGCAAAGAAAAGAAAAAGAAAAGAAAAAGAACAAAGACAATACAATGCATTCAATTTAAGATGTTCTATAGCATAAAAGTTAGCATTATGGCACACATACAGGACTTGGAAACATTCCAGGAACTCTAAAATTTCATATATTTTTAAAATAATAGAATAAGACAAGGTAGATAAAATTATGTTCTTGTTTAGCAAATAACTCAATGATAAGAACATACCAAATGAGAGATGCTGTGGTGGCTCAGTTGGTTAAGTGTCCAACATTAGCTCAGGTCAAGAGCTCACAGTTCCTGAGTACAAGCCTCGCCTTGGGCTCTGTGCTGACAACTCAGAGCCTGGAGCCTGCTTCAGATTCTGTGTCTCCCTCTCTCTCTACCCCTCCCCTGCTCACACTCTGTCTGTCTCTCTCTGTCTCTGTCTCAAAAATAGCTAAACATTAAAAATTTTTTTAAATGTATACCAAATGATAAAACTGGTGTCTTTTTTTAAAGAATAGACCAGTAATAGCTATTGGCAAATGGTTTCTGTGTTCGTGTTCTATATATTAAATATGCCAACACCTGGTGAACCAAGAAGAAAACTCATATCCCCAACTGTTTTGTCCCTCTGGCTATCGACATGCTTGTATGTATAAAACATCAGAATATGCTTATTTCACAATCATTGAGTAGATTTCTCTGGTTTTGATGGTGTTTCCTAATTTCATTTCCCCCCCCAAAACATTGGCTATATTAACTTTGTCCCCCTTTTTTCAAGTTATTTTGGATTAAATTCAATACAGAGCCTAAGTTGTTTTTATTTGTCATAATTATATGCTTTAAAATAAGCAGATGCTAATATGCCAACATGAAATGTTTGAGTGAAATTGCAAAGTTAGAAGTAAAAGAAAAACAGGCAATCAGATAAAATGTAGTTCCTAGTCTTGATGATGGAGGAAAAACAAAGTGAAGATATGATAAATACAGGTGTTTTTATTCCTATGATTAGACATTGAGAAAATATTGAAGCCAGATGGTATTTTCAAAATGATTAGAGAGCTAGTAATTTTTAAGTAATATGAATACTCTTTTTAAACTAAGAAAAAAAAACTGTCTTAAGGCTTTTGAAACTAAAATAAGAAAATGTACACATGTAAGTGTATAAGAAATCATAATGTGGAAGAATTACATTTACATTTAGCCCAACGTTACAATTAGACATTTAAATGTGTAGGTAAGAGGGATAAAATAGAAGAAGAAATATAGTTATAATATTTATTGAAGGTAACCTTAATATTAGGTCATTGCATAAGTATTATCTTATTTAGTGCAGAGAATGATTAAGTTAAATCTGACAGTAGGTAAAATCTTTCTTTGTTATTATCCCATACACTCCTTAATCCTTCTTGTGAATCTGTTGATAACTCATCTCCTGACACAGCATTGTGTTCTTAACTTGTCACCAAGCTGTTCTATGTTGTGATGTGTTTGAATTTCTTCTCTAGATCTTTTCCCTTAGCATCCCATGTCTCTATATAACAACATTAAGCTAATTAGATGAAATAATCCCCAGATAAAAATTGGAAGAATAATATATTACCCATATAAAGAACAAAATATCTTTCCTTTTGTTAATTTTTATTTATTTTTGTTTTAATTTTTTTTACATTTATTTATTTTTGAGAGACAGGGAGAGAGAGAGAGAGAGAGAGAGAGAGAGAGAACACAAGTGGGGGAGGGGCAGAGAGAGAAGGAGACACAGAATTTGAAGCAGGCTCTGGGCTCTGAGCTGTCAGCACAGAGCCCGATGAGGGGCTTGAACCCACAAACAGTGAGACCTGGGCAGAAGTCAGACACTTAACCGACTGAGCCACCCAGGCGCCCCAAACAAAATATCTTTCTTAAATGGAGGATAACTTTTCAAAAACTTCCATGGCATGGATCATGCAGAACTAATATAAATTAAGCAGCTATTTATTGAACTCTTGAAATCAAAGACGAAGAGATATGCCTTTAGTGTTCATGGAGAATACATTTTCTTTTGATCATTAATAATGGGTAGAATATCCACAGGAAGATCATTCAAGGCAGATAAAACAAGAGAAATGGAAATTGGGGACAAGAAAATACATGATGTCAAGGAGAAACATAATTAATTTGATACTAACAAACAGAACATAGTTTACCTGGGACAAGTTCTGTTAGATGATGAAGAAAATGAGTCTTTTTAGGATGGCTAAAGATAAAACTCGTGTCAGTTTAACAATTATTTATTAAACTCTGGGAAATTCAAAGATGAGGACAGTTTTAATGTTCTTGGGGTAATTTCTGAGGTGGCAATAACTGCAGGATAATCATCAAACTACTTTCTTTTCGTTTGGAACTAGAGCTAGACTACATTATTCAGATTCAATGCAGGCAATTGGCTAAGTAGACAAAATGTTCAATGTTACCAAGACATGTATAACACAGCTCTCCACACAGGATCCTTGAGGATCTTCTACTTCTGTGTGGTGACTTAGAGGTCATAGAATTAAGATGGTGGGGCCAAGGCTCTGATCACTTCTTGAATAAATGGATTTATAAATGGAAAAACGCTATTGTTTTCACTCACTGATATTTTGAGTGTTTTTCTGCTCATCAGTTAGTAAAGCCTAAAACTGCATAATGCAGCAATGCATGCCGTTTACTGCCATTTGAAAGACCATGTAAATCATTCAAGGTGAGAATTTATTTTTTTTTATTTTTTTTTCAACGTTTATTTATTTTTGGGACAGAGAGAGAGAGACAGAGCATGAACGGGGGAGGGGCAGAGAGAGAGGGAGACACAGAATCTGAAACTGGCTCCAGGCTCTGAGCCATCAGCCCAGAGCCTGACGCGGGGCTCGAACTCATGGACCGCGAGATCGTGACCTGGCTGAAGTCGGACGCTTAACCGACTGCACCACCCAGGCGCCCCTCAAGGTGAGAATTTAAACATACATTGTAGACTTAGACTAATGCTAGATTTAAGACCAGTGGAGAGAACAAAGGAAGAGTCAAAGAGGAAGAAAAAAAAATCTGATCAAATGAATTTTCCCGGAAACTTAGGAAATTTAGTATCAAGGACAACTGATGTATAGGCTTCTAGTTATAAGTTACTAGATTTTATATTAAGCAGATCTATAATCAACAGCCATTTACCATTTGACTTTTACAGTGATCAAGGATAGGTTTGGAAACATTCTACCCAGCAAATTTTCTCAAGCCGGAAACTTTATCTAAGTTACAGATTTAGCTTAGAAATAAAGTATATAATTCCATACCTTCCAAGATACCATCACCAAGAAACACTGGCTGAGGCAGGTATTTTAAGTGAAGGCTTTGAAGAATACATTTATGATGATGACAAAAATAATCAAGTGAAAGCTTTAGGAATGAGAACTCATCCTTTCCATTGGTAAAGGAATTCAGAGCTCTTAATATTTCATTTAAATCTTCCTAAAAATATAGTGAGTATTCTAATCTTACATTATGTAACTACAACCCCCCCCCCCCCAACAACAACAAAAAACCCAACTTAGTGTCTTAAAGCCAAAACAGTCATTTGTTAAGCTCACAAATCTAGAACCTGGGTCATACTCAGAGGGAATGGTCAACTCAGCTTCATGAGCCACCAGCTGGAGTGGCTAGAAAGACTTCATTGGCTGCAATCATGGGGAAGACCCCTCTTCCAATGTATGGCAGTTGATGCCAGACGATGGCTGACACTTCGGCTGAATGGTGCTGTCAGCTAGAATATCTACCTGTTTTTCCATGTGGCTGTTTGGCTTCCTCACAGAATGGTGGGGAGGGTCCAACAGGAAGAGTTCCAACTGAGATGTCTAGGTGGACGTTCTATTGCCTTTGATGTCCTGGACTGAAAAGTCACATGCCATCTCCTCTGCTTTTACTGTCCAGTTAGTCTCAAAGCCTGCCCAGGCTCAGGAGGTGAGGATAGAGCATCTACTTCTTGAGAGACTGGCTAGGCTCTGGAAGAATTTGTAGGAGGGGAAATGTTATAACCATTTTTGGAAAAAATCCCCTGCCAAGTAAGATAGATATTATCATTCTCATTTTTAAATCAAGAGACTGAAGCTTAGATTATATAAGTAATTAACTGAAGGTCACACAGAAATGGAAAAGCTGAAGCTTAAATAAAGTTTCTTTAAGGGAATTCTGTTTCCTTCATGGTTATTCTTCACTGCAATGTCAATTGCATCCTTATAAACATCTAGAATAAAATGTGTTTTGGGGGCATATAACATTAGATATAATGTTAGCTAAAAGTTTTATGTAAAATAAAATTCAGTGATGAATTAAACAAATAATTCTTCATATAGTAATAATCCATAAGTATTTCATAGTCAGATTTCATGTATCATCTTATGGAAATTATATGGTATAATCATCTGTGCAACTGAATTTGCATTAGAGTAAAATATTATTATTGCAATTTCTATGAATATTTAAATTTTAGATTTATAAATTCAAAATTTTTTTTCAAATCAATGGAGCATGGATACTAACATTTAAGACATTTTGAATGAAACATTATAACTTGACTCCCAATATTGCCAAATGCTCCCAGCATTTTCTTCACAGGTGAATGAGTCTAACATCCATCTGGTGGACTAAATATCCATCTTAATTAAATATTGCTTAAATTTTTCAACAGTTCTTGTTCTTCCTTCAATTATCAAAAATAAATGTGTTTTCCTTGTATATCTGGAGCATTTCATTTGCATTCTTCTTGCCTTCTGTCATGGTCATTTTCTTCTCATTGCATTCTGAAAACTACTGCCAATGTGACAGTGGTCTTCTTTTTTTTTTTATTTTTTAAATGTTTATTTAGTTTTGAGAAAGAGAAAGAGAGAGACAGAGAGACAGAGAGAGACAGAGCATGAGTGGGGGAGGAGCAGAAGGAGACTGAGACACAGAATCTGAAGCAGCTCCAGGCTCTGAGCCATCAGCACAGAGCTGATGTGACACATCTGTGCTGACAGCTCAGAGCCCAAAGTGGGGCTTGAACCCATGAGTGGTGAGATCATGATTTGAGCCGAAGTTGGATGCTTAACTGACTGAGCTATCCAGGCACCCCTGATAGTGATCTTATTAAAACACAAATATGACCCTTCTATTTTTACAAATGTTGCAAAGAAGATGAAGGCAAAAATACAAGGGATTGTAAAATAATAGCAAAAAACATCACCAGCACCATCACAATGACAATTCTATGAGTCGTCTTGAGCCAAGCCTTCATGGATGAACTACCTGTCACATAATCCTCATTCCAAATTAGGCTAATATTCCAGTTTTACAGAAACTGATATGAATTGAAGATTATTAACTTGCCCAAGGTAATACAGACTAAAAACAAATATGAATTTCTAAGTTTAGATTTTGCCATTCCCACCAAATCATTATAAGTTTAAGGTGCAATAAATCTTTTTCATATACTTAAGAGTTATGTTTTTCACATGTTGTTTCTCTATTTCAAATGCCAGATGGAGCATTCAATGGGAAATTCTCATTATTTTCAATAACTAGATAGAGAAAATAGATCTTATTTTCTCAAGATAAAAGATTATTTTTAAAGTTATTCTTAATATAAGTTATGCTCTTTATTTATTTGATGTCTAGGACTCTTATTAATATTAAAAGTGTTTATTTAATCCTCTATGACATAAAGGCTATTATTATCCTTATGTAAAAACTGAGGGGCAGAGGTTGACTTGCCCAAGGTCACAAAGTGAGATCACTTAGAATTGGCTATGATTCCAACATGTTTTTCTAACCAGCTTGATTTTTGTGAGGATTTATGAGCTATTCTATGGGAAAGAGTATATCACTGGTTGACTTATAACTGATATTACATAAATGTTTATTTACCTTTTTATTCTACACTTTATAGATAGATGATGATAATTGATGATAGGTAGATGATAGATAGATGATCCCCACTCAATTATGAGTCTGATATCATCTACAGGGATTTTCTACTTTTGTGTCAATATCAATATCTATCTATAACATTTTAGTTCAGAATCTGAAGCATAGGGCTTTTTTCTTCCAGAAATGTTAGTTGAAATAGATGTGTCTCTTTTTATCCTAAAACAGTTTTAGCTTTCTTCAAAAATTTGAAAGAAACAATATTTTCTTGATCCTTATATATTTTATTCAAAGTTATGAGTGTGTATTGGAGTTTTTTCAAGATACTTTCATTAATTGACTTCTGGTTATTAAAATAGTTTAATGAGCTACTGAGAAAGAAAGAAATCTGTAAATTTATAATAGCTATCCGAATGTTATGTATAGTATTTCTACGAAAGTCTAATTTCATTGAGTAAATATATATATCACTGAAATAAAAGAAACCTTTCACAATAGATTCTGAATGCCAGAATGCTCAGTGGTTGTAATGATTGAAATTCTCAGGGTCAGCAAGCAAATGTTTTTTAGATTTAGGACAAGGGCGTTGGAAGGGGTTGTGTATTCATGCAGCATATGATGGATGGGAGCAGGTATCAAGACATCCTTATGTGAGAGATTTATGTTGCAAAATCCTCGGATAATGTTGAGAGGTGCTCTTGAGACTGTTCTTTTCTTCCCACTCACACTACCAAGGGGGAATAAAGTGCTGTTCTACCTCAGGGTCCCCAAAACAACTAACTTTAGAAGTGTTTTTCTATTTTAAATTATTTAAGACTTTTTTGCCTTTTTTTCCCCCATTGCACACACAGAGGAACACAGAAACCGTTTTCTGCAGTGCTACCTTGTACAATTTCAAAGCTTTAGGCCTTGCGGAAAGGAGAGCTGAAGCTGCCAGCATAAATTCATGCCCCGAGTCCCCAACACACTCTGGTATCCCAGTGCAATTCCTATTTCTGGCAATACATACATCCTTTGAAATGTGGAGACTTAATTTATGCACCAGGTGTTCCTGCATTCAAATTATACCTGGGTAATTGCATTCCTTGACTATCATCATGAGTATGGTTACCAGTCAAAGATCAGGGCAAAGAGCCTTCCCAGGGGATCCCATAGAATTCTTTTCTTGACTTATAACTATGTGTATTACATTTTAAAGAAAGTGTTTTTACTTTTGTTTTTCTTACCAGACCATAACGTTCATGAGGAGAGGGACATTTCAAATCAACTTGTTGGTACATTGTCAACACTAAAAATTCTACTTTGAAAATATTTGGTGGCTAAAATGGTGTTGATAAAAAGCTTATGCGCAACGAAAGAAACAATCAACAAAACTAAAAGACAACCTACTAATTGGGACAAGATATTTGCAAATGGCATATCCGATAAAGGGCTACTATCCAAAATATATAAGGGACTTCTTCAACTAACCCTGGAAAACAAATAATCCAGTTAAGAATGGGCAGAAAACATGAAGAGACATTTCTCCAAAGAAGACGTGCAGATGGCCAACAGACACATGAAAAGATGCTCATCTCTTGCCGTCAAGAAAATGCAAATCAAAACAACAATGAGACACCACCTCACACCAGACAGAATGCCTAAAGTCAAAAACACAAGAAACAACAAGCATTGGTGAGGATGTGGAGAAAAAATAACCCTTATGCACTGTGTGTGGGTATGAAAATTGGTTCACCCATTGTGGAAAATAGTATGGAAGTTCCTCAAAAAATAGAACTACCCTACAATCCAGTAATTTTTCTATGGAGTGTTTACCCCCAAAACACAAAAACTCTAGTTCAAAAGGATACAAGCACCTCTATGTTTATTGCACCATTATTTACAGCAGCCAAATATGGAAGCAGCCCAAGTGTTTATTAACAGATGAATGGATAAAGAAGAGGCAGCACACACACACACACAGAGTGAAATATTATTCAGACATAAAAGAGAGTGAAATCTTGCCATTTGCAACAGCATAGATGGATCTAGAGAGTATAATGCTAAGCAAAATAAGTCAGTCAGAGAAAAACAAATACCATTTGACTTCATTCATATATGGAATTTAAGAAACAAAATTAAAAAAAAGAGAAAGAGAGAGAGAGAGAAACCAAGAAACAGACTCTTAACTATAGAAACCAAACTGATAGTTACCAGAAGGAAGGTAGGTGGGAGGAATGGGTGAAATAAGTGAAAGGGAATAAGAGTATGTTTCTCATGATGAGCAGTGAGCAACATATAGAACTGTTGTATTAGTCTAATTGTTATATTAGCCTGAAACTAATATAACACTGTATGTTAAGTATACTGGAATTAAAATTAAAACCTTAAAAAAGAGAAAATAAAGAAAATGTTGTTGGACAAATGTTTTAATGAGTGGATGGATGAATGGTTGATGTAGTTTTTTCTAGTTCTATCCATGTCGCTATCCTATTCTGCCCAGTAAGCAATATTTTCAGGAAGTGGTTATTTCTAGAGGCAACATATTATAGTTTATGAGATCATGAATTCTGGATCCACAGCATCTGGGTTCATATCCCACCTCTACTTTGGACAACTTATCCATTTGCTCATGGCTTCAGTCTCTCATCTATAAAATAGGGGTTTTGTAAGTGTAGAGTGAGTTAAAAATATCTGCAGAACATAAAACTGTGTCTTATAAAGTAGAATGTGATGGATACATGTATCCTGTTATGTGTGCTTCAGGTTATCACTAAAGGAGATAGGTTATCTATAGTCCAAAATTCTCTCAGGAAAAAAAAAAAATATAAACTTTATCACAGAGGGATTGATATTGTGGAAAATGGAAGACTTAACCATAATACATAACAAACAGACACCTGTTACCTCAGAGGAAATCAAAACAATTTATGTCAGAATTTGAATTTTACATCAAAAACAAAAGATTGACTAGCTGCCTTAAAAAGAAAATAGTGGACATGCTTGGGCTTAATTGCCTCTCCTAATGCTAAGAAAATTGACTTAGAAGAAACAAATTTGAATACTAATATAAATGTTAATGACAAGAAATATGAAAATTTTACATTTTGAATTTTGGACATAACTGTCCATTAGGAATCATAGTTTAAGTTAAAACTTAATAGTCACTGATATATGATAAATTTTCAATGACTTCCAGTGAAATGAAAAAACTTTACTTGTCCATGAAGTTTAAAGGTGCAAAAAAACTTTTAGCATTGTTACTTCATTACGGAAAGCAATTTGGGAAGTATGGTGGAAGGTCTGAAATTAAGATGCAGCTCTAAGAGCTTCCTGGACAACTTTGAGCCTCACAGGGCCCCACGGCCCTGCAAACCACGATTTGCAGCTCTCATCAGATATGTCCCTCACTCCCCACTTGGCTTGTTACCCTGTCTGCTGGGAACTGAACTAACTTCCCTGCCAGCCTCGAACAATTATCCAAACAAGCAAATCACATCCTCTGATGGGAATCAGAGGTCACCCAACCACTTGTTACTCTACAGCTTGCCTCCTACAGCCCCTGTACATTTATTTTGTTCCCAAGTGCAACGTCTCATGGCCCTGCATGGTGTGTGATGCTCTTCTCCTTCAGAGTATGAGCTTATGTGGCTAATGAACTGCCGTCTGACTCATCTGTCCAGTGTCTGGTGTCTTGTGTGTGGCCATCTCTAGAATCCTGTGGTGGGGCTTAATGCCTCACCAATGCACGAAGGGGAGGTGAACAAAACTGGAAAATAATTTTAATTTGTGGTCATTGTTTCATTGGCTTATTTAATGTTGTTATTATCATGTGATGAAAAGTAGAATTCCCCTTTTATTCCATAATCTTCATTTCATTAATTAGTAAGGATTTTTCCCCCAGATTTTCACTCTTACCAAATAATGAAGAAACAAAGATCATTATGCATTGTATTCCTTGTTTTCACTGCTGCCTATCAAATTCTTACAAACTTATTTCCTTAAAATGGCACGAATTTATTAGTGCACAGTTCTGCAGGTTAGAATCCACTGCATGATTGGATTTTCTGCCCAAGGTCTCACCAGGCTGAAATCAACAGGTTGGCTAGGTTGCATTCTTGTCTGAAGATTGGAATCCTCCTTCAAGGTTGCTGGTTGTTTGAGAGTTTATTCTCTTGAGGTTGGACTACCAAGATGCTTGTTTATATGCAGGCTGATGGCTGGGGAACCACTGTCACCTAGAGACCTTCCACGATTCCTTGCCATGTAAGCCCTCGCTCCCTAAGCAAACATAATAAATGTTTGCTTTCTTCTAGGCCAGCCAAAGCACACCTCTCAAAATCCACTTTCTGCCATCATCCAGAAAAATCTCTCTGCTTTGAAGTGCTCACATGATGAAGCAAGCCCCACCTAGAATAATTTTCCACCTAAAGGTCAACTAGACTGGGGTTCTCCAGAAAAAATATTATTTATATATATATATATATATATATATATATATATATATATATATGTATATATATATATACACACACACACACACACACATATATTTATATATATATATTTAATCAAATACATATATATTTGTATTGTACATATATATATATATTTGATTTATTTTATATATATACATATATATGTATATATGTATGTATTTGATTTATTATAAGGTATTAGCTCACATGATTATGAGCTTCCTGAGCTTTATTCTGTTCATGAGCATTATGAGGATATTGACATCTGCCCTGACTTTCGCCAGAGTTATTTTGAAGTTCAAATATCCTAAAGTTTTAAAAAACATTTTGTACTGTGTTAAGCACTCTGTGAAGATAACACTACTTACGACAAATATCACTTAATTAGTGGCTACTATAAGTTAGACTCTATTGTAAAAACTTCAAAAGAATTATTGCATTTTATCTTCACACTATATTGTAGTCGTTTTATACATAAGGAAACAGGGGTCCAAATACAACCAGAGTTAAAACCAAACACACTCCAGAGGCCAGATTACTAACAAAGTTGTATTTTCCTCTATGTTAAGGTTCTATTTGATTTTAGTTTTGTCTGATTTTTCTCATGTTTTCTTCACTTTTCATTTACATTCTTTCAGATCACACCCAAATCCTGATTTTTGCCTCTTACCTCTTAATAATTTATCACTTATTTCTTCCTATCTGAAATTTTGCTTCAGTTCACATCAAACTCTGTTTTCCCCTTGATTATATTTCTATTTTTACATGATGCTTTTTCTTTCTGCTCTCTTATGCTTATCTGCAGAAAAAAAAATAATGAAAACTACGCTTTTCTGTTTATACATCTGTCCTTCTCATTGATGGAAATTACCATCAATGTCATGCTATTGTGATGAAAAATAAAACAGAATACACATTTAATGTTTTAAACTCCCAATTTCTAACAGGCAAAGCCTTTAATAGACTGTGAGATATAGCCTTAGATCTTAAGCAAGTAAATTATGCAGAGAAACACGGAGTGAATCAAAATCGTATTTAATTTTGGGATTTAGTTGTATCTGTGCTTTATTCAATTTGCTTTCAATAGATTTATTGGGAAAAAGGGAAATCTTTGAATGTTCTAGTGGCTCAGTTGCAGCATTCTCTTGGAATTTGTTCATTTTAGCATTAACAGGAATCCTAATATAACTATCAATCCATTGGACTGGACCAGTTATTATTATTTGTGGAGTTGAACACAACGAGCTGGTGCTGGAAGTCTTTTTTAATTGTCTACTAGAGTCCACTCTCAGGTATGCGACTAAGATAAAAAGAGTCTGCAACATTGGCTTGAATTTGTTGTGTAAATCATAGTTGAAATGACTGAAGGAAGTTTCTAGGTGTCTAAGTAGTTTCACTGAAGCTATGCAAGATTAAACAAGGGAATGGAATTCCAGTTAGGTCTTGACTGTTTTGGCCATATGATGGGGAAACTTGGGATATAGAAGGACATGAAACGTGTGTGTTTTTTAAAAAATTCTTTTCAAATGGTATTAAAGCTGTCCAAGTAGACAGCAGTAGTTTCATATAATCTAATTTACATAGTAAGAGACACTCAAGATATATATTTTTAATTGGTCATGGGTGTCATAAATTGAATTAGAATTTATTTTATACTGATTATGAGACTGAAATCAAAGCATATACTTAGAATTCTTTATTATGCTTTGTTACTTTTATGGTATAATTATGATCATCGTGAAATCTTGACAAGGAGAATTTGGTTTTCTCTTTATATTTCCTGATCCCTTTCTGCTCAGTCTTATGCAGGAGACAAAAAAATACAATATTTTCTCTGGTACTTCCAGGTTATCACAAAATGTAGCAGCTCAAGTGTCCATTCATAGATGAAAAGATGAATAGATAAAGATGTGGCATATAGATAGAGATATCTATAGATAGATGATATATAGACACATAGGTAGATAGATAGATAGATAGATAGGGATATTACTCAGCCATCAAAAAGGATGAGATCATGCCATCTTGACAACATGGATGGACCTAGAAAATATGCTAAGTGAAATAAGTCATACTGAAGAAAACAAATACCATATGATCTCACTTACATGTGGAATCTAAAAAATGAAACAAGTGAATAAACAAACAGCAGAATAAGACCTATAAATGCAGAGAACAAACTGATCGTTACCAGAGGGGAGTGGGAGATACAAGCTTCCAGTTATGGAATGAGTGAATCATTGCAACAAAAGGTACAACATAGAGAATATAGTCAAGAGTATTGTAATGATGTTGCATGGTACCAGATGGTAGCTATTCTTGTAGTGAGCATAAGTTGATGTATGAAGTTGTTGAATCACTACATTGTATACCTGGAACTAATGTAATATCATGCATCAATTATACTTAAATGAAAAAAATGAAAACATTTTTAAAATAATTAGAAAAAAATTAGAATAGAAAAAACGTAGTTCCTTATAATCAAGAAGTGCTTATATTTCCAAAACAAGTTCTACAATACAATTATAATAAAAATAGATATTTCTCATGAATTATAAGATTTTGTGACTTCTTTCATCAGGGCATAATTATGAAAGCATATTTAAAAACTTCGGAGTACTCTTAGAATAAAAGGTTCCATGTCCCAATGTTTAAAAATGAAAATGCAGGGGCACCTGTGTGGCTCAGTCAGTAAAGCGTGAGACGTCAGCTCAGGTCATGATCTCGTAGTTCATGACTTCTAGCCCTGCATGGAGCTCTGTGCCGACAGCTCAGAGCCTGGAGACTGCTTCAGATTCTGTCTCCCTCTCTCTCTGCCCCTCCCCCACTAGTGCTTGTCTCTGTCTCTCTGTCAAAAATAAATAAAAACATTAAAAATTTTTTAATGAAAATGTAGATCATGAATTATAAACAAATATATTTTTTCTTCTCCTATGATACCATACAGGGCAAAAAAATTGCAATTCCCAGAATGCTAAAAGATTATGTCTCAAGGTGATACCAGTTTTTAATACTCACAAATTCTTGCATGTTTAATTTCATGGGAGCAAATTTAAATTCCTGAAGAAATCACTGTAAGTTTTTCCCATAGTTTTTTCATCATTGTTAAACCAAGTGTCATTCATAGAAAGACAGCATATGCTTATCTAATTATATATAACATGTATGAAGAGCCATTCAAAATATTTATTTTAACTTTTCCAACTTTACTGAGGTATAATTGACAATAAGAGTTATATATATTTAAAGTGTACAACATAATTATTTAATACTGATTTACATTGTGAAATGATTATCACAATCGACACAATTAACATATTACTTCATATAGTTACTTTTTTTTTTTTGTATGTGGTAAGAACATTTAGGATCTACTCCTTTAGAAAATTTCAAGTATAAGATACTGTATAGACATTTTTTCAAAGAAGACTTACAAATGACCAACAGGTATGTGAAAATATGCTCAACGTCATTAACAAGGAAATGCCAGCAAAAACCACAGTGAAATATCCCACTCCTATGAGAACAGCCATTAACAAGGACAAGACACAAAAATGCAGGAGAGGATGTGGATAAAGGGGACTCTTGCACACTGTTGTTTGTTTCTGACACTTGGACAATTACTGTCTATCAAACCTTAATGCTCTTGTTACTTGTCATTATGTTTTATCTAGCATTTTCATGTATTTATAACAGCCTTAATTCACCATCTTACTGAAATTGTTACAAATTTTTTATCACTCATTTCTTACATCCAACCCATCAATAAACCATTGTTAATTCAAATTCCATATACATCTTAAATCCATTCCACATTCTTCCACATTACTATTAAAATCTAATTCACTAGAATCTCTGGTTTGGTCAGACAAAATAATCTATATAGAATATAGGAACTGGATTTTGTTTGTTACCATCCAGAATTAGCTAAACAGCAAAGCTTTGAGCCAACTATCAAGTTTAGAGGCCATGGAGTCCTCCAAAAGACCACTCTCACTTTTGACATCAACTGCAAGCTCAGAGTACCCAAAAATCATCCTCAGATTCCATAATCTATGAGAAGCGTGGACAAAAATCAGTGAAAGATATTATACTCATGGTTATGCTTTATCGCAGGGTTTCAGTACAAATTAAAATCAGCCAAAGGAGGAAATTCATAGGATAGTCTCAGAAAATTTTGAATTCAAAACTTCTGTTTCTTCAGAAGATATTACCCTCTTGAAATTGATGCATGGGATATTGTTTTAGTGTTCAGTTTTTCTATTGGGCTTCCAATATGTAGGCATGATTGACTGATTGATTTTGCATATGATTGACCTCATCCTCCAGGTAAACTGTTATCTTGTGACCCTAAACCCCCATCTGAAATCACATAGTTGGTCTTTCTGGTTTGGCCAGTCCCATGCTAAAACCTTTTGATAAAACAGGCCCCACCCTAAAATACAGTATGGCCAACTCCTGACCTAAACAAAGATAATCCCATCGTGTATGACATAGATTGCTTTCAAGAAGCCAAGGGCAATGGACAGACATCTCTGGATAAATTTCTTACTACATACTCTTGAATTTTTTCCTCTAAAACGGAATCAGAGTGAAATATTTTAAATTAAACATATTGAATAACATCTGTACTTAAAGTAGTTTCTTTGTTAGCTTTCCCATTAACACTGAGGATGAACTGCAAATATAAAAGCATGACCCTATAAGGCTCTAAATATTCTTAAATTTGTCTATATTAATCAGTCATTCATTCAATTATATATTGAGCCTCTATGTGCCAGAGACTGTTGTCAACAAATGTAAGAAGTATTTTTGGATTCTCAAGAAACTTACACAAGATTGAAAGGAACCATACAAGCAAATAAAAGATAAAGTAACTTTAGATAGTAACTGAGACTTCTTTTAGATTTACTGATATAAGAATTTATTTATGAAGACACACAAATATATTGAATGATGGGCCATGCTGAGTTCTAGAGAAAACACATTCTCCACTGTGGGGGATATTTAGTGAAAAGACATTGACATGGAGATTATCTTTAGGAAATAAGAAGTGACCTAGTATGGCTGGAGTGAGTAAGTCTGAAATGTGTATGAGATAAAAGTAGACATGTATTCAGGGGCCAAGTTATGCCCTTATAGAGAAGATTAAACAGTCTAAATTTTATTGTAATGTGATAAAAAGTTATTCAAAGATTTTAAGTATAACATTAATATCTAATTTTAAGAAATGCTCAGACTACTGTGTCCAGAATGGATTATATTAGAGAAAGTTGAAAGCAGGCAACATAATTGGAGAGTATATAAATATGTATATATATTTGCTTGGAATATGGAGAAATTGGAGATAGCATTACATATATAGACAGCAATAGATACAGAATGTTTTTGAGAAACATGATTTTATCATTGGAAATTGTATATCATTCTTGGATTTGCTGAGATGTTGAAGCCTGAATAAGAAAAATATTTTGGGGGATAGGAATCCAGATTTATGTTTTAGTAATATTAGATTTGTAATATTTCTTACATATCAGTAGAAATTAACAAAAACAAGTTGTATCTCTAATCATGAGCAAAGGTTTACAGTTTTGAAATATATTTATAGATGATGTTTAAGTCAAGAAACGTTAGTAAGTTAAAAAAAGAGATGTGGAGAAGCCAAGAATTTACTCTTGGGCACTCTAACATTGAGACTTCATTTAAACTAACAAAGAAAAAGATTTGGGAAAAGAGACTAAAGAGAACCAACCTGTAAAATAGGATGACAGCAGAGTCCAAATAAATTCAAGTTAAGCAATGATCAACTACAAATATGGTACATTGTGGGTAAGAAAAAATAACACTGGAGAGTAGCCACTGTAAGGGCAATAGAGGTTATGCAGAATTACATAGTTAAACCCCAAAATGTTCCAAGTAAAAGACTAGATTCAAGAAACTATATATTATACAGCTACATTTATACAAAACATCTACAAAGTTAAAATATGTAGTAAGGTCACATTTGTAGAAAAGACAAAGCTCTAGAGACAAAATGTGTTTGCCTGAGCTTGGAGTGGGGCAGGGATCCACTACAGACAAGCAGGAGGAAATCTTGTTGTGGAATTGTTCTAGAATTATGCTGATGGTTGTACAACTAATTTACTAAACAAACAAACCAACAAAAACCCCATTACATTCTACATTTTTCAATGGGTGATTTTTATGGTATGTAACTCATGCTTCGGTAAAATTAAGTATATATAAACAAACACACAATCAAACCCCTGAGTGGTATTTCATTGTATGAATAGACTACATCTGTTTATTCATTCAACAGTTGATGAGCATTTGTATATTTTGTAGGTCTTGGCTATTGCAAATAAATCTGCCATAAACATTCATGCATAACCCTTTGTATGAAAACATGTTTTCTGTTCTCTTGGGTAAACATGTATGCATGAAATGTTATTGATTATATTGTAAGCATATATTTGATGTCTTAAGAAAATGCCACATTTTTTTCCCAAAGTGTTTGTACCATTTTACATTGCAAACAGGTGACACTTGGTATAATCAGTTTGTTATTGATTTTCATTGTATTTGTTTTAATGTGTGTTATAGCATCTTATTGGGATTTTGATTTGCATTTCCCAAATGACTAATGATGATAAGCATCTATACATATGCTTATTTTCTATTTATCTTCCCTGTCAAAGTGTCTGCTCAAATAATTTCTCCTTTTATATATTTGAGACATATTTTGTTAGTTTCGAATTCTGAGAGTTTTTAAATAAATGTTGGGCAGAACTTATTTATAAGACATATGATCTGAAAATATTTTCTTGTCTGAAACTGGTCTTTTAATCCTTTTATCTGTGCATTTTGAAGAGTTTATAGTTTGGACAAATTTAATTGAATTGTGGTCATGACTTGAATTCTTTTGAAGTTAATGAGAGATGTTTTATGGCCAGAATATGGTTCCATGTGAGCCTGAGTATATATTCTACTGCTTTTGAGTGGAATGTTTTATAAATGTGAATTAAGCCAAGTTGATTGATGGTGTTGTTTAGGTCTTAAATCCTTGCTGTTGCTTTTGCCTACTCATTATATCAATTATTGAGAGAGAAGCATTAACATTTCTTACTATAACTCTGAATTTTTTTCTAAGTTGTGTTGGGTTCTATTAGGTGTTTTGTTTTGTTTTGTTTTTTTATAGCTATGTTGTTAGGCGCATAAATGTTTAGAATAGTTAGTGTTCTTGATGAATTGACCCTTTATTATTATTTTTCTTTGAAATCTACTTTGGTTTGCATTTAATATAGCCGCTCCAGCTTTCTTTTGACAGGCAGTATATTATTTTCCATATTTTAACTTTTAATTTATTTATCTATTTATATTTAAATGCATGTCTTATAGGCTTCTGTTATAGATTGAATTCTGTATCCAAAATTATATGTTGAAATCTGAACCACTGGTACTTATGAGTATTACCTTATTTGGAAATGTAGATGTAACCAAGTTAAGATAAAATCCCACTGGATTAGGATAGACCTTAATGCTATGACTAGTGTCATTTAAGAAAAGAAAATTGGACCATAGATGTACACATATAGAGGGGAGAACAACATGTGAAGACAAAGGCAGAGACAGAAGTAATGCATCCGCAAGCTAAGTAATGAAGAATGACAGAAACCACCAGAAGCTATGAAGAGGGATACAAGTTTCTATGGCCCTTCTGACAACTTGACTTAGACTTTTAGCCTCTAGATATGTGAAATAATAAATTTTCTGTTGTTTTAAACTCTTTAGTTTGTGGTACTTTGTTACAGCAGTTCTAGGAAACTAATACAACAGTATATAGACCATGTTTTTTATCCAATCAGATGTTGATCTATTTATTGTTTGAGGATTTTCTTTAAATCTCTCTCATCCTAAAGGTTTTCTAGTGATTAATTGTTTCAGAGCTATCTATCTATCTATCTATCATCTATCATCTATCTATCTCTATCATCTATCTATCTACCTATCTAATCTATCTCTATCTATCATCTATCCATTGCCATCATCTGTCTATGTATCTATTTACCATGTGTCTATTTTGATGTTTTTATTTTTTGTTGTTGTTGATTTTCTTTTTCCTGTTTCTATTTATTTTAGAAAGATTTTTTCTCTGTATATAAAATGTTCTATTGACCTCTCACAGTCTTTCTGTTGAAAATCTGTGCCATTCGTACCTTTGTTTCTCTGTAGACGTGTCCTTTTTCTCTGGCTGCTTTTTAGATTTTCTGTTTATCATTTGTTCTGAGCAATAGCTTATAATGCGTCTTAGTGTGGTTTTCTTTATATTTCTTTATCCCCATGTTTGCTGAGCTTCTTGAGTTAATTAATAGATTTAGTGGTGAGAAGATAAAAAGTTTTCCTATCATTGTGTAGTATGCAGCCAAGTTTTCTGTTGAGAAACATTAAGAAAAATACGAAGTAAAAAGAGATTTATGTTCGGTTTGAGTATGTAGGAGATGATGTAAATAGTGATCTCTAAAAATGAGAAAACAGGTATACTCAGTGACTTTGATAGGATTATTCACTTCAAAAATCTTTATTACACTTATTTATTTATTTGTTATTTATATTTTATAATTATATAACTGTATATAATACAGATAAATTTTTCATATTTATATATTTATATTACTTATAAATATATAAATATTTCATTTATTATTATTTATTTATTTTTATTTTGTTATACCTTCGTTACCCTTTATTACGCTTCAGTGATGCCAGACTTCTTCCTCCAACATATTTCAAGTATTTCTTCATTTTAGCTTGTTACTTCCTTAGAAGTTTTCCTCTACTTCCAATCTATACCTGAACTATTATTATTTCTAATATTCATTTTTAGCATTATATAAGTATTTGCATACATATCTAGTGTCTTTCTTTTCAACTGAATTGTAGGCCCCATGAAATCAGAATTCTGTCAGTTTTGCTCACAGTGCCTAACATAGTGCCTGGTCCATAGAAGAAGTCATACAAAGGTATATAGGGTTTTGAAGAATGGTCATAAATTTTCCAATTCACCTTTGTCAAAAAGAAAATTGTAGCTAAAGTGCTCAAAACAGAGAGATACACATATCCAAAAATATGTATATTTTTATATTGTAGGAAACAATGAAATACCACAAATATTTCATAATTTACGAGATATTTTTTAGAGACTATCAGTTGAATGAATTTAGGAATAATATGTTTTGAAAATGGAAAGTAAGTAATCTAGTTATGTATAAGAATGGGTTTCATGCTCATTAGTGTTTTTCAAAATCCTGTGTTCTGTGAAATGTCAATAGATGTTCTTGTGTTACAAATCATTTTGTTATCAAAAATTTGGGGGTAACTAGAGTTAAACACATTCCTTTATTGAAGTATGTATCCAAATGGGATGGCACAAAACATATTTATTCTTATTTAGCTCTTGAACTCTTTATCACTGAACACATATTAACTGATTAGTAAACATTACTGGTTCTAATATTCTGTAGTGGTAAAAATAATAGCATGATAATTACCAAGGTTATTTAGTATTCATTTAAAATAAAGACCTAATTTTTAGCAGCTACCTTGTTAATTTCCTTCTTCCTCTTTTCCACTAACTTTTGATTCACATTTAAATCACTATAATTACAAACCAACCACCATCCCTAAAACCTTTTCAGGACTAAATTAAAAGTTATAAGTAAATACTTTTGTTGGAAATGGAATTTCTACTCTCAAACCTATTTAAGAAAGCTTAATTTTGAGTAGATTAAGTACTTAAACTAAAGTGTGGATCAAATTAATGTACTAGATCAATGATTTGATCAGAACAGTCTAAAATTCAAGGATATCTTTAAATCAGTTATCTGTATCCATTCTTATCTGACATTCCAAATTTCAGACTTTGACTTCATATTGAAAAAATAAAAACAATAATGATACTCTTTAAGGAAAGCACAAATAGTCATTCTATTTCAAGTAACCAACTGATAAATAAGCTTAATATGGAACAAGTTCACTCAAGTTTCTGTTAAAAACATATAATATGTCTAGGTTCCTGCCAGTGATGTTTAGGATAAATGTAACTATGCTTCTGTTCTTTGGTTTTGTTTTAAACCCATATCCTCTTAGGTTATTGAAGCTGAAATTAACATGTCATAGTTTCTTATTGAGTTAGCAGTGTTACATATCATCTTGAATCATATTGCACAGTCCATTTTTCTAACAAAACTTTAAACCTTAGGGCTATTTTTAGGATAAATAAAAGCTTTGAACCAGGAATGAGTAAGACTTTTTCTACAGCTTTAAACTAGGAATTCCAAATGGTGTACTTAGATCCAATTATAGACTCTCTAGCCTTATATATTTGATTACTTAGGTAGTTGATATTTCTAATACCCTTATCTCTCACTTTTAACCACACTAGAATTCCTTTGTTTTGTGTGTGGATTTCTTAGAATGAATGTTGAATTTATTTTGTTGAAATCTGGCATAGTAGTCATTTTGAAATATTCAAAGCAATATATTAAATAAGCCTTCACTCAAATATCAATCTCTTGGCAAATGTGATCACTTAGTAAGCAAAAAAGGATATCTCTTTGGAGATTATTCCACTTGATGGTTTAAAATGATATACTGGGAGCTTGGGAGGAAGGTATTATGCAAGTAAGCACTGGGTTGGATAAATAAGCTATATTTTACAAGATATCTAATATTGAAAGTTCTTTTTATTTATTTCACATTTTAACTATGTCAATGTATTTATGAATATATATGATATAAAATATGTATGTATTAATTTAGAGAACATGTTATTTAGCATATGACAATTTAGAATTGTACACAGAAGTATTCATTTTACTCAACTCTATTGAATATAAGTGTAGTTACATGATTTTTTTTTTTTTTTTTTGCCAGTAAATATAAGCGGAATTGATATGTGTTGATATGTGTCCCTTCGGGTCAGAAGATCTAAGAGACAGTGTGTTGTGTGTGATTTGCCATGTTCTTTTCCAACTACTGCAGGGGCTGTGGAAGCCAGTGTTGGGACAAATCCTCCTTCAACCTGGTTTTCTTTTTTGTTTTTTCCTTTTCTTCTTTTTTTTTTAATGTTTATTTACTTTTCAGAGTGAGAGAGACAGAGACGGAGACAAAGAGGCAGAGGAGACAGAGCACAAGCCAGGGAGGGGCAGAGAGAGGGAGACACAGAATCCGAAGCAGGCTCCAGGCTCTGACCTATCAGCACAGAGCTCAACATAGGGCTCAAACTCATGAGCTGTGAGATCATGACCTGAGCTGAAGTCTGGCGCTTAACTGACTGAGCCACCCAGGCACCCCCATGGTTTTCTATAATGTGTCTGTACTAATTTTGTTTTACTTTCTGTTCTTGGCATTATCTTGATTTATTCAATCTGTGGGCTGATTTCTTCAGTCTGTGGATTGTTTCTGGTTTGAACGCTATTTTATCCAATTTTCCCCTTCCAGTCCCTCTGGAATTCCAATTATACTTATATTTGACCTTCCTCTTATATCCTCCATGTCTCTCATAGTCTTTCATGATTTTTTATTTTTGTGCCACATTCTATATAACTATTTTGAACATATTTTCCACTTCTCCAGTTATTTTTTAAAATATGTCAAATGTGTACTTAAATTCATCTATTGACTCAGGATTATTATATTTTCTTGTAACAGAATTTATCATATTTACTATATTACTTTTGTAGTTTCCAATTACCTAACAATTTCTTGACTCAGTTTTAACTTCTTTCGACTAATCCTCATTTATTCTAGATTCTTGGTCTAACAATCTCGATATATCCAGACATATGGGCTGCTTCTATTTATGTTTCATCTACTGACCCTCATTTACTGTGTCTTATACTCTAGTCTACCATGTCTTTCTTTCCCATTTTAAAAGAATTAATTATAAACATACTACAAAGCCTGGGATGATGGTATTATCCTATGAGAAGATTTTTGTTTACTTGTTTTGAACAATTCAAGTACAGTCAATGGAAGACCATCCTAATCTAAATGCAAAGCTTTCTATCCAACCAAGATTTTTGGAAGTCCAGCTTCAAGTTCACTCAAGGGTTGTTTTATCTCCTTTTGACTCTTATTATTTGGGATTTACCCTTGATATCCCTGCTTTCTTGGAAGTTGTTTAATGGGTACTTGACTTCAATTTGTCCCCTTGCTTTGTGATGTCTTTGAAGTCAGTTTAGTCATGGTCTTTATTTTTTTTTAAATATTATCAGCAAGTGACTTCAGCACAAAAGGAATTCTGAGTACTAGTGTCATTTTTCCAAGTTCTGGTTTGATATGCTTAAATTTGTCCTAGCTATGCCTCAGTACCTTAATAATGTTTTCCCATTTTGAAGATAATTCTAAATATATTTTGTTTAGATGTCTTAGCTATTTTAACAGGACCATTCTTCTGAATTACTACCAACTTTACGATTATTATTTGCCAATGTATTTCTGACTTTTTATCCACTGTTTTATTACATCTTTCACTACAGTCAAACTTATCTGAGATTTACTACATATTTTGAAGAAGATAATACTTAAGGTGACATTTATTTATCCTAGTGAGACATGTATGGCATAGGGGCAATGAAAATTATTGAGAGGTTCTCAGGAGGATCCCAGTAGATGAAGATCATAATTTCAGAATTCTGCTGTTTTCCTCTTGTGCGGATCAGCCTTCCTTTGGACACCATGGAAAACCATGATTTTAAGTGTAGTAGAAAAGGCAATGTTAAGTCATCAGAAAGTTCACAACATCCTTTTCCTTCTATAATCCAGGAATCACTATTAATTTCCTACTCTCTTCCATGTCCCAACCTATACTCTTAAGAATTTAGGGAAAGACTGAAAAGTTTTTTCTCCTCACATAAATATTTGAGAAATGTATAGCAAGGCAGATAAATGTCAGAGTTAGAAGCTTGAATCTCAAGATTCTGTGTTTTTGAAATATTTATACTAATTGAGATGTGTTGGGTTTGAGATTTGAGTACAATTCAGGTTTGAGTATACACAAGAGAAATTAATATAAGTATGGGGTGATTAGAAAGAAAATAGCCTATATTTTCATAAATATCTTAATTTTTTTAAAAGCAAGTTTGCATACATTGATATATCTATAATTACCATAATAGTTTTGATTCCATTAAAAAGTTACAATGGTAATATATAAATAAAATTATTTATCTTCTTATTATCTCTGTGACATAATTCCATAATTAGGTTTGTAACAGTTGAAGAGAGGAGAAAAAGTTTGCTAAAGACAGAATTTCATATTTTTAAAATTTATAATAAAGTTTCAATCCTTGATTATGCATTTTTCAAAAGTTAAGGCTGATCTAGGGTTTTTGTATAGATATAATCTGCCAATCCCTCAATCTTCCTCGCAAAGAAAAGCCCCAAGCTTTTCTTCAGAATTGACAAGACCTTGTCTGGTTATCATGCAGGAAAGAGCTAAAATTCAAACAATCTATATTTTAAAGCTGTGTTAGAGCCACGAGAAATAAAAATAACAATGGAAAAGAAAATCTGAACTTTTTCAATTTTCCTGTATAAGGATAAAATGTGAGATAATGATTACAATTAAAAAAATATTAGATATATATGGAACTATACATATTCAAGAAAGGCTGCTACTCTGTAAATGGTTCTGTGAGAACTATGTGGCATCCAATCATCACAACCATATATGGCAGCTGTGGGCATGGGAAATTTACCTTAAAAAATCCCCAATCTTTAAGGTCAGTTCTAAATCCTTAAGCAAAGCAAAGATAGAGGATATACATTTCTCTGAGTAAAATACACCGGATATTTGGCCCTGTATGGTTTTGGGTAAATATTCTAGAATGAGAGTCAAAATGACATTGAGATGTAAATGTTTTGTTTTAATGATGTTGATCAGTAAATATTACTCAGTTGTGTCCTAATTGCAATCTTTACCTCATAACATTTTGAAAAGGAAATGGAATGAGTGAATTAAAATAAAAAAAAAAAACATACTTGGGAGGCAGAATATTGGTGATACAAAACAATTGTGATGAAATGTGTTATTAGTTTCAAATAGTTTTTATGGCCCAAAAGTTCTTTCAGAAATATAGAAAGGTACTTTGAAAAGCACAGGTCAAAAGACAGAGAAAAAGAAGTTAATATTGGGGGGTGGAATCTTTAATACCATGTCATATAATGAGAAGCACTGACTAGGTAATATACAACTAATTAAGGATATACAAGAAATCAAACGTTTGTTAGCATATACTTGACAATGATCATAGAGTTATCCCATCTCAAATTTAACATAGTTATATGTGAGAATAATTGCTAATCTGTAATTGGAATTTATCACCTGTCAGTCAGAATATTGACATGACTTTCTTTGTGTGTGTGTGTGTGTGTGTGTGTGTGTGTGTGTGTTTATTTATTTTTGAGAGAGAGAGAGAGAGAGAGAGAGAGAGAACATGAGTGGGGGAGAGGCAGAGAGAGAGAGGGAGGGAGGCTCTAGGCTCCGAGCTGTCAGCACATAGCCTGATGTGGGACTTGAACTTGTGAACTGTGAGATCATGACCTGAGTCGAAGTCAGATGTTCAATGGACTGAGCCACCCAGACGCCTCGACATGACTTTCTTAAGAAAACTTAATATAAATATGAGGAGGAAAAGGGTTATTGAATTTTCTGGCAAATAAGTGATTATTTATATTGTTTTAAGACTCTCCATTTCAGTATAAAATGAGTATGCTTAGAGAGTAAAAGAAGGAAGATATGAAGAAATTCAAGTATTAACTGTACTAAAGTAAATAGAATATTTTCAGTTTCTATGTTGTCTTTTTAAAAATGGTAGACAGGTAGGTAATTCAGATAATCTCTCATTTTAAAATGAGAGGGGGCACCTGAGTGGCTCAGTCGGTCAAGCATCCGACTTCAGCTCAGGTTATGATCTCACAGTCTGTGAGTTCGAGCCCCCCGTCTGGCTCTGTGTTGACAGCTCAGAGCCTGGAGCCTGCTTCTGATTCTGTGTCTCCCTCTCTCTCTGCCCCTCCCCTGCTCATGCTCTGTCTCTCTCTGTCTCAATAATAAATGAAAACATTAAAAACATTTTTTTTAAATGAGAGACTCTTTTTCTTTCCTCCCTGTCTAGTTCTTATAAAAGCAAATCTGTATCTTTGAACACCCCTATAATGGCTTAGATCTTTATATTATCTAACCTTTAAACGTGTGTGTATTCTCACTTTTAAAATCAGTATTAATGCCTAACCCAGAGGATTGTAATGGGAATTTAATGCCATAATCTTCTTGAATAGCATGCCATTCCAACAATTATTTCCCAATCTTTTTAAAAGAAATCTTATGGAATTATATGTTATATAATTCTATTTTCATATTATTCTATATGTGCAAATTGCTTGATAAATCTTATGTTGTTGAGGGCTCGATTTTTGTCTTTTATTTATCAGCTATGACAGACACATAAGGCTCGTTAGCTTGTCATATTGATTTTGTGAAGGAATTCTGGTATCTTTTACTCATACTGTGCATTCAGCAGATTATTGAAAATTTTATTAAGTGCTGTTAAACAGTATAGAGAACTGGAAAATAAGACTAAAACTTAGTGTAGCTTTACTCTTCAAGATCCTTCAGCCTGATTAAGAATCAAATCAACATGAGATAGACTAATAGGAGAAAATCAAATGTAATTTCTTACATAAAGGAAATCCACACAGACATAGAAATTCCAAAGATAGTAGGGCAAATGAGGTATATATGCCATTCTGAACTAAGGAGAAGGAAGTAGGGGTCTGGGACTTCAAAGGGAAGGAATGCAATTCACAGGAAGATGAAAAAGAGTAAATATTTGGTAAACAAACATTTGTAGGGGTGCTCATAAACAATGGGACATAGAGGGCTTTGATCAAACAGGCCTTGCCAGGTTCCTCCCTGTCTACCATACCCAGTTCATTTCACAGTGTGGTTACCTACAGTGATAGATCTCTTCCCGGAGCAGGTCCTCTAACTAAATTCTTTTAGGTAGTTGTAGAAAAGGTAAAGAGCTTTTCGTGAATCTGTTGGGCTTGATTCCTTTCAACTCAAAAAGAATCTTTATGACAATGTGGCCCATCTTGGAGCACCCTATTCTTGGCCCTTATAGTCCTATGGGGATAAACTCATGGATCCGTTATCTAAGAAGCTATGCTTTGCTCTAACTCATCTTTACCATTGATTAAAAGTGTGAGACTTGGTAAAATTACATTTTAATTTGTCAATTTTTATCTCTAATAATGTTGGTACCTTCTGTCCAGTGGAAAAGATAATTACAAAATTTACATTTTATTGTCCTGTAGGGCAACTAGTTTTGTAGGACAGTGAGTAACCAATTTGCATCTCACCCAACAATTTTATTCTAATATTAATACATGAGTTTCTTATAAATACATGGGTCTTCAAACACTCTTTGAATAGCCTTAGCATTTTATTTCTTCACTGATTAACTAAAATAAAATACTTGACATATGTTCTGAATAAAATATTTAACATACATTCTGCTATTTATGAGAAAGTCACTTTTGTGTAACTGTTTGAAAATTGTACTTTACCAGTGCTATGGGCCCAATGTTGAATTACAGTGCAGGTTTTCGGACTTTTCGTTTTTGCCCAGTGCTACATACAGATAGCAATAGAAAATATTCTAGATCCCAACACAGAGAAAAAAATATATATATACTTCTGTGCTCAGAGAGGGTAGAGATAATGAAACTAGAATAAGGAAAATATAATTTTGGTGAAATAAATAGTAAGGATTATTAGAAGCTATTTGCAAAGCTGCCGAACTAAAAAAAGTAGGAACTTTAAAACAGGACCTAATGAAACCATGGAATAGAAAATTGGTAAAATACTTATATGTGGGCCAAAGTATCTCATTGAGTTGGTATCATAGAACGACAGATTATTTTTGACCCAAGGAATCCCCTATGCTACTTTAGGAATAAAAACAAACAAACAAACAAACAAACATGCATGAACAGTTAAAAGTCTTGTTTTAACTTTGCTTCCTTTAAATAACAAGCCCAAAAGAAGTCAGAAGACCTCAGATCCAACACCTACTTCCCTACTTGCTTTTATCTGCAATTCTTGGTAATGGCAGTTTGGGTTCCAGACATTGAAAGCCTGTGTTTTCTCAGACATGCTGCTTTCCCAGGGCAGTGCTGTGAGCAACTCAGTAGCACGCCCATGGAATGAAGACCACTGAGGAGATGAGTGACTGTAACGATCATTTTGATTTTGATTATCTGCCTAATTTTGGGTTCCAGTTGATTTTAAAAGCAGAGATAAAATGTGCATAATCATCCAGGAAGAATCAGTTCCAACATTCCCTGTTAATTTATTCCTCTTTTTAATAGATTGCATTCATTAATTATAAATGGTCCTATAACCTAAAGCAACCTGAGCATCTGGAGAAAAGTTTTGGCAACAGAAACACATGCTGCTCCCACTCAGGAAACAGTAAGCACAGTAATCTGAAAATAGTTCTTTACTTCAACACAGGGAATTATTCTTGGGTAGTCAGTAAATGAGTGTAACATTTTAAGCAGTATCGTATGATGTGAAAAACTGTAGAGGATAATCATACCAGAAGCAAAACTATCAAGTCCTTCAGCCTTTCCCTAAACATCCTATTTTAATGTTATTTATAAAACCAGCAAGGAAGGGTTAACTAAGTAAACTGTGCTCCATTTCTTCAGTCCCAGGTTCTCTGTCTGGCCTCTCATGTTGTTTAAAAACTATGTTGGCCCGTAGATTTAATATCAAGTAATGTTTGTGATTTTCAAGAAGATAAAATAATCTTGTAATAACACATTTACTTCCATCAAACATAACAGAGTTTATTTTCTTTAGAAAACACAATGCCAACTTGAATTACTTTTCACAAAGTACATTTATTTCCATCTTTAGAAAACACTTACGGTTAAGTGTATATTTTAAACTAGGGCATTCTGGTACTCAGGCAGAAACCATTATCTCTGATTAATCTCCATATTGTATCTTCTGTAACTAAATGCGTGACTTACAGTGACATTCAAATTTTGTTGAGAGTTATCTTTATTTGTAAAAATTATTTTTTAAAAAAGTTAACCATGTTTCTGATGTGATTTAGTCATTGTAATGCCTGAAGGCAAATGACTAAACTAGTTGATTTCTCAATGTCCCTTTCAAAGGGTTGGTAATGCCGTCTTTTAAGTCTGCCACTGAAATATAGCACAGATGCTCATCTTTATTTCTATCAGGTTAAAACTTAGTTGGGCAGCTTTGGGAGGCTGCAAAGTCCTCTCAGGAGGGTATCCAAGCACACACTACAGCAATCTGCCACCCTGTTCACACGTCACTCAGCTTTCCTCGTGTCCCTTCCCATCTCAGTTTAAATATCACTCAAATCCAACTGCAAATATATAATCAGCTCTCTCAAATTATATTTATCATAAAGACAGCCAATTATATCTGTGAAATCATAGCTATAGAAAATAAATCCTCGGAGGGGCATCTGGATGGCTCAGTTGGTTAAGAGTCGACTCTTGATCTCTGCTCAGGTCATGATCTCAAGGTTTGTGAGATTGAGCCCCACATCGGCTCTGTGCTGACAGCATGGAGCCTGCTTTGGATTCTCTCTCTCCCTCTGTCTGTCTGTCCCCCAATCATTCTTTCTCAATCTCTCTCTCAAAATCAAAAACATTTAAAAAAAAACCTTTAAAAAAAAAAGAAAATAAATCCTTTGAGACCTCTATTGATAAAGAAATATAGTCAAAACAGTTTTATTGGATTTCTATTTTAAATCTAGATTAAATATGATTTATATCCAAAGCTGTAATTTAATTTGAAGGGATAAGGAAAAGGACCATTGACAAAAGCCTCAAAAATATTTTTTTTACTGAGAAACAATTTTTTTAAATGTTGTTCTGTGTTTACAGAGAGAGGGAAATAGAGGGATGACAATTATTTAGTAATTATAAATCTACTAAGACAAATCTGAAAAGAACAATAGAAAATTGATTTGATAGAACCATGGGTATTTACAATTAACATTCAGTCACCTCATTCAATAAAAGAATGATAAGTATGCACAATATATCCGATATTATTCATTTAAAATGTTTTTTTAATGTTTGTATTCTTATTTTTGAGACACAGAGAAACAGAGCATGAGCTGGGGAGGGGCAGAGAGAGAGGGAGACACAGAATCCAAAGCAGGTTCCGGGCTCTGAGCTGTCAGCACAGAGCCTGACACACGGGGCAGGAACCCATGAACCATGAGATCATGACCTGAGCGGAAGTCAGACGCTCCGTCGACTGAACCACCCAGGCTCCGCTTGGACATTATATAATTTAATGAATTATAAATTCATTAAATACATATGTACTGGCTGAGTATAATATAGTTGACAGTGCTTGCTGCCAGGAAAACACTGAATTTCTTACAAACCAGACAGCCTAACAGAAAGCCCAGATGATTACACAGGTAAAATGTGTAAAATTGTAAAGATTGTCCTGATAAAAGTGTGTCATGGGAGCATGGGGCTGTCCTAGGGGCTCACAGCACAGACACAAGGTCAGGAGAGGCCTCCATGGTGAGAAGACTCACTCTTAAAGTTGAATACCATTTAAGAGAAGTCCAGGAAAAGGGAAGAGGGACATGTATTCTAGAGATAGAAAATAATAAGGGAAATTGTGCAGAAACTAAGAGATACATTATTTTTTTTTCTCATGGGTACAGCGAATGTTTACAATATACTAACAAGAAGGGGCTAGAAATTAATTCAAGACCAGATTGTTAACAAAACTTGAGGGTCATATTTATGTATTAGTACTTTATCTTATATCACAGTAGGGTGTTAAGTAGGCAGAAAGATGTTCATATCCATGTCAGAAAGGTCTCTCTCCTAAAATTGTGATGAATGAATTTGATAAGAACCAGAAAAAAGGTGAGAAGACAAATTAGAAGGTTCTGGCAGCAGTGTGTGAAGGAAATAAGAGTGAAATCCAAAGGGACAGAGTGGGGGGGGGGGAGAGATTTGAAATTTAATTAAACGCAGAAATGACAGGACTTGGTTATTCACTGAATGTTGATGATAGCAGAGCAGTTGAGGATTCTACTAGCAAGAAACAAATGGATATATTGCTGCGCATTAAAAAAAATGAGGAAGAGAGTGATTTTGGAGACAACTTCTAACATTGGCAATTTAATCTATGGAAGTGAATTTAATTGACCAGATGGAGTATATAAAATAAGAAGAAAGAGGACTTAGGACAGAAGCTTGAGGAATGTTATAATTTAATTACAAGTAAGAGAGAATGAGATATATAAAGTGAGAAAAGAAACATCAGTAGGGTGGTGGCATGAAAGTTAAAACCTATATTGTACTCTATGTTAACTAGCTAGAATTTAAATTAAAAAAAATAAATAAACAAAAAGAAAATTTCAAGAGAGGGATTCAAGTGTCAAATCTGGACACAGTAAGACAATGTAAGGATCAGAACTGTCCACGGTCAAGGTGAGTAGCAATGGCATTAAGAGGAATTTAGTGAATGGATGATGTCCAAATCAAAATTGTGGTGAATTTAGGAATGCACAGGAAATTGAGAAAGCAAAGATAATAAATACTAACAATATACTTGAAAATAATTTGCCTATAAAAACTGGGAAATGGTGGGGGTGCCTGGGTAGCTCAGTTAGTTAAGCATCTGACTTCAGCTCAGGTCATGTTCTGGCGGTTTGTGGGTTTGAGCCCGGCATCGGGCTCTGTGCTGACAGCTCAGAGCCTGGAGCCTGCTTCGGATTCTGTGTCTCCTTCTCTCTCTGCCCCTCTCCAGCTCATGCTCTATCTCTCTCTGTCTCAAAAATAAAAAATATAAACATTTAAAAAAATTTTAAATGAATAATGCATACTCTGCGTTATTCTCTGCAGAGAATGTGCATACTCTGGCTCTCTCTCAAAAATAAATAAATATTAAAAAAATTTTTTTTAAAGTGCAAATGGCACTATGGTCTATAAAAGCAAGGCACTCCATCAAAGCAGGGCTGTATATGTACGTGTGTACTGATATGGAGACAAAGTAGGCAATTGGAACAAACATGGAAACCTCTTGCAATTTTCCAAATTTTATGACTAGACAACTAGAAAACATTCATTGAATGCCATATTTATTTGTGTGCTGTATGTTTCTTGTATACTATATCTATTCTAGGGCTGGTGGATCAAAGCTAAACAGAGAAATAATGCATAAGTACTTTGTATACTGTTTTAAAAATATGAACAGTAAGTAGAAAAACAACTAGAAACAGTGTTGTAATCTGATGTTAGTAAGCACAAGAAGAAAAAGTTCAGGAAAAATGGAAAAAAAGAGGGAACCAGGTGTATAGGGCCATCTGCCAAGAACATTAATTTCTGGGGGAGGAACCAGTCAGCCTAAACGAGGATTTCAAGAAGTGGAGGGAAGGGATCTCTCAAACTAACCTCCTACTTCCTTTTTTTTAAATTAATTAATGTATTTATTTATTTAATTTATCTGGTGGTTTCCCACAGCCTGAACTCCAGCAGAAGCAAAAAGAGCCTGTTGACACTTACTTCCCAGTCCATATACAATGATTTTCTTGGACATGTTCAAGATTGTTCAAGTGTAGAGATTGGGTCTGGGGCATGAGTAGCATAAGATACCTAGCACAAAGTAGTCAATATTGGAGATACTAAGTTTGAGAAAATTATGAGACCCTAAGAGGAACTCTCTAGAATTCTCTTTTCTAGAATCTGGAAGTCAGCCAGGGCATTTCAGCTAGAAACTACATCTTGTATACTGCTAATTTTTAAGAGATGACTTTACAGGTAATAATGGCCACATGTTATTGAATATTTATTGCCTTACAGGATTCGATATAACTTCAAATATTTATAAATTTATATTAACTTCTATCACAAAAGCTCTACATTTTATGCATGAAGAAACTGAGTTTAAAAAGATACTGCTTAAAATTCATGCAAAAAAGTGGGGCAACCAGATCTGTTTAACCCCAAAGTCTTTCTATGATCTCACTTAATCTCTTCAACACCCATGTGATAGTTAATATTATAATTCTCCCCGATTAGAAATCCAGTCATTCAGAGAAATTCTGAACAGGATGATATTTTTGTCTCTTTTTTAAACTAAAATATCTTGAGAGTTTGGCATATAATAGGAATTCCACAAGTACTTCTTGAATGAATTAAATAAATTGGCCAAGATCTTATGCCCAGCAAGCAGTGAGGCCCGGTTGCTACCTCACATTCTTTCCCTTTATGTGGCACCTAATTATCAATCCCATGATGAAACTTCTTAAAAAGTAATGGTTTTTAAAAGGATATGAATTACAGTGGAGGGATATAATGTGAAAAGAATTATATCATCTGAGCAGTCAGAGAAAATGATACATCACGTATATTGAGGACAGGGAGATCTAAGCACTTATATTGTGGGAGCAGCAATGTCTTTATTAATTTAGCAATTAGTCATTGCGCAGACAGCGATCCCAGCTAAATCCTCTGAAAGCAGGTGGAGCTGGCATTATAAAAAATTTTTGTTCTTGAAGTCAAGAAATTGTGATCTGGAAATAATTCAGCAAGAATGAAAACAAAGTTATACTGGCATTCTCTCTCTCCACTATTCCTAATGACTTAAGTTTATCTTATCTCTTTGACAACTCATAATTGTAATAATGTGAGAAAATATGAGAGTCAACTGTCATAGCTAAATTTTCCTGAGTCAAGTTTTAAGTATCAACAGTCATTCTCTGAAATTTGTCAAGGTCTGGCAAATACTGTATCTTCTCTCTAAATTTGTGAGGTTTTTTTTTTTTTTTTAATTGTCAAATATGGGCGGGAGTTTAATATTATTATCTAAAAACGTGTACTCGTGCATAAGACTGTGCCTGACATAGTGTCTGCTATCCTTTTGGTGACAGACATGTATGTGATCTAGAACATATTCTCAAATGTTTTCTTAACCAAATTACCTAAAAGAGTACTCCTTAGCAAGGTCTTTCTCCCCTTCTGCTGTCTCTGCCTTTTTTTATTTTTTTTAATTTTTTTTTTTTTTTTTTTTTTTAATTTTTGAGACAGAGAGAGACAGAGCATGAATGGGGGAGGGGCAGAGAGAGAGAGGGAGACACAGAATCGGAAACAGGCTCCAGGCTCTGAGCCATCAGCCCAGAGCCTGACGCAGGGCTCGAACTCACCAACCGTGAGATCGTGACCTGAGCCGAAGTCGGACGCTCAACCGACTGAGCCACTCAGGCGCCCCATGCCTTTTTTATTCTTTAGAGAACTTTTCCTTGTTTGACATTATCTAAAATGGATTTATTATTTGTTTATTTATTTACTGTCTTCAAACTGGAATGCAAAATCTTTGAGGGGTAAACACTTCGCCTCTTTTTTACCAGCTTCTAGGTGCTCATTAAATATTTGTTATATGAATAATTACAAACCCAATTCCTTCACTAACCTTCATTAAGTCAGTTTTGTGCCATTATTTTTATTTCATTTTTTTTAAAATGTTTATTTATTTTCCAGAGAGAGAGCACGAGCAGAGGAGGGATACAGAGGGGGACAGAGGATCCAAAGTGGGCTCTGTGCTGACAGTACAGAGCCCAGTGTGGGACTTAAACTCATGAACCCTGAGATCGTGACCTGAGCCAAAGATCAAGACACTCAACTGACTGAGTCACTCAGGTGCCCTGGTTTGGTCTGTACTATGTTTATTGTGATATAAGGCAAGATTTTAGAACATCAGGATTGAAAAGTGATTTTGAGCTTACAGTCAAAATTCACATCTTCTAAGTGAGAAATCAGTCTCCAGACTTTAGACTAAAACTTTCCCTTCTCTCCACCCCTACTATTCCCTATTGCAAATGAGATCCTTCAAAAATTGTGCAGAGAATTTACTATTAGATGTTTTGAGGCATACTTAGTGTGGATTGTGCCTACAGTCCCATCCTCCCAGTCCTATTACTGTTCCTTGTGATTGTCAAGAGACGACTGAGCATGGAGCCTGTATTATTTATCATTGACTGGGGTACATAGTGTGGTGTTGGGCATATTGAAGGTGACTATGAAATTTTTCCTGAAAAAGTGAACACTGACTGCTATGTGATCATCAAACTATGAACATATAGTAAATAATAATCAACCCTCATTTATTAAGGACTCGTTACGTACTAGGCACTCAGGTGTTTTGACATGGACTGTATGACTTCAACCTCACAATAATCCTACTAGAGCTGAAATATTATTGTCTTCATTTGTAAACTAGAAAGGTTGTTTTGAGAGGCTAATTAGCTACTTACTTGGTAAAATTACTCACTTAGTAAAACTAATCATATACATATCTCTTGTGCCAAAAATTCTATTGTTAAGTATATGCCAAACAATAGTGTGCAGCTCTTTCTCTATATATACAAATATTCATGCCATTACTTTTAGCAATAGTGCAAAAATTTAACCAAACTTATGTCCACTATTATTAAAATAGAAAAATAACATATGATCTACTCATGGAATGGAATAGTGTATAATCATGAGAATGAATGAATTGCAACCATACACAAGAATATGGATGACTCTCAATGAAAGTTGGTATTGAGCAAAAGGAGCCAGATACAAATGTGTGTCTTATAAGTCCATTCACATAAAGTACAAAACAGGCAAACATAGTCTCTGTTAGAGGTTAACATAGTGATTACTTATGGGAGGTGTAGTGACAGGATGAGGCTATGGGCCAAGTGGGTAGGGGGATCTTCTGAGATACTCATTTGCTGGATTGTACTAAGTTGACTAGATTAAACTATGTGATTAAATTTTCCATCTCCTTCTGGTATGGTTCCAAGTGAAGATTAAATAAAAGAGGAAGTTGAACACCAGCAGTTGCCATTATTCTTGGAAAGTGGTCATAGTTAGCCATGGGGATGGACAGACACAGTGGTGGCCCTAGACTATATTTTCTTCCATCTACTCTACATTCAGTCATCTTTCTGACTGCTAGTCCTACTGACCAACAGAGACTCTGGACCCACCAACAGACACCTGGCTATCGACCCCATGGTGGGAGTTGCATCAAAGCAACAGCATCTCATAAGCCCCTTTACATTATTCCCACTCACAGTCTCATTCTGGAAGCTGCAGATGTTTCTTTTTTTTTTGTTTTTGTTTTTGTTTTTGTTTTAAATTTCCCTGCTAACTCTAAGTTATCTCTTCTGACTTATGTCTTAGTCAGGTTCACCCTCTGACTTTTCATTCCAAACCTTCAGTTACAATGCTCCTCCCACATTTGTAAAGTATAATCTCACACTAAGTTCTTTATTTACTTATTTCTCATAGTAAGTCTACTTCCTCAAGTGAACCCTTACTGATTCATTGGTAACATTCCATTTCTTGACGTGGTTGTTTGTTACATGGGTTTGTTAACTTTCGGAAAAATTCATGAAGCCCTATACTTATAGTTTTTGTAAATTTCCAATTATACTTTGTGCTTTAGCTAAATGTTTACTTATAAAGCTGCTTGCAGGAATGAGAAGAGCATTTATCCTAGATAGAATTCAAGTTTATTGTCACAACAGAGAAGCATAAACTTCTCTGCTGAGAATGTATATTCTTCCAAAGGAATCACACTGTTTACCTTTTCGTGTAAGACATCCCTGTATCATTTATCAAAAATTCTAATGTAAGAAATTATTGTGTAGTATTGCCTAATGTGGTTATTTCAAATCTCATTAAATGCCTTCTGCAATATTAACTGTAGAAGCTTTCCTTCAGTTCCAAAAATGTACTGCCTGAAAGTATTAGGTACTTTAAAAACTCAGGTACATTCATGAGTTACCATCTAATGATAAAACTGACCTTATTGGACACCTGATGTAATTTAGAATCCCAGTCTGTTCACCTAGCAATTTACTAAATGGCAAGGAAATACAAATATGAAGCAAGAAGTGTTCTTTGAATAATAGTTATTGAACGAAGGGAAAGTTCAGAGTGGACATCTATTGTATACAGGTATGGAAGGCTGAATAATGGCCTGGAAGGAAATCTGGGTTCTAATCCTTATAACCCGTGTGTATTGCCTTGCATAGAGGAATTGACTTTGATATGCATTAAGATATGATTACGGTATCTTATGATTATGAGATATGATTGAGTTAAGGAGACAGAAAATATGGGTAAGTCTTAAATGCAATGATGGAGTCAGAGGGAGATTTGACAGACAAAGAGAAGAGAAGAAAGCAATGTAATAATGGAAGCAGGGGCAGAGAAGGCAATGCAATGAAGGGCCATGAACCAATGAAACAAAGTTAGTCTCCTGAAGCTGGAAAAGACAAGAAAATTATTCTTACCTAGAGTTTCCTAAGGGAGCACGATTCTTCTGACACCTTGATTTGGGCCCAGTGAAGCCCACTTCAGATTTCTCGTCTCCCATATGATAAGAGAAATAATTTGTATTGTTTTAATCCATGCAGTTTGTGGTAATTTATTAAAGTAAGCATGGGAAGCTAATGCAAGAGTAGATGGAAGGCCTCAAGGACTTAAACACTTACACGCATGAGGAATAAGTGCACCTTTTAGAAAGGGAGGACAAGAAGGAAAAATAAACTCAAACAAATAATGGTACTTCACACTCTACCAACTTAAACAGAGATGGGATCCAAAAACATGATGAGATTTTATTTTATTATTTTATTTTATTTTATTTTATTTTATTTTATTTTATTTTATTTTATTTTATTTTATTTTATTTTATTTTTGAGACAGAGACAGAGAATGAACAGGGAAGGGGCAGAGAGAGAGGAAGACACAGAATTTGAAACAGACTGCAGGCTCCGAGCTGTCTGCACAGAGCCCGACGTGGGGCTCGAACCCATGAACTATGAGATCATGACTTGAGCCGAAGTTGGACGCTTAACCGACTGAGCCACCCAGGTGCTCCCAAAAACATGAGGAGATTTTAACTCTGTAGAAGTAGTAGTCTCCAATGATTACATTCTCCATGAGTCCAGATAACCTTGGTCATAGGTTACTTCTCTTACCAATGACATTGATATTACAAGAAAGTAATATTTAATTTAACTAAGCCATGAGTGGATATAAGGCCACATTTGGCATAGTAATTTTCTATGGAAGGAAGTTCTAAGGTGAAATTTGTTAATTATTTGAATCACTGGACAAGACTAAGGTCAATGCGAGAAATATTTTGAGATGGTCTGTGCTTATATATTATAAATTTGATGTGTGTAAATATCTATGCTCACTCAAAGAACCAGGTTTGAGACTATGCACTTTATCTTAGAGATATTGTTGTAAACCTCGAGAGGTTTGTTCTAAAAATTATTCGCATTGTTAGGTGATTCCTATAAGCCATTCCACACATCTCTAAAGTTACACAACTTGTATTAGTTACCAGTGATTTTTAGAATATTCTCATTTTTTTATACCTTCATTAAGAGTTTCTTCCCTGGATTTTTGCTACGCTGCCCGTTTTCTAGTCTCTGATTTTTATTTATTTGTATTTACATACTTGAATCAGTCTTCAAAATGATTCACCTCATTCACTTTTTTCTGATTCACACTGAATGCTTGCTAGGACTGCCACATGGATTTAGTCTCTGAAATATGGCCTCAGGCCGCTGTGGTGCAGGAAAGGGTTAACTCAGCGGGACTTTGTTGCCCTCCCTCTGTACTCCCCAGAAAGGCTTATTTTAAAGACTACAACTGAGCTCTTAGAATGTTCTGTCTCGTAAGGTTGTTTGTGTATGCCTGAGGCCTTGTGACATACTGTACCAGTTTATCCAAATAGTTTACACTAATAATGTTATTTATGGTGAACACCTGCTTTCAATCTGGGGGTCTAGGGCTTCAGTAACTAAAGTCAGTCACACAGGCACTGTAAGACGCCATGATTGTGACTGACCCCAATAAATTCTGGAAAACCAGGCTCAGTGGAACTTCCCTAGTGGGCAACTCTTTGCACTTGTTACCACACATCATTGCTGGAGGAATTAAGCTCCTTCGGTTGGTTACTCTACTGGGAGGGTCACATAGAAGCTTACGCCTGGTTTCCTTTGGACTTTGCCCCACGAACCTTTCCCTTTGCTGGTTTTCTCTGTCTTGTCTCATTGCAATAAACTGTAACTGCAAATATAAAAAAATGATTGCGTTCTGGCATCCTTGTGATTGACTTCAATCAAGATTGAAGGTAGTGTTAGGAACCCCTATGATAGTCTTTTTTCCAGATCTATGTCAACAAAGGTTTTTCTCCCACACTCCCATGGATGGTGCTACAATACCATGCTTGCTGTTTTCCCAACAAAGTACTGAACAGAATGTGGTTAGAGCAAAGAAAAAAAAAAAAGATTGAGCAGAAAGTGATTTAATGATAGGAGAAAGAAAACCTGTAAATGATCCTTGTACCTCTCTTAATATCTTTCATTGATTTTACATCATTCTGTAACTGAGAAAAAGCTCATACGAGGAAAGGATAAGTCAGCTGTGACTTTTTGTGCGTCTACTTAAGTTTGAATTCAATTCTTATTTTTATTCCATGGTTTCTTTGTAATAATTGTGTTAGCCTAGTGCCCTTTTTGTGAAGATAAGTTAAAATAAGATGATATAGTCTGTAAATGTTCCTTATGAGGCGTAGGTAAAGGTATCTTAATAGGTAGGATGTGCATAGTTGAATGAAGGCCTCACACTCAATCTCCAAAAGTATGAGCTATTTGTGGCTGAATTTTGCACCGTCCCCCGCCAAAATGATGTTTTGAAGTCTTAACCCTCATTATCTCAGAATGTGACTGCATTTGGAGAAAGGGGTCTTTAAAGAGTAATTAAGGTTTCCTGAGGTCAGTAGGGTGGGCCTACTCCAATCTGATTCGGGTCCTTATAACAGGAGATTAGGACACATTCTGAGGAAAAGCCATGTAAAAAAAAAAAAAAACAAACAAACAAACAACAAAAAAAAACAAAAAAACAAAACAAAACAAAAAAAACCCTGACTCTATCATGGCTTTGATCTTGCACTTCTATCCTCTAGAATCGTGAAAAAATTAAGTTTTGTTGTTTAGCCATTCAGTCTGATTTTTATTATGGCAGCCCTAGGAAACTAATATACTCTCCAAATTGTAAAACTTCCGATGGACCTTTGGAATGAATTTCAAATGACCTCTAATTCTTTTTAAATAATTTTCTGATATACACAATGAAGGTGCCATCACCAGTCTGATATTACATATTAAATATTGCAAAGCAATGTATTTCTTATCCTTTAAGAAAAAAATGATGTTTCTCCTCTAGAGCTTTTTATAATCCAGATTTATCTATCAGTGATTCCTGACCTACAGGCCATTGCCCAGGTGACTGATGATTGAATACAGTGAATTTATGAATTCATTTGTATATCAAACAATAACTCTATGGTGAATAACTAATACCTACGTAGATCAATATTGTAAACTTTCAGATGTATGTAGATGATATTCTGAACACAAGAGACAAAATCATTTCTAAGTATTTCTGAATGCATTGTAGTGCTATGTCATTAATCAATGAATTCTAAGAGAAAAGTCATATAGGAGTCTACATGTTTTTCATGTTATAAAAATAACCATACTAAGCATAGAGAATCCACATAAGGATACCATCTTCAATTTTAAGTAAGGCTGGAAAATGTATATTTTTTCTTAGGCAAAATAGCACAGGGCATGACCCAGAATCGTAGAAGAAATAGGTATCTTCCATATTACTGATTTTTTTTTTAATTTTTTTTTTCAACGTTTATTTATTTATTTTTGGGACAGAGAGAGACAGAGCATGAACGGGGGAGGGGCAGAGAGAGAGGGAGACACAGAATCGGAAACAGGCTCCAGGCTCTGAGCCATGAGCCCAGAGCCCGACGTGGGGCTCGAACTCACGGACCGCGAGATCGTGACCTGGCTGAAGCCGGACGCTTAACCGACTGCGCCACCCAGGCGCCCCCCATATTACTGATTTTAAAATCTTTATTTTGCAGATGAAGGGGGAAAAAAAAACAGAAGACTTTTATTGTTTCTCAGAGTAAAAGATTTAATTATTACTTAACTGAGATAATGCCTAGGTCATTCAATCCAGTAAAGGCAACATAGAATAATTTTTGGTGACCTCTGAAGTGGGCTTAAATATGTTCAAATTCCAGCTTTATAACTCACTAGCTGTGTGATATTGAGAAAATTAAACTGACATCTACATCTCAATTTTCAAACCTATAAAAATGAGGATTATGAGCTTCCCCTCATAGAACCATTCAGAATGAAAGGAGAAAAGCATGCAAAGTGTTCGGCATAGGGTCTACTAAGACACAATGAGCAAGGATTGGCCTGCCACAATTTTCTAGCATTAAGCTGACTTTTCTCTAGAAGCCCTGTTGCTGCCCCCACTCACCCAGTCCCTTCCTCACTGATTACAGAAGAAAGACTCAGTGATACTGAGGATGTTCTTTAGACTTAGTGAAGGAAAAGTCAGCTCCCCGGCAGGGAGAAAGTCAACTTAAACCCTGCTAATTTCTCTGAAACTAAGTACTTGGATTTATAGTTATAGGATCATTCCTTTCTGCGATGCACTTCAATGACTCTTGGGAAATTCCTAATTTTTTACTGAACTCAAAGTCTTTCATGAAGTCAAAACTTGACAATTGAAAAGTATTTTGGCATTGACTTCAAAATATCTCTCTGTGCCTTTATTCTAACAATGCCTTGTGATTTTTTTCTTTTCTTTTTTCTTTTTTGAAAACACACCTGGTAAATATCAAAGAGAAAGAATTAATGTGTATAAACCTCTTAAAAAAAAAAAGCACTGATCTTTGCCATCTTTAAATGAACCTAATACTGTTGAGAGAGAGGATAATGTCACCTGGTTAACAGTTTAATTTATGAGGGGACATATGCGATTGTATATTGCAAAGGATGCTGTGCTTGCTCTAATCTTCAACTAAATCAACACAGAATGATATGGAAATCAACTCTTTCAAAACGATCAGGCACATTATTACCCAATCCATCAGACCCAAAACATTTCTTTATTCATTCTCACTCTGAAAATTCAGCAGAATACTTTAAATAACTAATATTCAGTTACTTGTTAGTATATTTGTAATTCTTTTCTCTCATTTTACACTGGTATATTGTGCCATATTTGATTGTTTCTACCTTTCCTCACTCCCCCCAAAATATTTTGGAATAAAAAAATTTACTTTTCAGTGTTCTTATGACATTTCCAATTTCAGACTATTGTCATTTGTGAGAACAATGTCTGGTAAATTCATAAAACAAGATAGAAGCCCATAAATTGAATAAGATCTTTATAGCACATTATTTCAAATGTGTATTACAGAACATTTGAGTGTATAAATAAACTTCTGAGTACAGAGACAAATGTTATATTTTTTTAAAGAAAGCAATGCAAACTAGTAATGTAGTAAATGTTCTTTTCTTCTTTCTTTCCTTCTTTCTCTCTCTTTCCTTCCTTCCTCCCTCCCTCCTTCCCCCCCTCTTTCCCTACTTCCTTTCTTCCTCTCTCTTTTCTTTTTTTCTTTTTTTTTCTTTATTTCTTTCCATCTACTTTTACAAGGAGGAAATTTTATCATAACAGTAGTGCAGATGCTAAGAAAAATTATCCAAAACTTGAAAATAAAAGAAAGCCTGCATGATTTTCAGCCTCATCTTGGAACATTGTTCATTGTCCAAAAGGCCCAACCAGAATAATTAATGTTCCAGGAAGAATGTGTATTTGTTTGACCTATTATTTCCTATTAATCAGAGCCCCCAAATTCTGTGAACTTACATGTTAACATGTAAACACAAATTACTTCTGTTCAGTAGGAAAGACACCCAATAGGTTATAATTTTATTGCCCTTTAGGACCTTAATTCATTTTCTATCTAATTTAGTAAACTTATTTCACCATTTTCTAAAGTGTCTACTCACTCTTGAGTTCTGTCTCTGTATCATTCTGTTGTTTCTTTCGTTAATGAGTTTAATCTTTGACATGTTCACTTTATATTGGGAAGTATGTGATAAACACTTTGAAAATGATACATTTATTATTCCTATTTTTATTATGAATAGTTTGAATTCAAACTTCAAATTATAATTATAGTTTGAAAATTTTATGTTTTATTAAGGAAAACAATAATCATTTATAAAGTAAGGTAATTCCTATCACTAAAGAAGAAAACCAGTAAAAAGAGAGTAGGGGTCTGCTTATATCAAAAGAATCCTAGGGCAGCTGGGTGGCTCAGTCAGTTAAGTATCCAACTCTTGACTTCGGCTCAGGTCACGATCTCATGGTTTGTGAGATAGAGCCCTCTGTTGGGCTCCATGCTGACAGCAAGGAGCTTGCTTAGGATTCTCTCTCTCCCTCTCTCTTTGCCCCTCCCCTGCTCATGCTCTCTCTCTTTCAAAAGAAATAAATAAACTTAAAAAAAAAGAATCCACTATAATTAAGATAGACTATCTTCCTTTGCAGCTTTATATCTGCAAAGCACCAAGCATCCTAAAATTGTCTTTAAATAGCTCCATCAACTTTAGATGTAGCATCATCTAAATTCTTTCTTGAGAATTTTCAGAGTTTTCTAATTTAACTTATTTTCTTCCTTTTAAGAGAAAGCTGCCCTTGGTAACTCCTTGGTATAAAGCAATTTTCCTGACCCTTCCAGTGGCAGCTAATGGTAGAAGTAAGTAAGTAAGTACAGAAAATGTGTCCCTTCAGAAGGGGCAGAAAGAGGGAAAAAAAAGAGGACAGAAGTCCTATCAAGAATTGGTGGCATTTGTCTTTTGGGAACTCTGAATCTTCTGAAGAACTTCTCTCAGAAGTGGTGTGAGAGAGTCCATCACTGAAGAACAATGAAGAAGGTGGTCAGGAAGGTAATCAAGATGATCTTTAGTGGTTCACAATTCTCCTTAGAGACCTCCCTGTTTTCAATTTCATTCATCACACGGAGGTTAACTAAGTTAAGTGGAAGCTTAACCACAAAGGAATATTTTTATCCAAAAGGCCTCTCTGCTTTAGTCGGGTTTTCTCCAGCATTTGCTCCAGTGCTTGGTCAATTTCAGTCACTATGGGGGAGAGTATGGGCACATCAACGTGAAAGAAAATGGGTCCAGGAAAAAGTGTTTCAGGAGACGTTTTTGGGTTTGGTTTAACGTTTTGTTTGTTCTTGGTTTTTAGCTCATTAGAGAGAAGCTTGAGAAATCATTCCTGTCAGCAAGATATTGCTAAAGTAATTGGTAAACTTATTTTGAATAGTAAGTTATTTGTCCTTATATCAACAAAGCAGCACTCAAGAATTTGTGTTGAAAGAGGCATTCTTACAGATTCATGTCGTTCAGATCTGAAGTGGCATTTGACATTTGCAGGCAGTGGGTGTCACTTCCTATTTCTTCAAAGGAAGAAACAGATTGAAAAAGTACAGTGACCTATACAAGGCCACACAGTCAGTAAAGAGGCGGAGAAGGGGCTGCATATTACAGGCAAAGAAACATTTTGCTGAAGTAGGAGAAGCCTGAATGCCAGAGCTCATTCTGCCTTGAAAGTTCCTTTTCTCACATACCAGCAATGACATCAAGACAACTACTTTGACTCTGTTTATTCTGCAAAGCCAGATCTGGCCAAAGGCTACCTCTCAATCTTGGTACTGAATATTTTCAAGTTCAACAATTCTGACTGCTACTGAAAGAGGAACAAAGCACTTCCAAGGATCCTAACTATGATTGGTTTTATTTGATGCCTTTGGAATAGACTTCGGGTATATTTGTCATATTTATGTGTCCCACAGCGCTCGGTATGAGGTTCAGTTGAGGTGTGCATTAGTAACTAAAATTAATTTCCCTGTTCTACTCTGTGACAGCAATTTCAAAGTACTTTAAATTCCAAGACATGTTCATCAATGATACTAATGAGTGACAAGCAAATATTTTATTTTGTGTCCGTAATTAGTAATTGTGGAGTAATATATTTCCTAGAGTGTAGGATGATAAAAACAAATAGCTTAAATCACTTTACGATTACTTTTGTTTGTTTCAAATGAAAATTATAAATAAGAATTGAAAAATTATAGTGCAATACAACTAAATAGATGTTTCCATGAATTATGCCATTTTAATTGAAAATCAGAAAACCTGCATTCGATTTCACCAAGCCACACAATACTACCACATCCCTCAATAGATTTGAACAGTTTTATGCTTTACTATTGCATTTCGCTTCTTTGAATCCAAGTAATTAGAATCTTGTTTTGAAAACAAGCCATTTGTTACTGGGTATGTGGCTATTTATTACTTCTCAGTTATGTTTTGCAGCCATGTAATAGAAATGGCACTGAGCAGATCATTTCTCTAGCAATCTGAGAATGAATAATAATGCCATTGAAACAGGAGTGGCAGAATGAACAATTAATGATTTTCAAAAGTATGCTAGTAAATCTGTGCTCGAAATGGAGACATATCTATGACTGCATCTGATATATTTCTATTTGTTTTCCATGTTTTCCCAGAAGACATCTGCCAAGCAAACATAAAGACACCAGAGATGTGGGAAGAAGTTTAAGTGGACCGATTTTCTCATCTTTCTTACATAGGTGTCAATATTTGAATTTAATTTGACAAATCTAGAATAGGAAGGTTAGTTATATTATGGAAGTAATGCTGATGGGCAGAGACAGGACTGATAATAATATAATAACAATTGGAGAAAGCAGGAATGAAGGGGACGAAGGTAGATGCTGATGATGCACACAAAAAGTCAAGGCTAGATCATGACTTTTAATGGCAGAAATCCATGGTATTGACGCTTCACTGTCTTTGAAGAAATTACTTTACCTGTTTGCTCCTCAGTCTCTCCTTTATAAACTGAGGAAAATAACAACAATGAAATACAATGTTTGGGATTACCAAACTCTTACCACACTTCCATTGCTTTTGAAGATTTTTGTGAGGCTTGAAATTCTGCATATATTTTAATGTTTTATGCATATTTAATTCCCTCAGGGCATTTCTTGTTTTGCAGAAACCATATTTGTTTGTATTTATATTTACTTATATCTCTATATATTTCCATTTATAATTCTGTATTTGTACATATCTATATTTTCTGTTTATAGCTCTATAGTTAAAGCATGTGATAATTTAAAAATATTTATGTTAAAATTTTTAATAACATTAACATTATTTTAATTTTTTCAATCCTTTCCAGGTATATTAGATAAAGCCTGGTGCCTCTAAATGAACGATTAATGGCCATTTGTCCAGTATTCAGCTAAAAAATGATATAATTCCTAGAACCTGAGACCTAAAATGATGCCAATTCCTTGGTAACAAATACTTTTTTATGGCAGGTGGTTTACAATCTTCATTTTCACGGAATGAGAGAAGACCTCATTGAGTTGTAACCTAATTAATCAATGAAGATAATTTTTGACAATAGCACAGACCTATTTTAATATTTAGCACATACCTCAGAAAGATTTCTAAAAAGAGTGAATTTGATAAAGGAAAACTTCTATCCCTTCTATTTATTTCTATGAATACTAACTCTCAATTGATAGCATTTATAAAATGATTAATAGGGGTAGAATTTATGCAGAAACATAACACTTTTTAGCATTGTTATTTTAACTGATGGATACAAAGGCTAATAGGAAAAAAAAGATCGTTTATCTCATTAAGAAATATGGTTCCAATTAATTTTTTATATTTAATAAATGCTAATCGTTTTTCATTTATTTGTTTTTAATCAAGCATGTACTAAAAACAATTATAATAAATCTCAGAAAAATTTTCTTTTACACTTCAGTCCCACAGTCACAGAAAAAGAAAAAAAAATCATATATTTTTTTAAAGTTCATATATTTATTTTAAGAAAGAGAGAGAGAGAGCAGGGGAGGGGCAGAGAGAGAACGAGAGAGAGAATCCCAAGCAGGCTCTGTGCTGTCAGCACAGAAACTGACACGGGGCTCGATCTCATGAATCGTGAGATCGTGATCTGGACAGAAATTAAGAGCCTGCTGTCTAACACACTGAGCCACCCAGGCACCCTAGTATTTTTTTTAAATATTTTATGTAATAAAATTATAATAGAATGATGAAGAAAATATTTTACGTCTAAAAATGTCAGAAAAGAAGTATCTATCTATCATTTATCTGTCATCTATATTTTCACTCGCTCACTTATTGGCTCTTTGTCTCTGGAGACCTCTAATACAAAATCCTTATTAGATATGTGATGTGCAATGGTCTTTCCTATTCTGTAGGTTTTATTTTTCTTGATAATGCCTTTTGAAGAACCAAAGTTTTTAATTTTAATGAAATCTACTTTATCTATTTTTTTATTGATGATGATTGTACTTTTGGTGTTACATCTCAAAATTCATTGCCAAAAACAAGGTCATGATTTCTAAATGTTTTCTTCTAAGAGTTCTATGTATTTAACTGTTATATTTGAATTGTTGATCCATTTTGAGTTACATTTTTGGAGGAATAAAATAGGATTCCAGCTTCTTCTTCTTCTTCTTCTTCTTCTTCTTCTTCTTCTTCTTCTTTTTGTACGTGGACATTCAGTTGTCCGACCACCATTTGTTGAAAGCACTATTTTTTCCTAACTGAATGGCCATGGCACCCTTGTTGAAATCAATTAGCTATAAATGTATGTGCTTATTTATGGACTCAGTTCTATTCCTTTGGCCTATATGTCTATCCTTACCTTTGTAGCTTTTGCAAAACAAACAAACAAACAAACAAACAAACAAACAAAGTCATTGCGATGTTGATAGAAATGGTATTGATCTGTAGAATTTTTTGGGTAGTATTGCCATCTTAAAAATAGTAAATCTTCCAATCAATGAATGTGTGATGTATTTCCATTTATTTAGGTGTTCTTTAATTTCTTTCACCAATGTTTGTAGTTTTTTAGTCTCTCACCTATCTTTATATCTTACTTTTTCAATTCCTTGAACTTCATTTTTATCTACTTTTTATGCCTATCATTCATCTGAGTCACAACATTTACCCCCAAGTTTTTCTTCTTATCTAATGAAACAAATAATGTTTCATTTAGTATCATATGAAAACAATAAAAAATCATAATCATATTTTTAATATATAGCCCTCCCAACTTAAGGAAAATTCAGAAAAAAATTCAGAGAGGGCAAGTGTTCATAATTCTAAGTGAAGCACAATTAAAGTGTAGCAAGTGTTCAATAAATATTTTTGAAAAGGTGAGTGATTTCATGAATTTCCAAATCATAATACAATGTTTTTATGGTTAAAATTCCTTCTGGGCTTTCTCCATGAAGTTACTTCAATACCTTCAATTATGGCTGGGGATATATTTTATTATAGCTTCGTCTCATTTAAAAACACATTTCTGGGGCACCTTGGGTGGCTCAGTTGGTTAAGCCTGGGATTCTTTTTTTTTTTTTTTTAATTTTTTTGTTAATGTTTATCTTTATTTTTGAGACAGAGAGAGACAGAGCATGAGTGGGGGAGAGGCAGGGAGAGAGACACACACAAAATCTGAAGCAGATTAAGCCTGGGATTCTTGAATTTGGCTCAGGTCATTATCTCAGGGAATTCAAGCCTCATGGTGTCAGATTCTGTGATGACTGTGTGAAGCCTGCTTGGGATTCTCTGTCTCCCTTTTTCTTTGCCCCTTCCCCCACTTGTGATTCTCTCTCTCTCTCTTTCTCTCTCTGTCAAAAATAAATAAGTAAACATTAAAACACATACACACACACTCATATTTCTTTGGAGCGTCTGGATGGCTCAGTTGGTTGAGTTCCAGACTCTTGATTTCAGCTCAGTTCATAATCTCAAGGTCATGGGATCCAGCCACATATCAGACTCTACACTGAGCATGCAGCCTGCCTGGGATTCTCTCTCTCCCACTCTGCTCCTCTCTCCTGCTTGCACACACACTCTCTCTCTAAAATAAAATAATAAGAATAATAAACAAAAAATAAAAACACATTTCTTCATATTTCTGCACAATATTCATTATTATATTTTGAAGTACAGCATCATATGATTTTTAAGACCCATTCATTTAGGGTTACCAAAGTGTAGGGCTTTAGGATTATGTAGAACAGGGTAGAAACATATTTAACTAAAATAATCTAACATATCAGCACATTTCATTTATAATTAAAAAAATTTTTTTTAATGTTTTTTTTAATTTATTTTTGAGACAGAGAGAGACAGAGCATGAGCAGGGGAGGGGCAGAGAGAGGGAGACACAGAATCTGAAGCAGGCTCCAGGCTCTGAGCTGTCAGCACAGAGCCTGACACAGGGCTCGAACTCATGAGCTGTGAGATTATGACCTGATTTGAAGTTGGACACTCAACTGACTGAGCCACCCAGGTGCCCCATTTTTTTCTTAAAGGCTTTTTCTTTTCTTTGTCATATTCATTACTTCTCAAATGAGGAGGATATGATTCTTTTTATATATTGTTCATATTCTAAATTTTATTAAGTTTATTTTGAGAGGGAGAAAGAGAGCACTGTGGGGTATGGGCTCCGTACCATCAACACAGAGCCCGATGCAGGGTTCAAACCCATGAACCGTGAGATTATGACCTGAGCCGAGATCAAGAGTTGGACACTTAACAGAGGCACCCAGGCCCCTAAATATCTTTCATATTCTGGTTTCCACTAGTTTTTACAAATGTGTACATTTTTAATTTGTAGACACTAATCTTGTTGAAAAATGTTCAGACTAGTAACTTTTGTTTTTTAACTGTGAAGAGAAGCTAAAGTGAGATAAATTTTAGCAGCGTTTTAGTATACAATAGTAAGTGTGCATATATGTGTATATGTGTTTAATCTTTTCAGATTTATTCCACATAGTTATTAAGCTTAGCTTATATCAACACTGACTGTGGTAGTGTTCTTTTATGTTTTGATTAAATCACTAAGTGCATATGAATTAGTGAGAACAATGTAGTTGAGAGATGAAACGCTGTCTGATACAGCTCTGTGCACAGAAACTGCCATTGAACCTACCCGACTCGCTATCATCACTTCCCCAAGAATTGGTGAACAATCATTTGTTTGTCTGATTTCTACAGATGATAGCAAAATATACCAAGAAATCCTAATAATTACTCCCAGGGATCCAAAGAAAAGTGGTGCAAGTCCCAACATTGCTTTGCTTGCTGCCTTTTCAGTGCTGTTTATTGTTGACACGTCTTCATTTAGAAGTTAAACAATTATCATGATGAACCTGAATATATATATGTATATATACATATATATATATATATTTCCCCCCTATAATACTGACCACTTAAAAAACTATACTGTATTGGGGCACCTGGGTAGCTCAGTCAGTTAAGCGTCCTACTCTGGGTTTCAGCTTAGGTCATGGTGTCACCGTTCATGAGTTCAAGCCCCACATTGGGTTCTGTGCTGATGGTGCAAAGCTTGCTTGGGATTCTCTCTCTCTCTCTCTGCTTCTTCTGCTCTCTCTCTCTCTCTCTCAAAATAATAAGATAAAATAAAATAAAAAGGCAACAATTAAAAAATAAAACTACCCCAGGGGCGCCTGCGTGGCGCAGTCGGTTAAGCGTCTGACTTCAGCCAGGTCACGATCTCGCGGTCCGTGAGTTCGAGCCCCGCGTCGGGCTCTGGGCTGATGGCTCAGAGCCTGGAGCCTGTTTCCGATTCTGTGTCTCCCTCCCTCTCTTGCCCTCCCCCGTTCATGCTCTGTCTCTCTCTGTCCCAAAAATAAATAAACGTTGAAAAAAAAAATTAAAAAAAAAATAAAACTACCCTGTATTCCTGTGGCAGGAGGCATCTGCTAGTCAACATATTTATAAATTTTGATGTATAAATTCTACCTCTAGAAACATATCCTTAAAAATATAAGTGGGGGGGGCGCCTGGGTGGCTCAGTCGGTTAAGTGGCTGACTTCGGCTCAGGTCATGATCTCACGGTCTGTGAGTTCGAGCCCCGCATCGGGGTCTGTGCTGACAGCTCAGAGCCTGGAGCCTGTTTCAGATTCTGTGTCTCCCTCTCTCTGACCCTCCCCCATTCATGCTCTGTCTCTCTCTGTCTCAAAAATAAATAAACGTTAAAAAAATTAAAAAAATATATAAGTGGACATGCATAATACATGATTTTATTTTATATATTGTTTATATTAGTAAAAAAATTAAAAACCACAAAAACATATAACAATAGGTCAAGTGATTTAAAGAAAAAATATGTGGAGATTAAAAATGCCATGCATCTTTGTTTAGCATGCATTACTGTTCATAACATATTGGTATATAAATAAAGAAGTTTACAGACAATACATAGAAGCAAACCACTTTTGTAATATATTACACAGGTATATGATATACATATTTTTATAAATGTATAAAGATACATATTTATTTTTTTCTCATTTTTGGGTTATAGTAATTCAAATTATTGAATTTTCCTTTGGGATATACTAATTTTTCATTTATCTGTAATGAATATACAGTGTACATTAAAAAGAATGTAACATACATTTTTTTCCTTTAGCATGCTACAAATAGGTCAGTGTTCTTGCATTATGTAATATAATGGAGTTGTAACACTTAGACACACTTAAGAAACCAAAGGGTATGTTAGTAGTACATCAACGTTAAGGATAAAAAATAAAATACAAAAACGTAAATAATTTTATGCAAAGATAAATTAATGGCACAATTTTAGTTTAGATAGCATACCAGGAGCACGACTTCCACTCTGAATGATGTTTTATGATATAAATGGACACAGGTCACCCAAAACTTGTTCAGAGTAATAAAGAAATGCATTTCTGAGAAGTTTCTAATAGGCATTCAATTTTTCATTCAAATCTTATTCATACAATTAGCCATAGAGGTAGAAATTAGCCCGCAAATAATTGTACTTGTAACGGCTTCTTGAGTAATAAAGTTGTTACCTGTTCCCTAAAATGAAGGGACTCCTCTCCAGACATATGTGCAAGTAACTCATTACGAGCTCCATTATTTTCAGCAAGTGCAAAAGATTTTGGGATCAAAATGGCGAATGTGTAAAGCGCAAGTGTTAATAATGTGCTCATTCTAGTGAACTACTGCGTTGCATTACAAAGTATCCAAACTTAGAGTCTCAACCGATAACCAATTACTAAATATTATAATTGCATGGTTCAGGAATTTTCCAGGAATCAGCTCTCCGATCCTCCAACTCTACATGACATTGATAGTGCTTGTGTTGTATCTATATTGTGGATCAGCTGACCGTGCTTTACTTGCATACCTGGCACCTTAGTGGAGATGGCTAAATAATGGCGCTCACCTGGAACCAGCGACCAAAGCATTGACACGGTGGCATCAGAGCAATTGGACTTCTCCTCCTGTTGATCCACAAAGTCAAGATGGACTGTCCCAGAGGACAAAGCAGGAGTGGTGGATACTTTGGGTCAGTTTTGAAAGGTACTCAGCATCACTTCTATAATTTTTTGGTTAAAGTAGTTATAAGCCTTCCCAGATTTAAGAGGAAGGAGGAGTGTCAAAGAATTTGTAGCCATGTCTAAAATAGCATAAGAGCCTAAGAAAGAAAGATGGGAGATACAATAGAAGACACACGATTGCATAAATGAAGTAGAGTTTATCATTGATTGAATGCCAACACTGGAAATGGGATAAATTACTTGTAAAAAAAATGTATGATATCTTTATCATATGGAAAATATAGGTATAGGAACAACAAACTACAGAGTAGCAAAATATCTTGTTTAAGGAGGTGCTTCTCTAAGTTTTTAATATTTTTATTAAGTGCAATAGCCACAATTTATAGATCATGGGCTCTGTGCCGGGCACTGTATTAAATGCTCTGAATTTATTATCACTTTTAATTCATGAAACAATGCAAGAGGGATACTACTTTTTATGTCTGCTTCATAGTTTATAAAACTGACATGTGGAAAGGTTAAGTAACACATCAAAGATCACATAAGTTGTTACCAGGAACAAGCACCATACATTCCTACATTATCAGACTCCAAAACACATGGCTTTAACTACTACATTTTACTGCCTTTAATTACTTTGAAGGATGATTCTTTCTTTTTTTAATGTTAATACTTATCTATTTTTGAGACAGAGACAGAGACAGCGGATGAGCAGGGGAGGGGCAGAGAGAGATGGAGAGGAGGAATCCAAAGCAGGCTTCAGGCTCTGAGCTGTCAGCACAGAGCCTGATGCAGGGCTTGAACTCACAGGCTGTGAGATCATGACCTGAGCTGAAGTCAGGTGCTTAATGCATTGAGCCACCCAAACTCCCCGAAGGCTGACTCGTAAGTAAAGACAGCTTCAAGTTAATTTTTTTCTAACATGATTACTGAAGTATCAGAGAAAATTATCTTTAATAATGCATGTCCCTGGACTTTTGTGGGACAAAGCTATTCTGAAGCCTTATTCAATGACTAAGAGTAAGTTCAGAGTTGTAGGAAGAAACCTGCATGAATTTTTCATGTTCATTTATGTTAATATTAACCAAGAATTTTTGTAAAGGAGCTATCTTTTTGGAAATTTTGAATCATAGAAATGTAGCCATGGAAGGGAATGTAAAGGTAGTGTAGTCAAGTAACTTAACTTTATTTATAGTTGGTTTATTTTCAAAGTCATGAAAGAGCATTAAAATGATACCTTCAATAGACTAATTCAGAGTATAGAAGTTTTGACTAAAAATTGTAACTTTTCCCAACTTTACCTAAATAACCTAAAATATTTGTAACTTTGAAAGTAACTTTTAGTATTTGTCCTCAAAACAAACAAAAATGTTCATGAATACCTATTGAAAATGTCTCTGAAGGAGTGGGTTTTCCAAGGACTCTGATGATATATTGATCCACTTTTCTTAAAAACTTTTGGTTAAAAAAAAGCTAAATAAATAAAGTATCAATCATGAATTACACACTGAGATATGAGGCACATTCAGAAGTAATTTGCAATAGGCATGACAAATCTAGGTGATTTCCCTTAAAAAAAGACAATGTAAGTTGGCTTGAAAGGCAAAATTACAGTCTGCCATCTGAAATTGTTGAAAACTAAAATCATTTAACCAGGACATAGAGATTTTCCATAATAAACACAGCATGACAATGCTTTGTTTTTATAGCTCCATAGAAACCCAAATCTATCAGGACCTGAAAAGTAGTTTAGAGTTTCCATTTCAATATTATTTCTGTAAATAATTTATGACTCCAATATTTACATATCTACCCTTATTTATGTTACATCCTGATGCTATAAGAAATATAGTCCCTAAATATCTCAGCATACCATTCTAGGCTCTTCCTGGACTTGCTGTTAGTAATTTTTCCTAAGGCAGAGATCTTAGCCCAACCACATGGGGCCAAAGAATTTCACCTTCAATAAATTCATTGGACTTTCTTAAACCATTGTTTAGTTTGAACCATCAGCTCGGTAGGGCATTATAACTATTTGCCTGTGGAGAGTTGCTTCCTTTAAAGGATCATCTGAAAAATTTCTTTCTTCCTGAAGCCTTCCCTCATACATCCTCCTTTACTAAAATTATTCTTTCTTCATATATTAGCACTGTCATTTAGCAGATCCCTTTGCACTCATTGAGGGAGAGGCAGAGTCACTTTAATCCTGTATTGCTTTGTTCCAGCCAAGCAGTCAACTGATTGGAGGGCCATCTGCTTTACTCATTCTTCCCAATTTCCCTTGTTACTCTTTTTTTAATCATCTTCCCTCCAAGTCCCTGACCATCTAGCTAAACCATTGCCCACAGACCATGAATTAATAAATACTCATGCATGTGGCCATTTCTCCTTCCAAGCAAAGTGGCAGCCATTCAAGATTCTGGTCACTGAGAGGATTTTCCTTCACCCCTGTTCTCCAGCGATGTCCCTGGAGTCTTTCTAGTCCCTAGAAAGAGACTAGAGTGCTGCAGCTGTTCACTTCAGGGTGGTTTCTGCATGTCAGGCAGAACTATCTGTAGAAAGAGTCCCGAGTCTTCTCTTCCTCTGCCAAGTGGTTATAAGGAACACCCCAAGAAACCACAGATAAATGCTGGCTAAGAGAAAGAAGGCAGTGTAGCAGGAGTGGGAACCATGGACATATGAATAGGACTTAAGTGACAAATCCTCTCTGACATTCCAATCTCTCTAAACCTCTGACTCCCTTATACTACATTAAACCAATATATGACTGGCATTTCCCACTCACTCTTTAGGGGCCATTTTTGGGGCTATGCTTCAGGCAAACAACCAAACTGTTAGAGCTTTTTCCAACTCCTGGAGCTACAACGTTAAAGGCAGAATCTCTGCTTATTAAACCCATATTAATAAACTTATCCTGGGGTGCCTGGGTGGCTTGGTCGGTTAAGCGTCCGACTTTGGCTTAGGTCATGATCTCATGGTCCGTGAGTTCAAGCCCTGCGTCGGGCTCTGTGCTGACAGCTCTGAGCCTGGAGCCTGTTTCAGATTCTGTGTCTCCCTCTCTCTCTGCTCCTCCCCTGTTCATGCTCTGTCTCTCTCTGTCTCAAAAATAAATAACGTTAAAAAAAAATAAACTTATCCTGATCCAACTTTGTGTCTTCTGATAATATGGTCCTGTTTTATTTATTTAGAAGTAGACTTTCCCCTATTCAGTCATTGATCTTCATTTGCCCAACCCTAGGTCTGATACATCAAGGACACTTAGTAGATATTCATTGATACAGAAATTAATGAATAAGGGTTTTTATGAGTGTTTTTAAAATTTTAAGCAGAGGTACTAATTGCAGTCAAAAGTTGAGTTACTATTTCTATTACTAGAATCAGAAAATCTAAGTTAGTTTACAAAACATAAGGATGTGACTAAGAGTTGTTAATCTAAGCAAGGTAGATATTGGAGAAATAGCTTAGACTGGTAGCTGGTTTCTGGGTTGCCTTTTATAGTGGGAAGTGCTGACTTAAGATTTGGATTAAGTAACAGCAAGTTAGAGAAAGGCCAAAATTTAACAACTGGCTTTGCGGTCTCAAGGTAGAAGTAAGATTAGGAAGTAGGCCAACCCTATGATTAACTTCTAGCCTAGAGAAATCAATGGCAGATACAGCAAGAAAATAATACAGAAAATAATTTAGAATAGCTCATCTCTGTAGCCTTGGAAGCCAACTTTTCTAGTTTGCAAGAGGGCTGTTCAAGAGGAAGAATCAAAGAAACAGAAGGTCATTTATTTCTGGGTTTTAAATGATTTTACTTTTTAAAATTTATTTAGTTTTTTCTGAATAATCACACATGGTATAGAACAGAAAGTTACTTATGTAGACCTCATTCCCATAACCAAAAACTGATTCATTTTCTCTACTGTAGGTCTTTTAAATGGAAAGCAAACAATTAGGCAGAGGGAAAGACCTAATGTTTTGCTTTATTCACATTATGTTCCTAATTTGTCACTTAACTGGCCATCCAAAAACAGGCTGGAAGGAAAAATTCAAATGCATCTTGAATTCTAGAATTGGGCTTTAGATTTTCCAGAGTAAAAGCGAAGCAAAATATGTGTGTAGAGTTTTGCATGGGTGGGTGTGCACTTTCAAGGCATACATGTAGGTGGAAATTCAGAAGTTTGCTGAAGTACCTTTGCATTTAATTAAAAGCTTATTTTCAGAACAATGAAAAGAGGAAGTTTTGCCCTTGATAAAGAGACAAAGTGGTGGGGCATCAGCAGCCCTTTCCTCAAGGCACATTCCTCCTTGAGATAAAGTCTAGAAAATAAATGGGGACAACCTTGGGCTATGTGCTGATGTGCTCTAGGTTGTAACTTTATTGATCTTTGGCTGCAGGCAATTACCCGAATAGGTGGCAACAGGCACAAAGGGTGACATGAAAGAGAAAGAACAATGTCCCTCATGTGGCCTAGAGTCTGCAGACCTCACGGCTTTAACTTAGAAAAAACCCCAAGAAACTCGGCTCCCTAGTGGTCTTTGGGGATCACAAATTCTGGGCATAACAATGTTAAGTTGCAAAAGGGGTTGGTCTAAGGGGAACTGGGTAGTCCCTAGAAATTTCCATCTGCCATCTTTTCCCCACTCCTGCTCATGTCTATCTAATGCTAGTAGTTTTTCTACCTTTGGATTTTGTGTGAGGTGAATGGCTGAACCCAGTCTGGGTCCCCCAGAGCCAGGTGCCCTTGCACTTCTGCACCTCAGCTACAAACATTACTGGGCATTCTGAGCCAGAAAATTATTTGTTGCAAGGACTTTCCTGTGCATGGCAAAATGTTTAGAGCATCCTTGTTCTTTGCTCCTTAGATACCAGTAACAGTTCTCCTCTACCCCTAAGTCCTGATAAGCATAAACTTCTGTAGATTATCATGATGAGGTTTTTTGGGGGGTGTTAGTGGGGTTCATGGGGTCCTGAGCGATGACCAAGAAATAATTCTTAAAGTCCTCTTTGGTGCAAAAAGGTGATTTTATTGAAGCACAGGGACAGGACCCGTGGGCAGGAAGAGCTGCCCCAAGACCATGAGGAGACACTGGTTATATACTATGGGGTTTGGGGAAGTAAAATCCAGGGGAAGTTTCTAGTGAGATTTTCGTATGCTAAAGAAGACTCCCAGGATACTGGAGGCCTAGGTATTGTCAAGCTGGGGTTGTTTTTCCCTCTAGCAAAGCATTAGCAGTGAGACAGTAAGGAGTTCCTGGAGAAAGGTTTTACTCTGCCAGCCTCAAGTATTTGTCAATAGGCTGCAGGTTATAAGGAAATTTAGTTCTATCTGCCATTTCCTTCTGCCTTTCTTTCCCACAACACTATGGAGGGGTGATGGAGGACTTGGGTCCTGCAGGACGAGGATCACCATCAGTTAAACCTTTGTTTCTCTCCTTTCCTTTGTTCCTGGGCAGCCAGGAGTGCCTGAGGAATATCACACATATCCCACCTGGCTGGAGGTAGGGGGGTGTTTGTGACCTGTCAGCTTTGCCTTATGCTCCCTCACCAGTCAAAAGTATTCAGAGGCTCAAAATCATTCCCCTTCCCCAATAGCTGGTTAAGTGTTTTAAGAGAAGAAACACAAAGCATTGAACTCAAGAGAGCCATAAGGACAGTCTATATCCTCACATAAATGAAATACATTCTTAATGTAAAATACGGAGAATTCGAAGTAAGAGCAGTTTAGGTGGTCGTGAAGTTCACATTAATAATGCATTCATAGTCTATCAATATTTATTGGATGCTAACTAGCTGCCAAGCCCGTGCAAGGCTCTGGAGAGCTCAGTCTGATGGAACAGATAATAAATAATGGGATGATCTTAAAACCATGTAATCATGAGGTATTACAAACCCTCTGAGTTGAGGGCACTCACCAATTTGAGTGAGAAGCATCCTTCTAATTATTCCTCTCCATAAAACGTCTTGAAACATTTTCTCTTCAGCAAACCTTTTCTAGCAGCCCTTTAATACTCTATTCTCCTCATACCACCTCTTTTATGACTCTCTTGGTCTAACGTGAAGTTAAAAAATGGAATTCGTTTTGTTCCTTGGTATCAGCGGCCTTCGGCCTCACGTGGTAGCAGCTTGAGCCTCTGGGAACGCGTCCTGTCTCTGAGAGCAGAAACAGAGGGTCAGCTGGCTCTTAAACAAATCGTATTTGCAAGTGGCCAGCAGGTTGGAATGTGATAACAGCCAGCAGACACTTCACATGGGTTTTCTCAGCCAAATCTGGGAAGCTTCTGTCATGCGCCATTGTAAAGTGAACAATCAAAGTTGGCCTTGTGGGAGGGTCCATTCTCACTGCCACGGGGCCTGTATACTACACTAGCTGAAAGGACAGGGGAAAGCCATATGGGTTAAAAGAGAAAGAAGGGTTTGATTTTTAGGACAGATTGCAAATTTGCCAGACATTTCTCAAAAATAGATGCATTTGGACTATCCTGCCGCAGTCTGGATTTTTTACCTAATCTCTCTCTTGCAGTGTGCCAAAGAGATTTAATTTAAAGGCAATGATTGGGTAGCATCCTGACTCAGCTTTCTGTGGAATCCATTATATCTTTTCAGAATGTGGCCGGGGTGGGGAGTTTGTGCCTGCGTTAAAATTCTCTTTTGATGAACTAGCTGCCGATACAACGGCTTCTACTACTTTTAAATATAAACATGACGATATGAAAATAATAAATTGTTTTCAGTCTTATTTGTTCCCCTGAATTTCACATGCTAGTGAGCTCTTCCACTTTAGAACATCTTAGGGTTAAGTTGAATAAGATACATAAATGTTAAGCATAGCAAACTGAAGATTCGCAAGACAAATAAATTACTTGTTTGAATTAAAATAAGTCATCCATTGTTTAAAGGGAGACCGTGCCATCAAAATGATTTGGCAAGGACTGTACTGTGTTATGGAGAGTGAGGGAGCCCAGGAAGAAGAAGATACCAGGGATATCAGAGTCAAAAGGCACTTCTAATCAAAATAAATAAATAAATAAAAATAAATAAGTAAATAAATAAATAAGAAAAAGAATGCATGCTGATGCCGTAATTTATAATCGCTATTCTTGAAGAAGAGCTTCTTAAGGCTGGTCCAGAACCTATAATTGCTGTTGAAAAAACTACAGAAGATGAAGAAGTGTGTTTACTTCTGAAGTCTAAAATAGAGCTTCGAAATTTTTCACCTTTTTTTTTCTTTTAATGATCTTACTGGTTCTGCTTCTAGTAAAATAAACCTTATTTTAGTGCAAATAAAATGGCATAAATGTAATTTACTTTTCTGACATTTATGTGTTTGTTTTCTTTCCCCATTTAACTTTACAGGAACCATAAAACCGAATTAGTTAGAAAACCACTCCTGTGTTTAAAAATGTTGTTTGTGTAATTGGTGTATATTTTACTGATATGAGATCACCATTAGTAATAATATTAGTAGATGTAGACCAGAATTTACATTTAAATGGTATCCCATTAACAATATCTAATCAGACAATTATGATATCGGTAATGGAATACATTTGATAAAACCGTGATTATACTTCTTAGAAGTATACTTGAGAACAGTGTTAGAACTTCCTTGCAAATCAAGTCTAAAGGAGACAGGAAATGACCAGGGCTTCTTAAGAGAATCTGTATTCTTTTATTAAGTGTAGCAAACGAGGGGTACCTGAGTGGCTCATTTGGTTGAGCCTCTGACTTCGGCTCAGGTCACGATCTCACGGTTTGTGGGTTTGAGTCCCATGTTGGGCCCTGTGCTGACACCTCAGAGCCTGGAGCCTGCTTCAGATTTTGTGTCTCCCTCTCTCTCTGCTCGTTTCCTGCTTATGCTCTCTCTCTCTCTCTCTCTCTCTCAAAAATAAACATTAAATTTTTTTTAAATGGCATCAAATGAATACTTCATATATTTGTTTTGGTATTATCTGATTGGTATCTAATTTGGTATTGTCTGGTTTCATGACATTTAAGTTTGAGAAATAATTTTTTTAAAAAATGATATATTAAGTTATTATTTTTCCGAATACTTTGTATAATTACTGCACTGATCCTTGGGATGATGAGTTAGGCAAGGGCTTCAGTGGTAGTCGTTTTTACAGAGGATGAAACTTAACACCTGAGAGATATCTGTCTCATGGTACGTATGGATCTGAGCCCCAAAAAGAATCCAAGGGTTTTACATGATAACAATATAGCAATGGTTGACTGGCCAGGGAATGATAGCAACATAAATGGGTATTTTATAAAACTCTAACCAATAATGTGTATTCTATGTAATAGACACATACATCATAGACCAAAGAAGGAAACTATGGATAACAAATAACTTCCAGAAGAAAATTGGTCTTTGGCTTAGATTACTTAAGCAGATCAACAAATCTAATTAATCTACTCTTCATTGAACGTCTACACTACAGTATCCAATTTTTAAATATTAAAATATGCAAATCAAAACATAGCTTATTGAGAATGTAGGAAATCTTTCTACACAGCTGATATCATTGAATGATTAGTTTGGTATGCTTTCTTCTGTAGAATGAGCCTAGTAAAGGTTATATACATGCATGTACACACACAAACACACACAGAGCAAGCACAGAAAGAGAATTATATTGGTTTAACAGAAACCTTTGAATGGGTCATTTTGGTGGTGGAGGTTTGGCTCTCAATGTGTGACTGCAGGCAAAGCAAGAGCTAACAAGCTGTATAACATGCAGTGGGAAACAATTAAAGATTTTAACAAAAAGAAATGTGAACACAGAAGGGAGGGATTTAGGACGAATTTTGAGTAATAGAGGGACATATTAGCGGGAGGTAAACAGAGTTTAGGTGGAAACTTACCTATCTTTTCATTAGGTATTGGGTCCATGTCATGTGTTAGGCACAACTGTCAACATTGAGAAAGCAGAACTGAACAAGATGTAATGTTCCTTATAAGCAGCTCGTGAGAAATTCCCTCTGTTTGTCCTGTTTGTTCTATGAAATAGAAGTTTAAAGAATGTCCGAGAAAACATCTTTCCTACTTGAAATTGTCTTCTCGGGTCTCTTTTATGCGGAATCTGTGTGCTGATTTGTAGTAGTCTGTTGCTGTTAGAGCCAAGTGTTCAGCAAAATTTAGCACTACCATTTGTGTGAGTAGTATCTGGGGGAAAAATCAAGAAATTTTGGAAAACTATAGCTTTAGAATTCACAAGGAAGTAAGAAAGGAAGCGTCTGACGGGTCAAATTAGAATTTGGTCAAGGATTTAGTATTCATAGAAGATCATAGCAAAGTTGATCATGCGAATATAAGCCCTGAATAGTCACAGAAACACTGGGAAAAGCAATGGGATTCTTTCAACAAGTAAACAGAATATGAGCAACTAATAAAAAGAGTCAGATAGCTTTGGATGATATCTGGCTTCATTTACTTCCGAAGGTTGTGATTAAGATAAAATAATAACATGTGTTTAAACAACCTAGCACAACACCTGGCTTTGTAGATCACCAAAAAAAGGCAATGTCTCTTCCCCTTGTGGCTTAACTCAGGTAACTGACAATGGGCTACAGTAACGATGAAAACCCAGAAATGATAGTCCTCCTGTTTCAAAGTGAATGTGTTTGATTATTTATTTCTATTTCTGCCACAATGATGCAGCTATGATGTGGGTGTTTACAAAAATATTACAGAATAAAAAAGAAAAGAAAAATTTAAATGAGATTTTGGTGAAACGGTTATTACTTTACATTTCTATTAAATAGTTTTCATTCTGTAGCCTCAGAATGCTGGGTCTTAACAGCATACAAAATTAAAGCTTTCATAAGCAACAATAAAGACAAGTTCTTGTAGACTTCTGTGGGTGATCTCACACAGACTTTTACATCTAATTGTGCAATGTGAGTAGAAAGCTGAGGATAAAAAAATTCTGGAACAGGCAAATGGTAAGTTTTTAAATATTTTCAAAAGTGCTTCATTTGGCGATCAACTTTTGAATGAAGATATCCCTCACTTTAAGGGTAAACGGTACATAGAATTTGCTGTGGAAATAATGACAGGGAATGGGTTCTAAGAAAGTTCCCAATGTTAACATATAAACTTAACACACACACATGCACACAGTATGTAAAACAACTCTAATGTGTAAAAATTAGAAAACACAAGGGGTGTCTGGGTGGCTCAGTCAGGCATCAGACTTTTGTTCTGGTCATGATCTCTCCGGTCTCGAGTTCGAGCCCTGCATTGGGCTCTGTGCTGACAGCTCAGAACCTGGAGACTGTTTTAGATTCTGTGTCTCCCTCTCTCTCTCTCTGCCCCTCCCCTATGTGCACTCTATCTCTCTCACTCTCAAAAATAAATAAACATCATTTTTTTTTTAAATTAGAGAACACAGATATACTCAATGGGGGGGAATTTCATATGAAACACTTGTCTTACAATTTTGAATTTGGAATTTTTCCTAGTCAAGCAAAACAAAACAAAACAGAAAACCAAAAATCAGAATAGAGCAGGTTATGAAAACCTAAAAGGAGATTCTTTCTTTCTGGGGTGGTTGTATTTTTTTTAACATTGTTTTAAAGTTTTATTTATTTATTGTGGGTGCGGGTGTGGGTGTGTGTGTGTGTGTGAGAGAGAGAGAGAGAGAGACAGAGAGAGAGAGAGAGAGACAGAGAGAGAGAGAGAAGAGCAGGGAGAGAGAGAACCCCAAGCAGACTCTGCACTTGTCAGTGCAGAGCCTGATTCAGAGCTCAAAGCCATAAACCACAAGATCATGAGCTAAGCCAAAGTCGGACTCTCAACCGACTGAGCCACCCACGCATCCTGGTTGTCTGTAAATTCTTGACAGACGATAAAAGAAAAGATGTAAGCAGAGTGTGAATCCAGAACAATAGTCATAAAGATTGAAACATGGTCTTTCCTAAGACTATATGGATATCGTTTCCTAGAAAAAGAAATTATGTTCACTATTTCCAAGTGAGTCGTTGTTAAAGAATCAAAATTAAAATCATAAAATCTGAGGATGTGAATCTTTTAATAAGTTTTTATATATTTTGATTAAGATGCATTGTTTAGGGCACATCATCAATAGTTTTAATAGTCAAAGGAAAAATAATGTCCACATTTTTCCTAACTGATGGTCTTTTGGGACCGAAACTAGTCTACATATCAAAATACTTGGCTTTTATTTTCTTTCCAAGGGCTCTCAAAATGATTTATATATGTGGGGATTTTTAAGTACATTTTGATATTTAAAAATTAAAATGACTTCCAGGAATGATTAGACCTGCAAGTAGCCATGAGAAAGCTGCCATGTGTGATATCAAAATTAAGAGCATTCTAAGCCTGATAATTTCTCCCAAGTGTTATTAAGGTGTAATATTGTGCCCTGCTAAAATATTTGCCATGTAATTGCATATCATCTTAAATGGTGAATTAACATCAAAATGGTGTGAGCTAAGATTTACTTGAGCTACGAGGTATATTTCAAACCTGGAGGTTTGGAGTTCTCTGGGTTTGCCCCTGCCGGAACTGGGCATATGATATGCGAGGAAATGCACAATTCTAATATAACGTGGTCTTAAACATAAGTATGGTAATTAGTGAATAACACAAAATGGCCCCCAAATATGGGAAGCAGCTTTGCATTTGATTGGGACCATACTAAGAATACAATATATATCATCTCTCAAATCCTCTTCATATTTAATGACCAGCAAAATATCTAGCACATGATAAGCACTTGATATATGTTCATTAAAATACATGAATCTCTATTTGGACTAGGAAACTAAGTTGTGAATGTGTAAGTAACTTATCTAAGGGACCTAAAACTCCATCTTTCTAATTCTAAATTCAGATATTTTAACCATACAGAATTTTAATTAATGAAGTTCCTACTCCAAATCCCAAATAATCTAAGGATTGCAAGCTTGCCTTTCATTATAAATTAAATCCCTGATTTAATTGATGTATGATTCTCACCCCATGACCAATCTAGACAAGCCTTCATTGGGCATCATCATTTCATAGATCGTATCAGTGACTTCATAATAACTACAATTAGGGGTGAAGTCACTTTGGGCGAGGCGCTAACTAGTTGAAGAGTATAACCTATTTTCTCACATAGTGCTCAGAAGAGTTTTATGATTGCCTTTTCTGCTTGGGAGGAAACTGGACTTCAGGTAAATTAAGCTCATAGTTGAAGTCCCAATCTACTAAGGGATTCAAATAGGACTTAAGCCCAGGTTTTCTAATTCCAAAGTCCTTCATGTCAACACCAATGCTGTATTCAAGGTTCTCAGGCCACAGCCACAGTGAAGAGTTTCACTGATCTTTTTTACCTGACACATGTGCTGATGCCTCCATTGTCAAGAGAAATGTGTTAGAAAACAGGTCCTGGTAAACATATATGCTTGGTTTGCCTAACAGATATCAAAAGTCTCCAGGATAGTATAATTCTGATTATTACTATTACTCTAATAGTGTCAACAAAGAATATTTTAAATGCTAATTGATGGGTGCCAGTGTTTACCCTAATATTATGTGTCTTTGCATACTTTTATCTCCCTTATGGAGTGGTTTATCACAATTCCACCTCACAAGGAAGGTGGGTGGGCTGCAACAGCACATGACCTCCATAAGTCCTTGACGTATGTCTGCCTTGAGTACACGTGAACAGTGTAACACGTCAAGAGCAAAAGTCAGAGGCTGAGGCATCACCCAACAGGGATCATGGTATGGAGAACAAGGTTCCAGCAATGGGTGCCTAGAGAGAGGCCTCCTTTCCCCAAACTTTGTGGGTAGAATAAGAAAAATAAGAATTGTGTCTCTTATAAAATTCCCATTTCCTGGGTATTTTCTTTCTCATTTTGAACATTAGTAATAAGAATTATGATAAAAACACACAATAAAAATAAAAATCCCAAAAAAGGAAGGGAGCAAAAGTCTAAGAAGGACGTATGAGAGGCTAGAGGAAGCCTGGCCATGGTAGGGGGCGTCTACATCCTCCCTTTTTGACACTTAGAGTGGGTACCTTGAAGCCCCACAGGTAGGTCTATGAGAGAAGGTGCCAGGATTAAGTGGGATCTGGGCTGAAGGCCAGAGGGTACACAGGCTGAGACAGAAGAAAGAGGCCCATTATTCCTCTGGGCTCAGTTCAACTTGGGGCCCAGTGAGAAGGGGCATCAGGCCTCAACCTATCCAGGTTCAGTCCCCACACGCCCATGACCTGGGGGGAAGGCAGTAGTCACAGACTCAGTTTGTGGGTTTTGATGCGCAGGAGCTGTTCACATAGCTGCAAGGAATGTGGCGGGGCAGAGTCAAGCTCCCTGTAGTTCTTCCTGACTTTGTTCACCCAGGTGGGCAGCCCTAAAGGCCATCCATCTCGTTGCCCTTCTCCACCTGAGGGGCTAGGTCCTTCAGGGGAATTCTTGGACAAAGCACTCACTCAAAGGAGTAGATTTCCCAAAAACAGATTCTAAAATTCTACACGCTAGACTTGGTGGAGAATTTCTTCTCTCCTCAGGGCCTCAGGGACTATCCACCTGACCTCAAGCTTGCCTGTGTTCTGCCTGCTGGAGGCCTTTTCAGTGAGGTGGAGAGTCACTGACCTTGGCCGTGTTGTCCTCGGACACTAGCACATCACAACAGCCAGGTCCCAGGGCGCAAGGTAGTTGCCCTCCAGGTGCTTCGTGGCCTTGCAGACTTCAAGTGAGAACTTGAGGAAACAGTCTGCCAAGCAGATAATTCACCAGGTTCCCTTGGCCACATACTTAGGGCTTACAGACCTAGTGCTCACCTTTCGCTTCCACCAATCGTTCCCAGAAGCAGTGCCCGTTTGCCATGGCCAAGCTGTTTGGTGGCTGAGAATGGAAGCTGGGAAGGCCTGTGCAGTGGTGTCATTGTTAATGCACTAAACGGTGACTTTGTTCCCTCGGCAATCGCCCAGTGTTAGGTCTCCAAAAGCCCCCTCCCCTGTGGTCTGCAGCAGCCCCACGTCCTTCTTGCTCAGCGCCCAGCTACAGGGGGAGAGCTCCTCCAGAGCCGCCTCTGTGCACGCCGCCGTGACCTCTGGCTTCGTGAGGCTAGTGCAGGGTTCATCTGCATATGAGGTGTGGTCCCCAAAGCTCCATGAGCTTCTCGGAGTGCACTTCCTCGTCGGTGCTGGGCGCGCTAGTGTGGTACATGACGCGGTGGTGCGCCATCTTGCCATCACGGGTCACGTGGTTTGCAGCCTACCCAGGGGAAGGTGGTGCTCTCCCGCCCTGGACCAGGAATGGAAGCGCCTCCAACCACTGGAGCCAGCTGATGCTTCAGTTCAGCCTGGGGCTCCACCTCCGCCAGGGATGCCTCGGGGTCAATCAGGGGGCAGGGCTGTCCCCCATGTACCATCAACCACCACCACCACGGAGGTGTAACAGAATTGAATTCATTATAGCTCTGGAGTCCTTACTGGTTAACCTGGACTGTGCCAAGGCCTGGCTGGGATTGCTCTCTTCCTGGCCCCAGTCCACTTTGTGGTGGCCTGTCTTTGGAAAGGAACCATGGTGTCATGGTTGCGTCTTATGGCATGCGGAGATGAGGGTGGGGGTAGTGCTGGTCCCACCTTGGTGTCTATGATGCCCAGAGCAAAGAGAAAAATCTGCTGGAATAGATTTTGGAAGGGTAGAGAAGACGTTAATAAAATGTTGATTTCAAAAACAAAATTATATATTGCATTCCTTTTACATATATTTATTAGTCAAGTTTCAACTATGGAAATATATACTTGAAGATGTATTTTATATATAGCAAGAGATACCTATGATATATAACAAGAGACAAAATTGCAGTACAAAATGGAATTTCTTCAAATACTTTGAAGTAAAATATGAGGAAAACTTAATTTATCATAAATATTTGGAAAGATTACTAAGAGAATTTTGCACCTAGTCTTTAGATGTCTTGAAAATGTAATTTGTGCCTTAAAGTTATGTGCTAATAATAATTCACCTTTAGGCAGGGAATTTGAGATAGAAGCTAATTCTTATAATAGAATTTTTAAAATGTCCTTTATTAAAAAATGGTCACTTTTAAAGAGACATTGAATGTTCACCTTCCCCCAAATTGTTGTGATTTTAACTGTGATGGTTTAAAATGTATTAACTGAATAACAAAGATTTATTAATTTATTCAGTAAAAATTTTTCTGAGCATTTACTACAGGCCAAGCCGAATGCTTGGTTAGGAGAATTAAAAAAGTGTACAAGAGATAACCCCTGTTTTCAGTAGGGTAACAGCAAATCCAAGAAAGCATATAGGTTCCCAAAAGATTTCATTCAAATATGATGAGTATTAAGTAGTTCAAAGAAAAGGTATGAGAAGCAGCAGGATATTTTGTTTTATTGGACTATCATTGTATCTATTTAAGGTGCACATTGTGAGGTATGATATATGTATAGGTTGTGAAATAATTACCACAGTCACGCTGATTAACACATTCATCATTTCCCCCAGATACCTTCTGTGTGCATATTGAGAACATTAAAGATGTACTCTCTCTTAGCAGTAAAAACTGAAAGTTGGAATTCTTTGACCAAGTTATTTTAAGTGGCCAACTTAGTTTTTGTTATATACTCTCTTCTGTAGGGAGATTTAAAAAAGTATTTTGTATCTAATTTGCAGTTGACCACAGAATAGTTTTACTACATCACCCCTGCCCCCAGAATTTTGTCAAAAAGAAAAGAGGGGCCATTTTGCCTGAATCAAGGCTGATGCGGTATGTAGCTGTCTTCTTATAGGTCCCCCAAAGCCAAAGAAGTGAAAGATGATGAACTGGGATGAAAATTTCAGATAGGATATTGTCAGAAGAATTTCTCATTCATTTATATAGCTGCAAACACTGTTTTTTTTTTTTTTTCCCCAAGTCCTTTTTATCTGCCATTTAGCAAGAATCCAATTACTGAGCATGAGCTTACTGCCTCATAAATAACATCCTCTTAGCTTTCCAATCACACCATTCCAATTCTGTATTTTGTCAGCAAAAGTCCTGTTTTTAAAAATAATACTTCGGCCATCTGCTTACCCATATGTGCTACACATCACTGAATGTTAGATTCTCTGCAAATTTTATAGACGGTACCACAAACTTTGAATGTGTTTTCTCTCATAATTAGCATTTTACAACCACATTAAATTGATCACAGGTAAACTGTTTCATTTTGGTGTGTTATTTTGATTGTAATCAGACTACTTGCTGGAAAGTGATTTTGTAGCCAATATATTTTAGTTATAAAGAGTTTTCTTTCCTTTTTTATAGCAAATACATTATTTTAAAGGTCACACTTGTCAGACCTATAAACTAAATCCTAGACTTGCAATGTAAGGCATCCCTCCAAGGATCCATCAGTGTTTACACTGGGGTGAAAAATGTTATTTTAGCAGCTTCATCAATTTCAATGACTGATGATGTCATTCGCGATCTCTGCAGTTGACCCCTCCCAAACGGAAGGGAAAACAGCTTGGTCAGGGATTCAGTTTCCGGTTTTCAGGTTCTCCTAAGTCATATATAGATGTTTGTGACTGTTTCCTTTTCCTAAAACAACAAGATAAACTGCAAATAGATGTACAGTGGGATCTGAAGTTACCATAGTTCTTCAACTGAGAAACTGTCCTATTTATGGGTGAATTAGGGAAATTTTAAATCCGTTGGAATGCTGCCAAACTTGGGCTTCCGTGTTTTTGCGACACAACCACAACGTATAGACCCTTTCAAGTTCTGTTTTTTCAATACCCCATATTTCCATGGTGAAAATGTAAGTTGGGCAATTTCACATGAAATGTACAACAAAATAGTTACAGTTCCCAATTTGTAACACACAGCTTGTTTCAGCTCTCATTCAGTTGTAATGAGTCAATTCCTCTTTGTTTTATGATTTGACCCGTGAATGGATGAGTGGCAGCTTCTGGTTACCAATTTGCAAGACTGTTTTCCTTCTTTCCAAAGCTTTGTTTCTTTCTTGCTTTCTTTTTTCCTAGGAGATTTATTTAAATTTTGTCTTTACCAAATTGGGAACTCTGCAACGTCCTTATCTCTTATTGGATTTCTTACCTGAAGCGATCTGGGACTTAAAATCCCGCCTCCTTGCCCAGTGCAGATAGGTAAGAAAAATTCCAAACGTCCCAGGTTTCATTACCAACCTTCATGGCACAACTTTGCTTTGGTGATAAGGGCCCAGGGTTTCTGCCTTTACTTTAAAGTTGTCCACTGTGAATTCCTTGTCATCGTTCCTGGTCATTGATGCAATTCAAATGGTCTCTTCTTACCCTTCTTCCCATGTTTTTTCATGATTTCAATGGTTTTTACTGGGGTGGTTGTTTTCAGTTACTGAAGTTCTTTGGTTTCTTCTGAAAACAAGGACTGAGTAACTGAGTAAAGCCAGTCTTTAGGTAATTTATTATAAGATGATAATTTACTCAATCTTGATGTCTTTTCATGAGTAAATTAATAAAAAGTTCTTATTATGTACAAGCTGTCTAAAATATGAAAAATATGAATTTTAAAGGACAGCCTAATGGAAAGATTTATGTAACTTTAGTTAAATTAGCTGCTGAGAATTCTTAACAGATTTAATCATAGCTAGATTGTAATAAAATTAAGGACTCATATCCTGAATGTATTCTAGTGGTGTGTATGGGGACACCTAAGACAACTTATTAAAATGAGATTTTTCTAAGTTCATGCATCTAGCTAATGACAATGAAAGGATTCTAACTCAGGGCTTTTGACTTCCCTTTGTCGTTCTTTTCAATGATACTAGCTTAAATATTGTTTGCTTGAATTTATCATACATGTGCTGTACCATACACTTTGCAAAAATTATCATCTTATTTAATCTTAAAAACAAAGTAGCAGCTGTGAAGCAGTAACTCTTTTCATCTTATTTTTAAGATAGGAAATTGAGTCTTGTAAAGGTTAATATTTGTCTTTCTTGAATTCATATCACAGGAGAGTAATATGAATATCATTTGTATCCATTGATAGATTCTCTAAAAGTGTTTGTATGTGTGCATGCATGTGTGTGTGTGTGTGTGTGTGTGTGTGTGTGTGTGTGTGTGCTAACGGCTATATTTACAGTCTGTCTTATTACATGCCCAAAGGCTCTTAAGAACCACCTAATTAAAAAGTCAGTTTGTGGTGATGAGGTTTAGGCTTACAAAAGAGTCTTAAGGAAGTCTGGGTTTATTCTAATTAAGTGAACTACCAGGGTGCTAAATGAAATTCTGTGCTTGGCAAACTCTCTTTGCTTTTGCATGGAGTTATATTTGTGGATGAAATATTCTAAGGATGAATGCTAAAAGCCCCTGTGACACCTAGACCCTCTCCAGAATTATTTTCTGAAAACACTGCAGTTTGCCAGCGGCTTTGCAACTTGGGAGTGCATTTTAATTGGCATCACAGAACTTTATGACTGAGGGATTTATTCCTCTCTCCACAAATGCTCCCCCCTCTTTTAGCCTATTAATTGAAATGTTTGAGTTAATATTACAGGCATTTCCCCTTATAGACTCTTTGGTGCCATGATGCAATGAGATGTCCAGTTTTCCTCCAGGAAAAAAAAAAAAAAGAGTGGAAATCAGGCTTTACCAAAAAAATAAAAGTGTTGTTAATTTTTAAATTTCATTTTCTCCTTTCATTGTGTAGTTTTGATCTTTGGCCATTGTTGTTTTCCCAATGTGAGCCAATAAGGTTGAGAGAGAATTTACTTTGATATCTTGTCAATATGAGCTTATCAGTAAAATTTTCATTAAAAACAATCTTTTGTATTACAGTCCACTAGGTTTGTCTCAATAGCTCAATTTGAGGCTTTCCGCTAATTTTGAGTAAGCAGGTCTGTTTGGTTCCCAAAAAGAGTAGCCCACATCGTCAGCGACATACTGTATTTTTTTTCAAAGGCTAAGCATCTCTCCTAATGCTCCCTGGATTTATCTTTAATAAAGCGCAAAATGTGAAGTCAAAATGTAGTGACTAAGAAAGAACCTGATCCAGGCTTTGAAGTAAAGATGGGTCTAAACTTGAATTTCAATTCTGCCTTTTTGGCTTGATGTCTTGGGACATTGTCCTCTTTATTGTAGTTCCTTCATCAGTAAGTTGAGGATAATAAAATTAAGAGTGAATGAAGAAATAGAAGTAAAACTGCTTAGCACAGTGCTTGTCAGACACGTATCATGCAGTAAATTAACAGTAGTTAACTACTGAAATCAAATCACAGAATAAAAGAGTTAGTAATATTGTAAGCCATAAGCAGACACAGAATTAAGTTTAGAAGAATTGTCTCACTTGGAAAGATCTAAGAGAATCACAGGTTTGTTGTATCTTGGATCTGGCATTAGGCTATTAAACAGTAATTAAAGAAACTTGCAGGTGAAGAAAAAATTGAAAACTAACTGTAGTTAATTAGTTTCTTATAGATAACAATGTTATTTTAAATCTTACAGAGCATAAGTTGTTTTGTGAATGCAAAATAATAAAGCACTATGTGGAATTCCTCTCATTTTGTGAGCTACTTGAACGCATGTTATTATATCATTTGATACATGAGAAAATTTGAAGACAAAACCAAAATCAAACCAAGGTGCTCCTTTTTGTGAACTAGGATAATAGTTAGATCAGAAGCAAAATAAAGTAAAACATGATTAATGGAAATGCTCTAGGCTTCTGGTGTTTTAGTTTAATTGTAGAACATCATGGTTCTTAAATGCAAGTTTAATTATAAAACTATGCTTCCCTTTGTGATTATATTATTTCTGATACTCCCACCAATTGTATTAATTGGATGAATCTAATTATTTGATAGAGTATGCCAGCTCTAAATATTATACAAGATTTTGGAGAGTGATAGAGGCTGAATAAAAGGTAACCAAGGAAAATGCACCTAGGATATTCTTTGACTGTTATATTCCATTTCTTCCTGATAAATATCTGATACAGGGAAAACCACATGAAACAGAATATATTATATCAAATGAAAAATACCCTGGCATTCAAAGTGTCTATCTCATTGATTTTGATTTATAAATGTAATTATTTAAAAGTTATATCTGTAGGATTTACATGCATATATATGCACTTGTATGTATAGGTATATATTTGTATATACATATATATGAACAGTTATGTATATATATACACACAGAGAGAAATATAAATAATATATAATATATATAATATATAGGATATATATCATACAAATGATCAAAACTGTACATTGCATCATAATTAATAACTGAGAAGAACGTCAGCAACTTATTAGGGCTAGTTAAAAATTTCTAATAAAACCCTGATTTAAAAAAATAAAAATCTCTATTATAATAATATGGCAAAAGACACTAAAAAGGCTTTTCAGTTTTATTTACATTTCCTACTGGTTCCTATCATCATGATGTAAATCAGAATGTATTGGTTACCTTTTATGTGTTAACAAAATATGAAGAATATATTCTTCTGGAATCCTAACTCCTAAAGTATAATTCTTTGAAATCCTAATCCAATACATGGGAGGTTTATAAGGACCTCCAAATCCAAGGTCCTGGATTCCAATCTTTTTTTTTTTTTTTAATTTTTTTTTAACCTTAATTTTTGAGACAGAGAGAGACAGAGCATGAACAGGGGAGGGGCAGAGAGAGAGGGAGACACAGAATCAGAAGCAGGCTCCAGGCTCTGAGCCATCAGCCCAGAGCCCGACGCTGGGCTCGAACTCACTCTGACCGCGAGATCGTGACCTGAGCTGAAGACAGACGCTCAACCGACTGAGCCACCCAGGCGCCCCGTGGATTCCAATCTTTATACAACTGATGCCACAGGGCTGTCAAACGCAATTTGTAGCTTGTCAGCCTCTCAGACATCTATTCTGGAAATGGCATATTCCCCAGGATAAAATCCATCTCCAATGTTGGCCTCAACTTTTTTGGTTTTCTTTTCTTAGATCTAGCACTTATTTAGAAGCCATAATTAATCTTTGGTTTATTAGCTGCATGATATCTTTCTGTCTTATTAAAACATTTTATTCTTTGGAAGCAGGAATCAATTTTTTATTTTGCACAATTAAAATTACCATTTACCACACGGTTAACATGTCATAAGCAGCATTCTAATTGATTTTCTAGCAAAACCATTGTGAGATAATTACTATAGTCCTTATTTTATCTACATAGAAGCCCAGGTGTAGGAAGTTTAAATAACTTGCTCACAATTGCATAGCTAGCGAGTGGTAAAGTCAAGATTTGAACCTGGAGCTCTTACGCTAGAAACCAAATTTTAACCACTGCAGTATAAAATAACAGCATAGGGGTTTGGAACAGTATCTCTTGAATAAACTAATTTAGAATTTAATTTTGTGCTTTTATTCTTCCCATGTTGAAAATTTTTCTAAACTCTGTGTTTTTTGTGTATTAAGTAAAGTGAGTAATATTTAGGTTCATGCACATCTTTGGCATTTATCTTGAACATGAGTCAAAATTATGCACTATTTTGTTGTTGAAGCAGAAATTTCGGGCTGCTTATTAATCCATAACTGTTATCTCTGAGTTCTTCTTCTTATTTTTTTTAAGTGGGTTCCATGCCCAGCATGGAGCCCAACACGGGACTTGAACTCACGACCCTGAGAGCAAGATTTGAGCTGACTGAGCTTAACTGACTGAGCCATGTAGGTGCCCCTCTCCAAGTTCTTTTCAGATTGAAATATTGATAATATTTGTTTTCTTAACATTTGGTACACTGCATAAAAATTTTAATATAGTTTAAAAAACTCAAGTTTTCTGCTATTTGAGTTTTGGTTTTATAGAAATGTCGTATGTATTTCTCACTTTCAAAAGACTTTGTTTCTGCAAAGCCATAAAATAATAATGTTTAAGGGCAGTATTTTTTCTTTCGGATACTTAGATGTCTAATGATTTATAATTTTTATTATTATTGCCAATTAACATTTATTGAGTGTCCATGGGTTATATTAGGTTATAGTAAATATTTTCTTCTTTTAAATGTTTATTTATCTATTTTTGAGAGAGAGACAGAGAGAGAGAGAGAGGGAGAGAGAGAGAGGGAAAGAGAGAAAGAGAGCAAGCATGAGAGGGGCAGAGAGGCAGGGGGACAGAGAATCCTAATCAGGCTCTGTGCTGATAGCACAGTGCTCGAACACAGTGCTCGAACTCACGAACTGTGAGACAATGACCTGAGCAGAAATTAAGAGTGGGACACTCAATACACTGAATCTCTCAGGCACTCCTATACTATACTAAATGTTTTCTTGATGTGGAGGTGTATTCTTTTGCAGTTAATACTGTATGTGTATTCAAAACAAGGGAAAACAATGCATGAAGATACATAAGGTATTGGGCATTAACATATTTATTTCATCACAATAGCACATATGCATATACATAAGAAAACTATAATACTATTAAATGAATTTTATTTATATTTTTATAAATCACTGCAGGAGAAGACAAGTACCTATTTACTTATGTTTGATTCACCAAAGTATTTACTGGCTCACAGTATTCACCTAGACATCCAACTTCAACTTCAATTCCCAATGACTACAAGTCAAAGAAACAGAAATTTTGTGGTACATTCAAAGGACCTCTTTACTTTAAGGGTCGTAGTTAATTTTGGTTTTTATAACTATTTCTGTGCAATAGGTCTTAGGTAATATTAATATTATGTTCATTTTATTTCTATTCTATATTTTTTGCTTTATACAATTTTCTGTATAAATTTGATTAAAATTATTATGGAATTTTATAATGTCCCCTGATATCATATTATGTTTCTATGTTGCGTATATGTTCATTTTGTACCGTGGTAGTATAACCCATCAAATAGATGTATAAATAATTTGCCTATTTGCTATATTTTAAGATCTATCACAATATATCATATTTCTACATTTTAAAATACAAATGGTATAGAATGCATAATTTTATGCTCTTTTATCTAGGATGAATTGTAATATAAATGATTACGGGATCAAAAGATTAAGACTGTTAAAGGTTATTGATAAGGAATAAAATTACTTTCTAAAATAGTATCAACTTGCAAATCAAAAACCAGCAATAGTTTTATTGCCCTCTTGTCATCCATGAATATTCACTTCAGCATTTTTTCTTGCTTATTTATTAGCCTGTGAAAATTTTTATTAACATTTGAAAACTAAGAATAGTCATTTTAAGAACAAATTTTTCTTTAGGATTACATATGACCTTTATGTGCTGCCATGGAATAGGTTTCTAACAGCAAATTAGGAACACAGACATGAATTTTCTCCAATAATCTAATGAGTTTATCCACTACTAAAGTAAAAAGATATTATTCAATGTCATGATCTTTCATTCACAGAGATGTGAATAAACTACCAGCATTAGAAACTACATCAGAGCTAATTTGATGTCAACTGGTGAATGACAGTGAGGAGAGGTGATGATCAGTCTAATGTTGATCTTTGACCCTCGAGCCCCAGTAAATTTCTTCTACAGGTCTCCTAGGTGCCTAATAATTATAGCAGATGCCTCCAGTTTTCATGACTTTTGGTTGGTAACAAACTGTGTGTCTAGTCCTGATTCATGTTGGTTCCTTCAGTTCTATTTCATTCCCAAGAAGCCCTAAATCACCCAGTGTCCTTTTTTGAAGTTGACTATATGCAAGGAGATCTTGAACCCATTGTGTTCAGGACAGAGGTTTAAAACAAGAGGTGAAGTTCAACAATCCTATGTCAGATTTTAACACATTCCAGAATTTCTTACAAGTCTACCAAAGTGAGTGGTTGATGCATTAACTCCTTGTGATCCTACTTCTGATTTAGGATTTTTTTTCCCCCGGACAAATACAAGTTTCAATAGTGAATTAAAAAAATAAATAATTAAGGTGACTCAGTTACTCTTTTCCTTCAGGTCACAATATTAGCATAAGTATTTTAGCCAACATTATATAGAACTTCCAGAGGTACAAATTTAGAATGCTGTTTAACTTTACTGAATGTTAACAACTATTTTCCCTAAGGGTAGAGAGGGAGACCCTGGCAATTGGGGGCTGGAGGCAAAAGGCACACTAAAGATTATTCTGACATTAGTTTACTTTGAGCTAATCAGGTCCAGGTGGAACCGAATTATTGCTCAAGGCCTAAATGTCACCAAAAATATGGCCCTAGCACTCACTTTGATGCTAAAGTGTAGAGTTGATCAATCCCAGGATGCTTTCCCGTTGGACCCTTAGCCCCCAGATTAAATTATATTCAACCTAGAAAAGTAAGCATTAAAAAACAAAGTTCTCACTCTTCCCCATGTCACTGACACTAAAATATCTACAAATCAGTGTCTGGTGAAATCATCAGAAAGTAATTTTTAACTCTGAGTCCAATTTGTCAAATGGCCATATGTCTAGGCTACAATATTTTTCTCCCATAAGCTTCTTTCTTTCAAATACTAAAAGTTGGTCCTTCTTGATAATGCTTAGGCATTTAAGAAATGAAGCAACAACTGAAATTGTATTTCTGTATGGAAATTTCAGGTATGTACTTTAATCAAAAAGCCATTCTAGGACTTCATTAAAAAAATAGCTCTTAAGAGATATTAAAAGATTAGGTTGTCTTCTGAGAACACTGCATGATAATTGTGTGAAGCTAAGCGAATTAGAATGCAACCTGTAAAAGTCAGTTAATAACTATTGATATGAAAGATGTTGATATAGCGGGTATGACATTTGTCCCACCTAAATACCAAAGAAATATGATTAAAATATTGTTTAGTTAGTCCCCTATGAGAATGATTTATGTCTGAAAATACTTCAGAGTTGTAAAGTAGTCAATAAGAAGGGAGTGTTAATAACTGAGGGGAGGGAAATACATGCTAAGAATGTTTTCCATATAAGTTTTCACTAAATATGTCGCTGAAATGCTCACAGTGGGTCCTACCGAGGATAGTCTCAACATCTTTCCATGATTAGGCAGATATATTTTAAGGCACTGTCAATAAAATAGGCTTTGAAAGCTTCCCTAGTATAAAAGTTAAGATCATCTTTTTTGTTTTTTGTTCTTTGGTTTTTGTTTTGTTTTAAGTTACTTTCTAGAGTTAGAAAGGATGGAATAAAGGTGAGAGAACAGGTAAGGGTGGATCATTCTGGAGTCAAGCCACTCAGGTTTGAATTTTGCCTCCCTTGATTTCTAGTTGTGCTACTGTGCTCCTGTTATTTGATCTCTCCAGGCTCTGTTTTCTCATCTAGAAAAAGGGATCATAACAATTCGTATCTCACAGTAAGTTTAAAAATAGACAACTATTATTATCCAAGAGAATATGGATTAATCAACTCAAGATATTGACATAAAGAGGGCTCTCCAGTTGTAAATAATAATGCTTTGCTTGAAGAAGAAATATACTCCTATATACACATCCAAGAGTAAAGAGCCCCAGTATGTTCCAAACCATGCTAATTGTGGCTTGCAACAGTTGGTTGATTTCCAAATTTCATATAAAGACATTAGTCCTATGGGGAGAGCATGGAGTGAGAAGAGCCAAGCCCTGATAAGAAAAAAAACTTTGATTATCCCCGAACAAACCAATCCGTGTGTAATTAATTTATAGCTAATGTTGTGTATATTGCATTGTTTTAAGCTTCCTGATGGGATAATAACATTGTTTGAGAGAAAAGTTAGAGTATTATGAGACAGTCCACATTGCCTGGGTAATTTTCTAGACAAGGCAACAATAGATGACCTGAATGAGCAGAATTAGCTTGCTGAGTGAGGTTTTGTCTGAGTTTGATTCAAGACACTTTCTTTTTTAATGTGTTTTTTTTTAATATATTTTTGAGACAGAGAGTGACAGAGCATGAGCAGGAGAGGGGCAGGGAGAGGAGGAGACAGAATCTGAAGCGGGCTCCAGGCTCTGAGATGTCAGCACAGAGCCCGACGCGGGGCTTGAACTCATGGAGTGTGAGATCATGACCTGAGCTGAAGTCGGACACTCAACCGACTGAGGCACCCCGATTTGAGTCACTTTCTCATCTCCTTCCCTTTCATGTCAGTCAGAGGGAATTGTAACAAGAAATGTTACCAGCCACTTTCAGAAATCATCACAGTATATAATTCTTTCCTTGGGAGGGAAAAATATTTTTTGTTGGTCATGAGTAGAGAGTAGAGACTAATGATTGAGCTCTAATTCCTGGTCATGGTTAAATCTTAAAGTGGGGTGTTGGTGAAAACAAAATTAATTTTTGAAAGTGGAAATATGAGAGTGGAAAATAAGTATGGTGTATACTGAAAATGCATCATTGCTCTGTATTGTAAGACTTTTAGGTGTGAAGGAATCTATGTGATGGCAGAATCCATTTTATAGGTTTATATAATAGAATAATAAAACTGAAAGTCAAGCTTAATCCTCAAGTATTTCACAAAGGAAATTTGTTTCCCCCCAAATCTCTTGGAATTGATTTTAAAATAAAATCACATACTGGAGAAAGCTTGTAAGTATAGGACATTGATAACCTATAAATATTGTTTAGTTACAACTGAGAGTCCATAAAAAATAAAATGAATGATTATTGTATTTGAAATATTTAGTTATGTTTTTCCATTTTTTACTGATGTGGTCTAAACTAATTTTGGTTAATGTCCAAGGGGTTTTACAGTATTAAAGTATGTGATGAACTATTAATTCCTACATGGGGCTCACAGATTCCCACCTTTTCCCCCCACCATTTTTTTACACCCTCTGTTTTCTCTCCTGCAAAGCTCTTCTTCTCAGTCACATCTTGGGATATGACATTTTTTTTTTCTTTTTCATTAGCTCACATTTAAAGATTATCCCTATTCCCTAAAATGTTTTTTGTTTTCAGCCCTTGCAAACCCTTGGAATTAATTTCACTTCAGAAATTCTTTACTGCAGAAGGTATTATTATAGCCTGTATTTTAAAAATGGCTTATATCATACTTTCCAATATCTGTGTGTATCTATATTTCTTAGTAGACTGTGTTAAATTTTCATCATTGTATCATATCATCACATAAACGTAGCAGACTGTTCAGAGGTTCAAACAATGGTTGCTTAATTTTATTGTTCAATTGTTAGATTAGACCAATTTTGAGAAAATTGTTAGGGTCTCTGTAGTCCATGTAAATAAAATCAGAACTCAACTGAGAAAAATCAGATGAATGGTTGTAAGAATATTTTTATAGAAAGCAAAAGCCCTTTAATAAGAGAAGAGATGTCCAATTCGACTCTTGGCAATATTGTATTTGTTTTTTTTTTTTTTTTTTCAACGTTTATTTATTTCTGGGACAGAGAGAGACAGAGCATGAACGGGGGAGGGGCAGAGAGAGAGGGAGACACAGAATCGGAAACAGGCTCCAGGCTCTGAGCCATCAGCCCAGAGCCTGATGCGGCGCTTGAACTCACGGACCGCGAGATCGTGACCTGGCTGAAGTCGGACGCTTAACCGACTGCGCCACCCAGGCGCCCCGGAAATATTGTATTTGTATGATGCACTGTGTTGAGTTCCTATAATAGAAATTAGGAAGGGGAGTTAAGGAAAGTCATATGACAAGTAGCTAACCCAGGCACAAGAGGGTAGGAGAAGGATGTCCCTCAGCTGACACCTGCAAAATGAAGAGTTAATTGTAGGAAAGAGCAGTTAGGACTGGGGTGTCTGAGAGGATGTTTCTGTCCTCCTATTGCTTAGCCATCATCTCAAAGCTGTGCTATTTATGAAGTAGATAGCTATTCAAATTAGTTTTTGTAATAAATGCATTAATATATTCATTACTTTGTCTTCTTTATTCCTCTGATATAGTAACTTTGACCCCAGATCAAATATATATATATATATAATATAGTGTACTAACATATATTATATTAATATAAAAATATATTAATATATATTTTATTTTGATACATATTAATATTTTTCTATTATATGAAAATAATTTCTATCTCCTATTATTTTATTAATAATTTAATATTATTAACACTATATAAATTAATAATTAATAAAATTAATTAATTTTAAAATATTAAATAAATTTTTAAAAATTAAAATAGTAATTTATAAAATTAATATGTATTTAATTTAGAGTAATAATTTTATTAACTTCTATTTTCCATTTATATATTAATAATAATATATTGATATATATTATCAATCTGATAATATATTGATAATATGTCTATAATATTATTGATATTATTATGTGCATATATAGGTATGTATATATGTAGAAGTGAAGAGATACAGCTAGCTCTGATGCAGTACCTGATTTTTATTTAATGTTTATTTATTTTTGAGAGAGAGACAGAGAAACAGAGTATGGGTAGGGGAGGGGCAAAGAGAGAGGGAAACAGGGAATCTGAAGCAGGCTCTAGACTCTGAGCTGTCGGCACAGAACCTGACGCAGGGCTTCAACCCATGAACTGTGAGATCATGACCTGAGCTGAAGTAGACGCTCACCTGACTGAGCCACCCAGGCACCCGCCCCCCCACCCAGTACCTGCTATTTTAAGGAGTTTTACAATCTTGAGAATGTTCTTTGGCTTTGGTTTTGTTTAATGACATGAGTCAAATACTCAGCCTTTTTAGAACTCTGAAAGGTAAGCTGCTTATTCTCCCCTTTGTATATGCTACTGGCCTTTTTATGTCTTTGGCAGAGAAATGGTAGAAAACTAAAGTGATAATTGCTATTAGAGTTCACAACGATAGTCTTTGTAATTATCTTTCTCTCAGTATCTCAGCAAACTATTTTCATGATGATAAAGAGGAGATATTTTCAGGTAGGAAATTTCCGTCCATGGTGCTTCCTTCCACTGCCTCAGTGGTAACACTGATTAAGTTACTTGAAAACTGTTACAATATCGCAGTGGAGAAGAAGCAGAGCCTAGAGAAAACTTGGATTCATGTTACTGCAAGGTTATTGGCTGCTTTTTCATACCTTTTCCACCCTAAAGAATTTAGGGAATGAGATAATGAAAGCGTTTACCTCCAGGAACAGTTGGATGTAAGCGATTATCACGATGTCTGGCATATCCTAAGTGTCCATAAGGCTAGCCAGTGTTTTTAAAGATACACTAAATGTATAATACTGTATTTTTTTTCTTTCCAGTGAGGGTATTGGCTTCAGAAAAAAAAATCAGAGTAGAGAAGAAAGAGAAGAGAGAATTTGAGCAGCCTGCTGCTTCTGAGAATTGTCTACCATCATTGTGTACATGATGGGGTAGGTGAAGCAGGTTATAACACATTTGAACTCGTTCCAGCAGTGGTGACCCTCTTTCAAACCCAGATGTTTAAATGACTGCTCAGTGGGGATGTTTGGGATTATAAATATGTCCCATCTGCTGCTACCGTCTGCCTGCTCTTGAAAGGTGTAAAATCACCTACTGCACTCGACATTGGTAGCCATCCCCATTCCAACCCACAGGAACATTAAAAGGTGACCGGAAACTTTCCTTGTGGCAAAGCCTTTCAACAAGCACCTATGGAATAGATGAAGGTCAAGGCAACCACTTTGTTAATGTATTATTGGATAGAAGTACAGTGGGAGATATTTTGTGATTTAATTGAGAGATATATCAATCTAAAGAATCATAAACAAAAATGAGAATGCACTTAAATTTTCAACTTCAAGAATCTGAGGGCCTCTTTGGAACACTGTGTGGAACACATAGTCTTTTTTGTCAAATGGGTTCATAGCTGTATCCTAATATCTTCAGAAAATAGAATCTTGCAGCTTGAATACGTAATACTGCTGGTAGTATTATTAATACTAAAGGTATTATTACTACTACTAAAGGTAGTATTAATAACAATGATATATTCAGGTTAGGCAGTTCCTCTGCTTTCCATTATTCTGTATGTTAGCATCCCAGTTTTTATGGTTATTTCCCATATTCACTTTGCATTTTGTAATTACTTTATTATGGATTTGTTTACTTGTCATCAGCTTTCCACTTTATTAGGTAATATTCTCCAGGAGAGTGGGGATTTTATTTCCCTCATCTCTTTTTACACATCACCCAGCAAAATGACTGGCGTGAAGTAGACATTCAATAACTAGTGTGGGGTATGGTAACAATTAATCAAGATCATTTATGTTGTCCAAAAGTTTTCCAAATATCAGATACATTAAAACAGCCATCCGCAGGAAAATAATTCCAGACTTTCAGATACTTCAATTCCCCCTTTAGTTTTTCCTTGAGCATAAGACCGTATCATATATACTTACACATTGACTCATGGAAGTACCCTTTATGGAGAAGATACTGAAACCTGAATTTGTGTTGTGTTCTCTTAATTTAAGGGGATCACACACTGAGGCGATTCTATTAACATCAAGAAGATATCACCATAGATATATGATGATAGATGATAGATCCTCCCAATGTCTGAACCCACTTTAATGATCGACAGAAGGTGAGCTTAAGACTGGAAGCTTAATCTTATTCTATCGGTTAGAAACTTGGTCTTTAGCAGACCACCTGCTCTCAGTTAATGTGTACATTCTCACACATGCATTCTCATGTGTTAATTAAAATAAAATCTAGCACATGATTTTGGTAGCATCAAATGCATATGACATGTGTGAAAGCAATTTGTAAAATGGAAAGTAGCAGTCCAATAGAGACCAATTTTGTACCCTTAATGGGTACGGCTGCTAAAAGACTCTTGATGACCTTTTTCAGAAAGACAAAATGGTTTGGGGGAAAAATGGAAAAGTCACACGATTAGGTTTTCACTGAAGGAGCTAAAAGAATCTAGTGTATGAAGCCACAGATTATAATGGGAATCTAGCTACATCTACAGTGTCAAGTTATATATGTCAGTATATTAATATTTCTCATATCAGTTTAATCAACATATTTAATTAAAATAATTTATTTTTGAATATAGTTATGTAATCATATTATCCATTATTTCTCCATTAATGATTTTTAAACTTACACATGATTAAATTTATCTGGAGAGATGATTTCAATGCAGATTCCTGAGTCTCATTTCTAGAGATGCTGATTCAGTGAAGCGAGGGTCGGGCTTTTGTCTGCACTTCTAATGAGTTTCTAGATGATACTAGTGATGCTACTTCCTGAAGCACTGTTCTAAGTGAGTGATTGTGGAGAACCACTATAAGTGATTTCCTCCCTAGCAAGACAGATATTTTAAAAACCTATTGCCATATTTTTAATGAGATTTTGAAAATTTTGTGAACATTCATTTTTTTTTTTTTAGCATGGATACAGGCAAAAATATATTTTGGAATACATGGTGTGTAGCAGGTTGGGCTCCTCAGGAATTGAGCCCTGAGGCAGAGATTTGCATAAAGGAATATTAATTGAGAGAACTTTTATGAACGACACCTTCAAAGGGATGAGAGAAGCAGGACTGGGCAGAGTAAGAATGTTGAATGTAATACAGACACAACAGAACCACCCCCCCCCCCCCCGCACCAACTCTACAGAGAACCCTAGCTGTGTGGCTCCTCAGAGTTTCTATTCTAGTTTCTATTCAAGAGAAGCGCATCAGGCCCTTTTACCTCCACACCAACCCATAATTTAATGTAGTCTACTCTGGGAAGGGAGTAATGTTGGGTGAAGAGATTTCCTCCAGGGATGACATAAAGAAATTTCTGGACATGGATTCGTTCTAAACTGTCAGAAATCAATACTTCTGGCAGCTTTGGACATGAGTGTCTTGCACCGAAGGAAAGAACGTGGAACGCATGACCTAATTCACTAAAGGTTGTCCAATTGATATTTTGAATCAGTTCCATTTCTTTCAGATCCAGGTATTGAAGTTTATACTTTGGTTATAGATTACTTGGATAAAAAACATATATTACTTTCAATCTGAGACGTCTAAAATTTGGAGTCAGCAAAAGTAAACCAGAGCCTCATAAAAGTGTGTACCCCCACCTTGCAATATTTTTGTTGTTTCCTGCTTTTGAATGAACTGGAAATAGTGTATCAGCACTTTACTTTCGGAACTGTCTGTATAAAAATTGTGAAATGAAAAATGGTGAGGATAGAATGTTCCTTGAACTATTTCTCCCTTTCATAAAAGCAATATAGTAATTGATCTGGCCTGGAATTATAGCATTTGCCGTAACCCACCCCACAACAAATGCATTACTTAACTGTGAATCAAATAGGATAGTTTAGACAATTTGGGTGCAATAATTAGACTTGTGAAATTGTTTTATTCAAGTATGTTGTATTATCTTTCTTGATGTGAAAAGGGACAGTATGGATTATCTACTTCTGTGAGTTTACAATGCATGTATCCAGTTGCTTACTTGTCAAACTTGCTGAGATGTTTCAAATGAAAATCAAGCTCAGCATGCTTGTAACCAAAGTTAATGATCTTCACTGCGAACTTGTGAATGATTTGTTATGAAGTTATGTAATATAATGATCTTTTAAGATTCCTCTCTCTGTGAATGTCCCTAGCTGTGTATGCAGCACGGATTCAAAACTTAATCCAACTTTTCTCCCTCATATCCAGTTAGTCATTGAGGTCTGCTCCAAAGATTATATACCTACTTATATATTTCCATGATGGTGAAAAACTCCTTCAGTAGGCTGAATTCCCCATGAAATCATAGATTGCGTTCATTTTGCTTGCTATTGTAGCCCCAGTGTATAATACAGTGCTTGCATATAAAAGATGCTTAATACACTCTTTGTTAATGAATTAACAAAAGATATAAGTAAAATAAAAACATTCTATAAAAAAGTGTCTCACATCTTTTTTAGGTGAATCTTTTTTATGTGAATCTTTTAAAGATCATTCTTGGGGCGCCTGGGTGGCGCAGTCGGTTAAGCGTCCGACCTCAGCCAGGTCACGATCTCGCGGTCCGTGAGTTTGAGCCCCGCGTCAGGCTCTGGGCTGATGGCTCAGAGCCTGGAGCCTGTTTCGGATTCTGTGTCTCCCTCTCTCTCTGCCCCTCCCCCGTTCATGCTCTGTCTCTCTCTGTCCCAAAAATAAATAAACATTGAAAAAAAAATTAAAAAAAAAAATAAAGATCATTCTTATCTGTTTTAAATCACAGCCAAATATTTTATGGGGCTTTTATGAAATGCAAGTCCATTTACTTTGAATGATCACTAATAAACATGTTGAACATAATTGGGCCAATTCTACTCCAACTATGTAGAGAAATAAATCAATCAAATAAAACTTCTGACTTATTTAAAATATTTTGATAAAGCAACAGATAGTGGTGTTTAGACACAGTGCATATTGTCTTAAACACTGCAGACATTTAATTAACACTTTTTGAATAAATACATAAATAAAAGAATTAATGAATAGTATTTTCAGCAATATAGGTCATAGAAAATATATATACAAAGACAATATAGCACATTCTCTATGATTATTTTTAACACAGCATTATCTTGATTAGTAAGGTTAAGAAGGTTGGCTACATTTCTATCAAGTTCTTTCCTTGTACATATTGCTCTAAGTTTATAACACCTCAGCCAGAGATTTAATCAATACAGCTATTAGTAAGATGTTTGAATTAGAATTTAAAAAAGAAAAAATGATTATAAGAATATAAGCTGGGTTTGAAAAAATCATAGAAGACACCAGAGAATCCCTTTATGCAGAGATAAAAGAACTAAAATCTAGAAAGGCCAAAATTAAAAATTTTATAACCAAGATGCAAACCCAAATGGAGGCCATAAATTAAGGATGAACAAGGCAGAGGAGTGAATTAGTGATACAGAAGATAAAATTAGGGAAAATAATAAACTGAAAAGAAGAAACAGAAGTTGGAGATCATGAAAGCAGACTTAGAGAACTCAGCAATTTATCAAAACATAATAACATTCATATCAGAGGAGTCCCAGAAGAAGAAGAGAGAGAAAAAAGGGACAGAAGGTTTATGTGAGCAAATTATAGCTGAAAATTTCCCTAATCTTGGGAAGGACACAGATGTCAACATCCAAGAAGCACAGAGAACTCCCATTAAATTCAATGAAAGCCTGGCCATCACCAGGGCATATCATAGTTAAATTCACAAAATACACAGACAAGGAAAAAATCCTGAAAGCAGCAAGGGAAAAAAGTCCTTACCCTACAAGGGAAGACAGTTAAGGTTTGCAACAGATCTGTCCACAGAAACTTGGCAGGCCAGAAAGAAGAGGCAAGATATATTCAATGTGCTGAATGGGAAAAATAGGCAGTCATTCAGTTCTACTCCAAAGATTATATAACTAACGATATATTTCCACGATGATGAAAAACTTCATTAGGCTGAATTCACCAAGAAATCATTCAAAATAAAAGGAAAGATAAAGAGTTTCCCACACAAACAAAAACTAAAGGAGTTTGTGACAATTAAACCAGCCCTACAAGAAATTTCAAGGGGGACTCTTTGAGTGGAGAAAAAAACAAAACAAACAAAACAGAACGAAAAACAAAACAAACAGACAAAAAACACCAGAAGCAACAAAGACTAGAAAGGATGAGGGAGCATCACCAGAAACACCAACCCTACAAGTAACACAATGCCACTAAATTTCATCTCTTTCAATAATCACTCTGAATGTAAGTAGACTAAATACTCCAATCAATAGACATAGGGTATCAGAATGGATAAAAAAAAATCCATCTGTATGCTGCCTACAAGAGACTCATCTTAGACCTAAAGACACCTGCACATAGAAAGTGAGGTGATGGAGAAACATCTACCATGCTAATAGATATAGCTATATATATATAAATATATCTAGCATTGTAGGAAATAGGAATTCAAATCCAAATATCAATGAGTAGCATTTTAACCATTTGCTAACAACTTGAATTTTAGTAAAATGAATCTCCAACTTGGAAACTTTTTTTCATCCATTGATGTCAAGAATCAGGAAATGCAGAACCATAGACTTCTGAGTAAATGAAATTTTTAATGAAGAATAGGTATGGTGTTTATTGTCATTTATGTTTAGCTCCTAGTGTATTGTCCCTACTCTGATCATAGAAATTCCATGACAAAGTTACACACTGACAGGATTAAACTAGATGTCAGGAATTCAGTTTCTCTCTGCCTGTTTCAACATTATTTCCCATGATTAGTAAGTTTTAATGGGTGACATGTGATGTGTTTACCATTTGCTTTAATAAAGTAAGCAAGGTTGGGATGTCTTCTATACACAGGGTAGCATATTTGAATATGGGTATCTAGAAAGAATAAATCATGTTTTAAAGAAATATACGAATGCGTGGGAGAAGACATATGGGTCTGTAATCATCATACAAATCACAATGAAATGAGTATAAGAATAAGACAGGTAAAAAAAAAAAGAGAGAGGTCAGTTCCACTTATGAGAAGGGGTAATCAATACAAATTTGAAAGGATAATATATATTTCCTGTGCCTAATCATGGTAGTAATTTTCCATCTAAATTAGTGGCCTGAGTCCAATAGAACAACAGAACCAAGGAAAAGTAAAAATATTTTCATGTCATTCAGTTCAACATAAAACTAACGAGACTTTGATGAATTTTGAACAACTACTGTTTACTGACCAGGTATTTTAATGTCAATATATTCCAATAAACAGGCTTATTTATAAGTCTCCTCAAATCAATGGCCCAAATGTGTGTCAGGGTGATATAAACAGTTAATCATTATACTATTAATTAATGGCTTAATGAGGGGTGCCTGAGTGGCTCATTCAGTTAAGTGTCTGACTCTTGATTTCAGCTCAGGTCATGATCTCACAATTCGTGAGATCAAGCCCCACATCAAACTCCACACTGACAGTGCAGAGCCTGCTTGGGATTCTCTCTCTCTCTCTCTCTCTCTCTCTCTCTCGGCCCCTTCCACTGCAAAATAAATACATAAACTTAAAAAAAAATAATGTTTTAATGAATAAAAGAAACCTGTGGAAGCTATTTACTTTAACTCTTTCTTTTCAATTTCCCAAATAAGTAGAATTGCAAAGGCTATGTAAATCTGTCCTTATTTCTGATGATAATTGAACTGTTATTTTGTTTTCACACATCTATCTGGACATAATAGCTTTCTATTTTCTTCACATATTTGAATAAAAAGCCCTCTTATTTCAAGTTAACACCTTGTATGATGAAGTAAGGAGATCTGTTAAATGATAGAACTAGCAGATTTTTCATAAGCATTTTGTAAAAGGACTCCTCATTAATTATAAGTCAATTCTGGACAAGTAATTGCATTTTACTGTTGTACATGATTTGCCATACCAAGTTCAGCCTTTGGAAGCTTTATTTGGGCAACTGCAGTGAAATTAGTTCTGAGTTCATCTAAGCAATATCAGCTTTAGAACACATGTCTTCTCAATCTGCTTCAAACTTTTCACTCTATTCAGCTCAATGACCCACAGGCAGACACCAAATTTATAGATTTTTGTATTTGTAACCAAGGCAGAGTCACATGTATGTTTGCTTAGCTCACTGGACGAATATAAGAAGGTCCTTCTACATCTCCAGTCTAGGTTGACAGAGAAAAGTCTTGCATAAATCACTGTTTATCTAGAAATAAGTTTTGACTTGCAACATGAAGAGAAGTTGTGACATACTGAGAAGACACTTTATACAATCATTTTGATCTGGGATTTCCTAACAGTGCCTGGTACATTATATGCATGGTCTCTGTAGTCTCTATATATGTACATATCTATGCTGATATGAACATCTCTACTCATATCTACATAATAAATGAATGGAGAAATAATACATTTTTACTGAAATAACATTTAAACTGTAATTATATGTTCCAGTGAAGTACAACGTTCAACTGAAATTAATATCCTTTTCAACAGTATAACTGGATTTAAAGTAAACAAATATTAAGAATACTGCAATATCAAAGAGAAAAATCCTGCATACTTCCAGGAGAACAAATCCTTTAAAATGATCTATTTAAAGGTACTATGGGCATAGTCTTGGACAAAAGTGTTATAATTAAGCTTGTATAATGAGTGCCTCTTTATTTAAGTACATATAACAAACCAGCACTGAAAATAACTGCGGGTGAACCAGAAACACCCAGAGCTGGCTTTCAATCAGCAGTCAGATCTTTTTTGCTCTCTGCATTTAAAAAATACATTTCTGAGCTTGGAGTTACGGAAGTACAACTGTGATCATGAAGGTTACTTATTTTATAAAAGAATCAAGTTTCCTCCCTCGGGCTTATTATCAGCCAGCTATTGGCATCTAATCTTTAGGGGCTGGCATGATATTCTTAGTAACTAATTGCAAACCAAGTATTCCTTTTTATTTCCCTGAAAGGTCTTCCAAAGCTGTAGCTACGTGCAAAAACAAATGAACATTTTGACAACCATACGAACAACTTGGTTTTGCTTTTGTAATACAAATAAATACGTGCCACAATGGTATATAGCCTGGCATGAGATGATTTGCCTGTGGGAAATATGACCATGAAAAATATAAGGATTAAGTTCATTCTGTCTTCTACCATATTAACACATACCATACATGTGACAGTGAGTCCAGCAGAAATAACCAAATCTGTGACCTTACATTCAGTCATAATTGAGAAACATCGTGAAAGTCTTTGGACTTCTGTTTCATCATTGCTATGTGGAAATAGTGCCCTAAACCCTTCCTACTTATTGGATATTTGAGAGGCTCAAATCACTTGATAAAGAACTTTCAAATTAATGTGGTCTGCTACTGTGTCTGATTTATTCTTTTTTTTTTTTTTTTTTTTTTGCTTTCCAATGCATGTTAAATGCACATTACATCACTCAAACAACTGCTTTCTAAGATGTCCATGAGCATTTCAGATCCTTATTCACTTTACTGTCCTTTCTCCATATCATATATCAAAAGGCACTTAAAGGCTACACCTCTGATAGCGCAACATATCCAGGGGCAGAAATATACCAAACAGTGGATTGCAATGTGAGATGTGAATCAGTAATTAGAAGTGGCATGGATTAGAAGAAAATTGACAGTAAAACATCTGTGCAGTGGTGGGGAGATTTCCCAAGAAAAAAGCCAAGGAGATTAAATTAATGACAGCAAAAATATCACCTAAGGAGAATTTATCCATATGTATGTGTGTACATAGATATGTTATACATGTTTATATATACATACAGATGTAATACTTTTGAACATTAGAACAGAATCAAAAAAGATGCACCCAGTATAATATAATAGGAGAAAATTATGCAGAGCTGAAACTTATACTGCAAATCAATAGGCTCGCTAAATCAAAGGAAATTTTAAGACATAAACTTTGAAATAGCAGTTCTGTGAAAATTTTTAGTCTCAAGGGAAAGGAAAATTCTTTGCCCTGATCATTTTGGTTCTGGAAATTAACCTGAAGAAATATTCAAGGGTGCATACAGAAATTTCTATATGCATATGATTCATTTCAGAATTTACATAATAATGAAAATAAAATGTAAACTAAAGGACCATAGTAAAAACAATAACAATGATTATTACATGATTAAAAAAATTTTTAATGTTTTTATTTATTTTTGAGACAGAGAGAGACAGAGCATGAGCAGGGGAGGGGCAGAGAGAGAGGGAGACACAGAATCTGAAGCAGGCTCCGCTTTGAGCTGTTAGCACAGAGCCAGACGCCGGGCTCAAACTCACAGACTGTGAGATCATGACCTGAGTCAAAGTTGGACGCTCAACCGACTGAGCCACCCAGGCACCCCATGATTATTACATGATTTTAAAAAGTGCATGCACATCCATATATGCACATACACATACCACTTTCCACTTTTCTATAGAATGTATTTACCATATTCTGAAAAGAAGTAATAGTAACCAAAGTACTAATAATTATTTCTATCAGAAAATGGAATCATCTACTATTTTTCTTTCTTTCTATGTATAGCTCATGTTTTAAAATGGATAACTATTGCTCTGATGATTCCAAAACTACATTTTAGGTAGTAGAACATTTGATAAAGTACTTGGATTAAAATAAATTTACTAAATTTTCACTTAAAATAAGAAGAAAGTACATGTATTTTAGAGAATTCACTAAAAAACTAAACCTAGCAACAGGATGAAGATGGAAAAAAAGAAAGAAAATGAAGAAAAATATACTTTGGGTCTTAGGAGAATAAGACTTTGCCTAAAAATGTGGAATATAAAAAAAAGTAATGTTAGTATGAGCTCTGTCTTCTGTTGGTACAAATACTAGCATTTTGGAAATCAATTTGTGCATAAATATTAGAGTCATAAAAAGAAGCATAAAAGTCTATAAATAAATAAATATAAAGTACATAATTACACGCAAAGTAAATACCATAAAATACATACATTTATAAATGCATAAATATTAAAGTCATATAAAAATATAAATATAAAAAATCATTACATTTGACCTCATTATGCTACCTGTAGGGAATTAAGGTAAGGACATAATCAGAAACTCAGATAAATATTTATGTATAAGAATATTCATATGGAAACAGTATAACATTCAGTATAGTATTCAATATATAATAAGTAGTATAGTATTCAGTATATAGAAATAGGTGAATGAATTATCATTTATTGACATGGCAGCAAATGTTGCAGAAATTAACTTGTTAGTAAATTGCTTTTATCAAGGAATGGCATATGAAATCCAGTTGTATAATATTGATGAAAGTACAAGGTGCAAGTCTGTGTAAACTACACAGTCAGATCTATATGACATGTGTATTATCAAGGGAATTTGATCCCCCAGAAAACCAGATCACAAAGATTCTAGCGTAGGGGGGATTTCTTACACAATCGTGGGAGCTGGTGGAGAAATCCAAGCCTGAAATCCTTATGGGTTAATATGAGTGGAGGCAGGAAGAAAAGCTTGAGGCAACGTGAGGAGAATAAAGACATATGAAGTCTAAATGGACAGACAGTAACTTGGGATAACACACCAGATCCTTCATCTATCTCTCACAGCTTCTAACTTCCATGGCGCCAATGAAATGCAGGAGAAACTAGAATGCTTTGCCACATACTCCTGGCCCAGGACTAAGGAAGCTGAGGAAGATCCAGTGGATGAGCTAGCAGGTCAGAGACAGTGTATGAGCAACCATCTATCCTTCAGAGCAGAACAGTATCTTTGTCACTTCCGCCTTTCAATTTTGTGAAAACGACTCCATGGTCAAGCCTAATGTAGAATAATGCGCAGAAAGGGATTCTGGGACAGATAGCTTCAGCTGAGATTAGTGGAAATTGCAAAGTCATGATATATGCCTGTGCATGACTCTGAATGAAGATAATGGCGGCATTAAGCAACAGCTAGAAATAAACTAACAGGCATTTCTTCTAGTGAGATGATGGATAATTTGTTTTCTTCTTTATATTTTCCATTAGAACATGTATATTTTTTATAATCAGAAAAAGTAATATTAAAAAATTAAATATAAGAATCCATAAAAAATAAATGGTAAAAAGTAATTAGTAAACAAAGACAAACTATCTGATATAACACAGTTTTTATAAAGTAAAAAAAAAAATTAAAACATATTAAAAGATGAAAGGTCTGGATGAGCAGTGAGCAGAGAGCAGAATGGTGGTTGCCCAGGGCTGAGTGTAAGGGGAAATGGGGAGATATTATTCAAAGGGTACAAAGTTTTGGTTATACAAGATTACATCTGTATGTACAGATACATACATACATCTATATGTACAGCATAGTGCCTTGAGTTAGCAATACTGTGTTTTATATTCAAGAATTTGCTAAGAGGGTCGATCTGATAGTGTGTTTTTATTGCAAAAAATGTCAATAATAATAAACACAGAGGATGGGAGGAAACTTTTGAAGATTATGGGTAATGCTTATGACATAAACTATGGTGATCAAGTTGTATACATTGCATATGTACAGCTGTTTGTATACCCATCATACCTTAGCAAAAGGGTCTAAGAAATCTGGATGAATATCAACAATTGTCACATAAAACTTATTTTCTAGTAGGTAAACTCATCAAGACATAATATATAAATATGTCAGTGATAGTGATAGATGAATGAAAAAAAACAAAAAATACACTAAAGAAATACAAATAAGCAAGTATTAAATTAGGCTCAGTATTAATCACAAGAATTAAAATGAGATTTCTTTAAAACCAATCAAGCAATGAACATAAAAGATGATTGATGAGTTCAGATTGATGAGGACGTGGTAGAATGGGACACACAGTCATTGATGGTAAAAGCAAATTGTTGTAATTGTTTAGAGCACTGTGGGAAGGTATGAATGGCAAGACTTGAGCCATTTTTCTATCATCCCTTCCCTTATATCAATCCCTTCCAAACATCTCTAGTAAAGGAATTTTCAGCTATTTCCCTAGTTTCAGCTATTTCATGAGTATTTTAAATGAATAAAAACCTTCAACTGTTGTGAACTCCTATATGTTTTTAACTAAGACGCTGGGGAAATTGATATTATCAGTGAGGTGGAAAGTACCTTGCACACTACTTACTTCAATAAAGTCATTTGACAAGTGTTAGATTTGGACCATAAAATAACAGTACACAACAAAGATGCCACACAAACTCTCTCTTTGCCTTTTATCTCTTCCTCTTTCTCCCAAACACATGTACACAAATTTATTCAGAAGAAAATCTCAGGTCATTATGTGAAATAAATTTTTTTAAAAATAACAAAACTTATGTATGTTATTCTTCCATTTAAAATGGGAGGCAGAGGGCACCTGGGTGGCTCAGTGGGTTGAATGTCTGGTTCTTGATTTCAACTCAGAAGGTGATGTCACAGTTCCTTGGATTCAACCCTACTTACTGCTCCATGCTTTGGATTCTCTCTCATCCTCTCCCTCGGCCCCTTCCCCCCTCAAAAATAAATGAATAAACTTTAAAATGGGAGGCAGGGTATACGAGAATATTGTGTCGTATTTTTTATTTGCTATTGTTTTAATGGTGAGGCACTTGTTCCGACAGTGAAAAAACAGGGGTTTTTCTTAAAAGCATAATTTTAGTGGCTAAAATTGAGTGCAACCTTCAGCATTCTGGACAGGTAACTTTTGGTGGATCCCTCCATGACGTGGCAGCTCAATACCGTGCTTAATTCCATCCCATTACCTGAGTGCCAGTCTTTTCCCAGCTCCTTACAGATAGATGCTGGCTAGTCCTTGTGAAACAAATTTGGTGTTGGCAATCAGATTCTTTTCCCATTAAGTTCCTGCAGTGCTGCTGCCCAGACAAATGGCTTCACTCCTCATAGCAGCCACACTCCAGCAGGATGGATTCCAGGACTTGCTTTGCCTGACATTGAAAGGTAACCCACAGACTCCAGTAGACTGTTTATCACTGTATCAGCAGTAGGGGCAATAATTTCATGAGAATTATGAGATAGATGATGGGTCACCACATATTCTACTTCACAGCAACCAAACTGGTAATATCCTTATTTTAGGGTCTGTGATCTTTTAATCCAGTTTCTTGTGACAAATATTTAATCTGCTCTGTTTGCCATTGGTTATTACCTTAATCAGAAATTTTCTGCAGAAAAAAATCAATTACTCAGCATCTCCTGTTATTAACTCTGCACTATTACCTAAGAAAAAAAGAAAAGAAGGAAAAAGAAAAGCAAATCAGATGAGATTATTTTTATTTTACTTTTCCAGGTTGAGTGTTCTCTACTCCCGATTATTGACTGAGCTGCACCTGCTTACCAATTATAGCTTAATCATGTCCTTTGGAGCTCACAGTGCTTGTTAGCATTCTATACACTCCCCCTTGAACTTTGATGTCAAAACAAAGCCATATCCCTCATACCTGGAGGTCCACAAATGTCTAAGTGGGCTCAGAAAGGGATCTAAATATCAAAGGCAAAACAAGAGACTGACACACTATTCCAAATCCTGGCTTTATATTACTTAAAGTCAAAAGATTTTCTTTAATTTTTAGGCTTTCATGGATTAATCACTGTTAGGGAAAATGCTATCTCCAGGAGAAGATTAATCTTGTACATTGCACACGACCCTGTTCAAAAATCTGGATGACTTAATGAAAAGAGCAAGGGATAGAAGAAGGGAGCCTCCGGCCCTTTGGAGGAAGTGTGTGGCCATCAGGCCAGAGGGAAATCTGATTCACGTTATGATACATTACCCAGGAAGAAAAATGTAGAGCATGAACCAAGAATTTAGCTCAGTTATTGTGACTTTCTTGGATGTTGGTTTTGCTCTGAGTTTTAGAGGTTAAGCATCCGTGCATGTGTTTGCTTTCTGGAGTTCGGAGAGTATCTATGAAAATGTATTCTACAGATATACAGTTCATTATCTTAGAAGAAACACGATAAGTAAAATAAGATACCTACTCGAAAAAGGTATTTTTTGTATGTGTTTAGTTTCCCAAACTACCAATAAGTACCTGGTATATGAAACTATGGTCCATGAAGTCCTGTGAGAGAAGATGCTGAGCATGAGAACAGCATTAGTTAATCTAACCACAGAGGAGAAAACACTCACTAAGCCAGTGACAGGTTTATAGGTTTTCTTCTCTATCAGTGAATGAATGAATCAGTATACACAATATCACACATAAGCACTACTTGACTGTTGTTTTTAATGTTTATTTATTTATTTTGAGAGAGTGTAAGCAGGGAAGAGGCAGAGAGAGAGAAGGAGAGAGAGAGACTCCTGAGCAGGCTCCGTACTGTCAGCGGAGCCCCATGCAGGGCTTGATCTCACGAAACATTAGATCATGACCTGAGCTGAAATCACGAGTCGGACGCTTAACCAACTGAGCCACCCAAGCATCCCACTACTTGAATGTTTTTAATGGAAAAAAAATTTCTCCTTCAGATATATTTTCGGTAAGTCAAGAAGGCTAGAAAAAGAGTAAAGCAAAAATCAGCTCACCACTTAGGAAAATACAGTGCAACCATTTTAGTATATATGATTCAATTATTTTTTCTTTCCGTGTATTTCGCTGATTGAGCTCATAACCAGCATACTTAAAATTATATGTCCTTACTAATTAAACCTTTGTTTCCTGTGATAAATTTTTATGTGAATGTTTAAATAGTCTTCTAGAAGAAAATTTTCAGAGCTACGTTGTATTATATCAGATTGCTCTTGAGCCATTTATGTGGTATAGATTTGATCAATTTTTTAATATAGAATATTGTTTTTTCCCAATTTTTCAGTATAATAAGGCTTAAATTTTTTAAAGACTCAAATTTTAATAGAAAAATGACCACTAAATGAATTATCAATTATAATGACGTATTTTAAAAAATTCAATGTTGCTCAATTGCCCTCCAGGGTTTTATAATTAATAATTAAAGCAGAACCATATAAGGCTCTTAACACTTCACTTTGGTAGAAATACTGGATAGTATTTCTGTACATGAGATGTAAATTAACTTCTCTGTGTCTTGTTCCTCATCTGCAAAATGGATAAAATAATAGTACTAATTGTGTCAGGTCTTTGATGTTCTTGAGGATAAGTTTATGTGCAGAAAAGGTTATTCAGGTGTTAATTTTGATCTTAGAATTGACATACACATTTTCCAATTGCCTACCTCCTCCTTAAACTTTTAAATTCAACCTATGATATTTATTATTCTATTTGTAAGTCTAAAAATTATGAAAACCATTTTAAAATGACCTTTGAATAATGCTTGGCATCAGAGTAAAATTAAGGCCATTTTAAATTAGATTTATACCATTTTTTTTCATTTTAAATGATCTAATTACTTGACTTAAATACAATATTTATAGCTACTTAAGTGATTATTAAAATATAATAAATTAGAGGCACCTGGGTGGCTCAGTCAGCTGGGTATCCAACTTTGACTCAAGTCATGATCTCACTATTCATGGGTTCTAGCCCCATGTCAGGCTCTTTGCTGACAGCTCAGAGTCTGGATGGAGTCTGCTTTGGATTCTGTGTCTTCCTCTCTCTCTCTCTCTGCCCCTCCTCTGCTCACGCTCTGTCATTCTCTCTCTCTCCTAAAAATAAATAAACATTAATAAAATTTTTTAAAAAGTATAATAAATTTATTAAAGTGGCAAAATGTGTTATTAGAAACATAAGACTGTGTACAATTAGTAAAATTTCAAATTAAAATAAAAAGTCTAAATAGATTGCTAAACAATTTATCTTAAATTATAATTAGGAAACTAATACATTAAATTTATAGGCCAAATTCTCTTAAAGTAACTATTTGCACTTAAATTATCTCTGAAGTATAGATGTCTGTTCTCCGGGAAAATAACAAATATATATTTTTTAAATATCTCTTCACTTAATTCTATTTTTTTCTGGTTTTAACTTTGTTCATCCACAAGTAAATAATGTTTGAAAGCATATCTTATCAGTACAATTTTTTTAGTTATTTAAAAATATATATTTTTTAACATTAATGTGAAATAAAATGGACTCTTTTGTGATCTTTGGTTCTATGACTTCTAACACTTGTACAGAATCATGTAGCCACAATCAGGATCCAGCATATTTTCATCTCCCCATATTTTCATATGGCATATTTTCATATTTGCCATCTCCCCACTTCCCAAATCAACATTTGCTGCCCTTTTTCTTCACATATGCCCACTAATCTTAACCCTTGGAAACCATCAAATTGTTCTTTGTCAATAGTTTTGCTTTTCCAGAAAATTATATAAAAGAAATCACACAGTAGATACTTTTTTGAGACTGATCATTTCCTTAGCATAATGTCTTTGGGAGGTCATCTATGTGGTATTGTTTGTCAATAGTTCTTTCCTTCTTATTGTTAATATTCCATTACATGAATAAAGCACAGTGTGTCTATCAAATCACCTACAGAAGGACCCTGGGTTGCTTTTAGATTGGAATGATTATTTAAAAAGCCTCTCTAAAAATTTATGTATGGATTTTGGGTGAGAAGAGCTGTTTCTTTATCTAATGTAAGTACCCAGAGTGGGAATGTGCCAGTACTGAGGATGTCCAGGTTTCACATTGTTAGAAACTTTCAGGTTTCTGTAAAACTATAGTGTTTTAAAGAGAAACTTTGCTTATGAATCTAAGAAACAAGCTAAGCCCTTTTATATAGCTGCTATGTTCTTCAATTCTAAAATTTAAGAAAGTAGAAACCTACATCCTTGAGATTAAGTTATCTCGTTACCTAATTTTCAGGGGATATTAGAATCAGTATCATTAACCTAGGTAGCTTTACCAACTGATGGATTCAACTAGGCTATTTACTGCCTTATGAGAATCTAAATTATGTTCTTAATTTTTCTATATATTAGGGTTACTACTACTATAGACATTTGACAGATAACTAGAATTTCTTCACCTTATACCTACAGTGGACATAATTTAAGATGGCCCTTCCTATAAACATATATGACAAGACTGAATATAATCATAATGCATAGAACAATATCCAGCACAATAATAGAACCTCAAACCCTGTTGGATATTATGACTGCCTATTATTTCATATTTGTTTCTTTGATTTTGAATGTAACCTTAACATCTAAGACCTAATAGCCTATTTTTACAAAATAAAATCACATTTGACTTTATAGACAAAATTGTGGTGGCTCTAGCCTCCAGTAGACAATCTGCTAAAAGAGAATATTGGTTTCTGAGAAAGTTATTTGCTTAACTTCTCAAGGGCATGCTCCACTTATGCCTACCAAGTAATCTTTTATTCTTCTTTTCTACTCTTATTCCTAAGCCACTTGGTATAGGGTCTCTGCATTGGCCACTGGCCAACATAACAACTGCAATGTGCCTGCTTGCCTAGGGAGTCTTTGGCATTATTCAAATATCTCAATCTTCAGAGGCTGCTAGTTGTCTAAAGAGGCATGTCTGAGCAGTCTCTCTGCAAGCTTGGTCACCTGCATCTCAAAGCTGCTTTGCAAATCAACAGTCTCAAAGTCCATCATGAATAATTCCATCTGTTTCCAGTACTTTCTCTTATGTCCATAGCAGACCAAAAAAGTATCTAGGATCAGAAAATTATGAGATATGATTCCTTAAATTCCATCCTCCTCAGCTTCTTGTCTTCTTCTTCCCAAAGCCAAATTACCTTCTGTTTCTCCAACTAAAAACAAACAACCCCCCTGCCCAAAAAGGTGCAAACATCCAGAGCATTTAAATGACTGAAAACACATTCTGGAAGAGTAAATAGACTCTCCATTAGCATAATGAAGTGGAACATTTTTAAAAGATTGATAACCTTTCACATTTCTTTTATTGTACAGTCTTGCCAATATTCTCAGAATACTTATATGAATGATCCTTTGAATTTATTAGTTAATAACATTATTTGAGTACTGTTTATATAATGAGCCATTACATAACAAAAAATGCACCTGAATTCAGTGAGAGAAGTATAGAATATTGAATAACTGACATTGAAGCTAATGCTAAAAAGTTTGAAAATATATTGCTAGATTCCTATCCAGCAATATATTGCAAAATAGCTTGCTGCTGAGTTAGGTAGGGTAAATACATAAATCTAAAATAAAATAACTAGAAAAATATCTAAGAATAAATAACTAAAGAAATCATCACCTCAGGTTGATGATTGTTTTTGTATTTAGAAAATCAAAGAAGAAACATAGATGTCTCTATGTACATAAAAATTTACAAACAAGAGTGGAATGCAATTAATTGCTCACAAAATATTTGTATGTCAAAAAATTAAGCAAAGTTAAATATCAAACAAACATATGAGATATATATCTTATATATGTATATATATATGTATATATAAGATATATATATATATCTTACATATACATATATATATATATCTTACTTACATATATATATATCTTATATATATATCTTACTTACATATATATATATATATATCTTACTATACTTATTCCTTTTCTACTACTAAGTTTTCCATTAAGGTATAGATTTGCATATTTGAATTTTAAGTCACACACCTTTTTTTTTGTTTTTCAAATTAATTTTGCTAGTCTTAACTGTAAATCTTTGTGGTGGACTTTAGAAAGGAAATTCTTTGCCATAGTATTCATAGTATCTGTGATTTTGATTGTCCATGTTACATTGAGATTTGGTTGTTTTAATTGGATCTGCAGAGCTCCATTTGATTACTCTAAAAACCTCTGAGATATTTTCATTATGGAATTTAGATCTGACATCTTTTCTAGGTTAATGTCTCTCTGGAGTTCACTAATGCAGAAGAAGCCCAGCTACGTGTTTTTCTACTCTCCAGTGCTTCTGTGACTTTACCGTTTTTAAGTTTTATAGAGCCTACTCAAAACTCTTACACTCATGACTCCTTTTCTGTTGCCCTAGTTTTGGACAGTAATTTCTTGCCAAAACATTATCCTGAGTATCCGTGCTTCTATTTTCTGATCTCTCCAATCCATCGTTCACATTGAAGATCGATTCGTATATTTTTCTAACTCCCCATTGCTTGTTTTATCAAATCCAACATATCAATAAGATGCTAAAGACCTTTGCCTTAGTTCATTTTCCAGTCTTCCCCATTATACACTATCATACTTATTCCAATGTAAACTCAGAATCATCCTCTATTTGCCAATATTTCCTTTGCACAATTGTGCATTTGTGTCTGGTATTCTTGAGGATGAAATACCTATGTCATGTTTCTGTTTTTGGAAGTTTATTCTCTATAAAGGAGCTATCGTCTTCTTTTAAGAAATAATAAAGCCAAACCTTTAAAAAGTTTTTAGTGAGGGGAGAAAATTCACAAAAGCATGGTAAATTAAAAATTTTAGGCAAGAGTGTCCCCCGTGATTTTTCTTTCCATTGGGTACTTCTCATTTTTCATTCCTGAGAAAAGGATAAATGTTTTCAGGTAGCAAATAACTGAATGTTGAACCTCAGATGATAAAATTTGAGCTTCAAATGTATCTACACCTAACTATCTCTCCCCATGTGTAAATTGATCTTTCAGTGCTAAGCTTAGAGAGTGTGGATTTTATTTTTATTATTATTTTCTTTTTCAAAGAAGACAGATATTTAAAATTTCATCCACAAAACCTTCTTCAGTTTTCCCAAACAGGATTGAATCCCATGATTCAAGAGAATACTTTCTTATCTCTGTCATAACTAATACCTCTCTTCCTTTTAATGAGATCTGCAATTGTCTGGGTTACATAACAGACTATGACTAACTCAAGAGAATAGATTGTATATTGTTTACTTTTCTACATTTTACTAGTATTTGTAAATTATTTTTCAAATGTTAAATTTTCAATATATAATCGTAGTTGAAATGAATTTTAAAGAATATCATTAGTTATTACGTCCATTTTTGAAAATTGATTTTGGAAAATTACTTTATGAACGGTTGAGATCTATGTTTGAATTTAAACTCTAATATTTCTAATTGAGATCACCTTTGGCATTATTCTCGGCTCTGGCAAAACATCAGAGAAAGAGAGAAACAGAGAGAACTATATCCTTACTTTGATGATCTAGCTGGGTGAGAGAAAATAAATAGATACAAGTAATTTATAAATAGAGAAGCTGATAAAATCTGGAAAAACTAGGAGTAGAACAAAGCAAGGAACTTCCAACCATGCTAAGCTCTACCTTCACAAAAGTATCCTTGCTGTGCTCTTTACTGCATTTTGTTGGTGCTATTACAGCTTTCAAGAATGCAGTTTCCCTCAGGTCTCCATCTGGGAAAATATGATATATTGATTAATTCGTCCATTTTTTTAAATTTTAGTTCTGGCACAGCTTTCCACAGCTTTTGCTACATAAATTAACAAGATCTCTTCCAAAGGTCTTCAGGGAAGTCAGTGTGATGAGGCAGATTGACATTAAAACTCAAATTACAATATGATGTAATAAATGCAGATGCCTTATAAAAGTATCAAGTATGATCTGTGGTCGTTCTTGAGGACCTAGGAAGCCATGTTAAGGGAAACAACTAAAACATAATCTATGACCTAAAGGAGTAGAATGATAAGAGAGTTTCAGAGAAAAGACAGGATGTGGTTAAGCATTATTCCTTACAAACATATTTCAAGAATCACCTCCTTAACAAGGCTTTCCACAAACTCAATACTCCTCATTCATTCCCTTCTTTGTGCTTGCAAAGCTTTTCAGTATATACACTCTGTATAGCACATATCAGAACCTATAATTATCAATTTATATTCGTGTCTCATCTGATAAATGGCATGCTCTCAGAGCCAAAAATCATACCTTATTGACCTGAATAAGTAGCTCAATATTTTCCTGCACTGACTTAGGTATTGAAATGATACAATGCCAATCAGTCTTTTCTGTTTGTTAAAAAGCACTGATGCCTATCATTAATAACCACCTATAGATAATACATCAAATCTATTAGGTTCCTAGAATTATTGAGAGGTCAATTTACATTTATTATTTTTAATTACAAAGTTTTACCTAAAACTGGTCAAATGCATATAAAACTTGCCACTCTGTATCATAGAACTTTTGGTAAATTGGCATATTTGATTTTCTACATTGTGAATATGATGGATGACATATAATAAATGTAATTCTACATGTCAAAACCATTTTGTTTCCTCAACTAGTAACATGCATGAAAATCTAGAAAGTGAAATAAATTTGTACTTTAAGGGAATATAAAATTGAATCAACACTGAAATATTTCCAACATATGCAAAAACTATTCCATGAGTTTAAATAGATTTTATAAATAATATTTAAAATAAGCTATTGGTTCAAAACTCATCACTACTTGAAGCTTCATTTCAAAGATTCACTAAAATGATCAACAGATTCAATAAAATAATAAGAAGTTAAAACTAGATGCATTAATTTAGAAAGCTTATTTACAAAAAGGTAAAAATCTCTTGCTTTTGCAAACAGAAGTTAAAATGCATTTTTCTAAAAGCAACAAAAATGAATTGTATTCCTTTCAAAGGAAAGCCTATTTATCACACTGGGGTCCTCAGTGTCTTTCTGACCTATCTCGTTTTAGTCTCTCAGTAATCAGTTAAGGGTGTCCAAATTTGAGCTGCATGGGGGGCTCAGTTGGTCAAGCATCTGACTCTCGGTTTTGGTTCAGGTCACGATCTCATGGTTTGTGAGTTTGAGCCCCATATCAGGTTCCATGCTGACAGTGTGAAGCCTGCTTGGGATTCTCTCTCTCCCTCTCTCTCTTGCCTTCCCCTACTCCCTTCTTAAAAAAAAAGAAAGACTGAATTTGACATAATTAGTTTTCCCTTATGTGGACCTTAATTTTTTTTACCTAATAAATAATTATTATATTATACTTTGAAAAAATGTAGAAGAAAATTGGCTTGCGCCTGCCAAAAACATACACTCCCTAGGATGAGAATAGCAGAACTTTTTAAATGTTAATTAATTTTTTTTTTTTAATTTTTTTTCAACGTTTATTTATTTTTGGGACAGAGAGAGACAGAGCATGAACGGGGGAGGGGCAGAGAGAGAGGGAGACACAGAATCGGAAACAGGCTCCAGGCTCTGAGCCATCAGCCCAGAGCCTGACGCGGGGCTCGAACTCATGGACCGTGAGATCGTGACCTGGCTGAAGTCGGACGCTTAACCGACTGCGCCACCCAGGCGCCCCATAAATGTTAATTAATTTAAAGAAAGCATGAGCAGGGGAGAGGCAGAGAGAGAAGGAGAGAGAAAATCCCAAGAGGCTCTATGCTCAGCACAGAGCCTGATGCAGGGCTCAATCTCACAAACCATGAAATCAAGACCTGGGCTGAAATCATGAATTGGAGTTTAACCAACTGAGCCACCCAAGCGTCCTTAGCAGAATTTTTCTTTTACTTTATTTAAAAAATATATTTAGGTTTTTAATTTTTTTTAATTTTTATTTAATTTTGAGAGACAGAGAGAGAGACACAGCGTGAGAGCAGGGGAGAGGCAGAGAGAGAGGGAGACACACAATCCAAAGCAGGTTCCAAGTTCTAAACCGTCAGTATAGAGCCCGACATGGGGTTCAAACTCACAGACTGTGAGATCATGACCTGAGCTGAAATCAGACACTTAACTGACTGAGCCACCCTGGCGCCCCAAAGTCATTTAGATTTTTAAAAATAAAATATTCTTCAATTGTTTAATTGTCACTTTCATCTACTTTACTTATATACCTAGTGTAAATTATTACAATTATATATAAAACATTGGTATTTAAAGATAGGTCCTCCCCCCCAACATAGTCACTACATTTAACCCAACATTTTTACCCATCTTAGTGAGATTTTATGAATTACACAATATCAAGTGTTTTTGTTTGTTACTTTTTTTTATTTCTCTTCTCCAAAAATCTCAAAACCTTTTCTAAATTCCCCAGGTCACAGCAACAATGAACTGTGTCTGAAGTGCCAATAACTCACCATTTTTCACTCTAGGTTTGGAAATAGAAGGACATCTAATAGCTACCTTTTACTGGCTTGATTTCTAAACAAGGAGCCAAATCTTCAACTCTCACTCTACTGTTAATCATCCCATAGTTGTTTTCCCCAAAGCCCATTCTTTTGTCTTTTTCTAGGCTCAAGTAGTAATTACAAAAATTTATAGTGAGAGGGAGGAGGAACAATGCGTCAAACAATAACCAGGTTTCAAAATGTCCCTTTTAGGGGTACCTGGGTCGTTCAGTTAGTTAAACATCTGACTCTTCACTGTGGCTCAGGTCATGAGTTTGAGCCCCGCAATGGGCTTGTTCTTGGCATGGAGCCTGCTTAGGATTCTCTCTCTCCCTCTCCTTCTGCCCCTTCCCTGTTCATGTGCTCTCTCTCTCTCTCTTTCAAAACAGACAAACAAACCCACAAAAATGTCCCTTAAAAAAAATAAAATGTCCCCAGAGCAAGTACATTTGTTCCAGCCCATGGTCTTTGAAAATTCTTTGTTGGAGGTTCTTTATTCTTCTTCTGAATTATTTTTATTGTATATAGATATTTCATAGGAAAAATCAACATATTTATTAACATTGTCATCACAAAGTCAGCTGTGCTATGGACAGATGGAGATAATGTAAACTTTCTTTACAAAAATATTATTAGGAGGTCAGAGATACCTTGATAAGGATGTAGATAGATAGATAGATAGATAGATATGTTTAAGATATAAGATTAGGGGCACCTGGCTCTCTCAGTTGGTAGAGCATGCGGCTCTTGATCTCAGGGTCATGAGTTTGAGCTTCACGTTGGGTGTAGAGATTACTTAAACTAATATTCAAAATTAAAGAACTGGTCACCTGGGTGGCTCAGTCAGTTGAGTGTCCAACTCTTAATTTTGGCTCAGGGTCATGGGATCAAACCCTGCATTGGACTTTGCACTGAGCGTGGAGCCTGCTTAAAATTCTCTCTCTCTCTCTCTCTCTCTCTCTCTCTGTCCCCTTCCCCTGCTTGTGATTTCTCTCCCTGTAAAAGAAAAAAAAAGATATAATTAAGGTAATATTATGGGCACTTATATTATTCCAGCATAATTAACTTGCAGTGTTATATTATTATTTTTAGGTGTACAGTATAATGATTCAATGAGTCTATACATTTTTCAGTGCTCCTCAAGTTACGTGTAGTTTTAATGCTCTTTATCTATTTCATCCATCCTCTCACCTATCACCCCATTTTTTTTGAGTAAATATCCAGTAGTGGAATTACCACATCATATGATAATTCTGTTTTTAACTTTATGAGAAAGTTTATGACTGCTTTTCAGTGTTTACACCAGTTTCATGCCCACCAACAGTGCACAAGGGTTCCTTTTTCTCCACACATTATATATGTTTTTAAAAGATAAAAATCTCTAGAATTCTAACCTTCACTATCAGTTTTATTAAAATGTATAACATTTTTATTATTAGTTTATTTTAATATAAATGGCAGACATCAGAAACAGAGGGGCACCACTTCTCATGTAACTACAAGCCTTTTTGTTAAAAAGCAAAATCTACTGGGTACTTACCCAAAGTAAATGAAAACACTAATTTGAAAACATATATATGCACCCCATGTTTATTGCATTATTATTTACACTGGCCAAGATATGGAGGCAACCCAGGTGTCTATCCATAAAAGAATGAATAAAGAAGATGTGAGATTTTATATATATATATATATATATATATATATATATATATATATAACATATATATATATGTGTGTGTGTATATATATATATATATATATATATATATATATATATATAGTGGAATATTATCCAAACATAAAAATGAAATCTTGCCTTTTGCAACAATATAGATGGATTTAGAGAAGTCAGTCAGAGAAAGACAAATACCATATGATTTCACTCATATGTGGAATTCAAGGAACAAGTCAAAGAAACCATGAAAAAAGAGATAAAAAACCAAACTCTTAAATATAGAGAACAACAAATATAGAGGCCCTCTCCTGCCTGTGCTCTGTCTCGCTCTCTGAAAAATGAATAAACATTTAAAAATAGAGAGAGAGCAAGAACAAAATATAGAGGGGAGGTGAGTGGGAGGAATAGGTAAAAAGGACTGAGAGCACACTTAGCCTGATAAAAACTGAGATAAACATAGAATTGTTGAATCACTATATTGTATAGCTGAAAAAAATATAACATTGTATGTTAATTAAATTAGAATGTTTATAAAAAATGTAAACACAAAAGAAAATAGTTGTCTTACTGCCTTGAAAATCTTGATACAAGAACCAAGAATGCTTAATCTTTATGAGGAATTAGTTTAAAATCACTAATGGCAATTCAGTTTTCATTTTAGTACAGATGTTCAGATGACTTGGTAAAATTTTCCTTTGGCTTTAAGATGCCTTTACAATTACTTCTCTAATAAGGCAAATGAGTTATTTTAAAATACTCTTTCACTTCAATGTAATTGGTGTCTAGGACGAAATCATAGGATGATTTTTCCCTTAAATTCTTCTAAGGGAGTAAAATTATAAATTTAGCTTGGTGTTATGTCAATACCTAGAGCTTATATCAATTCAAATCGTTAAATATTTATGCAGTGACAACTGTGTCTGTCTGCACCTTAGTTTCCCATGTGTTTTTGTTTCAAAATTAAACAGTAAATATGCAAAGTTTTCAGCAAATTTGCTAATACATAAACACTGGGTAAATGACACTTCCTACCTTGTGTGTGTGTGTGTGTGTGTGTGTGTGTGTGTGTGTGTTTTGTTTTGTTTTGTAGTGCTTTATATATCCAGAATTGTGTACAGAATTTGTGAACACCTGCTTTGTCGACAATGAAATCACTAATGTTTTATTTTAACTTATTTTTCTCTTTGATAATCTTGTGGTACTTTAGAATTACACATGACCTTGGTGATATTACACATGACCAGCTATTCTCACCAGTAAGCTGGACAAAGTTCCAAGCTGTAGATTTATACATTTATTTCACATCACCCACTCCCTGCAAACCTATCTCAATCCATGTCTCATTTCCAGAGGTGATTTTGCACAATTCATCATACTTGAAGATGTTCACAGTTGCTCTAGTATGTACATTATTGAACAAAGTAAGCGCTCAATCAAAATGTGAACTGCATAAAATAACTGATCCCAAACATAATAGTTTTTTAAATTTTTTAATGTTTATTTTTTGAGAGACACAGGTGGGGGAGAGAAGGCAGATAGACAGGGAGACACAGAATCAGAAGCAGGCTCCAGGCTCCAAGCTGTCAGCACAGAACCTGATGCAGGGCTTGAACTCATGAACTGTGAGATCATGACCTGAGCTGAAATTGGGCACTTAACCGACTGAGCCACCATGGTGGTCCCATGATAGTTAATAATAGCTCATATTGCTAATACTAATGAGTTTTTGGAGAATAATAAGGAATTTTAAGCTAGCAACATCTTTGAGAGTCCAAGTGATGGCTCTAAAATGGTAAATTAGAGCCATTAACAATAACCTGCTGTAGTGCATATTTATAGCCCTGTGTAATTCTCAAAGCCTATAATGGACATGAATGCTTACTCTGCCTATCACTAGATTTTTCAACATATACACAGAATTGAAAATATGTAATATTCAATTTGGACCATGTTATAGTATTTTGTTTATATTTAGAAACAGAACTTTTTAGTAAGCATTGTTTACATCTACAAAACACATAAAAATATTTTTAATAAATACACTGTTGTATGAGAACATTGCAGATTCTTTGGTTATCACCACATTCCATTATAGAAGTATCTATATCTGGTAAACACAGCTAAAACTATCATTGTCATAAGATGCCAATAACCATGGGCATTTTTAAACAAAGTTGCCAGCTAACGAGTCTATTTTATTGACTCCTGTTAAAGAGATTCTGTGTTTAGCAGGATCTAATCATAATCAGGGATTTTTCATTAACTATCTTAACAAGGGGTGGGGAGAAAATATCAAAAGCAAATTAACCAGTAACCAACAAATAAATTCAACTTGCAATCTGCATTTATAGTGGATGGATCTAAAAATGCTTTGAAGTCAGTAGGAATTATTTTCAAAATAAATACACTCCTTCATTTTCTTAGGAATTTATGGTACCATTAAGCTAGCGTCTTTTGACACTCTGGTTTGAGAAATGCATTTTGTTAGATTTTTACAAAAAATATTTCAGGCTTATAAATAAACTTTATAAGTGAACCCCCTTGCAAGTTTTATTTATTTATGTATTTATTTATTTATTTTATTTATTTTATACAATTTATTTACTTTTCCCATTGCAGATTTTTAAATAAGCATTTTTTGACAAATAAATACATGAGAAATATTCTTCACACATAAGCTACACACCTTAGTATTTCAGATAAAATAAGAAGAAAAAACAAAATAACAATAGCAGAAACAACAATGACAACAAAATATAATCCTGTCTTTTATAGCCCATCTTAATTCTATTAACCATAGGCCTCGGATTATTTAAAGATGAAATTATCACACCAGGTTTTGCTATGTTAAATATGATAATAAAACCCATTTTATATAGAAGTTATTCTCTATCTAATGGTTTTGTACTGCAGTAGACTGAATGTTTGATTCTTATGAAATTCACATGTTGAATTCCTAAACCCCTAATGTATAGTATTAGGAGTTGGGGCCTTTGGCAGGTAATTAGGTCATTAAAGTGGATCCCTAATAAATGGAATTAGTGTCTTACAAAAGAAATCGCAGAGAGTTGTCTCACCTCTGTCTGTAATGCAAAGACACAGTGAGTAGATGGCCTTCTATGAATCAGAAAACTGGCCCTTGCCAGACATAGAATCTTCTAGCACCTTGATTTTCTACTTCCTAGCTTCTAGAACTGTGAGTGTGTCTAGTTTAAGCCACCACTAAATAGTATTTTTGTTAGAGTAACCTGAACAGACTAAGGCAATAAATTTCACATTAATGATGTTATATCAGGATATTACTTAAAAAAAAAACCTTCCTATTCTGGGGCACCTGGGTGGCTCACTTGGTTAGGCATCTGACTTTGGCTCAGGTCATGATCTCACAGCTTGTGAGTTTGAGCCCATCATCGGACTCTGTGCTGACAGCTCAGAGCCTAGAGCCTGCTTTGGATTCTATGTCTCTCTCTCTCTCTCTCTCTCTCTCTCTCTCTCCCCTTCCCCTGCTTGTCTCTCTCTCTCTCTCAAAAATAAATAAACATTAAAAAAAATTAAAAAAAACCCTTCCTATTCTAAAATATCAATTTCCTTATCTCACAGTTAAAACTTTACTTCTTAAAGGGGCTTAATTTTTATTTAAAAAAATTTTTAATGTTTATTTTATTTTTGGGAGACAGAGAGACAGAATGTGAGTAGGAGAGGGGCAGAGAGAGAGGGAGATGCAGAATCTGAAGCAGGCTCCAGACTCCAATCTGTCAGCACAGAGCCCAGTGTGGGCTTGAACTTGTGAGCTGTGAGATAATGATCTGAGCTGAAGTCAGACATTTAACTGACTGAGCCCCCCAGGCCCCCCAGAAGTGTTTAATTTTTCAATTAACTCATTAACTGTTGAAAGACTCATGAATTATCAGTTAATGCCTTGTGGGTTTTTTGTTGTTGTTGTTGCTGTTGTTTGTTTTTGTTTTGTTTTGTTTTGTTTTTAAGATTTTATTCTTAGTAATCTCTACACTCAACTTGTGGCTTGAACTCACAACCCTGATGTCAAGAGTCACATGCTCTACTGACTGAATGAGCCAGACTCCCCTGCCTTAGTGGGTTTTTTTTTTAATTTATTTTTTTATTTTAGAGAAAGAGAGAGAGAGCATGAGTGAGGGAAAGGGGAAGAAAGGGAAGAGAGAGACAGAGAGACAGAGAGACAGACAGAGAGAATCTTAAACAGGTTCCATGCTCAATGAGGAGATGCAGGGTTCAAGTCCGTACCCTAGGATCATGACCTGAGCCAAAATCAAGAGTCAGACACCCAACAGACTAAGCCACTCAGGTGCCCCTCACTTTTTACTAAACAGCCAAAACCTTTGGGAAAAAATAGGAAAAGTATGGTTAAGTCACTATTAAATGTTGTGTCTATAGGGGAATATTGAAGTTTTGTTAACAGGTATTACTTCTAAAAGCATAAAATATGGAGAAACTTTCAGTTCTTGACTGAAACAACAAAAGGAAAATGAAATTATAACACGATTCCTGAATTATATTTGAAATGATAAAAAATAGTTTCAGAGAGTGGACTACATAAAAGGGCACAAATAAAGCTCAATAGATTTAGAAAAATAGACATCATGCAAAGCATCTTCTCTAACCAAACAAGATGAAGTTTGAAATCAATAACATAAGGAAGACTGGCAAATTTGTGGAAAATTAAAGACATTATTAAACAGAAAAATAACAAGAAAAATTAGAAAATATTGAAAGATGAATGACACAATATACCAAAACTATGGAACACAGTGAAAGCAGGGCTAATGGGGAAATTTATTGCTATCACCACTTATATTGGAAAAGAAATAAAAGCTCTAGTCAACAACATACTTTGTAGCTTCAGGACAAGAAAAAGAAAAAAGAAGTTAATTTCAAAGCTGAAATAAAGAAAGGAACAATGAAGACTAGAGCAAGATAAACAGAAGAGAGAATGGAAAATCACTAAAACCAAATGTTGTGTTTTTGAAATTATCAATCAAATTGACAAGCCTTTAGCTAGATAGACTAAGGGAAAAAAAGAGAGAAGTCTCAAATTACTAAAATTAGACATGGAAGTGGGCATATTACTGTTGATACTACAAAATAAAAAAGTACTTTAAATAATTCTGTACCAACAAATTGAATAACCTAGATGAAATGAACAAATTCTTGTAAAGCTACAACCTGCCATGACTGAATAACAAAGAAATAAAACTAGTAAGGAGATTGAATCAATAATAAAATGTCTCCCAACAAAGAAAAGCTTGTAAACCTAATGGCTTCACTGGTGATTTCTACCAAACATTAAATAACTAACACCAAACCTCAAACTTTCCCCCCAAAAATTGAACAGGGAACACTTCCTAACTCATTCCATAAGGCCAGACTTGCTCTGATACCAAAATCAGGAAAAGATACAAGTAAAGAAAACAAAACTGTTCATTTTATGAACACTGATGAAAAAGTCTTCAACAAGATACTAGCAAGCTGAATTTAGCCATATATTGAAAATGTTATATACAATGACCAAATGCGATTATTCCTGAGATGCAAGGATGGTTTAACATATAAAAACTGATCAATGTATACACCATGTTAACAAAGCACAAATGCCACATTGTTATTTTCAATTGATGCAAAGAAACATTTGACAACATTCAACACGCTTTCAAAAAAAAAAGAAAAAAAAAACTCAACAAAATAGGAATGGACAGAAACTACCTCAGTATAATAAAAGTCATATATGAAAAACTGACAGAAAACATCATACTCCATGATGAAAAAATTAAAGCTTTTCCTCTCAGAAGGAACATGGGAAGGATACCTCTTTTACCAATTCCATTCAACATAGCATTGGAAGTTCTAGCCTCAGTAGTGACACAAGAAAAACAAATAAAAAGCATTTGAATTGAAAAGAAAGAAATTATCTCTCTTTACCTCACAAAAGTAAATTATCATCTTCTATGATATTAATTTATATTTAGAAAAATGTAAAAATTTTGCTAAAAACACGTCAGAAGTAATAAAAATACTCAGTAAGATACTAAGATACAAAATCAACACACAAAAGTCAGTTACATTTCTGTGCATTAACAATGAATAATTTGAAATAAGAATTAAGAAAATTCCATTTAAAATAATAGCAAAAATAATAAAATAATTAGAAGTTAACTGAGAAGATGAAAGATTTTACCATAGAAACTACAAAACATTACTACAACTAAAGACAACATAAATAAATAAAGACATCCCAAGTTCATTGTTTGGTAGACTCAATGTTGTTAACATACAATATCACCCAAAACAATCTACAAATTCAACATAATCCCAAAAAAGAAAAACCCATCCTAAAACTCATATGGAATCTCAGTGGACCTTGAATAGACAATACAACATTGAAAAAAAGAATACAGCTGGAGTGCTCACACTTCCTACTTTTAAGATTCACTACAAAGCTATAATAATCAAAACAGGATGGCATTGGCATATAGACATTTTTGCAATGACAGTTATATAGAGCAATGGAATAGGATAGAGAGTCCAGAGATAAACATTTACATAAATAGTCAAATGATTTTCAATGAAAGTGTCAAGACAATTCATTGAGAAGAAGGAAGTCTTTTCAACAAATGGTGTTAGGAATACTAGATACCTATATGCAAAAGGATAAAATTGAACCATTACCTTATACTGTGTACGAAATATAACTCAAAATACCATCAAAGACCTAAACATAAGAGCTAAACTCTTTAAAGACTAAAGTCTTTACTAAGACTCTTAGTAAAAAGCATAAGGCAAAAGCTTGACAATACTGAATTTAGCAATGATTTCTTGGATATGACACCAAAGGAACAATCAATAAAAGATGGGGGCACCTGGGTGGCTCAGTTGGTTAAGTGTCCGACTTTGGCTCAGGTCATGATCTCATGGTTTGTGAGTTTGAGCCCCACATCAGGCTCTGTGCTGACAGCTCAGAGCCTGGAGCCTGCTTCAGATTCTGTGTCTTCCTCTCTCTCTGCCCCTCCCCTGCTCATGTTCTGTCTTTCTCTCTCTGTCTCAGAAATAAATAAACATTAAAAAAAATAAGTAGCCAAATTGGACTTTATGAAAATTAAAAAACCCAAACTTTTGGGCATCAAATGTACTAACAACAGAGTAAAATAGCAACCCGCAGAACAGGAGGAAATATTTATAAATCATATATCTGATAAGGATTGATATTCAGAATATACTGAGAACTTCTAAAAGTCAATGATAACACTTGTCCCTCCCAAAAAATAAACAATCAGAAATGGGCAAAGAACCTGAACAGACATTTTTTGAAAGAAGATATACAAATGACCAATAAACACATGAAAAGATGCTCAGCATCACTAATTATTGAACAAACTGAAATCAAAACCACCATGAGATACCACTCACACACTTACCAGGATGGTTACTATATAAAAATCAAAACACAGAAAATAACATGTGTTGGCAAGGATGCAAAGAAATAGGAACCCTTGTGCACTGTTGGTGAGAATGTAAAATGCTATGGAAAACAGTATGGTGGTTCCTCAAAAAATTCAAAATAGAATCACTATATGACCCTGCAATTCCATTTCTGAATACATACTGAAAATAATCGAAATCAGCGTCTCAAGAGTATATTTGCATATTCATGTTCATGGCAGCATTATTTACATTAGCTCAATCATGGAAGCAATGCATATGTTCATTGATGGATGAATAGGTAAGCAAAATGTGGTATATCCATAAAATGGAATATCAGTCAGCCTTAAAAATAAAAGTAATTCTGACATGTACTATAACATGCTTGAAACTTGGGGTGAAATAATTCAATCATAAGAAGACAAATATTGTATGATTACACTTATTTGGAGTACCTAGAATAGTCACATTCAGAAGGTAGAATGGTATTTAACAGAGGTTGGGGGGAGGAAGGAATGGAAAGTTATTGTTTAATGCTTATAGTTTGAGCTTTGCAAGATGAAAAGGGTTCTACAGATGGATGGTGGCAATAATTGCCCAGCAGTATGAATGTATTTAATACCACTGAATTGTGCACTTAAAATAGTTAAGTTAGCAAGTGCTCTGTTATGTATATTTTACCACATTAAACAAGTATTATTAACAAAAATTTGGTTCTTTAGACTTATAATATGGAACCACTTTTATTGCAGCTGTCACTAAACACTTTAAAATGTTTTCTTTTTCAGATGTTGCCCTATTTCTTTTTCACTAAGCCATTCCAAGAAGGAGGTCAATTTTCATAATGAAATAGCCCAGTTTTTAACCCCTGTAAACGTCTCTGGAATGACATCATTTTATTTCACTGCAAAATGGCTGTGAGTTTTCCTTGGCAAAGAACTGTTCTACTAATTTTGCTTTGTCTGTCATCAGTTCTTTTGGGACCATGAACTAACCTAACAGGCTATTTCTGGTCATACCTCTATACAGATTCATTGCTCAGTCACTTGCTTTTGTAGAGGGCTAAGTAAATGAGCGAAGCAAAGAAGAGCCTAGAAACCTGAGTAGATACATCCAATTTAAGAAGAAAAAAAAATGACACTTCTCGCGTCTCTTATGTAGAATATTCCCGAGTACTTTTTTCCAACGCATCTTTTGAAAAACGGCCTAAAAAATTCATGTGTACACGAAAGTACCAGCGAGCTTATTTATGTGAAGAGAAAATCATGTGACTTAATTAAAATACCCTAAATTGATGTAAGAAGTGGTGTAATTAAGCTAAAATTTCCTTTGTACAGTCAAACTGACTTTTATCCTTCTTTATTTCTTCCAAGAATTATTATTTTATCCAGATCTATATCAAAGAAGTGTTTTCACTTTTTGATGGCATTTAAGCAGATTCTTTGGAGAAAAATCCCCAGCATCTTTCCAAAACAGCATCCAGAGGAGGTGACACATGTTCACGGCATGATTAAAACTTTATTTAGATTATATCTCTATTTTTTTTAGCATCATCCAAGGGTGACATTATTGTTGAGCAAAGCTCAGATAAAAGGGAACAGAATCACATAAAGAATACTACAATTTTACTCCCACTGAGAACTGCCACACTGGCTGCATAATTTTCATCTTTTGAAAATTTGAGAATCAAAATAAAGCAACAGCCAATTAAGGTTATACAAGCAGCCCATTTTATCATGGAGTTTTGATGCATGAATTTTATTAACAATGGACATAGTTAATGCAGATACCTTAGCAAATGTATGTGAAGGTTTACAATTGCAAACGTTTATCTACAGCATAAAGCATGCAAAATAGCTTTCATTCTATATGGGGTAACACCTAGAAGGAAATTGAGAGCTGTCATAAATCATATGGGCGGAAGAATTAATCTTCTTTGCTTTTTGAGGTAGAAATGGGTGCATTTATGTATTTATGTTTTTATTAATTTTCATTAATATTTTGTGTATTTAGATTGTAATGACAGATCATTTAAGATGATTACAGTTGCAAACTAGAGAAAAGCCAACCAAACTGGCATACATCAAGGAAAGAAGATTATTGACTTATGTCCCTGCAGTGTCCAGAAGTATAAAAGCATTCAGGTGCGTCTTCATCAAGTGACTGAAATCACATTACCAGGACTCAGAGCTTCCCACTTGTGGGCTCTGTCTCTTGTTCAACTGCCTTCACTCTCAGCTTCCACTTGGTAGCTTAAATGGCTCTAGGGTTATGTTATTCTTGTGGCGAGCAGTCCCAGAAAAATAACAACAGTCTTTTCTCTAGAGCAGTTGTTCTTGAATGGGGACAATTTCGCTCCCCAGAGGACATTTGGCAATGTCTGTACGTATTTTGTTTGTCATAACTGGGTTTGAAACGACTGGCATCTAGTGAATAAAGGTTAAGGATATTGCTAACTATCTTGCAATGCACAGGTTAGTTCTCAAGAAAAGGGCTTATCTCTCAAAATACCAGTAATGCTTAAGTTGAGAAATCCTACCTCAACTCTGTATCTATTCTTTTCAATGTGGTAGCCACTAATCACATGTGGCTATGAATAGCTGAAATGTGGCTGATCCAAACTGAGGTTTGTTTTAAGTGAAAAATGCATACAAGACTTTATTACGAAAAAAATAATGCAAAATCCCTCATTAAATTTTTTATATTGATAACCTGTTAGAATGCTACTATTTTGGATTTATTGGGTCAAATGTTTTATTACAAGTAACTTCACTGATTTACTTTTTTAATATGACTATAATTTTAAACTACCACTGTATTTATATTGAACAGTGCTGGTTTAGATGAACTATAGCAGAGTTGTCCAATAGAAATTCCTGAAATGATGGAAATGTTTTTATATATTTACTGTTCAACATGATAGCCGAGTGGCTATTGAAGATTTGACTAGTGCAGCTAGTGCGATTGAGAAACTAAATTGCTAAGTGTAATTAATTTCAATTTAAACTAGACATGTTGGGTCGCTGCCTACACTATTAACACACATTCCAAGTGTGCTAAGAGTCACATTGCCAGCAAAATGCTAATTGATATTTTTTCCTCAGTGTGAAATACATTTACCCATGACTTAATCACAGGACCAGCGCAGTGTTGCTCTGATTTCTTAGACCTTAGTTACCTGCCCAACTCCAGAGCCAGGCTTTCTCAAAAACATTTTGCTCCTTCTGTTTCATCTTTTTAGTTTAAATAAATAGTGAAATATTAAAATTTACATATTTTACATGTAACAAATGTAATTTGTCACGTATAAAATAATACTATTTTAATTGACATAAAATTCCTAGACACCAAATACATCGTTCAAATCATTTTAAGGGGCACGATTCAGTGGTTTTTAGAATACTTAAAGTGTCGTATGGTCATTGGTAGTATCCAATTTTGTGTCACTGAATTTTCATATCAATAATTGTAAAAAGAAACCTGGTACTATCTAATTCACCCCTCCTTTTTTCCTCCAGTAACTACTAATCTCTTTTCTGTTTCTATAGTATTGTCAATTCTGGACATTTCATATAAATGGAATCATACCATATGTGGCTTTTTAAAAATGTTTATTTATTTATTTTGAGAGAGGGAGAGAGAGAGGGAGAGAAAGAGAGAGAGCTTGAGCAAAGGAGGGGAAGAGAGAGAGGGAGACAGAGAATCCCAGTGTGGAGCCCAATGCCGGGCTCAAACCCACACACCGTGAGATCATGACAGCCAAAACCAAGAGTCAGAGGCTTAACCGACTGAGCCACCCAGGTGTCCCTATTTTTCTTTTTTTATTGAAGTATAGTTGACACACGATGCTATACTAGTTTCAGATAGTACTTCATTTTCTTTTACAACTAAACAATGAATAAAACATTTTATGTATAGACCACATTGTATTTCTCTCTCATAAGATAATGGACATTTGGGTAGTTTGCATTTATTGGCTATTGTGACTAATGCTGTTAGGAACATTCCTGTACAAGTTTTGTTTTTGATTCTCCTGGGTTTTTCTGGATCTCTAGAAATGGCATTGCTGGAGTATATGGTAACTCTACCCCTTTAACTATTTTCCACAGTAGCTGTTTCACCTTACATTTCTAATAGCCATGCATGAAGGCTCCAATTCTCCCTATCCTAATGAACAATTGTTATTTTTATATAACACTTACATGTTATAGTCATCCTAATGTGCAGGAAATGATATTTCATTATGGTTTTGATTTGCATTCCCTAATGAGTAATGATATTAAGAATCTTTATTACATTTTTTGGAAACATGTTTATTCATGTCCTTTGCCCATTAAAAAAAAACTGGGTTGTCTTTCTAATATTGCATTATAGGAATCCTTTACATATTTGGATTTTATAAGGTACACAATTTGTAAATATTTCACCTCATTTTGTGTGCTGTCCTTTCACTTTCCTGATAGTGTCTTTTGATGCACAAAGTCTGTAATTTTGGTAAAATATAATTAATCGATTTTTATTTTTGTTCCTTGTGGTATTGGTGTCATATATGAGACACTATCATTTAATCCAAAGTCACAAAGAATTGCACCTATATTTTTTTGAAGGGTTTTATAGTTTTAGAGTTTGCATTTAGGTGTCGACCAATTTTAAGTTAATTTTTTGTATATGATGTGAGAAAGGATTCAGGTTCATTCTCTGGCATTTGCATATCCAATCATCCTAGCACCATTCATTGAAATGACTCTTCTCATCCTATTAAATGGCCTGACACCTTTGTCAAAAATCAGTTGGACAAAGGGTTTATTACTAGATTCTATACTTTATTCCATTGATCTATCTCTATTTATGCTAATGCCACACTATTTTGATTACTATTACTTTATAGCAAGTTTTCAATTTATGAACTGGAAGTCCTCGACTTTGTTCTTTTTCAGGATTGCTTTGATGATGCGGGCTTCTTGAATTTGTACAGGAATTTTGGAATCATATTATTGATTTCTGCAAAAAGGTAGTTGGAATTTTGTAGGGATTGGTTTCATTAATAAATGTGGGGAATATTGCCAATTAAGAATACTAAGTTTTCCAATTTGTGAACACAGATGTCTTTTTATTTATGTAACTCTTTAATTTTTATTAGCACTATCTGGTTTCAGTATACAAATCTGGTACTTCCCTGGTTACATTTAATCCTAAGTATTTTACTCTTTTTGATGCCATAAATGGAATTGTTTTCTTAATTTCATTTTTGGGTTTTTCATTTCTAGTGGATAGAAGTACAACTGATTCTTGCCTATTGATCTTGCATCGTACAACTTTGCTGAATTTGTTAGTTCTAATAGTTTTTTTAATGTATGGATTTATTAGGATTTTCCAGATATAAGTTCATATAATCTGCAAATAGGTTCATTTTTACTTCTTCCTTTACTATTTGGATAGTCTTTTGTTTTGTTTTGTCTTTCCTTACCTAACTTTCCAGTTAGAACTCCCAGTACAATGTTAAATAGCTAGAACAGACATTCTCGATCTTAGGCTGAAAGCTTTAAGTCTTTCACAATTAAGTACGATGGGAGCTGTGGGTTTTTTATAGATGCCCTTTATCAGGGTAAGAAAATTTTTTTCTATTTGCAATTTGTTGAGTGTATTTATCATGAAAGGATGTTGGCTTTTTTTTTTAAAGGGTTTTTTTGCATCTATTTAGATAATCACTTCGTTTATTTTTCTTTATTATAGTGGCATTGTATATTACACTGATAAATTCTGTATGTTGAACCAACTTTGAATTTCTGGTATAAATCCCTCTTGGGCATGGTGCATACTCATTTTAATATGTTGCTGGATTAGGATTGCTGATATTCTATCGAGGATTCTTGCATTTGTATCCATAAGGGTGATTGACCTGTAAGTTTTCTTTCCTTGCAATGTCTTTGACGTCAAGGTAATGGTAACCTCAGAGATTGAGTTAGCAAGCATCTCTCTTTTATTTTGAAGAGTTTGTGAGGGACTTTTCCTTCATTCATTTGGTAGAATTTCCTAGTGAAAACTTCTGGTGCTGGACTTTCTTGTTGGAAGGTGGTTTTTTTGTTTTTTTTTGTTTTTTTTTTTTTAATTACTGGCTGAACCTTTTTAGCTGTTATAGGTCTATTCTGATTTTCTGTTTTTCCTTTTGTCTATTTAGCTTGAGTATGTGTTTCTAGGAAATTATTCTGTACTGGTCCCACTACTGTAGTATTTCCACAGCAATCACTCTTATTTTCAAGGCTACCGCTGAGCTGAAGTGTAGGGGATGGGAATAAGGTCAAACTGAAACAACAAAAGCTTACTGTTTTTACTGTGCTTCAGTCATTTTGTTGAATAAGTGCTTCCCGTGTGGCTTTTGGTCATTTCCAGAGTTCCAAAAAGTTGTTCTGATGGTTTTGCTAGAGTTTCAGCTGCTTTTATGGAAGGATGAATTTTAGAGTTTCTCACTTACATTTTGATATCATTCTACCTTATTTTATTAAATCTTGACTTTATCCTATTTCTGTGAATTTTAAAACAGGCAAAAACTGCATTTTTATCAATTAAAATTATTTAATTTCTTCTTATGAATGGCTTTTAAATATTTCTAATATAATCTAAACTTGACTCTATTTTAATTATATTTACATAGTCTGTATAATTAGAGTAATTGCACACTTATATACACACTTATTTACCTTCTTCATTTATTTCATTTTTATTTAAATTCTAGTTAGTTAATATATACGGTAAAATTGGTTTCAGATACAGAATTTAGTGATTTGAGGTACCTGGGTGAATCAGTGTGTTAAGCATCTGACTCTTGATTTCGGTTCAAGTCATGATCTTGTGGTTTTTGAGATCTAGCCCTGCTTCAGGCTCTGGCTGATAGCACAGAATCTGCTTGGGATTCTCTCTCTCCCTCTCCTTCTCTCTGTGTCCTTCCCCCACTTATGAGCTTTCGTGCTCTCTCTCTCTCTCTCAAAATAAATAAAAAAGAATTTGGTGATTCATCGCTTACATACTCATCACAATTGCTATCCTTAATACCCATCATCCATTTAGTTGAGCCCCCACCTGCTTCCCTCCATTAACCCTTAGTTTGTTTTCTCTACTTAAGAGTCCCTTATGGTTTGCTTTTCTGTGTCTTTTTTTTTCTTTCCCCTACGTTCATCTGTTTTACTTCTTAAATTCCACATATTTGTTAGTATTTAACTGTGTGTATATGGAGAGGAGTATATTCAACCAATCTCTTCTGGAGCGATGATTGTATTGTTTTCAATAGTTTGCTTTTTACAAATAACATGGTTTATAAGTTATTGGTGTTTTTGGCATAATGTTTTCATGATGAAATTCTAAAAGTGAGATTCTTGGCCAAAAAATATTTGTTAAACATTTCCAAATTCATTTCCGTAAGATCTGCTTCATTTTCCATTCCCAGGAGCAATTTTGAGAGTGGCAGCTTTTCCTTCATCTGCCTAAAGAGCATGTGTTGACAAGGTTTTGGATTTTCCAACCTGAAACGTAAATAATTATATCTCTGTAGAAATTTAATTTTTATCTAAACCTCTTTTCAGATACTTAAGGGTGTTTTGAATATTTTCAACTTCTCGGAGCTGTGTATTATTTTGCACAATTATTTCTCAAGGGGCTTCTAGTCTTTTTCTTCTTGATTTTATGAGTTCTTTGTCTGAAATAAACATTACAGTTTTTTTTTTACAAAGATTGTTTTTTTACAGGTTTTTTTCCCCAGTTTGTTTTTGTCTTTTGATTTTATTTTTTCTGGTACTTTATTCAAAAAAAATTTTTTTTTCCTTTTCGTGGAGCCAATTTATCAATCTTTTTTTCTTTTTCTTTTTCTTTTCCTAGAGTTTTCAGACAAAGTTAGAAAACCTGACTCCAATAGCAAGTAACAAATTTTCTTTTGCTTACTTCATATGCTTGTATGATCTTACCTTTACATTTAGATCACAGAAATTGTTGGGGTTTATTCTGTTGCACGGTGCGTGTTATGGGTCCAATTGTTTTCTTTGCCTGAAGATTTATACAGTTGTCCCAAACTATTTGTTGAAAAGTTCATCCATTTTGCAGTATTTGAAATACTAATCTTATCATAGATGTAATTTGCAAATGTTCTTGGCTCTCTTTCTGAGTTCTTTATTCCATCCCATTGGTCTATCCTTCCACATGGTTCTACAATACTTTAATTGTAGAGGCTTTGCAGAATGTTTATGTATCTTGTAGAGTTAATCCCTTCACCTTCTCATTACTTTCTTTTTCAGGACATGCCTGCCAGACAGTAACCTTTGAATAAGAACATGTAGTAAAGAAGGGGAAATTACTGTGATCTGGAATCGATTCCAATAAGCATTTACTAGAGAATTTACACATGACCTTATTTTTCTGACACTGGAATCACCACACACACAGTAACATGCAATTGTTTTTCATCATGGAACAATTGTTAAGACCACAGCTTTCATAGTCACCGTCCCTGGGGTATCTAAGCTACAACTATTACCAATTAATTTTGGGAGATCTTGGATGACTTGCACTCTTTAAGCCTCGGCTTCATTATGTTAAAAGGGAAAAATAATAATACCACAACTTAATGTTACAGTAAATGTTAAAAAGAGAAAATGCATATTAATAGCTTAGCATAGTGACTGGCAAATAGAAAGCTCTTAATAAAAACAATAGTTTATTGAGCTGGCATAGAACATTTTTCTATCTTAAACGTTGTGAGGATAAATTTGGTTATTTTTAAAATAGTTTATTTATACACACTAAATCTCTGTGGATTATCAGCAAAATTCTCCAAAATTAAGGGCTCTCAACTCATCTCACTTAATGATCTAAATTTACATAAAAGGAAACTGCAGTTCAGAGAGATGCATGGTTTGCCTAAGATCCCACAAAAAAATAATGGCAGCCAGAGTTTTGTCAATGTGTCTTCTCCTTCCCATAAGTTGGGGGCAGGACAAGATGGGATAGGAATTACTTTCCAATTCCACGATCACATTTAAAAAGCAATATATTTGTCTTCTCATAGAAAAGCTGACCATTGTAATGCTTTGGTTTCGAACATCTTTTATTTTCACACCCCCCTATCGCTGTATTTTTTCCATGCCATCCCATTTCATGTCTACTATGAAGCTGGGAAGTTTAAATAACATGGTTAGAATTTATCGGCCCCGACTCCATCACCGAATTCTAAAACCTGGCTCTGCCGCTGACATTATTAAGTTTCAACCTCACACTAACAATTTGAACACACTTTCGCTGGAAAGCTGCTAGTGTAGTATGATTTATCTTCATGTTTGGCTGATGAAGTATAGAAAAAAATCATCACATCGTATATTCTCGCATATCTCGGTGCTGTCAGCCTAATCAAAACAGCTGCACCATTGTTTCTGCAATAGGCACTAGTCCACGAAAGAAGTGGATATACACATGGAATATTTCACAATACATTGAGTGCGGTTTGACACATTATAAGTGTTTATTTCTAATATATGTTACCGTCCTCTGCACAGTTAGGAATCATCAGTGGAGGATTTCTTCCTCACTGCCGTGTGCCTGGGTTCTCTAGTGGTGGTCTGTGTGCTATCATATGAGTGGAAGGGAAAGCTAAAAGCAGCACCTGAATTCAAATCTCTCTCATCGTGACTACAAACAGGCAACATGAGATGGGTGAGTCACCAAAGGGCAACATTGAAAAGTAAAATGTACTGGGGAGGCTTTTCGTATTAAGCATCCATCCTTCAGTAACCCATGAGCTTGACTGTGATGCCGACTAGTTCTGATAAAATGCATGGCTCTGGGGTGTCAGGGTGGCTCAGTCAGTTAAGTGTCCAACTTTGGCTCGGTCATGATCTCATGGTTCGATTCAAGCTTTGCATTGCTCTCTGCTCTTAAGGCAGAGTCCATTTCGTATCCTCTGCCCCCCTCTCTTTTGCCCCATCCCCCTCAGCTCACATTTTCTCTCTCTCTCTCTCTCTCTCAACATAAATAATTTTTTAATGCATGGCTCAGACAGAAAACATTGCTGATGGTTTCACTGGAAAAAAAGAGAGAGAGAGAGAGAGAGAGAGAGAATGACAAACAGCTGTACTTGTTTAAACTACAGATTCCCAGGCTCTCCCTAATCATTTTGATTTAGTAGTTGTGGAAGTGGCTTGAGACATTACATTTTTCCAATGACCTCAGGTGAATCTGATGCGCTGGGTCCAAGAAGTACACTCTGAGATACGACTGTGGAGCAGGAAGGAAGAAGACACTGCTTGACATTATCCTCGTGAAAGCCTCAGTGCAGCATGTAACCATCAACATATGAAGAGGAGACTTAATGGTTTAACTAGAATCTACCAGGAATGATTTAGCAGTGAAGCAATACATTTTACATAAAGCAGTGGTTTACAACCCTAACAACATATCAGAGCACCTTGCGGGACTTACTCTGTTGCTGAAGGCTCGGAGCAGCATCCAGATTTGAGAAGAGCAGGTGGCATTAGTCCAAAGACCAGAACAAGTCTGAATGCTTCTATTTAGAATTCAAATTATAAACCAATATAAGTTTCCATTGATTATGAACATATGGAAAAAAACATGATGGAGTGAAAGTATAATAGGGCACTTTTATTCAGTGTTCATCTTAACAAGTGCCATGAGTCGTGTATTGCTGTGACATGTCAGTATAGACAAAATTTTACTCTAAAAGTTACTTTATTTTGATATTCGACAGAAGTAATACTTCAGCGATGTAATAATTCTCAACAAGTTTTTATTATATGGCACATCCCTTGTCCCTAATATTAACTACTCAAATAGAAATATGTTTCTAGAAGTGGCTTCGTAACCAAAGGGTATTCAATCCTCTGTTCGGCCCTGAAGTCAGCACTAAACAGGTTTTTTTTTATTGTTAAGTTTATTTATTTTAAGACAGAGCATGCGCAAGTGGAGTAGAGGTGCAGAGAGAGAGAAGAGGGAGAGAATCCCAAGCGTGCTCTTTACTGTCAGCAGAGAGCCAGGCACAGGGCTCGAACCAACAAACTGTGAGATCATGACGTGAGCCAAAATCAGCTTTTTATTCTAAATCACACAGGGGAAAAACTTGCTGTAGGCTTTATCAACATATTTTTGGTTTTATATATATCACATATTGCTCTGTATTTTCAAAATCTTTTGATATATATTGGTCTTACCATTTAGTTTCACGGCTAAGCCTTACTTTGCAAAAAGATGTTTAAAGCTTAAATATGGAAAGATGTAAATAGAAAACCAAGGGACAGAAAATACTTTTCTAAAATCTGTGATACTTCCTATCAAGTTGAATGAGTAAATTTTGGATTTTAAGTACTTTGTTTTTCCCTTCATCTTTTTATCATCAGTGTTGTTTCAAAACAAGTTACCACAAAACAAAGTGGCTTAAAGTAAAAGTAATTTACGATTTCTCATGACTCTGATGGTTAACTGGTCTCAGCTGGGCAATTCTTCAGATGGTCTCTCTTGTGTTCACTTGTGGAGTTGCAGATGGGTGCAGCTGGTCCTGGCAATCTCAAGATGGCCTTATTTACATGCCTGGCATTGATGGTGGCTTTTGGCAGGGGCCTCTTGGTTTTCTTCCACCTGGCTTCTCAGCCTCCAGAGATCTAAAGAAGCTTCATTATAGGGTTCTACTTGGGTTCTAGAAAGCAAAGAATTTACCAGGTCTCTTAAAAACTTCTGGAGCTCATACTTCATCATTTTTCACCATATTCTGATAGTTAAAGCAAATCATAAGTCCAGCCCAAGTCTAACTGCTGCAGAAATGGGTCCCACCTTTTAATGAAGAAGAGACATAAAAACACAAAGATGGAAAGAATGTTGGCGACCATCTCTGTAGGCAACCCACCGATATTGAATGGATTTATACAATCCATTTTTATATATATTAGCAAATTGACCCTTTAAATCTACTCATCTCCCACTGAGAAAAAAAATATTGGATAGGATTTAACATGGATTTGTGTGACAATTTTTAGTAGAATTCATAACTGTACTTTTAGAAGTCTGACTTTAGGAAATTACAAGATGTGAGAAATGAGAGCTAAAGATTTACAGGAGAATCTCCTTTTGCTTTTTCTTTAAAAAAAAGCAATGTATTATTATTTTGAAGCAGAAGGTACAAAGTAAATATGAAATTAATGTTCTGCTTCATTTATGTACTAATTTTAAAGGACTTTGTAACACTGTACATGACAACAAATGTCAGTGTATAGCATTAAATTTGTTTTGTTAGACATTAAAAAATATCTGGACAGAAAACAAAATCAACAGGATTCAATAATCTTGAGTGGGACAAAATGTAACTTCAAGATATGAAGAAAATACCTAAATTTGTTTCATCAGGGATTTTGTAATCCCTTTCCAATAGTTTTGAAATCCCATTCCCACAGCCCTTTCCAAGTAAAGAGAATTCTGATTGTATATTAAAAGGAAATCATGGAAATAAAACTTGATTCTATTGATGGCCATAGTTACTGCACTATTTCTTTTCATAAATTTGACCTCCTTATTTAAGAGCCATTCAAGTCTCCAGAAAATGTTTTGTCTTTAACACAATTAATGGAAAAGGCAAGGATAGTTAAGTTCAGCATTCCAACTCTGTAAACAAAACTGATTATCTATCTATCATCTACAGTTTATTGTTTCCATTTTGGCATAGTTTGGTAATTTTCAGAAGGTGTTTATCTTTAAATGGGTAAGAAATGTGCATTATCTATAGCTGCATCTTCCTTTTTTCTCCCTTTCTAGATAATTGTGTTATTTTATTTTATAGTGGTATATGTGGAGAAGTGGTAAATGCTATGGTTCTGGGAATTGCATCTTTTGCTACATTATTTCCATTGATGGGATGTGAAGAACTCTTATACTCAGAACAGAAGGTAAGATGATGGCTGCGTTGGAGCTCCCAGGCTGCTTTCAATCAGAGTTAACTTCAATCAGAGTTCACTTAGTATGAACCCACTTAGGGTCAATTTTAGTAAGGAAAAAGTCAGTTGATCATTAAAATCTAGTTAATTTTTTAAAAAAAATTATTTATTTTGAGACAGAGAGAGCACAAGAGTGAAGATGGACAGAGAGAGATAGGGGAGAGAACCCCAAGCAGGCTTTGCCCTGTCAGCTGCCCCCTATTCAGGGCTCAATCCCGTGAACCATGAGATCATGGACTAAGCCGAAATCAAGAGTTGGATGCTTGACCAACTGAGCCACCCAGGTGCCCCTAAAATCCGGTACTTTAAGTAGTGTTCTAGGAGAAAGCACAGTAAATTAGAACACCCACATTATGTATTATAATGAAGAATTAGGATACCTGAATCAGGTCTTATATCATGAAGACTTCCACAAAAGGTATCTCTTGAGATTGAAGAATAATCTGATATTAAAGAATTAAATAATAAACCAGCAGGATGTTCCATGTAGGAAAAATAGTATAAACTTTCATGCATAGCATGAAAGACCATGAATATATCAGGTGCTGTTAGTGCCTCTCTCACAGCCAAGTCCAAGCTCAATTCCAGTATGTGCAGATCACATCTTATGGCCATTATCTGTGGCTCGTTTGGTTTTGTTTTTGAAGGCTCTTTCTTGACATGTGCACCATGTGGAATTAGTGTTCCAGGGAACATTCCTCAGGCAATAATAAATTGAAATTGGGTAGTAAATACCGTAACTTCCTTGCATTCGTGGTGAGACCTCTCCAAGATGTGTTGTCTGCTGTCTCTCAGAGTTCCACAAGAGAGCAGTCCATCATGATGACCCATTCTTTTATGCAAACTTTATTGGCTTCCTTTCCTTCCTTATCTCACATATCCACCTTACAGAGGTGCTTTTTGAGATCAACTCCCAAATAGATTATATGCTCTTAAATTGTTGTCTAGAGTTTTGCTTTTGGGAAAGGCTGCCTAAAATAATGTCAACTTGTAATAATCTGGTATGACTGGAAGAGAGGGTATGGGTAAAATATTACTAAAAATCTCATGCAATGTAAAAAACTAACAGAAATGGGAACATAACTGCACAGATACACATATGTGAAAATACACACACACGGAAATTAAAACGCCAAGTCACACTATATAACAACAGTTAACTTTTTTTTTTAATGTTTATTTATTTTTGAGAGAGACAGAGACAGAATGCGAGTGGGTTAGGGGCAGAGAGAGAGGGAGACACAGAATCTGAAACAGGCTCCAGGCTCTGAGCTGTCAGCACAGAGCCCGATGCTGAGCTCAAACTCACGAAATGTGAGATCAGGACCTGAGCCAAAGTTGGACTATCAACCGACTGAGCCACCCAGGCCCCCCAACAACAGTTAACTTTTATTGAGAGCTTACTATGCACCAAATATTGTACTAAGCACACCATATATGGACTTTCTCTTTAATTTTCACAATGTTCTGAGCTAAGTTATATAATTTTTCTCATTTACTGATGAGGAAGCCAGGCATGGAGTGATTAATTACTATTTGGTAAATGGTAAACTTGTGGTCCAGAAGATAGTTTTTAAAGGATGTTGGGTCCTGGAAAGAAGGAGGAACAAAAGTGAGGAAAAAGGAAGAGTTTGGACATCTTTAGGAACAATGGGAAAAATATAACTCTCAGCCAGCTTGAAGGAAGGAAGTACATGACAAAGGAAATGCTGCCAATTACACAGTTTTAATGAGTCATAATAAAGTAATAATGATCCTAATATATTTTGTGTTAGGCACTGTACCATCAGGCACTATAATGTGAGAATATTTTATTCTTACAAAATGGTGCTATTATTACTCCCATTTTACTGAATATGGAACTGAAGGCTACTGATTTTAAAAGGGAACATGTACGAAATGCAAGGAAGAAAGAAACTTTAGAGCCCTTGGATTTATACTGTTATCTATCATATATCACTTATTGCCTACCTGGCTGCCCAAATTACATTCTTCCTTTGAAAATTCTTTCATATGTACAAAATTGACTTGAAAAAAGAAAGAAAAAACATGTTATAATTTAGTGGTAGAGCTTCCACTAGAGTTTAAGTTATAATTTTAGCATAAGATAAAATGAATTGCAGCAATATCATAACAGTGAAGAATTAATAACACTCTGTTAAAAGGCTTCGCATTACATGTGAAATGCTATGATATTACTGCAAGATGAACTTACATTAGTTAAAAACGTATATTGGATGTTCTAGGGAAAGTACTATTTTTTAAAGTGCAATTAATATGATAAGAGAGGAAATAATATAGAATCATATAAAATATTTCTTCAAAATTAGAGAACACAGCTGGGGTGTTTGGGTGGCTCAGTCGGTTAAGCGTTGGACTTCAGCTCAGGTCATGATCTCACGGTTCGTGAGTTGCAGCCCCGAATCGGGCTCTGTGCTGACAGCTCAGAGCCCAGAGCCTACTTCAGATTCTGTGTCTCCCCCTCTCTCTCTCTCTCTCTCTTTCTCTCTCTCTCTGCCCCTCCCCCACTCATGCCTTGTCTCTCTCTCTGTCAAAATTGAATAAACATTAAAAAAATTAAAATTAGAGAACACAGAAAAAGGGAGGAGGGGATTAAAAGCAACAAAATATAAGACAATAATTTACTTGGTAGATATTAATCCATCTCCATAAGTAGTCACTTTATTTTTTTTAATTGCTTTATTTGAGAAAGACAGAAGAGAGAGAGAGAGAGAGAGAGAGAGAGAGAGAGAGAGAGAATGCCCAGGGGGGAGGGGCAGCAGGAAAGAAAGAGAGTCTTAAGCAGGCTCCACGCTAAGTGTGGAGTCTGATGCAGGGCTCGATGCCACAACCCTGACATCATGTTTTGCCAAAATCAAGAGTCGACACTCAACTGACTGAGCTGCCCAGGCACCCCCATAAATAATCACTTTAAATATGAATTGTCAAAATATAAAAATTAAACAGTAGATATTTTTCAGAGGGAATAAATATTACTAATAATTAATAAATTAGTGGGGAATGCAATAATTAATAAAGTTAATTATTAAAATCACTAATAATTAATATTATTAATTGATACACAACACTAACAATAACTAAAACAAGACTTATTGAAACCCACTTTATATATAAAAATTCTAGTAAGTTAAAATAAAAGCATAAAGATATACCACAATAACACTAATCAAAATTAAGCTGGAGTAGCTATATTAAAACTGACTTCAGAACAAAGAAAATTATTAGGGGAAAAGAGGATCATTACAGAATGATAAATGGGCCTAATCTATAAGAAGACATAACTACTTTAAATGTGTATTCAACTAACGTCAGAGTGTTGAAATATATGAGGAAAAAAATCTGATAGAACTAAAGAGAGACATAGACAAGTTCCATGATTACAGTTGAAGACTTCAATGTTTTTGACAGATCAAGTAAGAATATAGTTGACCTAAACATCACTATCACTATAGTTGACAATCAGCTTGATCTAATTGACATTTGTATGCTATTCTGCCAATGAGAGCAGAATATATATTCTAATCTTGTTCACCTGGAATATTTACCAAGTTAGACCACATTTTGGCCCATAAGATACACCTTAAAAAAATCTAAAGGCAGAAATATCTAATATCAATAACCTAAGCTTTCACTATAAGAAACTAGAGAGAGGAGATAAATTTAAGCTTAAAGGATGGAGAAGGGAGTAATAATTAAAAAAAATAGAGCAGAACTCATGAAATTAAAAACAGAAACACAACAGAAAAAGTCTGCAAAAACAAAAATGACATATTGAAAAATCAATAACATTTAAACTTCGAACCAGGCTGATGAAGATAAAAAATAATAGACATCAGTTATCAGTATTGAAAATGAAATAGGCATCGTCAATATTGATAACTTGGACACTAGAAAGTTAATAAAAGAATACTATGAACAACTCTATGTCCCCAAATTTGCAATAGTCCAATTTTTTTAAGACAAAAACTACCTAACCTTACAAAAGGAGATAGATATTTACTAAAGAAATGATAACAATCTTCACAATCTCTTCCAGAAGATAAAAGAAGAGAGAACACTTCCTATGAGGATAACCTTACCCCAATATTAAAGTGAAATAAAGGCATTATAAAGAAAGAAAGAAAAAAAAACAGACCATTAACATAGAAAATCAAATCCAATAGTGCATAGAAAAATTATACCTTATGGCCAAGAGGTTTTATTCCATGTTTACAAGTTTAGTTCAACATTTGAAGATCAATATAAACTACCAAAGTAACAGTCCAAAGGAAAATCATATATCATACTAGTTGATGCAGCAAACACTTGAAAACATCCAACACCCCTTCATGATAAAAAAGTCTCAGGAAAAAAAAAAAGGAATAGAAGACAACTTCCTAAATTGGATTAAGACAGTCTACAAAAAATACCTACAGCTAACACTATACCTACGATGACAGACTAGATGCTTTACTACTAAAGCTGAGAGCAAAATATTATCTCTTGATACTTCTTTTCAGCATCATACTGGAAGTTGTAGCTGGTGAAATACAATAAATAAAATAAAGGAAAATAATAATAAAAATCAAATAAATAAAATAAAATAAAATAAAATTTTATTAAAAGTTATACAGATTGGGATGAAGAAATAAAACTTTGTTTGTTCTGAGTACATTACAGTACATGGAAAAATCCCAAAGAATGACTAGGAAACTTCTGAAACTTATAGGCGAATATATCAAGGTGGTAGGATACAAATTAATATATAAAAGTGAATTGCCTTTCTATACATCAACAATAAACAATGGGAATTCAAAATTTGAAAAAAAAGGATCAATAAAGGTGAATCTCTAGGTTATAAATCTAACAAACTATAGAGTTTGTATGTGGAAAACTACAAGACTCAACCAAGACATTAAAGCATATCTAATGAATGGAGAGATATTCTGTATTCTTAGTTTATTTTATATTCTGTGGTTTTTATTTTTAACTTTGTTTTTCTTTGAGAGAGAGAGAGAGAGAATGAATAGGGGAGGGACAGAGAGAGAGGGAGACAGAATCTGAGGCAGGCTCCAGGCTCTAAGCTGTCAGCACAGAGTCTGAAGCGGGTCTCCAACTCGTAAACCTTGAGATCATGACCTGAGCCTAAGTCTGCCACCTAACCGACTAAGCCACCCAGGTGCCCCTATATCCTGTTGTCTTAAAGAGATATTCTGTTGTCATAAAGAGATATTCCGTGTTCAAAGTCAAAATTGTTAAGATGTCAACTCTTTCCAACTTGATCTATAGATTTAATTCAATCCTTATCAAAATCCCAGAAAGCTCTTTTGTGGATGTAGACAAACAGATTGTAAGGTTTATAGGGACAGGCAAAGAATCAGAATAACAAAAGTGACACTGAAAAAGTAGAACAGAAGTGCACTGACATCACCCAATTTCAAGACTCACTAAAAAGCTACAATGATCAAGAGTGTGGTATGGGTGAATGAACACACAAATGCAGCTGTGGAACCAAAGAGAAAGAGATCTACACAAATATAGTGCCATCGATTTATTTTAAAGAAGCAAGTCAATTCCATACAGAAAGGATTGTGTTTTGTTTTGTTTTTAACACACGATGTTGGAACATTTGGATGTTGAATGCAAAAGAATAAATCTAGACATGGAGCTTTCACCTTTTTCACAAAAATTCACTCAAAATTTATTATAGACATAATTGTAAAATGCAAAACTATGACACTTCTAGAGGATAATGTAAGAGAAAATTTTGGTGACCCTGAGTTTGTCAATAAGTTTTTAGATACAACATCGGATGCATGATCCATGAAATAAAGTTTGCCAAATTGGGCTTTATTAAAATAAAAAAAAACAACTATATGAAAGACTACTTAAAAATTAGGAATAAAGTCACAGGGAAAAATGCTGCAAAACACACATCTGGTAAGGTTCTAAGTATCCAAAAAAGACAAACAACTTCTAAAATTCAACAGTAAGAAAATAACTCCATTTGAAAATGAGCAAATGATCTGAATAGATACTTCACCAAAGAAGATAGTCACATGACAAACAAGCATGTGAAAAGACACTCCACATGATTTTTCATTATAGAAAAGCAAACTTAAACAGCAGTGAAATACCACTACGTATCTATTAAAATGACTAAAATCCAAAAAAAAAAAAAATTAACAATACCAATTCCTGGCAAAGATGAAGAACAACAGGAACTTTCTTTCATTGCTTATAAAACGCATAGTTATACCTTTGCTTTGGAAGACTGTGTCATAATTTCTCACAAAGGTAAATATAATCTTACCGTGTGATTCAGAAATTGCACTCCTGATATGGAAATACATGTTCATACAAAGCCTGCATGTGAATGCTTACAGCAGGTTTATTAATAATCACCCAAATGTTAAAGCAACCAAGTTGTTCTTCAACAAGTGACTAAATAAACAACTGGCACATTCTTTCAAGAGAATGGTTTTTGGCTATTTAAAATGTGAGCCATCAAGCCACAGGAAAATGGGTGAATTTAAGTGAATATCATTACATGTAATGATTCCGTCTGAAAGATTACATAATATACAGTTCCAATTTTTTTTGACATTCTGCCAAGGGAAAAACTATAGGTGCAACAAAAAGCATCAGTGGTGGCTAGAGTTTCGGAGAGTAGGAGTGTAGAATGGTAAAGCATACCATAGTTACATGCATCTTGACAATGCACATTTGTCAAAAGCCAGCACATAGAATGAACTTTAATTTACACAAGTAAAAAAAAAATCATTTAGGAGATTTGGGATATCAGAATAGAATGTGCATTATGATCAAACAATCTGACTGCACACAAATGTAGAAAACAATTTCACTGAAAGTTTTGACCCAAGTAACTGGGAATAAAGGAGGTGTGTAAGAGTCAAGGCAAAATAGACTGTACATAAGGACTATGGTCAATAAAAAATATTTCCCATGAGTATATGAGTACATACTATTCATGTATGTGGAAATGAACAATTAAGTAAATGAATGGCCGCTGGAGGAAGCCAGAGTTTTCATTGATATACTGGGAGGTTACAGGTAAAGCAAGTGAGCAAGGCTAGAATGATCCATGTGGTAATGTATTATCTCAGTATGACCTCACGTTTCACCTAATGTACATTCAGATGTTTTCATGTAGGCATACTTAAGGATATGTGCACATATGCAGGTTAATGCACACACATAATTGTTCTTGTGTTCTCAGCTGAGACAGCCTGGCAACAAGGACAGCCTAGTAGAACAAGTACCTCTAGACCCAGATCTTGGTTTGTAATACCATTCTGCCCTAGAAGGAACCCAGGTACTTTGGAGAAATAACTAGTGGTAGGACTAGGGAAGAAATATACAAGATAATCCTGGAGTATCTTGTACTACTAGAAAGCAAGCAAGTGTTATAAAACACACACTCACACCCACACCCACCCACCCACCCACCCACACACACATAGTTACGTTAATAAAGAAATAAATGGAAGAGAAGAGAAACATCTTTTATGCAGAATTCCAAATAACTTATGTAAATAGTTTGCACCCTCAAAGAGGCGGAACTTTTCACCTCGTAAGTGTAGGCTGCATGTAATAACTTCCTTCCAATGAGTACAGTACAGAAATGGGAATGAAAGAGTGCCTTTACATTAGAAAAACCTGACAAACTCAACCTCACCTACGTGATCAAGTTTAAGATAAAAAGTCCTAAGTGTACTCTTGACATAATGTGATGGAATGGGATTTTACCTCCGGGGGCTTCCTCCCCAGAATCCGCATCTCTAATCTTACCATGGCAAAACACCGGATGTGTCTCAAATGAGTGGCATTGTACAAAACATGGGCCCCATACTCCTCAAAACTGTAAGAGTTCTAAAATATGAAGAAAGTCTAAGAAACTGTCAAAGCCGAGAGGAAGCTGAGGAGACATGTCGATTAACTGAACATGGTCGTTCTGCCAGAGATCTTAGAACACCAAAAAAAAAGGACATTAGGGGAAAACCAAGGAAATAGGAATAAAGTATGAAATTTATTTAATTACAGTGTATCAAAACTGGCTCATATATGTGACAAATATACCCAGCTAACCTAAGAGGTTAACAGTAAGGAAAACTGGGTTTGGCATACGTGGGAAGGCTCCACTTTCTTCATGATTTCTGTTCATCTAAATACAACTGTTCTGAAAACAAAGCTTATTTAAAAACATTTAAATTTAAAAACACTTTAAAAGCTTATTTAAAAACATCTAAATTTAAACACACTTAAAAAGCTTATTTAGAAGCATTAAAAACATATGCATTTTTAATTAAAAATTTAGAAATTAATATTAAAAATTAAAAAGTAAGAAACACACGGGGTTTAATTAAACATGGGATTAAGTGTGCAACATACGGGAAGTTTGACGGCAACACTTAAGAAAGTTAGACAACAAATAAGAATGAAGCACAATCTGGCGCAATGTGTGTGACACGATGACACGCAAGAGCTAGGAAATATCTAAACATTATAGTAAATTACTCTATGCCACACGTTCTTACGGAAATGAGCACCCATTCTCTCAGGAACCACCAGCTTGACTGGCATGCCTACTACCCCGTGTGCCAGAGGAGAGGACAAAAGAGAGAAATAGAGGAAAAGATAAAAAAATATCGGCGAGAAGAGAAAAAATACACTTTGAGAGAACAGCAAGACAAAAGAAAAAGAGGGTAGGGATGAGGCTATGTCTGAAGGGTTGTATCTCATGAGGTTTGGGGATTTAACGGAAGGCGGGTAACTGCAAGTCAATTGCAGACTGTAACACCGCATGCGAATGGGCGTGGCTCATGACACCCGAGGTGAACTGATGTAGCTGGTAGTTGTTTGAGGTCTGCGAGCAGGGTAGGGGGTGGGGGGGAAGGGTGGGGGGAAAGGGTGCTTGCGTGTGCCTGTGCACATAAGCCTGTCCATTCTGCTTATTTCTACTTACCTCATTTCAGCTGGATGCAGTTTTCTGCGTTTTCCTAGTGCTTCTTGCAGAGAAAATCATGCATAAGCAAACATGAAATTCACGTTATGCTCAAATTATTCTCTAATGTATCAAACATATTGGAACAAATTCACATTTTGAAAACAAGTGTTGTAGCAAAAGTGACTGTCCAAGTAAATAGGAATACAAATAGACATTCTTATTCCCCTCTTTTTATACAAAAGTAACGTATTTACTAAATTTAATCTGGTCCTTATTTCTTCTTTAAATTTTTTTTAACATGTTTATTTTTGAGAGAGAGAGAGAGAGAGAGAGAGAGAGAGAGAGAGAGAGAGAGAGAGAGAGCGCACCAGTTGGGGAGGGGCAGAGAGAGAGAGGGAGACACAGAAACCGAAGCAGGCTCCGGGCTCCGAGCTGTCAGCACAGAGCCTGATGCGGGGCTCCAACCCACAAACCGTGAAGTCATGACCTGAGCGGAAGTCGGTCGCTTAACCAACTGAGCCACCCAGGTGCCCCTTTATTTCTTCTTTAGAAGTGTTCAAGGTGTGCGAGGATGACCAGGGTTAAAAACTGATATTTGAGTTAAAAAATTATTTATAGTAAGTATGAAGCTGTACAATCTAGACAGTGTTGCCAAACATTAATTCAGAGCAAGATATTTGCAAGACTCTTTTGCACCTAAACTGTGTGGCTTTTTAAATACAAAGATCTCCAAGCCTTAATTTAAGCCAGTGTTGTTCTTCAAAATTTGTTGGCATAAAAACACTTTGGAATATTTATTAAAAATGTGTGTTATCAAATGTTTCTCCAGAACTACTGCATCTGAATCACAGATGTAGATGAGGTCCTGAACCTATGCGCTCAACAAACAAGGTGATTTTTATGCAAAATATAGCTTAGAAACATTGTTTGAGACCCACTGAATCAGAACAGTGAAGCCTAAAGTTCTGATCTCTCTCTCTCTCTCTCTCTCTCTCTCTCTCTCTATATATATATATATATATATATATATATACATAAAATAACTGTAATTGATGATTATCATGAACACCCAAATTTGAGAAGTTTCTTTATACTGCAGATTTAGCTCGGGAACATTCTTCCTGCCATGAAGCACATAACCACGATTCCTCAGGTCAACTGTTTTGCCTGGATGGTCATTTAGTAGACAGTTGGTCAATTGTAACAATCTTCCAATAAGGGCTAGAGTGATTTTAACAGATAGTAGAAGCGTATTCTAAAACTATAAAGCATAAATGGTTTTTCTAAACCTACTCATAAAACTCAGGGTGGGAAAACATGCAAACCATAGAATCTCTGGAGGGTAAATTGAATTGTGTGTGTCTCTTCTTCCTTACATCTGGAAGCTTATTCTTTCCTACCCTAGATTGCTTCGCTGGCTCTAAGCGTGATTCTGTCCCATTCATTGTTGGCTGGGGTCTGGCTAAATGGTTTGCTGGTACTGAAATCATACCAGCTGTTCAGATTTCCTTGTCACCATTTTAAAGGCTTCTCTGTCTTTCTCTTTTCTTTCTAGTCTCTTTCACTTTTCTTCCCCTTATTTTTTTAAGCCAGCCACCTTTACAGAATGTGAACTCCCCATCTGCTCAGACCAAGCAGAGGCTAGGCCAGATGTGACCTGCAATTTGCTGAATGGAAAACAAACACAAGGAATGCAGCCTTCTGCCATCTGTTGATGCAGAAAGCAGCAGGGCACGCCTGGCATTTCAACAGGCCTTCCCCACTGGGAAATCGAAAGAGAAAAAGCATTTGTTTTATTTTTCCCCTTTCCTGACCTGACAGCTCCTTTGAGCAAGGTGGGGAGGAAGGGAAGACATCTTGCCATGAAGCAATGACAGCTTATATCTAAATGTTGGAGCTCAATAAATAAACTCTATTTTGTATTACAAGTTTTGTCCTTGTCACGGTTGCCTCTACTTGGTGGTATTGAGCATCTGATCTCTGTAGTTGTCAGAAATGCAGCGGATTGGCAGATGCTCTTCTTCCAAATTCCTAAATCAGTGTATGTGGTCTTTGCTTTTTTCTTCTCTAAATGCCACTTGGCATGCTCTTGGGAGAGTTAAGGTAACGAGGCTGGTGTTAGCAGCAGATACAAACAAAGGCGAAGCTTTCTCCTGGGTGCGGTGTCCTGGTCTTACATGGTCAGAGACCATCTGGTTCACATTTTCAGAAAGGGATGAACGTAATAGAACAAGTTGCCCCAGTGACATAGACATGCTAACTTGGACCTTGGACCCCTCTCTCTCCTAGTCTGATTGTGTGGATGGTGTCATTCCATTTTCAGATACAGGCCACTGAGACAGAATTTCCTTCCCTGATGCATATTCTCAGTGAAAGTCTCTCTTGGTTGCTGGGTTGAGTCATGATGAATAACAGAGTCCCTGGTCTCATGAGCCCCATTATCTATCAAAATAAGTATTTTTAAAATGTACTTTAAAAATTAAATGTAGTTATTAATATGTCTTTGTTTAATGGAAGTAACCCTCCATTAAAGAGTCTTTTCTGGGATGCCTCGTGGCTCAGTTGGTTAGGCATCTGACTCTTGATCTTGGCCAGGTCATGATCTGGTGGGATCAAACTCCACGTGGGATTCTGCGCTGGAATCTCAGATTCTGCTTGGTATTGATTCTCTCTCTCCTTCTTTAGACCCCGTATACATGGTATCTAAAACAAAATTTAGACGATATTGCCAGGGGAGCTTAGGAACATAAGAAAACATAGGAGCATGGGGACTGAGCCCTGAGGCATGGCAATGGTAATAGTTTAGGAATCTGAGAAGGAAATAAATAAAGAATTTTTTTTCAGAAACATTGCTATAAAAGGAAGGAGGGAATTGAACAAAAGCTGGAGAGAGAGGTAAGTTGAAGAGTTTTTAAAATAAGATAAATATAAGCTACTTTTACTGATGGAAACATAGAGTTAAAAGGGAACAAATTGGGGCACCCAGGTGGCTCAGTCATTTGAGCGTCTCACTCTTGATTTTGGTTCAGTCATGATCCCAGGGTTGTGGGATCAGGTAAGGTGGGCTCCATACTGACCATGAAGCCTGCTTGGGATTCTCTCTCTCTCTCTCTCTCTCTCTCTCTCTCTCTCTCTCTCCCCATCTCTCTCTGCCCCTTTCCCCAGCTCATGATCACTTACTCTCTCTCTCTCTCCCTCTCTCTCTAAAAAATAAAAAAAGGAACAAATTGATGAAACAGGTGAGAAAGAAAATGTCGCTGGTGTGATGTCACTGAGTGTGTAACAGGGGATGGTGTTTAGTGCAAAAATAGCAGGGTTTCCTTCTACTAGGAACACAGATATGCCTTCTATCAGAACAGGAGAAAAGGCACAACACATGGGCATAGATGCATGTGGATGGCTGCAGGTGCAATGACCCTTATAAAGATTGCTTTCAATTTGTTCAGTGAAATAGGAAACAAAAGTGTGGATATGGAGAAGGAGTTTGATGTAAGAGGACAGATTTATGAAATAATCATTTGGAAGACCTAGACACTAAATAAATAAGTATAGTATTCAGGGGCACCGATATAATTCATCTGTAATGAGTGATTATCAATTTAAAGTAAGAGACATCAGCAGAGTTGTGTTTTTCGCCACTCTCGTTGGTAATGCAAGAACTATGTAAAAGAAAAATTGGGTGAGACTGGGGCTGTGGTTTTGCCAAACCATAAAATGAGAACAGAGTAAGGAATGTGACGATGTAAGGGGAAAAATGTGTTTAGTGTAATTGGCTGTTGAATTTATGCTGAGTAAGGAGGAAAGAAAGGAAGATGATTGGAACAAAGGAGAATTAAATATTAGTAGGTTAAATGAACTGAAGTTTTATATATGTCAGTTTCTGCAAAGATTGTTGGACTCAAGGAAGTAGGCAGAGGAAGCTAGCCAGATGGAAATCGTTGAAGAGTAGAAGTTTTGAAATTGAGTTTAAGAAGGGCAGAGCCATGAGTAGGGACAGGTTCTACCAGAGTATCATCATGAGACTGAGTAGTTTTGAGGAGATGAGAGACAAGAAAATCACTGAACTGAGAGGCCAATTTGCTGGAAGTTTCATCAGTGTAGATGTTGCGATCACCAATAGTATTCTGGAAGAAATAGTGTGGAAGAAAGGGACAGTGAGCCAGGAGGTAAAGTATTCAAAACAGGAGGATAAAAGTGTCCTGGGAAATAGTGGGTGATTTTTATAAGCAGGGATTGTGTGTCTTAAAGCTGGATTGCAAGATTGAAAACAATGTTTACAAGCATCCATTACACATGTAGCCATCCACATGCAGCCATGTTCATGAGCTTGGCCCTTTCCCCTGTTCTGATAGAAGCCATATCTGTGCCACGAAATTCAAAGATTAATATCTTTATGGAGGAGGAAGTGAATGATGGTGAGAAGTAAGAATGGTTGCCATTTTCCCTTCAGGTGAAATAGCAGGAGTGAAGTAAGATGAGTTACATCTATATGGAGGACTCCAGGGGATGACATATCTCAGGGAATCAATCTCAGAAGAAGATAAAGAAAACTTCCAGATAGATTTGCTAGCATGCAACAGATTTTGATGATGACTGGAAGCAACTATTAGAGAGCACAGAGGAAGAAATTCCAGAGTTAGGAAGAGATGCGTGATGGCAGGTATGGAGTTATAAAGTATGATGGGTGACATCGCTCTCTGAGTGACCTGGTTTGTTTATTGTGACTGGTATAAATATGGGTGGAAGAAAGAAAGAGCTGTCCTAATGATCTGAAGCTGAGTTGTGGAAGCTGTCCTGTCAGGGGCATACAGAATTCTGTGGTCCCACCTGACTCGGCACATAAAGGCAGAGCAGCCTCAAAGGATAGAGTTTCTCAGAGGGCGCAGACCCCTTCTTGTTTTCTGCCTGAGGAGGCTCACAGGCCAGCAGAAGGGGGCCAGACATCAAAACCAGAGGGTATCTTTTTCATCTTTATTTCCCCTATCATACCTGCCAGTGTGATTTCCATCCAAATAACAAACTGAAGCTTGGTGGAAACATGTGGGTTACCTGGTGTTCACACTAGCAGAATACATTTTGGCTGTACATGCTCCTTTCCTGAACCACTGTTTTGATATCTTTCTCAGGAAAACAAATGTTGCGATATTCAGAAATGTGTACGTATCTTTTCCCATCCGTTTAAAATCAGCCCCAGAAAACCTTTCCTAAGTTTCCTCCTGTGAGTCATGGCTTGGATTACAGAATCAAGATTCATGGAGAGGCTGATGATTCTTAAGCAGAACTTTTGTCAAAAACCTACAATTGTACATCTTCTGGTTATAGACCTTTGTTCCTTATTTATAAAGTTTCTTAAAAACCATGTTTCAGTCAAGGCTGAATTATCAGAAAATATTATCAAACAAAAATGAACTACATGATACCATATGGTGAATGCACGAACCATAATGAGTATCACTCACAGTCCTACTGGAAATGCGACAAGTCAGTATCTTGTAAAACAGCATATGATCTTACTCATTCTGTCCTCTGTTGTGTACTCAGTTTCTGAATCTTGGGCTTGGAAGCATCTCTTGGTTAATTCACGCATCTTGCTTAATATGATCAATTGCTTATAAGAAATTTTTTTTTGGTATGTGTATATGTGTGTGCCTATATATATATATATATTTTTTTCCCCCAACTGAAGTTCTTTCTGAAGACTTGATGTGTGTACCAGGGAATCCTCTGTCTTTGTTTTTGTTTCCTAATGTTACAACATTCCCTGAAATACTATTTTTAAAGTCCCATCTATACTTGATGACTCCCATCTGTCTACCACTCTTTCCTTTTTTTTTTTTTCTAGAACACAACTTCACTAGAAACCACAGATTATAGAAGAGGTCCATGGACAGAAAACACTCCCTTTTAATTTTTGTTTTGCTGCTGATGGTGTTCTTTATCCCAACTGGAGAGAAGCAAGGGAAGTTAACAATCAAAATTGGGGTATCCTCTAATGAGCATGATGTCCCGAATTATATCAGATCTGATTTGCACTGATCCTGGTGGGAAAGCCCAGGTTTGGGAGAGGTAACCGGATGATGAATTTTCCTGACACACATAAAGGTGCAAACTGTCAGAATGTGGAGACAGAAGTTAACCTGATTCCTTTTTCCTGGACAGAGTGCCAGCTCTGAAGCTCAGTCAAGTGCCCCTCTCAATGAGATGACCATTGAATCTTACAGAATTCTCATAGAATTCTCAGAGAATCTGGGGAAGCCAGTCACTTTTTGAATTGCTATTTTTGGAGGGTGGCGCCACACTGAGAGTTCGAATTACCCCAACACACTTTGTTATTTCATTAGGAATTTACTAAAAGATAAATCTTCCTGCTTCTGCCCTATTTCCACACTGAAAAGGAGTGATCAGTCATCAGTGACTGTCTGCCAAAAAGTTTTGTAAAGTCAGGAGCCATTCCAAATGGGAATTAATGGGGAGCAAAAATGATCTTTTCATATTCTCGGGCTTCATAATGTATGGCAATCTGTCATTAGGTGGGGCCGCAAATCAATTAAGCATGAATGATGTATATGGTGTAGAATGTGACCTTATAACAAGTTGCCTTGTCTCTGTCTTGATGTTTCCATCTGGTTTGTGCAAGGAACGTTCAGATAATGCAGCAAGGGGAAGATTATGCTTTCAAAGGGAACAGCCATTATGGGTCACTATCTTCCTGGGCCTGATAAGTTTAATCCAAGTTGCCTGGGAGGGAAGAACTCATAAAATACTTTATCTGAAGCAAGTGCAAAAATACTCATAAACTCAAAGGTTAATCACTGCACCAGAAGAACAGATGAAGGAGACAGGGCAGTTTTATGTTTCTTTACAGTGCTGCCCTTATTAATCATGTTGTGGGTTGCTTGAAAATACGTGCCTGCACTTTCTCTTAAAAGCCAAATGGATAGACAGACAGACACTGAAAATAAAGTTGGAATGACGATGTTCCGATTTATTCATCCTTCCTTCTGCTTGCCAGTATTTGCAGGAGATATAATCAAGGTCAGGATGTGCATTGAGTCTTATTTTTAAAATCTATTTTATTTTCATGCCACACTTTTTGACTATTATTTTTTACTTAAATTAAAATTCAACATTCTTTATTTACGCTGGGCTTTGGGTTTTTACTTCATTTATCTTTCTGTGCAAGTGGTGACAGGTGGATAGCTTGACCATCTGGGTAATGATCCCTTCAGATTTCATGAACCCAATATGAGTGGATTGGGGAGTTTTGCTAATAGAGTATTGTTGAGAAATCAGCAAATGGATTCCATTTCTGCCTCAGAATTTATGCAGGACATCTTTAGATGAGTTATAGCATAAAGGATCTGTGCAGGTGTAAATAAGTCAAAGTACATAGGAAGTTTCTTATATGCCTTATATACGGATGTGATAGGATCCATACAAAATTAAACAATATTACTCTAAATTATCCTTTTATTTAGACCAGGAATTGGCAAATATTTTCTTTAAAAGGCAAGTTAATAGCTATTTTTGGATTTATGGACTATAAGGTCTCTGCGATTATAATATGAATGCATCCATTGATAACAGGCAAGTGAACGTGCCTGTCTGTGTCTCAATAAAATTTTATTTAATAATACATAGAAGGTGCAATTTGACCCTTGGACTATAGTTTGTTGAATGATGATTTAGTTATTTATAACAATAAAATAAAGTAGATGTTTGGGAACTGTGCCTTTCAATTAGCATACTACAGAGAGAGCATTTGAAAGCCTTTTATTTTTTGTTTCTTTTAGTTCCTCTTTAGGGGTTATAAACTAAGGTGCTTACAGCGGCCACGAAGTAACCTAATGTATTACATGGAAATAGTATACTATAATAAAGTATGGTGAGCCTTGTGATTAAGTAAGCATATGTGCTCTGATTCTTAAAAAAATTACAGCAGAATTTGGCCCAAGGGCCACCATTTTGCACCTTCTGCTCTATATGGCAATTTGAATCTCCCCCCTGCTTGCTATGTCCATATGGTGGACTGCCTGATGAAAATTTCATCCTTTCAGGTTCCAGTCCAGTCATTGCCTTCTCCAGGGGACCTCTATTAGTGCTGGTGTATAAAATTAAAATTCATTGTTCTCTATGCTTTCAAAATGCAGACTCTTTTTGTTCCTTTAGGATGTCATTGTTTCCCCCCACTAAACTATCATATTAAAATTTGAAATATATTCATAGTGTCTGATTCAATGAAAATCCCACTTTTTTTGGTAGTGTAGACATTTTTTAAATTTAATTTTGTTTTATTTACATCCAAATTAGTTAGCATATAGTGCAACAATGATTTCAGGAGTAGATTCCTTAATGCCCCTTACCCATTTAGCCCATCCACCCTCCCACACCCCCTCCAGTAACCCTCTGTTTGTTCTCCATATTTATGAGTCTCTAATGCTTTGTCCCCCTCCCTGTTTTTATACTATTTTTGTTTCCCTTCCTTTATGTTCATATGTTTTGTCTCTTAAAGTCCTAATATGAGTGAAGTCATATGATTTTTGTCTTTCTCTGACTAATTTCACTTAGCATAATATCCTCCAGTTCCATCCATGTAGTTGCAAATGGCAAGATTTCATTCTTTTTGATTGCTGAGTAATATATATATATATATATATATATATATATATATATATGTGTGTGTGTGTGTGTGTGTGTGTGTGTGTGTGTACCACATCTTCTTTATCCATTCATCCAACGATGGATATTTAGGCTCTTTCTATACTTTGGCTATTGTTGATAATGCTGCTATAAACATGGGGGTGCATATGTCCCTTCGAAACAGCACACCTATATCCCTTGGATAAATACCTAGTAGTGCAGTTGCTGGGTCATAGGATAGTTCTATTTTTAAGTTTTTGAGGCACCTCCATACTGTTTTCAGAGTGGCTGTACCAGCTTGCATTCCCACCAGCAGTGCAGAAGAGATCCTCTTTCTCTGCATCCTCGCCAACATCTGTTGTTGCCTGAGTTGTTAATGTTAGCCATTCTCACAGGTATAAGGTGGTATCTTATTGTGGTTTTGATTTGTATTTCCCTGATGATGGGTGATGTTGAGCATTTTTTCATGTGTCTGTTGGCCATCTGGATGTATTCTTTGGAGAAGTGTCTACTCATGTCTTTTGCCCATTTCTTCACTGGATTATTTGTTTTTTGGGTGTTGAGTTTGATAAGTTCTTTATAGATTTTGGATACTAACCCCTCATTTGATATATTGTTTGCAAATATCTTCTCCCATTCCATTGGTTGCCTTTTAGTTTTGCTGATTGTTTCCTTCACTGTGCTGAAGATTTTTATTTTGATGAGGTCCCAGTAGTTCATTTTTGCTTTTGTTTCCCTTGCCTCCAGAGACATGTTGAGTAAGAAGTTGCTGTGGCTAAGATCAAAGAGGTTTTTGCCTGTTTTCTCCTCGAGGATTTTGATGGCTTCCTGTCTTACATTAAAGTCGTTCATCCATTTTGAGTTTATTTTTGTGTATGGTGTAAGAAAGTGGTCCAGGTTCCTTCTTCTGCATGTCGCTGTCCAGTTTTCCCAGCACCACTTGCTGAAGAGACTGTCTTGATTTGATTGGATATTCTTTCCTGCTTTATCAAAGATTAGTTGGCCATATGTTTGTGGGTCCATTTCTGGGTTCTCTATTCTGTTCCATTGATCTGAGTGTCTGTTCTTGTGCCAGTACCATACTGTCTTCATGATAACAGCTTTATAGTATAGCTTGAGGTCCGAGATTGTGATGCCTCCTGTTTTGGTTTTCTTTTTCAAGATTGCTTTGGCTATTCGGGGTCTTTTCTGGTTCCATACAAATTTTAGGATTATTTGTTCTAGCTCTGTGAAGAATACTGGCGTTATTTTGATAGGGATTGCATTGAATATGTAGTTTACTTTGGGTAGTATTGAAATTTTAACAATATTTGTTCTTCCTATCCAGGAGCATGGAATCTTTTTCCATTTTTTTGTGTCTTCTTCAATTTCTTTCATAAGCTTTCTATAGTTTTCAGTGTATAGATTTTTCACATCTTTGGTTAGATTTATTCCTAGGTATTTTATGGTTTTTGGTGCAATTGTAAATGGGATCTATTCCTTGATTTCTCTTTCTGTTGTTTCATTGTTAGTGTATAGGAATGCAACCAATTTCTGTGCATTGATTTTATGTCCTACAACTTTGCTGAATTCATGAATCAGTTCTAGAAGTTTTTTGGTGGAATCTTTAGGGTTTTCCATATAGAGTATCATGTCATTTGCAAAGAGTGAAAGTTTGACCTCCTCCTTGCTAATTTGGATGCCTTGTATTTCTTTGTTCTGTCCAGAGGCTAAGACTTCCAATACTGTGTTGAATAACAGTGGCGAGAGTGGACATCCCTGTCTTGTTCCTGACCTTAGGGGGAAAGTTCTCAGTTTTTCCCCATTGAGGATGATATTAGCGTTGGGTGGTTCATATATGGCTTTTATGATCTCGAGGTACTCTTCTTCCATCCCTACTTTCTTGAAGGTTTTTATCAAGAAAGGATGCTGTATATTGTCAAGTGCTTTCTCTGCATCTGTTGAGAGGATCTTATGGTTCTTGTCCTTTCTTTTATTGATGCGATGAATCATGTCAATAGTTTTGTGGATATTGAACCAGACCTGCATCCCAGGTATAAATCTCACTTGGTCGTGGTGAATAATTTTTTTTAATGTATTGCTGGATCTGGTTGACTAATATCTTGTTGAGGACTTTTGCATCCATGTTCATCAGGGAAATTGGTCTATAGTTCTCCTTTTTAGTGGGGTTTCTGTCTGGTTTTGGAACCAAGGTAATGCTGGCTTCATAGAACGAGTTTGGAAGTTTTCCTTCTGTTTCTATTTTTTGTAACAGCTTCAAGAGAATAGGTGTTAACTCTTCCTTAAATGTTTGGTAGAATTCCCCTGGAAGGCCATCTGGCCCTGGACTTGTTTTTTGGGAGATTTTTGATTACTAATTCAATTTCCTTACTGGTTATGGGTCTGTTAAAATTTTCTATTTCTTCCTGTTTCAGTGTTGGTAGTGTATATGTTTCTAGGAATTTGTCCATTTCTTCCAGATTGTCAATTTCATTGGCATATAATTGCTCATAATATTCTCTTATTATTGTTTTTATTTCTTCTGTGTTGGTTGTGATCTCTCCTTTTTCAGTCTTGAATTTACTTGGGTCCTTTCCTTTTTCTTTTTGATCAAACTGGATAGTGGTTTATCACTTTTGTTAATTCTTTCAAAGAACCAGCTTCTGGTTTCATTGATCAGTTCTACAGTTTTTGTGGGGTTTTTTGTTTGTTTTTTGGTATTGATAGCATTAATTTCTGCTCTAATCTTTATTATTTCCTGTCTTCTGCTGGTTTGGGGTTTTATTTGCTGTTCTTCTTCCAACTGTTTAAGGCCTAAGGTTAGGTTGTGTATCTGAAATCTTTCTCCCTTCTTTAGGAAGGCCTGGATTGCTATATACTTTCCTCTTAATGACTGCCTTTGCTGCATCCCAGAGGTTTGGGGTTGTGGTGTTATTTTTATTGGCTTCCATATACTTTTTAATTTCCTCTTTAACTTTTTGGTTAGTCCATTCATTCTTTAGTACGATGTTCTTTAGTCTCCAAGTATTTTTTACCTTTCCAAGTTGTTTCTTATGGTTGATTTCGAGGTTCATAGTGTTGTGGTCTGAAAATATGCGTGGTATGATCTCGATCTTTTTGTACTTGCTGAGGGTTGATTTGTGTCCCAGTATGTGGTCTATTCTGGAGAACGTTCCGTGTGCACTGGAGAAGAATGTATATTCTGTTGCTTTAGGATGAAATTTTATGAATATATCTGTTAAGTCCATCTGGTCCAGTGTGTCATTCAAAGCCATTGTTGCCTTGTTGATTTTTTGATTAGATGATCTGTCCATTGCTTGAGTGGGGTGTTGAAGTCTCCTACTATTATGGTATTACTATCAATGAGTTTCTTTATGTTTGTGATTAATTGCTATATATATGTGAGTGCTGCCATATTTGGCACATAAATGTTTACAATTGTTAGGTCTTCTTGGTGTATAGACCCCTTGATTATGATATAATGTCCTTCTTCATCTCATGATACATTCTTATTTTAAAGTCTAGATTGTCTGATATAAGTATGGCTACTCTGGCTTTCTTTTGTTGACCATTAGCATGATAGATGGTTCTCCATACCCTTACTTTCAATCTGCAGTTGTCTTTAGGTCTAAAGTGGGTCTCTTGTAAACAGCATATAGATAGATCTTGTTTTCTTATCCACTCTATTACTCTGTGTCTTTTGATTGGAGCATGGAGTCCATTGATGTTCAGAGTGAGTACTGAAAGATATGAATTTATTGCCATTATGTTTCTAGTAGAGTTGGAGTTTCTGTTGATGTTCTCTGGTCGTTTCTAATCTTTGTTGCTTTTGGTATTTATTTATTTATTTATTTATTTATTTTTTATTTGTATTTTCATCTTTTCTCCCCTCAGAGAGCCCCCCTTAAAATTTCTTCCAGAGCTGGTTTAGTGGTCACAAACTCCTTTAATTTGTGTTTGTCTGGGAAACTTTTTATCTCTCCATCTATTTTGAATGACAGCCCTGCTGGATAAAGAATTCTTGGCTTCATATTTTTTTTGATTCAGCACATTGAATATATCCCACCACTCCTTTCTGGCCTGCCAAGTTTCTGTGGATAGGTCTGCTGCAAACCTGATCTGTCTTCCCTTGTAGGTTAAGGACTTTTTTCCCCTTGCTGCTTTCATGATTCTCTCCTTGCTTGAGTATCTTGTGAATTTGACTATGATATGCCTTGTTGATGGTCGGTTTTTGTTGAATCTAATGGGAGTCCTCTGTGCTTCCTGGATTTTGATGTCTGTGTCTTTCCCCAGGTTAGGAAAGTTTTCCACTATGATTTGCTCACATAGCTTTTCTACCCCTATTTCTCTCTCTTCCTCTTCTGGGACCCCAATGATTCTGATGTTATTCCTTTTTAATGAGTCACTGATTTCTCTAATTCTTAAATTGTGCTCTTTTGCCTTAATCTGCCTCTTTTTTCCTGCTTTATTATTCTCCATAAGTTTGTTCTCTATATCACTGATCTCTGTTCTGCCTAATTCATCCTTGCTGCTGTGGCTTCCATTAGTGATTCCAGCTCAGTTATAGCATTTTTTATTTCATCCTGACTAGTTTTTACTTCTTTTATCTCCACAGAAAGGGATTCTAATCTATTTTTGACTCAAGCTAGTAGTCTTATTATCGTGATTCCAAATTCTGGTTCAGACCTCTTGCTTGTATCTGTGTTGGTTAAATCCCTGGCTGTCCTTTCTTTGTGCTCTTTCTTTTGGGGTGAGTTCTTTTGTTTCATCATTTTGAAGGAAGAAAAGGAATTAATGAGGTAGAAAAAATTAAAATTACAAACATTAAACTTAAAAAATATTAACATTAAAAAATTTAAAAAATTTAAAAAACACACACAAAAAATTGGATAAATGATGCTAGATCCTAGGTGTGTTTTGGTCTGGTGGTTGAAAGTAGCTTGATACATTAGAGAAAAAAGGGGAAAGAAGAAAAAAAACGAAATCATTTGAAAATTTGAAAAAGTGAATACACTGAAGTAGATTAAAATGAAATGAAGGAAGTAAACTAGAATTTGAAAAAATTACACAAAAGTAAAAATATAGTAGAAAAATATTAAAGAAAAATATTTTTAATAAAAATTAAAAATAAAGATGATTTTTTCTCTTTCTGTATTCAAGAAAAAAAAAGAAAGAAGTGAATAGATGGACCTGCTAACAGCCTGAAATACGATGAAATTACTTCCTTTTCCCCTAGAAGTCAGACCATGAAGTGCTTTAGAATCCATAAACTAAGCAGGCAGTGTGACTTCTGTTCTTGAAGAGGGAGGTTGGCCCAGTTGGACGGGGCTTAGTGTAACGGCTCCATTCTCCACTAGATAGTGCTGCTAGCCTACTGGGGTGGATTGTTGTGGTGCTTGTAGGTGCCTATGTGCGTGTGCAGCAGTGGTTAAAATGGCATCACCCAGCTACCCAGTCTCTAGTATAGAAACTGTTCTCCGCAATGAGCAGCCACGCACTTATCTTCAGTTCTTGTCCACTCCCCTCTTTTACACTGTCCGTGACCAAGCCCCAGGTAGTACCTCTCTCCCGAGTTTTGTCTCATATGCAGCAGTTTTCCCAGGCCCCTTACTTCTGAGGGACTGCGGCTTTGACCCATTCAGCCCCTCTGTGGAGGGTCTCACCACGCAATGGCCTGATGCCAGGTGCACCCAGGAACGTTCACGGGACTGTGCTATCACCAAAGCCCAGAGACTGCGGCCAGGTGCCAGGCCGCCCCAGGAAAAGTTTGTGAGATAGTGTAGCAGCAGCTTTTCAGGGGTTGTGGAAAGTCACAACATACATCTGGCACCAGGCTTTACCCTTAAAGACCTTGTTCCAGCACCAGTGAATGTGGCCATTCTCTGGGGTCTGCTGGGCCCAGGTTGCCTCCCAGCCTCCACCAAATGTCCTTCCAGCAGTGGAACCGCTTCTCCCTGTGTGGCTCAAGAACCTCCGTTAGCCCACTCTCCCACTCTGCTCCTGGGGATTCACCCTTCCCACCAGAGCACCACCAGGTATCAAGCTGCTGAGTTGCAGACTCTCTGCACTTGTTTATAGTCTTAATGGAATTTAAACCCTCTTCTTTCTGCTTTCTCCTTTCTCCTTTATCTCTTTTTAGTTCAGTCCCTGTGGCTGTTTCCAATTTTCCACTTTCTCTCCAGCTGTTTTTGGGGATGGGTGCTTTTCCCGTATTCTCCCCACCATCTCCATCCTCTCTCCCCATGCAAAAGCACCTCCCTGCACTCTGCAGGTTCTCCCTCCCCAAGTTCACCTCTCTGTGCCACATACCTGCTGAATTCTGTGGTTCAGGTTGTGCAGATTGTTGTGTTAATCCTCACATCAGTTTTCTAGGTGTGCAGGATGGTTTAGTGTCGGTCTGGTTGTATTTCATGGACACGAGACACACAAAAAATGTCCATGCTGTTCTGCCATCTTGGCTCGCCCCTGGCCCTGGTGTTTTCAAAGACATAGTCTCTTCTTACATGATATGTCTTATGTCTAATTTATATATTTTAAATTTTAATTAAAATAATTTATTTATTTGGCACAATTTATGTTTAGATAATCCTTGTCATCCCAGGCTTTGTTATCTAAATTTTCAAAATTTGGGGCACCTAGGTGGCTCAGTTGGTTAAGTGTTCTTCCAACTTTGGTTCAGGTCATGATCTTGCAGTTCGTGGGTTTGTGGATTAGATCCCCACTCATGGACTATGTCTCATTCGTTGTGGAATCTCTAGCATCTAGCACCCTGGTTGGCACACAAGAAGGATTTTATACTTCTAATAATAACTAAGTGCATCAAAAGTCTAACTTTACTTTCATGTGTGTTAATATGATTTGGTTTTCAATGGAAATATTTTCAGATATAATGTATTCAGGTTGATAAATGTAAATAGAGATAAATTGTTTTAAACATACATATTAGGGTAATAGCAAATACTGGTAATATTAAAGTGGTTTATCATTTTATAGCTATATATACAAATGAATCTTCAAGCACTGACAAAAACACAAAATGTTAGCAAATATGATTTTATTTATTTATTTTTGTTTTTGTTTTCATCAAGTCAATAGGCGATTCTTATTTGGAAGTAGCTCAGATTCAATTGGAATATAAATACATTGAGATGAATTGTCTTCCAATAGGTATCAGATTTGGATGGAGCCACTTTAAAGTTACATTTCTAAACTCACGTCAGTTCCTCCAAGAACTTGATAAAGACCTTATCTGGACTGTTTACATGGGCCTTATTTTTTCACAAAAATAAGAAAATAAGTTGGGAAATAGACAGAAAAAGTGTTTTCAAAGATCAATTAAAAATCAAATTTCAGCAGAAACATCTATGTCTAATATATTTTCCATGAAATGAAAATGTTTTATTTTTTTAACCTTTAAACCTTTTTTTCCACAGCATACAGATAACTGAGCATTAAAATCTATTATTCTATAAGCAAAATGATAACTTTAAGGTTTGACAAAAGGAATTTAGCATCATTTGCTGATAAAGTATGATCCAATTATTTTTATTTTGCTGATACAAGGTCTGCAAAGCATAGATCTCATTTACGTTAGTGACCTGAGGAAAAGTTTGACTTACAGTTCCTAATAAATACCTTCATTTATATTTCATACCATCATATTGAATAGCTGTAGCATATTCTCCTAGGAAAAATGAGAACAATCCTAGGTGCACTGCCAAATTTTTTAAACACGTCAATGATATGGAGCATTCCTCTATCAAATGTGCACTCGATATTCAAAACTGTCAGTAATAGGTTTAAGGAAGGCCTCATTCCTTCTCCATTTCTCAAAAAGTTCAAATGTGCATGTTGGCAACCATTCTTTGAGGAACTGAAATTTAAAACAAGTGGCATGACATTGAAACAAAGAAGGTGTTGTCTTATCACTTGTTCTCACTAATCTTTAAAGTTGTATCCAACTTTTTTTCTTTAACGTTTATTTATCTTTGAGAAAGAGACAGAGACAGTGTGAGTAGGGAAGGGGAAGAGAGAGAGGGAGACACAAAATCTGAAATAGGCTTCCAGCTCTGAACTTTCAGCACAGAGTAAGAACTCATGAACCATGAGACCATGACCAGAGCCAAAATCAGACTTTAACCGACTGAGCCACCCAGGTACCCATATACACCTTGGGTTTTATGATTGCAGAAAGATATGAACATATTCAAAACATCCAGAATATTAAACAAATGGAGATATGAATGAGAGTGACATTCCCAAAAGAGCTGAAATAATAGTCACTCTGAAATAAGGCTAACTTAAGAGCATTAGTGAGATACTAACAGCATAAAGAGACACTTAGACTTGGGGAAATCATTGTTATTGGAATCACTTCACTAGTTCCCTGGGTACATGTCATGATAGAGACCAAGAGATAGTTAAAGAATGGAAAAAATATGTCTCACTGGAAACTCTGGCCAGTACTGATGCACAAAGAGCACAGACTTAGGACCTCTGTTATGTAGGGCAATATAAGAGAAATATTTGCAACCTTTCCAAGGATCATGAAACTCACCAAGGAAATTGGTGACAGTCCAATGCCTATCAAAAGCCATGATGATAACTATAAATAATGTGTCTCCTGGTAGCAAACTGTGATTTTTAGCAAAGCATTCAATGTGCCTTTTAGGTTGCAGAAGTATATTAGGGTTTTTAAAGGAAACAGGACAAATATAAAAGGAGATTTATTACAAGGAATTGGCTCGTGTGATTACAGAGGCTGAGAAGTCCCGTGATCTGCTGTCTGTAAACTGGAGACCAAGGAAAGTCTGAGTCTCTAGGCCCCTAAACCAGGAGAGCTGACTGTGCAAATCCCAGCTCAAGGGCAGAAGACAAAGTGAAATGTCTTAGCTCAAGAGCTTAATAAAAAAAAAAAAAAAAAAAAAAAAAAGGTTCGTCTGCCTTTGGTTCTATTCAACCCTCACTGCATTAGATGGTGCCCACCAACACTAGGGAGGGGATTCCACTTTACCGAGGCTACCAGTTCAAATGCTAACCTTTTCCAGACACTTGTCAGAGATACACCTAGAAGTACACTGCTGTCATTCATCAGTGGTTGCCCCACTGACAGGGCACAGTGCATTCAGTTTACAAAATCTCCTCTTATCAAACCTTGTACATTTTTATTCTCATTCTTTTGCTGTCCCCATATGTCTTGTCAGTGAAAATGACTTTGTGATTTCTGGATTTCATCCCTATGATTTACTGTGGGAGAGACATTCAATTTCCCACTACACTTGCATATTTTTTCATTTTTTCTGTATATTGGAGAGCTTTGTGTTTTTCATTTTCATGCTTATGATTCAGCATAATAATTTCTGACTTTTGGGGGTAGGAAGTGTATATCCTCCTTATTGTAACATGGAGCATTTCATAATTCAATAATTGTAGCCAAAGACACATTGTAACATCAATATGATTATTTGTTTAAATTTTTTAATGTTTATTTATTTTTGAGAGAGAAAGAGAGAGAGATGGGGAGGGGCAGAGAGAGAGGTAGACACAGAATCTGAAGCAGGCTCAGCTCCAGGCTCTGAGCTGTCAGCAGAGAGACTTACGTGAGGCTCCAACTCAGGAATGCAAGACCATGACCTGAGCCAAAGTGGGATGCTTAACTGAGTCACCCAGGCGCCCCCAATATGCTTATTTAATATGGTATTTTTATTTGCTTAATTTTCCTAAGAAGCTGTTGTTAAATCATTGGTTTATCTCAAAATTGTTGTATCATGGAATTTAGAAAATATGATAACAAGCTTTTGACTCATTTTAAAGCTACTTATTTTTGGGTTCTGAACCATTTGTAATTTTGAGATCTTCCTTTAATATCTAGGTTTATCCTTGGTATTTACTTATTTTTCTATTTGTTTAAACTCAAAACAACTGTTGGAAGCATAAGATACATCCAGAAACATACATGACTGACCTCCCATGTAAAGTTGAATTCAAATGTTTTCCTTGTTTCTACCCATGGGAAATAAATATAAAACCTCCTATTTATACATTTCATGAGCAGACACATGCCTAAATGCACACCCCTGTAAAATATATCTTTTGAATATGTTTCTTTAGCAATATCAAGCACATTACCAAGGTCCAAAAATTCATGGTTTTTATTTTCATTTGCTTTTACTTGACATCAATTCTGAATTTTCAAGGAGAGCTACTGGATATGGACAGTTCCTAGATATCTGGTACCAACTTGTACTTCCCATTCTCTAGAGGTTAATGCCAGATAATTACCTATTTGTGATAATCTGTCTCAACTCAGGTATTGAATACAAGCCAAATGTCTCCAATAAAGTGGTTTTAATAGCATTTCTATAATCTTAGCGAGCAAAATAGAGCGTTGAATCTCCTCAGGGACTTTCAAATTAACTATGGTGTATAGATCCTAGGTTTTTCTGATTTTGTTTGCAGGAATATTTTTTTCAGTAAGTAAGGTCTCAGCATGAAGAATCCGCAGAACTATACAGTAAGAGGTTTGATATGAATAAAGCTGTGCAATGATTCCAGTCTCTTTAGGTGATCTTAAACATTAAAAGTAAACCACATGGTCCTAATTTAGGCATTATGCTATATTATGAAATTGATTGTATAATAATTTTTAAAAGTACAAATTTTGGAGAAATTTTAAAAAGTTCTGATAAAGTAGAATTTATTATGCCAGGTGGTAGTAAGTCAGTCCTGGCCACTAGATCAAGAGAAAGAGATGTTCTAATTTATTAAATATTTTTCACCTTCAATATTGAACTAGATTTAATCAGTCAAGTAAGGTGACCTATTAGGAGGAAAATTCCACAGCAAAATCCCCAAATGACTAAAGACTGGGAGATTTGATATTTTCTCCAGAATCAACTTTTGCTACCAAAACAGCTAATTTTTAATTGTTTCCCACTTCCCAGCTATATTTATTTCTACATAGTTGATCAAATAATCCTTAAAATCAGTCCAATTTTTTTAATTTGATGTTTTGAGGAAAATTTAACCTGGATATTTTTGAATCATATATTTATTCTCTTTCCCCCACTCTATGTCTGCATCCCAGGCTACAAAATTGATTCTTGGAAATAATTATATTTGAATTATTTTCTGGGTTTTCATTTGAAAATGTCTAGGATTATGTGTGCACAGATATCTCATGAATGAGTTTAAACAAATAGTTTTTCTTAATTTTTTTAAAGTTTATTTATTTTTGAGAGAGAGAGAGAGAGCATGAGTGGGGTAGGGCAGAGAGATAGAGATGCAGAATCCGAAGTAGGCACCAGACTCTGAGCTGTCTGCACAGAGCCCAGTGTGGGGCTCCAACCCATGAACTATGAGATCACAACTGGAGCCAAAGTTGGATGCTTAACTGACTGAGCCACCCAGGCATCCCATATATATTTTTTAAGTTAATTTACTTACTCTGAGAGAGAGAGCAAGGGAGAGACAGAAAGAGAGAGGGAGAGAGAGAGAGAATCCCAAGCAGGCTCCCACTGACCATGCGGAACCCTATGCAGGGCCCAAACTGATTAACCCATGAGATCATGACCTGAGCTGAAATCAAGATTAGGATGCTCAGCCCACTCAACCATCCAGGCACCCCCTAAACAATGGTTTTAATTTGAAATTATGGGAGGTGTTTGGGTATTTTTTGTAGATCATAAGTGTTTTAATCTTGTATCAATTGCTTTGCAGTTATAAAGGCAAGCCTGTAACTTTAAATATTGCTAAGTATTAAAAGGAATGAATCCTAGGGAGGAACAAGTACCAGTCTTCCCGCTTAATGCCCTACCCCACATCCATGTCATTGACTTCCCATTGTCTCACAGCTCTGCACGCAAGGCTAATGATCTCTCTGTATCCTCCACCCCAGAAGCTCTTCTTTAAGTTGCCCAAATACCATGCTTCTCAAATTCAACAGAAGCACACCCTCTCTTAATATTATTACGTGTGGAGTACAGAACCATATTGGCTTTTGCTTTTATTTTGGACAGCATCACCCTATTGAATTCACTTTTTCCCATACACATTTTCCTTTCATTAGCTTCTCTTAGAAAGCTTAATCTCAGATCATTCTCTTAAAGTGAAGCCATTTTCAGGGCTTTTTAATGCATACAGTCACCTCTTCCAGATCATCAGAAACTGGAATCTGCCTCAATCTCTGGCCACTTCTGCAAATAAGGTTGCTCAGAAGCCATATTTTCTCTTTAAAAATTATTTTTAATTCATATTTATTGATTTTAAACACATAAAATATGTCTAAGTTGCATACATAGTGATTCAAGAAACACATATCAGGTAGAAATATAAGGAAATAATGTAATTATTGCCTAAAAGCCCCATGTGTGAATGTTTTCAAGCCCATCTCATCCTTTCTCTTTCATAGATAACTGCTATCTTGGGTTTGATTTTATTTAGATCTTAACTTTCTCTGCAGTTTTATCACCTGCTTGTGTCTAAAAATAGTATATTGCTTATTTTAACATAGATTTTTATTATATATAGGGGGCCTGGGTGGCTCAGTCATTTAAGCATCCATCCCTCTCTTGATTTTGGCTCAGACCATGATCCCACCCTTCATGAGACTGAACTCAAAGCTGCTTAGGAGGGGCGCCTGGGTGGCGCAGTCGGTTAAGCGTCCGACTTCAGCCAGGTCACGATCTCGCGGTCCGTGAGTTCGAGCCCCGCGTCAGGCTCTGGGCTGATGGCTCAGAGCCTGGAGCCTGTTTCGGATTCTGTGTCTCCCTCTCTCTCTGCCCCTCCCCCGTTCATGCTCTGTCTCTCTCTGTCCCAAAAATAAATAAACGTTGAAAGAAATATTTAAAAAAAAAAAAAAAAGCTGCTTAGGATTCTCTTTGTCTCCATCTCTGCCCCTCCCCCACTCACCATCTCTCCCCTCTTCCTCTCTCTCTCAAATAAATAAGCATATGAAAACATCTAAAAAATAATCATAGAGGATATTTTCTTCTTTTTGTACTGTTTTTTGCTCAATATTACAGTACAAAAATTAAAGTTGTAATTCTTTTTTGTGTGCAATTTCATTATCTAAATACACTATATTTCTTAATCCATTGGATTGTTGATTGCTGTTTAGTTTTGTTCCAAATTTTTTTCTACTTCCAATAATATTGTTTATTGATAGTTTTAAATACTCATATTTTATACTTATTTCTTCCATCACATGTTCAAAATTTTCTTTAAGAGAGATTCCAAGAGTTGAATTATTGAATCATACATATGGACATAAAAAAAATGTGTCTGTTTTCCAAGATGATCATACCACGCTCAATGTTTAAAAGACTCAGTTGCTAAGTATCCTAAGTCTTAATCATTCTAGACTTTTACAATTTTCCATCCCCGTGGTTTTAAATAACATTTCAAAGTTATTTCTGATTATTGTAATGATGTTTAGCATCCTTACACATATTTATAGGCTATTCAAGTTTCCCTTTGTGTGAAGTGCTTATCCAAACTATCAATACGTAAATTATAGAAATGGCATAATCGCCAATCTGATATATATCACAAGATAATAAGGATAATAAGAACAACTTTATGCTAATACATTTGGCGACTTAGATAAATGAACAAAATCCTTAAAGACAATTTACCAAAATTTTTGAATGGGTAGGTACTAAAATTACCGTGTTACTAAATTTGTAACATACAATTAAAAAAGGACTTGGATGGGGCACATGGGTAGCTCAGTCAGTTAAGTGTCTGACTCTTGATTTCGCCTCAGTTCATGATCTCACAATTCGTGAGATAGAGCCCCCCAACACCCCCCCCCGCCTCCATTGGGCTCTGCTCTGGCAGCTCAGAGCCTGCTTGTCATTCTCTCTCTCCCTCTCTCTCTCTGCTCCTCTCTCTGCTTGCACTCTCTCTCTCTCTTTCTCTCATTCTCTCTCTCTCTCTCTCAAAATAAATTTAAAACAATTAAAATAGAACAAAGAGGAAAAATTAAACATATGTTGTATACATTAGAAGAGAAGAATTCCAACAATTTAGTGGACTAAATACTTATTTTAAGATAATAGAAGTTTAATACCAAAGTAAATATTAAGAAGTTAAAAGACAGGAAACAATCATTACTAAAGCAAAAATTAGCAGGATGGACTCTAAAAGGACATGGAAAGGACCACAAACCAAAAGTTGGTTCTTTAAAGAGATTAATCATATTGATAATTTTTTCTAGAACTAATTTAAAAAAAGAGAAAGGAGAAAAGAGAAAGAAACAAAAAGTACATTAGGAATAAAAAAAAAGGAAATTTAAAATTTTCCTACAAAGATTTCCATGTCCAGTTGCCTTCATCATAGTTTTACCAAACATATAAGGAATACATTTTGTATCAACTCTTCCAGAATTGTATCCACTACCATCTCATATCAATTCTTTTCAGAGAATAGACAAAGCAAACATATTCACCAAGTCATTTGACAAGACTTGCATATATTTGATAAAGAAAACACAACAATGGTAATACAAGAAATAAAAATTATAGGCCAAATCCCATGGTAAAAATTGATGAAAATATATTGACAACACAGAAGCAATCAATCTAGTATTACATTTGAAAATAGTACACTATTGCCACTTTTGAATCTTAGAAAGTGAATCAAGGTAATATATTAATGAAGACAAATTGTCTGATAATTTCACTAGATGTAGAAAAATTGCTTAATAAATTCAACAATGGCTCGTGAATAAAAAGTTTGTCACAAAATGTAATAATGCGAACTATACTTAGTGATAAAATATCATCTTTATCTTTTTAAGTTAAGAATGAAGCATTTACAGTCATCATTAAATTATATTCAGCCATCATCACATTAAATATCGTCATAGACAGTTGAGTTAAATAGACATAGAAGTTAAATAAAATGATCAGTAAAAAAACACAAAAAATAAGTCAGTCAGAGCAAGACAGATACCATATAATTTCACTCATACGTGGAATTTAAGAAACAAAACAGATGAAAGTAGGGAAAAGGAAGGAAAAATAAAATAAAATAAGATAAAAACAGAGAAGGAGGCAAGCCATGAGATTCTTAACTATAGAGAGCAAACTGAGGGGAGGTAGGTGAGGGGATGAGCTAGATGGGTGATGGGTATTAAGGAGGGCACTTGTTGGGAGGAGAACTGGGTGTTGCATGCAAGTGATGAATCACTAAATTCTACTCCACAAACCAATACGACACTATATGCTATATGTTACCTAACTTGAATTTAAACAAAATCTTGGAGGAAAAAAATTGTTAAAAATAACACACACACACACACACACACACACACACACACACACACTAATATGGTGCTGAGGGTCAAATCATTTGGTTCAAATCTCATTTCTACCACGTGTTCTTTAAAAAATAGAAATGATGGGGCGCCTGGGTGGCGCAGTCGGTTAAGCGTCCGACTTCAGCCAGGTCACGATCTCGCGGTCCGTGAGTTTGAGCCCCGCGTCAGGCTCTGGGCTGATGGCTCAGAGCCTGGAGCCTGTTTCCGATTCTGTGTCTCCCTCTCTCTCTGCCCCTCCCCCGTTCATGCTCTGTCTCTCTCTGTCCCAAAAAAATAAATAAACGTTGAAAAAAAAATTAAAAAAAATAAATAAAAAATAGAAATGATGATGGTGATCATGATGATGGTTAGTATGTTAACATTTAGGCATGGAAATAGCACTCTTAAGAATGTCCTGTTCAGATGTAATTCCAAATTTACAAATGGAGACTATTACACTTACACAGTTAAATGGCTTTCTCAAGTTAACAGAGCTAAAATGTAGGAAAAGGCAGATTTGATCCAGGCTGGCTAACTTCAGAGCCTCCTCTATTACCAATGAAAATATTGATGATATTTCAAGCACCAAGATTTCCTGTGTTGTCTGCTGAGAAAAATGATGATAATACCTGCCTCAAAATGTTATCGTGATAATTCAATTCAATTTAATGAGATGATGTATGTGAATTCCTCCTAGGGTAGTTAGAACTTAGATAACACTCAAGAAATGCTAATTTGCTTATTCTTTTATTTCCAAATCTAGTTACATGTCACAGAATGAATAAATAAACTTTCAAATTAGACAGGCTTCCCTCTGTTTAGGAATTTTGAAAATGAATTTTAAAATGTATATAAAAGTTTTTATGAAATATAAGCAATCAAGTTGTAAATAATGGTCATTTACCAAATGGTCATTTACCAAAAAAAAAAAAAAAAAAGTCACTAAAAATAAAAGCTTAAACTCAGGTATAATCCATTTGTTAATATCTATCCTGAGTTTCTTACCATTACACACCTGGTTTTCACTGGAGAGATCTTTTTATATTTGCTGAGACTCAGCAGCCAGGCATTCAACTGCTGTATAACTTCTTTACTTGTTTATTTTCAGAATGATATGTGCCCAGTGTTGAAAAAGAGACAACTGAAAAAGAGATTATTAAATTGCCTACCTTAATAGTCACTATACAAGAAGTAACGGGAGATCTTACTGGTATTGGGTTATAAAGTTGAACCTGTAACAAAGACAAAATGAAAATGCATATTTTTAAGTGTAGTTGGCCAAAAAATTTGAGTTTGGGGGAAGAAGTGAGCCTCTCATTCCTGTTCACTAACTCCTTAAGATCAAACCTCCAGCCTTAAGGAAAGTGACACAAGAAAAGTTTGGATTGCCATACCTTTTTTGAATCTTCTCTATTTCCTAATGCACCATAAATATACTTGAGATTATATGCCCATACAGAGCACTTTGAACTTCTTGTCTCATTTGTGGAATGGAGTTTTTCCTCATTGGTTGGGGGTCTCAAACAGAACTCCAAACACAAATCCTGGACTAGTGTAGTTGCTTAAAAATCAAAGTTATTTTTTTTTATTTTTTTTTTCAACGTTTATTTATTTTTGGGACAGAGAGAGACAGAGCATGAACGGGGGAGGGGCAGAGAGAGAGGGAGACACAGAATCGGAAACAGGCTCCAGGCTCTGAGCCATCAGCCCAGAGCCCCACGCGGGGCTCGAACTCACGGACCGCGAGATCGTGACCTGGCTGAAGTCGGACGCTTAACCGACTGCGCCACCCAGGCGCCCCAAAAATCAAAGTTATTTTAATTTCACTTAAACTCCATTTAGGCACTATTTTTCTCATTCTACCCATATGCATCTATATTTTCAGAAATGTTTGAAGGGAAAAATCCATTATTTACACCCTTGGATAATTCCATAGTTGCAACTGATTTTCAGGCTAATAATGAGAACCTAGCCTGTCTTGAAAATGAACTGTCTTCTCTACTAAGACTTTGTGCAAAAAAAGGCATGGGATAAGAGTAAGTGCCAATGATCATATATTAGTTCACTTTTGTGAATTCACAACCCTCACATTGTCCTCTGTTTCCCTCCCAACCACCTTTAAACTTCTAAGATATATTACTTAGTTCTTACAATTGAAAATAATTGGAATGGTGGGGGGAGAGGGTAGATAAATGCACATGCATAAGTAGAGTGAGAAATGGTCATCAGCTGTATAAAAATAACGCTTATCACTAATGGAACATAAAAATGTCATTCCCCGTGTAGCAACTTAGCTGCTAAAATTGCTCGGGGGAAGTAGAAGCATTGGCAATTTCCTACCTCCAGGGTGGTCCAAATTTCTCTGGTTGAAATAATCCATTGCAAATGACTGATTATGAAATCAAAAAGAAATAACTTATGTAGCAGTTAATATTCCTCTTCAGTGGGATAAATTGATCAATCATAAAAGAATATATATATTTCAGGAACTTATGTGAAAGTGGCACATGGATTTTTAATGTGAATTATATTTATTCTTGCTAACTTCTAATTTCCTTCCTATTTAGAAAAATTTAAAGACATGAAGATATGGAGAAAGATATAATCATTTCTACTAAAAAAAAAGCAAGTAAATTTTATGTTTTAGATTCAGTCTAATCTTCTGCTACAAGTTTTGGTTATTTTTTGACCCTCTTCAAGCCAAAGTAAAAACCTACTCATGCTTTTGGAAAAATATGTGTGTTATTTCTTTAGTATTCATTGCAGAGTATTTAAATAACATCATCTTACTTCCCATTAATTTCTAACTGATTTCTGGTCCAGATGTTTGTTAAATTTTGGCTGTTTCTTGCCAGGCAAATAATCTTTTTTACATTGACTTTGAATTCTCAGGTGGATCCATATCCAGGAATTTTAATATGGGTCAACAATGAGGAAATAAGCATATCCAAAAAAGATGTATTTTATTCACATTTATTGAAATCTATTTCACTCTGTGGGAGACAGGACTGGACCAGTAACTAAAAACAATTCTTTTTTCCCCTGGGGGTAGTTAAAGATTTAAGTACCAAAAGTGAAGCTTCTGGCGTTAAGGATGTCCTTCCCTGTTATCACTCTCTGTGTGTGGTATTGTTTCAGCAAATCGTTGATGGCCCAGACAATAAAAATGGCACATTAAGGTGGCATATTTTAAATTTTTTTTCAACGTTTATTTTATTTTTGGGACAGAGAGAGACAGAGCATGAACGGGGGAGGGGCAGAGAGAGAGGGAGACACAGAATCGGAAACAGGCTCCAGGCTCTGAGCCATCAGCCCAGAGCCTGACGCGGGGCTCGAACTCACGGACCGCGAGATCGTGACCTGGCTGAAGTCGGACGCTTAACCAACTGCGCCACCCAGGCGCCCCGAGGTGGCATATTTTAAATAATAAGAAACTATTCAACTACAAGTATTAAATGTTATTACCTTAATAAAATAGTTGGTGTTTTCTGTATTATGCCCTATGTCAAGGGCTTTTTTTCTGAACAAATTTGAGAGGACAAAAACTGGTACTACAAATGGATAGATTATGCAAAGCAATTTTGGTTTTCGTTTAAAATTTAAAAGAGTGTGGCGCCTGGATGGCTCAGTCGGTTAAGTGTCTGACTTCAGCTCAGGTCATGATCTCACTGTTTGTGAGTTTGAGCCCCACGTGGGGCTCTGTGTTGACAGCTCAGAACCTGGAGGCTGCTTCGGATTCTGTGTTTCCCTCTCTGCCCCATTCCCCTTCGCTCTCTCTCTCTCTCTCTCTCTCTCTGTCTCTCTCCAAAATAAAGAAACATTTAAAAAAATAAAATTTAAATGAGTAATTATTTTTGGAGGAAAAACAAACTACTTTTATTGACTTGCTTATTCCCAGTGACTCCAACTTTGCTTATTCCCAGTGACTCCAACTCTAATTCTTCCTTATTCAACTCACCTTTAAATACAATGTAAAGTTCTAAGAGTTTCGACAAAATTGTACCCAACTGGAAATAAATTCAATGAATACTTAGTACTGTTAGACCAAGTGACCAAATTATAGTCTCCAATAAGTTCTAATGTGCATTTCTTTCAATCAGTTTGGCTTGAGCCAATATAAAGGATTCCTGTCTTATAGTCAACTTTCATTCCAAGGGATTTTGCCAAGCAAGATGATTTTGAATGACCTTGCTAGCAAATATGCATGTTTCATCTTACCAGCTACTCGTAGACAAAGGAACTTATTTTTGATGTTCTATTTCATAGAAATTTCTTTAAAAAGAGGTTTTGAAAAATATACATACTCTATCAATCAAGTATCATCCAAAATAGATTATCTTTGCACAAGATATGAAACAGTCAAAAGAGTCTTTTATTATTCTCTATTTTCCCTGTTTTTGTTTTGTTTTGTTTTGTTTTGTTTTGTTTTGTTTTGTTTTACTAGCAAGGCATTCTCAGTTTTAACAATGTACCTCCATGAGAGATTCCAGAAATCCATTTACTATAGAACAGTGTACAAATGTGAGAGGCATATTTTTCTGCTCAGGTGAGTGACTATATGATGCATCATCAATAATAGCAGATTTTTTTTTTATTTCCAGCCCTAACATATTGCTAGACAAGACTCTATGGCATGTTCTAAAGTCTAGCTTTGACATATACTTTTTATCCTTGGGAGAGCAAATCACAAAAGCAAAACTGTAATAAAAACCTGAAAACACCTGCCCATAGTAAACTGTTGTTAAATAATGACTATACAATACATTACTACTGTTGTATGCTGGTTAACAATACACAGAAGGGACTTTCAAAGGTGTTCCTGAAATCTGTGTAAGCTTCATGCTGGACTGAGAGAGGCAGTTCTGATGGAAGTTTCTGGAAACGCCAGCATACCGGTTTTCTTTACCATTCTTTTCTGTCACATGAATCATATGGTACAGAGACCTGTGATTTTTTTCATCATATTACCCTGAGATTGACTAATACAAAACAGGAGGAGTCTAAATAATGCAAACACATATTTCTATGATCCATGGTAGTAAGACACTAAGTCCACACATGTGACTTTGGGTAGTCTCCCCAGCTCCTTTTCTCCTTTGTACTGTCATATTATTGGAAATACAATTGCTGTTGCTGTGACCACAGGGCCTTAAATAAATGCTTTCCCAGACTTATAATTCAGTATCTAATTTTCTATTAGTATAGTTATATAAAAATGATCCTATTGAAGGTACGTCTTGATTCACTTGTATTTTCCAATGTCATTCATTTTCAAAAGACAAATGAATATAGGTTGAATTATTTTCAGTAAATTATAAAATATTTATAATTTTAATTAAGTATTATTTATAGTATTACTTATTTTCTTAGCAGTATTTGTAAATATTTGTAAATAAGAATTATTTAAAATGTGTATTACTTCTTTGTTATATTATACACTTATATTATTAATATGGAGAAAAACAAGCATTAATAAGTAATAATGGATAGTAATAATATGAAATATTGCATATGCACATGAACGTCTGGTACTTGCCATCATCAAAATACTATTCAACCTAACATGCTTCTTTTATCTGTGTGGCTTCACGGAAGTGACCAAAATGCTTCTCTTTCTGCTTCTTTCACATGGCCTGGATTTGCATTGAACATCATATCTTACATTATCTTTATGTAAAAGCCAATCCTTAGTTGTTGGTTTTTGAAACAAGAGCCTGCAGATGTACATCATAATAGTATATTTATGGATGCACGTGCATTAAAAATGATTCACATCCATTTTAGTGGCTCTCCGGAGGAACAGGGCAATACATGTAGTGGAGCGCAGTTCAGCTGAACAAACACCCAGATGAGGCCTCCTTTGCATTTTCCCATCTGTTAGGGATTATGGAGTCCAAGGCCTCTATTTGGAGAAGCCAAGAGTTGCAGTGGAGGAGGCGCACATAGCTTTTAAGAACTTTGTAAGATATATGCACAGAATATTATAGAGCATAAATGAAGATCATTAAAACAGGCCTAGGTGAAGGAGTAGGAGACAAATGGGTTGAGTCTTGAAGGAAGAACTGCATTGGCTACGTGAAGACCAGAGATGGATGAGCATTACCGACAGAAGAAACACCATAGCTAACCTAAGATCTCTGAGTACGTCATATATGAAATCAGAGAAATTTGACATTGGTATACCATAAAGAGAGGTAAAAGAAGTAGAAGACTATGAGAATGACTTGATGAGTACTTCTTTTACCATTGATAAAACATGAAATGTAATAAATAACCATACTTCACAAAGTAGAAATTGAACAAAAAATACAGTTGATGCAAACAGAAACTGAGTACAGAGACCTGCTTAAAAAAACACAAAACATTTTGAGGGGTACCTGCATGGCTCAGTGGGTTGGGCATCTCACTTTAGTTGAGGTCATGATCTTCTGGGCTGTGAGTTTGAGCCCTGCATCAGGCTCTGCACTGACAGCTCAGAGCCTGGAGCCGGCTGCGGACTCTGTGTCTCCCTCTCTCTCCGCCCTCCCCATTTGCACTCTGTCTCTCTCTCTCAAAAGTAAACATTAAAGAAACACTTCTGAGACACAATTGAATATAATAAATTGTACATGTTTAAGTTCTAAAATGTGGTGTGTTTCAATATGTGTATTACCCTTAAAACCATCACAAAAATCAAGATAACAAATGTTACCATCACTCAAATGATGTGACATGTATACAGTATGTACCTTGTGTTGCATGGCTTCCTTCACTCAGCGTAGTTATCATAATATAGTTCATCATAATATTGTTCATCTAGCCACTTATTAATGATTATTTCCAGTTTGGGGCTCTTATACATTAAGCTGCAACGTACAAGTTTTTGAATGGATATACACTGTGGGTATATGTTGTCATTTTGTTGTGCACATATCTACTAGTGGAATATATGAGGTGGTAAATATGTGTCTACCTTTTAAAGAAACTGTCTCTTTTAATTGATCACCTATTGCCCCTTACTGGTCATGGCATACCACTCTCCTCAGGAATTTATTCAGTTGTTGGGGTAAACAACACATAGGCACAACTGATATGAAAAAAACTCTATTCCGCATATAGTAAAGTTTCCTAAAGAATAAAGAACTCGATAAATGCTTATTAAAAGGAAATAAATGAGTCCATGTTCTATTTAAACTTTAAATTATGCCTGAATATTTCTGTTGATTAGAATATATTGTAAATAGGACAAGTTAATATCCAGAAGGAAGCTTTTCTATGAAATTATCTTCACTCAAACTAGCCGTTTATCAAATGCTGATCCTTCCTAGGGACAGAGTCCTGGGATTTTACAAAACTGGAAAAAATAATGGCTGTCCTATTGACAGCATATTATGAACTCCAAGTTCAGTGTTATCATTCACGGTCATATAAAAACACATTATATATAACATTAGAGCTAACCAAGATTTATGTTCAATAAAGTGTGTTTTAAATAATTTTCTTAGTTTTAGGCCTATTTATCATGAAAACTAAATGGAAAAACCAGTAACATTTAGGACTATAAAATAGGATGTTACCACCTCTCTGTAGTTTTCTTGTTGACACTTTGATGACTTTGCAAAAAAATCCTTAAACAAGTCAACAGATGTCAGCTCAGTATTTGTAAAGCAGCTATTTAGGGATCATCTTTCACATAGGGAAAAAAATTATACTGGGATTGGGTGGACTGAAAGAAGGGATACTAATTGAGAGCAAAGTGCTACCATCAAAGGTCATTTCATAACAGTCACAATGCCCAACCTGCAACAAAAGTTTACAGCCACACATTATTCTCACCACAGACTCCGTGATAAATTTATTAGATTATTTTGACCTGAAAAAGATGTTATTTTCAGCCAAACACACTTTTTATAAAATTCATATCTAGCCAATATCCCATCTTTCTCTTCCTGTTTTTCCCCATGCTTGATAAACTAAGCCGAATCTTATCAGATGTTTTCTGCACAAGACAGTCCCCTTGAAAAATGCCCTCCTCAATGAAAATCGTTTGCTACTGGCCAAAAAAAAAATCACTTTTATATTTTTAATTATTTTTATTATTTATATTTGATATCACCACTTAAAAATATAAAACCTAATCCAGGCAGAGTATTATTTGTGTGTGATTCTTCTGAGTTTTCCAAGCCATGGTTTCCATGGAGTTCATCTCAGGAAAGAGGTAACATGAAGTCCAGTATGCAATAAAACTCTAACAACTTGACTTCCAGGTCTCACTTAACCTGTTCTGTGAACTTAACGCATTAGAAAAATATTTCTTTTAATGGGCATTATTTTGTTTTCTACCTTCCAACCCAAAATATCAAGACATATTTTTTTTTTTTGCTTTGTTCTTTCTTTCTTTTTCCCCAGATACAAGATCAGCTCATCAGAAGAAAAAGTAGGTGCTTGAAATGTAAGATATAATTGTTAGGTATTGTTTAAATTGATAATTATATCATTTAGTTGAAATTTTCAGAGTAATACAATGTTGGAAGAGCTACTGATTTGTCTCAGAATAGTTAATAGTCACACAATAGGCTGTAAGATGTTTAAAAGGCCTAACTTCCAAAGATCATTTTACTGCTTGGAATATGGTCACTCTTTGAAACTGACAGCTAAACATTTGGCTCTTGGTTGCTTGCTTAGTGTTTATTTCAAAAGATGCTAGCTGGTTTTGACTAGGCTTTAAGCTCTAATAAAAGATTATGGAAATATAACTTGTAGCTTATTTCCTGACCTCTAATACAAACAAAAGCAGAGAATAATAACACAGCCCAAACATTTTCTCAGTGGAAACCCTTTCATATTTTTTAAAGATTACAAACTTATAGGTAAATATGTAATACAAAAAGGATGTGAGAAAAGAAATCTGGCAAAAAAATGAAAATAAAAGATCATCTCTAGGAATAAATTCAGATTAGACACATTGAGTATAATTAATTCATTTGCAAGGTGTGAAGTCTGGATGAGGTAATCAATGAGTTCATTTACCTGAGGCTAAGTGACATTTACTGTAGGGTAGGCTGCTCACCCACTTTTACTAGTCTCTAATCTCAGGTTACAGATCCAACATACGAATCCAACACATATTATTAAACAAAGAAAGAGTGCCCATGAACTCTGTGGACACCCAAATGTTATCAGTCTCTCCAATATGTCTGCATAGCTTACCTTTTGCTTTTTCTTTCTTCAGTCATGATTCGTTACATTTTTGTACTCTCCTACGTGAATTGAGGAAAGAGGAATCAGTACATTTGTTTTGTTTTGGTTTTTTGAGAGGAAGTGGTTAACGGCATGCCGACGATAAGTAGTTATGCCATTTTGCATTGAGTGGCATCTTGCATGCAGCTGTGGAATAATTGTTCCCATGCCAAATAGTCTGTCGAGTTATCATTCGAGAATGGGTTTATTAGCCAGCATATATTTAGGAACATAAATCTTGAAATTAGTAGCAAATCACATGGAAGCCTTCGGAAGCATTTAACTCAGAATTATAACACTCTAGTTTATAAACCCTCATTTTGGAAATAGAGCAGGACACTTTCATAAATGGCTTTCCAAATGACAAAAGTAGGTCGGAAACGTAGGTTCAGATTTATATGAATGCCTAGACTCAAAATATTACAGGAGGAATTCAGAGAATTTATATGTTCGAACTTTCAGATATTTAGTAACATCATGACATTCAGCAACACTCTTTCTGAATGACTGAGTTAACCCTAAGGAACCTAAAGACAATGCAGAAGATCTTTGATTTGGGATTCATGAAGGGATAGTCAACAAAAATCAGTGACAATAGGGTGGAATGTTTACCAAATTATCATCATCATCATCATCATCGTGTCTTAGAAAGCAAAACGCTTATAATCCTAACAACTCCTTGCTTATTTGTTTGAAATGCCACAATGTATTAGACTTATTTTTATTTTATTTATTTATTATTATTTTTTTAATGTTTACTCATTTTTGAGAGAGAGAGACAGAGTGTGAACAGGGGAGGGGCAGAGAGAGAGGGAACAGAATCCACAGCAGGCTCCAGGCTCCGAGTTGTCAGCACAGAGGCAGATGCAGGACTCCCACTAACGAATCGCTTGATCATGACCTGATCGGAGTTGGATGCTTAACCGACTCAGCCACAGAGGCGCCCCTGGATTTATTTTCAGAAGGCAAGCTTGGGTCTACAGTAAAGATTACTCTATGTATGAAAGGCAGTGAAAATCGCCTTGTTTAAGTAGGTTAGGCAAGACTATGCTTCTCCTAAGAATTTATGAATGTATTCCACACATAGTGGTCACAGTTGCTAATGTAGACATTTTCTTAATGCTCAGAATTTAATTATTAAAGACTTTTGTATTTTCCTTTAATGTTCAAGCACAATACACAGATTACAATGAAAGTTTTATTGTCTTACATAAGACAGTCAAAATCTCTGTATTTGACTACATTTTTAGCAATTTAAAGTGGAAAAGATGCATTCTCCTGTATAAAATTTTCTTACTATTGTACTCCGGCATTGATTATTGAATTGCATATGCAATTGTAATTGACAAACATCTATCACTTTACCTGCTAAGGCCATGCTTTGTGGTGATGGAACCAAAAATGTGAGGCTGACTCAATCATCTAGTTATTGCAAAGGGGAGAACTGTCCCATTGAGAAGTCTGTGTCAGTGATGCATTTTCATTTTAATTTTTTTTCTTAAGTTTATTTATGTTGGGGGAGAGTAAGAGTGGGGTGGGGCAGGGAGAAAGGCAGAGAGTGGATCCCATGCAGGCTCCACGTTAGGGCTTGATCTCATGAACCATGAGAACATGACCTGAGCTGAAATCAAGAGTAGGACACTTAGTGGTGCCTGGGTGGCTCAGTTGGTTAAGCGACTGACTTCAACTCAGGTCATGATCTTGTGGTCTATGAGTTCGAGCCCCATGTCAGGCCCTGTGTTGACAATTTGGAGTCTGGAGCCTGCTTCCCATTCTGTGTGTCCCTCTCTCTCTGCTCCTCCTTTACTTGTACGCTTTCTCTCAAAAATATTAGAAAAAAAAAGAACGGGTCACTTAACCCACTGAGCCACCCAAGTGCCCCAGTGATACATTTTTAGATTTAGATTTGGGAGTTCTTTGTTACAACAGAATAGTTTACCCTAATATTATCAATGTCTTTCTGTACAATAGCAGCAGCTAATGGAATAACTAACAGGGGATAAATGTGTAGATTGTAATTGTTAGGAAAATGATGCTGTATTGCCAAATTTCAGAAATGTTTCAGCATTGAGACATCGATTAGTGTCATGTTTGTCATTCTTATGGACTTAGGGGTTAGAGAAAGCCTGCTTGTTTGCGACTGTCTCTGTACTTGCTTTGAATCAGAATTTTACTTTCTGTAATATCTACAGTTGATCACTGCCTTAATTAGAATGAACTCTGTAGCTTTAAGAGCATGGTAATAATGACATGGAGGTTTGGCTTCCATTTTAAACAGAATAAATATTTTGTAAACTGCACAAACATAAGAAAAAATAATTCATTATCTTTATCTTCACATAGATCATTATCTTCACATAAAGATATGATTTTAAAAATTATTTCTGATAAGGTAAGTCGAATGTAGCAGATATTTAATTTTTTTTTAGTTTAAATTTATAATCTTGTCCTTAGGTTTTTATGTTTGTTCATTCTTTATCATAAGCTAATGGAAGGAAGATATTGTCTTATTTTTCTTATACACACTCTTTATCCTGGGCCAAAATAATGAGTTAAGTAAAACAATATATGCACATAGTATTTAATAATATAAACTGCTATTTTTTTTTAATATGGAGGAGTATTCAGAAGTCTTCTAGGCCAACACTCCATCCGAAAGCTCTTTTGGTTTTTTCATTCAAATGCCCCCAGTACTAGAAGACTCTTCAGTCTCAAGGAAACCGTTTCATTTTTCAAAAGAGTGGTTGTTCAATGGAGTGAATTTTCTCCTAACATGGAGACAAGATCTAGCACATTAAAAATCTTTGCAATTGGTCCTCAACTCTTGGAGAACTACAGTATTGTCACCTGCTTCCTATTGGTAAAAGTGCTCATATTTGAAAACACTGTGTGGCTCGCTAGAGTGTTCTATCAGGCCAGATACATCGTAAGTAACTGTATATGGATTCAGATTTGTTCAAAATCCTGACACTGCCGGCTAGGAAACTTGGGGTGCATAAACTTCTTGCCAGATAAGTAGGGTCAATAACATGGCCTGATGTACTAGGCTGCTTTGAGGATTAAAAAATGTGGGTATTAAAGAACTAAGCTGACACACACTGGGTGCCTAGGAAATATCAAAGTGATTTTAAATCATCCTTGCTTTGTTCATACCTGATGCGTTATGAACTCCAGATATTCCCCTAAAAGAAGTAAGTCATTTTGAGACACGTAAGGAGGATGGCCTATTAAGTAATTTGGCCCAATCTCTGGGGATAAAATTTCCTGACAGTTTTCAATTGCTCAGAATCTAACTTTTGTCCAATGCTGTTAAAACAAAACACCGAGCTCGGAGACTAAGCATGTAGAACGAAAGCCAATCTCTTACTCGCTTATCAAATCTCTCCACTTAATTGTGCTGCCCTAAATACTTCTGCATAGCAGTATATGCTCAATATTGTTCAAAGCAAGTGAGGGAGGCTTCACATCCCACATAAATTATATATAATTTAATATATAGCATGTTTCTAAACTGGGACAGAGAGTAATTTCAATTATTTCAAGTTGGTTTATGGCAAAGATGGTCTTTCACTAAATAATGTTGGTTAATTCGACATCCATAAAGAAAAAAATAAATAAAATGTCCTTAAGTTGACACTACGTGCCTCATATACAAATCACAACTCAGAAGGAAAAATATTGATGAATTTAACTACATTAAAATGAAATATTTTACTTTACCAATCAGCTGGTAAGAAAATGAAAAGCAAAGCTCTGAAGTGGGAGAAGATACCTGTGATGACGATAACTGACAGAGGGAATATCTAAAGAACTTGAACAAATCAGTAAGAGAACACAGTTTAGGACAAATAAACAAAAAAGTTTTGGTTAAAATGCTTGAACAAAAATCTCAGCAATTTCAAGATTCGCACAGCCAACTAACATTTGAAAAGGTGTCAAACTCATGAATTAGCAAGAAAATGAAAATTGACACTCCTACAGATACAAGACACAGGAGAGCAAAAACTGATAAACTGATACTATCAAGTGTTACCGACAGAATTTGCTCTCCCCTCAAAATTCGTATGTTGGAATCCCTACCCTCCCATGTGACTGAATTGGGAGATGGCCTCTTTAAGGAGGGAATTAAGGTTAAATGAAGCCATAAAGATGGGGCCCGATCCAACAGGATTAGTGTCCTTATCAGAGGGGGAGAGACACCAGGGGTACTTGTGCACAGGAGAAGGACATGTGAGGACACGGAGAGAAAGTGGACACCTGCAAGGCGAACAGAGAGGCCTCAGGAACACCAGACCTGCCAACATCTTGACTGTAGACTTTCAGCTCCCAGAAGGTGAGAAAATAAACTTCTGCTGTTGAAGCCATCCAGTTTTTTGGTTTTGTTATGGCGGCCTTAGAAAACCAACACACCGAATATCAGTGAGAGTGTTGAGTAGGGAAGTCTCAGGCTGAAGTGAAAGTTGGGAGTGCTGCTTTGAAAACTCTTTGCTGTTATTTACAGAGATTGGACACACTGCTAGGTCAGTGTTTCTCAACCCAGGGCCATTACTTTTCCATTTCGGGACATCTGCCGATCTCTGGAGACATTTTGGGTTGTTCCCAGCTGGAAGCGGTAGCGGTGGTGGTAGTGATGTTGGCATCCGGTAAGTAGAGATCAAGGATGTAGCTTAACATTCTATAATTCCCAGGATAGCACACCATAAAAACAGAACTATCTGGCAGAAAATATCCAAATGTGGCTCCGCTGAGAACTCGCCTTAAGTAGAAAGCTTACAAAATTGCATGCACGTACGCTCTAGGAGACATGTCAAAGAGCGTTGAATGTCTATGATAGTCTATACATTTGGAAACGGTCCCAATGTCTAATGTCTGTAGAGTAGATAAATACACTGTGGCATATTTACACCTATAATATTCTGTACAACCAGAAAAACGGACAGACAACAGCTACTTACACTCATGATTTTATCTCACAAACGTAGCGTGGATCAAAAGAAGAGAGACAGAAAACGGTGCCTGCTGTTAGTATTCAGTCAGGTATATGTATGTGAAAAAATAATGAGAAAATAAGGGTGGAAAGTAGAACTTACAAGTTAGTAGAGAGAAGGGTGGTAGTCTGAAGGGACACGCAAGGCTTCAAGGAAGCTAATAATCTTCTTCCTCTGGAGGGAGGCTGTTACTCAAATTGTTACATTTTAAATGGTTGAAGGCTACATTTCTTTTTTATGCACATTTCTGCATGTGCATCATATTTCCCAATTTTGAAAAAATACTTAAAACATATGCATGCAAACATACCCATGAGAAAATTTCAAGGCTTTTTTTTTCTTTTTAAGTTAAGAGAGTCTTATCCGCGTTTGCAGGAACTCATTGAATTTATTCATTTTACTCAGGTCACAAAAAATCTTAAGATAATAAATAAGTAGCATGTGATAATTATTAGTCTTTTGGCAAAAAAACCTTCCCTTTCTCTGCATTCAATTAGCCATCCACCATCTATTCATTATACGTTAAGCTCTAAATATTGTGCAAATCAAAGAGCCGTTAAGTTGGAAACAGGTATAATTCAGTTTCTCTACAACGAAGTAGCTCATGATCGTATTTTGGAACCAAGATATTGTCCCATGAGGTTAGTAGGCACCAATGAAATGCCAAGCTGTGGTACTGAATCCAAGTGTAATCAAAGTGTAGATGGGGGGAGATCAGAGAGATTAGAAATTGTTAGTTAAAAAAAGAAAGAAAGAAAGAGAAAGAAAGAAAGAAAGAAAGAAAGAAAGAAAGAAAGAAAGAAGAAAGAAAGAAAAGAAAGATAAGAAAGAAAAGAAAGATGAGAAAGAAAGAAATAAAAGAAAGAAAAGAGAAAAAAAAACAAACAAACTTCATGAGGATGTACAATTTCAATTGGACCAGAGAGGAACACAGGAGGAAATAACAAGATCAAACAAATTATGATAAATGATCTCCAGGCAACGCCATAAAGGTTGGGGATCACTGCTCAACAGAATCATTTATTAACCAACTGTTCTCTGTGCATTGAAATAATACATGTCTTTCCCTAAGTGATGCTCTTTTTTTCAGTTACCAAAGAGAACAGTTTAATGGAAAATTCTTTCTTTGTCTTACACTAGCTGATGCTTAAGTAAAGAATGATGTGTTTTTTTATAATGGATCTCCTACTAACACAAGTTAATTCCTAAGTACAGAGCAATGTGTTTTCATAATGATTGCTTGAGTTTCTTTAAAAAGTGCATCTGGTTTCATTATTTTTAATGGATGCTCTTAACTTGGAAAGTTATACTGAGAGCTATTTTCTACCTAGGAAACCATTATGTGAAGGGCTCATCCTTTGAAACTTCAGTTCTCACTGGCAATGGGAAGATGGAAGTTGTCACCAGTGACAGCAGAAGAAATTTTCTACCTTGGAGTAACTGCTTCCACATAATTCTCCCCAGAGAATTAATTATTAATAATATAAGGAGTATCAGACTGGGAATGAATTTCCCTAGGTCCCAGTCTGCCAACATCTAGATGTCTTGCTCTAGACAAATCATTTGATCTCTCTGGATCCCTGATTCCTTTTCTTATCCATAATGGACATGCTCAGATGACCTCCGAAGACTTTTTCAGTCCTGTAACCTGGACCATGTTGTACTGTATAATGCACAAAGAATTTGTGTATCAAGAGTCCCTTTTAAAATGAAAGGTGCTTTGATGTCTACGAGTGAACATAGCTATGAAGCATGTTAAATAGTGCCTATTGTTGAAGAATTTTGTTGCATTTATGTTCCCTTTCTCCTTCTTAGCAACTCCAATTTCCATTTCAGGACTCATGTGGTTCCCAGGGAGAAAATCCTTACCTGCCAATTCCAGTAGAGAGGAAGGGGCTTAGGACAAAATAAATCCACATGCTCCATTACACTGGCTAATGATTAGCTAGGTGTTTTTTGTTTTTTGTTTGTTTGTTTGTTTTGATAACACACAGGATGGTCTCACTCTGGACCAGCCAATCACAGGGTTATTGAAGGCAATGTGAAGACAAATTGTGCTTTCTCTGTCCTGCTGGACATGAACAACAAAGTATATACCGCTGGATTTAACAAAAGGCTCCTGGAATGTGTATAGGAATGCACAGTTAGGGCAGAATGAAAGTCGGGTTTCAGTACGGTTGTTGAGCCACGTGATCAAGTCTTTACTGGAGCTGATGTATTTGTTTTGCTCTACATCTGTTTACGTCGTTTTAAAAAAATTATAGCTAAAAAAGAATCCAGCTAATACTACATATTTAGCTGGGTTCAGATTTGGCCTTTCTGTGGAATGTGTAAAGCTCATTTGAATCTTACTTTGTAATAAATATATAAGGTCTTATTAACCAAAGTCTGTCATTGAACTTCCTCTCATTCCAGAAGCTATGATTTGGAATCTAATTTTTATTGAATAAGAAAAAACATTTTTACTTTAGAATAGCTTAACCCAATTTTTTATTTATTTTTTCTGTTTGAAGATACAATCATAAACAGTACAGGCTTTGCTATAGGGTATGCATATGGAATAGAAACATATTATTACAAGAGAATCATTTTCTTTGTGAATTATGTGTAATACTGGATTGAAAAATAAATATGCAGCTCCAGATAGGGAAGCTTTTCTCTTGTTTTGTGTGGGTAAGGCAGAATCCTAGAGTAGATTAGGGGATAGAAGAAGACCAAAAAATGTGCATAAAGGAATAACTCCTTAAATGTTTAAAATAATTTAAGTTATATGCATATACATGGTATACATAGATATGGGTATGCATAAATATGTCTCTCTGTCTCTGTTCTCTCTCTCTCTCTCTCTCTCTCTCCATATATATATATATATATATATATATATATATATATATGTATATATATATATGCTTGCATCATTTTGGCTATGATAGAGTTATAATTTGTGTTGATACTTTATTAGTCCTATGAAAAATCAGTCAATAAATTTAGTCTGCTAAACCTGTATGTATATAGAAAAAGATTAGAATATTTTGTCACTCATCATGCACAGTCCAGAAAGAATCAGATACATTCTCAGTACTTAATATCACCACAAAAATGTCAAAGACATCAAACGATAATTCTGTGCAATTTGTAAGTAACAGATGTATTGTAGTGGATTATTAGCAAAGAAAAAAACGAAGGGAACAGAACATGAAGGTGATGAACTTAGCACGTAAATTAAAAGGTCATAGACAGAACACATATTAAACATGGGAGAAAACTCAACTTCTTTTCTTCCTGGCAAATCATGAAACTACATGCTGACTTTCATTGACTAAATGAAATGCAAAATGGAATGATGGCTTTCATGGTGTGTGTTCTTTTACATTTTTTGTACTGCTTAATTATATTAGTTGGCTGATGACAGTCTCACCAACCTCTCTGAGAATTTTATCATCTGGCCGTAGCGTCTCCCATCCTCAATGTTTAATCAGCAGCACTCATATTTACACGAAGACTGATTGGAAGAATATTGCTTTTTAGAGCTCTGCATTATGGTAATTTTTGCTTAATTCCAATACATTAGTTTGCAACCAGAATGCCTAATGATTTCTACCACCTCAGGAGCAGATTGTGCTGTGTGGAGGCAATAATGACAGTTGCCAGCACCTGAAGACACCCGAATGACCACCTCATGTGAACTGAACCCATGCATTCTGCGCATCACTGCGTGCAACCCAAAGGCTTTGTCCAATTCTGTTCAGACATACCATGCTTCTAAGTATTCGGGGCTGACCCTCCTACAGATGACAAGGATCGCCTGGTTTTATGAACATTATCAGCTTTTTGTTTTGTTGTCCTAATATGTTGGCACATATCAATATAGTGCCTCAGAGTGATGTCTTTCCTCCCCCGTTAAATAATTGTGGCATATGTGCTTAACGCAAACAGGCAAGCTTAACAACACAATGCCTCTTCCAAAGAGTCTGTTCTCAAGCCTTTGGTGAAAGAGGTGAAGGGAAGATCTTTCTCGATCATGAGCCAAGCCTTGATTACAAAATGAGTGTTAAAAAAAACAAACAAAAAATCTTGATAGCCAGTGATTAGAATAGTGCACACTGTGTCCAAGTACTCAAATATTTTCAAATGAGTAAAGGGGCGAATGAAAGTGACTTAACTAATCTGGGTTTATCTGACACGATTTCCATTTTATGCCATTTAAAACTTTCTCAACTTCCACCATGCTATCGAAATTCGAATTCAAAGAGATTGGAGCCATGCAAATACGCTGCTCTTCACCAAAATTTTCTCCTAAATTAAGCACCCATTAATGATTCTTTTGTTACCCGACCTTTACCATGATGATTGCAATAGTTCAATTGTAAGAGAAATGGTAGATTTTCCTTTTTTTAAAGTTTATTTATTTATTTTGAGAAAGAGAGCGTGCATGCATGTGTGTGTGAGCAGGGGAAGGGCAGAGAGAGAGAGAAAAAGAGAGAGAGAGAGGGAAAGAGAGACAGAGAGAATCACAAGCAGGCTCTGTGCTGTCAGCACAAAGCCCTACCAGACTCAGGCTCATTCCCATGAACCGTGAGATCATGACCCGAATGGAGATTAAGAGTCGGATGCTCAGTCAACTGAGTCACTCAGGCATCCCCCAAATGGTAGATTTTTGAGACTTATAATTCATTATGGTCCGCAATTACTTTGGTGCTTAAATTTTCCCAAAGTGAGCATGGTGATCCCCTTAAGAGTGGCTTCTGCAGTAAGATGTTTTAATGAGATAGTTCATTTGCTGTGTTGAATCTAAGTCAATATACAAATGTGAGTATCACAATGGCTGGGCTAATGCAGGATTGTTACAGTTAAGTATGTCCATTTTGGCTTATGATATGTGAAACCCAATTTTTTTGTTTGAAGTCTTGCAAAAGTATCTTTGTGCAGTTCAAACTTTATGAAATCACTTAGCCAACTCTCATAATGTATAATTGCCTTATTATTAATATTTGTCAATGAAATTAGTACTATTTATATCCAACATAAGTGAAAATGTACATGTGCCCAGCATAATTATGTAACATATGTAAGGATTGTTTGGATGATTCAGAACTCACTTATTATTATTCAGATTTGTTCTAAATTTGTATGGAAATGAAAGTATTAAACAATGTACTCAAGTAGTCTTTGCATCATGAAAAAAAAATAACTTCAGGGGCACCTGGGGTGGCTCAGTAGGTTAAGCATCTGACTTCTGCTCAGGTCATGATCTCACCACATTTTGTGAGTTCAAGTCCCACATCTGGCTCTGTGCTGACAGCTCAGAGCCTGGAGCCTGCTTCAGATTCTGTATCTCCCTCTCTCTGCCCCTGCCCCACTCCCACAATGTCTCTCCCTCAAAAAATAAGTAAACATTAAAAAATTAAAAAAAATAACTTCAGAGTATAACACAGAGTAGACAAGTAATGGCATTAATAAGCATAGCGGGAAATCTTATATAAAGATAAACACGACCATCATCATTATCCTAGATTCATGCTAATATACCATCTGTATGGAGAAATTAGCTGTTTCTGCATCATAATTTTTTCATTCAGAGTTTAATCAGAATGCTTAATATTGATACCTCTGCTACAAAATGTTCATCTGAGGTCCACCATAAAAATATACCACTTTTCACTGGATAGATTGATTTTTTCCTAATGGGTTAAAATGGATATTTGAGAAATAAATATTTACATTAAATAAATCCAAGAGCCCACTGGCAACTACTTTATTATTACTTTTTCTTCTAAAAAATATGAATCTAATTTGCTGTTATATCAATTGTGAATAATAGTCTGAAAGAATTCTACATTGAACTATTTGTGGACTTTTCATAAGAAATGAAAAGAAATGTGAAGGGCGTTTTGTTGGGTTGATAGATTGGTAAATTTTCATTAGATTTTAATGGGTATGTTCATTCTAATGACAGCCAAGAAAATTAGTTTTTAAGTAATCAATAATGATCTCTTTTTAAGTGATCAATAACTCTCTCTTTTACACATAAGAGGTTGATGAACACTTAAAAGTATGATAACACCAAGTCCTGTGAAAAATGCACAGCATCATAAATTTATGCATTGTCCAAATAAAAATAAGTTTGTATAACTATTTGAGAAAACAGTTTGGTCATACCTAGAAAAATGAAAGATAGGCATGCCCTATGGTTTAGAAACTTTACCCACTGCACATACATTTAAAACATGTTAGAACATTGCACTGGGTTATACGTACACAGCAATACTGTTGGTAAAAGTGAGAACTTATCAACAATCTAAATGACCACACATAAGAGGAGAGAAAATAAATTTATAAATATTTCTAAACTGGAAATATTTATATAGAAGTCTAAATGAAAAAAATCAGAGCTATGTTTAGTAACATGTATCATAGACATGCTCATGCCAGTTAAGGAGGGTTACACATGTCAGCAAGGGATATGTGGGACCTTACTTGTATTTGTACCCATTTGCTTTTTAAAGGTATTCAGTAATTATTAATTATGTAATTTATATGTTTGAAATAATTCATAATAAATTGTGTTATCATTTACCTGTAGATAAAATTAGATATCATGTTTGCTGCAGTTTATGATTAAAAAAATTAGTGCTTATTTATTTTTGAGAGAGAGTATGCATGCACATGAGAGCATGGGAGTGGGGTGGGGCAGAGAGAGAGGGAGGCAGAGAATCCTAAGCAGGTTCCATGCTGTCAGCACAAAGCCTGACACGGGGCTGGAAACCACGAACCATGAGACCATGACCTGAGCTGAAATAAAATACTCAACCAACTGAGCCACCCAGGAGCCCCTCTATAGTTCATGATTAACTGAAGAAATTCCAGATCGGAGGTGCCCTGACTGGTCACATAGATAAACCATAGTAATCTATGGAGACTTTCTGTTTCCAGCCAATATGTTTGGCCACCTTATGTGTTACCATTGTTTGAACAGACCATTTTTAAAAGACTATTTTAAAAGGTCCCCTCATTGATCACACAACTATAGGATACTCATCCTGATAGCACAAAGACAGTACAGTTTAGACTCAGTGTCTAAATATTTAAGAGCCAGTGGGAAGCAGGGAATTGGAACAAAGGCTGTAATGAGGAATCATAGAAATCAGCTAGAAGGGCAATGGACACTCCTTATTGACTATGTAGTATGTAAAGTGAAAAATCAAGAAAAAAAAGTCCCCCTATGCTTTATTATCTTCAGGTGTTCCCCTTCAAATCCTACCACCAGAATTATATTTCTAAAATTCAATATATTTCTCTACTTCAACTCCTTATTCACTTCTCATAACCAACAGGATCAAAGAAGAACATATTTTGTGTGCTATTATGGCTATCCATCACTTTTGCGTGCCTGCTTTTCTAGCCCATTTCTCTGTTGGAGGTAAGTCTTGTCCACATCCTTCCCCCCAGGGATCCTTTAGCTTTTCCTAAATTACTTATATTGCATTCGGCGTCCCAGGGAGGGCTCTCGGGGAACTTCTTTTCTCACCTTCTATTATTAATAAATCCTTTATTTGACAAGATTGACTTTGACTGTCACTCTTTCCTCTAATCATCACATTGGCAGTTAGATGCTGTTTCTCTGTTTCAATAACATGGTGTTCCGGTCTTATCACTGACCTTAACACACTGTGTGTCTTTACAAGTCCTGCCAGTCAGAATGTTACAATTCACATTCCTGCCAGGCACGGGTTAAAACACAAAAAAAAATATGCTTAGAAAATATTTATTATAGCAATAATTGAGTTAAAGATGTGAGATCACCATTCAAGGCAGAGATTCAGCTGCCTACTGTTTCATTTATACTGCACGTTCCTGCTTAGTGAGCAAAGCCAGTGCAGGCAGTCTGGAAGGATGGTGTGTTGATCTTTTCTCCCACTGTATCAAGAGAACAGCGTTGGTCTTTTCTGCTTCTTCTATGTGAAGTCCCAGACGCAAGAACAAAACTGAGGAGCAGCCTAATTAAAATCAACTATCAGCTGTATCCAGGGCCTTATGGGAATGGATTTATCACAAACATGGAGAGTGGGTTAGAGCACTTAGAACAGGATGCCAGTTCTATTTCTACCATTAATTTCTAGTGTAGGACAAGCATCAATTTAGCTGAATTTTCTAAGTGTTTATATTTTCCTTGACAAAATGGGGATAGAAATAGCAAACACAAAACTATGTTTTGTGGGGACTCATGAATTAATGTTTGCGTAGTGTTTAACGAAGTATCCAGTAAATTGGGAGCCTGCAGTGACCCCTGGGTGTGTTTTTCCATTGCTGTTATCATATATCCAGCCGTTGGCCGTGGTGCTAGAGACAGAATAGTCTCCAGTGCGTTTTCTTTCTACTAGGTTTTGCAGTACCAAAAATGTATTCCAGGAATTCCAAACATGATAAGCATATTTTTCAAAGTTCGTAATGAAAAGACTGTGAGGTTTTACCTCATTTTCCCCATGAGGAAATAGAATTATTGGACCCAAACCATAGAGCTACCATAGGCTTTAAAACTAAGCTAGTGGGTTTCATACCCACGCTTTTGACCACAATGTGATATCTCCACTCCTCTTCGTGGGCAACAGCTTTTTTTTTTTTTACAGGAGTTGAGGAATCCTGTATGAGTAGTAGATACAGAAATAAAACAATCATTCTCTTATTTGCCCCTTCCTTATCCCCTCTGCTGATAGTAAATTAATATTGCATCGTCACCTATGTTATAATAAAAAGTAGAAATGAAATAATTGAGACCATTTTCCTGTGAGCATACAATTTATTAATCCTCTTGAAAATATACACATTCCTTTTGTCACCCACTAGATGTTAATATCTACAGAGAGAGATCCAAGCTGAGTGAGGAGCTATAACATTTTCAACAAAATAAATGCAGGCGTCTGAGCTATTGAGGTACTCTTTATTTATTTGACAGAAACACTTTTCTTGGGAATGCGTGGTGCATCTCCTTGGCAGTGCTAAAACAATTTAAAGGAACCAACTTGTTTCCTATCATAGTTTAGATAACACGTTAACTTAAATTTTTTGCAATACGTGTCACTTTGAGTCTCATTATGGGGCAGCTATTCGAGCTCTTTTTGCTTTAGTAGCATAAAAGGAGAAACTGCTTATTAAGAATCATGGCGCTCCAAATTAATTGTTTCCTCCAGCATAAAAGCCCAGGCTATTTCTTCACTTCTGACTTTTGTCTGAATTGAAGAGATTCTTATGATGGTGTTAAAAGATTTTATCACTCCACAAAAGCTACAGCTGGGTGATTTAAAGCAAAAGCAGGCCAGCTGATAGCACGAATTAACAAGAAAAGTGGTCCCTGTTTAAAACCACTGAGTTACTCCCACTGGAGATAAGGTATGGCTAACCAAAGGTTTTTTGGCGGAACGTATCAGAGAGGATGATTTGGAAATAAATCTTGTTCTTGAGGGGTCCTCTCCTGTCTCCCTTGCCCTCAGGGTAAACAATGAATTTCTATTTTAGTTAATTTTCCAATTTTCCCCTTTACAAGTTTCTATAACATTAATAATTCAACATATAGAGATTTTGGATACTCAATAGCATCAGAGGTGAGTCTTTAAAGGTCACACTTAAATAGCACTTATAAATTAGCATAATCTGCAAATTAAATTAGACCCCCAAAACAAAAGCCTTCTTTTTTTTAATTGCAGGTGATGGTTCATTACAGCTTAATAAATGGGTCACAAAAGATGAGAATGCAAATAATGTTAGCTGATTTTTCAACTTCTTTTTTTTTTCTTTTGCTATTTTTGGTTTCTACACTGCACCTGAAGAGTAAGTACTCTAACATCTCCCTTTTAACAAGTGAGGTAACTGGGGCAGAGGAGGAATAATTCCAGAAAATTATACAGTTAGGTAGGGGGAGGGCTGGTATTTAAATCCAGGTGGCTTCATTCCAAATATTATGTTTAATTACTAAGCTATACTTTTCCCATTAAGTAATTCATATTTCATGAATACAAAATATTTCCTTTTCTTCTTATTGCTTGTCTTTATGCTTTATAACAAGGAGGGTTAAGGCTACCATATAAAATGTTGACAAGTCAGTTCTCAGAAATTCCTAAAAATGAGTAACAAATGCCATGAACACTGTACAAAGTGGCAGGGCAGGAGAAAGGGCAGTGACAGAAAATAGTGATAAGAAAGGATTGTTGGAATATCCAGGCAACCATAGACTCAGATGCTTATTCTCACTTAGCTTTTTTAATTTCATAGATGTTTGCCCACATCATATATTAAATCTAAGCAATTATACAACTGGGTCCAACCAGAGTTTAATGCAATATTCATTTGTTCACTTATTTATATAGTGAATATTTGTTAAGCATCCATATAAGAGAAGCAGCATCCATATAGGAAAAGCAATATCCTCAAGTTCTAATGATAAATGAGAGAGAGGAAAAAAAAACAGTATTTAGTAAGAGATAAGCCTAAAAAGATTATGAAAAATTGTGACATGCAAAGTTATGGATGGCCCCCATATTCTACAGTAAATAACTTTTTTTCTATCCTAGGGGTAAGATGGAAGTTCTTAACTGAAAGTAGAAGGATGGAATCAACCAGAGTTGAGGGACTGAAGCGAGTCCATATTCTGAAACACACAATTTCCTTTTATAATTGTAAGAAAATTCCTGAACTGTATGACAGATCATTAAAAAATATAGAGATGTCAAATTATTGCATTGCACTAATTGGCTACATAGCTCCAAGGAGTGTTCAATCATAGGATATTTTTGAGCAGTTGGTGACATATGCTGATTTACTTATTTGGTTACACATGCAACATACTTGATTCAGCTATTCAGACTGGTCAGACAGTCACCTCAGTGGAGTGATATGGCCAGGAGTTAGACTGTAGTAGTTTAAAGACTGAGTGGTTGATGGTGAAAAAGCAATAGCATAGGTATATTGATTTTTTAAAAAAATTATTTTAGAAAGAGAGAGAGAGCATGAAGGGGGGGTAGAGAGGCAGAGGGGGAGAGAGAGAGGAAGAGGGGAAGAGAGAGAGGGAGGGAGAGAAAGAGAGAAAGAAAGAGAGAAGGAGAGAGAGAATCTTAAGCAGGCTCACACTCAGCATGGAGCCCAAAGCATGGGCTCAATCCCATGCCCCTGGGATTGTGACCTGAGTGGAAATCAAGGGACGTTCAACAAACTGGGCCATACATCGTGTAGGTCATCATGTCCCGAGATAGACTGTTTGTCTAGGTGGTTTGGGAGCAAAAGTGTGGGGAAGCAGTAAGAAAATAGGGGGGAGTTTATAAAGAGTTTATTTATTTATTTTCATTTTAATGTGAGACGAGTGTTTCAAACAGCCACTGGGAAGATCTGTTACCAGAGTGAGGTTGGATTCACAGGGAGAGCAGAGACAACCCAAACTATTACCCTGGGCTAGTGAATCCAGCAGGATTAACATCAGATTTAGCAAGAGCAACTTCACCTTAGCAAAAGAGGAGAATGGTAGAAGGGCTCTGATATGTACTTGGTAGTAAGGTAAAGTAGGATTTGAATCTGAGGTACATGATCTGCAGAAAATGGAAAAGTGAGAGAATATGTGGAAAAACGAGAAAAATAAAGAAAATTTGAAATAACCATATTTCATCGTAAGAGGTCAAGCTGACCTGAGAAACATTGAGAGTCCCTGCCAGTTAATGATTATTTAAAAATTTTTAAATTATTTAATATTAATTACCTATAAATTGTGGACTAAACATAAATGCTGAGTTTTAAGTGGAACAGCAAGTTGCCAAATTATATCTACTGTGTTTAACTGTCCAAATGTCCACAAAAAAGCCAGACAGGAAATATAATAGGATATGAACACTGACTGATTCCGGGATCTAGAAATACAGACAAATCTTTTTCCTTATGTATTTCTGAATTTTTCAAATTTTTTCAGTGAGTACGGATTTGATTTTTATAGATTTTATTATATACCTCTCTTACCTGCACCATAATTCATTTATTGACTACTTTTGTTTATTTTCCATTTTATAAGCATTAAAAATGATGGACATCTTTTGTACATGGTTTTGTATACATGAGCAAGAATTTTTCTTTTTAAATTTTTTAATGTTTTATTTATTCTTGACAGAAAGGGAGACAGAGCATGAGCGAGGGAGGAGCACAGCGAGGGAGGGACGCAGAATCCGAAGCAGACTCCAGGCTCTGAGCTGTCAGCACAGAGCCCGACATAGGGCTCAAACTCACAAGCCGTGAGATCATGACCGGAGTGGAAGTTGGACATCCAACCAACTGAGCCACCCAGGGGCCCCATGAACAAGAATTTCTTACAGGCTATATACTAGAAGTATATTTTTAAGTCATAAGATACACATGCTTTTCTTTGTAATATATTTTGAAGGTTTACCAACCCATAGAGTTTCAGATAATAAAGTGACGAGCATACATGTATTCATTCATTAACCCTGAATTAGCTATTGTTTAGAGTTAGCCCTATTTCTTCAAATATTTTAAAGTACATAGTGAGGCCAATGTAGGTACTGCCAACCCATACCTTGTTCCCCTGTGCAGTCATACACTTTCCTCTTCCCAGAAGCAACAACCACTATAACACCTTCTTTGAGCTTCCTTTCTATTGTTTTATTTCTGGTAAATATTTTATAATCCCTGAACAACGTAAAATATAATGTTTGTGTGGTAAGATTTAAAATTTACCTAAAGTCTTGTATATGGCATGTAGAATTTTGCACTAGAAAATTACATAAGGGGCTTTCTCGCCCCATTGTATGTAATCAAAAAACCAACGTAGAAACTACCTCAGTATATGTTGACCTAGGAAGAAGAGAAAAAACTCTGGTTTATGTACACGGTAGACTATTCTATAGTGTTAATGAATGAACTAGGTCTATATGAATCAACATAAAGAAACCTTGTAAACATAATATTGATAGTGTCTTTTGGTGATAAGAAAACAAAACAATAGATAAATATGGTATTATGGATGGCCCCCTTAGAAGTCTTAAATTAGAAAAGATTACGTTCATCAGTTGGTGTGATATTTACCAGATTATTTCTCTAGGTTATACTATGCTTTGGTCCTCAAAATCTGAGACTGAAAATACTTGTGTTTGCTTTTTCCTCCTTCTGTAAATAATTATTTAATGCTTGCTTACTGTTGTCTCCTCTAACCTTTTGCTCAGATCAGTCCAATATATACAATATCCTTCCCATGCTTGTTTCCTGTAGTATTCCCGCTTCATTTGTTAAGCCAAAATTCAAGATTCTCCTCCTGAAACAGGATTTTTCTTGCATTCTAAGGATAGCACCACATAATCTCAATTTCCAGTCTCTGAGCCTTTATGTGTTTACTATTGACATGCCAGATATTTGTCTATAGAAACTTGTAGGCTGAAGGCAAATCTCTTCCTTACTCTCTAAGTCAGACTACACTAAACCCAATTTGACCCTAATAGACTGTAAGCGTTTCAATGGTGGAAGCATGATCTTATAATATCATTATGCCCTGAACTAGTGGTCACCCCGTTCGGTGCTGTGCTGATCTAAAGACACTAGCTCAAAGTTTTAAGCTGTAGAAAAGGAGATTGCTTTTTATTATTCAATTTCCTTTGTATAGATTCCATTTGTGCCTTGAGAAAGCAACTTGTATTAGTTAGCTGTGGCCTCAACCATCCTGTGTTATGCACTGTGCATTAGCTGCAGCCACTCTGCTCTGATCTGTAGAGCTACAGGTTGGTACACAGCTCTGCTTCATGGGTTTTTGGACCCAGGCTGGTGCTGTAGTTCCTATGCGGGGTATGTTCTCATAATAGACACAGAAGCACAGAGGGTAATCCCAATGACTTCCCCCACTGTGTCTTAGCATCCTCTTCAACAGAGCATGTCACAAGGCTATAGGCAAAATCGAGTAAGCAGAGTATACAGAGAACGAAAAATACACAGAAGAATAATCTGCCTGCCATGAGGCCACGCAAACAGTATGGATGTATCATTCTGTAACAGTGTGAAAAAAAAATTGAGACCAATAATTCAATCGACTGCAGAGCTCACTTCCTGCTTGCTGAAAGAAAATATTGCCTTGGCTGAACACATGGATTTGCAGACTATCTTTTGTCAGAAAAGAGAAACATTGTAAGCCAACAGGCTTTCTTGGTTAAGACAAAAAGGTTTTCTTAATTGCCATAAAATGGAGTTTACTTCCAGAACCCAAGGATAGCAGAGTAATCTTTTTATCTGAGAAACCTGGGAATTTCTAAATCTCTTTCTTTCTTTCTCTTTCTTTCTTTCTTTCTTTCTTTCTTTCTTTCTTTCTTTCTTCTTTCTTTCTTTCTTTCTTTCTTTCTTTCTTTCTTTCTTTCTTTCTTTCTTTCTTTCTTTCTTCAATAGAGGAACTCTATTTTATTCCTAATTATCTGCTTTTGAATCCTGTTTTAAATCACAAGCTCTTTCAAGTCCCTTTGGAAGTAGGCAGGGCTTTGGAACAAATAAATTTGGGGTTGTGGGTAAAATAAATTATTGAACACTTTGATAAGTAGGAAAGTAGCAGATCAAATATACATCAGCTTCCAGAAATTCTTACAGGAAAATGTTAGGATGAGAGAGTGGCTTCTATGAGGATGTTCACAGAGAACTAGAACAATATCTATGTTTTATCTTAATGTAATGCAATGTTTTCCTTCATATACTCTCAAATGTGTCATCGAAATTCCTCAGATTTGTGGGGGTGGAGAGGAAAGGAGAAGAAATATGTTATCTGATTCTTTAGTCACCTGTCCCAGAGAGGGTTTGTCTTTGCAAAGGTGTCCAGGGATGATGGGCCAGTTTGAATCTACTAATTTTATAAGAAAAAGATTATTGACTAGCTATAACTAAAAATAACAATGGTGACATAGTAACATAACTATACCCTAACAAAAAAGGCTGTTGTAAATTCTAGTGGCTTTCCAAATTTAAATAATAATAATGAACTTATTTAGCTTCTTTCTCAAGGGTAAATTCATTAGGAAAGTAAAAAGGGTAATGTATTGGAATTCAAATTTATAGTTTAACTGTTTAGTGAAATCTCCTTTGGATGAGATATCGCAATTTATACACTGGAAGTTTTTTTTAAGTTTATGTATTTTGAGAGAGACAGAGACAGCATGGCTGGGGAGGGGCAACGAGAGAGGGAGAGAGAGAATCCCAAGCAGGCTCTGCACTGTCAGCACAGAACCCAGTGCAGGTCTCGAACTCATGAACCCATGAGATCATGACCTAAGCCAAAACCAACAGTTGGACAGTTAACCAACTGGGCCACCTAGGCACCCCCTCATACTGGAATTTTTAATATATTTCTTCATTTAACAAAGACTTATTGGGAGCCTATTATATACCAGATACTGTTTTGGGAGCTGACATAAAGAATTACATAAGACACATAAAGTCTCTACTGTCATTGGGTAAGGTACACACACACAAATATGTATGTAAATAAGAAATTATCAGGTAGTCAAAGGTAATAGGATAAAAATAGAATGTAGTCATACAACTTGGATTGACTGAGATTCTCGTTAAGGACTATGAGAAATGGTATTTAAATGTAGAAAAAAAACAGATGACCCAAGGGAAGAGCACTCCAGGCAGAGAGAATAGCTAATACAATGCCCCCGAGGAAGTACTTTGCACTACCCAGTTTAAGGAATGGCTGTGATGTAGAGAGCAGAGTGCAAGGGCTAATCCTGGGGCCCTCAGATGGCCTCAGGTAAGAGTTATAGAGTCAGTGCATGTGCAAAGAGAGACACTGAAGGAGTTTGACCAGGCAGTGGTATGCTGTAATGTACATATTGAAAGGATTACTCTGGCAGCACGCTCTATGGGAAATAGACCCAGGAAAGGGTCAGGTGTGGGAGCCCGAAGTCGAGACTGGTTAGTCAAGTAGGGAAGATATGACAAGGCTTGGGTTGATGACACACTTTGTTTGTTTGTTTTTAACATGAAATTTATTGCCAAATTGGTTTGCATACAACACCCAGTACTCATCCCAACAGATGCCCTCCTCAATGTACATCACCCACTTTCCCCTCACTCCTGTTCCCTATCAACCACCAGTTTATTCTCAGTTTTTTTAAAAAAATCTTTAAGTAATCCACTCTGGGATTTAGAGTGGCAAACAAATGATATAAGACTAGTTAATACAAATAAACAGAATAAGGAACAAAATCCGTATTATGTTATTTATATTTAAGTAGAATAATCTAATCACTAAAATTGTTTCAAAAGTAAATATTTTAGGGGCACCTGGGTGGTTCAGTTGGTTGAGCTTGGGGTTCTTGATTTCAACTCAGGTCATGATCTGGTGGTTTGTGGGAACGAGCACCATGTAGGGCTCTGCACTGAGAGCGCAGAACCTGCTTGGGATTCTCTCCCTTGCTGGCTCCCTCTAAGCCTGTCCCTTTCTAAAAAAAAAACTAAACAAATATTTCTCAATAAAGAAATAAACAATCATTTTTGAACCAGTAAATATAGAGTCTTCAGCTTCCAGTACCACGTGTAAGGAACTTGGAAATCACCATTCAGTCCTAACAACAAGTAAAAATGTGACAGGCTGAAGAATAAACAACTCTTCTTAGATCCTTGAAAGAAGTGAGGTCACAGGGCAAACCACTGCCACTGAAATTGAAGGGATAGGCGCATAGAGAGGATCACATCTCACGAGAGACCAGAGACATCTGCAGGAAACAGTGCCTGGTTAGGAAAATCTGAAATGTAATTGGAGAATTTCTGGAGGCTCCCTGTGGGCAGTTTGAGAGTTAAAAACTCCAAGGAGTACCCAGTCATAGGGCAGCCCCCCGTGCTTTTGTGAGATTTACCTCTCCAAAGAAGTCAAAGGTCTCAAAGGAAATAAAGAAGAAAATCCCCTGGAGCTTCTAATAGGGGGTGGGGAAAAGGAACCATTTTGAAATATACCAGAGAACTTTGTTCTTAAAAAGTCTGCCTTCAGAGAAGCTATTTAAATGTATCTTAAACGACTGGGATTTTATCAGAGCTAACTAACTTGAGGGAAGGATATTACCCAAATCCAGGCCACTGTAGCCAGACTGTCCCAGAAAAAATAAATAAATAAAAATGCTTGTGAGGTTCATAGTCCAGAGGCAGAGGCTCACTAAGAGGCGGGCACCTAATCATAGAACTCTAGAATGCTTCGCCTCCCCCAACACCTCACCATCACATGACAGTATTAAAGTCTTACTTACGGCATTTATTTTACTTGGTAGATTGTATCTGGCTATTACAAAATATTAAAATGCACACCAAAGAGCACACACACACACACACACACACACACACACACACACACACAGTTTGAAGAGACAGAGTAAATATTGGAACTGGACACATTAGGATCATTGGAATAATCAGATTAGGAATTTGAAGCAATTATGATTAATAAAATAGAAAGCAAGTAAGAACAGATGGGAAATGTATGCAGAAACATGGAAATCCTCAGAAAAAGAAAGGCTAGAGATAAACACTGTAACAAAGATGAGGAATATCTTTGATGGGCTTATTAGTAGTAGACTGGACAAGAGGAAAGATTCTGAGCTTGAGGGCATCTCAACAGAAATCTCCAAAACTAAAAAGCAGGGAGAACAAAGACTTAAAAAAACAACAACAACAAAAAAACCCAGAACAGAATATCCAAGGACTGGGGGCGATTGCAGAGAGTATAACATACATAATGAGAATACCAGCAGGAGAAGAGAGAAAGGAATAGAAGAAATATTTGAAACAATGACTAAGAATTTCCCCAAATTATTATCAGACCACAGCATGATCCAGGAAGCTTAGAGAACACTAAGCAGGATTAATGCTGAAAACACTATACTTAGGTATGCCGTTTTCAAGCTACAGAAATTCAAAGATTAAAAAAAAAAAACCTTTCAAGAAGTCAAAGGGAAAGTAAAACCTTACCTATAAGAGGAACAGAGATAAAGAATCACATTCAACTCCTCAGAACCATGTAGCAAAGAAGAGCATGAAGTGAAATATTTTAAGTATTGAAAGAAAAAAATATCCTACCAATTTAGAATTCTGTACCCCATGAAATTTTTTTCAAAAATTAAGAAGAAATACAAACAAACAAAACTGACAAATTTTGACAAACCAAATTGACGAAAATTTCCGTTTGCCTATTTGGACTTTCCCAGACACATCAGGGAATATTTTATTTCGTTCGGCTTCCTTCGGTCTCTCTCCCTCTCTCTGTCTCTGTCTCCCCATTGTATCTCTCCACTCCCTCTAATGTCAAGGACACAGCGTGCTCACAATGGAAATCTTTTGCACTATCTCATTAGGAAGTATGCGAGACATATAAATATTAATCTGGTACCACGTAAAATCAGCTTGTACTTAATTCATTTTCTTCCTCTGATTGTGTTGTCATCTTAGCAGGAAGAATAGAAATGTCTGACATCGTTTATTTAAATTTATGCCTGGATGTTCTTTTCAAATATATAATCCAAAATATGTAACGAAAGCTTATCAGATCTTAGACAATAGAATATTCATCTTCCCTAACATGATGACTACTCATGGTAGGAACTCAATTTACATCAGTGCTGGAAGTAACTGGTTTTGCAAATTTTATATATAGTACTTCAACTCATTGCTTCGATCATTTAGCTCAGATTTCTTTATTCCCTATTAGATGCTGAGGATGTAATAGTGATTGAGAGCAGATGTTCTTCATTTCCTGAAGCCTGCAGTCTAGTTAAGAGGATCAATAAATAGACAATCGCTGATAAATGCAGATCAACAATTCCTCAAGCGGCTGGGAAGGAGAGTGCCTGGCGACATGGCTGTATAATAAGGGAACTCAAAACTTTAGGATTCGACTTAACAAAATCCCCTCCCTGGAGTTCTAACCCTGAGCTGTGATCTGAAGAATGGACAGAGGTAGGCATATGAAGAAGTCAGGAGAATATTCCAATCAGAATAAACAAATGTATCCTTGGTTAAGAGAAGAATGTCAGGGAGAAGATGGGTGGCTCTTTCAGAGGGAATGAGGATGAGGAGGGGCTGCAGGGCAGATCTTTCTGCTACTTTTAAGTTATTGTGTTAGTTTCTGCTTTCTACCTAACAACCTAGCGCAAAGTTGGCAGCTTTAAGCAACAACCATTTATGAGCTCACAGTTTTGTAGGTCAGAGTCTGGTGGCTCAGCGGATCCTCTGCTTAGTCTCACCGCGCAGAAATCAGTGTCTGACAGCTTGCATTCCTACAGGGATCCCCAAGAGAATCTGCTCCCAAGATCGTTTCAGGTTGTTAGAATTCATTTCCTTGCCCCTGTAGGTTGAAGGTCCTGTCTCTTTGTTGGCTGTCAGCTGGATGCTGGTCTCTGCTCCCAGAGGCCACCTGCACCCCTTCTCATTTTTTCCCCCATATATCGCATTGCAGGATCCATAGGTCAAGCATCTGTTATGCTTTGCAACCTTCTGATGGACCCTTCTGTTTTCCTATTCAACTTTTAAGGACTCATGTGATTAAGTTGGGCCCGCCTGGATAATCCATGCTATTATCCCTATCTTAAAGTTAGCTGATGAGTAACATTAATTACATCTGCAAAGTCCTTTTGCAGAAGTACCTAGTTAGTGTTTAATTGAAGAACAAGAGATGGAACTCTTGAGAGGGAATTAAACAAATTCTACCTAGTACAATCTCGTTAAGGGACATTTACTTATCTCTAAGATGTCTGTTATGCTACCGAAGGATTTTAAACCTAATGAAGGTGGTAGTGGTGGTGATGTCAACCTTGGTAATGTGTCACTGAAATACCCTCTGCTGCTGGTAAAAGAACAAAGTAAAATAGTATTTCCATCAGGAAACATGAAAGAGAAACAATGTGTGTGAACAATCAAGAAATGGATGAGAGATTCAAGTAGTAAATCCAGCTGTGGACCCAGGTCCAAATAGAAGGAATTTAAAAGGAAACAAGGGTTCTTGTTCCAGGCAAGTGATCTACTATCATAGAAAGCTGAGTAAGCAACCAAGATAAAATACAGAGGGTTGAAACGATGTACATCCTCAAAACTGTTTACTGAGGAGTTCACTACAGAGACGAAGGATACTTTAGGAATAAAAGTGTCAAGTGTTCAGGAAGATAAGGTGTGGGTAACTTGAAATTCACATGCCTGCTTTCAAATATATATATATTATGCAAGACATTACAGTTAATTTGTTTTAAATTAATATTGTGTTTTTAACGGAGGGAGTAGTGCAACTAGCATTTCACTAGTAGCATTGAATCTATCTATAGCCCCTGAAAGCACACCCAAAATCAAGTACAGGGAGCTGTATTACGTCAGAGCTCTTCGGGAGACATATTATTGATGGGCCATTTGAATAGAACATATAATCTGGAAGAATGTATAATTCTAGCTGGCACACCCACATTACAGTATGTGATGCAGGGAAAGAATGGACATCCTTCTACCTTCTGTGCATGAAGAGAAAGCAAGGATAATCCATGAGAATTCTTTCTTTTGAATATAAGGAAATAAATAGAACTCCAGTAAATAAATAGAACTCCCGTAAGAGTTGAGATTAGAAATTAGTGCTCCTGACAAATGTTCATGTAATACATGTTAATTTTCTATAGATGCTAGATACTTGGAATAACTGCCCCTGGGCTTGTACAGCTTTTCTTGCAGAGTAGGACAAACACAAGTTCAAGGAAGACACAAAAGAAAATGTGAGAGTATGTGTGAGCTGGGGTGTATTTTAATGCTGTTTAGTTCTGTCCAGCACAGTTATTAGATTTCTAATGATACATTTCATGTCTAATGGTAGTGGAACCATTTTCGAAGACTTTTAAAATTGAAGGAATGGCCAGCTTAATGATCTCTAGTGCAAGGTCACAACATAATTTCTCAGAAAGTTTTTATCTGAAAGATTTCTCGTATTTGAGTATTTATGAAACCAGATTGATGTCTAGAAAACCATTTATTCTTTAAATCAAAAGAATCTGGGGAGATGTTCTTTTTTGGAAGAATTTACCACCGTAGCTACAGAGACCTTATAGCTTTCATTAGCTACAGAGACCTTATAACTTTCATGTACTCAGAATCATGTCCCATTTCTCATTACCATGCAAATTCCTTTTGGTGTATATATTTTCCCCCTCTATCTTAAGGAAAAATAATTTCACTTCTACTTTAGAAGGAAGGGCCAGAAGAGCCCTTCTTTCTACCCTAGAGCCTGAGAGAGGGGATATGACTTATGCTTGACCACAACAATGCTCTTGCACAGAATTTCCTATCTTAATTAGTTAAGTCTCTTTTATTGAGGTGAAGTGAACATATAATTCCATGAATATTACAAATGTATACAAATGTGCTGTCTCACTAAGAGCAAGGTATAGAAAATTTCCAGCATCCAGAAGGTTTCCTCCTTGCCCCTTCCAAGTCAATATCTACACCCAGGAAGTAATAACTATTCTTAATTCTAACTATTCTTAATTCTACCCCAGACTAGTTTCACCTGCTCTTAAATTTCAAATAAAAAATCAAACTATGATCCAACTCAAACTAATTTTTGCTTATGGTTTCAGAAAAGAGCCAGTGTCCTTTTGCTTTCCACATAAAGTCCATTGCCCCGGCATAATTTATTTAAAAAAAAAAAAAAACAACAAAAAAAACCAGGGTGCTGGGTGGCTGAGTCGGTAAGCATTCGACTTTAGCTCAGGTCATGATCTCACAGTTTGTGAGTTCCAGCCCCGCATCAGGCTATTTGCTGTCATCTCAGAGCCTGGAGCCTGCTTCGGATTCTGTGCCTCCCTCTCTCTCTGCTCCTCCCCCACTCACACTCTGTCTCTTTCTCAAAAATAAATAAACATTTAAAAATTAAAAAAAACAAAAAAACACCCACCATCATTCCCTTATTAAGTTGCAGTGGTGTCTTTCATAAATCAAGAGACTTTATTTTTGCTATAATCTACCTAAATTCTACATTCTTCCACTGCTCTGTGTATGTGTAGATACACAGCATTAATTACTGTAGCTTTCCAGTGATTCTTCAAATTCTTGAAATGTGTAACTGTGTTCTTCTATTTAAGATTCTTCTGGTTCTTTTGAGTCACTTGCATTTCAATATTAATTTCAAAATCAGATTATCCTGTTCCAATGAGAATTTCTTTTTTACATTTCTGTAGAGTTTACAATGAAAAGCCAGAGATCAATTTAGTGAGAATTGACCCCAAATTCAAAAATAAACTTAAAAAAAGTGAACTTTCTACTGATGAACTTACAATACCTGTTCCTTTATTTTTCCTGGCAATATTTTCTAATTTTTAGGGAAGACATCCATGCATACCTTTTGTTAGATTTATCTCTATGTATTTGATATCAGTTGATGCTTTTGATGACTTTTGAATAGTATTTTGAAAATTGTTAGAATATTAACCTTGTACCCAGTTACCTGAGTAAATACACTTATTTCTAATAATTTATTTTAGGTTATTTTGTTATGTTCAAATGAAGAAAATTATACTTTTTAAAAATATTATTAGGCTTTATTCATTTTTCTTACCATATTGTATTGTCTAGGGTATCACAGGATGTCATGAAGGGGAATATTATTGTTTTGTTCTTGACATTAGGCACAAATGTATAATATTTTATCACTGATTATTCATTCTAGTATTTTAAAGGTATTCTTCATCCTAACATATACATTGTTTCCTATTACTATATATAAACAGTAGATAGCTGTTGATATTTTTAACAGACTAGTTTTACAATAGTTCCAGATTTACAGAAATATTAGCATGATAGTATGGAGATTCCCATCCATATATCATATGCCCTGTTTCCCTTATTATGAGTATGTTGCATTATTATGGTGTTTCTAATCTACCCCAAATTATAAACCAACATTGATACATTATGATTAGCTAATATCAATAGTGTATTCAGATTTCCTTAGTTTGTACAAAATGTCCTTTTCTGTTGCAGGATCCCATCCAGAATTCCACATTACATTAGTTGTCACGTCTCCTTAGGCTTTTCTTGGCTGTGAACATGTCTCAGACTTGCCTTGTTTTTGATGACATTGATAGTTTTGAGGAGGGCTGATTGGTTATAATGCAGTTATATTAGTTATATTCTCTACTGAAATTTGTTTGATACTTTCCCCATAGTTAGACTGCGGAAGGAAGATCACACAAGTAGTGTGCAATCTTCACCACATTTTGTCAAGGTACATAGTATCAACAGGACTGTTGATGTTGACCTTGATTTCCTATAATGTTTGTCAGACTTTTCAACAGTAAAGTACTCTCCCCTTCCTTTCATACTGTACTCTTTGGAAGGCTGCCATTACGCATAGCCCAGAGTTTAAGAGTAGGAAATTATGTTTGCCTTCCTTTAATTTATTTGGAATTCTGCATAGTAAAATTGTCTGTTTTCCCTCACATGTGAATTTATTCAATCATTTATTTAAATTATATGGAATCAGGATATATATTTTATACTCAGCATTATAATCTAATATTAAGTTATGTATTATGTTTCTCAAATTTATTCCAGTTTTGGCATTGCCTGCTCTCTTAATTGGCTCCTGTGCTTGTGTGTGTGTGTGTGTGTGTGTGTGTGTGTGTGTGTGTGTGTGTGTGTGTTGGACCCTTCCTTGCTTCCTAGCACTACACAATTCTTCAGGCTCATTTTATATATATATTTTTACATAATCCCGTCATTAACCATGTCCTCAGTGGATAAAAACTATAAACAGATGGTTCTTAAATAGTGTAATAGTTCCTCAAAAGTGTGAATGTATGGTTTATTTTATTGGAAAATGGTATTACAAATGAAGAACTGGGTGCTGGCCATAATCGTTATTACTGGAATGTCATTTCTTTTAGGCCCTCTTAACTGGCAGAACAAAGAAATACAAGCACGCATACTATTCTGTGTATATAGACGTATCTACAGATATTTCTATACATAGCCGTTGGTGTCTATAGTGAGTTAAATATAAATTATTACTGATGTCTCCAACTTTAATCCATTATCATATGGATTACTCTAGCTTCTTCTCCTGGATCTGTAAATTTCATTCCCAACAGCCAGAAACCTGGCTCTTTGGCACCCACCATCCATTTACTTAATTGCTAAAGTCCAATATCCATGTATAGCAATAACAGAATTGCTAACCTGTCCCCTCCTTGGAAACAACTTTATTGACCTGACTACAGTACTTATGTGCAGTTCCTTTTGCCTTTAGACTTACAGGCTCAATTCATTTCTGGTTACTTATGTCAGTAGCTTCCCTCCCACTCTCTTCAGTGAGGCTATTTTGCACATTTAAAAATTTTTTTAATGTTTTTATTTATTTTTGAAGGAGAGAGAGAGAGAGAGAGAGAGAGAGAGAGAGAGAGAATGAGCAGGGGAGGAACAGAGAGAGAGGGAGACAGAGAATCCGAAGCAGGCTCCAGGCTCTGAGATGTCAGCACAGAGCCCAATGTGGGGCTCGAACCCATGAACTGTGAGATCATGACCTGAGCCAAAGTTGGACGCTTAACCAACTGAGCCACCCAGGCACCCCTATTTTGCACATTTTTAATCCCTTTAGATTCTTTTATCACAGTGTGCCTTCTTTCTCTAGAGCCTCTGACTTCCTAAATATTCTTCTTTTTTGAATTTCATACACTAAGGTTCACTGTTTTATAAAGTTCAGTAGTTTTGACAAATGCATAATATCATGTGTGCGCCATCATGGTAACACACATATTTTCACCATTCTCAAAATCACCTGTGATTCACTGAGTCATCAATCACCCCCTCACCCATTAAGCTCTATGAACCACTCATTATTTTACTGGCTGTATAGTTTGACTTTTCTAGAATGTCATATAACTGGAATCATATACTATGTTGTGTTGGGAGGTCAGAGCTGGTGTACTCATTAACACCACTAACTATTAATTTAGTAGAAATTAATAATACGCGGATTCTGACCTGCTGCATGGAAGGTACAAGTCACCCACAGGGGGTCAGCAAGAGACTCCTTTAACACCTCAGGCTCCAACTTTGGAGACGGGAAAACCATGGGGTCTTCTGATCGAACGTGCTGCTTCAATACACGCACACAAAAGAAACCACAAGATTTATTATTTACTCATCCCAGAAACAGGGGTGGAGAATGGGATGGGGCAGAAGAAGCTGAGAGAAGGTCTCTCCCAGATCACAGACAGCAGGAGCGAGAGCAAGGTGGTTGGGGTGGGGCTCAACTCTAAGTGGATATTTTAAAAGATATTCTGGGAAAAGTAAAAGGGGGACCTTGTGGGAATCCCAGACTAAAGAAATGTCTGGATTCTGGACAGGGTTATCATATGTAAAATTCCTACACAGCAGCTCAGAATACTTGTTTTCCTCATCGGGTCACCTTTTCAGACTGACTTATTTCACTTAGCAATACAAACTGAAGCTTCCTCCATATGTTTTTGTGGCTTGATATTCATGTCTCTTTAATGATAAATAATATAATATTCCAACCTATGAATGTAATAAAATTTGTTTAGCCCTTCAGTTATTGCAGAAAACTTGCTTGCTTCCTTTTTTTTTCCTACTTGGAAATAAAGCTGCTTATAAACATGCATGTGCCAGTTTTTGTGCGAACAAGTTTTTGGCTAAAAAGTTTAAATAGCTGAGAGCATGATTACTGGATTGAATGACAACACTATTTTTTTTTTTTTAATTTTCGTAAGAACACGCCAAAGTTTCTACTGTACCATTTTGCATTCCACAAAGAAGTGAGTGAGAATTCCTATTATCTCACGCCCTTACTAATGTTTGGATTTTGGACAACTTAATAGGTGTGTAGTGTTGTGTCATGGAGTTTTTATTTTTTATTTGAAATTTTCTGACGACAAATGATGTGAATATTTTATACCTATATATAATATATATCACATATACTAGATAGATGGATAGATTTTAGATACAGATATGGATATAATGACATAGGTATAGATATCATCTTTGGTGAGGCATCTGTTGAAATCTTTTGTCTATCTTCTGATTTTTTCCTTAATTTTTAAAATTTTAATAATCAATATTTTTTCCTTTTCCTTTTTTATTTGCCTTAGATACAGGTCCTTTGTCAGATATGAAGGTTGCAAACATGTTTTTCCCTTTCTGTGGCTTGTGATTTCATTCTCTTAACAGCATCTTTCACAGAGCAGAAGTCTTTAATTTTAATGCAATCCAACATATAATTCTTTTTTGTAACATTGATTATGCATTTAGTGCTATACCCAAATATTCACAGTCAAACCCAGGGTCACATATATTTTCTTCTAAGTTATATTTAATAAATTTTACAGTTTTATTTTTGACATTTAGGTAGAGTTTTCATTTTGTGTAAATTTTTGTGAAAGGTGAAAACTTTGTGTCTAGATATTTTTCTTTCTTTTTATTAACATATGGACATCCAATTATTCAACATAATTTCTTGAGAATTCTGTCTTTTTTCCATTGACTCGCCTTTGCTTCTTTGAAAAAGATATGTTTGCTATATTTGTATAGATATATTTCTGGGCTCTCTGTTCCACTAATGTTTTGTCTATTCCTTCACCAATATCACATTGTCTTGATTACTGTAATTTAGCCTAATTCTTGAAATTGGGTTAATGTCAGTTCTCCAACTTTGTTCTTCTCATTTATTATTTTTTAGTTAACGTTTATTTCTTTTGAGAGACAAAGAACCAGCAAGGGAGGGGCAGAAAGAAGGGTACAGATGATCCAAAGCGGGCTTTGTGTTGACAGCAGAAGTGCAGGGCTCGAACTCATAAACTTTGAGATCATGATCTGAGCCAAAGTGGGGCTTCTACTTACAAACTGTGAGATCATGACCTGAACCCAAGCCAGACCTTTAACCCACTGAGTCACTCAGGCACCCGTTCTTCTCATTTGGTATTACATTGGATAGCTCAGGGTTTTTGCCTTTCCATATAAATTTTACAATCACCTGTTGATATCTTTCAAATAACTTACTAATATTTTGATTGAGATTATAATAAGTCTATAGATCAAACTGGGAAGAATTGATTGCTTAACAATATTGAGTCTTTAATTCATTATATTTCAAACTTCTTTTATCAAAGTTTTGTAGCTTTTTTTTTAGCATGTAGATACTATACATATTTTGCTAAATATATACATAGAGTGTTTCGCTTTTACACTAATGTAAATGATACCATGTTTAAACTTTAAATTCTAATTTATATAAAAGAATTGGTATAAAAGAAATCAATTCGCTCTTGTATTTTAATCTTGTATCCTGTGATCTTGCTATAATTGCTAATTAGTTCTAAGTATTTTTTTGCCAATTCTTTGAGATTGAGAACATTGTCAATTCTTTGTGTCTACAGAGATAATCATGTCATCTATGAACCAATTTAATTTTATTTTCCCCCAATATATGTATACCTTTCATTTCCTTTTTAAAATACCATTATTGCAACTATAATAATGGGTTTGTCTACTTCTTCCTGCAGTCCTACCAGTTTATGCTTCATGTATTTAACACTTGGTTATTAGGTACACGTATATTAATGGTTATTATGTCTTCTTGAAGGACTGGCCCCTTTATGAATGTAAAATAGTTTCCTTGTAGACAACATACAGTTGCATCTTGTTTTTTTTTTAATCCACACTGAGTGTCTGTGTTTCCACTGGTCTATTGAGATCACATAAATGTAAAGTAATTATATGGAAAAGAGAAATGATTGGCAGTCTTGTTTTAAAGGACAAGAGGGAGAAATTGGAAATACTCCATTATAAAGTCCACTGTTGGGGCGCCTGGGTGGCGCAGTCGGTTAAGCGTCCGACTTCAGCCAGGTCACGATCTCGCAGTCCGTGAGTTCGAGCCCCGAGTCAGGCTCTGGGCTGATGGCTCAGAGCCTGGAGCCTGTTTCCAATTATGTGTCTCCCTCTCTCTCTGCCCCTCCCCCGTTCATGCTCTGCCTCTCTCTGTCCCAAAAATAGATAAACGTTGGAAAAAAAAAATTAAAAAATAAAAAAAATAAAAAAAAAATAAAGTCCACTGTGAAGAGGTAAGGTGTTATTTGAAAGTGGACTTTAATTAGTTATGAATGTATATTACAAACTCTCTGGCACACATTAAAATTCTTTAAAAAGAAGCATAAATAATATGATAAAATAGAAGATAAAATGGAATCATGTAAAATGCTCGGTTAAGATCAGAGGAGGCAAAAAAAAGTAAGGGGAGATAAAAAAAGAAGATAAAGGGATAGATGAAATGAATAAATGGGGCACCTCGGTGGCTCAGTTGGTTAAGTGTCTGACTTCAGCTCAGGTTATGGTTTCATGGTTCGTGGGTTCAAGGCCCGTGTCAGGCCTTATGCTGAGAGATTGGAGTATGGAGCCTGCTTCGGATTCTGTGTCTCCCTCTCTCTCTGCTTCTCCCCCACACACGCTCTGTCTCTCTGTCTCTCTCTCTCTCTAAAATAAACATTAATGTTTTAAGTAAAAATTTTAAAAAAATGAATAAAAAATTACAAACATGGCGGACACTAATCCAACTATATCAGTAATTATTTCTAATTCCATCGGGTCTTCTTCTGTGAATTGCATTCTGCTTTGACCAAATTGTATGCGCCAAGGATGTTTGCTTTGTTTGTGAAAACCTTTGTCTTTGCTTTTTTTTGCTTTGTTTTTATTCTTCCTTCTAATATGCTCTGCAAGATGCCAGCCATGGCTGTGCGATGCTGAGTCTCTCTATCTTTTCAATATGAGTACTCACAGCACATTTTTTTAGCATTTTCCTTTGGAACTGATACTTCCTGCTATGGAGAATTTCACCTTTGATCTATCATTTTGTTACTGAAGGGATTCTCATGGTGTGTTTTATAGTTTTTCATCTTATCCACAAAAAGGTCTGTCTTTTCCTCCTTAGCTTCTTGCACTCTGCCAAGTCATATTAAAAGCAACAAAATATTTGGAACCCTATAGTAGACACAATTCTGTAAAACCAGACAATGGGAAAATTGTCTGTGGTTACACTACAGAAAATGTTTATCTGTCCCCAGTGAGCAGTCACAAAATAGTCAAAGAGCCAGAGTTAAGTTCCCTTGGTCCAGGCTGCATGATTATGCAAAGGCGAACTTTCTTGAGGACGGAGCCTGGATTAGGGTCAAGATTATACTTCTTTCCCCCCAAACTGACATGATGACCAATATCTTATTATCAGCTCTTGTGATACATTCAAGCACCACCTTCTGAGGATTAAACTTTTTCTTTTCCCCCAAAGGACAAAGACTTGGATCAGGTCCTAGGTCAGTACTGACTATTCTCTCTCTTTCATTTTCTAAAACAAGAAAGGAGATGATCAGTAATATTTTTACAGGGATTTCCCATGTCCCACAAATGTCTTCATATTTCTAGACATCTTTTTGGCATCCACAAGCAGAGAAGGTCGTACAGAAGAAGAAGAATTTTATTACATGTAAATCCAGCATAACTTCTGAAGTTATAAAAGCCATGAAAGTGCCAACTTACACCTGTATCGGGCATCTTCTTTACCAGAAAAACTGTTGACCTACATTTTTCAGAAGATCAAAGTAAGAAAGTGATCGTCTTTCTTAGCAATTGCCTCGACTAACTTCATCCCTGCAAAATGAAGCTACATTTAATCACTTCCTCTCTTCCTAATCATAAATGTATCTTCTCATACAATAGACTGAAATTCTAGCACCAGTAGTTGGCTGCAAAAACAGTTTAAGAAACAAAATGAATGAACAAAGGAAAACAAGAAGAGAGAGACAAACCAAAACACAGACCCTTAACTATAGAGAACAAATAGATGGTTGCCAGGGGGAAGCAGGTGGGGGGACAGGGGAAATAGGTAAAGGGTATATGGAGTGCACTCGTCTTGATGACAACTAAGTAATATATGGAACTGTTGTATCACTCTATTGTATACCTGAAACTAATATATCACCGTATGTTAACTACACTGGAATAAAAATAGAAAGAAAGAAAGAAAGAAAGAAAGAAAGAAAGAAAGAAAGAAAGAAAGAAAAGGAAATAGGACTCCTTTCATGTTACGAAATTAACTACAATCATGGAACTAAAGAGAAGAAAATTCATGAAAGCTACTAAAACTCTGAGAATCTCCTATGAGAGGGGAGAGGTCAGCTGTCTAAACTGTGGTATTATCAGGGCTAAATCTAAGTCTGACTTGGTAGATGGGGGCAATATGGTATTTCCTATTCAAACATGAGCCTCAGAATCAGGTATATAACGTCTATTATTCTTCATATTAGAGCATATTTCATATTCATAGTCATATTCATATTTGAACAAATCTGAACAACTCACTAAAGGCCATATAGTTAAATGGATGGGAAAGAGCAGAAACCCTTCCTTAAATTAAATAAATGCTGTTTTCAGGTCGAGTGTTCATGGCCCCGGAAACTGAGCTAGAATTTAGAATAAAGCTTCATCCTTGGGGGGAAATAGACTGTAAGCCATAGAAACAAAGGCAAAAACCCAGGAACATGGGTACTGATGGAGGGGTAGGAAGAAGGAAGGCATGAAAGACATGTAGAGTTTAGGATCCCACACTAGGCAACCCACATGCCAGGCTTAGGTGACCCAGAATTATTTTAGCCTACCCCTCTTACCTAGTCTGACCCCCAAATCAAGACTGGAGTGTCCAGTAAAACACCAGGTTTTTTTTTTTTAATTTTTTTCAACGTTTATTTATTTTTGGGACAGAGAGAGACAGAGCATGAATGGGGGAGCGGCAGAGAGAGAGGGAGACACAGAATCGGAAACAGGCTCCAGGCTCTGAGCCATCAGCCCAGAGCCTGACGCGGGGCTCGAACTCCCGGACCGCGAGATCGTGACCTGGCTGAAGTTGGACGCTTAACCGACTGCGCCACCCAGGCGCCCCATAAAACACCAGGTTTTTATGAATGGGATGGGGCCCGGCTAGATATGGGTCAGCCCCTGATTACCCAGGCTGGTAGCTGAGTAAGACTGGAAAGGGCAGAGACTTACTGGCTAAGGTCCAGGTGAGGGCACAGTGTAAATGGGGGTAAGAAGGGACAGGCAGTGGTTTGGATTCGGCAGACCTTAGGAAAAGAAGAGAAAAGAAAACAAAAGTTAGAAGAGTTCTTTGTCTTCCCTCCCCACTCCCTGACATAAATAGAGCACAAGACTTATATATTTCTCAGTTTTGCTACTAGTTGGCCCTGCTAATTCTACAGAAAGTAATAACCTTTTTATTTTTTAGATTTCCTGGACCAATGCAAATTAGACATTATTTAAATTAACATGTGCAGTCAATGAATAAGAAAATATAGACTCAGGGAAACCAGGTGACTTGTAGGATTTCATAGAGTATGGATGAGACTTCACTCTTCAATCTCCTCTATTCTGCCAAGGTTGGGTCCTGAGCAAGGTGGACTTAGATGGAGTGTGTAAGGAGTTTATTAGGGACTGGGGACCCTGGAGAGCAACAAATAGAGAAGGGAAGGAGAGGAAGCAAGAGTAGGTAGAGGGAGAAGTTGAGCTGCAATGCTGTCTTCGTGGAAGCTTCAGCAAACCTTCGAGGGGATTCTGAAGATGAAATCATCACTCCACAGCTGTCCCACGTGAGAGAGCCAGACTCTTACACTCCTGCCTTATTCAACTCTTGAATGCCATTTTCCCCATAAAGGTGAAATGACCTGAGGCAAGGGTTCCTATTCAGCTGAGACATCCCTGAATGGGTTTAAGAGTTGAGAGCGGTCTTCCCATAGCAAGTGCACTTTCCAGGTAATAAGTACTTCATTCCGAAGTGCATGACACATCATGGCTTCCACAACCTAGACATCTTTTATCATTTTATAACTCAGGAAGAATGAGATAGTCACAGGGGCAGACAACTCCATCTGGTTGTACCCACACACTCAAACTAAGCAATAGCTGGAGAACCATTTAAAAATCATTCTGATTCCAAAAGAAGAAAAGGTATAGATGTGAAGTGGGCACTCCTATACTTAGAAGGCAGTAGCTCTCAGATGGTGTGGACATCACGGCTGCAAGTTATTGGGTCACCATTTCCCGAGACCCACTTTACTCTCAGTGGGCTGTAAGAAAGAGTACTGGGCCTGGGGTCTGGAGAACAGAGTTCTCTGTCTTTGTCATGACCTGATTATATCAGTTTATCAGGCTCCTTTAGTCAATTTCTTCAACTCTACAATAGGGCATTCAACTATTCACTTAGTCCCCATCAAAATTATATAACATAACTATAAAGAAATGCTTTATAATGTGGACATGGCTACACTAATACTTCTGTGAAACTGTGGTACAATGAAGATTGAATTGATTAACAGTTCATAGTGAGGCTTTGCATCAGATTTGTACTTTACTGTTTTGTTTACATTGCTAGATTACCAGTCATCAAAAGCTAGAGAATCAATAATTTTTAAAATTCCATTGACTCTTAAAAAAATATTTAGTTATTTGTAGCAATACACATTGTTTTCTTATCTATTGTCTTTCTAATCCATTGCATCTGAAAAACATAAAAGTAAGTAAAATACAATCTTTTGTTTTGCCTATCTCTCTCCTACAGAATATATTGTTTGATCTTACAAAAGGAGCATATAGTTCCTACTTTATTAGACCATTAATTCTCAGCCTGAGAGAAGTTATTGTGCCCTGATAAAACCTTTTACTGTCATAAATACCAGAAAAAGAGAAGTTGGATTCATGGATCTAACTCTTGAATTTTATGACCTCAAAAACTTTAGACTTCATTTGTACCTCAATTTGACTCTTTCCAAAAATGAGGATTTAAAAAATTAACATATTGAGATTCATAGGTGAAATATAATTAGTAATGAAAATGATTGATGAACAATAGAAATAGGTCTTTTCACTCATGTTGACCATACCGATAATAACAGAGTAGCTGTAGAAACAAGTGCCTTTCACAGAAATCAAAAGATATAGTTGCTCGTTGTAGTCAATAGGCAAATGAGGCTTTATTTCTGGATATGATTTCTCAGATTTTGCAAATATTATCTAACCTGGTATTTTCACATCTTGTTCAATGACATATTTTAATGGTGGCTTAAAAGGTCCCACTTTATTCCTTTGATTTAGGACTTCTAAGGTCACCGATACAGCAAAATATCTATCTAAAGAGATTATCTCCACAAAAATTTTAAGAGTTATTCAATGTTGAAATTAGTCAATGATATATCCTTTGAATGAATAAGAAATAAGACAAGTGAGTTTTTACTGAAACAAGCTAGGAAGGTCGGATTTGGGGCCATCACTTTGAGCAGATTTGCAGCCATGATCTCGAGACAGAAAAGGAATTGAAGAATTTTGAAAATACGGAAGACTTACATCCTTAGGAGTGGTATTTCCTGTTTTGCATAGATGGACATTTAAAATTTTTGTTTTCCAAAAGATTATACAAATTAGACACGCAAGCATGTGATCAAAGTATGAAATCTGTATATTTTTGACATCTTCACAAGCTCTTGCCATACTTTAAAGTCAGCAATAAACCATGGAGGCTGTAGGAAAAGGCTGTGTAATTGTTATGAGTTAGACTGACCTTTTATCTGAGCTATGAGTTACTTTGCATAATCAACTAAGCTTAATATCTACCCAACTGCAAATCATCTATTGCTCTGCAGTGATCCTGACAAATGTGTTAGAACTGAGGACTTGCTTCCCTCAAGGACAGAATGGCTAGTCAGAGAGATGACCAGAGATTCTGATAGGGACTCACCTATTGATAATAATTAGGATAGTTTCTTGCTCATTAACCTGAGAGCTTCTTGGGGGCAGGAGATATGTCTTATTTGTATTTAAATTCTAAGGGTGTTAATTAGCCTCTGTCACGTTGCAAGTTTTAAAATCATCCAGTTCCTTTGGTTAATGGAAGAACTCTTATGAGGAAAGGCAAGGAAATAAAAGGATTAGGTACGTAAGTACGGTGTGCCCTAAACTCATGGAAAACCTCCTTGGGCTTCATCTCAGTGTATAGTGTAGTTCTAACAGACCCTCATACACATGCGACTCAGCTCCCCACTCCTTCCCTGCCTCTTTCTCTGCCTTTGTTCCCTTTCTCTTCAAAATTAACTATCATTGCTATCCTTTGATTTTTCCTTTCTTCTCACCCTTGTGCTTTCTTCTTTTTCTTGGTTTCATTACTTCTTTACTTACCTCCTCCAAAGTTCTCTTTTAACTTACTAACTTTTTGGGGGGTTAGGTCTATATGTAGGGTCCCTTTTTTTTTGTAATTATGTTCAGCCTTCTCAAAAGTAAGCATCTGATCATTCATCTCAAAAACGAAGCATCCTTGGGGCACCTGGGTGGATCAGTCGGTTGAGCTTCCGACTTTGGCTCATGATCTCATGGTTCCTGGGTTCGAGCCCTGCATCAGACTAGCTGCTGTCAGCATACAGCCTGCTTAGGATCCTCTGTCCCCCTCTCTCTTTGCCCCTCCCGCACTCACACTCTCTCTCTCAAAAATGAATAAAGATTTATAAAAAAAGGAAGCATCCCTCTCTTTGCCATCATGTCTCATGAGCGTCATTCATAGGCTTCCTAGCAAACCTACAGTTAGTTCATTGTCATGGGACCATGTAGCTTGCCTCTGGTTCCATCACCTGCTGCCGCCATGGTCTGGTCACATGTTTCAAAGTATGTTTTCTTCCTTCAAAAGACACTGGTATGTGTCAAAGAAAAACAAAGCTGGACATTTGTTAAAGCTGTGGAACAAATTTTATTCAGTAGTTACGGACGTTATGGGAAAGAGCAGAACTCCTTTCTGATCTGCGTAGAGGTGACCAGGCATTGTAAAGGGAGAATGGCATAGGGAGAGGGAGCAAGTGGGGGCTTAATTAGAGTCAAGGAAGTGAAAAATTACAGAGTTGGTCAGTGTAAATGCTGATTAGGCCTGCCATGTCTGCTAGTTGGTTAATTATCTAAGTGAGGATTCTATCCTCCCACAGAGACTTGGAGACGGAAGCCCTATCCCTCCTGATGATTACATTTCAAAAGAAATGGTTTTCGGGTCCTTGAAAGAGACACTTCTCAGTTGTAGGAAATGCTTATACAATTCGAAGGACAAAGGAAGAATTCACAACTGCAAGCCCTTTCTGTTGATACATATCTTCATAACCTCGTGAAACTCAATTAATTCTAGAGGGGCTTTAAATTCTCACCTGTAAATAATGGAATTTGGTTTCAGCAAATATGAAAACGAGCCCATTATAACTCAAAGACTTTGCAACCAAACCAAGGAAAAGTGTAAACGTAAGTAGACTCATTTCATCACGGCAACTCTTGTTTGTATATTTCTACACAAGCATAAAAATAAATGACTTAAAAATAAAAGGATGTACATGAGGGGTGCCTGGGTGGCTCCGTCGGTTAAGCGTCCGACTTCAGCTCAGGTCATGATCTCGTGGTCCGGTCTGTGAGTTCAAGCCCTGCATCGGGCTCTGTGCTGACCGCTCAGGGCCTGGAGCCTGCTTCGGATTCTGTGTCTCCCTCTCTTTCAGCCCCTCCCCTGCTCATGCTCTGTCTCTCTCTGTCTCAAAAATAAATAAAAGCATTAAAATTTTTTTTAAAAAAAGGATGTACATGAATCCAGAAGCTAAATCCAAATATGTGTGAAGTTCATTTACTCTGTTATATGTTTTCCAAACGTTTCTACTTCATTTGTTTTTCCTTTTCACTCACACATACACTTCTGACACCAGACGTATGGGTTTTCCACATAAAGCATCTCTGACACTGGCTGTCTGAAGTTAGCATCAGATCTGTACGTTAAGGGCTCAGTCACTCAAGACTGCCCCTCTTCAGATACCAATTGCAACCCTCCAGAGTTTTTGACTTATCAGACCTAAACAATGTTCCCACACCCACCGTTGAGTTCAATAATTTTCTAGAATGGCTCACTGAACTCAAGGAATTACTTACTTACATTTACTAGTTTATTATAAAGGATACATTAAACTTTACAGATAGAGGCACCTGGGTGGCTCTGTTGTTGGTTAAATGTCTGACTCTTGATTTTGGCCCAAGTCATGATCTCACGGTTCATGGGATCGAGCCCCATGTCAAGCTCTGTGCTGACAGCACATAGCATGCTTGGGATTCTCTCTCTCTCTTTCTCTCTCTCTCTCTCTCTCCCTTGCTTGCACTCTCTCTCACACTCTCTCTCAAAATAAATAAATAAGTAAACATTTAAAAAAATGAAGTTTACAGATAGATGACCAGATGGAGAGATACATAGGGTGAAGTCTGGGGAAAGGTTGTGGAGCTTCTGAGCATTCTCTGGGGGATAGATCACCCAACACTTCCATGTGTTCACAGCCCAGGTTTAGAGGCTCTCTAAACCTTATACTTTGGGATATTTCATGGAGGTTTTTCCATGATCATCGATTATTGACCTACTTTCTAATCCCTCTCTCCTTTCTGGGTGATGGGGATGGGCCTGAAAGTTCCAATCTTCTAATGGTGGTTTGATCTTTCCTGTGCCCAGCCCCCATCCTGAAGCAATCCATGAGCCCTTGAAGAATCGTGATTAGATAAAAAAGATACTCCCATCACCTAGGAAATTCCAAGTCAGAAACCGGGAGCAGAGACCTATGTGTGTATTTTTACCTGTTATTTCACATTTGTTTTTAACATGGGACACTCCTGGAAACTTTCCTGGGTTAGCATAATGGAAATTTATTTGTAATATATGATTTCACTATGGTCAACAAAAGTGTTACTCTTAAAGAGGTCTGCATGGCTTTATCATAATTCATATACTCTTGTTTTCATGACATTTTATCCTGATTGTCTTTAGCTTCCAGGTAATGACTTGAATAGCCAAAACTTCAGTCTTTTTAGGCCCCAAAAGTTCTGTGTCACCCTGCCTCTCTATCCCTCCTAGGCTCACCCCAACCTCCTCTGTCTCTAGCAGTTTTCTCTGATTCCCCCCAGTGTACTAGACACCTTCTCACCACAGGGCTTTTGAACTTGCTGTTTCCACTGTCTCTGCTGCTGTCCCACCACTTAATTACAATTTATAATTTTACATGTGTTTTTCAGTTAAAAAATCATTATTGTTTTTCTCAATTAGACTGTAAGTAAAAGGGAAAAGTTATCTGCCTGTTGCCTTCAGTTTGTTTAAAAAATCATTAGATCAGTGAATGGAAAAAATGAATAAATGAATACAGTCTACCTTTTATGCACAAAAATATCATTTTAAAGTCTTGTGGATTTTTTTCCTATTAACACAATTTATTTCTCCACTGAAATTTAGTTACAGTCTTTGTTTTGATTTTAGAAAGAATGTGGAATGGGAAGGGACAGTCATTTAAAAGCCACATGCAGCTCTACAACATGACTGACAGTAAAGATAAAAGGGAAATATGGCAGAATTCAGATAACTTGTCAGTGAACTCCATATAGTATGATTTTAATTCAAATATGAATAGCCCACCATTGTAGGTTTAATTGTGTCCCTTACCCCCAGCCCATTTTTTTAAGGCCTCATTCGTGAGTCTATAAATGTGACCTTATTTGGAAATAGGGTCTTTGCACATGTGCTCAAGTCAAGATGATGCTAGTAAGAAGGTGCTGAATGAGGGCAAGCCCTCATTCAATGACTGGTGTCCTTATAAGAAGATCTATACACACAGACACACACAACAAAGTACCACGTAATGATGGAGGCAGATATTGAAATGATGCATCTATAAGCCGAGGACATCAAGAATTACTGGCAAACATCAGAAAAGAGAAGTAGATAAGGGAATGTCTTCCCTTAGAGACTTCCAAGAGAACATGACCCTGCCAACACCTATATTGGCCTTGTAGGCTCCAAAACCGTGAGACAATGAATTTCTGTTATTTTTCAGCCACCCACTTTGTGGGGGTTTGCTCTGGCAGCCCTAGAAAATAATACAGCTGCAAATGCCTGGCACTTGCCAGCAGTGCTTTTGGAATCTGCAGTGATCTCTGAAAGATCCAAGTGCCCTTTGAAATCAGAGAATCCTGCTACCATTCATTTCCTTTGAGATTCTCAGTGGATCTACCAATAGTCAATGACAAAGACACATTTCCACAAGTGCCCACAGGTCCAGTTCAAAAGCTGAAGAAGATGATTCATGGAACTTTAAAAGGCAACCTTGAGTTTGGGGATGGGGGGGGGTGGATTATTTGTTTTCAGTAACAAAATCCTGTGAACACACAGGCTTAAATGGAGATCACTTTCAATTTGATAGTGTTTTTTTCTCTTCCTCTAATTATTTCCCAATGCAAGGAAACTGAAAGAAGAGAAATGTAACTGTGAAAAGTCTCAATAATTAAAATGTCACCTAGAAACTTTAAGAAGCACTGGCACGAAGCTTAGTATTTTATGCGAAAGTAAGGATTCCGCTATCTTGTGTTCACAGTTGGGACTTTCCGGCACGATTGCACAGCTGTGTCTACATGGAACCAAAACACCACGATGGAGAGTTACATTCAGCCCAACGTTTACAGAGACTTCCAGGTAGCCAAATGTGAAGTTTTTGATAAGATTTCAGATGACTCACTAAACGTTTCATTTTAATCTTTGTTCTGTCATTACGTTGGCAATGGTTGAGTTAGTTTGGAACTGCTTTTGATGCTCTAAGTGAGCAGTTCAGAAATAAGTATTGGTGGAAATGGCCTCTTCCTCTTTTTGAATTGTATTTTACTTTCATCTATTTTATTTACTGAAAATTCTCTATTGTGCTCTATGTTATCGCTCACATTACTCCTTTATAAATATTAATTCTACAACTATTATGTGCCAGACACCCTTCAGTTGCTAGATTTCTCAGGGTGGTCTCATCCATAGAGAACCACTTCACCCAAGCTCATGTTCATCCCTGGGACAGCCCACATGGGACAGCCGATGGGGTTGGAGTTATCAAAGCCTTGCCCTTAATTCTAATGAAGGACAAGTTTGGTAGGACATGTTTTGTTCCAGAGTTCCCTGAGGAGCTGGCTAACACTGATATAGGTTAGGGAGGCTCTGACACCTTGGAGAATTTCGATGGTGGAGAATTTCTTCACGGTAGACCAGGGCAGACTGTAGGAGAGACCATTACAGAACTGGCCTCAGGATAGCAGTTGGGATGGTAGGGTTAGAAACAGTAGTGGTGCTAAATGAAGGCAAGGTGCTGCAATGTTTATAATGAGTGACAAGGTTAGAGTAGCAGCCAGGAGGCTTGATGCAGATACAGTTATGGAACTGGTTAATAGAGCACAGAATCCCTGCGCATATGCAGCCAACAAAGGCATGGCCAATCTCTGACAATTCTAAAAGTCAGAAAAACCTATGAGTTTGTCCCTGCTCAATTATTTACCATCTGTGTTAGTAACCAACTCATTTATCTTCTCTGAATTTTTAGTTTTCAAAATATCAGGGATAATAAATCCCATCTTGCTAGATTACTGCTACATTTAAATCAGTTATTATATACCAAAATATGTAAGACAGATTTCGGCTCACGTATCTCAATATAGGGTAACAATTATTATTTTATCTGTGACATTGACTAGCAGAAAATTAATGAACTCGTCTTCAGAACATTTAACAAAAATGTGTCTATAAGCAACGGAATAGAAAAGTTTAGGAAGAGTAAAATAATAGATATTCAAATTGGCTTATCAATGACAGAATAATCACAAATGTTTATATAGACCTAAATTAGGTCCAAGATAATACAATGGGAAGAAGCAGGGCTTTTTTGGGGAAAAAATGATAATCACCAATATGCTAAAAGAAGAAATTTAAGACCCATTTTCTACTCTATATTATGAAACTTAGACCTTTAAATAAATAGATTGGGGAAAAAAATCATAGCTTTGAAGAAATACTCAAGAGGAGAGCAAAACACCTTTTCAAGGCCTGAGACATGCAGAAAGATAATTTAAATAATGTGATTTCTATTTTTATAGTTAAAAGACAATTTTATATTATGCATCTTGAAGTTTGCCTAGTAAAATGATGACATTTCTTTAAATCTAAATATAAATGCATGGAAGAAAAGGGAAGACAGAAACAGCTTGTCAACATGTGACAGTCAAGTGCCAAATTGTAAGTGAACAATGATAGTAAATGGAGACATATGACATAAAATCTGTTCTTAGTCTTAGGAAGGTTAAGTTTGGCAATATTACCCATTTTTCATGAAAATCAAAAACTAAAAATCTGAGAAGCTAAACATATCTGAGAATGTATGGTCTCTCCCTATTTTCTGAAATTAAGACACCAGGTCCCCAAACTCCCAGGCACACTTGATTTTTTAAACCTGGTAGTTAATTTTATCTCTGGAATGTAGCTGCTCTGATTGTCAAAAATGTGACAACTTTTTCAAGTCTTTTTGACCAATTTCATTTTCCCTAAACCTTCCTAGCTGGTTCTTTTACCCACTCAGATCATTTCCTTCTAGAGGAAACATGAACAGTGCAAATGTATCTTTGGGGTGGTCATTTATCTACGAAGAAAGTAATTCAAATACAATGGACTCATTGAAAACATAGAATTAAATCTTAAAATATTTCAATTCAGTTCCAGTTCTACTACATACCAGCTATGTGATTTGAGTAGCTTAGCTATTCTCTTTGAGTATTGTTTTGTCATCTTTAAATTGGAGATTAATAATATTTCCCTTTTGGAGAGCTAGTTTATTTCTAATTATTTTTGATAATAAAGTGATACTATCTGCATGAAGGTATTTTTAAATGCTAAAACATTTTGGGGGTGTCTTGTATCTTTATTATCCTCATGAACTGATTGTCGAAAAGTTAAATTTGATGTAAATCTATTTTTAATGTCAATTGAAACTTCGGATGACTTGGAGAACTAGCTACATAAGTTGGCATATTGTTGACCAGCATCTCATTACAGCCTTGACTTACAGGTTTCCTGGAGGGGAAATATGACACTCTCTCACTATTGATATTTTCTCTCTGCCACAAACCTTAAACCAACCAAATGATAATGAAAAAAAATGAAGCAGGCAGGAAGAAAGAGAATGAATCAAATTTTTGGTTTGTTTTCTTTAAAAAATATATATTTAAAAATAAGATTTTTAAAACTATAGTGCATAATACCTTTCAAGAGAGGTAAAAGTCCCACAATTTAAGTTAAAAACAATCTGTAAAGAAAAACAGAAACATTACGTGAATAAAAACTAAATCACTAAAATAAAAATTTAAAAACACATTGTTCTTAAGGTAGATACATGGCTTTTTGTTTTAAGAACCAGTATAGGGGTGGGGCGCCTGGGTGGCTCAGTAGGTTGAGCGTCTGACTTCGGCTCAGGTCGTGATCTCGTGGTCTGTGAGTTCGAGCCACATGTCGGGCTCTGTACTGACAGCTCAGAGCCTGGAGCCTGCTTCGGATTCTGTGTCTCCTTCCCTCTTTGCCACTCTCTCTCTCTCTCAAAAATAGATAAAAATTATATAAAAAAAAGAACCAGTGTAGGGGTGGGGGCACCTGGGTGGCTCGGTCAATGGAGAATCCACTCTTGATTTCAGCTCAGGTTGTGATCCCATGGTTGTGGAATGGAGCCCCGAGTGGGGTTCCATGCTGAGTATGGAGCCTACTTATTCTCTCTCTCAGGGCACCTGGGTGGCTCACTCCGCTAAGTGTCCAAGTCTTGATTTCAGCTCAGGTCATGGTCTCACAGTTCATGAGTTCAAGACTCACACTGACAGCACAGAGACTGCTTGAGATTCCTTCTGTCTCTCCCTCTTTCTCTGCCCCTCCCCCTGCTCCTTCCTTCTCTGTCTCTCTCTCTCTCAAAATAAATAAACATTTTTTAAAAATTGAAAAGATTCTCTCTCTCTCTCTTTGCCCTTCTTCCACCCTTTCTCTAAACCACCCCCCCCAAGAAAACAAAAAAGAACCAGTGTAGATTTCTTAAACGAGTATATGTCAGACACATGGCTCCAGCTTCTCATCTTCCTCTCTCTTTTCAATCCAGTCTCCTCTCTCTCAACTACTATTTTCCTTTTTATCATTAGCACTAGAAATGTTAGTGAAGATTTTCTTTAAATGCTCTTAACGGACCTGGCAAGGTAAAATAGACAATACAGAAAAATAGCATTCAATTCAATATGTGCACTAAAGATGTGAAAAAAATGCCTGACACATTTAAAAACAGGATCTTTATATGGCACTTGGAATGCACCACAAAATTTCGTGTCCACCTCAAATTGTGTCTGAGTAAACTGAATCCAATTTAATCATTTTTATTGAGGTATAATTTACATAACCTAAAGTACAGTTTTTTAGTGTTTGGTTTGATGAGTTAGATAAATCTATATATGTTACTACAGTCCAATCAAGTTACAGGACATTTCTTTCATTGTGGAAAATTCCCTTACTCTCTGTCCCAACTACTCTTCTCACCTACCCAATGCATTTATTGTTCCCAAGTTTATCTTAAAGCGTGTTGTATGTGTTCTAGCATTTCATGCCAACGGAACCATCCACTATATATTTATTTGTGTCCTAGTTCATTTGTTCAAGAAAATGCACTTGATGTCCATGTCTGTTTATCAATACATTATTTTGTTATTGCTGTTAAGTATTCCAGTTTATGAAAATAACACAATTTCCTGTAACCATTCTTCTGTTGATGGACATTTGAGTTTTTTTCCAATATTTATGACCATGAATGAAACTGTATAAACATTTTTGTACAATCATATTTGGACACAGGTTTTTATTATTCTACATAAATATGTAAGAGTAACATTTCTTATGGTGCATGTGTTTTTACTGTTATTTTTTTAAACTGCAGGGGTGCTGGGTGGCTCAGTCCATTGAGCGTCTGTCTCTTGATTTGGGCTCAGGTCATAATCTCATGGTGGGTGATCTCAAGCCACGCATAGGGCTCCACACTGTCATTGTAGAGTCTTCTTGGGATTCTTTCTCTCCTTCTGTCTCTGTCCGCCCGCCCCCTGCCCTCTTTCTCTCTGTCTCTCAAAATAAATAAATAAGCATTAAACAAATAAAAAATAATAAAAATTGCCAAACCAAACCAAATGACAACAAAACAACAACAACAACAGCAATAACAACAAATCCCCAAACCATTTTCCAAAGTGTTTGCATGTTTTATATTCCCACCAACAACGCAGGAGAGTCCCTATTACTTTTCATCCTCCCAATACTTGTTATTCTCTCTTTTCTTGTGATTTTTCATTTTAACTAAGTGATACCTGATTTGGGTTTTAATTTTAACTTTTTTGGTGACCAATGTCGTTGAGCATTTTTCCATGTTCCTAATTGAATGTAAATTTTTTCTTAAGAGTCTGTTGGGATCTTTTGCTTCATTTTATTGGACTGTTTTCCCTTTTTTTATGTTTGAGTTATCTTATGACTTCGTAGACAAGTCCTTTTTCAAATTTATCTACTGTGCATATTTCTTCAAGTCATTGAATTGTGACCTCATTTTCTTAATGGTGACTTTCAAGAACAAAATTAATTAATTTGTATGGAGTCTGACTTATTTTTTTGGATGTTATGAGCTTAATTGTGTTCTCCTCAAATTGATATGATGAAGTCCTAAATCCTATTATTTCTTAATGTGCCTGGATTTGGAGATATGATCTTTAAAGAGGTTTTTAAGATAAAATGAGGTCCTATATGTGGATCCTATCCAAAATGATTGGTATCCTTATTAATGACACAGACACACACATGCACACATGAAAGACCATGAGATGACACAGAAATAAGGCAACAAGATAGGCAACAACAATAAATCAAAAAGAAAGGACTCAGAAGAAATCAAATTGACCAATGTCTTGATATTGGACTTCCCTCTTCCAGAACTGTGAAAAAATAAAGTTTTGTTGTTTAAGCTCCCTAGTCTGAGTTGCACTGTTATGGTGTCTTTAGCCAACAAAATGATTACTTTTCTTTATTTCATTTCTAAGAAATCTTTGCCTACTCCAAGACCATGAACTATATTCTCTTTCTCTTTTGTTCTTTGTACATTGAAGCTTCCCAAGGTTAGTTTTATATTTAGGTCTATGATTCACCTTGAATTAATTTTTGTGTTTGAAGTGACTTAGTGTTCAAGCTCACTTTTTTTTTTTTAATAAGGATATCTGTTCCACCATCAGTTGTTGAAAAGCCATTCTTTTCCCATTGAATTACTTTGCCACTGTTGTTGAAAAATAATTTCCAATATGTGTGGGTGTATTTCAAGGCTCTCTCTTCAGCTATATTGCTCTACCTATGTCCACACCAAAACCCCACTGCGTTGATCATGGAGTTTCAAGTATTGATATGAATAGTGTAAGTCGTCTAAAATTTTCTTCTGTTTCAAGGTTGATTTGGTCATTTTAGCATTTGCATTTCCATATAAATTGACATCTTGTCAATATTAATAAAAATATCATGCTAATGCTTTGATTAGAATTTAATTGAATCTATAGACCATTTGGGAAAGGATTGATGTTAATAACATTTACCATCGTCCCTGGGATACATAATCAATAGGTACACACACACATTCACACAGAAACAAATATATTTCTATACAAGGAAAACAAATTTTAATCAATAAACAGGCTACATGTAACAATCTATTGAGGCTTTATTTAAATTTCCTCTGTAATATTTCATAATTCTCAATGTAGAATTTTTATGTTTCATACTTGTTTTATGTTTTTGATGTTTTTATAGATAGCATGTATATTTAATTTGATTTTTCAATTTTCAATTTGTTTTGCTAGTATATAGAAACATATTTGTTTCTGTATGTGTGTGTGTACCTATTGACCATGTATCCTGGGGACAATGGTAAAACCACCTGTTCTAATAATTGTTTTTGTAAGATTTGTTAAGATTTTCTGGGCAAACAAGCATACCATCTGTGCATAAAGAGAGTTTACTTCTACCTCTTTCAAATATTATTTGTTGTTTTTAAAATTCTTATCTTACTACCTTATTGTACAGGTTATGGATTCTAGGATAATTCTGAACAACACTGGGAGTATAGACATTCTTGCTTTGTTCAGATATTAGAGTGATGATTTTTAATAGTTCACCATAACATGTGGTGTTAACTTTAGGCCTTTTTTCTCTATCCCTCTTTTTTCTAAGTATTTTTATAAAAACTGAGTGGTAATTGCATTTAATGTTTTTTTTCTATTTCTATTGAAAAAATTATAACATTTTTTACCAAATTTGTTTTTCTTCTCTAGTTCTATTGAGAGATAATTGACATGTAACATTTTGTACATTTGTGTACTATGTGATAGTTTGATAAACATATATGTTGCTAAATGTTTATATAATAAGGGTAGTTAACACATCAGTCACCTCACATAATTACCATTTTGTTGTTGTTGTTATGATGAGAACATTAAATCTTTACTCTTATGACAACTTTAACATCTATAATGTGCAGTCATTAACTAGAGTCACCATGCTGTCCATTAGATCCCTAGAACATAAACATTATTATAACTGAAATATTGAACATTTATTTATTTATTTTAAAAGTTTATTTATTTTTGAGAGAGAGAGAGAGAGAGGATGTGGGGGAGTGGAAGAAAGAGAGGAGAGAGAGGAAAACTCAAGCAGGCTCTGTGTACTGTCAGCACAAAGCCCCATGCGAGGCTCAAACCCGAGCCAGGCAGGTGCCCTGAATGTTTGAACCTTTAGATCAATATCTCTGTTTCTTCCACACATCAGCCCCTGACACCCACCATTCTATTCTCCATTTCTATGAGTTCAATATTTTTAGATTTTACATATAAATGAGATCATAGTCTTTATCTGTCTTATTTCACTTAATATAAAACCCACAAGGCCCGTCATGTTGTCTCAAATCAGAATTTCTTCTTTTTAAAAAGTTTTTAAAGCTTATTTATTTATTTATTTTGAGAGAGAGAGAGAGAGAGAGAGAGAGAGCGTGCCAGTGAACAGGGGAGGGGCAGAGAAAAAGGAAAGAGAGAATACTACGTAGGCTGTGCACTGTCAGCGCAGACCCCGATGTGGGGCTCGAAGTCATGACCATGAGATCATGACCTGAGCCAAAACCTAAGTTTTGGACCTGAGTCCAATGCTTAACTGACTGAGCCACCCAGGCACCCCAAAAGGATTCTATATTTTTTATGGCTCAGTAATATTCCATTATTGGAATATTGCTTTTTCCTTATCCATTCATTTGTCAATGGACACTTAGGTTGCTTTCATGCCTTGAGTATGGTAATAATGCTACAATGAACATGGAAAGAAGTGGGGGAACCTCTTCAAAGTAGTGATTCTAATGCCATTGGATTTATGCTTAGATGTGAGATTGGTGGATTATATGTTATTTCAGTTTTTAACTTTTTTTTTTTTTTTGAGAGAGAGAGATTAGGTGCAAGTGAGTGAGGGAGAGAAGATCCTATGAGGGCAACGATAGAGATGGGGGGAGAGAGAGAGAGAAGCAGGGCTCACTTGAAGCAGGACTTGTGTGTTCAACCAAAGTGGGGCTCCAGCTCACCCGATGCAGAGCTCAAACTCATGAATGGTGAGACCATGACTTGAGCCACATAGTTAGCTACGTAACTGACTGAGCCACCCAGGTGCCCCTCTGTTTTCAACTTCATGGTGGCTGCACCAATTTACATTCCCACCAATTGTGCACAAGGATTAGCTTTGTTCACAACATAGATAGCATTTGTTGTCTCATGGAAAATGACAACAGCCATTTTAAAATATGGAATTTTAATTTGCATTTTCCTGATGATTAGTGATGTTGAACACTTTTTTAATATACTTGGAAGTATGTCTGCTCAAGTCCTCTGCCCATTTCACATCCTGGTTCTATAGATTTGCAGGTGTATTAGTCAGCTTTGTTAAAATAATATTGTACCACAAACAATCTCCAAACTCAATCTCTTATGCAAATAATAAATTATTTCTTAAGAATAGTTTTGTGGATCAGCTGGGGATACTACTGACCTTGGTATGGATCCAAGTTTTGGGTTGAATTTAAGCTGACTTTAAATTTCTCTTTGGTCTTTAAAAAATAATAAAATTAATGAATGAAGTAATTAATTAATTATTCTTAGGTCTGCAATCAGCAGCTAATTAGGCATGTTCTTACAAGGGGAAGACAGACTCATAAGAGACTGAGTGATAACACTTGTTGCATGCTAATGTCTCAGTTTAGAAATGGTGAAGTGCCATCTGCTCATATTCCCTTGGGCAGATTGAGTCACGTGGTCATGCTCAAAGTCACTAGAGCAAAGTATATAGTCTACCTATCTTACTGCGATGTAGAATTACATATCTACAAAGTTACATAATAAAAGGTATGGTTGTAACTCCTGTAACAGATTAGTGAATAATTGGGAATGATGATCCAATCTATTTCACAAGAAATGACCTTCCTATCTGAAGTTGACTGCTTAGTGATACTATTCCTATAGAATATGCTCCAGCCACTTTTTTGTTTTGATAATATCTCTCCCCTCTGCCCAAAACCCAATAGGAGTTGGAGGCTCACGTTAAGTGTGTTCCTCTCATCCTGTGCTTTGATCTATACTGACATATTTTACCATATATCTCACCGTTCACTTTACTTCTACTTATCCCATCACTGCAGTGAAAGTTTTCTTAAGTCATACCATGAGTCTTTACTTTGTATCTTCAGCACTTTGCATCAGATAGAGCACAGGATTAACATTTGGAAATGTTAAATGTATTCCTGACTGGATGAATAAATGCTCATCCACACTTATTCCTGTCTACACTTAACTAGTTTCATTCTAAATTTAACTATGAGGGAAGTGCAAAAGTATAGTTCTTAGAAAAGTCAGAGTGGAAAATAAAGGCAGAAGAAAGGAAGAAAAGAAAGGAAAGGAAAATAAAGGAAAGGAAAGGAAAGGAAAGGAAGACAAATGAAAAGAAAAGGAAAGATTAGTCAGAGGTTTAAGACCTGAAAAGAGAATAACGTATCAAATCTATATTGAGGCAATGTACTAAAACACACCTACATATAGCATATTTGAAATACATTCAATTTATTATAACTCATTCTTCCTTTGATTTGCATAGAATTTTGTTTAAACATTTTTGTAGATTTTTTTTTTTTCCTACTTATGGCAGAATGAGTCAGATACAAGAGAGGGAGATGTTATACAACATTTCAATAACCAAAGTATGATTTTGGGCAAATAATTGAAAATTATTTTTGTGGGCTAATTGTTCTGTATATAAAACAAGTGTTAAAATTTAAAGCAACCCTGGCAGGGAGGTGTGTTTCTCTTCCTAACATGCAGGTAGGTGGTGATACAAGTTTTCAATGTTTCCCAATGGCATTCAACTAATATTATAGAGAAGAATTAAAAACACAAGTCTGTGTTCATATTGTATTTAATATATTTACTTTCACAGATAGTGTATATACATAAAAAATCAAGAAATTTGGAATAAAAATTCTCAGTTGAAACAACATAGAAAAGTGTATTAAAGTATTATAGTGTCTGGAATTATTATCTTCCTCTTAACTTCTCACTCTAGAACTCATGAATATTTTTCTAATTCCAGTGCTAATATCCACAGTAAAGAGGAAAAGTGAGACTTTTTCTCATTTAATATTTTTTAAGAAGATAACGGCTTTCATCCTTTTATTCATCTTTAGCCTTTGAAACTGGGACTCAGCATGAGCATATTCTTGGCGATTACTGTCATCTAGAATAACTTTTTATCTTTTTTTTCCAATTGACCTTTTACCTAGTCCTCGTTACTCACCACAAAACAAGATGTCTTCCTCTTGTTAATAGTTTCTAATGCCATTCCCTTTCAACTATGATTTACTACCATCATCAGGTATGTTTTTTGATAAAACAATTTCTTTGATTTGTTCAACCAAATCAAGTCATGGTACATGATGGATACACTTACGAAAAGAAGCCTTAGCATTTCTAGGAATAACTCCCAAAACTTAAAACACCTACAACATCCATTAATTAACCTATTTCATGAGCATCTTCTTTGCCGAAGGTGTGGCAATTCTCTTTGCAATTGCACTCTATGAAAGTTACATCCAATAGCTAGCTTTAAAATATACTCAGTTCACCTGGGGAGACTTGCATATGCATATAAAACATAACATTAATTTAACAGAATGTGGAGTATGTCCTACATTATAGGCTATGTATTGGACACTGAGGTTATAGCATTATACAAAGAAGATAAAAATCCTCACTCTTATGTACCTTATATTTTAATTGGAAACACAAGCAATAAAAATATGATAATTAATAGCATACATAAGAAGTTATACATGCTATGGAAAAGCTACAGGCTAAGGTTTGATGGAAAGTATTGGGGGTTGTATGTGATTACCATTTTAGATGTGTGGCCAAGATAGAGTGTCATGAAAAAAGCAGCACGTGAGCCATGTAAATATCTAGCTAATGAGGGTCCCTGGCAAATGGAACAAACAGGGCCAAGACTTTGAGGTCGGGGCACCTGGCGTATTGTACTCAAGAAACAAGGATTAGATCAGTATGCTGTAGCAAAGTTTGCAACATGTGACTCATAGGAAATAAGGTAAAAAAATGTAATTAGCGCACAAGTTTTGTAGGTTCTTTCAGGTGAGTATAAGTTCTCTGGCTTTTGTTCTGAAAGCATTGGGAGGGCATTGGTAGAATTACATTATCTTACTCTATGGAGTCAAAGATGTTTGCCAAAAAAAGTAAGTTGGAGAACAGATCAATCAATAGTCCAGGTTAGTGATGATGCAGGTTTGGACTGGGGTGGCCATGGTGAAAAGCTGGTGTCACCAGAGGCAGTGAGAAATTCAGGATATATTTTGAAGGAAGAGCCAACATTTTATGATTGACTGGATGTGATGTTTGAGAAAATAAGAGAGATGCCTTCAAGATTTTTGAACCACAACAATCTAAGACCGAAACTCTTAAAATAATACCATGGATTTCTACAATGATGTTAGTTTTATACAACCATAGGACATTCTCTGTATTAGTGAAGTCGGCCAGAAAAGAACAAAAACCTTATTAAAAGAAGCAGGTTAAAACCTGAACCTTTGGGGACAGGTAGGATTTGGACAGAAAAGAGCAGAGGGGCATATTTCTAATGACGTCAATGCCACAAGCAGGAGAAATAAAATACATTATGTGTGTAACCTGGTAACCTTGGTCTGAACCAAGAACCTGGGGAGCCAAGAAAAAGTAATTACAAATTAGTTAGGGATTACATTAGGGAGAATTTTAGAGGTTAGATCAAATTGAATGAGACTAGCAAGTAGGATAAGATAATAATACTAGATAACAATGAGGTAAGGATGCAACAATAATATATATGATAATTTTAAAAGCATTTGGAGATAATGGGGGAACACAGTAATACTTTTAATCTAATCAGAATAGATTTTCCCTCTAAGTGACAATGCAAAATTTAGTACCTATGCTAAGGTATTGAGTGCTTGGGTTGGGTCCGTTATGGTGTGGTGGGTTCCTTTAGAAGCCAACACTTATAGACTAGTGATTTGCAAGTGCTACGCAAAATGAGTAATAACCTAATTTGGTCAGTATTTCATAAAACATGCAACCTCTATCAAGTCCTTAATCCATCAAGTGTGTTTTATTGCATTCAATTAAGAGCGGTACTATTGTTTCTGATTACTATTAACGGGCAAATGATCAAGTGTCACCCAGCGAGATATTGGTGACCATCAAGTAACCGAACAATGTGTCAGAACAATGTATTGTTTGCTTTCTACCACTCAGTGACTTCGTAGAATTTGCCCTGAATACAGTCTTTAACATTATATCTTCTCAGTAGATGTAGCATTACCTGTGGGCTTTGCTGAATCAAATTCCTGGGTTTTTGTTTTTTGTTTTGCCCCTATCAGAACACCTCTGATTATGAATATGTCTGTTCTCTAAGGGAGCCATGTTATAGAGCCCATTTATGTTCTTTGATAGGAAAATCAAGAGAAGATGGGGAAACACAGTGCTGCATTTCCACAATATTGTGTTATCTCTAGAAGAAAAATACTAAAAGAAGTCTGATGTAGTTTGCATATATATATTAAAAAGAGAAATGCCATGTCAAATTAGTTTACATATGCAATTATGTATAATATATCATATATGTGTATTAATGTACATGCATTTTATTAATTAAAAATTTTAATGTTCATTTTTGAGAGAGAGAGAGAGAGAGAGCAGGAGAGGACCAGAGAGAGGAGGAGACACAGAATCCAAAGCAGGTTCCAGGCTCTGAGCTGTCGGCACAGAGCCCGACATGGGGCTCAAATTCGCCAACCGTGAGATCACGACCTGAGTCGAAGTCAAATGCTTAACTGACCGAGTCACCCAGGTGCCCCCAATGTAAATTCATTTTAAAAGGGTGACTTTTGGGACACTTAGGTGGCTCCGTCAGATGAGTATCTGACTCTTGATTTCAGCTCAGGTCATGATCCCAGAGTCATGGGATCAAGCTGCAGACTGGGTTCCGTGCTGAGCATAAAGCCTGCTTAAGATTCACTGTCTCTTTCCCTCTGCCCCTCTGCCCTGCTTTTGTGCACATGCACATGCACACATTCTCTCTCTCTCAAAAACAAAAACAAAAACAAAAACAAAACAAACAAAAACCCTAAAAGGGTGACCTTTGCAGTATGAAATCACATTTTCAAGGACAGTAGGTAGAGACTTTCAGCTGGAGTAATCTATAGGTGAAGTCTTCTTAAAATGTACTTTCTAAAATACTTTCACACCAGTACCTTGGAAATAAACTACTAAATGACCAAAATGACTTAATCAATCACTGGTTCAAAAGAAATCCCTCACTGCCCATCTCTTATAAGTGGACAGAGGTACTCATCCTTGGCCTGAGTCCGTCTTGTCTGTTTTGTGTACCAAGTAATGAATGTTGGAGAGCTCTGTTAGCCTGTTAACAAACACCAGTGGCCCCAGAGCCTGAGAAAGAGTGCATTTATTCACTCACAGTATCTGACCCAGACCGTGAGCAATTTATCTCTAGAATGAGTTAACTTATCTCTCTAACCAAATTATCCTGAAGCTGTATTTCCCAAGCTTCAGTTAGCCATGGATTAGACACATGTTTAACCACTTTGAGTATTATTTGGTTATTTTCATTGTATCAACAAATTTTAACTAACTAAATCTGCATGTGCTAATACTTATTTCACAGTAAGATAAGCACGTAAATACTCAAACACAGAATGTTTGTATATTTTATCATTAAAAAAATCTTGAGTACTGTGTATCATGTTTTGAAATGCAGGAACTCCAAAATTAAAACTGGCAGCAAGAATTCTCCCATAATCCATGTTGATGTTGCACTCAACTGTACTCCCCTGTTGTAAAACTGTGAAAAGCATTTAAATTCATCCAACAGATGGGTGTCCAACACCTGATGTGTAAGGAGGACTTTCCTACCTCAGGGAATCTAAGAGGACATGACTTGGTATCTATTTTCAAAGTGCTTATAGGATATCAGGGGCAGAAATTACCATGTTGAGAGAAACGAAAAGAGGGTAGATAAAGCGACGAGGGAATTCAGAAGGAAACATACTTCTGATCAAGGGGATGAGAAAAGAATGCAGGAACAAGGTAAAGTTTTTCCTGGGCCTTTAAATGGCAGATTAAACACTTAATATTATGAGGGGTTGGGGAAAGATGTTCCCAAAGAGCTTTGATGGCAGGAGTGACATTAACAAAGACATTGACAGAAGTGTGCTGGGCAGGATCAGGGAACTAAATATGGCTCATAGAGTACAGGGCACAGGAATTATGCTTAGGGATAAGAAGGCTAAAAGTGGAGTCAGGTAGTGGATTATGCAATACTTTAAATGCCAGCATATGAGATTCGGAATTCTGCACTAAGGGATTCTGTAATTATTTTTCTCTCAAAATCATGTAACTGTTACATGTACATATATTCACTTTCTATAATGTATAATGAATTATCATAATGAAACTTGTATCATCCTAAGTATTACTGCTATTATGATAGCATGTATATTATATTGATCTTATCATTAATGTGCTATTACATGACATATATACATTTCATATGTATGAATATTTATGTGCATACACACATACACATACTGCTGCTCCAAACATTATACATCATTCAAACTGAAAAGGAAAAAGTGCAGTATTAGATGGACTTTGTTATCCATATTTTTCAAATCTTAAAACTGGCATTCAGAAACACTGAGACTATCTAGCGTCACAGAATTAGGATTCATCTCCATGTCTGTTATGACTCAATTTATGGTTCTTGATAATCATTAAATAAGGCAAAAAAGCTTTTATAATTCAGATTCTTCTGGGGGCTATTCTTCATTTTAAGAATTGATTAGAGTCTCAAAAAAAAACCCACCAGAATTGATTTGAGTTTCTCTGTTTCAGTATAAACACACAATCTCTCTCACAACAAACTCATAACATTGGCATTGATAACCAGAATTTAATAACCAGTATACTCAGGGTCACTGGCAGAACCAGACTTGGACCCACAGCCCTTGGTTATCAGATGCTTTACTCAAGTCATGTTACTGAATTACAGTATATTCATTTGGAACACAAGGATCTTTGAACTTAGAATCTTGAAAGTCCTTGCCAAATCTATGAAGCTATGACAACATACTTAACCACAAGCATGAACCACAAGCATGTAGGTCTCAGTAATTTCATCCTGTTCTTGACTTCAGTGTTTGGTACGGTCCTTTTTAGAAAAAGTAAAATACTTTATTTTGAGGACTGTTATTAATTTTGAGAACTGCAAAAATGGAGAGATTGTCTTTGTTTTATGTCAATTATGGTATAGTAAAAGGAAAAAAAATCTTTGGATTCATCACTTCCTGCCTATGTGATCTTGAATAATGTATCTATAGACATTCCGAATTCTAGCTTCTACATGTATGAAGATAGAATGGTAAAGATTAGAAGTAATATATTTCAGGGTCACCCAGGTGGCTCAGTTGGTTAAGCGACAGACTCTTGATTTCGGCTCAGGTCATGATCTCTTGGGTCCTTAGTTCGAGCCCTGCGATGGGCTCTGTGCTGACAGTGCAGAGCCTGCTTGGGATTCTCTGTCTTCCTCTCTCTCTGTCCTTCCCCTGCTAGCTCGCTCTCTCTCTCTCTCTCTCTCTCTCTCTCTCTCTCAAAATAAATAAATAAACATTACAAAAAAAGAAGTAACTTATTTGAGACACTAGCGACACATCTGGTACTCAGCATAAGAGAGATAATAGCGCATGCTGTTCATGAGCACAAGTTTTGGCGTCAGGTGGCCTTGGGTGATGGGTTGTTTAACCTTGAAGGTATATGACTCAACCTAAGACTTTAAAACAGAGACTGTAAATACCTACTTCATAGTGCGGTAGTAAAACAATAGAGGACGTATTACTTAAAAACTGCTTGGCACAGCTCTTGGTGCAGGTGATACCAATCAATCAATCAGTCAATGTATACATGTTTTAAATTATTTTTTAGGAATTGGTAACAATTACAACTACTAATGAATCTGATAATAATAAATGATGATAGCTATTGCTGTTATTTTCCCATAGAGTTACTTCTATGTCTTTTTGACTATTTGAAAGAGGATATTTAAAATATTGGTCGATTTATAATTTTTAAAACACTATGCATATGTTAAGTGACATGTCACCTGGATTACATATTCCCATAATGTTTTAACATTGGCCACTGATAATCAGGTGTCTAGCATGAAATTTCCCCAAGTAGTAAAGAGTCATTCTGAAAATTCTTTCTGTTGTCTAAGATGTAAATAACAGGCTAAGTAAAGTTGCCAAACCAGGGTATTACCGAGATAGCTTTCTAATATGATATAATTAAACTGTGTGAGAGAAAGCAATAAAATTTCTTGGTTTTGTTTCTGAAGGCTCTAGGAAAAAACAGTATTCCAAATGTATATTTTGGTCAGTGTTTATGAAAGCTAAGAAGAGAGAACTCTTTCTAATTGTAAATGCAAGAACACATATTCTGTTACATAGAGTTACAGTGTCTAAACATAAAACTATTAAAATGTGCTTTGGAATCAGTTTATAATGATTAGGAATTTCAGGAAAAAACAATGTCTTTCTGGTGTCATTTTCCCTAAAATACCAGTCTATTTTATTATTAAATTATAACCACAAGTTGTTCATTTTTAGGGTAAAATAGCCAGTATTAATTTGCTCCCTATAGGACTGTTCTCCAAGTTTATTTATTCTTGTCCTAACTTTTGCCTTAATGAATGCGTTATCTGTTCTTTTCTAATCCTGCTACACAAGAATGGTAAGGGATATCCGGCATGAACGCCTTTTGACCCTAATCTTAAGTGCACTGAAACATTCCTGAAAGTCAAAGCAGTGTGCCTTTTCACTTCTCTGCCCCTGAAATCTCATACTTAAAGCACACTGTGTTTGTCTGCTTTATTTGCCTCAGGACAGAAATCCTGACCTTCTGGGCCATTCATTCTACCATGCCCCTTCGTGGGTCCTAAAAGCTATTTTACCCTGGGGAAAATTAAATAGAGCAAGAAAAATGAGGACTCAGATTATTTTGTGAATGAAGGAAAGGGAGATTGATAAGAATCAAACATTCAGGCTATCTTCGCGCGCACACACACACACACACACACCCTTAATATGTATATATAAATGTGTATATATTGTGTGTGCGTGTGTATATATATATATATATATATATATATATATATAATGTTGTATATATAAACACATATAGAATTTATATAATATAGATTATATGTATATAATATGTCATATATGTATATATATCATACTTGGAGAGGTATATGAACTCTTGATCTTATGTAAGTTTCTATTATCTTCAGTATTAAGATAGGGAGTTGGTGCTGTGACCAGGTTGCCGGCTTATAAAGTCAAATCTTCATCATAGTGGATGAATGGTATAGGTATAATATTGAGCCAAAGATGTCAGATCCAAAAGAGTACATTAACTATGATTCCAGTTAGTATCAATCTATGAGATTGGGGATCGTGCTAGTAGTTAGCCTTAGCAAAGTACTGATGACAGGACAGGAGTAGGAAGGTATTTCTGGTTATGGGTCCTTGGATATGCGTGTGGTCCCTGTGAAAATTTATCAAGTTATACTATTATAACATAGTCCTTTATGTATATGTCACTTAAATAAAATGTCATAAAAGTATTTCATCTAGAGAACCAAATTTACAACTCTCAGTCATAGAAGAGCAGGACTCTTTTATTTTACCTAGTTTGAAAGGTATAGAGAACTGCATTTTAGGAAAAGACCACTTTGGGGTGCCTGGGTGGCTCAGTCAGTTAAGCATCTGACTCTTGCTTTTGGCTCAGGTCATGATCTCACAGTTGCTGAGATTGAGCCTTTCATCAGGCTCTACACTAATAGCAGGGAGCCCGCTTGGGATTCTCTCTCTCCACCCTCTCTACCTCTCCCCTCCCCATGTTCTCTCACTCTCTCAAAATAATTAAATAAATAAACATTTTAAAAAGGCTACCTCAATACAAAATAAGGGAGGGAACTATGATTTAGCACAAAACTACTAAAAAATCCTAATTATTCTTGAAATATTTTTCTGCACTTGCTAATAATACGTTGCCAGATGTTGGAGACGTAAGAGTGATTAAAAGGGGGTTTTGCCTGCAAGGACTTTGCGGTCTAGGAGGAAGGAGAAGAACAAGCACCAAGGGAAATTACTATTTTCAATATGACAATTACTCTAAGAAGTGTATATATTACACATGGTGAAATTGGAGTTCTAAGGAGGAACACGTACATGGAAATGCATACACACAAGCCTCATTGGAACACAGGCATTTCGAAAAGAGCTGATATTTGCGTTGTCTACTCCTGGAATGAGTCTGAATTAGCCAAGTAGACCAAGAGTGTTCTAGACATCCTACAGGTTTCCTACATGCATCAGGTGATAGATACACAAATACAATCCCCAAATGCATTCATTACTCTCAACATTTTCTCAGTTGGACTCCAGATGGGGCACTAATGAGCCTTTCTAAAGGCCAGAAAAAGAAAAGGTGTGTGCCTTTGCCGTGTCCCAAATGACGGTGCCCAGAAGAAGGACGTGAGTGGCAGAGGAGGGTAAAAAGAACAGCCCCAAGGAAAGTGTTCCAAAGGTAATTAATTCCTACCCTAATGGAAACATAGTGTGTCACATGTGGAAGAAATATCAAGGAATGGGGTGGCAGAACAACAGGGGAGCTGCTCTTAAAATGGCTATTCTGCCCCTTATTTATGGCACAATCAGGAAGTTTCCAGCATTTGGATCAACACCACCACCAGGATAGAGGCACCTCGATTCACCATCCGTATGTATATAAATAAAACAAGCTAACATGCTCGAAGTAATTGAGACAACAGGAATCCTAAGGCATAGTTCTCGAGCTAGAATATTAGCTTCTCAACCTTGACTATTGGCCAAATTAGGATCAGAGTGACTCATTAGTGGGTTTCAGAAATAGCCTCAAAAAATAGTTCTTTTCTAAGCAAAGCACAAAGAAAACATGTGCATGCTTGTGGCAAAAGGGAGAAAATAATTAAAAGCAAGCAAACAAAAGAAGCAGAAAACCTTTTCTGAAAGAGAATTGTTTCAAAAATACCCAGTATCCTTCCAGGACCTCAATAGGTGAATATACATGTTTAAATCAACTCCCTAAACGATGATCATTGAAAGGAAAGCATTTCCCTGAGAAACCAATAAGCTAAAAGTTTAGAGGAATGATGAGAAAAGCACCACTAATAAGAGTTTTAAAATTAATCTTAAATTGTATCGTACTGCAAACTTACTAGTTCCCTCATAAATGAGTTTACTTGTCTACAGAACAAACTATTTTTGAGGGCATACAAAGATCCTCATCATCTGGATCTTGATTATCTTTCCAGCCTCTATGCTCTCTATTCTCCCTCACTTATACAGCATTTTCCCACTACTGTGACCCCCCTGGAAGTCCCTGAATTAACTGCCTTGTCAGACTCCCCATGTCTTGAAATACACTCTTTGCTTTACCAAGAATGACCATCTCACCAGAGATAATACATTCCATCTCACGATGCCCAACACAATGGACGCTTTCCATAAAACATTTGTGAAATGGAAAAATGAGAGAGCATTAGACTTTATTTATGAGTTTAAAGACATTATTCAAGGTTATTGAAAGATGCTAAATTTAAATAATCCCTGAAGATGCAGTGATGATTGCCTCCTCCACTGCCTTGAATTGTCATCAGACACAGCTCATTTAGTCCCTGGGTGCCTAATAAGAGAATTTTCAGGGAAGGAGAGGCTGAGGTGAAATGTAGTAATTCTTGCTAACAGTTTGGAGACAGAGTTTACATTAGGATGAAGTGAAAGTACAGTGTTGGTTTTTTTTTTCCTAATTTGGAGCTTGAAGTTGCAAAATTCTCAGTCTCTATTCCAATTACCTATGTTCATCTTTTCCACTATCAGCACTGATTTGTAAAATTGTCTTGACTACAACAATTCTCATAGGTTGCAATTATCAGGGGTTTACAGTATGGCAGGGGCCGGCATATGCTGTATCATTTCATTTTCAACAACGCTATGAATCTTCCAATAAATGCACACTTTATAGATGAGGAATTTAAGGCAAGGGATTTTACATATATTGCCAAAGGACACACAGCTGATAAGAGATGATGTCAGGATTTTAAAACATGAGGAGTCCAGAGTTCCTGTTCTTAGTTATTGTGCTATGTTTCCATGTTTCGACTATACGAATATGTATTTCTATGTTCTAGGCTCAAAACTCAGTCATTTGTGGCAACATTACCTCATTTGAAGTTTTCTATAATTTTGTTTACTATATAAGCATCAAAAACATAACTCAGATAGATGAAGACCCTTGCCCTAAATCATGAAATTATTTAGTTAATTGTGAGAATTAAATTCCAGATCCATTTATTCTAATTTAGAGAACACAATACATGAAATTATTATGCTCTGGAGGAAAAACAAGCTATTTCATAAATGCTTTCTAATATGACAACAATGCAGGAATACAAATATAATAACAAATTAAAACATAAAGAAACATGGAGATGATAGGACTATCTCCAAGGACTTACGGTCACGGGCAGAGACCCTGATAATATCCATGCATTGTTCTCTACTCAGGTGAAAAGGATTAGGGCTCTACCAAAAGTTATGTGCAGACACAACTGTGGACTTAGCATAACAATTTATAGTGCGATTTTAGAAGAAATCTTGCACATTGCCCTCTCTTCTCCAAGGGCATCCTTCCATTTTATACATAAAAACGTTTGTTCACAGGACCCCTGGTGGCTCAGTCAGTTGAGTGTCCGACCTCGGCTCAGGTCATGGTCTCACAGTTTGTGAGTTCGAGCCTTGCATCCAGCTCTCTGCGGTCAGCGCAGAACCTGCGTCAGATCCAGTGTCTCCTTCTCTCTCTGCCCCTCCTCCACTCTCCTTCTCTCAAAAATAAACATTTAAAAACAACACAAAACATGTCTGTTCTCTTTCTCCTCACCTCTGTTTATATTTTCTCTTATGGTAGACCATGGTTATTTAAAACACTATATAATAATATAGAACTATGAGGCAAAACAACACCCAGTAAGTGGCGTTGCCAGTTTAGGACCCGGATCTTCCAATTCATGTCTTCCGGTGAATAATAATATGTGCCATTTAATATTTATCATTTTATCCTCAGAACCCAGGTCAAAACCACTGACCCCACAGAAAAGAATTCACAGTCATAAAAGAAAGGGAACTGAAAATAGTACAATATACTATTTTGTAGTATATATATACTTATATATTATATATATATTATATATATATATATATATATATATTCACACTTATAAATGTGAATATGAAGCACTGTACGAGCCCACAAGAATACATGAATAATTTGGCCCAAGGAAATCAAGAAAGACTGTAGCACTGGAGATTTTAGAGGTGCCCTCCTGGAGGTGTGGGGAGGGCCACCTGTAACTGAGGACCACGGCTGCTTAGCTTTTAAGAGGAAATTTGCCTTGCAACTGGTTTCATTTTAAACTTAATGCAGCTTTACTGTTATCCATAATTTGTATGTGTTTTATTCGGGATATAAAATTATCTACATCCTTGAGTAAAATTAAAAGACCAGTAGGAAGAAGTATCTTGTCATAGCTGCACTTCAATTTGAGGATCAGAGCCTTCACTGGAACTTCGTACTGGCTCAGCGGGGGGCTGTGGGTGGGAGGAGGCCCAGGTGGATGTGGGTTCAGGGTGTGCAAAGGCCGGGGGGCTCCAAAAGCTAACACGGGCTTGCAAGTCCCATGAGTGGTGGGGAGACTAGGAACGTGGAGCAAGCAAACAGTGGATTGTACCAGAAGTGTGAGCTGTTACTGGATTTCTGGGGAGTGCAGAAAATAATAATAAGCACTTCCGTCTAGAGGTGTTACCAGACATCCGTAACAGAAGTCATTGCCTCAGATAGTTTCTGTACCAGGTTGTCTTCTTGTTTGGGGATATCGTTCCGCACTGCAAAGGGGAAGGGGTACCTCTGCTTTAAGTTCTTGCACCACCACCCTCGATTTCCTCTACTCTTTCCAACATCTACACAGAAGCAGAAAGCAATGCTTGGAATTCTGCTTATGACATATTACTCTCTAAACACTACTGGAGTATGAAGAACAAAGTTTTTGAGAGAACTTTATTATCTTCTTCAAGTATTTATTTATTCACTGAGAGAGTATTTATTTATTTATTTATTTAGAGAGTGGGGAAGGAGCAGAGAGAGAGTGAGAGAGAGAGAATCCCGAGCAGGTTCTGCGCTGTGGGTACAAGAGCCCGACCCAGGGCTCAAACTCACCAACTGTGAGATCATGACCCGAGCTGAAATCAAGAGTCTGACGCTTAACTGACTGAGCCACCCAGGATCCGGGAGAGGAACTTTATTATTGAAATTACTCGGCAATCAAAACGAATGAAATCTTTCCCTTTGCAACTCTGTGGATGGAACTAGAGGGTAGCATGCTAAGCGAAATTAGAGAAAGAGAAATATCATATGACTTCACTCACATGAGGACTGTAAGACACAGAACAGATGAGCATAAAGGAAGGGAAGACAAATAATATGAAAACAGGGAGGGGGACAAAATATAAGAAACTCTTAAATACAGAGAACAAACAGAGGGTTACTAGAGGGGTTGTGGGAGGGGGGATGGGCTAAATGGGTAAAGGGCATTAAGGAATCTACTCCTGAAATCATGGTTGCACTATAAGCTAACTAACTTGGATGTAAATTAAAAAAATAAAATTAAAAACAATTAAGGACTATATTTTTATTTATTATTAGAGCACTTTTCTGAAAGAAAGCTCTTTCTACACCTACCATTTGAAACCAGTTTTTATGTTCTCCTGCTTTGAGTAATGTGTTTTGTTTTGTCTTGTGTATCATTGAAAAGTCAAAATGCTCCTTATAGAAAAACGCTACTCTTTTGTTTTATGTCATAAGTTAACTTCCTGGCTTTCCCCCTTCCCTGGCAAGCAAACACTGCCTCCTCACACAGACGTACACTGTGGGGCTTCACTTCTCTCTGTTCATTTAAAGTCATCGCTCTTATGTATTACAAGCTGTAATTGCTTCCAGCAATAGAATGTCTTACCTCACTAACATAATCATAATGCAGTTACTAAATATTTTTTACATGGCAGTATCTGTCGTTGGAAAACTATTATGTCGGGTATTATTATAATTCTCTCTTTGTACCATTGTAGTTTGAAGATGTATAGAATAGAATTGGCTTCTATCTGCGGAGCAATTAAATTAAATATTATAAACAAGTAGCCTATCAGTAAAGCCTATTTACTTGCTGAATTAATGTTCTACAGAACAGCAGCAGCAGCCCAGAATGTTGGAGGTAGGAAAGGACACATTTCATCTAAAATAATGTAGGCAGCATGCTTCCTTTATGAGGTCTTGATATTCACTTCCTCAGTTAGTAGAAGGTGATAATGGGGCAGGCAATCCAGCAGGGTTTGACTACACAAGAAGACAGAGAAGCATATCAAAACATCCATCCCCCCCACCCCTCTTCAGCTCACATTCAGAAATTCTGCTGATCGAATAGAATGCTAATAAAAACTGGCATTTAGATTATGACTTTCATCTCAAGATCTCAGCCCTTGCAAAAACCGTCATTCCCTTTTCTGTGCGATTGTCATCACTGGAGTAGGAGTCAATTGTCTTTAAAGAGCCCAGTCCCCTATCCACATATCCTTACCTCCACATCCAAACAACAACGCATAGGAGTTTAATATAATCAACCAATCAGTATCGTCCCAAAATGCGAGGTTACTTTCCAGTCTTCTTTTTATAAGATTTGGAAAGACTGATGGTTTCACATTTTAACTATAATGGCCCAGTATTGGTCATTAGGGTCATAGACATCAGAAATGTGTGATGGAGGAGTGCTTGGGTGGCTCTCTTGATTTCGGCTCAGGTCATGATCTCACGGTTTGGTTCATAAGTCCAAGCCCCGTGTCAGGCTCTGTTGTGCTGACAGCACAGAGCCTGCTTGGGATTCTCTCTCTCTCTCTCTCTCTCTCTCTCTCTCTCTCTCTGCCCTTCCCTTGCTTATGTTCTCTCTCTCTCTCTGTCAAAAAAAAAATTATCATGGGGAGATGTTACCAAGTTTGTATACTGCATTTCCTTGAGATGAGCTAAAAGATCTGTCTTAAATAGCCCAATCCAAATAAAATGTCTCTCTTTCTGAATGCTTATAACATTTACTTTTTTATGCATTGTCATGTGCTTTATTTATTTTAGTTTTATGTCCCATTAAAAATAAAAGCATTTGAGATAAAAGATTGAAATATAAGAATGCCTCCCCTCCATGTGGCACAGAGCAGCATTGAGAGTTTAGTGGGTTTTCAACTGATAATCAACAATTAATAAATTAGATGCTTTGAGGAAGGGTTCTATACCAGATGGCTTTCTTATTCCCTTGAAATATATGATTCTATTTATTCGTTTCAAGGCACAGTGCATGTGGGTTATTTCAAAAAAGAATATGTTTTTGGAGAAGTGACAGCCTCTTCAGATTCAATCATGTCTGTGGATACTTGAATTTAGGACTGTGGATAATAATTATTTCTTCCAAACTATCGTTGCTTTAGACTGGGTGGGTGAACTTTATTCAAGCAACCTCTAGACCCAGTTCATTCATTTTAGGAATCAAGACAAATGGACTTGTAAAAATCAAGAGTATTAAAATTAGATACACTTGTAAATGTAAATGGAGAATTATCTATAGCCAAGATATATACTTTTTCTGTTAGTCACTTTACTATCATGGAATTGAACCTAACCTTTGCTACACAGGTAAGACCCTAACTTTTGCTGTTGTTGATGGCAGATGGGAGGAAAGGGAGAGAGGATGAATCATTAGTAGCATTCGTTAAATTTGAAGCAAACTAATGCTGTCACCTTGGACCAAAATATAAACAACGTTTTGTAAGAAAGGAAAGTGCTCCCTAAATTATTTAAGTCTGTACCATAATTAATATACAGCACTATTGATTTAATTAAACTAAGCTGCCTCCATACCAGGGAAGGCCCAAAGTTAATTAGCACCATAGCCCTAGGCACTTCAAATACAAGAGAAAGTAATTTGGTGGTAAAATGCTTGTTTATTGTAATTTCGAAGACCTTAGCTATGCAAGTAATTTCTTATCATTAGTAGTTTTCCCTGATGGTATATCTCTCCTTATACAGCTATATTACATTAGGGTGTATCACTTATTAAATATTATCTTTCCGGAGAGTGGTGCCAGCTCTACAAATCCCTGTTTCACACAAACTTATAGCTCCATGGAAAACTGGCAGAACCCTCTAGGTTCAATATCCCCAGGGGATGAAAAGGATTCTTCCACCCATCTTCCTCCTTTTCATCTTCAACATTTATGGAGCACCTACTAAGTGAAAGATGGCACTAAGAACACAAAAGGCAAGCTAAGGGTGAGACCTGAGAATTGTCTGCCTTCTTGTTCATTTGCCTGCATCCAAGAAATAACCACTGAGTGATAATTCTACCTTCTGAAGGCCCTTATCATAGTCATAAGTGAAGAAGAAGCTTACAGAGTTTTCTAAATCTATGGTCTTTCTCACCCTCTGATGCTCTATTCACTTGAGCTGTTGTTTTCTGATCAAACTCCCTTAGATCCTGATGTTAGCTCTCTACATAGTCTTCAGGAGGAATTTTTTTAACACCGGCCTGACCACGTGACCACCCCTGCTTAATCACTCCAATGACCTGACTAGTTTATATCAGATAAAGTCCAACTCCTCAATATGGAACCCAAGAGTCCTGCTTACAAAGTGAAAATGAATCTGTAGCACATCCAGCCTCGCATATTATACATTTGCAACAGCTAATGGCAGGAGCTATTTATTTGCAACCTCTTGTGCTTTTCTCTGTGTTTTCTCAGCCTGAACTTTTGGAAAATTTATAATATGTCATTCATGCTGCTAATTTTGCTCTTTGACAAAACAGTGCATACTTATCCACGCTGTGTCTGCCTCACCAGATGATGAGCTCTTTTAGAAGAAGGGATGTGCTTAATTTATCTTTATGACTGTAGTGTCTGCTGTGTTACCAGGCTCATCATATGATTTTTAAGAAATGCCTTGTCCACATAGTTAAGAGCAAATTATCTACTTGAGATATGCAATAAGCTGTAATTGTATACCGTCTAAATGCTAGGCACATCTTATTCATATTAATTTTCTAAATCACCATAAATATTTCTCTTACATGACACCTGGGAAATTAAAGCTCCGATGGTTTCAGGGATATGGCCATGTGTTTTAGAGTAAAAGCTTGAACTCATACAGACAATGGTTCCAGAGTCAACACTCTTAATCACTGTCCTGTAGGAAGTGATAAACTGGACTATATAACTATAAAACCCTGGGCTGTCATTGGCATGTTACACATAAATACAGTCCATATTCAAAGGATCAAAGTGACACTACAGCCTGGAGGCCCAGATGAAATATCACGAGAGAGTTTAGGCTTGAGTCTGATTTTCCCCTCTGGGTTCAGATTTTCTCTTACTTCTCCCAACTGACTCAACTTATCCCTCCCCATACAGTGTTAACTGACTTTTATAGCTCCATTGCGGGTATTCTCATAAGCAGCAAACTTTTGGGTGTTTTCCTTTTAGGTCTCTTTGTGTTTAATCTCTGAACGTAGAAATGGCTTGGTCTTCAAAGAAGCTGAAAATTTTGGTGACCTTGACCTCACTCTGAGAGTGTGCATTGTCTTTCGGAAGAAATTAACCAGATAAACATATGTTCTCGTAAAATCAATAGCTGACATATCACATCTTATAGTGACCTGTCAAAAGGAAGAGGTACCATAAATCCAAGCATCTGTAAAATGTAAATTTAGAGGGCATAAAAACCCTGTGCAATAACACAGAGCAGAATCTAGTTAGAGGAATAGAAGGAAGGTGGAAAGGATTTATGCACTAACCATAAACTTGAATACACTAAAAATAAAGCACCTGATTAAAGTATCTGTTCCTCTGTTTCATTTATTTTATAGTGCATTTTTTAAAAAGAAGTACAAGACAGTGAGCTATGTTTATTTAGAGATTGGAGAGGCCCTTCAAATCTTCCTTACAATTAGAGCATGAAAAGGCAAAGTGTACTTTTTCTATGGGATCCAGGATCCAGAAAAACATCAAGTCTTTTGTTTTTTATGTCAAAGCTAAATGTCTTCCCCCCGCCATTAGAATCTACAGGAGAAAAACTTTATATTTAGGTATATCCTAGTGTTAATAGTTGGGTATTTTATCAGTTGATGGGTTTTTGCCTTTCTAGATTACTTTCTTAGCTAAGTGTGAAATATAGTCCCAGAATCTAGCTTTCCAAATATATTATTCTAGGGAAATTGCTTTCAAAATCAGTGATGCCTTATTATCAAATCCAATATTCAGTTATTCTATCCAATATAGAATATAATTTTTCTATATAGTTATTAAATATACTTATTCAATACAGTATAGACTTATGACCTATTGACTATTAGTCATTTACTTATTTTATTTCTCTACTCGTGTATTTTTGCTAATTTCCCTTCTAATTTCTTCTTGATTCTGTTCCTCAGCTTTCACCTCCTATATATCAGTGTTCCTCAGGCTTCCTTTCTCAGTCCCTTTCTTATTCTATGTTTTTCCTCCAGATAATGTCACCTAAGTATATGCCTTCTGTCACCACCTGTGTTATCAATGACCCTAAATCATAAATCCCCATTTCTGAATCGTCTCTTGGACTACAGATGCACGTACCTCCCAAGCTCGCTAGTCAGTGTTCTGTAGGTGTTTCCAACCAAGTCACCTGACTAACCCATGATCTCCCCCTCCCCAATTCCTTCTCACCCTCCTGTGTGCCCTGATCCAGTAGGTGACTCATGACTCATCCCTCTCTAGCCTTAAAAAAATGTTCTGTAACTCATATGTTACAAACTTTATGTCGAATTCTCTCAACATTTGGAGGCGTCTCAGAGAAGCACAACCCAGCTGTGCTTCGGGTCAGTGTTGGAGATTGGAGACACATGGAGGGCACAGAGTTCTCTGATAAAACACACAACTGCTCAAGACTTCCAACGACTTGGCCTCTGGGTGGAAGCTGCCAAAATCAACTTGGCAGCCCTACTGACTGAATGACCCTAAAGGGAGTTCAAGGGAGTCACCTGACGATAATTCTTGCAGAACCAAGAGATGATTACTTTCAAGGCAAGTGGGAGGACATCTTTAGGGTTCAAAGTTGACTTTTACCACAGCGTCTCGATGCATTTAACTGGCAGTATTTAGGTTGCTTGAACACTACAGAAACAGAACATTTGACAAAGAAGGGAAGGGAGAATCGACCTGCCATTCCCTAGGAAATCTGCCTACACAGCTGGCACCATGGGGATTTCTTGTGTGCATTTTTGAATGTGTTCCAAGGCTTCAAAATGGTATTTCCTGAATCTAAAATGCTGAGTGCCTATAAACCATTTTGTTTGTCAGGGTTTAACGGCCTCCCTCTGTGTGAAGGCAAGGTAAAGGGAGAGAATGCCTCTGAACTTGATAGCTCATTTTGAGTTGGCTCCCTTTATTATGGCCTTGCCCTTTCTGAAACACCTGCCCTGACAACTCTCTAGCCCCTAACATGCAGAAGAAATGCTGTGGATTTACAATACGACCTCCTTCCGTATGGTTCTGGGGACTGGAAGGCTAGCAGCAGGTGAATAGAATAAACGAGTTTCTAGGATCCCAGACTTGGTTGTTTGTTCTCAAATTTAGAAAGAAGTTAAAAAAAATGGCTCTTTCCCTACATTACAGGAGTCCCAATTTCTAGCTGGATCAGCCGTGGATCATTTTATGTTCTGTACCAAAGCCCATGCTGTGTTATATGCCATAGCTAAGCAGAACTAAAAGTTTTTGTGTTCCTTTTAATTAAAGTCCAGATTTACAACTTATTTACTGACCAAGGATGACATTTACAAAGTTTAATGAGAGATTTTGATACGCAAATAGTAGTCTCCTACGAAGTTGATTCGTTATCTAACATTTAAAAGATTGCACTATTATTTGCCTTAATACCAGATTCTAATATCCTCCATCAGCTCCAAAATAAGAGCTAAAACCAAGACCACTTAAAAACCATTTTAATATGGGGGCGCCTGGGTGGCTCAGTCGGTTAAGCATCCAGCTCTTGGCTTCGGCTCAAGTCATGATCTCACGGTTCGTGGGTTCGAGGCCCGCATCGGGCTCTGTGCTGGCAGCACGGAGCCTGCTTGGGATTCTCTGTCTCTCCCTCTCTCTCTGCCCCTCCCCAGCTTGCACTGTGTCTGTCACTCTCAAAATTAATAAAGTTAAAAAATTAAAAAAAATTAATATGGTTACTGTAGAAGCTAGCAGAATGCTTTAGCTATGCTCTGCCTAGGCCATGATGGGAGCTGCTGCAGAATTTTTAAGTATGGATGTTAGGTCTGCCTATTTAGGACAACACAGACATTGCCAGGTCCGTTATTCCATGTATTCCAGCAGGTCACTCGATTTCCCATTTTGATAAAAGTTACGGTTCTCTTACCATTTGTTTTTCACCACCGTGTTCAGACTGTTTGAGGAAGAGCGTTTAAATTCCACTGCCTCCTCTTTTCAGAAGTCGTTTTATTAAGGAAGCTTCTTCTATTACCAGTTTTAAACACTCGTCTGTACGTATTTTATCCATCCCTTCAGCTATATGCCTCTTACTGGGGTGGGCAGAGAAAAAAAAAACCCAACATGTGATACTTAATTAGTTCTGCATTCCTTCCAGTGTTATTTCTAACTTAAAATACCATAAAAAGTCATTTCTTGTCAGAATGCATTTTTATTGAATTTCCTCCTGTGTTTAACTTCAGTGGCAATGTGTAGTCTCCGAATCTTGCTTCAGCGTCTACTCACTGGCACAAATTATTTGTATCGCATTTCAGGAAACCATCAGCAGAGCTCCCTTGCTTCCTTCGATTAGAGAATCAAATCTGCGAACCAGATCTGAATTTCTAGGGCTGTGCAAATAGATGTGTGCATTCCTGGTAAGTGACATGTACGTTTCTTGTGTCAGGTGCCGTCCTCATTTTGTTCTTTTACTTCGGTTTTAAAGAAGTTCAGGAAATGGTGTTCCTGGAGGACAACCTTTGTGAGGCTTTGATGATATGTTGCTTTGAAATAAAGACCTCTATAGGCTGTTCATAAACATCTGACTCTCCATAATTACTACCAGAGAAGGAGAAAACAAGATCCTGTTTACAAAGCAGATGAAATAAATATTAAGTGCTTAATATCCTAAAGATATTGGCCCTAAGAGGCCAATATCAAGTTGTTTACAATTCATCAACTGGAACATTCACATCTTATGTCAAGAGATCAATTCTGCTATTAAGTAACACATTGAATCATACTCAAATGCATCTTTCTAAACACCTCAAAATAATCTTCTAAAACTAGATTAGGAATAATGCTGCTAATGAATTGGGACCTAATAGGAGGAGTCTGTTTTTCTGAGGCCCACTTATGTCTGAATTATACCAATCGGCCCTTCTCTGTTTTTTTAAAATATAGTTAGCTGTGAGTGTAAAAAGCGAAGCAACTATATGTTGCAAAAGATTATTGACAATTCCGTCTATTCTGATTACTTGAGAATAAGCGGAGGCAGTGTATCGAAACAGGAGTTTTGATTATTTAATATTATTAATGCTTCATTTAATGAACAGAACATTTTGATAAATTCTTACGTCTGTGATTCAGGAGTCTGAGAAAATTAAGATATACCATGATACAATGTAATGCACAATTATGAAAGTAAGGAAAACCAGGAAAACTTAGTGAGTTCACTAAGAAAATATGCCAAGTCTGCGTCATGAACCATAAGGAACCTAAAGGAAGTAAAAGACAGGGTCCTTCCTGCACTCTAGAAACCAACATGACTGCAAGTATGCACGTAAAAGGAAAGTACAAGAAGATAGCCACATGGCATCATGTAAAATCACAAGGGAAAATATTGTAGTCACCACACTTGGGAGCAGTGAGAGAGTACAGTCACTCAGAAGTCTTCCCTGACAGTGGCCATGAAGGCCCATAGGGTTTGGTCAGGCAGAGAGAAAAGGGAAAACAGTTCCTGATTGGAGGCATTTATAAGCAAGAGAATTAAGACAGGGCTGAGGCCTGTACTTGGATGTCACAAGGAGACTGGGATCGAAAATTCAGAGGCGAGACCATGAGTTCTATGCTGTACGGTCAGGTGATAAAACTTTAATGTTACATCACCAGCATACATAAAATTAGTATAAAATTCAATCTACACTTATTTTACGCTCAGAACCATTATATCTTATAATTTAAAAGATCAAAAGATAGGCCAAAATAAAAATACCTTAGCATATCATGTCAGCTGCAGAGTCTTAACCTGAAAACTCCAGGAACGTGTACTTTAAACATTTACCACCCTCTCCACTCCACTGATAAGCGCCCTTTTACTCTCAGTTCTTTCCTGGTCTGCCCGTCCTAATTACTTAGGAAATTAAATTACTGATGCAGCATTTTGTAAAGGAACTCAATGGTTTCTTTAGGGGCTCAGGGCCAGTGGTGCCCTAAATTAGTTGGGAACTTCATAAAGCAATGTGCAAAGCCCTAAGAGACTCATCTCAGCTACGCACCTCAAGTTGGTAGATTGCAGATTTAGAACCGTGTCTCCAGAGATTCTGATTCAATGAATCCAGTTGGAAACCTAGGAACTTGCTTAAAGTCAAAATGAGATGATGGGGTGAGTCATTTGGGTAAACATCCAGCTTCCTCTTAAGTCATAAGCTCCTGGTTTGTGAGCTGCAGCCCCACATTAGGCTCTCTGCTCTCAGCACAGATGCTCTGGACACCAGCCCCTCTCAAAAATACGCATTTGAAAAACAATCAAAATGAAATGGACTCTACCCTTCTAACCACAGCCTCCTCTGTTTTATCATTCTTTGTGCCCTAGCACTGATTTACCGAAGTGCAAGTGTGTTTTCATTGCTGAGTTGGAAATGACTTGAGACATCTCCTAGAAATAGGAAAAAGTTAAAAAAGATCCCGCTAACAACTTTGTGAGTCCATTTAAGATGTGGTAGCAATGTCTTGCTTGCCCATACAATGCCTGGCACATGAGCAGCCATTAGATATGAAAGCATCAAATAAATGATTGCATCAATTAATTCATATTTTTCAACATTGATGTTAACAACAGTAAAAAAAATAAGGAAGGTTGCTTGGTGTATCCACGCACCAAAACTCTTATGGATGCCACAGTGGTCCCACTGACATCTCTCCAGAAGAAAGCTTAATTCTTGGATAACCAAAGTGCTTTGCAAATTAGTTATTCTTATTGTCTTACCATGCATTGTGAGATTATTTGTCTGCATTCACTTTTTTAAAGAAAGTAGAGTAATCTTATGAGAAGAAAACCAACCTATTGCAGATCCTATAGTGTTTAATGAGAAAATTATTTCACAGTGAAGACTTTTCTAAATCCATTGCATTTACTGAGTTTCTCTCTACTATGGATTCTCTTGTTTTAGAGAAGTTACTTCTTTTGATTGAGGGCTTACTCATTTCCACTGCATTCACACCATTTATCTCCAGTTTGAATCCTCTGATGTTGCCAGGGAGGAATGCTTGGTGAGGGGTTTCCCACATTCATTATTTCCGTGGAACTTGGCTACATAGATGCTCTGATGTTTAGTTTGACAAGAGGTGTGTTTAATGTGCTTTTTTCCCATGTGTCTCACATATGTGGGATTTCTTTCTTGTAGCAACTGTCTGCTTAGTAATAGGAATTGATCTGACTCTGAAATTGATCTCACGTTTCCAAGGATTTCTTTCTTGTGGGGAATTGCAATTTGCTCCAATTTTATGAGCAATGTGTTCATCCCCAGAACTCTCCTACCTGGAGAGTTCACCAGGTGAGTATTTCTCCTAATGCTCACTTCCCAGAAATGCCCTACTTTGATAATGGTTTCTCTGTTGCAGATAATATTTCATTTTGGAATGGAGCGATTGCATTTAAATTTCAACTGAGATCTGAAGATGCAATAGATGTAGATATGAAATTTAGTTACCAGAACAAAATACAAATATTCAAAGCAACTGTTATATTGATGGCTTCAAATTTAATAATGCTTCTCAGTCACCTGAGAGATATGTAAAAATGCCTCAGAAATAATTTTGTGAATAGTGTTTCCTTGAAGAAAACTGTTTTAGAGTCTCCCTCCAAGAGAAGGAGTGTATAGAGATATCTACTGTCCCAACTTAAGCCTGGTGAGGGAAACCTTCATTGTGAGTATTAGGAAAATTAATATATGACTTCTGGTCTTGAGATATAGGGTAATTAATTATTGCATGGGACTAGGTATTTTAACAGAGACTTTAATTGCAAATGAAAGTCCACTTAAGACTTTACCAGAGATTAAGCAGAACAGGTGTAAGCCTTTGGAATTTCCATCCAAGAAATAGAATAAATACTCCTATTGTGATAAAATTCCAAAGAAATAGTGGGAGAGACAATGGAATTGTGTATTGATTAACTCTGTTAACATTGTCCATGATCAACATACAGGTTCTGTGAACTTTGAATACATCACTTTTCATCCTCTGTAACGCTTTGTTCCAATTTGATGATCAAATTCATCATGAGGGAAATGTACAAGGTCTTTGGAGCTGTCTCCCATTGGTGCTTCCTCTTGGGTGAATTCCATAGACAGATTTCAAGGGTACTGTTTCAGAACTTGCCAGTGTGCTTCTCTTGTGCTAGGTCTTAAGGACTTCCTTTTAGAGAAGAAAATCCCAAGATATCCAAGAGAGAGAAAAAATCAGCCCAAAGTGTTTTGCTGCCCTTTTCTCTTTGAAAATGCAAGGTAAATATTATGCTTATGGATTCTAGACTCTGCCTGAAATTGTCTTAATTGGCTCTGTGAAGACTGTGACCCCTGATCCCAGTGCTGATTCAGTTCTTTTGGTTTTTGAAGGAAGTATTCAGAATGGGTTCCCATATCTGTCTAGCCGAAACCTGTCTCCATCAGGTCAAGTGGAACATCCACCTAAATGTTCCTTCACTTTGGACTTGAGAAACAATTTTTTTTAATGCATCGCTGAAACATAGGAAATAAGCTGTACAATTTTCTTAGATTTTTTTTAACATTTATTTATTATTGAGAGACAGAGATAGAGCATGAGCATGGGAGAGGCAAAGAGAGGAGGAGACACAGAATCTGAAGCAGGCTCCAGGCTCTGAGATGTTAGCACAGAGCCCGATGTGAGGCTCAAACTCACAAACCATGAGATCATGACCCAAGCTGAAGTCGGACACCCAACGACTGAGCCACCCAGGTTCCCCAAGCTATACAATTTTCTAACCAAAGAGAAACTTCAATAGCACAGGTTTTCCTCTATTACCACGGATATACAGATTCTCAAAAAAGATCCACAAAACCTTATAGTGTGATACTGAACAAGAATGAGAGCTAACCACATGTCTGTTAATTCCTTCTGTTTCCACTGAGTGAAGAAAGGATGAAGACATGTCCTACCAGAGGATTCTCAGATTTAGTGTCCGTTCTCTCTCTCTCTCTCTTTCTTTTCCTCCATAGGGAAAGTTGGATTCTCAGAAGGATCTCTCTCTTCAGATATTGTGGCCAAAGCTTATTTTCAGGTTAACCACCCATCCTCATTGTTCTCTAGATGTTTTGACTTTACTCAAGCCTGGATATCCCTGGTATGATGCCCACAATTTATGGTATTATATGAATTTGGAGAAATTGGTTTAAGTTACAGGAATAGATAGATATATATTATAGTACTCTAAATTGTAACATGTCTGTTTAAATAGAGCTGGTAAAAACTAATCTGTGTCTTCTCTACTGCAAGCATGTTGGTGGAGTCATTAAAAACAAAATCACTGAAGTCATTTCATGTTTTTAAAAGACTGAATAGTTGTCTAAGTATATTAAAATAATGTTATTGTCCAAATCTCTATTTCAGGAAGATTCTGGCATTTCAGGTCACAGCCATACAAATCATCTCGGTCAAACCATCTTCTTACCCAAACTTGGATCTCAGGAGATAGAGCCACGTTCAAGGATATGTGCTGAAAATGAGGATTTTTGCTGGATGTGAAAACATGATCTTCATCAGGAATCCAGTTACCTTTAAATTAAATTAGAAGATGATTTTTTCTGTACCTATTGATAGTGTGATGAAACTCTGTTTCATATACTCTCTGTATCAGTCAGGGTTCCCCAGAGAAACAAAACTGATAGGATGTTGTGATAGTTCATTTTATGGGTCAACTGGACTGGATGGGATGCCCAGAAATCTGGTTAACATTATTTCTGGTATGTCTGAAATCAGTTTACTTGAATTGGTAAACCGAGTAAAAGTGGGTTGCTCTCCCTAAATGTGGGTGGTCATCATCCAATCTGTTGAGGGCCTCCCCCAAATGGTGGAAGTACTGGAAGATTCTTTCTCTCTGACTAACTACTTGAGCTGGAACATCGATCTCTTGCCCCCAGGGCTCCTCTTTCTCCAGATTTCAGACTCAGACTGGAATCTATACCATGAGCTCTCTAGCTCTCAGACCTTCAAATTGCACCACCGTGAACTCAGTTGCTAGCTTGCATAAAGCAGATTGCAGGACTTCTCAGCCTCCATAATCACCTGAGCCAATACCTTACAATAAAATGTCTTTACACACACACGCACACAATTATTGATTATTGGTTATTTTTCTCTGGAGAATCCTAATGAACACAGATGTGTATATATAGAAAAAATATAAGGACTTGGTTTACGTGATTATGAAGGTTGGCAAGTCTCAACTTGCAGTGTAGGATGGAAGCTAAGCCATGTAAAGCCAAAATTTTATTTTTAGTCCAAAGCCTAGAATATTGAAGAAATTCCTCTTGCTCTAGAAGGTCTGCCTTTTGTTTGATTCAGGACTTCAACTGGTTAGTCATGGTCCATCCACATTATGAGGGCAATCTGTTTGATCAAAAGTTCACTGATTTAAATTTTTATCTCATCCAAAACCACTCAGCAAGCCAGCACACTTACAGAGACAGAAAATTATCATTAGAAAATATGTAAGACAACAGAATGCCTGGAAAAATTTGAGAGTAAGGAAACCAAAATCTCATGCACAGGATCCGGGGCTGTTGTTACTAACTTTGTTTGTTTGTTTGTCTGTTTGTTTGTTTTTTAAGGAGAAATTTGAATTTGAATTGAATGATTAATAAAATCTCCTTCAGCTCAAAAATTCAAATGATAATAAGCTCAGTAGCTACAAATAATTTTGAAAATTATCCAAAATGCTTTCTTTTCTCATCCACATTCTACCTTTTGGATAAAGTAGACCTTATCCAAAATTTACCTTGACCTTGTTGTCAGTCCCTTCCTATAAAAGAAGAATTGGCTGAGAAGTAAAATTACAATCAATCAATTTTGCTATTGATGACTTTTTCATGTTATCTATGGATCTCAATTACACATTCTTGAGTTTCCCATTACCATAGATAATCAGTGGTTTATATAATCTATAGGGAGTACAGAAAATGTTGAATTCCAGAAATTAAGTCAGAAACCAAAGAAACTAATGCTATCTAGTGATTCAAATATGTTAGATAATGGATTTGATTTTTGTATGGCTGGATGATTGGCGAAGAAATGAAAAAGCACTTGCACTTTCCATTTCCAGCAATATTCATTCATTTTCAGTATAAAATGTTTTTATGAACCATATTAGTATTGCAATAGGATATTAGATGGTCTAAAGGAGACAATTTTGATTTATACCTGAGTACTCACTTTGACTAATGTGTCCTTTTGGAACAGTTGAGTAAATCTTGAAAATAATAGATACTAATACAGAAAGAGCCCATAAACCAATTTTTTTTTCTTATTTTCTTGGAAGCTTCTCTGTACTGAATAAATCTTAAAAGTGATGGAGTTTTTAGCCTGCTGTCCCTTAATTGATGGAATTTCCAGCTTGTATCCATTAACTATTATTTTATTTTTTAATTAGTATTTTTCAAAGTACATAAGATTAGTTTTCATAGGACAGGAATAGCTGTTGATTTTATCAGTATGTCAAGATAAAAAATCAATAATAACAGCTGATCTAGCATTCCCTGGTAAATAAAACAGTTGAAGCTTCCTAAAAGTAAATTGTACGTGATTCCTTTAAAAATATATTTGGTTATGGGCACTTGGGTGGCTTAGTAGGTAAGCATTCCACTTCGGCTCGGGTCTTGATCTCACGGTTCATGAGTTTGAGCCCCATGTCGGGCTCTGTGCTGACAGCTCAGAGTCTGGAGCCTGCTATAGATTCTGTGTCTCCCTCTCTCTCTGCCCTTCCCCAACTAGTGCTCTGTCTCTCTGTCTTTCAAAAATAAACATCAAAAATATATGTTTGATTATATTTGCTGGTTTGCAGGTAATATGCAGCAAATTAGATAACATTTTGGGGATGGGGAAACATGATTTATTAATGTCATAAAATCATAAAACATGATTATTAATGATTTAGTAATGTCATGTAATGTCATTAATATATGAAGTAGTAAATAGAAATGCACACACAAAAGGTCACATTTCAAAATCTTCTAAAATTTTTTTTCAAATAATTGTGAGAATCAGTGGAACTGATAGTAAACAATAAATTACAAATCTTACAGTTCATTCTTTAATTTTTTTTAATTAGTAAACTTTAGCAGATTGATAAGGAAAGAAGAGAACGAAAGAAAAAAGTTATCAATATCAGGAGTGAAAGAGGAATATCATTACATGTAATGAAATAAAAAGGAGGAAAAATTAATATTATGAGTGAATTTATACCAGTTAATTCAATAACTGGTGAAATAGGTGTATTTTTAAAAGCTTAAGTTACTAGGGGCGCCTGGGTGGCGCAGTCGGTTAAGCGTCTGACTTCAGCCAGGTCACGATCTCGCGGTCCGTGAGTTCGAGCTCTGGGCTGATGGCTCAGAGCCTGGAACCTGTTTCCGATTCTGTGTCTCCCTCTCTCTCTGCCCCTCCCCCGTTCATGCTCTGTCTTTCTCTGTCCCAAAAATAAATAAACGTTGAAAAAAAATTTTTTTTTAAAATAAATAAAAGCTTAAGTTACTAAAACTAACTCAAGATGAAATAATCTGAATAGCTTCTATATTAGAGAAATGATCTGTGATCAATGGCCTTCTGATATAAAACAGTCTAGGTTCAGATGGTTTTACTTGTAAATTCTGTCAAAATTTAAGGACAAAATATCTATAAAAAAATAGAGGAGACACATCACAATTCATTTCTTTAGCTAGCATAACCATGACTCCAAAACCTGAGAAAGATTTCTAAATACGGATCATAAATCTGGACACACAATACTTTAAAAGATATTAGACTACAATAAATTTCTATTCTTTTAAAATAATATTGAAAAAGTGACCTGTCTTCCTTTGATGAAGGTTCATCAAGGTCTTGCTCTGTACCCAAGTAATTGTGAATCTCAATAACTAATTAGCAGCTTTTCAAACCATAATGGATTAGCATGAAATTAACCTGTACTAACTCAATCATTTCTCCTAATGGTACCTCTTTGAATGTGTTTCTTTTATTTCCTTGCTTACCCAACACCTCAATATTCTACACTAAAATGGCATGGTAAAAATCAGTTAGAACTTCCCAAATTTCAAGATCTCTCTGAGAGAGATAAGAAATGCTATTAATTTTAACCAGACAGGATTCTGATACATAATGGGCCTCTTATTTTTCAGTTGAAGTCATAATCATCCTTTTGTTTCTCTGTCTAGAATTTAGGTTGATCTCCATGGGTTTAAATCAATGTTCAGGTTGAGGAAAAGGCAATTCATATTTAAATGATCTTCTGTAAGTTAATAAGGAAGGTCACTCTCTAGAGACCTTGGGACTCAACGTTTCTTCTAGGATGGAATGAAAGTAATGAGAATGATATGTCTTAATTTGCTATGTATTATTTCTCTTTGGGTCAAATAAGCAGGAATGTTTGATTAGAAAGGGAATGCTTATAGATTTCTTTTCTATTTTGACAAGAATTAACATTTGTTATCTGTATTGTGGAGTTAAAAACTCTCAGAGGGTTTGGAGAATACTCTGGCACTCTCTTCACACAGTGTACATATACACACAGATGAAATGAAATGCCAATAATTTCAGGCATCCTGAGGCCCATCCATGGAAGAGTCCAGAACCTCAAGTTTAGATGTGCTAATCTGGAGCTTTCTTTCCACAGTTTGAAACACTAATTATTATAGGGTTTTTAAAGGGAATAGACAGTAAAAACAAAGGTTACATTTTTAAGAATTACTATGATTCAGTTAAAGACAAATTTTCAGTTTTATTAGGAAATAATTAGAACAATAAACTGAGAAAAATAACATTTTGATAGTAGATTCAGCCCAAACACAAGTTTGGTGTATGACCTTGAACAAGGTCTGTTCCTGCATTGTTAGTTCAGAAAACAGCCGTGACAGCCCTCACACAAGGCTATTATAGGACGTGAGTGACGAAGTTCTCCTGAAATGAAATTCTCACTGTGACTGGCACATTGGCTGTTTTCATAAATATTCATTGAACCCACATGATGCAGACTGCAGGGCTCAGGTCATAATCGTCAACAATTCTCCTGAAGAGCTGTCTTTAGGTTCCCTCAAGGAACTTCTCTCAGAGGTGCTGACACATTGCATCATTGAAACAAGAGGTGCAAAAGTGTAAACAAACAAAGCCGAGGCCCTTGAAATTTAAGAAACCCCGTAGATTTATTTAGTCAATCTCAAATCCTACCCACACCCAGAGCACAAAAAGCTTTGGTTGCCTAACGAAAAGATTTGGGAACAGAACTGCGAGCTTACAACTGTAGGATAGACCTGGGGAGGCCATGTGCCTGTGATTGTGGGGCCCACCCCCGCAGACATGCAGTGATCTGGAGCCAAGACAGGACCCAGTTTCCTACAATGACATTTTAATGGCCTCACAATTGCCAGTTGCTTCTTTCCCATGATGTAGTTGTCAAAACTGAGGACGTCCACCTGCTTACATCCACATCAAGCATCTTGGGCTCGGTCAGTGGTGCTTTATACATCTTTTCCTTCCTCATCTTCTGGGAAGTATGCTGGGGCTTCCCTGCCTCTGTGTTTCTTTTTTAGCTAGAAGGCAAAAGGGAGGCGTTTGAAAACAGCAGTGCCCTGATTTTCTTTTACTTATATAAAGTGATTTATGCCATATCAATTTTTTGCTGTTAACAATTGCCTGTTACGTTTTGCCCCTTTTCCTTGTGATTCTGGTATGTGCCTGCTGCCACATGCCTGGAAATTACAAGCCCCTCACCCCTACCCCCAACTACACACATACACACAAGTACACACTTCACTATTACTCTCCAGCCTGCTTCCCATTAGAAGCCACCAGGGACTAGACTGAGTATTTTTACAAACTTTATCCAATTTAGTTTTCTCAGACATTACTGACATTTTACTGATGACTATATTAAGTCTTCGTTTCTTTCTCAAGGTCACAATCTATTAAGTGATAAAATCACAATGTTTTTTCTGATATCAAAGCCCAGAGCTTTTGATTGCTAAGTTACATACTTCTCCATATATTTAGAGTACCTATGTGTAGATATACACAGGGGTTTTGCAAACCTGAAACCCTGTGGAGTTCAGGAATACATGGTCTTAGATAGCTTCAACAAAACTGGCATTAAATTAATCAAAAGGAACAATGTTCTCTAACTGTTTTCTCAAAAGTTTGTTGCAGCTCTGAGCTGGGTCACAGCAATGCAAGAGAGAAGGGCTAGAGGATAAAGCTGAATTCTTAGTGATGTCATGGTCAAGGGCCCAACTGAGATTGTCCAAATTCTTTCTTGTTCAGCTAATAATTTCTTCATGGCTCCTGATATTTTAAGGAATTTAAATGATGCAAATAACAACAACAAAATGGGAAACCAATATCTGTTTAGTTACTTACTAGCTATAGAGCTCAGACACAAAGGTTTCTATTTAAAAAAAAAATTTTAATATTTAATTATTTTTGAGACAGAGGGAGACAGAGCACGAGTGGGGGAGGGGCAGAGAGAGAGGGAGACACAGCATCTGAAATGGGATCCAGGCCCTGAGCTGTCAGCACAGAGCCCAATGCAGGGCTCAAACCCACGAACCATGAGATCATGACCAGAGCTGAAGTCAGACGCTTAACCGACTGAGCCATCCAGGCGCCTGGGGCCACAAAGGTTTCTTAACACTGAGACTGACAATCTAGTGTTAAGGGGGGATCTCATGCCTGGCTTTTACCCCTGTCCCAGTGCTTAGCTTTTCCTTCAGCCTCAATCAAAATACTTGTTAAGCCTTAGAATGAGTAGTACAGTTCGCAAAGGTTAGTGCTTAAGTCCATTCGCCTTCATAATCACATGGAACCAACAGTAAAAAACAAAAGAGAGAGAGGACCCAAAGAGATTCTGATTCACCAGTCCTATTGGTACATGAAGTGTAGAGTAGGTGAGAAAGAGTAGAGCCTATGCCCCTAATGATAATTGTCTTCTTCAACATGTCTGGCCATTCACAACATCAAGAATTCCTCTTTTGTTTGGGACCCTGGGTGTGTGAACAGGTATTTAGCAGAGGCGATATAAGCTCATTTGTGAAGGGAGAAAAGGCTGAAAATACACACTCTCACCTCCAATACAGATATACTCTATAGCCTAATCATTTATTCATTTATTTACTCATCCTACAAATATTTATGTGGCAGGCACTGTTTCAGATCGCAGAGATATTTCCATAAAAAATACACACATGTTGCGCCATCATCAAAATTATATCTTAGTGGAGATGTGAGGGCAACAGACATACTACGTAAAAGGTTATTTTGGAGAGTGATAACTACTACTAAAATAAACATGGAACCGTGTCATTTGATGAAATGTCACTCGATAAGAGAAAAGCACATGATTTGAAGTCAGAAGACCTAAGTTCTTCAGATACATATTAACATTTAATGTACTATGGCAGAGTTAACGGAGGCCCCTTTTTATTCTCATCTGTAAAATGGAGAAATCAAAATTATAAAAAGCATAAGACTCCTGAGAAATAAATGTGATTTGGGGTACCTAGGTGGCTCAGTTGGTTAAGTGTGGAGCTTGGGCTGAGGCCATGATCTCGTAGCTTATAAGTTCAAACCCTACATCACGCTCTCTGCTATCAGCACAGAGCCTGCTTCAGAGCCCCTGTCTCCCTCTCTCTCTGCCCTTCCCCTGGTTGTTCACTCACTCTCTCTCTCTCTCTCTCTCTATCTAAAAAATAAAATTTAAAAAAACTTTTAAAAAAGAACAAATGTAAGCTATAGCTAATACAAGTTCAATTCTTGTTTTTTCCAGTCACTGCTCTAAACACATTACCTACCATACTAATTTTAATTCTTAAAACAATTCTAGGAGTTGAATGCCACGGCTATGCCTGTCTTACAAATGATAAAACTGAGGCAGAGATGTGAGATAACATGCCCAAGAGTGTGCACAAAGAAGTGAAGTTATCAGAAATGCAGTCAGGGTTATCTTCTGTTAATTTTGAGCATACCAATATACTATGGTTGCTTTTATTTTATTATTTTTTAATCTATAAAACAATATAGGAGAATCACTGAAATTGCTGTAGTTGATTAACATTTTTGTGGCACTCCCCCCCCCCCCCCGCCCCCGCTGGGTAGAAGAAATCCAAGTGGAAATCTATAGGGTCTTAGGGTAGAGTTACGACTCTTTTCTCTTACCCAGGGATCTCTTCTCCAATCTATTTGAGAGTCGGTCCTTAGGTATGTAGATGTATTTTCTTTAGGACGTAAATCCTAGTGAGATGGGGTGATGATAAATAAAACCAGTACATTTCAAAGTTTTGTTGTTGTGTGTGTTTTTGTCTGCTTTTCATAATATAAAATTTAAAAGTTACTGCATGCTCTAGGGAAGTGAGAACCACTCATGGAGAAATATTAGGAAATAGAAACAAACAAACAAACAAACAAACAAAAACAAAAAAAAAAGGATGCACTAGATAAAATTGGTGGAGGTTTTGCCCAGGTACCAGGAATATAAAGAGCAGTGTGGGACTAGGAAAGTCAGATAAGGCATTCACTACTCTTCAAGGAGATTTAGTCTTGTTGCAGAGACCAAGCATGGGTATAAAACCAGTAATCCTGGGCGCCTGGGTGGCTCAGTTGGTTGAGTGTCCAACTCTTGATTTCGGCTCAGGTCATGATCACACAGTACTTGGGATCGAGTCCTGGGTCAGGCTCTGAGCCACTAGTGTGGGGCCTGCTTGGGATTCTCTCTCTCTTTGTCTCTCTCTCCCCCTCCCCCATTTGTGCATGGGCATACACAGGCACTCACTCTCTCTCTCTCTTTCAAAATAAATAAATAAACATTTTAAAAAGCCCAATAAATTATTAGTAGAAAACATTATGAAATTAAATGTGCAAAGAGCGAAAGAAATGCTAGAATCTGGAGGAGATGACTGAGTCGAAGTTGCCACCTTTACATATTTTTATGCATGCTTTTTTACTTAGCCTTCCCAGAAGCACAACCAGGTTAGCATTCTGATTGGGGGGAGGGGGGCAGGGTAGCTAAAGATCAGTGGAAGAAAGGTCAGGGAACAGCATAGCGTTGTGTGAGAAATAATCTTCAGGACAATCTAACTAAACCCATACTGACGGCAATAATTTGAAAAGTAACGGCATGAAGTACAGAGGCAAGAAGGAGAAGGTGTGATGGGGGCAGGAGTAATGATAAAGTCACGTGGAGTGCAGGATTCTTGGTGCAAGTAGCACAAAGTGAACTTGAGCAGACCATGAAGGGCTTTCAATTCCAAAGTCGTTTGAACCCTAGTCTCATTATCTGTGGCCATTGTCTTGGCCAAAATGACTATCTTCCGCAACAGGTGAGTTCAGCCTGCAGGCAGAGTAACACAGTGTGGTATTGCCTTGCCCTAGATGGAGTCCCAGCACAGGACTGAGCCAAGTCCAAGTCCGGGAGCTTAAGAGTCCTGTTGTACGGGCAGTGCCATCACTAAGAGACAACGCACCACAGAGATTTTAAATGAACAGATTAAACATGCCTGTCACTCAGCTCGGCTGTGTGTGGTGGCTAATGTGGACAGCTCCGCTCTATTTGAGCTGAGTCTCTTGGGGACAATTTAAAAAGTGTGACTTAAATGGAGTCACTGTAAATGAGTCTGTACAGGGCAGGCTCTGAGTATGTCATGTGGGAATCAGCCTGTTTATGTCAGAGAAGAGATGACAACCTGGGTGTTGGAGGGAGTGTTTCATTTTAAAAATAGGGCGTTCAGTCTTCAAAATGTTTCACGTTATCCTTAAGTGTCACTTCAGAAGGGAGACTAGTCTCTACTTCCGAGATTGAAGATACTCGTATGTTAAATATATGTCTTCATTTCCAACATTTAGAATATGCCTCATTTAAAAAAGTTTTTTTAATGTTTATTTATTTTTGACGGACAGAGACACAACATGAGTAGGGGAGGGGCAGAAAGAGAGGGAGACACAGAATCCGAAGCAGGCTGCAAGCTCCGAGCTGTCAGCACAGAGCCCGATGTGGGGCTCGAACCCACAAACCATGAGGTCGTGACCTGAGCCGAAGTCGGCTGCTTAACTGACTGAGCCACCCAGGCGCCCCAGTATGTGCCTCATTTAGAAATAGTAGAGAAAACTTAGAAAGACATATTGGGAGGGATAAATCTTCTGGACCTGAGTTCTCAAGATATCTTTATATATGGTATATGCACAGAGTAATGAACTTTCAAAGAGCAACTCCCCAGAATGCCTGTATATGCAAATGAACTCTGGTTGCATCTTAAACAGCAATTATGATAAAAAAGAATTCAGGTTTTGGAATCAGACAGTCCTGCATTTTAACACTAGCTGTCATGGGCTGACTGTACCATCTTCAAGAAGCCATTTCACACCCACAATATTACTGAGAGGATTAAATAACAAAGCAGGAAAGCGGAAGTCATGTGCGTGTGTGCATGATAGGCACACATCACACAGTAGTGTACTTTCCTATTCTGACGGGGTGTCATTGCTTTACCGTCTTCTAAAAATTTCCCTAATCCAGGTCTTCATCAAATAAAAGACAACAGCATAGCGAGAAAGTACATGATTTACAGAATTTATTTCCTAAACAATAATCTTCTTAATCTGTAGTCACATTGCATGTGGGAGAACAAAACTTTAACATTAAATCTCTCCACAAGTCCATTATGAATTTCAGCACCTCTTTCCCATGTCCTTCTGAACACAGGTAAATGTTCTCAGAAAAGATTGCTCACCTTATTCCACCTAAGCTTTTACTCCTAATGATTTTTGACCACTTCCCAAATTCAAATCTTGGACACAAATCACAGGCAGGCAGGTTGTGAAATCTGACACCCCATTTACGGCCAGGCTTGACTCAAATGATCCGTCCACTAAATGGATATTACTTTCCTATACCACAATTCAACAGGCGTCCCTCCTAAAGCTGTAGGATCAAAAATGGTGATCTTGATGCTCTGTTCCGAAAGAGGATGGGGTATATATCCGTCAATAGTTTGCAGCAAGCAGCTGACCTCTGCCAGAGTCTCCAAATACTTATGAAAGACTATTTATAGGAGAAAATGAGATTTAACATTAAAGGACAGAGCTCAGACATGATGACAGGTACCCACATAAGCGTCCTCCCCAAGAACCTGAGGGAAATGTCAAGAACAGAATCCCAGGAATATTTCTGGCTGTGCCAACAGCTATTCCTGGGGAAATGCTTAGCCTCCCATATGCTTTTAGTAGATAATTTTTATCTGATTTACTCACTTTTGAATTCCAGAATTCAGTCCATTGCAGGGACCTATTGCAGTGAGTCAATAAATACTTAAGTGAAATAATTTGAATATGTAACTTCCATTTTTCTTATTTTTTATGTCAGTGCTTTGAAACTACGGATCCCCTAGGATTCTTTTGAAGCACGCCATGTTGCACAAAGTTTACTGCGTAGTCTGTTTCCAAAGTCTCTGGCAGGAATACATTGTAACTAAGAGATGCTTAGAGTCTAACCTCAGTCAGTGGAGGTTTGGATGAGTCAAGAATAGGGTCACAAGTTTTAACGAACATTTATCACTGTCACAACAGTGATAGAATGCCAGACTTCATTGATTAGTTGATTGTTCTAATATTCCACACAGATCTTCAGATTTTTTTTTTTTACATTTTAGGAAGACCAGGTATTCTTCATTACTTAAAAATTATTAATTATGAGATTCCCTCCTGCATTGTTTCTAAGTAAGTAGTTCAAGATAAAGTCAACTTTGCCCTCACTTTTATCAGGGAAGCTATAAAAACATTCAGTTATATCACATTTGAGCGTGGACGTTGCATGAATGAAACTGAAACCGAGTTGAAAGAAAATAGGCTTCGTGTCAGGAATTACAATTCTACTTGTACCCTTTATTAGCTTAAGACATCTTCTAGCACACCTAACACATTTGGGTTTCAGTTTCCTTGTGTAAAAACACACGAAATAAATTCACACCTCCTGGTATCATTCAGACAAAACGAACAACTACAGGGACACCTGGCTGGCATGATGGGTGGAGCACAGCCCTCTTGATCTCAGGGTCATGAGTTCGAGCCCCATCTGGGGTGTGGAGATTACGTAAATAAATAAAACTTTAAAAAATAAATAACTGACTATATGTCAAAGGTCTTGGCACATAGTAGGTGCTCAAATCAATGTGTTTTCACAGGGAGGTTAGTAGGAGTGGGTCTCAGATTATAACGTAGAATTATTTTGAAGGATGGACTATTTAGGGAATTTTAAAGGATCTTAAAAGATGAGCTAATACGGAATTCCATGTACATTACTATCCAAGTCTATATACTGAATATTAATGTCAGATAAAACAGCTGCACATCCGTATTAAAAATATATTTTTTTTAATTTTTAAAATTTTTATTTATTTTTGACACAGAGAAAGAGAACAAGCACAGGGGAGGGGAAAAGAGAGAGAAAGGGAGAGAGAGAGCCCCAAGCAGGACCCACACGGTCACCTGAGAGCCCAACATGGGGCTTGACTTCATGAACCATGAGATCATGACCTGAACTGAAATAGTCAGATGCTTAACCGACTGAGCCACCCGGGCACCCCTAAAAAGGAATTGTAAGGCAGAGTAGTTATTTTGAGAAGGTACCTGCAAGTTAGCATGTGTGCAGATATCCCAATGTCCTCATTAAGAAAGTTGTGCTGCACGTGCCCAAGTGGTATTTGGGCTGAATTAAAGAACTTCTTCATATGAGAGTTCCCCATATCATTCTACTTTAAGAGGAATTCCTGGTGAAGACAAAAGAACCATGCAAATCTTTGCTAAGCTCAAGAATTTCTCCCTTGCTGCTACAGGAATATGTTACGAATTTTAGTTTTTCTTCCTTTCTTTCTTTCTTTCTTTCTTTCTTTCTTTCTTTCTTTTCTTTTTTCTTCTTCTTTCTTTCTGTCTTTCTTTCATTCTTCTTCTCTTTCTTTTTTTCTTCTTTCTTTCTTTCTTTCTTTCCTTCTTTCTCTCTTTCTTTCTTTCTTCTTTCTTTCTTTTTTCTTTCTTTCTTTCCTTCTTTTCTTCTTTCTTTCTTCTTTCTTTCTTTTTTTTTTTTTTTTTTTTTTTTTTTTTTTTTCTTTCTTTCTTTCTTTCTTTCTTTCTTCTTTCTTTCTTTCTTTCTTTCTTTCTTTCTTTTCTTTCTTTCTTTCTTTCTTTCTTTCTTTCTTTCTTTCTTCTTCTTTCTTTCTTTCTTTCTTTCTTTCTTTTTCTTTCTTTCTTTCTTTCTTTCTTTCTTTCTTTCTTTCTTTCTTTCTTTTTTTTCTTTCTTTCTTTTCTTTCTTTCCTTCTTTTTTTCTTTTTTCTTCTTTCTTTCTTTCTTTCTTTCTTTCTTTCTTTCTTTCTTCTTTTCTTTCTTTCTTTCTTCTTTCTTTCTTTCTTTCTTCTTTCTTCTTTCTTTCTTTCTTTCTTTCTTTCTTTCTTTCTTTCTTTCTTTCCTGGAATACCATGAAATTTCAGCAACTCTGAAAACAAAGCACTACTTCTCGGCAAGGGTCCTGCAAGTAGATGGGAGGCTTCCCTTATCTGAAGGGAGCTTATCACTATCAGGCACTCAACAGAAGACAGGGTTGACACCAAGGCCTGCCTGATTGGCTGGTAAAGATCCCACAAGGCACTTTCAGATTCAGGTAGTTTATTACTTACAGCAAAATGACAAAAGTGTCTGCTACCCGGTCCCTGGCCCACGTACCAGAGGGGATGATACAGGATAACTGCCAACAGGATACATCCTACTGCTGAGGAGCAAAATCTAGACCGCAGCTAAGTGCTTATGTGTCCTGCAGTTTTATTCTGTGGGAAGCAGGGCAGAAAGCCCGTATTCACCAGAATCCTAGAGGCCATGAGAGAGTTTCCCATGGCAGCCTCCTAGGGGAGTAAGGGAGGAAAGCAGGAGATGGCCTCCCGGCAGGCCCTCACAGGCCTCCAGTGGTCTCCAGTTCCGGAGAGATCATAGGATTTCCTCCAAGACTCATAAGCTGCCATTACAACCTTTGCCTGGGTAGTCTATGAGACTATGTGCAGGGTCACAGGGGCACAGCTATGGGAGTACTCCCCTACAATCACACCCCTGCTGATCCTCCACGGTAGAGGAAATACATTATTTTGCATTCTCCACCCAAAATATCAAATGTAAATAACATCACAATGAAGGCTAACCACAAAGAATTTCCATGAAAAGTCTCTAATCTGTAATTTGACAACCGTAGGCTAGGAGTGAAAGGTTTTAACATTGCTTGGATAACAGAAATGAACTTTCTGTAACATTTAAAAAATGCATTAAGCTGATTTTTATTTTTGTCACTGAAAAACCTTATCAGTTCCTTGTAAAACTTCCTGGCCCTCATTATAATTCATCTTGAAATCTAACTCGATGAAGCTGGAGGAGAATAAAACCGCCAATGCTCTCAAGTAAGGTGGACCTATAACATCCAAACATAAGGACGCATAGGCCATATGAGTGTCTTTGGGAGTCAAGGAGAGCTAAGCTCCAGGCTTTTATCGATCTGACTCGGAGCAACTTTCCATCTTTCTGCTTCTCCAGATATCTCTTTGGCAAGGTAGAACAGGGGAGTCAAGCAGCTCTGGTTCACATCTGAGTCCTGTTCAACATTTATCTACACTTCTAAACCCATGATGAGAGAGAGAGAGAGAGAGAGAGAGAGAGAGCAAGAGGGGGGGAGGGGCAGAGGGGAGAGAGAGAGAGAGAGAGAGAGAGAGAGAGAGAGAATCTTGAGTAGGCTCCACACTAAGCAGCTCTGAGCCCAACATGGGGCTTGACTTCACGACCCTGGGATCATGACCTGAGCTGAAACCAAGAGTTGGACACTCAACTGACTGACCCACCTAGGCACCCCCCTCTGACATTTCTTAGCTTTGTGATAGCAAACAAATTAATAGGGATACCTCTGCCTCAGTTTCCTCATCTGCCAAACTACTGTTAAGAATTTCAAGAAAAGGTTATTTGGTAGCATTTCTCTTGGGAAGAGCACCAAATTTGTTTGAAATAATTTTTTTGGTAAGAAAAAATTCCAAGGGATTATACAATGAAGTAATAAAAAAAGGGGTGGGGGAGGGCTATTAAATCTGTTAGCATGAGAAAGGAGAAGGATTTTTTTCTGCTTCAGAGAGAGAGAGAGAGAGAGAGAAGGAACAGGATGCCATCAATGACAAGAAGAACAGAAGAAGGGAGAGGAAAGCTAAAAAAAAAAAAAGACTCTAATGACTCTGCACCTTCTATGATATGACCCTGTTTATGATCCTCCCATTTTCATTTAAATGTTTTAAGCTCACAAAGTATTGTGTGAAAGATTATTTTTTAATTCATAGGAGGAATATGATATGGTGAGATATCAATCTCATTCTTTCAAACCAGTTAAGACAAAAATTGTTCACGCTGAACATACGTCATCAGAGCCTGAGAGGCAAGGCGAGAGTATCCACACTCTCACCAGTATCCTTTTTCCATTTACTTGTACAACTAACACCGCAAACACAATCTGTGCAGTATAGAGGGACTTATTTTTACTGGCTTCAGGGACACCGAAGTCAACCAGTATATGTGGCAGCCTGGAAATACCCAGTTAACACCCTTGGAAGTAGTCCAGGGTCTGGAAAAATACCTTAGCTTCTGTATCATTGGCTGGCAGCTCTGTTAGGCATAATCTGCAGTCTTCAAGGGCTCCCTCAGCAGAACTGAGCTCCAATTGTCCACAGTGGAAACTGGCTCTTTTGCATCAACTGTATTGGCTTTTTCCTCCCTTGCCTCACGTTTTCCTTTCCCTTTCAGTGCTCTTTGGATGAACTCCCCCCAGAATCATTGGCACTTAAATTCTTGGCCACATCATCTGCTTGTCGGAAAACCGAAATTGAGATATGAGTGCATAAGGTGAAACACCAGAGTACATACACCTCAGAGGTCCAGGGTTCGAAGGCCACCATAGGAAAATAAATGGGATACTACATATTAAGTGTGTTGTAAACTGTGAACTTCATGAGGAATGTAGATCATTCCTCAAACTTGTGACTTTGATAGATCAGAGACATGAATTTTGATCAGTTATATTTTATAGCTTTGACCTACTTTGTCGACTTCACTTGGCTTTACCACAGGTCTAAAAGAGAGCACTCACTGTTACTCCTCCTCCTTATTCCCAGTCTACACTTTGTCCTGTCTCTTATTATCAGACGAGATCTGCAGCTATAGCAGGTTTTGTGTGAAATCCCTGTGCTAAAATATTCAGCTTGGGGGTAGGTCACATAGGTGATTCTGCCTGCCGTGGACAAGGCATGATAACAGAATCTGAGAAAAGACTGACCCCTGCCTTAATTTTATGAAAAAGCAAAGCTTGCCTTTGTCATGTGTGTTTTCTGTGTTAGGGTATAGTTCTCAGGGCCAATTGTGGCGCAATCGGTAAACAAGACTCTTAGTACTGTTTTCATTTGTTAGTTTCGTTGTCTGAGCCACATTTCTTAATTGATGGCTACTATTTTTGGAGGTCAAGCCTCAAAGTATTGATGTGCTAAGTGCTGCGTAGTAATCTTGACTTTTGACATCGTGATTCCTGAGGCAGACAGTATCATGTTGAGAACAGGATTTTATTACAAACACAACCTGCAACCTTGTTCATGGGGTATGAATAATAGCTTTGAGGCAAATAACATTGTGACTCTTTTTTTAAGGGGTATTGGGCCCGTCACTGTAGATCTCCAAGGTAAGTTCAGGTCAGCATGAAAACAAAGGTTTTTGTGGCTACTAGCACTCACTTTTATCACTCCTTGGCTTACCACAGCTTTGTTATTTGCCGATTGGCACCATGGTCCACAGTTTTTTCACAGATTAAAAAAAATCATAAAAAGAATATCCAGTGGGTAAATGTCTGAGTTACTAGATTTAAGCCAGGCCACCACGGAGAATGTAACCCAGAATGTTCACACAGAGGTCAAAAAAAGATTGGTCTCTGCACTCATTTCAATTCCCAAAAAAGGAAGGATGAGAACTGAGATTTTGGTCTGTGAATAGTTTGTTGTGTAAAATCATCACTGCACGTGGACTTCTGTAAGAAAGCACATGTGTAGGTCAGCATCAAAAGAGCATTCGCTGGGATATTCTTTCAGGAGCCCAGGGAAAGCAAAGACTGACACTAGACTGAATTGCTCGCTCTGCAACCTTGTGTGGCTCACAGCCGGCAGAGGTAAGGATCCAAGTGTTGCTAATTAGCCATAACATTGAAACCACGACCCCCTACACACTACTCTAGCCAATGAACTGCCTGGGTTGCACGTGTACAAAAAGAAAAAAAAAAAGAAAGAAAGAAGGACAGAAGAATTAGATCACGACAGTAAAGTCACTGACGCTAGAATAATGCTCCTTGTGTGACGTATGTCAGAGCAGAAAGAGTACAGCATTAGGATTAAGCGAGGTGAGTTCTCACTAAGTGGTATGTTCAGTTTCATGATCTGTAAAGCAGGAATGTCTATGTACCTACATTTTATTTACTTATTTACTTACTGGTTTCTTTCTTTCTTTTTTTTTTTTTTACATAAAACATCAAACAGGAAGGGTTGTAATAATTAAAGTCTTTGTTTGCAAAGTGTTTAGCACAGTATCTAGAAAAAAAGAAATGCTGAGTCAATGGTGGATATCAGTATAATCACTCAATGCCTTTCAATGAGTGAAATCTGAATAGTTCTTTAAATTGAAACCATTCATTTACATGTTCATAAAGTTACCTCTTTGGCACCACTGTTACTGTAATGGTAGGAGTGTACGTAATCCAAACAGCAGATAAACCAGAAGTCATATATATTTGGAAAAGTTATATAGTGTTGATTATGATATTAGTCTGTACTTAGGAACTTGAATTCAAAAAGAATATGGCAGAGAATAAAGAAATATAAAGGGATTGGTTTTTATCCCTACTATCTGGATATATATAATAATAAAGCTATCAATACCTCAATTTCACTAGAGCCTACGCATATGTACTTAGTAACTTTGAATATTCTGATATATGACCTTGCATAAAGACATTCACTTAGCTGATATTGGCCTTAATTTCTTCACATACTTGGATAAAGAGGTTGGATAAGGTGCTTGGTACCTGCCAAGTCTAAAACTTCAGGGTTATAGAAAAGTCAATAATTTTACAAACTAAAAAATGAATTAAAAATGTTTCCCAAATTATAATAATTTTACCCAAACAAAATGAAAACACTGATTTGAAAAGATATATCCCCTATGTTTATTACAGCATTACTTATAGTAGCCGAGATATGTATGGAAGCAACTCAAGTATCTATAGGTAGATTAGATATATACATATATATGTCTTCTTATCCATTTACACACACACACACATACACACACACATACACACATATATATATAATAGAATATTAGTCAGCCATAGAAAAAGAATGAAATCTTGCCATGTGCAATGACAGGAATGGAACTAGAAGGTATAATGCTAAGTGGAATAAGTCAGAGAAAGACAAATACCATGCGATTTCACTTATATGTGGAATTTAAGAAACAAAATAAATGACCAAACAAACAAAAATAGACAAACTAAAAAAAAAAAAAAAAAAGACATATAGAATAAATTGGTGGTTGCCGGGGGCGGGGGCGGGGGGGTCAGGGTGGGCGTTGGTGGAATAGATAAAGGGGTTTAAGAGTACATTTATCATGATGAGCACAGAGAAAAGTATAGAAATGTTGAATTATTATGTTGTACACCTGATACTAATATAAAACTATATATTAATTAGAATTGATTAAAACAAATCTTGAGTAATAAACCAACACTTTTTGTTTGTTTGTTTGTCAAAGATTGCATAGATTTAGGTATCTTGCTTAAAGTTACATTTTAGAGCCCTTTATATATCGTGACATTTAAATTTACTACCATGAAGCTTCAGTTTAGATAATCACTACTATGACACTCTCTGTACATTTGCTTCTAATTCTCTGCCCTGATGTGGGGGACGGGAGGGACAAGAGAAAAGTGGAGGCTTATACTATGCAGAACTTTTGGAATTTTAAAACCGCCAAAGGTTATCCATAAGATAGAGAGTCCACAGGGCAATCATTGTAAACAAAGATATACAAAGGACACGCCCTCAGGACACAGTATCAGAATTTCATCCTCTTGACTCTTCTGAAAAACGAACTCAAAATTACAGTACAGTTAAATTTGGTAGTTTTACATTCCAAAAGACTTTATGATACGTATAGAAATTTAAATGGAAATCAGTCCAGCCAACAGAAGTGTAAACACAAAAGATGCTTTAATGGAGTGCATGGCAGGCAGCTTGGAGCCCATTTAAGTTTATGTATTTGATGGAAGTAATGTTCTTTAGGCCGTAATGCCTTTATCCAGGCTCCAATAAAACATACCGTGTCACATGAGTCTTCTCTCTTGTGCTCCTGTAGCCTCTCAATTAGTTTAAAGATTGGTATCCATATGCATAAAAGTCTGTTCCTTTACTGTATAACCAGGCTATGTGGTGTTTATGTAGTAGTTTGGGGTTTTTGGAAAAAGTGGGTTATTTCAAATGCTCACACTGCAAAACAAACCGACACTGTTCCTCGGAGAGTGAAGCTCACTAAATGTTTGCTGCTGGCAAATGGATACGCGCTGAAGCCATCCCTGGAGTTTGCTTTGACAGATGTCAGCTGATGGACATTTGCACAAAAGTCTCTGAAATGCCTTATTTTACACCCAGTGTCAGTTGGCACATTACTTTCTTGTACCTTCTGTGTTTCCATTAAATTAGGTTGGAAACAAAGCCTCCTATTTACTGAGCAAATTCTTTTCTGTGTAAAATGGTGAACAATTACAACCATTACCCTGTCAACCATTTTCATCAGTTCAATTAAAAACGCCTACACTCTGCATTCTGAACCATAGTCCCCCAGAATGGAGCCTGACTCTGGCATTCAGGGCTGGTGAAAAGTCTCTGATCACACTGGGGTGATGGTGGAGGGTTTTTTTTTTTTTTAATTTGTAGCCTTTTTATGGAGTCTGAGAAAGTGAACCGTGTTCTATGAACTGTTGGCAAAGTTTCATGTCCCCATTCAAAGGAAGAACTTTCCATGATTACCAGAAAGCCATTATTTATATCAAAGAGATACTATGAAAGCATATTTTGATGAATTAAGTATAAATAAAAGCAAAATATACCAGCAGGATATCATACTATTTTAACAAAGACCTGAATGCCAATGTATTCTAAATATTGTCAAGTTCTAAAACATGAGGAATATGGAAAAAAGTGAGTAATTTTAAAACTCTAAAATATTGTCATGTTTTCTGTGTTTCTATGGGTACTCTTATAACTGCCACATGCCAAACATTATACCAATTGGATTATTGCATCAAATCTTTCTGAGTTAATACCTCATCTACCATTCACAAGAAAGTGTTAGTCATACAGCTTTTAAGCATAATAATTTATTGTTTATCCTGTAAGTTATTCATTAAATAACATTTTGTTGAATGACTATAAAGTCCATAACACTTGGCTAGATCATGAAAGAAATTTAGTTGACAACAATTCTAGCCTTCTGGTTGTTATACATGTCAGTGGTGAGCACAATATTCATTCAAGAAACAGTTTATATCAATACAAATTAACAGATCACTACAAATGATCACACAAGTGAGCACATCAGAGAATACCTTAACTGTATTTAAGAGGCATGAAGACAAAGAGACTTTGGAAATGCATGATAATAGACATATAATAAGAGTAAAAATTAACTTAATATTTTTTACAGAATTAGCATGGCTGTTTTAATCCACTGATTAAAAAGTTGACAAAGGGGGGTTGACAAAATCATTTGATATTTCAGAAAAAAAAATGCTTTCAGATTCAGGTACAATTTTATCAGTGTCCATTAAAAAAATGTTTATTTATTTATTTTGAGAAAGGGAGCACAAGTGGAAGAGGGGTAAAGAGGGAGAGAAAGAATCTCAAACAGGCTCTGCTCTGTCAGCCTGATTGTGAGATCATGACCTCAGCTGAAATCAAGCCAGATGCTTAACTGACTGACCCACTCCCCAATCACTGTCTATTTTTGTTGACATTTAAAGTTTTTGGCAACAACCAGTTTTCAGATAGAAAACATATTGTGGGTCAATTTTATTTATTTATGTATTTATGTAATTATATAGGTATGTATGTATGTATTTATAAATAGAGAAACACCATGAGCAGGGGCGGGGCAGAGGGAGAGAGGGAGAAAGAGAATCCCAAGTTGGCTTTGTGTAGTCAGCACAGAACCTGATGTGGGGCTAGATCTCACCAATGGTAAGATCATGACCTGAGCTGAAATCAAGAGTTAGATGCTTAAGTGACTGAGCCACCCAGGTGCCCCATGGATCAACATTTTAAGAAAGAAAGAAAGAAAGAAAGAAAGAAAGAAAGAAAGAAAGAAAGAAAGAGAAAGAAAGAAAAGAAGGAAGGAAGAGAGGAGAAAAGGAAGAAAGAAAGAAAAGGAGGAGAAGGAAGGAAGGAAAGAGGAAAGAAAGAAGCAAAGAAAGAAAGAAAGAAAGAAAGAGAAAGAAAGAGAAAAAGAAAGAAAGAAAGAAAGAAAGAAAGAAAGAAAGAAAGAAAAAGAAAGAAGGAAAGAAGGAAAGAAAGAAAGAAAGAAAGAAAGAAAGAAAGAAAGAAAGAAAGAAAGAAAGAAAGAAAGGAAGGGGAGGGAACGGTAATTGTTTGCTGCATAGAGGAAAATAAACCCAAAAACCTATACTACAGACTGATTCCGTGCTACATCTAATATCATAATCTCTATTTTTCTGTAACATTTTCTTACACTTTGGATGTAGAACTAGATTCTCAAACTTCCTGGCTTACAATTCAGAACATATCTTTTAAGAAGAAATTAACAAATAGTTTGAATTGTTCTTTGAATAATTGACTTCCATAATTCATTGATATGGACTCTTTAAAATATTTGTTTGAAATTCTCTTCTTACTTGCCTTCAAATTGCAGTTAACATTTGCAAGCCTTCCATTACAAATGTGCCTAAATTTGTTTTTTGTAATATAACAATTAAAAATATAAACTAACGATTCTTAGTTTTTTCCTTACCAAGATTTTTCCATTAGATCAGGAGTACTGGCTTACGTCCTGAAAGAGAAACAATACCAGGACAAATTTCTCATATGTTTTTCAAATTTGATTTTTCAGCTTTTCAACTTCACGTATTTAATTATCTTCATTCAACAAATACACAATGTAGTTAGAGGTGGGATTTACATATAGGAAGTGACCAAAAGAGTAACAGAATAACATGTAAATAAGAATGTGATAGTGTAGGGAGTCTGGGTGGCTCAGCCAGTTAAGAGAGGGGCTCTCGATTTTGGCTTGGGTCATGATCTTGCAGTGATCTCTTGCTGAGACAGAGCCCCACATTGAGTTCCGCACTGACGGTGCGGAGTCTGCTTGGGACTATCTTTCTCCTCTCTCTCTTTGCCCCTACCCCACCCCAATAAACAGATAAACTTAAAAAAATAAAAAATAAAAAATAAAAAAAGTATGTGATAATGCCACACAGAGGTAGGGCTATGGAAACTTAAATTGAGCAGTTGTCAGAAAGGGATAACGGTAATTTGAGAAATTTTTATGAGAGAAAAATTGGCAAAATTGAGATTCTCATTTAGCGGGGAAAAGAAATAAAGAGTTATGGATTCTGAGTCAGAGAACCTGGTTTCTGATGCAGGTTCTGCCATGTTCTAGCTATGAAAATGGGAAAGTCATCTAGTTCCATTTGTATACCAGAAAGTAGAGGCTTACATGCTTCAAGGGTAGTGAAGCCTGATACTAATAATAATATGTTTAAAACAATTATGAAGTAAATGCATTGTAGGCTATTAAGAATAATTGTAGTCCTGGGGAGCCTGGGTGGTTCGGCCAGTTAAGCATCCGACTTCGGCTCAGGTCATGATCTCGTGGTCCGGTCTGTGAGTTCCAGCCCCGAGTCCAGCTCTATGCTGACAGCTCAGAGCCTGGAGCCTGCTTTGAATTCTGTGTCTCTCCCTCTGCCCCTCCCCCACTGAGCTCAGGCTAGCTCGCTCTCTCTCTTTCTCTCTCTCTCTCAAAAACAAACAAACAAACAACAACAACAAAGATTAGGAGATAAACATCAATGTTGCTGACTCTAGACTATGACAGGTGCAACAAACACAAAAATAAAAGAGGAACATGATGCCAACGTCACCACTAGGTAACCACCTGTTACGCCCAGGATACAACGTGAAGGAGTTAATTCAGCCAACATTTACAAGCCTGCAATTTTTGTTTGTAACAAGGAACAAGAAGATATGTGTCCAACAGTGTATTGGAGATTATCTTCTTCAAAAATTAAGCTATCTTTTCATCTTGAAAAGGAGAATAAAGCATTCGAAGTGTGGCAGATACTATCCATATTGCCTTTGAGATACATCTTACCAGTTCTGTGCCCCATCCCGGAGTAGTTCATGCCCGACTCTGTGATGTGAAAGCCCAGCTCCTCTGCCTTGAGGGGGAGGAATCCCTGAAGGTAATTAATGCTCCGGAACTCTCTGCAGGGTCAGGTTGAGGTTAGCATTTTGCCTGAAATTACCTGTTTGCTTGGCTTCTTGTCCTTTCCTGTCCTGTTCTCCACTCTGTGGATTTCTCTCCACTATGCTTTTGTATTTCTTCAATGCATCATTTGAATGATGCTTCAGGGTCGGCTTCTGGAGAAACTGACCTAAAATGATAATTTTCAGAAATCATTCATTCCTCTATTGTTTTCTGTTTTCAGATATTTTTATTTCTGCTCTTATTATGATTATTTTCATTCTTCTCATTGATTTGGGTTTATATTTCATTTTTTCCCTAATTTCCTCAACTGGAAGATTAGGACCTTGATTTCTTTCTTTTTTATAGTGCATGCATGTAATCATCCATATTTTCCTCTAAACACTGCTTTAGCTGTAGGCCACAAATTATGCATTGTGTTTTGATTTGTATTCACTTCAAAATATTTTCTAATTTAGCTTCTGACTACCTTTATGACTATCTTCTTGTCCTGTATACTTTATATATATTATTACTTTCTAGTTTAATTCTGTTGTGGGGTGAAAAACACTTGTATAGTTTCAGTTCTTTTAAATTCATGGACATTTCCAAGCACACTCAAAAATGTTTATATTCAAATATTATATGTGGAGGGTTCCATTAGTGTCAAATGGTTAAAGTTGGTTGATAGGATTACTCAGAACTTAGATATCCTTTACATGTTTTTCTGGTTTCTTTCTTTTCTCCCTTCATTACTTCCTTCCTCCCTCTCCTCCTTCTTTCTTCCCTTCCTTCCACCTTTCCTTTTTTTTACCAATTAGTTAATGAAAAGCTTTGAAGTCTCCAAGCATAATTGTGTATTTGTCTATTTTTTCCTTTATATTGTATTAGTTTCTGTTTCTCATAGTTTAAATCTTCGTTGTAAGATACATTCATTGAATTGTTACATCTTCTGAAAAAAATGATTCCTTTTTCATTGTGTATTCTCCTTTATTGTAGGTAATATTTCTTGTCCTGGAATCTATTTTTTCTGACATTAATAGAACCATTTTAGCATTTTTTTGAGTAGGGTTGCATCTCGTATTCTTCCCTTTCCTTTCCTTTTGTCTTAGAAATGTCTCTCTATATAAAATGAGTTTCTTGTATACATCATATATTTTTTTTTTAAAAAAGGATCTGGCAATCTATGCCTTAATTTGGTGTTTATACCCTTTATATTTGCATTTGGATTGGGTTGTTATTTCAATTATCTTCATGCAACACCAGCATAAAATTCTGCTAGTTTTGCCTTCTGCGTAGATGTAGGCTGGTGTGCCTGAGGACTCCTGAATAATCCTTCTCCATCCTTAGCTTTCGGTTTACCTGTACCACTGAGTCACAAAGAACCGTTTGGTTACATATCAGGGACAAAGCTTTCTCAGTGGCCCTGCCCATCTCCTGGCTTGTAGCTGTAGCAGATACTGTCCAGAAACAATTTCCTGATCCTCCCTCAGTGGCAAGAGGTTCTGATGACATTGGTATAGAATTCTAATCCCAAGATTTTTGCCTGCCATTCTCCTAGAATAAAGAGAGGACATTTTTTGTTTTCACTCTTCCTCCAGTTGCAAAGCATTCTTCACTTGAGTCTGGGAGGTGATAGGACTTACTATCCTTCATTAGAAGCATAAGACTTTTTTCTGTTGAAGAATGAGATTCAGTGGGATTTGTAATATTCCAGCAGTGGCAGACAATTCACTTTTTTAAATGTTTATTTGTTTACTTTGAAAGAGAGTGAGAGCCTAAGAGGGAGAGAGAGAGAGAGAGAGAGAGAGAGAGAGAGAGAGAGAGAGAGAGAGAGAATCCCAAGCAGGCTCTGCACTGCTAGTTCAGAGGCTGACGTGAGGCTCGAACTCATGAACCATGAGATCATGACCTGAGCCTAAATCAAGAGTTGGGCATTTAACCAACAGAGCAACCCAGGCCCCTAATTCACCTTTTGATGTCTACTTTGAGGAGGTAAGTTCTCTCTGGTCTCTGCTCTATTACCAGCTTTTCTTGTGAGCACCCAGTGGACTTCAGGGAGAAGAGACCATGAGTGTTTGCAAACTCCCTGCTTCTGGGAATCCTGGAGGTTTGTTATCCAGGGAACCTATAATAGGCATCAGCATTAAATATTTTTTACCCTGTCTATGGCCAGCAGCATCTCCTCCTCCCGTGCTCTGCCAGGGCCCAGACACAACTCGTATCTCCTTCTATAATTTCTCTTTCCTTGGCTCTTAGGCTACTTGTTTGCAACATCAGCTGTGTGAGTTTCAGAGAAGGTACTACTGGTATTTTTATTCGTTTTTATTCTTGTCATTACGGTGAGAAAGGTGCTCTGCCCAGCTTTTTACAACCTAGGGAATATGGAATCTATTCCCTTAATCTTAACCCATATATATATATATATATATATATATATATATATATAAGGTGAGTTTATTTTAGATATCATATAATTGGCCTGTGCTTTTTATGCATACTGGTGATATGTCTTTCGTTTGGCATACTTAGACCATTTACATTTAATATAATTTTTATTATTAGATTTAAATCTATTATCTTGCAGATAGTTCTCCATTTGTTACACGTTGGTTTTTTTTTCTTTCATTGTTTTTCCTATTTCTCTGCCTGCTTTCTAATTAATTTGAGTTGAGCAGTTTTTTAAAATTCTACTTTATCTTCATTCTTTACTTAACTGTTATACCACCTCTGCTACTTTATTTTAGTGATTGCCCTAGGTTTTACAACAGACATCTTAACTTCTCACCGTTTGACTTCAAGTAGTTTTATACCCCTTGAATTACAGTATAAGAAACTCTTAACAATATATTATCAACTCTTCCCTTCCATACTTTGTACTATTATCTTAAGATGTTTCATTTTTTCATATGCAAATATAACCCTTTTTAGGGTTCTCTGAGATTTTTGATCTCTGGTCTTTCATTGCTTAAAAATTTTTGGAATTTTTAAAAACAAATTGATTCAAATATTTCTCTTTCTCTTCTTCTTTAAAAAACTTTTGGTTATTATTTTTAAAATATTTATTTAAATATTTCTCTTTCTCTTCTGTGATTCCAGTTATATACATAATAGACTGTATAATATTGTCCTGCTGCTCTTAGATGTTCCATTCTCCTTCTCTTTGTGTTTCAGTTTTCATGGTTTCTATTAATATATGTTCAAATTCATTGATCATTTCTTGATGATGTCTTATCTATTGATGACTTCTCAAAAATTTTCTCCACTTCCTTTTTTTAAATGATTGTTTGTTTGTTCCTTTGTTTCTGAGAAAAAGAGAGGCGAGCATGACCAGGGGAGGGGTAGAGAGAAAAAGAGACACAGAATTCGAAGCAGCTCCAGGCTCTGAGCTGTCAGCACAGAGCCCATTGCAGGGCTTGAACCCATAAACCCGTGAACTGCGAGATCATGAGCTGAATTGAACTTGGATGCTTAACCTACTGAGCTGCTCAGGCACCCCGAGTTTTCTCCACTTCTGATACTATGTTTTTTTAATTTTTGTCATTTTTATGTCATGTCATTTTCAATTAAAAAGTTAATTTAAAAAAATAATTTGACAAAGATTCTACTCTGAGCCCCTCCTCCCCTTTTGGTGAATTCTTCCTCTTTCCTTTTGAGATGTATAGTATCTCCTACAACTCAGGAGTGTCTTTCTCAAGGATCTGAAAGCCATTCCTTTAAAATGCATACATTGCCTGGAGCATCTGGGTGGCTCAGTTTAATCCTCTGACTTCAGCTCAGGTCATGATCTCAATTCAAACCTTTCATCCACCTCTGTGCTGGCAGCTCAGAGCCTGGAGCCTGCTTAGGATTCTGTGTCTCCCTCTCTCTCTGCCCTTCCCCTGTTCATTCTCTGTCTCTCGTTCTCTCCCAAAAATAAATTAAAACATTACAAAAATTTTTTTAAATAATAAAATGAAATGTATTCATTGGGGTCCCTGGGCGGCTCAGTCAGTTGAGCCTCTGACATCTGCTCAAGACTTAATCTCAGGGTTCATGAGTTCAAGCTCCACATTGAGCTTGTTACTCTCAGCACAGAACCCACTTTGGATCCTCTGCCCCCATCTCTGTTAGCCCCTCCCCTGTTCATGCTCTCCACAGGTCAGCATTTATGTTGACCAACTTTCTGTAATTTCTCACTTTCCTGACTCTGTTGAGCATCCACCTACCCTCTTCCTACTTCCTCGTTGTTCCTAGAAAACTCTTAGTCACTTCTGTTCAAAGCAAAGCTGAGTTCAGTTCATGCTGAATCGTCTTCCCTATGGCACTAGTATATTACTGATTAAAATGTATGCTTATTGCTTTCACTAGTGTCCCACTTTGTCTTTGGTAGTTTCTTTGTCTTTTTTTGACATCTGCTGTCACTTCACAGGGTTCACTTGTCCAATAGATCTTTTAACATGTTAATCACAGTTATAGTAAAGTCCTTGTCTGACAGTTCCAACACTGTTGTCACCTCTGGGCCTGGTTCTATTATTGCTTTGATTATTTGACAGTAGGTTGTGTGTGTGTGTGTGTGTGTGTGTGTGTGTGTGTGTGTGTGTAAGTTTTTTTGCGTATGTGCTAGATATCTCATGCAAAAGGAAAGGGGTAAATAGGATTCGCACATGGAAATGAACATGCTACTTCCCAGGCAGTTTGTGTGGGGGATGAGCCAATCTTGTTAGTTGAGCTGGCTGTGCCCTAGTGCCTCTTGCTGATAGGGCATAACAATAAACCAACTGACAAAGAAGAATGGGGAAGGTAGTTTTCAGCCTCCTTGTTCTCCAACTTAGTGCTTCAACATTTGCATATTTATAACAAGTTTTCATACAGAGCCCACCCTCTGTCTGAAACTCAGTGGGAAATTACACACAAATACACACACACACACAATCATTTTTATTGGTACTGCAAAATTGTTTCTTCCTAAGTAAGGTTATGTACCTTGCCAAGTGATACTATGGTTCTCGTTTCCTCTGCTTGAATCTTAGGATACATGAAGTAAGATGAAAAGCTGAGAGTGGGAGGGGGTGGGGCATTTAAGTTACAGAGGCTAGCAGGCCTGCAGAAAGGATGGGGCTGTTGTGATGCTTTGTGATCAATTCCACTCCAAGAAAATCTCCGGGAAGGCAAATCCAACAAAAGAGGGACCCAACAAAACCCAACTCAAGCTGCTGGATGTGCCATAAAATCCAGATACACAGTCAGCACCCTCTGTCCTGACCTCATCGCCAGAGGGTAAAGAACATGTAGTTTGTGGTGAAGGACTAGTACCATTTGCTTTCCTTACCCTTTTCTTGTGCTCTTCTGTTTAATAATGTTTTAATTTTTTTAAACATTTATTTATTTATTTTTATGTATTTAAGTGGGCAGAAAGAGGGGGAGACAGAGAATCCCAAGCAAGCTCTGCCCTGCTTGGCACAGAGCTGGACGCAAGGTTCGATCCCCTAAACTGTGAGATCATGACCTGAGCTGAAATCAAGCATTGGAAGCATAACCGACTGAGCCACCCAGGTGCCCCCTAATAACCTTTTTTAAATAGGTATTTTTCTTAACTTAGTGACTAGTATTCATGAGTGACCATTTTGAAACTCCTCCACTGTTGATTTCAATCCTTCATATTTTTTAAGCCCATGTTACAGTGTTCATTGATTCTCTTTGTGATGTTCCCACTTCAAAAGGTGCCTTCCTTGTTCACTCGCTATCTCTTTAAAGGACATCTCCTGGGCAAATATTACTCCCAGCACAACATCACCAGAGCAAAATTAAGTCAGAAAGCTTCTTCTCTGCACTTGAACAAGTGGATGTGCTCAGAGTTGACTCTCAATTTTTTGGAAGCAATTTATTTTTCTGGTCTCTCTTCAGTGCTGCATTTATTTTGTGTCCTTGATAGAAGTTTGAGAATTCCTTAGATATTGATGCCAAGCCTGCAATGTTAATCTAGATAAAGGAAGATAGATAAAGGGTGGGAATGGGTTGAAGGGGATTTGAAAAGTCAGCCCAGGGCTCAATTCAAATGACCTGCCAAAGAACTGTTAGATAATTATGCATTATTATTTTCTGGAGACAAGTTTAGAACACTGAGAATGTAAGAAAAGGATGAATGATGTATTATTTCTTTAAAATATTTGGTTAGGATGTAAGCATAACAGACAAAAGCCTCTGGGTTTAGCAGAATCATTTGTATGAAATAATGTACCTGACTCCAAAAATACGTCAAAAAGCAATATGGAATATAAGCCAATTCCCAGCAGTTTGAATTTATTATTTATAATGCCAGTTAAACAAGGCTAATGTGCTCTGCAAAAGTGGTTATAGCTGCTATGCAGTATTAGTAGAAATTAGTCAGATGCTACCAGCTCGATATAAAGTAAATTTGCAAAGGTTTCTGCAAATGACAGTTTGGCTGAGTTAACATGACAGTTGAGAGCATGTAAGCTGCTTCAATATTGGCAAGTGGGTTTACAACCAAAGTCAGCACTTATGGGTGTAGGAAACAAATTAAACCAAAGTGGAGGAGGAACGGTGATGAGTTCCAGCACTCTACCCACCACGCAGAAAGAGTCCATAGCATCCTCCTCCTTGTCAATCCTACTCTTATGGGTTTTGAAAAAAGCTACGAGGGTTACCTTTTTCATGTCATGCCCTTACTGCTCTATCCAGCTCCCACTCATCAAAGTGTGTTCTAAGAATACCCTCTAGCAGCAAGTGCTGCCCTAAACACGTCTGTGATTGTGTCAGCTTGCTGTTCCTCAAGGAAATGGTCCAGGAAGATCTTGTTTTGAAATATCGGGATGTTCAGCAAAATTATTTTGTTAAGCAGAATACATATAATCATATTTACTTTTCATTCACGAACATTTATCATGAATATGTTGATGACGTCTTTTGAGAAAAAGCCCTAGGCAGTAAAATATTGGCTTTTTTTGAAAAGTTATACAACATATCAAGGAGCCGAGAATATACATATATTCAAAAACACCCTTTACATCTCAATCTGAGCAAGGAAATGTTAGTTTGGCCATTTGCCACTTTTTGTCAAGAAGAATACATACTTAAGTTTTAGGGAGATTTTGATTAATTCTTGAAGATTGAGGAAGAAACCAATGCCCTTTCAGCAGAAATGCGGGCTCAGGGAAGTCCTTCTTCAACTTGGGTTTAAATAATTCCTGCTGTCCATTTCCTTCCTCTCCCATCCTTGCCCGTCGCCTCCCCTCCGCTTCCTCTTCCTTCCCTTCCTTCTCTTACTCTTCTTTCCTTTGATAGACATGTACTACACTCTCATTAAGCATGAATTCTCCTCCTTTGGGGTAAAAAGGAACAATGTTCCATTCCTCATGGAGCTTGCCTCCAACCATTGGATAAACCATAGGGGTTTTAAAAATACTTTGTGAATTCCAGTGAGTATGAAGATAACCAATGTAATTCTCATGATTTATTAACTTTATTCTTGAAATATGGGACTCTGGACACCGTATGCAAATATATATGAGTTAGATGCAGGTATAGGTTAGAATAAAAAACAGGCTCTTAAATGTAAGCTTGTTCAAGTTACTTCATGATAATTACCTTTTTTATCTCCATTGATTGTTGAATGTTCAGTCACTACTCTTCTGAAATAACTGTACCCATTGTTCTATTTCAGTTCCCGTCTCTCTATCTCAACAATTGTCGTGGCCTCCAAACTATTCCTAGTGCTATTGTCAAGACTATTGGTAGTTTAACATGGTCTCTGGACCATGCAAACAAATGATACAAAATTTCAGAGACTTGGGTATAAAATGATAATCTTGAATATCATCCAATTTTACTCATAAAAACACTCATTGTGACTCTTGCCTCAAGTAGTATATACAGCAGCATATGTTTGCAGGTAATTCTACAGTAATGACCTTACCCAATCTTTGCTACTACCTTTAAATTAGATGAAGCAGGCATAATTAACGCTCTGTTATATTTAAGTAAACAAAGATTTAGAGGCATAAAGTGGCATGGCCCAGCTTACCTGTAAAATAACTTATTAGTTTTCTAGGGCTGCTGTAACAAAATACCACAAATTAGGTGGTTTAGACAATAGAAATGTATTGCCTTACAGCTCAGAGGGCTGGAGGTCTGAAATCAAGGTGTTAGCAGTGTTGGTTCCTTCTGAGGATGGTGAGAGAGATGGTCTCTCTCCTTGGTTTGTAGATGGCTGACTTCACATTTACATGGCGTTTTCCCTGTGTGCCTTCCTGTGTCCAAATTTCCCTTTCTTTTTTTTTTTTTTAATTTTTTTTTCAACGTTTATTTATTTTTTTAGGACAGAGAGAGACAGAGCATGAACAGGGGAGGGGCAGAGAGAGAGGGAGACACAGAATCGGAAACAGGCTCCAGGCTCTGAGCCATCAGCCCAGAGCCTGACGTGGGGCTCGAACTCACGGACCGCGAGATCGTGACCTGGCTGAAGTCAGACGCTTAACCGACTGCGCCACCCAGGCGCCCCAGAAATTTCCCTTTCTTATGAGAACACCAGTCATGTTGGATTGGGGTCCACCCTAAAGAATCTCAACTTAAGTTGATTATCTCTTTAGAGACCTTATCTCCAAATGAAGTCACATTCTGAGATACTGGAGGTGAAGACGTGAACATATGAATGCTGGGGACATAATTTAACCCAACGCATTATAACAACCCATTTCTCTCGATTTTACTACTCATTGTCTTTGCTGCCATGCCAGGCTACTAAGGAAGAATGGGAAAGTGCTGGCAGGGATAAATCAAAAGAGAGCAGAATGATGGGGAGTTAAGAGCAAGGTGGGCAATCATAGGGAAAGTTAAGAAAAAAAAAAAAAAGTCAAGTATCACAGCTTGAATATAGTGCACAAAATTCCCCCAAGATGGTTCTAATTAGATAATACATAGATTTCCTTCTATGCTTTGATAGGATTAACTATAAGAAAAGAAAAGTTTAGAATGGAGTAAGAAAGCACTTGCCTATTCTATTTAGTTTATGGTAATAAATTCCAATTATTTTGAATTGACATTGTTCTGCTCAGCCTAAAGTTGCCTCCAAGAACTTCCTTTTCTGCTCTGTTTAAGTACCAAAGACAAATGACTCTGCCGGTTTCTTTGGCATGGCTCCATTTATTTAAAGCTCATCTATGCCTTTCTTTCTGTCTCTGGGGGGACTTTGGGGGAAGAAAATACACAGAGAACCAAATGCTGAGCCTGTTGTGGATGTTGTGATTTCAGAAGAGAAGTGATCCCAGCCTCCTGGCTCAGCTCCTCTGGTTAGCAGCTTCTGGAGAGAACTTGCCTTACCAGCAATGGATACCAGTTTATTATGTTAAACCTGGGAGGGGCTACCATCCCCACCTTTTCTCCACCTATCTCCCTGCTAGTCCAGCCCCATCAAATGCTGACGCTATTTATTCAAAAGATACGTTCCCAGATGCGTTTGGTTCTGCCCCTAATCTTGCTCTCATAAATATTTGAAAATTACAGTGAAAGCCCAATGGTGCCTCTCACATAATGGAACTGCAGGCAAGGAAAACAGCGCACCGCTTTGAAGTTCCTGGAGGAGGGAGGTGAGAGATGATGAGATTCGGGGACAGTTTATGTGAGCGATTTGTTATGCACGCAGAAGGAATGGTGACTTGATGACAGATTCACTTCTTGGTCCTGAACCTTAATTAACAAGGCCCTCTGAGAAACACACTGAGAAACAATAAGAAAATTCTTTGGAGCATTTCATGGATTATTCACGTATGATCTTTGGGGATTTATTTTATTTTTATTTTTCTTTCTTTGGGAGCTGCAGCTTTGTTGCCTTGACATCCACACTCAAGAGTTATTGGTATCAAACCAAGCTATATAAAAAGCTATCAAGCACTTCTCAGATTTTGCACAGTTCAAAGCAGTGTTGGCAGCCTGCCAACCCTGAAAGATGAGCCGAGCCCCGATGTGGTGAGTGTGGCTGCACGTGCAGAAGGGAGCCTGGGGGTGAGGTAGGGAAAGCTGACAACTTTGAGGGCCCTGGGAGGAAGAGAGCCGGATGCTTCCTCACGGACCTGAGGGTCACATTCTCCCCCTGCAGGGAGTAAACGGAACTTACAATGATGTCCATCTAAGTACAACCACAATAGGTGTATCACTTTTAGGGGGGAAAAATAAAAAAAGGAAATCTGGTTATCTTAACTAGATAAAATATTAATGAGACTTCCATTTATTTTGGTTCCAGGTAGACCAGAAAAGTTAAAGGTTGGGAAATCTGCTGAGACCAAACTGCCAGTGGCTAGAACCTGTCGTGATAATACTCTCTTATCACAGTCAGAGAATAATGAAATTCTGAATTTTTAAGAAAGTCCGTGTCATTCTATTAACCCTGGTTCTGTCCCAGCCACAATTTTCAAATATACTTTTAATTTTGTATTTCCCAATCCCAGTTGGTAAACGGAGGTAAAAATTTGAGGCACATCTTCATTCTTTTTGTCTTTCCACAACGATTCTGTTTGGTGTTCCTTTTAGAGAAAGAAGGTAGACAGTGATGTTGACGTCTCACAGATGAAGACATTAGGATCTGGAGATATTTCAATGCTTCTCAAAGCCCATCGAGCGAGCAAGTTAGGAGAATAGGAACTCACGATCTGTTTTCTACCCTCCCACCTCAACCTTTTGATTCGAGGATAGTTTTCCCTGCTTAAGAGCCTTTGCATTTATGAATGCAGGCATCTACAAGGCTAGAGGAGAGGATTCTCCCCATACATTTCCCCTGCCAGTTGCCTGGACTTTTACGTTGCACACACTGCAAATGGGAGTTAACACCCTGGGAGTGATCCTCAACCAGTGAGGGAAAGAAACTGGGGACAGATACCACAGCTCCCTCACCTCTCAATAGTACAATTTCAATGCACATTCAACACAGGTTCTCAAAAGGTCCACAATGGACTGAGCCTCAGCTGCCCACAGAATTGGCTCCCTTGTTATTGTACCCATTAGCTGACTGTCTTTCTCTGTCTCCATTCCCCTTTTCTTCACTTCCAAATACACTCCTTGAACCCAAAGCCACCTAAACTTACACTGTGAACTTGAGTACTTCCCACATACTACATCAATAAACTAACCTTAAATCCAAAGATCCCACAGCAAATAGGAAAATACAGCTGGACTTAGGGCTTCTGCTCCAAATATAGCTTCACTGGTAACTTGCTTTACTTCTTTCTTTTTAAAGCATTTTGGCACTATAATATTTTAAGAATCATACAAGTTCATTGGAGAATATATTTAAATAAAGGCAAGAAGAAAAAAAATACCTCTAAATTCTACCAACTAGAAATAACTATCATTTACATATTGGTGGACACAGATATATACACATATAGTTGTTTACAAAATAAAAACATTTTGCATACTATTTTATAATAGTTTTACTTAATATATCATGAGCATTCTTTAGAATCTTCAAAAATTCTTTTATAATATTGCTTTTATAATTGCAGACAATCTAACCTTCTTTATATATACAGAACTTTAAACAGTATTACAGGATTTTTTTTTTTCTGCTTTCTACTTACATAGATGTCCATGAACTTAAGAAATGTTCTTATTTGTATTTCAACTAGTAGTTAATAAAAGCATTGAGATCTCCTTTACAACTCAGAATCATATCCTTAAACAACTTGCTAATTTGCTTGTCGTGACAATTGGATTTTACCATTTTCAAACATGATTTTTTTTTCTTACTCAGTGTTCTCTCCTTTATATGGTGATCATAAGTATAGCAGTCTCCCTCTTTGAGAACGGGAAAAACTTTCCTGTGAACTTTTCAACTTACGGTTCTTTGTGGTTGAAAACTATCCCCAACAGCTGTCTGAGAATTTCGTCAATTCCATCCCAAGCAGCTGTTGGTTTTGGTGGCTATTGGGGTAGTAAGAATGTTCCAAGGGATTGAAGAAGTAAGAAGATAGGACTTTCTGAGGTATTGGGAACTGAACTTCAACAAGATATTTTCTTGTGGGTTTTTTAATGTGTGGGAGAAAGATTTTTAACATGTGACCTTCCCATAATATCTAAATCAACAATATCCTGTCTGTGTCTGGGTTCTAAAGCAAAGCTCCCTAAAAGAATGCAATAGAGCTGTGTATGAATCTGACTTTATTTAATCTCTGATTTCCCCTATCAGGAACATGGCACTATGATTCTCATAGTTCTTAGAGGGTTATGGGCTCAGTGTCTGCCAGGAAACCTTCAGTGATTTTAGGGGTTTTCATATTTCTTGCTGCATCAGTTCCACTCAGAAATTTAGGGGAAAAATAATCTCTCTTCTGAGCATCTGTGCAGTTTGGCATAAGATCCCCAAAATGTAAGCAAATATAACCACAATGTCAGAAGAAAGTTATTTTAGTGAAAAAGAAGGAGGAGAAGAAGGTAAAGAGAAGAAATAGAAAAACAGGAGGAGGGAGGGGGAGGAAGGAGAGAGAGAGAGAGAGAGAGAGAAAGGGAGAGAGAGAGAGAGGAGGGGGCAAGGGCAGAAGAAAGAAAGGAAAGAAAGGAAAGGAAAGGGAAGGAAGGAAGGAAGGAAGGAAGGAAGGAAGGAAGGAAGGAAGGAAGGGAAGAAGGGAGGGAGGGGAGAATGAGTACCACTATACTTAGTGGTAGGCTAAGTTATACTACAGGACAATTTGGAATACCACAGTGTTCGATTAGGAGCAATTGCTAATGTCACTTATATCCCTAGGTGATGGAAGAGGCTTATATGAGCTATTACCATTTCCATGAATGCTGTTCTTCTGTCCTAAGTGACATAGTTTCTAGGTGTGCATGGTGTGCAAGATACGCTTCCATGATCCGGGCTGATGGGATTTCTCCCCAGACAGATTCAGCTTCAACCAGTTTCTGTCGATGTTTCCCGGTACCTTCTACTTGCTTTCTCATAAGCTGCAGACACAAGTTGCTCTCCAACCTCAAGCTAGACAAAAGAAGACTGAAAGATGAATATACTTTCTGACCCAGCCCATTACCACACCTCTTCCCACCGAATCCACACCTTTGGATAGATAGAACAAATTATTTCAAGCCATTCCATATAGCAGCTCTCGCTTGCAGAATATGTGCCCTTACTGTAAACTACCCCATTGTTCTCCATCTTTATTCTTCAACGATTCAACTCAGCCCTGACTTCAACTCTCCTACAGCTTTGATCAAGGGAGAGCCAAACATATGATTTTTAGCATAAACACATTTGCCTTAGGAAAGCACTTCTGCCCAACACACTTATTCCGGGTTTGTCAGATAGCTTTAATTAACACTTGTAGGAGACTAAGGCTAAGTGAATGAATCATGTCACCTTTGAGCAATCAGTTCTTATCACCAACTTTTATATCCCAAGTGAAGTTGAATTACCAGCAAATTGAAAAATATGAGACGGGGGTTAAGGCAATATGGATCTTTCCTCTACCTTCAAAATGTTCCCTAAGCCAGTGATTATTAAACCAAGAAGTGCAGTAACACATGCAATGAAGTATAGGTAGCCTCAAGGCTCATCAGTTGGTAGAAACACGAAGTCACAGCAATGCCAAAAATACCTATCATTTAGACAATGTCTACTTTGTGCCAGCATTTGAACTACATGTCATTATTTTATTAATTCCGCAGTTACTTCTGAACCATCATGTGTTATATACATTCAACATGCTGAGAAGACAGCCATGAGTAACTACCAAATTAGAAAAATACTATTATTTTATTCATATTGCAGATTAATAAATGAAGGTTCAGAAACTGAGGTCATTTGCCTCATGTCAATCAGTTGATAAATACCAGCAGAACTGAAGCAATCTAACTGACTTTTTAGTATGTGCCTTGATCTGTCTCTACTCAGAATCAAAGAATGAATTTCTGTGTGTATTTTAAACCTGCCCCTGTGCCAAATTTGAGACATGTGGGGGATTTATGCCATGCCTCTTTTCCTTTCTCTGGGGGATTTATGCCATGCCTCTTTTCCTTTCTCTTCTCTTCCCTTTCCTTCTATCCTTTTCCATCACTATATTCTTTTTTGTTGTTGTTTTGTTTTCTTTAATTAATCTCCCAGATATTTCTCTCGCAGTGGGGAAGGCAGTATTATCTGTTTTCTTTCAGGAACATGAAAAAATGACGAGGGTACTGAGAATTTTCTTATTTTCTTTTAATCTCTACATCAAAGGCCTCATTTTTAAACTGCCTTTATTTTCAGTAAAAATATGAAGTTGCCTAAGTTGAAACGAGAATGAGAGATTATCATTTGAGTTTGTGAAATTACAAAACATCACTAGTCCGTTAGGTAGAAATGCGTTATGTACACACTGGGGGTTGGTGGGTGGGGGGATTTCATAATTGTGCAGAGAAATGAGAAGTATTTTGATTGGGTGGAAGTGTCAATATTTTAACCACAGCAGAGATTTGTTTCTTCAAGAGGATACAACAAGACACTCCAGTATTCTAAGTGATTGAGACAAATATCTTTTACATCTCATAAATCAAGAAGGATGTTTATATTTCCCGAGACATTCTGTTAGTTTCCTTCTTGAATGATAAGCTTCTCCGAGAGTGTTAGATGTGGGCTCCAGAAACAGGAATGCTCTTTGTTTTCGTTAGACAGTTACCATCTTTGAAATAGAATGTGCCTTGCTATTCTAGGAACTGTTTTTAAATAATTTCTTAGCAAATGTGAAAAATGATTCTTCTCAAGACGTCGAAACGTGCTCCAAAAGGACCGGACTGGAGGAGAAGACGCGGAGAAAATAAAAAGCAGAAGTTCAGTTTCCGGACTTCAAAAAGTGGGGAAGAGCTTGTCACAGTTATGGGGGTTACTGTTGGCTTTTTAAAATTCTTTTTTTTTAAATTTTTCATGTTTATTTATTTTTGAGAGAGAGGGTGGGGGCAGAGACAGGGTGCTCATGAGCAGGGGAGGGACAGAGACAGAGGGAGACGCAGTATCCAAAGCAGGCTGCGGGCTCTGAGCTGTCAGCAAAGAGAATTACGCGGGGTTTGAACCCACTGAGATCATGACCTGAGTGGAAGTGAGATGCTTAACCAACTGAGCCACCCAGGCATCGCTTTAAACTTCTTATTTGGGTCGTATTTGAACTGTAAACTTGGTTTGCTTTATAAATCCTGTCCTCATCGTTCTTTTGAAGACCAATGAACAAAAATAACATACACACCTTTGCTTTACACGACATTTTAATAAAAAGTACAGTTAAAATAACCACACACACACACACACACACACACACACACACACGATAATTCCATTACTTTGGTTAGTAAAGAAACGATGCTGTAAGCCTTTGTTATGTCCATGTTGGCTCTGCTACGCATGTGCTGTAGAACAATGATGCATTCAGGGTGTCAGATCACTCATTAGTTACACAGCATGTCATGGACCATCAGGTACATTTCACTTGGAATTACAAGGAAGTGGCGTGAATGCAAAGGGGTTTTGTGATCTAAAGTAGCGACCATCGGGTCATGCCCTGAAGGTTTGTTGCTGTGTTATGTGCTCGATCTCCACTTCTTTTTAAACCTTCACTTAATGATTTGAAGCCATGAAGTACAGTAGTAAAAAGGACAAGCTTTGAAATCAGTTACACATGTTACACATTTTGACATTTTTCTCTCATAATCAGTATCAGTGTATGTCCCGATCAGGTTCTCAATCATTAATTTCATGCTTCTCATTTGAAAAAATAAATACTACTTAAATTACAGGGTCACTAATGGATTCAAATGAGTTAACAAATGTCAAACACTGATAACACAGAGATCATCAGGAGGCTCCCTGTACTCTGGAAATTTCAGTGAATATGGTTCAAGCTCACAATTTCATTAACTTGAGAATGCAGATATCATTGCTTAATTCCAGGGTATTTCTGATACTTTTTCATGGTTCTTCCTTTCTCCGCTGCTTTGTCCCTATATGCTTTCTCAAATTTTTTCTTGATCAAAAGGGTGCCACACTCACCGATGTTTACACAGACAATTCCACTCACACAATCTCAGTGATTTTAACACCAGGTTACATATTTTATATCATTTTGTCAACTACTGTGTCTACAACCATACTTTGTTTTACAATAACAAACTGAAAAGGCAATCTCCTGTCTCAGGCAATCCAATTTTAACCATAGGCAAGCTCCTCAGCGTTTTGGTTTGAGTTCCAAGTTCTTAATCAGGAGGTTTCTTTCTTTCTTTCTTTCTTTCTTTCTTTCTTTCTTTCTTTCTTTTAATTTTTTTTATCTTTATTTATTTTTGAGAGAGAGACAGCACGTAAGCAGGGGAGGAGCAGAGAGAGAGGGAGACACAGAATCAGAAGCAGGCTCCAGGCTCCGAGCCATCAGCACAGAGCCCAACGCGGGGCTCAAACTCACGAACCGTGAGATCACGACCTGAGCCGAAGCTGGATGCTTAACTGACTGAGTCACCCAGGCGCCCCTTAATCAGGAGGTTTCTTATCACTTTATAGAAAAAGATAGCTATAGAAGAAGAGTAGAAGAGTTCACGTCACCAAACAAATATAATGGGGTGTATGTTTTTTACACTATAAATATTTTAATATATGTGTGGTTGGGAGAAATTGTTCCTGCTTATTATTGATAATACTTAAATGTGGGAATAATACACTTGACATGCTTAGTCAGATTCTTCTTGCCCTTGAGTCTTCATGGCCTATGGAGAATTTGTATTCTGCCCTGCTTACTACCATTCATCCAGTATTTATTAAGCACCTACTGCATGCCTGGAACTGTTTTAGATGCCGTGGAGGCAGCTTGTGACTATCAAGGGATACCCAGTATTGGGTGCGTAATCCAAGGGTCAAGTTTAGGAATTTTACTTTTATCAGACGTAAAGTTGCTACGTTGACATCTGTATGTGTTACTCCTTGTCTGTTTTTATTTGGTTCAGAAATGGGGCAGAATACACCAGTCTAATTTACGGACCAGACTCCCACATCATTATCATTGTTCCTGTTTGACAATGTGTCGTCTTTCATTTCTCAGAGCTCAGTGGCTTTTGACCCCAAGATACTTGTGTTTTTCACCTGAGACATGTTGTAAAGCAAACATTCATTAGGTCAGAAAGAGCCAGCATATTTTCCCAGATCCCTTTCGAGAGTTTTTGTACAAATCTAAAGAGTGTCGCTGGTTTTTTCTTCAATATAAAACTAGGACCTGCTACATGTCACTCTCAGCTGCCCTCATCTGCAGTATTTCCATTTCACCCATGTCACACTTTTATATAAAGTGGTAATTCTTAGTAGAATTTTTGAAATGCGGACTGATGCTAGTAGAGAACACTTTTTATTACACTCACACACATTCACACGCACATGCACCCATATACCACCACCTTGCCAAACATTGCTGATACTTGAGTTACGTGCCTTTTTTGGATCGTCACCAATGAGTTTTTTGTCCACTGGTAAGCTCAGTTGTTTAGCATATTTTGAAAGATTGATATTTTTTTATTGATGATGGGAACATTAATGTAACACTGTAAGACAAAATAGAGAACATAATTTTGTATAGAAGGGAAATTAGGGCAACAGAAAGGGAAAAGAGGCTGAAGGCAAAAGCCATGTGTCAGCTGCTTTGGGATCTGGGCTTTCATCAGCTGTTAGAGGAAAAATTATGGGACTGTGGCTGCCCTTCAGAGCAAACAGAGGGTACTAGCCAGAGCCAGGCAGCGTGTCAAGGTCCCAGCTCAATAGCCTGCACCACAAAGCGTTGTACTCGTCCCTGTAGAGCAATGTACTACTGACCATAATTCACAGAATCACAAGTGGATTCATACGATGGGCTAACCTGGTCCACGAACACATATAATATGGGACTCATAGCTATATTTTAGGCACAAATTGTATTGCGTTCATTGCCCAAATTTCCCAATCTACTGACTGGTAACTGTAATCCTGCTGATGTATTCATGAACATGTATAGCAGGATCCTCAAGCCAAAAATTTTGCATGGGTGGTTATTCCTGAGAAGGGAAAAGGATTTTACTCTTTGGTAAGGATTTGGTGATAGGGTCCTTACACAAATCATGAATCACTGAGTAACTATTTGTAAATTAATTAAATAATTCATGCTTTATACTGTTCACTACACTTAATTCAAAAGCCAAAATAGTTATGTGGCATAAATGACTGCAACAATATAAGAAAGTGTGGAAGTGTGAGAGCTTTCTAATCTTAAAAGCAATGGAAACAAATCATGATTATAAAATTGGCTTCATACCGTCTTAAAAGTGACCACTCCTCAAAGCATCATAAAATTAAAAGATAAGTAATATCTACATAACAGATGTTCTTACAAATACGACACGCAGGGTCAGTACTAATAACCTGTACTAAAATCCTAGTAGATGATAGATAAGGGAGTGATGAGACAATTCACAGAACAACAACAACAACAACAAAATGTGACTCAAACAAATGAAAATTGCAGGTTCATCAGGGATCAAAGGCAAGGGCATTAAAATGACAAAATACAAGCAGTGTCTTACTAAAGTGGTACAATTTTATGAAGTTTGCACTTCTATATGGGCGGGTGAGAAAATGGTTTGTATTTTCTGTACTGTAATTCCCCAGTCCCTATCAAGAGTGTTAATAAATTCCTTAACTTGTCCTTACCCTTTCCTAGATATCTCATAGGAATTTTAAGCATATACTACCTAAAACTGACCTCTTCTTCCCCATCTATTCATGCACCTATTTGAAAGTTCCTTATATCAATAAAGGTCAGTGTACATTTTCTAGTTATTCATGTCACCTGATCCAGAGGCAAATCCATCTCATACCTTTCTTGGGCAATGTCTCTCTTCCCAACTGTCACCACCCTAATCCAGGTATAAACCCTCTGAGCACCATCAATTGGGCACCTATGCTTACCATTCTTCCTTTTTCAACTGGGCTCTTCTGCTGTCTATTTCCAACCAACAACAGGGCAATTCTTTAAAAATTCAAGCCAGATCATATAATATCTGAATTCAGAACCTGTCCGTGGTTTTAGGTCGTGGTTAGCATGTAAGCCCAAGTCTACACATGCTTCACTCTCTCGACATATCCACATCTCAGATTAACAATACCCTCCTCAGAAAAGCACATCTGTCCTTCTCCATCCTCTTTATCTGCCTTAATGTCGTTCTTAATGCTCTTCATATTCTTGCATTATAATATGTACCAGTTTATTTCTTTATTGCCTATCTGTCTTGCTAAAATCTGAGATCTATGAAGGCAAGTGGTTGTCTTTTTCTACTTAATAAATATTAAATAAAGTAAATAAGTAAATTCGTTAATAAGGCAACATGAGAATTAACCTAAATACACAACAGTAAAATAGCCAAGTGGAATAGTACAAATTATTTTTTAAAGATATTTACTAATCTAAATAAATAATTCTTTATTATGATGTCATACGTTTATAGCGGTTGATTTAATTTGGCAAGCATTCTTACACCAATAGTACAGTGATTACTTCCGAGCTATAATATTGTGAAAGACTAAGTCCTTTTGCATAAACTTTAACTCAAAAAATTTCTATTACAGTTTTATGTTAAATATATTTTTAAAAATTCTCAGTCAGAGGTCCAAAACCAAGTTTAGTCATCCAAAGAACTGCCATCCATAGAACTGGTTAAGATGAACCAAGGTCAATGCAAAAACAGCTATCCAGTCAAATATCTCCATTGAATAATTAATTGTTATAGATATATATCCAGTTTGCTTTTCTAGGTCTGTTCTCCTCACTTCTCTGCCTTCCTCTGCCTCAGAAGGCTGATGTGTAGAGACCACGCCAACCAGTCTCTGTGCCATCTTTGTTCTTAGCTTCAGTGAATGGGGAATCCCAGTCGGTCACTGAGGTTCACAGGGGACTTACTGGTTCCCCAAGATCCCTCCCTGTCCAGTCGCCCACTCCTGGCCACCCATCGTGGAAGATTCCTTTTTCTCCGGAGTAAGTTGAACCTTCTCATTTCTTCCCGAGTTGCAGTAGCCACTCATTTTCTAGTCATTTGCAGAAAACAAGAGCTCAACTGTTACTAAGTTCTCATTACCCCTCCATCTCCGTGGTCCTCCAATATCTACTCTCGCTGAATGGAGCATTTTCAAATTACCGTATTCCATCTATGCTATTCATTTCCTATGGGGACCCTGAATGAGACTGCCCTGGTGCCCAGCCTTACCTTGCCTCAGCCCATCCTTTTACTCCAGGCATTGCTGAAAGCCTAGGATAAACTATGGCAACCTCACATCCATCAATTGCATCATATGCTTTCCTCTTTCAGTGCTGGGCTCTGGGTTTCCCTGCACGGAATATCCTCAGGAATCTATTCAACTATTCTGATGCATGAACAAATGTGGAATTGAGAAGACATTAGCAAACCGTAAGGTAACTTTTGACCAATAAGGGACAGGAGCTGGCAAAACAAACAAACAAACAAACAAACAAACAAACAAACAATTTCCTTCTCCGTTCTTTTCCATGAACAATTCTGAGGCACATATTTTTCTTAGATCATTAGTGCCTTAGAATGATTGAAGTGATTAAACCCTAGTTGCCATGGCAGTAAGCCAGCTTAATAATGCATCTTTGGATTGGCTTTCCTCCACCCTTGTTTCATTTTTTCAGGTTCTTGACCCCTGTACCTTGAAAACATCCCAAAATAAACTACCTTTTGCAAACAACCATTTCAGACTCTGTTTCCTAGGCTGTCCTGCTTAGAGATACTGTGATGGGTATAGTGACATAATGTATGTGCGTGTATATGTATATATATATACATACATATATATACATATATACATACATATACATATATATATACATATACACACACATACACACACATACACATGCATGCACACATTTATAATTTTCATTTAATAGCAAAATCTCTGTTGCATAGACTTCTTAAGGAAAGTATAATAGATAATCAATGCGTTGCTTTCCATTTGCCAAAAGCCATTTCTATCATGTCCGCCACCCCCGCTCCCCACCCACCATCTCCACCCTCCACCCTCCATTCGGCCATCTTCACATAAATGGGAACACATGTACCTCAGTGCACACTGGGTAATCCATCAGTAAGTTTTTCCAGTGTGCTTCCTGACAGGTCTCAAAGAGGTTCCTAATAGCATTTCCCCTGAGGGCAACAATGCCATTAGTCAGAAGTAATAAAACCTTTTAGTCAGAGGGAAATGGAGGCGGGGGTGGCGGTCGGGGGGAAACTTCATATTCTCTGCACATTTTCAAAATTGAGTAAATTTAAACTTCAGTTTCCAGACTTATAGATAGAATAAATTCCAAGCTTAATTCCCATAGCAAAGCCGTAGGCAAACAGGTGCTGGAAAGAATTCTAATCCCCCCATTTCATAACCTGGTCAACAGGAGACCTGACCTGTTATTGACTAGTGTCTGCACCGAGGCTGTGCAGGCCAGATTTGAAGGCGATGTCGCCTCCTCTCAGAGCAGCTGGAGGTGTCCTCTGTCCCAGCCTGCCGGCAGAGGACAGGAGGATGAAGTGTTTCTCACATAGAGAAACGACAGGGCAGGCCAGCCAGACTAAACATCACAGCCAGGATCAGACACACACTGTCCTCTGAACATACCCCAGTGAAAAAGATAAACCAGTGGGTAAAATGTAAGCGTGAGGGAAGTTTTTGCATCGAATAATACCTCTAATTTTTATTTGTCCCTTTTCACAAATTGGTTTCCATGGATTCTGGTTTTACAGATAGGAAGTAGAGAAATAAAGGTATGGGAACAGGGAGAGGAATCTGTTCTGGGCTCTTTCCAGGCAAGATCCCAAATGGGAACTCCCAGAGAAGAGACAAGAAAGCCCAGACTTGGGATTTTCAGAGAGGCTTTGCCTCTGAAAGAGGTCTGAGTGTATAGAAGATGCCAATTAATAGTGCTGCTTTGGCACACTAATGTAAACCTCAGATGGTTTGCGGTTGGCCCTTCTCTCCTGAAAAATGCATCTTGTACTCAGATAAGTGTAGGCACTGAAGGTCGTGTTCTCCCTCCCTTCTTAATTCTGATCTACATTTACAGGAAAATCAGGCGGAAAACCATGAGCTGGGAAATGCCGTTCACTTGCAAAGAGGCATTACTGTTCCAGGCCTCTGGGCTGAATCATGCAGTTCCAGGTCCCAGGTGCCAACATCCACAGCTCCCCATTCCTACCCACACCACACACACAGCCTTGGCCTACAGCCATTTCAAGGATCAATCTGACTTTCTAAAGGAAATTGGCTCAGGGGTGCACTCATGTACCAGATGTGAGACCCATCCATGAGTCTTCGAAGGTCAGCCAGGATAATAGTCACATCTGTCCACAAGATAGCTCAAAGATTATCTACATTGTGTTCTCCTTGGCCACAGATTTTATGTGCTGGCTTGGGAAGTCTGTTTCAACTGGCAAAGTGGTTAATCCAACTCATCCTTTGCTCACATTTATTTACTTTTTTTTTTTTAAACCTGGCCACAAATTCCCAAGATGTAAACTACAACCTTTATTCCAGATTCTATTTGCTAGTCCATTTCATCCATTTATTCCTCTCAAATAATGAGCACTGGTTATACAATACTTCTGTCCATGTAGGAGACTTTATGCACTTAGGACATGGGCATTAAAAATACAACATCAGAGACATATTTATAACCATAAATTCTCTCTTGAAATCTCTGTTACTTCTTGTTAAAATATCACTGCACATTTGAAGTGTTTTTTTTTTCATTTCCAAATTGTTTTGTTGTCAACAATTTAGTACTTCCAGCTATAAATGTTATTGAAAAGTTGCAAAAGAATATTTATTATAGTCCCCAGTTTTTCATCAGTTGTAACTTTACGAATAAAATTTTTTTTTTGGCAAAAATGTTTGCTTTGTGACCCAAAGTCATTTGGAGTAGGGAAATGGGAATGTGTCAACAGAGATAAATGAATATGGTCAATGGCTTAGTCACAGCATTAAGAAAACAAAGACATTTTCCCCACTTTTTTGAGCACACGCCTGGTTGTCATTATGTCTATGATGTTGAATAGAATTATTCTCTTTAATTAGAAAAAAGTTACAGAACACACAGAGTTGATGCCACAGTATTTTACGGAGGAAATTTCATCATTTGGAAGTAGCCTCAGATGGGGATTTTATTGTTTTGGTTTTTAATGTTTTTCCTTTTTAAACCTATAGCTGGAATTTACTGGAGGAGGTGTCTAAGTCATAATCCTTTCCATTATTAGCATGCTTCATTACTTTGTAGCTCTGATATTTAAGCCATAATGATAAAAAGACCGAGATTGTATGTTATAAGCCATAATCAAGCTAACAAGCTATGTCGGACATTTGTTAATTTCCTTGTTCGTTTTCTTTCTAACCTACAGTCTCTTTCCTTCTTAAACAGTGTATCTGATTCTATCCAGCATGTACCCACAACCCTTGCCCTGCTCTCACTCTTGTTCTGGTAATACCATCATTATTTCCCTATCCAAAGCTGGAGAGTGTGATTTAATTCATAGTGATCTATTCCCTTGGCCATAGAAACTGGTCCAAGGACAGATGTATTACCTAAATCAAGTAGACAAGGTCAAAACTTGATTCTGGGATCTTTCTTTGAGTCACACCATAGCAATTAAGTCACTTTTACTACACTTGGTTTTGTAATAATATTAGCCTGAAAGTTCCAGGAACATAATGTTGAATCTGAAAATGGACTCCACATTTTTAAAAAATGTAGGTCATTGAAAATTCCTTTCAGTGGAAGAATAACTCAAACCAAGGGTCAACAGCTTCTCTTTCACATTTAACTTCACATTATAAATATATATTATCTTTTATAAAAACACAGAGACATTTCCATGGGATTAAAACAATTTTAAGCCATATACACAACTTCAGTGACTCCTGAAGGGGTCTGGGGCAAGTCTGCAAAATTTCTATTTAGAGGGAATTTTAGCTGAGTAGATTTATTTGATCTTTGAGATTAAGTACACACACAAACACATATATCTAGTCACTTTATATCTATATTTATGCATATATAGATATGTATTTTTATATATACACACACATATACACATACATGCATGCACAAAACATATACAAGTAACTCTTCTCTTCTTAGGTTTCTATTAGCAACAAATCAATTGTTCTCTAGCTGTGAGAAAATTTTCCAAGTTCTCCAATTAAAATAGAAACTAAAATAAAGCTAAGTGTTTTGGAACCAAATCAAGAGATGTACCAAAGCTTTCAAAGATTGTTGAGCTAATTTGAATTGAATTATACAAATAATATTAGCAAAAGAATCAATATGCTTTTTTGTAATAGATATTGTAATACCCAAATGTCTACCGTATCGTTGAAGTTAGCCAATAAGAATAAGAAAGCCCTGGTCTTCACTGTGTGATTTTCTGTGTGGAAAACAAACACTCTGTTGCAAACAGAACTTCCTTGGATCTTTTAGCATTCTATAGCTTAAGACATGGTAGGTTACAGATTAAATGCAGCTATAAGGTGAGAAGAATAATATATTGGTCATAAGAAATATAATTATTAACAGCATGCATTTGGAATCATTTTGTTGCCTTGTGTTTTTGTTAGAACAATGGAAAAAGGCAACGACATTGTGGAAATTAGGGTAGACACACTTTGATTAGAGAAGAGAAGACCAAGCCGTAGAATCTGAAGAATTGTGAAATACTTTCCAAACTGTCCTGCTTAGCTAATAAATTCCACAAGGACACTGAGCAAGCAGTGGACAGCATGAGAACTGGACATAGAGGAATGATATGAATATATTTAGGAGAGAAAAAAAAAACACTGAAAAGAAATCTAGTGTACTTTTATATTTCTCTGATGCTTGAAGTACTTCAAAATGTATTTATTAGGATATGACCCTTGCTTAAGTAAAACAGCTTTTAACTTTGTAAAGTCTTTCTAAAATATAATGGGATCTACCATATCTTATGACCTTAATCCCCAGCAGTTAAAAATATAGGCTTTAGCAATAAGAAAATTTATTTTACAATTGAGAGAATTAAAACACAGAAACTGAAAGCTTGAAGTCTTAATCGTGACAGCACAGAACACCAAACCTGACTCAGGATTCCGACTTCCAGGTCCGTTTTATTTTCCCCTAGTCACAGCAAGGCTATGCGAGATGACCAAAGAAGATAAGAGGGATCTGGGTCTTGAGTCACTGCTTAGAGAAGAAGTGACCGACCTGAATTGCTATGGTAGACTGTAACTTATGTGAGAAAACAAAAGCAAAAGCAAAAACAAGAACTCTGCTGTTTTTGAAACACAGTCTACTGTAATACCTAAAAAAATGTTGAGTACTTGTGGCCCAATTTCCTTTGTGTTCCAAAATCACCAAATCTTTCAAGATTTGGCTCAAATCATAACATCTCACACTCCTCCATGATTAATTGCACTTTCTGTTGCATTCATTTGCATTTTGTGTACATCTGTGTTGCATGTAACTGGTGGGCAGATAATTACCACATAGCTTCGTATGTACTGACTAGATCCTGAGCTCCTTAAGTGGGAAAACTTTTCCTCATTCAACTGCATATCCGCTTTCATTTTATTGTTGCTTAAACAAACACTTTTTAAAAGAATGGGTGCTTGTACGGTTCATCAAATATGCTTCATTGCACAAAGTTTGGGGAGCTGTCTTTCTTAATTAGTATACTTTCTCTTTAGCAGGCAATATTAAATTATTAGTCATTATTAAGTTACAAAGCTTTTATGAAAAAAAAAGTTTATTTACTTATTTTGAGAGAGACAGAGACCGCGTTTAAGTGGGGAAGGGGCAGAGAGATTGGAAACAGAATCCCACGCAGGCTCTGTGCTGGCAATGTGAGCCGTGAGATCGTGACCTGAGCTGAAACCAAGAATCAGACTCTCAACTAAATTCCGAAACTTTGATCCAATTTTTGTTCATGTAATTCCATGAGTTGATTGCAACCCAGTCTGACACGTATCTTAAATCCTTTTATTTCCCCCCGTTAAGAATGTTTTGGTTTTTGGAGTCGCCTGGTATAGAAGAGTTTTTGTTTGTTTATGTCTCTTTTATAGTTGATGATTAGAAGAAGGCAAATAATTCACAATAAAATGTTCGAGATAATGATTGATGGATGTAGATTATAGTATATCTTCTAGTCATGGACATATCCTTCTACAGTGGAGGGTGAAGGGAGCAGAATCTGTGTGCTTCCATTTGTTACATTAGCATCATAAAACCCCATTCTATGTAACTCTATATTCAAGTTGACCCCATGATTCAGAATTAAGCTCAGAACTCTAAGAAAGAATGCCTCAGAAGATTACTCTCCATAGTGTCATGAGAACTACACTTGAAATACGGTAATTAGAAAGAATGGAATAGTAAGAACTTCTTTGCCTAGAGACGAAGCTCTTACAGAGATATTGCCAATGTACAGAACCATTCACAGACAGCCGCTGAAACTCAGTGAGGTGGAGAATTATGTTCTCAGGTAAAAACCAATAAACGTGTGCCTTCGGTTTATTCAGTTTGGGGGAAATTATTATGACCATTGCTGGTGGAGAAGACAGCGGTCAGTTTTAAGACACCAGATTTACATAACATTCTTTCATTGTTCATTTGAATTCTTTGTTCCAAATGAGTTCTTATGCCCCACCTCCATCATTAGTAGGTGGGATTTCTAATAAATCAGACCCCGCTCCCAAAAAAGCCAGACATTATAAGCATCAAACTATAGTGTGAATTAATTTCCAAGCTGATCCTCATAAATGTAATATATTCTATTTCACCTGAAACCTTTTCAGTTGTGGGTCATGGAGAACTAAGGTCACATGAAGAATCATCTAGCTTAGCATTGTGATGGATTATCTTCCTTTGTTGAGACCCTAAACTTTTGAATTTTAGCGGGGAGCTATTGTTTAGAAATTGTTCCCGCTCCATTGTAGTGAACTCGTGTAAATATCATGTACAATTCTAGCTCATACCTTCTTCTATTCATGAGGAATTTCACTCTTTCTTCCCCTAGTATTTCCAGAACATGTGTTTCACAGACTAGACTTTACATGGTCATCTGTAGGAATCCATTTTATTTACTTTGTTATAGTTTGCTTTGGGTACATGTGGGTGTGTGTGCATATGTGTGTGTCCTTCCTCCTAGCATGTGGCATTTTTCTTCCCTCATGTCAAGAGCATTTGTTCTTTATGGCCACTGGATGGCGATTAAGTGTTTTTTTTTCTCTGTGCAAGTAGATCATTAAAGGAACAAATAGCCAGTACAGATAGATTTTGATTCATTGACAAGATTTCAAGGCACCTTATTAACAAGAAAACAGGGGAGCATTTCACCTTGTCTTAATCAATTAAATAATTTATTAACAAAGCCCACAACTTTGCTTGATTATTACCAAATGCAATAAGGTAGTAATTTACACAGTATTTTTTAATGCAAGTACCTAGCTGTACCTATGAAATAAACTTGCAACTCTTTTCCCTGACAATTCCTACCTTCAGTACCCTCTGCCAAATCTCAGCCTAAAGGAAACCTTTAGGAAATACACTGAGAAATGTTCATAATCTCTCATGATACTGCATCGTAATTGTTTATTTATGGGTAAGATCCATTAGTTTTGGTTCTTGCTGAATCTAGAGCACTAGGTAACCTGTTAGTTAGTAAATGCTAGTTGAGTAAGTGGAAACAACAAATGTTTTTTTTCTTGCACTCTGGTTTTCTTACCCATCTGGGAGATAGGATGAAGTTCAACTCCATGAAATAGAAAGGTTCTGCAAATGCAGGTCTCCCGGCATTGGAGGAAGGGGCAGGTGTATCCCATACTTGGCGTTCACAGCTGTTTAACCGATCTTTCTCCTATTCTCCTCCTTGAAGAATGTCCCCTCTATAAAGTGAAGCATTGGACGGAGTTCTCCTGTGTTGAGTTTACAGAAAAGCTTGCTTTTTCCGTTCTAACCATTCGGAGTTGTCCTGGTTTTCAGTGATGAGGCCAACAATACTCTCAAAAATTCAAACTTGCATACCAAGAAATGTATATGGGCTTCAAAATCCTACTGTCTACAACTCAAAAATTGTCCACACATTACACTGAGATGATGTTTTCCATTATTAAAAACTTTTATTTGAGAATATTTTGATTTACTTATCAATTGGAAAAAAAAACAATACAAACATTTCAGAGACCATGCGCTGATCTTTTTCTCTACAGCCACGCTAAAATTTTCCTTATACTACTGGCATTAATGACGTGTATCATAGTAAGGAGAGAAAAGCAGTGGCAGTAGGTGAGAGCTTTGTGATCCCAGAGTGGAACAGGAGGAGGCAGAAGGGAGTGAGAGTGAGAGTAGCTCCCAGGGGAGTTCTTGCAGACAACCACGGGAGTCACTGTAGGAAACTAGGGACCATTCAAGGTCATTTTGCCCAACAACATACCAGCACATCCATGGAAGGCACTCAATTATGGATGCTTTTATTAAGAAAAAGTACTTTTTTGTCCTGTCCCTAACATCAGGTTCCTCTACCACAAAATTACTGGTTTCAAAGGTGATCCTAGACTCCTGCGGTGTACAGAACATTTTGGTTCTTAGTGGAATTCTTTCTTTCTCTTTCTTTTTTCTTTCTTTCTTTCTTTCCTTCCTCCCTCCCTCCTTTCTTTCTCCTTCCTTCCTTCCTTCCTTCCTTCCTTCCTTCCTTCCTTCCTTCCTTTCTCCCTTCCTCCCTCCTTCCTTTCTTTTTTCTTTCTTTCTTTCTTTCTTTCTTTCTTTCTTTCTTTCTTTCTTTCTTCTTTCTTCTTTCCTCCTTCCTTCCTGTCTTTTTTCTTTCTTCCTTCCTTCCTGTCTTTTTTCTTTCTCTATTTCTTTCCCCCTCCTTTCTTTCTTTCTTTCTTTCTTTCTTTCTTTCTTTCTTTCTTTCTTTCTTTCTTTCTTTCCTCTTTTTTGCCTCCTGGATGGTAGAATGAAAATGGTATGTTAGTCTGATTTTCTGTATTAGTTTGCTGAGGCTGCCTTCCACATTGGGTAGCTCAAACAACAGATATATATATATATATATATATATATATATATATATATATACACACACACACACACACACACACAGAGATCTATATAGATAGATAGATATAGATATAGATATAGATATAGATATAGATATAGATATTTTACTGTTCTAGAGGCTAGAAGTCTAAGATCAAGGTGTCAACTCTGCTGATTCTTTCTGTGAGCTGTGAGAAAGTGGTGGTGGGGGGGGTCTCTTCCAGGCTCTCTCATTGGCATGAAGAGGGCCATCTCCCCTCTGTGTCTTCACATCATCTTTTCTCTGTGTATCTTTCTTTTCACATGACGTTCTTTTTGTAAGTTCACGAGTAATACTGGATTCAGGCTCACCCTAAAGACCTTATTTTAATTTAGCTAATTTCATGTGCGAAGACCCTTTTTCCAAATCAGTTTGTATTCTGAGAAACTGCAGGTTATGACTTTCAACATACGAATTTAGCACTTTCTCTACTTGATGCTGCCTCTCCCCCTCCAACCACCCTGTTTTTCCATTACTAGAAGGTGCATTAGTTAAGCTCCCCCCACTGGAGCATGATTGCAGAGGCACATAACTTAGTGGTTGCATTCATTGGTTCTGGAAGCATAGCATCTGGATTTGCATCCTGGTGCTGTCACTTCTGGCTCTGTGGCCAGCATTTCCTCATCTAAAGAACGGACATAATGTCATCTATGATGTTATGTGCTCAACCACTTTGCAAATGTTACACTTATAACTATTTATTATAAATATCATTAAAGAAATAAACTGCCTTCTAAGTACAGGAAGTAGTCCATACACTTTGACTACGAATGCTTACAATCTGAACAAAGAACACATATAGGAAGCTTTGAAAATGTTGAGATGCAGGGTCACCTTTAGAATGGAAAAACAATCCTGTCTCTGTGGCAATGGCCCAAGTCATGCGGAGGCCACAGGTAATCATAAAAGACATTCAAATTTCAACTGTTTTGGATCGCTGGGTCCCAGACCCATCAGGGAGTCATCTGCACACTCCACTTGCCTCTCTCAAGTGCAGTCTCCGAGAACAACCCAGATGCAAAGAAAGGGAAACAGTGCCCAGGAAGGGAATAGCACTGGGACACTTTGCACTGTGTGCATCCACCACATCCTCGATCTGATAGCTAAGTGCATCATAAATATTTAGTGGATGTCACCCCAACCTAATAAGTTCTTTTCCACCTTTTGACATTAGGAACATGCTCATTTCTTCTCTCTTCCACTGTTTGGGCGCTTTATAGTTAGCCACTACTGATTGTCTGGTCCTGACTGAAAGCTGCGTGAGCTTGGGCTTGGGCTTCTCTTGGTTCTGGTCATAACACTACAGATGTGATCTAAGTGTTTCATATGTATTATCAGATTTAATAATCAGAGCAACTCTTAGGGAAGTATCCATATTATCGTTAAAACTTAGGGGTAAAGGGGAGTTAGGAAGGTTCATACTGCCCAAAGTCAAAAGGAAATAGTTGGCACAAAATTTGAATCCAGATCAGTATGATCTCTAACGCCTGAGCTCAGTGACAAATCCTTTCTCCTACGCAGATAAAGAAGGAAGTCAGACACTTAACAGTGTCTTTTATTACAATGTGGTGAGGCTCAGATCAACAATTTGAAAGCTTTGATAATGAAATTGTCTCAGCTTAATTTCCAATTGTAGATTCTCTTAATCTGAAACCATCTCATGTCAGAGACGTATACATGACTATGAAACCAGTGGATCAACATATGGTCACTTTACATGCATTTGAAACACTGTGTTAAGATGTGATTATACATTACTTAATTGTGCATTACTTAAATGTATAATCACATCCAATTCCAAAGATTCCAATGACTAACTACATAAAACAAATCCATACCCTAAAGTTCTGGCATCATTTGCTTTGAACTAAAATCTCTGATGACACTGGGCTTTTTTAAGTTCTCAAGTATACTTGACTTACTCCATTTTTTTTTCTTTAAATTGGCTTTTTAAAGCCTAGTCTTATATTATGTTTACAAAAAGGCTCACCAATTTTGAATTTTTTTTTACCTTTTGAATACTGTACCCTAATTTAATTTGTATAATTTCATGTATTTGAATTCAAGTTTTGTTAAAGTAGGATTTAACATTTAAAATGCAACCAGTAAGATAAGACTGAATTGAAATGAACAAATACACATTGAGTTTCTACCATGTTCCAGGTTTTGAAAATATGGATAGATGGGTAGATATCTGTATAGATAGAGATACAGATACGATTGGAAATGATGCAGGTAGACATATCTGTTTGTCCATTCATCTATACCACCCATTTGACATTGAACTTTGGGCAGATGTGATGATCTTCCCATGGTAGCAGATTAGCATTGTATAAAGGACAGCGTTTAAATATTGCTATTATCTTGTGAATACATAAGACACAGAACTATGAAATCTTGGACAAGTTGAAGACAATGTGACAAGATTTTAATGGAAACTAGCTTTTTTTTTTTTTTTTTTTTGCTTCTACTCATTTTCCTTTGAAAAGCTAAGTGGATTAATGAGGTAAAATCATTATCTTGCTAAGAACATAAACAAAGGTTATTATGAACCAGAAGTCTGTTTTGTGAGAAAATAAGGAATAGAGACAGTGAATAGAAAATACTAGGTAATCCTGGTGTCATCTTCCCTGAAACTTTATATTAGGTTCCTGTTTATTTTTTTTTTCAGCAAGACTGTACTCAAACTAAAATTATAATGACTAATCTTAAGTAATAGCAAACTGTAGATATAAAGCACATCTAGAATGTGATTTCCCTATCATTTTGCCTTTTGTCGTATTTACAGTTTTCACTTCTTAAGCTACAAAGACATATTTATAATTAAGAATCTCAACCTTCAGAGTTTAATCAACACATTTGACCTATTTTAGGTCTGAACTATTTTTTCTGTCTGACTTAGATTGTGTGCCTTAAGGGTGAGGACTGCGTCCATGATGATTTATAGAGTGCTGCACACTTGGTTTTCAATAAATACTAAACAATAAAGAAAGCTTGTGTAGCAAAGATACAACTTTCATGCTAAAGACAAATTGGTTAAATGATTTAGAATTATTTATCTTTTATATTGGAAAGCAGTGACAAAGTATCCTCTTTGAATGGAGTAACGCTTTCCATTTTCATGTCTCAAATTAACATAGTTGTGTGTGCTCTCTTGCTCTCATTTGAAGCTTTAAATCCAGCTTTATGCACATTTTTAAATGTTATCATTTTATTGAATATGCACTTTTGAGTAAGATTTAATAAGAACATCAGTGAATTAGCAAGTGATATTCTCTAGTTCATCTGCTGAGTACTGCATATGCAACAACATTTGGAGCCATTCCAAATTAAACTCATGTAATGAAGGTGAAAATATTTCGTTTACACTTACTTATATTTCTGGCTTTCATGCACCATTGCCTTTCAGCTCATGAACTGTTCAGTCTTTTGCATTGTTCTCAGTGTTCAATTCTTTGGCATTCCATACATCTTTTGGAATGTCAATTGGAGAGGAACATCCTATGTCTCTTGCTTCATTGTGACATCCATCTATACTCAAGTGTGGTGGCAGAAGAACCTCATGAAGCTACAGGTTGTCTTGTTCAGTACTACTTCAGGGCCCCTGGCAAGTATTTTCTGCATGGAACATTCTTTCCCCTTCTTTTTATTACCCTGTCAACTTTTCATTAGCAACTTAAGAATCCTCCTTCAAGCTTCAGACTAAATGACTACCCTACAGGAAAGCCTTCTCTCCTACCTCTACCTTCTACTTGACTAAGTTGTTACTACCCTTGTATCAAAACCCTTAATTCCTAACCTTCCCTCAACACTGCATTCATTAGATTAGTCTTTGCTTATTTGGCATGTATCTTCTTGACCAAAAAAAAAAAAAAATCTATAAAGGAATAAACTTCATGAATTATTCACCATGGTAACCAGAACACCAATCTCAGTGCCTGAGACATAACAATCATTCAATAAAAATTTGCTGAACAATTAAAAGACTATTGTTTAACCTTTCAAGACCACTACACAAGAAGATCATGTATTCTTGAAGCAAAATAGTTAAAACTTACTGTGGAATTTGGCTTGTAAACCATGGAAAGCATTTACACTCACAGCTTCGGGACTCAATCAGTATTTGGGACAAATCATGTGCTTTCCTTGAGCAAAGCTAACGTGTCAATAAAAAAACGTTCTATAAATTTGTATACAGGCTGGACATTCCTCGGTTTACAAACTGTTCCTGGTTGATCTTATGAAGTTAACTTTGATTTTTTTTTTTCTAAAAAAACGGTATGAGGTATAATGTATTGGCATTCTCTGTGGGGGTGGGGGGAGAGTTTCATTAACTATCTCCATTTAAACTTAGCACACACTGAGAACAATCCATCGGAAAGGTTTACTTTTATTCTTTTGGGGGACGCCTAGAATAGTTCTGCGCAGGGTGAGGGGAAGGGTTCTGCAGCTAAGTCAGGGTCTGGTGAATCCAAAGTGAAAGAGCTGTTTAATCTGAGGAAAAATGTGAGTTGCACTATTGAAGCACATACATTCATGCTTAATAATCCAGCAGAGGACATGGGGCGCCTGGGTGGCGCAGTCGGTTAAGCGTCCGACTTCAGCCAGGTCACGATCTCGCGGTCCGTGAGTTCGAGCCCCGAGTCAGGCTCTGGGCTGATAGCTCAGAGCCTGAAGCCTGTTTCCGATTCTGTGTCTCCCTCTCTCTCTGCCCCTCCCCCGTTCATGCTCTGTCTCTGTCCCAAAAATAAATAAACATTGAAAAAAAAATTTAATAATCCACCAGAGGACAGACTACCAAGAGGGAGGTAGAATACTGTCGGTGCAATAAAACCCTGTGTAATTGGCAGAGTCATGTGTAAATTGTGTTATGCATTTGTTTGTTTGTTTGCTTGCTTATTTTGGTGGATTAACAAATGTCCAGGCCACAGGAAGTTCCTGAATTCTTCTAAATCTGTCAATATTTTATGAGGAGAAAAAGAAAGTTGCAATACTAACTGATACTTCAGGGTGAAACAGATCAGGATTCACTCACTCCCCAGTGGGGCCTGCGGGTTTTCAGAAATTTTGTCGTATTTGTTTATTTTTAAATTTGTTTTTCTTGTCCCCAAAATGTAATATGAAAGATCAAGTAAGCATACTGGCCTAGGAGATATGGGAAATTGTCTATACATTTAAAAAAATCCTATGTCTACCTATAAGAAATCTAATTTAATTTATTTACTTTAAGGGAAGATTAAATTATTGCAGGCTTTCTGTAATTCAAACCACCTGTTTAAAAAAAAAAATGTTAAGCACTGCTTTAACAAGAAAGAGCTTTCACTAATGTGAGAGTATGAATAATCCATAGATTTGAGCTATCTGAGAATAATGCCCATGTTGCACTTAGCCCCATTTTAGCCCACCAAACAGTAATTTTAGAAGCAGAATTCATGTTTGATTTATGGACCATCATGATTTAGTAATAAAATCAAATTTGAAAGTTTCTATTAAAAAATAAAAACAAAAAAACTGGATAGCTAGTCCAAGCATTAGAATTATTTTCTCTTTTTTCCCCCCAACCTAAAAAGTTAGTCTTGATTGAAATCAGTGGAGAATGTTCTCCAGCCCTTTTCATTTTGTTTTCCCATCACGAATTTTATCTGACAATATTTCCACTACGATGATGTAGGTTTAACCCTTTTAGCGATGTGTTTGAATGGGAATGTTAATTTAGGCATTCATCTTGCTTTACTGACCATTAGTTATTCTGAGAAAAACTCAAAGGGAAGTATCTTTAATTATCTTTAGAGAGTCACTACTCTGTTGATTTTGTCTCATTAAATTCATGCTAACTGTTCTAGTGCATTTTGAGGCCATTATGAGTAAACAGTATTCAAAGGCCTAGTAGTTGAAAACACACATTTTACAAATATGAAATACAGCCTTGAATTTCACTTTATTGTGCAATCTCTGTCTTTGTACCATTTCATATCATTTCACAGCATTCAATATCGTGTGTTTGCAAAACAAAGATTACTTTTGAATAATCCTGTAATTCCGGTTTCAGAGTGAGATGCAGGGGAAGAAACGCTAAACCTTTATACTAATTACTTTGAGGTATAGCAGTAGTTTAGATTGTTCCAGAAAAATAGTTATTCTCCTGAGGAGTAACAGCTTCCAGAATGCTGAATGCAAGGCTAACCAAGCATAAAGTCTTTTATTTTTGGCCTTCTGAGCACTCGGGGAATGGAACCAGTTGCTTCAGCAGTAAAGCCCTTTTTAAACAAATCAAATCGGAAAGAAATTGAGACCCAAATTCTATAGAGGGAATCTATGAAGAATGTTTGAGCTCAGGGGCATCGGAATTCTTAGTGTGAAATCCATTATTCTAACCATGATTAAGGCAGTTCATCACCAATTACAGGAGCGTGTTTCTAGGTGATCAATGGAGGTTAAAGAGTTTTTTTTCTTTCTTTCTAGAATTAGCTTCCTAATTAATAAAAGTGAATTTTACAATGGCCTTCTTAAGAACAGCTGTGTTATCTATTGTTTATGGTTTATGGAACAGCCTTGCAGTCATGCTTGTTTTTTGGCATTGGAATAGAAATGAGTGATTTGCATAAGTGTAATATTAGCAGCTCTGTTGATTATTTTCTTTCCTTTTCTCTTTTTTATATATTCATCATTTCTATTATTTTAATGATGAATGACTTTTAAGCAAAAAAAAAAACCTCTTTGCTTTTTTTTAACCTCTCAAAACAGGCTAAAAATATGTTCATATAAAATTAGTATTAGATTAAACTTTGTCTTAATTTAACCACAATATGTTCTATGAACAATAGTCAAATTTAGCCTAAATCAGGTCAAGATATACAGATAGCATATAAAATTAACATACAAAGAATTACATTTTCATTTGAAAATAGAATTCACAGAGTAGTTGTAATTGCAAAATATGATTTTTGAAGGAATTAGTTCATAAACTACCCTAAAATCTAGAAGTTTAAATATTATTTGTGTAAAATTCAAATTGATATTTCATTCAGACTATACTTCTTAAATAATGAGTATTGCCTTTATTTTATTTGCTCTTTTAAAATTTATTTATTTATTTATTTTGAGATAGAGCTGGGGGTGGGGGGCGGGCAGAGAGAGGGGGAGAGAGAGAATACCAAACAGGCTCCACGCTGTCAGCACAGAGGCCAATGCAGGACTTGAACTGACAATACTGAGATCATGACCTGAGCTGAAATCACGAGTCATGCTTAACCAACTGAGCCACCCAGGCACCCTTTGAATACTCCCTTTAAAAAAATGCTGATTTCAATCTAAACTTCGCTACCATACTGTTTATTCTTTACTCATGGCAAGTGTTAGAAATTGAATTGTTTCCCAAAAAATTCATGTTGAGGTCCTAAACCTCAGAAGATGGCCTCATTTGGAGATAGGGTCTCTAACTGAGGCAGTAACTTAATGCGAGGTCATTAGAATAGGCCCTAATCCAATATGACTGGTGTCATTATAAAAAGATAAAATTAAGACACAGAAAGATATACATAGCGGAAAGATGATGTAAACACACAGGGAGAGGGCAGCCATCTGCAAGCCAAAGAGAAATGCCTGGAACAGACCCTTCTCTCACGGCCTTCAGAAGGAACCAACCCTGCTAACACCTTGGTCTTGAACTTCTAGCCTCCAGACCTGTGAGACAATAATTTTCTGTTCTAAGTACCCCAGTTGTAGTGCTTTGTTATGGAAGTTCTAAAAAAAACGAATTAGGAGATATATTTACTGCCAAGTGGACTATTTTCAATCAAAATGTCTTAAAATTGTCCCTTAATTGCCAGTTAATGATGCTGTGCAGAATGTGCGATGCATTTTAGGAGTAGAGCACAAACAATAAGAGTATCGGACGTCAGTATCTGATACTCTTACCTTCTAGCTATAAAACACTGGGAAATGTGTTCAACTGCCTTGCGTCTCAGTTTTGTCATTAGTAACACAGGAATACTAGTGTTCCCAACTCACCAGAGTGCTTGTGAGGACTAAAAGAGATGAAACGTACAAAGTGCTGATTCCTAGTACATGGCCTCTAGTTAGCACTCTACAAATTTTAGTGGCCATAAATGTGAAAATTCATCAATACTGATTACTATTGGAAGTTGAAAAATTGTGAAACCTAACCAGAGATCTGCTGTGTTTCCCAAGTGAAGACTTGCAGATAAACTACTTCCTATGGGGCAGAACTTACCAGTACTTTGTGCCATACTATCAACATTAACCAAAGTGCAAAGCTTCCTTCATTGAACCATGCATGCGAACTACACACTGTTCTATGTGTTCCCAAGGACAAAAGATGCATCATGGATTATGGGAAACTGGGGTCTAGTTCAAGAAATAACACATGGATACCCACAGTTCTAATGCAAAGAAATAATTCCTGCTACAAGACAAGTGTCGTTGAGGACAGATCCTGCATGTGGAAGGTGCAGTTTCCTCTTACCTGTGTTCCTAAAAGAATGCTTTTATAAATTACATTTCCCCCATGCTTTCATCCTTTAGAAAGCCATCTTTTTTTTGTTAATATATTCATTCACCACATCTTTATATACAACTCCATGTTTGTTGGGTTTTGTGCAAGGCTCATGCAGGATGAAAGGGCAAGAGTCAGGGCTGTGCTAGAACTCTCTCCCTGAGTAGTTTGTGTGTGCTTCCCTTGTTTAATAACTATGGAAACATTGGGACAGAGAAAAGTGTTCCTAGGTGCCCCCAGGCAGAATTAGTCCCACTTGTTTACATTTGCCTAGATCTCTGCCTACCTTAGTCATTGCATTTCATCATTCTATATTGTGACTAATTCATAAAGAATTACTCTGCCACATTCTCTAATATGTGAATTCTTGCAAGAAACATGTGTTTTTCTATATATGCTCAGAGCCTAGCACAGTAGCTAGCATGAATCAGGTGCAGTGTAAATAAAAGAGTGAATTAATTATTGTAAAGAGGGAAGGTGAGGGATAGGCAAATGATCATGAAGAACTCAGTATTCATGCAGAGCTTTACATAAGAGAGGGTACAGACAAGGAAAATATGGTGGGAGAACAAAATTCCAGGCAGATGGAAAATCAAGAGCTAAAGCACACACATGGGGAAAGGAATACATATTGAAATTGCAAACAAGTCAATTTGGCTGGGGTCTAGTGTATATGAACATGAATAAGGTAGAATTTAAAAAGGCAAATCCCATTTGCATCGTGGAGGCTCATAAATGCAAGGCTAGGGAATCTAGACCTTAATCGTTACAGCTCTGAAAACAACACTCCATGATTCTCCAATGCCTCTGGCATAATCTGTTAGCAGTATGTAATTTGGGAAAGGCATGGGAGAGAATTTTGTTGATGTCTTCATATATTAACTCAAATTACTCCATGTTTAATTCAACCAAAATATACTTTAATCCACTAATAGAACTTTTTTTTAGTTGCTTTGTTATATTTTGAATGTACCACTTAGTTTAATATAGTAAGTGATATCTTAGGCTCCTTTTTTTTTATAAGTGGACAGTAAAATTTATCTGCTAAATGTCTTTGTTGATAACTTCAATCAATTTATGCACATTGAGATCTCCTGAGAAGTGTGAGTCTTATAAAACATAAATACATAACCAGTAACAAAGTAGGATCAAAAGTGTTATTCATGAGCTCCAAAATATTATTACTTTACTTAAGTATTCATCTGATTCTCTGTAAAGCTTGTGGTAAAATGGAATCAGAAATCAAGGCTTGAGCTAAAGTTATCTCGGGCCAAGATCATTTCAAGAAGGTAATACAGAAGTCCAGTCTACAGTTCAATCTAAACGTGGAAGCCTCATTGAAACATATACTCCTGATGTTAGAAAAAAAAAATTCTCTGAAGCACCAAAATGCTCCATGATTCAGAAATTTCAAAATACATACATATGCTTATATGGAATAAAAGTTTGAGAGTTGTCATGGGAAAATATTCATAATACCTTATCTATTGATGTGAACACGGATAACTTTCAAAACTCTAATGCTGTTATTAAGAAAAAGTTGAAAATTATTCTTATAGCATTGGATGCCATCTAAAGTGCACTCTAAATGTTAATATGCCCAAAAGAAAGATGTATATTCTTTATTAATAAGGACATATTTACTAAAATTATACAATTTTAGGGGCACCTGGGTGGCGCAGTCGGTTAAGCGTCGGACTTCAGCCAGGTCACAATCTCACGGTCCGTGAGTTCAAGCTCCGCATCAGGCTCTGGGCTGATGGCTCAGAGCCTGGAGCCTGTTTCCAATTCTGTGTCTCCCTCTCTCTCTGCCCCTCCCCCGTTCATGCTCTGTCTCTCTCTGTCCCCCCCCAAAAAATAAATAAACGCTGAAAAAAATTTTTTAAATTATACAATTTTCCTTGGAATGATCTACCCAACCTCAGGTTATAAATTTCTCTGAGCAAGGTGGGAGAAATACTGTAGAAGGTACTGGGCTCTAGGTGTATTTCTACATACTGTTTTTAGAGCAAATATCTGTATTTATTTTTTAAAAAAATAAATAAAATATTTGAAGCACATACAAGCCATTGGGAGGAGCATCTTTGTCAAGACAAAACACGTTAACCCTTACCACTTTGCTTACTTAAGTTCCTAGTTGCCTTAAATGAAGGGGCATCTCACGAGGCTTTTCCCAGACCACTGCAATAAAGCGGATGGATATCTCAATATAACAAGCCAAATTAATTTCTTGGCTTTCTAGTACATGTAAGAGTTATGTTTACACTATACTGTAGACTATTAAGTGTGCAATAACATCGTGTCTAAAAAAAAAAATCTATGGTCATTTAAAATACTTTGTCGCTATAACATGCTAACCATTATCTGTGCTTTCAGCAAGGTGTAATCACTGATCACAAATCACCATAACCAATGTAATAATAATGAAAAAGTTTGAAACGTTGCAAGAATTACTAAATGTCACATATGGACACGAAGTGAGCAAATGTTGGAAAAATGGCACCAACAGGCTCGGTTGAGGCAGGGTGGCCACACATCTGCAATTTGTAAGAAACACAGTATCTATGCAGACCAGGAAAGTGAAGCACAATGAAACTAAGTATGCTGGTAATGGTAAATGTGAGAGAGTCCTTTCCCTGAACAAGCTCCTGATGTAGTAGGGAAGACTACAATGTGCCCTAATAAATTACAATGTATTAGAGTTTATACAGTAATAAAAGCTTTACCCTGAATTCAGATCCCCTAAACAGGCCAGTCCAGGTGAATAAAGGCTTCAGAACTATTTAAGATACGAATGTGGCAATATTAAAGAATACCCTAATAACAAAAACCTTGTTTCTGCATAAACTAACAGAACCACTGTCTACATGTCTAACACCTCTCCCTTTCCACCAAGTAGGTGATTTGGGGAGTACTAAATGCTGATAGTTCCTTCTGTTTATTTAATTTTCAATTTACTTTCATTTCCTGATTTATTTGGTATGAGGTCACCCAAAGCAAAATCCTCTTGCAAAATTTTGGGCTGGCCAAGTCTGGTTCAGAGAATCTACAATGTCTTCAGTGTCACAGCTTCCTTCTCTCTTTTTATTTCATCACCTTTTATGTGTGCCTCCCATGTTCAAGATCAGCTCATGGTTATCAGATGGTTTCTGCAACTTTAGCCATTATATCTTCTTTCTCAGCAGAAAGAAAGAGAATGGAGATCATCCAAGAGCTTTCTTTTGAAACAAATTGTTTGTTAAGTATATCATATATGTATAAAGAGTATGAAAATCAAAGTATGCCACTTCTATTAATTTTGCAAGGTTACATTATCCATGTAATCAGCCTTCAAATCAAGAAATAGGAGATTATCAGCATTCAGAAGATCCTCATTCCTTTTCCAAGTAACTACCTCGAAAAGAAACCATTAAACTGACTTCTAAAAGTACAAATTACCTCAGCCTAGCAACTTGTTACTAGACATGTCGCCAGAGGAAAGGGAAACAAAAGCAAAATCAGCTATTAGAACTTCATCAAGATAAAAAGCACAGTGAAGGAAACAATCAACAAAACTAAAAGGCAGACTATAGAATGGGAGTAGTTATTTTCAAATGACATAGCTGGTAAAGGATTAGTATCCAAAATCTATAAAGAACTTATCAGACTCAACACCCAAAAAACAAATAATCCAGTGAAGAAATGGGCAAAAGACATGAATAGACACTTTCCGAAGAAGGTGTCCAGATGGCTAACAGACACATGAAAAAATACTCAACATCACTCATCATCAGGGAAATAAAAATCAAAACCACTATCTCTGTCAAAAATAAATAAACATTTTTAAAAAATTAAAAAAAAGGGGGGGGCGCCTGGGTGGCTCAGTTGGTTAAGCGTCTGACTTCGGCTCAGGTCGTGATCTCAAAGTCCGTGAGTTTGAGCCCCACGTTGGTCTCTGTGCTGACAGCTGGGAGCCTGGAGCCTGCTTCCGATTCTGTGTCTCCCTCGCTCTCTGCCCCTCTCCCGCTCATGCTTTCTCTTCCTGTCAAAAATAAATAAACATTTTTAAAAAATTAAAAAAAAAACACTATGAGATACCACCTCACACCTGTCAGAATGGCTAAAATTAACAACACAAAAAACAACAGGTGTTGGTAAGGATGTGGAGAAAGGGGAAGCCTCTTGCACTGTTGGTGGGAATGCAAACTGGGGCAGCCATTTTGGAAAACAGTATGGAGGTTCCTCAAAGAGTTAAAAAATAGAATTACCCTGTGGTCCAGTAATTGCACTACTAGGTATTTACCCAAAGGATACAGAAATACAGATTTGAAGGAGTACATGCATCCAATATTTATAGCAGAATTATTAACAATAGCCAAACTATGGAGAGATCAAATGGCCATTGACTAATGAATGGATAAAGAAGCCATAGTACTATGTATACAATGAATATTACTCAGCCATCAAAAAGAATGAAATCTTGCCATTTGCAATGATGTTGATGGAGCTAGAGTGCCTTATCCTAAGCGAAGTAAGTCAGAGAAACACAAACACCACATGATTTCACTCATATGTGAAATTTAAGAAACAAAACAGACCACCACAGGGGAGGGGCAAAAGAGAGAAGGAAACAAAGCATAGAGATTCTTAATGATAGAGAACAAACTGAGGGCTGATGGAGGCAGGTAGGTGGGGGATGGGCTAGATGGGAGATGGGTACTTAAGAGGGCACTTCTTATGATATTATGATGAGCACTGGATGTTTTAAGTGATGAACCACTGAATTTTACTCCTGAAATCAATATTGCAGTGTATATTAACTAGAATTTAAATATAAATAAATAAATACATACATACATAAATACATAAATAAATAAAATGAAACTACAAATTAATTTTAACTGTTTTCAAAATATAAATGAATGAAATATTATGGTATATGCTCATTTATGTCTTCTTTTATGCAATATTGTAATAGCATGATGTAGTCATGCTGCTGAGTAGGGCATTTTTTATTTTTTTGCCATAGTTATGTAATACCCATTGAGTGCTACAAAATTTAATTGGTTTAATTATTTTACTGCTAATAGGCATTTAGGTAATTCCCACTTTTTGGAGATAATCATTTTTGTCTATGTCTTTTAGTGAACGTATATACTTATTCTTATCTAACATATGCCTACAAGTAGGCATGGGCTTATACCAATTTTCTCAAGAGATTTTACCAATTTATACTTGCACCTTCAGTAGAGTTTCTGTTGCTCCTTGTCCTCATGAGCATTTTCCATTACCTTTTTTTTTTTTTTTAATTTTAAATTTCTGGTGGAAGTGTGAGAGTATCCCATTATGATTTAAAATAAATTAAGTTTATTTACTTCAAGAGAGAGTATGCATGTGTGAGTGGGGGAGGGGCAGAGAGCAAGGAGGAGAGAGAATTCCTTTTTTTTTTTTAATTTTTTTTAACGTTTTATTTTTATTTTTGAGACAGAGAGAGACAGAGCGTGAGTGGGGGAGGGGCAGAGAGAGAGGGAGACACAGAATCTGAAACAGGCTCCAGGCTCTGAGCCGTCAGCACAGAGCCCGATGCGGGGCTCGAACTCACGGACCGTGAGATCATGACCTGAGCTGAAGTCGGACGCTTAACCGACTGAGCCACCCAGGCACCCCGTGAGAATTCCTTTTTTTTCCCTCATTTTATTTTTTTATTTTTTAATTTTTTTCAATATATGAAATTTATTGTCAAATTGGTTTCCTTACAACACCCAGTGCTCATCCCAAAAGGTGCCCTCCTCAATACCCATCACCCACCCTCCCCTCCCTCCCATCACCCATCAACCCTCAGTTTGTTCTCAGTTTTTAAGAGTCTCTTATGCTTTGGCTCTCTCCCACTCTAATCGCTTTTTTTTTTTCCTTCCCCTCCCCCATGGGTTCCTGTTAAATTTCTCAGGATCCATATAAGAGTGAAAACATATGGTATCTGTCTTTCTCTGTATGGCTTATTTCACTTAGCATAACACTCTCCAGTTCCATCCACGTTGCTACAAAGGGCCATATTTCATTCTTCCTCATTACCACGTAGTACTCCATTGTGTATATAAACCACAATTTCTTTATCCATTCATCAGTTGATGGACATTCAGGCTCTTTCCATAGTTTGGCTATTGTTGAGAGTGCTGCTATAAACATTGGGGTACAAGTGCCCCTATGCATCAGTACTCCTGTATCCCTTGGGTAAATTCCTAGCAGTGCTATTGCTGGGTCATAGGGTAGGTCTATTTTTAATTTTTTGAGGAACCTCCACACTGTTTTCCAGAGTGGCTGCACCAGTTTGCATTCCCACCAACAGTGCAAGAGGGTTCCCGTTTCTCCACATCCTCTCCAGGATCTATAGTCTCCTGATTTGTTCATTTTGGCCACTCTGACTGGCGTGAGGTGATATCTGAGTGTGGTTTTGATTTGTATTTCCTTGATGAGGAGTGACGTTGAGCATCTTTTCATGTGCCTGTTGGCCATCCGGATGTCTTCTTTAGAGAAATGTCTGTCCATGTTTTCTGCCCATTTCTTCACTGGGTTGTTTGTTTTTCGGGTGTGGAGTTTGGTGAGCTCTTTATAGATTTTGGATACAAGTCCTTTGTCCGATATGTCATTTGCAAAGATCTTTTCCCATTCCGTTGGTTGCCTTTTAGTTTTGTTGGTTGTTTCCTTTGCTGTGCAGAAGCTTTTTATCTTCATAAGGTCCCAGTAATTCACTTTTGCTTTTAATTCCCTTGCCTTTGGGGATGTGTCGAGTAAGAAATTGCTACGCCTGAGGTCAGAGAGGTCTTTTCCTGCTTGAGTAGAGAGAATTCCAAGCAGGCTCTGAGCTGCCAGGTGAAGCCCGATGTGGGGCCCAAACTCAGAAACCCTGAGATCATGAACTGAGTCAGATGCTCGACTGGCTGAGCCACCCAGGCATCCATTCCATTCTGATTCAAATTCTCATTTCCTGATGATTAATAAAACTGAGCACCTGTTTTTATTAATGGTCATTTCTACACTCTGTTTTGTAAAGTGACACAGTATTTTGCCTATTTCCTGTTATGCTGTCTGACTTTTCTTGTTATCTGTACGTTTGTTTTTTTTTTTTAATATTCTGCATTAGAATCTTTCATCACATATATGTGATATAAATGTCTATCTCACATTGTCGGTTACTTTTTCACCCTCTTTAAAGTGTTAGGCCCTCAGAAAAATTAACATTTTTCTGGAACAAGGCAATATAATTAAAATAAAAATAACTATATTGAAAACAGGTTAATCAACATTAGAAAAGCCAACACTAATAATAGACAATTATATATTTTCTACAATTTAAAACACAACAAACATTTAAAACATTTAAACAGAATATCCCAGGCTGGTTGAAAGTGGAAACAAACAATAAACAGCTATACAGACATGTGAGTGTTCATTCATTTAACTAGATCCACATCTCTATGTAATTGTTATACAAATTTGGTGAAGGTGGCAATGAAGACATGTAAGGATCTGATTAAAGTTATGCAGTCTCTATAACAATGATACGTATATGTACACACATATTTTGATGGGATAACTTTAGAGAGTTTTGTTTTTGTTTTTGTTTCTGTTTTTTTTTGTTTTGTTTTGTTTTTTTTTTGTTTTTTTTTGGAGACCTTGAGATGCATTGGACACCAGAGTAAAGCCCTTGAATCTAGTACACTCAAGTTCATACCATCTTCCTACCTCTGGGAAAAACAATTATACCTTTGCAATCCTGCACAGTTGGCTCCTTCTTAATTATAATATCTGTCCATCTGTGTTGTCTCCTGGATAAAATAAAACAAGTTATCTCAAGCCTGTAGCAAAACACGCACTTATAAAACCATTTCACGGGTAATCAGTGTAAAGAAATAATTTTCTTGGACACATTTTTCCCCACTTTTTACTCACATCATTTGTTGTCTCTCCACTGCTCATTCACCTTCTAACCTTCCCTATGAAATCATTGAAAGAAAGGAGAAAATGTCTTTCCTGGAAATACTGTTTTGAATGACTATCTTTTACAATTCCCTCCCTGTCTGTAAATTGTACATTTCAGCCCATGAAATATTCAACAAATACAATTTTGATGCCCTCTCTTCTAGAGATCTCTCTTTTACAAAACAGATTGTTTACAACTGTGCTCCCCTTCTGCCTAATGGGTACCCTAGGGGAATGTTGTTGGCTTTGAGATTCAACCACATATTTTCCACAAATAACAGCGTTGAAGCCAATGAAATTCAAGAGGAGCAAACATTATTCAGTGATCTCTGAAAAGAAGAGGCTCATGTTTCTCTTCCCGTTGGGGTATGAAGGAAAAGGACACGAAGGGATATGTGAACTGCAACCACATATAAGCAAATGATTTCAAAAAGTAGTGGCACATTTCATGTCCTTTGGAGTCAAATGGGAGTCCTAAACTGTCAAGCTTAGCAACGGTGGAAATGGGTTTCTCTTTGGGGACCAAGATACACATTCACTTGCTTCCCATTTGGTTTGCTGATACAGCATCCATGCCCTGGCAGGTGCTGTCTGGGACTGCCAGAGAGATGAAAGCACAAATATATCACCTTGCTCTAGTGGGTTCTCAGACCAATAGCCAGAATTAATGTTGTTCCATGAAGACCAAAGTGCTTCCTAGGAACCTGGGAAGACCCATACATCACGGATGGTACAAACCAGTGCTCTGTATGAAAACAAAACAGTGCAAAGCAAGATGAGAAGGGACGAAGAAGAAAACAGCTAAGGAACCAGAAGTGTCGTGAATATTGGGATTAACCATTTTAACCATACTGATTTAACTAGATTAGGATAGATGTACATTCAGCTTGATGTCATTTTTTAAACTTAACATCTGTTTCCTGTGCAGGAAACATGTGCCATACATTAAGAGTATGGTGCACAAAACACTTTCTCATCTCTAAAGCTTGGAGTCTATTTTATTTTTTTTTAAATTTTTTTTCAACGTTTATTTATTTTTGGGACAGACAGAGACAGAGCATGAACGAGGGAGGGGCAGAGAGAGAGGGAGACACAGAATCGGAAACAGGCTCCAGGCTCTGAGCCATCAGCCCAGAGCCCGACGCGGGGCTTGGACTCCCGGACCGCGAGATCATGACCTGGCTGAAGTCAGACACTTAACCGACTGCGCCACCCAGGCGCCCCTATTTTAAACAACAACAACAACAATGAAAGTGAAAATAAATATTTGTCAGATGGTATATTTAATGTTAGGTCAAGCAAAGAATGTAGTAAGAGCAACAGGAGGGGCACTTTTCACAACCTCTAGGAAGCTCAAAGGAAAGACTCAGCAGAGGTAACTGCTGAGCCAGTTCTAATGGATGATCAGGGATAAGCCAGGTAAAGTGGTGGGGATAAGTGAGGTGACCACGATAATGATTTAAGAGCTATTATGAAGGTGGGGTTAACAGAGTATGTGAAATGATTGGACGTTAAAAGGAAAATAGAAAAGAAAAGGAGGAATCCAGTAGTAACATAGCTGTAAATGAGGTCTACAATGAAGTCTCTGTATTATGTATGCCTTGATATTTGGAGAAAACCAAGGGCCTTGAATGTCCTCACCACAAGTTCATCTCATCATGGTGCTCCTATTGATAAGGTTCTGTAGCCAAATGCATTTCTCTATCATGGCGATCAAGGACACTGCCTCCTTGTCTCTGAGTAGGAAACTTCAGTTCCCTAGCAGCCCATGCAATTATTCAAACAAGCCAATCACACTTCCCACAAAAATTAGGGGTCACTCCACCATCTTTTTACTACAAGCTTACCTTCCACAGTCTCTGCAGATTCACTCATATCCCAAGGGCAAGCATCTGGAGGCTCTGCATGGCATGGTGTCCCCGTCCCCAAGCTGGGAATATATGTGACTGACAAACTGCCACCCATCTCTTCTGCCAATGATGGGCATTGCATCTTCAGTCATTTCCGAAATCTTGGGACAGAGATTCCTTCTACACCAATGGGATGAAGAGGAGACGCATAATACACTAGCTTGAACAATATTTTAGTGTGTTTGAACTGCTAACAGAATGCCATACACTGGGTGGCATAGACAATAAATATTTATTTCTTAAAATTCTGGAGGCTGAGATGTTCAAGATCACAGTACCAGCAGATCCTACCTCTGGTGAAACCTGCTTCTTGTTTTGTAAATGGCCGTTTTCCTGTCGTGTCTTCACATTTTGGAAGGGAAAGAGCTAGAGAACTTTCTGGGATCCCTATTCTAAGGGCACTAATCTAACACATGAGGGCTCCATTTTTATGACCCAATCATTTCTCAAAGGCCCTACCTCCAAATTCCATCACACTGGTGCTTTAGATTTCAACATATGAATTTAGGGAAAACACAAACATTTAGTCCATAACATTCTGCCCTACTTCCTCCTAAACTCATGTCCTTCTCCCAAGCAAGATACATTCATTCCGTCCCATGGACTCTACAGTTTATGTCTAAAGTCTCATCTAAAGATTATCTAAATCAGATATGGGTGATATTCAAGGTGCCAGGCAATTGTTCTCCCCATTATTGATAAGGGAATTCTCAGGGAAGAGTAAGCTTGTTTTTGTTTGTTTATTTGGTAAGGGTAAAGGTATGTGTAAATGAGGAATGTAAGTCTGATTCAGTTTACTGAATCACATGGAATAAAAACACTTATAAGTTGCTTGGCATAAAATCAAGCAAGATCCCACGTAACAACTTCCATTTTCTACTTGAGGAAGGAAATGATGAAATTCTTGAGAGTGATTGAGGATGCAGTTAGGTAGGAGATTTGGGGAGAATAGAGGAAGTTTGAAATAGGTGAATAACTATGATGAAAAGTTCATCTCTCAGGACAGCTGAAATCTTTAATAATATTTGATTTAAAATTAACATAGGTTACCCCTGTCATGTATAAAATAGCAATCCCAGCTTCAGAATCTTTGTAGGATAAATAAACAGGATGCTAAAGCTGTTCGTGAAAACTGCTCAAGCCAAGATTTTTAAAATTGTATATTTTATGCTTATGTGTCTATACATCTATTTTATATATCTCTTGTTACAGAGTAGTTTGTTGTTGTTGATTTGTAAAAAAAAATCTTTTGTAAATGCCTGGCAGAAATGCTAAATTGCATTTTCTGTAAAAGCAAACTCTTGAAAAATTGCCTGGAGGTTGGAATTGAGTAATGGAGGAAAAATAAGGGGAATGAGAAATGTGTGCTTTATTAAAACATAGGAAACACCTATAAGGATAAATAAGATGAGGGGTGGTAAGTTCTATGATGGTAGAAATCCTTGAGATGGAGGGGAAAAAAGTTAAATGTGATGTAAAGCAAAGAGATATGCTTCATGATTTTAAATAAATGTTTGCTTACTTTGTCACTTTCAAAAGAAAATTGCTCAATTTGTCACCTTTCAAAGAAAATCCAGGAACTATGTCCTTCTAAGATGAAGAAAATTTGGACACAAAACACACACGACAGAGGAGAGATTGGAGTGATGTTTCTACAAGCCAACAGACACCAAAAACTTCCGGCAGGCTCCAGAAGGTATGAAGAGGCAAAGAAGGATTCTCCCCCAGAGCCTTTAGATAGAATGGCTCTGAGACACCTTGATTTCAGATTTCTTGCCTTGGGAACTGTGAGGGAATAGATTTCTGTTGTGTTAAGCCACCTAGTTACAACAGCCCTAGGAAACTAATGCATCAACCGAAACGTTAAAAAAATGCTTTCAGAAAGCTCAATAGTGGCAGAAAAGTTCCAGATGCCCTTATTTTCTCACTCAATCCATTTTTGGCTAAAAATTTAATCACCAAGGGCCTCCCCTTTCCATTTTATTTAAAAATATCTCACAACCAAATGCTATAGTCAGAACACTCCAAGATTAGACCAACATAACAAATCTTCTCTACGGTCTGAGAAACTTGTGTGTCTAGACTCAAAAGGATTCTTCTTACAAGGAACTGAGCTGATGAGATCCTTGGAAAATTTTCCATGCAAACAATCTACTCAACCACACTTCAGCACACTTTACTTAATGTTTTCTGCATTCCTTTCCCACTGGTCTACATTTCTATAAGGTGTCTACACAGGAAAAAGGAAAATTAGATAGAAAGGGAGAGGGGAGTGTGAGGGAGAAGAGGGAAGACAGAGAGGGAGGGAAGGAAGAAGAGCTTCTTGTAAAAAAGGAATGTACAGGTTTGGTTGAAATCAAATACTTCCTTTTATTAAACTTTAATCATTAAGACCATAAGATCTGTCCCTTTGGAACTGGAAGATAGTGATAAAGAATAAAGGTGTAGTAGGACACAGAGAACATGTTAACACTTCAAGTACCATAGTGCCTGTACACACACACACACACACACACACACACACCGCACTCTTCCCCCCACAAAATGTCTACTATTAATAAGACAAATTAACCTAAAAGGAGAAAGATGATTTCAGTGATGGTCTTCTTTGGAGTTCCCGACAGTAGTTTGGCCGGTATATTTTACCCGACAGCATTTCCTTGGATTCAATTATATGTGGCTTCATACATTCTAAAATGTCTCTTCTTTCTTTTTCCCCCATAAAATGCCAGCTTTATTCTCTTATGCATTTAATTCCTTCAACCAAAATCCATAAAATACCTTGGATAAATAAACAATATAGTAATGAAAAATACCCAAGTCTTTCAACAGAAGGATGCTACAGAAGGCAATATTCATTGAGTATTGGTTATATCCTGAGTTAATAGGAATGTATTTAAATAAGAATGCAAGATGGATGTAAAAGATATTTTGAAAACCTCCCATTTCATTTGGAGATCTACTCTTCCTATATGCATTCCTATTCACATTTCCTCTCTCCTTTCACTCTATCAAGCCATCCTGAGGCATCATCTTGAGGCAAAACAGTTTTTAACGCCTTGAGAATTTTCTAAATGACGTATATTAAGAAGTTAAGGATGCAACATTTCCCTGAGAATACAGGTGCATTATTCTGTTTTCACTTGAGTTTCAAGGTGTACCTAGAGATATCATTGACCATAATTGTGGGCTAAATTGTTGATACTAAGCTAAAACTTCTTAGAAAGATTAGATGGAATTTAATTTAGTTTTTCCTACTCAATTCCTTGAGTCCTACTGGGAGATGTGTTTGCTTTTTAAAATGAACCTAAATTTATGAATCACCCACTTGACACTTAATCATGTAAATTAATGACACTTGATAAGTATGCCTTTTGCAGTTGCAATGATGACTAAATTGTGTGTTTTGTTAATGGTGCCATTTATAGCTCACTGACTTTGGAATGAGAAGAATACAAGTTCATTTGTTCTGTAAGTGTTTACAATGCCATTGCTTTGTCTTTGAGCTGAAAGTAACTTTGACTATCTAGTGAAGGCACATTTTTATTGAACACTGTATTTATTTATTTATTTATTTATTTATTTATTTATTTATTTATTTATTTATTTATTTTTAATGTTTATTTATTATTTAACAGAGATCTTGAGCAAGTGGGGGAGGGCCAGAGAGAAAAGGAGAGAGAGAATCCCAAGCAGGGTCCGTGCTTGTCAGCTCAGAGCCTGATACGGGGCTGCATCCCACAAACCTTGAGATTCTCACCAGCGCTGAAACCAACAGTTGGAGATTTAACTGACTGAGCCCCCCAGGAGCCCTTACTGAACACTCTTTGAATTGCTCATCAAATATCATCTCTTATCTACTTCTAATATAATTTGTAGGTACGGCTCAGTGCAGACATAGGCAGACGAAACTCAGAATAGGAAGTCCATTAGCTACATCTAGCTTTTGATTGCTTGGACATCACTCTAATTTTCCTCCCTACAAAATAAACAACATGATAATAGCTGAAACACCACTATAGGATCTGGTGGACTCTGTCACCTTTCTTATAGAAAAAGTTCTTATTCCTTTGGATTCAACTTCAGCCAACCAATGTTTGGCATCTTCTCACTGGTTACCTCCTGAGGACCAGGTTATTGTCACTCAGTTATCCACTGGCTTTGACTCTAGGATGCAGTCTTTCTTTCCAAGCTGTGCCTGCCATTATCCTCAGAAATGTTTCCATCCATGACAACAGCACATAGATTTCTACCTCATTTGTTCCTTAGGAAACTCATCCCCCCGTGGCCCTCACCTCTAAACTTTTGTGACATCCTAGTATTGTCTGCTCCATCTCTAAAACTCTAAACCTCATTCTTTGACTGATTATTATTTATCATTCACTTGTTTTTATAATCCCTATTTCACTCCATGACTCACATTATTATCTTTTTATATTGATCTCTCAAATACTTTTATATTACCCCACTCTTATTTGTAGCCATTCTTTTTCTCAGTGGGTGAGTACCATTCTGTCAATATTTTATCCTTAAATAGCCTGGCCCAATGTTTCATCATTTGAATGTCTTACTCCAATTCGGGGTTCCATTGATACTTTGTCTTAAAATTTCTGATCTTTAGTCAATCTTAATATTTAACTCCTCTCTTTCTCTGAGAAATAGTTGGTGAAAAAGCACAATTTTTGCATAGATTGGCATCACAGAAATATATTTTTTTTCTAATCCCACATGGGTCTTCATTCAGCAAGATTCTTACATGTCTCTCATCAATACTCCCATTCTTCTAAGAGGATAGATTTTTGTCACTATCTTCAAAATGTCCATCCTAAAACCTGGTATGTTAATATGTAATATGTAATAAATGTATCTGTAAAAGATGATGAAGGCATCAGGGTATTTTATACTTGTCTTCTTGTCCTTTCCTACACAGTCATTTTCATCTGCACTTATCATAACATCCACCTTCTTCAAGGTCTTGATAAAACCGGCAACTTCTCTCTTTTCTCTACCACTCACTTCTATTTATCTGATTACTCCTCCTTTCTGAATACAAAAGTAGGTTCATGTCCTTAGAATAAAAGGGTAAGCAGTCTCCTTTTAAAACCATGCATCCCTATCTATACTGTCACTTTAAAATCAAAATTCAGAATAGTTTAGCCAATCTTGATTTTAGTGTTTCTGTGATTTTATACCCTCCAAGGCCTGCTGGACTCTGATTTTTAGCATTCCTATTGCTCCCAGGAAAATGATGATAGGTTACTAAATATTTTACAATTTCCAGAACTGACAGATATCCACATGTCATTTTCATATCCTTTGACACAACTTACATTTCATTTGTCCTCAAAATTCTCTTTGATCTTCAACCACAGTTTTTTTTTTTTTTTTTAGGTTTCCTTCTATGTTAATGACTATTACTTTTTAATATATTTGTGAGATTTTCTGTCTCTACTCACTGATTCAGTGAGCTTGGTTTTAGGCTTATGAACAAAGTTCTTTTGTCTATTGATCGACACATCCATGCCCTTCCACACTTTAACTGCCTTTTGCCAAACACTTTATCTGGAGATCCTTATATCCACATATCTACTGAACATCCTTACTTTAATGTGTACCTTTCAGTCAGGACTTCATCTTTTCTCTCTGCTTCCATCTTCCTCCCATCCTCATTGTGAGGAAAAAAAAAAAACCCTCCCCCCTCTGCATTTCATATAAAAGTGGCTGTCACAATCGTATAATTACCGTGGTAACCTTGGTGGTAATATGCTGAGAAATGTCTACCTCATGGTGGGAGAAAGATGACTGGAAGTTGCGTTTGGAAAGTAGCCACTGCCTAGCCACCCTTGATAGAAAATATCAAGATCTAAATCCCTTCAAGTATGATTGTTCAATAATTTCATGGCTAGGCCCTCAATACCACATTTCAGAATCTTTGGAGGGGAGAGGAGACTTAAGGGGCTTACATTGGTCAAAGGCTCTCTAGTCAAGGAGTTAACTGTCTTGTTTTTCAGTGTTATCCATGGTGATCATGGCCATCAGGAAACATAGATCTGTGGTGATGTCAATACACAGCTGTTCTCTTAGAGGTCAGAACCTTTTGTGCAGGCATAAAACAAGTTTCTTTCATTTTAGTCATGTTTGAAACCAATCAGACACAATATAGAGCCAGACTAAGATGATGAGGCCAAGAGTAGATCTGAAGTGTTGCATTAGAGTTGTTTGTATCACCATCTTTACCCAACAACTGTAGACTCCTGTGTTATATATAGCACATGAGGAACATGAGGAAAGAAGAGTGGGAATTACCCTTCTTGACTGTGACTTCACCCTGGTATGCTCTGGAGTTGACAGTAATTTAAGAAACTTATAGATACTACTATAACTTCTATAGACGTTAAAAGATGAAAAAGAAAACTATCAATGATTGTATGCCAATAATTTTTACTTTAGAGGTTTAAACTTTTTTTGAAAGATTCATTTTATCAGAAGTGTCACAAAAATAAATAGGAAATATAAAAATCTCTTTATTTGTCAGAAATTCAATTCTGTATTATATACCTTTCCACAATGTAAAGTTCCAGGCTTAGATAGATTTGCTGTAAAATTCTACCAAATATTTTAAGAAAAAGATCATTAATATTAAACTAATTTTTCATAGTATAAGGATGAAAACACCTAGATTTTCATCTAATGATTACTTTATACTTACTCTAAAATTTTTGATGTTGTGTTTTAATTATAATTTAGTCCAAAATATTTTCTAATTGTTCTTGTAATTTCTTCTTTGACTCATAGATTGTCTCAAAGTGTATTTTTCAAATATTTTGGGAGATATTCCAGACACTTGTTTTCTAATTTTCTTTTCCTAATTTAATTCTGTTATGGTAAAAATAAATACTTTTTATTATTTAATTCTCTTGAAATTCATCAAGACATTTTATGACCCAGCATATGACATACCTTGGTAGATATTCCATGTTCATTTGAAATAAATGTGTATACTACCAATGTGGGATATATTGTCCTATAAATGTCAGTAAGATTGAGTTGTAAGACAGTGGTATTCCAAAAATTGTTGCAGTTTTCATTTTTTTCTGTAAAATACTGAGAAAAGGGGATTAAGATTTCAAAAATAATTCTCAATATGTCTTTTACTACTTAAAAAAAAATTTTTTTTTCAACGTTTTTATTTATTTTTGGGACAGAGAGAGACAGAGCATGAACGGGGGAGGGGCAGAGAGAGAGGGAGACACAGAATCGGAAACAGGCTCCAGGCTCCAAGCCATCAGCCCAGAGCCATCAGCCCAGAGCCTGACGCGGGGCTCAAACTCACGGACCACGAGATCGTGACCTGGCTGAAGTGGGACGCTTAACCAACTGCGCCACCCAGGCACCCCTCTTTTACTGCTTTTAATTCTGCTCTTTTTTGCTTCTTGAATTTTGAGGCTCTCGTTGGGTATACATACATTTAAGATTGATATATAGTCCTGATGACTGGACCTTTTCTCGCTATGAAATGTTCTTCTTTACCTTCAGCAACATTCCTTATCTTGAAAGCTACTATACTGTTAATCAAGATAGCCCTCCCTTTCTTTTAACCTGGTGGTATTACATACCTTTTTTTCCCCCTTTGTACTTTCAACCAATAACATTATCTACATTTAAAGAGTGTTTTTTTTTTTAAGAGGACATTTACCTGTGTCTTATATTTAATCCTATTAAACATGTGACTATAATTACTTTGTCCTACAAACAAAATGTCTTTTGGGAAAAATCCTTAAAGAACCTTAGAATATCTATTAACTAGCCAAGAGGGAGAAAAAGTAAGATTAGGATTTATGGACGATTTTATATTGAGCTGAGAGAGTCTATGTGGTCCTAATTTAAATCTTTCTAGTATTTTAGCAAAGGGTTTTAGAGTTGCACCTTGAAATCTTGACCCTGAAACCAAGTTTTTTACTAGTTATGCCTTGGATTTGATCTTTGCCTGAAGACATTTCTTCTTCCTGGAAAGCTGAGAATGAGAATTAGTTTTAGTCTTTCTACTCAGTAAATCCTTGTTTGATGATATTTCCTCTAGATTCTGCTTCAAAACTGAACAATCCTTCTTTACCTCAACTCTCTATATCCAAACTTTATCATATGGTACTAATATAAAGCAGTTGTCACTTTAAACTTTCTTCCTGGAAATCTCTTTAGCCACATCTCCAGTTTTACTGTGTATTTGCCCTTTTCCACCTAAGACTGAAAACACCCACCGTTATATTAGATAAGCAGTTTTTTTTCCCTAGCCTCCAATAAAAATATTCTTTCTTTCCAAACCATCACTAATACTTCTCAAGATCTTTAGCTTCCTTCCAATGCCCAGTCCCAAAGCCAGTAGCACATATTTTAGTTGGTTACTTTGTTTTTTATTATGACATCACTTACTTCTTGGTGTTTATTTTCTATTTTAATTATCTCTTGCTGTGGAAAAAAATAAAACTTTAGTGGATTTGTAAAAACAAAAAAAATGCATTGGGCAAAGGCAGCAGAGAAGGAAGATTTTATTCAAGAGTATTGCAGTAGGGGACACAGACTAAATTCAACTGTCTTGAAACAAAGGTCAGAGGGTTTTTAAGAGAATGGGGAAGGGGATGGAGGGAGGAAGTGGTGTTGTAGGTTGTTTCTGTTTTCTAAATGGTCTTGGCCAAAGAAAAAGTGATCCTTCTCTTATCCTCATGACTGAAGGTAATGTTACAACTTGGAGGAAGACATGGTCTGAAGTTAGGCTCCTATCTTCCTGCAGACTGGGATATGGGGGTATTATCTTTCTTGATGTTCACATTAATTAAGAGATGCAGAACCTTGGGAAAGACGTTCCCTGGGTCTTAAACTGATAAGAGGCATTTTGGGAGAGGTGTATACATTGCAAATGGGTACAGGAAGAATTTGTCATTACCAGGTTTCTAATATAAATATTTTAAGAAAAGGTAAGTTCGAGTCTTACGATCTGGAATAAACCTATCTACCATTTAGGCTGAGGAGAAATGTTAAGGCAGTCTTGATCAGATTACAGGGAGCTTCCTGTCTCACACTATTCTGTGGGTTGGCTTGGATCAGCTAGGGGGCTCTCCTGTTTCATATACTACTGGATAGTGCTGCAGTTTTCTGGTGCCTTGACCATCATGCCCAAGTTGTCACATTTGCTTGTCTGCTGCTTCAGTGGGACAATTGGAAGGCTGGACTCAGAGGGTAGCTCGTATAGTTGGCCCCCTCAATATCAGTATGTACATTTAGGTATTCCTTCTCTTCATGCAGCTGACTTGTGTAATCTCTCAGCAGAGTGGCCAGAATTCCTATATGGTAGCTCCAGGCTTTCCTAAGACTTAGATCTAGGACTAGCATTGTTTCATTCCCACCGATTCTACTGGATGGATGATGGAGGCACAAAGCCATCAGAAAACTGGTGCAGAAATGAATGTGAAAATCAGGAGGCAGGGTTTATTGGGGGCCATCTTTTGAGACTAGCTACAATGCATATATTAAGCACATATCATGTAGCAGTCAATTATAATTAAAGTAGACATAAGAAATAATAGGTATCTAAAAACAAAACACTTTGGGACTTATATTTTTTAATTTTCAATTTAGAAGTGTATGTACTAGTGAGGCTAAATAGCGTATTCACTTTTCACATCAGCAGTATTATAAATGTTGTTTGACCTCAGTCCTTTTAATTCTGAAATGTCCTTTCCATTATACTGCCTCTTCTATATGAACTTTTCTATGTCTCTTTAGTTCGTTTGACTGGTCAACTGCTTTGGACCCCTAGGGTTAGATTTTTACTCAGAACCCCAGATTGTTTGGCCGGAACCCTGAAAAAGTTTCTTACTCTTGCCAACATTTTTATTTATTTGACACGAGATTTGTTCTTTAGACCAATGGTCAGCTGAGTACCTTTGAACCAATGCCAAACATTGGGCATACATTCTAGGCCTTACCTGCTGGTGGGCAAAATGCTTTTAAAATATTTTCAAGTTTGTTCTTTCTGGCTTAGGTACTAGTTTCACCTAGGATACTTGTTGAAAACCTTCAGTAAGTAGTAACTGGATATATAGAAAATATTAGCTCTTGTGTGTAGCTTAACCCCCTGGTCCAAACATCAAGCAACGTTCTATAAAAATATTGGCTAGCTGAATAACAAGAGGAACAGTTCTTGAGCAGCTTAAAGATATTTACCAACTGTAGAAACATGTCTTATTGATGACACTTCAATATTGTTGATGTTTGATAAGAAAGTCTTCAAACTTAAGAAAATAAAAGCTGTGCCCATGGAAATTTAGTTCCAAGAAAATATTTTATGAAAGAAAAATTTGAAATCCTAATATAAAAATATAATTGTGATTACCAAATCCTTTCAACGTTCCATAACATCCTTATCTCTCAAAATTCCTTAAAGATAGTCAACATAAAATGAGAATATGCATTTGACACTATGTGAATCTCATGACTATGACAATTATAACTTATCAGCTATGATTAAAATTGATCTGATTCATCTTTTTAATTCATTTCAATTTAAAAAAAATTTTTTTACTAAGCTCTACTTCCAGCACAGAGCCCAACATGACCCTGAGATCAAGATCTGAATTGAGATCAAGTGTCAGATACCTAACCAACTGAGCCACCTAGGTGCCCCAATTAATTTCAATTTTCAGTTGATATTCAATATGAACTTTATATAGCATACACAAATACATACACACATTCATATAGTACAGCATAAAGGAAATAATTTTAGAAAGGACTAATTTGTATAGAACCACATTTGTACGTTGGAATAAAAAAACAACATGAATAAAAACATTTCCTTATGAACTTTTCACATGTTACATTTTAATGCCAGATTTGGTATTACCCTATAAACAGACCGCAGCATGACATTGGCATTGCCTGCTCCTTGGAAATAAAGCAGCCACCAAGAGAGAGCTAAGATTAGAATGCCTATGTGTGCCAAAGTGGAATTCTGGTATAGACTCATGGAAGAAATATTATTTCATGATCCAAAATCTAGAATTTACGTCTCTGTTCATTTTCAAGTTCACCACTAGAATATTTGTAAAATCTTGGGAATATCATTAAAAACTACCTTTCCTAGAATTTTATTTTACATCCTTCACTATTGTCATAGTAGCATAACCATACCTGGGACTTAAGAAGCTTAATGAATATACATGTACATTATCTAACCAGAAGATCATAACAAGGACCATGCTTTCAAACAATTATAGTTCATTCTATTAATCTTTCTTTTGGATGCCATTCAGCTTCAGGATCTCCAAACCATTTGAAGTTAACTAATGAGTTCAAGATACATTTCTTTAGGAATGAAATATATGTGCCCATTGATCTAGAAAAACCCCAACTGAAATAATGGCACTAAATGATTTCTTACCTGTTTGATTAGAGAAGATTTTCCCCTTCCCCTCCCAAAAGGTGATTAAACCATGGACCATAGTAATATATTGTTTAGATAAACTTAGAGTTCTTATCATGTAATAATTATTGGAATTACATGACCAGACCAGGTAAAATCTCATCAACTAATAGACAAGAATAAATAAATAACAAACAAAAAAATTAAAATTCAAGGGTATTTTGTAATTAAATGCAAAGAAGTAACCATGTTTTTAAACATATATTGACAACCCATTAAAAATATTTATCATTTACCTGACGGTAATGCTATTTTGAGTTCCTGGATATATTTTTTAAATAGAGCTAAAAGGAATTCAAAACTTAATCTGAAATAATTATTATGATCAATGAAAGGAATAACTGTTCATGTTAAAACCCTCAGGTTATTCCAATTAAAAAAAAGCATGAAATGTACACATATGTTGGAAGCTGAATTTTAAGTAAATAACTTAGTTGATTATTGTTTCTCTATTATACCCCAAAGGTACAAATTCACATTATGCAATTTAGAAATTGTCAGTTTGAACAATAATTTGTGAGTTCATGGAATGCCATAAAAAGGAAAAAAATAATAATAAGAATAAAAATGGCTAACTTGTAAGAAACTCGATATAATACACATTTGCTAAGCCAACTTTTTAAATAATGGATGGATTCCTACCTATGTCATTATGAAGCAGCAAAAATTTATAAAGAAATCTAAACACTGACAATTCAACAGATCATGGGAAATTTTGTGGAAATAATCGCTGAATCTTTTATCCCTGCTGAATTCACTCACCCTCTGGTGTCCTAACAATAGATCAACCCCATAATTTTCTTAGCTCCCTACCCTAGTGTTACTATAATGATCTTAACCATTAACTCGTCTCTCATAGGTGATGTTTGACAGTTTTTTATAAGTACCATTATCTTGTATGTTTATATATCCTATAGTAGCTTTTGTTCATTACATAGCACATTACACCATTATCAATTTTTTTTCACAAACTAGATTATTTTACTCATTTTAATTCTTATTTCTGCCTAGATTACCAATATTTTTCTAGTTTTACAATGAAAACTTGGAATTGACTCTCTTATTGGTGTTACTTCTACACAGGTTTAAAGCAAAACTTGCTACTCTTTATTTAAAATATCTTGCAGGGGTGCCTGGGTGGCTCAGTAGGTTAAATCTGACTCTTGATCTCAACACAAGTTATGATCTCACGGTTCATGAGTTTGAGCCCCGTGTCAATCCCTGCTTGGGATTCTTTCTCACTCTCCCACTCTCTGTACCTCTCCTGCATGCTTTCTCTCTCTCTTACAAAATAAATAAACTTAAAAAACATTTAATCTTGTGATTTGCCTTTTTTCTCCAGACTTGTCATCACCATAAACTCCATAATCACTGTCATTATCATAATAGCAGCTATGAGTTATTAAGAACTTTCTAGTACTTTAGAAGTAATGAAGTAGAATCAGAAAACTTGAGTGCTAACTCTGGTAAATTGCTTAAATTTTCTGTACCTCAACTTTCTCATCTGTAAAATAAAGGCAACTTCAACACCTCTTAAGACTGTTTTGAGAATTAAAAAATAATTCATATTAAGTTTTTAGAATATTGACACTTTTTTTTTGCCAGTTTTGTTAAGAATATAAAATTCAGGGGCGCCTGGGTGGCGCAGTCGGTTAAACGTCAGCCAGGTCACGATCTCGCGGTCCCTGAGTTCGAGCCCCGCGTCGGGCTCTGGGCTGATGGCTCAGAGCCTGGAGCCTGTTTCGGATTCTGTGTCTCCCTCTCTCTCTGCCCCTCCCCCGTTCATGCTCTGTCTCTCTCTGTCCCAAAATAAATAAACGTTGAAAAAAAAAATTAAAAAAAAAAAAGAATATAAAATTCATTTAATCCAACCAAGAAAACAATCTGATGATTTGGATACTATTTCTATTTTAAAAATAATGAACAAAGATTAGAAAAGTATTTTGTTCAATGACACAAGTCAGAGATGGGATTCATATATGGATATGTGCTTTTGCAAAGTCCAAATTCTTACATGCCTTTACTATTCATCTTTAACTCAGCCTTGCTCCGTAACCTTGACACCTGGGTTATAGCAAAGGCCGTAGTCCTAAATGGTTTTCCTGTTTCCATTATCTGCTTTTCAATCATTCCTCGTGCCATTATCAAATAACCTTCAATTAATGCAGTTCCTTTATATGACTTCCATACTCAAGACTCTCAATCCTGTTAGTCACTATCTAATTTTGATAGTCATTGTAATTTCATTTTATAAACCTTAGAATCAGATGTAAGCTAGCAACAAAGTAGCCTATTATCTTGAGAAATTATTCAACGTCCCTGACCCTGAGCCTCAGTTTCCTCATGTGTAATATAGGAGTAGTCCTGTAGAGTTAATTGAGATAATTTAATGAATTACTTAAGAAAAGTGCCTAGCATGGTATCAGACACAGTAGTTGGGGATTAGGTGCCATTAGCTTTTTCCTCTACTTCCAGCACATAAATTTTATCTACCCACACAAGTCAGACCTAGTAATTTCAAGATACTTCCATCTCTCAGACTTTGATCACTTATTTCCTCAAAAATACTTATTGATCACTTCCTGTCCTAGTACCTCTGAATATGAAAATATTTCCCTATATCCCACTTCCTTGAACTTATCACTGTTAATATTTTAGAGTAAATTTTTCTAAATATTTTTTCAATTCATATTCCATTTTACAATGGATACAGAGGACACAGGATTTTTTAACAGAGATATTCTTTTTCATGAATATTTATTTATTTATTTTGAGTGAGAGAGAGAGAGCACAGTGGGAGAGGGGAAGAGTGAGGAGAGAGAGAGAACCCCAAGCAGGCTTTGCCCTATCAGCACAGAGCCTGATGCCAGGCTCAAGCCTACAAAATGTGAGACCATGATGTGACCTGAAATCAAGAGTCAGACACTTAACCAATTGAGCCACTCAGGCGCTCCTTAACAGAAGTATTCTTGCATTATAATTGTGTGAAACGTGCCTAGTTTAAAAAAAAATACTAAGCAAGTTATTTTGGGTTTCTATTCACATCAATACATTCAGATGCATTACATTTCAAAATAGATGCACAATCCTTATTATATTAAAATTGTATAATGTTTTAGCCAACCCAGGTGCTTATTTATTATGCCAAACAAAGATACCAAATGTACACAACTGTGTGTGTGTGTGTGTGTGTGTGTGTGTGATTTTATAATAGCTTTGTTGATATATAATTCAGATACCATAACATTTGCCTTTTTAAAGTTACAATTCATTATGTTTAGGATATTCACAGGCCTGTTCAATCATCACTGCAATAAATTTTAGAGCATTTACATCACCTCAAAACGATATTCTGCATCTATTAACAGCTACTCCCCATTCCTCCCTAGCCCTAGGCCAATAATCTATTTTCTATTACTATAGAATTGTCTAAACTGGACATTTCATACAAGTGGAATCATGCATTACGTAGTCTTTTATGATTATATTTTTCTATTTTGCATAATATTTTAAAGATTCATCCATGTCCATGGAGGACATGTATTGGTATTTAATTTATTTTTATGGCCTGATAATATTTCATTGAATGGATATATCACATTTATTTATGTATTCAGCAGCTGATGGGCATTTGAGTTTCGTCTACTTTGTGACTATTTTGAATAATGCTGCTATATGCTTTCTTGTTTTATGTAGGCAAGAGTGTGTGTGTATGTATATATGTTTGTTTGTTTTTTTTCCATTTCTCATGAGTAGAAATACTAGGTCACATTGTAACTCTTTGCGTAAGCTTTTGAGAAACTTCCAGACTGTTTTCCAAAGTAGCTGCATCATTTTATATCCCTCCCAGTAGTTTATGAGGTTTCTAGTTTCTTCACAGTTGTTAGTATCACCAACACTTATTATGATATGCCTTTTTGATTATAGAGATTTTAATGGGAGTCAGATGGCATCTCATGTAGTTTCAGTCTCTCTGAAATTACTAATGTTAAACATTTTTTTTTTATGCTCTTATTGGCCACTTGTATATCTTACCTGGATAAATGTCTGCTGAGGTCCTTTGACCATTTTTTAAGTTGTGTTGTCATTTTATATTGAGTTTTAAGAATTTTTTTTTTGGAGGAAAGATTTGAAGTTCTCCATTCTTATGAACTGTGTCTCTATGGGCAAAGTACTTCTGAAGGAATTTTAAAAGGATTGGTTTCCCCTGGTTTTCCCATCTTATCTCTTCTGCATAGAACATCCATCCTGTGAACAAGCTAGCATGAGGGCAGCTGGGTCCCAGTATTCTCAAACTACTATACCTGAGATAGGACCTCCAAACTCCAAACTGGGTGGAGGAAGGGAACTTCTCATTCATCACCTGCTTTCATCAGGATGTATCTTCTTCAACTCAGAGTTTAAATGAATAATACTTAATATACTTTCTGAATGATACTTAAATCCTGACGACCTGCCCCTCACAACAAGAATCCATGTCCTATGATTGGAACTGAGAGGAGAAAAGAGGGCATTCTTCTGGCCACACCTGCCTAGATTAGAGCTTCTGTCAGTCTGAGCTGGGTGGTGGGGAAGGGGTAGAGTGTCACAAATTTGCTATTCTTATTGCAATTTAGAGAATATTCTTAACCAAATGATTGTTCATCTGTTGTATGCCCTTAGGACAATTTTCAGAGACTTTTAATCATTGTTTTTGTTTGTTTGTATGTTTTTTTTAGATAATTTTCACTTATTGGTGTTGTTTCACTGAGGAGTGGGTCTGTGATCTCACACTGCCATTCCAGGTGTACATAGAAGTTATGTAAATATACCATAAAATAGAATTTCTGCACAAAAAGGAATAATAAGTTTAAATTATTACAAATATATCTAGATTATCCTCCAAAAAGTTGAAGCAGTGTATATTTAAGCTAAGAGTAGAAAGGGGACAGACACCTGGTGGCTCAGTCAGTTGAGTATTGGACTTGGGCTCTGGTCATGGTCTCATGGTTCATAGGTTTGAGTCCTCTTCTAGCACTGAGCTTACAGTTCAGAGCCTGGAGCCTGCTTGGGATTCTGTGTCTCCTTCTCTCTCTGTCTGCCCCTCCCTGGTTTGTGGGTTCTCTCTCTGTTTCAAAAATAAATAAATAAACGTTTAAAAAATGATGAAGACTTTTTTGGGGGGAAGGGGCTGTTGTTCGTTTTGTGTTGAAAATGGAGCCATTTATGACATGTGTGAAAGAAACTGTAGAGTTACTACTTGGAGATATAGTAGAAAAGATTACGAATAAAGCATCTGGAGGAGCAGTTTGATAATGAATATAAGCATTAAATGGGTAATTAACCTTAGATTAAAAGGCTGAAGGAAGGGAGAAAAGATTGTGACCAGTAAATAACTGTTGTACTGAAGTTCTAAACATTTTTATAGTTTAGAACTTGCATGGTTCCCATTTTGATTCTATACTCTTACAAATAATGCATAATCCCTGTCATTAATAAACACGTGAATTAATCATTTTGTAACTAGCACACTGACATATCTCTACTGATACATAACCATATATGATCATAAGTTGTTTTTTTTATTTAAATAAAGAAAGCAAACTATTTATTTAAATAAAGAAAGCAAAACATGCAGTCTTGGCTGCATGGCAGATTGCAAAGTTCTACTACTTTCTTAGAGATCTGAAAGCTTTCTTGGAGATATTTAGCCACTGCTGTAATACTTGTTTGGTTTTCATTAGAAACAGGAGTTAAATCTACTACTGATATGTGCTAGACCAGCCAGCTTTTATTTTTCAAAAATTTACATGGTGAGTATTTAACGTTCTACTTTCAAATATATTATGTATTTCACTTCCCCATAGTTTGGAGTTGGATAATCACCAACTGGAGAACATCCAGAAAAAGGCAATCAGAAGACTGAATGATGTAGAAATGATCTCTTTAGAGTAAAATTTAAGAAATAGCAAATATTTACCCTGGAGGAGAGAAGGCTAGTGGTGAACATTAGAAATTGTCCTTAGATGCTATGGGGTAAATAAGCCATTTGATTTAGTATTTATAGAACTAGAAAGCTTTATAAAGTTATTGAAAACATACTTTATTGCAAGTTAAAACATTTTTAGATGTGTATCTTTTACTAAATTGCTCTCTGCTCTGGGCAAAAGTTTTAATAAGTCCAAACTTCTGCCCCCCCTCCACACCACCCACAATGCTGTACCAAAAGGCACACACAGCTCTAAAATGTTCCATTTCTGTAAAGGTTTTCATGATGCAATAATGAAAAGGATACCATTATGTGTCTTTACTCGGTTGGCGTGCTACTTTAGTGAGGTAAAATGTCCTGTAAGTCATCTGGTTCATGTACTTCTACTTCCCACTAATAACAAAACTAAAAACAACGGCTGAGGCAGCAAAGAACAACAGGTCAATCCTTTGTTTAATTCCATGTTCAATCTCATCTTCCTTTCAAGTAACTTCCTTTTCGAATAAGTGGTTATTCACTCACTGAAGTCCTGATGAAGCATAGTATTACCAAATTATTACCAAATTCAGCCCAGGTCAAAGGAAGTATGTGTACATGGATTAATGTCTAACAGAATAGATGTTAATAGTGATAAATATAAAATCCTGAATGCTATTTTTAACAAAGAATTATTTATTAACAGCCTACGGAGGAGAAAACCTAAGGGTATTAGCTGATGATAAAATCAATTGGAATCCATAGTGGAGAGTGGCAACCATGATAATTAATCTTAGATTTTACTCATGCTCTTAGTATAGTGTTTATAACAAAAGAAATTCTGATCACATGCTTAATTTGTTAGACTAGATTGGATTATTATGAGCAATTTAGGGCACTTATCTTAAAAGGAATATAAACAAACACATGTAGAAAAATGAAATGGAAAGATTGCAAAACCATGCTTCATAAGGACCCGTTGAGAGAAGATTGTCTCCAAAAGGAAGACTTTGGTAGATAGGAAAGGGAAAAAGTCAAGTAGCTGTTTTTGTGAAGTTATGTGGAAAAATAAATTGTATTCTAAGCCTTTAAAGAATAGAACTAAACTCATTTTATATTTCTAGAATGCTTTGAATTTACTTCCATAAAATTCAGGTGTGTAGGAAAAAAACCTTTATTTTCCTTAATTTAATCTCCATATTAAACCCGTAATCATAAAGGGTAGGATAAATTTATTTGCATTCATTTCAGAAAACCACAATACATCCCATATTTGTCAAGAACTTTGCTTAAGTCCCAGGAGCTTTAATGGTTTTAGAATACTGTAAGAGGTGGAGTGTTTTGCTGTGTGATTCTTGGTAATCTGTCCATTCAGGTACCCGCCCCCCTCCCCACCCAGAAATTCTCTTGTTCCATGTGGTCTTTGATCTGAATGCATAATAGATTACAAGTGAGCTATGATTAGTTTCTAGTCCCTTGGCCCTCTCAGCTCTGACAACTCGATCTACTGCATCTTTAACACTCTTGAAAGTGCAGTTGAGTCTCCGTAATACATCTGTGGTAGGCCAGGACACAAAGGTTTCTGCAAGTCTGAAAATGATTGCATCTTTCCATTCACACCAGTCATCTATTCCATCTCTGTAATCTTGTTACCTCCCTGCTCTCTAATCCTAGAAGTAGGTAGAACATTGACCCCCCTCTACTTTTCTGCTCTGGGATGCCTAGAACATTCTTGGGAGCATGTAGTCTAACAGGGTATCAACCATAGTAATTTCCTTTATGAAGTGTCTTCTTTTCCCTCCAATTTGGACAAGTTGCTTCTATTCTCACCAGAGAAATCTCTTCTCTTTGTTTTGAGAATTATCCCTTAGAGACACTTTCTTTGGCATTAAAGATATTCAAATGCCTTAAAGATCCTGCCCAATTTCTCAGTGGATTGAGAAAGGAGGGCAGATGAACCAAAATATGCCCATTATTATCAATAAATAGCTTAATGAAAAAGGCAAATGAGTATGCTAACTTAATCAAAATTAGACTGTATTACAACCTAATCAAAGTCACATTGGACAGAAGAGCCTCACTTGAAGACTTGCCAAGGAAAGACTTGAAAACATGGAGAAGCAGAGAGGGATTCCAGCTCCCTGTGAGCATGCTCAGTTGCAAGAAATGTATAGATGAAAATCTTGGGTTTAGTCTTACTAGGAGACACATTAGTGTATGCTAATTCTCTGGAATCCAATTACTAAATTTATATTTTACTGGGAAAAACCTCCCTGTAAGAGATTAGTTTGGTCCACTGTTTTCTTTTTCTTTGACAGTAAGACTCATCTATATATAAAATCTTAATTTGTATTTCCCCTTTTTATCTACATTTCTGGTTCCCTAATATTAAAATGTGTGTATTATCTAGTGACTTACTATCACTGTTCTTTTGTGAGTCTGCATTTTCAATTTTGTTTCCCTTGCTTTTTTTTTATGCAATTGCTTGGACCTAATGAGTCTGCCTCCTATGTAAGGGCATCTCTTAATGTGAAATTAACACCACCAGGAAGCATATGTAGGCTTTGTGATATAGAATGACTCTTAATTCTGGAGACAATAGAGAAATCCAATATAATCTCCTCCACGGTTCCCTCCTTGGCCCCAAATGTAAAAAACATGTTTGGGGAACAGATCCAGAAGAGCCTAACTAGGATCTGACCTAAGAATGAAAGCCAAATGCTCTTTGATTTGAATGTGAACATGAAGTCATGCTTATAATCATCTAGATGGAGATTATATGGCTGGATAATCTTTGGATATAAAGTTATAGAGAAATGAAATAAAGAGTTCTGAAATGGTTGGTCTGAGGCATAAAACATCTCTCTGTGATATGAAAAGTAAAATATTTAAGCTAAAAAACAAAAGGTTGGTTTTAATTGTAGAAGATGAGCACAATTAAAGGGTCTAAAATATGTTTGGTTTTAAATAGGCCAAAGCTCCAAAATATATACACTACTTGAAACAAAATAGACTTTTTTGAGGAGTTTTAGGTTCATAGCAAAATTGGAGGCGTAGGTACAGAGATTTCCCATATACTCCATTTCCTCACATACATACAACTCTCTGCCATCAATATTACCAGAGTGGTAATTTGCTACAATCAATAAACATACATTGACACATCATTTTCACCCATAGTCCATAGTTTACGATGGGATTCACTCTTGGTGTTGTCCATTCTGAGTTTTGACAAATACATCCACCATTATAATATTCTATAGAATAGTTTCATGGCTTTAAAATTCTCTGTGTTCTATTTATCCCTCCTTCCCCCGCTGCCTCCCCCGCTCCATAAGTACTACTGATCCCTTTAACGTCTCCATTGTTTTACCTATTCCAGAATGATGCCACAGAGTTGGAAACATGGTATGTTGTCTTTCCAGATTAGCTTATTTTAGTTTCCCCTTTGGATTTAGATTCCTCCAAGTCTTTTCATGGAGTTTTTCTGTTTGTTAGTTTGTTTGTTTTAGCACTGATAATATTCTATTCTCTGGATATACCACAGTTTAGTCATCTATTTGCCTATCAAGATATCTTGACATGGTTAGTGGGTTCGAGCCCCACATAGGGCTCTCTGCTGTCAGCACAGAGCCTGCTTCAGATCCTCTGTTCCTGTCTCTCTCTGCCCCTCCCCCACTTTCACTCTCTCTCTCTCTCTCTCTGTCTCTCAAAAATAAATAAATATTAAAAAGAAAAAGGTGTCTTGACTTTTTCCAGGTTTAGACAATTAGGGATAAAGCTGCTATAAACATCTATGTGCATATTTTTGTAAGGATGTCAGTTTGCAGCTCCTTTAGATAAATACCAAGGAGTGTGATTGCCAGACTGTATGGTAAGACTATGTTTAGTTTTGTAAGAAACTGTCAAATTGTCTTCCAAAGTGGCTCTACCTTCTGCATTCTCATTAGCAATCAACGAGGGTTCCTAGTGCTCCACATTCTCACCAACATTTGATATTGTCAGTGTTTTGCAATATGATTAACCAAATAAGTGTGCAATGTTTCTTATTGTTCTTTTTATACACATAGACTTTTTATTTTATTTCCAAATACAAACCAAAGGCTTTGATAAAAGCCAACTTCAGATCTTTTCATTAGAACTTTCTATTATATAGGCAGTGAATAAGCAAAACGGGAAAACAATTTGTATGATAACATTTGTTAATGTCAATTTGAAAGGTGAAAGTGATAAATAATTGTGAGACATTATGTACGTTCTCTTTGAGCAGCTATAACACTGTGGGGCTATAGGCTTCAGACACAAATATAACTTACGTCTTACAGAATTATAGCATTTGTGTTTTTTGCAGCTTACAACATTTAAAAATTCAATGAACTATGTAAACTTAAAGGACTACTAATTGATTTTGCATTTGTTATGTGTAAACAAAAGGAATACATATTTTAAAACAAACAACAGCAACAAAAAACACTGTTACTCTTTCTAAAATAATGTGCTCCACTCACCACACTCCTGTGACATAATGACTGAGCCACCTAGGTATCCCTCTACCTAATCTTGTTTTGATATTTAATATAATGTTTCTTCCCAACTTTCTTAAACATCATGATTTATGCAATTTTATTTATTAATTTTAAGATTTACTTGGTTTATATAAAAGTGTTGACCTTTACCAACTGAAGTGCCTGGTATAAACAAATTTCTTTTAGTTTTAAGTTTAAGAAAACTAAGGTTTATTTGAAGGAAAGTTGGTGATAAACTGAATTCCTAAAACTGTATTACTCATTTCTTTATAACTATTTTTATATTTTTGAAAGCAGAGTAGTTCAAGTAAATAACCTGATGTCAGTGTTAGATTAAAGTGTTCACTTGGCCTGTCTACAGTGTGATTTGTTTAGAGCATCTGAATCACTGGGTTTTTGCTGACCTTGACACTGACCCAAAATGCCACACTTTGAGAAAAAAGTATAATGAAAATGGAGAAACGATTTTGCTGCAGAGTTTAACATATAAATTGACCACTTTCTTCAAAAAGAATGTTTCATGAATATGAGTAATGGTGTTATTTATTATGACCTAAAATCAATTGTTTATAACATTTATTACTCGGTAAATGTATGGTAATTTAGTTTTACTTATACTCCTCCAAGTGGACTGATCAATTGTTTCACTCCAATAAGCAATGTCTTAAAGTTGGATAAGAGTGATAAGTTACAAGTCCAATGAACACCCACACTAACCCTAAATGGGATTAGAGACAGAGCTAGGATTGACAAGGCATGCAGTTGTAAGGCACGATTGGAAATATTGTTTTGGCCTTAACATTCATTCTCTTGAAAACGGCATGTAGTAGAGCCTCACCTTAGTAGTGCAATTTGCCCTAAGACCTGGGAAAGGGGTCAATTAAAAGGACCAACATTAGCAGTCACATCAGCTGACAAAAGAGGCAATGCTAGCAGAAGGGAGTAACCAGTATGTGCTAAGGAACAACCTCTCTCTGCTGTGTGATGTGAGGGGAGTGCAGGTGAGTGGCTATAAAGAGTTGCGTGGGAAACATTCCCAATAATGCCTGAGACTGTCTTTTTTGCCAAACCAGTAGCTGGAGGCTTGGGAAAGATTATATTTCAGTCAGAGGAAAAGCATGTTTGTAGCATGTTTTGGCTTTCAGAATCGCTGACTAATATTTATACTCACCAATATGACTTCCCTTGGGAGTGAAGATTTGTCATTGTAACTGACGATGGTGGACAAAACCAAAATATGTTAATTTCTTATAATCAATCAGAATTAACCATTTCCTAAGGATAAAATTAATATCATACTTGTTTCGCACCTTGTAATTTATACCTTTTACGTTTTTTTCTTGAATTTTCATTAATCTATACTATAAATCGGCCTTGGAAATTTATCATTGTGGATTAAAAATATATCAAATTCTAATTTCAGAAGAAGGTTGCTATTGAAGATAAAGCCAGATGCACTTGAGTGAAAAAAACGAAAGGTAAAATGAGAGCAAGAGTCAAACATTTCAGTGAAAGTGTCAAGACAACAATGAGTACATTCTATGACTCCATTGATACAAAACTCTAGAAAGGGCGAATCTGTTTCTTAGCGACAGAAAGCATCAATGATTATGAGGGTTTGGAGGGGGAGCGGAGGTAGAGTATTGCCTCAGAATGGGGCAGGAGAGATTTTTGTGGGTAATGGAAATGCCTTATATCTTGAATATGGTTGTATTTACAGAATACATAAATTTCTAATCAAAATGTGTTTATATTACTATATGTGAATAATATTTTCATGAGGTTAGGAAGAAGAAATAAATCACTACACCATTTTCCTATCTTTTTAATTCTTCTTCATTTTTCCCCTCGTATTTGTACTGAACTTATTTCTTTATAATTGTTACATTACCTAGTATTCTCAAGTTGCACTTACAAAGTATATCCGCCCGACTATTGCAAAATATGCATTTATATCTCTATACAAAATTGGCATAAAACCCATGCTATTAGATATGGAATTATCTAGGGGCTCCTGGGTGGCTCCGTCAGTTAAGAGTCTGACTTCAGCTCAGGTCATGATCTTGTGGTTCACGAGTTCGAGCCCCGCGTCAGGCACTGTGCTGACAGCTCAGAGCCTGGAACCTGCTTTGGATTCTGTGTCTCCCTCTCTATCTGCCCCTCCTCCACTCACACTCTGTCTCCCTCTGTCTCTCAAAAATAAATAAACATAAAACAAAAATTTTTAAAAAAAGATATGGAATTATCTAATTTCCGTGATCAGATCCTCATTTGCCTAGGCAAGCACGAACATACAATCTTGTGGTTATCAGCTCCAGGTTTTTCCCAATGCTAATATCTTCACCCAGTCTTCTTAAACTACTATCAAAGGGCCTACTCCTTTGAGAAACACATGATGCACACTTCTGATGCTACTTAATATTAATAATAAATATATTGTGTACACAACATATTAAATTTTTTAAACATATTTTTCTTATTTTTTATTTTTTAAGAAAAATGTGTACTTGTTAATTTTGAAAGAGACACAGAGAGAGAGTCTGGGAGGGGCAGAGAGAGAGAGGGAGAGAATCCCACGCAGGCTCTATGCTGTCAGCACAAGCTGTGAGATTGTGGCCCGAGCTGAAATCAAGAGTCGGATGCTTAACTGACTGAGTCACCCAAGCACCCCAAGAGTTTTTTCAAGTAATCTCTAAACCCAAAGTGGGGCTTGAACTGACAACCCTGAGAAGAAGAGTCACATGATATGAGTCAACTGAGCCAACCAAGGACCCCTGAACACAACATACTAAACTAAACATATACTTAATATCAATGTATAACTAATATAGCATGTCATACTATTATTTTTGTTAGCAGATGTAACCCATAATATTTCTTTTTGTAAAAGGATAAAAAAATGACACTTTTTAGTGGGTACATGAAGTTATTAAAGCTACATCTTATTGGGGCACCTGGGTGGCTCAGTCAGTTAAGCATCTGACTCTTGAGTTTGGCTCAGATCATGATCTCACAGTCTGTGAGTTTGAGCGTGCTGATAATGCAGAACCTGCTTGGGATTCTGTCTCTCCTTCTCTCTGCCCTTCCCCTACTCGTGTTCTCTCTCTAAATAAATAAACAGATAAATAAATGAGTAAATAAAACTTTAAAAAAACTACTTCTTATTGATCTTTACATCTAAATTAGTAAGTACAGAATAAGCCCTTACAACCAGTTTACTGAATGATTAAAGAAGTTGAATAATATGTATTCTTTGAAATGTAGCCTATTGCATAGATTAAGTTATTAAGAATATGCCTTCTGCAATTATCTTCTTTTGGGTAGCCGAAGGATTTGAAAATATTACTGACATATATATACATATACATATACATACATATATATATGTATATGTGTGTGTGTGTGTGTATATATATATATATATATATATATATATATACACGCAATTATAGATAACTTTGTTAACCTGGGTTAGTAGCATACATATGTTACATGTCTCTGTTTCCTGGGATTTTGATTTTAAAATACTGTTCTCCAGATAAAAAGAAATAGGACTCCTTGAAGATATTCCTGATTCTAAGACACGGGCATTGAAAATGTAAGATGAATCTGGAACATCTTTCTGTACGAGGCTATGTCAAACGGACACACACAGGAAAAAATCCAGCAGAACTCTCAGTGACCAATGCTGGGGAAATTGCAACAACAAAATAAATACCATAAGAGTAAATAACAGCCCAAAGTGTTTAATAAACATATATTAGTCCATACCGATATAAATAAATTATTGAATAAATATATAAATGGGGGAGAAGAAACAATTACTTTCATAGAAAAATTCCAATTAATATGTATAGTTACTTATGTCCTATAGGAGATTCAACTTAATCCTTCCCCCCAAGTGGGCTAGATGCAGCAATGCATCTGGGTCAGTTCCTTAGTTCTGACAGATTTACCAGGATCATTTAAGATGTAACTATGGGGAAAAGTGGGTGAGGGATTTACAAGAAAACATCTCTTTATCATCTTTGCAACTTTCCTGAAAGTCCAATCTTACAATGTTAAAAATTAGTAAAAAATGAAAAACAAAGAGAGGGGCACCTAGGTAAATCAGGCAGTTAAGCGTCTGACTCTTGATTTTGGTTCTGGTCATGATCTCACGGATCATGGGTGTGAGCCCTGCAGCCAGCTCAGCGCAGACAGTGGGGAGCCTGCTTGAGATTCTCTCTTCCTCTCTCTCTGCCTCTCCTCCTGTCTCTCTCTCAAAATGAATAAACTTAAAAAAATAAAAATATATAAATATAGCCAAATAATGTTCATTATATAAAAATAACAAATTTTATAATGAGCTAAGTGCTAATGAACACACTAATGTAATCTTAACCAAAGTTGACTGCAATCTGATGCATAAAACAAATCACATATAAGAGTTGCAAATGGTAATTAGAAGTGCTAAGAACCAGCTCCCATATGGAGGGACTTTTGGGCTTTGTCCAGTGGGAAAAGGTTATAATCACAAGAGGATGCTTTGGATTATGTGGTGGGTACTGAATCTGTGAGTAAGCATCATGCTTAGTGACAATTCATCTTATTCCAGCTTTGTGAACATAATGTTTTCCTCACCACAACTATCTGAAACCATTGTTGAAAGGGCAGACACCCCAGGGGTAAAAGGATAGGTGAATAAACCAAATATCGTTAACATCAAAACCATAATCTTAAAAAAACTAAGAAAAGGAAAGCATTTACATACTCTAACATTCATGGATAATGTGGGGGAGTTCCTATTTTCTTGCATGATAACCACCAGTGGATATTACTAAACTTTTAAAATTTATATATTGGCTCTAGAATAATTTAATTTTTAATATAATAGTAACACTATAAAATGCTTATAAGTTATAGAAAAAAGTGTTAATACAGAACATTTATAAACTGCAAGAAAAGATTTTTAAAAATCATGAACTAAAGTACCCAGAATAAAGTAAAACATGGGTAGTAGTTATTTAGTTATGAAAAAGATATAGAAACATACACATATATCCATAGAATGTTTTATTTTGATTCTTGATATTAAACATTTACTCAGGTTATTAAATATTATCTCAATTGTGATTTTTATTGGTAGCATAGTTTTCCACTTTGGATAGCATTTATACAATGCTATAATTTGACCGTTCTTACATGGTAAGAGTTATTCTAATATTTTTGCTATTATGAATTCAGTAGCAATTAACACACCTCTTTTATTTCATAAAAGTTCCTAAATAACCGTGACATCACTGAGTAACATTGTAACAACACATAAGAATATTATTTATTTTTATAGATTTTATTTATTTTATAGGGAGAGTGTGTGAGCAGGGGACAGGGTCAGAGAGAGAGAGAGAGAATTTTTTTTTTAATTTTTATGTTATTTGTCTTTGAGAGAGAGAAAGAGCACGAGCTGGGGAGGGGCAGAGAGAAAGGAGGACACAGAATCCGAAGCAGGCTCCAGGCTCCGAGCTGTGAGCACAGAGCCCCACGCGGGGCTCAAACCCATGGACCATGAGATCATGACCTGAAGTCAGACACTTAACAGACTGAGCCACCGAGGGGCTCTGAGAGAGAGAGAGAGAGAGAGAGAGAGAGAAACTTAAGCCCCCAGACGGGGCTTGATCCCATGACCATGGGATCATAACCTGAGACAAAATCAAGAATCAGGCACTCAACTGACTGAGCTACCCAGGCACCCCAACACATAAGAATATTATAACAGATATTATAGTAATAATATAACACATTATCCTTTTTTAAATAAGTAATGAATTTTATTTCAAAGTAAATGGTCAGTTTAAAGATTTCTAATACAAATAACTAGGGTAATTTTGAAAGTTAGCTTTGATTTACATTTGCTAATACTGAATATTAATTTTTTATTAAATACTAAACTTCTGTAAGGAAGTTTGCATTAATACCTTTTCCACAAAGCTGCAGTTGCCTTTTTTTCCTCTCTTCTCTTTCTCTTCTCTTTGCCCTTCTCACTCTTCCATATATATGCATATATTTTATATATATATAATATTATATATATGATATATACATACACACATATATTACATATACGTAAATATTATATATATTTCACATACATATGTGGTTTTTACATTCAATCAATGCCCACTTGCAGCTATTTCTATAATATGTAAATTTGCATTTTGCTAAAATGTATTTGGAATGCCAAAATTAACACTTGCAGAGCATTAACAGCCATTCATGATGAAAAGAAAAATGTAAGCTATACATTTCAGCTGAGGCTAAACATGGCTACACTCTGCTTTCTTGTTTCAGTTCTCCCACTCTACACAAGTGTCTTTTTCACAGTCCATTTAGTGCAAAGCTTTTGGCATTTTTGTGCTTTTTAGTGTTCAAAATGGCCCCCGAGCGTGGTGCTTAAGTGTTGCCTAGTGTTCCTCAGCTCAAGAATGCTGTGATACCTTGGAGAAAGTACCTGTGTTAAATAAGCGTCATTTACTCATGAGGGGAGTTGTTGGTCATCAATTCAATATTAATGAATCAACAATATATATTAAATAAGGGGTCTTTAAAAAGAAACACATACATAAACAAACAGCTACGTATTGATTGCTTGTTGAAAATGTTGCAACCAGAGGCTTTTAAGAGCCTAATCCTGTACTCCTAGAAGCAGTGCTTCAGTATATATTCATATACATACTTATACAGTGTGTGCGTGTAAAGTAGTTAACCTGTATTCCACCATTTTTTACAACTGTTTCTCACTTTATTTGCTCTTTAATTTTTATAGTTTATTCTTTGATGAATAGAAAAACTCTTTATGATTTTTTTAAATTTGGTTTATATATAGGAAACTTCTCTGTGCCCCATGAACTATTACATTTATGCCCATATTTTTGTAGTTGAATCGTTTACTGCATTCAACTCTTTAATACATCTGGATTTTATTTTTTCATGTAAGGTGCATACTGCTGTTTTGGAGGAAAGCTGCTCTGTAATTAAAATGTTTCCTTTGTTTCACATGCCAAAGGCAGATGTGGTTCCTGTCACATATATTACTCCTTTTGAAGATATATCTCTGTTAATTAAATAAAGACCCTGTGATTGGTAAAAGATGGCTTCTAAGTTCTCTCTTTCCTGAAGAGTTAGGTTGGTAGCTAATGTCAACTTTAAAACAACCAGTTAAAATGTTTTAGTTTTAGTTTATTGTTTGTATGGACATGTTTTGATTGTTGTTTATTTTCCTTTGGACATCTTATTTGTTATTTTGTTGTATGGCAAATTATGAAGCCTTCCTTTGCATTTTAATGATGACACTGTCTTCAACAGTTGACTGAAGACTCTTGGCCTGGGTGGTCCTCGGAATGTGACACCAGTGTGCTGCCCCAGACATTAAAGGGTCCCTTGAGGCAAGAGAGGGGTTGACATTGGCCACATTCCTTGTGTCTGGCTACAGAGCATGGACAAGAATCATTCCAACTCATCTGCCTAGTTCATGGATCATCCTGTCAAAATTCTGAGTTTGTTGTTTGAAATAAACAATTTAATCCACTTAATCCTCCTATCTCCTTCCCCTACTGAGTCCTTCCTTTGGAACACCAAAGAGAAGATGAAAAAGTACTTGAGAGAAGTCTTTGAGACATGCTGCTTAAGCTCAAAAGCCAAAGGAACACAGTAGTCTCCTTTTGAATGTATATGTCAACTTGCACTTGGCATTTATTATAAACAGCTCTGGGTGCTAAGAAACCAGTCTTCAGAGAACAGCATGAGCATCAGTGTAAATACTTTGCAGGACATGAAAGTACTCCTGCAATGCAAAATATTGTCAATATCTGTCTAGAAATCTTCCACACATTAAAACATTCTTACTTCAGTACATTTTGGGCTGGTCACTGTAATGAAGGGATAATGTTCGTAATCTTTTTGTTCTCTTCATGAAAAAGGGGGAAAATGTGCTTTATCTCAAATGTTTAAACTACACAGGACAACAAATCCTAAGTAGGAAAAAAAGACTCTGAAAATACAGAATACAACTTCAGTATTTCTCAGAGGAAAAAAATGTCACCATGTGATTAAAATAAGTATCAATAATAGATTGCTTAACAAGATAACTAATAGAATGTCAATAAGAAACCATCTGCTCTCTTTGTAGACTCTTAAAGCTGGTTCCCGTAATGGGGATAAGAAATGTATTTGAATTTTAGTTTGCTTCTGCTTTTTTTTTTTCCTCCCCAGCCCGGGCTTATCTCCAACAGCTTTCTTGCAGACTTACATTGATTTAAACTCTTTCTCTATCAGACTATCAGACTATTATTACTGAGCACCACATCCCTCACATGGTTCCACTACTCAAAGAAAATCTATGACGGATGCCAATTACCTATGGCATTAATTCTAAAACCTTCTGAGTTCATGTCACTATGCATCATAATACACACCAACTTCATGACCATTCTAATTTTCCAAAAGCTCACAAACAATACCCTCTTGTTTAGTCTCCTCCTATCCCGTCTGCTTACACTTCTCATTTATTTGTCCCGATTGCCAGCATTCTCATTCACCATCTTTAGTCGGTATACCATCTGAATTTTTTGGTGTCCTTTTACCTTCCAAACACTGATGATCACTTTACAATTTAGTAGTTACGTGATTTGTTATTGTTATGGGAATTCAGTGCTTTTCTCCAAATAAATTAAGGGCCTTGCAGTATGAATCACTAACTATAATTTCTTATTTCTAAAACACAGTGTGGAAGACACCTTGCATTTAGCAAAGGAGAGAAGTGGGCACCGGATAATCGAGGACAATGGTAAGAATTGACAAATAAAATTTATGTTTCTCATAAGGTATCATCAGTAACAAAAAATCTTTCTGGAAATAGCTTTTCAACAATCGGTTTTGATATTTGAAAATTTGCTCATCAGAGGCACTTTGAAGAGAGTTAGGGCAAGGTGAAAATAGTCATTAAGGAAGATGGTGTCGGTGAGATGATCCAGAGGAAGTTTTATTTATTTTTCCCCAGCTCCTTGTGTTGTTGTTTTTCACTAATGAAAATGCATTAATGTTTAGTAAGTAAATAATATTACTTAAACCAAAAGAATATAATGTTAAAGGTCTGCCTTTTGCTGGTTGCAAGAATAGTTGCAAGAGTAAAAGGTGGGCAAGGGGGATATGAGTAAGACATGTCCAAGAGTCTACCCTTACCCCATTTGAATCTATTTTTGCCTTCCATTAAGTCTAGTCTCTCACAGAGCCTTGAAGGTGATGACTGTCCATATTCACCACAAAAGAATTAATATATGAGGATGAATGGAAGACGCCCCTACTCCAGCTATAAACTGGCTTGAAGCCATAGTTGATATTCATCGTCTCACTGCATCAGCCACCACTTTACCCACTGGGGTCATTCCACGCTCAGGTCATCGAATATCATAAGGCCTTAATTGCCTTGCCCTTGTTTGGTTGTGGTTATTATAATTGATGATTTAGTTATTACTAGACACTGACGCAATAATAGATACACAGTGAATCTCATGAGTTCCAGATTAACCCATTTCTGTTTTCCAGCTGTTATGCTGACATGAGGAGACCAAAATGACCAGGGAGTAATTTTACCTACAAGGTCGGTGGAATCCTTCCTCTGTTATTTCTTAAGAATATTTCCTTTATGGGAACCAGGATCTCAAATTCAGTTGATGGTAATGAGGACCAACGTACAACATTCAGATTCAACAACAGTACAGATTCAACAGTACAGATTCTAAAAATGAAACTTTGGAAGTGCTGGTGATAATGTCCAATCCTACTTCAAACTCTTGCTTTGGGGACCTCTGTATTCTAGCAGTTGAGGACACAGCATCATCCATTAGACACTGGTTCAATGTGTCTACTGCACCCCAGAGGATAGTGCCTAAGGTTGGGCTGGAACCATGTTATACTGCATTAGGAAAGGTGATCTCTTCCCTGTACATCTCTTCTCAACTCCTCAAAACTTTGCCCAACTGATGACTTTCAGCGATACAGGACTGGTGGTTTAAAATCAGCCATGGTGGGAGCATTAACACTATGAAAAGTTGGCAAGGTTTTATTTGTTTGTTTGTTTATTGGAAAGCCAGTTGTTAAACTTTTAGCAGCACAACACTGGCATTGCTCCAATTTTTCAGAGAATCATTGTAGAGCTGGCAATTTATCTGATCTTCATTTCCTCATTCTGCTAGGCTTGCATCTTCTGGATGAATCCTTCTGGATGATATGGTATACACTAGAGCAGTGGAGCCAATGCTAAAGCCCATTTTTCCATGTCTTTTTTTTTTGCTCTAAAAGGGTCACGTGGTCTGGGAACATGATGTGCAGAATCCATTTTTTTTTTAATTCAGGAAGTTTACAAGAGGTACTGACATATATCCAGAAAAGCATCAATTCTGGTGAAGACAAATTACTGTCTCTTTTTGGATAAAATATGTGGGGTAATCAACCTGTTATTAAGTGGCTAGTTGAACTATTTCTGAAATGCTGCAGTACCAAGTGCAGTCTTGGCTAGGAGTTCAGCAGTGATGGTAGCTTGGCAAAAATTAATGAGTGGGGTCCCATGCATTCAGCTGGTGCGTATCCATCCTTTCCATCATAGCCATTTCATTTCTGGCTCCAGTAGCTAGACTTTGTGATAGAGAGGCTGGTTGACTTCCCCTGGAGTCATCCTGCCTAACTGGCTTTTGGGAGTGTTTCTGCTGCACTGTGCTTTGAAGGTTATTACTATGAAACTCTAAGGTCTACAAATACTTTACTCATTCCCATATACTCATATGCATACCTTTTCCTCAAAGCTTCCTTCCCTCTGATGTGCCAATCTTGCTTTTTCCAGAACCTTAAGCCAAGTCAAGCTTTATTCTATTACCTGGATATATATATATATATATATATATATATATATATATATATATATCCTACTTCTATCCTTCTATCCTTCTCTACTTCTATCCTTCTCTAAAGTGCATACAACTAAGTTCTTTGTTTAGAGTTTAGCTAAATGTGAAGATCCCCTTTGGTCACTGTCCTTAGGACAAAGGCCCTAGGAATGAAGAGTGATGGGATATTCAAACTGCAGCAAGGAAGCCAGAGTGGTGGGAACTAAGTAAGGGGTAGGAGGAAGAGAAGTGGAAGAAGAAGAGGAAAATAAGTGGAAGACATGGTCAGAAAGGTGACTTCAAATTACAGTCTAAAATATTAAAATAGGCATTTTTTTTCAAAATTTAAATATTATAAATGACATTTCAATGATTTTTATAATACCATTTTTACCCCCTCTTTTATCCCTCATGTGTTTAGAATTCCTTCTCCCCTTCCTTCTTCCTTCCTTCCTTCCTTCCTTCCTTCCTTCCTTCCATCCTTCCTTCTCTTCCTCCTTCCTTCCCCCTATCCCAACATTGCTTTCTTTTCCCTTCGTTTGAAATGTTTTTGTTAAACTTGATATTAAAACTGAGTATGAATACCAAATACTTCCTGAGGGAGCCACCATATTGGCTGCTTTAAGAGTTACAAGCAACATTGAGTCATACCTTTGAAATCAACTAGACCAATCTAAGTATCACCAGTATCTTGTAGCCAGGACAACCTGTAGAGGTAGCTTAGGAATTACCTTCTCCATCTTTTCATCTAATGCAAAAATCTCAGATAGATGGATGGTCAACTTCTATACAGAGTTTAACATCAAAAATCCTACTACTTTATTAAAATGCTATTTTCATTCTTTATTGACACACTATTGCATTTGAGAATAGCTTTGGTTGTTCTAAACTTCTTGTTTTAAATCAAAATCTATATTCTTGAAAATTTTATCCACTGGTACTATTCATGTTCCCTGAGTTGGAGGAAAAAGGGCTTGATTCCCAATCAGGTAGTCCTTCAGATATTTCCTTATCTTTCTCATTCAATATGAATTAAGAAATACATGATGATATCTAAAACACAAATGATAAATAATATCATCTTGTTTAAACTTATTTTATAGGTCCCATGGAAATGGGTGACAAACATGTATATATACATGTATATATACCCCCCCCATCCACCCCAACCTGTGTTTCTGGAGGAAGCCATGAGTTTGAATCTTAATGCCCCATGTTTTATATCCTGATATGTTTAGATGTGTTGTCATCTGCCAAATGAAGGAGTCAAAATAACATATATGAAAGCTTTTCCAACCATGCTAGCCATCTTGATTTTTCAACAGAAAGAACAATTTCATGGTATCTTAGAGCAAAGGAGATCTTCAATGATCACTTCAAGCATGTTTGGAAATTACTGTTATGTAAAACAAAAAGAAATTATTGTTACGAATATGGCTTTGAAGTATATCAGTTGTCCAAAGTTTCAAAACCATTGGTCCCATCTGATCAAACAATTAAAGCAAGTTGATTAGATGTTTAGCTTTTCTCTATTAATAAAATAATAAATTTATACATTCGTTAATTTTTTCTAGCCTAAATATTTACTTCTGTCTACTAAGTTCTGGTGTTTCAGACTCAGCTTGTAAAGAAGATGAAAGAGACCAACACTTGTTTTCATGTCTCCAGAGAGTTAACAAATCATTCAAAATCTATCTGTTGTGTGTCAGTCACCGTTTTATGCACTGGAGGTAGGTGCTGAACGCGATCCCACGGTCTTCTGTTAAGAGATGTGTAAGGAACAGTAGATTATATTCATCTGGAGTTTTGCTCAGCCGTCAGAACTGGAGATAAATATGTGAGTCTTTGAAGCTGACAAGTGCTTCTTACTTTCCAAAATGTTTTCCAACTGTGTTCTGGAGAACTCTAGCTCCTGGAGACCTTACTATGCATTCTATCTTAAATCACCGAGAAATCTTGCAGAAAAAGAACTAGTTGACCACAATAACACATTTGCTGAATTATTTACTATGAGTCCTCCTCTTGCTGAAGACCTGATAATATCTCCCAGAGAACAGAATTAGAAGACCTTGATTTATATGTCATTATTCAAACATGTTCTCTGAAATATCAGTAATACCAACATTCTCATGAAGGTCACATATTTTACCCTTAAGTCATGAGATACAAGGCAAATATGACCATAATAAAAATGCGTGATCTCTAGAATTTTGCCGAATTTTTCCCTCTTTGTTGAAGGGTTTGACATTTTATCTGCAGAGATAAATGCTAAAGACACCAGTGTATTGTTCTTCTTTGAGACTTTTCTAGCAAAAACTAGAAGGGTAATACATGTTGGCATTGCACTTTTGCATCTCTTAATTTTCTGAACATTTCCCTGTGCGTCACATAAATGGCCATAAGAAAAATAAACTAGAAATCAATGTGGTCTATTCAGATGCAAAAGGCACATGGACCTGTGTGAGTATGTGTGTTCATTTGCCTAATGTCTGTTTCCTTTTTTTTTTTTCCTTGCTTTCTCTGACCCCTAAGAGACAACATGCAACAATCTTGGAGCTGTCAGGACAAATCCTTTGTGGCCATCATCTTGTGAACACTTGGAAGTTTTAAGAAAACAGTGTCAAATTATTATGGCAAAAAAAAAATGCATTCAGCTATTCTGACCTTGCCAGGCTGGTGAGCTCAATGGTTGGGGAAGAAAAGAAGCAGAGGCTGGGCTCTCATGCAGTGCTTGCTGTGAGCATTAGGCTTTTCCGGATCTCTAACAACACAGACCATGCTTAGGCATGTGGGCTTCTTATGACCATTGTTCTTTCTCTGGTTTTTATAAAAATGTGTTTTACAGGTGAATCAAAGCTTATAAAATGAAAAAGAAGGTATATGTAGGAGCTGGCACGGAGTACTTCAGCAGTATTCAAATAAAAGTAAAGAAAACAAATAAGAGACTGATGTCTTTTACTTATAAGCCAAGGGGGGAGGGGAATCAATGCTATTGGCCCACAGTAACTGCTGGTAATAATTAGGTCAGGCTGCTGAGAAAATGAAACACTGTGTTTTTTTTTTTTTTTTTAATTTATATTTCTTAATTTTTTATGGAACTGGGCTCAAAGCATGTGCCTCCATCCAGCATGCGGCTGCCACGTGCCTGGGTTTGGGGCAGGAATGTTGCACCTTTGGACACACAGGGAAGTTGGGTTTTATGGTGATTTCTGGGCTCTGGCTCCTCCCTCCTGCTGGTTCTAGGTAAGTGCTTATTGGCAACAAACCGATTTGGCCACCTGTGGCATGTGAGGCTGGGTCAAGAGAATGAACGCAGGACAGTCTTTCCCGCAGGAAGTCAACTGATGAGGAATGATCATTATATCTGCAAATTGCCTTTACAGCAACACCCAGATTAGTCTTTCATTGAATAACTGGGGTAATATGGCCTAGCCAAGTTAAAACATCAAGAAAGCCATCACGAGGCACCTGGGTGGCTCAGTCAGTTAAGTGTTTGATTCTTGGTTTCAGCTCAGGTCATGATCTCATGGTTTGTGGGTTTGAGCCTCGCATTGGGCTCCATGCTGATGGTGCAGAGCCTGGCTGAGATGTTCTCTCTACTCTCTCACTCTCTCTCTTCTCCTGCCCTGCTCTCTCTCTCTCTCAAAAATAAATAAACTTTAAAAAAAATAAAAAGAAAACCATCGCAACTTCCCAAATAAATTACTTTTCACTGATTTCTAGTCCTCAAGCCGGATTTGGGAGAACCCAAATCAACACAAGACCCTTGAAGAATCAGTGAAAATGTGTTCTTGTCATACTTTTCTCCCACTGATGCTGCTGTTATCATGCACAAGTATTTGCCACTTACCAAACAAAATTCTTATCAACTGTTTCCAGGTTTTGTTTTCTACTTTTTTGAGAGTTCTGCCCTTGGCACAAATTCCACTTTCTGAAATTCCAGCCCTCATCTTGCAAATGACAATAGTGATAGTCATTTGGATGCATGTAACTATCCCAGCCTTCTCCAACTTCTGGACGCACTATATGATTGTACTTTTTATGCCTTCACCTTTCACACACTTTAAATTTTGTCATGGTTTCATGAATTGACTTGGCCAGATAAATCTGAGCAGAAATGATATGGCTCCCTCTGGATGGAAGCTTGAAGAACCATTGAGTGATTTTCCATGTTTCTGTTTCTTTTTTGTGTGTCTTGTTGCCCATGACAGCCCTAAAAGAAGACACTTTAAGTGCTACAGTGAGTACAGCCTGATCCACTTTGAACATGTATCATGAATGAGGAATGTGTGTGTGTGTGTGTGTGTGTGTGTGTGTGTGTGTGTGTTTGGGTGTGTGTTAAACCACTGAGATTTTGGAATGGTTTGGTAGCTTAGCCTGACCTATCCTAACTTGTGCACCTTCTGAGTCTCTGATTCATCCAGTGTAAATTAATCTGCCTTTGACTTTGTTCAGCATCCTTAGATTGGCATTATAAGTATAACATTCATTATAAGCTACTTCAAAAAAAAATCTATACATGTATCTATGCAATTCTAACTTATGGACACTAAAGAAGGGTTTTACTCCATTTTTCTTTGTAACCCCAGTATCAAAAATGCCTTGATTATAATAGTTAATAAATTATGGTTAAAATTCGTTAATGGGAGCAGTCCAAATTTCCAGGACTTATTTAGGATTTCTATCTGACCCCATATGGAGGCATATATGTACTCGTATTAATCTACATTGGCAAAAATGGTTAGAGCATCATAGAGTTGGCTGAAGACTTGGGCATCTTAAGTAAATTCTCTCGTGAGGAGACAAATAGAAAATTACGGCAACGTTTATTCATAGCCTACTACTGGTAGGCCAGTGGATTACCAACGAAGAAATGAAAAGAAAAAATGAATTCCAGAAACTCAGAAATGTAACATTTCATAGTATAAATTGTATTCTGCCCTTTGCCTCCCAAAGTAACATAAATGCATAATGATCTCTCTTGTTCCAGAGAAGCATCCTGACATCTTTATTATATTTGCCTTTATCTGGCATTTGATCTGTTCGGGCCAACAATGTCTCTATTTAATACTTCAGTTAAGCATATCCAATTAAACTTTATACTGACCTCCTTAAACAAGGCATCTCAACTAATTCCGAACCTGAGAGGATTATATGAGGTGACTTTTTCCCTGTTTGCCTATGGTTTGGGAAAGTTGAAAAATTAGAGAGTGCCTGCACAGAAAAAGATGTCAGGGATAAATTTTTAGAATGTGTTCGCTAATTGCTATGACTGTCCCCCTGGAGGTACAACAAGAAGTTGTTTTTACTTAAACTGTATAAAAAAGACAATCTATCAATGTGTAGCTATTGACCAACTCTTTGTGAAGTAGCATTATATGCAGTTATAGGTACTGCCTGTTCATTACCTGTCATGGGCTGACTTGTGTTCCTCCCAAAAAAGATATATGGAAGTTCTAACCCCCAGTACCTCAGAATGCGACCTTATTAGGAAATGGGGTCATTGCAGATGAAATTAGTTAATGGAGTCATACTAGAATAATAGGGGCCCCTTTCCGATAAGATTCGTAACCTTGTAAATAGACCACCATGGAAAGACAGAGGCACACAGGGAGAACTCCACAAGATGGCCAAGGCAAAAATTGGAGTTATGTACCTGTCAACCAAGGATTACCAGATATTGCCAGTACACTGCTAGAAGCTCGGGAAAAGCAATTCCTGCAGGTTTCTGATGGAACACGGCCCTGCCAACACTGTGATTTCAGACTTGTAGCCTCCAGACGTATGAGATGATTAATCTCTGCTATTTTAAACCACCCAGCTTACGATACCTTGTTATGGCAGACCTGAGGATACCATACATTTGCTAACCATCTAAAGTATCCACACTGGGATGGCAAGAGTGAGAACCAGACGAGAGAGGAAAGCAAGATAAAGACAAAACCGGTGCGCCTATATGGCTCAGTCAGTTAAGTGTCTGACTTCAGCCCAGGTCAGGATCTCATGGTTCGTGACTTTGAGCCTCTCATCCGACTGTCTGCTGTAGGCACATGGCCACTTTGGATCCTCTGTCCCCCAAACTCTGCCTCTCCCCTACTCTCCCTCTCTCTCTCTGTCTCACAGTTAAAAAAAAAAAAAAAAGGATAAAGCTACAGCTGCTACCTAACACAAGGCAGTTTAAAATGCATTCGTCCTGGAAGGTGGTGGTGATGTTTCTGCCTGGTAAGGTCTTGCAAAGTTGCAGATTCAGGGTCACTCTGTACAAAACCAAAAGAAGGGATGAAAGAGCCATGTGACAAGGAGGATGGAGCCCTTAATCCTAAAGGATTGGCCTGCCTCTCAGCAGCTATGCATATCTTCTCTAAGTGTTTGCCCCCTCCCTACACAGGATTATCACAAATATTTGTAGCCTATACCTCAAAGCAAATGCAGCATTCATTAAGCAATGTAAATATGCAAGTGAGGGCTTGGAAGTAAAAGTCCTTTTGTATTCCTTACAAACAATGCATTCCTTTTTAGCCTTTTTTTTTTTTTTTTAAGAAAATTGCAAACACATACATTCTAAACATAGTCTGAATTGGGAAACCTGATGTCTCATTTCACATTTGGTTTCAGCCGGTTCTAATCAGCTCAATACATTAATTTCCAGAAAACATTTCCTCAAATGATCTTAATTGGAATATGAACAGCCTTAAGAATAACAAGAAACTGGGAAGAAAAAGGTTTGGCTAAAATACAAACCTAAAAAATAAGACCAGATGAGCTATGAACAGTTTACTTTAAACAAATGTATTATTAAAGGAAATTGCTTCATATTCAAACTCGTTAAGTCAAGTTCAATAATTATTTTTTCTCTTTAACTCTTCAGAATCAATGCAAACCACACTGAGCTGTTTCATCAGAATGTGTTTGACTTGTAAATACAGGGCAAAAGAATAAAAACAACACAAACACATCCTATTCGAAATCAGACTAATTGGCAAAATGCCCTTTTAGCTCTTTCAACAGATTTAAAAGTTTCAGCCAAGCATCTGAATTTATGGTGGTTTTATCTTTCATCGCCGTTGTCAAGTGACCTTGATCTGTTCGCCCAGAATTTAGTTCTCTGCAGACTTCCAAAGTGTAAATCAGCCCTTGAACTTGGTCATGAAAGGACATTTGACACAGAGAGACTAAAATATGTCTCTTTTATGGAAATGTTTACCCTGAGTTGATACTGAATTCTTCTTCTTCCAATTACCCTCACATTAATTTCAACTTTGTTTTTCTAGTCTCCTTCTCCCCTGCCTTGAATGACAGGTATATTAGCTAAGTTTGTCAGAAGAGTTGCCTGTCCCCCAGAGAAAACCCAGGAAGGGCTGACCTCATGCTCACCCAGGCGGCGGCCAGCTCAGACTTCTCTATCAGTCAGCGCCTAGGAGGAGCAGGCGGCGAGGTCTCAGCTGCCTTCCTGAGTGAGCTTGGTGATAAAGTTGATCCCATCAGGAAGGAGCCTATTGGGCCAAGTCCAGTTGTATGGCTTATGTTGAGAGTGAACTTTCTGACATTTCAAATCTGCCATATCAAATTAAGCAGAATAAAGCCGGCTGTTTGCCCGATTATTTATAACATCACAGGAAACTTGGAATGACTTATTAAAGAATGGAAATATTTCTCTTTCCTCAGAAAGAAGCTGGCCTCTGCCAAGATACACAGCAACTGGCTGGGTATGGGAATGGTGCAAAAAGTTCCCACTTCCAAGGTTATTAAAACATACCTGGGCTCATTTAAAAACCCAAACCTAGTATTAGGATGAACAATGGAGGGACAGCCTGAGTGCCATGCTGAGTTCTTGAACAGCCGGTTTCATACCCATAAAAAACAAAAGTCATGGGAGCATCTGATTTTGCTGAGAATGTTGCTGACCATAAGCTTTGGTCAAAGGTGTTTATCACCTTAATAAGCCCCAAGGAATGCAGCTGAAGAAGGTGACTTTGAAAGTGGTTTTAACATCCTTGCTCATTTACCGAACCGCACTGAGACCAGAAATCACCGATGAAGGCCGGCGATAGACTTTGGAAATATAAACGTTGTGCATGTGAGAATTTGGGGAATATGATTTTACTTTTTCACTGCAAGACAATGTGGGATTCATGTAAATAATTTGAGAATGTGGAAATGTATGAAGCTTTTAGTCAGCCAGAATCTTATCATCCAGAGATATTGATTATTAGCATTTGGGTGTGTTTCTTAACAGTGTCCTGTTCTATGCAAAATAATGTCCACACTCACAAATCATCTGTGAAAAATTACATTGTTAAGTAATGCGTTTTGTAAGTGAACTTATATACACACACAATCACCCACATATATTCACATATATGTGTATATATATGTATGTATACACACATACATACGTGTGTATATCCATTTTATACTCTTAGTTATCTTTGAAAACCTGTTGTTTAATGGAAGCAGAATATTCAATCACTTGGATATTTTGTGCTTATCTAAGAAATTATTTGTTGTTGATTATTTAAGTTGTTTACAATTATTCTTTGCTTCGCTATTACAAAAAAATGCTATATCCTCCTCAATGAATATCAATAAATATCCTCGTATAGAAAACTTCCTACTCTGATATTGTTTTAGGGCAAATTTTAAAAAATGGATTTAATTGGGTCAAAAAAATCTAAATCTTTAGGACTCTTAATATGTATTTCCCAAATGCTTTCCAGAATGTTTGTACAAATTAACACTGTCCTAAGGATATATGTGGTTACCCTGAACAGCAATTTTCAAGGTTATAAATCAAGATTTCCATATCATCACCTTGAACTACTTGAATACACTTTTTTCTAGCATCTTCTCTCTATACAAATCTCGATCAAGTTTGTAAGATAAGTTATTTTTTGTTCAGTGTGATATAAGGAATGTAATTATATTACACAAAATATGTACACTCATGTACATACCTATCCATTTATGATATTGTTAATCCTCAAAATGTGTTTCTATAGTTAACAAAATCTTTTGGTCTCCTTCTGATTATGTAATAGTGGTGATTGAAAATAAATATATCTATTTTAGAACTGAAATACTAGAACAATTTGTGTGTTTATTATTTTGAGTACTCACATAGTTGCTGAAATAGATAGTACACAAAGTTGCACAAAAAGCAGGTCATTGTGTTTATGGCTATTAGTCTTACGCCCTTCACCTTCCATGCCTTGTCCTACATGTAAAGCTATTCCAGGTAAGAGGGACAGAAAACCCAGCTACACCACCAGTCCCAAACACAGCCAGACCAAAGAGACAGGGCAGCTGCGGGAAGATGAATGGGTAGGTAGGTAGGTAGGTAGCAGACAAATGATAAACAGATAGGCAGACAGATAGATAGATAGACAGAATTGGACAGGAGATTGGGGGAGGAAGATAAAAGATAAAAAAAGACCGAAGGAACAAAGTTTAGCAGATGAATAGAGAAAAGGAATAAATATGGTATGCTCTGCAAAGTGCTTTTGGCTATTTGTGGCAAATCTGCCTTTACCCGTGGTTCCTCACCTCCTGAAAAGAGCAATATGGATTCTGACAGAGAATAGGACATAATTATTTACCAGAACGAGTTCTGGGTCATTTGTATGAATTCTTCTTCTCACTCTTTCCCCCACCAACAACCTACTCCTGTTCATCCTTCCCCTTCTCCTCTTCTTCTCTCTCTGCCTTATTTCCCCCAGAACAGAAAAGAGGCATGCGTATCAGTTCATCATATTTCACAGCACTGGGTTTTGGAATAATAGGGTAATAGGTGTGAAAAATCAGTTCTTCAAGAGGTATTAACTTTTGTACACTTTCAATATCTGAATTATTTTATTTTATTTTATTTACATTATTTTTTCTTAAAAATGAGTTAGAACAGGAGCACCAGGGTGGCTCAGTTGGTTAAGCATCTGACTTCGGCTCAGGTTATGATCTCTCACCTAGTGAGTTCAAGTCCCATGTCAAGGTCTGTGCTGACAGCTCAGAGATTGGAGCCTGCTTCAGATTCTGTGTCTCCCTCTCTCTCTGCTCCCCAGCCCCTGCTCCTGCTCTGTCTCTCTCTCAACATAAATAAACATAACAAAAAAATTATAAACATGAGTTAGAACAGAAACATCATATATAGAGCATATTTGAGGCACTTTTAAGTATTGGGATACAAAATCAAATATATTTAAAATTACTCTTTTCTTATAAATTTACCAAGTTGATTATCTTGTATTTAAAAAGAACGTAATTTGAGAAATGGGACCCTACTTTTGGGTTGTAGAACAAGACAAACACAAAAAAGCTGTTTTTATACACACACACACACACACACACACACACACCTGTATGCATATATATGGATATATATGTATATACATATGGATATATATGTATATAGCATATATATGGCTATAAATAATATATATATGGCTATAAATATATATATGTATGTATATGTATATATGGCTATAATATATATATGTATATATATGTATACATATATACGTATATATGTGTATATATATATGGCTATAAATAATATATATATGGCTATATAAATATATATATAATAGGAAAATAATGTGTATGCATGTCTACATGTATACATGTATATATACACATATATATTCATATTTCATTCATGGGTAAGTTCTATTTGTCTCATGAAATCTAATGATGCTTTTCTCTTAAAATTTTCCCCTTAAACACATTTGATTCTTTTTAAGTTCTAGGCAAAGGCTTATAAAACAATACTGTGTTGTTTAACATTTTCCACATTTTACATTAAGTGCTTGATTGCTTGGAAAACATTGTAAAATAGAGTCATTGTAGAGTTAATATGAAAGTTGCTGCCTATTTAGTTTTCTCAAAAAGAATATCCACTATTAAGTGAAAAAACTTTTAAAATGCATCTCCTTTTTAAACTATATATCTTGTAATGCCAAATTTTCTTCATATACCTCAACCAAAACAAAATATTAAAACAGCAAATGCAGAAGATTTGACAATCCAGTTGTCTTTATTAAAACATACATTAAAGAAATTTACATTAATGTAAATAAAAACTATACACAATTCTTTTCACTTAATTATTTTTTATTTTGGAAAATGTAATTATTTTATAAGTATATGTTTTTATTCTTACATCAATAGTACTATTGTTATTTCAAATGAATTATTAAATACATTTTCTGTTTTAATTTATGGTATAATAAGTATTGATAGATTAGAACATTATTTTATTTCTTTGGGTATATATCTTTATTTTTTGAAAAAAAAGGAAGGTTGGACTAGATTTTTTTTTTCTCAAAGTGTAGCCTGAATTGGTCTATAATAGATTTACTTGAAATACTTGTTAAAATATAGATACTGAGACTTGCCTCAGACTCACCCAGTCAGAATCTATGGAAGAGAAGCCTTTCATAGGACATACCTCGGGGACTTTTCAGATTTCATTAAAATTTGAGTGCTATCAGGGCGCCTGGGTGGCTCAGTAGGTTAAGCATCTGAATTCAGCTCAGCTCATGATCTCACAGTTCATGATTCAAGCCCGGCATCAGGCCCTCTGCTGACAGGTCAGAGCCTGGAGCCTGCTTCATGTTCTGTGTCTCCCCCTCTCTCTGCTCCTCCCCTGCTTGCACTAAATAAATAAGTAAATAAGTAAATAAATAAATATTAAAAATTTTTTTGAGGGCTATCAGATGACTTCTGTTGACTTTGCTTCACTCCCAGCTCCAGATGGGTAAACACCAGAATCCCTGAACCCCCCACTATTGCAAGGGCAAGCTGGATGTCTAGATTACCTGGGCCCCCATACTATTTATACAATGTCTCCTTTTCAGGGTTGTCACACAAAATAGGGTACACCCAGGTAAATTTGAATTTCAGATAAAAGTGAATTGTTTTCATAAAATTATGCTCCAAACTCTACTTAGAAGATATATATATATATATATATATATATATATATATATATATATATACACACACACATTAGTCACTGTTTATCTAAATATTGTGTGGAACATATTTGTCCTATTTTCTGTTTGTGTGCCTTGTTTTGCTAAATATGTCAGGCCTATCATTTTTCCACCATTGCTTCCAGGTGGTAGTATCCATAAATAGATTAAGTGAGACAATATGGGAACATCTCACCCACAAGATTTAGTAAGTGCATAGATTTAAGGTCAGATGGGAAATGGCTGAACTGAGAAACAATCTTATAATGACAGATAAGACTTTATCCATGATCTCACACCCTTACAAGACAAACCCCGCTAAACTTTCCCCAGAATTTCTTTTAGAAAGAATCTCCGTGGAGTTCGTGTGGCTCTGCTTCCAACTGCTGTTTACTTCATTTGACTGTAGTATTTCTCATTTTAAAGTCATTAGCACCTTGGGAGCAACCTCATTGCCTGAACAGTTTAATCTCCAATGAAGCCCTGTTCCATTATGTCAAAATTCACCTCTGCTTTTATCGGTCTTTACACATGTTGTTTAAGAATGTAAACACTCTATGGCTCCCTTGTGTTTTGTCTGTCTCTTCAGCTCTGAGTGAACACTGCTCACACTGGTATGTGTTCCGGGCTCTTGCCTTCTTTCTATTAGCCAATATCCTCTCCTCTTCCAATACTATAGATTTCCCACTGAACAATATCGCCCACTCAACAATCTCTATAACCTTTTCTGATTTTAATGATTTCTGATTCGACTTGCTACACGTAAAAAGCAAAAAAAAACCAAAACTGTTCCTAAGTTTCTTTGTCAAAGAAGAAGGATTCTGTTTTTAAGACAATTGCTGAGGATAAGATACAAAATGTATTAACATCAACTTTCCAGTAATATTTGAGTTTTCGGGGGACTTGAGTGGCTCAGTTGGTTAAACGTCTGACTCTCATTTTGGCTCAGGTCATGATCTCACAGCTCCTGGGATCAAGCCCTACATCAGGCTCTGTGCTGATGGTGTGGAGCCTACCTGGGATTCTGTCTGGCTCTCTCTGCCCCTTCCCTGCTTGCTCTCAAAATAAATAAAAATAAACTTGAAAAAAGTTGCATTTTCTACTGACATCGGTACGAATGAGCAACCTATAAAAACAGTCTTTCATTTTATTTATTCTTCAGTGAGTAGAGGGTGGTTCTGATTTTCCTCATATCTGTGCTGTAAAGTGTAGAATACCTAATCAAGATGATGCCTCAAAACTTATGTAAACATTGTCATTGTAGATTTTTTCCTTTTCTTTTGTTCTTTTCCTTTTTTTAATTAAAAATAGTGATGAAATGAATGCTAGCATTTTTTCCTATGAATTTGTGGGACTAGGGTTCCTATATCAGAAGATCTGAACATTGAGCTATCAAAAGATTATACCAATTCCTATTGCCATCAAAATAATCATGGCATCGTCATTATCAGGATTTTTTTTCATGTTTATTTATTTTTGAGACAGAGAGAGTCAGATCGCGAGTTGGGAGGGGTGGTCGGAGAGAGAGGGAGACACAGAATCTGAAGCAGGCTCCAGGCTCTGAGCTGTCAGCACAGAGCCCAAGGTGGGGCTGGAACCCAGGAACCATGAGATCATGACCTGAGCCAAAGTTGGATGCTTAACTCACTGAGGCACCCAGGTGCCCCAGGAGTGTTTTTAATTAAACTAAAAACTTGATATTAAAAATAACTGTACAATATTATTTATTTTTATTAAGGGTCTTTCTTTTATTTCTAGTGTTACTAGGAAGGCCAGACCTTTTCTAAAATTCTATGTGGTATTTGTTTTTTATTACTTATTACCTATATCTGTTATGTATTTTCATCCTTTAAAAAATAGTTTAAATTATACACTACCAAGTTTTTTTAATGGAGGTAGAGAAATGATACAGTTCAGTGGAACCAAGAGAGAGTGTGTGGGGTTGAGAGCAATAGGCGAAGGGGCTCAGGGAAATCACAGGGCGATATGGAAGTTGGTGGTCTCTTGAGTGATGGCAGTGGCTGCCGGGGAATTTGCCAGATGGGGCAGATGGGCACAACAATGGAGAGGGGATGACAGTAAAGTAACAATTCCCACATTAAACACTTGTCTCTTTAGGTAACTTAGACATTCAGTTCTTGCTGTCTATGATTTTTTTTAATTGGATCATTTAAGAAAGGTTTTGAACTGTCAAACCTGTCTTTGTGTAAGTTTTTTCAGACTATGTCTCCTTAAAAGATCCTTGGTAAAGGGGGCACCTGAATGACTTAGTTGGTTCACTGTCTGACTCTTGATTTTGGCTCAGGTCAGGATCCCAGGGTTCTGGGATCAAGCCCTGCATTGGGCTCCACACTGAAAGTGGAACATGCTTGAGATTCTTTCTCCCCTCTCCCCTGCTCACCAGCTCTCTCTCTTAAAAAACAAGAAACCAACAAAGAAACAAAGGAACAAACAAAAAAAACTTGGTAGAAAGAAAGGAACGTGAAAAACCTACACCTAAATTTGATGCAGTAGGACATGACTTTTAGCCTGAGAATGTTAACAATCACCTTTGCCTCAAGGGGGGAAATCAACAAACAAACGAAAAAATAGATGAATAGACAAAGAAACATTCTAGGAGTCCTTTGGTGGTGGCTGGCCGTGGTTGTGGATCCCCTAGGAAATAAAAACACAGACAATTGGAGATGTTTACTTCCTCCTGGTGCCTCTTCCTTTTCCCCTCTCTTTAGTTTTTTTGCCATCAACTGGAAGACTCAAAAGGTAAGAAACAAGTAAAATTTATTTCAGATGATTATCAAAAACTGGTTGATCTCTGTTCTCTGTGCCAAGATAGAAACCTGAAGCCTGAACAGTTCACAGGTGAACCTAAGGAAATGATGGCAGTTTACTATTTTGAACAGAAAAAGAATAGAATGAGTTAAGCACCAAAAGAATATGAATATTTCACAAATTTGCATGTGATCCTAGCGCAGGGGCCGTGCTAATCTTCTCTGTACCGCTCCAATTTTAGCATACGTGCTGCCGAAGCGAGCACAGGAATATATATATTTCAAAAAGGACTATATTAACACCCCAAGCATCACCTAATAATCAATTCACATGTGCTTGATTCATGTCACAGTTTGTTTGTGTATTCATAAGCTCATTCCGTATTCCTGCGTGTGGAAAGTGGGAGGCACGAAGCAGACTTCCTTTCTCCCGACTTTTAACCAAGCGTGAGAAATAAAGTGCAAGAACTGCACTTGCCAAAATCTCCTGATGCTTGGAGAAAAAAAAATAATTAAAAGACATAAATTAATTTAAAATGTGGGGGGAACTGTTTGCGAAATAGGTTACAAAACTTTATTTAAAAGCTATTTCTACTCGTCACATTTTCTCTGCATACTAGAATAGAGTTATGGTTGCAGTAATGGTTTGCTTACGGGCAAGCAATTAAGCACCTGTACTCACTCCACAGGATGTAGATTTCGCATGAATAGCTATTTTATAAATAAACAAATAGAAACTCATATATGTAATGGCAAAGGCAAACACCGCTTGGATTTTAAATTTTAAAAGGACTGTTCCGCTCTTTTTTGGGGAAATCATTTGTTTCCATATATAAATTGGATTCGACTTAGCCTTTTCATTTTCCACATGAATAATTAATAATGTCATCATTATCCTGACAGTCCCTCTCTAGCAATTTAACCATAATAAGGCTGTAACGATTCACTGCATTAAGGTCAATATAAGCAAGATATGAGCAATGCATATGATGAATATAAGCGTGAGATTTCTCAGATGTAGGTGGAAGTTGATTTTTGATATTCCATCCCCTCTTCTTAGGATTGGTTGTCTATCCTGGGAGAACAGGATTCCTGCCCCAGGCCTCCTCATCTGTTCTCTGGATCTTGAGATGCTTCCTGTTTTAGCATGTCCTCTGCGGCATATGGAGCACCTTGTAATTTATTCAAATTCAGAAACAACTGATAGAGAATCTCGGCTTTGCCAGGTACCACCTAAGTGACCCTCCTACATTACCTGTCTAAATTTTCTAAGCCTGAATATCTTCATGTGAAAAAACAGGGGAGAGATATAATAATCACCTCATAGGTGAGCCTGAAGAATCTTCACTCAGATGGTGGGGTGGGTAATGGTTCTCACAAGCAGGATAGGATGTCTTCTCTGAGATCCGGCTACCAGTTAATAGTAAGCCACCTTTACACTGGCCTGAGAGGGCTGCTCCTTCCCTCTCTGTGCCCTGGACCAAAAGTACCTGGACCTCAGCTTTCTTCAGCAGAGATGGGCAACTGGGCTGGATCTGACAAATGTTTTCACCAAAACCTGTGGGTGACAAAGGAAATTAGTTAATGGGGTTTACCTGATACAGTCTTCTAAGACTTAAGAAGAGCCAGATGATGCTAGGAGGGAAGATTGTATAAAATAAACTAGCGAGTGGGGCGCCTGGGTGGCGCAGTCGGTTAAGCGTCCGACTTCAGCCAGGTCACGATCTCGCAGTCCATGAGTTCGAGCCCCGCGCCGGGCTCTGGGCTGATGGCTCAGAGCCTGGAGCCTGTTTCCAATTCTGTGTCTCCCTCTCTCTCTGCCCTTCCCCCGTTCACACTCTGTCTCTCTCTGTCCCAAAAATAAATAAACGTTGAAAAAAAAATAAACCAGTGAGAGACAGGATTTCTCTAATTTCATGAATTTAGAAAAAAAATAACATAACATACAGTTTAAAGCATGTGGAGGCATCCACGTTGTTTTATTTGGACAGTTCTCAGTTCTCAAATGTTATGCAAATAATTTATTAAAATAAGACTTAACATTAACAGGTAAAATTGTGGACAAAGCCTAGACTTTGGCAGCAGGTGTATCTGCTTTTGAAAATCAGATTCACTGTTGACTTTGAAACTTTAGGGAAGCTGTTTAGCCTCTCAAAGATCACTGTCCTCATTGGTACAAGAATGATAATGATAGTTACCTTAGGGTCAGCAACCAGTCACTTAGCAGATTATCTGCATAGGAGTAAAGTCTCAATAAATTTTAGGTATCATACTGAGATGGGTAGGATATGAAATTAAGAACATGGGATCTTACTTCTTCCAGAAGCCTGAGTTGTAGTTTTGAAAATCAAAATTATGCTGAAACATTTTCATAAAACACAACTCTATCGTTTAACTTTTCTTTGATTGCACTGTGTGCAATAATACTAGAAAAAAATGAACCGTTTTATTCAGAAAACAGACAAACCAATGACTTTAACAACTTTCTGAGAATTACCTCCTACACATGGATTTTTCTGTGCTGTTCCTTACCTAAGGGCTGCTTTGAGCCAGATTTCAGTAAGAATCTGAGCACACCTCCTTCCCACAAATAACAATTACAACTAATGTCGACACAACTCTGGTTGTTTTTGTTGATTCCCAAAGGAATTCAACAAAAGCAGGAAAGATTAATGAGGGAAGCTGAGGCTAATATGATATAGCATGTGCACTCAAAAAACTTGGCAAGTTTAAAGTCAAATTAGGAATTGACATTAAACCTTGAAAAGTTGGTTGTAAAGAATAGGATAGCAACTAAAATTTACAGCAGAGTAAAATGTTAGAGTCCTAATAAATGTTCAAGGAGAATATATACTCTAAAAGAGTAGATTCATTCCAAGGTTATCTTAGATTTCATAGAAACATTTCTATAAGTCTCTACATAAAAAAGTGGAGAAAGAGAAGGGTATTTAACAACTCACAGAAAAAAAAGATATGTCTCTTAAATTACTATAAAACTACCTATAATTTTTGTCAATTATGATATATTCTTATTATGAGATTCTGAGAGTCATTGTAGTACAAATGGAATTGTGAAATATATTAAGAAACAGCAAATAACAAACTGCATCCAAAACAGAAGCACCTGCTCAAGAAGAGACCTTCCTTTTTTCTACTAGTTCGTTTCCCGCCAGTTCCCACGACATTTAATAAATCCCAGAACCACACCCACCTCATCTACAGGTTATTAGCTATAAAATGGTTAGATGGGAATGACATTAGGTAGATGAAACAAGAGTATATGTTTGATAACAATGCACACTTGATATTTCAATAACATCAATAATTTCATTAAAGTAAAAGAACATTTTATTCAGACTGTCATAACAGTTCAGAAAGTTGCTCTAACGTCACCTCCACCTCCCGAATTCTAGAGCAATTTATCCTGTCCTATGGTTAAAGCTAGAGTGGATCATAAATATGGTACCACAAATTTAAAAGTGTGTTCGATTCCCACAATATTTGGGAATAAAGTAGCTGCCTCTGGTATTTTTCAGAGCATACTGCATGAAAGCTTGCAATACTCCTGCAACATGCAGATCTTTTAAAATAGAAACCAGAATGGGAAGAGTTATAGAAATTGACTTGACTTTGGGCATGAAAACGATTATTGCATAAAGAAATTAACAACTTTCTTCAAGTAGTGGTAAATGTCTTGACTCAAGGATGTGATCTTTCAGCACAGACAGACGGGGACAAACTTAAGCACATCAGCAAAGCACTGAGCAGGGCAGAGAAGGGCATCAGGCTGGACACATTTCAGCTGTACCTGGCTAGCGATGAAGAGATGTGGTGTTTAATGGAATATTCCATTTACTCATAAGCATGCATGTAGAATTTGCTATGTGGCAGGCACGAATTCAAGCCCACTACAAATACTAGCTAGAGGGGCACCTGCACGGCTCAGTTGGCTAAGCATCAACTCTTGGTTCGGCTCAGGTCATCATCACATGGTTCCTGATTTCCAGCCCCGCGTCGGGCTTTGCAGTGTGGAGCCTATTTCAGATACTCTCTCTCTTCCTCTCTCTGTCCCTGGCTTGCTTGTGCTCTCTCTCTCTCTCTCTTCTCTCTTTCAACAATAAATAAATAAACATTAAAATATGTATATTAACTATAATTGTCCTCCTAACAACCTATGAGATACGAACTATATTTGCCCATGTTTTGCAGATGGGGAAACTGAGGTACAGAGTGGTCAAGCATCTTGCCTAAGGACTCAGAGACAGCAAACGGTGTGCTCAGGATTGGGAGTCAGGTGCTATACCTCCAGGTCAGTGCTATGTTGTCAACCACGATGATAAGTACTTGCAAAAAGTCCAAAGGACTCTTTGCCTCCATTTCAGCAAAGGCTTCAACTGTAAGAGAAGAAAAGAAAAAAAAAAGAAAGCAGTACAAGGGCCCCCATATTCCAAAGAAAGTCCCTTTGCAAAAATTCTAAATCCATCAGGGTTTATTAGGTTATGCTGTGGTGAGGACTGACCGCTGCCCCCCACACCCCCCCAGGGGCTCAACCACAGAGGAATGTTTCTTGCTCCAGCCAGAGGGTATCTAATGTTGGCTGGGGCTTCTCCTTCAGCATCTCTATTCTGAGACCCAGGCTGGGGGCAAGGCCTTTGTCCAGAATACTGTCAGCTCTCATGTCAGAGAGAAAGCAGACCCCAGTAGGTTTTACATCTGTGTTTTGGGTGCCTACATGTAACAGTGGTCAATTCTACTTCCCATTTATTGGCCACAGCAAGGTGCATCGTCCTGCCAGCCGACAGAGGAACTCAAAGGACAATCCTACCATGTGTGTGGAAAGATATGGAGGGAGGGAACCACTCGAAAGAGAACAAGAATATTGTGCAAACAGCAGTTATTACCACCACTAACGGGGTAGCTTAAAACTCCTTTTCAAATACTTGACGTCTCACCTACACAACAACTTCGAAGTCTCCAAGTATAATGGTCAGGGACGTTGAAGCTGGTGAGAGAATATCCTTAGAAAACATCGTTGGAGTGTCCGTGCACTTTCTTTACCCCTTTCCCATTGAAAGAGGAAGGACATGCTCACCTTCCTCGCCTCCACTCTAAGGGAACAATTGCAGAGGTTAGTTTGTGTGCTCTGGAATTTGGGGACCCACTGAATTGATGTCTGAGTCACAGCTGAGCAATCATGTGACAGGCTGACCGCAGATCCATTCTGCACAGTAGATAACATGCGCTTCCAGTATGGGTCAAGGTGAAAGTTTCCTGTGGAATAGAGAGGAGGGAGAGATTGAGAGAGACAGAGAGAAAGAGAGAGGCAAAGACAAGACAGAAAACTGGGAAAGAGACAAAATGAAACAGAGAGAAAGACAGAGAAAGGGCAGTGCAGGAGCGAGTGAGTCTTTGTAGGAGTCTTTGCACATGAGAGCTTCCTGAAGGGGCAGCGGGACCCCCTGAAAACAGGGCTGTGTGGGAGTGGTCTGAGAACCAAGATCACCAGGGTAAGCCCTATGCAGCCAGCCAGAGCGTGGCTCCCCATAAATGGGAGGGGTTCTATGGAAACCAGAAAGCACCTCACAAAAAAGAGTCAGCTTTAAACTCTACCTAGACCATTTTCCTGTTTTCATCTTCTCTGGCACACACCTCTCCCCTCCTACCACGGAGGGGTCAGAACACAGCCAGAGATCAGGAGTGAGGTGTGTGTGTGTGTGTGTGTGTGTGTGTGTGTGTGTGTGCGCGCGCGCGCGCGCACACACGCGCGCGTGCTCTCTCTCTCTCTCAAAATAAATAACCCACTAAAAAAATAAAAAAAAAATAAAAAGAATTGTTTTATGGCCTTAAGCCTGGCATACTGATCACAGAACTGAGGTTGTTAGCAACTAAAGCAACTGGGAAACATTTATACTGAGAATGAACAGATAACCTATGGGACAGCCTGTGACCTCACTCACTACCAGAGGGGGAGCAAGCACCACAGGCAAAGCTAGCATTGCTCCCTGATAGACTCTAGAACTTGCCACTTTTAAAGTCCCAGCTGTAGAGAATGCTCATGGCCTAGTATAAGTTTTATTCTTCTCAAATAATCCTTTGGTTATCTTTATATTAAATAGCAGAGCTCAATATCCTGACTATATGGACCCCAATTCTGTTGTTGTTGTTGTTGTTATTCTTTTTAATGTATATTTATTTATTTTGAGAGAGAAGGAGAGAGCAAGAGCGAGTGAGCATGAGCAAGGGAGGGGCAGAGAGAGGGAGAGACAGAATTCTAAGCAGGCTCCATGCCACCAGCTGGGAGCACAACATGGGGCTCGAACCCGTCATGATCTGAGCCAAAATCAAGAGCTGGATGCTTAACCGACTGAGCTTCCCAGCTCCCCAACCCCAACTCTTTATAGATCTTACATTTCTATTCCACAGAGTAGACCTGCCCATACACTGACCCCCTCAGAATCGCCTTGAAAAACTATATATTTCTCAGTGTATAAAGTATGCTTGTAATTGAACACACACATACCTGCACATTGATTGTTTTATTTATCTTATTTTTTTTATTTTGAAATAATACCAAACTTACAGAATATGTGTAAGCACAGCAAAGTCCTTTTTCTTCCTGAACCAGGTGTGAGTTAGATGCTGACATGATGCCCGCCACTCTCAACTATTTTGGTGTGTATTTCCAAGCAAACAAAGACATTATCCTACAAAACCAAAAAATTTCAAGCAAAATCAGGAGATCAGATTCAGTATGTAGGGTGGTTAATTTCATGTGTCATCTTGGCTAATCTGTGGTGCCCAGTTGTTGGGTCAACCACTAGTCTAAATGTGGCTATGAAGGTATTTTATGCATGAGATTAATATTTACTATAAGCTGGCTTTAAGTAATGGGAATTTGCGTGGGTAATGTGGATGGACTTCATTCAATCAGCTGAAAGGCCTTAACAACAAAATAGAAGTTTTCCAGAAAAAGTGGGAATTTGGCCTCAGAACCACAGGACCATAAAAGAGAAACCTTGCTTGAATTGCCAGCCTTCCAGGCTTCTCTACATATTTCAGAGTGCAGAACCCCCAAATCACCTGCAAATTCCTTAAAATCAATAAACCTCTCTCTAATATAAAATACATAATGTAAATTTTATATCTCTATCTCTATCTCTATATCATTTATCTCTATCTCTATCTCTATCTCTATCTCTATCTCTATCTCTATCTCTATATCTAAAATATCTCCAAGTCCTTTTAGTCTGCCTTAATCAGAAACTGTATCTCAGGCTACTTTGTCCTTCCTGTCCTCGATAGTTTTGGAGATGACAGGCCAGTGTTTTTGGTGAACCTCTCTCAATCTGAGTTTGTTATTTCGGCAGAAACTGGTTTAAATTGTGATCTTTATTAGGATTATCTCTGCCACGATTCTCTGTTTTTCTCCTGGCATCTAACCATGGCAGACAATATTGATTTGTCTCATTTTTTTATACAGTTACCTGCATCACTTGATTAAAAAAGTATCTGGCAGTCATCTCCATTGAAAAACTGCTTGTTTTCTCTTTGTAACTAATAAGCAATTGCTGACAGGTAATTTGAGACTATGTAAATATCCCATTCCTCATCAAAATTCCTGTCATCTATGTATCTATGTACCTACCTGTTCATTCACGCGTCTATCCATCCATCCATATCAGTTGTGTGTTCATGGATTTCTATTTATTCAATAGAAAAGAATAGATTAGAATCTATTCCTGTTCTAATAAATTGTCTCAGAGTTGACCAGTAGGATCCTTTCAAGTTCTCTTCTTTGGCCTTTTGGTACCAGTCATCTTTTATCTAGTACTTCCTTAAATTCTGACAAGATGTTTCAGATTAATTTGTATTTTTCCTGTTTCAGCCATGGAATCCATTTTTCTATGGAGTTCTAGACCTTGAAGGTAATAGTGATATTTCAAAACCAAGATTTTGGTGTTAAGTGTAAATAACACAGTAAAAAAAATTTTAAAAAATATGACTTGCGTAGATAGGTAAAATGATAAATTATAATCATAACATCTAAGTTTGCTTAGAAATTTAGAGAAAAGTGAGCAAACAATTAAAGAAGTATATTAATTCCAGTCAGCTTAAATTTCATAAATCCTTTGTTTGTTCTTCTTAGGATACTGTAATTCCTGGTCAAGATGGTGTACCTGAAAGAAGTCTTAAGGAAAACTATCACTAGTTAAATGGACCCCACTAGTTCTATGGCCTTCTAGAAAGACGGTGCTCCTCTCTGGGACTGACTGTTAATACTTGTAGAGGAAAGGGGTTAGACTTGGTGATCTCAAAGTCCTTTTCCATCGTTAACATTCTTTGATTTGAGGATTAAATAAGAAGCAATTTATTTTCCTCCCCTAGACTTTTTTTTTTTTTTTTTTTTTTTTTTTGCCAATAGGTACATTGCCCAGTAACAATGCATTCCTTGTCTTACTAACTAAAAGATCCATTAAAGAAAGCGTTGTGACCCAGAGCACAGGCCACCTTATATTTCCACGAGAAAGCTTTTAAGCATTAAGTTTCTACATGTATTATTTACTTTAACTTCCCATCTCTCATGGAACCAGACATGCCCTCTGTATCCTAAATTCTCCATCACCCCTGAGAACACTTTTATGTGGTTAGATTTAACTTTTTAATGTAAGGAAAAAAAGGTGTTTTTTTTTTTTTTTTTTTTTTTTTGCTTTTTAATCCTGGGATTGTTTTACAGTTTTGGTTTCTTTGTGACCTGATAAGCAGATTTCTCCAAATTGCAGATCTGGTCACATTATTCATAGTAAGGAGATCATCAATTATTTTTAAGATTAAGCCTCAAAGAGGCTTGATTTTTTGCATCAGTGTAATGGAAATCAGAAACAAAGGGAAATCAAATTGTCCTTGAGAGGAAAAATATTTTTGGCATAGATTTTGGATGCAGAAAACAGAGTCTTCTTCAGGGTAAGAAGTATCTACCTTGCTTTAGATTGGGATTTTCAAACTAATCAACTGCTGTCTATGGACAGGATGAAAGAATAGGAAGGAAGAAAGGAGAATTTGCCATTCCTAGCTGAGCAGGGTCCCTCATGGAGTCAAACACGACACAATAGGAGCACAGATAATGCAATGGGGAGAGAGTCCAATGGCCCCCATGACATCAGAGGAGGTTAGAAGCTGTTGCTCGACTTCCACATGGCCTTAGACAGCTTCAGGCATCAGACCTGTAGTCCTTCCACTTAGAACCATATTTTGTTTTGCTTTCAAAGCATTTGTTTTTGGTCCATTAGTTAACTTGATTTAAGTCTGAATACGTCTTTCAGGGGCAGAAGCCCTGGGCACCTTCAGCATGTGAGGGCTGCAGAATCTGAGAGGACTTGAGCAGTCACAAGGACACAATTGGCACTGTTATGTCTCCTCCACTGCAGCTTGGAATCTGGGAAATGTGTGAAACTAAACACAATGTAATGGGGTCAGGCTTTCAAAATACTGTCTGTATTTATGAGAACACAGTGATGTTTCGTATTATAAGGTTAAAAAATGTTTTTCTTCCTTCTTTCCTGCTCTAACTCTTCTATTGCCAATGTGAATGCAAACTCTTTGATATATTTAATGGAACAAAAGGCAGTAGGAGTCTGATCTCTGGAGACCCCCAAAGCCAGATGAGATAATTAACTGCCCTGAATGCTTTAAGAATGTTGAAGTATATTTTATCCAATGATGGCTTTGATGACCCAGTATATCCGTTCTGACCTCTAAGTGGATGTATTTGATTTCTGTGTGTGTGTGTGTGTGTGTGTGTGTGTGTGTGTGCGTAAACAAATGGAAATCTTATAATTTATTAGTGTCAGCCATTGATATAAAAGATATTTACATATTTTAAAATTTTAATTATTTTTTTATTTTTATTTTTTTCATAATCTCTACATCCAACCTGGGGCTTGAAGTCACAACCCAAGATCAAGAGTTGCATGTTTCACTGACTGAGATGTCTAGGTGCCCCAAGATAGTTATGATTTTTTACCTATAAGATATTGTGAACACACTCATTGTCAAATATAAATTTACTAAGTTAGGATATACTTGAGTATTTCTCTACTTCAGTAAAACCAAGAAGCTTTTTAAAAGAAGAGCTACTAAGCCCTAGTCCCAACTTGAAATCATTACAGTCAAAATCTATTTATATTTCCTGGGATATTTGGGTTTCTCTCTCTCTCTCTCTCTGTCTCTCTGTCTCTCTGTCTCTCTCTCTCTCTCTCTCTCTCTCTCTCTTACCCCCTATCTCTCTCTCTCTTATGTTCTCTTAATTCTGATGTTAATTCCATACTGGACAGAATCACACTTAAACAATTTCCTGGAAAGAAACACAAAATCATTTTAAAAGACACAAATTTACGTCAACAGAAAGAAAAACTTACCGCTCATACAACTTCACATGGGAAGTTTGAGGTAAAGCTAGTCCTAAGCAAGCAGAATAAGAGACAGAAGCTCAACCCAGATTTCGCTCTTTTTCTCTCTCTTGTTTTTCCCTGTGGTTTGGCTCAATTTTTTCCCTCTGTAAATAGGTTACTTTCTTTTCGCAGATTCTATGCTGAAGCCCCAAAACTGAGAGTCACCACACACATCCTGAAACTTGATATTATCAAACAGCAAGAGAATTATCATAATTGTGTATGGCATCTCTCTGAAGCTGTGTGCTTGCTGAATTCAGAAGCCTGGAGACCTACCTAGTGATGTCACCATGAGCTCAGAAGCAGAGTTTTTAGGAGAACATGACATGCGTCTTCAGGAGTTTGGTATACGAACCAAAGCAGTGGCTTCAGTATGTGAACCAGAGAAGAAGGCCAGAGGCTGGCTGGTGTAGCTTGTGCTGGAAAGGAAAAGAAATGAGGAGAGTGTATTCCTCACTCCCACAGTATCACAGGGGAGAGATAACATTATCTTCCTGTCTTTGAAGAAATAGGCTGGACAAGGTTTCTGGTACCTCACCTTAGACAGCTGCTTGACCTGTACTATGCCAAGGCCTGAACACAACCCACACTCGTGCCCCAAGAGAATATTTCTGGGAAAGAACTTGTTGCCAGCCTGGAGAAGATAACAATGACACAAATTAAAAAAAAAAAAAAAAAATATATATATATATATATATATATATATATATATATATATATTAACATGGAATAACTTCCAAATAGGACTCAGGCAGATTCATTAAACTTTCAGTAAGTCATGGAGTTATGGTCTGCCTACAATATCGTCGGGGCGGGGGGTGGCAATTAATATGAATTAGGCAGAGGATCTTTGAAGACAGTGATCAAAAAATAAATAAATTAGACACCTTGTTGTGTGCATTCCATCATGGTGAAAAACACTTGGACTGACAGTCCAAAACACTGGCTTTATAAACACATGGATGACACCCCTACCCAAAGCTGTGATGTTTAATCTCTGATGGCTACCAGCACAGAAGATATTGGCTCTTCCTTTAACTTCAACTAAGAAAATCCTTGAACCAGACTCTGATTTGTTCACTTTCACCCAAAAGTCCACTTCAGTGCATGCCATCTTAAGTATGGATGAGCACCTCCCTACTGTCACATACTTGAAACTCCTTAAAGTGGAGAGATTGCTAATCCCCAAAGGAGGAAAAGTTCTGAGCAGATAAAATACTAAGTGCCCTTGCCCCAGGGCCTGAAAGAGAAGACTACATCTTTTATAAAGAAGGGATCTTACTATATAACACTCCTCTGTTCAAAATCTTTCTTTTATTTTGTAGTTCAGCTGCACTTTCCTCTAGCCTTTCTTCAAATCCTTTCTTTCAAAACATTTTGCTTGTATACATGAGACATTTATTGAAACAAGTTGAATTATTAAATTAGATTAAAAAAGACATATCAAGGAAACCATACACATTTGACCCTTGGGCAATGCAGGGGTTAGGGACCCTGACCCCTGTGTAGTCAAAAATCTATTAACTCTTGACTCTCCAAAAACTTAACTACTAGTATCCCACTGTTGATCAGACAACTTACCCAAAACATAAACAGTTAATTAGCACATATTTTATATGTTGTATGTATTATATACCATATTCTTGTCATAAAGTAAGCTAGAGAAAATAAAAGAAAATATCATTAAGAAAACCACAAGGAAAATACATTTATAGTACTATATTGTACTTATCAAGAAAAAAATCTTCATATAAGTAACCTGCACTGTGTTGTTAAAGTACTGACTGTGTTTTCTTTTTCTTTAGGACTTTTCTTAATCCATAAGATTGTACCTGTAATTAGTACGAATCTCTCTAATTTTTCTTGGAACACTTTTTTTCCTAGAACATTTGTTTCCCATTAAATCTGTGGAGCCATGACATAGATTATGCATACTGACAATAGGTGTGGGTATGTAGATACACATATATTTAGATGCTTATGAATGCCTATTTATTCACATACACAAATATATATAGCACGACATCTATGTAACAGGCAAGCAGAGGAGTTCGACTTCACGGTTGCTATAGGCTATGTACCATAGAGTTACATTTTTAGATTTTCTATTTTCCATCTGCTGATTTCAGATAGAGAAATTTTTGTGCTTTCAGAAACAGAGTTGCTGGAAATGTTTTGCTTTCTTCTTTGTGCTATTCTGTATTATTTTACTTTAAGTATTTGATTTGTCATTAATTTCTTATGGATCAAGTGTTATGTTGAAAAATGCCCTTGGTAATTGGATTCTCTCGTAATTTATCCAAGTCAGTATGAAATCAGACATTAAGGACCATGTGGGGGTCATTGGCAAAAGAACTATTTCCTCAATTCCAGTTCCCAATGCAATGCTAACATTGGAAGTAACCATTATGGTTTCTATTTTACTTCATGCTAGGCACATCAGTTCCTATTGGGAAGACTTTCTTGATGTCATTTGACTGGTCTATGCTGACTTCCAAGGACCACACACTCTTCTAATAAAAGCTCCTCTGTTACCGCCAAGTCCTACCTTCATGAAAGCAGTTCTTGAATGTTCATCTCTCTATACCATTATTCTCCAAGGGCTGGGTTAAAGAGAATGACTTTCTCAATTGCCACCTTGTCCTAACACATCATTCCAGGGAACATTTCTACTTTTCTAACTCACACATTTTTGAAACTATATTATGTGTATTGTAATGATTCATAGTCAGCTGAATTTAATCAGTGTAGACTCTGCAACTGTCTCACCTTGCGATATATATACTTTGATAGACACTGACAGTGTGGCATAAATTCCTAGAATGTGGGGAAGCATAGATTTTTTTTTAAACTTTTATCTGTTTTGATGTCATTCCTATCATGCTTCCGTGTGCAGAGAGGTCCTTCATAAACGCGAATATTTCTGAGCTCAGCTTCAGCCCTTTCAGTTTTCAGAAGAGCAACTAAGGACAGTAGATGCTATTTGCTTTTTCAAAACTTAGGCAACCACCTGCTGGCAGAGGAAAGATGAGGGCAGAGATAGTTTCATTTTCATCCAAAACTCTTTTCCCCCTCACTAAACCATGCTGCCTCTTCGTTTTCTAGAGTCCTACTTAATTCTGAACATATCCAGTGGAGGAGAAAATGAGGCAATTTGTCGCTTGCCTTCTCTAGATTTATAACATAAACATCTAGATGCTGTGGTTGAATCTGTAAGGTGGATAAGACTTCCGGGGGACACAACTCCATGAATGTGCATTGAATGAATTACAGAGAAGGAATGCTTATTTCATTAAACACCTGAAGTTATTTCCTTAATTGAACCACTCTCTTGGCAGTGTGTTCTCCAGACAGCCAGCGGATCTGTGAGACTTTCACTGTGCTGTTTCTCAGAGGACAGTCATAACCCAGCACAGGAGCCTTCCAAAGTAATACAGAGGCACTGAGCATGATCACTCTTGGACCTACTGAGTCTATCCGGTTATGTTTCCGACCCTTGGCCTCTGTTGTCTTCACGTTCCATTCTTCTATTTCCTTAGTCATGCCATGCTTTACCCCACTCCCAGTTTACTTCCCGTCATAGATTTTCCTCTTCAGGGATTCAAATCATTTCTTTTCCCCATTTTCCTTAGTTTTGTTCCTTAATGCCTCATCACTTGGCTCAACTATAAATATCTTTAGATTGTGAACTCCCTGAAGGCAGAGACCAAGATCCCCCTGTTTCTGGTGCCAGTGTAGAGTCTGGCTCCTCATGGAAGCTTAATAACTACTCTTTAGGTTGATTAATAGTTAACATGTCATGAAAATTAAGATATTTTGATATTTAAAAATGATCCAGAAGGAACATGCTAATGACTTTGCTCTAAAGCATTGGTCTCTGGGGACAAAAAAAGATCTCAATTTCCCTGTACCATTGTGAAGGATAAAGATGGTTTTTAATGTGGAGTAATTTGACTATAATTTCTCCATTTGTACCATGAAGGTAGGCTCCCAAGGTCCTAATATAAAGCTGGTTCTAGTATTAAGAAACCCAGAAATAATATCATTGGCCAAGGTGCCTAGGGAGGGTGCTATACGTGATCCATTTCTCAAGGCATTGAAATTTATTTTTCCTCTCAGTTTCTTTACTAAGAACAGAATCTTTGGATGCAAAGGAAAGGAACATAGAGACCATTTACTCCTAATGATCCCTACCTGGTTCTTAAAATCCATGGGGCCTGTAAAACTAAGCAGTATTTCAAAAACCCGGATAATGATATAAGCTAATAAGATGCTTTTACTTTTGCCTGAAATTGTAGCACTCCATGTGAGTAATAGTCCTTATGCTAGCAATTTTGCTATTAGCAAATAGTTCTGATGGATAGCCATATGTTTTTTTATTTAAAATAAAACTTAAATGTATAACTTATAACCCAATAAATAAATGAATACATAGACCTCAATATCTTTCCCCCCCAATTTTCATACCTATTGGGCAGGAGATGGGAATAATATATATGATTGTGGTGGAGGAAACTTTTGGAAAACAAGGGTATTTCACACTATTCAATTCCTTGATGAGACAGGTATCTGGAATTATTAAATGACTGGCCTTGTGTGCCAAAGTCGTGATCGGCAGCATTTGGATTTCCTTCTCCAGGACATTGCTCTTCCTCATTCCCATATCTACCTCTATATTATTCAAGAAACGTGATGTGAATTATTTCTCATAGATACTCAACCTTGACATACTTATAAAACATTCCATAGACCTTCTGGAGTTATCGCCTACAAGCCATACTTGCTTGCACCTTGAGGGCTTGAAATACATCTACAAATCCCTATAAGGTGTATTCTTTGTTGCTTTGTGACCCAGTGATGACTTATTACTTGAATACTCAGAAGAGCCTACAGAGACAAATGGCTCAGAGCTTCTCAGGCTCTACAGTGTATGCTAGACCAGATAAAATGTGTTTGTGATACAGGTTAAACCTTAACAGTCTCCCTGCAGGGTTACACTCTGCTGTTTCCACTAAAGGAAAAGAGGAGATTTTAGATATAAATGCGCATTAAGAGTTGAAAAGACTTTTAGTGAACAAGAGCAGAACAGGTTTAGTGATATAACAAAACCCAGCCAACAGCAGCTTCAGAGAGGTGCACACTGGGTGTTTCAGGCTCAGAGAACTATACAAATGTAATGCTTGATTTTCAAATGCAAGGTCACTCTGAAAGTTACTCTACAATAAGCTAAAACCATATTTGACTTCATAGTTTTGGTGATTACTGAAAATTATCTCTCAACGTATTTGTATGGTATTTGTTGTTTTTCTCAAAAGATTTAAAAATTCCAAAAGAATCAACACAGTTTATTTATTTTATTGCTCAAATATTCAGCTCATGCATTACCTCTTCTCTGAACATCTTCTCACACACCCTTCCACCTCATTGGTCGTGAAATAGTCATAGTCCCCAAAACATTTATTGTATTTATACATTTAGTCAGAGGCAATCAACTGGACAATACCCTGCATCCTCCTAAATTAGAAATTATTTTTGGTTATTGGCCAGATTTCTAGTGCCTACACACAGTTTCTGGCCAGAGGCAGGGCCTCAGTGAAGTTATTTGAATTATTGTCTATAATATAAAGGCAATATTGTGTAGTACAAAAGTTGTTGGAATTAAAATCAATGATTTGTTAAAAGACTCTTAAAAACTGAGAACAAACTGAGGGTTGATGGGGGGTGGGAGGGAGGGGAGGGTGAGTGGTGGGTATTGAGGAAGGCAACTGTTGGGATGAGCACTGGGTGTTGTATGGAAACCAAGTTGACAATAAATATCATATTAAAAAAATAAATAAGTAAACTTTAAAAAGAGTGTAAAAAATAAAATAAAATAAAACGAATGATTTGTTAAGGGGAGTCATTGAACCTACCACCTTCTCAAGTAGGTGCAACTTTGTAGCGAGATGTCTGTCTGCATTAGAAAATCCTAAGGTGGTTAAAACCAGCCTTGTTTTATGAATAGAATTATGTGTCCCCTAAATTTATATGTCAAAGTCCTAGCCCTCAGGTACGTCAGAATGTGACTTTCTTTGGAAATAGGGTTATTCAAGATATGATTAGTTAATGAGGGCATCAAGGTGGGTCTTAATCTAATATGTCTGGAGACCTCACAAAAAGGGGAAATTTGGAGGCAAGCATGCACACAGAGAGAATGTCATGTGGAAGCTGGAGGCAGAGAGCAAGGTTATGCTTCTATAAGCATAGAAATGCAAAAATTTCCAACAGACTGCCAGAAGCTAGAGGAAAGACATGGGGCAGGTGTTTTGTTGTTGTTTTTCCACAACTCTCACAAGGAACCAACTCTACAGCTGTCTTGATCTTAGACTTCTGGTTTCCAGAACGGTGAGACAAGATACTTCTGTTGTTCTAAGTCACCTTGCTTGTGGCACTTTCTGGCACTTAGAAAAACTAATACACTTGCTGATGCAAGTTTTGAATTCAAAATATAATCATTCAAGTGGCATTTCTCTATACATCTTGAGAATACATAAGTTAATTGTGCCTGAATAGCCTCAATGTCCAATGGGAAGCCCAGGCACTAAATGCTTCTTTCCTTAACATAAGTCAGTATAATGCCTTTTTGATACATGGAAGATCTATTGATTATATCCACAGTTTAGTCCCCTAAAATGGCAGAACTATCAGAGCAAGATATTGTCTTTCCATCTGCTTAGATGTGCTGATGAAAGGGTAGTCCCTCCTGACTGGAAGGACCCAGTCTCTTTGGAACCCACTTATTTGAGATTCACGCCATCAATCATTTTCTGCCCTCTCCATTTGCTGAATTCCTTTTTGGCTAAACATCATTTCTTTTCTTTAATATTCTTTCTAGAGAGAGGATACAAAGCAGCATAAAAGCTTTCTTGAACTTTACGCTTACACTGCAACACACTTCTCTTTGTAAAGAAATATGCCTCTGCTGTCACTTCTGGAGCTAGAAACTCAGAACTTCATCTTAACCAAACAGATGTTGTAAGGGATTGTGGTTCTGGCTATCTTTGCCGCAAATAAGCTGCATGACCTGCATAAGCCACTTAAGTTCTAAGGGTCATAAGTTCTTCAGCTGTAAAATATATAGAAAAAAGGTTGGGACACAATACCTCTAAGTCATTTCTATCCCCAGCTTTTAAAAACGTCTACATGAGCAATTTATTCATTCATCCATTCAACAAATGAATACTGAGCACCTGCTATATGATGCAGGCTGCAGGGCCCTGCTTTTATGGAGTTTGCTTTCCAGTGGAAATGACAAACAATAAACTTAAAAATTAATCCACCTATGTAAGCCTATTAGACAAACTTGAATTGTGTATTTATACTTAGAATACAATCATGATGTATTATAATTCATATACTATATTTTAGTTGGTATAATATATCATAGTTGATATAATACATTGCAATTGAAATATATTACAATTGATATATTACAATTAATATACTGTAACATAACACAATGTGCAGGAATGCAGATTGGGGAGGACCCCTTCTTTGTCTTGGGTGGACAGCAAGCACTCGCTGAGTGGGTGATATGGAAGCGGAGACAGAATGAAAAGATGAAGCTTGTGTGGGATAATTTCAAACTCAAGGTGCAGGGAATTCAAAGATCCTAAGGCAGGAAGCTGCTTAGTGGAGAGAGGAGCCTAAAAGTAGTTGATGTCGCTAGTAACCAAGGAGGACACAGGTTAAAGAGAGGGTTGGAGAGAGGAATGGCTGGGCCACATAAGGCCATGCAGGCTTTGCACAAGGGTATGAGTTCTGCTTTGAAATCTAGCGGCAGGCTTTTAGGGGATCTTAAATTGGGGAGTGATATGACCTTATTTATTTCAGTGGTAGTAATCAATGCCTCCTTCACCAAGGCAAAAGATTTCTTCAAGAGACATTATGGACTTTGTTTTTGTTTCACAGGGTTCCTTCTTTCTCTTTTGTAGTCTTTCCCTTTCTCTTTTATTTTGTCTCTTTATTTCCCTCTCTTACTTTATTGATTTTGAAATTTCTTTCCGTTCCTTCCCTGCTCCACTCGTTTTTACCTTCATCAAGCAGCACCTGAGATATATTATGGCAAAGATTATTTTAACCGAGCAGAAGAAAGCTGCAGACCCCACTAGGGGTCACCTCTGACCCACTGATGAGTCCTTGATCCTGCAATTTTGCCTTGGGTTTAGAGTCAACTCAGGAGACACTTATTCTCCAGTCTCTACCTTTTTTTTTTTTTTTACCTTTATGATCCCCCAAGGATCCAACTCAAAGGCATTGTGGTCCACATCCTCCCTTGGACCCAAGCCACCCCAGGAGCCAGGCAGGCTATCAAAACAGGCCTGCCCCAGATGATTCCCTTTGTTCAGAATAGATTGGTGCTCTTGAGCTGGGACCTTGGCTCACTGACAAAAGTGGCATCATTCTGCAAAGTGGAATGTCACCGGAAAGGCTGTGATTGTATGAGGAATGCTCGGACTATCTGTCTGCCTCTTGCCAGTGGGCTGCCTGAGGGTCCAGCAGCCAGGCTTCCTGGAGCTTCCTTCAATTGTCTTTACACACACAGAATTTAGTACCCACTTAAAGACATACAGCCCTGCCCTCAGCCTTCTGCTGAAGAAGGAATCTTTCTGTGATTTATTTCCAACCTGGTTGCTTTTGAACTGACAGTTTTATTAATTGGAGAAATTTCATTATTTTACAAGGCCAGTTGAGGCGTCAAGGACAAGTGGGTCCCCGAGGTACTCTTCCTTTTGTACATTTATCTGCATATATTAAGACATGTCCATTCACACAGTCTATATGCACACATATTATCTGTCCTATCTGAAGAGAAGAGGTGAAGCTCATCCTATTTTTTTCACAAGTTGATGGCAGATTCCTCGAAAAGATCAAGAAATTATCACGTTTGCGTCTGCTAGATGAATTAATGAATTTGGCAATCTGAAAATTTTTCTTTTCTACTTCCCCCCCCCCCTGCACACAAAGGCTTTTGGAAAGCCTTGGCCAAATTATCATTGTTTGAATTGCTTGGCCCAAATGGGCATGTGTCTACTTAAACTTTATCTTCCATTTTATACTGTTACAGTGTAACATTCACTTTCCCTATACTTTCCCTACATTCCACATTCCTATTCATCTCACTTTATGAATAAGAATTTTAAGTCTAGCCAGGATTAGAGACTTTTCCAAAAGTTACATGTCTAGCATGTAACAGGTCAAGGACTAGGCCTGAGATCTCATGCATTTAGTTCAAAGTCAGTGCCCTTTACACTGCAATAAAGTCTGCAAGCTTTTTTCAGTAAATGGCCAGAGAGTAAATATTTTAGGCTTTGCAATTCATATGTTCTGTGTCACCATTACTCCATTTTGCTGTTGTAGAACAAAAACAGCCACAGAGGGTACATAAAGAAATGAATATTGCTGTGTTCTAAGGAAATTGTATTTATGAACATCCAAGTCAGAGTGTCCTTTAATTCTCATTTGTCATGAAGCACCATTTTCCTTTCATTTTAGCCCCTTAAATATGTAAAAAAACATTCTTAGTTCACTCATCCTAACAAAATAGACAGCGAGTGGGATTTGACCCATGACTTGTAGTTTGTAGAACCATCTATGAATGGAATTATGAGCCAGACAGCTGAGCCTTGAATTCCGTTTTGGCCCCTCTTGGGATGGGCAATAGAAGGTCTCCAGAGTGATTCTCATCATAATAAATCATCAGCTGAATTTCAGGCACCAGTCATCAGGGATTAATTTCAATCAAGATTTCTCTTAAAGGAAAACAAAGTGAAAATAGTAACTGAATAGATACAACTTCATAAGGGTAGCTCATATTTTTAAAAACATGTAATGAAGAATATGACTAGCTTTCCTATTGAAAAGTATTATTTATAGAGTCTATGAACTTTTGGAGAATTCTTAGGAAAAAATCAAGGAAAATATGAAAGTTTTTATATTCATTCTTATTCTATTATAGCCCAGTGCAGTTTAACTACAATAAACCAATTAATTGGTTTTCATGGGTACGGATGGCTCCTCAGGAAAGCAAACCTCCCCTTTTTCTGATTATTTCAGATGGAAAGGGTTTGCTGATAGCTGTTCAAGATAAAACAATATACAATTGCATAGTGCAGATGCTGAAGCTAAAAGACAGAAATGAGAAAATATCAACAATCAATTCTGTAAAATAAATGTTCAGGTCATATTTGCTAACAATTATGTAAGAGGTTAAAAATCAGACAAATTCCTCCCAGATTAGCAGTGGGCTGATGCTGGAAGAAAAATCTCTCATTTCCAAATCTGGTCCCTAAATAAAGAGCAACCTTGGGCCTTTATTCAAATTAAATTGAAAACCAGGAAAAGAGAAAATACCCCGTTGACATTTCATCTTATTCCTTGTTGAGATAACAATTCTGGAACTTGGTTTCTGTACTCATGTTTATATTTAACACAGAGTAAACACTTAAAATATAATACTCTATAAAATACATCTATAAAATATAGATGCTCTTCTGGGTTAAGAGCAGTTCCATTTTGGAGGTTGATGGTGGGATTCACCCACATATTTGGCTGGATATTGAGGGATAAGGAGGTGAAAAAAACCACTGGCTCTTTTTATTCCCAGTCCTCAAATTTCTACATTTACAGGGAACTGGAATGTTCCATCTTCTCTTCTGTCAATCCCAATTCTGTCCACCTTCAAGGCCTTCCTCGACTCTTGACTCCCCCAGTGACATTTCCCTAATTATATCTGCTGGCCATTCTATTCTATTTTCAAACAGTGTAGCATTTATTTAAGTACCACAAAGATCCATGTTGATAGATGTATTTCAGTATTTTTTTTTTGAAAAAAGACATAAACTAAGGACCAGGCTTCATCCCCTTAGAGTACATTTCTTGAGCTGTTCCCACAGTAGGTAACTGTTGGTCGACTGATTCCTTCTTTTCCAAACCCTGAAATAAAGAAAACCCTAACAGTCACATTCTCAGTGGAGAGAAATCCTCCTTGACCTCGCTAGCAACCCTCTCAGAGCTGACTCATGGGATTGGGACTTTCAGATTTCCCATGGCAGAACTGAAAATATGATTAGTACTAAGCACTATTGATAAGTGGAAGGGACATGCACCTGCTACCTTGAGTAAGGAAATATGTGATGATTCGTATGGAAAATGTCCAACTTGCATTCCTCAGAGCAGCGTTGTCTTCTTTTTCTTTCTCAGGCTGTGAACATTTTCTTAAGCCCTGACTCATTTTTGAAAACTAGCACCATTTAAGTCAAAAGTCATCAGCAGTCAGAGACTGCCTCTATCTTTAACACCAACTCAGTGGCAACTCAGAACAGATTGGCAAATTGACATCTTCCAACCTGCTCAACTCTTACTTCAAGATGTAGTATTGCTCCTTTACATCTTCGAGGTGAAGTGAAGATTATAATTGCTCTATCTCCCCAGAGTTTTATGTCTCATGCTTCTTAAAGGTTAGAACCTATTTTACTTAAGCTACAGAGCATGTCAGCAAAAATTAGAAAAGTATGTCAACAAAACTTAGAATGAAGATGTGGATACATATAAGAGTGAGTAGTTACATTTAGTGAGTGCTAATTTTATGCTAGATGTTATACTAAGCAATTTGTTTCTCTCAACACCTCTGAAAGGTAGGTACTATTACTATATTCTCCTTTATAAATATGGATTGAGTAAACAGAAGTTCAGGCAGACATTAAGTTGACCATGGTGAGATAGGCTCTAAGGAGCAAAGAATGGATTTACACTTCAGTGATAGACTCTATAGCCTGTGTAATCAAGTCATAGACAAAAGCCATGAAAATATTCAGATATGAGTGATTAAGATATTACAAGTGGGCCATAAAAGTGTAATATAAATTGGACAATGGTTCTTTGCCTGGAAAGAGGGCTTTTCACATGGGATCAAATATGCAAGAAATGAATCTTATATTACTGTGTGATTTTATATTCATTCAAAGCATGTTCATTGAGCACATACTACTGCCCAGTACAGATAGTCAACAGCGAACAAACCATACATGAGTCCTGCCTCATGGGACTTTTAGTTTACTTTCATGAAGCTTTCCCTAATGTTTCAAATTTGTGTGCTCTGGGATATCACAGAATCTTAGACTTGGAAGAAAACTTAAAGATCATTATCCCCTGCTCTTTTTCTCTCTTTTTCACACTGGCTAATTTGTAGGCTCAGCAACACCATTGAATCCCAAAGCAGAAAATACATTGATAATTCAATCCAATTCAATATCTTTCTATGTTCCAGACACTGTGCTGGGAATCTAAATCTCTTGACTTGTAAAACTCATGTCTCCTTTCTACTATCCACACAGGCTTAGTTTAAACCATAATGGTCCACCATTCACTACTGTTTTCCCATATTTCTTCACATGTATAGCCCACCCTACTTAATGACCTTGAATTCTTATCCATGAATTCTCTGTACCAGAACACTTCTGTTCTGCTTTTCATTCCAAATTTCTCTCCCATTAAACTGTTTTGTCTTAGTTTTGACTTTTATGAGAAGCAGATCTGGAGATATGAATTCAAGTACAGATATTTTTGTTTGTTTTATAGTGAAAAATAAGGAAACGCTGGCAGAAACATTGGGAAGTGAGCTGGGAAAGTTAATGATCAATAAAGCACTCATTAATAAACAGTCACCACTGTGGGCTTGTAGAGAAACTAGAGGCAAAAGGGGACCGAGGAAAAATGGCCTTTATGCTGCCTGCCAGCTCTAGGATTCAATATCATACAGGACATGGCCCTAAAACCTTACTGAAAGGTTTAGGAAAATGAAATGAAAGTTTTATGAAGACAGCACCTGTGTATACTGTGTTTATCATTATCTAATATCTCAGCATTTCTAGGAGTCTATGGAAAACACAAGTCTCTGAGCTATCACTCCCAAGAAGTGAGGGACAAATGACCCAGCACCTGTTGCTTGTTGGTTGAGTGCTGCTCCTTAAGGATGTTGAATTTTCAATGCCTATGGAGATTTTCTGCTCTCAAAGCAACAAAGTAGGATCTAGAAGCCTTAAAGAGCCCATGAAATAAAGAAGGAAAGAAAGAAAGAAAGAAAGAAAGAAAGAAAGAAAGAAAGAAAGAAAGAGGAAGAAAGGAAGGTAGGAAGGAAGAGGGGGGAAAGGAAAGAAGGAAGGGAGGGAGGGAGTGAGGAAAGAAGGGAAGGAGGGAAAAGGAAGGAAGGAAGAAGGGAAGGAGGGAAGGAGGGAAGGAAGGAAGGAAGGAAGGAAGGAAGGAAGGAAGGAAGGAAGGAAGGGAGGGAGAGCACATGAAGTCTAGCCTATGTTACTGAAGTGATAAGGGCAAGTAAATTTGGGTGGGGATGGAAAGCATCCTCTCTAGTTCCTAGCATGAGGGCTGACATCTAAATCTTATTCTCATTGAATTCTTTCTCTGGACACTAGAGACTCTCCCTTCACCTAACCACTGCCTCAATCTTGACCACAGATTGCCATGCCTTTGAGCATTCCACTTACCTACCAGGAGAAACTTCACCAATGTTAATTTCTATTTCTGCCTCTTCCACTAGTTTGAGTATATGTCCCTTATATCAGTCAGGGTTCAACCAGAGAAAGAGAACCCACAGAAAAAATATATTTATAGTTTTATTGCCAGGAAATGGCTATGTAACAGTGGGGACTAACTATGTAAATCTGAAATCTGTAAGACAGAACTTACAGTCTGGAACTCTTGGAATGAGCTGAAATTTCAGCCTATAGGAGAATTTGTTCTGGAAAGTCTCACTTTTGTACTAAGTCTTCCAACTGATCGAATCAGTCCCCAAACCCCAGTTTATCTAAAGTAATCTCTCTTACTTAAAGACAACCAATTATGGGCTTTAATCACATCTATAGAAAAACTTCACAGAAACACCTAGATTACTATATGATTGACTATCTGGGGACTATAGCCCAGCCAAGTTGATACTTAAAGCTGACACAATCCCATCTTAGACATAACTCATAAAATGTGGCAATTTTCAAGCCTAAGTCTCCATAGAATGCGAACATTTCTACCCCATTTTTTGGTAAAAAGGATGATTTACAGACTTCAGTGAAATAATACCCCAGATTAAAAATGTATTACCAAGAAGGTTATAACTTTCAAGCTGCAGCATGGAGTAGCCTAAACATTGGAATCGGGTTTGAATTCTGACTGACACATGCATCCCTATGATTTTGGGTAAATTCTCATACCTCAGATTTCTCATCTGTAAAAAGAGAAGCTAATAATTATAATTGGATGCACCATATAATGTGGCCGGGAAATTTCAGTAAGACCGAAAACTCCAGTTTTTCTGAGATAGTCCCAGTGTATTTTCAGGACAATTATTAATAACACCCTTTTTAGTCTCCAAAGTGACCTACTTTGGAGAAGAAATAAAATAGTCATCTTATTTATATAGCACTCTGAAAACTTTGGTTATTTTAATGGCAGCTCTTTTCCATTGGGTAGCTATCATGTCTGATTTATTCTATATAACTCCAAAGGACAGACAGAACACTAAGTTTGAAAGTTACAAAATGCCATTCTTAAGCTCAACAAAGGAACGTATCTTCTAATTTTCCAATATCTTCTTATGTTAGTTCTTCAAATGCTTACAACTCTTCGAGTTTTAGCTTTGCCAAACAAAATATCCCTAGCGTCTTTGGTCTTTTTCTATGTGATGTGGCTTCCAGTGCCTAGATATTCCTGGTAATTCTCTTTGGAGCCATCCACAGATTGTCAGCGTTACTCTTAAAATGTGGTGCCAATATTTTAAGTCCAAGGATTGCCAGTCAGTTCAGACCACATTCAATGGGACTGTCGGCACCCTTTAAATTACCCGTGAATTATTTGATCGTGTCAGTGTAAATAGCAAAGCATGATTGTGTTGGCCACACTGAGCTTTGCCGTCAACTAAACTTCTGGGTCTTTTTAAGTTGAAATGTTAAATTGGTCAGCTCAATTTTCTACTCACACAGACTCAATAAGTCCCAAACTTAGCAAAATTGTCCCTTCTACAGAGTGACTCGATTTAATAGCCACTTATGGATGCTAACCTGTGCTCATTGCAGTCATTAATTGAAATTTTGAAGAAGGAAGCATCAAATATTATAGTCTCCCTCTAGTCCTCTAGTTTATCATTGATCTGCTAATCAATATGTTTTATACATATTCTATACATATATGTATTCTGATACATAGCTGTTCAATCACCTGTTAAAACAGTCATCCGTATTTTGACAACTTTTAAAGCTATCTTTTTTTTAAAGTTTATTTATTTATTTATTTGGAGAGAGAGAGGAGGGGGGAGGGGGAAAGAGAGATGGAGAGAGTGAATCCAGAGAAGGCTCCATACTTTCAGTGAGGAGCCCAATGCAGGGCTTAAACTCACTCACGAACTGTGAGATCATGACCTGAGCTGAAAGCAAGAGTTCAGTGCTTAACCCATTGAGCCACCTAGGCACCCCCATATTTTGACAAATTTTAAACAAGGATATCATAATTCAAATATATGGTCAAAATAGACATAGACTTTACCTATGACATGTACTTAATCTGCCATCAATTATGGATAAAGAAGCATACAATTTTGAAGTAGACAAACTTGGGCTCTAATCTGAATCTACGCACATAATATACATGGGACCTGGGACATGTCATTTAATCTAAATCTCATGAGTCTCTTTTTAAAAATATGAATGTAATTATATATTAGATAGCACATGGAAAGACCCTAGCACAATGCCTAATACATGGTTGGCAATAAATAGGTAGTAACTATTATTACTATTATTACTATTAATAATTACTATTATTACCACTTTTGGAGCCTGGAAGCAAGCATAGAACTAAGCTCTTGCTCATTTTGTAGAATAAACAATTGAATTCAGGAGAAGTGAAGACATTCATCTAAGGAATAAAATTGCTGGGATTTGTTGTGGCTGTTTACCAAGAGACAATGAAAATTTTGTTCACTCTCTTCACTTCCTTGCCACCATTTATTCTTCCATGGTCTGAAATATGTATGTCATCTTCAAGACTCTTCTAAAATTTTTTTCTTTTAAAATATTTCCCCTAACTTGCTGGTGAGAGATCCAAAGGCCTCCTCTATGTCTTTTGACAATTTGATTTCTTAACTGCGTTTGACATTGCTGAAACCCTCCCACTGTTAAAAACTTTCTTTTTTTTGATGTCCTTGACAGGAGACTTTCCTAGCTCACCATTTCATCCTTGTCTGTTTCAATTCCTTCCGTTGGTTTTGCTTCCTTTAAGAAATGTGAATCTTCTTTCTTCGACCATCAGTCTCATCACAAGTTATCTCATTTATTTCCACAGTCCCAGCAACAACTTTATGTTAGTTATTCATAAATGCATTACTCTAACCCTGATTTCTTATGGTATAGATATTGTTTCCTACAAATGCATGAGCTTTTCTGACATTTCCAAGCTATCTTTCCATTAGGCAGGCCTATAGCATTACTTCTGGACTTGGGCTGCATGTTTTAGTGACACATTTCACCTCTGTACCAAAGCATAACCAAGAAATTAGGATTCTCCAAATTGTCTCTTTCCCTGGAACAGGAATTCTGGAGCCCTTGTGAGCTAAATGTTGAAGCTGTATGACACTGGAGTTTTATCAGCCAAAGACCTTGAGCCATTATCCAGAGAAGAGTCTCTCACTGATCTATATTGGCTATGCGATATGAATGATTACTAAATATTTATTCTGTTAAGCCACTGAAATTGGGGGACTATTGTTCTTTTTCTTTTTTTTCTCATTCTTTTTTTCTTTCCTTTTTTTTTGTTGGAATATAGCATAAATGAGCCAATTATAAGTTAAATATATTGTAGTTTATTACCTTTGTTTCATCAATATGCTAGAGGTTTCAATGTCAATAATCATCAAAAGTGACCATGTTCAAAAGAGATCTGCTCAAATATATTTTCATTTGAACGTTTCTAATGATTTAGCATGTTCTCTCCTTTCTGCAAAATATCTCAGTGATGCACTGAGTTTCCCCTTGCCTTTTCCACCAGTGCATCCAGACGGTAATTAGCTCAGTCCACTATGTCCAGTATTTCCCCATTCCAAACTACATGTTCTCAAAATATTTTCCCTTACTCATAGTCTATCGTCTATGTCATAGTCATAGTCACGAAAGGCCTCTCAGTCTATTGCAATACTGTAAGCCCTGGATAGATTTTTCTTCTTTTTTTGTGATTCGAGTGCCTGACTTAAGTTTTGATTGCCAGGCATCCATTTCAAAGAGGCATTCTAATAAACATCTTGCCAGCCATCAACCTTCCCCTACGGAGTCTCCTTTGTTTTAGAGATCATGGTTGATTTAGATAACTGACCATCTGTACCACTTGTCTTTTCTCTTCCTCAGGTTTTAAATTCCCTCTTGTGTTTTACCAATGTGTTTTATTGGTTTATTTACCAATAAAGAGTGAGGCTGTGAAACACTAGGACCACATCCTCAAACTCAATAAAAGCAGAACCCCAGATCTTTTTCCCTTTTGCACCTGTTTCCCTCTCTCTCTCTCTCTCTCTCTCTCTCTCTCTCCTCACAACGTGGCCTTTTGTGTGCTATGTAATTTCCAAGTCTTGTAAGTAATAAACACTCATTTTTTCACAGTTTCCTGATAATTGTTGCTGAAGGGCATCTTGCAGTTATAATAAGAACCACAAGGATCCATCCAGTCATTGGTTTGGAAGGAGGAAGTGTCTATGGGAAGTGTCCCCAGGCATTTCTAGCCAAGAGCATTACTATTCATAGGCTGAGATGCACACAACAACCCCTCCTGCCCTTTTATGTTTTATTTCATAAAACTCTACTTACATATACTGTGATTTAATATGTGAAAATTAATAAGAGGAAACCTCTTTTAAAATTGAAGTTGGGAGGCCAGCAGGGGGAGCTCTCCTCTGCTTGTCCACTCTTCAATCACAGACTGCTTACCATGGAAGAGACATACATTGTAAATGGATATTACTTTAGCTACTTTACTACCCCAGCAAGAAGTGTTTTTCTCCTCCCCCAGCAACAGCCCAGCCAATGAGAGACTACCACAATTCGACCAATGAAAAGCCACTCAATTTCAAACTGCCAGTTTACTCCAATGGAGTTTTTGTTTACAACAGCATTCCCAATGTCCCCCTTACCTCTGTAAGAGAATGTTTGTCTTTTTTGTTCTCCAGAACTTTCTATGGTTTTGCCATAGCTTGCTAATCCTAAATTCCAATTCTGCTGTATCTGAGTAAACCCGTATTTTTACTGGTTAAATAACGGACAGTTTTATTTTTAAGGTTAACAAATCATATTGGACATTTTTACATTTACAAATCATTATGTTCTTTAAACCTCAATGCATTTTTTCTAATATTTCATTTTACCTAAAATAATTTTTTAATATTTATGTGGAAAAATCTTCCTGGTCCTTCAATGCCAAGGCAACTTCTGGATGATGATTCAAGGAACCAAGATTCCCAAATAATTCTGATTGAGGATATTGGAGATGATTTCACACAAGTGATACTTATATAATCCTTATTGTAATCAATGTAACTTATATCATAGCACATTTTGTTTATCGATCTGTGATGGTTAATTTTATCTGTCAACGGGTTCCCAGATATGTGGCTAAACAATATTTCTGGAAGTATTTTGAGGATGTTTCCAGATGAAATAAGCATTTGAACTTGTGGACTCAGTCAAGCAATTTGTTCTTTCCTCTGTGGATAAGCATCAACCAATCCTCCTGCCTAATTACTTGATCTAGGATATCTATCTTTTCCTGCCCTTCTCGCTCCTGTTCTCAGGAATTTAAGACCCAAACTAGAATTTAACCATCATTTTCTCTGGTTCTCAGGCCTATAGACTTGGGCTAAATGACACCACCTGCTTTCCTGGGTCTCTGAGTTGCAGACGGTGGACTGTGGGACTACTCAGTCTCCATAATTTTATGATCCAATTGTTTATAATACTATATATATATATATATATATATATGTGTGTGTGTGTGTATATGTGTGTATATATATATATATATATATATATATATATATATACATATACATATATATATGATGAACTCCAGATGAATATTAGTGACCAATAGACACTATCTATTTATGTAGCATTATCCAAGAACACTGGGAGATCATTGAGGGAAAAATCTTTTTTATTTTCATCTTTGTATCTCTTTTACTTACACTGCACCTAAGACAATGCCTTTAAATGAATGTTTTATAGCTGTTATTTGAACTGAAGCGTGAATCTCTGTGATCCTATCCACATCTCTATTTTCTTTGCCAGCTGCTCCCCAAACATCTACTTAATGAGTCTTTCAAGAATCCTTGAAATACTGACAAGATTACTGGTTTATGAGGTTCAAAATTAATCTCTTAGTACTTTATTAAAATTTGACATATTTGCTTATCTCTGGTATTTGATAATGCCTTGAAATGTTGACAGTGTATCAGTAATCCTAGCTGCAAATTATTTAAATATGTACTTGGCCCTTGAAATTTGAACTCATTAAAGGTACCTGTTGCTTTCTTACAAACATCTCTCTAATCCTGGGATTTATTTCCTCTTAAGTATTTGATTTACCTTTCTCATTATGAGGACCATTTTCCTTAAAGGAAAAGAGGATGAAAACATCAGAGATAAGTGGTGCTGCCTTCTCTATACAATCTTCTTATTCTTTATATGCCCTAAAAGCAATGTTTCCCTTCATATCTTTATTTTACCTCTCTTTCTCTTTCTCCTGTCTTCAAACTACTTATACAGATTCATTTGTCTATAAAGAACTCAGATTTCTAGCCCAGCAATTTTTATCTGCAAGGCATTACACTATAAGGTTCCATCCTCCCTCAAAACAGAGAATCTTCCTTCTGTTTCCTTTATACACCTTCATCTATAGCTTCCCTCTTAAGTGTTTGGTTGCTTCGAAGACAATGTTTATAACTTTCCTATATAAACCAATTGTATGATAGCACTTACTTTTTCCTGGTTTTAATGTATTTAAGTTGGTGCTTACTATCCAAACATGACATGTTTATAATTTGATTTTATACATTGCAAAGACACCTTTGGAAATAGTGTTACATAAATAAGAGTTGGCATGGGAAGGATCCTTTCAGGGAAACATTTCTACTCAGATTTTAGTGATGCATTTTAATTGTGAATTATAAAAAAATGTGAAGAAATGAAAAGACATAGCCAATATTAACAATGTGGTATATATTTTCCAGACGTTTTATGTGAGTAAATGTGTGGACATCTTTCTGTTATTTACATAAATATACATACATATTTTATACTAGTCGGATTGTGTATAATCTATATATTGCTGTGTGGAGTGCTTTCACTTAATAACATAATATATTGCAAGTATTATGCAGTATCTATATCTTCCACTTTGACAATTAAGTTTATTTAAAATTTTTAATGTTCATTTATTTATTTTGAGAGAGAGAGAGAGAGAGAGAGAGAGAGAGAGAGAACAGGAGAGGGGCAGAGAGAAAGGAAGACAGAGAATACCAAGCAGGCTCTGAACTGTCCGCACAGAGAGCGACATAGGGTTTGAACTCACGGAACCGTGAGATCATGACCTGAGCAGAGATCGAGAGTCAGATGCTTCACTGACTGAGCCACTCAGGTGCCCCTGGTGTACAATTCCATAAATTTTAACACATGCATAGGTTTACATAAAGCTACAATACTCGGGACACAGACCAGTGCCATTACCTACAAGTTTCGTTCATACTACTTATTTTAGTCACATCCTATCCTCATGCCTGACTCCTGTCAAATACTGATATATTCTGTACCCACTATAGCTTTGTATTATCAAGAACATAATTCAAATGAGAACACCCAGAACTTTGAGAGTGGCTTAGTTCCCATGGCATAATGCCTTTGAGTTTTATCCAAGTTATTGTGTCAATTGTTTGCTCACTTTTATTACTGATTAGTTCTTTTGAAAGTCTATGTAAAGTTTAGAATCGGTTTGTTTTTATTGAAGAAAAAATACATATGTATTTCCTTTTGGTATTTTACTTAAAATTGAGTTAAATGTATATATCAATCTAAGGAGAATTAACTTCTTTTACTCTGTTGAATTTTCCAAAACATTAGTAGAGTATTTCTCCCCATGTATTTAGGTCTTCTTTGGCCAGTCAGTATTCAGTCTGATATGTGGACAATTGTCTATCTGCTTATTCAATCTTCTCTGTTGCATATGCTAATTAGGCTAGCATTATCAGACACAGATTTTTTTTGTTGTTGTTGTTGTTTGTTTGTTTGTTTTTACATAATCTCTACTCCAAACATGGGGCTCAAACTCACAACCTTGAGATCAAAAGTCACATGCTCCACTATTGCAGGTGTTTATAGACTAGGTTACAAGAAGGTTCTTCTGAGCCCCTCCTTTCCAGGATCTTTCTGGGACTTACCAGTTCCCTAGGGATCCTCTTTTTAGACCTTCAGGTTACGACAGCAGGGCCTTCAGTTGTACCACAGTGCTGCTCTCTTCTGCAAAAGGTCTCAGTCTAGGACCAAGTAGCAAGAAGACAGAGAAAGAAATAAAGCCACAAGGATTCCCTGACTCTTTAGGAATCCAAAGTCTCCAGATCAGAGTAGAAGGTTTCTCTGCTCAGAGGTTTTGTTCTACCCAGTGGACCTTTTACAAATCACCAAGGGATTGGTTGATGTGAGAGAGTGAATTGGAAAAGATATGAGAGAAAATGGAAAACAAAACCAACAAATAAAAACAGAAACAAGGGATTTACATACTCTCTTGGATCCTTAGAAGTTCCTTTTCCTGCAACTAGAGCCAGAACCAGAGGGCTTTCCCTAGAGCTCTGTCTGCACTTGGGTTTCAAACTGCCTGTGTTCAGGCTGGAGAATGTGGTGGGGGAGGGGGTGGAGAAGGTGAACCCCACACCATTTGGACGGCACCTGAATTCTGGTCTTCTTTAACATTAGCCTGTTACTGTTTACATTTTAGATTTCTTAAATCACCCCTCCATGCTTCCCGTACAAATTTTATGTTGTGTCAAAGGGAAGGAATAGGATAGAGTGTGCTCACTCCATCTTACCAGATACCGGAACTCCCCATTCTATATTTCTCATAATTGAGTAATATTGTACTATGTGGATTTTATGTATTTGCATACTGAGTCTCAAACTGGTAGCGATTAAAATTATTTATAGAATTTTGTTATTCTAAACATTCCTATAAGGAAGTGAAACCCATCTTTGTGTAATTATGTGTTTATTGCACAGTTATTAGGACAAATCACTAGAAGCAGACTTTCTGACTCTAAGTGTATGCCTGTTTAATTGTACATAGTCATTGCCAAACTGTCAGCCAGAGAGGTTGAATGCATTGATTCTTATATCAAGCCTACCCATTTACTGCCTCTGCCGACTGTGGGCACTAGTATTTATTTTAACATTTTTGACCTTTATAGGGAAGAAATATCGGTTTTTATTTTCAAAACTTTGGTCATGAATATTAAAGCTTTTTTATTTTATGTGATGTTTTATTTATGTGAGCTAGCTATGGTCTTTTCTGTTAAGCATTAGTATATTGGCTTTTTCTTACCGATGTATAATAATGAGTTGCTTTCAATTACTGACAAAATACACATTTAATCTTTGTCGGCCACATCTGTTGTAAATTTTTCCCCCAAATTATATCCGTTTCGAAAATGATTTGCAAACTCCATAAAAATATGATAGACATGTTAGCTAAATAACTTTTTTAAATATTCAAATTTTAGTTAAAGAAATGCAAAATAAGAATTTCACAATTCCTGACCTAAGTATTATTCTAGGAAATTATACCGTCTCAATTATGTGAATATCTTTCAAATTTCATTCTACTGTGTTTATTATTTTTGACTTTACATGTAAATCTTAATACAGCCAGAACATCATTATATATGGCATGTTATAATCATCTGAGTTTAGAACAGCTTTAAAAATAAAATATACGTACATGTCGACACCAGCATCTAAATTATTCTGGAAAGACAATATTTGGTTGCATGAAATTTTTGTTGGTAACTAATATTATAATTCAGATTTCCTTCTTTCAATCGTATAAAAATAGTAATTTTTAGGAAGAGGGTTTTAAATATAGAAGTATCTTCCCAATATTAGATTAAACTTATGTGCCACATAAATTATTATTTCTGAGTTTGACACTACATATAAACTAACTAGAATTTATTTTATTTTGTTGAAGTTAATTAATTAATTAATTAATTTATTTATTTATTTTATATTTTTTAAATGTATTAGTTTTTTTAATCAATGCTCTATTAACATACCAAAAAAAGAAGTGACAAAATATATGTTGTAATACAAGCGCAGATATACACTGTATATATGTTTATAAATATAATCAAGCTCGTTGATTACCATATTTAGATTCTCTATGTCTTTTTTTCTCTAAGTCTTGTCCAATTCTTAAAGAGATTTATGAAAATCTCCCATCTGAATATACTTTTATGAGACTCCCCTGACATTTCTAACAGCTTTCCTTCACAAAGTTAACTGTCATAGTGACTGACGCAAAATTTATTTATTTTTAGAGTGAGAGAGAGCATGAGTGTGCAGCGGAGAGAGAGGAAGAGAGAGAGTCCCAAGCAGGATCCAGGCTTTGGGTGCTGAGCCCCCCATGGGACTTGAGATCATGAGTTGAGAGAAAATCGAGAGCTGGATGCTTAACCAACTGAACCACCCAGGCACCCCAACTAACTAGAATTTAATAAAAATTAAAAATAAATAAATAAATAAAATAGGGGAAGCACCCAGGTGCCCCAAATAACTAGAATTTAAATAAAAAGTTTAAAAAAATGAAAGTAGGGGTGCGTGAGTGGCTCAGTCGGTGAAGCGTCCGACTCGTGATTCCGGCTCTGGTCATGAGATCAAGCCCCACGTGGGGCTCTGTGTTGAAAGTACAGGGCCTGCTTGGGATTCTCCTCTCCTTCTTTCTCTGCCACATGCTTGTGCTCTCTTTCACTCTCAAAATAAATAAATAAACTTAAAAAAATAAAAACAAAACATAAAAAAACTCCTGAGTTTGAATTTGCCATATTGTACGTGGAATTCTGCATCTTTATTCCTAAGTGATATCTATTGATGACTGTAGTCTCCGATTGTGCTGTGAGCTCTCTCGGTGTCTTGGAAGTAAAGCAGTGCATGTCCCAAAGCAAAAGAACTGATCCCATTGAGAACAGAGTGGATTGGGCCCTTGTCTGTCACTCTTTTATTCGGAGCTGCTTTGCACATCCAGTACATGATAAAGTACTGAATGAGATATAGCAGCGTGCCTAATTGCAAAACGTGAATAAACATAATGTGAGTAGTCGTGGAAGTTAAAGATCAGTGTGGAGTGAAGTTGTTAGGGTCTGAGAAGGTGGGGAAGAAAGGCAGAAGTACTTCTGTAATTCTGATGTAAGGTAAGGATTATTGATTTTTGTTGTTCTAGGAAACAATTACAGATATACACATTTACCATTCATACATCTATACAACTGGTAAACCTAGATTTAAACCAAGTATTCTGATGCCAATTGGAGTTCTCTGTCTACTCTCTTACATAATTTCACTATGTCTACCAGTATTAATGGTGAAATTTGTGTCTGTACAAGAGTGGGTATGTTAGTTTGCATGTCCGGGAGGAGGTACATATGTAGTAAAAAGCTATACTTAGCCATAAAAGAGTTAAAGAATTGGTGGAATTGAGAGTTGCAAATGTAAGGATAATTTTAAAGCAAACATACTTTTTACCCTCCTGGTGCTCTTCTTAAATGCCTAGGAAAAAACCTAGAAAATTGAGCAGTATTATTTAATCCTATGGATAGCCTTGACAACCTAGCAATTGGTTATTACCACCAGGAAAGAATCCTGAAGAAGTCTTCCAAACTTATAATTAATATGTAACGTATAATGTGAAATGGTCACACAATTGTTCTGGGCCAAGACAGAGTTGTGATCTTCATTTTGATATCATTTTCATACTAAAAATATCCTTCTCTCCATGAGCTCACTTCCCTGGCATTCAGATCCTTCTAATGGGTGCCACATTTCTACATGCCTCAGACTGCAAGTGGGCTCCACGCACTTTGGCAGCGGGGACAATTTCTGGTTTTGGTTCTACTTTATAACGTTTGTATGGCAGCAAGTAATTGCTTTCTTCCAGTAATGCTATAAAGTGTGCAATAGTTCACCTAATTGCACAATTAGGCACACTGAAGTTGGCGGTTTATTTCTTGACATACACTTTCCCCAAACTACCACAGTAAACTGTAGAGAAAAATACCAGTTGAGCTTTGGGTCTGGAAATTCAACTGCCAAATGCCAAGGCTCTTATGCCAGGACATTCAGCCAGTCCCAAGCTCAGCTTGGCTTTGCATCCTGGTCTGGGGAGGGGATCGCGAGATGTACTCAATGTATTTTCAGCTGAGCCTTCTTGTTTTCCCAATGTAGTCTCAGGCTGCTCTGACTTACTATTGAAAAATATCCATAAGCTGGTCTTTAAAGTGATACAGAAAATAAAAACTAAAAGGGATTTTCCCTTTGGAATTCCCTACGTCAAGGGAGATTTTCATATGGTATTGTTGACTGTTGTTCTATCATGACAGAAAATAAATGCACATAAAAGAGTAACAAATTAGTAAATATCACCAGGGAGAAATTTATCTGGAGCCTCTCATCACAGAGTTATTATTCTTCTGGAGTCAAAGATGTTGCACTTCACTTTCATATTCTGGCATTACTGATCACATAGCCTCCAGCTTCAACTAAAACCAGGCTTTGACTAAAATAACAGTGGCATTACCTGTAATGCTGGAATAAAAAAATGTTTTTTCACAGAAAATATTCTGTAGCAGGCCATGGCAATTATTACTATGTTTATTTTACCCTTGAGAAAAATGTAACGAAATTAACCAAAGTAATGTCTTGGAAATTACTCATATCTGAGTGCTGCTTTGTTCCGGATGTTCTCTGCAGCCTTCAATAACTTCTTCCATTAATAGTTGGGTTGAGACTGACTTCGAAGAAAAGTCAAATTTCAATCTTGCACACTGAATTCAAAACCATATTGAAAACAAATGTGACCATTTGCTAGAATAACAACCTGCTGTTATTTTTTCCATATGCATTTTCCTCTCTAATTTTCCCCTATTCTTCTATCCTTAAAGCCTGAAGTTCACCATGTCTGACTTTATTAAGTGTATAAAAAGACTGCTTAGGTTTTGTGAAATGAAAACTTAGGACATTGCACAGGTGGCTGAGAAGACGCCAGAAACATAACAATGTAGGGCTGTCCAAGAATCAGGAAGATTGACTTCTGTGAGGTGAAAGCTCTATGAAATATCATTATATTTCTTTCAGAAACATAATGAGGCATCTGTGGTGTGTAAAAAATATCTCTTTCCCTCTGATCATTTTGCATATCAGCAGAGGTGACTGTAAAATTATGAAGAAGACATTTTAGCACTGATGTCCCACTCTTCAGTATTGACCTTCCAATGTCCACAATTTTTCTTCTCAGAGCCCTCACTATCTGACCCCAAGTTCAACAGAAGTGTCCTTGTTTTCACATGGCTTTGAATCTTAAGTGAGGTGTGAACCAGTCTTTGCAAACATGTTCGCTGACCCTTAAGATGTGTGCGTAATAACATACTACTCTTAACGTCGTGAAAATCCTCTCAGAGCCAAGGGAGTGAACGCTGAGTCATTCATATAAAACAGGCTTCACCAGGCTGTGGTTACAAATAACGTGCCTTTTACACTTTCTGAAGGATCACATTTTGGCCACTGAGGCTTCAGCTCTTAAAAGACTAGAAATTAGGATCCTCCGGAAGATCTTACAATTCTCTTTAGGATGTTCCTCACTTGCTCTCTCAAACTGGCCAATCGCCTGAAATACATCTTTGGCATCCAACCTATTCTTCATTTCCTGACTCTCGCTTGCTCCACCCACTGCTCTAAAGGTACCACCCCCGGTGCCTCCACCAAGATCTGTCTTAGCCTGGCAAAACATTTTTTATTTCAGGCAAGCGTAGGGAAAGAGCCTCCTCTCCAATTCTGCGCTGTATTTTGTTACCTACGACTTGAAGCAGGTCAAATCATCCCCAGAGAGATTCAAAGTCCTTCTGAAACAGTTCTATAAAGGGCTTCAACTCCCAATCCTAGAAGGCCAATGGAAAACACTCTCAACATAAACATAATGTGGAATAAGAAATGTTTCCAAGGTCCCCCCAAATACCATTTATTACATTGCAATCACTCAAAGCAAGGCTACATAATCTCATGGAAGGAAATGTAATTATTTTACTTATGTAGAAAATATAGAGTAGACTGGAAGTAAAAACCAAGCTCGTGAGTGGGGTGCCTTCTGGGAAGTGAGGGAAAATAATATATAGGCAAATAGGACAATTACTTCATATCTAATGTTTGATTTCTTAAAACACCACCAGTAAGGCCACCTCTCAATGAGTATGTCCAAACCTATGAGTAGTTCATTCAAATTCTGTTTGCAGGAAAGCAGTATGACTTAGTGGGCCAGGAAGATGAAGCACCTGGGGTTCAATGTCACCTTGAGTATTCAGCAGCTATATGACTTTGAATTAAGAGTTCAATCTCTCTGTGACTAAAGATGTAAAATGGAGACAATAATAACACCTGCTGTATAGGTACCATATGCCCACCAAGCATATATCGTTAAAAAAATAGGGAAATAACAGAAATCTTTTGTGCTGGAATGCATTTTGAGGTATTGGTAAAATAGTTTGCTTGTAAGATGCATGGATCAATGGAGTTCTCTCAAGAGAATGTAGTGGAATTTAGCTAGATGTAACTTCTGTGCTCTGATGGTGAAATATGTGACTTGAAATTGAACTCCTCAAGTGATCATATCCAGAAAGAAACTCAAAAGTCTTGCTAGAGAAGTTTTTCAGTCTTAACAAGAATCAGGGGATGCTGCAAATATGATATGCATATATCATTCTTACAAAATTTTCTTTTTAATCATGCCCATTGAAGAGTATGTTTTCTTGCTTCTTTTTTGAGCTGACTCCAAATGCTGAACTTTCAGGTCTTACCTATTGCCACCAAGCTCACTCACCTTTTCTTTTCATTGTCAGAAAAACAAACACATATTTTCACAAAAGGGTGGTCTATTTGGGATCATGATTTACAGTCTCATGGTATACAAATTTGGATGGACACCACTGGGTCAAAAAGCATAGGCAGTAGATAATTAAAATGCTAGAAACATACTAATTAAAAGCAAGCCTATCATTTGGGAAAGCTGGATGAACTTGGATGCATCACATCATCCATATTTGGGATTGTGGAGGTTTCTCAGTGTATCAATCATTTAGAGTAGTGTTATCAGGAAGCCCATTAGTCAGCTTAAGACACCTAATCAGTAATTTACTACTAACCTAAAACACCTGTGTTGTCATTTCCAGCAACTCAAATGAACTGAAATGTTAAATACGGATTGATCTCAATGGGAGCAAGCATGGGGTGGGGGCTGGGGAGAGAAGAAAAAAAGAAGAGACCACTAGGAGTTAGGTAGTAAAGCGTGCAAAATAAGGGAGATTAATTGCAACCTGGCACTGAAGAGAAAATTGACAAGGAATAGAATACTTATTAAAAACCGGTTGAAAATATTATGTAGAAACAGCATATGCAAGTTGGTATAAGAAATATGACAGTGTGCAATGTGAAACTCCATAGATATTAAGCCTCAAGTGTGAATTCTTGGTCACTTAGGAAAACAGCAAAACTCAGGGTCTCTAGAATGGGGCCTTCAAATATGGAAGCAAAATGGCCCCCAAGAGTTATTAAATCAGCACGAATTGGGTTCTTTTAAACATATGCAGAAATCCTTAGGGGAAGAAATATTTCCCACCCCAAAGCTATGAAATGAGAAGGATAGTAAACTCTGGCCAAGTTAATTGGCTAACCTTTTGAAGAGAGAATGTGTCAACAAAAATGCGGTGGATGTGTGTAGATGTGAAAAATATTGAACCATTGAATAAGAATTTGGCAGCTTTTATCATCACTTTCCAAAGGATGTATTTCCACCCATGAGAAGGACATTCGGTAGGCTGGGGACTGTGTGAACCATTTCATAAACTTCTCCAAAGGATTTTTTTGCTTGTGTGTCTGTTTCTTTTGGCTACAAGGTGGACAGTGCTTTGGATGACAGTTTATTGTAAAGATATAGTTAATAAAAATACCTATTTTAAGACAAAATAGTTCTATGTTCCTTCTTCTATATTCAGTATTGGCAAAATAAATCAGAAATTACTAAAAAGTGTAATGAAATTAATGCCATCTATGCATTCCACCATCCAGAGATAATTATTGCTAACATTTGGGTTATCTTTTCAGCTTTTTATTATGTATGTGTGCTTACTATCATATATAATTTAACTAACAAAGCAATGTTATATGTGGTTATATGCCATGCTTTTATGACTTAACTCTAAATACTTCCTAAATGTGTAATGTTTTTTTTTTCCTAAAATGTTACAAAAATAGAGACAGTATAATGAGCTTCCATTTTCTGATCCCAAAGCTTCAACAATTATCAGCCTAATCATGTTTTACCCATATCCCACCTGTTCACCTCCATCCTCAGTCTTGAATCATTGTAAATAAGTTCCAGACATTACAGTTGACCCTTGAACAATACAGGGGTTAGAACAGCTGATACTCCTGCCCCACCCCTGCACTATGGAAAATCCATGTATAACTTTTGGATCCTCCCAAATTTAACTAATTGCCTGCTGTTTACCAGAAGCCTTACCAATGACATAAACAGTCAGTTAACACATATTTTATATATTATATGTATTTTATACTGTATTTTACCCTAAAATAATCTAGAGAAAAGAAAACACTAGTAAGAAAATCATAAGGAAGGGAAAATACATTTACAATAGTGTACCTTATTTATTTAAAAAATTCACATATAAAATGGACCTGCACAGTTCAAACTCTTACTGTTCAAGGGTTAGTATATATTACTTTATGTGCAAATATATCTAAAGATATGGGTTTCTTTTTAAGGAGGCCTGGGTGGCTCAGTCATGTAACATCTGTCTCTTGATTTTGGCTCAGGCCATGATCTCAAGGCTCATGAGATTGAGTCCTTGTCAGGCTCTATGTTCTCAGCATGGAGCCTTCTTGGGATTCTCTCTCTCGCCCTCTTTCTCTGCCCCTCCCCTGCTTGCTCTCTCTCTGTCAAAATTAGTAAACTTTAATAAAAAAGATATGGATTCCTTTTTAAAGACATAACAATACTATTATCTCATTGAACAAGTTAATTAAAATTCTATAATGTAATCAGATATCATCCAGTGTTTAAACATATCTGCTTAATGTATCAACGTTTTCTCTTTGTTCTTTATTTGCATCATAATCCATATAAATTCCGTATTGGATAATACATCTGTTATTTTTAATCCATTGGTTCCTACCTTCTCATTCCTTTTTTTCTTGCTTTGCAATTTATTCGTAAGAAAGAGGGAATTTGCTGATTACATTACTGTCGTGCCATTCAATGTGTCATTCTGACCTTATATTTCTGACAAATTAGAATTCAAATCTAGAGAAACAGGTTCAGACAGTTGCATAGTATTTCACTGTATAAAAAGTTTATATAAAAATATAAAATACATTTATATTGATATTTTACATTTTTTAGTATATTTATTTACTTTTACAGTGAGCGAGAGAGAGAGAGAGAGAGACAGAGAGAGAGAGAATCCAAAGCAGGTTCCATGCTATGATTCTATGATCACGAGCCCAATATGGGGCTCAATCTCATGAAACAGAAGATCATGATCTGAGCCAATGCCAAAAGTCAGATGTTTAACTGACTGAGCCAATCAGGCACCCCAGATGTTTTAAATATTTTATATTTTTCTGTTACATAGACAAAACTATAATGAACTCTTTTATGCATATATCTTTGCACATTTGTCTGATAACTTACTTAAGATGCATTGTTAAAAGTGTTATTGTAGAACCAGAAGGCATAAACCTTTGAAACATTTGTTGGTGCATATCATCAAATTGAGATTCAGGAAAATTATGGTACTTTTGAATCACATTTGACATATCTGAATGTGGATTTCCTCACATTATTTCGAAAAATATTTATGGCTTTTGTATGTTATCTTCAAGCTGACAGTATCTTTTTATTCTATTAACTTGCATTTTTGTAACGGGTGAGTTTGATGAACTTCCATTACAATTATAAAGTAATGGAAAAGCGAATATCTTGATATGTTGATTCCTGTATCTGTCTCTTGTATAATGATAAATGAATTGATCATTGGCTGCCTGATGACGTCTGACACGCTAAAATGGGAGTAGAGGGTTGGTTTCTATAGATTTAAAACCAGGTGAATAGTGATTGGATTACTTTATATTTACTTATAGGATTGGTATCGTTGATCTTTTTTCTTACTTTAACATTAACACCTTTGGAATCAAACAAATGTTTGGTAATGTAAAGATAATATGAAATGTATTTAATTCCATACAATCAAAGTGATATCAAGAAAATAAAAAGCTTAGAATTTTTTCTGGACCTATCTTTATAGTGGTTTTTTTTTTTTCATTCTTATTAAGCAGAGACGTTAGAGCCTTTTGATTTTTCAGCGTTCTTGATAGTTCTTCAAATGCTTCCATTGGAATACAATTTTTTATATAGCATGGTGCTTTGTGCCTGTGAGAGACTGTTTTTCTGCATAAAATTCTCATGCAGCTGGAGTGGTCTTGAGTACAGTTTTAGAAGGTGATCATTCTCATTCATATAGAAAAGTTTTGCCAGCAGAATATCTTCCCTTGTTGAATTTCATATTCCTTGGCAGCCTGTAGGGATGTCGTCAGGATAATATATTAGCTATTTCATATTTATCACCTTGGGAGTTTTGCTATTCTTTTCGGTATTTTTCTGACAAATTAGCAGTTAACATGAGACGGTGGTACAAACACCAGGAAATTTTTCTCTCTTTATTTCCATAATAACTTCGGAATCCACTGAAGAATTACTTTTGAAAATAAACTGTTGTTTCTCCTTCACGAATCCACAGGTTCGGTATTTCTCAAGTAAGCTTTGTGCCGGGGGAAAAGTCACATATAGGAGAAAACTCGGTGCAAAAAGATACACATATGCTGATGCGTCTACCCAAGAAGTCGTCATATATTTTGTGTGCGTCATAAGAACAGCGCGCTGTTAGTGTTGTGCTTTGTAGGCAAAACAATGATAGTAACTGTTGTAGCTTGACCTGTGTCCCCCCGCCCAAATAAAGATATATTAAAATCCTAATCCCCAGCACTTGTGCTTGTGACCTCGGTTGGCAGTGGATACTTTGCAGATCTAACAGCTAAAATGAGAACATTCTCGTGTACTCTCATCCAATACGACTGTTATTCTTAGGAAAATAGGAAAATTTGGACACCGATGGAAACACGCGGGAAAACTTCATGTGAAGGTAACATCACTTAAGCCAAAGAATATGCATATAGGTGAGCTTTGCTTCCCATGTCATTGTCAACTGGTTGCAGTCTTGTCTCCAAAAACAGAGTGACTCAAAAATACACTACCAAAGGAGTAATATTTTTCTGGGGAAATCACTATAAGGTAACTTGATAAATCACCTGAAACATATTTCTCAAGAAATAAAACTCACAGAATACCTATGAGTCTCCAACTAAACAAGCAAGTAAAAGCATTAGTATTCAGTTATATTGTTATCAGAAACTTGAAACCTACCTTTTATTCTGAATAGAAAAGCAGAAAATAAGCAAGTCACTCATGGAGCATGAACAGGCATTCTCTTATAAATTTACCTCATATTTGGAAAACCTGGCTTATTCTTTCCAAGAAGCTACTTACTTCTATTTTTATGTTAATTCACATAGAGACCTCTGGTATCATAGTAGAATACTGTACTCTTCACATTTTTTTTTTTAATTTATTAAGGCTAATAAGGGTTCTCTTAAGGGTTCCCTCACCGAGCTATCTGTCCTTTTTGTATTTTATTATCACTGCTATGCATGGATTCAATTAACAGTAGATAATACGTCCATAAAATAGTGTGGAGACAGCTGTGTATTTCAGCTTTTATTTTCTCTAATAAAGCTTTCACACTTGAACTTTTCATTTTTCTGCATTAACAAATAAGTAAAATATAGGAATGAACTGTCTTTCCATGACACTGGAACGGGATGGAGGATAATTTTAGAAAGAAATAGAAAGCAAAAATCTCAAATGCTAGACAACTTACGACGATTGTCACCCCATTATAAAAACGGAGCTTCACATAGCTGCCTGTTACTGGCTTCTTCATTTCTAACTAGCCTTCGAGGAGACGGGAGGTCCTTCAGTCTTTGGCAGGAAGTACCAGAAAGTGTTTAATCTTGAACCCTGCATAGTGATGTCCCGGAAGTTCCAGAACAGCGTCTGGCAGCCAGGGATCATGAGAGAGTTGCCAAGGAGACTCGCCAGCGTTGCAAGTTGGTCAGTGATGGTGACCGAGGGACTCGGCTCCCACAAGCAGCTGTCATCAACACAGAGAAACCAAAAGCCACCCCTTTCCCCCAATCGCTTATCACAAATGTCTTTCAAGTCCAGTGACATATTCTGCCGCAGGATTTACAACGACAGGGCGGTTCTGTGTATTGATGGCACGCCATTCCTTTTCTTGGAAACCAGAAGTTAGTTCTCTGCCACTGCTAAGCTCTCCGAAGACCAAAGCTCTGGTCTTCAACGTCTTCTTATTGCTTTCCTATCTGCTCATATCGTGAGTGTTCATGGTTAACAGTAGTGAGTGGTGATAAATCATAAGGAAATGATCCCGTCTCTAGTGTTTCTTTATATGACCATAAACCTCCATTCATAAGAGCCAATCATTCATTAAGTGCCTTCTCCCTGTCTTTTCTGCGGTATTTGTGGTACTGCTTTTGTTTTCAACTTTTCAGTTTTTACTGTGAACTTCATTGCTAGCTCTTAGGGAAACAAATAGAAATGAAACAAAAGTAATCCTTTGATGGGATGAGGAAGATGATTAAAATCTGATTTATATTATTCATATATATATATATATATATATATATATATTCAAGGTCCTTGCCCCTACAGTAGCATCATTCATTGCCACAGATAACTGAGAGTTGATTCTTCATGGATTAGTGCTGGCCAGACCCCAGGAAGGATTAGTTCCACTAGCTTAACATGTTTTTTTTTTTTTTTCTTTGTGGAGCCAACCTGAACATCACAGGCAAAGTCAGGGAGCTCCTACAGCCCTCGGATGCATCCTTCCTGTACAGAAATGTCAGGATAGCTTCCTGAATGAAGTAGGCAAATTCTAAATCTTCTTGGAGGCAAAGGTAAGTACATATTGAACCCTGGGGGAACTTCAAATGAAAACCAAGTTGGGGGTTTCACTTGGAGTTCCTGCAAATAGTTTAATTAAGCTACCTGCTTCATTAAGAATTATTTGAATTGGGCGCCTGGGTGGCTCAGTCTGTTAAGCATCCAACTTCAGCTCAGGTCGTGATCTCGTGGTTTGTGGGTTAGAGCCCCACATCGGGCTCTGTGCTGACAGCTCAGAGCCTGGAGCCTGCTTCGGATTCTGTGTCTCTCTCTCTCTCTCTGCCTCTCTCTCTTTCTCAAAAATAAATAAATATTAAAAATTAAAAAATAATAATAATTTTCTGTATGTAGAGACCATCTGAGCATCCTCAACAGGATACAGGAGATATGAATGATGCCACATTCACATAATGGAAAATAATAAACAGAAGGGATTAAGTGCTTCCACATAATGATGCAAAGATAAAATATAGAATTAATTACATAAAACGAAGCACAGAGTGATCTGTATAATGTTTTTGTGCAAATAAACTTGAAGCATGATGGGTACAAACCTGAATATTTATGTGCTAGCATATGCATTAATTTACTTTTTAGTTCATCAGTTTTTCGCAGTGAGAAATGGGTCAAAAGAACCTGCTAACAATGATCAGCTTTGAAAAGGAGGAAAAGAAGGATTCTTTTTTCTAATGCTATTTTCTTTATTGATTTTGCAATTAATACATGAGCATGAGTTTGTGTTCACTTTTTTGAAAAGCCATGTCCCTACTAATTACTTAGGTGACACCATGCAGACAGTTATTGGTAAGATTTCAGCTTTCTTAACCTCATATGTAAAATAGCAACACATTAACAACAGCAAATTTTATAAAGTTATATGGAAAGAAATTTATTTCTCTGGAAATACAATTCAAGGTTCACCAGTGTTAGGAAGTCCTTTTATATATAAGCAATATGAGTGGCGATGAAGACTGAATGGAATTCACCTCCACATTAGGTGTCAAACATTGTATTTCTGCTTAGATTCTGAATTGTTTTCTTAGGCTTTCAACGTATTGCAGAGAACAGTAATTACAATTCATAGTTCTAAAGAGGGTAACACTTTAGGAAATGAAACTCTGAGATAAACCACCAACAACAAAAAAAAAAGAAGACAAAGAAAGAAAGAAAGGAAGAAAGAAGCATTAAAACTTAAGCCATGTGTATTATAAAAATTTCTTAGTGGAAGAATTAGTCATGTTAATCACTGTGTATAAACAGCACGAAAGTTGGCACTTTTGTCCAATGACTGCTTAGGACACTGCTTGGCAATTGCTAGATTTTCAACAGATACTTGTTGAATGAATGATTAAGCGAATCAATGAGTTGTGTAAACATTGTCAAGAATAGTTTAGTGTCTTTCTTTGCCTTTGCAATTTAAGACAATGAAATTTCTTAATTGCATTCTTCATAAAATCCTTAACACTGAGAAGTGCAGCAGTGACCAAATAAAAATTAATTGCACGTAGTTATGTGAAATGTGCATTTGAAATTCAAGGGCTTGGTTATGTTAATTATCATAGAATTAATAACTACTCTGAGTTGAAAATCATGCTTTATTATAGATACACAGAATATAATTTGAGTGTGTCGTTTGAAAGGTAAAAAAAAAAAAAACACCCTGGACTCAAGGATTTGTGTTGATTCAGGGATTTAGTGCAGCAGATTAAATAATTGTGTATTGCCAGTAATATTTGCAACCCTTCCCCTTCATCCAGCCACCGCATGTAGGCTGGAGAAAGCAGTTCAACTCCAGCACTCAAAATGATTAAGAAAAAAAAAAATTGTAAGATTTATTTCTAAATCTGGGGCAGCATTCCAGCACCAAATCACTGGTTGTGGCTTCGAAATTATAACTGCCCAAATAATGACAGAGACAACAATGCCCATGAAACTAGTAAGAATGTATACCAAACAACATTTGAGAGCATATACAAGGATGCAGGAAGCATGAACTATATAGATAATTGTACAGACAATTGAATTGCTCAAACAGATAAACCAACGTTTCCAGTAACTTCTATTTCCTTGAAAAGACAAGGGCAAATCTAGAAGAGAGCACCCAAAGTCTAATGTAAAAACAGGGAAATTCCAGATGTGTTAGGTACGTTGCACGCTCAAAAATACCACCTAATGCATTTCTACGATTTAAGTCTTTGCTGTCTAGCATTCTAGACACCCGATATTTACCAAAGCCCTGTATTCTTATTTGCCTGCTGAGAAAAATATCAACCTCTTCTAGGAAGCAGTTTATCCAAATTGATTGGGTAGGAAAAATGAGGTGTGCTTCTTGGAGAAACTGAACAAACCATGAAGCACAGCTGTTTTCTCTCTGCTGAGACAAATGGTCCCTGGTGTGCTCATTCCTCAGGACCCCATGATGTGTAATTCCAGAACCTTGCTTCATCCACATCCAAGGAAAGACTTTCTGTGAAGGCTTTTAATTTCTACGGAGAGTGGCTGGGTTTCTGGAAAGTCAGACATTTTGAGTTGTATTATTTTAGCTGTTAAGTATTTGTTGAGCGCTGTGTATGCCCAGCATGGGGACCAGAAGAGGCAGCTACATCATCAATGGCTGTCTGGAATCTCAAAGTGTAATAGCCCTGAGAGAACCATGCCATTTCCTTCTCTAAAAATCAAAAAGATTATTCACATTTTTTTTAAATTTTAAATACACCCCAAAGTTAAGAAAACAGCTTAAGGATTTTTTTTTTTTGGTGTGTACTTGTGTAAAATTTCACTTTGAACAATGGCACTTACACACTGCATAAAGAGGTTCTGGACCTCTTTAAAGTGTGTGCAGTAAGAAAAAAATAACAGAAAAGTTGTGACAATTACAAATATATGAAGCTTCTAGAGTAAATGATTTTTCAACTGTACCTGGTGAAGACCCACTTCTAAAAAATATTCTAATTCATTATGGATATTTTTGTAGAATACAGCAAAACGGATTGTTAGCAAAATGAAACGTAAAAAGTATATATACACAATACAAGTCCACCAATCGTTCTCTTGAATGTCACGGCGATGTAAAATTGCTGTAAGGTTTTCAAAACACTCTTCATTTCTGTGTTTGTATTATAAGAGACATGGAATAAACATTCCATAAATGGACAGTGATCTCTGAACCAGATTTTGAGCACTTCTTCTTTATGTTGATGTAAGAATCTTTGAGGTCGTATGTATAATCACATCTCTTAAAGCTCACCTTGAACATTTGTAAAAATATGGTTTCAACAGGTGATCTTTTCGACCACTAAGATTCTGTGACTACTACTTTAGTCACTAGAATTAAAGGGACATTTAAAACAGAGCTAATGAAAATAATATTCGATGTTCAACACCAACAAAGTATTTTACTACTAACAATAACTTACACTCCATCACTCAAGTCTAAAGACAATCTAACGAAACTGTTTTTCTAAAGGCTTCTAAAAACACCAAACTACATAGATGTTGCCCAAATGCACAAAGTCTGATACTATCAGTTTCATGTGTAACTGAAATTAACATTATTGCTTTCTTTTGAGGTTTGCATTTAACTGCAAACTGATCTGGTTACTACAAAATTTTTGCCTAGTCATTCTCTGTCTCCAGACATCGTAATATTTAATGTTTTGTTGCTATGAACGACACATTAAATTGCTGAGGCCAGAGAATTTAGATTTACATTTGAACACATTGTCTTAAAGTAACTCCATTCCAGTGTTTGAGGGGTTAGAGAAAAACCAGCTTCTCTTTTAAGGTTATGAAAGTTCAAATACAAAAATGAGTAGACCAAAGAAAAGAGCCTACATTGAGAGGTAAACAGTCAGTTACCTGCAAACGGTTACAGACAGCTGCACTCAGTTTCAGCAGTAACCCCCACTATGTGGGCACCGACTGATGGTTCCAGCTACAAAACAATAATGTAAATTATTATAAATGTTATTATTGTATATTATATATAAGAATCATTATTATTATCCACAGATCGTTATAGCCAGATGTGATGCATTTGCAGATCTATAGATTTTTCTAAAAGTCCTGATTCATATGAATAAAAATTCTATTATAGAAGCCCAAATGTAACCAGACCAAAATGTTTATTTTGTTCTATATGTTAAAGACATGAGTGATGACTCTTTTGGCAAGGCAGAAGTTTCAAACCATACATCTAAAGATTACAAACTGACTTAAGAAAGAGAGGAGAAAAATATTCAAGGAGTACCTTAACTCATAATTGCCCGTGGATACCCAGTGAAGTAAAACGCAAAATAACTGATAGCTGTTGTTTTTCCACAAGCAGTTTAAAAATGAAGCTATTCATCCTGAAAGGTACCGTGTAAATTGCATTCTCTTTAAGGTCAGTGCTCGCCACAGGATACTGGGTACTTTAAGATGTAAAGACTGCTATCAGCCATTGCTAAATGGTCTAATGTTCGAAAATGGCTGTTGCAGTTGTAAAGATACACAAAAGATGATGATGATGATGATGATGATGCCACTTGTGTGTTTGAATAGTAGAAATTAGAGTTTCTTAAAAAAGATATGGAAAACAGCAATGAATGTGTGTGAGGTTTGATACAAACTTGTAATCCCTGGCTGAATAATTGTAATATGATCATAGAAACCAGGATATGGTAAAGAGATTGACATGGCAACGTACAAAATTGATCAGAAAATCTCCACACCCTACAGAAGTCAAGTGCCATGTCCTTAGCCTGGAGAACGACGAACAGATTCAATTCAAGCTCATAAACCATAGCAGGCTCAAGAGGAAACAGAAAGGAAACACCCGCATGACTGTACCGGATTGGAGAGGACTTGCAAAACGTCATCTGGATGTGATTCTTTTCTCACTATATTTTCAGCTGCACTAATTTCAAACTTAGAGGATGTGGTTATGTCACTTGCAATGAAACAGATCTGCCCGTCCCCAGTACCAGTCAGTGACCTGACCTGCAGGGCATGGGAACCAGGCTGGCTCATCACACCCTGCCATGATAAGACAAAATCAAGGAAGTGAGTTAGATAAAAGAGAAAACACGCACATACTGCCCTTCTGAGGAGTCCTGCCTCCACCGTTTTGGGAGGGCACATTAGATATGGAGAACATTTTGGAAGTTTCCTGTTGATGTTAATTAGGGACCATTACCTGTGGAAGCATAAACACACATGCAGATTGCCACCACTAAGAAGGCGGGTGAGTTTCTACCCAATTCAAGTATTTTATTTACCAGCAAATCGAGCATTCTTGGTAATACACCACATTACTAAGTACAGAATTAATCTGGCCTGTCTTGGTTCCCAAACTATAGCCATTTCAGTTTGATGCCGTTGTGTAAATTCAGACATTTCAATTATCCTCAGTATCCTAACAACACTGATGGCATAACACCAACTGCACATGGGAAGGAAATGATCTGTCACAACTAATACCAAATATTTAGTTCTTTTAGATGAAGCATTTCTCCATGTTAGTATATTAAGAGACATCTTTTTCAGAGTAATAGGTGAGCTTATCTGCCGCTAGAAACCAAATATTAGTAGGTAGGCGGGAGAAAGCTTCTGGATTTGTTATATTCTACTGCAACCTTTGAGAGCTGCTAAGAGTATTCTGCAAAACATTTCCAGAAGTTCTGACCTCATTCTCTTTATCTGGGCCCTGCCTTGTAAATGCATGTCTCCATGAGAAGTGAGGCACAGTTCTGCTGCACACTGGCATTGTACCTGGGCCCTGCGAAGGGCTGATGGTCCTACCAGTATGATAGGAATGAGACAGATTATCTCCTGCCAAGCGTGCAAAGACTCCTGGGATCTTGGCTTGCATTTGTGTTCTTTCCTCTTGGAAATGATTTCTAGAATATTCAGCAGGGTTAATCATTTCTTTTGAGACAAAACTTATAACTTGGGCTTGAATCTGGAAGATATTTGCTTTGAAAGTCTGTTTCTCCTGTGCCACTTTAAGTATGTTTCTTAAACCTCTCAAGCAAGGTAACTCAATTATCCACACCTTTATACCAGTGCGACATGCAGAGCATATAGAAATAATTTTTAGAATGAGACAGTGGTGCTTCAAGAGACATGGTCATCATAGAGACAATTTGCTGTGCTCACATGGATGGTCACAGCCAGACAAAACAAAACACAAACAAATAAACAAACAAAAATCCCAACTTAAACACTTCAACATTGTTTTTTTGTGTGTGTGTTTATTTTGAGAGAGAGAGAGAGAGAGAGAGAGAGAGAGAGAGAGAGAATTCCAAGCAGGTTCCACACCACCAGTGCAAAGCCCAACGCAGGGCTCGAACTCACCAACCATGAGATCATGGCCCAAGCCAAATCAGAGGTCGTTCGCTCAACCGACTGAGCCACCCAGGCGCCCTTCAATAGTATGTTCAATAGCAAGTGAGATTTGATTATTCCTAACTGTACTGGAACATACAGTTCAAATACAACCTCCTGGCAATTGTTGGCCCTAATGTCAGCCTGTATGCTCACACGGGATTGCAGCACAGACGTGTAACCCAGTCGATGTCAAAGAGTGGAAGCTCCTGCAAGGATTAGCACTGACTCAAAGAAGGATGAATCAAATGGCAATTCCTTCCCTCCACCTCCCCCCCCCCCCCGCCCACCGCCCCGAGCTCTCTCTCCTCTGAAGAATGTGTTACAGATGCAAAAGGTACATTCACAAGTCATTGTACCTTGAAAGCAGGTTTTTGAAAACAGTGGCCAATAAGGTGTTTCACCAAAATAAAGTTTACATTTTTGTTCTGTATTTTCCTTCCTTCCTTTTGTTTTCCTCTTTACCTTACTTGATTTATTTCTTAGGAATTTCCTAGTTTCAGCCAGAAGACAAGATACCTAGTCTTGGACTTCCCTGAGGTGGACAAAGAATCCTAGTTTTCTAGGATTCATGTAGCACCAGGCAAGTTAATAGGAAGAAGGTAGGAGAAAAGGGGAAATTTTAAGGGTACCCAGCATCCAAGGGACCGTGGGGAACATTGGCACATGTGCAAACACACACGTATTTCCTAGAATATATTCAGCAGAATGTAAAAGTAGGAAATTGTTATTTTATCATCTATATAGAAAAAACGTACTTTAAATATGTAAACAAATCCTGGTCTTTTAAATGAATATAGCAGAAAGCAAAATAAAACAGACTTGAGTATGTTTTTAGATATAATTAAGCCTTTTAAGTATACATAGTGATCAATTCTCTATTCTTAGTCCAACTAATGGTACAAAAGAAAATCTCATACCATCCGATTGTTCATTTGCAATTTACATCAACACAGAGACATTAACTCGAAACAGGGATCAGGTCCATAAGCTGCTGATCAAAAGAGGACTAATGACTCAGGTCTGGAGGCTCATGTTTGTGGTCTGTGATTCTCTCAGCGTATTGAAAAGAGAACGTCTGAGAGATGTATCAAACCAATGCCAACAAGCTGACAGTTTGATTGTGTTTGAAAGGAGAGTATTTGAAGCAGGAGAAACTCCCTGGTTCACAGCCAGTTTCTTCCATAAATACAGACACACACCAGGCACCAGACTCTAGTCTTATGCACATCAGTCCAGAGGAAGGCTGGCTGCTGGTGGTGCAATCAAGGAGGATTGGCTTAGAAGTTCTCCTCTGTTTAATCTAAGCCGACTTCCTGTATCGAGAAGGACAGGATGCATTTAGCTGTCTGTACCTTTATCAGCAATTGTTCCCCTTGGATGCTTTGATTTGGAATGCATGCATTTCCACTATCTGATGATCCCCCACTTAACAATGTATTCCAGATTGAATTCATCTTGTACGTTTTTGTCCTTATTGTACTCATTCGGCACCAGAGTTTGCTATAATTAGCTACCAAAATAAAACGTTTGCTCAAGTTGACTCTTTAAAAGCATGTTGATCTTAAATATCTAGAATTCAGTGTTATTTTATTCTGTTCAAAACACTCCTTGCCTCTCGCTTCTCTTCTCCCAGTTGATGAGGAAGTAAATAGTTAGGAAACGTTTACAACAGGCAAAGTCTACAACTAGTGTTCCAGAAACGCACCGTGATTCCGCAGATGGCCATGGCATGTTTGCAGAGACCCTCACACAAAAGCTCAGGTTGGATAACGATGCCCAGAGAGATATGGGTAAAGGAAGGAAAGAACAAGAGAACAAGTAATTTGATGGAGGCAAAAAAGTGAGAGCAGCACTTCCATTTAGTGGAAATTTCTTGTCCTTGTAAATGTTTCATCTTTCTCCTATCAGTGGATATCAAGACAGAAATACGACAAACATTTGCATCATGGGTAAATTGAGAGCTAATTTGAGGAGGAATATCATTTAATTTGGATATCCCTTGCATCCAGAAGACAAACTTTTTTTTTTCCATTGTACTGATATTTAAAATTAGAGGTTCCAGGGGCACTTGGATGATTCAGTCAGTTAAGCGTCTGACTTCAGCTCAGGTCATGATCTCACAGCTAGTGGGTTTGAGCCCTGCATTGGGCTCTGTGCTGACAGCTCAGAGCCCTGAACCTGCTTCGGATTCTGTGCCTCCCTCTCACTCTTTGCTCCTCCCCTGCTCATCTTCTCTCCCTCTCTCTCTCTCTCTCTGCCTCAAAAATAAATTTAAAAAAAAATAAACAAAATCAGGGGTTCCAAAGGGGAATCAAAGAAAACCTCAACTTGTTTTTCTCCTGGGCAAGTCCACTATTTTAAATGACAGCATCTGATGTCACGTTCAACTCATCTGAAGTCATCTTCAACTCAGCAAAAAGTCAGCACCCAAACACGTTTGGGGGAAGCATGGGGAGAACGTATATACCGGGGCGTGTGACTTTGCACACCACTTAAAACCAAACAAGTCATTCCTCCCACTTCTTTGTAAACGCACAAAATCACATGCAACTCTCCCTTGAAGAGACCAAGAGTCCTTGTCCCTCTCATCGTGGGCTGTCGGCGGTGTCTCTCTGCACTCAGCCTCCTGACAAACCACTTTTGTTTTGGAACATTCAGCAGGTTTACCATTGACCTCAGTGATCTTTCTCTCTTCTCCCTTTCTTCATGACTGGTTGGGAAGAATGGTGCTTCTGTAGATGGCACGCCAGCAGGGACTCGACAACACCTGTGTTTATTCAACAAACGGATGCCTTGCAGATTCTCGTTTCTTCAGCATAAACGTATCTGAAAGAGGTTAATGGTGCCCAGTAGCACTATTATAATTAAGATTCTGTCAGTATTTTCATAACAAACTGGAGATCTTCAAAAACAATCTGGAAATGGTTTGTGAACAATTGAGAGCCTAGGACTAGAGATTACTTTTTAAGGCACAAACACAGGCAGAACAAATACTTTTGGTCTAATTTGTGGTTCTTGGGATAACTGATAATAATCATTTTTATATGTTCTATTTCTTTAAAAGCCTGCTTTTTTTTTCTTTTTAAATGTCAGGTAAGGTATCTTTCTTATCTACATGTAATTAATGGGAATTGATCTATATCTCTATAAAGCAATAGATTCTTATGGTACATTCTCTCCAAACATTCTCAAAGGTGAGTAGTCAGGTAACAGGGTGTTAAGTGGGATTTTCTGTTGTCTTAGAATTTCAGCTGATGCTCAAAGCTGAAATCAATTGTTTTAAAGTACAGCATTTAAAAAAGAGTGGCCAGACGCATTTATAGATATAGAAACTATTGAAAAGAGCATAAACATCTGGACACATTTTTTTAAGAGAGAGCGTGGGAGAAGGGCAGAGGGAGAGGGAGAGGGAGAGAGAGAGAGAGAGAGAGAGAGAGAGAGAGAGAGAGAGAGAGAATCTTAAGCAGGCTCCACGCTCAGCATGGAGCCCAAAGCAGGGCTCAATGCCACGACCCTGAGATCATGACCTGAGCTGAGATCAAGAATTACTCAACCAACTGAGCCACCAAAGCGCCCCTGTGACACTCTTATCTAACACCCACTTGTAACCTGTATTTACAGGTTAGAGATTCATCAGGACAAATGCAGGTTATTTCAAAGGATGTTGAGTTTATAAGACAGAGAGTGGGGTGGCTTTTCTCTTCCCAAATGAAGTGAGGAGGGTTTCAATGACTCCACCGAAAGACAGTAGGGCAGCTTGCCTGGTGGGGGTGGGGCAGGACAACCAGAAATGTTCTCTCCAGCTATGTGCTTGCCTAATGTTGACACATGCAGTCACTCGTTTTGCAAGTTGCTCCCTGGAATCTGAGGGCTATAGAAAAGGTCTGTATCCTCCATATGAAAATACCTATTCTTTTCACAATTCCTTTGAAACATTACATACAATCAATACATCACAGTACTAGCTGAAAGCGCATTTCATTTATTTATTTATTGGAATTTCTAATCCCTCCTCACAATTTTGATACGAAAGAGCATAAGCAGTCACCACCTAGTGTGGCAAAGTTGCCCGGCAAGAAGGAGGAATAAATAGACCCCGAATCACATTCTCTTACACATTAAGATCACAATACAATTCTAATATCCCAAAGTGGCAAGAAAGTGTTGGAATCTGCCTTCGATGCTACCAAACACTGAGAAAAAATATCCAACAAATAAGCTTGAAATCAGAGATGGAAAAACAAGTACCTTTTCGATAAACTTGTACTAACAAATACTTTGTGTAGCTTAAAAATACATATGAATATTTATTTATGTATTTATGTCTTTATTTATTTATTTATTGCAAGTCAGTATTTTTAAAAAGACACAAGTTCACAAATGGCACTCAGCTTTCCGGATTTTGAAGCCTGATCACACTTGTTCAGAAACTTTCAGGAGGGATCATCTCGGAATTACCAACTTGGATTTATAAGAAAGGACAGTACAGTGGAAATTGATAATGAAATGAGATGCACCTGAATTTAAGTTTCTGCTCTAGCATTCACTATATATTTGTGGCTCTGTGACTTAATTCTCTGCATTTCTAGTTAGTCAATTTAAAATGAAAAATAATAAATATTGGTCCATAAAATTGTTAAACAGGTAATTAAATAACTTATAGAAAGCTAATAATATCTCTCTCGCGATAGTTTGATGCAACTTTTTTTTCCCTCTCTTCTTGCTTTTTCTTCCTTCCTTCTTCTCTTTCTCACTCTCTCTTTTCTCCCTTTCTTTCTTTCTTCTTTCTTTCTTTTCTTTCTTTCTTTCTTTCTTTCTTTCTTTCTTTCTTTCTTTCTTCTTTCCTTCTTTGTCTTTTTTGTTTCCACTTTTTATTTCCTTCCTTTGTGGTTTTACCTTTAGTTTTCAGCAATTGTGAGCTCTTCTCTCTCCCATTCCTCTGGCTCTTTTGTCCCTATATTACCTACATTTGAGTAACTTCAGCAAATAACTACCCACTAAGCCCTTCCTGAAACAATGAGAATAAATCTGTCTGGAGTCAGAAGGGACTGTACACAGTTCAAATTACCTAGACCAAGAAATTCTCATTTTTCTGAATCCACCAAGACAATGTGGTCTGATTGAAGTCCTTAGGACTTGCTTTGTTCCAGTTATGAAACTTATACCCTGGATCCAAGCATAGTGAATACATTCCTCCCTTAACGATAAGCCTGTCTTTCTGTCACTTGAGAATCGTCAGAATAACACATTTTTCTCTTAAGATTGGCCCTTTCCTTGCTCTGGTCAATCTCTTCCTTGGGAATAAGAATACCTACGTGAACCTTGTGCCACCCAGTGGTGAAAAGTGTTACCCTTTCCTGGATGTTGGCCATGCCTTGGAGCTTGGAGATGGTGAGACAAGCACAGGCCAGTTTGCTTTTATGGGCTCCAGTGTTTATTGGAGACCTCGGTTCCATCTTCACCCATTTCTCATTTTCTTAATGACTGCCAGTCTGACAGACCTATAGTGACGGGAATCCCAACCTTAGACAGAGACAATTGTCTTGTATAGATATCTCTACCAGCTCCTACTACTGAAAAATTGTCAATCCCTGTAATAAATCCTGTTCCTACATCACTTATAAGGGCTTTGTTTTGTTTTGTTTTGTTTTGTTTTGTGTGTGTGTGTTTTAATGAAACTCTGAATGATACACAAATTCAGTGCATCTTTTTACATTAATTCTTAAATATTTTATCTTTCTCTTGCTATGGTGAATGGGCTTCATTTCTCTTTTTAGATAATCCATGTTTTTAATTCTAATCCTAAAGCTCTGCCTTTGAAACTTTTCTAATGAAGGATTCATAGAAGAGAAAGAAAGTGAAAATTTTAGCAATGAAACATTTGTGAGCTATAGGCAAGATCATAAAGCCTTCGGGGTTTGAAGTCTTCCTTTGAAGTTTAAATTTATCTTAACTTTTCATTCTATCTCATAGCATACCCATATATGTTTAAAATTTTAAATGCTTTCTGCTTTCCAAGTCTTTAAATAAAATAAAATTTCTGGGAAAGATCTATGCCTATTCTGTGGTTTCTGGTACTTGCTGGCGGATGTGCTAAGCTCCAAATATGTTACAGATAAAATTTGTAGTAACAACATTTCTTTAAAATGATTTTGTGATTAGTCCAAGGCTCTCTGAACTCTATTGTCACATTATTTCTAAGGAACAATATAATCCTGTAGTTATAATGACTCATAAAATAATCTCAGATCCTTTCTCTGTCACTGTGCAGACATAGATACAGGGTTTTCAAATCAACGTACCTTAGAATGCTAAAGAATTTTTGTAGACTTCGTTTTCCAAAATCACTTCAAATTTTCTGTAAAGCTACTAGATTCTAAGGCAATTCTGAAATTGCAATACATTAGTCTCTTGCATGAATAATATGATTTGCACATAGAAACACCACCAAAGCTAAGAGTGTATTTTACAGAGCACTGAAGGCTCACCCTGGTACTTAATGAAAGAGAAAATGTGATTTCAAAACAGAACAAATAGACATCTAGACTTAAGAGTTATTCTCTTAAATTATTCTCTAACAAGGAAGTTTTCAAAGATCCATGAATGGTTCACATAGCTGTTAGCTATCAATATTGCTGCAACCTTGAAATCTCAAGAAAACAAGCATTTTGTTGCTTTTTTGAAAGTGATTGCTATTGCACACCGGAGAAGCCAGTCTAGGAATAAGAGAATATATAGTGTCGGAAAGGTTCAGACATATGTTAACCAAAAATTTCCCATCTATGATAATAAAATGCTTTTAATCTGTTATTAAATCTTTTTTTTTTCCTGACAAAATAACTACACGGCTTAATAGCCAGGTCAAATATTAACCTCTGACATCTAATATGTCTATAGACTTTATCTTCATATCCATAGGTAATGGAAATATATGCCTTAAAACTGTGAACATTCTTTTGGAGAGATAGTAATTAAGATTGTTAGAAATGCGGTGCAAAGAGAAAGAAAGAAAGAAAGAAAGAAAGAAAGAAAGAAAGAAAGAAAGAAAGAAAGAAAATAATACATTTTGGTTAACCAAAATGGCCAGAAGGCAATGGGCTCAAAAGCCAAGCTTTATCAAGGGGACAAAAAGAATTTAACACATGCTTTTAATTTACATTAAACAATTCAAAGGCAAAGGTTCTTCTTTGAGAAAATCCTGCAGTTACTTTGCTAGTTAGGGCACTGAGGCTGAATAAAAAAGGCCTTACCCTCATCACATCTGAGAGATGTTGAGGAAAAGAAAAAAAAAAGATTGAAGAAAAGAGGCAATTGGAAGAAATAGATAATGGTCCTTGAATCCCCAACCTGGAGGTCTAACTTCCTAAAACATCATGGAGGAGGTTATTGGGTAAATTGAGAGAATTCTTCGGGACAGTAGAACTCTTTTTGTTTTCTAATTTTGGTTATATCTCTGGGAGGAACCAGTATTGGGGTTTCTTTGAGATCACATAAGAGGCAACCGAAGAGCTACGAAAACAAAGCAGCTTAGCCGGACAGACAGAAATCTTATTTTCACCCGCCAAGTTCAATAATTTTCTTTGTGAAAGAACCCTGAGTTGAAAGCCAAGAGGTCAAACATAGGGACTTCTATGGTAAATGTGTGCTGACCTTACAAGATATACTGTCGGATGAGTAGGAAGAAAGATGAAGGACACAAGCACAATAGTCAGAGAGGTTGGTAAAATCAAGGACGACCGATGGAGACCAAACTAGAAGGAAGGATCTACTGGATTCTAGCAAAGCGAAGAAATAATATACGTGAATTAATAGAAGATATCAACAACAGAAAACAGAGGGATGCCTGGTGTTGGCCATCCCTACATCAGCAGACACCATCCAGCATGAATGCAGGGATAAGGATGATCACATGTGTCCCGCCCCTTACCCACCAAAGCCGTGAGTTTCCACAAGACACCCTTCCCCCACAACTCTGCTGTCAACTGATGGTGGAATTATGAGAACAACCTGCAAACAAACAAGAAAAAAAATTACAACTCAAAGCGACATGATTAAACCTAAATATACAGTATAAAATATTAGATACAAATACATTTTATCCAGATTGAAATGATTTGGTTGCTGTTGCTTTTGTTTCTACCATCGAGTAGTCTCAGTGGCCACAAAGGAGCCCTCCTGGCACGTCCAGAAAAGTAAAGAATGTCAGATTCTATGAATAATGGCATACGGTGGAAATACATTTTAAAACTAAAAATTATGATTATCGTGACAATAAATTATGGTCACATACTATATTAAATATTTTGGGATATCACATTTAAATTATGGGAATATGCTCACATATTTTAACATCAATTAAATGTTATTTAAATGTAACTTCTCTATTATTTTATAGAGTGATTCAATTTCTGAAATCAATGTGAAAATAACAGTGGGCTAAAATAGATAGCCTGTTTGGTAATCTCCTTGCTGTCATCAAGCCTGATGGGGCAGCACTGGTAGGAGGTTTTAGATTCTGACTTATTGTTTGCCATCCTGAGAACAGGACTCCATTAATAGTATAAGACCAGATCCTGCCATTGGAGCTACATTCCATCCACTGGGAAAAGGATGAGAAGTGAAAATCACATGTCTTTCCTTGAAGAACATAATCCAGGAGTTGGACACATTCCTCTTCTCATCCTATTGGCCAGAAATTAGTCAAATAGCTCCTCAGCTGAAAGAAAAGCATAGAAATAGATTCTTTACCCGAGCAACCATGAGCTAAGATAAAACCTGAACATCTCACTACTACTGGGAAAAAGGAGAAGATGAGTATTTGAGGATAATCCGCAGTTTCTGCTGTGCTTGCTTATAAATAAATATAGCCAATATATATTACATTTTGTAATGCATGCATTGCAACGCTTATCAATCGATAATATCTATAAACTGGGCTAACATTTTTGAAGTTCTTTTTAATTTGTTAAGTGATCTGCTCTCTTTCCAACAAAAGTCCTCATACAGAGCACAATCGTGCCACCTCTCTAGTTTCAAAGAGAGAATCAAATGTCAGATGAAAAATGATAGTGGAGTGTAGATTATAGTATGCCCTTTCTGGATTAATTATTGATTATAATGTGTCTCGAGGCAGAGCAGATCTCACTCATTTTTATGTGTTTGTAAAAGTAGGCTTGGTGTACTTTCGGAAATAGTATAACTGGATCCATATAACAACAGTGGAGACTAAGTCATAGAAGCTCACAAGTGAATATTTCTTACTTCTCTAAATTCCAGCGAGACAGTGGAAAAGATTGTTTTATGGAAAAAAATAAATTGATGACCGTTTGGGTAGTCTTCAGAAATGAAGGTATGAGTTGTGACTTTGAAGCTAGTGTCTGAGATGCATAGCTGACTTCTGAGATGCTAGAGAGATGGACTTAGAAATTAACCACTTGGGTGTTAGATTACTTGCTAAAAATGAGCTTGCTGGGTGCTGGCCGTACTTACTGGAGGGCACGTACCATTAGGTCTCATGCACACCATTGGTCAAGAAGTACCCATTGGCCTCCAAGCCATAGACACAAGAAGAAACACACCCAGAACAAAAAGAGAAGCTCCTTGTTCTTGTCATTTTCCTCCAGTATCCTCTACTGGAAGACCTACCATTTTTCCAGCTGTCACAAGAGAAAGGTTTACAGAGTCCTGTTCTGCTATCACAAAGTAGGGCTAAGGAAGGTGGATTTGAACTGAGAAGCATTAATTTTATAACTAGCACAGATGCTATGGTCCTTCTTGTTTTGAAGAAAAAGATATACGTTCTAATTAGCTGGAGGAAGTGACAGAAAAAAAATATTCTTAAAGTGTGTTAAAAATTTAAGTGTAAGACTTCGGATTTCAGCTCTGAATTTTAAAGAGTTTAGAGGCTGTCACTCCCGTACTTACAAGAAGAAAAATCTGGAAAAACTGAAAATCAGGACATATCACGGACCCTCAGAGAACTGAGGTTTCAGAACAAACCACTTACCCCCAAAATCTGAAAAGACAAGCATACCCAAAGAGAAATGGTCGGCATCTGTTTCCCTGGAACAGAAGGCATTGAAGTCACCAACTAGCAGGAAACTCAAGTGATGGTCTGGATTACTTTCTGGGGTCAGAATGAGGACTGATATGTTACAGAGATGTTCTTGGGAACTACAGTCTTCATTGAGTGGGGGGTATATTTTCTCAGTATTACCTTAGGAAGCCCCCTAGGCTGTTATGATGAAAATCCAGAAACGTTCTCCCCATGAAATCAGCAGGGGGAGGGGGAGATGGTTAAAGTTATCATCGTGAAATATACCTAGAACTTCCTTTATAATAAAGTCCTACTCTCCAGGGGAAAGGCAACCAGACCTAGGAGAAGGGCAGTGTAAACAGATAGATGGAAATTAGAAAGAATAAAAAAGAAATTCTTGAAATTAATAAAACTTGAGCAGGCTGATCCTTAGTCAACACAGCTTCAATGAGCTTGAAGATAGTTCAGGAGAAACTTTCAAAACGTAAGTGCAAAGGGAAAAAAAATGGGGGAAAATCCAGAGGAGAACATTGAGAAACTGTGGAACAATTTCAAAAGGCATAATATACACATATTTGGGATGCCAGAGGAGGAAAAAGAGAGAACAGATCTGAAGAAATATTAATTTAATTATGACCAACGAATGACAGATACTAAACTACTGATCCAGGGAATTCAGAGAACACTACCAGGTTCAAAGCCAAAAAGAACCATAACTCAGCATGTGATATTCAAACTGCAGAAAATCAAAGATAAAGAATGTCCTGAAAAACATCACAAGAATATAACAAGTACTTATGGGGAAACAAGAATAATTATAGCAACCTTGCCATCAGAAACTATGGAATGAAAAAGATGATGAAATAAAATATTTAAAGAATTAAGAAAGAAAAAACACCAGACTTCTTTTTAATTTTTTTTTAACATTTGTTTACTTTTGAGAGACAGAGAGAGACAGAGTATGAGCAGGGCAGGGGCAGAGAGAGAGGGAGACACAGAATTCGAAGCAGGCTGCAGGTTCCGAGCTGTCAGCACAGAGCCCAACGTGGGTCCGAACTCATAAACCGGAAGATCGTGACCTGAGCCGAAGTCAGATGCTTAACGGACTGAGCCACCCAGGTGCCCCCCAATACGCCAGACTTCTATATCTGATGAAATTATTTCTTAAAAGTGAAGGAGGAGTAGACAAAGTAGACTTTCTCAGACAAACAAGCTTGAAGAAATTCATCATCAGTAGACCTGACCTGTAGGAAAGGTTGGAAAGAAGTTTTTTTAGAAGAAGAAAAATGATAGAGGTCAGAGACATGGATCTGAATAAAGGAAGATAAAACATCAGAGAAGGAATAAATGAATAAAAATATATTTTTTCTATTCTTAATTCATTAAAAAATAATTGTTTAAATCAATGTTAATAACAAGGTATTGGGTCGTAGTAGCATATGGATGAGTGAAATGAATGTCAGCAATGTCACAAGAGAGGAAAAAGGGATGGAGAATATTCTATTATAAGGTACCTACGCCAAACATAAAGCAAAATAGTATTATTAAAAGGCAGGCAAAGAATACAAATAAATAAAAATTTTAAAAAAGAAGGCAGGCACAGATCAGTTAAATATATATATTGTAAACTCTAAGGCAACCACTGAAACCACTAAAAAATGGGTATAGTTGGTACACTGGAGAGAGGAGACAAAACGGAATCATATAAATTCTCATTTAAAATGAAAATTAAGGAAGGCAGAAAAAGAAGGGAAAAAAGTGATAAAGAACTGTGATGAGTAGAAAACCATTATAAACATGGCAAATAATAATACTACATCAGTAATCATTTTAAATGTGAATGGTATAAATGGATGAATTAAAAGATGGAGATTGGTAGACTGGATTAAAAATATCCTCAACTCTATGTAGTTCTGAAGAAGTTTACTTTAAATATAAATCCAAATAGGTTAAAATTATAGGAGTGGAGAAAGAAGCATTTTAATACTAACCAAATAAAATAGATGTAGCTCTGTTAATTTCAAACAAAGCTGACTTCAGAGAAAGAAATATTTTGGGGGATAGAGAGGAGTGTATAAACATGCTAAACAAACAGAACAAAGGGTTAACCTTAATGGATGTGTATTGAGAAAATGAGTTAGGAGATCAGGGTATCCCAGGAGAGAGTGCAGACTGTGACAAAATGATGAAATCGCCTTACAAATATACAAAGCAACCTAATTGAAAGCTATGTAGGAAAAAGTCCCTTACCTTCATAACTGGAAATGAATGGAGTCTGTAAGACCGAAGGCCAGAGGACTTGAGCCATACTGTAATTGCCAAATTTGCTTCCCACCAGGTCAGGGATAACAACTCTGAAACCACTATGCATGCATGCAAGAACTGAACAATCAAGTGAACAGATGACACGTGGTAGGAGACACGTTGCTCCCTGCTGGAGTGAGAATTTGTAGATAAGCAAGGGGAGAAGCTAGAATGATCCACATGATAAGAGATTACAGTTGGAGACTGTATGTGTACAGGCACGTATTAGTGTCGTCAGGAGTATTTCCCTACTTTCTCATCTGAGAAGCCCTGGGGGCAAAGACACAAACATACCTAGTACCTAGAGCTTGGTCCTAATACCATTTTTTAAGACATAGAAGTAGAGATTCTTGGAGAAATGGCTCATTCTAGGATTAGGGTAGGAAATATACAAGAGGAGAAAGCACTTTTTTACACTGCCACAACCAACGGGGATCTCAAAAGGACACAAGCTCCAAATGACAAAATTTCCAATGACCGAAGTTGGAAAAATTTGGCAAGCAGAATAAAGTCATATTGGGTTATGCACCAAAGTATGTAATAATTACCTACAGGCTGCTGTAAATAAATATTTGAATAAATAAATGAAATCGGGAGAAAAGATAAATCTTACAGGTAGAATTGGAATAATTTATGTAGATAATCCTCCTTCAAGGAGGCAGACTGTAACTCCCTACTTCTATGTATGTGCTGTGCATAGTGACTTCCTTACAATGAAGTCAGTTTGGAAAGAGAAGAAAAGGGAGTAACTTACTGTGGAGAAACCTAACGAACTCTGCCTCAACCAGGTGACCAAGATTCACAGCAGTGATAAGTTTTGTTGATAGTGTATGCCATTGACCAACCCTTGCTGTGATGTGCTGAGAATGGCATTTTGCCATAGTGGCCTTTCTCCCATAAACCTATAATCTCACTCTAATAATGAGAGATGAGAGAAACATCAGGCAAATCCCAAATGTGGGGCCATCTATAAGATACCTAACCAGTCAGTATTCCTTAAAACAGTCAAGGTCAGCAAAGGCAAAGAAATTCCAAAAAGCTGTCACAGTCACAAGGAACTTAAGGACCTCTAATGATTAAATATGATGTGGTGTCCTGAATTAGATTCCGGAATAGAGAAACACATTAGGTAAAAACCAAGGATATTTGCATAAGGTAAGGTGTTTAGTTAATAATTATGTGTCAATAATGGTTCATTAATCATTATCAATTAACCTTAATAAAGTCAGTAACAGAGGAAACTGAATGGGGATGAAATGGGAACGCTCTGTACTATTTTCATGTATTTCTGTAAATCTAAATCTACTCCAGAATAAAAGCTCATTCAGTAACGAAGACACTCTATATAAAGTCTTAATATGTCGTAATAGGATGTATAAATTCTAAAATGTGAGGAATAGAATCAGGGAAATATTGAACACAGAAAAATGGATGAAACTAAAAAGATAGAAATAAAAATAAAATTTAAAGGGGATGACTGAAGTTATCCTCAGAAATGGGTTTATAGCCCTAGAGGTAATTTCGTGAAACAATAAAACATTGCTTAAAAATAAGTAGTAGCAGTCAATGCAGGTGAGAGTATGTGCAAATGTCCACTAATAAAGCGCTATAATAAATATAAAATAACAAATATAATATAAAATAATATAAGCTGGCTATAAGTTGCCCTAATATTGCAAATTCACGTACTAATAATGTCTGTTTTTAAGAAAATGTGAATGTATTTTGGCTCTAGAATTTTATTTTAAGGGTATGGGGTACATAAAATGTTATTAATATATAATAAGTTGTGAACAGAAATACATAATGCAGAATTTCAATAACAAAAATATTGTAGACAAGTTAACGTCCTCTAATGTTGAACTTAGTTGTGGTGTTTTCAGATTTAGTGACATTAAATAACAAGAATAAAATAAGCTAGTCTTACACTTATTAATGTGTAAAGGTTTTTCTGACATGTTGTAAAATATGATTTAGGGTAATCTTTTGCAATGATAACTTTTTCTGGCTAAGAACAAAAGAGAAGAGAGAGAGGAGGAGGAGAAGAATAAGTTTTTAGAATCATTACTATGCACAATCAAAGGAGATATATTTATAACAGTTATTCTAGAGGAGAATTTGACAATATACAACAGTGAGATACAGAAGGTCATATATTCAATCAAGTCTTCTCGCAATACCTTCTAAACAAATAATCACGAATGATTACAAGCATTAATTATAGTGTATTTGATGGAATTTTGAATGTAATAGCAAAAGCTAAAATAAAATATGCAAATAAACCTTACAGATTTAGTTAAATAAACCACACCAATAATGGAAATAGAACACCATGTAGAAATTCTGAATTATAGAACAGCAAATAAAGCTATAGATAAAGTTATAGTGTACTAATTTTTTTAAATATCAGGTTATGAGACAATCTGTATTATATTATCATGTATATTATATACATACACATGCCATCATAGAAATATGCTTAAAGCTATTTCTCTCTCTGTCTCCCTCTCTCTGTTCATTCACATAAAAGACATGCCTATAAAAAATTCAAACTGCTAATTTCTTATTTAGGGTGAATTAAATTAAGAGCCATATGATTTTTCCACATTTAGTTTCAAACCCTTTCCAACAACTAAATATTTCCTTCACGATAAGAAAAAAAAAGTAAATGTGTGAAATAATGACCTCACTAGGTCACATGAAACACACAAAATGTTGTACACAATGAAAACAAACAGCTCAGTGTGCAGCCCAGGAATTCAGCCCTGCAACAGTACAAATGAGACTAATTTTACTCTGGGTGCTCTCAAATCTCCACCCGTTAGCAAGCCCTTTAAACACAAAATACTCCCTTCTTTACTGCTAACCAAGAATTGCTGAGCTGTGTTAGAGAGTCATGTAACTAGGCTAACTGGATCCCCTGGAAATGCCTTCTCTCTCCACTCAGCGCTTCTCGGTAACCCTTTTATTCACTCCCGGCTGAATCCCTGTACAATTTCCCAGAGGAGCTATTCCAAAGCATACTCGATTTACTCCAGCCCCTGAATTCACCCTGCCTCCCCCACTCTCATCAGATGACGCTCTCATCTGTTTCGCTCAGATGAAGCCTGGCAGGTTTGAACTTCCTAACCCGCTGCAGCCACCTCTTGGGAACAAAGCGATGCCCTGAGAGCAAACAAATAAGAGTAATAAATTCAATGGCTAATGTATTAAATTCATGTCTACTATATCCACCTCTCACTTCTATTTTCCCACCAACAGTATTTCATCTTTTCCTGCTTTTCTCTTCTTGGTTTGTATTAAAAACTCTTAACAGAAAACCCTCAAATATAAAGAAAGTTACTGCAGGAAATTCCTTGAAAATTAACAAGGAGCCAAAGCAAAGGAATCATTAGGAAAAAGTACAGAAGTGGCTTACAAGATGTATGTTTGCTTCAGAGAGGACAGACATTTGTCCAAATATTGCTTTCGTCAGAGTTGATGATGGTGATGATGATGATGAGTAGGATTTCCAGAGAGCTCTGCATTTTAATTATTTTAATCCTTTCAACACCACAAGGAGATGGTATTATTATTACTCTCATAGGACCAAAGAAGAATCTGAGATTTTATTTATTTGCTCAAGGTAATAAGGTTATCAAGTAATAAAGTGAAGATTCTAACACAATTCTGTCTAACACAAAAGTTCATATTCTTATCACTGTTCTCTACTGCCTCATTAATCACATATTCGCACTAAAATCTCCCTAGGACATTACCTACAGGTAGTAAATTCAAGTAATGAAATCTTACCTGTACTAGCTGAGGAAGACGTTTTCACTGAATGACGTAACAGTGGAAAACATAGCAGTGGAGTGACGATGAGGGAAACTTACCAGGAAATAAGGTAAGTGTTTGCAAGGGTTCATTAGAAGAAGAACAAAAGAGGATCGGAAAGAAGGAAAGAAACAAGTTTATAAACAATTTAACAAATGCAGTGGGAATGCATTTCCGTGCAGGGTATTTTCTACACCCTCGCTACTTTCTGCATTGATCCTTTTCCTCACGCTCAGTATTACTCTTATGCTTACAAATCTGGAATTTCTATTATCCATTACCCAGAGTTCTGGGTAATATCATCCTTGTGTATATTGTAAATCATGAATCTTAATATATGCTATAAAGTGTATTTGTCTATATGTTCTTAAGAAATCAAAGCCAGGAATCTGGGTCTAAATGGGTTATGTATTTGTTATTAAGTGCAGATTTAAAGTCTGTTCAATGATGTTTGACATATGTCATTGCTTTCACTGTTGAACATGCTGTCAGTTAGCTTAAAAATCCCATGGACTCCTGCTTATGGCTTCCTCTTATAAATGCCCATTTATTTCCCCAACAGATTGCTCTCCTTAACCTGTACATACTATGTTTTGTTTTATATATATGCATCTTTAGTCATGTTTCCTGAATTAAAATGATAAATGCCAGATTTTTTGCTTGCTTTCCGTGAACCTCCTATAAATTTCCATTTATTCACTTTGATGTTTGGTGAATTCCCTGAATTCCTTTCATCTGTTGTGTAAAATGATCAACAGGGTATTGGGGTAAGATTCATAAGACCTGAGTTTTTCAGTAAAACTTTGCCACCAAATAGTTGTATTTTCTTTTGTCAATTACTTCATTTCTCTGGGATTCAATTTCCTTAATGTCAGAAGAGCATATTATACTGGATGAGTTGGAACAATTAGATTCCCCAGGTTTTTTTTTGTAAAGGCCACATGCCAAAATATTTTATTTTATTTTATTTTATTTTATTTTATTTTATTTTATTTTACTTTACTTTACTTTTTAATTTTTAAGAAAAGAAGGCTAGAATCAGAATCAAGATCCAGTTCAGACATTTTCTCTCCAAGAAAATCCAGTTGGGGCTTGGTCTTCTTACCCTGTGTTTCCAAATCTCCCTAGCCTTTAACAGAATTTTCAAACTATTTTTTTATGGTGTTATCTCTTACACCTAAGTGCAAGTTTTTGAAAAGTGCACGGCCGCCGAACCCCATCTCCCCCACATATCCCCAACATTAAGCACAGTGTCTGTTTGCAGCAGATTCTTTATTTCTTTCTCTCCTGCCTACCTTCCCCTAGTGAAACTGTTTGGCTCTCAATCCAGGCAATTCTGGTAGGCTGTCATTCAAGGGATTTCACACACAGGATCCTTTTTAGCACAGACTCTTCCTCCTCATTGCTTGAACTTCAAGTAAAGATGCAGTTAGAAAGACGGCAGGACCGGCCAACCAGTAGAGATACTCCTAGAACCCAGAGTCTGTCTGCCTTCCTGGCTTCCACCTCCTCAATCTTCATCACTGACTTCTTCCTTTGATTCTGTGATGAATGGAGTGTTCTTATAATAAACCTGTCCTGTTTCTGAAATTAAACATACACCGGGGTTCTGTTACTTGTACTCAGAGAAATGTATTTGATTCTGTAGGTAGGGACAGATCTAGGTTTTCAGGAGCCTAAAGCTTGCATTATTTTAGAGTTTCATTTTAAGAAAAAAGAGTGTAAGTTGAAAATATAAAATTAGGTAGAAAATTGTACGTAGAAAGTGTATACACACACGACATATATCTGTATGTATGTGTATGTATCTGTATGTATGTGTATAGTGTATATACGCATATGGTGTGAATATATGCAAATTTCAAACTTGCAAATTTTAAAAGCTGACGATACCACAAAAATCAGATATTCACATAGCTCAATTTTTTTATTAATAAATTTTTCCTGATATGCCCTTTAGTATTTCTTTTCATAAACGTTTTTGGTTATGTATTTATTAGATGTCTTCTTATGACAAGAATTTTAGTAACATATCTCTCATATCTATAGTAAAAATAAAAAGATAATCCCATTTCCTGGGGCACTTGGCTGACTCAGTTTAGCATCTGACTCTTGGCTTCAGCTTAGGTCATGACCTCAAGGTTCATGGGATTGAGCCCCACGTCGGGCTCTGTGCTGACATCATGGGATTCTCTCTCTCTCCCTCAAAATAAATAAAAAAACTGAAAGAAAAAAAAAGGAAAAAAAAAGGAAAGATAATCCAATTTTCATTAGTCGTGGTTGATTGAATTTTTCATTATTATAATTGAACATGTAGACCAGCAGCTTCACACCTTCTTAGTAATGTGGCTTAAGTTTTAGGATTGTCAGTTGGAGATTTGACTAGTTTCAGAGCACTTAAAGTATGTGTGTGTGTGTGTGTGTGTGTGTGTGTGTGTGTGTATAGTGACAAAACCTAAGTTTTTCATTTTCTGACACGTATCGCCAGTTTTGGATGATAGTCTGCATTGTACTTGTATATTATGAATTCTATCATATTTTTTGTTGGCATTAGTTTTTTGTAAAATCAGCAAAATAATTAAATCTTTTACCACATACGCATGTAATACTTTCCTTTTCATTACTAGATTAGTAACAGTAGATTAGTTAAAAAAAACATTTATTACTTCTATTTGAATCTCATCTTTTTCTCAAAACGTGTTCCTGCTGTTGGAATAATATAAAAATATTTGGTTACAATTTTCTTGTCAATATCAAAATAGCATGTAAGATGTTTACCATTCATATTTATAATTTGTATGTCATGTCCCATTCACTTTATTTTAAAACTTTTCCAAGTAGGTACAAAATCTAAGAAGGTACACAACATATCTGTCCAAATAGAAGGTTCTGCAATTTCTTGCTTTACTACAATACTCCAAGATAACTTTCCATTTAAGAAGGTACATTAAACTTTTGCAAATATGCCTTTCCCATTAAACAAAAGAAAATCAAATTTATTGGACACATTTTATATACGTCCCAAATTTTAATGTATTCTTTGAACATATTCTGGACTAAAATTTTGCACATCAGATCCTGGAAAACTTTTTCACAAGCTAGCTTCCAGTTCCACATATTTCGAACACTTATCTACCCCATCAGGCACACACTTGCCGTGCCAAGTACGACAGGACACATTTCTCTGTGTTGTGATAAGCATGAGTCAGCACAGGTATGGCCAACAGTAACTACAAATGAAACTTACCGTGAACCAAATAAACATCACCCCAGAACACTAGACTAAGTGTATCCTCAAACTCACCTTCTCCTTTACCAAATCCTAAAATTACCTCTGATCCCTCCAAGGGCACTCAGCATGAGGGGAGATGTGACCTCAGGGAATCTAAAGTGGTAAAAGGTGAGGCCTTGATGTGTTGTGCTGAAACTATCTTACCTTGGAACATTTTACAAAAGCATGACGGTGTGAACACATTGGGATGGCTTCTCCCAGGGCCTTATAAATTGGAGTCTCTGAATCTTAAGCTTCCTGAACCTCAAGGGAATACTTGGTATAAAGTTTCTATAAAAAGCATCACTGCTGGGGCACCTGGGTGGCTCACTCGGTTGAGCCCAACTTTGGCCCAGGTTGTGGTCTCGCGGTCTGTGGGTTCAAGTCCCACATCAGGCTCTGTGCTGACAGTTCAGAGCCTGGAGCCCGCTTCGGATTCTGTGTCTCCCTCTCTCTCTGCCCCTGTCCTGCTCACATTCAGTCTTTCTCTGTCTCAAAAATAAATAAACATTAAAAAAAATTAAAACAAACAAACAAATATCACTGCTGTTTGCTGTTAAAGGGCAGAAAGAGTACACAGTGTACCAAGCATGTCTACAGCAGGAGAGACAACCAGAGAGAAACTAACACATTGTACTTTTCATTACAGAGACTCCCTCTGGGGATTTGGGTCCCGTGGAGTCTTCTCTGACTACATCCTGGAGATGTCTGCTATAGGACCAAGCAATTCTCTAACATGAGGACTTGGATACAGCTCTGTCTTAAAAGCAGCAGAGGCCAGTCTCATTCTTCGGGAGAAGTTGTGAAAAAATAACAAAGCCCAGTGAATAAGATGTGCTTTAAAGACAAGTAAGTATATCAGTCAAACCTTCAGGCATCTTCTGCTGCTTAATCCATTTTCCTTTTCCCTGACATTGACAAGTTGAAGGATTAAGTGCCTAATTCCAATTGTTCTACAAGGCTTTGAAAAGATACCAGGGCGCCAAATCAGAAAGCACTTTAAAAAAACAAAGCTCCTGATGCAAATGACAGTTGTATTGAAAAGCAAATGGTAAAGTCACTGTTTCTATTTTAGTCTTACCATAAATTGACTTATATTTTAAACTCTGATGTTTTAATATTTTCACAGTATTTCCTACCACATCCCAACCACCTACCTGCTTACCCCTCTTTATAAATGGAGTTAATATTAGACTTGAAATTAGACCACCTGAATGATCATATTTGCCATATCTGTAAATTAGAAATGTTTAAGTAACTGATTTTGGGAAACTGAAGTGTTCCAATCTTACCTTCTTTAAAAAAAATCATAACTCTAATAGTATAAATCTAATTATAGATTTGTGTGTATGTATGCACATATCTGCATGAGAGAGAGAGGGAAACAGAGAGAGACAGAGAGAGAGATGGTTAAAGAAAATACCAAAACTTTAGCCAACCTAGAAATACTGTAATATAGTTATGAATGAATGGAGAAATCTAGAAAACAATTCATAAATTAAACTTCTGCAGGACTCATGAGACACAGGATTTCTAAATCTGCTCTTAAAGACAGTACCCTTTAAACTGCCTGGCCATACAGTGTGGGAATTTTTTCCAGTTGTAAGACACAGGAAATAAATGTACGTTACCTTTCTTCCCCCCCTCCCCGCCTCAGAACATGGAAATAGAAGTGGAAAAACAGTTTAAACTCTAAAATTTCAACAGTAAACCAAAATGTAATGCTACCCTTTAATTTATCTGCAAGTCTCTGAAACTCAGATCAGAGTCAAATTCAATGGGACGTTACATTGTTCAAGTATGTTAAGAGATACAAAACAAATTCCTGAAAATATCCATTCCATCTCCAGAACATTTCCTCTGACACACAGGAGATTTTATTTTTCAGTCTCTCTCGGCCTTTCTACCCTATCAGTGCAGGCCTGTATTTACAACTCATGCACATGCACCTACAAATAATGGTATTTATGTGACTTAACTCACATCTTTAATTCCAGAAGTTTCCTGCTCACTTAAGCAGGATCCTGGAGGCAGAATTCATGGGGGATTAACACTCTAAAGCATGCTTTCACCATGAATCTCAAATCATTTTGCACATTTTAATTCATTCTTGGAAAGCCACAGAGAGGAAGTCAACTGCCATGCCTGTTTTTCAGAAAGGTTCCCTTAAATAGAGAGAGATTCCAGTAGACTGGATATGTTTAATTCAAGCACAGCAAATCAAACACGAAGCATTTTAAAAGGTGAAATGTTTGCATTTTAACCTAAAAAAATTACCTCTTTAAATGAGGTATCATAAAAACCCCAAACAACGTTATAATCAGCTATTTCAGATAAAGTGCACGCTTTCACAAATAAACGTTCGCTTTAAATGACAGTGTTGGTTCAGGCTAAAACAAGAAAACCATAAAGGAGACTAAATCTGTTTATGATTAAAATCTTAAATGTATATTTTCAATGTGGCTTAGAACATAAGGGTCAGCAAGATCCTTTTATTATATATATGAGAGAATAGAGCACATTGTAAATATGAATAAAATGTAGTACATTTATTTTATTCTCTCTCACGATACTGCAGAACATGTTTTCAAGTAAAACAAAACAAGAACGAATGTAGTATAGGGTATCTAATACATTGTGGGATTAAACTATACACTTTTCCCAAGGGCATTAGAAATTTAAACACATGAGGGTATAACCTTAGGAAAATGAGACTATGAATGTTAATATCCCAAATGGAGAACAGAGTGCTTTGGTTTGATAAGGGTGATGCCTTGTCAACTTCTAGTCATTAACCAAAGCCGCCGAAATCCAATTTATTTTGAAGATAAATGTTTTCAGGAAGTGAACCACTCCGAAGTGGCTTCTCTGCTTTCCCATAGTTCAAATGGTTAAAAAAAAAAAAAAATCTTTAATGAAGGCTGAAGGAAAATGATAGTTAAAAATAATTATATTTGAATGTATTTTCCATTATAATTAGAACATTTCAAAATGGAGAAAAAGAAATTAGGGCTTTTTTTTCCTGAGTAATGAAAAAGATACCTAAATAAGTAGGAAACACACACACACACACACACACACACACACACACCCATATGTGTGTATGTGTCTCACAATCAAGTCACAAAAAGATTTGTGGCATGGAAACAATTCAGTTCAGGTGATTATATGCCATGATTTTGGACTATCCTTAAATATGGTCACATGAGGTTATAAATAGCATTAATTATCCTTCTCTGATCTGGAAAAATTTCAATAAAAATTTGAAAGATTATTTAAAATAAAATACATATGGGGTGCCGGGGTGGCTCAGTTGGTTGTGTCTGACTTCTGCTCAGGTCATGATCTCACAGCTCATGGGTTCCAGCCCCACACTGGGCTCTGTGCTGACAGCTCAGAGCATGGATTCCGCTTCAGATTCTGTCTCTGTCTCTCTCTGCCCCTCCCCCACTTGTGCTCTGCCTCTCTTTGAAATATAAAATAAACATTACAAAAATGAAATGCATATATTAAAAATACAGCTTGGTGTGTGTGTGTGTGTGTGTGTGTATATATATATATATATATGGATATATACACATACATACGTATATACATATACAATGTCTTTTACTATATTTACATGAGTGTGCAACCATCCCCACAATCAATGTTCAGCCATCCTCATCTCCTGCAAAAGACCCTGTGCCCATTACTTTAAATGTAAGCAATTTATGTGTATTCCCACTTTTGATCTCTCAATTTGGACCATTTAGGTGTTCTAGGTGTGTATGTCTTGTAATGGATTCTTCTTTTATGGAGCCTAAGAGGGTAGGATGTCACAATCCCCGGTTTTGTTTTCCACCTCTGCAGCCAAATGGGCTGTGTTTAAATCCTCGTTCCATTTTGTACAGGTTTGGCCTCTCGGGCAGATGACTCAACCTCTTAGTGCCTCAGCTTCCTCATCTATAGAATGGGGATGAAAGTAATAATAGTAACTCCATCACAGCACTATTGGAAGAACTAAATTAAATACAAAATATTCATGTATAATGAGCAGTTCTTAGTGTAAAAGCTCGCCATTTTTATCAATGCAAGTAGTTTTAGATTCCAGTCTATCAGAAGAAAATCGTTGTGTATCAAGTTTCAGCTATACTAGATAAAGCTGGAAGGAAGAGAGTCATCTGTTTCAACTTTATGAAATTTTTAATGTAAAAAATGATGACATTTTCTCAGTAGGGTACATGAAATCATTCAAAGTTCTTTCGAATTATGTAAATTATGCTACAAGTAGATACTAATTGAAAAGATAAGAAAATCTCTTTTTTATGCCATTCAGTTTAGTTTCTTCACTCAGAATCGAACGAATGATAACTTAAAATCGGAAGTATCTCTTCACAATGCAGAGCAATGCTGTACTTGGAGGATCAGTCAACATATATACTTAAAATATTTTTTAATGTTTATTTATTTTTTGAGAGAGAGAGAGAGACAGAGTGTGAGCGGGAGAGGGGCAGAGAGAGGGAGACACAGAATCCAAAGCAGGCTCCAGGCTCTGAGCTGTCAGCGCAGAGCCCGACGTGCGGCTTGAACCCATGAACCATAAGATCATGATCTGAGCTGAAGTCAGACGCTTAACTGACTGAGCCACCCAGGCGCCCCGGTCAACATATATATTTAGTGTGAACCGGCAGTAAGCAGGCTGGTCCTAAGGGAGTCGCTGGATTTATCCTCAGGTGGATCAAATTAACTTCATCCGGCAGGATGTCAGTCACTGTTGGAATGCCTTTGTTTGCGTACATAGTGTCACCTTTGGAAGCCAGAAGATGTCCCCGGGAGAGGTCCCACCCACAGCAGACATGACACTGTGCCCGGCTCCTCTCCCCGCTTCACCACCAGCATGAACTCACTGAACTTTGGTTGAACTTTCCCGCTCAGTCGAGCACATTTTTAATGCAATCTATCCTATTTAAGCCTAATTTGTATTTCATTTCACAACCTTGCCATTTAACACAAGCTCATCAAGATGGATTTTAGGGCAGCAGCTAATCTAAAACTGACATGGCACTCATTTCCCTCAGCAAGGACATGCTTTCTGTTCCCAAAACACAGCCTTCAAGAGAAGCAAACAGGCCCGCATCGTCCTCTCACATATGTTTCTGAATCGCTGTCTTCTCTTCCAGTGAAAACTACTAATATATTGTTTTTGCCATTTTTTTCAACATTTTCCTTCGTAATGAGAATCATTTATTCTTTCAACAACACATAACTGAAAGAATATACTCAATATTGTTCATCTCTAAGAAATAGTGTTTTCATTTAAAGACTCACCAGTAGTGCATTTTTGCAGTCTTCGCTATGACAGATTATATGTGAAGGCAACTTTCTTGTCAAATAAGAGGGTAAGACGCCTAAGAGATTTACAAATTTTTATTTTAAAAAAGGATTCTTCGCATACCAAAATACAGGCTTCCATTAACCCAATTGTAGAGAAGATAAATCTTAGCAGGGCAATTATTTCTTAAAGTTCAGATGGCCACACATAAATTCTTTTCTTGGATTCAGCACATTTTTTAGTTATCTGCTAAAAACATTAAATCCCTCAGTATAGAGCAACTTTTTGGGGGGAGTCATGGGGAATGTTCTTTCTTTTTTCTTCAAGTGTATTTCAAATTTATTGTGTTTGGATAGGACTTTTGGAATAGTTGCCACTTGTTTCCAAAGTGCTTCTGGAAATCTAACTCCTAATGAATTACAAATTGTATAGAATGCAAATATTCTATAAAGAATATAAAACTTTATTCTTGGATTTAAGCAGCATACTGTGAACAGAATTCTTAGACTGAATCCATTTGCTGAATAAGTATTATGTGTAGTATATGCAAGGTACTATGGAAGATAGGATGATAAATAAGATAGGACCCTTTTCTTTATGAATTTAAAGAACTTTAGGGCAGACAACAATAATCGTTATCTAGTAAATATTTACTAAGCATTTGGCATTGTGGGTGGTAAATGTTAAGACATCCACTTGAGCACAAAACGGTTCTTGTACAAAGTAGATCTCAGTGCAGGTGAAATAATTTTATTGGGCACCTACTTGTGACAGGCACTATGAATGTTCATGACGCCAGTTGACAAGATCATTGCTTTCATAGACTGGACAGTGATTAAGTGCTCCAAGAAAGGAATAAGCTAGCTTACATGTTATTAATTTCAGAGCAGAGCAAGAACATTTTATTCTTTGTAGATGAGGGCGCATTTGAAGAAAGACGTGGGTTTGGAAATGCAGACATGAGAAAGAAGAAAAGTAGTACATCTAAATTACTTTCATCTTGAGGTCTAGAAAGAGGCTGTTATTAAGGAGGACTTGTAAGAATGGGGAACTTTGGTCAAATTTTGGAGCTGATATTTCTTAGTCTTAAACTATGCTAAGCTACTAATTCCAGTCAGGTTCACCTAAAGAAGTATTAACACAACAGAATTATTTTTATTATATCTAGAGACTCATCAAAACGAAGAGCAAGAGAGAAACAATTTAAGTCGAACAAACCCAGAATGTTCTGAGAGATTGCCAACCAGCAATTACTGCTGTAATGCTGTCTATATACAATCCATGTATATTCACAATGTAGCCAAAATAACCCTGAAAATATGGTGTGGTTTGAATTTGCTGGAACAAAAGGAGCTATGAGAGTAGAATAGAATTATTTTCCCACTATATTTTAAATAACACAGTCTTGATTCACAGGGAATCATCCAAAAGACTATGGACAACGTATATTATGTGCAGTCAAGCATACAATGACTGACAGACATACTACAGCCAGTCAATATTCTTTGGTATAAACAACTTGGGGGATCTTAGGGTACCTAAGGACTTTTCAGTTTCTACCCGATTCTCACAAATTGTTATTATTATTTTTTTTAATTTGGGGGCCTTTAATTAAATTTGGTCTTCCGAATAACAACTGTTAGGAAAAGCTGGAAACAAGAGAGAAAAGAGACGCCATCTTTTTTCACTCCAGTGAGGTCTGCGTTTCAGTGGTACAGCGATTCCCATCTATGCTTTGTATTTCCTTCCTAGAGTTAGAGGATTCGCTGGATAGGCGGCACAGTATAATTGCAAGTGTAAGTGCTATGATAATTATTATAATTACTATTATTAAAATGATGTGGGTCTCCTGCAGCAAGAAATGAGTTTCTGAGTAATGGAAGTGATTTTATTATCTAACAGGGCAAAAGTCATTTAGCTGTCTATCTGCCTTAACACTCTAATCACCAAAATGGCAACGTTTAAAAACCCAGTCAAATCTCTTAACACAGAAAAGTTTTGCAAAAATACATTATCTTTGAATCGATATGGATGTGTTCTCAACATTACTTTTGATTGTCAGGCCCCTTAGCTTTGTGTTGCTTATTTCATTAGTATCAATGTTGCAGTTATTATAAAAGCAATAACACACACAGAACCCCCTGCCCCCCCCAAATGTGAAACAACCCCCACAAAGCAAGACACGGTATGTGCAGAGTTTTCTTGACTTATTCATCGTCAAACATATTTAAGAATAAAACAAACGAACTAGATTTCAGGTTGCACGTTAAAAATCAACCTTAAGGCTGTAAGTCCTTGTGGATAGGATTTCTGTTTCTTGAATTTCAGCATAAGCAAACTAGAAAACTTTCATTTATAAGCATGGACAATAATCCCCATACTTACGATAATCCATAGAATAAGAGTTGAGTTGCTGTATCCATAGAATACAAAGTGTATTCTTTTGTGTAGACTTTTACAGATGTCAAGTATGGAAGGTGAAGTTACCTCCAATTTAGAATAAAACACATTTCCCTCCCAGATATGGCCCTGTGATTGAGCTTAAGAGAAGAAACAAAAAATACTTGAAGATCCTACATGCATATAAACAAGTGATAAAATAGAGCAGGATCCATGTTTGAAATGTGATACCAAATGTCCGGTCCAGTATGGTATTAATTTTAACCTCACCGCATACATATGACCTAATGGATTATATAAAATAGTTACGAAAATGGCGATATAACTGAAAAAGGAATCACACCATCATATGAAAACACTTCTGCATTTCTTGCTTTAAAAAAAATCAGTGTTTGTAGCTTTCACCATCCAGCCATTAAAGCAGTAGACGTAGTATCATGGCTGCCATTAGCATTTACATTTAGAAGTGATCACCACTACAATTATTTTAAAACAAAAGAAGATCCACACTGAGATTCTAAAACTCATAATTCTTTACTTAAGGGAGTATGACCCTGAGCAGATATGGTTAAAAGTTTGTATACCTTCTAGTCCAATCTTTCTTTTCATCGGTGAGAAGAAAAGAGTATTTTTGTATTTCCATGACCAGCAATTAGATCACTTTTAGTTAGTCCATTAATAGTGATAGATAGGGGTAATGGAGTGCCACTTTGAGACAATCTACAGTCCATCAAAGAATCACAAAAAAAGCTAGTAAATTGCAGACACTTACAGTCTCGTCTTTGAGTAAGCCATCTAGTGAGAATGTGCATTAAGCCCCCAATTTCCATTATTTCTAGGGTTGCTGGCTTATCCATTAAAAAAACTTCTTTTTTTCATGCCTGAAATGCCTGGGTATTTTCTGTCGCCCAATGAATGAGCAGACCATTATTTAGCAGTACATCAGAATGCATTTCCTCCGAACTTCCTTCTCCTATCTTTTCCTTCCTGCCTGGAAAAGTTGACACGAAAGACCTTTCTGACCACGTCTGTCCGATCTGCATGTATGACCCCTGCCTCTGAGCCCTACCACTTTCTTGAAGACACGCTCCCCTAGGCAAGTCCATTGAAATTTGTGGAGAAAAAAACATAAAGTAGAAAAAAAACTATTTGGCTTGGAAAGCTAATCCAAAACAAAACAAAAACCTGAATTGAAAGGCAATTGTAACAAACCATTTCAACACTGCTTTGGATTTTTTAAATTTTCTTTCTTGGAAAGTGGTTAAATCTGTTATTATTTAGCATTTTGTGTGTATCCCATACTCTTTCACAGCCTGTGAAGCTATTAAGTGATGCATATCTTATTGACAACAGGGACTTCTAAGTCGCTTTAATTGATATGTAGCTAAACGTATATAACCTGTTCAGGTAAAAATGGCACTGCGACGCTGAGTTCGTAACAAGAGTTCAAGGCCAAGTTCAGCTGGGCCACTGAGCTTCATGCTTCTGTGATCTCTGGCCCCACTCCACTTTGCTTTCATCGTTCTTGCAAACAAATGCTAATAACATCATTTGTTCTTCATGGTGCTCTGTGAAACCTACGAAACTCTTTCTCAGCTTCTGCAGCTTAGTGATAATTATATTTTTGCTCTCTGCCCACTTCTCCAATAGGCAGCTCGAACTTCAGAAATCCTTTTTACTAACTATTGCCTTCTGCTTAATATTTTGTGCTCATATCTTCCCTTCATCCTGACCCTGCTGTAAACTAGACATTGTATTTTCTGATCCTTCCTATTTGTGAATTAATTTGTGCTCACAGAATACACCAGACTGTCTCATATGCAAATCTGGCAGTTAAGAGATTTCACTATGAACCGGAAAGTGTCAGATGGGGTTTAGAGACAGATAGATTTGGGTGACTGTTCCAGCTCCGATGGGCTAGTTGTCAGTATACATTTATGGAAAAGTCACTAATCTCTGAGTTCATGCTGTCTCATTTGCAAAATTTTTTTTTTAATCTACCTTAGTATGAAAGGAATACACATAGTTCTCAGTAGTGAGTGTTAAACTTTTCATCCCCACCCCATTTCTGGACACCTCTATAAGTATAAATTCCTATGTGTTTCACTAGAAAGCACTGTGTGTTATGAAAACTCTCAGTGGAAGTTCTGGCAAAAGGTGCCATGGTGTCTCACTTGTGAAAACAAGTTGCATGGTATAAAATGAGCATTATTTTGTTGTTGTTGTTGTTGTTGTTGTTGATGATGATGATGTTGTTGTTACTCCTTTCTGCCCAATTTTCACAAGTTATCAGGATATGCTGGAGGAAAGAAGCTTACTGGGGACATCAAGTTCATGTCTCATTAGCCTCCCCCACACTTTCTCTTCCCCAAACACACAGACCTCCCTGCCGTAAATAGAAGCCGCACAATACACTGCTGTTTCAGGGTCTTGCAAGAACTGTCCTTCCTTCCTGCCTGGCCTGTTCCTCAGAAACACCTATGACTCACACTTTCTACTTTCAGCTCATTATTCAATTGTTGTGCACTATGATGCTTTTACTGTAAAAGTGTCACTGCATCACTTCTTATCGCTGGACAGCACATCTTCCCTTCTTACGTGTCCCTCTGGAACTATTTTGTGGGGGGTCTGTCTGCCACACTGGTGTATCAGCTCCCACCAAGGTGCAGGTTTGAGCCTGTGTTGTGCCTAGGAAAAGGCTGGGCATGTGTTAGGTGCTCGGGAACAACGTGTGGACTCTAAAAACCCAACAGATATATCCAGCTAAATGAGTTGACTTAGTAAGGAAACTTCTTCTAGGACGAGAAAGCTGTTCTGTAAACTTTTAGAAGTAGATCCAACTAACTCAATGCATTGCTTCACACGTGTCAAATAAACAGAAATAGAGCATTGAAAATCTATATGGCTTGATGATTTCTTTCTTTTTCTGAATACCAAAGCTTTTAATTTAATTTAAAATAACTAATGCAATAGGGCCATCCAAGTAAAAATAATTCCTTTAGCTTACAAGAGAGAAAGGAAGGGACAAGTTCATCAGAGGCAAATAGACCACACCTCAAAAATTACTTTTGTACTCTTTACAAATTTACTATCAATTTTTGATTCTATTCTGTGATTATATATTTCTCTAGATATGTAAGTTAAGAAAAATCCCCATATTAAAAAATAACCCGGAACACCTGGGTGGCTCAGTCGGTTGAATGTTTGACTTCGGCTCGGGTCATGATCTCATCATTCACAGGTTCGAGCCCTGCACCAGGCTCTGTGCTGACAGCTCAGGGCCTGGAGCCTGCTTCAGATTCTGTGTCTCCCTCCCTCTCTGCCGCTTCCCCACTGATGCTCTGTCTCTGTCTCTCAAAAATAAATAAAAGCATTAAAAAGTTTAAAAAAAATAACCCACTGTGTCTCTAGATATTATGTATTTCTCATGATGAAAATAACCTCTAAAGGATTTTTCATATTCATTTATGCCTGGGAATTATAAAAATTGTTTGGTTTGATTTTGTCTTTAAAAAAGTATACTTCCTGTAATGGCACTGTGGCTAATGGGATCTCCACACTAATTCCATGCATACAAGGAGGAGAATGAAATGGAAATAATGACTCGTGATAGTAATTTGTAGCTCAATGTGAAATCTCTTGACAGGATGTGTGTTCCTGTATCCCATAAACAGAGTTAAAAGCTGCATTGTATTCATATCCAGTGGGACCAAACTAATGTATTACCATAAAGGGAGAAATGGAGAGGGCTGATGTTGGCAACTAAGAATCACAGAAATCAGAGAAGTTATACGTGGGCTTCTGGACTAATGGGTGCTAAATTTAGATAACAATAGGTAAATTATTTGAAATTAGTAATAAATGAATTTTGAAAGCAAATTAATCTAAGTAACCCTTTTAAGTCTGACTTACTTACAATTAAGTGTAGCACATTGTACATTCTGATGCCCTGTGGTTTCTTCACTTATTAAAGATGTAAAGTACTTAAAATCAATAGGACACATTGGTCTCGTTATGCTTCTAATCTATGACTGGAGACATTCACACTATTATTATTAAAACTCTAATTATATTTATTCATTCATCATAATGCTGTATACAGGTGCAGAGGATTTGTCTGAAATAGGAAGTAGGGAATACACAAATATAAAAGAAACTATCACCAAGAACATTATATTTACTACTTTTCCCCAGGCATGTAGCTCATAACACGTTGCAAATGAGGAACCTCATGCATTGCCCGATTTGGATCTGCATCCTCAGTTTGAATCAGCCCCAAATTTGGCTAGGAATAATGGCCTCTTTTCCTCTAAAGCATGTTCGTTTTCCCATGGGGGCTCCATTCACTCTTTCTTGTTGTGCAGTCATTAGAGCTGTCTACAAATGGTTGATACTTGCTCTTTCTCTGGGCATCTGGTAACATTGCCCCTTCTTACTGGGTGGAATTTGTTCTTGACCATGTGTCTGGCATTGGCAAAGAAAATATACATAGAGGCTGTTTGGAGTCACCTAGGGAAAAGAGTTTTAAAGAGTCAGTTCGGCCTTTGCTATCTGCAGAGGATTCTTTTTTCCCTCTGCAGGGGCAAAATGGACTTTCTCACGTGCGTCTCACAGAATGGAAGAGAATGTGCAACTGATTTTGATGCACATGGCATGAGTGAAAAATAAACCTTTATTGACTTAGGCCAATGATGTATTAGTATTGTTTGTTTTCTCTGCCTAACTTAGCTTATCCTGAATGGTGCATTTAGTTATATCAGGTCATCTAAATCTTGCCCAGATGCTTCTTGAAAGCCTGTCATTCTCCCTCCTTTTCTTGTCTTCTTTTCAATTGCTCCCATGCTTTGTTCTATTTTTGAGCCAAGAATATATAATCATAACTATTATGCATATGAATTGTGCTAATAACAGACTGATGGTCTATTGGGGAGCATTTCTGAAAGTCAGTAAACAGATTTGGTATCCACCATCCAGAAAATATTGAGTTAATTCAAAAGACCACATCAAAATCTAAAGAAATGTCTTTATATTGATTTCTTTCCCTAATTAAAAACTTTATCTTCAACTACCAACTTTTAATATTCATAAGGTTATATTTTCCCCAATTGTGTGTATTTTTTTCTGTTTCATTTAAGTTAAAGTAGCATGCTTATTGTAAATAAAGACTTTGAAAACACAGTATTTTCTGAATATATAGTAGTTTATACAGAAGAATTCTTTCAACAATGTTTGTTGTGTGTCTTCTACATTCTGGGCACTTGTCTAGGTTGATGGAGACAAAGCAGTAACCAAACTAGCCTCTGTCTTCATGAAAGAGACTTTTTAGAACAATGAGAGTCATTGAAAACATATATAATCTGCCAAGTGATGATAAGTGCGATGAGGAAAAATGTAGTGTGTTAATGGGATAATGAGTCTCCATGGTAGAGCATGGTGGAAGGAGTAGAATAGCCATTTTATGAGGATTGCACAAGTAAGGTTTCTCTGAAAAGTGACATTTAAGCCAACCCTTGAAGAAGAGGAAGTTGGAAATTCTGAAATTTTGAGAAGTCACAAATAAATACATAAAATGAAATATTTTTTTTGTTACAACCAATCCCTCAGAAATACAAGCAATTATCAGGGCATACTATGAAAAATTATATGCCAACAAACTGGAAAACCTGGGAGAAATGGAAAAATTCCTAAACACCTACACACTACAAAAACTCAAACAGGAAGAAATAGAAAATTTGAACAGACCCATAACTAGTGAAGAAATTGAATCACTTATCAAAAATCTCTCAACAAATAAGAGTCCTGGACCAGATGGCTTCCCTGGGGAATTCTACCAGACATTTAAAGCAGAGTTAATACCTATCCTTCTCAAGCTGTTCCAAAAAATAGAAATGAAAGGAAAACTTCCGGACTCATTCTATGAAGCCAGCATTACTTTGATTCCCAAACCAGACAGAGACCCAACAAAAAAAGAGAACTATAGGCCAATATCCTTGATGAATATGGATGCAAAAATTCTCAACAAGATACTAGCAAATCAAATTCAACAGCATATAAAAAGGAATTATTCACCATGATCAAGTGGGATTCATTCCCGGGTTTCAGGGCTGGTTCAATATTCGCAAATCAATCAATGTGATACATCACATTAATAAAAGAAAGGATAGGAACCATATGAACCTGTCAATCGATGCAGAAAAAGCATTTGACAAAATACAACATCCTTTCTTAATAAAAACCCTCAAGAAAGTAGGGATAGAAGGAACATACTTAAACATCATAAAAGCCATATATGAAAAGCCCACAGCTAATATAACCTTAATGGGGAAAACCTGAGAGCTTTCCCCCCTGAGATCAGGAACACAACAGGGATGTCCACTCTCACCGCTGTTGTTTACCATAGTGTTGGAAGTCCTAGCCTCAGAAATCAGACAACAAGATGAAATAAAAAGCATCAGAATTGGCAAAGAAGTAGTCAAACTTTCACTTTTCGCAGATGACATGATACTCTACATGGAAAACCTGACAGACTCCGCCAAAAGTCTGCTAGAACTGGTACATGAATTCAACAAAGTCACAGGGTACAAAATCAATGTACAGAAATTTTATACATTTTATACATGCTTATAATGAAGCAACAGAAAGGCAAATAAAGAAACTGATCCCATTTACAAATTCACCAAGAACCATAAAATACCTAGGAATAAACCTAACCAAAAATGTAAAAGATCTGTATGCTGAAATATATAGGAAGCTTATGAAGGAAATTGAAGAAGACACAAAGAAATCGACAAAACATTCCATGCTCATGGATTGGAGGAATAAATATTGTTAAAATGTTAATACTACCCAAAGAAATCTACACATTCAATGCAATCCCAATCAAAATTGCACTGGCATTCTTCTCGAAGCTAGAACAAACAATCGTAAAATTTGTATGGAACCACAAAAGACCCCAAATAATCAAAGTAATATTGAAGAAGAAAACCAAAGCGGGAGGCATCACAATCTTGGACTTAAGCCTCTACCACAAAGCTGTAATCATCAAGACAGTATGATACTGGCACAAAAACAGACACATAGACCAATGGAATAGAATAGAGAACCCAGAATTAGACCCACAAATGAATGGCCAACTAATCTTTGACAAAGCAGCAAAGAGTATCCAATGGAAAAAAGACAGTCTTTTTAACAAATGGTGCTGGGAGAATTGGGCAGCAACATGCAGAAGAATGAAACTAGACCACTTTCTTACACCATTCACAAAAATAAACTCAAAATGGATAAAGGACCTGAATGTGATACAGGAAAACATCAAAACCCTAGAGGAGAAAGCAGGAAACAACCTCTTTCACCTCAGCTACAGCAAATTCTTACTCGACATACCTCCAAAGGCAAGGGAAGTAAAAGCAAAAATGAACTATTGGGACCTCATCAAGATAAAAAGCTTCTGCACTACAAAGGAAACAATCAACAAAACTAAAAGGCAACTGACGGAATGGGAAAAGATATTTGCAAATGCCATATCGGATAAAGGGCTAGTGTCCAAAATCTATAAATAACTCACCAAACTCCACACCCGAAAAACAAAGAATCCAGTGAAGAAATGGGCAGAAGACATGAATAGACACTTTTCCAAAGAAGACATCCAGCTGGCCAACAGACATATGAAATGATGCTCAATGTCACTCATCATCAGGGAAATACAAATCAAAGCCACACTAAGATACCACCTCTCGCCAGTCAGAGTTGCTAAAATGAACACATGAGGAGACTATAGATGCTGGAGAGGATGTGGAGAAATGGGAACCCTCTTGCACTCTTGGTGGGAATGCAAACTGGTGCAGCCATTCTGGAAAACAGTGTGAAGTTTCCTGAAAAAAATTAAAAATAGAACTACCCTATGACCCAGCAATAACACTGCTAAGAATTTACCCAAGGGATACAAGAGTGCTGATGCATAGGGGCACATGTACCCCAATGTTTATAGCAGTACTTTCAACAGTAGCCAAATTGTGGAAAGAGCCTAAATGTGCATCAACTATAAATGTGTATATAGCTTGTATATACAATGCAATACCACTTGGCAACGAGAAAGAATGAAATCTGGCCATTTGCAGCAACGTGGATGGAACTGAAAGGTATTATGCTAAGTGAAATAATTCAGTTAGAGAAAGACAGATACCAAATATTTTCACTCATATGTGGGTCTCGAGAAACTTAGCAGAAGACCCTGGGGGAGGGGAAGGGGAAAAAGAAAGTTACAAACAGAGAGGGAGAGAGGCAAACTATAAGAGACTCTTGAATACAGAGACCAAACTGAAAGTTTATGGGGGTGTGGGGGAGAGGGGAAAGTGGGTGATGGACATTGAGGAGGGACTGGTGGGGTAAGCACTGGGAGTTGTATGGAAGCCAGTTTGACAATAAATTATATTAGAAAATAAAATGAAATAGAATAAATTCAGAAAAGTAAAAAATAAAAATTACCCATTCTTCAACTACTATTAAAATACTTTTGTATTGGGGCACCTGGGTGGCTCAGTCGGTTGAGCGGCTGACTTCGGCTCAGGTCATGATCTCGCAGTCCGTTAGTTCGAGCCCCGCGTCGGGCTCTGTGCTGACAGCTCAGAGCCTGGAGCCTGTTTCAGATTCTGTGTCTCCCTCTCTCTGACCCTCCCCCGTTCATGCTCTGTCTCTCTCTATCTCAAAAAAATAAACGTTAAAAAAAATTAAAAAATAATAATAATAGAAAAATAAAAATAAAATATTTTTGTATTAATACTAGGGGCTTTGAAAAATAAATAAATATGTATTTTAATAATAATATACCATTAAAAGCTTTTTTTCCATTTATATCAATAACTTTCCTTTAAAAGTCTGGAATGTATGCTAAACTATTAACACAGGATGGCTCTTGAAAGTGGAATGATAAGAAACCTCTGTATTGTGCTTTTTACATTTTGTGTTACTGAATATTTTAATTCAGAAAACTCATAAGGTTTGAAAATATTCTTCTGCAGGGTAATCATCAATGGCTTTACAACATTCCATTATACAGCTAATTAGCTAAAACAAAATTTATTTTATTAAGCCACCATTATTGGCTATTTAATCTTTCCATTTTTTGGTGAATAATATGATTTTAATGATTTTCATGATAAATATATAATATACTGGGTACATTATAAGCTAATTAGACTTTCATGGACTAGCCTGGTAATATACAGTTTTGTATTCTATGGGAAATTGTATTATGCATTCCAAACTCTTTTATATAAGGAGTAAACTTTGGAGCATAATCCATGTATTAATTGTGTTCCCAATTTACAATGAAATATTTTTACATCTTGGGGGAGCTGGGGGGCCCAACTACTTAAGCGTCCAATTTTAGCTCAGGTCATGATCTCATGGTTCATGAGTTCAAGCCCCGCATCGGGCTCCCTGCTGTCAGCACTGAGCCGGGTTTGGATGCTCTGTCCCCTTCTCTCTCTACCCCTCTCCTCCTTGCTCTCCGTCTCTCTCAAAATAAATAAACAAACTTTAAAAAAAAAATAATACGTTTACATCTTGAGCTCCTTCTATACATTGCTTGAAGATGGATATATTTGTTAACCTTTAAATGTGCTGGTCTGACTTGGGTATCATATTGAACAAGTATTATTTTTTATTTAAAAGTTAACAGCACTAAATCATAATAGTTTAGACACTCAAATCATTTGCTGGGTAGGTGTGAGATTTGAACTGAAGAAGCTGATCAGGTGTATCCGTGGTTGAGGAAACTGTCTGATATACAAGTCTCAGTGTCCTAAGGAGCTTTCTACAAGAACCAGCCCTCCATCCCGGCTGGTTTGATTGCTCAACTTTGTGTTCAAACACACTTGGAACTACTTTTAACACAGTGCTCATTACATTGCTCTGAAATTGCTCTGCTCCAGTGTCTCCCGCATATCTGCAAACTTCTTAAACTCAGGGACCGCAAATTTTCTCCGTGAAATCACTATGTGTTAGACCAGTGTCTAGCACCTCTCAGGTCCTCAGGAAATGTTTACTGACCTGAACTAAGACCACCTGAAGGGTGGCATGGAAGACGGCATGAATACTGATGTTTGGCTGATGTTAACCCGCCCAGAAAAAAAAAAAAAAAAAAAAAAAAGCAAAATTTGAGAGAAAGGAACAATGGGAAGAATGGCGTGTTCGGGCTGGAAAAGTGCACACTCAACACAGAGATGGAGTCCCCTTCAGTAGACGGGACTAAGAGAGTGTTGGAATTGCACCTGCACTGCTCCAACACTGAAAAGGAGATAAAGGGATCGCTCTTCTTCCAACAGTGAAGAGTAGCCCTAACTTACACATGAAGCAGGTTTCACCCAGAAATAAACTCCAGTTAATAGCCTGACCCTTCCACTTTCTCCCTCACTGGTCTTCCACCATCCTTACCCCTTCTATCTGGACAAATTTAAGATGATTAAGAAAGGAGAAAAATAATTTCGTACAAATGAGGAGCACAGAATAGGTGCCGGGTATGTAAAGCTAATACCAACGGTCTCTCCCCACACCCTCACCCCCAACCCTACCATCACACTCCCTAAGGGAACCATGAGGATACAAGTCTCAGATCTCAACAGTCCCCGTGGCTACAGTATCAATTTTATCACCGTGTTTGCACTGAAATCATGCGCATCTTCTGGATGACTCCCAGCCAGTGACCAAATGTGGTAGAGGGAGAAACATGCCTGGAAGACGAGAAATTCTTTCAGGACACTTTGGCTTGAAGACTCCCCAGTGACCTTTCTGGACTTTCCTTAAGCTGTCCGGCAGCCTAAGAAAGTTCTAACACACATTCCTTCCTTTCCTGTCTTTAGCACTCAGGGTCAGACCTGCAGCAGGTCTGATGGCTCTCCCAGCCTTTCTGTCACTCTCTCCATTTTCTTTCACGAGACAGGCATTTCTCATAATACCATTCTTCACATTTAACCCTATCCGGCTTCTGCTTCCGCAAAGACCCTGAACAATAAAATAACATAGTACAACATGGATGGGTGCCCATAATGCCTTATACTCTATTTTATATAGGGTAGTCCCTTCTTATCCATGAGGGATACATTCCAAGACCCCCAGTGGATGCCTCAAAGTGCAGATAGTACCAAACCCTGTATGTACTATGTTTTTTTCTTATACATTTATAGCTATGATAAAGCTTAATCTATAGATTAAGCACAGTAAGATTAACGTCAATTACATAATGGAAAAACTATAAAATACATTGTATTAAAAGTTACGGAATGAGGTCTTTCTCTCTCAAAATACATTATTGGACTGTATTCACCCTTCTTCGAGTGGTGACATGAGATGATTACAAGCCTACATGGTAAGTTGGAGTGAGGCGTATGACGTGGGCATTGCGACATAATGTGAAGCTACCGCCGAGCTTCTGATTATACACCAGAAGGAGGATCATCTGATTCCAGACCCCAGTTGACTGTGGATAACTGAAAGCCTAGAAAGTGAAACTGAGAAGGGGGGGGGGACTACTATATGTATTGTATCTCTATATCTATCTATCTATCTATCTATCTATCTATCTATCATCTACCTATCATGCCCATCCACCCATTCATCCATCCACCTATCTAGCTTTTGAATGTATCCATAATTAAATTGTCAATATCTTGACAATGCCTGGTTTATCAGGGGCGGCAATTCTTCAAAGCTATGGGTATTAGTTTCCTGAGCTGCCATAACAAAGGATCCCAAACTGGGCGGCTCACAACAACAGAAATGTATTTTCCCAAAGTCCTGGAGGCTAGAGTCTGAAATTAAGGATCAGCAGGACCACAGTTTCTTTTGAAGTTTAGAGGAGAATCCTTCTTTGCCTCTTCCTACTTTAGGTATTTGCAAGCAATCATTGGTGTTCCGTGGCTTGTGGATGCATCATCCAGTCTCTGCCTCTGTCTTCACGAGGCTTTCCTTCTTTTGGGTCTTCTATATCATTTCTAAATTTCCCTCTTTTTATATAGTCAGGAGTCATTGGATTAAGGCCTACACTAACCCAATGTGATCTCATGTTAATTTGATTACTTATGTAAAGATCCTATTTCCCAAAAAAGTTGCATTCACAGGTATCACCAGGTAGGACTTGAATATACCTTTTGGGGGGGACCCCATCCACCACAACGGTGTGACTTGTCTTCACTGCTGTCAATGGTATTGCCCCAATTGCTGCAACAGGTCCTTATACTTCAAGGAATCTCTGCTTCTGTTGCTAACTGCTCACTCTCTCATCTCAGTCTGGTGACCCCAATGTCTCCAAAATTAATCACAATCACCTTTAAATCAGGCTTAACTGGTGTTAGCTCTGTTCATACACAGCATGCATGACAACTTGGGAATATATATTTTTTCAGTTGACATGTATCACATATAACAACTTGGGAGGCTAAACTGATAAGTGAAATGATGTCCTTCCTGAACTCATCAGCCACTGTCTCCCTACAACTTTGCATGGTCTCTCCGAACATGATGCATACTGGGAAGATAGGGTGGACAGTTTTCATGACACTTTCCTTTTGTTGCTCCTTTTTCTGTGTCTTTTTGGGGGCAAAATAATAAAAGGAAAACCATAGGCTTAAGACATTTAGGCATTTTTGAGGCTGGAAAAAATAGATATTTAAGGCTCATGGACCTTAAAGGGTTACTTTAGGCATGCAGTATTTCTAACCCAACACAATGTGGTAACTTTCTTTAAAATTTATATATATATATATATATATATATATATATATATATATATATATTTAATATTCATTTTTGAGAGAAAAAGAGAGAAACAGAGCACAAGCAAGGGAGGGGCAGAGAGAGAGGGAGACACAGAATCGGAAGCAGGTTCCAGTCTCTGAGCTGTCAGCACAGAGCTTGATGTGGGACTCAAACCCATGAACTGTGAGATCATGACCTGAGCTGAGGTCAGATGCTTAGCTGACTGAGCCACCCAGGCGCTCCTGTGGTGCCTTTCTAGGGATTGGCACAACAGATACACATAAAGGTGACAAATATTAAGCTTACAAGGAAGGGGGTGGGGGTGGAAAACAGTTGATTCAATCATATTATAATCTTTATAATTTAATAAATGTGCCAGTATCTATATATCTATAATTATGTCATAGAAAAGGCTTTCGTTACATGAAAAATATTGTGCTGGTTGCTAAAACACGAAGAGAAGATCAGTGTTATTTTTAAATCCCTACTATATGATAGGCACTAATCTTGGTCCTTTCCAAACATTTGCTTTTTAAATTCCTAAGGCCAACTGGTGTTAGTAGCTAACATTATCTATGTTTCTTCAGAAACTACATAGTGTGCGAGACATAACTGAAAGACAATTCAAAGCTTAAACTTGAAAACATATCCCTTCTTTATCAAGGGGAAATTAGTCAAGGTCTTTGACCATAAGGAACTAATTTTATTGTGTGTGTGTGGATGATTCCAAACTTAATGTGATTCCAAACTCATGTGATAAGTTTCTCCATTCATCCTCCTAAACATGCTTATTCCCAATTTCCTTTACCTTATTTCGTTTCACTGTTAGAAACCAGGTGGAAAGAGTCCACATTTATTCTTTTCTTTCCCTCTACCTCTGATTCCAATGCAAGGCAAAGCCTTTGACTTTACCTCTAAAGTGTATTATAAATACAATCACTTCTCCTCTTACCCTGGTGACCAACTCATTCCATGTCACCATTATTATCCTGCCAGGATTACTACAACAGCCATTGAACTGGTGGTCTCTTTTGCTTAATCTTGCTTCTACTACAAACATACAGTGATATTTCAAAAAATAAAAGATACTATGTAACTTCTTTGCTTAACACATTCCACTGACTTTGCATTGTAATCGGTATACGATTCCAGATCCTTACTTTGGACCACAGGTTCCACAAGAGTCTTTCACTATCTCTAACTGTATTTCTCTCTTCTACAAGGTCTGTCATTCTTGGACCATATTTCTCTCCTTATACAAGGTCTACGGTCCAGCTACATTTGCCCTGTATCTATGCATCAAACATCACGTGCTTTCTTACCTTGGGGAAGATTCACTTGCACTATGCTTTTCCTGCATGTAAGTTTTCATTGGTTTACACATGGCTATTTCTTACTTATCATTCCTGATTCAACTCATACATGAGCTCCCCAGAAAGGCATGAACACCCAAGTGAAGTAATCCATAGTCCATTGCCGTCGAGCTCCATCTCATAACCTGTTTGATTATTTTCATAGCATCATTACTGCCTTAAATTAATTAGCTGACTTTTTGAGTTTGCTTTTTTATTATCTGCATGTCCCTGGTGGAAATAATTTAAGTTCTGCAAGGGCAGATTTATCATGTTTACTTCTCTATTGCCAATATTCCAACTATGCCTGGCACGTAGAAGCTGTTCAAAATTTTGTTGTTGTTGTTGAATGAGTGATTTACAACACGTTATGTAAAGACAGATGTGAGCAACTGAATGCCTGGGGGAATCAGGAAAGATTGAATATTTGAGCTTGACCATGAAGGGCTCATTTCTTCAATAAATGTATTTTAGGCATGTACTGTGCACCAAGTGACACGTTAGGAGGAAGGGGTTACTTGACAGATCAAGGTATTTCACATATTGAACAACACAAGAGGACTATTATGAAACCCATAAGGAAGAGAGACAGCAAACACGACTGAAATTCAGAAAATGAAAGTATCATAGCAGGCTAGAGTAATCAATGAATGTTTACCTAGGATTGAGTGAAGACCCCACACCCCCAAAGGAAGAAGGAGTTTGAATTAGTGTAAAGATTAGACAGAAGTCTGTAACAGGAAGGATTATATTGCAGAGATTAGAGCAAGTAAATGTCTTATCAAGTGCCTTGGAGTACATTGTTTCCATAGTGCAGTGTTGGGAGATAATGGGGAAAATTCATCCTAAGTAGGTCCTAGAAGCCTGTAAGGCCAGGTTCTCAGGAAGGTTCTCAGGGCGGACCTATCAGAGGTGCCCTGCAACCAATCTCTTCAGTTATTATAAGGAAGTCATTGTGTACCATTTTGTTTAAAATTTATTACATTCCAGGGGCGCCTGGGTGGCTCAGTTGGTTAAGCGGCCGACTTCGGCTCAGGTCATGATCTCGCGATCCGTGAGTTCGAGTCCCACGTCAGGCTCTGTGCTGACAGCTCAGAGCCTGGAGCCTGTTTCAGATTCTGTGTCTCCCTCTCTCTGACCCTCCCCCGTTCATGCTCTGTCTCTCTCTGTCTCAAAAATAAATAAACGTTAAAAATTTAAAAAAAAATAAAAAAAATTATGACATTCCAGCTATATAAGGGTGGATGAAAGACAAATTCATCTTGAGTTTTTACTCTTTGGGACTAGAATTTTTGAAAAAATGATAGTAGAATCAGAAATAATTTTATAAGACATGTCTCCCTATGCTTTTGCATGAAAATTCATATCTGTATGCATATCTATACATACCTACACCTTCACTTAATCGATATCTATATATCTATCTGTATCACCAAAAGACAACATTGCTCTTGCTCCTTCCCAAAGCACAATCTCCACAAACAATGATAGAATTTTAGAGGTGGAAAAGTCATGTTATGTAGTGAAAATCATATAGCTTAAAGGTTAGCATTCTAATTTGTTAATCCTTTATGATGCATGCAATAGAGCTATTATTTTTGAAAGCTCACAGCAGAGAAAGAAAAGATCTTTTGATTATTAGTGACTTCATAGCTCAGAAATTGCAAGATTTTATATACTGGGGAACTTAATCGGTAATAAATTATTTTCAACTTTAGGCACTCTTAGTTGACTCGGCTGGTTAAGTGTTGCACTCTCGATTTCAGATCAGGTCATGATTTCACGGTCAAGCCAAGCTTTGGGCTCTATGCTGACAGCATGAAGCCTACTTGGGATTCTCTCCTTGGGATTCTCTCTCTCCCTCTTTCTCTGCCTCTCCCCTATTCACGTGTATGCTCTCTCTCTCAAAATAAATAAGTAAACATTAAAAAATATATTCAACTTTAGTTTCTGATAATTTTATACAGAGGTATATCATCCAATTACCCTGTGTGTGCATGTATGCACCCACATGCATGTATGTCTCCTTGCTTTTTGTCTCTATGTTTTATGCGCGCACACACACACACACATACACATACCTCTATACATATATACATATACAAATATGTGTATCTCTAACATATTTGCATATGTATATATGAGACTGTATGTCTATGAGTATACAAAAGAGAAATAAATAAAAAGCAAGGATATTAATGGTTTATCAAAATGGGTCATCTGTATAAAATCTAAACCTATCTATATTTGATTTATTTTTAATGTTTATTTACTTTTGAGAGAGAGAGAAAGAAAGAGACAGAGAGAGAGCTGGAGAGGGGCAGAGGAAGAGTGAGACACAGAATCCAAAGCACGTTCCAAGCTCTGAGCTGTCAGCACAAAGCCCAACACAGGACTCAAACTCACGAACCATGAGATCATGACCTGAGTGGAAATCAGACGCTTAACCGACTGAGTCACCCAGGCGCCCCATAAACCCATCTATATTTGAATTAATATTTTTCTTTCTTTCTTTTTTAATTTACTCTCCACATCCTGTGTTTAGTTATTAAAGAGAAAAAAACGCCAGATTCCCATAAATCTAAACATGTGGAGAGAAGTTTATCTTCCAGACCAAGAAATGGGACTAAGCTAGCACTTTTCTGTGGACTGGGTTTGTTTGCAATAGCAGAACAAGATCCGCATGTCCTTACAGCTCTGTTTGCTCTATACAAATATTTCTGGATTTCCTTAAGAGCTGTTGAACTGGCACAGATGCCTAAGTATTTTGAATCATTTTTGCTTTCTTCATCGAGACTCATGGTTTTAAATCCCAGGACTCGCTTGAATATGACGGATTTATTCTCCAGATCACTGTCTGGCACATTAAGAGGAGACGAGATGGCATTGACTTTTTGGGAAAAGGAAAGGGTTCACGGTTCCCTTGGGGCAACGAGAACCCAGGAACCCATGCACACCACAGCGACTAAATAATTAAGTTCAGGTTATTAAAAAAAAAAGGAGAAGATGGGGCGCCTGGGTGGCTCAGTCGGTTAAGTGTTGGACTTCAGCTCAGGTCATGATCTCACGGGTCTCTGAGTTCGAACCCCTCATCGGGCTCTGTGCTGACAGCTCGGAGCCTGGAGCCTGCTTCGGATTGTGTCTCCCTCTCTCTCTGCCCCTCCCCCATTCACGCTCTGTCTTTCTCTATCAAAAAATAAATAAATGTTAAAACAATTTAAAAAAAGAAGAAAACTCGAGAAATATAAATAAGCCCTTTGGTATTGTTGCAGAGAAAACATGATCAAATAGGTTGGTAGTATCATGGTAGAAATCATATCCACACAGAACTTCTAAATTATTTTTCCTCTGCAAAAATGTACAGAAAAAAAAGGGGAAAAGAACAAGGTTCAAAATTATATTCATACTTTATTAAAATAATTAGGCACCATCCATTAGAATCCCTAGCCCCTGGGAAGCAATTTTATTTCAGAATAGGTTTTGCTGTTGATAATAAAAATAGTGTCAACAATATTTAAAGAATAATTGTGCCATGAAGCTCTTAGAGACTATTATGAATTTTTTAAAAGTCAAATGATTTTTCTTCCTTCTATTAGATAACCGCAGTACCCTGAATGTCTATCAAATTCTAGAAAGGTTGGTGGCAAATTCCTTTAAGTGCTCCATCTGCCAATTATGTAAACGAAGTTTTCAGGATGATATGATTTCTCTGGGTATAGGTTATCATAGCTAAGGAAACAGCACATCTATGGTGTTGTCAACAGACCATCAATCTGGGCCCTGCCTGTTTGTAGAAGAATGAAGATAAAGGGCCCTAGGGCAGATGAGACACAGAAGATCGAATATTCTACTCCCTTTGCTCCCGCAAGTCTCAGTTCTCTTGACAGGTGGGATTTCCACTTAGTCCACAGTAGGTTAAAAACCTGGAGGGCCGAATGAAGCATTTTAAATTTGTATTGGGTTGGCATATGGGCTTTTCAGGTAGGGAGGCGGAGAGGCTGTGATCAAAACGGTTGGCACCAGTCATGAAGTCTCTGAGAACTCTCGTTGCCCCTGGATGCTCCATGTGGGTTTTATTACACGTCATATCTCAACAACGGATCAGTAGTCCCAACAAGGAGGTGGCTGTCATTGCCCTCCTTTTAAGATTGAGGAAACTGAGTCACAAGTTGTTTAAGTCATTAGTGAATGGTGTAAGAAATGTAAACCTAGTCCTGGCTAGTGCCACAAACAGTATTCTTTCCGGCATGTTGCACAGTCTCCCTGGAAGCATAAATACTAATCAAAAGTGCATACTTATACTGACAATCGGGCTAGACTTTTCTCCTCGAAGCCAAGGTCTGTGTTAGCATGGATTAGGTTGACCAAATGTAGCTATTTGGGAGTAAAGCGCATACAGATGAAAACAAATGCTAATGACAAAAATAGATGAGTTTTTCATGATTTAAGCATTTGTGTTTTGAAAGGAATACGTGAAAAAAAATCATCGTTTAACTTGGCCAGAATCAATGAGAAAGCCATTAGTACAGGGGTACTGAAATCAGGATTCTTAACTCTCGGAGATCAGTGTGAAAACTTGTTTTTGTTGTTGTGTGTGTGGTGTCATCAACAATAACATTAAATAACTGTTAACTTCTGACAGCGTGACCTGTGATGCATCGCTCTCTACACAGTGGTATTACTATGCATAACCAAATGTATCTGATATTTTAGGAGAACAGAGTAGTCAGGTGCAGAGAAAGATCTTAAATTATTTGAACACGTTTGTTTCTTTTCTTAAAACGTTAAATCCACACAGTCCTACTGTATATCTTAAATGATGACACAAATTGTTTGTTACTAAAACCTTGTGCTGAATTTTTGTTGATCATTTGACTTATACTAGCCTCACAATGGGACAGGAAGAGAAATATGCCCTTTCTTGGGAAAGTCCTGCAGTGTTATGAAAACAAGAATATGGCAGAGGTTGTAAGTTAACTTTGAAAGTGCGCTGATAAACTCTGAATTATTTATTTGTGAAATTCAAAACATGTGTGGGTCAGTGCTTGTCAGACAAATTCGCTAAATCTTTAGTCCAGTATCACTGAGCACTGTACTCAGTGATTTGGAGAAATTAAAAGGTAAGATTTCTCTTACTGGAAATCAGTCACGAGCTGGCTTTGCATGTCTCTATTTTGGTCTGGCATACACATTTACTGGAAAGCCTAAAGCAACCTCTACAGAAATTTCGAATTAGGAAATGATGTGATATTATTTCCATTTCAATTATTGGTCTAAATGGCATGATAATAATAACTTGATGTCGTGAATATGTGTGTGTGTGTGTGTGTGTGTGTGTGTGTGTGTAGGTGTGCGTGTGTGCTCGTACGTAGAGGTAAACATTATCTGGATGCAAGGATGTACACATTTCAGAATATCATGGCCTCCAGATTATAGCTACATAGGAGAGAAAACAAAGAAACACGCCCTTTGAAAATTTGGACAAATTTGTAAGCACATACAGTTTAAAATTTCCAAAAGAGGCTATTTTACTGGTATCAATTTTGATGTTGGAATTTATTTAAGGAGTTCAGCTCACATAGAATCGTACAAACAGAGTTAACGTTAGAGAACTTTCTGCTTCTTCAGGGTCACCGGTTCATGTCATCACCATCTGGATTATAATAGTCAAGTGTGGGAAACCAACTTGGTGTAAACTGACATCTTCCCCACCAATACTTCCCTCAATAAAATAGATATATGTCTACAAAGAGCCAGACTCATATATTTCTAAATTTCTAAAGAGTGATTACATCCTTTTGTTGTGTTTCCTGCAAAAGCTTGGGTTTATACTCATGAGCTTATGCAGTTCCTTTGAACTCTTGGCCTTTTAGAAATAAACAGGCTTTGGGACACCTGGGTGGCTCGATCCGTTGGGCATCCGACTTCGGCTCAGGTCATGATCTCGCAGTTTGTGGGTTCGAGACCCGCGTGGGGCTCTGTGCTGACAGCTCAGATCCTGGATCCTGCTTCAGATTCTGTGTCTCCCTCTCTATCTGCCCCTCCCCAGCTCATACTCTCTCTCTCTCTCTCTCTCTCTCTCTCTCTCTCTCTTTCTCTCTCTCAAAAATAAATAAACATAAAAAAAAAGAAATAAACAGGCCTGGACAGAAGTAATCAACAAGCCATCTCAGAGAGGAAAAAGAGGAGGACAAAATGAGAAAATTCAAGGCCATTTCTTTACATGCTGGTACCCAACCATTCTCCTCCATGGTCTTTCATGCGTTTTGACTAAGGGAAGACTACTGATAAATTCCAACAGAGTCACCACTTAAAAAATGTGTTCCAGAGAAAATCCAAGTTGCTTTGAACATCTCAGGGAAGTCATCCCCAGTCATATTTCATATAACAAAACTTCATGAATTTGGTTACATTTCTAAGTTTCTGCTCTTCCCAGATAATACTGTGGGGTGTTTTAACGTGTCAAAATGTGTTTTGGGGGGTGGTAAAGTTAGTAAAATGAGGAATTCCAAAGAAGCCCTAGACTGGCGATTCAATTTTATGTTTGCCACAAAATCAAAGTCTGTTAGCTATGCTGAATTTCATAGCACCTTGCACATTGTAATTCTGCTGCCCATGTAAGAGTATGAACAACCTACAAGGGTACTGTGATCAAGCATATTATTAGCAAAGTGCAAACGGGAAAATGGTGAGACTAAGTAACCTGGCTGCCCCCCAGAGCTCATGAGTAAAGAATGAACTAAACCCAGCTTATCTGACACGGGGCCTATGCCCTTCTTGGGCAGCAGGTAGCCCTTCATAACACTGCAGTGCCAGGCAAGCGCAGGACTCAGAATTGATTCCTTCTGCTTTAGAAAAGATTAACTGAGGACATGTCTCATGGGAATGGGGTTCACAAGGTCACATAGCTAACACATAAATACGGCATTCCGTGTTCCTTCAGCCATTCACCTTTTTAAATCTGAATTCAAGTTCAAATTTCGTATCGCTTAATCTTTAAGTTTTCAAATCTTGAAAGGCTCAGGTAGCCCATGCTAAACAATGTAGATAAATATCGTATCTCAAAGATTGTTTTGTAGAGCTTTGTTGTTTCATTTAGGGAGTAATTGTCTTTAAAGTCAGGAGCCCTTTATTAAATGTCCTTTACAGATCTCAACCCATTCCAGTTCCCACAATGGGTATACAGTAGGTATATAATAAGTGAAATAGGTATTATTTATGTAACTTACACAATGTGTTTTTGGTAAATTTATGTAATTTTTACTGCTGCTTATAAAGGAATAGATTTAGGAAAAATAATTTCTTGTCTTGGCTGTGCTGCTAATATCTAGTGAGGCCTTGGGTCATATGAATTTTCAATGCCTCGGTTTTCTTTTCAGTGAAATGGAAATTCTATCATATTTCTTATCTTCATTCCCAGTATTAGCATTATCAGTTCATTTGATTCTCTCTCACTGGGTAATCTCCCATTTGATTCTTTTATTAAACAGGAGGGGGGAGAATCCAAATGCTCTCAGAATGTTCATCATATGTTAGCACAGTTCTTAAGGCTATGTTCATTTCATTCTGGGTGCTGTTTGAATGTATGAAAATGGACAGGTGAGAGGATCCCTTTGTGTTTCTGTTCCCACTTAGGTAATTGAGAATATCTTTGATCTGTAGTGTAGAATAAAATAAAATAACATAATTTGAAAATGGCTGGAATTGAGTCTTAAAGTTTACTAATTGCTGAGGCACCTGAGTGGCTCAGTTGGTTAAGCCTCTGACTCTTGATTTCAACTCAGGTCATGATCCCGCAGTTCATGAGTTCAAACCCTTGCATCAGGGTCCACACTAACAGTGTGTAGTCTGCTTGGGATTCTCTCTCCCTCCCTCTGCCCATCCCCTTCCTCTGTATCTCTCTCTGTCCCTCTCTCTCTCTCTCTCTCTCTCTCTCTCAAAATAAACTTAAAAATTTACTCATTTCTTACTTCTTTTAAAAGAATAGATCAGTAAAGAAATTAAAGATTTTTACTCATATTTCTGTATCCATGTGTGTTAAATTCTTTCTGATTCTTCTTCTTGTGGCTATAATTATTTATATGGTTGCTCCTTGACTTTCCCATGGCTTGTTTTTGTTTCACCTATCTTTGATACATGTAAATATTATTTCTTAGCTAGTCAGTATTTTATATACATTAGTCTCCCTTCTAGATCATTAATCCGCATGAATTAAAGCTCACTTAACTATCTGTAAGATATCTTTCTTTAGTCAAATTTTTGGTGGTTACTGCTCTTGTCTGCAAATCCTTCACAAAGATTGCTTTCCAAGATTCTGTATCCATAGGAACAATAATTAAATTTTCTTCTTCTATTAGCAGTGTCTCACTACACATATCTTACGCGTTTGTGAAGCTTGCCTTTATTCTATCTTGACATTTATTTCTAATTTTGTAACAAAACACTTGGCAATTAATTTGATCTACTATGGTTTAGCACTGGTAAAAATTTCAGTTCAGAATTTAGCACCTCTCTGTGATGTTTCTTTTCCACTTGGAATAAGTACCTTTCTATACACTTAAAGATAATCTGCCAGTCCATTATCATGTGCAGTGTCTACGGAAAAATAGGCTGACCTTCTCATTGTTTTCTGAAACACTAAGAGTGAAACCCAATAAAGTTGTTTTCTTAGTTACCACCTTTACTGCAATGCCAACACACAAAGGAAGGTTTTGTTCTTGGTCCTCTTTATTCCCATACTGGCGCAGTCATTGACCTCTACTGCATATCACTACCTCCATAACTAGCCTTTCACTTCCTCTCCCACCAAAAAATTAAGTACAAATTTTTAGTATTGTCTATGTCCTCAGAGTGAACTGAGCATTTTCATCCTCCAACTAAATGATAATTCGGATTTTTCATAACATGTGATTGAAGCGATAATGAAATTTGCACCATTTTTTTTTTGTGTTTAAAATGTCAACAGGTCCTATTTATGCACTTTATTTCCATTTTCATCAAAATATATGGTATTGAACTATAGTTTAAATTATTTCCTTATTTTGCCTTTCCTTCCTTTATTTTTCTTTATGCCTTTCTACCTCTCATTCTGTCTCCCCCTCTCTTTCTCTCTTTCCTTCTTACTTTTTCTTTCTTTCTGTGAAACGCTGTTTGTGTATGTGTGCATGTGCACACTTTCATCAAGGCAACATAAACAGGATTCTGTAATTAAATTAAAATAGATTCAAGCATAAAGTAATGAACAGATGCCCAGTACCCTGAGTCTTTTTATTTAAGTATATTATGTACTTCATATCATTTAATTTTTTTCCACTTCAGTTATTACTCTATTTCTTGAGTTCAAGTGCAGATCCTTCATGCAACTTTTGTAATAGGGTAGATGGGAATGAACTAAAGTAGGATTGGAATGTATTTTATGTAAAGGGATTAAACATTTTTCCAAGAGCCAAAAACTCATACAATGTCTCTTGAACTGTAGCTAGATATTTTTCCCCAAATAAAATCCCGTTTTAAAAACCTCTCAAGGAAATTCCAGAGTACCCACTTATCCTCTAGTCTTTCTGGAAGAGGATTAAAAATCTGGAGGAAGTAAATGAAATTTAACCTGCTCCATAAAAGAACATAGCTTGGATTTTATTCTCACAGCACAACAATGCAAAAAAGCAGGGTTAACATTTAGTCTCACAAACTTCCTTTTAGGAGCAAACTCAAAAATTTCTACTTTCACCAAAGCATTATTAAAGATGCTTCAACCTTCAGGACCTTCTCGTGTTTTTTTTTTTTTTCTTTTTTGTAAATCACTTAGAGCTGGACATTGTCTGAGCCTAAAAGAGTACTTTAAACAGCAAAGCCAGACATTTCTTACTCGACTTCCTGAAAACTCAGACTTCATGAAGATTTGGCTTTCATTCCTTCTACCCTTGGTGAAGTTCCAAACTTTTTAGATTTATATCTCTCATTGAAGACAAAGTAGCAGCATATCAGATTTTTATTTTCTAGAGAATAACAGTTTCTAATTAGGGGCTTTGCAACTATAAACCACTTGGAAAAATATTTAGGCCAACTCCTACAACTCCTGGCATTGTTCCTTCAGTTGAGATCAGGCTTCCTTGCTGAAGGAGAATAAACATTATCTCTGTTCATGAGTGAAGGCCGTGTTCCAAGTCCTGGGACTTCCAACTCCCTCACTACAAAATGTGACCCCAGTCGTATTCTTCCCAGGAATGCTTTGCTATCTTGATCAAATGTTTTCATACGTGTCAGGGTCGTCAACAGGGACATATATCTCAACTCTGGCTCTCTACACCATCTATCTTATCTAGAAATGTGGAAGATCCTATTCTAGTTTATCCTCAACTGTGGTTTAATATGTTCTTTGAAAAAGCCAATGGTATTTATAGATGTAGAGAAAGGCTTTATAGGTTTAGAGATAATGATAATAATAGTTGACATTTATTGATCACTCGTCCTGTGCCAGCCACTGTATTAAGCATGGTACAGCAACCTCTCTTTAGGTTGAATGCACCCAACAGCCCTGTAAATTAGATGCTATCTTTCTCATTTTCTAGAGGAGAACCCTTAGATTTATAGAGTTTAGGAAATTACCCCTAAGTTTCCCAACAGGAGAAAGGTAGAATTAGAATTCAAATGCAAATTGGTTTGGTTACAGAGGCTTTGACCTTAAATATTACATCATATAATTGAATCACAAATGTACTTACTTTGCAATATGTGAGATCATATAGTTTGAGCATCAGTCAGCCTAAAAAATGATATAAGAAAGAGAGGAAAATATGAACTAATTTTGAAAAACACTGCCCTTCCTGACACTGAACCCATTTCAAAGGCCACAGTAGCTATTAAAGGAAAATAATAAATGGATTTAACTTGGGAGTATTTCAGGGAATTCCCCAGAAAATCATTGAATATTTTCCATATTAAAAAAATATAACACTACCACTTTTATAATAAGACAATATTGGTAAGCAAAATATTTCAAATTATTTTAATACTATCTGACACAAATATGAAAGACTTACTGTCATCTCATTGTTTTCTGCCAATTCCATGAGGAAACAAGAGTAGGAAACTACCTCCACCCTATATAAAAATATTAAAAAGTTTCAAAGTACAAGGAAAATAATCTATTTTAACCTATTTTTAAAGTTATTTTCAAAGAAACCATTTATATGAAACCAACATTACTTTGCTTAGAAGCATAAGGGGTCAAAAGAATAGTTTCTGAACTGCAGTTTTTCTGGGGAGGGGGTGGGGTTAGGGGTTTCCACATTACTCTCTTAAATATAACAGAATGCTCAAGAAATGGCAGCAGTGTTCTTAATCTTTTCTTCTTTGCAATTTCCATCTTATTTTGGAACTTTTCCATTCATTTCTGTGAAAACTTTAAGATCCATTAGAGAACATCTGATATTATACGCACTTAGTAGCTAGAAAGAGTGAAATTATCTCCATCCATCAACTCAGTATACAAAACAACAGCACCCATTAGAAGATAATGCAAAAACAACAAATCAAAGCAAATCCACTTCAGCTATGGAATCCAGGTGACAAGCAGAGTTTCCTTCATTTATACATCAGAGTTCCAACTGATTGACTTATGTCCGCCCTCAATTCCCTGTAAAGGCCACTGTTATCACCAATTGATAAAGCAGAGCTGAAATCATTACTTACTAAAGGAAAAGACCATCTTGAAGGAGGCTTGAAGGGTGCCATAAGGCGGGGGAAGAAAGAGGGATGAGTATTTACAGGCTTTTAGAGTCTGTGGTCTAGTGGTTTAAAGGAAGTTTTCCAATATAGAGATCCAACTGGGATTGGCCAACATTTTTGAAATAAGAGTTTAGAACTAATGGACACAGCAAGGTGAATGTTGAAAGTGATCTCATAAATAAACATTTGCCCAGTTGAACCATCTTTTGTCTTTGGAAAGTAACTATTTACCTGGTTGAACACTACGTTGTCTTGGAAAGGAGGTTAGTTGAGTAGTATATTATTCAGGTAAATTAATCTTCAGAAGTTCTTGAAGCAACCAGTGAAATTATTGTTCTGAGCAGGGTTTTCCAAAGTCTTATCTTTTGGCAGAAGTTTCAGGAGCAAAGGGTAGAGTCATATTGTCTTAAGTGGCCTATCTTAGTCAACCTGGCCAGCTATAACAAAAATACCATAGACTGAGTGGTATAAACAAGAGAAATTTTTTCTTATACTTCTGGAGCCTGGGAGTTCCAAGATCAAGGTGCTAGCTAATTTGGTTCCAGATGAGTTCTCTCCCTGATTTGTTGACAGACACCTTTTTGAATTACCTTCACACTGTGGAGAAAGAGAAGAGATAATGTCTCTCCTGTCTTTTTACTTATTTATTTATTTTATTTTTTGTTAATAAGAATATAAATCCCAGTCATGAAAGCTTCACCCACATGACCTAATTAAACTTCCAAAGGCCCAGGGGCGCCTGGGTGGCTCAGTCGGTTAAGCGTCTGACTTCGGCTCAGGTCATGATCTCGCGGTCTGTGAGTTCAAGTCCTGTGTCAGGCTCTGTGCTGACAACTCAGAGCCTGGAGCCTGTTTCAGATTCTGTGTCTCCCTCTCTCTGACCCTCCCCCGTTCATGTTCTGTCTCTCTCTGTCTCAAAAATAAATAAAGATTAAAAAAATTAAAAAAAAAAATAAAAAAAACCTTCCAAAGTCCCAACTCCAAAAATGATCCCATTGGGAACTAGGGTTTCAACATATGAATTTGGGACACACAAATTTCAGTCCCTTAGCATGGCCTTGTTTCTTAGCCTGATAGCTGAGTTATGGGACTGCAGTCTTGGTTCACAACTTAATATCTCATGATGACTCTATTTTCACGTTCGAAACAGGTTTGTTTTTGTTGTTGTTGTTCTTTTTTTTAAATGTTTAATTATTTTTGAGAGAGGGAGAGAGAGAGAGAATGGGGGAGGGGCAGAAAAAGAGGGAGACACAGAATCTGAAGCAGGCTCCAGGGTCTGAGCTGTCAGCATAGAGCCTGACACAGGGCTGGAACCCACAAACTGTGAGATCATGATCTGACCCAAAGTCGGCCGCTTAACCGGCTGAGCCACTAAGGCACCCCTGTTCTTTTATTATTTATTTATTTATTTATTTATTTATTTATTTATTTATTTATTAGAGAGAGCATGTAAACACAAGAGCTGGTGAGAGAGGCAGAGGGAGAATCTTCAACAGGCTCCACGTTCAGCATGGAGCCCCATGCAAGGCTTGATCCCATGACCCTGGGATCATAACCTGAGCCAAAATTGAGAGCTGGATGCTTAACCAGCTGAGCCACCCAGGCACCTCACATTTGAAATGTTTTAAAGGTTATAGATAGACTCCCAAGAAAAAGTAGAGAATCTAAAACAGACAAACAAAAAAGAAACAATCTCTGATAATAACAATAAAATATTAGTTGACTTCTGACTCTTCTTTTAAAGGCATTCTCCCAGTATATCAGTTGGTCTCTACAAAAAAAAAAAAAAAAAAGGGACAAGTACTATTAGAATGAATCTTCATTAAAAAAAAAAATGAAAGATCTGACTCTCAGAAAATTTGAATCATGTAACCATGATCATGAGCTAGAAAGCTCCAGAACTACAACTATGGCTATGATGCCTGGTGCCAGACCACACATCCATCCAGACACTAAAAATAGCATCAAACCCAAAAAAATCAATGAGACATGACTTTGGGGAAAAAATGAAAAATAAAGACTCCTCGTATTGATACAATAACATCAAAGGATGTATTTAAATTAGCCTAAAAATATTAAACTCTATTATGATTCATTTGATGCAAATACACTCCCACAATTCCTCTGCCAATGAGTTTCAAATTTTAGCTATTAGTTATTCTTAAAATCTACACTTTAAAGACAGTTGATAAATTGCTTATCGTGTTAAAAAGGGATAATAAATTAAGGCCCTGTCAGCAATACCAAACAAAATCAATTTCACTACTCTGGCCGTTTGGCCGTCAAACATTTGGTTTCCTCAAGAATGCTTGGTTTGAAGGAAAGACCCTAGGGTCTGACTTTCTCATTTTTATAACTCATCCACAGAGATGGTGAGGACATCTGGTGTTTGGAATAATCACAATTCCTTATCACGTACTCTTCATAAAAATAAAGTGGATATTAGCAATTAACTACCAGGATCAATCCAAAACAATATGAAATATTTATTGCTACCAAAGAGCCCTTCCAAAAAAATGTGGGGATTCCATCTGCATATAAAAATTCTAAAGGGGCACCTGGGGGGTTCAGTCGGCTTCGGCTCAGGTCATGATCTGGCAGTCTGTGAGTTCGAGCCCTGCATCAGGCTCTGTGCTGATGACAGCTCACAGCCTGGATCCTTCTTTGGATTCTGTGTCTCCCTCTCTCTCTGCAACCCCCACCCCCACCCCCAGCTTGTGTTCTGTGTCTCTTTCTCTCAAAAATAAATAACCTATTAAAAAATTCTGAAGTAGCTGAATTTCGTAAAATGAGAGTGACTAGAGATTTTATTACTCTAGGCAATTTATAAGTTTTTTTTATAATGTTTATTTTTGAGACAATGTGAGAGACATAGTGCAAGCAGTGGAGGGGCAGAAAGAGGGAGACACAGAATCTGAAGCAGACTCCAGCCTTAAGTTGTCAGCCCAGAGCCCAATGCAGGGCTCGAACTCATGAACTGTGAGATCATGAACGGAGCCGAAGCCAGAGGCTTAACCAACTGAGCCACTCAGGCGCCCTGGTAATTTATAAGTGTTAATTTCATAATTCAGTTGTCTACTAATAAATTACTTTTGAACACATCTAAAATACATTTTGGTGTTATTTTTCTCATACGATCTGAAAAATGGCACATTTTTCCTCAACTTTCCTCACATATGCTCTCAAATGAAAATTTTGAGATCCATCATCTGATATCCAAGCACACAGCTCAGTGTTCAATATCTTTGAGAAACAAGAATGATGAACCAAGGTTTCTCAGATATTTCAGGTGTTGGCTCTTTCAAATTTCCCTGATGTTTTTTCATAGTAAAACTGTGCATTGTGTCTTACCATGACAGGGACCTAAGGGAGATTAATTTATAATTTATTAAAATCTGAACATGCTAAGATTGAAAAACTTTACCACCTTCATACCATCAAAATGATTTAAAAAATTCTATGATAATATTTATTAACAAACTAGGTTATTCAGTTAAATTGAATATTTAAAGGTATAATTATATTAGCAAACCCCTAGTAAGACAACTAACACTATTTTTAATAACTTTTTAAATCTAAATTCCAGGGGCACCTGGGTGGCTCAGTCGGTTGGGCGTCCAACCTCAGCTCAGGTCATGATCTCATGGTTTGTGAGTTCAAGCCCCGTGTCAGGCTCTGTGCTGACAGCTCAGAGCCTGGAGCCTGCTTCAGATTCTGTGTCTCCTTCTCGCTCTGCCCCTCCCCTTCTCATGCTCATGCTCTGTCTCTCTCTCTCAAAAGTAAATAAACATTAAATAAATAAATATAAATTTAAATTCCAATTAATTAACATACAGTGTTATATTAGTTACTCAACATTTAAACACAACACCTCGTGCTCATCAGAAGTGAACTTCTTAATCCCCATCACCTATTTAACCCATAGAAAGAAACAATCAACACAATCAAAAGGCAACCTACAGAATGGGGGGAGATACTTGCAAATTATGTATCTGATAAAAGGTTAGTATCCAAAATACATAAATAACTTATAAAACTCAACACCCCCAAAATGAATCATCCAATTAAAAATGGGCAGAAGACATGAAGACATATGTTTCCAAAGAAGATATTCAGATGGCCAACAGACACCTGAAAAGATGTTCAACATCACTCATCATCCGGGAAGTACAAATCAAAACAATGAGATATCACTGCACACCCATCAGAATGATTAAAGTCAACAACTCAAGAAACAATATATGTTAGTGAGGATGTGGAGAAGGGGGAACACTTCTGCACTGTTGGTGGGAATGCAAACTGGTACAGCCACTCTGGAAAACGGTATGGAGTTTCCTCAAAAAGTTAAAAATGGATTTAACAATTACCTACTAGGTATTTATTCAAAGAATACAAAAAAAATGAATTCAAATGGATACATGAATCCCAATTTTTATAGTAGCATTACCTGAAATAGCCAAATTATGGAAAGAGACCAAGTGTCCATCGATAGATGAATGGACAAAGAAGATGTGGTATATATAATGGAATATTACTCAGCTGTCAAAAGGAATGAAATCTTGCCATTTGCAAGAACAGGTTGAGAGTATTATATTAAGCGTAATAAGTCAGGCAGAAAAAGACAAATATGATTTCACTTGAATGCAAAATTTAAGAAACAAAACAAATGATCATAGGGAAATGAAGAGAGGCAAACCAAGAAACAGACTTTTAACTATACAGAACAAGATGATACTTACTAGAGAGGATTTTTTTTTAATTAGTTAAGGTCATCTAGACACATCAGAACACTTTTTAAGAGGCATGGTCTGGAAATGACCAAGGATTACACAGAAAAAGAAAAAAGTAAAATAAAGGAGGAAAATTTCAGAAATAGGGGAGATTGATTATGAATAATTGATATCTAGTAGGTAGGATGAAGGTATTGTGATGTCATGGAAAGTTTTTTTCTCGTGATGAATTTTAAAGAGAAAAGTGGAGAGATAAAGAGAAATGGAATAATAATGTCTATATTATTCTGGATAATGTATATTATTAACACAACCCTTGTCTTTTACAATAACTAAAATATACATGTTAAAACAAAGACAAAAGCAGAGAAAGCACACCTAATCAAGCCTAAATTATTCATGAAAAGCAGAAACATGGACCAACCCACATCAATCAGATTCAAATACATATTTTATTCTCCCCCAAACTGTCTGTATCACCCTTAGTATGCCAACACAGCCAACCAACAAAGCTAATAATGATCTAAGAGCAGCGCAAAACACAAGATCAACCTGACTGATTGAGTTTTGACTCAAAAATTCAATCATGATATGTCATTATTATCCTCAGGTCAATAATCCAGAATTAATTTGTATTCTTTCTAAACTTTGTATAAATTGTAATTGGCTCAATGCTTTTGCTTGAAGGCAAAAGTATATATAGATGACCATTGCTAGACGTTATATTTAAAGAATATCTCTATTTCTATTATTAAATGAAAAGGTAAGTTTCAGCATCAAGCTGGCAACATACATGAGCTATGTGTAAAATAGCAACGTACATGAGCTATGTGTAAAATTATACACTGTAAATAACTATGAATTCTGTTCTCACTGTAATAAAATATAAAAATTACAAAAATAAGTGACATTTTGAAACACTTGAAGTATTACTTGCCTTTTTCTGATCGTGCAGAGATAAGACACATTTAGAGTACTTTTTAAAAAATCAATGTACATTTGTTTGTAGTCACTAAAAACACTGTAGTAGTTGAAAAGCACACAATATAGAGTATAATATAAAAGGTCTATTCAAACATATGCAGGTGCTGAAGAGAATGATGGAGGGAATGCTATTTCTTGCTTTAAGGACATATTGAAACTAGGCCCCCAACACATCAGTGGCTGTTGTCAAACAGCGCTCATCAGCAAAAATTAGCAAACAAACACACAAACAAACAAAAAACATGTGCATAGTTTGCAATGAATGAATGTGTCCTAATGTAGTTTGTAGGAGATTAAGGTAATAATTTAAAGATATTAAGTGTTAATTTGAAGTTATTCAAGAGCTATTATCATTCCAGAGGGAAAAAGAAGTACTTGGTGAACTCCTTAAATGTTTCTCTCTCTCTCTCTCTTTCCAAACAGTACTCTTAATTTTCATGATGGCAGGGTAAATCAGGATAAATGAAACTCCATTCTGGGACTTTTCTTAAGCTATTGAAGGTGGTACCTTTCTTTTTTATGCTGACTGTGAATGAAGAAGGATACAGCTCTGAGTTCTATTGAGGCATAAGGAGGGGAGACTGCTTGAACAAGGGGCCAGCTCTGAGGAGGCCAAGACAAAAACCAAACAAAGCAAGTAGGTATGGTTCAGACCATTTAAACCCTGTGTTAAGGCTTATCCCAAACTAAGAGTACTTCTGGAATGATTGTTTGCATGACATAATACCTGCTTTTTCTTTATTTCTTTTTTTTTCTTTAATTAGTTTCCTGTTTGAAACAACCAATACTATTCTGATAATACATAGTGATTCATTATTTTAATTAAGCTCACAGAAACAATGAATCATTAAATTTAAATGTTTAACATTGGCATTTGATTAATTTTCTTGTCTGTAGGTGTTGTGGACTGGATCTGTCCTCCCAAAATACATGTGCTGAAATCCCAACGCACAAGGAGATGATACTGGGAGGTGATGAGATTGTGAGCATAGAACTCTCATAAATGGAATTAATGCCTTTACAAAAGAGACCCCTTGAGATGCCTGGGTGGCTCATTTGGTTGAGCTTCGGACTCCTGGTTTTGGCTCAGATCATGATCTCACAGTTTGCTTCCTGGGTTTGAGCCTTGCATCTGGCTCTGTGCTGGCAGCACGGAGCCTGCTTGGGATTCTGTCTCTCTCTCTGCCCCTCACCTGCTCATGATGCCTCTGTGTCTCTGAAAAACAAATAAATAAAAACTTAAAAAAACAAAAAAGAGATACCTCAGAGAAATCCTTCACCCATTCTGCCCTATGGGGACACAGCAAAAAGAGAGGACATTAATAACCCAAAAAGCAGGTTCTCACCTGGATATCAAATCTTTTGACACCTTGATTTTTTACTTCCATGTCTCCAGAACTATGATAAATAAATTTCTGTTGTTAAAGCTACCCAGTCTATGCCATTTTTGTTATAGTAACTTGAACCAACCGAGAAAATGGGTTTAATTTTTATTTTTCTTATATTATTCTGAGTAACCGTAGCATTGTACAATTTTAGAGAGTGGCCAGGTCAGCCTCACAGAAAAGATGGATTTAGGGAAAAACAAAAGAAGTAAGAGTTGGTCTTGAGAATACCTGGGAAAGACTATAACAGGCCGAAGGAGCAGCAAATGAAATGGATTTCAGGTGATGCGTTGCCTTGACTGCTCAGAGATTGTTAGTAAAGAGCCCAGTTGCCACAGTGGAGGCAAGGTGAAAGAAAAATAGTAAGGAATGAGATGAGACAGGTAGCAGGAGGCCTGATGGCACAGCAATAATCAACATTCAGATAAAGTCCACTCCATGAGCAAAATTATTGAACATCGAAGGCATTCGCGGGCAAAGTAAGATCATTCGACTGGATTCAATAATTGTAAATCAGACTCTGGGGAAAACAAAAGGGAACTGGACACAAGCAATGAAACTGATATCAAGCATTCAATTTAGCTCAGAAATGTTATGGTGCATCAACTGCAATATGCAGGTGACTCAGCCAGGACAGAAGAAAGTCAGAGTTAGGCTGCCAAGTCATTATTTCAAGGGTGGTTTCAATTCTTCAAAGCAAGGGAAGCATTTAGGCGTGTCACGATATGCCATAGCACAGGTCAGAAATAGTGAACTTCAACAAACATAAATTGGAGAAAAGATGGTGACTGAGGTCTTCAAAAGTTTGTTAAGTATATTCTACCTACACCTGGCATGAAATGGCATGTGCTATTGAGACCAATGTCTTTACAGGGTATTAATGGTAGAATTTAGAGAAAAATGCATAAATTAACCGTCATATTTTTCAGATCCTCGCCAGTATAGACATTACATGAAACAACTGTGTTTCCAGAGATCACTCAGTATCTTAATAGAATCAAAGGCAGAGGCATTGATTTGACAGGAAGGAAAATGAAAGGAGCACCTGTAGAACTTCAATACCTTTGAACCTGGCAATCTCTCCATTATTTATCTCTTTCTTGACACAATCTTTTCAGATGAGCCATTGTTAATGGAGGCACTGGGAAAAGAAAAAAACTTCAAATGGGAATCAAGTATAAAATTTTCAAAACAGAGAGGTAGGAAAACTGATGTGATGCCTTATAAAGTGATCTCTATTCTTTGTCAGATAAAACCCACCAAATGAACATATCAACTGCAAGAAGCCGTGACTGTGTAGGAGTATTATACATGATGAAGGTAGGGAATGGATAAGAGACTTCATACATAACTAGTCTTAGCATGCTTTGGAAAGGTGCACATGAATATATAAAGAGTGAAGCCATTTGAATTGTGCCAATTAGTTAGTAACGTGAGATTTTTAAAATGACTAGCAGACACGACATTATCTTCCAGAGGCAGACACAGCTATGACTTGATTTGACTAGTGAAATTAAGCAGAAGTGTTATGTCAAGTCTCTTTATGAACTTTTAGTGTGACTTTTAAGAAATAACAAGGGAGGGCGCCTGGGTGGCTCAGTCGGTTGGGCGTCCGACTTCAGCTCAGGTCACGATCTCACAGTCTGTGAGTTCGAGCCCCACATCGGGCTCTGGGCTGGTGGCTCAGAGCGTGGAGCCTGCTTCCGATTCTGTGTCTCCCTCTCTCTCTGCCCCTCCCCTGTTCATGCTCTGTTTCTCTCTGTCTCCAAAATAAATAAACGTTAAAATAAAATAAAATAAAATAAAATAAAAAGAAATAACAAGGTGTGCCATCTCTCTCTTCTCCCCCCCCCCTTCTCTTCCCTCCCCATGTTTTTACTTTCATAGTAACCACCACTGTTTTGGATGTTGCTTCTCCCTCAGCCACATCCCAGAATGATGTTCACATGGAGGAGAGCAGGAGCCAACCTGCAATAGAAAAGTAAAAGGAAGGAAAACTCTCTTTGGCCATTTTTGGCCACTGATACTTTAGGATTGTCTGTTACTGCAGCATAACTGAGTCTTAACCTGACATAGAAAATACTATCCTCATCAGAAGTTGAATATCTCTTAGCATCAAAACAATTATTATGGTAAAAATATAATAGAAAGTAGATCTTGTAAAAATAAGAATAAGTAAACTTGTCTCCTAAGATGGCCATTCTTTGGCTTAATAAATACATCTTTCCACTTAGGCTAGTGTATATCACACCATGCACATACACACACACGTGCACACTCACACACACACACACACACACACACACTACAAGACAGAATAACAACAAAAACAGGAAGACAGGAGGAATAATTCTCCTGGTTATTTTTTTTATTAAAGTAGAAAAGTGAAAGAACATGAGTAATGCCTGTTATCAAAGACAGAAATTAGATTCAGTGTCAGGAATATCAGAATTGTCACCCAATGTAGTCCAAATTTTACACGTCTATAAAAAAAAAGTATAGAAAAAAGAATGGAAAAAGGAAAAAAAGAAAAAAATAGCTCTTGAACAAATGTTTCTGTCTGCTTTTTGTTTTATGTACTAGCTCTCAAGTATGAAGGTTACTGTTTTCTTTCTCCAATATTTATAGAAAATTCATACAGTTCTAGCTGCAAAGCTATAAAATTTTGAAAACAGAATATAAAACTTCCTGGGTCTCCGTATCACAAGCACACAGAGCTAAACTTGTTAGAATGGCAAGTTTTGTGGTATTGAGAGTTAGAATATATCTGCATTGGTCTAATGAAAGGTACATAAAATGGATGCATCATATAATTTTCCTAATACTATGAATAAGAGAAGGCACTGACACTCCCAGAGCAGACAAAACAAAACTTCAGTCCTAAAGTTTATAGGCATCCATCCTGGCAATTGTCCTTTGGAACTCATGAAACTATATTTTAATGGATAACACAGAGGAAAATAGCTTTTCCTCATAAAACACTTTAGGAGTTTCATTAGAGAAAAAGATGTCAGAGCAAGACTGATTGTCAGCACCGCCTTCTCTTCTATCTATGTCCTTCTTTTCCAGGGAGTAAAAAGCTTACTGCTGTGGACTGTTTATTGTGTTTTACTTAACAATTCAATGATTCTAAATTTATCCTACTTTTCCAAATCCACCTTGGGAAATTTTCATCAAATTTCTTTGAAGGAGCTCACCCAGAAACAAACATACGTAGATATGAGAAATACAATACCTTCTCATCTTTCAAATTTTGCCAGGATGAGATAAGAATCCAATGACTTGATGAGCCCACGTCAAATAAAACTGTTGTCAACTTGAAATTTGAAACTCCTTAAGATTCTAGACTTTCTTTTTTTCCATGAGTCATAATTTTTAGAACTAGTCTTGCAATCAGGGAAAATTGAAGACAAGTGTGGGCATTATGTTTATATGATATGAAGAATTACTGGTTTCTGTGATTGGAGGTAGAGTTTTCTTAAAAGATAAAAGCACTAGGATTGATAAATGCTCATTAAAAATATTTCTTCATTCTTTTATTAGCACTACATACAGAGAGGAAATTTCAGTCTGATATTTCAGGCTAAGGGATACAGCCTTGATACATGAAACTATCTTAAGCATTGTCTCTGAGATTCTGGATTTTTTTTTAACAAAAACAGAATTTGTTATTTATTTATTCCTATTGAGGTATAGTTTACATATATTGCAGACGGAATAACGTCCTCACAAAAATGTTCACATTCTAATCTCTGGAATTTGGGACTATGTCAACTTCAAGTCACGGCCATGATTAAATTAAGGCTATTGAGTGGAGAGATTTTCCTGAATTATCCAGGTAGAGATAATATAACCACAAAGATTCTTATAAGAGAGAGAGGCAGGAGGATCAGATATAAGGAAAAGATAAAATGTTAGCAAAGGTCACAGAGATATAGCCATGAGCCAAGGGTGTGCATAGCCTCTAGAAACTGAAAAAGTCCAGGAACAGATCTCCCCTAAAGCTTTCAGAAGGAATAGTCTTTGATTTTCTCTCCACAGGAAGCATTTCAAAAGTCAGACCTTCAGAACTTGAAATAATGAAATTGTTCTGTTTTAAGCCCCTAAATGTATGATAATTTATTGCAACAGCAATAGGAAATGGATATACAGACAGTAATATGTACAAATCTTAAGCTCACAGTTTAACAAAGGTGTGTGTGTGTATGCACGTTTCCAAGTAACTTCTACTCAGATGTAAGTACTATAGAATATTTCCAGTATCCCAAATACAAAAGCACTGTTAATATGGATTAATAAATAAAGGGAGTATCAACATATTACCAAATACCAAAACATTATTTGAATCACCAGGCAAAAATGTGAATACTTAATTTAATAACTTATAAAATTGAAATAGTTATTTAATTAAATTTTGACATTTTAATAATTAATGTAGAAACAACGAATGGAATAATAACTACATTAGATGTATTTGGAGAGTGCGTTAGAGAAGGTCGACTTACACATATTTTGGAATGCAACAAAGAAACTTGGAAAACATGAGAATAAGTTGAATACGAGAAAGTGAGACCATAACAGGACTTACACACTTGCATTTCTAAGTGAGTACACGTAGATATGGAGAGCTGCAGACGGAGAAACAAAGAATGAGAAAGAAGCAATATTTTAAAAGATAATGGCCGAACGGGTTAAAATCACACATTCACATATTCAGTAATTCAGCCAAACCTAAGCTATAGCGATAAAAGTGAATCCTCACCAGAATTATATTAGTGCATTGGCAGCACACCAAAGAAAAAGAGCAAGCCTTAAATAAAAGTAGAACCAAAGGATTATCTGCAAGAGAATGACAAGCTGACAACTTATTTTTATAAAAGCCAAAGTCTAAACCAGAGGAGCGGATCAGTATCTTTAAAACATGAGAGCCTGCTTCTGATTCTGTGTCTCCCTCCCCTCGGCTCCTCCCCTGCTCATATTCTGTCTCTGCCTCAAAAATAAAGATTAAAATTTTTTTTCAAAGTATCAGTAGCCATAATAAATGCAAATGGAGTAAAAATCTGTTTAAAAAATAGATGTCAAAGTGAATAAAGTAACACAAATCCAGGAACATGCTATTGAAAAAGGAAACACCTAGGGGCACCCGGGGGGCTCAGTCTGTTAAGCATCCAAACTCTTGATTTAGGCTCAGCTCATGATCTCACTGTGGTCAGATGGGGTCCTGCGTCAGGCTCTCTCTCTCCCAAATAAAAACAAATGAAAACAATAAATTAAAAAAAAAAAAAACACCTAAATATATGAGCCAAAAGGCTGAAACTAAAATGACAGAAATACATACATACACGTGTGTATACAGTGCACATAGGCAAATGTGTACCATGTGTATATACACACACGTATGCATGTGCCAATTAAACGTGTGCAAATAAGAATGAAAACATCGCTGGGGCATCTGGGTGGCTCAGTCGGTCGAGTGGCGGACTTCTGCTCAGGCCATGATCTCCCGGCCCGTGGGTTCGAGCCCTGCGTCCGGCTCTGCGCTGGCAGCTCGGAGCCTGGAGCCTGCTTCGGATTCTGTGTCTCCCTCTCTCTCTCTGCCCCTCCCCTGCTTGTGCTCTATCTCTCTCTGTCTCTCAAAAATAAATAAATGTTAAAAAAAATTAAAAGAAAAAACAAAAAAGAATGAAGACACAGCTAAGTAGATATCTGGAAATAATGACTTCAAGACAGAAAAGCTTTACCAGCGATCAAGGGGTCACTTTTAATTTCTCCATGATTTCCCCAAAGCACCAAAATATTTTAGATGTTAGTAAGAAAATTTACATCTTTTTCTACCAACCTCCCGTTAAAAATGGATCAGTGTGATAGATCTGAAGGACCACTCTCTAGAAATGATAAGTAAACTGTAAGTTTATTTTATGAATGATAACATATGTTAGTGTGCTTGCTTCATAACTCATCTGTTCATTTACTGAAAAATGTGCTATTTTGCATCTATGCAGATATGTATTTTAAGACAATGCCATCAAACAGAGCTAAGCTTGAGTCTACTTCAACATCTGCTAATTGAAGGATTCTGATCATGTCACTTAAGTATTCCATCCCTCAGTGTCCTTATCTCCAAAATGGGGGTAACCAAGGGGCCGCTGGGAGGTTCAGTTGGTTCAGCATCCAACTCTTGATTTCAGCTCAGGTCATGATCTCATGGTTCATGAATTCAAGTCCCACAGGTTCTGTGCTGACAGTGTGGAGCCTGCTTGAGATTCTCTCTCTCCTCTCTCTCTGCCCTTCCCCCACATGCTGTCACACACACTCTCTCTCTCTCTCTCTCTCTCAAAATAAATAAACTTTCAAAAAATTTAATAAAATAAAATAAACCCTATAAACATCTAGAAACTAGTTGATGATTATTTTCCTTTATTCACCCACTTAACATAGATTTGTTACAGTTTATTCTCTACCCTTAGGATACAAAAGTGATCAAAGAAAAGTTACAAAGTTCCTGTCCGCCAACAGCTTCCTTTCTGGTTGGAGGGGCTGAACAATATAGTAAAGAAACAAATATCTAAAAATGATTCAAAAAAGAAACTTCCACATGCCAATGGATAGGCTTTCTCAGAAGACGCCTCTTACAAAACACAATTTTGTGCAGACATGTATGTCTGGCAAAAAATACTACCCACTCATATATCGATTCTTTTTAAAAGCAGGGACTAGATCCGTCCCTGGGCTGTTGTATTCGCAGTCTCTGGTCCAGTGCCTGTTCCTTCCTAAACAAACACCACATTTACTGAATGTGTGAATAAATGAAAACCATTATTTTTTTTTCCCCTCAGCTGTATCTTTTCACTGAGTGTTTGCTCGCATAAAAAAGATTTTATGGGAAGTAAGTAACAGAATTATGAAAGCTCACATAACAGAGTGGGGACAGAAGAGACACTTTATAATTCGCCGAAATATGAGTGATGGCACCTCAAATTAACATACCATATACTTGGGGTGCCTGGATGGCTCAGTCAGTTAAGAGTCCAACTTTTGTTCAGGTCATGATCTCACAGTTTGTGAATCCGAGCCCCGCATCAGGCTCTCTGCAGTCAGCACAGAGTCAGCTTCAGATTCGCTGACCCGTCTCTCTCTGCCCCTCCCCTACTTGTGCACTTATTCTCTCTCTCTCTCTCACAAAAATAAAAATAAACATTAAAAAATAAGAAAATAAGTACCATATACTTGAACACAGATTTAAAATATAAGAATTTAACAATGTGTGACTAATTTAGAATTCAACTTTGACACATATGGAAGGATCTTGAGAATCCAAGACTCGGTATATACTAAGTGTATCAATTTGTCCTTTCTTTTATTCATTTATTTCCTAACTAGCTTAGTTATTATCCAGAAATTTTCACTGTACTCTGATACCACATCATATTATTACAGATGTACTAACACTTGCTTTAAATATGAGAATAATTACAATATGGTTGGCAGTGTTATAATTCTTCAGTAATAATGATGTTTTTTTAAATGCTTATTGTAGAGCTACACAATGAAATTTCTCTTGTACTGATATAAAAGTTTTAGTAAGCTCAGTGGTTATCCCAAGATTAAGTGAACCTGGTTCAGCAGGGAGTGTGATGTTAGAATTAAAATATAGCGGCTAGAGGCACCTGGGTGGTTCATTCCATTAAGCATCCAAAGCTTGATTTCAGCTCAGGTCATGATCCCAAGGTCTGGGATTGAGCCCCACATCGGGCTTCATGTGCAGCATGCAGCCTGCTGGAAATTCTCTCTCTGTCTCTCTGTCTCTCTCTCTCTCTCTCTCTCTCTCTCTCTGCCTCTCTAAAATAAATAAATAAATAAATAAATAAATAAATAAATAAATAAATAAATAAAGTGTCTATATTTTAGTACCTTTGAAATTGCTGAACTCTGTTTAGATGCCCTTTAAATGATAAAAACACAAGCATGCTTTCTCAAAAACACTTTTCCTTTCATATACACTATTCTCACTGTAGCAAATAAATTGTTACCTGTATTTTTCTGCATTATTTCCTAAAAGACCATCTAAATCACCAAAATAGTGTTTTGAAAGAACAATGTGATATCCTGAAAGCCTCATGAAACTTTTTATGTCTTATTTAAGCACTTTTGAACAATAAGAATATGAATGAAAACCACTAAAATCTTTGTGTTTTGGTTTGAATCTCTGAACTCATGAATTTCAAGTGACAGGAAATCGGCCCAGATAATACCATAGCTGGTTAATGCAACTCATTCACCCTTGTAAGCAAAACGTTTTTACTTGTTCCTAAAAATCCCTGCTGCCTTGAGAAAATTCTCATCTTTTCCCACAACAAACAGCGCTGATGAATTTCTGTACTTGGCCTCGCATACCTATGTGCTCTATTGTCTTTCCATCCTAAGAAAAGGCATCTTACAAAGAGGCAGGTGCAGGAACCTGAGAAAGCAACGCTCAAAGCTGCGTACTGGCTGATAATCATGGTCATTTCCCATTAATTTGGCAGCTTGTACATTGTACAACAACTTAAATTAATGAGCAATATTTATTTCACTGTCAATCATATTGATCTGTCTATAAAGAAGTCAAACTTAATGTCCTTTTTGGCAATAATTAAGTTCATTTAAGAAAGAGAAGCACGGACATCTGGCTAATAAAACATTAAACAGGTGATGTTAGAAGAGTCTAATCGACAACAAAATCAGTTTATCATACATCAAATGAAAGTTTATTAAATAGGTATATCTCTTCTGATTATCTGGCGTGTTAATGGTTTATTATATTTTTGAGATTGAAGATGAGTATTCTAAATGTGGGAAAGTATGGGCAGAAGTAAATATCAGAGAAAGAAATTTGAAATCACAAGTGATCACCGATGCCCTGTTTCTACTTGATTAATCATTTTCCATCTATTAATTCACTCTCCCTCTTTGCTTCCTTATAGTAAAATATGCTGAAAAAAATCTCTTTGGTAGGAAAAATATCTTCCCTAGAAGATTTTCCAATTGAGCATAGAATAGAAGAGAATTGCTAAGTCATTATGGTGTTTTAGTTGCAGGGTAGTGTAACTCTGGGGTGTAAAATGTTATTCCCGGAGATTCTTCATCTATGATTTTTTTTCTTTCTCAAAATCACAAAAGAGAGTGAACAAGAGTGAATGAATGAATCTGTATCTAGGCAAGGCACTCACGTGTATGTACAAAAATTATTCTTGAGGAAATTATCTAAACGGTTGGTTGACAAAAGGAAAAATCATTCCTCACTTTTTCTTAACGATCTGGAGATTTCATACATATTAAGATTTGGAATAATCTAAGTACACTCATGAATTGTTTTTTATTTTTTATTTTTTTTAATTTTTTGCTACAGGGCAAAAAAATCTGTTTCCATAATGCACTCTGCAACACAGACTGCCAGGGCATTAGCGGCCCCATGACCCACGAAGATAATGGTGGCAGTGAGGCTGATGAGGGGAGGGTTGACAGTGATGAGGACAGTAATGAATTGTTGACTATTTTTTATCTAAGTGGAAATATTTAAATAAAATCTTCACTGAACAGACTTGGAAAATGATCCTTTGAACAGTAAAAATCTGCTATGAGTGTATGAATTTTGGGCTAGAATCCTCATTTATAAATGCATGCACATTTTGTTGGTTTGTAATGAGTGCACCACAACATGTATTAAAATCAAGGAAAAGTTAAGAATTAAATTGTTGAAACTTTAAAAGTGTTTGATCTGGAAATTTAACCTTAGAAAATTTGGACCCGCAGGTTTCATGGGTGAAATGAAGCTGAATGCCAGCAGAATATTTCCCATAGATTACTGAATGCAAATATGGTCAATTAATATTTTTATCACACATTATAATTGCAAAGCAACCTCAGACACATCATTCCACTGATGCAATATCACAATGAAGTGGTCTTATTATTCCCAATTTAAAGATAAGAAACATTGAGGCTTCTTTTAATTTTAGTCACTAAATATTAGGGGGACAATTTAAAGTTATTTGGTTTCAATTTTTTGTCTCTAGTGTGTTAGTAAATCTAGGTTCTATTCTACTTCCTTCTGCAGAAGCACTCACGATATAGAAACAAGAGTAAAGTTATATTTGCAAGAATGTAGCCACACTGATTTTAATTATGGACTACCTCTTTTCCTTTCAACCCTCTGGATTCCAATCCCTTTATCAGAAAATTCAGGAATGAAATACTGCACAATAAAGATTTTAATTATATGAGGTGACGTAAGATTTGTGAAAACAAGTATTGCATATTTTAGAGTGACTTGTAATATTGAAAGATAGTTGTGAAATTCCTATAAAATGAATAGAAGCACATGGACCTTGAAACACATATGACCAGACCATCTGGACCAATCCTATCGTTTCTTATACTTCTTTTTATCCCTGTGGCTCTCAGGAGTTCAAGCCTCAGTGGTCTCCTGTTTTCATCTGGTTTTTCTTCCCTATGATGGCCCTTATATTTTTCTGACCCAATCTGTAGTTCACTCTACTGTCAATAACTCTATACAATCAATGGGTGCTAGTGCATGACAATTACACCTTAGGAATTTCCAACCACTTACATGACTTTAATTGAAAGTTGGTTGTCTGCTTGAGCACAGTTACCTTGTAGACTTCAGAGGCAGGTGCTTATGCTGTTGTTGTTGCTGCTGCTAGTTTTACATAGGCTTTATTTTTTAGAGAAGTTTTAGATTCACAGAAAGATTACATGGGAGGTATAGAGATTTACCATACATCCTCTTCCACTACTTATGTATAGTTTCCCCCACCAAATGGTACAAACGGTCACAGTTGACCAACATACATTGATCCATTGTTGCCACCCAAAGCCCATAGATTACAGTAGGGTCCACTCTTGGTGTTGTATGTTCTATGAGTTTGGACAAATATATAAATGACATGTATCTAACATTATAGAATCCTACACAGACTTGTCTCGCGACCCTAAAAATCCTCTTGCCCCACTGAATCATTTCTCCCTCCCCACTTAAGTCTTAGAAACCACTGGTCTTTTCACTGCCTCTACAGTTCTACCTTTTTGTTTGTTTTAATTTTTTGTTCTGTCAGACTTGTCTTAATTCAGGGCCTGATAACTAGAGACATATTCTTTACTTACATATCATGGTTCTTTCAGGATACTTTCCCCCTTGCTTGTAGAGAAAGGTGAACAAAACCACAAGTGGTACAGAGATGATGATTAGATAGATAGATAGATTGATAGATGATAGATAGTTAGATATCTTGAATCTTCCACCATGATCCCACCATGAGCTCTGTCATCTGCTCTGCCCTCCCTGTAGTCCTGCCCTTCCCGAAAGACTAGAGGTTTTGTTTCATCATTTATTACTCCATACTTTCTCTTATCTTAATTCTCAGAAAGGTCAATATCCAGGGTCCTGCTGTCCAAAATTTACTCATATTTTTTTCATCCCCTATATTCCAAAACTATACCAATCACCAAGATAACAACTTTAAGCCTCCTAGTCTCTTCACCTACGTCTCTTTTCCTTTTAATTCAACAACAGTAGTACCCTCTTTCCTATAATGCCTCTGCGTTATCCAGACTGGAGGTAGACAAACATTTTATTTAACAGGCCATGTAGGAAGTATTTCAGGCTCTGTAAGCGTTAGTTTTTAATCACAGCTATTCAACTCTACCATTGTGGTATGGGTTTATATTTATTGCACACATGTAATAAATGAGTGTGGTTGTGTGGCTTGAAATTTGCGTTCACAACATTTAGCCTGACACCCAGTCACCCCTAATGTATATTTCATCTAAATCAATGGCCTGCGTCTCCCATGTAGGTATTGAAAGTTAGTTGGGTTTAACTATGGATGGCCATCGGCAAAAATGACAAGAGCCAGGTCACAGGAGTTGAGGATGTTGGTTGAAAACAAAGAAAGTGGTTGTAGTAATGGACCATGGGATCTAAGGTACAGAAAAGCCAGTGAGTGAGTCAGTAAACCTGAGTGGGTTTTATAGTTAAAGAGACTTTATTTTCAGAACCCAAAATAGGGTTTTATAGTTTCTTCATTGGTTGAAAGCCTTTAAAAGAGGACTCAGACTTTCCCTGCTAGCCTTTGAGAAGCAAGCCGCCCTGAATTCCACAGCTGCAAAGGACTGAATGAATTCTGCCAGCAGCGACATGAGCTGGGAAGATCACCTGGAGTTTCCAGTAAGATTGCACCCCAGCTAGCATCTTGATTACAGCCTTGGGAAACCCTGAGTGGAGGAACCAGCTAAACTGTACTGGGACTCCGGATCTGCTAGAACTATGAGATGATAAATGTATTTTTTTTTATTCCAGTGTAATTACATACACTGTTTTATTGGTTTCAGGTGTACAATATAATAATGATTCAACATTTCTATACATTTCTCAGTTCTCATCAAGATAAATGTACTCTTTTCTTTTTTTTTATGTTTATTTTTGAGAGAGAGAAAAAGACAGAGTGTGAGCAGGGGGAGGGGCAGAGAGAAAGGGAGACACAGAATCTGAAGCAGGCTCCAGGCTCTGAGCCTTCAGCACAGAGCCTGATGCGGAGCTCGAACCCACGGACCGTGAGATCATGACCGAGCTGAAGTCAGAAGCTTAACTGAGCCACCCAGGGGCCCTGAGATAAATATACTCATAATCCCCTTTATCTATTTCCCTCACCCACCTCCCCTCTGACAACCACCAGTTTGTTTTCTGCATTAAAGAGTCTTTTGCTGTTATTTGTCTTTTTTTTCTTTGTTTGTTTTGCTTCTTATATTCCACATGTGAGTGACATATGACATTTGTCTTTCTCCGATTATTTCACTTCACATTATATCTAACTGCATATTGTTTTAAGTACGTACCTATGTATAATATACTATACGGCAGAAAAACTAATATAACTGCCAATGCTTCTATAATTAGCTTTATTAACAGAAATACGATATGAATAGTCTCTTCTGTCCTCATACCTATACATTCCCTTCTCACCCTCGCTTTGCTGTCACCTCACAGTTCGAGGAGAAAAAAGGAAGTTAACAGAGATAAACTATCACCACTTTTTATCACAAAGTTGATAATTCCACCTGTATTTGAAGACATCTCCTTCCCTCTTAAAATGTCAGAAATGTCCATCTGATGAAAGCCCAACGTCTCTACTGCTGTTCTATTCTTGGGCTCTATTCATATACAATGATGTGTGTTCCTATATACATATTAATACACATAATACGTTATCTAATATATACTAGATACATTGTATGATATATTGTGAAGATTAGTAAAAAGAACACAAAAAAACCTAATTTAAAATGGAGCCAGGAAGCCATGAAGAGGAAGCCATTGTTCTCACACACAAATCACTTGTGGTAGGAACCGTAACCAGCAGAAAGAAAGAATAAATTATTTTAACGAGAGGATGTTTTTCACATAGGAATTTTATCTTTTTTTTTTTTAATTTTTTTTCAACGTTTATTTATTTTTGGGACAGAGAGAGACAGAGCATGAACGGGAGAGGGGCAGAGAGAGAGAGGGAGACACAGAGAGAGGGAGACACAGAATCGGAAACAGGCTCCAGGCTCTGAGCCATCAGCCCAGAGCCTGACGCGGGGCTCGAACTCACGGACCGCGAGATCGTGACCTGGCTGAAGTCGGATGCTTAAGTGACTGCGCCACCCAGGCGCCCCTTATCTCTTGTTTTTAAGAAAAAGAAAGAAGATCCCTGCCTTCTCCAGCAACAATGCTTTAACCCATGCTTGCAGCCAGTGAGAACCTATCACAATCTCAAACTCTTGTTCTTCTCCAATGAACTTTCGTTCTAACAGTTTTCCCCAATTTCCTTCCAAAACCCAACAAAAGTTGACTTCACCTTTGTCTCTTCAGACTTGTCTATGGTTTGCCATAATTTGTCTCAAATTGCAATTCTTGTGCTATTCCTGAATAAACTCATTTTGTTAGTAAAATTGTTGGCTATGTTGTTTTTAAGGTTGACATTATATTTCTTCAAGGGAATGTCTATATCCACTATGTTCACATCCTCCTAGTATCTCTCTAACATACATTGGACACCCTTTACTGAACCTACTCTAGACCAGTTCATCAAGGACTTCACTCTTGCTAAACTCAATGGAAAGACTTTTGACTTCATATTGTCATCTTCACTTCATATCTTAGAAACACTTGGTGGTAAAGTGTGTCCTTCCTCCTTTACCCTCCCATTACCGGTTCTTGAAAGTCTCTTTTTGGGGGTTTTCATGACATCAAATATTCCTAAGTTTAGTCAATTTTATTAACTTATCTTCTTTTGCTAACTTTTTCCTCTGTATCCAACTACCAACTTTGGGAGTGTCTTTGGGCTCAGGTCTAGGTTCTCTCATCCTATCCTTCCTACACTTTGCTCTAGATGATCTCATTAATTCTCATGACTTTGCTCACCACAGCACAAGTCCCTAAGTATTCTCAGTCCTGATGTTACAGCCTAGATTCACATTCATATCTCTCAAGCTATTTGACATCTATACATGTCGGGTCCCTAGATATCTCAAAATCATCATGTCAAAATTAAAGCATTTAATGTGTCTCTTACATACACACACCCTCAACACTAGAAACAACTGTAAGAACAATGATCTGATCCTTTCCCGTTCTCTCACCTCAGATCAAATAACACCTTTCAGATTACTAAAGACGAAAAATAAAACAAAATTAATCAAATTTAAAAAAAGAAAAGGTATTTGAACTTAAATAAAGGTGATTGTATTGAAAAAAGTTTTTCCATATTTAAATAAATAAGTTATTTAGAATGTTTCTCTTTCTTCCAGCTCCTTTCTATTCACCTCAAAAAATACCTCATACCCATCCAATTCCATTCATTACTGCATCTACCCTGTGATAGCACTGTAATGTCTAGCCTAGACTGAGCTTCCTATTTCCACGTGTCTATTTGATATCATATTGCTGGAATACATTATTTATGAAGACAAAGCCTGACCTATAACAACTCTCTAGATTCTAATATTGTCGTGCTTTCCACGAAATATATGCTCGTGAGATTATAAAACTCAATCCTTGTTTCCGAAAATAGTCACTGTGACAAAAAATCCACTCAGCAGTCATATGAAATAAAAACTTAAGTCCATAAAATAATTCATTCACATTGTTCATTTACACAAGTTACTTATCCAATCCTCATTAATGAGCATTTAATCTGACAAAAATTTCATTTTTCTCATATTAAGGATTAAGAAACAAGCTCAAGTTTATAAATTGCTTACATAAACATACCGAGGCCTTCTGTTTCTAAGATCTTTGAATTACTCATTAAAACTAAAGTAGAATTTAAGAACAATGTCCAGTAGAGTAAATGCAGTTGAAACAAAACACTTATATTAGTAACATGTATCTATCCAATTATTGAAGTTTCTTCAGAGATATAGAGAAAAATGCAAATTATAATATTAAGAAATCAACTCAGTTTTTCCAACTAAAAACTGAAATATAGTCAGAGGTGGATCTAAGTAAAATTTATAAAGCAAATAGCTCTTGGGGCATCCAAGTGGCTTAGCTGGCTAAGCATCTGACTCTTGGTTTCGGCTCAGGTCATGATCTCACAGTTCATGAGTTTGAGTCCTACAACCATTATATTCTGTGCTGACGGTGTGGATCCTACTTGGGATTCTCTCTCTCTCTCCTCCTGTCTCCTTCTCTCCCTGCCCCTCCCCCCACTCACACACACTCTCTCTCAGAATAAATTAAAAAAAAAAACTTAAAAAAAAAACCTCTTTCACAACTCTATCAACTTTCTGTAACTTGACGTCCCTTACACATATATTCATTATGTTTTTCCATTATATAACTTATGAATTGCATATTTCTTTTTACATAATCTCTTTGTTCTCATCTATCCTAGCCTGGGATCATTGAAAACCTCTACCCCAGTACATATTTGAATGTGTGTGTGTGTGTGTGTGTGTGTGTGTGTGTGTGTGTGTATGTGTGTGTGAGAGGTGGGGTAGAATTTGTGTTTAATTTACTCCAAATTCAACAGCTAGATTTTTCAACTAAGCTTCTTTACCAGGGGAATATTTTTATTATACCAGTTTAAGGCATTTAAAATGATAGAATAGCTCTATATATAATAAATAGAAACTTGTCATTTACAATTATTCTTGTGAATAGAGTTTTAAATAAGTTCTATATGACCTTTCTAAATGTGTGGAATATTGGTAACAGGTGCAATCATTTCTACCTAGGCCCAGCCATTGATTTTTCAAGTATTCTGTGATGCTAATGTGATATGTTCCTTGTTCTCTCAAGTTATTCTAAGAATCACTTGAAACAGTGATGAGCAAAATCAGTCTTCTATCAAGCACTCTGTCTGGGAATTTAAAGGAAGATAGAGAAGGTAAAGGGTTCATGATTTTATAATAAAAGAAACTACACTCTCCGTTAGAACTCAGGAGAAATTCATTCCTGAAAGCAAATGATAATGAGATCTTGTGCTGAAAATCTGTAAGTTAAAAAGGCAATTAGCTTGTCTATCTTATTCACCTACAGGGGCAAAAACAATTCAGTTCTCACTGTTAAAATGGATTGCAGTCATATTGGATTTGAAAACCTGACTTTTTAAATATTTATGAATATCTAAACCCTGCATCAGAGTAGAAAGAGGGCACATATAATTTAGAAAACTTTCATTCAGCTGAATGACTCCATTGTAGAATTTTTATTTCATTTGAAACATTGGTTGAAATACAATATTTACTATCTCTGTTACAAACAAGTAATAAAATAAAAACATAAAATGAAAAATTTATAGTATGTCATTATTTTTAAATGAAACATCAGAGTGATTCCTTAAGATTTATTCTTTTATTGGAAAATTCCAAATTAGAAATGTTTTGTATTATGCATTCTTTTTTTGATGTTTATTTATTTTTGAGAGAGAGAGAGAGAGCACAAACCAGAGAGGTACGAGAGGGAGACACAGAATCCGAAGCAGGCTCTAGGCTCTGAGCTGTCAGCACAGAGCCAGACGCAGGCTTGAATCCACAGGCCATGAGATCATGACCTGAGCTGAAGTTGGATGCTTAACAGACTGAGCCACTCGGGTGCCCCTGCAGTATGCATTTTTAAAGCTGTCTTGACTGGAACATAGGTGCCAATGTTTTCAAACAGATCACAGAGAATTTTTTGCTATGTGAAGTCACAGGAAACCACTGGAGAAATAGAATTTTTTAGAGTCAATGAAAGTATTCATATTTGAATACATATGTTTGTCAGTTATAAGACCTTATATGCTAGTATGTATACTTTATAAATCATTTTAACATAGGAATGCTGATACAAACCTGTTATTTGTAGGCAAGTAGTGCAAGACAGCTATATATGTCTTCCTAACACCCAATCTCATATTTTTATTGCATGAAATAATCATTATGTTTTTGAAATGATATTTGGACATTTTGCCAAAATAATGTGGATAGTTCAAATAGGTTTCTAGACCAGAAGTCAACAAGCATTTTTTGCAAAGAGCCAGATAGTAAATATTTTTGGCATTGCAAGGCCATGTGATCTCAGTTGCAATGGTTCAATTATGCCACTATAGTGAAAAAAGCATGGACAATACACCAACAAATGACCAATCATGTTCCAATAAAACTTTATTTACAAAAACAGGTAGCGGGTTAGTTATGCATCGAATACCACTAGTTATCTTTAAAATGAAAAATGCTTCCAACTTGTGAAACAAGAAAATTATGTAACTGTCCCTCAACCCAAAAGGTCTCCCTGATCTGCATATGGGAAGAAATGGAAGAGAAATTGACCAATGATAACACACATGTCTAGAAAGGAGTTGCTAGAAGGTGGAGGAGGGGCAGTAAAGTAGCCTCCAGCCTGAGAAGTTACGTGGAGACCCGAAAACAAAGCAAACCACTTGATATCATTTACACAGAGTTTTATTTAAGATAACTTACTGATAGGGTACATGGGGCAGATGACCCAGGCCCTATGCAACTATAATAGACAAAGTCCGCACCTTGATCCATAGCTTTTGCAGAGCAAGGAGCATTGTGGTAAGGTCAAAGGGTAGTTATTTCAAGTGAAACCTTCTGTGTGCCACTATGCGGAAGTATAGAATAAGCCTTCCAGCATTTTGATCCGGGGGAATGTTAATATCTACAGGGCCTGGAACAGTGATCCCTGGAAGGTCACTGCGCAGGGATGAATACAATGAAGGGCCGAATATGGAGTCAGTGTTGTCAGCACGCCTACAGGAGTTAAGAATCAGAATGACTGGGGCGTCTGGGTGGCTCAGTCGGTTAAACGTCCGACTTCAGCTCAGGTCATGATCTCGCGGTCCTTGAGTTGGAGCCCCGCGTTGGGCTCTGTGCTGACAGCTCAGAGTGTGGAGCCTGTTTCAGATTCTGTGTTTCCCTCTCTCTCTGACCCTCCCCTGTCCATGCTCTGTCTCTCTCTGTCTCAAAAATAAAGAAACGTTAAGAAAAAAAAAAGAATCAGAATGACTAGTTATTCCATCCAAAGCTTACATACTCCATCCCATCCTCAAAGACAATCATCTCATTCGACTCGTATACCTCAAGTGATAGAGAACCCAGGACCTAGAGTGGCATGTGAGTACTATGTTCAATTTTGGAACAGTTCTAAATATCAAACACATCATTTCCGTTGTGTTTTGAGGTAACTTGCAGTAATTGACTAGTTATTTAGTATGAACTTGTCTGTGATATTACACTTGCTTCAGAGATGCATTGGCTGATTTTAATCATTCAGCATCTTTAAAATTAAGAGCATACAGGGTCGCCTGGGTGGCTCAGTCGGTTGGGCGGCCGACTTTGGCTCAGGTCATGATCTCACAGTTCATGGATTCAAGCCCCGCATGGGGCTCTGTGCTGGCAGCTCGGAGCCTGGAGCCTGGTTCGGATTCTGTGTCCTTCTCTCTCTACCCCTCCCCTGCTCACGCTCTGTGTGTCTCTCTTTCTCTCAATAATAAATAAATGTTAAAGAAAAAAAATAAAAAAAATTAAGAGCGTACATTTATCCGATAAAAGTTTTTAGGCATTTTTTTTTTGAAATTAGGATATGCATGAGGTAAAAAAATAACTATGTATAGAGCATTTATTCTGTGTCAGACCCTGTGCTAGTCATTAGGGGTAGAAAGGTGTCCTAGGATCTCACTGTGTAAGCTAAATCTTTCGACCTATCGCTAAGTTTTACAATCATTCATGAAAACTACTTGTGCGTAACTGTGACCCTCTGGGAACATCCTTGCCCAAGGCTATTTCACACCCATGGCTTGCTCACGTCTTCATCACCTTGTTTCTCAGGTCACATTCTCTGTCACTCAAAATAATCTTCCACCTATTATAAATTTTACCTTTTGGGGGAATTGGATTAATTACCTGTGATAAGCTTTTGATTCTTGGTCCACATTGCTTGCGATCCTTTTTAAGTAAATTTAACAGAACCAATATGTTCTAGAATCCCCCCTTCCACTTTATCAATAAAATCAAACAGAATTTAGAAATGTTTTTTTTTTTTTTTTTGCCAAAATTGACAGCTTTGGTTATACCTGATAATTTTATGGTGGTTGCTTTTATACATTTTTGTTTCTTCTTAGGATTTTATCGATAGTCTTTCAACACAGGCAGCTTTAATTTGCCACTTGGATTGTCTAGTTTTTACGAATTTCATGCTGTTTATCCTGATGTCAAATTGAGGCCTAAGAATATCTGAAAGCCTGCACTTTCAAGTTATCACACAGGGCTAATTGGCCACCACAAAAGCATGAATGAAAGAATTTCTCAATTTAGGGTCTCGGAGGATATGTATTGTCTAGTCTTTCCTAAGTTTGAAAAGAAACACACCCGGCCTGTGTTACCTTCAGAAATGAGAAGGAAAAACATGGTGGGGAGTTGGAGGCATTAATATTTGGCAAAGATAAGCTGCCATTTCAGGAATTCTACCTCTTTCGTTTTAAAGCCCAGCCAACATTCAGTCAACACTATCGCATATTCACTTCCACAAATTTGGAAGATAGAGCGTAACTTCTAAAGCCGATTTTTTTTTCACTATCAGAGGAGGAAAAAACCTATTTTTAGTTATTTAATTTGAAATTATCACTTCAGGCATTGTGGCTCTCTCTGCTTTGTAGAGGTTATTGTAAATGTGACACTCATTACTGAGACAGTATAATGAAACCTTAAGGACGAAAAGGCTGTATTTTATTTTGCTTGAACGCATGTATTTGTTTGGTTTCTCCTGTCTCAACTTTTAGTCCCTACTTTCATGAAACGCACCCCTCCCCCCACCTGACAATCAGTGAAAAGACAACATATTTAAGGAAGAATAACACCTATCGCTTTTCTTTTCTTTTTACACACTGAGTTTTGGGAGTGAAAATGCATACAGGGAAATGAATATATTTTCATATGAAATTTGAATTTGAAAGAAAAGTCTTGTGCTTCCTTTTTTTTTTTTGCTTGCTTCTTTCATGTGCAATCTGTTCCTTTATAATGTTTTACTCAACCCAAACTGAGTATGCTGTATGAAGGCAGAAATCCCTTTCAATGAAATAGCAAACTTTCTCTATTTGAGTCTAAAATGCTCTCCAAGAGCCATAGCAGTCGCCATTTATGGCTTTGACTCTTATAAACCACAAGATAAAGGCTGTGTGTGTGTGCACCATGAATTCAGAGGGAAAAAAAAAAAAAAAACACCCGAGAGCTTTCTCAGTATGAACTGTAGGAGCCTTTCCTGAGTAGAAGGAACACATTTTCAGCCCATTTGCACCACTCAGAGACGTCCTTTTTTTCCTTCTTTGAAAGGAATCTCTAGCTGTGCCTCATTACAGTGTGCAGTGGAGAAGGAGAGAGGAAGTGAGTAAGAGGGAGGGCTGGAGAGAGACGGTGTTGTGGAATCAAAAGGAAGGTGCTGCGCGGCAAGTAGAAAGTAAATTGCCCCTTCCACTTTAGGACCAAACCCTTTGACAGCCTGTAGTAATTTTCAGCCTTTATTGCCACTATACACACCAGCAGCGTTATGAGTTTTTGTGTACAGAAACAGACACGCACGCACATGCACGCGCCCCACGTGCGTCTACTAACCACCGGCTTGCATCCACCCCGATCAGCCAGCGTGTCCATCCATCCGTGTTCACGTACTTCTACGGAAGGATTTATTTTCTGTCTTCATGAAAGGCTCTCTCCTCATTACGACAGAGTTTGTACATCCTGGAAAATGTAAGAAATCATACTTGTTGACCCTTTCGCTCCCACTTATTTTATTTTTTCTTAAACTCTTCCTTACAAGTTGTTAATGAGAATAGCTGTTACATATAATAATATGTAATACGTAATATAATAGCTGTTACATGTAAGGCGGTTATCTGAAAAAAAATTGGTGGTTCTCAGTGGTAAAATTCAAAGCCAAATGCATAATTTAAAATAAAATGTGTTGGGGCGCCTGGGTGGCTCAGTGGGTTAAGCGGCTGACTTCAGCTCAGGTCATGATCTTATGGTTCGTGGGTTCCAGCCCCGCGTCAGGCTCTGTGTGGACAGCTCAGAGCCTGGACCTACCTCAGATTCTGTGTTTCCTTCTCTCTCTGTCCCTTCCCAAATTGTGCTCTGTCTCTCTCTCTCAAAAAAATAAACATTAAAAAATAGTTAAAAAATAAAATGTGTTATTTATTAGCAAATTAAATAGCTCTGCTTCAATACTTAAGAGACTTATTTTCCTTTTACAAAAAAAACTAAAGGGGAGCTTGGGTGACTCAGTCCGTTAAGTGTCAGACTCTTGGTTTCAACTCAGGTCATGATCTCAGCGTTCATGACTTACAGCCCCACATCAGGCTCTGTGCTGACAAATTCTCTCTCTCTTTCTCTCTCTCTCTTTCTCTCTCTCTCTTTCTCACACTGTGCTTGAGATTCTCTCTCTCCCTCTTGCTCTGCCCGCCCTGCTCACTAGCTCTCTTTCTCAAAATAAATAAATAAATAAATAAATAAATAAATAAATAAAGGTTAAACACAAAAACCTAAAAACTTAAGTTCTGATTACTCAAAATTCTTAAGTTTTAGACAAGAATTACAATTTCGCTATTTAAAATGAATAGGATTAGAATTACATTTTTATTATGGAAGCTCTCAAATCCCTGAGTATTGATTATGCAATTCTTAAAACAGGTTTTCAGCCAAAGTGCCTAAAAATTGACAAAAACAATGAGACTGTCCCTGTCTTGTATTTTTTGATATTACCAAATAAATTGGTGCTTCAAAATGCTCTGGAATAGTGAAGAGTGAGCTACATCTGGAGATTCATATCTGCTGGTGGGCTAGATTGTTTGATTCTGTCTAGTCTTACTTATGGACTGACGGGCATGAAAGGAAAGTGTGAAAACCCATAGTTCGAAATGCCCTCCCCTGTATTATGCATAGGGAACAAGAAGCTCTTCATTCTATCTGTTGAAACAAACCTGACATAATGAACTTCAGGGAAAAAAAAACACCTCAATTAATAAAAAAAAAATACTGGTAATAAAGTGAAAGTCAAGAACTATGTCAGCTGACCACAAGGAAATGTATTTGAGTGGGAAATAGTTCTGCTCTTGGAGACCTATCACATGGAATGCTCAGACCTCTTGGAGATGGTCTAAGGCTCAAATTAAACATTTATAATCATAATAATGATATGATATTGGCATTATACCAAAAAAATAGTAAAAGTCTCCATAAAAAGAAAAGTGGCTATTCCAACAAAATAAAACAAAACAAGGTGTCTTTCTTTGCTTTGTAGACTCTCAATAAATAACAACAAAGGAGTGCTGTTGAGTGCCGAACCACTGTAGGAAAAAGTACAAAACAAATCCCTGTTTTCGAAATCAAGCTTCAGTATCTCTGAGGTACACTCTGATAAAAGTGTTCAAAAGTCTTGGAAAATGTTAGCAACCATTTGGTGGATGGAGAAAGATTGTGAATGCTACCCCTCCCCCTTGTTTTCTGGCCATCCAGTTTGATGGATCTCTTTTCATTCATTTTTGTTCATTCTTCATTTAAAAACATGCACTAAAGACTTCCCACTTGCTTCAGGTTCTCTGAAAAGCAAGATGAATACCATATTGCCCTGCCTTTTGGTTTGTAAAGATGGCTGACAAGAGAATAGTTGCAATACACAGCTTTTATATCATTTAAAAGAGGTGTATCGAGAGAGGAATATGGTTTATTCTGCTTGAAGATATCAATTAGTTATTAGAGACAAAACAGCATGAAATCTGAACCTGGTGGACTAAATTAGGCTTTGATAAGGAGGTAGGTCACAAAGGGACACCAGAGGAAAGATGAAGACAAGGGCATGTGATAGAACGTGGTGAGTAACAAGAGCCACAAATAAACTGATGCAAGCAGAGCGAAAAGTTTACGAGTACACACTCAGAATTAGACACTTTTAAACTTCACTTAAGAGTTGAATGACTAAAGAAATTTACTTAATATCTCTAATTCTCGGTTGGCTCATTTCAAAATTGGGGATGATCATGGAAACTTTCTCATTATGAGATGGTTTAATTTATGCCCTTGACACAGTGTTTGACCTTGGATGGTCAAAATATTAGTACTTCTCTCCTCTTTCACCTTGAATTTTTCTTAACCTCCTTCTTCTGAGGGTATGAGTAGATATTAAACTTAAAACACTAAAAGGGGGAAATGTCATAAGGCATGTTGTTTTCTATGCAAAGGAGTTTCAAGAAAAATCTAGAGCCTTAATCCTTTTAACTTTGCTCAAAAATAACATTTTTTTCTATGTTGCTAGGAAATTTCAAGGATGACTTATATATACAAATAGAGTTTCTATATATTTACTAATAGAGATATATAGTTTCTGTATAAACATCTAGTTTATATACATTTAGAAATAGGAAAAATCAATTAGCCAAAGGAAAGATCAAGCTAATGGCTTCTATACCATTATTATAAAACCAAGTCATGGATTAAATGTATAAGAATCAATAATGACATACAAATAATTTAACATTTTGGTTGATTCTGAAAACATGGAAAAAGAGTTCTTGAACAATGTTTTATTTTGAATTATCCTTCTAAAATCAATATCATCAAAATTAATAAGACTATAAAGGAATGAGAAATTAAATGCTATAAAGCTATTTCCAATAGAGGTAATGCATAGTTATTTGTCCTGTTACCTTTTGCAGGCCACATTTTAAGGTCAAACTGATGGTACTAAGAGATTTGTGTTTTCAACCTCTTCCTCTGAAGTTTTCTTTTAATTGAATGCAGTAAATCTACTTGTCTTGGAAATATTTATTTAAGAATATTCTCATATTGGACACTTCTCTTTTAGTTTAATCAAGATTGATTGGTTAGCAGGGATGGTTGGGTTGAGTTGTTCTCAGACTTATGGGAATTATAAACAATGATTATTCCATGCATATTTGATAACATAACTGGAAAGGAAACTAACTATTCCCATCTAGTTCCTCATGGGCAGAAGTCTATGTATAATGTTGTCATCAAAGTGTGACCAACAAATGATATCAGGTGCCAGGTTGGTCTTGTCCAGGAGTTCAGAGGTTGAAGTGAAATAGTCACATTGACTCTAACTCACAATTCAGAGAATGAAGTGGATGCTTTTCATGTATTAATTGGTTTACAACTTCTGGATTCTACTCGGTATGGCAGGTAAAAAAAAAAAAAAAAAAGAAGAAGTAACATTAACAATAGCCATTGTAAATTTATAAGTATAAAGTTTTCTTTTTTTGCTTTCACGTTTGATTATATTTCAACTTTCAGATCATTTGGTTAGCTGCACTGGAAGTAAAATACACTAGTAATGTGACCAATTCATTTGGAAAAATAATCTCTGGACATAACTTTCATTCATTTTTCTTATAAGTCCAATAGCCTTTATTCACAAATATCATTAAATAATTCAAAGCGTTTACTCCCATCCCCTCAATATGTTCTGTGCAGCAATTTATAAGAAGCTTGAACTACTTCCCTGGTACAAACATGTGTATTTATTTAACATAATTATAAAATTTGTGGAAACAAAAATGATATTGAAGTGATACCTGATTTTTTTTACCATGGATGCTTAAAAACATTTTATAAGTATTACTTAATTTTTTCAAAGTCTCTATTATCAATTACTTCCTTTTATATTCCCAAGAATATCTCAGATATTAATCTGAGGATTATTATTATTATTGATAATCTGAGGATTATTAAAAATTTAGAACCATGTTATGTGTAAAATCCATGCAAATCATTGTGATTTTCTTTTATATAACATGATTTTACATATATTATTATTTTTAATCTCAGAATAGAATTGTTTGAAATATGTATTATATTTATATCCATTTTTATTATGAATGCGGACATAGCAGTTAAATAATAAAATGTGTCATTTTGAAAATTTTTCATTGCTTTGAGTATTTTCATTATTCACATAAAACCAAAAATTATCAAGGTTATTTTTCATATTAAGTATAGTAATAAGTCATGAACAAAAAAGAACTGTCCTTGGTAAGATACATGTGACAAGGCATTAGTATTGAGAAGATGATACATAATGGACCCAGTAAACTGTTCTACACCCACGCTTGAAACACACAATTGGAACAAATGGTAAAAGACAGACAATCCAACAAATTGCTAAATAAAGCCTTCTTCTTATGGGTGTGAGCTATGATTACCTACTTGTGAATAATAGTTTGTGGAAGATGAGAGAAGGCTGAGATCAGAGCTACTGATGTATTTAGTAACTGGGGTCACCATTTGCCCTCGTAAGGTGTAGGGTAATAAGCATGCATCTGGGTTGTCTCCACCTAAATAGTAGAAAAATATAATGTAGCCTGTGGCAGTTTGAAAGAGTTGTTTAGTAGGAAAATCTGGGATGGAAGCAGTAAATTGAGAACATGTATCCAAACATGTGTGAATGTGTATGCAGTGGGGGGAGGTAGAGTTGGGGAGGAGTGCTCAGAGTGAGAGGAAATAGAAATTTGGCTCAAGAGATTCTTTTAGTTGGCTGAATCAGTGTTGCCGTTCGAGGCAGCTTTAACTTAAAACCTTGCTCAAACTTTTCAAAGTTTTAAGATGCCAATACACCAGTCCCTAATTCTTGAACTGCTCCCAGGCCAAAGGGACACTTAGATACCAGAAGAAGTGTTCTTGATGGTCAGTAATGCATCCACATAAAAAAAAAAGGGATGCTGTAACTCATGCCTTTAGATGGCAAATGTAGTCTAGGAAACTTAGAATGAAAGGCACTTTTTAGATATCAGCTTTGTTTGAAAATGTCAGTGAAAAAGGGTTGGTTGCTCTTGATTTTTCTCCAGAGCTAAGATGAAAAGAGCAGCCTTCTGGCATTTTGAAAGAATGGAGAACCCACCAAAAAATACAGGTGACATATAGGATCACTGCAAAGAGAGTTTTCCTAGCGGAACAGAAATAAAATCATTATCAGAATTGGAAGGGACCATGAGCCGGTAAGATGAGAAATTTAATTTAAAGCTGCAGAAACGCCACACTGTTCACTGTATTTCAGAGTCAAGATTTAGACTCTCAGAGTCCAAATTGATTAATATATTAAGTAGTAAGAGTGGAGGGAATAACTCCCCACTTTTTAAGTGTAGGTTGCACATAATGACTCCCTTTCATACAGCATACAGAAGGGGGGAAGATATTAACTCTGCAGTGGAGAAAGCTGACAAACACTACCTTATCCAGATGACTAAGGTCAATATAAACAGTCATAAATCATGTTGATAGTATGTATTCTTGATAGGATGTGATGAAAAGGGCACGCTATAACTCTGGTCTTCCTCCCAATAACCCATGACCCCAGGATTATCATGAGAAAAACATCAGACCAATTGCAAAAGAGGATATCCCACAAAACATCTGACCACTACTCCTCACAACTTAAAAAAACCTGAGAAACAAGGGAAGTCAAAGAAATTTCCACGGGCATGAGGATCATAAGGAACACTAAATGTAATGTGGTATCCTGGCTATGATCCAAGAACAGAAAAACGATACTGAATAAAAACAAGGGAATCTGAATAAGGTATGGACTTGAGTTAATAATGAAACATCAATATTGGTTGGCTCATTGTAAGGAGTGTATCATATTAGTGAAAGATGTTAATAGTGAAAACAGGGTTCAAAGTATATGGAAATTCTCTTAACTATTTCACAATTCTTTCTGTCCTTCTAAAATTATGCCAAAAATTGGTTGTTTTGAAAAGTGAAAAGAATGGTTGAATAACTGAGTTGAGATGGCTGGAAACCAAATTACTTATCAGGAATGACAGTTAAGTGACTGTCACAAGACCTGGCACAGGATACCAAAGACATGAGCATTATTATTTGAAAACAAACCCAGGAGACCCTGGATCCGTTTCTAAGAGGGCATGGGAGGATTTCAAAGAAGACAGACTGTAGTGGGAACAACAACAGCAATCAAAATAGGGTACTATTGTATTAAATATAATAATACCCAATATAATAGGCCAACTACAACACCAAATGGTTTCTAACTTCACGTATCTGGGTGAAATTGATAATTTTTAAGAATAAAGAGAATACTTTACAGATTTCCAGAAAACAACAACAACAAAGCAATTTAAGGGAATTGGCCAAGACACCCTCACGCTTCCCTTCAGCTTAGACAGATTTCTTCCTGACTATAGCCCTTGACCTCCCTTTTTCTAGAGCATTTACTCTAGAAAACTTACAATTGTAAATTATGTCTCTGCTCTTTTAAGATGTGAATCATCGACTACCCACAAATATATTCTAAATGACCTAAAAACCATCCCTTTAAAATGTATTCATCAGGGCACCTGGGTTGCTCACCAGGTTAAGCAGTGGTCTCTTGGTTTTAGCTTGGGTCATGATCTCACAGGTCGTGAGTTTAAGCCCCACATCAGGCTCCACACTGACAGTGCAGAGTCTGCTTGGGATTCTCTCTCTCTCCCTCTCTCTGCCCCTCCCCTGCTTGTTTTCTCTCTCTCTCTCAAAAATAAATAAATAAATAAACCTAAAAATAAAGTAAATAAAATGTCAGTCTCTCTTCCATTTCGCAAATGTCACAAGTAGAATCTCACTTGCCTATTAATTGGTCTGGTTCAATTCTTCATTTACAGAATGTATAAGTAAGATTTCAGGAAGACGAAGATGAAATGTTGAAGGCAAAGTATTTTGAATGTAGACTGAGATCCGGCTATAATAACATATTTGACCATGAGAATCAAATAAGAACATCCTCCACCACAAGGACTTTAAAAAAAAATTCACATACGCCACACACTCATGAAGAAATCTTAAGATGTTTAGTAAAACCAAAAAAACAAAAACCAAAAAAAACACAAAAAACTTTATTCAAGTTATTTATCTATAACAAAAAACTTTATTCAGTTATTTATAACTGTAAAGGATGAGGTGACAAAGGAATTAGAAAAACAATAGTTTATACTAAATTATTATTGATGATGAATGTAAAATATACTATAGTAGTTCAGTAAAAGCATAAAATAAAATCAATGTAATTTAAAAGTACTAATAACAATCTAGAAAAAAGCTCATTTTAACTGGAGTTGAAAGGTGATATAGAGTGGGACAGAGACAAAAAAATTAAATTGTGCATCCACATGAAGATGACTTTTTGACAGTTAGGAAATGTGTTTCTTAAAATTATAAGGCTGCCTTATAATTTATTTATGGATACTCCCTATAATCCAATAGATTATAGATAGATACATGGTAGGTAATACATGGGTAACATAAAATTCTCACATTCCCAATCTAACAGAAGAAACACAAAGGAAGAAAGAAGATGGAAGAGTGTTCTAAGAATCAGAATATGAATGCAAGAGAGACACAATGAGAATGATGATGGAGAATGAGTGGTAAGCAGTAAAACAGATCAGTACGAAAAGTGTAAAGCTCGAAAAGTAGATTGTCATTGGACATGAACAATCAAATCAGAAGAGGGAATATAAATGTGACCAAGCATATCAGAACAGCTTTGTTGTCACTAATAAGGAGAAAAAGGCAAATTAAAACAATTTCAACATTTGGAAAAGATAAAGTTAAATAAATAAAATGTACGTTTCTCTACTTGTTAATCAGATAAGTGGCAATATGGCACTTCCATCAATTTCATTAGGATTGTAAACTGTTATGAAGTCTATGCAAGACAGGGACTCTTGGTTGGCTTAGTTGGTTAAGCATCAGTCTTCGGCTCAGGTCATAATCTCGTGGACCATGGGTTCAAGCCCTGCATTGGGCTCTGTGCTGACAGCTCAGAGCCTGAAGCCTGCTTCGGATTCTGTGTCTCCCTCTCTCTCTATGCCCCTTCCCCAGTGTGCTCTCTCTCTCTCTCTCTCTATCAAAAATAAATAAACATTAAAAAAATTAAAGTCTGTGCAAGACAGCTTGGTAGAGTCTATCAAAATTTAAAACTTGTCTATTCTTGAGGCTCCTGGGTGGCTCAGTTGGTTAAGCATCCAACTCTTGATTTCTGCTCAGCTCAGGATCTCATGGTTCGTGAGATTGAGCCCTGAGTCTGGCTCTGTGCTGACAGCATGGAGCCTGCTTGGGATTCTGTCTCTCCCTCTCTGTGCCCCTCCCCCAATCAATTGCACTCTCTCTCTTTCTTTCAAAGCAATAAACATTTATTTTCTTTATTTTTTAAATGTTTATTGATTTTTGAGAGATGGGGGTGGGTGAGGAGGAAGAGAGAGAGGGAGACACAGAATCCAAAGCAGGCTCCAGGCTCTGAGCTATCAGCTCAGACTTCCTCACAGGGCTTGAACTCATGAACCCTGAGATCATGATCTGAGCTGAAGTTGCATGCTTAACCAACTGAGCCACCCAGGCACCCTAATAAATCAACATTTAAAAAAGAACTTGTCTATTCTTCACTACAGCAACTACCTTTCTAGGGATCTAGTCTACAGAAATATCACACATGTGCACAAAGATATATAATATGAAGTTTGTTATGGTATAACAAATGGAAATGATCCCAAAGTTTATTAATAGATGCATTATTTTATTTTCTTTGTTCATTTGTAAAATGGGTCATAGTACATCTGTTATAAATAATGAAGTGAATCTTTAGTTTGCTTCATGAGGGAATACCCATAAGATTGTGTTTTATTTACTTATTTATTTTGTAATGTTTATTTATTTTTGAGACAGAGAGAAACAGCACGAATGGGGGAGGGTCAGAGAGAGAGGGAGACACAGAATTCGAAGCAGGCTCCAGGCTCTGAGCTGTCCGCACAGAGCCTGACACAGGGCTCTAACTCACGGACCATGAGATCATGACCTGAGCTGAAGTCGGACACTTAACCAGCGGAGCCACCCAGGTTCCCCATGAGATTGTGTTTTAAAGCAGAGAACAAACTGAGGGTTGATAGAGGAGGTGGGTGGGGCATAGGCTAAATGGGTGATGCAAGGAGGGCACCTGTTATGATGAGCACTTGATATTATATGTAGGTGGCGAATCACTAAAGTCTACTCCTGAAACCAATATTACCCCATATGTTAACTAACTAGAATTTAAATAAAAATTTGAAAAAGAAAAAAAAATAAAAGCAGATTCTAGAACCATTTTTATGAATAATTGTGTGCATGTATCTTATTTATTTATATTTCTAAACAGAGAGAGAGAGAAGAGCATGAAAGCAAGAACTGGGGAAAGGGGCAGAGTAAAAAAAGAGAGAGAGAATCTCAAGTAGGCTCAACACTCGGCATGGAGCCCGATTCGGGGCTCAATCTCACAAACCGTGAGATCATGATCTGAGTGGAAATCAGGAGTCAGACACTCAACTGACAGCCACCCAAGTGCTCTAAGAACCATTTTTATATTTGATTCTTATTTGGACAAAAAATCATATTTGAATGTATACACACATACAAGCACACACGTACATACACAAAAGGAGGAAAACAATTAAGTGTAAACACCAAATGGTGGATATTAGTTAACCCTGATGGACTTACATTTGGGGAAGCATTAAGGGGCAGGGTTAAGATTACTATTGGACTACAAGTCCTTCCACATCATTGAAATTATTTTACCACAATGATACTTTTATGACTAAAGGATGAAAAAAATCTGCACAATAGTATACCCCTAATGAGTTCATTTGTGTGTAGTTGATGCTTGAACAGCATAGGTTTGAACTGCGTCCTTGTGCATTTTTTTTTCAGTAAGCACTGTACTGTAAATGTATTTTCTCTTCTTTAAGATTTTATTAACATCATTTTCTTTTCTCTAGCTTCTTTTTGTCATTAAACAAAGTTTAACCTAGTAAACTTGAAGAGCTAAGTAGCCCTACTAAGTGATTCATGAATCTGGCAGCAGCCCACCTAGCAAGTAGAGGGGAGTTCTGAGGACTACACAAAATGAGGGTTTTTGTTTGTTTGTTTGTTTATTTTTTATAGGAAAGAGGGTGGGTCAAGCAAGTTATTATCAAAAAGAAGAAGAAGAAGAAGAAGAAGAAGAAGAAGAAGAAGAAGAAGAAGAAGAAGGAGAAGAAAAAGGAGAAGAAAAATGATTCGTTGAGGCAAGGTCACTTTCCCTTGGGGGGACAGGTAAAGGGGTCTTATTAGACTGATTACCTCCTTTGAGGTATGAAGAGGGTTTATGTGGCAGGCTCACTGGAGCTGATCAGAGAATTCCTGACTGGTCCCTTAAGAGCACATTTTTGTGGGAGGTTGAAGATGCAATTAGATTAGGTATTAAGCCTTGGTTTGCGGACTTAGCCTAAGTGGCACCATTTTGGGCCTATGGTTTTCCTTTTAACACTTTATTATTAGAATACAGTATATAATACATATAACATACAAAATATGTATTAAAGAATTGACTGTGTTATAGGGAAGACTTTCAGCCAGCAGTGACCTACTAATAAGTCTGGGGGAGTTAAAATTTTACATGAATTTTTGGCTGCACAGAGGGTTATCTGTGGCTACAACATAAATGCACATGTGCTCTCTCAACATATGAAGGGCAAATTGATGTAAGGGCATATTGATGATAATAATTTTAAAGCTGTGTTATGTGTAAGTAACCTCTTATTAGTTGGCCTAGAAATTAAAATGTCACATAGAACATGGGAAGTTATTGTCAAGTTTCCAAACTAAAGATAATTTTTTAGAACATTCAACACTTAATAATTCATGACTATCTCTATGATTCCAAGAATTTAAAATTTTATTTCTTCCAACAAGGTTCATATAATTCTTGAAAACATATTATTTTCCAATAATTTAGCTTTTTTTTAATATTAAACTTGAGTTTTTTTAGGGGGTATCTTCATGGATAGCTTTTAGATTTATTTTCTTATTACCTTTTACTTGAAAGGAAGAAAACTCACTGGATGCCTCTTCAAACAGATAATTTATTATTTTGGACAAAGTCATTCTTCAGATTATCATCTCTGACCTCATGCACACACATACAAATACACACATGTGCGTACTCACACAATGCTTGTCCTTTGTTTCAGTTTTATTTCATCACTCACCAAAATTTGTAATGACTGATGTTTAAAAAACATAAGAAAATCTCTCTTTTTTCCCCCCTCACAATTCCTTTGTTGAACCTTATGTCTTCATGGAATTTGAAAATATGGGTCAAAATGTAAACACCATTTCATTGTGCCCTTGCTCGTAGCAAAACTCTCACCATTGGTGTCTGGAGCCTCACAACAGGAAGCAACCCATATATAGTGTCCTTCTTGTTGAGAAAAAAGAAGAAATTTCTTGTCTCAAAAAGAAGACTCTATTCACCATTGAATATTTTGTTTTCTTTATTTAAAAGCCTTAAGGTCTAATGTGTCCTCTTCCTCTTAGGCCTGTGAAAATATAGTTCTATCTGTTAACTCCCTCTGAAATAAGCCAACTGCAAGATTATATGCAGTCAGCCATTAACCACAGCTCAAGGAATTCGAAGGCACAAACTATGCAGGCAAGAAAATGGCAGGTGTGCAGTGTAGATAAAAATTCAATCCCAGGGGCTTCTCTCTCTAGTTCCTGGAGAGCCAGGTTGGTGTTTTTTTTTTTCCTATTTTTAGATAATCTGTACATTCAGCATATATATGACTGCTGCTAAATATTCAAAATATCATGTAACATTGTGAGAAAATTTAAGTATAAACAATAAAAGTGAAACTTTTTTTTCTTAACGGGAAGAATTATTAATGATTTGGCGTGAGGAACCATAAACTTCTTCCTATTCACAGATAGATGGACAAATTGGCACTTACAGCTACAGATTGACCATACTTAGTGCTCAGGACCCTGGCACTTATCTGACCCAGGCACTTAGCCTGGTGAAGGCTGAGGAGTGAAGGTGAAAATGTCATATTTAGAAAATAATCACCCATCTAAAGGTAGAAACAACAGCTCTTACCCCATCCTGCATCCAGATTGCAGCTTATTTATTTGAGAATCGAAAGAAAGAAAGAAAGAAAGAAAGAAAGAGAAAGAAAGAAAGAAAGAAAGAAAGAAAGAAAGAAAGAAAAAAGAAAGAAAGAAAGAAAGAAAGAGGTACTTGGGTGGCTCAGTTGGTTAAGCATCTGACTTCAGCTCAAGTCATGATCTCACAGTTTCATGAGTTTGAGCCCTGTGTTGGTCCCTGTGCTGACAGCTCAGAGCCTGGAGCCTACTTCGGATTCTGTGTCTCCCTCTCTCTCTCTGCCCCTCCCCCACTCACACACACTCTCTCTCTCAAAAATAAACATTAAAAAATTTTTTAAAGAAAAGAAAAAACTTCATTTATAGGTATTGTTTTTTGTGTGGCTGCCAATGAAAAATATTACTCATTGCATAGCATTCCATGAGTCATCTAGTAAATACTTTGCCTATGCCCACTGAATCTCCAATGCATTTATACTAATTTATTCTAAATTATGAACATTAAATATCACAACATTTGAGGAAATCTTTCATTATAAAGAAGATTATCTCACAGAGAAAGGGGATGTAAAAGCAACAATTTACAGAAGAAAATATATAGACGTTCAACACAATTATAATTAATATTTTCAGAGACTAGCAAATATATTGCATCCATTTAACAACTTTAGAGAATATTATGTAAATGGGCCAGAGAAAAAGAAATAGGGTGTGAATTTTCTTGTAGTAAAAATAAATTAAAATTATATGGAAGTATTGGAAGGTAATTTAGAAACTCTCCAGGCAGGTAGAGGGAAAAACAAAAGGGTGGGGGGAAATTGTGAAGACAAAGAATGGGCAGTAGTCAACATACCTAATCAGTATGATGATTTTTTTAAAGGTAATAAGGAAAATGAAAGTAAAGACACATCAAAACAAAATACATAAACATTTTCTGGGCCAGAAGGCATCGTTTCCAGATCATAAACATCTTCATGGTGTCCAGTGCAATGAGTAAAACACGTCTGCAAACAGCAATGTAAATCATTGATGAATCTCAGGAAATCAGATATGGTAGCTAGTCTCCAAATATGGTTCTCCAATGAACCACATCTACCAGTATTCACACCAGGAGTGGGCATCTCATTCTTCAATCAAGGCTGCTCCTGTATTAAATGGAATGTGGCAAAAATGATAAGAGATTTACAAGGCTAGGTCACAAGAAACCATCTAGTCTCTCTCTAGGATACTTCTTATGAAATCAGTTGCCATAGAATAAAGTGTTCATAGCACTTGCAGAGGCTACATGTAGACACTCCAGTAGATAGATGGTCCCAATGATTCTACAACTGATAACCAGCATCAACTGCAATCCATGAAAATGGGCTATCTTGAACCCCCTGCCCAATCAAATCATCAGGTGGCCTTATCCTCAACCACCATCTCACTGCAACCTCGTAAGGGACCCCAGGCAAGTTCCGTCAACCCAAGAACCATGAAGGATAACAATAAATCTTGTTTCAAGCACTGAAGTTTGGCATGTACTTTGGCTTCCTGTGTCACTTTCAATGTGTGTGTGGGGGGGGGGCGGGGGGAAGAGGGACTTCCCACATAAGCCCAACCAATTCTCAGACACCATCAGGGTGTCTAATAATTCAAATCAGTTCTGATGCTATTTACCTGGAGATCGCATCAGATTCCATAGGATGAACACTCAGTTCTACAAGACTGCCCCTTACCAACGTGAGACACAAGTCACAGGGTCAGATTGTTACCTGTGCTTCTGAACAATCTATATATTAGAGGTTCCTACAGCCTCCTCTCAGATTTGATCAATTCGGAAAGCTGCTCACAGAATTCAAAGTAACATTTTACTTACTAGATCCCCAGTTTATTATAATAGGACATAATTCAGGAATAGTCAGGCAGAAGAGATGACTAGAACAGGTATGGGGGAAAGACCAGGAGATTCCATGCCCACTCCAGGTGCCATTCTTCGCAAATCTCTGTGTGTTTCACCAACCCAGATGTTCTCTAACCCAGTGCTTTTAGAGTTTTGTGGCAGCTTCATTACATCGATATACTTGATTGAATCATTGGCCACTGGCAACAGAATCAATCTCCTGTCCCTTTCCCCTCCCTGGAGGTCAGGCTCTGAGACTAACTGTTCCTATTCTCTAATCTCTAATGTGGTTCCTATCCTCTAATGTGGTTGGTTTCTCTGGCAACTAACTCTCCATTCTTAGGTGACCAAGGGGACATTCCAAAAGTCACTTCCTTAACATAACAAAAGACCCCTTTGCTAAAATCATAACTTAGGAAATTCCAAGAAGCTCTGTGCCAGAAATGGAGATGAAGACCAAACATATATTTATTATTGTAAAGCACAATAACACAGGATGGTTGCAGCAAAGTATGCCAAGAATGCTAGAGTTCACTAAATATTTTGAGAAAAAAAAAGTACAGAAAGAAGAAAGCAAAGAAGCAAACAAACACAGACACTTAGAAAAGTATTGGGACTGTTGGAACCAGAATAGCAGATTTATCAAAGGCAACTCTAGAACCAAAATGAAAGTGGAGTAACAACTTCAAATTTCTGAGGGAAAATTATTTTTATCTTAGAATTTCACATTGCCTAAACTATTACCAAATGGGAAGGTTAACGACAACAACAACAACAAAATATATAAAATCTGCTTGAGACGTACAAAGCCTTAAAAAGTTTGCCTCTCAAAAATGGCTGTTATCAATGAAGGAAGTAAATGAAGGATTCAGGAAAAGTGGAAAACAACCAGGATACCGTTTAAAAGTAGTCCTAACACGCAAACACTACATAGGCCTGGAGTATCACCCACACAAATCATAAGTCAAATCAGGAAATGAAGGGCATCAAGGCCAAGATCTATACAAAAGGACAAAGAACTAGTGGATAAACTGACACTTTAGGCTTTGGGACAAGAGTACTAATAGGTTTATTATGGACTTATGGGACTCTGGTAAGTTCGTAAAAGGAAGTATTTATATACTATTAGGTTATAGATACGGATTACTGATTGAATGAGTCTTGGTGATATAAGTGTCGATGCAAGAGATGAAAAGAGATATTGGATGTGGGGGCCAACAACATTTTAGCAAGCAATTTACTTACAGAGCCACATTTGTTTGCTTTTAAATAAAATTATATGTGTTTAGATATACACCATGATGTTTTGGTATATGTATACACATTGTGAAATGATTATTACAGATAAGTTAAGTTATATTCATCAATTCACGTTGTTACCTTTTGTGTGTGTGTGGTAAGAACACCTAAGCCCTACTCACAAACAAATTCTATACTATGCAGCATTATTAACATAATGTATATTGAGTCTCTAGAACTTAGTCATACTATATAACTGAGACTCCATTCCCTTTGACCAACTTCTCCTACATTTGTTTTAGCAATATGAGTACAACTTTCCCCTCCTTTTCTCTGTGCAGAGGAAAGGAAAAACATTTCTCAACACAACATTGTGCTCTCTATAGAGGCAAGTGTTGGATAAATCTCTACTTCCTTCCTTTCCTGTAACTCCTATATGACACTTACCTCTCATATGGACTCAGGTAGGAGCATACAGATTGGTCCTGGAGTGAGACAGTCGTGGTGCTTGGTTGATAGTAAGTCATAAGTATGCAAATGTACTCCCAGGTGTTAAATTCATTTTTACAATGTGTATTTAGTTCTGTTTGTCACCACCATTTGTCCCTGTCTTGGGACTGCAAGGCAAGAGGACAGGTTCCACTTGATATCCTGTTTAATAAATATTTTAAGTGTGCAAACTGAAGATTTAAAACAGGTAAAAACCTTTTATCCATGGACAACACCTGAATTTAGTATTCTTCCAAAACAGACACTAAAATATAGGAGTCATTTCAGAAAGTCCAAATGTGCAAGGCCAAAATATACCAATAGAATTTTCATTACTGTGGGATCTATTGCTGTGGACTCAGAGCCACTAAAGATTCTAGAGAGCATACACCTCAGCATTGCCTCCCTGAGTAACAGGGATGAAGTAGCTGACATGTTGGACTTCACAACATTCCCAGTCTTCATTAGATCAGCATTGACCTTAGGAACACTAAATGCCGTCTTCTACAGGGCTGCCTCTCCTGTGTGTTTAGTAAGCTTCGCAAACATAAGAAGATGTGTCTGTGCAGAGAGATGAAAAGGCACAGGTAGTTTAAAAAATAATAAGAGCTCTTCGATTTCTACAAACTCCCCCACCCCACCTGCCAGTGAACTTGGAGATGGACTAAGAGATGCTGGACAGAGTCTCAAGATCAGCTGTGGTAAAGCAGTAGTCATGCGGCTAAAGTTTTCTGATTCTAAATTCAGTTGTCTATGTGCTTCTAATTATCCATATTTCAATTACAGGAGAGAGATTGGTGGTTTCCATGGAAACCTCAGAGACACAAAAAATACAGAAGAATTTCAGTTTTCCAAGCCTTTTATTTTTATTTTTTGTTATCAGCTATTTAAGTTTGACTAGTATACATCTGTCCTAAGAGGAAGGAAATAAATTACTTCTTGTGCTAAAATGATCTTGCATCTGTGGACAAAATGAGAAATTTAATAGGCTATCTTATGTTTCTCTGCAATTAATCCAAACTGATAAACATTATTGTTAACTTATCATAATAGATGATAAAAAAAGTTAAATTACAACAAATTCCCAGGTTTAGGCTACATCTAGCCAAGAAAAATCTTGGAGAAATCTTGGCTGTTGAAAAAATATCTTTGACACTGCTTTATACGTGAAGGTGTCTATTTATTGCCATTAGAGGACATTCTGTAGGTAGCTTTCAAACTCATTTGATAATTGAATGGACATATTCCATAGATAGTCTATCTCATTATAACTGTAGAAAAGTGTTTAGACCTAAGGCTAGAAGAATATTTAACCAAGTTTTGTGTCACGTATTTTTTGCTAAAAGAATAGTTCTGGTCCCTTGTAAGAACCAAAAAAAAAAAAAAAAAAAAGGAAAAAAATTTTAAAAAAACATGGAAAAGCTGGGAGCAGGCACAGATGAGGAAGGAGATAATGGTGACAGTGCTGGAAAAAAGTGGAGCACCTCTTGCCTTGGGTATCTGAAGCATCCCAAGACAATTTAGCATAATTGAAGGGTTTGTGATAAAGATGTCTAGGAGAGAAAAGCCTGAGGGAAGAACAATGACAAGGAACAATAAGAAATCCCCTTGTGTGGAGTTCTCTCTGTCTGCAAAATGGAGACAGCTCTTTTTATGAAGACTCCCTTAGACTGGACTGTTGTGAGGTTCTGATTCTTTGTAGGCAGTCTACAAAATTAATATAATTTGCATGCATATTTTTATATTAATTATAATTATCAAGATGTATTTGAGTTCTTAAGAGGCTATGGGGAATCCCTATTCCTCAGCATCTCATAAATTCTAAGATGTGCTTAATTAAGACTAAGTGATATGGGAGATGCTAACAGTGAATAGGATCCTTGGGGTATTTGAAATATGGGTAGGACATTCTTAGACTGGGACGTGGGGATGAGTTCATGACCCCAAATTAAAGACATGGAAGAAATTGGGTTTGACAGTTGATAAAGGGAGTAAGTTTGGCATAGATATTGGGAATAAGTAAGTTCTATGCATATACAATCTGTAGTTATATTTGTAAATTGTAATATGGGTGGGAGCTTACTCTACTCAAACCCAGGAAGGCAATAAGTAAAACAGACAAAAAGAAACTCCCGACTCAGAAAGCAAATAAGGAAAAAAATTGAATTGTGTGTCAAAACAAAAGGCAATTTAAAAGAAAAACAGACACTGTTTTGTCATTTAAGTAAAGAAATCATGAACTGATAATGGACGCTCCTAGATGCATTAAGCTGGGATATTCTTTAATTTTTTAATTAATTTATTCACTCAATAGACAGTAACTGAACAAAAGCCATGTGAAAATCCTGTGTCAATCAGATCTAAAAGCTGAGAAGTCTCCAAACATCTTCAAATGTTGTATAATTGTATTAAATATGGGTTTTATTTCTTCATTTGCTGACATGTATATGATTTATATTATGATAGATCTTCATGTTCTTAAAATAAAATTATTTTGCCCACTCAAATATATTGACCTGAGAGAGTTTTATATAAATACCTGATTCCTAACAAAAACCTCATGAAGGATGAGAAGAGAGATAATCTACTCTTGCTGTGCAAAAGTCATTTTCACATACATTATCTATTTTATTAATAGTTCAATATTAGTTGAATAGTTCAATATTTATAATTGGTTGAATCGACTTGAACTATATTGAAGGATCACTATGTCTCAAGCTTTGTGCTAGGCTAGCTGGGTAGAGTAATTTATGGTATTTGCCCTCACAGAACTTCAAGCGTGAGAGATAGAAATACACATATGCAATGGATTTTGACCTCCTAAAATATGCTGCGCATAACGATAGAGGTATGCACTGAATACAATGACATCAAAACACATTTGAGGTGGGTCGAGGTGATATTATTATCTGATTCCAGGCGAAACTCAAGATATCGAACAACTTATGCAGAGGTAACTGATAATAAATGACTACATGGCAAAGGCAGTACAGGAGACAACGGTTTGAGTGCAAGAGTTCTTCATGGGACCGGGAAAATCGCCTTCCATGAAGGATTTGTTAGTGAGCTTGGGTGGGGCAGAGGCAAGAACAGAAAACCCAGGTAACTTGAATAGAACTATTGCTGCCTCCACTTCTTTGAGTGTAGCATTTTTCTCCTTCCATAATGTTATTTTTGTCTCTCCGTGCAGGAGCTGTGGTAGAGGAAGCCTTCGATCCAACATTCGCTGCTTGATCTGGTGTGTGCACTTGTGCACTAGCAATAATGAATCCTGATGCTTGTACTACCGAGAGAGAAAAAAAAATGTTTTGGGAGTACAGCTGCCATCTACATAAAAGAGAAAACAAACAAACAAACAAACATAGTGTCTTAGCAAATGTTGCCCTACATTTGTAAATGTAAATGTAAATGTAAAAATGTAACTTTTTTACATTTGTTATTTGACGCATATTTGGTTTTCTTTTCTTTTTGTGTTTATCTGTTCTTCTATCCCCTAAGGCTCTTTGTTGAAAGACTTCACTGAAGAAATTGGTAACTCTGCTAAATAAATGGTGATGAAAGTATGATGTTTCCCCGGGAATAAAAATAAGTCCAATTTCACTTTAGTTTAATAATTGTATTATTAAATTAAATTCACTTACTGAATTTAAAGCAGATTCAAAGCAAAGAATCCCTTAAATCTCCTGAAGCATCTAGTAATCAAAAATCCAATATCCAAGAAACACAATGATGACCTTTCTCTCTGGGACTCATGTCTGGATTAGCATCGGAGGCCACAGAATGGATGCAGGTTTCAAATCGCCATTAATTTCAAAGTAAACTCTGTGCACCACAGAGAATAAAAGGAAAACTATGTAGCATGTGGATAATTCCACCTAGGACAATTTCCCGGGTCTGACACTGGATTTGGGAACACTTGAACTTGAAATCATAAATCATAGATCTTAGCAACTGGAAAGTTCCGAAGCTCTGCTTAGATTCTTCTTCTTCTTCTTCTTTTTTTTTTTTTTAATCATCTACAGTACTAAGATAAATGCTAGAGAATTATGTCCTCTCCGGGAAAAGGGAAAAAAATAATTTCAAATAAAATATGAAGACACCTTTGCCTACGATCTTTCTGAAACTTCCTTCCTGCTTCTGTAGAACATGATTAAGAGCTTTAGTCAGTGTTATGATGGATTAGGTTAATTCAGGCGGGTCTTGTTGCCCCAACAGGCCACCCTTGAGTGGTTACGTAAACCCAGATTTAAATCAATAGAAGCTTGAATTGTTTGTACTAGAGATATTTGTTCTTGGAATTGGGTACTTATTTGCCTAGGAGATTTCTAAAGTATCATATCTTAGTGGGAGGTAAATATGGTTTATTGTCCTGTCAGTGACTGGGAACCTGCGCTAAAACACAAGCATCTTGAGTCTGCTATTTGTCGAGTGTTTGGGGAAATGTTAATTGGATAGAAACTGGTACTTTCCTAACTCAGGAGCCAAAGAGGGCCTCAGAAATTATAGATGCCTCTATTTCAATGGAGACCTGACGTACAATGTGAAAATAAAAAATATGTTAAGAGCTATTGAGTCAGGTACAATCAGACCTTTAAAGAAGTATAAACCCATTCCCTGGCAGTGGCACCAAGCCCTTACCATCTTTGTAAGGAGGCCACACAAGAAATAGAGCAAGAAATAACAGAGAAAAAAACATATATATCATGTTGTACAGTGCGTGTGACGAGTGCAGCAAAATGTGAGAGAAAGAGGAGTTATTAAAATTCAGGTACACATGAAAAACATTAAGATAGCTGTGAGGCCTCAAGAGGGACTTTAAGGGATAAATCAAATTTTGATTGGCACAAGAGAATGAGAAGGTCAGCAGTGTTTCAAGAGGATGTGAGAGCAATGGCGAAGGAGTAGAAGGGGCCATATACATGAAGGAATAGTTAATTCAGAGAAGTGAACGGTGAACTTGGGCAGCTGGGTTTTCTGTTTTGTAGGATCTTGAAAGACAGACTTAGTATTAAATCTACAATCCTTGGGAGTGAAGAATTATTTTATATTCTTGAGTAAGCAGGGAACATAGAAAAAAACATGTGCGCATTTAAGTGACATATATGCAATGTGTGAATATGCCCTATACATACATATACTATATATATGGTGCATATAATTGCAAAATATACATATATATAGTATACATAACTTATAGTGCATTTCTAATATATAAGAGGGAAGAAAGGAAGAACGCGAGGGAGGGAGGGAGGCAGGGAAGAAGGAAGGAAGGCAGGAAGAAAGGAAGGAAGGAAGGAAGGAAGGAAGGAAGGAAGGAAGGAAGGAAGGGAAAAAAAAGGAAAGAAAAAGGGTGAACAAAGGAAAACTTGGACCAGCCAACAAGTAGATTTAGAAGGAAAGGAGACTGAAAGCACACAGATTAATTAAAAAGCTCTTAAATTTATTCAGCAAAGGGGCCGATGAGAACTTACACTAAGATGGTAGCAGTGTGGACACCTCCACAGACTGACTCTTTAGGCCATTTGCTTAAATAAATATAATGTGTGAGGGAAATAAATGAGAGAAAAGATAATACAGTTTTAATTCTGTGCTTATTATATATATATATATGTGTGTGTGTGTGTGTGTGTGTGTGTGTGTGTGTGTTTACATATGTGTTTTTATATATATATATATATATATTTACTGGATGCATGAATACATATATGTGTGTGTATGTGTATATATATACATATATATATATTTCAATTGGATGCATGAATAATAATGTTATGCACTATTGACAAAAAGCTGATTTGCAGAGAAATGCGATGGTTTTCTTGTCATCTAGTGGCAGTCTGGCATGCATTTAGAGCCCATAACAATGTCGTCAGCACGTTTATTCCCTGAGGAGTGCCTAGAACCAAAGATAAATACCATTTTTCAGTAGTTAGCAAAAAATGATCTTTGTGGTTAAAAAACCTGCAGCAGGGGTTCCTGGGTGGCTCAGTTGGTTAAGCGGCCGACTTCGGCTCAGGTCATGATCTCACCGTCCGTGAGTTCAAGCCCCACGTCGGGCTCTGTGCTGACAGCTCAGAGCCTGGAGCCTGTTTCAGATTCTGTGTCTCCCTCTCTCTGACCCTCCCCCGTTCATGCTCTGTCTCTCTCTGTCTCAAAAATAAATAAACGTTTAAAAAAAAAACCTACAGCATTCTTTAACCTTTCCTTTTGAAGTAATTTTACACTAACATTAGGTTACAAAAGTGGTACAGAGCTCCCTTTACTCCATGACTGTAATGTCACTTAGAGATCATTTCCATTTTGCACTAGAAGAAAGGATTAGAAATGGTAAATAGAGGGGCACTTGGGTGGCTCAGTCGGTTGAGCTTCTGACTTCAGCTCAGGTCATGATCTCACGGTTTGTGGGTTCGAGCCCTGCTCTGTGCTGACAACTTGCTCAGAGCCTGCAGCCTGCTTCCCATTCTGTGTCTCCTTCTTTCTCTCTGCCCCTCCCCTGCTCATGCTCTGTCTCTCTCTGTCTCTCAAAAAATAAATACATGTCAAAAAAAAATAAACAAAAAAGAAATGGTAAATAGAACATTACAGAAGGAGAACTGGAATGGCCATGTTCGAGCTACACTCTAGTTTCAAGACCACTCAAGGTCAAAATAATTATTTTCCTCCTTTTCCTTATTTATTGCCCTTGGTTCACATGTAGGGGTTGTGTGTGTGTGTGTGTGTGTGTGTGTGTAAATGTTTATCCTTTTGTTTTTTTAATAAAAATTGGAATACACAGAGCACACTGTATACACTCTCATGAATATTTTGGATGAAATTTTCTATCTTCCCCTCCACTTTCCTAATTAAAGAGGTTGAAAAACCAGTGTCTATATTTTGCACAATCCCTCGTACTGAGGTTTTAGTATGCAAATTAGGTTTCATGAATTCGATGCATGCCAATGAAATTCGAAGACAGACGTGAGTGTGAAAGCCCTCTTCTGGCTGTTATTACTGCAAAGGCAGTAAGCAGAAACAGTACCTTGAGCTCCTGTTTTCCAATCTGAGGGTTACGAATTTTACCTCATTTTAATTCTTTTACCTTCCTATTGTAGATGATGTTCAGGATCTTTTCTTATTTGACCGGCCACTTGATTTTCTGATCTGTGAATTGTCTACTCATACCTTTTCCCCATGCTGCTTGTTTTCTTGTTCATATATTTTAGTAACTCTTTATATGTCCTGGATATAAATGTGCTCATGTATATTTCAAGCACTTAATGCCAAACATTATTTTTCAATTTTAAGTTATTACTTATTATTGCATTTCTGTATCCTAAATTTTTCTTCCCTGCAGCCATATTATGAAGACACTATTCTGTCTTTAGCTCTAACACATTGCAAGTTCTAGTTTCTACATTTATGTCACTAGTACAATTAAATGTATTTTGTGTATTGTGTGAGATAGTCAGATATTATTCTTTTTTGATATGGAATCAATCTCCTCGACATCATTTATTTTAAAAATCCACTCTTCTTTAGTAATTCATGTTATCAGTTGTTAAATATCCTGAAAGTTCTCTGTATTTCTTCTTCCATTTCTCAGTCCTGTTCGACTAGTATATTTGTGCATTTTTAAGCAGCATGTACGTTTTTATATCAGTGTATATGTGTAGTAAGTCTTGACGGTTGGAAGGAAAAGCCTCATCCTCTTATTGCAATTTCTTTAATTACTTTTTTTCCCTCTTTTCCTCATCATTATTTTGTCATCCAAATTTTAAGATCAACTTTTCAAAAATTTTTATGAAAATATGTGTTTTCACTAAAATTACATTGAGTTTCTTAATTTATTTGAGTTGAAACAACGTATTTCCATACCTTGTAAAATATTCATCTGGGTCTTCTTTCACACCTTTCAATACAAATACAAAAAGATCTTAAGTTTTTCACATTTTTTCTTAAATGACTTATTTTTATTCTTTTAATCGGTTGTTATTAAATTATCAGTGTTCTTGTGGGGAAGGTGGAGGATGTGGAATAGTATCTGAGAGGAGAATTGAGAGAAAGACAGAATATGTTTTCTCATCCAATAAATCCTTGTATTTGTACTATTTGCTTCCTTAGATCGATTATAAATATGTTTTTCTCTTTTCAATCTATAGTTCCTTTCTCTCTCTCTCTCTCACTTCCTCTCTGTCTCTCTCTCCTTCTCGTCCTCTGTCTCTGTCTCTTTTTTGCATGGGCTAGGACATCCAATGAAAATGAGAAAGAAATGGAAAAGAAATGAAAAGACAAGTATTCTTACCTTCTTCTACCATAGTGGAAATAATTCCAACTTTGTCGTCATTAAAATGATATGTAACTTTTATATAATATCCTAAGTAAACAAAACCCTTTTACTACCTGGTTCTAAATGGTTATGATAAATGTGAATTAAACGTTAATCATTACTAATTATTTATAGCCATACATTTTCATCTTTTGTAATAATAATATAAATAATTGGGTTAAATAGACTTCCTCAGTTTTAATCATCTTTATATATCACCTTCTTGGGATAATTCTAATTTATCATAATGTATAATTATTTGCAAATATTGCTGGTTACCAATTGTAAATATGATTTTTGATAACTATATTCTTAAATGAGACTTGGCTTTAAATTTCTGTTTTCATACTGTGCTTGTCCAGTTTTGGCATCAATATTCACCATATTGAATTTGCGACTTCCAATTTCTCTATTTAACAATCTGTATAACCTTGGGGTGATCATTCCTTAGAGATTTAATTTACCAAAAAAAAATATGGAAGGTTTTTCCTATGGAAGAGACGTGAAGTAGAATTGATAAATAATAATGACTTATTTTAATATTCAATTTGTATTTTGTATTTTCTAAAGGAAGAACGAAATTAAATGGCTGTTCATGAATTTACCTTTTTTTTTCTTTTTAGTGAAATATTTTAATACTCTGCTATATTTGTTTCTCTTATGGTTATTCCTATTTATATGTAAGGGCTCCTTGCCTCTGTGTCCTGGGTTTTCCTCTAATTTCAGTGTTTTGGTGGTAGTTGTAGTTGTTGTAGTGACAGCAGTATTGTTGTCCATGGAATTTCTGGCCAAAATTATTTTTAATATTTTATATATCTAAGTTCATCCTATTTTCCTTTGGTTTCTATTGAAAATAGCTGTACATCTATATAGATATAGTTATATAGATATACATCCATATATTTTAATTTAAAACTTGTAGGGTCTCCTTTTTTAAGTGATTACATCTTTGATCTATCATTTATTTTTATATGAGCACTTAAGATAGAATCCAATAATATTTTTTCCCAAATAACCATATATTTTGTGAAAAGGATGGCCATTTACTCTTACACCACTTAATGTAATGCTCTTTTTCCTACTATAGCTGTAAAGTTGGGTTAATTATGCTGAGTAGCCAACAAATGCAAATCACTGTGACCTAAAACAAGGTTTGATGTCTCACTGACACTATTATTGTCCTTTTTCTATTCCGGGATTCATTTAGGAATACCGCATAGTATGCATTCATGACATCTCCTTATTATGCCTTCCTCCAATATTTCTCAGTTGTTTCTTGTTTTTCTTGATCTTAACAGTTTTGGAGAGCACTGGTCAGGCATTTTGCAGAATATCCCTCACCTTGAGTCTATCAGACAGATTCTCATAATTAGACTGGGGTTTGAGTTTTGGGGAAGAATAGCACAGAGATAAAGTTCCCTTCTCATTCCATCACATCAGGGGTCCATGATATCAATATGACATGTTTCTTCACTGTAAAGTTATTATTTTTTTTCTCTCCATTCTTTGGAAACAATTCAATAAACCGGCCCACATTCAAGAGCAACAGAATTAAGCTCACTTCTCTGAGGGGAAATTAGACATACAGTGTGGAATTCTTTTGTAAGGATAATTTATTCTTTCTCTCTCATGTATTTGTTTAATCATATATATATATATATATATATATATATATATATATATCTCACTGTGGGGTCATGGATGTTTACTTTATAATATTCTATTTTAATTTTATTTTTGTGTTATTCTTTTAGGTTTTTATCCATGTTATAGCAATTCTTTTACTAAACACTGAAACAGTAAAACAAACAAACAAATATATTGGGCATATCCATTTCTGAAAAGTTTGAAAAGACTCATCTGGGCAACCATTTCAAGAACTGGGTAGGTAGCACTTTGATCATTCTCTCTTTTTTTTCTAGCTTCTCTTATGTCTATTAATGTGTTTGACATTTGAGAGTCAATGAGGCATATTACACTGATACACCAAAATGGGTATTATATGCCCTGTATATCCAAAATGATCCAAAAATGAGACATTTCGTCTGAATCTGAAGACATTTGAATGATCAAACTTCTGGCTGTGCTCTTAAATGTGTATTTACTGAATTTACATTTTATAAGTTTAATTTTACCTTTCTTTTATGTCTCTTTTTTTAGAGTCCTCAAATAATGCATAAAATTATGGGTTTTGTGTCATTTATTACAGATTTTTATGTTTGGGTTATAGTTTCTTAATGTAGCAAGAAATGTAAACTCAATCTGTACCTATTATGGATGCATTCACATGCTTTTATCCAGAAAATGATAATGCCATACCGTCTGTATTCAGGGGTACTAATTGCCAGACAAACTTGTATATGCCTGGTTGCAGGGAGGTTATCTCTTGCTCAAGAGTTTTGTGACTTACCACATTTGTGTTGACAGGCTTTTCCTAAGATAATATCATATCACAGTGTTTTAGTAGTACCTGTCAGACAGAATTATCCTTCCTTGACAGTAATTTGTCTTTCAGAACTTCGAGTGTCTCCTGCTTTTAAATCCTTTTCATCTGTCACCAGGTCCATATTGGTCCTTTAATTAGATTTTTCTTAAGTTTGAGCAATATTTTAGCTTAATTCTCAGAGAGACATTGAAATTAACCCCCTCATTTTCTTCCCATCCTTTCTTATTAGCTTCCTTGAAGCTGACTAGAAGTTCTTGGGTTATTTTATTCATCATCAGAGTAGCTATATAGAGATTTGTAGAAAGCATGGACATCCTTGCATTTCTCATTATACTGATTTTATTAGTAGGAAGGCTTCCCTTCCGTGGTCTTCCTTAAAAAAAAATAGTCAAAAGCTTGCATTTATCAACATCAGAAAGCAAAAAAAAAAAATGTATAAATTGTCATGAAGACTTAACATGTCATTCAGGCACAAAAACTATAAGTTCCAAGAGAAAGAGGCAGAGACTTATGTATTTGCTATAACTTGGAGACTTTGCCAGAGAAGACATGATAAAATATGACGCACGGACTTGTCCAGCCAAGGAGTCCTCATTCTGACTGTTTTAGTGCAGAGCCATGTACTAGACAAAAACTATACATTTTTTTTTTTCTCCTGTGGTTACTTTCTTCTCCTGTGTAGACTTGGAAGTGTACCTACTTTTCAACTGGTAGAGGGTTCACAAAACCTTTCTCATGGAAACTTGTCCTGTTCCATTAAAGAGAAACATAATCAAGTAGCTGGAATCAGTTTTAATCACTTTATGTAAGATAAAGGAAAGATACAGGATAGTCAAAAGAAACGGGATTTATTAAAGCTTAGCAAGGATGCGAGAAGTGACACACACATTGAAGGGCTAATGTTAGGAGAAAGGAGAATGCACGCACTCCCCAATCGGCTTATTTTTGCTGATGGTAAAGATAGTTTTAAATTTAAGAAGGCCAAAATAAGAGAGAGCAGTGTGAATTGGATAAAGGTCTATTTCGTTCTGACCCTGTCTACAGTGGTAATGGTTTATATGTGCCAAGGAAGCCATTTAGAGGAATGCACTCTGCTGATTCTGGAGTAATAAAACTAAACCTACTTAAAAAGTCTGAGTCACATCATAGAAAACATTACAACGTTTAAACAGAGTAACTGTGTGACCTTTGACAAGTCACTTCCTATCTTTGGTCCACAATCTGTAAGATCCCTTCCAATTCAAAATCTTCAGAGACTCTAAGACAATGCTAGTTGATAGGTGGTTCCAGAACGAGCAGCACCAACATAAGTTGCAAATTCTTAGAACCCATTTCACACTTACTGAATCAGAGTCTCTGGGTGGGGTGGAGGGGTTGTTTGTTTTTTTTTCAACGTTTATTTATTTATTTATTTTTTTATTTTTGGGACAGAGAGAGACAGAGCATGAACGGGGGAGGGGCAGACAGAGAGGGAGACACAGAATGTGAAGCAGGCTCCAGGCTCTGAGCCATCAGCCCAGAGCCCGATGCGGGGCTCGAACTCACAGACCGCGAGATCGTGACCTGGCTGAAGTCGGACGCTTAACCGACTGCGCCACCCAGGCGCCCCATGGAGGGGTTGGTTTTGACAAGTTCTCCTGGTAATTCTTATGAAAACTGAAGTTGAAAAGCACCGCTCTGAGACATTCGATGACAGTTGGTAATAAGTAGAACACACAAACACATAGGCTACAGGGAACAACAGGAAGTTCTGAGAGAAGATGGGGTTTCTCTCTGGGTAGAGAAGCAACCAGTGGACAAAGCTGAGAATACGTTTCTTGTTGTGGTAAAACACGTCTTGGCCAAATCTAAACAGAAGTGAATGGTGATGGTTGTCCGTTATGAGGGATTCTTTTTCTTTGTCTTGTCACAACAGTGGTGTCACTAGAGCGCAGTCTCACTCTGATTCCAGAACCAACTAAGGTGGAAAGTCCTGCTAATACAAAAAAACTTGGCAAAGAGTACACGCTTACATGCTCACAGTGCGCTTTGCCCTGTGTGGCACTCTGGAGGCTGGTCCTTCTGCCATGAACTTGCTGCAGTTTTTGGGTCTCCAAATGCACAAAAGTCCATTTTTCTTTATGACACCCAAGATCACACTACAGACTATAACACTGCCAGTCTTCCAGCCCTGACACTGGCCCCTGCAAAGAAAAGACCGTGTAGTTATAACAGTAATAACCTTCCTATCACGCATAGAAAACTCATGATTCAAACAAGACTTTCCCTGGGCACTTATATCAGCTTTACCGTACCTGTGGCCATATTTTTGAAAAAAAAAAAAAAAAAAAAACAATAGAGAGAAAAGAGAACCAACCAGGAAAACATACCAGGAGCAAAATAAAAAGCTGATATCCCCCATAATGTAAAGGAATGGCACTATCCAGGACAGGGGATCTGATGACCAGCAAATACATTCAGAACAGCTGGACCCAAGTTAAAGGACCACAATCGTCATGTTACTCTACACTATTTAGCATGTTCTTATGGAAATGGTTTACCCAATCAGAAGTTCAAGAGTTTAATCCTAGCAGGGAAAAAAAAAAGCAATGACATCTGAAATATTTAAGGTAGCTAGAGAAACCAACCATTACTGCCACAGGAAGTCCACAATAAATCTTTATTGAATATAGCAATAAATGAATAGATGAACGAATGAACAAATGACAACTTGTGTAGGTAAGCTTTTTCAAATACAAAAGGTAATACAGAAAATGGGATTTTATTCCGGTTATTCAAGTACAACAACTCCTATTATTTTCCCCATTGATTGTATGGAAAAGGAAGAGGAACTCTGAGAAGACATGTACAAAGAGATTAAATGTCCAAAGGAGAAGATGGCATATCATTGTTATAAAGAGCTCAGGCTTTGGTGGCACATTGCTTGAGTTCAAATCTTGACTTTCCCATTTGTTAGACAGATGTTTTAAGTTCAATAAGTCTATAAAGGGTGGAAAATGTCCTCATCCCATGGACATGATTTGTAGATCAAATAAGCTGATAGATAAGCATAATTTGATATAATACTTTGTGTATTAATTATTTACCCATTATTATTCACATGGTCATTATTAAACGCTACATGTTGCTAAGTAATTTTAGGATGAATGCACTTGTCTGGGAGATGACAAATACTGCTTGTTTCTCTGTTACCTAATGCTTCACTGGTTGACCAGAAAAAAAGGGGTGGGGGGGATGTTGAAGGGAAGGAGACAGCTTGGCCAGACACTGTTGCCCACATGACAATGAGCACCAAATATTTAAGGAGTTAAAATCCCAGCAATGCCGAAAACCATGACTTTCAACAGAAATGAAGTTTTCTCCCGTGGCTACAATTTTTTTCCTCTACACACACACACACACACACACACACACACACACACAGACGTATGCACACACACACAAATGGAAATTATTACATCTTAGGTAAGAAAAAGCTAAGAAGATGAAAGTCATGATCAGAGAATATAAAGTGTTCAGATTAAAGAGAAAATGCATATCACAAAGGGATAGCAAGATGATTCCTACAGTGAACTGCAGATCATATGAAAGATAAGGCTTCTGGACTGAGCAGTCATAACAGGGAAAGGAGGAAAGAAGGGAGGGTGGGAAAGAGAGAGGAAGGAAGGAAGGAAAGAAGGAAGGAAGGAAGGAAGGAAGGAGGGAAGGAAGGAAGGAAGGAAGGTGGGTGTCAAATAAAAATTCTAGCTTAAAAAGTAAATAGTGCCATCAGTTTCCAGAGTATGTAAGAGAGAAGCAATTCCTCCTTAACTATATTAATGACAAAAATATGGTACATAGAAGGAAATTTTAATTAATATGTAAGCAAGGTCTTATTTTCTTTTTTTTTCTCTTTTCTAAAAAAAAGTAATCAGGGCTCTGATACCAAGATGTGACATTCAAGACAGCAGAGTAGGAGACAAAGAGTAGAAGCCAGAAAAGGATATCAGAGATTGAACAGAGGAAAACAAGAGATTCAAACCAGCAAGTTTAAAAAATATATGTATTATTTCATAAGAAATAAATTTGGAATTATTGTCCAAATAGTTTGACGTGCTTGGGTTTTATGTAAAACTGTGGTTATGATAGTATGTAACAATCACAAAATAACTCTGTGGTAGTCATTCCTTGATGTGGATTCCTTTATTTATTTATTTATTTATTTATTTATTTATTTATTTGATTGTTTGTTTAATTAATTTTTTTTTACCATTTTTTAGTTATGGGAGCCATTCTGTGTCAAAAACTAAAACAAAACAAAACCCTTCCAACCAATTTCAGAGGTGTACATCTGATAATATAGTTCTTCCTGACTATTAGAGACAAGAGCCAGCTGGCTACAGAAGGTAGAATGTACTTGAGACGATCCTCAGATAATACTCGTTTAGGCTTATCACGTACTTATTACATATTGTCCTCTTCATGGAGACTTTCAGCTGTTGACCACAATTACCTATGCCCTTTTCTTTGTAGACTTCCGGTCCTGTGGCATAGAAATGGTCATGATATCAGGAACTGGGCTTCCTGATGCTGGGAACTACATCGTAACTACTAGCTCAGGGTATACTCCAGAAATTGGTAGTAGTCGAGACAACACCTAATGCTTTCTGAAGTGGGCTTTGTGCCAATCTTTATGCTTCCTGGGAATTCAATTCTAGCAAATACCCTATGTTTATGGATTTTTATTATCCCTTATTACTGATAAGGAAACTGAGGCAAATACAGATTAATGCTGGAAGGGCAAGAGCTGACTCTCTAAAACCCACACTTGGCATACGTTGCTTCAAGGAACACCACAGTTTGGTTCAGTGTATAAGCTACTTTCCTAATTTTTTAAAAAGTTTTACTTAATGACTTTTGCAACATGGACACTTATTCATATTAAAAAATAATTGTAGAACATCTATGTTGAATATCAACTACAGATTTTTCCCCTAAACATAAGCTGGATTATTTACAGTGGATTAAAAAACAAAAATCCAGATTGGACTCAATAAATGAAACAAAGCAAACAAAACAGCTCAGAATGTCAATCTATCGTCTCTAATTCTGGCAAACAAATCAAAGAAAACAAAGCATCATTCAGAATACCTTACTATGAACTTTTGCCCTTGACTCATTAAAAGTATTTTTTAGCACTGAAAATGTGTCTACTTTATCTCAAAATGGGTATACTTTCCAGTTCCAGAAGAATTCACTCTCAAATATTAAGGCCAAATGAAAAGCATTACCCATCAAGTGTTAGAAGCCCTTGCAAAGTTTTTATCAAAAACATAAAATATGTTAAGTCAGAGTTGACATATTAAGAAATAAAAATATGGGATGTGTGGTCAAATTTAAATTTCAGATAAACAACAAATTTTGTTTAGTTTAAGTATGTGTTCTGCAATATTTGTGGGATCTACACTAAAAAAAATTCTCTGTTGCCTATCTAAAATCTAAATTAGACCCAACATCCTATATTTTATTTGGCAGCCATAGTTTGAATTTTTTTGAATGAAATAATTTGTAAAATGTTTGAATATAGATATGTCAGATGTGAGTCTTCTCAAGTGATAAATTGATCTCTGATGAAAATAAAAATACAATGTGTATACATTTTTACAGTGGACTCACCTGTTTCATATTGCAGCTTAATTGCCTGCTCAAATGTTTCCTGATGAGCCCTTTTTCATGTTTTTTTAATAATTTTACCCTTTTTTTCTTGTGGATTATCATATTTAATGGGGTGACACTGGAACATTTTTATTTCATGTTTACAAAAGGGAAGTACTCTGATGAATAATTAAATCTAGGATGAGTAATTTTTAGAATTGCCTTGACGAAGCACTGTTGTACTGTTTTACTTTACTTTTTAAAGGGTATATGTACAAACATTAGCCTTTCTTACTCAATCCTATTAAGATGAAATAAACCAAAGGCAAATCACAAGTCTCCATCTTGTCCCTCACAGCAAACTCTGTTTAGAAAACACCAGATCTATTCTTGGCAAGATTATTTAAGGGTATGGAGGGAATCAACCCAAAAAGACGTAATTGAAATATCAATATCTGGAACAAAATGTAACTGAGTATGTTTCCAGAGCCATTGTTAAACTTACTTTATACCCTGTATACCTAACAGTAAAATGTTCTAATGTATTTTTCTGACAAGTTAAATTGAAAATAACAGTAATTCAGTAGCTAGATGCAACACTTAAAACACATTTGTATTTGTTTCAACATTCAAAATCTCTAGCTTTTTATCATGCTGATAACCATTGCTAATATTTACCAAGTTCACTTTTTATGCCAGCTTTTCTGTGCTAATTGCTTTGTAAGAGTTATCTCCTTTAACCCACTAACACTATGAAACATGCAGTAATATTACCCTCATTTTATTGATTAAGATACTTACCTAATCATATAGATAATAAGTGGCAGTGTAGCTACAAGATAATGCAGAAATCATATAGAAAATAAGTGACAGAACTTCTACAAGATATTTTCCCAGGTGAATAAAACATTCTAACCTTGTATAAAATGGGACGAGAGTGACAAAAATCTACAGAAGGACCCTGAATTAAGATGACATATATCTCTCCATTTGATTGATTAGCCCCAATCCCAATAAGTACGTAAAAATATATATAAATTTTTAAATCATGATCCAAGAAATCTCTCTATGGAAGTAAAATAGGTTGTAGAAGCTAAAAACATCCAATCAGATCTTCTGTGCTATTTGTCTTAAAGAACAAATGTGGACTCCCTCTGTAATGATTCTCTATCTTGGCTGTCTTTGGGAACTCCTGGGAAGCTTTAAAAAGTACTGATGCCTGGATTCCCTGCCAGATTCCCTGATTGAGTCTACCCGGGCTATGGCCTGGGTGCCAGGATATTGTAAACTCCCTAATTGCTGGGAAAACAAAGACAAAAAAAATCCACTGTCACTATGTGCAGCATTTAAGTTGGCTCAACCTTAAAGCAGCCATTTAGAGTGGTCTTTGCTGGTGTCTGAACAACATTCAAATTGAACCTACTGCTTTTCTAGCTAGTATATATGAACTACTCCTAAAAATACATTACTTTAAACAGACATCTATTCCAGCTTCTCACTGGAATACAGACCTGGAAAAGTAGGTCTTATCTATTCTCAGAAGAGGGTCAAAAAGAAAGAGGGAAGTTATAATATACATGGAGATACAAAAAAAAGTTACTTAAAAGTACAATAATAATAATAACAATAATAAATTGGGAAGACATATCCCCAAAGACCAACACTTCAGAAGCTTCCCTTGTTTCCCAGTGTCTGAGGATAATACTGCAGTCATTCTTGCCCCAGTCCCCCGTTCCCAGCTCCGAATTCTCCTAGCAATTGGCATTCGTCTGGGAAAAGCAAACATACCCATGCATAAAGCCTTTAGCCCTTGAGGTTCCCAGAAAGAAAATTAGTCCACATGGTAGATCAGAAATGTAAAAAAAAAAGTAGGGGTTGCTGGCAGGATAGCAACTTGATGACTTAAGAATGTGTAAGTGGCTGTTGGCAACAGGGATTGGCTGTGAACTTTGAGCCCCTCTGGGTTTGTTGGCTGTGGGAGTCCTAATTATGAGCATAATAGATAAACTCATCATGGTCATAACAAGCTACTTAATCTGGTTCTGCTAATAACAGCCAATTAAGTTTGCATTCTGAAATGATTTCTAGAATTGAAGGTAGGTGGATTTTTAATTATGTATTGTTTGAAAACATTAAAGATTTTGAATCAAGGGCTTAAACCATTATCTTTGGTATGTGTAATAGTTCTGATCATACCAAAATTGTCTCCCATGCCTTAAGTAGCAAATCAATGACAAGTGGAGTCAAATTGTTACGTCATTTGGATATAGGAGATTAGTATTATGTGTTTATACTATTTCTTCCTCTAGACGTTCCATTATTTCTGGTTAATTTTCATCAAGATACCAAGTGGTCTTTTATGTCTATTTTTATTTCCCAGCACTGATTCTAACTACCTAACATTTGTTTGAATTTGGATTTAATAAATGCCTTCTTCTCAACCCCTACAGCTAAGCGTTTGAACTAGTGGGTGGGTAATGAAGATATATAAAGATAAAGAGGAGAGAGGAACACTGGAATTACATATATTAGGTCTGCAGTGTCTAAAGATGTTTGCAATGCTTTGATTTTGCTGTAGCTGCTGGTGGAAATAGAAGATGAATAAATATAAACTTAAATCACGGTCTAAGATATAGGCAAAGGAGCCTCAGTTTGGCCGCATGTCTCTTTCTGTAAACACAATTTGCAGCTAACAGAAGTAAAAGAACGATTGCTTTCTAAATTCACATTTTGGAATCTCTCTATGTACTTATTTGTGTTTATCTGTTGGATTGTTGGCTTTGTTCTGTTTTATTAGGTCCTATTTTGAGATGCTTATGGAGAAGAGGAAAGTACGTTTCTCTGTCGATGTTTAATAGGAGAGTTTTGGGGAATGCCTGGGTGGCTCAGTTGGATGAGCATCCGACTACTGATTTTAGCTCAGATTATGATCTCACAGTTTGTGAGTTCAAGCCCCATGTCAGGCTCTGCACTGACAGCAAGGAGCCTGCTTGGGATTCTTTCTCTCTCCCTCTCTCTCTCTGCTTCGCTTTCTTTCTCTCTCTCCTTCTCAAAAATAAATAAATAGGGGCGCCTGGGTGGCGCAGTCGGTTAAGCGTCCGACTTCAGCCAGGTCACGATCTCGCGGTCCGTGAGTTTGAGCCCCGCGTCAGGCTCTGGGCTGATGGCTCAGAGCCTGGAGCCTGTTCCCGATTCTGTGTCTCCCTCTCTCTCTGCCCCTCCCCCGTTCATGCTCTGTCTCTCTCTGTCCCAAAAATAAATAAAAAAAACATTGAAAAAATTAAAAAAATAAATAAATATTTAAAAAAAAATAGAAGAGTTTTTGTTGGACACGTGGATTTAGGCGTGAATCAGAGTGCCAGCCTATAGTACTGATTCTTGAACTCTGGCATGGTCAGAATCTCCTGAAGGGCCTGTGAAAACAAGGATTACTGGGGAGTACCCAAGAATTTATGTTTCTAACAGGTTCCCAGGTGATGCTGATATTGCTGGGCCGGGGACCATCGTGTGGACCATAGATCTATTAGCACTAGTAAAACAGTAATATTGAGGAGTATAATACAGAAAGGCCGGGCCAGTTTAGTCAGAATGTAAAGTCTCAATTGATTCACTCTACAAACATGAATCCAGATGAAAAACAAAGTGTATTTATGGTTCCTTCATTAGCACATCAGATTTTGTAATTTCCCCAGAAACCAGTTTAACACCAGAGAATGTATTCTTTGCTAGAACCCAGTTTCCATCTTTCTGTCTAAATGTCACTGACATTGATGGGATCTATATACTTTATCCTCCCGCTTTTCATTGACTATTATTATTACTGGTATTATATCTCTACCATCATGAGGAACAACCAAGGCAACATTTTTTTATTAGGTTCTAGAAGGTAACTTAGTGTTGGTGTTCAAGCACCTGTTCCTAAATGCCTAAATCTCAGGGTCACTGGATCAGGTAAGACTCATCCTCAAATCCAAATCCAAAGATGCTATTGAAAACCCCAGTGTTGGGTACAACAAGCTTTTATTGCAGTTCTTAAAACCACATTTAGAAAGAAATCCCAATTTCCCGAACAAAGTCTTTGTGGAACTAGAGGTACAAATAATCCCAACGGGCAGGGCTTAATGGGAATCTAGAGCAGGAATGTGGAGTCATAAATCGTTATACTCCTGACAGCAACAGAATCATGGAGCAAGTTAGAACTGACCCATGAACCACCCAAATGAAACAACAACACAAACTTTCATCTGGGCAGATGGATACCAGGGTTTCTATGGCTTTTTTCACCTTAATCAACCAATCAAATCTGTTTCAGATACCTATGCACTCCTCACACATCCAGACATCAATTTCCTGGCCAATCCATTCCTTACTTTACCTTTAGATAATTTCTTTAGCAATTATTTCCCGCCTATGTCACCCATATGTTATTGGAAGGAGGTCTCTGTAGATATTGGTCCTTCTGAAGATACTCAGTGCAAATGATGGATCACAGAGATTACATAAGGTTAGAGCAGGAAGAGTCTGTGGAGATGAGCTAATCTAATTTTGTCATTTTAAAGATGAATACATTTAGGTGGAGATGAGAGAAAGTCACATGGCCAGTTGGCAACATATGATATAAGAGTGCTGAATTGTGACTCTCTGCATGGTATACTTTTTCTTACTCAATACACCTTCTTAAGGAATTCAGTTACTCTAGAAGATACCTGTCAAGACTAGCCTGATTACAAGGTCTGGAAATTGAAATTGATCTACTTGTTTTGTATGTTGCATTGTGTATTATGGTTCTATTTTGCAAAGGAACAGGACCAATAGGATATATAGATATGGATATATAGATATTGATGTCTATATGGAGAGGTTTCTTTTAAGAAATTGGCTGACATGATTGTAGGGGCTGGCAAGTCTGAAATTCGTAGGGCAGACCTGAAGGTTGGAAGCTGAGATGAGAGTTGATATTGCAGCCTTGACTCTGAAATCTATAGAGCAAGCCAACAGCATGGAAACTCAGGCAGGGTGTGCATTTTGCAGTCTTGAAACAGAATTGTTTCTTCATCTGGAAACCTTAATTTTTGCCCCTAAGATCTTCAACTGACTGGATGAGATCCACCCACATTATAGAGGGTATTCTGCCTTACTGTAAGTTCCCTGATTGTAAATCTAATCACATCTACAATTACTTTCACAGCAGCATCTAGACCATTGTTTGACCAAAAACCTGGGTATGATAGCCTCGCCGAGTGTGTGCATAATATTAACCATCACATGTTGGTTTACCTGTAATTCCTAAATATGGGTTTCATTCAATAGTCTGCATGACTTGAGAGGTCTACACTAGTCGCCCCCTATCCATGGATGATACATCCAAGAACCCCAGTGGATGCCTAAAAGCACAGATAGTGCCAAACCCCATAGGTCCTGTTCCCACACATACATACCTATGATAAAGTTTAATTTATAAATGGATGGAGTAAGAGACTAACAACAGTAATTAATAATAAAATAGAGTAATTACAGCCATTTACTATAGTAAAAGTTATGTGAATGTAATTTCTCTCTATCTCTCAAAATCTTAGGGTACACTACTTACCCTTCTTGCGAAGATGTGAGTGAAAATGCCTGCATGATGAGATGAAGTGAGGCGCATGATGGTACACATTGTGACACAGTGTTAGCCTACTCTTGTCCTTTTGACGTATTGTCAGAAGGAGGATCATCTGCTTCCAGATGGCTGTTGAAGAAAGTGAAATCATGGGTAAGTAGGGGCTACCATAATTAGAAAGCACCAAGTTGAAAATTGCCTCCGTTAAGCAATGTTCCCCAGTCTAGCCTTAGCTGAGGTTGTGCTCTCATCACTGTATTCCTCTCTTTATCAATTTGCACCAATCTTTGCATGAAGACTAGGGCTTGGATAATTACCACTCGAAAGAACCATTCCTTTAAGGGGTCTTTGATAGGGACAGAATGGGATTAGCTAAATGGCTCAGTATGTAAAAATGCCTTATAAACTATACAATTTTACTCACCATTCATTTTTAGGAGTTCTTCAAGGGTTGGGATATTATCTAAGCTGTTTCTTTTTCTCTCAGAAAGGCAACTGAAAGTTGATTCTTCAGATTTAAGGAGACATTGACATTGGTCAGCTGAGACCACAACCAAAGAAGCCTGAATTGCTGGGCTTTTTTCTATGTAACTTATGAAGAATATTACCTCTGTCTATGCTTATGTTAAAGTAAGCTTTCAAAGTGAAGCTGCCCAAAAGTATTTTTGGTGTTTTCAAGACTCACACACTTAGAGATCATTGTCACAGGTAGAATTCTTGACTTTCCTTGAAACTCCTCTTCCCATTGCTCCCTGATATCCTAAAGGTCCCTCCACCCCTGCTGCTTCCTTCAGAATAATTTACAACCATGAATTCTGTGGGAATAGCAACAGTGAGTGCAATCCAGAAATTATGGAGTAGTTCCATCTATTCAATGGGAGCCTATTAAAAATTTAAAGAACATTGTCTCAAGTCAACTTTCTAATAATGATTGGCTTACTCCGGTTCCTTTCTTATAAAAGAAACTCAAAAGCTCTCTTCTAATTTCAGAAAGCATATGTTTGCTACTGTTCTTTGGTTTAAAAATGGGAGTAGATACAACCATAAAAAAATCACAGTATATTTCACTGTATTGACATCAGGGGCAAAAGTACATATTAAGAAATACATGTTAGGTCGGGAAATTATACTCATAATTTATTCTAAGTTTAACAAATTCAATACTGGATTTTAACTTCCCAGAATTTTAATTTTTTAATTATCCTGGGTTTAGAGTTGTGTTTATTTTCCTTTTTTGCTTTGTTTTTAAAGGCTAAAATTTGAAATGTTGAAATCTCACCCCTATGTCTTGGGGTATACAATCACATTGCTTAAAAAATGCCTACCTTTGGGGGCATCTGGGGGGGCTCAGTCAGTCGAGTGTCCAACTCTTAATTTCAGCTCAGGTCGTGGTCTCACAATCTTAGAATTGAGCCCCAAGTCAGGCGCTACGCTAAGTATGGAGCCTACTTGTTCTCTCTCTCTCCCATTCTCTCTCTCTCTCTCTCTCTCTCTCTTTCTCTCAAATAAATAAATAAACCTCTTTTTTAAATGCTACTTGTTTGTGAAAAACTGCGCTAAGTGTCATGACCTTGACAAAGACATCTACGATTCTACTTGATACTAAGTCTTTTTCCCCCCAGTTCCTGACAGCATTCTGTTTGCTGGGCTGCTGTATCACACTGGGAAACCATAAGGCATGTTAGGCAACTTCTGCATGTCAGGCACTTGCTCAACATTTAATCTTCAGAAAAGTCCTAAGAAGTTGAGATAAAGGGCCTCATTTTACAGATTAAGGACTGAGTGTTAAATTATGTAAAGAACTCAAGGCCCGGCAGTATGTAATATGCAAACACAGGATTTAAACTGCTTACTAGCTAGCTGTTTGTATTTACTCATCCACTTAGAGCTCTGTCAGAACTAAATAAACTGTTCTATTTATCTGTTTATTCTCAACTCCAAGTACAATCCATCGCACATAATAATTAATTAATCTTGAGCGACTGAATGAATGGACGAATGAATGAATGAACAAATGAATGTGTTTTTTTCCCTAAATTCAGGTCTTTAACAGTAAATTTAGAGATTTACAAAGTAAAACCTCAAAAAGATAAGAACTTCTATATCCATTTCCCCTGTGAATCCTATTTCAAGGTTTCCTCTAGAGGTGAGCAGTTTTTTACCTTTGACACCAGGTTAACACATAATTATCTTCTTATTGTGAAAAGTGGAAAGGTTATCATGACATTTGATGGGAAAAGTCAACTGAAATAATATGTTCTATGAAATAAAACCGTTGGAGAAGAACTCCAACACTGTTCCTTTATTTTTCTGCTAAGTATACATGTGTTTAGCCACATATAATTAACATTTATAAAGCCCATAAAAGCTTACCTGAAACTTTTGGCAGGTAATTAGTAAAATGAATTGATTAATGTGCATCTTAATCATTGATATTGGAGTGGTTCTGTGCATGTGTGTGTGTGTGTGTGTGTGTGTGTGTGTGTGTGTACGCACGAATGCCTGTTTCGCACCCCTGTACAGAAAAACTGTTACAAGTTTAATGTCATGTCCTGTCCAGCTTCTTGAAAAAAAAGACATAAAAACTTCTATGATTTTGATTCATTGCATAAATATCTTTTCAAACATAATAAATTTAGGACATAAAATCCAAAGTGATATGTGCAATTAGAATTCCAAGTTAATAGTGAACATAAAATGATTGTATCTGAGAATATGTATCAGATTATGTTACCCAAATTTAAGTGATATGTCACTTATCTTTTTTTTAACGTTTTTTTTTTATTTTTATTTTTGAGACAGAGAGAGACAGAGCATGAATGGGGGAGGGCCAGAGAGAGAGGGAGACACAGAATCTGAAACAGGCTCCAGGCTCTGAGCTGTCAGCACTGAGCCCGACACGGGGCTCAAACTCACGGACCGCGAGATCATGACCTGAGCTGAAGTCGGACGCTTAACCGACTGAGCCACCCAGGCGCCCTGATATGTCACTTATCTTGTGTCATTTCTAACGGGCAGCATTAACAGTATGTTTAAGAATCTATTATACTTATATTCTATGAACTAATGAAGGAAGTGAAGATTTTCTTGAATGTGGTTTAAGAAATAAATTCTTTAAAAGTCCCTAAACTTGGCTTTAGGTCTTTACAGATATTTTCTAGAACTTAAAGACATTTGAGGACTCCTTCCTTATAGTTGAGTGTAAAGTATTTTATGGGAAGCTAAGTTTTTACTGAGCAGACTTTTAGAAAGCTGACATCATGACTTTCATAAGAAATATTTTAAAAACCTGGGGCAGAGATTTTATTAAGTGATTAATTAATGAGAGAAACATTAGGATAGTATTGCTGCTTCGAGGGGAACCCAAAGAACACAATTAGCTAGGCAGTCAGAATTTGTGACAATGAATTTATGACTATATCCACAATTAGTCAATATCTATAGAACAATAATCAACTACATTCTATCAGGAGGAAATCTTGCATTTCTAGGGACTAGAATTATTTGCATTATGATTAGGTTTCTACAACTTGCAGAGTTGCAAATAGCTCAAGGACAACAAAAGATAAAATATACTATATGGAAGGCTTGACCAGATAGAACATTCCTTGATGGGTTTGCCCATTTCAAAATTTTTTACAGTATGTCCTGATACTTGAATAACACATCTTGGAAAAGTCTTTTTTAAGTTTATTTATTTACTTTGAGAGAGAGAGAGACAGAGACAGAGAGACAGAGAGAGAGGGAGAGAGAGAATCCCAGACTCTACTCTGTCAGTGCAGAACCCAAAGCGGCTCGAACTCACAAACCATGAGATCATGACCTGAGCTGAAATCAAGAGCCCAACGCCCAACCGAATGAGCCACCCAGGTGCCCCAGAAAATTGTTTTGGTAAACTATCAGTTGACTTTCTGTGGGACATGGGATGTCAGAGGCTATCAAGGCTCTAGAGAAGGCAGTGAGGCCACTTTGCAGGAGATAAGAGAAGGGCCGTATCTATCTTCTGAAACAGAGTGCATGAGGTAGAACGTGAATGGAGAATGTCACAATGCTCAGTGTGCACCCTCACCAACTTTTCTGCAATCTGAGTTTCAACAGAACAAATAAAATGACAATGCCTGTGTGATTGGATTTGTAGTAAAAACTGGTGAATGAAGAGCTCACAGTTGTGGTAATGTAGGGAAGGATCAGCATGTGAGAGCTCAGAGATAGAGGAACAAGGGGAACTTTAAAGGAAATACAGAAATCTGAAGAAGACAGAAGGCTTACCAAGAGCACTGTGGAATCAGATCCGTGAGGTAATCCTATTGCTATCCAAAGGATCAGAGAGGGGCCAGTTTACATTTGGATTAGACATAAAATGTTGTGAGCAGTATCTACCACAAAAGCTTTTTGAGTAATAAAAGCATATATACTGTTTATGGTTTGAAAAGGGTTACGTGGAAAGTAGTTCCTGTACTTTCTGTATGTGGTCTGTTTGATAGGCATCAGGCCCTCAGTGAATGCTAATGTTCTCTCTGACATCTACATTTTCTACCTTGATGCTTTCGCTGTAACGACTTCATGGCCCTTAGAGTGCCTTGCCTTCTCTTTTCTGCTTAGCTAGTGTCTTTCAGCCAAATTCTGGAAGCACCATGGAAGTTATCTTGGTGGACTTTCATCTTCCATTTGAAGATTTACACTTAGAACAGTACTGCTAACAATACCATTGTGTTTTTCCCAGTTAGACCATAAGCTCCTAGAAGGCACTGAAACACATGTAATATTATTTTTGTTCTTCAGTAATATTTGTTCATTCAGGGAGTATGAGTCTTTATTAATGGACTCTAAAGGAAATGTCAGTCATGGCCAAACATTATGAGTTTTCTTTAATCATCCCAAGGTATTTATATGAAATATGACACAATAAAGGGTTTACTTTCATGAATTTGCAACAGAATCAGGTTATTTAACATTTATTAAGATTATTTGTTATGTGACATTTGCATACGAGGCATTGTTATACTCATTATGTCACTTGATTCTGCTTATTTTCCTGGAAGTACAATTTCACAATGTGAGGAGATGCAAAGTTAACAATTATTGAGGGGTCATGCAATTATTGAGTGCCTTTGTCAGAAGTAGTAATCAACACCTCTGATTTCTATTAACTCCCAGCTATGTTTTGATGAAGCTTAAATAATTCAGTGGAGATCTCAGGGCATGGTGGAGTGTGCATCTAGCAATCAGCCACCGTAATAGACACTTTCTTAGTTTCTTATTTACCTTTTTATTCAATATGCCTCTTTCTTTTCCCTTTACCACAAGATAATGTGGCTGAAAACAAAAGCAGGTCTCTAATGATCAACTCTATATTTGACCTTAAACAAATAAATTAGCTTGTGTGGTGTTCTCTGGGTAGTCTCAGCATCCATAGCTGGATCATGATGCTAGTGATGAAACATACCTCAGGAGTTTGTTCGTAATCGACAGATGCTGTAGAAACCCAATGCATTATTTTTATTTTCCCATTTTCACTTTCCTTTCTCCTTTGCTGCTGTTTAGAGTTGGGTCTTCCAGTGCCACTGACGTGAGCTACTTAACTCTCAGCTGACACTTACGACTTTAATAGTTTAGATGATGATCTAAATTAGCCTTTAGGCTGTCTCAGCCCCTAGAAAGTGTTGAGTGTCTCCTCTAACTGTTGCATTTCACAGGATGTATTCTTTGAGTTGACTTCTTCCATTGATTGTCATGATAACCTTCTCATTCTTCACAATGGGGAGATAATTGCGTGTTAACCTCATGTCTGAGGTAAAAAGCTGCCAACTTTTTGACCTAAGCCTTGGTATAGGACATAGAGGGGCCTGAAAATTAATGTTCTTATCAGTTCGAGGTTTAACACTTTGTCCATCTTTAAGAAGTTCCTTTGAAAGGGCAGAAGGATTCAAAATGCCGAAAAAAGGTAACTCCAAATGCAAATATGTGAATTTTGATTTTTAAAACAGAAACTGGTTTCTTTATACAGAAGTATTTTGCCTAGAATGAGGAGTTGCTTTGATAGGTCTATCAAATCCTGGAAGCCACTATTCTAAAATTCAAAACAAATCAGGCAGTAGACCTGTAGTATATGATGTAAGTCCAATCTGATTTTGATTGCTAGCCCTGCCAACTGTAAGCCTTGTTGTAATTTTGGAAAAATCAACTTAGCTTTGGCCTCAGTTTCCTCACTTGTAAAAAAGCGAGTAACACTTTTTACTGTTAAATTTCAGCTCTAATTCCCAGGCTGCAAAAGAACAGATTTTCCACACCCTCGACTGTGAATATTTTGACATCTGAAGTAATAGCCATAAAATTTGCATTATCACTCTGTGTTATTTTACCCTCACTTGGGGTGAGTGCTCCTTTTTTTTTCAAATATCCTTGGGGTCCCCAGCTACCCTCTGCTTAAAAAATTTTCTTTTCATCCTAATACTCCTTTTTTTTCTCCTTGAAGCACTATTCTATCACCAAATTTATATTTAATTTTTTTAGCTAATGCTTTTCTCTGTTATTATCTAAAGCATTTTAAAATTAAACATCAAACTCTTGCTCTCTATAACCATGTTCGTGTATATGTGTGCTCGACTATAAGAAATGTCCTTCTGCTTTATATTTTTGACACCCAATTATACAAATTTACTCAAACTCTTTCTTCTGAACTGTTAAAACACTGGTAGATTCATTATGAAGTATGGTGAGTGTATTAGTTTTCTATTGATGCATGATAAATTACCAAAAATCTAGTAGCATAAAACAACACATATATATTGTCTTACCATCTCGGTGAGTCAGAAATCCAGGCATAGTTTGGCTGGGTTCCTTGCAAGGCTGCATTCAAGGTGTCTGCCAAGACTGGATTCTCATCTAAGGCTTTCCTAGATCATGTGGGAATAATCTGCTTTCAAATTCATGTGATTGTTGGCAGAACTCAATTTTTTATAGGCTGCTGGATTGAGGGCCTAAATTTCTTTCTGGCTGTGGGCCAGAAGCCACCCTCAGCCCCTTGCCACCTGGTCCTATCTATAAGGTAGCTCATAATGTGACAAGTTGCTTCTTGAAAGGCGGAAATGGAGAGCATCTTTTAGCAAGACAGATGTTAGTATTATGTAACATAATCATGTATACCTAACCTCATACATCCAGTCACTTTTACCATATTCTTTTTTTTTTATTTATTTTTAACGTTTATTTATTCTTGAGACAGAGAGAGACAGAGCATGAACGGGGGAGGGTCAGAGAGAGGGAGACACAGAATCTGAAACAGGCTCCAGGCTCTGAGCTGTCAGCACAGAGCCCGACTCGGGGCTCGAACTCACAGGAGATCATGACCTGAGCCGAAGTCGGCCGCCTAACCGACTGAGCCACCCAGGCGCCCCATACCATATTCTACTGGTAAGAAGCAAGTCACAGATCTTGCCCACACTCAAGGGGAAGGGATTATACAAGAATACCAGGAAGCCAAAGTCCCTCCACCACAGCGAATAAAGGTAGGATATCTGAAGAGTTAAAGAATACTCACCATATTTCTTTTTTATTGATGAGGGAAGCCCAGATTATTGATAACCTTGTAAATCACAGGAAAGATCATGAACTATGTTAAAAAGACAATGACATTCCATTAAAGGTTCTGAATACCAAGGTGTCAACATGGCCATGCATTTTTGGAGGATTGCTGATTACTATCTGAAGAAAGCAGTTGGAGGGGACAAGACTGGGAGAAAAACCAGTTATGCTGCCCATCAATCCATGTAAAAGGCAGAATCACAACAGATTAGGGCGTGGCCACATAACTGAAAAATGGCGTGCGGACGTGAGATGTTGTTCTGAAAGTAGAATTGACAGAGCTTAGTAAAGTAAAAAGAACTTTGCAAATGACCTACCTGGAATAAAGTTGATGATGCTCATCTTCTAAGATTGAAATCTTTAAAAGGGGTATCAGTTCATGCACAATGGGGCCAGACATGACTCCGTAGAAGGTAACTGAAAGTTGGGACTGCAAAGTGAAAAGAGAAGGAGGCTGAACAAGTTCCCAAAGTGCCATCGATATTAAGATAAAGTGAAAGGAACAAAATGAAAGTCGGGAAAGAGGGTTGGAATTGGCAGAGAGAGGAAGACATCTAAACAACATGAAAGCAATTGATGATAGTGCTTTGAAGAGCAAATGCCAAAATTGTTTACTATGACTGAGATCTAAACACGATAAGTAATGCAGAATCCATTGTTTCATCAATAAAGGCGTTTTAGGTACACTTCATTAATGCAGATGTTTCTTACGTTACAACTCATTGGGTCCAAGGGCCTTCTGAAGTTATTTATAGGTTCAAAAAACTAATATTGCAAATTAGTTCCTTCAAGTGCTGTCTATTTGCTTCTACTTATAGTGAAATTACTCTGTAGGACAATTCCATCCAGCACTGAATCCTGAAGAAATACAATCTGCATTGGCACCTTGAAAAGTCGTAAACGCTGCACAGCATTTTAGGAAACAGAACAGTTGAAACACAAGTTATTTGTTCCTCTGGAGATTTATCGGGGATCGAAACTGCCATTTGTTCTGTGGTGACAGGTACAAGTCTAGCATTTCTCTTTGAATTCTCTTGCAAGCTTTTATTTAAGCAATTGCGATTGCAGCATAAGGCATTTCTGGAGATTAATGACTGCCTGGGAGGGGTTACTCTGTGGTCCATTAACACCAGCCAGTCATTAATTTACATGAAAGGTCCTTCATGAAAGTTATCATTACTAATATGAGCTGAAAATAAAAGAAACATACAGTAGGTATATCGATTTCACCCTCTCCCCAAGGATGATGCAAAGTCATTTTATTTGTATAAGGATCTTCAAGAAAAATGAATTTCCTGCATACAGGCCAATCACTGGGCTTAGTGCTATTCTCAGCAATCTAGTTTTGCCTATACTGAAACAACTAAAAAGGAAATATGACAGCAGAAGTCCCCAGACCTAATCCAAGCATGTCCAGTCCTATCAAAATGCGTAAACGTTAACTACAATTTTTGTTAAGCAGAGTAGGTTAAAAAAAAAAAAAACACATTGCCCTAGTTTATAATGAGATATAAACCTTAAATATACTCAGTTCCAAATTTACCTTTGAATGCTAAAAATAACTTTTTGTCCCAAATGTTTTAAGTGTTTTTTAAACTGTTTTCCATAATACTTATCATTAGGAATCATCATGAGAAAGTGCTTCAAAAAAGAAGGATATAATCAAGCTTTATCCTTTAAATATATCTTGAATATTTTTTGGACTTTCAAGTACTTCAAGATTTATGGGATAAAATTCATAGACAAAAAAAAAGTTATATGATCTCTTGTACCCGTCGGGGTGGGGGGTGGAAGGGAGGATAAATAAGGCTGTTAAATCTTATTTTTTCTAAACACAACATGATACATGTACTGCAACAAAATTCAGCCTTCACTTTTCATCTTAAAAAATACTTTCAACTTTCAACCTTCCCTTACAAGAATTAACATTATGCTAAATATGTTAGATGCCAGATCACTACATGCTTCCATCTTTTATTAAACATGTAGAAAAATTTGATTATGAGACCTAATGATATTAATAAAATACCTATGTACATATACACATATAATGTACTCATGTACCCATACCTATCAGCACACATGTAGACATGTACATATATATACATGTGTTTGCAAATGTGCATATATACCTATATTCACATGTGCATATGCATACATATGTGTGCACATATATGCGTTGTGTGAATATACATACATGCACATGTATATGTATATTTGCATATACATACATATGTGCACATATTTGTGCAATCATGTGTGCAATTAATCCCCAAATGCCCAACATACATAAGCTATACATTCACTGAAGTCATATTAAGCTTTGCCCCACAGTCTTCATTTTATAAACAACTTATACTTAAAGTCAAAATTGCAGTGATTTATTACAAATCAGATAATCAAAAATAAGCATACATTTAGTAATTTTTTTGACAATACAAAGTTAATTTTAATTCTTTTATAACTTGAATTTGATTCTTTAAATAACCTATCTTATACAGTATATTCTGTGTATTTAAAAATGTTTCTTAATATGTTCATTTCAAATAAATCTGAAATAAGTTGCTCTCTAATAGAATGTGAATCTGATTCATCTGATCAGCTTAACAATAAAGGTTTCCTTAGACATAGCGTTAATGCAACAATTATTCTCATACATGAAATAACCTAAACCTGGAACTTCAAAGTATTGACAGAAATGTATTTGAAACCTGTGATAAGATAAAAGTATTTTGTCAAAACCTATCATGAGATAAAAGTATATTGAAATAACTGCTTAGGTTTTTAAACCCTTTCTGACTATATGAGTAAATGAGGTGCCCCAGAGTTAAAAAAAAAAAAAAGGCACAGATATAGCTAAGTAGTCATTTGACAAGATCTTGTTTATCATTTTTATTAGGATTCGCAGAATCTTGGAAAAGAAATGGCATTACTAGCTTGGTAACAGATGATTTTGCAAATAATGCGGCTTTAAATTTTCTTTCAAAACTATTAAAGAAGAATCTCATCAATTGTCTCTTGATAGATCAAAATAAAGAGTTCTGATGATAAATTACACTCATTTTAGCTTATAACTTGGAAAAATTCAAAAAGTTGATTGGCATTGCTGTAACAAAACACATTCAGTTTTGATCTATTATTTTATGTCAATAACTTTTCTTAGTATTTATAGCTCTACAAATAAAAAAAATCTCATTCTAAAAATAAATAATAGGTAACAATGGGATATGTTAATCTATAAAACAGAAAACAAAGATATAGTAAACAAAATTAAAGAGGAAATAAAAACTGCACGTTATTTGAAAAGAGTAACAAAATCGATAAACTTCCAAAAAGGAAGGAATCTTCTATGTAGAAGATTATCTCAACAATTTTGAAAACTTCCAAAAAGGAAGGAATCTTCTATGTAGAAGATTATCTCAACAATTTTGAAAACTTATATGAAAGAATCAAAAATATAGAAAGATATAATTGACCAAAAGTGACTAAAAAATAGGATGGGTCAACAGTAACTATACATAGAAAATTGAAGCCGTAATTAAAAATCTCCCCACAGACAGAAAACCCATCCAGATGTTTCACAGGAGAGTGATAATAAGGTTCAAAAGCTAAAAAGACACACAGGGCTCATGTATGGGAAGAATTAATAGAATCAATTTAGTAAAGAACACACTGACTAGAAACATCAAATGTCTTCACAGTTATCTCAAATTTCAATGTAATTTTAATAATAATCTCAAATTCATAGAATTTTTCAAAATTAATGTAAAATTTACATGAAAGTCTCAAGGGCTAAGTATAGCCCAGTTACATCTGGAGCGGATTATAAAAAAGAATAAAAAGAAGTATTCATCCTATCTTTAGTGCTATTTATTATAAGCAATTACAGACACAGGGATAGACAAAGCAGTGAATATAATAATAGGATTAAGAGCCCAGAAACAAACTTGCACATTTATGGAACATTGATTTAAGTGGGAAGAGACAATGTCAGATCAGTGGGGAAAAAAAGGAAATCTAGTCTACAATTGGAGCTAACAAGACATCCGTATGAAAATCCAAACAAAAATGATTCCTATCTTAACACATATACACACATCAACTGCAAATATATTACCAGTGAAATGTCAAAAGCAAAATGTTTTAACATTTAGGAAATAAAGATAAATATCTTTCTAGCTTTGGGGTAAGGAAAACGATCTTAACACAAAAGCACTAATACCCAAGAGAAGAGATAAACTTGACTATATTAAAGCATAAACCTCATGTCCATCAAAAAGCACTTAAAATAAATAAAAATATATGCTATAAACTGATTGAAAATATTTATATAGCATATACAACTAACAAAAGATCAATATCAAGAAGAAATATCCAGCAAACTATTGAGAAAAGTTAACACAACAGAGAAAAAAAATGGGCAAAAGTATGAACATACATTTCACAGAGGAGAAAACACAAGTGGCCAATAGAAGTATGATGACTTGTTCGATCTTGAGAGTAATCAGAAAAATGAAAATCAAGATCACAGTAAGCTATTATTTTATAATCGCTCAACTGACATTAGCAAATATTAAATGTGACAATATGAGGGTTGGAGAAAATGTAAATCAACAGACTCTCTTCAGACAGCAAGGAGAAGCATAAATCAGTCCACCTGGTTTTGGAAAAGTATTTGACATGTAAAGTTGTATAATCACATGCTTTACAAAGTAGCATCAAACTGAGAGAAACTTATGCAAGGTGCTTATCAAGATACTCATTCAAGAAAGTTAAAAAAATAGTACAAAATATGAACATAGCACACAAGCCATTGGTAATATAATGAATATACAAACTGTGATATATCAAAGTGATGGTTTTCAACCTCTAGTGATTTTGTACCCCAGGGGACATTTGGTAACATATGGAGACATTTTTTGGTTGTCATAACGGGGGGGTGGGGGGAGGATGCTACTAGCATCTAGTGAGCAAAGGCTAGGGATACTTATAAACATCCTACCATCCTACAGAACAGCCTCGCCCCATGGCAAAGAAGTATCCAGTCCAAAATATCAACTGTTCTGCCAACGTTGAGAAACCTTGTGTTAAAGCAATGAAATCTACAGACAAGACAATAAGCAAACAACAATGAACTATACCTACATACCATGATATGGATGAATCATGACAATGTAATGTGGGATGGTGCAATTATACACCCAAAGATTATTTATAATACATTAATCAAAACAGCAAGCAAAACTGAACCATTCATGAGTATATCTGAGTAATATATTCATGTAAAAACTATATTAAACAAAAGAAGAATTATGAACATAATAAAAAAATGTATCCATGGGGAAAGGTAGGGCGATAGGATGGAAACACAGAGGTCGATCTAAGCAATTTGCAAATGTTGAAGTTCTTGTGTATCAGTGGGGACTCACAGGTGTTTATGAGAGAGAGAGAAAGCCACTCCAGGCCTGTTATGAGAGTATGTTACGAGCAAGGGTCATGACTCATCATAATTTTAATTGTATTTTATTAATATACTCCCACTTTCACAATAAATTCATATATTTATTCACTCTCCACTTAACATCCAAACACAGAACACACTGACATCAAAAGCACTTTGTTAGCTGGGAAACAAAATAAACATTAGTGAGATGTTAGATCCTTCAAGCCTCAAATTGCTTTTCTAGCATTTGTCTGGTCTTTAGTTTGTTTATTGTATGTTAGATTATTTCTGGAAACATACTACCTGGTAAGTTGACTAGGTAGTATATACAGATACGTCTATCATATCGTGTTTTTATTTATTTAGTCAGTCAGTTCGTTAGGTGGGAGTTGTAACTTTCCTTACATGTAGAATTGGAAACCTAAAGTCTGGAAGTTAATTTACTTTTCCTCCCTAAAGATATTCATTTGATCCAGCACCAACTGGTGGAAAGACCATAATCCCTCCACCTGGTTGCTTTTCCTCATTTGTCAAAAACTAATTGTCTCAGTTGGTTAAGTGTCCAACTCTTGATTTTGGTTCAGGTCCTGATACCATGGTTCGTAAAGTTTGAGCCTGCATTAGGCTCTGTGAGCCTGCTTGAGATTCTCTCTCTCCTCTCACACACATTCTCTCTTTCCCTCTCTCTCAATAACATAAATAAACTTAAAAAAATTGAACATACAGGTGTGGGCTCATGGTTTTCTTTTAATAATACTAATAATCGGTTAAAAGCTACTAAAATTGTTCTGACGTATTGGTTTTACACCAAACTAAACTTACACTGGGTCAGGTAAGTTAGTTTACTGGAACTTATAAGGCAAGATTTCTGCCTAAAGGGTAACCATGCAATTCATTAAATATATATATACACACCAGTCTTGGGTGAACAAAACTCAGCTCAAATTAAATGGGTTGTTTTCATTACTGTCCACAACTGCGGACAGTTGTCCATTGGTAACACCTTTGGGATGATTCAGAATTGATTTTATTTGCTGAATGGCACCCAAAGTGTTCTTGTATATTTATTCTTTTCAAATAATGAAATATGATAAAACACTCAAGATGAATCTAGAAGTGTGGCATGTGACGCCTGACTTTACTCCATTCCAGATTTCATTTTATTTGGTGGGAGAGGGGGGTAGAAAGAGGTAGAAACAGTACTAAATAAAAAACTACACAGACCAGAAATGCCAAGTGAATCTGTGGATGTTTCAGATGCAGAAACAACCCAATAATGATACAAGCATGTCATGAATGAGACGGGAAGGTTTTTCTTCTTGCAGTAGAATAAGAGGTCCTTAATATTGCGGTACTTTCAGAGGCAACCTCTTTGTGCTCCCTTTTATCAAAAGATAGAAAGAGAGGGTTACATACAGTACAGTAGTTAATTACAATTCTGACAGGGCCAGGATGAGAAAACGGTGGCACTTACCTTTCCCATTTATGAATCAACAGCTAAAATAACCCAGGGATTATGGCCTTGAGACACCAACCTTGATATTTTCTCTATGTTACGTATCTATACGATAAAACTGTTCTTCATTAATATTTGCATGATTTTTTTTGCTTTCTATTACAAGAACGAACATGCTTTTTAGTCAAAGTGTATATGAAAATCCTTCAAAACATACTTTAATAGGTAATAAAAATTACTCCCTGCTAAGCAATTTTTCACAGCGACTTGGAGAAACAACAATTTTGGATGATCATGCACATGGGGTCATGTCTTAATAAAATTTATTGATTCTTGAAATAGGATTCTGCCACCTAATACATTTATTCTATTCTTAGGTTACCTCTCCCTGGTAAACATTGGAAAGACAACATATAACTGAGGTTTCAGCACTGAACTCAACTTTGATTCTGATGGAAAAATCAGAGCAAAACTGAGATGAGAAGGCTTTAAGGTGAGCTGTGCCCTGATACACATACATATAGGGACTTGTGCATTTGTGAATTTTTGTGGGCATGTTGACAAAGGTAGCCTCTTTAATATGGGTTATGGGGAGGAAGACCTCAGCTCTAATTGGGAACTTTCTGGCATTCTATCAAAGGCAAGGTTGTCTATGGACATATCATACATGGAGATGCTCATTCAGGGGCTGGAAAAATCACATATTTTCTAGAAATGTTGTTAAGGGAAATCAAGTAATTAAAGATAAATTCTAAGACCCTTTTAACTTCTTACTGCAATTTATTTTCCCTTCTCAGGAGAAACAGATGGGATCAAGATACTCTTGTCTGCTACCCTTAAACAAAGCACATTGCCTCTGTGCACATACTTAGGTAAGAAGTGTGTCTATGAAGGAAGTATTTGCAAAGTTTCTATGAATTGGCCTCCTTAGGTTAGAACTCAAACTTGAACTCTGTGGTGGTTCTTGCTGTTGCTGTTAATCAATGGGGAGTAATGTCCCTGGTTTGCTGAGGAAGGTAAGAGAGCTTTGACTGGACGAGACTCTGGTTTTACAAGTTTGTCTCTACAGAATGTCATTTGTAATTGGAAGGTCTCCACACAAAACCAAAATGACAGTCTTCATGGGGTTTTGGTCTAGGCTTCTGGCAAAATTTTCAATGTCTACCTCTTCAGATCCCAATCATCTTTCAATTTCACAACTACACAAACGTAAAGGAATTTGTCCTGGGCAGAGGTATGCAGACCTTAACATCCTGGTGATGAGCTCATTCCAAGTGTGGGCTGTACTGACTCACAAATAAGATGCTTCTTCCTCCAAGAAAGAAAGTGGGTCATTAACTCTATATAAAGACAGAAGTACAAACCCTCTTCATAAGAAAAATATATGGCCACCTTGGGTTTCTCAGACTGTGGGAGTCTTTAGATTCTTTGGTTTCTAAACTTTCTACACTGTTTAGGATGCTTTTATAAACTGCATTAGTTTCCTGTTGCTGCTGTAACAAATTATCCCAAACTTAGTGGCTTACAATAGCACACATCTATTCTCTTATAGTGCTGGAGGTCAGAGGTCTAAAATGGCCCACCAGGGCTGCATCCCTTTTAGAGGATCCAGGGGAGAATCCCTTCCCTCACATTTCCTACCTTGTAGAGGATGACTCTTTTCCTTGGTTCCTGGCACCCCTTCTCCACCTTCAAAGCCCAGCAACCTTTCTTTTCTCTGACCTCTGCCCTTCTCTAAGACTCTGACCATCTGTTCCTTCTTGGGATTACATTGGGTCCTCCTACATAATCCAGGATCATCTCCACCTCTCAAGACCTTTAACTTAATCACATCTGCAAAATCCCCTTTACCATGTAAAGTAACATATTCAACAGTTACCAAGATTAGGGTATGGTCATCTTTGGCAAGGAGGTAGAGGTGGGAAGGGGGAATTATTCAGCCCATCAGGTAACTATATTAAGAAGTTTTCTTTTCAATACTGAGCTGTAGTCAATGTAAACTAAGAGGTGCTAACAACATTATTTGATTACACTTGGGTAACATGTCAAGGTGTAAAACATATGCCCAATGAAACTGAAGTTCTTGTGAGAAAATAAAATATTAGTGACTCTAAATATAGTACTGCCTGTACTTTCCAGAACTTGGAAAACCCTTTAGGGGAATATAAATAATCCGTTGGGGGAGGGAACACAGCGTTGAGGAAAAGAATTCTAAGAAGGAACTCTAGTTAAGTCACCGAGGGCATAGAACTGCACAGAGACTTGGAAAACAAAAATTTCATGGCGAGGACACCATATCACAACTGCCTTGAGGTGCTGTGCAGCTACTTATCTGTAAAAGTGCAATGAGAGAGGGAGAAAATGTGCTAGAAAAAAAATGTAAAGTTTAAATAAAATTCAGCAAGGAGGAAAATTGTGCATGTCAATATGTACCCCTTAAGCATTTTATGCAAACTTTCCTTGTGCTTCCTAGTTATACGGTCTTCTTTGGAAAGTATTTCTACTAATGTATTCAATTAAACCATGACAAACACATAAATGGGAGTAGTAGAGCCCCACATAAGGGAATTGGTGCATAATACTTATATTACACTTTCAATTTTGTCCCTGAAACAATATTACAAGGTAGGTCCATTTACTATGAGTCCATTTACTATTAGGTGGATACAGATGCAGCAGACATAAGCAACAAAACGAACATTTTTGTAACATCGTATGTATGTGTTCGTGTGTACAATGTTTTCCCTTAGTAGTTCCCAATATTTCATGAAATCAGCTAGTCTGACTCCACGACATAAAAGCAGTATTAACTACTTAATATTCTCTAGTTGCAAGAAAATTGTAGGATGTTTTAGATCTTGAGAATAATCTGGAATCAGGGAGTGAGTTTATTGGTTGTGTCTGTTGCAGAGCAAATTACCATCAACTTAGAAGTTTATGACAATACGCACTTTTCATCTCACTGTTTCCGTGAGTCAGGAGCCCAGGCACAGGTTAAATGTGTCGCCTGCTTAGGATGTCACAGGCAGCAGTCAAGGTGACAGTCAGGGCTGGGTTTTCAGTAAGGTTCAGCTCGATAAGGTTCTGCTTCTAATCTCTTTCAGGTTGTTTGCAGAACTTATTTTCTCTTAGTGATGTAGTGGCAGGATTCATAACGGTTTTTCCTCAAAGCCTATGGAGGAAAGAAAGAGAAAAAGACTAGAGCAATCTGCTAACAAGACAGAGTCTAGATCATCAATGGAATGCTACTCCATCACCTTTGACATGACATGTTCTATTAGTTGGAAGTAAGTCACCAGCTCCACCCAGCAACAAGGAGATGTTACACAGGACACCAGGAAGTGGAATCATGGGGCCATGTTGGTCTAACATTCACAGAGAGGAAAACAAGACATAAAGGAAAACAGAAAACCCCAGCACCATGGCTCATGCTTCTGACTGAAGACTTGGAATAATTTCTGCAGTTTGAAAAAGACATTGTTAGCAATGCAAATGGTGGTTGTATATTTTAGCCAAGTCTGTGCTAGAATCATACTTTCTGGGACTCTGTCCTGATGTGTTGGGGAAAGTAGGCATTCACTGGGAGGGAAGGATTTCAGGAAGACAAGAACAGTCAGGTCTTTTTCAAAATGATGACCCAAAGGTAGATTCTGAAGATCTAACTTTGATAAATTAATGTGCTTATTAAAGGCTTTGATTTTCTCTAACATATTTTTGTATCATCTTAAGAGGAGTACCTTAAGAAAGAATACACTACTAGTATTCTAGTACTAGTAAGCTACTAGTATTCTTTTATACTGGTGAATTTGATGAACAGTTTCCAGTAGACAGAACCAGAAAGACAGCATTAGGCATGAGCAAGAGCACAGGAGAGAAAAACAGAAGTTTCCAGGTGCCATGATTTTGTTGTTTTCCTTGTCTTCATATAGTAGATGATGCTGTGTGAGGAGAGTTCCTTCTCGTTATCTCTAAATAAAATTCTAGGCCATATAAGGATAAGCTAGCATTAAATATATTCACTTATTTTTGCAACAAATGAGTCTAATAGTGGGGAGTTAACGTAATGTGGAAAATTAACAGAAACTCTGATTTAAGAAGAAGGAGGGAAGTTTGATCTCTGCTAGAATCTCTAACAGAGACTATGAAAAAAAAAAGGCAAGGTACTTTGTCTAAGACCAATCTGGGGATCCCAGAAAGACTTCAAATGGTGAGGACATACAGAATGGTCCAGCTAATCATTCAATGGAAGTCCAACAAAATGAGCAAATGCTAAGTTTACCCCTGTACTGTCTATTCTCGTGGACTGGGCAATACCCCAACATTCTGTCCTAAGTACTCAACAGGTTGTTTTTTTGTTTGTTTGTTTGTTTATGTTTCATGGCGGTGAATTGAGTAGGCTCGAGGGGCGTAATGAAGCTAAACTTCTCAGTAGATCAAGCAACACAAACCTGTATGTAGAGGCAGGCTCTGAAATCAATGAGATTCTAAGACTAGAGCTCCACTGTATCGCTCTGCTCACCAGCTTCTTAAATACTTTCAGGCAAGGTCAGAGAAGCGTGTAAAATATTTTTCGCTAGTCAGCATAACGTGAACACCATTTCAACAATAAAAGATTCATTCTCCCATTCTTACACTGATGATCAAACCCTCCGGTATTAGTTTATGTAGCAATGGTGGAGCTTCTCCTGGTACAGCCACCTCTGGAGTTTTGTCTCCAGATGGTGTAATAGTCATAAAGGTAGCAGGTGTGTGTGTCTGTGTGTGTGTGTGTGTGTGTGTCTGTGTGGTTTTGCATTTGGTATCAGAAGAATTAAAAAGCCTAGATTTCACAATTGTACAGAAAACATTTATTGTTTTATACAAAGGTGTATATTCTCAATAGAAAGGGAAGTTAAAGTGATAATTAGTTTCCATCCCTGTAAATGGTTATTTCCACAATGTCATTCAGCAGAAACAAAGACACTTGAAGATATTGAAACATTTATCTCAACAAATATAAGGTATATTCATAACAGTTTTCCCAAGGGCTAATTGGCTTTTTCAGCACAAGAAAATAAAACAAACTTAGAATAAATACTATGTACAATATACATTTAAAGATTATAGGAAATCGCACTTTAAAAGCATTGGTTTTTGGTTTAACCAACTCACAATACAGTTGTATTAACATAAACTTTAAAGTTTCTGAATAAAGTGTTATTCCGCTTTGAAGCAGTTGGCCCTGCAACTCACGTTCCCTGACCTTGGCTGATGATTGTTTCCTATGCTAAATTGAGAAATCTGATTTCCCCATTTGATTCATAAGCTAAAGTCATTGAAAGGTAGTCATTTTTCAGCTTTTAAAAATTTACTACCGGCATTTCAGTGTTTGTGAATTTGTTTACCTTACTTGTGCCTATAAAGGTGCCTTAGGAAAACCTCAAAGACAGAAAAGGAATTATTTTATTTCCTGTTTTACTTTTCTTATTCCACTCCATACATGCTGCCATTATCATTACTGACAGAGTTCTGCTTGGAATTCAGCCATGTAGGGAGCAATAAATCTGTGATTTGAACAGATTCTTTGAAAGCAAACATGAAGAATTTTTGTAAATTTACTGGGATAGGAATAAAGTGAATATCATCTTAAAATACTTGGGAAATGACCAAGTTATGTTACTAAAGGGGAATGAGAGAACAAGAATGAGCCTTGGGTAAGCAGAGAACATCATAAATCATGTAAGATAGCTCTGTGCTTTTATCCTTGGATCCATATGTTCTTCTCAAAGAAAAACAATGTATAACAATTTAGCATCATTTTACTCAGCTCAAAGAGGGCCTGAGAATTCCCTTTTAATGGTGAAGTGACACCGTTTATAAACAATATACATCTATTTTGGTTTTCTTTTCTAAGTTTTGTTCAATTGTATTTAAAAAAAAATTACTTTAATCTTACTTAAGAAATATCCCAGGGGAACCTGGGTGGCCTAGTCAGTTGTGTGTCCGACTTTGACTTGGGTCATGATCTCAGGGTTCGTGGGTTTGAGCCCTTCATCTGGCTCTGTGCTGATGGTCCAGAGCCTGGAGCCTGATTTGGAATCTGCATCTCCCTCTCTCTCTGCCCCTTCCCCTCTTGCACTGTGTATCTCTCTGTGTCAAAAGTAAATAAAACTTGAAAAAATTAAAAAAAGAGAAATATTCTGATCTTGTGGATCAGGAGGAAGGGATACTAAAATGCTTTATGTATTAGAAATGAATTATTTTACTTTTTTAAAAACATCCTCCTTCAATAAACTACAAGGACCCTGTAGACCAAGAAACTAAAATTTGCATTTTTTCTGTGTTTCCCTTACTTTGTTCTTTTTGATTTTATAAAATATATTATTGATTATCATTAGCATAAGTGGTAATTATAATTGACATATATATACATACATATATAGATATGATATATACAAATGATATATACAAATGATATATACATGATATATAGACAAATATATACATTTGTATACATTACATACAAATATGTATTTTTTAAATATTGATAACACTGCTTTCAATAACATCTGTCACATGTTTATCAGTGCAAACCATCAGATCCAATGGGTGGTTATTCCAGGCCTTCCTGTTTTTCCTCCTTCTGGACACTGGGCACAATTAGGCTTTTCTGTTCTCTTCAAATGTCCATGTGCCTTGTTTTGGTCAGTGAAATGAGAATAGAAGTAAAAATGTGTATTATTTAAGAACAGAAACTATTGAGCAAGTATGATCCTTCACGTGCCTTTACCCTTTTACCCCTACCACAGCAACCAATGGCAGTTCAACCAGTGACACGGTGCAGGCTTTACTAGTAAATCTTTGGATAAGACATGAATCAGAGTCCCTTGCCAACTTGAGATGAACGCTTGTTAAGATGGAGAATTTTTGACCTTTTTTTTTTTTTAACATTCATTTATTTTTGAGACAGGGAGAGACAGAGAATGAACAGGGGAGGGTCAGAGAGAGGGAGACACAGAATCTGAAGCAGGCTCCAGGCTCTGAGCTGTCAGCACAGAGCCCGATGCGGGGCTTGAACTCACGGACCTCAAGATCATGACCTGAGCCGAAGTCGGCCGTTTAACGACTGAGCCACCCAGGTGCCCCTAACCTTTTTTTTCTTGATAGTTTTCAACATTTTTACTTTAAGCTTCTGAAATTTTGACTTTGTTACTGTGGCACACTCTAAACCATGCAGTGACCAATGATCAATACATTAAAAATTTTTTAAAAAACCTAACTTGATTCAAAATATGTTAATTTAATTCTATGCAATTCTACAAATATTAGTTGATGGTTCACTCTGAGCCTTGTGTTCCTCCCCCTTAAGGGCAACAGGCTAGTCTCCCTTTTCATTTTCTCATGTCTATCATTTTAACATTAATATAGTTTCACACTCAGATAGTTGAGCTAGTTGGGAAATCACCCAAATCATGGCATTTAGAAGAAACACACCAAATTTGGGGGTGAACATGAGGTAAACATGATGTTTTCTTCATATTTCCAAACTTACTGGGTTACACAACCCAGGGAGATTTTACAGCATTTCAAACCTTTTTCTATCACCTATTTCCAGTATATTTTCTTCTTTTGAACACTGAGAAAGATTCATTCAAACTGCTAAGCCATACACACAAGGGGAGTTTAGAAATGTGGGCTCCAGAAAGCTCCCATATTGCCATCAACTGATCTCACATTTGTTCTGTAGGGCTTGTCTGTTTGTAAAATAATAGAGAATTATTATAAAATAATAGAGGCTTTAGAATTCTCCCCTGGTTTACTGTTGTTATTATTTCCCTTAACTGTTACCTTTTTAATGTGTCTCCTTTTTTATTTTGTCATTTTGACTCTTTAAATATTTTGCCTTTAATATGCATTTAATTTATTAACGTTTCCTTAAAACCCTTATAATTCACTATGCCTGCCCCCCTGTATTCTGTTTATAATTATAATGAAATACAAAGGGCTCCCTAATTTTATATAACCTTTCAGGTTTACAATGATACACGATTATAGCATATACTGATTTTTTTTATTTTACTTTGTTTTATTTTATTTTTAGTTTATTTACGTATTTTGAGAGAGAGAGAGAGCAGGAGCAGGGAAGGCGCAGAGAAAGAGGGAGAAAGAGATAATCCCAAGCAGACTCCTCACGCTGTGCTGAGCTGGACACAGGGTTTGATCCCACCACCGCAAAATCATGACCTGAACCGAAAATTGAGTCAAACGCTTAATCGACTGAGTCAGCCAGGCGCCCCATATACTGATTTTAAAAGGAAATAACCATGGGATGTCAGGCTGGCTCAATCAGCAGAGCATGCTACTCTTGATCTCAGGGTTGTGAGTTTGAGCCCCATGTTAGGCTTAGAGATTACTTAAATAAAATTTAAAAAATTAAAATTAAAAAAAATTAAAAAGAGGAATAAACTCTGATGACAACATGAAGCTTACTGTAATTAGACAAAACATGAAGGGGATAAAAAGAACACACCCAAGAACTTTAAATGTCCAGAAATTGGTTCAATTTCACTAAATTTCTGGAATTTTGGATTTTTTCCTTTAATCAAATGTGAGTTGATAACTTTGTCTCTTATGTCACCAGTCATGTGATGTAAGGCTTCTACAATGGTGAGGCCAAGTTAAAAGGCCAAAAGAGCTGGCAAGTTGACAGAATTAAACTTCCAAAGAATAAAGAAAGGAAACCTACTGTAACAAAGGCAAGTATATCAAGCTAGGAGATGTGGCACTTAATCCCAGGGATCAAAGAACTGCTTAGGAATGTGGTGATGAAATGCTGGTCTTCAAAGACAGTTGAACTTGTACCAGATATGCAAACAGAGACAAATGCTTCTGGTATCTCCATGTACATACAATAGCCAAATTCGAACTTAGAATGTATGTTCCTGAAAATAGGTCCAGGTTGCTCTGAGAAAGAATAACCATGGGGTGAGAATAAGGTTATTTATAATTTTCCTAAACAATAATCACACGAGACTGATGATTTAACTCAAATTTGCAGGACCAGATATTTGATGTTTCAGGTTCCTTGAATTTTTCTCTGCTGTTAACATTGAAACATGAGGGGAAAAAATATGAATTCCATTTTGTAAAAAGTTTTCTGCAGTTATTCCCTCATAAACTGATACAAATTGTCTTCTATTCATTCAGTGCTCACACCCACTAACAATAATCATGTGATTTGAAGCAGTGGCTCATACCAAGGAGGTCAAAACATTTTATATGTATGAGTCAATTCATCACAGGGCCTTACAAATAGCCATTAAAAATGAAGTGCCCTACGGAAGTTAAAAACAACATCGCTCAGCCAATACTTTTTGATGTGTGTATGTGTATGTGAATTATTTATATAAGAAATTTTTGGTCTCCAGTTCTGATCTTTAGGTTATCGACTTTAAAATGAATATATGATTTCTCCTATACACCATCAGTTTAAAATAAGACCAATTCACAACATATCTCTCATTTATCCTGTCCATTTCCTAAAGCAGAATGAATTCCATTATTCTTTCATACCTCTCTCTTAGACCAATCCTTATCCTTCACTAAACTTTCCACCAAATTCCTCAATGTAGTGGCTTTACCGGCAAATGCCTGCAGGACTTTGCCATACTAGATGGGACCCCTTAAAATCTCAGCCTATCATACATTATCAGCTTTATTAACTCAAGATGCATAACTGCACTACCCAAACTACCAAGGCTCAATTTTACATAGCTATGGAGTGCTAGCGGAGTAGAGGCAAGGTATCTGGACGTCTAAATGTAGCATCTTTAACTTATCAACAATACACGGCCACATTTGTGTCCTGTGGAATGCTGAATGGTAAGTACATTGTATTTTATTTTCTGTGGTTAAAAGCAGTTGTTTAAAATCACAAATAAAAGTTTTTTTAAATCACAAATAAAAGTGATTTCGAATTCAAAATTATTATCAGCCTTTTTTTTAATATATGAAATTTATTGTCAAATTGGTTTCCATGCAACACCCAGTGCTCATCCCAAAAGATGCCCTCTTCAATGCCCATCACCTACCCTTCCCTCCCTCCCACCCCCCCCATCAACCCTCAGTTTATTCTCAGTTTTTAAGAGTCTCTTATGCTTTGATGAGCCTTTTTTTAAAAAGAGATAAAAACCTCATTCCAGTTAGAAAACTAGTAAGCAAGATAATTATGTTTAATGTCATAGTTAAGAAAAAAATCTGATTAAAAATATATCAGTGTTGAGGGTACCTGGGTGGCTTAGCCAATTAAGCATCCCACTCTTGGTTTCAGCTCAGGTAAAGACCTCATGGTTATGAGATCCAACCCCACGTTGGGCTCCAGGCTGAGAATGGAGCCTGCTTGGTATTCTCTCTCTCTCTGCCCCTTGCCCACTCACATGGTGTCTCTAAATAAATAAATAAACTTAAAGAAAAGTGTGTGTGTGTGTGTATGTGTGTGTGTGTGTGTGTGTGTGTGTGTGTGTGTGTGTTTAGGTGAGTATAAAGGGAAAAAATATACTTGTTTCATGAACTAACTTAACTAAGGCTTTGAGAACTGACCAGTCTACCGTGAAAGCAGAATTGGGTGTCTAGGAATTAGAAGCAGCACAATTCCACTTGGAAAGTTCAGGCTAACTAAATTTCCCAATCCCATGGTCATCTAGACCTCTCTGAAATAGCTCATTTAAATAAAAGGTTAATGAATGTTAAGATCTATACAACTCATTTGAGATGCAATATCATTTATTTTTCTTTCAGACACTGCTGATCTAATGGCATGAAATTTAAATTTAGTTAAAATAAATGGTAATGGAATTACATATTTCTAATTAAAGCGATGCACCTAGTAAACCTACATATGCCCCAAATGTTTTCTTGCAATTGAACTACACTTCCATTAATTAATTTTCATTAATATGAGGTTAGAGAAATGCTATATTTTATTTGCCCTTTCAACACAAACAGAGACCCATGGTTTACTTCTTTTAAACTGGCATCCTAAGTAATTACATGTTGATTAATCATATATTTGGATCTTTGCAAATGGCTTTTAATAATAGTTTACCAAAATTTTTAATAACTTTAGTGTTTGAAAGCTCTATAAAAATACTTATTTATTTTCCTTTTTAACAAATAGATTAACTCCCAGAAAACGTAGCAAACAAAAGTTACAAGAACTTGTTCTAGTCCTATGTCTGAAATCGGTTTCATGGTGTCGACATCATCAAGTGCATTGAATCTCTCCTTAAATCTCCATTTTCTCATTTGTAAAGTGGAAGAGTCAGAATGTGTGGTAGAGGCTGTTTTGCTGGTCACCATATCCATTTATAATTTCTACGGGGAACAGCTGGGCCGTATTCTCCAGTCTCCCTTGCATGAGGCATGATGACATTACTTTATGGCCAAAGACATGTTGGTAGAAATTATGCCAGCCAATTCCCGACAATGCTCATAATTGTTTTTTATGAACAATATTCTATCCATTTACCCCTTCCATGGAAAGATCAGAAATGAATTAAAAATGGCAGAACCTAAGACTGAAAAACCCAGGATTTCTTAGATCAGGAACATGCATTTTGACCCTAACGTGACTGAGATAAATGACTACTATATATGCTACTTTTTTGGTTTTATTTATTACAGTAGTTACTATTATGCCAACTAATACAGATTGTGTCAACACGTAGGTCCAAAAATGCTATTATTTTGTCATTCTACGCTACAGTTAAAGATCCAAAGGTTAATGTCCATAGTAGGGAAGAAAAAAATAATTTTCTTTTCACTTAAATTTCAGAATGTCAGAAATAACTGTATTCTGTATAAAGTGTCTCACCTTCATTAAGTTCATTTATGTCACAATGAAACAAAGCTGTATTGGATTTTATAATTTGAAGTCCACACATTTTTCATGTCTGTATCCTTAACCCTTCTCAGGTGATGAGGAAGATAATTTATTTTCAGAAAGAATCTAGACTAAGAGTCCTATTACTTGCCAATTGTTGTGTAACAGATTACTTGCGACAGCAGTAGCTTGAAACAACACAGGCTTATTATCTCATAGTTTCTGTGAGTCCAGAAGTTATGCATGGCTTAGCTGGTCTTCTATCACAGCCTCTCAGAAGCCAACAATCAAAGTGTCTGCTGAGACTGGGGTCTCTTCCAAAGGCTCAATTATACAAGGATCCACTTCCAAGGTAACTCATGTGGCTATTGGCATTTCCTCAGTTTCTCCAGGGTTGTCAGAAGCAGGGCTTTAGATCTTTTCTGGCTGACGTCTAGAGTCTGCCCCCCAGTCCTTGGCACATAGACTCTCCCATGTGGCAGCTTGCTCTATCAAACCTGCAGCTGGGAGAGAGAGACACACAGAGTCTGTCAGCAAGACAAAAGTCACCATCCCTTGTAACCTAATTACAGAAGTGACATTCCCTCAGTATTGCCATATTGTATTGATTAGTCACAAATTATTCAGCGGGAGAGAATTACACAAAGCTGTAAATATCAAAAGGCAAGATCATTGCAATGGAGCTATCTTGGAGGATACCTGCCAGGGATCATTTTTAAAGTCATTTATGATTACCCTTCACAAGTAACACAATCAGATGTCACTGCTAGACTCTGGTAAGGGTTTCTTTCTTGTTAGCTTTTCCTATCACCATTAGCCAGATTCTGGAGAAAAGATAGGAGAAGAACAAGGAAGAAAAAGAAGATGAAGAGAAAGTGTAGGAAGAGAAAAGATAATTTGGAAAAAAAAACACATTGACTTCTATGTACTTCACTTTTTATCATGCAGTTGTGTCTATCTGACTCAGCAATGGATGGGTACTACTGTGGATGACAAAGCAATATAAACTCCTGAGAGGGTGCTGGAACAGAGCTGTCTTAGTAGACTGACAGATTTGTAATGTGAATGCATAATAAGAGTCAGAAATACAAATATCTGTGAAGAGAACAAAAAGTGGCACTTTTAGAGAAATCAAAAAGCATATGACAGAGCTTATTTAGGGGGACGGTAACAATGCATTAGGTCATGCGAGTTTGGTAGATGATCTTGTCAAGTGATGGTGTGATTTTTTTTATTGCTCTAATAAATCTGACTTGATACAACCTATTTTAATGATGAGACCTGACTCGTATGAAATAATAATGCTTAAAATTGATACAGAATTTTATAAACTGCTTTAATATGCATAATCTTATTTTGTTCTCATAAACCAATCCTCCTCCCAAGATATACAGATTTGTCAAATGATCCCACTCTTGAAAATTCTTCCTTTGTCTCCTATACCTGGGAGAAAAAAGTCCAGAGTCCTTCGCCTACCTTACAAAACCATCCATGGCTGCCTTACCACTCTCTTGTTTCTTGCTGCACACCTTATTCCTCTGTTCTAGCCATTGCAACTACTTATTTCTTGCACATGCCATTTTACAGGCATCCGTGTATGCTCTAAATTACAGTTTGTTAACCTCCACACTACTGGCGTTTTGGGCCAGATAATTTTTGTTGTGGATTTGCTGTGCATTGGAGGATGGAAAACAGCATTCTTGGCTTCGACCCACCAGATGTCATCAACAACCCCACATAGTGTGACTGTGTCTCCAGATGTTACCAAATACCCTTTGAGGAGCAAAATCACCCCCCACCCGCCCTTAACAAACACTGTTCTATTCATTCTATTTTCTTGGCCTGGAAAACCCTAATCTTATTTTTACAATTGACTGACTCCAAAATGTTCATTAGAAGTTGCCTCCACTGGGTGTAGTTACTATGGAAAATAGTATGGAGTGCCCTCAGAAAATTTAAAATGGAAATACCATAAAATCCAGAAATCCCTACTTTGGGGTATATATCCAAGGAAAATGAAAAGATATCCAATTATTCACAATAGCCAAAGTAATTTAAGTACCCATCAACAGATGAATGGATAAAGAAAATATGGTATATATTCACAAAGGAATATTATTCAGCCATGAGAAAGAGGCAAATCCTGTCATTTGTGACAACATGGATAGAACTTGAGGGTGTTACACTAAGTGAAATAAGCCAGACAAAGTTTGCATAGTATCACTTATATGAGAAAGTAAATGAAGGAAGAAAGGAATGAAGGATGGAAGGAAGGAAGGAAGGAAGGAAGGAAGGAAGGAAGGAAGAATAGGAGGAAGGAAGGGAAGAAGGAAAGAAGGAAAAAACAAAGAGGTCAATCTCATAGAAGCAGAGACTAGAAAAGTGGTTTCCGGGGGCAGGGGTTATTGGGGGGAGGAATAAAGAAGGTTTAGTAAAAGGGTACAAACTTTTAGCTAGAACATCAATAGGCCTGAAGATCTAATGTAAAACATGGTGACTGCAGTTGATAACAATGTATTGTGTAATATATTAAAAAAAAAAAAAGGGAAAAAGTTATCTCCCTTGGAAAACTTCTCTTTATTCCCGCTAGGCTGAATAAGATGTCTTCCTTGGTTTTTACCTCTCTCTGAGTCCCAAGCCCGCTGCTCAGAAGGATTACTTCTATCTCATTTACATATGCATTAGCTATATGAACATGTCACTCCATCTGTCTCTACTTTTCCTTTTTTACCTATAAAATAAGGGTGATAATATAAATAATTCAGTGTCTGGCACAAATTCAATATTCAATATATGCCAATATTATTACTGTTATGAGTTTATTACTTTTTTTAGGTGAGAAGATGGTGAATTATAGTTCAATAGATGCTATAATATGAACTTATAAATTCAAAGTTAATACCATATTATAGAGACAAATCTAAATAATAACTGAATTATTCACCATTTCATATTTCTACAGCAACATGTTCACCAAAGAGAAAATCTTTGCTTAATTAAAGGATGACATATATGATTTTGGATATAGATAGATTCCATGATCTTCACTGCTGCTAAACTCAGCCCACAGAGATAAAACACCCTACTAGAACATGAAATTTCTTTCTCTATTCATCAACCAGTATTGTGAGAAGGGTTCAATATGAACTTCTTGAGAGCAAAATATTTATATAAGGCAGCAAAAAGAAAATAAGTGTCCAAACAAACATTAAAAATATCCAGAAATCTGCACCCTGTGTTAACATACTAAGGAAATTAGTAAAAATACATGCATAGAATAGCAAAACTGTGTAAACGTTCACATAGACAAACTCCTGGAAAAATATGGAGAATTCATAAAATATGTGCTGCTTTAAATAAAATTTAAAGACACAGAATAACTTGCCTTTATTGAGAACTCAATAGAGAGTGACCCTTAAGAATAAGCATCCTGAGATTTACTTTGAAATGCACACACACACACACACACACACACACACACACACACACACGAAGACGGACTGGTGGATAGAAGAGAGGGGAGGAGAGAATAGGGGAGAATAGAACAGGGGTGGATAGATGGTGTAATTGGGAGAATAATGTGAAGGTGTGAATGTTACATTACATGGGAAAGGGTTTTTGCAGATGTCATTAATTTAAGGATCTTAAAATAGGAAGATGACCTTGGGTTTTCCTGGGTCCAATATTATTAGAAGGTTCCTTAAAAGGTGGAACAATTAAGCAGAAGAGTCAGGGAAGGAGATGTAACAAGAGAAACAGGGATGGGATTCAGAACAAGGCTTGAGGATCCCTTGCTTCTGAACTTGAAGGTAGAGGAAGGGAGCCATGAGCCAAAGAATGCAGGTGGCCACTAGTAGCTGCAAAAGACAAGAAGAGAATGGGTTTTCCCTGGAGCCTCCAGAAAGTCATCTGGTGAGAACACAGCCTGCTAACACCTTCATTCTTAGCTTTATGAAACATGTTTTAGCTTTCTGACCTCCAGGTTTATAAGATAATAAATTTGAATTGTCTTAAGCCACTGAATTTGTGGTAATTTATTACAACACTAGTAGGAAACTAGTAGGTATGTGCAATAAAGAAAATATAGGCAAGTGTTAAATATAGAACACAGATCACAGGTGTAGGGTCTGTACCGTATACTTCCAATTTAGCTGTGTATTTGAAAGTTTTTATGCCAGTGTCTGGAAAAGTGAATACACATGGGATTATACCACAAACATAAAGAAAAAGTGATAGCACATTGTGAAAAACCACTCTAAAAACTGGATCGATCAACAGTAATTGATAAAACTGTGTTTTACTAATAAATTTCTATGTAGGTTACTCGTTTTATTATAGAGATCAACTTTTCCTTCTCAATTTAATTTCCCTAAATTGATAAAGAAAAGGCCACATTCACATTTCAGATTGTTAGCACTCAATAAGTACTAGCAGAATCAATGTACATGAATATATACATTTCACCTGGAGTTAAATTATGTTTGGTCTGAGTTGAGGTGAACTCATCTGTAAAGTTAGAAAAGTTACCACCAGAAACATGAGGTAGGTATGATTCTCTCTGCTACCAAACACTAATTTGAAATTATGAAATGCTCCTTATGTATCACTTCCAATGGAAGTGGTCCAATGCATGACTTATCATTCTTGGAAATGGAATGGAGTAGACATCTTGTTATCTTAGGGATTAGGGACACACACCAAAATAGATTAGTTTAACTCATTGTTATTTTAATATGCATGCCAATTAGCTCAGTAGACTTCTTTGTATTCTTGAAATAAAAAACTGCATAAAAATTTTACCATGATTTCTATATATATAAAAAAAGAAATGTTGACATACCTCTGCAGGAGACACTTAAAGCTTCCTGCCTGTGTTCCCCTGGCATAGTGATCTGACTGCCAACTTCCCAAATCTATGCTATTTTCTGCCTAAGGTTTCCTTTGGCCACCAGAGCCAGCTCTGCTCAGGGCAGTGTTGACTGGAAAAGGCTGGGAATTAGAACTCCCAGGATAAGTCATTACCCAGTGACACAGAAAGAGTTTGTGGAAAATAGTCTGGCTCCCTATCTCTCAGGAGGAATACCTGGAGCACAGTTGACTCTGAGTCCCCACTAGGATTAAGTTCCAGTTGTCTATAGTGGTAATGTACCCCCTAACACTTCCTTAATTGGTTTCATACCATCCTGTGACCTATTTCCCCAACCTTCTACTGGTGATTCCTTTGACTTATCTCTCGAATAAACTCTAGAATTTCCTCTTTGGGAGAATTCAAATTTAAAAGGTTCCCACCCGGGGCGCCTGGGTGGCTCAGTCGGTTAAGCGTCCGACTTCGGCTCAGGTCATGATCTCTCAGTCCGTGAGTTCAAGCCCTGTGTCGGGCTCTGTGCTGACAGCTCGGAGCCTGGAGCCTGCTTCGGATTCTGTGTCTCCCTCTCTCTCTGGCCCTCCCCCGTTCATGCTCTGTCTCTCTCTGTCTCAAAAATAAATAAACATTTAAAAAAAAAAGGTTCCCACCCTCAGAAAAGGAATAAAAAAAATAGGGCATATTTTAAAAATAAAATTCTGGAAGACTTCATGTACAGTGATAAACTCTGGTTGAAAGTTCATCTAATTGTCTAAAGTATTTTACTCTTGTCAAAACTATTATACGATACTTAGGTCTTCATCCAAGGAAACTGAGTTTTAAAGCCATCATTCTCTTAGTGCTTAAATATCTGTTAATCAGCAATCCAAACCTTTTCAACATCCATCTTGAATTGGCCACTTAACCATATGGCTTGAGCTAACAGAATCCAGTAGAAGAGTTGACTCGGATGGCCTGTGTGCCTGACCTTAGTGATTTCAGATAATGGTGCTAGAAAATTTCAGACACACAGGGGCAGTGAGTTTTCCACCTGTGCATTTTTGTCCTGGCACAGGTGACAAGAGCAAGTGAGACAGTTGTGTGATCCCCCTGATACTGATTCCACAAAGTATTGTGCGATGCCACACAACTGGGAATGTAATGATGTTTCTGTGTTTCAACTGTATGGCCTGTTTCCTATAGCTGGCCCACGCAGAATCAGAATAATTGAATTTCATGGCTCTCTTCAACTTCTGCCTATAGAAAAAGAAGAAAAAGGACGAAAGAAAAGTCACACTTTCAAATATACTTACCAAAGAGATTTCAATAGTAGAAATTAAATCTGAGAAAATATTGAAGTTTATCAATGGTGAAAATGAACCCAGAGGCATCTGCTCTTCCCAGGATCAATTACTAGGTTAATGAGGCTGCCTAATGAATGAAGAATGTCCGTATGCTTTATTGGAGGCCAAAGGGGACCCCGATGCTGTGCTCCATCAGGAAAATACTGTAGTGGATAGACACAGAAGTCACACATCTAATTCTTAATATCCCAAGAGTAGCCACCATGACTATAGGACGTCACTCATTTACCCATCGTATTTCCTCAGCCTGATCTTTGACTTACTTTTTAGTTTTGAATTCATGACAGTTGTGACAATAACTAGAGTCGTAGTAAACATTTATAATTTTAGTCTTGCCAGGTATCCCCCCTTCATCTGGTAAGAAGAACCCAGCTTTCCTTTGGGAGACTTTCCTATATGTCCTTTGTGTGCAGACCCAATAGATTTGGCAACCAAAAAGAAAAAAAATCCAACTACCTCCCTCCCCTCCCCAAGTTTGTGACTCAAACAAGACAGATGAAATTCTGCTGGAATAACATGGGAAAATGGAGACTGGAACTGAGATGAGGAAAATCCAGGAATAAAAGTAAAAACAGGAGGTGCTAGGGGTGCCTGGGTGGCTCAGTTGCTTGAATGCCTGACTCTTGGTTTCCACTAAGGTCATGATCTCATGGTTTATGGGATTCAGCCCCATGTCAGACTCAATGTTGACAAAGTGGAGTATGCTTGGAATTCTCTCTCTCCCTGTCTGCCCCTCCCCTGCTCATTCTCTCTCTCTCAAAATAAATAAACAAACATTTCAAAAGAAACAGGAGATGCTAGTCATCCTGGAAGAGCCTGGATCCTATAGTGACTTGATGTCGCTCACCAGTATCCACTAAATAGGGGTCAGACCATGCTGGCCCTGGTTTCTATCCATTCTGAACCCAGTTTACTTTAATTTCCCCAGTTCACCCACACATTCAACAGGTCATAGGGCAATTTCTATTGCTTGAAAACACTTACTCTTAATCATTTATTTTTCCAATACATCACTTGATGTTTCCTTTTATTTAGTCACTTACTTCTTTTTAAACTCATTTCTTGTTTTATTTTTAGTGTTATTTTTAGGTGAGACTCTCTTCATTTCTTCTTGTATTTCAGAAACAAAGCTTCAAAGTAAATATGTATTTATTCTGCCAGGCATTGTGATCAGCCATTTCCATACATTGTTTCCTTTGGTTTTCACAAAACCTTTAAGGCTGTATCGCTTGGCTTTAAAACCTTTTTCTTACTTTATATGTGTTCATTTTTTTTCTTTTAGGGAAAGAGAACAGGAAAACTGTGTTGTGTTAACTAAAGAATGAGTTAAAGGCACATAAGGTGTAAATCATATTGATGATACATAAATATGCATCCATGTGTGTATTTGTCTATTTCAGTGCTTTTGATGTTCTATACGTTGCAGACACCGCATACAAAGCGTATTGGCACACATCACTTACATTGATATTATTTCACCTTACTCTCCAGATCAATAAACTTAGACTCAAAAATGGCATATCGTTTTTCTAAGCCCGTAATTGTCATAGAAACAGGAAGTGGCAAAAAGAGGATTTGAACCCAGGTCTGTGTGACTACAAAACCGACCACAGTTCAGTGGTTGCGGGTGTTTGTGGAAAGGCCTTCTGTAAAAGACTACATTCTCTAGATATTTATTATCTTTGGATTTGATCGTGAGACTTATATTACATTCTTTTGACTTTAGAACTAGTTAAACTTCAGGAAAACAGGAAAGAAGAAACTGTTTATAAATTCTCCATGACCTTTAAAGCAGAAACATCTGTTGGGTTACGCCGATCTTGAGTGAACACAGACAGGCTTTCAGGTGGATGGACTGTAGATTTCATGGGCATTGTCATCTGACTCTTTGAAATTAAACGAACTTGGAGAAAGCTGTGGGGAATAATTTATTGTATTTTTCATAAAAATAAATGCTATAATGTAATAATATAAAGTGACAGTCCTTGATTACATTCTCTGGTGAACCTGGTTCCTGAATTTCTGTTAATAGTGATAAATAATCCCAAGGGTAGTCAGTCCGGGTCCTCACCTTTGAACGATTTCCAAAAGCTGAGTAATATATGGATTCATCTGGGGAGAATCCACTCATAAACCTCTAGTGTTGACTCAAAATATTTTAATATACTGTTCTATAAACAAATGCAGACGTGGATGTAGTTTTAAATTCCTCATGCTTATAGTTCCCATATCACCAAAAAGCAAAGACACGTATAAACACTAACTACAAGCTGACCTACAAGGCCAATGCATTTCAAATTAACGACATTAATTCAAGGGAGGATCCTATTCTGCAGAATTTAAATTGCTGTCCATATGAGTATGGTACTAACGGCGGTAGTTAGACGGACTCTTGAATTTGTTTCCTATTTACTACACAGCACTGGGGATAATGCAATCTTCCCATCATTTTTTCCTGTTCAAATTCTTGGGGATTAATTCAAATATGCTATGAAGTCATATTTTTAATGACTTTCTAGGATCGTATCAGTAGTTTAACAAGTCTGCTTTTTAAATTATTTTGTTATTATCATTTTTAGCGCCCTGTGACTTGACAGAACGATTTGGCAACCAAGAATATTTTAAATAACAAGGAGATTCAGTGTCTTAGCCTGGGCTTTCCCAAAGCCAACTCTGAGACAAAGGTGAATCTATGAATGGTTTATTCAGAAATGTCATTTTAGGGAGCCAGATAGAATAAAGAGTAAAAACTCATCCAAAAAATATGTTATTGAAGTGGCTACCTCAAGAGAATACTATTTACTTGGTCCAAAGGAGCTCTAAGAAGGCTTCTGGCGTGTTTCAGACCAGCCAGCACAGGGGTAAAAAGGGAAGTTATTTATGTGTTGGTCCACCTTCCAACACGTAAGCACTTTGCATGTATGATTGCCAAACCATCCACGGGGCGCACGTACTCAGTGTCAGAGGATCTCTTGGCAGAAAGTCAGAAGACCTACTGTGCCTTGCGATGCCTCTGTCAAACAACACTTGCAGCAAGCTGCTCAAAGCAGAGACTGTCCACGACAGTCAGTGTCAGACTGTCCGCGACAACAATAGCTGGAACGAGATAAGAGGCTAAGTCTTGAAGCCATGCCCAAGAGGGTTTCCCATTGACTCACATTAACATCTTAGCTAATTTCTATATCTTTATAGAATTAAAAAAATCAGTAGACCTTTAAAACATTAGAAAAATACACGGGCACCCTATCGAGCAACATTCTCAGCAAATTTCATTCACGGATGTTTTAGACAATCATTCTCAGAGTTTAACTGCAGTCCCGGAGATAGCTAGACATCTATTGCTTTATAGATGTTTTGTCAACGTAGGCTCTCAAAAAAGGGATAGAATTTTTTTTCTTTTTTTCTGTGTAGCTGATTCTTTTAATTCAATGCAATATATTTTGTCAAATCCCTCTTTTGTGTATTCTGCTGCACTCTGGGAATTCAAACATGCTCAGACCACAAACACTAGAGGGTCCCATGGTCTTTTGGGAAGGCAGGGACCTAATTCCCAAATCTGGTAGAATTCTATAGTTGACACGTGTTCAAATGTTTTCGACATATGAAGAGCATATTTCAGATGCATAATTGGCATTCAAAAAATAGATGGCTTAATTTCAAATGTGCGGCAACAACAAAAACAACTCAAGGGTGTTACTGGAGGGAAAAATAATAGGATTTTGCATGGCCAGTCTGGGTTGGAATTTCTGTTTGTGGCCCCCGAGGTAGTGAGACAGTGGAATTTTTCCCTCAACCTACTGGTATAGTAAGCCTAGTATTGAGATTGAAAACTGCTCCTGCACTCAATTCAATTAAATTAGATGAAGAGAAATGGTGTTATGAGATTTTAAATTCATTCTTAACCCATATCTTCCGTGTAAAATGAGCTGAACTTGCAAAAAAAAAAAAAAAAAGAAAACACTCGCTTTGTTTTTTGCCTTGAACATTTTTTCTGATGTGTGTATTCAGACAAATGTGTGCCATTCTTTTTCATATTACAAATTTATTCCATAAAAATGAATCAATAATGTTGCTTCTATACCAAAAAAAAGGGTATTTTCTATCGTACTCATATTTGTTTTGCCAAAATACAAATAAACATGCACACATGCATACAAATGTGCATATGTGCATATGCATATGAAGTGTGTGTAGGGACCATATTTCCAAGCAGTAATAGATATTAAGAGCAAAATGCTCTTTTGGGTATAATAATCTTTTACATATAATTTCAGAAAAAAATTCAATGGAACTGTCCTGCCTCCTGGCAACATTAAAGACTAAATCAAAAGCCTAATGAAGAATAAAAATATTGAATAAATTAATTTTGTTTGTGTTTTCTTTAATATGGATCTGACAGCCAACTGCTTTCAAATATAGTCATTTGTTCTCACTATATCACTTTGTACAAATAACATACAAATTGCTATCACTCCGTGCATTTTTTGAAATTTTTTAATGTTTAATTTATTTTCTTGGGAGAGAGAGACAGAGCAGGAGCAGGGGAGGGGCAGAGAGAGAGAGAGAGAGAGAGAGAGACAGAATCCAAAGCAGGCTCCAGGCTCCGAGCTGTCAGCACAGAGCCCAATGCAGGCTTGAACCCACAAACTGTGAGATCATGACCTGAGCCGAAGTCAGACGCCCAACCTACTGAGCCACCCAGGGGCCCCACTCCATGCATTTCTAATGAATTTTTATGCATATAAAAATAATCTTGATCAAAACAAACTTCTATGACATATGTTTTAATCATGGAAGTATGACACACATTAAAATTGAACAATTTTATGATTTCTAAGCTGGAAATGCTCGCTTACTGAAACACAGCTTCGATCACATATGCCAGTGCTGGACATCTCTGTTTCAAGAATCTAAAGGTATAATGAATCTTCATACTATTTTCTGGGTAATGTGATTTGTGTCTATATTTGTTTCTTTCTACAGTTGCTTAAGCTAAAACAAACAAACAAACAAACAAACAAACAAACAAAGCAATTAGCCCTTAATGTTTCCTGCCTTAGTCCTCTCTGTCAGACAAAATGCAGTAGACTAGGTTATTTAAACAGAAATATTTTCTGAGTTCTAAAGTCCAAGGTCAAGATGTCAGCTAATTTGATTCCTAGTGAGGTCTCTCTTCCTGGCTACCTTCTCGTTGTATCTTCGCATGGCAAAAAGAATGAGCCTTGGTATCTCTTCCTTTTTTTAGGGGCACCACCCCTATCAGAATAGGGTCTCAACCATATGAACTCATTCAATCTGTCACCTGCTCACAGGCCTTGTCTGCAGCGATAATCACCTTGGGGGTTAGGGCTTCGACATATGAATTCGACAGGGGCAGGGACATAATTCAGTCCAAAGAACTTTCTTAAATTCAAAAAGTATTTTGCAATAACTCTGTAATCCTTACATTCTGTTTGAGCCAGTCCATAGCCACAATGGTCTCTTTCTTACTCTCTAGAGACCCCTATTTGAGTAACAACTCACAATGTCGAGGATGAAGATTTTGGTAACCATTAGGAAGATGCTCTTTGGGAGCCACTATTTATTTGGCACCTACTATATGCCAGGTACTCTGCATCCAATGCTCCGTTCAAGCCTCGGCACCACTCCATGACATTTATGTTATTCTGTACATTTTCTGATTGGAGAACCTGAGGCTTAAAGAGGTTAATTATCTTTTGTGTAGTCTAAATCATGATATAATAAATAACTCCTCTGTTAGTGCTCTCGCCTCAACATTTCCGCCGACTCTGACATGTTTAAAACAACAAGAGCTCTGGGAACAATGTTTAGAAGTCTCTTCTGGGGAAGATTGATCTACTCCATTGTTAAAATTTTCAACTTCAAACTAATTTGATAAATCAGATCTTAGTCCGTTTTAAAGATGGGGAAGTGTATTATAAAATATAATGATATTTAATGGGAGAAATATTTAGAAATCCCTGTTCTGTCTCTTTTTAATGGTTTACTATGTAGAAAGAAAAGTTCATGGGGGGATTAGATTTGGCTGGATCTGCAGTGTTTAATGTTTGAAAACTCTGACCTTGAACGTTCTCCCAAGAGACTTTGGTTCTCCCGGGTACATGCTTTAGACGGTTCTCCCTGCGATATGATGAAGCTGAATCATTTTCAACATCAACATGTACCTTGAGATAAACTGCTTCCTTTTGTTTTGAGGCAGTAAAACATGGCTTGTGGATGATTATTTCCTTGGTGAGATTTTTTTTTTCTTTTCACTGGAGTTTTCCCAATGCTTCATCTTTCAGGAAAAGGAAACTTGACAGCTAATTTTCCATCCCTATATTGCCTACTTCCACCCCCAAATAGAATGGTTGACAGTTCACATTATACAGCAATAGGATACTGAAACATGGAACCCACCCCTCAGTAGAGAGATCAAGCAAAAACTTTCCAGTGTAGGTGGGATTAATCACAAATGATAATTCGAGGTTTGAAATGAGTCATCACGACATTTCAACCCATTTGGGTATAAAATGAGATTAAAATGAGAATGTAATCACTTCAGTGCCAAAAATGGAAAGTAGATGCTAAGTACTCATTTGTTAAAAGTAACTCGTTTTCTGATTTTCCAAAACGTAAGGGCTTCTATGTCCTCCCAAATGTAATATTGTGATAGGCTATGAAATTCTGGTCTTGAGTTAAAATAAGATTTTCTAAAAAGTCGGATGCGTGAAATTATGTACTTTCTGATGCAAGAGTTAGGTTTCGTTTCCCGTAATGAAGTGACCTTGCCTTTTGGCTTTGGTCTACGTACCCAGGACAAAATAACAAACAAACAAACAAAAAACAAGAAACCTCTGCTTTTCAACAGCTGTATTAGTCTGCTTCAGCTGTCATAACAAAATATCATCGACTAGGTGGCTTACACAACAGAAATTTATTTTCTCACAGCTATGGAGACAGGAAGTCCAAGATCAAGAGGCTAGCACAGTTGGGGGCTGGTGAAGTTTCTCTCCTTGGTCTGTGGATGGCTGCCTTCTTGCTGTGTATTCACATGACCTCTTTAAAGAACACTGAGGGGCAAGGTCTTCGATGTGTCTCCTTATAAGGACACTAATCCTCTTGTGTTAGAGCCTCCCCACCACCACACACACAATTATGATCTCATTTAACTTTACTACTTGAGAAGCCTTATCTGTAAATATAGCCACAGTGGGAGTTATGGCTTTGACACACAAATTTTGGAGTCAAATTTTGAATACAAGCATTCAGTCCATGACAACAGCTAAGGATAGAATGCACATCTAGTTTATTTAGGAACCATCCACTTCACATGTTCTTCCCCGATTTGGTGTTCTATACTAGATACGTGTACTCAGGTCCACACACGCAGTCAATTCATGTCCCTAAAGGCCGTGAGCACAGTTATAAATAATTTCATGGTGATTTATAGACACATGGTGATTTATAGACAAAACTACCTCTGTAATCTTAGCCTCTGTGTGGACACTTAGAGATCCTAAACAGCTGTCTCTGTTTCTGTAACCCTGTGGAGGTGTGGACAGCTACATTTGTCCTTTTAAGAAGGAAAGAAAATCATCATTTTTTTTTCCTCAAAAGTGTTTACAGAACAGATGCTTCTAATGAAGAGGTTTGTGTTTACACTTGGTCTGATGGCAGGCAAATATTTGGTTTGTTCAGGAAACCAAAGAATGGCTCACACCCTGTAGTGTGGGAAGGCATCGAGAATAATGATAGGGGGGCATCTTTCTAAGTAAGTATAGCTGGGTTCTGATCCTGGCTTCTAATTAATCAGGAAACTTCCTGATTAATTGGTTTTCCAGATCCTTCTTTGGCTTTCCTGCTCCTTCTCTTGTCGCTGGAGGAGCTATTCTCTACACAGTAGCTGGAGTGATGCTTTAAAATGTAACCCTGGCCACACCACTTACCTGCTCAGACGCCTCCTGTGTCTTCTTATCCCTCTAGGACCAAAGTCCTTATGAGAGTCCTGGGATCCTGCTAGGACCTGGCTTTTGCCTACCTCAACCGCATCCTTAAGATTCTGACCCTTATTAACTACATAGTAGTCACTCTCGCCACCCTATCTCCTGAATGCATTTCTTCACCTCAGTCTTTTCTGTTTGTCTCTGGGATGTAAACTGCTATTTTCCCAGTTCCCACAATAGTGCTCAGTACCTACAGATATTCAGCTGACTTTGGACAAATAATAAAATAACACTGTTGTTAAGTCAAACTATCAAACTTAAGATGCTACCCTAATGTGAGTTATTGTCATTTTAAGTATCCCCTCATTTAAAAGCTTCATAACTAGCATAACCTCCAGCTGAAAAAATATATTTAATTATGTTTTTAAATTTGCCTATTCTTAGAAGACTCTCCAAGTAGAATATACATAGGAAAATTTATGGGGCATATCTATACCTTTACATACTGTATTTGCTTATATAAAATTAGATACTATTTCAAGAAAGATTGGATTTTGTTTAAATGAGGTTCTATATTTACTCCAAAGAGTCTGCTGAGAACCAGCAGCTGCCACGTAATAAATGGTCAGTCCAGGTAGGAATTCACTGTGGCCATGTCGTTTCACTTGTTGCTCCCAGAGGAATGGATCAGGATTAGGAAGCAGGACACTTGCGCCCCATTTTATAGAAGCCATGCACAAAACACTTAGCATTGACCTTCAGCTTGACTGCCATGAGGATTCAGCTAACTGAATCTGTGTGCAGCCTAAGCCTTCCTTTCCCCTGGGTAAGCGTCTGGTCACCTAACCCCTAGGTATTTATAGTTGTACTCCCAGAGCATCTCTGATTCCATCTGATTTCTTCTCCACCTCACTTATGCCAGGCTAGTTTTTGATGGAAGTGTTACCTTTCTTTTCTAAGATCCCTTGTTCCTCTTCTGGATCCCTTGTCTGCCCTTTTCCAACCTGCTCTGTATCCTAGGAGGCTGGTCTGTGTGGACTTCACCAATGGATTCCCCTGCCCTCTGCTTTCCTCTTGAATTCAGGTCACACAGAAGAGCACCAAGGGAAGATCAGAGGAAGAGAATGAGGTAAGAGCTTGTTATGTCCTTCCCTCACCTGCTCCCTGCAGGTCACTATTCCTGGTTCTTTCCTTCACCAGAGGATAAAGTTATAGTCAGACCAACTCCTCCACACAGCTTTCTTCATTTCCAATAACCCCTTAACTACTTAACCCCTCTGACCCTGGAAATGGAAACATTCTGTTACTAGCTGTGGTATCATACTGTCTCTGGCTGTTTCTCTTATAACAGACATTAACTTATCCTCTTACTTAGTTTTAGCGTATGAATTGTGTTCGACTAGAATTATGATTATATATTTACTCATAACCCAAAGGAAAATGATAATCAGCTACATGTCTACCCCAGAAATGCGTATGAATTTTGGAAGCAGCCTGATGGTGTCATAAAGTGATATAGCATAAAGATTAATTGTGTACCCTCGAATCTTTGTTGTGTCTTTCACTGGCCATTAAAATTAAGTTAACTGTTTTCTTCTATGACTTCAGTTTCTCACCTGTACAATCTGGAGAGGAATAATATTTAGCTTGCAGAATTATTCTGGAAGAAGATCTATATAAAATATTTATCAAAATGTCTGGAAAATACTAATTGTATAATAATGGTAAAACATAGTTTTTATATTTTCCTGACTGTGATGGTTAATTTTATGTGCCAACTTGACTGGCCACAGGGTGCCCACACATTTGGCCAAATGCTCTTCTGGGTGTGTCTACAAGGGTATTTCTGGATAAAGATTTAATTTTGCTGATGTTTATTTTTGAGAGAGAGACAGAGACAGAGAGACAGAGAGACAGGATGAGAGTGGGGGAGGGGCAGAGAGAGAGGGAAACACAGAATCTGAAAAGAAGCAGGCTGCAGGCTCTGAGCAAGCTGTCAGCACAGAGCCTGATGCGGGGCTCGAACCCACGAACTGCGAGATCATAACCAAAGCCTTGGTGGATGCTTAACCGACTGAGGCACCCAAATGCTCCAAGCATGTATCTGGATAAGATTAACATTTCAATCAGTCTGTTGAGTAAAGTAGACTGACCTCCTTAATGTGGGTAGGCCTCACCCAAGCAATTGAAAACCTGAATAAAACAAGAAGTCTTGAGTAAGAAGGAATACCTCAGGCCTGACTGTTGAGCTACACATTGGTCTTTTTCTGCCTTTTAACTCTACTAAAAGGTCAGCTCTCTTTCAGTCTCCAGCTTGCTGGCTTTCAGACTGGACTTTACATCCCTGGCTCTCCTGGTTCTCAGGCCTTCAGACTTGGACTGGAAATATACCATTGGCTCCCAGGCCTTGGAAATACACATCAGCTCTCCTGGTTCCCCAACATGCCAACTGCAAACCTTGGGCCTTCTTAGCCTCTATCATCATGTGAGACAATTATCTATTATAAATCTCTTAATACACACACACACACACACACACACACACAGATATGTTTTGTTTCTTTGCCAAATGCTGACTCGTACACTGACTTAACTTTATATCAGAATCACCCAAAAAACTAAAATATCACCTTGAAATTTAGCCCCAAATTTTAATTATTTAAGTGAAGAGTCCAGGGAGCTGCATCATTAAAAAGATCTCCATATGCAGCCCCTGGGTGGCTCAGTCAGTTGAGCATCTGATTCTTGATTTCAGTCATGTTCTCCTGGTTCATGGTAATGAGCCCATGTAGGGCTCTGTGCTGACAGCATGGAGCCTACTTGGGATTCTCCTCCCCCCCTCTACCATTCCCCTCCTTGCACTCCTCCTCTCTGAAAATAAATTAATAAACTTGAAAAAATTAAAAACGGATCTTCATATCATTTGAAGCAATGGATAAGCACTGATCTGTGAATTCCCACTTGGGAGACACGCAGTAGACACACAATTCCAGCTGTCAGTCACACAAGCTGAAGTTCCACTCGGCACTCAAGAGGTGTGATCTCATGACAGTTAAATTTTGTACGTTGGCATCCTCATCTAGAAATAACATGGATTATGCTAAAAGCTTTTATATATTGTCTTGTTTAGTTCATGACATATGTACCGTCCATACTGAGGGGGAAAGTATTTTTTACGTTTATTGATTTGTTTTGAGAGAAAGCAGGGGAAGGGCAGAGAGAGGGGTCTAGAGAGTCTGAAGCAGGCTCCATGTTGTCAGCACAGAGCCCAATGCAGTGCTCAAACCCACCGACTGTGAGATCACAACCGGAGCTGAAACCAAGATTCAGAAGCTTAACCAACTGAGCCACCCAGGCTCTGGAAAAGAGTATTTGTTGATTCATAGTAGAACGTCATGTAACCTAACAAACCATTGTTGCTTTTTTGCTAGTGATATTATTGTCATTATTATTGAATAAAAGATGTTTTCCTTCTACACGTTAATTCCTTTGATATTGATCGAGTGCTCATTATATGCCTGGCACTATTCTTGTGCTGGGGACACAGCGATGATGAAGACAGACATGGTGCCCTGCCCTCATATAACTAAAGTACTCACAGGGGAGAAGAAAATAGACTTAAAGAATAAATTCATCTTCTCATTTAATGGTAAAGCGTGATAAGTTCTGAAGGAAAAAAAATGAACAAAGTGAAAGGATAGCGGTAAAGGAAAATAAGAATTCAGCAGAGACCCAGTCGAAGCAGGGAATGAACTACAGAACCTGGAGGGATGAAAGTCTAAGTTCCCCACTGGATTTTGCTGGTGGGGGCTGGGGTGGAGGCTGGGATGGGGGTTGGGGCTGCAACTTTTTTTTTTTCCTGTGGTTTTTGACTGGAGTAGAGAAGTTTTTGTCTAAAACCTCCTGTCTTGCTAGGCTGCCCCTTTCCTAGTCTTTTGGCTAGAAAGAGTAGACGTTGCCGCAAAAGAAATGACATGCTGGAGAATTTTCTGTCCACACCTGCCATGCTTTGGGATGTTGGCTCTTTCAGACCAAATTGGGAGATATGGAGGCCAAAAGAAAACCTTAACTCACAAAATTGTTATCTGTCACTCTGCATGTTGGCCAGTTATGTTTCTAACTGAGAAGCGTTTTTGTCTTTCCGAATGATAGGAGTTTAGGTGGCATTCGACAAGGTGTTTAAGTTGTTCAAAAGACTGTGCTGATTGGAAGCTCTGTCTTCTAGGACTGACCACAGAGGCTCTTTCCCTGTTATCACCAATGATGGGCCCCCTTGTCATTTTTTTTCAGCTGCTCATCCCACATTTCTGATGACCCATACAATTTTCATCTTAGGTTAATTTGAAAGTCATGATTCTAAATTACCAAGCCATCTTAGAGTTGGAGTACATGATTAAGCTGTCTATGGCCAGACTATCTCTTGTGTTTCATTTCACAGTGTAGGGGCTGAAAGTCAAGTGTTTCCAAATCCTCATGAAGTATGTCATTATGGATTTGCAAGTCATGGGCTGTACTGTTTCTCCAATAGACTTATTTGAGGCATGTATTAATGTTAGAATGTGAAACTAGACAGTGTCCGAGAGCCCATAGTTTATGGGGACACTGTCAAATCTGCAACTTTGGGACTGAGATCCTCCAATTAGCTGCTTCCCTGTCACCGTAATGATAGAAACACACATCATTTAGAAAACCACAGTCCTTATCAATCTACATCTCAACATCTACAACGTTCCTTCCCATTTTCTGGAGTCTGTTAAATGCACTTTTTTTTTTCACACTCACCACATTCGCAACTTCAGAGGGTGATTATGTCTAGCTGCTTTGCTTAACACTGTGGGCCAAATTCTTAATAAGAAAATCTGTCACGTCTTGATAAATCATCTTCTTCTACCACACTGGGTTTCATAGAGCAGCTGGACGACACTTTCACAGCTGCTACTTCCCATTGCTGAATTCACTGTTGAATGAAATGATTCCTATGGGTAGTATCCTTTGGGTATCTTTCGGGAGGAAAATACCTTCATTATCCTTACCATTAAAGCAATTCCATGTGGAAACTGAGTGAAATTCACAGAAAACACAGCTGGCTTGAGAGCATCAGTAATACTATTTTTATTAGCAGATATTTTTTTTCTGATTATGCACATATTGCAGTGAATTGTTTCCAAATTTGGCAAACCTCACAAAAATCTGTTTCGTCGTAAACCTATCTGTTTTGAAGGAAGTGAAAGATGTTGTTGCCTTCCGTGTTAAACCTTATTTCTTTTTCTTTTTCTCTATTCAGGTCAAGTTGATCCAGGCTGATAGAGTGAATACGGTAAAGGGAAAGCATTGACTGGGGCCTGGAGTGGCTCATTTTCATCCCCGGAGTCTCCCTGGGTTCCCGGTCTGTTTCTGAGTTGTTTGATTACTGATGAAACCCTTTACAAATGCTAAGTTTCCCTTGGGTACTGATGCCATTGAGTCAAATACAGTAATAGAATTTTTAAGTGTGGTTTTCTATGAGTTTTTACTTTAATTGGTAACACCCAAATAGGTTGTTTTGAAAAATGAAAATTTCATACAATTTTAAAGCTATTGCATTTCTACGGCCATGCCGATATGTTTTCACAGCATTGCTTGGAGCATGTCCATTTTGTCATGCGTTGGAGAGTAATTACACTAACGAGGTACACGGCTACTCCATTCAGGTGTAGGTTATTGAACTGTCTGTGCTGAGAGGCTGTTTTTGGACAGCCACTCTCTTTCCTTTTTAGTTATCAACACTTTGATTAGATGACAACTTCGTGTTATTATTATTTTACACCAACATAGTAAATAACATACACTTATTTCTGATCAAGTATACTGATGAACAGAGAAGGGTGTTGTAAAGATAGAATCATGACTTAACCACTGATTCAAATCAAATGCCATCATTCTGTTGCTCAAAGGCCTTCTCTTAACTTACTTGAAGAAAAGAACCAATTATCAAAGTTCTGAAACCCTGTAACCTAAAAAAACATCTACAACCCCAATAATTGTTCTCGGAAAATAGAAAGTTCATATGTAGACTTTGTAGGCATATAACTGCATCCAAAGCGATGGGCCAGGTACACTCTGCATAGCCATTAGCAAGTTACTTGACTTGGGGATGTTCATGAGATTTCATTAAGCTGAAGTGTATATGTGCCTAGCACAGTTTGTAGCAAAAACTGTGTATTCAAAATGGTTATTTTTCACTGTGTTCCTCACAATTTAGGACCAAAATAAGCAGAAATAACCCTAACAAATGTTCTCTGAAAGCTGTCAAGTATATCAGTCACTAGAGGTATGAGAAACATTTGCAAACAGCATCATCCATGAAAAACAGACAGCTTCTCTCTTTGCTCTGGGTCATTGTAATACAGACAATGCCTTTTCAATATTAATATGTGGGGCAGAAGGTCCTGTGGCCTTGTGGGTAATACAGACAGGCAGGAATCACAGCAGGAATTGCCAAAATGTCAACTTGTTTCAGAAGTGCTAGATTAACCATACTTCAGGTAAATTTCATCATTTTGACCCAAAACTATGTAGAAAAGTTTTGGGGAGGAGGACGGGTAAGGGAGGTGGATGTTTGTTTGTTTTTAGATAGAAAGAACTGAGTTAATATTCTAAATTCAGGACTAAAGGAATGACATTTTATATGTGTGCATATGTAGTTCCTTGGTGGTCTCCACTCTTGGGCAAAAAAAACGTATTTTTGTAAGCCAAGATAATCTGAAACAGATTATAGGGAAATCCATCAGAAAAATAAATACAGAGTGTCTAGTATGACGTGGGGATGTCCATTAATGTAGCTGTACTGCAAATATGGTGAAAGAATTGTTTGTTTTCTTGTAATTTTGCACAGTTGTGTTTTTGTCTAGCTTGATCAATGCTAGTCTTGTATCACAGATCTCTCTTTCTTTGCCTTCCTTGTGAGTCACTGACCATATGGCTCCAGCTCCCAGTCTAGCTGCTGAGGAGGAAGAAAAAAAAATAGTCTTGATAAACATGCAGACCATTTTGAGTATGAGGTTGACATAGCTGATCCCTCCAGCACAGTCTCAAGAGAACGAGCACATTGAATCTCTTTCATTAAAGGCCAAGTGGACCCTGTCCTTATCTGTGTACTGAGTTCATCTGCAGGGTCCTTCAAAACCAAATTCAAATAGGCTACTATTTTATTTACATTGCATATATAAGTGCAGCTATGAGTTTTTATGTTGGAAGAAGACATTTGTGTGTCCGGGCTCTCTGTGCCTTTATGCTTAGCTCTGTCCAATAACTTTCCTGGACCTTAAACATTTTTGTAAATATTTGTGTAACTCCTCTTTTTCTGATGATTTTGCAAGGCAAATTGCAAATATTGCATTACTTATTCTATCAGGAATGTTGACTTACTTTATACCAATATCATCCTATCCCAGTGGTTCTATTTTGTATCTAAATGTTGGAATGAGCATTAAAAATTAAAAGGTCATTATAAGTAATGGGTAGCATATAACATTCGTACTATGGAAACTACTGTTTCCAGAAACATGAGGTTTCTTCTCAAGCCTTTACTGTTGTTTGTAATTTAGTAAATTTAAGAATGTATTATAATTTGGGGCACCTGGGTGGCTCAGGCAGTTAAGCGTCTGACTTCAGCTCAGGTCATGATCTCATGGTTTGTGGGTTCAAGCCCAGGGTCGGGCTCTGCGCTGACAGCTCAGAACCTGGAGCCTGTTTCGGATTCTCCCTCCCTCTCTCTCTCTGCCCCTCCCCTGTTCATGCTCTGTCTCTCTGTGTCTCAAAAATAAATAAAACATTAAAAAAATTTAAAAAGAATATATTATAATTATTTTATGAGTACAAATATAAAAATTGGCCAAATGGGAGGTCAATCTTTGTTCAGGAAAACTAGTTTTTGAACTGTCTGATGAGAAAATTTTTCTTTAAATGATGCTTTTCTATCTTTTCCTGAACTTCCCTGAACTTTGAAATGACTAAGAAAGAACAGTCACATTTTAAAGACAAAAGAAGTTTTGCAGCTGCTCTGTGAATTCAAATTTTCCTCTCTATATTTTTTTGCTATCAGATAAGACCTTCTTCTATAGTGAAATTTCCTTAGTGCAGTTGATTTGTTCAGTTTCTCTGGGTAAATTTCCCCACGCAAAGGTAACATTTTGATTATCTTTGTATAATAAAATCTATCAAGATTTTCAGTTGGCTCTTTGCTTTGTGTCACATTCAGGGAGTCCCACACTCCTAGGTTATAAAATAAGGCACTCATGTTTTCTTCCAGCATTTGTTTTTGGTTTGGTTTAATTTTAAGTGCCCAGTACAATTGGAATTTATTCCGATATATTGTATGAAATTTGAAACCAGCTGCATGATTTTCCAAGCCAATCACATTGCTACAATACCATTTATTTTTTAAATCCCTTAACCCTCCTACCTTGAGATTCCATCTTTAGTATATATTAAGCTGTCATATATCCTTGACTCTATTTCAGGACTTTCCGTCTTGTACTGCATGGAAGGTAAAATGTCCCTTCCCCCTCCAATAGTCTCTGGCTGAGACTGAGAGGGCTGATTGATGGGAAAAAAACATACAAATTTTATTTACATGTACGTGGGAGCCCTCACAAGAAAACATTAAGACCCACATGCACCGGGTGGCTCAGTTGGTTAAGCATCCGACTTTGGCTCAGGTCATGCTCTTATGGTTCTTTAGCTGGAGCCCAGCCTTGGGCTCTGTGCTCACAGCTCAGAGCCTAGACCCCGCTTCAGATTCTGTGTCTCCCTCTCTCTCTGCCCCTCCTCCACTTTCACTCTGTCTCTCTCTGTCTCTGTCTCTCTCTCTCTCTCTATCAAAAATAAACATTAAAAAAAAAGAAAAAAGAAAAAAAGAAAAATGAAGACCCAGAAAAGTGACTAGGCCTAAGTGATTATTTACTAGCTTGAACAAAGAGGAGAAATTATGGAAAAGTAATTAAACTATAGGGAGGAGACTAGCAGAAACTAAGAGTTATTTTAGCAAGTTTTGTTTGCAATGACATTCTCAGCCTGGACTGGCCATCTCTGGTGCTGAGAATGGTTGGTTCTTCTTCCTGGTAAGAGAGTCACCTTTCACATGAGAATTTTCTCTCCTTTGGAGTATCTATCTGCAATGTTTCATGTGCCTCTGAGTCAACATAATCAATAAGACAAAGTGGCATATTTTGGGATGCATATGCTAAATTCCTTCAATATCATTCATCTGTTTGTGCCCCAGGAAAACTCCAGTGAACCTGGCAGTCCCGGGAATCTCACTGCTACCGTCAAAAAAATTTGTAGTCAACATAAGTATATAAATAAATAATATATTGGAACTTTCATGAACACTAGAATTATATAAAGACATAATCTGTGTAATATTCTACGTCCTTGGAATTACATATACAAGTCATAAAGCATAAATATGAATATTTATGCCTCAATGCTCAAGAATATCCTATTTGGTTTACTTTATAACCAATAAAATACTGTCTACAAGTTTGTTGGCTTGCATTGAATAGTCTTCCAAAATTTGGTCATTGGGGAAATATACATGATTTGTATACATCCTATTACACCTGTATATACCTAATTAATAAATATCTTATAATGTCTTTCTTTTAGATCATACATTTTTATTTTATTTATTTACTTTTTTAAAGCTTATTTATCTATTTTGAAAGAAAGAGAGAGTGAATGGGGGATGGGCAGAAAGAGGGAGAGAGAGAATCCCAACAAGCTCAGCATTGTCAGGGCAGAGCCTGATGTGGGGTTGAACTCACAAACCAGGAGATCATAACCTAAGTTGAAGTTGGACACTTAACTGACTGAGGCACCCAGGCACCCCAATATAATATATTTAAATTTTAAATTGCTATTATTCATATATTTACAGAAGACTGCATGTGTGCACTAAAATTTGTGGAATAATTTCTAAAATCCCAATCTAATTTTTTGCATGAATGGCTTGCAGAATCTGTGTTATTGCCCCCATATTTCCATTTCATTTGGTAAAATGTATATGTGCATGTGCATATGCATACATATATATCCATATGTGTGCAGCATATGCATACATATATATCCATTATGTGCATTTATATATAACATATACAATATCTAAAATGTACATGTATATGACATAGTTTTTCATTATAATAATTCCAAAATGACTATCGAGAGGATCCGTATGAGTCACCATTCCAGCTCTTATTTCTATGTCTGTCCTGACTTCCCTTGCTTGACTCAGTTGCAGGTTATAGGAATTAAGGGATTTCAGGTCTCCCTCCTTAACCCCTCACAAATGCACCCATACACACACAGGGTACCCTCTGCATCAGGCCCTGAGCTGTTAAAAATAAAACCTATTATACTTTGGGAATACTTCATGTTTTGGACGGAGTCTGCCCTCTGAGATCTAATGCTCTGTGAGTTTCTTGTCACGTCTTTCTATATAGAACTTTACCGTGGCACCAGGGTTAATTTCTTGTGAGCCAGCTGGCAGAAACTGGCATGGTGATATATGTTTAGTTTGTAATGTTTTTGTACTGTATTTAGGCTTTTACCCCTTGATTTAAAAGTCTGAATGGGCTTGGGTGGGGCATAATCTATCCCCTTATCTTCTGCAAGATTTCTTCACATCATTAGTGAAATGTTCTGTCCTAAGTCATCTGCATGTTTTTCAACTTCTGCTAAAGCTTCCTGTCCAAATTCCTGGTTTTCACGTTTTTCCCTTACAAGAATCTGGCCAACCAGGACATCTGTCTTCACGCACTAAATGCCCAAACGTACGTAAGTGGCACTTTCCTTTTAAGCTGGATTCTGCTGTAGCATGTCTTGCATTGACTCAGAATTATAATTCTGAGCACAACTGGGCCAAGATCTTTAAAAGCCTTTCTGCCACCGTTCCACCATTCTGTGAACCAATGCCCTCAGTTTTGCCTTCAGCAGCTCCCGAGGTCTTGTTGATGTAAACACCAGCTTGTATGCCCTTGGTCATTAGCACTGTTTGCTTGGGGCCATGGTCTTCTCTGCTGTACTTGCTAAGCCTCAGCGATCTTGGATTGGCCATATTACCCAGACAAGCAACTCCTAGCACTTGTTACTTTTAGACCAGCATGTTGGAACAGACGTAATTGGGTTTAGAGTGAGAATCATGTAAATCGAGAATTTCTCCTTATTTTGCTGATAAAGTAGATTATTTAAGTTAATTCTGCCTTAGTTTCCTCATCTGTTAACAAGGCTAATACCCATATTTTAAGATTTTTTTCTCTTTCCACTGAGAGGTAAATGATACTGAGAATATACAATGATATGAAAAGAACAACCATTTATATTGTATATTGTACTCCAGTTGTTTTGCATACATTATCTATAGTCTTTACAACAGTGAAAGCCATTTTTCATCACATTTTTTTTTTTTGCAGATGAAACTCCAAAAATGTAACTGACTAGGCCACCATGGGTATGGAATTCCAGAGTTAGTATTTAAACTAAAATACTTGGTCCCATGACCCATGAATCCTGCATCATTCCATTTTGTCTTCATAAATCCTTACCTGGTACGTATAACATGTTTAATTAATCTAATTTTTATTACTTTTTTAAAAATAATATAGATAGTATAGTCAAAGAAGAAATACAATAAAATCAAGTAAAGCCAAGAATCTTAACATATTCATAATTACTTTTCACAAATATTCAACATAATGTTTCCATGTAGTTGGTGTTCAACAAGTATTCACTGTCTTGCTAATAAATTACTACATTCAACTTTGATTGGAAAATGATAGCTATAATGTCACTGTGTGATTTTTATATGCGTAAATCTAGGAGAATGTTTGAGCAAAAAAAATCTTAGATAATATAAAGTCATTATATCTTAGATTCATTTAATCTGTGGATTGCCTTAAAGTTATTATAAGAGATAATTAGCCATAGAACCAAAATTGAATTCAAGATCAACAATGTCAGTAAGTTGAAATCCAAAATAAGTGTAAAATTCATATAAAATTCGTATCAGTCATGGTTTGAGTTATTGCTTTTTATTAACTTTTACTTTTCTTCAAATAAATCTAATAGTTCACTTGATTGGATGTTAGGGATATTGTGTAGGGTGCAGAGAGTGAGTGGGAGCTAATGTTCATGTTCATTTAATAACATCCCCATTCATTTGGGAAGAAAATGGCCTCACACATGATTCTGCTTCTATGATAAATGGCTATCACAATAATGGCTGCCAATGAGCCAGAATTCCACCACAGCCAATGTCTGTGTCCACACTGGGTTGCAGAGCCAATGAGTGTTGGGAGCAGTCAGAAAATGACTTCAGGGACAGGCCAGTTCTATTACAGAAGTTATTTCTTTACCAAATGCAATTCATTAACAACTGGCTGGAGATGATGACTGCTGCTATCATAGAGGGGAATATGCATCCAAATAATGACACATAGATAGCATCCCTCATATTAATGCAATTGTGACTCTTTGTTCAGTTACTATAGAGGTAAAATCTCTTGATGATATGAGACACATGTAAATATTTTTGAAAATGGCACCAATTCTCAAAGACATAAAGCCCCTAGTGTGTTTTTGTACAATTTTGACAGTTAGTCAAAACATGATGGTGGCGTTACATAAAGCCAATATATCTATCTGTTTCTATTTCTTTAAGAAATGCATATGGTATTATTTATGTGCACACTTTGTAAAGATATTTGCATTGCGTAGAAAAGCAACAACAATTGTGTCCTTTGTTTGATTAGCCTGATTAAATAGAAGAATCTTTCAGCCAGTCAGTTAGATAGAATGTGTTGATTAATAGAATTTTAATGAGTATAAGCTTTGTGAAAAAATAGCACTCAGAAGAGGAAAAAGGCAGATAAAATATTTTTCATTTATATAGCCTTCTTTGACCATAAAAGAAATCTTGTGGTCCATAAATCCATCTACAAATATTTAGACAGTACCAATGATGCTCAAGGCAGTGTTCTAGTTGCTGCAAGGAATACAAATAATTGTATTCTGTGTTACTTTACATGATGTGGTCACTGAACTTAGCAGAATATAATATAGTTTGTACAGTTAGGTAGTAGGTGATATTGGGGAAGGGGCGACTGACATTTTGAACAGTTTCTGCATGCTAAGCACTGTAGGAACTATATTTCTTCCTCACTCTAAATCTTGCCAATAGACATCATCTGTGGATTTTGAGATGCAGCAACTCAGACATAGCAAATGTAAATTCTTTGTCTACGTCTGCATAACTAGTCATTGATGGAAACAGTACTTAATTTCAGATCGTTCTTAACTTAAAGCCCATACTGTTAACGGTGGTAGACAATTGTACACCATGGTAGCCTTTACTATTCTGTGGTTGGAAAACACAAGGGACGGAAGTGACAGAAGAGGAAATGAGAGTGGACCGTGATATTTTATGTTAAGAAAGAGGAAACACTAAGAACGTGTATTTTTCATGGCTAAAATGGAGTCCCGGTGAATTATAATATTCACCAAAGTATTCACTGGTCTCAATTCTTTGCCTCTCTCCTTAGAGGAAATTCCAGTTATAATCTCTGAGGTAGGTCTGCTTAATATTTCTTATCTACACTTGGAAACATCAGCTTGTTTTGTAAAATCTTAGAGTTAATAGGGCCCCCAACCAAGTGTATATATTGAAGGTACAGTGTTTGTACCAAGGTCACACAGCTATTTGCGGCAAGTTTATAAAAACAACCTGTTTTTTCTTGTGTCAGAGAAATGATACTGTCCTGAATAAAATTTCCTATGAACTGAAGACCTAACTAACTTTGTAACACCTATGTAATAATTTTCTGAATGAACTTAATGAGTTAAACTATTAACTCTTAGATTCTACAAACTGCATAAAGATAATACAAAGACTCTAAAAAGCAACTATTATTATAAATATAGACTTCAAGTTAGGATAGTACTCACCAAGTTAAATGAATTAGAAAAGAGATAAAAGGAATATAATTACCCATAATCCCTCCCCTTTTCTTCATACAATTGCTTTCATCATTATGCTATAAAATTTAATAATGTGTTTTAATTTTTATAGAACTAGAACAGACCAATATTCTGTCATATTTATGAACCATAAGGTGCTTAGCCTACACTATAATTTTTTCCAGTTTTTTTCTATTATAAGTAATGCTGTTAGAAATATATCCATGCATAAATCTCTCACTCCATCATAGCCTCAAATATTTGATCATTTTGTAAAGATGTTTCAGGAAAGTGTTTACCTAAGTAATTTTTCCATGGATTTATAAAGATCTGGAAAATTATTAGGGATGCCTATCATACCATCACTAAGAAATAAGAAATCCTTTGTGTTAGAAGCACTGTTGTTCTAATAAAGAGTATCTGGATAATTACAAGTGATATTAAGAGGCCTTTGGTTTGTTTTAATTCGTTCTCTATAAAGTTTTACTAGTGTAGCAAGTCCATTTTCCAATTTCATGCTTTTCATTCCTTATTAAATAAATTCAACTTCTATAATTAGTGACTTTCATCTAAAGAACTGGCATTACTTCATATTTTTTGCTTGTATTGTTATGTTTGGTATAAGGCTGAATGCATAATTCATGTAAGCACAGGACCAAGACCAAATATGGCCTAAGTACTCACTAAGAGAGGCACCTATTTGAACTGGGTGCGAGGCTGGCTGATATGAGCAATTCTCAGTTTATGAAACTGAGTAGTTTATGAAACCAGCAGACAGATCTGGGTTCTATCACCCCCCCCTCACACACACACACACACACACACACACACACACGCACACACACACACGCACACAGGCACGTCTGACTTCAGCTCAGATCATGATCTTGCCGTCTGTGAATTCCAGCCCCACATCAGACTCTGTGCTGACAGCTCAGAGCCTGGATCTTGCTTCAGATAATGTGTCTCCCTTTCTGTCTATGCCTCTTCCCCATTCGTGCTCTCTCTCTCTCTGTCTCTCTCTCTGTCTCAAAAATGAATAAACATTAAAAAAAGAAAAGAAAAGAAAAGAATGGAGAAATACTGGAAGAAAATAAATCAGGCAATGAGATGGAGAAAGAGGGAGGGACATTGTTTGAGATGTTGCAGTTAAGAAATCCCTTACAGGAGGTGCCTGGATGGCTCAAGTCGGTTAAGTGTTGGACTTTGGCTCGGGACATGATCTCACAATTCCTGAATTCGAGCCCCGGGCGGCTCTGTGTTGACAGCTCGGAACCCGGAGCCTGTCTTCAGATTCTGTGTCTCCTTCTCTCTCAGCCTCTCCCTTGCTCGCACTGTCTCTCTTTCTCTCAAAAATAAATAAAAACATTTAAAAAATTATAAAAAAAAATTAAAAAAAGAAATCCCTTACAAAGCTGGGGACATTTAAGATACATTTAAGTTCCAGTGAAAGAAATAAGCCAACCATCTGACGAGCCTCTAATATAGCATGAACAGCAGGCTCAATGTCCCAAATTTGGAAATATCTTGGGACATTTGAAGGACAGAGAGAAAGCCGGTGAGACGGATAGGATGTGTGGTAGAATATGATCCCAGAGAGTTAAGCGGGTACCAGATCACTTTCAAAACGTGTAAGGTATTTACATTTGATTCTAAATTAGGGGCCACTGAATGATAGTGAACAGGGGAGTTGCATGTCCTGATACATGTTTTAACAATATCATGTACTGTTGTTTGGAGAATCAAATGTAGGAAGCAAGACAGAAAGAAAGCAGAACATACAGGAAGCTCTTTACCAGGGTCTAGGGAAGAGGTACGCACATCTTGACCTGAGGTGGGAGTAGTGGAGACAGTACAGTTAATCAGGGTCGGGTTCTTCTTTGGACACGACCCTTTCTGGCTGTGGTGTGCTGATAACCCGACTCTGTAACCAAGCAAACAGACCTTGCTGTGTGATGGTACCGATTTTTGTGCTGGAAATGTTCCTACTATGGACGTATTCAAGCTATCATGGTATCTCTGGAGACGTAGCTGGGAAGAGATATGGGGAAGCAGCTCTCGTGAGCCATGATGAACTGGATTCAGCACACCCCTATTTGCGTGCCTTCTGTATTTTCCTCAGCTCTCACCTTCTCTCTTGGTTAGTATCCCACTCGTATTCCATCGCTGTCCTACCTCAGCTGGGATGGACTGTCACTGCATGATACAAGAGACCTGTGGTTTGAACAGTATCTCACAAAGTATCTGTGGTTTGAGTAGGAGTCAAGTGATAATTCCCACACAAACAAAACCTGATAAATGGCAAATGTGAAGCAAGGCTAATGTAGCAAAATAAAACTCCCCTTCTTTCTCCCTTTCATGATCTGAAGCTAGATATGGTTTCACTGCTACAATTATTCTGCTGGTGGCCGGTATTGTAACACGCCATTATGTATGGTTTCACCTATTTTCTGGCATCATTTACATTTTCTATTATTTTGTCACCTTCTCATCCTTGGACTAGCATGTCACACACAGAGTGTCAGGACTATAATGCTTCCTTGAAGCTCTTATTTCTAGAGGATGTAGACTGAGACATGTTTGTGTGGAAATAGGCATGAGCCCATGGGAGACCGACATGACTACGCTTACTAATTGAATGGATGTGTGGGGCGATTGAGAAAGAGAGAGGAGTGCCCAACTTGTTTTAAATAAAATTTTTATTTAGAACAGTTTATACTTACAGAACAGTTGTGAAGATTGTACAGAAAGTTCTCATATAGTCCTCGTCTAGTTTCCCTTTTCATTACCATCTAACATGGGGCGTATGTACAATGAATGAACCAATCTTGGAACATTGTTATTTAACTAAAGTCCAGGTTTTATTCAGATCTCCTTAGTTTTTATTGAATGTCTTTTTTGTCTTCCAGGATATGATCCAGATACCTCACTGCCTTTCATTGTCTTGTTCCCTTCAGCAGCATCATGGCTGTGACAATTACTCAGACTGTCTTTGTTGGTGAAGTCCTTGAGAGTTCCGCCCAATTATTTTGTAGAACATTCCTCATTGAGATTTGTATGATGCTTGCTATGATTAGATCAGGATTATGTGTTTTGGCAAGGACGATCACAGAATTAAAGTCCATTTTCATCTTATATCAAGAGTCCATACTATCAACATGACTTATGTTGACCTTAATTACTTGGCTGAAGTAATATTTCTCAGTGTTTTGTGCAGTTAATTTTTTCTATCCCCGCCTCCTTTTTCCCCATCATACTCTGGAAGGAAGTCACTATTTGAAATTCAGACTTAAGGAGTGGAGAATTATCATGCTACCCCTGGGGGTAGAGTACCTACTAAAATGTTTGGAATTCTACTGGACAGGAGATTTGTCTCTAATTGACCATTTATTTAACTATCTAATCACTTACTTGTATCATTAGGAACTCATGGATTTTTTTTTATACTGTGGGTTATAATCTGATACTGTTGTGTCTATTTCCTTGTTCAGATCACTCCAGCTTTGTAACTGAGAGCTCTTTTAACTGGTTCCTATCCCATATTATATTTTTTTGTTTGAGAACTTCCTTACTTTCAGGCACTGCAAGATGCCAAGCTCATCTTGGGTTTCCTGTCCTTGTCCTTAAAAATATCAGCCTTCTTTTGACGAATAGTATTACAAATCAAGATCTGGGAGCTTGACTTGCTAATTACTGCTGGAGTGTCTTTGCTTCAATGCTCTCTCAGCTGAGAAAGCAAGGAAAAACACATGTACATTAACATATATATATATATATATATATATATATATATGTGTGTGTGTGTGTGTGTTTAAAGTTAAAAATATTTTTAATGTTTATTTATTCTTGAGAGAGACTGAACACAAGTGGAGGAGGGGATAAAACAGCAAAATCATGCTCTCATGAGAGAGAGAGAGAGACAGAATCTGAAGCAGGTTCAGCACAGAGCCCAATGCAGGGCTTGAACTCAAGAACAGTGAGATCGTGACCTGAGCCAAAGTCAGATGCTCAACCACCTGAGCCACCCAGGCATCCCTTAAGTTAAATTTCAGTATAAGTGTAAATATCAATATGGAGTCCTTACTGATATTTCCAAATCAATCCATCAACACATGAAATATTTCAACCTTCTCCCCTTGCTTGCCTATAACTCCCACTCCAGCAGTGAGACATTGATTTCTACCACCAGCAGATGGTACCTAACTAACTTACATCCATTTACTAAATTGTTCAGTTCCAGTATATATGTACATGTTTATATCAGTGTCTGAACTGTTAACCCATACCCTCATTGGGGAAAATTATCAACTAGAGTATAGCCCTCGTGTACGGTTTCTTTAGCCTTCAGTCTTACAGACACATTTCATTTCCTACGCTAAGGTCAACACCTTTCTTCCCTACCTTCTTTGGTGAGGTTGTTGTATACATTTGAAATAAATATAGATTCTATTGTAACATTTCACAATTCATCCTGGTGTTCCTGATTTCTTAATTTTTTTAAATTTTGCACACATTTTCAACTTTGTAACAACGCTTCGTACTTTAAAGTTCGATGGGTTTTAAAATATACCCGCCATTATAATATTACACAGAATAGTTTTATCATTGCAAATATCTGCTCTGTGTTCCTTTCAAATATCTTTCCATCTCTACAAATGCCTGGCAGTCTCTGATATTTTTACCCTCTCTATCGTTTTGGCTTTTCCAGAAGGCCATATAATTAAAACCAGATAGTATGCAACCTTTCAGAATAGCTTATTTCAATCAGCAATATGAATTTAAGTTTTATGAATGGATTTTATTGGTTTACTTGCTCATTTCTTTTTAGCAGTGAATAGTATTACAATTTATGGATGTACAACAATTTGTGCATACATTCACCTATTGAAAGACATATTGGTTGCTTCCAGTTTTTGATGATTATGAAGGAAGCTGCTATAAACATACACATACAGGGTATCATGTACACATAAGTGTTCAAATATATTGGGTAAATATCAAGTAGACTAACTACTGTACTGTATGGTAAAAATATGTCTAGCTTTGTGAGAAACTGTCAAACTGTCTTCCAAAGTAGCAATTTACATTCCTACCAGCAATGAATGAAAGAACCTGTTGTTCCAAATCCGTGCCAGCTTTGGGTAGATATTGTCAGATTTGGGGATTTTTAGCCTTTTTAACAGGAGTGTAGTACTATCTCATTTTAATCTGCAATTTGTTAATAAGAACTTATTGGTACATCTTTAATTATGATTATGTGCCATGCATATATCTTCTTTGTTGAGGGATCTGTCAGATACTTCGCCCATGTTTTAATTGGTTGTTTTGTTTATTGTTGATATTTAAGAGTTCTTTGCATATTTTGAAAACAAGTCTTGTATTAGATATTTTGCAAATGTTTTCTCCTAATCTGTGGCTTCATTTCCATTTTCTTAATTGTAATAAATTCTAACTTATCAATTTTGCTTTCATGGATCACGATTTTGCTGTTTTATTTAAAAACTCATCACCACATACAAAGTCACATAGATTTTCTTACATGTTCTCATACTAGAAGTTTTAAAATTTTGTGCTTTATATTCAACTCTATGATCGACTTTGAGGTTTTTTGTTTTTTTCTTTTAATTTTTGTTTTGTTTCTATTGTAAGGTCTGTGCCTAGTTCCTCACTGGCCCCCACAAATCTGAACATCAAATTGCTTCAGAATCACTTGCTGAAAGACCATCATTTCTCCATTGGATATTTTTGCTTCTTTACCCAAGATCAGTAGACTACCTTTATATGGGTCTGTTTCTGGGCTCTCTATCCTGATACATTGATCTATGTGTCTATTATTTTGCCACTAGAAAACCACCTGGATTATGTCACTCTAAAGTAAGTCTGAACTTCAGTCAGTGAGTGACCTCCAATTTTTTTCTTCAGTTTGGGTTGGCCATTCTTAGTCTTTTCCTTTCTCATATAAATTTGTAGAATCGATTGGTCAATACCTAGAAAATAGCTTTCTGGAATTTCAACTGAACTGATATTAAACCTACAGAACAAATAGGGCAGAATTAACAACTTAAAATATTGAGTCTTCCAATTTATGAACACAGAACATTAGCAATATTTAGATCTTTTATGCCTTTCATTAGACTTTTGTAGTTTTCTACATACAGATTCTATTCATATTTTGTTAGATATATATCTAAACATTTATTTTCAGGTACTATTATAAATGGTAGCCCCCCAATTGCAATGGGTCACTAATGGTATATAAGAAAGCAATTTGCTATTGTATGTTAATCTTTTATATTACAACATTGTTATACTCATTTAATAGGTAAAGGAGGTTTTTGGTGATTCTTTGGGATTTTCTACATAAACCATTGTGCTGTTATGCATAAAAACCATTTTATTTCTTCTTTTCTAACCTACATATTCCTTATTTTCTTTTATTGTCTCACTGTACTATCTATAACTTATGGTATAATACTGAAAGGAAATAAGAATGCTTTTTTCCCAGTGTTAGGGAGAGACTCTCTTACCACTAAGCATAATATAATCGATGGATTTAGTATTGTTTTATCAAGTTGAGGAAGTTCCCTTATATGTATAGGTTTCTGAAATTTTTAAAACATATTATTGTTGATGGGTATTGGATTTTGTGTAATTTTTTTCTGCATTAATTAATATAATCATGAGTTTTTTCTTCTTTAGTCTGTTGATGTGGTAAGTTACAGTGTTTGATTTTTAAATGTTGAACCAAACTGGCATCCTTGGAATATCTCATTTGTTTATAGAGTATAACATTTTTTATACATTGTCAAATTCAAGTTTCAAAAAAAATTTTTTTAATGTTTATTCATTTTTCAGAGACAGAGAGAGATAGAGCACATGGAGAGGTGGGGCAGAGAGAGAGGGAGACACAGAATCTGAAATAGGCTCTGGGCTCTTAGCTGTCAGGACAGAGCCTGATGTGGGGCTTGAACTCGTGAACCATGAGATCATGACCTGAGCCGAAATCAGAGGCTTAACCAACTGAGCCACCCAGGCGCCCCTTTAAGTTCAATTTTCTAATATTTTGTAAAGGAATTTTGGATCTAGGTTTATAAGAAATATTGATTTGTGATTTTGCTTTCTTGTAATGTCTTTGGTTTTGGTATTAAGGTAATCTTGCTCTCAGAGAATGAGTTAGGGAGTATTAGCTCCTGTTCCATTTGCTACAATTTCCCAGTAAAAACATCTGGGACTGGTGCTTTCTTTGGGGGCTATTAACTGATACAATTCCCTTAATAGATGCAAAGCTATTTCAACTATTTCTTTCTTTCTGTATGAATTTTGGTAATTTTTGTCTTTCTAGGAATTGATACATCTTTTTCTTTTTTCTTTTTTTTTAATTTTTTAGACGCTTATTTATTATTAAGAGACAGTGTGTGAGCAGGGGAAGAGCAGAGAGAGAGGGAGACACAGAATCCGAGGCAGGCTCCAGCCTCTGAGCTGTCAGCACAGAGCCCGACACGGGGCTCGAACTCACAAACCGGGAGATCATGACTTGAGCCAAAGCCCGACGCTTAACCACTGAGCCACGCAGGCCCCCCAGGAGCTGGTACATGGTATATATTATCTAAGTCATTGTATTTATTGGCATAGAGTTGTTCATAATCTTTTATTATCCTTTTATGTTTAGGAACCAGAAGTGATGGATGGTCTTCTTTAATTTCTGATACTGTTAGTATTATCTTTTCTCTTTTTCTCTTGGTTAGCTTGGCTAGAGGCTTACACATTTTATCGATCTTTTCAGAGGACCCGTTGATTTTCAAAGAAGCAACTTTAAAGCTGATACTTGTTCTTATTCTGAAGTTTACTTTGTCTAAAATTAATACTAGCTATTCCAGTATTCTTTTGATTGGGGTCACCATGTTATATCTTCCTGCATTCCTTTACTTCCATCCCAACAGTTTTAAATTTAAAACAGGCTTCTTGTTAACAACATATAATTGTATTTTTAGTCCACTCTGACAATTTCTGTGTTTGAATTGGTATATTTAGATATTCATATTTAAGCAATTATAGACATATTTGGATTAAGATTTGCTATTTTTAACATTTTCTATTCATTGCATTTGTTTTAATTTTATTTTTTTCTTTTTTTCTGATGTTAATTATGCATTTTATCTCAGTTTCTTAACATGTCTATTATACGATTTTTAAAAATTGTTGGTTAGCTTCAAAGTTTGCAATATACATTTTTAAATAATTTAAATTCCTCTTCATATAATACTATACTGTTCCAAGAGGAGTGCAATTGACTTCAGAGCAGTTCCAATTCTTCCCTTCCCTGGCCCTTATGACATTTCTGTCATTCATTTCTCTTATCAACTGGCTATAATATCCAACATATGGTTACTAGCATTACTTTAAATAATGATTCTGTTTAGTTAAATTGACAATAAGAACATAAATATTTTGTTTTGTCATCATGTTTTTCTTTTTTAACACTATTCTTTCTTTACTGTAGATCTGAGTTTTTAACCTAAGTAATTTTCTTTCTCCCTGGATCACTTCTATTTAACATTTTGCAGTGCAAATATGCTGGCTATGAAGTCCTATTAGTTTGTAATTTTCTGAAAAAGCTGTTATTTCTCCTTCATTTTTGAACTATAAGTTCACTGAGTATATCATTCTAGATTATTGGGTGTTTTTTCTGTTCACTAATTTAAATATTTTGCTGTGTTCTCTTCTTGCTTGAATAATTTCTGATGAAAAGTCCATGTTAATTTTTTTAACTCAGTTCCTCTGTAAGTAAGGTACACTTTTTTCTCTCTATATTCTTTAAAACTTTCTCTTTGTCTTTGGTTTTCTGCCATCTGTAGATGATACGTCCATGTGCCATTTTGGGTGGGTAACTCAGTGGGTGGTGCCTGACATTCCTTGATCTATAATTTGGTATGTGTTATTAATTTCAGAAATTTCACAGATACCATTTTCTTAAGCATTTCTTTGACTTTTTTTTTCCAACTTCCTCTTCTGACATTTCAATAACGTATATGTTCCACCTTTGGAAATTGTCCAGCACACTCACAAGTCTTTGATGGTCTATTTTTTTTCTTTTTCGTCCCATTTTTTTTTTTTTTTTTGCCTCTGTGTGTATCATTTTGGTATGTTTTTGTTGATTCTTCTTCAAGCTTATACATTCTTCCCCTGGCCACATTGAATCTACCATTTTGTTAGCCAAAGATATTCTTCATTTCTGTTATAGTATTTAACATATTATTCATAGTTATTTTACATTCCTTGTCTCATAATTCTGACATTTTCATATCTGAGTCAGATTCTGGTACTTGTTTTGCCTCTTCAGACTGTTTTTTACTTGCCTTTGGCATGCCTGGTTATTTAGTTTTTCAAAGTTTGTCATGCTTATCAAGTAATAAGAACTTGGAGAAGTAAGCTTTTACTGAGAGGATTTATGTTAATCTGACTAGGAGTTGGGTTGTGTTTGGTATTTGCTCTAGCTAGAAGTGCCAGAGATTTCAAATTCTTCTAAATATCTCTATTTTCTCTCCCCTGTTGACTTTGGACTTCTCTAAATCCTCCTACTCAGAGGGTCACCTGGGTGGCTCAGTTGTTAAGCATCCGAACTCGACTCAGGTCATGATCTCGTAGTCTGTGAGTTTAAGCCCCGCATTGGGCTCTGTGCTGACAGGCCAGAGCCTGGAACCTGCTTCTGTGTCTCCCTCTCTCTCTCTGCCCCTTCCCCATTTTCACTCTGTCTCTGTCTCTCTCTCTTTCTCAAAAGTAAATAAACATAAAAAAAAAATGCCCCTCCTCAGAGTCATGCAGGCTTTTCAGCTGAAAACCACTCTTACTACATTAGAGCTCTTTAGATGTGGTGGTAAGGTATGAAGAAGGGGAAAACATCTTTAATTTTATGATAATTCTCAGTATTTTAGTAGACATGAGTCTCTGGGCTGAGGCCTTGCAAGTTTTCTTAGGCCTCCTTACCCCCTTTTATGAGACAGGATGGCTAGAGGGACTGACTAGATGAGTTCACACCCAGAGAGAAAAAAATAGCAACAAAAAGATGAATACACAGGTAAACAAAAATGTCCTTGACTTCAAGGATCTTCCATAATGGATTAGTATATTTACACATATCCAGCGTATTTGTTCACGCCAGGGTGACTTTGCGTTTGATGATGAGAAACAGTTATCAAATGGATGACTTTAATGACATCTGCTTTAAGAGGATAATGTTATCTTTTGGGTTGGTTAGGAAGCAGTTGTCCCTTCCGTATGCTTTTTTATCCAGGTATACATCTTTAAAACTTCAGCATAAATCACAGCCATGTGATAGAAGGAGGTTGGATCGTGAATTGTTACGCAGAATATCCACTCACCGAGGAGAATCACCTCATGGAATTGCTGGATGAAGACAAATTACACTTAAGACACTGAAACTTGGGGATGTTTAAATTTAAATTCAATTCAATTTAAAGCAATATCATAAACTTAAACTACCAGTCAAGTGGAAAACTTACACTTTCCACAAGCTACAAAGTTATAAACCGGACTTTAAAAAGTAAATCAAAGTACTTTAAAAAATAAATCAAAGGAGAATAAAATAAATCTAATGTTGGCCATTTAGAAAGTTTATTCTGTGTCTGGGAAGAGGAAAACTACCTGAAAATGCATAAAAATGTGTCTTTCCTCCTCCTCTCATTACTGCCTCATCAGTTCATTCAAAAATGTTTATGAGGTTCCAACAAGATTCCAAGATAAGCAGTCTGAAATTTCAAAATTTGTGTTAACCAGAACACTGCATAACTATTCCTCTAACGAGCAAATGCTGAATTTAAAATCTCACTAGTGCCATCAATTACCCTCTATAAATACTCGTCTTGATCTGTGCAATCAGAGGCTGCATTTCTGATAAAATAAATCAACAGGATTATAAAAGGCTGACAAAAATTATTCTCTTTGTTTATATAATTATGGATGATGTTAGTTATTTTATCAGTAAAAAAGTAATGCATGCTCTGCATAGATTTGGAAGATATAAATATGTAATAAAAATATCACCTTACAAAATTTAGCTTACTTAGTTCAATGTAATAATCATCACCAAAAGATTGTGGGGCAGGTTAAAATGCATAGATTTCAAGGAATGTATGGGTGGCTCTGTGAGTTGAGCATCTGACTCTTGACTTCCACTCAGGTCATGATCTAATGGTTCATGGGTTCAAGCCCTGCATGGGGCTCCATGCTGACAGCATGCGGTCTTCTTGGGATGCTCTCTCTCTACCTCTCTCTCTGCCCTCCACTGCCGCATGCTCTCTCTTTCTCTCTTAAAATAAATTTATAAAAATTATCGACTTCTTGCTGCTGTATCATAACTGCCAATGGAACTTTTAATCTGGTTACTAGGAAGAAGTCTAATGAGATTATCTGAACACATTTCTCACTTTGCCTTGGATCTTGGACTTAGCTTCAGGTACTATCAGAAATGGTGATGATATTTCTTGGAAGATGGTGGTCTGGTCCCAGGGAAGGGAGGCCTTCTAGCAGGCACTCTGCATTCCCTTGTACCAAAGAGCCCAGGTTGTTTAACATTGAGAAGAGGACCATCCCTACCGCTATGTACAACCTAAAATCATTTTCAAAATATTCTCCTGCACCCATGCTGTAAAAGTTTCTTTTGCTCGTAAATTCTTCAGATTGCAGGTTCAAGTTTTGTGGAGTGAGATCATAAATTCAATATTATGCACATTGATTTCTAGGTGCCTTTGAGACCTTGAAGTGTCTAGTCGTCCATGGTATATATGTCTGAAACTCAGAGGAAGGATGTGAACTAGAGATAAAATTTTGTGAGTCTTCTGAGTATAGAAGAGTTTGTGAATGGAGAGTATACAGTAAAAGGAGAATAAGCTTTGGGACTATTCCTGAAAGAGTTGCGTATTTCACTTTATTATTATTATTATTATTATTATGAGAGAGAGAAAGAAATCACATGCGTGCACAAACAAGTAAGGGAGGGGCAGGAACAGAAGGAGAGAGAGAATCTCAAGGAGGCTGTATGCTTATCTGATAGCCCGGTATGGAGCTCGATCACAGAATCGTAAGATCCTGACCTGAGCGGAAACCGAGAGTCGCTTACGCACCTGAGCCACCCGAGAGCCCCAAATGTCACTATTTTAAAAAGCAGTAGAGGAGATGGAGCCTACACAGCACATGGGGAAAGGAAGCCAGAGGGGAAGATGAACATTTAGAAGGGGAGTACAAGGTCCTGATAATGAAGGGAAGAGAAACTTTCAGAAATGCATGAGAGGGTGAACTGTTGTAGTTGCTAAGAGTTCTGGTAAAATAAATACTGGAAAAATGCATTTCATATAGACGTCTCTCAATAAGTAAGCAAATTCTCATTATCCTTGGATCCTGTACTTGTGAATTCACCTAGTGTCTATGGCTTATTTGCAACCCCCCTCCCCCAATCAATATCTACAGTATTTTCACTGTCATTTGTGGGTATGTGCAAAACTGTGGATATGCTGCAAAAAAATTATTAGCCTATCACCCGTGTTCCTAGCTGAGGCTGAACAAGGCAATATTCTGCCTTCTTTGTTTCAGCTCTCATATCATAAAGTTGTCCTTTAGAAAGTTCTATCTAGTGCCACATTCTCATTTTTTGCTTTGTTGGTAGGAGTGGGGATGATTCTATTGTTTAAAATACCCTCCAAGCATAGTGCCAAAGGATTGTGTGATGTTACTTACCAAACTTGAGAAAGCTGGGATGTGCTAGACAAATTTCTTTCACCATTTTAGTGCTGTTTGTTGTGAATTCAATGTTAAAAAATCAACAATAATACTGAATAAGGTGTCTTTAAACCGAAACTACATTAAAACAGGTTATGTACTGATCCATTGATGAAAACCTTGTAACCAGAGGCTTACAGGAACCTAATCCTGTATTTCTCCTATGAATAGATGCCTCAGTTTCACCAGCTCATGTTTCATGGTGACATTGTAGAATGCAGCTGCCAAGAATAATGAGAAGCACATATATATACTAAATGAATTAATATAATTTTTAACAATTTTCAGTACCTATTTGTATGGTTGGGACAGAGAATTCACCATGACTATAAGAAGGCTAGTGTCGGGGCGCCTGGGTGGCTCAGTCAGTTGAATGTCTGACTTCAGCTCAAGTCATGATCTCACGGTCTGTGAGTTCGAATCCTGCATCGGGCTCTGTGCTGACAGCTCAGAGCCTAGAGCCTGCTTCGGATTCTGTGTCTCCGTCTAACCTTCCCCCGTTCATGCTCTGTCTCTCTCTGTCTCAAAAACAAATAAACATCATTTTTTTTTAAAAAGAAGGCTAGTGTAACTTTGATGTTATATTAAAATATTATTTTTTATATTAAAATATTCTTAAAATTTACTGAAATCTCCTTATTTTAGTACAAGCTTGGATTTTTTAATAGCAACTTTAATTTCAGTTGAGAATTGGAAAGCATTTACCTTTCAATATTTTGTTTTTATTTGGACTAACAAAGAATGCCAACCAGGTCATTACAATTGTCTGATACTTTCTATATTCCATTGTATAGGTTTTAGTCTAAATAAAATTATTTGGTTTAGCCTATCATAGAATAGACTTTTTCCAATTCTGGATAAAGAGTATCAAATTTACCATTTGTTATTTATCTTTATCTCTTTGTCCTCTGATTGTTTTCTTATGAATAAAATGCAAGGACACCTGGGTAGCTCAGCCAGTTAAGTGTCCCACTCTTGATTTTGACTCAGGTCATGATCTCATGGCCGTGACATAGAGCCCCGCATTGGGCTCCGTGCTGGGTGTGGAGCCTGCTTGGGATTCTTTCTCTCGCTCTCTCTCTGCCCCTCCCCAGCTTTCTCTCTCTTAAAAATAAATAAACAAACAAATAAAATAATAAGATGCAAAAAAAAATTGTACTATTGGATCCTTAAAGCTATTTTTAGCTATATTGTTCTGTAAAATCAATTTGGAAGCTTGTTTGAGGGACATATAGTTTAGGTCTAAAGGTTAGTCTTATATAATTTTATTTATTTATTTATTTATTTATTTATTTGTATTTATTGATTATTTTTTTGTTCTCAAGTTAGCTAACATACAGTATAGTCTTGGTTTCAGGAGTAGATTCCCATGATTCATCACTTAAAATACAAAATCCAATCCTCATCCCGACAAGTACCCTCCTTAATGCCCATCATCCATTTTCCCCACTCCCCCCACACCACCCCATTAAGCCTCAGGTTGTTCTCTGTATTTAAGGGTCTCTTATGGTTTGCCTTCCTCTCTGTTTTTATCTTAATTTTCCTTCTCTTCCTTATAGTCATCTGTTAAGTTTGTCAAATTCCACACATGATATGATATCTCTCTCTGACTGACTTATTTTGCTTAGCATAATACCCTCAGTTCCATCCACACTGTTGCAAAAGGCAAGATTTCATTGTTTTTCATCACTGAGTAGTATTCCACTGAGTACTATACTGAGTAATATATATATATATATATATATTCATATATATATCATATATGATATATATATCATATATCACATATATATCATATATCATATATCATATATCACATCTTCTTTATCCACTCATCAGTTGATGAAAATTTGGGCCCTTTCCATAATTTGACTACTGTTGAAAGTGCTGCTATAAACATTGGGGGTGCATGTACCCCTTTGAATCATCACTCCTGTATCCTTTGGATAAATTCCTAGTAGTACAACTGCTGGGTTGTAGGGTAGTTCTATTTTTAACTTTTTATGAGGAACCTCTACACTATTTTCTAGAGTAGCTGCACCAGTTTGCATCCCCACCGATAGTGCAAGAAGTCGTTCATTAGTCAGTCTCTCTCATATTTACATTTGTCAAATTTAGATTTAGGGCTTAAGCAACTATGGTATTAACCTGTGGGAAATAATGGTAGAGTGCATGGTTTTGTTTTCAAACTGCCTTTTCCTAAATAAATGAATAAATAAATAAAAACTTATAAGAATGCTTAATATTCAAATAGATTCTAATGGAGTTGCCTGGGTTCCACAGTGGCTGCGGTGCTCCAGGCACAACTCAGTGTGATCATTTTATCCAGTCTCTGTGTTGACACTTAAACTTTCAGCTCAATACCCTTAGGATCTGGAGGCCATAGCTTGAAACACATGGGGACACTTACATTGAAAATCATGCTGGAGTCAGAAGATATGGTTTTTAGCCTAAGTTTTGCTACTTATTGTTGTGTGACATAGGTGAGTCATTTTTGTCACTGAGTTCAGTATTCTTAATTCCGAAATAAGAATCCCAGTATCTAAAAACATAGTATCTGTGAAAAAACCTTTTAGATACTGTAGAAACTGGAAGTATTCTTTTTTTAATTTTTTAATGTTTATTTACTTTTGACAGAGAGACAGAGAGACAGAGCATGAGAGGGGGAAGGGCAGAGAAAGAGGGAGACGCAGAATCTGAAGCAGACTCCAGGCTCTGAGCTGTCAGCACAGAGCATAGCGCGGAACTGGAACTCAAGGTCCAGGAGATCATGACTTGAACCGAAGTCGGACGCTCAACCAACTGAGCCACCCAGGCGCCCCAAAACTGGAAGTATTCTTGAAACATTGCTAGATATATGAATTTAGGCATAATCTAGAATATTTTTCCCAAAAGTATCAGTCTTATAAAAATATGACCTAACTGCATATTTCAGGAGAGAGAAGTGTCTGTCTTCCTGAATACTTAAGTCATTCTAATAGCCAATTTTTTTCAAAGAATATTTGGATTCAATTTATCCTTCAGTTGTTAATCAGGCTTGAAGACAGTGCTCTTTGGAAGAAATGTTTTGTAGTAGGAAAGGCCATAAAACTCTGATAAAAAACCAAGGCTGTTTTCTAGGGAATTTTAGCAATGATCATTGATTAATATCTCAGCCGTAAGTATTATAAACCATCAGGTGAATACCCCTAGTCAAGCTGGGCATCGAGGGACCAGAGCCAAAAATGAGGTTGTTTTATAATCCATGGCCAAAAGATCAGTCTCAGGCCACCAACACTTAATGGACTTTTTGTCCTTTTACTTGTTATTGTTTTCTCCTCCAAATGTAGTATAAAAAAACATTTTGTACCTTTCCATTTCTTTTAATATCCCCAATGAAGAGTTATTTCTGCCATTATGCCATTCTGCCCTGTGAATATTCTTATTTGGCCATCTACTCTGATCACCTATTACATCTCCATAAAAGAAGCAAAATAACTACTTCTCTCTAGAGGTAGCATCTTTATAGTGTTTCTTAGTTTGACATCCTGTGTATCAATCTTCTCTTCCTATCCTTTCAATTCACACTTAAATTCGTATAATTTGCTTCAGTTTTTAGAAACTACTCATTATCAACAACCAATGGAAAAAAGAGGGCACGCGTTTTTCACTGTATGTCATAAATGAAAGCTCATCTGGTGTATTCTAATATATGCCTTGCCTATTCTTAGGATAAATTTCCCGTTTATTTACTACAGAGAGATAGCAGATAAGTGTTAAATGTATATTATTTTAAATTTTCAAATGGCAAAGGGTAATTTTTCCCCTATTAAATCACTGTTTTTGTATCCACTTCCTGCAAGCATAAGCTCAGGAAGTGATAAAGTTGACACAGTTGTTGATGGATTTTTCAGCCATTCGTGCCAAGTTGTTTCCTGGTGCCAAACACAATGGAGCAGGAAATATGGCACGTGACCAGAAAACTCTTATTGTTTTAAATAAGTTTTCTCTCTCACTGTGGCTCTAAGCAGAATTTCCCAGAATATTTAAATATTTCTTCACTATGATGGATGAGCCTACAAATGTTCAGATAGTTATCTTCATGCATAGTTTTCTTGTTAGCTTAACACTTAGAAGCTCCAAATTATGAAATAGTCCAAGAAATTCATGATAACTCTCCTCAGAACAGATTAAATACGACATATTTTTGGAAGAGAGGATTTGATCAAATAGAAAAGCAAAAATGTCTCAATATGATGAAGTTTTGGGGTGATGGTGGGGTGGTCTGGAGCTGATGGCCGAGAAAGAATCCTTGAAGACATCTTTGGTGCAAAAAGGTAATTTTATTAAAGAACGGGGACAGGACCCATGGGCAGGAAGAGCTGCACTGGGGTTGTGAGAGGAAACTTATTACATACCCTCGGGTTGGGAGGCGGTCAGGGATAAAGTAAGTCTCTAAGGAATTTTGGAAGCAAGGTATCCAGGACCTAGAGGGGCTAGCTGTTGCTAAGGAAATGCCATTTATTGCCTTTTAGTAAAACCTCTGTCATGAGACCGTTCAGATGTATATCAGGAGGCCACAAGCTTGGAGTATGATTGTCAGCATATATCTTGGGGCAGTTGAGATAAAGGAAGTAGACTTACAGAATCCTCGAGATTGGGATAATGTTAAGCTAAGGTTCTCTTTTGCCCCCGGCAAAGTGTCATCATCCAGGTGGTGGAGCTCATGGAGGGAGGTCACTCTGTGGGTTTCAGGGACTTGTCAATGGACTGTAGGAAGTAAGAGAATTTAAGTTTTCATTTGCCTTAGTTTCCCACATCACCATGGCAAGCACTTAAACCCCTTTCCTTTGTTCTTGGGTAGCCAGGAGTGTCCAAGGAACATCACAGATGTCCCACCGGGAGGTGGGGAGGTGCTCCTAGCCTATACTTTGCCCTCAGCTTGTCCCATGCTCCCTCATCAAATATAATTCTCATGACTTTGATTTCATTTAAAGTAATTATCAACCTACTTATTAATGTTTTATTGCAATGTTCCTTATTATATGCAATGTTATATTCAACAATTAATATCTAATGTGATAAACCACAAATTTTCACTATAAAGTCTTATAGATCTAATATATCTCCTGGGTTTTGCTTCTAAGAAATACTTTGCAGGATGCTCAGGTATCTGTTGTTTTTATAGGACCAATTGGTGCCAAACATTGGATTTTTTTCCCATCTTCATCCCCAAATGTTTATTAATTTATAAAAAGTGTTTTCTTCCTGTCCAAAGATCTCAAACACTTGTGACTTTTTGGCTATTCTTTTGTAGTTAGCATAAATTTGGCTTGAATAATCATTTGTATATTTTTTTTTCCTCAGAGTGGAATTAAAGTTTATAAGAACACCGCAATCAAGTAAGTCAGCAGCCAAATGCAGACTTTAAAAAGATTATTCATGTTGCATAAGGGTCTTTTCAAGTGCAAAGACCACATCATAATTTAATGTGCGAGCTGTTTAAATGAGCATTCTAAAACTCAAGCCTGTGGAATTACTTTACTTTACACTATTCCCAACTGCAAGGACATAAATAGATCATAAGCTAAGACTTCGGAAGCCCTTATTTTCTCCTGAAAGAAACATCCTACCTGGATTATTTCTTTAAGCAAACATGGTCACTAAACAACTGTCTTGTAAATGTTTTGGTCTACTAACGGTCAGATCCTGGGTGTAGGCAGCTTTAAGAAAATAACCAAACAAATAAGCAAACAGACATTTTATGGGCAGGCCATAGTTCTGTTGGTAAAGATGAAATGTGTTCAGATTCACAAAGTTCAATAGCATGTGAATATTGTTATGTTTTAAGAAACATTATGAAAACAAATAAGTAAGCAAGGAAACAAAATAAAAGCCTTCTTTAAAAATGAAAATTTGGTGGAAAAGATAGGGGTACCTGGGTGGCTCAGTTGGTTATGTGTCTAACTTCAGTCTAGGTCATGATCTCTGGGTCTGTGGGTTTGAGCCCCACGTCAGGCTCTGTGCTGACAGCTCAGAGCCTGGAGCCTGCTTCAGATTCTGTGTCTCCCTCTCTCTTTGCACCACCACCCCCCCCCCTTCTCTCTTTCAAAACTAAATATACATTAAAAATTTTTTAAAGAAAGAAAATTTGGGAAAAAGATGATATACCACCATGGTGAATACATTGCATAATTGAACTGATTTACCATAAAGTTTTAACTTTCTATTCATCTCCTTTCATCTCTAAATTCACTATGAAATATCAGGAAGATCAGAAAAGAGACACAAAAAATTAAGGGTGGAAGAAAAGAGAGGGAGGGAGACAGAGACAGCGGTGCATTTATATCCTTTTCTGTGTTTTCCTGAATGTGGTGAACACAGCAGACACAAAAGAACAAGGCAGCTCAATTCTTACTAAAGAGAAAGTTGTCACTGCCTTAAACAAAGCAGATATCACCCATTACTGTAGAATGATGCACCAACAAAGGGATCAGACTGTGGAGGTTGCATCTGTTTGCCCCATATTTTAACTTTATTTTGGTGTGCTGACATTTGGAGTGGCTCTGATTGGTCTGGAATTAGCCCTCTTATCATGTGAAACATCTGTACTGTATTGTTCCAAGGGATTAGCTGCCCACTAGGGATTTTGTGAAGTCAGGACAATAGAGGTCATTAAAGGTGCAAACATTTATTTTCCGGTCTCTGGTTCAGCAGGGGAAAGCTATGTAGCTGATGAATTTTTTTTTTTCCTTTTTAATCCAAAGCTCAGCATTCTTGCAAATATAATGAAACAAGAGTGATCCAAGCTGGAGTTGTTAGACTGGAATTGATGACTTTAGGAATCCAGAATTATTTGCTGGCCAAAAAGAGGAAAGAAGAAAACATGAGATTCTATGTCAAAGTTATGAGTTGAAAGCAAAGAGCATGTCTTTCAAGAGTGGTGCCTGGTGATTCTGAGTGGGATACCCGGAACGATTTTGCATGATATTGCAAATTAAACATTAAAAAATAATAAAAATAATAAAAAAATAAAATATGAGTTTTCTCCTACAGTTTTGTGGCTTGCAATCAATGTTTTCTTTTTCTCCCTTTCATCTGGTACCCCTGATTCCATCAACTGTCCTCCCTCCAAGTCTTCTGACAGTGTAGTTATAACTTAAAACATGGTGATAGTTAAGATAAAATCTGAGACACAACAGAGTGTGGAAAAATGAGTTTCCTAGTGTTATGGGTTGAAATCTGTCTGCCCCCCAAACATGTTGAAGTCCTAACCTTCACTACCTCAGAATGTGACCTTATTTTGAATAGAGTCTTTACAGATGTAATTAATTAAGATGAGATCATACTGGAGGAAGGGGGGCTGCTGATCCACTGACTGGTGTCCTTATAAGAAGACAACTATGTGAAGGCAGAGGCACACAGGACAACAAAAACATATTGGGGTTACTCAGCTGCAAACCAAGAGAAGACAAAGATTGCCCGCAAAGCTCTGGAAGCTAGGAAGAGGCAAGATACCAGAAGGAGCATGGCCCCGCTGACACCTTGATTTTGGATGTTAGCCTCTAGAACTATAAGATGATGCATTTCAGTAGTTTTAAGCCACTCAGTCTGTGGTACTTGGTTATGGCAGCCCTAAAAAGCCACTATTCCTACTATCATATGTTTAATAAATGGGGGCCAGATTTACACTTAGGTTTCTCTGACTGAAAAAAATGATCTGCCTATACATCATTTTCTCTTCTAAGCTGCGTTAGGGGCAATGTGCAGATAGGGTAGGTGGGCACAGGGAGTGGTGTTGGCATATCTAATTTCTCAAGCAAATGTGTCATCGCCCTACTCTCTGGGCACATTGAAGGGCTAAGGACCCTCTGCTAGTGCGCTCTGAGCAGCATTCTATCTAACACTTACCATATGACCTATGAAAAGCTGACTTACCTCTGAGTTGTATAAGGTACATTGTTTAAATGCCAATTAGATTTATTAGACCAATAGTTTTCAAATTGTGGGTTGTGGGAGCTCCTGGGTGGTTCAGTCAGTTAAGCATCTGATCTTGGCTCAGGGCATAATCTCACCATTCATAGATACAAGCTCTGCATCGTATCATGTTTATATACATGTTTATGTATTTCTAAGAGAGAGAGAGAGAGAGACAGAGCGCAAGTCAGGGAGGAGCAGAGAGAGAGAGGGAGACACAGAATCCAAAGCAAGCTCTGGGCTCTGAGTTGTCCCCACAGATCCCAATGATGGGCTCCAACCAATGAACCATGATATCATGACCTAAGCTGAAGCTGACTGCTTAACCAACTGAGCCTCCAGGTGCCCCTAAAATGCATTTCTTATTATGGGTAACTTAGAAAAATATTTGAAAGCCATAAGATTATATGCTGTCCAATAAGTGACAACTACCTAATTATATTAAGAAATGTAGAATATATTGGATTAAATAAATTTAATATGTCTTATTTTACAGGAAGCATTGGTAATGATCCCATAATTCCTAAGTTATTTATTTTTACAAATAATGGAAATTCACAGATTTCTGGTGAGAAAAAAAAAAGGTTCATAATTACTAAATAGGTTTTTTTTTCTCCAATCACAGACTTGCCAAAATATTTTAAATAATACGAAATTTTATATTTGTTTTTCAAATGAATTTCCTTACTTTTCCAGTCCTCTTGCCCTAGGAACAATAGGGCAAGGAAACGCATTATGATAAATATTTTCAAAGCTCCATTACACAACATCAACAAACAGAGCAAAAAACAAAACATCTGTGAAAACTAACACACATAAACAATATAAGAACTTTCAAAGTAAAATATCCAGAAGGAACAACTAAATGTGTTATTGTTTAATGGAACATTCTTTTGTTCTAATGTGAAGGAATCACTTTATTTTTGGTCCTCAAAGGTTATCTAGCCACTTCCTACTAAGACAAATGAGAGGTTTAGCTGGCCAGAGTTCTGAAATGTTTTCCAATGATATCCAAGGAAGAGGAAGGCCTGGCCTTGGTGTTCTAATTCCCAGACTTGTTCTTTTGAAACTATATAGTTGTGATACAATAGAGTCAAAATCAATAGTTTTTGAAAGATGCAAATTATGAAAAATGACAAGAGAAGAAACAATATTTGAGAAGAGTTGTAACGGGTGATACAATTGAATTTAGTCATTAAAATTCTTCCAGCAAAGAACAGGCTAATTCGAGATGGTTTTATTGGATACTTCTATCAGATGTTAAAAGAAGAAATAATATTAGTCTTCCCAAGATCTTTCTGAAAGTGGAGAAGGAGGAAAGGTTTTATAACTCATTCGATGAGACCAGTATTAGTCTGATAATACCAAAGCTAGACCAAAACATCATAAGAAAAGTAAACTATAGGTCAATCACCCTTATGAACATAGATGCAAAACCCTTACACTAAATTTAGTGAGCAGAATCTTAAATCATAGAAAAAGTATTACATATGACCAAATGTACCAGGAATGGGAGATCGGTTTAAAATTACAAAATTCCTTAACGTAATACACCATATTAGCAAAATAAATAAAAATCACTCAATAATTTCAACAAATATGTAAAAATAATTTGAAAAATCTCACACTCATTTCTGATTAAAAAAATAAACTCTCAGTTAACTAGGAATTGAAGAAAACTTTCTCACCTTGATAATGGCACATTAGACTTACTGGTGAAAGACTGAGTGTTTTTTCCCTAAGATCAGGAACAAAGCAAAAATGTCTACTCATGACACTTCTAGTCACTATTGTACTGAAGTTTCTTTCTAGACAGTGAAATCTTGCAAGCAAAAAAAATAAAAAAAAACATACAGTTTGGAAAAAAGAAAATAAAATTGACATTATTTTCAGATGATATGATCCTGAATGTTAAAATGGTAAGGACTCAACGAAATGCTTGCAAGAACTGACCAGTGAAATTAGCAATGCCAAAATATATAAGATCAACATACAAAAAAAGTCAACAGTTTCCATATAATAACAATAAACAATCTTTAAATGAACGTTTAAAATTTCAATTGCAATAACATCAAAAAAATAAAATACTTAAGAATAAAATTAATAAAAATTACAAGACTGTACACTACATATTATAAAAGATTACTGGGGCGCCTGGGTGGCCCAGTCGGTTAAGCGTCCGACTTCAGCTCAGGTCATGATCTCACAGTCCGTGAGTTCAAGCCCCGCGTTGGGCTCTGTGCTGACCGCTCAGAGCCTGGAGCCTGTTTTGGATTCTGTGTCTCCCTCTCTTTCTGACCCTCCCCGATTCATGCTCTGTCTCTCTCTGTCTCAAAAATAAATAAACGTTAAAAAAATTAAAAAAAATTACTGAGAGTAATTAAAGATCTAAATAAATATTCCATATTTATGACTTGAAAGACTAAATTATTATGATGACTGTTCTTCCCAAATTTTTCTATAGGCTGAATTGAATCTCTATTAAAATACCAGCAACTTTTTAATAGAAATTTACAAGCTGATTCTTTCAGTTCACATGGAGATAAGAAGAAACCTGAAGAGGCAAAACAATTTTAAAAAGAATAATAAAGTGAAGCACTTATACTCCCTGAGTTCAAACCTTACTGTAAAGCTTTTGCAATCAAGACAATGAGGTTACTGCTATGGAAATAAACATACAGATCAATGGGACAGAATTACTGTCCAGAAATAAACTCTTATATTGATGGGCAACACATTTTCAACAAAGATGTCAAAGGAATTCAATGGGAAAATTTTCAACAAATGATGCGGGAGCAGAAGAAATCATTTATATAAAAGAATTCATTTAGCTCCTAACCTCATTCCATACATAAAAAAAATGACCAGAGACCAAAATTTATAAGCTAAAACTAAACAATTTCTAGAAAAAATGTAGGAAACATAGGAGAAATCTTTATTACTTTGGTTTAAGTATGGCATCAAAGTCAGGAGCTATATACTACATATTATACATACATGTATGTATTATAATACATATTATATATATGTATAATTGGGCTTCACCAAATGAAAAATGTGTGTGCTTCAAAAGATATTATTACAAAATTAAAGGACAGAAGTGAAGATGGAGTGATGAATAGAGCACAGAGGGTATTTAGGGTGGTGAAAATACTGTGTTTGAGACTATCATGATGGAGACCTGCTGTTACTCATTTGTCCTAACCCATAGAGTATACAACACCAAGTATGAATGCTAAGGTACATTATGAACTTTGGATGTTGATGATGTGTTAATATAAGTCCATCAATTGTAGCAACCCTTCTGGTTGGGGGTTGTTGATAATGGAAGAGGCCATGCATGTGTGGGGCAGGGACTATCTGAGACATCTCTGTGTCTTCCTCTTAATTCTGATGTAAACCTAAAACAATTCTATGAGAAAGAGAAAACAAAAGAAAAGAAAAGCAACAGACTGCAAGAAAACTCTTGCCAATTATATATCTGAGAAAACACTCATATCCAGAGCATATACATTTTTTTAATGTTTATTTATTTCTGAGACAGAGAGAGACAGAGCATGAGTGGGGGAGGGGCAGAGAGAGAGGGAGACACAGAATCAGAAGCAGGCTCCAGGCTCTGAGCTGTTAGCACAGAGCCCGATGCGGGCTTGAATGCACAAACTGTGAGATCACGACCTGAGCCGAAGTTGGTCACTCAACCGATTGAGCCACCCAGGTGCCCCTCATATCCAGACCATATAAAGAACTCATACAATTCATAGTAAAAACATAAACAACCAATTAAAACTTGGCAAAGATGTTGTATGGTTTCCTAGGGCGACTGTAACAAACTACCCCAAACTAGGTGGCTTTAAAATGGTAGAAATTTATTGTGTCGCTATTTTAGAGGTTATAAGTCTAAAATCAAGCGGGATCATGCTCTTTCTGAAGCTCTGAGTGGAATCCTTTCTTGCCACTTCCTAGTTCTGAGGTTTGTCAGACATTCTTGGCATTCCTGGGCTTGTAGCTACATCAATCTAATATCTGCTTCTGTCATCACATAGTGTTTTTTTTTTTTTTTTCCTCCTATCCCTATGTCTTTCCTTTTCTTAGAAAGGTACTGGTCATGTTTGATTAAGGTCCTACCCTACTCCAGTACAATTCCATCTTAACATGATTGCATCAGCAAAATTCCTATTTCCAAATAAGGTCCCATTCACAGGTACCAGGGGTTAGGACTTCAAAGTAACTTTTGGGAAAATGCAATTAAACTCATAATGGATGTAAACAGACATTTCACTAAAAATATATACAAATTGTCAATAAGCACATGAAAAGATGTTCAACATCAATAGTCATTAGGGTAATTCAGATTAAAACTATAGTAAGATATCACTTCACACATATTTGATTGGCTATAATAAAACTGATAGGCTCTCATAAATATTGGCCAGAACGTGGAGAAATTAGAAACTAGATTCATTACTCTAGGAAATATAAAATGGTGGAAGTTTGGCACTGTAAGGAAAAATTAAACATAATTTTGCTGTGCGATTCAATATTGACAAAAGAAAAATCAAAACATGTCCACTCAAAGGTTTATATGTAGATATTTATAGTAGCATCATATGAAAAAGCCAAAAGCCTTAAACAATTTAACATTTATTTATTTATTTATTTTGAGACAGAGAGAGACAGAGCATGAAAGGGGGAGGAGCAGAGAGAGAGGGAGACACAGAACAGGAAGCAGGCTCCAGGCTCCAGAGCCTTAAACAATTTAAATGACCATCAATTGGTGAAAAGATAAGCAGCATGTGGTTTGTACACATAACAGAATATTATTTAGCAATACAATGGAACTTGCTACAACATGGATGCATCTTAATAACAGTTAAGGTAAGTGAAGGGAATTAGGTAGATTCAAAATACTACATATCATGTGATTTGACTTACATAGAATTTCCAGAAGAGATAAATGATAGGGACAATCAGTGGTTGCCTGGGGTTGGGTGTGGGAGTGGGCACTCATTACCTAGTGGATGGTAGGGGTGATGGGAATGTTTTAAAACTGGATGTTAGTGATGGTTTCACATCTGTATACATTTCTTTTTTTGTTTTGTTTTGTTTTGCATTTTTTGCATTTATAACATGTGATCAATGTGTAAGTTATACTTCAATAAAACTATAAAAATTTTAACAGCAAGGATGGTGGTTAGGCAGTACAAATGCAGTCAGCTTGGGTAATATATTGATGATTATTGAAGCCAGGTAATAATTAATGGGGATTCATTATAGTATTCCTTTTACTTTAGTGCAAATTTAACTTTATTTATAATAATCTTCTAATTAAAAATCAATGAGATAAGCTTCCATCTCAAGAAACTAGAAAAAGAGGAGGTTAAAAATAAGTAAACATAAAGAAGCAAATAATAAACATAAAACCATAAATCAATAAAATTGGAACTAGAGATTAAACAGAAAGCAATCAACAAAGCCCAAAGTGGGTCCTTTGAAAAGGTCAATAAAATTGATAAACACTTACAGCACTGAAGAAAAAGGAAAAAAAATTATTTGTAGTGGATATTACTACAAATCTCATAGACATTAATAAGATAATAAGAAGATATTATGAACACATTATATGAACCTCAGGCAAAATGAACAGATTCCTTGAAAAATACATGTTATAAAACTGACACAAAGGGAAACCAGAAATCTGAATAATGGCATTACCATATGAGAAAACTGAATCCGTAATTAGAAACCATCTCAAGAGGAAACTTTACTTAATTGGCTTCACTTGTGAATTCTGCCAAACATCTGAGGAAGAGATACTCTCGTGGTTATACCAAGTCTTTTGGTAGAGAAGGAGAACTGTGCATGCACACATACACACACATATTTCAGTTGTAAAATCATCATAAACCTACTCTAGAAAACTAGACTATAAAGTGTAAGATGAAAATAAAAACCATTTACCTTTTCAATTCCTATACATTGCCTGTGTTAACATGATTGATTTTGTTTTCTTTTCTTTTACTTTATTTTAATTATTCATTTTAAAATTCCTCTTCTATCGTTTATCTACATAGCAAGCAAAACAACATGGCGTACTATAACACAGCACAAGTAGGCATCATTCTGCTAGTAATTGATAGTATTGTCTGGGATGAAATCCTAGAAATTGCATATATATATATATATATAATTTATCATTATTTTAATGATTGAAGTATAGTTTACATACAATATGTAATTAGCTTTAGGTGTACAACTAGTGATTCAACAATTCTATATACTACTCAATGCTCACCAAAGTAAGTATAGTCACCATCTGTCACCATCCGATGTTATTACAATATTATCCACTGTATTTCCTATGCTGCACTTTCCATCCCCATGACTTATTTTATAACTGAATGTCTGTATTCCTTAATCTCCTTGACCTATTTCACCCATCACCCATGTCTCTCTCCTCTAGAAACAAGTATTTTGTTCTCTGTATTTGTGGGTCTGCTTCCGAGTTTTTGTTTGCTTGTTTTGTTTTTTAGATTCCACATATAAGTAGAACCATATGGTATTTGTCTTTCTCTGACTTATTTCACTTAGCATAATATCCTCTAGGTCCATCCATATGTGGTCGCAAATAGCAAAATTTCATTCTTTTTTATGTTTGTGTATACGCACCAACACCTACACCAACACACACACCACATCCACCCCCCACCCCCATCTCCTTCATCCACCCATTTATCCATGCACACTTGGGATGCTCCCTTATCTTGGCTATTGTAAATAATGCTACAATAAACATAATGCTGCATATACTCTTTTGAATGAATGTTTTCATTTTCTTTGGGAAAATACCCAGTAGTGGAATGACTGGATCCTATAGAAGTTCTATTTTTTAGCCTTTTGAGGAATCTCCATCCTGTTTTCTACTGCAGCTCCATTGATTTAATCATCATGTTTATTTTTAATTTTTGCAATTTTCCTTTATGCATGATAGTCATAAGCTACAATCATAAGCCCCATACACTATTTTTCTTATAACATCATTTGATAATAATCTTTTTTTCATGATAATAGAAAATGGAATACTCTCATAATATTCTATGCTATAGATATAATAGTCATAATATATGTCACTTACACGGCACTATTAATAGGATGATATATACAGTTTTTAAGGATAGAACTATATCATTGCATTTGAGTCTCAATAAGCACCTTGCAAGTGCATATTTTATAGGTATGGAAAATGAGGCAAAGATATTACGTAATGTGCCCAAGGTTATACAGTCAGGAACTGACGAAGTCACTCTCTTAACCACTATTGTCTAATTCTTCCATGCCAAATTGTAATTTACTCATTCTTTCTCCCCTAGTGTAGACGTTTAATTTTGATTATCTCTTAGTGTAAGACTTCTAGAATTTGGATTGAGTGACTTTCCTAGTAAATAATTTTTTTTCTAAGTTTTAGGCATTGCCCCTGCAGAAAGAATTGATTTTGAGGAATTTAGTGAGTATATTTATATCTCTCCATGGCATTATTTTTCTCCACTATCTGTGCTTTGTTCTCTGTTCTTTTAGTAGCCAAGCACCCCTGGAATTATATAGTACATAGAGAATAAGGAAACCACCTCTGCTGTATGTCAGTTCAGTTCATTCAAAAGAGAGAACGGCAGTTAGAAACCACTTTTTTGTTTCACTTCTTCTGATCTTATTTCAAATTGAATCACCTAACATATTCTTTATACCTTATGTATTTATTATAAAAACAGCACAATACCTGGCATGATAATTGTTAAATACACATCCATTTAATTTTGAAATTTTTTCTAGACCTCTCTGTGCGTAATTTATATTGTTTTTATTTCTCCCATTTGGACATAGCATATATATTAAAATATATATATATATATGTGGTATATATGTTAGAATACATATTGGAAGTCATATTATTATAGTCAAAGATTAATCTAAGTGAGTTCTTCCTCCTTTTGGTAATCTAAAAAATAATAATTATCACTTATTGATAGTCTGCTGCATGTCAAACATTTTACCAAATAGTTTTTGTGTTATATGGACATTATTTCATTTAATCCTTTTGATAATTGCCTGAGGTCAGTGCTACGTATGAGGAAACCGAGGTATCCTTAAGGAGCTTGATAGTGAAGGTAAATTTTCCAAGTTGCAGATCCAATGCATTCAGAATTCTAGAAGTATGCTGTCTGACATTCAACATCTATATCCTGAACCACAAGGCAATACTGTCTCCATGATAGAGATTATCTGTTGGCAGTACAGATAAACTATTTGCTAGATTAACATGCAGACATACTTAATTAGGTATAATAGAGCAGTATTCTTAGCCCTGGCTGCACTTTTGAATCATCGGGGAAGCCTTTAAAATACTGAAGCCTGGGCCCCAACTCACCTAAATGAAAGCAGAATATTAAGATGCTGGGTCCAAACGTCAGCATTTTTTTTACGTATTTCAGTGACGGAAAGTAAGTGAGGGTTGCAAACTACTGTAATAAAACATAGTGCATGTGCAAGCACTTCCTTGAAGTTTGAAGACCAATGAGACCTTTTTTTTTTTCAATTTCCAATAATAAGATATCAAAGTTTCCATTTTATAAACAAGCCATTTACTGGTATGACATCATTTATTTATTTAAGATCTGTGATTAAGTGTATTTGCAAACTCTGGCTAAGTGTACTTCTATGAAAACACCCTCTTGAAGTTTCTACGTTTCTTCATGAATGATAGACAAGCGATGCCATTATTAGGGAAGGGATTAGCAGCAGGGTTGATTATAATCATTATCAGATGATATCAACTTACACACTTTGCAAAGCAGTTATTGGTAATGAATTAATTACACAAAATACACAATTAAATTCAACCAAAATGTTATGAAACTCTTAGATACAAATTTCAGAAATAAGTGGAGGTAAAGCAGCTGTACAAACGAAACTGAACTAACCCAATGTCATTCATTGTTGAGAATGTCAGTGTGTGAAAAATAAAAATTTAGCCAGTAAATGAACCTGAAAAATAAAATAGAGGAAAAATATAATGCTGCAAGATATAAATAGTGAAAGATAGCAAAGCGATTTTTTTTTTCTAAATTTTTTTTTTCAACGTTTATTTATTTTTGGGACAGAGAGAGACAGAGCATGAATGGGGGAGGGGCAGAGAGAGAGAGGGAGACACAGAATCGGAAACAGGCTCCAGGCTCTGAGCCATCAGCCCAGAGCCTGAGGCGGGGCTCGAACTCACGGACTGTGAGATCGTGACCTGGCTGAAGTCGGACGCTTAACCGACTGCGCCACCCAGGCGCCCCAAAGCGATTTTTTTTAAGTGGGGGAAGATGATATGATAGCAATTGGCCAATGTGCTCCAGAGGTAAAAGAATTTGTACAGAAGGGCATTGCATATTGGACCAGCCCCCTCAATGTTTTATGGGTTACTCATCTGCAGAAGCCCATATTTGTTGTAAGTTACTCATTCTTAGAGGATAAAAGGAACTGAATGGCTAGAGTTTCAAACAGAAAAACACTAAGAGAATGGAGAAAATAGAGCAGGGGCAAATATATGTAGGTAAGATATGTAGATAAGAAACAATTGGGAAAGTACAAGATTATTAGGAGGTTGAAATTATGAAAGTGTGAAGTTTGCTAAGGAATGATAGCATAAAATTAAGAAGGAAAGAGTAGGCTGAAAAAGCTCCTGGCATGAGAATGGTTACATTATGGCACAGTCACCCATGTGAACAGTTCGCGAGGACTAGAAAAGCACTCTAGGAGAGATCCGCAATAGGCTAGGACAGGGGACTTGGTGGGATTTAATTCTGAATACATAACTTAGAACGAGTTTATTTTTATCAAATTTAGGAAAATGCACTCTATATAATTACAGTTATTCTTAGTAAAATTGCTGCTATCTTCATGCATTTACCCTTTTGGTTAGTAGATTCCATACAGGCTCTGCAGAAATATCTCAGTAAGGGCTGCTCTAAAATTTCTATATTGTAAGGCTTTTCATTTTTGAATAATTAGATGCCATGGAGTAGGACTAAGCTAATTTTCTAGAAGCTGCTTTTGGATAGCAAGCTTCAGATAGATTGTAGGTTAATTTGAAGTGGGTTGGCACTACAGGTTGTTTAATAATGCTGTACTCAGTTTGCCTGAAGGAAAACATTACCATGAAAGACACGTTTATTTGATCTTTAATTAAAAAGTAATTGACTTCAATGAAGTCACCTTCCTAATGGTGACTAGGGTGGGTTTGACTCAAGTACCATTCAAAAGTGTTGGTGTCCATATCTCTTTCCCAGAATTAGAGCAAAGATTAACTTTTCAAGAAAAGAAAGTATCACTGGGTTTTGCATGAGCAGTTTTCCTAGGAAAATCAGTAGTTAAAGGTTATTTAATCCATTTCAAAACATCAAATCTAGAGAGTGGATCAGGGCCACAAATGGATGATGGGGCTAGAATCCAAATCTCAAAGGAGGTTGAAACGAAGTGGACAGAATGAGCCTAAAACAAGAAGTAATTTTTTAAACATTTATTTATTTTTGACAGACATAGCAAGACAGAGCATGAGTGCGGGAGAGGCAGAGAGAGGTGGGTACACAGAATCCAAAGCAGGCTCCAGGCTCTGAGCTGTCAGCACAGAGCCTGACACGGGGATTGAACCCACGAACTGTGAGATCATGACCTAGCCGAAGTCGGATGCTCAACCGACTGAAGCACCCAGGCGCCCCTAAAATAAGAAGTATTTTAGAAAACAGTCAAGAATAATTCAGGCTGGCCTCAGAGATCATCTGAAACCCTCTCTTGCCATTTCATCGAATGAGATTTGAAAACCAAATTAAACAGACACTGTTCAATTCAAGGAGATGGTTACCTGTTTGGGAAGGAAGGAGAGAGGGACAGAAAGAAACGCCTATTTAGATGCAATGACATTGGAGATGTTCTATTTCTTAAAAGGGACGATGAGTTCATTTTATTATTATGCTTCATCACTTACATATACATCGCATGCATTCTATATGTATCAAATATTTAATAAATAAATTTTTAAAAGTTAAACAATATTAATTCAACACTTGGAAAATATTGTACAATTTGTACGATGTCAACAAAACTCACAGCATGCTGTAACATGTTGAATATTTTTACTAAATGTGGGACTGCTGCTGTGTGCCTTGTAAGTTCTTTTCTCATTTGTTTTTCTTGCAGGAGTTGGGAATGAGGGGGAAAAAAGTAAAGGAGAAGCAACGTCTTTAATGATAGTGTGAATTTTCAAATCTATGAGCAAGAAATTGTGAGACACTGAAGAGGTTTATTCAAAAAATATAAAAGTTTCAAGTTATCCGTTACAGCCCTCTGTGCACAGTTTTCTGGCAAATCATGTTCCTGTTATTCATTTGTTACATATTCAGTACCTGTCACAATCCCATCGCACATAATCATTCAAATAAAACTTTGCTCTAATACTAGATTATGCGTTTCTCAGGTTCAAACAAACATCTGTTCCTGCTGAAAAGGAGGGCAAGGAGAAATCAGCATTTGGAAGGCCCATCTCCTGCCCGACTGTGTGTAAGCAAATTTAATGTATAACCCTTCCTTAGCTTTCTGCAATTTCCACACCATATTTCTAAATCCTTTGTGGAAAACACACATAGTCAACTCCCAATACAATCATGCACACCCTTACAGGTGACACAGATGAAAAAGAAGAGAATGGCACATCTTTTCTAGTTGGTGAGCAGTGTAGGTACTATAATAAGACTTTGTATATGTCTGGGAAGCAGGAATTTGAAAAAATGCTAGAGAACTAAACCGAGTAAATGAAGAATGAACACAGGAATAATATGCCTAGTTTAGCAGAAACATATTATCACCTAGGACAATACCTACTGTTAATGGCAACAGTTGAGAATCAATTTCTTCCCCATTCTTTCAACCAGGAACATCCCTTTTGAAGCTCAAGAATAAGGTGTCTGGCTGCCAGCTGTGTTACTGAGGTGGCTTCACGCTTCGTGTGATTCAGCCACATGGATGAGACTCATTTCCTTCATAGCACATTTCCAACAGGGTACATATTACGGCAAGCTGCTGCCATGGCAAGCATTTCTTCTTAGTGGAGACACTCCCACTTGTGGAAAGAACAGCTTGCAGCCAAAACAATAGCAAATCTCTTCTTGTTATCCTGTGTTTTGGTTAAGGGATAAGAATTCATAAAATAGAGTACAGTATAAAAAGGATACTCTTAATTGTCTTACATAACTGATACCGTTTGAAATATCAACTTTTTCTTCCTCAAATATCTACAGATGTGGTTCTAAAAGCAAGGGTGATTGATTTTGATCTACTTCACCTGCGATCTTTGGCAATGTTGGGAGCCATGATGGTCATGACTGGAAGCGAGTATGCTACCGGCACATAGCAAGTGGAGACCGGGGATGCCGCCACGCATCCTACATTGCACATGACAGCACCTGCAAGAAATAATTAACTGGTCCAAAATGTCCATAGTGCTACTACTAAGAAACTCTGACCTATAGGCATCATCCTACCACTGAAAATTTCCCCCTGAGGAGCCCTGGTCCCATATACCAACAATTGGAAAACATTAGCAACAAGAAAAATGTTGTCGCACAAGTGAAATTAGTTCTTGATAAATCCTAACTTCAAAAGTTAATTTCACTGCCCTTATTCCGAAAGACCATTGTATAGAATGGCCAGAGCAGAGATGGTAGAATTCTAAAACATTACAAAATAACCTTCGTTCCCTGAAAGATTTGGGCTTAGACACTACCTCTTCAAATCTCCTTTCACAGATTTACTTTTGGACAAGCCCAAGAATACCAGTGAACATAAGAACTGTTCTTCAACATAAGAAGCTAGTGAGTTGCCAAACAGCGGTGCACTCATGATGAAAATATAGTATTATTGTTATTTTTTTTCACACTTTGTATTTCTGAAAGTCCTAAGGTAAAGAAGATACTTCTACCATTGGAAACTAATCAATAATATTTAAACTTTTGTAAGACCAGTGATTCTGGGTGGTCTGTGGCCAGTAACTTCCAAATCGGAATCTCTTTCCTTTGCAATAGACCCACCTCCCCTACTGTGCATGTGCATTTGGGTGTGTCCAACTGGGAAATGTCAACACGCCTGAGATTTCATGTCCACCTGTGATTCTCCCCCTTTACCCTCGATTGTATCCTAAAAATCTGTCATCCTTGATTTTTTTCTTCCTTCTTAGTCACCAAATCGCCTCCAGATGGGCTCTCCAACCCGCCTGCTTCTTCTGGTTCCCACACTGTACCTTCATTTGGGGCCACTTTCATCTCTGTCACTACTGGTGTCTCCACTGCCAGCCCAGTCCCCTTCTCTGCCCTGAGTAATCTTTCTACAGCATTGTAACGAGTTTCCCCACTGACAACCCTGGAAGAATTCTTTGTTCATGAGACTTATTTATTAAATACAATTCAAACTCTTCGAATGTTTTTCAAATTCTGCCTAGTCCTCTCTAATCTCGCCCCCTGCCACCCTTACCCCTCAGCTTTCTGAGATTCTTCCAGCTCCTGAGCTGCCTCATACTCCATCTTGCCTCCTAGTTATTTTTAATGCTGGTCTTTTGCCATATTTTAAGCCTGCTCTCCAGCCCCGGAATGTCTCCAGCCTACCTATGGTCTTCGATAATGATGATTGGCTTCCTTAGAAGTTTCTGTAATCTTACCTTATTGGGCACCCGTTGAGACAAAGTCATAGATAAATGTAAATTCATATTCATGAAATTTACAAATATTCTTGAGTCCAGGAATCCTAAGTGTCTGTGAGGCTGGAAAGCCGGGTAAGGTATCATATACTGCTGATGGGAATATGCATTGATTCGATGACTAGGGAGAATAATATGACATTAGCTAGTAACAGAAGGATGTAAATACTAAGCTCCAGCAGTTCATCCCCTAGCTATATATCCCTAAAGATATGTTTACATGCACACTCCAGGAAGACATAAAAACATCATCATGTGAAATACATTTGGGGGCTTATGTATACAGTAGTTCCTCCTTATCCAGGTTTCCCTTTCTGGGGTTTCAGTTACACACAGCCAATCGTCATCCAGAAGCAGATGATCCTCTTTCTGACATTTTATCAGAAGGTCAATATGACCTAATTTTACATCGCAATGCTTAGATCATTCTCTACACTTCATCTCATCTCATAAGCATCTCACACCACTTGAAGAAGAAAGAAGGACAGTACAGTAAGATCTTTTCAGAGAGAGACCGCTTCACCTAACTTTTATGACAGTATATTGTTATAACAGTTCTATTTTATTGTTATTGTTCTTAATCTCTTACTGTGCCTAACTTACAAATCAAAATTTATCATCCATATGTATGTATAGGAAAAAAAACCATAGTGCACATGGGGTTCAGTACTATCCACAGTTTCAGACATCTGTTGGAGGTCTTGAAACATATCTTCTATGGGTAAGGGAGGACCATCGTACAACGCAATGCACTGTAGCTCACTTCATCAATAAAAACGGAATTTCAAAAAAGGAAAGTGGATTATCAATATTAAAATCGAACATTAATTATTTTTTTAAGTAGGCTTAATGCCCAGCATGGAGCCCAATGTGGAACTTGAATTCACAACCCCGAGATCAAGACCTGAGCTGACATCAAGAATCAGATGCTTACCGACTGAGTCACCCAGGTACTTCAAACGCTAAGTAATTTTTAAGAATAAAATATTAAATAAAACTCATTTCAAAAAATACAAACTAAAGTGCGTCAAAATTATACAAAATTGCAGAGTATACCTAATATATTGTCACATGCATATTATTTAGGAATTTTCACATACGAAGTGAAATTACAAAGGAAAGCAAGTGACTTATTAATGCACAAGTCAGGATGGTACCATTGAGTGGAAAATATAATGTGAGGGCTTAAAAGCTTCTGGAATGTTCTATGTCTTAATTTATTTGGTACACACATGGATTTTTTTATATTCTTATTTACAATAGCATATATGAAATTATATATGCACTTTCACATATTTCCCAATCAAATTATAAACAGAAACCTGAAAGAATTTTAAACACGTCAAGAGTAAAGTAGATCTTTATAGACTGTTATAATTCAAAGAAGGCATCTGTGGGTCTAGTCTTTGGGCAGATAGGTAAGAGAGGACAAGAAAATCCTAAAATTATTAAAAGTTATTTTGCTTCTAACTTTAAAAATAAAATGAGCTTCATAGAGATGCTAAGAGAAAACGTGCTATAAAGGAACTGAATTTATAATAGGTCCAAAGATTTGTAGGAAACATCTCAGTATGTCTAACGAAAATCAGATATCAAGGAACTGAAAAATATTTTTTTAATGTTTATTTTGAGAGGGAGAGAAAGAGAAAGAGAGCACACGAGTAAGAAGAGGGGCAGAGAGAGAAAAGGTAATCTTAAGCAGACTCTGCACTGTCAGCATGGAGCCCACCCTATGCAAGACTCAAACTCATTAACCAGGAGTTCATGACCTGAGCAGAAATCAGGAGTCAGACACTCAACAGACTGAGCCACCCAGGAACCCCAAGGAACTGAGAAATCTTACCAAGATAAGTCATAATCTTCTTATTCATGCTTTTCTTCTAATTCATACATAAATCGAACATTAAAACGCAAGATCATGTTTAGTTTGTCCCATGGACTATTAATTACTGAGGCTAGAGAAACTTACATTATCACAGTAGGAATTAAAAAAATGTGTGTTGAATGAATGCATGAAATTTTTAAAAATGTGATAGTGACCTTTAAAAAATAAGAAATAATGAGAGCAGTATAACAAAATGGGGAACAAGTAAATGTTTTCTGATGTTTTCTAACTTGGGAAAAACCGATTTCTAAAGCTAAAATTTAAGGAAGTTCATTTACATTCAAAAAGAAATCTTATGTAAACAATTTCAAAAGATATTATGGCTCTCAGCAGTCAACATCAATTGCATAGGGGGAGTTTTCCTGAATGTCAAAGCAGTGAGCTTTCATATGGGGAAAGGGTCCTACAAATATTAGTAATAATATTAGAAGAAGGCTCTAGTCTTCTGTGCTTAATTGTTCTTTGTGTATGGCTTTTACTACAGCTTAATAAATATATAACAGCTATATATTTGCATACAGTACCACACTTGCTGGGACAGCTAGTAACGTTAAAAATGAAAATGATAATTGCTAAGATATTTTTCAGAATTTTCATGTGTCAGGCATGGATCTAATTGGTTGACAAACTTCATCTAATTTATCAGTAACTGCTGTTACTATTCCTATTTTGCAGATGAATAAATTTAGTGATTCTAATTGCCTTGCACACAAATACACAGCTAATCAGTGTCAGAACCAAGATTAGAACCCAGACAGCAGATAGTAGCACATGTTCTGAAGTGATACCTATGTGTGCATTAAATCTCAAATAACTGGAATAATCAACCCAAAGAAAACAAATGCAGATATATATATATATATATATATATATATATATATACACACACACACACACACACACACGTATATATGTACACGTATAAATATGCATATATTTATATATGCAAAGTGATACAAAAATGTATATATATATATATATATATATATATATATATATATATGAAAAGTTCCACAGATCCATTTAAGAAAATCAATCCCCCATCAGCGAATGAGGATAACTAATTCTCTACCTGAAACTTGTATTTGTTACACAATCAAAAAGAGGAAGCAATATGGTATAACTGTCAAAAGAGGTGAACATATTTGGCTGAATTAATTTGAAAAGAAAAAAAAAAGTATCATTTCCTGAAATAAAAAGACAACTTGGCATGGTATTCTGGACATGATTAAAGAACATCTGAAATATCGCGGTCAGTTTGGGATGATATATTTTAAGAATTTAATACTTGGCTAGAGAGACTAGGATATAAACATGTCCGGAAAGCATATCACAGGAGAGATAGTTGAAGGAATTTGAGCAACTTCATTGTAAAAGAGTTTTGGTGAGACACAACAATTTTCTCCAAATATCAGAGAGCCACATGGAGAAAGGAGACTTACACATTCCATGTCATTTTTTGTGCAGACAATCTAGAAATCACAGTAAATTGAATTTACTTTCAAGGTGTTGAAGAAGGGTCCATTCAGCCCGTTTCAAATGGCATCAGCCAGCTAAAGTGATTCTCATTTTAAGAGCTGAAGCTGAAGCTGGATGAATATCTATCAAAACTATTACACTGGTCATTTCCACACTGAGTGGGAGGTTGAACCAATGAACTCTAAAGTGTCTTAAATTTCTCAGATCAAATCTTATGCCTGCATTTTAATGAAAAAAGAGAGAAAGGAAAAGATAATCACTACTCTTTGTGATTTTATTCTGCACTAGCAAAATAAATGTATAATTCAATCTAAAATAGTTTATAACCCTCTTAATCCCCAAACTACCTTTCATATAGTATGTGACACGTGGAATATGGACAGACTAGCCCACATTTTGTTTTCAGGGGATAAATAATTTTAAAGTTATATATATATATATATATATATATATACACACATATATATACATATATATAATATGTACATGTATATATATGTATGTATATTATATAAATATATATGTATATGTATATGTATATATAAATATATTTATATTTATTATATATAATGATATATATATATAACTGAAACAGGATAGTATTTATAGCCTAAATATTAGGTGAATAAAAATATAGTTCATACAGTTTGCATTTAACAGTTAAGACCCAATGGTGAATTAGTAATTTTGTTCTTGAGTTTTACATAAAGCATTACTAATTTAACCCACTAGCAGGAAAAGACACTGTAAACTGTCTAACTGGCCATCTAGAGTGTACTGCACAGAGAAAAAGAAAAGAGTCTGGATTTCATATACTTTCTGCATTTTCGTTCATCAACAATATACCTCCTCATGGGAGATGCTTATCTTTAGGAATTCTCTACAATTTATCATTGAAACAAAAAATATACACCTACATTTTTCAAAGCCCAGATATCTCAGTCTTGTGTTTTTGCTTAATTATTTTCCTATAACATCAATAAGTAGTGGGATGGATATAGGTGGGGGAGAATCCATTATAGGTAGGAACCAAAAGACTAATTCATTTGCTGACCAACTTTCACCATAACCTAGCTGTGTGAGTCTCAGGCTTTATAAATAACATTTTTGGACTTCCGATGTTTGACCACAGTAGAGATTATACGGCTGCCCTACTTACCTCACAAGGATATAAAACAACTCAAATTTATTCTGTTGAATATTTGATATTCACTGTATATTGAGCTAGTTTCTGGGGTAGGAGAAATATGAAACAAACGCAATGCCCTGGGATACATCACTGATTTGGAAATCAGACCGGAAAACATTTTACAGACGTGGAGTATAAACCACTAAGGTAGGATCATCATGTGTCTTCATGATGCAGCACCCGTGTCTACAACGTGAAAAGTACTTGAGCTCTTTATATATACTATCTTAAATAATTCTTAATCCTGACATCAGTATTATCACTCCCATTTTACACACAAGGAAAATGAAGTCGAGAGAGACACAATCGACAGAAGTGGGACTAAAATTCGGGTTACCTGAATGACCTTTGTCGTAAAAAGTGCATTACTAGATAATGCAGACACTATACATGTGCAGTAAAACTTTGAGCTAGTTCTATACTCAGTAAAAGCTTAAATGGAGGAACGAATGAGTAAATAGTTAATAAATATAGTGAAATAGTTAATAAATATAAATAAGTATAAATATAGTTAAAAGGCATCAATAAAACTTCGTTACAATTTTGACCACAAATATGTCAGGCATGATTTCATGCCCCAGTCCTGATTTTCTTTTAGTTTTACACTCAGTAAGAAGTTACAATTTACTTGTTTCCTCTTCCAAGTTCAAGGCTAGTCCCAACTGAAAAGTAATTCTGCGCTAAGCATCATGAAACATCTTGATGGAGAGAGATAATTTCCTCCTTTGGGAAGCTTCAAGGTTTCCCGGGTCTGCTATAATACAGCTGTTTCCTGCTCACCCTGCTCCCCTTTAGTTCATGGTTCTTTGAGACTTTTCCTGATTTCTGATCTCTTAATCCCTGCAGTGTAAGTGTCTTCCAGGAGAAACTACCCTTTACAGTTTCTGATTTACAACCACTCTGTCATTTTACTGTGGACCAGATACCTTAATCCTGCCCGCAGCATCTGGGGCTCTGTCTTCACTTGAATCTCATCCTTCTGCTTCATCTTGTGTCTTAGCACCCTTAATGTTATAACCACAGTTTTATTATCCCACACTGACATAACCATTCATGAATGTTCTTCCTTTCCAAGACGTAGATAGAACTCATTTGCTCTAATCGTAGCTGCCCATTTTCTATAGAAGATAATCTTTTAAACACGGATGTGTAGCAGATACCAAGAAAGTGAGAAGAAACAAGTTTTCTTTGGAATGTTAGCCCCAAATGGGAGTATCAAGATGATTACCACCCGGGCAACGGAACTGAAATTATGTGGGTATGCTAACTGCTTGTCCTGCAGACAGATGACTTCTACTGAACCATCTAGAGATGCTGTAGCACAAGACAGCATTTGCAAAAAAATCTAACTCCTGTTAGGTTTCTGTACTTTGCACAGACCTCATAAAAGAACAAAGGATTTTGAAGCACATGTGATGCTTAACATCCCACGCTGTACCTGAAGCTACTTGACCTGCATATTCAGAGAAGGCCAGCACTGGAGGTTCTGCACCAACATCAAGATAAGCTTTGTATCCATCTAAAGTGTGAAGATAGAATTAATGTCAAAGGACACTGAAGGACTGCGTTTGATTCAGCCATATGGAGAATTTATGCTAGCATCAAAATGATGAATTTAGTTGCCTCTTTGGGTAATGTGACTGTCGTGGGAGGGAATCATGTGTAGGGTCTCAGCTTGTGTTCGATGCCACTACCTTAGAAGCTTCACAGTAATGAAGGAAGTTCACAAATACAGTCATTATTGGCCATAACTTTAGAGGATCTGTAAATTTACAAAAGATCAGAGTAAATGAAAAATAAGTAGTAAGTGCAATTGTCGTGTTTGAATCCTTGTGATATTCAACCTCTGAATTAGTTGTATATTGTGATCTGTCATAACATGCTTAGTATTTAATAATATAAAGAAAGTATTGAGGTTATGGCAACTTGTGTGAATTATTCTTTTACAAAGTTTTTAAACATTTATGTTAGGAGGCTTATTTAATATAGACGAATATAATGTTGTTTCCAGGGAAAGAGACACATTGAGAAATCCGTTATAGATATTAGAATTCAGAAATCTATTTTCTCTCTGTATTTACTGAGTGAATTATTTTCCAGATACCAACTATAAAGCGCATTTTTGTTGGTTCTCCGTCAGGGTGAAGTTACTATGAGTTTCTTCTTTATGTATCAGTTGAAAACACATACAATGCCACCATTCAAAGCAGATTTTTTTATGCTTAATATGATACACTATAAATTAAGAAACATACATATATTTCTGAACTTTTGTTATTATCATACCAGAGTTTTTATCAAGCATTCTTTAATAAATTTTTAGTCATTGCACATTGTCCTTATTATTAGGAAACTAATCCAACCGTTTTCAATATTCTTTATTTTTCAAGTGTGAGTTCCTAATAATTCTATGAGACTCAAAATTAACAAAAATAAAAAAAAAACAGTCTATGTCACCAGAGTTTTATTGTCTATAAACAATCATCCTCTCTCTCTCTCTCTGTCTCTCTCTCTCTCTCCATGAGCACACATATACACACACATATTTAAAAAAATATTTTCAAATTGAGAGTTACTCATCTATATGATAACTAAGGATTAGTTATATGTAGTTGGCGTGTATGACAATTAACTTTATATTTACTTTGCAAATAATTTAATAATTTTCCAGCTCCCATGCTTCACCTGCATAATCATAATGCTTCTTTTTAAAAAATTTTAAATGTTTATTTATTTTTTGAGAGCCTGAGAGAGAGACAGAAAGTGAGCAGGGGAGGAGCAGAGGGAAAGGGAGACACAGAGTCCAAAGCAGCACAGAGACTGATGCGGGGCTCAAACTCAAGAGCCATGAGATCATGACCTGGGCTGAATTCGGATGCTCAACAACTGAGCCACCCAGGCACCCCTAATTATAATGCTTCTTGCTTCTTCCGCTAAAAAGAGTGATGACTAGGTTTTTGGTTTCATTGCTCCAATAAAGGGATATGGGTGAAGGTGGAGGGGAAGAGGCTGGCGCACTTCCAAGAGCTTCTTCCAGAACGTGGTGGGAAATTGACACTTTCTCTTTTCCCCAGAAATTTTTAAAGGAAAAAAAAATAAACAAAAATAAAAACTCCCCACACAGGATTGATGCTAGCCATCATTCCAACTGGAATAGTGTATATAATTGAATACATTTAATACTAAAATTACAATCAGTTAACCAATCGGTAATTATTAATATTAGAAATGTTGCAAAGGTAACTAATATTGGAGTCATTTACAATTTGATAGTAAAGTACTGAGGAAGCAGGACAGTAAAGTGGGTAAGATAGGAAGAGAGGGGTGAATGAAGGGTGAGTAAAAAGAAAAAAGAAATAGATCATTTGCTCATTTCCACATTTTGACATGGCCAATCTGTTCCTGTTCAAAACTGTATGCATAAATTCAAGCTATGCTCATAAATATCTATGCTTTACTAGTAAAGTCATGGGCATAACATGTTTTAGTGTTTAATCTGATTGGTATAAATACCAATCTGATTGGTATAAAATTTGTGGATCAATTACCCTACTTTTGTATTAGCGTAAATGCCTACAATTGACCCCCCCCCCCAGTGTTTAAGTGGATATTCAAAAATGGCATAACACTATTTTAATGTGTTGAACAAAGACACTGAATGGATGCTAGTTTGGGCAAGGAAAGGATGAAGAAGAAAGTAAAAGCAACAGATCAATGTCTCCACAACCAGGGAGAAACATTGCCCATTTTCTGTTCTGTCACTTGTTAATTAGTCAAATTATGGTGTGAAGAGTAGAGAATTTGAACATGTCACTTTACAAACTAGTAATTGCACTAGATATCTTAGTGTATTTCCTTCCTGGATCAATTTTGTCCTTAAGGCTATAATGTGGCTAAATGAAGAGATCTTGAAAATACAAATCCAAGCAAGAATTAAAGATAATGATTTTGCCCAAAATTTTTGCAATAACTCTCTGGAAATATTCCTATGGCTAGGATAATGTAGAATGATAGGATGGTATTGATTAAAGGCTTCTGTGTGTGTGTGTGTGTGTGTGTGTGTGTGTGTGTGTGTGTTTAAAGTTTATTTACCTTTAAAAAGAGAGAGAGAAAGAGCCAGGGAGGGGCAGAGAGCAAGGGGTGGACAGAGAGAATCCCAAGCAGGCTCCATGCTGTCAGCATAGAGCCATATGAAGGGCTCGATCCCACAAACCATTAGGTTGTGACCTGAACCGAAAGCAAGAGTCAGATGCTCAACCAACTGAGCCACCCAGGTGCCCCCATGTGTGTTTTAATTGATAGAACTGCTGCAGAGTCATGAAAGTTAGGCTAATAAAAATACTGTCAATAAACATTCACTATACTCAGTGAGATTAGCACAGCTATAATCTCAATTTTGTAAATGTGCTAACCAAAATGCATGTGCTTAACTAGCCAGACCAAGATCAAATAGTTAACAAGCCATAGAGTTAAGCTCTGGTGTGGAAAGACCAGATTTCAAGACATTTTCTTATATAATCTCAAAATTATTTCCCAGGTATTAAATACAACAAACACAAGAGAGTCAAAAGTGCTTGCTAACAAGGACTGTCACCATGTGCAGGACACTTGACATCTGTGGTCCTCTGCTGTGAAATAAAATTATTGGATTGGATAGTTAATTGGCAGGGTCCATGGCAGAGCACAGAGGTGTGAAACGTATCTCTATAATGAGAGATAGATGTCGACTTATGTTGTTTTGGTTCTAAGATGCCTTAGGTGAATTACTGCTCAATGACAAGAATGCAAACCACATGAAATGTTAAGTCCCTAATCCAGCCCCCTGAATAGAAGATCACCAAAATATGGCAAAAGGTTTGTCACATTGTGCCCAACACTTGATGGCAAAGTTTATCACAATGAGTGGGACCTGTAAATGTGAAATATTCAAAGTTCAAAGTGAGCCCAACAAATACTCATAGTCCCAGTTTCTTAAAAATGTTATTTTTTTTTAATTTTTTTTTCAACGTTTATTTATTTTTGGGACAGAGAGAGACAGAGCATGAACGGGGGAGGGGAAGAGAGAGAGGGAGACACAGAATTGGAAACAGGCTCCAGGCTCTGAGCCTCAGCCCAGAGCCCGACGCGGGGCTTGAACTCACAGACCGCGAGATCGTGACCTGGCTGAAGTCGGACGCTTAACCGACTGCGCCACCTAGGCGCCCCTAAAAATTTTAGTTTTAAATATCAGAACGATTTATGGAAAGTACTGTTTTAAAGTAGAAAGATGATTAAATCGTAAATCAATCTGGCGCTAGCTCTGTGAAAAACTGAGAAAGTGAGCTTGGCCAAATTATCTAAATCTCTGGGTCTCAAGTATCTTCATTTTCAAAATGAAGGAGTCACACTAGATAAACTCTAGAGACTCAATTCTGAACTTATCTGGTCTCATATCTATAGAAGAATATCGAGATGGAGAGAAAAAATACAGGACAGTGAAACTGTGTGCTCAATGTATTAGAAAAAAACATATGAAATATGAATGAAGGAAATATTTCTCAGTCACCAGAAAGAATGAGACCTTTCCATTTGCAATGACATGTATGGAGCTAGGATGTATTATGCTAAACGAAACAAGTCAGTCAGAGAAAGACAAATACCATATGATTTCACTCATATGTGAAATTTAAGAAACAAAACCAATGAACATAGGGGAAGGGGAGAAGAGAGGGAGACAAACCGTAAGAGACTCAAACTATAGAGAATAAACTGAGGATTGATGGAGGGGAGGTGGCCAGGGAATGAGCTAAATGGATGATGGGTTTTAAGGAGAACACTTGTTGGGATGAGCACTGGGTATTATATGTAAGTGATGAATCATTGAATTCTACTCCTAAAATCAATATTACAGTATATGTTAGTTAACAACGTAAATTAGAATTTACATAAGAACTTGAAAAAAAAAAGAAGAAAGAAAATATACCTACTTACCGTGTGTATCCTCAACTTTATATTCTTATGTATTTGTTGAAATGATTATTTTTTATTTATTTTGCTAATATAGTGTATTACATTAAGAAATTCTTGAATTGTAAACCAGTCTCCCATTCCTGGTACATTTGGTCATATGTAATACTTTTTCTTGTTTTAAGATTCTGTTCACTAAATTTAGTGTAAGGGTTTTGCATCTATGTTCTTCAAAGAATGAAAATGTTTCCCATGTGAATTTAACACAACTAGTGTACAATATTACAACCAAGACATGTTTCAAATATTACTAAAATTCATCTATAATTAATTACAGCACATAAAGTAATTTTAATGTAAGATTTTCTTAAAGTAGTAGGAAACTCCAGATTTTAAATGCCACATTTTCCTTTTAATTTCACAAACTTGACGTTTTTGTAAATGAGCATGAAATCAATGGAATTTATCTAAGAATCCGGAGTTGATCATAACTACTCAAATTTTGAGTTCATAATCCAGTTAGAGTGAAATATCATTCTTCAGGGCTACAGTACCCCAGCTATTTTTTGGGTACAAATTGCCTCCTAGGTTCTAGTTGACATTTCTTTTCTGTGCCCATGGTTTATCAATGTGTTTCTCCTAGTGTCCCAATCCTTTCAGGAAGTTTTATACAAAGGTCCTTGGTTTAATATTCTTTGAACAATGTTTTGAGATATTTGGATAATATGTACTATATAAATCTAATAAACAAATGGTAAATGTTAGAAAATATTAAATAGGAGCACACTAAAATGAAGATTCATTATGTTGTGTTTGACTTTGACAGTGTTCATAAAACAGAGCATGCTTAAATTAAATTCATTTCTAATATAACACCAGCTTACCACATGTTATGAACATGATTAAAATTTTTTGAACCTCCCTTAGAGTGATCACACTTTTTCTAAATATCTCAGCTTTAGAAATGTTGAGGTTGTAATACTCCAAATTATTGTTCAGTAAAAGGCATAGGTTATATATTAAGTCTGAATATATATATATATATCACTGTGGTCCCCAAAATGACATTTCAGTTTCCCAAACCTCATGGATTCAACTATAAAACATATTCAAGCATACTCGCATACTAAGATGATAAAAGTCAAAGCAATATGAACAGTGTAAAATGAAAAATGTAAAATTAGCTTCAAGCAAAGTATTACCACTAATTTTCCATACGTGATGGATTGTATAATATTCAAGCACTAAGCACAAAGGTGGAATATTTTATTTATTTGAAAACAAATATATTCAAATAAGAGTTGGCCATCTCTAGCATCTAGGTAGTCAGTCACTGAGATGAAAGTGTTCAGTTACCTTTTCCACTCCTTCTTATCCTGCACTTTTACTTTGTTCCCCATATGTCCTAAAACTCATGGCTCAACTCTAAGCGTGTAAGTGTATCATCACAGACTAAAAGTGATAAAGTGGAATCTAATTTTCCTCTCATGCAGAATTGCCATTTTATTGTTGTCACAATCAAGGGAAAGAGTGCCACATTGTTTAGTCAATCAAGTTAATTAATAGCAAACTCATCACTCAAGCCTGAATCGTAGAAACCATATATCTCACGCAACGGGGATCTCTAAACTCACTCCTTTATTCCTATCAGAGATTGAATGGAATAGAATGTAGACGACAAATGTAAGCATAGGTTTGAAATAGGTTATGCATGAATGTAAATCTTGTGTGTATTTAGGAAATCTGTCTCCTAGGAAATATATGGGAATAAAATGTTCATTTCTTCATTAATGTAATTAAATAGTGAAAAACATGATTTATGAAGCTAGTGAGACTAGATGAAAGAAGGCAAAGTGTCTCTTCTATATGAAAAAATTGTGATTCAGTAGGCCATCTTTAAATTGGTATGTCGATTACACATGGGGTTCACACTAAGGCCGGTAAACATACGTGTCCAGCACCAAAGAACAAGGTCATAATTTTCACCTCTTGAAACTAAAGAATGGGGACTTTCTATACAGGTTGATAGATAATCTACAGTTTATCCAGAGATTGTGAGTGTGTGTGTGTGGGGGGGGGGTGGGTGTGAGTGTGAAAGAGAGAGAGGGTACACATTTGGGTGGCAGATGTGTTGTCATTATTTATTTGTAACATTTAAAGCTTATTGGTACAGGTAACATCAGTGTAGCAAAGAAAGAGGGAAGTTAATTATACAATGTTAGATCAAGGGAAGAAAACCAGCTTCAACAAAAAACTATGCAATTATAGGGCTCCTGGGTGGCTCAGTCAGTTGAGCCTTTGATGTTGGTTTGCGGTTCATGGGTTTGAGCCCCAGGTCGGGCTCTGGGCTGACAGCTCAGAGCCTGGAGCCTGCTTCAGGTATTATGTTTCCCTCTCTCTCTGTATCCGCCCCCCCCCTCATGATCTGTCTCCCTCTGTCTCTCAAATAAAAATAAACATTTAAAGATATTTTAAAAAACCATGAAATTAGAACCAAATCCACGGTACTGGCAAAAGAGATTCGAACAAAAGACATTTTATGGTTTCAGCTACAACATGGCTAAAAAGTCAACATTTTCCAAAGTTAAAGGCTTTTAGTTTCCTAAAATACATACTAAACTTTCAGAACTCTGAAACTGTCCTACCCTGGCCATAGTAATGCAATAACATCCTTTTTTGCCTGCCAGTTCTATGGAAACATGGCAATCAAGCCATTACATTTTTTAGTGTTCCCTACCTTCTTGCCCAATATCTTTTCTCTTAGGGTAAAATCAATATTAGATTGCGGGAATGGAAACAAATCTACGAAATAGCTCTAACACTTAAGAAAATTGAAACTTACTTGAGAAATATGAGGGAGATGTAAGCATACAAACACACGCATATGCATACATATATCAGAACCTCAATATGAATACATTTCTATTTCAATCCTAAGCACCTACAAGAGTGTCTTTCCAGTTACTAAATTACCAACAAATATTTTAATAAATGAATACTGAAGGTAATAGGTAAGATTAGAATTACCTTTGGAGATCAGAAAGGGCCAGTCAGTGTGCACTAACGTGGACAGGTAAGTCTTCAGAGCAAAGATCAATTTGACACATGATTAGAATCTGCGTAAGCAGAGAGGCATATGGAAGATGTTGCATAACATGAGCAAAGATGTAGAAGTATAATAATCATGATATGTGTGAAGGGAAGTGAAAGCAAAAAGAGTAAATTTAGCTGGTAGTTTATACTTATCTATATAGGGTAATATAAGATCATATGAGATAGGAAGAAGATATGGTTTAACTTTCTGAAAATATCAGTTGTCCTGTTGTAGTCATATGGACTCTTCCATACATGTAGTGGTTAACCGGCATACAAAAGATACAGACTTTAGTGTTTGGGATTTTTTTTATAAGATAGATTTTTATTATCCTTGTTATATACAACAAAGCAAAACCTTAGAGATGTGGGTCCTGTTCACATTATCAAATATTTCCACAACACTTGTTTACACAGTATGGTAGACATTATTGGTCTCCTATCCAGTAAATGCCCACTTTTCCCTTTCCTAAACTTTTCCTCATTTTATTGATGTACACACTGTTCTCCTCCCTCTGCTACATGTGCACACACACACACACACACACACACCATGTGCTTTGGGCGATATTGGCCCCAACCTCTGCAGGCTCCAGACTTCTTTGAAGGTACATCATTCTCCCAACCCTATGCCATAATGATTTTTTTTTCAAGAATTAAAGCCTAAGGTAATCACTTTTTGATTTTTTTTTTTTTACTTGATTGCAGGGATTGGGTTTAAATATTTCCTCTCCACCACAGCTTAACATAATTCAATCAAGGGTAGAGAGGAAAGTTTTGTTATGGAATATTGCAAAAGACATCCTTTTGCCTATTAAAAAAAATCACAAAAGAAGCTCTCTCTTCCACTGAATGACCGAGCGTGCAGGCGATAAGCCTGAATTTGCTGCCTCCATTTTGTAATCACATAGAAGATCACAGGACACTAGATTAAGCCAAATGCCAAGCTTGAGCCATTTCTGAACTTCCTATATATGCATCACTAAATTACCTTGTGCATGTAAAGCTTATATCTGTTTTTTGTCACCTACAGCTGAAACTATCCTAATTAAAATACAGAACTTGAAAAAATCCAATTAAAGGACTAAGCACAGATTATGGTTTTGTTCATATGTTATTCTATGCCAATCCCTCATAAAACATTTATGTGCAGAGTTTTTATAGTAAAGATTGACCTTTTAGTATTCTAAAATCTTTCTATAATATGACACAGTTTCTTGTTAGCATAAGACAAACTTAATTAACTCTGAGCATTTCTGTTACTTTAGATAAATCCAATGGCATGTCCTTAGAGTAAAGTAATTGGCTTCCCAGTATAATGCACATTATACTAATTATAATACATCCTCTGAACATGACAGAATACATGTGCCTTAAATTAACTTCATTTGAATATAGGGAACATGGGGTGATACCTCCAAATTCATATTCCTTCTTTTTTTAAGTTAGACTTACTTCTTCTCAACTCTAGTTATTTATCTGGTCAAATGAAATATTTCTCTAAGGCAATCAAGGAGTCAGGGACAATCTGCAGTATGCATGTAGTCTAGGAATATCATGGCACCAAATGTGTGGTTTACACATATTTCAAACCATGAGAAAAAAAAATCGCCAGTTGGCTTTTCTTTTGGAAGACACTTTTTCAAAAGTTCATTGAAACCTTTGAAGGGCCTTTATGGATTTTACCTTTATGATAAATAAGCCCCACACTCTGAAAATCACTTAAAGCGAAAGCACAAGTATCTATGACGTCATTTGAAATCTCAGTGCCTGAGTCTCTTGTTTGTAGATGCTTGAGGGCTGCCTTTGTGCTGCAGGAATGATTTCATTTACTTAAAATATGTGTTCTATTAAACGATTGATTTTTTTTCTCATAAATTTCCCATATCATCTCTCTGCTTGAAAGAAGCAAAGTGTGTATTTGGTGGTGTCACGGTCAGACCAATTATGTTTTGCTGTGAGCATTCCCATCATCAAGAACTCCCATATTTAGGCCAGTAAGACAGCCTCAAATCAGAGATGGTTGCAAGGAATTGAAATCAAACAACTCTTCCCCAATAGGTTAACTAGAGGGAAGATGGTATGACCTGCCAAAATCACAGAGTTATTTATTGTTAAGAGCTGTAACTTAGATACTGAGGCTCCAAACATCAGACCAGCTCTATTCATCACTGCTTATCTAAACATCCACCTGTTTGATAAGGCAAAGAAGCACCGATCCTAAAGCAATTATAATTATTTTAATTATACCTTTATAGTATAATACTACTGCTAATAAACTTAGACATATTCAGTGTACATAATCACACATAGTCTTTATCAACTAGTACTCGAGTTTAATACTGTGCCCACTTTATACGTAATGAAACTGATACAGAAATTAACATCAAACATGGCACACAATCAGCAAGCACACAGATTTATGATTTTTTTTAATATTTTGAGTTTATTCACTTTGAGAGAGACAGAGAGAGAAAATGGGGGAGGGGCAGACAGAGAGAGAGAGAGAGAGAGAGAGAGAGAGAGAATCCAAAGCAAGCTCCACACTCTCAGCACAGAGCTGGATGCAGGGCTCGAACCCATGAAATATGAGACCGTGACCTGAGCCAAAACCAAGAGTCAGAAGCTTAACCAACTGAGCCACCCAAGCGCCCCAGTAAGCACTATGCTTGCATACTCTGAAAATCACTTAAAGGAAAGCACAAGTGAGTATATATGATGTCATTTGAATTCTCAGTGCTTGATTCTCTTAGTTGTAATGCTTGAGGGCTGCCTTTGTGCTGCAGAAATGATTTCATTTATTTAAATTTAAATTTGAAATCTAAAATTACTAAATACATGGCCATCAACTTAAATATGTTTGATAGCTATATTTATCCATACATTTAGGTGAACAACGGATGACCCCCAATTTAACCTGTATTCCTTTCTCTGCTTAAGAATCCACATCTTTAATCATTGAAAAATCATCCTTATTAAGATAGTCTTTCTTTTAATATTTCTGAGATTTTTGTCTTCCTCTTTTCCTTTCATAAAGTCATAGCTCTAAATATTGCAATTTCTCTTGGGGTGAAATTCAAGGTCACACGTACCTCCATCATTGAGACTTGCAATGATATTTATGCTATGTAACTCTGAAGATGTCAGGCCACAACTGAATGGATGAGGAGAGGATGACTGAAGAGGTCGACCAGAGTCGGGCCACTTTTATTTTGTGCACATTTAGAATGTGGATATTGAGTTTCTCATTAATCTCTGTTAAGAGGTCGAGCTGAGAAATCATGAAAATCCAATGATCATGTTCACAACAAAACAGAGAAAGTTGTTCTTCACAGACAGAATAAAAGTCAAGAACATCTGAACCTGGAGAAGTCGAGAAAGAAAATGAAAGATTCAGAAAAATGAATAAAGTAGTAACATAGGTGCCACTGTACCTCTGTCCCTCACTTCATGAGAAAGCTCCAAACATGCCCAATGAATGATTATTGGTTAAGTTATTTTCATACAATTTTGTTGCAGTTAATTAAACTAAATCACATTTTATGGGAAACTCATATATAGAAACCATCACGCTTTCTTTGTGAGGACATAAGTCTACATCATGTTGGCAAACGGGCAGATTTAATGAAACCAAAGAAATAAAATTAAAAAAATAATTCCTGCGAAGCATACATTTTTTATCATTAAAAACTATGTTCTTGTGTTTAAGAATATTACTTACCCTTTGGGCTTGTGTTATAACAGAGCTTGGTGTAGTTGTACATTAACTTATTTAATTATGAAATTGAGAATGTGAGCCAAGCATCATTGAAAGGTATTGGTTAAAGCATCATTGGTTATATCAAAATAAGAAAAACATCAAAATCTCATCTATTTGTTTTGTTTTGGGGTGGTTTTTTTGGCAAATTGATTTTCAAGTACATATATAAATTCTTTTTAATGTTTAATTATTTTTGAGAGAGAGAGAGAAAAAAAAACAAGCAGGGGAAGGGCAGAGAGAGAGTGAGACACAAAATCTGAAGCAGGCTCTAGGCTCTGAGCTGTCAGCACAGAGCCTAACATGGGTCTTGAAGCCAGAAACCGTGAGATCATCACCTGAGCCAAATTTGGACACTTAACCTCTTAACCCCTTAACCTACTGAGCCACGGGGGCACCACAAATACATATCTAAATGAAATACTTGAGATTAGCCCAAAAAAATCTGGGAAAAAAGATCTCAATGAGAGCATTTACACTTCTCAGTTTCATAACTTACTCAAAAATAAAGTAAACAAGACAGTGTGGTACAGTCATAAGGATAGACATACAAATCAATGGAATAAAATTGAGAAAGAGGAAAGAAAGAAAGAAAGAAAGAAAGAAAGAAAGAAAGAAAGAAAAAGAAAGAAATGAGGCATTTTTGATTAACTGATTTTGGACATAGGTACCATGACATTGCAATGGAGTAAGGATAGTCTTTTCAATAAATGGTGCTGAGATTCCCAAATATCTACATAAAAATGAAGTTAGAACTTACTTCACACCATATACAAAATTAACTCCAAAGTCAATTATAGATCTAAATTTAAGAGCTAAAATTATAAATTACAAAAGAAGAAGAAGAAGAAGAAGAAGAAGAAGAAGAAGAAGAAGAAGAAGAAGAAGAAGAAGGGATGCTTCGATGGCTCAGTTTGTTAAGGATCTGACTTTGGTTCAGGTTATGATCTCATGGTTCGTGAGACTGAACCCCGCACTGGGCTTTCTGCTGTCAGCGCAGAGCCCACTTCAGATACTCTGTCTCCTTCTCTGTTTGCACCTCCCCTGCTTGCATTCTCTCTTTCTCTTTTTCTCTCTCTTAAAAATAAACATTAAAAAAATGCAATAGCAATACATGCTACATCCTGTGTGAAAGAATTTGCTAATGGAAATGCTTTTAATTTGCTTTGAAAATATTGTACTAATGACAAAAAAAAGCAGTCACAAAAACCACATATTGTATCGTTTTCTTTGTATGAAATAGCCAGAAGAGGCAAATCCATAGAGACATAAGGCAGGGTCATTATTGTATAGTATTGGTACAGGGAGGAATGGAGAGCAGCTGTTAATGGGTACACGGCTTTCTTTTTAGGTTATGAAATATTCTGAAATTAGATCATGGTGATGGTTGCAGAACCCTGTGACTGCTAAAAGAAAAGCCTCAATTGCACATTTTTAAAGGGTGACTTTTATGACATATGATTATATATCAATAAAGCTATATAAAAAGTGGCTCGGTTGGTTAAGCGTCTGACTGTTGGTTTTGGCTCAGGACATGATCTCACAGTTTGTGAGTTCAAATCCCACATTGGCCTCTGTGCTGACAGCCCTGGAGCCTATTTTGGATTCTCTCTCTCTCTCTGTGTGTGTGTGTGTGTGTGTGTGTGTCCCTCCTCCACTCACGGTCTCTCTCAAAATAATTAAATAAATAAAATTTTTTAAAATTACAAATAATAAAATATGTGGTAAGTTATAGATCTGGACCTTGAACCCATGCCATCTGGTTTCAGATCTGCATACACCAACCAATCCTTACTCTTCATATGGAGCATTAGTCTTACAGATCTCCTGTGATCTCTCCAGTGGCATCATGAGGAGCCAGGTAGAAATGACTATTTTAGGCCTGAAGATTAGGTGGAATTGCTTGAAGTGACAATGAAGAAGACAGAGCCCATGGGTGCATGGGTAAGAGGACAGAAAAGCAAACCTTTGCTTTGTAAATCCGATGGTCTCCTTCATCGCATGCACCCATGCTGCTGCTAAATAGATTTAGTCCTGAATACACTTTTTTGTACTTTTCGTTCATGTGTTAATAATTTTTACTTCCTGTAATTTGTTTCAATAAATGATGAAATCTCTCTTTTGCCTTCTTAAATCTATGCAAATGTCGTGTTGAAATAATACAGATGTGGCTAGATGTAATAAGATTTATCACAAGTTTATATTTATCACAAGTTTATACTCCATTAATGACAGCAATTTAACCTCCTAAGTCAACTCAATTTCAATTCTCATTTCTTTGAAAAGGAAGGTTCTAAAGACTGCACTTATTTAAATGTGGAATTAATAAAGAAATCAACATATTGCATTTACAGACAAAGTATGTTCCTAGCTAATGTATTAAACCAATATGTAAGAGTAACCATGGTCAATATATTTTTCTAAATATTAATTCACCAGCAAACCAATATCTTGCCTACGATGTTTCAATTCATATGGAAACCATTCATTATCCCAGCAAACATCCAAAGCACAGAAAAATCAATGGACTGTGCACACCAACCAATAAATGAAACTTATGGTTCCATAAAATTGTTACATGCAACTGTTTATTCCACATATATGGTAATCTAATTTGGTCAGGTTTTTACATATATTAGTGTTGACTTTTCCCAAAATGGCATTAAATTTGGGGAATCAACATTACAACTTAGGGTTTCTCCTTTTATTGTATAAAATATGTACATTGGAAGTTACAAGATGATATGGCTTTATCGATACTTTGGTAGATAGGCAAATACCAACTTTATTACTTTTTAACCCTAGAGTATGAATATTTTAGTATCAGAAGAAAGCCAGCAGTTTGAATGGACCAAGATGGAGATCATTTCCTTGTTCATGTTAAGAGCAGTTTGTGAAAAGAAAGTAACTACTGGTTTATGCCACTAGGTTATTATGGAGAGGTAATTAGTTTCTTTGGTTCTTATAAGAATAATAGAAGTTCTCACTTTCACTTAAAAGCTTGGGAGTTTCCGGGTGCCTGGGTGGCTCAGTCAGTTAAGTGTCTGACTTTGGCTCAGGTCATGATCTCCTGGTTCGTGAGTTCCAGCCCCGCGTGGGGATCTGTGTTGATGGCTCAGAGATTGAAGCCTGCTTGGGATTCTGCGTCTCCCTCTGTGTCCCTCCCCTGCTCATGCTGTTTCTCTCTCTTTCTCTCTCTCTCTCTCTCTCAAAAATAAATAAAACATCAAATATAAATTTTAAAGTCGGGGAGTTTGGAGATTTTTCACATAGGTGACTAACCTTACATTTGGTTAGAAATGTGCATTGTTCATTCATAGGACTATATTTTTATTTTACTATCATATTTTTACCACAGTTTTTTGTTTTTAATTTGACTTCATATCCAGGAAGAAATTGCAAGTAAAGTGCAAGTCATTAGAACCCATGCAGGCTGACAACTTCAGTGGGAAAGGCCAGTTGCCACAGAAACCCTATGTAACTTCTCTTCCTTGGAGGAAATGTTCCACCTTGACTTGTGCATTTCAGATGTCTCCATGCCTAATAAATATACCAAGCTTTAGAGGCCACCTTTTTGTACATCTGTTTTAAAAGAGCCAACCTACTATAAAAAGTGACATTAACCTTTAATTTTAATTCCTTTCTCTCTCTTAGTCTAGGCTGCTGGATTGCTCACTCAGTATAAAATCATGCAGCGTGTTATTGGAATGTCATCAATGTGAATAATGGATCCCACACTTGTGGAGATGAACCTCAGAAAGAAGGGTTACCAATATGGCTGCCATCGTTCACACAGGACATTTTGAATGGAATGTCCTGGATATCCAAAGAGCCAAATGATACCAGTCCGAAAAGCTATGACGGTGCTTTAAAAAATTCCGTAGATTTTGAACACACCAAGGATGACAAATACATTAAAGAAATGTATTAATAAACTCGATGGTCTTTCAATGGGAACTTTCACTTTTCTATTTTTCTAACAGTGAAACCGGAATGAATGCAGGTTATGGGTAATATGAGGATGGTGTGCCAATGGCAACTCCAGCACTGGCTGCTTTTAGAAGATTGGACCTTGAACTGGACATACAACAGTGAAGTCAATATAAGTAATATCTCTCAGAAATATTACATCTACCTATCACATGTCATTTTCTGAAAATTATTTATGTCTTTGCATTTGTTGTTTTTGCAAAGAAGACACACTTGCCTTTTGAAAAGAAAAATATCAGAGACACTTCTTAAAATTGTATTAGTATACATATGAGTAAAATCACTTCATTATCTAACATTGATGGGTTTGTCTTATTCAAATGCTAGAGACTAATATTATACATGCCACAGGTTGATAGAGATCACTAACTCTTGTATGATGCGAATTTTTAAAATTGTTCTCAATCAGAATGGGTTTTGAGTGGTCAGAGGACAATTTATCTGCTTACTAGAAGACTGATTTTCAATGGCAGAAGAAAGCCTCTTCACCTAATATGAATTATTTCTTCAGCAAGGTATGAAACAGACTAATTGAAAGGGTATCAACTGAGAGAAAACATAGTGTGCAAGAGAGCTTCATTTGGCCTCATTTTAGCCACTTTTCCTCTTTCTCCACCATGCTCCCTTCTTTGGAAGGCTGACCCGCAGGGATTACATTAAAAGTTCCTACCTCCTCTGATAGCTGGTAAAGCCTCTACTAAAGAGCAGGAGAACAGCGGAAAATAGGTAGATGAGGACAGCGTATTTAGTTCCCTGCCGCCCTAGTTGTGAGACTACCTCAGGCTGGCTGTGTTTCTCTACCAATGGAGACTTTCTGTCAAGAGTTGACTACACAGTTAGTCACCTTTTGGGTTCTGCCAACCAATCCCTCTCCCTCATTCCTTTAGATGTAAGAATGTGTCACATTTGTCACTGTAAGTTCTGGATTAATGAACTATTATTTCTGGTTTCCTTGTAACTATACCTTTATAAATTAGCCACTATTTATGATAGTTCATGTGTTCCTGTTGGGACCTGACTGATCCCATAGCATAATGTGGGATCAAATGGAGACCTGCTTTTTCTCTACAATCTCTACACAGAGTGGAAAATGTATTCAGGTATCTAGATCTAGTCTCCACAGAATATAAAGACCCAGAATATCTGAAGAATTGTGTCACTGTTTCTTCTTTTCCTTTTCCTTTTGTTTTTCTTTTCTGATGCCCCTTTTGCTTGCATAAAGATGGAAAAATCCAGCTACAGGAGTTTTCTAATGTCATGACCTATATTATTCTTCTCATGAGGAGATATCCTTTCTAGGTTGAGAAAGATAGAAGACACATATCTAAACTAATCACATTGAGGGGAAGCCTTCTCTTTATTGTCCAGCAAAATAAATATTCAAGTTCCTTGCACTTTCAATTATTTTTGCCAGGTAATCATAAGATATATTTGACCTGCTGCATACTAAATTAAAAAATAACTATTGCTATCTCCCTAGTATAGAATTCATAGATTATGCCTTTTCTCAAAAAGATGCATTTGTTAAATTTTTTAATGTTTATTTTTGAGAGAGAGAGCACGTGGGGGAGGGGCAGAGAGAGAGAGGGAGACACAGAATCTGAAGCAGGCTTCAGGCTCCAAGCTGTCAGCACAGAGCTCCAAGCAGGGCTCGAACCCACAAACCGTGAGATCAGGACCTAAGCTGAAGTCAGATGCTTAACCAACTGAGCCACCCAGGGACCCCTCAAAAAGATGTGTTCGTAATGAAAGTTGTATGTAATGAAAATGGACCAAAAAAGACTACTTTTCAGAAGTCAATAGTCAATTCCCTCTTGATTTTGCCAGCACCTCGCTGGTTACTCTTTTTCATCACTATTTGCAGATTCCTTCCCTTATTGCTATCCTAACTATGAGGTAAACCTCCCTTTATCTATCTACATACACTCTTAGTTTTTCTCACCAAGTCTTATTACCTTAAATAACTTTCATATGCCAGGGACTCCTAAATTTATCTCCAGCATGAATCTCTGCCTAATCTCCTGACTCATATATCGGAGTACCTACTCAATAGCTGCATTTGGGTATCTCATAAACATCTCACACTCAACACTTCCCAGACAAAGCTGCCGATTTGAACTCCAAAGTCACCACCCACCGCCTTCCCCTTCTCCCTGGCTACGCAGTCTGAAGTTGGAATCATCCTTAACTGCCATCTCTCTTTCATACCCTATAACCAATCCGTCAGCAAATCCTACTGATGTATGTTAACGATGTATGAACAATTCACCTCCTTCTGACCATCTCCGTTGTTATGTCTCTCTGGTCCAATCTGCCGTCAACATCTCTGCCTTTAAATGTTGCTCTGTGCTTCTAATTGGCTTCCCACTTCTGTAGCCTCACCCCCCACCCCCAAACTGTCTATTATCTCTACTACATCCAGCATGATAGAGTAAAAACTGAGGTGAGATGACGTTTCTGTATTTATAATTATGCAGCGACAGTCATCTGCATTAATTTCCCAGGGCAGCCCAACCAAAGCACCACAAGCTAGGTGGCTTCAAGCAATATAAATTTGTTCTCACAACTATGGAAGCTATGTTCAGAAATAAGTTGTCAGCAGGGGGCGTTTTCTTTCTGAATACTTCAGGAAAGAATCTTTCATTGCCTCTCTCCTTGTTGCTGGTGGTTGTTGGCAACCATCAGCACTCCTTGGCTTGAATCTGCATCACCCCATCTTTGCCTCCATTTTCATGTGGCCTTCTTCCCTATCTTTGTATATAGATATCCCGTTCATTTCTCTTATAAAGATACCAGTCATTGAATTTCGAGCCCACCCTATTGCAATATGACCTCATGCTTAATTACTCTGCAGAGACCCTATTTCCAAATAAGGTCCCATTGACAGTCTCCGGGTAGACATGATTTTCAGGGGGCCTCTATTCAAGCTGCAGGTGCCTCCATTCCATTTAGAGCGGTGGGACTTTCTTATGGCAACTACATTTCCTAGAAGATATTTGACAACATCTGGAGGCATTTTTGGCGTTAACAACTGGAGTTGCCACAGGCACCTAGAGATTAGAGGCCTCAATGCTGTTAAACATCATGCAGTGCACAGAACAGCATCCCCAAACAAAGAAATATCAGAACCAAAATGTTAGTAATGTCAAAGCCGAGAAACCTTGCTCTTGGAATAAAAGTCAAGATGCTAACTAACAATGGTCTAACAGCCCTTCATGTCTGTTTATTGTCCTCTCGCTCCAATTCATCCTCCTTTTCTTTGAGTAGACCAGTCATGCTCCAACATTCACTTTTGGCTTTTCTGGAATTCGTGCCTTTCTGACATCAGCATGATAAAATCCCTCACTTCCTTCAGGTCCTTCTTCAAAATGTCACCATCTTGATGTGTCCTACATGGATAACGCCATTTCAATGAAAACTGCCATCCCAAACACTGATAATTCCCATTATTGGGTTCTATTATTTTCATAGCACTTATAGCTTTCTTTCACATGCTTACTTATTAAGTGTATGGTCAAACTTTTCATCTTCCTTCTCCGAAACAAGTTACATAACACAGGGATTTTTTTGTCCGTTTTATTGAGTGATATGTCCCCAGTGTCTCGGCTGAAACAGTGGTGCCAATATAACCATGTGGGATGAATACATACTTGAATAAACTAATCAATAGATTAAGATACTTGTTGTGCACCACCCGGAGACAACCATGACCACTGTATCGTCCAAAAGGACACAAATAGAATGAAATTGTACACTCACAGGTTTAGAATGCACAGTTCGTGTAATCCAAATATTAAAACTTTATCTTTAAATAAGATTGGATCAATTGTTTCACTTATGACCATAGGAAAAAAAGATACCTAAGTTTGTTTTTAATTCACCAGAAAGTCTATAAAGAGGGGCCATATGAATATTCAGATGATGCATCCATAATTCAAAATGTTTTGTAACCCCCTCTAGAGGCTATGACATTTCTGACTTTAAGGCATATTATTTTGAATGGCATTAACAGAGGCAAATCAGTGGTCTTTGGAATAAGCTAGAAGTCATCAAAGCAAGCCTGGTGAGTCAAGAAAGAGAATGAATAAATTGTGTAATGCGTGCTAGTGAAGCTATGAAATAAGGTAATAGATACCATGTGTAATGTCATTACCTGTATTAAAAGAAGGTGCCTCTTCCAGAAAAACTCTTTGGGACTCTATTCATTTATTCTAATTCATTCACATTTTACATAATGATACGATGACCACAATGAAATAAGTGCGGAATATATAAAGTAGTAGTAAAACACAGGCTCAAATGAGAAACAAAGCATTTTAAATAGTTCAAAAATAATAGGTAAATATGGAATAGGTTTTTAAAAACCTTATGCAAATAAAACTAAAGAAGTGTGGCAAATCACCATGAATATACTGTCTGAAAAATAGTAGCCACTACGTAAGTACTTGTTGGATTAACACATATACAGTAAAACATTGATTTGTGAGCATAATTCATTCTGCAAACGTGCTTGTAATCCAAAGCGCTTGTCTATCAAAACGAATTTCCCCAGAAGAAATCATGGAAGCACAGATGGTTTGTTCCACAACCCCAATATATTCATATAAAAACGAATACAATATTGTAATATAATACAAAATATAAAGAAATAAAAAATATAAATAAAAATAAACAAATTAACCTCTACTTACGAGGTCAGTGTACAAGGATGTCCTTCTTATAGATAAGGTTTTCAGTCACAGTATCACTGCTAGTTGCTTTTCGTTTATCCAAAGCAGAAGCAACTTTTCTACATCTTTCAGAACATGTGGCCATTGCTTTGATATTCTCATGACTCCTTTTGTTACATCTAGCCCCTTTATTTCTTCTTTCTTCTCATAATTGTGCAAATGGTCTATATAGACTTCTGATGAAATCTTGCAATTTTGGCCACTCACATACCTTGTTCATATTTTTCAATGATTTTCTTTTTAAAAAAAAATTAATGTTTATTTATTTTTGAGAGAGACAGTGCATGAGCAGGGGAGAGACAGAGAGAAAGGGAGACACAGAATCCCAAGCAGGCTTCAGGCTCTGAGCTGTCAGCAGAGTCTGATGCTGGGCTCGAACTCACGAGCTTTAAGATCATGATCTGAGCCGAAGTCGAACGCTTAACCAACTGAGCCACCCAGGTGTTTACCGTCCCCACCCCACCTCCGACACACACACACTGGTTATTTTCTTCTTAACTTCCTCTGTAGTCATTTCCTTCCTCTTACCACCTTTCTTTTCAACACTTTTCTGCATTGGGGCCATTGTATACATTTGCACGGATGTTGCCAACAGTACAGTAATACACTCTTGTCACATACTGTATTTAATGTAACTGGCAATAAGGCAGCAGAGAAGAGGGTCTATATCTGCAGGTAGCCTGACCTAGAATGAAGCTAAGCATTCCTAAGCTTACTCTTGTATGGAAAAGCAGAGGACTGTCCATAGGTGCTTTGAAGTGACAAAAAATACACTAGTACCAGTCGTGGGCACCTTCCAACGTTCTGAAAAATCACTGATATTGGGCCGCCTGGGTGGCTCAGTCGGTTAAGCGGCCGACTTCAGCTCAGGTCATGATCTTGCAGTCCATGAGTTTGAGCCCCGCATCGGGCTCTGTGCTGACGGCTCAGAGCCTGGAGCCTGCTTCGGATTCTGTGTCTCCCTCTCTCTGCCCCTCCCCTGTTCATGCTCTGTCTCTCTCTGTCTCAAAAATAAATAAACGTTAAAAAAATCACTGATATCTTCCAGACACTGCAGCCTGAGACCAAGCATCCAAGCATGGGAGACAATCACCCACAATACCACAATGGGAGAGAGAGAGAGAGAGAGAGAGAGAGAGAGAGAGAAAAGAACCATTAGCTCAGTTATGATCATGTGATGTTCAGAGTCACATATTACATGTATTGTAAGCCATGGCTTGTTTATCAAGTCAAAATTTATTAGAAATGTTTGTACATCTTGCAGAAGACTCACAAAACAAGTTACTTGCAATCCAAGGTTTTAGTGTATATTGTTTTCAATAAATGCCCAGACTTTGCTGAAATATATTTGCAAAAGTAAAATAACACCTTTTTACTTTTTCTTTTTGAAAAATGCTAATTCTTATGTGAAAAGCCTATTATACCTTCTGATCCTAGGCCATTTCTAAGTCAGAAGCACCACCTGCACAATTCTGTATTTTTTGGAAAATATTTTGCTTGGATTTATCCTATAGAATGGCTCTGAATTTGAAATGCTATAATGCCGCAATAAATTTAAAAAGTGCCAATGTTCATTTCATGACCCAATGGAACAGCATGTGGAATTTCTGTCTGCATGTAGGTAATTAATACATCATGGCCAACGTTCCTTCAGCGGCTTTCAAATAATCAAATGATTATCAATTGGGAATTTAAAATAATTTATTATGGACAGTGGTAAGAAGACATAATTTTAAATTATGTATGCCAATTTGTTTTGGTTCTAAACAAAGTGAAATTAATAAATATCATGTGAAAATGATACATATTTATCGTCTATTACTTGGAGCAATAGAGAAATTAACCTTCTGGAAAATAAGATTGTTCTCTAAAAAAAAAAAATTACAGTGCTACATGTCATTGGATAAATAATTGCTAAATGATGTTTACATCTCTCTTATTGAAATTTCTTTGTGTTTCAACTGTTAAAAACAAGACAACAGGCCCAAAATGGAGTTCACTTATGCTAAGCCCCGTGTCACCAAAGAGACTTAATTATAGTTTCTAGTCTCCCAGAAATGGAATCTGAAACCAGTCAATCAGAAATTGCCTGACCAGCACCAGGAGAGTAATCTGCCTAATGCACTCTGCCATCCCCTGAAGGAGGTAAATAACTAACCCACTTTTTTTTTTTTTTGCCTGGATAACTTCCTCATTCCTGCTCCTTTCTGACTCTAAAAGTCTTTCCTCTAATTGACTTTCCATTTGCTACATTGGATGGTGCCCAATTCAATTAAATTTTTGCTGAAATAAACTTAAAATTTTACATATGCCTCAGTTTATTTATTATTTTTTAAGTTTATTTATTTGTGAGAGAGAGAAAGAGAGAACACAAACAGGGGAGGCACAGAGAGAGAGGAAGACACAAAATCTGAAGCAGGCTCCAGGCTCCAAGCTGTCAGCACAGAGCCTGACATGGGGCTCAAACTCATTAACTGTGAGATCATGATCTGAGCCAAAGTCAGAGGCTCAACCAAATGAGCCACCCAGGTACCCTGCCTCTGTTCATTTTTTAACAAAATCTTAGCTCTGGTAGTGACTAAGTTAGATGTGCAAAGCTTGTCCTGTTCCGGAATCGAGTTTACCCAACTTGGGAACATCTATGCTAGCTGTCTTGCAGGACTATATAAAGATAGTGGATGTTACTCCCAACAGAGAAGGTTATGTGGCTCACAGCATGTAATTCATAATTATCAATCCTCTCTCCATCCCCTCAACTCACCATTCCTTCTTGAGTAAAGAACTTACTCATAACAGGGTCGGGGAACCTGGGTGGCTCAATTAAGTGTCTGACTCTTGATTTTGGCTGAGGTCATTTTCTTACAGTTCATGAGTTAGAGCCCTGCATCTGGCTTTGTGCTGACAGCATGGAGCCTGCTTGGGGTTTGTTCTCTCCCTCTCCCACCTCTCCCTGTCCCTCTCCTGCTCATGCTATCTCTCTCTCTCTCTCTCTCTCTCTCTCTCTCTCTCTCTCTCAGAATAAATAAACATTTAAAAACAGGGAAGTTATTCATAGCAAGATATTTATAGATGTTTGTTGAATTGAATTTATGAAGTGACAAAATGTTATTTAATCCATGAGACAAAATACAATCTTTATAAAGTTTAAAATCATCATTTGTTTGGTTCTACCATATTATTATTATGATTATCATTATTATTATTGTTTTAGTTTTGTCAATTTTACTCATGCATTTTAACTCCCAATTCTGTTCTGAAAGCAAATAATAATTAAATCACTTCCTTTTGCTTCTAATAGGTCGCTGAGTGTTGCACTGTTTATGAAATCAAAATATCTTGAAATTTTGGCTCAATCCCTATTTGGGGCACGCAGATACAGATTTGAATGGAATTTGGAAAAGATTAATAAAAACATGAAAAGTCCTGACAGATTTGATTTATGAGTTTAGATTAACATAATTACAGAGTACATATCTTAGGGATAAAAAAATAATCCTTAAGGGAAACTATCATGAAAAAAACAAGCATAACTACAACAATTGTTCAAGACAATGAATTACATCACAGGGAAGGGAAAAAATGGATATATTCGTTAAGAAAGTTTAACACTACACTTCAAAGAAACCTAGAAAAAGAACATTCAGGCTGTAGATCAGAAATGATAACCTACGAGAACCTTATAGCAGCTGTTGGATATTCTCCCCAAGGAAGCAAGGTAGGGTCAGAGTTATCGCAATTATTGACAATGGATGAAATGAAGAAATTATGAATCCTGTAGTTTTTAGTCAAAGATTAAGACGACTTCATGAATTCCATTTTGTTCTCCTCTGCATTTTTAATTACACACGTGCATGTGTACGGGAAAATATTCTGGGCAGAAGTTCAATTATGATACTCTGAAGAGAGAAGATGTTTAAATTTCTATTTGAGTGACAACAAATAAATGATAAATACAGTATCACAGCGCGTGGCTGCTTCTTTTAGATAGCACAAATGAATAGAAGTCAACTTTTTGTTTTTCTTTTACTTTCCGTTTCTGTTGGCATCTTGCCAAAGCTTAAAATATAAGACCCAGAAATGACCCTTTCAGCAGGTGAACAGACGTCTCACTGGAATGATTAAAGGAAAGTCCTTGCTCCACCTGGACAGATGATCTAACAGCAATTTATAGCTTTTCTAAGAGCGATTCCAAAAATGTGTAAATCCCATCATATCCAATTTCTCTTAACTTTTTTAGTCAAATCTTTCTTTCAAAATCTTAAGTCGTCTTAATCAGCCTTAATTAGGGTGTCTATGAAGCTTAAAAAAAAAACACTGGCATATAATATATTTAATGTAGAAAGGACCAAATTCCTTAGTTGATTCTTCCTCTGCCTCTCTTTGATGCTAAGAAAATGTGTTCTTTCTCAGGATGGGTCACCACAGCGATGAACACGACGCATGATCATTTATGGTGTGAGTTTTTGCTTGTCAGCTTTCAGTAGGACTATGGCAGGAACGTGGTTATCCTGAGCACTGTTCTTCTGAACAGTCCATTGGCATTTGGGGAGAAAAGGAAAGACTAAAATAATTTCAGCTTGAGTTTTTAAATGTGATAGTTCCAATTAAAATGGCCTTTGCTTAAACAGATGAACTTAGGGGAAGGGACGGGGATGGGGGGAAGAGAGAAAAGCAAACCAGAAGAGGGTCTTAACTATGGAGAACAAACTGAGGGTAGATAGAGGGAGGTGGGCAGGGGATGGGCTAGATGGGTGGTGGGTACTAAGGAGGGCACTCGTTGTGATGAACACTGGGTGTTGTATATAAATAATGAATCACTAAATTCTACTCCCGAAACCATTATTACACTATGTTAACTATTACACTGTATGTTAAAATTTAGATAAATATTTGAAAAAACAATGGCCTTTGCTTGCTTCTTTTCTTTGTTTTCAAATGGAAAGATGGCCAGTTTAAAAACAATGTCTTTAATCAAACTGGAAGAGTTATTTGATATGTGAAATGTAAGTTCTCACTCCAGCAAAATAATCAAGATCAGTGATAACCCGCTGATCTGTAAGTCTTTCAAAGCAGACATCTGGTCCCATGCTGAGCCCGCGTCCTCACAAATGAAGCAGTGGGTTAGCAAAGGTGCCCTGCCCTTCAGGTCCCCTAGGAATAATGTGCGTGACCAGAAAATAGCTTCATTTTCTGTCTCTCCACATTGCCGAACACGTTAGGTTCTGGGTGTATATTGTTGATTCTGTTTTTACATCTCGTTTATAGCTAATGCATTTAATGTTCTTTAAATACAGATCAGATATAAACTTTAAATGGAGTAAATCTTTACATTTCTTAGCCGTTAATTGTAAATACACATGGTTTTCAGGAAATTTTTTCTCACCTCCTCAAATATTTAGGCAGATTGCTTGTTTGCATCTTTTACACATCAAAATAAGGAGTAGACACACATTTCTAATTGAGTCAAAATATGATATATGTAAACCAAGAAAGATATTATTTCAAAACACTTATACCTGAGGGGCACTGGGGTGGCTCAGTTGGTTAAGTGTCCAGCCTTGGGTTAGGTTATGACCTCACAGTTTGTGGGTTCAAGCCCCAGGTCGGGTTCTGTGCTGACAGCTCAGAACCTGGAGCCTGCTTCGGATTCTGTGTCTCCCTCTCTCTCTGCCCTTCCCCTGCTCATGCTCTGCCTCTCTCTCTCTGTCTCACAAAAATAAATAAAATGTTTAAAAATTAAAAAAAAAAACCACTCATACCTGCATTGGAAGTAAATTGTAATGCCCAAAGTAGGTTACCTTTGCTGAAATGTAATGAATGCATGGACATTTACTTAAAACTGCCAAATATTAGCATTTATCTTGGCTAAAAGTTATTTCTTATTTATAAACTAAAATAAGCTTGGGATTTCAGTATCTGTGAGATTCTTTGAGTTTCAAACTTGGCAAAAAAAATTATTCTCCCATTCTCAGTTTTATCTCTTTTGGACTGTGTTTTAAAGTGATAAAAACTGCAATGATTAGATTACTTCTTGAAGCTTGATTGTGGCCTGGACAGCTGGATTTGCACAATGGGAGCTAATAATAGAAATGACAAAAAGTTAGTTTAGGTCAATTTTTATTCCTTGAGACCAGGTTCACAAAATTTCCTCTGATAAGGTGGATTATTTAAGCCTTGCTTGAGTTCCTTAACGCAAATTAATTGCCCAAATAATAATTTATGAAGTGCAGGTAACTCTATTAAATTCTATTAATTTATAGACTCTGATCAGCAAAATTAAAATGTAGAAATGCTATTAGTCATAATGACTAGGTACATTATGATTCTAGTATATTGATTTTATAAAGATTATTATCAAATATATTGGTTAGACATGATATTTAAGAGACATGTTTAAGTTACATTTTTTAGGATTAATTTCAACCATCTGTATCAAGACAAACCACTCTTCCTATATAATAATATAGTATATGTCATATAATATATACATTATATAATAATATATATATTATGTGTATATATATATATATATATATATAGAGAGAGAGAGAGAGAGAGAGAGAGAGAGAGAGAGAGAGAGAATATGTCATATAATATATATCTTGAGGTAAACCTCCAGATATACATGCAGGTACTCCAGATCTCAGAAATGCAATTCATTGAATTTTTTTAAATCACTTTCTAATTTAAACTATGCCTCAAGGGCTATTTTATAAAACTTGACTCTTTTAGGAATACTATCATCATATCATTTCTTCAAGAAATTAAATTTCTTTTAACATAATTATAATTTGTGGATATTATAAATATATAAACATGCACATAGTTAGGAAGGGGCTTTCATTCATTTGCTCAGTTAATCAATTATCTAACTCATGCGAACTTTTTCTTCATGCCAGGCATTATTTTTGATGCTGGGAAATCCCAGTAACCTGAACCAAGGATCTCACAGTCAAGTTCAGACAACAGCCCCCACCCCCCTTCTAGTCTACCCAGTACTCTGGCCACACTTTTAAAACATGATTTGCAGTCACCACTCGTGCTAAGCTTCCAACATTCTTGATGTTTCTTCTTTTTCTTCCCTTGTGTGTCTCAAAGATGTCTACTGCTTTTCAAGACAACTGCCTTTTTGAAAGCTTCTACTCACTATGTCCATCCTCTGAAGGCCTCAAAACATGTCAGGACTTCCCGTCCCCCTACTCAGGAGGGTCTGCTTGCACCAACAGCAGAGCACTTAGCACACTGCTTTGTAGCGCTTGTCTGTCTGTCTCTCCCACGAGACAGTGAGCAACTTGAGACCAGGGTTTTCTCTCTGATCATTGGCCTATCACGAAAGCCTGTCTCTGATTTGGCAGAACACCTATTGGAAAAAAGGAAAGAAATGAAGTGAAATGAAATCAAGTGGAATGAAAGTGAACCCATGGGGTAAGTGAACCCATGGGGTCTCCTTGTCAGCCTTCTATGATGGAGTTTCTGCATCTCTACAGTGTGTATGTTGGGAGTGGGGTGAAGGGTGTTATGTCTAAACATTCATATTCGAACACATTCCGATGATTTATTGTTTAAAATGCCTAAGGATAGGGTGTGTCATTCAACATAGAAACAAAGTAAAACAAAACAAAGATACATCACCAACAATCATGACTAAATACCTGACATGTGAAATTATGGCCGAGGCAGTTCCCCCGGGGAGGCTCAGAGCAGGGACCCCTTGGGCCTCTTGAGGTTGTCCTTTCGGGATTCAGGTTCAATAGAACAAAGGAGCTGATCTATTGCCAGGCAGCCAAATGGTGCTCTTTCAACCTGGTATCTGTCAAGATAGGGAAAAGATAATGCCACTTTGCATCAGGCACAGTGAGAAGGGAGCAGCAGGAAGCAGGCAGGTTGAAAGTGCACTGCTCACATTGTTTCCTTGAGGGTCTGCCATCCTCAGAAACAATGCACATATTTCTCTGAAGATTAGCCAGCTGAGTGGAAAAGATCACACACGCGAAAGGGAGCAAAGCCAAGACGAGGAAAAAAGAGACGGCAAGTCCTCTGCCATAAGGCTGAAAATACACTTCCTACCTTTAGCAAGGGAACAATATCTGGATTAATTTCAATCCGATGTGCAAAACATAGTGAATGGAAATGAAAAACATCATTTTAAGGGAGTCTTTTGAAACCAGTTGCATTATTGTATTTATTATTTTATTTTATTTATTAAAAAATTTTTAATGTTTATTAATTTTTGAGACAGAGAGAGACAGCATGAACAGGGGAGGGTCAGAGAGAGAGGAAGACACAGAATCTGAAGCAGGCTCTAGGCTCCTAGCTGTCAGCAAAGAGCCGGAAGCGGGGCCTGAACTCACTGGCCGTGAGATCATGACCTGAGCCGAAGCTGGAAGCTCAACTGACTGAGCCACCCAGGCGCCCCAGTTGCATTATTTTAAAAATTACCCCTAAGCGAATCACCCGAACACAGAACAATTTTATTGTTGTGTGTTATTGAAACCGTTGATGCGTGTTTACACAATGCATTTAACATATAATAGACTACTTTAATTATTGTATCTTTTTGTTTGTTGGTTGGTTTTAATTCAGTTGCAGAATAAATTTTTGTTGTGTCCCGGTGACTTGATTTACATGTCCTGTGGAAATTGTTGCACCCAAGTTGAAGCTATGTTAGATAATCTTGAAATGAATATCTTTTATATTATACATTTTGTCTGTTTAGGATAAAATCCAGGGCAAAATTCCTTAATCACAAGATATGACCACTGCTGGAACTCTTGTTTTGCACTGCATATTGCCTGCTAGAAACCTTCCCTGAAGTTCCCCTGCCAACAGCAATAGATGAGTACATCGGCTTCACGAACTCACAGTAAAATAATGGCCTTCCATTTTTCAATATTTATTTTAGAAATCTAAAAGTTGATTTGGTTGTTTATATTTTATGAGTTTAAATTAGGTATGGCTTGCTCCCTCGTGTATAGTGCCTAGGAACTTATTAGCAGCCTGATGTTGTAGTTTGACTAGAGTCTTTATGCAGAATAGCTATAAACTGGCATTTTAAAAGTCTTAAGCATATGCAACTTTGGAATTTGTTTATATTGATTGTCTCCAAATTTTCTTTGGAGGCATCTCCATCCTTAAAATGCAAAGAAAGCTTAATTTCTCCCCGATTTTGATACATCCCATTGTTTTGCCTAGTCTTGTTTTCTCCTGTACTTTGTTTCTCATATAAATCCGTTTGATCCACTTGAAATTTACTTAGGAGGTTGGTAAAATGAAGGGATTAAATTTCATCCTTTATAATTTTTTAATCAAAATTGCTATTCAGTGATCATGGCATCATTTACCATGTAATCTTTTCTTATTCCCCTGATTTTAAAGCTTTCTCTTTGGTATATATTGAGCTTTTATATGTCATTGGATCTCTTTATGGTTTTCCATTGATGTGTGCTTTCATTTTACGCAAGTATTATATTATGTTAAATATTGTTGCATTTCAATGCGGCTAGTGACATCATCTTGGTTGTACTCCCAATTCCCCCTTAATACGTTTTTTGAGAATATCTTTGCCCGTTTATTTTGTGATGCCAATTTAAGAACACACATTTTAAATGATTACTACTCAAAATAGACCTTTGGCATTCTATCTTCTCCAATATTGAATTAAGTATCAAATTGCACTGAATAAATCACAGAACATTTTAAAGTTCGATTGAGATTTGGCTTTTAAAAAATAATTCTTAGTTACTAAAAAAGATAGCGATAGTATAAGATTTCCAGGAGTTCCTCTTCTGGATTTATTTCAGAGATCCATGTGTTTTGAAGTTTGTCCTCAGAAATGACATTCAGGGACAACCAGTCAAGAAAATCTGTTTGACTATTTTGTAGTCATATTTAGATTTTAGAGTCTTGAAGTGTTACCCAGCTGGATAATTCATGCAATTTAGCAAACTGGACAGCAAAGGATTCTTATTTATTTTTTATATTCACTAACTCTAACAAAATGTTGAAGTGATGTGTATTTGGTTAAACTAGGGAATGCTGATGTATATTTATATAAATTATTTATTTATATTGAATAAGGCAGTAGAAATTATTTCTAACCATATGTTATACAAATCTGAATAGCATGGTCTAAAGCTGACAAACTTCTATCCAAAGTATTGGGGCAATTTTATGTGATTAGATTGATCAAGGCAAAATTATTCATACATTTAATCCTTTAATAGTTAACATGGGAGCGATCAGACTGGTGTAGAGTACATGATAAACTTTAAAAACCAGAATCTTGGGGACATCTGGGTGGCTCGGTGAGTTGAGCGTCTGACATCGGCTCAGGTCATGATCTTGAAGTTCACGCCCCTATGCTGGGGCTCACTGCTGTCAGCATAGAATCTGCTTTGGATCCTCTGTACCCTTCTCTCTCTGCCCCTCCCCTGCTCTCTCTCTCTCTCAAAAACAAATACACATTTAAGAAAAAAATAATTAAAGAAATATTAAAAACAGAATCTTTCAGGAAACAAATTTATTTTTTAATTTTTTTAATGTTTATTTATTTACTTATTTAGAAAGAAACAGAGTGTGAGCAGAGGAGGAGCAGAGAGAGGGAGACACAGAACCCAAAGCAGGCTCCAGGCTCTGATCTGTCAGCACAGAGCCTGACGCAGGGCTCAAACTCACAAATTTCAAGATCATGACCTGATCTGAAGTCGATTGCTCAACTGACTGAACCACACAGGTCTCCTTCTCCCTGTCTCTTTCTTTTCTCTTTCAGGTTCTTCTATTTCTTTTTTTTTTTAATTTTTTTTTTTCAACGTTTATTTATTTTTGGGACAGAGAGAGACAGAGCATGAACGGGGGAGGGGCAGAGAGAGAGGGAGACACAGAATCGGAAGCAGGCTCCAGGCTCTGAGCCATCAGCCCAGAGCCTGACGCGGGGCTCGAACTCACGGACCGCGAGATCATGACCTGGCTGAAGTCGGACGCTTAACCAACTGCGCCACCCAGGTGCCCCAGGTCATATGTTTTTAAAATACGGGAACAAATTTGAAAGTAACCAAGTATACACTGTTCTTGGGTCCTGTTTCACATGTGACAGTATTCTCTGATATGCATTATGCTATGCTTATTAAATATTCCTTGTCCTCTTTGTATACATTTAAGAAATAGAAGAACCCAGGGGGCGCCTGGGTGGCACAGTTGGTTAAGCATCCGACTTCAGCCAGGTCACGATCTCACGGTCTGTGTGTTCGAGCCCCGCGTCGGGCTCTGGGCTGATGGCTCAGAGCCTGGAGCCTGCTTCCGATTCTGTGTCTCCCTCTCTCTCTGCCCCTCCCCCGTTCATGCTCTGTCTCTCTCTGTCCCAAAAATAAATAAATGTTAAAAAAAATTAAATTAAAATAAAAACATATGACCTTGGAAGCTTTAGAGAGCATACTGACTTCTGGATATACAATCTTGAGCATAAAACTCATTCTTGATTGCCCCTGAAGAGTACTTTGTTGAAAAAGTTGATAGAGCATTTTATCAACTCCAAAGAAAGGAGTTCTATGATCTATTAGTGATGTATTCCATGGGTACTAGACAGATTAGCTCTGTATTTTCTCATCCGTCAACTGGAGATGATAATATTTGCTCTGCCTACTTCACACTAGCGTTTTAAAAAGAAAAAGAACTAAAGTGTTCTAATAACAACAATCTAATTTGACTATTTTCATCCAGCAGTGATGGATGAAAATGGCAGTGATGGTCAGTCAACTAATGCTTGAATAAAATTTTCATTTTTTCAGAAGTAGATCAAAACTAACATATGTCGTCCTGTGTACAAAGTGAGTTTGTTCATAGCATTAAAGTTTGAAGAAAAAAAAATACAAAGTGTCTATGTGTGCAACCAAGAATTTTATTGTAGCTACACGGCATCATGATCTCCGTCTTAACCCATTCTTCCAGCCCTTTCCCCCAAAAAACAAAATCAAGAACAAAAATGTCTCTATAATGCTGAAGTCCATTTAATTTAATTAAACTTACCTAATTTTGTATTAATAACATTCAATAGTCCCCAGTTGGTATAAGCTACTTGAGGGCAAGGCTACCATTATTCATTTCTACGTCATTTGTTATTCTTATCCTTCCCTTATTCTATCCTTATCTTCACGCAGGACAAGTACAATACATATCATTGTTCCCATGAATATGTTCTAACAGCTCACTATTTGTGCTAAGTGCTGGGAACACAGTGGTGAGTGTGTTAAATACAGCCCATACCCTAGCAGAATTCATTCTGTTACTGATTTTTGGAAATAACAAGAACATGGGACATAGTTTAAAAAGAGACTTTTTAAGGAATGGTTTTCAGAGGGATGTACTAATCTCAGATTATAAAGATAAGATTTAAGGGGGCTGAAAATACAGAAGGCATGTATTCTATAAGAAGGGAACTTCTTGTAAAAGACAGGTAGACATAAAACACCAGGCACTCAGGCAACTTTAGAGAGTGGTATACATCTGGAGGGATAAAATGTCTGTAAAGGAAAGATAGATCAGGATAAATTACTAGCCAGAGCCAGTAGGGACTAAAGAGTATGACCTGGCACCAACAGCTAGCCCCTTGTCATTATATAGCACAATACTTATGCCTCTGATGGCCTGTAAGCAACACAAGACACCTCCATAAGTATATCTGAGCCCAGACAAAACAAATGCTCAGACATCATTTGCCTAACTCACCTAAGTGCCACATATTTTAAACCAATTACATCTTTAGCTTTCTTGTAATCCCTCCAATTCCTATGTTAAAATATCATGTCACCAACTAACCTCTGATTTCTGACATTATTCAACCCAGAGCAAAGCCCTGCTTCCCTTGAAGCCTTCCCGAAGTCACCTAACACACATCCAAATCTTACAGCTAGACGTTCTCTCATGGAGACACCCTACTGGCCCCATGGGGTGTGACCTCTTTTGTTACAGTAAGTAATAGAACCAGCTTTGTTTGACAACTTCTGTATCCCTGGCAGTATTAGGTGAGCATAAATATGCTCAAAACATAGTAATGACAACTGTAGAGTTAGTACAAGAAATGATGGAGGAAACTAAAGGATCCCCAGATTTCCTATGGGCAGAGTGGTGGATTCCCTGTGATTGGGGGTAAAGATGGTATAACAGGCTTGAGGGTATGAATGGAAAAAGAGGAAGAAGAAACTTTTTTTTTAATTTTTAAGGGCTTGTGTGATATCCAAATGCAGATACTCAAAAGGTGTTGGAGAATCAGTATACAATAGTAGTTAGTGAAATAGATGTGTGATTAAATCCCTCCTCTGTAATTCCATGAAAAGTATGTTATTGCCATTGGTCTTAAATTGCTCAGTGTTAATGCAAGGGGCTTAGAAAACAAGAACTATTTATTTAAATGATACGGCTATAGTCACAGTCAAAATAAGGAGTGTGAATATGATAGATGGCTGCGGAATTAAACCTTTATAAGAGAGAGCAACTTGTTTTCATTTAAAGCTCATTGATTTTAAACCGTTTTTAATGATGGCCCCTGCAATTTTACATATATTCTTTCCAGAAACAAGTTGAACATAGAGTCTTAGAATAACAGGAGGAAAATAAACATTATGTTCATGATGAGAACAGATCTGGAAGAGTATATGAAGAGATAGGAACATAAAACTGCACTGCCTTCCTGAGAACATGACAAAGGACGTGGGGAATGCAAATTGCAAAAGCATGCCACAGTCCTGTGTGCTCGTATTTTAGAAATCTTTGGGATTTGACACGTATTGAAGTATATTATTTATTACAGTCTCTGTTTTGATTCTGCTAGAGATTGGTGTTGTAATACAAACTCATCCCAAGAAGTGAATGGCAGTTGATCAAGGCTTAGTGCACAGGAACAGTTTCGGGTAGAACTTGATGCCAATTCTCAATGAACCCAGGTTAGGATGTTTTTATAACAATTCTAATTCTATCCTCCTCTCTGCCTCTATGAGTTGTCTTGGAAAAATGTGTATGCAGTGACTCCAAGTTTGCTGGACATACAATCCGAGGGCCTAGACGTATGTTGCTAACTTGATCTGGAAGAAAGAAGTGTCATGAGCCTCTGGTAAATATAACAGTGCCAAAATCTTGGTGCAGCCCACCCTGTATTCCATGTTCTTTGATTCTCCACATTCCACCCAGAGGACCTATGCAGTAAAACTCGAGCTCTTCATTCATAGTCTTTAGGGGTCCATTAACCTTGCTGGAGAACATTAGTCAGTTTCAACTACTACAGAATTTAATTCTTTTTTAATGTTTATTTATGTATTTTGAGAGAGAGAGAGAGAGAGAGAGAGCATATGCAAACAGAGGAGAGGCAGAGAGAGAGGAGGAGAGAGAATCCCAAGTAGGGTGCATGCTGTTAGTGCAGAGCCCTGTACGGGGCTCAATCTCAGGAACCCTGAGATCATAACCTGAGCTGAAATCATTAGTCGGCCACCTAACTCAATGAGCCACCCAGGCACGCCTCGACTCCTATGCAATTTATAAGTAAAGCACATGAACAACGATCCAGGAAAACAATGTCTTCTCCCTTATTTACAAAACTAGTTTTTTGTTTGTTCCTCTTTGATAATAATTTAAAATAAAATAACATTTGGGGCACCTGGCTGGTTCAGTAGGTAGAGCATCTGATTCCTGATCTCAGGGTTCTAAGTTTGAGCACCATGTTGGGTGCAGTAGATTATTTAAAAATGAAATTGTTCTAAAAAATAAATGAAATGAAATGAAATGAAATGAAATGAAATGAAATGAAAAAATAAAGTAAAAAAAAATAACACCTGAGATAAATATTATTAAACCTATTCTACACAGTGACAGAAACGCATGTTCTTTTTGACTTTTCCCAAAATGTCATTCGAGTGGATTAATTAGCAGACCTATTTAGTAAGTTTTTGACTGCCTATAGCAACACTTCCTGTTATATAACAAAGATACACACAGGCAAAGTGATGCTTTTCTGACCTCGTTGTCATGTGTGTGACTATGGCTCTGACTATACCTGAACTTGTGGCTGAGTTTACTCCCAGGTTTTTGTGGAGTGAGGTCATTTTGGCTGTTCATTCAAAGCAAGGAAAATCTAGGCCATTTTGGTTTAGCACTTGGAAGACAGAAAGGAAAAGATGTCTTTCGAGCGTTCATAGCAGGCAAAATATTCAAGAAGAATCACAAGCATTTCTTGAATGTATGGAGCAGAACTCAATCACAAAAACATATGCTGAATGCCCAAGATGTGCCAGCCGGTGTGTTTTACACTATTGGAAACATATGGTAAATATACTTCCTTCAATTAAAAAAAATATACGCTACAATCCCATGTAGTATGAACGATGACAGCAATTATAATAACTGTGATCCGGAAACCCACTGTGTCCATAGGACTCTTCTAGCTATTGTTTCATTGCTTCTAAAGGTTTCTTCTACCTGAGCACTAAGCACAAAGACAGAGGAGGGTAATTTTGTTTCTTATGCTCACATGTGTGGGAGGGGCTCTGTCCATGGAAAATCTTAGCTCCAAGCTGAAATCTCTTTGAATTCTTTGAGTTCCTTTAAAGGTAAATCCTGCTTTTGTTTCTACCCTATAACATGTCATTTTGTTTGTTTTCACATACAAGATTATCGTATGTGTATAATATTTAGTTATCGAGCACAACTTTTTGTAAAAATGCTCAAACAAAATTAGACTCCTGAAACAATGCCAAGTGTTTTTTTTAAAACTTAGTTAAATTTTTTTAAGTTTATTTATTTTGAGCGCACAAACAGGGGAGGGGCAGAGAGGGAGGGAGAGAGAGAATCTCAAGCAGGCTCTGGCCTATCAGAGAAGCCTGATGTGGGACTCGAACTCACAAACTGTGAGATCATGACCTGAGCCTAAACCAAGAGTCGGATGCTCTTCCAGCTGAGCCAGCCAGAAGCCTCCCTCCCCAAGTGGTTTTATATAACTCACTACCTCCATTAATCACTTTCTTATTTCATTCTTGCATCTTTTCCAAAGATTAGGCAATGAAAGTTTCTAAATTTATGTGACCAGGTCAAGATTACAAAGCTGATGAGTAGAAGATTGAGAATTAGATATATTGTCTATTTGCTTTCCCTGTCACCACAGGGCTTCCCATGCAGAGAAATGGGATGAGGAAGCCAAGAAGAGTGGTCCTCCATGGGTATCCTTGATGGTTCTTAAGTTGAAATGAAAGGAAAAAGTTGTCAAACTAAAATGGAAGCATGGTGCTTTTGGTCTATTCCACTCTGACAAGAGTCCAAACCTTCACTGTGTAAGGAAGATGCTTTTGACAAGCCAGCCTCTGATGCTTGTGTAACTTTTTCTTGCAAATCAACAAAAAATCTTATTGCATATTTACATCAATTTTCAGTTACACAGGAATCTTGTTTTATTTACTACTCTGTCTGCAGTGTCTAAAACCATGTTGATTGAATTAATGATTATTACCTTGGTTAATAATACAACATAAGAATAACACACCATTAGGTAAATCCAAACTTACATCCAGAAAATCATCTTAAATTAAGGTTTCTCTTGGTGTTTTAAATATTTGACAACTCATCCATAGCTGTTATTTAATTCTATCAGCATGTGTAAGAGAAAAGGTTCAAATGATATTTACCATTTAATCGGAAAAAAGTGTCAGAAGTGCAAAAACAATCGCGTGTAAATTGGTAGAACGTAGCATACAACACATTTCACAAGGTGTTTGTTTCATATAGACCTTTCTACTAAATGCAGTGATGCCAAGAAAATTGCTGTCTTTATTCCCTTCTACCCAGATATCTAGGATAATAGTTTGAAATTAAATGCTGGGATCACTCTGTCTTCTTACCTCTTCCGCTTCCTCCAACTCCAGTTTTATGCCTGGTGTGAATTAAATATTGAGTCAGGGAAAGAGGAAGGGATATTCTTACACTCCCAAGCACTGCTAAGTATAACTATCGTTCACATGCAGAAGAATGTTTTTTAATGTTCGTATTTTATTGTGTTCCCTTGGCTTTCAACCTTTCTTCCCTCTTCTAAACTTCTTAACTCTTCTTTTCACTTTCAATCTCTCCCTCAATATTCATTCTATACCTTAATCTATTTTTCCCAAACACTGAATGTTCATGATTCCTTTCCCACAAAGAAAAGCTCTCAATTTAGCTCAAAATTATCCATGGAATTGTAGGGGAACCTGAGAAGGACACGGCATAGTGTCAAAACCCCACATTCATGCTCATCCGTGTGTTATTGTTAGCCCTCAAATAGCCTCATTCTCCCCATTCAACTATCCACATATTTTAGAAAGTGGTTTAAGCAATATTATTTTCATTATAGTCTTTTGTACCATTTCAGATTATGATCTTTCCAATCATGGGCCTCCTGGCTGGCTCAGTTGGGAGAGCAACTCTCAGTTGGGAGGGTAACTCTTGAATTTGGGGTTGTGAGTTCGAGCCCCATGTTGGGGATAGAGATTATTTAAAAATAAAAGCATAAAAATTAAAAAAATCAAAATTCCCCAAATTAATTTCCTACATTGCAAATTTCCATACCCATTCGTTGGCATTAGTAGCCTATTTCATAGTGTTAACTTTGGTTTATATGTCACACAGGTGACAATCCAATAGATTGTTCAGTATTTAAAAAGAGAGGTCTCTTCTTAGTGCTATTGTTTTCACAGCATTTATTCTCATGTTATGCAGATAGTGGGTCTTTAAATATTCATACAAATTTTATCTGTCATATCCAGACTTTACTCTGAGCCAGAATTTTCTTTCTTTCTTCCTTCTTTTCTTCCTCTCCTCTCCTCTCCTTTTCTTTCTTTCTTTCTTTCTTTCTTTCTTTCTTTCTTTCTTTCTTTCTTTCTTTCTCTCTCTCTCTCTTTCTTTCTTTCTTTCTTTCTTTCTTTCTTTCTTTCTTTCTCATAAGAGAATGAATGAATGAAGTTAGCACTTCTGGAATAGTAACCTAATTAAAGAATGAGTTACAATATCAAGGATCCAGGATAGTATCAGTGTAGATATCTGAGTGATAAGAACTTGAACCAAGTGAATGCAATGGGAGCCTAAAGTAGTAGAAGTGTTTGAGAGACATCTGGTTGCAGTATAGTAGAAAAAAACAAATATAATAAAACCTTGGATTATGAATAATTTGTTTTGCAAGTGTTCCACAGGAAAAGAAAACATTTATAATAAATTTTGACTTGATAAATGAGCAATGTCTTGCAATACGAGTAGAATGTAATGAAACCGAACTAATGTTTCTTCTTTCTCTCTCTCACTGAGGGATTGTGGGTGATCGTCTCCCATGTTTAGACGCTTGGTCTCAGGCCACAGTTTTGGGAGAAATTGGTGATTTTTCAGAAGTTTGGAAAATGCCCACAACTGACATTAGAGTATTTTTTGTCACTTCAAAGCACCTATGGACAGTCCTTTGCTTTCCCATACAAGAGTGAGCTTAGGAATGCTTTGCTTCATTTTAGGTCAGGCTGCCTACAGATAGAGACCCTTTCCTCTGCTGCCTTATGGCCAGTTACATTAAATACAGTATATGACAAGAATTTATTAATACTGTACTGTAGTCACCATCCATGTGAGAGTATATAATGGCCCTCGTGCAGAAAAAGATTCCATTGAGCAAATAGATAGCACTGATTCCATTAGTGATAATGAAAGTTGTACTACACAATAACACTCCTCTCTCCTGTCTCCCTCACTCCAGCCACGAAGGTTTTCAAAGGTAAGTGCAGGTTAGTTTGTTTATTTTTCGTTATATTTTATATTTTTCTTTATTTTTTTGTATTGTGATCTTTTCATATTAATATTTTTGGGTTGTGGAATGAATCATCTGAGTTTCCTTTATTTCTCATGGGGAAATTCACTTTGATATACAAGTGCCTTTGATTAAAAGCATGCTTCTGGAACAAATTATCCTCACAAACCAACGTTTTACTGTGCTTTGTATATTATCACATTTCCAAAGGTCTGAGCTCAATTTCAGTTCTTTCAGCACTAGTTGGATTAATTTTAGTTACTTGCCTTCTATGAGTCATTATTTCATCTACCCAAAATGGCTACAATATACCTGATTCACAATTTTGAGGATTAAATGCCATAATACATAGAAATTTCTTATATATAGTATTTGACACCAAAGAAGCATACTACTATTTTTGTTAATGTGGGATTCATGAATCAAGGTTATAGGTGCAGGTATTGATAAAGCAACTCTCTGATACTTAAGGTGTCAAAAATATTGATAAAATAATCTTATGATCTTTAAGATATGTTTCCTGTATTCTTTTACTTGCCTCACACTCCCATATCACTCATTCTCAACTTTAGTGGTACTTTGCAAAGCAATCAGTCACACTCTTTACCTTTTTCTCTTTTAGAGTTTGCAAAATTTTAATTTGCACAAAAATTGCACAAATAATGAAATTGAAATAAATTCACCTAATAAACTAAAATATAAGGTAAAGCAGGGAGAGCTATAAAGATGATAGATACATGCATACATATATACACAGAGATGGAAAGAGGGATTCTCAGATAATGCTATATTTGGATATTTTAATGGAAAACACCTACATTTGCTTTACATTTTTAGGAGGAGAACATCCATGAGTGGAAGAGGGGGTGGGATAGTTGAGGTTTATAAGGCACTGTATATAGTCAATACTTATTAAATCCCTAAACTAAATTGAGAAAGGCAGGTTTTCTTAAAACTACTCCACAATTTTAGAGAAAGTAATTACACATTAGGGATATGCAGTCTAAGGAAAAAAGAGGGAAAGTTACCTTCAAGAGCCTTCTCAGTCTGTAGATTTTGTAAAGGCTGGATCTCCTAGTAAGGGACAAATTAATTTTAGTTGAAGGAAAGCTTTACTGGCAACTGTGTGACTTTTTTAGCAATAATTAAGCTAATGTCTTTAATATCTCCTTTGGAATCATTTCTCAATGCAGTATCTCTGTGAAGTAGTCATGAAGCCTAGTTATCATACATGAATAGTAGACGGAAGGTACTAGAATTCATAGCAAGGCAATATGCTGGTATGCTCAGATATAATCTTTAGCAAGAGTATATAAATTCTTTCATCTTAATCTTTAGAATGTCAATAATAAAGGTTAGAATTCAGCAATTATACTTGTCATATAGTGTAATGTAATCATATTCATCATTAAAGTCTAATTAATTTTGTATTGTGATGTAACAAATTACTACAAAATCTGAGGCTTCACATGGCAAAAAAATTATCCTCCCATAGTTTCTGTAGGTCAGCCATTTAGGCAGACTTGGTTGAGTACCCTAATGAGTCTCACAAGACCTGTGTCAGGATGGTGACAGAGTTGCACTCCCAACTGTGATGTTGACAATAAATCTGTCTCCAGAATCATTCAGTTTGTTGACAAATTTCAGTCTATATGGTTGTAGAAGTGAGATCTCCATTCCTTTGCTTGTTGTTGGCTGTAGATCCTTCTCTGCTTCCAGAAATCGCTCATGTTCCTTGGTTAGTGCACCCTTCCTCCCTCATGCCAACCACCTTCAAAGCCGGAAATGGTGGGTTCAGACCTTTTTATGATCCCAATGTCTCTGACTTCCATTTCGGGGACCGTGCTGACTTTTTCTTCTGCCTTCTTTTGTTTTTTAAAGGGGTCATGTGATTATATTTGGCTCACTTGGATAATCCAAATAATCTATTAAAGTCAGCTACTTAGTAACATTTACTGCATCTGCAATGTCCTTTTTTCATATAAGAGAACAGTATCCAACACAGGCGAAAATATCCTACAAGCCAAAATTCTGTCTGTCACTCTAATTAAAAAGGATGCTATGATTTGGAAGATAATAATATGAAGGGGAAAGAATGAAGGAAAGTAGCCATGAGTTGAAATAGGTTGTTCTTCATTTATTTCCCCCATACTTCAAGGGTATAAGATGCCTTTAGTGATTAAGGGAACATCATGAAGTCAAGGACTGAGTCGGTGGCTTGGAGTCTCTGTATTGGGATGCAGGAGTTTCTCTTTAACACTGTGCCTCCTCTCCCAACCTGGACTATGACCAAAATTATTTGGTTTGCTTTCTCAAGAAACCCTATTTCTCCTCTTTTTTTCCCAAACATTGAGATAAATCACAGATTCACCACCATGGAGCTTGCTGTGTCAAAATGAGATGGTTCTGAGGCCAAGGTTGGAAGCATGGAGGACATGGTCAATGCCAGGCCAGCAGCTGATGGAAAACTTGGTCATCATCACTTAAGGACCTGTCACCAGCAAGGAGCTCAGTCAGCAAGGGAGAATGAGTGGATCTTGATCAGGCTATGAGTTACTCTTGTAGCAAAACTCAGCTACAAATTGCAGCAAGGCAAAAAGCCCCTGGTAGAAAGGGATACAAAGTAGAGTTCAGAGGATATTCTAAGGACAAGTTGCATGTTGGACACAGGGAGGCACAATGCTTTTTCTTCACAGTATATTCATATGTCACCTCAGGAATAGACACAGGCAAAAGAGTGACTATATGAAGGACTAGTTTTTTTTTTTTTTTCCTACAAAGACAGCTGAACAATTCCTAAAGGAAAAATTGAATGGTCAGAATGCCTTAAGTTTAAACCAGTTTGAGATTTTAAATAATTCGTTCTGATTACCACTGGGCACAAAGCTTAGAGAAAAGACTAGCATGGGAAGGCATAGCTCCTAGATTCTTTGTAGCAGCTAAGAATAGCCATCTGTTTAAAGAGGGCTCCAATTAGTTGTTCTACTCCCAACTTGCTAGCACATTTTAGGCCAATTACTGCCACTATACTGACATTTATTAGTTAACCATTAATTATCAAGGCAGACACAAAACAGTCCGTGGACCTCACTTTATAAATTTTATAAATTTGATGAAATTCCATTACAAAGATGTTCCCCTTAGAACCAAAATCAAACAGAAAGCTGCCAAATTCAGACACTGGATGGACTGTTGGTGATTAGATCATGTGCCCCATCCCCAAGAGTACATTTTACATACCTTAATAGTTATTGATGCCCTATTCATATAGGAGTGTTGAACATATATAAGGCATTTAAGCCAACCACTCTTCGTTGCTACCTTTAAATTTATTAATAGGAGCCCATCCTAAATATTCATTATTCTAGTTAAAAGAACACTAATTTTACCAATTAAATCTAATTTCTCAATGTGATGGCTGAAAGGCTTATAGTAGGTCCCCCTGGACTATATGCTTCCTGCCATAAAGGCAGAATTAAGCCATCCCAGGAATGCGAATTCTTGATTAGGGCAGTTGACACCCTTCTAATCAAAGCTCAAGATAATTGGCACACGTATCCTATAAAACTATGTAACCTGACACTTCTGAAATAAATTATGAATATCATAATACATGGTCTTTTACTATGAGTGAATCTTCGAATAACTCAAATCAGAAGGTCATGGGAGACCTCTGCAAGGCTACCTTAAACTAAAACTTAAATTACAAGAAGTGGTTTAAAAACATTTACAGTGAGATTCATGTCAATGAATGACAGTTCATGAAAAAGCTATCTAAGAAGAATCTTGGCTTGTTTAAGGAAATGGAAAAAGAGTGGGTGAGCATGAAAAGAAGATGCAATTCATCAGGGAGGAGGTCAGAGGGGACTACAGTGAGGCTACTAGATTCCATAAGATCTTAGCAACCCAAGATAGAGTTTGCATTTTGCAATAAGGGCAACACAAGGGCATCAGAAGCTATGAGGCAGAAATATCATGATATGCCTTATATTTATAATGGAATATTCTGGCTCTTATGGATTGTAGAGGAATAATATTTGGGATGGAAAGACCAGTTTAGGGTCTAGTGCTGTATTCCAGCAATGACCTCATGGTTTTTGTAACGGCATGGCAATATAGGAAGTAGAGAGTAGCAATTTGACTTTGAATAAAATATAAAGCTATCCTGACTTCCTGATGACTGAATTGGGGCTACTATAGACTTAATGCCTATAACTCTTCAAAACTCATATGTTGGGGGGGGGGGGCTGGGTGGCTCAGTTGGTTAAGCGTCTGACTCTTGGTTTTGGCTCAGGTCATAATTTCCCAGCTTTGTGAGTTTGAGTCCCACATTGGGCTCTGCTCTGGCAGCAGGGATCCTGCTTGGGATTCTCTCTCTCTCTCTCTCTCTCTTTCTCTCTCTCTCTGCCCCTTCTTCGCCCATGCTGTGACTCTGCTCTTTCAAAATAAATAAACTTAAAGAAAAAAATCTCTGTTGAAAACTAGTTCTCAGTGTGAGGTTTCAAAAATCAAAACCCCAATGAAGAAGATGCAATACCAACGTGTTTAATCCAAACTATAGTCAGATTATTAATTTTTATTATTTATTGGTTAGAGAGACAAGGCAAGTTCTCCCTATTAATTGCACACAAAATAGCATAGTCCTACTCAGTTGCTTTTTTTCAGTTTGGGACATGTTCTATTCAAGATGCCCATAAAAGTGAACATACTATGAAGAAAGCTGCATGGATGTTCATGGGGAAGATATGCACTGGAAATATAAATCCAGGGATCACCAGCATAATTAGCTCATGAGAGTGGATAAGATCGCCCAGGGAGTATGTTATCATAAGGATCAAGCCCTAGGTGCTCCAGTGTTTGGAAGTCAGGTAGATAAAAAAGAAATAGGAGACTGAGAAAGAGCATCCAGAGAAGTAGGGAGAAAACGAGATGATTGTGGGGTCTTGTTTACCAAGTAAGTGAAATGTTTATAGTAGAAGAGTGTAAGCGACTGAATTAAATGTTATGCATTCAGTAAAATAAAGACGATGTCCTCTTCCTGGGGCTGCCTCAGTGAATTATCACAAAAGCTAGAGTCTGAAATCAAGGTGTCAGCAAGACCATACTCCTTCTGAAAGTTCTAGAGGGGAATCCTTCTTGCTTCTACCAGCTTCTGGTAATTGCTGACAATCCTTGGGGTAGCATACCTCCAGTCTCTGCCTCTGTGGTCACATGGCCTTCCTCCCAGTGTGTCTTTTGTGTGTCTGTCTGTTATCTCTTTTTACAAGGACACTGGTCATTGGGTTTGGGCCCACTCTAATCCAGTATAACCTCCTCTTAATTAAGTACATCTTCAAGACTCTATTGCTAAATAAGGTCCCATTCTGAGATTCCAGGTGGACATGAGTTTTGGGAGGATGATAGTCAAAGAAGTATGAGGACTGAGAATGAACTATTGATTTGTGGCAACTATTGATATATGGCAGTCAGTAGTGAGCTAAAGAGGAAAAGTAGAGTGGAGTGACATGGAGTGGTAGACTGAAATACATTTGAATTGGTTTGGGTTCAACAAGAGAGGAGGGAAAAAAACTAGAGGGAAGTGAGAATAGACAATGTGACGCAAAGGAAGGCAAGAAATCACTGAACCCAGATGATCAGTGAGGTCACAAGAGTTTTGTTTTGCTTTTAGTTTGGTTATAATTTGCTTTTTTTTTTTTTTTTTTTTTTTTTTTTAACCACTGCAGACATATCCACACCTTTATGTGCTAATAGAAAAGATGTGGTACTGAATGGAACGTTAATGATATAAAAAGAGAAGAAACTGAATTGCTGGGATAATTTCATTGAATAATCAAAGCTGAATGGGAACTGGTGCTCATATGGAGGGTTGGCCTCAGCCAGGAACTCTAGCAGTTCATTCTGGGCAATGGCGATATATTAGCATAGAAGCAAGGAAGTAGGTAGATGAGATAGTACAAGCCTGTGGCTCTGTCCTCTTATTGTCTCAGATTTCTCAGCAAGAAGGGAAGTAGTCTGGCGGCCTTAATTTGAAATGGGTAAAAATATAAGATTTACACATATGTAATAAAGTCAGATGGGAAACGTGTTAGTCTCAGAAGTTTATAGACAGAAATCACAGCATAATACGAGTTGCATTAGGTGTGATAGAGTAGATAGAAAGTTTCACCACTCTCAAAAAACTCTTGAAATCATTAATGAGGTTAAAGGGCAAAACAGATTCATGCGATGAAATCAGTAATTTTGAAATTTCTTTTGAAAATTACGCGGTGAATAAATTTATATTTCAAATATTAACAGGTCAGTAGAAGTTACATGAAGTTGTTATTCCCCACCCAATTAATATTTTCTGTTCCTTATTTTCAAGAGAGAATCAGTAAACATAAGCAGAATTATTCATACATCTTTGTTTTTAAAACTCTGCTGACTACGGTGGAAAACAAACAAGAGAGAAAACACCTAACTTCCATCTAAGTCATCTAATTTACCAATAAAAAAAAATAACCTGATAAATCTACAGCATGAACTCAAAACATTTGCTACAATTGGGTCTTGTTACAGTATTTATTACTACTGAATGACTGTGTGCCCTTAACTGGAATAATACCCTTGAAACCTTTGAGCAGGATGTTCTTTTATTACAAAATTACTGTTCACTGTTCTAAATAAATTTATCATGGAGTTGAGATAAATGGTAGGTCACTAAAGGTGTAGCTAATGATCTACCAATTGGTAGATGTAATGATGGCATTTCTTTGTTATTCTTATGATAAAACATTTAAGGGAAGCTATGAGACACTAAGTTTAAAGAATGCGCCAGATGCATAGTGCATGTACATGCATTGGTTTTCTTCTCTTTTTTCCTATATTCTAGTGGGCTCTGTAGTACTTATACCTAATTACACACACACACACCCCATACACACACACACACACACACACACACACACGTATACTTATCAATAATAGCTTTAAACACATACATATACATAAATCTTCTCAAAGCAGAATATATGCATTTTAAACACAGAAAATGTTGGGGCACCTGGGTGGTTCAGTCCATTAAGCATCCAGCTCTTGATTTCTGCTTAGGTGATGATCTCACGGTTTGTGAGATTGAGCCCCATGTCGGGCTCTGAGCTGAGAACCTGGAGCCGGCTTGGGATTCTCTCTCTCCCTCTCGCTCTCTGCCCCTCCCCCCACCCACGTGCTCTCTCCTCTCTCTCTTTTTCAAAGTAAATAAATAAACATTCTTTTTGAATGTCAGTGATACACACTTGCTTTACAATGATAAAGTCATTTCTTTATAGAACAGTAACTTCTTTGTAATTGTGGAAAGCTTTTATAATTTATTGCAGAGCACCCTGCTGTGTGGTTTTATATGCCAGAGCATATTTGGGGAAGTGCATGGAATATGTCCACCATCATAGAAGCATGTATTCCTCAAAAGTACATGTCCACTGGAAATAAATTATTATTTTTTTAAATGCTCTAATTCTTAAGGGATTGTAGATTGCCTTCAGGCAATCTTTATTATTTTGGTAGAGAGCTTAAGGCAAAGATAATTTTTCTACCAGGAATGCTTGGATCTTACACAAAGCATTTACATTCAACAATGGACAGTGCAACAATCAACACAGCCAATTAGTGTTGTAAGAGGTGACTACAACAAATATGAACACTTCAGATAAATTGCAGTAGGTTCTTAGTGTGCAATATATTTTTCAGAACCTACCCAGTTTCTTGCTTAGCTTGGCTATTCATTAGGACATGCCAGATTAATATATAGGAGACTATGAATTGAAATATTTTACTAATGAACAGAGTGAGTAGAAATAAACGGCTGACACCTGTAGGATATTATGCCATTTTTATGTGTGGAAAATTGCATGGAATTTTGACACTTTTAGTATACTGTTAAAGAGGCACCTCACACATTATGCCATTGACTTTCCAATAAACCATTAAATACTTTTTTATTCCTAACATAACTATTTAACTGCTAGACCAACATAACCCTGCCTAAAGCCTCAGTAAATTGTGCAGACATTTCCACCTCAAAGAGGTGGGATTCAAGAGCCTGGGTGCAAAGATCATTATGCAGTGCAGATTTCAAGCCAGAGGTTAGTGTCTTCGGAATTGTGGAAATAAAATACTTTTTAACATGGTGGTACGCTCTTCCCATTTGCCTAGTTATTACAAAATAGGCTCAGCAAACTCAAGCTTGACAGTAGCATGAGAGTTAGAAATAAAAGCAAAATCATTATAGTTTCAAAAGAGATTCTATGTACTCTCTCCCCTCAGATTGTTGGGCTGACCAAAGGAAATATTGAATGCAAATACAGAAATCTCATGATTGCTGTCAAAGTATTTCTCTCTTCTCAGAAATTTAGCCTGGCTCACCAGTGTGATTCAGCTACCCCCCGTTTTGTTTGTTTGTTTGTTTTTTGTTTTTGTTTTTGGCTCCCAGAGCACACTGAACCTAACCCTAACATAGAGACTTCCATTGTTTGGATTGTGTTTTCTTTGGTGGTAGGTAATGACCTTTGGAGGATCTCCTTAACTGATTGCTGTTAACATGGTAGGCATTGGAGACTTAAAGCTGAGTGATTGCTGCATAAGTTAATGAGTAAATACATTAATAAATTAATAAACTCTATGCTGGCATAGAAAAAAAGGTAGACTAAAAATGAAATATAAATATTTGTGCTCATCGCCTTATATGTTTCTGTCTCCCTTATTAAATTAACTCGTCCCTTCATTCCTTCAGTATTAACATTTTCTTATATTGAATTTTTCAGTATATTCCCATTAATTACATATTTATCTATATTATTTTGTGTTCTCCTACTGGTTCTATTCATAATACATAAATTTATTATAAGGAAGTGGCTTACATGGTTATGGAGGCTGAGAAGTCCAAAGATCAGCAGTTGACAATCTTGAGACCCAAGGGAGTCTGTGTTATAATTCTGGTCCTGGTCCAAAGGCTTGAGAATCCTGAGAGTCAATGGCGTAAGTAAGACCAAGTATGACTCTGAATCCAAAGGCAGAAGAAGACTGATGTTCCAGCTTGAAGACAGTCAAGAATGTAGAGAGACAATCCTTTTTTTTTTTTTTGACCTATAAAAAGTCATTTAATGTAAATTCCACGGTAGCCAACACAGGCTGGTTAGGTAATTAGCCCTTAAAGAGTTCTGTAACAGACATATAAAAGTGTTTTATTGTGCTAAAAAAAGAAACACTTATATTCAGGTCTTGAAAGATTAGATGAGACCCTATCACAATAGGAAGGACTACCTGCTTTACTCAGTGTACCAATTCAAATATTAATTTCATCCAGAAACTCTCTCACAGACACACTCAGAATACCGTTTAATCAAACACCTGGGCACTCAGTGGCTTCATAGGCTGTCACATAAAATTAACCATCATAATATCTTTATCTATCTATCTAGCTAGCTAGCTAGCTATCGTCTATCTAATCTATCTACATGTGTTTGTATATGATTTAGTTATCGACGTGCACAGTCCCCATACAAATAAGCACGTCGCTGGGACATGATAATGATGTGTAAGCATCACTTAGAACAGAAAGGAAGAAATTATCCTTAGCCATCACATTATTAAAACATAACCATGATATAAATGTCAGCAAAACAAAATACTTTTTTTAATCTTATGTAGTGTGGCACTAAAATAGCGCTTACTTAGTTATTCAGCCAAACTAGGTAGTTAGTAAATGTCAGGTAGTGAACTAGCTTCTAGTAATACAATAAGCAAATGCCTGTTTTTTTTATGTTCTTTTGAACCTCACACTGTAGTTGAAAGAATAGACAAGACAGTAGTATAATGTACCTTTCGTTGTCTTCGGTACCATTTTATCTTCAATCAGAACGAAGGAGGGGTGCCTGGGTGGCTTAGTCAGTTAAGTGTCTGGCTCTTGATATCAGTTCAGGTCATGATCTCATGGTTCATGGGATCAAGCCCTGTGTTGGGCTCTGTGCTGACGGCATGGAACCTGCTTGGGATTCTCTCTCTCCCTCTCTCTCTCTGTGTTCCTCCCCTCATCGTTGTTCTTTCTCTCTCTCTCTCTTTCTCTCTCTCTCCCAAGTAAATAAATTAATTAAAAAATACAGGAAGGAAAGAAGGAAGGAAGGAAGGAAGGAAGGAAGGAAGGAAGGAAGGAAGGAAGGAAAGGACTTGAGATGAATAAAGACATGAACACACATATAAAGAGCATTTTTTATATGTCCAACACTGGGTCATAATATTCCTCAAGGCAAACTCTTAGCTTCAGTCCAACTAACCTCTCTACTGCTTAATTTCCAGAGATAGATTGTCTTTTGTATTAAAACCCTTTTTATCTTTGGTAGACACCTCTATCATGGGCTAAGAAAGAGACTGACAACACAAATAACAGTAGTATGCTTATCCTGGATGGACATTAACTGCCAGTGCAAGTGAGATAACCTGACTGATACTATTCCTTGGCAGTGGACAGTGAAAGAACCAGAGCAACGCTATCATCACATCACCCAGTTCTTTCAGTCTCTTTTGTATTCTGCAGCGTCAACATCATCTTAAGGCTGGATCTTAGCCCAAATTTATAACAGGTTCAGAGTCTCCTACAGCTACTGCTTCTTCATTCATGTCCATTAGAGAAGAGACCTAATGCAATTGGTCTGGCTTAGATCTGCTGCTTGTGCCTAATCTTAGCACGGTGAACAGCAGGACAGGAAGACCGGCTGGCTGAGCTGACGTCATTCTCACCACCTCATAAGGCAGGGATGGTGCCAACTTCCCCACAATCACGTTGCTTCCAAACGGAACATCTGAAGCTGTTAGGAAGTGGAGATCTGGTGGGGAGCAGTGGACAACATTCTATCATTGATGTCATAGACAGAAACATTTTTAAATGGGCAAAAAATGATCCCCGAAATTAAATTCCTTAGGGAGAAGGGAAAACACATGCGATTTGCAGTTGAGCTCCTTTGATTCTTATGGCCAAGGATTTAGCATTGAAATTAACATCACTGATGAGTTAGTAACCTACAGGTATTCTGTATTGTCTATTAGCAGAGATCCCTAGGGTTAGATAAATTACATTTTATGGAAAAATATGCAGGGATTTAGGAACGTCTCCTAACGAATCCAGTTTGAGGTAGAGTCGGGACAAACTTATCTATAACATCAGAAAATTATGTAAAAAAACAAATTTCTGCCAGTGGTAGCCATAATTCGCATGGTGTTAATCGTTCTGCAAGTTCTAATCATAATCAGTCCTAGTCTATACTTAATTAATAGTTTCCAAACATGAAGCTAGTGTACCAAAAACAGTGTTAACAGAAACTTTAGCTGCATCCTTAAAACCTGGGCTCCCATACTGGTTAATCAGGTTAGGACAGTCGATTCTATTCTTTAGTAGTAAATGACCTCCTTTTAGTTTTCTTATTTTCTGTAAAAACAGTTCCATCAGCCTCTTGAAGTTGGCTTCTTGACTTCTTCCATGTAGACATTCCTTGCAATAGTTTCTACCAGGATTCAAGTCAACGGCTGCTTTGTCTTCAACAAGTAGGCTAGACCATCTTTAAAGAACCCTTCTAGGACTCACGTTCCACGTGTTTATAAAAGTCGAATACCAAAAATGGACAATATCACCAGCAGCAGGATTTCTAAACCAAAGACTATTACAGATAAAACAAATAAGTAAGTTTCTTCCTTAAATTATTGCAAATATACAGCGAAAATTGCATGTTAATTTGTTCACTTCGTTTTCATTAGGCTGGGTCCCATTCACCTTATGGTAAAGGGTATTTATCATTTCTGGCTACAATAGCAGGCAATTTATTTTTATATATATTTTTAATGTTATTTATTTTTGAGAGAGAGAGAGAGACAGAACGTGAGCCGAGGGAGGTACAGAGAGAGAGAGAGAGAGGGAGAGGGAGACACAGAATCCGAAGCAGGTTCCAGGCTCTGAGCTGCCAGCACAGAGCCCAACGCAGGGCTGGAACTCACAAACTGTGAGATCAGGACCTGAGCCAAAGTCGGATGCTTAACTGACTAGGCCACCCAGGTGCCCCAACATCAGGCAATTTATCTCATTAGGCTCAGTTCATTTCTATTTGAAACTTTCCCCCTCCTTTCCTTTTTTTGTTTTTTGACTTTTCTTTTCTTTCCTTGCCCTCCCCTCCTCCCTCACCCCTATTCTTCCTTCATTTCTTCTGTCTTCCCCAACTGCTTAACTAAATTACATTATATCTAAATGATGTTCTGGTGACCTGAAATGTTACCCAGAAGGGTGCAACCCCATTTCCCTCCACGACTCTCTACCAGGCACGTTCCACGGCTTTCCACTCTGATTGCATCCGAGGATAGAAGTTAAACTGCTCTTAATGAATGTTATGTCTGTTGAGGCCTCAGGCCCTTCAAAGTCTGAAACATGTTGCTTTAGTCTCATTAAGATGCCACTGTGTCCAAATACGAATATATGTCTGCGTTATCTCAATTCTTGGCATATTGCTTTAAAATAACATTGTTTCAAGTTTTTCAGATGACACCGCGCTGTTCACAACATGTCCACAACATCCAGACAAGTTTGGAAATTCTTCCAGACAAACTGACCCACATTTATTTTTTACCACTGGTGACTCATAAGTGAGGGCAGACCCCTTGGCTTGTTAGTAGTTTCTACCCTACACTCAAGTTCGTTCAGCATGTCAGTTCGACAACGTGTGATGTGTCGACTTCAAAAATTAAACAAACCAGACAACACAGCCCCTGCGCTACAAAGAACTTGTTGTGTGTTTTTTTTTTTTTTTTTACCCCAACCTTCTGTTGCTAGCAAAACTGCTTTGACTTTTGTTCCCTACAAATCCTACTTCTGGCTCTATTCCAACTTCTGTTTTCTGTTTTCCCATAAGAAACTTGCTTTATCAGCTGAGCAATATACTTAAAGATTCTCTCGTTTAAAGATTCTCTCTTCTCTTTATGTAAATGATTTCTTTTTTTTTTGTTGTTGTTTAAGGTGTCCTTTTATTTTCTTCTTTTAGAAAAATTCTGGTCATATATCAAGGAAAATAATTGTTCTTCATTAAATTGAATTATTACTTGTTACCCACTTCCAAATCCAAGAACCTCATTTCCACATGATGCTCATGGTGTAAAAGTGAATGCCCCAAATTAGAACTATAATTTATAGGCGTTCATGATACATCATGACCATCCATATGTGTACACACAAGACAATGTGGCAAACTTTAAAGAACACATTTAATTTGGGTTATTTGTAACTTCTGTTCCCCCAGTCTAAGGAAGAAAGATTCGTGTATGCTCAGTTTCTTGACTTTCCTCTGAGGCACAGAATTCCAGTAAGGAAACAACGGAAAAATTTAGAGAAAACAGAGAAACTTCTGCTCTGCTAATAAGCTGCCAAGTTAGAGGGAAAATGAGAAATATAAGCAATCTGGCTTGGTTTGGATTTGAGAAACAATTATAAGGAGCATCCACTTGGGTGAGAGAGACATAGAATCATCAGCTATATGCAGAGGAAGACTGAAGGGGAAAAAATTAAGATATGTTGATTTATTTTATAAATAGCACTTGTTATTTTCATGAAAGACTTTTAAAAAGATGTTAAATTAATTTGATTTTTTGTTACACGGTAAATTGATAAATTTTCTACTATCACCTTGTTATATCCAGACAGGGCAGCAAGTGACAAGATACTAGGCATACTGATATTGTGCATATATGATATGTAAGATACTAAGCGTACTGATATGTACATTTACAAACTTTTAATCATGGTTACTTCCCATGAAAGATTGAGGAGAGGTAAAGGCAGATCTAGAGAATTACTCTCTGCATCACCATATAATGGCAATTTTAGGTAAGCACACGTTACTTTTTTAGTTTGACAATAAATAAATTTTCTATATTTTATGGCCTTTACAACACTGACATTTTTTTAATCTAACTGGTAATTATCATTCCATGAAGAGACAACTATCACTTTGGGGATAATCACTTAGCAGACAAGAATAGCGATAGCACAAACTACACTTTTAAGCAATTCAATGCAGAAAATTCTAGAAATTCTTACATTAACTCAGATCCACATGAACATCTGTCTCAGATCTATCCTGTCCCCTAAAAAGCATTTTGTAAAATAGTCTTTTTTATAAATTATGTTTCTTATTTCTTTTAAAGTTTATTTATTTATTTTGAGAGAGAAAGAGAGAGAGAGAGAGAGAGGGAGAGAACCTGTGGGGGAAGGGCCCAGAGGTGGGGGGGCGGGGGGGGGGGAGAGAGAGAGAATCCCAAGCAGGCTCCACACTGTCAGCACAGAGCCCCATGCAGGGCTCGCATTCCACAAACTGTGAGATCATGACTTGAGCCAAAATCAAGAATCGGATGCTTAACCAATTGAGCCTAAAAAAAAAAAAACCCACTATTTTTAATTGAAGTATAGATGACATATAATATTATATTAGCTTTAGGGGTACAACAGGTGACTCAATTATATACATTATGAAATGCTCACCTTGGTGAGTATAGTTACTACCTGTCAGCATAAAAGGTTATAACAATATTATTGACTATATTCCCTTGCTGTACTTTTCATCCCATGAGTTGTTTTATAACTGGAAGTTTGTACCTCTTAATTCTCTTCACTTATTTCGCCTATCCCCCACACCTGGCACCCAGCTGGCAACCACCAGTTTGTTCTCTGTATTTATGAGTCTGTCTCCATTTTTGGGGGGGGGTTTGTTATTATTTTTGTTGTTGTTTATTTATTCATTTGTTTGGGTTTTTAGATAACAAATATAAATGAAATCGTCTGGTATTTGTCTTTCTTTGCCTGACTTATTTCCCTTAGCATAATGCCCTCTAGGCCCATCCATGTTGTCTCAAAGGGCAAGATTTTGATTCAGTTATTTCTAATAGTTGTTGGTTTACATTGTGACCTTAATTCATCACATAATTAATAATAACTCATCATAGTTTTATGCCATATCTCTGAGTGCTGCCCCAAATTCTCAAGCTCGTAATCAGTCCCTAGACTCTCTCCTTTGATTTCAAGATACATTTTATTTCTTATGTAAGTCCTATTGAAAAACTTACTAGGAAGAGTCACAGATAGAAACATTGAGATGTGTTACGGAAAATATATTTTTAAAAATCTGGTTTTAGATGATCTTGGGTGCTCCCTCTTCTTTGTGTTACAGAATTTTCCAATAACAATACTTCCACATAACAATGCAAGCTCTCACGTACAGAGAGTACGTCTCAAATACTACATCAATATCTGCGACACTGATGATAATACAACTGAAAGAAGCATGTGGAGGAGTAGCACATCCTTCACCACAGAGAAAGCAACACGAATTAGCTTGTCTTTTCTTTTTTTTTTTCAGTCGCTTCTCCTTAAAAAAAAACAAAAAAATAAATAAATCAGTCATTTTTGCAGAGGTATGTGCTGGGTGACTTAATGAAAATTTACATCTTCTTCCATACCAGCTCCCATGGGTACTTGAAAAAAAGAAATAAAAGGTGCTTTTCTGTCTAGGACATCGACCCAGTACAGTGTGCTTCTCTGTCTCTCTCTTTGTATGATTTAGACTCAAAGTGACAATGGAGTTAGGAATCTTGGTATCAGATGAATATGAAGAACAGAATGGGACTCTCAAATCATGTTGCAATAGGTAATCATACGGATATTTTCAGAAACTAGGACTGTAATTTTATGCCCAATAATGTGGTGAATTGTTTTTGTCATACATGGTGAAATCTCTTAAACATAGTATCAACAGTTTTTTTTTTCTAATTTACGAAAAGAGTTTGCGTCCATTTCAAAAAATTGATCACACCGAGTGAGAGGCCTTGATGCCAGTGAAGAGAGTGTAACCAGCAGAATGCCAGCCAGAATAGAAGACAAAAAACATCTTCTAAAGTGAGCTCTCCTTCAACTCAACTTCCCTAATACTCCAGTTCTCCCAACACAAGCAACAAACAAACAAAAATCCTGCATTTCAATGCCAGTATTCCCTTGGCATTTCAAGGCTAACATTAAACAATGAAGGAGGAAATGCTTTGAAACTAAAAAAATATAATATGTAAGCATGAAACATCATTATAGTGACACTGAAAACATAGGACTGTTTTCTCAGACATCAAATTTATATCTGCTTCCAAACTTCACAGACCACTAAAATCAGACATCTCTGCATTTGCATATATTTTCGTTCAAATATCTCATAAACCATGTTTTGGACATGTTCTAAACATCCTTTTTGTAGTAATTTTCAAGAAATGAAACTTTCTATAGAAAAAAATGATGTTTATTTTGTGTATAAGTCATCTTTGTGTGAGCTTTAATTTCTAGTGTAGCAGGTGTTATGGGATGAATTGTATACCCCTAAAATTCATGGAGTAAAGCCTTATCCCCAAATGTGACTGTATTTGTAGATAGGGCCTTTAAATAGGTGATTAAATTAAAGTGAAGCCTTTAGGTTGGGCCCTAATCCACTCTGACTGGTGTCCTTATAAGAAGAGGAAATTTGTGCACACATAGAGACAGAAGGGTGCACTCATACAGAGGAAAGACTAGGGAGAAAGCGGTCATCTACAAACCAGGGATAGAGGCCCCAGAAGAAAACAATGACATCTTGATCTCAGGCTCCTAGCTTCAAGAACAATGAGAAGATACATTTTTGTTGTTCAAGCCACTCCGTCTCTGGTAATTTATTACAGCAGCCTCAGCAAATTAACACGCCAGGATTAGGGGGAAAAGTTGTGCACGTTGTATTACACCCCATCAAGTATCTATAACGAATCTATAACCCATAGATGTTTTATGCCCACACCTGTCTCCCAAACCAGCAGAATATTCACATTTCAGCAGGTTTTTCTATATTTAAATTTTTATTTTTTTTATTTAAAAAAATTTTTTTAACGTTTATTTATTTTTGAGACAGAGAGAGACAGAGCATGAATGGGGAGGGTCAGAGAGAGGGAGACACAGAATCCGAAACAGGATCCAGGCTCTGAGCCGTCAGCACAGAGCCCGACGCGGGGCTCGAACCCACGGACAGTGAGATCGTGACCTGAGTCGAAGTCGGACGCTTAGCCAGCTGAGCCACCCAGGCGCCCCTATATTTAAAATTTTAAAGTCACATTTAATACTAGGTCTTAGCTCCAGGCTTTCTGTGTATTCCATCAAGAAGACACAAGTTACTAATGAAAAAGTCCTAAGGGGCTTCTAGCTGCTTCAGCCTCTGGTGAATGAGTTCTTGACAACCATGGGTTCAAAGTGGATCCCACTCTTCGACTCCAGCCCCCCATGATTCCACTCTGTAACAATACATTAACTGAGGTCATTCCAAAGGGTTTCAGAGACAAATTGCTCGATGGTAAGTGCTTTGGTAAACTCTATTATTTGTGGAAACCACTCCTCCTTTCCCATCATTATTCTATCTGTGAGTTTAAGAGTCTATGAGTTTTAGCTCAGGGGAGAAAAACATGGCTTCTTTTCCAGACAGGGTTTCTACAGATGTCTTTTATGAGTTGATGGGACCTTCTCGGTATTTTATTTCATGGCCCCATCTCACGCAAACAGTGCGAATACCCACATCCTTAGTCCATATATATGTATAGGACCCATTCTGCTATTTATCTCTTTCATCATCCAAGGCTGTATCTGTCATGGGTGATGAAATGCAAGTAGAAGTTTTTAAAAGCTTCCTCCTCAAACTTAATTAAAATGTCTGTTTATCACCAAACATAACAAGCCATAAATTATATGGATGTTTCAGTTTATTCGGCTCTGCAAATATGTCACTTTGATCAATATAAATTTGACTTCACTCATGTGCAGCAACAGTCTTGAAAGTGACAGCTCAATGATATTTTGTTCCCCGAAAGAATTGAAAAGACCATGGATGGAGGACTGTCTAAAAAGGAAGTTTGGAAGCAGAGGACAGGAAGTCTGCAAAGCAGGTAAGGGAAACTTGTAAAGGGTTTAAATAGGGTGAAAGATTCAGAGAAACATAGGGTAGTCAAGGAATTCTGCGATCACGTTGCCATTGCATACTGCAAAGAACAAAAAAAAAAACAATAAGGGTATGATAAAAAGATAGCCAGTTTGGGGGCACCTGCATGGCTCAATCAGTTGAGCATCCAACTTTGGTTCAGGCTATGATCTCACAGTTCATGAGTTTGAGCCCTACGTCAGGCTCACTGCTGTCAGCCTGTCAGCACAGAGCCACTTCAGATGTTCTGTCCCTCTCTCTCCCTCTCTCTCTGCCCCTCCCTGCTTGTGCTTTCTCTCTCTAAAAAATAAGTAAAACATTTAAAAATGAAAAGGATAGTAGGTTTTGACCTAAAGGGGGAAATCCACAGAAAGTGGGTTTGAGTATTCACCAAGAGAAAATCAAAGAAGGGTCCTCTGGCAATTTCTGAAAGATGGACAAGAAAATATGGAGAGTAGATGAAAACAGCATTAACAGAAGATGGGAGAAGTGGAAGCCAAGACTGATATTGAAATTTTTGAATAAATAAACTGTCTCACAACGAACCCTAAAGCTTATGTTAGTTTCCTTGGGACAATAAGGAAAATGTTGTTTTTTAATAACCTAATCTCCTGGGCACCTGGGTGGCACAGTCGGTTAAGCGTCCGACTTCAGCCAGGTCACGATCTCGCGGTCTGTGAGTTCAAGCCCCGCGTCGGGCTCTGGGCTGATGGCTCAGAGCCTGGAGCCTGTTTCCGATTCTGTGTCTCCCTCTCTCTCTGCCCCTCCCCTGTTCATGCTCTGTCTCTCTCTGTCCCAAAAATAAATAAACGTTGAAAAAAAATTAAAAAAAAAATAACCTAATATCCTGTTGAAAGCTCCCAAATAGACTTGAACGAGCATCTGTGGCTTTTGCTGAAGAAAGGGTGATAAGATTCAATAAACTTTCCTTCCTAGAATTCTCAAATGCAAGGTGGTCAGTATAGATTTCTGAATACTAAGAAACATGACGACCTCCTTTCCTCATTAAAGCGTAAAAACATGCTTTAGTTTGTCTGGATTTCATGAAGTCTGGCCTGCAGGTAGAGAGTCGGTATGTGCTAGGGGCCACACTTTGTTTGAACTCAGTGGTCTTTATTGCCCATTTTAATTAATTTTCTTTGTCACATTCCATATATTTCCTTTACTACATTCAAGGGACTATGTAGAGGTGCCCCAGGGTGGCTAATTTAACACCTGAAATTTCCATTATTTTTTTTTAATGTCTCAGGTTGACCAGCGGGCAATGATGTCCATGAGAGTGGCATAGAAAATACCCATAGCAGGCATTCTGGTTCGGATAAGTTTGCATTAAAAGCTCTTAATAATGATAGCTTATTTCCTTTGAAGTTCCTGAGCAGGACCTCTTGTAATTCCCTGTGTTGCTTTTATTCAGCCAGAATATATAGCTGCCCCGATGTTTGTTCTCAGTTCAAATCTCATTAGCTTGGTGTTTGCATTCACTCCTTATGTAATGATGAAGAATTTGTGATTTGAATAAGGCCGCTGGGAATATATACATGTGCATGTGTACCTGATTTGATTAGAAATTCTCTGTGTAGTTATGATGGAGAGGCAAAAAACAAGAAATGAAGACATGATCACAAATCCTGACCTCCAGTCCATGGTGATAGTATCTTGGGAAAATCACACTCTAGAGCCTCAATTCCCTCACCTATAAATGGGGAGAGCGAAAGTGCTTTCATCACAGAATTACGATGAGGATTAAATTAAAGAATAGGTAGAAAAGCACCAACGTAACATATTAGCTGTTTTACAGTGAGGGAACCAGCATAGCATGAAGTGGTGGAGTGAGGCAGACCTGGGTGTGAAACCCATTTCCAGCACTTACTACCTGCTGACTTCCCTTTGCCTCAGTGTTTCTCATCTGTAAAATGGGGATGATAGAACCTCTCCTCTTGGGTTACTGTGAGGGATGAAAGAAATTTATATAGAGCATTATGCAATGACAGAATAGAACTAGTATTCAGTTAATGATGGTTATACTGTATTATTCTTTGAGGACAAAGTCCGCGTACCTCTGATGGACACCCTGTGGCAAAAAGCAGAAGCTTCTCTCCATTTAAGCATTCATGACTTCAGATGCTAGAGAAAGGTCTCTCTTAGGTCTCTAAACTGCCTCTTTAACAAAACCAGTGACTGCAACGCAAGGGATTCTTTTCCTTGCTGGTGGTATGTGTTGCATCAGTGCTTGTGTATTAATAAATCAGAACTAAGTGGGAGGGACTAGATAAACCACTACTTAGTTTCTGAAAACGAGGGTGGGGGAAAAAACATAGCTAAATACATACTTAGTCTAATGAGATCCAGAAATTGTCAGATTAGCTGAACAGGCAGAAAAGGATCTGGAGGAAGGAGGGAAGGAAGGAAGGAAGAAGGAAGGAAGGAAGGAAGGAAGGAAGGAAGGAAGGAAGGAAAGGAGGAAGGAAAGAAGGAAGGGAGAAAGAAAGAAAGAAAGAAAGAAAGAAAGAAAGAAAGAAGAAAAGAAGGAAGAGAGAGAGAAAGAGAAAGAAGAAAGAAAAGAAAGAAAGAAAGAAAGAAAGAAAAAAGAAAGAAAGAAAGAAAGAAAGAAAGAAAGAAAGAAAGAAAGAAAGAAAAAGAAAGAAAGAAAGGCTAGTACATGCACTAATTATGTAAGTGAACTCTAGGTAAAAAATAATTTAAGCAAAAGGGAAGTATTAAGAGTAACTGCTATAAGCAATTGCCAGACATGGTAGAAGGAAGGACACCCCAGGAAGAGAAGTGCAATAGGATGGGAAGGATTAGACCAAATTAAGGTACAATGGTCCTTCAGCGCAAAACCTTGGGGACTAGCATCCTCATTGCTGTGCACACCTACTTATCTCTAATCATTGCCTTTACCACCTCTCACATTTTGCCTAAAATTCAGGCTATCTTTTAACAAACAGTCTTCTAAAGGTGATAATTTTAAAAATTTGAGTAGACTGTTGAGCACCTTCAGATCTATGAGAGGTGCCTTTTAAAAAAGAAAGATCAATTAACACTCACTGAGAATATACCATGTGTCATGTGGGATAGAAATAAACTCTAAAGACAAAAATCCTACCTACCAAAAGGAAGCTATAATCCAAACGGGATACACGCATTAGTGATGTTGTTTGTTTGGTTTTTTTTTTTTAAGTGTGGGGAAAATTGTTAGAAAACACAGTCTACCACATCGTGGAAATAAAAATAAATCCACTCAATTTTGTTAGAAAAATAGTTCACTACTGAGCCAAGAAAATCAGTCATTAATTAGGCTTACTTGTCAATCAATTTTCATGCTTTCCAGACAAGATCTGGACCAATCTCCAATAATAGATTATGAGCCCCCATTTTCTATGACTTTTGCCTTTACCACTATGTACGTTGGGACTAATCCCCCCCATCTTTTCATTTTATTACTTTATTGCTTGTTCCCTGTGTGTATATGTCTGTGTGTGTGTGTGTGTGTGTGTGTGTGTGTGTGTGTGTTCAGTGTGCTTATTTTTTAAGTTTGTCATATATTTTCCATATGAATTAAGTCAATTATGGGTAATTATTTTTCTTTCTCCTATAGGTGACTAATTTGAAATTGAGTGCCAATGTGAATTGTTAGGCTCACAAAGCCAATGTATTTGGTTGGTTCAGCTAAAAGTTCTTAGAAACAATTCCCAAATTTCAGAGGCTTAACACAATAGAGGCTCATTTCTCACTCATGTAACACATCAGTGCAGGTGTTTGATGGTGACTTGAGGACCCTGGCTCCTTCCATCTGTGACTTCATCATTCCCTAGGGCCTTATTATTCTGTCCTAGATCTCTGCATCCAGCTGGAAATAGGAGGAAAAGAGAATGTAGAGAATCATGCAAGAGCATTTATGGACCAGACCTGGAGGTGGAGAATATCACTCCCATTTCCCACTCCATTAGCTGAAATTCGGTCAACCTGCCATATATAACAGAAGGCAGGAAGGGACATACAGGCTACCTTGAGCCCTGTGGGAAAGTAAAATGTACTTGATGAACAATTAGCCAAATTCTTTCTGCCATGGGCTATTCCTTAGGAAATAAAATATCCGTTTTATCATTCCCACACCAGAAAATGCATACATCTTCTCCCCCAGGGAGCCAACTTAAAGATCCGTTTAGTTGTTGTACCCAGTTAAAAGTCCAAGATCTATAGGATCTGTACAGTCCTTAGGAGCTCTTCATAGTCTAATGATCTATGAACTAATATGATACATCATCCACTTGCTAACTAATATGATACAACATCCACTTGATATTAAAATAGGGAGGGGATAACTCAATGAGCTTCTTTAAAAAAATAATGTTTATTTATTTTTGAGAGAGACAGAGTGTGAACAGGGGAGGGGCAGAGAGAGGGAGACAGAGGCTCTGAAATAGGCTCCAGGCTCTGAGCTATCAGCCTAGAGCCCGATGCGGGGCTCAAGCTCATAAGCCATGAGATCATGACCTGAGCCGAAGTCGGACGCTTAACCGACTGAGCCATCCAGGTGCCCCTTAGTGAGCTTCTTCATTTAGAAAAAAGAAGATCGGAAAGACATTGCTCCATGTCCTTCTGAAATCCTGCTGAATTAACGTTATGAAAGACCTCGACCCAGGAGGTGTGGAAAATTCATCAATTAGACCAGATTCTGCACAGAGACACTCCATTGTCTCTTGTCTTCAGGAGTCCCTGGTTCTTCCTGTGGAATGTCCTTCATTTTCCATTATTCTTCATGCACACCAGCAAAACCACTACTATATAGTTTAGGTTTTTGCTATAGGGCATCACAATCCGAAGTACTCATTTCTGTATTAGTCAGCATAGGCTAACTGCTGTAACAAACAACCCCAAATTTTCTATGACTTGACATGAGAAGTTATGCCATTCTCATTTAAAGAACAGTTAATCGTGGTTCTTCATTGGGCATCCTTAAAAATGATAATTCAAAGACACTGGCTCTTTCCATCTTGGGATTATGCTGACCTTGCGTCATTGTGCAACTAGCCTACAGACAAAAGAAAATGGAAAATCACATGGAGACTTTATCATCCAGGTCTAAAAGTTGTATTTGTCACATTCACTCACATTCAGTTGGTAGGAACTCATTCACATGACTTCAACTAACTGGAAAGATGGTGAATAAAGTAGCTTAACTCTGAATTTAGGAAAACGGAAATAGTTTGGTGAACAACCAGCCAGTCTTTGTTGGTAAATATATACATTGGCCATTATTGATTAACTTTATGGTTTTTCCATTTTTCCTCCCAATTTCATCTAAAACTCAACATCTCCATTAAGCCTTTCTTCACTGAAAATATTATCTATGGTAAAACATTGCAGCCTGGTAAGGTAAAATTTCAATTATTTTTTTTACTTATTTTTATTTAACTTAAAAAATAATGGTACCACAAACTATATGGCCCTGCACCACATTTCAAGGAGCCATCAGCCCTCTGGTATTATGTCTAGCTGAAAATGCTTTTGACTCTCTTGCCTGTAACATAGAAGTAGATAGAATTGAAGACAAATTAATAGACATTATTAAATATCCATGGAGCTTTACAAAATGCAAATCTATTCAGAATTGTGTTTGTTTAAAATTTTAAAACTGATTGTTCAGAAGTACTAAAGAGAATCTCCTGAATAGTACATCAGTGTTAATTTAATCTGGATTTTTTTAGAGAAGTTTAACAAGTATATTTATAAGTTGATTCATTAACCACCACCTTACTTTCACATTATTTTCTTAAACTATGTTTTTTTTTTTTCTGGTTAGACATCTCCATTAAAATGTTCACTGGGATAGATTAATAAGATAATTTGAAGCAATAAAATTCTTTAAATTTAGATAAGTGGTTAGTAAACATTATAAAACATAGAGCAACTTAAGAAAATGCAAATCACCCTTAATACAATTTATATCTTTTATATAACTTATTTTTTAATATTGATTTTTTGGGGGGAGAAAGAGAGAGAGACAAAGGAGCTGTCAGCACAGAGCCCAATGTGAAGCTCAAATCCAAAAACCATGAGATTATGACCTGAGCCAACCTGAGCTGATCTGAGCCAAAATCAGTCACTTAACCAAAGAGCCACCCAGGCTCCCCTTATATAACTTTTGAAAAAGATTAGAAATAAACATATTCATATTTTAAGTATTTTAAATATAATGCTCTTATAATATTTTATTATATCATTAATATTCCCTTTGACATTCAGTGTTCTCAAAAGTGAGAATATTTAATAACAATAGTATATTGACAAGTGGAAACAAGATTCTACTATTGTCTTAGGTTTGGATATTTGGATTGTTTTTATTCTTTCTATTCTTACAAGTGATATAGTAAACATGCACTTCCAGACATCTTTCTGTAAATCTGAATATGTCCACATATAAATACCTAGGTTTGTAATATACTTATTTTTCAACTATTTTTCATTTTAACCCATAAGGGTCCAGGACTACCAATCACCCCCTTTTTGCCTTAAATTAATATTGTACTCTCCCATCTAATTTAGTCCCACTGAATTCTATAAATAATTATACTGCCAATCAGATAATTCTTATATGTATTATCTTAGTTAATGACTGGACGCTTTTTATTTATTTTTGTGAGAGAGAGACAGCAAACACACACACACACACACACACACACACACACACACACGTGTATGGGAGGGGCAGAGAGAGGGAGACAGACAGCCAAAGCAGTCTGTGCACATTGATAGCACTGACCCCATCGCAGGGCTGGAACTCACCAACCATGAGATGGTGACTTGTGCCGAAGTCAGAGGCTTAACCAACTGAGACACCCAGGCACTTTTTAAAATGTACTTTCAACCTAGCTTAATGTGATTTGTGAGTTTTCTATAGTATTACACTGGCAGTATTTGGTGTTTTGGTAGTTAAAGCTACCAATGAAATATACAACCACAACTATAGGGAGTTGCGTGATAAAAAGTGAATATATATATATATATATATATACACACACATATACATATGTATATATATAGTGAATTTTGATATAAAATATGAAATATGAAAATATAAAATACTCCAATTTCTTTATCTACAAAGTTATTGTAGATATAATTTTGAGTTGCGTGATAAAAAGTGAATATATATATATATACACACATATACATATGTATATATATAGTGAATTTTGATATAAAATATGAAATATGAAAATATAAAATACTCCAATTTCCTTATCTACAAAGTTATTGTTTGTCCAAAAAAGCCAACTCAAAATCCTTCGCCAGGAGATCTCACTACAACAATTATTCCAACCCATACTGAGAAACACTTGGCTTCAGGGTCTTAGTCTCTGAAATAGTAATTACCACAGTTTCTCTCCAGGAAACTTCCTGGGTGTCTTCAGTCATGTGCCCATCAACAAATGTTTTCTTTTCGGGCAGTATCATGGCTCCATATTCACACACTCATTGATCTTTATTGATGAGTCCTCATTTGCCTTATTATACTGCAATTTGGTTTGTGACATGCTTTTGTTCTTGGTAGAATGTAAGTTTCTCATGTGTAGAGAATGTGTCACCATCATCATTTATTCCTGTAAATGTCCTAAGACCTTTGACCTTGGAGTACTCAATACATGCTAAATAAATTTTAAAACAATAAATAAATGAGTGAATGAACTAGCAACAGTTAACATTTGGGTCAGAAAGAAACTTTTGAAGATTCTGTCTTTATACCGATTGCACATACTAATTCCAACAAAATTTCATTTTGTTTCTGCGGTTTTTCATACTTTTTTATTTAGAATAGCAGATGGTTGATTACAGGATGAAGTGAAATAGCTTGCCAATCTTCTCCAATGTTTTAAAATAAAGAAAAACTCATGCAACTTGTGAGCACATTTACATGCAGGTACCAATGTTTAGACTTGTTGGGGTTAGGGGGGCAACAATTTGAAGAAATTATAGAATGACATTTCTTCAAAATACATTGAGAATTTTCATAAATATCTACAGGCACTTCAGCTTTTAGGGTCATCTAATGTGGAGTGCTCCGTATTTCATCAATGCTAGTCATTCCGAAATGTTCCCTAATTCAAATGTTTTTATCTAAAGGGAGTACAATAGATGTTATCCAGAGAATAATTAATTGTTCTGAGGAGTAGCTCTCTACTCCTTTTCTCTCTCCTCATTATAGTCTGAAAAGTAACCTGAAAAGTTTCAAAGAGTAGAACTTACATAAATATTACAGTCTTAATAGTGCTATCATAAATATTTAACTTGGTTCTCTCAGTCAAGAGAGTAAAACATGATGATTTAAAAATGCTTCTTTGAAATAAGTCGAGGTTAACACCACAACTGCATCTTTCAGCCAAAATGTGAAATGCCTCTAAATGGATTAATGCAGGAAAAAAATTAGCATGAACAAGTTACTTGTCTTGGTTTCCCAGGACAGAGCTTGCATTTATAAGGTCATATACTTACAGTTCACATTCATCTGAGACTTACAACACAGCAAGAAACAGAGTCATCAAAGAGGTCTTAAATAATACTGAATTTAATAGTTGCCAAGAATATTGTTTAAAAACTCAACTTCCCTCAGCAGGACTCTTTGATTACTGTTCTAATCCTATAATCTAGACTCAGTTTGGTACAGATTTTCATACAAGTGTATGGACACGGAATCACATTAAACACAAAGTTATTGCTTTACCAATCTAATGAAGCATGTTTTAAAACTCAGCCTACCACAATTCTAGATATAAATTCTCAGTAATTTAAATCTTAACAGCAATAAATTATAATAATTAAAAGCATGGGAAAATAAATAAAATATGGGTGGGTTTGTCTTGTGCCAGGTATCATAATAGGAGCTTCACAGGTATTTTCAAACTCATACCTGGGAAGGTATATCGTATTTTTCCCCCTCTTTTGTTAAAAGAGACAGTACTGCTCCAGGAAATAAAGTGATCTACCTGAGACCATGGATCTCATCATTTTCAAAGGTGGAATACTTTCTGTATTCATTTTTCACAATAGCTTTGTTTGCCCTGCTCTATTTATGTTTTTATCTCATCTATAGCTTAACTTTTTCCTTAAAAGGTTTTGTAATCTAATCTAGGACAAAGCCTGAATGCCACTCAAATTTCTGTTACTAACATTTTCTAGTACTAACTACAGCAGGATTCATAGAGCCAACATTTTATAGGGATAATGGCAGTGGAATTATTAAGATGTGATTCTGGCAGAGAAAAAAAATTATTTGAATCTTGGGCATGCAGAGTTAATTGAATCAAAATGTTCTGAACTGCATGGGAGTAAGAAAAAAAGCATTATGGTGGCATTTAGTCCTATATTTCATTCTTATGAATCATGCTGATACTTCTGTGTAGAAGACAAAGATGAAAATGTATTGTTAGAATTTGTTAATATATCATGCCTGTTACGTGGGAATGGAAAATGTAATATTAGAAAGACTGATCTTCCAATTGCCAAAGATCACCAGTTTTAGGTAGAACTGAAATCAAAGTATTGTGTCTCTTAGGATCTATAGCATGGCCTCTGTTTTGACATTTAAATCTAGACTTCAATTTTTATTAGCAGCCTTTAAATGCCTCTTGCGGATGACTTTTACAAATTAAGTCTAATCAGAGGAAAGGACAAGGATATACTCAGCTCCAGTAAAGCCAGGAAGTCCCAAACAGAAATGAATACTCTGCAACAAGAATGCCATCATTGTTTTGGTGACAGTCTTACGCACATACATGAACTCAGGATTTAGTGTCAAACAACTTACAATTTAGTTGGAGATATGTGGATATGTAGGGAATGACTTTTGAAAATATAAGAGAATAAGGGTATACATTTTCAGAAAAAATATGATAGATCCATATGTACTGAGAGTGATTGCATGCAGCTAGATGATTTCATGGAGGACATGAAACTTGGTCAGGTTTGAAAGTTGAATAGAGTTTGGATAGGTGCAACAATGATTCATGCCAGACAAGGAGGGACACAATTACCTAAAAGCAAATATATGAAACGTTTTAAGAAATATCAAATAGACCTTTTTCTCTGGATGTATAAAATGGTTTGTTGACTACAAACAAGTGAGATGGTTCCCTTCATTTCTATAATGTCACATGAAATAATTATATCTTTCCTTTCAATTTCATAGAGTGTGGGGAGAGAAAGAGATTAGAAGGAATGAAATTTGAAATGCTGTGTTGGGAAAAAATGGGACCCAGAGTGGATGGCCAGATTTGAGTATGTAGTCACCAGAGAGTTTAGTGAACAGAGAGATAAATTGCCCTGTAAAATTTAGTGACATGACAGCTTCTATAAAACTCTGTGAGAGACGAAAAGGGTAAGAAACATGGCAGAAGGTTTGTGATAGAAGAGAAAGGTGGCCATTGGAGATTCACAATGCTCTTGAATTTTTTTTAAATAGGGATGTTAATATACAGTTTACATGGTGTGAAATGGTTCAATAATTCAGTCATGTGTGCAACCCACAGATATTGTTTGTATGATGGTGTTTTGAAGAAAACCAAGGAAAGACACTAATTCTCACATAAAGATTTGTTTAGACCAGAGGGAAGAGAGTAGGTGCAAGATGCGATATTAAAAGTTCAAGTCAGGGCACCTATGACTCAGTCAGATGAGCATCCAACTCTTGATTTATGCTTAGGTCATGATCCCAGGTTCATGGGATCAAGCCCCATGTCAGTTTCTGTGCTGAGCATGGAGCCTGCTTTAGATTCTCTCTCTCTCTCTCTCTCTCTCTCTCTCTCTCTCTGTCTATCTCTGTCTCTCTCTCTCAAAAAAATAAAAGATTAAAACATACCAGGGGCTGCTTACACTTGGTTCGGGTACTATCATGAGATAACACTGCAAACAGCCGACATCATACAGGGGTCTACGATCTTAGCAATTACAATCTCAAGTTGAAGGTCTTATGAGAAGGATAAAATCCATTTAAAGTAATGCTCCAAGAGTAATCACGTCTCAGATTTTCAAAAATTACTTAGAAGGTGTTTACTGAAACTTTCATCTATTCTTGGCAAAATCTCACTAAGAAGTTGTACTAATTCCAGTTGAATTTACCATTCCCCCAAGACACTGTATCCCTTCCTTTTAATTCCGAGTGTTCAGGATAACTTTCTTCCTACCATTTACATATCTATCCTCTGGAGCAGCATGACATAATCTAAACCTTCTTTTTTCCCCAAAAAATATATCAGCTGTTCAAACATGAGGAGATAGCTACTCTGTGCTCTCTTCCTTTCTTTCCCAGAATAAGAAGTGTTTCTGTTTTGCTCATTTCTTTGAAGAATTTTTTATTTTGTTTATTTATTTATGTTTGAGAAAGATAGTGCATGAGTGGGGAAGAGGCAGAGGGACAGAAAGAGAATCATTTCTTTTTTTTAACTTTACTAACTTGATAGAGAGAAAGAGAGAGAACGAGAAAGAGAGAGAGAGACAGACAGAGAGAGAGAGAGAGAGACCATGAGCAGGAAGGGGCAGAAACAGGGAGCACCCCAAGAAGGCTCTGCACTGTCAGCACAGAGCCTGATCCTGGGCTTGATCCTATGAACAACGAGATCATGACCTGAGCCCAAACCAATAGTTGGACACTTAACCAACTAAGCCACCCAGGTACCCCAAGAGAGAGAGAATCTTAAGCAGGCTTCATGCTCAGAGTGAAATCCAGTGCAGGGCTTGATCCCAAGACCCTGAGAACATGACCTCAGCCAAAATCAATAGTCAGAAAACCCAACCTACAGAGCCACCCAAGTTACCCTGTACAATGTTTTGTTTATCATCATCACCATTCAGATCTTTCCCTAATGGAACATCTAGTTTTCCAGTCTTTCACACCATGCTAATTGTGTTGTGTGATCTTAGAACTGACTAAAATATTACCAGACAATCACATCAGGGTAGAGATGGAAGGATGTGGTGTTTAAAACATGCCATAGGAATAACCCAAAGTGATGAGATCTAAAGGTAAGCCTAAAATGAAAAATAAACATTTAGAAGAATTTTTATGAAAAGCAAGTAAAGAAAAATTGGGTCCACAATTTAACAGTTGGTATATAAAGATACTTGGTCCTACCTACTATAATATCCTAAAAATAACAACTATCTATTTAATTAGTTTAAGTCTTGCAATGCCATTAATATGCTCAATATATAAAAAGTAAAATCTATTCCACAAAAACTCAATCAATGTTTTTTTAATTACTATAAATATATATTCCAGATGTAAACTATTTGCAAAGTTTGATCAATAAAATGCAAAAGAAACTATTAACCCTTCAGAATAAAGCAATTTGATTCAAAATATTTGAAAACTAGCTTGTCACCAAAAAGTTGGCCACAGATGTTTAAGTTCATGATTAGGTGCTTTCCTCCAGCCCTTCCTTTTATTTAGACTAGCAAGGAGTCAGTTTGTATTTTTCATGGGAAACTATTTGCACCAAAAAATGCACCCAGAAAAATCGTACGTAATGTTAAAAAAGGAAAGAATGTGGGAATTTTCTAATATCAAGTCAGTATGAGTTAAGAAAAAAAAATGTTTAATGAACAATGAGGAATGACTACATTCTGTGTCATTCCAGCTTTCATGCACACTTTATTAACAAAAATCAATTGTTAACACTTGAAAAGTATGCATCAACGACATGCCAAGTACTGATTTAAGCACTTTACAAACTTTAACTCAGATAATGCTTCCAACAACTCTGTATAAAGTGCATGATATTTAGTATGTGATATTTATGAGAAGATAAGCTATTTGGTTTCTTAAATTCATAAGTACTGTGTTAAAACTTTGTCATTGTAACACATTTTACAAAAAAATGATATATTGGATATTCCTGTAATATCAGCACTTCATCACATAATCCTGGTTTGAGGTTTTAACATTATATTGGAAAAATCGGGGCCTATGAAATGGACGAACTTCAATATATGCAGTGGAGTTTGTCAAGAAGAGTGTTCAAAACCAAGGCAACGGTCAGAGAGGACCAATGAAATCCAATATATAGTAGAGTTAGAGATGTCAAGGAAGAGGTATGGTTAAGTGATACTCAATACTCCAGAGGTTTAAAATATGAAGGGGGAAAAAGGTCATTGGAATTAGCCAGAAGAAAGCCATTTGAGGGTTCTGAAGGATGTGTTTCAGAAGAATGATGTGCCTGGGGTTTAAAAGAGGCATGGATGGGGCGCCTGGGTGGCGCAGTCGGTTAAGCGTCCGACTTCAGCCAGGTCACGATCTCGCGGTCCGTGAGTTCGAGCCCCGCGTCAGGCTCTGGGCTGATGGCTCGGAGCCTGGAGCCTGTTTCCGATTCTGTGTCTCCCTCTCTCTCTGCCCCTCCCCTGTTCATGCTCTGGCTCTCTCTGTCCCAAAAATAAATAAACGTTGAAAAAAAAAGAGGCATGGATGGATAGGAGATAGAAGCAGTAAGTATAGGTTATCACACACACACACGCGCACGCACACACACACACACACACACAAATGGCAGTGGAATGAAGGAGAGAAATCTCATGACATGAAATAAGTAGCAGGGTCAAAAAAGGTTTTCTTTTATTATTTTGTAATATTGGAAAGCTTCTGAATACTCAAAAATATAGAGAGAAGAAGAGCTTATAAAGAGAAGAGTTGAGATAGACAGGTGGGGACCCAAAGGGAATTAAAGGATCAGTCCAATCTAATAGTGGTCATGGCTAGAGAGAATCAAGTGTTTGAATAACAGACACTGCTGACGTTGCTACATTTAACAAAAGACTACTACATAAACTGCCTCCAAAGGGTGGGCTTAGAAAACTATCCATCACCACTTAGGACAAGGTGGCTAATACAAATGAGTCTTGACTCTAATCCTAAATTTCACTTCCTCTTAAAATTCTTTGGAAATTCCTCCGTGATTAACCATACTAACAATATGCCTGACTTTCTCCAGGGGTGGCAAACTTTTCTTTAGTACTCTAGCCCCTGAGTGCCCCATGATTCCTCTCATTGTCAAGGTTTTCAGTCTTTCATTCAAAAGAAATAAACTGGAAGCATTCGCCCAGGGTCCTTTCCCACACTACCCTGCCCAGCATAAAATGTAATTGCCAAAGTAAGAAATTCTAATCACCAGATAATAAACTGAGACATGAAAAGTGTGGTGCTCGTCCACCAACTACTGGGCTCATGTCCTTCAGATGCTTGCTCTGCCCCCGTCCCAGCCTCCCCTCACTGCTCTCCAGCGGGAGGGAACTGCTGATCCCTCCTCCCGCACATCATACCTTAAAGTGTTGATTCTTCCATTATTTTTCCCTTCCCCTGTATTTGTGTACTCTTCAAAAACATTTAGAAATCACATACTTTTGGAAACTTTTTTGACTGTTCCTTTCAGAGTTCGGTGTGCTCTCTTCTGTACCACATCGGTACAATAAACATACTTCCATTATTGCACTTTTTGTCCATATTATAATAATGATAATGACTTTTTGACATATATTTATTTCCTCTGGGAAACAAGGCGATGTATATTTAAGGACTGTCAGTTTTTACATCAGCATTGCATCTCCTGGCAGGTTATTTAAAAGAAGCACAAAATCATTACAAATAAATTTAAAAATAAGAGAGAAAAAATGAAAAAAAATAATGAAAATAATTTAATATTTATCTAAACTTGCCAGGGATGTATCTACCTACATATAACAGATGCCATATTTTCTGCCCTACCACAGACGTCTGCAGAGGAAACTTGATTGCTCCTTGGGAAAATTCAAAAGCCCATATTGTACCCTCTCTCATTGACCTATTAGCCTCCTATTAATTTTATTTTTAAAAAAAAATTTTTTTCAACGTTTATTTATTTTTGGGACAGAGAGAGACAGAGCATGAACGGGGGAGGGTCAGAGAGAGAGGGAGACACAGAATCGGAAACAGGCTCCAGGCTCTGAGCCATCAGCCCAGAGCCTGACGCGGGGCTCGAACTCACGGACCGCGAGATCGTGACCTGGCTGAAGTCGGACGCTTAACCGACTGCGCCACCCAGGCACCCCTCCTATTAATTTTAAATTCCAATGGTGTAGAGTCCCTCTTTTTCTAAGATCACCAACAGATCATGAAAATGGACACCAGAAATAACTTAGATGTTCCTCAAGTCACCCACGGAAAATTTATTTTACAGCCACTTCTGGGGAGAGGTGGATCACCTCTATAATGGTAAAGCCAGAAAGATGAGGAATCTAATGATATAATAACCATAATTTCCACTCACCTGTCAGTTACTGCAAATTTTCAACAACAGCAAAGTACATACCCGTTCACATGCAGCTGGCTTAAATATGACAGGAACATACAGCCTGAAATCGGGCATGCTTGATTCTAAGAAAACGAGATATATATACAAATGCAAGCTTTAAAAAGATTCATTACAGGGCACCTGGGTGGCTCAGTCGGTTGAGCGTCCGACTTCAGCTCAGGTCATTATCTCATAGTCTGTTAGTTCGAGCCCCGTGTCGGGCTCTGTGCTGACTGCTCAGAGCCTGGAGCCTGCTTTGGATTCTGTGTCTCCCTCTCTCTCTTCTCCTCCCCTGCTCATGCTCTGTCTCTGTCTCTGTCAAAAATAAATAAACATTAAAAAAAAAAAGATTCACTGGGGCGCCTGGGTGGCTCAGTCAGTTGAGCGTCCAACTTCGGCTCAGGTCATGATCTCGTGGTTTGTGAGTTCCAGCCCCGGGTCAGGCTCTGTGCTGACAGCTCAGAGCCTGGAGCCTGTTTCGGATTCTGTGTCTCCCTCTCTCTCTGACCCTTCCCCATTCGTGCTCTGTCTCTCTCTCTGTCAAAAATAAATAAAACATTTAAAAAAAAGATTCACTATAAAGAATCACCAAGATCTATATCCAAATAATAATAATACAAGTACAAATAAGCTCTACATGTGTGCAGCATAATACAGTAGTATATTACATGATTAAAATCAGTCAGAGCAACTAGTATTTACCAAGTGCTTTATATGAGTCATTTTCTAAGGATTTTGCATATGTTGTATTTTTTTTTATTTGAGAGACAGAGAGAGAGAGAGAGAGAGAGAGAGAGAGAGAGAGGTGAGAGAGAGAGAGAGAAAGAGAGAGAGAGACTCAAGCAGACTCCACGCTCAGTGCAGAACCTGACTCAGGGCTCGATCCCACAACCCTGGGATCATGACCTGAGCCAAAATCAAGAATCCAATGCTCAACTAACTGAGCCACCCAGATGTCCCCATGTATTGTATTTTTAATCAGTGCAGCAATGCCACAATGTAGAACTTTTCATCTTTATTTCACACTTCAGGAAACTGAGCTTAAGGAGGTTAAGGATGCTGGTTTTCAAAAGCAAACAGATAAAGTTAGGATCAAATTCAAATCCATTTGAGTCAACACCCGGGCCTCATGAATGTCGGCCAGTGCATGAGCTTCTCTTGGGACATCAAAAATGCCATTCGGTGTAAAAATACTGCAACCGTTCACTTATCAGAAATCTGATTCATGAAATGATTATTCCGCAGTTATGCTCTAAGGCTTGCTTTGAAAAGAGATTTCATTCTAGCACTGTTGATACCTTAAGAAGCATTTGAGCATAACTAAAATTTCACCTTTTCTTCTGTATCATTTCATCCATGAGAAACACTACGTGAACACAGGATACCGCACCCAGCTAAAGAGAACACACAAACTGCACACCCCTCAAACATCTGAGTTACTTCAGCTCACCTGCGGGTGCTTTGAGGCACACGCATCTACAACTGACTTCCACCTGATTTCAGACAACTTTCCTTTTGCCACTGCGCAGTCACTCATGGGCTGCAACTCTTTCCACGTGCACTTCCGGAAGCAAGCTGCGGGTCTTTTTCAAAGTAAGGGGCCGCATTTATTATACCCACCACCTATTACACAACCACTTAGGATGTATCAGCTCATTTTTGTGTTATAGTTAGTGCATAAATGTGTTAGCTCATTTTTGTTAAGTTCCTGCTTTTTCTTTAATGTGTCGCTGATGACATATTTGATTGCCTTTGCCCCAGGGCCATTTTTCTCCGAAGCCTCATGGGTTTTATTCTGCGATTTTGCGCAGCATGGTGATATAGGAATATGCATGGGGCATCATAGCAGAACGGGACATGTGTTACTTCTTGAATAAATGATATTCCATGGCCTCGAGACTTTTTTTTTTCCAAAAGAGTTGACTATTGCTAAAAAAAAAAAAAATTAACCAAGTAAATTGGAAGACCTGACTGGCTATATTAATGGATGCAAGACCCAGGCAGCACGCCATCTGGCAGTACAGAGAGGTGCTTCATGATGTTGCACAAAAGACTTTTCTAGACAGTGGGGGGCAAGAAATGTATTAGTAAAAGAAAAGGATTGTTCCAAATGAGGCTGTTTTCTAGGGGGGAAGGCAAGGTGTCTTATTGTGCAAGTAACCTCATCTTTCTTTATGGGACGGAGAGAATCCAGGTACCACGCTCACTGGCTCTGAAATGACCTTTAAGACTATATATCTAGAAGAGGTTAAAACTGCCATTAACTTGGGTATTTAGCCCTGGTTTGGGAACTTGGTCTAAGCGACACCATATTGGGCCTGCAATTTTCTTTTTTTACCCCTCTCATTAGTCAACAGACCCCCTTCAGTGTGGGATTAAAGGATGAAGAGTGTCAGTAATCATAATACTTTCTGTTTTGTTGATAAACAGTAAGTAATCAGCACACAAAACCAATTGTTACTGACATCTATGAAAATTAGAGGCTTACTGGAGTTGTTGAAAGATGCTGTTTCTAAAAATCCACAATATTTCTCTCCTGGTTTGTCAAACTTTTAATGTAATTGTTTGTTTTAAAATGGCAACACTGACGTTTTTATTGAAAATCTGTTTGTTTAAAAAATAACACAGCTGTTGGTCATATGGTAAATGTTTCGCAAGGCAAACTGAAGAAAGCGTAGTATGATTAAGTTCAATCTGATCAAGAGGACTACGCCCCCAAGTTAGAGAAAACTTTTTTGGGGGGGGTGTCTGATATGATTTATCTATGTCTGTTTTATGGAAGGTCAAATTCTGAGAATACTTAAAATTCATTTGCCTATCGAGAGATATGAATGAGTGGTGTCTGGCTCAGTCAGTTAAGCATCCAACTTTGGCTCAGGTCATGATCTCGTGGTAAGTGATTTTGAGCCCCGCATCGGGCTTTGTGCTGACAGCTGAGTCTGGAGCTTGCTTGGGATTCTGTGTCTCCCTCCCTCTCTGCTCCTCCCATGCTCTGCTCTCTCTCTCTCTCTCTCTAAGAAATAAATTTAAAAAATTAAAAAAATTAAAAAAAGAGACGTGAATGAGACTTTGTATTCAAAAGAAGAAAAAAATGTACTCAGAACTACAAAACCATTTGCCTAATTTCAGCCTCGTCTTTTATCTTAATACACCCATAATACGGGATGAAGGTAGGGGTGATGTTTGAAATATCTAACAGCTCGTATGGCAGAGGCACTGACTGGTCAGAATGGGCATTAGACACATAAAACAATAACACCATCCTGGGGGTGTCTGGGTGGCTCTTAGTTTGTGAGTTCAAGCCCCATATTGGGATCTGTGATCCAGTGTAAAGCCTGGGATACTCTCTATCTCTGCCCCTCCCCCACTGGCACTCTCTGTCTCTCTCTCAAAATAATAAATAAATAAACTTAAAAAAAATCAATAGAACCATCCTGGTGAATACTGGCTGAATGCCATCCTCACTGGCAGAAATAGAAGGGAAACATATTGACCTATTAGGTGCCAGACTTCAAACAAATACATGAGAACAACCACAGTATATTACAATTATTTATTTCTTTACTGCATTCTAAGTTGGAATTGTGTGTGTGTGTGTGTGTGTGTGTGTGTGTGTGTGTGTATGCATGTGTGTTTGGCTTTTTCAGGGATAATGTTGTATTCCTTAGTATATCCCATGTAATAATGTCCTGGCCCATGTAATAATGTTTAGAAATGGAAAAAATATACAAATCAGTAATTACCACTGGTTGGGTTCTCACTCTTCAACCAGGGATGGTTTCGAGGCTTCAGGTACATGACCTCGAAATCCTCCAAAGTTCAGAAACTAATTGTGATTTTTCCCATTTCATAGATAATAAAACCCAGGCTCCAAAACGTCCGTTGGCTTGAGTTGGGCCACAGGGTCAGCCAGAGATTTAAACCGCTGTAAGTCTGTCCCCAGATCTTGCTATTTCATATGCCCAGTATAATGCAAAGGCATTTCATTTTGGTTGGATGGAATTAAATTTCTTCATCTCAAACTGACCTTCACAAAATCTACATTAGGCCTATTTCTTAGATCAAGGGAAATTATTCCAGGGTTGCCATTTCACACACATAGAGGATGGAAACATTAAGAGACAAAAATATCTTTGTTTCCAAATTGATTTACATATCAAAGCTTTTTTGGAGAAGGCTGGCATAAACAATTCAGTTTCTGGAAACTTATTTAAATCAACTTTCACATTCCTTGGAGAAGTTAACCACAACATTTTAAGGGGAATGTATAAGCATGTCAAGTTGGCACGAGATCCACTCACTTCACTGTGGCTAAACATGGCACCCATTTTTTCCTCATGACCTCACCAGAATCACGGTGGCTCACACTTCTTGCACAACTTCCTCATTTTAAGTCTGTCACTCATCCTCGCATTTTTTTTTCTTGCCTGGAGACTTTAAATGTTTAAACCTATTGAATTTATTCTGTGGACAATGTGCCAGAAACAGATGTTTCGCATCTGATCCTTTTGAAGTCACATTTCTTAAAATAAGCCATTAACCTTGAATAACATATAAAAGGGGGAAAATGAATAAGCAGTTTTCAAAATAAAGTCTACAAGGAGGTAGCTTTGTGTGATAGTGTAAAAGCAGACTTTTAACCCAGAATTCTAGAGAGTGGCGCCATGGTGATTGCTTCTTCGATTGGCAAAATCCCAATTCTGAATGAATTTTTTATCTACTTTTTCCACACCAGAATCGGAACCACCATATTTGGCATGACATAAATAATCACACAACCACTCAGACTTTTTAAACATAATTTCTTGGACTTAAGCCTCAAATTTGTGCTAGGTAATGCCCAGGGGCCCTGCTGTATCTCTCTAGTGGGCTCATTTTGTCCTGCCTTAAAGTAACAAATTTGTATCTGCTCAAGCCCTCAAGACCTGGGCAGATAATCTTGCTATATATTTGTAAATCATGTTCTTCTGGTAGGAACTCCTCTCTCTTCTCGCTAGTTACATTTGAGTCCAATTTCTCTTTTTCTTCGCTGTTATAATGCATCGTGTCCCTCCTATTATAAGATCCATGTGCCTGCCTGTGCTAGAGATCCCATGCCTTCCAGTTTCCAAGAAACTTTCTTGCTTTGGTTTTCCCGTCACTTTCCTACATCACTAATCCCATCCTTTCTACTGGTTGTTCCCGTTGCTTTGAAAGAGCTTTTCTAGAAAGTCTCATGTCTACATATCCTACATTGATCCCCCAATCTTTCCCTGGGTATTTTGTCTTTTGACAGAACTACTTTGTAGTCAGACTTGCAGGGAGAGCTGTTCAATTCAATGACGAATTCTCACCTTTTAGTCTCTCGGTGCAATTCAGTGAGGTTCCCGCCTTTCAGGATTCAATAAAAACTTCCATTGCTTCTTTCTTAAAAAGACTTATTAGGTTTGATTTATATTTATTAAGTCATGTACGGCTATGTCTGTTTCATTAAATTTGGTCTATATAAGTTCCATTAGGATGTGTAGCCTAAATATTCCCTGATAACTGTAGTATATCCCAGCACCAAGGGCTGTACTTGTACATAAATGTCTGTTAAATAAATAAATAAATAAATAAATAAATAAATAAATAAATAAATAAATAAAGTAGTTACACTGGAGAATGTTATTCAAGTAGTCAATTTTAATGTATGATGATGCTTAGGATGCACTTATCTCACAGAGGAAAAACTATAGACCATTGTTTCTCAAAATCTATTTTCACTATCATGAATATGCCACCCAAATGTTACTTTGTGGAGTTTGGGGAGATTTTAATCTATTTCATTTTTTAATTTAATTATGAAGCTAAGATCAATACAATAAAATTCAATTCCACCTAAAATGTGTTATCAATGCTTGTGATGTCAAGAAATTATTCCAAGTCTGTATAGGCTCTCTAAGAAAAAGTACAACGACTAGTAATTGACCGTGCCTTGTTTTAAAAACATCCTCAGGCTCCATGCTGTCGTTTTCTGGACTTAAAGCCTGAATTTTATATTTATTTCAACATGATTTAATTTGTAAATATATAGCAACTTTATCAAGAACAAATATAATGCAAACCACGTAGGTAATTTTAAATTCTCTAATAGCCATGTGAAAAAGGTTGCAAAAAAAGAGAAATTATTTTAATGACACATTTTATGTAACCCAGTGTGTCCAAAATATTATTTCAGATTGCAAAAATGTAAAATTATTAATGAGATATTTTACATCCTATTTTTCATACCAAGTCTTAAGAACCGAGTGAATATTCTATATTCACAGCACTTCTCAATTTGGATGCTAAATTTCCATCTGAAATATCCATTTGGATTTAGATTCCATAAAATTTACAGTTGAGAAAGTAGATGCATATCCAAGTCATTTCAAACATGATTAAAATTTTCCATTAACTGAAATAAATATTGTTTTAAAATTTAAATTAATCATATTAAATTAAAAATTCAGATCTTCAGTCACACTAAACAGATTTCTAATGGACAACAATCACATGTGACTAGTGACTGCCACTTTAGATAGCACAGATAGCAAGAAATAATGGAGCATAATTAAATTTCCTCTCCCTATGGAAGCTTATATCCCAATGAATTATTTTAGATTTTAAAATACGCATTAAGTATTTTAATTGTACATGTGTGTGCATACACAAACACATGCAAAAATACTATAAATATCTGACATATAGCAACACTCAAGTAGTAGCTTTTCTTTCTCTACTTTAAATAATTTTTATTAAGCCTGACAGTGACCCTATTTAGTAGTAATAGCAAGTCCTAACCCAGTTTCATAAAGTAATTACCCCAAATCCAGAGAATAAAGTTACCTCAAAATGTCCACCCCCATTTCTTTGGGAAGTTACTCGATTGGGTAAGAAGGGAAACTGGAACTCGACTCTGTATATTCTCCATTGAGCCACCCAGGCGCCCCTATCTCACTCATTCTTCTATCTGAAGATACCTAATTCCACATCCACATGCATTCATCAAGGGTTTGCTTTGTTCCACTCTGTTCTTATTGCAGTGGTGGACATTAAAGAAAAGCATTTAAAAATTTTATTGAGGAAACTTACATATATGACTTGGACCATTTCAAAAAGTACTTTTTTATTAATTTCATTTTTCCCTTGATTTATTAGGGGAAAAATCATTGGAAAAGTTAGGCTTAAAAATACTCTGTCGTTAATGAAAGACATTTTAAAACAACTTCTTGTGAGGAAAAATCCGGTCTAGGGAAAGAATACTTTTTTATATACCTGAATTGGCAAAAATTATTTAATAGCCTTTACAATTTCAGGAATTTATTGGCTTATAGGACCAAGGGTATAAAATGGCATAAAATTGTGTGTTATTATTTTTTTGGAATAGGAAATAGGAGTGTGGTAACTACCATGGAAAATTAATACACAAAAAGACTCAGGATGGGGCTGTTTTCAGAAAGATGTAGGAAATACACAGATGGCAAATGCTTTCAATCCAGTTTTATTAAATATTTTGACTACCAAATATTTTGACTTTTCCCAAACATCTGATTATAAATTTCAGCTTTTTACAAAAAGTATAAACATACCAGTAAGAAATAACTGTATGTGAAAGCACTAGCTGACTTAGTAATAGAAATGTATTTTAAGCTGTTAGAGGATTCTTACTTCTCCATTGCTATGTATGTGAAGAAAGAGAAGGTGCTCAAATCGTGCTGTCTCTGGTAAGGAAACGTGGCATAACTCCTGAAGATTGGAGTAGAGTGGAATTTGCTGGGCATGGATGGCAGGAGGGGTGATTGGCCATTGAGATACTCAAAACAAGCAGATGAAAGAGAGTTAAAAGAAAGAAATTTTATTTATTTAAAAAAATTTTAATGTTTATTTATTTTTGAGAGAAAAAGAGACAGAGTACGAGTAGGGGAGGGGCAGAAAGAGAGGGAGACACAGAATCCAAAGCAGGCTCCAGGCTCTGAGCTGTCAACATAGAGCCAGAATCAGGGCTCGAACCCACAAACCACAAGATCACGACCTGAGCCAAAGTTGGCTACTCAACTGACTGAGCCAGCCAGGTACTCCTAAAATAAAGAAATTTTCAATGTTGCTGCTGTAGGTTTGATTTACATCTCTTTTAAAGTTTTTTGAGAGTTAGGGGTGCCTGGGTGGCTCAGTCGGTTAAGCGTCCGACTTCAGCTCAGGTCACGATCTCACAGTTTGTGAGTTCAAGCCCCACATTGGGCACTGTGCTGACAGCTCAGAGCCTGGAGACTGCTTCGGATTCTGTATCTCCCTCTCTGTCTACCCCTCCTCTGCTCATGCTCTTTCTCTCTCTTTCTCAAAAATAAATAAGCATTAAAAAAATTAAAGTTCTTTGAGAGTTATAATTGAATACAGGAATTATTTTTAAAGTGCTTTTGGGTTGTACTCCTTTGACTGTTTCAGGCTGAATCAAAGCTATGTGGGGGCCATAATTTATATTTGCTTAGTTTACATTTTTGAGGATATGATTTCACGGTCTTGAACCTAAGGCGTCCAAATGCAAATTGAAATCTTCACTGTAAACCTAAGCCAAAGTAGGTATTCACCACAACTGCAGGACTGTTGAACTACTCAGGGAATGGAGCAGGAATCAGTCAGACAGGAGCCGCTACAGTTCTTAGAAAGAGACGTCAAGGTCACATTGACGACGTGCAGATGACAATAAAATAGAGGGATTTTTGTACAGAAAAAAGGAGGCTTATCTGGTATTATGTGGCTTTACTTCATTGATGAAATCTTAAAACCTCTTACAAAACTGTGTATTGTAAATGAGGCAATCTCCAGGACACTTGCTTTCTTGAAGGTTTACAGGCTTCTTGGATGGAAAGAAATGGTCAACGGCTGCCTTGTTGGGAGTGGTTAAATCTTCTTCCAGGCATCACCAGCAAAGAGCAGACATTCCTCACTACTGCTTCTTGGGGAACTTGTGATTCATTAAGGTTTCTGCGAGCCCTGATAGGGTGTAATCCCTAATAGAAACTAAAGAAATCCAGTGGATCATGTCTCAAGTTAAAACCGTGACCTATAGGGTTAAGGAGGTTGAGAATAGCAGAAAGTTTAAAGCTCGTTTTTCAGAGACCAACTTCTTCTTCATCAGCTATTGTGTCTTTTCAGACCCTACTAACAAATCCACTAGGTATTTCTGCAGAACCTGAACTCAAGGCCAACTGATAGGGTTCCAGCCTATGAATAAGCAAGGCCCTTGCATTCCTTACCAGAGGTAAGGAGTCCAAGACCCCGTCTAATTTACACTGGCTCTTGGAACAAGCCCATTGCCCTTCTCCTCATTCGAAGATAACCTCCCAACATCAGGGGCTGACTTTTGCTTTATTCCAATGCTAAGTATCCTTCTAAAGTGAACTTGAGATGTGTGTTACATACGTTTGCTCAGTGCTCATGTTTTGTCTTTTCTCACAAATAGCCACAGATTTCCCCTCCATTTTAATCAATATGTATGTAATCGCAGCCCTTATGATTATCAAAAATGTGTTTTCTCCCCCTTCGGAGAGGCAGATTCGAGGCTTGCCCTCTGGTCCTCTCATGTGTCTGCCTGCTGAATAAACTCCTTCCTTGTTGCAAACCTGATGTCTCAGTGATTGGCTTAAGTGCATCAGGCAGATGGACTTGGGTTTGGTTACAATGGGATCTCCTAACAAGGAGTCAGCAAGTGAGTGCTGATTATTAGTATTTAGTATCAGCACTCCTGAAGTGGGCATTTTCAATGTTTACCTAAGATGGTTTGGGGAGATAACCCTATGGAAGGGAACATACAATTGTTAGCCTCAGCACCAGCTGCCTTCCAGTTGCACCAAGCTCGTGATTTTAAAATTTGTTTAGCTTCACGATTTTTAAATAAAGTTGTATGATAAACCTAATGTATAAAATAGATCAAAGTAGACCTGCTCCCTTATTTAGTGGGAGTGGGAAACTTTGCCCTCACAACCCCTACTACGCCTCTTTCTCTTTTGCAGCATGAGCCCTGAGGCACCTCCAAAAACCTCTTTAGGACCCAGCTAAGTGCTTTTGGAAAAAAAATCAGCTCTAAACCATTCCCTTTTAATTTCCTGGATCCCAGCCAGTTGGTGCCAAATTATTAGGCACAGCCTTAACTTCTCATTTAAAAGGTGCACCTTCTGGGAAAGAACATGTTTTTTCATTGGATTATTTTGTTACTTTTAATAATTAAACGACTTCAACAATCATAAGAGCACACAGTTACTGAGTGCATACTTAGGCTCCTTCCAATCTCCCAAACTCTGATGACAATACCTCCTTTAATTTTCACAACAACCCTAGATAGCAGCCCCTATTATTATTAGTTGTCCAGTTTTCCTAAGGAAACTGAGGATGGGTGAGATTAAGGAATTTATGCAAATATATACAACTAGTGAGGTCATTGCTCAGTATTTTGAATCAAGGTCTTTGGAACTCCAGCATTCTCTTGTACAATCATTATCTGCCGCCTCCTCCTTTGTCATAGCTTGATACTTGGCATAGTCATTTCTAACTTCAAAATTAGGATTATTGTTCATTCCCCCTGTGCTGCTGTTTCTCCACCACTGGTTTTATCTGAATACATTACTGTTTACTCTCGAAAACTCAAACATATTAGTAACATACACTAGATATGTCACTGGAATATGTTAAAGACCACTCGTGTCTGAATGCTACCATGGTGTGTTGATGGTTGTCGATTTATGTGGCTGCCTGCCACTTATTGTCCACATGCAGCATCCATGATCTTTACCAGCTTCCATGGAGAAAATTCTATCTCTTTTCTATAGAGAAAAGATATCAATCTATCTTTTCAGGCCCAGCAAAGCTGCTAATCAGGTGCAGGCTGGGCTCCCTTTCTGCCAAAATGGAAGCAGGGTTTGTGAGTTCTCTGCATTCCTCAGACTCACTGGAGGGTGCACCTGGTCTTAGTTAATTGGGTGAAGGAGTTGTGCCTGTAAGGTGAAAGGAATTAGTGACAGGTTTCCTATTCACTCGACCCCCTGAGGTGGGATAAAAAGCTTGACTGGCTCCCCCGTTTTACAAGACCAATTGGGGAAAGACATAATTAAGGGAAATTCAGTGGGGCATGAAGCTTTTCCTTTGTTTGGGGATGATAAAGGTCAAGATACACAATGTAAGATAAACGTTGGGTTAGCTGGCTTTATTTTAAATATTTAGTTAGCAAGCAGTAGAGACAACCGACCAGATCGTTTAACCATTGGGTTATAAATTTGCCATTATGTGATTTAGCTGAGTGATGGCGGATAGGTCTTATAAAGTTTATTGGAGTTCAAGAAAGGAAACCATCACACCTGGCTAGCTCTGACATAAGGGAAAGTGCCTTGTGGGAGTTGGTTAGACCTTCTAATATGATCAATGGCCTGATGTTACCTAGCAAAAAGAAATAAAAGACTTGACTTGGAAAGTGTGTTAATTCTTTCAGGCTATTTAGTATAATTTAATGCACCATAGAGTGCCCCAGGGTATTGAAAGAGTTAAACTCCCCAGACAAAATGAAGAATTACTCCCTTTTTCCTGGAAATATCAGGCCCATATGTATAGAGAGAACTTTATTAGCAAGGGTATTAAAATTGGTTTCACTGTAAGCGATTTTCCTAGGTTCCATTTCTGTGCCATCTGTCCTTTCTTTCCTTACCAGTAAAAGCAATAAAATGTACATGTTCACTAAAAAGAAAGGAATCGAGTTTTATGGCATTCAAGGGACATTAAAATTCCTTTCTCTGTAGAATATATCTTGATCTTTCAGAATACTGTTTTAACAACTGATCTCTAATATATCTATAGCAAAACATTCATATTTTATGTTAATGGTCACATAGACAAACTGGGTAAAAACCATGAACAAAACAAACCCCAAGTAATGTAAGCAATAATTGCCACTGAGAATGCAAATAGTGGCTGTAGTTTTGATATAGACGTGAGAATCACAACAAGTGAGACATGAAATAAGGCTATCCTTGTTTTCATGTTCGCCTTCCATTTTTTTAAGTAAAGAAAGGTATTTAAATTAATGGGAATTGGTTCTTTCAGAGAAATGCTCCTCATTTCCTGGCCTTGGGATCTGATCATAATAGGCTATCGTTGGTTAGAAAGAATAGAAAGATTCAATCAGCCATGACCACTGACATTGATTTTTGTTAATAAAATGGCCCCTTGATGCAGGCCAGCTGGGGTTCCTACCTCTTCCTCTTATCTGTGCTTTTGACAGCACTTAAGTTTCTTTTATGGAGTGTTTTCCTATACTTGTTTAACCTTCAAACTAGTAGCACTTAACTGGTTTAAACCAAATAGGAGTTTTCAGTTATACTTTTAACACCCAAGCCAATATCCTCTGGATTTCTAATAAAATCATATTAAATACTGCCATGAAGGAATTCTGTCCAAATGAAGAAAGAGAACCATATGCTTGTGTAATGCCAGAATTTGGACTTTGATAAATTTAGCTATGTCATTTCCTAAAATCTTTTAGGCTGGAATATGTCTTTCTGTGATAGTAATAATACTCTGAACTGACCATCTTTAATGCATTGATCCCTAATCATTTTGCAAAGAAATAGAGCATTATATGTGTTATGCAGCAGGAGAGAATCAAGTACAGGAAGCTTAGCTTTCCTTCCTGAATTTGTTCTTTGAGTAAGAAACAAGTCAAGGATAGAGCTTAAAATAACATACTATTGATTTTTCTGGGCCATTAGATCACAAGTGTTTCATTCCACTGCAGGTTTCACACTTTACCAGAATGTACTAGCACCTTATCTCTCCAGGCCTTTATGGTTTTTAAAGCCCTTTCTTGTCCGTTATCTAATTTGATCTTCAGAACATCCCTGTGTGCTAGTCAGGTTCTCTGAACTTCGGTTTTCTCCATCCTAAAATGAGGATGTGTGGTTTACCCAGGCTTGAAACTGGTCAACCGCTGAGCAAGTTCACGGGTCCAGAAATGGTCTTTCCTCTATGTTGTGCCCTTTGTTAGAACATTGAAACTGAAAATGTCTCTTGATTTGTTAAAACAACACTTAGAAAGAGCATATTTAGATTTGTTTTTCTTCACAGAGTAATGCATGACCTTTGCCAAATATATGCGGAATACAGAAAATTAAAGAAATAATCATCCACATATGCTTCCATCAAGGCCAAAAACGTGGTTAACATTTTCTTTCCAATCCTTCACGTGTGCATTTGTGGAGTAGCTGACACAATGCTGTGTTTTTATTTTGTGTTCTGATTCCCTCCACTAGCATGGTAATGTAAATGTAATACAATAATAAAAACTCTTCATTTCATTTTCATGGTGACTTAGTAAAAACAACCACACCTGTCAACACCTTGTCACTTTTCTATATATTTTTTAGTTTTTTCTAAGTTTATTTACTTTTTATTTAAAGTAAACTTCACACCCAATATGAGTCTCGAACTCATGACCCTGAGGTGTGCTCTTCCAGCTGAGTCAGCCAAGTGCCCCACTTTTCTATATTTTCTATATATTTCTATATAGAAAACTTTTGAGTTGAGTAGAATAAATGAACACCTTTGTTCATATAGTATTCCTTTAAAGGTGGCTGCTCAGAATTTTCTAGAGATAGTTTGCCTATTAAAAAATTAACATTTTAAAAGATGTGGCTTGTCAAAGTTCTGTCTAGCAGTGGAGTCCTTGCTCTCTGAATGCCTGCATTCAAATCCTACTTTAGCTCTTATTCTTGTTAAAGTGAAGAATCTCGACCAAATTACTTAACTACTTTGATCTTCAGTTTCTTCATGTTTAAAGTGATACTAATAATACGCAACATAGAAGCCATTGCTTTGAGGTTTAAAAGTTAAAAAAGGACACAGGAATTACAATGATGTTAATATGTATCAAGTGTTTAATAAATATTACATATTATATACAGACATATCATGTACAGACATAGTGTTTGTTATTGAAGTAGGAGGTCAAAAAAGATGTTTCTTCTGAGTCCTAGATGATAAAATAAAGTGCCAAGGAAATGCTAAAAGATGAGTAAACTCTTATAATTATCTCATCTATGTGGAGGAGATAAAACAATTGATAGTCACTATCTAATTTCTCTCATGCCAAATTTCCACATTTTTTTGGTTCAGTTCATGGATCTCTATGTTGTTCCATGAGCCAATATTTTTTTTCTCCTCTCTTCCATTACCATAGTCTTAATTTTAATGAATTTATTGTAGCTTAAAAATAAGTGTAACATTTAATCCACCTTGTCCCACTTCAGAAGTTTCCTGGCTGTTCTTGGGTTGGTTCATTTCCTTGTTAAATTTAGAATTAGCATGTTAAATTTCATTAAAAATAAATGAACATATTGACATTTTGATTGGAACTGTATTTGTCAATTGATCAATTTGGAGATATTTGAAATATTTGTGATAGTAAGCTTCAACAGATGAACAACTTACTTAGAGCTTCTGCAATGTCTTTTAATAAAATATTATAATATCACCACAAAAGTTTTGTACAACTTCTGTTTAGTTTACTCCTAACAACGCTTTGTATTTTCATACTATTTTAGTGACACTGGTCTCTTTTTCTAATTTATGAAGTGAAATTTATTTCTATACTCTTTTATTTGAGAGAATAGTGATTCTAAAGCATATTCTTCTCTTACTTTCAATGTTAAAGAGGCTGCCAAAGATTGATCATTACCATACCCATAACCACTAGGCTGCAGAATCTTTTCTTGGATTAAGAAGATTCCCTTATATTTATACATTTCTGGGATATTTTAACATGAAGGAAACTTATATTTTACCAGATTTTGCTAGTCATTTAGAGGATCATATAATGCTTTTCTTTAATCATTTTTAGTAAATCAGATTAATACATTGTCCTCTGTTAAATTTATCCTTCATTCCTTGGATAATCTCAACTTGCTTATGGTTAAGTTACAATTTTAAGTATTTCCATTATTAAGATCACTGCTGTTCTATTATTTTTCAGAATTGCTTTATCAATGGCTTGAGAGCTTGGCTTTTAATTTTTCTTTCATATTTAAATAACTATGTTTTCCTAACTTCGGTGAAATAAGTTAAGGCAAAATGTGTAGTATCAAGACGTCTGGTGGCTCAGTTGGTGGAGCAAGTGACTCTTGATAATTGGGTCATGAATTTGAAATCAGCGTTGGGTGTAGAGATTATTTAAAAATAAAATCTTTAAAAAGCAGCAACAAACAAAATTCCCCCCCCCAAAAAAAAGAAAAAGAAAAAATGCATAGTAGTAGTATTTTTCTTTATTGTGGAATAGTTTTTGTACAGGTAAAAGTACCTCTCTTATAAATGTTTGATAAACATCGTCAATTTAGGGGTAGATACTCTCAAAAATGGATAGATCCATTTTTCCTTTGTTGTGTTGTTGTTGTTGTTGTTGTTATGTTGGTGGGGTAATATTTATCTACTTTTTAAATGACTATAGGATTTCTAAAATTACTGATTTTTTTTTTTACTTAGATTTTGGTAACTTACATTTGGCGACTTAAATAAGATTGTTCATCTTAATTTGACTTTTAAAATTTCAAACAAAAAGATGTTCCGAATATCCTATTATTATCTTTTTAATGGTTGCATCACCTACAGTTATACCTTGTCCCTCATTCAAATGATTCTTATGTTTTCTTTCCCTTTTTTCTTGATAATTATCAGCATAAGTATGTCAACATTAGTCTTTTCAAAGAACCAGTTTTTATATTTGCTTCATGTCATTAGTTTCTCCTTTTTTTTCCCTGGCTATCATTTTGTTACAAAATTTTACCTAATTTCCATTTTCATCAGAAGTTTAATCAATGTTATAGAGATATGAGTCTAGAGAGAGTATTAAGAACAATTTATTCCTTTGCTGCCTTTGGAAGCAGGATAAGGTTAAGAACACTGCCTTGGGGGAGGCAGGCAAGATGGCAGAGCAGCATGGAAGTTCTAGGCTTCTCTCTACTCTTCTCTCATTTGCCTTGAGGATTAACACAACAATCTGCATAACTTAAGCCACAGACCTTGTGGTATGTGGGAGGTATGTGATATGTGTTATGTGGAGGTATGTGGTACAGAGAGGTGAACTGGGTGACAGAGAAGCCACAGTGGGTGGGGAACTGTTTTTACAGAGAGAAGACAGAGAAAGGCATGCAGGAAAGTGCAGAAAAAGCACCCTCCTCCTGACAGTAGCTGGAGAGAAAGAGAAAGAGTGGAGACACAAAGGACTGAACAATAAAGCTGTTCCCTAAGAAATCTGAAAGGGAGAAAAGAGAAGGTTTTGATATCATTAGGACTCTATAAACAGGAGAGCACAGTGTCAGAAATTCCAGAACTCAATACCTAGTGGTGCTCTTGTGGGGAGGAAGGGTGAATCCTGAGGAGTAGGCATCGAGGTACGAGGGGTCCATGGGCCACATGGGAAGAAGTGGTTCTCCTGATTGGAGGGCATTTGGTAGAGGCCATATGACCTCCCCACAGGAAAAAGTCCAAGCAGACCTTGGAGAACAGTCACGTTTGCTGGTATTGGAACAAAGACACAAGGGTGCGGTGAAACCTGGCAGGGGGTTCTTGTTGCCATAATCTCTGAACTACTGCTGCTGCATGATAGCACAAACTTTTTCTGGGGCAAACCAGCACCTGGCCACAATCTCTGAACCTCTGCCCCAGTGCAATCACATGAACATTCCCAGGGCAAACCTACACCCTCCCCCAGAGAGGCAGAGTTGGTCCAAGCTGCAGGTATCTCAGAAGTGATGGGTTTGGAAACGCAACCCCATCTTAGATAAAATTTGGGAGGGAGGTGCTGCCTGGCAGACTGACAGCTTGGACGCGGACGGTGTAGAAGCAGGGAGTGAACAGAAGCAGAGACAAAGGAGGGGTGCTTGATGACAGGTTGTTGAGAACGCAGAGTTCTGGTGGCAGAAACTAGGAAGCTGGGTGACACCATTCTCACCTCTCCCATTCATGTGTATACATGTGCATGCGCACATGTGCACAGGCTATACAATCCACCCCAGTAAACTAAGCAGTTCCACATAGTGGAGAAAGGAACCATTATACCAAGTTCATGCCCTAGAGGACCACCACAAGTCTCTCTGCCTGCTTAGTGTACAGACTGTAAAGGGCTTCATAGTTTGACTTCCAGGGGAAACTGGATGTAATTTCATTCAGGTTTCATTATGTTTGCTGGTCCATGTATTCATTTTGTTTGTTTTGTTTTTTCTCCTTTTTTGCTTTTAATTTTTTGCCTTTCTTTTCTTTTTCATGGGTACAAAGAGAGATAAAATTATTTTTATTTTTATTTTTTTAATAAAAAATATTTTTAATATATTTTTAATTTTTTTTAATGTTTATTTGTTCTTGAGAGACAGAGAGACAGAGCACGAGTGGGGGAGGGGCAGAGAGAGAGAGGGAGACACAGAATCTAAAGCAGGCTCCAGGCTCTGAGCAGTCAGCACAGAGCCCAACGTGGGGCTCGAACTCACAAACTGCAAGATCATGACCTGAGCTGAAGTTGGATGCTCAACCGACTGAGCCACCCAGGCGCCCCAATAAAAAAAATTTAAAAAATTTTTCTACTATATTTCTTGTTTTTGTAAATTTTTAAATTCTATTTGACTTTCTTCATTTCATTTTATTCTATTTTATGGCATACCTTTTTAATTTTTAAATATGTCCTTATTTTTTTTTCTTTCTTTTTCCTATCCTTTTTCCTATTCTATCAAGCTTCTTGCAACAACCAGACCAGAACACACCTATGATCTAGCTTTCATTATTTGAATTTTTGTGTTGTTTTAATTTTTTCAATTTTTATTTTTTAATTCATTTTTTTTCTTCCTCCAAAATGGCAAAATGAAGGAATTCACTCCAAAAGAAAGAACTGGAAGACATGACAGCCAGGGACTTAATCAACACATATATATATAAGCAAGATGTCTGAACTACAATTTAGAATCACAATAATTAGAATACCGGATGGCTATGAAAAAAACAACAACATAGATTCCCTTTCTGTAGAGATAAAATAAATAAAATCTACTCAGGGTGAAATTAAAAATGCTATAAATGAGATACAATCCCAAAGGATGCCACAGTGGTAAGGATGGATGAAGCAGAGCAGCGAATCAGTGATACAGAAGGCAAAACTATAGAGAATAGTGAAACAGAAAAAAAGAGGGAAACTAAGGGAAAATAGCATGATACAAGAATTGGAGAACTCAATGACTTATTAAAAAGGAATAACATCTGAATCATAGGATTCCCAGAAGATCAAGACAGAAAAAACAGGGGTAGAAGGTTTATGTAAGCAAATTATAGCAGAAAACTTTCTTAACCTGGGGAAAGACACAGCCATCAAAATCCAGGAAGCACAGAGGACTCCCATCAGGTTCAACATAATCCGACCATCAATAAGGCATATCATAGTCAAATTCACAAACTACACAGACAAGGAAAGAATTATGAAAGCAGCAAGGGGGAAAAAAAGTCCTTAACCTATAAGGGAAGACAGATCAGGTTCACAGCAGACCTATCCACAGAAATTTGGCACACCAGAAAGGAGTGACAGGATATAGGTAACGTGCTGAATTGGAAAAAGATGCAGCCAAGAATTCTTTATCCAGCAAGCTGTCATTCAAAATAGAAGGAGGGGAGAAAAGAGTTTTCTAGACAACAAAAACTAAAAGAGGTCATGACCACTAAACCAGCCCTGCAAGAAATCGTAAAGGGGACTCTCTGAAGGGGTTTTTGAAAAGACAAAACAAAAGAAAAAAAGTACTGAAAGCAACAAAGAGTAGAAAGGACCAGAGAACATCACCAGAAGCTCCAACTCTACAGGCAACATGATGGCATTAAATTCATATCTTTCAGTACTCACTCTAAATGTCAATGGACTAAATGCTCCCATTAAAAGATATAGAGTATCAGGAGGGATAAGAAAACAAGATCCATCTATATACTGTTTACAAGAGACCCATTTCAGATCTAAATACACTTTCAGATTAAAAGTAAGGGGGTGGAGAATCATCTGTCATTCTAATGATCACCAAAAGAAAGCTGGAGTAGCCATACTTACACCAGACAAACTAGTTTAATTTTTTAAATTTTTTAACGTTTATTTATTTTTTGAGAGACAAAGAGAAAAAGAGCATGATCAGGAGAGGGACAGAAAGAGGGGGGGACGCAGAATCCAAAGCAGGCTCCAGGCTCTGAGCTGTCAGCACAGAGCCTGATGTGTGACTCTAACTCACAAACTGTGAGATCATGACTTGAGCCAAAGTTGGATGCTTAACTGACTGAGCAACCCAGATGCCCAGCCCCCCATCTTTTAATTTTTTTCAGACTAACTAGATTTTAAAATAAAGACTGTAACAAGAGATAAATAAGGGCATTATATCATAATTAAGGGGTCTATCCACCAGAAGATCTAACAATTATAAACATTTATGCCCCCCATGTGATACAACCCAAATATATAAATCAATTAATCACAAACATAAAGGAACTCATTGATAATAATACCATAATAGTAAGGGACTTCAATATTCCACTTAGAGCAATGGCCAGATCAATTAAGCATAAAGTCAACAAGGAAACAATGGCTTTGAATGACACACTGTACCAGATGTACTTAACAGCTATATTCAGAACATTTCTGAAGCAGCAGAATACACATTCTTCTCAAGCGCACATGGAACTTTCTCCAGAATAGATCACATACTGGGACACAAATCAGCCCTCAACAAGTACAGAAACATCAAGATCATACCTTGCATAATTTCAAACCACAACACTGTGAAATTCTCAATGAAACACAAGAAAAAAAGTGTAAAGACAACAAATACTTGGATTTTAAAGAACATCTTACTAAAGAATGAATGGGTTAACCAAGAAATTCAAGATGAAATTAAAAATCACATGGAAGCCAATGAAAATAATGACATGATAGCCCAAACTTCTGGGACACAGCAAAGGTCATCATAAGAGAGAAGTATATAGCAATCTAAGCCTTCCTAAAGAAGGAAGAAATGTCTCAAATACACAACCCAGACTTATACCTTAAAGAGCTGGAAATAGAGTAGCAAATATAGCCCAAAACCAGCAGAAGGAGAGAAATAATAAAGATTACAACAGAAATCAATGGTATTAATAAAAAGAAACTAGAACAGATCAAGAAACTAGGAACTTGTTCTTTGAAAGAATTCACAAATTTGATAAACCCCTAGCCAGAAGGAGCAAAAAACAAAAGAAAGGACCCAAATAAATAAAATCAAAATAGAAGAAATCCCAACCAACACTGCAGAAATACAAATAATAATTTGAGAATATTATGAGCAAATATATACCAATAAATTGGCCAATCTGGAAGAAATGGACAAATTCCTAGAAACATATAAACTACCAAAACTGAAACAAGAAGAAATATAAAATTTGAACAGACCCATAACCAGTAAAGAAATTGAATTAATAATCAAAAATATCCCAAAAAACAAGAGTCCAGGGCTGGATGGCTTTCTAGGGGAATTCTACCAATCATTTAAAGAAGAGTAAACACCTATTTTTTTAAACCTGTTCCAGAAAAATAGAAATTGAAGAAAAACTTACAAACACATTCTATGAGTCCAGTATTACTTTGCTTCCAAAACCAGACAAAGACCCCACTAAAGACCAATTTTCCTGATGAACATGGATGCAAAAAATTAACAAGATACTAGCCAACTGGATCCAACAATACATTAAAAGAAGTATTCACCACGATCAACTGGGATTTATTCCTGGGATGCAGGACTGGTTCAATATCCACAAATCAATCACTATGATACATCACATTAATAAAAAAAGGATAAGAGCCACATGATCCTCTCATTAGATACAGAGAAAGTAATCGACAAAATACAGCATCCTTTCTTTATAAAAACCATCAAGAAAGTAGGGATAAAAGGATCATAACTCAAGGTCATAAAAGCCATATACGAAAGACCCAACAATAGTATCAAAACCTGAGAGCTTTCCCCCTAAGGTCAGGAACATGACAGGGATGTCCACTCTCACCACTGTTAATCAACATAGTATTGGAAGTCCTAGCCTCAGTGATCAGACAACACAAAGAAATAAAATGCATCCAAATCAGTAAGGAAGAAGTCAAGTTTTCACTCTTCTCAAATGACATGATATTCTATGTGGAAAACCTGAAAGATTCCACCTGCTAGATCTGATCCATAAATTCAACAAAGTCAAAATATATAAAATCAATGCAAAGAAACCTGTTACATTTCTGTACACCAATAATGAAGCAGCAGAAAGAGAAATCAAGGAATCGATCCCATTTACAATTGCACCAAAACCCATAAAATACCTAGGAATAAACCTAACCAAAGAGGTAAAAAAATCTACATACACTGAAAACTATAGAAAACTTATGAAAGAAATTGAAGATGGAAAAAATGGAAAAATATTCCATGTTCCTGTATTGGAAGAAGAAACATTATTAAAATGTCAATGCTACAGAAAGCAATCTACACATTCAATGCAATCCCTATCAAACAAAATAACACCAGAATTCTTCACAGAACTAGAAAAAACACTTATAAAATTTGTTTGGAATCAGAAAAGACCCAGAATAGCCAAAATAATCCTGACAAAGAAAACCAAAGCTGGAGGTATTACAATTCTGGACTTCAAGATGTGTTACAAAGCTGTAATCATCAAGACAGTATAGTACTGACACAAAAACAGACACATAGATTAATGGAACAGAATAGAGAACCCAGAAATGGACCCACAAACATATGGCCAACTAATCTTTGACAAAGCAGGAAAGAGTATCCAACATAATAAACACAGTCTCTTCAACAAATGGTGTTGGGAAAACTGGACAGCAACATGCAGAAGATTGAACCTGGGCCACTTCCTTACACCATACACAAAAATAAATTCAAAATGGATGAAAGACCAAAACATAATACAAGAAACCATCAAAATCCTAGAGGAGAAAATAGGGAAAAACCTCTTTGACCTTGGCCACAGCAACTTCTTTCCCGTTCAACACGTCTCTGGAGGCAAGGGAAACAAAAGCAAAAATGAACTATTGGGACCTCATCAAGATAAAAAGCTTCTGCAAAGCAAACAATCAGCAAAACTAAAGAGCAACTGATGGAATAGGAGAAGATATTTCTAAATGACATATCAGATAAAGGGTTAGTGACTGAAATCTATAAAGAACTTATCAAACTCAACACCCAAAAAACAAATAAACCAGTGAAGAAATGGGCAAAAAACATGAATAGACACTTCTCCAAAGAAGACATCCAGGTGGCCAACTGACACATGAAAAAATGCTCAACATCACTCATCATCAGGGAAATACAAGTCAAAACCACAATGAAATACCACCTCACACCTGTCAGAATGGCTAACAACTCAGACAACAACAGATGTTGGCAAGGATGCAGAGAAAGAGGAACCCTTTTGTAATGGTGGTGGGAATTCAAACTGGTATACCCACTCTGGAAAACACTCTGGAGGGTTCTCAAAAAATTACAAATAGAACTACCCTATGACCAACCAGTTGCACTACTAAGTATTTATCCGAAGGATACAGGTATGTTGTTTTGAAGGAGCACATGCACCCCAATGTTTATAGCAGCACTATCAACAATAGCCAAAGTATGGAAAGAGCCCAAATGTCCACTGATGGGTGAATGGATAAAGAAGATGTAGTGTATATATTTATACAATGGAATATTACTCGGCAATCAAAAACAATGAAATCTTGCTATTTACAACAGGGTGGATGGAACTAGAGTGCATTATGCTAAGCAAAATTAGTCAGAGAAAAACAAATATCATATGACTTCATACATGTGTGGAATTTAAGATACAAAACAGATGAACATAAGGGAAGGGAAGCAAAAATAATATAAAAACAAGGAGGGGGACAAACCATAAAAGACTATTAAATATAGAGAACAAACTGAGGGTTGCTGGAGGGGTATTGGGTAGGGGGATGGACTAAATGGGCAAGGGGCATTAAGGAGGACACTTGCTGGGATGAGAACTCAGTGTTATATGTAGTGGATGAATCGCTGGATTCTACTCCTGAAATTCTTATTGCACTATATGCTAACTAACTTGGATGTAAAGTTAAAAAAAAAGAACCATTTAAGTCACCTATTAACCAGAAAATCAATGTATAATCGATAAGGCATTTTTGCATAGGCTTATTAACTAATTATACTAATTACATAAATTAAATTATTAATTTATGTATTAATTACTTTATGTTTTTACCTAAATGTGACCAATACAGTTATAGGTATAGGAGAAAATAACATGGCCTCTGATTTAGAGGGACTGATAATCTTGGTAGCCTGTAATTTTCTCTAACCAAAAGCCATATCCCACTTTGAGAAGACATGTTGAATGACCATGGATTGGGGACAGGCTTCTCACACTTAGCCTTCCTGGTAACCTTGAATCTATTTCTCTGGCAGAGTTCCCATGCCTTAAAAGCAGCCCTATACCTGAGTATTTTAAAGGTGGTGGTTAGCCCCTACTTCTTTACATATTTGTGTGGCAAAAATTCACAGGCTTCACTTAAATCTTAACCCAAAACTCAAATGATATCTATAGAAATGTCTTTGGTTGTTCCTATTTTGTCCTGAGTCAACAGTCAACTTCAATATGGTCTCTTTTAAAACCTTAATTTTCTTTTGTTTAGTAATTTTGATATATGACTAACTTACCTCTGATGTTATACAGTGATATAAACAAAACTTTTTGAACCTCTTTGCAATTTTATTAATTTTCTCATAACGCTTTCCAAAAATAATTATAACATGGCATTTGCTTTTTTTAAAACAATTTTCATCTTTATTTATTTTTGAGAGAGAGACAGAGAGAGACAGAGCACAGGCAGGGGAGGAACGTAAAGAGAGGGAGACACAGAATCTGAAACAGGCTCCAGGCTCCGAGCTGTCAGCACAGAGTCCAACGTGGGGCTCGAACCCACGAACTGTGAGATCATGACCTGAGCCGAGTCAGATGCTTAAATGACTGAGCCACCCAGGCACCCCAACATGGCATTTACTTGTAATTAAATGTTGCCTATTCCTCAATTCTTAATACCTGATTCAGCACATTTCCCCCTCTTCTTAATATTTAGTTCTTTCTTATTAGGGATTATAGCTATTTATCTAAAAGTATTTGCTTCCTTGAAATGCAACACATACTCAGTGCCAAATGTGTATTGTAGAGGCAGTGATAAACTTGTTGATTTTCACCAAAAATTCTCCTTAAGGTTAGTGGACACTCCAATGAACCCACTGCTTGATTACTTTTCATTTGCATGTGTACGTGTTTCTCATCTTAATTTTCTTCTGGAAGCAGAAGTAAAAACTCAAATAGAGGAATTCACTGTGGAATGTCAGCCCAGACTGTGAATGCTAGAATACATATGATAAAACCATTCTTCAAAACTCACTCAAGTCTTCCAACTGACCCTAGTGCATTCCTTCTGTGATAAATGTGGGAACACTTTTATGGGCCAGTTTTTAGAAGCAGAAAAATGTGCTTCACTGTCTATACTAATGCAAGTACTTAATATAATCCTATGAATTTGTAAGTACCTTTTTGTTGATTACCAAAGGCATTTCAAATTCTTGGACAAGTGGATTGTAATTCTTTTAATCCAGATTCCTCCTCTAAATAATGATAGTAATGGGTGTGATATCCAGGGATCCCAATTCTCAGCGGAAAGAAGTCGAAAATAATAATAAAATGGAAAGTTGCTAAAAGTTGAAAATATAAATGTCTCTACAAAATGTAAATACAAATACAGATCTCATGACATCACATTGAAGAAGAAAATACATTGTTTTGCAAATAGGCAGCATTGGTGACAACAGCTTTGTTTTTCTTGGTGTCAGTGTCTTTAATAACTACTTTTCCAACTTTCCATTCTAGATCAAAGAGAGAAAAGAAGGCCACAGAGATAGTAATAACGAGATTTGGAATGTTTCCATGATTTTTTTTTAAGTGAGTGAAATTATATTTAATAGCAGACACACTGAAGTAGACTTGGTTTTTTTGAACTTTAAAACATTTTAAGTTCTCCTTTGTTAATTTGAGGGCTGAATTTTTTACAGAGCATTGTTGGATGTAGGCATGTACCTGTGAGGTGGGGTGGACAGGTTCCTGTCTGACTGGAGCTCAGATCTCTTTTCTTTCTTTTTCAAACTATGGAGGTTGTAAGGCGCCCACAACAGTCATGCAAAGAAAAAAAATTATAATAATAAAATATGTAATAGGAACCAGGAACTTGGAATTCTCTAACAGCTTGAACTTTTTACCCTTCTGACACTGTTTTTTTTTTCCTTCTTTCTCAAGATGTCAATCTATTTATTAATCTCACTAAACCCTCTGAGGATTATTTTTAAAGTATGTGCGAGTGTATCTGTGTGTGTTCATTTCCAATGGAATGAATTGGATGGGCTGAAGGTCCTCTGTGAAAGCAAAACAAAATTATATGCCACTAAAATCTGAAGTTTAGATTTATCCCTTTTTTTTAAACTCTCCCCCTCATTTACTGATTAGTTTCCTAATGTCGTAATCTGTCTCCCTTACTCAGGATGCTCTTCTGCACAATCAGTACTGCTTTACACTTGGCACATTGACCTCTAACCTTTTCATCCCAGGAAAGAGGGTGAATGATATGCCTGTGCAGACAGAGATGCTTATACCCCACGTAGCACTCTAACTGCGCAGTTCTGTGGAACATTCAACAGGCGACTCTCCGTCATTGTCCCTGTCTTCATCTGTGTACTGGACAATTGCTTGATCAGATTATGAATTTGATGCAGCTTCTTTTTATTTTTTTAAGTTTATTTATTTATTGAGACACAGAGAGACAGAGAGACAGAGAGACAGAGACAACACGAGCAGGGGAGGGGCAGAGAGAAAGGGAGAGAGAGAGAGAGAATCCCAAGCAGGCTCCACACTGTCAGCGCAAAACACAAGGTGGAGCTCAAAGTCACGAACCATGTGATCATGACGTGAGCCAAAATCAAGAGGTGGACTCAAATGACTGAGCCACCCAGGTGCTCCTACAGCTTCCCTTCTCATCGCTCTTGGTTTCATGACAGAATCTCCATACTTCTTGCCCAAATTTCTTTATAGATATCCTGTGCCTGAGTGAGTCTTTTCTTCTCCCTCCTGTCTTTAGACTCCTTGTCCTCCCTCACAATACTCACACAAATAGGATGAATTCATTATTCCTATTAAGAAATTAATAGGATTATAGTTTGGATGTGTAGGGCTTAACATTTGTATATTTGTCATTTGGGAGGTTTAGATATCTCTTTCTTCTTGATTTTCTATACTTCATCATGGTCATTGGAGCCTCCCAATGGTAACTTTCACATGTGATTTTTCTTTAAGGAAATTTAAATCCCCCACTTTCTCCAAAACGTTTTGAAACTTTATTTTTTGAACTGGGTGATGGCTGTAATGCTTTGCTTATTTTGGAGAGCAGGTAGTTATGACAAACTTGTTTCCAGCCTGCTGACTAAATTTGTAGATGTGATAAAAGTCTCTTTAAGAAGTTTGTCCTTATGAAGTTTCCAATAACTTTTAGAGTAAACACTTCTGCACTTCCTTTCTGAATATATGTTTTCCTTTTTTTATTCAAGTGTAACTAACATCCTTAGTCATAACTACACTTAGTTATTACAAAAAGTGTTATATTATTTTCAGGTGTCCTATATAAAAATTCAACAATTCTATACCCTACTCAGGGCTCATCACAAGTGTACTCTTAATCCCTTTCACTTATTTCACCCATCCCCCTACCCACCTACCCTCTGTCCAGCACCAGTTTGTTCCCTGTGTTTAAAAGTCAGTTTTGTTTTTTGTTTTGTTTTGTTTTGTTTTGTTTTCTGTCTCTTTTTTTCTTGGTTTGTTTGTCTTATTGCTTAATTCCAGGTATGAGTGAAATCATATGCTATTTCTCTTTTACTGACTTTTTTCATTTAGTATTATATCCTCTAGACCTATCTGTGTTGTTGCAAATGACAAGATTTCATTTTTTAATTGAAAAAAATTAATGTTTATTTTTGAGAGAGAGAGAGACAGAATAAGACAGAGTGCAAGCGGGGGTGGGGGGGGGGGGAGGGAGGCACGGCAGAGTCAAAGGGAGACACAGAATCTGAAGCAGGCTCCAGGCTCCAAACTGACAGCCCAGGGCCCAACAGAGGGCTTGAACTCATGAACTGCATGATCATGACCTGAGCTGAAGTTGGACCCTTAACAGACTGAGCCACCCAGGTGTCCCATTAGATTTTTTATTTTAGAGACAGAGACAGAGACAGAGACAGAGAGAGAGAGAGAGAGAGAGAAAGAGACAGAGAGTGAGAGGGTGCAAGTAGGAAGAGGGGCAGAGAGAGGAAGAGAATCTTAAGCAGGCCCCATGCTCAGAGCAAAGCCTGATATGGGGTTTGATCCCACAGCATTGGGATCATGACCTGAGTCTAAATCAAGACTTTGGACATTCAACCGACTAAGCCACCAGGGGCCCCAAGATTTCACTCTGTATTTGATACTCTCAAGTTGAAAATGGAAATAAAACATAATTAAGTTTTACAGCAAAAAAGACAATTTTTAGAAAATAATGTGTTCTCAGGAATATTGGATCATCTCAGGAAACTCCATTACAATGAATCAATTGCAATATCACATTTCACACTCAATAAAACCTCTTTTTGGGGTTATGTTGGTATAAAAGATTTAAACTTTAATTGGCCCCTCAGTCTCAATAATGGTTTATACCATAGTCAAATAGTTTACCTTCAAAGGTATAAAACGCTTAACTATCTCTCCATAATCATACATTTACCATTTTAGATAAGGATCCTTTAAGCAAATTAAGCCACAATCATAAGCTGAGAAAAATTAAAGTTCTACAAATTATCAGACGCTACAGTACACAAAAAGTGTTATCAATTTTGCTAAATTTAAAGAACAGTCATATTGTTGCTTATTATTTTTTAGATTGCTGAAGATGTTTAGCTCATTACAATTTAGTTAATTATTTCAACTTTTTAACTATATTAATCAAAAAACAAATATTTGAGTGCTGGTTGTAACTATGCAAAGTAATAATGAATGTGAACCCCAAATGTGATATCAGTGCCAGATATTTTAAATAGTCTGATAGTATTTTTACAATTAGAAATATACGTTTTGGGAGCACCTGGGTGGCTCAGTTGGTACGCATCTGACTTTGGCTTAGGTCATGATCTCACAATTCATGAGTTTGAGCCCCACTTAGGGCGCTGTGCTGAGAGCTTGGAGCCTGGAGCCTGCTTCGGATTCTGTGTCTCCCTTTCTCTTTGCTCCTCTTCAGCTCCCGCTTTGTCTCCCTCTTTCTCAGAAATAAATAAACCAAAAAAAATGTTTAATGAAATATAATTTTTATCTGATTTCCAAGGAAGTAATTTAATAAAGGAGTAAAGTGGTGAGAACGTAAAATATTAAATCTTGGCGGCCCCTGGGTGGCTCAATCAGTTAAGTGTCCAACTTCTGCTCAGGTCATGATCTCAGAGTTCATGAGTTTGAGCCCAGCATCAGGCTTTCTGTATCAGTTCAGAGCCTGCTTTGGGTCCTCTGTTCCCCTTTCCCTCTGCCCCACCCTGCTCTCTCACTCTCTCTCTCTCTCTCTCTCTCTCTCTCTCTCTCTCAAAAATAAATGAACATCTAAAAAATATATATTAAATATTCAAATCAAAGTGCTGATGTGTTGAACTCCCTAAAGCAATCTACTCTGTAATCACATGTGATATAGTAAGAAGGATCAATAATAGGTCAAAATAAAAAAAAAATCCAAACTCATTATTTGTTCAAATTAGTTTTTATTTTATTTTTTTCTTCCATTTCCTTTAGATAAATAATAAGATTAAAGTAACTAGACTAATAATCTCTGGACTACTTATATTACATGGCATTGAGATTTCTTTTACAGATTTATTTTATGCATGGAAATATTCTCTCAGGACTATGAGCATATCTTGGGACTGATGGTCACTAACTAGATCCCATGTTTCCCTTGCCTGCTTTCTGTTCAAGTAAATCAATATAAAATGTAACTGAGAATATTGGCATTGGCTTTAATATGGATATTTGGGCTCTAGATTTCCTGGTCATTGCCTTCTTCCACACTAGCTTTATAATTTTGGGATTATTGCACAGAATTAAAGATTCTTTAAACATACATGAATATACTTGGTATGTCTAACAAAAAGAATAGAGAGTTCACCATATATGCTTTAATATGTTCCAACACCTACATTCTGTTCTTTTTTTTTTTAATCTTGTTAACATTTATTTATTATTGAGAGACAGGGAAAGAGCATGAGCATGGGCAGAGAGAGAGGGAGACACAGAATCTGAAACAAGATCCAGTCTCCGAGCTGTCAGCACAGAGCCTAACGTGGGGCTCAAACTCACAAACCCCGAGATCATGACCTGAGCCAAAGTTAGATGCTTAACTGGCTGAGCCACCCAGGCTCCCCTACATTCTGTTCTTTTTTTAATTATTATTCAGATAGACCTCAATCAACTGAAGAGAAGGACATACAGCTAATAGACTTTGAAGACATAATTGTGTGATTAGGCATAGATAAATTTACCCCAAATATACACTATCTGTTACAGAAAAGTAGGTTGGGTTTAAATGCTCAAGAGCTTTGAGTTCTAAGGTGAAGATGCTAGATTTCACTCTGTGGTGGTAGAAAATTACTACAGTTATATGATGACAGTATTTTTCTTCTGCCATTTAAATTGTGGTTTTCTATGTACTATGAGAAAATAACACAAAAGTAATTGAAGACATGGCTATTAATGAGCTTACTATCTAGCTTAGAAGATAAGAAAAATACTTAAAATACTTAATACTGAAAAAATATCAGTAATTATATTCATTCTTTTTTTAATTTTTTTAATTTTTATTTTTTATATTAGAGAGAGAGAGCGAGAGAGAGCTGGGGAGATGCCAAGAGAGGGGGAGACACAGAATCCGAAGCAGGCTCCAGGCTCTGAGCTGTCAGCACAGAGCTTGATGCGGGGCTCAAACCCACAAACCATGAGATCAGGACCTGAGCCAAAGTCAGATGTTTAACCAACTGGGCCATGCAGGCACCCCAGTAACTACATTCACTCTTTATGGGATGAGAAAATGGGACAGTATTGTGTCCCATACAGACTTTGTATTTGCAAATTAAATGATTTTTCAACATAGAAATTTCCCCAAGTCTAGAAATTACTAGAAGTAATGGTAGAGTTTACAAGGTAGTTAGATAAAAAATTATAACTCAAAAATAAAATTTCAATGGCACCTCTACTAGTTAAAAAAATCATATGATTTTATAAAATATGTAATTAAAATGTATTCATCATTTGCCAAAGCACCAAAAAAAATATTTGGAATAGATCTACCATAACAATTTATCACTAAGTAAAACCATAAAAGTGTATTTAAATGAATTAAAGAATTCTTAAATTAATAAAGACATATCTATACCACTCTTATGGGTAAAAAATGAAATACATTAAGATGGAGATCCTTACTTGTCGGTCTATGAAATCAATGTAATTCCAAATAGAATGCCAACAAATTTAGTAGGCCAGTTCTGGATAATACATGAAAGTGCAAAAGTCCCAAAATAGCTAAGGTTTATAGAATAATACAAAAATATAAGACATTTTTCCTTGTGATACTACCTGGTGTATTATAAAGCTATAATATTTTAAAATGTGTGGTCTTCGCTCAGATAAATAAGTCAATCAATTAATAGAGCCGGATGCCTAGAAATAGAGCCCATATACATACCAACACTTTAGGTATAAAAGAAGTGACTTTGTACATTATAGAAAAAAATAATTAATAAAATTGATACTCAAATCAAATAAGAATATGAAAAAAGATAACCAGAACCATAATTTATATCACACACAAAAATTTCAGACATAAGTATGAAAACCACAGTTAAAAACTTAGAAGAACATATAAGAATTTGGTTTATACAATGAATAAAACTTAGAGAAAATACTGATTAGTTTTGTTAATTAAAATTAGAAACCTGATGGGCGCCTGGGTTGCTCAGTCAGTTGAGCGTCCGACTCCCGCTCAGGTCATGATCTCACCGTTTGTGAGTTTGGGCCCCGCGTTGGGGGTCTGTGCTGACCGCTCAGAGCCTGCAGCCTGCTTCGGATTCTGTGTCTCCCTCTCTCTCTCTGCCCCTCCTCTGCTCGTATTCTGCCTCTCTCTGTCTCTCAAAAATAAATAAATGTTAAAAAAAAATAAAATTAGAAACCTGAGCTTATCACACAGAGTCTATCAAGTAAATGAAAAAGCAAATCGCATATTTAGAGCAGTTATGTGAAAACCATATGTAACAAAAAATTAATATTCAGAATATAGAACACTTTCTGCATATCAATAACAAAAAATGAGAAAAACTCAATAGAAACATGGGCAAAAATAGGGTAGATATTTCACAGAAAAAATATCAAACATCAATTAGTATATAAAAAGCTTATCAGTTTATTAGATATCACTTTTTGAGACACCCTTTCAAATTTTCCAGGTAGCAAAAATGAAAGTCTGAAAACACTAAACAATACTGTATTTGACAATATAGAGCAATGCACATTCTTAACCTACTGATGGTAGTACTGAAAAAAAAATGAGCTAGTATATTTGAACATGTGTATAAGCAGCAACTATACTTTGCTATAGATAAAGCCATCCATATGTATGGGAAACAATGTTCTTAGAAGCATTGCTTTAATTAAAACAACAACAACAACAAACAGGAGAAAAACAAATGGCTATCAAAAATAATGTTGATTAATAAATTATAGTATATTCACTCAGTAGAATATGTTAAAGTAATGACAATAAACTAGAGCTATATATAAAAACATATACAAAACCTTAAAACAAAGCATTGAATAGAAAAAAGATATTATAGAAGATTAACTACAATCTGGTTTCATTTATATAAAGCTCAAGTAAAGCAAAACTACACAGTACGGTGGCATTGGTTTACGTGGCACAATTGGAGTGGAATGAAAACACAGATAATGTAGAAGTAAACATATCTGGGGGCGCCTAGGTGGCTCAGTTGGTTAAGTGTCTGACTTCGGCTGAGGTCATGATCTTGCAGTTGGTGGGCTTGACCCCCATGTGGGGCTCTGTGCCGATAGCTGGGAGCCCGGAGCCTGCTTGGGATTCTGTGCTTCCCTCTCTCTCTGCCCCTCCCCCATTTTCACTCTGCCTCTTTCAAAAGTAAATAACACTAAAAAATAAAAATAAATAAATAAAATCAATATTTATACATTTAATTTTAGGGCTTATTTTTATAATTTGTAGTATTTTGTATCAAAATCCACATATATATGGCATATAATCTCTTCTATACTCCAAATTATGCTAATATGAATTTCAGAATTAGCATATGTACAGATGGGTATTAATGTTATATAAACGTGGAAGCAAATTCTAGTCTGTCACTAGCTATGTAGACGATAAGGATACCAAACATTTAGAAGGATAAAAGTAATATTACTTTCCTGTAGTGTTTTATAACTACTAATTATGTAATATTATATACTTGAATATAGTAAATGTTCAGCTTCAAGTAACTAATTTTTAAATACCATGGTGGTACATTATACAAAATAGTTTTAAATTAATGTATAACTTCGGCGAGAGAAAGTGATTTGAGGATTATCTTTTAAGTTGGGATTTGAAAGACACTGTAGATTTTAACTGGCAGACAGGAAGAAGAGGAAAATTTTAACATGAGAGGTACGTATATCAGGAAACCCAAAATGGAAAAAAAAAAAAAACGGAACGAGGGAAGGAAGGGAAGAAGGAAGATTGGTAGATAGATATGGCATTGTGAAATCATAAGTTTGATTAAAAAGGATGGTCTAACACATAAAATAATGAGAAAAGATGTTTGAGAAACTGGGATACTCATGGGAGTATAGAGAGAGTGGAGGTTGGGATGGAGGTCTTTACATTTGTTTAGAATGTCCCAAAATTTACATCCAGCTGTGATGTGTGAGTGAATTACAGGTGTGCTAGAAGGTAGTCCTTATTTTCTGAATGGTTTGTTTGCTCCCTCCTTCTCTTCTTTTCTTTCCCTCCAATCCCCTGCCCCCATCATGTCTTTCATCTTTTTCTATTTAAACTATTCTCGGCATTTGGTGTTAAAAAGTAGCTAAATGCTGCTTCTCGGTGAAATTTCCTAATAAATTATTGATTTTAGGAAACAAAAATTAATTGGTATTTTAAAAGAAATAATCCTGTTTCAGAATTTAGAATTTGTTTATTCAAACATTTTGATCATGAACGCTTATGGGTCATATTTTTATCTTGTACATTTTCCAGAAATTTAATTGGAAATGGTATTTCAATTTTTTTACTGTTTCTAAGTTTACTTATTTATTTTGAGAGAGAGAGAGACAGAAAGAGAACATAAGTCGGGGACCGGCAGAGAGAGAAGAAGAGAGAGAAAATCCCAAGCCGGCCTCGAGCTTTCAGCGCAGAGGCTGACGTGGGGCTCCAACTCACGAACCATGAGATCGTGCCCTGAGCCAAAATCAAGAGTCCGAGGCTCAACCAACCGAGGCGCCCCTCAATCTGATATTTCATTTACCCCATGCTTAACACTTTAAAATTGTTGATGCAAACTAGATTAAAATATTCTGGAAATGATCTATAGAGATTGCCTTCTGTGTTTTTATTTTTTCTTTTAGTTTTTATTTCAATTTAGTCAGTTAACATACAGTGTTATATTCGTTTCAGGTATCCGACTTCGTGATTCAACGCTTCCATCCACCACCTGGTTTCATGACACTCCTCAATCCCCCTCACATATTTCACCCTCCCCCCCCCCCCACCTGTCCTTGGTAACCATTAGTGTGTCCTCTATAGTTTATATACAGCTGATCTTTCCTTTTTTTGATGCCCTCAAAAAGCCGTGTTTGAAAGAGGGAGCACAGCACTGGGGGTTCGTCAGGGAGGCGGTCTGAAAAGGCAGGTTGAGGGGGGCATACAGGGTAACTTAGGGAAGGAGAGGGAGGAGCGTGAGTTTGCCTCGTTCCCATCACCTCTGCGGGGCTGCAGGGATGTGGCTCCTCCAGGACCTCTGGCCGCCCACACAGCCTGTTGACAAGAGGGTGCCCCGGGGCATCTCGCCACCACCCCATGATTCTCACTGGTTGCCCACGACCCCTGGATGATGTTCACCCTCCTGTGCTTTCAGGCGGACTTAGATGGTTTCCTTTGCTTCGGAGAAGGCCCGGAGGCACAAAGCAAAAAGATGATGTGTCCTCCTCGAGGAGTGACCCTGCCTGAGCGAAGCATTTCCAGGTTCCACGTGGACTGTGTGCTGCACTTGAGGCTGAATCCCAGTTGTGCCACGGGAATGCGACGTAAGGTGCCCGAGATATCTGCCCAGTACATATGTTGCAAAGTCAATGCTCTGCAGCCATAACAGCCAGTAAGTCCCGTACATGTGTGGGTGTGTCTGACATTTTCATGATGGCGCCTGGTGGCTCAGTGGGTTGAGCATCTGACTTTGTCTCAGGTCATGATCTCACAGTTTGTGGGATTGAGCCCGGCATCAAGCTCTCTGCTGTCAGCGTGGAGCTGGCTTCAGATCCTCTCTCTCCTTCTCTCTCTGCCCCTCTTCCACTAGCTCACTCTCTCTCTCTTTCAAAATAAGTAAACTTAAAAAATATATATTATGTGGGGCGCCTGGGTGGCTCAGTCGGTTAAGGGTCCGACTTCCGCTCAGGTCATGATCTGGCGGTTGGGGAGTTCAAGCCCCGCGTCGGGCTCTGTGCTAACGGCTCAGAGCCTGGAGCCTGTTTCAGATTCTGTGTCTCCCTCTCTCTCTGCCCCTCCCCTGCTCACGTTCTGTCTCTCTCTGTCTCAAAAATAAATAAAACATTTAAAAAAATTTAATAAATAAAAAATATATTATCATAAATTCTTATTTTAGTACCAAGATAGGTGACGATTCAAATGAAGGTACAGTGTTATCTAATGTAAAAGATAGCAGAGTCTTAAAAAGTTAATTGCTAATCAGTATAATAGAGACTATCTTATATTTGCATTCATATTTCCCTGTAATTTTCTACCTCAGCCTAAACCTTTACCTTCTGGGAAATATTTTTAAAATTGCTAAGTTAGCATCAAAAACATCAAAAACAATATTGCTAAGTTAGCTGCACTGACGTCTTACTAAACAAAATGTCTATATGAGGGGAAAAAAAGAGTTTTTCAGTCTTTTAAGGGTTTGAAAGTACAAAATGAGAAAGAAATTACCCTCATGGGATGAGTTCCAGCAGTATGAGATCATACTGAAGTAGCTAGTCCCAAGATCACACAAGTAATTGAGAAATCCAAAATGCTTCACATATTACAGACTGGCTTATTTTACTACCTTGCATAAACTAATGTCCCAAGCTAGTGTTTGGGACCAGTGAAGCAAAGAAATAGAGAATATCTTGAGTAATGCATTGCTGATGCATCCAATGACATAAAGACCATACAAAAAATCTTGGAACAATGTTAGTTTTTCTTCATGGAAATATAAAAACAAACTACTTAAGACAAACATTCAAGTGGAAATAAACATTTTAAAATATAGGACTGTATGAAAACATCATATAACTGCATGTGCTATATGTACACAGGCAGAATACAAAGTCAGGTGCCATCCCTAAGAAGCATACTGTGCGCCCAAATCTCAGCACTTCCTGGGGCGGACCTTGGCTCTGCCATTTATTTGTGGCTTGGTCTACAGCAAACTACTTAAACATTCTAATTTTTAAAATGAAGAGGGCAGTTGAGGTATTTTGGGGCACCTGGATGGCTTAGTCGGTTAAGAGTCCGACTGTGGCTCAGGTCAGGATCTCCTGGTTCATGGATTCAAGCCCTGCATCAGGCTCTGTGCTGACAGCTCAGAGCCTGGAGCCTGCTTCAGATTCTGTGTCTCCCCCTTTCTCTTCCTCTTCCTTCTTCACACTCTGTGCGTTTCTGTCTCTCAAAAAATAAAATAAAACATTAATTTTTTTTAATGGAGAGGGAAGTATGTCTTACATCATAGGCTCTTATGAGGATTAAGTAAATTAGCATTGATAGTATTAGCCATATCGGTAAATATTAGTCTTATTAGTAAATTAATATTACCTTGGTCCAGAGTATTTCTTGTTTATACTTGTTTCCATAGCCTAGTTGTTAATAATGCCCATTTACTCACAAAAGTGCCTTGCCTTTGAAGACAAATTATATGGTTGCATTAACTAATACTTATTCTGAGAAGTCTGGCGTTTGAATAATACATTGTTTAATTCAGAAAGGACCCTACATGTTATGGTCTGCCTGTAGATTCAGATTTGTATTAAACGGTATTTAAAGTAGGTGAAACAAATAAAATAAAGGTAGGTGATTTTAATAGGGTTCAGGTTACTATAATTCTTCAGTTTTGTGCAGAGAAGTAGGATGAAAATTTCACTTTTTTTGTTTCAAATGAAATGCTTTTGCTGTGCAAAAAATTTCATCAAAATTTACAAGCTCAGAAATTTATTTTTTTAAAATTTGTGTGTAATTATTGTGGATAATTACGTTTTAAAGATTTTTGAAGCATAATATTGGTTTGTCAAAGCAACGAATTGAAGTGAAATTTTTGAACACCTGAACAAATGTATTTTTTTAATTGCAGAAACTACACGAAATAGATTGCCATGTATTGATTTAGTTTACGTATTTAAGCAAAAACTGAACTTTGGTGAGTATGGTTAAAATACTCACTAGTATTGTTTAATTAATCTTTAAATTTGAATCTTACAGAAAAATCATTGAAATTAATCAAAAGATCGTATCAATATTTTGAAATAAGGAAAGGAAAATGAAATTGATTTAACTTCAAATCTATTTTCATTACCATAAGAAATATCAACATTTTCTTTGTTCATAAGATAAAAAGAAAAGTGATAGATGTAAAGAATGAATACATATTTGGAGTATTAACACTCACGGACAATTCTGAAATCTTATCAATGCTACAGATAAATTTATTTCAATTGGTTAAAATAATAATAAATTATCTTCTCCATTTGTTACCACCTACATGTGTGAATAAAATTTCCTGTTGAAGAGATATATTTTTTTTTAATTTTTTTTTCAACGTTTATTTATTTTTGGGACAGAGAGAGACAGAGCATGAACGGGGGAGGGGCAGAGAGAGAGGGAGACACAGAATTGGAAACAGGCTCCAGGCTCTGAGCCATCAGCCCAGAGGCCGACGCGGGGCTCGAACTCACGGACCGCGAGATCGTGACCTGGCTGAAGTCGGACGCTTAACCGACTGCGCCACCCAGGCGCCCCTGAAGAGATATATTTTTAAAAATTGAGGAATCAGTGAAAGTCTTGATCAATTTTCACTTAAAATCTAAAAAAAAATATTCACATAAGCCAACTTAATTTTCTTATTTAAAATTTTGAAAATACCCGATTGGAATTTTATAAAAATTCAAAATTTAGTATTCCCCTATTTGTTTTGTGTTTCTTTTACTTATGCAATATAAAAAGAATGCATTTCTTCACCATGTCCCACATAGACCTCCACCATGTTATATAAGTAGCATTTTCTATGTGTACCATGACATAAAATTTGGTTGAGCAATTCATTTATCAATAACAGTAAAAAGAAAAAAAAAAGAGTCCATTTCTAAGGAATTTCTAAGGAATGCTGAGATAAAAATGTTCATCTGAGAAATACATAGCTGTATGCAGGTTGGATTGAATGAATAGGACTTGGGTTGTCCTGAAAACTGTCAGTGGTAATGAAAGGACAAGTTCCTAAACTAGGTAGGCTTTGAAACAAAAATGAGTATGGACAGGATCCATGAGACTAGGAATCAGAGTGGATTTCTTGGAGACCAGGACAAAAAATCCTCTAAGGTTTCAAGTTTGATTGTGGACATCTCACTATTAAGGTACTCATAGTCTGGACGCCTGGGTGGCTGAGTCGGTTAAGCGTCCGACTTCAGCTCAGGTCATGATCTCACAGTCTGTGAATTTGAGCCCTGCATTGGGCTCTGTGCTGACAGCTTGGAGCCTGGAGCCTGCTTAGGATTCTGTGTCTCCCTCTCTCTCTGCCCCTGCCCTGCTCACACTCTGTCTCTCTCTGTCTCAAAAATAAATAAAAACATAAAAAAAAAAAAGATACTCATAATCATGAGCATGAACAATTCTGTCCTGGCATTGTTCCTAGATGTCTCCTTTTCTTTTTTCTTTTTTTTTTTAATTTTTTAAATGTTTTTATTTATTTTTGAGGGAGACAGAGACAGAATGCAAGTGGGTTAGGGGCAGAGAGAGAGAGAGAGAGAGAGAGAGACAGAATCTGAAGCAGGTTCCAGGCTCTGAGTTGTTCACACAGAGCCCGATGTGGGGCTCAAACTCACAAACTGTGAGATCATGACCTGAGCTGGAGTCGGATGCTCAACCGGCTGAGCCACCCAGGCGCCCCAGATGTCTCCTTTTCTACATTTAAATTTCATTTATCATTTTGCACAAATGTGTGTACCTAGATTGTTCTGATATTTTTGGCGGCTGGGAATTCCTAGTAGTGATAGCATCGAGTATCTCGAGCCAAATGCTGTGGATCCCGTGCATTGCCAAGTTATCACTCGTAGTTTTTAGACTTTGATGCCTACAATCAACTTTAATGTGGCTGCTCACAGGACCACCTTTAAGTTTATTTACAATTTTGTATTTCATTTGTAGTGTGCATTAAATGTTACCGGAAGTACTTCTCTTTCCAAAGAAGTGATTATAACTCTTGATGAAATTTTGTAAAATAAAGCTACAGGAAATACAAAGTTTGCCTTGAGTCTTAGTCAAGTTTATTTTAATTTCTCCTTAAGTGTACACCATTTGGCCTCATAAAGGAAAGAGACCATATGTTTGCCAAGATTCCTGAATCCACAACTTATGTATGTGGAAAAAATCTCTTAGGAGTCAGATGAACCCCATCATTTATTAAGCTTATATCTACCGAATGGTTATCATTTCTCTCTGAATCTTTTTTTCTATCAAGTATAAAATGAAGATACTCCATTTATCTCTCATAGAATTCTTATATTGACCAATTGTGAATGTAGATTTCAAAGCCCTATGTAAATTACTAAGAACTTTACAAACATAAAGAAAGTATGTATTAAATAATACATGCCCTAAATGTCTCTTTACCAGATCAATTTGATAGAAGACATATATATAAGATATATAGTTTCTTTTTTTCTTTTTTTCTTTTTCTTTTTTTTTTAATTTACATCCACATTAGTTGTGCAGTTATTATTTCAGGAGTAGAATCCAATGATTCATCCACTACATATAACACCCAGTACTCATCTGAACAAGTGTCCTCCTTAATGCCCCTTGCCCATTTAGCCCATCCCCCACTCAACACCCCCCAAGCAACCCTCAGTTTGTTCTCTGTATTGAAGAGTCTCTTATGGTTTGTCTCCCTCCCTGTTTTCATATTATTTTTGCTTCCCTTCTCTATGTTCATCTGTTTTGTGTCTTAAATTCCACATATGACTGAAGTCACATGTTATTTGCCTTTCTCTGACTAATTTCACTTAGCATATTACAGTCTATTTCTATCCACCCTGTTGAAAATGGCAATATTTCATTCTTTTAGACTGCCAACTAATAGTCCATTGTGTGTGTGTGTGTGTGTGTGTGTGTGTGTGTGTGTGTATACACACACACTACATCTTCTTTATCCATTCATCAGCTGATGGTCACTTGGGCTCTTTCCATACTTTGGCTATTGTCGATAGCACTGCTGGAAACATTGGGATGCACTTCAACACAGGACACCTGTATCCCTTGGATAAACACTTAGTAGTGCAATTGCTGGGTCGTAGAGTAGTTGTATTATTAATTTTTTGAGGAACTTCCATACTGTTTTCCAGGGTTCCTCTTTCTCCTTATCCTTGCCAACATCTGTTGTTGCCTGAGTTGTTAATTTTAGCCATTCTGATAGGTGTGAGGTTGTATCTCATTGTGGTTTTGATTTGTATTTCCCTGACAATGAGTGATGTTGAACACTTTTTCATGTGTCTGCTATCCATCTGGATGTCCTCTTTGGAAAAGCATCTGTTCATATATTTTGTCAATTTCTTCACTTATCTGGTTTTTGGGTGTTGAGTTTGGTAAGTTTTTTATGGATTTTGGGTTCTAATCCTTTATCTGAAATGTCATTTACAAATATCTTCTCCCATTGTGTCAGGTTGCCTTTTAGTTTTGCTGACTTTTTCCTTTTCAGTGCAGAAGCTTTTTATCTTAATGAGGTCCCAATAGTTTGTGTTTGCTTTTGTTTTCCTTGCCTCTGGAGGCGTGTTGAGTAAGAAGCTGCTGTGGCCAAGGTCAAAGAGGTTGCTACCTGTGTTCTCCTCTAGGATTTTGATGGTTTCCTGTCTTATGTTTAGGTCTTTTATCCATTTTGAGTTTATTTTTGTGTATGGTGTAAGAGTGGTCCAGATTCATTCTTCTGAATGTTGCTGTTCAGTTTTCCTAACACTTTTTGCTGAAGAGACTGTGTTTATTTCATTGGATACTCTTTCCTGCGTTGTCAAAGATTAGTTGGCCAAACGTTTGTGAGTCCAGTTCTGGGTTATCAATTCTATCCCATTGACCTATGTGTCTGTTTTTGTGTCAGTACCACACTGTCTTGATGATGACAGCTTCGTAATACATCTTGAGGTATGGAATTGTGATGCCTCCAGCCTTGGTTTTATAAGGTAAATAGTGGGGCGCCTGGGTGGCTCAGTCGGTTAAGCGGCTGACTTCGGCTCAGGTCATAATCTCACGGTCCGTGAGTTTGAGCCCCGCATCGGGCTCTGTGCTGACAGCTCAAAGCCTGGATCCTGTTTCAGATTCTGTGTCTCCCTCTCTCTGACCCTCCCCTGTTCATGCTCTGTCTCTCCCTATTTATTTATTCTTTGAAAGAGAGAATGAGACTGGGGGAGGAGCAGAGAGAGGGGAATGCGGGGCTCCACCTCACAAACCATGAGATCATGAACCATAAGATCATGACCTCAGCTGAAGTGGGATGCTGAACCTACCGAGCCACCCAGGCTCCCCAAACCTCTATATTTTTAACTTTAATGAAAACTGAGTTAGCTGCTTGGACAATCTACAGGAGCTTGTCAAATAAAAGGGAGTAGGTATCCATATAGCATATAACTCAAGGTTACAAAAACAAAGCCACTTAATAGATATTTCTTCTGCCTCAGTTTTAGCCAGATCTCTGGTCCAGAACTTGAACCCTATAATGAAGTCTGATAAGGAATATGGTTTATTGGTGACATGGATAGTAAAACTCTCAGCTTGCGAGGCATTTGTGAATCAGTAAAATAGCATATTTCAGATAATGTGCTCAAGTCAAAGAGCAAAAACACCCTTTTTAACACAACCTTGGGCAACTGTAAAATACAATCTGCAATAACAGTTAAACATAATAGTTCTTTGGGGACTTATATACGAATATATAAAAGTGAATGGGTCACCAGCGTTCCAAATGTGGTTTGCCTTTGGAAAAGCAAAGCTCCAAACTAGGAAGTGTGCTGGAGAAAGGTGCGGCCCGTTCATGCAGAGGCACTGAAACACTGGTTCTGTTCTATTTCTCAAATCAAGGCATTGCATGGTATCCCCGCAAGGGGACCCACCCTCTTGAATATTAATTAGGGGTCGCAAAGGTCTAAGTGACTGAGGGGCTTTAGTGAGAATGATGAAGTTCCGTCTTTCTGGAATGAGCTTTATAATTTAATGTCATATGTGAATTGCAGGTCCATGATTATCTCAAAAAAAAATGTATCTTTCCTTTATTTTTAACTGGAACAAAATTACTACACAGCTTTCATGACCTCAGTAACTGGAGGTGTATGTTCCTTTAGAAAACAGCAACCATAACAGCAACAGTAAGTAATCACCCACAGATCTTAATTGTGGATTAATTGGGATATACAATATATCAAATTATTTTCTACCATGTTCCCTTTAACATAACTGTTGTAATCTTCTTTTTTTTGTTGTTTTTTGTTTTAACGTTTATTTATTTTTGAGAGACAGGGAAAAATAGAGTGTGAGCAGGGAAAGGGCAGAGAAAGAGGGAGACAGAATCCAAAGCAGGCTCCAGGCTCTGAACTGTCAGCACAGAGCCCGACGTGGGGCTTGAACTCACGAACCGTGAGATCATCACCTGAGCTGAAGTCAGACTCTTACTGGACTGAACCACCCAGGCACCCTTCTGTTGTAATCTTCTTATTCCGAGAGTAACAGAAGCAAGGACTCATACCATGGCTCCTTTCCTTTATCTGAAAGGGAAACTTCTAGTCTTTGTAAAGATGGCTAAGTGATAAAGGGAAGAAGGGGTGTCAAGTTTATTTGGCATCCACCCAGAAAATAGAGCGCTAACATGCAAGCTGGTTGTTTCATTAAATCAATAATTGTATCTGAATCGTTGCATCATTGAACTTACCACCTGGCAATATACAGTTTTCTTATTTCTCATATAAACTTATATTCCTAGGACTGCAATCTGTGTGAACAAATGGCTCACATTAAGTCAGTAGTCAAACGACAATGTCTTAGACTCACTAGGACACCAGCTGATATAAGCACCACAGCCTGCATGCCCCAGTTCTGCCTGGAGAGATGTTTCCAGGTTCCTCAGTGATGAGATATGAATCCACTCATGTTGTCTCTCTCTCTCTTTCTCTCTGTTGTGTGGGGGTTTGCCTGTTTTTGTTTTTTTATTGACAAGATCCCTCCCGGCCTTGTTGTCATTACAGAGCAGCTTTGACATATCATTAGGGGTTGTCACTAATTCTTTGTTCCACAAAAACAAAACTCTCATGTATCTTCCTAGGGGCCAGTGCATCAGACAAGTTCTCTTTTCTTTAGCTGAAGATTGAAACTTCTTTTTATAGAAACTCAGTATAAGAGTCCCCCAGACAGGGCCACCACCCCATCATTGTATAAATGCTGTGTCACCAATTAACCTCAGCTGAATCATTCTGCTTTTCCAGGGTCTTCCCTCCTTTCCTCCTATTCTACCTTCACTCTGTTTTTGTCTTTTGAGATCCAACTCCTTATATTTAAACGGAGTAAGTAGCTTTGAAGAGCCAATCAAATCAACACAAATATTCTAAGTTTCCATGTTACAGCAAGGATAAGTTCTTAGGAGATAAACAAGAAATCACATATCACTTGAGACTACTGAGAAATCGACCTTTTTAAAACTTTCTATAGTGCATTTGTTAACAACAGCTCTTTACTGGCCTTGGATGATTTCCATTAATGAGTGTGAATCATGCCCTATTAACAGTGACCCACATGTACAATATGTTTTTCTCCAGAGAATTGTAATGTACAATTTCATAGAGGAGATTCATCACAGTGGCAATTTTCCTTATGAGGATACAGTCTGAAAAGAGACATGTAAATTTTATTTCCCCAAAACTTTATATCACTGAATGCTAAAAGACACATCACATACTACAAATTAATAATAATAATAATAATAATAATAATAATAATAATAAAAGAAGGAAAAGAAAAGAAAAGAAAAGAAAAGAAAAGAAAAGAAAAGAAAATTCATCTAAGAGAATTGTATTTAGCTGTTTTTTTTCTTTTTTCTTTTCTTTTTTTTTTTTTAATTTGTAAAGGAAAAACACTGGTAAGAATGTTACATGGAAACCCAGGTAGAGGTTTCTGGAAGGCATTTGGCTAATATTTTTAAGAGAGTATGACTTCTTGAGAGCTGTAATATGTCTAACCCTAAAAAACATCAAGATTGTTAAAAAATAATCATATGTAAAATGTACCCCACATAGACCCACTAACTATCAGAATGAGACAGGGGATTCAAACAATAAGGAAAAGTTAGGGGGGAAAAACCCATATTTTCATAATATAACAAAGAGCCTCATAAACTTTTAGGAACCATGCACTAATAAACCCGTCTCCATAATTTATCAATTAGGAGTCATAAATGATAATTTTAGCAGTTTATGCAAAAGGATTAAAGTGACAATTTGCAAAGAATTAGTAAAATAGGATCTTATGGGTTCATCAATCTGTGTGTTTCCACAAGATAAGGAAGTTGGAAAAAAAAAACAGGGATGAAAACCTTAGGGAAAATAAATATACAAGCTGGATTTAGGCATACATGAAAAATAGGACAATCTAAGTTAAGTGTTGTGATATACCTTGTGATTCTGGTTTACAGCATTCATTTTTAAGAAATTATTTCTTTACATATCTGTATATCTCAGCTACTGTTAACCATCATGGCAGGATCTGAGTTTGATTCATCCTTGGATTTCTTGTTCCTGGCATTGTTCTGAATAATTAGAGATACTCCCAAGAGTTATCACACTGATTCCAAGCTACCTCCTTTTGAACAGGGGTGTCTGCTTTTTGTTACCCACTGTAACCTTAGTCTTGTTTGTAGCATGAAGAACACCATAGACATTACATAAATATTTATGGAATGCGTAAAGAAGTGAATGAATCCTGGCCTTCAGGGAAGTGGGTCATAAATGCCTGCAATAAAATAATAAGATGTGAAACATGAAGGCTCATAAAATTAATTGAGGAACTTGAGATGCATACATTACGGGCTGCTGTACAGTGAAGTAGACACTGCCATTAAAAAAAAAAAGTCAGGAGGAAAACCACAAAGGAAAACTATCCCTTGGTGTCCACCTGGCCCCCACTTTATCACTGTCTTCTGTTATGCTGTGAACCAAGGAATGAGCGAAAGAATAGCTGAGTTCCTATTCTGATCATGTTCCTCTCTCTCTGTAGACATCTACACCAGAGTTACATTGTGTCTAGCATGTTTTGAGTAATCTGAGAATGACACATTTCCTTTTGAGTCAAAAGAAAAAATGGTGAGAGCACGAGGGTTTGGAAGTTTGGAGATGGATTCCCGCAAGCGAGGGGGGAAAAAGTAGACATCAATCTCCCTTGTGCTAAAAACAAAACAAACTTTTTGACATGATTGGCTGAATTAACAAGTAAACAAAACCCAGGAAGTACACCTCACAACACCGAATATTTCTTTTGTTCCTTGTTTTCATATTGAGTATATCATACAGCTTACATCAACTTTTAATGTCACAACTTATAAGTACTCATCCAGTAGGCAGTCTATGGGTTGGAAATAGAGAATGTGAACCCAAATATTAATGCTCAGTTATATTATCCCCTTCCCCCTTTTCTCTTCCTGATCTATCCCATTTTTTTCTTGTCTCCATGGATCCAAGTGAAACACATACACTTAGCAGCTGAGATAATTTTATTTATTGATCCATTGACTTTAGGCACTTGGACTAGAGCTCCATTAGTAGCTGCAAATGGGTACTCCTCTGAGCCCAGAATTCTAAAGAAAAGACACTTTAGACCAACATGTAAATTGCCTGGAGGGAGGCAAGAGACTGCTGCATCCATTATTCCCATTATTGGCCAATTTGTCAGTAACCCAGAAAGCAGAGCTGCTCCATTTCAAGTCAAAGGAGACACAAGATTGTCCCCAAGTCGAGAGGAGAGGAGACGAATTGGAAGAAATTGATTTGTGACGCAATGCCAAATGACAATGTTACGGAGCAAAGGGAGCCCTACAGTTCTCCAAAGGTGGGAGAGGGGAGAGAGAAGAAAAAAAAAAGTGTTTGCTTGTCCATAAATAATGCAAATATGGAAGTCTCTTTTCTTTCATCGCGTGTGTGTAGGCGCGTACGTGCTTCAATCCCCCACAGTATTGCTGTAGAACTAGTCTCAAAAAAATCAACTGAAGATTTTTGGTTCAAAGACTAAGTGAGTGGGTGAGGTGCATTTAGTTTTGATCTTTGACAACAACACCTACCAACAGAATATCAGAGAGAATGAATGAAGACATCCTGCTGAGGTAGGAACACACACACACACACACACACACACACACCATCACACACACCTGGAATAACCCAGTTGCTGCTACATTAAAACCCAAATCTCTCCTCATTACAAAGGAGCTCGTGTCTACAAGCTAGTCCACTTGTTCACTCCCTGTTTTATCTGGCAGTGGTCCCTGAACAAAAATCAATCTCCAATTCCTTTTAATGTTTAGCACTAAATCCAGAAAGCAAAACAAAACATGGGAGTTTCGCATTTATTATGGAACCTCTTTTATCTGGCTGGAGGGCAGCCTTCTAATCAAGGGAATGAATAAACAGTCATTTACTTTCAGGGAGTAGAGGAGACAGCTCAATCTTCTTGAAGGCCAAGCAAACCAAATGGGCCTCCAATTTGTAAATCAAAACATTAGCAGCTTGTTAATCCAGCCTGACAATTATTAAGATGTGAAGAAGTTTGCATTACTGTCTTATTGATGGAAGTTTTAGGTGGGAGCAAACTACTTACTTTTCTTTCTTTGCGGAAGAAAAATATCTAGCAACTGAGATTACAAGACCCTTTGGGGGGCAGACACCTAGGAAGCTTTTAAAAATGTGTGTTTTCTTGTTTCTCAAATACTAAAAAGAAAAAAAAGAAACAAGTCAGCACCCAAAACAACAAAAGGATTTACAAGGTCGCCTCATCGTTTGTTCAGATATATGGTGTCGTATGAGGATGGGCAAGACGTATGGGACTGGTTGAGGATGTCCCATCCAAGCTGAATAATGTCAACATTGCATTTTACTTTCCAGGCAGATGGAAAGACACACACACACACACACACACACACACCCCATCCTGGGTATATCCAGAGCAAACTCTTTTCTGTGTTTTCACAGAATATGACAGCTATTTCTTTGTCAATAGCAACAACTGCATTTGTATGCACTTCTTCACCTACAACTCAAATTTGCCGAAGTCGAAAGCACTCTTTATCTCATATAGGGTAGCAAACGTGAACCTTATACTTCTTGTGGTAGAAATGCAAGGATAGAGGATGTTTGGGTGCAACCAGCTGGACACCCCGCGTTTGACTGGGAGGCTCCTTCTGATGGGGCTTTTACTTATGCTGTCATTTTACAAGCCTAACTCAAAATAGTTCCACGTTAATTTTTACTCCGTTACTTTTCCTCGGGATTTTTTAACTCAGTGAAACTGAGGGCAGGTGAGCGACTAGGAGTGGAATGAAGATGCCTGCTTTGTGCATTAGCTGGTAATTAAAAAAAAAAATCTAAGATGTAATGCTTTAAAAAGGTAGTAAAAGAATACAGAAGCAAATATTTCTACAATGTCCGTGGTAAAGACCGTAAAAACAAATCTTCCACGCCAGAAGCCAGAATGAAGGGAAAACTGGTAAATTTGATAAATTGAGGAAAAAAGTATTCCAGAAACCCGGGTAAAAGAGAGACTCTGAGGATGTTTGCACTAAGGTGGCATCGATATCCTTCACAGAATGAAAGCTCCTGAACATTGTTTCAAAAAAAAAAAAAAAAAAAGATGGACATCTCTGCTCTTGTGTGTTCAGTAGAATCACTATCTATTGTCCCTACATACTGTGGGGGCCCTGCTGAAATCATGGAGCCAAACCTAATCCTACAAGGAAATCTGGCAAAGGTGAATACCATCAATGCTACAGTTTGCCACTGACCCGGGTGTTACTGCCGGAGCACAACGTCTACGTGTAGCAAAAAAACAAGATGTATGCTTTAAATATCTTACAACTTGGGGAGCCCAGGTGGCTCAGTTGGCCAAGCATCTGATTTCGGCTCAGGTCACGATCTCATGGCTCGTGAGTTGGAGCCCCGCCGATGGGCTCTGTGCTGACAGCTCGGAAGCTGGAGCCTGCTTCCGATTCTGTGTCTCCCTCTTTCTCTGCCCCTCCCCTACTCATGCTCTGTCTCTCTTTGGCCTTCTCAAAAGTAAATAAACATTAAGAAAATTGAAAATAAATACATAGACAAATCAATACCTTGTAGCTTTACTTGTCAATTGTACCTCAATAAAGCTGAAATATAAAAACAATCCTGAGAGATGTATACATGATATGAAAATACGATGTGTTTCTTGTAATCCTCCTTCTCTAGCCATTTTGTCCATTTTTTCCTGTTCTCTCTTTTAGATGGTACAAAGACCACAAATTTCTCCCACAGCACGCTACAAAGTTGCTTCTCTCAAAACAAATACAAACTTTTAAAAATTAGAAAGTTCATATATTAAAATAAATAATAAATAAATAAATAAATAAATAAATAAAAATTAGAAGGAAAAATAAATAAGAGATGAATTAAAAACCAACATGAAATTAGAAAAAATTATTATTTTGCATTTTCTATGATTGAATACCTGTGAACCCCAGCTGAACTTGATTTTCCCTTAGCATTTAGAATCGGTCACCTTAGCCGTGTAAGCTTCTTTTTTCTGGAGAAATCTGTCTTCCCATTGTCTTTTAGGAGCATCCCTAAAGAGAGCTGGAATATTTCAGGAACCACCTGCTTTTAGTGTCTGCATGCCACACAGTAAGTACAATGTATACACCAGATCCAACTTATTTTTTCTGTAGAGGAGCTCCTTTGTAGAATGGGGTAGGTGTGGAGGAGGGAGGAGCAGGCAGCAGTTAGAAACACAGGGAATAGAAGTCAGAGGCTCATGGAATGTCTTTGCTTGTGGGCTTGTCAAGTCTCTGAAGAAATGCCAGGGAAAAGGGGGCGGGTCTCCACCACTTATGGGATCTTCAGTATTGTCGCGCTCTAGCATGGGCAGATCATCTTTAGTCCCTTTCCTTCTCTTTATATTTCCTTATTCTAAGAAATTTTACACGATCTTTCAAAAGGATTTAAGCATTAAAAATAACGCAGGTTTCAGGGGTACCCCGGGGGCTCAGCTGGTTGAGTGTCCAACTCTTGATTTCAGCTCAGTTCATGATCCCCAGTTCTTGGGATTAAGCCCTGCATCTTGCTCTACGTTGAGTGTGGAGCCTGCTTAGGATTCTCTCTTGTTCTCCCCCTGCTCCCCTCCCCTGCTCACACACTCTACCGCTAAAATTAAAAATTAAAAAAAAAGAAATGACACAGGTTGCAAAAGCAAACTTATTCCTTGTTTTGTATTCCAGCAAACTTTTTTTGCTGGAATGGTTTATATGGTTTTTTACTCAACCATACAACTTCTCTTTAAGATAAGAAAGTAGAGTTGATTATCTGCTTAAATAGGACCAGAACAGGAGAGAAAATACAGAAAGAGAAAATGTACAAAAACAAACGAACAAACAAACAACAACAACAAAACAACCAACCAACCAACCAAACAAACAAACAAACAAAACGGTATCATGCAATGTACCAAAAAGTATTTGGTCACATGTATTTTTAGTTCTTATAAGTATAGCCAGATCACACTTCAAAAATGTTAGCACCGATGAGAGTTGACATTTAACTACTTTTTTATTATGTCACCTTGTTATTTCATAAGCTCAGTAACATCAGTTCCATGAATACACAGCTGTGCATTGCCTCTCATAGCGGGTTATGATACAGGTGTGCACTGTTTTGTCTTTCCATTATGAATTAGCTGTTTGCAAAACAGTGAAATAAGGAAAGTGCACCTGCAGAGTCACTCTTCTCTACTTCCGGTGCATTTTCACCATGTTTTCCCAACGCCTACCTGTTCTTCTTCCCCCCTCGGTGATGCCAGAATTTCCCAGACCCTTTTGTTTAATGAAGGAAAAGGTTATGCATGGATTTATGCTAAAATGTTAGAGGAGTTAATATTTATTTCCCTTCCGTGCATTCCTAGAAAGGATGAAGCTTAGTCAAAAGTAAATAATGTTTACTGAATGGCAGGTTTCAGGCCCAGCAGCACTTGATAACAGCATTCTGCAGTCAGTATTCTTGATCCTCCACACTGGGATCCGACCGCATATTTTTGAAGGCACTATCAATTAGAAAGGTGTCTTGAAAAATCAAGTTACTGGCAAAGGAGAAAGCTATGCCTATTTAGCGATGATTCCCAGCAAGAGTCTCTCCAAGCTGATAAGTAGTTTTGGCTTCTTGCAATCCTTCTTACAGTCCATTAGGCAGAATTAGTGTCCCTTGAGATACAACACTCACTGATGATCACATTGTTGATACAATTAAGATCCCCACAACTGGGGGCTTTAAATACCTATTGTTGTGTTTTTTGTCATTTCCTGAAATTATTCTTTTTTTTGATATTTTTCTAAGCATAAGGTTCATGAAAAGGTGAATGTTAATCGCAACATTTGAGAAAAATCCCTTAGCTCATTATGTGTGATGAGTATATGAAAAACAGGCTTAAACCACTGCCAGAAACGTTTCTTGTGACTTTTTAGTTAATTATGATAACTTCCGGAAGAGAAAAAAAGGTAACTTTGAACTTCGTGCCTTTTGTAAGTAACCTCAAGCTAGGAAATTTGCTCTTATAGATTTAAACGTACTGCATTTTCCTGACTTACATAACTATTAAATCATAACTTTGATTCTGCATTATCTTTCTCACAGTTTACTATTACCATAGCCAACAGTCTGATTAAGTTCATACCTCATCGAAGTCAATGGGGACTTTTAATGCTTAAGTACCTAAGGACTCAATTTGTGATTAATTACAATCTTTTTTAAATAAATTAAAAGAAAAAGACACGGATTCTATTTTTAGATAATCTTTCTTTATTTAAAAACCAATTCACAACATATATAACCTAGTACAGCATCAACTTAATTTTCATAAATTTTATGCCAAAGAAAATGTAAGTCAAAATGCTAATTATTTTCAAAGACTGACAAATCATACTCAACTATATTTGCATTTTAAATATCAAATGTCCTATTCATTTTACTCAATACTTTTCCTTTTAAAAGGGATAAGATATTTAATGATGTTCATGAAATAAATTCATATGGTAAGGATGCATCTGATTAATGATTTTCAAAATAAAAATGATGAAATTAGGGGTTTTTCAACCCTATAAAGGCTTAATTTATTTATGAATTGTTTCCTATGTTCTCTAGAGAAGCTGTGCTCAATATATAGCATGAAACTAATGTCTATACAATTCCAGTTCAGCTATAATCTTTGTTTCAAATAAGTTTGGAAAGTATATGCAAGTGAGACTGAAAGCTCTTGGTAATTGATTTGATTCTACCCTGCACATCATCCGATAGTAAAGGTTACCTACATATTAGTTTGTCCTTAGGCAGAAACTAGTTGAAAAAAATTTTACACACACACACACACACACACACACACACACACACAGAGTAAAACCTTGGTTTGTGAGCATAATTCATTCTGGAAACTCGCTTGTAATCCAAAGCACTTGTAAATCAAAGCAAATTTCAAGAACCATTGGCTCACTTGTGATTATGTGACATTCAGCATCACATACTACTGGTGTTGCAAGACATTGCTCATTTATCAAGTCAAAATTTACTAGAAATGTGTGCTCGTCTTGCAGAACACGCACAGAACAAGTTACTTGCAATCCAAACTTTTAGTATATATATATATATGTTTTAATACATATGTGTATATAAATTTACATCTTGTTTTCAGCTTTTCCACAACTGTTTGTCACGGTGCAGACAGTTGCAACAAGTGCTCTGCTGTCCCAGCCTTTGCACCAGCTTTGGCTGCTTCGAGGGAAAAACAAATACAGTAACACAATGAAGGATAATGCCTTACGCATTTCAGCCTCTTGTTTTAGCTTTTGTTGGCTCCCTTCTTGCCAAGATCAACATACAGGAACTTTTAAGTTGCTGCTCAAGTGCCGACAGGGAACAAATGGTCATCCTAAGTTCCAACATGTATCGGTGTTTGTTCACATAAAAGCAAGCTTCTCCTTCTGTTTTTGTGTTGGTTTTAAACCGGGGGCCGAACAAAAACAAATACTCTGGAAAGCGTGGCAAAGAGGTTTCTCACACCTTCGACACAGCAGTAGGCATAGGGCAAGTGCTCTATGAACACTCACAGGTGATGTATTTCCATTTGATGATATTCTATGGGCCTGTATCCTCATATGATATTTCTCATGCAGATATTAAATGCTTCCACAGCTAATCATTCACGACGCCTAGAAACAGTTCTTCATCCCCAAGACACATCTCTCCCTCCCTGTCTCACTCTTCGCAATCTGGCGTTTGATCTACTGACCCACTTCTCTGTGGCCATGTGTGGGACACACCTGCCTGTGGTTCTTCAGGAAGTATTTTGTTTTAACTTAAAGCCAGCTCCGAGAGAACTGTCGCGGTGATCTCTTAGGCGAGATTAATTGTATGGCTTGCCAGCCTCTTGGCCAAGTTTATTGCTACTAATAAATCACAGTCGGGCCCCCCACTCTCTGTGACTTCTCTCTCTTTTGATAGCATCCAGCTACTCTCTGTCACCCTCACTGGCACGACGCTCAGGATTTAATAGGTCTTGCTCCTGCCTGTTCGTTTTGAGGACTCCTACTAATTTCGATGTACAATTTCATGCTCGTGTAGAGTCAGTGGGAAGATCCCGAAGAGTTAGCCCAGGCTGTCAAATCAGTGGAATTTGAATAGCTGTTATATGAAGGAAATTAAACAATCAACAGATTAAGGGAGGAAAAGTCATTTATTACCTGTATCTTCTTCATACATATGAGAATTTTAAAGCAGGATTATTTCATTGTGAAGATATTCTCTTATTAAAATTTCTAGTGTAGGAGCACCTGGGAGGCTCAGTCTGTTCAATGTCCAACTTTGGCTCAGGTCATGATCTCATGGTTCATGAGTTCGAGCCCGCTTCAGGCTCCACACTGACAAAGCCTGGAGCCTGCTTCAGATCCTGTGTCTCCCTCTCTCTCTGCTTCATCCTTACTCGTGCTTTCTCTCTCTCTCTCTCTCTCTCTCTCTCTCTCTCTCTCTCTTTCAAAGATAATGCACATTAAAAAATAAAATAAAATTTCTAGTTTATATTGATATTGACAAGCAGGGTATCCTATATTTCCTGAGAGTTTTTTTAAGTATTGTTAACATCTACAAACTTTAGACTGTCACATGGATGCTCAACTTTAGAGCTGCCAGGGTTTAGGGTTGTTGGTAATCTATACAACTCTTTTTTCCCCCACTTTTCTTTTCAGCAGGTGTGTAAGCCCATGTTTCCTTACTTGTTCTTGACATATTCTTAGAGAAGTAAGTTTTGTCAACCTAAAGTTACAAATATAAAGGTAGTTTCAGATACAATGTCACATAGCTCAAAATAAAGACTTCAAGTTTTTAATAAGGTATTTTGATTTACCAAGCCCCTATCCCTTTGTTTGACAAAGATGAATCAAAAGCCAAATACTTTGGTTTGACATTTGTTAATCCAAACTCTTACTTGCCTCGCCAAATACATCTTTGCTCATAAAAGCAATCTAATCCTGCTCAAGTTCAACTAGCAATAATATACTCAGGTAAGATAGCTACTCATCTCTCCTTCTCTCCCTATATCTAACCATAGAGGATTTTGATGAATCTGGTTATGTCATTCCCCATTTCCAGTGACTGCGAGCCAATGATCCCCTAGGGCAAAGTGAAACTGGACAAAACCTGCTGGAGGCTTCTGGGGAGATTTTGTACCTTTATGAGAGAGAGAGAGAGAGAGAGAGAGAGAGAGAGAGAGAGAGAGATTTAGACACAGCATGTACAAGCAAGTGCCAGTATGCCCTAGAAAACCAGGGGATGGGGGGGGGCGGGGAGAAAGAGAAAGAAATGTGAGAAGTAACTAACTCTTCTTATTCCTTCGTCCTCTTGTATCTTCTTTCCTTGGCTATTGTTCTGGCAGCTTCAAAACTCTCCAGGCATCTTCCAACCATGTATGGAAGCCAGGCAAATGGGGGAAGGCTGGCCTGGACATCGTCTACCCAGTGAATTAGGCAATCCGAGGAAGATACCACTCTTGTGCACCTTGTAATGCAGCTTGTGTTTATCTGCTCTGTTTTCTTTTAGTGAGACCAAAAATGTCATTGTTGATGCAAAACCAAAATCTTTAGAGACCAATCCAAAGTGGAGACACTCAGTGTCTGCATATTAAAGCCCTGTGTGGGAAACTTTTAAATGTTTATGAAGCAGAATGTAGGGGAGGTCCAGGGATGAGAAACTAACTTTCCTTACAACATGTGGAGCCTATTTTCCCAGAAATCTATCTCTGATACAGGATAACTATTCAAACTCCATTGGTCTAAACTACAGACCCAGTTACCACCTGTGTGTCGCCTCAGCATGTGAGTCATGCCTTGATTATGGAACTCATCACGTGTTTCTGTAAAGAGAACATTTGTTTGTCTTCCTAGCTGGTTTGTAAGCTACTTGATATTTTCATAACTGAAGTAGCTTTCTTTTGGTATGCACTCAGAAAGTTTTGAATGAAGCTGGAAAGCCATAGAAATGTAAAGCCTTTTTACAGGCTTTTCCCTTCTCAATTTTAACTATGCATAGGGGACAGAAGCTAATTCACAGAATTAATTATATATATACACACACACACACACACACACACACACACATGTTATATATATATATGTATGTGTATATATGTATATATATATAATGTGTATATATAATGTATATATGATATATATAAATTATACATGTACATTATGTATACATATATATTATACATTATATATACACATATATAATGTATACATATATATACATTATATATATACACACATTTTATATATATATACACACACACACACATTAATGTTGATGCTGAAACCCTACGTTATTTTGTCTCAGGAATTAGTAAGCAGGGTTGGAAATCAGAATTCTTGTGATGAAACCTCACAGGTATTTCTGTTGACCAGTTTTGAGAACTTCTTAACAATGCGAAATACTGAAGCAGTAACAAATTTTACCAGAAATTCTAGATGGTTCCCACTAATATATTAACTGAAAAATAGGAGGATGGTCAACAATGAATGCTGTTCTCTCTAGTGTCTCAGATGACATCTAATGCAAACAAGGACACACTCAGCAACTTCGGTGGCATTACAACAAGCCTTCGGGACCCTTCTTATTCCCTTTATTATCTTGTTAGCTTTCGTATCATTTTCTCTCAGCAGGCACTTACCTCACTGTCAGCCTAATGGATTTCCAATTGGGAAAGTGCAATATTCAGCGCTACCAAAAGCAGGTCATTTCAGGGGTATGCCTGTTGGAAGGTTTCACTTATAATCCTTGAATCGTTGAAATAGCAATGAGAGTGACTTAAAGCCCAAGTGACAGTTATACCTTCAGTTACTAAGACTGTGTCTACTCAGAGCAAAGTGAACTGAATCTCCATCAGAAAGGAAACTAAGGGCCATTCTCAGCCAGAGAGTTCATTATCATGATATTTTCCTGTGATGCTTCTAAATTGTCTTTGTGGATGGACCTGAATTCATCAGTTCTTTATTCAGCTCTATTTCGCTGTAGTTGTTTAAGATCATTTCTAGAATAAGGGTCTCAGTGAAGATCCTCAAAATATATTCAAATGAATGGAAAGTTGTGGTTACAATATGCTATGAAAATAGCCTCTCCTGAGCAACTTAAATGAAGGTCGACCAAGAAAGGCAGCAGCCTGGCACATGAAAAAGGACATGGTCCTTGGGATTAGATTCCTGGCTCTGCAAAGCAAATAATTTAATTTTCCTGAGCCTCCATTTTCTAATCTAAAAAGCAGAAACAATATTTATCTTAGATGATCATTTTGATGACAAAGAGAAAACACCTATTACAAAGTGTTCGGTATGTGGTAAGCAATCACACTGTACAAGTCAGCTCACTTCCTTGTAATTATTAGTATTTACTCTATTTGCAAATGATTTGGCAGAAGTTCCTGGTGGATATATGACTGTATTACTGTATGTTGCATGGCCAGATTAACGTGGAAACCTAACTCTAAGGTGGCAAAAATAATTAGCATAGTATAAATATAGCAAAAGAATAGCAACCACACTAGGTAATTTTATCTGTTCTTGAAGAATTTATCAAGAGCTCAACCATCATTCAGGGACTCTATGCATGATTTGAATTCTCATGACTTTCTGAGTTAAATCTACTTAATGAATTTATTATTCTATTTTTCTTAAAATTATGAGTACGCTTAGTCAGAAGGGTTCTTTTTTGAACTGTGAAGCATAAAAATATCTGAAGATAGAGCTCTTGACTTCACAGTTTATGAACTAATAACAAAAGCACTAAGTAAGATTTTTATATCACTAGTAAATAAAAACAGTAATAGGGGAAATAAGGTTAGACACAGTTAAACATGATCGAAGACTTCATGGGATGTCTTCCATAATTGAGGAAATTACAAAACAAAAAGTGAATGTTATTGATAAATTAATTATGGATTAGATTCTTAGTGGGAAATAATCACCTAAGGGATACTTTGAGGATCTTGAAGGGCGAGTAGAGTTTATACAGCCATATATGATGTATGATTACATTTTAGGCAGAGAGACAAGTGTGGAGAAAAATAAATCCTGGAGTCACAAATCTCCTTGATACTGTCATTGAAACTTACAGGCAAGAACAAGGTTAGCAAGGCTGATTCAGGCTGGATCATAAGAGACCAATCAAGGAAAAGATTAATAGAAATTATATAGTGGTTTAAGGTACATTTTGACTTTTAAAGTGACAACAGGTGTCTATACTGATGTGCACAAAAGGAAGAATACACAGATTAAAAGTGTCGAAATTAAAAGTGGGGGGGATGCGTGAATAGCTGATGGGGATTAAGCACCCAGGGTGATGAGCACCCCATATTGGAGGGAAGTGCTGAATCACGAAATTATGCACCTGAAATTAACAGCATACGGTATGTTAATTAACTGGAATTTAAGTAGAAACTTTTTAGAAAGTGTATACATTGAACTGCATAAAAATTTAAAAGACCAAAAGTCAACAGAGACTTGGAAAAATATTTAACACATATACTAGACACATTTCAGAATAAACAGCTTTTAGGAATCAATAGAACAATCAATTTTTAAAAAATGCTCTGAACAACAAATAGCCGATGTTGTTAAAAGAAAAATTCATCAAATGAAACATAAGAATTACAAATAATCACATGAGAAATTTAAACTACAGAATAAATAATGTAAATTAAAACAGTATAATTGTTTTATCTTTGAAGCTGTTAAAAATTTAATTTAATGATAATATGATATGTATCAATGAAAGTTCCGAGAAAAGGCAATCGGGGCACCTGGGTGGCTCAGTTGGTTGAGCACCAACTCTTGATTTTGGCTCAGGTCATGATCCCAGGGTTATGGGATCGAGCCCTGCATTGGGCTCCACACCGAACAAGGAGATGGCTTGAGGTTCTTTCTTCTTTCTTTCCTTCCTTCCTTCCTTCCTTCCTTCCTTCCTTCCTTCCTTCCCTCTCTCTCCCCCTCTCCCCCTCTCTCATTGTTTCTTTCTCTCTCTAAAATAAAAAATAATGGGGCATGCCTAAGTGGCTCAGTGGGTTAAGGGTCCAACTCTTGATTTTAGCTCAGGTCATGATCACACAGTTGTGAGATTGAGCCCCACATCTGGGCTCTGTGCTGACAGCCTGGAGCCTGCTTGGGATTCCTTCTCTCCCTTTCTCTCTGCTCCCCAATTCACTCTCTCTCTCTCTCTCTCTCTCACTCCCTCTCTCTCTCGTGCATGTGATTTTGCTTCCACTCTCACTTTTTCTCTCAAAATAAATAAATACACATAAAAAAAAGACAAGGTAATGTCACAATGTCACACATATTTGGTAATTAAGAAAAATTTCTTCTTTACCAAAATAAATAAATAAATAAATAAATAAATAAATAAATGCTTAATATGTATTGTTTCCTTATATCCCCATAGTCTAAACAGTACTAAATGCAGGAATTTGTTTTTAGCAAATTACTACAATTGTGTCCAAGGATTTTATCCTTAGAGATGTTCGTTATACTGTTATTAATGAAAACTTTGAATTACTGAAAATGCATTTGAGGCAGGGCCATCAAATACAGCAGGCACTTGGTTACAGAGAGTAGCAATTCATATCACCAATGATACAAATAGATAGTTCTAGAATTTTTCAAAGTGGTTGGTCTTACTCGAGATACTATTTATATGAATTATTATATATATATATACCCACACATACAAAAGAGAACTACATTTATACATTAAAATTGATACTGATGAAAATGCTCTTAATATGAAACTATATTAACAACATATCAAATGACAAAAACAGCTTACAAAACAATATATACATTCTTCAAAAATAAAATAAAGACAAATATATATAAATAAAGTACACATATACTTCCAGTACAAAAGTCTACAAATAGATACAGATTACTTTTTTAAAGTCATACGGATGATAGATTTATTGTTATTTTATGTTCTTCTCCATTTTCCAAATGCACGTTGTATTCATGTATGATTATTAAATTATGGAAACTAGGTAATGGACAGAATAAAATAATCAACATATTGAACATTTGTTTTCCATATTTTCACTAGAGATAATATATATTGAATTAGGACAATACCAATTGCAATAAAAGTAAGGGCGTGAGTGGGAGAGAATTTTATAAAACATTCTTTTTAGAACTTACAGGAGAATCTAGATTGGGAAATCTGCAGATACATAATTCTTACAATAGAAGATTTTGAGGTCTTTCCTAAAACTGTTAGGAAATTCATTAGACTCTAAAGTTCTATAGGAAGATGTCCATTTCTAAAGGGTTTTTAAAATTTTTGTACACTAATATGCTGCCAGGTTAGCTTGGGTGAATATGCCAGGCGTATTCACGTTTTTAGAAGCAATGAGAGTAGAATTTGTCCATTCCGTGTTGCCTGGAAGGTTACTATTCCAAGTTCACTGCCTCGGTTTACGGACAACAGGGGCTCTTGTTCAATCCAAGCACAGTGCAAATTCTAATACCTTTGATGTAGTGATGTCACTGAGCTGGAGACACTCGCCGAATAAGATTTCCTCAAGGGGATCTCAATTAGTCTTCTCAGAAAGCCCTAATAAAAGTCAAAGAGAAATTCTCTAATTGTAAATTTAAATCCTCCCGACAGGCCCTTCACATAGGAGAAGCTTGTTTCTCATGTTTGAGGATCATCACCATCTCTCCCGCCCTTCAAGTTCCTGCTTCAAAATGTACAATTGTCTCTTGGAGTTATTTATATTTGGATGGACATTCTTGCAAAGTGATTACCTAAGGACCTTATTTCTCTCCAGTCCTCACCCTCAGAAACACACACATATAGTACATATCCCAGACAGCTTGAATTTTCTTAATTATAACTTTTATGTTTCGGGGTGGGGGGGAATATTGCAGAGCAAATGCCCCTTTTTCAAATGTTTAAAAATATTGCAGTGAGGCCCCGTCTTTGATATTTCTCTTATGCAAATACAATGAGGTGTTTTTTGTTTGTTTGTTTCCAGCTTGAGCTGGAGCCCAAATTCATTTTGCCACAGAGGAAGTTACCTTGATACAACAGTAGTGTCCAAGTAAAGTATCAGGCAAGGCTTCCTAGAGATATAGGACAGAAACATTCAACAGAATTAATTACAATGTTTCCATTGTATGGTTTACTAAATACATTTGAAACACATGCCATAAGAATCTAAAAGACAGAGAGAGAGAGAGAGAGAAAGAGAGAGAGAGAGAGAGAGAGATGCAGTAAGTTAGTACACACATGGCAGAAGGATCGTACAAATCCTGGGGTATTTACTGTTCCGATGTCTTCTCTCTCATAGTGCTGAGGGTACTTGGGGTCAATGACACCAATGACACGTTCTGAGGGTTGCAAGGGTAAGTCTGCCTGATCGTATCTGTAGCTCACCAGTTAGCTGGCTCAGCAGCACTGGATTTTATGTGCTTCTTGGGGAGAGGACACGTGGCACCAGAAAGGTTGTCACCAGTGGGAAGCTTAATTAAGACTTCCCTGATTATTGTGTGTCTCATATGCCTTATGTATATTTAGTCTCTTATAAATATTCAATGCCTAAGATACCTCGTGTATATTTAATGTCTGATGAACATTCACTGGCTTTTACATTTAGAGCCTCGTGTGTATCATCTTTAGTGTCTGGTGTATATCAGGACTCATTTTGTCTTCTCATCCCTTTCTATGTTCATGCATATGTACTACTCAACAGCCAGCCCCTCTTAGGAGTTTTATCAGACCCATCATCTGTTTCCTTTATCCTCAGGAGGAGTTTTGAATGTTCTCAAGCAATACAACATTGCACGTGACAGATTAAAAATATTTGTAGCACGAAGCCAAAATATAAGACAAAGCATCTTCTTTTTCCTAAAAGTACCCTTAGAATATAAGAGGGTGATCTTATATTGTAGTTTTATAGCACAATTCTTTCTTAATTGCTTTCTTTTACTTTTAAAAAAAAATGTTTATTTTTATTTTTGAGAGAGAGAGAGGGAGAGAGGGAGGGAAGGAGGGGCAGAGAGAGAGGGAGACAGAATTCGAAGCAGGCTCCAGGCTCTGAGCTGTCAGCACACAGCCTGATGTGGGGCTTGAACCCACAAAAGGTGAGATCATGACCTGAGCCAAAGCCGGATGCTTAACTGACTGAGCCACACAGTGGCCTTATTGCCTGCTTTCTTTTGGACAACAGCATGTCATTTGCCAGGGGTGGGTGGGGGTGGGTGGTGAAGGCCAGAAAATATATGAAGTGTCATTAGTGTGGTAGGTTTACATGGTTCATCTGAAGAATTCATACATCTATATGTACCTGCACACACATACCTATATACATATGGAGGCAGAATTTTCGCGGCTGCTTTCATATTTAGTAACAATTCTTGTGTGAGTGACTTTAACTTCATCACACTTTTTTTTTTTTACAAACTTTACAAAGAAATACGGTAAAGGCTTACATCATACAGATCACATAGATACAACTGCAGGGTGAATGGCATAAATGTCCAAATGCCCTACAAATGATGATGTGTATGCTTGGGCATATGTTCTCAGTAACAATGTCATACACAGTTTTACAAGGGTCATATCGCAAAAACAGACAAAAAACAAATAAATAAGTAAATAAATAAATGAATAAACTTTTAAAAGAGAGTGTGTGCTTAGAGCTACAGAAGTAATGAAGTCACACAGTGATCTTGGCACTGATGAAGATATTGATGTTCAGGATTCACATCAAGAAGTTGAAAAAATTGTTCCATGATCTGAAACAATAGAAAGAGGATTTAAATTATGTCAAATAATAGGTTACTTTATATATGTTACTAAAACATAGAGTAAATATTAGAAGTGCACATGCAATGATCTCATCTGTGTCCTTAAATATTTACATATTCAAGTTGATCAAAAATATTTGTGTATCCCAATAATGCAAATATGGAGGGCTTTGTATGCAGACTCACCTTAAAATCTAATATCAGAGCTATTCTCAGTGTGATATATAATTATAGAACTCAAGAATAATATGAAAAACTGTGAAACATATTTCAAAAAGTGTCACCGCCCATTAACAACCGTCAATAGTTTGTGGTATTCTCTAGACATTTCTTTAAACATACTTACATTTAGGGGCGCCTAGGTGGCTCAGTCAGTTAAGCGTCCGACTTCGGCTCAGGTCATGATCTAACACCTTGAGTTTGAGCTCCCGCGTCAGGATCTGTGCTGACAGCTCAGAGCCTGGAGCCTGCTTCGGATTCAGCGTCTCCTCTCTGCCCCTCCTCTGCTCGTGCTCTGTCTCTCTTCTCTCTCTCTCAAAAAAAAAAATTAATAAGTAAATAAACAATAAATTTTAAAAAATGAAAAAACACACTTACATTTATAGAATTAGTATCAAATGTATATATACATCTATACTTATATCTGTACGTATATGTACTTATGTAGTAACTTTTTACCATGTAACACAACTAGCAATCAAGTTCATTTTGTGCCAAGACAAGGCCTGTCCCCACCATGAAAATCCTGAAAAAGTGCTTCGAATTCTGCATTAGTATCGCAAAAGAAATTGCAAAACTCCACTTCACACTTTATTTGAGCTCCTTAAAGCAGTGCTGCCTTCCTAGGTTTATTGTGGACAATATGATTTGATTAATGATTTTTCTAGACAACTATCACAGGTACTCTGGTATTGTAGGCAAATGAAACATATTAAAATTTTGCTGAAAGTGGGAAACTAAGTGGCAATATTTTTATTTTGAAAATATTATGTTAAATGTCTTCAGGAGATTCCAGTAAAAAAAAAAAAAAGCTACGGATAATACATGTTCTGTTTCTAATCAGTTTAGATATATTTTAAAAAGTGGCAGAATATAGCCTGCAACCTCAAGTAGTTATAATACTCTTCTGAAAATTAAAAAAAAAATTACTGGGGCGCCTGGGTGGCTCAGTCAGTTAAGCTTCTGACTTCGGCTCAGGTCATGATCTCACAGTCTGTGAGTTTGAGCCCCGTGTCAGGCTCTGTGCTGACAGCTCGGAGCCTGGAGCCTGCTTCCGATTCTGTGTCTCCCTCTCTCTCTGCCACTCCCTTTCTCATGCTCTGTCTCTCTGTCTCAAAAATAAATAAAAACATTAAAAAAATATATCTTTACCAATTAATTTTAATGTGCACAAACTGCTTACCAAGTAATAATAATCTGTCTCTGAACACCCTTTTTTATTAGTAATTAGATCAATCTTCAAATACCATCGTTCCCTTTCCAAACTGTCAGCCTCAAGCTATACATTCACGTTTGTCTCCAAAGTGTGTAAAAGGTACCTAAAATTCCCAGTTTCTTCCACACAGATAGCAGTATGTACCAGTATATTTGGGGAAATATAGATACAACAAGCATCAATCATTCAAGAATAAATACTATTATTTTCAAACTGACAGTGCATATGATTTGGGTATAAAATAGAAAGCATATATTAAAAATCAATATCCTCCGTCTTCCATTCAGGAGTCCAGGATCATCAGTGTATTCCAGGTCAAAGATTACTCTCTCTGGCTTCTGGCTATGAAACAATTCTGAAAATTATTAAACCCCATACATTCTGGCTGAAGTGCCAGTGGCCACTCCAAAAAGGCCCAGAGATGGAAAAAAAAAAAAAAAAAGATAAAATTAGTCCTCAGATGGATGTGGCAGAGAAGGCAGAGGAATCTGTTTAAAATACCTCACTGCCATGTGACTATGCCCATATGCTGGGCACTGACACTGTTTATCAAGGATAGTCCTCAAAGATATTCAGAAGAACCCACTTTGTGGATACTAAATCAGCCTCTCAAGTCTGTAGGATTGAGTTCAAAATTGCTCAAGGACTTTGTCAAAGGTCTGCAATGGAGAGTGGCATTTTCTTGTAAATATGGAACGCATAAATCATCTGTAATACTTTGTAAGGAGCTCCTCTAACAACGGTTACGGTAATTCCTAAGTGATTTTTCCAGTGACAAGTGCAGGACCCAGGAAGCAGGTTGAAACACGCAGTTTGTCTCAGGAAGTCAAGCGTGAGGCTTGCTAATTTGGTTTGATCACAGAAATGACAGCAAACATTGACTTCCAAATACAAGGACACGTGTTCATCAGTCCAACTCCCTCTAATGCCGTCCCCCACCCCTATCAAGGTGTAGAATATTACTTGTGAATAGAAAGAAGTGTGAAAATTCACACCAACTGATGATGTGAAATAATGAGTAACCCCTCCTTACCTCTATCTCTCGCTGAAAACAAATGTTCAAACCAGTAATTTGTGGACCAGGAGTAAGTGGGCACGTATGGTGAACTGAACTTACGATCAATTCAGTTCCCAAATTACATGGCCACTTGAGAATCATGAAATTTGAGACAGTGTAGAATTATGCAAAACAATGGTACCCAGATCCTATAAGTAGGGGAATCACATGAGTTTCTTCATGTAGCATCTTTAAAACAGAACCCGCCCAAAGGAGGTGCTCAATCAGCATTAGCTGTTACCTTAGTGTTGTTTATGTAATGAATGCTGTTTGCATTGTTTATGTTGACTAGTCTTGTTTATGCTGAATGACCTGGCTTTTAACACTTGGAAGTGTGTAATCCAGGGAGGATGAGTTTCATTCTGCTCTCCAGTCTCTGTGATCTCAACAAACTCTAAAACAAGAATCATTGGGAAATGTAATTAGGTAGAAATAATAAATCAACATACTGATGATCTGAGCCAACCCAACCTTATATGGATTATCTGTCACCGAATCCTTTCAATCTCTGCAGCAATATGGACACACGAAGTCCAAGATAGACTGGTATTGAGGCAGGGACTATGGCTACGTATGCAGTGTCTGTTCATTGCTGAGAAAACAGGCTATTTTATACACTGGTCTTTTTAAGGACATTAGCGCTGGGCTGGAGTATTACAAGTCAAGGTAACTGAAGGTCATAACTTATATCAACCCAAAAGAGCAAAGGCCCAGGTGATTAATCACTGTTGCTACACAGGGCAGTTACATTCTGTCTTGTTCATAGTATTAGAAATTCATCAGACTATGACTAACAGTTACTGATTTTATAATTTTTAACTGAGCACTTTCCACAGTATTAGCTATATGTTAGTTGCTAGTCATGTTGGGGGAAATATAGATAGAGCAGTTCCCCCATCAAACCACTTATAACCTTGTTGAAGAATCCGTGTTTGAGAGACTGACCTGATACTTCTTTCAGTAATGTAAATTAAGATATAATTGTCTATGGGCCAAAGAACACACATTGACTTGTGTTTTTTTTAACATTTTTTGTTGTCAGAAATGTAATTATTATTTTTTTTATTTTTTTATGTTTATTCATTTTTGAAAGACAGAGAGCACAAGCAGGGGTGGGACAGAGAGGGGGACACAGAATCTGAAGCAGGCTCCAGGCTCTGAGCTGTCAGCACAGAGCCCAACGCGGGGCTCGAACTCACGAACTGCAAGATCATGACCTGAGCCGAAGTCGGATGCTCAACCGACTGAGCCGCCCAGGCGCCCCAGAAATTTAATTCTTTCAGAATATAGTATCAAAGGTTTTGAATTTAGGCAATTGGTAGAATGATTGAATAAAGACCCACTTTTTTTTAAGTACATAGAATCACTAGATGAAATATTTTTAAAATCTTAAATATATAAGCAAGCTTGAAAGAAAAAGGAGATAGCTTTGGTTACAAAAATAAACAGGGCATCTCATAGTCACAGCAGTAAATGTGCAATATAGAGTACATGGGACTCAAGGGGCATCTCAATCTCAAATAGGCTCACACAGCTATTGTTGTTTGTGTATGCATTCAATTTTAAGGTGCCTCTTTCAGGTTTTATAGCTTAATTTTATTTTGAGATTATGTAAAACATTTTTACAGTTCAAAAGTCAAAATTATTTAAAAAGTTATGTTCAGGGAAGACACTTCCTCCTATAACCACCCTACTTCAACAGTCAACTACTTTCAACCATTTCACCAGTCTCTGGTTTATACTCACGCCTGTATGTACACACACATACACACACACACTTATGTGTGACCCCACATATGCATATCTTAAGGCAGTATCTGTTCTATTTTCTGGAGTGTTTTCTCATGGCTTGCTGTTGAGATTTCTCAAAGACCTGTTTAATGTCTGTGAAGAGAATCCTATATTTTTTTTCTTGGTACATCTGTTGGCATGGTAGATTATACATTTCCTAATACTGAAATATTTTTGAAAGATTAGGAAAAAAAATCTTGTCATTATATATTATTTTAATGTGCTGTTAGATTCTGCTTTCTAAGAAATTATTTAATATGTCACATTGATATTCATAAGTATGTTTGGTCTCTGGTTTCCTTTTTCTTTCTTTTTTTAAAAATTTTTCTTCTGGTTTAGACTTCAAAACAATACTTACTTTACCTTAAATGTTGAAGTATTTAAAATGAGAATTTTCTTTCTTTTCCTATCTTCTGGAGCTATCTTAAATTATACTGGATTACCCATTTTTAGAAAGTTTGTTAAAATTGCTCTGTAAATCTATCTAGACTTGGTGCATTTTTATGGAGGTAGAATTCTGTGATAACTTTATCTCTTTCTTTAATAGACCTTTTCCCTAGAATATAATCGATTTCATGTAGACTTACAAACATATTTACATGCAATTTTATTTTACCTGAAATCTCTCATTTTTTTAACTTTATTTAGTATACATTTTATATTTATTGAATTTCTTTGTGTTTTCTGTTCCTTATTCTTTCTTTTGGATATATTTTATATTTAAGAAATTTTTAGAGCTTTTCTAGTAGTAAATTTTTAATAATATATTTTATAATGTGTTATGTCTCTGTTACCTTCCCTAGACTTCTATAATGTGGTTTTACCATTTTAAATAAACTCTCCCCCAACACCACCTATGACCTATACATCAACCAATGAGTTTCTTCTTGTATTTTCTCTTTTCTCTTTGGCCACTCTGTTTTAGCCATGTTACTTTATGTTTCTCTGTCAGAATATTTAACAATTACATGCTGCTTTCCAACCCTGTCCCCACTTTTGCTTCAATCTTATATCTACCATCAAATATATTAAATTGTCACAAAAAGTCCTCAAACATTAATGAAGAATGAAACTAAAATAAAGACATTATTGAACAAACAAAAATCAAGATTTATTCACTCATTGATGCTGAATGAATCAAGCACTAAAGAAGATTCTGAAAAAGAAGGAATGTGATAGAGAACAAAGGAGTATGATACTGAACTGGTGATATGTGGACAAATCGAAATAAGCATCAACACTACAATAATGTGAAAATAACAACAATGACTAATTCACGTGGGATTTAAGAGAAGATGGTGCTAAAATATTAGATAACAGTAGCATGGATAAGGGGAAAGGATAATTAGAAATAAACTATTCTGGGTACCTGGGTGGCTCAGTCAGTTGAGCATCTAACTCTTGATTTCAGCTCAGGTCATGACCCTGGGGTTGTGAAATCCAGCCCCATGTTGGGCTCCATGCTCAGCAGAGCCTACTTGGGATTCTCTCTCCCCCCTCTTTCCCTCCCCCGACTCATGGTCTCTCTCTTTTTCTAAAATAAAATTAAAAAAATTAAATGAAAACAATGTTTTAAAAGAAATAAACTATACCAATTGCCTTATATTGTCTGTGAAGGTAAAAATAATGATTAATTTTAGGAAGTGATGCCTTTTGTAATTGTAAAAGACATATCTGGTCATGTGGACAACTACGATAAATCTAGACAAAAAATGTCATCCTAGAAAAAAATAAATCTGAAGGTATGTTATGTAGGTTATCTATCTAGAAATTTCTGAATTATTACAGAAAGCCCTTAGAAGGGATTATATTTACCTTATATGATTTTTAATATACTTGATGTAACTTAAAACCCATCTTTGGTGGCTAAAAAATAATAAAAATGACTCAAAATTATGGAATCTTATAACACTGACAAAAATAGTACAAATATATAATTTCATACACCCATATCAATTTTAAAAGAGAAGATGGGCTGTTTCTCATATTCATATTTTAAGATTTCAAATTTTAGAGAAATATTTTTTTAAATTATAGTTATTTTATAGAGTTCATACTTGAACTCAATTTGTTAAATCCATAACACATGCACCCACATAATTTAAAAACTAATCAAGATTAAAAATAGCCTTTCAAAAGTTCCATTTAATAACTGCCAAATATCTTATTGATTTGAAAGAAGAAAACTACAGGTCAGTGTATTTAGTAAGGGATTCTAACATTACCCAGAGGACTACAGAAGCTTTAACATTGGAAATACAGCTGTCCTCCCCGCACACTGTGTTAAAGATGGAAAACAGAATGACAGATACCTTCACTGCTTGGGTAAACACTTGTAACTTACACTTGGTTAGATTCCTGAGTCTGTCAGGGAATAGATATGATTACTACAAAGGGGCATTTTCAGAGTAATAACACCGATATTGGAAAATGTATGTCTAGATACAGACAGAAAAGAACAAGGTATCTAAAGATCCATTTTAGGTAGAAGTTTAAACTCCATGTTGTTATAATAGTGGGCAAAGGCCACTGAATGAAGAAATAATGTATTGTCTTTTAAAATCTGGTGAAACGTTTAAGTTACCTGATTCAAACCAAAGCACACAGAAAGTCAGAGGGAGTCTGGAAGATGGGAGGGAGAAAGGAAGAACAGAAAGAATGAAAAGAATTTATAAGAATAGTAGTCACTTTATGGTTTCTATTGATGGTCTTGCAAATTCTCCCAATAAAAACATAGAATGTTAATCAACGTATTTAGAGCCACCCTATGAATATCCTGCAGAGACAGAGGCAGAAGCTCCTTAGATGGACGCTGGGGGCTCTGTGTATTCCTGGTTCCCTTTGCCCCCTTGTTTCCATGGCGCCATCTCGAAATCTAACACGGTGATTTGAGAGCCACAAGAAGAGGGCAGTTTAAAGAGACAACCTGATTTCCTGCCCATTCCACTCTTGCTGGTGATGGAAAGCAACAACGCTCTGCAGAGGCTCTACGGAGAGGAACTACCCAAACACTAAGCCCCTGACACCTCTGAAAGGACATGCTCCAGTTAGGATGCATTCCCAGGAAAGCAGCTAACATTGGTGATTCTCACTCTAAGTGACATTTACTTATTACATGTGTTGAGTTTTCCATGGAGAACTCAAGAAATCTCAAACGGGATGAAGGAGGTTGCTTCATTACAGTGACTTTTAGAGCCTGACAAAGAGCTATTAAACTTGCTCAGAAAATACACAAAACTGAGCCCCAAATGAGAAAGTGGTGCCTCCTGAGACATGGCCAAAATGAACATTAAAATAAGTCATCTTTACTCAGATATGGACAGTCTCTCCCTCACCCTTTTATCTTGCCTCCTTCTCACTTGGGAAAAAAAATATGTTGATGATTGCTCCTGACTGTATTCTCCCCCAAAAGTGGAGAGACTCCATTCTATAACCTTTCTCCACTCCAAAGCCATTCATTTATCTTTTCTATGAAGTCTTTTCCTTTGGTATTCCATCTGGGCTGTTATTTAACCTTTTCTTTGTCACCCATTTGATTTCAAGAGTGATCTAGGACCCCCTCAGAATTTCATACATATAGCAGTGTTTTGTTACATTGACTTTTTTTTTAATGGTTTACATTTCATAAGACATTGCTATTACATTATTTGGGGAGTATGAGACACCACGTGAAGACTTCCACATCTATTCTCCCTATGCCTTGTGCCAGAGCTAAGAGCCAACCACTGATGATGGGCCGCTATTCATTCGACAAACATTTTACAACTAAAGACAAAACAATCTTGTGCCAGATAAAGGCTGAGGGAGGTTGGTTTTTTTTTTTTGTTTTGTTTCGTTTTGTTTTTAATATTTATTTATTGTTGAGAGAGAAAGAGACAGAGTGTGAATGAGGGAGGCCCAGAGAGTGAGGGAGACAGAATCTAAAGCAGGCTCCAGGCTCTGAGCTGTCAGCACAGAGCTTCACAAAGGGCTGGAATTCACAAAATGTGAGATCATGACCTGAGGGGAAGTTGGATGCTTAACCGACTGAGCCACTCAGGAGCCCCTGAGTGAGGTGTTTTTAATGCAAGAATATAAACCCTTGTTCTTATGCTCTAACATAGAGATCATCTCATGGGGAGGAGACGTCCGAAACTGCAGTATAAGACAGGCTATGATAAACATATTTTGAACCTAACTGGCTAAAAGTTTATAGGCATTTATAAAAAAGAGAACTACTTGCTTGCTTGGGTATTCAGAGTAAATATACCCCAGAAGTTGGTATATTCAAGCAGGTTCAATAAGTAAAGGAGGAATAGACACTTCCTATATTATTTGAACAGTGAGCGGGTAAAATGGGACAAATATTTATTGAAGCAGGCACTATGCTAGGCACATGATACACTTTCTGATAAATGTTATTATCAACCTTATGAGCTAAAGTTACCAGAACTAACTTTACATACATGAAGACGAGGCAAAGGGGATAAATAACATACAAACTGTCAAGTCCTAGTAACTGATGGAATCATTATTTGAAGTTAGGTCCATATTATTTATTATCTTTTCACTTCACCGTATCATGGTACAGTAAAACCTTAGTTTGTGAGCATAATTCATTCCAGAAACATATCTGTAACCCAAAGCACTCGTGTATCAAAGCGAATTTCAAGAAGCATTGGCTCAGTTGTGATCATGTGACATTTGGCGTCACATAAAACGGGTATTGCAAGACATCGCTCCTTTATCAAGTTAAAATTTATTAGAAGTGTTTGTTCGTCTTGCAGAATACTCACAGAACAAAGTTACTTGCAATCCAAGGTTATATTGTATTTGTTTTTTTTCTCATCTAAACCATTTATTTATTTATTTATTTATTTATTTATTTATTTATTTATTTATTTATTTCAATATATGAAGTTTATTGTCAAATTGGTTTCCATACAACACCCAGTGCTCATCCCAAAAGGTGCCCTCCTCAATACCCATCACCCACCCTCCCCTCCCTCCCACCCCCCATCAGCCCTCAGTTTGTTCTCAGTTTTTAAGAGTCTCTTATGCTCTGGCTCTCTCCCACTCTAACCACTTTTTTCTTTTCCCCTTCCCCTCCCCCATGGGTTTCTGGTAAGTTTCTCAGGATCCACATAAGAGTGAAACCATATGGTATCTGTCTTTCTCTGTATGGCTTATTTCACTTAGCATCACACTCTCCAGTTCCATCCACGTTGCTACAAAGGGCCATATTTCATTCTTTCTCATTGCCACGTACTACTCCATTGTGTATATAAACCACAATTTCTTTATCCATTCATCAGTTGATGGACATTTAGGCTCTTTCCATCATTTGGCTATTGTTGAGAGTGCTGTTATAAACATTGGGGTACAAGTGCCCCTATGCATCAGTACTCCTGTATCCCTTGGATAAATTCCTAGCAGTGCTATTGCTGGGTCATAGGGTAGGTCTATTTTTAATTTTTTGTGGAACCTCCACACTGTTTTCCAGAGTGGCTGCACCAGTTTGCATTCCCACCAACAGTGCAAGAGGGTTCCCGTTTCTCCACATCCTCTCCAGCATCTATAGTCTCCTGATTTGTTCATTTTGGCCACTCTGACTGGCGTGAGGTGATATCTGAGTGTGGTTTTGATTTGTATTTCCCTGATGAGGAGCGACGTTGAGCATCCTTTCATGTGCCTGTTGGCCATCTGGATGTCTTCTTTAGAGAAATGCCTATTCATATTTTCTGCCCATTTCTTCACTAGGTTTTTTGTTTTTGAGGTGTGGAGTTTGGTGAGCTCTTTATAGATTTTAGATGCTAGCCCTTTGTCCGAGATGTCATTTGCAATGATCTTTTCCCATTCCGTTGGCTGCCTTTTAGTTTTGTTGGTTGTTTCCTTTGCTGTGCAGAAGCTTTTTATCTTCATAAGGTCCCAGTAGTTCATTTTTGCTTTTAATTCCCTTGCCTTTGGGGATGTGTCAATAAGAAATTGCTACGGCTGAGGTCAGAGAGGTCTTTTCCTGCTTCCTCCTCTAGGGTTTTGATGGTTTCCTGTCTCACATTCAGGTCCTTTATCCATTTTGAGTTTATTTTTGTGAATGGTGTGAGAAAGTGGTCTAGTTTCAATCTTCTGCATGTTGCTGTCCAGTTCTCCCAGCACCATTTGTTAAAGAGACTGTCTTTTTTCCATTGGATGTTCTTTCCTGCTTTATCAAAGATGAGTTGGCCATACATTTGTGGGTCTAGTTCTGGGGTTTCTATTCTATTCCATTGGTCTATGTGTCTGTTTTTGTGCCAATACCATGCTGTCTTGATGATTCCAGCTTTGTAGTAGAGGCTAAAGTCTGGGATTGTGATGCCTCCTGCTTTGGTCTTCTTCTTCAAAATTACTTTGGCTATTCAGGGCCTTTTGTGGTTCCATATGAATTTTAGGATTGCTTGTTCTAGTTTCGAGAAGAATGCTGGTGCAATTTTGATTGGGATTGCATTGAATGTGTAGATAGCTTTGGGTAGTATTGACATTTTGACAATATTTATTCTTCCAATCCATGAGCACGGAATGTTTTTCCATTTCTTTATATCTTCTTCAATTTCCTTCATAAGCTTTCTATAGTTTTCAGCATACAGATCTTTTACATCTTTCATTAGATTTATTCCTAGGTATTTTATGCTTCTTGGTGCAATTGTGAATGGGATCAGTTTCTTTGTCTTTCTGTTGCTTCATTATTAGTGTATAAGAATGCAACTGATTTCTGTACATTGATTTTGTATCCTGCAACTTTGCTAAATTCATGGATCAGTTCTAGCAGACTTCTGGTGGAGTCTATCAGATTTTCCATGTATAATATCATGTCATCTGCAGAAAGTGAAAGCTTAACTTCATCTTTGCCAATTTTGATGCCTTTGATTTCCTTTTGTTGTCTGATTGCTGATGCTAGAACTTCCAACACTATGTTAAACAACAGCAGTGAGAGTGGACATCCCTGTCGTGTTCCTGATCTCAGGGAAAAAGCTCTCAGTTTTTCCCCAGTGAGGATGACATTAGCTGTGGGCTTTTCATAAATGGCTTTTATAATCTTTAAGTATGTTCCTTCTATCTCGACTTTCTTAAGGGTTTTTATTAAGAAAGGTGCTGAATTTTGTCAAAGGCCTTTTCTGCATCGATTGACAGGATCATATGGTTCTTATCTATTCTTTTATTAATGTGATGTATCACATTGATTGATTTTCGAATGTTGAACCAGCCCTGCAGCCCAGGAATGAATCCCACTTGATCATGGTGAATAATTCTTTTTTATATGCTGTTGAATTCGATTTGCTAGTATCTTATTGAGAATTTTTGCATCCATATTCATCAGGGATATTGGCCTGTAGTTCTCTTTTTATACTGGGTCTCTGTCCCGTTTAGGAATCAAAGTAATACTGGCTTCATAGAATGAGTCTGGAAGTTTTCCTTCCCTTTCTATTTTTTGGAATAGCTTGAGAAGGATAGGTATTATCTCTGCTTTAAACGTCTGGTAGAACTCCCCTGGGAAGCCATCTGGTCCTGGACTCTTATTTGTTGGAAGATTTTTGATGACTGATTCAATTTCTTCGCTGGTTATGGGTCTGTTCAAGCTTTCTATTTCCTCCTGATTGAGTTTTGGAAGAGTGTGGGTGTTTAGGAATTTGTCCATTTCTTCCAGGTTGTCCAGTTGGTTGGCATATAATTTTTCATAGTATTCCCTGATAATTGCTTGTATCTCTGAGGCATTGGTTGTAATAATTCCATTTTCATTCATGATTTTATCTATTTGGGTCATCTCCCTTTTCTTTTTGAGAAGTCTGGCTAGAGGTTTATCAATTTTGTTTATTTTTTCAAAAAACCAACTCTTGATTTCATTGATCTGCTCTACAGTTTTTTTAGATTCTATATTGTTTATTTCTGCTCTGCTCTGTATTATTTCTCTTCTTCTGCTGGGTTTAGGCTGTCTTCGCTGTTCTGTTTCTATTTCCTTTAGGTGTGCGATTAGATTTTGTATTTGGGATTTTTCTTTTTTTTTTTTTATTTTTAAAAAAATTTTTTTTCAACGTTTTTATTTATTTTTGGGACAGAGAGAGACAGAGCATGAACGGGGGAGGGGCAGAGAGAGAGGGAGACACAGAATCGGAAACAGGCTCCAGGCTCCGAGCCATCAGCCCAGAGCCCGACGCGGGGCTCGAACTCACGGACCGCGAGATCGTGACCTGGCTGAAGTCGGACGCTTAACCGACTGCGCCACCCAGGCGCCCCTATTTGGGATTTTTCTTGTTTCTTGAGATGGGCCTGGATTGCAATGTATTTTCCTCTCATGACTGCCTTCGCTGCATCCCAAAGTGTTTGGATTGTTGTATTTTCACTTTCATTTGTTTCCATATATTTTTTAATTTCTTCTCTAATTGCCTGGCTGACCCACTCATTCGTTAATAGGGTGTTCTTTAACCTCCATGCTTTTGGAGGTTTTACAGACTTTTTCCTGTGGTTGATTTCAAGCTTCATAGCATTGTGGTCTGAAAGTATGCATGGTATGATTTCAATTCTTGTACACTTATGAAGGGCTGTTTTGTAACCCAGTATGTGATCTATCTTGGAGAATGTTCCATGTGCACTCGAGAAGAAAGTATATTCTGTTGCTTTGGGATGCAGAGTTCTAAATATATCTGTCAAGTCCATCTGATCCAATGTATCATTCAGGGCCCTTGTTTCTTTATTGACCATGTTTCTAGATGATCTATCCATTTCTGTAAGTGGAGTGTTAAAGTCCCCTGCAATTACCACATTCTTATCAATAAGGTTGCTTATGTTTGTGAGTAATTGTTTTATATATTTGGGGGCTCCTGTATTCAGCGCATAGACATTTATAATTTTTAGCTCTTCCTGATGGATAGACCCTGTGATTATTATATAATGCCCTTCTTCATCTCTTGTTATAGCCTTTAATTGAAAGTCTAGTTTGTCTGATATAAGTATGGCTACTCCAGCTTTCTTTTGACTTCCAGTGGCACGATAAATAGTTTTCCATCCCCCCACTCTCAATCTGAAGGTGTCCTCAGGTCTAAAATGAGTCTCTTGTAGACAGCAAATAGATGGGTCTTGTTTTTTTATCCATTCTGATACCCTGTGTCTTTTGGTTGGCGCATTTAGTCCATTCACATTCAGTGTTATTATAGAAAGATATGAGTTTAGAGTCATTGTGATGTCCATAGGTTTCATGCTTGTAGCGATGTCTCTGGTACTTTTTCTCACAGGATCCCCCTTAGGATCTCTTGTAGGGCTGGTTTAGTGGTGCCAAATTCCTTCAGTTCTTGTTTGTTTGGGAAGACCTTTATCTCTCCTTCTATTCTAAATGACAGACTTGCTGGATAAAGGATTCTTGGCTGCATATTTTTTCTGTTCATCACATTGAAGATCTCCTGCCATTCCTTTATGGCCTGCCAAGTTTCAGTAGAGAAATCAGTCACGAGTCTTATAGGTCTCCCTTTATATGTTAGAGCACGTTTATCTCTAGCTGCTTTCAGAATTTTCTCTTTATCCTTGTATTTTGCCAGTTTCACTATGATATGTCGTGCAGAAGATCGATTCAAGTTACGTCTGAAGGGAGTTCTCTGTGCCTCTTGGATTTCAATGCCTTTTTCCTTCCCCAGATCTGGGAAGTTCTCAGCTATTATTTCTTCAAGTACACCTTCAGCACCTTTCCCTCTCTCTCCCTCCTCTGGAATACCAATTATGCATAGATTATTTCCCTTTAGTGCATCACTTAGTTCTCCAATTTTCCCCTCATACTCCTGGATTTTTTTATCTCTCTTTTTCTCAGCTTCTTCTTCTTCCATAATTTTATCTTCTAGTTCACCTATTCTCTCCTCTGCCTCTTCAATCCGAGCTATAGTTGTCTCCATTTTATTTTGCAGCTCGTTGATCGCATTTTTTAGCTCCTCCTGGCTGTTTCTTAGTCCCTTGATCCTGTAGCAAGAGATTCTCTGCTGTCCTCTATACTGTTTTAAAGCCCAGCGATTAATTTTATGACTATTATTCAAAATTCACTTTCTGTTACATTATTTAAATCCTTTTTGATCAGTTCATTAGCTGTTGTTATTTCCTGGAGATTCTTTTGAGGGGAATTCTTCCGTTTGGTCATTTTGGATAGTCCCTGGAGTGGTGCGGACCTGCAGGGCACTTCCCCTGTGCTGTGGTGTATAACTGGAGTTGGTGGGCTGAGTCGCAGTCAGACCTGATGTCTGCCCCCAGCCCACCGCTGGGGCCACAGTCAGACTGGTGTGTGCCTTCTCTTCCCCTCTCCTAGGGATGGGATTCACTGTGGGGTGGCGTGGCCCATCTGGGCTACTTGCACATTGCCAGGCTTGTGGTGCTGGGGATCTGGCGTCTTAGATGGGGTGGATCGGCAAGGTGCATGGGGGCGGGAGGGGCAGGCTCAGCTCGCTTTTCCTTTGGAGATCCGCTTTGGGAGGGGCCCTGGGACACCGGAAGGGAGTCAGACCCGCCAGAGGGATGTATCCGCAGAAGCACAGCATTTGGGTGTTTGCATGGTGCAAGCAATTTCCCTGGCAGGAACTGGTTTCCTTTGGGATTTGGGCTGGGGGATGGGCGAGGAAGATGGCGATGGCCAGCGCCTTTGTTCCCTGCCAAACTGAGCTGTCATCGGGTGCTCAACCATTCTCCCTCCCGTTGTCCCCCTCCTGTTCTCCAAGCAGAGCTGTTAGCTTATAACCTTCCAGATGTCAAGTCCCACTTGCTGTTGGAACACACTCCATCCAGCCCCTCCACTTTTGCCAGCCAGACTCGGGGCTCTGCTTGGCCGGCGGGCCGCCCCTCTGCCCGGCTCCCTCCCACCAGTCCGTGCAGTGCGCACCGCCTCGCTGCCCTTCCTACCCTCTTCCGTGGGCCTCTCGTCTGTGCTTGGCTCCGGAGACTCCGTTCTGCTAGTCTTCTGGTGGTTTTCTGGGTTAGTTAGGCAGGTGTAGGTGGAATCTAAGTGATCAGCAGGACGGGAGGTGAGCCCAGCGTCCTCCTATGCCGCCATCTTCCCAGGATCCCTCATCTAAGCCTTTTAAACTGAAGGGACATTGAGTCAGAAAAAGACCCAGGGTGTAAAATAAACTTCTTAAAAGGCAACAGGAGAGCAGATTGTATTTTGAAAAGACAATATAATTTTTTTTTGTTTGTTTTTTCGTTTGTTTGTTTTTTACATTCCACATTAAGAGACTTTATTGAGGGGAGCGCCTGGGTGGCTCAGTCGGTTAAGTGTCTGATTTTGGCTCAGGTCATGATCTCCCAGTTTGTGAGTTCGAGCCCTGAGTCGGGCTCTGTGCTGACTGCTCAGAGCCTGGAGCCTGGTTCAGATTCTGCCTCCCTCTCTCTGCCCTTCCCCCACTCATGCTCGCTCTCTCTCTTTCTCAAGAATAAACATTAAAATTAATATAAATATATATACATATAAAGTATATATATATATATAAAGTATATATATATATATATATATATATATAAAGTATATATATATATATATATATATATATATATAAAGTGTGTGTATATATATATATATAAAGTATATATACACACACACACACACACACACACACACACACACACACACTTTATTGAACAAGACTTCTATAACTGTCTGAATTAGGAACACTTCCCTAGATTCTTAAGGGCAAGTGCACAGCTGCTCCAGGAGAGTGAAGGATTCTGACAGCAACTCTTTTGGTCTTGTCTGTTTTTTTTTTTTTTCCCTGAAGTGTACATTTCCTGTTTTCACAAAAAGGCCGACATTTCCCCCTTTTATCCATTTATTTGTCATTGCTTCTATTTAAGATTAATTTGCCTTGAAAGCAAAGAAATCTTAGTTTCTGTTAGAAAGAGAACTCATCTACAAAAGTAGCAGGGAATTCCTATAGCTCTTTATTGTCACAAAGAAACCAGCAAAAGCAAAGCTCTTCCCACATCAGTTTCATGGAGAAATAAACAACAACAACAAAAAAATAGAAGCTATCACGTGAACTATTCAATGGAATGTTGGTAACTTGCTTTCTGTGTTTTTGTCTTGATTAAGAATGACAAATTTAAACTAATGAAGTTCAAGTTTTCACACCTATTTTTTTTATTTGTAAAGTATCAGTAGAAAGAGAATTTTTTCTCTTGCTTCCTAGCAATGTATCAGCCCCAGAATGAATGGATTTCTGCCCAGACACAAGTGGGTCATTCAGCTGGTCAACAAGGATGCCTCTTGTGAGAGCAGATTTTTTATGAGGACAGCTGTCTAGCAGGAAGTATATTGCCATGTGGTCTTTTTGAATTTAGCAAAAGCCTGTCAAATACTCCTAGTAATGACCCACTTAATTTTATAGTCAGCACTTTTGCATAGAAGTGTATTAATAATAAATCTGGCTCTGGAATTGAGGTTACTATAAGTTGGTTACAGACAAGACCAAAGTGTAAATATATATTACATAATAAATGACACCATTTATGTATTCAAGTGATATGACTTCTGGTGACCCTGCAGAAACAAGTAACCTTGACGGTAACTTCATTTCCTAGAATCGTGGAATCCCAGCCTCAAAAATGCTCCTGCTACTGCTTTGCAACCACCCCATAGAATAAATGTTTTCTGCTGTTAAAGGGAGATGTATTGATACAGTAATCTTTGCTACTGTGAAACCTTAGGAAACATTATAAGAATCAGCTTTTCCTAACTTATTTAGCTCTACTCTCACTTTCTTTGAGGTGTAAGCATTGACCTTGAAAAAAATACAGAGCATTTTAATGTGGTCATTCACAATAAGCAATGACCATCTGGGGGAAAAGGCCCATCTCTTACTTGCAGTTATGTCTAGTTCTTTGTTCGGGGAATCTAACATGATGAATTTTAGAATATGGGTATTAGCCCCTCATATTATTCTAGTGGTTCCAATATCGACAGCAAATATTAGCACAACACAGAATTGAATTGATTGGGGCTCCATGATGGTAACTGAATCTCTTATCTCGAAGGAGATAAATTTATAAGTTTAAGAAACCGGATTCTTAATTTGACGTTTATTGCCATTCACGAATTACCACTCAAGCTACTCAGCTGAGATGACGTGCCTGGGCATGGCTCCATCCCAGTAGAGACACAGAACCACATTCACACCTTGCGACACAACAGATAATTGGCCTCAGGCCTTCATCATTGGACATTTTTAAAATTCTATTCATCGTAAAGATGAGCTTTTAACAATGCTACAGACTTGCGATGATATGTGGTCTGATTCTTGTATCTTGATGTCAGTTCTCATATTCTAAAACATGCTCACAAGGAGGCCGCACTAGTAAAAACACGTATCAGTTTGTGTTGCTTATCAGCCAAACATTGCCTATTTACAACCCCCTCTTTCTGCTATCCCCACTTCTACCTGATCAAGTCCATGAACGCATAGAACCCTTTATTTCTTTCATTATTCCAAACAATGGTAAACCCTAATGCCTGAACAATCCTGAGGGAACTGGAAGGGAATCGTGGGTCTTAGCTGTAGAAGGATCTAAGCTTTATGCCAAGGACCCATTATAAGGACATTAGTGCTTTGACCAGACACAGGTTGTGTGGACCAACTTGAGTATACTGCTCATAGGGTGACTACTCATCCTTATTTGCCTGAAATTTTGTCAGTTTTAGTACTGAAAGTACCCTGCCCTGGGAAACCTCTCAGTCTGAGGCAAACAGAGGTGGTTGTTCACTCTAGTTCTGAATGTGATCTATTCAGCCAATTTCAAAGGCATTTCACTGGGCTTCTAGTGTGAACAGGATATAAAGCCATCAGATTTTGCCAGGATTGCTGGTTCCATGAAATGTCCCTTGGTTTCAGTGAGGGCCCTTTCTAGTTCAAATGGGTCTCGCTTATGTCTTCCAGAATAGGGTTAAATGGATAAGGTGCTTTGCTAGCAGAAGTGCCTATTAACCAGTGAGATATGGAGATACAACTATCTGATATATCAAAGCAATAGAATATTTGTTTTGGAATAAAATTATGTGATTGTAATGATGACAAATAACACTTTAAAATGTACAAAAAAAGATTTCTACAGAAGCAATTATAACATGAAGCTTAGTATTATTTTGACATATAAATGATGAGTTACTAATTCAGATTGCATAGTTGGATGGTTGCAACTGGCTGGTCTGATTATAGTCATGGTCCTTGATACTCCACCTTTCTTGATCTCATCACATATCTTCTATCAATCAGCTTAAAAAGGTTTTGTTTAATTTTGACTATCTCTTTTTAAGTCTTTGAATGAACCACGACATGAGGGATACTCTCACTGATTTTCTATCCCCTCACGTAGCCCAGAGAACTCTAGCATTTGTCCCATTTATCTACCACATAATTTATTCTGACTCTAAGAGGGTCGCTTTTATTTTTTTATTATTTTCTTGGGTTTTGTTTTGTTTTGTTTTGTTTGTTTTTAACCTTGGGAAGATATATTACCTTGAATTTTTCGAATAAAAGCATCTACAGGCGCCCCGGTGGCTCAGTCGGTTAAGCGGCCAACTTCAGCATAGGTCATGACCTTATAATTCAAGCCCCGCGTCGGGCTCTGTGCTGACAGCTCAGAGCCTGGGTGCTTCTTCAGATTCTGTGTCTCATTCTCTCTCTGCCCCTCCACTGCTCTCACTCTGTTGTCTCTCTCTGTCCCTCAAAACTGAATAAATGTTAAAAAAAAAAAAGAATACATAAAAGCATCTGATTGGTCTCAGTGTTTTTATTCTTTTTCTTGTTTTATTTACAAAAATTGTTTTATGTTTATTCATTTTTATTTTTTTTAGTATGAAATTTATTGTCAAATTGGTTTCCATACAACACCCAGTGCTCATCCCAACAGGTGTCCTCCTCAATGCCCATCACCCACTTTCCCCTCCCTCCCACCCCCCCATCAACCTTCAGTTTATTCTCAGTTTTTAAGAGTTTCTCATGGTTTGCCTCCTTCCCTCTCTCTTTTTTTTTCCCTTCCCCTCCCCCATAGTCTCCTTTTAAGTTTCTCAGGATCCACATAAGAGTGAAAACATATGGTATCTGTCTTTCTCTGTAGGTCTTATTTCACTTAGCATAACAATCTCCAGTTCCATCCACGTTGCTACAAAAGACCATATTTCATTCTTTCTCATTGCCAAGTAGTATTCCGTTGTATATATAAACCACAACTTCTTTATCCATTCATCAGTTGATGGACATTTAAGCTCTTTTCATAATTTGGCTATTGTTGAAAGTGCTGCTATAAACATTGAAGAAGATACAAAGAAATGGAAAAACATTCCTTGCTCATGGATTGGAAGAATAAGTATTGTCAAACTGTCAATACCATCCAAAGCAATCTACACATTCAATGCAATCCCAATCACAATTGCACCTGCATTCTTCTTGAAGCTAGAACAAGCAATCCAAAAATTTGTATGGAACCACAAAAGACCCCAAATAGCCAGAGTAATAGTGAAGAAGACCAAAGTAGCAGGCAGCACAATCCCAGACTTTAGCCTCTACTACAAAGCTGGAATCATCAAGACAGCATGGTATTGGCACAAAAACAGACACATAGACCAATGGAATAGAGACTCCAGAATTGAACCCACAAAAGTATGGCCAACTAATCTTTGACAAAACAGGAAAGAATGTCCAATGGAAAAAAGACAGTCTCTTTAACAAATGGGCCTGGGAGAACCGGACAGCAACATGCAGAAGAATAAAACTAGGCTACTTTCTTACACCATTCACAAAAATAAACACAAAATAGATGAAGGACCTGAATGTGAGACAGGAAACCATCAAAACCCTAGAGGAGAAAGCAGGAAAAAACCTCTCTGACCTCAGCTGCAGCAATTTCTTACTTGACACATCCCCAAAGGCAAGGGAATTAAAAGAAAAAATGAACTATTGGGACCTCATCAAGATAAAAGGCTTCTGCACAGCAAAGGAAACAATCAACAAAACTAAAAGGCAACCGACGGAATGGGAAAAGATATTTGCAAATGACATATTGGACAAAGGGCTAGTATCCAAAATCTATAAAGAATTCACCAAACTCCACACCCGAAAAAAAAAATAATCCAGTGAAGAAATGGGCAGAAGACATGAATACACACTTCTTTAAAGAAGGTCTCAGTGTTTTTAGTGACTTGTTTTGTTTGTTTGTTTTGGTTTTGGTTTTTAAACGATGGTTTTTCCTGTTCTAACTTCTCCTTATACCCATATATAGAATTATAACTTTGAAATAAGAGATGCTCAAGAAATTTTTACAAATTAATTGATCACTACTTTGCTAAAGCAATGTAAATTATTAAACATAACTAAGTGATATAAAATAACAGATTGGAATAAGTTTTGTCTTTTTGAGAGGTAGCATAATGTAATCCAATGAAAGGTAGGAAATATAATTAGGAAATATAATAACAGAAAAAACAGATTCTGGTGGAAGATTATTCAATGTTTATTTATTTTTGGGACAGAGAGAGACAGAGCATGAACGGGGGAGGGGCAGAGAGAGAGGGAGACACAGAATCGGAAACAGGCTCCAGGCTCCGAGCCATCAGCCCAGAGCCTGATGCCCAGAGCCTGATGCGGGGCTCGAACTCACGGACCGCGAGATCGTGACCTGGCTGAAGTCGGACGCTTAACCGACTGCGCCACCCAGGCGCCCCTAGATTATTCAGATTTAAACCATAACTCTGCTACTCACCAGTTCTATGAACTTTGGCAAAATGTTGAAACCACTGTGCCTTAATTTCTCATCTGGCAAAATAGAGTATGTTAAGGTAGCATAGTACCTACCTCCTAGAGCTTTCAAGAGTGTTAATATATTGTAATGTGCTTAGAATAGTGCAGGCATAAGCAAAACTATATGTTAGTTATTCCATTTATCATTTTGATTTAGACCTCCATTTCTCCAGGTTTGTACATACATAAGAGGGAAGATGTATGCCAAGAGTACTCATCCTCCTACATTTTAAATCTTCCGCCTATAGTTTAAGGAAATATAGTAAACAAAACTCCTTATAAGAAAACCTTTAAGGGGCACATGGGTGGCTCAGTCAGTTAAGGGTCTGACTCTTGATTTCTGCTCAGGTCATGATCTCATGGTTTGTGAGTTCAAGCCCTGCATGGGGTCCTGCACTGATAGTGCAGAGCCTACTTGGGACTCTCTCTCTCTCTCTCTCTCTCTCTCTCTCTCTCTGTCTGTCTCTTTTCTGCCCCCCCCTTGCATGTTCTTTCTCTCACTCTAAAATAAATAAATAATCTTAAAAAATAGAAAACTTTTAAAAGGTATGTTAATATCTTAAGGATTAATTATTTAGGAACTGCTTTCCAGTTATCAGATATTAAAGTAATGTATCTTATTCTTCATGACCCAAGCATGGCTCTTTAATACCATAACAACAGGAGAATTATAACCAATTGCCATTGGCTGGTCAGCTCAACTTGGTAAGCAGTGACTCAAGAAAACAGACCGATCCTAAAATAAAAGTAAGTGGTCAGCAAGGGTGTGTATGTGTGTGTGTGTGTGTGTGTGTGTGTGTGTGTGTGTTTAATATTCTTCTATTATTAAGACTGAAGCTTTGTGTATTGTGTATCGTTTATACTTTTATTTTGTACTTGCTTGTCATACCTAAGCATACCAATAAAGTTTTAGTTTTCATTTAATTTTAATTAATCCCAGGGTTTTCATCTGCAAAACAGAGATAATGCCTACTTTACAAAACTAATGAAAGTATTGAAAGAGGTAATGAGTATGGAACAACTTGAACAGAGACTGGCTTAGGAATGCCTGATATTGACAGCTCTCCTCCCCCTACCTCCCACTAAACGTTCAGTCCTTTGGTTTGCTGACTCTGAAATTGACTCCAGTATTTTGAAATCCACTGTGATCTCCGGGACCTTATTAAAATTGTTCCATCTTTTGCCCTTACAAACATGTAAGTTTGGTTTCAGACCACACTCAACTTCAAATTCTTCCAGGGTTACCTTGGAAAAAAGACTTCACTCTAAACTTTACTCAAAATTTGCTTCCACTTTCTGTCTGTACCACTCTTTACTGTCCATTTTCCTTACTTTCTAATTTTTTCCTGAAAATCACACTGACTCCATCCAGATATATAAAAAAAAATTGGAATCTAGATGTGAGAATTGTGCAAAAGCACACCCAGCATTTGGACAGGGATCATTCCATTAGCATTCAGTAGCATCTAAATATGGGAATCTTTAATTTTACACTGAATTAATTAAATACTAATGTATGCATGTGCATACACACATGCATAAATTCACACTTTCTATTATGTTATCTATGCCATAAAATTAATATAAAATGAAGCTTTCATTCCTACAAGGCTCAACTTTCTACTCACACATGAATTTGTAGAAGGGAAAGCAAACACAAGAACTAATAGCTATCTAGAAATTCATCTTACGAAACTCTTAATCATAAAACAAGACATTTGTGTATTTTGGTAGACATATTAGAACTAAAGGATCTTTTTGTAAAAGAAAACAGACTAAGTGTCCCTGGGAGTTCATCTGTACTGCTAGCCATCCCTATCCACTAAGAGGATTTTTGTGAAGTTAAACAGTACCTTTATACAGACACACACACTTCAAGTTAAGTGAAATATTCTGTCATCTAGAAGACAAATTCTGAATTGAGACACTTGGGCTTCGTTCAAAATTTATGTTTTGAGTGCTTGATCATTTCCAATTAGTTGAGTTAATTGTCCCATAGCAGCACTTCTGCTGGACAGCCTGGTTCCCTTCAAGTCTAACTCGAAAGATACACCCTACATAAATTTAAATCTTACGTTAAAAGACATACCCTGCTTAATGTTGTTTGTATAAACAGCATTCCAAATCCACGTTGTTCTGACCATAGTTTGGTATGTGCTAAGAACATGGTGGGAAGTTATATTGACCCTGCTCTGGTACACTGTGTTCAATTTCAGTCTAGAGGCTGGGTGAAACACTATCTTTTGCCATGTGCCAACATTCACATTCAGTCAGAGTTCCGCTGCCAGGGTTGCCTGTGGGAACAAAGATAAACCAATATAGACAGAGGAGGAGGAGGAGTGGGGGTGGAAGGGGAAGAGAAGGAGGACAACGATGACGAGCGTGAGGAGGAAGAAGAAGAGGAAGAGGAGGAAAGGAGAGAAGGAAGAGGGCAAAATACAACACATCAAAACAAAACAAAATGAAAACAGAACAGAACCTGGTGTAGTGGGTGGTGATCTTAAAAGTCCTGTGAGTGACATTTTTCATTAAAAGTAACTATGCTTCTCCCCTTTTTGGCTTGTCCCACTCATGTTTCCTTTGAACTAGATTTCAGGGTTTACAACACCATGAAACCATTTCTCAGGGGTCACTGGAGAATCTGAGTCCTATAATTAAGAGTATTCATACTCTTAAATATATTGAGAAAGTTCACTTTCCATTTTATTCTTTATGTATTATTTAAAATCATTGAGGAGGGATAAAAGGATAAAGGACGTTTAGTTTCTGTGAAAAAAAAAAAAACTATTTTATCTTAGCTATAACCTTCATGGGAAAAAGAAAAAAAATGGGTAGAAGTTGCAATTATATTTTTGCATCATTGAATACCTTGCACTGTCTTCAGGAATAACTAGAAATTCTTAAAATCACTATATGTGAATGTTCTCACTCTCCACAAAAGACTATGAACAAACTAGAGAAGAATGAACTTCAGTTGAATATAATCATGAACAAGGCACTGAACAAAGTGTCACACACATATGAAATTCATTACTAATTAGCTCTCTATCTCTGAACTGAAAATTAAGCTATGTGGGATTCCAGTCATTCGATATTCATAACATAAATGATGAGCTGTGGATTTTCCAGCATGGTTTAATTCGGACCTTAGCGCCTGAGAGAACAAATCCATTACCTGATTACATCCTCAGGGTACTTATAATCTATTTGGAAAAATGATATAAGTAAAGAAAGCACAAGTAGAGAACAACTGAGTATCTGCTAGGAAATACTGGTTAAAAGGACTTTATGAATTCAGTAATGGGGGAGATCAAAGTGGTATTAATAAAGTGAAAAAGAAGGAAAGAGTTGTCCTGGGAATGAGCTGAGATCTGAGCAGAGCCTGACAAAAAGCACAAGGTGATAGGTTGATCCTGTTAGCTAGAGAAGCCAGCAGAGTGGTTATTTAGATAGAGCAAGCACAAATTATAAGAAATTCTTCCTCTGAGAAGAACCCCCCCTCCCCAAAGTAGGAAGGATATATTTGTAGAGGCTAATAAGCTACTTTCCTTTATGGTCTGCATAAGCACATGTGGGCTAACAGATTTTTCCAAACAGAACCTAAATACAGTAACACACTGGTTTGTGAGCATAATTTGCTCCAGAAACATGCTTGTAATCCAAAGCACTTGTATATCAAAGTGAATTTCCCCACAAGAAATAATGGAAATTCAGATGATCCACTCCACAACCCAAAAATATTCATATAACAATGATTACAATACTGTAACATAATACAAAATATAAAGAAAAATAAACAGATTAACCAGCACTTACCTTTGAAAATCTTCATGGCTGGTGTGGGGGAGATGAGAGAGGAGGGTTATTGTGTAGGGAGACTTTCACTATCACTAACAAGTCACAGCAATCTTTTGGCTCAATGAAATCTTTTTCTTTCTGTGCAACTTTAACAAGGAACCTATCCAGTGACACTTGTTTTTGCCTCCTTTTGAGGATTTCACGGAAAGGTGATATTGCATTGTTGTTGAACAGATTCATCGCCCGCACTGGTAAAGTCTTATTCAGATGGTGCTTTTCTAAACAATTTTGCACTATTTTCCACATGTTCCACATCTCTTTAATCTCATTTAAGTGAAGGGTTCCTCCTGCTTCTCCTCCTCCTCTGCAGAGGAGATGCAAATGTAGACTTCTTATAAAATCTTGCAATTTCGGTCACTCACATACCTCATTTGTACTTCTTGATGATTTCCTTCTTAACTTCCACCATAACCATCTCCTTCTCCTTACTGCCTTTCTTTTCAACCTTTTTCTGCATTGGGGCCATTGCATAAGCTCACATGAATGGTGACTACAGTACAGTATTAATAAACTCTTGTCATATGCTATATTTAATGTGACTGGCAATATGGCAGCAGAGGAAAGGGTCTCTATCTACAGGCAGCCTGACCTAGAATGAAGCAGAGCATTCCTAGCTTACTCTTGCATGGAAAAGCAAATGACTGTCCAGAGGTGCTTTGAAGTGACAAAAAATACACTAGTGCCCGTTGTGGGCACCTTCCAATGTTCTGAAAAATCACTGATTTCTTCCTAACACCACAGCCTGAGACTGAGCATCTGAGCATGGCAGACGATCACCCACAAGCTCAAGGAGAAAAAGAGAGAGGAACCATTGGCTCAGTTGGGATCATGTGCCATTCAGCATCAGATACTACCCGTATCGCAAGACATCACTCACTTATCAAGTTAAAATTGATTAGAAATGCTCATCTGGCAGAACATTTGCAGAACAAGTTACTCACAATCCAAGGTTTTACTATAATTAGGAGTTTTAGTGGAGAAAATAAACCTGCTTGCCAGTCCTGGAACACTAAGACAGAAAGAGTGATGATAATCACATGTGCACGATCCCAGAGTCCATAACAAAATTTCACTGTTACTAAATTCTAAAAAAAAAAAAAAGCCTTGAGAAAGCAAATTAAGTACATGAATTAGCATGACATCCTCATACAGTCAGAATTCTAAACCAGAATACACTGATTTAGCAGTGGATTAACAGTGACTTAACAGTGTAACAGATTTAAAAATAAATGATTGGCAAAGTTTGGTGTCTTTTCCCACTAGTACTAACAAATTAATCAGAGCACTCCTAACACTTCTCTTTGATAGGCCACGTGTCTCAGCTCTGTGGCTGAGAATCATTCCGCTGTGCTTTACTGCCACGTGTCACCTGTTTGTGCAACTCTAAAGTTCATAAGGTGACAGGAGTGAGAAGAATTTCATCACTGTGATGTTCTTTTGCCAGTCAGAGGCAGTCCGCACTCTACACACAACCACACATTTAAAGCCTTTTAGCCCTAAATAACTTAGAAAGAGATATGTGGAAAATCCAGATAAAGTTCCGTTTTCAAAGGTCAGTAGCTTCCCAGCAATACATTTTGACAGAAGCTATTTCTTCCAACCAATTAAGAAAAAAGGTTTGGGGGGGGGGGTGTAATATAAAAAGAAAATCCAACACTGTGCATTAAGAGAAGAAACTGTGATTCACTGGTAAGCCGAAGGGACAGGGGGCAAAAGAATTCATTGAGTTGGATTCACAGTGCCAGCAAAATAGGCTTTGTTAGGCTCTCCCCACAGAAGATTTATAGTCTATGAGATTCTTTTCATCGGAAGGAAGGCAGCTAAGTTTGGAGCAGAGTCTTTGAAAGCTTGCAGCTCAGGGTCACCTGGGTGCTCAGTCAGTTGAGCGTCAGACTCCTGGTTATAGCTCAGGTCATGATCTCACAGTTTTGTGAGTTCAAGCCCCGCATCAGGCTCTGTGCCGTTAGCACAGAGCCTGCTCGGGATTCTCTCTCTCCCTCTCTCTGCCCCTCCCCCACTCATGCTGTCTCTTTCTCAAAAATAAACTAAAAAAAACAAAACAAAACAAAAAAAAGTGTAAGAAATAAAAATAAAAAGTGTAGTCCATGGACCAGCAGGAACAGCATCATCTGGGAGCTTGTTTGAAATGCAGACTGCCAACACCTCTCCAGCGCCTCTGAATTTATATTCATAATACTCTCCAGATCCTTTGTAAAGCTTAAACATAACTATCCTAGAAGACTGGGAGGGTTAAGAAGTGTGATTCTAGGGCCGACATTTAACGAGAACAGAAATCCTTAAGACAGAGAAAGAAGAGTTCTGGAAATTATGTAGAATGGGCAGGATGTCCACGAGAACATGCTGGAATGTTCCACACGGTTCTCAGAAGCTACCTGCACTAAGTGAGAAGGAATGGTAGGCAAGCCCAAATGGTTCACTGAGAAACCAAATAAAGCACATAATAGTTCAACCTATCAGCAACCAGACGTCCAAAAAAGATAATAATAATACCAGGGTTGGCAGCTGCAGAGAATATCTTATGTTAAAAAACAAACAAATAGGGGCGTCTTGGTGGCTCAGTCGGTTGAGCGACTGCCTTTGGCTCAGGTCATGATCTCACAGCTCGTGAGTTCAAGCCCCGTGTGGGGTTCTGTGCTGACAGCTTGGAGCCTGGAGCCTGCTGCAGATTCTGTGTCTCCCTCTCTCTCTGCCCCTAACCCACTCGCATCCTGTCTCTGTCTCTCTCAAAAATAAATAAACATTAAAAAAATAATAAAAAAAAACAAACAAAAACAAACAAAAGAAAGCGAGAAGACATAAAGTGTTTTAGATAAATTTGGGATCTTCTGTAACAGTGTTATTCAACAAATCACCTTCAGTCTATATTACACGCTGGGCATTATGTTAGTTGTACTTGTTGGGCAAAATTTTTGTTTGTTTTTCATTTAGGGGGGTTTGTTTGTTTTAGGTCAAGGAAGCAATCACAATTAAAATCATGACATGAAATGCAAACAAAGGGCCTGATATCACTATCCAGCCTTCTAGGCATATGGCAAAGAGGGTTTGCAAATTCCTAGGGCTAGACATTTTTGAAAGAACAAGGCCATAAGTGGTAATTGTGTGTGTGTGTGTGTGTGTGTGTGTGTGTGTGTGTGGGTGGGTGTACATATTTATAAACTTGTATTCAGTTTGACCATATCGTTTGGGTCTTATCAACATATTTCTTATTATTTCCAAATCTTCAGTTCAGAAATCAACCCCAAACCCCAAGCTTTGGGAATGGCCGAGAATGGCCCAGCAGCCATATCTCTCAACTTGTCTTTGTACACATTTGATTAGACCAAGGATGGGATATTTACTCATACTGCTCCTATAGGATTCTCTCTCCCAGGTATTTGACCCTGGGAATTAGAGGTAGCTACACAGGGGGCCGGAATCTGGACACTGCTGGGTGGCCATCATCCTCCATGTGCTTGGAGAAGAGACAATCCACAGAGAGCAAAGGTAAAACTGAGGGCACAGAGGAGCAGACCTTGGAGATCATGTGGCCTTTCCAATTTTGCTTCAAATTTTTTCTTGAATTTTGGCTTTACTGCATGCCTTTAGGTTCCATAAAAAAAACATATCTCATGATGAATTCTTCCTCTTCAACTATTTACATTAATTCCTTAAATTAATTTTCACCGGCTTTGGTTGCACTTGCACCAAAAAGACTCTTAACCAAGATGCCCAGTGGCTATGCTAACATAACTTAAAATTAAGACAGCTGGATCACTGGTAGAAAAGTCACCAGTTAGGAAAAACTGCTACCCACACCCAGCAATATTCAAGCAGCATTTTTCTTTGAAAATTTATGTTATTGACTTTGACTGAATATATCACGTTGTAAAATCTTACAACCAGCGTTAGCACTTGGTAGTGCCTTTATGACTACAATTTAACTCATTTGCAATTGGTCAAGAACAATGAAACTAAGCTCCTTGAATAAATGCTATTCTTGGCTCGTGAAGTCCAATGTTTCAGAAACAGTGTGCGGAACAATCTGCGGGGCTTGTAAAAAGTTCAGACTCTCAAGCCTCATTTCTTTTTCATATTGATTAAAAATCAGGAAATTTCTATTTTTAACATATCCCTTGGATGATTCGCATTCAGACAATCCAGAGAATTCACTTCTACAAACATATTTTAGGTTGTGGTTCTTAATTCAGAATTGCTCATAACAACAATCTGAGAAGCTTTTTGAAAATATGTATCACCTCAGACTTACCAAATCAGAATCTTGGCTCACATGTATTTGCACAAGATCCCCGGGTGATACTGAGGCACACTTGTAGGTATGAATGGCAAATTTGGGGCACTCAACAGTGAATGATTCATCTGTGCAGTGGAGATGGCCTCCTTCCTTCCATTTAGATCTGCTCTGAGGCACCAAGAGTATTTTCTTTCAATGGCCACGTCCAATGTTTAAAGTTGTTCAAGTTCAAGCTACTCAGACTAGAGCTACATTGAATTAATTTAAAATCAACATTTAAAATACTGCCCTTCCTTTATCCTCAGATCCGAAGTTCATTTTTCTAATTGGGAAGCTGGCCTACCACTGTAATTTAAATGCTAAGTAACTGGAAATAGAATTGACTTTATATAGACTCAGTTTATTTACTTCACTTTTGTAGTTACCAATCTTCTGAGGAAGGCCAACAATCTAGACCTCTCCAAAGTAAAAAAGAAAAAAAATGGAATTTCTTCTGTCCTACTTCCTGCCACCTCTGTTTTTGAGCTTCTTATCTCTGAAGATGAGAGGTCCTTTACATCAGATACCAACATTTGAGCAGGAAATCAGAGTGCATGCCACTTTTGAACTGAATAATTTCGGCTTTTAAAAGTTTTCCTGTGGAACATCAACGTGAATTTTAGGGAGTATAAAAAATGAGCACATTTCTGCAAATATGTGAAGTATATTACCACTTGTGTACAGAAATGGATATGCCTTTTGGGGGTTTCTATTGCCACTCAACGCATTGGTTTTTTTTTGTTTGTTTGTTTGTTTTGTTTTGTTTTTCATGAGATGAGTTCTCAACATTTATCTAGAAGTGAACTTTGAGGGAATTCCTGCTACAGAACTAAAAGTATGAGGGCCTGAGGATACATACACACTTGCATGTGTGATGTGTGTATGCTAGATGTACATGCAGACCTCTAAATTTGTGGTTTTATTCCATAATTTTTTATTAGGACAAAAATCAAACAAACAGATGAACAAATGAAACTAGAAATACTTTGGCTATCTATGAAGGGAGAAGTGATTTGAATATTCTAATACATTCAGTTCCTAAAAGAACATGCAGCTTTTAAAAAGAAAGACATGTTCACGGTCATTGACCTAAGAAGGCTCAATCTGCGATATTAAGTATAAAAAGTAAGCTATAGAGGAATGCATGTAGTAAGCTTGGTAACCAAAATAACATCAAAACAGACACCTGTTTATAAGCCTGGATGTGTTCGCATACACACAGGAGATGTGAGCAAAGATACACACATTTCAATGCTACTTGAAGGAGTGGAACTGGAAGGGAGTGATACGGTCTATATGCATAGGGTACTTCTATAGGGTTCGATTGTTGCACAGGAGTACTTTATTTTGTACTTTCAAAGCATGTGACACAGGGGAAAAAAAAATAACATTGTAGACCAAGAGAGCAAAATGGGAAAGGAAGATGAAAAAACATTCCTGATGAAAATAAATAAAAATGGCTAGCAAGAATAAAAGATTCTGCAGGGCCGATAATTAAGATTGCAAATTCAAGCAATTAAATTCTATTTTTTGCCTCTTAAATTGGAACACATTAAAGAAAAGATCATTCTCAAAGCTGATTAAAGCACTGTGCGAAGAGCACTTTTACACAAGGCTAGTCTGTAATTTTGAACAATCTTTCTGGAAATCAGCTAGAAACAGGTATCAAGCACATAAAGATGTTAGTAGCTTTAACTCAGTGGATCCCCTTTTAGGGAATTATATTAAGTAAACAAGATCAGGCTTGCATGATCAGGGCAATCAGAGATCAGGGCAAGCATGTAAAATGGTAAATACAGTAAAATGGTCTTTACTATAGTTTCCTTATCACACCATCCATGGCATGAAAAACATCCATAAATGTTTTCTTCTCTCTCTCTCTCTCTCTCTCTCTCTCTCTGTCTCCATCTTCCTCACCACTAGAGCTTCTAAAATTCCTTCCTCTCTCTTATCCACATGATCCCCTGGCAGCTCTTCTGGCCCATCTTTCCTAAGGCCAAGGGACAGACCATCCCAGCCCAAAGTCCCCTGGAGAGCCAGCCTTTGTTGTCTGACCCTTTTTTCTGCAGAGAATCAACTCCGGCAGGAGTTTTCTGTCCAGTAAAAGGACTAGCCCTCCACTGGAGAAAAGAATTCAAAATGTAAATATGTGAACAGTGGTCAAGAGCTCTATTGACAACGGTTTTTAATTTTTCTATTTTTTTCTATATTTTACCAATTTTCTAAAATGAGTGTGTGTTAACTGTATAATCTACATAAAACAACTGGCTTCATTGTTAAATATTTGCAATCCCCTTCACAGGCCTGCTGCTTCCTGTAACTTGTAAAAAGTACTTATTATAAGATTAATTATTTGTAATTGGCACTCACAACTTAGCTCTTACAGATAGACTGAGATAATTGGAGTGAAGTCTCAGAAAGACTTGCTAAGATAAAAATGTTATGATTTAAGTAGTTGCATAGGCAGTTTCTCCAGGCTGCTCATAAAACTGTGGTCCCTCATTCTTTTTGGATCAAGTACCCCCTGAAGAATGGGACTAATGGTACGATCCTTTCTCCCTAGAAATTAAATATTTGCCCTCTGTATTGGTTTCCTGGGGCTGTATGACAAAGGAGCACAAACAGAGTGACTTTAAACATGTATGGTCTCAGGGTTCTGGAGGCCGGAAGTCTGAAATCAAGATGTCAGCAGGAACAAGCTCCCTCTGAAACCTGTAGGGCAATCCTGCTTTGCCTCTTCCTATGCAGTGCGCTGGCAATCGTAGGGGGTCCTGGTCTTGAAGCCGCATCATCTTCCGTCACCCATGACCATATGGCTTTCTCCTCGGGTCTTCGCATGATCTACCTCTGTATATGTCTCCCTGTGTCCACACTTCTTCTTTTCATAAAAACAGGGTCCTACTGAATCAGAGCCCACCCTAATATCCCCATTTGAAACTGATTGCCTCTTTTACGAACCTGCCAAGAACAAGCTCACATTCTGAGGTACTATCGGGTAGGAGGGCTTCTATCTTTTTTTGCGGGGACACAATTCACTTGTAATCTCTACCCAACGCATTGTATCATCCAGCCCCAGGGCACAGACACAGGGCTCCAGCATCTTGCCCCTGGATGGCAGCTTAAGAATCTAGTTCTGAAGACTGTCGGAACTCTATTATCCCTCACTCCGTTAGATAATGAGGTTTCCAAACACAAATCCGATGAATGCAAAAGACAGAAAAACATTTCCATCAAGAATAGTAGGAAGCTATAAGAAAAGTGTTTTCTGAACAATTTGCTTCCACCTCAATGTCAGAAGTAGAACAATTGAGACTTTCAGAAAGCACTGCTGATACATACTGACTTCTTCCCTAATGTACACGTAGGTTAAAATGCATCTCAAAAGAAATTATAAATGGGTACGATGCTGACTTCCCATTGGGATACTAATGCTTCTGAAGTTTACCTGCCTGAAGGAATAAAGGCTAGTTAAAACCTCTGAGAAATATAAGTGATTTTATTTGTATTTTTACATTATTATCAGAATTTAATTATATATATGATGTTCTCAGCACTTAATGTAACATTTTTTGCTTAATAGCATACAAAAATTGCTGTCCTTGCTCAGACCTGACATTTTTTTTTAAATTTTTTTTTCAACGTTTTTTATTTATTTTTGGGACAGAGAGAGACAGAGCATGAACGGGGGAGGGGCAGAGAGAGAGGGAGACACAGAATCGGAAACAGGCTCCAGGCTCTGAGCCATCAGCCCAGAGCCTGACGCGGGGCTCGAACTCCCGGACCGCGAGATCATGACCTGGCTGAAGTCGGACGCTTAACCGACTGCGCCACCCAGGCGCCCCAAGACCTGACATTTTTAATTGCAATTAGCAATCTATTTCTGTAGTTAATCTGAAATCTGACACCAGAGGCATTGGGTCTTTGTTTTCTCTTTTTTTCTTTTTCTTTTTTTTTTTTTTTTTTAGTTTATTTATTTGTATTGAGAGAGACAGCATGAGTAGGGTAGGAAGAGGGAGAGAGGGAGACTGAGAATCCCAAGCAGGCTCTGCACTGTCAGTGCGGAGCCTGATGAAGGGTTCGAACTCACAAAACCGTGAGATCATGACCAGAGCCAAAACCAAGAGTAGGACGCTTAACCGAGCCACCCAGGTGCCCTGGCATTGGTTTTCTAGCTACTGTTCAATGATCGTCACATCATCTGTTATCTCTCCTTGTTTTCGACTTTCTGATTTATAAAACGGGGAAAATAACAGCTGCCTCATGGGATTGATATATTTGGCCTAAGAATTACTGTCTTCAAATCCTAGCTCCAAAGCCTACAAGCTGTACTCCCCAGATATTTACCCAATGTGTATTTCAATTTCTCCATCCACAAACAACAAACAAACACAAAAACAAAAACAAAACACAAAGACTCATACACACACATAAAACAAGAATGACAATACTATTTCGTGGAGATACTTGTTATGCAAATTAAATGGAGTAGATCACATGGAAGGGAACCCATATGTAACTTACTGTGTCAGGATTCTCCAGAGAAAGAGATCTAATAGGATGTGAATATGTATAAGAGGATATTTATTATACAGAACCAGCTTAAGCAATTGTGGAAGCTTGTGAGTGCAAATCTCCAGGCCTTTGGGAACAGGCTTGATAACCAGACTCTCAGGCCATACTTGTTGGCTAAGCTGTTCCTTTCCATGGTACTTTTCCATTGTCTCACCTTCCATCACATGGCATCTGCCAGCAACCTGTGGCTTCTCTCCTCGTTCCAGGGCCACAAGGCCCCTTTTCTCGTTCTCTGAATTCTCAGAGCAATAAAAAGTGTCCCAAGCTTTCATCTCCTCCCAGGCCCGGGATGTCTGGGGTTGGAATTGTACCATGGGGCGACACAAAGGCAGCCAGCACCTGTGAGTTTGGTGATGCTTACACTGACCCTGTGAGATCAGCTCAAGGTAAGTCTGGGTCTTGAGCAGGACTGTCCGATCATTGTCACCCATACCTGGAACGTGTGGCAGGTGTCACAGTCAGCAACATCTCCCTCTTCAGTGGGCAGGGGCTTGGGAGCCTGTGTGGGCCCCACATCTGCCCCTGTTGTATTGTGTGAACCCACAAGCATATTAAACTTTTAAACTCATACACACAAAAAAATCACCAAAAAAGTGTGGGCCAGCAGGCTGGAGACCCAGGAGAGCTGATGTTGCTGAGGAAGTTCAGAGGCAGTCTGCAGGCAATCCGCTCTTACTTGGGGAGGCCCACCTTTTGGCTGCATTCAAAAAGACCCGCCACATTATGGAGGGCATCGTGCTTACTCAAAATTCACTGATTTTAAAGAATTTTTATTAACATTTATTTATTTTCGAGAGATAGAGGGCAAGTCGGGAGGGGCAGAGATGGGGAAGACCAGAATCCAGGCTCTGAGCTGTCAGCACAGAGCCCGACACGGGGCTCAAACCCACGAACCATGAGAACATGACCTGACTGAAGTCGTATGCTTAACTGACTGAGCCACGCAGGAGCCCTGAAAATTCACCGATTTTAAATGTTAGTGTCATCCAAACTACCCTCCGTGTTGACATATAACATTAACTGTCACATGTACTAAATAAATATTGGACTTTCAAGTCACTGTTCTCTAAGTAGGTTAGTTTTCTTGCCATGGCCAAAAGGGGAGGGTGTCAGAGTGCTATCAGAATTTTATTAGAAAAGTCAGGAGGAAAGCAAAGGCTGGGTTTAGAGAACAAAGATAAGGTGCAGGACACCAAGATTGGAATTAAAACAAAACAAAACACAAAGGAGTGCCTGGATTTGGGATTTTAGAATGGGAAGAGAAGCAGAAGACAGGAAAGTTTGCTTACCAGGAAGAATCTGATAGGCACATTTACAGACACCGGAGAAGGTGACACTTACATCTATTGTTTGGCTTTGTATCCCCTTAATGCTCAGAGACTAAGTTTGTTTTCAGCAGTACCTTAACACCAGTCTCACTGTGGGACATTCGCAGGAGAAGGTCTCTCAGTAAGCCAGTAAAGAAACAGCACACTCCACACCAATGATCACGCTGTTGTTCCAGGCAAGGGGAGAGGAAAGGAATAGTGTCCAAATTTACTTGAGGTGTACCTTTATCAAAGCTGGAGCTGAGGGGGTACCTGGGTGGCTCAGTCAGTTGAGCACTTGACTTCGGGTCAGGTCATGATCTCGCAGTAGGTGGCTTTGAGCCCAGCGTCAGGCTCTGTGCGGACAGCTCAGAGCCTGGAGTCTGCTGCAGTCTGTGTCTCCCTCTCTCTCTCTCTCTCTGCCCCTCTCCTGCTCACGCTCACTCTCTCTCAAAAATAAATAAGCATTAATTTTTTTTTTAAAAGCTGGAGCTCAGGAGAGATGGCTTAGTTAAGCAAGAGCTGACATCCAACTGGCAGAGCAAAGGAAAAGCCCCTGGTAGCTAGAGCACGTTGCTAAGCAACAGTGGTGCCAGGTGATGACAGGCATGATGTTCTCATTCCTGAGGATGCTGAAGGGTTTGCACCACTGCCAGTAATAGTCTCCTTTACCTTGGCAGGAGCTAAGGCCCTGAGGTCTTCGGAAAGCTATTCACGTCAGTAAAGCGTAGCCGTGCCCAGACCCAACAATCTCTAAGGGTCCTCACAAATTCTCAATATTTATAGCCTACATATCCCCTCACCACAGTCTTTTCTTAACATGTGTTTACTGAGAAGCTCCAGTGGGGGCCCTCAGCAGCTGAACTACTGAGGTGCTTATCAATGACAACACAGGAGATGACTATAGCCCAACACGGTTGACTTCAGTCTTCATCAAAACGCCTTGACTCTTAATTTTGATTTTATTATATTTATATGATATCATTATATTTATAACGATTTTATTTTTGTCATGAACAAGTGGATCTGAAATTGTATCAAGGCAATATACAACACTGTAGCAAGACAGAGCCATGGAAGCTAAGTTATTGGCTAGTCACCATTTCTGTCCTCCTTGGATCCCGTATGCAGTAAGACTCCTGGTCAAAGCCAATATGGACCTTTTAAGATTAAGGTAACATGGGCAATGTCACGGAATCAGGAAACAATGGAGGAAGTTCTTGGGTTAATGCAGCTCTTTTGTCACCAAACTGTAGCTTCACTCATCAACTGTAAGTAACCAGCTAACGTAGTTACGAGAAAAGAAAAGAAGAAACAAAATAGTCTCAATCGCGCATCCTACCATTTGGACCGAATTTGACACAGTGCTGTGCAATTAGCAGACATTGTTGATTGTGGATGGAGCGTGGAACTGACGATTTGATACTAGAGCTGACGGTGGTGGCAGGGACGTTTTCCAAAGAACTTCAGTAGCACAGGCCCATTGCCTGAATTTTTCTCAATTCTGCAATTTGCATAAAGTAGGCACCAGTATAGCCAATCAAAAATCTTTTGAATCCCGGAGGTGAACCTGTCATAGTCTTTTAATTAGCAGGTCTTTGCACAGCCCTCTCCATGAACACATTTTCAAACTTCCCCCTTCATCAAAACGGTGTTGTAAATTAATGGTTGGCAATTTTCCCTCATGCCTCAAATTAAAATACGTATCAGAAAGAACCGGTACTGGGATGGCTAGCTAGAATTTGTAGCAAACTGTCCTGCCAACATTTTGAAACACTTATCACTGGGAGCGTTTTCAGGCTGTGAAGATTTTTATGGGTGTGGCAACAAAAATATAATAGCCCTACTCACTAAAAGTTAGGATAAAGTACGTTATTTGGAGCTTGTTTCTAGCTAAGAACAGTATTCTTTGGGGAGTTATGTGGATGCTTGAGTGAGTATATGTGTGCATGTGTTATGTACATATTGATGCTGACTTTTCAGAAAATATTATAATTATAATAACCACTCATTGAACTTCTAACATGTGATATGCTTATATTTCATGGAACATATGCATAAGCCAAACTGCAAGCTGCTTTTAAAATGAGTGTTCTCTTTGAGATGCCTGGGTGGCTCAGTCAGTTAAGTGTTTGACTCTTGATTTTGGCTCAGGTCCTGATCTCACGGTTTGTGAGTTCAAGCAGTCAGCACTGTCAGCACGGAGCCTGCTTGGGATGCTCTCCCTTCCTCTCTCTCTGCCTGTTCTCCCTCTCTCTCTTTCTCTCTCTCTGTGTCTCTCTAAATAAATAAGTAAACAAACAAGTAAATAAATAAATGCATGTTAACTTTTTTTAATGTGTGCTCTCTTTAAATTTAATACTCATTCGACATCCATAAGGTACACTTTTTACTGATTATGAATGAGGAAGCTGAATCCCCAAACAGTAACTTTTCCAGGATCTTCTAGGATCTATCCAGTGCCAGGGCCCATGTTCATTCCACTAGATCAGGGGTAGGACAAATTCAGGCCTAATTTGCCTTGCTGCCTGTTTTTGTAACGATATTTTATTGGAGCACAGCCGTGTTTATTCATTTACATATGGTCTATGACCGCTTTCACACTCTAACTGTAGAGTCTGAGAGTCACGACATAGATCATGTGGCTGCTAAAGCCTGAAATATTTACTACCTGGCCCTGCACAGAAAATTTTGCTAGCTCCTGCATTCGACTATTCTGTCTGCTTCATGTTTGGGCTATTTTCCATAAATAAGGATATGACTAGACTTTTCCTTTAAGATAATTAGGAGGAACCAAAAGTAAACAAGTAAGGTACAAGCATTTGTTCCTATTATAGTTGCTCAAACACCTGATAAACAAGGTTTATCCCTCCCCACTTCTTTGGATTTTTAGTTGTAAATCAAATAAAACAACTTTGAGGAGTTTAAGTCAAAAGAAGTTTTAGAGCAGGTAATAGCTCCTGAATCAAAGGAGAAACTGGAGAACATATCTTCAAAGGGACCACACATGGTGAGCCTTGCCGAAGCCCTGAACACAGGCACCTGTGTTTGGACCCTGCCCTTAGGCCGCCATCCCTGAGTGAGTACCCAGCACAGCACCCAGATGCACAGTGCTGCTGCTCTCCACACTCCGCGCAGCAGGAGAAAAGTTCTCAAGCGAAGCCTCCAGATTCGAGGCCCAGGCCGACCATCTGGGTGTTTGTACTTAGACAACATGACACTTAAATGACCAAGAGTGCAGGGAAGGAGTATGTCCATCACTGCCATCTGCATCAGTGTCTACAGGGAGGGACATAGCACGCCATACAATGTCTCTTCAGATCAGAAGGATGTCTAAATGCTGAGCTGGAAATTCTGTAAAGGTGCATTGTATCAACCCTTTGACTCCTCATCTCTTTCTTAGTCATCTACTAACTAAAATACAAATACTCCCACCATTTACTCTTCAGCCTATAGGCACAAATAATGAAAACTAAATATCATACCCAACTTTTTTTAATATTTATTTTTTTAATTTGTTTATATTTATTTATTTTTGAGAGAGAGAGAGAGAGAGAGAGAGAGAGAGAGAGAGAGCATGTGCACGAGTGGGAGAAGGGCAGAGAGAGGAGACACAGAATCCGAAGCAGGTTCCAGGCTCTGAGCTGTCAGCACAGAGCCCGACGCAGGGCTCGAACTCACGAACTGCAAGATCATGACCCGAGCCAAAGTCTGACACTTAACTGACTGAGCCACGCAGGTGCCCCTACTATTGATTTATTTTGAGAGGGAGAGAGAGAGAGAGAGAGAGAGAGAGAGACAGGACACCTATGTGTGTGTGAATCAGGGGAGGGACAGAGAGGAGACAGAGAATTCCAAGCAATGCAGAGCCTCATCAACACAGAGCCTGACACAGGGCTCAATTTCACGAACTGTGAGATCATGACCTGAGTCGAAATCAAGAGTCAGACTTAACTGACTGAACCACCCTGGTGCCCCTCATCCCCATTTTTTGATAGTCGTGGGGGTAGAATCTCAGTACTCCACACCCCCACCAATTCCAGAGTCCTTGCCTGTCGTGGTAATTGGAGATATTCCCAAGAGTATCACAGTATATTCATGAACAAGCACAGTACTTTTTCCCGGCAAGTGGTTACAAATTTGCTTTAGCTCCCTTTTGCGCTGATGTACCATAATCCCTTAGTATCACCGTCTGTCACTGGGTTGCTCCAGGACATGCTCCCTTCACTTTATTCCTTTTGCCAGAACCACCTGTAAGTGATCACTTGGTACTCCTGTGGCCACCATCCTCATGGCTGGCATCTGCTACCGTGAGGCCATGTGCCATCAACTCTGAGAAAGCGGCCACCTGTCTTGCTAGACTCCCAGCTTTACCCATATAGCGCCCTCTGGCTGTGGCTGAGGGATATTTTGCCTCCACCCAATCCTTGACTCCATTTAATTGGAGACGGATTTGTGGCCACTGCTTACCCTCCCTCCCCTAAGTCCCTTTAAATAAGTAGAGAAACAATGTCCTTCCTCTGTAGACTTTTAAATAGCACATTTCTAGGGGTGCCTGGGTGGCTCAGTCAGTAAGCGTCCAGCTCGGGTCATGATCTCCCGGTTCGTGAGTTCGAGTCCCGCATCAGGCTCTGTGCTGACAGCTCGGAACCTGGAGCCTGCTTCGGATTCTGTGTCTCCCTTTCTCTCTGCTCCTCCCCCACTCACACTCTGTCTCTCTCTCTCTCTAAAATAAATAAACATTAAAAAAAATTAAATAGCACGTTTCTAAATATTGAGGTTAAAACTCTTAATTTGCATAGACAACTTACTTTTTCTCCATGTATCTTGTACATTATATTCAGTGGCTAAATTGAGTTTGCTTCAGGCAACAGTGAGAACATAATACTTAGAAGCATTATCCTACTCTGATCCTCAAGCTCTGTGGTTGACTCCAACTTGTATTGGATTCTTTTTCTTTTTCTTTTTTTTTTTTTTAATTTTTTTTTCAACGTTTATTTATTTTTGGGACAGAGAGAGACAGAGCTTGAACGGGGGAGGGGCAGAGAGAGAGGGAGACACAGAATCGGAAACAGGCTCCAGGCTCTGAGCCATCAGCCCAGAGCCTGACGCGGGGCTCGAACTCCCGGACCGCGAGATCATGACCTGGCTGAAGTCGGACGCTTAACCGACTGCGCCACCCAGGCGCCCCTATTGGATTCTTTTTCTTGAAGAGAATTCTTTTCAGAATTTCCTATCTTGAAATTTGCCCCTTATCAGTTAAGCTTCAAGTCCTGGGGAGTGTGTGGATATGCATAAAACCCAGTCATTTGCACTCTTCAAATTCCTTTCCCGGAGGCTCCTTTGGCTCTAATATAAATTACTTAATTCAAATACACACCTGGTATGGAGAAAACTCTGAATCACATAGCAAACCTCTGTTCCCCCAATCAGGAAATTATTTTCAAACTCTCATATTTGTATTTCACTTCACTGAAGCGTGAATTCTTTCTATTGAGATTGAAACTTTAAACATAAACAGAGGATTCGTAATTTTTTTCGCATCTTTTATCTCTCCTTTTCACTTATTCAGAAATAAAGATATAAAGATTGCAGATAGCTAATTCTTAGAGAGACTTTATGCCAGGAATTATTTTAAATAGTCTGCATAAATTATCATTTTTGCCCTCACCACGCCCTATAAGCTTATGAGCTCAATGCTATTATCAGCATCCCCATTTTACAGATGGAAAAGTAAAGGCATATAGAGTGTTTGCGCGACCCCATAAGAAACAGGTACGTATTCCATCTCTGGCCCTGGTTCCTGACAATTGCTTTCGCCTTCTGGCACTCAGCTCCTGAAACCTAGGTATGTCTCAAGTGATAATGCTTTTTGTATGCTAATGAGGTGACTAGTGAGGTGACTTTTGTCCATCTGGAGGTCCCTGAGTTGTATCCTTTTATAATAAATAGTTAATCTAGTAAGTAAATCGTTTTCCTGAGTTTGGTGAACTATTTTGAGTTCTATGAGCCATTCTAGAAAATTATAGAAGCCAAGGAGAGGGTTGTGGGAACTTCCAATTTGTATCCAAGCTGGATGGAAGCTGTGGGGGACCAGAGGATCCATGACTTGTCATTGGCTTCTGAGGCTGAGAGTAAGCGGTTGAAGAAAACTAAATAATTACTTGGTATGGGAAAAATCCCCATACATTTAGTAAGTACTGAGAGCAGAGAATGCAGATACTGTGCAGAGTGTGACAAATCAGGGAGGGGATTCATTTTCAGAAATACCAAATAAAAGCTATGCTGTCCAGTGAACAGCAGGTTTACCTGTCGGAAATATGTACGAACCTCCCCCACGATGGTGTCCCAGACCCTCGACACTAAACTGCCTGGCTCTTCTTCCCCTCTCCGTTTTGCGGGCTTAGTTTGCCGGCTTTGCAATGGGCATGTGCGGAAGAACAAAGGGAGCAGGGGCTGAGAGTCTCTGCCTCACCTTAGGGAAGACAGACTTTTTCCAATCAGACTCTTTTTTGCCTTAGGTGGGCATAGGTGGCCTCTGGATAAGGCTGCGATCTCTGTAGGTATTCCGCCAATGAGGAACCAGGGGAGGGACCTGCCTGCTGGGAAATAAATTGCTTGCTGTAACTGCCCCAGATGTGCCTGTCCATCAGACACCCTAGCTCTTGCAAGGACGTTGATTAAAGCCTCGCCTCGCTGTGCTCTCAATCTCAGTGCCCCTCCTTCGACTGGGTCAGTGGGCTCCTTCCTCACAAGGGAAAAACAACGTGAGAGTTTTTCTTTTGGTATGGCCATATTCAGAGACACCCTCTTAGTATGTAACAGTCAGAAATCAAACCCATGTGGTTGGACTTTGGAGTTTGTCCTTCTAAACACTGTGTTTTCTATCTTTAATAATAAGTGTTTTTCAAGAAAAAAAAAAAGGTAAGAATTGGCTTTCAATTACTTGGCTTAGCTCTCTAGTAGTTATTTATTTTTCTACAGTGTTAGTGATGAGGATGCCATTTTTTCATATAATTAATTTCATTTTTTCAGTATCTAATCAGTGTAAGATATTTCATAGTACTTGATAAATCCTTTGATTTATATTATTATTCTTGTACACTTATATTTGCAGGGTTATTTGTTTCTTCATTATGTATAAACAGATGTATTATGAAATAAAGTTCAGCTCAACCGAATCTCATTGCATACCTTACTAACTATTAAATTCTCAAGGTTCAACACAATTCCTGGAACATTCTTTTGTGCCCAATAAATATTTGGTGAATAAATATATAAATTCATTCATTTGCATCAGGCACTGTTCCATATGCTAAAGTCAAAAAGGTAAAATGAAATGTTCTTCTTGACCATATGACATAAACATATAAAAAGATAATAATGCGATGCAATAAATACTAAGGTGGGTAAATCCAGAACACTAGTGAACATGGAAAATTGATTCATATTTATGCTTCCATGACATTTATAGAGGCAGAGATTTAAAAGCCATATCACAGGGCTTTAGTTTTTGTATGTGCACATACATATTCCTTTTTTCTTTCATGTTTCAAGATGACCCTGGTAATGGTAACACTGTAATGTTGAGAGTAACTAGGGAGAGGTCGCTTGGTGCTGATATGCTTTACAAATTGAAACATAAGCGGTCAGTGTGTTGTCTGTTTAATATCTGTAGCCAAAGTCTTGGGTTCTTTTGATCTTTGTAGCAATGACTAATTATCCTTTAATAGCCAAAGAAAGCTCTATTCCAAAGGGAATGTTTTACATCTATTTCTGCTTAGTTCACACTTCAGGTTTATCTCTCCCTGCCATCGATACTTGGCTGCCTGACTGAATGTGGGGTATTTTCTCCAGCCCACCCTGGCTTCAGTTAAAGGCAGATCCTTGTTCCTCTCTTGGCCAAGATACCCTCTGATACACTACATTTGGTTAGTGTATCCCATCAGTCAAGATACGTTCTGTTAATCCCTTTCCAATGGGGATAATTTACCAAGTACTTAGTGCATGTTGTGGGAAATAAAAGAGAAAAGAAGTCTTGTTCCTTATTCTCAGATATTCAAAATATGGCTAAAAAGACAGAATTCCTATGCAGGAAATAACTGAAAAACAACACAAGTAAGGAATAAGAGGTAAAATGAATGTAACCGGCAATGAGTGTTATAAGGAAATCTTTTTATCGTGTCATAATCAAACTGTTGAAAATAAAGACAAAGGCGAGAACCTCGAAAACAACCAGAGAAAACAGACATCACCTAAGGGGACAATGATTTGAATGCCTGTGGATTTCTCCTCGGAAGCCATGAATCAGTGAGATTATCAAGTGCTGAAATAAAATAAAAGAACTGTCAACCTAGAATCCAATATTCCACACAAATACCCTTCAGAAACAAAAGGGAAGAAAAGGAAACTAAGATAATTCATTGCCAAGAGACCCGCTCACGAAGTTCTTCAAAAGAAGGGTAGTGATTCCAGAATGAAAACTGAAACCTCAGAAATGAAAGAAGGAGGAAAAGAAATGGTAAATATCTGGTTAATCTAATAGACTATTCTTCTTCCTTTGAGTTTCATAGAGTATCTTTAATAGTTGGAAGCAAAAATTAAAACATTTATTCATGGAGTTTTTAATGCACATTTAATGTACATTGTAATAGTTAAGACAAGTATGCCATAAACAGGAGAAGGTAAAAAGGCTGATACCGTGGTAAGGGTTTTACGTCTCACTTGGAATAATAAAGTATTGATTCTAAGTAGAACATGAAAAGCACATTTTTTAATGTTATAATCTTTAGAGCCACCACAAACATAACTATTCAATGAGATGCAGTAAAAAATGTACTAGAAGATTAAAACGAAATGAAAAAAAGAAAAGAAAAGAAAAGAAAGCTTCCAAGGCATGAAAATAAAAAAAACATAGAGTACAGACAGAAAACAAATAATAAAATGGTATACCTAAGTCCAAAATATCAAAAGTCACATTAAGTGTAAATCTAATTTTTTTATATTAATGTTTATTTATTTTTGACAGAGAGAGAGAGAGACAGAGCACGAGCAGGGGAGGGGCAGAGAGAGAGAGGGAGACACAGAATCTGAAGCAGGGTCCATGCTCTGAGTTGTCAGCACAGTGCCCGACAAGGGGCTCGAACTCACAGACCACAAGATCATGACTTGAGTCCAAGCCGGACGCTCAACCGACTGAGCCACCCAGGCTCCCCTAATGTTTATTTTTCAGAGAGAGGAGAGAGCGAGAGCGCATGTGTGTATGAGAGAGAGAGAGAGAGAGAGAGAGAGAGAGAGAGAGAGGGAAAGAGAGCACAAGTGGCGGTGGGGTAGAGAGGAAGGTAGAGAGAGAATCCAAACAGTTTCCCTCCTGTCATCAAAGAGTCTGACTCAGGGCTACATCCCACATGGTGAGATACGACCTGAGCCTAAATCAAGAGCCACATGCCTAAGCTAACCAGCCATCCAGGTGCCCCAAAACTGTTTTGAATTTTAATTCTGATAATGATTATAAAACCTATTCATGTATTACAATTCATAGAATCATACACCAGAAAAGTCAATTTCACTGTATGGTAAATCAAAAGTAATAAAATAAAATGTTCTCAAGTCCATGAATTCTCCCACCCATACATAGACATTATATGCCCATACGGTATTTTTATTTTTATCTCCTGATACTGGAACAAGGTATTTTTCTACATAGATTTTTTTTTCTACCTGATGAATGTTAAAGTCAGAATAAGGGTTATCTTTTGGGGGAAAGGGGAAGCTTTTACAACAGAATTCTTAAAAGTCGTGGGCTTCTAGTAACGTTTAATATCCTGATCGTTGTGGTATTTATATGGGTGGGTACATTTTCTCTAAATTCACCAAATGATCAATGCTGTCTACAATGTGCATTTAAAAAAAAATTTTGAAATTAAAAGTGTAAAACAAACAAGGTGAAATGAAAGTTGAAAAAACAAAACAAGGGGTGCCTGGGTGGCTCAGTCGGTTGAGCGTCTGGCTTCGGCTCAGGTCATGATGATCTCATAGCTCGTGAGTTCGAGCCCCATGTCAGGCTCTGTGCTGACAGCTCGGAGCCTGGAGCCTGCTTCAGATTCTGTGCCTCCCTCTCTCTCTCTGCCCCAACCCACTCGCATTCTGTCTCTGTCTCTCTCAAAAATAAATAAACATTAAAAAAAAAGAAAAAAACAAAACAAAACAAAACACCTCAATAATCTCTTATACAGCATTTAAAACCCATTCAAGGTGTTAAATCCCCAAACTCCCAGAGAATTGTCACTGCTGCCTTAATGAGCCCACAGCAGTGTGACTGCATCCAAATTGCAAAACTTGACGTATTTTATTAAAATCATTCATGCATGCGTGTGTGTGTGTGTGTGTGTGTGTGTGTGTGTGTGTGTGTCTGCGTGTACCCATTCGTGTACTCTCACTGTCCTGACTAGAAATATGGTGCTTAATCTTCCAATTCTGAGTACTCTGCAAGCACATGGCTGCAGTCCTATATTGAATGAAGGGCAAATAAGGAAGTACGTAGAACTACCATGTCTCGTAATGATCCACACAGTTCCTGGTTTCTTTCTCCTGGTGTCTTACCACCATCCTTCCCTAGCTTCAATGTAGCAGAGGCTGCATTATCGAAACAAGTCCTGTTTTCCCTTTGATTCTTTGCTTCACTGCCAATACCACCAGTATACTATTGATGCCATGATACCTGTCGCAGACAGGAGAGATATATGCACAGAGATGCACGGTAGCAGATGTGTCTCATGAGATCCTAGAAATGATAGTACTCGGAGAGAGAAACATAATGTTCCAGTGTATCGAAATTTTATAGACAAGGCCACAGGACTATCCCTAACTTGTCTGATATCCATGCTGTCTTGGAATTGATTTTCTTTAGGTATGGACCCTGAGTAAAAGGATTGGTTATATCTAATCTTATCTGGAAGGTGAAATTAATGTGAATTTTAAAAAGCCCACCCCAGTTCTTTGGTGGCTTTACTATAGTTGCTGTTCTTAGTGACAATGAAATATTCTATGGAAAAAATCCTGGCATGCATGTAACTTGCCAATCCCTCATTGACTTATGGCCATGCTTAATCTCTATAATAGTCATTGAATTTATTTGGTGATTTTAGGATGAATGATCATATTGGCCATATTAATTTTAGTTGATATAGAGAGTGTTCATTTTTCTACTTATCTGACCTTGTAAAAATTATTACTTAGGATTGATCTCCATTAAAAAGTGGAGCAAAAGAAATGTACTTGAAAGCTCTTGGGGTCAAAACAAGAAGAAAAGATTTGATTCATATCATCTCTACTTATTTCCATCAAAATTAGTGTCCCTTGACCTTTGGTTTTAGGCCTCTGCATATTAGTCTCTCATGGGATAAACTTTTTTTTTCCCCTTCTAAGTCTGTGTAATTAAAGAGAGATCAAAGTGATAAACTTTTTCAAGTGAATATTAGATTCCCCTTCTACCTGAACAATCAGGTTAAAAAGTTTAAACCTCCAAGGAATATGAGTTGAGATACTTCAACAGATTTGAAGAGTCAAAAATGGTAAATTTACAACAGAAGCTGGACTCATCTTAGTTCTCAAGCCCTGAATTAATCTTACAAGTTATATAAAATTCTATGCAATTGCCTAATTCCATGTAGAGAGCAAGGACATTCTTCAAGATTGAGTCACCTGCTTTTTTATGTTTAAAAAGAAGGAAATCAATGCTTGGTACTAAGCTGGTTAATATGTATAGTGGATTTTTTTAATGAGTACTTAAAAGGAATAATAATAATTAGAATAATAATACTAAGCTTTTAGAAAATGCTTTTTATCTTCAAAGCATTTCACAAAAGTGTATGGAGTTAATCTCTGCACCCTAAAAGCAACTTGCCAAAATATTTTGTTTTATGACAGATGCCTTTCAGAAGGGTTTCACTCATCTTTACATTTCCATATGTAAAAAAAGGGGGGGTTGCTGAAAATAAAATCTATCAAAGCCTTTCTTTTCAATGCAAATTATTAGCTTCTTTTTATTCTTTCTAGAGGGAAGAAATGTTCAGATGAAACTTACTATAAGCCCAATTCAGTTGCATTTGTGTTATAAAGGTCATTTTACGTAGGACTGTGAGGTTCAGCTGTTCTCTGTCTCCACTCAGGTCCAAACAAATGGAAATAGGCTTAATGTCAAAGGGCTAAGTAAATATCTTTTCAGATACTTACTGCTGTACAAGAATTAAATTCACTCAAAAATCCTTACTAAAAGTAGTAATTTAGTGGAGACTGAGCTAGCTGGGCCTTATTATTTTGATGGAGTTAAAGCCTTCTTTCTGTTTCTGGACGAGCATTTGCAGATATATCCAGACCTGACCGTACAGAACACACAAGTATTAAATGGAAGGATCAGAGTGAGGGCAGGCTGCAGCAAACTCTGGGGACATGGCGGGGGTCCCCAGCACCTTTGTTCTCTGTCTCATTTCCCTGGATTTAATTAGACTCCAGTTAATGACTTCCAAGCTATACAGTGATAAAAGATGCCTGCCTAGCACTCCATTTTTTTTTGTTTCTTTCCTCATTTTTATTTAAACAAATATGTTAGCAATCATATTAATTGTTCAAAAAATAAAGTTAGAAAGGTGAATAGGAAGGAAACAAAAGTAAAATTTCCCTCATCCCTATTAGAGATAATATTACTAAATTCTTCTGGACCTTTCCAATTGATATCTTTTTTAACAAAAACAGGTTCTCACTATACTTGTATAATTAAAAAAAATTTTAAACCTTGTATATATCTTTATAACTCTTCATGACAATATGAATATATACACCATTGTTCTAATTGTTATATGTCATTCTATTTCTTTTAAATTTTATTTATTTACTTTGAGAAAGAGAGAGAACACACTCGAATGGGGGAGGGGCAGAGAGAGAGAGAGAGAGAGAGAGAGAGAGAGAGAGAGAGAGAGAGAGAGTCCTGAGCAGGCCCCACACTGCCAGCACAGATCCCCATGTGGAGCTCGAACTCACCAACCGTGAGACTATTATTACCTGAGTGGACACCATAGGTGGGACCCTTAACCAAGCCACCCAGGCACCCCTGTCATTTTATTTCTTAATGTTATTTACTAAATATACTGATCCTCAAATATACCATATGATAAAAATAAGGATTGCTTAAGAATACACTGTCACATTAGAATGTGACATTAGAATCTCCAGGAAAGTGTCTTAAGAATATTTTTGGCAAGCTCTCCTGGTTATTTGGGAAACACTGATTTAAGCCATATTTTGTATACTTCATTTAATTCTCATTAAAAAATAACTCTCCAGTATTATATCCATTCATCGTGTTCTAGCTTGATTGTTTTCTGAGTTTAATTCGAAGAGGTAGAATAACTTACTCACATGATATGCACATTTGAAATCTTTTAGCATACATTGCCAAAGTATTCTGAGTCAAGCTATAAGCTCTATTAATTTATATTTTTACAATACCGGTTGTCAGGAGCAAAGGTGTTGTGCAAAATGTTTGTATATGCTCCCCTTTGGTGGCATTGTGCTTCCGGAGCAGATGATGAGCAATTCATGTTCAAATCAGTTAAATTTTTAACCTTTGTAACTAATTAACTAACTAACGAACTAACTAAAAACAACAGCAACAACAAAAGATACATAGATAGATAAATAGATACATAAATGAATTCTAAAGCAAGTTCAACTCATTTTGTAGAAAGCATCAAATATGTAACTTAGAAAAGAATTTCTTGTTCACTCCCTCCCTTTTCCAAATATTAATTATCTAGATATCAACTATGGAATTTTGAAAGTAGCATTTTGACAGCTCTTCTAAATCAAATATTCTTTAAGTTTGGTTATTCATTAAACCATATGGGGTAATTATTAAAAAAAAAAAAACAGATTTCCAAGACCACTTGAATCAGTGAAAAATGTTTCTGGAAATCTGCATTTTTCTAAACCTTGTTAGATATATCTCATGCAAGAGTCAGGCTGGACAACTTCTGTTCTGGCCCACATTCCCAATTTTGTAGAGAAGAAAAGGAGCCCGGGATGATTCATTGTTTCGCCCATAGTAGATGTAAGTAGATGACAAAACTAATTAGAAGCCAGATCCCTGGGATGCCTGGGTGGCTCAGTCAGTTGAGCATCTGACTTCAGCTCAGGTCATGATCTCTGGGTTCTTGGGTTCAGACCCCGCTCAGTGGGCTCAGTGCTGACGGCTAAGAGCCTGGAGCCTGCTTCTGATTCTGTGTCTCCCTCTGTTTCTGTCACTCTCCCCCTCACACTCCGTCTCTTTCTCTGAAAAATAAAATAAAAACGTTAAAAAAAAAAAAGAAAGAAAGAAAAGAAAAGAAGCCAGAACCCTGTGTTTAGATACAGTGTACTTTCTGGTATTTCACTGTTTTCTGATGGGGTCTATGCATTTATCAAAAAAAAAGGGGGGGAGGCATTTTTATTAAAATAAAAGCTAAAAATAAAAGCTATTCTAATTCAATTATACTCAGACATATAAAACCTGATAAAGTAGATAATGTTGCTTTAATAATCAATAAAATAGCACTTAATGCTTTTAGTTTTAGAATAAGTATGGCTTTCCTATCAATAGAAAATAAAGAGAAATATTTCAGAACTTTACCCAAATAAAATGTGTTTCACATAACTGCCCACTTGTCTTTCCAAAGAGCCCCTATTTAAAATCTGTGCTTTCAATTCTTCAACATGTATCAGGAAGGAAGCCTCATTTCTGTACTAATGGTCTTTAAGAAAGCTTTTCTTTTGTAGTTATTCAACTTCCTTTTACCCTGAGCACATGCCTGGAGGAAGCCATGAAGATATAGGAAGGAGGAATAGGACGGGCTTTTCAAGAGCATTGGACACATGAAACATCCATCGCTAAGCCTAAAATCCTTAAAGCTTTCTCTATTTTTATTACCAAGTAAGTTTATTCCAAATCCATGGTCACTATGTTTTTCTTATTCTTCCTTATCTTCTTCATACGTTAAAAAGTATGTGATTCTAGACTGAGTTACGTTATTGGGTTAGATTGCTTCCTAAACAAATATGTATAATTTTTGCTCCAAGAAAAGATCTACAGTCACATGTAATATGTATAAGCAATTTGACCTGCTCACTTGGAATTACTCAGGTGAAACCCTCTTTCCTATGATATATATATATATATATATATATATAATATCATATCTAATATATATATATTAGATAACACTAATGATGTTATATATAACATATATATATGTCATTAGTGTTGCAGAATTTAGAGGCATTTCAATTCTGTGCCAATATTTCCATTACTTTTATCTTTTTCAAAAGTTTACCACCCTGAATAGGAATTTCTCATGGTTGGCATCACCTAACTATTGTGCTCCTTCTAAGTGATATAAATGAGGAGGCAGAGTATTTTTTTTAAATTTTTTCCACTGTAAAATACTTCCTTGATGGTTCATTTTGGAAAAACAAGTTTTTTACATAAATTTGCCAACAACAGAGTTGTTGAAGATATGAAGTGTTTTAATGTATTCAAGGTTAAAATTTTAAAAGCATCATTTCATTGGATTGCATGTGCTTGTGTGTGTGTGTGTGTGCATGTGTGTGCATACAGAAAGTGTCATGAGAAGAAATAATTTACTGAAGGAACTGGCCTTTATATACATTCTTATATGTAGAGTGTACCTCTGACAAATAGATATGTGCATATGTGCCCATAATAATTGTTGCAGGTGTATGTTGCATCCAGTTAGATGTTGCTCAAGCTTCTTAAGTTTAATACATTAAGTATGGAGTCTTCCCTTTGCCCCATCACATTCAAATTTACTTCTTGCATTCTAAGTTTCTATAACCAGCATCAATATTGTTCACCATCCTCTCCCCAATACATGGAGGGTCATCAAGTCCTGAGGATTTTAATTCCTATGGCTAGATTTTCACCTAATTGTATTCCACGGAATGTAAGTTTTGTGGGATGTTAATAAGTGTTACTTAAAAAGGTGGGGGAAGGGGCACCTAGGTGGCTCAGTCCGTTAAGCGTCCAGCTTCAGCTCAGGTCATGATCCTGTGGTCCGTGGATTCGAGCCCTGCGTCGGCTCTGTGCTGACAGCTCAAGAGCCTAGAGCCTATTTCGGATTCTGTGTCTCCCTCTCTCTCTGCCCCTCCCTGACTCATGGTCTGTCTCTGTCTCTCTCAAAGATAAATAAACATTAAAAAATTTAAAAAAAATAATAAATAAAAATAAATTAATTAATTAAAAGGTGGGGGGAAAAAGGGGAGGAGGTGGAGAAAGCAAAAAGAAAGTATTCTTGGGTAATTGCATTTGGAGACCATCACATTAAGCAAATCAAATATACTTCTTAATTCAGGTTTTGATGGAAACTTGACAGAATTAAAATGCAGTATAGTCACCATTTTTAAACTAGATTCATCAGCAGTGCCTGGGTGGCTCATTTGGTTAAGCGTCTGACTCTGGATTTCAGCTTAGGTCATGATATCAGGGGCATGGGATCAGGCCCCATGTCAGGTTCTGTACTGAGTAAGGGGCCTGCTTAAGATTTTCTCTCTCCTTCTCCCTCTGCCCCTCCCCAGCTTTCAGACATGCTCTCTTTCTCAAAACAAACAAACAAACAAACAAACAAACAAAAACACACACAAAAAACTAGCTTCATCAAAGAACTGTTTCACTGAACATTTTGGGAAACCTGTTGAGTCCATTCCCATTTAACTGTCTCTCCACCATTCCTGGAGTCTTGACCACCCTTTACTTGGTTTCTGCTGAGAGCGCTCAACTCTCATCCTTAGCCTTATGCACATAGTGCTCCAAGCCTATACCTCCCAGGCCTCACTCTCATTCCAAACTTCCAACTGCTGTCACAGTGAACTTTCTACACTGAATCTGCACCTCAAATCTCTCCAAGGCAAAGTCCGGATGCCTTAACGTAAAAGCAAAGTCCTTCATGGCGTCACATCGTTGCCTCTGTTCTGGGTACAGAAATGCCCTGTGCTTTTTCCTTCTCCCACATAACTGCACACATTACCCTCTCATTTCTCGATCCTATGCCTGGCTAGCTGATGCTCTCCTTTATAAACTGCCATGGGAGTCCTTTCACAGAGCCATCCCCTTCGAATTGCTCCCTGACCTCCCAAGTCTGTTGTGGGCATGCTTTCTCCACCTCACCATCATACCACACCCTGACTCACCCAGACCTCTGGGCACCTGAGTGAATTTTAATTGCTGACTTACTCGTTTTTTCCCCCGCCCAGGAGCTTGACATTCACCTTTATGTCTGCAAAGTGGCTCACATTAATGTTCAAAAATGATTAGTTGGTGAATTAATTTTCATACCATCTAACAATATCAATCTTAGCATCAGGATGGACCCATCAGGATTCTAGTGTCGACGAACACCGTGGGAGCAGGTGATATGGTCAAGTGACGTAAAACTCAGGAGCCAAACAGTTGTCACAGCTCTGTCACTTACTAAGTGTGTGGCTTTGGGCACATGACGTGATTTCTTTTTACTTCATTTTCACTTATTTTATTTTTTGAATATTTTTAGATATTTTATTGTTTATTTTTGAGAGAGAGGGAGAGCAAGCCCAAGCTTATTTAAGTTTTTAGTGGAAAAAAAAATAAAACAAAACCTGCTGCATACCCTTTGTTTCTGATTCCTGATCCCATCATACTTCCCACTGTCTTGAAATCAGATGAAAAGGTTGGAGTTCTGACAACCTTCTTGGACTATGGAGTAAACATGGAATGCAAGCCACACATGACAAAGCAACAAGAAAGAAGCCCGGGTCTCTGATTTCACTGACACAGCGACAGTGCTGTATTTTATCAACAGAAAGAAAAGCCTATTTTGTTTAGGCACGGGTCTTTGAAGATGTTTTTATAATTTGCATTTGGACGTAATTCTACATAATACAAACAACAATTTAGGTAAATATATATATGATGACACAGATGAACAGAGAAGATAGAGGCTTGAAAGAAAGAAAAAGACTGCCATTCCTTATGCTTAGTTATCACCCTGCATATTTGATATGATCATTAATTTTTAAGGTTCTATAATAGGGGAAGTAAAGAATATAAATATTTTTCCATCACCCACTAGGTGTTATACCTGTAGAATATGCTTTATAGTCTTTCATTTTGAGTAGCAAATGCAGCTTCCCTTCCCCAAATGCTCAACAAATTTTAATACTAAAGTCAAACTGCCTTTTTATGGTAATGTAGCAAGTGTAACCGATCTCCATTATTGTGTGTCATAGAGTTTTTCTCCAGAATTTGTCTTATATTCTAGAATCATAAAATTTTTGAGGTGACAAAGACATATCTTTCATTGTCTGTAGAATGAAAAAAATTGGTTTACATGATCTAAAAATGGTTAAGTAATAAACACTGGAAAAAATTCAGATCACTTGACTCCAAGTTATTTTTACATTTTGTCTCATTGTTGTAGAGAATATTAGAGTCTGACGAGGATGTAGAAGTGACTACACAACTTGAAAATAATGTTTGTTATATTTATGCAGCTTTAGTGATCTCTAGTTGACTTATGTAGACTGACTTGTTTTCCTGGTTTACCCTCTTAAGAGGATTCAGTTTCTCCATATCCATTACAACATCCATCATCGGTTTGATGTTAATAACAAACTGCAATGTACTTGAAAAGTCCAAATTGCTAAGATTTCTGAATCCCAGGCATGTGATGTCTAAGACAATGATGCCCTTAGTTATGGTTCTCCTTAATTTATCTGCTTATTTCCATTCTTGCCCCTGTAGTCTATACTCAACAGAGTAGCCATAGGAATGCTATTCAAACTGGATTGCATCCAGTTATTTCTCTTCTAAAAATTCCCAGTGGACTCCCAATTTCAAAGTTAAACCTAAAGTCTCCCCTAGGCTTTTAAGATCCTACATCATCAGTCCCCCCTCCATCACCGACCGGCCAGCCTTTGTCTCCTACTGTCTTCCCTCAGTCATACAGCTCCAGGCTTATTGGCCTTCTCTCCCTTCTCTGTACCCAGAGGGTATGACCCCCAAGGACTCTTCCATCAGCCTGGACAGCTCTCCCTCAGTCATCCAGGTGAATCACCCCTTTACTTCCTTTTTTTTTTTTTTTTGCTGTAATGCCAACTTCTCAATTAAACAACCACTCTGTTTAAAAAAAAGAAATTAACATTTACTTACTGTTGAGAGACCAAGACAGAGCAAGAGTAGGGGAGGGACAGAGAGAGGGAGACACAGAATCTGAAACAGGCTCCAGGCTCTGAGCTGTCAGCACAGAGCCCGACGTGGGGCTCGAAACCATGAACGTTGAGATCATGACTTTAGCCGAAGTCGGATGCTTAACCGACTGAGCCACCCAGGTGCCCCCAGCCACTCTGCTTAAAATGTAATCCCCAGTGTCTGTAATTTTTCATTATTCACCTCTGTTTCCTCCATAATATTTTTAGCCATAAAAATGTACAATTAATTCTTAGTGTTATGGTGTATCGCTGCCTACTAGAAAGTAATGTCTATGAGAACACAGATGTGAATCTGTTTATTTCCCAGTGTGCCCATAGTTAGAATAGGAAGTGCTCAAAGTAAACTTTTTTGCTTACATAAATTCATCCCAAGTCTTAGACTCCTGGGCAGAACCTGGTCTTTGTAAGGAAAGTATTGGAAAGAAGTCTGAACGCATTTTGTATTGAAATTCTTGGAACAGAGCTTTCTAATTTCAGCAATTATCTCTTTGTGCTTTCAAGTAAATTAAAAGAAACATGAAATTGGGAGCATCCTGCAATGAAATGAAGGGAGATGCGACAGCATTGGTTGACTTATTTCCATCATTTCTCTCTCTTCTCTAGAGTGTGTTTCGTCTACATTCTAAACTTCTCTTGAAACCATGTGCTCTCTATTATTTCCTCTCAATCCCCAGGTCAATGCTCTCGGACAAGCTGTTCTTAGCTCTGCTGTGTTGTGTCACTGTGTCACCTCACAGCACCTTTCTCCTCATGGAGCCATGACTACCCTTTCTTATTAGGACCACTGGCAGTTTCATCAAGCCAGTTAGGGGCCCACATGGGGTCCGTTTTGCTCACCATGGAAATCCTCTTGACAGGCACATTTCTTCACCCAGAATCAATGACAGATAAATACCAATTAAATACACAAAACTTTTACCTAAACCTTTTCTGTAGTTTCCCATCTGCTCCCTTGACTTAAATTTCTCCCCTGTTTCTTCCACCCAACATTCTGCAGAAGCAGTATTTTTTATAAAAAATAAAATGTGTTCAATTCTCTTTCTTCCTTACAACCATTTATTACCTACAGGAAGAATCCAAATCCCTTCAATGTCTCCACAATATGACCCCAGACTCCCTTTATTGCTTTCTCTCTAGTGATTCATTCTACATCTCTTACATTTTGGGTATAGACCAAACATTTCTTTAAAAATGTCTACCTCTTCGTAACAAAATGCCATTGTATATACTGCTTCTGCCTGGAAGGTGGTCTATTCATTTCATAACCACCTTGGTTTTGCAAGTCTTTGGAGTTGACTGATATCGTTAGTATAATAAAAAGCCCACCCATTGTCCTTCTACTTGCTCATGACCCCATCCTGTGATATTTATAATATACACTTTATTTTATAAGCTTCACTGTTTATAGGTTATATAAGCTTCACTGGTTATATTTTATAACCTTCACTTTCACTAGTGGGTTGAACAGGACTTGACCAGGAAGAAGAAGTTGCCGAATGGTGCCCCGCCCTACCCTCCAGGTTCCAGTTCTGAGTTCCTACAGTGAAGGGAGATCAGGATTAAATTTGGTTGCATTATTCCTGAGAATATTTGTGAGCCACGTGGGATAAGTATGGCCTTGGATCCTCTGTGCCAGAGAGACAGGCAACGGGGGATTAGACCAACATCCTCAGCTGAAAACTAGTCAGAGCTTGTTATAACAGATGTCTCAGCACAGTCCAGCTGTGAGTATTCACCAAATGACCTAACAGATGGAGAGTGGGCAAAGGTGGGAAGGAAGATAAGAACAGGACACACGCTTCACGTTGACCTTGGCTAAGGTAATAGTGCAAAGGTACATGTAAAACATGTCTCTGGGGACCACCCAAAATGACCTTCTTACAAGCTGAAAGAAGTGAATATCCGGTAACTTGGTAAAAATGCAAGATAAAAACATATTTTATCATTATAGGAGAGTGAGGCCAGGGCATTTAGAAAGTAAAGATGTTCAGCTTAAGTGCCATGACTTCGCCAAAGCCTTTACTGAAAACTTTATCTCTGCCATCCTGCCCTTTCGAAAAACTTTTCATATGCCACTAGTTTAATCCTAGACTCTAGACACACTAGCCTCCTAGCTGTTCTCAGATAAGACATCTTTGTACCTCAGGGCCTTTGTACTTGCTGTCCCTTTTGCCTTAAACTTCCTTTCCCTCAAAGGCTATGTCACTAGCTCCCTCATTTCCATTAGGTATTCGCTTAAAAGGACTTACATAAGTCTTTCCCTAGCTACCTAAAATTTCTGTACTCTCAGCATCACATATCTTCTTTCCATGCTTTGTTCTTATCCTCCGAGGCACAATTATATCTATTGTTATTATATATTAATAATTATATTAATTATATTATAATTATATGCATCCATTATATATTATATACACACACGTATATATGTATGTGTGTATATGTATATTTACTTATGTTGATTTCTGTCTGTTTCACCCATTAGAATTTAAGCTCCCTGTATTTGTCCTCACTGCTGCATCCTCATTGGCTAGAAGAGTGTGTGGCCCCTAAAAAAATACTCAACAAGTGTTCATACAATGAAGGGATGATCTGGCTATATGTCTGTTTCCTCCACTGAGCAATGAGCTCCGTTCAGCTGGAAGTGACGAGATGATGGCTTACTTACTTTTCCACCCCTCCACCAAGCACAATCATTACGTGCCACACATGATGACTCATGTTTGCTACTTCTTTCCTTATGTCAATAAAATCTATGTGTGGGACCCCTCCACTTCATTCACCTTGCAGACTTTTTCTGTCATGACATCCTGTACAATTGTAAGCGTCTTTTTGCGATGCTTCATTGAATTCTCAAAGCCGTAGGTGTGAGGGAGAGATTGTTGTTCTCATTTCACAGCCAGGGAGATTAAGACACATGAGAAATAAGACCCATATTTAAGTCAGTGACATGGTCAGGATTAGAATCCAAAATGTACTTGAGGTAGGATCCCCTGAGTCATACTCGTTCCAATGAATTACCCTCGGATAAGTATTTTGGAGGAGAAATAAATCCTTTTGTTTTCATCAGGGAATCTATTTGTTGACATCTGTCTTTTTCAAAGACAGAAGGGGTGTGTGGATATTTCTTTTTCCTCTTGAAGCAGAAGAGAAAAAATTCACATAGCTAAAAATCTTTAAAAATTAAGTACATTTAAGGGGGCAGTCAGCACCTGGAGGTCATTTTCTTCATTCAAATCACCGTAAGTTACATAAAAAAAAAGCAAACATTATAGATATACTCAATTCAAGAACTTTGGGATACATTTCAATAATTTCATAACAAGGAAACATGTGGAAATAAGAAATGTAAGTCTATGAAAAGGACCTAAAAATTTAGCACCCATTTAAGGACATCTTGTTATGTGGGAGTCTGCTTAGAAGTACCTTTTAAGTAAATGTTTATGAATAAACATTCAAATTCCTGTATGAAAGTAGTTTAGCTACAAGGCAAAAATATTTCTTCTAAGCACTTCTATTGCAGACTGGTAAGTGGAAGAAACAGGGGAAATTGAAGGCAGGGGAACAGTTAGGAGAACACTGCAATGGTTTGGGTAAATCTTTACTTCATTCAATCAATATGTATTCATCATCCACCTTGCCAACAGGGATGTCCTGGTAAGCGAGCAAGGCAGACCCAGGCTGGGCCATTAGAGGGCTTGGTGAAACTGACCAGTGATCTAAGATACGATGGATAACTATGGCTCCGGAAAGACATAGGTGCTACGACTTTATAAAGTGGCATGACCTAACGTCCTGTAAATGCTTCAACCAAAAGCAATGGTCTGAGGATTTAGAGGAAAAATGTGGGGAATAAGCTTAGAAATTCCCTAGGCTTGCACCGATGAGTTAACAAGGCATAAAGAATTACAAAGCCATGGGATGCTCACACTCAAGTTTGGGTAAATAAGATTAGGTGAATACAGATAGAGAAGAGGGCTAAGGCCCCCAGAATAAAGTAGGGGGGGCAAAGGCCCCCATTAAAAAGGTATATGAGGTAAGCAAGATTAGGTATTCAAGGTGAAAACACCCCCAATTTAGTACTATAGCAGAAAGCTGTTTTCACAGGAAAGAAGGACCAAATTAGGTAAACAGGTAAATAGGGCTATAGACCCCTGAACTGCAGGTGAAGCTGCCCAGAGCAGATCTGATTAACAAAAGAAAGGTGCCTTGTTAACCCTGAGGTTACTTGCTCTGTCTTATCCCCTAGGATGGCTAAGATAAATAGAGGTGGTGCCTCCCTCCCATCTCTCCGCTGTAAACAACTTTCCACCCTGGCCGCCAGTGCCAGGATTTTGTTTTACATTAACCCAAACCCCTAACCCTGAATATCTTTGAGACCCCCTTTCCCTCACCCCCATGACTTAATGTTCACAGTTGCATTGTCTCTTTGTGCACGTCCATCATCATGTTTGTAAACCTTCTGATCCTAATAAAAACTGGACAAGGACCCTTATTTGGGGCTCTTGTCTTTTCCTGAGCATTAGCCATCTTTTGCATTTAATCCTGCATCCCACTTTCTGGCTAGACAAGAAAGAACTTTAGACCCAGAGTCTACGACAGAAAAATAAATCCAACAAATATTTAGAATGTAAAATCAACATAACTTCTAGAGAGAGGAGAGGAGGTCAGGGTTTGTAGGAGTGTGAGAGAGAAATGTAGAAAGAAGACTATGACTCTTTAACATTATGAAGAAGATTCTAGAAAACCTTGCCCCTACTGCCTTCCATTATTCTTCTCTCTCACTTATTCTTCAACATTACATTCCTAGCTTTCATGGAACTTCACATGTACATGGTTTTGCTCATGTACTTCCTGGAACTGCACCCCTCTTTCTGCAAGTGTCTACATCTTATCAATACTCAAAGGTTCATATGTGTTATGACCCCCTTCAGGAAACTTCTGTGGCTCAGTATTCAGGTTCATCCTATTCCCTGATGCTCCCACAGCACTTTGTTTACACCTAGATGAAAATCCTTAAATTATAATTTTGACAGCTTCCTATGGACCAGGGTAGGTGCAATTTGTTTGAACTCTACTTTGCATTTTAATACAAATACTTTGTATTTTTATATTATTAAAGGCTGTTTGGTTTTGCTTTCTTTTTTCATCCTTTCTGGTGATTAGAGAAAATATATTTCTATAACAGTTTTCTCTTCTTCTCTTTTTTTTTAAGTTTTATTTATTTATTTTGAGAGAGAAAGGACGAGCAGGGGAGGGGCAGAGAGAGGGACAGAAAGAGAATCCCAAGCAGGTCTGCATGTCAGTGCTGAATTCGAATACCTATTTGAATACCTAATCTTGCTTACCTGATGTGGTCTCAGTCTCACAAACCATGAACTCATGACCTGAGCCAAAATCAAGAGTTGGACACTTAGCCAACTGAGCCACCCAGGCGCCCCAACACTGCTTTCTCTCCTTTGTAGTTTGTTGGTGTTTGGTTGTTTTGCTTTGGTTCTTTTGTTTTGTGTTGCCCCCCTTCTCTTTCCTCTGAGAAGCTTTTTAAGAACTTATTGAGCAGTCTCTGCTCGTTGAGACCAGTGATAAATAGTTGTGATAAATACTTTGGGAGTGTGTCCTGTTAATGACTTATCTCGAGACCTAGGTCACAAACTTTCACAATTGAGACATCATGTATTTTCCTTTCTCTCTGGTAGGCAATCTAGCTGGATAGGGCTAGAGATAGAGATGTTGGAGTTGAAATGCGGTATTTTGTACTCTCACTTCCTTTCCCTGTGCTTTCACAACCTTTCATGGACTCTTCCTACTCTACTGAATCTGTCTCCTTTGTGAAAATGAATATGAGGAGATACTTCATGGCAAATCCATTCACATGCTCCTACAGTTTCTACTGTACTAGAATCCTTAAACTCTGCATTGGGGTGGTCACAAGGATGGTTAGGACTTGATCCCTGACGTCAAGTAGGAGTAAATGACACAAAGTTGGCACCTTTTAAATGTTTATTCAGGGGGCGCCTGGGTGGCGCAGTCGGTTAAGCGTCCGACTTCAACCAGGTCACGATCTCGCGGTCCGTGAGTTCGAGCCCCGCGTCAGGCTCTGGGCGGATGGCTCGGAGCCTGGAGCCTGTTTCCGATTCTGTGTCTCCCTCTCTCTCTGCCCCTCCCCCGTTCATGCTCTGTCTCTCTCTGTCCCAAAATAAATTAAAACGTTGAAAAAAAAAATTAAAAAAAAAAATAAATGTTTATTCAGTAACTGAACAGCAAGCAATTTTACTTGATCAAAAAAGCTAAGAGTGGAAAGTCTGCAAGTAAAAAGCTAAATAATGTATAATTCATAGTTGAATATGACAATTTATGTGCACATGACTTAAAACCAAGCCATAATGGATTAGTATTTTCTTTTTTTTAATGTTTGTTTGTTTGTTTCTCTGTTTGTTCATTTTTGGAGAGACTGAGAGAGTGGAGGAGGAGGGCAGAGACAGACAGAGGAAAAAAAAGAGAAAATCCCAAGCAGGCTCTGCACTGTCAGCACAGAGCCTGACTCGGGCTTGAACTCATGAACCATGAGATCATGACCTGAGTAAAAATCAAGAGTCGGACGCTTAACCGACTGAGTCACCAAGGTACCCCTGTATTAGTATTTTCCTTTCTAGACATATATTTTCTGACAAATTTTAACTTTCTTTATTGAAATAAAATATTTAGGAGATCTTTCCTATGTGTCATATCTTTATATGAAACACAAACGGACACTTTAAAGCCATAAAACAATAAAATTGACACTCAGACACATACACATATACACAAAGAAAATAAAAATACTTCCAAATTATGCTTTCCCTATTTCTTAATTCTGAGCCTTTGACAATTTATTTAATCTCTATAAACCTTTTCTACATCTATAAAATGGAGATAATTACACAAAGCCTGCTGTAAATGTTAAAAGAGCAGTGTATTTAAAGTATCCAGATGAATTCCTTCATAGGTAGTAGATGATTGCTAAAGAAAAGTACTGTTTCTATTTGTATTAACACTATCATCTTCTAGAAGTAAATATTAAATTGATATCACCTGCAAATTTGTTTTAAATCTTTTCAAAATTAAGTTATTGAATCAATGACCATAGAAGTTTTAAGTTTATTTATTTATTTTGAGAGAAAGAGAGCTGGGGAGGAGGAGAGAGGAGGAGAGAGAGAATCCCAAGCAGGCTCCACACTGTCAGCACAGAGCCCGGTGCGGGGCTTCAACCCACGAACCATGAGATCACGGCCTGAGCTAAAGTCAGACGCTTTACTGACTGAGCCACCCAGGCGCCCCCATTCCTGCTTTTCTTAATCGAAATATACGCTCGACTTGCAGTAGAACTTTTTGCAAATGATATCCATTACTTGTTGAATTTCTGTGAGAGATAGTTGAAAGAATACTTTTGTATCTCATCTGAAGTTAAAGGGGTTGAAGAATAAAGTGATATTTCATAGTGCCAAGCCTGCTGGGAGCACAAGGTATCAGTTGAGTTAAACAAGCAAAATACCACAGTACATTTGAAGAAAGCAAGTATAAGAACACACTGTTCTTTACCCCTTACGTTAAAATGTGGTTGAGTATATGCTGATGCCCTTGGTACAAGTCTCCAATTCTCCTGCGGCCTTATCTGAGATATAGAATATGTTTACTCTTGGGCGCCTGGGTGGCTCAGTTGGTTAAGGATCTGACTCTTGATTTTGGGTCAGGTTAAGATCCATCTCACTGTCCATGAGTTTGAGCCCTGCTTAAGGCTCAGCGCTGATAGCTCAGAGCCTGCTTGGGATGCTCTCTCTCCCTCTTTCTCTGCCCCTCCCCACTCATGTACGTGCTCTCTCTCTCTTTCTCTCTCTATCAAAATAAATAAACTTTAAAAAAAAATATATGGTTACTTTCCTCAGGGCAATGGTAAATAGGGAATTCATTCTAATCCTGCAAAGATTACTCATTACCCAGATAATTACCAATAATACCTAAAGGGCACCTGAGATTTATACATTTTGAAAAGGTTTTACATTTCAAGTTAATTACTTTTTGAATACGGAATACATAGGTAGAGAATAATTGCCATTCACAGATAACATAAAATTAAAAAACAAAAAACAAATATTCTTACCCTGGATTTAGAAAAAGGATAGAAAACCCAACTACACCATACTATACACTAATATACTCTAAATATGCAGAAATGTTGAAAATTAAAGGACAGAAAATGTGTTCACTACCATTTAAATATTAACTAAAAGGAATCCATATAGCCATATCAATATCAGAGCAAGTAGGCTCTAAAAGCAAGGTAATGCTATAGAAAGGCATTTCATACTGATTAAAGGGTCAATCTACCTATCCGAATGCATCTAACAACAAGAGTTTCAAAAAACATAATGTATGAATTGACGGAACTAAAGGAAATCAGCAAGAATAAAGAAGATATGAATAATCTGATTAACATACTTTACCTAAGTCTTTTTTGCTTTATTTTTTTTAAAGTTTCTTTATTTTTGAGAGAGAGAGAGAGAGAGAGAGAGAGAGAGAGAGAGAGAGAGAGAGGGGCAGAGTGCAAACAGTGGAGGGGCAGAGAGAGAAAAAGACACAGGATATGAAGCAGGCTCTGGGCTCTGAGCTGTCAGCACAGAGCCTGATGTGGGGCTTGAACCCACAAACTGTGAGATCATAACCTGAGCTTAAGTCAGACGCTTAACCAACTGAGCCACCGAGGTACTCCAAGACTATTTAGCTTTAAATTGACAGATTACACATTATTTCAAATGTCCCTAAAACTATACTAATATTGACCAAATAATCAGCCATAAGACAAGTCTCAAGAAATTTCAAATAATTAAAAATAATTTAGAATATCTTCTCTGACCACAAAGGAATGAAACTAGAGTTCAATAACACGAGATAAATAGAAATTATCCACGTATTTTGAAATTACACAACATATGTCTACATAATCATTTGAAGAAAAATCAATTAGCAAATATTAAAGTGAATAACTATGAAAATGAAACAAATCAACACTTGTAGTATACAAGTAATCCTGTGATTACCAAGAAATGTGTAACCTTGAAGGCATATTGAAAAAGAAGAAAACATATAAATTCATGATCTAAGGATCCATCTTAAGAAGTGAGAAAGAGCAGGGGCACCTGGGTGGCTCAGTCTGTTGAGCATCCGACTTCAGCTCAGCTCATGATCTCACAGTCTGTGAGTTCGAGCCCCGCATCAGGGTCTGTGCTGACCGCTCAGAGCCTGGAACCTACTTCGGATTCTATGTCTCTCTCTCTCTCTCTCTCTCTCTCTCTCTCTCTGCCCCTCCCCTGCTCATGCTCTGTCTCTCTCTGTCTCAAAAATAAATTTAAAGAAATTAAAAAAAAGAAGTGAGAAAGAGAGCAGCACATTAAACCCAGAGAAAGAAGGCAGATGTATGAATTTCCTAAGGCTGAGTAACAAATTACCACAAATGAGGTGATTTAAAACAACAGAAACTTATTCTCTCACAGTTCAAGAAGCCGGAAGTCCAAAATCAAATATTGGCAGGATTGGTTCCTTCTTGGGGCTCAGAGAGAATTCTGTTTCAAATTCCCTCTCCTAGCTCCCGGTGGTTACAAGCAATCCTTGGTGTTCTTTGCCTTCCAGCTACATAATTCCAATGTCTGCCTCTGTTGTCATGGTTGTCTTCTATGGGGTCTGTCTCTGGGTCTCTTCTCTTCTCATTCGGACACCTGTCATATTGGATTAAGGGCCACCTTACTTTAGTATGACATCATCTTAACTTGTATCTTAACGACATCTGCAAAGACCCTATATCGATTTTTTTTAATGTTTATTTATTTTTGAGAGAGAGGGAAAGAGTGTGAGTAGGGGAGTGGCAGAGAGAGAGGGAAACACAGAGTCTGAAGCAGGCTCCAACTCTGGGCTGTTAGCACAGAGCCCGACGTGGGGCTGTAGCTCCCCAACCATGAGATCATGAGCTAAGCTGAGGTTGGCCACTTAACCGACTGAGCCACCCAGCTATCCCACTCTATATCTAAATAAAGCACATTCACTAGCACCAGGGATTAGGACCTAAACATATCATTAATGGGACACAATGCAACCCAACACACAGGGAACTTTTAAAAAGCAGAACTTCAAAGAATGTAAAAAAAAAAAATGATAGAAAATTATCAAAGTCAAAAGCTGGTTTTTGAAAAGAATAACAAAAGATTAATAGGCTTCTTAGATCTCTAACAAGGCAGATAAGGAAATACACACACACACTCACATATTTTAATTAAAGCTGGAAGCACCTCTCTTTTTTCTTACTAAGTCCTTCCCTTCATTACATATATATATTACATATATATACACATATATATTACATATTATATATATGTGTATTATATATGTGTGTATTATATATATATACATATATATATTATACACACATATATACACACACATATATATAATATAATATAATATATATATTATTATATATATATTATACACACATATATATAAGATATTATATATTATATATATGTGTATTATATATATGTGTGTATATATGTAATATATATATGTATATATATAAAGAACAAAAGTGAAACAACTGTAGGGTAGTTGAAAGAATGCTGGTTAGAAAGCACAAGATAAAGGAGTCAAGTCTCAGAACTATGATTTATAAACTATGTGAACACAGGATAATTTGCAAAATTCTAGACGTCTCTTTTTCCTAATCTATGAAATGTGAGGAGAGCAGCACAATCACCTGCTCATTGTATTGGTTTTAATGGGAAGTATAAATAAAAATATCATATATATGTAAATGGTAGCAAATCAAAGTTTTAACATTATTACAGAATATATACTATGCATTTACCAATTGTCTCCCCTCGATTATTTAGATATTGTATAAGTTAACACGTACTATGATTCTAAAACTTTCTTCCTAAAAACTATTGGTACTTAAATCACTCATTTTTAATCTTGGTCCTAGAATTTGTGTCAAAATTTGTGTCATCATATTTGTATTTTCCTTTTTACCTCTATTTGCCCTTTACCCACCTCAATTTAGTGTGTAAAGCAAGATAACATCAAAATGGCATTTTAATTTAAAAAGTCATTTCATGTGAAACATCCTTAAAGAAAGAGAGGAAAACCAATGTGCCGACACAGGGCTGAGTTCACTGTTGGCATAGTATCTGAATCTGCTTCTCCAAACGACAGTTTTAGTTGCACAAAGTAAATATTTCAAGAACACATTTGGGAAAAGAGGTGTTTTCCGTTGAGATTTAGAAAAATAAACAAAGGCATAATTCTTTACCCTGACTGCCCTGCCGTATATGGTTAAGAAAAGTCTTCAACCGAGAATGTGAAAACATTGTTCCCAAGTGTGGCTGCAAATAAAGTGGCAAGAGAAAGAGGTAGAGAAACCACAGCAGGAAGGGGTTCATATTGCACAAAACAAGTTCTGGTCTCATCCGGTGCCATTGTTTGAGTACTACGTGGCCATTTTCTGGTTCCATTTTCTGGTTCGGCATGAATAGCAGTAAATTATGGGTGACAAGTATGTGGTTGGAGGATTCCTCCTGTGGGCCACTCGCCCTGTCTTCCTCTTCCTGCACAGGCGACACTGTCTTGTGCGGTTTCTTACATAAACCACATGTCCTTTCCCATAGCCCAGTAGAGAACAGGGAGACTCCATCAAAAATCCTGGTGGCCTTTCTACTGCCAGTGATCTGCAGAGGATTCCTCCAAGGCAGGTTAGAGGAGTAAAAAAAGAAACACAGCACCTCAAGCTGGATCATGATATTTATCCAGGGAAAATCTTTGGTATGGTCCCCAAAGGCCATGATAAATAAGATCTCATAGTCCACATAATTACCTTTGCTTGCATAGATACTAATGTTACTACCGACTATCAAACTACCCAGGCTTTTCAGGTATTTATCCAGGGTTACTTACTTATGTCGTCTTTCTTTAGGTTGAATAAAATAATGTTATTTTTTAGTCTCAAATATATTAAATACTAGTTGAATGATATATTTTTACTTATTATAAGATATTGATGAGTTTACATTATATTACCTTATTTTCAATTGTCACAACTCAACCATTGATAAAGCTTACCTAATTTAAAAGATGAAATTTCAGCTTTCATTTTTTCCTAAATTTTTTTTGGATTTTCTTTGTTTTCTAAAGGACATCTCTTCCTTTTGGGCATTTAAGGTTTCCTTATTTGCAGATCATTTATCTTTTTTTTCAATACATCTTACTAGGGTATCTAAATGAAACTGACAAAAAACTGCATGAGTATCGTGTAAATAAATGAACCTTAATATTTTCTACTTTCATTAAGATCCAATCTCATAAAAAGTGAAATTGGAAAATATTTTTTGTCATATAAATATTAAACCTCTGTTTCTCAAACATTTCTGATGCCTACCCTTAATCAAAAGGAAATAAAAATATACATATCCCATGCTCTAAATTCTGCAACAAGGAAAGCATTTATTTCAACTATTAGGCTTTATTGTTAAAGTGTACTCACAAATTTGTAAAAGTTACTTAGCTAAAAGTATACTGGTAAATGTAGACCTTAAAGAAAAAATATTTCATTTTATATCAAGAACTGTATGTGGCTAAAGATAAAATAATTACAAAATAACTACAAAATATATAAAATAACTACAAAAATATCAGAAAATGAATAAAAATAAAGTTCCTTAAAAATGAGCATGCCAGATATTCAATTATTGTAGTAATTGTCCTGTTCAGATTTTCTATTTCTTCTTGATTCAGTTTCAGAAGATTTAATCTGTTTCTTCTAGGTCATTCAATTTGTTGGCCTATTTGTCAGAGTATTCTCTTTGTATTGTTGTGGTTTCAGTTGTTACTTCTCCTTTTTTTTGTTTCTGATTTTATTTATTTGGGTTGACCCTTACAACTGTCAAAATGGCCAAAATCAATAAGACAAGCTATGACAAGGGTTGGTGAAGATGTGGAGATAAAGGAACCCTCATGCACTATTTGTAATAATGTAAATTGGTCCAGCCACTGTGGAAAACAGTATGGAGGTTCTCCAAAAAATTAAAATAGAAATACCATATAATCTAAAAATCCTACCACTGAGTTTTCACCCAAAGACAGTGAAAATGCTCATTTTAATAGATATATGACCCCTATGTGTATTGCAGCATTATTTACAATAGCCAAGATATGGAAGCAACCTAAGTATCCATTGAGAGACAAATGGATAAAGGAAGATGTGAGATTATATATATATATGTATGTATATATATACATATATACATACATATATATATATACACATACATATATATATATATACACATATATGTATATATATATATGTGTGTATACATATATATATACACATATATATGGATATATATATGTGTATATATATGTGTGTGTGTGTGTGTGTATATATATATATATATATATATATATATATATATATATATGTATACTGTCACACAATAATATAAAAGGATAAGATCTTGCCATTTCAGGCAACATGGACGGACCTAGAGGGTATTAGGCTGAGTGAAATAAGCCACACTGAAAAAGACAAATACCATATGATTTCACTCATATGCGAAATCTAAAAAGCAAAACAAATGAATAAAGAAACAAATAGTAGAACCAGACCTATAATTACAGAAAACCGACAGCTACCAAAGGGAAGGGGGCTGGAGGAATGGGCAAAACGGGTGAAGACAGTGGGAGATACAGGCTTCCGGTTAGGGAATAAATAAGCCTCAAAAATAAAAGGCATGACATAGGGAATACAGTCAATGGGATTGTATTAACGTTGTATGGTGACCGAGGATAACTACCCGTGTGGTGAGCATAGCACAACATATAAAGAAGTTGAATCACTATGTTGTGCACTTGAAACTAATGGAACACTGTGTGTCAACTATACTTAAATAAAACAAAGATTTTAATAAAAAGAAAAGAGAAGTCAGAAATGATGGGCCATTATACTCAAAATCAAAGGAACAGGTAACAAATGGAATTCAAAACATACAATGGTATGTTGCTATTATTAAATCCAAATGTGGCTGTAATCTGAATTTTATTGATTTTTTAACTTTTGTTTATATTTAGTTTGTACTTTTGTTTCATAGGTTTGTAAGAACACAAGAAATTTCTGTCTGGTTTTACATTTCTACATAAATCATTTAATAAAACTAAAGAAAGCAAAAACTGCATCTGTAATTTTCCTTTAACCAAATACATACCTTGTGTTTGAAAAACACCTTGCTACAATTTTAACCAACTTGATGAGTCATGAATAAGAGTTATATACTTGTGTCTTCTATTGTTATTAATTTCCCTATATTCTTCACTTTCTTTCTTTCTTTTTTGTTTTTGCTTTAAAACTAAATCATAGCCTGTTGATGCTATATTTGACTCATAAAGGCTTATAGCAGTGATATTTTCACTGTGGATTATACATTAGAAGAGTAGAAAAATGAGCTCTTTTTTTGTTTGTTTGGTTTTTAATGCTTTCTGCCTTGATTTCTACTTTGTATGGAACCATTACTCTCACTGTTCCTTGCAGACTTTGCATGCTTTTGCCTAATATGACCTGTACCATTCGTTTTCTTTTATGACATTTTGTTAGGTGTATTTTATTTTTTTTTTTGTAAGAAGCATACAGTTTATTTTTGGTTTTCAATCCAGAGACTGTATATTATTAGGGGATACCAGACCTTATCCGTTTCTGTCATGAGAGATATGTTTGCCCTTCCCTCCATCACCTTGCTTTATGAATTGTGTCATTTATACCTTTTGCTGTCTTTGTTTCTACAACTGATGTATGTATTATATTCTCTTTGATGCTAAATTCTCAGTTGACTCAGAAAGAATCCAATCCAAATTCAACTTTCTAAATAAGAATAGAAAACTTAAGCCTCCGAAGCAAGTTTCTGACCCTCCTTTTCCCTCCCACCTCTCTGTGTGAATGAACCATTCATCAAACTAAGTTTATTGGTGTGGATTGTGGGGGGATTCCATATATTTCTGAGGCTTTCAGGTGTCTGCGGAATTGTCTTCATTATGTACTGTTGACAGGCTTCTCCCCTGGGCAGACTGGAACAAATGTGGCATGTAACTGAGTCCTACCAGATTAATGGAGGCTACGACTCTACCTGTCCATTTGCTGTCAACTGTCCTTCAAGAGAGCTTCCCAACTTGCTGACACAAGGGCCCCCCCCCACCGCTTGGAAGAAGACGCAACTGATGGGCAAACTGCTCCCCATGCCTTTGGAAAGAGGGTACACGTTGTGTCTTGTTTGCATCAGGAAAGGACTGCTGATAAAGGGAGGCAGCCTCACACACGTCCTTAGTGGAAATGCAGTTCGCTAGCACATTTCCTGTTAGCCTTTAGAATTACAGCACCATAAATTCATCACAACTCCCACACCGTCAATAATATAACAATTCCCACCATGTCATCTATAGGATTTCTGAAAAAAATACCCTTGGAAAAATTACCACATCAAACAAAAACCCATCAGGGAAGAATCTCACAATTCACTGAAAGGGATTTAAGGGAATTAAACTAAGAAATAATGAGAACAAGGATGTCTTACTTACACAAAGCTAATGAGAGGAAAAGAGGAAAACATTACATCGATAAGAATTTACTTAAGATTTTGGGAAACATTCTTATATTTAGAATCGATATGGGTGCTCAAGGGACAGATATGCAAATCATATTGGTGTCAAAAATTAGAATTTATTGATATGTATGGCTAACTCCAGGTGCCTAAATGACATCACCAGGAGTCAGTGTCTTTTCATCTCTAACTTCAAATGTTAACTTAATTTCCAGGTAGTGTCACTACATGCTGATTTTACCAAACTTCAGGCATTCAACCTATCAGCTTCAAGTCCATAGGAAAGAGAGTTTCTATTAACTAACAGACTTAAGAAAAATAAAGGTTAAGTATTGACTTTCGCTGAATTAATCTGGGAGCTCTGTTCTTCCCAAGAGATAGAAGTTTGGGGAGAGAGGAGAACGATATTGGAGAGAATGAACCCCTGTGAGCAATCATTGTACTCTCGATAGAAGAAGACATAAGCAAAAAACCCTTCTTGTCTTTGCTATTAAAACCTGTGCCTCAAGACCTTGTATATTATATTACTAATATTATTTGTCATTGTATTTATATCACCTTATAAAGACTTATCAGGAGCATTTTCAATGTAATCTGTATTTCTATTTTTTATTACTTATCTCAGTATGTAGCCAATTCAAATGTCCAACAACAGTCTTTGTATTTACAATTTTACCACTCTTGTGTTATCATGTGTAGGCTTCACTTAGCAATCTAGAGAAGAGATTCAACATTTCAAAATGGATTTTGGAGATGATACGTTTTCTGAAGTCTGTTATCATTGTGCAAATATTTCTGTTATAGTCCATGGAATGTAAACCAAACTCAGCACAATATTTGTGCAGCAAGTGTATCTTTTTTAAACTATGCTACTTCCCAACTCTGTGGAGGAGGAACCTAAGGGGATGTTTGACTCTTTCACCTTGGCTTACATGATTGGAACAGGGGACTACTAGCTATCAACTCGCCAGTGACCAATCACATTTTCTCTCTAAGACTTGAATAAGACAAAGCACATGGGAAGCTATGGGGGTTAGTTGCCATTAAAGGTCATATAAAAGCAAGGTCCAGTGACAGAACCATAGCAAAGTGAAGTCACATTCACTCCAGAGTTTTTAAAAAACAAAAATTATTACTATGAAATGGAAACCAGTACAGAAAAATAAGAAAAAAGGCTGTTACAAGTCCAGGAGAATTAGACACCATTGTAACTTATTTCTGGATATACTTCAAGTTTGGAAATGTACAGCCTCATTAATTTTTCATGAGATTTTTGTGTTGACTCTTATAGTCCACACAGATACTTGACTACAACAATGGGTCATTCCCCCTCCTCCTCCCCCCGCCCCCCTCCCCCCCACCCCTTACATAGCATAGGCTTTTCCCATTGTTTTCTGGTATCCAAGATCACAGTCAAGGCTATGATCAGTCCAGTCATGTTAGGTAAGTTATTAGAATCTTTATTTACCTGAATTCTCATGCAAAATTTTCTTTGGTCTATTAAATCATATACATTTTCCAAAGTGGGTCATGGCTAAGTTGCTTTTCAGTATGTTAGGCTGCAACGTAGTGCAGTTTTAAAATTTGCTTCTCTGTTATTTCGTTTTTGCAGTTACCTTAGCTACATGCTTGACTATTATCGCTAAGCCATGTGTTCTGATTTCTCTTTCCTGTGCATATATAATTACTAATCTAGAAGTACCTTTCTTTACACCATAGCTATAATTTTAAGGTACTTTTATCTGAATTCTAGGAAATTGTCTCATGATTATACATTGTGATTTTAATTATTATAGTGTCAAATTTGCTCTTTAAAACTGTCAATGCAGTTTTAAATTTTCTTATCATAATATTAACTCCATATAAGAACTAAAATGTATTTTAGAAATAAAATGCTGTGCTCTGGAGAGCAACTTGGATAACGCCGCTATCAGAAAGAGAGAAGAACGTGATGCTTACACCATGCTAATGATGAATGGAATGTGTCCATTGGTACATTAATCAGAGGCATCTATAAATTACCTCAAATGTCTAACATGTTTCTGTTCAGCCTTTATCATACTTTCTAAACACACCATCTATATGTTTGACGCTCCAAACTAAGAAGACCTTAACACACAAGGCAAAGGCAATTTTCGGTTACAATAACTTTACCTAAGAATGTAGCTTGAGTTGTTAATGGTGGTGTTCTCAACACATCACATCATATTCCAGAGTACCATGACTGTATGCAAAATAAGTAATCATATTCATTTACTTTATCCGTGATTCATACATCCATGCAGAAAACTTGCATGTATCAACATGCTGTATATATGATACTTAACTGATTCTAGAGTAAATGGATGTGTAGAAAAAGAAAGAAATGTGAAATAATATAAACCAATAATCGGTCATGACCCTCAGTGAGTTCATAGTTTACTGGCAGAGAATGACAAAACTAGTTATAACACCATCTTTTACATGGTAAATTGGCAGGCAATAGGGCTACAGAGTGAGAAAGATACATTAACAAAGTGACGTTATCTTCTAAGACTGTAAGTGGTTTACCTTGTGGTGCTTCTGCGGTCATGGCTTTCACCATTATTAATCTCTTTAATTATTCAGCGAGTAGTAGATATACTTTAATTATGTGTAAATGCTTGCATCATCTCCAAGGTATGATGAAAGGGAATTTTTGAAATTCTTGACTAGAAAATGTCTAGGGAGTTATGTTACTTCTGGTCTACGGCACAGAAAAGAATCTGGGATATATAAAATCTACACCATTCTATCTAATTCCGAAAGGAGAGATTGCACTCTTGCTGTGAACTGAACATGAGCCAAGCCTCCTCACTGCCAGGCTCACCCTCTGATTTTCCAGCTCTGACAAGGACCGATCAACACCTCCACTTTTCCTTCCTTCTTGGCTAATTTATATCCAAAGAGACACTTGTGCACAAATGAGAGAATAATATAAACTGTGCTTTTCTTAAATTGCTGGTACCTGTTTGAACAACCTTCTCTTTTCATCTCAAGGTAATGCACATGGGTAAGAATTTTATGTGTGTAAACATGTTAAGGAGTGGAAAGAAATAGAAAACCTACAGCAGGAGGCATTCTGCTAGCTCCATTAGAGAACTAAGGACACAAATTCATAAAAGAAAGAGTATCATGTAATAGAAGAACATATACTCTGACGCCTGACATATATATAATGTGTGTATATATAAATATGAATATGAATACAAATATAAATATAAATATACACACATATTTTTATTTGGAAAATTACTATACCTTTTTCCTCTTGTACAGTTAACATTTATGTATGGCATTTGGTGATTTTTAATTATTTTTTGAGGTTTCCTAGGAGAACAATGTATTTTTTTTATTTTTTTAAGTTTATTTATTTATTTTGAGAGAGAGAGAGAAAGCACACAAGCAGGAGAGGAAGAGAGAGTGAAGGAAAGAGATAATCTCAGACAAGCTTGCACTATCAATGCAGAGCCTGACTCAGGGCTCAAACTCAGAAACTGTGAGATCATGACCTGAGACAAAATCAAGAGTCAGATGCTTAGTAATTGAGCCACTCATGTGCCCCAAGAGACCAAGTTTTATTTATTTATTTATGTATTTATGTATTTATGTATTTATGTATTTATGTATTTATGTATTTAATGTTTTTATTTATTTTTGAAGGAGAGAGAAAGATAGACAGAGCATGAGCGGGAGAGGAGCAGAGAGAGAGGGAGACATAGAATTCGAAGCAGGCTCCAGGCTTTAAGCTGTCATCACAGAGCCCGATGCGGGGCTCGAACTCATGAACTGTGAGATCATGACCTGAGCCAAAGTCAGATGCTTGACCGACTGAGCCACCCAGGCACCCCTAGACCAAATATTATTCAAAAGCAAGTGCTATATGTAGAAGTGGATACAATGATACAAATAAATTTAGATTCAAATTCTGACTTCCATTTATAAATTGGATGACCTAAGAGAAACTCAACCAAATGTTTTAAATAAAGATTCTTATAGTTGTCTCACAATAAAAATTATTTGAAATATTTTAAGTATCTAACAATATATCTGGTAGATGAGATAATTAATAATGTTTTTGATCAAACAGAAAAACACACACATACACACACACCAAGTCCAGATTTCCCTTTTTATTCCAAAAGAAGTTCCTTTCCTAATTGACTTTTGATGCTATGAGAATCCACTCATTAAGATAACTACAATCTGATGCTTGCTCTTCTGCTTTGGGGTCTTATTAAAATTCTGATTTCCCAAATAATATACAGGGTATATATTCAAATGATATGGAACCTTTGAGGTAAAGATGATACTTCCAATGCAAACAAGATAATCAGATCCCATCATGGAATCCTTGATTCCTGGCTTAAACCAAAAGGGTGTTTTCTCTCTATTTAAGTGCTGAAGATTTGAAGACACACCCTTATACCAAAGTTAGATGAAGAGGACTGATAGAGGAAAGGACAGGGAAGTAGGGAAGCAAGAAGAGAGGTAGCCAGATGTGGAAATTAAATTTCTCATCAACACAATTGCAAATCTAAAGGTATGATTTCAAAGGGGAGTATCAAAATAAAACTACTAAAGCGGTGCCAGACCAGGGTTTGAATATTCTACAATAAAATTTTGATTAAGTTTATCAAAAAAAAAAAACAATATTGGGTAAGCAATACCTTCCTCAAATCTCTTTTTGTCTCAGCCTTTGTGGCTAAAAAATGTTATACATACAAATATGTACGTATAGGCATATACATATATACACATACACTTCTGCTTTCATATTTTTTTTAAATTTTTAAATGTTTTTATTTATTTTTGAGACAGAGAGAGACAGAGCATGAGCAGGGGAGGGGCAGAGAGAGAGGGAGACACAATCTGAAGCAGGCTCCAGGCTCTGAGCTGTCAGCACAGAGCCCCACCCGGGGCTTGAACTCATGGACTGTGAGATCATGACCTGAGCTGAGGTTGGACGCTTAACTGACTGAGCTACCCAGGCGCCCGTGCTTTAATATTTTTAATGTTTATTCATTTATTTTGAGAGAGAGAAAGTGAGCAGGGGAGGGGCAGAGAGAGAGAGAGAGAGAGAGGGAGAGAAAGAATCTCAAGCAGGCTCCATCAGTGCAGAGCCTGACATGGGGCTCGATCCCACAAACCATGACATCATGCATGACCTGATCTAGAATCAAGAATCGGCCACTTAACCCACTGAGGCACCCAGGCACCCCTCTGCTTTAATATTTTTTAAAGAATTTTTAAATGTTTTTATTTATTTTTTGAGAGTGAGTGAGTGAGAGAGAGAGAGAGAGAAAGAGAGAATGTGTGAGCAGGCGAGGGGCAGAGAAAGAGGGAGACACAGAATCTGAAGCAGGCTCCAGGCTCCCAGTTGCTGGCACAGAGCCCGACGCAGGCCTCGAACTCCTGAACCACAAGATCACGACCTGAGCTGAAGTCAGAAGCTCAAACGGCTGAGCCACCCAGGCGCCCTGCTTTAATATTTGTTAAACAAAGGCTAAAAACTTGAGATTTCTATCATGATAAAATCTCATCATTCCGAAAAGCAGTTTCCATTGCGCTATATAGAAACCCACATGTAAGTCTAGGAGTTAGGATTGATTATACGGCGATTCCCTAAAATCCTGTAATTTCCTCCTGGCCCACCCAAAGGTCGGAGATTATGCTTGTTTTCTTAGAACGTGAGTCTTCCTCAAGAAAGTAAAAATTATGAACAAAGTAAATAGAATCCAGATAAGTAAGAATTCATTAGTACTTTATAATTTTAAGATTACAGTTATTTTGGATTAAAGCAAGGGGAAACATCTACTATGGGACACCAGGGAGCACCGGACACAGAGCACTAAACCAAGGAACGGTATGTGGAGTCAGGTGGAAGATTTTGTCAGCCAGTTGCTACAAACGCACTTTCGGATTCCCAGTGTTTACCAAATGTGCCTCTTCGTTTTTCCACAAACTCATGGTTTTCACACCAGCTGAATACCGTCTCACCTTCTCAACTGATAAACCAACTGATAACCAAAATGAGAACCACAGGTCACGAGGCTGCTTGGAATACACACCAAACACCTGCACAGAAATATGCAAAACTCCAGGCTGACAGAGACTCATAGGCTCATGTCTTTATCAAAGTTGAGTGAAAAAAAATAAACCAAAAAACCCCAAAACCAAAACCAAAACCTGAAAATAAAAAAACAAAAAATAAAAAACAACAGAACCCCACACAATAGTACAGTGGGTGGGAATCCTACTGAAACTCACGGAAGCATGCTTGTCTTCGGAACTTTTAGCTCTATGGTTTCTTTCCTGCACCGCTCTCCTAAAATTCCCTTGATCTTTCTAAACCATTTACAAAATATTCCTTATTTAGATCTTCAGACTTGTCATGTCAGGGATTGTCTTCAGGACACGTGAGTATGAAGAGAAGTGTAGCGTGTGCACGTGCATACGCATGCACGCGTGCATGTGAGTTCAGTAAGGACGGAGAAGGAAAGTCTGGTAAATGAGAAGCCTACTCTATTTACAGTGAAGATGCCTCTATCTTCTGGGTTTAGGTAGGAATATTTTAGCATTCATTTGCTATGTGCGTCTCGCGGTAATAGGTCCTCCAGCATTGACATAAATCATACGGAACAGAACAAATCTACAAGAGATTTCAATACTGAAATGCTGCGATCCAACCTCACAGATACACAGTAAACACTATTTTAAACTATTTGACCTACGAGGAACGTCCAACAGCTAATATACTAGTAGTTTCTGGTAACACATCAAAGGATTAATAAGTGTCTAATATAAGCCAGACCACGGGACTTGGGTAACTGTGCTCGTGGGAAACACACTCCTTGTCGTTGACTGCTCTATCTCGGTCCTACACTATTGTCACTTGTAAATAACATATGCAATATCTAGGCATCAGAAAAGAAATACAGATGAAGTACTTTTAATCTGAGTACCTTTATAAGCCTCTCTCCCTTCCCAGGGTCTGTACTTAGCTGAGGGGAAAGATCAAGATATGTGGTGACTAATTTCCATTGACTGGTAGAATTTGAGAGGTGGTATAGTCAGGGTAGGAACTTTGGTATCAGAGAGAATTCGGGTCGAATTTTTCTCTGCCACTCACCAGTTGTGGGATTTTGCTTAATTTTGCTCGCATGGTTGTTAAGTAGGATTCTGTGAAATAACTTCGTATAGTATTGAAAGGGCGGGCCTACGCCAGCTGACTCCATCTTGTTCTGTGTCCTTCACCTTGACCACACCTCCTCCCCTTGAGTAAACCCTCCCTCACCTGCCTAACAGGACTCGGACCCTTCCCCAGGACCCTTCCCCAGCCAATCGGCTGAGGCCATAGCCATTACCTTACCAACTGCCCCAGGCCCCAATAAAACCTTTGTCCTTTTGAAACTTGCTCTCTTTCCCTGGTATCTCACCGCTGCGTCGGTGCAGGTAGGGGATTGAGCTCGAGCTAGCTCGAATAAAGGCTCTTTGCTTTTGCATCGGACTCGGCTCCCTAGTGGTCTTTGGGGATCACGAATTCTGGGCATAACATTTGGGGCCTCAGCCCGGGATCCCCAAGACCCCGAGGGACCCCCGACCCGGAGAGCCTGACTGGCCATGGTTAGTGTCTGTTTGTTCTGTCTTTTCTGTGTGAGCTCATTTCTGGAATTCTGGTAGTGCCCGATGCGGTCTAAGTGGACGCACTGGAGGACCACGGGCCGGGAGTTTCGGAAGACGTTCCGATTCTCCCTTCTGGAGGGACGTGGAATCCCCTCATCTGTTTCGGAGGGACGTGGAATCCCCTCAAAGGTCTGAGACGAGGCGGGTCGCTCCCGCTGGTCGGCGTGAGGCCGTCGTCTTTGGAGGGACGTGGAATCCCCTCATTGGTTTTGGAGGGATGTGGAATCCCCTCATCACTTTTGGAGGGATGTGGAATCCCCTCAAAAGCTAGCTTTCAGTTTTGCTTCCATGGAGTTGGAAGACTTTTTAGGGGCCCTCTGCTTGTCTGTTTTTGTGTTTCTCTGTTTTGCTCTGTGGACTTACTGGACAGACGTTATGGGACAGACTCAGACTACTCCTCTAAGTATTATGATTGATCACTTTAAGGATGTGAGGGGAAGAGCTAACAACCTCAGTGTGGAAGTCCGAAAGGGTCGGTTGCAGTTTTTTTGTTCTAGCGAGTGGCCAACTTTCAATGTCGGATGACCACCAGAGGGGACCTTCGACCTCCCTACCATCCACTGAGTCAAGAGTATCATCGCTCAGCCTAAGACGGGCCATCTTGATCAGCTCCCTTACATTATCACTTGGCAGGACCTTGTAGAAGACCCACCCTCTTGGCTTAAGCCCTTCCTAGCCTTGCTCCCTCCGGAACCAAAGCCCATTCTTGCTTTGCAGGGGACAAAGAAGAAGAAAAGTCTTATCCAGCCTTCAGCACCCCTCTATCCTGTCCTACAGGGGGGTACTGAAGAAGAAATAATTTTTCCTCCCCCGTATAACCCCTCTAGGATGCCGGAAGAACACCATCCTCCCCCTCCGGGGGAGGCAGATGCTGTTCCGAGAGCGGGAGGCGGAAACGCTCCAGGGGGAAGCCTGCCCTTTACCAGACAAAGGGCTCAGAGGGAGCAATCCGCCTCCGCCGCCGACTCCACTATTCTGCCCCTGGGAGCCACCGGACCCCCAGACGCGGAGGGGAATCAGCCCCATCACTATTGGCCTTTCGTCACTAGTGACCTCTACAATTGGAAAGCTCAGAATCCTAAGTTTTCCGAGAAACCGGCAGGGCTTATTGATTTATTAGACTCTGTTCTTTTTACCCATCAGCCCATGTGGGACGATTGCCAGCAGCTTTTGCAGGTCCTGTTCACGACTGAAGAAAGAGAAAGAATCCTCAATGGGGCCCGAAAACTAGTTCCGGGCGCAGACGGGAATCCCACCACCAACCAGGCTCAGATAGATGCCTCCTTCCCCTTAACTGGGCCCCAGTGGGATTTCAACATGGCAGAAGGTAAGGAGAGCCTCCGGGTCTACCGCCAGACTCTAATGGGGGGTCTCCGAATGGCTGCTAGAAAGCCAACCAATTTGGCCAAGGTAGGAAATGTACAACAGGGAAAAGATGAATCTCCGGCTGCCTTTTTAGAACGGATCATGGAGGCATTCCGTACCTATACCCCCATGGATCCAGAGGCTCCGGAAAGCAAGGCAGCTGTTATCATGGCCTTTGTAAACCAATCGGCCATAGACATTAGGAGAAAATTACAGAAAATAGATAGACTAGGAGAAAAAAGTCTGCAGGACTTACTGGTGGTAGCCGAAAAGGCATATAATAACCGGGAGCCTCCTGAGGACAAGCAGGCTCGCGCCATGGTGGCTGCCAGCAGTAAGCAGACTCGAGACCTGGCCAGAATACTGCTAGCTACCACTGCTGACTTCCCCGAGGAACGAGACCGCCATCTCCGGCAGCTGGCAGACGACGCAAGAAAAGGTAAAAGCACCACCAGGGCGGGGGGAAGCAGAGGCTGCAGAAGGATCAGTGCGCATACTGCAAGGAGATAGGGCATTGGGCCCGAGATTGTCCAAAAAGGGCCGGCGGGAAGGGAAGCAAGACTGATCGAGTAAAAGTCCTAGAGCTAGATGAACTAAGTGATTAGGGGAGTCAGGGTTCGGACCCTCTCCCCGAACCCAGGGTAACTCTTAAAGTGGAGGGGACCCCTATTGACTTCCTTGTCGACACCAGAGCACAACATTCGGTCCTCCGCACCCCACAAGGAAAACTAGCCAACAAGAAGTCCTGGGTACAAGGGGCAATTGGTATGAGCCAGTATTCATGGACTACCCGAAGAACAGTAGATTTGGGAACGGGCCGGGTATCCCACTCCTTTATGGTAATACCAGAATGCCCCTACCCGCTGTTAGGACGGGACTTACTGACCAAGATTGGAGCTCAGATAACTTTCAGACAAGGGGGGCCTCAGGTCACCGATGGCAAGGGCCACCCCATCCAGGTCCTGACCATGAAACTGGAGGATGAATACCTCCTCCACCAGGAGGCGCTCCCGAGAGAGGATAATATAGACAGATGGCTACAAGAATTCCCCTCGGTTTGGGCAGAGACGGGGGGATGGGACTAGCCACTCATAGGACCCCAGTCCTGGTAGAGCTCAAGCCAGGAGAGAGTCCGGTAAGGATCAAACAATACCCCATGTCTCAGGATGCCTGGAAGGGGATCCAGCCACACATCCGGAGACTACGAAGCCTAGGGGTACTAGTTCTTTGCCAGTCTGCCTGAAACACCCCCCTTACTGCCGGTCAAAAAGCCTCACACAAATGACTACCGACCGGTACAAGACCTCCGAGAAGTAAATAAGAGGGTCACGGACATACACCCAACTGTTCCCAACCCATATACTCTCTTGAGCTCCTTGGCGCCCTCCAGGGTCTGGTATACTATACTAGATTTAAAGGACGCCTTCTTCAGTCTGCCGTTGGCACCCCAGAGCCAACCCTTGTTCGCCTTCGAGTGGCATGATCCGGAGGAGGGCTACAGTGGGCAACTCACCTGGACACGGCAACCTCAGGGATTCAAAAATTCACCCACCATCTTCGACGAGGCACTACACAAGGACCTGGTATTTACAGACACCTTCTCTGGCTGGGTGGAGGCATACCCAACCAAGCATGAAACGGCTCAGATGGTGGCCAAGAAGCTACTAGAAGACATCTTACCCAGGTATGGTTTTCCTGCCCTGGTAGGATCAGACAATGGACCAGCTTTTATCTCGCAGGTAACACAGGCAGTAGCCAAGGCGGTGGGGGCAAACTGGAAATTACATTGTGCTTATAGGCCCCAGAGCTCAGGACAGGTAGAAAGAATGAATAGAACCCTAAAAGAGACCCTTACCAAATTAACCATGGAGACTGGAGGGGACTGGGTGACTCTCCTACCGTACGCCCTTTACCGGGTTAGAAACACTCCTTACACTCTGGGTTTTACTCCCTACGAGATCATGTTTGGCAGGCCACCCCCTCTTATTCCCAGCCTTCGAGCTGAACTTATTGCTGAGGTTAAAGATCAAGAACTTTTTCTTTCCTTGAGTGGGCTCCAGATGGCGCACGAGGACATTTGGCCTCGCCTCCGTGCCATCTACGAGGCTGGCCCAATCCCGACACCTCATCAGTACAGGCCGGGAGACTGGGTCTATGTCAAGAGGCACCACCGAGAGACTCTCGAGCCTCGTTGGAAGAGACCCTACATCGTGGTGTTGACAACCCCCACCGCTCTCAAGGTAGATGGCATCGCGACTTGGGTCCATCACACCCACGCTCAGCCAGCGGACCCCTCCTCGATCCGGAAGGACTTCGTCACACGATGGGCCATCAGTCGGGACCAACACAACCCGCTCAAGCTCAAGCTACAGCACATTCGACCTACCTAATATTGGTAACTCTGTTAACTCTGCTTGTCATTGCTCATGCTGCCGGGAGTCCCCACGCCCCCCCAAACATCACCTGGCAGATCATAGACACCAGCTCGGGGACAATACTTAATCAGACGTCCCAGAGCCACCCCAGGGACACTTGGTTCCCAGAACTTTGCGTAAACCTCCAGACTCTGTTCTCCTTGTCACCATAAATGCAGCCGGTCCCATGATTGGGTCTGTAAGCTACATGACAAGGGGGGAATGAAAGGGCGGGCCTACGCCAGCTGACTCCATCTTGTTCTGTGTCCTTCACCTTGACCACACCTCCTCCCCTTGAGTAAACCCTCCCTCACCTGCCTAACAGGACTCGGACCCTTCCCCAGGACCCTTCCCCAGCCAATCGGCTGAGGCCATAGCCATTACCTTACCAACTGCCCCAGGCCCCAATAAAACCTTTGTCCTTTTGAAACTTGCTCTCTTTCCCTGGTATCTCACCGCTGCGTCGGTGCAGGTAGGGGATTGAGCTCGAGCTAGCTCGAATAAAGGCTCTTTGCTTTTGCATCGGACTCGGCTCCCTAGTGGTCTTTGGGGATCATGAATTCTGGGCATAACAGTATTTCTTTACCTGCGTGATCTATGTAGACAGTAGAGAGTAGATAGTAGATCTATGTAGATAGTAGAACAAGGCTGAATGTATTGAACTAAAAAGGTAAAAATCCAACAAACAATCTTCTTTCCTCCACTCCTTTCTTATATTTATAAGGAAGTGCAAATTCTATTGGGCAAATTGAAAAGTTGTGATGTCTAAGTAGGGCAATTGAAACTTTTGATGCAAAAGAGCTGAAAGAAAAAGGAAGTATCAGGATCATTTCCACTCTGCATCTAATCAATGGGTAATTCGCTTTTTTTCATGGAAACACACACACGTACACACAACAAAGAATGATTTCTTTCTAAAGCACATATAAATTTTTTGCAAATTGATGGTCTCTATGGAAGTTTTTACATTTTACAAATGTTCTTCATTTTATTACTGTAGAAACCACAAGAGGAATTCTAAAGAAGGAAGCAAGGATTGGGTAGACACGCAGACACTCTCAGATCTTGCAGTAATATACCAAGTGCTATTTTAATACATCAGAGCTTTAGCCACATGAGAAGATTTCTGAATGCCAAATGGCTAAGTGAAAAAAGGAATAAATATGAGCTAGCAGACTTTTAAGACAATATAGGATAAAATTTCTTACCTTTTTCTGGTAAAGTTTATACATGTATAAGGAGTTTATTATTTTATGAAATTAAATAAAATTAAAAAATTTTTAACGTTTATTAATTTTGAGAGAGGGGGCGCGTGGGGACTCACGTGGGCGAGTTAGTTAAGCGTCTGACTCTTGGTTTTGGCTCAGGTCATGATCTCATGGTTCATGAGTTCGAGCCGCTCTGTGCTGCAAGCACAGAGACCGCTAGGAATTTCTCTTGCTGCCCTCTCTGCCCCTTCCGGGCTTGCTCTCTTTCTCTCTCTCTCTCAAAATAAATGAATAAATAAACATTAAAAAAATTGAGAGAGAGAGCATGAGCAGGAGAGGGGCAGAGAGAAAGGACAAAGGATCTGAAGCAGGCTCCATGCAAACAGCAGAGAGACTGATGTGGGGCTTGAACTCAGGAGCCATGAGATCATGACCTGAGCCAAAGTCTGACACTTGACCAACTGAGTCACCCAGAGGCCCCAAAAGTAAACAAAATTTTTAAAGCTGAAATAAAAACTGCTTTCTTGCACAGGGCTCACCAGTTTTTACTGAAAGATGTATGAAATCATGCTTAGCATCCGGGTTGCTACCTTACATATACTGTCTAGGATAGAATCTTCTCTGCAGAGTATGTAAAAAGAAAAGAGCTTTATAAACAACCTTAAACAGTGGGGTTGTGAGATCGCTTACCCACAGCAGTCTAGTTGAGGATGTTCTGATATTGTAGAAAGTTTGCTCCAAATATCTGTGCTTTAGTTTCATTATGGTGTAATCAAGGCATCATTTGAGCCAGACAGAGATGGACTTGACTTTCAGAGCCTCTGTAAACTGCCCGGTCAAGTCAGGCATCTTCAGAGTGCATAGATTTCTCAAAGTCCAAGGTGGAGGTTGTACAACCCCCTCTGGCAGGTTCTTGTAATCTGTATATATAATATTAAACACATAATTGTGGTAGCATAGCAGTGATTCTATATAACCCATTCATGTTAATATTTGAAGCCTCGCTAAAAAAAAAATAAATAAATAAATAAATAAATAAATAAGTAGGAAAAAAACTATACTCAGTGCATGACTATTTGGAATACTTTGGCCTCATTTCTGGCAAGTATGTACAAGACCATCACCACCCACAAAAACATCTGATGGTCATTCCCATTCTCTTTGGTAAATGATTTTGACCATTGACTGCAGTCTATCTGCTCAAACTTGCAGAAATTGTATTATTTTAAGTTGAAAATATGTTGCATGGTATAATAATTCTTCTGTCCATTGGTGTTTCCCTCAGTACCCATAAGAATTCCAAAAACACAAAAGGCCTTCAAAAAGTATTGTAAAATTCATATGCTCTTATTTTTTTTAATCTTTCTTAATACAGACTCTAAAAGCAAACCGAGTTGGGTTCCGTTCCAAGATCTGACATTAGCTCAGGCAAACTAAACTTCACTAAGATTCTATTGCCTTGTCAGTAAGCCAGTAATAATGTAATGTAACAACCTCATCTCCTAGGACCTGCAAATCAGTAAATTAAAGGATATGAAACATCCCCATAGTATTTGGGAAACAGTAAATCATCAATAAGTACTAACTATTTTTATTGTACCTTTTTAACATGGCATCACCCATCTAATATGTGTTATAGCAAATATCAGATACAGGCCCATATTTGTTTTTCTTGAAATAAAAAATAAAAACAGACGAAAGTAAACATTATCTTTAATATGAAAATTTGAAAGCATACTTCCTAGTATTCCTGTGAAAACTGGTCTGTCTGAGAGTATTTTCAACTATTCAAGGTGTTGGGACAGGTAAGTCTTTTAGCGAACACAAGCCAATACTTCTACAGAAAAATATCAGTATGTCTCTATCCTCTTTACTTAATCATAACAAAAGAACAATGTGGAAATTTCAAATCTGTACATTTAACACCACAATGACACACACCCTGTTAACGTTTCCTCCAAGAAGCAGTGACAACTTCTCAAGGAATTTTTTTAAGGAGTCTAGAAATGGCCTCAGAATCTTTCCAGCACATTCCTGAGAGCCCACACAAAAGACAGAACTTATTTGCTATCAGTGTCTGGCCTTATTTCTCCAACATTCAATCTAGGGCAGGTGATTTTTTCCTGTAATTTAGTTTGCTCAGAATTAAGCAGGAAGGATATTTTAACTCTCAGCTAGAATTTACGCGAGCTTCCTGAAACAAACTAACGTTTGTTAAAATAATTGTAAGTCTTCGATCTGATCTCAAGTTTTCTCTTATCGGCTTTGCTGTATTTTTATTAGCATCAGCAGGCCAGTGTAAAAATGAAAATACCTGTCTCAAGTTTTCGATTTTCAAATGTTTGTTTGCTGCCTTTTTGCATTCTATTCTTTACTCTTAGATGATCAATCACAATGACAAGCAGAGATTTTGTCATCACCCTGGAGTATCTTATGCAATCAATTAAGCAAGAACATGAATAGCTTTGTGTACAACAATATGTGTGTTTTCTCTTTAAAGCCAACGTGAATCATCTGATTGTTCATATAATATGATTGTGTATTTTAAGGAAATAATTCACTTCCTGTTGCTTAAATTTTCCCATCCATTTTGAAAGCTGGTAATAGAAATGATAATGACTAACTTGTTTTTCTTTAAATTGAAGTTAAAATGATGGCACTTGCAATGTGCAACTGGTTTTGAAAAATGAGCAATTTTTGTTAGTTTATTTCTGTACTGATAAAGTAGACACAAAAAACATTTTAGTCCCTCTCCAGCGTTCAGACAGTTGGTCTGATTTTCAAATTTCTGAGGCCCAAGTTAGACCACCACATTTAAATTGGCCATGCTTATGGAAGAGATCTTGTCACTACACCAAGCATGCCCTTTATCTATTTGTTTTTCCTGTGCAAACTGACTTGTAAAGGGATGTTCACAAAGTTGGAACTGCATTGTTAATTTGTACCTTGTCTATAATGTCATTTTTGCTCTCAATTAAATCACCTGGAATTTGAATTTGCTTCCAACTTGTAAAAGATTGCAAAATCCACCCTAATTCTCCAAACAAATATGGTTCTCCCCAAAGCGGTATCATCTTAATGTATATAGTTTAACCCAACTAGTCCTTATATTTAAGACTCTAAAGTATTATGTGTGAAAACCTTCAAATCCAGGCTTCTATAGATTTTTATTTTATCTTGTGTCATATATGTCTATATTCTAAGGCTCTACGCCTTGCCCCTTTCCCCCGCATTTTTATGTAAATACATTGTGAGCCTAATGTGTTTTTAACTATTAAATGCCATGTGCTGGTCTTCTGTGCTATAATAAAGTACATCCGTGCCTTCCGAATTTCTCTGGCAACTATCTCTATGTTCACTGTCCTCCAATCAGCATCTGCAAATGTAACCACTTAAATCTGATCCCACTGTCTGAATCAGTTACTCAGATAAAAGGCAGCCAAGATCTAAGCCCTGCTCCATGTGGGACCCTCTTAAAACCTCCCCCCAGAGTGGACATGGTTTCTCTTACCAGGAGTGTCTGTTTTTTGTTTCTTCCACTCATTCTTTATCTGCTCCCATGTCTCCTCCTGGATTCCTGCAAGCTCTGTCTTAAGCAGGAACCAATTATGCAGAATTTAACCAAAGGCTTTCTGAAATTCAAACAGTCATAACATATGTACTGTCATTCTCAACACTGCTGGTACCACTTCAGATTGGAAAGGATGTTAAATAGGCAGATACGTTTTCTAAAACTAAATTTATCACTTCTATTTTATTCCCTGGTGATTAAAAAAATCACGATTTAGTCAACTTACTTTTTTTTTAAATCTTTAGCTATTAAATGCATAGTTATGCTGCATCATCCTTAAAAAAAATCTGGTTTTCAGCAACTGAATTCAATTGATTAATTTTCTTTGAATTATCTTTAAGCCAGGGACTATTCGATTGTGTCTATCTTCTGTCAAAGTGAAATGGGGATAGCAGTATGCAAGTAAAATACAAAATTTTAAAGCCCTGATACAGGTTTATGTGTTTACAGAAATATACGGGTTTTACACGTGGCTTCCCTTAGAAATAAGCCAGAGAGGTGTGTTAATATGTGTTCCTCCAAGCTGCATTTTATGAGGCTTGTTCTGCTCAAGTACCTTGGCATTCTACTGTTGATGAAAACATGGGTACAGTTTACTTCATTCTTAAATTAGTTAGGAAGCTTTTGTTTGCTATCATGATGGCCTAATTTTCTTAGTTTTGAGTTAGAGCCAGAAGCCTATGTGGCAAATGAGCTTAAGTATTCATTGAGTATTAAGTGTTCCCAAGTTTCCTCTTGACATACACTTTACAAACTTGGTAGACAATGTCCTGTATACTTTTATTCTCACAGAGTCTTTTCAGGCAAGTGTTAATAGTTCTATGTTTTCAGATCAGAAAACTGAAATTTACGAAACTTAGAAATCTACAAAACATTCCATAGCCAAACTATTCAAGCTCACATTCAAACACCAGAATCTGAATCTGAACTATATTCTTAGTGACTGAATAGATGCTGCTCCAGACAAAAACAAATGACCCCAAAACAGAAATCTCATTCATGTACCCCAGATCAAGAACCCCCTTTGCTAAATTAAAGAGAAAGCTGAAGGCAGTGTTGGAGTATTTTCGGGGTTGGCCACCACTTTTTACTGGGGAGGGGAAATACATGGGAAAAGACAGAAACTCTTATCTTAGGATTTATCATTGTTTTTGTCTGCACAAGTTTTTCCTAGGCCAGATTGTAAATATTTTGGGGTTTGTGGAGAATGAGATGGTTTCTATTGCAGTTAACTATGTGATTACACTGTTGTAGGTAAAAGCAGCCGTAGACAAGAGTAAATGAGAGCATGGCCATGACCTGTGGTGGCCCCCATTGCTAACCACTAGGATAGATCACACAACATACTGTATTTTATAGGAACCTGGGTTTTGTAATGAGGATGTAGGAGGAGGCACAGAAGAAAGTCATGAATTTAAGCTCATTCTACTCTGGTACAGTCCCTCAATAATTATTCATTAAAATGCTTTACCAAGAAAAAAAGTTTCTCAAAAGAGCTCTGTTATTATCAGTAGACAACAGGCCATGAAACCTAGCTTTTTACACTGATATTGAAAATGGGCGTCAGTTACTGGCTAATTGAGAGGAAAAGAGGATGGTAAGTTTGCTGAATATACAGCCTCTCATGTACTAAGAGTATAACATTTGGTGTGGGCAGTTGGTAGTGACAAGTTCTGGAAGAAATTAGTCACACAGTTGCAAGGCTCATTATTAGATTTTTGGAAGAAGGCTAACATGAATGTGATGTTCAAGGAAAGGATTCCACATGAAGATGTGAAAAGTTTAGTGGAAATATTAGAAATTAGATTGTAAAATGTTTCAGATCAGGGCTTTAAAATGGCCAAAATACAGCCAGGAAAAAAAAAATGACCTAAGAGCTTGGACATAAAACAGTAAGTTAAGAATAGTAACAATTAACAAAAAGTATCTGAACATCAAAAAGTTGTTATAGAAATAACATACATTTTTAGTAATTCATTTCAAATGAAGCTCTTTAGAAAGAATGCATGCATTTGGTTTTTTCCAGCTCAATATATAGGTCAAGAATGAAGTACTTGAAAGTGAGAGAAGAGGACCCATAGGATTATGTTGCATGAAATTTACACATTAAAAAAAACCCAAAAACCTGTTCATGTGATCAAATCATTACAAAACAGCAGTCTCTTGCTTTATCGCGTCTCTCCATTTCCGTGGTGTCTTTTTCTCTTCACCCAATCAGACCTCCAATGCAACTACGTGTTGGTGAGATGGTTATGAACACCTTTATAAACTTCTCATTAGAGTAAATTAGCCACTGCCAAAATTATGAATATATCCAGGGCAGCTTCTCTATTATATGGAAACATAAAGCAGTAAGGGGACTGTATTTCTGATGCCTGTCTCTTCTGACATTTATATACATAAAATCATTCAGAATTATTATTTTTGGTGGGGGCTTGGATTTATGACAACATACAGATGTTTCCATTTCACCTAGAGAAAAAAAAATCTGCTATATAGTATCGAAGATAGAACTTAATTGAACCCATCAGATGATGATAAAGAAACAATGCTGCACTTCAGATGACTTAACTGCAGCTTTGTCCCTGGCCCTCTAGCCCAGCACCCTGTGGATTTCTTCCATGGCCTTTCCCCTCTTTGAAGTCAGTGGGAGCTCTGAGCTTAGAAAAGTCACCCAGAGTACAGAGGGGCATAAGGACAAGGTTGTTTGACTTTCTGCCCTCACAAGGATCATGGGGTGGAGGAATTAGTAAGCAGAAAGGAAAAAAAAAAATTCTAACCTTGGTCCAAATGCAAAGCAAGCATTTTTCTTTCTCTTTCTTTTTTTGAAGTTCAATATTGTTTCCTTTCCTTATTTTTTTATTTTTTTATTTTGTGTTTTTACCTTTGCCCTTCCTGTTTCCAACAGGGGTTGGAAGTACTTAAAACTCTTCAGAAAGTATGCTCTGTTGATATTTCTAACAGGGACTGGAGCAGAAAGTATGACTTATGAACCTCTGCTGCTTTGATGCACTATCACTAAAGCTGGGAGCCCAAAGGATGAATGTATCAGGCTTGCATTAGCTCTCACGGGACTGCCAAAATCCAGGAGTCCTTGATGGCAATTTCAAAAGATGAATAACCAAGCAGACTCCTCCAGTGTGCATTAGCACTAATAATTAGTAGAGGGCATTTACCAATGCTTTTCTTAAAGGAGAGATATTTAATGTTCTCACTTAATTGTGTATGAGTTTCAAAAGTATCATTTATTAAAACATTTGAATCCTTAAAAAACATATTTTATAAACGCTTACCATAATGGCCCTTCATTACATTTTAATAAGCTGCTAGTATTTATTAAACATATAATTGCCATCTTAGTTAAATGAAAGTTAACGCCAATTACAGACACTTAATTTAATATATTATTACTTTGGCTAGTTAATATCAACCTCTCCCATACTTTCCAATAGATGGATAAAAAATTTAATTACTCTATATTAAAATTTTCTGGGTAGTTTACTTTTGTTGCATTATTGGATTTACTTTCTCTTTTGCTCTTGACTTTCCTGAGCCTACATCATTTCACCTGGTAACTTTTCAATCACATAAGAACACAACATTTTCCTTGGCTCTACAGTCTTGCCTGATGTATTGTGAACTGATAGATGGGTTTTGACAGAGAAAACTGAATTTATTTTAATTCAGTAGATGTTAATTGAACACCAATCACATGTAAGAAACTATGCTAAACATTACTGGGGATAGAGAAAGAGGCCTCAGGGTGACCAAATGTTCTGGTTTGCCCAGAACTGAAGGGCGCCTGGGCAACAGATTTTTAGTGCTTAAACTCAGAAAGTCCTAGGCAAATGAGGATAGGGGTTTTACCCTAACTGATGTCCTGTTCTTGGAAGCTTCCCTCAAGGACACGAGGACAGAAGATAAAGAACATATGGTATCGTATCAACTGTTATAAGGTGTCCTGGCAATATAAATACATACAGATTATTTATGAATAAGTGACCAGAAAAATGCTGCTACAGAAGTTGTGTCAATATTGATAACAATTATCATCATTTTGGCCATATCTTGGTTTAATGCAGAAACCCAGAGAATATACAATAATGATTGTATGCTTATGAGAATTCTGAAATGCTGAATAATTTAAAAAGCTACGCTAGGTTGTCCTTAACTGTATGTTTGTGGTGCTAGAAAATTATAAACTTTGAGATAACTTGAGTTATATCTTCACAGTGTAGCACTTTATGTTGTTCAGAGCATTTCCTTATGCAATCCTGCTGGTCCTGCTGTGCACACTGCATATGAATCAGTTTATCTAACAACAACTCCATAAGGTATTTCCATCTTACAGATAGAAGTACTGAGGCTTTGGAAGGTTATGTAGCTAGTCCAAGGTCAAAAGCATAAATCACAGCCACAATTTGAATATGAGCAGTCTACTTCAAAGCTTAAGTTCTTCACCATAATTATTACTTGTCTGCCTGCAGCAGCTCTTGATTTTGGCATCAGAGCAATTATTAGTCAACTTAAATGGAACCTAATAATCAAAAGGGTTATCTTATAGCTAACACACCAAGCTAGTTCTAAGCTTGAACTAGCTTTCCTAACTTTTAGCCTAACTTTTTCCCATTATTACACCATAGTATCTCTGAAAAAAAAAAATTTACTTTTTCTCAGACCTAGCATAATGTCAGCCCATATAAGAGTATTTCACTTATTCATTCATTCACTAAATTATAGACAAAATGATATCAGGGAAATCAAAGGAATGGTATAAATGATCACGTTCTTGGCATTTATCATCTAGCAAGAAGAAATATCGTTTATTTTGTATTCCTTTATTATGTTTTAAAAGCTATGGTGTTCTTCTATGGATGTAAGCTACATTTGAACAAGGCTAAATAAATAAATACACAAACAAACAAACAAATAAATAAATATTGGTTTATACTCTAGTTGAAGCAAGGGAGCTATCTCTGCAACCCCAGATACCTGCTGTCCCATCCCCCTTTATCTTCCAGGAGAAGAAGTGATCTAGAGTTCTGGTCAGCATGGCTTAGGAACCATTTTTATAAATTCTAGGGCTATGGCATCTGTGGCCACATTTGAGTGAAATAATGATGGTCTCGCAGATATGGTGGGATTTGATTTGGGTCTTAAAACGTAAGTAGCATAGCACCGATTCTACACAAGGAAACCATTTTAATGTGTGGAGACGGCCAGCAAGATAAGTCATTTAACAAAATCAGGGCATCTGCACTGAGAAGTATGACAGAAAAGATGGTGTGAGATTATAAAAGTCTTGAGTGTGTTATCAGGCTTTATAAATAATCTTGTAAGAGAAGACGATAGCTAAAAACAGGTGGATCAAAGGGAAGAAGCTAATTAGTCCTCAAAAAAGGCTTCACACACATGAAAAATCATTCCATAAATAGTTTAAAATATTGGGGAAGTCTATTTAAATAAGTTTGTAAATGAAAAAAAAAACACTAAGTTCTCTTAAAAGGGATTGTCATCATTTGCTATTGTTACTAATAGATATTAAAAAGAAAACAGAACAATCCACCCCCCCCAAGTTTTAGGACATGTAATTTTAATAAATGTAATAATGAATATTTGAATCAAAATATTTGTGAACAGAAAATCATCCCTGAGGACATCAAAACTCACACTGACATTAGATTAAAGACACTCAATGAAAACCAAGGGGAGGCTGTTTTTAATAGGTACCGTGTGCTTTCTCAAGTGTCTTACCCTTCAAGCCACTAGGAACTATGAGAGGATTCGGGGTGAATATTGTTACACGGAAGAAGTTTCACATGGCTTAATGGACCACTTCACACCCTGCATAACAAATGCCATTATCTGTCTTTCATAATTCTCATGCCACCTCTAAAGCCAAAGTGATCAAGATATTTCACGATGTAATTAACAAGTGGATGACGATTCCAGTCTTAATTTCATTTGATTGAAAAGTTATAGTACTCATGATTGAAAGTAAGTATGGGCCGTGTAGTTAATGCTACATTAGCATTCAGTCCCTGTTGAGGCATGGGGTGGCAGTGAGGGACCAGTGTCTGTAGCTTATATTGCAATCATCCATTACTCCTCATGCCTGCCAGGAAAGTAGTTCCATTATATTACGAATGATTGAGTGATCTCCTACCATTTTGCACATGGTTGATAAAGAAGAAATTTTGGGCTAATTTTATTAAATAGCTACGTAACCCACATAGCCTGATAATATAATTTGGCAATCAGATTTGAAAGCCATTTTGTTTCCTAAATAGTTTGGATCCCTCTGGAGGCAAACAAATCCCACACACCTTTCGGCCACTACAGAGGTAAAAGTACTCGTTTGTGAGGACCACATCAAGGCAGTGGTTGGGGGTTTTCTTCAAAATGAAACATTTGCAGCTAGTTGACATTGCAGAAGGTTGGGTTGAGCAAACTGTATCAAGAGGGAAGTGTCTGCTGACAGTTTGACAAAAGTACATGTTGCTTTTACTTTACCAGAGGGGAGGTTAGGTGTTACACCACCACTCCCAATGAGACCTTAGGGTATTGTGTAGCAATCCGTTCACAGCCTTCCCAGTGATGAATGAGGTCTTAGCAGATGCCTTGCAGAGGGGGCTAGAGAAGAATAGATTCCTCACATGTCTGCCCTTTTCCCCTCAGATTGGGCCAGGCAGATGATTCGAGAAAGAATGGCCTGGGCAGTTTAATGAAACCCATCTGCTTTTGCCATTAATAGAAAAGTTCTTCAGGAGCTTTTGTAAAGCAAAGTGATTTAGTTTTTTTAAAAAATCATATATATATATATATATATATATATATATATATATATATATATATCACATATATGTGACACATGCACACACACATAGCAAAATATTTACTTACTTATTCTGGATAAAACTTCCTTTGCCTATATTCCCACATGGATGGGTAGATTGCTGTATCTACATTCAACATGGGTCCCTAACGCAGTTTTGCCATCAATAGATAGTTGTATTGAATGGAGACAGAGCAAACGGAACCAATGTGAATCCAAACCATTCTAACCCGTTAGTGTTGCTAAAATTTTGTAGCAAAAGAATTTATTGAAAATACCTGAATGTACTGACTGCATGAAGTTTCGAAATTAGACCGATTGCTGCCTTTCTTGCTTTTATTGTCTTCAGGACTGGTTCTCACACAGGACCTCACTGAGGCAGCTGAATGCAAAAAAGAAGGGGCAAAATTGTTATTTCAACTTATTCACTTAAAAAGTCATAGATGATGTTTGCAAGAGATTGTATTCCATACACACTAGCTTAGATATTCTTTCATTCCAAATGATACATTAGTGTTTGAATCAGGTTTATATCAAAATTTAGTTAAAATCCCTTCATACGTGTACAGTATTTAGTATACTGCAAACTGTGTGTGTGTGTGTATATATATATATAAATATATATTTATATATATATAAATATATATTTGTATATATATAAATACATACATACATAATACATACATAATACATATATATACAAATATATATTTGTATATATATAAATACATACATACATAATACATACATAAATAAATACATACATAAATATATACAAATATATATATAAATATATACAAATATATAAATATAGTACATAAGTATCTGCTAAAGAAAGAATAAAACAATCAGAGAAATAAATATCAGTGAAATAAAAAAAGCAAAAAGCATTCAATTTGTTGCATATTTTCATAATGAAACTCTAGAGTTTCTGATGTTATGACATTTTTTAAACAGTTAACAACAATGTACTATTGCTGCCAGGTAACTATTATTATTTAGAAATATGATGGACTAATATACTGTAAATGAATTCAAATGTGGGGGACTAGGCTATCATTTTATTATATTTATTTTTATTGAACATATTCTTCATATAATGAAAGTGTTTCATGAGAAATGTGTAGTTCTTTCAATATTAGGGCAAACATTTTTCATATCTTTATAAAGAGTAGCTAGGAGGCTACCCTAGTGGTTAAAGTGGTTATTTAGAAACATTACTTTTTTTAAATTTTTTTTAATGTTCACTTATTTTTGAGAGAGACAGAGAGAGCACAAGCAGAGGAGGGGCAGAGAGAGAGAGGGAGACACAGAATCCGAAGCAGGCTCCAGGCTCTGAGCTGGCAGCACAGAACCCAATGTGGGCTCAAACTTGTGAACCTAGATCATGACTTGAGCCAAAGTTGGACATTTAACCAATTGAGCCACCCAGGCGCCCCTATTTTATTTTTTTAAGTTTATTTATTTGAGAGAAACAGAGAGAGTGCATTGTGTGTGGGGGGCAGGGAGAGAGAGAGGGGGCTGTCATCACAGAGCCCGATGTGGGGCTCCATCCCAGGAACCATGAGATCATGACCTGAGCCTAAATGAAGAGTCAGACAGACATTTAACCGACTGAGCCACCCAGGTGCCCCAAAGGCATTATTTTAAGCTATTAAATGTTATGCTTATCCTTTTTTAGGAAGAAACAACTTGTAACATCAGTTTTAGAACATTAACACACATCTACTTTAATGAACATAATATAACCTGTTTAGAAACATTATTCATTGAGAACTTCCATGCTAAGTCAGGTTGAGTAGGAACAAGCTATAAAAACTTTAGGGACCTTAATGTTTATAACAAACATACTTAAACTTTAGAATGCACAGAATCTCCTGGAGGGCTTTGTAAAACACTGCTGGGCTCCACTCCCAGAGTTTCTGATCTGGGATGGTGTCAATCTCACGCCTCTTTTACAAGCTCCCAGTTCCTGCTGATGCTGCAGATCCAGGGGCTACCCCTGCGAACTACAGGTTTGTACTATCAACTTCACCATTGAATGTAAATCCACCGCCATGAATAAGAGATCAAGTACGTGAAATGATGAGGTAAGTTCGCCACAAAGAAAGAAGAATGTTTTTCCTTCTGTTTGAAGAAATGGCAATTATTTTTGTTTCTCTACCTTCCTTTTGCTTGCCTAGAAAAACCAAACAGGCACCAGAAAATTAGAGAAGGAAACATGAGTAGGCCATTTCTCTTTATTGTAGTAGTTGGACACTGTGGTGGAAGTTTCTAAATCTCACACAGACTTGAGTCACGAGGCACCCTTCTTTTCCTTTTCTGTAACTTACTGAGGTGATATGGTAATTATACATCATTAATTTTATTTTATCCTTGATCATTTTTGTTTGTGTGCATGTCATCATTCCATAACAGAACAAGCTTCGTATGATCGTGATATAACTTCTTGCAGAGGATCTACCTTCTTTACTCATGCAAACGCTGTTTGTTTAGACTTGCTGGAATATTCCCAGCTTTCCAAACTATGTCTATTATAAATTCATACAGACCTGAAGGATGGTGGCTCTCCCTCTTCATAACAGGAGTTTTCTGGAACAGCCCACAATAGACTTTATCCTGTTGACCTAGATGCTATTACTGCTCCATTTCTTGGAACATCAACATAAGGCATCAGGTTTGGATAACAAGGGTGTGCTTCATGCCTGGTCCACAAACCAATTTAAGCCTTTTTCTCCAAATGAAAATAAGAACTACCCCTTGCTTTGTGTTTGCTCTCAAACTGCATCCAGACTTAATCCCATTGACAATAGGGTGATTTTTCTGGAACCCTAGGTTTCTAGCCTGGTTCTCACAACAACATGGATATCCACCAGGAGGCAAATGAATGCAAGAAGGTAATGGGAACCTCTTCAATATCATGCATCTTTTTTACACAATCTTTTTTTTTAGTATCATCTCTTTTCCATATCCACCTTCCTTCTATTTGGCAACAGGCTGATGTCCATGCACTTGCAAGTAGCTAATAGGTAGTCTGGAAATGTCCCTTAACGTCTCAGGGACTTACTACCCTTCAGTGGGTGGATCTGAGTGCACTCACATGCTTTTCAGCTTTAAAATGGGAAGAGTCTCTGTGGCCAAGTTAAAGCAATTACAATCACAATAGGAGTTTAAAAAATAACTTGGTTTCAGGTCAGAGTTCTTTGTCTTTCTTCAGCACTCAGCATAATCAGATGCCTAAAAACCGTAATACATGCAAATTTCAATACATAAGTAATGCATAGTAAAAAAAAACAGCCTATAAAGAAATTCATTTAGTTTTAATTTATCGAATGTCTTACTGCCTTTAAAATATTTTATAAGCCAGCTTGACGACATCAAGATACTCTAAGTTTGCCACTGGCCTTACACATTTTGCCCCTGACCAGAAAACAAAATGATACTTTGGAGTTTTCTTTTGTTCTGGTTTTGGTTTGTTTTGCTTGTTTTGTTTTGTTTTGTTTTGTTTTTTCATAAGAAAAGTGATTGTCAGCAAGAATATCCCCAAATTTCCTCTCTCAAAATCCATTTAAAATGATTCTGGCAAATGGCCATTTCACAAATATGTGTCTTATTGTGATAGCTGTCTGTACATTTTCTCCATATGTCCTGTTCCTGCTTTGGTCTTTTGATGGAAGGACAAGAGAAGTCTCAGCAGCCACTGTCACTTAATGGAAGTGAACACTGTTTTGAGAGACCCAAAATTTTCATCATCGAATCTACTTAGGGAGGCTGCACAGAGTCATTCTTCCCCAAATCGCCTACTGATTTTCATTGCAAATACTGCCAGCCTCGTTCATGGCCACAGGATTTAGTTACGCACTTGACTGAAAACCATGTCAATGCAAATTCAGGGGATAAACCAGCATGCAAATCCCCAAGGCTTCAGCAAGTTATAATTCAGCCACAGCATTAGCAAAACAAGATAGCAATTATGCAAGGAATCAGCTGAAAGGTTATTTTTAATTTAAAATTTTTGCATCTTTACAGCTGGGAAAAATGAAACCCTGCCTATTCTTTCTTGTAAAACCCACCCGGTAAAAGCCAAAAGCCATATGGTACATCATCACAGCCGTGTTCCAAGATGAGGTGCACACATACACATGTACATACAGTCACACAAACTGCTTCAAGAAAAGAGACTTCTGATAAGGTTAAATTGTCATATTTTCTTCCGGTGTCCTTGACTAAGCTTCCAGAGATCAAAACATAATTGGCATCCAATAAAAGGTATATATTTGAAAGTAACCAGCCCTGGGCATTTTTTTCACCCTCACTTCTGACCTCTTATCTCTGGGCTCAGAGTCTCTCCTCAATCCTACTTCTGGGGGCTGAAGCTGATGTAATCAGGGCTGAGATGGACAACGAGACTCCACATTTCATCACAATGTGAGGAGCTAATTTGTGACCGGTGGAGCTATTTAATGTGTCTAGTTTGGGTCTAGAGAAGTAAAAGCCTTCCGGTAGTGTACTATCTCTAAGAAGGCAACCACCACCTATTTGCCACACCCTGTGTTACCCGTGTGTTGGGGCAGGCCGTGCATGTTCCGCTGCAAGATCATCTGGAGCCCAGAAAGACAGGCACGGTTTTGGAAGGGAGATGTGGAATCGTGTAACCAAATGCAGTGACGACTGTGCTTTAGGAAAGCAAATAGCATGCTTGAGAATTACAGGTCGGCCTGGTCTGGGTTGAAATCCAGGGTCCCCTCCTGGCTGCTGGGTGACCTGGACAGAGACTGAGCTTCCCGGACCTCAGATGGTCATTCATAAGTGTCTCACTCCTTGCTTCTCAAAGTGTGACTAGCAGCACGGACAGCCCCAAACCAGTGAATCAAAGCCCACCTTACAACAAAATTCCCAGGTGACTGTGTGTGCAAATTTGACAATCATTAGTCTACCATTCAATAAGTATGTCCTCCATAAATGGTAACTTTATTTATGTGTACTGAGCACTCCCTGACACTGTGGGAGGCTCAGTGGGTATAACAGAAAACTGATTTGAACATTGGCCTTTGCTCTCATAGTAGGAGAAACAGACTCGAACCTTGCAACGAGTGCCATGGAGGCACTATAGCAGGCCTTACGATCATAGGGAAATGTATTTGGGCCGGGGTGTCACAGAAACCATATGATTACGCTTAAAGTTTGTCCTTTGCTTTGTTCAGAGAGACCCTCTGTCATGTCTTCTTTCTTAGAACATTTTAGTTTTAGCATCTTGTATGTTGAGCAATCTTGTACTTGTGAACACATGTTAGGTTCCCTTAAGATTATACTTTTTCTTTCTTCGCCATGGCATCCAGTTGTAGATTTCCAAATAACGATGTGTCCTGCATTAACTCAGCAGATGTAGATATCTCACTTTTTTCCTCATTGGGGTTGCCTCAAAAAGGATATTTAGCCTGGTAGGGGACATGTATCTCTTCACTGTTGAAGGCAGTAAATGGAGCGTCTGCTGCAGCTCAGAGGGTTCTGAAAGGTCAAGCTCCTTCCCTGGATGTGTTATATTATAGCAATTACTTTCCCTTGGTTTCTTCTCCTTTAAGTACTATGCTCAAGCCCCACCGAGTCCTGACCTACCCATCTAAGACTGCTGGTTCTTGAGTCACCATATTAGGAGTAATAGCACAGCCACACAAAATAACAATAGCTAGAGACTCAGAGGGACCAAACCTCCAAAACAAGAGAGAAAAACAGGAAGAATCTCAAACTCATTCCCATCCACTGACTCTTGATACTTGCATGCTAAGCTAATCAGCATTAGAACAATGGCAGGCACTTAAGAATTCTAATTACCATACTACAGAATATGCTTTCCAGAAATATTTTAACACTGTCATTAACTAATATTTATAGAGCATCGTATCTCATTGACGCTTGTTCATCTTGTTGGGCAAATTACTTTTGAATGCAAATCTGACCGTATCATTCTCATTCCCCAATGCTTAATATGCTTCAGTGGCTCCCTGGTAACAGTATGCACAAGGTGCAGTTCCCCGTAAGCCCTTTATCTACACACCCCTTTCACTTTGGATCCTACCCACCTACCGTATCAAAGACTTACAGATCTCCAGATCTGCCTTATTACTCCACGCATCTGAGCCTCTTATCATACTCATTCCTCAGTCTGAAATGTGCTTATTATTCCATTCTCTTGGAAGAGGATTTTTTTGTTTGTTTTCTTTCTTAGCTTTTTTCATTCAGTAGTTACTCCCATTTCCTTGGTGAGGCCTCTCTGAGCAGAACTAAGTAATTTGCAATTTCCAATTATGACTTCAATTAACTCTTTTATTGTACTGTTTTTTTTTTATTTTTATGTTTAGAGAGAGAGAGAGAGACAGAGCAAGTAGGGGAGAGGCAGAAAGAGAGAGAGAGAGAGAGTGAAAATCTTCAGCAGGCTCCACCCTTAGCATAGAACCTGACGCAGGTATGATCCCACGTCCCTGGGATCATGATCTGGGCTGAAATCAAGAGTTGGCTGCTCAAATGACTGAGCCACCCAGGCGCTCCTGAAGTGTGGTTTTATGTTTACACAAATATTTCTGAGTTTGCATCTCTTTTCACATTATTTTGTAATCTCAAGAGCAGAGATTCTGCCTTTTGAATTGTGTATAACCAGGGTTAATACAGTATCTGAAGCCCAGCGTGCTCTTGGGAAAAATGTATGTTGAACATCAGGCAGGACAAATTGTGTACATTTTCATAAATGAATGAATGAATGCAGAGGGGTCGTAAACTAGTTCCATCCATAATTGAAAGCAGAGCAAACCTGAATGCCATATCCCTGCACATTGCTTGTTTTGTAATCAATGCTGAAATATTTTCAAAATCAACAAAGAGAATATATGGAAAAAGACAGACAGCTCTACCCCTTGTTTCCTGAGTACTGAAATTGTATAACTTGCTTACAATAACCCCACAAGTGTATGTAGGTACTTTTCAAACTTTTCATGTCAAATGTCATATTTGAACAATATTTTATATTAGTACAACAACTTCCATGGTTCCCAGAGCAATTTGTAAATGTTATCTTATCAATTCTACTGAAGTAGACAGGCTGAAAACATTATACTTATGCTCCAGATGAAAGAGGCCAGAGAAGAATATGTGTGGGCATGTGTGTGTATACGTGTGTGTCTGAGTCTGAGGGGTCTGTGTGTGTGTGTGTCTGTGTGTGTGTCTGTGTGTGTGTGTGTGAAAATCAGCCCTCACTAGCCTAACTCCTCCTTAGTATGTCTCTCTCGACTCATTAGGAGTCTAAATAAAGATCACCACTGACAAGATGACGGGACAGTGATCTGGAGCGATCATTTAAATGACTCTCCCTCCAGGTTTCCCGCACTGTTCATTCTGTGTAATGCCAGAGACTAGTCAACAACAAAATTTCTCTCTCTCTCTCTCTCTCTCTCTCTCTCTCTCTCTCTCTCTCCCTTTCAATCTCTGTGTCAATCTCTCTCGCTTCCTCTTTCTCTATCTTAATAATGGCTTCCCACACTACCCCCTATCTCAAACTGGGAAACAATTAAAAAGTATGAATCATTGCTTCTTCTCCTCAGAGAGTTCATAATCAGATGATATGCCAAAATTTGTTCCCTGTTTTGATTGGTACTTGTTTATACGTTATAATAAATACACAGTCCAAACCCTATGGCAGAAATGCAAGAATGAATATGGCCCAGACTATTTGAGGAAGGCTTAAATTTACTTCCATGCTCCTATGATGCTTTATACACTACTTGATTTTAGATGTAATTGCATATCCTTATATTTTTAACATTTATACATTTATCAAATTTAATGCCATTTGTAGTAGATTGAAAAATGTGCCCCCCCTCCAATCTATCTACTGATCTAACTTGTGAATGTTATAAGGCAAAAGGAGAAGGGAAAGGGAGGGAAGGAAGGGAAGGAAGGGGAGGGAGGAGATTCAGGGAAGGGAGGGAAGGGACGGCAAAGGAAGGGAAGGGAAGGGAAGGGAAGGGAAGGGAAGGGAAGGAAGGAAGGAAGGAAGGAAGGAAGGAAGGAAGGAAGGAAGGAAGGAAAGAAGGAAGGAACGAAGGAACGAAGGAAAGGAAGAGTCTTTGCAGATGTGATTAAGTTAAAGATCTTGAGAAGATTATCCTAGATTATCCAGGTGAACTCTAACTGTAATCATATCTAATCTTATAAAAGGAAGGCCAGAGAAGATTTGAAACAGATATAAAGGAGTAGATGATGTGTAGACAGAGCAGATATTTAAAGATGCTGATCTAGACGATTGGAATGATGTAGTCACAAACCAAGAAATGATGGGAACTATCAGAAGCTGGAAGAGGCCAGAAAGGATTCTCTCCCAGAGTCTCCAGAGTAAACACATCCACACTGACATTTTTACTTCACCCCATTCTTGAGGGTTCCATCCTCACAACTTAATTACCTCACGAGGTCCCCATCTTCAAATACCATCATCTTAGGGGTTAGATTTCAGCATAGGAATTTTGAGGGGACACAAACATTCAGTAAGTAAGAACTGCATTTCAAATAAAACTCCAACTTCTTACGTTGTCTCATGAAGCCTATATTTCTGATTTCATCCCCCACCACTTTCTGCTTTGCTCATTACATTCTCACACACTGGTTTTATTTTGGATTTTCTAACAAATCAAGCTCACTCTTACCTTAGAGTCTTAACAATGAATGGGCTTTGCATTTTCTGACCGTAATGTTACTTCCTCCTTTCCATTTAGTAATTTACTATCATCACTTGAATCTGAAATCTTAGGAAGTTAACTGGTCCCTCTCTGCTACAACAGCCAATTATAATTCTTTGTGCAATACTTGATACATTTCTTTGCATATAGTCTACCTCCCTTCACTAAAATGCAAGCTTCATGAGAACCAAAAGAGCCTGTCTGTTTTCCTTATCTATCTTCAGGGTCTAAATCAGGGATTAGCATATAATGGTTTCTCAATAAATAGCTGTTAAAATAATAGAATGCAAAAATGAGATAGTCCATTAAGGATGCCCAATTAATGAATAACCCATACATCTCAATATAAAATTATTCCTAGGTCATCAATCTTACTGCAACAGGGACCCAACAAAAGATATTTAGACAGGCTTTTTCAGCCTCAGTTTACACCAGATCTGTGACCATACTTCAGGAAGTGCTGTCCCCTCCTACCTGCATGTCTACAGTTGCAGGTTCCATTTGGGTCTCTCTGTCATTTCCACGTGTGTGGTCCATTCTCCAGTGCTTGGCAATCCTCACAGCACTGCTTGTGAACTTCTTGCCAATGATGCCACCTGAAGATGCTCTCATAGCTCCTCTTCCATGGCCACTCCCTGCTTTAGCTGACCACTTTCACAACCCCTGGTGGCACTACCACCATGGCGTCCCTGTGTTTCTCTTTTCTAAAGATACTGCTCTAACATAGGCTCCGTAACTGCTCCATTTTGTCTTAGCTCTGTCGTTTTGTTAATATCCACTCCAGGAAGTCCCTGCTCCTATCAACAGTGTGCACCATATGTCCCCGTCTCTTTGAAACCATGCTAAGAGGGCCTGCTCCCTAGTTTGTCGATTCACAAAAGGATCAAAACTAATTACCGATCCAATGTCTGTTTGAACCTCTCTTCTTCCTCATTCTCTTTCTACTGCAGTTTGAATGGAAAACATGAACATTTGCAAATTTGGCCTAATACTTATTGAAGCCTTTCATAGGAAGTTTTTTAAACAAAAATATTATTGTCTATATAGTCTTTATTCCCATTTTGTCTACTTACTAAGTCCAATTTCTTTAAATGGAAATGAAACCTATGAGAAAAGACAAACAGAAATGCTCAATCAATGGAAGATCTCATCATCATCATTAGTGTTATTATAAAATACAACGAACAGGATAAAACTCAAATTTTATCCTTACTTTTATTTATTTAATTAGTTTATTTACTTTTGCAAATGTTCTGCAAATACTGGGAGTTTTCAATGGTTAAAAATCTTTTTCATTTTCTCTTTAGGGCTCCATGGCAATGAGTTGAAAACAGAATCTTTTCAGTCAAGAGATGATCCTTGTACATGATGTCAAACATCAGATTTAATTTAATTACTGGATCAATATACCTTCTGAAGTTATGCATACGAAGTCTCGTGTGCAGTTCAAAATTTAGTTTGCACTTACAGAAGAGGAGGAGAAAGAAAAAAAAAAGTAGTATCCAGCATGTGATAGCAATTTTCCTTTGATCATGTCAAAAGTAAGATATGTGTAAAAGATGTGCTCAGCAGTTCATGCAGCACATTCTCTTTCTTTGATTCGTGAATATGGTCTATGTTTCCTGTTCTCGATATTATAAAACTGAAATATATTATCTTCTTTAATAAAATCTTAGTTCTCCACAAACAACACAGTATCAACAGTACTGCTGATTCCTGATTAACAAATAAGCTTTCATAACACCCTCCATTGGGTAAATTATAATGTTTCAGGCTAATACTTGGAATCTCCAAAATCCAAATAGGAGGGTACTCAGCTTTCATATATCTAAAGATTGGTCTTAGAAAAACTATATTAAAATTATGAAAAATGCAGATTTCAAAATTGGAGACAAAATAAATCCAAGGGAGCTGAAGTTGGCAATCAGCAACAGGAAATCCCTAAATCTCCAAAATACAATGAGTTTTAAAATCACAATATATGGAATTTCTATTTAAATCAATTTCAAAGAATAGTAGGGAAGTTTCCAAAGAATTTCCTATCTGTTTGTTTCAGGAATCAGCAATCAGCCAGTAAGACAGTTTTTAAGGGCTAAAGCTAACTCTTCTAACCTCCATCTGGGAAGACCTTAGCTCTTTGCCTTCACCAGCTGTGTCCCTGTCATTTTCTTCTGTAGGAGGGCATCATGGCTTTCTACGGATTCTCCAGGGCATAACACTGACCATAATGCAACAAAATTCTTGAAGTCGAACTGTGACTTATTCTGCCCGCTCTGCTCCCCATAGCTCTCCAGTGTCTTCCAGAAACCTATACATCAAGAGAGGAAGAACCTGTAATTTTGACAACTGTGCTATTTTATTTTCAACCAAACACACTTTCTGTTTTTCAAGAATGAGGAATGAAAATAGTTCATATTGGTTTCAAGAAGAGAATCGATGTGCTTAGCTATGAAGTAGAGGTGTGCCCTCCATACTGTCTCAGATGAGGACGCTCTGGAATGCTCATCTTCACCAGCAGCCACTGGAACACCCACATCACATTGCTGGGTATCCAGGTTTCCGCTCTGGTCTCACACTTGAAAGATGTAGGTTGAAAGACACTGGAGGGAGGGTTTTGCAGAGTAGCTAGCTGGGTAGCTGGGCAATTAACAGGCATGCTGCTGGCTGGAACAGGTATGCAATTCCCACCCAAAGGAAGATTGGATAGAGATGCCACAAACAGGAAAAGTTTCATTTTCAGGACAAACAGGCTAATAGGTGGCAGGTATTCTGGGCATTCAAACATTGCTCCGTTTTCTTTACAGTGTTTCTTAGATCAACTCAATCCCAGACGCCTAGGCTTTAGCACACACACCTGGGCAATTCTGCCAGCTGAAACCCCTACTCTTGCTTACCCAATCTCATTTTGAATCTCATGCATTCAATGTGTGTCCCACATCCCCTTTCTTTCTCTCTACTGAACAATTTAGTAGTAGTAGTATTCCTATCACAATATCCATAAATAGCATGCTGGGAAGAGGCTATTCACTGATAACAACAACACAAAAGCAAAGGGAGCCAATAGCAATGCCAATTTTGTTTTGCTTTCCACAAGAAAAATGGGGAATGAGATTTTAGAAACAACTTGGTCTGGAGTTTCTTCCCAGGAGAAGAGAGATGTTCACATTTCATTCTGGGAAAAATTGCCTCCCTCACAAAGAATAAACAGAGAACGCCTAATGCAGGTAAAGGAGAAAGCAAGCAAATTAACAAAAACTGACTCCAAAACACAACTGAACAAAACTGCAAGTTTTCCTATCCTATTGTATCTGTCTGAACAACTTCAAACCTGAATAGTTTAAAAAAAAGAACTTTTATGTTTATTTATTTTTGAGAGAGAAAGAAACAGAGCATGAGTGAGGGGGGGTCAGAGAGAGAGGGAGACACATAATCTGAAGCAGGATACAGGCTCCAAGCTGAACTGTCAGCACAACCCGACGCAGGCTCGAACCCACGGACCATGAGATCATGACCTGAGCTGAAGTAGGATGCTTAATTGACTGAGCCACTCAGGCGCCCCCAAACCTGAGTAGTTAAAAAAAAATCACTCATATTGAGCTCTAATGAAATTATACATTTCAGCAGCTAAGGATACTCATGAGGATCCTGGCCTTGTCATCCAAAAACATTCTGAGCCTAATTCATCAACAATTTGAAGGCTTTCATCCTCTTGGTTCAATTAATCTATCATACAAATTGTCATTTATTTATTTTTTAATTTCTTAGCACTGAAAAAAGTTTCAAACATATTCTTTTTACAATTCTTCGCATGAAAAGTGTTCACAAGGTTTTATTTGATAATCCCCAAATGCATTTGTTTTGTCATCAAATGCTAAAGGTAAATATAAATAGTGCACAGGCAAAACAAAATGTGACTGAATGTAAAATCAGTTAATAAGGGTCAATGATGATCAATCCCACTGCATTGTGCCATGTCAATATTTTCTCAACTATGAACACGATTCCCAAAATAACAGCCTTAAAACTTTGAAATGTTGGGGCCCTAAATTTCATATTTAATGAGACCGCTAACAAGATAAAATCACGTAGAGTTAAAATAAATATATTCTGGAGAGGCAAAGAATAGAATCTTAGTCTTTGCAAGACTGTAAAGAACTTCTCTATGAAGTAAGAGCCTTGGACTAGATGATTTCTGTGTTTCCTTCCAGCTCCTGGGACCTATGATGATCAGTAGGCATTTTTATTTCATGTTTTTTCTTGCAAACTAGGGAGCTGTACTTAAATGTGGGGTGGGCTAGTTTCCCAGCTCAATTTACTCATCTGCAAAAAGGATATCAAATCTGCACTGCCTCACCTCAATGAGTTTCTGTGACAGTATAGTGACATACTGTATGGACTTTGCAAATCATAATGGTAGTTCTACTATCCGTACGTAACACAAACCGCCACAAGGAAGTAGAATTTAGGCGTTACAGTGTGTGACCTTGAGAGTCTGCCTCAGTTTGAATTTTAATCTCCTAACACTATTTAGTCTGGCCCCTACCTGGGGAACAGGGATGCAGGCACCCACCTCACGAGATTCGTATGAGAATTTGCAAGAACATATGGGTCCAGTTACCATCATAAGGCCTTAAAAATGATAAGTACTCAATAAACATAAGCGGTTATTTTGTGTACATGGTTGGGTTTGTTAGGCATGCATCTAGACAGTGTTCATGAAACAAAAGAATAAGAGAAAAGAAGAGACGGTCTAAGTGTACTACTTTCTAAGTGTGTCCACTTCCCAGAGATTGTTCTATCTAACAAAAGGGGAGACAGAAGTAAACAAAAGGTAAAAGTGTTTCAATTCTAGGAGTATCAGATATACAGTAAAGGTGATAAATGGGCGTAACTTGGAGCCTCACAGTCACAAACGAGGGCTTTTCTGTCTTACTTCTCTAGCTTCCTGGTTCCTTTACCATCAGGACTTTTGCCAGTAGTATGCTGGGGCCAGCTGATGAAGCTGGTATGTATTAGCTCAGTAGTTATTAAATGTTCAGGACTTTAATGAGCTGGTTGAAAACCTGTGGTTGCTTAAAATCTGCCAAGATGGGAGTATTTACATCAAGGAAATCGACAAACACCACAAATCACAACTTTTTTCCTTATTTTATTTTTGGCCCCAGAACTCTTGTTGTTAAACATTTACCAGCATACTACTGCTTTTACTCTGAGAACAACCCATTGATCTTGAGGAGTTAGCCCATATATTGTTCTCAAAGGAGGGAAATCAGTTATCTAAAAAAAACAAAAACAAAAACAAACAAAAAAACAACAAACAGAAAACATGAAACAAATGCTTATGGTGAGCCAGACATTGTGCTCTTTTCTTTTCACTTTTTTAATGTTTATTTATTTTGAGAGAGAGAGAGCACACACGTGTGTGTGTGTGTGTGTGTGTGTGTGTGTGTGTGTGTGTGTGGAGCAGAGAGAAAGGGAGAGAGAATTCCAAGCAGTCTCCACACTCAGCACACAGAACCTGATGCAGAGCTCGATCTCATCACCGTGAGATCATGACCTGACAGGAAACCAAGAATCAGACATTTAACCGACTGAGCCACCAGGCACCCTTGTGCTCTGTTAAACTGGCAGGCAAAATCAATAAAGTAAAAAAAAATGCAGAAGAGTGGGTGGCCCAATCAGGGAGGACATCTCAAAAGAATTATTATGCTGAACTAGCATCAGACACAAAAGTAAAGTCACCTCCTGAGATGCATCAGTGCCAGCCTCCATGACTCCCTTGACATTTCCAGCCTGAAAAAGACTGGTATCGTACTTCAGATATTGTGATCTCCACTTTGTCGTAAAAAATGACAATGTTTTCAACAGATTTCATAAATCACTACTAAATATCTTTTGGTTTCTTTATATGTAGTTACTCTGAACTGAATGATTCATTGTAGCTAGAGGAATAGGCCCATTGTGAAATCTCTTCATAGAGACAAAGAGAAAATGTGCTGGCAGTACTCTTTTGTCTCACAATATGAAAACTTACAAAAATTTATTTGCTTTTAACACTAAAAGATATTCCAATTACAGCTGTCATCTGACAATACTAAATATTTTAAAATCAAGCAATTGAGACACACACTACTTCCCTTAAGAAATATTAGTTAATATATTTAAATTCCTGCAATGTGTCCTTTGAATCACAGAAACTGCAGGTCAAACATTTATGTGATCGCACATTATGGCGTTTCTACAGCTGAAACAATGGCTTACGTTGGGCCTCAGTCTGCTGACGTGGAAGAAAGGCTTCATAAGGAATCAGGTTAAAACCCCAAGTTTTGGAATCTCCTGGCCAGACCACCTTAAGTTAGTTACTGAAATCCGTTGGCCTCAGTTTCCGAACTCATTAATTTATGCAAACATTTATAAAAAGAGAGAATTGGATAAAGCCAGTGTTTTTGATCTGTAACTATTTATCACTGGAGTAAGAGAGATGAGTTGACATGGTACATGGATAAGCATTGAGTCACACAAAAAAATTGGGTCACCAAATGATAATAGATTTCCTCAATATTTTGATTATTACTTACAAAATGTCTCAGCTGGACAGTATACATTCAAAAAGAGAAAGTACTTTTCAGGTTCAGAGCATTCTTACAGAAGAGTATTTAAATATGTTTGAATAGGTGCACCTGGGTGGCTCAGTCAGTGAGCGTCCAACTTCCTTTGGCTCAGGTGATGATCTTGCAGTTCGTGAGTTCAAGCTCTGCATAGGGCTCTGTGATGACAGCTCAGAGTCTGGGGCCTGTTTCGGATTCCATGTCTCTCTCTCTCTCTCTCTCTCTCTCTGCCCCCCACCCCCTCCTCGCTTCGCTCATGCTCTGTCTCTGTCTTTCTCTCAAAACCAAATAAATATTTAAAAAATAAAAAAAAAATAAATGTTGGAACAATACTGTCTTTTGTTTATTGAAATTCTTATTTTTTAAATGTTTATCTATTTATTGTTGAGAGAGAGAGAGAGAGAGAGAGAGAGAGAGAGAGAGCACAGGGAGGGGCAGAGAGAATCCCAAGCATGCTCCTCACTGTCAGCACAGAATGGGATGTGGGGTTTGATCCCAGGAACAGAACTGTGAGATCATGACCTGAGTTGAAATCAACAGTCTTGTGCTTAACTGACGGGGCCACCCAGGAGCCCCTTACTGAAATTATTTTTATGGTTTCCATTATTTTCTAGATTATCTGTCATCATTTAATAAACTTTCCGAGAGTACATTTTATGGCCCTCTGTTTCCTGCTGCCTGGTAACAAAATCGTGGCAGAGTGGGTCTTCACTTCTTTCTTGGGCTCAATGTCATGTTTCTTAAAAGCTAACTAGACGGCATCATGCCTGGATTCATTTACTGATGCATTTATTCAGTTTGTGTATTGTGGTAAAAAAGTATATAACATAAAAATATGTTATCCTAACCATTTAAAAAGAAATTTTAATGTTATTTATTTATTTATTTATTTATTTATTTATTTATTTATTTATTTTTGAGACAGAGAGAGACAGAGCATGAGCAGGGGAGGGGCAGAGAGAGGGAGACACAGAAACCGAAACAGGCTCCAGGCTCCGAGCTGCCAGCACAGAGCCCGACACGGGGCTCAAACTCACAAACCACGAGATCATGACCTGAGCCGAAGTCGGACGCTTAACCGACTGAACCACCCAGGCGCCCCATCCTAACCATTTTTAAATGTACAATTCAGGGGCATTGAGTACATTTAAATTGTTGTACAACCTTTACCATCACCCACATCCAACTTTTTTCATCTTCCCAAACTGAAACTCCATGCTTATTAAACAGTAACCCCCCCCGCATTTTTCCTTTCTCCCAGCCCTTACCAACCATCATTCTATTTTCTACCTGTATGAATTTAACTACCCTAACTAACACATGTAGGTGGAATTGTACAATCTTGTAATTGGCTTATTTAACTTATAACATCTTCATGATTCATCCATGTTGTAACATGTCAGAATTTCCTTCCTTTCAAAGGCTAAATAATATTCCATTATATGTATATACCACATTTTGTTTATTCATCTAATGATGGACACTTGGATTGCTTCCATCTTTTAGATATTACGAACAATGCTGCTATGAATGTAGGTATACAAATATCTATTTAAGTTCTTGCTTTCAATTTTTTGGGGGTATATATCCATTACTATACACTAGGTCATAGAGTAATTCTATGTTTGATTTTTTAAGGAACCACCATATTGTTTCCATTTTGCATTCTTTAACTTTCATACACTGCACTATTCAACGTTCCCACGAGAATTGCACAAAGATCTCAATTTCTCCACAGCCTCTCCAACACTTATTTCCTGTAATTTTTTTTAATAATAGCAATCTTAATGGGTGTGAAGTGGTATCTCATCTTTTTAAATTTTATTTATTTATTCTCAGAGAGAGAGACCAAAGGAGGTGCAGTGAGAGAGACTGAATCCCAAACAGGCTCCTCACTGTTAGCAAAAAACCTGACAAGGGGCCTGAACCCATGAACTGTGAGATCATGACCTGAGCTGAAATCAAAAGTCGGACGCTGCACCAACTGACCCATCCAGGCACCTCCCATCCTGGCTTTTATTTGCATTTTCCTAACAATTAGTGATGTTGAGCATCTTATTGTGTGCTTATTAGCCATTTGCCTATTTTATTTAGAGAAACACCTATTTTAGTCCATTAGCCCATTTTTTTTATCAGCTTATTTGCATTTTGTCGTTGAGTTTATTTTCCCCCTAAAACCATGATCTACCTTCTAATAACAGAGAAACAAAAATAAAAATACTGAAATGTAAATGGTATTGCTACATTTAAAATGAAGAGCCATGTGACCACCAAACCTTGAAGCAACTAGCTTTTCTTGCAGGGAGTAACAGAAGTTTCATTAAGGAGTCATCATATGTTCTGTGTCTTACTGACCAGGAATTGATCTGTCTACCAATGGCACAAGGTCATTTCATAGACATTAAGAGGTAAATGGCTACATGACTCCAGGGAATTACAATAATATCATTAGTGTGAAAATGGAAAATGATTGTTTTAGTCACACTATCTTCTTTGAAATGGACTCAATAAACAATTTTTAATTTTTTCCCAAATTATAAAATATAAGCCATATACAACTGGGAATATTGTCAAGAATAATGTTAAGAACTAGAATTTTTAGATGTTTCCCTCCCCTTCAAGTGGGAAAAACATGTAGAGAGGGCCCCAATCTCCATTCTCAAAATATTGACAAATTCTCTTAGAATAGATTAAGACTGGTGTACTCTCCCACAAAACTAGTTTTTCCCAAACTATGTTTCTAAATACTAACATTCCACAAATGGTGAAGAGGTGTTACATGAGAAAAAATTCTGTGATTTAGTCCAGTATAGGGGACGCTGGGTTAAACCAAGCGACACACATTCCTTTCCTATAAACATTCTCAGATTTTAATAAAATTATGTGCATTATAAATCTCTGGAGAGAGAAAACAGTATGAAAATGATCCTTAAACTTTTTTTTTCTGGTTAGAACAATGTCATTAATTTGACTACATCTCTGCTTCATTTATGCTTGACATCTAGTAGGTCCTCAATCAACATTATTCGAATAAATGAATAAGATCTGGGTAGGAATAAAGGCAGAAAAAGTGCTTAGGCAAGCAAACAGCACATATTAGAAAAATTCCTATTTTTGCAGCTTAACACCTGGAACAAAAAAAAGCACATTTTGTTTATAATAGAAACACACCTTTACCAATATTATTTTTAGTTGAGAGTGGGAGCTGAGATGAATAGATTTTCTAGGGTCTAGATCATTGCCTCAGTTATTTGCTATCCTTTAGCAACAATGGCATCATGGATCGAGGGGAGGAAATTCTTTTTTGGTGTCAGTAGCAATTAGTTTACTCCACTGGAATATGACATATGATTACCCTTATTTTAGGACAAATATACAAACATTATTAATGAATAATGAAATGAACTTCTCAGCCCTTTAAATTATCCAGGCATTAGATTTGAGTCTGTGACATTCTAATGCAAGAAATTTGAAGAGGTAAGCTAAATTGGATCTGAAACAATCTTTCTTTCTGTTTGCTGTACACTTAATGGCTTTAATTTCATCTAAAGTTATCTTGTTCCCATGATCTGGAAAACATCTGCATAGGGAATGCTGGAGGCTTTTCACTACACATGGTGAACTCTTGAGAAAAGATTGAACAATTCTGGAAGAGTCCTTCACTGCTACAAACATTGCAGTAGACCTGTCACTCTGGAAACATTCTCACTACCCATACACACGGGGCACTTGCTTCTATCAATATCAAGCCACTCTCTCATTCACACTGTCTAATGCTCCCTTTTGCCCTCAAATAAGGTTCAGACTTCCTTAAAAGGCTAATGAGCCACTTCATCATTATCACATAGAATCATCTCTCTGTATTCCCTACTCACTACTATGTCCCAACTATGCTGAATTTCTTTCTATGTCCTGAGTAAACCAGTTTTAATCTCATCTCCATATCTCTGTAAATGTTGTTTCCTCTGTCTGGAACAACCCCTTTCCAACACGCTTCTTCTTTCTTATCCTTCAGGTCTGTTGAGAATTGGCTTCCACCAGAGACTCCATATCAACCCCCCCACTTTAATAGGTAAGAACACCCTCTTATGAATTTCAAAAGCACTTTGTTCTTCTTCCATTATACCATTTATCACACTGCATTCCAATGCCTGGTTACTCTTCTATTCCCTCCATTAGAATAAAAGGAAGATTAGCACTGGCAATTTTTTTTTTCCTTTTTTACCTTTTTACCTATAAGATTTAAGGCAATACCTGCTGGGTAGCAACTGCACAAAGGTATTTGTTGAAAAATGAATAAAGCCATGTAGCTATGTATCCTTTAATAAATAAGTGTCTGTATGTGTACTGGCTGAAAGTAGTAAACACAATGAGGGGTCTCTAAACTCATGGAACTTACATCAAGGAAGGGAGAGACAAAAAAACATGTTCGCAAATAAATGTAATATTATGATAGCTGTTTATAAATGCTTGTAAGGAAAAAAAAGAGTTCTATAAGGGGATAAATTGTGGTTGGGAGGTGGGTAAGTTACACTTTTATATAGAGTAGAGCTATTGGAAAATACACCAGGAGAAAAGCAGAATATATTTTTGGAAAACAAGCAAAAACAAAATTAAAAAAGAGACAAATTTCAATCAAGAGAAGCCATGCATTTGTTGAATAGAACAAAGGGAGTCTGATACTGAAGATGAGTAGATAGGTCATGGGGCTTATTGAAATGACTTAATTTCAAGGGAATAACAACATGCTATCTGATCACCAAAAATGCATTTTTTTCTTCATCTGGGACACACCGTTAGACTGAGTTTTAGCTTCTCTCGTTGATAGGGTAGCCATGATACTGGATCTTTTTCAAGGGATATAAACAGGGGTGAGTGTGTCTTCCGATCTCTCTGTCTGGTGGCTGATGTACAACATAATGAGGTGGGGTAGTGGATCGTGGAACCACCATGTAGAATGGACCTGAGTTTGCAATTCACTGGGGAGTCAAGCCTTGCCTCTCGCTCGAGAGCATCCTCCCGAGGTTGACATATGAGCAAGGAATAATTTCTAAGTTAGGTATTTTAGAATTTAGAACAGTGTAGTACAAAGATTATTATTATACACTTCAAAGTAATCCTTTTTATTTTCAACTATATTCATTTTACATTTTCTCATTCAGATGTCACAAAAAACTTTGCTTTTATTAAAGAACCTGAGATGACCAGGCTCTGTCTGTAAATACAGTTGCAAAAGTCGTGTTTTATTTCTATGTCTCAGGGGCTATTGGTCACCCAGAAGGAAAGGTAAGAAGTAAACAACACTTAGAATGTATTGTCATAGCTTTAGATATACATACAGGGTAGGCATTGATAGAGACTTTTGAGGAAATATTGAAATTCTATAATCATTTCATATTAATTCAAGGATGACCAAGATCCTACTATAGGAAGTTAAATATGTGAGAGACCTTAACTTCCACATTTTGCAATCTATTAGGAATGTCTACCACCCCCCACTGATAAGCATAGGCTAATCATTTCATAGATGCCTGGAGAACTCCCTCATTTGAACAGCTTCTGTTAAACTCATCTGGCTCCAAAGAGTACTGCCCTAGTTATTTAAACAATTCCCCAGTGAACTAATAAAATACACAGTTTTATATGAGTGTGCTCTAAAGAGAATTTGAGTACTGTTGTCCAGTTTATGTTCTATATCCTTCTAAGCACATGAATCTGTAGTTGAATTTGAAAGGCTATGCTTTGACTTCCTTTATAGATTAAAGAGCTTACTTACATCTGCTTTGCATGATTTGGAGGTGGTGAAATTGTGAGCCTTGCAGAGATTAAAAGCAATCAGAGATGAGATGCCTGGGTGGCTCAGTTGGTTGGGCATCCGACTTTGGCTCAGGTCATAATTTCATGGTTTGTGAGTTTGAGCCCCACATCGGGCTCACTGCTGTCATCGCAGAACCTGCTTTGGATCCTCTGTTCCCCTCTCTCTGACTCTTCCCCACTCTCTCTCTCAAAAATAAATAAAACATTTACAAAAATACTCGAATAGTACCAAAGAGGAAGGTACAATTAGAAGGTCCAGGATATTGTTTGGCCTGGACAACTCAGTTCTGCTACTTTTTTCCCAAGGCTAGAAAAAATCCAGATAAAATTCACAATATTGGTATGAAAAATAGCAATGGCTTGTAAGTAGCAAAAAGGCATTAACACTTGGATTTGGACATCTTATCAATTACAGCTGGGGAGAGGAAAGTTGGCAAATCAGTGGAGAGGCCACATTCTTGGCTCTCATTACAGCAACAAAAAAACTAAATAAGAAAATAAATTAAAAGTGTGATTTTAGTTTATCTGTATTTGTAAGTTGGATGTGTGATTTTTCCGTTCTCGATTCCTGACATAATCTTTACCATAGAAATACCATGGAGCATGTTGTATTGGCATCGGCCAATGCACACAGTTCAGAATAGAACAAAAATAGTGCTCTTATCATTTGCTTGTTTTGTTTTAGAATATGTCCTAAAGGTTTTAATCGTTCTTCTGGTTACTTAAGGAGCACCCGAAACTCAGTTGTTTTTATAATTACCAAAAAAGGTCATAAAAATTGTATCAAAATTATATCATATAAAAAACATCCAAGGGGATGGAAAATTTTCCTTATAATCAAGCTAAAGATACTGACTACAAATATCACACCATCTACTTGCATACACAACATAATATTTTAATCAAAATGAGTCTCTAACATCAGGGACAGAATTTTTTCACTTACTTAACATAGATATTAGGGGCATAATCCTCATAATAAGATAATATTGTGTATCAAGAGAATATAAAAGCTCACCGTGTTGTTCCTGTGCAATCATGATCAGTTCACTTTTTATTATTCTACCTGAGGCACAGCTATAATTACCAATGCCATACTATCCTCTCATTTAATAATTGAGGCAGCTGTTATATTTACAAAGATGCCAGGGAAGATACAAAAATTCTTGTATTAGTTTTGACTTCCTTATTAATTTTGACAAGTATTCTGTTGCTGTAAGAATGCCACCATCACATTAGATAAGATTGGATGAAAAATCATTTCCATTTGAATGATGCGATCTTTGTGTTCTTTATTAAAAACACACAATACACTTGAAATGCACAATTGTATTCGGATGGTTATTCATGGAATACAAGACACTTTACTTAAAAAAAAAAAAACTCAGCCCCTATTTTTACATCTCAATGTGCTGAAATGCACTCGGATTGAACACATCTGTTAGAAGAGTTAGATAGGGACCTTGCAGTATTCTTCCCTTGTCTAAACCAGCTCACTGGCACTTAAAACAGAACTAAATAAGCCTGCTTGATTTTCTTTTGTCTTCAGAGGAGGATAACTTCTGATTACCCCTTTGGGAAACAGGCAAATTTGTTCTGTCTGCAGCTAGGAAGTGAGGGCTACAAACCATTCAGAAACTGTAATTCAGGTTCACGCTGCAAATACAGAAGAATGTTTGAAACACGGAAATCTAAACACTTTGGTCACTAAATCTGAGAGACGTCCATTCAGAAACAATAGTTAGAAATAGGAACGGTGATACCGTATTTCCATATTTGCATCAATGAATTTTCAAAGTAGGTGTGGAAATGGAAAGAATGAGGAAGAAGAGAAATATAGACAGGTCCAACGTGGATGAAAATGAACAAGAACCAAAGGGAGCAAGTAAGAATAAGATGACCTCCTCTGGGTGGAGGGAGTTATACACGGTTGCCTATCCCCGTCCACACTGCAATCATTATCAGTGGAATACACAGAACTCTTTGACTTCTAATTCCTAAATTCAATGAGGAATATTCCTGAGTTCTGAATGTCACAGAGGCAGGAGAAAAAAAAAAGTGTTGAATAAAGCCGCATTTTTGAGATATCGGAGCAAAATCCTCAATTCTATTTTAGGTTCTCTCCTATACTAACTTCTGGGTAAAAAAACTATCTGCTTCAAAGAGAAGATAAGAAACACTGATTAGTAATTTAAAATTCAAAGGCAATAAAACTAACAATAGACCAGTGGAAATCTCAAGCTGGCATTGCTGATACTCTTTTAAACCAAATGAGCTTACTTTCTACTAATTCCTTTACTACACTTGTCTTATGATACATTCCTGTACTCATTTAATATTTTTATATTAGTCTTATGCCAGTATTCCTTACACATGGTTGTCTTTATTGGAATCATTGCTTGTTTTACTTCATTATACCACCTCAAGTAAAAAGCTTTTGCTAATGAATGGCTTCATGTTAATCACATTATTATGAGGCTCATATTTAAAAATTTTTTAATGTTTATTTTTGAGACAGAGAGAGACAGAGCATGAGCGGGGAGGGACAGAGAGAGAGAGAGAGAGAGAGGGAGACACAGAATCCGAAGCAGGCTCCAGGCTCCAAGCTGTCAGCACAGGGCCCGAAGCGGAGCTCGAACTCACAAACCGCAAGATCATGATCTGAGCAGAAGTCCGACGCTCAACCGACTGAGCCACCCAGGCGCCCCAAGGCTCATATTTAAAACATTAATTGACATTAGTAAAACATTAATGTGGCTGTAGATTATTCACAGGTAAGAATCCAATTCTTATAATTATCTCTGTATGGTATATTGCCTGAGCCTTGTGTCTCGATGGACAACTGGTCCATAAAGCAACGGCATTAGCATTTCTTGGCAGCTTGTGAGAAATACAGAACCTCTGGTCACACTCCAAACTCAATAAATCAGAATCTGTATTTGAATAAGATCTTCCCTGGAACCCATGCTAATTTGAATTGAGAAGCACTACCTTAATCCAAACAATTTTGTGTATAACTTGCCTTATAGGTGTATATGGACTAGAAGAACAGCGATTTTCAGTGTGACGGTGATGGCAATGACAGTGGTACTCTGGTGGTAATGTTGGTAATGGGGTGGTCTTGGTGGGAGTGGTAAAAGTGGTGGTTGGTATCAGCCTACTTTCAGGTCCCACTATGGGAGGAACGATCATTTCTGTACAAAAAGATCATTGGAAAAATAATAAATAAACATCAGAAGTCCTATAGGGAGAATTTCATGCATTCGAGAAGAAAACGCTGATAACTCATTGAAAGACAGATGTGATTCCCAAAGGTCATGCCGGAAAAGGCCTACTGAGAGTAGACCTAGGTGATGGGCAGATAATTCGGGGGCCAGACCTGAACTGGTTGCAATAAATTCTGCCGCGGTATTGTCAGCGAGCCTCCCCACACAATGCTCAGTGGCTCTTCTAGGTAAATTTCAACCAAATAGTTGATATACGTTTGAAGCATGGGCACATAATTAGGTCTCCTAGAACACCAAATTATTAACTCACATATTGTGTCCTTAATATCTCAGTTCAGCCTAAAATACTGCGAATGTTCAGACATAAGAAGTTTTCAGATTTTTTCTTCCTTTATAAAGCAACTGCTGAGTGTTCTTAAGGGCTGGGTAAAGTAAGACCTTGGCTTCTGGATAAGTTTTCATGAGCAATCAGCTCATTCATTTTATCTTTTTAGGCCTGTGGCATGTTCTATGATGGCATACTAACTCACTAGGTTTAAGGCCTGGGGACCTGTAAAGAAAATGCAGTCTGCATTTATTGCTTTGTTATAATCTCCCTCTGCAGTGCATAATGCTTCTACTGTACAAACTATGTGCTGGGAATCAAATTTCATCAGAGGCTGCTTGAAGTGCACTGTCCAGGCGTGCTAAATAAGTGTGACACTCCCTGGCTTAAGTTAGTGTTCATTCGCTATCAACACGGAGCCATCAAGTGCTGAGGGGTCACTGGGAGACCCTAAAGCAGCATAATGAAGTTGTCATTGTAGCTATACTGTCAAGAAACCTCCCCTGCTCATAATTTACAAAGAATATGGTAACAGATGTCCACAGTCAGTCTGTAACCTAGGTCCTCCTGAACTTCTGTGTAGACTGGTGTCATGTCTGGATGACAAGAGCTGCATCTTGGTTTAGCACTTCATTCCTTTTTTTTTTTTTTAATGCTTATTTTTGAGAGAGACAGAGAGCGAGTGAGAGAGCATGTGCGCATGCAAGTTGGGGAGAGGCAGAGAGAGAGGCAGACAAAGGAATGGAAGCCAGCTCTGCGCTGACAGCAGAGAGCCCAATGCAAGGCTTGAACCCATGTACCATGAGATCATGACCTGAGGCAAAGTCTGACACTTAACCAACTGAACCACCCTACAGCATAGCCTCTTCAAAAGTTCAAAGAGACAGATTAGAATATCATTTTTTAATTGTCAAATGCAAAGAAAAAAAACCCTGGAAATGAGGGAGAATGACTGTTTATCTTCTAAAACCATGATAACAATTTCAGGGGGTTAATATTCACAAGACATGTCCAGGGCAGGAAATTGAACTAAGTCTCTAGAGTTCCACTGTCAATTCATCAGGATAAATAAGAGTCTGCAATCCAGCATGTTCCAGATGAGCAGCAGGCCCTGGGCTGCTTCTGCCATATTTCATTAGCAAACTTTCTGATCACAGGGTGATACCTAAGGAAGAACATGTATGACACACAATGCCACAAGGACCAAAACAGGTGGTCAGAAAGAAACACACACACACACACACACACACACACACACACAACAAACAAACAAAAAACCCCTCAATCACAGTTTTCTGACTCCTTTAGTTTATAGGAAAGGTAAAGCTAGAGTATAAAATAGTATTTTATAATGAGTTAATAATAAAAGATTTGACTTTTTATTTATTTGTTTTTAGGTGCCAATGATTGAACTGTTCTAGTTAGAGAATTTTTATTTCTGTTTCTTTCATTCCATGATGACTTATTAAGTGGTTCATAAAATAGGTGTACTTAAATTATGCATTTTGGGGGAGGCAACAATGAAAGGAATATCATGATATTTTAATCTTTCCAGTAGTAGAAGGGATTTGTTTTGACAGTTTGCTCTGGGATATGCATGCATCAGACTTGGATTACAAAGCTTTCACGATGCTGCAGAAAATTTCAGTTATATATCTTGCTATCAATAGGTAAACCTTTAGCATCCTACTCATTTCCATTGAGCCCAAGTTTTTTTCATGTTCAAAATAGAAAATAATTACAACAATATTATAATTTTATAGACACTTACTGTGAGAAATAAATTAGCTATGTTATGTGAAAAATCATATTTTAAGTGTAAAATGTTCAGTTGAATAATACAAGTATAGAGCCATGCTAGTTATTTCAGAGAAAGAAATTTCCCAGTAGGAAAGTAGAGCAGTAAATGGAAACCAGTTGTGTTCACATATGTGAGATGACCAAAAGAATGATGGAAAAACATTTAGAAATGGACATTTGTGCCATATTACTGAGATCCTTGAATACAAATATCTAATGGCTTTTGAATTGTGTTAAAAATAAATAGGCTAGTGATCATTATCAAAGTAGTCTTTATTAACTGGGTTTTCAAATGGCTGTGAACGGATGTAGGGAAGAATGCACAGAATTAGAACAGAAATGGTATGTACAACAGATATTGTAAAGAAGACAGCATTGACAGTGCAGGGTCTTAATGTAGAAGGATATCAAAAGAGGGAAAATTAGTTTTTGCCTTAACAGGTGTACTTGACAAAAATAGATAAGTAGGAGGTAGAGAGCTCCTGGGTGGCTCAGTTGGTTAAGCATCTGACTCTTGGTTTCGGCTCAGGTAAGGATCTCATGGTCTGTGAGTTCTAGCTCCTCGTCAAGCCCTATACTTGAGGAGCTACTTGAGGAGCTTGCTTGGGATTCTCTCTCTCTCTCTCTCTCTCTCTCTCTCTCTCTCTCTCTCTTTCTCACCGTCCCCCACTCATGCCCTTGCACACACGTGCTCTCTCTCTTTCAGACTGAATAAACTTCCAAAAAGGTTTAAAAAACAGAAAAGTAGGGAAAACAGTTGGTATAGATGAGATTATCGTTTCTAACCTCAAATTTTCCAGAGTGTAAGTTTTTTAATGGTTTTAGTTTTTTCCTCTGATAAGGATTCCAGTGAATTCCTGAAACAGAAGTTCTAAGATATATACACACAAAAGACAATTAAATTTTAACAACTGGAAACATTTGGTTGAAAAGGATTGTTAACAATATAATAAAGTACTTCAGTTTTTCTCATTCTCTGTGTGGTCCTCTGTACTGAAAATATTTGACGGTTCTAAGAGACCACCCAGAGTTTCAACTCTTACTTTCCTAACTGCTTCCATAATAATCTTTACTTTTTTTTCCTTTTTCTTCTTTCTTTAAATCTGGATTCCTTATGTATCTGAAACATTTTCATAAATTGGGACTCATTGAATAATATGGCAGAGGTGTAGATAATAGAGCTAATTCTACCAGAGCCAAACTACATGTATTGCATAAATGATCATAAAGCAATCCATGCAGTATCATCTATAGATGGGTTGCATTAAATTTATTGTACCTCTTACATAAAAACTTGTAAGCAGTTTAAAGTAATTATAAAAACCAATGGTGAGGTCAACTTAACCACAAATGATAAAGATCCATTGGTCATTTCAGCATTAAATTAATTAAAGTTAATACATCTTATCTTTCCAGACTCAAAATAAAAATATTTGGCAATTTTGGGTGGCAAGATCTCTAAGATACTGTTCTAGATCGACACATTGTCCAATCCTAGTGAGTTGGTTATCAATAAAAAGATCACTAAGGTACAAGATTTTCTTCATATAAAACGTCTACTTAGTCCATTTGTGTTATTTTCATAGGTGTTTTAAGACTCCAGTATAAAAATGTTTAATTTGTTTCAATTTGTCACATAAATCAGCAAATGAAACTTCTGCCATGGCTAAGGATTGTGTTTGTGTCCTTAGTTATAAATTCCTTTCTTTGATAGGTAAAATCCTTTCTATGACTCATGGAAACTCAGGGCTTAGTAATATACACTTGTCAGGATTACTGTGAATCTAGGTAGAAGCAACCAATAACTTTCTATTTTTAATTATTTTACTAAATATCTGATTTTTGAGTGTAGAACTATACTGTTTTAGGAAAAGACCAACATTTAAATCTGAATTTCAGACTCTTAACTTATTTATGTGTTGCCATTTATTTCCATGTGATGACAAGAACATGATTTCCCTGTTAATAAAGTGATTTGAGAGCCTTGAAAATTTGTCTCTTCTGTATGTGTTATTCCAAGTTCTTGTCAGCACAGAGTTAAGCGTTTCCTAAGTACCAAATGTTGCTCTTGAACAACCTAATCAACATATGCAAATTCCAATTTAGAAAACCTCATATTTTTATGAACTGAAATACTTTTTTTTTAATTAAGTGAAAATTAAATCATCCCAGACTCTTAACTCAACCAATGTGATTTTAGTCTTAGGAAAAATGTAATACAAACACAAATGGTTTTAAGGAGATTTTACATTTTCAAAGAAAGATCAAGTCCATGTAGTTACTATTAAATTGGTGGGAGAGGGTGAACATGTAAGACCACATCTCATCAATCAGGAAGATCTAGAATCTGTGTTTATTACAGTAGTGCTAAAATTGACAGAAGTTCCATTCAGGATAGAAATCTCAGGATAGAGATTAAAGAAATTTCTAAATTGTTCCTTGTTATAATTGGTACTGTTTTCAAGAAAATAATAAGTAGAAACAAGAACAGAATAAAATATTTCTGTATCCTAAACCTCATCTCATATAAAAATAGCTCTCTATACCTTATTCGGAGAAGGTGTGAAGATAGGTCATAAAGGAGCCCATATTGCAACATGAATTCACTATGAAGGAATTAGAATTTCTAGCCCAGGTTCCATTTGTCCTGATCCTTCCCTGCAGGCTACTATTCCCACAACTGTCAAAGGGAAGCAGAGGTGGGAGACTGAAAAGGTAGGGAAATTGGCAAATGGCATGATACTCTACATGGAAAACATAGAAAACTCCACCAAAAAATTGCTAGAACTAATACATGAGTTTAGCAAAGTTGCAGGATGTAAATCAATATGCAGGAGCCTGTTGCATTACTATACACCAATAACAAAGCAGAAAAAAGTAATCAAGAATTGATCCCATTTGCAAATGCACCAAAAACAATAAAATACTTATGAATAAACTTAACTAAAGAGGTGAAAGGTCTATGCTCTGAAAACTATAGAACACTTATGAAAAAAATTGAAGAGGACACAAATGGAAAAGCATTCCATGCTCACAGATTGGAAGAACAAATGTTGTTAAAATATCTATACTACCCAAAGCAGTCTACACATTTAATGCAATCCCTATCAAAATACCACCAGCATTTTCCACAGAGCTAGAACAAACAAGTCTAAAATTTGTATGGAACCACAAAAGATGCCGAATAGCCAAATCCTGAAAAAGAAGAACAAAACTGGAGGCATCACAATTCCGGATTTCAAGCTATATTACAAAACTGTAGTATTCAAGACAGTATGGTACTGGCACAAAACAGACACATAGGTCAATGGAACAGATTGGAAAACCCAGAAATGGATCAACAACTACATCATCAACTAATCTTCAACAAAACAGGAAAGAATATCCCATGGGGAAAAAAAAAAGACAGTCTCTTCAAAAAATGGTGTTGGGAAAACTGGATGGCGACATGCAGAAGGATGAAACTGGACCATTTTCTTGCACCATACACAAAAATAAATTCAAATGTATGAAAGAACCAAATGTGAGAGAGGAAACCATCAAAATTCTAGAGGGGAACACAGGCAGAGATCTCTGTGACCTCAGACCGAGCAGCTTCTGACTGGACATGTCACTGAAGGCAAGGGAAACAGAAGCAAACATGAACTACTGGGACTTTATCAAGATTAAAAGCTTATGCACAGTGAAGGAAACAATCAACAAAACTAAAAGGCAGCCTATGGAATAGAAGACGATATTTGCAAGTGACCTATCTGATGAATGGTTAGTATCTAAAATACACAAAGAACTTACCAAACTCAACACCCAAAAAACAAATAACCCAGGTAAGAAATAGGCAGAAAACATGGATAGACACTTTTCAAAAGAAGACAACCATGTGTCTAATGGACGCATGAAAAGATGCTCAACATCTCTCAACATCAGGGAAATACAAATCAAAACCACAATGAGATACCACCTCACACCTGTCAGAATGGCTAAAATTAACGACACAAGTAACAACTGGTAATGGCAAGGATGTAGAGAAAGGAGAACCCTCTTACACTGTTGGTGGGAATGCAAATTAGTGCAGCCACTCTGGAGAACAGTAGGGAAGTTCTCAAAAAACTAAAAATAGAACTACCTTGCAATCCAGCAATTGCCTATTAGGTATTTATTTACCCAAAGGATAAAAAAATACAGATTCAAGTGTTTATAGCAGCATTATCAACAATAGTCAAGTTAAGGAGAGAGCTTAAATGTCCAACGACTGATGAATGGATAAAGAAATGATCACACACACACACACACACACACACACACACACTGTAATATTACTCAACTATCAAAAATAATGAAATCTTGCCATTTGCCATGACATGGATGGAGCTAGAGTGTATTATGCTAAATGAAATAGGTCAGTCAGAGAAAGGCAAATACCATATGATTTAACTCATTTGTGGAAGAAAAAAAAAACAGATGAATATATGGGAAGGCGGAAAGAGAAGGAAACAAACCACAAGACACTCTTAACAATAGAGAACAAGCTATGGATTGACAGAGGGAGGTGTATGGGGGATGGACTAGACAGGTGACGGATCACTTGTGACGAGGACTGGTTGTTGTATGTGTGCATGAACCACTGAATTCTACTCCTGAAATTGATATTGCACTATATGTTAACTAAGTAAAATTTAAATTTAAAAAAAGGGGAAGAAAAGAAATATACATATCAGAAAGAAAAGAAAAGGTAGTGGAGGGAAGTGAGTGAAGTGGACGAGACAGCAGAGCATCTGTCCCTTTTCTAGTCTCCTCAGATAGCACCTCTGAGAGCAGCAGCATCTCCTCCAAGGTTCTAGTTCCTGGTGGAAAGGCGAGGGTGTAGTCTCAACTTCCAATACTGGTTACTTTTTCTCCTTCCCCTGTCCCTCCAGAGGAGGGATGGTAGTAACTTCCTTGCTGTTACCTCATCACCCTCTATTGACTTGCAGGCTCTTCTGTCACCTGGTTAACTGATACCCTGTATTCCATCCTGATTTACATATTCAAGTATTTCTCTTTCTTGCTTGACTTTGATCCTCCCTTTTTCAGAGGTCTAGTTTTTGATATCATTTGTGTATTTTCTAACATGCTTTCCCTCACACAGATTGGACTTCCGGGACATTTCTAACAGTAGCTAATCAACACTAAAGTGTTTCATATCAATGGATATGAAAATCTTGGTGCTTGATATTGTGTTTAAGAATTCATCTTATTTTTATGACTTATTTACTTGAGATACTGGAGTTTATAAGATACATTTTTTTTATTTTAGGAAAGTTTTGCATAAGCAGAAAATTAGAATGTGTTCAGTACTTTTCACTTTTCAGAAAGGTGCCTGAGAGGCTTTATCTTAAAGTCGTGTACGGACTTCAGTCAGGAACTTTGGGGATTCTGGCACATACAAGATTTACCAAGTCTTACAGACATTCAGAACACACCAACACTTGAAAAAATTATACCTTTTAGAGACGATTAAAGAAGTGCAGAGGGAAGATATACAAAAATACTATCACTTTGTATGTTGGTGTGTGCATGTTTGTTTACATTTATATTAATTATAATATTATAAACCATGATCATCTAGCATTTACCAGGACTATCTGTCCAATAGTTCAAAGGAACTGGGGGAGCTGATTTCCAATATGAATAAAGTCAATATGATACAGACAAAAGTACTGAAATATAAGATTTAACTCCTTAATGCAAACCTGCTCAAATGTGTTTGACATAAGTAAGTTTAATCAACCTATCAGTTTTACTACTAATGACCCTGAAAGATGGAAATCAGTTTGAAAATGAAATTTGTGGGAACAAAATATCAAAACACCCTATCCTGTTCAAAAACAGATATTTCCTCTTTAAATTATTGTTCATTTTAGCATTCTAATCACTAAACCTTCTATTTCATTATGGCCCAATATTGAATGTGCAATACAATAATTTTTTAGCAAATATACTATGAGACTTATAATGGCAAAACTATTCTTTTCAAAAATAGGATATTCATGCTCTTAGTATACCACCTGGCAATGAGTAGGTACTTAAGAAATGTTTGTTAAGTTAAACATTCCTACTTAGTTAATGGATACATCAGAATTATTCCACTATTTTTATGTTACTATAAATAAATTGTATTTATATAGTGTGATAGTTAAAAAACATTTTTAAAGTTTGTTTATTTAGAGAGAGCTCATAAGTGTGTGTGCACAAGCAGGGGAGGGGCAGAGAAAGGAGAGAGGGGGAATCCCAAGCAGGCTCCAACACTGTCAGGATGAGGCACCCCTATATAGTGTGATATTTTAAATGAGGTTGTGCAGTATAGTCTGAACATTTCATCGTTATTTAGGATGTTGATGTTTGATACAATGCATTCTAAGTTCTGAAAACTACATGAATGGACTTTGAATTCAATCTACTAAGAGAGAGTCATCCTCTAATCTACCTAATATTGTTTACTTCTATTTTAGAGTAGACTCAGTTAAGTACAGTTAGTTAAAAATTGTTATGTGAAAGTCAAGAGACAAATGTACCATTTGTGCTGCAATTAGAGTAAAATGCAGAAAAATTTTCATCCACAATTTGAGGCCTCAGGAATGTCAAACATTAAGATCCAACATGAGTTCACAAATGAAGATCACCAAACCAAAAAGCCTATTAATTGCCATAAGTGAGATCAGAAACTGAAAGTCAATTTTAAATATTGAAGTGACCAGACACAGACTATAACATAATTGTAAATGCAATGTTTAACATAATAAATATGTAACTACAAAAGTGACTAACAAAGTGTGCAGAACAACAAAATTTTTAGAAATGAATATGCTGAATGTGAAGGAAAAAAACCACCTTGATGAATGGGTTAGCATTAGATTCAGCTGAAGAGAGAACTTGTGAATAGGAAAATATATCTGAAGAATTTATTTAGAATGCAGCAGAGATTCAGAGCAGAAAAATACAACAAAGACTTTAAGTTAGTGAGAATAGAATGATAATCTAAAATATACTATAAGGACATACCTGCTTTTCAGGTTGGAATTGGCAAGCAGACCTAGGAAAGAACCATAGGCTTTAATCTAATACTATGTTTACTCAACTTTATAAAAGGATGTGAAACCCGAGATACAGCAAGTACAGCCTCTTCATCTAATCCTCAGGTGCCAAAACTATCCACGTATCCAAGGTGTGTGGGGCCACATAAGAGCTATTCGTTTCCTATCAATCTTATATATGATTCTAGTAATGCAAACCCTGACTTGCATGCCAATGTTCACACAATCCAGATGTTGACTCCTCTGTTTGCAAAGTAGCAATTTATGGGACAAGAAGGGCATTCCCACACAGGGCTGTATCAGCCAAAGTCTGATGTTAACCCATATGCATAAATATTTGATTCAAATTTCAAAAGGAATAAATAAAAAAAAAGAGAAAGAAACAAGGTTGGAAGATAGAAAGGCAGAAAACTTTCCAAAACTAAGGATGACCTAACCCAGAATTTATAGGAAATGCCGCTATCATGAAGAAGATATATAAGAAGAAAGACACACCTAGATACATCATGAACTGTCAAATTCCTGAGAATAAGTAAAGATTTTAAATATAGTAGAAGAGGGTAAAATTCTTTTGAAAAATGTCAGAAAATCAAATGACTAGATAAAAGTGAATCTATCTCTGAGCTATTTTTATGTTCCATTAATCTATCCACACACCTTGATTAATCTGGCTTCATAATAATAAATCTTGAGTCACATCTATAAATTGTCCAACTCTGTTCTTTTTTGAAGATAATTTTGAATATTCTCCATTAATTTTGGCATTAGCTTATCATTTTAGACCAAAAATATCAATTGAGAGAGATTTTCTGGGCTCTTTTTGATTAATGTTTTTAACAGATTACCCTGGCTTCCATGTACAGAATGGATTAGAAAAGAGTAAGAATAGAGTAGGGACCCTAGTTTGGAGATTATCAGAGTAGTCCAAGAAAGGATGATGGAAGAAGCCTGGATCACAGGGTAACAGCAAGATGGACAGAAGTGTATAGGTTCAGTATAAGCTTTACAGGGAATTCAAAAAGATGGAGACAATTTGGAACATGGTTTTGAACATTTATGAATGTAATTCAAATGTTATGTCATAGGCACAGATGTAAATTTTAGGGTCACCTGACATACAATTAAAACCTGCATGAGTTGGATGTGATTACATAAAACTTGTATGGTACTACACTGTTAAACTGTTGGGGAAAAGTGTCACACGCTATTTTGGGGTATGACAGGAGGCTAAATGAATTAATCTGCAAAATAACCCCAGAGTTGTGTTTAAACGTATGATGATCTGTAATTATAAGGCTCTTTCCTTCAATCATCTCATTTTGTGAACCTATTTAATCAGTCTGGCTGTATAATAGGCTAAGATGTCATACATGCCTCGTGAATATATTTTACTAGGGGTGGAAATCAGTGCTAAACAAGTATGAAGCCTGAAATGGTACTGGGTGTGGTGGTTGGCTAATCCCAAAATTAAAAGAATCATATTAAATATGTAATATTGGCCTTGGCTAAGGAAAACCACCAGGGCCTGAAATAAATCTTCTCTCCTCTTTCTCTGTGTGTGAACAGACACACACACACACACACACACACACACACACACACACACACACATACACACACACAAACAATACTAGCTGGAGACTGTTCTCTGTTTCATCCTGAAAATAACATGCTGAAAATGTTAGCTCTAATAATTTCACTAGATGTAAGCTTTTATAGCAAAATGTTAAAAATGCAAAGACATAAAATAGATTCTTTTTTACAAATTTCAAGATGAGAAAAAGACTTAACCCTGTGCTCCTTTCTAAAACACTGAGTTTGGGAATGTCACTTGACAAAGGAAGGAGAAATTATTAGACATAAAATATTCATTCATTAGACATGAATTAAATGACCATGTCCTGCATATACTATACAAATTCCTACTTAAGGGCCCCATTTGTAAACAATCTGATTAGTAAGTCTTGCTTTATACCTTCCTATTTTTCAGGTTCCTAACAATTGAAAGGCCCATTATAAACACCTTGTGATCCTCCTACCTGTACTTCACATAAATGTCACAAGTCATAGGAACAGTGTAGAAATGAGGGCATTCCTAATAAATACTACTCTAGGTCAGGTATTTTTCTAGTCCATTGGGTTAAAGTTCTGAGGGAAGGAAATCAGTTTAATAGGGCTATGTTCTCTTAGACATTCATAAAGGCCAAGTATAAATCCACAATAATTATACTTTCGGGAGCAGTAAAGAAATACCTTGGTGCATATAAGATCCATAGTTACAGAAGTGCCACTGAAATACCATTTCCTGTTTGTAGAATTATTCAACCAAAGAATCTTTCCACACAAAAGTTTCTCATAAAATATGAGTATCTTGCCTTGCCTCTGAGTGAAATTCCTGAGAATATATTAACAATGTAGGGAGGATATTCATAGAATTGAGAAGACACAAAGAAAAAGAAATAGTTTAGAAGCTGGACGACTCACCAAGGGTGGAATTTATAGATAGTCTATCATTTTAACACAGACTGTTAAAAAATGTTTCCTTTGTTTCTATAGCGTATACCAACCTGTGTAGCATACTTGTGGCACTTTTAAGAGAAGTAATAAAGCTGGAGTCTGTCTTCAGAGAGTCTACAACTTATTTAGGGAGGCTGACAAAGCTAAAAATTCAACATAATGCAGGCATTTCCCTAATTTTTGAGTGTGTGGCTGACTAATGGAGGTCTGCTCCATAACCAGCCTCTCCTTAATTCCTTTATGAAAGAACCATATATATATATTTTTTCTGTGCAGTAATGTGCCTTGTTGAAATAGCAGTTTCTCAGACTGTCTAGAAACTAGGAATATCCAACTGGCCAACTTCTAGCCGATTAAATGCAAACAAAAGCATCCCCTATGGATATCCAAGAAAGTCATTGTTTCAGTGATGAAAATGAACAGTTTCAGCTGGCAGCAGCTTTTTGCCATTTACTTTTTATCTTCCTGCCTGAAATGCGGATGTAATACCTGAAAATGGAACTCCCATCTTGTGACAAGGAGAAACACAAAAAACCATAGGCCGGGGAAGCAGGTAGGAAAATGGAAGCAACCTGCCACTCCAATGGTATCACAAAGCTGTTGTGTGCCTACCTTTGGACTTATTATTTGAGGATATATAACTATTTATTTGATGGATCTTCAGACAGATGAATCTAATCCTAACTGATAAACATGCTATTACAGTTAATCTAAGGGTCATGGCATTAATCCTAATAAATTCCTCAAATTCTCTGAACCCTATCTCGTTTATTTCTCACAATAATCCTCTTGGAGTAAGTGACGATATCCACTCTTCCTGATGAGGAATTTGAGACTAATGGAGGTTTTATCTGTCCTGGGGTCACACAGATAGTTCATGGTAGGAACAGTGTCTGCACCTATTTGCTCCATTATATCACCTTATCATTATCAATATCTATGATATAAATCTTGATATTCAATATCAATAGTATGAGGGTTTCCTTAATACTTTTGAACAAATGTTACTTTCTGTTAAATCCTCTACATGTGTAGTTCTAACAATAACATATTTCAGCAACTTGAAGGTGGCAAGTCTATAATGAAAGTAAAAACAATCCTTGTCATTCATCTTTTCCAGCTGCATAAGTTGAGTTGAGAAGGTGAGGAATCTGCTCAAGACAGAGAAGGAGGGAGAATGTATTTTTGTCATCTAACCTCAAATTTAATGCATTTATACACCTAGCTGTGCAATAAGCTATTTTCTCCCCATTTTCCCTCTTTCCTCAGTGAATCTCTCTCTGTGAACCTGGAAATAATTTGCTTAGGAACCTGGGTCAATGTTCAGAGGATCCAATGCCCTGTTGGTTTTATCAGTGCCTCTTAGGGAATTCTGAATAGGAGATTAAAGATAGCTGTTCGGAGCAAGCTTGGACCTTTTGCCAGCCCTGTGCCCCTAAACTGCTGAAACGTGAGGGAGCTCATCTGTGTATATCTAACTATGACCCACTCAGACGCTTGAATGGGAAGCAGAATATGAGGGCTGCAATGATACCACCAGCACAACATACAATGAGGGTGCCAGGTGACACCTGAGTGGACCATCTCAGTTACATCTAGAAGGTGAGTATCAGGTCTGCTGGTGGTCCGTCTCACTTTTTCCATTTTGCCAAGTATGTTTGGTAGATTTGGAAAATGAAATATTTATGCACTGAGTAAGACCTGCCAGTCTGATTGCCAGTATACACCCTATGGAGGCACATTGTTGAATAAACAGGAAAGCTTTTATCCTGCCAACCTGCTGGGCGCCTTTCTCCAAGGCTGAATCAACACACAGCAATGGTTATATGATATATTTGAAAGTGTGGAGGATGGGAAGTGATCTTTACCAGAGTTATTAGGCAAGGATTGCTTTAGGGTCTTCCAATTTTATGCATATATAATACTGCATTACTCCAATTTGAGAATCGTTGATATATGCATTTTATATAAAATCTAGAACTAAATAAATGTTACCTAAAGTATCTAAAATTTGTGAGTTACTATAAATACACTGGCAAAGCTGAACTTCATGTAGTCTTAGAATAATAAAGCAAGCACAAATTTAAATTAAGACACAAGTTTCATATGGAGTAAGGGCACACATTGGTCATTGCTTTCAGATTTATTTTTTACTTTTTAAGAAAACACGTATCTTTTCTGTTGTTTCTCAGTGGGTACCAAAAGCATCTGGAGTCAGTTACATTTATTTATGTTCTATTCTAACCAAAATGGCCTCGCTGAAAAGTATTTCAAAATTTATTTAAGGAAAAATAAAACTGACTTCAGGCTCACATGCCAGGTTTTAGCCCAGAGCAAAGTGTCGTGACTGATTCCTAAATGAAATGGAAACACTGACAGACTCTTTATCCTGGCAGTGCTAGGATAACAGGTAAATACAATAGTTTGAGCTAATAATAGGTAACATTTTCCAGGTTTTGCTATTAAAGGTCTCTCACGACAAACAAGCTTTTATAAAGTTTCTCCAAGCAAAGTTTGCCTATAAGATAAATAGTCAAAATTCAGCCAATTTTCCGTTGTAATAAAATATGATTCCTTTTTGGCTGTTTTCACATTGTTAGTTTCTCTTTGCAAGTTTCACATTATTAGAATATGTACTTTTAGATGTTAGACCCCTAGTTAAAAGGGACCCTATAGGCATCAATAAAATGAGGGCATTTAATAAGATATTATTAAATTTCCTTGTAAGGCAAGTTAGGTGTTTACAAGATCTCTTAAAAATTAGTAATTTTTATGAAATATCTCTTATCTCATTGGTTTCCTAAATTCAATTTATGATTCTCCAGTGTTTGTATTTAACTGAAATTCTGAACATGCTGACATCATAGTTTGTATTATTTTGATATGGCCTCATAACACTGTTTGTTTGTTGCTTTTGTTTAGTTTGGTTATTATTAATGTTCCTCAAGGCAAGAAAACCAGACAGGAGGTTTAGTGCATGGATTTGAGAGAGGAGAACAGTATTTAGATCCTGGTGCTGACACCCCAGAGCTTTCCCCTCGTGGGTACTCTTCTAGTTTTTGAACTGGTAGCTATCCTAGTAAGGGGTCTAGCACAACTCCCAGCTCATGGCAAATGCTCTCAAAATCTTAGCTGTAACCATTTGGTGTGTAATTTTTTTTTCATCGGAATAACATATAACACAATTTCCCCTCATTAAGCACCAGTTAGCCAACTATTATGAACTGAAGTGTTTATCGCCACTATTTTACAGAGCTACTGATGTCATTACGGAGGGTCTGTTTCTGGAATCCTTTTTCTATTTAATTGGTCAACCCTCATTGTGCCTGAGCCCATAAATGCTTTATTATCATGATTTTATATCATACTCCGAAGGCTACGTCGTCTCTGTTTGTTTTAAAGAGTCTATGGACTCTTATGGCCCCCTTTGCTCCTTTACATATATGTTAGAATCTACTTACATCAAGTTCTATGAAGTATCCCATGGCCATATGTATTGAAAATTTCACAGAATCTACAGATTAATTTTGTAGAAGTATCATCTTTCACATTTTAACCCTTCCTTTCCAGAAGCTTGCTATTATTTTCTATTTATTTATAGATTTTGTAATTACATATATTCATATATATATATATATATATATGTACTCATAAACACACATAGATACACATATATCTTCTTGTATGACGTGTAGCAATAATTTTTGTATATACTTTCATGTGGACCGTTTTACGAAAGATTATTCTGTTCATTTATTTATTTTGCTAAAGTTAATTTCTGAAATGAGGTCTCCTGTCTTGCTGGCGTACAGAAATGTAATAAACTCTGTTATTAATGCTAAACAAAATCATGTTAGATCCTACACTGTTTTTTTGTGTAGGCAGTTATACTTTCTTCAATACTTATAATGTTGAGCAAAATCTTTGATAAGAATAAATGGTGAGCATAATTTTCTTTTCCTTGATTTTAAGAGAAAAGTCTTTTATTTCACCACTATGTATAATGCGTGGTTTTGGTAGATAATTTTAATCTGGTTAAGACAGTTCCACCACACCCCTTCTTTTAAGTTGAGTGAGGAATTTTCAACTGGCTTATTTGCATCTACTGACACTCTTCCATGATTTTCTGCTTTTGTTACTTAATTTGGTGAATTATATTTAGAATTTTTTTCTAAAGTTAATTTACATTGATTTCTGGGATTAATTCAGTCAACATGTACTCTTTGAAAATCCGTTATATAATAAGGTCCTGGTGTAGGTAATGGGCTTACCCAGTTAACAAAAGACATACCTTGATGAATCTCACTGTCGTTACAGGGAAAGACTACAAATAAATTTTTAAAACTGAATAAGCAGTATGCCACAAGTACAGTGGAGAAAAAACACCACAAAAAATTAACTTGTTCACAACACATTATATCACATATATTTTTTTTTTGTCTTTTTTCTTTCTTTCTTTTATTTTTTGGCCAATATTTTGTTTAAGATACCTGTAATCTCATGCATGTGTTTGGCCTACCATCTTTCCTTTCTCGTGGTATCTTTGGTTTGGATAACAAAATTTTATGAGCATCATAAAATGAGTTAGGGAGCATTCCCTCATTTAAATTTATTGCTGTGTTGTATTAGCTTGTCTAAATGGCATATCAACAAGTTATCATGTTTTCTCCAATCAAGTATTGAATAAAATTCTCCCAAATATATTCAAATGCAGAATGTGCACAATGCTTTTTTCTTTATGACTTACGTTAGAGATTGTAATAATTGAGTGATATTAAGCATTTCTTAATTCAATATAATTTATTCCATTGCATCTGTTCGTATTTTCATCATTTGAGTTTGTATATCAATGTATAAAACAATGTGAAATATTTTCTGGTATCAATGTTTGTATTCTGCATAAAATTCTACCAGAATGTTATCAAATTTGGTTGTGATTCCTGCCAAATGAAGAATATTCCCACATTCACATTATTTCTGGAATGATCATCTCAGTGCTAGATAAGGCCTTGCCAAGAACAGGATTATGTAGATTATATATTCACAAACAGCATTTTCTCACATTTTCATAAAATTTTTGTTATACAGAAAGACATTTATATTTTTAAGAATCATATTTCAATTCAGAATACTTACATCTATTGATGATATGAATTTTCTTTATTCATGTTACAATCAGTGTGTGACAAAACCGGTACTCTCTGGACTCACTCAAATTTTATAATCAAGTAATTTCCATCCCTAAAACAAATTTAATAAAGTGAAAAAAAAATTCAAGGCAGAAGTAACTGGGATCCAATCAGTTTTTTACCATATGCCAAAAAAAGTGTTAAATATTTTTAAAAATTTTCTATATATACCATCTTTTAGATAATTAAAAGATTGTAATCTAAGTGATGATTCTTAACAAAAGTGACCGATTTAATATTTATATTTCAAATTTCAGGCCATCTTATCTAAATCAGAAACAGCGTATTTCTTTTCACTAAAACAAAGTCCATGAGATAGTCAAATGAAGTCTTTAGGGATAGTCCTGTTTTTCCTGAAACTCAACCATTATGATTGACATGGAGGTAGAGATTATAGTTATTTTCTGCTCTATCAGTAAAGTATCTTTTGCTATATAATGGCCAATTCAGTAGCCCTAAAGTCATTTCCTATTTTCTGGCATTTTTGCTTATTTTCTCAAAATTATATTCACTTATCTAAATAATTGTATTTTCTTTTCATCTCTAATGGCTTTCTATTTTTTCCTGATAATTCTTTGAAAATGTACTTTACTAACCAGTGGATGAAATATTATGTTAGTATTATAACATACTATTTTAAAAACTTAAAATATCATCTACATCACTGAAAAGTTGTTATAGAAATTAAATTTTTAGTCATGAAATTTCTGTTTCATCAAATAAATAACTGCTATAATATAATTAGTGGATCATTATGTATTAATCTCTAATTTATTACTACATTCTATTTTGCGACTTGTTAATTGTACATGAAAATTAGGTATCACTTGCCAATTCACATTACAACAAAAGTAATTACAATTTAAATTAGGAGCTTGGCAATATCATTTCAGCACAATAAACAAACATTAGACCATATGACTACAATGTGAAACACCATAGAGAGCCAATATATTATACAAATAGATATTTTTAGATACTTGCATCCATAGGAACATCAACCAGATAATTATTTAAAATTTTAAATTATTTTTTTTAAGTTTTTTAACGTTTATTTTTGAGACAGTGAGAGACAAAGCATGAACGGGGAAGGTCAGAGAGAGGGAGACACAGACTCTGAAACAGGCTCCAGACTCTGAGCTGTCAGCACATAGCCCGACGCGGGGCTCGAACTCACGCACCGCGAGATCATGACCTGAGCCGAAGTCGGCCGCTTAACCAACTGAGCCACCCAGGCGCCCCAAATTATTTTTATTTTAAATATTCTTAAAACATGGTAGGGTTGGACAGCATTTACATTATTTAACTCATGCCTCCTTTGTAAATAGAAGCTAAACGAAATGTACTATCCCCATAGAGTAAGGCATTTTATTTTAATCTAAGAGTCCTAAAGTACTGATTTATTAGAATATTCAATCTCCCAGAAAATATTTACAATAAATGTGCAAATTATCCATCTTCGGATTTACAAAATCATAAAATAACAGAAATAATTTTCAAACTAATGAAGACGCCTATTTTGTGACTAGTGCATCTGCCATGCAGCACCCATACGCAGCCTGCCATGAATACCCTGCCATGATGTCTTCTATTCTGTGATTGGTTCATAGAACGTCTCTACTCACATCTATACCATTTCAGGAAAGCAGCCAGTGGTTGTTTTTCAACTTTTCCAAATATATCTTCAGCATTGTTAATTTTTGTAGAGTTTCGCCACCCCTTCTGAACACATAAAGCTCAAAAATAATCTGTTTTGTTAACTTAAGAAGGAGGTAGTCTGTTTGGTTTTAATAGCAGAATCATGGCACTTTAAAACAAATGATCCCAGAGCCAAAAATCTCAGAATTATGTGGCATCATATGGCTCACCAATTCAATGCCATAACTTTACATAAAGTTTCATTTACTGGCAGATGGCTGTTAACGTTGCAGATGTGTTTCTACATGCAATAGGCTGCACTGGTACAGAGAACAAGCATTGTAATATCCTCCCTGTTGGCCAAACTTAGAGCTATTTTTTTTTTCTTAGACAAAGACAAAATTATTTAATCAAGTGAGCCCTAAGTAATCCTGCTGGGGAAGAGCCTGAAGTTACCATGAAAAGGAAATCAGATTGTCAATGGGGGTGAGGAAAGGGAATAAAACTGCTGATGTTGGGCTGGAGGGTATATCTCATAGCTTCTTCCACCTTCATTTTCTAATTTTACTAACATGTCCTTCATAAGCAAGAGTATGTCATTCAGTTGTGGGATTGGCATATAAAATATGAGGTTTATTTTCATCAATTAGAGGAGCAAAATCTAATGTGAACAAACAGCAGCAACAACAAAAGATGGCAAAAGATGAACCAGCTTTATGTTATAGAAAAGAAGGCTGATGCACCATGCTAATATCAAGCAAAATGGACTTTAAGATAAATACATTACTGAAGATAAAAATTTCAAGTCAGTGAGAAGTTATATTTTTAATTTAACCTATTAAATAATCTTAAAAATGTCAACCAAATTTTGGAATGTACAGGCTAGGAAATTTGCCTAATTGGCGTGAGATATTTAAACAGATATTTATTGATAATTCATAGGACAAAAGACTACATATTTTAAGAATATGGAAGTTGTGAACAATAAAATTAGAATTTCAGTTTAATGGATATATGGACAACCATGTTCCCACAAAAGGGAGCATCCATATTCTTCAGAGCATAAATGCAACATTTATAAAAGTTGCTATTATTGTAAGTCACAAAACTTTAGTACAATTGAAAGAATTAGAATCACGTAGAGTATATTTGCTATAATATACTGCTGTTGAATTAGAAGTCAGTAACAAAAATAGGTCTGAATAATCCATATATTATAAAAGAATACTGAAAATTGAAAATACATATGAAAATTCTTCCTATGAACATGTGTGACATAATTCAAATGGAACTTAGAGAAAAAATTATGATATTTACGTGCTTATAGTAGAAAGTATATATTTGTCAGCTAAGGCTGCCATGATGAAGCACCACAGACTAGGTGGCTTACACAACAGAAATTTGCTTTCTCACAGTTCCAGAGACTAAAAATCCAAGTCCAAGGTATCAGCAGGTATGGTTTCTCCTGAAGCCTCTTTACTTGGCTTGCAGATGGCCACATTCTTGTTGTGTTCTCATATGATCTTTCCTCCCTAGATGCATACCCCTTGTGTCTTTTCTGTGTCCAAATTTCCTCTTCTTATCAGGACATCATTCAGGTTGGATTAAGTCCCACCCCACTGGTCTTGTTTTAACTTAATCACCACTTTAAAGGCCCCATTTTAATAGAGTCATGTTTTGAGGTACTGGGGGGCGGGGGTGTTAGGTTTCAACATATATAAATAAGCCTAATACAAGAAGAAAGTCTATTAGTTAATGAGTAATGTGTCAAACATAAGTAATTACAAAATAATCAATACTGTTGCCAAAACAAGCATAAATAAGAGACAATAAAAAACAGAAAATCAATAGAATATAAAACCAGAGATACATGAGAAAAAAAACTTTTTAAAGATGAAAGACAATTTTTTTTTACTTTTACTAAAAAATAGAAATAAGTAAACATTTGGCATAATTGTTCAAAAATACAGAGGGCATAAATAATATTGGGAATGGAAAAAGAGGAACATAAGCTCTAAGGACCATTTTCCATCTAGGAACTTCAGTAAAAATATCTTTTACTAATTATTACTAGGAAACTATCTCAGCATTTTAGTGAATCTCTGCCTTAATTTGATAACTAAGTTAGATGTTCCTACTAGTTTATTCCTCAAGGATATCAGTTACCATATTATATTGTAATTTTCTACCCACCCCCAGTTTGAGCTACACCATCAGAGATGAGAACAGAAATAATGATATTAGACCAGATGGACCTAATAAATATAGTCTGAACGTTCTATCCCAGAACAATGAATTACACATTCTTTTCAAGTGGTCATGGACTATTCTCTAGGATGGATCACATGTTAAGCCACAAATTAAATCTCAATAAATTAAAAAAAAAAAAAAGACTGAACTCCTATCATGCACTTTTCTTGCCCACAACAGTATGGAACTAGAAATAAATCACAAGAAAAAAATCTGGAAAGAACACAAATATATGGAAGGTAAATAACATGCAACAAGACAATGAGTGGGTCAACTGAGAAATCAAAGAGGAAATCAAAAATATGTGGAGACAAGTGAAAATGAACACACAATGGTCCAAAATCTTTGGGATGCAGCAAAAGCTGTTCCAAGAGGGAATTTTATAGCAATACAGGCCTACCTCAAGAAAAAAGAAAAATCTCAAATGAACAACCTAAACTTACACCCAAAGGAAATATAAAAAGAGAAAAAACAAAGTCTAATGCCAGTAGAAGGAAGGAAATAATAAAAATCAGAGCAGAGGGGCGCCTGGGTGGCGCAGTCGGTTAAGTGTCCGACTTCAGCCAGGTCACGATCTCGCGGTCCGTGAGTTCGAGCCCCGCGTCGGGCTCTGGGCTGATGGCTCAGAGCCTGGAGCCTGTTTCCGATTCTGTGTCTCCCTCTCTCTCTGCCCCTCCCCTGTTCATGCTCTGTCTCTCTCTGTCTCAAAAATAAATAAACGTTAGAAAAAAAAATTAAAAAAAAAATCAGAGCAGAAATGAATGACATAGAGACTAAAAGAACAACAGAACAGATCAATCAGATCAATAAGACCAGGAGCTGGTCTCTGAAGAAAAAAAAAAAGATAAACCTTCAGCTAGACTCACCACAAAAAAAAATAGAGAAGACACAAATACATAAAATCAGAAATGAAAAAGAAGAAATAACGATACCACAGAAATACAAAAGATTAAGAGAGAATGTTATTATAAATTATATGCCAACAACTTGGACAACCTAGAAGAATAGACAAATTCCTAAAATCATATAGCCTTCCAAAACTGAATCAAAAATAAATACAAAGTTTGAGCCGACCAATTACAAGGTAATGGAATTGAATCAGTAGTCAAAAATTCCCAACAAAGTATCCAGGAGCAGATGTCTTCACAGGTAAATTTATCAAACATTAAAAAAAAGTGTTAATACCTATTTTCAAACTATTCCAAAAAATTGAAGAGAAAGAAAAGCTTCCAATTTAGTCTAGAAGACCAGAATTACCCTGATACCACACACAACCAGATAAAAACACCACACACACACACACACACACACACACACACACACACACACAGAAAAACAGAGGCCCATATCTCTGATTGATATAGATGTAAAAATCTTCAATAAAATATTAGCAAACCAAACCCAACAAAACATTAAAAAAAATCATTCACCACGGGGCACCTGGGTGGCTCAGTCAGTTAAGTGTCTGACTTCAGCTCAGGTAATGATCTCACTGTTCATGGGTTCAAGCTCTGCATCGGGCTCTGTGCTGACAGCTCAGAGCCTGAAGTCTGCTTTGGATTCTGTGTGTGTGTCTCTCTCTTCCTGCCCCTCCCCTGCTCATGCTCTGTCTCTCTCTGTCTCAAAAATAAAATAAACATCTTAATAAACAAACAAACAAACAAACAAACATTCACCACGATGAAGTGAAATTTATTCCAGGGATGTAAGCGTGGTTCAATATCCACAAATCAATCAACTCATTAATAAAAGAAAGAATAAAAACCATATGATCATCTCAACAGATGAAGAAAAAAAGACATTTGACAAAGTATGACATTCATTTGTAATGAAAACTCTCAACAAAGTAGGTTTAAAGGGAATATATTTCAGCATATAAAGGCCAAATAGGAAAAACCCACAGCTTATGTCATACTCAATGATGAAAAACTAACAGTTTTCCTTTAAGATTAGGAACAAGACAAGGATGTCTACTCTCACCACTTTTATTCAACATAGTACTGAAAATCTTCACGAGAAAAATTAGTTAAGAAAAAGAAATAAGAGGCACCCAGGTTGGTGAGGAAGAATTGAAACTTTCATTATTTGCAGATGACATGATACTACATATTGAAACCCTAAGACTCCACCCAAAAAACCTAATAGAACTGATAAATGAATTCAGTAAGTCATAGGATACAAAGCTAATATACAGAAATCTGTTGCCTTTCTACACACTAATAATGAAGTAGAAGAAAGAGAAATTGAGAAAAATCCCATTTACAATTGCACCAAAAATAATAAAATACCTAGGAATAAACTTAACCAAGGAGGTGAAAGATCTGTACTTGGAAAACTATAAAATATGGATAAAAGAAATTAAAGACGTCAAAAACAAATGAAAAGATATTTCATACTCATGGAACCAATATTGTTAACCAATATTGTAAAAATGGCCACCATACTATCCAAAGCTACCTACAGATTCAATGCCCTCCCTATCAAAATAACATTTTTTTCACAGAACTAGAACAAATAATCCTAAAATTTGTCTGCTACCACAAAAGACCCTAAATAGCCAAAGCAATATTGGAAAAGAAGAAAAAAGCTTGAAGTATCACAATCCCAGCTTTCAAGATATACTACAAAGCTGTAGTAATCAAAACAATATGGTACTGGCACAAAAACAGACACACAAATCAATGAAACAGAATAGAATCCAGCAATAAACCTACACTTGTATGATTAATTAATCTATGACACAGGGGAAAGGACTGTCTCTTCAACAAATAGTACCTGGAAAACTGAATAGCTACATGCAAAATAATGAAACTAGATGACTTTCTTACACCATACACAAAAATAAAACTACTAGAAGAAAACATATATACTCACAAAGGCAAAATTAAACTATTGGGACTACATTAAAATAAAAGGATTTGCACCATCAAAAAAATGACAAGGCAACCTACTGAATGAAAGAAGATATTTGTAAATGATATATCCAAAAAAGGGTTAATATCTAAAATATTTAAAGAACTTACAAAATTGAACAACAAAAAATCTAATTAAAAATGGGCAGAGGACCTAAAAAGACATTTTTCCAAAGAAATACAAATGGGCAACAGACACATGAAAAGATGTTCAACATTAGAAATCACCAGGGAAATGCAAATAGAAAACACAATGAGCTATCACTGCATACCTGTCAGAAAGCCTAGAATCGAAAGAATAACAAATATTGGTGAGGATGTGGAGAAAAAGGAACCCTCAGGTACTGTTAGAAGGAATGAAAATTGGTACAGTCACTGTGGAACACTGGTATGAAGGTTCCTCAAAAAAGTAAAAATAGAATTACTACAATTGTCCAGTAATTCCACTACTGGGTATCTGCCCAAACAAAACAAAAACTCTATTCAAAAAAGATACATGCATCCCTATGTTTATACAGCATTATTTACAATAGCCAAGATGGAGGTAACTTAAGTGTCCATCCATAGATGAATGAAGAAGATGTTATATATAATATATATAATATATTATATACATATTTTATATAAATATATATTATATATGTATATATAATATATATAATGATTCAAGGCAGTTGAAAGGAATCTAGTCTACCATATTCCTACTCCACAATTTCATATGCATCTCCCCTCACACTCTCTGGCTTTGTTCTATTATAAGAGATAGTTCAACAAGGTGGTCCTTCCAGTTTTCTCAAGGTCTTATTACTGTTATTTCCTTTCTTATCTCAATCATGATTTTCTCCATTTGTATTGATTCATTCCCGGTGGCATATAAACATGCTCTAAGATTTACCATTCAAAAATAAACAACACTGACAAAGCTGTGTATATAGCCTTCAATTCCGTTATATCTCCTGTCCCTTTCTCACTGAAACCTTTTAAAGCATTACCTATTATCATTACTTGACTTCTTGTCCTTCCTGTTTTTCCTCTTCGTGATACAACAAGGTTTCCATTTCAAACACACTGAAAAGGTACTATTTGAGATACTCAGTAACCTACATGCTTCCATGTCTAAAAGCTAATTCTTTATACTCATCTCCTCTTTCCTCTCAATGGCATCTACTTTCTACTTCTTTAACCACATTTCTTGTATTTAGGAAAAATCTTAACTTCTATTTTTTCTCTTAATTTACTTTTTTTAAAGCATCCTTTGCTAGTGCCTGCTCTTTTGTTTTACTTTTAACTGTTGGAATACAATCATATATTGGATGGAATGTTATTTTATAATAATAAAATATTATAAATGGCCCTCTCTTCCCATATTTTATACACCAATGAAAGAAATAATAACAGCAGGGCAACCTTAGCAGTTAGATAGTGTAGAGTTAGATAGACATTTCCAAGTTCTCTACAATACTCAATCTATATTCCAGTGGTTCCCAAATGTTATTTTTAGCCATATTCCACTGAAGATCATATATCCTACTGTATACTTACCATCTCTATTGAAAAATCATTTTCTCAAAATTAACATTGCCAAAACTCTGCCCCAAATCACGTAAGACCCTCTATCACAGTAAATGTCAACATATAACATAGCTAATTAATTCAATGAACTAGGGTTCAAGTTTGATTTTCCCCTCTCTTTTTGTTTTTGTTTTTATGGTTGAATCCAGTCTGTCAAAGAGTTCAGCTCCACTGGATCGATGTCAAAAATGTATTCTGAATTGTTCCACATCTTTCCATCTCTTTTGTCCTAAACCTTCCCCAAACTCATCATCTCTAGCCTGGACTACTTAAATCACCTCAGAACTTTTAAAATCACCTTTAACTCCTGTATAATCTATTCCATACAGACCTTCCAAGTTAATTTCTCTCTTTTTTTTTGGAACATAAATTATGCTACACTATTTCCATACTCATATCTCTCAATTGCTTCCAATTATGTATAGAATAAAATTTAAGCCTCTTAAATGGCCCATGAAGACTTTATGTGAGGGATCTCTGGCCTTGTTTTTTTGTCTTTCTCCAATTTTCCTAATCATCATCTTCACACAATGTAGCCACATGGGCCTTTCCTTTTAGCCAAACACACCCAATTTCTTCCTGCTTAGGTCCTAGATATTCTTAGCTGGGAAGATGCTTCCTCATGTCTTTGCTCAGTTCTTTGCTTACCATCTGCACAACCAACCTCTTTCCTCACTCTGACTACCACAGCCCTCTGCTTTTTAAAATTTTCTAATAGCTAACCACTACCTTGTATCATCTTATTTAAAATTCTCAATACTTTTTTTTGAAATAAGTATTCTTATTGTCTTTATATAGATGATAAATCATGGTTCATATTAAATAAATTGTCTAAATTCAACAACATTTACGGAGCAGTGCTGTCTGTTCCCCAAAACATGATCATTGCAATTTGCCATACCGACACCCCATATTAGATTTCACACACACACACACACACACACACACACACACACACACACACACGTGTGTGCTTCACACAAATAATTCTCTTTTTACTTCATTTCAACTATATTTAGGCCTGCCTACTAGGAAAATATTAGGCAATGTAGCTCTATGTCTTTTTAAATAACACAAGTACTCAGTCCTTGTTCAGGATATGGCAAGTGATTGTGATTGCCAGATACCAATCTTTCAGACTAATCTAGGTAACTCTCAAGTGTTTGGGTTGAATCATTAAACCCACCTAATCTGACTGGAGTTAAGAGTTTGAAAGTTGAAACACAGACCAAATTCCTTATAGTAACATTTACATTCCTTTAAACTGTCTTGTGTGTGATCACCCAGACAACTGAGTACTCCATTAGTTGAAAACCGCATGTATATGTATATTGATAAAATTGAGAGGTGGGGGTAAGAAGATAAAGGAGTGTAAAGAATTTGAAAGCCCACAACAATTTAACAAACAATAAGTCCTTAACCAGAAACATATGGTTTCTCACGCCATGTGTAAAACATTAAAAGGAGAAAGAATAAAATAAGAGAAAAAAATGATATTGGGTATTGTGTTACGATGTAAAATTATATATATATATATATATATATATATATATATATATGTTTTATTTTGAGAAGAGCTTTTAGAATAAATAAAAGCTGTTTTTGAAGTAAATTTACTAATTAGTAACTGTGTTTATTTCTGGCTGTATTGGTATTAAACACATTGTAAAATATTTACAGTTGACCACACAGATCACTTATCAGATTCAGCTCCTGTGTTCCATAAATTACAAAAATACTTTGGTGCTTCATATAGCTTAAAAGGGTAGCTGTCCAATAAACTTTATTTCTTTTAAAAGAAATAAGTTTAGGGGCGCCTGGGTGGCGCAGTCGGTTAAGCGTCCGACTTCAGCCAGGTCACGATCTTGCGGTCCGGGAGTTCGAGCCCCGCGTCAGGCTCTGGGCTGATGGCTCAGAGCCTGGAGCCTGTTTCCGATTCTGTGTCTCCCTCTCTCTCTGCCCCTCCCCCGTTCATGCTCTGTCTCTCTCTGTCCCAAAAAAAATAAATAAACGTTGAAAAAAAATTAAAAAAAAAAAAAAAGAAATAAGTTTAATTCACTTTAAAGGTAGGGAAGTTTGGTGTGTGCGTGTGCGTGCCTGTTCCTTCCTGTTGCCTTAATCAACAGTCATCTGTCTCTAAGGGAAAATCCCCTAAAGATTTCTTTTCATAACTACCATGAGATAATGTGGCAGGCAGCTTTCTAAAATGGTTCACAATGATTCATGTCATCTATTATTCATGTCCCTGTCTAATTCCCTCCTCTTAAGTGCAAGCTGGACCTACATAGTGACTTGCTTTCAACAAACTGAATATGGCAAATGTGATTGGATATAACTTCCAAGATAAGGCTATAAAAGCCAGTGACTTCTGTTGCTAGCAATCTCTCTTTTGCTTGTATTCCCTCTGCTTGGTAACTCTGATGAAGCAAGCTATCATATGGAAAAGTCTATGTGGCAAGGAACTGAGAGTGACCTCTGGACAATAGCCATGAAGAAACTTAGACTCTCATGTCAACAGTCTAAAGGGAACTGAATTCTACCAACAAACAGGTAAATCAGCTTAGAAGTAGATCCTTCCCCAGTTGACCCAGCAGGTGAAACTCAACCTAAGATGTCACCTTGACTGTAGACTTGTGAGAGGTCCAAAAGCAATGAACCAGCTAAATTGTGCCTGATTCCTGGACCACAAGAATTGTGAAATAATAAATGTGTGCTTTTTAAAACCAATATGTTTTGGAGTAAATTGTTATGCAGCAACAGATAATAGATAGAAAACATAGTTAGAAATCAAATAATTTGACTCCACCATTTCCCTGGTCAGTCATATCCAACATCGTTTTTTGTATTCTACCCTCTCAAGATCTATTTCAACCTATCCAACCATCCTATTTTTTCCCTTCCAACCCCCATCCACATTTGCTTGAAATATTTCAATATTTCAATATTCCCTAAGAGTTATTCCCACCTCCAGGCTGGTGCATTCCATTTCAGACTCTATATGATAGCATGTCCATAACTAACATTGACAAGTTTTCTGGAAGGAACATTTCCTTTATCAAATAATGTAGGTAAGGCTGGGTACTTTACATTCCTTTGGAGAGTCATAAGTGAAGTTATGATATTGTCATGTAACTTTATTCAATAGAGTTTCTCAAATTTATTTGACTATAAGACTTCTCTCTCTCTCCCCTCCTCTCTCATTTTAAAAATAATTGCTAACATTTCATGGAATCAATTTTGACCCCCAAAAAGAAGGAAAAAAAATATCTTTGGCAAATAGTGCTCTAAACTTCTAAGAGAATATTATTTTTCTAAAATGCACATCAAATCATGTCACTTGACTTGCTTACCATACATTTTGTCAACTTCAGGTTGCTTACTGAATAAAATTAAAAAAAAAAACATTCAATTGAAGTCATCTATGACCTGATTTAAAGTCTCAGGTCTTTTTATTAGTTATTTATCTGACTGACTGATCCACTCTGCTCCTCTTACCCTCACTGTTGCTTTACTAAACTCCAGGTAGTTTGCTAACCCTTCTTTTGGTCTGGAGGTTGGTAGTCTCCATTCATGTTTCTATATGAAAGAAGGGTAAAAAATCTTTTTCATATGCCTACCTCTATTCCTTCAAGGGCCTGATAAACTATAACTAATTTTTCTATCCACTTCAAGCGTCATTTAATATGAAGTAGTTACACAGCTTGAGATCTATGGGAAATTTGTTTCATCTCTGAGCATGTTATTCAAAACTAACACTTTTGTTACAAATATTTATACAAGTTAAGGTATATTTCCTTTCAATGTCCTTGTATTGCTGATGTTGGAATCATTTCAGGTTCTCATTACAGTGATAAAATCTCTCCTCTCCTCTCCTCTCCTCTCCTCTCCCCTCCCCTCTTCTCCCCTCATCTCTTTTCCCTCACTTCTACTATACCCTGCTCACAAGAATACTATCATTTTATATGTAATTATTTGTTTTTTTAAATGCTTGCTTGTTTGTTTATAGAGACTGAGCACAAGAACGGGAGGGGAAGAGAGAGAGGGAGACACAGAATCTGAAGCAGGCTCCAGCTGTCAGCACAGAGCCCAACATGGGGCCTGAATTCGTGAACCGTCAGATCATGACCTGAGCTGAAGTTGGACACGTAACTAACTGAGCCACCCAGGTGTCTCTATTATATGTAATTCTTTGTACCTTTCTACCTTTGACAGATAATAACTGCCTTGAAGTCACAAAATGAGACATTTATTTTTGTACACTCAGTGTTGTGATTGATGCTTGAATAATACAACACTCATTCATGCACTCCCTTGTTTGTCCGGTAAACTTTACTTTCTAATTAAAAATCTTCTTGGTTTGGCAAAAACCTCTTTGATCTTGCCTGCAGCAACTTCTTACTCAACATGTCTCTGGAGACAAGGGAAACAAAAGCAAAAATGAACTATTGGGGCCTCATCAAAATAAAAAGCTTCTGCACAGAGAAGGAAACAATCAGCAAAACTAAAAGGCAACTGACGGAATAGGAGAAGATATTTTGAGATGACATATCAGATAAAGGGCTAGTATCCAAAAATCTATAAAGAACTTATCAAACTCAACACCCAAAAAACAAATAATCCAGTGAAGAAATTGGCAAAAGACATGAATAGATACTTCTCCAAGGAAGACATCCAGATGGTCAACTGACACATGAAAAAATGCTCCACATCACTCATCATCAGGGAAATACAAATCAAAACCACAATGAGATACCACCTCATACCTGTCAGAATGGCTAACATTAACAACCCAGGCAACAACAGATGTGGGCGAGGATGCAGAGAAAGAGGAATACTTTTGCATTGTTGGTGGCAATGCAAGCTGGTGCAGCCACTCTGGAAAACAGTATGGAGGTTCCTCAAAAAACTAAAAATAGAACTACCCTACGAGCCAGCAATTGCCTACTAGGCATTTATCCATGGGATACAGGTGTGCTGTTTCAAAGGGACACATGCACCCCCATGTTTCTAGCAGCACTATCAACAATAGCCAAAGTATGGAAAGAGCCCAATGTCCATCGATGGATGAATGGATAAAGAAAATGTGGCATATACATACAATAGAGTGTTGTTCAGCAATCAAAAAGAATGAAATCTTGCCATTTGCAACTACATGGATGGAACTGGAGGGTATTATGCTAAGTGAAATTAGTCAGAGAAAGAAAAAATCAAATGACTTCACTCATACGAGGACTTTAAGAGACAAAACAGATGAACATAAGGGAAGGGAAACAAAAATAATATAAAAACAGGGAGGGGGACAAAACAGAAGAGACTCATAGATATGGAGAACAAACTGAGGGTTGCTGGAGGGGGGGTGGGCTAAACGGGTAAAGGGCATTAAGGATCTACTCCTGAAATCATTGTTTCACTATATGGTAACTAATTTGGATGTAGATTTTAAAAACTAAAAAATAAAATTAAAAAAGTATCTTCTTGGTTTGGGGGCACCTGGGACACAGTTCATTAAGCATCCATTTCAGCTCAGGTCATGTTCTCAGGGTGAACTTGAGGTGAGGTCCAGACCCCAGTTAGAGCGCTGTGCTGATAGAGCAGAGCCTGCTTAGGATTCTCTCTCCCTCTTCCTCTTCCCTTTCCCCACTCATGTTCACTCTCTGTCTCTCTCTCTCTCTCAAAATAAATAAATAAACTTTGAAAAAAATCTTCTTGGTTTTATCTTCCTCAAGTATACTTTTTTCAGTGGCTTCTTATTTTATTTCTATCTAGTGCATTCTACCTCCATATCTTATGAGTGGATGCATGGATTGTTATTTGTTAATAGTTCCTTAGTTCCCCACTATCTGTTTGGTCTTCCCTGTTGTTATTCTCAGAGTTTTCCAATAACATCTGAACTTGGTGATCTACTCAGTTTTTTTAGGAAAATACAAATGAAAATCTCTGCAATCTTTTTATTTCAGAAAACTTACAAAAATGTCATATATTCATTGTTTGAGTTTTACTAGCAAAGCACAATGAATAAATGTGAATCAAAGAAGATTATCTAAGTTATGTCTTGCTAATCAGTGACTTTCATGTGTAATTTTTCACAAGTAAATTTTTTATCCAGTTTATGGGTACAGATTGGCAAAAACAATAATATTTGTTCTAAATATGAAAATATACCTTTAAAATATAATTTGATAAAAATGATTTGTCTGAATATGGATAAATACCTAAAAATAAATATTTAAGTATTTGATAAATATGTAAATATGTACATAGGATATTTATAGCTGTGATGGCATAATATTCATACTTATAAAACTGGTAGAATTTTTATTGTCTCACTGTATCACAAATAAATAAAATAATAAAATAAAATAAGGTAAAATAAAATAAAATATTTCAATCATGCTACGTACAAAGTTGATATTGTGTCATATTATAAGACATAATATCATACACTTATATTAAATTCATTTTATTATTTAAGCCTTGTTATATACCCAATGATTAAGCAAATTTCATTTGCTTTCATTTTTTAACTATATAATTTTTGAACTATACAACTTTTCTGTAATCAGGAATAAATTAGGGCATAATTACAATCAGGAATAAAAATTCTTTCATTATTATGTTATTTCCATTCACATTTTACTGTGGCAAAATATGCTGGGAAATGTTTCCAGGACAGAATTGAGCTTTCTAAATGGTGAGTTTAATATCTTTTCTGTCATTTTCTGGATTTAAGCTGAATTGTTTTCAGTTGTATTAAGCTATTATTATCCAACTGATAACAGTAATGTCCACAGCATACTGTATCAAATGCCTTGCACCTGAAAAGTCTTCTCTGATATAAATTAATAAAATTGTGTTTCAATAACCATATCAAAGAAACATGATCTAATAGGGGTTGGTGAGTATCTGTCATTTACGTCTTACCATCACAGATTTCCCCTTTTGTAATAACATCCCACATTTTTACCAAACTTCTCCCTTCTGCAACCACACTCTTATTCTCCTGCAGCTGCCCATCACAATATTCTAGTGGCATAAGTTTGGACAGATGACTCAGGCCAATTATAAAACCCCATCCTTTGAACATCAAGAACTGACACAAAGATGGTTATGTAACACAAGCAGGCCAATCTCAGTCTTGCTTTGGAATTTTCCTTATTGAAGATGACAGAGAGGCTCCTTTATTTCATCTGGAACGAGACTTTCAGGTAATTATGTCAACTCTTTAGAGAAGGCTGATATAATTAGGCCAGTTCATCAGCAGAATGGGAGAAGAGATGCGGAGGTGGGATTACATATAACCAACATCATGTGGTTCACTGGATCTCGTCATACATACCTGGGGCCAGATATTACCATATCCTTTCCAAATTTAAGTTAAAACACTCTCTACATTTTGAACAAAATGCAATTTATTTTGCTTCCCAAGAATTATACATTCATGGGGCGCCTGGGTGGCGCAGTCGGTTAAGCGTCCGACTTCAGCCAGGTCACGATCTCGCAGTCCGTGAGTTGGAGCCCCGCGTCGGGCTCTGGGCTGATGGCTCGGAGCCTGGAGCCTGTTTCCCATTCTGTGTCTCCCTCTCTCTCTGCCCCTCCCCCGTTCATGCTCTGTCTCTCTCTGTCCCAAAAATAAATAAACGTTGAAAAAAAAAAAAAAAGAATTATACATTCATTCCTAAGAAGCAATTCTCATTCGCTTCCAGATGAAAAGATAAAACTCTTGCTAAAAATTCTGAACTGCCTGGATAAAGTGATTTTTTAAACAAGTTTCTAGGCTACAGAAAAAACTTAAACAGAAACAAAATAACAATAGAATAACTCTATCCAACTGTAACACTGGACTTTATAAAATGGCAGAATAACATCAAAATACTACTGAGATACAATGACTATATGTAAGAATTCTATTACCAACTAATACATTCATCTGTTCAGGATGAGAAAATGTAACACAGTCTAAAAGTTATTATATCATTCACTTAATCTATTTGAGGAAAATGCTAAAATATATAGTAAGCTAAATTATAACAGAAACCTCTATTTTATAGGAAAATGAAGAGTACAGAAAATAGTGCAAACAATAGACTTGAAAACATATATAGTTAGAAATGTATGAGTAAACACAGTGTCTGGTAATGTGTAGCATAAGTGTTAAATATGAATGAAATAGGCTAAGGAGTGCAAACAGAAACCCATATAATAATCTTATTGGCAGTAAAATAGTCCAAATTTGGAGGGGGATTAAGGGGAAAAGAGTATGTCTCTGCTATGAAGAGTGTTATGTCAAAGTTGCTTTAGCCATTACAGACATATTTAGAGTTAGCCCTAATCATCCATATCATAAAGCCATAGGAAAAGTAGAAGATGTAGTGATGAAATCTACTTGTCTTCATGAGCAGAATATTAGTTTAATCATAATAAGCATGTTATTTAACAGTTCTCTCATAAGTAAAATGCGAAAAATGTCTGATTTGACTCATAGGTTGTTATAAAGATTAAATACAGTAATATGAGTAAATTGCTTAACAAATCTCAGGCATAGCATCTATTACACACGTGTTAACTACTGGTAATTTAAAATTCTTGGGGAAAATCTATACTTTCCTCATTTTACAAGGCCAGTATTATCCTGATACCAAAACCAGAGCAGAGTGCCAAAAGAAGAGAAAATCACAGGTCAATATCCTGATAAGTATAGATGCAAAAATCATCAACAAAATATTAGAAAACCAAATTCAACAATAAAAGGATCATACACCATGATCAAGTGGGATTTCTTCCAGGAATACAAAACCTGTTCAACATCCACAAATCAGTCAATATGATCTACCCCACTTCAAAATGAAGAATAAAAATCATATGATTATCTCAATACAGGAAGAAAAGCCATTTGACAAAACTCAACATCCATATATGATAAAACTCTCAAAAAGAGTTTATACAAGAAATGTACCTCAACATAATAAAGGCTTTTTATGACAACCTCATAGTTAGGATCATACTCAATGGTGAAAAGTTGAAAGCTATTCCTCTAAAATCAGGAGTAAGACAAGGATGCCCACTCTCACAACTTTTATTCCGTATAGTATTGGAAGTGATAGAGTAATTAGGCAAGAAAAATAAATAAGAAGCATCCAAATTGGAAGGGAAGAAGTAAAACTGTCACTGTCTGCAGATTACATGATATTACATATAGAAAATATATGTAGATTCTACATATGTACATATAGAAAATACAGAAAGATTCTAAAAAAAATTGATAGAAATAATAAATGAGTCCTGTAATGTTGCTGAACACAAAATTAATACACAAAAAAACTGTTGTATTACTACACGCTAATCACAAACCTTCAGAAAGAGAAATTAAGAAAACAATCTCATTTAAAATTTGCATCAAAAAGAATAAAATTCCTGGGGCGCCTGGGTGGCGCAGTCGGTTAAGCGTCCGACTTCAGCCAGGTCACGATCTCGCGGTCCGGGAGTTCGAGCCCCGCGTCAGGCTCTGGGCTGATGGCTTGGAGCCTGGAGCCTGTTTCCGATTCTGTGTCTCCCTCTCTCTCTGTCCCTCCCCCGTTCATGCTCTGTCTCTCTCTGTCCCAAAAATAAATAAACGTTGAAAAAAAATTTAAAAAAAATAAAAAAAAGAATAAAATTCCTAGGCATAAATTAACCAAGGATGTGCAAGAACTGTATAATGAAAACTGTAAGATATTAAGGAAAGAAATTAAAGAAGACAAAAATAAATGGAAAGATACTCTGTGTTCATGGATTGGAAAAATTAATATTGTTAATATGTCTATAGTACCAAAAGCACTTTACAACTTCAAAGAAATACCTGCCAAAATTCCAATGACATTTTTCATAGAAATGGAACAAATAATCTTAAAAGTTGCCAAATAGAACAAAATAGCTAAAACAGTCTTGAGAAAGAAGAACAAAGCAGGAGTGACCACACTCGCTGATTGCAAAGCAACAGTAATTAAAACAGTATGGTATTGGCAAAAAAAAAAAAATGAGACCCATAGATCAGTAGAACAGAATAGAGAGCCCAGAAAATAAAACTGTGCATATAAAGGTCAATTAACTTACAACAAAGGAGCCAAGAATACACAGTGGAAAAGGATAGTCTTCTCAATAAATGGTGTTGGGAAAACTGGAAAGACACGAGCAAAAGAATGAAACTGGAACACCATCTTACACCATACACAAAAAGAAACTCAAAATGATTAAAGACTTGAACTAAAGACCTGAAAGCATGAAACTCCTAGAAGAAAACATAAGCAGTAAACTCTCTGACATAGATCATGGCAACAGTTTTTGAGATGTGATACCAAAAGTAAAAGCAACAAGAGTAAAAAATTAAGTGGGACTACATCAAAGTAAAAAGCTTCTAGACAGTAAAGAAATCATCAACAAAATAAAAAGGAAATCTATGGAATAGGAGAAAATATGTGCAAATTGTATATGTAAGAAGGGGTTAATATACAGTGTATAAAGAACTTATACTACACATTAGCAAAACAAACTATCTTATTTAAAAAGGGCAGAACATTTGAATAAGCCATTTTCCAAAGACATAAATATGGCCAGTAGGTACACAGTAAGACGTTCAACATCATTAATTATCAGGGAAACACATGTCAAAACCACAGTATCATTTTCCACCTGTTAGAATGATTATTATCAAAATGACAATAAATGGGTGCTATTGAGGATGTGGAGAAAAAGGAACCATGTGCTATCTTTGTGGGAATGTAAACTGGTGCAGCCATTATGGAAAGCAGTATGAAGCTTCCTCAAAATATTAAAAATAAAACTACCATATGACCCACCAATTTCACTTCTTGGTATTTATCTAGAAAATAAAAACTAAAAAATATACATACACCCACTTGTTCATTGTAGCAGTATTTACACAGCCAAGATATGGAAACAACCTAAGGGTCTACTGATGGATGAATGTGATAAAGAAAGGGTGGTATGCATGTACAGTAAAATATTATTCAGTCATAAAAAAGAATGAAATCTTGCCATTTTAGGCAACATGGATGGACCTCAAGGGCATTGTGCTAAGTGATACAAGACAGAGAAGACAAATATCATATGAGCTCTTTTATACATAGAATCTTACAAATAAACAAGCTCATAAAACAGATTGGTGGTTGCCAGAGGCAGGAGTGGGGAGTGGGATAAATGGGAGAAGGTGATCAAAAGGTGAAATAAATAAATAAATAAATAAATAAATAAATAAATAAATAAATAAATAAAATAATTTATTGGGGCGTCTGGGTGGCTCAGTCAGTTAGACGTCCGACTTCAGCTCAGGTCATGATCTCATGGCCTGTGAGTTTGAGTCTCACATCAGGCTCTGTGCTGACAGCTCAGAGCCTGGAGCCTGCTTCACATTCTGTGACTCCCTCTCTCTCTACCCCTCCCCCGCTCATGCTCTGTCTCTCTTCTCAAAAATAAATTAAAAAAAACATTAAAAATTAAAAATAATTTATTGAGGTTCAAGTTTCATATAATAAAATGCACATGCATTTTAAAAGTAGAATCCATTAACTTGATAAATATATACATCTGTGTGACCACCATAATCAACAAACAAAATGTCCATGACCATGAAAAGTTCTCTCATGCTCCTTTGCAATCTACCCCTCTATACTCCCAACACACACACACACACACACACACACACACACACACACACACACTCACCCCTAGCCCTAGAAAAGCTTGATATGCTTTCTTCACTCTACTATAGTTTTGCTTATTCTAAAATGAAATAATATAACAGGTACTCTTTTCTATGTGGCTTTTTTCACTCAATGATTCACAGATTGATCCAGTTTTTACATGTGCCCCTAATTTATGCCTTTAATTATTGAGTAAATTTTAATTGCATGGCTGTGCCATACTTTTACTATCCTTTCACCTACTGATGAACATCTGCTGAAACTTTTCTATATTTTCCCTTTTAACCAATCTGTGTCTTTATTTTTTAAAAAATATTTTTTTAATTTTCATGAATTTTTGAGAGAGAGAGAGAGAGAGTGCAAGCAGAGGAGGGGCAGAGAGAGAGGGAGACACAGAATCCAAAGCAGGCCCCAAGCTCTGAGCTGTCAGCACAGAGCCCCATGTGGGGCTCGAACCCAGGAACTGTGAGATCATGACCTGAGCTGAAGTCAGACGCTTAACCGACTGAGCCACCCAGGCACCCCATTTTTTTAAAATATTTTTTAATATTTACAATCTGTGTCTTTATTATGTTTATGGTATATAACTTTGTGTCTCGCTTATTCTTCCCCACAGTGTAACAATCTCTGCCTTTTTATTGCTTTCTTCTCATCATTTCCTCTTAATGTCAATTTTTGTTATATATTTCTTATTCACTTATCTGACCTTTGTTCTTTTGTCCCTCTTTTAATACATTTTAAGATAAATTTTCTCTGATATTCCATTTTATTTTCACAATTTATTGTTGTATCTATCTCTTTCTGTTGAATTTTAATAATAGATCTAGGGTTTACTATAAGAATCTTTAATTTATTAGATTCCACCTTTAAATAATACCTTATCCCTTCATGTATAATATAGAAATCTCACAGTAGACCTTTCTTTCTATTATCCCATCTTATATGTTATTGTCATTCATCTGACTTCTACGAAATTATAATGCCCACAATACACTATTATCACTTCCGCATTCATCAGCTGTTTTTCAAAGAAATTTAAAAATGAGCCAGAAAGTTATCTTATATTTATGCATATATTTACTTTTTCTGGCATTCTTCATTTTTTTTTCTTTTTTATCATATCCCTCTTAATTTCCATTAACATTTCTATTCTTGTGGGAATTCAGGCAAACATTCACTCATTTTTGTTTTCCTTAAATAATTATATAGTAGGGTGCCTGGGTAGGTTCAGTCGGTTAAGCATCCAACTTCAGCTCAGGTCATATCTCACCATTCATGGGTTTGAGCCCCACGTCGGGCTCTGTGATGATAGCCTAGAGCCTGGAGCCTGCTTCAGATTCTGTGTTTCCCTCTTTCTCTGCTCCTCCCCCACTGGTGCTCTGCCTCTGTCTCTCAAAAATGAATAAATGTTACAAAAATAAAAATAAATAAAAATAAATAATTATATAGTTTTGTTTAAAATTTTTAAGGAAACTCAAAAAATAAAATAACATTTTTAAGAATCTCAATGCTATTTTCTATAACTGCAGCAATTTATTTTATTTTAATGTATTGTATTTTCTTTTCTTTTTCAAAATGTTTATTTATTTTTGAGAGAGACAGAATGTGAGTGGGAGAGGGACAGAGAGAGGGAGACACAGAATCTTAAGCAGGCTCCAGGCTCTAAGATGTCAGCACAGAGCCTGACATGGGACTTGAACTCACAAATCAAGAGATCATGACCTGAGGGGAAGTCAGACACTTAACCCACTGAGCCACCCAAGTGCCCAGATAACTACATTTTACATTCTTACCAATTACATTCTAATTCTCTACATTCTTGCCAGCATTTGTTTTGTGATATATATTTTTTAATTGTTTTGGTCATGTTTATTTAATTTTGAGAGAGAGAGAGAGAGAGAGAGAGACACAGAATGTGAGCGGGGGAGGAGCAGAGAGAGAAGGAGACACAGAATCTGAAACAGGCTTCAGGCTCTGAGCTGTCAGCACACAACCTAATGCGGGACTCGAACCAGGGAACCGCAAGACCATGACCTGAACCGATGTCAGACGCTTAACCGACTGAGCCACCCAGGCACCCCTGTTTTGTGATATTTTTGATAAGAGCCATTCTGACAGGTGATATCTCATTGTGGTTTTGATTTGAATTTCCCTTATATTTAGTGATATTTACCATCTTTTAATATGCCCGTTGGTCATTTGTATGTCTTCTTTGGGGCAACGTATACTCAAATTTTTTGCCCAGTTTTAATTGGGTTATTTGGGTTTGTTAGTTGGTTTGCTATTGATTTGTAGGAGTTTCTTATATATCTTGGACCCCTTATCAGCTATATAATCTGAAAATATTTCCTCTCATTTTTCCAGTTGCCTTTTTTACTGTGTTCGTTTTTTATTTTGCTGTCTATACACTAAAAAATAAAGGGACATATTGTTGCAAGAAATCAAAGATGACACAAATAAATGGAAGGACATCCTAAGTTCATGGAGTATAAGACTTAATATTGTTAAGATGTTCATTTTATCCAAAGTGATCTACAGATTTGATGAAATCCTTATTAATACCTCAATTTTTTACAGAAATAAAAAAAATATATGAAAACTCATATAGAACCACAAAAGACTCCAAATAGCCAAAACAATCTTGAGAAAGAAGAACAAAGCTGTAGATCTCACACCTCCTCAGTTCAAACATATTATAAAGCTACAGTAATAAAAAGAAAACAAAACTATGGTCTGGCATAAAGGCAGGCATATAGGTGAAAGGAAGAGAACAGAGAGCCTAGAAACAAAACTATGTACATACAGTCAAGTAATCTTTGACAAGGGTGTCAAGAATACACCTGGGAAAAGGAGTCTCTTCAATAAATGATATTGAGAAAAATGGACAGACACATGACAATGGAGTAAAACTGGACCCTAGCACCCATACGCAAAGTCAACCCAAAATGAATCAAGGACAGACAAAAGACATCAAGCTAGAAAACTATTAGAATAAAACATAGGGGGAAAGCTTGAAAAAAACTGGTCTTGGCAATCACTTTTTGGATTTAACGCCAGAATCATAGGCTGCAAAATGATTTCAGCAATTTACAGATATTTTATGTGTCTGTATTGTATATATTCTGGTAAAAGTTATTCTGGTTTTCAACAATCTGATTTTGATGTTTTTAGTGTTTTCTATGTGTGTGTATCCTGCTTGGTGTTTATTGAACTTTTTTGATCAAATGGGTGTATACATTTGTTAATGTTTATTTATTTTGAGAGAGAGAGAGAGTGAGAGAGAATCCCAAGTAAGCTCCCTGCTGTCAGCGTAGAGCCCTATGTGAGAATCCATCTCACAAACCATGAAACCATGACCTGAGCTGAAATCAAGAGTGGAATGCTTAACCAACTGACCCACCCAAGCAACCCAAGTGAGTTTATACTTTATAGCAAACTGGAAAACTTTCAGCCATTATTTCTTTCAATATACACTCTTTTATGCTCTCCCTCAAAATTCTCTCCTTCTGTGACTCCAATTACCTGCAAGTTAGACCTCCTGATATTGAACCACAGATGCATTGGGTTCATTAGGTTCAGATGTTCATGAGGTTTCAATAATTTTCTTTCTGTCTTTCATTTGAATATCTTTCAATATACCATCATTCCTTTCAGTAGACTTTCTCTCTAAAAATTTATTTCTCTCTAAAAATTTCATTTTATTTTTTTCTATCTTTTATTTCCCTTCTATTATTTGCATATTTTCCTTTAAATCTTTGGTACCATTTATAATATTTATAGTATATTTTTTCAAATATTTTTTTTCAAATTCATCATCTGTGCCCAATAAATGGATTTTTCTTACAGTTATGGTTACAATTTGTTGCTTATTTATTTGTCACATAATTTTATGTATGCTATTACAAAGAGTTGAAGTCTGTTTTTACAAGGCCTTTATGTTTCTTGTTGATCAACATGATTCTTTTAAGATTTACTTTTATTTATTTAAAAAAGTAATGTTTGTTTATTTTTGAGAGAGAGAGAAAGAGAGAGAGAGATAGAGAGAGAGTGCAAGCAGAGGAGGGGAAGAGAGAGAGGGAGACACAAAATCTGAGTCAGGCTCCAGGCTCTGAGCTGTCAGCACAGAGCCCAGTGCGGGGCTCAAACCCACAGACTGTGAGATTATAACAAGATTTATTATTAAGCCTAGTTATAGCAGCATTAAGTAGCATTTACTCTAGAGCTGAATTGCTCTTTTTCAAAGCTAATCTTTGGAGATCTCTATTAATCGCTCTAATTGATCAGTAAGGTCTTGCTGTTCTGGTTAAATGTAAATCAAACATTTTCCCAACTCTGTGTAAACTCTGGAAATATCTAACTTTTTTTCCATTTTTTTCACCTCTGCACCTGTTTACAGCCACTCAAGAGGACTACTATACAGATTTCTGAAGCTCTTTCTCTATTTAGCTTCATCTTCTACAGTACGTGGGTCTGCAAATTCTAACCACCTCTGCTTCTCTGACCCCCAGTCTCTGTAAGCATGGCTAATGTATTCTACTTGGGGTTTCTTTCCCCCTAATGTAGTCTAAGAAGTGCTTCCAGGAAGAAACCCAAGGTGACTGCAGAGATCACAATCTTTGTTTGCCTTCTTCCGGGTATCACAGTCCTGTTACGCTTGTTGTTGAATGCCTGAAAATCTTGTCTAGTTTTTTAGTCATTAATAGCACATGGGTTATTTCAATAATGATGAATCTATCATGACTGGAACATGAAGTCTTAGCATTTATTTTCAATGTATCATAGTGGAAATACCTTGATGTTAATTTCATAAACTTCATAAAGGTTGTAAAAAGGTATTTTGCTATGTATTCTCACTGCCTAATACTATGCCAAACACACAGTTGGCCCTCAGTATATATCTGTTGAATGAGTTAATAAGAAATACTTACTATTAAAAGAAAAAGGCCAAAACTCCTTACCAGAATGACAGCCGCTGCTTCAAAGAATCACTTAAGACAAAGTTCCATAATCCAATTTTGTGCATTTTTCATATTATGTACGGAACTGCTTATGGGAGGGAGACATGCGTTCAAATGTGCAAATATCCCTAAATCAGGCATAGATAATGTGCTTTTGCACAAGACTAACATACAACTTACAAAAGTTAAATAGGGACACCCAAGTGGCTCAGTCAGTTAAGTGTCCAACTTTGGCTCAGGTCATGATCTCATGGTTCGTGAGTTTGAAACCTGCATTGGGCTCTAAACAGAGCCCCACTAGAGATCCTCTGTCCCCTTCTTTCTCTGCCTCTCTCTCTCTCCCCCCCCTCTCAAAAATAAACATTAAAAAAACCAAAGGTTAAATAATTTTTCTGCATTAACATACAAAGAAAGTCCAAGAAGTATTTATATTAAATCAATGGTCTTGATAAGGAATACTAGCAATCCAGAGATTTTTAAGCTATCCAATCTTAATGTGTCTGGGAATCTTGAGAAAACTCTAATTCTCTCATTCATCATTAGAAATCTAAACTTACCTATTTTACCAAGTGTTGTCACTTCAATATGCCAAACAAAATCCTTATTGGTCTAGAGTTGTCCCACATAAAGTTGCCATGTTCTTACGTTTCAGTCTGAGGTCACCGAAGTCGGTCTGCCTAGGTAGACTGGTCCTATCCTGCACATGACCACTACTTTACTTTGCTAAGTCTGACAATTCAATCCTAAGGACCCTGAAAAACTCACATTGGAATTGGCTTCTTTGACTTCTGGGAACAATTCAACATTTGGCCATCATTATAGGAACCATTAGTAATTTGTGCTCTAATTAACCTTCCAAACTTTTCATAATGGTTTGTTTTGTTCTTTTTTGAATCTCCATTCATTGCTTCTTCTTAAGGATTATTTAGCTGAAACATGGTAAAAAGCTAAAATATAATTTTATTTTGTATAAATTGTTAATAAATCTATCGTATGAAGAAAACATTCCTAGGAAAGCAAAATAAAATTCATGAAACTTAAGTATTAAATATGATTTAGAGAAATTCCTATAATCAAGGATTTCAGCCAGCCAGTTACCAATTATAAGTTTAGTTTCCACAGCAGGTACAACATTAAGACACTAAAGTCATTCAGCTTTAAGACATATGGTTTCAAGTTTTGATGCAAATCTAAAGGTGAGGCATTCTATTTGAAGAATAAAAGAAGAAGAAAAAATAAGTTTAAATTAGCTCTGAATTCAAATCAGTTCTTTGGAATGAATTTACCATCTTTATTGTTTCTTTTATTTTATACTGTCCATGACTTTCTGCATATTCTCATAGAATCACAGATCTTTCAACTTGAGAGGATCTGTAGAATGTATGTGGTGCACATGTTTCCACTCAGAGTACTTTGCACAACTGGAGATTTCTGGGCCTTTCTTTCAAAGATTATAACTCAATTGATCAGGAAAGGTCCCAAAAATCTTCATTTTCAAAAGAATGACTCTAGTAAAAAGCACTGATATGGTTTAATTTTCATTTTCCGAGTAAGGAAACAAACACCCAGGAAAGTTAACTGATTAGCCCAAATTTCTATCAAAGTGAATGACAAAAAAGAAATAGGATCATGATTCTGGGTGCTGTTTTCTGTTCTACAGCTTTTTCCACTGCTTCATAAACATTTCTTCCCAAAGAGAAAACACGGTTTATACAGTATTAAATGGTAAAAACCTTTGCGATTCTGTCTTTAGTTTCTATCTCTTATCAAGCTGCCCTTATTCCTAGGACATGTCATCCATGTTCTTGGTATTATTTCATATCGCCTTCCAAATCTATATCTTTCATCCATATTTATCTCCAGCGTTCTATAATTTTATATCCAACCTCTTAATTAACTAATTTTAAACAACTTCAAATAAAACACATATAAAGCTCAACTTTTCATTAATATACATCAGACCTATCAAACCTCACCTGCCATTATCTTTTGTTTTAGGAGACCAGATTATCAGTACACCCATATAGGAAAACCAGAGGCCTGAGACTCATTCTGGATACTCTTTCTCACTCACCTACATATCCAACAATTAACAAATTATTTTATGTATGGTTAAATTGATTAAACATGGAGGCCAACAGACTGAGGTGGTTTTACTACCCTAGCCGCCTATGTAAATAAACTAAAACCTAAGCCTGTAAATGCTTCAAACTAGGACATCAAAACCTAGTCAGCCAATCAAAATACGCCTGCTCAGCTTTAGGTTTTCATAACCCAGCTCCAAAACTTCCCTTTGCCCCATATAAGGAAAGGAATTCCACTATAACCTGTTTTTGCCCAGCATAACTTCCTTGCTCCTGCTCATTTTTGTCTATAGAACATTCTTTCCTCATATGACACTTTGAAGCTCCTGATTCCTTAGCCATTAATTAAAACCAGCTAGATCTGAAATATATGTGTCTGTGAAATTGTCTTTTAACAATATTTCACAAGTCTGTTCAGATCTTCCAACAAACCTGAGCCCATGAAAAGAACATCTTACTTGTTGACAACAGCAAGTTATTTTTGAAATGACTGCCTTCAGCATTGTTCTCCTCCAGTCTATTCTTCACACTGTTGAAGATAAACCTTCTGAAAATGCAAATCTGATCATGTCAAACGTTCCAATGTCTTCTCATTGTCCTTGAGATATATTCTAAAAATGCCGCTTAATTTATGGAGCCCCACTTAATCTATGCCTACTTTCAATCTCAATATAATGCAATTCTGTTTTTTTTGCTTTCCATGTTCCAGTCATACCGGAACCACTTTTTGATCATCCAAAAGGACTTAAATAGAATTACAACTGTATTTGAGAAATAAAATTAATTTCCTCTTGTTAAACATTAACCCAAGGCCAATATAATTTCATTTGCCATTATTTCCTTTTTATTCTACTTAATGTCATTTGTAAATTGCCCTGTTCTTGACTTTATACCATTTGTTTTATAAAGAAATACTCTAAATTTTGGTTGTATTTTTCAAATACTATTAGCACACTCAAATGGATAGAAAACAATTTTTAAATGGTTATTTTAAAACAATTATTTTAAAATAGAATTTACTGGTTTGACCAAAAGTCTTGAGGTAATGAAAAGAAAGTTTAGAATATCACTTTCAATTATTGCAGTAATCTGTTACAATATTTAGGAATATTGTTAGCTTAGTTATTTACAATAGTATGCCATAAAATAATTTATCTTTTAAGAAATATTTGTTAATGTTCTATTTTAATGATTAAAACTCAACATAAAACGATTCTTATTGAATCCTTAATCTTTAATCTTTATTGTCATTGTCATTGTCAATCCTTAATCTGTAATCTAATATTGTCAGCTGCTCTGGCCCTCTTAACTGCTTACTGTGTCGTGCACTAACATGTTTACGTGACCGTATTCAAAACGTTCAGAAATTGTGCATTACTCCTGCTGTTCACAATCCATCTCCCTTTTCCTCTCTTGGTGAGGAACTGGGCTCACACTTTCTGCCATGGGTCCTCTGTAAATCGGCTCTGGTCTTGGCAAAATTAGGAAAGCGTTTTATGAAACAAACTCCTCCTAAGAAAGAGGTGGATATAGATTACAGCCATTCACCGAGTGAGAAATTTTATTTTTTTGCCAACCAAGGGAAACAATTCTGTTCCTTTTATTTGTTAATAGTATTGCCAGAGTGGTAGTGGTGGGAAATTTTCTCTAAACATTTGGAGCTATTCTAATTGGACAGAGGATGTCTCCTGCCATAAAACACTGATTTTCTGATTCTTCATGAGGGTGTCATTTAATTCCCTACTTGGCTACAAACTTCAGGTCTTTGAATCAATTTTTATCCTAGTAGTGGTCCTTCTGGTTTGCAATAGGCCTGCTGCCCAGCTTGTTTTCTAAGCAGGTGGTTAGGCATCAGATCCCATTTGACAATCTAAATAGCAATCAGGAAGAAGAGCTAAGAAAAAAATCTCTATGTCACACAGTAACTTCTTGGGTCTTGAGGGTTGTGAAGTTAGTGAAAGCATTATAAAGAGAAAAAAGAAGAAGAAGAAAGAAAAGCAAGGAGTTCAAACAAAACCTGTTCAGCAAAGGATCAAAGAAAACGGTGAAACTAAGGAGAAATGAGGTGAAGGAAAGAATATTGGGATTTAATTTTGCCTATACCAAGTATGCACTGATTTGAAAGAGCAAAAGCTTACAACAAATTAGGGATTAGCATGGATTTGTATTGTCTTTTTGGAAAACTAAAAGTATCTAAAAGTTCTAGCTACATGACCCCATCCCAAAGTCTAAAGAATGAGCATTTTGCCTTTCAAATGGCCACACCATACTGGGTAAAAGGTTGATATTGATGTGGGTAGCATTTGACATCACAACCATGTATGATGCCCAAACAACCATGCTAACACAATTGAAAAGAAAAAGTAAGGCAAACCAAAAGATTTTAATAAACAAGATTTCTCTCTTAACTATGTGATTTTGGAGCCATATTTCCACATACCTCCAATTTCTTTGGAATTTGAACTCCCCTTAGGATGATGTCCACACGACTTTTTAAATCTAAGTACATATAGTCTGTTGGATTTAGACCACAGTCGAATCTAAAGGTGTAATATAGACTCATGGAATTAATTCCACCTAAGATTTTTGTGGTCTTTCCCCCAGATATTTGATACCATCAACATTAAATAAAAAGAAACACCACAGATGATAAAAAGAGCCAGAATTAAACAATAGCAAATAAAGGTGTTCTTATTTTCAAAAACATGAACTGTGTTTTGCCCCATTCCGTGCTATCCCCCAAAAGTCCTATGCCAAATCCATCTTGCAGATTCAAAACAGCTGATCCATTCTCAAAATTACCTCAAATCCAACGAAGAGTCATAATTTCATTTCCGTCTTTCTTGGTCACATTCAAATCCTCGGCTCCTTGTTTTTCATTCTTCATAAATTGATAGTTTCCAAGGAGTCTGCCTCTTCTTTTCCTTTATTTACCTTCTCTAAGAAATCATGTTTGATCTCCTAAACAGTTAATAATCTATTGGCTCAGATTAATATGTCTTTCAAGAGTAAATAGTGTCCTAATGAACCCTCCCTTCTCTCCTGGATTGTATCTTTCTGTTCTCTTGACTCTTTTAGGTAGGTGTGTCTAATGTGCTATTTATCTTCTCATTTCTGGACAAAATGTGCCAATACATGAAAACTCAGTTCACCTAGATGTCACAATAAAGAGACCCTGCTGGAGTAGGCACTAATCTCCTTTTCAAATGGAGCCAGAGCTCCATAGAGGAGTAGAACATGGCATTCTGGCACAAGAATCTGCTGTTATCTTCAATATGTGGAAGTGTCTCACACCTCTCCATCTAAACAAATGGCCCCAGCTAAACTCTGATGAATTTACTATAGGCTTTGCAAACCTGAGAGGAGAAGAGAAATAATTCTGAAAACAAGAGCAAGGAGTATGATCTATGAAGGACCAAGCAAAACCTCGTGAGGACAATAATACTGTAAGAACACCACTATGCAATATGTGAATTTGCTAAATTGGCACCAAGATTTGCTCAGCCTCATTAAGGGAACAAACTGATCTGCAATAAGGGAATCCCTCTGGTGTAGTTTTTATCAGGCCCCATTTAGTAAGTCTTCAGTGAAGAAGGTTTGATTCTAGGCAAATGGATGAATTGTTCTCAAACTGAATTTCACAAACAGGGAAAGAATGAAAGTAACTCTTTGAACCTCAGCAGCTCTTAATGAAAGTAACTTTTTGAACCTCAGCAGCTCTGTCTTTAGCTGTTGGGGAAAACACTGACATTATCTAGTTTTTCTACCTGGTGATTTGGCTGCCAGACTGAAAGCCTATTAAACATTCTGAATACTCAACACCACCCTAGAATCCCGTAAAATCTAGGCCAAGGCCAAGCAGTGCATAGAAGTTCTTGGTTTGCCATGGATGTGAAAATAAAATCTAACGTAGCAACACAGAACAGCTGGTAATGGGCTGTGACAATGGAAGTCTGGAGATTGCACCAGCATGAGAGCAGTTAACCTCAGTGTTCTATGTACCACAATCTGCCTACGACTTATTCTTCATCACTGACATTGGGTGGCTACTAAAATGATGTATTTTATAGCACTAATTTTATATTTTAATATAAATAAAAGCATAATCTTTTTTTTTACATTTATTCATTTTTGAGAGACAGAGAGAGGCAGAGCGTGAGCAGGTGAGGGGCAGAGAGAGAGGGAGACACAGAATCTGAAGCAGACCACAGGCTCTGAACTGTCAGCACAGAGCCCAATGCGGGGCTCAAACTCATGGACCGCGAGATCATGACCTGAGCCGAAGTCGGACGCTTAACCGACTGAGCCACCAGGGGCCCCCATAATCTATTTTTAATACTCTGAAAAGATAAAACCAGGTTTCTTCTTGTTTGTTTGTGTTTATTGTGTTTATTTTTGTTTTTGTTTTGTTTTTTTGCTTGCTTTGATTTGGGGAAAAAGTAACTATAAATTGCAAGATTTCATAGACCAACTACATTTCACTATTTAATAGACATTGTTGGAGGCAATCTAGCTGTCCTTATCTATCTTCTGTCTTTCATCTTCCACTCTTTGTACAATTATATCACATCCACAGCCCAATGGACTAAGAGCCACTTAATCTGGTGCTTATAATGTGAAAAGAAACAAATTGGTGTGGATTTGGTATATTCATATGTACGTATCTCCCTACCTATATCTATCTATATATATGTATAAATATGTATACATGTGTATAATTGTATGTGTGTGTATATTTGTATGTGTGTATCAAAATCCTTTAAATAAAATTACTTTTCACTGCATATAGAGATGGGATTTAAATAGAAATATAAATGCATTGAAAATAATTTAAATAAAGATTTAAATATAATAATATTGGGAGAAAATTTTAAACCACCTTCAAGAACCACAACCTAATAATTAAGTCAGCATTATACTTAATCATATAACAAATCATTGTTAAGAAACTCCCATATACAAGATTCTGTGCTCGATATAATGGGGTATAGAGAAATGGTGAGGATTACAGACTATTGACTTTGAAATCTCTACCATTTTAATTAATATCTGGATATCATTATATTTTCATTTTTTAAATTTTTAATGTTTATTTTTGAGAAAGAGAGAGAGAGAGACAGAGTGCAAACAGGGAAGGGGGAGAGAGAGAGAGAGAGAGAGAGAGAGACAGAGAATCCAAAGCAGGCTTCAGCTTCTGAGCTATCTCCCTAGGACTCAGGGCTTGAACCCAGGAACTGCAAGATCATGACCTGAGCCAAAGTCAGAAGCTTCACTGATTGAAGCACCCAGGAGCCCCATGGATACCGTTATATTTTTAACATAACTTTCTACGTTGAAAGGAAGCTTAAAGGCCAGTTTATTTTTTAAACTAAATTTAGAGATCATAAAACCGGAATTAGACACTTATTTTACTTGCTTAAGATCACACAAACGTATTATGGAAGAAAGCCACCATATGTAAAGTTAACTTAGTTATCAATAACCAATAAGCAAGGTTCGAGGAGCCTTGCATCTTTTGTGTACAGTGGTACTTAAACCTTATGCAATTACTTCATCTATATTTGCCAAAGAAATGCTGGAGGAAAAAAAAAACTGGCAAATTTGGATTTATTCATGCATGCTACACATTCTAGATGATGGAAAAATATTTTTAAGACTAATTTTGATATAACTTCAGCCTCACTCACTGAATTTAGGGCCTAGCCCCCGGGGAGAAACATCTCCACTGTCGGCTCAAGCCATAAGCACAATCTATATCTGCTGACTCTCAGGTCTTCTCTCCTCCAGGATGCTTCCCATTATTAAAGTATAATTTCTTGGCAAAGAGAGCCAGTCAGACACTTGCAACAGTGCTAGTAACTGAATTTCTGGCTATAGATCAATCATTAACCCATTCTAGGTGTCAGTTTCTTCAAAAAGGAGATGAACAGGTTAGGCTAGATTACACCTAAAACTCATCATACTTGGAATTCTAAAATGTTAAACCTGTGTATCCAATTATAGACTTTATTCCTGAATTACAGTATATCTTTTTAGTTTCCAAGATATTCTGGACTGGTTATCAAAGTTCAGTGCCACCATTCTTATATTCTCTGATGTGGTCATGTACGAAGGATATCCAGAAGCCCTAGTCTTCTAAATCTCAAAAATCAGAAGGAAGCAAAGCACTGTGAAAATTACTCTTGTTTTCTGCTTCTCACACCACATCACTAAATGGGATGACTCAACGTTTGAAGTCCATTAATGGAGCAGGGTACTCTTCAATATTTGTTACTTAATCGTTTAATGAAATCCTTGTAAGGAAAGTTTCATTCAAGAATGTACCCTCACTTTTTATGATAATAAGTATTAAAAATTTTTAAGTGCTTATCACTATCGGTGAAATTCAGGTAATACAGGTCTTTTTCCATATGGTTTGTACTGTGTGTGTGTGCTTTTCACCTACATACAAGACTATGGCAAACCGACACGAGTTTAAAACTTTCAAGCTTGACCATATTCAAATACATATTTCCAAAAAATTATTTGGAAGTTTGTCCTTGAATAATTTTAGTGCATAATATCTTGTCTTTAATCCCCGTATCACTTGGTTTGAAAACTTTGTATTATAAAGGAAGTGTTTGAGTAAATTGAATTATTTGGTTAGTTCAGTGAAAGATGCATTCTAAACATTAGATGATTATAAGGCTCCTGTTGGCCCTCATAAGCATGTGGAGCATTTAAAATCATTAAATACTATATGGTGCTCTTCCGGATCTCAGTAGGTAATATTTGACCGCCCCCTCCCCCCACAACTCAAAAACATAGATGCTAGGTAAATAGCAACAATTAATGTTTCAATATTTGCCAAGTTTATGAGTAAGTAAGAAAATTCTCAAAGTAGGAGGAAAAGGTTGCCCATGTGCATTGTGGTTTATTTTAGAAGAAATAATTAATAGCTAAGTAGTTAATTCATGCATTCAATAAGTCTTCATATACACATATGTATATATGTGATTACCTGGGCTCAGAATTCTAAACTCCAGAATTTTCATTTTGACCTCATCATCAATTCTTAAAATCCAACCAGTATTGCACAAATGTGTCCAATTTGAGCTGGCAGACTAGTTGTATCTAATTCTGTTACATCTCCTAGTTTTGTTCCCAGCAACTCCTTTATGAAAAAGAAAAATTCTGTTCTATTTCTCAGTAAGACACTTTGACACAATCCTCTATCTGTCAATTATTTTCTTCTACTGGACAATACTACAATTAGCTCAGAACACTCACTAAAGTTATAATATTGTTTTGAAGACAAAGATAAAACTTCATGAAAAAAAAAAATAAAATAAAATAAAATAAAATAAAATAAAATAAAATAAAATACAATAAAATAATAAAATAAAATACAATAAAATAAAATACAATAAAATAATAAAATAAAATAAAATAAAATAAAATAAAATAAAATAAAATAAAATAAAATAAAATAAAGTAAGTGTTGCTAGGCTTGTTGCCCCTTTTGGAATCCAGCTCTACAACAAAATTTTACTCCACAATTTGTAAACTTATAATGAACTTCAGGCATGGATATTCAGAGGTCACAAATACATTAATGGATATCAAAATACCATGGTCACACAAGAAAAAGTGGCGTCTTTCACCAAAAAATAAAAATAAAAATAAAAATAAAAATAAAAATAAAAATAAAAATAAAAATAAAAGAGGTAATGGGATGGGGGTCAGAGAGAGAGTGAAGAGAACAGTAAAGACATGAGAAGGAAAGGGAAGAGAGAACAGAAGGGGGAGTTGGAAAATAGAGGGAGAGAGGAAAAAGGAAGCAAAGGAAATTCTAAAAAACAAAAAAATACTCATCCTTTCATCTAGTTTTGTTGAGTTTTGTGACTAACGAAATTAGTCAACTGCCCACAGTTGAATTTATTATCAAATAAAGGCCTAAAAACTCAGCTGTTTTTGTTTTTGTTTTGAATTGTGGATTGTTTTATTTAAGTGCTGTCTTCTTAGAGGATCCAAGGCTAAGGTTTCTCATCTATCCCTGTGGATCCTCTCAAACAGTGAGCCCTTAAAAAAAAAAAAAGCGCATGTTTAAAAGATTTATTCACACAGTAGTAAAGCAGATTGAAACTTCAAATACTCAGATCACATATTAGCTGCAGGAAAGAACTTGCCATTAGTTTAGGTGATGGGCTTGTTCTAATATTCACATCTAAATAATTTTTATGCTTACAGGATAAAATAAATTGTGGTTTAATTTTAACACTTTCTATAGCCCTCTGACATCCAGTGCTACATTTCTCCATTATCTGAGACTGTTCATCAGATTTATTTATCAAGAATATTAACTTTATGCCTTGTCATTCTATTCAGAGAAAGTCTTCCCAATAATGGCACATCCCCATTCCTAGTCTCTATAAGAGAATGATATATTCATTTTGGCTGTCTTTCCAGGCATAATAAAGCCAACATTCCGTAGTCCTGCTTCCACATAGAATCTTCTTTAAAGCCATTCATACCCTCATTTTGATCATCAGTTTCAAGAGGTATTGAATTTGAAAACATTTGTAATAAAACTATACAACATTTTATAGTTAAGGGAAAATGTATTTCAATAGCCTACTAAAATATAGTTTATGATTTTGTTTTATAGCATTCCAAAAATCACTGGCTCTATTTTCACATATGGCAAGATACATATTTTTTGAAAATCTATATGAAAATATCTTTTATGTATGCTTGTAAACACTGCCATATAAATGAGTCAGGGGAAATGTTTTATTATTCAACTCACTTGAGCAGTTTGACCATTTATATTTCATGTCATTCATGTATTGATCAGTTTATATATTTGTATATGTGAATGTATATGTGTATATGCATACATATGTGTATAAACACATATATGTGTATATGCATGTATATACATTCATCCATTTATATACTCACTTATTAAAAAACATGGATCAATAAGTCCTCTGTTCTAGGTACTGTTTTTGAGTCAAATACTAATATATTCATTATTATTTTGCTTTGCTTTTTTAAATTGTTCGTCTTTTTTTGTTGTTGTTCAAGTACCCTGTTGAAAATAAGAAAAGTTTGTTTATAGAACCATGAATGACTATTTTATACTCATGTTTTTAAAGGACATTGGTTAGCATAATTGAAAAATCATCCTCAGTGTGTGTGGGTGTATGTGTGTTTTAATAGAAAGTGCAAGACACCTGCACATTTCTTAGCACTGACCATCAATCAAAGATCCAATGACAAATTCTTCTCAGCTTTGAAATCTCTAGAGAATTTCTCTGCTATGTTGGATTGATCTTCTTCTTTCTATCTTTCTTTCTATAATAGGAATTGCTCTGACTTGGGCTTCCCTTTGACAGAACCTAGAAACAAAGTGAGGGAAGGCTATTAAGACAAAATCTGGATCTGGAATACCTCTAATGGTGAGAGAGGAAAAGTGGGGTCAGGAAGCAGCAGGAAGATGCTTGGCTTACATGACATTCAAAATACATAGGCCTGGTCTTTTCAGAGTACATACTTCCATTAAAAAAAATAGACTGTCTAAGAACCAATTCTTTCTTATCTTACAAATCTTCACAGCATTCTGACTGAGAAAATTAATGATCTTTGTTTTATGGTTTTTTTTTAATTTATTTTTGAGAGAGTGCAAGTGGGTAAGGGCAGAGAGAGAGGGACAGAGGATCTCTAGCGGGCTCTGCCTTGACAGCAGTGAGCTCAATGTGTGGCTTACATTTAAGAACAGCAAGATCATGATCTGAGCCGATGTCAGCCACTCAACTGACTGAGCCACCTAGGCACTCCCAAACGAATTATCTTTTAGCTCTTTCAATTTTAACTGCTAACTATGGTGTGGTTAACTTTCCATGGTATCTGGCAATATTGCAAAGTTACTGCAATCGGTTATTGATTGTTGCAATTGGTGCAGAGTTGGCAGTGAGACTTCTACACATTCATTCTTTAATCGTTCACACTTTAATCCTTTTCCTAGAGACAGATATCTGAGTGTCAGGATTTATGTAAAAGGCTAGGATTACCACACTAAACACAAAGGAAGCAGAAAGAAGGAAAACAATAAAGATTAGAACTGAAATAAATGAAATCTGTAATAGAAAAATAAGAGAGAATAAAAACAAATTTTTTTGTTGAAAATACAAAAAAAATTGATGAAACTTTAGATTACCAAGAACAAAAAAGGGACAGGGCACAAATTAATACAATCAAGAATAAATCAGTGCACATGACTAGAGACTCCAGAGAAATTAGATGGTAAGGAAATATTATGAATAATCATACGCCAAAAATGAGACAACCTAGATGAATTAGACTCATTTCTAGAAAGACACAAATTACCACAATGCACTCAGAAATAATTTAAAAATCTGGGTATAGATATAACAACAAAAAAGATTGAATCAGTACTCAATGAATTTCCCATAAAGAAAAGCCAAGGCTCAAATAGCTTCTGTGGTAAATTATACTAACCACGTTAGGAACAATGAACTTCAATCCTTCCCTAGCCATATCAAATGGTAGAAGAGGAAGGAATACATCCCACTGCATTCCATTGGGCCAATATATCTTGATGTCAAAGCAAAAGACAACACACAAAAAATTATAGGCTAGTATCTTTTATGAATAGACATAAATTCTTCAATAAAATATTAGCAAACTAAATCCAGCAATGTGTGTGTGTGTGTGTGTGTGTGTGTGTGTGTGTGTGAATTATACCATGACCAATTGGAATTTTTCCTAGGAATGTAAGTTTGTTTCAGCATACAAAAATCAATGTAAAACAATATGTTAATATAATAAATGGAAAAAACCACAGAATCATCTCAAGAGATGCAGAAAATTAATTTTGAAAATTACAGTACCCTTTCATGATTAAAAAGAACTTTAAAAAGTAGAACTACAAAGGGATATCTTCAATATGATAAAGGGAATCGATGAAAAACTTATACATCATAAGGGTGAAAGATTGATAGCTTTCCTTTTACCCTCAGAAATAAGACAAAAGTGACCATTCTTGCCACTTCTCTTCAAAATTGTACTGGATTTTTAGCCAGGAGAATCAGGCAAGAAACAAAAACAAAAGTCATCCATAAGGGAAAATAAATAACAAGTAAGGCATGTAGAAACCTTTAATGAATCCACCAAAAACTATTATAGCTATGAAGAGTTCAGTAAGTGTGCATGATATAAGGTTAATATAAAAAATAAACTGTATGTATCAATACTAAAAATGATACCGTGAAATAAAATTAAGAAAAAACAATCCATTTATAATAACATCAAAATAATAAAATCCTTAGGAATAAATTTAACAAAAGAAGTCCAAGAGTCATGCACTGAAAAGTATAAAACATCATTGAAAGAAACTAAAGATGACCTTGTTAAATTGACAGGCATTCTGCGCTCGTGAATTAGAAAATTTAATATTGGTAAAATGGCAATACTCTAAAAAATTGAACTACATATTCAACAATCATCCCTCTCCAATTCTATGCTGCCTTATTTGAAGAAATTGACAAGTTGATGCTAAAATTCATACAAAGTGCAAGAGACCCAGAATAGCCAACAGAGTCTTGAAAAAGAAAAACAAGCAAATAAACAAAAAGAACCCCAAAAACTGAAGCACTCATACCTTGCAATTTCAAAACTTACTACAAAGCTACAATAGTCGACAGTGTGATACTGTTCTAAAAGTAAAGATAGAGATCAATAGAATAGGATCGAGAGTACAGATATAAGCCTTCACATTTTTGGTCAACATTTTTGATAAGAGTATCTAAAGCACACTCTTATCAACAAATTGTGCTGTAGAACTGGATATCCACATGAAAAAGAATGAAGTTGGATCTTTACCTAACACTGTAGAAAAAAACTAATACAAAATGGTTCAGAGACCTAAATGTAGGAGCCAAAAGCATATGCATAACGCCTAAAAGTAAACATAGGAGTAAATCTTTATGACCTTGAGTTAGGCAATTGTTCTTTGATGTGACCAAAATCACAGCAACAAAAGAAAAAGAAAAAAAAAAAGCATTTGGGGCTATATCGATATTAAAAGTTTTTGTGCTCCAAAGGACACTATCAAAAAAAGTGAAAAGAATCCACAGGATGGGAGAAAATATTTGCAAATTATCTATTTGATAAGGGGCTAATATCCAGAAAATATAAAGAACACTTACAACTAAATAATTAAAAGACAAACACCCATTTTTAAAACACGAACAAGGATTTGAATACTGTTCTCCAAAGAGTATGTATAAATGTCAACAAGCCCATGAAGAGATGCTCTCGACACCATTAGTCATCAGGGAAATGCAAATGAAAACCAGGATAAGGTACCACTTCATATCCACTTGTGTCTATAATTAAAAAGTGGGACAGTAACAAGTGCTGATGGATGTGGAGATATTGAAACTCCCATATTGCTGATGGGGATGTAAAGGGATACAATGGTAGCTATGGCAGTTCCTCAAAATGCTAAACATGGACTTACCATATTACCTAGAAATTTTACCCCTCAATATGTATTCAAGAGAATTGAACACAAATGTCCATACAAAACTTGTATACAAATGTCATAGCAGCATTGTTCATAACAGCCAAAATGTCTTAGCAACCCAAAGCCCCATCAACTAATGAATAAACAAATGTGGTATTTTCATACAATGGAATACCGTTAAGTAATAGAAAGGGATGAAATACTAGTATGGACTATAGCATGGATGAATCTTGAAAATATTATGCTGAGAGAAAAAGAAGCCAATCACAAAAGACCACATACTATATGATTCCATTTATGCAAAAAGTCCAAAAGTGGTAAATGCATGGAGACTTTACAGGGATGAAAATGCTCTAAATTTGCATAATGGTTACTATGGCATAAGTTGGCTAATATACCAAAACCACTGAAATGTAGCTTTTAAGGAGTGACTTTTATGGTATGTGAATTACATATCAATTAAACTGGTATAATTAGAAAAAAGATTCCCTTGATTACATTGCAAAGTGTGATTTTATGAGAGCAAGGGCTGATGTCAGGTGATCTTTCATTTTAGGTGGCCAATGAAATAGGTCAGGCAAGTGAAGGTGGTGATTTGAACAAAACTAATCCCAGTTCTTATTGTTCTGCAAATGTCACTACAGCTTTCCGGAGCAACAATACGAGCAAGAAACCCAGTGCTTTTGCCTTAGGTGGTTTCAACATTGCATGTTTCTAAAACATTCTAGTCTACCTGGACCAGTTACCTTTAATGGGACAGAAATTCCTACTGCCACCGAGTCAAGGCTGATTTGAGACTGGGAGGCAAATTCTCAAAGTAGAGATGACCCTTAAATCGCTGTCTATGAAAGTCAGAGGTAGCATAATAAGCTGGTCTACTTGTCATTGATACTTTTACAATGATCCGGTGCGCTTTTTTTAAAGTGAATTTATTCTCCTATTCCTAATGTGTATCTCATCCAAAGCAATTGGTTTCTTTCAGTTTTATTAAGATTAGGTGTTCCTGCATTAGGAAACAATAGGATTTCCTGAGATCATCAGTTCCCTAAACTATGAGAACCACTGTCCAAGAACGCTAAAATGAACAGGTCCTGAAAAGAAAAAAGGAAAAGTCTGCAAAGCCTCTGCTTTTACCCTCTCGGAGCATCTCCTTCATCATGCAGCTAATCTAAACCCCTCTGCTGTTTCCCACTATCACGTGTATCGCTTGTCAGCAAGATCTGCAAATTACCCTCTAACCATTCAATTCACATCTTGTAGTGTTTAATGTCTGTCTTTTTGGTCTTTTCTGTACATTAGTTCCTGCCAAATGCTTTCTTTGAAGGGAGAACAAAATAAATTCTGGCCACTAAGAAAGGCCAGACCTAATTCCATCTTTAAAATGTTAAAGTGATGAAATAGCATTTTACTCCTTTTGGGCCATAGTTGTGGAAGGGAGTGGAAAGTCTGCTGGTTCATATAAACAATCCCATCAACCACACAGGGATAGAAGCCTGAGTAAATGCATCGGGTCTGGCATTCTTAGAGGAGAGTTACACCTTCTAAGGTTCTAGCTGGGAGCAAACTTAGAATTTGTGTAGTGTAGGTTGTTTTTATTCTTGGCAACACTTACATTTGTAGTAAAAGAAATTTAAAAGCATCTTTGAGGTCTTCTTCGATCCACAATCACCCTCAGCAAACACCATTTTGATGCGCACAGAGTCAATGAATCATAAACAGATGGATTAAATTCCTAATAAAATACTTATGAGTTTTAAAACTCAGAAAGGAGTTTTCTACTTCTGCTATTTTGATCTTTAAAGTGGAAAAAAAAGGTGGTTGCAAGGTGTGTGCCAATGTTATATTTGTCCCGGGTCTCACTGTCCCTTAGTAAGCATCTTCAAGAAGAGATGTGAAGTCACTCTTCTGATTTTTGGTTGGAAGTTTCCACATTGCACTGCTTCCCCCCTGCCCCCTCATAAAAAGCTTCCAGAAGTCCCTATAAGACTGGTACAGTTGTGGCGAATCTGAGTATAGAAATTTAAAGTGACCACGTCTAAGAGGACATTATTAGGCCCAGCAACTACAGTTACACACAGCTACACCGACGAATTTTGTGTTGCGGAAGAAAAAGAAAGAGGGAAAATCCTACAATGAGAACACCAGGATTATAATTCAATAGTCAATAGGTTCCATGCTGTGCTCCTGCTATTAATTTGTTGGATTGACATTTCAAACTCAAGAAGCATTATGACAACCTCTTATCCTTTTCTTTTTCTGTCACTCATGCGGCAGTCTTCTCGGAGGTGATGATAATGTGAAGTGCAAATGTTCTGCTTTCTTTATCTCTGGATGAGAGAGGGAGGGAGAGGGAGAGAGAGATGGGATTACAGAAATGAGAATGAACGACAAAAGAAGGGTGAGAAAGGGAAGGAGCGAGGGCTTGTAATGACAGGGACAAAATGAGTCATTGCAGGAGTCAAAGTAAGAAAGGGTAGCTGTATCACACAGAAGTGCACAGACACTGCTTTCTCATTAGGGTTTATTAGCTGCAAGGAAATGGGGCATGAGAGAAAGGCATGGCCCTGTGGAAGAGAGGAAGTCCTTCATTTGTTATTTTGGGGGGTAAGCAGCTTCAACGTTGATTCCTTTCCTCTCTCTCCTCCTCCTCCCACCCAACCAACATTACTTCTGCCTCATTTGCATACTTCTCAAGACTCAGCGAGTATTTTTAAAGTTCTTTGTGGATGAAGCCAACAATGCCATATGGAGAAAGAAGGAAGAAAACATTCTTTTCTGAGGTTCCATCACTATTCTCTTGATTGAAATATCCTTGACTCAAAAATAGCTGGTCAAGCAGTACTGGTATTCCCAGTATGGGAGAAGCCATGGAAGATTAGCATTTTGAATGAGACTACCTTTATAAGCAGCCTGAGAAAGCAGCTATCACTCGAGTGATTTAAGGAGCAATAAAAGTCTGCTTGGCTCCAACATAGCTCCTCACATTTTTATGCCACCTACTAGAAAGTTCTACATTACTTTCTCCTCAAATTCTTTTTTCCTTTTAAATAATGGATTTTTAACTTGAATTCCTCAGCTAGTCAAGACACTTGGGAGAAAACTAAAGTGTACTGCATAAAAGAAAGCTTATGAGATGATGGGGATGAGGTGAGGTGGCTGACGATGAATACTTTTGTTCACTCTTTTAAAGAGGTTTTGGTAGAGGAAAGAGTCAGCTAATTATTTGTTACTCCATTTGACAGAAGGAAGATAACATATTCTAAAGTTTAAGGACGTCCATGTGGGCTCAACAGGCAGTTATCCAATAATGAAACAAGCAGTTTCTTTCTTCGTTTTTTTTAATGTTTATTTATTTTTGAGAGAGACAGACAGGGCATGAGCAGGGCAGTGGCAGAGAGAGAGAGAGAGAGAGAGAGAGAGAGAGAGAGAGAAAAGAGAGAGAGAGAGAGAGAGAGAGAGAGAGAGAGAGAGAGAGAGTCAGTCCAAAGCAGGCTGTCAGCACAGAGCCTGATGCGGGGCTAGAACCCAGAAGCCATGAGATCATGACCTGAGCTGAAGTCAGACGCTCAACCGACTGAACCACCTAGGCACCCCTGAAGCAGGCAGTTTCTGATTGTGGATGCCACCCAATATCAGCAATATTGTTTAAGGGGCTTTTGTATTGGGTAGAAATCCTCCCTGTCTCCAGAGATCCCTTCCAATATCCTACTTACTCTCACAAATTACAGTTTATCTGAAGAAGCAGCTTCCCAATAAGGACATTGTCTTAATATAAACTTACCAAAGTTCTCTAGCTCTGGGAGAAAAATTTCTTTTAGATTTCACTTAAAAACCTTACTGTTTAAACCCTCTGATCTGGGACCAAGCAGTTCTGCTGAAATACATACAATGGCTCCAATCGCTGATTAAACCCCCAACATTGCTGGAAGCCATTCTGGGTGAAAAAAGTCAATGGTTTCCTCCACAGTTTCAAATATGATGATTCCATCCTAGCAACTGGACCACCCTCTTTCTAAACAGAGAAATCACAAAATTTGAGTCCAATCAAACAAAATTCTCTATCCTACTGTCATTCTATATTCTATAGAGTTTAGAATTCCAAAAGATAGATTGAGTATAAAAAATATTATTTGCAAGAAAAAATGCAGAGTGAAAATATTTTTAGTGGGAAGATATCAATTTTAACAGCCAACATTTTTCCATATGAAGTTTCTAGTTAGCATAACATACTTACAAATCCATTCATACCATAAATGAGAAAAACATGGTAAATATGAATTGAGAGGCAATGGGATAGATACAGAAAGCTGCAGAAATGCTGCTTAAGAAATTCTGCACCAGGTTGTGAATACGTGGGTAGCAAGGTGAGGACAACAGGATTTGAGGAAGTGACACATAGGATAGGTGAGTCTGTTTGGGGGTGATTTAGTCAGGGAAGTGTCAGCTGGCTGAACCCAGGAGGAATTCAGTGTATGGTGTTTTCTGGAACACCAGTGTAATGGTAACATAATCATTCTGGAAGCTTGGTGAACTTAGTTAGGCTTGTGATCATTAAAGGAAATGGCTGTAAAGGAAAGGAAGATTAAAAAAAAATCCAAGGCAAACCTCAAATACCAAATGTTGTCTAAGACACAAAGAAAAAGACCTTGCAAATCCTTGAAGAAAAACTTCACCTGCGGCAAAAGTACACTGTAAGTTGCATGTAACCATCAAGTTCTTGTCATTAACAGCATCAGACTGCTTACTACTGGAAAAGTATAAGCCACATATATAAGACTTGATTGTTTTTCTGTCAAGCAAATCGAGGAAAATTAGGTATAAAAAACTACCATGGGTACCATAAAACTCTCATTGATCTGCAAACAGCGTGTGAAATTCTCGTGAGGCTGAGTGAGGTACAGGCAGCTTTTGAACATGAAGTTGACCAAACTACAATTTAAAACATGTTATGTGGCTATATGAAACTTGTAAATTGTAGCAATTGGTAAGCTTTAGATGACAAAATACGAACACACTGGGCAAAGAGACGAATTTCTACATTGTGACAACAGCAGTAAATCTGCTTTACTTGGTAAAGTTCTGCTAGATAGAGTGGGTAGAAAGTGCCAACCCGAAACAAGCCCCAGGTCTACCACTGACTGTGGTTGTGCTCAAGAAAAATTAATGATCTGATTTTCTTGAGCTACCATTTGTGTGTTAAGGAAGGACCACATATGAAGAAAATAACAACATGATCATCATGCTCGTAGAGTTTTTATAAGGATCCAATGGTACAGCACATGTGAAAACATTTTCTGAAGTATGAAGGGCTGTGGAATTGTAAGCTATCACTCATCACTAATCAAATACATCCAGAAGTGGTTCCAACAGTCACCTCAACGTTAAAGGGCAACTTCAAACCCGTGGCTGCAAACTAGTTTCCTTGCATATTCAAAACTTTGTTGTTGAGGCCATTCTGGGAATGGTTTTCATTTTTATAAAAAAAGGATCTGGTGAAACTGTTAATATAATAATAAGTTGTGTTCCTTTCATGATTTAAGTTACTCATTCAAAAGCTTTCCAATTTTTGGTTTGTGATTTAAGCAAATACATTGTTAAATCAGAGAAACAGGTAAAAACCAATTATGTGTACTGCAAATGTCCCTACAGCATAGTTTTATATATATATATATATATATATATATATATATATATATATATATATATATATATTTCTATGTTTACAAAACAATATTGATAGTATTTTTGGTAGCAATTAATAACAATATGGATAGTATTTTAGGAATGATCGTTAAAAATAAAATATGCAGGGGCACCTGGGTGGCTCAGTCGGTTAAGCTTCCGACTTCGGCTCAGGTCATGATCTCACAGTCCATGTGTTCGTGCCCTGCATTGCACAGAGCCCACTCTGGATCTTCTCTCACCCTCTTTCTCTACCCCTCCCCCACTGGCTCTCTCTCTCTCAAAGCAAATAAACTTAAAAAAATAAAAATAAAATAGGCTACTGTTAGCGAGGTTCGATACAGTTCACTCTGCATTTCTATCTTAACAACCGTAATAAATCACTTTTTTTTTTTAATTTCCTAGAGTCCTGTAAAAAACAAGTTGTTTTTGAGCCTAGTACTTTTCCAGTTCATTGACAAGTAAGGGTATGAAATGGAGACAATTATAATATACCTCTTAATTCTTGGGGCTTGGATGACTGACAGTTCCCAGGTGCGCCGCTCTAGAGATGATATTCTCCGGGTGGCAGAGTATGGGTCCAGGGTAGATTTCACAGGCAGTTAGGTTGATGGCTCTACAATTGCTTCCTGGTCTGTCACTCGCCTGTCTGTTGATGGACTTCAAATGGACTCTCCAGGTCCCCTTACGTGTAATTTTTTCTTGACTTCTCTTTGATCCTGAGGTAATGGAGCATTTTATCAATTTCAGTAAATAGGTCTTGATCAGATTTTTTTTTTTTTCCCAGAAGATCAACATTCTCAGCTGTTCGGTCAGGGAAAGCAGGAAAAGAGGTGAGGCAGAAGGCCTTTTTCCGTCTCTGTGTGCTTTTTATGTTAACCTTTCTAATGCGTTCCAGGTGGCAGTGTCCCTATGGTCATCCATGTGAGAAAGTTTTAAAGAACACAGCAATGCCCAGTTAACTCTGTTTAGAATGAAAGGCCCCTTATCGGAAATCCATGGGCAAGGGATATGGATATTGAAGTTTTGTAACCTTACCTATGTTGTGGTACTGTGATTTCTGGTATTTCTAGATCCCTTTTATGAGTCTTAATATAAATTAATAAGCCAGCAGGATGTATTTACCCAGGGATTTCCAGGATAAAGAGAGACTAGGATGGTAAGCTCCAGAAAATCCAGTTATTCCTGATATTGAAAGTTTGAAGACATGTTACTCTGCTGTGATTTGGTTCATCAGAGAGAAAGAGAGAATTTTTTTTTTCAAATTAAAAGCAATTATTAGAATGCTACATTGGCACAAAATTTAATTAGATTTATCCCTGGCTCTTCATTAGCATTCATGGAACTTTAAATTGATTGTGATATGTCTTATAAGAAATGGAAGAACAGAGTTTATCTATTAGAAAAAAAAGTTATTTACTTTAAAATACTGGTTATAAGACAAGTTAAGACTCTATGCCTAGCCTCTGAAGTGAGATATTTCTTTAAAATACCATAAATAATACAGCTAAGGCTCTAAAATTAAATGAATACCATTTTGCTAATCTTGTCTCATTTAAGTGCATCTAAGCTTTTGAAGGAAGCAACAACACTGACCATGTGTGATAGATTTTTGTAGACAATTTTGGTTCCAGGCTATTTCATCATATATAGGTTATTTCTTCAAATGTGTAATACATGAGATTTAGTGTCAAGTTGTTCTAAATTTTAAAATAACCCCCCTGCTAATTCAATATGTATTTATGGAATTCCCACTTATACTCAATAAACATCATGTTTGGTATGGAGACTATGAAAGTGAATAAAACACTAGTCTTCAATAGTTTTCTTTTCAGTTTTGTCTCCAAAAATATGGATATGAGGGCATTTCTAAGTCTTCTTTTGTCTGGCTATTTGCTCCTTGTTCTGGCTGCTAGAAAAACAAATTATTAGTCCATTACTAGCATCTGTCCAGCACTGTACAGCATGCAATTTCATTATTATTACCTGCTGTTTTAGCTTTGCTATTTTTATTTTTACGTCCTCATTTTTTAAAACTATTTTTCTCACAAGCTGCCTCACATTACATTTTAAAATGAAATGCAGCAAATAAATATATATCTATCCCCCATTGAGCATCTATAAGTCTGAACATATAGTGAGTTTTCAACAAATATGTGTTGACTCATTGATTACATTCAAAACAAATGTTTTCCACTAAGTATTAGGGTTTATGATTGTTGGTGTTTTGCTATACAGGGTTAGGAAAGAAATTCTTTCCAAATACAGTCCTTTCTTTCGTGGAATAATTGTTTTGCCCTCAGATTTCCACAGCCAGGCCGTTTTTCCAAGAACTAAGTAGTGACACTTAGGTAAAGGGAGGGTGTCTCTGTGTCTTCCCTTTTGAGCTCTGTCATAAAAATTGAAGGTGACTAACTGAACCCTAACACTTCAGATGCTCAATGCTTTTCCCGTACCATTTCTTGGGCTTTCTTCACCAGGACTGAATGAATATTAACCAAGTGAATCACAGTGACAGAATGAGATAAGACCTTTTGAAGCTGCAAATATAGACTAACCGTAATGTAGAATAACACATTTAACCGAGTACTACTAATGGATATGGCAAACATAATTTGGAAATATTGATTTTGAACGTAATAAGATGAATTGTATATGACTTCTCGTTTTCAGCATCATCATTCTCTGAATTATGGTTTGGCAATTCTATCCCCGTATTTCTGTTAGATGAATAAATGGGTAAATGGGGCTTTATTATACAACAGGTTATAATGGGCTGATATTTCAGTGGGCATTCTCATTGATGTAGACATGTATACTGTGGACCTTCTTATTGAGATTCAATAGAATCTCTACTACTTTCAAGATCCTGCATTAAATACATACTGGGATATAACATAAATCCTTATTTGGAACCTGCCTTCAAATTGTTAACAACAACCTAATAGAAATAATAGGAATATTACTGTCTAACCCTTTCATAATTCTAACCCTTTCATAATTATTTGTCTATAAGTGCTACAAAGAGAAGCAAATAGTAATGACAGTCAAAGCTTATGCAGTATTAATTACGTACTAGGAAAATTTTAAGTAATTTAGATGTATAACATTATTTATATGTTATGAGAACTTTTTGAGGTAGGTAGTATTATCAATATCATTTCCATCTTACAGAAGAGAAAAAGTAAAAGTTTAAATTTACTGTCTTAAGGGGGCACATAAAGAAGGAAACCATGAAGAAATTATTTTGGGATCTAGGGCATTTGATAGAATAAATAAAACTGAGCCATATCATGGGGCCATATCATCTTACAAAACAGATCCTTTAATATTTCATTTCACAAATATTTATTGAGTACCAGTAGGAACGAAGAATTATCTTAGGAACTGGTGGATATAGCAGTAAACAGTGATATTATGGACATAATTTCCTCCAACTCCTTATTTTACTGAGTTGAGTTGCAGAGCACTGAGGCCACATACACATTTGGAGTTAATGAGAAAGAATATTTTCTACCTTTGTTTGTATTACTATCAATTTGGTTATCTTACCCCAACACCACAATGCCTGATGCCTTCTCCTTTTAATTAGTTTGTTTATTTATTTTGAGAGGGAGAGAGAGAAAGAGTGTGGAGCATGAGCCAGGGAGGGGCAGCAAGAGAGGGAAAGAGAAAATCCCAAGCAGGAATTCTCTGACGTCGCAGAGCCCAATGTGGGGCTCGATCTCACAAACCCTGAGATCATGACCTGAGCTGAAATCAAGAGTCCGTGGCTTACCCACCTGAGCCACACAGGTGCCCCTCCATATGACTCTAATTTCTGTTCTGGAATTAAATGTCTTATCTATTTTTACAATCTTCCCCTTTTTCTTGAGGCCAATTTTACCGAATTACATTCTCTTAGGTGGACAATGAATGTCCATGGAGTAAATTAATGGGAGTTACTGAAAATTAAGGACAGATTTAGGCTTTGGGATTTCACACTTGATACTCTCTTAACCTAAGATCCACTTATTCCAGATACTTGTGTAACAAATCTCCTCATTCCATTATTTTTTAGTCTCTGCTCTGACCATCTTATTTGATCGAGTAACCTGTCCGTCCTTCACCTGCCCAGCGCTCATGATTTCCTTTACTCTGCTCCACTTTCTCCTTTTCCCACAGTATAATTACACCTTACAACAAAATATCTAACTTACTTATTTGTGATATCAGATTTGTCTCATCTGTCATGCGTTTTCAGAAAGGAAGTTCTATGAAGGAAAGAAACTTTATTTTATTGACTGTTGTATCCCAAGTACCTAGAACACAGTACATGCTCAACACGTGCCTATTGAATATACGAATAAATGACTAAAAAAGACAGAATGTGAAAGCCCAAGAGAAAAAATAACCAGTGTCCTCTCTCACCATTGTTTACTTTTACATCTTCTACAACTCTGATTCGGGTCAAAAATATCAAGAGAGAGAGGACAAAGTTAAAACAAACAAACAAACATGATCCTTCTTGTGAAAGCCTCTTCAAATCCAAATCTGCAGTCTGGACTTGAATCTAGACAACCTAGAATGAAAACGTCATCGTAAGTTGTATTAATAGGGGTAGAACTATAAGGCTTGGTAAGGAGAGATAATAGAAGTTAATCGACTTCTTCTTATGTTTTTGATGGTTGTTGGTAAATATTGCAAGTGAAACTGGCAGGATTTTCAGAGAGGCGTTCACAACGGGACTTGTAAAGAGAAAAGCTTGCAATTTTTAAGAGACATTTGGTTCATTAATAGAACATTTACAGAACCCTCAGAAATGCCCACTTCCAATGGGAAGGATTTGAACTGAAATTCAAGATGAAGTCTCACTAGGTAGCTTAAAATCCTGTTCATGTTCAAAAACCATTTTGTTCCATGTTCTCAAAGGATAAAGGAACCATAAAGCACAAATGTACTCCAGACTCAGAGAATGTAACCGACCCAAAGTTTCTTTCTGTACACAAGGGGCCAGGCATTTCTTTAAGGGGGAAAAAAAGTCAAGAACATGATATTATCTTCAAATATTCCTACTTAGAATGTATAAAATTTTTTCTAAAATGTATGAAGAAATAAGTGGATTAAATTATAAAATCAAATAAAGATCTCAGAATGTATTTCCATAATGGAATGGGTACAATCCTCAAGGATAGACGTTTATGTAATTCAACAAATATTTATAGTAAAAAATTATGTTAGTATATTAATTCATGTATTGTCGACTTAGATTATAGAGTTTAATCAAATAAATGGAATATGTCTGGTTTGGGTTTTCACTACTTGTTTATCAGGTATAAATGCTCTTGTTTTTTCTTTGTGTTGTTGTTTTTTTCCTTTGAAGTCAAATAAAACTGAAACAAAATGGAGAGCATGTGAGCAATATGTTTTGACTGTATAGTTAGAAATATCAAATTTATGTTTTGACTAACTTAAGCAGTTCATTTTTAAAAGTATTTATATAAGCAACATGTCAATGAGTGTTATGACTTTAACTGCAAATGAAAGAAAAAAGTGGATAAAGCAAAACATACTAAATATTTCTGAAACATCATAGTAAATTATAAAATGTAATGGTTAATAGTATTTTGAAGCCTTTCACTTGAAAATGTGCTGCAGGAAGCAACAATAGGGCAGGTATAATTTTTTTTGTCTGAAACTATTTCAAAGGAAAATAAGAGGATGTTACAGTTGCTTAAAAGGAATATCAAAGTAAGGAAGCTTGGGCTTGACACTGAAAAATAAACACAGCTACACATTAACACAGTTTATTATTTTGTTTGTGTGTGCGTTTTGTTTTTGTTTTTTGTTTTTTGTTTTTTTTTCTATTACATATAATTTATTGTCAAATTGGTTTCCATACAACACCCAGTGCTCATCCCAACAGGTGTCCTCCTCAATGCCCATCACCCACTTTCCCCTCTCCCCCACTCCCCGCCCCATCAACTCTCAGTTTGTTCTTAGTATTTAAGAGTCTCTTATGGTTCACCTCCTTCCCTCTCTGTAACTTTTTTCCCCTCCCCTTCCCCCATGGTCTTCTGTTAACATCAACACAGTTTTATGGCAACTACAATTAACGTTTTACCGTCAAGTCTGTCTACTGAACAATGCTATAAAGCTCCTACTATGTAAGCATACCCATAAAGTTGTAAAAATTGACAATTTTCAATAAGGATGCTTTCTATCAATTTATGATTAGCAATGTATGGAGTTACACACTACCTAATTATTGATATTTTTCATTTTTATTTAAAAATAATATTCTTCTAGTTTCATCATTATTTATTTTTATTATAAGTAACAAATAACACTAACTTGTGCACTAATAAATATATTTGAGTCATCATTACTTTTTTTTAAGTTTATTTATTTATTTTTGAGATAGGGGAGGTGCAGATAGTGAGAGAGAATCCCAAGAAGGCTCTAGGCTGTCAGTGCAAAGCCCAGTGAGGGGCTTGATCTCAGAAACTGTGAGATCATGACCTGAGCCTAAATCAAGAGTCAGACACTTAGCAGACTGAGCCACCCACTTGCCCTAGTTGATCACTACTTTTGATCAATATTTTTGCAGTAACTAAACCCTAAGATATTATGTATAGTAAGTACCCTCCACTGATATTCCTAATACATGTTTTTATATCTAGCTGTGTTTTTATATCTAGCTATGTGTGTAGCTATGCATACATATGCTACCTGCCAATCCCCAGCATGCTTATAAGTGTATACTTTATTAAGGATGTTTCCTAGAAAATTGTGTTTTTTAAATAACTTTAATATCGAGTCAAGTTCAATATCTAGGTAGTTTTACAAACACTGTGATCTAACAGAACAACACATAATGAAGATTTTTAAATTTATTTTATGAAATAAATAATACAGAATGCTCATGTGTCACTAGAAAAAAATTGTTTTGCCTTTTGAACTATTGTCATAAAGTCATTCTTTTTGGAACAAAGAAAGTAGAAATATATTGAGTAAAGGGCCACTGGCTCTCTGGCTCTGGACCCCAGTCAAATATTTGCTGGCTGCGCCTTCAGACAATAGTCCTATTTGAATTCAGTGATGTATTTTACTCCTACGTTTTGTGTTATACAAGCATTCTCCAAACGCACTCCACTTGCACCCCAAAATGTAAGACCAATTCTGTCGTTGAAAATACAAGAAGGTCTGAATCATGGTTCAGGACGCAATGTAAAGTAAGCTTTGATGAGCAAAACTCAGACTTGAAAATGAACTTCCGTTAAGGCAAAGGAAAGAGGAAGAAGAGGGCATTCCAAGTGTGATTCCTGGCCCTTTTACACGCACTTCAGATCTCACAACATTGCCATGAGGTTGATGGAACTTACCTGAGATCCCCTGTCTTCACAGTGGCAGAGCTTGGAAGCCAGATTTACCTTTCTTCATGCCCATGCTTTTTACTGCAGTACGCTGCCTCTCACAAATGTGCCCCTGTCACTAGGACACTGATGTTATTGTATGTGGTCAAATCCTCCCTTTTGATCCCAGCTCCAGTAACTACATCCCTGCTTTGAGTTTCTGTCTGGAAACTCTGCCCCAGATTCCCACTGCCTTGCCATCGTTTAATAATAAGGAACACAAGATCCAATTAGCCCCTGAGGTAGAGAAATTAAGTTACAAACATGCCTGTGATGTAGACCACTTCCTAGTCAGGAGGTAGTATCCTCTGCCATCTGTATGGAAAGGGAAGGCAGATTTTCAACATCATCTACCATGTCGTTAGGGGAATTATTTGGTACCGAAGTTGAAATCAGGTTTATGCCATGGAACACAATGCTAATTAATACAAAAGAAAAAGTGATGAATTTAAAGGGATACCATATGAAAGGCCATACTCACACCATGTATTACATGCACAAGTAACTCTTTTCCAGTTAGTGCCCTAAGTTATTTCAGAAGATTTCAGCATCTCTTATTGAAGCCCCAATTTTAAGTCTCTGCAGAGTTTCAGGGTCTGGACAAAAGGACTTTTCAAGTTTCATATCATCCTTAGACTTTGCTGCACCAGCTGTGAAAATCAATTAGCCCTGGTGAAAACCGAGCTGCTCTATGTTCTCAATAATGAAAAAGACCAACTGCACACTAGCAATTTTCTCTGTCCTTACAAAGACGAATGGGAACTTTGAATCTTTTTTCACTACTCCGTGGAATTGCCTTAAACTTCTATTTTGAAAGTTGCCAGACATGCCGGGAGATTAACACAGAAGACTCTTCGGAGCGGCAGGAAAATTATACCATCGCACACCAGTGACATTTGTGACTCCCTCAGGCTGGTATGCAGCCATCAGACAGTCAAAACAAACACCTCCCAAACACATGCCAGAACTCAACTCCCCTTTGCCTCTGCTCCCTTGATAAAAACTGAAATGGTTGATGGTACCTCATCAATTTTAAAGACCCAGTCAGTAGCACAGATAATGCTTTAAGAAAACAACAATAGGAAAATGCTAATAGAAACTGGGTAAGAAGAAGTCCACTGAGATGATGAGTGAGCACCGGGAGACCCCAGATGGCCAGGGGTTCACTCAATAAGCTTAGAGATCTGGGACTCTTCTATGCCATCCTGTACTTTGTGGGAAGCTGGGCTCTTCTGGCCCTCCCACCCTGCCGTCTGCACCACTGCCTTCATCATGCTCATGTTCAACTATCTTCTTTATAAAATAACCCCACAGTAATTTCTTCACTCAGTTAAGCAGAGTTTATTAATCTCAACACTACTGACATATTGGGTGGAATAATTCTTTGTTGTGGAGTTGGAGGGACTGCCCTATGCACTGCAGGATGATTTGCAGTATCTCTAGCCTCTACTCACTAGATGCCAGCACCCAATCTCTCCAAATTGTGACAATCAAAAATCCAGACACTAAGTCATGTGATATTTCCTTTTAAGTCCCTAAAGAACAGCAAAATTAGAAGAGTTGGGGAAAACTCATGCTATTAAAACTGTTGATTATATACCTAAACTGTTTCTGATAGACCCTGGCTCCGTATTTATAAATGCAATTAATCAAAAGGTTATTGGTTTTTGTTACAACACTTTTAAAGACATGTAGAGATAGATAACTAGATAGACAAGGTTTCATTTTTAAAATAATTAAGTTCAAAGACATCGATTGTTTGGTTATTTATTATGAAGATATTTTGTCTCACATTGTAATTGATGCCGCATTCTCACATATGTTGTCTCATTTGTCTCCCAGGTAAGAAAATCAAATTAGTTTCTCGTTTTCATCGTAGAACCAGATGTAGTGAGTTTAAATGACTTGCTAGGGAGCAAATGTCGAGGCTTTTAAAATAAAACTATTTTTTTTCTCCCTGACAGTCTTTCTATATACCAGAAAAACAGGAGTCCTATTTTGTAATTTAAATAAAGGTAATTAAAATAAGCATTTCAGGGACACCTGGGTGGCTCAGTTGGTTGAACGTCCAATTTTGACTCAGGCCATTGTCTCATGGTTTGTGAGTTCAAGCTCTGCATCAGGCTCTGTGCTGACAGCCCAGAGCCCGGAGCCTGCTACAGATTCTGTGTCTCCCTCTCTCTGCCCCTCCCCTTCTAAATGAATGCTAAACGAATGAATAAATGTTAAAAAAAATTTTAAGCAAGCATTTTAACTAAAAATATAAATTGTAAAGGAAAAATGACTTGACGAGTCTTAGATTCTTCCTCTTCAGTCAAAACTGCTTATTCAATTACAGCAACTACCATGAGCAAGTCACAACTTTCACAGATGATACAGAAGGCAGCGGATAGTAGATTCTGAATGGGATTTATGGTTAGTTTTAGTAGCGAATAGCTACCAAGTAGAGTGTGGTAGATTCCAATCCTACAATGGTAACAATAGCTACAAATACCTCCTGTACCTGTCTGGATACCCTATTGATCTTGCAGCTTCTCCCAGCAAGTGGTAAAGTATGTTTTTCCACTCTCTAAATTTGGGCTCCTCACGTGACTTGCCTTGTCCACTGAGTCATTAGAAAGATGGCACGAGTAGAAGCTTGAAAGTGCTACCACAGGGGGATTTGCCCTTTCTTTGAACTCTGCAACCACTGTCATGTATATGAGCCCAAGATAGCCTCCTGCATAATGAGAGACATACAGGCAAGTAATTGCTATTGTCCAAGCTGACATGAATGCCAACTTCTTGACTGTGAAAGAGAAGATGATAGATTATTCAGCCCAAACCCAACCACTGTCTGACCACAAAGATCATGAGTTAGCCCAGAAGAGATAAAGAATCATGAGAGAGAATAAAGTTTGTTGTCTTAAGCCACTGAGTTCTGGAGGCAAAAAAAAGCTACCTAATGCACTTACCTATGTAAGTTGTAAGCAATCTACTGCAACCAGGTTGGATATCAAAATGAGCCTGTCACATAGTCATGCTGTCTTTAATTTAAGTGGTTGGTGAGAAAAAATATAAGTTACAGTTGGGTGAATTTCTATAATAAACTGAAAGTAGTAATTGAAGGAGTACACATTACACAAATTCCGTCAGATTCTATTGCTCTTAAGCTTCATCATCATCATCATCATCATCATCATCATGTTTTGACTACTTACTCTGAGACAGACAGTGTTTTACCTGTCTTATTGTCCTCATCTAAAACATGGAGAAAATAGTACTAAGTGGAGTTAGTATACTAGAAATAGAAAATAACTAAATGGAGTTATTATAAGGGGGAAATTTGGCCCAAGGAGTTTGCAACTTGTTCAGTATACCATAGCCGATAATTAGCAAAATTAGAATTTGAACCCAGGTCATGATTGCTTCATAGGTCATGTCTTCAGTCATTACTCTCATAATATTGCTTCAATTGATATGCATTTTCTTAAATGAGATTCTGTCATATTTGAATCCATCCATCCTTCCATCCATCCATCCACTTGTGCGTGAATGGCAGCATTCCCTAAATTTCAAGTATAATATGTACCACCTATTATTAATGCAGAATTAACAAAATATACACGGTTCGAGCTCTTTTAAAGCTGGTGTACTTTACCCACCCTTACCTCTCCACCTCCTACCTCCTTCATGTCACATATCCTAATTTTTCTTTTTCTGTTTTTTTTTTTTAAAGAAGTTATAGAGGATTACTTTAGAATCATAATAGACTCTTAGAGCTCATGTTAGTCAGGATTCTCCAGAAAAATAGAACCGAAGAGATAGTCATGTAACAAACAAAGGATTTAAGAAATTGTCTCATGCAATGACAGAGGCTGAGAAGTCCCATGATTTGCCACCTAGGAGGCCCAGGAATGCTAATAGTGTAGTTCTAATTCAAACATGAAGGCCTAAGAACCAGAGGAGCCTATATTGTATCTGAGAATGGAAGATGAATGTCTCAGCTGAAACAGACAGAGGAAATTCACCCTTCATTCACCTTTTTGTTCTGTTCAGGTCCTCGTTGATTTGGAAGATACCCACCTGCATTGGTGATAGCTAGCTTCTTTAGTCAGCATAACAATTCACTTGCCAACCTTTTCCAGAAACATTCTCCAGATACACCCAGAAATAATGTGTCACTAGCTATCTGGGCATCCTTTAGCTCGTCAAATTAACACATAAAATTAACCATCACAGAGCTAAAGAGGAACTTCAGGGGGCACCTAGGTGGCTCAGTCGGTTAAGCATCTGACTTTGGCTCAGGTCATGATCTCATGGTTCATGGGATCGAGTTCAGAAGCTGGAGCCTGCTTCAGATTCTGTGTCTCCCTCTCTCTCTGTTCCTCCCCTGCTCAAACTCTCTCTCTCTCTCTCTCTCTCTCTCTCTCTCTCTCTCTCTCAAAAATAAATAAGATTTTAAAAATTTTTTTAAAAAGAGGGACTTCAGGTACTTCATGCAATCCAACCCAATCAGTGATCAGATAAAGAAACAAAATTCTTGACGGTTTATATTTTAAACAAAATGTATCACATGTATGTGTTTGTGTGTGTGTGTGTGTGTGTGTGTGTGTGTGTGTGTGCCACATGCATTTGTGGTATACACACACACAAATAAGAAGGGAGCGAGGAAAGCATGCCTTTCTCATTTTTAATAGCAGAACGAGAAAGCACACACAACAGCCATTATTTTTAAAAATGGAATAGGATCTATAGGTGTAGAACTTCCTCTGTTCTAGATGTCATTGGAGGAATCTTATATAAATCATTTTATTTAAATCTCACCCCTAAGGTAAAGATTGGATAAAGAAAGGCAGCACAGGTTAAGAGCTCCCACTCCAAACCCTGAGCTAGCTACCCTACACTCTAATTTGGAAAAATATTTAGGGAGGTAATCTTTAAAGCCAAGATAAATCATTCTGACAAATAAATTCTTTGACCCTGACCAAAAAGGGTGCAGATGGCATGTCACAGATGAGCATTCAATACTGGCTAATATCTACATGAAGGAAGACTAAATTATTTATTAACAGTTCAGTACCTTCTTTAGGACATAATATAAAATCTGTACATTAATTATTCTTTAAGGCATAGAATATGATTTCATAAAATTTTGCTAATGCAGGAACATTTCATTAATGCCTCAGAATATTATACTATGTATGTTCTATCAGTGGCTGAGAGCATTAATACTTTCCTACATCAGCATCCATACTTGAGATTAGAGGTTTATTTAAACCAACAAATTATCATCTTTTACAGCAAAATTGCAACATAAGTGATTTGTGAATTGCAAATTGAACTTCCCTGCTGGGAGCAGTAACTAGTTTTAGAGCTTATGATAGAACAGGGCCACATATAAATATGTGAATATTAAGAAATGCCCTGGTCTAGATGACATAATTTATTCTTTTGACAAAGCTGTTTTATTTTCTATCTTCCCATAAGTGTTATTTTGTAGCAAACCAAGGAAATCAAACATGATAAACTTCAGCTCCTATTGGCGGACTGTGGCAGACCTACAATAACATATTTCATTTAAAGCAGTTGACAAGCAAAGATTTCAAAGCTCTGTGCTTACTCCAATGGTTGCTAACTTTAATTGGGATTACAAACACTTTATTTTGTTTTTTTTTTAATTTTTTTAACGTTTATTTATTTTTGAGACAGAGAGAGACAAAGCATGAACGGGAGAGGGGCAGAGAGAGAGGGAGACACAGAATCGGAAGCAGGCTCCAGGCTCTGAGCCATCAGCCCAGAGCCTGATGCAGGGCTCGAACTCACGGACCGCGAGATCATGACCTGAGCTGAAGTCGGACGCTCAACCGACTGAGCCACCCAGGCGCCCCTTTATTTTGTTTTTTAAATGTTCATTAAAAAAAATGTTTATTTATTTTGAGAGAGAGCACACATGAGTCGGGGAAGGGCAGAAGAGAGGACAGAAATAATTCCAAGCAGGCTTCATGTTCAGTGTGGAGCCCAACGCAGGGCTGGATCTCATGAGATCCCTGAGAATATGACCTGAGCTGAAATCAAGAGTCAGATGCTTAACAGACCGAGCCACCCAGGTGCCCCAGGGATTACACACATTTTATACCACGTGTTATAAAAATTGTTTTTCCCAATTAATGATTCTCAAAAGCATATGAGAAAACCCCTCAATATATCCACCCAGTATTCTAAAGATTCCATAAATGAGCTCCTTCCAACTAGCTCAAATTTTGACTAGCATCTTCTGAAATGTTTTTCTCAGGTCTGGTGCATAAGAGGTGTGTGTGTGTGTGTGTGTGTGTGTGTGTGTGTGTGTGTGTAAGAGAGAGAAAGAGACAGACAGACAGACAGACAGCATTGTGGATATATTGCCAAGTTTGCTAGAAGCTAGAGTAATCACATAGTTAGTGTTTCATTTTGCTTTGTATTTTGCATGTGGACATGCCTGGCAATTTATAAAATAACCATTGGTCTTCTCAATCTTATTTTTTGTTGCTAGAACTTTGTTTCCTCACATTACAAGCATTATTTTAAAGTGAGAATGCTTTTAAGCTCTGACCCCATTGCACAGTCTCTCTGAAACGGTCTATGTAAAACAGAAAGCATTATTTTTTTTATTTAAAAATATCATCTTCTATTAACTTTTCTGTTAAAAGGAGACATTTAATTCAGAGTACACAGGAACACATCAGTAGTGATTAATAAATGATCAATTCTGAGCCTTGGATCTCATTGGTAAACAAATTATTTTGTGCATGCCTCTAGTGAGACATTAGACAAAATGCAGTATTTCTATTTCATCATTGTAACATGATTCCATTTGTCCAATTTGATGTGGTCTCATTATGTTGTGGTGAATGTCAACATCTGGGACAGAACTCCATCAAAAGAATGGCATTTAGAAAGATAAATACTTTTGCTGCTTCACCTTTTTGTGTCCATGTGAAGTGAACAATGATAATATACTTCCATCACTCATATTCCACAATTGTACATCCTGCATCCAAGAATGAAAACCCTGGGAAGGGTTAAGGAGGAAAAATTACATACACGGCAGTTTCCCATATAATACTTTCTCAACCAGGAGTCCAGTATAAAATATTTTGGAATGTCCAGTCTGTCCTGCATCACTAGTTACAAAGAGAATTTATTTAAAGAGGCATTTAAAAATAGATATACTTATTTACATTTTATTTATTCATGTTTAAACAAATATGTCTATTTTTTGCATCAACATGTATGGAAAATGGCAATGCCATAAACCTAACAGAAAATACAATGAATGAAGTATTTAGCAAATTTATCCAAAAATCACTTGAAAAATTAGAAGATGAACTGTTACTGCTGCACCAGTGGTGCAGCCGCTCTGGAAAACAATGCGGAGGCTCCTCAAAAATGTAAAGATAGAGCTACCCTATGACCCAGCAATTGTATTATTAGGAATTTATCCAAAGGATACAGGAACGCTGCACTGAAGGGGTACATATACCCCAATGTTTATAGTAGAGCTATCAACAATAGCCAACGCATGGAAAGAGCCCAAATGCCCATCGATGGATGAATGGATAAAGAAGATGTGGTATATATACACAATGGAATATTACTCATCAATGAGAAAGAATGAAGTCTTGCCATTTGCAACAACGTGGATGGAACTAGAGTGTATTATGCTAAGGGAAATAATTCAGTCAAGGAAAGATGAATATCATGATTTCACACATATGTGGAATTTAAGAAACAACAGATGAAAATAGGGGAAGGGAAGGAAAAATAAGATAAAAACAGAAAGGGAGGCAAACCATAAGAGACTCTTAAATACAGAGAACAAACTGAGGGTTGCTGGAGGGGTGTTGGCTGGGCAAATGGGCTAAATAGGTGATGCCCATTAAGGGGGGCACTTGTTGTGATGAGCCCTGGGTGTTCTATGTAAGTGATGAATCACTAAATTCTACTCCTGAAACCATTATTACATTATATGTTAACTAACTCAGATTTAAATAAAAAATAAATGAGGAAAGAGATGAGCTGTGAAAAGCAGGTAATATACCTTAAGCTAAATTTCACTTTAATAATTATTTTATATGCAGAGTCTAATTTAATTGGTATAATAATCCATCAAAATAAGTATTGCTAACCATATCTTAGCAAATTAGATAGCTGTGACCCACAGAAGTAAAATGATTTGCCAAAGGCCATCCAGGTGGTAGATGGAAGAGCCGGGATCCAAATCTGGGTTAATTTGGTAAGAAGTCTCACATTCCAGTTTTGTTAAACTACTGGAATGCCTTCTGCTTTTTTTTCCTGTGTTCAGTTTGCTGTGTTAAGTGCCAGAATCTTGGCCATGTCTCCTCACACCTGCATCTTATTCCTTGTCCCCAAGACTTTCCCCAGGATACTCAATAATGAAAATCAGTTTTTATCTGAAATATGGTTAGATTTTCCTTACTTTTTGTCTGTAATTTTAAAAGTATATGCACTTCAATCATGGAAAAACACTGTCAGTTGACGGATGTGAGAATCCAAATTGGAATCTAGAGACAAGATGGTTACGTAAGTTAGGTTAGTTTTCTCTGATAAAACCTGAAGCTGATTTGGGATTTCAACCTGAACCCTATTCTAGAACTCTTCTCCATAGGTACTGATGCCCTAGAGAGAGCAAATATCAACTCAATTTCTGAACATATTCCAGACTGATAACAAATTCTAAAATAAGGAGAGAAAAAAATCACACAGGGTTTATATGCCCTACATTTCAATAAGATTCTTTATATCAGACTTCTATGAGTTTTGTAGGTATTTTAGAAGTCAGTAAATGTATTCAAACATTCAGTGGGAATAATAGAAAGCAATCAGAAAAGTAGTGCTTCCATACTGCCTGTGGTGAAATCATATTGTAAGTGTACATTACTCTTAGAAACTTTGTTACAAATACATTTAAAGACTGAATTTTTGATGAACCCATGCTGTATTATATCAAGTTAGTATTTAAGCCTTTCTGCATAGGATTTACTAGGTTACTAGGGATGAGGTGAAGGATGCTTTATATCCCTAAAATCATCTCTTGTCATGTACATAAGAACAAATCTAAGCAAATGCCCAGAATAATATATTTAAAAATGAAAGTCCATCATGTTTCTCTATACAAATATACACACAGTGAGCTCCTACAGTCAGATTTCAAGAAATATTCATACTCCCCCAAGTCAGTGTTTCCACAGTGTGGTTCAAGAAGTATCTGTATTAAAATTCCCTGGGATACTGTTGAAACTGCAGTTCTTTGAGCCTCATCCCAGACCTACTGAATGACTTACATGAGCAGGAATCTATTTTTCAGGATCTATAGGTGATATTTATTTATACTAAAACTTAAAAAATCTTTCTGAAAAGATAGGTTCAGAATTAAATGTGGTCTACTATATCCTCTAGTCATTATTTTCTACGGTGAAATTAAGGGAATAAAGATCAGTAAGTAAATACTGTCATGTCGCCATAATACTGCTCTTTATCAAGCCTTTCCTAGTCCCTCGATCTGAATGAAAGTGGTAATTTCATTAGATAATAACTTTCTTATATGCCCTCATAGGAATGGTGTTGGTCTTACAGCATCTGCCCATTTCTGCAACAGTCACTTTTTAGTCACTTCTCTGCCACTATCCAATGTAAAATCCCTGACAATAAGGCTTATATACAATATCCTTGGCTCGTCAGACTCTCAAGTAGAACTTTTAATACGACAAACTGTAAGGAAAAAAAAAAAGGACAAATGAAAAGATCCAAGGACTGGCAAGTTTGCAAAAACTTGGAATTTTAAAGAGGAAAAAGCAATTTACATAGAATTTCAAAAAGCAGTATCATTCTTGGAACATGCACCCCTGTACTACATCTGATTTTCACATATTTGGGCTTTGTAAAGAGGGCATGGTGGTAAGTCATCCACATATGGTATACACATTTTTTAAAAAAATGTATTTCACCAACTTTAAATGTTTTTGACAGAAGAGAAGAACAATCAAATGATTTTCATTATTCAGCCGTGGTATGATCTCTAAGAAGACAGCTATCCAAAGGCTGAAGGCACTTTTGTTGTAATTTGCTGTGACAGAATCAGCTTATAGTACATATGAAGAAACATAGCAACTAGGTAATTCATAAACACTAATGGTGATGAAATTTAAACCTTTATCTTGTAGCAACTCTCCCAAGTAATTCTTTAATTTATTCATACATTTAGTTATTCAACAAGCATTTATAGAGAAACTCTTAACATTTCATGAATTACAATGGACACTGACTTAAATTCATTGCTTTTTGTGCGTGTGTGAACTCGTAACAACAAACTGCCAAATAGACAAAAGATCTGTAATCTAGGTCACAAGCTATGTGTCTAGTCCACTAAATTTTCACTTCCTCAAGAAAAATTTTTAAATATCACAGCTTAGCATAATGAGGGGGCATTAAATTAATTCCTCATCCAATCACATTTTATTTTATATATTTTATACAACTCGGTTTTTATGGCATCTTTTCATCTATATGACATGCCGTTATGTCACATAAATGATGAAATGTGGCTTCTATGAAATTATAAGTGATTCAAATGTGATACATACACATATTACAAGAGCAACGAGTCCTATGTCCTTTGATTGAGCTAAAGAATGAGTGAAAAGTATTGGGAAAATAGTGAGAAAAGTCATAGTTCAGTTGAGTTCCATTTATGTTGAAGTCCCTAAGTACTAAGAGATGGTTGAGCTTCTAAAAATCTCTCTTCAGTTCAATGGATAGGTCTTAATTCTACTTTGTTGCTGATCTTCCTGATTTCTGGTGGTTAGGCTTTTCCTTAAAATCTATTGCACACAAACAGTTGAATAATGGCAATGATAATTTCTATTACTGGTTCTTTATTGTCTTTCTTCTCCTCAACCCATTCAATCACTGACATTCATTGCTTCAACAGGTTAGTAACTTGGGAAAAAAGGAGGAGTATTAGAGCAACAACAACAAAAATAGAAGGATCCTTGATTCCTTATGATGATAGACTAATTGCACCAATACGGCAACACCTTGCTCCAGACTTCATTTACGATAGAACTCACTTCTTATTTAAACCACTTCTATATCAATCTTCATTTATGTGTAGCTGAATCTAATTCTAATTGATATACTCACCAAAGCCTTCTGCAATTCATTTCTCATTGCACTCCTTTCCCTATCCTAAGTTATATGCCAAGAAAAGTGCTATTTATCTCATGGAACATACATTAGATGTAATACTTAATTTGTAGACCTATTCCAGGCATACTTACACTCAAATGGTATATATGTTCCCACATCAAATGGGCTCTAACAATATCATATCAAACATCTTTTAAAAATAATAATCCAGCCAAGCATAGGGGAGTAAAAAAACTGTTGAATTTTTATTACTTAACCATATCCAGTTGCTTTAAATGAAAAGTATAGCCCTACACAGTCAACATTTTCTATGTCCAATCAGGGCAGATGCCTTCAATACACAAGCCTTTTTGTATTGTGCTATTGGTATATCCTGACACCTACAAATAATGTGCACTTGATTTTGTCTCTGAAAATGGTTGTATTTATCAAGTTTCTAGAGGCTAAGTTAAGTAAGATAAGGGATCAAAAGAAAAGAAAGCATGAAGAACTCAGGTGAGAAATTCTACCATGAACTTTATTTCGAATGACTTTCTTTCTACTTTCATCACCAATGATTTAATTTCTGAGCTCTAGGGAATGCAAGTTAGCAAACTAAAGCAAATTTATCACTTCTGAAAACTGCTGCAAGACCCCCAAGACAGAACGATTACCCCCAAAATTGAATTTAAATAAAAGTAATTAGTTTTATCTTGTTTTTTAATTCATTTACCTCTGCACAGAAATCCTCCTGGAGTTTTGAAACTCATCAGTGATTATCCCTGGAGCTGATCCAATAATGTGAGAATAAATACACCATTAACCAATTATACATAATGACTCCAAGACATGCCAATAGTGGAACAGTTCAGGTGATTTATAAGGCTTGCTTCCAACAGCCTATTCACAATTCATATCTTTTCTAAAAAATGCATTAAAAGTTAAGCAAGACTTTAGATCTGCTTACATTCATCTCCTAAGGATATGAATAAATGAAACTAAGCAATTTATGTAAGAATTGTTGTTTGTCACATATGACAATCCTTGGGTGTCATGAATGAAATATTTATATGAAGGCAGCAGAGCAGAATTCAGGTCTTTGGTGTTTTGGCTTTAAGTAGGTCTGTTGATCCTTCCTATCGGCTGACACAGCATAAAAGCTGCCAAATTTAAGTACACATCTTGGACTTCAGACTTATTAAAAATCTGAGAAACTATGTTTTCTTTTCTTTTTGAAGCCAGAGTTTTTTTTTGTTAATTCATTTATTTCCCAGTTTTACTGAAGTATGATTGACAAATAAACATTATATATATTTACGTTGATGACTATGTTTTGATAAGTACTATGAAATGATTACCACAACCAAGCTAATTAACACACCCATCAGCTGATACAGTTACCTTTTATTTATATGGTGAGAACACTTGAGATATACTCTTAGCAAATTTCAAGTATTTAATACATTATTATTAATTATGCTATACATTAGATCTCCAGAACTCATGAATTTTATAGCTGAAGTTATACCCTCTGACCAACATCTCCCCTTTATTCCCACCTGTAACCACCATTTTACTGAGCAGCTATGTTGCAATATTGCAGCATACTCCTTAATAAATTGAACCATGCGTCATATGGATTATAAACAGATTATTTGAGATAATCACATCCCTCTAAAGAATAAGAGGGTAAAGAGAGTATGAAAATGAGTAGTTCCAGTTAAAAATGTATAAAGGTTTCTGAAGACTAAGGAAAAGTTTATCCATGTTATAGTATTTGATCAATTATATAGTATCAACTCCTGTGCAGGCCTTGTATGAATTAAAGACTAGGCTCTAAAATAATGGAGATTTCGTTCAAACCTGAAGTCCACCAAATTCCACTACTAATGAGCTAATAGGCTTCGAGTAGGTTCTTCATATTCTATGAATCTTTGGTCTTTCATTTATAAAATAGACATGATCAAAATGGTAGCTAAATTAAAAAAGCTAACTTAAAAAAGATAATCCACTCATAGCCATAACAGATGTCAAACACATGGTCAGCTTTCAACATGTTAAGCATTATATAATCGGGAAATACAATTTCTATTTTAACTTTTATGCTGCACAGATTATTACATGAGATATGGGGGGTTTTGCTCCTACCAATACAAACTGACCTATGTATTTTACCTCAATTAGCATCCAATGGAAGTAAATATGAATCTTTTCATAGCAACAACAACAACAAAATAAATGCATCAGGGAAAGACAAAAAGTTGCTGATATATATTGAGTGTCTAATATGTGCCAAGTTTTATGATTTATTAGTTTTATGATTCTTATTTAATCAGGAAACAATATGAAAAACTATCTCCATGTTACAGAGAGTGGAGCTTAAGCAGAGAGTGATAAAATTAACCAAAACCACATAGTTAGCAGGTAGTGCCTAGGACCTACTAATAACACCCTTCCATTATTTTTATTGCACTGGGCTGTGCTTCACTGAGTTGGCATAAGAGCAGTGGGAAAAAAGTTGGGTTGGCCATGCTGCTGACACTGTATAATTATAAAAGTCTATCAAATGCTGAGCCATGAAAGTATAATTATTAAAATGATTTATTGCATGACAAAATGAAGTCACGTTTTTAAAAATTCTACATGCCTTTTCTAGTGGCACAATTCATGAATCACGCGACGTCCTTTCGTTATCACTACAGGGAATACTGGGAAGACAAATAGGCTCATGCCATGAGGCTAAAGAGTTGATAAACCAAGAGATACGTGAGATAATAGATATGAGATGTAAAATTTCACCAAGATTTCTGAGATTGTGCCAAGTGGTTACCATGTTTTGTTTACATAAAATGACATTTCTATACTTTTTTTTAGATATTCTAGACATTTTTACTGTGATCGGTTTGACAATTCAGTAAGAAATGGAGATGTATGTTAATAAAACCAAATATGTTTATAGTTCACAAAATACAAAAAGCATTTCCTTGAAGATTTTGAATCCCATGGACATATACTGAGCTGTAACATTCAGAAAGCCAGACTGCAGTGGCTTAAACAATAGCAGTTATTTTGTGTACAGATATAATCTGGGAATAGGCGTTGCTGACATTTGCTTGGACACTCAAGCATGCCATCAGAGAGGCAGGCTCTTCCTACTTTGCCACCCTAAGACCGTTGGTCTTTCTCACCATGCCTATCTTCTTGTGATGATATGGACAAGTGGCAGCTATGGATACGCCACTATTATTAAGGCAAGAAGAATAGGCAAGAGCCGAAAATTCACCTTTGAGACACCCTCATCTCGTTTTTGGGTCTTCAATACCTAACTATTCATCGTCTATCTTTCCAAGAAACCCTTAGTTTATGTGTTTCCACCTACTTTCCTTTTTTATGCCCCTAAATAACTGAGCCAGATATAGGCATATCACAAAAAGAAAGAAGAGGGCCTTAGCAATCTATTTCTGAGTTTTAGAAGCTGACTCCTTGCATTCTATGACTCTAAGAAGCATTTAGAAAATTATCATTTAATGCTCAGCATAGCTTTAAAGAGCTAGTAGGTTAGCTAAACAATGTAGAAGTTTATTTGTTCTCTGTATCTAGAGAGTCCTGGAATGAAAACATGCTGAGTCAAGGTTGCAATCAATTCAGAAGGAATTTTTATATTTAGACTGGGCCATAAAGAGAATACAGCTCCTTTTTCACTGCAATTCCCTTAACTTTGCAAACTTTACAGTGATTTTATCAGCTCATTTCCAAGTGACTTCAAAAGTTTGTATACATACAGGAAAACATTTGAAGGAACTTTTTGCCAACATTTATAAAACCACTGTAAAGATTTACGTTTTGAACACCCTAAATATTTTTTTTCAATTTTTCTGGTGGTCGTTATTACATATCTCCTCCCAAAAAGTAGTATTAATTTGCTCACTGCCATGATTGTAGATGTAATCTCTATTCAGGAAAGAGGACAGAATGTTTAAGAAAACAGACAGATTCATCTTGGCTGTCAAAACAAGAGATCATGGAATTAATGATGCTAGCCTTTTTATTAACGTGAACACTCTCATGTGGAACGAGTTTGCTCTAGAGGTCAGTGCATTATGCTAAAACTTCTTCATTCCTCAGATTCATGTTTTGGCCTCTTCCCTATATCTACCCAGGGAATAAAAGAATGAGAGCAAATACTATCTGGAATTCCTCCTTTGTTATGCAGCCCATCAAACTTGATTAAATGTAGTACAAGGTTAGACAATACAGGCCATGGGAAAGGCACGACTTAAAGGTAATATGGGCTCCCCTTGTTGTACCATAAACACTATAGCAGCATTTATTAAGGGAGCCTTTGTTAAATCCATTAAGATCCAGTAAGTTTTCTTTTCTTCCTCTTCCTTTCATATGCTATGTTCTGTATAAGTTAAGATCATTAAGGAAGTCTGAAATTACAATATGCTGAATTCTACATATTTTTCATTGTTTTTTCCCTTTGCCATCTTTCTTCTCTCCCTTTTCTCTCTTCCTTCTTCCCTTCCTCCTCCCTTCCTTCTTTCTTTTAACCCTCCTTCTCTTCTCTCTTTCTTTGCAGCTTTAAACATGCTTCGTTCATGAATAAAATCATTTTAACAGCCCAGGTCCAAAGGTAGAGCACCTACTACAACATAAGGCAACAACATACTCTCCCACCCAATCCAACATTTTAAAGCTCTTTTCCTTTTTTTCAAGTATTAGAACATTTAAAATATTTTATATCAATGATTTTTTTTGGGGGGGTGGAGAGAGAAAGATTGAGAGAGAGAGAGAGAGAGAGAGAGAGAAAGGCAGAGGGGCAAAGGGGGACAGAGAGAGAATCTCAAGCAGGCTCCACACTCAGTGGATGAGGGGCTCAATCTCACAACTGTGAGATCGTGACCTGAGCCAAAATCAAGAGTTGGACACTTAACTGACTGAGTCACCCCGGCTCTCACTCACTATTGAGTTTACTCCTAATGTTTGGTGTTCCTGTCTCAAAATTGTGGCTACGTTACAATGAATAGAAGTCAAATGAATATTGGTGAAATCATCATATAATCCCTAGGCAGAAAGAGTCCTTGGGGACTCTAAAACATGAAGAATTGGGTTTCCTGGTAGTTCTAGTCTAAGGCTCCAGTCGTGGGGTTAATTGATGCCCAGGCCTTTAGGGGAGAATACAGCAAATTACATTTGGGTAGTTCAGTCAGATTCTTTTTCTGTTCAGGGAGAACAGTGAAAGCAGCCCAAGAAGTCAAGCCTAGGTTCAGTATGGAGACGATACATGTAAACACTATCTTCAGTATGATAAACTCCAGTTTATTTCATATTTCCTTTGGTTGTGAACCAAGTAACATGCATTAACTTCAATCCTGGATCCAAGTGAATATGAAGAATCTGTGGTAGTAGGTTCCTGACACTAGTTTGCTTTTATTTTCCTTAAATGTTAACCTGGAAGGATGGAAAGTTTTCATTCAGGGTCTTAATATACTGTGACAAGATCCGATTGTACAAAAAGATAAAACTGGAATTCTCGGGGCACCTCGGTGGCTCAGCTGGTTGAGCATCTAACTTCGGCTCAGGTCAAGACCTTGGGTTCCTGATTTCGAGCCCACATTGGGGTCTCTGCTGTCATCATGAAAACCACTCAGATCCTCTGTCCCCCTCTTTCTCTGCCCCTCCCCCACTTTCACTCGTTCATAAATAAAAATATTTTTAAAAAACCCTGGAGTTCCTATGGATAAAATATAAGCTATCACATGATGAGTACTGAAATGATGTTTTAAGGTAAGGAGTCCTCTTGAGACTACAGGCATTATAGCCCCTCAATTCAGCTCACTGTTTCACTGGATGCAATTTATAAGACTATCCTCTTAGCCCTGACATTTTTTTTTGAGGAAAACATAAACCAAACTTAGTCCCAACCTTTCAGTGGGGCTCACATTCTCCATATATACTGACGGCAGTACCATTGAGGATGAGATGCCAAAATCTTTTTTTCCATTCATAAATCTTCACCATTAAAAAGCCATTTTTTAAAAATATATTTATCACCCTTTTTAGCAAGAAATCTATCATAAAGACCTATCTCACAATGTTGATGAAAGATTTTCATAGCAAATATTTTTGCCACAAGATGAATTCAACATGCCAAGTATCATGAAATGTTTTGGCATTTGTACAGTGCCTTTTCAGTTTATTTGTTGAGTCATGTATCATCTGTTTTCTTTGTGGAGTACCCATGTGGTAACCTGTGGCAATTAACAAAATACAAAATCAATCACCAATCTTGCATTCTCTTCACTAATCCATATGCAAGGCAGAAAGGATGAAACAGTCATGATGTCAAGGAAAACGGGATCCTTTTATTCTTTGAGACAAAGTATCTTCTAGGGAGTGAGCCTTTTCGGAATCGGCAGAAAAGAAATTTTAAGTGGAAACATAACAGTCTTTCTCTGCCTTTTGTCATGCTTCAGCGTCCATGGCATTTGTGACCTTTGAGTTCTATGCAATAGTAGACCAAGCAAAGACAATTTGAAGACAAAATGATGACTGACATTCAAATTATGCCTAACATTACCCAGAAAATAGAAGGAATGAGTTAGTTTTGGTGGGCTAAGGGAAAAAAATGAACTGTAAGTTTCACTGAATCTGAATAAATAATGACTTTATGGGATGTTCCAGATGACTACCCACCATCCCTACTTGTGTTGTGGCAAGATATTTTCCTTAGACTCCAGTATTGTATGTTTTGGAAAAATTCAGAATCAATTTTTGATCAATCTACATTTAGATATTCTTATCTTCAGCCAGTTTTGTTGGATAATAAAAACAAAATCTTATTTCGACTTTCAGCATTCTTTTTTTGAAAAAAGCACTTGTATATCAAAGAGAATTTTCCCCTAAGAAATAATGGAAACTCAGATGATTTGTTCCACAACCCAAAAATATTCATGATTACAATACTGCAATAATAAATAAAATACACAATACAAAGAAAAATAAACAGATTACCCTGAACTTACCTTTGAAAACCTTTGTGTCTGGTGTGAGGGAAACAAGATATGCGTAGGACAGCTTTCACTATCACTAATGGAATCACTGCTATCTGTTAGGTCATTGAATACACTCGCATGGATGTTGACTGCAGTACAGTATTAATAAACTCTTGTCATTACTGTATTTAATGCAACTGCCAATAAGGCAGCACAGGAACAAAGGGTCTCTGTCTGCAGGGAGCCTGACCTAGAAGGAAGCAAAGTATTCCTAAGTTTACTCTTGTATGGAAAAGCAAAGTATTCCTAAGCTTATTGTTCTCTTCATAGGTGCTTTGAAGTGACAAAAAACACACTAGTGCCGATTGTGGGCACCTTCCAACATTCTGAAAAATCAGTGATCTCTGCCAAAGACCGTGGCCCAACACTGAGCATCTGAGCATGGGTGACGATCACCCACAATCCTGCAGCGAAAGGGAAGAAGAGACAGAGAGAGACAGACAGACAGAGAGACAGAGAGAGGAAGAAAGAATCATTGGTTCAGTTTTGATCATGTGATGTTCAGCATTATGTACTACCAGTATTGCAAGACATCGTTCATTGATCAAGTTAAAATTTATTAGAAATGTTTGCTCATCTCACAGAACACTGCCAAACAAGTTACTCACAATCCAAAGTTTTACTGTAAACATTTTCATCACTGTATCTCTACCCATAGCATAGGATATTGTAAAGAATAGGTGCTTAATATTTATTGCACAAATATATGAATTGATAAAACAGTGTTTGACTATTGGCTGTCACTGCCTCCTTTCTAAACAAAAATCTCTTGAGAAAGAACAACTTTTTACCGGGAGTTACCAGGAGGCCTAAAGCAGCAGGTCGGGGAGTCCAAACAAATTATGCTCCGAGTTTTCTATACGCTCTTCACTCCACCTGGTCATATTTTTATTCCTCTGAAATCATCTCAAAAGATATACTAAATTTAGTATGGAAAACAGAAGGGAATAATAAAGGATAATTGTCCCTACCCAAAGGCAACTTTTCTGTGAATTTGACGAGGGAAAAGAAGAGGCACTGTATTTTTATGTATATAATTAGTATTTATATTTTTGCATTATTATCATCTTATCCTCTGACCAGATTTCCTCTAGGGCTCCTACAGAATCCATCTGAATTGCTGTTTGCTCACAACTACAGCATCTCATCCAGCCAAAGGCTGGCAACAAGCCCATTACCCAGATTTGCTTTCTCATAATATGGGGCAAAGGGAGTATCCACTAACATTTCTTTAGGGTTTATTGTATCCTCTTTGCTACATGCATTATTGCCTTTATACAAGTGAAACCCCACAATTATAAGTATTGGTTAGAATGGAGAAAACAGATTCAGAATGGATTAACAGATGTTCCCAAGGCCACACATCTGGTAAGGAGTGAAGCAGAGTATATAACTCTATTCTCCATGCTCTCTTTATTATGCTACGTCATATATTTGTGAATTAAAAATAAATCACATAGAAGCTTAATAATTTTTTATTAAGTTAAATTCTTTAAAACTTATATAAAAACTTTATAGTAAAAAAACAGTAATGATGACACAGTTTACCTTGATAGATCACTGACAAAAACACTTTCTTAAGAGAAAGAAAGATCCCAGTAATTCACTTTTGTTGGTGGGAATGCAAATTGGTGCAGCCGCTCTGGAAAGCAGTGTGGAGGTTCCTCAGAAAATTAAAAATAGACCTACCCTATGACCCAGCAATAGCACTGCTAGGAATTTATCCAAGGGATACAGGAGTACTGATGCATAGGGCCACTTGTACCCCAATGTTCATAGCAGCACTCTCAACAATAGCCAAATTATGGAAAGAGCCTAAATGTCCATCAACTGATGAATGGATAAAGAAATTGTGGTTTATATACACAATGGAATACTACGTGGCAATGAGAAAAAATGAAATAGGGCCTTTTGTAGCAACGTGGATGGAACTGGAGAGTGTGATGCTAAGTGAAATAAGCCATACAGAGAAAGACAGATACCATATGGTTTCACTCTTATGTGGATCCTGAGAAACTTAACACGAACCCATGGGGGAGGGGAAGAAAAAAAAAGAGGTTAGAGTGGGAGAGAGCCAAAGCATAAGAGACTGTTAAAAACTGAGAACAAACTGAGGGTTGATGGGGGGTGGGAGGGAGGAGAGGGTGGGTGATGGGTATTGAGGAGGGCACCTTTTGGGATGAGCACTGGGTGTTGTATGGAAACCAATTTGTCAATAAATTTCATATATAAAAAAAAAGAGAAAGAAAGAAAGAAAGAAAGAAAGAAAGAAAGAAAGAAAGAAAGAAAGAAAGAAAGAAAGAAGGAAAGGAAGGAAGGAAGGAAGGAAGGAAGGAAGGAAGGAAGGAAGGAAGGAAGGAAGGAAGGAAGGAAGGAAGGAAGGGGGAGGGGGAGGGGAGAAGGAGAAGGAGAAGCGGCAACACTGAAAAAGGCAAAAACATGTTGGGGGATAGGATTAGCTCACATGATACAATCTTCTGTCTCCTGATAATGTCAAGCTCGGATGATTTGCATGTTGGGTGGTTCCTTCATGTACATCACCGTAGACACTAAGCAATGGGGTTTTGCCAGCAATTAGCTTTCGGTCTGATTGGGTGGCACTATGTGGACGCACCAACTTTTAGACCTTAGAATCTCAACATGCGATTAATGAACAAGAATGTAGGGTATTAGAAATCCCAGGAGAAAAGAATTTACAAAATATTTTAGTCATGTTATTTCAAAGGCATCTGAACAAACTTTAATATACTTCCATCTTCCCTTTGAGAAGTGCTGACAGGTGTCCTTAAAAGGATTCTTATTATTGAAGGAAGTGTGATGTTTTCGAGGAATTTTATTGAAATTATATATTTAGAATATATATGTATTGCAAATTATCCTTTTAGAACTCAAACTTATTACCATCATCGTGACAACACAGAAGTTAGATCATTTTAATGAAAAAGCTCTGATGTATAAGAAATCAAAAGTGCACATGTACTTTACTTCTTTGCATTATCTATAATCAGAAACAGCTTCAGTCAGTCTATGTTTAGCTTACTGAATAATCAATAAAATACAGAAAGCAATTTATAATTTTAAGGGTAAATAATAGCATGGAATTTAATATGGAATAATAGAAAAATTGAAAATTAATCTTCTAACTTTTTCTATAAAGCCTTTATTAATTTCTAAGATAAATAATACAATTTAATTTTCAATTAGCTCTGTTTTTTTTTTGGAAGGTGAAAGCAATATAAGAAAATTCCTGGAGAATAATTTCCAGAAAAATGATACTAAAAACACTAAAAGGTCCTCACTGAGATTTACCAAGCAGTTAGATACAGCAAAATGTTTTTTAAATTATCATGATTTGCTACAGAAAAAAATACTTATTCTATTTTAATATGTAGAAATAAAGAATAAATAAAATGTAATTTTCATATTATTGATTTTGCTATGAGCAGAAGGATGTCTATAAATTTCATGTATTTTAGCCTGGAAATCTCTGAAGAATACTCTACATATTTTGGAAGTCGTTGTAAAAATAGAATGTGAGTTACTTCGTCCATATGTTTCATTTGCCCCTCCCTGCTCTCCAAGCATGCTGCACACAGTGGGGGCTTCATGAAACACATAGTATTGCAGAGAAGAAACTGGGCTAACACAGACTGACACCTGTAGATCTTTTCCAGGTAAAGTTAAAGGGCCAATGAAGGTCATGACACATTGAAAGTATTTCAAGATGAAGGAATTTTTCTTAAAAAAAAAAAATCTGTTGTAAAATTGCTTCCAAAATGACCATCTCCTTCACAAGGATTTTTTTTAATCCTTCTTTGAAACTCCCATTCTAAATTCAATGAAAGCTGTATTTAAATGTTTCTATGAAATTTCTCCTGGTTTTCATCAAAATAAAGTGTTTCCCATAAAGTTCATTTGTGGCATTCCAGTGGACAAACAGGGAGAAGATGCCATTCTTACTCTCCACCAAACTCCTTTTTCAATTCCTAATCTGGACCACTGGATCTGAATATATTTGGCCACAACTCACAAAACACGAAATTTGTTGGCTGAGAAGTAATGCTATCTATTCCAGCTTAACTACAAACACAAGAACATCTCTTTGTGTAGCTGCTATGGAGGAGATATTTTGAGCAGCTGTAACGATTACAATAAAAAGCTGGAGGTCAATTTGTCTTTATTCCAGATTACAGAGCTCAGCATTTGTAATGTTCAGCACTGAGAAACAACACACAGTAATGAGTTTTAGGTTTCCTGTTTGCAATCTCCCACAGTACCAATTACCATCACTGCAGTGGTATTCTCAGTGGAATATCTGGGGGCTATTTTAAAGCCAGCCCTTGGGAGACTTCTGCTGCATTTGAACTTTACTACCTACACCATACTACTTCTAATAATAACGATGATGATCATAATGATAGTAATGCATAATAATTCATATTCATATTTATAATTTCTGCACACATTTTTGAGAACCATTATATGTCAGGTATTGTGATGAGCACAGTACATGTTACATAATTTAGTACCAGGAGATCGTTACGTTAATATCTCTATTTGAGGAATATAGGAAGTTAAAAAGGTAAGCTGACTTGCATTTACACAGATAGTTATGGGCATCATTGGAAATGCCGTATAAGTGTTTGTGGCATTTATGCTCTATAGACATGACACTGTCCTCCTCACCTGTCTTGATGGCCCCCTTCTCTCAACTTCTTTGGTATTTATGGGCACGTGGCCTACATGACAATTGATCATAATTCACAGTGCTAGGTTTTATTTCATCCTTTGGATGAGAAAATATTATTTCTTATATATATATAACAGATATAATAGATGATATAATACAATGAATATAGTAAGATAACATTAACAAACACGCAAGATATACTACTAAAAAGAATTGCTACTGTATTTACAGGATAGACCAGTAACAAGGAGAAGGCAAGGAAAAGTAGGAAACCAAGTTTTAGGGATTAAGACTAGATATGAAGGGCACCTGGGTGGCTCAGTTGGTTAAGCCTCCAGCTTCACCTCAGGTCATGATCTCACAGTTCATGAGTTCAATCCCCACATCGGGCTATGTGCTGATGGTGTGGAGCCTGCTTGGGATTCTCGCTCTCCCTCTCTCCATCTGCCCCTTCCATGCTCCCTCGCTTTCTCTCTCTCTCTCTCTCTCTCTCTCAAAATAAATAAGTACACTTAATAAAAACAGACTAGATACGATACACCATGTAGTTCATTATATTAAGAAGTAGTAAAAATAGGGGCACCTGGGTGGTTCAGTTGGTTAAGCGTCCACCTTTAGCTCAGGTCATGATCATGCGGTTCATGAGTTTGAGGCCCGCATCAGGCTCTTTGCTGACAGCTCAGAGCCTGGAGCCTGCTTCACATCCTGTGTCTCCTTCTCTCTCTCTCTCTGTCCCTTTCCTGCTCACGCTCTCTTTCTCTCTCTCTCAAGAATAAATAAGCATTAAAAATTTTTATAAGGAAGTAGTAAAAATGTATCATTTCTTTTGCTATCTAGTATAAATGCACTTTGATTTCCTTAGGGTAAGTTACTTTCTTGGTTGGTATACTTCAATTTTCTCATGAGCTCACGGTGTTAAATGCCATGTAAGAAATGGACAGAGAGGTATAGAGCTGAGGGTCCAAAAGGTACTATAAAACAGATGACAGGACACTTGCATAGGACTCAGAGCATCTCTGCTCAAGTCAAAGAGATGACACTAACTTCAAGACAGGAAACTGCACGTCTTACTACCACCTGAGTGCACTTCATAATCTGTTTTTATTTGTTTTAAGAATAAAAACCATTAAGAAGTCACACAAATTCCTCAAAAAAATTTTTGAAGGGGGGTTGGGGGAGACAGAGAGAGAGACAGAGACAGAGAGACAGAGACAGAGAGGGAGACAGAGAGAGAGAGAGAGAGAGAGAGAGAGAGAGAGAGAGAGAGAGAGAGAAAGAGAAAGAATCTTAAGCAGGCTCCATGCTGGAGCCCAACTTGAGGCTGGATCTCAGGACTATGAGATCTTGACCTGAGCTGCAATCAAGAGTTGGACACTCAACTGACTGAGACACCTAGGTGCCCCCAACATTTTGTTTTAATAGCTCTCAGTCTTGATACTATAAGTTACTTAATAAGACAATTTGTATGAAAGTTGACAGTTATTCAGCCTTTAACAGAAAGTCAAAGTACACTGCACACACTAAGAAAGTGCTGTGACTTGGTTGGTTAAATTCTAGATGCCTGATGCAAGATCTTATGTTCAGTGCAACAACACACACTTGCATGGACTGAAACAACTGTCTCCACTAAAGGTCATTTTTTCAATGATTTATATTTGAAGCTACATGGCATATCTTTACTTACGGAGGAAAGCTTTCTGAAAGCTACTGTGTGAATTTCTATTTAATAAATAGGTTTTGGGAAGCCATAGCATCATCTATGGGAAATTAATTGTGAAAAATCAGTTCAGTTCAATCATCAAATTCAGTAAATATTTATTAAGTAAATATATAAATAAATAATATTTATATTTATTTATTAATTTATTGTGCTCACTATAATGGAGTCTCAAAGATGCCAGACTGTATTCCTGTACTCAGTGAGCTTATTCTAGCTGGGGAGACATACAGAATTACAAACACTTGAATAACCCAATGAAGAGAATGGTTGATGCTAACTGGCTCCAAGAGAAAAAGCTTCATGGATAAGGGACTTTGGGAGCTAGGTTTTGAATGGGTAGAATTGTTGTGAGAAGAGACTAATTGTAAAACAAACAAACAAAAAAAAACCATTAAAAGGACAAATACATAAAATGTGTGCTTACCAGGAATACAATGCAGTTCTAAGATTAGGAAGAATGATAGAATGATAGAATTTGATGAGCTAGATTTTAGCAAAGTAACCTTTTGATCCCCAAAAAACTTAAGTGAATCTTTAACAAGGTAAAGCCTCTTTTTATATGTAGAAGCTTACTTTAAAGGAGAATTCAATATGCAGAAGATATCCACTGCAGTGCTTTTGAATCTAGAAAGTGAAACGGATGAGGTTAAGGGAATTTGTTAACCCTCAACAACTGCATGCAAAAATTTTTGTCCGATTTTTTCAACTTGACTCCTCAAAACTGTAAACATTGCTCTAAGATCATCCAGAATCCATAAATGGGAATATAAAGTTTCCCAAACTCAGTATGTCAAATGTCCATCAAGTTGCTAAAACCAGAAATCTGAGAGTAAATGCTTATGCTAAGTCCTAAATCACTAGTCTGTTTCCAAAAATACGGTATCGTCATATGTCTCTGCATCTCTATGGAAACCCTGTTTACCTAAATCACCATGTTCTCACCTGGATTAATTCAAAGACCTCCTAATGGTTTTAGCTCCTAATGATCTCTTCTCCATTTTCAGTGTAATTTTTAATATAAATCAGCTCCAATCTATCTTTCTTAAAGCCTTTCATTGTTATTCTTTGAATTATGATACAATTCAAACTCTGCCAAAGAGACCACCTACCAGTCTTACCTCTCACTGCTCTCTCCCTCTGTGCTCCAGCTATAGAAATAATCTCTGTTTTCTTTCATTTCCCCAAACACAGACAGCTCATAATCAATGCAGGGCCTTTGATACCTTCTACCATTAGCACTTTCCTTTGCTTAAATGTTACTTCCTTAGAGACCCTACCTGACACCCAAGTCTAAATGACCTCTTGTTATGGGGATGCCTACATGGCTCAGTCATTTGAGCATCCAACTTTTTATTTTGGTTCAGGTCATGATCCCAGGGTTGTTGGATTGAGTCCCACTTTGGCTCTGTTCTGAGCATGGAGTCTACTTAAGATTCTCATTCTCTCTCTCTCTCTCTCTCTGCGCCTCTCCTCTGTTCTCTCTTTCAAATTAAAAACCTCTTGTTATGAATCAGAGGACGTTGCTATTTGTCTTTATAGTTAACACTAGAGAATCTACTATCATTGTGTGTGTTTACGCCTAGTAGGAGGCTAGGTAAGATTAGAACATAGCAATACAGGGTCATATTTGAGGCATCATTGTATAACCAACATCTAGCATAATGTCCACAACCTACTCGATGCTCAGTAAATGTCTGTGCTTGAAACAACTGATAAGCTTGCCTTCCCCAACCTTCTCCAATGAACATTAATGGAAAGCATCATCCACTTGTATCTCCTTAAAGTAAAGAGGGGAAAATAAATGATTTCTATACTTGTAAGATTTGAGTGGCCAACCTCAGGCAAATGGTAGTCAGCAGAGTAAGGTAGATTAAGAATTCGGGGACTTTCATCAATATTTATAGTAGGTAGAATAAGGGTCCCCCAAAAGATCCATACCCTAATTCCTCAAATCTGTTAGTATGCTACCTTAGAGGGCAAAAGAGACTTCTGCAGATATGACCAAACGAAGGGACCCTGGTACAGGGAGATTATCCTGTACTATTCAGATGTGCCCAATGTAGTCATAAAGGAAACTGGGGGCAGGAGAGGGCAGGTAGGGGGAAATTTGACTTCAGAACAATAATAAAAGGGAGAAAAAAAATTACTGCTTTCAAGATGAAGAAGAGGACAATGAGTCAAGGAATGCTTCAGTCTCTAGACGCTGGATAAGACAAGGAAACAGATTCTCCTGTAAACCATCCAGAAAGAAAGGCAGGCCTGGTGACATCTTGAATGTAGCCCAGTGAGACAGGCATTGGACTTCTACACTCCATCACTGTATGATAATAAATTTGTGCTTTTTAAGCTTCTGAGTTTGTCATAATTTGTCACAGCAGCAATAGGAAATAAATGCACTGCCTTTAATTAAATGCATTCTGGGCAGCCCCTTATTATTATATATAACAGTTCCGGAAACTTTTCTCAGTCTTTAAGTGTAAAAGTGTTCAATATGGCTTATATCTTTCTAAAGCTCTAACAAGTCTTGCTTTTTTTTTTTTTAAAGTTTGTGTGACAGGTCACATGTTAGCTCTAATTGTTCACACTCAGTTCATTCCAAAGCAAATAAAACAAGTTAGTAGCTCATTAGCTGATTGCTACCCATATGCGTACTTATCAGCAGCTAGCTTTCAGGTTAAATTATAACTGTTTTAAAAGGGAGAGAGCCACCAGCTGAAATTGTAAGCACCTGTTGCTTTTCAGAGAAACTGTGCCTTATCACAGAGACACTCTCATCAAGAGTGACAACCACAGCATTTGGCCACAGCATTGCCTGCATTTTAGAAAAAATGAGCCATCTGGGTCTGAAGCAGAGGGGATCTTGGCAGTAAGTTTCTTTTTCCTTCTTCATTTTGTTCTGTATTTCAAAACTAACTTTAATTTCTCTGCTGTGATTTGCTACATGTTACAGAGTAAATTTTAATGGAAAAAATAGATATTTATTTCTCTACCTTTCTTCTTGGGAGTCTTCTGAGATCTCTCAGAAGGATTTTCTCCGTGGTAATGAAGTACAGAATATAGATCTTCCTATACTTCACTGAAAGAGATGTTTCACTGAAGTTTTATTCTCAACTCCCCTTTTCTAACTACTAAATTCTTTATAGTGTCTTTCCTCCTAGGCCTCTAGTAGCCATTCAATACAGTGCTATGTAAAATGAGATTCTATGGTCTGAATGGAAAGGGGTCTTGGAGAACATCTATTCTAACCCCACAAGGGCTTCTAAAACTTTTTCATTCAATTATATCTAGCTGGGGAGAAAGTTCTAAAGCCACAGCCCCCTTCTCTTATTTCTATAAAGACTTAATTTACCTTAAAAATTCATGAAAACATTGCCTTCTCTTCCAGGATATATTTGTATCTACTTTGTCATAAACATACTGCCTCCTCTATCCCCTCTGAAATTTTTGTTTAATATTTTCTAAGAACACCTTTACCCTATATTCTTTGACATATTACTGAATTATTCAATTTGAGAAATTCTCTTATATTAAGTGTCATAAGTGTCATTTGTGCATAGTACCCATGTGAATATTCACATAGGTACTATGCGCAAATGAGTAGGTTGCATACATTTGGCCCAAAATATAATTAGAGAACAATCTGAAACATGTCATGATGTTAAAAAGTGCACCATTCAAGAGAAAAGTCCTTCGGGCTGAATTCCTATATATAATTCCTATATATCTTCATGGGGATCAGATTTAAATGTCAATTGTTTTCACAAGGGCAGCCTACAAATATAAATAAACATAAATGTAGTAGTATGGCTTCATTTTTCCAGAATTAGCCCTAAAGCATTAAGACTGAGAACAGTAAAATTTGAACAGAATATTGAGGAAAGGAAAGGGTGCCGAGTAGTTTAGAGTATTCATGGAGAGGCACTGGCAGTTCAAGCCCTTGAACTTGAAGGAACCATTTGAGTTTTGATAGTTAGGGACCTGGGAATGTGCTGACCTGCAACAGAGGTTCTCACACTTCAGCAGGTGTCAGAACTGTCTGGAAGGCTTGTTCAGGGATTCTGCCCCAGGGATTCTGATTCACCAGGTCTCAGGTAGAGCTGAAAATGTGCATTTCTAATGAGTTCCTAGGTGATGCTATTGTTACCTTTCCAGTGACAAACTTTGAGAACCACTAAGACAGAGGAACTAAGCAGACAAATTTGGTCTGGTTCATTTTTTAACTATGAAACTGAGAATTCTCAGGAGGGAAAAACCAGATGTAGCACTGACAGATGAAATACTGTTTTATAATCAAAGGTATAGACTATGTCACATTAAATGGCACAAAATGACCTTTTAAGATACATGTAAGTATCAGCAACATACACACAGGTTAACATAACAGTAGACATGCTATTCTATCATTTTTAATAGTTATTTTTAACACTGTTGAAATATTTAACTTAATGTTTGATGCCTATAACATTTCAAACCACAAAACCATAAGGCTCTCTTTTCTGTTTTTTTGCAGAAATGGTATTAGCTTTTTATTTTTTTAACATTAGTCTTATTTAATTAATCTGTATTTTAAAATGATGCTTTAGTTATTTTGAATTTTTTGGAATAGTTTATCACTTGTCTGCATTCACAAAGGCTGAATAGCCATATATGAAGATTCTACTGTTTTTGTCCTTTCCATATGAAGCTCCTTTGCCCAAGAAATGGCATATCTCAATTATTTTCTTGTTCATTACTTTAAGTTAGTGGAGGAATAAATTTCAAAGCCTTGGTTCCCATGATATACATCTCTTAATTGTACCTACAAAATGCCAACTTCTGACTTAGGTTTTTAATATTATAATTATCCTGATAGATGATTGAGGTTTTTTTGTTTGTTTTGTTTTTTGTTTTTTATTTCAGTATGTATCCAGGACGGGAAGTTAGATAGAGAGAAGTCCTATCTTGAAGATTAGTTAGTAATATGTTAGTTCTGCTTATTGTCTTTTTTTTTTAATGTTTATTTATTTTTGAGAGAGAGAGAGAGAGCACAAAAGCAGGGGAGGGGCAGAGAGAAGGAGACAGATAATCCTAAGTGGGCTCTGCACTGATGGGTAAACAGCCCAGCGTGGGGCTCAAACTTCCAAATTGTGAGATCGTGACCTGAACCAAAGCTGGTCACTCAACCGAGCCACCCAAGATCCCCAGTTCTACTTATTTTCCAAAGCCTCTCTCAGAATTGCAAAGCTCTGCCTCTCATCACCCACATTAATAACTGAAGACATTCTGCTCCTGGGTGTCTTTTAGGTTAAGTAGAGCAATGAAATCCATGGGGAAGAACCTATCCCAATTGCCCTAACCCACTCACAGTGATCCATCATAAAAAGACAGGGAGCAAAACAACAACAACAACAAAAACCCACAAAGAAATGATTTATTGTGTAGAGTAAATGCAAGAAAAAATATTACCTCTACCCTCCTGTTCCCAGCTTTCAATAGCCAAAAGCAATCATGAAATATAGTTATTAATTTGCTTTTGTCTTATGCCTAGAAACTAACAAGAGCATATTTTACCTGTGAAAAGCTATGATAGAATATGAAAACACATTTGATTTCCCAGTCCCATTATGTACATATGTATGTGGTCACATATATACAAATTTATGGAATTCAAGTACAAGAAACAATTTTGTAAATATTAGTTTCCTAAGACCATGTTGGTATGGTATTCCTCATGTAACTTTTACTATTTTTCCTTTGATATGTTTTCTTTGTTTATATTTTATCTGTTGAATAAATTAATTTATCCTTTTTGTGATACAGCCATCTTATTCCCCAAACTAAAGCTATTAAGTCTATATGCATATGTCTGAAAGTTGATATATTCATATATACCAATCTAGTTTTTCTCCTGGTGATCTCATAACGTTGGCAAGATTTTCGTCTGGGTACAGAAGTACTTCATGTTCCTATCACAAATAATAGTCTTTTATAACTAGAAAGAGAGGGAAAATTTAAATATTTTCTGTTTGGGGGCAGAGAATATTATTTAGTGTGGCTGTTACATGACCATGAGGCAGAACCAAGAAACACATATGTAAGTTCAGGGCAGAAAGTAAGAAACTGTATATCCAAAATACACATTTTCTTCTGATGATGCTCCACAAATTCATTTTAGATAAAATCCAAATATATTTCTAAAACTTCAAATTTCTAGTTATTTTTGTTTTCTATTTGAACTGAACTTTATGCAATTCTAAACCAGTGGAGATTCAAAAAGGCCATCCTATATAGACTATGTGGCTATGAGATTAAAATTAACTGTGCAAGAAGTTTATGCAGTTCAAATATTAGTAAGTATAGACAATGTTGAAAAGATAGAGTCTAACAGAACAATCAGTTAGAAACCAATTATGCATGTGACCTCTATTGTCTCTGAGTAATTATATGAAGAAGGTAGAAAGATAAATGGAATACCAAAATACTTCTTATTTTACAGTAATTTAAATAATCCAAATTAAATTAAGGTGGTCTTAATATAAGATTGTTTATGTGGCCTTGCCCTGATGTGTTAGAACCATAGGCTAATTATACCCTGATTGTCATTATATCAATAAATACTATGTGGCTCCATAATGCCTTTCAAAAATTTTGTTTTTCATATGGAAGGCAAGTAGAAATCATTTTCTCTATTGACTTCATTCATTTCTTCTCCATTTTTATTGGATCTTGGTAAGCAGTTAAGCCACATGAATATATTAAATACAGCCCTCTAGGATTTGAAGCTTACAGTGTGAAATCATCAGTGTAAGCTTCAGTTCTGGTTAACATAAAATATAAAACATGACTAACAAGTCATACTAAAATGTTATTAAAATGTTCATGCTTTACATTTTAACAGTAAATGAATATTACAAGGAAGAAAATAATAATAATAATAATAATAATAATAATAATAATAATAATGTTCCTATTATCCAAAGAACTCCTGGTCAAATAAACTGTTTCTTTGAAAAAAAATTTTAAAAAGTCTACATTTTCATCCAGGCTCAAGTTTTGAATGTTAATTAAGTATTGTGGAAAAAATACTTGTTGCCTATCAAGTTGGCTTGTAGTTCATTGTTTACATAAGCAGTGATTTTACCTAAGATATTTGTGACTAATGACCTAATTTAACCAGGTTACACAGAACAACCTGAGAGACAAAAGAAAAATCTAGCTTTTAACCACAAATCACATACGATAACCTTCTGATTTGAATATGAAAACTAACTCTCCATAAAATACTTATTTAGGGGCTCCCAGATTAACAAATTTGATGGAAACTGACCTGTTTTAATAAACTGCATCAATTCATCCAAATAACCCATTTTAATTATTTTTTTTCACTTTGGTCACTAGAGAATTATTGATATGGCATGGCAAAGATAGTCATAGAAGCAAATCCATCCTTCACAAATGATTTTGAAAACACATTTAAAATAAAAAAGCAACATAAAACTGTTTCCTACCTTTTTCCCAATTGCTTTCTTTGTGTTTCATCAGCTTTTTTTCTGGTTTTCATGTCCATTTCTAATGATAATGTGAAATTAATAATATCACATTCATTTTTAATTTTTGTTCTTCAGGTTTTGTTTCCTACTTTATATACAAATAAAAATCCTATAAAATTGCATACATTCACCTGTACACTAAGAAGTGTGTGTGTGTGTGTGTGTGTGTGTGTGTGTGTGTGCACATGCATGTGTGTGTGAGTGTAAGAAAGCAATTGAGATAAAATTGACTTTGGGTGAAACTAACAAAATTCCTGATATACGCCATGCTTGTTGACTGAAACAATCTAAGTGAGAAGTTCCCTGTGTTGAAATAATTATCAAAACAAATATGTAAGAGTCATTTCAATGTTAATCAAAACTATTATCATAAATCTTGCTTTCAGATAGATGAAGCTAAAACACAGGGAATCAGAATTTTAGTTTTTAGTTTATGCCACTTTTCTCATGATTACCAAGGTACCTCCCCATGAAACTCTGTCTATTCAGACAATAGAGTAAACAAGAGTAATTGTTTTGTCAGTATGCACACACAGAATACTGGCTAGATAAATGAATATACACAAACCCTAATTCCCTGAAAATTGGTTTGATAATTCTTCTGCACTTTTGTTACAAATTCAGGCATGAGTTTTCTTTAAAATGTTCCTTCTAGGGGTGCCTGGGTGGCTCAGTCAGTTAAGTGTCCGACTTCAGCTCAGGTCATGATCTCACAGTCCATGAGTTTGAGCCCCGCGTCTGGCTCTGTGCTGACAGCTCAGAGCCTGGAGCCTGCTTCAGACTCTGTGTCTCCCTCTCTCTCTGTCCCTCCCCTGCTCGCGCTCCATCTCTCTCTGTCTCAAAAATAAATAAAAGCATGAAAAGAATTTAAAATGTTCCTTCTTTTACACACATTTTTGGTTGAATTTTGTACTTGAACTTTACCACCGTTCCTGGACATCAGTCAGCATCAGCTACTGGTAGACTCTAAAGTTGGTGATATTAGTGCAAGACTTTGGTGCTCAGGATCCCTCCATTCGTGAGTGCTTCATTCCCCCAAACAACTTCCCCACCCAGCCACTTTACCTAAATTGGCTCACGTTATCCCAGTTTTCCATCTTCTAGATTTCTTACACAGATAATAATGCACTACCAATTCCAGGATCACACCCTAATTCCCATCCCAAAGGACTGGGCTTATGAAATTGAAGACCAGTTAGTGGATGGGACTGATCCCTCTTTCTCTTACCCCTTGCTCCTTACTACGTGTCACCCAAAACAGTACCCAACTTAACAACCAACCAAACCTCAAGAGTGTTACCTGCGTTCAAATAATGCATTATATGCTCTATACCATTCTCCTTTTAGCTGCCTGCTCTTGGTCCTCTGGTGTCCAGATGTTTATCATACATCAGGGGAAGGGGGAATGGTATTTAAATGTGAAAGCAGGAGGGCAGAGCTAGGAATATGTAAGAGTATCAGTGAAAATTCAGTGAAGATTGAGCAAAATAGTCTTTGTATGCTTTTCATTAGAGTATTTTTTTCATCAAAAAATTCACGTGCTATTTTTTACCTTCAAAAATTTGAAAAATTCTGGCCTGATTCCAAAACTAAAAGATGAAAGGGAAGGGAGAGAAATGGAGCATGGCTGCTTGATAGAAGTAATGAAGAAAAAAATTAAGAGCTTCCTGCCACTGGAAGCTAAAACTTCCAGAAAGGAAATTGGACAAGGTTTCCACCACTACACCTTCCCACAAAGAGTGACTTCCTTTCAAAGCTCTCCTCTGCCTTTCCCTCAGATAAGATTTGATTTAAGGTATTGGTATTTGCCTTTTTGAGGGTGTGCGTCTCCTAAATGTCTAATAAGAGATGGCATCACCTAACTCTAAGAAGGGTATGTATTTTGCTTTATTTTTATGAACTCTCTGATTTGAAATATAATCATCTTTTTCTGTATGCCCATCTATTGGATTCATTTTTTTGACAGCTAAGTCAAAGAAAAATATGAAATCAAATTATAATCTGGTTTAAATTGTAACTTCAAATAAAATTCATTCTTGTGGTGATTGACACCCAGTGGCATCTGGAGAAGAAATATGGTGTTTCCAACTCACACTGATTAGGAAAAAATAATGGATATTAAGTCAGTACACTAGCCCTAAATAAAATGAATTTCCCACTCAGTCTCATTGTGAAAATGATAATAGCTTTTCAAGTTTCATGATACATAAAACACTACAAATGATGCATAAATTTCTAAATGGAGAAAGAAGAAAGGGAAAGAAAGAGATCCGGGCTCCTTTGTTGAGTATCACACCAGACAAGTTTGTTAATAGGAGACAGACATTTACGAAACTATAAATCTCAGGAGATGGATATATATGAACTGCAATCTCTTTAAAGATTTCCCTTTTGACAATATTTTAAAGTTTACAAACTCCTGTTGCGTGTTATCCTGTCCCCCCTTTTATTCCCCACAAATCTCCATGAAAGAGGTAGTAAATTTTGTGTGTGTGTGTGTGTGTGTGTGTGTGTGTGTGTATATATGTGTGTGTGTGTGTGTGTGTGTGTATGTGTGTGTGTGTGTATATATATATATATATATATATATATATATATATATATATATAGTAGACAGTATAATCTCCATTTTCAGTGGAGAAAACCAATGTCTATAGATACTAAATTTTGTCTGGGTTGTGGATACTGTGTGCAGTTTGAGGATTTGAATAAAAGCTTCTGGTTTGGAACTCCTTTCTTTGCACTCCCTCTGGGTGGAAAGGATACAGGCATAACAGCACTGAGCATCAAAATGTTCTTTGCCCACTATTTCCAAATTCCTACAGCAACTACCATCTGCTTAAGAAAACTTTTTAAGAATATAAACATTGTGTGTGTCATATCTATGTAGTTACAATCAATAAAACAGATATTTATTGAGCATCTATGCTGTGTAAGACACAGCAAATATCACTAACAATGAATAATGACTTGTACCTACCTTCAATGAGCTCTCCCTCGATGGGAGATAAAAGATGAGAATTTAGAACATGGGAATAAAAGAAATCTAGTAAGTAAAACATGGAGGAAAATTCATTTGCTGTAAGAATCAGATGAGGAAGATACAACTTCCACAAAATCAGGGCAGAACAGTTTTACTAAAAGATACTGCATCACAAGTAGGTTTTAAAAAATTGAAAAACAAACATTAAATACAATGGCCATAGTATTTTCAGGCTGAGGGAAAAATATGACAAAAAATTACAGGAACAGTAATATCAGAAGACAGTGTAACATGGAGTGTAGAATATTTGAAGGAAAATTTTGATAAATAAAACTGGAAGCATTGGTGAACACACGGATGACCTTGAACATCAGGGTGAATGTATACTTAAGGAGGCAATGGAGCATCTTCAGAGTTTGCGTTTTGTTCTGTGTGTCTATTTTTTGAACGGGAAGTTAAGTGATCAGATCGCTTTGTCAAAATAAATAAAGCTGCCTAAACACTGTTTTAGAATAAAGAACACAAATGCATGGAATTAGCATGGCAATTATAATAATCTGGGCCAAAGGTAATGACAAGGGGATCCCCAATGGGGGGACAGGGGTGGATTTGCAAACTGTGATCAGGACAAGTCAAACACATGTAAGGACTAACTAGATAGGTATCAGGACAAAAGAGACAGAGTCACAATTGATTGATTTTTCTCCTCGGTTGACTAAAATAATGCTGTTGCTTTTCATAGGATCATAGAATCCCATGGAAATCTGAACTGAAGTAAAAATTGATGGATTCCATTTTTTAGAAACTTGAGAGAGGGGTGCCTGGGTGGCTCAGTCATTTAAGCATCCAACCCTCGGTTTCAGCTCAGTCATGGTTCATGAGTTTGAGCCCCACCATCAGGCTCTGTGCTGACAGCGTGGATCCTGCTTGGGATTCTCTCTCTCCCACTCTCTCTGCCCCTCCCCTGCTCACTCTCTCTCCCTCTCTCTTTCAAAACAAATAAATAAACCTGAAAAAAAGAAACCTGAGAGAAGTATCTTACACTCAAAAAGAGGAAGAATATTTTTAAATCCGATAGGGCTCATTCAAAATTACTGTCTAGGAAAAAGTGTCATGTTTCCCTTCACTCTCACACTAGTACTGCACTCACAACCCTCTTGACCTGGGCCAGTTATCCAACACCGCTGGCTTCCATGGAGTTCTGACGCTATCTACCTGGAGTTAGCATCAGCTCCCACAAGTTAAAGGTTCAGTCCCAGGAGACTGTTCTTTCAGATGACAACTGCAAATACCAGATCATGCCCACTACTTCCCAAAACTGATTATAAATCGGGGTTCCCACAACTGCCTCCTTGGGTTAAATAATGTGCCATAACATCTCACTGACTCCAAGAAATGTGTACTTATGTCTTGCCAGTTGACTTGATTATAAAGGATAGAGATGAACACTCAGATGAAAAGATATGTAGGATGAAGTCCCAAAGAATATCAGGCACAGGAATGTCTGTCCCTGAGACATTGGGTGCACCACCGTTCCAGCACATGGATGTATTTGTCAATCTAAAAGCTCTTCAAACTCTGTACTTTGGGGATTTTTTATGGAGCCATCATCATGTAGTCATGATTGATTATTAATTCAACTCCCAGTCCCTTTCCTCTTATTAAACCCTGGAAGATGGAGCTGGAAGTTCCAAGCTTCTAATCAGGGTTTGGTCCTTCCAGTGGCCAATCCTCATCCTGAAGCCATCCAGGAGCCCACCAAAAGTCGACTCATTAGAACAAAAGATATTCCTATTACCCAGGAAATTCCAAGGGACTTAAAAGCTCTGTCACGAACTGGGGTCAGAGACCAAATATTAGTACAAAAGATGTTTCATGCTTTTATCACTTAGGGAACTACAACGGTTTTAGGAGCTCTGTTCCAAAAAACTGAGATGGAGACTAATAAACATATATATTGTTTATATTATTTAAAAATTATCAATTAGTATTTTTCTTTTGGTATCAATTAGCATTTTGGTTCAACAAGTAGAGAGAAAATTCTGAATTCTTATTAGGGTCAAGGGAAAGTAGTACTGAGTTGTGTTCTTACGAGACAGGACCTAGTAATGTTAATTGATCTTTTTATTGACAGGCCTAAAGTAAATGCACCATTTACCTAATGGGTGATTGATGAGTTTGCCTTCCAAATTGAAAAGAAATATTTCTCACATTCCACTGAATCCCCCTTTCAAATTTAAAGCATAAAGCACATTTAATTTTTTACCAATGTGACAAATGGGGCTTATCAGAACATGACATTTGGGATCCATGCCATGGGGCTATCTTATAAGTGAAAAAGCTTTATAATAAGATACTTCTGCTGCTGCTGCTGCTGCTGCTGCTGCCAGGAATAAGTTCTTCAGTGAGGACTAAGCAGACAGGCATTATGCCAAATTTCACACCAATTCAAATCGTATTTGGACTAACCTTTAGGGATGGAATTGATTTTCTGTAACAAAGTTTTACCACCACTGAGAATATTCAAAAGAAAACACTGCAAGCAATTCTAAAAAGACATTCCTGAACTGTTTTTTTTTTTTTTTTTTTTTTTTGCAATGACAACCTGATTAGAATAAGTTTAGAGCCTCCCATGGTGACTACTTTGAAGGATTAAATATACCTGGGACATTGAATTTCCAGTACTTTTGGTAAAACGTCTATTTAATGATTTTATTATAAAATACATGCATGTAAATGCAATCCTATCTTTACATACACACCCCTGAAGACATACTGCTCCATTTGATATTTGACAGATGTCATATTATTTTCCCAAATGTTTTAAGAATAGCACACTAAAACAGATCTTTCCTAGTATGAAACCCCATGTGAATTTTTAAGGATCACAAAGTCTACCTTTGATTCATTTACACTTTAACTCATCATAATGTCATGCTGTAAGAGACATCTGAAATAAGAAAAGACAGCTAGGTATCTTTCCAATCTTTCATTTCTTAAACACAGAATAACCATCTTAGCTAATTATAACGAAAACTATCTCCTCATAAGATGTAGATCAATTCAATATTCAGAAAAAAAATTCTTTAAGTATAGTCTATGGTGAGAGGGGGGAAAAGAAAGAAAACCTAGGGGCTATCGGAAGTGAAGAGTCTCTTACTTCCATGCCATTAATTACCAGATAAAGAAAGCAGGGAAAGCAGAAAGTAGGAAGTGCTTTATAAACAGGGTGCCCTCCCAGCTTTGGGCCAGAGCTACAGGGAGAGCTGAGTCCTCTGTTTGAAAACCCTATTCTTTTCAGCTAGATAACAACGACCCCTCAAAGAAATCTATGTATCTATATCTGCATCTTTATATATACATAAACAAATACACACACACACACACACACACCTATATACATAGGATATGTGATTGTTTATATACATATGTATGTGTGTGTGCGCGCGCACGTGTGTGTGTGTGTGTGTGTGTGTGTGTGTGTGTGTAGACAGCTAGACATATTGACAGAGAGTAAACTTTAAGGATGGAATTGATTTTCTGGAACCAATTTTACCACAATTGAGAATATTCAAAAGAAAACACAATAGCCCTTATAAGCAATTTTGTATATAACTATAATGCATATGTTTTTATAATTCATATGATACTCATATTATTCATATGTTAATATAATTTCATATATATATGAATATAAAATAAACATTGAAAGTAACATTCTTTGAAGTTTTGCTCAAATCATATTATATTCAAATCTTAGTGGGCTTTTTCCTAAACCAATTTTTTGGGGGGGCAGGGGGTGAGTGCATTTGAGAAAATATTAAGGGTATTGCTATAAATTTATTTTTTAATGTGGTATTTCTGTGAATCTTAGAAAACAGTATAATGTTCTTGTCTTGAATGACTGCCTCTACCTCTCCATATTATTATCTACCTAGAGACATTACCTTCGTATAGGTCAAATCTAAAGTTAGTGCTAAAATGGACCTAAATATTAACAGATTCATAGATGAATTTGCTTCCATTCTAAGCAGAGTGTCTTCCCATTTTTAACTGAGTCTCCACCTTTTTTAAAAATTGAAGTCATTACTGCCTGTCAGTGGAAATGAACATGCTTGAACTCCTGATATAGATGAGAACACATAGTCTGTCACAGGGATAACACATTGGTCATGGGCAGAATTTTAAGAGAACTGTTGGCTATGGCAAGTCACAAAGTCTTATAAACCAGTGTCAAATGATCTGCCTTATCAATGAAAGAATTTCCAATGGTGGTTATTTGATAATCAGTAGCTAAGATTGTCATGCTCTCTCCCCTTCCTCCTCTTGTAGAGATAATAGTAATAGTTTCATTGAGATGTCCCTGAGAAAGAGACAGTGTGTTTCCTGGGTTCAGTATTTTCATTTTAGTAAAATCAGAATTTGAAACTTTAACTTGGTAATTTATTACTTGTTGAGAGCACAAGTTGTAGAATGAGGTCAAGTGTGCTTGAATTCTGGCTTGCTACTTATGAGCTAATTACTCTGAGCAGGTTGCCTAACTACTCAGAGACTGGGTTTCGCAATATACAAGGTGGAAAATGAGAACTCATTAATTCATAAACTTCATTTAAATAATAATAATTGATTCTTTGAAATGCTAGAAAATGCTCTGAAGATGCAAGGATGTGCAGTGACCACACACACAGCAGCCTCCCAGAACTTCTATTCAGTGGGGCAGATAAACCATACCACCCAAGAGTCATAGGGATGGTGGTAAAGTGACAGGATAAGTGTGACAAAGGAGAGGCATTCATGGTATAAGGATATATTATGAGGAGAGTATAGGTTAATTAGGAGTGTCAAGCAAGACTCAGACTTTAGCAATGAGCTGAGATCTGGAAAATACGCAGGAGTCAACCAGTTAAGTAAAGGGGAAAAAAAAAAGTATGCTTTAGCTAACAACTACAATGGCCCCCAAGGTACAAAGAGCATTGGCAGATACAGGGACAGAAAGTTAACCATTGTGCCTGAGGGAAACATACATGTGTATATCTGTGCATGCACATGCACACATGCATTTATGAAAAACATAACACATTGTAAACATAAAGTAGAATCACACTTTATCAATTTCTCTTCAACTTGCTTTTAAAAAATATTATAAGTATAGGTATCTTTCACATCCATATGTATATATCTACTTCCTCCATTTTAATGATTGGGTTAGGTCCCCTCAGATTTAGCATAAGTATTCCTTTATTGATACAAGAATTTGGGTATTTTATGTGTCTTCAATTACAACAATGTGTCAGTGAATGTTCTTGTACCTGTACCTTAGCTCAATCATGTTGATATTTCAGTAAGACAGTCAACTCTTGGTGGTAATTATACTCTGAACACAGCATTGCCTGTGCCCTGGTGGGAATTTTTGTTTAATGAGAAGTAAATAGTTGCATGAATAAATTCATCATTAAAATATTGGCAGACATTCTGAAGAAAAGTAAAGCCTTTTAAGAGGCCAGAGAACCTATTTCAACAGGTACAGTGGGTCAGAGATGGCCTCTTATGCTGAGACAGAGCAGTAGAAATTAGCTGGGAGAGATTGGAATCTGGGGGATTCAGGAAAGAAAGAAAGGGTCATCTTATCTGAAAAAGGTGGCTGAAAACCTTGGCAAAAGGGGCAGAGAGATAGCTTTGAGGAACATGTACACCTGAAGAGCACACTACACCTAAAGAGAATGCCAGAAAATGAGGAAGAGGGAAGACTCAGCTATGAAGAAGCTGCCTTGGTGATGAAAAGCCTTGTGATTATACTTTGTTCTTCGTGCGCAGAAATTACCTGTTCTGTTTGATTCTTTCCTGTTCCCTTTGAACTACTGAAGGTGACTAACCTGGCAACTGTCTTGTAAGTGCTCTGCATCGTTTCCACATTTACACTTTCTTTTAAGCCACCCACTTGCAAAGACCACAGGTTGCACAAAAGAATCACTGGGGAACGGGAGAGCTTAAAAAAAGAAAAAGAAAAAGAAGAAGAAGAAGAAGAAGGGAAAGAGAAAGAGAAAGAAAAAGAAAAAAAAAGAAAAAGAAAAAGAGAAAGAGAAAGAGAGAAAAAGAAAAAGAAAAAGAAAAAGAGAAAGAGAAAGAGAAAGAGAGAAAAAGAAAAAGAAAAAGAGAAAGAAAAAGAGAAAGAAAAAGAAAGAAAAAGAGAAAGAAAAAGAGAAAGAAAAAGAAAAAGAAACTTGCGACACCTGGGTGGCTCAGTCGGTTAAGTGTCCGACTTCAGCTCAGGTCCTGATCTCATGGTTTGTGAGTTCCAGCCCCTCATTGGGCTCTCTGCTGACAGCTCAGAGCCTGGAGCCTGCTTCAGATTCTGTGTCTCCCTCTCTCTCTGCCCCTTCCTCTTTCATGCTCTCTCTCGCTCAAAAGTAAAATAAAAACATTAAAAAATAAAAAATAAATTAAAAAAAAAAAACAATACTTTGGCCTGCCTCCATAAATCCTGATCTAGTCAGTCCAGAGCAGATCCTGGCCATCAGAATTTTTTTTTTAAAGTTCCCCGGGTAGAGTCTGGTTTGAGCACTAGTGTTTTAAGGTGCAGCTTCTTAAACTATAATGTGCATACGGATTACCAAATGCAGACACTGATGCAGATCTGGGGTGGGCCTGAGATTATGTTTTCTTGACATGTTCCCAGTGAGGCTGCTGGAATGAGGAGACACTCTAAATAGCAATGATCTAAGGGACTCAAATTTGGGCTCATGGCCATATAAGCAATAATCTCTCAGACCCAGCAGAGAAGGGGGAAGGGTAAAAGAAAAAACTGGGATAGGGGGTCAGGAGCCCTATATTTTATTACCAACAATACATAAATACAATTTACAAGTATAATTTATAAATTCATGACTTTTGTCCAAGTCACTTTTACTGTCTTAAATACGAAACGAAAACATATGTGTTTCAAAGGTCTCTCTGGAAGAACGAGACAGAAATCTGAATAGATTTGCGGTATATTATCACTATTACTAAGTGTGGTTACTGTTGTCATTGTAGTGACCAATAATTGAGCATATGCTGTGTACCAAACACTGGATTAGGTGCTTTTCCTTTATATTGATTATGGTTTGATTATCTCCATTTACGGAGGAATAATGCATCCTACACAGGGAAAGTTACTTGAAAATGGTTTAGAATTTTACAAATACATTTTATCATCATTACCTTCTTCTGAGGTCTGTTGATCACTTTGATTTAATTGGCTCCTGGTTCTTTGTGATTTATAGCCAGGATCCCTCACCTTCTTCTGTTACTGGTTTGTTCAATTATCCAACTTGAAGCTCTCTTTCACCGAGGCCTGGGGAGTGAAAATGATGCACACAAAATGTATCCAAGGAGATGGTTCTTAAAAGGAAAAGAAAATCCTCTCTTCTCTCCGGTTTCTACATGTGTGTACATGGGTGTACACATGCATGAAAAAAAAAAGCCGAGTCAAGAAAATTCTGACCTTTGCAACACTTTGTTTCCTTTTTTTGTCTGGTTTGCAGGTGTTCTGTGGCATTCAGATTTTTGTGGTTTTAGCATATCTTCGGGGTGGAAGGAATTACTGTTTTGTAGAATTGAAAGTACAAATGTAATTAACATTCCTGTTTTATGGTGTTAGTGATCGTAGAAAACTGATGATTTTTTATTGTAGGTGTGAAATTACACATAAAATGGTTTTAAAACCAAAATGTAAAAAGAAGCCTCTAGTTACTCATTGCTATTAAAAGTGTTATTAATATTTTACATATTAACCTATTCTCCTAAGAATATAATGTCTTTTTCTCTAAAATCCAAAACACAAAAATCCTTTCACTTAGCATAATTCTGTATCACTCTTTGTCTCCTCTACCTATGATCCATACCTTTTTCTTGGTTTCACACCACTATAAAGACAAAAGAAAACCACCAAAAATATGAGAGAGGTGAGTCAATATATATGGAGGGTATTGTTTTGGGAGGAGAGAGAAAATTCTACTCTACCTGATGATAAAAATTTAAGAAATGAAATGACAAATTTTGTCAACTCTCGAAGTCTCTGTGTGCTTCGTAATGGCTAGATATTCAGAATTATTTCAAGAAGTGACAAATTTCCACTTTTCATCAGGGCATTTAACAGTCTGTTAGCCAAAAAATATGCATTTCTTGTGGGATATTTTTTTAAATATAAAGAATGTTTCTTCAATTAGAATGTCATTGCACAAAAATATCAACAGAATGATGCCCATAATCCATAAAGACAGGGGGATAGGGTAGAAGACAGGGGGGATAGGGTAGAAAGAAAGAGCAGGGGAGGGGGAAGAAGGAGAAGGAAAAGGAGGAGGGGAGGAGGAGGGGAGGAGGAGGAAAGAAAAGGCCATACACTCTACGTTATTTAAGAATCACGCAAATTCCATAGCATAAACTGAAGCACTAAAATATTAGAATGCTGTCTAACCTGCAATTCTGCACAAGTGGTAGGCATCCCAACTTGTTACATATTTTTAGCATGCTGGAGCATGGTGACAGAATATCAGGAAAGGAATTATACATAGGGAACTAAACTGAGATTATGCCAATTTTCTTTAAGTACTTTGATGTTGATCTGAACAAGGATTCCCATCTTTGAGAGTAAATACATACAAATTGTTATTGGCTTTCTTTTTGGGACTTTTGAAGATCATAGAGCAAATTGCAGATAGGAACACAACAAAATAGAATTTCTGTTTTCAGCAAGCTTTCCACAAAGTCTCGGTACCAGGGAAAGGAAGGAAACTATTGCTGACAGTTTCATGCAACACGTTTGACCAGCCTAGTGAAATAATTTGACCTTCCCAGACAAAAGACATGTCACAACTAGAAGGTGAAAGTCTGTCAGTCAAGAGCCTCATGTTGCAGAAAGGGGAGAAGGGAAAAGGGACAGAGATCAGGGTTAATATGAACAAGGGAAAATGAAGGACAGAACATTTCTACCAAGAATTTAGGAATACTTGAGGGGTCATCCAGGAAGGAGGTTAGAACAGAACTGTTTTGAGAAGGATCGTGGATAACGAATAATCCAAATAATATATAACGTGAGGACACAAAGGGCTTGAGGTGAAGGGAGTAAGACAATGCAGACACACAAAAAAGGTTAAAAATGTGTAATTCTTTCTGCAATTAGTCCAAAAAAGATGAGATAGGATAGGTGTGATATTCTGTTTTGTCATTACTTCTTGTCCCTAAGAATACCTGCCGATTGTAATCTTAAACTGCTATTTTTAACAATTAACAATCACCATCATCATGTATACAATTACATTGAGTTTCTACTATTTTAAACATGTTTTCTGAATCATGCTATACCTATAATGAAATGCATTAAATAATCTAGTATTAACTGCATTTCTAAAGTGAGGTTAACATTTTTGGTTCACTATATTGCATTTCCATTATACCAGCTAACATCTTCGACCTGGCAAATCTTAGGACATAGGTAGATTTTTCAGGAAGAAGAGTCATGGGCCAATTCAGCCCAGGGCTTGACTTCAAAACCAGTCCATTCTTTGTGCAATGTGTATAAACTTCCTTCATATGAGAACAGGAAATTGGTAAACAAAATCTTCTGAATGAATGAGGGGGTCTCAGTGGGGATGGTGTAGGAGAGAAGATCACTATTACATAATTTGGTTGCCTGAGTCACTGGAAGCAAAATGAGAGAGAAATCTGACTGGCATACAGAGGGCAAAGTCTGGCAATATTTGATTGCTATAAACAGCTTTGCCACATTGTCAGGCCTTTCAATACATATGTTCCAAAAGGACACTGAATTTTAAAACCACAGTAATTCATCAGAGTGGCACACTTCCCACTTGATCACACTCTGTATTAATGTTCTAAAATATGGACAATTAAAAAGGCAATTTTTTTTCTTACTTTTCATTTTACTTCAAATAATTTTTAAGAGCCACTACTTAACCAAAAACAGCTGTATCTTCAAGTCCCAATCATTATTATGGAATCATTTCTAAGACTGCTTTGATTACTTTAATGTGGTTTAATTTTGAACATTCTAGTAAAATCTTATATAGTACACAAATGGAAAAGCCTAGCCAGTCTTAAAAAAGCCTTTAAGAGCATATTTTTTGTTTCTTTCCTTTTTCACATCTTTCATTCATATTGAAATTCCTGAATTCGTTTAGGGCATTTTCCACCAAATAACTTTCTTCAAGGTCTTTTGTATAGAAGACATGTGATCAGATGTTTTATTCAGCAAATGCATGTTAAGCGTACTCTTTTAGGCTGGAACTACCTGAGAATGGTATGAGGGTAAAAAGATATATTCTCTTTTAGTGGCAAAAGAAACTGAAAAGTGGGGGAGAAGTCGTATGATTAGTTTATGACTGATGCTCTCTCTTTGATACAACTAGTGTCAAGTGGCCAAAAAAGTTTGCTGTTTTTTGGGTTATTTTCCTTCTAAATACACATAAAGAGACGACAACATGATATAGTGAAAGAACCTGTTTGGAGTTTGATTGAGGCCTAAATACGTTTGATCCCATGTGTGGGGAAGTTAGTTATCAGATTGGCAATTTCTTTTTTATTTTTATCTTATTTTTATTTATTTTTGAGACAGAGAGAGACAGAGCATGAGTGAGGGAGGGGCAGAGAGAGAGGGAGACACAGAATCTGCAGCAGGCTCCAGGCTCTGAGCTGTCAGCACAGAGTCCTATGTGGGGCTCGAACCCATCAACTGTGAGATCATGACCTGAGCCAAAGTTGGACGCTCAACCAACTGAGCCATGCAGGCACCCCAATTCCTTTCTTTTTATAAAATGAAAATGGGTCTAAAATTTCAAGGGGGTTCTGAAGGTTAGGGAGAATGTAAGTGATAATGGCCTGTTACTGTTTACTACCCAGCTGTCACTAAATAAATAAATAAATAAATAAATAAATAAATAAATAAAATGTGCAAAAAATAAAAATATGATATCAAAATGAAAAACTTCAGTATAAGGAAGGTGTGGGGCACCTGGGTGGCTCAGTTGGTTAAGCATGCGACTTCAGTTCAGGTCATTATCTCATGGTTCCTGAGTTCAAGCCCCACAGGGGGCTCTCTGCTGTCAGTGCAGAGACCAACAGCTTTGGATCCTCTGCCTCTCTCTCTCTCTCTCTGCCCCTCCCCTGCTCTCTCTCTCTCAAAAATAAAGTTAAAGAAAAAAGGAAGGCATAATCGCATTATCAAAAATCCACTTAAATAGTGCTTTATTTGCTCCTAAACAAACTTGTATCATCTAATCTACTTGTAACTGATGCCGAGTAAGTTATTCACTGTCCCTGCCAGCTCAGAGCCCTTTTTGGGACTCTCCTGAGCAAAACCACACTAAAAGAACAATGCTTTTTTTTTTTTTTTTTCTACGTTTATTTATTTTTGGGACAGAGAGAGACAGAGCATGAACGGGGGAGGGGCAGAGAGAGGGAGACACAGAATCGGAAACAGGCTCCAGGCTCTGAGCCATCAGCCCAGAGCCTGACGCGGGGCTCCAACTCCCGGACCGCGAGATCGTGACCTGGCTGAAGTCGGACGCTTAACCGACTGCGCCACCCAGGCGCCCCTAAAAGAACAATGTTCTATGGGCAACCATGGTATGAAAAATGTCTGTGTTGTAAATCAGTGTCTCTAGTTATGTATTTCATAGCAGAATTTCCTGATTAAAAAACACAAGTGTGAAAATGAGATACAATAAGAAATATATTTGGTATTTGTTCTCAATTCCTGGCACAGAGTGCCAAAAACCCTTATAATTTCTTGAGTGATAGAGTGAGAGGAGTATTTTTTGTTATTCATAACGAGCCCCTTTCAACCATACCTAAACTTTGTGATTAGAGGTTTGGGACTTTTAGCCCCACCCCTCAACATCTGGGGAGGGGAGCAGGAATGGAGATTTGGTTCATCACCGGTGGTCAATGATACAACCAGTCATACCTCTGTAACGGAACGTCTATAAAAACGCTGAAGAAAGGAGTTCAGAGAGCTCTCAGTGTGAACAGACCCACATGCTGAGGCCCTGATACACTCCAAATTCCTCACAGACAGAACCTCTTACACTCAGGACACTTCGGACCTCACTCTATGTAGCTCATTGTTCATTTGTATCCTTTACAATATCCTTCATAATAAAATAAGTAATAAATATTTCCCTGGGTTCTGTTAGCCATTACTGCAAATTATCAAACCTGAGGAGGGGGTCATGGGAATTCCTGATTTGTAGCCAAATTAGAAGTATGAGGAGCTTAGGGACCCACGATCTGTGATTGGTAACTGCATTGGGGACCATCTGGTGGGACTCAGCCTTAATTTGCAGGGTCCCCACTAAATCTGGGTAGTGTCATAAATGAATTAAATTGTAGGACACATACTTGGCATCTTCAGGGAATTGGGGAATTACTTCATTTGGAAAACCTACACATTTGGTGGCATAGTGCTGTGAGTAGAGAAAACAGTTGTCCTTTAAGGAGGGTCTGAAGTTAACCTAGGACTCACAATTTTTTCCATTAAAATGTATGTATTTGACCTGCTTTCTAAGTGGTATGACATCTGGGTTATTAAGAAAGTCTTCTACATTAGGTGCAAGGAAGTTCCTCAAGCAAGTAATGGGGATTTTTTTTTCTTTTGTTCTCTAAAGCAGTCCCAAAGAGGCCTCATGCACTTCACAAGGGATAGTATTTTTGTCACAGGGCATTTAATCACAAATCCAAGTATCTTCTTCAAAGGAACCAAGTGAGCCCATTCCTAGCTTTTGACCACAGTTGACCCTTGAAGCACCAAGTTCATATTCTGGCTCAGAAAAGAAAAACTTGACTAAATCCTCTGTCAGGAATTTGACTTAAAAATACAGAGGTCATGAAAAAAGTAGTAGAGGAAATTGAAACTGAAAAGATAACACGCATAGGTGGGTTCACAGCTATGAGACTGTATGGTAAGCCAAAGTTATAAGGAATCATAACCAATGAAGAAATGAGAAGATGAGGCTATGGGGTCATGGTATGGGCCTGGGGAAGGGGAACAACCAGGGATGAAGACCCAGTCCGATCTCCACTGGTCAAGGATTTTAGACGTGGTGCAGATCTAGATCAATAGGACACTTCTAATGGTTTATCCCACCACTAGGGGATAGATTATGCAATTCATTTAGTAGGAGATGACTTTTTTTTTCTCTAACTCTCTAATGAGGACAGAGGAATTGTACAACACAACAACAACAAATGTTTAAAAGAGAAGAATATGCCCATGAAGCAGGGTTAGGAAACAGAACTTAGCATTCAGAAGGAGTTGATCAATCCTCAATGAACCCTGAAGTTTAAAGATCCACAAGTTCTTTTGATGGTGATCTTAGAATAGCATTGGTTCATTCCTTTCCCCAATGTACAGTCAGTCTTCCATAATGGTATCAGATTGTATCAGATTCCTGTTTCTACTCTGTTTTCTTTATACCTCTACATAAACATTCAGTAACTGTTTTACTTTTGATATAAATTTGTTCTCCACTATGAAAAATAACCTAAATAGAATATTCACCTCACTGTTTTCTATATCAGTAATTGTTCCAACTCTTTAGTGGTTGTGTGTGTGTGTGTGTGTGTGTGTGTTTCGTGTTGTGTGCAGGGGAGCAGACCTATTCTTTGTCTTAGTTACTGTGTGTGTTTAACCAATTCACCTTCTATGATGGATACTGTAGTTCTACCATATAAATACATATCATATATACACATATATACACACATATGTACCATATATACACAAGGTGAATATATGTGATATATTCATCAAAGATATATGTATCTTTCTATACACTTCTACCATATAAATTTATACACATATATATACCATATATACCATATATTCACAAAGTGAATATATATATAATATATTCATAACTCATCAACTTAGGCATATATATAAGCCTTAGCTCAAAGGATCTATGACAATGACAATAGGGGTAACTTTTGATACCTGGTCAAACCCAGAAGATAATATGTGAACAGAATAAATTTAGATTTTAGTGGTTAGCCCAAATTATTTTGCTTTTAAAGAAAGACACACTTAAAAAAAGTATACTCTTGAGTTAAAAGCCTTTGGGAGATTTGGAGGCTCAGAAAAATACATGACATTTAGAGTTACCACATTTGTTTCCAAATTTTGAAGAGAGAGAGTAGGTCACGGTAGGCTCTAGAAGATTCTTTAAAGTCTAAAATTAGATGGTAATATTCTATACATTTTAAAGAACATACTAGACACCAGTCAAGGTAAATATTGGTAATTAATTTCTATAAAATCCTTAGTTGGGAAAAAACCTAGAAAATTGATTAAATATATGTATGATTATCATGTTTTATCTGTTTTTTTTACAAATACATGGCAAAGCACATATTATATTCATTGTCACACAATTATCACATAAAGTAGCTTACATGATGACAGAATTTCTGAATTCCACGGCAAATAGAAGACTAAATGTGAGAGAAGCTTGTCAGATGAAATTATATACATTGTCTTCCAAGTCAGTACATAATATGTATTTACAAGATACAAGACACTCAAACTTAACATTTGTATTCAATGCAATATAAAATTGTGTCCAGCCATAGTGCAAAAAATGGAAGTACACATCACAAGGCTTTTAAAGAAGATAAGGGACAATATTTGGTATTTGTGCAGTTTCTCTCTTTCTCTCTGTCTGTCTCTGTCACACACACACACACACACACACACACACACACACACACACAAATTGACACTCAAATCACTGGCATCTCCCACAGCCTCTGATCAATTTTCAAACTGTCAAAAGTGTCATCTGTGATATCAAAGGGTTAGAGGGAATGGGGTGTGTTTCCATAACAGGGACAAGTTAACAAGAAGCTTTATCATTCTATTATTCCTCTTCGGTACAAAATTATAATATCTAACTTTACGCTAACTCTGAAAAATGGATAAGTAACTTAAACATAACTCTACAAAAAACTGTGACTGACGACTATACTAATACTACTCTTTTTTTTTCTGTGTGTAACACACAGACGTTTTAAAAAATGGCTGCATTAAATGGGTTAATTGTAAAAAGAAAAAGAGCCAGTAAAAGATATCTACATACATCTGTTGGAATTCTTAGACAATTAACTGTGTAAGTGGATAACTATTGTGCATATTTCCCATAGGCACACAGAAACATTTCACATGCATATAAAAGGAAAGAATAATAAAATAGCAGGACCATCATTTCTCCTTCTAGAACAAGCTTTTCATCAATATAATTACAATGTGAAATTTATGTATACATCTGAAAAAGAAGGTGGCCAAAAAATTTCAGTTAAGATGGATATTTGAAAAGATTTATAATCTTTAGTAAAAAAAAAACTAAAAAATACATTACTTTTCTGTAGGTCTATTTTTTAATTTTTAAAGTTTATTTTTTAATATTTTTAAGGTTTATTTATTTTTGAGACAGAGAGAGACAGAGCATGAACGGGGGAGGGTCAGAGAGAGAGGGAGACACAGAATCCGAAGCAGGATCCAGGCTCTCAGCTGTCAGCACAGAGCCCGATGCGGGGCTTGAACTCATGGATCGTGAGATCGTGACCTGAGCTGAAGTCGGACGCTTAACCGACTGAGCCACTGACGTGCCCCAATTATTTTTTTTTCAGAGAGAGAGAGAGAGAGAGAGAGAGAGAGACAGAGAGAGAAAGAGAATCCCATGCAGGATCTGTGCTGTCAGTGCACAGCCCAACATGGGGCTTGATCTCATAAACCAGGAGATCATGACCTGAGCTGAAATCAAGAGTCAGATGCTTAAACGACTGAGCCAGGAGCCCTTGTATGTCTTTTTTTTTAAGTTTATTTATTTATTTTGAGAGGGAGAGAGAATGGGGGACAGGCAGAGATACACGGAGAGATAGAAAATCCTAAGCAGATTCTGCACTGTAGGTGCAGAGCCTGATTCGGGGCTTGAACTCACAAACTGTGAGATCATGACCTGAGCCAAAATCAAGCATCAGACCTTAACCGACTGAGCCACCCAGGTGCCCCTTCTCTATGTCCATAAAAGTGGTGTGAAGTCATCACAATGATCATCATTAAATCTAATTTCAGTGACAACCGACATATCTGGTACCAGTAAAAAATAAAATAATTTTGGGGCACCTGGGTGGCTCAGTCGGTTGAGCATCCAACTCTTGATTTCACCTCAGATCATGATCTCATGGTTCGTGGGATCAAGTGCAGGCCTGCTTGGGATTCCGTCTCTCTCTTTCTCTCTGCCCCTTTCCCACTCTCACTCTCTCTCCCTCTCTCAACATATTTTTAAAAATAAATACAATTAATGTTATACTATTAATAAAAGTAAATGTATTTAAAATATATTTAGATATTCTTTAACTTACCCTTATAATATTTCTATTTGAGAATGTTTTATAATATAAAATAATAGTTTCTGGTGTGCGTATGTGTATGTACATGTGTAAAACAAATAAACACAACTCATACTTTGGGAATCCAAGCTTTGTTTTTTTTTTTGTTTTGTTTTGTTTTTGTCGTTGTTTCTGTTACTACTTATCATTGTCAAGTTGTAAAATTTGAAAACCACCACTCAAGCCAACCCAATGAAAATTATGCATTAAGATAAACTTAACCAACAATACTCAATTTTTATTACATTTTTAGAAGAATCAATATTTTATATTTTATGGCATGGAGAAATTAAAATATTAAGTATTGAAAATATAAATAAATAATAGTTAATTTTAAAAGTCAGAAGGACCTAACAGTAAAGGAAAATCAACTTGTTTCTATTTGTCCAAACTTAAATGAAATATTAACTCCTAAATTCAGAGGTGTCTTTAGAGAAACTATAATTTAATCTTTCATCACATTCAAGATTTCCCTCTACAGCATTCCTAATAGTCAACATTTAGAACTACTTTGTCATTGCTATTCAGTCCCAGGAGGCCATTCCCTTGCCAAACAACTGTTTTTATAGGATAGATCATTCTAATCATTAGACTCTTTTTCATAATAGAAATTTACATCCCTTTCTTCTTGGTCTTATTTATGTTCCCCAGACCCAGACTAATCCAGAGGAGAGATCTATTCCAGATACAGTTGATAGAATACTTGGAAGTATCATATATGGTGTTCGGTCTTCTCTCTTGGCTTAATATTTTCATATACTTCACATAATCTTTTTTATAAATGCCTTTTCCTTTCATTATATTAACATAATATGATTTAGAACTTTCCCTAAGTGTACTGGTCAAAACTGTAGACTTGATTCTAATAATAGTCTTGATTATGTAAATTTTTGCCAAGAGTATTTGGATTGTAATCACTTTTGTATCCACCATGACACACAATAACATTGCAGTTCGCATATAAGTCTCAGTAACCATGTTCACAATGATTACGTATACTGTTCCACATGAATCTCATTGACACAGAAGACAACATAGCTATGAATCTTTGTATTTCTATGAACTCATCCTAACACCTAAGACCCTGTGAGACTCATAAGCAGATCTATTCTCCTAAAGGATAAACATGCTTATGTTTATTGTATACCTGTTTTCCAGGCTGGGTTTCTTGGAAACATGGCTCTCCACCCCCAACCTCCTCTCTAATTCCCATCCCTCACCTACAAGAACTGTCATTTTTGGTAGGAGATTTTTTTTTTCCATTTTACAAATGAACTGCCTTTAACAGAGTAGCTGGGGTTACTTAGAAGTGGGGAGGAACAGAAGAGATATTGTGGTAAATTAACAGAGGTGACCGTATGACCTTCCACGAAGAGGATGTAAAGTATACAGAATTTCAGAGGAACTCAAAGAAAAACAGATATATGAAAAAGGCAAAATGACAATATGCCCAGAATGAAGTTTTACCATGCTCTGAAGCCTGTTGTAAGCAAGCTTTATTCTATAATGGTTACAATGAGACTCACCACTCATGTCTGTCTGCAGAAAACCGATCTAATGAGAATACATACCAAATGTCCAGCTTACAGTATTTTTCTGATAAGGATGCTCAGTGTGGGGAAAAAAAGATTGGGGGATTTTATGGTACATAATAATACCATCTGAAATGAGAGATCAGGGGTGGAAGTGCAGCCCGGAGAGTAGAAGCTGGAGCCAAATGTGAACAAAATGAGTTGATAATTGAATATTTATTGATATTGCAATATGCTTGACACTAACAATGTGCATAGGGTTCCAGGGCAAGTATAAATGTTGGCCTCGGCATTGGGTGAGCTTATCTTTTATCAAGGAGATGATGACAGTGATAATGATGTAACGAGATGATGATGACGATCTATATCTAATCGGAACTGAGTGCTTACCACTCTGACAAGTATTATTCAATTTTCATAGAATAATTACTCATTTTCAGATAACAAAATTTACCGCAATGAATTGCCTACCAGTCAGGTAAAGTCACAGAAATGTGGACACCAAGGCACATAAACATTAAATAACTTAGGCATTAATCTAAGCTAATGAATGATTTGTTAAAACAATATTTCACACTAGGTATAACTGTAAGCCCATGCATTGAACCACAGCTGCATCATATCGAGTAGCAAGTAGAAATAATAAAAGACTTTTTTCCCAGAATTCAATACATTTGGTAATATAATGTATTATATTATGCAAAATCTGGGGTCTCAGATGATTCAGATTTATGTTAATGTTTGAGAGGACCTGAACTAGGGAAATGTAGGGGCATTGCTAGCGGCTCTGATGGTCCACTTTGCACCCATTCCAGATGTATGGTGGGAGGCTGTTTTATATACTCCTAAAAGTTTCGTTTTCCTTCTTTCAGATTTGCAGGAAATGTGACAAAAATATTTTTGGATTAGCTAAATACAAGAAAAACGTTGTCTTTATGCATCTTTAAACAACGACAATGAATTAGATATAAACTAAAGCCTTCGTGAAAAAGACAATATTATAGACTGACAATACTCCAGACTGCTGGAGAAAGTTAAAAAAGATAGATATCATTATTATGAGTCAGAAGTAGATCCCACAGGGAGGGATTCATGAAGAAAATAGGCTATGAGCCAGGCTTTCACTGATGGCTATAATTTAGACCAGCAGAGGGCAGAAGTCAGGGTATCTTAGACTGGAAAAAAGCGAACAATGAGCAAGGTTACAGAAGCAGAATTGTTAAGGAATGTAAGGGACAGAAAAGGAGATGGCATGTTGCAAACAAGCGTGGAAACGGTCAATGTGGATGAAGATAGATGAAGAGACCGTAGCTACACAGTGGCGAGCCTTGAAGACCAGAGAGAACCCTACACAGCAGGCACATTCTTAGGTCAACTTAAGAAAGAGTACATAAGAGTTCTGAGAAGAGTACTGGTATATTGAAAGTCATGGAAAGGCACACAAAATGATCAGAAGGAGAAGGGACCAATGTTAGCGAAATCTGTTAACAACTTACAGCAGCGAATGAGGTATAAAATGATGAGGGTCTCCAATAAGAATATGGTGAGGTAAATAAGAAAGATGACTTTAAATGAATTTTGAAAATCTCTACACTGCAGAGGATTTTTATCAGAAGATCTGTGAATGGACTGAACACTTACTTTGTCCCCATGGAATTCTGTGAAAGAAATTAAGCTTAAATGCTGGTAGCTATAGAAGTAAGAAAGAAAAATTTCAGTAATATGAACAGACTCAACTTTTTTCAAGAAAACTATAGTTTGCACTCAAATGCAACATTCTCTGCTCTACTAGATTTTCTTAAGGAATAAAGGCCCCTTGAGAATATTAGATGTTTCTGAAAAAGTTTGGATATAAGTACCTTGATAGAATTTAGAGCTCATTTTTAGTGAACAGAAATGGGAATTTTTCAATTGCCATTTTATCATCCTGAAATAGTTAATGACCTTTATCACCAGGGAATAGTGTGAAAGAGGATGAAAATAAGTTGGTATTATGAATTTAGCTCTAACTGGCATTTTATCTTGTGATATGTACAATATTTTACTTTTATAATGGTTACATGCTTTATCTCTCTTCACGTGTCTTAGTTGAAAACAATTCTAAATCGAAAAGCACAGGAAAATGAGTATATAGCTTGAGGACTTGTGTTGAATTGTGAGAATATAAATCACTCAAAACAAAATGGGGATAGGAGCAATGTTTACATGTAAATTGCATGTGAGGCAGATGTGTTAGCAGATGTGTTTTGTTCTTTTGAATAGCCTCAAAGTTTAAATTAAATTTTGGAAATGAAAAGACAACAAAAAGGTTACTATCTGTTATAATGGATGTCTTGATTTCAAATGTAATATTGTCTCTTTCACAAAAGCTTTAGTTTACATCTAATTCATTGTCGTTGTTTAAAGACGCATAAAGACAACGTTTTTCTTGTATTTAGCTAATCCAAAAATATTTTTGTCACATTTCCTGCAAATCTGAAGGAAGGAAAATGAAACTTTCAGAAGTATATAAAACAGCCTCCCACCATACATCTGGAATGGGTGCAAACTGGACCATCAGAGTCGCTAGCAATGCCCCGGCATTTCCCTAGTTTAGGTCCTCTCAAACTTTAACATAAATCTGAATAGTCTGAGACCACAGATTTTGCATTTTCTAACACACTTGTAGGTGACGTTGATGGGGCTGGTCTTTGGACCTCGTGCTCAGTAGTGAGGCTTAGAACAGGTTTCTCTAACTTGGCACTATTGGTACTTTGAGTAATTGTTGTGGGGACCGTCACATGCATTGTAGGATGTTTAGCAGCAAGGATGTTTTCACCAACCAAAATGTCTCTAGGCATTGCCAAATGTATCCTGAGAGGCAAAAATCATCGCGAGTTGAGAATCACTGTTCTAGAATACTCATTCACCTGTTCTTCCAGACCAGTGGCTTCCCTTTGGGGTATCTGTATCTCACGGAGTACACAAAGCCTTTCCGTAACATAAACAGTTCTAAGGAAATCAGTATCCCAATGGAGAACTTCCATATGTACTCTTCCTTAAATATATCTAAAAAACATGCCTACAGCATAGGTAGTAGGCAATTTCTTCTTTCCTATTCCCTCTTCACAGTCATCCTCAAAAACTTCATGAAAGGTCCATCTCACAAGCATCCTGAATCTTACCATGGTGCACTGCCCCGTAAACAAAAACTGTGGGACACCAAGCTAAAGAATGATTCCAGAATTTGAAGCCTCAGGGACAAAGAGCCCTTGTTGGGATCCCTTGTTGGGATACATGTATTTATCTTTCCTCCATTATTCTGCTAAGGACAAACTACAGTGTTTAGAAACAATGTACTTTGGCTAATGGCAATATATTCCGAAATCACACATATGGTAATATATTGTAAAGTGATGCAGCAGAAATACTGGAAATTTTTATTTAACTTAGTCACCTCTTCCTTCCTTCCCTTTGTTATTATCAAAGAAAGAATCCTAAAGAAGTACCTTGTGAAACCAAAGCAGACAGTACTATATATAAAAAAAAAAAAATCAAAAGAGGCAGTTCACCAAAAGAACAAACATATTTCCAGAGTCTATGTCCTATATTTATTTATCATGGAATTAGAATTTAGAGTAAGACAGATATCATAGAGTTATGCACGAACACTATTATTTGAATTGAAAATAAAGTAAAAATTTTCTGAAAAAATATACCTGAGTTGGACAAATGGTTAGAAAATTAGGACTTGCTTTTCCAATTAGATTTTCTGACAGGTATGTTTTGTAAACTGAAGGAGCTAAAGCTATAGCTAAAAAGTTTGATGAAAATATGTTTAAGATACATGTTAAAATAAAAACAATGTATCAAAAGTTATTATTCTAGAAAAGGCATATATAAAACATTTTGAAATTTACAATCGTTTCCAATTATACAGGTTTAACAAAGGAACTCTAGGTGAAAAAGCAATATGCATAATAAATTGTGATTTAATAAATCTTAGTGAAACTTTCAAAAAATATTTCCTAGGCACTGAGAAAGTGAATGACTCTAATAATTTGGGGGGGGGGAGGATTTTGCAAGCAGAACTTTCTATGATTTTTTTAACTGCACCAAACTTAGAGGGTCTAGTTGAATTTTTAAGTGATAATTAGAAATGATTCTCAATGATTTAACATTCTTAGTTGCTATATATTTGAAAGTAAGTTAAAAAATATGTTTGTTTACATGAACATAGTTTCTTAAGGGTTTACAAGCATACAAAATGTAACCGATGTTGAGCCCTGAATCATTATCATAATAAAGCAGTATTTATCCACCCAGATACGCGAACTTTGATACAGAAAGTCCAGCCACTTCATTAAATGCGCTTTCGGTAACAGTCCGTGTCTGCTGCAGTGATGGAAAAATGCTCTCCGGATTTCTCTTCAAGAAGGGAATCTCTGTTGAGCAGCAGGCCTTGCAGCTACCCCAAAGTCCTCAGCTGTTAGTGCCTTTGAGACCTGATGTGTCAGCTCTCCAGCCAGGGCCATGTTCTTCCTGGACAACCCTCCAGCCACTGACTGGGCTTGGCCACTGTGGCTCTGAGCACGGTTTCTCTAATGGGTGATTTTTCTCCGCAGTCTCCAGTGAGTTGGCAAGACTTGGCCAGACATACCTTGTGATCTGAGGCTCTGCCACACAATCCCTCCTCTGTCTGTTACTTTTCTCAGGTATTCTCCATTACCCCACCCTCACTTCATACCTCTGGTGGTTCTAACTCACTGTGTGTGTGCTTCCAGAGGGATCCAACAGAATACAGTGTTTGACAGTTTCATAATCTTTCATTTGTAATGATATATTGTTACACTTATCAATTGAGTGCAAACACTGTTAAAGTTGTTTCACTCCAGAAGAAAATTTTAAACTCTTGGCTTATGTAGCATAGTAAAATTGTAAAGCCGGTTTGCGTACTTAGTTTTCTTACACAGAAGTATGAGAGGGTGAGTAACAAAAGATTTTCAAGCATCATTATGTGTCCTTAGGCTTGAATTCTGGAGTTCCATTTCAAAGAGAAAAAGAGATAATGTTAACATTTCCGATAAAGGAAAAACCTGTGCATATAACATTTTTAAGTGGATGGTGGGTTTAGAAGAGTTATTTAGATTCCATCAAATGCATTTTTTATTTTTATATCATTTTATTTTTTTAATATTTATTTTGGATAGAGAGAGACTGAACATGAGCAGGGGAAAGGGCAGAGAGAGAGGGAGACACTGATTCTGAACAGACTCCAGGCTCCTAGCTGTCAGCACAGAACCTGACACGGGGCTTGAACACACAAATGGTGAGATCGTGACCTCAGCCAAAGCGGACGCTTAAGTGACTGAGCCACCCAGGTGCCCCCACTGAATGCATTTTTTCAATGACGCAAAGTTTTATTTTAACAATGTCAGTAATTACCTAAATCAGAAACTATCTTTTGTTAATACTTAAAATTAGGGTAAAAAATTGTAGAGATTAATTTTAAAACGTTGACAGGAATCAAAAGTACTTCTCAGATTTCATTTACAGGGAAAATCCAAATAACACTGTAAGTCCTGCTGTCATAAATGGTTATTTTCTTTCATATTTCTGGTTTCTCCTCCTGTTACTTCCATTATCTGATAAATTGGCTTCTGACTTCACAGATAAAAGAGAATCACCCAGGAGAAAAGCTCTGTCTATTTCATCCATTTCTCTACTTTCTAGTGTTGGGGACCCATGTACTGGCTTTTTCTCCAGTGATTATGGAGGGCTGTACCTTCTTCCCTTGTGTAAGGTCAACTCCTCCATTTATGCACTAGTAGTAAGCTTTTCATATAGTCGAAACTCCCCTGCAGCAAGTCTACTCTTTTTCTCTGTTAAAAACAAACAAAAAGCCTCTCTGGACCTCTCGTGCCACTCTAGCTACCATCCCATTTTGGTGCTCCCCTGAACATTCTAACCAAACTTTCACCACCAGACTTGAGCCAGACAGCTGCTCACAAGGTCTCCAATGCGCAAGTCAGTTCTCAATCTTCAGTACTTGATCAATCTAGCAGCATTCCACATACTTGTTCACTCCCTCCTCTTGACTCTCTTCACTTTCCTTCATGGTCAACAGACTGCCGCTCCTCTCCAGCAACCCGCCCTCCCCACCCTCCCATCTCTGTGCTGGTCGCTGGCATTCCTTCCCTGTTGCCTTTGCTACATCTCCTGCTTTTCTCACCTTTTAAAAGTTGGAGTGACCCAGGGAGAACGCTTGGGCCTCTCTTCTTTGCTACCTATATTCACTAGCTCGGAGAGCTCTCACCCAGCCTCACGAACTTAAATAAGCAGAAGATTCCCACTTTTAAATCTCTAGCCTGGACTTCTCCTCTGACTACAGATTCATGTATCTGTCTTATCTACACCATCTGTACTTGGCTGTCTGAGAAGCACTGCATAGATCACAGGTGATAAAATCCTTGGATTATTAGCTCCTTGGCTAACACTACACTTAAAATGTATCAGCTATTTAAATTTTCCTCTATTTTCACAATATACCTGGAGTCTCACTGCATTAGGGTAACACTACAGCCTGGGTCTGAACAGTTATTATATTTTGCCAAAGTTGTACTGTAATAGTCTCTGCAATGGTTCTCTGAAAGTTTATTATGAACACAGCATACAAAATTAGAGCAGAAGTCAGATCATGGCTTTATTGTGCTCAAAATCCCCCAAGTCTCCCCATTTACTCAGGGTAAGGGCCAAAGTCCCTATAAAGCATCAACAAGACTCCTCATAATCCTTCCACCCCCTTCACCCTATTCATCTCTCTGACCTCATTGCCTAGTACTCTCCACCTTGTTCACTCAGTCTCTGACCACATCGGCCTCCTTGCTGCGTCCATGACAGCCATGCTTCCATACAGGGCCTCCACAATTACTATTTTCTGCCCGGAACAGTCTCCTTCTGGATATCTACAGGATTCCAATCTGGTCCTCATTCACGTCTATAAATGTCACTGTTACAAAGAGGAACTTCCTCGTCACCATGTTTAAAATTGCCGCCACCCCCCACCACCCTCGTGGTACATTCATTCCTCGCTTTATTTTTCTTCGTGGCACTATGAAGTTATTATATATGTGTGTGTACAATATTTATAACCCCTTCTCTTAGAATGAAAAACCCATGAAGACAGAGATGTTTCTATATTTTTTCACAGTATTAGAGTCTTATGCTATAGAATGTACTCTTTAAATTATCTGTACCGTGAGTAAATAAATGAAAATCACACAAGGAGAGCCAAAAATGACAAATCTTTCTTTATTTGCTTGTGAGAATCCATTTAAAGAAATCCTCTCGGCTGGATCAGATGAGTCACAGGTGGCCAAAAAATCAACTGTAAAGAATTTAGAACTGTCGATTTCAACTACTATCCTCTTTTCCTTGAGCAAACACATGAATAAAGTATGCAACTATTATATATTAAAATGTAGTTTGTTGGTCTTTTGGAGATGACAATGAAAAAGTTGAACTATTTTCAAATTGAAACAATAGAACATTGAACTCATACCTGTTTTTTAGGCTATTTTTGTTTATGTAATTAAACTCATTTTAAGATTGCAGAGGCAGAAGGCTGATTTCCTCACTGTTTATTGTATAAATGGAAACTTTCATTGTGTCTCTAGAACTAGAGTAAGTAGTTTTAGGACAATAGTAGATAAAATCAGAGAGATAAAGTGTCACTGACCTCCTACTCACTCAAAATTCAATCTAATTCCCTTGCAAAGAATCTTTGTTCAGCGGAAGTAACTGCAGCGATGTCTGTGAATTTCCAATGAAATGAGTAACACTATGTGATCATGAAAAGACAGCCTTTCCCTTTCAAGTAATTTAGATACCTGTCACTTAAGAATGTGGGATGCTGAAATGCCAGGCACCAGAAAGAGTGACTTAATAGATTTCAAGAAATATTGCAAGTGCCCTATCTTAGAACTAATGGTAGAGTTTTGAATTCCATCCATTCCACCAACTAATCCATTCTTCATTAAATTTTAAAAAATGTGCTTGGCAATTGAAGTGCTATTGATTTTGAAACTATGGCACATGAAGAAGTTGTTATGCTAGTGTTGTTTCCTGTATTTGCTTTAAAAAGTTGGGACACACAGAGTAAAGCACTTTAACTTAAGTAGATATAGCTGAGTCAACATTTATCCAGGGTACTTTGCTCTAAGCCCAGGGTGACAGAAAGAAAAACATAAAATTGTAATCATTAAGCTCTTGAGAACATTCTAATGAACAGTGACTGACTTCTGAACACCACAGGGTAAAATTTGAGAACTTCCTAAAATAAAAAAGATAATAAGCTGCCGGTGTAAAGGATCCAATATTTTGAGAGTGAACACTGAATTGAACTCCTCTACTCCCATATGGGAGATGTATGTGTGGAAGAGGAGAGATTGGACATGAACACATTCCCCAACTGCAGCATGGAGAAGGCAGTTTGATTCCACTGCTATATGGTTTGTATACAAAGCCAATGTCTTTGGTTCTCTGAGTACAACTTTTGCAGAGACAGCAAGGAAAATAATAAAGCAAATACTTTAGAATCATTCTACATCCCAGGAGAAGTGAATTGCACCCAGTCAGTGGGTTTTGCTTATAAGGTGAGTAGAGAGAAGAAACATTTTTTTTTTCTAACAGCTGGTGAAATGATATCATCTCCAAAGCTGAATGGGGAGAGATTCTCCATAAATATCACCATCCCACATTCCAACTACCTGGCAAAAATTTATGTGAACTTTATTTTTTCTGCTTAACAACACCTGCCAATCTTACTCCCTTAAATTATCTTTAGGACATATTATTAATCTGTCTCAGTAAGGAGATTCAACATTTTCCATAGATAGTTAAGTTCTTCACTCAAAATGTAAAATGGAAAAGAAAAACCATAAATATTCCTTATTGACAAAATGTGTCAATTAATGTATGTCACAAGAGAATGCAAACTCTAACTTTAGAGGCTAACTCTCCTATCTTCTCTTCAATGTTAAAGCTTAAATTATCATCACCATAAAACCAGTTATTTCAACTAAGGCTAAAGGAAACCAAAATCTAAATTAAATCTGTAGAACTGTACTTTCCAATTTGGTAGCCATATATAGCCTATTTTAATTAAAATTTAAAAAAGTAAAATTTGGTTCTCCACTCAAACTAGCTACATTTCAAGAACTCCATAGTCACATGTAGTTTGTGGCTACCATACTGGATAACACTGACCAAGTGCTACACATATGTATATATACATACACGTACACACACATATATACATATATAATACCGTATAAAATATATAATTACTCTATAAAATATAAAATTACACAATGATACAATCAGGGATACTGGAAGAGAATGAGAAAGACCATTTGGTTCATCTGGAAAGACAATTTAAAGCATTCATATATGCCCTTGAAACCTCCAGCTGAGGCAACTAAAAAATCCTCAGCCATTATCCAGGATTGTTAATTACGAAGAAGTTCATCATATTGATAGTGGTTTTCCTGAAAAGTGTTAAGTTTATAAAGTAAAAAAATCAATTCTTTCTATTATAATAAACAAAAGAGAGAAATTATATTTAAGAACAACCATTAATTATGTCTCACCCTTTCTGATTCAGACTAAACAGACTACATGTTGTGAGTTAAATTCAGAAAACCATACGTTTTTATTATTGCCTTAAGTCATGAAATCCATAAATAGACATGGTATTCCATCAATATTTTGATTAGGAGAGACTACCAGACCTACCCCTGGCAATTTTTCAGAAGAAACATGCTATGTCTTCAATTATTCATCTTAATGTTTGAATGTCACTCACATATTTAATATTTAGGTGGTTTCTCTTTGTCTACATAGTTTCATGTGAAGGCCACTTTTAAAGTGTGTAAGTAACTTTAGTTAGATTTAAGTTAAAATGTGGATTTTACCAGTTGAAAATTGCTTTTCCTTGAGAAATTTCTCTGAGATGGCAGACTAGGTTGTAATAAAGTCAAATGTTTTGTCCCTCTTTCTATTTGTCAATCTGGGTCTTAAGAAGCAGTAGAACTGAATGTCAACTCCAGGAGCTCCAACATCAGAGGCTAAATATATAGGAACAGTAATTAAGAAAGCTGGTGAGAATCACAAAAGCTGATGCTCTTGTTTTGAAATCTGTTTGGTTTTATCTGTGTCTCATTTTTTGGTTTCACCTTCTTTCTTAAAAAACAAGCAAACAAACATTTAAAAAGTGAAGTGGGCTATATTTTGGGAGAAAAAAAAAGTTAGAAACAAAGGAGTGGCCAGAAGCAGTTCATGATAAGGAAGGGAAAACATGTGGTAATCAAGAAAGTAAAACAAAAACAAAAACAAAACAAAACAAACAAACCAAAAAACACACCACACTCATAAATAGATAAATAGGAGACTTTAATTGAAGAATGGCCTATGTCTTCATAAATCCTTTTGTTCTGTAAAATATGTGATTGTTATAATCTGTATAACCCATATTTCCCTATGTTTTACCAGCCTATAGGTACAAATAGGCCACATTCATAAGCAAGTTTAAGTTAGAATTAGAAGGTTCTTTGCCCAACATGGCTTGTCCCAACCCTCATATCTCCTTAAGTTATTTATGCAAGTCACAGAATAATTTCATGCCTAAGCAAGCCTACTTAGGAAACTATTTGCTGCTTCCACCAACAATGTTCTCTACAAAAATAGTATTAGTGGTAGACCTAGAACATTCAGGGTGCCATTCTCAAGCTCTTTTCCAGTCTGTGGTCAGAACAGGTATGGAGATTTTAAAAGAGTTATCTTACAAGCTGTCTCTTATACCCTGTCACCTGCAGTGCTATAAATTTATCCAGAAGTGCAACTCCAAAATCCCGTTCTCCAGAGCGCATAAAACCAAGCCTTCAGACTAAAAGCTCTCATGTTTTCCTCTTGTATCACCTTCCTTCTCCCTCAAAAACATAAAGACACAAGATTTATTCTCTTACAGAAAAAAATCAATCAACCAACTGATCTCTTATGTGTATCTTATTGTTCAAATGGAACAATATGAAAGAGAACTTATGTCTCTTATGAAAGAGAACTGTGGAGTGTTCTATATGCCATAAATTTACTATGCTTCCCTGTAAGTTAGCAGCCAGCTGTTATGTTTGACACTAGACTGGAATAGGCCTGAGGGTTGGGAGAAGAATTGAGGTTGCTGTTTTGTGTGCATGCAGATTTTCTCATTTAGACAATGGGTTAATAAAGTTGCCTCAATCTTCAATCTAATGTAGGGCTCAACTTACCTCTATAGAGCTAAGGATGCTAGATGGGGACATGAAAGTAAAAATATTTTTCCCCATGGGGTGCTGGGTGACTCAGTTGGTTAAGCATCCTACTCTAGATTTTGGCTCAGGTCCTGATCTCAAGGTTGTGAGATTGAGCCCTGCCTTGGGCTCCATACCAGGCATGGAGCTTGCTTAAGATTCTCTCTCTCTCCCTCTGCCCCTCCCCTCCCTTAAAAAAATATATTTTCCCCTTATGGTGAGCATTTAATTATTTTATATGGTAACAAGGAGATGTGATATATATATATATATATATATATATATATATATATATATATATATAATTTTAGTCGTGTTTTGTATTTTTTCCCTATTATAGACTCTCTAAAAATGTTCTAATTTTGCTCCTCCCAACCTCGCTACTCAATGCAAATTTATAAAAGTAATGTTAATCTATGACTCCCATAAATTGCTTGATTCTGGTCACTGAAAACCCTCTTCTCTATCAACATACATGATATTGAGTACTGCACTGCCCTAGTCAAGAAGAAAACTCCATTGTTTATTCTAGAAACAACAGTTTAGTGGATGAGGGACTAATGTCTGAGCAACACATTGTTGTTGTATGTCAGAATTTTATAGAAACCCTAGGCTCCAAAAGAACAGCTAATAAAAATTTTCCCTTTCTAGCATACAATATAAACACCTGAGGTCATCTTTTTGGAGTAAAGGTATTACGTAAATATTAGAGCCATGTTAATAACTTTCTAGTGCACATGCCTGCCACATGCTTGCACATATAGACTTTTTTAAACCAGTGAATGGATTCAGACTCAAAAAATGTAATTTCTTTATTAAAATGAAGTTTATTGTTTCTTGTTATGAATGGCAATAAATTTTTTGTAGATATTTGGAAAATACAAGAAAAAATCAGTCTTTGATCTACTTTCCAGAGGTCCCACCTGTTACCTGTGTGATCCATTGACTTTCTTACACATTCTCTCACTGAAACTATGCTGGTTCAGTAACCCTAAGCTTAAGATATCAACACAGCTCTTATCTGCTCTACCTTCCATATGCACAGAAGATTATTTCCAAAAGGTTGTTAGTGCCTAGTTCCCTCCTTTGGTCTTAGACTAAATAGTGAAGAATGAAGGGTGTAGGCAGGGAAACCACAAAAAAGATGCAGGGGTGTTTTTGTTGGTTTTGTTTTCCAAAAAGACCATAAGAGGCTGTTTATATTATGGCAAGCTTTGATTTGAACAGGTGGTTCTTTGAGACTCATTTGGTACAAAATGAATCTGATTATTTGCAAAGTATGGGACTAAGTAGACCAAGGTGTGACTTAAATGTAGATCAGTTGACTTCATTGAGCAATAGCAAATGTCTACATCTCATGGTCATAAACTTTCACCTGACATCTAGAGAAACATCTTTCAAACATCTGCTGTTGTTCCAAAGGAATCAGGGGAGAAAAAAGCACATTGATCAAAGATGCAAATCTAAGTCATCACACAAGGGGTCTTAAAGGGAAGTTTTATTAAGTTCTACAGGTAGTAAATGATTATATATACATATGTACATATATATGTGTATACACACACACACACACACACACACACACACACACATGGACTTAGGAACAAAAGATGTGGCTTATGCATGTTCATTGCAGAGATCATCCTGCCTCTCTACTTGAAATTCTCCAATGGCTCTTCATTTCCTACAAGGCAAAGTACAATGTTCTAGGTGTAATATATAATGCCCACCACAACCTCTTTGTTATTTACCTCTCCAGCGTCCTCTTCCACCATTCACATTTAATTCCAAACTGACTTTATTTCTCTGAATGCATGGCACTGCAATCTGCCTTTGCACTTTTACTCATGCTGTTACTTCATCAGTTTTCCTTAAAGAATCAGGCCAATTGGGAGCGCCTGGGTGGCTCAGTCGGTTGAGCGTCCGACTTAGGCTCAGGTCATGATCTCACAGTTCGTGAGTTTGAGCTCTGCATCAGGCTCTGTGCTGACAGCATAGAGCCTGAAGCCTGCTTGGAATTCTGTCTCCCTCTCTCTCTGCTCCTCCCCCACTCATGATCTCTTTCTCTCTCTCTCTCTCTCTCTCTGGGTCTCTGTCTCTGTCTGTCTCTCCTTCAAAAAAAAAAAAATCAGGCCAGTTAACACTGCCTCTTAGAAGCCTTCCTTGATAACTCTCCTACAGTGGATATTGATGGTGTCCTACCCAGATGCCCTTTACTGACAATGTGCTCATATGTGTCATCTGTTGGCATATTGGACAATCACAACTCACCGTTTCACTCTCCTTTGACTTTGAATTTCCTTCAGTCAAATTAGAGCCTTTTTTCCTACAGCAAGATACAGCCAACTGCAGCTAGGCTGTAGTTCAAATCCAAGCCATCACCTGTTTCTGTGAGTAACTGGAACACTGCCAAGCTCATTTATTTACACATAGTCTTTCACACTACAATGGCAGAGTCATCATTGCAACAGATACTAAATGGCCCAAAAAGACTAAAACATTAACTATTTATATTTTTACAAAAAATTTTTGATGATCGCTAGAGGGTACAAAATGTGGGAAAGACTGTGTTGTAATTCATGCTCCAAAGTTAGCTTCTCATAGGATCATACTGAAGCTGAACTCCAGCCAAGACTACATTACTCTTTAGCTTTCCCCCCCATCCTATTCTGCTTCCTTCATTCCTTTCCTGAGAACACTCCTAGAATAAAGCCTTTAAGGATTCACTGATCCAAGTTCTACTTCTTGAAAACCTAAGACAGTTAGTACCTGAAGTAGAGAGCAGACATTAATGATGGGATTCCAGAGTTGACTTCTTACTGATGAAGAGCAACCATGGCTTCCTTACTAACTGTGGGAGGAGTTTTGATAGTCTCTGCATCCCTTACATGCATCTGTGTGATTTCTAGTCTAGGACTTTCTCATGTGTGCTGGGATGGGAAGAGGTGGAAATGGATGCATTGACTGGTGCAATATTTGGGATAAAATGAGAAATGAGGTAGAAATAGAAAGCACATATGGAATTGGGTGGCTACTACTATGCATCATTAAATCCATGAAAAGAAAAAATAAAAATAACATGCTTAGATCTATTAACAAACAAGTGAAAGCACAGTGTGAGAATCAGGACTCCTTAGACTCACTCAATGAGAATCCATCTCCTGAACATCAGGCACAGCTGAAGATCAGAGATCCTAAATTCTCAGCCAAGGTAAGTCTACTACGCCAGAATCGAGGCTCTGATAGGGAAAGCAAGGACTTTGAGACTAGATACAGAAACAATCTGGAAAGAACTTTCTATATTCAAAGACCTAGATTCCCCAGTTTCTTCAAACCCCGTGGGCCTGTTGAAGTGGCCCTTACTGGAAGAAATAGTCCTCCCTTTTGTTTGACGATTATACAAAGGCCTCAAATCTGCTAATGCCTTTCAGGACATGTTTGCCCTTCTGAGGATGTTACCATCTCACCTCCCATGCAGCACATTCATAATCAGAGTCACAGCTCAGCAACCAGCTGATGACTTACTGGGCCTGTTATAGGAAAGAAGATGCCATTTGTCAAGGAGCAGTAGGACTGGCCACCACGTATACCACAGAATCTGAAGTGAACTTAAGGAGTGGAATCTAAGGATACGGTTAAAAGCAAATGGAGAGAACAGCATATAACACTGATAAGGGAGGGCTAATTGACACATGGCCACTTAGTACTCTAGCAAGGGTCTTGTGTTATATGTAACACACTGTTGGCATGGCCCAAATGGCTTAGCTGATTGGCCAGTGACCTGGCTGGAACAGCAAGATTGGAGAAGTCAGCAACAAGATCTGGGAAAGATGCATGTGGGCACAAGTGATGAGTTTCTTTGAACTATATCAACACCCACCAGAAAACATCCACTACAGAGGTGGCACTAAACCAAGTGAACAGAATGACTCACTGAGTAATTATGAGCCAGCTCCTTTACTTGGCTAACTACTGGCCAATGAACTTTTGGAAAGAGTAACCATGGCTAAGGAAGAAAACATTATGTTAAGTATTCTTCTCTCTCTCTCTCTCTCTCTCTCTCTCTCTCTCCTCTGTCCTCTCTCCTCTCTCTCTCTCTCTCTCACACACACACACACACAAATAAGGAGGAGGAGGAAAAGAGGAAGGGGAGATAGAGAAGGAGAAGAAGGAAATGTTCAGAGGTGATAGATAACATTATAATAATGATTTCACTGGTGTATTCTTATTTATAAACTCATCAAGTGGTGTATGTTAGTACAACCTTGTTTTTATGTCAATCACACGTCAATAAAGTGGCCTAAAAAAAAGGAAAAAAAAAAAAAAGAGAGAGTGAGAAAGAGAGTGGCCACAGAGGCAGAGATGGAGATAAACATTGTTTTAATACCATGAGCAATCTCCCACCAGGTCTGAGATTCCACAGTGAATGCAGAAAAATACCCATATCATCATCTTCCATACACATTGCCATATTTATGATGATGTTTTAATTGGGTTTGTTTAAAGATATGAAGAATGTACAATCCAAGCTTCTCTAAATATGCCTCTTGCACTGTCCTTGATGCATTTGTGAAAGTTGATTCTCAGCTTAACCTTTAACATTTTGCTAATTCCTACAACCTTAGCCTAAGATTGCACCATAAAATAAGCCTCAGGTTATCTGTTATTTCAGCTTTTTTTCTTTGATAAGGTAGCATTCCATAAGGGTAAGAATTTTCCTGTAATGAGATACATTTGTGATGAAAGCTTCTGCTATATTTCTGTCTATACACAATAAATTTAAGAATAAGATCATGGGCCCTTGCCTTGAATCTGTGCACAGAATGAAACAGAGAGGGGCTAGAGAGTCTGTTTTTACTAATCATCATTATTCTGTAAAAATGTCAACTCTCCTCTCATTTTTATCCCATGTGGACTTTATCACAGTCCTCTCTCTGCCTTTCATTAAATGAGACCCCTGCTCGGTTGTCCTTATGCCCCAAAGTGGGTCATCCAAGGTCAAGGCTAAATTGTAATGGGGGCAGAGAACCTAAAGGAAGGATGCCCTGGATTTACTCCCCTTGAAGGGGAGGGTGAAAGGATATCTTGATCAAAGCAGTAATTTTGGAACTGAAAATCGGGATGTAATGTTTTCTTTATTGTTTAATCATGGGATGAACCTAGAAATTCACAGCCTTCTGATATAATTTGTAGCAAAATTTCTTTTTGGGGTGCAGAACAAAAATTAGGAACATACAAGCCTACTTTTAAAGTGTGAATGAGGCATTTTAAAAATGTATATTCTGAAGCAAGATACAATGAAGCTGTATTTCCGAAGAAACATGTATTTTGCTAAAAAGTGAGTTCTTAATCATCATCTAAAGTACATTTTCCTTTTGAGAATTGTTTGGCTCAAAACTTTATAAAACGTGTAAATGTAATAAATATGTTTGGATAAGATTTCCCTGTAATTTCCACCAGCACTAAATATTCACGCAAATTCACTCATATATCAAGATGTAGATAAAGCAAAGGTTTTGAAATCAGAATTGATTTTAAATCCAAGCTTTGGAAATGAATACTCTCTAATTAAACTCTCTGAACTTCAGTTTCCTCATCTGTAAATGGGGATACTCCACCTTAAAATTTTGTTTTGACTACAAATTTGATGACATGCATCAAAGTGCCCAATATAGATGTGGGATATCAGTTGATCTTTGTTTTTTTTTCCTATTATTATTCTCTTCCTTTCCTCTGGAAAATAAGAAATAAATTGATTCCTCTCTTATTAGTGCATGAATATGTGTGACTTTTGCAACATTTTCACAGTTTTGTTCTTTTTTTTTTTTGAAAATCAAATTTGGGCTATTTTTTTTTTCCTTTTTACAATGTAATCAGGCTGAGGTAGATATAAGAAATACCTTTTATGTGATATTGAAGTTCAATTTCTGAAACTAAAACTATATATATAACAGTAACTTCTTAGGGATTATTGCTTTCTGAGGCAAAGTGCTACAATAGAAATTATCTTTGACTTCCAACGAAGTCTGGATTTGATTCACCATCTATAGAAATTATCGAACTTCATATTTCTTGACTAGGAAATAAACACAATACAATTAGCACTGTGTCAAAATGAGTTAATTGTAAAAGTGCTAAGAAAAATATAGAGTATTAGTTACCTTTGAAATAAAAGTTAGCTACCTCAGTGAAAATTAATTTCTCCACATAATTTAATCTAAAATATTGATGAGATTATATATTTTTAAAAAATAGTAATATTTTGTCATTATTTTTACCCTTATTGCTTCTCTTACAGTCTCCTGAGAAGAGCTGATTAAACAGGAATGTGAAGGAAAAAAAAAAAACAGAACTGTCATTATTTTTACTTTGAGCTCAAGACATAGTAACATATATCTAAAATTGACTTACTTCATTAAATCAGTCAGTCAAATTCTGATCCTTGAAATAGATGTAGACATCTCAATAAATAATAAACACAAATGCCAGAGAAAACCACCATAATATCCTCCCAGAAAATATTAGAATGAATTAAATCAAATTTATATTAAAATTTTCATTTGTATGTAGCCATATATTAGATAATTTTGAGGAATATTATAACTTTAGTTGTTTTTGTTTTTGTTTTTTCATTTTTACCTAGGAATCCTAACTGATGCAACATTGAGAACTTTAATATCACCAGTAACCTACAGATCAAGAGGTGTCAACAACTTAAACATAGTTTGCAGCTATTTTTAAGTTCAGTTAGTTTCTCCTCCTGGGCATATGGACACAAAACCAAAAAATACCCTTCTGTAGGCTTCTATAAGCCTTCTTTTCCTTCCAGAGGGCGCTGATGAGGCCCAAACTGAGTAATGTCATAGGACGTTCATCTCCATTTTGAAGTGCATACATGATCTGGATCTGTTTATTTAGAAGCTTCAGATTCTCTTGGGTTATTTAAGCACATAGAAATAAAAGGGAAAAAGGAACTAAGACATATGTTTTCCTGTAAGACAGTGGAGAATCAAAACAATAGTTAGCAGGTACAGATGATAGGTCAGGCCTTTTCCTTCAAAATTTTCCTTATATATTCTTCCCATTACATTTCATTTCTAAATTGAAGGTTGAGATAAATTCAACTTATATCCAATTTTCTTGCTGAATGTGATAGGAGATATGACTACACTCCCTATTAGATCCTGCACTAAATTTCTTAGATAATCCCTGATAAAAGAAATGAGCACCATGCAACAGATTTCTTCAGAGCCATCTCTGTATGACAAGGGGACAATTTTTGTGTTAAAAAGGAACTCTACTATCTGAAAAATATGTGAACTTTGAGCATCAGAATCTTGGGACTCTGGGAGTAGGGTTGGTAGTGTGCTACAAATGTTATAACATGGATGAGCCATGAGGACACTATGCTAAGTGAAATAAGTCATAAAAAGACAAACCCAGTATGATTCCAATTATGTGAAGTATCTATAGTAGTTAAACTCACAGAGACAGAAAATAGAATCGTGGCTGTCAGGGGCTGGTGATAGAGGAAAATGTGGTGGTGTTTAATGGGTATACAGTTTCACTTTTTGCAAGGTGAAAATTGTTCTGGCTGTTCTGAGTGCCTACTGATCACTTCCCTCTCACATATTGACTCAGGAAATATGATCAACTAGATCTTTGTATTTCACCTTCTATAGCCACTGCCATTTTTTTTAAATCTTACTCTAATGCCTAATACTTTGCAAGTTTTCCCTAATAGATACAGTACACCTCTTGCAAGCCATCTCTCCTTCTGATTCATGGATTCACTCCTGACTGTACTTTAGAATCATGATGAGAGCTTTAATTTTAAGGCTCAGCCTTACCCTAGACCATCTAAATCAGATATGCTTGGTGTAAGGCCAGGATATTTTCATGTTTAAAAGTCTGATCAGGTGTGGTTTGAGGACAACTGGTTAAACCTTTCCTTATTTTTCCTCCCATTTAGTCGTACCTTTCTTTGTCCCATTCCCTCTAGGTCTTAAGAAAAAGAGAAATTTGGGGTTCAGTCAGTTAAGCACCTGACTGTTGCTTTTGGCTCAGGTCATAACCCCAGGCCCCACAGATTTGGACTCCACAATGAGTGTGGAGCCTGCCTAAGACTGACTGACTGACTCTCTGTTTCTTTCTCTCTCTCTCTCTCTCTCTCTCTCTCTCTCTCTCTCTCTCTCTCTCTCCCTCTCCCCCCTCGGTCCTCTCCCCCACTTATGTTCTCACTGTGTCTAAAATACAAATAAATTTTAAAAAGAAAAAGAGAAATTAATGTTTCATTAATCCATCCTTAGGTGTTAGTAATTGATATTACATAAAAATTATCTGTTCTTGGGTGAAAAAACAGATATAAGTATTTGTATTAGCAAAATATAATGACAATGAATGGTAATTCCTTGTATTGGAAATATGTTCTTTCAGTCTTTAACTAAGTAGATTATTTTTGCTCTTTCTCATAAATATGTTGGAGTTGATTACCTACCCCATCTATAATTGAGTATATCCTAAGATGTATATTTCAGATGTGGCAGATTTTTATTATTCTCTTTGAAAAAAATGGCAAGCATCAAAATATGTATGCCATAGCCTTTTCCGAACCACAAAATCACATTCTTTAGTCAAATAAGTTTAGAACAGCCTTCCTCTTATAATCCTCTCCTGGAAATTAACATTCCTTGGTTTGTGAAAGACCCACAATAGTCTCAAAACCAAATAAACACAGGCTTCTTTGTATATTACTTAACATTTTAATATATTTAATATCATAACCATTCATTAAAGTATGTCTGAATGCTAGTGTTCAGTAGAACACCATTTGGAAGATGTCATTATACAGTGTTATGGGCTGAATTCTTTACACCAAATATCTGTATGTTGAGGTCCTAACTCCCAGTATCTCAAAATGTACCTGTATTTGAATATAGGGTCTTTCAAGTGCTAATGAAGGTTAAATGATGACATTAGAATTGTCCCTAATTCAATATAATTGGTTCCTTATATGAAAAATAATTATTAGGACATAGATAAGACTATATGAAAGCAGAAGGAGAATAAAAGAAAAGAAAGGAAAGAGCCCTCAAAATGAAAGCAGTTCTATAAATACTTTGATCTTAGGCTTCTAGCCTCCAGAGCTTTGAAAAATAAATTTCTATTGTTTAAGCCACCCAATCAATGGTACTTTGTTATGGTAGCCCTAACAACATATATATGATAAAGTCATATATTGCATGTTTTCAGAAATTTCCTATTTTTAATGAAAGTATATGTTAAAAGAAGTTAATTAGGATATAGTTAATAAAAATCTAATATCAATAATTATAATATTAATACTACTGTATATTTCCAGTGCACTGTAGCCTGTAAAACATGGCATTCCTTGTTATTCCTAATAACCTGAAGTCAGGGTAAGAAGTATCTTTCATAAATGAGGTGAAGGTCAGATAGAAGTTAAGTGATTTATACAAAACCACATGTCCAGAGACAGGACCAGAGCCCAGGCCCTCTGATTCCATGCCCAGGATTAAAACATAGAATGAAGTTGTTATTACAGAATTGTCTCACCATAAAAAATCAATAGCCCTTCCCAAATGGTAAATTAATAGCCCACTTGTTCATTTAAGAATTACCCCACTAAGAATAATTAACAGGCTTCCATCTGTGGGATTTTTTTTTTTCTGGAAGCCATCATCTATAAAGAAAATTTTAATGAATCATTTAGAATTTAGATAAAAAATACTCTACCATCGGATTGTTTGTTCAATATACAACAGAAGTCTTTATAATGTGTTTGTAAATATTTCTAGGGAAACTATATTAATACAACTCCTAGTAAAAGTGTGCAGCTGTGAAATGAGGAACATGAGAATATTGAAACTAGGTAACACAGTGAACTAAAAGAGAAGGGAGATGACATAAATTAAGCATGAAAAGAATGAGAGATTGCAGAGTCTGGGGGAAAAGATGTTATTCTATAATGTCAAATACAAACTATGACTTTATTTTACCTGATATATTGGGAATTTATTTTTTTAATTTTTTATTTAAATTACAATTAGTGAACATACAGTGTGATATTAGTTTCAAGTGTACAACATAGTGATTCAACAATGCCCTACAGCAAGTGCAGTCCTTCATACCCATCACCCACCCTGTACCCACCTCCCCTCTGATAACCATCAGTTTGCTGATATATTGGGAATTTGAACCCAATATATATGCCCAATATATATGCTCACTACATAATGCCTGAAGATATTTAACAAATTAGGATATATATTAAAGCAAACTACTGAAAAAGAAAGCATTTTGCACAATACGATTTTCACTGCAACATCAATTCACCATCACGATCTAGACAATGTATCACTCTGATCTGCCCCATGTATACTAGAGATAACTAGGAATGCAGGTATCCATATATGCAATAATGGGTAAATGAATGTGTCATACAACTTATTAATACACAGGTCTTGAAGTATTTAAATTTCTGATACAGTTTTGAGTCATGATAACTTACATGTGCCAACTAATCAGTATATTATGAGTCAATAAATAACCAATGTTCTTTTCTACTTCCATTAATTTTTAAGAGTATTAATTAATAAGATTATCTCCATTTAATGTTTCTATATTTATTAGGGTTAACATTTGTATGTTTTAGAAAATGCAGAAGGAAACAAACAAACAAAAAGCTATAAAGCTTGTAAGTGGCCCTCAATATGCCACCTGTCTTCAGAGTAAAGCTTCTCCTTTAGATGAATTTAAGGTATTTGTTTACTTTCATTATAATAAAGCACCATTATTACCTACTCACTCATGTGCATTTGAATCATGACAGGAAGAGGTGTCAGCACCTACATAAAGATGACCATTCTACACATGATCAAAATTACAACATAATGATTAATATCATGCCGAAAGGGAAAAGCAAGATTTCCAGAAAAAGATCCATGAAGGGATTCAGTTGAGTCATGTTTTAACTAGAAAGCAGAGGTTATTTCTGAAGAGATGAGACTTAATTATACTAAAGTATTTGTAATCAGTATTGGACTATTTTTCCAGGCCTACAATTGAATATTTCAAAATGTTGGAATCAAAGCACACTTTCCATTTGATCTATACAGAACCCATCAGCGTTTACATTAACTCAGTGAACTATTTCATAGTATTGTCAATTTCTCATCAACTAGTGCAAAAAATGGGCTTATAGAAATGACATTCCCTTTATTTCTGGTTGTGTCAACTTAAATGATCAATGTGAGAAAATACCACATAATCAAAAAATGTCTTCCGTATTTTAGTATTTTAACTGTAATATTTATCAACAAGTTCACCACAATTTTGATCACAAAAATGTTGAACATACCAAACCTCAACAGAAGGGCAACAAATAAATACATTGTAGAGCATTTATGTACCATGTGATAATACTATGTCATTATAATGTGTATTAACAGATTTGAATAAGTCCATAATACACTTATAATAAAACGTGGCAATAAACACAGATAAAATGTGGCAGGAAACCCTAAACAAATATGAGATCACTCGTATAAAAATGCATTGAAAATGTATCAAAAATATCTTCAATGGTGTCTCTTTATAAAGATTAGAGATGATTTGGGGGTACCTGGGTGATTTGGTTGAGTAACTGATTCTTGGTTTTGGCTCAGGTTCAAGATCTCACACATTCCTGAGATTAAGACCCACGTCGGGCTCTACACTGATGGCACAGAGCCTACTTGGGATTCTGTCTCTCCCTCTCTCTCTCTCTGCTCCTCCCCTTGCTTGCATGCAATTTTTCAGCCAGAACATCACTTAACCTCTCTGAGTCTGATGACTTTGTGTAGTGTGGGGAAAACATTGTCTATATCGCATGCACCCTTTCAGACCTACCACTGACCTACCACTGCAGACCCAAGCACTGGACAACTTCATTTCTCATGCAGAAGCAAGCTGTCCCCACAAATGTAACCCTGTCATTTTGCAGTGGAGAAATACGGGGCTGATTTCTTACCTTTTTCCTGCAACTGTGAAGATAAGAATAGTTACTTAATATTAATGAAATCTGACTCTCTGACTTTCTTCTGCTTAATTTTGCATTTAAAAATAAACACAATTATTCAAGTCTTTTAACAAGTGTTATCAGCCTTCCCTTCATGTTTGATGACTCTGTCCCAAATCTATGACTGTGTGTAATGATTCCAAAACCATTAATCTGATGAAGCCAACCAGTAATCAATGCAGAAACAAAGACAAAAATGCAAAAGCATTCCAAGTGAGCTTTGACAAAAATGACTATATCTACAAAGTATTCCAATTTCTCTAATTGGTTAACAAGGGAATGCACTGGGAGAAAATGATCTACTGAATATAATACTTCAATAAATGAATTCCCCAGGATCTCACATTTTAAATGATCTGATTAGTAGAAATTTAAAAGTCGAACAAAATTCTCTAAGTGTACATTTCAACTCCCCACATATTGCATGTAATGCATGTAAGACACTTTTTCAATGATATGTTAAATAAACTGGTTATGACACAGAAAGATAGGGAAGAGAGAGGGGGCTGTTAGGACTACATTAGAAAGAGGGAGAAAAGATGGAACTTAAAATTATTTGCTTTGAACCATCCATCAAAAGATTATTAAGTGACTATAGCAGGAGGTTTCGCATGTTGGTAATACTGTCTCCTCTACTACGAACTTTGGTCTTCTACTGTTATAAAGAGGATATCAAAACTTCCACTGGAAAATCACTGTCAATTCCTGCTCCATCTATAACATCTCTATGTGTTGGAGAGAGGTGCAGCCTGCAATGTCTCTGGAATTCTCTAAATTCCACCTGCATCGTCTCATTCAGTTCAGGACATAAATACTATCTTATCTTCAACACTCCCAAGTTTATCTACTCATCAAGTTTCTCTGTCACTCAAATGTTCAATTGCTTTTTATACATCTTCATTTCAGTGAAATTTAACTTAGTCCCTATCCTACAAAGTAATCCTGATCTCATAGTCACCTTTGAAGCCTTTTCCATGTCAGTTACAGGCAATAACTTTAATGAGCTGCTAAGGGCAAAATCTTGTAGTCATCCTTAACTGTCTCTTTCCCTTGCCTTCATCCTTCAGTCTATGATCTAGTTCTACTAGTTTTGAAATTAAAAAGATATCTAGGAGCACCTGGGTGGCTCAACCAGTTAAGTATTCAACTCTTGGTTTCAGCTCAAGTCATGAACTCACAGTTGGTTCATCAGTTCAAGCCCCGATCAGGTTCCGCACTATCAGCAAGGAGCCTGCTTGGAATTCTCTCTTTCTCCCTCTCCCTCTGCTCCTCCCCTGCTCACTCTCTCTCAAAATAAATAAACTTAAAAATAATTTCTTAAAAAATATATCCCAAATCTAGACACTTCTATCTCCATTACTATAGTGCCAAAAAAAAAAAAAAATGGAGACAATGTTATTAACTATTAGATTTAAAAGAATAGATCACATCAAAATAGGCATTGCATTAGTATGTAGCAGAAAAACAAAAATAATTTTAGGACTATGGAATTAATCAGCTGCTATTAAAAACAAAAGGCTTCTATGATAAAAAAAATTTAACATTGTGTTAAACAGTTTAAGTTCATTTGTTATTAGGTTTCTACAGAGCTTTTATTTTTATTTTTTTAATGTTTATTTATTTTTGAGAGAAAGGGAGACAGAATGCGAGCAGGAAAGGGGCAGAGAGAGGAGACACAGAATCCAAAGCAGGCTCTGAGCTGTCAGCACAGAGCCCAATGTGGGACTTGAACTCATGAACTGTGAGATCATGACCGGAGCTAAAGTCAGAGGTTTAACTGACTGAGCCACCCAGGTGCCCCTCTACAGCTTTTAATATAGAAATATTCATCAAGAATTTCATGGAGGACAATATAATAAAAAGGCTACTGAAAACACAATGGAACATAAAATCAATTTATTCGAGGAGAATTCTAATTTAAGAAATATAGCCTTCAAAAAAACTTGCAGATATATGTTTGTTTTTACTTCCAAATTCAAGATATTTATCCAGCATCAACTTTGTTCTTGTTTTTGTGGTTGTTGTTCGACCTTTTACTTTCCCAAACTCTGAACATTGGAATATCCCAAGATTTAGTTCTATTTTTTTAATTTGTTTTTAATTTTTAATTTTTTTTAACGTTTATTTATTTTTGAGACAGAGAGAGACAGAGCTTGAACGGGGGAGGGGCAGAGAGAGAGTGAGACACCGAATCGGAAACAGGCTCCAGGCTCTGAGCCATCAGCCCAGAGCCCGACGCGGGGCTCGAACTCACGGACCGCGAGATCGTGACCTGGCTGAAGTCGGACGCTTAACCGACTGCGCCACCCAGGCGCCCCTTAATTTTTAAATTTTCAATTTTTTTTTTTTTAGAGAGAGAGAGAGAGAGAGTGTGTGTGTGTGTGTCTGTGTGTGTGTACGTGCAAGTGGGGGAGAGGGGCAGAGGGAGACAGGCAGGGTGCAGAGGGAAAGAGAATCCCAAGCAGGCTCTACCCCTCCCCTGCTCACTCTCTCTGTCTCTCTCAAAATAAATAAAAAAATAAAAATAAAAAAAAATAAATCTCTTCACACACACACACACACACACACACACACACAAACACACACACATACACACACCCTATTGGTTCTGTTTTTCTGGAGCACCTTAATTGGTACAACTACTTACCTGATATTATGCATTCCTTTGTGTATTTTTTCTCCCTGTATCATTAAACTGGAAATTTGTGAGACAAATTTTGTTTCATTGATGCACTATTACATATCATCTTCTAGAAATGTGTCAGCGACATAAGATCTCACAAAATGTGTGTTGAGTGAATAAATACTATTTTTGACAAGTTATGTCAGGATAATTAAAGCAAAATAACAACCAAACAGAAAAACAAATAGCACTTACTTTAGTAAGTCAACCATTGTACTTCTGTGTTTTTCACAGTATTTGTAATAAACGGTCTGCATATGTCCTTATGCAAAGTGTAAAATTAATAAGCAATATCTTGCATGACTTCTTATTTAACTCCACAGTCTTTCAGTATACATTTAATATGTGCCAGGAATTTTCACGTGTTATATTTAATACACATAAACATCTTACAAGGTAGGAAACTGTATTTAAAATACAAGAATACTAAAGTTCAAAATGATAATCAGGATAAAACCTACTTTTGTCATAAGGCTGAGTGCAATACTGCATTTAATAAGAAAGTCAGGTTAAAATATAAACTTTGTTAATAGAGTGAACGTAGATAATCAGAAGAAACAAATATTCTCGTGTTTCATTTAAATTTCCAATGTCATTGAGTGCATTATGCTTTGCTTCATTTTGCTACAAAGAAACAATTATATTATGGGATGAGGGGTTGTCAAGAGTTATATGAGATCATTTATATGAGAGATCCTATTGTAATTTATTAACAGATGTGGAATATGAAAATTGCAAAGTTTGAATTCTTCAAATTGACTCTTGATTTTAAAAGCCAATTAAAGATGCAAATAAATATTAAATATGCATGTTAAGACTGTGAATGAAGCACACACTGACCTCGTGACTTGATAGACAGATAGATAAGGGCAAAAGCTGAAAAATATTAATTAGTAGGAACCATGATGTCTGTAAGGATATAATTAGCTGTGATGGTGCTACTTCATATGAATTTTATACTTATTCTATCCTCAAATTATAAAGTTTATCAGAATTTCTCACGTGACTTCCTACCTTTGTGACAATGACTTATACATCGACCATTAAAACTCAAGGCGATAGTTTCTGTTTATTTTTGTAGGAAAATATATTTATTCATCTATATTTGTTGTAGAAAATTTAGTTTTATTTATTTAGCTCACTAACTATGACTTTGCTGATTGTGCTATAATGAACTCAACAAGCATAAAACCTGGTGATTAGCCACCTGGTTCCCTCCATGTAATAATTATCACACAAGTTTTTTTTGTTTTGTTTTTTTAATGACCATGGCAAAGACATTCTTATAGCCCAACACCAAATTTTGACTTTTTCTTTAATAGTACCTACCATATTATGCAGAGGGTGCTCAAATAAATGTGGATTCAACACAAATTACCAGAGTTCACCGTACCAAAGAAACAAATGAAGAAAAAACAAAACAAACAAACAAAGGCATTGAAACCATTTTGTTAGTAACTTATACATTTATATGAGGGCTGATCTCAACTACCCTGATTATTTTCTTCATATCAGCACACAAATTGCCATTGTTACCGTTTGGATATATTTTCGAATATCCAACTATACTACTATAAGAACTGACAGCCTATGAAAAGTCTGAACTTGCTTATAATTTTTCTAATAATGGAACTCAGAGCCAGGAATTTATCAAACACTTGCACTTTCCTCATAATGTTTGGGGATATTTGGAAAACATTTTACAATCTTCACTGTTCAAAGGAAAACACTGTCTTTGCTTGTAATGACCAAAGCATTTACTTTTTTTGGAAATGTTTTCAACCCAAAGAAAAAGGTTTTCATTTAGAAATGTAAACATTTTGGCTGTCAGGGAGGTACCAAATAAAAGATTCCCTGATTGCTTTAAATGAGCCATTTAGAAAACCCTTGCCAATGTAGACACAGTTAGTCAGTATTCTACAATGTGTCAAAGCGTTCCACCTTCTTTGGTGCTTTGTAAATCACACCAGGGATTTGAGTAAATTAAGTTAGTTTTTTCACTAGAAACCAGATGTTGTACCTCCACTGAGTTTTATTTGGGAAAACAATGCATTATTAAGTGACTATGAGCCATGCAATCAGGAAGAAATATTGCATCTGGGTGTCAAAATTTATGCCAAGTTTCAACCTGCTGCAATAGAAAGTCTTCAAAGTAATACTTAACCCCCGCTAACAGAAGTCTGGAAATAACATAAAATGATTACTAAATTTTCTAAATTCCAAAGATGCGTGACAGACCATAGACAAAGGTCAAAAGCATCCCTATAAGAGTTAGCAAACAGAATGAGTTGTCTAAAATGAAACAGGATGTGTGTGTGTGTGTGTGTGTGTGTGTGTGTGTGTGTGTGTGTGTGTGTGTCTGGGCACGCATGCACACATGTGTGTCAAAAAGCCCATGTCAATAAAGCCAAATGGAATCAGAGACCCAACTGAGCCAGCACATCAAGATCCTAGAAGGTAACTAATCAAACTATGTAGAAAAGAAAGGGTAAAAAAGGGAAGTTTGAAGTTAGAATGGAGGGAAGCAAAAGAAAAGGAAGGAAGGTGGGAGAGAAGGAATGAAGCATGAAGAGAGGGAGAAAAGAAAGGAAGAAGAAATGAAAAGAGGAAAGAGGCAGAAACAAAGGAAAGAAACATTTAGAAATTGGAAGCATATTTATCAACTCAAATGTATGTCTAAGACCTCCCAGATTGTGGCTGTAAGTAATTGCACTTTCCCCACCCACAAGATTTCTAACTACTAAGAGATTTGTCCCCTTAAGAATATTCCAGTTTTGGGGCACCTGGGTGGCTCAGTCAGTTCAGCATCTGACTTCTGCTCAGGTCATGATCTCACAGTTTGTGAGTTCAAGCCCCACGTCGGGCTCTGTGCTGACAGCTCAGAGCCCGGAACCTGTTTCGGATTCTGTGTCTCACTCTCTCTCTGCCCCTCCCCTGTTCACACTCTGTCTCTTTTTCTCTCAAAAATAAACATTAAAAATTTTTTAAAAAAGAATATATCAGTTTTTCTGGGCATCCTCCAAAGAGCATCTCACAACTTGTCCACTGCAAATCATGATATAGGGTCTGTTCCATTCCTCTCCTCTTGCTTTTATGTTTACTTGACCCTGCTAAAGGAGCCTGTGAAGTCAAATTCTAAAAACTTGCAGCTGCTGCCCATTATGTTACTTCCATTGTTCTTTTCCTAAGGATGTTAAATCATGTGGTATAAGGTATCTTCCGTGTATCCTCAAGGAATTCTGAGATATGTTGAAATACAAGATGTTGATAGTTTGTACGAAAGAATAGGAGAATGACCTCTTCCATGATTAAGGTTCCTATTTTCTGGGTCTCTAGCCACAAGCACAGATGACTGTCAGTCTAGGTGACATACTCTTTCTTGAATGGTTAAGTCAGCTTCTGGCTCTTTCTTCTCTACTGTAGGAAATCAAACCTAACCCAAGGAGCTGGCCTTGAAACACATGTTTTCTCACATCTTAGTCTCCCACTATTCGCATCATTTCCTAACCCCAAACTCTTTACTTTTCCAAATTTTCAAAGAAAAACAGTGCCTTCACATGCCAGTCTATGTACAAAGATACAGGGGAAAAGATGCTCATGTGCCAGCAAGTTTGTACTAATTAGCATCTTGGAACAGGTAACTCCATACATACATAATCATACCTAATTATACATGTATTTATAGTTCCTCAACGCATAGTCTTTATAATTTCAGTTATATATAAAGCCCCTTTCCTGGTTGCCCATATCATGAAGCTTACAATTTCTTGAAAATACGCTCACAAGATTTCATGGAAGGAGGAAGAAGACATTTCACACAATCTCATTTTCAAGAGAGAAAAGGTATCAACAATCAACATTTGAGAAATATTTTTATTTGACAGATTTACTTAATTCACTGGTTGCCTTAGTGAATGTATTAGCTTTTATGGCTGTGTAACAAACAAACAACCTCAACACATAATCATTTAAAACAATAAACACTAACTATAGAGGAAAAACTCATGGTTACCAGAGGGGAGGTGGGGGGGGGGGGATGGGTTAAATAGGTGATGGATATTAAGGACTGCACTTGTGGGGATGAGCACTGAGTATTAGATGGAAGTACTGAATCACTATATTGTACACCTGAAACTAATGTTACACTGTATGTTAACTGGAATTTAAATAAAAACTTAAAAAATAAAGCAATAAATATTTATCATTGAACTATTTCTGTGGGTCAGGAATTCAGGAGTTTAGCTGAGTGGTTGTGGCTTCTGTTCTTTCATGAAATCACCGTCAAGATACTGGTAAAGACTGCAATCATCTGAAGACTTGACAGGCTGGAAGATATGTTTCTAAGATGGTCCAAATGTTTCCAACATGGTTTTTGAAAGGAGGCCTCTTTTTCTTACTACATGGACCTCTCCATATAGAATCCTTAAAACATGGCAGCTGACTTCTCCAGCAGTGATTAAGCCAGGAAAAAGCAAGAAAGAAACCATAATGCTTTTCAGGACCTTGTCTCAAAAGTCACATACCATATCTTCTGCCACATTCTCTTTAATTAGAAGATAGTTACTAAGTCTGGCCCACATTTAATAACAGAGTAAGAATTAAGCTGCACCTTTTCAGAAGAGGAGTAGCAAAGGCTTTTGCATATATTTTAAAATACCACAGGAGGAATATGTACAATATTTGACAAAGGTTCACACAGAAAAAAAATATGGACAAGGCTGAATGAATACAGACCTCTATCATTAGAGAATCTGCCTAAGATACCTTACTTTGGGAAGAAGATGAAAATATCTTAATTTAATAGATATTGGATGTGTTTTGGATGTATATAAAAGGTTTTCGTCTATTTCAAGGTCTTTACTTGGCTGAAATAGAGATAGACCCTATTCTCAATCTCTTGTTCCTTTTTGTTGTGGTTGTTAGTATGTCCACAATTCCATTTCTAGTAAATGATGAGAAACTTCATTTCACTTCTTCATTAAAATGATAGCATCTATACTGGGAGATGGAATTTTGGAGTGGCCTCAACAGACCACTTATAGGACACATGGGAATCACATACAAGGTTTTCTGACCATGAAGCCACAAAGCTACAGACTGAACCATACTGTCATTGGCAGGACAGTTCAAGGTACCAAATGGCCTAGAGAAACATTAGAATACAGGGAATATATACTAATATAATGAATTATATTATGATACAAATATGTCTTACCATTACATCTTAGAGATCAACTGTAACAGCAACAACAACAAAAATGAGCTATTTCATTTTTTTCTTTGAGATTAGCAGTTTAATGTGTAGGTGTAGGGTGGATATTAGACATCTGGTTTAGCAAGAGTAAGTACTGACAGTGGCAGTATAAGCAGCAAATTTTTATAATTTAGCAATTCAAATTTAAGTATCAGATTAGTGTGGTATTGGAATCATTCATTGGAATATGTTTGGAGGCCACAACTTTTCTCAGCCAAACTTCTTTTTTTAAGCAAAATAATATGGTGTTTCTCAGTGTGTTTATCAAAATATGCCATTCAATGATATTAAAATTACTTGATGTTCAACCATAACTTTTATATCATTTACAAAATAAAAATTCATGTAAGCCATGGATCTAATAGGATGTTCTACAATTGTGGTCCCACTGCCATCATTCCAACTTTAGCCCACTTGCAGCAAATCCTGTGATGTGGGCATCTCGGAGAAGCCCTGGCTCTTATCTACTCTAATTCTACCTCTGTAGTATTTAAATTGTGACTTGTTTTCAGGTTGCCATTTAAGTATCACCTATGAGACACATTGAAAAATAACTCATTATCAGACTCAATTATATGAAGGCAAATCCTAATCATCCTTCTTCTGTCAAACAAATGAGGCATTCCATTAACAGAGACTTTAGGAATGACCATTTCAAAATAATTTGTCTGTATCTGAGTTTAATATATACACTTTAAGAAGTTACCTGAACTTACAAGGACATGGTTGTAACAGGACCTGTTTTTATTTTTTCCCATACAGCCTCAGTATCAGTTAGCTTTTGCACCCAAACTTAGTGATTAAAACAACCACCACCATGTATTTGACTCATAATTCTTTGGGTGAGCTAGATAATTCTTCTAGACTGAACTACCTCTGTTGATATATGCTGAACTCAGTCACATGGCTGTGGATATTTGAAAGGTCATCTGAAGGATGGATAATCTAGGAGGGTATCACCCCTACACATGTGGCAATTGACAGCCAGTCACCCGGGGCAACTGAGGGGACTGTGCCACATGTTTCTCATCATCTAGTAAAAACAGCCTGGGCTATTTCAAATGGCTGTCCCAGGGTTTTCCACCACAGCAAGAGAAGGAAAGCCACCCTGTGCCATCATGTCTGGAATGGCTCATCATGTAAAGCATATGACAGGGCTGATGCAGATGCAAGGAGGAGAGACAGGCTCCACTACTGATGGGAGGATCTCTTATGTCACACACAATGCAAGGGTATGAAATGAAAATAATTTGCAACATTTTTTACAGTGTAGAATCATCCTGTTACCTCAAACTTTGTAAGAGTACAGGGGATTGGCTGGGTTCACAGAATAGGTGTAAGTAGTGTGTAATAGTGAAATGACCATAAGCTTTGGAGTCAGAAAAATGATGTGACCATTCATTCATTCATTCATTCATTCATTCAAACATTATACATGTATTTGAATATGGTGATTATTCCAAACAATTCAACAATCATTGATTCATCAAATGTTTACTGAGTGTCTCTTATGTGCTAGGTACTAGCAATATGGGTACTAGCAATATGGCAGAATACAATGGTAAAGAAAACAAAGTTCTGCTCTCATGGAATTTGTATTCCACACAGACCAATACACACACACACACACACACACACACACACACACACACACAGCAGAAAATTTTTTCAAAAGAAGAAACAAAATAATTTATTTGACATAGTAGGTCAGTGAAAATCTCTTTGAGGAGGTGACATTTCATCTGAAAACTGATTAACAGGAAAGTATTTATCCTTCAGAATGGAGATCCTAGTATAGGAAGTAGAGGAAAAATCAAATACAAGATCTTAAGGCAAGGATGAGCTTAATGTTTCAAAGAATAAAATGAGACAAGTGCCTGGCCAGAATTGTATGGGCAAGGTAAAGGTACAGGGAATGAGACATGTTCATTTTCAGTTACCAGGGGCATAGTCTATAAATCAGGAGGGTTGAATATGGGTCATAGGTACATACATCCCCCTGACCCTATAGACTCTCTGCCCCATGGGAAAGGGCAGAGCTAGAGCAGGCCTAGAGTGGGGTCCTCTATAGAACAAAGTCTAAGAAAGTGAAACTTATTACCAGTCTAAGGGTGCAGTCCCTGACTACAAGGATTTCATAGTCTGGCTGAGGGAATATTATTTGAAATACACGATAGAAAATGCTTGTTGAGGAATATACACATATTGCTTGACCCATAAAAAAAGACATTACATGGGTTAAAGTTATAATTAAGAATATTTACTTCATAGGGTTATTCTGAAAAGACCCATAGCAAGACCTAACGCATGATATATTCCTTCCTTTAAAAATAACAAATAGGGGTGCCTGGGTGGCTCATTCAGTTAAGTGTCAGACTTCAGCTCAGGTCATGATCTCATGGTTTGAGCCTCGCATCAGGCCCTCTGCCATCAGCACAGAGCCCACTTCAGATCCTCTGTCTCCCTCTCTCTCTTTCTCTCTCTGCCCCTGTCCCACTTACACAAGCACATGCGTACACACACTCTCTCTCTCAAAAATAAACACAAAAAATAATAATAAATAAAAATACATACCTTACACAATGTCAAGCCTAATAGGAATCACAAAGGAAGGTTTTATAAAATTTAGTCATTGCCTAAATGACTCCGCAACCCTGTCCTTTAACATAATACTTGGATGTCTGGCTCCATCATTCCCTAACTCTCTGTGTTTCTGAAATCCACACCTCACTATCAGAAACACAGATGTCAGCTTAATCTCTTTATATTACACATCTGTCCAATACTTCAGATCACACTTGCCAACATTAGTGTGAAATATCTATTTATGATTACATTTGTAAGATATGGATTCAGTCTCTCTTTGATTATCTATTACAGCAGTGGTGTGATTGAAAAACTACATGCCAAGAAAAATTATCTAATTTATGGTGGATGTTCAAACGCTAGAGGAAAATTCTTCATTATTCCACAAGGAAGATGAGAACAATTTTACAAAAACAATAGGGTCAACATTTTAATTTATCTTGAGTAATCATTCTTTTTATATTTAAAAAGGCAAGCATATTATTCATTTTAGTTGTTTTGCTTGTTTTTAAAAATTAAAAAAAAAAAACAATTTGAATTTGTATCTATATCCCTATTTCCTTAAGATGAATGACTGACTCAATACATGTTGGAGCCTCAAATCTTGATTTATACTTCTTGGTAGGCATCAAATGCTCTCTGAACCAAAATCACTGGTGAAAACATGAACTCTTAGTTTCTCTTCATGATGTCTTTCTCTCCCATTCTCTCTATTGTGCTTCCTATCACAATGCTTCTCACTCTTCTCCCCACAAACCCCACAAACACACATTATACAGAAATTATTATAAATACACAAATCATTTCCCTTCACTGTTCTTCAGACTAAAATAATAACTCATCAAGAACAGCTTAGACAAGCAGTTATTGGCAGGGCTCAAAGCATCATGTCTACTAAATGATGGTGATTTCATTATGTCATGTGGAAACTCATTTTCAATTTTGCAGTGTTGGTATATTAATTAATATTTATTCGGTTTTTGGAAAAAGGAGAGCATCAATCAGATAAATATGTCCAGCAAATATTAATACCTTTATCTATAACTCCATGATTACTGACATTTATTCATTCAACAAATATGTATTAATCTCTCGTCATGTCCTAAGTACTGTATTGTACACTTGGAATAAAAAGCTGTATAAGACATAATTGGAGAGACAGCCTTGTAAAGGATCATGAAGGCAGAAAAGATGACCCTTCTTACTCTTGCTGGGGTGGGGAGTATCAGTGAGGGTTTCACAAAGGAGAGGATGCATGAATAGAGACTCCAAGAACAAATTAAAGGTTTACTGGTTTACAAAGAGAGAAATAAACAATAAAAAGGGACACCCCTGAGCCGAAACATAAAGGTGTGAAATGCCCTCAAGCAACCTGGTCCAGCAAGTATTTTGGTTTCACTGAACCACGGGTCTTTCTATAGCAATGATGGGAAATAAGGCTCGAAATACTGGTAAGGGGCAATGGCAAAAACAAAACGAAACAACAACAACAACAACAACAACAACAAAAACTTCATGCCAAATTAAAGAGTTTAAAATTAACCTGGACCATATGAAGAAACATTAAAGAGGTCTAAGCAGGAGTGTGGTTGGGAAAAATTCATTTGGAAATGGCATAGAAGATGGATTGATCAACAGAGAAACAAATTAGAAAGCTCCCTTGTCTGAGCATCTGAAGGAAGCTTATATGATACAGGGATGGGATGGACTTCACAGACACAGAAAGTAGAACAAATCATGCTCCTAGGGAGACCCCAACACTATTGGGTGTCCACACTGGAAGTTTTTATCAGCTTTTCCATGATCATGTCCTAGAGAAATGTTAATTTTTTTAATCTTCTCCACTCAGTCAGAAATACACTTTACTTTATGAGCCATACAGAAGTTTTCTATAACTCACCATTGCCCAACCTCTATCCTTTCCACACATATCCATGGTTCAAAGAAAATATTTCATAAAACTGTCATCCTTAGTCCACAAGAGCCATTTGGACATTGCCAGTTCCTTCGTTTCTATGACATAGAAAATATGCATAAGCCCTCCTAAGCTGATTGCATTACCCTCTCCTAGATGGTGATCAGCAGTTTGAACAACACTAGAAAAGAGCCTCTGGATCATTTAATAGTTGCCTGTGTCCAGGTCCAGCCACGTGTATGCTGCCTAAAAGATTGCTAGAGAAACAGATTTGGAGCAGTTATCCTGCTCAGACAGGGGCCCCGATACCGAAGAAAAGCCATTATTTCTTAATTAATTTTTCTCTGTCTATAGTTCCTGTATCACTAGCTACCAAAGTATCATTGGTTACAATAACACATCTTCTGTTTCTAATAAATCTTCCCTGGGTATGTCAGAGCATTGTATTTTAAAGTGGTTTAGCACTAATTATACGCTACTATGTGTTACATGAATCAGAGCAAGTCTTAATTGCCTTTATTACATACTCATTTTTATTTGTATCACTTGGAAAATAGCTCCAAATACAATACTGCTATATACATCTATGTACATATGCTATAGATAGTTTCAACACACAACTATAAATTTCATTATTACCCCCATAAACACAAAGCAAAAATTCCTTTTAACCAGGTAGTCTTATTCTATGGAAAGTTTGTTTGTTTATTGGCTTCTTGAAATGCTGCAAATAGCTAACATCAATTATTCTCTTCTTCCACTAGAACACCAGTTGCATGGGATCATGTGGAAATATTCTTCCACCATAAGTTTCTCTGTATCCATTAAGAGTCTATCTTTGTACTTACAAGTAAGCTTTAAAAAGCTTTTCCAACCTTTTTATATAGTGGAAACTTTTCAGTCCCTTTCATAAAAAACTTACCTACTTACAGAAAGCAAAATACCTTAATGTTTATGAATAACCACTCCTCATTCTTGCCTACCCCAACATAAACATCTATTTAGTTGGTCAGTTTGAAGACTGAATATGATTTAGACTATGTTTATTACATAAACTGTATTTCTTGTTTTAATTAATTTATGATCTATCTGTATCAGATACATTACGTATATCTGCTTATTGGTTCTGACCATGGATCTGTAATCAGACAACTGAAAATTTTGTGCCCTCTCTTGGTCTAAGTTAATTAATATTAACTATTAAATTTCTAATTAATAATAAACTAAATTTCTTGTCTGTTAAAAATGGAGATGATGAGAGTATCACCTTATGAAATCATTATGAGAATTGAATAATATATTGCATATAAAGCAATTGACATAGTGTTTTTCACATAGCAGGTAGTTATTAAATGTAAGCTATAATTCTTGTTACAGAAATGTGTGACCTGAATGCCTTGGCATAACATGCCTCTAAATGTGTCATCTTCCATCTTTCAATTTTCTCTGACATTGAAAAGCGTGAGTAAACTGCTGGAGTTCACATGACAATCAAAGGCTGGCAATGGGTTCTATCATTTTGTTAAATATCTCAAATAATTTTTAAGTATGTCATTACCCATTACCATGATTTATTATTTATTTCAAAAATATAGCTTTGCAAATACATATATTGTAATTATATAATGTGTCTTCTCAGTGTGCTCATTCTTCATCATTCCCAGGAAGTTAAAACTTTGCAAACCAGCAAAGCCCGACATACATACATACATACATACATACATACATACATACATACATAAAAGCTTCCCCAATGCATTGATTTTCTACCACCCTTGTACAACTGAAAACCATTGGATTTACACAGTAATATTTTCTGTAATGGAGAAATACATATTAGAACACTTAAAATTATAATAATAAAAAAATGTGATAATCTGTTTAAATTCTTCAAGTTCTTTGAATCTACTGTATAATTACTGTAAGTACAGACATAACTGTCTCTGAATAAAGTTTGATTTAGAATATGGTATATTTCAGAAATACTTCCATTGTAATTATTATCTCATATTCCTAGAAAAATTGTTATAGAAGCTAATGGAATTTCTAACATACATTCAATCTCTACCACCTTGCCTCATGTTTTGTTTTGTTTTTTCTTTCCCTTTTGGATAATATTTAGTTACTCATTTGGTAAAACTTAACCACAAACAGAACTTCACCTACAGCTTAAAATTCTCAGTTCTCAAAGTCAAAGGGTTTGTAGGTTGTTCTATAAGCTTTGGCATTGCAGTGTTCCCTAAGAGGACCTCCAAGAACTCCATAGAAGACACAGTTCTTCCTTCAACTTTAAGAATGGAAGTAGTGCCAAGTTCTATTCAGTGGATGCTGAGCAAGGTTCTCAAATCCTTTTAAAATCCATTCAGATTACCTTTTAATTTAAAAGCATATATCCTTCACCGTGTGGAATAGTATTTCCTAGTATGTGTTCCTAATCTCCAATTTCAAGTAAAAACTGTAAATTCTTCTTCTAAAAATTATGACTTTTAAAAATCTATGAATTCAGTGGACCTAAGGTTCAAGGACTTACTCTTCCCCTGACCTATGTTCACTTTTGTCATCCCTCTGTGGCTCAATTGCTTCTCCTGTAAAGAAAAATAATTATATTCTATCTTACATGTTTGTCAGGAAATGTAAATGAAGTAGTACACACAGAAAAGCTATGAATATTATTATGACAATTATTTTTTTCATTTAAAACCTCAATAATTTATATTTTCAACTGTCACCCTCACAGATTCTTTATAACTTTATAGTGGAGCACCCCTGCACACCGTTTTGCATGTCTTCTCATTTTTTTTTAAATCTTCTTGAAATGAAGAAACCATAACTGCACACACCTTTACAGATGTGTGTGTGTAACCTATCCCTCGCCAGGAGAATAATACTCTTGTTTCCAGGGTCCTTCCTCATATAGTCCCATATTTTGTTGCCACACTTACACAGTCTTGGATAGAGTTGAAATGACTGGGGAAAAATCAGCTCGGTTTAAAAGACATTTTTGGTCCCACTCAAGTCATTGGGCTGGGCCAAGTTATGCAATGACAGATCAGGAAAGCATAGGGGATAATAAGGACTCAGCAGAGGCAACGCAAAAGCTCCAAGTGTGGACTATGAGCCAAGAATAGGAATATATTCCTCAGAGACCTTTTTTGAATGCATATAGTTTTTAAGTGTTTTATTCTTTACCATTTTATACTGCGGTAGCTGACACGAAAGCTTTTCTGCTCATTCACCCAGATACTTAGGATATTCTTATAATCTATTCTTACAAGACTGATTCTGCATGTCTAAAAACTGATCAAGGTCAAGTACAAACTCAGAGATTTCACTAGTTTTTCAGCCTACATGTAACGTAATTTAAAAGGTATTTATCAATACTTCAGTGTTTATATTCCCTATACAAACAAATACAGTATTACTGTTATCCTTTATTAAATCGCATCCATAAAAAATCAACAAAAGCTGCCCCATCCCACAAATATTCAATTTTTAAAATTTACCTTTAAAGAAGAGCATTACAGCATATTTTTGCAAGTATAAGCGGATCATATATCCCAATTCACATTTATCTAGGCACAGACACCCCTCCCCAAAACCCTGCGAAGTGAGTTAGGGGGAGAGCCTTCTCTTGTGGAAACAATGTGATCTTCTATGTGATGAGTTAATAAATCATAATTATAATAGGGTTCACAGAATTTGTTAAATTGCTAGGACTAACAGAAGGTAGTCTTTGGCATCAAATCTGCCTGAGATTGAATCTTGGCTAACAACTTAATCAGATGACTATTTCAGAAAATCAGGAACCTCCCTGATCATTTGCATGGACACATTAAAATTACCAGACATATCACATCTTAAAATATTTCTCCTCTTTTTATTAACTTGCTTTTTTCCCCTACAGATTATTTTTTAATGTAGCCTGCTTACTTTTACCACTCTTTATTTTTAATAATTCGTCTATAATCATCCTCTCAGTAGTCTCTAAAGTTTGCTTTCCTGTGTGATTGCATAGAGTTTTCTCCACACTTCAACTCATCTAGAGTGTTCTCCATTCTTCCATTTGTTGGAAATGTTTAGCTTATTCTGTCCCTCATGAATCGCGTTAAGCTTCCTTAAGAAGCCTGCATTCTGCTCCTGTCTGTTTTGCTGCTGTGTCACTTCAAACCTGCTTCTTCAGCAAGTGCTCTGAGATGCTTGCTTCTCTTCCTGCCGTGAAGCCCCAGTGACAAACCACCCTGCGCAGTAAGTCAAGCTGTTAAGAAGTGTTTTTACTTGAGGGCACCTGGGTGGCTCAGTTGGTTAAGTGACCTACTTCAGCTCAGGTCATGATCCCGCAGTTCATGGATTCAAGCCCCACATCAGGCTCTGTGCAGACAGCTCAGAGCCTGGATCCTGCTTTGGATTCTGTGTCTCCCTCTCTGCCCCTCCGTTGCTCATGCACGCTCTCTCTCGCTCTCTCTCTCTCTCTCAAAAAAAAAAAAATGGAAAATTTTAAAAAAGAAGTGTTTTTACTTGAGCTTGGTAGAGTCCCACGTAAGTTTCTTAAGTGATGGAGCAAAATGCAGCATGTACAGCAAAACCCAAACAGTGTGCTATGCGGCCACTCTGCTATAGTCAATTGTTATCTTTCTTGAGTCTGCAACATCTCTTTGATAGAGTTCTTGCCCTCAGTAATGACAACTTTATAAAGATATTTACATGTTTAACAATCCTGAAGAGTCTAGGTGAACTTTGACCTCCACAGCAAAGGGCTGTATTCAAGGTCTTTTCTTTTTCTTTTTCTTTTTTTTTTTTATTTTAAGGTTTATTTATTTTTGAGACAGAGAGAGACAGAGCATGAAGGGGGCAGGGTCAGAGAGAGAGAGGGAGACACAGAATCTGAAACAGGCTCCAGGCTCTGAGCTGCCAGCACAGAGCCCGACGCGGGGCTTGAACTCACGAATCTCGAGATCATGACCTGAGCCGAAGTTGGACGCTTAACGACTGAGCCACCCAGGCGCCCCAAGGTCTTTTCTTAAAATGACTCTTTTTGAAAAGAAATCACCTGCATTTAGATCAACTCATGTGATGAGGTCTACCCAAATTCAATCATATTTTAGGTGGGTTATGGTCTTCCTGTATGTGGTTTATGAAGCACTGGCTTGAATTGGTAGCAAATTTCATTTTATTACTACCATCCTTTAACACTCTTCCACAACCACTCCCCACTGTATGCATTAGTGCCGGATTTGCCTTGCACAACTCAAGAGGGCACTGTTGTCGTAGGAAAAACAAAAAAATCTGTACACCTTTGCCTATGGAATTGGCATGGCCAGTATAGCCATTTTCTTCACTTTTTTCCTATGTTGCCCTGATGTACGTCTCCAGCTCCACCTCCTTCCACTTGTCCTCATCCTGCACGCTATATTTGTGCCATGCTACACTTCTTTGCTCTAAACGAGTCACGCGCTAACGTTCTGTGACTTTGCAGTAGGGCACAGCCGGTTCCATATGGAATGTTGTCATCATCTCATGTGCCATTTCCACTTAGTCTATAAGTTTGACTTGGTTCCTTTGTGAAGATTTCCCCATAGAGATGAACAGTCTTTCCACTCCTCTCTGATCATCTTATATCTAAATCATATTTGCATTTGTCTCAGCGTTTGTCTGTCTCCCCTCTGGACTTCAAGGTCTCTGAGAGTGGGATGTGCCTTGTTCATCTCTGACCCACAATGCTTGTCATGGGTCACACACGAGGGGACCCTGAGAGGACTAATATGGCAAATCCAGGAAGGCTCCCTTGGTTCCACTGTTGGCCCCAGCCTCCTCCACTTATACACTGTGTTATTTAGTCAAGTTACTTAACCTCTCCGTGATACACTTTCGATAGCAAAATGGAGTTTGCAGTAGTATCTACCATGTCGGGTCACTGAGATTGGAAAAGGAGTTAATACATGTAACGTGATTAGAATGGTGGTAATGATCAGCACATTGAAATATTAGTTCTTAGCAACAATATTGCTATAATTATTATGCTTTTTGTATTATCACCTCTTTCATAATGTTGTCAGAGGGTAGTTCTCAAAGTTTGGGGTAGATAAGAACTATTAGAGATATGCTTTTAAAACTCAGAATGGTGGGCTTTGGGGTCCTGGGATCTGCATTCTTATAAATAACTAATTTTTAGACACACTTCCAATATTGTGATGATTAGGGGACCATAAAATGCCTTGAGTGATCCTAAAATTCTAAATTATCATAATGCTTATGCACATTCACACCATTCAAATAAGAAACACTTTTTCCTAGATAATCCTCAGTGTCAGAAAATTATATTTACCTGATTATACATTCTGTTTCTTTACCATATTTGGTTATTTTAGATCTATTTTTGGTGTCTAGCATTCATAACATTAATAGTAACGTCTCACATGCTTATTTGAAACACTGTGCAATTTTAATTCACTGTTTTACTTGCTTTTTGTAGTGATATTAAGCATCTTTCATAGATAAACTAGTCACTCACTTAAGCAACAACAAAATGAAATTAATTTCTAAAATGCTCATGATTAAGTACACAAGGAGAAATCAATAAAAAAATTGCTACCTTGCAAATTTTCTTTCACCATAGGTAGGAAAATAAATTATCCTTCCCAATATTTATATTTTAGTTGAGGTTTTGTAAAATTCTGCCTTCACCATATATTATATTCAAGGCAAAAGTTGTTTGCTCTAAAATGTTATATTACCAATTGTTTTTAAGGGAGAGGGGATTTGTAAAGCCTACAATTTGGAACAACTTTGGACAGAAATTCATACTGATTTTTATTTGACATATAAAATCTAGTATAAAACTCAGACAAAATATTCCCCCCAAAAAGATGTGGACACTATGACTAAAAAGCTTTTTAATCAAACACCCACACATCTGAGTGTTTTTTCTTGTTATTGTATGCTTATAGGAATACTTATTAATAATTAAATAGAAAACATGAGGAAAGAAAAATGTAAGTTCAACATAATGACTGAGAAGTACTTTTAATATATACAATAGGTTGCTTTTGAGCCAAGACAACATTCCGAGGCCACAGTTTCTTCCTTTAGACTCTCTGTGGTAGCCATATGCAAAAATTTTGAGAAATTAGAGACTGCAGCACAAGTGAAAAAAAAAATCCCTGCTGTGAAGAGATGGTCCAAAATTAATATTAAGCCATAATTTTCTCTACATTGAATTTTAAGTTAAAATTATTCACTTAACACGAAGAGACACATTCAAATATCTAAGAGCTGTGAAATATAAGATATAAAGATTATTTGTAAATGGAACAAATTAACTTCCATGAAAGTTGGTTATATTCTGTTGGGCATCCTATTTGAGGTTCCACCTTATTTGTCTTTTGTTCCTAACGGCATCTTAAAAGACAGTCTTATTCCTTTCAATACATATGTTTTTAGCAACTGCTACATGTTGAGCACTGTTGTAGGTGCCAAAAAGAGAAAAAGGCACAGGCCCTGTGGTCATGGAGCTCACATTCCAGTGCTGGAAACACCTATTAACATGATAATACTTGAAAATACATGTGATTCCGTGAAAATGCCACGGAGGAAACTAATTCAGGGTAAAGAAACGAGGGAAGAGTAGCAGGCGATATTTTAGGAAGGGGAATCTGGACCACCCAAAGAAATGTCATTTCATCACAGTTAAAGTAAAGGAATCAGGCTTGTAGCTATCTGCAAGGAGAGCTTGAAGCTAGGTGACTGTGCAGGAGGGAAACACCCTGGAGAGTGCGAAGGTCCTGAAGAAGACATGTTTATGAAGTTCAAACTTTGGACTTTTCCATTAGCTGCCTCTAGCCACTCTAACTACTTTAAAACTTGGAAACATTAATCACCTTCTAGTTTTACACTTTCTGTCTCAAAGGCATAAATTTTATCTTCCTTTTTTCTCTTAATAATTTGCCAAAAATAATTACAAAAGCACTACATGACTTCTGGTAAAAAATTAAAATTATGTAACAAAGTTCCCCTTTGTTCCAGGGCCATCTCATCTCCCATTTTATAAGTAAATACTTCACTTACTTTCCATACTTTACTTTTCATTTTTTCCTTGCATTTATACACATACCTATACATAGGGCAAAATATTTGGAGACTTTTTGTGCTTGTGTTGGCATATGTACATACACAGACACACATACACACACACACAACTATGTTTGCCTTATTTTTTAAATTATTTTTAATTTTTTTTATTCTTTATTTATTTTTGAGAGAGAGAGAGAGAGTGAGCGAGCGAGCAAGCATGAGCAGGAGAGAAACAATGACAGAGGGAGACACAGAATCTGAAGCAGTCTCCAGGCTCTGAGCTATCAGAACAGAGCCTGACACAGGGCTTGAACTCACAAACCACGAGATCATGACCTGAGCCAAGTCAGATGCTTAACCAACTTAACCAACCCAGGCGCCCTGCTTTTTTTTTTTTTTTTTTTTTTTTAATCTAAGACTATATCTATGTCAGATCTCTGAAGCTATGTATACCTTGGAATTAGTAGTCATTTCTGTTCATATTCAGGTAAGAAAAATCCCACTTCTCAACCCCTCTTATTTCTTTGTTGTTGTTATTGCAAATTTTTTAAATTTAAATTCAAGTTAGTTAACATATAGTGTATATTGGTTTCAGGAGTAGACTTTAGTAATTCATCACTTACACACGACACCCAGTGCTCATCTCAACAAATGCCCTCCTTAATGCCCATCACCCGTTTAGGCCATCCCCCTACCCACCTCCCTCCATCAGCCTTCAGTTTGTTCTCTGAATTTAAGAGTCTCTTACGGTTTACCTCCATCTCTGTTTTCATATTATCTTATTTTTCCTTCCCTTCCCCTATGGTCATCTGTTTTGTTTCTTAAATTTCACATGAGTGAAATCATATGATATTTGTCTTTCTCTGACTGAATTATTTTGCTTAGCATATTTCTATCTTGTTTATTTAAAAACTGAATTTACCATATTTAATCCAAATAAGTACTAACATTGAATTCATATATACCAACAAAAAACTTTGTGATGCCCGTCTGTTCATCTTGTCTTCTGACTCTAGTTGCTAAATATCTATTAAAGTATGTCCTATTAGAAAATATTTGTGTGTTCATGATGCTTCATGTGACATCAGCCCATGACCTCACTTGCCATGATTTTCTTTCTCTTTTCTAACCACTTGAAAATTCTGCCCTGTGTCAGTCTCAATCTGTATTATTTCTACAATCAACCCATAGCAGCCAGTTTTGTTTTCTTCTGATGGTTACAAGCTAGAGAACAACTAAAGTCATTTTACATCTTTTGTTTGCTTGGCTCTTTAAACTGCCCAAGGCTTTGCAAAAACAATCTTAAAATATAGTTATGGTGGTTTTCTCAAAGCATATTTTAACATTTCTCATAAATGGTTTTTTGGATTTTACCACCTGACAAATGCACAGAACCAAAAAGAAGGGGATCATTTTTTAACTTCCATGAAGTCAAAGTTTGAGGTTTTAGTAGGCCAACGAGTTCTAAAGAGTTATTTTTTCCCGTTTCATGTGCAACTTACAAAAGGCTCCTACAATATCACAATTATGCTTACGATTTCTTCCCACTACTAATTGAAATACAAAACTTGTAGCCACAAGCACCCACGATGACCACAGGATGACGGTGAAGTGGCCTGTGGTCAGCAGTGATTCATCATGCCTAAAATGTTCGCAATTAAACTTAATGGAGGGGAAATAGGCCTCTCTTTATAGGCAGTTGTCCCCCTTTTTTCCCACCGATTCAACCATGTTATTAAACACAAACAAGAACATATTTTCCCTAAAATTCACTATTTGACTCAAGTGTCTATTAACTCAAGTTAACCCAAATTAACTCAACTATCTGTTTTCAGCAGTATTTAGAGAAATAAAAGATAATTGTTGTTGATTTATATTTTTAAAACCAAAGATGTTAATACGAAATAGGGTGGGGAAAAAAAAAGCAGAATGGAAGCACAACCCAGTAGAAAGGAAGCTATAATTATCTAAACACACTGTGGCCAAATCACGTTCCAAATTATCATTATAGATACCACCAAATATATTTTTTACAGTCTTTAAACAGAGTGCTGTGATCAGACATTTCCTCTCCTGTACATACTTCAAAGAATATGAAATTGAAAGAAAAACAAAACCAATAGAGTAGAATATCCATAAATAATATCAAGAAATTATTAAGCTGACCATCATAATTGTTTACACTTTAGGCTACCAAAGATCCCATCAAACCAAAAATAGTCATAAATCATACCACTCCTGCCAGTATCTCCTTTTGCCCTTCTCTGTTTTCAGTTATACATAAAATTAAAGAATCACAGAGTGTACCAGATTGTATTAGATATGTAAAATGAAGAAGTTTTCCTTCATACTCAGATCACACACAAATAAAAATTGTCATTGTATTGACTCCAAAGTAACGACATGGTCCCAATGTTGGATTCTCATTGCTACCTTAAATTCCAAGAGTTCAGAATAAATTGAGAATACCTTTCAGAATTCAAAGTAGGAGTCCGCCATTATTTTATAGGTTCCCGAAAGAGAATATTTACTGTGCCCCTCCCAAAAGAATATTTAATCTGAAAATCACCAAGTTCTCTGAACGAATGGGAAAAATTAGTAAGCTTTCAGTTCATCTTGTAAATATGCAAGAGTAATTTCTGTACAGTTGAATTAAGGATTTTAATGATTTAAGTACCCTGTATATGAAATATTTTACCTGTAAAACTTTAGAGCCTTTGTGGAGTTTTAAATTATATTTTGTTACTTGATAGTATTATGGTGCAGACATCTTAAAAAACTCAAGACATAATAATTCATAAGGCCAAGCTTTCATATAAAAACAATACAAAGATTCCTGTAGCTGGTAGGAGGAGTCAGAATGGATCCTTAGATCAAAAAGAGTAAATTCTTTTTTCTTTTTTTTTTTGATGTCAAGTATCTGTTATTTTCAACCTTACCTTTTTTTTTTTTAATTGTAGTTGATATACAATGTTACATTACTTTCAGGTGTTAAGATTACATTCTTTATCCTCCCTTTTTCTGTTATTATTTTGTTATTCTATTCTTTGTTTCATTTCATTTACATGTTCAAGGAATATTTACCCAAGATGCATATTTTGTGTTCTACACTATTCAGGCACCTGGATACAAGAAGGAAAATAAGACAGATTTCTGTCATTACATTTTAATGTAAACAAAGGAAATACATACCGGGGTATGTCAGAAGGTGGTAAGTATCAGAGAGAAAACTAAATCAAGAGTTTGGACAGGATGTGCAGAAGACAGAGTTGATTGTAATTATAATTACAGTGGTCTAAGGACACTCTTTGTATCATGGGACCAAAGAATTGGTTAAGTTCAGCTAAGAGTAAGTAACATAGGCCTACACTTGAGCAGATCCATTTCACCTTCAGAAGTACACAGACATGGATATTTATCCCACACAGCTGTTAATTACATGTGGTTTCTCCCATAATTAATTAGATATGGCTTTGACCTTTGTCTTTTCTTTGCTTCATGTTACAATCTTTGCATCAAGCCAAACTTTTTTTTTTTTTAATGGATTCTTAATCTCCCTTTGGTACTCTTAGTGGTATTCAATTACATTTTTCAATCTTCTTGTTTTGCTCCTTTCAGTGAGAGACATGTAGCAGTAATGTGAATTCACTGTCCAAAAAATTATCCATTTTCTTATCCAATCTGCTGTAATTGACAGATTATCCCATTTTCCAATAGAATACATGATTTTATGAAGTACATCTTGTGTACTAAGGTCATCACAGAGCTTGACAGAAATCAGGTATCATCTCAAACAGCTGTTCTCAATTGTGGCTTCATTTTCACATCACCTGGGTAACTTTAAAAATATTGATGCCTGCACCCCACATCAAGAGTTTCATTCAATTTTCTGAGTGGGACTAGGTATTGGTAACTTAAAAAATCTCCCAAAGGGCACCCATTTGCAGCCAAGGTATATGACAAACCGAATTGAGCCTTTTACTCAATGAACCAGCAATGCCAGCAGGACCTGGGTGCTTTTTTAGAAATACAGAAAAGTGGGCACCGTTCTAGACTAATTGAGTCAGAATCTGCATTTTTAACAAGATCCTAGGTGAGTTTTATGCATATTAAAGTTTAAAAAACACTGCTCTAGATATACTTATTACAAAAGTACTGTCAGTTTTGTAAGTGACTGGAACCCTGATGCAAATTGGAAAAAAAAAATCTTCGTATGAACTAATTAAGGAAAGAAGAATGTGTATTACTGTTAAATAAGAATTATGGAATATTTTAAACTAAATATCACTTTACATATCAAAAGACTCTGAATAATTAATAATGATGATTTGGCTCTACTCTAAAAAATATAGAAATGTGTTTGTTACAAAGATATTCTACCAACTTTTAGAAATAACTTATGCCAAACAAGTTTTCTCAAGTAGGCTCCTATATCATATTTCTTTTGCTTAGTTTTAGTTGGTTAATCTTTTTATAAGAAATTAAACAAAAGTAAACATTTTATAACTATTATCATAAATTCCAAGGTAATAGAGCTAGCTTTAATGCTATTTTACTCTTCTGGGAAGCTATTTGACTGATGTTAAAACATCTGTATGTAGTTAGGGCATATAGTATGTTATCAAACCTTTATTCACCAAAGAAATGCCTGGAAGATTTCTTAGCCTAATCTGTCCCTATCCAGCTACATTTATTACCAAAGTAAAGATGTCTGAGCAGGTGGATTTGTTAATAACAACTGGCTGTAACACTTTTCTGTGTGCATTTCAGTTCCTTAATCTTTAAGGATGAATGATGGCTCTACCCACACACACTACCACAACCAAGTAAAATATGAAAAATGTACTTTCAAAGAACAGAAATATATATATATGTATATATATATTTATGTCTATATATATGTATATATACATAGAGAGAGAGAGAGACATAAAATACATTTAAAATGAGGTAGTTCCATCATTCACCACAAGTCAAAACTATAATAAAATGTCCTCATATGAAGGCAAAGTGTTACAGTCTATTACATATTCATACCTTCTTTTTAAGTGTTGAGCCATTATTAATTTAAGTAAGCAATTACTTGGGTCCTAACTGAATGCTGTAAATTCTCATCCCCTCCCCCAATGACCCTCGAGAAGTAACTGTTCTCTAAGATGTGTCATTTGTGTCTTACGTGAGCCATTAATCACCTTCATTGATTTTAGATGAACTGAAAGTGATACCTATTTAACAGTGATACCTATGCCAAATTAATTTCACATCAAAAATGTCTCTCTGAAATTATATCCTTCATCCATATTCCTGACTATAGGTTTACATAATTTTTATCATAATTTATGCTCCACTTGACCCTCATAAGATTATTTTTCTCATTTTCACAATCAGGTTATGTTTTACTGTTTGAATGTAAGAATCCTATTAAACTGTTTCTAAGTCATAGATTGCAAATCAGAACTGGTTGTATGAATTCAGAACAAGCAGAAAATGCCCCTCAGGAAAAAAAAAAAGACTCTTCAGGAGATAAGGAGCAAAGCTTCCCACTTTTACTAATATATTTGAAACCCCAAACTTGAAATGGAGATCTAAATTTGCTCAACATTTTAAAAATAAAAATGCATATAAGTGGTTTTGATATGCAAGCTGTCATTTTAAAAACAACTTGAAAAAACTGTTATTCCTTTTCCTCAACAGTAGCCCTTTGCTACTAACTACAGAAAAGAGGAAAAGGGAATAGGATCGAGAAATGGAGAGAGGAAAATAGATATGTGGAGGAAGGCAGAGAGGTAGAGAGTGGGCAAGTAACGTTTCAAAATGAGAAAGTTCAATAGTTACAAGTGTGTATTAACAAAATGTAAATTTCCTTTGCTTGCTGAGAGTGGGAGAAAGGGGGATGCTTTAAACATCTCTGCTTATATATAATGACCGACACAAACTACATTAAAAGAACATTACAGCTGTTTCAGGAAATTCACAGTTCAGGGTGAAATATACCATATGTCCTCAATACCTACACACAACAGGGGGCATTAAGACAGCTATTAGGCTGACTCCCCGTTGTGCCTAGGTACTGAAGGACATATGGTGCCTTTCACCCTTGACTAACGTTTCCTTCCTTTCATTGTTTCCTGCAGCAACTTGAGTGCTTTCTGAATGTTGTTTTTCAGTAGAAGGAAATGGAGTCTCCACCAAAAACTATCCCCCACTACAATACACACATATACATAAACATCTTTCTGCTCAAAGTGATTTTTCTCTATATAATACACTGCACTGTATTTGTCAATACACACCCATGACTAATCAATCTGGGAGCAAGTTAAACATATAATAATGAGGATATTTCTATGTGTGGGCTGCAAAATAGAACAATGTATAATCTCTAAATTAATGATGGAAACATTATAGATACTGACAGAAGAAACAAACAAGATGTGGTTAACCAAGAAGGATTAGCAGAAATGGAATACAAGTAATTCACTATTTTCTTAACCACTTGAAACAAAATGCATTTTCTCAAATTCATTCCTAATGTTCAAGAAGCTACTTTCCATGAGCGTGCTGAATCTTAACAATGTAAGAATCATCCCTTTTTTCTCTCTTTCTCAAGAAACAAATACTACATATTTACACACACAAGTTTCAGCAGGAATGACAACAGGAAAAAACAAACTGTAACGTGGAAGCAAACCAAATGCTCTAATAGTCACTGTCACTTGCCTGCACTACGGATACTTGTCCTTCTTCCCTGTTTACCAAAATTGATGTAGTTTGCATGTCTGTCTCAGGGAGGGGCAGTCTTTTACCAACCTCAAGATTCAATCTATTTTATTTAATGGTGAGCATGGAATGAAATACAAGCCAGTAAGGGCTTATGGTTTCCGCAGGCACTGCTCCTGGAAGAAGTTGCCTCACTATTAAAAAGCAAGCCGAAGCAAAGGCCAGACTTGCTTTGCCGCAGTGTGTTGCCAAGCCTGCCTGTGCAAGGCCTAGAACTCTGGCAGCCGTCTGGAATACAGGACAGTTGTTAAAGCAGAAAGAAGAAAACAAACAAACAAACAAACAAATCCCAGAAAGCAAAAACCCTCACTTTGGTCCTTGCTGACCTTGTTGAGGCCCCAGTCAAACTGTATCTAGTACTTCCTACTACAACTCCATGACACGTATTTAAATCACTTCAACAATGTTGTGATTTTTTTTTCCTTCAAAAGATGTATGAACATATCTTCTGACCGTATTTGCTGAGGACTCAAGTTTAATGCAATGCTCACGTAAACATAAACTCCCCCCAGATAGCCATAGCTTGGAATGTTTATATTTCATGAGTATTGAGAATAAGAAATGTTGTATAATACTACTTGGTTTCTCCAGTATGTGAGACTAGGCTAACCCATTTCTTTTTGTTCATTTCTTTTACTCACACTTAGGAAACTTATATAAAGAAAGAGGAGATAGACTTTATGCTTTTTAAATAATAGTTTAAGAAAGTACATCTATCATATTTTAAACCACCTGGCTTTCAGAAATACTGCCAAACTACCATCAATCATATTTTGTTCACATTGGCTGGTCAGAAGAAGAAGAAAAACTAAAATATTTCAGCTTTCTTCCCTCACTTACTTACCTAGTGATCGAGTCCTAACTCATTTTCCTCTCACCAAATCCCTAAAGATACAGTACTAAATGGGAAAAGTATGGAGAAAAGGGACAATGATAAAATGGAGAAAGGTGGCAAGAAAAGCAATTGAAGAATAAGAAAAGTGGGCCGACGGGATATGTCAGAAAAGGCACTACATGTCTTCGGGAAGACATAACTGCAGGACCACCGCATACTGTGTGTGACCCATGCTTGATCACCGAGGACCAAGTCCCAGGGATACCAAATGAGAACTCAGAGGACGTCTCCGGTGTGTTTTAAGGGACAGCCCTGGTGGGGATGGAACACAAGGCAGCTCATAGCAGAAGGCATGACACTTGGAGGAAAAGGAATGAGTTGAAGTCCAAGTGCTGCTATTTTCTCTCAATGTGCCAGTGGTCTTGGCCAACTGACCTAACCTAACCTTCAACCACTTGTGAAGAATCCTACATAGGAAGAATCATACTTAAAGCAGAGCCCTGTGGGAAGATGAAACAAGATCCCACATAAAACACACACACTGAAATGTGTAATTCACATGTTCAGCACACCCTCCAATTTTTCTGTTTCAACAGCCCTGAGACATCAATTCCTGGGAGCTGGTGAAGTTTCCCAGCTGGGTTGCAAAGACTCTTACCAGGATTGGCCCTGAGCATTGCTGAGAGAAAATTAAAATGACAACATCCTAAGTTTATTTAACTATCTTCACTTTGCAAAATATGTATTTTTCTCATGTCAGATATAATTTATTCCAAACCACCAGGAGTCTTCTAAACTAGATATCATCCCCTCTTTCAAAGCAGAACCCAGTCATGAGAAATCTGTATTCCTATTTAAAACAATCTACTTATTGAATGAGAAAGAATTAGAGCCCCATCAACTAATTCTCAGTCCAGAAGAGATTCAAGACATATTTGAGTCACTGGTACAGAAATATATCGACCTCACTTTTGCCAAATTATCCATTAAATAACTCAAGTTTTATTACTGGCATTCACATGAGGTGATTAGAGTCAGGTGAGCACTATATCTCCTCTTCCCAATAGCCTCATTATCAAATGGTATCTGAGCCTAGGCTACATTTGAGTAAGAAAAAGAAAAACCCAAATCTCAGAAGCTAATATAAGAAAGGCATATGTCCTGTCCATTGGAGGCTGACTAAAGGCTCTGACCTTGTCCTTGTTGTTCTCACTCAGAGACCCAGACTGACAGACAGCAACTAAAAGGAACACGGCCAGAGGCCATGGCAGAGAGCAAAGGGAGAGGCCCTGTAATAGCAATTAAATGCTCAGTCAGCTTACTAAAGATGAACCTCACCATGCAATGTCCCATGGAAGACGAAGAGCCAGAAGTATTCAGTGCAAACAGTAGTGATTGCCCCCATATTTCACAATGAAAGCAATTCTTAGAAAAATTTGCCAAACAGGCAAACATTTATTACCAATCAGGCACAAAATCAGTCATATGATTATTTTTTTAACCTTTTTTTTTAATCTGGTCAATCCTATAGTTGAAAAACAACATATTGTTGCATAGAGTAGGGAGAACATAGAGCCAATGAATCTCTAGACCTGATCTAAAGGTACTAATGAGTTAAGCTAGCTGGATTCTCTAACTGGTATGATCCAAATAATTATGGGGGCAGAGCTGATGACATATCTTAAACATTGTTCATTTCATCCATTTCTAGCAAGCCATATACTAATTAGCAAATTCTTTGCTGTAGATTTCTATAAGGATCTTTGAAATTTTTGAATAGCCACCTCTGGAGAGGATTTCTGTTTAGGGCACATCAAATGCAAATTGACTTTTTGCTGCCAAACAAGTCACCTTAAAACTCAGTAGCATACAACTATAAACTAGTATTTCTTATGCATCTATAGAGTCCGGCTAACCTCAGGTAAGTTCCTCATTTATCTGTGGTTGGCTCTGCTCCACATGTCTCTCCTCTTTGTCTAGGAATAACAGACTGCCAGGAATGTCCTTCTCTGGCTAAGGCAGAAACACAAAAACTCAGTCAGAAACACACAAGTTACCTTGAAACCTTGGTGCAGAATTGCACACTGTTATTTCCACCTCCTTCGTTGGGCCAAAGCAAATTACATGGCTGAGACCACAGTCAATAGGCAGGGAAGTTCTTCCCAGTCATGGTGGGAGATGATCACAAAGTTACAGAGCAAGCCACGGATAGGACAACAGATGTAGAATAAGTACAGTCATTACTGCAATCTAGCACATACCCCAACCGAAAAGATAAAAATTAACTCACATACTCATATGTCACTTTTTTTGCATACTAGTTTTTAAGTTTCAAAACTCCCACTGCCTTCAGTGGATTTAGATCTGTGTAGAACCCCACCAACATGACTCCTAGCTAGGGTCTCTGACAATTACTGCTTTAGTAAAAATCAGTATCTTCTGATAGTTGTAAAAAGCGTTTGAGCGGAACAAAGGAAAGGAATTAGACCATACTCCCAGCAACCTGAAGCAGAATAAAGACTCAAGATAAAGGACTTAATTCTACATCTATTCTGAGTTAAGATCAAAGACAGTCAATCTTCAGAATGTGAAACAAAAAGTGATATGCTTTTTTGTCCCTTTCATGTATAAAATTATACAGATGACTCACACTTGTTTGACCATACACCTGCACTTCTTGCTTTGCAGAGAGTAGGTTAATAGGGAAAAAAAATGGTTCTCTGTGAGACGTTTAAAAATAAGTGAGCTGGAATGATGCTATAGAATACATAAATTTCAGGAAGAATCTAAAGAGAATTTTAACTTTACCTGATACCTGGTCAAACTGTCATCACAAAAGCCTGCTGGTGGGGAGAGGGTTTTGGGGAATGACAAGGTGTTAAGTTCTCTTGAGCAGAGAGTCTCAGAATAAACTAGAATAATGCATGTGGTTATCTTGAAAACTGCAAGACATATCATCATTTTCTCTGAGGTTTATTAAGCAATTCTAAAGTTTATTGGCAGCAGATAAAAGCTGATATCACAACTTGGTCCATGTTGGTTTCTGCCATGCAAAGGAGACCTAACAGTGATTTTGTACAGGAAGCATATGCCCTCTTAATTACACAAAGCATTAAGTTACTTACAGAAGAATCGGGAACCATATGGTCCATTAGAATCAGAAGTCAGAAGGTAATGGAGAATAGGATTTCTGTGCTTTCTAGCTAATCAGAGATAGCATGCAATAGGAAGTGCTTTTCACAAACAAGGAACCAGTGCAGAATTTCATCTTTTCATTTGGCTTATTCAAAAGCTCTTTACATTATTCTAAGAATGGCTGTGGGAGTGAAAAACCCACCTTGATGGTTTTGACCTAATTTGTCACATCTCTGGAACAGCACTTACTAAATTGCATCATGATGTCACTGTTTATTTACTCACAGAAGCCTGGGCTCTTCTGGATCAAGGGCTCCAGCTTATATAGCTGGGTTTATCCATTCTCACTCTTAGCAAATTCTTACTTAAGGCTGAGTTGTTTCTGATTTCTCTAAGACTGCATGAAGTCTATCCCAAAGCTAATATTATATTCCTATAGAGAAAGTTGACATTTGTAAAAAGAAAAAATATGAATATCATTCACTTTCTGTATATAGTAGATCCTGATGATGAAAGATAATTGAATGACCAAAAAGCATGTGCTGCTCTAGAAGGTAAAAATGGACCAAGTAGCTTTATTTTGAAGTTGATACCTGTACCAAGATTGATTTTTAAGACCTGTTTTTCAAAAAAGACTTTAATAATCATTTTAATTTCTAAGTCACTAGAAACCTATATTTACAGTACATTCTCAAGTGTGTAATGTTGGAACAAGTTTTGTTTTAGATTCTACAGTATCTGTGTACTTACGGTCCTTGGGAAGACGCAGCCACAAGAAAGAGGGTGAGCCTTGATTTTGACCCTGAGTTTGTGGTGAAAAGATAGAAGAGTTAAATTTGCTGGCTTTCTATTTTGGTTTGCAAAGCATTTCAGGTTGTAGGACAAGTTATGGGGAGGAAACCCACCATATTCCCCAACATATAAAAGCATTTCACTTCATTCTTTAACAGTATTTCATTAAGTTCAAAAAATATTAGAAATACTTTTGTAAAAACAAATAAGAAAAACACCTTTTTATGCAGTTACCTTATTTACAGTGCTTCTTGGAAAAAATCAAATTTATTCTAGTGCTGAAGCATCAGAATGATATTTTCAAATAAAGGAAAGGACTTCAATGAGTATCAATAATCCTTTCAACAAATAAAAGCTGAAATACTTTAAAATTATCATTTTCAAAGTTGTGAAATTAAGTAGCCTTTTTAATGTCAAAAATATGCCATGGGCTGTCTCACATAAAATAATCATGAGTGTATGTTAAATAAAAAATAGATGATGGTAAAAACATACTGAAATCAACAATTCTTTAAAATAAATGTGTAGTTGTATTAACTACCATATCATGAAAATACATGCTTGTACATTTTCAAAAATAGCATATGTGTTTCCATGTGTGTGTGTGTGTGTGTGTGTGTGTGTGTGTGTGTGTACTATATACGTTCAAGCAGACAATTCATAATTTGCATCTACTTTTGGAAGCAGTTTATAATAATTTTGATGCCTGTCCTCTCTCAGGGCTCCACATGTTAAGATTCACTGAAAGGAAAGTGTGTAAATAAGTAATAGTGCAAAGATATCATTTTGTTCAAATGTGGGAATTTACTGACTACATTTTATTGACTTTTGCCAAATGTGATCGTAACACTTAGTGGTTCCATTTCATGAGGTTTGGGGTTATGAAAAGAGTCTCTTCCAGGACTGAAATCCCAGGTTCACTGCTACACTAGCCATGGCCAAACAAGCCCAGAGGTCTCAAGCTCCATCTGTTTGTGTTGCATTAAATATTTATTGGAGAATAAAAATATTAAAAGGCAGTATAAATCCATGGTGACTGCACATGTGGTCCCCATACTGGATAAGTCTCAAGAAGTAGAAAATTAGGGAAGAAGGTGAAGAATTACAATGATGCACATGTGCAAAGGGTATTCTCAAATGTAAAGAAATAAGCACATTATTTAATGGAAAATTCTCATTTTTATTTATTTTATTCTCAAATTTATTTTCTCAATTCTGAGGAAAAAAGCCTTTGAAATTTAAGTAATTATAAAACCAAAAGAAAACCAGAGAAGCACAGAGTTAAAAGGTTATAGCATGTTTTTACCATAATAACATCTTATCGATGTTACTTTATTAATAAAAATGTATGTCGTACAAAGGTCTCCATAATGTGTTTTAAGTCCTGTGTTACGTTTCTTCTGTTACACACCATAGCCTGCATTTCAGCTATGCCAAACTACAAGCAGATCTCCAAATTAGTGTCCTTATCCCCATCTTTACACCTGCTGTGCCTGGAATTTTCTTGGTAACTTCATACTCCTATTTCAATCTCAGATCAAATGATTCCATTTACTGAAGCCCATCAGGCTTTTTGGGGCCTGAGTTGCTACCCCTCACCACTCAATATCACATACTCCCTCTGCTATACCTCCTGTGACTTGTAAAAGCCAAAATTTTCACACTTTTCCTTAGATTATACGACTCTAAATATAAACACTTCATTAATCTTTCCATTTCCAGTGCCTAACACATAGCAAGCCCTGTGGAATAAAGTCTCATTAAGTAACACGTATATATTTGAGACGAAGCCAGCCAATTTATGATAGATGGAAGGTGTGTATCAAAGATATCAATGTTTTCAAATATCACACTATTTTTTTTTAATTTTTTTTTCAACGTTTATTTATTTTTGGGACAGAGAGAGACAGAGCATGAACGGGGGAGGGGCAGAGAGAGAGGGAGACACAGAATCGGAAACAGGCTCCAGGCTCTGAGCCATCAGCCCAGAGCCCGACGCGGGGCTCGAACTCCCGGACCGCGAGATCGTGACCTGGCTGAAGTCGGACGCTTAACCAACTGCGCCACCCAGGCGTCCCAATATCACACTATTTTTAACAAATTAAATTTAAAAAGTATAGAAAATTTACAACTCCTTTATTTTAATACAAAACAGGATTTTTCAAAGGAAATATATGTTTAAATGTACATATAAGTAATATAATCAGCCTACTGTATTATGCCTTTATAAGATCATTTTAAAACCTGGCATCAATTTTTATCTTTCTAATATGAAACACTAGCTTTACTCATCCTATAAACTCCCCAATTATATAGTCCATGCCATAGAACTCTGTGTCTCAACAAACTAACTCATTTATCTACAAAAATAAACACCAATAAATGTTTAATTATATTGACGTTGATGATACGAAAACTGACATATATTCCCTAATTTTTATGTAATGCAATTAAGTATAAGCTGTCCTGCTGTGTGGATGCCTTCGTCTTCTCTGGCTCAGTTAATCATCACAAAGTGAAGTGACTGCTCCTTTTGCCTAAACTCTTTTCTTGGACCACTGCCTGAAAATATTTTATTTATATTTGAGGATTCAAACTACCCCTTCCAAAGCAAACTCTTTCCAACCCTCAACCAAAATCAGTAAAACACCCCCAAATCTGTGTTCCCACTGGACTTAATGAATGATATGTACATCACACTGGATTATAATGGTTATCTCAAAATATGACTCCTTTCCTTGAAAAGGGCCATGTAGTCTTCATTTACATATCCCCAGAGATTCACATAGTACTCTGCCCTTTGTAGATCTCAACAAATGTGTGTTTAATGAACTAATGAATGGATGATGTTAAAGACAAGCACACATTTCACATCAGTGTGCTGTGGCCATTTCAGTAACATCATGAAGTCTAAGCAGAAAACCTTGAGCAAAATCAAACGTATAACACTGCTTCAAAAACACTGATTAATCACTGCACACCACCTGAGTCTTAAGTATAAGCTGAAGTCCCGTGAATCCTGTAGGAAATCAATAAATAGTAAAAAATGATGGAGAGGCTATTTTATTAAACTGACTACATATTCTTTTTGAGAAAAAAATATCTTTTTGAGATCTTTTTTAGAAAAACACATTCCCATTAAAGTAAATATCACTGACAGAATTCAAAGATCAAAAATACGTTCATGATTACTATAGCATACATTATTAGGATATACATATTCTTGCTTGCACGATGTCCTACAGAAATTGTGAAGACATTTCACATTTGTATATCAATGTACAAGTCACCAGAAGGAACGATTATAAAAAGAAATCTTTACCTATTATAAGAGGAAAAAGAAAAATCATTTGAGCCATATCGTTTGGTGGAACCCAAGAAATAGTTGAATAAAAATGGCACGCAACCCCCTCTCAAATACACTTACTGTAAAAAAAAAAAAACTTTAAATATGACTCAATTGCCACCTTATCCTTAAACAACTTGGAACACAACTCATAACAAAAGATAAACAAAAAGAAAAAAGAAAAAAGATCTTTGGAATCAGCCTATGTCTCAAGTCTCAAACTCAAGACCAAAAAAACTATAGGACTTAGGAACATATATATTTTTGTTGTTATACATCAAACAGGTTTTTTTTTTAATGTTTATTTTATTTTTATTTTCTCCAGAGACAGAGTGTGAGCAGGGAAGGGGCAGAGAGAGAGAGGAAGAGAGAATCCCAGACAGGCTCCCTGCTGTCAGCATAGAGCCCAACATGGGGCTCAATCTCATGAGCTGTGAGATCATGACCTGAGCTGAAATCGAGTTAGACGCTTAACTGACTGAGCCACCCAGGCGCCCCTCAAAAACAGTTGTTTTAGAGAGTCGTGGAACAAGGCAAATAAAAACAGCTAAACACCTACTGTCTCACAATGAGCTGCTTTATCTGCCTGTCCTTGACGTGATTTTGAGTTTCTGACCACTGGCTTAAACAAAACTTCTGTTTCATTTACACCCGTGTGTGCCAACCCCCTCCCCCAGTGCTACAAACAGCATGGTCAGTTCCATGGAAAAAAGTGAGACTGCTTCTCTTTTGGTCACAATGATTTAGTTGGTAGTTTGCATCATATCTACTATATGATAACCCCTCAAAAATAGCCATTGAATGAATTAGCAAATAAATAACTGAATGAATGAGTAAATGTCATCACATAGTAACAATCACTGGGAAAAATGAAGTGTTTAGTGGACCACTAGTTAGAAACCTACTTTATATATGAGACTTCTGGAAAATGTTACAATAACAACCATTTCTTCCCATAATGTACTATGTTTACATGCATTACTCTATCTGTATCACACTCTCCACCTGATGGGTAAGGAATTGCATGTGGTATGAAAGGTGAAGGAGAACAAGATAAGAGAACACATTAAAATAAAGAGCAACAGAATCACTGACCACAATTTTAACAGTCAACAAATAGAAACCAACATAAAAATTATTTTTGTTGACAAAACTGTAGTGAAAACATGGTCACTTAGGTCAGCAGAACATAACTGAATTCTGAAGGAAGAAGGTGCGGAACACTGTTTTTAAGTGCTCTACCTTTCAAGTGGCTCAGGCTCACCAACGTCTGGCCATATTCGACTGAAGTCCATTATTTTGCTGAGAAACAGGAAGGAAACAATTCTCATTTCTGTTTTTTTAATACAAGCTTTAGCAACTTAAGTAAAAATCCTAAAAGCACTTCAATACACATTTTCTCCTGTTGGTCTTGAAGTTATATATTAAGCAACATATTCTTTACATATGTTTTCTCCACATTTCCTTGTTCACGTAAATCAGGTAAAATAGAATTTGACTACATTCTACCTCAATGCTAAACAGAATGGGTTCAAAGTGTATGAAGATGTTTTTCAGGGCTCAGATTCCAAGAAAGAAAATTGGTTTGTTGACTTAATTATAGAACAATTACATACCAATATTTATTCAATCCATCTTTAGTAGTGTAGTTAAAAGCATAGTTTTAAAACATATACATTTTATTCTGCTTACATCTCATGATTGGAACGAGAAACAGTCTCTACAGCAAACACAGATATCTCCAAACTAGGAATTGTTTTCTCTTTTCTGTGTTTACAAATGCTTTGTTGGCAAATGTTGAACTTTTTATCATAACATTCCTGAATAATGCAGTGGCAAGATCTTATTTGAACTGTTTATCTGTGTTAAACTTTGCATTTTTCTCCTCATCCATTACAACCAGAAAGCCAACTTCTTAGTACTTCCTTGCCTCAGGGCTTTCTATAAGGAAAATACAGAAACTACTTATAGCCGTTTTGTTTTATGTTGTTGTTGTTTTTTTCCTCTTAATAACCTAAATTCTTTGAAAATAATAATCCCTGATCTTAAAGGAGAAGTTAACAGAAAGAAATGCTTTTAGAAATAGGAGAAAAAGAGGAAGATTCCCTTCTGGTGAAGGCAAAGTATAGGATGCCTGGTGGTCTAAACTGGGGAGATAAGTTCCCAATGTCTAAAACCTCTGGTCACAGAGAGCTTTCCAAAGCCTCAGAGAAGAATGGCCTCATGGTGCACATGGTGGATAACCCCAGCCCTAGCACCCAGCTCCGTGCAAATACCACCGAGAATGGCACAGAAGTTTCAAAACTAATAACATGGGGAGAAAAACGTGCTAAGACACTCTCAGCACAGACGTTACTTTACATCATCAAGTTAAAGGTAAAGTAAAAGATGGTTACATCTTAATATATCATAGTTTAAATTTCTTAAGAAAATTTAACGCTACAGATCTTGACTATTAAAATACAATGAAGTATTATTTTGATATAATGAATCAGATTGTGACTATATAATACTATATTGGAAGAGACTTAGCATATATATGTTTCATCAGACATGAAGATTCCTGACCAGATTAGGGACTATGTATATACAGAATAACCAATCCAGATCATTTATTTTACTACGTCTATTGATCAAAATAAATGAAGTCACTTGGCCCTGAATCCACATGACCCACAGATAGAAGACACTGTAGAATTTACTTTATTAGTGAACATGAAAATTAAATAGGCCAAATATAACCCAAATATGATCTGCATGTCCATTTTTCCTGTGTTTTGATTTGGGAAAATTCTAAATCTTAACTTAATGATACTAATCAATGTACCCCTTATACCTCTGCAGGCTTTGAGTTTTTAAAAGGTGTGTAATGTTTCTTCTAGATACACTTTAAGACAGATTGAGTTTTCATGCAAGACTCATAGTAGGTACCTAATCAATATACACTGAAAAAACAAATTATACTGGCAATACATAATCATTGTAAAATATTCAAATACTTTGCAAATACTTAGGAAAAATATGAAAATGTCCCTTTATTCTCCTTAGACCAAAGCACTGTTGAGTTAGTACTCTTTTTCTTAACTTTATGTTTATTTATTTTTGAGAGAGAGAGAGAGAGAGAGAGAGAGAGAGAGAGAGAGAGAGAGAGAGAGCGCATGCGCACAAGCAGTGGACAGGAAGAGAGATGAGGAGACACAGAATCCGAAGCAGGATCCAGGCTCTGAGCTGTCAGCACAGAGCCCGGCGCAGGGATTGAACCCACGAACTGTGAGATCATTATATAAGCAAAGTCAGACGCTTAACCAACTGAGCCACCCAGGCACCCCGAGTTAGTGTTCTTCTATATAGTCATTCCCATGCTTTTGCACAAACACGTATATGTGCATATATACATATTTTTACCTAAATGAGCTCAAAATACCTATTTTTCTATAACTTGCTGTTATGGGTTGAACTGTGTCCCCAGGAAGATATGCTAAAGTCCTAATCCCTGGTCCCTGTGAATGTTCACTTTATGCAGAAATAGGGCCTTTTTAAATGTAATCAAGTTAAAATGAGGTCACTAGGGTGGGCATTAATTCAGTGTGACTGGTGAAGAAATAAAAGGCACAGAAACGTGCAGAGAGAATGCCAAGTGATGACAGGGGCAAGCCAGAGATTGCTGGTGCTACAGAAGCTAGGAAGAGGCAAGGAAGGGTCCTCCCCTCGAGTCTTTGGAGCAAGCGTGGCCTTGACAATATATTGTCTAGGACTTCTGGTCTTCAGAACTGTGAAAAAATAGATTTGTGTTGCTTTAAGCCACCTAATTGTGATAATGTGTCATGGAAATCCTGAATCTGTTTTTTTTTTCCACAAATAATAATATTTAGACATCACTTCTAGTGTCCATATGTATACAGTTACTCCCTGGTTTTTTTGTACAATTATACTTACTGCAACATGTTTTTAACACCATTTTTTTTTTTTACTCAAAGGTAGTGAATGGCCAGCAGTTTTTAAAGTTTCTTTGTGAGCATATTTCATAATTTACAGAAAGCCTATTTGAACATCAAACTTTGCAAACATGCATCAAAACTCCCAATTCCCATAAATGCAAACACAGCCAAACATGTGCTCCCGGACATTCATTTCAATAATGTTGTGAACTTACTTAAACACACAGATTTATTTTCCCCTTGACATTTAAAACATTAGATCAGCCTATCACTAGCAGGTTATTTGTGGATAGAAATAATTCTCTCTGTCTCTCCACTTACATTTTTGTTAAAACGTAACACACAGGCCATAATGTTAACCACCGAATGAATTTCCACAAACCAAATGCAGCTATATGATAACACAGATGAAGAATGGGTACGTTATCAGCACTCCTGGAACTATTCTCGTTTCCCTTCAGTCATTACCAACACCTGCTCCAAATTTGGGATTTTTTTTTTTTTTTTATCCATTATAAACCAAAACTTCTTGGTAATTAAGTTTCATTTCAACCTCAGTATTTCCAAGCGTTCTAACCACTAGTCCACCAACCCCACTGGGCCCTGCTAAATTCTCCTGCTCATTTCCTGCCATTTGCCACCTCCCACTCTGTGCTTCAGCCACACTGAGCCACCACAATCCCAGAAACCCACTTTGCCCCCTCATGCCCCTGAATCATTGTTTTTCTCATTCTTTGTGTCTTAAACGCCCCTCCCTACCCTATGGGCTCCTTTTCCCCTGGCTAGCTTGTACAGCATCACTTCCTCCAGACTTTTTCCTATTCCTTTTCCAAGAAGGGGGTCCCCTTCTGAGTCCTTCATGAGCATACTTTTCTTTATCAGCATTGCAGCACTCACCACACTTTCAGAAATTTGCCTGGATCCTTCTGTTGACGGCTCCCACCAGCAAGAGGACCACCAGGATCACCTGTGGACCCAGAAATGCCAAAATGTGTAAATTGCAATAAAAGAGAATACATCTTTCTGCCTCAACTTGTATGTCAGAGGGGGGAGGTTAAGGGGCTCCTGGATAGCTTAGTCAGTTAAGCACTGGGCTCTTGATTTCGGCTCAGGTCACAATCTCTGTTTACGAGCTCGAGCCCTGCCACCAGACCCTGCACTGGCAGCACAGAGCCTGCTTGGGATTCTCTCTCTGCCCCTCTTTCTGTCTGTCTGTCTGTCCGTCTGTCTCTCTCTCTCAAAATAAACTTCAAAAAAAGAAAAGGGAGATCAGGAGCAGATATTTAGGAGGTCTTGGGATCTGGATGCCAGGAGTTTAAGGTAGATCTTTCAAGTTTGCGGACTAACTGGGACTGGACAAAGTTTGTGACACAGCAGCTTATCATCAGTGGACACGGGGAGGTGAGGACCTTGTCACAAGCCCTGAAAAGCAGTTGTCTGAAAAGTGACCTGTTTGCCCAGATGAGTCATAACCTGTGATCCTGAGATGCAGGCTTATTTGTTCAGGAGAGTCCTCCTTTGGTCAAATACACTAGGTTTCAGGTAGTTCTTGAAGCAAAGATAAAGTTCCGTACCGCATGCACTCAGTGTCAGGGGACCAGTCACGTCCACCTGCGTCGTCAGGTCACCAGGTAATACAGGACATCCAGGAACCGCGCACCCGCCCACCACTACGGCTGGACTACCCCAGGCAAGCCTAGTTTTCGGTCTCCTCTGCTGCCCTCCTCTCCGCGCGGCTGCCAGGGTGGGACTGTCCCTAGGGAGATCCCGGGAGTTTTCTCTCGTCTCGCGAGGTTTCACGCTACATCCCAGGGCCAAGATCCCTCTTTGTGGCTTTGTCTTTTGCTGTCAGGCCTAGGGGCAGATTGCGCTAGAGTGGCTCCCTGAGGTTGGAATGTGGCCGCAGCTCCGCTGGTGGTGACTTGGGTCTTATTCAGCCACGTGACTGGCAGGTGTGTGCACGTGAGCACTTAATGCTGGGTACTGTTGTCATTTGGAAGGCTTAGTTACGCTCAGGATTATAATCACAAATCCGGGAGCTGTTATTATTTGGCTTTATGGGTGGTGCCATCTCCAGGTATCACACCAAAGTGGCAGGGCTGAGGTTCCAGCCAGCTTCCAGGATCCATGCTCTTTCTTTTCTATTCTGTTCTTTTGTGGGGTCTGTTTTTTTAAGATAAAATATCCGAGGGGTGCCTGGGTCGTTTAGGAGGTTAAGCATCTGACTCTTGTTTTTGGCTGAGATCATGATCTCATGGTTTGTGGGATCGAGCCCCACATGGGAGCTCTGCACTGACAACACAGAGCCTGCTTGGGATTCTCTTTCTCCCTCTCTCTCTCTCTCTTTGCCCCTCCCCACCCTCTCTCAAATATATATATATATTATGTATATATATATGTATATATATGTATACATATGTATATGTATATGTATATATATGTATATATATGTATATATATACATATAAAATAAATAAATATATAAAATATAATATATATATTTATATATAAAATATATAAATATATATATATTTTTTTTTAAGCATAGCCAAAATGTTGACTTCTTTGTTGATGTCAGGATGTATTTTGGGTTTAAAACACATACGCTACATGGGGCACCTGGGTGGCTCAGTTGGTTGAGCCTCCGACTTCGGCTCAGGTCATGATCAGGTGTGTGGGTTTGAGCCCCAAGTTGGGCTCTGTGCTGACGGCTCAGAGCCTGAAATCTGCTTCAGATTCTGTGTCCCCCTTCCTTTTTGACCCTCTCCCACTGGTGCTCTATCTCTTTCTCAAAAATAAACATTAAACACACACACACACACACACACACACACACACACACACTACAAATGGTTCCACTGAAGAGTTACTGTCACAAACTAATTTTTTCTTCCTATGTCCAAATACTACAGAGAGCTGATTTCCAGAGTACCTGAAATATGGCACAGGCCTGTGAGTTGGCTCCACAAAAGATTTTTGTGTAAGCAACACAAAAAAGATGGTGTTTGTTTCTCATCACCTGGACATATCTAATCAAGCCACTTGATTATTTTTTTAACTCATCTGTGTCCAGAAGCACTGTCATGTTTTGTTTGGTGCCATTCTCATTCAATTCATACCCAAAAAGTCCAGAAGTAACTCAGAACTAGAAAGTGGCTGGAATGCTAAGGTTGACCAGGGCTTTTGCTACATGATAGTTGCCACCTGACTGGAATGTCTAAGAAGAATGACAGGAATTACAGTGTTCTGCTCAATTTGAAAAGGACTTCCCAGAATGATGTGGAGGACCAAGAAATCCACCTGCCTGCTTGGTGGTAGCTCTCCAAAGGGCAAGGCCAAGAATCTTCTGGATGTTTTGTCAAGTTGACATGGTACAGAAAACATACAGAAAAGCAAGGGTGACCACCAACCATGTGGAGACAGATGATCTCAGTTCCCTCTTCTCTAACTTTTCAATGCCATGGTCCTCAAGGATAAGCACTGAAAGTGATTCATTTAAATTCACTACTTATATGAGCAAATTAATAAATAATACAAATATCAACTCTCTAAGGGAACGGGTTGAAAGTGAGTAGAGGCCACTGTGAGCCACAAATTAACCTGAGCATATTTACTGAGAGCCGTTGTCACTGTCTAATTCCTCCCTCAGAAGTGTTGAACTGGAGGAAATGCAATTAATGGTGAATGCTGAGTGAGCTAAGGTCAAGGCTAAGAATAACAGTCAGTGCTATGGAGAGAGTAGGTTAAAAGGAGGTACCTTAGAAGTCAGAGATCAAGAGCAAGCATGGGAGGCAGGTAAAGCCATCCAGAGCCAGGGGAGGTGTAGCGGCTGAGGGTCACCACCTCCCAGAAGACACTGAACCAGGGAACTATTTAAAGGTATGAAAGCAGCCATCACTCCGTGGAGATGGGCGGATCTGGAAATCTAGGACAAGCTGACTTCAGTGCAAAGCTTCTTTTACTTTTTCTGCTCTAGGAATTGTTCAAACTATAATACATTCTTGGGGCTTTGCCCTAGGAAGCCACGTGGCTACAGTGCCACAGCTGACAACTGCTAAGGACTTTCAGCTTTCCTCATAAGGCAAAGTTCCCGTCTGTTCTAAATCCCTCATGATTAAAACTTTTAAAACCCATCTGGCTACATTTTAAATAAGGAAGACTTTTGAGACTCATAGGACAAACTGGGATGTGTAGTCTGCAGAGATAGTTAATAATTTTAGGATTTGATTCATGCCATTGAGGAGAAAAAGGTTCAAAGGCCAGGGGAACCGCACACTTCATAACAGAGTTATTTTCCCACAACAAATATGGGTAACAAAACTTGAGCAGTGATATGATAGAGATGGGAATGTATGAAGCAGAATAGCATCTGCAGTTTTATTAAAAATGCATATTAACCCAGATTAAAATTACATGGGCTATCAATCCTCTTGTTTCAGAGTCTGTTGAATGCCAGCTGGGTTCAAGGGAAAAAACTTACCTTTTCCCCTCCCTGCTAAGCTCTAATGTTGCATGGTTTGCCAGATGCATGAGGGACTTGATCCGTCCCTGGGGAATGCACAACAGGCCAAGAACGGGAGTTAGACACCTGACCTGGGTCCCAAGATGGCTCAAAATCAACTCCATTTGCACCCAAAACTGGAAGGCAACGTTTTTCAAGGTGTGGTTGTCAGTCCTCGCAGCTAGGTGCCTTTCTTACTATCTAGTTGGTTGTCACAGAAAAACAAATAATGCAAAGCCAAAATGCCACACCGAAGTCAATTGGCCTCATGCAACAAAAGAGATGAAGCCAGATATTTGATGCAATTATGTAACTGTCTCAGGTAAAGAGATGTGTTTAAACTGTTACGTCAATTACCTGAGCGTGTAGAACTAATTCTATCCCAAAGAGTTCTGCCAAAGTTAACAAGGCATTAATCTATTAATTCAAATTGAACATTAAGAAGACTGAGTTTGACTCTAAGACCTGATATTTTGATTTGTGCAATGAGGCAGGAGTTCTGTTTTGATTTCTTCAGTGATGTTAAATTTGACTGTATTGAGCTGAAGGGACTAAAATGCTTCTGATCCAAGGAAATAATGATCATATAACTCAGATTTTAAAGTAATAATAATAAAAAAAAAGCTTACATAACAATATAGTTTGAACCTTTACAGTAGCAGAAAGGTCATTTTCAATCCCTTATTTATGAAACTGACCCAAATACATGAAATATTAGACAATTTCTCAGTAAAATTGGTTCAGGCATTGTTTCCCTGAGTAGAATGTTTAAAACTGTGTCTTAAAATGTCTCACATATATTTAATTTCTCTGATCTCTCAATTTTGAATTTTTAGGAATATAATAATAATCAAAACGATTCCTCTAGTAAGATCCCATAGTGTCAACACATTTTGTATTTTGTGAACCCTCTTTTATGTTAAGAATTTTCCACAACTTCAGCTAAGCAGAATAACCCTATGGGGAGAAATAGATTTTTTGAATTCGCTAATTTTTTCAGAGGATTTTGGGGAGGTAACAATTTCTGCCTGATTACATTTGTAGCTAAGCATTACTTTCTAGAACAATTGATGGTTTTAAAGATATCTCATTGTGATTCTAATGATTGTTTTTTTATTTTCTCTTTCTCCCTCCCTCTCTCCTTCTCTCTCTTTCTGTTTTTACCCTCTAGTAGTAGTAGTAATAGTAGTAGTTACATAGCCATGAGGTTGAAAAACAGAAGTGTACCTTTGAAAGTTATCAGATTTAGAATCTGTGGTACAGTATAAATATGACTTCAGATTCTCCTTAAACTAGGAGAAACTGCGACCGAGGCTAATTTTTTTTTCCCATTAAAGTTACAGTTTTTATCAGCTGGTTGGCCCATAATAGAAAGGAGAGCATTTCAAACGTGTTTAGAAAATGGTAGGTAAGCAGGTCATTGCTGTAGTAAGTTATTCAGAGAAGGTGACTGACTGCTTGATTGGCTTATGAGCTGGACCCAGCCCCTCATCTTCTCCCCTGCCCAAGGGATACATGCTCTGCTCAGCATTCCCGTAGTGGGGGGCACGTCCAAGGATGCAATTTGGAGAGTACAACGTGTTGTGGAGACTACCTGGACAGTATATGTGGTGACTGAACCCACGTAAGGCCTCAGCAGTAACTTTTAGCATCCTGGCTGGTATGTACGGAGATCGCCTCATCTTGCAGCTGCCCAGGATGGGCTTCCTAGGTAATGTCCTTTGCTCGTTAAACCTACTCACCTACCACTCTGGGGTGGCCAGCCTCTTTCTGCCATCTCTCCTTGCCCTTGAGTGAAGGGGCAAGTTTGAGATTTCACTTGAGGAACCCCGCGTGTTTGGAAAAGACAGTAATGAACTCCAACTTTACCTAACTGCATCTTAAGACAAAAGATTTCACCGTATGTGTGATTCTAGGTAGCATACTTGTGTTTTGTGACCTTTGGCTGCCACGAACGTAAATAAAGATTTCCTAAGTGACTTCTAAACCTTTTTTTCCCTTTTCAACGTCCTAAGACAGCCTTTTTTTTTTTTTTAGTACAACTGTTAGATCCTGGCATTTCACATGTTTTTCTTGTATACCCCTCTTATTAGTACTACTTGGGTTACCAGCCATTATCTAACTGATGGCACCGAAGGATCTCCAGGGTTACTTCATCCAACCACCTTTTTCTTTCCTCAAAACTTCCAACCAACCTGTTTAGAACATTGTCATTAACTTATGATTTAGGCAAAAATGGTACTATCACAGATGCCCTGGGCAGCCCTCCTTTCAACTTTACATTAGGATATGCCCTGTGCTCTGGTCTCCAAAGTTTCTAGGGAGAGTGAAATAATAATCTCTTACACCACATCCATTGAATTGAAATTTTATCTAATTAGCACATTCCCTAAAAGAGCACGGACTAGCTGTTCATCCAAGACATAGGCTATCCTGAAATAAGCTCTTGTCAGAAGCGAAATATAAAATCCACACCCACACCTACGTCACTGGGTGCTAACCTGTGTCTGAGTCTCGACAAAGGAAAACGAGACATCTGACAAAGTATACTGCTTTGTCAGCCCCATTCTCATTTTTGCTATGTGGCAAAAATCTTAATAGATCAGTCCGATCCCCTTCGATTTGAAAAGGAAACCTCTACTCCCAGCTAAGTGCAAAAATTTCTGAGACCAATCCTTCAGAGTGTGTTTCATCGTAAGTGAGTATGAACCTGTACACTTGATTAAAATAAAAGTTGAACACACTGATGTCAATTATTACCAAACACAAGAAGGGTTCATAAAAGCTAGCGAGAATCATTAGATTATGGAAATGATTTTTATAGGAGAAATGATTCTCTCCCCTGCTTTCAATGTGTTTTATGTACATAGATGTGAGAATGATTATGACTTTAAAGTTTATTGCAGGAAACGTCTATTCTTCCCAGTTCTGATTTTTTTAATTCATGATATTTTCACATTTCCTTTTGCCTTTGTTCTGGCATTTAGCTCTCTGGAGCCATTATTCAAAGTGATACTTAATAGCCCCAATAAGAAAGCAACATCTTTCAGTAATACACATGACTGCTTAATGATGCAAGATCATCTTAATTCCCTCTCCCTGTGTTTTATTTTCCTTTAGGGGGCAACAATTCTAAAGGCTTAACTCTGTCTCAGCTGGTGAAAGTTGAATTGCCCTGCTGAGTGCTGTGGCATTCTTTCTCTCCTCAGTTGGTCCAAGGAATAAAAACCCTAATGGTCTTTTGAGAGTGAACCATTTGAAGAGTGTTAGTGGTTTGTGTCCAAAACTTTGTTGCTGGGGGAATTGAGTTAAGCAGGAGGGGACAGAGAGGCTGCTGTTTCCAAAACCTCTTAAAAGACATAAAATCACACCAAGTGATATGTCATTTTACAGATTTCTCCCTTTAACACCATTTTCCCAAAGGCTGACCTGCTAGTTAAATCAGGAAAGAGGAAACATGGCCGATCGCTTGGAATAGAAGAGGAAGAAGCCCAGAGAGCAACAGAGTGCCGAATTCCAGGTTTATTACAAAAGAATGAACAATGGGTATGCTGCAGGCGTGATTAGCCCTGGGTTACCTTTTTATGAATATCCAAACTGTTCTGGCTTCAAACCCTGTGTGTTATACTGTTGGCTCCCCACCTCCCCACCATAGTTTTTTTTTTGTTGTTTTCCAGATAATTCCCAGGTTCCCCAGCGGTGATTGATTCAGTCCTGGTAGTCAATCCACTGCAGCTGAAGCAGAGATTCTGATGTGCTCACGGAGGCCAGACTCTGTAAACTCAGTCCTGCCCGTTTTCCCCAAGGGAAGTCGGGTGGCTCCAAATGCTTTCAGCCCTCCCAGAATTATACAGTGGACAAGGGCAAGGGACCAGTGCCAAAGCTCCAGCCCTCTGGTAATTACAGGTTTCTGACCAGGCTACGGTCTCCCTCCCACCCAGTGAAATCACACATTGGCTGCTTAACTGATTGTCCTAGTGCTGGTGCCCTGGTGGGCAAATGGCACTTCAGCCAGTCTGATCTGGATAAAAGGAAACTCTTCCTTCAACATAGCCTTTCTGCCTTACAGGTGAAACCATCTCAACCATTGAGACTAGGTTCAACCTTACAAAAGTTTGTATGGAGGTGCTTCTGGATAAGATCTTTCCGGATCCTCAGGGTTGAGGGGCATCTTGATGGGTTGCCTTACAGCACTCAGTGCAGCCCCTGACCCCTACCCCGGCCCTCGTTGTCAATTTCCTAAAGCGAGCCCGTGCACAAGAGCAATTAACGTGTGCAGCGCAGTTTAAACCCCTGTACTAAAAAGGAAACAAATTAAGTCCTGTAGCTCTGCCTCCATCATTTCGGCTTTTGTCACTAACAGAGCTCTGATCTGCTCCATCTGAAATGCCACATGCAGGTTAATTAGGCTCATGAGGAACAACACAGCCCCATCACTGAGCGCATGTGAACGAAATTCCCCTTGCATGATCCTCTGGGCCTCATTTTACTCCCTTAGCCCTCACTCAGTGACTGACCCTCAATTGGAGACTAACACAGAAGGAACAGAGAATATGTGGCTCAGCCCATCTTGGAAATTTCAGGTGTGTCACATTATTTCTAAGGCCTGCTTTAAAATGGACAGGTGGAGACCCTTGTCCAAAGAAAAGGAAAAATGTAACATTAAAGCTACTGATATATAAAACTATTTTCTCTATTCTGCGGTCTCCCTCATAACCTGTCATGATGTCTTTGATCTGCTACTTAATGCCACACTCCCTTAGGGGTGGTGGTAGTCATGAGGCCAGCGTAGATGCTGCCGGGTTCCCAGGTGAGGCCCCGTTCTGTGATTCAGTGATGCACACAGCAGCATACTGCTTCCAAGTGCCCCCTCCCCACAGCTGCAGAACTGATGCATTGGGTGCGGAGGGGGCAGCCGATATCTTCCCTTCCCAAAGGGCCACCTGCATTTCTAAGTCACATCAACAGGTGACCTAACAAGTGGTTTCAGCCTCCGCATCGGGACATACTCCGTGCCTGAATCAGGAGTGACTAAGAGGGTTGATCCTCACCTCCAGCCACTGGGTAAATACTCCCAGCCCTGAGCAAGGATGACCACCATTATGCCCCATCCCAAGATGTTGCAGGATGCCTGTGTCTGACCCAGACCTTCCCTCCCTGTACCTAGGTCCAGGTCCCCACAGAGTGAATTTGGGGAGGCCGGAGGTGGTAGTTGTTGGGCAAGGGCAAGGAGGCAAAGGTCAAGATGACCTGGGATACCATGGACCCAAGAAATAAAAGGTTTTCCTCAAAGAGATGGAAAGAAAGCCAGAGATGGGCTATGAGTCAGCTGAACACATATTTTAAAATTAAATTGTTAAGAATTTCAAGGCACCGGCCGCACATCATTAAACTCCAAGCCAGGGCCCTTCTGAACTTAGCAGCCCTATGTAAATTCATGGATCACATCTACTGCAATGGGCCTTATTCAGGTGGTCTCCATTCTCTTGGCCAAACTCAGCAAGACTGACTCAGCCCCTCTGGGAGGGTTGGAGTGGGGCTATGGAGATTTGCTTTGACAGTCTGAGAAATGTTAGTCATGCAGAATAGTGTTTGTAAGTCCATGTTCCCGCATCCCTGGCAGCTGTGTAGCGAATGAAGGTGACATTTTGATTTGATCTTCAACTGCCTGAATTCTCTCTTACTCTTGCTCACTCTCTCGCAATGAATTATGAATTCCCTTGTGCTCCCATGAGAGCAGGACAGAAGGAGCGGTTGTTCTTCTCTGCTACTCCATGGCATATGCTGCACCCGAGAAGCTCCCCAATGCAGGGGCCCCCCTCTGGCCCAGTGTCGCCTATGACTTGGAAGGCCAGTTTGCCTATCCCAGGGTTCTATTCTAGGCCAGTTTGCTGTATCCCTTATCTTAGTCTTTCAGAGCTGTACAAAGCTGCTTCCCTTATCTTACTCTTTCTGGGTAATTGCATCATTATCTGTTGTTGTGGTTGCTGTCATTCCTTTTACTTATTTCACAAGTCAAAGCTGGTCAAGGAAAAGTGGAGCTATTTATTGGATCCTTTTAGATAATCCTAAAACACATGTGATACTTTCCTCAATCCCTCCTTGATTTGACCTTCTTATGACTTTCACACTGTTGGGCATCAGAGCTCCCTGACGGTAGATGGCATATCCTCCAGGATCTAGATTTCAGAACTCTATCTTTGTTCTTCTGTTCCTTTTCTGAATGTTCCTTCTCTTTTCCTCCATTTGTTCCATAAACACTCAATCTCCTAGGATTCTTCCTGTTTTATCATTCTATTTCCTCCCTTAAAACCTTTTTTTTTCCCTGCCATGTTTCCAAATACCACCCATATGCTGATGGTTCTCAAATTTCCATCCCTAGCTTTGACACCTCCTATAAATTCTAGAACCAATATCCTAGTCCTTACTAAATATTAGCGTCTGGATAGGGAGCAGTCTTCCAGAAATATATGGCCTAAAGTAAACTAATCCTGTTTTCCTTTCTAAATTTGCTCCTCCATTTATACTTCATTACATGGTGAGGAACCATAGGCCACAAAGTGTTCCCACACCGGAAGTCCTAATGTCTGAGATTCACTAATCTGCCTTTTCTCTCCTAGCACATTCACCAAATAACCAGCTACTATCTTTTGGGTAATCTACATATTTTGTTTTTTGTTTTTGTTTTTATTTTTCAGTATGCCACCTTCACCTCTATTTCTCTGATTTGAGATCATCTTCAGTATGAGTCTACACTATCCAACTTCTCAAGATAATGTATAGAGAAGCAGAAGTTGTCATCAGAAGATAGTAATTGATCAACCAATCAGTGTTACTACCTGCCTAGAACTGATGTCTTTTTCTACGTATTATCTTCCTCGAAGAGTTCATTTTCCCATGCTTGCAACAGTTGCAAAGTCTGCCTATGCTATGTAAGCTGTACCATGTAAATTGGTTTCAAAATTATCTTGCTTACCTTGCAAAAGAGGAAACATTCAAAAGAGCAGAGGAGCATGTTGTTGCAGAAGATCTCCTATACCACAAAGAGTTGGGTAAGCCGTGTACTGCAAAATTGTTCAGGTGGTATTCTCTATGTAAACATCATAGTTGTACATTTGTTATGAAAATTTTGGCTTTAGAAAGGGGTGCTTTTCTTTTTCCTTTTTTTTTCCCAATTCAACAAGAGTTCTTGCATGGCCTAGTAGAAGGCTATGAATCATACACAAATCCATTTCAAATGAGAGTTGAACAGGCTTAAGCCAGTTAGCAACTTTAGAAAATATAACTAAAGAGGACAAAAATGGTGTGAATCACAAGACATTAAGACTCATGGGGGAAAAAATAATAAAATTCTCAAATTTCCTTACCAATGTGACTCTTCCTGAAGTTAGCAACATTAAAGCCAAATGTAAATTTCAGAACTCAAAATGTATTATTGCATAATTTAATAGGCAGATGTTTACAGAAAGCATTAAGATGCATAATTTTTATTAATTACAAGAATGACTGCATAGCTTGAAAATAGAACCTGAATGCAATTTAATGTAAGACAAAATAAACTTTCTTCTTAATGTTACTTTTATCTTTTTTAACATAAAACTACCATGAAAGCATTTGTCACATTGTTTGAGACACTAATTTGCACTTTTAGTGTGTTAACATGAATTGACAATCCTCTCCAGCTATTTGTCATCAGCTGAGAGAAACCTACCACACTTACTGAGCTTTTCAGTGCTCAGAAATCTGACAGGTTACTCCAATGCGTGTTTCTTCACTAGCTCCTCATGTTTTAGGGGTATATTCGGAGTTCCAACCAAGTTCTTTAAGATTCTACCTTTTTTTTTCCTTTTCAAGTCTTACCTTCAGCCTCATGCCATATAACATAAACGCAGCCTACATGAGAGCACCACATTCTCAGCAGTGACAATCTACTCATCACTATGTTTTCTTGAACAAACCATGCAGAATCTGGAGTTGGCATTTAGCATGTCATTTATTTTACTTATAATACTTCCTCTCACCCAAGGTGCTTTACTTTCATTCTTTAAAACCACACTGTGAGGCTACACTTGCTCTGAGAAGCCTATGATGTTTTGACAGCCATAACCCTTCTCCTTGTAACCAATTAAGACAAAATGGTACCCTTGTCTTCAGAGCAGTATCTGAACACAGCATGTGCTCCTTTTGCTGCATTTACCACCTTGTACTACAAATACTTACTTAAATGTTTTCCTCCTCGCGACTCTGTGAACATCTAGAGTATGTATCTACATGTATGTACACGCATGGGCACCTATAATTATTTTAAGGGACCCATAAGAAAAATAAAGATGTGCAACAAAGTCTAGTCTTTCCTCTAAATGGGTCAGGGCTGGCCCAGGTCAAAGATGCCCTGCTTTGAAATGACCCTGACTGTCATTTCTCCAGCAGATCTTTGGATCCTAGATACGAGGCTCCCTGTAATGAAAGGACCAGAACACTCCAGGGAAATTGATTCCTTAAGGATGGAAGTAAGAAAGCACTACTTCTTGAAGTGGGATGAGAGCTTTATTTCTAGGCTACCCACAGACCACATCCTTCACACACCACAAAACCTCGTTGTTGCTTTTTTTAAAGTCTTGCTCTCTTAAGAAGTAATTGTCAGCATATTTTCACGTCCCACTTTGTGTTGTCTAAACAGCATAAGATCTTATGAGTTAGGTATTTTCAATAATGGGACATAAGCAAATCACAGTATACATTATTTATATTTTTAGCACCTTCATAGGTAACTTCATGAGGGTATTTTTTTGCTCTCAGTGAATGAATGCAAGGACAGATAATGTCTGCCTATTTTCTCCACCTGTGAAAGTTTGTCTCCTGTCTTTTCATACTTCAAGACAGTCACATCTGAGCATGTGAAAAATGTATAAGTTCTCAAAAAGGAAGAGAGGTAAAACAGTGTACCACACAGCCACCACCTTGGGCAGGTACCTTAGGGGGGGAAATCATCTTTATGGCCTGGAGGCAGAAAAAGAATCTTAGGGACGGGTTAAAATGGGCATTGGGCAATTCAACAGAAAAATAATTCAGATTCAGATATCAAAGAAGAATTGAAATTACTTAAAGGTTGAGTTACACTATGGGAGGATCATGTAGAATCAAACTGGTTAGGTTTAGAGAAACCGCAAGAGTAATTTGCTTACATACTGGGGATACAGTGGGGATAGGGAATGGAGGAAGCGGATTAAAAATCTTCCACTCCCACCACAGATTATAATCTGTTCTAGATCTTGATGGTCAGGATGAACCTTTCAGGTATATAAGATGCGAGCTGTGAAAAAGATGTGGAAGAGGTATATGAAGGAGAAATCAAAATTTAGAATTAAGTTAGATATAGCATTTGACACTTTCTTTAGAGACGGAAACCGGGGTAGTTTAAAGCAGGGATCTGCTTAAACTGCTTAGTGAATAGCATCTGAATCATCTATGAATTATTCTAGTTGAACTCAAAATAGTTTGGGTAGGTTGGAATCTACCGGCTCAAATATCCAGACAAAGGATGAAAACAGAATTATAGAAGGTGATAGGTCCAGTCAGTACTCAAGAACAGGGACAACCAATGAATTTAACACCTCTGAGACTCGGTTCTTCCCTGAGTTTTAATCTGTGTTCTCCTCTGGCTGTCAGATGACATCTCTATCAATGAGGTTAGGCTCCCACTTCATAGGGAGGAAACAAAAGCACAGTCTCCCCCACTGCCCACCCACCCCTGCCTTGCGTCTTACTTCCCCATCCACAGCTTTTGCTGTCAGGGGAGAATATACTCTGTCATGTTGTGCTTTGAAATACCCTGGAAGAGACCACATTAGAGTAGGTTGACAACTCTTGGACTGATTTGGAAAGAAAGGTAGGGCATCACAGTTGTGAGCTGAATTGTGTCCCCCACAAATGCATATATTATTATTCTAACCCTCAGTACCTCAGAATGTGACTGTATTTGGAGACAGAGGCTTTCAAAGAGGCAATTAAATGAAAAGTAGGTCATTCAAGGGGTGCCTGGGTGGCTCAGTTGGTTAAGTGTCTGACTTCAGCTCAGGTCATGATCTTGCAGTCTGTGGGTTCGAACCCAACATCGGGCTGCGTGCTGACAGCTCAGAGCCTGGAGCCTGCTTCATATTCTGTGTCTCCCTGTCTCTCTGCCCCTTCCTCCACTCACTCTAAATGGCTGATGTTCTTATAAGAGAGGAAATTTGGACACAGATGTACAGGGGGAAGACCATGGGAGGACACCAGAAGACCTTGTCTGCAAGCCATGGAAAGAGTCCTCAGAAGAACCCAATCTTGCTGACACCTCGATCTTGGACTTCTCCCCTCCAGAACAAGGAGACAATACATTTTTGTAGTTTGTCACCCAGTCTGTGGTACTTTGCTATAGCAGCCATAGTAAACAAACACAGAGATAGACCCATGTTCCCTACTGAGCGTCACATCTTCATCCACAGCTTCTGCTGTCAGTGCAGAACGTACTCTGCCATGTCTTGATTTTAATTGTCCTGGAAAAAGCCTTCAGTTGGCCACATTTGAGTCAATTAATGATTCTTGAGTGAATTTGGGGAGGGAGGCAAGTTGTGTCTGGGGCTGCTGACCTCTACATGGATGAGTCAACTATGGCTGAAGAGCTAGAGCCAAACAGGAAGTCATGCACTGAATGGGTAAGATTGTGTACATCGAAAAGTTCTGAAGAAAAGTGGTGTACATCAAGAATAAAAATTGAGTGGGTTAAAAGAATCCAGTACAAGATCTTTATCAAAATTCCAAGAACTGCCTTTGGAGGTTCTAGTTCTTTACACAGATCATCTATATGCTCAGGAAGCTTTATAGATGATTCCAATAATGAACTAGTTTAGGAATCACTGGTTTATAGTCGAGGTGGAGGTTACTCCTCATGTTCTTTTTCCTTTCTTTTTTTTTTTTTTTTTGGTTTATTTATTTTTGAGAGAGACAGAGACAGGGCACGCACGGGGGCCAAAAGTGGGAAAGAGAAAGGATCTCAAGCGGGTTCTGCACAGGCAGCTTGAACTCATGCGGGGCTCAAACTCACAAAATTGTGCATTCATGACCTGAGTGAAAACCAAGAGTCGGATGCTTAACTGATTGAACCACTCAGGCACCACTCTCCATGTTCAGCAAAGATGCCTTTACCATGGTTTCCCTTCATTTGGTATAAATAGCCAAGAATATCCTAATTTCAGGTTAACAATGACAGGTTAGTTCCCAAATCAATAAGCGTCATGATGAAGCATGTAAGATACCTCAAGAGAAATGTTTTACATACTTGGTTTTGTGACTTGTAGAAGCACCTCGACGTTTCATTTAAATTTGGCTCTATTTGACTTCCATCTTTACAGGAATCTAAGTTGAATGGAAATTCAATGAAACATCATAGGGAAAAGAAAGTAGATAAAGGCAATAAGAAAACATTTTTGGCATCATAGAATGCAAAATATAGCCATGACTGGGATAAAGCATCAACCAATGGAATAAATTCCTGAAATTTTTGCTAAAATTGAAGTCCACATTGCTATGGTAGATGCCCTGGACATTTCACAGCTAAATAGATGAATTAAATTTCTGCCAGCTTCATGTATGGCAATATAATAATTTGTTTTAGTAAAAATATATCAAATTTTTATTAAACAATTTTTATATATTTTTGTAGGGATATATTTTCTTTACCTCTCAAGCAGAGTTTAATCATTCACTTTATTCCCACCTTTTACTTACAAATATTTTATATGTTTATAGTGGGAACGCATTAGGGACTTAAAACACTGAAAGCAAAGTGAAAAGTCCGTCCTCATTAGCATTAAGATATGAAACAAGTTAAATAATCAGTCAGCTCTACATATGGCTAAAGTGTACATAATATCTACATCAGGATAATAAACATTGAAGTTGATTTGGAGACTCAAGTTACCTGAATCCCAGCTTAGTGGGATGACAGGGATGTGTGACCATGTTGCCACGTATGTGGCAGAACTAGAGGTAGCAGATTTTATGCTACAACGTATTTCATCCAAATTTGTTCCTCTGGAACTCTCTGATGTAGGTAGACCGGTCAGGGAAATTGGCTGTAGCACATCTGTTCTGTTGAAGCTGCACAAGTGGTATACAGTGGCGCCTACTAAAAATGAGGCAGCTGCCGGGGCACCTGGCGGCCTCAGTTGGTTAACTCCTGAATTCGGCTCAGGCCGTGATCTCATGATTCAGGAGTTCAAGCCCCACATCGGGCTCTGTGCTGACAGCTCAGAGCATGCTTGGGATTCTCTCTCTCTGCCTCTACCCCAATTGTGCTCTCTATCTCAAAATAAATAGATAAACTTAAAATAAAAAAATGAGGCAGCTGAGGGCAGCTCTAATCATCACCTTAAGGATGGGGTGTGACTGAATGACACAAAGTAAATGACACAAATAAGAGACGCAGAAATTCTGCATTAGTGGAGTGGTAGTAATGAGAACTTTTCTTTAAAAAAAATTTTTTTTAACATTTATTTATTTTTGAGAGACAGAGTGTGAGCAGGGGAGGAGCAGAGAGAGAGGGAGACACAGAATCCGAAGCAGGCTCCAGGCTCCAAGCTGCGAGCACAGTGCCTGAGGCGGGGCTCGAACTCACAAACCATGAGATCATGACCTGAGCCAAAGTCGGATGCCCAACCAACTGAGCCACCCAGGCGCCCCTTTTTTTAAAAAAAAATTTAAACATTTTTATTTAAATGAGAATGTTTCCATAGCTAGTGAGCCATCAGTCATGAAGAAATCCAGAACTGATGAACTGCATGCTCCAAAGATGTGAAGAAACTAGCTACTAACCATAAAAGGATGAATCCAAGGCCAACTACATTCTGTTGAAGGTTTAATAAAATCTTGATACTAATATACCAGGGTAAAATGGACTATGTATTCATTCTTGGTGCCCATTATAAGAGGGAGATGAAAGGTTATCAAACTTGCAGTTTACCTTAGACACTCACAAGTTTAGATGGGAACCAATAACTCTATTTAACACAAACTTCCCTCCTAGGGAAAGAACCAATGCCAATTTGATTCACCAGTCTTACCTGGTTCTTAGCACAATGCCAGCACATCTTAGGGATGCAATAAATAATGGATTCAATTAATAATTCACAAGTGAATCAATGAATGATGAATGAATGAATACATGGATAAATTTGGAAGCATCGCAGGGGATTATGAAGCCTTAGGCAGCAATCTTGAAATTATAAGAGCAAGGAGATATTTCAGCTTCACTTTGGAAGAATACTCACTATAAGAGTAGCAAACAGCTGGCTGAACAGATGTTTTTGAAGAATCAGATTTGGATTTCTAGTCCAAGCAGAAGCTGAGCATTGGAATAATGGGCTCTTGGCAAGGCATAAAGCAAATCTCTGGAGGATATAATTGAGGATATTTATCCATAAACTAACTGCCCTGCTCACCATGCTTTGCACTGAGTCCAGAGGGGAGGCTTGTCCTGAAAAAAGAGTAAAACCAGTCACGATGGATCATTGACATGCTCAGACTTCATATCTATATGAAGTCTGTTCAACTATAGGAAGTAACACAAAAGCTGATAACTTGTATAGATTTTGCATATTTTGAGATATGAATTTATTTTTTAAATCTTTTTAATGTTTATTTCTGAGAGAGACAGAGAAAGAGAATAAGATGGTGGGGGGGGGGGGGCGGCGCACAGAGAGAAAGGGAGACACAGGATCCGAAGCAGGCTCCAGGCTCTGAGCTGTCAGCACAGAGCCCAGCACTGGGCTCTAACTCATGAACTGTGAGATCATGACCTGAGCCAAAGTGGGGTGCTTAACCAACTGAGCCACCCAGGTGCCCTCCAGTATGAATTTGAAGTGGCAGTCCTCTGAGCTGCTGAGCAGTTGCAAGTCACTTAGCTTAGGAGTGAGTTTATCGCCCTTGGGAGCCAACATCTCAATAGGACTTCCTTTCCCACTTCCATGAAGCAGAGAGCGTTGCATTTCTTTCAGTCGTTCCTGGATCCACAGCCTGGGACATAGTCACAATGGTAGAAACACTCCCCCATATCCCATGGAGTCTTAAAGGAAATTGATCACTATTTTCTTCAAATACTTAACTGTCTAAAGTATAATAATTATTATTGTAGAGATTATGATTGATACAAGACTATAAGACATGATACCTTCCAGAATGGAATTAGACTGTAATGATATGCTATATATATATATATATATATATATATATATATATATAGGCAAAAATGTGTGTAATATGCATTTAAAATCAAAGATCAAAGGTCAGTTAAAGACAGGGAAAGAATTGCAATTGTGGAATGGGAATATTATTTTCTTCTAGGGAGCAATAAGGAATAGACTGAATAATGAAAATAGCTTTTAGTGACCTATGAAGAATGGGTAAAATCTGATCTTGTGTAAATAATAATAACGGAAACAACTATTTATGAGCTCCTACTACGTGCCAATCACAGTTCTTCTAGATTGTGAGGAAGACAGGTAGCTAGGCTAAGCTAAGCTTAATAAAGAGATGGCAAGCATTCAGTTTTGTAAAGTCCAAGAATTTTCTACCTGTAATGTATCACAAGTCTCCACATCACATTAGCTATTGCTGTTCAAACATCAGCTGCAATCTGCACTTCTCCGTACATGGCTCACATACTCTGTTGTGCTAGATTTTCTGCCTGGGAAAAACTTTATTCATTATCTGTGTACGTTGATGAGATGAGATGAGCCCCTTGACTAGGGTGGTACTATAGGAATGGAGAGAAGAAATAGGTACATTTTTTCTTTTTTTTTTTAATTCAAACTTGAGTTTAAACACAATGAATAGATGGAGAGAGAGAGAGAGAAAAATATGACCATAATTTATGAGACTGGAGGCACCTTGCTATAGCTGCCAAAAATGTGTACAAAACAAAGACATTTTATTTACTTTAAAAAAATTTTTAAGTGTTTTTACTTATTTTGAGAGAGACAAAGACAGCACAAGTGGGGTATGAGGAGGGGCAGAGAGAGAGGGAAAGAGAAACCCAAGCAGGCTCAGTGCTGTCAGCTCAGAGCCCCATGTGGGGCTCGAACTCATGAAATGTGAGATCATAACCTGAGCTGAAACTGAGAGTCATAACCTGAGCTGAAACTGGGAGTCAGAGACTCAACCCACTGAACCACCCAGGCGCTCCATAAGACATTTGAAATATATATTACTCGTTTGGTAAATGAAAAGTAAGTTGTATATGGATGAACAAATATGAGTGGATAATTGAGGAAGGTAGACAGATTAGAAACAAAGATAAAATAATTTTAAGAGGGTGAAAATTCTGAATGCAAGGTTGTTATAGATATTTAAATGTCAGCATTCCCCTAGTAAGTAAAATTTTAAAAGCCACATATATTTTCCAAAACATTAAAATTTCCCACTTACAGCTTGCTATTTCAGTATTTCGAGAACTTTCCCAATTTACTTCACTAAAACTAAAATTGACACTCTAAATAATCTGGTTTTTATTTTTACAATTTTGGATGAATTCATTTAGAGTAAAGCCTATTTCATCAAATCGCTGAGAATTTTGTCCCTAATTAATTAGTTGAAGTGGAAACTTAAGAACTCTACATTTGAGAGCCTCTTAATGGATACATAGTGTTCTAAAATAAAACATCACTGGGGCAACACTCTACAAAATCAGAACCCAATAGAGACATGTCTGAAAGACAAAATAGCTCAAGAAAGAATAAAGGCAAAAGGAAAAAGTATACTCACATGTCTCCCATTCTGTATTTTTAATGTCAAAAGTTATTTCACACATCTTATTGCCCTTTCAAGAAAGCAATCAAAAAAATAACATCATTCCCTGGGGGATTTGGAGGATCTAAAGTGTCTCTTAATTCTACAATTTGCAGTTTGATTGCTTTAACATTGTCCTTTTTTAACAGCACTTACAGCACTGGTGGATGAGTTCCAGAGGATCATGACATAGAAGTAGCTGTTCTGTAATTTGTTAGAAAATTTGAGAGAGTCCCTCTTAGCAACTTCTAAACAGATCCTGAAAATCTGCAATATATTCAGGATTGAATTAGGGTTCTGAAACAGCAAATTTAGGAAAAGCTGTCATGCCTTAAGTTCAGTAGGTCAATGATTAGGAGAAAAAAAAATAGTGAAGAGGAATTTTAAACCAAAGCAAAAAGCATATTATGTAAGAGAGTCAGGGGGTTCCAAGTCAAATGCTTTTTCCCTTGCTCCCATCTCCAATGGAGAAACAAATGTGTTTCCATGGTTTTAAAGCCACTGGTTGAAAATGAATAATTGCTTTTCTTTGCAGATATGCAAGTGAAATCATTTAAACTAAATTTTACACCTCCAATTCTTTCAGTGTTGAATAGGCAAATAATGTATAAACGTAGGGATGGACAAGTTAAAATGATAGTGTAAGACAAAGCAACAAAGTCATGAAGCTGAGAAATAAAAAAGAAATACGGAACTTAAGAGGAGAGTCTGAAAAAGGAAGAGATCCAAAGAGTCAAGGAGAAAAAGTGGTACCTAAAATTACGACTATTAATAATGAATCAAGAAGGCACAGTGCATTTGTAATATATACTCACATGTCCAATAGGGTGAAATAGTGACTGATATTGACAGCTTTGAACTGTTGTGTGCAAAGATACTGCCTGCCAACTAGAAAGATTCAAGGCAGAATCAAAGTTAAGCTGGATGAGAAGGAGAACGAGGGGGAAAAATGTTGGAAAGAAGATCCCTAAGTAAATGTACAAAGTGGCATATATACTGCTTGCAAAACGAGGATGGATGAAGATTAATGGTCTGCAGATACTCTGCCGGTGCTTTTCAGGAGACTGTTTTGCTTTATTTATCTTGGCTGCCACAAAGAAGTAAGGCCTGGGCACACTCAGATGTGTCCCACATGGCGGTAGAAAGCATGTGCTTTCAGAAATAACTCTGGACTCCCATTAGAGAAGCACATTATCTACACGCATATGATGGACTGAAATTGCTAGGTAATTATATTTCTTGATGTTAATTTGCACCTTTTATATGACGCTGATTGTGGTTTTGTGCTTTTTCTTGATTCTTTTGGACAAATCTCTTCTCACAACTGAAAAACAGTCGCAGATACTTACATGTCGCGGATACATGGTATGTGGTGCTGTGTCTATAAAAGCCGTCATAGGGGATCATTAACAGATTCTAAAATGATTACTCTGCTGAAGTGAGCAATCAGTTAAAAATGGGTAATATAGAACTCTTATCCTAAATCTATAAAACGATTATTACCCAGAGGCTGCAGAATACAAATGATTAGAAAAACAGACGACCCAAACCATGTAGTTACAATCACAACTTACGATAAAGCTGATGCCAATATCATCTTCGTCTAAAGCCTATATGCCATGAATAAAAACGAGTTTGGTGATATTCATCACGCACCAAAATAGTAATCTGTTTATTAATTATTTTAAGCCCCATTTAAATACAGCCCTGAAAATACATGTTCAATTATAAAAAGAAATCATATGTATGTTGCTTTACGGTTTACAGAGTACACGGAGTAAAGGCATCTTATTTAATCCTTAAAAATCTGTCAAATAGGAATTGTTATGTTTAATATCTTTGGCGGAGTAAAACCGAAACTGAAATCGATCGAGTTTTCTACAGTGTTTCAGCTAAGAAGAGGAGATATGGGAATTCAAACCAAAGTTGTCTCATTGCAATTCACTGATTAAGCTGAGAGAAATTTGAGGACCTCTCATGGGTAAGGCAGAATCCTGTGCCCAGGTGGTAACATGATGACAGTGAGAAGGTCCGTTCCCTTGGGGACACTATGTCTCCAAGCAATTATCTACATAGTTGTTTGAGTGTAATTGTGATAAGTAGTGTAAAAGACAAGAAACAAACAAACAAACAGTGTTATAACAAGGGGCCCACCTTAATTTGTTAAGGTTAAGAAAGGGTTCCTTGAGAAAGTAAGCTAAGGTGGAAAACTTATGACAAGTTATTTGGCAGAAAGATGAGGGCTGGTCAGGGCAGACGAGGTAGTATATGGGCGGGAAGACTCTGAACCTGGCGTAATTGTGGCATATGTGTAGAATGAAAGGCAGTTCGTCTCAAAGGAACAGAGAGAAGGAAACAGTGCCAACTGAGGCAGGTGATGTGTGCAGAATCAGGTGGTGCTCTTCTCTTATTTTCAGAGCAGTGGCGAGCCATTGAAAGTCTTTACTCAAGGAAGCGATATAGTAGCAAGATACGATTTGGGTACAAGTCAAAGCAGAGAATTAACTGGAGTGGGATAAATCTCCACACAAGAATGTAATATATTGGGGGGCCTATTTGATATGAATGGCTGATAATCTCACCTGTTTATCCTACACCTGCCTTCTGGGAGAGGAAAAGTCACAGCTAGAGACACAGTGTACTGAACTCAGGAGGTTCTTGCATGATATAAAAACTCTTTTTACTGATGCAACACAGCACTGAATTATGCTTTAGTTAAGTCCAGACTTTCCCTTATTCCAGGTAGCTGAAAATTATTGATGGTTCGCTCACGTGGTAGTCCTAAAATTCCTTTAACCTTGAAATTATTAGAGAAAATTGGGGTGGGGGAAAGGATCCATAGGTCTAATATGCAAAGAGTTGCCTAAATCCAAGGCAAGCCACTCATGGAAGAAAGATATCCCTCCTCTAATTATATTTTATAGTGCTTTCTCATAAGGGAATGTAAAGCTTTTGCTCACACCATTTTCTCCACCTGGAATGCTCTTTCTATAAATTTTATAAATTCCTCATGGCCAAATCTCATTCATTCCTAAAGGCTACCACATCTGAAAAGCATTTCCTGGTGGTCTGCAGCATTCTCCTCCTTCAGAATTTTATAATTTCCATGTAATCATTTCTGAGTTGTTCAGAATATATAAAATATATAGAATGCATATTATATATATATACTGTATGTATGTAAATATATATATATGTATGTATGAGAGCATCTATATACTCGCATATATACTTATGTTTGTGTGTGTGTGTATGTGTACTCCATCTAAAACCTTCACTTGTGTCGGGCACTTGTATATTTTTAACAGATATGGAAAAGGTATAAAATTCTTATTTTAAACAAGCAAATGGGGGTGCCTGGGTGGCTCAGTCGGTTAAGCGTCCGACTTTGGCTTAGGTCGTGATCTCACGGTTGGTGAGTTTGGGCCCCACCCCCATCCCCCACTTGTTCTCTGTCTCTCTCTGTCTCTCAAAAATAAATAAATGTAAAAAGATTTTTTTTAAAAGCGAATAGAATTTTATATAGCATTAAAATATAAACAAGAATGTTTAATGATGTAATACTCTTATAAATATATGTGATATATATTTAATTTATAATTATATTATATATTTATTATATTATATACTTATTTTATTATATATTATATGTATTTATTTTATAATAAATATATATGATATATAATAAGTATATATTATATATCTCCTCCAAGAATTCTAATGAGGCAGAGGAGGGAGAAAAGCTTGACCCTCTGATACCTATAAATTGTTCTTGACCCAAATTCCAACAATTTAGCCTCTGGAAGTCCATAATCTCTCTTGCAAACATATGATTAATTTCAGCATGTCAATTCCTTATCAGGTTCTCTCTTCTTCGATGTACCTCTCCTTGGTCTGCTTTGCAGAATTGTATCATGTGCTATCTCAGGTTATGAACTCAGATTTTGGTCACTTTCCAACCACATTTAATTCTACTGTATATTTGTGAGTTTTATGATTGTTTTTTTGGATACCTTGAGAGAGCCACGAGGAGGCTTCCTGTCAATCAACAGTTTTGGTGTTTCTTCTATCTCTGCCTCACTGCCCATTTTCTTCCTCCCAGATTGCCCATGGAAAATCCATATTATTCTTATTCTATAATTCAAAGCAACTTTTCTTTTTCCCTGTAGTGATTATGAAACCCAGGGGTTAATATCCAAGGGCTCAGCAAAACAAAGACCCTTCATTGAAAAGGATTCAAGCTGACTCCCATTCTTCCATGCAGTCATGAACATAGAGGCAAATGCTTCCCACTTGCCCCACCATCCCCCACAAGACAATCGCATAAATACTCACAGTGAAATGTAAAGGATCAGCATGTGCTTCTTCACCAGCCCAAGAACAACCCTTATGGAACTGTAGTTGTCAGTTTCTCAATGTTTCTTGATTGACTTTGACTGACAAAAAATAAGTGAATAAACTAATAAACAAGTTGCACACTCCTCAGGGCCAGGGAACAGCCGTGTTATCTATTATCCTAACACACTGCTGGGCTCATATGAGCTTACCATTACGTGTGGTTGGATCCAGAGCTAAAATTTGGAAGAGTTTATTATTTGTATTCCTAAATACACATTTGAATACTTTGCAAATGTTTGTAAATCAAATTAACTGTTAATGCCCCTGCACACTGTGGGATTTCACCGAGCCCCTTAGTTATCATGATTAGTTATCATTTATTCAGTTTTTGATGTTAAGAAGGCTTTAAACAGAATAACACCCTGCTGTCCTAAACATTAACAAACATGTGCCTCTTGCTTTGAATTGTTTGCAATCGGTAATAATCTAATATTAGATAATTGTCACATAATAAAAAAGATAATTGTGCTGTTACTGGTTATACTAATGTTGTCTGAGTTAGAGGAGGGAGATGAATTACTTAATAGAGAAAGAAAATAAGACACATGGTCCACGTGGATGGAAGACCAAGACAAACTGACCCCATGTTTCAGTTTTTAAAAGAATGGCATTTCAAAGTATGAGTCTGGTTTTCCATAGGATCACTATATTTAATTAAACACTTTATTCTTTTTTTTAAACTGTTTTTATTTTTTTGTCAATGAAACAATAATTTATGTGACTCTTTAAATTGTGATTCTATGAATTAAGGTAAAATGCAGACAGAGTGGATTTTAAAATATGTGGCATTATTTGCTCTCAGTCTGTCAAAGAGTTCCGTGAAGCACCTCCCTGGTGTGGGGCAGGTTGGGGGCCGGGGGGGGGGGGCGGTGTAGAGGACAATGTTGTTCGACACACTGGTGGATTCTCACATATATCAAGTGCGCATGTCATTTCCGTATAGAAAAACTGGGAGCTAGAACTAAGCATATTTCAGTTAGTTCATAGAAAAACAAAAACAATCAAGCCAGGTAGACTTTGCCCCTCTGCTGTAAGGAAAATCAAAGGTCAGGGGGAAAGGGAAAAGAACGAGGCCTAAAGTAAAACCAAGGCCTATAAATGCTCTTCATTCTTATCTCATGGCCCCAGTGAATCGTCCTGAATTATTGAACCTTGGGCTCTATTCCAGGCACTATGCTCCAATTTGTGTTCATTTTCTCCTTCACACCTCAGCACAAGCCTTTGACATGGGGATTATTAGTGTTCTTCTCCTTTGTAAGATGAAATTGCAGAGAAGCGATTTGCCCCAAATCATATGACTAGAAAATAGCCTAGTAAGAATTCAAATCCAGGCTTAATGGATGTTTGAAACATCCGTAAGATTGTAATGGTGTAGGGGAACAAAATGGGTCGCCTGTTGTTTATGGCAGATCTGGAAAACAAAAACTGGTAGTATCAGTAAGCTATGCCTGAAGAAAAAAATAGGTAATGCAACTGAAAAAAAAAATTGATCATGCTATGAAAGGGAACGGATTATTTATGGATATTATCTTAATTAATCCTCACAGTTATCCTATGAGTCAATCGTGTAATCACGAATTTACTGCTGGGGAAAATAAGGCTGAGAGAAGTTAAATAACCACACACAATTCCAGAATTTTTAGCCTGTAAAGCAAGGATTCAATTCAGAACTGCAAAGCCCATAACACTATGCATCACATGGGGGACATTTATGTTTATCAATAATGACAAAATAACATTAAGTATTATAAATACAGATTCCTCTAGAAGTAATTGAAATAGTGACTATGCCTAAGTCTTTGTTTTCTGAGCATTTGGCATTATCACAGATAGTAGAATGGTAAGCAAGAAGAAAATACTGTTACTGCTCTGAAGGAATAAATATTTTTTTGTGCCAGATGCAAAAATAAAAGAGCAAATAATTCAAATCCCAGATAAATAAAAAAAAGAAACATAAGAGACAAAAAAAAAAAAAGCACTGGCTAAAACTATGGGGGAGGGCGTTCAAAGTGAGAAAATCAGTCAAAGCAATTTTCTGAGTGAGATGTTGTGAGAGAAGATTGCCCAAGAGAAGTGGCTATATTGGGCATTTGTGGAAGTTCAGTTTAAAATATAAGTCTTTTATTAAATATAAATTTTGTTAAAATATAAAATATATTTTATTTTAAAATATAAATGAAAGAAAGAAAGAAAGAAAGAAAGAAAGAAAGAAAGAAAGAAAGAAAGAAAGAAAGAAAGAAAGAAAGGGAGGGAAGGAGGGAGGAAGGAAAGAAAGAAAGAAAGAAAGAAAGAAAGAAAGAAAGAAAGAAAGAAAGAAAGAAAGAAGAAAGGAAGGAAGAAAGGAAGGGAAAGAGGGAGAAAAGAAAGACAGAATGACAGAAAAGATAAGCAATTATGGAGTATCTTAAATAGCCTTCCAAGGATTATAATTGATCTGCTAGGCAATATATAGGCACAGTATAAGATATTTATAATTATTCTTTAAAATACCTTTTAAGACCTTGGGGGACAAGGCTCCTGCAGCTTTCCTTATAAATTCTGTTCAGATTGGCCCAGGGAATAATACAGTCACTTGAATTAAAAATGAACTTAAAGACCATAAGTAAAAGATAATGATTAATAGGTACAGAGCCTTCTGGGGGAAATATGGAGTGGGCTCCTTCAGGTTTGCTGCTAATGATCTATAAGAGGGTGCAGACAGCATGTTAATGAAATTTTTTGATAACATTAAATTGGGAGAGGCTGGAACATAATTCAGACCAGAAAAATATCTGTTACAGAAATGACTGTGAGAAAGTTAGGAACATGAAGGAAATAATAAAATGCATCCAGGGATACTAAATTCTAAGTAATATATCACAAGATAGATCTTTAATATAACCAAAGTAGAGGATATCAGTGAAAGAATAACTACACCTGTCTTGAAAGCTAAGGGTACAAGACAAATTATCTACAGGACATATGAGCATGGTTGTTTTTATATGACCCAAATAGGGTATTGCAACTATCGGTCCTTAGAAGAGAAAATTTGGGGGGTTCATGAAGGCCTTTTGTTTGTGTTGGAAACTACTGAAGGAGTGAGAAGGTCATTGGAAAAGAGGGCATCAAATTTATCTTCTAGAGTCTTACTGTACAAATGTATACATAAATTCATTCTGGGCAGGTAACATGAGAATATTAGTTTTCAGAACAATCTTTTGTGCTCAAAGAAAGAATTATGGCCCGCTCAAAGAGTAAAGTATCATAAACATAAAGGAGTTTCCACATTATAACAAATTGAGGCCTAAAAAGGAGAAAAAAAAATGGCTAGACTCACTTACACAGATAAAGAAAGTGGAATAGACTACTTCTCCCCAAATCCCTAAGAACAAAGAACACTATCATGTTGAATTCCAATAGTAAAGGCTTTCTTTTTTAACTACAGATTTTTTTTTACTTTTATTCCCATGAAAGTAACTACAGTGACAAACATTAAGCAACTTCTTTTTTACCTACAAAAAATATTTTATTATTAACAATAGTATTGTTCAGAAAAATTGACTTACTGTAGCACTGTAAGTAAGTATAAAGTTTCTGAAGCTAAATATGAACTCCAATCCTGGGTCAGCAAATATTTAGCTATGCAATCTTGGGCACGTAATCAAACATTTTCTGTTCAGTGTTCTTAATCTGTACACTAATATGACTATCTACCTTAAATACTCAAATACTTTTGGGATTCAGTGAAAAAAATGCATATAAAACCTTTAGATGCTCAGCAATACTTATATAGATTGTGTTTGTTGAACATAAAATCATCAACTGTTGTGGTTGGAAGAGATTTTAGTGATTATAAGCCCAACCTCCCCAATACACAGATGAAGAGTCTTAGAATAGAGATGCATCCCTTTTTTTTTTAAAGTTTATTTATTTTGAGAAAGAGAGAGAGAGAGTTGAAGAGTGGGGGAGATGCAGAGAAAGAGAGGGAAAGAGAGAGAGAATCCCAAGCAGGCTCCGTGCTCACAGCACAGATCTTGATGTGGGCTCAAAGTTACAAACCATGAGATCATGACCTGAGCCGAAAAGGAGAGTCACTTACTTAACCAACTGAGCCACCCTTGTGCCATAATGTCATCACTTTCTCAAGATTATGGAAATAGTTGGTAAAAGAATGGGGACAGGATTCTTATGTCATAATTTCTTATTCAGGGATATTGTATAGTCGTCCTATTATACATACCCCAGATATTTATGGAGAATTTTAGAAAGTTAGAAAATGCACTAATTTTATTCTCTTCCATAGGTTCTACTTGTCTTATCTTCTGTCCCCTCACCCAGAACCAAATTCAGTAGAACAGTGAAATGTCCTATGAAAAGTTCCATTAAGGCATCATTTCAGGGACAACCTTCTATAGGAATAGTACACTGTCTTTCACAAAGCAGTATATATGCTGAACCAGTGGCCCGTAATTGTGCTCAGCCCTCATACCTAGAAGACTCAGGTCCAGGAAATGAGAGGAGGATATAAAATAAACTTCTTAGAACATGACTTCCAGTGGTACACTGTGGAATTTGTCCTTTTCTTATCTGCCTTGAGTTCAGTCGGGCTATGCATTTCCCTAAGATATTTTTTAGTATGGAATCCAGTAAGTGTTCAACTGAACTTGGAAATAAAACTATACCTGAATATTTGGGCTCCTCTTTCCAGGGGTCTTTCAGGTCAAGCAATATCTTTCTACACTCATGGGACAATCCATCTTAATTAGCAGAGGACATAGTATGTATGGAGCCAAAAATGACTATGTCTAAAACCTAGATGATTCACAGGAAGTCTTTTTGTCTGTTCTCAGTAATAATAGTGAATGGGAAATTACATGGTACATGGTCCAAACAGGGCAAAGTAACTAAGGGTTCTGAACCCTTGAGCTTGAAGATATAAGTCAGTCTTTCAGGAAAGCAACCCATAGTCAATGAAGTACCAATGTAAAGGAAATCTAGAAAGGGGAAAAATGAGCGATGAAGAACATCACTCATGGAAAAGATGTTTCCTCACTAACCCTCTTGTATTAAGTATTTGCAGAGATTGTGACATTGAAGGGGTTTCTAATGCAAAGGGTAGATAAGAAAGACAAAAAAGCTAAGTAGTGGGGCACTTGGGTGGCTCAGTCAGTTAAGTGGCTGACTTCAACTCAGGTCATGATCACAGTGTTCATGAGTCCAAGCCTTGCATCAGGCTTTGCACTGGTGGTGCAGAGCCTTCCTGGGATTCTCTCTCTCTCTCTCTCTCTCTCTCTCTCTCTCTCTCTGCCACTTCTTCACTTGTGCTCTCTCTCTCTCTCAAAATAAATAAACTTTAAAAAAATCTAAAGAGTAACAACGGAGGCTTCCTGTACAAATTGTCTTTAAAAAAATAATGTTTTTATTTATTTTTGAGAGAGAGAGACACAGAGACAGAGACAGAGACAGAACATGAGCAGAGGAGGGGCAGAGATGGGCAGACACAGAATCTGAAGCAGGCTCCAGACCCTGAGATGTCAGAACAGAGCCCCACACAGGGCTTGAATCGACAAACCACGAGATCATGACCTGAGTCAAAGTTGGATGTTTAACCGACTGAGCCACCCAGGAGCCCCACCAATGACTTGTCTTGATTCAGCAGCAGGGCTTTCATGGAAATCCACTCGACACTTGTGCATACACCTTCAGAAGCCCAGAAACTCAGGAGGTCAACATCCCAGAGCCAAAAGGAGATGGCAACCAGTGAAAACATGCACAATCTTTTCTCCCCTGAGACCAAATTATCCTTAGATGGATTTCACACCAACCCTCAAATCAAAGAACAAGTGATCTTTACAGGTGATCAGTTCAATATTGCATTAGATCTTTCCCTATCACTCTCCTCCTGTCTTCACTCTTGTTTTCAGATCACACTCCTTATGAATTACTTATATTTTGTGGTTAACCCAGTTTTAATTTCTGGAGATTCCAGGCTAAGACAATACCTAACAATAAACACCAAATATGGCTCAAACCCCCTCCTTCCTCAGTATCCTCTGTCTTTAAACTAGCAACCCCAGGCTTTACCACTGTATAAGCCAAACAACTTTGGAATTATCTTTATCTTCTCTTTATCATAGTTCACGTCCAATTTGTCACCATTTCTTATTGTCACTACCTTAAAAGTATATTCAGAATATAATCACTACTATTATCCTGGTCTGAGACACAAGTATATCTTACTGGACTTATGGAGTAGCCTCCTGATTAATCTCTAATTTATCCTTCCTTCTAATAGTCTACTTTCAGCACCGTAGCCAGACTGATCATTTTAGAGCTTTAGTAAAATGTTCTACTCATCTTTTCAAAACCTCCCAAGGTCTTCCCATGTCATTTGAGTAAAGGCAAAAAACCCTTTAGTGGCCCACTTTATAACTTTGACCTCCTCTTCCACTGCTTTTCTGCTAGACCACTCCTCTTCCACCATTTTGACCACCTCATTGGTTTTTGAATATTCCAAACATAAACTTCCCTCAGGACCTTTGCCATTTCCTCTGGGTGGAATATCTTCCCTAGAAAACTACATGCCGTACTTCTCTATTTCCTCCAAGTTTGTCAAATATGTTACTTCTTATTTATAATTGGGATTCTTTGCCATTACTATGGCCTGGCATTCCTTATCTTTCTCCTTGCTTTTTATTTTCACCGTAACACGGATTACGACCTAAGGTAGATTCGTTATCAAAAGATGCCATAATGCCATAAAAACCTATTCCATCCTTGTATACATGTTCATTTGCAACAGTTCTTGGACATTTTCTCATCAAAGGAGAAACTATATTTTTTTCATTCCTTGAATCTGGGGTAGTTTTATGACTTTCTTTGACAAAAAGAATATTGTAGAAATGGTCTCGTGGGAACTCTAAGCCTAGTCCTCAAAGGGCTTCATAGGTCTACTTTTTCTTTCCTAGAACACTGTCCTGTATTCACCATGTGAAGAAGCCCACTGGAGCATGAGGCTTCTGAGGCAAACTTCCCCAAATCAAGCCTGCTGGACCAGGTAACACCAGCCAGTGCCAAATGTGAGACATGGGACAGAGGCTATCCTAGACCATAGAGCCCTAGATGAGTCACTAAGTGGTTGTGGCTGCAAGATTGACCTTGGGGAAGACCCTAAATAATACTCAGCTGAACCCACCCAAATTTCTAACCCACAGGATCATAAGCAAATCAAATAGCTTCTGTTTCAACCAACTAAGTCTACAATGATTTGTTGCACAGAAATAAATACTGATGTCATCACCTGAATTACCATTTCTTTTATATTTGCAAATTGCTCTCTTTCTCTGTCCTCCAAATAAAATGTAACCATCACAGAACAGGGATTTTTTTTTTTAAATACGTTTTCTCTTTGTTTGTTCAACTGCTGTTCTCAGAACCTAGAATTGTTCCTGGTATATAGTATATGCAATAAATATTAATTAAATAGTAGATGCTTCTTGGTAAGTACAACCTAATGGTTACAGCAGAAATGCTTAGATGCACGAGAAAGTGTTTTATAATCTGTGAATGTAATTCCTTTGATAAACATTGGTTAGGAACAGAATGAGTAGCCTCTTTAGTCTTGCAAATCAGTGAAATGGAGAAAGATTTAGGGAACGTCTATTAAGTTACTATTTTATATTTGCTCAAAATCTCCAGTGGTAAAATAACCACTTAAATGATTTCAGAATCATTTTGCTTTTAATTTAGTCTCATCTGGGGTATAGTTTATAGAGTGACATCAAGCTTTTCCCATATTGTCTGATCAACTACATTAAGTGAATTTTTTATTAAATAATCATCCAAGAAATTATACATCTTTGTACATCATTGAGGTGGAACATTCTTTTTCAGTGTAAAAATCCATAATCATCTTAGTCAAATAGAATGGAAATTCATTGGCCAGCTATATTCCCATTGACTAGAGACAGAGAGACCAGCTGGGAATAAAGTCATTGATCTCAGGTCTCCAACTAAGTATTTACATTCTTTCACTTCCTGGGGAAAAACTAGAAATTCGATGGATTTTCTAGACATTTCCAAATGTGTTTTTTTCTCATACCTAGATAAAGAATGTGATATTTGTAAAATCATTCCAATTTCCCAATAGATTTGGTCTTATAAACTCAGATATGTTTACTTCAAGCAGGAAAAATTGTACTTTAATGAATTTTAGCTGCACTTAAATATTCATATTAACATGTTTAACCAGTCATATTGAACTTACAGAGAGTGCATTAGAGCTCTATAACCCAAGTAATTAAAAGGATGATGGTGATGTCATAATGGCAACCTTGAGGCATGCATAGTTCTATTAGCATTTTGTTATTTTCATCATTCTAATTCCTGTTATATTTAGCAATGAAATTATATGGTGAAACTGTGTTCTGTGTAGAATATAATTTTTCTTTCCTTTTTATTTTATAGAAGCTTATAGCAGAGCCCAAGCTTTCAGACCATTTAAATTATTCCTTTATTTCTCTAGATAGATTTTTGTCAAATCATGTACCATGTACTTTGCAATTAGTACCAAAGAGCAATTTTCCCTCAAATATAATGTTTCCCCAGGCTCAGAAATAAGGATGCAATATTTGTATTATGAAATCTGCAAAGAAGAAAAGGAAATATTCAATCTGGTAAACTGTGTATGATTCCAGGAAGGGGTGGAATACGAATGAGAACAATGAGTTAATACTTAAAATGTCCAACTATAGACCACATTTTGAGGGAAAAATAGCATCACAAACTCAAATTATCAATAATCACCCAAGGGAAATAGTGAAAGACTTATTAGGCAAGTTTTAAAAAGCTACTGAGCACTTGAAAAAAAATCCATTCTGACAGGAAGGTACATTGCAAGAGAGCATCATGGGTTTTTCTTTTCCAATGCTTTTGATCCCCATGAAAAGCAGAGAAAGAAGAAATTGAGATTTGAAATTCAGGCAAAATAGCAACCATAGTCATTTCTACATATTCATTAATAAATACCAACTGTAAGAATTTTTGGTTTACTTTTGGGAATAAATGAATCTTAAAAAAATTAATCAGAGCTTGATTCTGGCAGAAGTCCATCTTTTGTATCATTAACAGTACTCTCCTGACATGTAACAACATAACACACTAGTAATCTCTTAAATAAGAGATGCATTTTTTATGTTGATGGTAGAAACATCTGGAGAAGCAAACGACCTTATTTTGATTATATATTCCTTTGGTCTAATACTTCATCCACCCTCTCTGTATAAATAACCATTGTATTTCACATAAAACTGCCAGTTGTGTGGCTAGTAAATACGACCCCATTATCTGGGCAAAGTATCCCTCGATTCAGGACTCTGTACATCTAGAGATGAGTGTAATCTCTAGGACAGTTTGATAGTAAATGCTATGGAAGCCAGGTGTAACTGTCAAGTTTCCCACCATTCCCTGGTATACTGTTTCGGATAGTGAAATTTAAATCAAAGAAAAATGTGAACTTCGTTTCTAACTATAGATCACAAAATATACACTTATATCAGAAATATGCTTCTATAAACAGCCCAGAGAGTAACCATATTCAAATGATTAAGTGTAGCATTACCCAAAGTTTTCCTATGAATGTATCTGTAGATAAACCGTTTCTTAGGACCAGAGCTTGACAAGGATGGTTTCTTCTCTGCTGGGCATTTAAAAGACGGCAACTTGTCCCCTCTATTAGGAGACAAAATTGTGTACTTGGCAAACCTATTATTTCCAGTGCTTAAAGGGATGGTATTGAACCATTACAACTTAATCAGATTCACATAGAAAAGAAATGTTGTGAAAAAAGTAGGTTTTAATGAATAGAAGTTATTTGATAAAATCAGCAATAACACAGACCAATATGTATTAAGCATGTAAAGCATGACAGGCACTGTGCCCACAGCTTTACAGATATCATCTGGGTTTTGTCCTATTACAATCCTATAAAGTGAGCACTATTATGCCCATTTTACAGATAAATCCACAAGGATAGGAAACTCTCTCAAGGTCACATAGTGGTCAGTACTGGAACTGCACTTCCATTCCTATCTGGCAGTTACATAAGCAGTTCAAGGATATTGGCACCTTTCCATTCATTCATTATTTTACTCATTTAACCGATATTTATTGAGCACTTACTCATTCAGGGTTGAGTGCTTATGAACCTAGGGTGAGGACCTGGAGTCTGGCTACAAGCCTAGATAAAGACAGGGATCGTAAACCGCTCCTATCTCAAGGGCCAACTCTGATAAATTGGCAGCAGTTGTCTGAAAAGTAAGTTATGGATTCTATGGCTCAGGTCAGGTCAGAAACCAACACTGGTGTAGACAGATGAGCAAAGTCTACCATGCATGTTGATGTAGGAATAGCCACACGAGTCTCGAGTATCTGACTTCCTTGAATTAGTGGATAATGGAAGAATAGGAGAAAAGCTCAGAAGTCAGAGGTCCAATGGAGCTGAGTAAATGGAAACGTGAATACTTTAGAAGTGATATTAAAGAAATGTGAAGGGTAATTAAAAGCAAGAGATAAAATCTGAACCTACCATGTAAGGCCAAATCAAGGGTAAGCATAAAGCAAGGCAGATAATGAATTGGATACTAAATAAATAGGTGCAACAGAGAAGGTGCCACCATTCAAGATAATGGTGGATGTGTAGTCAGGAAAATGGGCTGTCCCTAGAAGAGGAAAAAAAAAGACCAAAAACAAAAACCTAGTATTCCAGAGAGATAGTGTGTGGCTTTCTTCCCAAGAAAGAACTTGGGTAACTAAGATAATATACCTGCTGCAGGCTCTAGTGACAGACTATCACTATGATCTGTCTAGACTAAGAGGTAACAGTTGCACTGGGTAGAGGTGGACACAATGGAGAGAAGGATGGTTGGGCTTTGTCAGGCTCATCTTAATACCCCCCAACTCGCATGAGTGAAACGTCAACTCCAGCCCAGCCATAGGGCTGAGTTTAGTTTCTCCAGGCCGGCTTTTTGGCCAAACAACTTCTTGTTTTCCGTATTTCTTTTGGTGATGCACAACTCTCTTCTCCCAGGTAAATATGGGAGTTGACAGCCGTTAATCCCACTCCAGTAGGAAAAGACCCTGCCAGGGCTAGCAAGGAGCAGGTGCATTTTCACTCACCTGGATCAAACTAGAGTCCCCTGAGAATACACTTTGTGCAAACAGCCCTTATCCTACTTGGCAACTGGAGGATTTAGCACAAATTGTGAAGCCTAGAGCCTACAGTTTAAGACAAGTGGCCTGGAAGAGAGATAAGCACATACTTCTGAGATGCGTGTGGTAATTAGCTCCCAGCAGCATAAAACATTCAACTCTGAATGATGAATTTTAATTTTATTTCAAAAGCCTTTTCAAGGGGAAGGTGTCAGAGCTTAACATTTCCTACTAGATTTTACATAAATGGCTACCTGCCAATTAGAATCTGTTTTCCAATCATTTGTGATCTAATATATGAAAATGAATTATGTGGTTCAAGATGAAACAAAATCTATAATCCTCTGTCCAGTGCTGAAATATTAAATCACATTGAAGGGGTGAGCAGTGAAGGGGAACAAGTTGTTGATTTGTACATAAATAACAAGTGTGTTGTGCAATCAGATCTCAACTGAGCTAGCAAAGAATTTGGCTCATCTTGTTGTGGGGGAAAATGCGGACTTCTGAAAGGTTAGTGGCAAAATTCAGTATCTGGGAGAACAAATCAAGTCATATTCTCAGACAGGAGGACTCAGATGATGAGTCTGACAAAGAGGCATGTTTGGTGAAGGAAAGGAGAAACTACCAGTCTACCCTAATTTCTTAAGAAGTGTGCTGCTGCACCATCACAGGGCCCATGGGGCTGAGTACGGCTTAGCATTTTTTTTTTCCCCTGGGGAAGGCATCAAACAGAAAGGGACAGCTGATTTTGTACCTCGAGGCAACACATTTTAAGGCAGCTTATTTTCCATTGGAGCTGTAGGGCTAAGTGCACTTGGTTATACCAGGGTAATTTTTAAAATTAAAACTGGATAGAAAAGCCCGAGGACTCTGGGTTTTGTGTTCTCTAATACAATGTCTTTGAAGACTTATTGGATATGATCCTGGTTTCAACTGTGTCCTCCAAAAGGATACATGAAGTTCAGATCCCCAGTATTTATGCATGAGAATTTACTTGGAAACAGGGTCTTTGCAGATATAATCAAAATAAGATGAAGTCATACTCAATTAGAGTGGGCTCTTAATCCAATATGACTGGTGGGCTTACAAGAAAAGGAAAATTTAGAAGTGTACACAGATAAACAAGAGAAGAATATTCTATGACAACTGAAGCAGAGATTGATGCATGGCAGCTACAAGATAAAGAACACCTGGGGCTATCAGAAACTGCAAGAGGCAGGAAGAATCCTTTCTTAGAGCCTTCAGGAGGACCATGGCCCCGTGCAAACCTTGATTTCAGACTTTCAGTTTCTAGAACTGTGAGATAATAAATTTCTGTTGTTTTAAGCTATCTGGTTTGTAATAGTTTATTAGGACAGTCCTAGAAAACTAACATAGTTATCTAACGGAATATATTCAGAACGCTGACATATTAAACAACAAAGTTGCTATGGTCAAAGCTGGGATGAAAAGTCACAAATCGCCACCTGAAACATTCCCAGTCCATTGTCCAGTGTAAAGCCTGAGACGTCTCTGAGGAACATTTAGCTCTCTCAGCAGCATGAATTAACCATGCTGAGCCTTTTGTTTTAATCTTAAAAAAATGTATTTCTAAATTGTCACACATCATGAATATTCTAAATGAATTTCCATAAACTGGGGACACCCATGTAATGAGTACTCTCATCAAGCATTGTGACATCACTGCCTCTCATATTCCTTCTATACCCCAAATGGTGTCTCCTTTCTTGACTGCTAATTGCCATGTCCTTTTGATTTTTGAAATAATGGGCAGCCCTTAAATCATTTTTGAAGGCAGGGTTGTTTAAAAAAATTGAACTGATTCTCTGTCAACTTTCTTAAATATCCAACAATCACCTTTGTATTTTGCATAATACTTAGAAATGTGGCCATCTGCCAGCCCGTGGCAATATCAAATCCATATGTCAATTTAGTTTAAAAATATAAATATCTCCACTTAAGAAACTTTTAATAATTATCTAATGCAATTATAAATCTTTTTTCCTCTTTTTTAAAAATTCTGTATGACTTCAGTAGGTTGTCCGAGTACCTTAAAAAAATTACTATCTTGCTGTCTTGTTAGGCAAGATAATATCCAAAAACAATTTTTTAGTCCTATTTCTTAAAACACTTTGCATGTGAGGAAGTTATGTATAAATTAAAGGAATTGAATCTAATTAATTTTAATGTATTTATATGCACTCTTCTGTCTAGATGAAAGCTGGATATGTATAGACAAAGTAGTATTATTATTACTGTACCTACATCTTTTCACAGAATTGTCAAAGTGAGTGGCACTCATTCAGTTGGTTAAGCGTCCAACTCTTGTTATTGGCTCAGGTCATGAGCTCATGGTTCATGAGATCAAGCCCTGTGTCTGGCTCTGGGCTGACAACGTGGAGCCTGCTTTGGATTCTCTCTCTCCATCTCTCCCTACCCCTCCCCTACTTGTGCAGGCATTCTCTCTCTCCCTCTCTCTCTCTCTCTCTCTCTTTCAAAATAAATAAATGTTAAAAACATTAGAATTGATAAAGTGACTTCTAAAACCTTCTAACACTTGATTAGTGTTCATTCTGTGTCAAGTATTGCTCTAAATGCTTTTACATGTTTTAAATTGCTTAACCACATAACAACCCAATGAGATAACGGTGGTTATTTTTCACATTTTACCACTAAGGAAATAGGTCACAGAGAGTCTGGGTAAATTCCCTAAGGTTATAGACAAATAGAGCTCAGATTTACACTTAGCCTGGCTAACAGTTGGAGTCCAAAGCTTGTTATACAAGCTTTTAACAGAACAACGTTCAACACAATGATAACATTATAGAAATAAAAATGAAGACAAGAAAAAATAAATATAAAAAAATCCAACCACAAAAATCCATATATTTATGATGTTGAGCTCCAAATTTTTTTTATTTGTGCCTCTTCAGAGTAATCACACAAACAAACCAAAGAAACCCAACCACTCAACTACATAGATCTTACAGAAACCCATCTTTTTTCTAATTTTAAAGAATAGCAGCTTTTTAAGAAGCTTTTCCAAATATTAAATTTGAGAATTAATAACTCAAATTACAAATGCATGAATGTTTGACCTGGCAATCCTACTCCAAAAGATTGATCGAACAGATAGACCTGTACACACACAGAAATGATTCAAGTGCAAGGCTAATCATGAAAGCCCTGGGTTTAGTAGCTAAGAGTTAAAAACAACTCAAAGGTCTGTTATTAGGGATTAGTTGGAGACTATGCATCCTATATGCAGACATGAGAAGAGCTCCAAACATATCCATAAATGAAATGAATAAATAAATGCCCACATCAAAGTATGCAGCATAATGCACTTTGTAAAATAAATTGAGACAAGAAGTACATCTACTTGTACATGCATGAAGATGCACTGAAAGGATACATAAAAGTTAAAAAAAGGCAAAGGTCTTCTTTTTCTCACATGACACAAATCTACTTCTAACAACCTCCCATCACTACTGTTCTGGCCCAAACCACCATTATTTTATGCCCGAACAAATATAACAGCCTCCACCCTTGAACCTTCCAGCCATTTCAGCATGGCAGCCCGAGTGAGCCTCTTAAAAAGATCGGTCCCTCTTCTGCCTAAAATGCTCTCATCTCAGAGTAAAAATCAACCTATTTTATGACTTAGAGAGCTTTCTATAATTTGGATCTAAGTTATGGCTTTTATCTTAGTTCCTGATAATCTTTCCCTAACTCACTTAGCTGGCCCTATTGCTGTGTCTGGAATTTAGAAACGCACTCATTAATTAACAAAACAACGCATATAATGCATATTTTTCTTCTGTAATGAGAATATTATTCTGCTTATCAGATGCTCTTATATTTTAATACAAGATGGCATGCGTGAATATCCACATATTTATATACACAAATATCCATGCACTCAAATATATAAAGAAAGAAATTCTCATAATGCCAAACACAAAATAGTGTTATGTTTTGTTTTTAGGGTTGCTTGAAAGTCTCTATGGATAGGCAAGAGATTGAGAAACCTGAAAACAATTTTGAGAACAAGATTCAATGGTTGGGTGGGAAAGAATTCAGAAAATAAATTACAATAAGATAACAGGTTGGTTCAAAGTAGTGGAAATGTTGCTAAACAGCTTAATACTGTCTTATCCATTAGAAGACCTATTATCAAATCTTAACAATGAATTGTTTAGGTTTTTTTTTTCCTATCAATTGTATTAATAGTTTCCAAATGTTCAAAACCACCAAGCCACCTACAGTTGTGTGGTGATATCGAAGTATAAGTTCTCATTTTGTATCTCCTTATGTGTAAAAATAATACCTTAGAAAAATTTCCACTGCAAAATAATCTTTTTAATTCTGAATTTCCCTTTTGAGAAGGAAAATAATTCATGTTTCTGGAAGAAAGGAGAAAAGAAAAACTCTGAAAGGGCTAAGTTCTCTGAAAAAAATCCTTCCTTCACTTACTTATGCTAAAAACTCAGTAACAACAACAGCAACAACAACAACAACACAACAGCAGGATATGCTTGCTACAGATGCAGATTGAACTTTTGACTGAAATTGTGAGTACCAACTATCTCAGATAATAAAATTTAGGCTGGTAGAGTTTAGTAACAAGGAAGTCTAAGTGAGGCCAGGAATGAAGTGTGGTTGTGGACCCCACGTGGCTCTAGGATCCTCTCAGTTAGCTGTTGACAAACATTCATTCTAACCGTCCACCGTTAAAATGATTCAGTCTCTGTTTCCATTTCTTTCTGATCCCCCAGGCCTCCAAGTTCTACTTGCCTAAGAGTAAAAATTCTGTCTCAGCTCATCTTTTTATGTTGAGTCTCACATTGTGGGTTGTTGCCCAGTATTCATTCCTCACAATCTAACCAGCTACTGCCAGGGAGGCAAAATGACATGAACCATTGCCCAAACTGTGGTGTGAGCAAATTTTCTGAAAAAGGAAGCTAGATGAGATAAATCCCCAACTGCTTATTTAACATACTGCAACCCAATATGTCTAATACATGTTTCCCACTCTCTAGGAGAATGCCAAGTAAATAGGTGATCAATAAATATTTGTAGAATGAAAAAAAAATCCATGTGTGCTAGGCATATATGCCCACATTCTTGGGACATCTATCCAAAGCTCTTAATTCCTAACATAATCCAATGCTTTTAGGAACAACTACAAGGTAATGACCACTTCCACAATACAATAATTGCATCCAGTTTCTGAATCTATAGGTCCATTGTCTATAGACAATGACAAAGTGTTGTTCTTAAAGTCATTGCCAGTTGCTGAGTTCTTTCCTGCACTTGCTATCCTATAGTCAAAAGGTTGGCAAATTCCAACCAGTGGGCCAAGTCTCTCCCACTGTCTTTTTCTTATAAGCAAAGTTCCATTGGAAAACAGCCATGCTCATTTGTTCATATATCATCTATGGCCGCTTTCAAAATACGTTAGCAGAGTTTAGTACTTGTGACAGAGACCAGAGACTTTATGACCCAGAGGATTAAAATATTTATTATCTGGTTCTTTACAGAAAAAGTTTGGTCACCGCTGCTCTAGTTAATTCATTCTATTAATTCAACAAATACTTAACAAGTACCTACTGTAAGCTAAGCATTGGCCTAAATGCCAGGGATTTAGAAGTCAACTAAACAAAGTCTTTGATGATTTACAGGTTATGTTCTGGGTGGGATGGTGGACAGACAATAAGAAACAATTACATACTATGAGGAAGATTTGAGTACTTTAGATGAAAATTGACAAATGATAAAGTAGTTGGGTATGCTTAGTTGCTGGGGTCACCTATCTTGCTCTTTTATCCAGTGTTAGGCTAATCATGAAAAAGTCTTCCAGTAAGGTGATATTTGAGTAGAAGTCGAAAAGAAATAAAGAAGAGATTAGTGTGGATATCTGAAGGAAGTGTGTTCTAGGGAGGTAATAATAAATTCTTTAACAATAGAGCTCTAAATACATAAAATTGAAAAGTTTAAGGGAGAAATGGGAAATTTGAAATAATAGTTACAGACCTAAATACCCCCACTTTCAATGATGGGTGGAACTATGTGGAATATCATAAATGAAATCGAATATTTGAATACAGTATTAAACATAACAGATATCTATAGGACCCTCCACCCAACCATAGTGGAATACGTAATCTTCCCAAGAATGCATGGGGCATTCTCTAGGATAAATCTCATTCTATGCCATAAAACAAGCCTCCATGAAATTAAACGTGTTGAAATAATACAAAGTATATTCTCAACAACATAGAATTAAAGTAGAAATCAACAGAAGGGTATTTGTATAATTCAAAATACATGGGAATTAAACACACTTCTAAATAACCCGTGGATCAAAGGGTAAACCAAAAGGGAAATTAGAAAATATTTTGAGATAAGTGAGAATACAGATAAAACCTCAGAACTGAGAAGATGCAGCTAAAGCAGTGTTTATGTAAAAATCTATAGCTGCAAGCACCTAAATTAAAAAAAAAAAAAAAGATCTCAGGGCACCTGGGTGGCGCAGTCGATTTTGGCTCAGGTCATGATGCCAGAGTCATGGGATCAAACCCCGCTTATGTCTCCTTCTGTCCCTGTCTTCCACTCACACGTTTGCTCTCTCTCTGTCTAAAATTTAAAAAAATAATAAATAAAAAAAATTTCAAACCAATAAGCTAGCTACTGAAAAGAGAAAAAGAAGAGGTAGCTGAACACAAAGCAAGAAGAAAGAAGGAAATAAAATTAGAACAAAACTAAATGAAGTAGACATTTAAAAAAAATAACAGAGTAAATCAATGAGCAAAGATTTGTTCTTTGGAATGATCTATAAAATCGACAGTCTTTAGCTAGTCCAACCAAGAAAAAAAAAGGAGAAGATTTAACTTATAAAAATGTGGAGTTTGGGGAACCTGGGTCACTCAGTCGCTTAAGTGCCTGACTTAGGCTCAGGTCATGATACCATGGTTTGTGAGTTCCAAACCCGCATCAGACTCCGAGTTGACCGTGAGGAGCCTCCTTGGGATTCTCTCTCTCGCCCTCTCTCTCTGCTCTTCCATGACTCACACCTTCTCTCACTCTCAAAATATGTAACTAAATTTTAAAAAAATACAGAGTGAAAGAGGGTACATGACCAACCTCACAGAAATAAAGAGGATTTTAAGGGAGTACTGTCAACATGTGTATGGCAACAGATTAGATAACTTAAATGAAAGTTCTTAACATCTTAAAAAGATACAAAGTACCAACATGACTCAAGAAAGGAGAAATAGAAAATCTGAATAAAACTTTAACAAGTAAAAAGATCAAATTTGTAATTTAAAGCATCCCACTTAGAAGAAGAACCCAGACCAGATGGCTTCACTGATTAATTTCACCTAAAATTCAAAAAATAACTAACGCCATTCTTTCACAAGAAGAGACAAGAACAAGTTCTCTACCCATTTATAAGACTAATGTTGCCCTGATACCCAAACCAGGCAAAATAGCCAAAGGAAAGGAAACTATAGCCCAATATCTCTTATAATCAATATCTCTTATAGACATAGGAATCCTCAACAAACAGTGACAAACAAAATCTAGTAACATATAGGAAGATTTATATAGCATGGCCAAGTGAGATTTATTTCACCAACACAGTTTGGCTTAACAACTAGGGTCAAGAATGAAGTATTTACTCCTGTTTCAGCTGTAAAAGAAACTTACATCTGAGAGTTTGAAAACAATGGAATAAAAAAATGGAAACATAATATGAATAATTGCATTCCAATTTCATGGCCATCTATTGCTATTCTCTATTCAACTGATTATATCAGAAACATTATCTCCAATTGGACTCACTACCGGGTAAACTCACAGCAATCCTCCATCATTCTTGAAAATCCAACAGTTTTTTTTTTCTCTAGCAAGATTGGGAAACCAGTCTATTGCAGTGGTGCTAATACCTTCAGTTCTTACGGGAATGTCTTTGACCTAATTGGAGTAGGGTGGAAGTAAGCAGACTTCCAAGTTTTTTAATTTACCCTTTGTCCATAAGACCCTATATCAGGATTTATAATATTTAGAAACTGGAGAGATAATTTATGTCAGATAAACTTAAACCAAAAGCTCATTTATAATCAGAGCTTGATTTATAAAGTGAACCTGACCTCCGTCAAATTACATTTGTGTTCTGGACATAGGAATTACATTGCCCCGGGCATTAGTAGTTGTTTTTTGTTTGTTTGTTTGTTTCATTTTTGTTTTTTTCCTCTTCCTTCAAAAACAGACACCAAGATAAAAAGTTACAGGTCCTACCAAAAGAGGCTACAAAAAAGTTTCACATGGTGATCTTGTAATATTAGAGGCACTGCTTTCACAACCACTCCCAGGCCAGTTTTACTCAGGAACTTAAGGATGATAAATCAACTCATGGTTAGAAACTGTAGGATCTAATGACTCGTTTGAATCAAAGGACCTATTTCCAAGTCTTGCTTTTGAAATTAAAACAAGAAAAAGGAAAAAAAATAAAAAAATTTAGTATACAGCCCTACTGAATGTATTTTTTCCCTTAAGAAAACTTTAGTCCATAAGATCTACCAAAAATCTCTACATGTCTAAGAGTCATTCCTCTGCTGATAGTAAATGATCACCCACTCGCATATACCGTTTAACTGGCCCTGCTTGACCCAGACATTGTTTGATGCTTCTCAAACTTACTGAGGTTGCCATTGAGCTGCCACCTTCATCACCAGGATTCCTGGCTGAGAAAAAAATGGTCAAAAGTGTCAATTCCAGTGTGTCAGGGGCTACTTTACCAATTCTTGAAAAAATGGGAAGAAGAGAAAATACTGTGAGTCAAATAATTCAGAGGTCAGTGGACAGTATGCATGGGATAGGTAAGTCTAGCATCCCTGGCTCTTGAGTTCTTTAAATTCCTTCGTTTAAATTGTGATAATGGTTTCGGTCATTTGATGTCAGCTATCATAGCCAGCCTTGAATGTAAATTGATATCGGTTGATTCAGCAAATTCTTCCATCCACAGCTGGCTGCCTACACGAACACACTGAAGGCAGAATCACTGGAATGAGACACCAGTAAAATTAATTTGGCTGAATGTAAAATTATGGTCTGTTTTGGCAGTATCTGTCAAAATGCAAAAAGATACATTCTCTTTTGCCAAGAAGTTCCACTTGAAAAGATTCAGATATTCTGGTATAAAATTCCCAAGATGTATATAAAAATGTGTTCGCTGAAGCATTTTTTGGAGAGAGCAAAAACCTGGAGACACAAGTTGATCAATCGGGAGCAGGTTTCATAAATCACAGTGTATTGATACAATGGAACTCTAAGCAGTCTTTTAAAAAGATAAAGCAAATCTATACATACTGCCTTGACTGGTGTTTATGATAAATTTTTTACTAGAAAAAAATCAACTTAAATTAAGAACAGTATACCTAATACGAATAAAATGATAGCATTAAGGTACCATATCTGTTGCTGATCAACAATGTTAGCAATGTCTACCTACCTCTGGTGATGAGATTATAATTGGGGGACCTTTTATTATTGACTTTCTTCACTTTTATACATTTGATTTTTACAAAGACAAAAATTAATTCTATCATTAATTTATTTAAATGTAAAAACTCAATGGTAGAAAAGTACATAATATCATGTTCAGTTTTTCCCAGAAGAGGTAATGAAATTTTTTACTCTTAAATTTTACCTCAACACTTAAGCTTCCGAGGATTTGCCTTGACCATTCCTATTGTCCACGGGACATCTTTGTGAACTAGGAAATTTCTCTGGGTTAGCGGCACATCCTTGGACTCTGAGTAGACTAAAGATATTGATCACTTACTGTCAACTTCCTAGGAACTTTGCTTTAAACAGCAGAGCTAGCCAGCCCCAGAGGCCAATCCCTCTGAGATCACTTTGGGTAGATCACATAATTATAACTCGTTGATAAACTGACATAAATGATAAAAAGAAGAATAATCCAAAATGCTTATAGGGGTTATTTTTATTAACCAAAGGATTAACTCTTGTTAATTTACTACAGGCAAATAACTGGAGGCTATCGCTCACAACTGAACCCAGGGAATCATAATCATGTCCAGTGGTTAATTTGGACCTGGCTGGCTCAGTTGGTAGAACATGTGACTCCCGATCTCGGGATCATGGGTTCAAGCCCCACGTTTCTTGTGAAGCCTACTTTAAAAAAAATATGTGTGCCTTAATAACCTGGAATCATCACTAATATTTCATTATTACTTTAGACAGAATAAACCCACATAATAACCCTGTGAATATGGCCTCTAATCTCATTTATTTAATTAACAACAACTAAAAAAAGTAAAAAAAAAAGCCCATATTGTTTGAAAAAAAATCATTGATTCATGAGAATATTTTCAAGATGTTATGCATATACACTTAGAACATAATTAATGATCTCATTATGAATATTCTAAAATCTATGCAAGTGTTTAGTAAGTAACAAATATCATCCCATAGACAGCCGTGTCAATAAACAGTTTGGCATCCGGAAGAATATATTCTGGCAATCACACATTTCTTTCTTTTCTATTCTATCCTTCTTTTTTTTAATGGAAGTGTAACTGACACTTAATTTTACACTAGTTTTAGGTATACAACATGGCGATTCAACAACTCTAACAAGTGTAGCACCATCTGTCATACAACACTATTACAATACCGTTAACTATATCCCCTTTGCTAAAAGCAAGGTTTTTGAACAGCATTCACTTACGCCATTTTGAATGTGAATTCATTGCCATATCTGTCCTTATCAGAGAAGCCTGTGAAATATAACTTGCCTTTATGAGTACATTAGGATAGGCTGGGATAGGCTGCAGTAATAAATAAACCTTAGAATCTCATTGGCTTCTCCCTAGAAAGATTTATTTCTTGTGCCGCATTTGGGGCAGCTCTCCTCCAGCTTCAGCTATTGCTTCTGGAACAGGTGGTCTCTAAAATTTTTAGAGGAAGATCTGGAGGGACATTGAAGATGTTTCTAAAAAGTAAAGTGTGCCTGAAGTCGGACTGTATCATTTTGGCCACGTTTCATTAACTTGAATTCAGAGAGATGGGCCCAGGCTCACTGCATGGGAAATTGCTGAGTTACCCTGGCTGCGTGCTTAGGGAGGCCAAGTGAACTGCAGAGCAGAACTTTCTCTCTGCCATACAATCCATATACACAAATGTGCAGGTGATTTGGAATTCCGCACGTTGATGAGTGTCAAAAGTAAAAAGCAAAATCATCTTATCGATGATTAGAATAGGGTTCAGAACACAGCAGTAGCTCTAAGAATATTGGATTAACTGATGTAAAACCAAATCATTTTATTAAACTAAATAATATTGAACTGATTACCTCTAGGAGTGACTAATTACAAAAAGTTCCTCCTATTCAGGAATTTGTTTTCAGGCATGCTTTAAAAAAATTCGCATTTGCATTTCATTTTTTTTAAATGTATCCCATTATTATGATTACAATGAAATTATCCATACACTTACCTTAGTTTCTGGGAACAATCTGGTTTTCCATACTGGGTACTGTGTGTGTTTCCCTTAAAATCATTAAATAAGACAAGTTATGTACATTATATAACAAAATATGTTAACTATTTAATCATACAATTGGTATAAACACATAGCAAGAATTGCGTTTGCATTCCTCAAATAACTGAAGTTTGAAAATCCCATGTCTATAAAGCTTGACTTCAAGTTACATATTCATCATAAATTTGAAATAGAACTGATATGTGTAGGTAACCATTAGAAACAGAGAAGCTCATTTGGACTAAAGCCAATACTAAAAATGGAAAATGAATTCACAACTCACTTCTCAAGTCTACCCTTAGTGTTATGTAAGTCACTTGTCTAAATTTACATACATTATTCAAGGTTAGTTATTGTTTAAGCTAAACAGACAGTTAAGTTTAAAAATAAAAAGAATAAAAACAATACATGAATTGGCTAATTTCCTCTACTTGCCCTTAACAAGGTCAAGTATTTGACATCCTCAGTGTTTGTGTGTATAGATGTATGCCTGTGTGTATATTTGTGAAATGTTCCTTAAATTAGAATGGAAAAATACCACTTTCTAGAAATTGTGTTTCAAGTTAAATATACTTGATGAAGTTCAAAATATTTCCTGAGAGCCATATATTAAGGAAAACTTATTTGACGTGATACTAAGGTATTATAAATAATATATAGTATTGTAATTCAGGATAAATGTTGGTTTTCAACAAATACTTATTATCTGACCACATGTGCTAGATTCTGGGACTATAGAAAAAAACAGGTGCTGCCCTTCAAATAAAGGGGATGGCACACACCTAAATCAATATGCTAAATGCCAAAGAGTGGTAGACACTAATCATCCCGGAACAACATGGAAGGAATGCCTAAATCTACTTGGAGGTATATAAGTGGGGGATGTTTGATTTATCAGAGGGAAATGTGTAATTGCATTATATTAAGAGTGCATAGAAATTTTCCAGGTATTCAAATGTGCTAAAACTGTTACAGGTAAAAGAATATTGCCAGTGTGCAAAGGTGGTGTATTTGAGAAACTCAGAGAACTTCAGTACAGCTGGAGGTAGGCAGAGGGGTGGGGGCCAGATACATAATTTGAAGACCTCAGTGTAAAATGGACCTGCATGCCCTTGCCAAGGAAATATGTCTGGGGGGGGGGGGAGGGAACTTCCTATCCTCACAGGGTCTGTTGTTCCACCTACCCAGGGGATCACAATTTCCATGCTAGAATGTACCGTAGGCGCCGGGTACCTAGACAAGGGTGGGTATAAACTTCCCACCAATTCATCTGCCATGTCATAGAGCATGTGGCCCGTGGTGCTGCCTGACCAAGTGGGACAGCTTGCCTTTCGCGGAGTGCCATGGGGAGTGTGTGGGACCCCTACCTTTCTCTACTCTCCTCAAACCCAAACCCAAGACACTCCTAGGCCAAAGCCAAACACAGTGAAATGCAAGTCTGGCTCCGATATTGTAATCCAGTCTTCATCCCCAGCTGAGAGTGGCAGAGATCACCACGTGGGTGTGGGGGAGGGGGCCTGAGTACACGTTCTGGAGGTGGAGGAGGGGATGGATGGGCCACGTGTGAGCCCACAATCCAAGACCCTGACACATGCTCCTCTATCCACTGAATTTCGCCTATAAAACATAAATTAATGATAAAATTAATAAGCATCTGAAGACAGCAACTCAAAGCATCAAAACTTAAACTGCTCTGGTCACATGCCAGGAAGCTCTACCTGGGGCAGCAAGAAAATTAGAATGATTAGAAGTTAAGACCGCCTATGTTTTCATGCGTATGTGTTTGGACTTTATATTACAGGTAAATGGTTGGCAGCAAAGGACTTTATTTAGGGGCCCCTGAGTGGCTCCATTGGTTAAGCAATCGACTTCAGCTCAGGTCATGATCTCGTGGTCTGTGAGTCCCAGCCACACCTTGGACTCTATGCTGACAGCTCAGAGCCTAGAGCCTATCAAGGGATATGAATGAGGAGTGCCTGGGTGGCTCAGTCGGTTAAGGGTCCGACTGTAACTCAGGTCATGATCTAGCAGTTTGCGAGTTGGAGCCCTGCATCAGGCTCCATGCTGACAGCTCAGAGCCTGGAGCCTACTTTGGATTCTGTGTCTCCCCCCCGTCTCTCTCTCTCCCTCTCTCTCTCTGCCCCTCCCCTGCTCATTGTCTGTCTCTCTCAAAAATAAATAAACATTTTTAAAATTTTAAATAAAAAAAAAAGCAAAGGGCTTTGTTTAAACCTCAAGGACAAGTAGTAGCATTATAAAATTGAAAAGTACAAACTAAGAGTCTGAAACATTGCAGAGCTCTCACAGTAAAAGTGACCTTAGGGGTGCTTGGGTGGCTCAGTCGGTTCAGTGTCTGATTCTTGATTTCAGCTCGGGTCATGATTCCAGGGTTGTAGGACCCAGCCTTGCGTTCGGCTCCCTGCTGAGGATGGAGTCTGCTTAAGATTCTCTCTCTCTCTCTCTCTCTCTCTCTCTCTCTGCTTCTCCCCTGCCATATATATATTTCAAACTCTTATTTTTATGACTGAATGAAGTTCACCATCACTATATTAGGCCATGCTTCTATTGGGTCATATTAGCAGAAATGTATGATGATTTGATATTTCAAAATCAAATAAATTTTGTAAAATGCTGAGTCCCTACAGACTGAATTTCCTTCACATGTTTAATCAAATGAAACCAGGAGATGAGTATTGCTAAAATACAAAATCTCAATGCATAACTGCTTTCTTACAAATTGATATTTACAATGGAGATTATATTTAAAGCCTTTCTGTTACAAAATGTGTACACAACAACTTTGTTGGAAACCAATAAATAGACTCTATTAAAACCACAGGATACTATGCCATTTGAGTCCTAGAAATTAAATTAGCTCCTGGAATGTACAAACGCTTGTCCCCCCCCCCCAGAATTTTATAAAATCAAGGTCATGATATTTTCTAACAGTTTATTTGATAGAAATCTCAACACATTAATAATCTGATTGCTCCAAATTTACATGCGAAAACTTGCATGCTAAATTTAAAGTCATTATCTTCACTGAGCCAGTTACCTACTCTTTGTAGAATTTAAATAATTTTTTTTTGTGAACACGGCTGCGGTGATTTTGCTACAGACTTATTGTCATAATATTTACAAAATGCCTCTGAGCCAGATTTTTGTCATAGAATTTCAAGCTTAATTTAACTTGTCCTACAAACAGACAAAATCGAATGATGTCATAGCCAATAGGCAAACACAGAAATGAGTCAAACTCATGTTTCGAGACCGTGAGTTTATCTAGGCTAACTTCTTTGTGGACCCTGTGGCCCATCCATGAAACTTTAATTATGAGAGAACTCTTACTCTCACTTGCTCCTCCAGCTGCCAGATAAAACTTCTGCAGTCAGTGAAAGCTTTCCTGGTTCCTGACTTTCATTGCTCCATCCCCTGGTGCCATATTTAATCTTGTTCTCCAACCAGTTAGTCTGCGTTTCCAAATCTACTCCCCTTGTTATAAATTATGGAGACCTCTGTTTTGAAAGATGATGTTAACTAGACAAATTTCACTTTGGGGAAATGATTTCTTGCTTCAATTTTTTTTCTTTTTAGGTCAAAAATTTTAAATATTGTTTAATCAGTCTCTACTTGATGAAAACAGAAAACAGGTTCTGTAGTGACTTTAAAATGAAGAGTTCATGAACACTTTATTATACCATTTCCATCTTCCTGAATTCTAATAAGTAAATCAGGATTCTCTAAGTGAGAATAGAAAACTACGACTTTTGAGGACAGATAGATGAAAGAGTGCTGGTATAAGACAAGAGAATACGATGGAAAACTGGGGAATCCACACACTCCCTAAATCCATTCAAATTGCATTTAACATTTTTAGCTAACTCTACTAACCAGCAGGGGTAGATTATTTTCAAGAATGGTCATGAGGAAGGTACCTGCGTGGCTCAGTTGGTTAGGCACCCAACTTCAGCTCAGGTCATGATCGAAGTTCTTGAGTTCGAGTCTCACATCGCTGTCAGAGTGGAGCCTGTTTCGGGTCATCGGTCCCCCTCTCTCTCTGCTCCTGTCCTGCTTGCACACGATTCCTCTTTTTCTCTCTCTCTATCTCTCAAAAAATAAATGAATTTTAAGGGAAAAAAAGAAAAAAACAATGGCTATGATGATAGCTCCCTTCTCTCATGCCTTTCACAGTAAGACTTTGTCATTCTCATAACCGAAGACAATACCAACCTCATCTGCCTTTGAATTTGGCCTGTCCCCCTAACTAATTTTGGCCACTAGAATGCAGCCAAAGCTGTGTAGCTTCCAGAGCTCATCTTTATAAGCTCTTGTAGTTTCTGTTTTCATGCTTTTGGAATGCAGACCACTGCCTATAGACCTGCATGCTATGAAAGAGGCCAAGTAAGCCACATGGAAAAACCATAAGGAGGGAAACCAAAATGACCTTGACAGCCTCTGCATATGTCCTCTCCTCTCCCAGTAAAGTGCACCCTTAGTAGTGATCCCAGAGGAGTCCAACAGAGAAACCATCCAGCCATCCAATGGAATCATAAAAAAATAAATGAATTGTTCTTGCATAAACCACTGAGTGTGGGTTGTTATTCAGCCATAAATAAATGCTACATTACCATACTCTTATCTCCCCTTTTGTGACCCCAGCTCTAAACCCATATGAATTTCAACTAAAACTTTAGGACCTAGTGAAATAAAATTATATTAATTAATTAATTCTATTAAATCGTTTAATGCTTAGGCAGCTTTTCTTTTAGTCATAATGTAAGATCTCATAACATGCCTGATATAAATTCACTTTATATATATTTTTTTTGCTCTACATCAATTCAAGTTTTTGAGCCTGGTTTACAAATGATAGGTGGCAATTAATTTTTTTTAAAGTGTCTTTTTGCCGACAAAGGCGGAGTTAACATAGTAATTTGACCTTTAGCTATAAACTCACATTATTATTATTCACACTGTTTCCTGAATCATATTCCTCACTGGGGGTGGAGAAAACAATTGGAATTCAATATGGATTTTAATATAAGCCCACACACATGTCTCATTGCACTAAGCCAAAACCCAATTACACAAGATATTGTATAGCCAAAGTCTTGAACCTTACTTGATGCGTAGAGAGTATATTTAGTAACACATTCCTTTCTTCTGTCCTTTCTTCCTTGAACCCCTATGGTGATCCTATTTCAGCCAGGGGACATCTCTCCCTGACTACCCAGCCACGATGGTCTACCTAGAGAACTCATACCTGGCAAGATGCGATTTAACTATCAGCTCTGTCATGAAATCTTTACTGATTCTCTAAAGCAAAGTAAATTATTTTCCTCTGTGTAGGCCACTCTGCCTGTGCCTGTGTCTGTAACAGTATCCATAATATTTATTTCAATGTATTTGTTAACATGTGCATATCCCTTCCCATAAACGTTAAATTTCCTAAATCAAAAGACCACTATCTTACTCATCTATAATCTCTAGCGCATAAGAAAATACTTTGTCCATAGTTAGAAACTTGATAAATGCATTTTAAGGAGTGAATAAATGAATCCCCTATTTATTTTTGTGACTGTATAATCTTTACTCGCAGTAACCTTTACCTTAACCTGCTTCAGCCATTCCTATTTTTGCCTTCCAATTTTTATAATATTACATGTAATGCTGTATCTCCCAAGACTTCATGAATGTTATCCCATCACATGCTGGCACAGATAGGATAGAATATGAACATTATTTCAAATACTTCCAGCAGGGCTAATATTTTTGTTATTGTTGTTTGTAAGCACTGTGTTAATTATTTGCATTAATTCCCATTTAGTTTTGAACCGCCACTCAATAGCTAAATGAATAAATAGGTGACTTAATAGGTTAAGCAAACCCCAAGTACTGTATTCATTGAGTATATGAAAGCTACTTTAGACAATAAGAGTCTCATCAGTGATTAAAATCACACAATATTATCCTATTGAAAGATGTAACCCCTTTGACAGTTGTTATCTTTATAATTTACTGGATAAAACTGTAGTAAAAATGCACCTACCTATACAAGAGACTATTATGTGCTATATGAATTCTTTGGCTTTACATTCCCTTTAATTACACACATAATATGTGACTTTTTTCTTGCAAAAATTTAGCCTACAAATTGCAAAATCTTCTTTGAGTACATCTGCAACTTCTATCTCCTTTACTTCCATCCTAGGTACTTTCTAGGTATTGTCAAGCTGCATATTTTTTAGTATATCTATAAAGCAGACTTACATGGTTAAGTTCAATTAAACTCTTTGCCTTTATGAACCTGTCATTTTGCCCCAAGGGGGGGAAAAATGAAAAGTAAATTCCATTAGTGGCATGAGAAGACCTCAAATCTTAAATATGTATTTTCTTTGAGCACACGGTTAAAAATCATAAAACCTGACATTCATAATTTGAAATTGTGTTTTTAAAAGCCCACTTCATTTCAAATGGTATTTATCAGATAAAAAGAAGCCAGTCTCTTATGTTTTGTGATAGCTTGCTTGGATGTAGTCCAAAAGGTGAACTGAATGAATTTATAATCTCCTAACTAGCAGCATACCAAAACAGCATGGGGTAGCAGCAGCAATGTGAGATATACTTGTTTGTCTTGCTTTTATCCACATTAACATCTTTTGCGTTGCAAGGGGGTCCTCTTCAGGTTTAGAAGGACAGCTAAGTTTTATGCCAGGTCTCCTTCCTCCCCATACCTTGTCCTAGACATCCTCAGAGCCTCTTCTAGGAGGGCCTTCATTGTGAGAACAATGAGGCTCTTCATTAGGAGCAGTCACCCCAGCAGCCCTGCTCGATCCTTTATGGTTTCAGTGTGAGCTTGACTGATTACCCAGGGAACATATACTATGCCTTGTCAGATTGCTTGTTAAGGAGGCTGGGACTTGATTTTTAAGGAACTGAGGAGAATACGTTTGAGTCTTGAGTGTTCCACAATACAGTTCCTCTGGGCACACATTACAAAAGACTCAAGGAGAGGCAAGTACCAGGTTGCATTTAGGCAGAGCTGGAAAAGCTCTGTGTGCTGTGATGAAGTGCTTTTAACATTGCACAGTGTAATGTAATTGAATTCTAATAGGAGGTTTCTGTCATGAAGTCTTTTCAGCCAAGAGACCTATCAAAGAACTTGGGTCACTTACATCACCATTTAAAAGGTAGATTTTATTCCACATGCCATCCCTGGGGTTAACTGAAGCGTGAGATCAACAAGGGACCCATGATAATTATATTTACATGAATGTTACAGAATATATGTATACACATGCACACACACATGAACACACACACAGACACCTAGGCATACACATATTTGTTTATTCAGAAAATATATCTTCTCTCATTCAATGATCGGTGTAGGGGCAGATTAACACTATTCAGTGTTTCTTTTTCACTATTTGCAAAATAAATGACTTGAAGGTAAGTAAGAAACTTAGTTTTGTGTCAGATATATGATTTATGCTGCATCAGCATAAACACATATTTGCATATATTTGTGTATTTTAAGTGAAAACAGAGGAATACAGGTTCAGGGTAGAGATGGAATTCCTAGGAATTTGGAAACATTTATCTTGGATTTTGACATTAGTCTTCCCTGTGGCCTTGAGCATTTTCATTAACTTTCCTACATCTCTTCATGATTCTTCAACAGTAAAATGGGATCCATATATTAGATAGAGGTTGGCAAATTGTGCATGAACCACTAAATATGCCTTCTATAAAAATAGAGATTTTCAACCATAAAAAAAAAACCTTAGGTGCCACACTTAATAAAAGATTGTATTTACTATTCCATTTCTCCCAACCATTAAAAAGATGTCAGATAAACAGTCATCTGATATCTGGCTCCACAAGCTTCTTCCCACCTATTTATAAGGTGTCACAGTTTTAAGATGTACTTGGAAATTATTTTACTCTGCACATTTAAATGTTTTATTTTGAAGCTGGAGAAATGAAAAATCTTCATAGTTCTCAGACCTTGGATTGGATCAATCAGAAGAACTCGTATTTCTGGAACTCAGAGAGCAGCCCAGCTAAGTAATCTTTGATTAAACTAAGTGATACCGTTAGAGGCTCTTGAAGCAGATCACTCTGTGCTCTTATAGGATCTTTTCACTCATTTATTTTTCAAAAATTATTAATTCTAGAAATTGAAGAACTAGAATCTGCTATTCTAGCACAAAATCAATAGATTGTATGCATTCATTATCAACATAAAATACTTTATTATTTTACTGCGTGATCATATGTGACAGATATATTTTAAATACCAGCTACCAGAATATTACTGTAATGAAATCTATAAAAGCGTAAAGAAACCTTTAGTCCTTTCTAAGCATAAAAAATATTCAGTTATGGGGCGCCTGGGTGGCTCAGTCTGTTAAGTGGCCGACTTCGGCTCAGGTCATGATCTTGTGGTCCGTGAGTTCGAGCCCCGCGTCAGGCTCTGGGCTGATGGCTCAGAGCCTGGAGCCTGCTTCCGATTATGTGTCTCCCTCTCTCTCTGACCCTCCCCCGTTCATGCTCTGTCTCTCTCTGTCTCAAAAATAAGTAAGCGCTAAAAAAAAAAAAGAAAAATTAAAAAAAAATTCAGTTATGTAGAAAACTAATAATAGTGTACAGAGAAGAAAGAAAACACAATCAAAGGGCATGATTTATCTATGTATTTACTTGAACTCTCCAGATAATAGTATTTATTCACAAACTATTTACACCTTACATAGCACTATCAACAATAGTCAAAGTATGGAAAGAGCCCAAATGTCCCTTGATAGATGAATGGATAAAGAAAAATGGTATACATATACAATGGAGTATTACTCGGCAATCAAAAAGAATGAAGTCTTGCCATTCGCAACTATGTAGATGGAACTGGAGGGTATTATGCTAAGTGAAATTAGTCAAAGAAAGACAAAAATCATATGACTTCACTCATATTAGGACTTTAAGAGGCAAAACAGATGAAGATCAGGGAAGGGAAACAAAAAATAATATAAAAACTGGAAGGGGGACAAAACAGAAGAGACTCATAAATATGGAGAACAAACTGAGGGTTTCTGGAAGGGTTGTGGGAGGCAGTAAGAGGCAGTAAGGAATCCACTCCTGAAATCATTGTTTCACTATCTGCCAATTAATTTGGATGCAAATTTTAAAAAAGAAAAAAGAAAATTAAAAAAAAGAGAATATTGCTCAGCCATAAAAAGAAAACAATGAAATCTTGCCATTTGCAATGACATGGATAGAACTTGAGTGTATTATGCTACTTGAAACAAGTCAGTGAGAGAAAGACAAATACCATGTGATTTCATTAATATGTGGAATTTAAGAAAAAAACAAATGGGCAAAGGGAAAAAAGTGAGGTGAACCAAGAAGCAGACTTAACTATACAGAACACACTGATGGTTACCAGAGGGGAAGTGAGGGGGGGGATGGGTCAGATGGGTGATGGGGACTGGGGAGGACACTTGTGATGGGCACCAGATGTTGTATGGAAGTGTTGATCGCTGTGTTGTACACCTGAAAGTAATATTACATTGTATGTTGACTAGCTGGAACTCACATAAAAACTTTTAAAAATAAAGAAAATAAATGAGATTTTCTTTTAAAAAAAGATTAGAGCATTGTACCAATTAAAGAGACATGGATTCCAGTTATATATTCTTTACTTGTTAGCTTTGTGACCTTACACAAATGACTTTATCTCCCAGATGCTGAGATTTTTCATCCTTATAATGGAGTCTAAACTGGCATTTGACCATATTAAAACTAATAGGTCACTTTCTCCCCAAACTGATTAATAACATAAATCTGATAGATTCAAGAAGAGCCCCAAAACAAGATAAATGAGACTGGTTTCCATTTTAAAATATTTTAGAGAATGGATAGAGTACTAAGCAAAGAGAGAAAATTTCAGAAATTATACAGAGTAAAACAGATTAATTTAAAGTATATAACTATTAGACTGACAACCGACCTCTCAATAACAATAACAGAAACCAGAAGGGAGTCAGATATCTTCAAAATGCTCAAATAACTCAATTTTCTTAGAATTCTACCCATCTAAACTGTCATTCAAAATGACAAGAAAACAAAGGTAAGTTACACAAAGTTAGACTAAGACAATATAACTGAAAGTCCATTATTAAAGTAACTTTAAATCATGAATTTCAAAAGAAAGTAATTAAACTAGAATGAAAAGAATAAGATATTAAGAACAGTAGTGGACAAAGAAATCTGTATAAGTAAAAATTACAAACAAAACAAAACAAAACAAGACTCCTGGTTTCAGTTTGGCACATAAAGAGCTTGGAATCATTACCCTGTTCTAACAACAAGAAAAACCTGAACAAACCAAATAACAATAACTGTTCTTGGATCCATCGTAGAGTTGAGATTGCAGAACAAACTATCATCCCAAACCTGGAGAGATTAGTTCACAAAATTACAGCCAAGAACTGCTTATCTAGAGGAGAGGTCACTATGCCAGAAACTGGTAGGAATTACCATTTAAGTGTTAATTTTGACAAATTGCTGGAGGAAAAGTATAGACTAACATGAGTGAGAAACTCCCAGTCTTAGAGGAACCCAGACACTTTTCTGGGTTCCGTCATCCTTCACAGTGAAGGCCCCATATCCATTCCTTGCTCTCTCTCTCTCTCTCTCTCTCTCTCTCTCAACATAAATAAATAAACAATTTTTTTCAAAAATTTAAAAAAAAAGAAATTAAAGAAGATCTAACAAATGAGGACAGATTCCAAGTTTGTGGATTCAAATTCATAATATCAATGTAATCTCACTAAAAAGTCCGAGCAAGGCATTTTGTAGATGTTGATAAACTAATTCTAAAGTATATATGGAAAGGCAAAAGTTCCTAGAATAGGCAATATTATACTGAAGAACAAAGACTACCCAATTGCAAAACTTACTATAAAAATACAATAGTCAAGACATTATAGTTTTTGTGAAAGAACAAACATGTAGATAAATAGAACAGAAGAGAGTGCAGAAATAAATAGATCCAAACAGTCACCTTTTCTTTGACAAAGGAGCAAAGGCAATCAAATGGGGAATGGAGAGTAATTTTAACAGATATTTCTGGAACAATTGGATGTCTATATGTAAATTAAAAAAAAGAACCTAGACAGAGACCTAATAACTATTACAAAAATTAACTCAAAGTAGATTGTAGACCTAAATATGAAGAGGAAAAAGAAGAAGAAAATTTTTGTGACCTTGGGTTGGTGATAAGTTTTTAGATACAACATCAATAGCACAATCCATGAAAGAAAAACTTGTTAAGTTGGAATTCATTAAAATTAAGAACTTTAGGGGCGCCTGGGTGGCGCAGTCGGTTAAGCGTCCGACTTCAGCCAGGTCACGATCTCGCGGTCCGTGAGTTCGAGCCCCGCGTCGGGCTCTGGGCTGATGGCTCAGAGCCTGGAGCCTGTTTCCGATTCTGTGTCTCCCTCTCTCTCTGCCCCTCCCCCATTCATGCTCTCTCTCTGTCCCAAAAAATAAATACACGTTGAAAAAAAAATTTAAAAAAAATTAAGAACTTTAAATTTTAAATTAAAATTTGCTCTGTGAATGCATTAAGAGAATGAAAAGACAAACTGCTGAGAGAAAATATTTGCAAAACACATATCTAATAAATGACTTGTATCTAACATATACCAAGAATGCTTAAAAGTTAACAATATAAAAACAACCTAATTTAAAAAAGTGGGGAGAAGGATTTGGATACCTCACCGAAGAAAACACACAGATAGCAAATAAGCATTTGAAAAGATGCTTGACATTATTTGTTGAGAATGAGGGAATTACAAATTCCAACAACAGTAAGGTACTACTCTACATCCATTAGAATGGCTGAAATCTAAAAATTGACAACGTGCATTACTAGCTAGGATGGGGATTAATACGAATTCTCATTCATTGTTGGTGAGAATATAAAATCCTACAGTCACTGTGGAACACATTTTAATGGTTTCCTACAAAGCATAACATATGATTTTCTTACCTTATGATCTAGCAATCATATTCCTTGGTATTTACCCAACTGATTTAAAAACATTTATGCTCCCACAAAAAAACTGTATAAGAATGTTTGTGGCAGTTTTATTCATAATTGCCCCAAACTGGAAGCAACCAAGATGCCCTTCAATTGATGAATAGATAAAGCAAATGTGTACATCCACATAATGGAATATTATTCAGCAATACAAATATATAGTTAACAAGCCAAAATGACTGAATTGTAATCCATGTTACTGAGTGAATGAAGTCCTCTGGAAGGCTACCCTTCCAATTATATGACATTCTGAGAAAAGCAAAACTATGGATCCAGTATCAATATTTTGATATCATTATATAAAAATCCTGGGGTTCAGGGGTAGGAGATGAAGGTTGAATGCCTAAATCACCAGGATATTTTAGGTCTGTGAAACTATTCTGTATACACTGCAATGGTGGATATATGATTATGGATTTGTCAAAACCTGTAGAATTTTACAGCACAAAGAATAAAACTGTTAGAAGACTAAAGTCAAAAGAAACTTTATATCAGTACTGTACTCTTGTCAATAAAGTTGTTTCTCATGGGGATGAGGGTTGGCAATTTTGATACTGCTATACATGAATAAGGATATTGAAAATTAAGGAAATAGATAATAGATTGTGGGAGCCAGAACTTTCTTTCATTGTTAGAATGGAAGTTTATAGATAAGGAAGAGGAGGAGGCTAAAATGGTCCGTATGGTAATTAATTAGAGTTTGAGATAGCAGGATGAACTCATGTTTGGATTTCTTCAGACAGGGATGTTTGTACATAAAAGTATGAGGAGATAAATGTTTAAACACAGGTTAGAATACACACATACATTTTTCTGCTCTACAGTCAAGAGGGCAAAGCAGCACTCCAGAGCAATGAAATTGTCTGGGATCCAGGTCTTGGTTTTTAATTTCATTGTACAAAAAAAAAGAAAGCATTGACTTTTGGAGAAATGGTTGATTCTAGGACTGGGACAAGAAGCTAACTGAAAGATGATCCTGGAGTATCTCATAGTGACAGAAAAATAAGAAAGTGTTAAAAACAAAACAAAACAAAAGAGCACAAGACACACACACACACACACACACACACACACACACACACACCAATAATGGGTTAAAGGGACACAGGATTCAACTAAAAGTGCTCTCAATGGCCAAAACTGGAATTTGAGCAATAAAATACACTGGTTTTGGATTTACAACTGAAAGTGTAAAATAAATATTGATGACTCTACATTGACACAAAAAATAATAAATAAATAAATAAATAAATAAATAAATAAATAGGAAAAAAGAGACAAATCTCCTGTGCATAAGATGTCCAAATATTTTATATAGATATTCCAACCTTAAAGAGGTAGACCATAATTTCCCACTCTTTAAGTATGGGTTGCTCATAGTGACTTATTTCAAAAGAGTACAGTATGGAAGTGAGGAAGACGAAAGAGTAACTTTGCAATAAAGAAACATGGTGTCAAACATTACCCTGTCTAGGTGATCAAGGTTAACATCAACAGTCATAGATTATTTTGATAGCATACGTCCTTGCTATAATGTGATGAACCTGACTTTATTTCTGTGGTCTTCCAAATTCTCATAATCCCAGTCAAATCACGTGACAAATCTGACAAGTCCCATTTGGAGACATTCTATGTAATAAATGACCAGTACTCCTTAAACTGTGAAAGTCACCCAAAACAAAACAAAAAAAGCCTCAGGAGTTGATATTGTGAAAAGAATTCTAGGGAGAATTAATGACTAATGACTAATACCATATTCTGGATGGAATCCTAGAACAAAAAAGACAGTGGTAAACTTGAAATCTGAAAAAAGTGTCAGCTTGAATATTAATAATATACAAATACTTGTTAATTTGATATAATGAATTTAATATATTTACATAGTAAGATAAAAACATCTCAGGCAAAATAAGATTATTGTATAAATATAAATGTAATATATGTCAGGAATCAATCAGTTCTATACTTGAATATATTTTGAATATATTTAATAACATAGCCTAAATATGTAAGATAAATATTTACAAAACCAAAATGAAATTTTGATAAATCCACCATCAAATTGGAAAACTTTTTTTATTTTTTTATTTTTTTTTAATTTGTTTTTCAACATTTATTTATTTTTGGGACAGAGAGAGACAGAGCATGAACAGGGGAGGGGCAGAGAGAGAGGGAGACACAGAATCGGAAACAGGTTCCAGGCTCTGAGCCATCAGCCCAGAGCCCGACGCGGGGCTCAAACTCACGGACCGCGAGATCGTGACCTGGCTGAAGTCCGACGCTTAACCGACTGCGCCACCCAGGCGCCCCAGAAAACTTTTTTTAAAGTGACAAGTTAGTGTAACCACAGGAAAAGACTGAACAATACAAACTTTAAAAAAGTGATAATTCTAAAGAAACTCAAGAAGTGATCAGGATGAATTGAAATTAATGAATAAAGCAGAATCAGAAAAGAAAGAAATAGTAAGGAAGATCAATGAAACTGGCTCTTTGAAAAGACCAACATAGTGGCAAGAGTGTTAAGGACACAAGACTGAAAATACAAATAAAAATTATAAAAATGGGAAAGTATATAGCTCTAGATAAAATATAGGCTAAGAATATGAGAATATCATGAACTTTATGCCCAAGAATTGAAAACCATAATGAAATGCATAGTATCCAAAGACGTAACTTACCAAAATTAACTTAAAAATTAATCAGTCCCAGATGAATCAGTCCCCTTTCACAAGCCTGTGAAATAGGTTAAAATAGTCAATACTTAAAAATACACCTATTAAAAGAGAGGGGAAAAACACCTACCTCAACAGAGATCATTGTTGAAATGAATATTCTTCTTCAACATCTAATGCTATGCAAAGTTTTTTTAAAAATACAAAAAAATTGAATTTCCCTTGTTTGTTTTGTGAGATTATTATAATACCAATAACAAAACCAGATAAAGATAGTATATTACAAAAGTTAGGCCAGGGTACCTGGGTGGCTCAGGTGGTTAAGTGTCTGACTCTTGAATTCAGCTCAGGACATGATCTCACTAATATCATGATGTGAAATTAAGCACCACATCTCTTTCCCTCTCTCTCTGCCCTTCCCCCACTTGTGCACACACATGCATGCTCTTTCTCTCAAATAAATACATAAACTTTAAAAGATTAGGCCAATATTTATCAATTGAATCTACAATTATATACAAGACATAATACATAACCATGTTGAGTTGTTCACTTAAATGTAAAAGTGATTTCACTTTGAAACACACATTTATTAAAATACTAAGAAAAAAAGATGGAAAATAATTTACTTGATTGTCCAGAGTGCTAAAATAAATAGAGAAATATTAGTATAGTATCCTTAACGTAAATATAAATTTTGCATTACATACATATCTATTTATATTTGTATTTATATTTATATTTATATTTATATTTATACCTGCTAGCATTGCTTCATTTGTACAACCAATGTTTAAAACACAGCCAGTGCAGTAAGACAAGAAAAACATAGTAGAATATAGCCTTTGGAGAGAAATATCATTGTTACTAATCATTAACAATATGATATCCTAAACAAAATCTGAGAGGATCTACAAGAACAAGCTAATCAATTTCTTTTGTAATTCCTTAACTGAAATATTTAGATCCATATGTTTCAGAATTAAGAATTTTTGAGTTCTAGAAAGGTAAAAAGGTCCATAAACATACATTACATAACACTGCCTGCAGTTTGGGAGCAGCGTCCCATAATCAAATATATTAATGTTTTCAACAAAACTTATGAATATTCACACTAATTGAGACAAAGACTGTAAATAGCCTCACATCTGTTCAGATCAGATTTGGCCTTGGAATAAGATTGAGTGCCAAATTTACTTTTAAAAACTCTCAGTTTTTAGAGCTTTTTGAATTTCAGAATTATGAATAGGGGATTATGAATCTGTTGCAAGAACAGAGTTCAGCATGATTGCTATATAAACGCTAAATAAACAACAACAAAAAACCCTAAACAATTCTTATATACTAGCTACAGAAATTAGAAAGTACAATTTTGAAAATGTTAACAACAAAGAGCTGTAAAAAGAATGAGGAATAATGACAGAAAAGTATTACCATTTTTCAGATAAAATTATAAAATTTGAATAACATAAAAAATAAGATTCAAGTACATGGAGAAACTTACCATATTTATATATAGAAAGATGCAATACTGCAAAGATTTCCTTGCAATGCAATTATGCAGAGTTCAATAAAATATCAATGCAAATCCAAAGGGATTTTTTAAATATAACTTGACAAGTAGATTGCAATATTTATATGAAAGAGAAAAGGGCCTGGAACAGGTAAATCTATTCTGAAATAGGAAAAAGTGGGAGGCTTCAAAGCAAATAGCAAGACAACATTTTTGAGTGATTTGGAGGTGGATAAATTGACCCGTGGTACAGAATAGAGATAAGAGAAACCAACTCTTTCTATGGGATAAATGTGACCTTAGGAAGCAGGGAAACATAGGCTATTCAAACAATAGTAGGAGCAAAATTGCTTATCGATAAGAAAAAAAACAAAGATTTAACCTCATAACAACCACTCATTGAGTAGATAAAAATATACACATTTAAAGTAGTTTAAACACTAATAAAAACATATGGTCATAGATTTAGAACTGTGAGGTAAGAAAGGATTTTATTTGTCTGCATTAAAATTATTTTTTTCTGAACTTAAAGTACACTGTAAAAAATTAGAGAGCAAACTTCAAATTGAGAGTAGATATTTTCTTTGTATGTGTCTTCTAAAATATAGATATCTATATAGAGACAAACCTTTAGAAATCAATAAGAACAAAAGACACAACTCATTTAAATTATGGGAAAATTATATAAAGGTACAAATCAAAGAGGAGCAAACTTAAAAATACAATATGTGAGAAATATCTATTCTCATCCCTGCAAAAAGCAAATTCAAACAATGAGATGTCATTTCATATCCCAAAGCTTGGCAAAAACTGAGAGGTCTGACAATACGTTTCAGTAAGAATTGAAAAAGCAGTATTTACAAGCTGCTGTAAGGAAATGGGATAAACACTTAGTAACCATTTCACAATATCTAGTAAAATTAACTATGTGAATAACGTGCAATTTGTAACCTATCAGTTCTACTTTCGGCATATATCTTGGAGAAACTTTTGAACACATGTACAAGAAAACAGATTAAAAAGTGATCATACCAGTACTGGAAATAATGGGTTAATTGTAAAGGTCTTTCAGAGGTGCCTGGGTGGCTGTCGGTTGAGCTCACTCTTGATCCTGGCTCAGGTCATGATCCCAGGGTTGTGAGATTGAGTATGAGATTGAGCGCCATTGGCCTCAGCACTGAGTGTAGAGCCTGCCTACATCTCTCTCTCTCTCTCTCTCCTCTCTCCCTCTGGCTGTCTCCCCACACATTCTTTCTCCCTTAAAATAAAATCTTAGAAATATCATAAAGGTATGGGACGCCTGGGTGGCTCAGTCGGTAAAGCATCCGACTCTGGCTCAGGTCATGATCTCATGGTTTGTGGGTTCCAGCCCTGCATCCAGCTCTGTGCTGACAGCTTGGAGGCTGGAGCCTGCTTCGGATTCCGTGTCTCCCTCTCTCTGCCCCCCCTGCTCATGCTTTGTCGCTCTCTGTCTCTCAAAAATAAATAAATGTAATTTTTTTTAATTATAAAGGTCTTTCATGTCTAGCAACAGAAGAATGGATATATATATTATATATATTATTATATATTATTAATATTAATGTTATATATTATATATTTATATCTATTATATTACATTATAATTATATATATTAATAATATATATTAATTATAACATATAACTATATAAAATTTCATATTTGATATATAAAATAATGCATATTATATATAAATATTTCATAAACATATACAAAATATGCTTAAACTGAGTATACAACTTACTACCAGAAATGGGACAAAGAAGGGGAGAAGTAGCCAAAGACTGGAGATGACAACACAGGTAGCCGTGTCTTTATTATCATTTCTTCAAAAGGTAACGGAAAAAGATCTGCCGCTGGTATTAACATTATATTTTGCTCAAATTCACTTACAGAAGTGCTCGCTTGTATTTTTAAAATAATCAGTTTGCTTAAATTTTATTGTAGGAATAATTTTTCAAATACATCGAGACGCTTTGGTCTTCTGCATCAGGGCCGCTGCCCAGTTCTGCCCCTTCCAGTAATCAGTCAGTCTCCTAGCAGGGAATATGGAACATGGACAGTGACTGCTCCAACATCTTGTAGGTTATTTTAGGTCTCAGGTTTTGCACAGACTTCTCACCTCCTAATCCTGCTAATCCCCACAACTTCTAATCTTATTTACTTATTTATCAACTTAAAAAATTCCAGAAGTGCTACATGCAACCATTGCAAAAGTGTGTGTGTGCGTGTGAACGCATGTGCACATTCATGCACACAGGAAGATGGGGGCATGAATAATCTCAAATCAATTTAAGCTTTCCTGAGCAGAGGTTGAGATCCACTTGCAGAGGGGTGCCTGGGTGGCTCAGTCAGTTAAGCGATCGACTCTTGACTTTGGCTCGGGTCATGATCCCAAGGTCATGAGAGCCAGCCCCACATCAGGCTGGCACTGGGCTTGGACACTGCTTAAGATTCTCTTTCCCTCTCCCTCTGGCCCTCCCCCATTTGCACTCAAGCTCTTTCTCTTAAAAAAAAAAAGATCCACTTGGGGAAAAGACACCCAACACCAGTGACTTGACCTGCTGTTGGCTTTGTGTTTCTGACCCATCTCCCTAGTTGTCTCCTGAGATGCCTACTCATCCATCTAAACTCATGGGTCATCTCACCCATAACTTCTGGGTGTGAGGTATTCATTTCTTTAATTAAATACTTAGGAAAAACTTACTCTATGCAGCACTGTTCTAAGGCTTGAATTCTGAATGAAATGGAAGGGGCATCAAAATTTTGAACGATCTTTATGGAGTCAATTTAAATATTTTTCACATCCAAAAAAGGATGTCCTCTTCAAGAGTTTCTTAATCCACTCTAGGTAAAGCTGTGATCTACCTCAAATTTCTCAAGTCATACCTTGGATGTCTCACTTGTCTTAAACAAACACTTCCTCAACTAGACTTGGGACCCCTTTGTCCTCCTTTATCTACTTGCCCCACTTCATCAACCATGGTTTCATTCCACTCCAGTCTGTGTATGTCCAAATCATATCCCATATGTCTCTCCAGTCACATCTAAGGTAATGCCTGTGTGTTACTGCCACGGTAAAAGTACCTGTGTACATATAGCAATGGAAAAAGAACCAATCTTAATAATTATTTTGGTCTGGAGTCTTTATGTAATTTTATACATATATTTACTAATTCTGATTATCCTAGTCTTTTGTCAATCCATGTATCTATCAGGTATTATTTTTCTTCTTTCTGAATAACTCCTTTAACATTAATTGTATTGCAATGAATTCTGTCAATTTTTATTCTGGGGTGTATATATATATATATATAGAGAGAAAAATTTATGTCAAGGAATTGTCTCATACAACTGTGAGGGCTGACAACTCAAAAATATGCAGAGCAGCCAGGCAGACTGGAGACCGAGAGAAGAATTGATGTTACATTCTTGAGTCTAATGTCCATCCCTTCTTTGAGGGAACTCAGTTTTTTCACATAAGACCTTCAACTTGTTGGACAAGGCTCACCAACATTACGGCATGTACTCTACACAAAGTCCACTGCTTTAAATGATAATCACATCTAAAAATTACCTCCGTAGCAAAATCCAGACTGCTGCTTGACTACAAACTGGGCATCTTAGTTCGTCAAGTTGATACATAAAATCAATTATTATATTTTGTCTTTATTTTTGAAGGTATTTTGTGGGTGTAGAATGCTAGGTTGACAAAGGTGTGGTTTTTTTGTTGTTGTGTTTTGTTTTGTTGTTGTTCTTCCTTGCAGTCCTTTAAAGCTGCCATTTCATTGTTTTCTACCCTGCATGGTTTCTAGGGAGAAATTTTCTGACATTCTTACCTTTGTTCTGTATATATGTGTCCTTTTTTTCAAGGGGGGTATCTTATTTTAAGATGCTCTTTTTTTTCACTATTTTCAACAATTTGATATTATTTCTCTCTCTTCTTCTTAGGGTTTGTGGTGCTTGTTGGTTATGCAGTGCTATGGTCTGAAGTTTCACTCCCCCCGCCCCCCCCCCAAATTAACATATTGAAATCCTAATACCTAATGTTGTGGGGGTTGGAGGTGGGGTCTTTGGAAGTACTTAGGTTATGAAGGTGAGGCCTCATGAATCAGATGAGTGGCTTATAAAAGAGATCCCACAAGGCTCTCTAGCTCCTTCCACCATGTGAGGACACAAGGAGAAGGACCTTGTGGAGGACGCCCACCATACAGGCAGCCTAATCTCAGACATCTGGTCTCCAAGCTGTGAGGAAGAGATTTCTGTTGTGTTTAAGCTACCCAGTTGGTGGTATCAGTCATAGCAGCCCAAACAGAGTAAGGCATTTAGATTTATGGTTTTCATCAAGTTTGGAAAGTTTTCAGCTATTATTTAAAAAATGATTTTTAATTCTTCCCCTCCACTCCACTTCTGTCCTCATGAATCCCCGATCACTCCTCTGCAAACTGATATTATTCTGCAGCTCATTCCATCTCTGTCCAATTTGGTTCCAATCATTTTACTCACTGGACTTCATTTTAGACGTTTTCTAAACGCAGAATAGTAGTCAAGTGGGTTAGTTCTTAGAGGTGTTCTGAACCGGGTCTTGGCAGAAATGGAAATCGGAGGAAGTTTAAGAAGCAGGCCCTGGTGTTTATGATCATCAGTACTCACAATGTCTCCAAGACCCTGCCTTCTGCTCAGCTTTGCCTCAGGGGGGGACTAGAGGAAGCAGACATTGACATGCCTTGCAGTTCAGGACATCTCTCTTGGGCAAGTTGTCACTCTCAATTTCTGGTAGGCAATCAATATCTATTAACTATTCTTTTAGAAAGCCACCACTATGACTTTAGTTTGGGGGAGATGTTAAGACGTGCTCTCCAGCTCCAGAGCACTGAATTTTCCACAGAACCAGGACCACTGCCCCATGGCAAGCCCTATGGAAAATACCCAGTCCAAGTCTTGGTCATTCTCTTTAGACAAGGTCATCCTTTGGATCCCTTTGTCCTCAAATTTGGAAACAATTGCTAATTTGCAGCATAGTTCTGCTTTTTGCCTAATTATTAAGATCATTACTTACAGGATTCAAGGGATGCCTGGGTGGCTTAATCAGTTAAGCATCCCACTTCAGCTGAGGTCATGATCTCACGGTTCATGAGTTTGAGTCCCACAGCAGCCTCTGTGCTGACAGCTCAGAGCCTGGAGCCTGCATCGGATTCTGTGTCTCCCTCTCTCTCTCTGCCCCTTCCCTGATCATACTCTGTCTCTTTCAACTAAAAAACAAATTAAACATTAAAAAAAAAAAGAGAGAGAGATTCAAAACTGGTGGTTTTTTAAAAATTATTTATTTATTTAAGTAATCTCTACACTAAAGTGGGGTTCAAACTTGTGACCTTGAAATCAAGTGTCACATGCTCTTCCAACTGAGCCAGCTGGGGACCCTAAAAACTGTTGTTTTTGAGAAATATTAAAATGTTACCACAAACACTATTGGGTTAATATTTTCTTGTTTTCTAAGAGGCATTGGCAGTGTTTCTAATTTTTATTCCTACATGAAGGAAATCCAGATTAAGGGACATTAAGTCAAAATTTTCCTATAAATGTGAAAATGTTAACATTGATTAGTTAAGACGAAAGTCTGTCCCTAATCCTTAGTTTTCTCAGAATTAGTACTTTGGAAGTAATTAATGGTTATTTTACAATAATAATTGATCCCATGGTACACATACCCTTCCAGTGCAACTCATTAAAATAAAGACATTTAATTTGATAATCAACTGTAATACCACTCAGCTAACAAGATGTAGCATCATTTACCGGCTTCATAGTCATTATATATGGCAGAATAATAAATAATTAACCTATTACAAGAACATCTGGTAATCCTTTAATCAGTGTACCCTCAGCTTATTTATATAAATCTCAATTTGGTCTATGTTGCTTAGATTTCATGAATTTAATTTACCTTTGATGATTAAGTAACTAATTATTTGGTTACTCTATTATGGTTTTTACTCTAACATAATCATGGGCTAATCAGAGTACAACATTATAATCTATCACCTTATATACTAAATGCACTTGTATAAAAGAATGATAAGGTAAACAATTCTTTCTAAATATTTTAAATATTTTCATATCACCATGTAATATGAAAAAAAACATGGAAAGCACATAAAGAGATAATGTGGAGTAATGAAAGGCAAAATGATTTTTCATGTAAAATTATGTGTTTCCTTTTATTGCTTCTTCATTCATTATAAAATGTGAGTGATCACTCTGGCTTCATCACAAACTTATGAAGGAGAGTGTATTATTCCCAATTTACAGATAGAATAGTGAGGCCCCAAGAGTTTAAGTCACTTCTCTCAATTATTAAGTGGTCCATTTGAAATATTTGCCTATTTTATCCCAAAATTTATTCACTGTACCATATTTTTCTTTATATTTTTATAACAAATATGTAAATAAATATATTTATTTCAGGGATTTTTAGGAAAAATGAATATAATCTTTCCTTAAATTGTTGTCTGTTGAAGTAGATACAACAGAAAATGCAGGAAGAGGAGGAGGAAGAGAGGAGAAAACCAAGAACAGGAAGAACATGAACAAGAATAAAAAGATGACTTCTTCCATCATTTTACCCATATCCCTATCTTATAATCACATTAACATGTTTCTCTCTCCTGTTAAAAAGAGGTGTCTGTTTTGTTTCAGTTTCAGCCTACTGAGATCCAGTATTGGAGCTGGACCAGACCTTGTGGTCCTTATTATGATTGCAAAAGGCCCTCAGTAATAGCCATCAGAAAACTGGAAAAGAGAGAGAGAGAGAGAGAGAGAGAGAGAGAGAGAGAGAGAGAGAGAGAGAATGCAAGCCAGGGGTCCTGCTTTTACTGGGGTCAAGAGTGGGATGTAGGGTTTCAGGGTTCACTCCTTATTGGAAAATTTAAAATGGAAGAATGGGAAATTAAAGCACAGGAAGAGAAAAAAACCACAAGTGACCCAAATGGTCAGTCTATCAGACCCTTGTGGTTGGCAGTGTGTTTATTTGAGATGGCCATCCTTGAAGTGGATGCCTCCGTAATCAAAGCTTAAATAAGGAACTTTTATTACTAAAAGAAAAGCCAACTGTCAGAATCTATGCCACAGTGGAATAGCTTAATAGCCAATGTTTGTTTTTATCAGTTTATTTTTGTATTATTTCCGTATCTATTCCAGTTGTTTTTATTCTGGGTTGACCAGACATGGTGAGATCATGAAGCTTTAAAGCTTCTTTCTTAAAACAAAGTTCTCTGGGGTAACATAATATATAGATTTGAGAATAGAAAGGACTTATTCGGGAAACCCTGATGGTACTTCCCAGAGTACTGTTAAATTATGTATATATTAGGATCATGAAAGTCCTACTCACTGTATTTCTCTATTATAGGATAAAGGTGAGTAGAATTCAATTAAATTGACAGAATAACAATTATCAATAGCAAATTTATAATTTCTTATCACTTATTACATATCAACATGCTTTGATAATTATATTTGATTCCACATTTGTCTTAATGTAGACATTACAATATCTTTCATGGGTAATCCAATGACAAAACAACAACAAAGACACAGATGCTCAATGACTAATTCAAGTTCTTTATCTAAGAATATGCAACTAACTCAATGTCAAACAGCAAGTCAATTAAGAAACCAGTAAGAAAATGTCTAATTCTAGAGCTAAATGTTACCAATAGGCAGAAATCACTTTTTAAAAAATGCTAGCTACCCTTTGGAATAGAAACAAACCAATCTCTTAGAAGAGAAAGGATTCAAATAATTTCCATGAACCTGACCCAGTCTGAGACAGTTCTCTTAGAACAAAGACTTTGAAGTGAAAACCTGACAATTTGTTATATTACCAATTTAGAAAATAATCTCAAACCTTACTGATACAATGCCAACCTGTCATGTTACAAAATTCCCCCCTTATTTTGTCAGATCATTCAGCATAACAACTGTTTTCTCTAAATCTTTCAGTATTCTGGAGCAAAGGTTAGAAAAAAGCTGTTTCTTTTCTATTAGGAATCTTTCATACCTTTTAGAGGTTGTTTTTTTTAATTTAATTTTTTATTTTTTAAAATTTACATCCAAATTAATTGGCAGATAGTGAAACAATGATTTCAGGAGTAGATTCCTTAATTTCCCTTACCCATTTAGCCCATCTCCCCTCCCACAACCCCTACAGTAACCCTCTGTTTGTTCTTCATATTTATGAGTCTCTTCTGTTTTGTCCCCCTCCTTGTTTTCATATTATTTTTGTTTCCCTTCCCTTATGTTCATCTGTTTTGGTTTTTAAAGTCCTTGTATGAGTGAAATCATATGCTTTTTGTCTTTCTCTGACTAATTTCACTAAGCATAATACCCTCCAGTTCCATCCACATAGTTGCAAATGGCAAGATTTCATTCTTTTTGATTGCTGAGTAATACTCCATTGTATATATACCACATGTTCTTTATCCATTCATCCATCAAGGGACATTTGGGTTTTTTTCCATACTTTGGCTATTGTTGATAGTGCTGCTATAAACATGGGAGTGCATGTGTCCCTTCAAAACAGCACACCTGTATCCCTTGGATAAATGTCTAGTAGTGCAATTGCTGGGTCGTAGGATAGTTCTACTTTTAATTTGTTGAGGAACCTACACACTGTTTTCCACAGTGGCTGCACCAGTTTGCGGTCCCACCAGCAGTGCAAGAGGGTTCCTCTTTCTCCGCATCCTCACTAACATCTGTTGTTGCCTGAGTTGTTAATGTTAGCCATTCTGACAGGTGTGAGATGGTATCTCATTGTGGTTTTGATTTGCATTTCCCTGATGATGAGTGATGTTGATCATTTTTTCATGTGTCGTTTGGCCATCTGGATGTCTTCTTTGGAGAAGTGTCTATTCATGTCTTTCACCCATTTCTTCACTGGGTTATTTGTTTTTTGGGTGTTGAGTTTGATAAGTTCTTTATAGATTTTGGATACTAACCCTTTATCTGACATGTCATTTGCAAAAAATAGAAATGGAAGGAACACTTCCAAAGTCTTCCTATGAAGCCAGCATTACCTTGATTCCAAAACCAGACAGAGACCCCACTAAAAAGGAGAACTATAGACCAATTTCCCTGATGAATATGGATACAAAAATCCACAACAAGATATTAGCCAACCGGATCCAACAATACATTAAAAAAATTATTCACCACGACCAAGTAGGATTTATACCTGGGATGCAGGGCTGGTTCAATATCCACAAAACAACGTGATTCATCACATCAATAATAGAAAGGACAAGAACCATATGATCCTCTCAATAGATTCAGACAAAGCATTTGACAAAATACAGCATCCTTTCTTGATAAAAACCCTCAAGAAAGTAGGGATAGAAGGAACATACCTGGAGATCATAAAAGCCATATGTGAATGAAACAATGCTAATATCATCCTCAATGGGGAAAAACTCAGAGCTTTCCCCCTAAGGTCAGGAACAAGACAGGGATGTCCACTCTCGCCACTGTTATTCAACATAATATTGGAAGTCTTAGCCTCTGCAATCAGACAACACAAATAAAAGGCATCCAAATCAGCCAGGAGGGGGTCACACTTTCACTCTTCACAGATGATAAGATACTCTATGTGGAAAACCCAAAAGATCCCACCAAAAAACTGCTAGAACTGATTCATGAATTCAGCAAAGTTGCAGGATATAAAATCAGTGCACAGAAATCGGTTTCATTCCTATACACCAACAATGAAGTGACAGAAAGAGAAATCAGGGAATAGATCTCATTTACAGTCACACACAAAAAAAAAAAATACCTAGGAATAAATCTAACCAAAGAGGTGAAAAATCTATACACTGAAAACTATAGAAATCTTATGAAAGAAATTGAAGAAGACACACACAAAAAAATGGAAAAAGATTCCATGCTCCTGGATAGGAAGAACAAATATTGTTAAAATGTCAATACTACCCAAAGCAATCTACATATTTAATGCAATCCCTATCAAAGTAACACCAGCATTCTTCACAGAGCTAGAACAAATAATCGTAAAATTTGTGTGGAACCAGAAAAGACCCCAAATAGCCAAAGCACTCTTGAAAAAGAAAACCAAAGCAGGAGGCATCACAATCCCAGACTTCAAGCTATACTACAAAGCTGTAATCATCAAGGCAGTATGGTACTGGCACAAGAACAAACACTCAGGTCAACGGAACAGAATACAGAACCCAGAAATGGACCCACAAACGTATGGCCAACTAATCTTTGATAAAGCAGGAAAGAATATCCAATGGAATCAAGACAGTCTCTTCAGCAAGTGGCGCTGGGAAAACTGGACAGCGACATGCAGAAGAATGAACCTGGCTCACTTTCTTACCCCCCACACAAGAATAAACTCAAAATGGATGAAAGACCTCAATGTAAGACAGGAAGCCACCAAAATCCTCTAGGAGAAAGCAGGCAAAAACCTCTTTGATCTTACCCACAGCAACTTCTTACCCAACACGTCTCCAGAGGCAAGAGAAACAAAAGCAAAAACGAACTACTGGGACCTCATCAAAATAAAAAGCTTTGCACAGCGAAGGAAACAATCAGCAAAACAAAAAGGCAACTGACAGAATGGGAGAAGATATTTTCAAATGACATATAAGATAAAGGGTGAGGTTGTTTTGAAAAATAAGGGTGGGAAATAGAACCCATGAGCTGGAAGGTACCAAGATCTGTATGTTTCCAGTCTCCTTCTTCCCCTCCAACCTCCTCTTCCTCCCCTCTCCTCCTCCTCCTCCTCCTCCCCCTCCTTCTCCTTCTCCTTCTCCTTCTTCACTGTGCTTTTTCTGTTACTGATATTTCCTGCAAGAGATTAGGGCACATCAACTGTACAATACATTCTCTGATGATCTTTCTGCACTTTCTCATAAGTAAATTTTTCATGACTGGGAGAGCATGTGTACTACTAATCCTTCATGTGAGTTACCCCATTCTACACCAGAAAAGATATTCTCACTCAGGGTCAGGGCTTTGCGATAATATTTTTTTTCACTATATTAAGTTTATTATCAAATTGGTTTCCAAACAACACCCAGTGCTCATCCTAAAAGGTGCCCTCCTCAATACCCATCACCCACCCTCCCCTCCCTCCTACCCCCCATCAACCCTCAGTTTGTTCTCAGTTTTTAAGAGTCTCTTATGCTGTGATAATATTTTTAATGATAGATGAGCAATTCATACCACTTACATTTCTGATACTGTATGTAAGTAGGAGAGAGTATTCACATGAATGTTTGTATGTGCACATTAGTTTTACACTTCCTGCTGGACTGCAAGTTCCTTTAATGCAGAGACCATGCTGTATTAGTCAGGGTTCTCAGGGAAAACACAACCAATAAGATGTGTATACTTTTGTGTATGTATGGATGTAGAGAGAAAGAGAAAATTGGCACATATAGTCTTGGGGTCTGATAAGTGCAAAATATGCAGAGCAGTTCAGCCCAGCTAGAAACCTAGAGAAGAGTTGATGCTGAAGCTTGAGTCCAAAGGCATCCTAGGGGCAGAAATCCCTGTACTTTAGGGACCTCCATATTTTATTTTAAGGCCTTTAACTGATTGAATGAGGCCCACCCACATTATGGATACTGTATTTTATTCAAATTTTATTAATTTAAATAGTAATCCTATCTTTGTAGAGATACTTAGGTCTGCATTTGATCAAATATCTATGTACAATGGCCTGCCTGGTCAAGTTGACACCAAATTGGCCATCACACATATCATAGGTTTTGATCACTCACTGGGTTCCGTACCCAGGATAGACTTCAAAAAGTTGAATGCTTCTTCATATTTCACGTATTGGCTTGTATTTTGTTTTCCCTTTGGAAACTTTTGTTGATCATGACTCAGTTGCAATGACCCAGTTTAATTTCTATATTTTAAGACCAATTCCTGGATTCAAAACTTAAAAAAAAATAACTAAATGAAAAGAAAGGAATATGCAGAAAGTAATTTGGTTTATCAGCTAAATGTGAATGGTAAAGGGGGAAACATTTGGAGATACATAATCCAGTCATTAATTGAGTAAGTTAATTTCTTTCTTGAAATTTTGTTAGTGTTAAGAAATTAATCGTAGATATTATTAACAGTAACATTATATATTTTGATAATTAGAAGAGGGGCTTATTTGATCTCTGTCATAAAATTATATTATAGTGGTATGATATAATACAAGATCTGCAGTAGATGGACTGTATCAGCCCCTATCATTATTCCTCTAGCGTTTCAAGAAAGTATGTGTATATTCAAAAAATGGTGTGCACAAAGTCGATAAATTTAAGATATCAGAGACACCTGACTAGAGTCTAAGTAGGATCATGAAGATATGGTTTTAGAGGTAGCTTTGACCCTTCTTAAATACATTTTTGACCCCCCCCCAAAAAAAAACTAAGAATTCTGGCACCATCTCAAATGTGAGTAGATCCTGGCTCAGTAGCATATCATCAACAAACAAGATATGGCTGAGTTTTTGTGGTTTTGTGTTTGTTTGCTTATTATTATAGTATATTCACAAAGGCTCAGAAGTCAAAAACAGGACAATATCCTAAACAAATTATTTTTCTTCTAGCAGGTTCAATTAGTTACAACGGCCGTCTCCTACTGGCAAAGTCCTTGACCAGCAGGTATTGTCCTATGGGGACAAGAAACAAAACAGAAATTATTTAGTTCCAAAAAGGCTTGATATTTTTTCATTATGAAAGACTGGGCCCATCACCGTTGGTGAGCTTTGTCTCTTTTACTTCAACCAGCCCCTTGTCTTTAGACCACCAATATACTCCCACCCAAAACCGATTCTCTAGTATATTATCTAGTATACTAACAAAATCTAAACCGAGATATTACTAATAATGCCTTGCCATCATCACACTGCTAATTTTGCTTGCAAAATTTTTGGCTTTGAAAAAATATGGTCATAAAAAGTAGAGATTCACTAACCATAAAAACTCATTCCACTCCATTCATTCGTTGGGCAAATCTATTCAATATCTTAGTAGCAGCAGGCACTGAAATAAATTTAGAAAAGCATGGTCAGTAACCTTATTTTCACAAGGTCTGTAAACCCCTATACACTCCTAGGCATACATTCATATTCCTCTTTATTTTAAATATAAAATGTAAATATTTTATTGGATAAAGGAACTGACAGTTGGACATTAGGCTCTCTAATAGGTCACAAATGGTCACTGCAACCCAAAATCTGCTCAAGTTTTAGAAAAGAGTTTATGGTCCGTTATTAAAGAAGAATTTGAGGTTGATTTTTGTCCTGCTTCCCCTCCCCCCACTTATCTTGTATCCTTTTTATACAGCATCATCTTGGGGACAAAAAAAAAGTACCATCTGTGGAATAAATCTCAGAAACAGGAAGACATTAACTACGAGCATTTTGCTAGTTATCACACAGTACCTTTTGCCCCTTAAAAAATTATTCTTTTGAATAATTTCTTTTCAAAAGTTGCTAAACACTAGCAGTAAATCACAACACCTCTTGGAATATATAAAAAATAATCAAATATCCTAATGGAACTTTGAAAAGACTCTGATGCTCTGTTACAGTAATTGGCACTATTCTGATTCAAGTATTCTGTCACAATCCCCCTTCACTGAGAAAGACAATTGCTTAATGAATGCAAAGGACCGCAGGTCATTGAGGGTTATTTCAGAGAGCCTGTGGTACAGTAATTCATGCCCTGAGCAGTGAGAATGGCAGCAAGGATGTGTTAATTATATTAATTTTTTTATATTAATGTGCAGGGCAAGGAAACAACAGGAAATAAATGTCAGCATCCTGTTGATTTTTTTTTTCTTAGCCCTCAAGGTGGAAACACACTTACACAACCATGCAATACAAAGAAAAGGGCTGCGTGTTGTCAAAATTGATATAAAACTTAACTCCTGCAGGATATGGAGAAAGACCTACATGCTCGTTTGTAGAGAGAAAAAAAAAGTTAATCAGAGAAGTTAATCCTGTTTTTATGGACCTGTGGTCAGTGAAAGGATTAAAGCTTTGTAAACATGTTCTAAGCATTTCTTTTAAACATCAGTTAGCAGGATATGCTTATCCAGCTCTCTGGGCATGCATGAAAACTAGACAGAAGATATGGTGTGATTTGTTGTTCAGTCTTTTATATATATTTAAAAAATAGATTAGGAAACTACTATTTAATTTTCCTTACATGTAACTGCCTGCTGATCAAGCCATGTTACCAAGTTCTTCTTTTATTTGAAAATGACTTTCCTACCAAACTTAGATACACCCCAGTAGTTCACAGTTCTTAACATCTTAGATTTAATTCTGTTTTAAACCTAAGGACCACACTACTCCTGTCCTCTCTAGGTAGGGGAGACCAAAGAAGTAACTGGGGGCACTCCAATTCAAAATTTCCTCACCAACCATGTGAAAAGATACCTTGTTTCACATTAAAAGGAAATTCTTTTAGTTTAAGGGGCTGGACTGTGAGGGCAGCATGGGATATGGAGATCAAATAGACTATTAGGGATTGGAGAACCCAAGCAAGACTAGGACAGCTTACAAAAAAAAAAAAAAGTTGGATAAGGACCACCTCACTGTCATATGTAGCATAAAAAATTAAAGCAACCTCAAATCAAGATATACACACCATGATCTGAAATAAGACTGAGGATCAGATCATCGGTGGTCAAGCAAATCCTGCTTTCAAGTTCAAAAGTTTAGAGGTGGATGTGCACTGGAAAATCATTTGCAAATAAATGACATGATGAAGACAAGGCCCCTTAACCATTCACTAAGTATTGGTTCTTGTCATTCTGTGACTCTTAGTGTGCTAGGTCTTCAAGATCAAATCAAGGCACACTTTCGGCCATCAAGATGTCCGCAGTATAGTTGAAGATGTCCAACTAATAATGATTCACCATGTAGGCCTATGAAAGGGTGCTACAGGAAATAGCATAATGCTCTTGACCTAGCCAGGTGATGCTATTTAGGGTGAGGTTGAAGCCAGAAGGCTCTGGTTCTCTAAATGCAAATACTGAGTGTTTAGGGTACAATATTTTATTAGGGATCAACCTATAAAGGAATGATGAGTTGGCTAAGGTTACCAGAGCAAAATATACAGATAGGGTGGCTTAAACAACAGAAATTAATTTTCTCAAAGTTTCAGAAGCTGCAAATAGAAAACCATCATGCCATCAGGGTTAGTTTCTGGCGAATTCACTCTTCTTGTATTGCAAATGGCCACCTTCTCTCTGTGTCTCTCATGTGGCCTTTCCTCTGTCTGTGTTGGAGAGATTTCATCATCATAATGATGTCATTTCTAATGGATTAGGGCTCTACCCTTAATGCTTTATTTAATCTTGATTAATACCTTAATGGTGTTATCTCCAAATAAATCACATTGGGGCTTAAAGCTTCAACATATACATTTGGAGGGGGGTTGCTATTCAATCCATAACAAGGAGGAAACATTAGAAGATGGAGAAAGTTAAAGCACTTGCAAACTTGAAAAGTCAACATGGTAGGGACCTCTGGAATGAGTGTCCCACACTGTGTTAAAATGGCCAGACCTTGGATGCAGACAGCCTTAGAAAGGACATAACCTTGAACAAAGCAGTTGTCCACAACTGAGAAGATCCTGAAGCTGCTGACAATTGAAAGCCAAAGCCAAATGATGACGACATTCTTTACAACTGGGTGGCCAGTCCATCCCTGACGTAATCTGGGCATCATATCTCTATGTCCACCACAGGACACCTACGGTAATTTCATTAACTTCTTTATTAAACCAGAAAAGGAAACAACTGATTGGAGACAGGGATTAATATTTTTTCAGTGTATTTGTTTATTTTGAGAGAGAGAGGGAGGGAGCACAAGCAGGGGAGGGGCAGAGAGAGAGGGAGAGAGAGAATCCCACACAGGCTCCGTACGGTCAGGCAGAGAAGCTGCAACTCAGGGTTTGAACCCATGCACCTTGAGATCATGATCTGAGCTGAAATCAAGAGTCAGACACTTGATCAACTAAGCCATCCAGGTGCCACAAGGGATTAGTTAGTCAGGAGAGGAAGTGTGAAGGCCTTCCACCCATTGACTCACTATGTATTGACTCACCACATTCACCTATCCAACTTTTCCCTCCTACTGTATTCTTCTCAAATCCAGCTCAAGCTTTGCAATCCATTACTACAATTATTTGAAAATATAGTAAAACCTCAGATTGTGAGTAACTTGTTCTGTGAATGTTCCACAAGGCGAGCAAATATTTCTAATAAATTTTAACTTGATAAATGAACCATGTCTTGCAATACAAGTAGTACATGAGGCTGAATGTCACATGATCACAACTGAGCCAATGGGTCTTGAAAATCGCTTTGATATACAAGTGCTTTGGTTTACAAGTATGTTTCCTGAATGAATTATGCTCCCAAACCAAGGTTTTACTGTATTTTAACTCCAATGTCTCCTATGATAGAACCACACCTCCAATGCCCTGACACCTGCCCTAACCCCTGGAAGAACTGACATACGTACTTTCTTTGGGCCCAAATTCAGCTGAATGCTATTGCAGACCAATCTAGGGGATAGGTGACATTAGCTTTATTTAAACACTTGTCACAGCCTATCATTCCAACTCCACTCTGTCTGTAGTGCTCATTCACACATTCTCATTGTTCCTCACATTCCCCATTCCTCCCCACTGCTTTGCTTTCAGGTGATAAATCTGTCTTGAGCAAAGAGATACCATTAAATGGGCATCCTTTTAACTCCCTACTTTGAAATCAACAAACCTAACAGCATCAACAGCTTTTTTTTTCACCTTTGTTAAAATAAAGGAAGTGTCTTTCTCTTTAGGCCAGTAGAATCTGTCCATGTGTGCCCTGAAAAACATCCTGGATGTCTTTATTCTGACAAAATCCCTTGTATATCCGTATCATTTATTGTTTCCTCTCTTCTGGATCATTATCATCGCAATGTGAATATTTTGCCTCTCCAGGAATTATTTTGTTTTTCTACTTCCTGTTATATCCAAACTTACTCAATTAATGTCAGGATCCATATGTACTTCCTCATCTCCCTTTAAACCAATCCCCTCCAGGCTGGTGTCTGTCCCCTGTTGTTGTACTGAAACTGTCCCTGTCAAGGCCACCATGGAATTCATGTCGCTAAATGCATATTTTCTGGTCCTCATCACTCTTCATCTTTTAAATGCATTAAAACTGGTCACTCCCCTTTTCTTAAATACATCTTCACTGACCTCCATGACATCTAATTTTAGGACTTCCTCCTGAGTTTTCAGCACTCTATCTTGCCTCTGCCCTATTCTTCTTCCTTCTTACCTTTAGATTTTGGAGTTCCTCATGTCTCTGGTTTGTACTCCCTTCCTTTTTTACGTGTCTGACTAATGTATCTACAATATGCCTTCAATAGTATCTGTATTGAATGATCTCGGAATGTGTATCTCGAGAGCTGACCTGTCCTCTATGGCCAGTTCTTATATCACTAACTGCTTCCTTGGTTCTTCTGTTTATATTTCTCAGTGACACCACAAATCCCACACATCAGAACTGCACTTGTGAACATGTTCCCTAAACCCCTTTTCTTGATTTCTTCATCTTCATAATACAACTTATTCTCTATCAAGGTAAATAAAGGTGAGATTCAACTTTGGTTTCTGTTGCATCATCATCTCCACCTCTGATCCATCAACTGGCCCATTGCTCCGGCCTTTGGCAGCTAGCTAAATTTCTTGTTCTCTGTCACCACAATTACAGCCCTATTTCCGGCCCCCAGCTGTGGCCACAAGAACCCTGTTAGTGTTTTCTAACTGGCTTCCCATTCGCAGATTTATGTCCCTGATGAATGCCTCATCAGGATAATTTTTTAAAACTATAAATTACAAGGGTGCCTTCATAGTTCAGTCAGTTGAGAGTCTGATTTCAGCTCATGTCATGATCCCACGGTTCATGAGTTCAAGCCCCACTTTGGGTTTTGGGCTGACATCTCAGAGCCTGGATCTGGCTTTGGATTCTGTGTCTCCCACTCACTGCCCCTCCCCCGCTCATGCTCTGTGTCTCTCTCAAAAATAAACAAACTATAAAAAATAAATATAAATTATATCAAGTTTACACCATGTCACTACTTTGGTTAAAGTGACTACCAGTTTGTAATTATCCATAAAGAAGCTTTTTTTTTTTTTTTTTAGCATGCGATCTAAATGTCCATCTATATCTGCCAAGTACTGAATTGTGTCCCTTCAGTATTTCTGTGTTAAAGCCCTAACTTCCAATGTGATGGTATTTAAAGATGGAGCCTGTGAGGGTAATTAGGTTTAGATGAGGTTATGAGGGTAGGGGTCCCATGATGGATTTGTCCCCATATGGGAAGAAGTATCAGATAGCTTTCTTCTCCTCTTTTTCTTCCTTTCTTTCTCTTTCTTTCTTTCTTCCTTTCTTTCTTTCTTTCTTTCTTTCTTTCTTTCTTTCTTTCTTTCTTTTTTCTTTCTACAATGTAACCAAGTAAGAAGGTAGCTACCTGCAATCCAGGAGGAAAGACTTTGCTGAAGAACTAAACCATGAGAAATAAAATCTTGTTTAAGCCACCCAGTCTGTGGTATTTTTTTAGGGCAGCCAGATCTGACTAAAACCTGTATCTGCATATATCTATATCTGTATCTAAATTTATATCTATTAGAAATGTGTGATTTTTTTAAAGTAAACTCTACACCCCACATGGGCCTTGAACTCATAACTCAGAGATCAAGAGCCACATGCTCTACCACTTGAGCCAGCCAGGCTCTCCTGATTTTAAAAATAAATATCTATATTCTGGGTTTCATGAGCATTAGGACAGTGTCTATTTCATTCGCTTATTATATCCATGCCTAGCCAGAGACTCTCTTACGTAAATGTTTCCTGACCTTATGAATGACAGGAAATAAACTGATTCCAGGAGTTGATGACAGATACAGTCCTTGTTAGGTCATCACATTGTTAATAGTCCAGACATGGAGATGCATAATAAATGAATAAAGGCATAGCTCCAATAAATGTTGGTAAGAAAAAAAAAACTGTAGGGTGTGAGTGTGTGTACACATGGGTATCTGTAGGTAAATGTGAGCCAGCAAAGCATGGGAGAGGTGGAAGGAAGCGATCTGCAGAGAGAGCAGTGTGGAGAAAACCCAGTGTCTCCACCAGGAAAGAGAGGAAGCTAATATGAATGGAACACAGGAAGTTCTCTTCTCAAAATGCCCCAAGCATACTATTTCAGGCTATTTTTCATGAACTGGGATTCTTAAGGCTCCTCTATTAAGAATCTGCAAGTTGGGGAGCCTTGGTGGCTCGAGCCACATTGGACTTGCTACGGTCAGCAGGGAACCCACTTGAGATCCTCTGTCTCCCTCTCTATCTGCCCTCCACCCTCCCTTCTCCCCCACATCTCCCTCTGTCTCTCTGGCCTTCCCCTGCTTGAGCTCTCTCTCTCCCTCAAAAATAAACATTAAAAAACAAGAGTCTGCAAGTAAATTTATGTTATGGCAAAAAGGGTTGAATTTATTGATGTATGAATTGAAGAAATTTAAAAAATATATATATTAATAATTAAATGAGTTGTTCAGGGACATGTGTTGATCAATGATATGTGGAAGTTTCATGATGTTCTGGAGTAACAATTGGTTTTACTTAATCAATATGCTGTATATTTAATATTGTCTTACATGCAGGGTGAGTTGTTTTAATAAAATATATCTCTATAACTATTAGGAAAATTTTACAAATTCTGGAAGTTTTTGTGGCCAAGCATACGAATCAGTAAAGGTAGTGATTCAAGGCTCTCTAAACACCATTGAAGGACTCAATGATATTAGTTGATCATCTGCCCAAAAAAGGAAAATGCTTATCGTAGACCACAAAATGAAGAGATGGTAAGTTATATTTTTCTTTCCATTCCTTTCTCTAACCAAGAAAGTCTATATATCAGATTATGGTTTTGTAATAATTTTCCCAGAGTAATAATACATGCAATGAAGAAAAAAAAATCTTACTTTATTCAAGTTCAAGGCATCACTCCAAGCCTTAAAATCTTCATGACAGAAGCAATGCTAATTAGTATAACTAGTGATTTTTTATTATTACTTTTGGATTGAATCCAGTGATTCTCTTCAAGAGACAGATTGAGAAAGAAACCTCTTGTGTTGGGGCTTCCTGACTATAAACAACTTAATGCTTAATTAAACTACTAAAGCTGAGAAAATAGAGTTTAGGGCCTTAGCAAGGTGTTTGGTTATAGTCATCCATAAAAAAAGGAATCCAGGAAATTATTCATAGAACTCCCAGGACTCATTTAAATATTGCTTAGAGACTGGAAACGCATTCCTTACAATACGGGGAAATATCTAAATCATTCCTAGATGCATTACATTTTGTATGTGTTGTTTACACTTAAAGATATGGGAAGTGCATTCACCTAGACAGAGGCTTAAGTAAAGCGAAGCAAAAAAAAGAAAGACTATATTTTTATTTGTATTTCGCGGAAGTGACGTCAAAACTATAACTCTTATAAATATTTCAAGTTTCACTCAAATATATAGATAATTAGAAAAGATAATTAGAAAAGGTAAATTAGAAAAGATAGATAATTAGAAAATAAAAAGTGTGTAGTTGTGTGTTAATTTTTTTTCTTTTACAAACTTTTCAGAAAAAAAAAATATTTGCAACCAGCGGGAAAGTGGGCATGTTCTTGGATACAAGCACATACTGGTCAACAAGGGACTGTGTAAAACCTGGGCTAACCACGTTTAATTGCTAGGAGTTATAACTATATCAGTATGGGATATGGATCATTTTGGACACAATAATAATAGCAGTTAACACTGTGCCAACTATGTTCATGTCTTTAGGTGCTCTATTTTAACTTTCAATGCAAAGAGACTATATCTAATAGTATCTCCAATATACATATGAAGAGACAGAGGTTAAGTAACTTGTACAAGATCACACAGCTAGTAGGCGGTAGAGTTGGGATCTAAACAGGGCAATCTGGCTTCATAAGACATGTTCCTTAACACTATACTCTTGTGAAAGCAGGTCAGGAGACAAATGGGTGGGAGGGATGGTACATGAAAATGAATTAAATAAAAATGAATGAATGAGACTAGTGTGGTGTCTTGTACAGGTAGGCACAATATAAATTCAACCTGACCTGCGTTTGGTCATGCTGCATTATGATAACAAGTCTAACCAACAGTAACTACAGCCCTTAGAATGTTCTTTTAAGCATAATAAATACAAAATGACACAATATTCTACAAATCACTAAAGTCGTATTTTAAGTGCTTATCAGGTATTAAACTGTTTCATCCCCCAAAAATCTTATGAATTAGGTAATGTTTTCATTCCATTTAATGGATGGGAAAATTGAGGCACAGAAATGATAAGAAATTTGCCCAAGATCACATGATTAATATGTTTTTCAAACTGGGTTTTATTTATTTATTTATTTATTTATTTATTTATTTATTTTTTAATTTTGATTTTAGAGAGAAAGTGTGTGAGCAGGGGAGAGGGGCAAAGGGAGACAGCAAGAGAATCCCAAACAGGCTCCACACTCAGAGCAGGGCCTGGCGAGTGGCTCACCATGGGGCTCTATCCCACCACCAGGAGGTCAATACTTGAATGGAAATCAAGAGTTGGAGGTTTAACCAACTGAGCCACCCAGGCGCCCCTGAAATTGGGTGTTAAATGAAGGTGGTCTGGCTCCAGATGCTGTGCTCTTACTCTTCTACTGTACTTCCTGAAGCATTCTAAGGTTACAGCCTGTTTGTAACCTAAGTTTACAGCCCATATCAGGCCCTCAAGTGCACCAGAAGTCCTTCTAAGCTACCTTTATGACTGGGAGCAGTCAGAAACTATGGGCTCAGATTTCAAATTGTGACTTACTGATGAGCATGGATTTATACCCAAGAACACGCCTAATATCTTGAAAGTTTGCAAACGCTCTTAAAGTTCTTTCAGCACAATCATACATCGCCATTCATAGTTTGGTGCAATGTTCTGCTAAAACACATTTTTCAGTAATATTTATCTCTGAGGTCATTCACAGCTGAAGACAAGAGACAACAAGATAGTACATTAAATATACAGACACTCAGAATATAGATTCAGTCTTAAGAAAAATTAGCATAGCCCCATATCCATACAAACAGGGTAATTTTGGGGACCAAAGCCCCAATGAATCCTTCTTTATCTGCTGATATGTGCTGAAAACAAAATCATTAATTTTTCATGAGGTTTACTATCCTCTGCCATATTGTTCATTGTTAACATAACACTATTTTTCCTGTATCTGTTCTTCCAGGTCCAGTGAAAAGACTGGGAACTACATTTCCCAGAATCCTTGGCAGTGAGTTCTGGGTTAGATTCAGAAAGCAAGAGTTATTTCCTAGTGATCTGGCAGCATAGAAGTGGAGGCCATCTTTGCTCCTAATGAATGCAGAAGCTGGCTACCAGATGAGCTTAGAGCAGAAGAGAATGTTGGCCAGGAGATTCCAGGTGTCCTCCTGTAAAACAACCTGTTCTACTGCTGCACGTGCCTGAGCTCAGAACCAGTAGCTTCCTCTGATTCCAGTACCCACTGGTTTCCTGAAGGTACTGGTGGCTTTCCTGACCTTTATGTCCCTAGGCTCAATAAGTCCCTTGTTGAAGAACAAACCTCAACCCTCTAATACTGTTTAAATCATTCTCTTAACATACTTAGCATAATTTCCAATTTCCTGATTGAACTCAGCCTGATAAATGTATTTATTAATTCCTAAAAGACCAGGATTATTATGACCTCATGTTTGTAAAGTACTGGCATATATATTTTTTCCCTTCAGTTTATTCTAAAATAAGTCTAGAAATTTATACAGTAGGTTTTATCTCCAATACATAATTTATCAGAGCCCTGATCTCTCTGATTTTTGTCAAGAATGACCTAGAGCAAACTAATGATAAAATTAGTTTGATTAGTGGTTAGTCCAACTAATCACCAACTCCATGTTCTTTGCACCATACTCAGTAGTCTCAGAACAACTTTTATGGGGGGGGGGAACGACTGAATTCTAAGCTATACTAAAAAAAGAAAAAGCTGAAGTACCATGAGCCACTGAAATTTAAAGCTCTTTTAAAATGCTTACATGAGGTCTGGGGTTATTTCTCAATCCCATAATGACTCTGCAGAAAGTTTAATCACCATTTTGTAATATAAGCTATACCTTTAATTAAGCTTTAATTTGTGCTTTAATTAAGCACAAAACAAACTTAATTTTAAATTATATATATATAGATATATATAGATATATATAGATATATATATTTGTGCTTATGCAATCCAATTTCCCTGTGAAAACAAAAACAGAAAAATAATTGAACATCAAATATATCAGCAGCAGTGGTCTCTTAAGTGTGGTATCTTTTTAAAGTTCCTCCTTTTAAAAATATTGTTTGACTGTTTTCCCCTTCCTACTGAATTAAATAGGGAAAACAATGAAATTGAAAGCTTAAAAATGGCTTTTAATTAGCAAATCTTTCTTGTATTGTATTTAGCATTTCCATTAGAAGAGCAAGGCCCTGTGGAATTATTTTTAATGCGTATTTGTTTTTTCTTTGAAAATTTATTTGATTATTACAGCAAATGAATTTTTTATAATAACATTGCTTTCAAAATTATAATATGCTGTATATCAAACTAGGGAGTTGACATCATATTAACTGTATTGTGTTTGCAAGAAAAAGCTTTATAAAATGGATTATCAATTATCTGTAATATTTTCTGCATTTATTTGTGGTTAGAGGAGGTAATTTTGCTCTGTTTATAAGTTCATTATTTCATCGATCGTATGTTCTTCCTTTGCACCCCCATTTATTTTTTCTATTATAGATATATCCGTTCAAAATAATTCAGATTAATTTTCCCCATACACACCCTTTAAGGCAATGGGGGAGAAAACATATTTGTTTTCTTCCTTGTTTTCATTAATTTGCATATACTATAGTTAGGGTTTTCATTAATGGGTGGATTGAGTTTTGTATTTCATTACAACTAAAAACTATTGAGGTGTGGAATTTAAAGAATCACTGAGAGATTATGTAATGCATTCAGAAACAATGAATATTTCTGGAGAAGCAGAAGTCACAGCAGCCATTATCAATATAATGGGTTTCACCAGACAGGTCTGTGTTGCTACAGTTTTGATTGACAACTTCAACCTGCTCCTAGAATCACAATTTCATTGACTATTCACTGGAAAAGTCTGAAAGATAGAGTATGAGCAGGTAAACATTGCAATTACACATAAGTGCTTGGGTGGCCTCCTTAAGTTCTGTGATTTCACTAAAACTTCTCATGCAAATTGATGTTGGTATTTAGAATACATTGACCAGATAATTCTTAGCAATCACAATAATACCAATTCCATACGGGTGCTCTTACCACCAAAAAAGCAGTGACTAAGACTTATCAAGAGCTTCTTATCTTCAAACCCTGACCAAATGTTTTCCATGTATTCACATAAATCTTTTTTTTCTTTTTTTAAAAGCTTATTTATTTATTTTGAGAGAAAGAGACAGAGAGAGAGCATGCAGGATGGGTAGAAAGAGAGAGAAAGAGAGAATCCCAAGCAGGCTCTACATTGTCAGCAAAGAGCCTGATGCGGGGCGCGAGCCCCCACAAACTGTGAGATCATGACGTGAGCCCAAATTGAGAGTCGGATACTTAACGGACTGAACCATCCAGGCATCCCGTATTTACATGAACCTTAATGTAGTTTTTACAGCACCCTTACAAGGTTTGATGAAGTAGATTAAGAATGACCAAAAAATGGTATTAGTATCCTGGGACTTGAGTAATGAATTATCACAAGGTCAGTGGCTTAAAACAACACATCTATTTCATCACAGTTCTGAAGGCCGGAAGTCTGAAATCAAAGATGTCAGCAGGGATGTTTCCTTCTGGAGCCTGCAAGGGAGAATCTGTTCCAAGTCTCTTTCCTAGCTTCTAGTGGCTTCTAAGCAATCCCTGGAGTTGTTGCTTTGTAATTGTATTTCTACCCCCATCTCTGACACCAACATCCCTTGGCCTTCTCCCTCTGTGTCTCTCTGTGTGTCTTCCCTTTTTCTGTCTCCCATAAGTACACTTGTCATTGGATTTGGTACATATGCTAATCAAGATTCTTACCTTAATCCCATCTGCAGAGACCATTATTTCAAATACGGTCACATTCTGTGATTCTAGATGGACATAAATTTGGGTGGTAATGATTCAATGTACTACAGTGAATATCCACTATATAACTTATTATTTTTACTGACCCCATCAATTTAACAGGAAGAACAACAGGTTGACAGTAACTATAAGCTTTCTTTAGTACACATGCTCAAATTAATGCCAGTTACATATTAATATCATTTCCCTTCATTGCTTCACTCCTTTTGATAATATCCTAAACCCTTCCCAAACTTCTCCTAATATCCCTCCTTCCCAAAGATGGGAAACTACCCAAAGTACAAATACCTCCTGACTTCACTTCTAACGTATGTTTACGTTGTTGAATTCTTTTTACCATAGGAAGGGTTCCCTATTTTCATGACTACCGAGAACACAATATAAGTGAAACCTAAATTAGCGTCTCCATTCCAGTTTTTTCCTTTGCCAACTGGATTTTTGCTTTCCTTCCTATCTATAATCAAAGAATGTCTTATGAATTTGTCTCCCCCTAATGTTTTTATAACATCTTAATTCTAACCTTATATTGTAACCTTTAATCATTTTTCACTGACTTGCACATTCTTTTTCTACTAACCAATGCTGATAACTTCCTTTCCTCCAAAACAATAGATTCTTCCTCCAATCAATAATGAGAAACCAATAGTTTTCACTACAGAGATAGATGAAGTAAAAAAATACTTCCTTGTGGTTGAAATGTTTTTATTACTAGTAGGTGTTTTTTGTGTCAAAAACCAAGAATAATGTTGTTGCCCATGAAAATAATGCTTCGGTTCTCTTGCTTCTGTCCATATATATCAAGTATAAGTATATAAATACAATCATCTGGGATTTTACATTGCAGTCCTTATAAAAAGTACCATTTCTCTATGGTTCAGTGAGAGTTCAGGATTTATTTTATGTAGTGGTTGCTTTTTAAACCTAAATGTGAGTTCTACTTAGAATTCTGCTTTTAAATGTATTATTTTCTAGTATAGTAATTATAACTTTAAAATGCCAACTTGGAAACAAATAATATATGGGAACTCATTGATTTGTCACTTGGCACAAAACACTTCCATCAAAGTAAAAAAAAAATAGAACATTTAAAAATTATTCATAAATAATTTATGAACTGGATAGGAATCAAAGTGGATAACCAATAACCACTTCACAGGGCCTATCAGGATAAGTGGAGGAGAATGGTAATTGAATGAAAATGGGGAAATTTAACTTTCTGCCACTATTAAGAAGCACTAGACACCAGGAAGACCACCATATTGGATACTACATTGTTTGCCAGAATTGACTTGGCCTATAGGGAGCTACATGAGTCTTCCTTAACCTTCACCAAGTACTACAAAAAACAAAAACAACACTTTTTTAGGATATACTTAGGTAAGGCCTAATTAATGTCAAAAGGACAAGGCAGAACAAGAGCGGGAAGGAGGGTATAGAATCAGATATATTCACTTACTCAGCGACAATGGAGAGCATGGCCAATTTAGTCATAGGAGAGATTCATCCTAGTCAATGGAACACAGCAAAGATTTAGGAGTTAGTGATGGCTATTTCGGTTTGCAGTATTCTGGTATTCTGGTAAACCATGTTATTTTATTTTATGTTTAAATTACTTTTTTATAGTACAGTTTACACACAATTAAATGTACCTATGGAAAAATCTATGCACTGGTGTAACTGCCACTACAACTAAGACTCTTTCCATCATTCCAGAGAGATTTCTTCTGCCTCCTTGTAGTCAGGAGCCCAGCTCCAGCCCCAGAAAAATGAGTGGTCTGCTTTCTGTCACTAAAGATAAGTTTTGCCCATTCTAGAATTTTATATAAATGAAATCACACAGTAAGTATCTGTGTCTGACTGTTTAATTCAGCACAGTGGTTTTGAGATACAGCTGTGTCATTACATCTATCAGTACTTTGTTCCTCTGTATTGCTGAGTAGTATTCTACTGTATGAATATAATCCAATTAATTTATCAGTTCACATATTAATGGACATTTGGATTGTTTGTAGCTTGTCACTATTATGAATGAAGCTGCTATATTGCTGTATGTGTTTTTTGTAGACCTCTATTTTCATTGATTTAAGTGAATACATGGGAGTAAAATTGCTGGGTGATAGCATAACTGTATGTTTAACTTTATAAGAGACTCTCAGAGATTTCCATTTTGCAAACCTACCAGCAATGTATGAGAGTTTCAGGTATTTCACATATTTGACAATTTGGGGGATTTAAAAAAATCTGTGATTAATTTTCTTTATTCTTTATGAGCTAATTTACCACTTTTTTTTTTTTTTTGAGAGAGAGAGAGAGAGCCCGAGTAGGGGAGAGGTTCAGAGGGATAGAGAGAGAGAATCTTAAGTAGGCTCCACACTGAGCATGGAGCCTGATACAGGGCTTGACCCCATGACTCTGGGATCACGAAAGGAGCCAGAATCAAGAATCAGGTGCTTACCTGAGTGAGCCATCCAGGTGCTCCAATTATAAGGTTGTTTTTTGTTTTGTTTGGTTTGGTTTGTTTTCTCTTTTTTTTAGCCATTCGAATAGATTTCTATTTATGTCTCATTGTACTTTTAATTTACATTTCCATGATTACTAATGATGTTAAGCATTTTTCCCGTGGTTATGTGGTTACTGGTCATTTGTATATCTTCGTTTGTGTTATTCCTGTTTCACTTTCCACCTATTAATAAAAAAATGGGTTGTCTCCTTAGAACTGAGTGGTAAAAATTCCTTATTCTAGATATGCTTTCATGGGAGAGGGGCTATGTTAGACTAGGATACATCCTTTTCTCTCTAAGTCCTGGGGAGAAAAATCAAAACTGCTACAATTCAGTACCATTGTTCAAAGAGGTACAGCCCAGATACAGAGGCTAGTTTTGAATAATCTACTCAGGGGAACCAACATTTCAATCTCAGTTTAAGTAATGCTGCTAATGAACAACTCCTACATCATAGAGGTCTCAACTACAGCTATTTACTTTCTTGCTAATATCGCATGAAGGTAGAAAACAGCTGCTGCAGCTCTAAGCTGCAGGTCAGTGCCAGGCTATGGGGTCTACTCTTTCTGAGATTCAAGCTGAGGGAGCGGCCCTGATCTAGTACGCTTTCATTCCCATGGCAGAGAGAAGGAGAAAGGGAGACAAGGCAACCAATGATGACAGTGACAGTATACCTTCTACTTGGGATGAGGTGTGTGCTGTGTTCACTCACATTCCATTGGCTGAAGAATCTCACAGGGCTGAACCCAACATGAGTACACTGGGGTGAGAATGCATACCCACGATAGGGATAGGAGAGTGAAGATCTGTGAACACCAGTAAAATGAACCACAATCAGCTGGAAAAAAAAAAAAAAAGACCACATTCCAGGCAGAGAGTTCTCAATAAGAATCACATGTAGAACTGAGGATAAAGCCTGCACATGACAAGGTTGAATAAATGTTCACTCTTATTTTCAGCATTTCCTTCTATGTAGGCCAGACCCTGTGTCACATTATAAGAATTGTTCCCAGGACACGGTAGGAAGATTTTAACAGCACTGATACAATCAAATTGCTTAGAGATCGGGGGCACTGTCATCTCTGGTTTCTTAGTTTAGACCTTTACTCAGAATGAGAGTGAGACTTCATTCCAATACATTGAAATGTTGAACTATGAACCATGAGAAATCTGACATGTTAAATGAAGGGGTAAAGGTATTGATAATTAACTTAATATTGGTATGGTTGTTTAGACACATTTAGAATTGATTTCTATGCTTGTGTGTGAAACTATTGCATGACATAAATGTGCATTAGTTTGTGACAGTTGTAAAATTTTAAATAGGGGAAGTTGAGAAAATGTACCTTTGCTCCTTAAAGCACCTTTTTCTAATCCTTCTTAAATCATCTTGTATTAGAATTCTGTATTTTTGTGTGCCATCTTCTTTAGACAGTCATATCTTTCAAGATAGAATTATGTCTCAGGGGTTGGAGACCCTATAGATGAACTAATGTATAACACTATAACAGGGTAAAAATATTGCACAAAAAGTTCAGCAACAACAATAGCAATGATGATAATGATGATGATAGTAAGGACAAAACCTTTTACAGCTCTTACTGTGTTTCAGGCACCATTCCAAATACTACACCTACTAACCCACATAATTTGTATGTCACTGAAATAGGTGCTATTTTTAAACCTATGCTACATAAAAAGGAAACTGATGCCAAAAAGATTTAGTATCGGGCTCAAGGTCCAGAGAGCTGCCACTCAGGAGGTATGTTAGATTGGTGTAAGGGGGCCTACCGTGAACCATTCTTCCTTCTATTCACACCCTGTGTAATTTCCTTCCATGTTGACTGTTGCCAATGGGACATTTATAATGTGTGATGCAAGCTGAACATCTAGAGTCCTAATTATTTTAGAATACTACGTTTTACAACCTAGCCACTATGTTAGATGTCTTGTTGAGGCTCCTGAGTGATGAGTGAACATGTGTAAAGAAAGATGTTGGGACCACAATGAGAGACATATGTAGCCATCCTGGCACGATAGCTGAGTCCAGTCCTCAACAGACCCACTAGGTCAGAGGAGACTCATAAGTAACCTAAGAGGGGTGGTGCAGAGACAGCAGAACATGCTAGACAACCCAAAGTCTTCTGAGAAATAATAGTTGTTTTATGCTAATAAATTTTGGATTGTTTCTATACATAGCAATTTATAACTAAAACAGGAGGCAAGCCATGATCTGCCTAGGAGAATTGTGCTGTCACTGAAACAGCTAAAAAAGAAATTGCTATATATTCACCTCATTCTTTTTATCTGAATTTTCTCACACAATCTGCCCCCAGGCATGATCCAGTCCTGCAGGAGACTTCTTGCCACAGAATACAACATACCAACTCTGTTTGGGAACATGATACAGAACTTGCTAGATTAAATAACCTCATTTCCTTAAGTTCCAGGTATCTGATTTTTGGGACAATGTCAAAACAATCTCTGATGATATTTCAGCAGTGACCATGGAGGTTTGGTTACCAGTAGGTATTTGACACATTTTTTTCCTCATTCTTGGCCAAGTGCTCCTAAACCAAATCAGAGGTATTGTTTAACTGGCTGCTGATTAATTTTTCAGACAATGTAGTAATCAGCTATCCATATGAGCAGTTAATCAGAAGAGTGAGAAAGAAATGACATCTTTAGACCACATTTTATTAGAGTCTAAAGACCAAGTTGGTCCTTAGAGTTCTCATACCAGAAACGTGACTGTTAGCCATTAATCTACCTTTAGGTAGATTTAATCTACCTTAATTGACCTTTAGGGATAGAGACATCTTCCTCAACAAAATCAGACGATGCTTTGCAGTCACAAGGAAATAACAGATTCATCTATATATCAGATATATTTTATGAGATTTTTCTATAGGAATTGGCTCACAACTATGGAGGCTGAAAAGCCCCATGATCTGCTGTCTGCAAGCTGGAAACCCAGGATAGCTGGTGGTGTAATTCAGTTTGAGTCCAAAGGCCCAAGAACCAGGAACTCTGATGTTGTAAGTTTCAGTCCATGGACAGAGAGGAGATGAGATATCTTAGCTCCATCAGTGAGGCAGGAAAGAAAAAGGGGGGGGGGGGGTGGAGGAGGGCAAATTCTTCCTTCCTCTGGCTCTTGCTCTAGGCAGGCCCTCAGTGTATTGGATGACGCCCACCCACACTGGGAAGGGGGTTCTACCTTACTGAATCCATCAGTTCAAATGCTAATCTCATCCAGAAACCTTCACAGACACACCCAGAAATAGTGTTTAATCTGGGCACCCCATGGCCATTCAAGTTGACACATAACCATTACAGATATTCATAAATAAAACCCTCTAGTGCCAGATGTTCAAAAATCCAGGATGATGATGATGGTGATGATTACTTCATCTGAGTTAAACTCTTATTAGAGTACTTTGTATGGAAACAATGGGAAAATCGTTGCCCTATTATATTTGTTCTTGCTCAAAGTCCCTTCCAATGTTAAGCTAGAGCCATTCTTCTGTCCTCTTTAACATTACCTGGTCTTCTCTTATGCTTTGGTGTTCTCAGGTTTAAAATGGGTTAATAGGGGCGCCTGGGTGGCGCAGTCGGTTAAGCGTCCGACTTTAGCCAGGTCACGATCTCGCGGTCCGTGAGTTCGAGCCCCGCATCAGGCTCTGGGCTGATGGCTCGGAGCCTGGAGCCTGTTTCCGATTCTGTCTCTCCCTCTCTCTCTGCCCCTCCCCCGTTCATGCTCTGTCTCTCTCTGTCCCAAAAATAAATTAAAAACGTTGAAAAAAAAATAAATAAAATAAAATGGGTTAATAACACATACCTCACAGGGCTGCTGTGAACATCAAACAGAAAAAATATATATATTTAAAATAACATGTTTACCATAGAACATGTTGTGTGCAGATCATCAATCAAGTTATACACCCCATGGAGAGCAAACATTATTACAGATAAAACATATAAAATACTCTCAAGCTCTAAAATTGTCTACTACATCTCTGTGTTGGACAACTTAATACATTGCACAGGCCTACACCTCCAGAGCAACTGAAGTTTGAAAGCAATGTGTTCATATCAGAGCTTATCAGAATCGAATACACCCACCCCAATGATTCACAGGGCATATAAGAACTGAAACCTCCTTGAAATCAATATGAAATACTCAAATGCTTAAATCCATGATATCTAGCTTCTGAGAATCTGTAAAAACACAGTGGTGGTGAAATTGTCTGCTATCTCAGGCACTTTTATAGTGTACACCTTCCCTCCTACCTGGCTGGGATACAACTTTGTCAATACACTAAATAGTTTTGAATCAACTGGAGCATAGTCAGCTCCATGGCCAAGGTTATGCTATTTATTTTAATGTCAGAATGGGAGCTGATGAGATCATTGTGGTCCTTCCATTATCTAGTTATAGAGACACATTTTGTTTTAATCTCTTTCTTCTAAATCAATGTTTGCTACTGGCAGTTCATATCAAAATGACTTTTGGGACTTTTCCATGTTTTGTCTCCCTTTCCTCAAATCAATGGGTGTGAAATGAGGGTTCAGGCATGTGCATTTTGAAAAAGCTCCCCCTATAAATTTGATGGGCACCCCTGATTAAGGGCCACTCATGAAACTGAAGTGATCGAATCATTGTATTTTTTAAAAGGAAAAAAATCAGTTACAATTTCACTCAGCTTCCTTCATAATAATTTTATGTTGTATACATTGGCAAAATCTTTAATTTTCAGATTTTGCTACATTAATATCATTTACTCTTGATACAACTCAGGGTTGCAAAACTGAATTCCAGTTCACTGCTATCCTGTAGCCAGCGTAACACCTGGCCTCATACGGGTATGAAACTTCTCTGATATTGGCCCATGTAGTGGAAAGGGAAAGGTCTTTCTCAGAGTTCATGATCATGGCCTTTGAGTTGTTATTTTCTGCCAGGGATAGAAGGAAAGGAGAGAAATAGCCCACATAGTGATTAGAAGCCTCAGTCACTATGTTCTTTTTAAAATTTTTAAAAATATCAAGTTAGAGGGGCGCCTGGGTGGCTCAGTCAGTTGAGCGTCCGACTTTGGCTCAGGTCACCATCTCACCATTCATGAGTTCAAACCCCGTGTCAGGCTTTGCGCTGACAGCTCAGAGCCTAAAGCCTGCTTTGGATTCTGTGTCTCCCTCTCTCTCTGTTCCTTCTCCACTCTCATTCCATCTCTCTCTCAAAAATAAATAAAGATTACAAAAACAAATAAAATACATAAAAAATAAATAAAAATATCAAGTTAGAAATAAAAAGGAGTCAATAACCAGCAGCTAGTCAAAACCATGTGTTTTGAGTAGTCTATAAATTAAATGACATAAGTACATAATGATATATATGTAATATAACACACACCCCCATTTATACAGAAACATATCATGGATATGACAAATATTAATATGAATAAATGTAGAGAGTGTGTGCTTCAAAAAACATCTCAGAATAAAGTCACTTTTAGAACTTGAGAAGTTCAGAGACTTCCTGATTGTGCAACTCTTGACAAGACTTTTTTAAACAACTCTGTTGTGGTACAATGGATATACCTAAATTGCATACATTAGATATGCAATTTTGTAAGTTTGAAATCATCACCACAATCAAAATTATGAATTTACCCATCACTCCAAAAAGTTTCCTCATGCCTTAACGTAATGTCTCTCAAGCCCCTCTCTTTCAGGTAACCACTTATTTACTTTTGTTAATATTTATTTTTTTGAATTATATACAAATTGTTCCATACAATAAGTACTCTTTTTCTGTCTTTTTTTTTGTATTCAACATAATTATTTTGAGATTCATTCATGTTATAGTATGAATCAATGGTGCATTCCTTTTAATGCAAGTAGTATTGTATTGTGTGAATGTACTGGTTTGTTTATCCATTCATCAGTTGACAGACATTTGGGTTGTTTCCAACCTTGGGCTATTACAAATAAAGCCATTATAAACATTTGTATGTAAGTCATTGTTTGGCTACGTGCTTTCTTTTCTCTTGGGTAAATACCTAGAAGTAGAATGGATGGCTCATCTGGCAAGTGTGAGTGTTACATTTTATAAAACTTCCAAATGATTTTCAAAAGTGTATCGTTTTTCCATTCCCATCAGCAATGTATGAGAGTCCAAATACCCCCACATTCTCACCAACACTTGGTATGGTCAATCTTTCTAATTTAAGCCATTTTCATCCCACACACATATTGGTACCTTATCGTGGTTTTAATTTGCATTCCCACAGTAACAAATGATGTTGAACTTCCCGCCATGGGCATATTTCCCATCCACTTATCTTCTGTGGTGGAATGTCTATATAAACCCTTCATCCATTTTTTAGAATTGAGTTGTTTGTTTTCTTATTAAGTTTTGGAAATTTGTTATGTAGTGTGCATACAAGTCCTACATCAGACAACTGATTTACAAATATATTATCCTAATCTGCAGCTTGTCTTTTTATCCTTTAACCAGTGTCTCTTAAAGAACAAAAGTTCTTAATTTTTTTTTTCTTTTGAGAGAGAGAGAGAGAGAGAGAGAGTAGCTGCATGAGTGAGCAGCGGTGGGAGTGGGGGAGCAGAGGGAGAAGGAGAGAGAGAATCTTAAGCAGGCTCCACAGAGCCATAGAAGGGCTTGGTCTAACAACCTAAGATTGTGAGATTGTGACCTGAGCCGAAATCAAGAGTCAGACGCTTAACCAACTGGGCCACCCAGTTGCCCCAAAAGTTTTTAATTTTGATGTAGTCTGTTTTTTTCTTTTATAGACTTTGATTTGTTGTAATAGCTGATAAATCTTTGCTTAACCCAAGATCCCAAGAGTTTTCTCCCATGTTTTTTTCTGTTTTTTCTTTTTTTTTGAAGTTTTATAATTTTATGTTTGTGTCTTTGAACCATCTTCAATATTTTTTTATACAGTGTTGATATGGATTTAATTTTACTTTTATTTTGCATGTGTATTGCCAGCGGGAGAGTCTGCAGTGTGTGAATGGAGGTCTGGGTTCTTGGATTTCCCATGAAAAGATAATACCCAACAATCCCACTGGAACAAAGACGGCCACAGGGAAAGCAGCAAGCACAAAGCAGTTGAGTAAAGCAAAAGTACACTCTCAAGGTGGGAGAGCAGGCAAGTTCCAGGAGGTGGCACTGGCCCTAAGTTGTTTAAGGATTAGGTATCTGTTATAGCTCCCTGGGCTGGGAGGAGCTGAGACTCACAGTGGGGTGGTCTCTAAATGGAGGCAGCTTGCAATCATTTGGGGGACTTCTCCACAGGTTGGGAGCAGGAGTTTTTGACCCTACAAAGTTTGTACCAGAACGGTCAAGGAAGCCTTTCTTAGATGGGGTAGGGGGCTATAACTGCAATGCAAATGCATTATAAGGAGTGTAGGGGTCACCCTGGGGCAGAGGTGGGAGAAGAGAGCACATGCCCTGCACCTGTGGCTCTGGATATGTCAGCCTCAAGGTCTTGGAAGCCACAAGGTCAGCGTCTTGTGCCCCCGGCTGCTAATGTGTAACCTATGTATCACTATCCTTGCCTCCAGCTCATGTCACTAACATTCCCCCTCAAGGACTTGGGACTCTGCCTTGGGTCATTCCTTCTACTGCTTCTACTGAACATAGGGATACCCACTTTCTTTAACACCATTTGTCAAAGTGACATTTTTTTTCTCCATTGGATTATTAGGAAGAGATTTCTAAGTTAAAATGTATAAATATAAAACAGATTACACCAAAATAAGTTTAAACTTCACTTTTGGAAAAATGCCTGGGTTATTGAAGAGAGATCCTGCTTTGATGTACAGCTACGGTTGATCTTAAGTACAATGGAAGAACTGAAATGTGGAAAAAAACAAACCAAGCCAAACACGACAAATAGGTTTGGAGTTTGTTTTGAACGTGTGGTCCAGATAAATGACCCAATTGATTCTCACCTACTTTTACTGGTTGTGTTTCTTATCATTTAGTCAAATATTCACCTATTTTGAAGAGTGGATGGTAGCCTACTGCTGAGGACTAGACATCCTACATTATTAAATTTCTTTTCAAGGCATAAGTTACTAAGTTGGAGTAACTACATTATTAGAGGGTATAAAGGGGATTCTTTCCCCCGAACAGGGATCTATCCCATATTGAGTTTCATTCTGCATATGAACTACAAAGCCCAACCGGTCAAAAGATTTCCTTCTACTCAGTCTATTTTGAGAGGATAAAATATATGACATATGATATTCCTGCTATGAAAATTTCAAGGTCTGCGATGGTTATATTGTATCTTTGTATTCTTTATAAAGTTCATCCTAATTCTGTAGACATGAAATGATATTTGAAGTAAAATATTACAATATTTTTCAGAGTTACTTTATAAAAATAAAAACATTTTAAACTAAATCACTCTTGCCTTCTCCTTATGAATGCAAATAAAATCCTTAAAAATAGTGTAACTTGAACCAATCAATAAAATGAGAGAAGCCCATAAACCCGACATGCCTTTGATGATCACAACCCCTGATGCTGGAAAATTAATTTTGAGGCTCTACCAAGAAAGCTCCAGTTCCCACAGGAAGCAAACGCATACGCTTGCGTGCACGTGCGTATGCACTCACACACACACACACACACACACACACACACCCCTGAGAAGTCATTACTTCTGCTTTATCAAAAAACAAAAGCATGTTTATTGCTTTATAAACAGTTCACAAAATCTGTATAAAGCAGCCCTATCTTGTCTGGAGTTCCTCCCAAATAAACTTTTATTTTGTTGTTGCTCTCTATATACATTTGCCTTGCATAACTTCTGAGATTTTCGGGTCAACATAATCACCAAACATGGGTATTCAGCTTGGAGTTAACGGTCAGACATGATACCTACCAGTATGTCTATCCTAAGATTGATTCACAAAGTACATTTTTTTATTAATTTCTTACAATTTTTTTTTTCCACATTGTATTAAAACAACTGGAACCAAGACTTGTGTTTCAGGGTATATGCAACTCATTCATGACCGATCGCATTACTGAACAGTTATAATGGTACATGAGGACATTGTAGTCAATGTAGCGGGTGAGTGCTATGGTCTATCCTAACCCTCTAGTGTTGGAATCCTAATGCCCAATGTGATGCTACAAGGAGATGGGGCTTTGGGAGGTCCTTAGGGCATAAGGGTAGAGTCCTCATGAATGGGATCAGTGTGCCACAAAGGGACCCACAGAGATCCTTACCCTCTTTCACCATGTGAGGACAAAATGAGAATCTTTAACCTGGAAGGTTCTCATCCCATCAGGCTGGCACCTTCTTCTCAGACTTCCAGGCTCTAGAACTGTAAAAAATAAATTTCTGCTGTTTATGTTTTGTCTCCCCCATGCATAATCTTTAGTGCCTGACACATAGTAAGTACACATGAGTATATACTGTGTGAATAAGTATCTGTGAAAAATCAAGTATGAACAATTCTAATTTAGCATTAATATTCTATAATATAGCAAATTTTTTGAATGCTGATGAATATCTTGCCCACTGGAATAGATTCTAGAGATATAAAAAAAAGAAAAAAAGAAAAAAAAGAAGACACAGTATCTGATGTCAAAGGGCTTAGTGTCAATTTAAATTTGGTTAATCCTGAAATATTCAAGGTGATTTTGGAAGCAAAGATCGGTAATTATGACTCATAAATTGGCTCATAGTGTATATTTTTGCAAAGTTTTATAGATCATACCCAATGTCATAACCTTATATAATTACTTTCTTTTTTAATGTTTACTTTTGAGAGAGGTGGAGGGGCAGAGAGAGAGGGGGACCCAGGATCCAAAGAAGGCTCTGCACTGATAGCCGCAAGCCTGATGTGGGGCTAGAACTCAGGAACTGTGAGATCATGACCTGAGCCGAAGTTGGATGCTCAACCAAGTCACCCAGGCGCCCTGCCTTGTATAATTCTTTACCACATCTGCTTATTACCATTGTCTTCTACAAGCTAAAGGGCTTTATGAGGCTCAGGCTTAGTCTAGTCCTGTCAAATGCAAACATAGGCATAGATAGTGAGATTTAAGCAAAATGAGTAGGGGCGCCTGGGTGGCTCAGTTCGTTAAGTGTCTGACTTGGGCTCAGATCATGATCTCATGTTTCATGGGTTTGAGCCCTGTTTGGGGCTCTATGCTGACAGCTCAGAGCCTTGAGCCTGCTTCGGATTCTATGTCTCCCTCTTTGCCCCTCCCCTGCTCACGCGCTCTCTCTCTCTGTCTCTCAAAAAGAAACAGACATTAAACAATTTTATAAAGCAAAATGAGTGGTGGTGTAAATGCGTACCATGGTCTTTCCTTATTAACTTCCAACAGTTAATATGCATTTAAATGTGCATTTTTCACATGACAACAGTTTTAAATGTGCATTTTTCACATGACAAAAATTACTGCAAGTTAACCCACCTTCCTTTTACAGGCAAGTAATGAAACTGATTAAAATCAAGTGAGATCATGATTGATTAAACTCATGATCAGAGAAAACTTCTGGCCTTTATTTATTGTTGAGTCATTCAAGAGACCATAGACAGAATTTGTCCCAGTCAATGTAAACTCCTCAACGATGAGCGTTGGGCTGTACATTGTTTTCTATATCGGTAACCAGTGCAAGCTTCATTCATGCCTTTAACTTGACTTGTAATTAGAAAATCTAGACCAGCCAGCCACGTCTTAAAACTCAACTGCAGGAGGCAGAGCTAAATTAATTATTTTTAGGGTCTCAGTGTCGTGATAGCTACATAAAGGCCAAGTTTAGAGAAAAGGGAACATGGAGAATAGCCGGCAAAATTTCAAGATGGAGAAAGATTATCATAGAAATACAGAGTCTAGGACATCTGAAAGATCTTTGTCATGGCTTACATTGTTTTACAGCCCCTGTGGGCACCATTCAAAGAGGTGCTATGACTTGTGAGCTTCGCAAAGTTACGGACACAGGCAGAATAAAATTGCAAGTCTTTTAATTCCTAGTTCAAGTTTCTCCCCAGTCTAAGAAGCTTTTAAAAAAAAAATTACATGCTGTTGCTTTAATAAAAAGTGCCTCCTTTTATGCCTAAAACTGATTGCAAAATAAGTTTCCTTCCCAACACATCCTGAGAACAGAGAGCTTTAAACCATATAGATCTTATATTCATAGAGCCCTGCTTCAAAGAACAATATTCAGAGGAGGGGTACTCATACAAAAGCAAATAAATGTTAAGGCTATTATATAGCTGACTTAAAATTTTAGTAGCAATAGTGTGGTAAAGAAAAATAAATTTCAAGATGTGCGACTAAAAGAAACTCTATTCTTTAAATCTATCAAGCATTCTGGTAAATGTTCCTTAACTTGTCACTGGTGAAACAAATTCAATTTGCCACTTCAGTTCTAGCAAAGTGTCATCAGTTTTCTTCTCCTTTTCCTCTCTGTACTCTTTTCTGTGCAATTATCAATTTCTGTTGGCTTCAAGTATCACCAATTTGATTACAGCTCTTCACATGCATATTTCCATTCCCGTTTTTTTTTTTCTCTTTCTCTCCAGACTGAAATGCATTGCACTCTTGTATCTGGAATACTTGTGCTTTCAGTTAAACATTGTAAGTATTAAGCACATCTTCATCTCATTTCAAGGCCTTCTTTCCCTGCATTTCCTAATCCATGTGATAGAACTTACACTCCTACTGCTGCCCCATTCCTCACACCTGTTCACATCTGTTAATTCTAGCTCTGGAGCGCCTGGGTGGCTCAGTCGGTTAAGCATCTGCTCAGGTCATGATCTCATGGTTCGTGAGTTCGAGGCCCCTGTTGGGCTCTGTGCTGACAGCTCACAGCCTGGAGCCTGCTTTGGATTCTGTGTCTCCCTCTGTCTCTCCCTTCCCCGCTCATACTTTCTCTCTCTCTCTAAGATAAAATAAACATTAAAACAATTCTGGCCCTAAACGGTTGTTAGATTTGTTCCCTGCCTTTCATTCCCACCACCTCTACGTGAGCCCTGGAACTTACCGCCTCCTATGTGATTTCTGCGGCTCCTGCTTATTTCTCATACAGCTTGGAGTTGGGGTGACCATGTCATGCCCACTATACAAGGAATATTCTAGAGCTCTTAGGTTGCTCAAAAGCTCTTTGCAGTTGGTACCTGTCTTTTTTAACTTGCCCCACCTCACATCAAGTATCCTAAACTTTAGTTATCCTGTACCTCAGCCACTTAAAAATTTTCTAGTTCCCGGACATACTTGGCCCTACATGCTTCTGAGCATACTTGATACGATACATATCCCATTTTTATGTGCTGAAATCCAACATATTCCACAAGATTTGGTCCTCTTGCCTTCCCCATAGAGCAACAAGACAACCAGTGGAGCAAGTCCCTCTCACTTTTATGTTTCCATAGTAATCTGTTCATATTCTATTCTATTATTCTATTCTATTCTATTCTATTCTATTCTATTCTATTCTATTCTATTCTATTCTATTCTATTCATATTGTGACTCTTACCAATTACACTCTAGCTATTTGTGTCTCTAGCTTTCCCAAATACTGTGAGCTCCCTTAATGAAATCAGAAACAACCAGAGTGCTTAGAGATTAGGTAACATTCAGTATATGTTTTCTGAATAAAGGAATAATGATGCACAGGTAAATGCACACATGAATGAAGGAATAATGGGTGAATCAAACACAGACCCTTGATTTCTTGTCTCAGGCACAGACTGCAGTAGGAAATAATTAGAAAATGTACCTAAGCCTGGCACTGTACAAGTAGACTCATATGGGATCTAATATTAGGCAATCAACAGAGCTCTTCTCCACAAATACCACCCTGTGAGGTCCTTGATGCTTGCAATTCTTTTAAAGTAGGGCAAAAGTTTTCATTATATGATTAGGGAAGAAGATAAGTTTAAAAATACTGCAATCACTAATTCATAGCATGATGGGTAGTAAGGAGTCAATAACATTGAAGTTAATTTCTGCCCCTTATAGAACATTACTACAGATCCAGGCTGCCTGAGTGTAAGATCCAACTCAACGATGTTTGACCAATAAGTAGATGTCTCTGTGATGTGGTTTTCTCATATATAAAACAAGGAGTATATTTATAGGACTATTTTAGAAGTGTTATAATAATAAAACTCACTAAGTTAATAATGTGTGTGTAATGCTTACAGGAGTGCCTTGTACTTAGTTTATGTTTTATAAATTGTTATTTTAAATTTCCAACAATTTATAATTGACATCAGGACTTCTCTGGAGGAAAATGTGTAGTAGTAGATAGAATGAGGTTTACCAGAAGATAAGGGAAATGGTACAGAGGGGAAATGGGTCAAGGAAGTTAGAACAGGTCTGTGAAATGCAATTTCTTCCCTGGAGTGTAATTGTACGTTTACCAAAATTTTTAATTTGGCACAACAATGATCATATCATTTAATTTTCAGATAATAATAGTAAGGTGATTTTTTACAATAAGAGGGATAGATATTGATGGAAGATGATCAAGACTCAGTTTTCAGGAGAAAAAAAACATATTGGAGACAGAATTAGGAGGCATTCATTCACAACTGAAAAGAAAATAGCCTTTGTTAAAACAATAACAACAAAAACCTGTAAGGAAAGATGGAAAATAGGAAGGTAAAGACCTAAGGATAGCTCAGTGTAAGTGAGGGAGAGGGAAGAATGTTACTGAAAATGTCAAACCTGAGTGTAATTCTGTAAAACACAACAACAACAAAATAATAAACAAACAAAAACAAAAACAAGCAAATGAAACCCCATTCATCTTATTGATATGCTGTAGGAGAGGAAAATAGCCCCTTGCCTAAAAAGCAAAAATTACATGCTCAGTTTTTACTTTAAAATGGAGATATATTCAAGGAAAGAAGAGAGAAACAAAGATCAAAGTGGATCAATAATATTGTAATTATGACTTATTTCTCCATCATGTTCCTTATACAAACAAAAATGAGAAACAAAGCATAAGGTCTCCTTTTGCCTAAAAAGAGCAGACTATTTGTACAAAACATTTTAGACCATGTCCTACGTTTGTGTTCATTAGATACCAGAAAGCCTTTCAGAGAGCAAATTGCTCTCATTTTAGATTCTTATCATTAACACAATTCATACTGATCTGCTGCTCTTTCATCCCATAACAGATAGATTAGCAGGAAATTATAGCCAGGTTGGTAGAAATATATAAATGTAATCTGCATAATATTTATCCAATGTATGACACTATGTATGTATATCATAAAAACATATTAAATATAAATATAAAACATATATTTATATCCATATAAAACATATTAAATGCAAACATCTGAAACATATGAAATGTGTTTTAAATGAAGGGAAAACAGAAAAAAACTATAAAAAATAAAAACAAAATTTCAAGATACATAAGCGGTTTGGGACTTGTTAAAACAGGGACAGGCATCTCTGGCTTCAAAAGGGCAGTCCTGTAGTATCTTAGATAATAACGATAATGGATAGTTACATTTACAAGCTTATGATATCATGATAAATTTAAATTATAAAGAAATTATGCAAAATATTTAGGAAAGTTCTCCTGTTTTTATTGTTAAGTTTTGTGCTGTGTATATGGAAAATTCACCTATATGAAACATTTTATATGAGGATAATGATGGAAAAACGAGGCACTCGTTTTTTTAGCGGTACCATTAAAATCACGGCACGATTGTAAATTGCCTTTCTCACATTCTGAGTAGTTGAAAATAGCTGAGCTGCTTCTGATCTCCTATCATGGCCAGTTTTAACAATGAATCTTTTTTGACATTAATTGGAAAACAAAGAGACACTAGAGATTATTATTTTGAGTTGCCTAAATCTTAAAATCTTTATTAAATTTAATTTAATTCAAATAAAAATTCATTGAAATTAATTAATGATAAAAATGTTAACTATTAGTTGTAGTGTAACTTCCAATAATAAAGACCTCCGAAATGTTAAGAGGAAACCTAATCGACAATGCCTGGGAGGAAAGAACCTGCCTTTCACCCTTTCCCCAACCTGTAAATGTTTCCTCCATTCAACACAAAGAACACAGGTCCCAAGGAGTCCCTCAAACCATTGGAATCAATCAAGCAACTCTTGTAGGCAAAGGACAGAACAAAAGGCTCTCAGGGATCTGTACTGTGGGCTAGGTATGGCTGAGAAAAATAATTTAAGCCTTATTCACAAATCACTGAAGATCCACTCTGAAGCTTCCTTATTATTCACAAATCCATTAATAAAACACAATAAACAGTGGTGCTAAAGAGATGGCTAGATGTTCACTAAAGTCCCTCCTTTTCTTTGGTCAAACAACTGGATGACTTTGCCAGCCTCTTTTAAGATGCAAAACTCCTTGTGACTAAGTTTTTCCCAAAGGAACACAAGTAGCAGTGTGTTGGTCAAATCCTCCCATGGGCGCCGCTCCTTGCTCTTTTCCTTCCTCTGGAAGTACAGACCATGGCAAGGTCTTCGGTAGGGGATGGCTGAGCACCAAGGCCCAAGGGGCCTGGATCTCTGTGTGTGATCCTATGGGGAGGGTTGTCCTGCAGACATTAACACCAGCGGGTCACTCACATGAACGAACAGTGAACAATGGTGTTAAACCATTGAAATTTGCCATCGATTGTGTTCATTCCCCAGCTTACCTTAACTAATTTGAAAACTGAAGTAGAGAGTTTGGAGTTAAGTAAACCTAACTTTCAATTCCCACTCCCAATTTGCTAAATGTGTGGCTTTGGGTAAAGTCTCTCAAACTGCAAAGACCTCCATTGTCTGACCTTTAAAAAGGGGAAAAATAATACCTAAACCTATGCCAGAGTTTTAATGAGATAACATGTAATATTCTTTTTCTGAATTTTATTTTTTTAAATTGTTTTTTAAGTTTATTTATTTAGAGAGATAGAGAGGGAGTGGGGGATGGGCAGAAAGAGAGGGAGAGAGAAAATCCTAAGCAGGCTCCTCACTGTCAATGCTAAACCCGATGTGGGGCTTGAATTTACAAACCATGAGATCATGACCTAAGCCGAAATCAAGTCTGATGCTTAACCGACTGGGCCACCCAAGCGGCCTTCTTTTTCTGAATTTTAAATGAGATAAAATACGATAAAATATTTAACACAGAGCCTAACAAAATACTTAATCAATGGGAGTTATTATAATTAGTTTGGTAATTAAGTACCATAAGTACTCTTCCAGGGAGAGAAAATAAATATCTGAATAGTTTTTAAGACTATGCATCTAAGTACAGACTCTGTCCTTGATATAATCTAATTGGAAATTCAGTCTTCTCTACACGAAAGCTGCTTAAGCAAGGGGATCCTTACGGGTTGATAAGTCTAAATATTTTTTAAATTCAAAGATACGACTTTGCATGTAATCCAGACTCTTGACTGCAAGAACGTAGGACCATCTTTGTGGGTTACCTAATGCCCAAGTGCACACACAACACAAATACACACATATGCACCACCTATTTATTTAATGAAGTGTTTTCTAAAGAGGCACCTATATTCCATGTTACCAAGTGAAGGTAAAATGACTCTAAAGAGATAAAAGAAAACAATTACTTCACTGTTCCTAGGAAGGGGATCTGTATAAAATATTTGAGGTTGATGAGAACTGAAGTCCTTATTATTTGTGTTCTATTCGTTCCACAGATAAACTAAAAAGAACAACAACAACAAAAAGAAGTATATAGACAACAGGGGCAAAATGTCATCCCAAATAATACATTGATAATACTTTAAAATAACCATTTCCAGAGGCGCTTAGGTGGCTCAGGCAGCTAAGCACCTGATTTCAGCTTGGGTCATGATCTCACGGTTCATGGATTTGAGCCCTGAGTCAGGCTCTGTGCTGACAGCTCAGAGCTCGGAGCTCAGAGCCTGCTTCGGATTCTGTCTCCCTCTCTCTCTGCCCCTCTCCTGCTCGTGCGCTCTCTCTCTCTCCTTCTCTCTCTCTCTCAAAAATAAGTAAACATTAAAAAATAAAATAAAATAAAATAAAATAACCATTTCCATAAATGAGGTGGTCAATATTAGTTTTAAAGCTTACAGATCTCAAGTACCCTGGAACTTGATTCAATGCCAGTATGAAAGAAGGGTGAAATAAGCAAGACCTTTCTCTTATTTTTTTTTATACCTCTCAATAATAAATTGTAACATGCCTTTGTCTACATCTTTCTTTAGACATATTAGTGCTATTTTGGATTGCAAAATTTTTATCCCACCCTACCGGCTCTCCCTCCCACCCCTTTGCCTTTTCTTTCTTCACCATTGTTCCTCTAAACTACAAGACCATCTGTTCACTTGGCAGATGCGAGTCAGTTCTCTAATTGTTGTCATTCTTAGCAGAGTGCAAACCCGGCACAATCCGGAGGACGAGAAGTACTACATTCATGAGTTAGCCAAATGTATATTGTTGTCGAAATTACTTGTCAAAACGTCAAAGGGAACGATATTTGATTTTCAAAGCACAGCATACATCCACCCAGATTACAATATGAGGGCCTTATTATGCGGTTACTTATGCAATGCATCATTCAGATTTTGACGCAAGTAAATGGCATGAGCTCTCACAGGCTCTGATTTCTATTGTGTAGAAGGAGTATAGGAGTTAGTTACAAAATCCTTTGTTCAAGCAGTGAATTGAGAGGTTTTTCTGAAGTATATCAAATGCATACATTTAGAAGACAGAAATCTGTGGTATGAATGCACGTCACTTTTAAACAGCCTCGCTACATGATAACCGGGATTTAAACAATATATTAAATATATTAAAGGTGGAATTGGAAGATTTCCAAGGCGAAAAGCAACAAGATACCGTATTAGGGTTCTACTGCTGCTGTAACAAATTACCACAAATTTATTTACATTTTGTAGATCAGGAGCCTGGCACGGGTCTCCCTGGACTAAACGCAAGGTTTCAACAGGGCTACATTCCTTTTCAGAGACTGGTGAAGAATTCATTTTCTTGCCTCTGGTAGTTTCCAGAGGCCACCCTGTTCCTTGGCTGTAGGCTGTTTCTCTCTTCATAGCCAGCAACAATGTTGCATCTCCTTGATTTTTCTTCCTAGTCACACCTCCCTGCCTGCCAACAGCTAAGGAAGCTTCATTGCTTCTGCTGAAATCATGTGATCAGGATGAGCTCACCAGGATAATCCAGGTTAATGTTCCCGACTCAAAATCCTTCATCGGAGCCACACCCACAAAGTCCACTTTTCCAGAGAAGGCATCATACTCACGGGTTCCCAGGAATCTGCTATAAGCATCTTTGTGGAATATTATTCTGCCCACCCACAGCTATCATCCATCTGTGACTCCTCTTTCACAAATGACAAATGGAAAGCATAAAATAGGTTACGTTAGCTCAAAGTCAAACACTGAAAAGAATAACACTGTAACCCCAACACTCCAATTCCCTGCCCTTATAAGTGAAATATACTTTTCTTCCTAATTTTACATGCTTCTTCTTGCAAAAAAAAGAAATTGATCAAAGGGTTACTCTGGAAAGTGTTTGCACTTCATACATGTGATAGCAGACCCAAACTATTATTTGATGATACAAATCAGTTACAAGTGAAACTTTTCAGCAATGCATAGACCACCCAGAGTTAGAGTAGGTGTTTAATTAAATTATATACATTGTTGATGACAGCAATGATGATGTCATATCACAACACCTTTCCAAAGGCTCTAAGAACTGCTTTTAATTTCTAATGGATCTAGGAAGTAATCTGAATATACACAGATTAAAGATAGATGAGTAAGAAACCGAACGATTAGAAGTCTGTACATGTAAACCTTCTACACGTACTTATTAAATGGCGATTCCAGGCTAAATGTAGAGATAGATGCTGGAGATAAAGGATAAATATGGTATGGAACTATACTTAATGAGCTCAGTGTGATTGGGAAACAGGTACATATATAAATTTTGTACCATGTGTTCTAAAGGTGTATGGAAAGAGAATCAAGGAGGAAGCAGTTAGCACTAAAAGGCGTCTCAATATTTGAGATTGGTTTTGAAGGATAACCAGGATTTTACATTCAGATAAGTAGCAATACGCTGTCCTTTATTTTCTCAGGAACCATAAAATGATATCAGTTTAATCAAATAAAAAATGTCTTGCAAAATTAGCCTCTAGGAAACTTACATGCTTCACATCAAATTTCCACCCAACTTTTCTTCTGTATTGAAAAGTGTAAGTTTAAAGAGAAGAAAGAAAGAAAGAAAGAAAGAAAGAAAGAAAGAAAGAAAGAAAGAAAGAAAGAAAGAAAAGTAAAATAAAAGTGTAAGTCTGAGGATGAACAATAGCATAATACACTCAGGCCACAGGGTTGCTTTCACCAATGAGCAAACTTTAACTCTGGAGCTGAGTCCGCAGCAGAGGCCCTCACTGACTGTTTAAAGCCACATAAAATATAAGCTTTAGCTCTGGAGAGTGTCAAAACAGATTCTCCTTAATAAAATGTTCACTTGTTTTCAAGAACGGCTAAGCCACATCAAAAGTAGGCACTTTGGGGTGCCTGAGTGGCTCAGTCCATTAAGCATCCAACTTTGGCTCAGGTCATGATCTCATGGTTCGTGGGTTAAAGCCCCGTGTTGGGCTCTGTGCTGACAGCTCGAGGCCTGGAGCCTGCTTCAGATTCTGTCTCCCTCTCTCTCTGCTCCTCCCCTGATCATCCTTTCTCTCTCTCTCTCTCTCACTTTTTCTCTCTCCCTCTCCCTAAAAAAGAAATAAAAACTTTAAAAATTAAAAAAAAAACTAGGCACTTTAATTTGGGAATATTCAATAAGTAATAACATCATTAGTAATGACTAAGATTTTACAGAATATTTTGGAACGTGACAATATCTCACCATGCATACAAGTATTCAATAAATATTTGTTAAGCTACTATTATTCACTGGATAGTCTTCTGTGCATTGAAGAAGTGAACTAAACAAGCTGTTCTCTAAGAGAGATGAATATATAATATGGCAGATGATAGGAAGTGCTATAAAGTTAAAAAGTAAGAGAAGGTAATAGGAAAATGGCCTAGTGGTGATGTTAACACAAAAGATTTTTTTTTAAGTTTATTTACTTTGAGAGAGAGAGAGAGAGAGAGATTGAGAGAGAATCCCAAGCAAGCTCTGAACCGACACCACAGGGCCTGACTCAGGCCTCAACCAGGGGCTCCATCTCAAGGACCATGAGATCATGACCTGAGCCAAAGTCAAGGTTAAGCGTAACCAACCGAGTCACCCAGGTGCCCCAAAACACACGATTTCTAGGGAAATACTCTAAGGTCGTCTTTGAGCACAAAACTGAGAAAATGGAATGAGGAACCTTTACAGAAAGAACAGAAAATACAAATGCCATAGGGAAAGCCCAAGTACAGTATTTCTCATGTACACCAAGAAAAGCAATGAGGCCAGAGCTGTGCAGGCAAAGACAAATGTAGGAGATGAGGGCAAACAAGCAGCTATGGAAGCTTCTATGGAGGACCCTGTGGGATTTTGGTTTCAGTGCAGTGGGAACTTACTAGCAGATTTTCAACAGAGCTGTGACATGACCTGACTTACATCTTAAAGAGATTTATCTGCCTTCTGTATCGCACAGGGATAATCAGAGAGGGCATTAGAGACCCACTGCTCTTGTCCAACTGAGGTATGAGGATGGCCCCTCTTTCAATATGACTTTGCAAACTGGTTAAATGGAAAATTTATTTCAGTACTTTTTCAAAATGGAGATTGTAGACACATCTGTATTAGCGCAAAATCATAAAAAAAATAGTTAAATCCATGTGGCCAATAAAAGATGTAAAATTTGTAGAATTTTGAATAACTACATAGGATTCTTGAATAACACAAAGATAATTGATACTGAAAACTGTAGATGAGAGTTATTGCTGTCATTATTTGTAGGACATTGTTTAGAAAATACCTACTTATCATCAGTGAAGTGTCACACTTTATTCACCCTCATTTTAAACATTTGTGCTGAATGGTTGTAATTTTTTAGTAAAAGTTCTTATTAAACTATTTATTATGTATATTTCCTATATATATATTAGAAACATACATACATTTTATATGTATATATATACATATTAGAAAAATAATGTCTTAAAATTATTGCAACTTATGTATATTGCTAAATAACATTTTCAGATGTAACTCTAAGCATTTTCCTGGGAAAATCAAGATTCACCCGCTATTATCATAATAGTCAAAGCCTAAATCATAACTAACATGTATTTATACAAATAAAATCACATCCAAACATGCACGCTTTAAAGTTACTAAGGAAGTCTTAAACAACTCCATATGTTTAAAATTCCCTTTGGATTCTAATGAAATATTTGTAATATTTAGTTTCTGGGCCATATGTGCAATCACTTCAAAAATTTCTTGGTAACATGGGTAACTTTTCTTTTTGGTATCGGTTGCTAAGGTTACAGACTTTTTTTTTTCTTTGCTATTAACAGACTATATTGGGTCTGTAACCTGAGTCTCCTGGGCTCTCAGGTTCTGATTGCCCCATGTCTCATTTTCTAGGCTTTCTTTGTATCCAATGCCGAATTTTCAGATTCCTGCCCTGGGTCAGCTGACACTACTGTGCTTGCTAAGTGTATACACCCTTGTCCTCCATGAATAAGGGCTTGATTGTGCATTGATTAAAATGGCTTATTTTACTGTTAAAGTAAATTACACAGAAATGGCATTTCCTCCCAAACAAAGAAAAATAATACCATAATAACACAAACTTGACACTTCCCTAATGCTTTAATCTGACAATCTCAGCACACTTAACAAACAGCAATTAATTAACCCTTACAACATTCCTGTCAGGAAGGTCTGATTACACCCATTTTACAAATGAAATGCTAAGAGGTAACCTAACTTGAACAAGGTTACACAGTTTGCTCATGACAGACCGGGGACCATAACTCAGCAGCCTTGGCCCTATGCTCCCAGGCAGTCAACAAGCAGTCAACAAGTACTAATCAGGAGAACGTATTGCTTCTGTTTATACTGTGAAAAATCCCTATTTTGTAAGAATCCATGGATGGTTATGCAGACGAAGGCTTTATTACATCCATTCGTAATTCTCATCCAACCTTATCACAAAAAGGAAAGAGAACTTGAAAATCCATAAGCACATCTTTTCAAGGGTACTGCTGCCTTAGAAAAAAAAAGGCTGTGTTAAATGTCAACCTGTAAAATATGACCAAGGAAGAAGTTTGATGGAGGGGTGGAAGACTAGGTTGCCATATGTGTGAGCTAGAAAGTGTAGCAGTCAATACGTTCAATGACTTGATTTTCCTGGTAAATTTTCATCCATGCCTGATAATACAAGGAAGATTGAAAGGTTTCTTGGGATTCACATACAAAAGCAGAATTAGCCTGTAAAGAAAATATGAAGCCATATGAGAACATTACTGTATACCTCCATCCGGTTAGAAAGCTCTTTTTTTGTAAGCAGTAAAATTTAGTGGTTGCGTGGCCAGTCATGTGGCTTCATCAAAAGCTGTGCCTGCGGTTAAATTGGATCCCATAACGTCAGTGAGAATGGCAGGCATCGCACTGACATGGTAGCTGTTAAATCTGGAATCATCAAACTTCAGTTGGTTCGTGACATCAAGGGCAGAGAGCCCACATCTTCTCCCTTCTCAGGCTGCTCGGAAGAACATAAACTAATCAAGCCCCTCATTAAAAGTTATGTTTCCTCAGAAGTGTCTTTAATGAGAATCTGATTTTAGTCAAGGCATCCCCTGCCTAACGCTCCATGCTGTGAATGATCAACCGCTGATTTGCACTTAGGCCGTTATCATAATCACATAATGGCAAAATGTGCTCCAACACCGTCTATCCTCTTCTTGACCATGGCTCTATCTCTACTTATCCCTCTCCCTTGACCCAAAGGAGTTAGCTACCTTGCCTCTACATGATGTTGAATCCCGCGTATTTTCCTGTTCATCAGCCCTATTTCGGGACCATATCTTCAAGTTATCAGCGCCTCCCAACCAGCCATTTCAGCCCAGTCCTTTCCTGCATCTCATCGTCTCTCATTCTCTTGAGGGTGCTGCCACAGCCACTTTTCCACCCTCCAATCCCAGGGTAAAACCACTATCTACTTTCTGTTTCTTTTCCTCAACTCTTGCCTGTCCATTCCAGGAACTTTCATCAAATACGGCTAATCATCTTTTACATGTCAGACCCTGAATTATGATATGTGGACTGGGCGATAATTTTGTCACAGACTGTGCCCTGCAGCAGCTTATAGTTTAGAGGGATTTCAAATGTGTTAGTTTCCTCCTCTGAATACAGGATCAGAGTATGCACATTGTGTGAAGAAAGCGCAGGAGAGGGTCACACAATTTTTTATGGGAGAGCAGTGGCAAGGAGCCAATGTAGAATCCTCACATCTAACTGACTCCACATGGGCCACAGCTGTCCCCTTTTCCCTCATCCACTACTTTTTCCTTGCCACTGCTCGTTGTCTAATGTCCTAAACTTATTTATTTTGCAATTCTCCTGTCTCCTCTGAGTAGAATGAAAGTTTTAGGAGGACAGGAATTTTGCACTGATTTGTGCACTGGGTATGGTACTCAGTAAAAGTTCAAGAAGTATTTGTTGCATAAATAACTGATCCTACCTCCACTTGTGATGTTGACCCTGTCCTGCTTTCCAGTTCTGAACTCTTAACACTTTCACAACTACACAAGCCTGCTCACTAAATTCTCCTGAACTTAGAGAAAGCAGAGCTTGTTAAAAAAAGAATATATAATAAGGAATAAATGTAAGCTGGAAGATCAAATAAAGTCAGTGTTGTGATGAAAACTGAATAGGGAGAATGATTTTGCTATTTTACTTAGTCAGAAGAGGCATCCATAAAGCAGTTGATGCCTTAGTAGAATCAACTGATATAATTCAGTGCAACACAAATTAATATTCATACGATTTTCCTGAAGCTTTGGCTATAATGCAGATTTGATTCAGTAGGTCTGGGGTGGGGCTGAAGATTCTACATTTCTGACAAGCCCAAGGGTGATGCTCATGCTGTGTGCCCGGGGAAGCAGGATATAACTTATAAATTGGAGAAAAGTAGATTAAGGAAAAGAGCAATAATGTTAACACAGCAGCTGAAATTCTTACTGGGTACATTAAAAAAGGAAATATAAGTTGAGGTCCATTTGATCAATTACTTGATGGCAATTTGGCCTCAACGGCATTTGATGTATTTTTTTTTTTAAATAGCTTGACTTAATTATTTATTTCTTAGTCATTATTGAAACATTAAAAATACAGATGAAGAAGAAAAAGAAGTTGCTTATAAATCTATCCACAGGAGAACACTAATTCACTCTCGTTTTTTTTACAACTTAGAATTATTCCATATGTAATTTTTTATAACAATCCTTTAACATTTAATACACAGTTTGATTTCAACAACATTAGTCTGCATAAACTTCTTTGCCATAGAAAGTCACATTTTAATTACCCAATAAATGCCTGTTTACAACAGGAAAATAGAGAAAAAAAAAGATCAGCATAAAGAACAAATCAATCATAATATCAATACCCAATGTATATGCCTATGTAATATATGCAATTTGCCTCTTTCTAGATACTTATCTATATGTACTTCTACCTGACTTCACTTGTAATTATAAAAAAAGGAACTTACTTTACCCAGATTCTTAACTTTTTTTTTTAATTCTATAATATCATTCTAAAGAGCACAATATTCTATTGTAAGAAGATACTATTCTTATTCAAACCTGTACTTTAGGTATTCAGAGTGGTTCTGGTTTTGAAAGAAACATCTTTGCATTCTGGACCTTTTTTTTTTTTTGAAAGAATAAATTTTTAAAGTTGAAATTACATCAGCATATTAATTTTTGAAGTTTTTTGGTTTGTTTGCTTTATATTTCTTTTTTTATTTTAAATGTAGTCAAAACCGCACTTCAAATATTGTTTTATATTTAGAATTTTGCTATCTATGTGAGTATACTCTTTCTACATCTTATCCAGCAATTATTATTTTTTTAAAAACTTTAGCAATATTATATGTAAGAATGTTGTACTTTATAAATTACTCATGTGGGATCGTTTATACTACTCAAATGTCTTCAGATTATTAGTCTACTGAACTTTTTCATTGTTTCCCTATGGATGCTAATTGTTCATTTTTTTCTAACAGATTATCTTTTATTGATTCAAATTAGCTGCTTTTAACAAAGTGATAATAGTTTACATATAGGTGGCAGTTACTCTGTGTACAAGGCTAAGATTATAATATTCATTAGTCGTTTTGTTTCCTTACAACATCCAATGTTGTTCAAATTTACAAATTTGAAAAATCTCTTTATATAATAGGAATATTTACCATTTGTCCATCGTATATGTTGTGATTTTCTCCCAGTTTGTATTTACTTCTTTGCCTTGTTAATGGTGCCTGTTTCTTTATTTTTTTCTCCCTCATGTACAATTTTTAATAATACATTACACAGACACACCTTTTTTTTCCCAATCCTCAATAAATAAATGTTAGCTACATTTTCTCCTAACTCTTTTATGATTTAATTTCTTACATTTAATTTTGTATTCCCTGAGGGATTTACTATGGTATATGCTGGAAAGAGAATTCTTAATTTTTACATACAAACAATAATCTATTTGTATCTAAGATCTAGGTTTTCAAATAACCTACCCCTTCCTTACTGAACAAACATCATCAACTTTAGTATATTCATAACTTTATTGATAATTTTTTATTGTTTATAATTTTCTTTTCTCATCTATATTTATAATATAGAAGAGTGCATTTGCTGATATTGCTTGTCTTTTTTTCTAAAAATTATTTGGCTGTCATTACATAGAAAAAGGTAGAAATTGCTAAATTCATTCATTAATTTGGAGGAAAATGCTACGTATTGATTGTTAATCTTCCAACCCAAGAGCATGGTGGATCATTTTGTTTACTCAACTCTTCTATTATGGTCAACAGTAATATATTATAATTTTATTTAAAGAAACATGCATTCCTCATTTAGATTATTTATATTTTGGGTTATGATGAGTAACTTATTTTCTTTATTTTCACCTTTTTATGGTCAGTCTTTAGCAGAATAATTTATTTTATTTGTAATTTCTACAACTAACTATCACATTCAAATCTCTAATTGTAGTACTTTTCAGTTAACTTGTTCAGGTTTTTCAAGGTAAAGCGTAAAATTTACAAATAATGATAAAAAAATATCTCTCAAAAATAAATAAATTAAAAAATTAAAAAATAAAGGGGGAGCACCTGCGTGGCTCAGTCAGTTGAGCATCTAACTTCCACTCAGGTCATGATCTTGAGGTTCATGAGTTCAAGCCCCACATCAGGCTCACTGCTGTCAGTGCAGAGCCTGATTTGGGTCTTCTGTCCCCTTCTCTCTGCCCCACCCCCTACTTTCACACTCTCAAAAATACATACATACATACATACATACATAAGTAAATTAATTAATTAGATTAAAATAAGAAAATAATGATAAAAATTTATTTTCTTCTGTCAAATTCTTGTTTATTTTATTGTCCTATTATATTGGTCAGAAATCAGAATATAATGCTGAAGAAGTAGTGGCAGCAAATATCTATAATTTATTCATATCCCTAATGATAAAGTATCTGGTGTTGTGCCATTTGACTAGTGGTGGTGACTATTTGAGAGAGATAGGTAATCTTTATCATTTTAAAGGCACTTCCTTTTATTAACATATTTATATGTTAATCTTTTAGTAAAGAAAAATGGTTTTTAAACTTACTTGAACATCTTTTTTAGCATGCACTGATGCTAATATATTTTCCCTTGTGGTCCTTGTATGATAACAGATGCTATCAATAGATTTTGTAAATATGGAAGCACTCTAGAATTTCTGGAATAAATTCTAGTTGGTACAATTTATTAATCACTAATATGAAGTATTAATTTAAGTATCTGGGATGCTAATATTATATTTAACATCTTTTCATTAAATTTATGTGAGGCTGTTTTTTGTTTGCTTTATTATTTGATGTTATCAGATTCATAGAGAAGGTGAATTGATTGAGAGGCTTTAACTGTTTTCTAAAACTTTTAAAATATCATGAGACAAATCTCTTGGAAGTTTACTGAACTGGCATGCAGTTATTGCCTAGGGCTGCAGTAAGAATTAACCGAAGATTGGGTGGTTTAACAGAACAGTTATTGATTCTCTCAGTTCTAGAGGCATGAAGTCTGAAAGCAAGGTGTTGGTAAGGCCATACTCCCTCTGAAGGCTCTAAGGAAGAATCCTTTCCTTCTTCTTGGCTTTGGTGACTCCCGGCAATTCTTAACCTTGCTCGGCTAATGGATGAATCACTCCAATCTCTGCCTCCGTCTTCATATGGGCTACTTCCCTGTATGTATCTCTGTGTGTCCTCTCCTTTTCTTATAAGGACACTATCATTGAATTGAAGGCAAACCCTAAACCAGTATTATCTTACCTAATTACATCTGCAAAGGCCGTATTTCCAAACAAGGTCGTGTTCTGAAGTTCCAGGTGAACATGAATTTTGGAGGGGACACTAGTCAACCTACTACATAGCCCATACAATCCTATGGGCCTGATGCCTTTTCATTATTTATTTATTTATTTATTTTGCCTATATATAGATGAAAACATGCCATCAAAAAGAAAAACAAAATGAATCAATATACTCATTCTTGACCTCCCATGTTTATGGTATTAACACATCATATGATTAATTAAAACATAATTCAACAGAATTACTATAGCTTTTAACATTTATTGTACAGTCGCATATGTAGAACCATTCAAATTGGTTTGTAAACACAAATGGGACCTCAGTCAAAAATATTTTAAAGCTGTGCTTAGAATTTGTCCATTTTATCTGCTCAGCGTTTGATCAGAACAGAAGCCACTTCTTGTATTCCAGGTGCAATGGTTTTGATGTTAATTAGCGCTTACATGATCATTCCAACAGCCAAGGGAGTAGAGGCCAGGGAAGCTACCACTGTTGAAGGTCATGAGGGGATGACTACCAACAATCTCATGAGGTGACACTAAAACTCTCAACTTGCAAAGCCCAAGTGAGTGGATCTCAATAGCTTTCGGGAAGCCTCTGGGCCTTTGTCTATCTGCAAGTCTGGCTGGGGCAACCTCCAGAAAATAGTGGCTTGTCATTCACATCTACCTTACAAGTTCAGCATGAGCTCCTCTCATTGACAGTTTTCAAGCCAGGACCATAAAGGAAAGGTGACTCTGGGAAACAGGGTTTCTTCCTTTCACAGGTGTGACAGGGGTGCCAAGTTGGCATAAAGTCATCTGGCATTTCTGGTACCATGTAGATCATTCCTGGTGCCCAGCAGTGCTCAGGGACTCAGATGGGTGGGGCCTTTGGTTATTTAGCCATTGACTATTCTCTAGTTCTCTTACATGCCATGAGGAAACAAAGTTGAGAATCTTACCTCTAAAATAGCGAACTTACACAGACACGTATATTTTATTATTTATGTATGTATGCATGTATTATTATTTTTGATGTTTATTTTTGAGAGAGAAAGAGAGAGAGAGAGCAAGTGGGACAGGGGCAGAGAGAGAGGGAGACAGATGATCTGAAGTGGGCTCTGTGCTGACAGCAGAGAGCCCAATGTGAGGCATGAACCCCATGAGATCATGACTGAGTAAAGTTGACACTCGACCAAGTGAGTCACCCAGGGGCCCCCAGACACCTGTACTTTAGATCTTTAACCCAATTATTTGCTCTTTGAAATACTGCCCTATCTGCTGAATGTTTCCAAGTGAAACAAGGGTAATAAGGAAGATTTAAAAAAGAACCTAAGATTCTTAAACATATAATTACTTTTTATATTCTTGCTATTATATTTGTAAAGATACAATTAAATAATACAATTTATAATACATTAGCTATCATAACTGTTGATATGTATGAAATTTCAGAGGCATCTATTTGCCTAAATATAAACATTATCAGCAATATTAAGCTATTTATTATATACTATGTACCAGTCACTGAAATCTAATAGCTTATTTAATGCTCTCAGCAACTCTATTAGGTAAGTACTAAATGTCAAAACCCACTTTTTAACCATAATGGTTCTGAGAATGGTAAAAAGTAAAATGATTCTTAGAAGCCAGATGAGGAACTTCTGGGTGACTCAGTCCGACTCTTGATTGCAGCTCAAGTCATGATCTCATGGTTCATGGGATCAAACCCATTGAACGCAACATCAGGCTCTGTGCTCACAATGCAGAACCTGCTTGGCATTATCTCTCTCTCTCTCCCTCTTCATCTCTCTCTCTCTCTCTCTCTCTCTCTCTCAAAATAAATAAAGAAGCATTTTTAGAAAAAGAACCCAAATGAGAGTGGAATCAATCTTTCTATTAATTGGACAGATAGCTGCTATTCATTAAGTCACACAGTTTATTTTGTAATGAGTTAAAGGCCTAGGTTGCCAAACATAATTTGGTGAAATTCTTCTTAAAAGAGCCCATGTGGTCAATTTGTCTCAAATATTTACATTAGGGTTTATTTATCCAAGCGTTTGTTCATTATATATCCCTCCTTTTACAAACTGAGCAAATGAATCCTGCCTTTTTTAAATTAAGAACTCTTCTATAGTCCGTTTTATCACTGGTGAGCAAAGAAGAACCTCAAATCATCAAAGAAATTCAGTCTCTTATTTTAAGGTCTTGACCTCTTTGGAGGATAAACAGAGCTACTTCCAGCAAAGGAAGGAAAGTGAAGAGAGCTCATAATTTAATGTCAAGTATGTCAGTTTAACTGGAAATGTTCAAATCTTAATAGACTGTAAATCAGGAGATCCTATGACATAGTAATTGAGTTAACATTAGCCTTTCACCTTCATAAGCTCGGGGATGAATCTGACCTAGGTTAAGGGGAAGAAATTCCATTAATTTTCAGGTGTCCACTGGTCTGTGACCCAAAATTGCATTAGCCCCACTTTGGTTAGAGATGGTTTACAGTCAGAGAATTCTAAACACCCTAGGTCACGTTTTGAAATCACTCTTATATGTACTGACAGTGGAAGGTGTTAAGAAACAGAGGAACATTAACTCAAAAGACATCATCCACTCTGGAAGCATATTTTAAAAATAAGGTAAATTTCGAAATATAATCAACAGGATTTTTCAAAATAAATATCTAACAAATATAATGTATTTTGTATCATATTGTTTTATAGTACTAATATTTACAATAATAATTTTTAAAGTTAATTTTTGAGAGACAGAGAGACAGAGCACGAGCAGGGGAGGGGCAGAAGGAGAGGGAGACACAGAATCCAAAGCCAGCCCCAGGCTCTGAGCTGTCAGCACAGAGCCAGATGTGGGGCTCCAACTCACGAACTTAGAGATTATGACCTGAGCTGAAGTCCAATGTTTAACCCACTGAGCCACCCAGGCACCCAAATTACAAAATTTTTAAACCATATAGTCTTTCATCCCATGTGTTGTGGGTATCAAATACACGCCCACAGTAGAGAACTTGAACTGATAAGTAATGGGAAAATAAAATGGACTAAAGTACATGTAAATGTGTTCAAAGTACATGTAATAAAATAAATGCAAATTAACCTGGAAGGCGTATCATGTTTTACCAACAGATGAATAAGAGTACTCACTGTTATAAAAGCAATCACTTTCATAAATGAGTGAAATAGGTATAAGTGGGGGATGTGAAGGCAATCACCCCATTGATTGCCAAGGTTGATTCGGCTGATCTAGCTGGCTAGACAGGTGTCCCTTTCCTCCTTCACTGCTCCACGTGTATCCCTCCCCAGGCTGCATGCTGGGTCGAAGACCTTCACTGATAGAGGATGACCATTTTTTGGTCAAGGGTATATGAGTGTCTGAGCTCCCCCTGCTAGAACATCCAAACAAGTTCTCAAGGTCCCTTTGGAGGAGAATGTAGGGTAATCAAGCTTCCAGGACTCCAGACATATCCAAACAAGGAGCTGAATGTGACAGTCTGCCTTTTAGGAAAGAAAGAAGAAAGAAAGAAGAAAGAAAGAAAGAAAGAAAGAAAGAAAGAAAGAAAGAAAGAAAGAAAGAAAGAAAGAAAGAAAGAAAGAAAGAAAGAAGAAAGAAAGAAAGAAAGAAAGAAAGAAAGAAAGAAAGAAAGAAAAGAAGCGTAAGTTGATAAAACTTCTCAAAAATGATTTATCAGTATATTCCCACATATATTAAACATTTAATACTCTTCACCAGATTGTTCTCCTTGAAGGAAACTTTCTTAAGAAAATTATTCAAACATAGATCTATGAGAAAAGTATATATAGCATATTTGATTCAATATTATTACAACGATAAAAAGCATCCAAAAATCTAAAACTACAATAAAAGAATAAAATTAAGATAGAGTGTTATCTATATAATGGAAAATGATGCAACAAATAGCAAAAGGTTAGGAATTATATCATGAAAAGGAAAACAGTGGTGGGATAATCATTATGGAAAAATGTAGAATAAAATTGCTTTAAAACATGATCTCAAAGTTGTTAAATAAAATTTGAACCTACTTTAGAAAAAAGCTAGAAGGGAGTCAAATACATTTTTAATAGTGAGTATTGTTGGGGTGCCTGGGTGGCTTAGTCGGTTGAGCTTCCGACTTTGGCTCAGGTCATGATCTCACGGTCTGTGAGTTCGAGCCCCATGTCGTGCTCTGTGCTGACAGCTCAGAGCCTGGAGCCTGCTTCAGATTCTGTGTCTCCCTCTCTCTCTCTGACCCTCCCCCATTCATGCTCTGTCTCAAAAATAAATAAACATTTAAAAGAAATAGTGAGTATTGTTAACTTTGAGATTGTGGGAATGTGTATTTGTGATGTTTTAATTTGGAAAATTAATACAATGAGCATATTGTACTTTAATATTAAGAAATTAGGACATGCCTATTAAAAACGTTTTATTTCCTATCCTTTTGCTTCAGAATGGCCCAGTAGCTAAACCAAACATGAAAAGTTCAAGTATGATAGTTAAAAAAATTGCTTGTACAGTAGCAGATAAAATTTTATAAAAATTAGTCGTCTTAAGAGCTATCATGCCAGAAAGAGTAAACACAAAATGTCATAAGTAAAATTACATTTTTCTTTGGTTCTAAAGTTATTATTATAAGCAATTTAAGTTAAGTGTATAAATCATAAACTAAATCTACAAGCTGGAAATTCTTTGGCTCATTATACATTATTCGGTTGCTCTTTCTACATGGGAGAGCGTTCTCCCCTCTCCCTGCTGAACTCAAGCGTTGTATAGTGTAAGCTTAGCGGGATCTTCTACTATTTTAGGTCAAAGAGGCTGGCTGATAATAAAACAATAAATGAGACTCCATGACTAACTTAACCATGCATATTTGGTGAGGCACAGGACAATTTTCTTCCCATACAGTTAAGGATATTTTGATATTATGGTTAAATAAGTGTCATTAGTCACAATTAACAGTTGCATAATCCTAATTATAATTCTCCCCATTGATACTTTTTATGCTTAAATGGATACATGAACTACTCAAGACTCAGTGACATATTAGAAGGTCAGAGGCAAACCATACACCCAAGGAAAGCCCTCTATAATGACTTTCTTTTCAAATTACACTTACTCCTTTCACTTCTCTGACTCAATCATTAGAGAGTAACAAAGCCTATAAGGTAAGCCATGGGCCTTTTCCATGTTTAGTCAATGACAACTTTAATTAACTGTCAAAATCAGAGTGGTGATAATGTTAATAAAAATATTTGGAGGGAAAGTTGGCACAGAGTCTGGATATAAAGGAAAAGAGTATAAACAACAACAATAACAACAAAAAAACAGAAAATGACCTTCACTTTTTTTTCACCTCTTGAAACAAGAATTTGAGAGAGAGTTGGGAAAGAGTCACCATAGCAAAAGAAGTGATAGAAAAAGGTCAAAAGATACACTCTTCCAGAGAGAAAAGGAATGGATTTTTAGCATATGTGTATTTTAAAAGCCCTTTTTACCTTCTCTGTACCTAAGAGAGCTTTTCAAATGTTCCAAGAAGCTGCCTGGATGCACTTACCTGGTAACAGGTGGACAGAATGAGGCATCAGTCTCAGAATGTCACTGCATATTATGTTTCCAATATGCTCTTCTAGTTTTAGCAAGTCGGCTGCAATGAAGGTGCAAAACAAACACATTTTAGGCTGCCTCTGATTAAACTAATGATAAACCAATAACTGCTGTTAGAAGAGGAAAAAAAAATACTAAAGTTCAGGCTGTTAGGATGCATTCCATCTCCAGTTAAAGATTTTCACGCCCGATAAGATTTCATTTAAAGCAAAGATTAAGCCATATGTCGTTTTAGTCATTGATATTTTAATTTGCATATGCCGATCTCATGTATAAGAAAACTGTTCTAAATCCGTAGAGTGGGTGGTACTTAGCAATTCAGGGGAAATGCAGATTGGTAGTCAAATGACTTAGAACGCAGTGGCTTTACAGAAACCTAAATGTTGGTGATTGATTCTTCCCTTCTGTTACATGAAGGTGCCCTCTTTATACCCTCTGCCCAACCACTTCCCACCAAAGCCAATGAGACAGAGGACAGGTGGCATTCCTAGTAGAATGTGTTCACTTGCCTAGTTCTCTTTTCACCCATCTATTCTTCCAAACATCCTTCTAACCGATGCATTTTAACAGCATACAGCAAACAGAGTTAGTGGTTGAGGCTGGACAAGTTAAGAAAACACAATAAGTTAGACATTTTCGCTTAAAGATCTGCTTCAGTGGAAGTCTGGACAATGCAATGAGAAAAGAGCTGTAGCAAAAGCAAATTCTCTCGTTGGCGGAGACCTGCAGTGACGGTAGTGAATGCTCAATTATACACAAAATAAACTGTCCTGTATTTTGATTTTAATAATACAATTATACTATTGGTACCTCTTTTATGTTGCAAACACATAGGCTGGTGAAACTGTGAAACCTTACAAAATTTAGGTTTTGGGGGGCATTTGCTTTGGATTTTGGTATCCAAACATAAAAACCATCTTCCATGAGATTAGGAAAGAGGACACCAGGTATCTTTCAACTCGTGACCATAACCCACGTCAAAATCAGTTCCAACATTTCTGTACCTCTAGTGATAAATCACGAATTTAAAATACATGTATATATGTATGAATTCATCTATGTATTCATCTACATATATGTATATATTTTAAATATATTTATTAAATATTGATATGGCTACATATATATAATAACTAATATTTCCTGGATATCTTAAAGCATGATTTTAAAATGCCAAACCTGAGGCAAACAGGATTATTATTTAAAGTTATCATTAAATAAGTAATTTTTTTAAATTTTTCTTTCCTCTCCATGTTCATTTATGTAATTAACAATAATGGGCACACTCACTCAGTTGTGTGTTGCTTTATTGATAGAAAAGACATGCCGTTTTATGTAATAAAATTGTGTAAACATCTCTCACAAAACCTATGCTCTCTCGCTCCTCTTTTATTTACATATCCAACTGATAAATCAGGACAAAGATGAAAGCCTGTTAACACTTACCATAGACCTTAGAAAAAGTGATTTTTCCCTCATGAAAATATGACAAAGAACCATTTTTCACATTTGCTGAATGAGAAGTAAACTAATCTCTTTCTGTTTAGACACCTGTGTTTTCCCGTATTGATGCAGTCTGAACTGTTGTCCTTGGTGCTAAGCAAACTTTAATTTGGTATGACCTCCAGCAGGTCTGCTTTTAAATCTGTAAAAATGCCAGCTATAAAATCACTTGCTCAAAGACCTCTGCCTGGGGGTAAAAATAGCCACCTCACATTAAGGATACCTGGAGTAAAAAGACACCAAACAATGGCTTACTGTATTTCAAAGACCAAGTAGGCACTGCAACATCAGTAGTATCTTGTTCCAAACTGCGTCCAATGACACGTCACAAGCATGCATACAGTTTAAATATTTGCCAGTTTCTCCGACATTTTGTGTGCTCAGTTGCACCCTTCAAGAAGTTGAATCTCATGGTGCGGCTATCGGTCTCACATTTGACGGTCAAGGAAAATATTCCTTTTCCAAAAGAATTAGTGCAACTTGTTGAAAGACGTGAAAAGGGATGTCACCCCCAAATATCAAGTAATCTGTGAAACGAATTTAGAAATACTAAAGAGAGCTTAATGTTGATTTCAATTTTTAAGATTTACACGAGAAACTCTACTGTTGTTGACCCATGACCTCTCCTATCAATTGCATTTGGTAGCTCCATCATTTGCCTTGCTGAGCAGCGACTGCTTTTCTCCTCCTTTCTCTGCATGTCCAGTTTCCTTTGTCTCCTAATATTGCTCTCTAATCATTTCTCCATCATCTCCATTCTCCACCCCCCCCCACCCTGTGCCCATTGCTCATCATGCCTCACTGATGGCAGATCTAGCCCATACCTACCTCTCTCATTTTTTCAGAGTTCTCTGCTTTTTCTTTATGTGATAGCAACACTGGATTCAGTTCAATTCCCTCAACATCCATTTGGTTTAGTTATTCATCCTTAATGGCCATCTCTCCATTTGCCTATTATTATTATTATTTCTAAGAGGGAGCTCAGAAGTAAATCTTCTCGGATTTCCTTCACCTTTAGTTTTATGGCCCTCCTGTGTACTCCTGTAACATCAAGTCCATCCCCATTATTATAGTTAATACACTGAATTGTAATTATTAGCTTCAGTGTCTGAGCTTTTTGAAAACATGGATTTTCTTTATTGTTCCCAGTACCAAGTAAGAGTTTCTTGAATGAATAAATCCCCCAGTTGCAGAATTTATAATGGATACTTTTCTATTAATCATTTAATAAGAAATAAAATTTTTATGGGGTGCCTGGGTGGCTCAGTTAGTTAAGCGTCCAACTTCGGCTCCAACATGATCTTGCAGTTGACGAGTTTGAGCCCTGTGTCCGGCTCAGTGCAGACAGCACAGAGCCTGGAGCCTGCTTCTGATTCTGTGTCTCCCTCTCTCTCTGCCTCTCCCTGCTCATGTTCTGTCTCTCTCTGTCTCAAAAACAAAGGTAAACATTAAAAAAATTTTTTTAAAGAAATAAAAATTTTAGAAAAAATACTTACATATTTTCTTCATACCTACATATCTTCCAGTCAAAGGAAGAGCCTACCTCTCAATACTTGAAAGGAAAAGCTAAACCATATGACTTGATTATCTAAGGGAAGTTGGGCTTGTATGGAATAGTCTTAATGGAGCAAAGAGCTGATCTTGTACAAGGCTATTAGAGGTGATGGGTCGGTGATCTTTCAGAAGCAAGAGTGTGGCTCCTAGAGCCAGCTGTTGCTGACAGCTGACTTTCACTCGTGGGGGTGGCAGTAAGCAATGGGCTTTTGGAAGCATGGTTAATTATGTGAAGTTGTCTCTAAATGATTAGGATCTAAAATCAATAAAAATTGATTCAGGCAACAGTTTTTTCCCCTCTCTTGAGCATATGACTGTTTTATTCTCCCTGTTGGCAATGTCCTTTTTTCACATCCTTGCACCTGTTTAAGAATGCCAAAGTATGTGCTTTTAGTGTCCTACTTAGATGCCATTCTTTTCTATTCACTAAAGTAAGTTCTCCAAGACGTTTAAGTATGCAATAAGAATGCTATTTTGCTACATATACTCGAAGGCAGCATTGCAAAATTTTAGGAAATGTAAGTAACACTTTATTCACAGAACATTCGAGTTACCTCTCACCATTATACCCTTTAAGTTTTTTTTTTAATGTTTATTTATTTTTGAGAGAGAGAGAGAAGACAGAGCACAAGTGAGGAAGGGCAGAGAGAGAGAGGCAGGCACAGAATCCGAAAGAGACTCCAGGCTCTGAGCTGTCAGCACCAAGTGCAATGCAGGGCTCGAACCGATGAACCATGAGATCATGACCTGAGCCAAAGTTGGACGCTCAAACGACTGAGCCACCCGGCTACCTCAATTATATCCTTTTATTTACTGAGGTTTTATTGGCTAATACAATAAAAGGTGGTTTTATTGGTTCATTTTGTTGTTATGCCCAACAAAACTTTTTTTCCACATGGCACAAAGATTTTATTGGTCACCTATGGCAGGACTTACATGTTCCTCACTCCAATCTTTCTATACACTCCATAATAAATTCACTTCTCCAGGAACTCATGTGTCTCACATTCGTCACAATTCATCCAAATATATGACTTTGATGGGAGGCCTTCTCCAGCTAAAATAATTCATTGATTCCTTTATTTACACAGTTCATTAAATATTATTTAATCAACATATTATTATTACATTCAATATTTTTTCATGTACAAGTGATCACACCTCAAATAGACTGCTGATATTCTATGAACACATATTACCCTATGGAAAAGCACTTTGAAAAATATTTTAAGCTATTATTATAGCTTATTATATCTAGTGCAATACAATCAATTTATGTACAGAATTATTTTAGACAAAAAGTAAGAAAACTATATATATGTAGTATAACACATGTACCTAGATACATACACGCAGGTACAGGGAATATGGGATATGAAGCATAATAGAAAAAGGAGCTAAAGAATATGATCTTTCTTTCATAGCAATAAACTAAGTTGCTATCTGAAAATATTGGTAGCTCGCTACTACCCCAAATTGCTTGTAAGTGTAATGATAATCTTTTGGTAGAGAGAGTAATAAAGGAAGCAAAAATAATAATTGAAACCAAGCTTCAGTTGAAAACTTATGAGAATTCCCATCTTACCATTTGGAATTATAAATTCAAGATTTATTGCCATTTACTAAATCTTTTAATTTATCATCACAAACAAAAATGTCTTGGCTGTAATTCATACATAGAATGTGAAATTTAGAACAAATAACCAAAAAAAAAAAGAAACTATAAAAGAACTCACACTTAAATTTGGTTTTCACTTTTTTGTATTAATTTTAGAAAAAAAATAGACTTTAAGCATAAAGTCTACAATGAATACGTTTCCCCCCATGCCACTCAAGATTTTGAAGGGTGTTTTAGCCTTAGATAACCCAAATATTGCAACCTACCATCTAAAACATAACAAATATATTTTGCTAGAACAGATTTACTCCATTAATGAGGCAAGAATTACAAGGCAACAATCTAAGAGCACTATTAATTTATAAAATCTGTTTCATGGTCTATCTATCTACTTTACCAAAAAGTGTGTGATCTGTATAATTTAATTTTCTTTTAAAGCAAATACATTAAAAAGGTAATTAACATATTTGCATTAAAACATTATCTAGGGGATTCTAACATTTCTTCTGAATTTCCCTTGTCTGGCAGATGCACCAAATATGTAACCACAGGTGGAGTGGTTCCCCCAGAGAGAGATCCAGAAAAGAGTGTGTGACTCCTGCATGTTGGACAACTGAGAAAACACCCACACTGAAATGGGTAGAAAAGGCTGAAACATCTTCTGGCCATAAACTCTACCTGGGTACAGTGACAGACAATTGGGACGGAACCCCTAATTCCCAGCTTTTCCCTGAGGAGGAGAAGATTTGGACCACACATCTAGTCCTTAAACTTTTAAACCTGTCAACCAGTGGCTGGGACCCCAAATTGCTTAGCTCTGAAAGCCAATGACTTTGTGCTCATGAGTCCCACACAACTATAACAAACAAAGAAGGAATTAACTGTAATGCTAGCACTCACCGTGGTTCAGCACAGAGGGGACCATCTCCCAGTTTTTCCTTGCAAGGGCTTTGACTGCATACATCCCAGCTGCTGCCTGAGGGTTTAGCTACTAATCAGCCAGCATCTGGGTGCTTACCACAAGCTTCCCATTGGGAAACTTGCAAAAGTCTAAGCACACTTCTCACTACCAGGAGCCATTAGTAGCAAAGATGGAAGATTGGATAATCACAAAAGTTTCAGAAACAAGCAGGAGCTCAGACCAGACTGATTGACAAGGTTCCTTTACACATGACCAGTCTGTCAAACCTGGAAGGGGTGACTATTTTATTTAGTATTCAAAAAGCAACATAAAGAGACAAGGAAAATCAAAACACCAGATGAAAATATTAAAAACAAAAGCAGATAAATCTCCAAAAACTGATCTTAATGAAATGGAGATAAATGATTTACCCAGAGTTCAAATGATCACAAATATGCTCACCAAGATTATGAGAAATGCATGAATAAAATAAGAATTACAACAAAGAGATTATATTAAAACCTCTACCAAACAGAAATCATAAACCTAAAAAATACAAGAACTGGGCTAAAAATTCAATGAAAGAGTTCAACATTAGTCTACATTAAGCAGAAGAAAGAATCAGTGAACTTAATGACAAAGAAGTGGAATTCATCCAATCAAAGGAACAAAAAGAAAAGGAAAAATGGAAAAAAAGTAAAGACAGCTTAAGAGATTTATAGAATACCATCAATAATACCAATATTGGCTTTTTATGGGTCCCAGAAGAAGAAGAGAGAGAGAAAGGAACAAAAAACTTATTTAAAGGATAATGACAAGAAACTTCTTTAACTTGGAGGAAATGACAGACTCCAGATCCAGGAAGTCCAAAAAAATACCAGATAAGGTGATTCTAAAGAGACCCACATCAAGATATATTATAATTAAACTGTCACAAGTTAAAGACAAAGGGAGAATTTTTAAAAATAGCAGGAGAAAAGCAACTTGCTACATATAAGAAAACTCCAATGATTATTAGTGGGAATTTTTGGGGAAGTTTTGCAGACCAAAAAAGAATGGGTTTATATACTCAAAGTGCAATAAATAAATAAATAAAATAAACAACAGGAACAACAAAAGCTGTCAATCAAGATACCCTAACTGGCAAAGCTTACCTTTGGTATTAAAGGAGAGCTCAAGAGTCACCCAGGAAAACAAAGGCCGAAGGAATTCATTGCCATAAGACTGGCCTTACAAGAAATGTTAAAGGGAGTTCTTCAGGTTGAAATAAAATAAAATCAGTAACGGGAAAACACATAAACGTATAAAAATCACCAGAAAGGGTAATTGGTAGTTATTTTCAGAATACTTTAATACTGAAATAGTGGTGAGCATATCACTTAAAATTCTAGAATAAAGGTTAAAAGACAAAAGTATTGAAATAACTGTAATGATAACAATTTGTTAGCAGATACACAGTATAAAAGGAAGAAAATTATGACATTAAAAACATAACATGTATGGGAGGATTGTAAAAATGTAGAGATTTAGTATGTATTTAAAGTTAAGTTGCTATGAGTTTAAAATAGACTGTAATAAATATATTTCATGTAAGCCTTACAGTAACCATGAAGCATAAATATATGGTTGATTCACTAAAGATAAAGAAAAAAGAATCAAATACTATCACTACAGAAAATCATCAAATCACAAAGGAAAAGAGCAAGAAAGAACACAAGAGAAAAAGGAATGAAAGTCAGAAAACAATTAACAAATGCCAATAATAAGCCTATATTTATCAATAATTGCTATACATGTAAATGTACTAAATTCTCCAGTCAAAAACATAGAGTGGCTTAATGGGGGGGGGGGGGGTAAAAACGAACTGCCCATATGCTGCATATAAGAGGCTCACTTCCGATGCAAGGACACATGTAGACTGAAAGTAGATATTCCACCCAAATAGAAACAAACAAGCAAATAAAAAATACAAGGATAGCTCTCTTATTTAGAGAAAAATAGACTTCAAGGCAAAAATGTTACCAAGAAACAAAGGCCATTATATAATGATAAAGGTGTCAATTCTTCAAGAGGATATACAATTATAAATATTCATGCACCCAATTGTATACACTCTTGAAGAATTGACTCTTTTATCATTATCAAATATATAACAAATCTTATCAGATTTAAAGGAGAAAATAGTTACCAATGCAATAACAAAAGGGGACTTTACTACTGAATTTCCAACAGTGGCTAGCTTGAGCATCCAAATAGAAAATTAATGAGGAAACATTGAAGTTAAACTACATATTACACCAGATAGGCCCTGAAGACATACTCAGAACATTCCACCCTAAAGTGCCAGAATATGTTGTTTTTTTTTTTTCAAAAACATGTGGAACATTCTCCAGGAAAGATAACACATTAGGCCACAAAAACAATATTAATAAATTTACAAAGAATGGAATCCTATCAAGTATCTTTTTTTTTAATTTTTTTTTTTAACGTTTATTTATTTTTGGGACAGAGAGAGACAAAGCATGGATGGGGGAGGGGCAGAGAGAGAGGGAGACACAGAATCGGAAACAGGCTCCAGGCTCTGAGCCATCAGCCCAGAGCCTGACACGGGGCTCGGACCGTGAGATCGTGACCTGAGCTGAAGTCAGGCGCTCAACTGACTGCGCCACCCAGGCGCCCCAAGTATCTTTTCTGACAACAATAGCATGAAACTAGAAACCAATTGCAAGAGAAAGCTGGAAAATTCACAAATATGTGGAGATTAAACAACATGCTCCTAAATAACTAATAGGGCAAAGAAGAGATCTTAAAGAAAATCAAAAAGCTTCTTGATATAAATAAAAATAGAAAGAAAACATACCAAAGTTTATGGGATATAGCAAAAGCATTTCTGAAAATTTATAGTGATAACTGCCTACATTAAGAAACAAGGAACATTTCAAATAAACAACCTAACTTTTCATCTCAAAGAACTAGAAAAAGAAGCATAAATAGCCCAGAGTTCATAGAAGGAAGGAAACAACAAATAGCTGAGTGGAAATAATTGAAATAAAGACTAGAAAGCCAATAGAAAAGATCAACCAAATGAAGAGAGGTTTTTAAAAAGATAAAATTTTGTAAGTCTTATGCTAAAGTACCTTAGGAAAACAAGACTCAAATACATAAAATCAGAAATCAAAGAGTAGATATTAACAACTGATAACACAGAAACACTAAGAATCATATGAAATTATTATAAATAATTATATACCAACAAATTATATAACTTAGAAGCAATGGATATAGTCCAAGAAACATACAACTTACCAAGACTGAATCATGAAGGAACAGAAAAATTTGAGCAGACCAACTGCTAGTGTGCAGATTAAATTAATAATCAAAAATCTCCCAACAAGTTCCAGGACCAGATGACTTCATGAGTAAATTCTAACTAAACATTTAAAGAAGGGTTAATATCAATACTTTGCAAACTCTTCCAAAACAACGGAAGATGAAGGAACACTCTCAAACTCATTTTATGAGGCCAAAATTACCCTGATACCAAAGCCAGATGCTACAAGATACTACAAGAAAAAGAAAATTACAAGCTAATACCATTGATGAATATGGATACAAAAACACCAAATTTAATGGTACATTAAAAGGATCATACATTGGGGCGCCTGGGTGGCGCAGTCGGTTAAGCGTCCGACTTCAGCCAGGTCACGATCTCGCGGTCCGTGAGTTCGAGCCCCGCGTCAGGCTCTGGGCTGATGGCTCAGAGCCTGGAGCCTGTTTCCGATTCTGTGTCTCCCTCTCTCTCTGCCCCTCCCCCGTTCATGCTCTGTCTCTCTCTGTCCCAAAAATAAATAAAAAACGTTGAAAAAAAAATTAAAAGGATCATAAATCATGATCAAGTGGAACTTATTTCAGAGATTCAAAGAGCATTCAGCATCACAAATCAGCCAATGTAATATACACTACATTAACAAAATAAAGAATAAAAATCATATGATCATCTCAATAGATGGAGGAAAAAAAACCACATTTGACAGAATTCAGCATTCTTTCATGATAAAAATTCTCAACAAAATGGATATAGAAGGAATTTACTTTGACATACTAATGGCCATATATGGCAAGGACAAATCTATCATCACACTTACAGGTGAAGAGCTAAAAGCTCTTTTCTTCTAAGAGATCAATAACAAGTTGAAGATGGCCACTCTCACCACTTTTATGCAGCATCATACTGGGAAATACCAGTAGAAGTTAGGCAAGGGGCGCCTGGGGGTCTCAGTTGGTTAGGCATTGGCTCTTGATTTCAGCTTAGGTCATGATCTCACAGTTCATGGGATGGAGCATTTTGTTGGGTTTGGCGCCTGCAGTGAGGACCTTGATTGGGATTCTCTCTCTCTCTCTCCCTCTCTCTCTGTCCCTCCCCCAGTGCTTTTCTCTCAATAAATAAAGCTTTTTTAAAGAAGTTAGGCAAGAGAAAGAAATAAAAGGTATTCAAATTGGTAAGGGAAAGCTAAAATTGTCTCTGTTTGCAGATGATATGACTTTATGTTGAGAGCCCTAAAAACTTCAGCCAAAAACTTAAAACAAATAAACAAATTTAATAAAGTGTGGGATACAAAATCAATATACAAAAATCAGTTGCATTTCTACACACTAATAATGAGCTATTAGAAAGAGAAATTAATAAAAAACTATCTCATTTACAATAGCATCAGAAAGAATGGAATACTTAATAAATTTAACCAGGGAGGTGAAAAATCTGAACACTGAAAACTATGAAATATTGATGAAAGCAATTGAAGAAGATACAAATAGATGAAACATTGTTAAAGGGTCCATACTACCCAAACCTATATACAGATTCAGTGCAGTTCCTATCAAAATTTCAATGATATTTTTTAAAGAAATAAAAAAATATATAAATCCTAAATTCATATGAAATCACAAAATACCTCAAATAACCAAAACAATCTTTAGAAAGAAGAATAAGTCTAAAGGCATCCTTTATTCCTGAATTCATCCTTACTTCCTGAATTCAGACTACGTTGTGAACTATAGTAATCAAATCAGAGTGGTATTGGCATAAAAACAGACACAAAGATCAATGCATTAGAACAGAGAGCCCAGAAATAGACCAATCCATATATGGATAATTGATTTTCAACACGAACACAAAAAATTTACAATAAAAAAGATAATTTCTTCAGTAAATGCTGTTGGAAAAAACTGGATAGCTACATGCAAAAAAGAATGAAACCGGACCCTTATCTTACACCACTCACATAAATCAACTCAAAATGGATTGAAAACTGGAGCATAAGATCCCAAACCATAAAATGCCTAGAAGAAAACATTGGATGTAAGCCCCTTGATATCTGTATTTGCAATTAGTGTTTGGATTTGACACCAAAGAAAAGGCAACTAAGCAAAAATAATTAGGCAGGACTACATCAAACTAAAAAGCTTCAGTGCCTCAAAGGAAACCATCAGCAAAATGAAAAGGTCAACTATGACATGGGAGAAAATATTTACAAACCACATATCTGATAAGGGGTTAATGTGTAAATTATGCAAGGAAACCATGTAACTGAATAGCATAAAAACTAAGTGATTCCATCAAAAAATGAGCAAAGGACCTCAATAGACATTTTCCAAAGAAGATATACAGGCACACGAAAAGATGTTCAGCACCATTCATCATCATGGAAATGCAAATCCAGACCACAATGAGATAAGCCTTCACACCTGTTAGGATGGCCATAATCAAAAAGATAAGAGTTAAAAAATTCTGGTGAGACTGTGAGGAAGAGGGATCTCTTGCACACTGTTGGTGGGAATGTCAATAGGTCTAGCCACTATAGAAAACAATGGAATTATGGAAAGGCCAAATATGGAAGTTTCTCAAGAAATTAAAAATATACCTACACATATGATCTAGCAATACCACACGAGGGTATACCTGCAAAGGGAAGAAAATTACTATTTCAAAGAGATATTTATGCTCTTGTGTGTATATATGCACACACAGTGGAATATTATTCAGCCTCTAAAAAGGAGGAACTCCTGCCATTTTTTTACAACATAGATGAAAGCAAAGGATGTCATGCAAAGTGAAATAAGCCAGACAACGAAGGACAAACTGCGTAATATCACTTTTTTTTAAGTCAAACTCATAAAAACTGAGAGCAGAATAATATTTGACAGGGACCAGAGGGTGAGGAAAATAAGGAGACTGGAAAAGAGTACGAACTTCCAGTCATAATATGAATAAGGTTGGAGAGTTGAATCCATAACATGGTGATTATAGTTGACAGTACTGTAGTATAACTGAAATTGGGTAAGAAAATAGAACTTAAATGACCCCACTAAATAAACAAACAAACAAACAAACAAATAAACAAATAAGTAAAAAGTGATGCATGTGTTAGGTAACAATGGTGGGAATCCTTTTACAATGTATACATATATCAAATCATCACAAAGCACACTTAACATATATTACAATTTATTTGTAATTCCTCCAAATGGCTAGAAAAAATCATCTAGGGCCAATTTTTAAAAAAGGGGGTGGGAGAGAGGGGAAAGTGGGTGATGGGCATTGAGGAAGGCACCTGTTGGGATGAGCGCTGGGTGTGGTATGGAAACCAATGTGACCATAAATTTCATATTTAAAAAGAAAATGAACTCCTGCTTTGCTGCTTTTTTGCATCTCTAGGAAAAAAAATGTTTGTGAAAAATTGAAATGATCTTTTAAACAAAGTGTGAAGACTATTGGCATTTTGTCTTCCTGTGTCTATACTGGGATGGCGAGATTCGACAGACCTAATTTTACTGTATAATCTCCTATACATCAGGTCTGGCAGGTCTAACTTTAGTTTTTGCTTCGTTCTGCATAAACAAGGAACATGGCATATGGCATTAATCCTGATTTCACGAAGAACTTGAAAGAGTTTCATAGGTTTATCATAGAACCAGTTGACAAGTTCAAAAATATAGGCCCTTCATCTGCCACTAAAATGACTCTGAAATTAGTTTGAGCACCTAATAAGTTCGGATAACACTTCCCTCTCTTCTCAAAACACAACCCGGGAGGAAAAGCAAATTTGAAACAGCCTCAACGTTTGGTGTCTTTCAGAAGATGCCCCAAAATGTGAATGGATGCCTGTTTGTCCAAATTATTTTTCCACCGAAATGTAGCATAATCATTAATGCATGAAAGAGTGTCTTCTTGCCCACAGTTCTTACATGCTGTGCTGTAAGGAGGAAGATGAAAAGGAGAAGGGAGAAAAGCCGTGATCTGTTAGCTCCCTCACTTCGAAAAGCCTCAAATCAAGAAAATGACATGTAGCTTCTTTTACAGTGGGATCAAAAGAAACCTACAGACAGCTGTGTTTTTGTGCACATGTATTTTTTTAAGCAAGTTTATAGTTCGAATTTTAGGTTTCAAAGACCAGATGTGGGTGATAATAGAATCTCCCACGTATACTTGAGAGGAAGAATGAAGGACAAAGGAGTTGCTTTACCAACTGAAAGCACATTTATTATTTATTTAGTTAGTTATTTAGTTATTTAGTTAGTTATTTTTAAACCCCAAACTGTAATGGTAGAATATCACACAACAGGAAATCATTTAAAACCATTAAAATCCACCAACCCCTTGGTTCCAAAAAGACAATATTCAGAGACACGCATAAAAAGGATAAGAGGATATGAGCCACACTTTAATCAGGTGGGCAGAATTCTCAGCGAGCTTGGCTTTGGACTTCTGCATAAAATATGACCCACTTAGGTTTTGTGTGTTTTTGTGTTTAGTTTTGTGCTTTTTCTTTAATTAAAAAAAGAAGAAAACATATGTACAGATGGGTTCTTTCCATATTTAGGGAGGGGCATGAGAAGCTGGGAAGAAGAGAAAAAAATAAAAGCACATATTTAAAGTAGTAGGGTTACAAAGGAGAGACAAGACAGGTGGAAAATAAAATGGAAGCAGTTTGGAAGGTGGAGGGTCAAACTTTGTAAAGGATCAAGGGTGAGAAAAGCAATAGCTTTGATGTATAACCAAGAAGAGTTTTTAAATGGAAACAAAGGAATATCTGTTTTCTAAAACCCTAACGGTATTTTTATTCCCTCTCTCACAATATTCAGTGTATCTTGACTTAATTTGATCAGCATCGCAACTCAAAGATGGAGAAAAGGTGTTGTAAAAAGCATTCCTGCAAGATACCGTGATTTTGATTAGCATCGCTTCTTAGATCTTCACTTTGCCTTTCACAGCTTTATTCCTGGTATACATATGAAAACACCTATGAAAATACACCTCTGGCAGACTCAAAAATTGTCGTTTAAATCTATTTCCAAAATATTATAATATTTTCATTGAAGGCCTTAACATTGGGTAACTACTCAATCCAAATTATGCCTTTGTTTCACTTAGGAGCTGGAGGAAAATGTTTACTCTTTAAGGAGTGCAAGACGATGTGCTTGGTTTCATATGCCTCCAGTATCATTAACTTTGTTTCCGAAAACAACTGCTGGAGTTCTGAGTTTCAACTTGGATATTTCTTAATTTGTTGGAAGGTTACTTTACAGGCCAGGCAAGGTTGTTGCTAAGAGTAAATTAAAAAACAAAAACAAGAACATCACAAGCACAAACTACAACTATGCCTTGGAATCAGGAACCATCAACATTACAATATAGGGTACTTACACAATTAACAAAGGAGAAAGGTCACTGATAGTTGACAAGACCTTCTGTCATATTTAACACCAAGATCTATATTAATAGTTCTAATTAATTAATAGAATAACTAGATAGAGGACAGAGAGGTGGACAAATGGACAGACAGATTCATAGATGATAGATAGATGGATACAGATATTGATATAAGTATATGCCTTTTTATTCTTATATGTTAGGTAGTAATTTATTGGAGAAATTGGAATTTAGGGAAATCCAAGGAACTTGTCCAATATCACATAGTTATGGAATGACATAAACTATTATCCCTAAAGCCCACTGTTTTTTTTTAATTTTTATTTTTACATTTATTTATTTTTGATAGAGACAGAGCACAAGTAGGGGAGGGGAAGAGAGAGAGGGAGACACAGAATCCGAAGCAGGCTCCAGGCTCCGAGCTGTCAGCACAGAGCCCAATGCGGGGCTCGAACTCACAAACCACGAGATCATGACCTGGGATGAAGTCGGACACTTAACCAACTGAGCCACCCAGGCACCCCGTTTTTTGTTTTTGTTTTTGTTTTTGTTTTTGTTTTTGTTTTTGTTTTTGTTTTAGTATCATGAATCAGTAAGTAGGTTCAAATAGCACACATTTGTTATTTCTTATGATTCTACAGGTCAGCCAGGTGGCTCCCTGTGACTAGGTTGACTCAACTGGTACAGAGCTAGAGTTCAGCTGGCAAACCGAGCATACGAGATTAGCTGGGGTAGGTAGCACTCCCTCCATGTGGTTCCAAGCCAACTTGGACTTATTCACATGATGGGAGAAGTGTTCCACAGATCAGTACAAGATGCAAACACAAACCCTCTTCAAGGCCTTGCTTCCGTCACGTTTGCCAGTGTTTCAACAACCAAATAAGTCAGAGGATCAAGCCCAGATTCAAGGGCATAGAAGGAGACTTCCTTTTGATGGGAGAAGTGGAAAATGGATAGACACAGAGGAATGGAAGATGTTATGGTCATTTTTGAAATCTACCAGACCATGGAAACTATGATGCCACAAAATCACACTCGCTGTTTGTATGAATATGTAGGTGTTGTACCGTTTATGATTACACATTGTGTATTTCTATGTGTTTTTTGCTTAGGGGGCTTATGAAGCAGTGAAAGGAAACAAGAAAAATGATTCCAATATCTTTTATATCTTATATGAAAGAACAAAAGCCATTAAGGAAGCTCAAACTAGAGTCTCACACGTGGTACTTGAAATGTCCCCACAATTGTATGTGTGTCCTTGTTTTTGCCTTTTCTTCATTTTGCTCCCCAGAGAACTGGCCCACACACTTTGTATTCTGTATCATTGCTAACATTTTAAAAAATATGGAAAGTACATGTAAAAATCTGGATTTCTGGCCTTATTTGAAATATCAAAAGATCTGGCAACGCTGGGCTCATATGGCCACATGACAACAATTCACTGAAGATGGGAGTTCTTTAAATGAGGTGAGAGATCCAGTTTACCACCCTCTGAAAGCATTTCCTTTTATTTCCCTCCTCACATGGAGGCTGAAGATTTTAGAAAGACAGGGCACAAAGTGGATGACTAGAGATTATTTTATTTTTTATTTATTTTTTTAATATGAAATTTATTTTCAAATTGGTTTTCATACAACACCCAGTGCTCATCCCAACAGGTGCCCTCCTCAATGCCCATCACCCACTTTCCTCTCCCACCCCCCCATCAACCCTCAGTTTATCTAGAGATTATTTTAAAATGCATTTCTAGCCTCAGTGATTCTTGCTGCAATTATCATCAAGACCAAAAGCCCCTTACCCCTGACTTAAGAAATAATACTACATGGTTAGTAATTAACATCATTAACATCTCTTGAACTTGGCATCATCAATTAATTAAAGGTAAGGTTTTGTTCTCTTGGGAATTTAGTAAATTGCATATAATAACTATTCTGTGTACCTGCCGGAGAGGGGGGGAGTCGGAAACCAAGATCACTTCACAGAGAGGCAGGAGACAAGAGCTTCAAAAAAATTCCGTCTCTAACTGTCAAATCTGAGCAAATCACTTATCACCAACCTATTTCCCCACCAGTTAAATCAAAATAATACAAAAAAGACTTCATAACCTTCCAGGGATGCCTTCGGTCTTAAAAAAAAATTTTAAAAAGACAGATGGAATGCACATATTTTCGGGGAGGAAGAGGGAGGGGAGCTGAGAATCTTAAAAGTGTGCCTCAGATTCTGTTAGGTTTAGTCATGCTATTTGAATTTAACAGCAGAATCAACACTAAGAATCTTTACCAGCATCTTGACTTGTCAAACCTGTACTAAGCAAAACGCTCAGGCTTATCTGATCGCACCTAGACTCAGGTGCACAGGTACTAGAGTGCCAGACAAGATCAGAGATTTTTTTTTTCCTCTCCTTTAGGCATAGTGCCATATACTTGACCAGACATATTTCCCAGCCCACCCCACCCCCTATTTGTTTTCTTTTTTTTTCTTTTTTTTGTTTTTTTAGCTGTACTGTTTCCTGTCTCAGCATTACAGAAAGATGACAACATTCTAAGTCTACCGTATGTAGGCTCACTCTCTAAGTCTATCTCGGGGGGTGGGGGGGAGGATGCACCCTATGAACAAGTAAAGGGTTTTTTGAACAATGTGTTCCTTCCATCTGAAACAAGTCTTTTTTAAAATCAGATTACAAATACATAGTGCTTTGAGTCTTGACACTTGAGTATGTTTCCATGAGGGTACCCCCAGCTCTGTGACTCTTTAGAGTATTCGGTGTTTGAAAAGAAGTCAAGGGGCACCTGGGTGGCTCAGTGGGTTGAGCGTCCGACTTCGGCTCAGGTCATGATCTCATGGTTTCTGGGTTTGAGCCCCGCATCGGACTCTGTGCTGACAGCTCAGAGCCTGGAGCCTGCTTCGGATTCTGTGCCTCCCTCTCTCTCTGCCCCTCTCCTGCTCACACTCTGTCTCTGTCTCTCTCAAAAAATAAACAACAAAAAAAATTAAAAATAAATAAATAAAATAAATAGAAGTCAAAAATCAAACTTGGGGAAGCAAATATTTACTTTCTACAGCTAACTTTATATCTGGTTTTGGTTTCATAGGTTGTAGTGGATTAAAGATGGCCTCCAATTCTTCGTTACTTATTCTTTTGAAAGGGTTAGTCTGTTCCTCTTCCTCTTGAATTTGGGCTAATATGATGACTGGCTTTGACTATCAGAATAGGGAATGACTAACAGAATGAGGCTTCGACTATACTGAAGTGAAGCCAGGTAACTCATGAGGTCAAGCCTTAAGTGATTTGAAGTGTCTACTCTCATCCGTCCTGGAATGTTCCTTCTTGAAACTCAGCCACTATGCTGTGAAGAAGTCGAAGTAGCCAACAGAGAGAGCCACGTGAAGGACAATGGAGGTCAGCTTGAAGTCATAGCCCCTAGTCAACACCATCTGTTCAATGTATGAACGAGACCATTGGGACCTTCCAGCCTCCTTTGTGTCCCAGCTGATACTACATGAAGCAGAGGAGCCACAAGGTTGGACTCTGCCCACCTTCCTGACGTGTAGCATCATGAACAAATAAAATGATTGTCGATTTAGGCCACCAGGTTCAGTAGTAGTTTGTTTCACAGCAATAGAAATCTGAGCAAATGTCCCTCAAAATGTTTTTGGGGAGGCTGGTGGGAAATTGGTTACAAGAGGCTTATTCTCATTTACATAAATGTGATGGTGGTTAAGTTTTCTGTTTCCTCCTGAAGGAAGACAAGAAAATGGATGGTCGTCACATATTCTGTATTAATCTTAAGAATCTGACAAAGGGGGTCCAATGAACTCTTGACTTATGAAGGGTAGTTGCTTTTATTTACTCAGGCTCTGAGAAGGCATTCTTTTGTTCTCATGTGAACTAGTTTGTTTTGAGGAGAGGGTGTTGGGGGGTGGGGGGAGGCGGAGAGGTCAGCTCACTTACTTCCAAAGAGTAGCTCACTTTCAATGGTCCTCTTGAGATCCATCTGCAGTAACAGGGCTGGGACAAGCAAATCAGAAATGAGCAGTCTTATTTTCCTATATATTCTGTTGGCAGCAATCAGTGAAAAAAAAAAGAGCCTTATTAGTATCTCCTGTCTGAAATGGCTATGCTTACTAAAAGAAATCTAAAGTCCAACAAAGGTATGCAACAGTTCTGTGAACTCACACCCTCCTTGCTCGCGACCAGTAAATGAATCACGTAATTATCTTTCCTTTTATATGAACATTTCAATTGAGAATAAAACACACAGGGGTGCAGGCAGAAATTCAGGATGTAACTTTTTTTTCAAAACATAGTATTTCCAGCCTACATTATGGCATCTGTGTTCACCAACTCAAAGCATAACTTGGCAGTGAACACAAATACATTCACATAAGCAGACGAAGCCACAAGCATGAACAGGCTGATTTAAAAGCAGGGTTTTCAGTTAATGGGTGTATTTGGTGCAATGTTGACATCTACATTGTACTGGAAACTGTGGTTTTGGAATTACTTAGCTTCCCCACTGCTGTAAACTATCTTACTCTGCAAAACCTTCAGAGTGACAATACTTCTAAAATAGGTGTCAGGTATTAGCCATACCTTGTAAATAAGGGAAAGTAGAATCGTTTTATAAACCAGAAGGCTGAGGCACAGACAGACATTTGACAAAATGGGTTGGTGGTCACAGCCAGGACAAAATGCGGAGCGCTTATAACAATTTATATTCTTCTATTTTATCTCTTAGAGTTCTCAAAAACTGCTCCCCAATCGATCATTTCTGATGAAAACTCATGCACTTTGTTGGTTGATGGCTATAAATAACTTTCTTATTCTCTCTTTCTTTTGCCAAGTAATAAGCCATTTTACCCTCTCCACCCTGGGGAGTAAAATTCTCTTAACTTTCATCATCAACAAAACCGGAGTTAAAAATCAAGAGTATAATTAGTCTTGAATAATGCTTTAATTATAATGTAAAATATGACACCCAACAAAAGAAAGAAAAGCTCAGCCTGTTTTTTTTTACTTTCTTATGTATTTAATTCGTTAATAATGAATTAAATAGAAACCTTATTCAAATCTACATGGCATTTAATTGTGTACTAGGAATGCTTTTGCTTAAAGAATTTATAATACCACATAACTTTTCTGAGAGTTTACTATGCACCAATCGTTTTATGTGCTTTTTTCCCCCTCATTAATTCTTAATAAGAACACTCTCAGAAATTATTTTTTTGTCTTTTCTTGCTGTTGAGAAAACTGAAGCTTCATAAGTTCAAGTAGCTTGGCTACATGTTACTCTCAGACTTGAGACAGGGTTGGGATTTGAACCCAGACCTCACCAACTCAGGCTTGCTATCCTAACCCTCTTATTTACTGCCTTCCCATTGATGGTACTGACACCCGGGAAACCACCAGGCTTCTCTGGGTTCAGTGAGTAAGTGAAAACATCATTATTTTGCACCTGAGGTAAGTTAAAAAAAATCACTGATTGCTTGGGAAAACTGAAGCTAACTGGTCATGAGTGATTCTAGTAAAGAATCCTAAACTCATTCATAGTGGGATACTGAGTAGTTTGGAGACATTAGACTTTGGAAGTATAATTCAGTAAATATCGCAGCAAGAGAGTGACTACAGGTGAGCACAGATGTATTTTCTGTGTCATTTCATGAGTTCATATGGAAATGCCATGTGCTAGAAGGGTTGAAGCCTACTGCTAGAATTCCCACGGAAACTGTCTCCAGGCCCCATCATGCTGCTCCAGACAACATTCCAACACGCTGCCATGCAGCTCTGCGGTGGGGCTGGCCTCCTTATGCCTCAGGCTAAGGACCACGTCTGTGTTTGGCATCATCATCATGTGAGGCTTGGATATTTTCAGAATGATGGGATTAATCTGTGGAAAATTCAATTGGCCATGCCAGGAATTCTGGCAACGTTAGGCACTTGAAAAAAAAAATACAGCAACTTTGTAAAATCTGACCAGTCGGGTGAGTGCGTGCGTGCGTGCGTGTGTGTGTGTGTGTGTCAAGTAGAACACTTGTCCTTATTTGCCCCTTTAATTGGGTCTTATCAGCAACACGAGCAGTTGTCGTTCATCACCCTCTTCTTATTGTCATTGTCATTGCCCAGAAGTAGAACATCCAGCTGGCAACTTTGAACACTTGCTGTTTATGACCAAATTTATTTCTTTTTGATGGCAGACAAAAAGAAAAAAAGAATGGCATGTAGGAAACTAGTAACTGAAAAGAAGAGACATCCATTTTGGTAAGAGAATACTGCCCAGTTTTTAATGAGTAGTCAACATAACAAGGTCCCAGAATACTTAGTTACAAGTATATAATAATATACTTATTCCCCTACCTTGCAAATTAATTCGATTTTTGTGCGTACTCTTTCCTCATGCTTAATCTTGAGATGAAGAGGCTGTGACCTGCTTCTACATTATTTGAATATCACCCAAACACTTAACTTGTCTCTAGTCCACTTCCATCCTCACCCTAAACACCCAATGAGCCTGTGACCGTGAGCATCAACCCTGGGTCAGATGGCTTTATTTGAAGCCGTCTGCAACTGTAGGACTTGCAATGTACATTCCTTAAGGCCACATTTGCCTTCTCTTGAGGCAAAGTTTAGTTCTACAATTGTCTAGGTACTCAGTGATTATGGTACTGGGTTAAGTACTCAAGATCCAAAACATCAACCCTCAGATTACTAGTAATTCATGAAGTGAAGGGAAAAAACAATAAGTAGACCATGAAGCAGTGGCTGGCACACCACAAGAATTCCAAAAGTATGTGTAGAGAATGGGTGGGTTTGTAAATAAACAAATAAGACACTGTCCTCATTCTTCTGAGGGATAACTCAGAAAGAATAGGAATGGGTACTTTTGCAAACTGCAGTTCTGGAAGAATAGAGAGCCAGCTTGACAGGGGTGAACATGGTTGAGGAGCTGACTCATAACAGGTATTCCTTACTCCCCTGCAATTGACCAGTCTGACTCCCTAATATTCCAGGGAGTGTAGACTGGCTCTTACCGTGATGCATTAATGATAACCTTGCCCAGTGTCTGAAATAATAAGCAGACCTTTTCTGTTCAAATGAGTTTTACCACCTTAAAAAGATAGTAGTGAAGTTAAGTAGCCCAGTGCTTTAATACTCAAAAAGGCCACGACTGACAAGACATTTATTTCTATAGCATTTTGCTGATTTCAGTGAGTTCATATATATTTTTCTCAGCTGATTCTCAAGTGACAGAGAAACAAGCTGGGAAAATATGTATATCCTGTGGTATGGATGAGGAAACTAGGGGTCAGGAACTTTGGAAATAATAGGTTGTATTAGGCGGTAGAAACAGGGCAAAATATGAGTGGTATTTCATTACTGATTAGTAGGATTACATGACAGGTGATGGAGAATAAATTAACCCTAAGCCATATCTGAGGATATTTCAAACCCAAGAGATTTTTTGCAATTTAGATGTTGACAGCCACAACAATAAAATAAAATAAATGTGACAAGTTGAATCTATATTTCAAAGTGTTTCTTCTCAAAGAGTTCATTAACGGAGAATGAAACAAAATACAAACGTTTGTCCTACTTAAAATGTATGTCATATCTCACAGTTTTTCTGCTGAAAGCCTATAATGGTTTCCCAACTCAATCAGAGTGAAAGTGAATGTTCTACATATTGGTGCTTCCTACCCTCTGACCTCATTTTCTATTATTGTTCTACTTTAAGGGGGGTTGTGATGGTTAACTTTGTGTCAACCTGACTGGGTTAAGGGATGCTCAGAGAACTAGTAAAGCATACTTCTGGGTACCTCTGTGGAGGGGTTTCTAAAAGAGATTAGCATGTGATTCAGTAGACTAAGTAAAGAGAGCTACCCTCACCGCTGAGGGTAAGCATCTTCTAATCTGTTGAAGGATTACACAAAAACAACAGAAAGGAAAGGAAAGGTAAATATTTTCCTCTTTTGTCTTCTTGACCTTGGATGTCAATTTTTCCTGCCCTTGGACATCAGAACTACTGGGCCTTCAGACTCTCGGACTTACACCAATGGCCTCTGGCTCGCAGTCCTTCAGACTCAGACCAAATTGTACCACAGACTTCCCTGTTTCCTCCTCTTGCACAAGTAGACTGTGGAACTCTTTGGCCTCCATAACCACGTGAGCTAATTCCTATAATAAATTTCCTCTTATATCTATCTGTGTATGTCCTATGGCTCTGTCTCACTAGAGAATCCCACTTTTTTTTCCCAATTGAGAATCCTGACTAATACAAATGTTAAGCAGCTACAAATATTAGCTCATTAAATTTCATAATGACCTAATCACGGTCTAAGTAGTATTCTCATTTTATAGATAAAGAAACCGAGGTCCAGAGCAATTCAGAAACTTGCCTGAGGTCACACAGCATGTGATAGGCTGACACAAGCACAGGCGATCTGTCCCCAGAAAGCATTCTCTTATGGACACAGCAACACTATCTCTATAGCAGTCAGCCCCTCCAGCTATACTGGCCTTCTTGCTGCTGTTTAGGCATACCAGACAGCTCCTGTCTCAACTCTCAAAACTTCTGCCTGGCAAGTCCTTGCCTTTAGAAATCTTGTTGGAGGGCTTCCTTTTCTGCTTCATGCCTTTGTCTCAGCGATGTCCTCCTTTATTATTCTATTTGAAATTGAAATTTCTAACTCCCTCTCCCTCCAGGAGGAGTAGATAGGATCAGTTCATGGTTGTATCCCTAGTACCTTGGACAATTGCCAGATACATCGTAGACAGATATTGGTTGAATGAATTAATAAACTTGAAAATGCTGCAAAGTCTCTCTGCAGGAATTCTGATCCAGTAGGTCAGAGGCTGGTCACATATATCTGGGTTGAAAAAACAAAGCAAATAAAACCAAACTAAACATCCACTTAGGTGATTCTGAAACAAGTGATCCACAATGTTATAAAACATTATGTTATGGACAAAAAAAATTAAAAATAAAAAAGGAAAAGGAAATCTTTTAGAGAAACAAAAATGTGTCAACCACACTTATTTTTCCATATCTATATGTTTGGATTTTTCTGACATAGTAATTTTTAAAAATTATGACTTGATATAAAGAATTTAGATTACTATGCTAATGAATTGAGAGCACTTGATTTGCTATTTACTAGAGAGAGTATTCCAATGCACTAGCTGCAGGAGTGTGATCTCGTTACTTCTCAAAATACTCATGAATACTATAGAAATATGCAACACTTTCTAGAACTAACTAGTTCTACAGATTCAAAGTTAATTCCATTTGGTGATTATCTGATAACTTTTCTTTTTCTGCATAATTTGAGAGCAGCTGATGAACTGGCAGTCTAAATTGCAAGAAGTCCAAGTCGTCTGAAATTGTTAGCAGTGATAGGAACTTGCATTGAGATTTTCTCAAAAACTATGAAAAGAACTTGTAATAATCAAAAGAACACCCTAACAAGGATGAAGAAAAATTGGGGGGAATGAAAAAGAAATTTGAGTGGACTGAAGAATAAGCAGACTAAAGAAAAATACTAAGAATTAAGAAAAATTATAACAGAGGGGTTTTTTTTAAACATCATTTTAACACAAAGTTTAATTTATTGCGATTAGGATACTCAAGTACCTTATAAAATTAGAATCTGACCCACCTAGAAGACTTAGAGAGAAAGAAGTTGCTAAATGGTCACATTCCACCTGAGAAGCTAAGGGGCTTTAGAACAGAGGGAGAGGGACAGATTTGTCACTCACCTCAAGGAATGGGCAGTAGTGTTTCTTTGCTTTTGCCAGGGAAGCCTCTACTTTCATTTGGATCACAAGCAGGAAGTGGCATTTCTTTTCATCTCAACATGTGAAGATCAAACCACATATAGCAAAACTAGAAACACAGAGCATACATACAACAGAAAGAACAAAGATTGAGAAACAGACAGAGAGAGAAAGGGAAAGATGGCTATACTATCACATATCCACTCCGTTTACCATTTGTTGAGTCTAAAAGTGTTTTGCACCATATAATGGAAAGCAATGCAAACACTTCCATAAAAGCAACTGGTAAATGCTTGATAGATTTAGATTTACTAAAGTGTATACATTCAGAGGAAAACTTACTAATAAGTAGGTCACTTAAAAAGTGGCTTCAAAACAGAACAGTTGGCCAAAATGAACAAATCAGGAGACTATAGATGCTGGAGAGGATGTGGAGAAACAGGAACCCTCTTGCACTGTTGGTGGGAATGCAAACTGGTGCAGCTGCTCTGGAAAATAGTGTGGAGGTTCCTCAAAAAATTAAAAATAGACCTACCCTATGACCCATCAGTAGCACTGCTAGGAATTTAACCAAGGGATACAAGAGTACCGATGCATAGGGGCACTTGTACCCCAATGTTTATAGCAGCACTCTCAACAATAGCCAAATTATGGAAAGAGCCTAAATGTCCATCAACTGATGAATGGATAAAGAAATTGTGGTTTATATACACAATGGAATACTACATAGCAATGAGAAAGAATGAAATATGGCCCTTTGTAGCAATGTGGATGGAACTGGAGAGTGTGATGCTAAGTGAAATAAGCCATACAGAGAAAGACAGATACCATATGGTTTCACTCTTATGTGGATCCTGAGAAACTTAACAGGAACCCATGGGGAAGGGGAAGGAAAAAAAAAGAGAGAGAGGTTAGAGTGGAAGAGAGCCAAAGCATAAGAGATTCTTAAAAACTGAGAACAAACTGAGGGCTGATGGGAGGTGGGAGGGAGGGGAGGGTGGGTGATGGGTATTGAAGAGGGCATCTTTTGGGATGAGCCAACAACTGGGTGTTGTATGGAAACCAATTTGACAATAAATTTCATATATTTAAAAAAATAAAAAAAATAAAAAAAGGATTAAAAACAAACAAACAAACAAAAAAACAGAACAGTTGGGTTTTGGAATTAAGATGAAAGTCATCTATTGGCCAGACTAGCTAAGAGATGTAACAATTTCATAGACAGAGGAGCCCAGAAATTAATATCAAGGTCCACTGAAGGCTTATTTTTTTAAATGGGTATAGATAAATGTATGATCTAAAATAAATATGTGTGTGTATATATATATGTGTGTGTGTGTGTGTGTGTGTGTGTGTGTAAATGAATACATAACTCTCATTCCAGAGTTTGACTTCTTTATTATTTGATAAATCATCTGGTAGCTTCTTGATAAGAAAAATTATTCTAAAGAGATATTTTTTGAGCTGGGTATATATTACTCATCTTTAAATGTTTGTTTTTGTTTGTTTGTTTGTTTGTTCCATTCTAACAACAGCCAAAATGGATTGGTCAACACCAATGAGTTTGGAAAAGACCCTCAAAACTCATGTGAGAGTATGGCTCCATATAACACATTTATTTTGGTCATATGAGACCTTGTGATGGGCTGTGATGAGATTCTTAGGGTGGGCCCAATCCAAAATGACTGATGTCCTTAAAAGAAGAGGAAATTTGGACATAGAGATACCAGGGAGGGACATGTCCAGAGAAAAGACAATGTGCAGATACAGAGAAAATGGCATCTGAAAGGCAAGGAAAGAGGTCTCAGAAGAAATCAAAGCTTCCAACACTTTGATCATAGACTGCTCGTGTCTGGAACCACGAGAAAACAAATTCTGTGTTTTAAGCTACCCAGTTTGTGGCATTTTGTTATAACAGTGTCAGCAAACTAATACAGACCATAAGTAGAAAAGCCAGTTGAGGCCTGCCCAGACTTAGAACCTACAGAAACTATGAAGTAATTCAAGAGTATTGTTTAAAGCCAGTAAATTTGTGATAAGTTATGCAGCAATAGAAAACCAATACAACTATAATCTCTTTTGGGTCTTACAGTTTAGTAGTACATGTTAAGTAAATAGGCTTCTTTTAATGTCAACCCCAAGGGCACAGATGAACAAATTAGACTGGACATTAACTATATATATATATATATATATATATATATATATATATATAACTAGTGTATATATATATTACTATATATAGTTCTTATAATATGAAAACAAAAAACTGAAATAACTAATTAATATATATGTATGTTTATACATATATACTTATACTATATATATATGTATGTATAAGTATATGTGTATATATTATCATTTTTCCATTAGTAAAATGAGACATTAGGTTTATAATGTTGGTATTATTTCGGTTCTAAAATTCTAACTCGGGTGCTTTGTCACAACGGCTGTTTTGTCAGATAGCATTCTATTAATCAAGACTCTCTTATTCATCATCCAGTATATTAGTATAAGAATATGTATAATAATCACAACGTTGACCTTGAGGATTTGAGGGGTGTTACACTTCTTTGAGTACCTTGATAATATAAAAATTACATTCAGTAGAATTTGTACATATGTAAATGGTAATGGATGATCTTTGTTTAAGTATATGTGATAATTTAATTAACTAGAATATGTGATTTTTGTAAGTGTACTAGATAATAGAAAAATGTCTATGATTGTCATTACTTAGCTCAGAAAAAATTCTTAAGGAGAGGAAACTAGCAGTAATTGGAAGCCATGGTACATCGATAACTTTCATTCCAATTACAACCCTTAGAAGTTGCTGAGGACAACAGCCAGTATACATTGGGTACTTCAGTGGATTAAAGGACGTGCTGAGAGTTTGCTTTTCAATCCTGCCAATAATCATATGGGTTCGGCATCACTAATATGCCCACTATTCAGATGATGAACAGAGATGAACACATGATGAACATAGAATCTTAGAAAATTTCAGTAATGTTTCATTGCTGGCAGGTGGTTATCTGTGTATTGCATTTATCTTGAACTCCAAAGGTTTGTGTTCGATGTTTGAAAAATGCCATAATCTAAAAAATTCAGTCATCTAGATATTTACAAGTCATCCAGAGTTTGGTACCAAGAAAAAAACAATGGAAACGGTTCCCAATTTTACTTGATAATGGCTTTTTGAAAGTCGAGCACGAGACCCCATTAGCCAAAGTCTCCAGAGTATTGCTCTGCCTTTGAAGAGGAAGCTTACCTGAATCCAGAAGGGATACTATACCGTGACTCACCTCAACTCATAAAAACAGTCCTGCACACTGCCATACCAGTTACCTGGAGGCTCGCATAGTCAGAGAGCCACTGTAAGTTGGAAAGGACGTCTCCAATGGGTTGGTCAAACCAAATGTTCGGTGTGCAGACAGAGATTCTGTAAAATTGGCCCTGGAATTTGGATTTGTCTTGGAACAATTTTTCCAATTATCTCTATCCTTTCTTCTGTTTAAAAAAGGTAATGCAGATATAATTCTACAGAACTCATTTCCTTCTAAAACTTAAGAAGTTTTACCAACTAGAGGTGTTTGAAGGAAAGGTTATCCTGTGAGAGAAATAATTGTTCCCTTGAAAGTTTTTTTTTCAAAATTCTTTATTGTAGAAAAAGCTCATTGAGCACTAGTTTCTCTCTAAAGAAATTAAGCTCCGATGGCTTATGAATTCAAATGCAATGCAGCAGACTCCCAGACATTTTAAGATCCATTAGGTTATCGAGCCTGTCCTTCCGTAGCCTACTTTAAATTCTCTCTGCAAGGTGATTAAAAGTAACATTTAATAACAGGTCAGTTGACAAGTAATTATTTAGCACCCACAGGGTGCAGAGCTCTACAAAAAATGTTCTGAATTAAAACCTTTAAAGTTACATAATGGGAAGAGAGACAATAATGTCATTTTTCTCTGAGCATAGGAACATATTCAGTCCTATTTTCTCTCATATTTCGGGAAGATAAGCTGTCAAAAATTATGCAAAAAGTTAATAATAACCTACATTTTTACAGTATTCTCTCTTTTGTCAAAATCCTTTGCCATTTTGTTGTAGGATCAAAACACTCATTCTGTGGAGTAGAGAATGCATTATGTTCCCATACATCAAATGAGGAAACTGAGGCCCAGGATGGTAAATTATAAATACACACAAATGGGGGAGCAGCCTGGATTCTTGTCTAGTCTCTACTTCTCCTTCTAACCTCCTTAGATGATACAACATAGTAGTTCACAAGGATTTGCAGATTCAGTGAGAAGCTCACTTGCCCTTTGAAGCTCTTATTGGACCTGATCTTGAATCCATGTCCCACACACTTTGACTCTGGTTGATACGTCCCCTGGTTATGCCTACCGGTAACCCTGCTGGGTCCACCAATCACCCATTTCCTGTCAGGTCTCTACACAATAGCATATGCACCCTTATGTATATACAATATGCAATATGAAATTCACATGCAGTAGCCTCAAGCCAAACAGCACTTTCCATTCCACTTTTCCTTCTTTGTTCCAGCAGAGATGCCTTTTTAAAATGCAAATTAGATTCTCAAACTGCTCTGCATAAGTGTTAATGGCTTCTCTAGAACATCTAGATCAAGACTAAGATCTTAAAAAGGACTTCAAGGCCCTTCTTCTCCTAAATTCCTGATCCCTCTATCCTCATTCTAATCTCCCACTTCAGCCCCACATTCTTACAGTTCCAGGAGCAAGCAGTTCCCCTGGACAAAGATGCCTTCTTCCACAATACCCCACTCATACCTTCATCTAGTTCATTCCTGCTCAACCTTCAGCTTGATGAAGCCCATAAAATGAGATCAGATCCCCTCTATTCTAAATTCCTTTAATACTCTGCTTTCTTTTTTTTAAAAGGATTGATCACTAGAGGCAAATTTTGAATTTTATGTGAGTAAGCTCACGATAAACTACCAGAATGCCAGGGCAGGGATCATCTTTTATGTTTTGCTCACTATTGCTTCTCAGTGCCTGGCACGGGTCTTGAAACATCGTAAAGGTTTCAATTATGGACGGAGAAAAGAGGCAGAACTGAGATAGAACAAAAGCATTTATTTGAGGTCTTAGAAATGCAGTTCAAGGAACACAGATTCAGGTAGCACCCAAATTGTGTCCCACTAGGGAACGAAAGTCAGGGGGTTTTAAAAACAAAAAGGAAATGATCCTATATGTTGTTTACAGACAGTTTTGATTGGTGTTGGCAGCAGAAAACCAATCTTGGCTAAACATACTTGGTTGCTATGGTTATTGCTAAGCAAAGGTCCATTACTCTAGCAAGTTGCAGGTGTTTATCTAAGGTTTGAGACCTTAGACTATTTGGGGTTTGGCCCAGTTCAAAAGTTTATAGTTCTACCCAGTGAGGATATGCATAAGGTCTAACTCCTTAATGGCCTCCCAGCTCCATTTTAAAACCCCTTGATATAAGTGACTTTTACCTTTCACATAAAAAATGTAGTTTGAGTGTTTAAAAAATTGACTGCCATGATTTTCACTCCAGTTGAGTTGCAAGTTATATTATATAAGGGCATAAATGTCTGTTTTACCTGTTATATTGGCACATTAAGGTTGAATGAGTTCCCCACATATGATCCTCTAGTAACCATGTCAGGAAAAGACATGTGGCAAACTTCGTGGAGAATTTTTGTTGATGGATATTATTTTCTTATTGTTATTTATTTATTTATTTATTTATTTAATTTATTTATTTATGTTTGAATCATATACAGTTATCTTTGGTATGGATACAAATTGTTGAACCTAGTCAATTTCATGTAGCTCTTCAACCTAATACTTTCTATCACCAAATTAATATACCTGTTATGGTATATTTGACAATAAAGTAGAAAAACATATGCCACACTTTTTTTAAAACTATAGGATTAGAAAATGGACAAGGAGGGGAACTCCAGTATACTAATAGATTTTTTTTTATACTATCATTAAAAGAGATATAGTCTTAGCACAATTAAACTTAGCTCTGAACTTCCTGGTAAGAGAAGAAAGACAAGTATGATAGACTGAGACTTGTTTTAGTGATCAAGTTCAAATGCTTACATTCCAATAAAATTAATAATCCTTTATAAAATGTTGTGATGTCTAAATATTACGTTCCATAACCATAGCTTCTCCTTTTCCATTGGATTTTCTCCCAGAAATGAGGTTTTGGTTCTACTCATAAGCAAAACATTGAACTTGCTCTAGATCTGTTAGTGCTATTAAAAACTATTTTATTGAGACATAGATTTATTTCCTGATGAATTGATTTAGCTTCATTGTCCACATATATGATATTCACCAGAAAAAGTTGTAATTCTGTTTTGCCTTATGAGCTTTATTCAAATATTTTAACAGAGCTAGAAAATGTTTTGTAGTTCATTGACCTAAATAAAGATCATGAGCTATGTTTTAGTTGCTTCTCACAGCAATCCCACCTCCTCACTAACAGTTAAACTGATTTATACCTCCAAGGAAGATTTAAAGCCTTTAATAGTCTCCCAAGATAAAAAAATATGTTTATTTTTTACAATAAAATATGATAAGAAGTAGAATGCTTTGGAAAGTTGGTACATGAAGAGGCTCTAGAAAAAGGAGAAAAAACAATCAATAAGAATTTATTGAGTTGAACAGTCCCCTCCAAATTATGACCACTCAAAAATCTACGAATGTGACCTTATCTGGAAATAAAGTCTTTGCTGACGTAATCAAATTAAGATGAAATCATACTGGATTAGAGTATGGCTGGATACAATTCTCTCCTTATGAGAGGAGGGGAATTTGGACGCAGATGTACACATAGGAAAGAAGGGCATGAGAGGACAAAAGCAGAGAATAGGGTTGGGCTTCCATAAACCAAAACATTGAGGATTGCTTGGTGACCACAAGCTAGAAGAGGAAAGGAAGGATTCTACCCTAGAAACTCAAGAGGGAACCTGACCCAGCCATCTCCTGGATTTTGGACTCCAGAAATGCAAGAGTATAAATTTCTATGGTTTAAAGACACCTCATTTGTGGTTATTTGTCCAAATGACTTTAGGAAAGTAATACAAGGAGAAAAAAAAGTAGAAATTGTACTTTGTTTCCTTTCCATTGACTAGATTTCTAGACAAGAAATACTTCTCAGGCATATCAGGTCCTTCCATCTCCACACATGGGAAGAATCACTGAAAATGAGAAGGTGGGAGGATTTACAAAAACAAACCAAAACCAAATCAAAACAAAAAAACCTAAAAAACAAACTTGACCCTGAGGTTGTAAGAGTGGTCTTTGAATTGTTTCTTAGATTCAAGGTAATGCCTTACAATTGGTGGCACTTTCTACTAATTTGATCCTTGAGACACCCTTAGATGAAGTGAAAGGGGATCATAAAATCCCCAAGTGACAAACGAAGAAACAGTTTCAGAGAGATTCCATGACTTTTCTGAGTCATTCGAGTCATTCAACAAATCCGTATAAATGCTTGAACTGGAATCTATATCTTCTCACTCAATACTTTATTTTTGTGGTTCTGCCATGAATCTCACAATTAGGTATGACTAGCTCACGATTTTCTGACATTATATTTGACCTTCCCTTTAAGACTCAGTACCGGCAAATCTGTGGGCTGAGTTGCTTAACCAGGGAGGCCCTTGTAGGGTTATAGGCAGAGGGGGAGATTCCACTCCTTCTGTCAACTCAGACACATTGAGGATCTGCTGTAAGATACACTTGAAAGCACTGGAAAATGTATGTGGGTTGGGAATTAGATCTCTACGACAGGCAAAGGGCATTGAGGAAATGAGAGTTTAAAAGAAATGAAAGAAAAGAGTTTAAAAGTTGTTGAAAGTGCTCTTGGGAATATGATTTATGGCATGAAACATAAAAGGCCCATAACAAACAACAGAATAAAGAACAGTGGCTCCCAAGTGTCAGGCCACAGAAAAGTGCCAGACTAAAAGCAGGAAAATTCTCTGGGGAATTTATTAAAAATTGCAAGACCAGAACTCTTGTCCAGGGAATTCTGATTCAACAAATCTGGAGTCAAGTCCCTTGGGAAATTCTGATGCCTAGGTGAGTCTTGGCATTATTGGTTCAGAAGAGGTATAAGGTTGCACCTGTAGTGAAGTTCTTGACCTCATCAGTACCTGTCCATGATTGCCTAATATCCTCATCAGCCAAGGCCCAAGGAATATCAGATACATAATATAGAACGATAAGGAAACTGAGGCTGAGGATTTAGTCTGATGCCTCTCACATCAGGTACAGCAGTAAAAATGTCTGTGTTTTCCTGGGCAGGGTATCTATAAACCTTGAATTTCTTTTCCACTAAGAGACACAGGTTATTGGAGGGCATTTTTTGTTTTACATAAAATCAAACAGTCGTTGGTGAAAGTGTAAAGTTGGAAACATACAGGACTTGTCTATGACTCCTCCCAGTATAATTCTTCCACTAAAATCCTCTTCTGTCTGTTGTGGCGTAGTGGATAGGCAGGCGGAGCAAATGCAGAGGACACAAGACAGTAGGATAGATGAATTAGCTCAAAAGAGGAAGCAAGATGATTACCCTTTGGAATTTACTGGATCTATGAAGTAGTTTTGTGCATAATGTACGACAGAGGTGACATAATCTTTGCAGTTTTCATGGCTTCTAAATATCCCAATCAAACCCACTCCTTACTTATGTTAACTGGCAGTCCCCACTTCTTCTGGACCCATCTGTCAGTTTTTAACTGCTGCTTATGTTTTCAGAATATCTCCACCCATTCTGAAATTAAACGTGCCTTGAATATTATTTAATAAAGTAATTCCCTTGGAATAAGTGATACAGGCTACCTCTTCCAGAGCTACTTTGCTGCACGGTGCTTTCTTCTCTCCAACCACAATTTTAAGCATAAGTGGCAAATCCATGGAAGAGTTACCTGGAGGCTTCTTGCTTTCCAAGTACTCCTTAAATTAACCTTGAAGACAGCTGTCACCTTCACTATTCTTGAAGCCACTCCTGACTGCTACAGACATAAAAGTGTTACCCTCACTTGTTTCTATAGTTTTTATGTTTTTTCTCCCCTTTTGCTAATAAGCTTGCTTTAGTTGTACGTTGATTCATTAAATGCTTAAATCAATCCAGTGAAAGTACTCTTCATATTTCCATTTTTAGTTATTAACCTCCCTCATTATTCCCTTTCCAAGGATTTGAAATGATTTTATAGGAGTTAAAAATGATAATCTAGGGACTAGAGTGTCTTCTCAGAAGGCCCTGGGGCTTTGATATTCTTCAAAACTTGTCTGCAGAGTCTATCTCTCTTAGAATTTTGTGCTATCTACACCTTCATTGGAAAACAGAATAATTTATCTTGTAGATTTTCATCATCTTTGGCTGCTGGTCCCTGTTAGGACAAGAAAACAAAGAACAGAAGATTTAATTTGGTGTTAAACACAGAAGGTACTTGGTATAGGATTACAGAGACAGTCGGTTTTGTTTTTTCTTTTCTTCTTTGCCATAATTCAATCTCACACACACACACACACACACACACACACACACACACACACACAGATTGAGAGAGAGAGAGAGGGAGAGCATTGTGGCTTTATAAGCCGGGAAGAAAGCAGTTAACTTCCAACTGTTGCATAGACTGAAAATCATTATAAATACTAATAAGAAAATAAATTTGGATCCTAGATCTTCAAGTATTGGAACCTGTCCAAGACAGAGTTAGCAATAGAACAATAGGTAATACCCTAATGATGGCTAATTAGCCTCTGCTTTGGAATTTCAGTTCCCATAGGATGTTTCTAATGATTATTTTCCACCACCATTACCTGCAGAGGCTTGTATAACTTGAAGGACGGAATGTGATGAAACTAGCTCCTTCCAGATTCTCCGGCTTTATTATTATCAGTGGGTGTTTTATAAAAGCAATGAAGCACCTTTTCCCTAGCTCAGACCTGCGAGAATGTAACAAGCTGTTTGAAATATGCATACATATGCTCCCACCAAGACACACATAATTGGAAACAGTTAACCAATCTGACCAAGCAACAGTCTTCTCTAAAGAAGATTGGCTTGTCTAACATGTATGGAAGACAGGCATAAATTTTGTCCAGTACATGCAATGGAATTTGCATCTTTAGATCGGGACAGGCCAAGCTAGTTAACCAGAGACCCTATAATTTACAGTAGTTGTCTTTAATGAGGCCATTGAGAGATTTGGGAATGTATGCACAAAGCAGGGGGAGTGAAAGTGGTTCTATAATAGAAAACAGAGGTTTCTGAATGTAGTTTGGGAAGACAGAGAAGGGTATAGTAAAAATTAGCATAACAGCCTTGTCTATAGAAACATTCTTTACTTCTAAGCTTTCATTAAATCAAATACTAAGTGGCAATTACTGAAATACAATAGGCACATTCAGACTCTGACAACTCTTAACCTTTCTGGGTTTTATAAACCATTTGTTCCAAGTCACATGACATCCCCATCACATGAGGCAAATGTTATACCATAGGCTTCAGTGCCCTGTGAAACAATCTAGAGTTCTCTGAATGGCTCAATTATTTGGGGGGTAATTCAAGACATCTCTATTGAGGCATCCAGTGTTCAATGCATGTTTAAATAGACTCTAGGGCCCTGGAAAGTATAAACTTATGCAATGCATAGGTTGTCATCTGTTTCAGAGGGAATAGAGCTACTTCCTGATTCAGAATTGTTAAATTGGGGGCACACATATAGGATAATGTGCAAAATGAAGCCTGATGCTGTAAATATTTATTACGCAGTGGGAGTTCATAGAGGCCTGCACTGAGGAGCTGAAAAGTATTTCATGTTTTTTTTGTCCACCTAACTCTGCCCTATTGTTCAATGTATAGTTACTTCATGCCTCACCATCGTATGGGGTTCATCAGCAATTATATTTGTATTTGACCAATTTGGAAACTGAGACTCAGACACAAAATGGACTTGTTGCAGAATTAGCCTTAATCTAATGACATTTCGTAGAGGTTAAGAAAAAAGAAAAGTAAACTGGAGTGGAAGACTTCTCACAAGATAGTCACAAATCACCAGGATATTTTTGCCTTTTGGACCTTTCATCCAAGTTTGATCTGCATGCTGTCCTTAGAAACCAGACGTGTCAGACGCGCTGAAAAGCAAGTCACAGAGACATTTGGGAAGGCCCAGCTTATAAAAGGGTCTTGCCATACAGTGTTCATTTTAAATGTACAGACATAGATTTAGTCATCGTTGGGAGTGAGTTGAGGTAAGTTTGGGGAACAGGAAATGGCCTATCACTGGCTGGTCCTAAGTAGCAACTGAGGCTTATGTACATATCTTTGGGGCTTAAAGCCCCAACACCACATTCTACCCACTTTACTCTCTTCCAGACACACTTAGCAAGCTGTTCTGTTGGAAACTCTTTTCTCATGAAGACTAGACTTCAAAGTAATGTTCAACAATGTTTAGTCTATAAAAATTCTTTTGTACCTTGAATAGCATTATAAAAAAAGGGGGGGGTGATAAAAATCTGGATCAAGGCTCTGCAAACTTCTAAAATTTCCTGGGATTCAGATGGATCTCCCTACCTTTCCTGTAATCCCAGATCTCAGGTCCGTGTTCTTACCTTTCATATGCATCCTCACATTTTTTCCAATCCAATTCAATTTCACTAAGTCTGCCATGTTTCTTTTGAGCATGTTGATTAAGTATATAGAACTGTATAAATTGGTGGGATTTAGGGAGGGCAGTGAGGGGAGATATGAGAGGGTTTCAAAAAAATAAATACATTACAAAGCCTTTGGTAGATTTATAAGGACTATAAGAGAATCAAATAAAAACCATATAATTAATTACTAGTGTGTACATGTGTGTATATGTGTGTGTGTGCATGTACACACACACACACACACACACACACACACACAGTTTCTTTGATGATAGAAGTCATATGTAACAAAATCCTATGGATAACCCCATTTTTAATTCTATGAGTACAGAGACTAAAGCTTTCTCTTCTCAGACCCTCTACCAGCGCCCCCTTGATTTGCACCAAAGGTCATGTTGCCTTTTCTCCCTGAGAGTCAGTTGTTGACTCCCTCAGCAAATTCTTCAAATCCAGGTTCCTAGTCTTAGGATTCTTACCTTGTTTCTGTTTATCCTTACTTTGCACCAGTAATCACCTGGCTTAAACACAATCATTTGAGAAGCTTTACAAAAACTTTATTATTATGAAAAGTTTCAAGCATACACAAAATATAGAGAATAGAAAAATCAGCACCCACTCTTGTCTGTTTCAAAACTCAGTTCGTAGCCAATTTGTTTCTTCTAAACCCACTTTGACCCATCAATCTCCCAAATTAATTTTTAGCAAATCTTGTATATTTCCTTCCGATCAAAAATCTATCAATGAATATTTTAGAAAAGGAATATTTTGAAACATAATTACATACCATGGTCATTCATTAACTTAGAATTAATTCCTTGATATCATCAGTCAGTTTTAAAATTAACCATATTGATGGGGCACCTGGGTGGCTCAGTCGTTAAGCATCTGACATCAATTCAGGTCATGACCTTATGGTTTGTGAGTTCGAGCACCATATTGGGCTCTGTGCTGACAGCTGAAAGCCTGGAGCTTGCTTTGGATTCTATGTCTCCCTCTCTCTCTGCCTCTCCCCCTCTCCAGCTCTGTCTCTCTCTCAAAAATAAATAAACATTGGGGCGCCTGGGTGGCGCAGTCGGTTAAGCGTCCGACTTCAGCCAGGTCACGATCTCGCGGTCCGTGAGTTCGAGCCCCGCGTCAGGCTCTGGGCTGATGGCTCGGAGCCTGGAGCCTGTTTCCGATTCTGTGTCTCCCTCTCTCTCTGCCCCTCCCCCATTCATGCTCTGTCTCTCTCTGTCCCAAAAATAAAAAAAACGTTGAAAAAAAAAACTTTAAAAAAAAATAAATAAATAAACATTAAAAAACTTTAAAAAATAAATAAAAATTAAATTAGCCATATTGTTTCATAAATTGTTATTTTAAAGCTTATTTGATTGTATCAGAATTAGAATAAGGGTTATGTATCCCCGTTGGTGGTTGGTATATATCTCTTCAGTTTCTTTTAAAATATCTTTTGCCCCACTCCTCTCCTGGCTTCTGTTTCTTTCTCTTTCTTCCTTACTATTTATTTGTCAAAGAAACTGGGTTGTTTCTTTTGTTTCTCCCCATCTGGAGTTTGCTGACTGTCTTCTCAGGTGCTTTTGCATACTCCATCTTGTGTATTTTCTGAAAATAAATCTAGATGATCAATTAGCTTCAGGTTTGAGTATTTTGGAAGGGCAGAAGTCATGCCATGTTTGCTGGTCTGTCATTTTGTAAAGTTAGAAACAATTAATGATTATTACCTAGATTAATTATGTCAACTGGAGTGGCAAAATGATGCTATTCTAACTTTAACAGTCTTTCTTCATTTATTAGCTGGACTATTTATCTTAAAAGAATTTTCTATATCCAATTAATTTTTTGCTCTGAGAAACAATGTATATGGAAAAGATAAGACTAAATGCTTTATTAGAGGTCTTTTGCCTGTTCTTACCAGTTTCCAAAATGATGTACCCATGCCCTAGCATGCTTCTATGATGACACCTATGTGTGTTTTGTTTTGTATTTACCTTTTTAAAAAAGGAACCAAGAAACAGACAGAGAATTAGCCATTTCTCCAGGGGGATCTTGGTTCCTTTTCCCAAAAAGTGGGTATTGAGAGACCACAGTCTGGTGCTGATAATGTTAATTGCTGCTGAGATTTTATGCATTTTCAATAGTCAGAGTTAGAAAGTATGTACTTACTTTTTAAGACGACTACATCATGACTGATAAAGAATTCTTACTTAACCACATGAATCATATATCTGAATCACATTTTTATATCCTCCAAACCCCATTCTTAAACATATAAGAATAATTATGCATTTATATTAGCTCAAAATGCACATACAACTCTCAGAATAGCATTATTGCCACAACCACCATTGATATGATTACTAAAAACAGGAACCCTATTTGGCACATATATGTCTTATTCAGCTCAAGCTGCTATAAAAATACCAAAGACTGAGCGGCTGAAATGACAGAAATTTATTTTCTCTTAGCTTTGGGGACTGGGAAGTCCAAGATCAAGGTGCAGGCTAATTCAATTCCTGGTGAGAACCCTCTGCTTGGCTAAAGACGGTCACCTTCTCACTGTGTCCTTACATGGCAGAGAGACAGAGTGCTCTGTTATCTCCTTCTGTTCTTATAAAGGTACTAATTCTACCATGAGGACTCAATCTTCATGACCTCGTCTAAACCTGATTATCTCCCTAGGGGCACCTGGGTGGCTCAGTTGGTTAAGCATCCGACTTCAGCTCAGGTCATGATCTCCCGGTTCGTGGGTTTGAGCCCATGCAGGAACAGACAGCTGACAGCTCAGAGCCTGGAGCCTGCTTCACATTCTGTGTCTCCCTCTCTCTCCTCCCTTTCCCCTCAGGTGCTCTGTTTTTTTTCTCTCTCTCTCTCTCTCTCAAAAATAAATAAAGATTAAAAAATTAAAAAAAAATAAAAATAAACCTGATTATCTCACCAAACCCTCATCTCCAAATATCATCCATTATATTGGGAGTTAGAGATTCAGCATATAATTTTTTTCTGGAGTGTGGGTTTCAGTAGGGAAGCACAATTCAGTCCATAGTAAATGGTTACATGACTATATTTTAAAGTCACTTGGAATGGATTAGCTGTAATGCCACCAACTCAAAATATAAATAGGTGTATTATTTAATTTCACTTTAGAATTTTTGGAAATATTATTTTATTTTATTTTGTTTTGTTCTCATGTAAATATTTCCATGAATCCAAACTGAATTCTACAAAATCAGATATCATCACAAAAGATGATTTCCTATTCTTGTTTTCTTTACACCATTTCTTACTCCCATGTAAGAACCATTAAAAAATGTACTGTTTAGCCCTTTAGAAAGCATATTCGATGGGGCGCCTGGGTGGCACAGTCGGTTAAGCGTCCGACTTCAGCCAGGTCACGATCTCGCGGTCCGTGGGTTTGAGCCCCGCGTCGGGCTCTGGGCTGATGGCTCAGAGCCTGGAGCCTGTTTCCGATTCGGTGTCTCACTCTCTCTCTGCCCCTCCCCCGTTCATGCTCTGTCTCTCTCTGTCCCAAAAATAAATAAACGTTGAAAAAAAATTAAAAAAAAAAGAAAGCATATTCAAGAGACATATTCTTCAGACCTGCTTTCAGTCCACCAAGTTAGAATATTTCTCTGAGTCCAGAAGGTTCTGATGCACCAGTCTGGTTACAGCCATACATACTCTACTTCAATAATTTCATTTATTCCATGCTCTCAGTTATAAGTTAAAAGCCAGGGACTAAACAATCTATTTCCAACCATCAATCTCTTCTGAATAATAGATTATTAGAAACTCTCACCAGAAAATATAACGTCATCTTCTTTTATTATATTCAAAGTATCTCATTTGGTAAGGACATCTAAGTTCTTATACTGACAAATTCTTGGATGTCCTCATTTCTTTCTTTATTCCTTACATTCTCTCAGTCCTGAAATTTCTTCAAAATTGTTCCTCAAAGTCAGGCTTCTTTGTCTATCTCAACTGTCACAGCCTTTGACTGAACCAGGGGTGTTCGACCTCAGCACGATTGACATTTTGAACTGGATAATTCTTTGTCACGAGTTTTCTTCCATATTGTAGGATATATAGCAACATCACTGGCCTCTAGTCACTAGATGCTGGTGTCAGCTCTCTAGCTGTGACAAGAAAAAACGTCTCCAGATAGAACCAGCTGTCCCAGTAGGCGTGTGGTAGTGGTCAAGCAGGAGGGGGAGAATTTGCTCCAGCTGAAAACCAATGGTCTAAACCTCCTTCATCTAAGCTCTTCAATGACAACAAGCCCTCATGTCTCATCTCCCTGCTTCAAATATCATCAGCCTTCCACACTGCTGTTAAAGTGATCTTATTACAAACTATGTTCCTGTGACACTTACACACTTCAAATTTTTTTTCTACTGAATGCACACACATTCCATAGTGGGCTATAAACCATTCTTCATGAAGAACACATCACCTTCCACCATCACATTCTGTCTCTCACCTCCTTCCACCATTCTACTTATTTTTATTCTCTATATACTGACAGCTGATTTATTCCACTTCTCCAAATCTTCCATTTATTTGTTTTGTTTCTCCACTAAACACTTTTTCTTCAGCTACCTGCCACCTGTTTTTGTTTTCTTTTTTTTTTTTAGATGGAAAACCTCCCAACACTCTTTAAGGTGGTTCTCAAAAGTTATACGGCGAATGATGCTTTTCCTGACACCCCAATCTTTTAAAAAAAATTTAAGCTATTTATTTTTTTTAGAGATAGAGACAGTGTGAGTGGGGGAGGGGCAAAGAGAGAGGGGGAGGGAGAGATGGAGACAGAGAATCCCAAGCAGGCTCTGCCTCCCTGTCAGTGCGGAACTTGACACAGGGTTCGAACTCATGAAAACCTGAGATCATGACCTGAGCCAAAATCAAGAGTCAAACGCTGAACTGACCGAGCCACCCAGGTGTCCCTGACAGCCCACATCTTACGTGCATTGTAATTCCTTGTTTATACTCCATCTCCCTCATTTTTTAGGCAGCTCCCTGAGGACACTGGGGTTTACTCACAATGCCTATCACAGTGCACAGAAGAGGCACCCACTGTGTGTTCATCCATACCCACCTGGAGTGGTTCACGTCAGTTGCAGTGAAATAAAGGACGTGAACAATGAGATCTTTCCTTGCGGGTTTCAGGGTGCTGCAAAGGTTGATTGACTGACTGCATGTGATCTAAAGTTCAATATAAGAAAGAAAAAAATAAGCACCCTTCTTTCAGGGTTACTCTTAACTTGAAAATGCATTGTATTACCACTAGAATTTGAAATAAAAGTTAGTAGTCGTTAACAAAAGAAAACGGCACCCATGGCATTTCTAAAACTGAGTACAGAGTGCTCCCGGGGTGCCAGCAAAGGTCTGTTCCTCCTGACAGCACAGCCTCTGATCTGTAACATTGAACCTCATTACTCACCTGTGCCTTTCAGGGGTGACTGCTATCTATTGGCCCATGCACACCCTTGCACGGATCCGGGAGAGCCAGCCAGGGTGGTATTGAGACATTGGCTCGGTTAGCCTGTCTGAAGAGAAAGTTATACTTGATGTGGTGGGTGATAAGTGGCCAGATAAACATAGAGAGGTGGGGAAAAGTTAACTGTACGTGATTCTCTTGCGAAGCTGCATATGGAAAAAGAACATTTGTAAAATTTAGAAACAAAAGTAAAAGAAATAAGGATTGACCATTTGTTCAGAGCAATCTTTCCTTATGAAAGCTTATTCTTAATTTCAGCATTTGCTATTCCTGCTATAAATTATGTAAGCTCTCTATCTTCTAAGATGACGTAAGAGGAAAAGGAAAGGAAAATAAACATTGGCCGAATTGTGTATGTCGGTACTAATGTTGCCAAGTGTATAACATCTTTGTTTTATCTTATTTGGAAACCACGGCTTTGTGAGGTTAAGAATATGCTTGCGGACATTAAACTCATGAGTCTTGAGGCATAATTCAAACGTGACCCTTTCTGACTGTAAAGTCTATAGACATTTCAGTTACCTGTTTCTTCCTCTTTTGTTTATTACTTTGCAAATTAATAGCCTTCATTCCACCATGTTGGAGTTTAGCACACAAGCTTATGTTCACTATGTCACATGGACAGAAAAATCTCCTTCCATCTGTTGACTTTGTTCTTTACACCTGGCTAGGGATGGAGGAAGCCAGTGAAGGATTACTCAAAAAAAGTTCTAGTACTTGTTACCAATGAGGGAATGATCAAATTATGAAACTCCAGTTCCAATGTAAATATTTTAGGAATAGCTGAGTCTAAGGTGAAGTATGTCTGTTGGAGTAGATTTTCGTTTTTGGATTATGACATTTGTGAATTTTTGCTCACTGATGGAAGCAGGGAGACATTTATGGTGAGGGCAGGATGCAATCCTTAGAAATCCTCTCTTGGTTCTGCAGGTAAGATTGGGCAATGTAGAATGGATGTAGTATGTCAGAGCGGGAACCTGAAGTCAATCTCGGAGAGAAAATTCTGATGTTGGGACTTGAGAACGTTAATTTAATCAGTCTGTAGGGACCATTTCACCTTCCACATCTAAAGAGAAAGATGATGAGAAGAAATAAGGCCAAAAGAAAAATGTAGAACAAAGGGAGCTGAAGGCCAAGATTATGTGTTCATTTCTAATTTTTCCAAGAGCTTCATGAAAACAAATGTATCACTAAAACCACCTTATGTTATGTGAAGATTTTAGATATGGCCACCTCCCCATCTCCACTGTTCTGACATTAGTCCATTATGTTGGTTAAATGTGTGTAGCTGCTTGTCCAAAATAGTTTTACTAGCACTAGTAACTCTTTCCCACATATCAGAATTATATCAAATGCTTAAGAAAATTGCAGATTCCTAAACCACCTTCTGCTGAATGAGACTATGTGGTAAAGCCCCTATTGAGCCTGCTTTTAGTAAGCTTCCCTGTTGATTATAGAACACACAAATATTTTAGAGCTACTAGTTCAGTTGGTGTCTTCTTTAGGCTCTTTCTAGCTCCATTATTTACTTTTTTAAAAAAAAATGTTCATTTATTTATTTTGAGAGAGATAGAGAAAGAGAGGGAAGGAGAGAATCCCAAACAGATTCTGAGCCATCAGCACAGAGCCTGATGCAGGGCTCGAATCCACAAACCATGAGATCACAACCTGAGCAGAAACCAATAGCTGGAGGCTTAACCAACTGAGCTACTCAGGAGCCCTTCCATTATTTCCTTTTTGAGATTCAACTCGCAGACACAGATGTGTAGGTCAGAGTTAACTTCATCAGCATAAACCCATTAGGAAATGTGAAAAGTTTGAAAAACTCCATTAACTGTATTTACATGGAAGATCATTTCATACCTATGGAAGCACTTAGTGGAATTAGGAATAGTTGCCCACATAATAATCTAAGCGTGTTCATTAAGTGTACAGGTAATTGCCACATAGCACTTCTGGTGAAGCATATCCAGAAAACAGAATAATTCGAAGGATCACCAGGTCAACATTAAGAACGAGGCCAACAGATTAGATTTGGAGGTAGCCATGGAGACAGATAAAAAAACTACTCGTGATATACATATATATCATATAGCAATGTATATATACACATATATATACATATATACATATATACATATATATGCATATATACATATGCATGCATACATATATATGTATATGTGCTGAATCACAATATTATATATATATATATATATATATATATATATATATATACACATAGTGAATCACAAAATCATCCTGTGAAGTAACTAAAACTGATGTAATTGCCTCTTTTTTATAAAAGCAGGAGATCCTCAGAAATAAACCTAAGTTCCCAGAAATATACAGCTACCAGGGAGAAGAGCCCAAGTTCAGGCCTTTTCCATTTGAACACTGTGATTTTACACAATTGAAAAATAGTATTTGTTTGATTTTGATATGGGTTTTCCTTCCTGATGATGCCTGCTGTATGACCTTTGGAACACATCAGGATAGGAAGGCATGTCTAATAAACTGCAGTTGATTTACCAAGCACATCAGTCCCTTGCAAAATTACATTTTGGGGGAAAAAAGAGGCCAATCTACAAGAAATAATAACAATAATGCCACATTCTTGTGATCATTGGTAGGCCTAACAGTAACATTCCAGGGAACAATTCTCCTTTGATTCATTCAGAATTTAATTTTGTTGAAAGTCTCATTGAATCATAATTAATACTACAAAAGCAAGATTTAACAAGATCTCTGGGGCAGCCTTTTAAATATACAGTAGCTAATTAACTATAACTATACAATTTACAAACACATCTATTGAAAACTTGAAACCCTGCTGGTAGATGTATCCATTTATTGCATGTGTTAGATAGACGTTTCATCATAAAATTATTTTCACTCATTTGCTGACATTTTAAGACTTGCATTACAGTTAAATAATGTGCTTAAGACAACATTATTTTGCCTTTAAAGTGAAAAGAAAGTACACGTAAGGTTTGATAAATGTTACTTTGCGACACTTGGAAACTAAAGCTGACTGGGGATGTAAAATGCTTACAAAAGTCAAGCATTTAAGGAAATTTCCTCCAGTAACTGGTTCTTTTTCCAAGTGTGGAAAGGCTCTAAGTTCTCATGATACCAACAGAGATATACACACACAAAAATATGTATTTTATGGAAAAGGATTCTTCAAACATGCCTTTTGCATGCCAGATGCTTATCCTCTGTGTGTGTGTGTGTGTGTGTGTGTGTGTGTGTGCATGTGAGGGTTTTACTTGTTGCCATTTCATTGTTAGCACCAGACAGCAAGAACTTAGCCTGGTTTGTCTTTGTGGGAAAAGCTCCTAATTTGTGCTAATTTATAGTTCATATTCAATAAACGTGATATTTGACTAGTTATCAATTTGGAGGTTATTATAGTTCATAGTGCCCTTCAAGAATCACATGAATGCAGGGTGCCTGGGTGGCTCAGGCGGTTGAGCGTCCGACTCTGGCTCAGGTCATGATCTCTCAATTCGTGAGTTCAAGCCCTGCATCGGGCTCAGTGCTGACAGTTCAGAGCCTGAGTTCAGAGCCTGGATCCTGCTTCAGAAGCTGTGTCTCCCTCTCCCTCTGCCCTTTCCCTGCTTGCTCTCTGTCCTTCTGTCTCAAAAAATAAACATTAAAAAAAAACTCACATGAATGGAGAAAGAATTGGTGTTATATGGTCCATGTATATGCAGATTATATACAGAAATAAATAAGCCTCTAGTAATTGCTCTAACTTGGCTATATAGACTTATTTTTCTTAAGAATAAATGCGGATTTATTGAACTTATAGCATGGATAAGGTCCAGTGTGAAAAGTGCTACCTATGTTGTTTCATTTAAATCTCAAAAATAAAGCCTTGTGTGGAAAATATAATATCCCCATTTTATGAGTAAAGACACTTATCTTCAGAGGGGCTAAGTAATTTGCCCAAGGTCAAAATCACTTAATTTAGGGGAAAAATTGACAGCAAGACAAAATTACGATTGCACGGCCAGCCCCCAGTTCTCTTTACAGCCCATCAATTTCACTTCTTTATGTTGGCATAACATTTTCAGGCTGCAGTTCTGGAAGGAGAGGTCAAAGGAAGAGTTGATAATAAAGTAATCTGAGGATTTTAAATTCACTCTAATTTCTACTGATTGCTCTCTCTGATCCTACGCTCTTCTACCGATGAGCCTAATTTCTCAGGTTTCCTGATGCTCCTACCTTCTAGGGTTCTGATCTCATTTTCCTCTTCATTGTCTGATAGCTTTCAAACTGGAATCTCTATGCCCATGACCTCTACCTGTTACCCTGACTCTGATCCAATTATGCAACTTTGTTTGATTTGCTTGTGTTGTTAACATCGATCAATGCACCAACTACCATGAATTAACCTTTTGCAACTCAGGAGAAAGTCTGAGTCTTTTTCCCTAAAAACAAAACAGAACAAAAGTACCTAACTAACATTAGAATTTAATCTCCACTTAATATTCAGGGAATTCTTATCCTCGTTTTTTATTTTATGTTCACTCTGAGTACCTTCAAGCTTCCCTCTTGGATGTTCCGATCTCCCTGACGCTTCACATGTAACCATTGTATTTCTGTTCCATTTGTCTCTCTTTTTTTCCATGACTTCCCCTTCCTCTTTCTTTCTTTCTTTCTTTCTTTCTTTCTTTCTTTCTTTCTTTCTTTCTTTCTTTCTTTCTTTCTTTCTCTTTCTTTCTTTCTTTTTTGTTTTTATTTATTTATTTTTAATTTTTAATGTTTATTTATTTTTGAGAGAGAAAGAGAGACAGACAGACAGACAGAGAGGGAGACACAGAATCTGAAGCAGGCTCCAGGCTCTGACCTGTCAGCATAGAGCCCTATGCAGGGCTCAAGTCTAATGTTTAACCTCCTAAGCCACCCAGGTGCCCCGTCCTTCCTTTTTCTGTACCATTCACAACAGTTAAAATTATTCAATATTGATAGCACAGTCCATAGTACTGGGGGGGGGGGGCTACTTAATATTAAAGTTTCATCCCTAGAAGAGATTCTCCTGAGCAAACCTGCAGTGTGGGTTGTAAAACTAGTAGGGTGTGGTGGTAGTAATCTAATAAATAACCAACATTTATTTTATGATTTGCTGTCTGCCTCGTAATTTGCTAAGTACTTTGCATGTATTACCTCTTTTAAGTTTTATAGTAAGTTCCAGGTAGATAGTACTCTGTTCTAAAAATGTGGAAAACTGAAGCTGAAGGATAATGTTAGTTGCCCAAGATCCTACCGTGGAGTCAGGATCCAAACCTATGTTTATCTAAATCTAATCAGAGACTTATTAGCCACTGAAAGATGCCTCCTTCTTATAGAACCTTTCTCTACGCTCATGTTTCTCCTCATTTCACCAGAAAAAAAGTAATATTTGTATGCTTATAATATGTCCAAGATCACACAGCTGGTATATGAAAGGGCCAAGATATTACCTTCCCTGCCTTAATTTTTTTAGGATATTCTGGAAGGAATGATACATAAAAGTATGATTGTTTTTATAGATTTAAGGTATGCTGCAATAAAAAAATTGTTAATTTGTTAAGAATATCTAGTGTCGGTTCAAAGAAACAATTCTATCACTCCCGAGAGCTGCTTTACTCCAGGCAACCTGAGTCATCCCAGTGAGCCAACAGAAGCAGCCATTCCATAATGCTTGTCTCCCTGTATGAGTGTCTTTTACAGCCTAGCTGAGTACTTCAGTCAGAACCGTGCCAGACATGGTAATAGGCAAAGCTTCTTTGGGGAAGCCAATAGGAGATGTGTGAAAGACTGCAGAGCCTCAGATGGCACTAAATTGTTTTTCTGTCACAATGAGTCAGCCTCGTCTCCCAGGAACATAAGATACAAGACCTAAGGAAGAGATTCTGGAGTCTCATCCTATAAACATGGTATTGCACATAGAAAGTTTAAAGATCTGTACTGTTCACTATATTTCTGCTTGGTTTTTTGTCTTTAGGAACTCCGGAAACCATTTTCCCCTAGGATATAGCATATCTGGAAAAATAAATAATTACTTTTGGAGATAAACTTTATTGTATTGTATTTCGTTTTGTTTTTACAGTTTATTTGTTGATTGAGAGAGAGGTGGAGAGAGAGAGCAGACACACATGCGAGAAGGGGAGGAATAGAGAGAGAGAGGGAGAGAGAGAGTCCCAAGCAGGCTCCACCATTGTGAGATCATGACCTGAGCCGAAATCAAGAGTCATAGGCCTAACTGACTGAGCCACCCAGGCACCCCTATTTTATTTATTTATTTTTATTTGAGAGAGAGATAGAGAGAGAGGGAGAGAGAATCTTGAATCTTGAGCAGGCTCCATACTCAGCACAGAGCCTGACCCGCAAGGCCCCATCCCACAACCCTGGGATTATGACTTGAGCTAAAATCAAGAGTTGGTCATTACTCAACAAACTGAGCCACCCAGGCCTCCTCCGGAGATATCCCTTAATAGTGGCCACTGAGAAAGAATCTGGGGAATTTGAATTGGCTGCTTTCAGAGAACAACAGGAGCATTAAACCATCCCATGTTGAAACCGATAGGCAGTTGGTTTTGGTACTGGATTTTTTTGGACAAAAACAAAGACTTCACTCATTTCCTTACTGAGATCCTTTCATCTATTCATGCTAAAGTGAGGCATAATAAAGTTTAACAGAGCAACCGAGGGTCTTAAATTCAGTAAAGGGCTGGTGAGGATCTTAATCTTTTTAATTAATGAATTAATGAATTCTTTTTTGAGAGAGAGAAAGAGTGAGCAGGGAAGGACCAGAGGAAGAGGGAGAGAGAGAGAATCCTAAGCAGGCTCCATGCTGCCAGTGCAGAGTCTGACACGGGGCTTGATCTCATGAACTGTGAGATCATGACTTGAGCCCAAATCAAGAGCTGGATGTTTAACCGACTGAGCCACCCAGGCTCCCCAAAGTTCTTTAAATATTAAGACCGTGGGCAGTATACTCATTCCCTCTGAATTTCAGGGTCCCTATGTGTTAAAATGAAAAAAAAAAAGAAAAAAAAGTGTTTTCTTTTGAGTTTAAGGAGTCATCTGCTAAGGCAGTCTTTGTATTTTGGCATTTAAAATCCTCAGCTCAGGCCTGGGAATATCTGTACCACTCAAGTCACCACAGTTGTGTGCCTGAGTAGTAGTGACATGTGTATAGCTTGCCACAGGGCACTGGGTTAGTCATTTCTCAAGTAAATGACCTTGGACTGGACTCTTAACCTCTCCCTGCCTCCATTTCCTCATTTGTGATATCGGAAGAATAGTAGTAACTATCACATGGGGTAGTTTTAACGATTAAGTAAATTAATATTTATAAAGTGCTTTGCATATTTCCTAGTAGGACTAGTTCTTCTTAAATAAATGTGAGAATTTGCCTGATTTCTGGAAAGAACCTAGACTCTATGTTCCATGGAGCCGAGCGGAATTGCTCTGAAGCTTTTATGGAACATGGCCTCTCCAATATTTCACTCACTTGAGTCACGCTTGCTGCTTGCGACCTGCAGGTGTTTGAGTTTGTGGTTTCTGCCTGAATGGTTGTCATCTTAAAGATAGCATATTTTGACTAAGAGAGGTGTGTCCGTTTGGCTTACACTAGAAAAATGAGGCTCTTGTTTTATATGCATGGATGTGGTGGAATTCCCCATCTCTGACTTTGCACCTCGTTGAAGTTAAGTAAGCCTGCTCATCTCTGTCTTGGCTTCTACAGCTTGCTGGAAGTGTAGAGCATTAGCCACCCCCCACCCCCCATGCCCATGACGGTGATAGGGAGGATGCAGGTCGGCGAGGCTGGGTAAAAAGAATCTAAGAGAGGGAACCGTTTGCTAGATCTCACTTTTGATAGCCTGGCTGAAAAATCGTAATAGCGATTCTCATAGAACTCTTACGAGGTATGTTGAGCTTCACAATAACTCCATGAAATAGGTATTATCCCTGCTCTACACAGAAACTGAATCAGAAATCTTAGAGTAATGCGCCAAATGGTAAAGCAAGGATTAGAACTCAGGAATTTTGGCTTGCATACACACGAACACACACACAGAGGCACGGACACACACTGAGACAGAAATTCAGAGATAAAAATAGACATTTGGTGCATAGTCTATGGTCTTAGTGTCACCAGTGTGGCTTGAACCCAGATAATTGTTTTCACTGACTATGTGCCTTGCACAGGAAACTTAATCTCTCTGCGTTTCGCTATCAGTAGAAATGAAAAGAAATTACTTGACTTTTATGATGATTATGAGCATTAAGACAATGTTTATGAAACAGAGTAAATGTTCAAGCAAATTTTTGCTGTGGCGTAATATCAATAAAGACACTAATAAGTAAATATGGTGACTATATCTATGTATCTAATACAAAGCTCAGCTCTTAGCTAGTTAAGACTATATGTTCATTTCATTATTCTTCAGAAATGAGGCACTGACTATCCTCATGACAGAAATATATCTAACAAAGATTACAGAATAACCTGAGGAAAACAGACTAAGACTCTCAAGGGAAAAAAAAAAGCCAGCTGGGAATGCAAGAAAGGATCACTTTGCTAGAGATAATGTTTCTACAGTGGTGATATTGAAGAAAAGAGTTAGTTATTCATATTTAATGGATGCAAACAAATCTTTCAGGATGATGCAATATTGGAATCGATACATCTAGTCTCTCAAGAGGTTTATATTCAAACTGTTAAGTTCTGTGCAATTACTTTCCTTTCTTTTCAAGGTTGAGAAAATTTAATAAGATGTTACAGGGTTTGGAATGCCAATACTGAATACGTAACCAAACCCAGGTAACTGTCTTACCCCGAGGTAAGGCTCCCAGGCCCAATTAATAGCAGAGCTGTTCCTCAATTCTCTTGTAATCAGTGGACAGGTAACTTCATTATATTCTGAAGTCCTTTAGGAAATGGTCTTCTCCGCCTAAATGCATTTTGGTGCTCAATGCCCACCTCCCCTTCTTGGTGCGTATTATAACGCCTTGTCCACAGTCAGTGCCAATAAATCATACTTATATTCATCATGTTGAAAAGCGAGCCAAATGCTTTCTTTTCTGATATAGTGGAAATCAATCAGAACTTTACCAACGTTCTATATTTTAAATATAAATATAAATATACGTATATATGTATATGTATACATATATATATCCATTTTCTACACACAATATTTAGAAATTAGAACAGGGTTCTCTGCTTAGGGGCTCATGATGCTGAAATCAATATGTTAGTCAAGCTATGGTTCCCGTCTAGTGCTTGAGTTTCCCTTCCAAACTCATATGGTTTTGGTCAGAATTTCTTTTTTGTGGCTGTAGAACTGAGGTTCTTGGCTACAATGTGGAAGGTACTATCAGTTTCTAGAGGTTTCTCAGTTTCTTACATAGGTACTTGTAGAAGCTTCCCCAGCCAGCTTACTTCGTCATGGATCATCACTTTTATTTCTAAGCTCTCTTGAGTGAAAGCCTGCACTCTGTTACAAGGATTCATTTGATTAGGTTAACCTCACTCAAAATAATCTCCTTTTTGATTAACTCAAAATCAACCAAAAAAGGACTTTAATTGTACCTGCAAGACCAATTCACTTTTGCTAAATAACATAAACAAATTATAAAAAGGTTATTCTGTCTTAAACACCTGTCCTGTCCTGTGCATACTCAAGGAGAGGACATTATTCAGGATTTGTACACAAGGCGGGTAGGATAGAGAAAGCTATTCTGGAATTAAGCCAATCACAAGTGCCAATGAATCTTTGCTAGATTCAGATTTAAAAACCGATTGATAAATATTTCTGATGGATCATTTAGCAATACAACTGAATAAGGACATTCAATAATTGATTATGGTATTAGCTGTATTCTGGGCTTAATTTGGTGTTATTTATCTTCATAAGATGGATAATTTGTTCATTTTTTAAAATTTCTTATCCTTCCTATAATTCGCATTGCTTCTTCTTTGTAATATTTATTCTTTATTTCTGTTAATTCTTAACTGATTTCTTTTTCTTTTATGATATCATTCTTCTTTTATTTTATGTAATTAAGTTTGTAAGTTTATCTTTAAGCACAGTGCTGGCTGCTTTACATATGTTTTGATATTCCATTATCATTTAGTTTCAACTAATTTCTAATTTCCATTGTGATTTATTATTGATTCATGTAGAATTTTGAATTACAAATGTGTCTTTTCATTTCCAAACATATGGGGACTTGACATTCATCGTTTTATTTTTGATTTCATATGAACACTAATCAGTAAACAGTGTGTATGATTCCAGCTCTGTAAAATGAATGAAAACGTGCCTCAGGTACCGGTATGTGGTCAACTTTTGATATGTTCTATTCTTATTTGAAAACAATGTATGTCCTGCTTAAGTTGGGGTCTGCATATGGCCATCATATTTATGCCACTCATCAAATTTGTTAATTATTCTATTGAATTTGCTTTTATTCTCAATGATTTTTGCCCTATTTTTTTTTCTTTCTTTTAAATGTTTATTTATTTTTGAGAGAGAGAGACAGAGAGAGAGAGTCAGAGCACGAGTAGGGGAGGGGCAGAGAGAGAGGGAGACACAGAATCCAAAGCAGGCTCCAGCCTCCAAGCTGTCAGCACAGAGCCTGATGTGGGGCTTGAACTTACAAGCCATGAGATCATGACCTGAGCTGAAGTTGGAGGCTTAATTGACTGAGCCACTCAGGCGCCCCTGCCCTATTTTTTCTATCAATTAACTGAAAGATATCCCACAATGGATCTGGATTTGTCTTTTTTTTTTAAATATTTTTTTCTGCTTCTTGTTTAAGTATTGTCAATTTTTGTTTTAACTATTGTGAGGCTCCTATTATGCCCATATTATGTCATCTGCAACCCAAAAAGAGAGGTCTCAGAAGAAATCAACCCTGCTACCACCTTGATCTCAGATTTTTACCCTCCAGGATGGTGAGAAAATCAATTTCTGTTGTTTAACCCTCCCTCCCACCCCCAGTATCACAAACTCCAGTTTGTGATACTTTGTTTGGCAGCCCTAGGAAACTAAAACAATGTCAGTTTTAATTCTTTTATTTAGACTCCCTATGTGTCTGAATTCTTTGTTCTTTTGCTTGGTGTTCATTCAATTCCCCTTGAATGCATTTTTTCTCTTGTCACTTCAAACATCGTTTTATGTATTTATTAAAAACATATATTTAAGACTTTGGTTTTTGACCTATCAATTTTGTGAATCCATAAAATGTAAAATCTTACTAAGACAAAGTGGTTAAATTTCTCTGTGAAAAAAATGAAAATGACAACTATATCACTTAAGAGCACACTGATTTCAAAAATGTGGATGTGTTAAAATATTCAAGAATTAATGCCTGTGTACCAGCTATCTGATTTATGATATAAATGATATAATTTCCAACACTATTGAAACTCATGTGTATTTTTCTGATGATATATCCTTGCTTTATAGCACAGAGATCTTGTTTATCTATAATCTTGCCAAATTTGTACCCTAAATAACTTGTTTGGTGTCATCTTAGAATTCTTCCTAAACTAAATTATAGCACATGTGCTTTTCTGTGACTTGATTTTTTTTCTCATTGAGACTGATTCATGTCCATGTTCTTAGCTACAACTGTTGTATAGTATCCCACTGTGTGTGTGTGTTTCTGTGTGTGTGTGTTTGTACATTGTATACTATAATTTATCAATCCTCCCACAGATGGGTTTTTGAGGCTATTTCCAGTGTTTTGTTCTCATAAATTATTTTACTACAAATATTCTCATAGCTCTTTCCCTGGGACATGTGTGTGAGAGTTTTACCAGGGTATGTACCTACAAATAAAATTGTTAAGGGTAGATGAAAGCTTTTCTTATTCTACCAACCAATGCTCTAACGCTCTTCCCTTCCTTGAATATCCTGAGGGGACGTGAATTCCCTCCTGGGGAATGGATTTAACATCTACATTCAAGGACTTTCGGGAAGACATTAGAAGAAGAGTATTTCTTAGGACAGGGATTGTGACTTTTAGCCATATTTGGGGGAACCCAAGGGGAACCTGACAAGGCAAGGTGGAGCACCCCTATCCGCTCTGTTAAACATAGGTGTGAGGTTGGGCTCTGCTGACTGGAGATGAAAGTCCCAGGCTGCAGTATAGTTCATGTCACAGAATCCACCGGTAAAGTCACTACTGTCTTGTGAAACATGTAAATTCAAAAACAAAACCAAGCTTCATTTTGAGAATATGTGGTTTTATTTATTTTCAAAAAAAGGATGCTGAACTGGAAACAACCTGGTCCCTATCTTTTGGTTACTTTTATTTATTTATTTAGTTAGTTAGTTAGTTAGTTTGGTTTTTGGTAGACTTCAAAACTTACTATTACTTCGGTTTCTGATATCATGGTATCAGTGACCTCAAGCCCCCCATTATCCTCTGCTGACTGAATGATGGTCTCCATGCTGTTCTTCTCCAGTTTTAAACATAATGTTCAGGTGCAGAACACAGGGCTTTGAGATTCTTCGAGATTTTTTTTTTTTGAAAGAGAGAGCAATAGAGCATGAGCAGGGAAGGGGCAGAGGGAGGGAGAATCTCAAGCAGATTCCAATCCCAGAACAAAGCCCTATTCAGGGCTCAATCTCATGACTGTGAGATCATAACTTGAGCCAAAATCAAGAGTCAACACTTAACCAACTGATCCACTCAGGCGCCCCCTAAGATTCTTTAATAAAGAGCCAGTTCTGCTGGATTTCTATGCTGTGAGACCTGGGACTGATATTTGCATAGTAGAACTGGCTTTGAAATCCATTAAGAAAGATTACATCCCTCTGAGTCTCTTGCTTTCAGGACTGGGGGCCATGTTTATGTAGTAGGACAAATTTTGATTTTTAGCAATTAGCCTATCCTGCTGGTTCTTTTAATTCCAAAACCTGGGACTATTATTTGTTCAGTATGATGGGTTTTGAAGTTCATAAAGAAAGAACCAGTTGATTTGGGGTTCTTAATTACTTATATGTTGGCTCTCCTCAAAGTTTGAAATCACCTAGAATTCTTTGCAGTGGGTTGTCATTGGTGTTTTTGTGGGGTAAGGAGATGTGTCCTCCAACCACGAGGCTTCTTTGGCCTTTCTTTTTTTTTTCAGTCTTAATAGTTCCATAGTGCACTAAGGACCAGCAAAAGTTGGTATCAGATTAGACTTGTCCTACCATCTTATGATGATGAACATGTCTTCTAGGGAGAGTTCTTTCCTTTTCTTTTTTTCTCCTCTATGCATCAGTGTGGGTTTGGGAGACTGAATCCATCCTGTTCATTTCCATAGCTTTCATCCTTCAAGGTTGGGACAAAGGAACTCACTGCTGGACCACTTGCTTTTTCTGCAACAGACTTGCTGGTAAGTCTCTGCTCTTGCAGTCACCGCAGCCATGCTATCTTCTGGGGAGAGACTAGAGCTTCCACTGGTATTATGGCACTCCACTCTGTCCTGCCAGTGCTGCCTTGAGTCTGCACACTCAGTTGCTGGCACGTCCACAGCGTCTGCTAGAGTGCCACCCCTGCTGCTCCCCTTTATCAAGCACTGTAGAGGTCATGGTTAAGAGACAGTGTGCTCCCATGAACACAGAATGTGTGGCAGGTATGTTAGATTCCTTCCCCACCAGCACAACCAAAAGAGGAGGCTCCAAACAGGACTTGTGCCAAGACTCCTGATCTTTACCTGATCTTGGTGGCTTTCTCTCCACAGTGCTTCACGATGTCTTCTTGTCCTTTCCCTCAAACACAACTATATCCATTGTGTCCCCAGCAGGGATGGTCTGCAGGCAGATAACCTTTCACTGGTGGTCTCAGGAAGTAACAAATTTAGTGCCAATAAATGAGAAGATCTTCTGTTGCATGGGAAAGATTACACGACTGAAGGTAAAAAGAACGGCCAGTGGCAAGCATTACAGCTGATTTTTATGATCATGCATGAATGGAGAGTTCTGCAAACTTCAAGGGAAGCATCCTGGCTAGTTCTAAGGCCATTGTAAGCTTTGGTCTCTCCTCTGGGTGGGCTTAGCCATGGCGGACATAACCTTCACGGCTTGTAGCTCATCATGCCAGCAGCATGACATCAGATTGTGTGAGGCTGGGACTAGTGGAGGTTCACAGTCACCATTTGAACAAAGATGTGCATATTGATCACTTCTCTTTGCTAATCTGCATGAAGTTCATCTCAAACAGCGTGTTCTTAAATATAGTGCAATCTCCTGTGCACAGCTGCAGTGATTTCCTCTATGGAGATGTTGAGCATGCTCACTGAAAGTTTTGCATCCTGTAATATATGGTAACAGGGATTGGCTGTCTGCGGCTATTTTGTCAGGGCAGCATATCTGACAGGTCACCCCATGCTCCTCTCACTTTGCTGGCAGGTAGGAAAGCAGCTAGCCCCTAGGAAAGCAGCTAGCCCCTGCAGATTCCTTTTCTGCCTTCAGGTCTCCCAGAAGAAAGTTCAAAATGACAGAACACCAGTGTGTGCACTAGTTACCAACCACTCAGCTCTTTGTCCCAGGACAAGAAGATCTGGGAGCCTGGACCCAGGCCATGCTCACCTGTGTGTGACGATGTGGGAGCATGTTCTAGAAGGGGTTTTCATGAATCCTGACACTTGGCTTCATCAGCCCTCTCCTTTGGGATCCAGCAACTACTCTTCCCCTCACCCCTGGAGTCTCTACCTCCGCCTAAACACCTCAACAGGCCACTCTTAAATTTCTCCTGCCCATTGTGATTGGTCGCCATCACCCATCACTTTGTCTTCATTACCCCAGTGACACCCTCAGGGCAGGAACACCACCCTTCCCATGAAAGGTGTCACCACCATGCAGCAGAGAGCCTTCTGAGGAATGATCCTTTTTTTGGTTTTGGTTTTTCTTCTTTTTCAATTTTTTAAAAAATTATTATCATTAAACATTGGACACTGAGAAGTTGTAGAGATAAGTCAAGGCTCTGGAAGCTTACAATCCCTAGAGATAATTCAAGTTTACTTCTGATAGTTGGTCAGGCTACGAGACTAGCATTCTAGGATCACCTTAATTTTCTTAATCTCAATCCTTGCAAGAGGTATTCTATGGCTCTGGATGCTTACAATCCCTAGAGATAATTCAATTTTACTTCTGATATGTGGTCAGGCTAAAAAACTAGCATTCTAGGATCACCTTATTTTTCTTAACCTCAGTCCTTGTAAGAGGTATTCTGTGGCTTTTTCCATTCACCCCTACTTCATGATCCCAAACCAAAGCATAGGGATTTATTATACTCTTTCCAGCCTTGATGGCCCTGATCATCAGTTTTGTCTGCCTCTTCTTGTGAGACTTCCAATAGAACTGCTCACTTTTTCTACCTTTTAGGCAACTCTTCCAGGATCGGAAAATGTCACAAAGAGTAGAGTGCTCCCAGTCCTGAGATTTGTTTCACTGCACAGGCTTCTCCTCCAGGATCTTGGCCTCCTCAGTCACCACTACCTGGATTTTCTTTGATGTCTTCAAGCACTTGTTTTATTTGTAATTATCTTAATGGTTCTCATTAAAACTAATTCAGAAGTTTGGTTGAATGAACCTAGTCCAGAATTGCTAAAAATAGAAGCGTCCACACTGTCTTCTCCATCTTAGAAAAATTGCCCAGCAAATAAGTGGCAGACCAAATGTTAGAGCTAAGATCTGCCTGAGCCCGCAGTTTATGTTTTTCACCATGCTGCCAAAGGAGAAAGGTAAAGCTTCCAGGAATGTGTGAACTGATGGAATCAAATGCTGGACAAAGTTCCTTAAAATGCCACCTCAAAAAGAACTTTACCGCAGAGCAAGCTATAACCTCACTATGGCATGAACAGTTATTAGCTTTGCAGAAGCTATTGTTCCATGGCTATGGTGTATCTATGGATGATAGGGAACAAATTGCTGTCACTGAGGCTTCCGCGGAGATTGTAATTCCACAAAAATCCAACTTGATCAAGACCTTTCCAGTTGGGCATTAAAACAGAAACAGGCTCATGACAACAGAAAAAAAAAAAAAAAAGAGAGACTGGTCTAAAGCTAATGCTCATTGTGACAAAATAACCAAATGGAAACCCTTGTCTCCTTCAAAATGTTGGTAAAGTGGGAATGGAAAAATATCTAACAAACTATTAAAAACAAAGGACTGGCTGATACTTTAAGTGAACCAAATTTGCAGCCAAGTAATGAAAGTCTTCTACAAAGCTAAGGGACCCTATTGGCTTTACATAAACAAAAGAGGAAATTCAGGAGGGAAGAGTGGGTCCAGGGGTAATGTGCATTGCTATTAGATATTTTTATTGAGCTAATGCAAATTGAAGTCCTTGAGAGATACCAAAGGTGGTGGTGGTGGGGGGGTGATTGATAAATAAATATTTGCCAAAAATGAAAGCATTGTATCCAAGGAAGAAAGTAATATATTCAGTTCTTCTAAAACTTTATTTTAAACATTGGAAACTGAAAAAGGAAAAGTTCAAAGTACAAGAAAGGACTTAACACCATCCAATTAAGCTTTTCTCAAAGCCATACTGCTTGGAGAATCAACCTCACAGCTTGACATGTTTTTAAATACTAATTTAAAACATTATAGAGCATAATATCTTAAGTTTCCAGTTAAATATAAACTGAATGGATGTTAAATTGTACCCAAACAAAATTCTTCTATGAACAGAGAACCCTTGCTTTCTGTGCTCCAGAAGAATGAAAAAGAAAAATCTTCAAAAGAATTTGCAAAGTAAAACCATCAGTAAAGCATTTTTCATACATTTGTTGTGGTATTTACTTGGCATTTTGAACATTTTCTTTTAGTGTGACATACCATTTTGCACATATGGGTTATTTTATTATTAACACATAATGGAATAGTTAGACAGGCAATAACATTTCATGCATAAGCATGTGAAAATTAATCTAGCCTTTCAGATGAATCTATACTTGTTCCATAAATTTTTCTTCCGCTTTCTAATTCCCATGCCTGTACTTTAGGCTGAGTTCAAATTCCTTTCCCCATAATTTTACACACAGCAAATAAAAGTAAAAATTTCTTCCAAGATGGAAAAATCTATTTTGTCTATTGGGGTAGTCTTAGGCAAAAGCATATTCCTTTACTTAAAGTATTATGTTTTAAATCAATGGTCTTGAAAATAATATAAGGGACACATTTGTTCTCTAAGTAGCCCAAATAGTCTTATCAATTTTTATTCACTTAGCCTGCAATGTCTGCATCATTAGGATTTGAATGATACCAATGTTAGCATTAAAAAAAAATGTCTTGCACATTTTTGCTGTATTGCCAGAAAAGTTTGCTATTGTTTCTACCTTTTCACTTACGTTTTGTCTTTAGAAGATGAACATTTGAAAACACAAAAAGACTGAGAACAAAATCAACTGAGTCAGCCATTAAGCCAGTAGTACATTAGCAGAGCAAAATTTACGTTTAAAAGGAAGATTCAGAGAAAGAGACTCAGGACTTGAAGGTTGTAATTGCCATGTAGTGAAATTATTGGGTCCAGGTTTAGAAAGGTAAACTTGGAATTCTTACTCTTTTGCTTAAATCTTTACACATCTGGAAACTTATTAAGTTCAAGTTCTTTAACATGGCATAAAGACTCTCCAACATATGGTCCATGCCACTGCTTTCCCCATCAGTCTATATATCACTATTCAGGGACTTGAATTTGACACTTCAATAATATTCTCTTTGTTGTTCCTTCATGGCCTTACTGGTCCATGCCTCCACCTTTGCTCCATTCTTTGCTTGAAGAATTCTACTCTCCTTTTTAATTCAGGAAAATGTGATTGCCCTTTCCATACATGATCAGGTGTCTCTCTATACACTTCCATAGTTTTTAGTGAATATTTATGTCATGGCAATGACTGTATTTTATTATCACCTATGTATATGGCTTCCTTCCCATAGACTATGAGAAAATGGACTTTCTTTGTCTACTTTGTATCTTTTTCAGGGGTACTTTATGATTGGAAAGCAATGACACTCTAGGCTGGTGTAACAAATAGGCAAAAATCAAAGACAGGGATGAGGGGGAAAATGCCTTGATTGGAAAACAACGGAGTGTGTAAGCTTGTTTTTGTTGTTGTTTGTTTGTTTTAAGTGTATGTTAAATCTTATACCTTGCGGGGCGCCTGGGTGGCGCAGTCGGTTAAGCGTCTGACTTCAGCCAGGTCACGATCTCGCGGTCCGTGAGTTCGAGCCCCGCGTCAGGCTCTGGGCTGATGGCTCGAAGCCTGGAGCCTGTTTCCGATTCTGTGTCTCCCTCTCTCTCTGCCCCTCCCCTGTTCATGCTCTGTCTCTCTCTGTCCCAAAAATAAATAAAAACGTTGAGAAAAAAAAAATCTTACACCTTGCTTGACAAGAGACCATACTATTCACTTGTAAGAGAGACCAAGTCCTGCCCTTATGAAGCTCCAATTCTAATAAGAAATACCACTAAATTATGAAACCAAACTAGTAGACAGCTAGAGGGGTCAAGTATTAAGCTGAGTAATGGGGAGTCACTTTGTTGTTGGTACTTTGGAAAGGATGTGTCAGAGCGAAACTGATATTCGAGGTAAGGTAGTCTAAGTGTATGCAATAGATAATGAAAAAGAAAGAGTTCAGTTGTTAATGCATGAGTTTATTTTGATGTGTTAAGAAGGGAAAGAGAAAAATCTAAAATCATATTTTTGAAAAGGGTGTTTACTGTATTCAAAAACAACTTTGAAGAGAATTAATTGAAAGAGGGCTTTGGGGAAAGTGACACTTATATATGAGAAATAAAAAATGAAAAAGGAATTTTCAACATGGAAACAAAGAACCAGAGAAGGAAGGTAAGTCTACAGCAAATTAGTTGTATTAATGGTCCCAGTATTTTTGTCTCTCTACATCTTTTGATGATATCTTCCCACTCTGACTCTGGGCTTGACAAAAGGACTTATTTTGGCCAATGAGACAAATAATAAATTTGACACGATCAGAAACCTAAATAATCACTTGTATATTTCCACATCCTCTTTTCCACCTCAGCCAAGCCAGTTTGAGGATAAGACACGTGGAGTGGAATCAAACCATCTCAGCTCAGATGTCCCTGTCATGATCCAACACGTGGGAGGACCCAACCAAGATCACCAAAGATTTCCAGTTCTACATGCAGCTTAATGCCAGAGTATGAGTGAGACCCCAGAGCCCAACTCAAATCAACAGAAATAGCTAGCCATCCTCTATATTTAGGGGTGAAAAGAAATGTTTTTTACTGTGTTAATGAGGTATTGTAGCTGTTCGATACACAGCATTATTTTGACTATCAATTCCTCATGTAAGCATCATGGATTCCAAAGAAAATGCTTTCAGGAAAGGCACATATTACGGGTTGAATTGTGTTCACGAGAAAGAGGTATTGAAGTTATAATCTGAATACCTGTGAACATGACCTTATTTGGAAGTAGGGTCTTTGCAGATGTAATGAAGGTAAGTTGAGATCATTAGGGTGGGCCTTCCTCCAATGCGACTGGTGTCTTTGTAGGAAGCAGAGGTGAGGCCCCAGGGGAACACCATATGAACATTGGGGCAGAATTTGAGTGATGCATCTATTAACCCAGGGATAGGAAGGATTGCCAATAACCACCAGGAGGTAGGAGACAAGACTGGGAGAGAGTCTGCCTCACCCTCAGTCTACCTGAATCCTACCAACACCTTGAACAATCGGGAGAGAATAAGTTTCTGTTGTTCTTTTTTAAGCTACCCAGTTTGTGGTAGTTTGTTACAGCAGCCCTGGAAAACTAATACAATATATGACCAAGGATCAATAGCTTCAGAAAACACGGCTTTATTTAGAGAAGCCTAAAACATAGGCATAATACTTGGCTAAGGTCTAAGAATTCTTACACATTGCTCCAAAGAAATATATATATATATTGTACCTGATGTTAGTAAGAAAGACTCTGGTCCCTATAACTGCGAGTACACAAGTATCATTTCTTCTGTGAAAATTCATAACCTGCTGAGAAACGGGGTAAAACCAGAAATGTCCACTCATAGCTTCTTATTTATCTTTACAAATCTATCCTTCTCATCTTGCTCCCTTCTATTTTATGAGATTCTTTTCCTTCTAGGTAGAAATCATTTTGCAAAATCTGAACTAGAAGTCACATTTATGTTCCCATTTCATTCTGTGCACTGGTAACATTGGTAATTTTGTAACTAACATTTTTTTTTCTATTTTCTACCATCAAGCTCTAAATTTGTGAATTCAGTACTATGTATATAGTCTTATTTCAGGGCCTTGGACAGGTGCTCAGTAAAGATTCATTAAGTGAATTATATTATTACTAACAGAACTTTCCTTAAGAAGCTTCTAGTCTTGAACTTGTGTTCTTTCCTAGTTTGTCATCAATCTATCAGATTCTAAATATGACACAAGGCGGCCCTTCAGTATTTTAATCACTGAAATAGTGTTATCTTGTTTTTACCTTTGACATTTATTTTGCCATTTGAACAGCTCAATGGCAATCTTTTGTCAAAGATAGGCTACATGAATATATAGTATAGTGATTAAAAGAAATGTTTTGGAATGAGACATACCTACTTTCAGTCTTTCGCTGTGATACATAAGCTGTGTGAACATGGCAAATTACGTAAATTCATTTTTTTAAGTTTATTTATTTACTTTTGAGAGAAAGAGAGAGAGCACACATGGCGAAGTGGGCAGAGACAGAGGGAGACAGAATCCAAAACAGTTCGAGGCTTTGAGCTGTCAGTACAGAGCCTGATGTGAGGCTCAAACTCACAAACCATGAGATCATGACCTGAGCCCAAGTGGGAAGCTTAACCAAAGAGCCACCCAGGTGCCCCAAATCACTTAAAGTCTTAATCTTATTTCCTCATACATTTGAATTAATAATGCATGAATTAATAATGTAGAGACTTGCCCTAAGAATCAAATGACAACATATTCAAAGCTATTAAAACATATTACCTTGAATGCGAAAAATAATGGTTTTGAAAAAAAAAATTATGTATGAAATCTGTTGTATTAGTTTTCTAGGGCTTCCATAACAAAGTACCAAGTCTGAGATTAAGATGTCAGTGGGGATGGCTTCTGAGGCCACTGTCCGTGTTTTATAGATGCTTGTCTTCTAGTGTCTTCCCCTGCATCCCAATCTCCTCTTCTTATAAGGACACCAGTCATATTGGATTAGGGCCTATCCTCATGACCTCATTTTATTTGAATTAACTCTTTAAAGACCCTACCTACAAATACAGTCACATTCTGAGGGTTAAGACTTCAATATATGAATTCTGGGAGGACATAACTCATCCCGTAACAGCCTATTTCAGTTTCATGTTGTCAAATCAAAACAACGTTTTTTGTGTTCTCTTTCATGCTTAGTTCATTATCCTAAAGTTCTGGTTTCATGGATAAAATTAGAGGTGTTTAGCTTTTATTATCTATCTATCTATCTATGTAGCTTTTAATATATCACTATGTCAAAAAATGACTGATAGGGAGCATAACCTTTATTTTTTTAAGCAAAATTCTACTCTAATCTTCCAGTTTAAAATGGATTTTGACAAAAGTTATGTAACAGCTGTTAGAATATTGTCACAATACTTTATATGTCCCTACGGATATGGAGTCTTTCTCTTTCTTTTCTATTTCCATCACATTTTATTTATGCCCTTCAAGACTGTGCACTGGCACAATACCCATTAAGGCAACTTGTGTCCCCACGGGCCGCCTGCCTATTCAATTCTGTAGAATTTCTCTCCTTGCCTCCCCTAGGACATTGCAAAGAACATGTTTCTTTTTGGCAGTTAGTGCTTGGTGCATGTATGATTCGTGAATGTCACTAAATCTGGTAGATTTCAACATTTTTAAAACTAAATATACTAACATACATATCTAGATGAACACGGTTCATAATTGTCTATTGCTGGGAGAGTATTGTTAATTAAAGTGTAGACATGGGGCGCCTGGGTGGCTCAGTCAGTTAAGTGTCTGACTTCGGCTCAGGTCATGATCTTACAGTTCATGGGTTCAAGGCTGCATGAGACTCTGTGCTGACAGTTCAGAGCCTGGAGCCTGCTTCGGATTCTGTGTTTACCTCTCTCTCTGCCCCTTCCCAACTTGTGCTCTGCTTCTCCCTCCCCCTCTCTCTGTCTCTCTCTCAAGAGTAAGTAAACATTAAAAAAAAAAGTATAGTCATAATAAAATACCCTGGTGTTTGATATCAGGGTATTAGATGTAATCACAATGGGGAGTATTTAGCAATTTTCTTTGTTATAGTGAGGGATTGAATTGCCAAATCCAGCTATGCAAATGAAATCAACAAAAATGCCTTGAACATCTACTGTGTTCTGTTTCTAACTGCAAGGTGTGGATTACAAGGGAGAATGACTCAAAGAAAATCCTATCCCATCAAATAGGAATGCAGTTAAAGCCCATGCCTAATACGTGATGGGTCAGTAGCATATTGCAATATTCTCATGACAGCTGTTATCAGTATGTCAACAATGGTCACATAGGAAATCCTCTTTGTCTAGACAACAGTGAAAAATCGCATGTAGATGTTTTTTGCCTTGTGTAAAATTATAACTTTTACTAAAATAAATTTTCCATCTTTGAAATTTAATTTGTACACATAATAAAAGCCTTCACAAATTGAAAAAGGGTCTTTAAATTCAGCAAAGCTTAAAAGCTGTTTTGTGGTTTTTGGCTGCTTTCACATTGATTATTGTCTTGGAGATGTAGTGTTACCAACTAAAGAGGCATCACAATTATTATATTGATAAGGTCATTGAAACTCAGTTTACTTAACTTTCTTCACTTTAACACCTCTATTCTCTAAAGAATAAAATAATTGGTGTTGGGAAAGCAGGAAATCTATTCAGAGGAAAAAATTAAACTTGCATCCTATTCTGCCTTTTGTATGCAACAATTTTCTATGAACCAAAAATTTGCAGGAATGTCTGGGTGGCTCAGTTGGTTAAGTGTACAACTTTAGCTCAGATCATGATCTCATGGTTCCTGAGTTCAAGCCCATGTTGTCTCTTAGCTCTGCACTGACAGACTGGAGGCTTGGATTCTGTGTGTGTCTGTCTCTGTCTTTCCTCCGCTTGTGCTCTCCCTCTCAAAAAAGTAAATAGATAAATATTAAAAGTTTTTAAATAAAAAATGTGCATTTGAAAATGAAGCTATAAGCAGGTAAGAATAGATTATTTTTCTTTAATAAATGATAAGACTTTCTAAGCAAGAACAAGTACCTCAATGTCCCAAAGAATATAACTGATTGAATTATATGTTTATAGTTTTTGTGTGCTTATAAAAAAATTCCCTTCAAAACACCAAAAGGAAATTAACAAAGTACTTCATTAAACAATTAATTGATTCTAAATATCAGGTTGCATTTCAGGCATTAAAATATAATTTCCTTTAAAAATTTTTTTTAATGTTTGTTTTTTTTTTTTTGAGAGAGAAAGAGAAACTGAGAGTGAGTGGGGGAGGGGCAGAGAGAGGGAGACACAGAATCTGAAGCAGGCTCCAGGCTTTGAGCTGTCAGCACGGAACCTGACTCAGGACTCAAGCTCATGAACCATGAGATCATGACCTGAGCCAAAGTCGAATGCCTAACTGACTGAGCCACCCAGGTGCCCCCAAAATATAATTTTCTTAATATAAAATGTTTTCAAATCAATAAAAATAAAAAATCAAAGGAAAATATGCAAGAAAACATAGTTTAAAAAAAAGAGGACAAAGGCAAAAAACACAAATTTTCCAAAGGAAATGAAAAGATGCTTAACCCTTTCTCACAATAAAAACTCAAAACAAAAACAGGAAATTTTTTATACTTTTGACAAAGTCAAGTTTTTGAAAGTATGCAGGTAAACATATTAATTGGTATCACTTTTCAAGAGTTATTTCAAGAGAAGTATGTAAAAAATATAAAATAGAGATGTATTTTATACATTCTCTTAGGCTCAACACCCCCACTGTTAAGAATTTACTATAAATAAGTACATAACATGTTTGCTGAAGGACTGTTTTTAACAGAGAAATATGGGAAATTGTTATCAAAATTAAATACAGAACTAAAAAATTCCAAATAATGGAAAGGAACAAAATTTAGATACAATTTTTTTGACATGACTGCTAAATGCCAACTTTCTTTAGTTCTCCAAAATTTGGCATCAGTAAATAATAGAAAAGAAAGTAATTTTCTGAGTTTTATAACCCCTTCGTATTAAGAGAGAAACAATATGTGTATTACCTCTTACAGAAGAAAAGAGACCTTAACTTTAGAAAATATTTTTTCCTTCCTTTCTAGGCACGTATGAAAGTGGAGCTGCTTTTGCATTACACAAGATGAAAAAAACACATTCATAGCAGAATGAAATATATTTACTTTGATCTTGTTACAGTGAGAAAGGGCTAGAATGGGCGTAAAGTCCCATTCATCATATATTTACGACCGTGGCATTAATCAAGATAACACCATGTCTTGTGTACTGAAAGCTGTGGATCAGGAAACATACGGAAACAGTTTCAGAGGAGTACATATTTTCTGGAGATACTCTGCATTCAAACTCAAAATACCCATGTCCAATATACCTCGTATATTTCCAACCCAACGTCTCCATTTGTGTTTCCCAGAACCATACTTAAAATGAAATATTAGCTTATGTTGGGTGATGTTTAAGAGCACCCATGAAATATTCTGGCAGCCATGGGCTTTCTAGAATAGTGTGGGGAGTCATAACATCTGCCCATGAGGATAAAGTCACCTCCAGCCCCCAGAGATTGCTTGTGCTTTGGGCAACCTAAAAAAAAAAAAAATGATGGTTTTACTTACCAAAGGGCATCTGTTTGATGTTCTTGCAGGGTGGTCAAGATCAAGATCCATTTGTTCATGTGAACTACTAGACTTGGTAATATAAATAACATTAACAGCCAAAATAGCAGGAAAACTACAACTATAGGCCCATATTCATAGCTTATTATCAGCTTTAATCTGGAAGCAATGTTCTTCATAAAATCAAAATGTGATCGTTTGTATGCTTCCATCAGTTCATCACTGCCATTAGCATTTCATCACTAGTTGAGCTGTTGGTACATTATTTTCAATGGCTCTGGGAAACTACAGTTTCCTCTTTTCCTTTGTCCTGTGCCTGCTGTTTAGCTCCTATCCATGAACCTGCCACTATTGTACAACTATAATTTCTGAAAACAGAATATAAAACTGTGTGAACGTAATATCGCTGTTTTAGCATCACAACTGATGGCCTGCTTAGGAGAAGCTGCTAGATTGTGCTGCTTTTCAACAAGCTGCCATAAAAAATCTATTTTAATTCATTTACAGACCTTAATGTGAAAGTAGTTACTGATATTGAGAGTTGAAGGCTTCATTTTATCCACTTGTTAGTGCATTATTAGTGCCTTAGAAAAATGTCCAAGTGTTCTTAAAAGGTATTTTTTCTTGATCACATGGATTATTAAATATTTTCGTCAAGCTGTAATACAGTTTCTAGTTTTCAGGGAAGGGGCTTTTGCATTAATTGACCTGGTTTTATTTATCCTGTACCTCTACAACTAACCAGCCATGTAATTTTGGACTTAACCTCTTTGATTTAAATAGGTGGCGCTCTTCTAACAGAAAGCTTCAGAAACCCGACTTTACTTAGCTTAAAGGGAAAAACAAAATGTTGGTCACATGATGAGAATACAAAAAAGGCATAAGTGAGGCTGAACTGAGGAACGATTGGGTCCTAGGCTTCACCTTGTCCATTTGTCTCTTTCCTTCCTTTGTGCTAAATTCACTCTCTTTCAACACAGATACGCATTCTCTATGCAGACAAAATATGCCATGGCTTCCTTCAGATGTACAAGCATAACATTTTAAAAGAGAAATGCAGAGATAAAATTATTGTGGACCAACTCAAACCAGAGAAATCTATGAGAGTGGCTGTGGTCCAGCTGGAGGAAATGCCCATCTATGAAAAAATTGCAGGGAGATGGGAATGCTGTAACTAAATCCCAAATTGCTCCTGTGGTTAGTGATACCTCTTCTTTCACTAGAAGAAAGGTACAGAAAGAAATGCTGGGTTGAGGCATTTTCCATTTTTATATCTCCTCAGTTTTCTCATCTGTAAGTTGGGGATAATGGTACTTATTGAAGAGTTTTTGTGAGATGTCAATGGCACAATGTACGTGATTCTTAGCACAGTTCTTGGCCATGGAACAGAGTCAATAACCAGTAATTATTATGATGACATTCATATTAATGGAGGCATATGAAACAATTTTCAGTGGCTTGATCAATCCTTTTATTACATGAGATAGGACACCCATCATTTGAATCCATCATAAAACACATGTATTTCTTAGCCTTAACTCTGTTGATTTGCTAAGCATTTTCATGTGCTTTTATGGCATTGATGAAGTTTATTCAGCTTCAGGAATCATGAAATACTTAAAGGTGCTCCTGATGACATGTTGGTTTTTGTTTCCAATGATTTAGTTAGTAATATTTATTGACCACTTAAAATCTGTGAAGCATTGTCCATTTTAAAAAATGAGAAGTTTAACATTTTTACCATGATATAGGAAACAAAAAATGGATGCATTTCTAAAGAAGAGAGAAAAACATCAAATCGACAAATCATCAGAGAAGAAGTTAACAATGAATTGCTCATTATTAATGAATACTGTCTATTATATACACTACTATAATTTTTGGCAATAAGAATTTAATCACTTCTTACTTTACACAAGGAAATAATAATAATAATATAATAACAATATTATTATTATTATTGTTATAAAAATAACATTACTCTTTAGTGAGCCTGTCCTGTATTTCAGAGGCTATGTTAAGTTCTCTACACATAGTCCCCCATTTTCCTTTCTCTCAAGTCCTATGGATTTAGGTATTATTATTTAATCATTTTAATATTAAGCGAACTGAGGTATGGAAAGATCAAGTCACTCATCAAACTTATACAAGCCAGCTAATACATTTGAACACTGCTCTATCTAAGCCAAAGCCCGTGCTGCTGCAAGGCACTGAGCTCGGGCTTCTAGCCGAAAACACCACAGCTTGTACATCTGCATGTTTTTTCTAAGATCTCTCCTGTAAACCATTCTGACTACCTCTCAATTCAAACCACTGGGCTCCGGGGAAGGTAATTAAGAGTTATGACTTCAAGGGACTTCCTGCTAGGTCACCAGCTGGATTTCCACGTTTTAACAAAGATAATGTGAAATGTAAATACACAGCATAATTAGGCAAAAACGGGTGTTTAAGTTAGGAGCAAAGGGCCCAATTTGCTGGGAATATGCACAATGACAGCCAATGACCCATGTGGAATGTGTTGAGGTTATTATTTCCCACCAGATCAGACACATGTCCATGCTTATAAAATCTCCCGTATTTGATTTTTACATTTTTAAAAACTGCCATCGTTGTTCAAATCAAAGAAAAGTTAATGCATGACTGATGTCCTGCGTGTCATCTTGGGATCATCCCTTTGCCTGTAAAATTTCTGCCGATTCTATTTGTGATCCCGCTTGACTCTAACTTGTCTTTCTTCTCCTACTACCAGCACCTTACCACAATAAAGTGATGTTAAGTCTGGGACCAGCACTGCCCAACACATTTTAAAGACTACAGGACATAATTGGCAGTGTAGGAGATCCACATTGAGCCCATTTTGGAAGGACTGGGAGATGTTTGGAAGGATTTTGCACACCTTCTCAAGGCTATCGATGCGCAAATAAGTATATCCAGAAAGATGATGCAAAATTCAATGTTTCCCAGGTTTCTTTAACCTTGAGATGGTGCTTCTTGGAGCATCCCTCTAAACTAGTGGTTCATTACACTCTGGAGGAAACACTGATCAGAAACACTTCAGTGTACTTGGCTTGCCTGTTTCTGGATCTTATCCCTCTTCCATTTTCTCGTTCTTGAATGGATTTAGCTTTCTGTAAGTCCTACACATCACAACCTGTATAACTAACATGTGTGACAGACTTAACTATGTGTGAGATTCTCAGCTAAGAACTTTTACTTGATTTAGCGCAAAGTAATCTTTTTGAGTATTGTTGTTAAACCTATTTTACAGATACAGAAGTTGACAGTTTGAGAGGTTATAGAAAGTGCCCAAGTTTACTATTTAGTTAATGGAAGAGCAGAGATAATCTCAAATTCTAATGTCAGAGCTCAAACTCCTTGGCAAAGTATGTAAAGGCCTCATGTCCAGAACACAACTTATTCTCCATTCTGACACTGGGTTTGATACTTTCTTATCTTATTCCCACTATCAGTCACTGGGTAATAGAATAATTTACAGGCATTTTTACCATGTTACTAATGTTACTGCTGTAATGTAAGTGAATGTGTGTATGCTTTAATTATTAAATAGCTAGTGAAGATTTTTTAATTATCTGGATAATCAGTCTCCCTAAATTATTTTAAATTATATTTCATAATGAACTTAATACAAAACCCTATAAACTATAAATACATGTAAATTTACTCACTTTTTGGGTGTGTGTATGGTGCAGATAAAAATAGCAAATATTAAGATCGACATTTAGATCTCACTGGCTTTAGCCATTTTGGAGACAAATGTAGAAATTAGTGTTTAATCCAAGTTTTCCACAAAGCAGATTGTGAAATTTCTAGCCACATATTCCCTATGTTGGTTTATGTAAGTCCTTACCTGGTATGATTAACATTACATACCAGCAGAAACTTGAGGAACTTCAGTTGTGGGTAGTTTCTTCACACGAAGCAGAGAACCTTCAAGCATCGTCTCTGGCATTGCTGAAGATCCACGGCACAACAAACAGACAAACCAAAGGTATTTGAATATAATTCAAAGAAATGTTGAAAAAATGCATTATGCGTCTTAGTCTGTCAAAGGATATTTTTAGAACAAAAAATAGATTTATTCAGTCGTAATGTGGGTCTTTCTATAAAAAATCTGGGAGTTAACAATTAATGAGGTGGGTAGAATAAGATTGCCATAACAACAACAAAAAGTGCTTTCTTGGGAAAGATTCTTTCCCATAAATTAAGCAAAAATATGGTTTTGGTATGTCTTACTATAAATAATAAATTAAAACTCTATGAGGGCAGGGACATTTTTTTGTGTGTTTGTTTCAGTTACTTAGAACGGTGCTACCCTATTTTAGCCTCTCCATAAATGTTTGCCGAACTTGAATATTCAAGAACAAAATAACAAATTAAGATAAAATGCAGAAACTGCGAGATAAGAAAAACTATTAGTTGTGAAATGATTTTTACTTAGGAATTCTGACAAAGAAGGCTTCCTTAGTGCAGTGGTTCTCAAGATTGATCCCCAGACTAGTAACACCAGCAACATCTGGAATTGCAAATTCTTGGGCCCCACCTTAGATTTACTGAATTGGAAACTCTGGGTGGTGGGAACAAGTGATTTGCATTTAACAAACAATAGGTGATTCTGATACACAAAAGGTTGAGACCCATTGCCTTCTTAGGTTAAAAACAATCTGATTCTCAGGGAATTCATGCTTCTAGCCAACAAGTGTGCAAATCTGAATTACCCCTAGAGAATGTCATTTGTCATCAACTGAAGCAGAGGCCTGTGATTGTCCTTAGGACACTATAGTAAAAGCAATTATGTGATACAACATTTGACCTGGAAGCCTTATTATTTAAGACTATACATTGGATAAGGACCAAAAGTCACTGAATTTGATTGATCTACTCCTAAGAAGGACTTAATCAGAAAGATATATCTCTTTGTATCTTTGAAGAAAAATTCCCAAAGAAGTATTTAATGTTATTGCATATCATGATCTATAAACCTGGTAAACAATCTCTGATCTTGATCTGATGTAGCTAAAATCATTCACCATGTCCACTTGAATATTCTCACCCATTCACTCATTTAAGTAGTCAATCAACAAGTAAATTATTGAGGGCTTAGTATGTGTGGTACATAGTGATAGGTGCTGGGATTACAACCGTAGGACAGAAAGCAGACATGATCTCTGCCACCATAGTGTTTGTTACCCAGGGGGTGAAACCAATGCCAGTTAAATAATCAAATAAAAAATGTAAAATCTCTATGAGAGTTACAAGTTACAGATGCTGTGTACCATAAGAACATGTAATAGTTGGATTTTCCATTCAAAGATCAAGGAATACTTTCCTGAGAAGAGAGTATTATTCTGGGATCTTAACGATGACATGTTCTTTGACTCTTCTATGCATTACCAATTTCCCCTTTCTTTGAACTCCTAATACATTTGAGCCCAATAATACGGCACTGTTCAATGACCTTCCATATTTAAATTACAAGTTACCTGGGGCAGTTTCTTTCTCCTGTATTCCTAACCTCCCATAATGCCTGGTACATCACACTGATAGGTCAAAGTCCCAAGGGGAAAGAGAAGCATTTGTTTGGTTAATTAAGGAAAATATACTCAAATGATACATTGCAAATGCTTGCATATCATTCCAGAGCTAACAAGAACTGGGAACTGTTACCACCCTTAGATTTGAAGGGGAAAGGGAGAGAGTTGTCATTGGAATCCAGACACAGAGGAATCCAGTTCTAAGATGGTTGCCCAACGAGTTATCTTGGCAATTGGTGGGAAATAGACAATGCCAAACTGTGACCCAGTAGGTAGTGAGTTTGGGAAAGTATCCCAAACTTTACTTCTTACTCGCTTCCCACTTTCTACTTTCCTCCCAATGCTTTCCATTGACCATCCCAGCTGAAAGCTACAAGATGAGGGAACCTGGTTAAGAAGGTAAAAGTCAGCTTTCAGGAACACAGCACAGGATAGAGAAGGATGGAGAGTGAATCTGGAAGGGCAAGTGGAGAATATCCAGCATAATCAATAGACTGTGTACTAGATCATTGGTTAAAAAAAGGTGAATGATGGTCTTGTGACTTGGAAAGCTTTTAACTGTAACCTCAAGTCAAGTGTCATTTAACTTCTCTGAAGAAAATTCTTAGGTCTGGACTGATCAGTTTATAGGGCTGGAATGTCTGGAAATTGTTACTTTTAAAATATTTTCCAAGTACATAGCACTTCTCTGTCTCTGGGCATCAGATTACTACTCAGGAGCAAGCTAGAAAGGCTTTGGATTTCAATGATAAGGAAAAGGGGAGAGGGTTTTTTTTTTTTTTTTCACTATTCATGTAGAGCCACATAGGCAAGTTGTCTTGTTTTATATGTTATTAATTAATAATGTTTTAACAGTTGTTTTTCAGTTTAAAGATGTTTTCCTATTTATTATCTCATTTGTGCTCACAAACGTAATGAGTTTATTCCTATATAATTATTATTCCCACTTGCAGGTGAAGAAACTAAGATTCAGATCAGGGAGATAAGTTGTTTGTTTGTTTGTTTCATCTATTCACTTACCCTAATTCCTGATGCTTCTTCTCCTCAAAGGAAAAAAGACTGGCTCTATCTGTTTTTGGATGAGAAAACAAGACAATGTAATAAACAGAGAGGATGTATTCATCCAAGTTTGAGCCTACCTACTTGAGTGCTAAAGGCCTGTGTCCTAGGTTTTCTGAAATATGGGCCAGTTTCTCTCTGGAGCCCTCCTCTGTCACTTTATACAAAATGGAAGCATTAACCATGTGTCAGGACAAATTTCAACAGTGGTAATTACATTTTTGTTTCTCTGTCTCCATTAAATGGCTTCTGTGCCCTGACCAAGATAGCAGCTCATCTATGGCAAAAGAAGTGACCCCTAGCTTTCTATCTGTCTGAGCCTGTTTCTCATAAAAGTGCCTGGGGAGCCTTTCCAGGTGGCAAAGCACGTATGTAAGGACAAGCTCATTTACCGTCAGCAGTCAAGGGCAGGAAAGCCTCTGTATTGAGATTCCCACAGAGATATTCTCCTTGGCAAGGAAAATGCCTCCCTTTCCCTCCCCGCTCTGCTTCCTGAAAATGGTGAGGGAAACTGGCATCTGGAAGAGAGCTTGAGTGCTATCTTGGAGCTCTCTTAGGTGGTGTCTATGCGTATCACCAGTGGGACTCCTGCCACATTCATTACAGCCTTTTCTATAGGCTTTACACTTCCCAAGGCTCCAAGGAGCAATTAGGTCCGGCCACTGCCTCAAATGGATTCACTCACAAAGACCTCATTCCTAGATTCGCCTGTTATTATTTGGTCTCCAGAAACACACTTTCTCCTCCTTGATTAAGTACTTGGCAGGAATATAAAGTGTGCTGCAGTGGATTAACGGCAGATATTAGATACATTTTTTGAAAAATAAACTTGATTGAAATTTATCAAAATAGAGAAAATGTCTCAAATCTTAATACATAACACATACATAACACCCCCTAAGTCAAAAAAAGAAAATATCGCAGGCATGCCTTGTTTAATTGTGCTTTGCTTTTTTGTGCGTTGCAGTTTTTTTTTTTTCCACAAACTAAATTGAAAGTTTGTGGCAACCTTGCCTTCAGTATGTCTATAGGCGCCATTTTGCCGACAGCATTTGCCCACTTTGTGTCTCTGTATCACATTTTGGTAATTCTCTCAAAATTTCAAACTTTGTCATTGTTCTGATATTTGACTTGCTGTACCCTCATGATAAAACTTGAATAGATGAGTTGCTTCTTATGAATGAGCAAAGAAGGTGGAAAAGACGCTGTGAAGATTGTTGGAATGACAAGACAGGATATAGAATATTCCACAAACTTGGTTGATAAAGCAGCAGCAGGGTTTGAGAGGACAGACTCCAATTTTGAAAGAAGATCTGCTGTGTATAAAATGTTTTCAAACAGCATCGACTACCGCAGAGAAGTCATTTGTGAAAGGAAGAGTCAATCAATGAGGCAAACTTCATTCCCTCTGATTTTAAGAAATCTCCACCGCCACCCCAAATTTCAGCAGCCATCACCCCGATCACTCTAGCAGTCAACACTGAGGCAAGACCCTTCACCAACAAGAGTACCACTCGCTGAAAGCTGAGATGATGGTTAACATTTTTGACAATAAGCTATTTTTAATTAAATTATGCATGTTTTTAAATTTTTTGAATGCCTATTTTTGAAAGAGAAAGAAAGAGAGCAGGGGAGGGGAAGAGAGAGAGGGAGACAGAGAATTCCAAGCAGGCTCTGTGCCAGTGCTGGGCTCAAGCTCACAACCATGAGATCATGACCTGAGCCTAAATCAAGTCGAGCGCTTAACTCGCCGAGCCACCCACACGCCCCTGTGTGTTATTCTTTTAGATGTAATATTCTTGAACGCTTAATAGACTATAGTATAATGTGAAGAGAACTTTTATATGCACTGGGAAATCAAAAAATTCATTTGAGTTTATTTCTTTAGTTGCTTTATTGCTGTGATCTGGAACAGACACCCTATCTCTGAGGTGTGCCTGTACCTTTTTGCAAGACGCACTCCTGGAGTCTCCTCCCAGTCCCTACACTCCAGCAGGAACCACTGTCCTCATTTCTAATTCCATAGATTAGGTGGGCGTATTTGGACTTTTACACAAGCAGGATACTACTGTATGTCATCTTTTGTACTGTCTTTTGCTCATTATTCCGTTTGTAGGATTCATGCATCTTCTTTCATGTAGTGGCAGTTTGCTTGTTCATGCTCACTGTTGAGTAGGAATCTATTATAAATATTGAAATAACAAATAAGACTACTAGGAACCTTTTTTTTTTTATTAAAAAAATATTTTTTCAACGTTTATTTATTTTTGGGACAGAGAGAGACAAAGCATGAATGGGGGAGGGGCAGAGAGAGAGGGAGACACAGAATCGGAAACAGGCTCCAGGCTCTGAGCCATCAGCCCAAAGCCCGACGCGGGGCTCGAACTCACGGACCGCGAGATCGTGACCTGGCTGAAGTCGGATGCTTAACCGACTGCGCCACCCAGGCACCCCTACTAGGAACCTTTTTATACATGGCATTAGTCAATCATATGTATAATTTAGTTGACTCGCCAGGAGTGGAACTGGTAAGTAAGAGAATATGTATATTTTTTACCTTTGGCAGATTTTGCCGAATAATCTTCCCAAAGTGATTTTCCTAAACGACACTTATACCAACAGTCTGTGAGAGTTCCAGTGGTCCGCAGGCTGGGGGCACTTGGTTTGGTTCATCTCTTCTCATTTAAGCTGTTCTGTGGGTCATGCAGTGATATTTCATTGTGGTTTTGGTTTGCATGACTTTGATCATGATAATAGTGAATTTTATTTTCAGATACCTGTTGGCATTTCTATATCCTCTTTTGTAAAATGTCTCCTCATGTCTTTTGTTCATTTCTTTATGTTTTTCTCTTGGGTGGGCTTTTATTCATTCAGCCATTAATGGATAGAAGTTCTTTATGTATCTTAGGTATAAGTCCTTATAGGATGTATATAATAAATATATTTTCCAACTCTGTGTTCTGATTTTTATTATCCTGATAGTATCTTTCAATAAACAGGAGTCCATTTTTATTGTTTATTTCTTTATGGTTGGTGCTTTGTAATGTCCTCTTTAAGACACGCTTGCCTATTGGGGTGCCTGGGTGGCTCTGTCGGTTGAGCATCAGACTTCGGCTCAGGTCATGATCTCAAGTTTGTGAGTTCGAGCGCCGCATCGGGCTCTGTGCTGACACCTCAGAGCCTGGAGCCTGCCTCGGATTCTGTGTCTCCCTCTTTCTCTGCCCCTCCCCTACTCGCGCTCTGTCTCTCTCTGCCTTTCAAAAATAAAGAAATGTAATTTTAAAAAGTTAAAAAAAGAGAAAAGAAAGAAATGTTTGCCTAACCAAGGTCATGAAGATGTTCTCTCATGTTTTCTTCTTGAGAACAAAGTAGCAGTTGAGGGTTTTCCTCTTTTAGAATAAGTTAGGGGTCAAGATTAACCTTTTTTTTTCCTACACAAATCTCCAATTCTCCACCTGACTTAGCTGTTTGTGAAAACAATAAACAAATTAAAAATCTTCTTTGCAGCTTGTTTTGTTATAAATTAGGTCATTATATAAAAATCTGTGTCTGAATTTCTTTTCCATTGATCTACAAAACCCCGTTTTGATATCGCATATTCTTAATTTCTGTGGCATTATATTAAGTCTTGATATCTGATATAAGTCCTCCAACTTTATTACTCTTTAAGATTATCTTGGTTATTTTGTGGGGTTTTTTCATTTTAATAAATCTTTTACACTGCTTGTCAACTTCTACAAACACATGTACATATGCACAAATTCACGACGTGCTGAATTTTTTTTATTATTATTGCATTGAATCCATAGCTCATTTGGTGCAGAATTAATATCTTTACGATATGGAGTTTCCCAAACTTTGCAAAAGGTAAATACTTTTAAAAAATGGTAAATACTTTATTTGGTTTTTATTAGTTTCTCTCAGTAAGTGTTTAAATTTCATATGTAAAAGTCTAGTATATTTTTATTAGATTTAGTCCTATATATCTATTTTTAAACTGGTATAAATAGTCTGTTTCATTATTTTTTTAAAAGTTTATTTATTTTGAGAGAGACAGTGTGTGTGGGGGGGGGGGCAGAAAGAGAGGGAGAGGGAGAAAGAATCCCAAACAGGTTCTACACTGACAGTATGGGGCTCAAATGCATGAACCCATGAGACAGAGACCTGAGCTGAAATCAAGAGTCAGACATGTAACAACTGAGCCGCACAAACGTCTCTGAAAAATAGTATCTTTTAAAATATAATTTCCTCATTTTTAATTCCTGGTATATAGAATACAATTTATTTTTATATATTGACATATCCAAACTACTTACTACACTGAATTGAGTCTAATATAGAATTTCTAGATCATTTGGGGTTTCCCTCAAAAACAATGATTTAGTTAGTAAACAATGAAAGTTTTATTACTTCCTTTCATTCCTTGTGCTTTTTATCAAATATTGCCTTTTTGTAACTGTTATGGCTCATGAGACATCTTCCTTCCTCACCCCATAATTATCACTGCTGTTGTACTGTATAGCCTATTCATTTGTATATGCCCCCACCTTTATTTTTATCATTGCTTTTTATCCTTCCTGTATGCCTATTTTCCAATCCGAGATCATTTTTCTTCTATCTCACAAAATTCCTTTTAGTATCTGCTCTTGTGTGGGTCTACCAGTGACAAATTCATTCACATTTTCTATGCCTAAAAATGTCTTTTTTGGTCATGATTTTGAAGTTGCCTTATTGTCGCATGTGGAAGATAGTAGGAGTAGTAGTAATGATAATAATAATTCCACCATCTTCTTTAATCATATTAATTCTACTCTTCTAGCTTTTATTGTTTTTGCTGAAATGTCAGATGTCAGATTGTTGTTGGTTTGAAGCCAAGCATGTCCCTCCACCCCCGCCACCTGCTGTTTGTAATAATTTCTCTTTGACATTGGAAATCAGCAGTATTACTGCAATAATTTTAGGGGTGATTTTCTTCAGACCCAACCAGGCTGGGCTTTGACGTACGTTTTGGTCTGATAAATTAATATCTTTCTTCAGTTTGGGGAAATTCTTGTCCATTTCTTTCCAAATATTAATACCCCATTCTTTCTCTCCTATACTTCTGAAACTCCAAATACAAGTCCATTACACTTCATACTAATCCTGCCTATCTCTATGTCCTTTCAAATAGTTCTCATGCTTTTGCTGTCCTGGCCTCAGAGTATAAATTTTCGTCTCATCTTCCATTTGTCCAGCGACCTCTGCAGATATTATTGGTCAACTCATCTACTGAATTTTGAATTTCAATTACCACGGTTTTTAGGTTTAATTAATTAGAGAGAGAGAGAGAGAGAGAGAGAGAAAATCTTTAGCAGGCGTCATGCCCAGTGTGGAGCCCAAAGCCGGACTCAAGATCATGATTTGAGCTGAAATCAAGAGTCAGATGCTTAACAAACTGACTGAGCCACACAGACACCCCAAGATTTTAGGTTTAAAAATCCATTAGATTATTTTTCACTGATTTCAATTTTTTTTTCTTTTTCCTCAAAATAAATACCCATATGCACCCATTTTCTTGAACGTATTAATAACAGTTATTTTAAAGCCTGTGTCTAACAGCTCCAATAATGGGTCATCTGTTTTTTCTCTCTCTTGATCTTAGTTTTCGGTATGCCTAGTAATGTCTGATTGAATGCCAGAAATTACTTGTAATAAATTGTAGAATTTTAGAATTCTTTCTACAGGGAGAGTTCATTTTATTTCTTGCAGATCACTTGGAACAGGCCAGGAAGCATTAATCTAATAAAGGAGAGAACAGACTTCAGCATGTTTTCAGTGTTTTCCAGACTGAATTTGACTTGGGGTACTTGGGTGGCTCAGTTGGTTAAGTGTCTGATTCTTGATTTCAGCTCAGGTCATGATCTCGAGGTTCCTGAGTTCGAACCCCACATTGCATCCGGCTCCCTGCTGACAATGTGGAGCCTACTTGGGATTCTCTCTCTCTCCCTCTCTTTCTGCAGCATCCCTGCTCTAGCTCTCTCTGTTTCTCTCTCTCTCTCTCTCTCAAAATAAATAAATAAATGAAACTAAAAAAAAAAATAAGACTGGATTTGCCTCTGATTATTCTACTACTCTTTGTTTGTTTTGAGAAACAGAGAGAGCACATGCCGTGCCTGCTGGGGAGGGGCAGACGGAGGGGGAAAAAGAGAATCTTAAGCAGGCTCCATGTTCTGCATAGAACCTGATTCCGGGCTCAGTCTCACAACCATGACACCATAACCTGAGCTGAAATCAAGAGTCAGACACTTAATTGACTGAGCCACCCAGGCGCCCCTATCCTACTACTCTTATGTATAGCTGTCCCTGGGTTTCAGATGAGAGCTTGGGATTTTGATGGGCTCAGTCCTGAACTACCTCTCGTGTGGCATGGCCAAATATGCCTCCTGACTGGAGATGCTCAGAATGTATTACAGTCACCCCAGGCTTCTATTTGTAACTGAAATAGTTCAAACCCTTTGACACAAAGAATCACAAGCTAAGACTAGTTCTATATTGACTATCAAGGTGGTGATAGCAATATGAGTCACCTTATAAAATACACTAGCCAACAAAACCTCTGAAACATTGATACTAATTTATAAGATTTACTTAGGTAAGTGAAAAATAATGACAAACTGCCAAAATTTTAAGTGATTATTACAAAAGTATAACAATGCAAACTCATATGCTCAGGTAAAGTTTCTGTAAAACTTGAATCGCAAATCTGAGCTTGTGGAAATCTACAAATTGGCATTGATCATGGCATTTTGTGGTTTCAACTTCTATTGCCTCCTCTAATGAAAGGCACAAGAGCTTTTGGTCAAAACTAACAAGTGTACATGAAATCTGAATTCCAGCCTGCTTCTTAAAATTTCTAATGTGTGCTGGGACTGTAGTGTAAAATGCAGAAAGAGATGTACCGTATCGTCAAAGCTCATTCACCCAAAGGTCAGAAAGTATTTTATAAATAGGTAATTGATGGATGTTCAAGATTTGCCATTGTAAATATACTAGGGTGACTAATTATTTCAAATAATTTTCAAATGAGATGGCGAGAAGTCAGAGATCATTTGTGGAGAACGGGACTGCCTGGCCCAAGGCCCCTCAATTAGCTCTTGAATATGTGAAATTTTAGATTTAGTTGTTATCCCCTGTAAGACTAATAATTGCTTTTCACATAACAAGAAGCCTTTTATACTGTAGATAATGAGCACTGGTTTTGATCAACACAAAGGCAAGAAGATGAAAAAAGTGGATTTAATTCACCTGAATAAGGCATTAGATGAGCTAACATGTAGAACTTCCCCACAATAAAGGGAATTGTGTTCTGAAAAGAGCATCCTAATGGTGGTTACAGAGATCTTTAATATACAACAGACTGAATTCTATCCCTAATGAAAAGACCCATCTTAGTATTTTTAAGCTTTTTTCAGGAGCTTGGGGAGCCAAGAAAGGGATTGGGGGAGGAAGGGCACACATCTGAGATTCTGTTCCACCATTTACAAGCTGTGTGACCTTAGATAAAATATTTAAAGACTCTATGTCTTAGTTTCCTCTGTTATGAAATGGAGGTAAAAAGTGACTTTCTTGTATGTTTGCTCTATTATTTAAGAAATTAATTTATAGACATGAGATACAATCATAGCTTAATACATAAAGAGAGCTTACATTTAATCGTCACAGCTACTTTATTATAAAGATGTTATTAGTAATATTCCAATTTTTCAGGGGAAGAAATTAGGCACAGAGATGGCATGCTACATGCCCAAGGTCAGAAAGCTAATAACTAATAGAGCCAGGATTTGAACTCAGGCAATCTGGCTTGAGAGTTCATGTTTTACATCACCTTTCTGAATAGACACTCATGGTAATAGATGTTATATCGATACTTGTTCATGTATTACCAGCATGCTAAAGAAGTCATGTGGGCTAATTGATGGTGACACAGCATTTGGTTTTTCCTATAAAAAGACCTTCTGACATTTATGACAGGAGGTGCTGGTATAATCCCATTAACCCCTTAGAAGAATGAGATGATACAGTCAGTCATTCTCCCTACACTTATTCAACCCTGATTAATAAGTACATTCATTTCTCACTCCTCTAACTCTGTTTGCTGTTATGCCCTATCCCTCATTTCAGGGAATTAAAGCCAAGATTAGGGTTTTGATTCAAAAGACAAGACAACAGTCTCCATGTTATTCCTAAGGCTTACCTTTCTCTTTTTCTTTCTTGATCTGCGCCCCTTTCCTTTAATTTAATTTTCTAAATTTAATTTTCTAAAGAGAATTTAATTTTCTAAAAGTTCCTCATTCCGGAGCATCTATTCATGCATGTGATGTAATCACACGTCAACAACCTATAAATACAATGCAAAAATTATTTAAGAAAAATAGTCATTGACAGTATAACATACATATAAAAATGTGCAAAAATCATGAGAGTAGAGGCTGATGGATTTTTAAAAACTGCACAGTCTTGGATCCAAAGCCCAGATCAAGAAAGAGAACGTTACCAGCCCTTCCAGATCCCAATACTCCATACTTCGCTCCCAGGTACTTTCCCTCATGGATGCCCACCCTCCTGCCCAATAGGTTACTTTGTATGTTTAGATTTTACACAAATACAATCATGTGGTGTGCATTCTATTTATACATAGCTTCCTTTGCACAGTTCGTGGAGTTTAGCTACATGGCTACATGAAATTGTAGTTTATTCTTTCTTAATGTTGCATAGAAAATCCCTGTGAATACACACAGTGAATATATTCATTATGCAATTGAAAGACTTTTGAGTTCTTTCCAGTTGAAACTATTAAGAAGAGTAAATCTACAAACATTGTTTTACATACATTAAGTAAATATATGTACATATTTCTGTTGGTTATATACCCAAGAATCGAATTGCTAAGACATAGGAAGGCTCATTATTTTTTAAGAGAATGTATTTTGTAGAACAGTTTTAGATTTGCAGAAAAATTGAGAAGCTAGTAGAGAGACTACTAATATACTCCTCAATAAATTTCTCCTATTAATAACATATTATAGGGGTGCCTGGGTGGCTCAGTCATTTGAGCGTCCGACTTCTGCTCAGATCTCACGGTTCGTGAGTTCAAGCCCCACATTGGGCTCTGTGCTGACAGCTCAGAGCCCAGATCCTGCTTTGGTTCTGTGTCTCCCTCTCTCTGTGCCTCCTCTGCTCTCTCGTGCTCTCCTTGTCTCTCTCTCTCAAAAATAAACAAACATTAAAACATTTAAAAAATAACATCTTACAGTATGTGATATATTTGTTACAATTAATGAAACGATATCAATACATTATTATCAACAAAAGTCCGTGATTTGTTTAAATTTCCTTAGATTTAACCCCATTTTATTTTCCTGTCCCAAGACCCCATCCAAATTATGTTCTCAGTCGCGGCAGTTTCTCAGACAGTCCTTGTTTTTTGATGACTTTTAGAGTTTTGAGGAGTACTGGCTAGGTTTTTTTTTTTTTTGAGAAACAGAGTGGGGGAGGGGCAAAGAGAGAGGGGGACAAAGGATATGAAGCAGGGTCTGTGCTGACAGCAGAGAGCCCAATTCAGGGCTTGAACTTACAAACCTGAGCCTAAGTCAGAGCTTAACTGACTGAGCCATCCAGGAGCTCCTTGGCTAGATGTTTTATAGAATGCACTTCTACTGAAATTTTTCTGATGTTTTTGTTATGATAAGACTGGGGTCGTGGTTTATTGAAAGGCAGACCTTGGAAATAAAGTGCCATTTGTATTGTATCATATTAAGAGTATATACTACTAACATGCTGCTGATGTTGGCCTCTATCACCTAAGGTGGTGTTTATCAGGTTTCTTCACCATAAACTGACCCTTTTAACCATGACCCCTTCCTTTCCAAACTGTACACTTTGGAACGAAGTCAATGCTCAGCTCACACCTAAGGAGTACAGAGCTATGCTCTCCCTTAGTGAAGGCAAATCATCTTCTCCCCTACATATTAATTTATTCAATCATTTATTTATATCAGTATGCACTCATGAATATTTATATTATACTTTGAGTTATAATGGACTGACTTTATTATATGAAAACTATAATATTTCAACATCTACATTTCAGTATGAGAATCCCAGAGAACACTATGAAATCCTGTTGGAAGATAGTGCTCCATGGGTGTCTTGTTATTCTGCATATTTTTCAAGAAAATACACTTCCTTTTTTTTTGCTCTGGACTACAATTTCAGAGATGCTTGGTAAGCAAAAAGCCTTATAAGACAAGAGATAATCTCCTTTCAGAGCTGAGGGTGTATTTTTTTTTACTGCCCTCTATAAAAGATTTGGGTTCCCTAAGCTCAGGATGGCTCGAGTGTGTGACAAACCCACTCTGGGTGCAGCATCCATCTAGGCTCCTTTGCACCCTCTGGAACTTGGGGGGCAAAGTTAACTGGGGCTCATGTTGACTGCTGTACTATGAATGATAATTCCTTTCTTACAAAAGTCTCATTGCTTATGCAAGAACCCATAAAGTTGTGTTAACGCTAACTTGTTAGCTTGTGAGCAAGGTAAAATCTCAGCCCTTCCCAGTTCTTGGCAACCCTGAATCAAGGACTCACACACAAAATGTTTATGAATCAGTATATCTTCTACACCTCTCATACTGTGCTTAGCTTCTGTTTACCTGTCGGTTCCCCACCTTCCCAGGCTGATAGCAACTGCTCTCAGAGTCACTTTGAGGAGCCTTACCTTAGCCCTGGCTGATGCCCCATAGTAAGCCAATGCCTGTCCCTGAAGCAGACTGTTCCTTATTGTCCACAAAACTCACAAAACCCTAGAACAGTGCTGAGCAATGAGAAACAGTAAAGAAAATGTCTCCATCTCCAATTCCACATTCCACACAATCTGGTCCGTGTACTTAAACCCACTTCTTTAATCTAATATTCCCCCCAAATCCTATATGTGCAAGCTTCTCTTCTCTGCATTGAGATCTCAAAAATATTTGCAAATAGCCTAAAAATAGTTACCACTTGATGCGTGCAAATATCTCCTCCTCAGTCTAAAGGTTTTCTCTAATAGAGAAACAGTGTGCAATTTGACCTCAGAGGTAGCTTTGTGTATCATTTTGGGTTCTTTCAGTTATCAATAATAGAAACCACAACTGAAATTAGCTTAAGTTGCAATTTGTTTTCACTTTTTAAACCTATATGGTTAAAAAAAAGTCATTTAAGGTTTTACCCAGTAGCTGAAATATGTACTTAGCTTGTTGTTCTTAATGTCAGTCTCTTTCCAGCCTGAAAAGGGTCAGCTTTATCTCAAAGCTGACAACTCGTGTGGCTTCAAGATGTGTGCAAGCAATTCCTAGTGCCAGATGCTCTCTCATTTTCTCATTTATATTTTGTGAATGAAAAAGAACTTGCTTCTCCCCACAATGTCAAGACAAAACTGTAGGCTTAACTTAGTTCTCTGTGTCCGTCTTGAACCCATCACTTTGATGTGAGAGTCATTTTCAAAAGATTAGTTTAGATCAGTGAGGGGATGGGGCTAATTCCACTCAAGCCATGGTCAGGTGCACAGTGGGAGGTGCATACAATGCATATGTGAGAGGCAGATATATTTATTATCATGATAGAGATCACTGTGGTTAGGAAGCCAGGAGGCTCAGCTCTGCTAGTGTCTTTCTACACACACACACACACACACACACACACACACACACACCACCTTTTTCTCTTTTTTAGCCAGGGTTGACAGTGCTATCTTATATATCAAATGATCTAACAAAATTAAAAATATATTGAAAAATAATGCAGCATTATATACATTTTACCTCTCAACTGGCATTCAAATGTCCTCCTCATTTGTCAGATCTATATTTGAATGAGGACAATTACACATAAATTATCTGGTAATCACCAGTCAGCTTCAAATATTGCAACATCAATTTTTTTCCTATTGCTGTCCTTCTGAAATTTCCTGCAATTATCAGATATTTTCTGCTCAGGCAGTAAAATCTGCTTCTGTAACTCCACAGAAACAATTATTTAGAGCTCACCATACACAGAAAGAGACAACGTGCTTATGTATGAGATCTATAGAAGACAGTGTCAATCAATATTATAATGCCAGTCACACAGGAGGAAATAAATACTAGGTGATTTGATTACTCTTTTCTCCCAAGTATCAAATGCTCTTTAAAGTTTCTTACTGAAATCACTCTTTATCTTTCCCACTAGATAAGGTATTGGTGTTAGCCAAGAAAGTAATGGTTTTGTATGTGGAGTCCAATAAACAGAGCTTAAAAGTTTATTATCAAACATATTGCATGCTGCAATAAAAATGATGTATGCTCTTGGAACCTATTCAGCACATAGGAAAATGCTGAAGGGCCAAGATGGGTGTTTGTCAACCCCTTGGAAAAGCAGCTCTTCACAGAAGGAAACATCAGCTTGCCGGAATACATTCTTCTTTCACTCTCAAATACAAAATCAGTTCCAATGGAAAATCCTTTCAAACATGCTATGCAAATAGAATGGATGCGGCATTTACCGAATCAATCCAATCTGGGCTCTGCGTAAAAGCCCGGATCTGGATCTTCATACTGAAACTGAAGACTAACTCCGTGAATTTCCTACAAGTTCTTATCTTTGCCGTCCTACGGCACCCTTCTCTGGTGGCTGATGCCGGTGAGGGCATCCTTGCTTCTACAGGTGCATTTCTGGCTTGCACCGCACTTGAAAAAAAGATGGAGTCAACAAGAAAGAAATCGAGAGTTTTTACACTAAAGCTCAGACACAAGCTTCTCTGGAAAAGTCAAGGCTCTGGGCTTTATCGTTTCTTTTCCTCACAGGGTCACAACAGCGACTCCTCACGGACAGGATGGGAGCCGAGCGGGCCGGGCTCTCTGTGCTTCCTCTGGTTTCCTGATGGGAGGCCAAGGGTCAATGGAGGTTTGTTCATGTGTCTACACTGCTGCTTTTTCCACAGGAGGAATCATGTGGCTCTGTATCCATGCTACCAAGTGAAAAGGCCTGAGAGAGAATACAAGAGGGAAAGGAGGTGTTTTGTTTTGTTTTGTTTTGTTTTATGGAAGTGAAGAATTATTTCTACTATTTTGATAAGCAAAATTATAAGTTTAAAGTGAGCTTCTTTAGGAAATTATAACCCCAACATTCTTTTCTAATTTACATTACCACTGCTGTCTACAAGGCATCTGAGTTTGTGAACCCTGTTCTAGTTAAACCAAAATTCAAGGGCGCTTGGGTGGCTCAGTTGATTAAGCCTCCGACTCTTGATTTCTGCTCCTGTCACGATCTCACGGTTCCTGGAATCGAGTCCTGCGTCGGGCTCTGTGCTGACAGTAGGGAGCCTGCTTGGGATTCTCTGTCTCCCTCTCTTCCCTCCCCTCCCCCACTCATGCTCTTTTTTCTTTTTTCTCTCTAAATAAATAAATAAATAAATGAACTTAAAAAAAAAATCAAGTGAAAGTGTCTTCCTGACATTACCTTCAACCTTGAAAAACCACAAGTTTCTTCACTGACAGGTAACGTCCCATCTCCTCTTTGATGCCTGTACCACGTTTGTGATGATTGGAAAGCAATGATGAATGTGGTGACTTCTCTCATGTAGGTGAGTCACATGTTGTTTAAATTCTTATCTTATCACACCATCATGTGTAGGAACTCCAGAAAACAAGCTCCAGTTGCCCTGTGTCGCCTTCCTGCCTTGTGCATACCCTATTTTTTTTAATTGATTTCCTGATTGATTCTTACTCAAGCAGCAAAGAGCAGAGATCTTGCCAGATCTCCAAGGCTGTGTTGGCAGGATCAGAGCAGTGCAGCCACTCAGCACAATTCTCTCCCTCTTTCCTCTGGGCTTTTACTCCCCTCTTCTTACACAGGCTGAAATACCATCTAGACAGGAGTGCATCGCACGCCCACATCTTGGACCAATCTGGTAATCACCTGGATCCAAACCTGAATGCATGGCATGAATTTTCTCTTATAATAGACAATACAATGAGTAGTCGAACATGTGTAAACATATAAAGCAACTAGAGAAAAGTGATCCCTAAGGAAATAGACTGCTCTGTGTGTTTTGAAAACATTCAGCAGGAAGACAATGCCAAAGGGATTTCACTAGGAAATTCCATTTTATTTCCAGGGCTTCTTGAGTAGCTAAAATTTAAATATTTAGGTTTGAGGACTTTATGCTTTGCTATGTGGCTTGTTATGTTTAGTGTCTGCCTTTTTATAATCTGTCAAATAGAAATGGTCAAGTTCATCCTTTAGCAAAGCACATGCAATAATTCTCATCTTTTGCTGAAGGTTTTTGCTCACGAATGAAGCCTGCAAATTTCTTAAGATGAAGAATTTTCAAGAACTCATAGGCCTTGTTTGACTCTTTGATCTGGAGAACAATGCCGTCTTTCTTGCTGTATTTGGGTATTTGGGACGATTCCATTCCTGGTTCCAAACAGGAATAACTGATGTGCACACACACACACACAAAAGGCAGCACCACTGAGGACCTCCCAAAAAGTTTGGAGTTTAGTTCTGTGTGGTTTATTTTTATTCTTGTTTTACTCAAGCTGGTTTGCCTATTCTGTAAGCATATGCACCATATGCGACTGAAGACTGCTAAAAGCTCTTTTAAACAGGAATCCCAAAAAGAAAGAAATGAAACTAAACAGAAAGAAAATGAAATTAGCAGTTCTTTGCAATGTGTGTTTAGAGAGGAAGTCTGACAAGAGAGAATTAATGTTCCTAAATTCTTGGTAGATGCCGTGGTGCATTTATAAGGGGTGGGGCTGAAGAAATAAATTTGAAACGATGTTACTTTTCAAAACACAGCTCCCTAAATGAGAGCCAAGAATTCACACAGAGACCCATTGCCTGGTTTTTCTGATAGTTGGGCTAGACCTTGCATCATCTTGTAGAATGTGAAAACATGCAATTAAAATCATCTGACATTTTTCTTTGTTCCTTAACATATTGAAGATGTGCACCCACGAGTATGGATTCAAAAATCCAGAAGCCAGATTTTATCTAGCAGCCCAATAAATCAGGACTTGTGAGTGATTGTCTTATGGTCACAGAAGCAAGTCATATAGCTTACTAACTTTAGCTCCAGCTTGTTAAAAAGAGAGAAGAATCAATGCTTAAGGAATTTGTGAAGATGAATAGCACTCGGCACTGAGTAAGTACTCATTAAATGAGTTTTGAAATGGATTTTAGATGTATAAGCTAATATTTTGTAAATGCTTGTCATTTGAGACAAGTCTTTTTTCAATCATCATCGTGTGGTCTAATCAGCAGGCTTGGCTTCAAGTTGGAAACTGAACAACATAACTCAATGTCACAAAGAAATTTATAAGGCTGATGGCAACCTGGGAATTTCCCAAGGTCATACAAGTAAGGGCAGAACCAGTACCAAAAAAGTAAATGGCATTCCTTCACTCTATATCTGGTCTTATCCACCACTTAAGTATCTTTAAGACTAAATAGAAAAACAAACACACAAAACAAAACAAAACAAAATACCCACATAAGATATTATGTTTGCAACTCACCTTGTTGCCCATCTTTGGCCCCATAAACATCTAGACCACAAGGTAAATTGCTGTGCATCTCTAGGATACTGGACACCAAGCTTTATGCTATAACAGACTGGATATCACAGAGGTTAGAAGTACAAACTCAAGCCTGAGTTAAAAACCCATCTTCGTCATCGTATTGGCCCTTTACTGCTATGTAATGAATGTCCATGAACTTGTGGTGGAAAGCACCACATGTTTATTATCTTGCACCTCCTGAGAGACAGGAATCCAGGCTCTGCAGAGCTGAGTCCTCTGTTCCTGGTCTCGCAAGGCTGCGATCGAGGATTTGTCTGGACTATGTTGTCATCTGAAGTCCAGATGACAACAAATTCTTTCAGGTTGTTGGCAGAATTCAGTTCTTCACAGCTATGGAATTGGCGGTTAGTTGCTTCCTTTAAGTCAGCAGGCAGACCACTTACTTGAGGGAAGTCCCCATTTATAGGGGCTTTCACTAGATGAAGCTGAGCCCACCCAAGATAATCTCCTTTTAGTTAACTCAGTATCAATTTGTTAAGGAAATGAGTTAAATCAGACTATATCCTTCACTACTGCCATAATCTATCAGTTAGAGGCAAGTCACAGGTTGTGCTTGTACTCAAGGAAGGGGGTTGGATAGAAGCATCACCCATTGGGGGTCACCTCAGGGTCGTTCTGCACTGATTACTTCCAAGATGAACTTTGGGCAAACTGTTTAACATCTCAGAGCACCAATTTCCAAATCTGTAAAAGGGAACTAACTAATGAACCTGCCTCCTAAAGCTACTTTGAGGATTGAATAAAAGCATATACGTAGAGAGCTTAATATAATGACAGCATGTTCATAGAATGTGTTAGCTATTGTTTTCAATAGGTATATTGTGCACAAGATAAACCATTTTAAACAAAGTTTGAGTCATCTTGAATTATTTTAATTAAGTGGGCTATATAAAAGAAATTCATAGAATACATATATGTGTATATACATATGTATTTATGTATATATACATATTTTATATGTGCATGTATGTATATAGATGCATACACTCATGACATATGTATAGTCACATACAGAAACATGAGACAGAGTCTCATAAAATCTTTATTCTTGGGTCCTGCCTTAAGGTCAATTGTGAATAGGAGTATATATTGAATTAACAAATTACTTCTTCTACTTCTAAGTGAAAGTTTTTCTATTTTTTAAATGTGTATTTATTTATTTTTGAGACAGAATGCAAGTAGGGGAGGAGCAGAGAGAGGGGAAGAGAGAGAATCCCAAGCAGGATCCACACTGTCAGCACAGAGGCCAATGCAGGACTCCATCCCATGAATCATGAAATCATGAAGACGAAATCAAGAGCTGGATGCTTAACCCACTGAGCCACCCAAACACCCCAAGTGCAAACTCTTTTTAAATAAATGATAAACTTCATAAATATAAGTGTTTCCCAAACTGTGTTCCATGAAACACTTATATTACATGGACTAAGTCACAAGAGGATCATATAGTTAAATAAGTTCAGGATCTTTGGGTTTAAGTAGTATTTTAAGATTTTCTTATTTCAGGCAAAAGTTCTAAAATGTTGTTGAACATGGAACCTTTTTTTTTTTCCTTTTTGAGCATCTCTGGAGCTCCTGTTCTTCAAAAGGCCATCCAGGAAATTCTAGTCTAGATGTTCACACCAAAAGTGAGATCCTCAAACATGTATCTGTGATCATAACTACTTTCCTTTTTTAGGTCCTATCCATCTCTACAGAATGATTCACTTTTCTCTTAGTGTTTGAGCACTTACCAGTTGACTCCTGTGTGCCAGATAATTATGGACTGAAAGTTTACATTACCCCCAAATCCATATGTTGAAGCCCTACCCCAATGTGATGATACTTGAAGATGGTGCTTTTGCTGCGATGAGGTTATAAAGGTGATGTTTGGTTTCATAGGATGGATGAGTGTCCATGTAAGGAGAGACATCAGAGAGTTTGCTCGCTCTCTCTTTCTCTGCACACACATATTTAAGAAAGGCAATGTAAGCACACAGCATGAAGGCTGGAGGAGACTCTTCATCAGCATCTGACCACACTGGTATTCTGATCTCAGACTTCCAGCCCCCAGAACTGTGCAAAAATACATTTCTATCCAGTCTATGGCATTTTGTTATGACACTCCAAGTCAACTAAGACAGTGGTATAGTCCTGTAAGTTTTCTTACTTCATTTTCATAATATCTCTAAGAAATAAATAATCTATGCTTCATTTTGTGGAGCCCTAGGAAGGCTAGGACCCTTAACCATGTTCCACAACTAACAGGATCCAGGAGTTGAACTCAACTCTTTCTAATCTTATGTACTTTCTATTACACCACCTCACTGATGCTTTTCTAAGGCTGAAAGCCATGGTTTATTGTGACCTAGGGTTGAGATATAGCGACAGAAAGCATGCACAGCTCATCAAGGTATTACCTCTTTCTGGGGAAAAGTGATTAAGGCAAAATAAATATCTTGAACTCCTGAATCACCACCATACATGACTGGGTAATATATATATATATATATATATATATATATATATATATATATATATGTTGAATTCTACTATATAGCCAATAACATTGTGATGAGTTTCCAATGCATTTCCATATGAATGAGGTTCAATGTGACATCCCTTGAATACTAAGTCCAGATGGGAAAAAAAAAAAAAATTAGTTCACTAAGAGAGCAAGTCTTCAATTTTCATAATCACTTTATAGAATAAAATCTACTGTAATGTTTTTGAATAAAGGTTTTTGGGGAACCTAGGTGGTTCAGTCTGTTGAACATCCAACTTTGGCTCAGGTCATGATCTCACAGTTTGTGAGTTCGAGCCCCACATTGGGCTCTGTGCTGACAGCTTGACTCTGGAGCCTGCTTTGGATTCTGTATCTCCCTCTCTCTCTTCCCCTTCCCTGATCTCTCTCTCTCTCTCTGTCAAAAATATAAACACTTAAAAATAAATAAAGGTTTTTGTTGGTTGGTTTTTAGCTAAGGCCTCATGGGAAAGGATATACTTGCATATTTAAAAGTAGAAAGTCTACTAGTCAATATGAAGAAAGGAAGAGCACCTGGCTGGCTCAGTCCGGTAGAGCATCCAACTCTTGATCTCAGAGTTGTAAGCTCAAGCCCCACGTTGAGTGTGAAGTCTACTTTAAAAAAAGTTTGAAGAACGATATGAAGAAAGGAGCAGTAGCCTGGATATCTTCTATGGGGACAACCAAAAATAAAAATGTAACAAACTGATAGGTTTTAACAATGAAATAGTTTCTAAACTTTCTGTTATACTACACTGCATCTTTGTGAAAACGTTTTTCTCACACTCTTAAGAAAGGAAAATGTGGGGGCGCCTGGGTGGCGCAGTCGGTTAAGCGTCCGACTTCAGCCAGGTCACGATCTCGCGGTCCGTGAGTTCCAGCCCTGGGTCGGGCTTTGGGCTGATGGCTCAGAGCCTGGAGCCTGTTTCCGATTCTGTGTCTCCCTCTCTCTCTGCCCCTCGCCTGTTCATGCTCTGTCTCTCTCTCTGTCCCAAAAATAAATAAACGTTGAAAAAAAAATTTAAAAAAAAGAAAGGAAAATGTGTCATAGACAAACTTCTGGAGGTCTTAGCATGCTGTAATATGCAGGTGCTCCAAGCACTATGTAGAAAATAAGGCACGTGACTTCAAATAAGAGGAAAATAATAAAAAAGGAAAGACAAAGATGAAGGAAATGAGATTACTGTAAATAACGTCAGTTCTTACGTTTTGTTATCTCAAAGTCAGTTGAAATACAGTTGGCCCTCATTATTTTATTTTACCAACCAAAAGATGACCAAGGTATATCTTTTAACTTTTGTGTCTCACTGCCCCTCTCCTCATTCTTTTCCATGTAGGCATCCTTGATATCCACTTTCACCTGAAATAATAAGTTGGAAAATTGGGGAAGGGAGGTAGAAGAACTTGGAATTATTTCTTTCAGGCCCTGGATCAGCCCTTGAATTTTATGTCCATCCATCCCAGGAATGATTTTGTATTTCTTGTGATTTGTTTTCAAACATTTAATTATCTCAAAATTTGCTACGTATTTTTATATTTTTTAAACATATTTATTTGATTATCTGGGGTGACTCCATATGTAGGTACTTTAAAGATATTGAAAATAATTTTTTTTGAGACAGAGAGAGAGTGCAAGCAGTAGAGAGGGGCAGCGGTGGGGGGAGAGAGAGAGATTCCCAGGCAGGTTCCATGCTTAGTATGGAGCCTAATGTGGGGCTCAATCCCCCAACCCTGGGATCATGATCTGAGCTGAAACCAAGAATTGGATGCTCAACTGACTCAGTCACCCAGCTTTACTTGAAATGAAAATTGTAGTAAATATCTATTTTGTCACAATAAGAAATAACTTAGGTCTTGTCCAACAGAAATTTCTGTGATGAGGGAAATATCTACAATTTCTGCACTGGTCAGTATAGCCACTAGTCACACGTAGCTATTGAGCTCATAAAGTATGCTAGGGTGACAGAGGAGCTGCATTTTACATTTTATTTAAGTTAACTTTTAAATAACTACATATAGATAATGGCTACCACTTTGAAAAGCACAGAAATGTATTTGTAATATGCTTCCATTATTATCACACTCATCAGTTAGGACAAAGTTTGTTTCGGAGTAATAGTTGATTAAATAAGGCAGAAGTTTATTTTCTCTCAAGGTCAAAACTTTCAGAGGAGATCTATTTGAAATGGTAGGGAGATGGGATGGTATTTGGAGCTGTTAGAGATCCTTACTTCATCTAACTCTTCATTCCAGCGTATGTGATTCCTACTCCCCGGACAACGTTATAACCAAGATGGGTGGAGCTCCGCATTTCAGCCAGAAATTAGGTAGAAGCAAAGAGGAAAATAAAGCCAAGTGTGATCGCCAGGGGTCTTTTAAGTATGGTTCCCACAACCTGGTGCCAACACCTCTGCTCTTATCCCATTGTCTACAGTTACTCTCAAAGTTACCCTTGACTGCCAGGGACGATTGGGAATCAAGCTTTTATTATTCTGGGTAATCATTTGTTCATAAAAAAGTATATCAGGACTTCTATTGTTTTAGAAGGAAGGGGAAATGGAGGTGGAAGTGACTGATAGCCCCTTCATCATTCAGTAAGAAGAAGTACAAACTTGGACGAAGCAGAGGAAAGGATTTATAGAGGGATATGGGGGGGTGCTGAAAAAATAAAAACAGCAGAAAACAAATAGCTCTGAAGATGAGGTAATATCACTCAGTGAAACTCCCCAAGATGCCTTCCATTCTATATTTGTAAATTTTACAAAGATGAATTTAGAAACAACTAGAAGTAATTGCCAGTATTCCAGAGGGTATGTTTCTTTTGATGCTACTTTAAAAAAAAAAAATCATGAAGATCCCAAAGTTCCCCCGGATTATAGGTTATAGTTCCGCACATGCACGTGCATATACACACACAACTAGCTTCTCAATTCTGAATTCCACCGACAGCTACTGCTTTAGTGCTCAAAGACAATGTCTCTACTTTTGCAGAAATCAGACAGCAGCCAGCTGGTAACTTGCTGCAACTTGGGTTAATGCAGAGAAACAAAGGTAGTCCTGACTCAGCAAAGTGTTACGTATAGCTTTTTTTTTTAAGTTTATTGATTTATTTTGAGACAGAGAGACACTATGCAAACAGAGAAAGGACAGAGAGAGAGGGAGAGAAAGAGAGAGAATCCCGATGCAGGGCTCGAATTCATAAACCACGAGTTCATGACCTGAGCTGAAGTCGAGGGGGACACTTAACCAACTGAGACACCCAGGCGCCCAAGTTTTTTCTTTTTTCTTTTTTAACTGTATCATTTGCTCTGGGATTTCCTGATTGCTTTCACAATTTTCTAAGCCTGTGATACTCGAAGTGTGGTCCACTTACCGGAACTTTTCTACAAAATGTGGAGACAAAAGTAGCAAATTGTAAGCATTTAGAAACCTGTAGAGCAGCTTGACAAAGGAAAAATACTTCTATTGAATCTAATAATAAAAACTGGGAGCTTACATTTTGCATGTCTTTTATTTAATTTTCTAGTAACTTCTATTAGATTTTACAAAAGTGACGGTCATCAATATATTGGAAATTTAAAAGAAAAAAAAAAGCTATTTGCCTCAGGTAGTTAGAGAAACACTAATTTAAGCCTCCCTTCCTGCCTTGAATTTTTGCTGTGGAATAGACTTTTCCCAGCCAAGCTTCAACAACCACAATTGAAAGGTAGTTTTTCTTGTTGTTGTTTTACAAATGTTAAAATACAGAAAACAAACTGCAAATAACCAAGCCTCCAAATACAAACCCTCTTGATTTGCTCACAGAAAGCACCGTGCACCTTGCTCTGCCTCTGTCCCTACAGAGTGTGCCACTGGCTGGCTGCATTGTTTAACCTGGAATTTGATCTAAAAATTACAAGAGGAATGGGAAAATCCGGATTTGCCGGGCTGCAATTGTTCCACAGGTTTTGTGTGGTGTTTTTACACGTTCAAATAGCGCCACAGAAAGAACTGTCTACTTGCTCAAGGAAGGGACACTGCCGATGCGTGTCCTAATTTTAACACCAAATCATAGCCTTTGGTCCACCCTGGTTGACTCATCCAGCCCCATTTAAACATATAGGTAAGCCACAGAGACCCAGCATCCCCACAGAGTGCTTCTACATAGGCCAAATTTCACATTATCACTCACAGTTTAGAACTTTCTCACTCAAATCCGAAAATAAAGTTAAAAACAGTATAAAGCAGCAAACCTGGAAATACTTCTAAATATCAGAAAAACAAAAACACAATTTCTTATTAACATGAAAAAAAAATGTCTATGTCAATGTGCAAGGGTAATATATTTATCTGATTGACAATCTTTTTAAAATCCCTATCCTGCACATTCCTGTTTTAAATGGGTCTTTTTAAATGGGTCTGGAGGCTGGCAGGTCCAAGATCATGGCACGGGCAGATTCTGTGTCTGATGAGAGCCCAATTCCTAGAAGGCCTTATTTTTTTTTTAAATCATAATCTCACCTGGTAAAAGGGCTAAGGGAGTTTTGTGGGCCTCTCTTGTAAAGACATGAATCCTATACGTGAAGCTTCCCCCTCATCACCTAATCTCCTCCCCAAACCCCCACCTCAAAGTACCACCATTTTGGTGATTGGGTTTTCAACCTAATGAATTTTGGGGAGACATAAACATTCAATTTATAGACCAGATGAAATATTTAAAAAGTAAATCTTTTCACATAGTTGTCTGGCATTGTTACTTCTTTGGCTATGGAAAAAAAGGAAAGGAAAGTAGAGCATTAACTTTAGGTCTTCAATTCAAGTCACTAGAAATTGTCTCCAAGCTATTTTTCCAGCCTCTTACCTTCCCATATCCATGTTACATCTTACCCTGGCTGCTTAATACCATACGAGCTAGTCCTGAATGTTCACTTTCACTTCTGCTTATAGTTCCTTGTCCTGATTGAGTTTCTTGAGGACAAGAACTTTTTTATCTTCTTTATCCTTGTGTATCCAGATAATCACATAGGGTCTGGCTCATGGAAGGCACTCGATTTTCCCCATTCTCTTTTTCTATTCAAGTGGTTTGACAATTCCTTCTGGGCTAGCTGAATTTGCAGAGAACCTCTTCCAACACCCCTCTTTCCTCCAAATTATTTAAAGTAATTAAGTACGTATACACACACTTGCATGCACAAACCCATTCATTAGACATGAAGAAAGGAAAACAAATTAAAATAGCACCAATTTTCCCTCTTTTTTTCTTGGTATTGGAATAATATCCTCGTAATTTATCCATGGTTTTCTAAGGAGAGGGTGTTGCTGGCAACATAGCAGTTGTTAATGATCTTATTTGCATTAAGGACACCGTGGGTGTATATCCATTTTTAGTATCCTTACTTTGTTCCTAAAAGGGAAGTTGTAGGGATAAAAACTGTATCTCAAAGTATCCTTGAGACTGCAAATTGTTTACTGCATCAGGGTTAACTCCCAACTTTTATGGTACTTTAACTCCTATCTCTACACTCTTGTTATTTGATGCAGGTGGCTTTAGGCTGGTCTATCTCCCCAAAATCAATTAAATCAGACAAAGGAAACTTCTGTCTCCTGTGGTTTATTCCATTCTAAGATGTTGAAAAAGAATGAGACGTGCTGCTAATTTGGGCGTAAATATTTTCACTTAAATAGGGAGACACATTTATTAAAACACACTATTCTCCTTGACGAGTTATTTGCCCAAGTTAAAAGATTATTTTTGATTCCTGATATATTCTAAGTCAAACCTATTAACTATTTTAACACTGACGACTAGCTTGATCTCAAGTTTTTCCAACCAATGTTTCATGAAGCAGAGTCAGGTGAGAAAGAAACATAATTTCTACAGGGAAAAAAAAAATCCATTTTTAACCCAGCATGAAATAGTAGAATATTCAGTCAAATCTTTACTTCATATACTTAAAAATATTTATATCCAGTTCAAATTTTTTAACTTAAAAAAAGTTTATTTATTTATTTTGAGGGGGAGTGAGGAAGGGACAGAGAGAGCGGAGAGTAAGAATCCCCAGCAGTGCAGAGCCTGATGGGGGGGCTTGAACCCGTGAACTGTGAGATCATGATTTGAGCCGAAATCAAGAGTCAGAGGCTTAACCAACTGAGTCACCCAGACACCGCTATCCAGTTCAAACTCTAATTCCACTATACTATCATTATTATCTTACATTATTTGCATCCCTACAATAATTTCCTTCGCTGTCTGTCTTTTAGCGAGACTCTACATGGAGAGTGTCATTTTGTTTTTGGTCACGGGGCAGTGTTAGGAGACATGGTGGTCTCCTAAGTCACATGGCCACCTTGTAAGCCAAGGCTCAGAAAAGCTCTGTTGTCTGAGTGCCTAATGCATAATAGGCACACAATAAAGATTTAATAAATAAAATTAATGGGAGAAATTTGAGCTTCTAGTTACCTAGTGTCCTCACACTCACTTCTGAGCAAATCTCATCCTTAAAGTTAACATTGTTCGCTAATAGAGGGAGGGACTGAGTCTCCCTACATTCCAGAACATAAAAAATATCGCTAGTTTCCTAATGCAATTAAAAGTCACAAAGGGTAAAAACCACAAGCAATAACATCAGACTGCTTAGTTCCAATGCTTTTTTTCTGACACCAAGTAGCACTTCATTAATTTCACTTCTCTGTGCCTCAGTTTTATCTTCAAGAAAGATGGAAAAATTACTAGTATCTCCTTCAGAAGACCGTGAGGATTAGGTGAAATGAGGCACCGAACATGTGTAGAACAGTGCACCGAATAATCCTTCCCAAGAAGACTAGTTTTATTGTTGCCGCTGTTACTGCTGTGGCTTTACTATCTGAGGAATTTAAAGCTGTTCTCTGCTCTCACATCTATTAGGTGCATGTAACTGCTCTTAGACTTCATTTTTCTACTTCCCAATTCTTAACACAAATCCAACTGTAAGAAACAGTATTCACAAAGCACTCTTTGAAGGAGATGCGATCCATCCTTCTCCTGGGTTTATTCTTCTCAAACTGTGCCCTTTGGAATAGTGCATTAGCTCTCCACTCTAAACCACCACACCCAGTACTCTCCCTTTTTGAATTCCGATAATAAAACTTCTAGTGTGATTCTATTGGAACAATGCATTATTCAATAGAAAGTCTCTGAGCAGCTACTCAACATATTTTTTGTACCCTTAGGTCTTTCTAGAGATTTGCATTTCTTGGTGTTTCATATAACCATGTGTAAGAATTTTGCCTTAGCATTTCATCACTATTCTAGTGAAGGACATTATCATAAATATCCCATTGCACTCTACTATATTTATTTCAAAGATGTTGTTTATTAGAGCTCACTTGATATTGCAGGTGCTGTTGAAGCCCTTACATCCATTAGTTCAGGTTGTGCTCACTGGAACTCTGCAGGGTAGTGGTGCTAACACTGCTCTCCTTTTAAATACAAAGGAACTGAAGATTAGAGATATAAAGCATCTTTCCCAAGGTCACAACCAGTAAGTGCTGTGGCCAGGAAGCCACTTCAACCAGGGGGTACTAACTCAAATAGTGTCCCCCCCCCAAATTCATGTCTAATGGGAACCTCAGCACGTGGCCTTGCTTTTATTTTCTGCTCTTTCTTTCATCGGTATTTTATACTTTTTAGCATATAGGTCTTTCACCTCCTTGGTTAAATTTAGTTTTAAGTATTTTATTCTTCTGATGCTATTATAAATGGATTGGAAGAATAAATATTGTTAAAATATCTATATGACACCAAGCAAGCTATAGATTCAATGCAATCCCTATTAAGATTCCAATGGTGGGGCGCCTGGGTGGCTCAGTCGGTTGAGACTTCAGCTCAGGTCGTGATCTCACGGTCTGTGAGTTCGAGCCCCGCGTCGGGCTCTGTGCTGACATCTTGGAGCCTGGAGCCTGCTCCGGATTCTGTGTCTCCCTCTCTCTCTGCCCCTCCCCTGCTCACACTCTGTCTCTCTTTCTCTCTCAAAATAAATAAACATAATAAATATTTTTAAATGGACTTGAGTGTCAAAGCTCAAAAAAAAAAAAAAAAGACCATGAATAACAAAAGCAATCTTCACAAAGAAGAACAAAGCTTGAGGTACGACACCACTGGATTTCAAACTACATTACAAAACTATAGTAATCAAAACAATGCAGTATTGGCATAAAAACAGACAGACCAATGGAACAGAATAGGGAGGCCAGAAATAAACCCATATATATGTAGCCAATTAGTTTGCAATTAAGACACCAAAATATACAATAGGGAAAGGATAATCTCTTCAATAACTGGTGCTGAGAAAACTGGAGGTAAAAGAATGCAACTGTACTCCGATCTTATACCATACACAAAAACAACGCATAAGGACTGAAGACCTAAGATCATAAAGCCCCGAGAAGAAAATGTAACTGCAAAGAAAAGCAAAAATAAGCCAGTTGGACCACATGAAACTAAAATTCCTCAGCACAACCATGGAAACCATTAACAATATAAAAATTATAGAACGGGAGAAAATATTTGCAAACTCTGGTAAGGGGTAAATATCCCAGCTAATATCACAAATATACAAAACCCCATACAGCTCAATAGCAAAAACATACACACACACATACACAAAAACAAACAAACAAAAAAAACCCATTCCAATTAAAAAATGGATAAAGAACCTGAATAGGCATATTCAAAGAAGACATACACATACATGGAAAGGTGCCCAATGTTACGAATCGTCAGGGAAATGCAAATCGAAGCCGCAGTGAGATGTCATCTCAGCCTGTTATCAAAAAGACAAGGAGTAACAAATGCTGGTGAAGATGTTGAGAAAAGCGTACTTTGAGCACTGTTGGTGGGAATGCAAACTGGTACAGCCACTACAGAAAATAGTATGGAGTTTTCTCGGAAAATTAAAAATAGAACTACCCTATGATCTGACAATCTCACTTCTGGGGATATATACGAATGAAACAAAATCACTATCTTGAAGAAATATCTTCACCCCCATGTTGTTCATGATTCAAGCATTATTGGATAAAGCGTTCAAGCATTATTCATGATTGCCAAGACATGGAAACCACCTAAGTGTCCACCAACAAATGAATAGATGAAGAAAATATGATGTGTGTGTGAGTGCATACTTGTGTTTGTGTGTGTGTACGTGTGTATATACACAAACATCTATCTATATGCACCCACACACCCATGATGGAATATTATTCAGCAATAAAAAAAGAAGGCATTCCTGCCATTGGTCACAACATGGATGAATATGGTAGACATTATGCCAAGTGAAATAAGCCAGACAGAGAGACAAATACAGCATGGAATCACTTATATGTAGAATCTAGAAAGAAGTCAAAATCACAGAAAAAGAGAGTAGAATGGTGGTTGTCAGCGACCTTTGGGAGAAGTGGGGAGAGTTTGGTAAAAGAATACAAACTTTCAGTTATAAGATGAATAAGATCTGAGAGTCTAACGTATTGATATGATGATTATAGTTGACAATACTGTATTGTATAATTAAAATTTGCTAAGAGAGTAGAACTTAAATGTTCTCCCCAAAATAAAAACAAATAATAGTAAATATATGAGATGCGAATAATTAGTAAGTATATGAGATGACAGATATGTTAATTAACACAATTGTAGGGAATTTTTTTTACAATGTACATCATGTTTATCAAGTCATGATGTGGCACATTTAAAAATTAAAATTAAAATTAGAAAGAATAAAAAAAGAATGAGAGAATGTGACTTTATTTGGAAATACAGTCTTTTGCAGATGTAGCTAAGATGATGTTATACTGGATTAAAGTGGATCCTCATCCAATGACCAGTGTCCTTATAAAGAAAATCCAAAGAGACAAGGACATGTACAGAAGGAAGATGGCCATGTGCAAAGAGAAGCTAAGCAAGGAAGTGATGAAACTTTAAGTCCAGGAATGCCGAAGATGGCTGGCAGCCACCAGCAGCTAGGAAGAGACAAGGAAGAATTCTTTCCCAGACCCTTCAGAGCAAACATGGCCCTGATCACACTTCAACTTCAGACTTCTGGTTCCAGAAAAGTGAGAGAATAAATTTCTGTGGTTTTAAGCCAACCAGTTCAGGTATTTTGTTATACCAGCCCTAGGAAATTGATGCACGAGTTTGTAGATAAACAAGCATTTTGTTAAGTCATGAAAATCTCCACTATAAATTTAATTGCTTATATCATGGATGTATCCTGTCAATTCTGCTTTGCTGATTTGGGGAGTGCAATAATTTCTCTTGCTCAGTCTAGAAGCTAATAGTAATTACATTGATTTATCCAATAAATAAATATTAAGTATTTATTATCTACAAAACTATGTGTCTATTAAGCACTTACAAAGATCTTACAAAGATCTTACAAAGATGACTGAGACACTGGGGAATCCTGACCTCAGGGAGCTTAATATCATGGAGTGCAGGGAAAAAGATCTAGAATATTGCAGTATGTGAAGAAATGAGATCTGTTTTACATTTTAAGCAACCTGTTTTGTATTCTACCATGGAACACTGTAAAACCAAAATGATAATTATGAAACAGAAAAAACAAAAAAACAAAGACGTACATTGGTCTGAATCTCCACGGATTAGTGAAACCCAATCGATGAATAGTTCAGTTCATTGATTCCTTCTTCATTTTCAAAACCCCAACACACAAACTTCCAAAGATACTTTTTTTTTACACTCACTGATGCACAGTTTTAGTTTTCCCTTTAAAGAGATGGAGTCCTGTTTTGTCCGCTGCCCTTTCTATGGTAAACAAAATGAAAATAAATCGTGCAGTAGTTAGTGCTCCATTTTTAAGGGACTCATTAAAAATAAACAGTAGAGTACAGGCAATTACAATTAACAAACATAGGCATAAAAACCACAAATAAAGGGCCATTAACACGGAAAAAATAATTACTCAATCTTTCCTCCAGATGCTTTTGTCAGTTTCATTTGCTGACACTGATTAACAATTTTTAAGAGGTTGCTGTAGCCTGCAGTTTGTCCCTTCACTATTCCCTCTTCTGTGTGTCTCACAAGAAAAGGGAAATTATCAGGAATGTCAGTGAATTCTACTAAAGTCTATTTAAAATGTGATGCTTATATCTGTCTTTGCCTTTCATTTTGGGGGGAAGTTTTTCAGGTTTTATGTTATTTGCGAATACAAAGTGATGGTGCAGAGACTTATCACTATGATAGTTGTTTTATTAAAGAAGATAAAGGAAAGGTGCAACAAATCGTCTTCTTTTTTAAGGACAGGTGATTTGATAGAAGAGCGATGTGAATGTGGAGAAAAACACAGAAAATAATTTGCAAGATATATTTTATCACCCCAGAGAATATCTTTGCAATTGTTTGTCCTGATATATTTTGTCATAATGCCTCACAAGCTGTGTGTGTGTGTGTGTGTGTGTGTGTGTGTGTGTGTGTGTGTGTGTCTTTGGGGAAGAAAAAGTAAGAAGCAATATGTTAATGCAGTTCTAACTATTTGGAAAAAACAAACAATATGAAGTTAAATTTTTGGTTCATTTGACCGATTCAGCAAATTGAGCCCGGGTAGATCTCACAGAATATGGTGTTACTAAAAGTTTACACAAAAACGCTTAGGGTTCATCCTGCCAACCCTTGCATTAAAATCACCATCATTGTCATATCATGCAGTGGAATATCCTGTAAGAATCCAACTCTTGCACAAGATTCTGAGTGGTGCTATCTCAAGGTTTCCCAAGAACTGGCCAGTAAAATACCATCGGCAATGACGTTCATGATTCATTTTTGGAAAAAAATGCCAAGAATTGTGATAAAGTAATAAATAAAGCACACATACTCCCAGCAAGCTGCTCATCTCACACAGGGCTTCAGCCACCTCCTTCCCTTGCTCATGTGACTGCCACCAGTCATGAAACACGTGTGGAAACATGAAGCATCTTACAAAAAGATGATAAGCCTTTTTGTGTTTCCAGACAACACATATCTCAATGGAGACTGGAAAGAGCATTTCACCAGTTCAGTGACCTGAGCTCTGCTACTAACTTACGATGTGGTCTCGAGCATAGCTCACCTTGCCTTTTGGTCCTGAATTTTCTCTCCATTATAGGGGAACTCAACACAGTGATCTTCAACTTCTTTCAAGTGAAACATTTTATGGTACTGAGATGTCGACTCAAGCCTTCAACAAAGTCCCCCACCCACCTCTTGGCTCCCTGTTAATGGCTGAGACCCTGCTTGCAGGGAAAGAGCTGAAGTCTAATGATCTCTGCCCCAGGGCTGCAACTGTTTGGAGGAACAGCTGGATGAGTAAACCTATACATCACCAAAACTAAATGTTTATACAGAAAAACGAAGGTCACTTTATGTGCCGGTTTGACTTAAATCCACAATATATGGTAATTGAAGCTTTTTAAAAGAAAAATATACTTTGCACATGGTTCTCTGAAAGAAGTCTATGTACTCTCAAATAAACATCAGCACTGCTTCGACTAAGCACTTTAGCCATCTGATTATTGCACAATTTTGTCAGATATTCTCCATGGTAATATGGAAAAAAAAAAGAACAGAAATTGAGTTTGAATCCTGGCCCAGCAATTTACTATCTTTATGACTCTGCAGAAGTTGTTTGTTCTCCAATATCTTCATCTGTAAGCCACGAATTATGGTACATACTTTGTAGAAAGTGATAGAACTTAGAGATGGCTGGAGCTGAGTTGAAAATAGCAAAACCCCCTTGGGGCACCTGGTTGGCTCAGGTGGTATAGCATGTGACTCTTGATCTTGGGGCTGTGAATTTGAGCCCCACATTGGGTGTAGAGATTACTTAAAAATAAAATAAAGAAGAAAGAAAGAAAGAAAGAAAGAAAGAAAGAAAGAAAGAAAGAGAAAGAAAGAAAGAAAGAAAGAAAGAAAGAAAGAAAGAAAGAAAGAAAGAGAAAGAAAGAAAAGAAGGAAGGAAGGAAGGAAGGAAGGAAGGAAGGAAGGAAGGAGGAAGAAAGGAAGGAAGGAAGGGCGGCAGACCATCATTAAATGATAGCTATTCTTGGTAGTCTGGATCTCTGATGTGGCTTGAAAATGTTGCCCATAGATCATTGTGTTTCAATCACAAGTCATGCCTTAGGTTTATTTTTGGGGGGCAAAAGGCATTATCCAAAAGTACCTGGTGTGTCAGGCTATTCTTTGCAGCATCATCAAGTAATCATCTGCTGGACAAGAAACTTCTGCATATTTTACTTCACGATATTGGTATGAAATCTTCTAGAAATTTCCTCTAAGTAGGTCTTGTACCACATTCAAAACTAAATTCTATTCCATGTGCAAGTGATGAGACAATTTAGAATCGATGAAAATGAAAACAAAAATCTTTCAATCTGAAAATAATGAAAATCAAGTTGGTAAATTAGTTGAGAGAAGAATGGATGTAACAATTTGAACCAATTCCTGTTCCAAAATAGCTTTGTAATAATATGAAGGCAAAATATATGACTTAAAACAAATATTCTTTGGTAAAGGATATTCAGCATTTTACCAGGCATGAGTTTTCATGAATGCTTCCTTTGAGTTGACTTTGACAGGTTATAAAATGGGAGGATGATCTTCCACATCCAGAATTAAAAGAAAGAGAGAGAAAGAAGGGAGGGGAGAGAGAGAGAGAGAGAGAGAGAGAGAGAGAGAGAGAGAGAGAGAGAGAATATCTAACATAATGTAAAATCCATGCTAGAATGGGATTTTGAAGTAATCTTTTCATGTGAAATTGTGACTATTGCATAAACTCAGAGGGACATTATGGAGGCAAACTCTGTGCATTTGTTCAGCAGGATTTCAGTGGAATGGACAACTCAATGAACCTAAAACCTTCTAGAAACAAGAAATCATTAGGCTGTCATTTCCACTTAGAATTTTCAGTTATGTAGATATGTCACCTGTAGTAGTTCATTAAAAATAGTTTTAAAAGTTCTTTTTACCACTATCCCCAACACATTGGCAGAATATAAATCAGTATCTTTGCCTTGAATATTAGATAGAAAGACATAACTATTATAATTATTTTAAAGGTCACTTAAGATTCTTTTCCTCAAGAAGAACTTAAAGTTAATCTTCTTAAGAAGCTTAATTGTTCAGAGCAGAGGCTAGAGAGAGAAAAAGAGAGAGAGAAATAGTCACCCAAGTCTTACAGATCCTTGGGCCATTGCTCGAGTGCTAAGAGATGCTCAGTATATCCTAAGTAGGTCTCCTTTAGCCTTAAGTGAAGTTTTATATCATTTTCCTCTTTAATCAGTACAAGAGACAATGTCTTTATCTGAGTGCTCTCTGGTACATGGATATTCAGTGACTGATTCACGTGGTTCTGTCCACTTTAATAAAGGAATAAGAGTGTCAAAATAAATTGATCTGGGTATCTTCATAAAGAGGACTATAGATGCTCTTGCATGAGGGAACTTAAGAACCAGTTCTGGATGTGTCCAATATTGCTTCAACCTACATTCTAGGGCCACACTGTCTATGGCTACACCTGATTGCTAGGGGACTGGAATAGGTAGGGCAGATCTTCCCTAGGAGATGGGAAAACAGATTAGTGAACGTGTAACCAGTCTCCACCAGCACTGTGTTCTTGTTACTTCTTTTATTCAAAATAATCTCTAGGTACCTAATACAGACCACCAATACCAAAGATCCAATACTGAGTTAAACCAGCCAGTTCTTTCCTTTCCTGAGACCTCAAAGAGAAAATGGGTAAAAACTCCTCATGAATGCTATCAGACATTTGGATTTCAGGAACAGGTAAAATTTCATGATATTTGCAAAGTTTCAAAAAAAATACTGCCCTCTAGAATCACAAATATTTTATTAAAATGGAGGGGGCAGGGACACCTGGGTGGCTCAGTCAGTTGTGTGAGCATGTCTTGATTTCAGCTCAGCTTGTGATGCCAGGGTTGTGGGATCCAGCCCCACATGGGGCTCAGAGCTGAGTGTGGAGCCTCCTTGAGATTCTCTCTCTCTCTCTCTCTCTCTCTCTCTCTCTCCCTCTGACCCTTTCTCCTGCTCACATGGGTGATCTCTCTCAACTAAAAATAAATACATAAAAATTTGAAACATTAAAAAATAAAATAGAGGGGGCAGTTTAACAATTAAATATAGGAAGAATCAACGTGTATGGGGGTCTCTGTCAGATAAGCGTCTGACTTCGGCTCAAGTCATGATCTCACATTTCGTGGGTTTGAGCCCCGCATCGGGTTCTGTCAGACACCTCAGAGCCTGGAAGCTGCTTCAGATTCTATATCTCCCTGTCTCTCTGTCCCTCTGCTGCTCACCTCTGTCTCTCTTTGAAAAAAATAAAGTAGAATAAAAATACATAAATAAATATAGGAAGAATCAAATCTCATGATAAGAGGCAGTCCTTGAAATTAAATGTATTTAATTTATGGGAGAGACACTGTTTATTTCTGTTTGATATGGACCAATGACACCTTATCATAACACAATTTACCATTTGGACCAACACTGTGCAGCCCTTCCTGTGATGGGGAAAACACTGTGTTCCCAGCAGACCACTGTCTTTTTAGGCATCTCACTTAAGTTTTTCTATATAGCTAAGTGATAAAGTTTAACTCTCAGTGAAGCTTTTTTTCAATGTAAACAAACTATAGGCTTTGGCCACCCAACAACGTGCTAGAAACAGTGATCCTCTGAGAGACTCCCTTTACTCTCTTACCACTGGAAATCAGTTATGGACTCCTTTAGAAATTTATTATTATTATTATTTTGGTATAAATTTTTGTGAATCGTGTCCTGTCATATCGCCTTACGGTCAAGAAAGGTAACCTGTAAATTTTTTTTTCTTTGAGGTTATTTGTTGAGGTTCATTTTGTTGCAAAGTTTATAATTAATATTTATGAACATTCCATGATGTTTAAAAAGGTGCTTCTAGCATATTAATGTTCAAAAATACTCATTCCTTTAACCTCTAACCCATAGTCCCATTGGAGGATTTTACTTCCTTACTGCATTGACGTTAATCCCAAGACTTGCTCTGGCTTCAAATCCCATGACTTGCTTTGGCTTCAAGTGTGTAGAGAACTTACACCCTTATGATGAGGGAAACAAGGCAAGAGAAATGTAGATTAAATTAATTCTCCTTACAGCTTGCAGCCCACTGTGAGACACCTGAAACATGAAGAGTGTGACCTTCCTCAAGCAACTCATGGTTGCCTTACTTCTTTAATGTTTTATTAAAAACTAAAAGTAACTGTATCTTAACAATAGCCAGCCCCTTGAGGTCCTGAAATCCTTTCTTCCAAATTCCTTAGAGACTTACAGTATCCCTAACCCCCCCTAACTTAAAAATATATAATTAACCACTCCTCGCAACCCCAGTGCAGCTCTTTCTGCCCACAGGCCCTGTCCCCATGCTTTAATAAAAACACCTTTTTGCACCAAAGACATATCAAGAGTTACGAAAATAATTACGAGAGCTTCAACAAAAAACCCACCAAGCAATGATCGACACTCTCAATGATACTTCCAATTATATCAATCCCCAAAATTGGTTCTCTGGGTTCAATCTTCATTCTTGGTTTAATACTATTATAATATTATTGATGGTTCTGTTTTTTCTTTCCAGTCTTCAAAATGACGATGTCCCTCCGCTCCTCTACCAAATCACCTAAGGTGTTCTTTGCCAATGCCCAGATACTCACCATTTCCACAGGAACCCACGTTTCTACAACTGAAAAACAAAAGGGGGGAGATGTGAAGTTATTTCTGGAGAGTGCATTGTAAGTCCTGGAGGGTGAATGGAGCAATAACTGAAATGTCAGCAATGTTCTGGTCTCAAGGCTGTAGAACGTGATAGCATTAGGAGATACAGAGCCCCATGATCCCACAGAAGACAGTTAAGATACAAGACCTGCTGACACTCCTTGAAACTACACTTGCTCCCTGCATGCCTTCACGTAGCCACAAGGTGTGTGTCTAGTTTATGTCTAGATTTCCTCTTTCCATGTTTTGATATTCTTTGATTCTTACATATGTCTGGAAACTTTTTCTTCATTGCATGGCCACATCCTTATTCTTGAATTTGGGCTCATCCTTGTCTTATTTGGTCAATGGAATGCAGGTGGAAACGACAGTGAGCTGGTCACAACATGAAGCCTTAACAATTAAGCCTGTGGATCCAAAAAGGCTGAGAGATATGTGAAACAGACCTGACTCAAGATTCTAAGCTCCATCCAGTTCACCCTAAATTTGCTGACCCCCAATCAACCTACAGATGCATGAAATGAGTCTAGCTGAGATTAAAACAATGGTTCCATGTGATCTGAAGACATGTAAGATTTAAATGTTTACTTTTATATGGCAGTGAGATTTTGGACTGCTTGTTAGCCATTTGCAGCCAACTGATAGACTGCTGGAAGGTTGTCTTTGTGGAATACAAAGTTTTACACATATAATAAATTAAATATGCTGATATGATATTTAGATTCTCTAATTATCTTCATCTATTCGATTTGTAAGATTTTATGTAAAGCTAAGATTCAAATGCACGTCATATTTTAACTATTTTTGCATTATGTATTTTTATGCCTAAATATAATCTTTTAAAGGTGTTTCAAAGATTTTGGCCAACTTTAATTCTGCAAGATGTAGACACCAACCTAGAGATACATAGTAATATTATTTTCCCAAATCCCCTTAAGTGTTTATTGTTTTTTAACAGTGATTTTTGAAACATGAAGACTATAAGCAAAAGATACACCTGAAATAATGCAATTTCACAGACTCTGGAAGGCAGGTGGAGGATTTGTTGTGAGAATAATGTCTTTTAATATCAGATCTCAAGTTATATTAAATATGTGACCACTTAGCTTATCTCTTGGGATAACATATGTGAAATGGGATAACTTTGGAAGGGTAAATTCATTTACTGGATAGAACCAAAATTCAATTCTGTGAAGTATATATTGAAAATGTGAGCATTTTTTTTTAATGTGGGCATTAAAAGAGTATTGGTTGTTTTGTTTTTCATATAAGGTGTCTACCTATTTTTGCTTTGTGTATATTTCATTGTGGTATTGTAAATGAGGAAGGGAATTGCCCTTGGAATAAAAGCTAAAATTCAGTGCTATCAATTTGTTTTCCTAGGTGGAAATTTTTCTTTAGATCCAAGTCTTATGATTTCATGTGTTTTCAAACATTTAAACTACACACACACACACACACACACACACACACACACACACATATGTGTGTGTGTATATAAATATAAATATAAATATAAATATATATAAATATAAATATAAATATATATATATATATATATATATATATATATATATATATATAAACTGTTGGCTTCAATGTTTAATTGGGTATCTCTGTTTGGGTGTCTTGAAATGTTTTCTGGATTCTAGATTTCTAAAAAATACAACTTTTAGAGAAGCTAAGACATTCTACATGAATAATGTTTACTGAAACTTCATACAATTACCACAATTTTTTACCTAATTGCATTTTGGTTAGGATTTATTTTAGTTTCAAGTTATGTAAACATCCTATGTTTGTTTATAATGAAAATGGTTTATTAAAGCACTCATTCATGTAATTATATTTGAACACTGGAAACACAGGTATTATATTACTGTGACCCAGAATGGGAATGTGAGTTTGATTTTGGGTCTTATAAATAGAATATTTCTCTTGTTTTAGATTCAGACAAATGTTAAGAGACAATATTTATGAGTATGTAGCACTCTAATTAACCATTCCCCCTACCTGAGAAGATCAAGTTTGTCTTACTTATTAGCAAGTTAACAGCCTATGAAAAAACATTCTAATGCAATAATATATTACAATTTAATAATTCTTACTTCTAGATTTCTAGTTCTTATTTAAATATAATGGGATGATTTTCCAGTGGACTTCCTTATGTGCTATACAGCTTTTCAGGAGAGTAGCAATAACTTGGGATACTTGCATGGACACTTAGATTTGCTCACGTACACCTTGTGCCTGTCAAATTATAGGTATCTGTAGGAAACTAGATTACTACCCAATATAGGTACTACTCTCTTATTACCTTTTTTTTTTAAGACATAAGATACAGAATGACCTCAAACCCAAATGTCTCCATTATCTGTGTCCAAAACTTTTGGGTGGGAGACTGTTTTGTGATCACTACAACTTCTGAAATCTGCAGCTTCTTTGGCACAGTAAGATTATTACATTACCTGTACTACTCGTACTGGCAAATGATGGAGTGTTCTTCAATGGAAGGCAGGACCCATTCAAGGGACTAGTGAAAACTATATTTTTTTGAATCAAATGTCTTAATCCTCAATTAAAAATAGATAGAAATCCTATTATGTCAAATAATTGAGCTTCACATTTTGACAAATCTTCGTACACTTTTGGAATTGAGTTTTGAGTGTTGAAATTATTACTTATCAGACAGCATTATTATCTTAAATATATAATGAATTCCTCAAAATAATAGAAAAAATGGAAAGCAAATCTGGACATTTTTACACCTGTCCCATGAAAATGTCCCAAGCTCTATCATACATACACATCATATATACAGTCCACTGGTGTGGCTCATGTTTAAGCTAGGCGTTGAAAAGGAAGGAAGGAAGGAAGGAAGGAAAGAAGGAAGAAGCCTATATCTCCGTTGGAGGGAATCTCTGCTAATCATAAATGCGCATAGCAAGTTTGGACTTTGCATATATAAGAAAGAAACTTTTGCTGGTAACTTGTTTCCAAAGGGGGTCGCAGTAATTCCTCCCACCTCACATCTCCCACATGTAGATGCACACCAGTTATCAGAGACAATGCCAGGAGATTCCTCATACATTTTACCATTACCCCACTGGTAACATTTTGCAAGACTGCGGTATAATATCACAAATAGAACACTTATATCAATATAATTTACCAATAGCATTTAGATTCCAACAGTTTTACTTTTGTGTGGGGGAGTATGTACTTAGTTGTATGTAATTTATCATATGTGTAGATTCATGGGACCACCACCACAGTCAAGATTCAGGACAGTTCTATCACTTCATGTTGTCCTTTCCTGACACATCACCTGCTGTCTCTCACCTTTGTCCCTTATCTCTGGCAACTGCTAATCTGGTCTCCTTTTTGAGGTTTTGTTATTTTTAAGAATATTTTCTAAATGGAATCATACAATATGTAACCTTTCGGCAGTGACATTTTTGCTCAACATAATTCTCTGGAGATAGATCCAAGTTGTTGGGTGTATCAATAAACCTTTCCATTTTACTGCTTAGAAGTATCCCATAGTATGGCTATACCAGGCTTAACCATCCACCCACTGAAGGGCATTTGGGTTGTTTCCAGTCTTGGGCTATTCTAAATAAAGCTGCTATGAATATATTTTTTTAATATTTATTTATTTATTTATTTATTTATTTATTTATTTTTTATTTTTTTATTTTTTTGAGAGACAGAGAGACAGAGCACTAGTGGGGAGGGGCAGAGAGAGAGAGAGGGAGACACAGAATCCGGAGCAGTCTCCAGATCTGAGCTGTCATCACACTGCCCTACGTGGGACTCAAACCCACGAACCGCGAGATCATGACCTGAACTGAAGTCAGACACTCAATCTTCTAAGCCACCTTGGGGGGGGGGGGCAAATCTGCTATGGATATTTGATACAGATTCTTATATGAACATAAGTGCTCATTTCTCTGAAATAAATGCCTAGGAATACCATTGGTAGGACATATATCAGCTGCATGTTTACTTTTTTAAAGAAAATAACAAGTGTTTTTCGGAATAGTTGTACCATTTTACCTACCCAGTGAGTGACACAGATTTTTTTCATCCCCACCAGTATCTGACACTATCCCTACTTTTTTTTAATCATTCTGCTAAGTATGTAATGGTATCTCATTGTGGTTTTAACTTGCATTTCTCTGATGGCTAATCATATAGAACACTTTATGTGCTTATTTGCCATCCGTACATCCTCTTCAGTGAAATGTTCATTACTACTGACTTACATATTCTACACACTACACTTTTGGTGAATATATGGTTTGCAAATATTCACTATCAATCTGTAGATTGTGTTTTCATCTTCTTCAGGCTTTTGCAGAACAAGTGTTTTTAATCTTGGGGAGATCAAATTTATCAAACTTTGCTTTTAGGGATTGTGCTTTTGGTGTCAAATCTAAGAACTCGTTCCCTACCTTTTGTCACAAATATTTTTCTTATATGTCTTTTCCACATGTTTTGTGGTTTTCACTTCATATTTAATTTGCTATCGATTTTGAATTAGTTTTTGCAGAAGGCATGAGATTTTGGTCAAGATTCATTTTTGAAACTTATGACTGTCCAGTTGCTCCAGAACATTTGTTGATAAAGCTATCTTTTCTAGAATGGATCGCTTTTTCATCTTTGTCAAAATCAGTTGAACGTATTTGTGTGGGACTCTATCTGAATTCTGTATTCTGTCCCAGTCATCCATTTGTCAATCCCTCCAAAAGCCCTGCACTGTCTTGATCACTGTACCTATTTTATAAGCATTCATATCAGGTAGAGAGATTCCTCCCACTTTATTCTTATTTGTCAAGATTGTTTTTGCCACTGAAGGACCTGTGCTTTTCCACATATTTCTTAGAACAAACTTGTTTATTTCTATAAAAATCCATGCTGGAATTTTGTAGGAATTTTATTAAGCCTATAGACAAATGAGGGAAGAATAGACATATTTTTTTTTCTATATTGAGCTTTCCAATTCATAAACACAGTAAGTTTCTCCATTTATTTAGGCCTTCCTTGATTTCTTCCAACAGTTTTGGTTTTGTAATTTTCCTCATACAGATCCTGTACATGTTTTGTCAAGTACACATCTAAGTATCTCATTTTCTTTGGAGAGATGTATATAGTATTCTGTTTTAAATTTTGGTTTGCACATGTACATTGCTAGCATACATAAATATGACTGATTTTTGCATTTGGATCTTGTGTCCTACAACCTTGCTGAACTCAGTTATTAATTCTAGGGGGTATTTTTTTGTAGAGTTCTTGGAAATGATGACCTTTGTAGACAATCATTTCATTTGCAAAGAGAGACACTATTTCTTCCTTTTCAGTATCTTTATATTTATTTATTTTTCTTTTCTTATCAAAGTGGTTGGAATCTTCATTACTATGTTGAATAACAGTGGTGAGAGCAGACATCCTTCTGTTGTGCCGTATGTTAGAGGAGGAAGTTCAGTCTTTCATCATTAAGTATGATGTTAGGTCTGGGTATTTCTTATATGCTCTTTATCACATTGAGGCAATACTTCTCTATTGTTAAGTTGCTGAGTGTTTTATCATGTTTTGGACTTTGTTAATGGATAAGTTCATTAAGCTTTCTTCTTCAGTTTTTGGTATGGTGAATTGTATTGATCGGATTTTTGAGGTTTTTTTTTTTTAACGTTTTATTTATTTTTGAGACAGAGAGACAGAGCATGAACAGGGGAGGGTCAGAGAGAGGGAGGCACAGAATCTGAAACAGGTTCCAGGCTCTGAGCTGCCAGCACAGAGCCCGACGCGGGGCTCGAACTCACGGACTGCGAGATCATGACCTGAGCCTAAGTCGGCCGTGTAACTGACTGAGCCACCCAGGCACCCCAACATTGATTGGATTTTGGATGTCAAACCAGTCTTGCATATTTGGAATAAATCCCACTTGGTCACAATGTATAATTCTATTTATACATTGTTGGATTCAGTTTGCTATTTCTTCCCTACGGATTTTTGTGTCTAAATTGTTGAAAGATATTTACCTGTAGTTTCCATTTTTGGTACTATTTGTTATTTATTTGTTTGTTTGTTTGTTTAGTGTTAGGATAACACTAGCTTCATAAAAGTAATTAGGAAATGCTACTTATTATATTTTCTGGGAGGGATTGTATACAATTTGTGGTGATTCTTTATATTTATGTAGCATTTGCCTATGAAAATGTCTGAGCCTAGGGGTTGATTTTTGGGGAGAGTTTTAAGTATGAATCAATTTTAAATGATTCTAGGGCTATTCAGATGATCTAATTCATCTTATTTAAATTTTGGTACTTTATAGGTTTCAAAGAATGGGTCCATTTATTCTATGTTGTCAAATTTATAAATGTAAAATTATTTTAGTATTTTCATCCTTGTAATGGCTATGGAATCTGAAGTTACCCCTTTTTAAATTCCTAAGTATTGATGATTTATGCCTTCTCTCTTTTTATTTAGTTCAGTTTTGCTAAAGGCTTGACAAAGTAATTGATGTTTTTGTTTTATTGCTTTTCTCTATTGTTTTCATTTTGATTTCATTCTTTTCTTTCTGGTTTTTGTCATTTCTTTCCTTCTCCTTCCATTGGGTTATTGAATTCTTTTATTTTTTCTAGTGTGTGTTTTTTTAATGGTAGGGACATAGCTTATTGAATTGAGAACTCTTATTTCTAATGTCTAATCATGCTTTTCTGTAACGTGACTTTGCCACTTCTTCCATCTAGAAGTGAAGTCTGTTTTTTCTCCATATGGCTTTCAGCTAACTTGGTAAATTTATTCGATGAATGAAAGACAATAGAAATTATCCGTTGTGACATTTAGGCTAAGCCTTATAAGGATTAGCGGCACTGTTTATTTTTTCTCTTTTTAAATTAAAGTATAGTTAACACACAATTTTATATTAGTTTCAGGTGTAGAACACAGTGATTCAGCAGTTATATACGTTACAGATTGCGGACCATGAGAAATGTAGTTACCATCTTTCACCATACAAGGTCATTATAATATTATTGACTATTTCCCCTATGCTGTACATCCCCATGACTTATTTTTATAACTGCAGTTTATACCACTTAATTCCATTCACCTATTTTGTCCATCTGCCTACCTCTATCCCCTCTGGCAATTACCAGTTTGTTCTCTGTATTTATGAGTTTGTTTCTGTTTTTTGTTTGTTTGTTTGTTAGTTAGATTCCTCATATTAGTGACATAATATGGTATTTGTCTTCCTTTGACTTATTTCATTTAACATAATACCCTCTAGGTTCATCCATGTTGTCACAAATGGCAATATTTTGTTCTATATTGTGCCTGAATAATACTCCACTGTGTGTGTGTATGTGTGTGTGTGTGTGTTTGTGTATATATATGTATACATATACATACGTATATATCACATATTCTTTATATGTTCATCTACATATGAATGCTCACATTGCTTCCCTATCTTGGCTATTGTAAATAATGCTATAATAAACATAGTGGTGCATATATCTTTTTGGATTAGTGTTTTCATTTTCTGCAGATAAAATAGCCAGAAGTAGAATTACTGGATCGTATGGTATTTCTGTTTTTAATTTTTTGAGAAACCTTCATACTGTTTTCTACAGTGGCTGCATCAGTTTATATTCCTGCCCATAGTACCTGAAAGTTAGTTACCTTTTCCATATCTTCTCCAACTCTTTTTATTTCTTGTCTTTTTGATCTAACTATTCTGTGAGGTGATACCGTGTTGTGATTTTGATTTGCATTTACTAGATGATTAGTGATGTTGAGCTTTGTTTCATGTGACCATTGCCATCTATACGTCTTCTTTGGAGAAGTGTCTATTTAGGTCCTCTCCTCATTTTTTAATCAGAGTTTCTGTTGTTGTTGCTGTTGTTGTTTGGTATTGAGTTGTATTCTTTATATATTTTTGATAATAACCCTCTATTAGACATCACTTGCAAATATCTTCTCCCTTTAGTAGGTTGCCTTTTCATTTTGTTGATGGTTTCCCTTTCAGTACAGTCCTTTTCGCTTTTTTAGTTTCTATTATTATTATTATTATTGTTATTATTAGTTTTAGTTTTGCTGTTGTGTCTCTTGCCTGGGAAGACAGACCCAGAAAAATATTGCTATGGTTAATGTCCAAGCATTTACTCTATGGGTTTTCTTTTAGGAGTGTTATAGCTTTAGATCTTACATTTAGGTTTTTAATCCATTTTAAGTTTACTTTTGTGTATGATGTAAAGAGATGGTCCGGTTTCATTCTTTGGCATGTAGCTGTCCAGTTTTCCCAACACCATTTATTGAAGACTAGCTTTTCTCCATTGTACATTCTTGTATCCTTTGTTGTAGATTAATTGACCATATATGTGTGGGTTTATTTCTGGGCTATTAATTCTGTTCCATTGATCTAGGTGTTTATTTTTGTGCCTGTACCATACTGTTTTGATTACGATAGCTTTGAGGTACAGCTTAAAATTTGGAGTTGTGATACCTTTTACTTTGTTCTTCTTTCTTGAGATTAACAGCATTGTTTCACTCTCCTAGAACCCAGGCATCATGTAAAAAAAAAACATGAGCTAGATCTCTGAATGATAATAGGCCATGTGAAAAGAGAAGCCACGAGGAGAGGAAAATCAATACCACAGCTGGTAGCAAAAAACAGGGCCATGATATGTAAATAGGACATCTTTGATCTTATAATTACAGTCAGGTAGAGCAGAGATGAGTCCTATCTGAGACCTGCTGGAATTTGTGACCCAAAGAATGTTGAACAATTCAATGTGTGTTGTCTTAAACCACAAATTATGAAGTTGTTTTTTTTATTATTATTCAGTAACAGACAACCAAACATCTTTATTTGTGAAGTTACTAATATTTCTGGTTTGGTTGTTACCTTGTCTAGCAATACCTTAACTCATACAAAAGCCAGTCAACAAATCTTCCAAATTGAAGTTTTGATATAGATAAAACAGTTATGTAATATAGCAGTGATTTACATACAATTACTGAATTTCAAATATTTTATTTGTAGTGTAAGTAAAAACTACTCTAGCAATAATTCCCAGATACTTTAAGTATCTTAATTTTACATTAAACATAAATGGTGGAACATATTTTTGTGTCAAATCTTCAAGTCCCACGTATTTTCTAGTGCTTTGGTACAGTTTTGGAATTGAATTTCAAATGCTCAAATTACTATTGTATTTTAGGCAGTGACATCATTATTATTTCAAGATACAATGAAGTTTCTCAAAATAACAGAAAAAATAGAGAAAAAAATCCACCAAGTTTTAATGAGTAGGCAACCTGGTAATCTCATGTTTTGAGAGGCAGTGTTAGAAGAGGGTATGAAACTAACATTCTGATACTATTTGTATTGTAGGCAATGTTCCATAAGTACTATTAATTCCTGAACTACTGATAGTCCTTTTAACTAGCACCAATCTTATGCCTATAAAGAAGGGGCTAATACACTAAAAAAACTTACAGGATCTCGTTACAGTCTGAGCTCTGACATGCTTCTTATTTATCAAGTCGCTTAACCTTTCTGACCTGACTATTCTAGTGACTAAACTCTTAAATTGTAACCTTCTAAATAATTCCATTCCCTCCTAACCACTACAAGGTCACACCTCGGTAAAGGTTACAGAAACTAATCTTATCTGCTTATAATTTATGAGATATTTTGAAAAGACCAAGTGCTATATAAACTTGCTTATCATTTTACACTTGAGACTGTTACCAATAGTAATAATAATGATAATGATAATGATGATAATAATAATAATGTTTTCAAATGCCTAAATATATTTCCACTTGAATAAAACTTTAAAGTCCATTTAATCCATGGCATGATACCATCAATGTTTTCTAATTCTTTGTGTACCATTTAAGCCTCATATTCCAGCATCCTTGTAACTTGATAAAATGGATATAGATCATCTCACCTAAGAAAATGGAGACCCATCTGTTATATTTTAAATGCATCTGTTCATCTGTTAAATCCATTTGTCAAATTCATTTAAGTTAACAGAGATTTTTTTCTAAGTACATAAAACGATATGTGAGAAAAAGAATGAAGACAAAGTCTTGCTTTACCAGATACCAAGGGGGAAAATTTCTTACCCCAAACCATTTTCCCAAATGTTTAAAAATGTTTTAATATATTTTACCTGAATTGCATAAAGCATATTTAATCTGCTTTGAAAACTGTCCTTAAATATGTTAATTGGACAGCATCATTTTTAGATAATGGAAACTTTTTTTAACTTCTTTTAAACATGTAACTTCAAATAAAACTTAAAATGTATTTTGTATTTAGATATGTAAGAGAGAGGTGATGGCCAATTTAGTTTTCTGAAAGTACTCTGGACTTACACAGTTTGAATTGGAATAAATTTATAAAATGATATGCATTTATTGTGAATGCAATCTCCTCTACTTAAACATTGAATTTAGATAGAATGAGTATTCTACCAAGGTGCACAAATTTTTGGAGAAGACTGATAAGGTGAATCCAGAAGATTTGAGAGGTAAGGAAATTGATTGGCTGTTCGGAGCATCACTTGAACAGTAAGCAAAGGACCTTCCCTCCTGAATTGACATTGATCTCACTCAAGATGAGCTTCTTTCATGTTTTTATCCAATTTTCTTAACATGACCTTTAATTTGGGACAAATAAACTCTTTCATATGTTGTTTACTACCTATGTTTTTCACTCCGAATATGAATCTCTGCCATTTATTAATAATGTAAACAATTTTGTGCAACTATCTGAACTTCATTTTTCTCATCTGTGCAATGGGACACTACTATCTACTACCATATTAGCAGATACAAAGACGTTTTTAAAAAAGAGTAAAGTATAAAGAATGACTAATAATGCCTACATTCACCATGCACAAACTTAAGGAATTATCTCTGATTCACATAATTCATTTATCTACTATCATTCCAAAAGTTACCATAGTTGTCATAATTCTGAAACTTTTGCAAATGTTATTTTCTCTGTTTGGATAATCCTCACTAAACCCTTCCCTATGTTTTTCACCTATGTAATTCTTACTTATTCCAAAGAACTAGATCTCCTGTTGGCTGTAACCAGCTCTCCTCTCACCATATTTGAACACTCCTTCCCCTGCTCTCCTTCACCATATCATTTGTAGTTCCTCACGTATATATCCATCTCTTCTCGCACCCTTGTTCTGTAACTCCCAAATGGCAGAGACCCTTTCTAATTCAACTTTATGTCCTTAAAGCCCCAAATTTAGAAGGTATTCAAGACCTGTTTTCTGAATGAAGGAAATAAAAATATATATTATTTGGGCATTTTCTTCTTAGTTTAAATGTTTCCTGAGTCTAGGATATTCTTACCCACACTTTAAGATGTGTTTTCTTGCCACATCTTGTATCAAACATGACATGATTCCTCAGGCAGGAAGTGAAAGGTCCTCTCTTGTAGGCTCATAATATTCTATGTATTACTTGTATTGTCATTGCTGTAATTTAATCATTTCTTCTTTCCCCATGTTTCATGTCTTTTTAAATTTTATAGTCCTAAAGATAGGGATCCCAAATTCAGATACCAAATGGGCCAGACAACCATGAAAATAAAGTGGAACAGGGTAGTGTTATAACAGTCACTTTTATTGCATTCTAGAAACTGGAGTCTATTAACTCCTATGTGCTAGATAATATTTTTATCTCATTCAGAAATAGATTGAAGCACAGAGAGTTTAAGTAACTTGCTGGAGTGGAGGAGGCAGAATCTGAACCCAAACAAGTCTGCTCCAGGATCCACACTCTTAAGCACTGGAATAAATAAGCTGTGAATTAGAAGAGTAGGTAAGGGTGTGGGCCACTGGAGAACAAATACAAGAACAAATGTTCTTTCTAAACACCCCTGGAAACTCACTGGCTTAATACAATATATTATATTAGTGATCGAGCAAAGACTATGGTGCTTGGGTGGCTCTTAAGCCACCCAAAGACTATGGTGCTTGGGTGACTTTTAAGCGTATCTCAATTTGACTAATACACAGAGAATAGCATCTAATGAAAAAGAGTACCTTATGCCGAACCCAGTCTTGTACTGTAATTGGTAAAGCACTAGCATTATGCTTGGCCAACTGTAAATGCTGTCATTTGTATAAAACATACCACTGAGAGTTCGAAGTTCCCCTGCTTCCGCATGTGAAATCATTGTACTGTTTCTCCTGTATTTTTGGATAGTTTCTGATCTATAGCAAGTATTAAAATGTTCTTGAATGAGTCAAGAAATGAATGAATAAGTAAAATGGGAATACGTAAGGGTGAGTGTTGCTGATAATGTTGTCTACACTAAAATACTTGCTCATCCAATAATCTCTAACAATATCACATTTTCCTAGATGCGGAGGAAAACCAATTGCAAAATAATTTAGAAGGAAAGATACATTAGAATAGAATAGAATAGAATAGGAAAAGCTCTCAGGTTGTTTGCCCTGAAATCTTCTTACTGGAGGAGAAAAACACTTTCCTGAACTAACAATGGAATGGTTTATACAAGGCAACGTTGAAAATTAGGATAGGTCCCTACTGTAAACACTAAGACTTCTGGGGTGTCTGGCTGGCTCAGTCAGTAGAGCATGCCATTCTTGAGCTCAGCATTGTAGGTTTGAGCCCCACATTGGGTATAGAGATTACCAACAAAACAAAACAAAACAAAACAAAACAAAACATACAGGAACAAAAACTAAGAATTTCAAAAGTAGTTCAGCAAGAGAAATGTAAAATAATGAAAATTAATTAATTTAGGTAAGGTCTTTGATCATCTGAAAAGGTGTCAACGTATTATCCAGTGCAATTCTGAAATAAACAAACCATCCAACAATTATAATATCTGGGCATTTTCTGGTTCAAAACTCACTCCAGCATTAGTCAATTCTCATAAGAATGCAAAGTAGTAGACTTCTTACTCATTCAAGTTTTTATAAAACATTGTTAAAAAAAATATTTACATATGTTCTTCCTCTAAAACATTTGAAAGACTTCTATTTTTAGTAATATCTCCTACTAATTACCCTGAGACATAACATCCCACAACAAATTATATTCCACATGCATGCAACAACAAACAAACAAATCTCCAAATATTCTGTGCAAAACATAGTAAGCATCTTTTAATAAACAGAAATAGACTTCATTTCTTAAAGGAGCTTTGGTTTCACAGCAAGTAAATATCTTTTTATTTTTTTTCTGTATTTTTTTTAACGTTTATTTATTTTTGGGACAGAGAGAGACAGAGCATGAACGGGGGAGGGGCAGAGAGAGAGGGAGGCACAGAATCGGAAACAGGCTCCAGGCTCTGGGCCATCAGCCCAGAGCCTAACGCGGGGCTCGAACTCACGGACCGCGAGATCGTGACCTGGCTGAAGTCGGACACTTAACTGACTGCGCCACCCAGGCGCCCCAGTAAATATCTTTTTAAAATCATACATGGTATCTCAAAAAAAAGAAAGAAAACGTTCACAATAGCAACAACAACAATCAGTATAGTGAACAGGGACTGAAGGTAAGGATTTTCTCAGGGCATTTATCAATTTCAGTCAATTGGGTCTTGGGTTTCAAGATTCATGTAGAGGACCAAATATAGAAACCTTGGGTCCAATAAAAAGTTGGCACTAGTTTCCTCTAGCCTTCCTGCAAACACACAAAAAGACAGGGGCCTTGAACACTGTACCATCACTGAAAGAGTAGTATAGAAAACATTCTCCTATATGCAAAATGGAGGGAAGGTAATATTTCTGCCTCAGCCTGTGATCTGGATGAGAGAAAAAAAAATCTTGAATATTAGTAATCTCAAGATGACAAACAAACAAACAAACAAACAAAACAAACCTTAAAGGTATTCTGGGAGAGAAGCAAAAGGAAATTCTCCCTAGGTGAACAAGCCACAATCTATGCCTCCCAGGATTCCCATGTTAAATCTCATCAAACATATGCTCACAATACAAAATTACAAAACTGATGGGAAAACTAGTTTTGTTGAGTTGAGACTGGACAGAGCTAAGAGAAAATGAGTGACCTGCAAGATCCAGCTGGGAAGAAATGAAGGGCCATGCCGCAGGGAGGGTCACAGGGATGGAAACGATGACATTGTAAGAAACATGAAAATCTGTACCATGTGTCTCTTCAGACTTCCAATGGAGAGAAAGGATGGCACGTAAAATGTAAAATCTAAAGAGAAAGGGCTGACAATTTTCCATTTGCACAAAAGCCATGAATCCTTAGATTCAGAAAACACAATAAATCCTATGGAATATAAGTAAAAAGTAATCTACACATACTTACATCATGGTGGAACTGAAGAAGTTGTAGGGAGTTGAGTAGGCATAAAAATGAACACGTGTGCAGACAGAGAGAGAGAGAGAGAGAGAGAGAGAGAGAAAGAAGTTGGAGGCATATTGAATATTAGAAAAGAGGCTTGGGAATAGGTGACTACATAATTATTTCCCCACACGTCTATTTGTGACTTTGAAAGCTTTCATTAAGATTCAACGGATCCCATTTGTCAGACATGCTCTTCTTCCATATCACGTGGTTTCTATGAGAATTATTCAATTCTTTCTTGGACCAACTCCTCCTCAACTCATAAAAACTTGAAAACCCCAGGAATGCGTAATTATTTTGGTAAACAAGATTTTTCTTGTTGCGGAGAGAAAAGAACAGGTTGGTGGCACAGCGTTATCAATTTTACTCCATCCTGTTTCAGCACCTGAATCAAACCAGCCACTGGCTCTGTCATTCGAGCTGTTTTTAAAAGTATTATTATTTTGGACATTTGAAAGGAAGGAAAACCTTTTTTTGTGACAGGTCTAGAAACTCCGTACATTTGGACATTCTGAACCTCCCTGCTGTTAAATCTTACCTAAATACGCTGCCTTACATTTCCACACCCGGCCTCTTGGTTTTTATATCTCTTAATCTGTGCCGGGATACAATGCCCTTCAAACACACTGGGACTTGCCCTAGGAACTAAGCTCCAAAGCAGCTCCGGGTGGGGGGGGGGGGGTAGGGGAAGGTAGATGAGGATGCCTCCAAGGAATGGTTCAACATTTAAGTGGCTGTAAGGAGATGAGCAACAAAAGCACCCATCCATCCATCCAATTCTAAAGATGTTAGGCCTCTTGACTGTGCTTCCTATGGTGATGTCTTTTTGCTATTAAATGGCTGCACAGCCCTGGAAAGCATGACAGGTTTTATCAGCCTTGACAGCTGCCTAGAAGAAACAGCAGGCAACCTAAAACTTCAACCGCTGCGCAGCTATCTGCTCAGGTCCTGCCAGATCCAGCAAGGCTGAGTCTGACCAGCACTCAAACAGAAGCCCTCCCTGCTGCGTGAATACAGGCTTCTTCATGGCAGACTCTTTGTGTGCAGAGGGTGGGGGTTTCAAGTTATGGTGAGACCATATGTGTTGGGACCCAGGGGATGACATTTAGGGCTGTTAAAAGAGCCAGTCCAAATTCATGTACTTATTCCTCATGGACCTAGCCATGGGGATGCAGAGGGAAATTGGAAAGCGATCATACCCATCAAGCAGCTTGGAGTCAGGGTGTTTCATCTCATACCCGTGAGCTCTTTCCCTACAGGACCGTCATATACTCAAGCCTTTTCCACCCTCTCCCTCACGCTGCCAGTCTTCCCTTCGTCTTTTCTTCAGTTCTACTCACTTCTGTGCTTTTTGCTGGGCAAACTTCTTGGAAAGAGAATTACATCGAATCTTCCTGCTGTGCATGCGATTTGCATCCCTTCAAAATTCATCTGTTGAAAATCTAACTCCCAAAGCTATGTCGAGAACTTTGGTGGTGATTAAATCACAAGGGTGCAGCCCTCACAAATGGGATTTGCACCTTATAAAAAAGGCATGAGGACGCTCCTTCACCCCTTCTGTCACTTGAGGACGCAGTGAGGTGGCACCAGCTGAGCCAGAAGTGAGCTTTGCTCAGAACCCAATGGTGCTGACTGACACCTTGATCTCGGTCTTCCCAGATTCCAGGACTGGAAGAAAAAAATCTATTGTTTATGGGTTACCTAGTTTGTGGTATTTTGTGATAGCAGCCCAAATGGGCTGAGACAGTCCCCACGCCTTCACCACTTGGTGTTTCAAACTGCAAAATTGGAGTCATTCTATGAAATCGCTTTTCCTGCAAGAACTGTCTACGTTTCACAGCCAAACGCCGTACTTACCTGACTGTTCAAAACCTACTCTAACCCTGAAACCTCAGCCTCAGCCTCCTGACACGACTCTCTCTGTAGATTTTGCCAGAGAGTTTAGATATAATAGAAATGACAAAAAGTGTGGATTTAAGGGAGGTGTAATGATTTTTCCTGATTCTGACACTAGGAGCCTGTGTGACTTAACATCTCTGAATTTTCCCTTCAGATTCTCTGTCCCTGTCTCTCCGTGTCCCACCCCAACTCTCTCTTCCTGTCTCTCAAAAATAAATAAACATTAAAAGATCAATAATAAAAAGCACAGTGAAGGTCACATATTGTATACAGGATAGCACGTGTTTTTATTTTGCCTCTTCCTGTCTCAACTTTGTCCTGTTCCGTTATCCACACCTGACCTTGTTGGAGGCTGGGGGGATGCGTTATTAGGACAAGCAGCTGTGCTTCGGAGCAAGAAGAAACTGGGATTCAATTGAGCACTGCTTTTTAAAAATTGTATTTAGATTTTTTAATTTTTGATATAATTTAGGACTTCCAAGGAGTTGTAAAAGTAGTACAAAGAGGTCCTATGAACCTTTTACTGGGCTTTCCCCCATGAAAGCACCTTACATAACCATAATACAGAACTCAAAACCTGGAAAATGACATTGATTCAGTCCAATTAACGCAACTACAGACCTCATTTGGATTCCATTAGTGTTTTTAAAAATTAATTTATTTATTTTGAAAAAGAGAGAGAGAGCGTATGTGCATGTGAGCAGAGAGGGGAAGAGAGAGGAGAGAGAAAGAATCCCAAGGAGGCTCTATGCTCTCAGTGTAGAGCTCGACCCGGGGCTCCATTTCACACAGAGTGAGATCATGACCTGAGCTGAAATCAAGAGTTGGATGCTTAACCTACTGAGCCACCTGGGTGTCCCTGGATTCCACCAGTTTTTACATGCATTCCAAGCACTGCTATTGGTTTTGTACTCGTGGAAAATTTACTTAATGTATCTGAGCTTTAGTATGCAAAACAGGAATAATTTATCAGCACCTACCTCATAGAGTATTTATGAGTTTTGTGGAATTCCCGTATGTCAATTCACATACACCCAACCTATGGCTGGTTATTGTTAGAACTATGACTTACAAGCAGTGTTCTGTGTTCAGTAACATCGTACACTAGAGCCAGAGGGCCTCTCTCTGTATGCCTGCCCTCCACTTCCTACCTGGTAACCTTTCAGACACTTAGTTTCTTTGTAAGATACATGAGGATAACAGTACTTGCCCAATTATAGTTTTGAGAGTTTTGGATAATATCTGCAAAGGACTTCAAATGATGCCTGACATCTAGAAAATATTGAATGGGTTAGCTCTTATTATCTTTATAGTATCTAGTACTTAATAGGAGGATAATAAATGTCAGTTTGTGTTTGTATTTTATTATCCTTCTGTACTCTGAATGTTGGTTTATGGGGTTCTGTCCTCAGCTGTCTTCCCTATTGAATACAGAGACATTCTATAAATTCTCATCCTCTCTCAGGATTTCATCAATGCCCAGGTCTCTATCTCTATCTTATATCCCTACTTTTACTTAAAGATCGATACTACAAGCTTCCAATGGACATTTAAGAAACTCATTCTCTTCTTTTTATCTGAAATACTGTGGTCTTGGAGCTAGTTCGTTAGGAGCTAAGCTGAAAGAGAAGAGAATAAACTCTCGGCAGACAGGAGACTATGAGCCCTTCCCTTCAAATTCCCACCTCACCCCCTACTCCCATCCCCCACCCTCAGGCCCACCTGCAGCCACCCACAACTATAGTCAGGGAGGAGAAGGATAAAAGAAGCGATGAGGGAAGGACTAATCAACTCAGATAAAAGTGTGGATAAGACTTCAGATCAAGGGCTTCCAGACAGCAGGAGTTGGTGGATAGGAGGATAGGAGAACCCAGTGGGTGTTGTTGTGTGGGTTGATGATATTGCATTAACAAGATGCTCCTCAGTCTGTCCTTGAGGCAGGATGTATTTGTTTCTTAGGACTGTCATAATAACCACACCCTGGGTGTCTTAAGCAACAGACTTTAATTGCTTCACGATTCTGTATACTAGAAGTCAGAAATTAAGGCATTGGCATGGTTGATTCTTTCTGTGGTCTGTAAGGCAGAATCTATTCCAAGCCTCTCCCCTACCTTCGGCTTGTTTGCTCTCCATCACTGGCATTCCTTTCCTTGTGAAGCATGACCACAATTTCTGCCTTTATCTTTACAGGGAGTTCCTCCTGTATACATATCTGTCTCCAATTTCCCTTCTTTTATAAAGACACCAGCCATATTAGATTAAGGTTCGCCCTTTTTAATTCGATTGCCTTTGTAAAGATCTTATCTCCAAATAAGGCCACATTCTGAGGTCCTGGGGGTTAAGACTTCAATATATGAATCTGGTGGGAGACACAATTCAACCCATAACAGAGAATGGGCCACCTGGTGGAAATGAATGTGTTTCTTCTAGTTTCTTCTCCTCCTCTCCAGATAGGAGAGAACATTATTCGTCATTACCCTTTATGGGGGAAATATTATTACTCAGCAATAATGTAAGTATTTGGTACAAGTGTTAGAATTTCTTTCTGACAGGTGTTAAAGATCTTTATGAACTTCCTGCAGCAAATAATTTTGTGTGAGGGAAAAGAAACATTAAGCTTTTTGTTGATGAAGTTGTAAAGAGGTAATCAAAAGGAATAGAGATAGAAAAAGAGACTTGAGGAGATAAGTTAGCGTTCTGATATGGAGGCCCCATGCCACCTTGTAATCCTGAATGTGCAGGGACAAAAAAAAAGGACTTTTTTTTTATGGGGCACCATTTGTGTGACCAGAAGGAGTGATAAACTAAGCAATAATCTCAAGCAAGTACTAGAGATGACTCCCCAGAGAAGACTGGAAATTATGGAGAAGGGATCATTGTCCTGCCTAGAAATGACATCCTTTCAAACAGACAAACAAACAAACAAACAAACAAACATTTGGGTCTACTCTGGGTATTTCCTCTGAATCTCTCCAGTGTAATCCTGCCCCAAATGCTTTGAGGAGTGGATGGGATGTTCTCTCACCTGTAGCTTGGAACTCTTCTTGGATGCCCAAAGAGAGAACACTCATGTGACATTGGCATTAGATGGTCTGCAAGTGACAAACACTCAATCTCATCAGAGTCAATACAAGCAACATAGAAGCAGATTTGAACACTGACAGAAAAGGACTGATGGGATTTGGGTGACCAAATCAGAAACTTTCCAGTTTTAGGAGTGCAAAGTTTGGTTCCATCTTAGAAGAACACTTGATGGAGCATCAGAAAACTGGGGCTGAAGGCAAACCAACAAGGGAGAGCCCAAAGCATGAGAGAAATAGTAGACCTATGCTCACTAACCCAGAACTTTCTCCTAATGATGGAGAGATTACCTTCTCCAAATTGAAACACGATTATCCTATCCCAGAGACATATTTTGGAACTGTATCTTTATAGGACATCAGTTCCTTGACATGTTAAAAAGTATTATATGAAAACAAGTTTTAAGTGTTTTAAAAAAAAGTCCCTGGTTAAACAAGATCTCTTTAATGCAGAGTATCTCATAATTTTCAGATGTCATAGGGTTAAATTCATATACCACAATTAAAACACGCAAAAAAAAGCCCACCTTACTTTATTTTGAGTACTTGTTGTAACTATATCTTGAGTTTTTATTCCTGTAACAGCAGGTGGGTAGATAGGGATTAAGGTAAAGTACAGATAATAAAATTAAATGTCATTCAGTCTCCGAGAGGCAGGCCTAATACTAAGCCTTGTCTTGCATTCTGCTGACCAGAGTCCACTCAGATGGCCAAAACTAAATGCAAGGAAAGCTGGAAAATGTAATTTGTCTCAGTCCCTGGGTGAAAGACGAAATGAGTTTGATGAATATTTACCCAGTCTCTCTCATCTGCCCTCTTGCGTACCAAATATTTTTAACCTTTGCCTACACAGCATACACCCACTCCTTTAAGGGAGATAAATCAAATTCCATTTAGCTCCAATCCCAGGACTTCATATCTCTTTTATCAAGTCCAGAAGTGACTCTTCATGATCCAGATCCAGGTTCAAGTATATATATATGTATATGTGTGTATATATATATATATATATATATATATATATATATATAAAATCACAAGGTCATCTCAAGGTCTCTGGGCCCTGGTAATGGGGGGAGGTCCAGATTAGATGCTAATTCTGCTCTCTGGGAGGACATCTTTTGTCTATTGTTTTCTGTGGCTCACTCTCCAGAAGATTCTTTTTCCTCTATTATTCCACAGGCCCGTACCTGAAGTGGTTATTTGCAAGTATATTCCCTTTGGGTAATCTACAGCTTTCACATCTCACTTCCTGACATTGTGCGTCTGGGCATGCAAAAGTGGTTTTAATGATGAAACATTTACCAGTTTTTTCAGTTCTTTAACGCAGGTTCAGGGACCTTTTAGAAATATGGTTCAAAAATTCATATTCCTCATTTATTTGCCTCCACCTGATACCTCATGGCAGTGACTACACCCCAGTTCTTTCCTATACATTATTCTGAAGGCTAATTTATTTCTGTACATTCTTATCTCTTTGAATCTCTTTTAGGTGAATACAGCTGAAGGTAGCTGGGCGACTCTGATAGGGGGTGGGGAGATATATTGGAGTTTTTCTGTGGGGCAAAAAATGGAAGTTTTTGAGGGTTTTAATCAAACACTTTTCTTTTTCAATTTGCTATCCTACTGTGTGGGGTCCAGAATCGATAAGCTTTTCTGACCCTTTGAGCCCTTGAATGTTTAGGCTCTATTCTTACCTCTGTTTGCAAACTGACCCATTCTTTCTTGGCTCAGCATTTTCTTATAATACTTTGCTATAAACAAATAGTAAAATAGAAAACACATTAGCACGAAGATGTTTTCCAACTGTGTACCTAAGAACATTGACTGGTAGGTAAATAATCTTCCCTGTACATGTCAGTGACCCAACTATTTTGTCACCGTATGATATGGCTGTCTACCTTTCCAGCCTCTAAATCAACATTTCACTCTCTGCCACTTGACCACTAATAGACTAGAAACAGTGACAGCATTTCTCCTGTTCATTATGACAGCAGCATACTACTGCAAGGGATTCATTTCTGTTTATAAGGTAACCCTGGCAACTCTAATAGATACACCCCACAGTTTAAGTGGCTTGATAAATAAAAATTAATTTAACCCATAGATTTTAAGAACAGGTGTTTATGATGAAGACATGATTATCCTTCAGGTGGTGATGCCAGGGTTCTAACACACACAGTTTCCAAGAAAAGAACATGGAAAATTGTGCATGGCATGTTCTTTTTTTATAAGCTAGGCCTAGAAAGGTATTAGTTAGCTCAGGCTGCCGTAATAAGATACCATAGGCCAAGTGGCTAAAACGATATAAATTTCTTATTTCACAGTTAGAAGTCTGAGATCAGTGTGCCAGTGTGGTATGTTCTTGGTGGGGGCTTTCTTCCTGGCCTCCAGATGGCTGCCTTTTCACTGTGATTTTACTTGGTGAAGGAAGACAGAGAGAGAGAAGACAGACAGACAAGACAAAGACAGAGAGAAAGAGAGAGAGAGAAATCTCTTTCTCTTCTTCTAAGACCACAATCCCACTGGATTAGACCCCTACTCTTATGATCTCATTTAACCTTAACTACCATCTGAATACTCCTTCTAGATACAATCACATTGGGCGTTAGGGCTTCAACATATGAATTTTGAGAGGACACAAACACAGTTCAGTCAATGACAGTGATACACATCAAGATTCTTTACATTCTAGAAAAATTCTATTATGAAGTCATGGATTTTTAAGCAAACCCTGGTAAGTGACTGCAGAGATTTATTTTATCATAAGCTAGGTCAATAATGAGTGTATCCTATGACCACTAAAAGAGACCAGTGACACCGTGTCAAGGAAGAGAGTTAGACCTTCTCTGTCAGCATTTGGCTTTGTGATCTCATGCATGAGATTTAAAGCCTATGAGCTTCAGTTAGTTCACCTGAACAAAGAAAGTGACTTGAGCTAATTCAAGGTGATCACATATAAGTTTCGTTATTCTTGCTCTTCTAGTTTATGTTGATATGGTGTACAATAGTAATTGAAACAGAATTATTAATATATTTTCATCATATTTATCTTCATTTCAATTCTCACAAAAGGAGACACTGAGGCAAGATTTTGGGTGAAGAATTGAGATAAACGTAGAGGACACCTTCTCTTTAGGAAAATGACCCCGTTATAGTATAAACAAACAGAGTTTTAATTATTTACTAGCACCCAAGGAAGAACACTGCACAGACCATTTTGAATGGTGTGTAATTAGGAAGATGAGGGTACAATATTTATGGCTTGGATTGGACTTATGGATTGGACTCAAAAGTCCTGAGGGTGGGACAGCAGAAGGTGACAAGTCTTTATATTGATTCATTTCTTAAGACAGCTGTCTGGTGCAAGCCAGGCAGAAAGATCTAAGCAAACAAGTATGTGTGTGCAAGTTAGAAGACATTCTGTGGTTTAATTGCATAACTGATAAGGGAGATTTTTAAGTTTTCACTCTTGCATAATCATTGGGAGTGGTAGTTCTGCTTTCCACAAGGAATGGAAGGAAACCAATGAAAGGAGAATTAATGCATAGGTTACCCACTGAGAGGCAAGAAAGCTTGGGAATTTATCCTCCCATTTGTCACTGGTTAAGGATTGCTTCTGAGGTATTAGCACCTTGTTCTGACTGCTCCTTGCAGTGGGACTTTCAGGCTAGACAGGTCAGAGAACATTCTTAGCATTTCTTTCAGAGAGGCACAGGAAGCTATGGACATATTTGGGAACTCTGTAGGTCAAGCCCAGGTTAGACTGAAGAGCATGGGAGAGGAGAGGGCTCTCATAGCATTTGCTAGAACATTTAAGAACAATTCTAAAAAGTGAAACAATTTAGTTTTTATATTTAATTAGGATACAAATTTTGCATTCCTTCTTAGATTGCACAATTAAAAAAATAAAGTGTACTGACTCAGGGTTAGTGAGAAATTATTTTGTAGCAATCACAAAAGAATGTGGAATTCAGTGCTATCTGGACTTATCCCCTGGCACTGTTAAACAGTTTACCACACACACACAAAACAAAACTATCTTTTAAGAGTATTGGTCAAGGGATAATAACATCTAAGTTTTACCCAAGGGTATCCTTTTTTTTATATGACTTCTAAAGCATTCCATACTACAAAATACAATTCTAGGCTGTGTTCTAATGCTTAATCAAATCGAGAAGATTTAAACTGAGATGTATAGTAAATACTAGTTTGCTATGTTTGTTACCTATGTCTGGAGGTCAGTCCACATTAGAAAAACGTTGATTCACCAGATTGTTTATCTAAGTGATTTTTCCATGATTTGGATTTTGCTTATTACATTTCTATACTCTGTCAGCACAGAGCCTGACACTGGGCTCGAACCTGTTAACAGTGAGATCATGACCTGAGGCGAATTCAGACGCTTAACTGACTGAGCCAGGCGCCCAAGAACAAGGGAATACTCTTGATACAAAATCTTTCATGTTTTTACTAAGAATTATCATTTTCTTTCACATCTTTACTTGTTCTTTATTTCTTTAATGAGCACTACCAATGGCTTTCTCTTGGGAGATATTCTCAACAAAAACAATGCTTTGTTTTCTTACGGTATACAAGCTACCACATAAGCTACAATAACCAAGAAATAGCAATACTTCCTTGAGGTGTGGTTGTAATATAGTCAATTGGGCTCATTCATTAGCTGTATTACTCACCAGTCTTTCAAAACGCTTGATTCAAGTTTATGCCATAGCTCAATCATTAATTACTGCAGGTAGTAGACATTTGGGGTCACACTGTATTAGTAGGAACTTTGAATGTTAGGTCAAGAAATTTAATTTGTCTAATTGAGTATCTGCTGCAGTTACCAGGCAAAAGAAACATAATATCATGGGTGAGTGTTAATGGGTCTTTTCCTCCATCCTGTAGACAAAATCTGAATGAATTCATGACACAGTATGGATAATTGTTAATAAGTTTCACAGACAGAGGGGAAAAAGGAATGAATTTTTAAAGAACATAGGCCATGTGTAGATACATATTTTTGTAGTAAATCAAAATTTCAAAGTGACCAGGTTTTCCTCCAGTATTTCCTTGTTGCCTACTCTCTATTCATACTCAAGTGAACTTCCTCTTTGGAAATTCTTTTAAGAGGATGAAAGAAACACAACGAAAACCCATGATACTTTTAGGTCTATGTTCTAAAATACTCAAAGCCAAGATATTATCCTTGAAAGAAATCTCTGTAATTGGCAAGAATCAGCATTGGACACTCAAAATTATAAGTTTTAAAAGGATCAAGCCTTAAATGTTTAAACCATAAGTAACAGGCTGAATAATAAGTCACTTTACTTTCTGCCTTATCTTTTCTCAACCACAACTTAAGAAAATGATGGATAAGAAAAGACGGATAAGCCACCTGGGTGGCTCAGTCTTTTAAGTATCTTACTTTTGACTTTGGCTCAGTTCATGATTTCACAGTCCATGGGTTCAAGCCCCTCATCAGGCTCTGTGTTGATAGTGCAGAGCTTGTTTGGAATTCTCTACCTCCTTCCCTCTCTGCCTCTCCCCTGAGCACACTTTCTATGTCTCAAAAATAAATAAACATTAAAAAAAAGTTTTAAAAATGATGGATAAAAATTTTTGAACAAACTCAATAGATTGCATAAAATTATATCCCGAGAAATTTAGCCTACATTTTAGTCTACCAATAATGATTTATTTTTAGAAATGTCAAAGGCAAGTCTACTTAACTTTGTGGAATAACCATGGTTCTATACATCTGCAAAGGGGTAAAACAAACCATTTTTTATTTAAAAAATTAATTATGTGAGCAACTATTTTAAAAACATATTAAATCAGAAACTTTTATTATTGAAATATTAATAATAAATAAATATGGATTAATACATTAACATTTTAAAAACATTAGTATTTGGCTTAAATTTAGCACCAAAGAGCTTATGACAGATAAAAAAAGGTCTAGAGGGACTTTTGTTAATGATGGTCAAAGACAAGAATTTTTTTTTCTTATAAAACACAGACCTGATTAAGGCAAACACATACGTACACACACACACACACACACACACACACACACACACTAAACCATACTACACACATACAAAAACAAGGTTTCAACAAGGAAAAGGAAAATGAGGACACTCAGGTTTCAGGAAAGATGGAAAACATGGAAGCTCTCCGTGCATCCACAGCAAAAATCTGTTGACGTCTTTCCCTAGGACCTTGCCCCATCTTGCAATTCCTTCTGTCTTTATGTACAAATTCTCATAAATGGAAACAATCTGACTGACTACTGGAGCAACCAATTATTTTTCTTCCTTGGTCAAAGATTTAACAGGAAAACAACCTCGTCTCTTCCTGAGTAGGGAAAGACCCAGTTGTTCCTGCCCATGTTTCTCCTTTACTACTCACACAGAACACTTAATTTCTGACACTTCTGGTCATCCTGTGTGAAGGATTTTTTCTCCACACCAAGTAATTTTCCTTAACGCCAGCCGGATGTTCTACAATTTAACTCAATTCTGACACCATCTACTTGGAGGTGTCAGGTCTCACAGGTGAAGGGCTCAGGTTTAGGAGACTACCCTTACTTCAGATGCCCATCACAGTGGTAGGTCCCAGGTTACCCACAACTTCTGTCTGATTTGACTATAAAGCAGAGGTTACATGAACCCCTCCTAAATTTGGATTAATTTGCTAGAGAGGCTCATGGAACTTGGGAAAAACTTATTGAGGTTTACCAGTTTATTAAAGGGTATGATAAAGGAGACAGATAAAACAGCCAGATGAAGGGATACTTAAGGCAAGATCTGGGAGTGTCCTGAGCATAGGAGCTTCTGTCCCCATGGAGTTGGGCTGCATCACCCTCCCAAAGTGGATGTATTTGCCTACCTGAAAGCTCTCTGAATGCCCTACAATTGGGATTTTATACGTGAGGATCAATTATACCTCTCTCAAGAGGTGGGTGGTGGGGCTGAAAATTCCAACTTTCTACTCATGGCTTGGTCTTTCCAGGGACCAGTCCTTACCTAGAAGTGTACCTAGAGTTGCCTCATGAGAACAAAAGATGTTCCTAGTGCTCTTATCTCTTAAGAAATTGTAAAGGTTTCAGGACGCCTGTGTCAAAGACAAAGTCAAAGAACAAATATTAAAGCAAGAGATGACCCCATGCTCTTATCACCTAGAAAATTATAAAGGTTTTAGGAACTCTGCCGGGAACTGGAGGCAGAAAACAATACATACACTTTCTATTATCTCCCAAGGTTCTGTCTCTAGTCCAGTCAGCTATTGTTAAAGAAACATAGTCTCATGACATAAACAGGCTGTCAAGCACTCTACCCATGAATATATATAAATTACATTATACCAATGCACTCTAGATTCATATTGGGGATAAGATACTCTGCAGAAAAAAGAGTTATGACTTGGTCAAACATGTTCCAGAAGTTCTGATTAGTAAAACATTGTATGTCTCTTTATTTTGTCTCCTATTTTCATTTTATTAATACACATTATTAATACACATAAAATGTCAGCGGTGATATCATACTATAACTAGTACATTTCTATAGTTATAGTTATATCGTGTAATTAGCATAACTATAGGTATTTTTTTCCTGTATATTTGTTCTTCTACAGAATGAAGTCCTCAATGATTTGGACCAAAGTTGACTTCTTTTATGTTCACACCTTGGAGAGTGCTAGGTGACTGTTACCTGGGTAAATATTTTTTCGGTGAACGTGATTTTTTTTCTTTAATTAAGGAAAATAGATATCACAAAAAAAACTAACTTTTAAAGTCTACTGTGATGTATACATACAACTGCATATGCACTCTTCTTACAGTGTAACTGACTGCTCACCCAGAATTTTAGCAGGTGTTTGCGACTGCCCTAGCTAAGAGAGTACATGTTATAATACAGAGCCATTTGTTTCTGGTCCACCAGCTGAAACCCCAGACATTTTGGAACACAGAAAACCATCTCCACTGTGCCCTGTCTGAATCCCTGACCCCCTGAAACCGTGTCAGATAATAAATGATTGTTATTTTAAATCGTTAATGTTAGAATAATTCGTTACACAACAATAAAAGACTAACTTATCTGTACTTAAGGGAAGACATTTATGTTTATATTAGGTGAATCTGTGTATCTCCACAACCTAGCACTGTGCCTCATCGAGAAAATGCTAAAAATACAGTCATGGAAGAAGTAAATGAATAATTAAACAAATAAATGAATGGAATAAAATCTCTAAGCTGAATTACACGAACCTATTCAAGATCAAGGAACTTTCCCACATGAAATAATGTATATAATTTTGATTGGCTCTATTTGTTTTAAGCTCCTGATTTTATGGTCATCATTTTTATATCCAATAACTTTCTTTTCTTTAATGTTTATTGATTTTTTGAGACAGAGAGAGAAAGAACACAAGTGGGGGTGGGGCAGTGAGAGAAAGAGGCACAGAATCTGAAACAGGCTTCAGGCTCTGAGCTGTCAGCACAGAGCCCGACACGGGGCTCGAACCCATGAACTGTGAGATCATAACCTGAGCCTAAGTTGGATGCTTAACCAACTGAGCCTCCCAGGCGCCCCTTCAATAATTTTCTTATATCCATTTTTCCCTGTCCACTGATTCTATATGGGGTACATACTAATTCATTTTATATTACAGCACTTAAACTAGAAAAGACTGGTATCTATAACTCCTCAAATCTCACGACTATTTTTTATGGCAAACATGCCTCTTTTTGTTTTCATTTTCTTGGTGCGATACAGCTGGGTTTTTTGTTTGTTTTTCTTACATCTATTTCTGCCATTCTTTGTCAGATAATATTTCTTGAATTTTTAAAATATAATATTAAGTTTGTATATCAGATCCTGAATATTTATAGGATGAGCTGACCAACAGAGAAGATACGCAGATGATCAGCCATCTTGTCATATACGCTACATTATATGAGTCCACTCCAGTTTCATGGTAGCCTTTAGGACTCATGATCCCAAAGATTCAAACTCAAGTGGAATATGCCATCAGAGAAAAGCTACACTCCTTCTTTAGGCATGATTCTATCCTGCATCTGGTGAGCTATTCACTGGGCTTTGTAAAATTTATTTTTATTTATTTTTATGTATAATATGTGTATATTGAAAATATACTTACTATGTATATAGTGAGTATATCACAAATGTACCAACCTTTCATCTTGAGGTTCATGACATTGACACAGTTTTATGAATTCTCATTAAAGTAAATGGCAAGAGTATAAGTAGGGTCAGGACTGGTCTGATGAAAGAGACTTATGATATAATGAACTTTCCCTTAAAATTGATATTGACCACTTAATCAGCACTATTTGAACTTTCTGCTCAAAATAAACATTCCTCTAGCTGTTCTGTTACACAGTCACCTCTCGCACATCCATAAGATTAGCCTGTGAAAAATAGTAAATGATTTTATTTTTCAAACAAGTTACTTGATGACTGTAGGATTCCCTGTAAAGTTTTAACACACTTAAAAAAAGCAATGAATTTAGTCTGGGATATGTTATTCCTAGTAAACCCTTGCTGGTTCCCAATGTCTATAGCTTCTTTTGTTAAGTATTTAGAAACGGTCTTATAAAATATATCTTCGTAATATCTCTCAGGAAATTAATATCAAGGTCTCCAGTACATATTGTAATGTCTAACTAGTTTCTCTGATATAACTAATACACTTGTATCCTTTACTTTTCTAATGGCTCTCTAGTTTCCACTGGCACTGAAAAGTCAACAGAGATCCAAGATTAAATCCGGCAGGTCTCCCCACACTCGGGATTGTCATTTAAATTTACTCCGCAATTTGAATTTATTCAGAACATTTGGGTGGCTTTTTGTAATTTCTTCACACATATTTTCCTTTAATATATTCCTCCTAATAGTTATTTTGCATTAATAGTAACACTCTGAATATACTTAATGAATGAGTGGATAAAATCATTACATTAACTAATTTAAATTTTCTTTTTAAAGTCTCACAAAAATGGATGTGAAATGTGTTGTTACATTAATGAGCAAAATACAAAGTATTAATGGAAACTTTATGCTATCATTTGAAACATCCTTATCTTTTATTCACAGTTTCAAGGAGATTTCACTATTTTTGCAATCTCTTAGAGCTACTTGGATTAAGAAATGAAGATAACTTTAGCACAAGAAATCACTGTTCAATCTTTTTGAACAAGTTTCTACTTGACTCGTGGTTCAATTTCATAAACAAAAATTCAAATTAAATTAAGGACTCAGTACATAGAAGTTACTGGAACAAATGTATTATTAATTTTTTAAAAAGCCGTAATTCTTCAAATGTTTTTAATATTTGCCATAACCATAACCACACTGCAAAACTTTTGTTCTGTGTTTGATACAATATACTGATACTATAGGTAAACATTTTTAAGAGATAGTCTAGAGTCACCTGAGTGACTCAGTCGGTCAAGTGTCTGACTCTTGATTTCGGCTCAGGTGGTGATCTCACCTGTCGTGAGATAGAGCCCCATGTTGAGTCCTGCGTGGACATCCATGGGGAGAGAGTCTTTCTCTCCCTCTATGCCTCCCATGCTCTTGCGCACATGCTCTCTCTCTCTCTCTCAAAAAAAGTCTCCCATTATTATAACGAGATTCCCATCACCCTCAAGGCAACACCACACATTTACTGCTTTCATTTCCTTAAAACTGTCAGGTCCAGGAACAATGAGAGATTTCAATAGTTGAAGAACTTTCTCTGCCATAAACCCAGGTCTTGGCACACAATTGGTGTTCAAGCGATATAAACAGAATGATCCATGAATATATTCACACGAATAATATCAAATATGAAGAGTGAAGTTTTTTGAGCAGTTTTTCCTCTGTAAGCAATGGTATTAAATCCTAAACCATAATCACAAACACCAATTCCTCACACAATTCCCCATAAATCCCAAAAGCAAACTGTAATGTCTCCATAGTGTTTATTTCCAGGATTCAAACGGAGTTCAACATAAATAATATTAAGCAGATCGTATTAGACTACAGTTGAAATAATATTTCCTAAACTTGCACTACTAACACATGTGACCCCACATATGGACAGTGGCTGTGCATCAGTGCAGTCTCGGAGATGGGGGTGTGCTAACTGGTGCTGCCTGGGGACCCTGACATAACAGACGTACAGAGGAATGGAACTCACTGTTCCTGCAACATGGATGGTAAATCACCTACTTACAATGGGCCACTTAGTATTACAGCAAAATGAATATTACTACAAAACAGCCATGACAGAAAGAAATAAATGAAGAGAAATTAAAGAGAAATAAATGAAAATAAAGTAAAACAAAGAGAAATAGACAAAAAGAAAGAAAAGTAAGGTAAAAAGAGAATGGGGCAGAGCAGGAAGGGGAGGACAGAGGACAATGGGAAGGGAGGGAAGGAAATAGTTCATAAACACACTCAATTTTTCTCAATGGTTTTCCTCCAGAATTGAGATGTCATTCAAAACTTCCATACTAAACATGAACTAGATAAGTTCTGTATTTTCACCAAGAATTGTATGTCCCATCCCCTGAAAAAATGACCTTGAGTTACAGCAAGTGGCATTTGGAATATTCTAAGAGAAGATATTGAGGGGTGCTGGGTGGCTCAGTCGGTTGAGTGGCTGACTCGATTTTGACTCAGGTCATGATCCCAAGGTTGGGGGATGAAGACTCCCAGCAGTCTCCACACTTAGTGCAGAGCCTGCTTAAGAGTCTCTCTTGCCCGCTCTGCCCCCCCCTCTCTGCTTGCACAAGGGCTCTTTCTGAAATAAATGAATACAAAAATAAACAAATAAATATTTTATTTAAAAAGAAGACATTAAGATGCATAACTGATTGATTGAGTTATCATTTTTTATAGAGGTTTTAAGAAAAGGTTGGCATTTTGTCACATTCGATATGCATTTTTCCTCAAAAGGGGATAAATTAGATGAACTCACACACAGTTCTGTCTGGTCTAGGAGCAGATATATTATGATGTTTGAGATTACATCTCTTTTAAATAGTACACACACACATACACACACAACACCACTTGTTTATCTAATATTACTTAAGATTACGTCCAGCCGCACGTAACAAAAAATTCAAATAACAAATAATACTTTGGAATAAGCAATCCATCCAAAATATCAGAGTGTGGTTGTTAGAGACATAGACTCTGTTGCGTTTTCTGCTAAATCATCTTTAGCCAGTGACTCACATATTCAACATCACCTCAAGGTTCAAGATAACTTGCTGAAGGTCCTGCTGCCAGCTCTACAATCTAGGAAAGAAAAGGAGAAATGTGCTGGAGTGGGGATTGTGTCAGCTACTCTGTTTTTTAAATTTTTTTTCTAAAGTTTTTTATTCATCTGAGAGAGACAGAGCAGAGGAAGGGCAGAGAGAGAGGGAGAGAGAGAATCCCAAACAGGCTCTGCACCGATGCAGGGCTGAAACCCACAAATGGTGAGATCATGACCTGAGCCAAACCAAGAGTCGGATGCTTGACCAACTGAGCCATCAGGCGCCACCCTCCCTTAATTCATTTTTAACGAAAGACAAAATTTACAGAAAGTGAAATGCATGAATATGAAATGTGCAATTTGATGAGTTTTGAAATCTGCATACATGAAACCATGGCTTTAATCAGGAAATAGATTATTTGTATCACTCTAGAGAGTTCCCTCATGCTTGCTTCCTACCAATCCCTACCTGAGATAGATAACACTCCTCTTTTTTTTTTTTTTAATATTTATTTATTTTATGTTTCAGAGAGAAAGAGAGCACAAGCACAAGCAGGGGAGGGGAAGAGAGATAGGGAGACAGAATCTGAAGCAGGCTCCAGGCTCTGAGCCTGACTCAAACCCATCAACCGCGAGATCATGACCTGAGACAAAGTTGGACGGTTAACCTACTGAGCCACCCAGGCGCCCTAGACAACACATCTTATTTCTTAGTATGTAGGTTCATTTTCCCTTTTTTTTTTTTTTTGAGCTTTGTATAAATTGAATCACACAGCAAGTATATTTTTGGTACTTGCTCATGTTGCATTTATTATTAGTTCTTTGCTTTCTAAATTGCTAAGTAGTTTCACACTATATAAACATAGCAAATGTTAATCTTTTCTTCTGCTAGTGGACACTTGGATTATTTCCAGTTTGGGGCTATTATGAAGAGAGTTGCTACAAACATTCTTGAACAAATACTTTTGTGGACATTTGGGCAAATATTTAAATATTTGGGTAACCTTCTTTTGGGAGTGAAATTGCTAATCATAGTACGCTTAACTTTATAAAAACTTCCAGAGTTTTCCAAAATGGTAGCACAATTTTTTACTTCAACCAATAATTTTCCAGTTGGTTCACATCTTTGCTAATGTTTAGTTTGGTAGGTTTTAAAATTTTACTCTTTCTAGTGTATCGCAATGTGATTTTAATTCTCATTTCTCTCATGATGAGTGATAGTTAATATATTTCATGATTATTGGCTATCTGTACACTTTCTATGAAGTGTGGTTTAGTCTTTTGACTATCTTTAAAAATGAACTACTTGTATATTTACTTATGGTTTTGTTTTAGCTATTTATGTATTGTTCCTTTGTTAGATATGAGCATTTCAAATGTTTTCTCAAGTCCTTGGCTTCTTTGTTAATTTCCTTAATGATGTCTTATAATTTTAGTGAAGTTCATGCTATTTTTTGTGAGGCTAGTATGTTTGCTGTTAAACCATCTTCGCTTGCCACACATTTGCAAAATCATTCTCCTATGTTTTCTGTTACAAGCTCTAGGTCTTTTCATTTCCCTGTTTTAAGATTAATTTGTCAAGTTTTATAAAAAAATAAACTGGCCTATTGAGATTTTGATTGAAATTTATTTGGATCTAGATATCAATCTGAAGAGTTCTGACCTGTTACAATAATGGATTTTCCAACCCACAAACATGGCATATCTCTCCATTTTTTAAATTGTTTTGAAGTCCTCTTGGTAATATATGTAGCTTTTCAGGGTACAGAAATCTTGCATACATTTTGTCAAATGTATTGCTATCCATGAGGGATGTTGGTCTTTTAGTTTTCTTTCTCCTTTTTCTTAAATGTTAGAGATATATTTTCTCCCTCCATAATTGGAAGAGTTTCTGTAAGATTGGTATTGCTTTCCTTTAAATGTTTTATAGAATTCACTATTGAAGACATCTGGGCCTGGAGATTTTTGTGGAAGGTTTTTATTACAAACTCAACTTATTTAATAGCTACAAAGGTATTTAGATTTTCTTTTTCTTTTTTTTTGTCTTTATCAATTGAGTACGTTTTAATTTGTAAGTGTTTGCTCATTTCATCCATGCTGGCGGGTTGACTGCCATAATGTTGTTTATAGTATTTTATTGCCATTTTAATATATGAAGAATCTGTAGTAATCTCCTCCCTTCCCTCTCACTTGCTCTTGTGCTCCCTCTTGGTCAGTCTCCTATCTATCTTGCTGGGGCTTAATAATTCCATTAACCTGTCATAGCAAAGTTACTTTCCCCAATCACGTATTTTTTCTCTTTCACCAATTTTCCATTCCCAGTATGGAACAGATTTTCCTGCTTCCTCATCTGACTAGGAACTTTTCATTTCATACTGGATATTGTAGGCATTTGGATTGTGATGCTAATCTTAAAAAGGTGTTACATTTTGTCTTGGTAGGCAGATAAATTACTGAGAGACCCTTTGATCCTTTACTCTTTAGAGAGGCTGGCCTCCTCTATCTCTAAGTTTTGTCCTTAGTCCCAGGGTATGTCTCTTGTTCTAGAGAATGTGGTAGGCATCTCCCACGTCCCTTTCTTTCAAGGGTAACAGTCCTACTCTATTTGCTGTTCAATGCATCAGAAAAACTGTCTGACACATTTTTTACGCATTGGTTTGAGGTAGAGTGAGTTTTACAGTTTGGAGTAGCCGGAGGGCAAGTCCATTACCAGCTAGCCATGGCCAAAATGGAAACCTCAGTGAGACCAGAAGTCCCACCCATACTTGTGCTCACGTGTCACGGACCACTCCTACCGGCAAGGAAGGCGCAGGATATAGCATTTTAGTTAGGCTTTTTGCCACCTTCACTAGTATAAAAGTCTGTTCCTAAAGATGGGGAGACTAGATGTTAGATAGCTAACTGGCGGTCTCTGGGTATAAATGATTTACTGCCCTCAGGGTATTTTATTATTATAAATGACAACAATGAGTATTAAACTGATCATGCCCAGTATGTTTGTAAGATCACTACACTTAGAATGAACAAATCTTTAGAGAGTAAAGAAGCCTCACCTGATTCAGTTTTTATTACCTAAAAGTCCTTACATAGCACCTCGCACATGCCTTAAAAAGAATTTTTTAGTAACTTGATCCAAACAGTGACTTACTTCTAGCCAATTATTTTAAACGTTTATTTATTTCTTTTGATGGAGAGAGACAGAGCGCACACACAAGCAGGAGAAGGACACAGGGAGAGAAGAAGAGAGAGAATCCGGAGCAGGATTTACACTGGGAACCTGATGGGAGGCTTCACCTCACAACCATGAGATCATGACTTGTGCTGAGATCAGCAGTCAGGCATTTAATCGACCAAGCCACCCAGATGCCCCTGATGCCCTGACTTCTATAAAATTTTTAAAATGTGGAATGAATTAGGGGCGCGGTTAAGCGTCCGACTTCAGCTCAGGTCATGATCTCACGGTTTGTGAGTTCCAGCCCCATGTCAGGCTCTGTGCTGACAGCTCAGAGCCTGAAGCCTGCTTCGGATTCTGTGTCTCCTTCTCTCACTGCCGCTCTCCTACTTGTGCTCTGTCTCCTTCTTTCTCAAAAATAAGTAAAATGTAAAAATAAATAAACAAACAAACAAATAAATAAATAAATAAAATGTGGTATGAGTTAGTATTCTCAAGTGAAATGTAAAACAAGAAATAAACAAAATAAAGAAAACAGAAAGAAAAGTTCCCCTTTTTGATGGTATTCAAATGTAAACTTGGGTGACATATATATATATATATATATATATATATATATACACACATATATATAATTATATAATTACTAATTTAATTAATTAAATTAATAATAATTAATTCTTTAATATATAATTATATAATTATATAATTATTATATATGTAATATGTAATTATTATATAAATATACATATATATTCATTCCTTGAAAGAAGAAGGGAAAATTGACCCAGAGCAATTTTGCAATTCATAGAATATTATGTAGTAATAGGTATTTTGGGGAGGCTCCCTATTCCAAAAACACTTGCGGTAAGCTTCTCCCTGCTCCACACCATAGGAACAAGAGCCGGCCATCACGTTGCCAATGTCTTACCTTGAACTTTCCTTTTCAGGGAAAGGGAAACACTACTGAGTTTGGCCAATCGTATTTTCCCATTCACGTATGCTTGCAGTGGGGTTCAGGAATGTTAGTCAGGCCTTCCTGGTTGCTTAATATCAAGGGCTTTCCTGTAGTCACATCCACAGAAACGGGAGAAAAAGTGGTCATCAAAAGGGGAAGCAGAGCTGACATAAAAAGATGATCAGAGCTGTGAGTTCTGCCTCAAATTTAAGTTTATATTTCCTGTCCTAAGGTTGTGTAAAAATAACAAAAGACCCAGACCGTATGTTCTAGTATGTTTTTTGTTTTCCTTTTTAGCATAAGCCACCTGAATCAGTTCGTTACTTGCAACCAAATGTTTTTGATTGAACACAAAATGCTCAATATTTAGCCTATCCATATCTAATTTTAGATAAAATTGCATTAAAATAAGATGATGTGTCTTTTCTTTCTTGACAAGTTGTATATGAGTTTCCCATGATTTACTGTAAGTAATGATGAGACATTCAATTTTTATAAAACTATATATGAAATCCAATCACTATGAACACGCAGTAATCCCTATGTGCAGAACATTAAAGGACATTCTGCTATAAGAATGACTTTCAAGGGACGCGTGGGTGGCTCAGTTGGTTAAGCCTCTGACTTTGGCTCAGGCGTCGATCTCATGGTTTGTGAGTTAGAGTTCCACATCTGGCTCTATGCTGAGAGCTCAGAGCCTGGAGCCTGCTTCGGATTCTGTGCCTGATTCTCTCTCTGCCCCTCCTCCACTTACACTCAGTCTGTCTGTCTGTGTGTCTCTCTCTCTTAGAAAAAATTAAACACTGTAAACAATTTTAAAAGCTAAGAATGACTTTCAAAAAAAATGTTACTTCCCTAGGGCTTATTAAAGTAAAACAAAAATTGAATTTATAGTTAGAAAATCTGACTTTACTTCTACTGACCATATCTGGTACCATAAGCAAATAACTTACAAAGACTGAGAATCAGCTTTATCAAATAAAATACCAGCTCTTGCCACCTCATATGGTTGATTTAAAAATCATATGAAGTAATATATAACGTGTGCATTCATTTGCACAGAAGAAAATGCTTTTGATTGATTGGGTGTGTGTTATCGTGGCAGGCTCTGAGTTGTTCAATTTACATACATGTAATTTTGGCTTCATAATAATCCCTCCCTGAATACAAGGAAATAATAAATCTAATATATTTGGCTCTGTGCTGCCTTAGATGTTTTTGTAATTTGTTCTTGCAAAGACACTTGGTATTAATATCTCCACAATAAGAATGCCATAAATTTTGCCTATCCACTCTGGGGGGAAAAAATCTGTGATATCATAATGAACTATAATTGTAAGTAATCCCTTTGAATATTCTTAGAAAACTGCCTGTAATTGCACGAAAGAGTATAAAGCGTCTTGGGGCCTTTTACCATTCATTTCCTGTCATCATGTCAGTCCTCAGAATTAGAAAATTTTAGATCCAAATGGGTTTGATCAGGCAATGATATCATGAAACAAATAGAAAATTTGATAGACTTCTCCAGTGGTGACTTGATGAATTTCATTCTTGCTATACGATCTCATCCAATTATATTTCAGACAAGCTGTGACAAGTGGATTCCACTTACTATGCTACAGACTGATGAATATTTGCAAGCATAATGTCTTTCCCAAATTTATTTTAACATAAACATAAATTAGGAAAAACTATTATTCTTCCAAAAGTAATGAAAAATATTTATGTAAGGTACACTTCCAACTTTGCAGGAGGAGACAAAATACTAATTAATAATCTCATTTCCTCCATGTTTTAATAATGATGTGAGAGGCACCTGGGTGGCTCAGTCAATTAAGCATCTGACTTCAGCTCAGGTCATGATCTCGTGGTTCATGAATTCAAGCCCCGCCTTGCGCTCTGTGCTGACAGCTCAGAGCCTGGAGCCTGTTTCAGATTCTGTGTCTCCCATTCTCTCTCTGCCCCTCCCCCGCTTGCACTCTGTCTCTTTCTCATTCTTTCTCTCTCTCAAAAATGAACATTAAAAAAAAATGATATGAAAGCAGCTTGGTGAGACTGTATAAGACAAAGTATTGACCAACACATATAAGTGCAGACTTCTGATCACCACTTCCCACCAATCCCACGCATGTGAATTTACACACCTTTTCAAATGATTGAGGTTACTGAAATGAATGTGCAGATCAAGTCTCATTTCATCCCTTGAATCACCTGAGGCCAACCTTTCAACACCACTTCTTGGATGAGATTCTAAAGAGGAAACACCTAACACCATAGATGTTACTACTATATAGATGTACTACTCCGTTAAAAGTTAGATATGGGCAATGCAAAGCATTAGAGAGACATGGGTTCATTTATTTAAATTGTTTTTTAAGATGATTCTATTTGTGGAGCGCCTGGGTGGCTCAGTTGGCTAAGCGTCCGACCTTGGTTCGGGTCATGATCCCAGGGTTCGAAGTTTGAGCCCCACGTTGGTGTCTGTGCTGACAGCTGGGAGCCTGGAGCCTCCTTCAGATTCTGTGTCTCCCTCTCTCTCTCTGCCCAACCCCTGCTTGCACTCTGTCTCTGTCTCTCAAAAATGAATAAGCATTTTAAAAAATTTTAAAAAAAAGAATGATTCTATCTTCTTGGATTTATTTAGTTATTTCTATAACAATGTATATTCTCAGTTCAACAGCAAAAAAGAGTCATATAAGGATTGCTGTGAAAAATAAAGAACAGAGACTGTCAGCTTAATGCACAACTTTGTATAGTGTGGAAAGACCTGTATCTCACTGTAATTATACATGTGATGATAGTCATATTCATCAATTACTAAGAAAAGTTAGAATGAACCTAGATAGGTTACATAAACTACCCTGATGTTATCATATTGTACTAAGATTTGAAAGTCAAGACAATCCATACCTATAGTTCTTCCCCATATACATAATGATAAACATAAAAATTACAGGCAGACAAATCTCTAATTCCAACACTTGGGTTAAACCAAGTATCCATGTTATGTAATCTACTAACATAAAATGTGTTTGGAAAATATATATATTTTTTTGTAGGGGCCCCAGAGAAATCCACTTTGGATAGGGCTTAGAGCTCTCCCAACAAATATCATGGTGACATAAAAATTTTCTTTAGTCACTAGAAATAAAGCCTAGCAGAGAAAGGCGAGTGAAATTAACCACTGGTGATACTACAATTTGAATGTAAGCCCCCATGTTATGTTTGAAGTGGAAATATGTGATTGACTCACAGCAATGCATTATTTTTGCCCAGGAAGACCAGCCCTTTTCCTGTGCACAGCTTGAAGTGTGTGAGGAGACAATCTCCAATTAAATTGAACACCCCCACAAGGAGTTCTGTGGAATAGGTCCTAAAGGCCACTGCCCTGAATTTGAAAGGACTCGTTTATGCCCTAATGTTGATGAGGTGAGTTACCATCCGCTTCCTTAATGAAACTGATACAGAGTCCCACAGGTTGCTGTAGAGTGTCTGAAGAACACGAGTGGTTTTCTCCAATCCTGTCTTATTTTCCAATAATCGTATGCTATCCCCTGCCTGGAGTTGTGAGAAACTACAATGGTAAGCTCCCCTCAGCGGGAAAGTGAAGTCCATTTCTTCTCTGAATTAGTCTTGCCAATGCTCAAAGACAGCATTAAAGCATTTACTTATGTTGTAAATATGCAGAAGTTTTTGCGTTATTTGATTCATGTAGCGGGAATAGAATATGCTCTAAATCCACACTGGGGATTTGAAAGGATTTTTTTCAGAACATTTATTAGAACTATTATATCAGATATTTAAATAAATAGGCAAAATTTTATATGCTAAATACTTGAATCGACTCTCGAAATTAAAAATTTCCTTTAGTGCCTTTTGTGGTGTTGGTAAAGTAGCTTTTGTATAATACACAATTGCAGAAAGACAAGAGGGAAAGAATAAAGACAAAGAAAGAATAGAGTCAGTGAGGGAGGTCAGAGGAGAGAAGAGGCTGGTAAAGCTAGGATTAGGACAGCCATTTCTCTGCCTTTCTTCAGAGCCTTGGATGTGATGACAGCCAGAAAGAACGATAGATGCCAGGCCTTTGAAAAGAATGGCATTAAAACTGTGACCGCAGTGAGAAAAAAATTATGGAAAATACACAGAAACTGAGATAGTTTCATATCTGGAGATGGTGTCTGGTCTACCAGGCAGGGAAAATGTTACCAAAACAAAGCCAAATAAAAGCAGTGTGTTCTCATGATCAAGGGTTTTCAGGGCTCGGTGAAAACATACTTGAGTCACTTAAGAGCCACAAAAGGCGAAATTCAACCACACAACTGAATAGGGAGTTGCAGAATCGAAACCTGTACAAGGGCATGAAGGAGGCATGCAGCCTGTGAGGTCACACAAGGCCCCCTGCTGGGTACAGTCCTGCCTTTGGGTGAAGGCTCTGCTATCACCATCTTGGTCTTGAAGTTCTTATTTATTTATTTATTTATTTGGTTTATTTATTTATTTTGATAGGGAGACAGAAAGAGCAAGGGGGGGGGGGGAGTGGCAGAGAGAGAGGGAGAGAAAAGGATCCCAAGCAGGCTCTGTACCATCAGCATATACAGCCCGTTGTGACGCTTGAACTCATGAACCGAGAGATTATGACTTGAGCTGAAACCAGGAATCGGATGCTCAACCTACTGAGCCACCCAGGCTCACCCTTGAAAAAGAGTCCTACACTTTGATTTCATGCTGAGCTCCACAAATTTTGTAACTCGTCCCCCTGGCAGACCACACAGCTACGTGGACAATGACATCAACACCGTATAAGGTGGTACTGTCCACTTCATTGATTCTCATTAAGGCCAATGGATTCCATTAGTGTCACCAGCAAGAAATCAGGTGGCATCACAGCTGGTGTCTCTGTTATCATGGAGTCTTTTTGCACAGGTATTTCTCCAAATACTTACTTCCTAATGATATAATCATTTCCTCAGTAGTGAGTATCTGTCAAACAAGGGAAGGTTTAGAATTAAATATAGACAGTAAGATGACCAAAGAGTTTAAAGAATTTGCCTATTTGATCATTTAAGTAAGTATGATGTTCAAGAGAATTTAGCCTATTGTGATTAGAATTTGATATTTTTTTAATCGAAAAATAACTTAGGCTTGGGTCATCATGTGAATTTTATACACCATCGTGAAACCTTTAAAAACACCTATTTATCCTCGGGTTTACAAATTAATCTGGTTTAGAGTCCTTCGGTATAATTGTGAATATTTGGTAGGGTTAGAAATAAAATACAAAACAAATGTTTAAACAGAACGTAATAATTTTCAAATAACTAATTAAAAAAATAGCTTTACTAAATCACACATAGTAATTTGAAAGGTAAAACAAGCCTTTAGAAAATCCTTTCTAAATACAAAAATATCTTGAGAATAGAGCAATAAAATCTCACATTAATTTAACACTTGACACATGGAGTAATTGTGTCCATTTATTCCCTCATTTATTTAACAAATATTCATTCATCAATGCGCTCTGTACAATGGTGAACAAATAGAATTGATCACATCCTGGTGTCAGTTAGGTCTATTGGTGTGGAAAGTTAACAGTTATCATAACCATGGGTTATGGTTATGGTAACTTATGGGTAAAATGAACCTATGTCCCTGACTGGCAACCTGAATAACTAGAATGTCAAACATTTTTATATCATGGTGAACAGAAGGAAACCCCAGGTTTTAATGTATATCTTTTGTTCTGGCATAGTTACTAATAATTCTGCTTTTACACTCAAATTTTAAATGTAAATTATGTGACTCTACCTTTCATTGATGGGTTAAGCATCTAACCTAGAAAATGCCACAATTGCACACAGATACTTTGTAATCTAGGGTAGCCCTTCCACTAGAGAGAATGTGAATGACAAATGTAATTTTAAATTTTCTAGTAGCCACATTGAAAACAGTAAAAAAAAAAATTACGTAAAGTAAATCGTAATAAAATGTTTTATGTAACTCATATTTCCAAAGTATTATCTTTTAAATATATGGCACTAACCACATTTCAGATACTCAATAGACACATGCGGCCAGTGGCTGCCATATTGGACAGCATAGATCTCAGTCTTTGCTTTCTCTGCCATGCCTTCGACTTGTACATCAGCAGGGTCACCACACAAAAGTACCTTTGCCTATGGGTAGAAACATACATCTTCTCTTATCAGTGGCTTTCAGCAGATAGAAAGGCTGCTCCATGAAGCTTTCTGTGGCTACAAGAATTAAATGGCCTTCCATTTTGAGGTTCCCTGTAAGACTCTGATGCACAAACAATCCTAACACTGTAGGGTTCCTTGTGAAGGATCTTTGCATCCTGTTCAACTGGAGATATAAATTGCTTGGCATTCGAGTAAATGAGACTGTGAGAGTCAGTTGAGCTGATGGAGGTTCACACACTAAGAAAGAAGGTGGGTCATGGATTTTCTCACGGCATTGAACTCCTCACTGAACAAATGATTCATTCTAGGACAATGTTTAAAACTCCAGTCCACTATTGCAGTTCCAGGAACATATTGATGTAAGTTGCAGCCATTACGTACAATTTACATCAGCGGCCTTTTGTTTGTGTTCACGTGACCCATTTCTAGTCCTTGGGAATGTTGCTAACCAACATGTAGCAACAGCACCCAACATACCACCCAACATAACAGGAGAAACAGGCTCTGAAGTAGCTTCAGATGAAAGGAATCAGGATAGTCTAATTTTAGTATTTCTCCATGCCCTGACTGAAAGTATGAGATCCCGGGGAGTAGGAAGCACATCCTGGCATCTCCAACTTATCTTCTCCAAAACAAACTTTGAAGGACCATTCAATATTTGGGGAGTGAACTGTTTGTGTATGTACGCAACACTTCAGTCTCATGTTCTAACTGTCTTTTATTTAAGCATCAGAGGATACATTTCCACTTTTTATTTTAATAAGACCATGTAGTATAGTCAATATTCCTCAAATTATTCCACAGAAGGAAACTTAATGGCAGAACTCTATGAATATAGCTTAGAGGAAGCGAACTCATGCCAAATGTATTTAAAGTCTCCTGTTATATCTTTAAAATGTTGAATTAATTTGCATCTTATTATACATGTATTGGCTTTCATATACAAACTGTGTATTTCCCCAAAAGGTTTGAGAAACAACCATTCTAAAGCAACACGGACTGTGTCTTTCTGTTCAGACCCACTTGGGTTCATGTCCCGGTGTGTGAACTTGGGTAAGTCACTCCAACTTAATGAACTTTAGTTCCTTCATAACTAAATTTGTAATAATTCCAAAATCACAGAGTTGCTGAGGGATTAAGATAAGTTTTATGCACAGAATTTCCTTCAGGGAAGAGAACAGGTTTTTTGTGTGTCTGCTATTCTTCCTCTCTACTCAACCTCCTTCAGACACGCATTTTGTTTGTTTGTTTAATAAATGATTATAGATCTTGTCACAGGCCAGGCTCTGTGCCACTTAGTGGGAAAACAGTATATTAGAAACATATCTGGTGTCTTTCGTTGGGGAGATTGCACACAAGTTTATCCAAAGAATTCTGGCTCAAAATTTTCTACCAAAAAGACACATTTAAAAAAAGATATATTGTATTCCTAACAGTACAGAACAAACTGAGGATTGATGGAGGGGAGGTGGACAGAGTGAAGGGCTAGATGGATGATGGCTGGTAAGGAGGGCACTTTTTTTGATGAGGACTGTGTTCTACGTAAGTAACGAATTGCTACATCCTACTCTTGAAACGAATATTACACTATATGTTAACTAACTAGAATTTAAATATTTTTTTAAATTGAAGAAAAGATATAAATGCCTGTTGAATCAATGAGAAGGAAATCATAAAAGAAAAAAAAATCACCAGTTAATGTATAGAAGGAGTGTAAACTTCTGTCATTTTAACCACTGCATGGAATGTCTTCCTAATATTGGAATAAAGAGGAAGGCAGTAAGCTCTCCCTTTATCCTTTGAAGTGGTTACTTAATCCATGACATCAATGTTGATGCCGCGGTTCCCACAGAAATACATCCAAGGTAAATCCAGGGCCTCCCATTCAGGATGATCCAAACGTTGACCAAAAAAGGGTGAGAGGTTTTCCACACCTCAGGATTCAGGGAGTAATTCTTGTGTTTGCCATGAACATCACCATCGAACAGCAGTAGGAAGAAGGACCTTTTCACATGGCTCTTGTCAGTCCTTGGGGAGCTTGGTGGGCAAGCAGTGTAACATTAGAAGCCAGGATGAATGAAATAAAAGAAAGATTTAGGAAGGTTAGTGTGAAAAAACTCTGGGACTAGCACAAGTCTTGATGTTTGTAACTAACAATGAGAAGGCCCATGCCATGTGGATCGGTTTCACAATGGACTTCTCTGAAGTTCTGCCACTGAGGCACAGTTCTATGTCAAACATAAATATCCTCTATGTACATTGGGATTCTGAATAAAATCTCATTTGCAAGGATAAATATTTCTACAGCTTAAAAAATGTTACCTGCATTGATGATTTTTAGTTTTCATCATATGCTAAAAGTCTACATTCTGATGATGAAAATAAGCAGACTCTTTTTTTTAATGTTTATTTATTTATTTATTTATTTATTTATTTGAGAGAGAGAGAGAGAAAGCAGGGGAGCAGGGAGGAGCAGAGACGGAGACAAAGAATCTGGAGACACAGAGGGAGAGAGAGGGAGACACACAGCCTGAAGCAGGTTCCAGGCTCCGAGCTGTCAACACAGAGCCCCACGCGGGGCTCAAACCCATAAACCATGAGATCATGACCTAAGCCGCAGTCGGAAGCTCAACCAACCGAGCCACCCACGTGCCTCAAAAGCAGACTCTTTTGACCAATCATTTGTTGAATTCATAACTATATGAAAAAATGCTTTTTTTTAAAAGTTTTTAATTAGTGACAGGAAATAATAGCCACTCATTAATCTGATTTAAATCATTGGGTGAACTGTTTTATGTGAATAAAAATAGCCATTAGCACAGTCTTAAGTGTTGAAAGCAGTTAACTCTATAAAGATAGGTATTCACTAAACAAACATTTAGCCTGTCTATGCTGGAGTTCCTCCAGGATGAGGTGTGACTTTCTCCTTAAGTCAACCTTAATTATTTAATGGGGCAATTAAAAAGAGTGGATGTTTTAGATTATGATTTATGAGGCATGAAGTTACATTACGGTCCAGCTACGTATCTTGCAAGGCTTCTTTTGTCCATTAAGAGTGATGAACTTTTCTTAGAATTTCTCTACTGAAGAAAACTTACTCCTTCTTCAGAAAACAAAGTCATTTCATTTGAATTGTGTTAAATTTTCATCTCTTTTTTTTTTTTTTTTTTTAGGAAGCAATAATCTCTTGTTTTAAAACAATGTCTTTGTAAAGCTACGGGAAATAAATGAGCTGTCTCTTCCTGCGATGCCAAGTTGAATGACGATTTTACTTAAAGTTGAACTCAACAGAAAACACTGACACAATTCAAAACATGCTCAAAGATGCTCTTATAAAGATATACTCGAATCTTTTATACAATGTAAGACATATGAGAAAATACTGATTGACTTCTCCTTGTCAGTATGGAAACGTACTCTTTCACACAAGAGGAAAAATAAATACTATCTTAGACACAGCAGAAGAAGGAATTGACTCTTACATCCAGTATTTATGGACTATCCCTAGCTTCTATTTTGACTTCTAAGCTATGCTTCCTTAATGAATGGAGGGACCACTATAGGACAGGAATTTAAGCCTTTTGACGCATGTGTAGTTAATATATTTCACTTCACCAGAGTGAGGAACAAGAACAAAAGAGTTGCTTCTTCTAATAATCAAATTAATAATGACTTTGAGCCCCATGTCAGTGCATCTCTCTTTTCTATAAGAAATAACTTTTAAAAATGTAGCAAATGCACTTAGGGCTTCCCAGTGTGCTGCGTAAATCACCTGCATAAATTAACTTAACCCTCATAAAGCTATGAGATGGATCATGATATTATACCATACAGATGGTAAAATTGAGGCCTAGAGAAATTGGCTCAGAGTCTCACAGATGGTTCGTAGGAAAGACAAAGAAGATCCAGAATTTTAGCAACTACCCATCTCTCATGGTAACTATATTCTTTCCAGTATGACAAGTTGCATGCAAATAATAACCTTGAAGATAGCCATCTATGTCTTTGCCACATTACTGAGCTTATTACAAAACGAAAAGACACACAATTTCCCATAATTTCCAAATGTTTTGGAGATCACTTAAAAAGACTGTGTTCAAGTGTATTTTAAGTAAAAAAAGAATCGGTTATAAAATCATTTCTAAAGTATCAAATAGTATTCTAAACATGTGCCATAAATACATCTATAAAGATTTGATATATAAAGATTTGAAGATTTAATTATTCATTAATAGTTGATTACATGTGGGGCGCCTGGGTGGCGCAGTCGGTTGAGCGTCCGACTTCAGCCAGGTCACGATCTCGCGGTCTGTGAGTTCGAGCCCCGCGTCGGGCTCTGGGCTGATGGCTCAGAGCCTGGAGCCTGTTTCCTACTCTGTGTCTCCCTCTCTCTGCCCCTCGCCCGTTCATGCTCTGTCTCTCTCTGTCCCAAAAATAAAATAAACGTTGAAAAAAAAAATAGTTGATTACATGTTAAAATGATGGTTAAAAAGTTGTATAAGTTGTATATACATTTAAAAGATATGTTTACATACCCATATCAACTCTTCAAGTGTATACACCAAATGTTAGTGATAATAATTTAACAACGGTTGGTTATATTACAGGCTATTTACATGTTCAATTTTGAATACATTTTCTTTCTATAATGGTGTCCTGCCTTTTTCTCTTGTCTCTGTCACTGGCCAGGCGCTTATCAACTTTTATACCTTATCAACTAGAGCACGGGGTTCCATTTTCCTTCCTACACCCTCCTGGAACATCACACAGAACCCATTCCTTAGTGTACCTCCTTACCTCCTGCTCAGGCTCCCGAGCTCCATGCCATACCTTGGTCAGCGGCACCAATGCCCCATACTCCTGACAATGACCTTAGCTCTCACTTATAGCTCCTTTCTAAAGTGCTTTGTTGTATTTCTTTCCCGCAGTTTTATCCTTTGTGATATTACAGATATTTCTGCATTCATTTTGTTAGCTCTAAACTTGAAGATTTTTCTTGTTCCCTTCTCAAAAACATTTCCCTGACCACTAAATCCAAAGTAGCACTGTCCTATGCCTTTCTGACACATCATCAGTTCCTGTTAGCTTAGAGATCACAAAACTTGTCTAATTCACGTATTTATGTATTCCCATTTATCATCTGTTTCCCTCTGCTTGGATTTAAGCTTTCGGAAAGTAGGCGTCTTGTGTCTCTAACACCAATGGATCCCCAAAAACCTAAAACAGTACCTGAACATAAAGATCTTTTGAATGAATTAGTGAATGCAATTCCCAATATAAGAGGTTGTGATTGATTTAATCCAGCTCAGGACCCTTGGCCATATGTAAATTCAATCTAATCATGCCTGGTCTTCTGAACAGTGAATTATACTCTTGGGCTTTCAAAGTTTTAGGGCCAAGTGTTATGGGAATGCGGTCACTCTACATTGAAACATTTGCCATCCAATCCATCCACCGTCCAGTTTTTCTGTGTAATAACGAGATCGGAGAGACCGTGTGCACTCTGCAACTTTTTTGCTAGTCAGATTTTCCCTATTCGCCATATTTTTTAACTTGCGCTTGTGGCTCATCGGCGGTGTCACTTTGTGTTACACTTAGCTCAGGGCATTGGGATGATATAATGAATGTAGTATCACTCTATCAAATGTACTACAAATAATTATTATGTGATGCCAAATCTTAATGGTAAATTATACTTTATATGGTGAGAAAGGATGTTCTTTGAATCTGTGTGAATATTTTCTACTTGGAGAAACAAGGGGCAGTGTAGGGCTGTGATCAAGCCTGTGGGCTCAGCCACTATCATGTTCTGGTTCAAACTCTGTTTCTACCAGTTATAAGCTGAGTCACCTTGAGGAAGATTTGCAACCTCTCTGAGCCTCTTTTCCTTATCAGTCAATGATAATTGTGCCTGCCTCAAATGATTGCTGTCTTAAATAGATAGCTAGAAAGCACTACAAATGGTGTTTATATAAACACTAGTAAGTTGTCTATAAGGATTTGAGAGCAATTTATTTATTCAAGAGATAATTACTAAGCACCCACCCAGTGCTAGGCAACATAAGTTCTGGAGATTTATGTGTAATAGATATAGACCCATTGTTCTAAAAACAATAAAGTTAAATACAGATTAATAGGCAGAACCCAAAGATATGAAAGGGAAGGGGAATTAAAGCTCTACTAGATTTAGTAAAGGATTGTTTTCTAGGAAATCGATGATAATACTATAGAACTATGTTTTCCTTCAGAGATTCATTCAGTTAAAACAATCACTAAAGAACATAAGATTCCTGCCCAAAGAGATGCAGTAAGGGGAAATATGAAAGTTCTACTGTACCACATTAATCATTGGATAACATTATTAAATGCCTACTGTATACCAAGCCATTGTTTAGACATTCTGCTACTTAAGGCAAATCTCTGACTCTTGATGTTAAGACTGGTAGAATATGCTGCAATTCTCTGCTCAACAATCCTTATTTCTTCTAAATAATTTACCCTATCCGTTCCATTTGCTCTGAAATGACACTCAAACTCCGATCAGGAGACAAAAACCACCACACAGTTATTTAAACAAGAAACTTTAATGATTTATACTTTATGATTTATACTTTAAAGATTAAGTATAACAGGGTATAACCAAAGATGAGCTAATAAGAAGTAAAGAGAACCCTAGCGAACTGGGAATTTATAAGAAGAAGCACTACCCCTAGTATACTAGGTTGAATGGTCATGTCCACCCCAAACCTCAGAATATGACCTTTTCTTTTTTCTTTTTTTCTTTTTTTGGAAATAGGGCATTTGTAGATGTGGTTAGCTACTGGAAGATGAGGCCCTGTCGATTGGAGCGGGCTCTAAATTTAATCATAGGTGTCCCTTTAAGAAGGTCTTACAAAGTCACATGCAGAAAGGGCAGCACCGTGTGAAGATGGAGGCAGAGGTTAAAGTGATGTAGCCACAAGCTAAGGGATGCATAGGATTGCTGGCAACCACCAAAAGCTAGGAAAGAGACATGGAGTCTCTCCCTCTGAGTCTCCAAAAAAGACCAACCATGCCAGTATCTTGACTTTGGACTTTTGTACTCCAGAACTTGGCAAGGATACATTTTTGTTTTCGAGCACCAAGTTTGTGGTAATTTGTTAGGGGAGCACCAGAAGACGAATTTGCCCAGAACGGAGACAGAGTGACCAACAACTAGCCCTTCCCCTCAACCGCCAGGGCTGAGATCCTGACATCACTGGGGGAGTGAGAGCTGTGGAAGTCACAGCCTCGCTGGTAGAACTTGCCGCAAATCTCCCTTGCAGGATACTGGAGAAAGGGAAAGCCAGGCATAGGGGGTATCTTGTCAGAGGCATTCCGTTACAAAACTTCCCAGGAGGTTGACTGGAGAAAGCTGCCAGCCCCTGAGTGCGGCTGACCGGTGTGCATTGGAGGAACCCGGTGCTGGGCATTAGTGAAGCTGTACGTGCTATAAGATCTGGGTGCCGGAAAAGAGGGACACTGCAGGAGCCGGCTGAGCTAGGACAGCACAAGAGAGGATAGCCTATTATTCCTGCCGTGTTTGGTCCAGGCTCTCTACTGACAAAGCTTCGCCAGCTGGCAAAGAAAACACACTTAAAGGGGCCTGACTCCACATTCAAAGAATAGGTAATGAAGTGTAATAGATTCGGATAACTTGATAAGTGGCCCAGTTGACAACCTTGTTGCTGTTGTTGTTTCTTTTGCATCTGCCTCCCTGGGCCACAGCCGTAAGCATTTGGAATTTGGAGAATCACGGACTGCACTGATGTACAGACACGAGGAGGGAGAAATGTCCTTTTCTCCCTGCAGTGCAAAAACTAAAGGATATCAGTCAAGTGCCGTTAAAAGCCTTTTCACTTGCCATGGAGAGGCTACCTGAGAAAACTACAGTACAATCACCAGCTGTAACAAAAACATGGAGGCAATGCCCTAATGATACTGTAGAAGCTCCTAGATCTAGCTTTACCGAAAGCTAATCTACTCCCTCAATCCCCACATTCTTCCATCGTGTGACTTGAATTTCAGACACTTCAGCCAAAATATTCTAACCACCAGATGGTTATCTGCAGCCAGGTATAGCTCCCTTGACCCATTCTCAGGCATGCTATATTTAAAAATTACATTCTTTGCAGACAAGTGAATTAGGCTTCAATTCTTCCACCTCTACTTATTAGCTTTTCCCTTAAGTGATTTTCAATTCTATCATCTCTACAAATGGGTTAAGCTCTCTCTTGGAATTGGAAAAAAAAAATGATGTTCAAACAATGTCACTTGATTCTTTTAGTTCAATTTCTGCCTTATTGCATTGAGAAAATCAATTGATGCAGCTGCAGTATTAAACCACACTTCCCCAAGCATAGAGGTCAAACAATACATATGTAGGAGATTTACTTAACATAAAGATGGACTAAAAGAGATCCTTCTGTTCACCAGACTGGTTTTTGTTGTTGTTGCTTAATGCAGTTTCTTCCGTGTAGCTAGACACACACTTCACCCTATGTTGAAAGCCCTGGCAATAAATAACCCCCTCTCCTTCTCCAGGGTCTCAGAAATTTGGAGAAGACTTTGCCCATTTGATTTTCTTAATCTTCATGATAATCTTAGGAGCTATAGAACTTAGGACTTGGAAGTTCTGGTAGAAAGGCTTATATTTGCATACACCTTTTATTCTAAGGAGTTTATTGACTCTTGGAAGGTCAAACAATTCTGGAGAAGCCTTTTGACCCTTTGCTCCGTTCCTGTCCACAGCAGACTGCATGGCTTCCTCTCATGATACCGCAAATGTTTTCTTTTTCTCCCAACCTCCCAACCTCTGCCATCGCGTGCTTTAATGTTATTACCACATGGCTTTAAAAAATGGCCAAGTCTTCTCTCTGCACAATCCCAGGCAGTTCTTAGAATTCAGGCCAAGTCATTTGTTTTTTTTCTAATTTTTTTCAGTGAAGTTGGACGTTGGGGGGTGTTTAAAATCTAACCCAACCATTTCTTAAAGTATAAAAATACTCTTGCCTTTTATGTAATCAGCCAATCTAGTTATAAACTCTATAAAGTGACTTTGTTCCCCATCATTAAGAAACCCCTTAAAGGAAGGGTTTGGATTTTAAGTGTTTGAATGGCTTCAACTTTATAATTTCTTTACTCTGCTTAAGATTGAAATGCTTTGACAAGTAGCCGATAGTGTTTACATTTACAACTATGTAGTAGTACCAACAAGTCTCTGGTTTTAAAGATAAGCAAAAATACTTGCTGGATCCTTGAGTAGTGATAAGAAAAGAAAAAGAATAAAGACTCAAACAACTGAGGCATTCTTCTTGTTTAATTGCTAGGAGTATCTCAGATGGTTTACAGGAACTACACAAGGCAAGGCAAAACAGGTATAGTGTCAGAGAATTGTTAAATAATAAAACACAGAAGAAGCCTCTGAAATAACATGACGAAAATAACTTCAAAATAATACAATGAAAACAACTTCAAAATAATTACGGTCTATAGAAAATGAAAATAACCCTACTAATCTTAAACCTAGATATATTACCTGATGTTGTGATCAGACATTTGCTTACACATTTTTTCTCTAAATTCCATTTTATAGTAGTGAGGTTACAGCTAAGTCATATACGTGTGGTCTTTCTTCTTGTCCTTTTTTAAGTCTAGTCTCATGATTTTTTCTGAACCAAAAAGTTTAGCTATTCTCCACCTAAGGGCTTATTTATTGCACATGGTGTCATTAATAATTTCATAAAGAAGGTGGTTGGGCTGAATTTTCAGCTGTTCTTAGGCACTTACCACTTGCACTTTGGGATTTCTGATCCAATTGTAATCTCTAAGTTATGGTGACTAAGCCGTACTTACGTCGTAGACTTTCGCCTTTTAACCTAGTGATCAAATCACATTGCCTAGACATTATCCCTAATGCAAAAGCAGCAGATATCATTTTTGAGATGTCATAGAATAATGAAACTGTTAACATTACTATTTTTTAAAACATATATAAATGGTAAAACTAAGATATTAAGGCTATCAAAATTCACTCATATTTAAAGAACAAAATTTCATCGGTGAGCAAAACAAAGTATACTCTGTATACAAAGTACTCCTACACAAAGCGCTCAAAAGTTCCACTTTGTTCTCCACCTACGAACATTTCCCAGACCATTCTTTCTTTACAACCATTAAATTAATCCTTTGGTAAATCATTTCCTTAAGTTTTTAGTCTAATTTCAGTGTAGTTAACACATAGTGTTCTATTAATTTCAGGTGCACTATACAATAACTCAATACTTCACCACAAGTGCAGTGCTTAATCCCCATCAGCTCTTTGAACAACAATACCATTACTGGAAACAATTAATACAAATATCCATTCAATAATCTTTTTGTTTTTAATGTTTTTTGGTTCTTCTATTTGAAAAACAGTATGGCAAGTGTTAAGAATATGTAAGGATCAATTAAATATACACCATGTCTTTAAGAACCTTATAGTCTAGGGGCACCTGGGTGGCTCAGTCAATTCAGCATCAAACTCTTGATTTTGGCTCAGGTCATGATCTCATGGCAGTAGGATTGAGCCCTTCATCCGGGCTCCATGCTAGGAATGGAGGCTGCTTGAGATTCTCTGTCACTCTTTCTCTCTCTCTCCCTCTCTGTCTCTCTCTCTGTCAAAAAAAAAATAATAATAATAATCTTATAGTCTAGCAAGGACTAACAAATGCATATAATTAACTATAACACAAAGGATTAATTTGCAAATGCTGTACACAAAGTAAAAAGTGAAGTTTACTAGCTGGGAAGAATCCTAGAATTCTAATCGAAATACATAATGTGGACAAGATCATAAGATTTAGTTATGAGTATATGTGAAGGTAAGGTCTTCCAGACAGAGGAGGTCACAGAATTTAAATCAGGCAGGTGGGCAATGGTCATATGCTTCTGGGGAAGATTAAATCATGCACAAGTTGAAAGTTCTAAGAAAGCAGATTCTGTGTATCAGTGCATCTTTGGTGTCTAACCATATGGTATGTTATCAATCATTACTTAATGAAAGAAGGTCTGGTAAATGAGTAATAAGATTGGAAAGCCAGATTGGACCAGATTGTAAAAAGCCCTGAACATTAACCTAGAGAATGTGGGTTTTACCTATAGGCAGTAGAGATGTCTCAGAAACTTTTACAAGCAGGAGGATGTCACAACAAGCACTTTAAATTGGGAAGATTCATCGGAGAGCAATGTGTAAGGTATAAAGATGTGAAAAGAGATAGGTGGTAGCTACCGACGTGTCAATGGTTAAATGATGGTGCACAAAGCTACTTAAAAAGTTCTGGGAGGAAGGGGCGCTTGGGTGGCGCAGTCGGTTAAGCGTCCGACTTCAGCCAGGTGACGATCTCGCGGTCTGTGAGTTCGAGCCCCACGTCGGGCTCTGGGCTGATGGCTTGGAGCCTGGAGCCTGTTTCCGATTCTGTGTCTCCCTCTCTCTCTGCTCCTCCCCCGTTAATGCTCTGTCTCCCTCTGTCCCAAAAATAAATAAAAATGTTGAAAAAAAAAAAAGTTCTGGGAGGTTGAGATAATCAGTAGGTTGTTTTTAACTTATAAAGTGATCAGAATATGGTCAGGGCATGCATGCTTTGTTGTCTTTGGAGGTAAAGTCCAGATACCAAGACTGAAAGTTAGACATTGGGTAAGCTGAGGGTAAAAAACATTTATTGTGTGCTCAGCATGTATTTTCCACAGTGCTTTGGTTCCATTAATTCAGGAAACCTCCACAACAATGTTATGAGTTAGATATCATTATAATCTTCACTCCTGACTCACACAGCTCGTAACCGGCGTAAGCCCTTACATAGGAACTCCTAGAGCCAACAATCACTGTATCTGTAACTGCTTACTCCTCCCCATTTCTAGTCTCTCCTCAGCTTTGGTTGATTGATATAAACCCTTGGGTTTTAGTTTGTTCATGTGAAAATGGTAAAATTAAATTAGATCACCTAATCATCGTTTACCTCCTATTCAGCTCAAATACGCCATCATTCAGTAACTAATTCTAAGGTATACCTGGCTATTTGTGATTGTAAAAAAAAAAAAAATAGGCTATCCTGGGACTCCTCATTCCATCCCAGTTTATGCAGATTTGGGGATCCCACTGTAACAGTAATCACTCTGAAATTGCCTAGATTCCCAACTTCCTTGTATTTTTTGGATTTGGACAGAGTGCGGGAAAAGTTAAAAGAATAAGCAAGCAAACCATAACGAAAACCCTAGGAACAGAAAAGGAGAGGTCCAGAGGAGGAAGGAAAAAGAAATAAAGGGGGGAGGAAGAAGGAAAGGCGAAGTGTGCCAAGGAGAAATTGATCCCCCTCAGCATCTTTGGTATATTTCTACCCCAGCAAAGGTGAAGAGTTTCAGAGGCTGGGTAAGAATTAAACGACCCATATAGTAGAGTATGGTTAGCTCACAGTGCCCTGCGCATGGTAAGCAATTACCACCACCACTGCCACCGCCATTCCTACTGCCCTTAGTATTATTATTGTCATTATTATCTCTTTTGCCATTTGCGATCCAGCTGGATAAAATTCTACACTAATTTTTCCCTTTCTTCCTCTGTCATGGTGTCTTCTATTTTTCGCTTTTTCCTTAAACCTAGTGTAGTTTTCCTGTATCCATGTCAATTGTATGGATGGTGATGCATTCTGGGGACAGCATGCTGATTTAAATCAGGTTCTTTTCCTTCGTTTTAGGATTCCTTGTTCTATAATCTTTAGACTAAACCTTGTCTTACAAATTCTAGCTCTATCAAACAAAGATTCCTGCTTTTGCATGAAGAAAATAGGGACATGATGAAAATAGGCACACCTGGGTGGCTCAGTCGGTTAAGTGTCCTACTTTGGCTCAGGTCATGATCTCACAGTTCATAGGTTCAAGCCCCACGTCGGGCTCTGTGCTGACAGCTCAAAGCCTGGAGCCTGCTTCACATTCTGTGTCTCCCTCTCTCTCTATCTCTCTCTGCCCACATCCCACCCACTCACAATCTGTCTCACTCTCTGTCTCTCAAAAATAAATAAACATTCAAAAAATAAAAAATAAAATAAAATGTGAACAGAGTTCAGTACTTCCTAAAGATTTCCCTTTTCTCTGGCTTCCCTGCACCTCAACTTCTAATGCTAGTTTTTAGTTTTTGTTTGTTTGCTTTCCTAAAACTTCAGAAAACTTCACTTTTTTTGGAAATGATGACTGAAAAGGATGATAAGATGTGTCATTTAGATCACCCTTGAGGGCTTGGTCAATTATTCCCCAAGCTGCTGTGGACACACCCGTTGAGTCTTTCTTCCTTCCCTGAGAATTGCCTCAAGGGAGCTTTTCCCTGGGGAGCCTGCCTCCAATGCCTGAGGATCCTCTTTGTGGGGATATGAACACCCCGAACCCTTGCCTTAATTCAAGACAACATCAAAAGACCACCTCAGAGCTCCTTCTGTCCAATCCCACCCCACCCCCCCCCCCCGCCTTCCACAGGTCCCGTTCCTAAGGACAGTCTCCAATAAAGCTTCTGCACACAAACCTCGGCTTCCAGTCTATTTCCTGGACAACCTGACCAGCAAACTCGGAGGATTTGGAACGACCCCGAAAGTTTCTGCTTTTCATTTGGTGCTGAGAAAGAAACCACAGAGATTCAAATGCCACAAAGGGGGAGGGGGGGAAGTGGTGGTCTGGCTGAGAAGTACCACTAGCCTTTGAAAACAAATGCCTCCTGAGGTTATATGATTTTATAGGATAAGTGTGCTTACTTGTTCCAAATGAGGGCTTGAAACTTGCCAGATCATCTGAAGCAAGTTTGAAATACAAACAATTTTAATGCCTGCTCATCATTAATCCAATATTCCGCAAACCAGTATTGAACATATTCGCTATAGGAGCAGAGTTTATTTATGAGTAAGGTGGGAGCAAAAACTCCCAGACTGGACTGCTTCGTCTTGTTGGCTGAATTCAAACAGCAGAGCCTCAAATTACACCCAAAGATACCCTGGACTTTGATGATTTTCACCAGGAGGTTTCAATTAATTTTGCAAAGGGGGTTGTTTCCTTGAAGGTACAAATGTAAATGTGTCCATTGCTAAGAAGTTTCCAGTCCCTGGACCACTGTGAGTGACAGACACAGCCAGTCTGTTTCAAGTTGGATTTTAAAGATGACTTCAAAGTATTAATCCTTGCATTTTCCCCTGCAAATTAGACCAAGAGAAACTCGGTTCCTTTGACTTTGCTGGAATGACATAGACATATGATCTTTGTAAAAGTAAAAGACTTTTGTTTTTAAAGACAAGGAAGATAAAGTACCTGTCTTTCATCACCCTTCCCTACTGCCCTACACCCTTCTCTCTTCTCCAGAGCCTTAGCCAACTATCGTTGGGCTTTCCTCAAGGTGAAGCCTCATGTGAGGATTTTTAGAACTCGCTAAGAAAAGTAATCAATTTAAAAAATTAAATTTCAAAGTTCACATAGATGTAACTGGAGTGTGTTTATTTAAAAATAAAATGCAAATCATTATCCGCACAAAATAAGAAATGCATTTAGGCGTTCTTCAAAAGGTAGGAGACTCACTTCAATTGTTTCTCTGTAACACTCAGAAATGTGGAAATATATACTCACAACTGCTCTTCCAATTCCATCACTTTAAATATCCAGATGTATATCTCAATGTGTGTGCATCCACAAAAGAGCCAAAGAATTTCAAATTCCTATCTGCGTGTGTAGATAGCAGGGGGATAAGATCGGGGGCATTACGCATATTGCGCTCTCGTCTCTTAGCTCATTTTACAACGTTAAAACATGAAATATTAACATCAAGTTATTGGGGTTTATTTTACAAAGTACCTCTGACATCTGTGCCCCTCCCTTTCCCCTCATCTTAGACTAATTATTTTAAGATCTGGCCTTTGCTAAAGAAAACAAGCAAATGTGGGTGAGGCTATGTGGAAAGGGATTTTATATAAAACAGACTTCCTATTTTTAGAGAAAGGAATCACGGCCTCTTCGGAGCTGCCCTGCAGAGGTAATATTCTTTAAACAATGAAAACAAGGGAGGTTATAGAGAGAGTGAAGGGGAAAAAGAGACAGAAGTCAATTCCATTTGCCAAAGCATGATGAGTTTGAGCCAATCCCAGCAATAACGAACAGAAAGAAGCCTCCAGACTACACATGTGGGGCAGCCTCATGACCTGGGGACTGTTGAAGAGAATTCTCAGCAGCTTGGGAGTCCCTTTGCTCTGCTCCACACGGGGATTACAGCTGATAAGTTATGACAAGCACCCAGTGGAAACCCAGTCAGCCAAGAAGGGCATCACCCCTTTTGGCTTGTGCATTCACATTACTTTGGCACTTATTATTATCATTTAAATGTAATCTCACCTTAGAAGGAAAAAAAAATCCCCCCATTTGCTGCCGACTTAAGCCTGATGAGGTAATTGAAATAACTTATTAAGGCTTCTAAATGAAAGGCTCCAGATATAAGCTGGCAGCGTTGCAGAACGGAAACGTCACATGCCTCCCTCGGTGACATAACCTCATTAAACTGTGGACACACACACACACACACACACACACTCATGGAGGGAGAAATGAAAAAAGGACAGCGACAAATTTCAATCCAGAAAGGAAGGAGAAGCCAGTTCATATCTACATTGCTGAACATCTATAACAGAATCACAACACCATGGCTCAAACCATAGCTATTTCCTTTTCTTACCAAGAGCAATCTGACAAGTCAGGAAGAAATGGAGTGGGGAAAAATACTGATCACCGATTAAAAAAAAAAAATGTGGAAATTGACCTCTAGCTAGAAATACAACATTCTAAGACTTACCCCTATCTCCATTAAAAACAAAAATGAAAATATCAAATAACAATGTCTTCTTTCCTTTATCTTGACGGGGTGAGGAGATAGTAGGGACCAGAGACATGTAAACATAATGCAACCATGTGTTAGTCTCTCAGTCAAGGACTAGGTCACGCCAAGTCTGTATGTAGTGTCTGCTGCACCCTGGGACCTTGTCCATCTAGGTTCTCCCCGACCAGGGACCTTATCACTCCATTACAGTTCTCCAGACTGACACGGGAGAAGGATGGATGGTCTTATTACATGCAGAAAAGTTATCTGAGGCCACTTGAGCAATCCTTTCTTTTATCTTGCAGGCAGAGCATGGGGGCCATTTTAACATCCTTAAACTGCTCATCCATTGTTAGGATGACATTGCTTTATCTCTCCAGAGTTTAAAGGCTTATTAGAGAGTTGAGTGGTTTTCTAATCATAGAAATAACAGCTCTTCAAATGTGGCTTTCCCTCTTTTTGGGCAAGTTTTCCAAAGTTGGCTTTTCTGGTCTTCCCCTTCCTGTTCAAAGGCTGATGTTAGGAGTTGTGCAGAAGATGAAACGAGTGTCAAACGATGAAATGACAACTATGTGCTGAGTACCTGCTCTGCATAAAGTAGCATGTCTTTCACTGTGGGAATTCTAGTACTGGGCAGAAGAATACAGAAACTGAAGCGGGCGTGTTAGTCCGCTAGATTTTGTTATTTTGCCATAACAAAATAGTGGAGTTTGGCTGGCTTACACAATAAAAATCTATGTCCCCATAGTTCTGGAGACTGTCGTCCAAAATTAAGGTGTCTACAGGATTTGTTTCTGGTGGGGGATGTCTTCCTGGCTTCAGATGGCCATGTTTTTCCTATGTTCTTACATGGCTTTTTCTGTGTATACACTCAAAGAGAGAGACAGATGGGGAGAGACAGAGAGAGAGAGAGAGAGAGAGAGAGAGAGAGCGAGCATGCTTTGGTGTCTCTTCCTCTTCTTATAAGGACACTAGTTTTATGGGAATAGAATCCCATTCTTATGATTCATCTAACATTAATTACCTCCCAAAGGCCCTATCTCTAAATATAATTACACTGGGGATTAGGGCTTACATATAAGAATATGTAAGGGGGATATAGTGTAAGAATGTAAGAATATGTAAGGGGGATATAAGAATATGGGGGGATATAATGCTTCTATGATTTTAAGATAGTGTGCACTTCATTTCCCTTGATATTTAAAGGTCCTGTTATAGATTGAATTGTGCTTTCCAAAGAGGTATGTTGAAGTCCTAATGGGCAAGACCTAAGAATGTGAACCTGTTTGAAAATAGGGTCATTGTTGGGGCTCCTGGGTGGCTCAGTTGGTTAAGTGTCCAACTCTCAGTTTCGGCTCAGGTCAGGATCTCACGGTTCCTGAGTTCAAGCCCTGCATCAGACTGTATGTCATCAGCACAGAGGGATTTTCTCTCTCCCTCTCTCTCTCCCCCTCCCCGACTTGTGTTCTCTCTCTCTCTTTTTCAAAAATAAATAATCTTAAAAAAAAAGAAAATAGGGTCATTGCTGATGTTATTATTTGAGATGAGGTCATAGTTGAGTAGTGTGGGCACTTAATGGAATATGACTGGTGCCCTTTGAAGAAGAGAAGATACACAGACAAGAGGGGACAATGCCATGGGAAATCCTATAGGTGTCAGAGGAAGCATGGCCCTGCTGACACCTTGATTTTGGATTTCTAGCCTCCAGAAGTGTGAGACAATACATTTCTAGGTTAAGCCACCTCGCGTGTGGTACTTTGTTACAGAAGTCCTAGGAAACTCACACAGGCCCCACGGTTCCAGGTTTTCCTTCTTTTCTATCTACAAGCACTCCTAATATCATACCAACCTCATCATTTTAAATACCAGCTAGGTTTCAATGACTTTCAAACATGTATCTCCAGGGCAGAACTCTTCTGGAATCCAACCACCTACTCTGCATTTTCAGTTGCTCGTGCAACAAGCAGCTCAACCATTAGACAACCATCAGTAACTCCTAGTTTTCTTCCCCAAACTTGTTCTGGCAATCCTACTCAAGTCATTGAACCTGTAAGCAAATCCTATTGGCTCCACCATCAAAATGTCACCAGCTTTGGCCCATTCCTCACCACCTTCCCAGTGAGGCACCACCATCAGCCCAAGGTACGTCTGTCCTCTGTGTGGAAACCATATCAGCATTGTTCCTGGCATGTCTGCTTCTGTGTAATATTCCTACAGTATATTCCTATCATAATATACAGACTGGCCTTCTGAAAAGTAAGTGAAATTATATAGCTTGTTTTCTTACAATTCTCTGTAGATTCACCTTATCACTGAGAGGAAGAGAAAAATGCTTTTCCTTGGCGCTCTGGGTCCACCCTCTCCCTTCATCTACCAGAACTCTTCTGCTATTTGTCCAACTGCTCACTTAGTTTATCCACTTTGGCCTTCTGGCTGTTCTTCAAAAACAGAAGCACAGCCATCTTTCCCCTAGGGATTCTTGTTACATAGAACCCACTTTCTCTTCATCTCCTTAATTAAAGTCTTTGCTCAAAAATCTCTTTACAAATGATGCTTAACCTGCCTGGTCATTAAATAGCATGTCTCTGACCCTTCCCTCTACACCTCTACACAATCCCCCTTGCCCTGCTCTAATTCTTTTATCTAGATGACTATGCTTCTTATTCTATGTGCTTATATATGACAGTTTGTATCTCTCTCTTCCCCCTGGAATGTAAGCTCCAGGAGGGTGAAGATTGTTTGTCTCTTTTCTAATTTGATGCATCACGGAGCTCAGAGTAGTGCCCAGCACACATTTGGTGCTCAATAAATGAACCATCATGGCCACCCTTCACATTTGCTCCCTGTGTACAAACTCACTCAGCAATATTCCCTTGCTATAATATGTGAATTTAATTTTTTAAACAAAATTTGACCTTCATGTTCATATATCAAAATCATTTCTATCTTCCCTCTGCAAAATAAATAAATAAATAAATTTGCTTGGATATTTAACTTGTGAAGTGATAGAGACCTTGTTTTTTTGTTTGTTTTTGTGTTTGTGTTTGTGTGTTTTTTTTTTTTTGAGATAAAAAGCGGAGTTCCAGGGATCTAAATGTTAACTTGTTGGCACCATCAGAAGTCGCGTTTCAAATTGTGATTCGTGGTGGGGTGCTCACTCACCAAAGTTGGGTAGCTCACAAATAAACAAACCTGTGGAATATGCTGCACACTTGTGAAAATATTTGCATCCTGTCCCTCCCTACCGGATCTATCCTTCTGGGACATTTTGTGTCCCTTCCATTTAACTGGAGGCAGGCTTGGCCACACGAGTAACTCTGGCCAACGTAATGCCAATGGACGTGATTCTGGCCACTCCCAAGCACAGGTTTTAGGGTTATGTGTGGCCCTACCCTCTCGTATTTCTCCGGCGAGCACACCAGTAGGCAAGATTAGTATTGCTTCTTTTCCCTGGATGCCAACATGAAGAAGATATGGGGCAGAGCCCAAGTTCAGCCTGGAGCAGCGTGAAATACACCTTTAGTGTGGTCAGCAGATACTGACCAGTAGACTACATAGCATTCACTAGGACGAAGTCCTCTCCTCACTGCTTTCTATGTGCCAGGAGCTAGGCAAACATTACTTTCTTGACTTTCACAACCACTCCACGAGGCAGGTATGATAATCTCCCCCCTCTCCCCGCCCCAGGAAATTGAAGTATAAGGAAGTTTTCTAAAGCTATGCAACAAGAAAGTGGCATAGCCAAAGTTTAAACAAACGGCTATCTGATGCTTAAACACAGGTTCTTACTCTTTGCCATTGACATTTGATGTTGATTTAAAAAATAATAATAATAAGCATCCTAAAACTAAAGCTAGCATAAGTACAGGAAGAGATTGAGCAGATAGTGGCGAAAGCCCAGATATCAACATGTGGCATCTTTGCTGTCCCCCCACTCAGATTTTCCAAAGAAACACATATAGCCCCTACAAGAGGGTTTTGATGAATCACGTAGGCCCAGGCGGCAACTCCCGGCATGGGTGGCCAGGGACTCGGTTTTGTTTGTTTTATAATATGTTAGAACATTGCCAGCGAACATTTTTAAACTTTTTTTTTCCCTTTTAGCCAAACCAATTCCAAATGTCTGAAATGCTAAATTGTGGGAAGAACTAAGAGTAACCAGCAGGGCAGATTTTTTTTTTCTTTTATGAAAAATAAACATTTTGAAGAAAAGCAAGATTCAGCTCCTCTCTTCCGTGGGGAAGAGAGGAAGGAAAATGGTCACCCATCCCGGACATCATGGTACAGAAATCACATCATTTTGTTTTGTTTTGTTTTGTTATGTTTTTTTTCTTTTCTTTCTTTCTTGTTTTTAGTTTTTCAAGATGTCTTTAGATATTATATAAACTATAACATGCTATAGACTCTGACATACTTTAGGCATACTATAAACTCTGACTGATTTATAATGGAAAGTGACCTGAGTCTATATTAATGAAGATCCCTTTTAGTTGCAATAACAGAAAGTCGGGGCGATTCTTCATCCCTCTCTATATCTATGGCCTTGGCTGTATAACACTGTAATGTCTTCTTACCGTGGATGGGGGTGTTTCCTCCAGTGGGCCATAGGACTTCCTCTAGCCAACAGGTTGAGGAAGGGCCAGTGTGCATGCACACTCAAACTCTGGGAGTTTTCTTTGTCTCGTTTGCTCTCTTGCCCTCTGCTGTTTCTATGAGAAGAACGTGCCTCATCTAGCACGCTGATCCCAGGAAGAAGTCAAGAAACATGAAGGAAACACGAAATACCTCAAGTCATGCCCAGCCAAGAGTAGATTACTCCTGGCTAACTTGCATACTCCTGAGGTAGATAGTGCTGATTGTTGTTTGTTCCTGGGATATTATAGCTGCCTGTTATATAACAGTAACTGATTGTACACCAACACAAGATAGCTTCAGCGAAAAGGGATGCTTGTTGAGAGGATGCGAAGGAAGCTCTTAGAATCTGAGGCAGAATGATAAAATGGGCCTAGGGAAATATCAAGGCCACAACCTGAACTGGAGCGGTGAGGTTAGTGGACTTTGCCTGTTGGGCTATGTCAGAAGTCTCAGCTTCCAACTCTGGCATTTACAGATTCTCAGAACAGCTCATCTGATTGGCTTGACTTGGTTTACTTCACCTCCCCTTATCTAACAACATGGCTTATTTGCTGTTAGAGTGCCACTCTTCTGTGGCAAGCAGTTCCAAGACACTAGTGATGGGAGTGATATGTAGCCCAGAGTCCAGCTCGCTGTTTTTACCTGGTGCAGTTTACAGCTTAGTGTCATCTTTTAGGGAAAGAGTTGTGAAATGCTCCTCAAGACGCATCAAGTCAAGGATGCCCATGGAGAGACTGCACTGTAGTTCCTACCCCAGATTTTACACTTCTTTTCTTTTTACTACCCATTCTTCTCCAAATTCCCGGTGCCCACAAACAGACCTTTATACTAGAACCACATTTTGTCTCCCTATCTGCCTGCAGTTCCATTCCGGCAGCTTATATCAGCTGGACATAACTTCCTTGAGCATAACACTTTGGTAAGGATGTGTCTACACCCGTCGCATAGCCAATATACCAAAATTAGTTATTAGCTAATAATAACTGCCGAGACAAATGACCACAAAGCTGCCGAGACAAATGACCACAAACTGAGTGTCTTAAAACAACAGAAATGTATCTCTCAAAAGTTCCAGAGTCTAGAAATCAAGGTGTGATGGGGCAATGCTTTCTGTGAAGACTGTAGGGGAGAAGCTGTTTTATGCTTCTCTCTTAACCTCTGGTGTTACTGGCGATCGTTGGTGTTCCTTGGTTATAGATGATTCACAGCCGTCTTTGCCTCCTTTCCTCAAATGGTTCTTTCCTCATGTCTGTCAGTGTGCATTCTCCTTTTCTCATAAGGATGCCAGACCCAGTATACTCAGGTCCCATCCTACTCCAGTATGACCTCATCTAATTATATCTGCCAAAATCCTATTTCCCAAAAGGTCACATTCTGAGGTTCTAGGAAAAAATGTGAATGTGAGACTGGGGTGTGATTTCCACTTAACATTTCCGGAATAATAGAATTTGGGGGTACAAACAAAATCTCAGCATTGGCTAGGTCATATTGCTGCCTTACCATCATTCCATGATTCCATCGTTCTCTCTTGAACATCTTTCATTGATGGAGTGCTTAGAAGCCTGTCAGATCTAATTTTGAAGAGCTACTCTTTAAGAATAAATTCCAATATCCATCACAAAATTATAAGAAAATTATAACAATATGGGCCAAGTGCCTCAGTCCTGCTGGTTCCCTTTTCATGGCTTCAGAGTCTATGACTGCATCATATCATAGGCAGGAAGTAGACTGTAGCCGACTGAGATTCAAAGACCAGTACCTCTCAATACTGACAAACCGCAAGGACTCACAAAAGATACTTAGCAATCCTAGTCTATAAAATGATTTTGGTCACTTTCCCAATTTCCCAGCTATTCATTCTGGTTAGAATCTACCTTTTGGTAAGATAGAACAATGAGAACATCTTTGATAACCATTCGATTAAGGAGGTTGTATTCATTACTGTTGCATCTGTAGGAACCAGTTCCATATGAGTTTGTATAAAAAATCACCCACAGTAGCTCTGAAGCAAGTGCTATTAGAATTATCATGATGTGTAATAACATAACTTTTTCTGATTGATGACTATGATCCAGGCGCTGCACTAAGAACTTTAACAGAATTACCTCAATTACTCACTAGAGCAGTCTATAAGAAAGGAATAACTTTCATCTTAATCTTCCACAAAAAATACCCACAAAAGTTGAGGCATAGAAAGTTCAATTTATCCATCTTTCAAGAGCTAATAAATAGCAGAGTCAGAGTCAAATACGCATTACATTCCCTAAAGGAGAAAGCAAGTTATCCTTATTTTAGATCATGTATATGTAAATGATGATAACAAACACCAGAATATCACTGTCGATAAGGAAGAAATGTGCTTCTGTGGCCTTTTCTGAGCAAAGTTGACCCGTTAGTGAGTACAGGGGGTTCACACTTCCCTACTGAGAGTCAAATGGTTAGAAGGTTACAGGAAATTACATTCTACAATATAAACTAGAGAAGAAATTAGCATTTCAAAGCTTATGTGTATCTGCTAGGGAAATCTCTAGAACAGATCTGCACCACGCTACACAAGCTGCTGATTGACATTCAATGAAATAAACAAGCATGGTGGTCCTCGGAGGCTTCTCATAGGCATTCGTCCTAGTCAAACCATCCTCTCCATTCCCTGTCTATGACCCTGGTCCTCACTCCCAATCCAAGCTTCCTCTTTCTTGGACCTTAACACGCCTACATTGGCTCTCTTCAGATCAGATGTTCTACAGTCTATTGACTGCTGTTTTTATACTTTTAGACCTATATTTGCATCTCTCGTTTTATAAAGCATTTACCCATATATCTTCTCATTTAAGTTCTTCAGTTATTCCAGCAAAGTGGGAAAACGATACTTCCGTTTTATAGTTGAGAAAATGTTACATAAATAGTCCTTTCACAATGTGGTGGCAATACACTTCTCCAGCCTCATATCCTAATACAAGAATCCTATCAGTAACAGTACAGAATATTTTATCCAAGACACCTCTTTGCCTTTGGTCCTGCTCTTCCTACAAATTTTCTCTTCAGATCTTCTAACTTAAAATCCTGATCATTTTTTTCCCATTGAAACGCAAGGTCAGTTGAAGACATACACAAACACAAAGTCGATTGAAATGTATGTTTTTACATGAGTGATTGTTTAAGCATCTCCAGTATGATCCAATTAACTCCAGGAACCTCCCTTTATCTCCATTCTTTTAATGTTAGCATAATGTCAGTATCAAGGCTGATACTCAGCTAACAGTGTCCATAACATAGCTGAGAAGTTATGGAAGAGTAAGTTATCAGAAGTTACTAGAGCAAGTTAGAATTTTACAAGACAACTGCTTTGAAGCAAAGCTCTCATTTGAATGCGTACATTCTAGTTATTTTGCATTTAACAACAGCAAGAAAGAAGTGTTAGTGCTTTATGGTTTCACCTCCATAGCCACTGGATCTGATTGACTGGCAAAAATGTCAATGTCAGTGAATCTGATAGAAAAATGGAGAGATATGCCATTTGGGAACACCGGTTCTGTGCCTTATGCTCCTTGAACTCCACAAACTCTATAAGAAATCACATGTGAGGCACACACGGCTTTATAGAGAAAAACACATCTGCATAAACAATTCAGTGTTCCTGCCTGAAGATTTCATCCATTTAACTGGTTTCCCTTTGATGTGCTGCTCACTTCTGTTGCTCTCTACCCATATTTCTTGCTTAGTGCTCACTCCCTCTCACAAGGATGTGCCATTTGGAAAGCTTAGAGATTGCTTTGGAAGAAGAGTAACAAAAAATAAAAATAAATAAAAATAAAAATAAAAATAAAAATAAAAGAGGGACACCTGGGTGGCTCAATCGGTGGCATCCAATTCAGCCTGCTTCGGATTCTGTGTCTCCCTCTCTCCCTGTCCCTCCTCTGCTCGTGCTCTCTCTCTCTCTTTCTGTTTCTCAAAAATGAATAAACGTTAAAAAAATGTTGAAAAAAATATTCACCTCTGTTTTCCCCTTTCCTCTCTTTAAGAAAAGTTTTTAAAACTTTTCCTTAATTGGACTAGAGTTGGATTTTTTTAATAGATCAAGATTTATTTTTTTTTAACGTCTATTTACTTTTGAGACAGAGAGAGACAGAGCATGAACCGGGGAGGGGCAGAGAGAGAGGGAGACACAGAATCCGAAACGGGCGCCAGGCTCTGAGCTGTCAGCACAGAGCCTGACGCAGGGCTCAAACTCACGGACCGTGAGATCATGACCTGAGCCGAAGTCGGACCCTTAACTGACTGAGCCACCCAGGCGCCCCAATAGATCTAGATTTCTAAAGTAGAAGATATCTACTTACGATGTAAAAACAAAAACCAGAAACTAATGTTAGGCTTACAAAAAAAAATATTCAATTGAGCTTGATTCTATCTTAATGACTAAACTTGCAAAGACAAAATACAGTAGGTATGATTAGAAATTTCCATCAGCATATATACTCTGCTGCTGGGAATGCAACACCTCATACGCATTTCATGCAACCAGGAGAAGGTGAACTAGATAATGAATCTGATTCTCTTCACTACCTGACAGACTACAAATGATATGTTTTCTGGAGTGCAGGGAGAAATGAAGAAAGGAACATGCTTCTGGAAATCTCCTTTCCAGCTCTGAGCAACCAAAAAGCAATAAATTTGGTTAAAGCAGAATGTGCCTGCCTAGGAATCAGCAATCTTTACTGACTGGAATCATTGCAGACACCAGGTCGAGATCTTGACCAAAGTAGAGCTAGTCTTCTTTTCCTTTTTTTTTTTTTTTTTCATGTTTGCACCTGTAAGGGTGAATCAAGCTATTTTTTAAGGTATGGCTAGAAACATTTATTGTGCTGAATAAAATACATTGTCATTCATCACCCAGGCTTTAAAAGAGTGCTATTTAATTCATGGCTAACGTATCCCCAGGGCATTATTCTCCCATACACTGTGGGAAACTTGGATATGCTATGATGTTGAGGAACAAAGAAAGGTTTTACAGATCATTTTTTTAATGTTTATTTATATTTGAGAGAGAGAGAGAGACAGAGACAGAGACAGACCTGAAGCAGGCTCCGGGCTCTCAGCTCCAAGCTCTGAGTTTCAAGTTGCAAAGGCTGTCAGCACAGAGCCCGAGGCGGGGCTCAAACTCATGAGCAGTGACATCATGACCTGAGCCAAAGTTGGACTCTTAACCAACTGAGCCACCCAGGAGCCTCTTTACAGAACAACTTCTATAGTTTTATTGTTATATATACGTCTATACTCCTATCTGTATTTATACCTGTACCAATCATGAAATAAAGTCAAGTAACGATCAATTATGTGGCAATAACATACTTGATGGATGTAGTAGTGAGTTATAGCAAGTATTGTCTATACAGGTAGACATATATTTTCCTAGCAGTTACGCCATTTATTTCAAAGAACTTCAAAATTCACTTTAAGAAACCACACATTAATCTCTTTCTCTTGAGAATCCTTGTATTTTTCTGTTGCAATTTCCTGGGCTTGAGCCTTGGCTTTGAACAACAAGACTGTGTCTTCATTGTCCACTTCCTAGCACTAGCTTAAAGACATGTGTCTATGTGATTCTGAAAAATTGCACTACCTTTCTCTGGGATCATCAGATTTTCCGAGAGAATTTTGTGTTGTTTGGTTCTGTGTTTTTTTTTCCCCAGAAGGTGAGGCTTTTCATCAGCTTTCAGTAATTTTTTCAATGAAATTTATGACTTAAATAAAATGAGCTCACCCAGTGGGTGCCATACAAGTAGCTTCCTGTGAATTCTCACGGCCAATTATTTTCAATGTACCAGTAGACCGTAAATCTCAAAAGCCATAAAAGTGTTTCTTCTCAAGGTATGCTCCGGTCTGTAAATTTCAAGGTGGATAGCCTTCACCTCAACTTCTAAAAGTTCATTTTATCTTCCCCTTTTTATTTTTCATCATAAATGATTTCTTAGTGACTAAGAATTGTGTTTGAGGGACAGCAACAAATCCTGAAATTTTCCTCTTTTTTTTTCCAAAATATAAACACGAAGGGAGTAAGCTTTATCCAAATTCTGCTTTTTAAATACTTTAGGCATGCCTAGTGACTAGACTTTCGTTAGAGTAAAGGAAGACATGATTCCTAGAGGAAGAGAATAAAAGAAGGGGAAAAAAGGGAGGAAAAAAAAAAACAAATCTATTCCATCAGATCTCCAAATTACACAGTTTATCAACAATTACTATGTCCCTTTGTTTTTCATTTAAAACTTTCTGAGATTAGAATGCATCTCAAATTGATGTATACTTTCAGTGCAGTAAGTAGTGTTTCCTTTTTGTTTTCCCTTAAGACTTATTGAAAGGAAGCTATCTACAAGATAATGTCCAAATATAGTGGACACCGTGTATTCAAGCTTGACTTTTTTTCCTAGCCTTGGCCACCAACTGAGGTAGACAGAATACGAATGCATGTCCTGTGTGCCTGGAAAGCCAAATTCAATATTTATAATAGTTTGTGACGTTGAACTAGGAGCTGCATAATCTAGAAAGAAAACATTTAGCAAGGTAGTAAATGTGATAAACTCCACCCTGGGAGGTGGAGGTGAGGGATGGGATCTCTTGCCAGAGCCAAGGTAAGGAAAAAAAAAAAAAAAAGAAAAAAAGTATGTCTCTGCTAAGAAATCTTCTCCCTGAGTAGGAAGGTACTGGGTGGAAGCTATTCTTGAAAGTTTCTTGTTCCCTTGCCTCAGGGTTATAATTGACGGAGATAGCTTTAATTGGTATTCCCAGTTGATGGTTTTTGTTTGTTTGTGTGTATTTTACAAAGGAATTGAGGTCAGGTCCTGAAAGAAATACGTAAGATACGAAACAAGTATTGGATGGAGTAGCCCAAGAGAGCACTTGAACAGTGAAACCAAGTCTTTCAGATTCTCTCTTTTAAGAATGAAGTACTTGTCGCAAACTTTCAAGTGTCGGAGACAGTGTAAAATAGCAATAATAAATAAATCACGATGTGATGAATAATTACATTTGGTAGAACAGAAGCCAAGGATCCATTGAAATGTATAGACAAGAGAATATAATAAAAGGTTTGGCACGTTCAGTTATGCTATTAACTGTTTCAAAAGACATGTTTTACAATATGATAAAACTTGAAAAAGAGAAAAATTTCAGTCTCACGGTGAGTTACAGGCATGAAATAACCCAAAGGCAGAAATTTTTCCTCTATCTTTATTTTCTTCATTTCCACTTAACTATTTATAGTGTGGCTATTCATTTCCAGTTTTCCAATGAGGTTGATTTAAACATTTGCCTTTTTAGCCAATATTTGCAAATAGATAATTCTGTGATAGCGTAAAATGCGATTCTAAAACTTAGCAATGGTGGAGTACATTTAAGATCATTTTTAATATGCAATATTTGGAGCATTATGGTGGGTGGCTCAGTTGGTTAAAAGCTCAATCCTTGGTTTTAAGCTCATGTTAAGAACTCACAGTTTGTGAGTTCGAGCCCCACATCAGGTTCTGCATTGATAATGTGGAGCCTGCTTGGGATTTTCTGTCTCCCTCGCTCTCTCTACCCTCCTCTGCTCTCTCTCTCTCTCTCTCTCACTCTCTCAAAAGAAATGATAAATAAACATTTAAAAAACGCAACATTAGGGGCCTCTTGGTCGCTCAGTCAGTTAAGCGTCCTTCTCTGGTTTTGGCTGAGGTCATGACTTGCAATTTGTCGGTTCGAGCTCCGCATGGGGTTCTTTGTGGGCAGTGCGGAGCCCGCTTGGGATTCTCTCTCTCTCTCCCTGTCTCTCTGCCCCTCCTCCACTTGTGCTGTCTCTGTCACTCTCAAAATAAATAAATAACCTTAAAAAATGCAACATTAAAGCTAATTTTCTTCCAAGAAAAGAGTATAGAAAATATTATGAGGGGTTACAGACTGGCTGTTAAAAAGCAAGCAAGTAAAACCCTACGAGGGCATGGCACCTGTTTATTCTTTCAAGGTTTTTGTTTGCTATTGATTTGCTTTGCTGTTCCTTTTGGTAAAGGGTGGGGAGGGGTATTTGAGTGGCAATTTCAACCCCTGGATTCTGCGTGTGATTTTGGGAACCCCTTTAGCAGCCAGGTGTCCTTTTCATTGCTTAGTAAAGGGCCAGTTGCTAGTCGTGCCTGGATTTCAGGTGGATGACTCATGATAATAATACTTAGAAAAAGGAAAGGAAAGAAGAAAGAAAAACAAGCAGAAAACCCAACACAACTCTCACATCTGGCCCTACGGAGCTATTCTGTTCTGTTTGGCTGCCAGCTGAGAATCAATCTGGAGTCCCTCTGGCTAAATTATGAACTGGTAGAGAAGGGCTGCTCTATTCGCTGGGCACACAAATGAGTTACATCCTGGGTAATAGAACTTCTTGAAGCAAAAGTAAGGCGAAGAATTCTGGATGAACTGAAGTGGGTGTTACTCCTGTTCACACATACCATCTCAATTCTGTGTATAAATTCCCACCTAATATATCATATACAATGACAGTAGCCAGCCTCGTAAAGAATTAAAAAAAAATAAAGTTTTGCCACTGCGGGGTGCATACACATCTGCTGCCTTAGTTCACATTCTAGAATGTTATTGTGGATTAAGTATATGGTACCACCTAAATGGGAAATAAATGAATGTTCAAAAAGGAAATGGAGGGCCAGTTTCTCAAATCCAACAAGTGCTGGGAAAAGCACAAGGAGCGCTCCTCAAAAGCAACTCTGTATTAGAAAATAGAGTGATTTAAAACAAAATCTAAAAAAGAAAGTTCTTGACTTTCAAGTTCATTGTGGACCCAGTGGCAGCTGTGACTATGAATTACACTGCCCTTGTAATACGGTTAATCTTCCTCAACTCTTGGACTTGTAAAAGTTGCCTAGAATATTTGTGCGTCTTGAAGAATTCCGACTCTTCTCATGTAGCCCCAAGTCAAAAGAAAACAATTACTGTGTGTCTGTCTGCTCGGAACGGGCGTTACTCCCAGCCCTAGGAAAAGTAGTGAGTAGGTAACAAAAAGCACTGTTCCTGGGCGCCTGAATGGCTCAGTCAGTTAAGCGACCAACTTCAGCTCAGGTCATGATCTCATGGTTCCTGGGTTTGAACCCCGCGTCGGGCTCTGTGCCGACAGCTCAGAGCCTGGGGCCCATTTCAGATTCTGTGACTCCCTCTCTCTGCCCCTCCCCGACTCGTACTCTGTCTCTCTCTCTCTCTGTCTTAAAAATAAACATTAAAAAAATAAGTTAAAAAGCACTGTTCCTGTAAAAGCTTACATTTAAATAGAAGGACCTAGAAAATAAGCAAAATGATTCCTCCATAGTACGTTAGAAAGTATTACTTATTTGGAGGAAAGATAAAACAGAAACAAGACATTTTAGATAAGAGGTCTGGACTAGATATATCAGAGTATTATCTTTAGCCTTGAACCCGGAAAACCCCACCAGGATGACATAGTAAGTAGATACTAGTAGAAAGTAGATGGAAAAGAGGTCTAGCGAACGAGCTCTGGGGTTTTAAAAAATGTAAGATGTAAGAGGGATGAGAACAATGATCCAGCAAAAGAGATTGAGGAAGACGAAAATAGGATGGAAACAGGAGAGCGTGGTGTCCTGAAAGTCAACAGCACAAGTATTTAGAGGCGCAGGGGGTGATCATGTATGTCAAAAGTCATGGACAGGTCAAACACAATGAGTACAGAGGTCAAATAAAGGAGAATCTGCTGCATCCATATTTAATACCACTTTGGTCACCCCATGACCGCAGGAGAAAAGATACAACAGAATGTGAGGTGATAGCAGTTTTGCTAAAGGCATACTCTTAGGGTGAACTGTCTTGCATTTCTGTCAACATGTGAGCTGACATGTCTTGTCTCTGGCCCCCCTCTGGAATGCCATTTGCCTCTCGTGCAACTTTTCTTAGGGACTTTACCCTGATATTCCCCTTCTAACTCCTTACTTAGTTGTTGTCTTCCCGTCCAGGCAATAAGGCCATTGAGAACAGGGCTAGGTGACACTCACCCCTGTTTGCCCCAAACCTACCATTCTGCTTTGGACAAAGCGAGGCTTCATAGGATTTGTCACTGAAAAACAGAAGGAAGGGAGAGAGGTGGGGGGTGGAGGGGCAGGGGGCCTAAAAGGAGAGCCAGAGAGAAGGGGAGAGAAACGTAGAGTAGAGGCAGGGAGGGAAGGAAGATGAAAATGAGATTTGTCCACTAACCTTGGCATGCAGCCAGCTTACCCAGCATTTGGACATCTGGAGAATTCTTCAGGGAAACAGGGAGTGACACAGGGAGCAACACACATACTGAAAAACTATCCTAATTTTCAGCAAATGGCCATTTGTTATCTACTTTATAAGAGTCTCCCTTTAGCATTACAGTCAAGGGTCAAGCTATGGGGTGCTTCCCAAATCCCTTTGGCCTTTAGAACAGGGACTGTTTATTCTCAAACATGTAATTTTATTTGGCAAAATTGCTCTGATGTTACCTTAAGCTTTTGTTATTGTTTTTATTCTCAAAACAAAATTCAAGGTCTTCTCCTGAGAGAAATTATGAAGCCAATGGTTTTCAGGAAGTTACGTAAGGGTAAGAAGAGTTATTAACAATGCTCAAGAAAGAACTGAAACAAAATTCTTCCAAACAGATCTGCCAAATGAATTTTCTGAAAGGATTTAATGGATAATTAATTCCTCTTTCCCCTGTATCTCAGCTCCCACAGACTACTTTCCATTTTACTGCTAGATATCTGAAGGAAGAGATTCTCCACACAACCCAATAAGCTGCTTTCTCACTTTTTTCTTGTAGAAATTTAATAGGTATCTATGCTCCTAGCCAAGATGAGGTACTAGAGAAATTCTTCTTTTTTTGTTGTTTTGCTTTGTTATTTTAGAGAGAGAGAGAGAGAGAGAGAGAGAGAGAGAATGAGTGAGAGAAGGGTAGAGGGGGAGGGAGGGAGCAAATCTTAATCAGTCTCTGCACCCAGTACAGAGCCTGATGCAAGGCTTGAACTCACGAACCATGATCAAGAGTTGGACACTTAACCAACTGAGCCAGCCAGGTGGCCCACTATAGTAATTTTTCTAAACTTATGACATCTGGAAAAGTTTCCTTCAAACATAAATAATATCCTTCATGGAACTTCTGCCCAAAATGTGCGTATAAGCAGGTTCCCAAACTATGGGCATGAGGGTCTAGAGAAACTAGAATAAAATGCAAACAAGACATAACTTTCTTACACTCTCTAGTGCTCATTTACTGAATAGCAGTTAACATAGCCCTGTATGTTTAACCCTGTTCTATGTGAAGGGAATAACAAGCAGTCCAAATTTTGTGCGAGATACTGAAGACATAAAGGGTGCCTGGGTGGCTCAGTTGGTTAAGTATCTGACTCTTGATTTCAGCTCAGGTCTTGGTCTCAGGGTTGTTAGTTCAAGTCCCACATTGTGGTCTGTGCGGGGAATGAAGCCTAACTAAAAAAATAAAAATAGACATTAAAAAAGGATAATTGAATGAAGTAAACAAACAAAAAAAGGATACTGGGGGTATAAGTATTAACATAGTTAATAAATTCGGCACCATTAATGTCATAATCAACATCGTCATCATCACAATAAGTAGTATTTATTGATTACATGCTTTGTATTAGGCAGCACCTGACACATACTGATTACCTCATTTTAATCTTCCCAACCTCCTAAATTTATAAAATGAGAAAGCAGAAGCTTTGAGAGGGAGAAGATCACACGTAAGAGTGAATGGGAATTCAAGTCCAGACAGGGCAACAGATGCAGCATCTCGCTCACAACATGACATTGCTTCCCAAGGTAAGAGTTTTGATTTTCAAGCCAAACAGACCTACTCTTAAATCCTGCTTGTAATCTGGAAGCAACCTAAGTATCCACTGAAAGACGACTGAATAAGGAAGATGTGGTACACACACGCGCAAACACACACACACACACACACACACACACACACAGAACTATTAGGCAGCCATAAAAAATATGAGATCATGCCATTTGAGACAACATGGATGGACCTAGACGGTATTATGGTAAGTGAAATAAGTCAGAGTGAGAAAGACAAATACCATATGATCTCATTCAAATGTAGATATTATTATCTAAAGATAATAATAAACAAGAAGCAGAATCAGACCTATAAATGCAGAGAACAAAGTGATAGTCCCCAGAGGAGAGAGAGGTGTGAGGATGAAGAAAATGGGTGAAGGAGACCAGGAGATACAGGCTTCCAGTTATGGAACGAGTAAGTCATGGGAGTAAAAGTCACAGCATAGGGAATATAGTCGACGGTATTATAATAGTGTTGTATGGTGACAGATGGTGGTGGCACTTGTGATGAGCACAGCATAATGTACAGAGAAGTGGAATCACTATGTTGTATACCTGAAACTAATGTAACATTGCATGTCAACTATCCTCAAATTAAAAAAAAAAAGTAAAGAAAAAGAAACCAAATCGTGTTTCTACCATTTAGTAATTACTGAAACTTGGACAGAAAAATGTAGACTTTATCCTTAATTTTTTTCATGTAAAATGAGAATACAAAACATTAACCTCTTGGTTTGTTTTGAAGGATAAATAAAAACTGGTTTGCAAAGGGCACCCCATAGTGTCCGAGGCACAGGGGGTAGTCAGTAAACTGTAACGGCCTGTTATCATCATTACTAATGGTCTGATACCTCCCGATTGTCAAAGTGAGCCTTATAGCTGATTTTTTTTTCCTTTTTAAAAACATGAATCAGTCCTTCCATAATATCAGGGCTGAATCTGAAGTCATAAGATTTAATTCCCACATCCTCTGGCAACCCATTTTCATCTACTCGTTCAAAACCTGGCACGAAATGTATTTATTTCATGAAGCCTTTCCTTCAGCACTGAAGTGACTCGTTCCAACTACTTTAAATTTAAACGGGTTGACACATTGATTTATAATTGTTCCTGTACAATTTTCTCTGTCTAAACTTGTTTTCAACAAATAAATGTTAACAAGCCTCCCTTAGAAAAATCACATCTGGATTTTCTTAAATTAGGAGAGAGGAAAGGCTGGAGGTGGACAGAGGTTACATTATATTATATATGCATTGGGTTAGAAATGGGGCTACATAATATTGTATGTGCATTGGATTAGAAATTACAGGAGACAAGAACGTGACAGTGAGATACAGTATATTCAAAAAGGCATATAATCTATAATGATGGACTAAATAAATACAGTATTATATTGAAAGGTAGATGTCACAGGATATCCGCAAAGAGAAAATTTTTGTCTTCAAGAATGAGCCACACTGCAGCAGAAATGTGCCTGGCTTTTAAAGTCCTATGGGTCTGGGGCGCCTGGGTGGCTCCGTCGGTCGAGCGTCCAACTTTGGCTCAGGTCATGATCTCACTGTCTGTGAGTTCAAGCCCCGCATCGGGCTCTGTGCTGACAGCTCGGAGTCTGGAGCCTGTTTCAGATTCTGTGTCTTTGTCTCTCCCTGCCCCTCCCCCACTCATGCTCGCTCTCTCTCTCTCTCTCTCTCTGTCAAAAATACATAAACATTAAAAATTTTCGGGGCGCCTGGGTGGCTCAGTCGGTTAAGCATCCGACTTCGGCTCAGGTCATAATCTCGCGGTCCATGAGTTCGAGCCCCGCGTCGGGCTCTGTGCTGACAGCTCAGAGCCTGGAGCCTGTTTCAGATTCCGTGTCTCCCTCTCTCTCTGACCCTCCTCTGTTCATGCTGTCTCTCCCTGTCTCAAAAATAAATAAACATTAAAAAAATTTTTTTAAAAAATTTTCAAAAAAATGAAGTCCTGTGGGTTTGGAATCAGACTCTAATATAGGTATTGTTCATGACACAATCTCATCTAGGGAAACTCACTTAATTTCTCTGAACCTATAAAAGATCTAAAAAAATGAAAGAGTGAAACTTTCTTCTAAGAATGATATGTGGGCAAAATAAGATCAAGTGATAAGATGGATTGGAAAACACTTTGCCCATCACCTGGCACACCTACTCGAGCGTCTGTGTTTTCCTTTCTTCTCCCCCTAATTAAACAAAACAAAACAAAACAAAACACAACCAAAAAACAAAAAAAAAACCAAAAAACCCTAGATGTTGGCCCAATAATTACGTCACCAGACAGTATTATTGGACTTAAGAATTCATTTTTCTGTATTTTCTCAGATTTAAAAGGAATGCACAGATAGTGTTTAATTGAACTACAATCCAATACCTTATCCTGAACACTTTTTGAAGCTCACTAAAACAAACAAACAAACAAACAAACAAACAAACAAAACAACACTACAAAAATCCATTTATATCCTCTGCAAAATCCCTGTTAAAGGTATCTTCTATTATGTCTCTCAAAATGCCTTAAATTAATGCCCATCTATAAATTGTGTGTAAAATTCAATGCCAAGAAAGTGTCTACTCTGAAGAACTAATACTTCTTTTTATGTACCAGGAGAATGATTTAAATGGGGATATTGTCACAAGGGAGGCCACAGATTGGCTTTACCTCCCACCCACAGCCCTACCACTGGAACCTACTTCTCTACCTTACAAAAACAGCCTTCCAAAATCAATCCTGATGACAGTTCCTGATATGGAAAATGTTTGCTTTATGAACATCTTACAAAGACTGAAAGATGTATCTTTCTAAATCTTGCTCAGCACATTAATCTGCAACAAATTATTGAGGTAGAACAACGTGCTTTAGAAGCAAATACAGCTTTAAGGCAATTTTAGCCACCCAACCAATCATTTGTTTCATAATTCAGGACATAGTAAAGTCACAGATGGATATAAATAATCATGTTTCCACTTTTCCCTCCTCTATTATGAAATTTACAAGTTTTTTAACTGTAGAAAATATTTTTCCCTGATTTAAGCCAGAATCAAATTGCACAGAATAGAATGAAATGCTGAGTTCTTTTTCTCAAAACAACACTCAACTTGGTCTTTGATGGGAAAGTCTCAGAAAACTGCTCTCTTTCTTTTCTTCTTCCTGCCCCAGTGTAGACCTGCTAAGACTTTTAGGTATCACTCCCATAAATAAAAGTAAGGATAATTTAGTGCTCTATTTAAGTAACCATCTTGTCTCAACTTCCTGTTACAATTACCCATTTATTTTTAAGTCTCCTAGACTAAATAAATGAGTTCTTGTGATAAACCAACTCAAATCTTTTCTTGACCATGTGGAATTAAATTGTAATATATAGAAAGAGGACACCATAAAAGACTATTAGAAGTTTAGAGTTGGAAAAAAAATGTCAGAAGTCATCTAATATAATCTTCAACTTGATTTATGGATTCTTTCTAAAAACTCTTAAGTTTGTTGAGGGGAAAGGTCCCCACCATCTATTTTATTTTGTGTGCCCCCACAGAGCATGAAGTCTACCAATCTATACACAATGGGTTCTCAATAAATATTCCTGACAATCGTTGAAATATATAATGTATAACCTTGTTGGACCCAAGCTGTCAGTGCCTATTGGTGACTATAAATTATCTCCTGTGTTGAATACCCAGCTTTTCAAACTTTAAACACTGCATGTGGATGCTCAAAACCAAGAGTGGAAGCTCCTTCTCAGAATTTACTAGATCATGGAGGGTGTAACTCAAGAACACTAATGTTACTTTAATGTAGCAGTCTGGGCGTTAATATGATATATTTCTGCTATTAAAGTTTAAGAGGTTTGAGGAGAAAAGGTTTTAGCACTGGGTAGAAGACATTTTACAACATCTGGTTTGGCATTTCAAGAAATACTCCCTAGAAAGTCCTGTAGTCCACTCATGAAAAATGAGTGAAAAAAATATTTGTTTTTTTTTCCTGACTTCTATTTAAATAAGAAGTTTCATGTAAAGCTAAACTTGCCTGTCTCTTGGTCAACTTTCTAACAGCAAAATGCATAGAAGAATAAAAGAAAAAAAAATGAGGGAAATGGAATGAGGTTTAAAGAAATAAAAGTGAAAAAGATAATTCAAAAGGACAGTTTCTCACTACAAAATAATAAAAATAAAAAAGGAATAATGCACTTCCTGCAGCCCATGTTCAGTAAATGCTATCTGAAACAGCATAGCCCATGACAAACAAAAAAATCTCCACAGAACTTTAAGGCATAGATACCACCCTCCTGACTTGAGTATGTGAAAAACTTGGAAATACACCCATGAAGACAGCACAAGTATTCAGTGACCACACCTGTATGAGCTTTAACATTATATGGGACCCATAGCTCCTGAAGGACAGGGTTCTCATTAGAACAACATTTGCATTACAAAGGTACTTAGCAGAAAGTAAATACTGAATAAACTTTTGTGATTGCATTGATGGAATGCTTATTTTTTTTTTTATCATTGAGAGGTTTTTTTTTTTTTTTTTTTTTTTTTTTTTTTTTGGTTAGTTTGTTTGCTTCTTTATCTCCTTTATGTTCCAATGAAAATAGAAAAGTATTATGCGGGAACCTCATTCTAAGGTTTTCCTTAGAGTCTAGATGAAGAACTCTATTATAGAATCAAATATATCCATAATTTGCAGTGCTTTGCTATTGACAAGCAGCATAGGCTAGGAGTTAATTCCAGGAGTCCAGAATTAGACAAACAATTTCTTATTAACCAAGTGACCTGGGACAAATGTCATCTTTCTGTGTTTTAGTCTCCTCATCTGTAAATCAGAGAAGTTAATACTGTCTCATACATTTGCAATGAGGATTAAAACAGATATCACATACGAATGCTTCACATATTGAGTGACCCATTTTTACGAGTATAACAAATATTAACTAGCTGCATTATTATTACTAACATTAACTGAGATATCCCTTTGAATTGTGTATTTTAAATATGGTGTGTCTATAGATGTGTTTGCAACTGTTCCATAATTTACTAGAAAAAAATTAATTGACTTTGATCATACGTGGGACTTTAACATTTTTTTAAAAAATTAACGTTTATTTATTTCAGAGAAAGATAGACACAGCACAAACAGGGGAGGGGCAACCAGAGAGGGAGACACAGAATCTGAAGCAGGCTCTGAGCTGTCAGCACAGAGCCTGACATGGGGCTTGAACTCACGGACCGCAAGATCGTGACCTGAGCCGAAGTCAGATGCTTAACCATGACCTGAGCCGAAGTCAGATGCTTAACGGACTGAGCCACCCAGGCACCCCTGGGACTTAAACATTTTTTAGTTTCAGGGTGTTTGTTACCACTCCTTAACATCAAAACAAAATGGCAGCTAACAACTTTTTTTTTCCCCCCTAATGGGTACATTCTCGAGATTGCACTGGCATAATGTTTGCTTTTCAAAGGAGTTTAAATGTCTGAGGTATGGCTCCATATGCGCGGTTTCCTCTCTCTTTCACGAGCTCCGCTTCCCCGTGTGTACAATGAGTGCAGCGACCTTTACTCCACAAACCACACGGGGAGTTTTGAAAACTGAAACAGATCATACGTGTGAAGTCACTCCAAAAAATATAAAATGTCTCATGCATGTGGTTTTCAATTATTAATAAAAATAAATGTGTTAATAGCCACAATTTTATTGATTTTTATACACAAACATTTCTCTTTATTCAAAGGATGAGGACGGCTTCTTTGTCTTTTTATTTCCTCAACAACATGTCTTTTATTGATCAATTAGTATATGCGATGCAGAACTGTACTATGCAAATTACATGTGCTATCAAGTATTAAATGCAAATAAAATAGCTGCAAAGAAAGAAAATTATATACTATAAAATTATAAAAATGGATGAAATAGACAATACACAGATGTGGCAAGATATAAACTTTACATTAGCAAGTATACAGAGTGCAATCTCTTTTATAGAAGCCCATACCCACATGAAAAGCTCTGGAGGAATATAGGCCAAATTTCAACAGCGATTATTTTTAGACTTGAGGTTATGGAGGATTTTCCTACACACAGAGAACAAAATTGTATCCCCATTTCTTTTTATAATTAGGCTGTACTATAATCAGAAAAAAAATATGAAATATGTGCTCCATAAATATATTTGTGAGAACTTTTTAAGCCACAAAACCTTATGTTCAAAGATAAGAAAAGTTCACTATGAAAAAAAGTTAGTAGCAGAACCGCTCAGTTTCAAGTAGAGCCGAGAAGCGTGGGGCTTTGGTGTCTCATCCAACTTTTGCCCACATTTCAGAGGAAAGCTGGTCTCAGCTCTGAAAGACACAGTTGGAGACCAACGAAGTGAGTTGTGTCTATACAGCATGGTAGATTCCTTATGTAACAGTTCTCTAGAGGAAAACTAGGGCTTACTCTTTGTTTAGCATCACATTGGTTGTTAAAAAAATAGGTAACAATAATGCAAGGTTATATTCAAAGTTTAGGGAAAATGAGAATTACATCTCATATTCATATAACCTTTTGAAGTTAAAAAAAGAATGTTTTCACAAACATTGACCATTGAACTTCACAAGAGCTCTATAAAGAAGATGAGCTTTATTTTTAAGGTGGAAGAAAAGTTGTTTTTGATTTTGTTTTCAAAGGGCCATCAGGTGGTAAAATTTGAACACAAATCAAAGCCTTTATTTTTGAAGCACTGGTGATTCTTAGTAGGCGTATAGCCGCTCTGGTACTTGGTGTTTTAAAATACGTGGGACTTTTTATGTTGTCACAAGGCTTAAGGGCATCATTGGCATTTAGGGTCAGAAGCCAAGGAAGCTAAAAGTCCTGCAATGCACCAAAGAGTCACATGTAATGAATTTTTTTTTTCCCAACAAAATTTCAGTAGCAACCTTTCCATCGCTGTTGAAAAATGACTCTACTATATTGCTATGGTCTCGATTTTTTCAAAATATACGGCCAAGTGGCTTTGTGAGATTCGTAGAAGAGTTTGCTCTATGTAGAGCTGAAATAGCACAATGTTCCTCCTGATTCATCTTCCATTTGTGGCATTATTGTACTGGAAATAGAGAGTAGGAAGGAAAGAAGGAAGAAAGGGAGGAAAGAAGAAAGAGAAAAAGGCAAGGAGAAAGGGAAGAAAGAAGAAGAAGGAGAGAGAGAGAAAGGAAAGAAAGCAGAATGATGAGAGGGAGAACAGAAGGAAGGGAGAGTGGGATACAGAGAAATAAGTTCAACTTAATCAAACATAAAAGAGGGAAACTGACTCATATTTATTTCAACTGAAAGGAGGACCCTGTACATCCACTCTTTCATCTTTGCCACTATTTATGATATCCTTTGTTACTGGAAAAGTGATTGGCCTGGAAGTCAATGTGTTGTAGCCCCAACTTCACTATTAAATGTTCAGGACTGGTTTAGTGTTGCTAGGAATCCCTAAAATAAGAGAAGATATGGAAGATTGACTGAAAAGTGTTTAAAATATTTTTTTGTCTCTTCAACACTCCTTTACTTGCTCTCACCTCATTGAAAGTGGTATCTCTCAATTGTCCATTACCTTGACATTTTTTTCCCTACATGCTTTCAGTTTTTCTCACTTAAATATGAAGAAGAGCCCAGCAGATTAATCCCGCAATCAGCATGGAGAGGGAAGTGGTTTGGGGACAGATGATATTTACCCTCCACTTTAACTCCGATTTCTTTGAGTTTTTGAAACTTTTTAATAAAGTATGTGGAAATCCCATTCGCAGCATTAGTGCACTGCCTTGTATCCAAGAGTTGTGCATAAATATATTTCTGATGGAAATTAATTCAGATTAAAAGCTTCCAAAGATAAGGTACAGCTCAAGAAATTATATTTTTATATTGACTATTAGTGTTGAAAATTTATCTGCCATTCTATAAAAAGTCAGTAGCTGTTTTTACATTGGTGGATTGGATGGGTTCTTCAAAAATTGGATTTATGTACAATAATTATTTGTATTAAATCAAATATTGCCAAAACACTTGCTGACAAAGTATAAAATGTTTTTATCTTAAAAAAAAAAGACAAACCCTCGGATTTGCCTTTCTTTCTGTTGCCTCCATGTTAAATTCATGTGCAAAGAAATTCAAGATTGATTTTATGGTTAACTGCCAATCCAACCATAAGTATCTTTTTGTCTCATCTTACTGGCTTCACCTTACTTAAACCTGCTGAGTATTTCCTGCAATCTGGTTTATTTACCAAGCACAATTGGCAAATGAGATGACTAATCAGTGTATGCATTAATTACTTTTCCATCTGTGTTCTCTTTCCAGAGAAGAAGGAACAGCAATGGCAGGTAATTAAGGTGAACTATGGCCCATTATCTCTCCACTACTTGGTTTCCTTTCTAACCCACATGCTCTTTTGTCGCCAGGAATGTGTGGGAGAACCACACCTTGAGAGTAGTTTAACCAAATCCTGATCAAAGAAACCTTTACTCTGATTCTTGGTTCCAGTTTATTTTAAGCAGGCAATTGTTATATTTGGATATAAGATTAGGTGTAGATAAATATTTATCAAACAATAACAGAATATTATCTAATATATAAAAGCTATATACATAAATAAAAATATAGGATTATGTATATATAGTATACGTGTATTGTATATACATAATCTGTTATTGCTTATTTTAGTAGTTTTCCTTTGAAAAAAATACATTTCAGACTAAAATTAAAATACAGATTTGAATTTTTTAAACCAATTGAAGGAGGTGCTCCTGGGTGGCTCAATCAGTTAAGCACCCAGCTCTTGATTTCAGATCAGATGGTGATCTTGTGGTTCGTGAGATTCTCTCTCTTCCCTTGCCCTGCTTCTCTGCTCTCTCTCTCTCTCTCAAAATAAATGAATAAAGATTAAAAAAAAATCAGTGATTTTTTAAAGATTTTTTTAAAGATTAAAAAAATCAGTGAGATATATATATATATATATATATATATATATATATATATATATATTTACAGTGAAGGAACAATTACCTGTATATTTATAATTTACACTCAAGACGCTCAGTTTTCTCAGAAGGGGTATATGTTGTATGTGTGTTTGTGTGTGGGGTGATTATGAGTGTGCAAGTACTTAGACACAAAGAACTGGCAGAGGTAAAATAATGATTGTATTAATTAATTTCCCCTCTTAAAAAATAAACAACAAAAAAAAACAGTGATACACATCTATTGCAAACATTATAATAAGAAAATTTTAAATGATCAGAAAAGCTCTCTTCAACCTTCTTTTATTTATTTCAGAGTAATAGCTGCTTATGTGGGATATATATAGTATAAACACAATACAAAATATCTACATATTCCCTTAAACACTTCAGCAAGTATTTTTACTTACAGATTTCTATAAATGTATTGCTAAGTAAAAGAATATGTATATTTTAAATTTTGATTAGGATTACCTTCTACTACTTTTGTATAATATCCCCATGACATATGTATGGGGGCGACTCTTTCCCCACATGCTATATTAGATTTCATAAATCCTTTAATTTTTGCCAATTTGATAGGTGGAATTGGTATTTCATTATTATAATCTGGATTGTTGATCACTAAAACTTTAACACGCTTTCATGTTTATCACGCAATTATTCACATGTTATCTTTGGTTACTTTCTTTTGTATCCCATTGAAGAAACTCCCAATTTCACAGAAACAGTTCCAGGAACCTCAGGCAGTAGAGAAATGTAAATGTTCAAGTAGGAAGACCTCAGATCAAATACTGAAATTCTGCTTGTGTGCTTTATCTTTCTCTGACCATAACCTATAACTGATGCCAAAAGCAATATGTTCTAGGCTTGATTTTACCATTGACTTGTGGTACAAATTCAGTTCCTGCATTGCCGAGTCTCTTAATAGAACTTGTCTTTATGTAACAGAAAATCATATGATAAAATAAGATTACAAATTGAATTGCTTTGGTGGTGAAATATTTTAAGTATTTCAATTGTGGATTCTGTTTAGTGTATAATTTTATGGTGTACCATCTTACAGAGCTAGTAGGAAGCTCTAAAGATCTAACCCAAAGCTATTTTATGAAAATTGTGTGAAAATTTTCAAAACAAACTATTGGCCATGGTTTTCTTTGAGTTTCTTATGGCTTTAGATTATTTCTTCTTTCTTCCGTTTGCTAATTCATATCAAAGCTTATAAAGCACTCACATGTGTAGCAGGTACTCTCCTAATAAGTATGTATTAAACAAAATCCTCTCCTTTGCAGAGGAAAAAAATCCTTCCCTTGTGGACCTTATCATTGAAAATAATTACTGTCACAGAGTTTCTATCTTTCTATTTCCCTAATTTTCGCCTTTCATCTAAAACCAACTTTTAGCACACAACTTATTACTCCTAATTTATATTTCCCTCAAGTAATATATTTCACTTCACTTGTGATTTGAGTTTTTTATTTGATTCAAATTCATTGAACTCAGTAAGTTATAGATAATATTGCAAAATAAAATTTAACATCACTCATTATTTTGGAAGTCAATGTGTCTGCCATTTCAGGCCAGGATTTCCTTCAAAATTTTGTGTTTCCAGATTTTGCTTTGCATTGGTCTGCTATCTTATTTAAATTTCAGATGACCTTGAAGTAGCTAGACATCAATTAAGTTTAACAATTTTAATTGATAATTATTTGCATTGATAAAGAGGATAGATATCAAAGGATACATTAACTCTCAAAACGCTCGCACTCTAGATGACAAGATAGTCAACTAAGAATATTTAGGAGTTAAATATTATAACAAGAGGGGTGCCTGGGTGGCTCAGTTGGTTAAGTGTCCAACTATTGGTTTAGGCACAGGTCATGATCTCAAGGTTCTTGAGATCCAGCCCTATAAGGGCTTTGTGCTGACAGGGAGGAGCTCTTGGGATTCTCTCTCTCCCTCTCTCTTGTCCCTCCCCCACTCACAGGCACTCTCTCCCTCAAAACAAATAAATAAACATTTAAAAAATAAATATTGAAATGAGCATTTATGGAAGTGATGTAGTGGCAAGTTACTCGGGTTGATCAAAACTGGGAGGAGATGGCTGCGAGCTGGCAGAATTAAAGTGGTAACCATGATTTTCCTGTGTTGGACCTTGAGTAGAAGGACAACATCAAGGGAATAAAATTTACAAGGCATTCATCTGTGGAAAAAGTGGGAGCTACATTGAAGTATATTGACTGCAGTCAAGTACAAGGCATTATGGTCTAACAGAAAAAGAATATTACTAGAGTTAGACAATCCTAGGTTAAAACCAAAGATTCTTCTCTTATTAGCTATGTGACATGAAAACAAATTTTTAACTTTTTTTTTTTAATTTGAGAGAGAGAGAGAGAGAGAGAGAGAGAGAGAGAGAGAGAGAGCCAGAGGGGCAAAGGGAGAGAGAGAGAATCCTAAGCAGCCTCCATGTTCAGTGTGGAGCCCAACTCAGGGCTTAATCCCATGACCCTGAGTGGCCTGAGTGGAAATCAAGAGTTGGATGCTCTACCAACTGAGCCATCCAGGCACCCTGAAAAACTTTTTAAAATCTTTAATCTCAGTTTTCTTAAGTGACAAAAAGAAGATCTAAAATACATATTTAAATATGGGTCCCCATACACTGCTGGTGGGAACGTAAATTAGCACAACCATTTTAGTAAACCATTTGGCAACATCTGTTAAAGCTGAATATATGCATATCACCTGAAATAGCTATTCTTCCCATAGGTATACACTCAAAAGAAATGTTTCTATATGTTTACAAAGAGACACATACAAGAAAGAAACATATTAGTAGTGTTCATAGTAGCTAAAAATTAGGAACAATCAAAATGTAATTAACAATAGAATAGGCAACGAAATTGTGAGAGATGCATACAATAAAATACAACACAACAATGAAAATGGATGAACTATATCATGAACCACAGCATACGAAATCTTGGAAGGACACTTGGGTGGCTCAGTTAGTCGAGTATCTGACTTCAGCTCAGGTCATGACCTCATGGTGTGTGAGTTTGACCTCATGGTGTGTGAGTTGGATCCCTGCTGCCAGTGCAGAGCCCGCTTGGGATTCTCTTTCCCCCTCACTCTCTGCAACTACCCCACTTGCTCTCTGTCTCTCAGAAAATAAATAAATATAAAAAAAATTATATGCCAAATCATGGATTTATCTCACAAACATGACATTAAGCAAAGGAAGACTGATGCAAAAGTATATACAATATGAAACTATGTATGTAAATTTTGAGAGTAGACAAAAACCCTGCTATTATTAGAAATCAGGACTCAGAGGTATAGGTTCTGGATACAACCTGTAGGGACCTGAACAATTTCCCAAGATTCAAGTAATGTTCTGTTACCTACTCTGGGTGCTGAAAACATGGATGTGTTCATCTTGTAAATAATCATTAAGTACAGCTTAATGATTTCAAGTTGCATACTAGCCTTCAGTAAAATTGACATTGAAGGTATTTATGTCTATTCTGACCATGCATAGCCAGATTTTAGCTAGTGTCATTATTTGTTTGATATCTTTCCTAGTAGAAGATGAGGGAAGGATAGGATTAATTCAAGGAAAATAGTTTGGCACATCCTTGAAATCTAGACATGCAACTAAGCATTCTTAGGCATTTACCACAGAGAAATAAAGGATTAGGTTCACACCACAATCTGTATAAAGTGTTCATAGTGGCCTTATTCATTGGAGCCCAAAATAGCAGAGATAATCCAGCTATCTTTAATGGGTGAATATACAAGCAGTGAATAAGCAAGCAGACTTGTGGCACATCCATACCACAAAATACTACCCAGTAATAAAAAGGAAGGAATTATTTATATACAGAACAACTTGGATGAGTCTCAAGGAAATTATAGGCTGATGGATGTGGAGGAACCAACCTCAAAAGGACACATGCAATATAAATCTATTTTTAGGACATCCCTAAAATGACACAGTTATAAAAATGAACAGATGACTCTTTTCCAAGAGTTACAGAAGGGGCAAAGAGGCCAAAAGGGAGGTAGATATTGTAATAAAACGTTAATGTGAAGGATCCTTGGAGCGACAGAACTGTTCCATATTTTGACAATATTGGTAGGTACGTGAATCTGTACGTGTGATCAAATTGCATAGAACCAAATATACACATACGAATGAGTACAGGAAAATGAACAATATCTGAATAAGATCAGTGGATATAACAAAAGGAAATCCTGGTTGCAATGCTATGCTAGTCTTATAAGACATTACCAGTGAGGGAAACGGGGTAAAATGTACTGTATTCTCCTATCCTGCAGCCTGCAGATTGACGTTTTTCTCAAGGTAAAAAGATGAATTAACTTTTTGATAGTAGGAGAATGACCCCAAACTTGACAATATGCTAAATCTTGTTGGAGACCTAAAAAAGGTTTTAAATGGGCAAGATCCCTCATTTAACACAAGTCTATATTTGGGTAACCGGTCAGGATATTTGGCAGTATATGAACATTATTATTGTACTTTGGGGCACCTGAGTGGCTGAGTCAGGTAAGAATCCAACTCTTGATTTCAGCTCAGGTCATGATATCCCAGTTTGAAGGATCGAGCCCCACATTGGGCTCTGTGCTGACAGTGTGGAGTCTGCTTGGGATTCTCTCTCTCCCTCTCTCTCTGTCCCTCCCCTACTCTCTCTCTCTCTCTCTCTTTCAAAAAAAAAACAACTTTAAATTTATTTTAAAAATTGTACTTGTGTGCTATTAGCAAACCTAAAGGAAGAATATGTATTTGTTTGTATGAGTGTGGGTATGCGGACACTGGAGGTTCAGTTATCACGTGAGCACAAAGATAACAGAACAAAGTACATTCTGTGGACTTGCAGCCCTGCTGGAAGAGTGAATATGCTGTCCAGCCAAAATAAATATGTCCAGGCATCCCGGTAGACATATTTCTTTAGTGGGAAAAGCACCTTAAGTTAACCTTTGAAAACTGTATTTCTGATTCTAAAAGCAGTAAGTTCTTGTAGAGAATTTGGAAAAGCAGAAATATAAAAGGAGAGATATTTAAATTGGCCTTAGAAGCAGTTTTTAAAAATTGGTATTTTGTTGTATACCCATATGCTTTGCAATAGTTCTTCCACTTATCCTATCATAAGTATATTTCCTTGACACAGCATTTTTTTAAAATCTCATTTGTAATGTGGGTATGGTGACTTCTCTTACAGAAACACCAGAACTCACCAGTTTCATATTTCTGGAAATATAGCTACTAATATCTTCAGAAGTAGTATTTCCCATTCCATTAGTGCACCCTATGGCTTCCTTCCAGAATACAGTATATACAAGGAGGAAAAGGTGCAAAAATACAGTATATAAATACAGTATAAAAAATACAGTATATAAAAGGAGTAAAAGGAGAAATCTGTCGACACCGTCTCAGCCAGGTGATCAAAGTTGGCATCAATGGTGATAGGACATGTTAATAGCGTCTATATTTGATATGATGTAGTGAAAATGACACTTCACCTCTGTGGTCTTCCTCACAAAACCAATAAATCCAGTATAATCATTATAAAAACATCACACAAATCCAGTTAAGCCTCATTCTTCAAAATACCTGATTGGAATTCCTCAAAACTGGGCAGGTCACCAAAAAGCCAGAGGAGGCTAAGGAGGCATGATAACTAACTGTAGTGTGGTATCATGGATGGGGTCCTGGAAAAGAAAAAAAAAAAAAGATTAGATTAAAAAAAACTAAGTAAATATGGAACAGGAAGTATAAACTTCAGTTAATAGTAGTGTGTCAATATCGATTCATTCACTGTGACAAGTATGCAGTACTCATTTCAGATGTTAATGGTAGAGGAACTGGTTCGGACACAAACTCTCCTCTCTGAACCATCTGTGCAATTGTTACACAAGTCTAAAACTTTCCTAAAATCAAAAGGTTGTGTAAAAAATAAAATTGTGATGAGGACTTTTTTTTTAATGAATATTTTTCAGGGTGCCTGGGTGGCTTAGTCGGTTGAGCATCCAACTCTTGATTTCAAGTCAGGCAATGATCCCAGGGTTGTGGGATCGAGCCCCATGTTGGGCTCTACACTGAGCTTGGAGCCTGCTTGGGATTCTCTCTCTTTCTCTCTCTCTCTTGTTTTCATTCTCTCTCTCTCTCTCTCCCAAAATCAACTAATTAAATAAAATAAATAAAACAAATGTTTTTCAAGATTTTTATTTCCTTAATAAAAATTGCTAGAAAGAATATCACTTGGTCTAGAGTTTTGAGCTTTGAATTTCTCACATCTCGTGATACACATTAACAGATCATTTTCCAAAAGTTTGTGCTTCCTAGACTTGTAAACTTCTATGCAAGTTTACAGATGTCTTTATCACCACACCTGCTATGAATATTTTCTTTAGAAATAGCAACAGCAAAAAACTACTCTGCTCTACTCAGTTGGTTAAAGAAATAATACATCAGCTTAATTATAGTTTCTTCTCTTATTAGTCAGGGTGGCCATATATTGAAATATATCTTTGACATTTGACATCTATAAACCCGTCTTTCTTTTCTTCTTCTTCGGCTTTTATTGTTTTATTCTAAAAATCTCTCCAAACCTTAAGGTTATTGAACTTTTTTGTATTTGTTGTGAATTTTTCAATATTTAACTTCTAATTTATGGTACTCTTTGAAGCACAATAATCTTAAATTTGTATACGTGGCAATTTATAGAACTTCTCTTTTGTGACTTCTGATTTTCTTATAAAATTATGCCTCATACTTAAATCGGGTTAATTTCCACCTACCATGTTGTATTGTTTTAATGTTACTTATTACATTTTCTCTGTAATTTGTTTATATTTGTGTATGGTTTGTAGAACTGGTAATTAGAGGAGTCAGCACATTAGTGTTCTTTTTAAATAATGTTTTCCTACCAAATCCACGTCTTGGTTTCCTGCATTGAAAGTACATACGTTTGTCTATTTTGTGAATATTTTATTTGGTAGGTCTGTGTTTTTTTGGTTCTAATATTAAAATGCTTTAATTATTGTAGCTTCATTAAAAAGGTATGTAAGTGATTATAAATAGTGTCATTGAATACAAACTAGCTGTTATACTTAAAATGTTTTTTCACAACTCTCAATGATTATTTTTCTAAGTGAGTCACAAATTCTTATTGTCAAGTTCAGAAAAAGTCACACTATGATTTTTACATTTGCATAAAATCTAAAAAAGGAAGAATTGGCTTATCATATTTAATTTTCCCATCTGTGGACTTGGTATTTCTCTCCATTTTTAAATCTTCTTTTGCGTCTCTCAGCAAAAAACATCCAGATTAGTTCAGTTCAGAAGAGTTCTTGTTACGATGACTTCCAAACATTTTTGTTTTTGTTCCTGTTATGAATGGAATCTTTTCCCACATTATATCAACTATCTGATTGTTAGTTATATGAAACAACCATCAAGTTTCATATGTTTATTACTTATGTATATAAAACCAAATTTATATCTTCCAATAGTTTGATTCTGTCGGATTTTTCAGGAAGAAGTTCTTGTTAAATACAAATAATGACAATTTTATATTCTCCCTGACATTAACCATACATATTACTTCAGTTTCCTGCTTTATTGCATTACTAGACAGGCCATAAAAATATTAAATAATAGTAAGCCTCTTTTGTCCGATTTTAATGGGGTTGCTGCTACAGTTTCAAAAGAATGAATGATCTTGTGTATTGACTTTAATGATCATATTGAAATGCTTTCAGCCTTTTTCTCTGTCCTGCAAAAATGGTGTAGCTTGGGAGTCCCATGTAATGTTTACGTTTGAAAGTATGTGTTTTTGAAACTGTCAACCTAGTGCCATCAAAGGGCTTGCGATGTCTTGGTCACATTTTATCTGCCTCCGTACCTTTGTTCAGTCTTTTTTTTTTTTCTACCTAGGATACTCTTCCCTGATTAGTTCTCGCCCTCTCTTCAAAACTATCTTCTGCATTGTCTCCTCCAAAAAGCTTTAATAGCTAGCTTGTTTCCCTTCACCTACCTTGAGACTAGAGTACTCCCTGCATGGGCTGAAACACCTTATAAATAGGTCTAACACTATAATTGGCATACAACTTGGAAATTATTTGTACATCTGTTCTTAAACTATAGCCTCTTCAAAGGAAGGCACTTCATATTAGTCAACTGTATATTTCCAAGGACAACCACAGTGCTGGCAAAAGGTTTTTTATTTTTATTATTATTATTTTTAATGTCACTGCAGAGCCTGGCGCGGGGCTCAAGCTCATAAGTGGTGAGATCGTGGCCTGAACCAAAATCAAGGGTTGGACACTTTAACTGACTGAGCTACCCAGGTGCCCCCCTTAAATTTTTTTAATGTTTATTTATTTATTTTGGGGGGGTGGGGAGCAAAGAGAGAGAGAGAGACAGAGAGAGACAGCAAAAAATTTTTAAACTCTTTCTAGAGAAAAAAAATTATCCAGTGATGATATCTCCAAATTCTGAAGGTGAGTCACAGATAATATGTTCATTTGCTATGCATTCCACTTTAGCAATTGTAAGTTTTCACTCTTTGGATAACTTGTATCCCGACTTCTCACATTAATGAAAAAAGTTCCTATTAGATTAGTCCTTATAACATGTTAAGGGCTTTAGAAAAATGAACCCTCATGACAAACCAGTAAAGCAAACAATATGATTTTTTTTAGGTTCCACATATAAATGAGATCATAAATTATTTGTCTTTCTTTGTCTAACTCATTTAATTTAGCATAATGTCCTTAAGTTCCTTCCATTCATTCCTTCACAAATGGCAGGATTTTCTTCTGTCTTACGGTTGAATAATATTCTATTGTGTGTGTGCGCGTGTGTGTGTGTGTGTGTGTGTAATTTTATTTATCCATTCATCTATCAATGGACAAAGGTTGCGCCCATGTCTTGACTATTGTAAATAATGCCACAGTAAACATGAAGGTGCAGATATCTTTTTGAATTAGTGTTTTCATTTCCTTTGGGTAAATACCCAGAAATGGAATTGCTGGATCTTATGGTAGTTCTATTTTCAAACTTTGGGGGAACTTAATACTGTTTTCCATAGTGGCTGCACTAAATTACATTGCCACAAACCATGCACAAGAGTTCTCTTTTCTCCACATCCTCACTAGCAGTGGATACTTCTTGTCTTTTTGATAACAGCCAATCTGACAAGTGTAAGGTGATCTCTCATTATGGTTTTGATTTATACTTCTCTGATGATGAGTGATGTTGAGGACTTTTTCATGTACGGGTTGGTCATCTGCACGTCTTTTTTTTTTTAATTTTTTTAACATTTATTTATTGTTGAGAAACAGAGACAGAGCATGAGCATGAGAGGGGCAGAGAGAGGGGGAGACACAGAATCTGAAGCAGGCTCCAGGCTCTGAGCTGTTAGCAGGGAGCTTGATGCAGGGCTCAAACTCACAAACTGCGAGATCTGAGCCCAAGTCAGACGCTTAACCAACTGAGCCACCCAGGTGCCCCTTCTTTTTTTTTTAATGTTTATTTATTTTTGAGAGACAGAAAGACAGAGTGCGAGCAGGATAAGGACAGAAAGAGGGGGAGATACAGAATCCGAAGTGGGCTCCAGGCTCTGAGCTGTCAGCATAGAGCCCGACGTGGGGCTTGAACTCACAAGCTGTAAGATCATGACCTCAGTGAAAGTCAGCTGCTTAAATGATTGAGCCACCCAGGCGCCCCATCTGCATATCTTCTTTGGAGAAAAGTCTATTTAGATCTTCTGCTCATGTTTTAATCAGATTTTTTTTCCTGTTGATAAACATTATGATTTTGATTTCACAGATACGGAAATAGAGCTCAGAACATCGTTGTGTGTGAGAAAGCTTGGAGTTGAAACAGGATTTTTTTCTGACTTCAAAGATGGCCCCAGAACCACACTGCTATCCATTCTTCCACTGGTAAGTCAAATTTTACTCCCAAGCAAATAAGTGTTTGCGGTTCATAAAGTAGGACAGATATGATATTCCCAGAGTAAAGTGTAGAGAAAAACTCGTAAGTCATTGGGATGTGAGAGTGCACAAGTCAAGGGCAAAAAAATCCATGTTACAGATATTCTTTGGAATTGTTAAAAATTATGGAGGCGTCTGGGTGGCTCAGTCTGTTAAGTGTCCAACTCTTGATTTAAACTCAGGTTATGATCTCATGGTTTCTGAGTTGGAGCCCTGCACCAGGCTGTGTACCGACAGTGTGGAGCCTGCTCGATATTCTCTCTCTCCGTCTCTCTCTCTCTACCCCTTCCCCACTTGCTCTTTCTCTCTCTCAAAATTAACAAATAAATAAACTTTAAAAAAAAAAACAGAAATTTTTAAAATTGTCGCTACTGGGCTTCAAGCCAAAACTGAACTAACATTAAGTTGGGTTTATTTGCGATATGCCACACAAAGACTTTCATTTATAAGGCTAAACTGTTTTAAAAAATAAAATTAAAAAAAAATTTAAAGGGAGCACCTGCGTGGCTCAGTCAGTTGAGGGTCTGACTTCAGTTCAGGTCATGATTGCACAGTTTGTGGGTTCGAGCCCCGCGTGCTGACAGCTCAGAGCCTGAGCCCTGCTTCAGATCTCTGTCTCCCTTTCTCTCTGCCCCTCCCCCACTCAGGCTCATTCTCACTGTGTCTCTCAAAAATAAATAAAAATGTTAAAAAAAATTATAAGCCTAAACTACTGGCCCAATAATTTAAAAGAATTTCTATTCTCAAAATGTATCTTTTTACATTAAATAGGTGCATGATTATTGAAATAAATTTAACTTTGTTGTCTTTTTAGAGCCTACACTAGAAATTCTTATTAGATCTTTTAAAACCGAATTTTCAACTGCGAGAGATCACAAAATTATCCGGGAAACATTCAGAAATGACATAATATTGGATTTTGGGACGATGTCCTATAAAGGAAACTTGTCCCTCCAAGTAATACTTTGTTTTTGGTCTAAATTCTGGTCTTCATATTTTGACATTCTCAATTTCGTTTCATTTCTTTTCTATTTTTGGCACAAATTGGATTGTCTGTGAGGAAGTTGATTAACTTAAGAATCCTGAAATACCACTATTTTTCAAATTCATTTCGTCTATCCATTTTTAATTTGCTACTGAATTTCCCCACTAACTCCCTCTAACACTTCCTAGGCAAAGGACAGAACTTTGTTCAAATTTTAAATCAGTTATTTTATTCCACCTACTCTTTATAAAAAATGCGAATAACACTGCTCATGAGGCGTTTCACATCATCTTATCTCTAGCATATGATGTTCTTCTGTTTTGTATGTGCTATTTTTCCTATACTTCCTTCTATATTCAAGCTACATCAAAGATTCTACTATCTACTTGGTTGGTATCCTTGACCTGTCAGAGAATCCTCATAGGAACAAAAGATCTGTCCTTCTGGACCAGATTCATACTCAGTTCTAAAAAGCTTTGCCTCCCTTAGTGGAGCTAAGTGATAATGTTTATCTTGGGGAAAAAAGGCTCAGGGAATGCAGGATATCTTTAAATATGTGAGAGGCTGTCATGCTGTAGATAGAATAGGCTCGTTCCATGATTCTGGATCGCTGATCAAATATAATTTACAGGGAGGAAATTTTTTGTTTGATAACATGGGAGAACAATATGAGCTATAAAAAATGCATGTCGCTGCCTCTGGAAATACAATTTGTCATCACCGAAGTTTCCAGCCCACTTGCGAAGACTACTTTTCAGAGATCCTTGCATTTAAGGAACAGATGAGCCTGAACAAAACTTCTGCTCAGCTCTTATTTCTACTTGCCTGTGCTTCTCTCTCATTTTCTTTTACTGTAGACCGGATCTCTCCATGTGGTAGAGAATATGGCAGCTGCAAGCCCAGACATGACAATCCCATGGACGGAGTGTTTCTTTTTCCCCCGTCTCCATGTTTCTTTCCAGGTAAAGGCCTCAGGCCCTGTTGGTCCTTGAGCTCACAATTGAACCAGCTGTTATTGTGGGTGGATAGGGTAGTACTGTTGGTTGAGACTGGTCCATACTTGTCCCTGGGGAGGAGGGGGTGAGGTCATGATTAAGAGCCTCCCAAGAGCATAGCTCATGGAAGGAGAATGCCAGGCAGGTGAAAACACCATAAACCCAAACAGAGCGAGCAGAATAATAACACTTCCACCCAGATCTGAACGATTACCATTAAAAATAATTTCTCCTTAAGCACTGGCAAACACTCAATCGTTCTTTGGGACAGTCACAACAATTCAAGAGCATTATTAGCATCTGATTTCAAATGATTAGAGTACTTGCCCTAAAGATTTCAGGTCTGAGCATGAATTCTCATCTTTGTTTTATTTAAGCTCCTTTTAATTTTTTTTTTTTTTAGTTTATTTATTTTGAGAGAGAGAGAGACAGAGACAGAGAAAGACAGAGAGAAAGAGAGAATCCCAACCAGACTCCTCACTGTCAGCTCAGAGCCTGATGCAGGGTTTGAACCCACAAACCGTGAGATCATGACCTGAGCTGAAATCAAGTCGGTCGCTTAACCTACTGAGCAACCCAGGCGCCCCTGTCTAAACTCCTTTTAAAAATGCTTTCAAGTTTTTACTTCTGTTTATGTGCCATGCACGTGCTGGATGTAGGCCTAAAAGTGACAGCCTTTCTCTAAAAGTATGAGTTTCTGCTTTGTTCACCACCACCAGCCCTGGGCTAGAATAGGGAAAACAATATGCAAGCCATCTGATTATTTTGGTTTTCTCCACTAGCAAATATAGCACTTTGCTTTCAAATTAACAAATGATTAATCAAGATGTGACATTATGTGTGAGAGTGTAGGGTTTGGCTAGCATTTGCTGGATTCAGAATTGGATATGACACCGCATGAAGAAACTTGACTTGTAGGTCCCAGGGCTTCTGGTAGGTGGCCAGGGCAATGTGGTCCAGAAAACCAGATAGAAAACTGTGAGAAGAAGTATCCAGCATGGCAGTTTTTGACGGATGAATTGTTTCATTTTTAATTTTAATATTTTTAACAGACTGTTAAAGTCAGACTTTTTAATAAAGTTTCTATTAGCATTTGCTGAAATGTGCCAACAGTTGTATTTAAGGGATACAAGCAAGCTACAAATCTGTTAATAGTTTCAAAGGTATCAAGGAAATATTAGCCATATGGAATGGGGGTGGATTTCTTTATTTTTAATGGTTGATACAATGTCAGCAAAACACAGGAATTTTTGTGAATATAGAAAGCCAGTTATACAAGAACCATAATTTGTTTACTGCCTTTGGATCCATGTCCTAATGTAAGAAACTGTTATCCATTAAAATATTATTTTTTACTTGGCAATAGATAAATATATAAATCCTCTTGGGATTTGTTTTATGTTATTCACTAATATTTTTATACTCTGGGGCTTGTTGAAGTGGGGGCCAGATGGGGTGTAATGGAATAAGTATGAGGTCCTTGGTGATAAGTATCATTATTTACTTGTTTGTTTAACTACTTAATTTTCAATAATTAGTACCAAATCCTTAAAGAAAGGTAGAAATTGCAAGGTACAACTATGGTTTTGGAGGAAAGGTTCTGGACTGTTATTGTAGAAGGCACATAAAAATCGTCTAGGATTCTGTCTATATAAGCGATAGTTTTGTAAAATTCTATTTTTCAAAGAAATAGACTCAATATCCTTCGGGTATTCCCACAGGGACTTCAGAGCTCCACTTCTTCATAGGGGTGAGCCGCTAAAAATGACTTTATAACACTTTTAAGAGAAAGCCTTACACAAAACCTTATAAATGGTTTGTCGCTCGGCATTTTGTACTGATGTGACCTGGGTTAGCCAAAGCTTCACCCTTCTATTGCAAGATAACTCGTGAGTCTCTAGAGATGTGGTTTTTGTTGAATTCAGGATATACTCTGTGCCAAAGCTGCCACACATAGTTTCAATGATCCTAGGGTTTTGTTCTAATGACATGCATGTAAAGAAAAACTGGACTCCTGCCCTCTGAAATGTGAAGGATTCAGGAGTCCAGACTGGTTCGTGCCAGACCCTCTGACATGTCGCTGACCTTAGATTGGGCAAACAGATTGTAAAACCCAAGGTATAATATTTGTGAATGGACAATGATGGGAAAATCTATGCCCATATATATATTCCATTTGATGTTGAAAGTTTTGGTTTCCTCTACCATTAATAAGGAGTCGTATAGTTACCCTTTACTGGAAATTTCTAAAAAGCTGATAAAAAGGCCCATAATATTGAAACTCAACCTAAATCACCTGAAAACTTTGTTGTAATTTGTATAGCATACTGAATTCAAATTAGTAAACAGGACTTCCAGCACCCTGAAAGCCTTCCTCATGTCTTATGGTAACTACACACACACACACACACACACACACACACAGTTTTTTAAACTATCTACTTTTTTCCCTCTGGTCTTTTTCACTCAACATTGTATTGGCGACTATTATTCCTATTATTGTATATTATTGTAGTTTGTTCATCTTTGTGCTGTATCCTATTTCATTTTATGAAAATATACATATCATATTCTACTGTTGCTGAGCATTTGGGGAGTTTACAGTTTGTGGTGCCTTGTACAATTTCTTGGAGAGCATTTATGCACATCTCTGTTGGGCATATACTTAGGAGTTGAGGGGCGCCTGGGTGATTCGGTCTGTTAAGCATCCAACTCTTGATCTTGGCTCAGGTCATGATCTCATGGTTTGTAGGATGGAGTCCCACATCAGGCTCTGTGCTGACAGTGAAGAGCCTGCTTGGAATTCTCTCTCCCTCTCTCTCTGTCCCTTCCTGCTTGCTCTCTATCTCTCAAAACATTTTTCTTAAGTGTTTGATTGCTGGGTTGTAGCATGCACAGTTTTTCAGCATTAGTGAATCTTCTGTAAACGGGTTACCAGGACCAGGCAAACTTCCATATTGCATTGTGTATTAGAAGTTTCAGGGTGGTTAAGTTATTGTGGTTCAATACCCTCCCCAAAGTAACATATGTGTGTGAAAATCCCAAAGACTACAGAAAAAAATGTCCACCAGAGAGGTGGTGGCTCTCTGGCTACCCATCCCTGTGTCCTAATGGCCTGAGACACAGAAGCCAGTGAATACATGCACTTATTTGGGATTAGACACTCACCTTATGCATTTGTGCAGGGATATCGCTAACTTTATGCCCTTCACCTTGTTGAAGTCACTCAATTCAGTTTCTTTTTCACTTTCTCAACTTTCTCAGCTTACAGAATTCAAAACTTATGCCAGTATAATTAGAAAAGTATAAAATATAGGTAAAATTAAAAAAGAAAATTAAAACTCCTGCAATTTTGTGATTTGTAAGATTTATGAGATGAATCTTGATACCCTTAAATGGCCTGGGCCTCTTGTTCACACACAAATATGCTCCCTACTTCTTAGCATGGTCCTTCATGACCGGATCTCTAGCTCGTGTTTTTCATTTCCTACCCTCATTCTCGGGGAACTGCTTCTATTTCCAGGAATATATGAGGCTCTTTCTTATTCTGGGTCTTGATTACCACCTTTCTCTCAGTCCCCTCCCTTGAGGGGGTATTATGTACCTCGTGGTACAAGACAGAAAAGAGTCAGAGAGGATAAACCACAAGCAAATGTCACACAGGAAAAACAAGTTCACACCCACATCTCTGTTCTTCCAGGCTGTTATTTGACCATCGAGCTTTATCACCCTTCTTTTCCCTGGTAAAGATTTCCCAGATCTCCCCAAATTGGGTAAGAGGTTTTTTTTTCCTTTGTGTTCCAATGACCACCTACCTGTGCATATAATACCGACATATTCTACTTGCTTGCTTAAGGTGTTAGCCATTTGATTTTAAGACGCTAGACTGCCTTTCCTTATCATATCCAGAACAGCTCCAAGCAGGTCATTCATTGTCTCATTCATTACCTGCCTGAATTTGTATTGGTTTCTTTCTCTCAGAAATTGGATCACTTATGTGTTGGCTTACTTCTTTTTTAAGATTTTATTTTTTTTAATTTTTTTTAACATTTTATTTATTTTTGAGACAGAGAGAGACAGAGCATGAACGGGGGAGGGGCAGAGAGAGAGGGAGACACAGAATCGGAAGCAGGCCCCAGGCTCTGAGCCATCAGCCCAGAGCCTGATGCGGGGCTCGAACTCACGGACCTCGAGATTGTGACCTGAGCCGAAGTCGGACGTTTAACCGACTGAGCCACCCAGGTGCCCCAAGATTTTATTTTTAAGTAATGTCTACATTCAACACAGGGGCAGCTCAAACTTACAACCCTGAGATCAAGAGTCACATGTTCTACTTACTGAACCAGTTAAGTGCCCCATGTTTGCTTACTATTTTTTTCAAAACATTTTATATTATCATTATTAATTTTAGAGAGAGAAGGGGCAGGAAAAGGCAGAGGGAGAGAGAGAGGATCTTAAGCAGACTTCACACTCAACATGGAGGCTGACGGGGCTCCTTCCCATGACCCTGGGATCATGACCTGAGCTAAAAGCAAGAGTCAGGCACTCAACCAACTGAGCCACCCAGGTGCCCGAGCTTACTTTTTTATTATCTGCTCCACCCCACAGAAATGGGGGTTCTGCTGGCTTACACAACAGTGTTTCCCCAGCACTTACAAGTGTACCAGGCACATAGTAGACTCTCAATGAACAATTCAATGAATAAATAACACGCATTTATATATTACCGAAGTACAGTTGACAAATGTTACATTAGTTTCAGGGGTAAAAGATAGTGATTCAATGAGTCCATAGGTTCTGCTCTGCTCCCCATAGGTGCAGCTATCAAGCAATAGTCTTACAATACTATTGACTATATTTTCTGTGCTGCACCTTTTATCCCCTATAAGATTCATGCTATAACTGGAAACAAGTATTTCCATTCCCCTTTACTCATTTTACCCATCCTCTACCTCCCTCTCCCCTGGCAAGTATTGAATAAATAAATGTACTATGTAACTCTTTTTTTAAATTTTTTTAACGTTTTATTTATTTTTGAGACAGGGAGAGACAAAGCATGAACAGAGGAGCGTCAGAGAGAGGGAGACACAGAATCTGAAACAGGCTCCAGGCTCTGAGCTGTCAGTACAGAGCCCGACGTGGGGCTTGAACTCACAGACCGCGAGATCATGACCTGAGCCGAAGTTGGCCGCTTAACCAACTGAGCCACCCAGGCGCCCCCATATGTGTATTTCTTATAAAGCATTGGATTTCATCCTCGTACAAATTTCAGGTAGGAAGGAATAGGATTCACATAGTTGATTTTTCCTGAAAGAAAATGGGTAGTAGTCCATTCTCTCCAAGGGCCCTACTGAATGCTTATTTTATGAATCTGATATACAAGAATCTTGTTTAACATGAAACTATCAATTATTAAATTAATTCTTTTTGAGTAATACTTCCTGGGATGGCATACTATTGAAATCTGTCAGGCATTCCAACTGTGATGAAATCACTCCTTTTTATGCAGGGCACAGGCATTTCATGTAAAGACCTTATGCTGAAGCACATTTGTTCAATGTGGCAGAAACTCTCTCAACATTACACTGCCTCAAGTCCTATTATGTGCCTCCCTACTGCCCCAAATCACTGAGTAAAAGGGAGGCAGAATGTGTGGCCTTCCACGAAAGACAGAGATTGAGTGGATCCCAAAGAATTGGCAAGTTCCCCCAGGTCACCAAGGAAAGTGATGGAATAACCCTTTCTTTCTTTCTTTCTTTCTTTCTTTCTTTCTTTCTTTCTTTCTTTCTTTCTTTTCTTTCTTTCTAAGTGAGCTCTACACCCATTGTGGGGCTCCACTCATGACACCTAGATCAAGAATCGAACACTCTACTAAGTTAGCCAGCTCTGCTCCCCAAACTAACTACTTCTTGACGGCACTGATCTCCCTGTGGCTGGTCAGTGAGGCTCTGAAAGCTTGACAAACAACAATAAAGATAAGGGAATAAGACTATTAGTTTAGGGAGGATGCTGACATCATCTCTTTATGTAAAGCATTATGAAACTAGTCAACTCTTCTTTAGAATATAGAGGATTGCAAATAAATGTTGTTTGCAACAAATATCAGTTTCAACAGTACAGTGTCATTCCATTAAAATCATCTCTTTTAGTATCACCTGGATGGCTCAGTCGGCTAAACCTCCAACTTTGGCTCAGGTCATGATTTCACAGTTTGTGAGTTCGAGCTCTGCGTTGGACTCTGTGTTGATAGCTCAGAGCCTGGAGCTTGCTTTGGATTCTGTATCTTCCTCTCTCTCTGCCCCTCCCCCACTCATGCTCTGTCTTTCTCTCTCTTTCTGTCTCAAAAATAAATAAAAACATAAAATATTTAAAAAAAATCATCTCGGGGCGCCTGGGTGGCGCAGTCGGTTAAGCGTCCAACTTCAGCCAGGTTACGATCTCGCGGTCCATGAGTTCGAGCCCCGCGTCAGGCTCTGGGCTGATGGCTCAGAGCCTGGAGCCTGCTTCCAACTCTGTGTCTCCCTCTCTCTCTGCCCCTCCCCCGTTCATGCTCTGTCTCTCTCTGTCCCAAAAATAAATAAACGTTGAAAAAAAAATTAAAAAAAAATTAAAAAATCATCTCTATTTTATAATAAGGCTATGTATCCTCAACTTCACATTCCATCCAATAAAGTAAGGCCAAAATAATATTAGTTGTTTGTGTTTTTCTGAATAACAGAACAATACAATAAGATAAAAATAATTCATCAAATCAATATTCAGTTGTGAAGCTATTTTCAGTTTAACTGTAGCAAAAATTACTTTAAATAAGTTGCCCTATTACAGAGAATGTTTATTAATTCTATTTCCTATTTGATTAAGAGTCCTTTTTCTTCCACATTTTCAGTAATACTGAATTTGTATAGCAGTAAATGTTTGATGGTAATATAATCTTCTGTACATATTGGAAATTTTAAATTTTCAAGATTCATTCAAGCATTTAACTATTACTGAACATCTGTTAAGTAGGTGGTACTCTATTGATATTTAAGAAGACAATATCTGATTTCCACACTCAAGTGGTAGGAAAAAGACACTAATTTATAAGGTAGTGTGAGAAACTCATAATGAGATTCAGACTCAGGTGTAAATAAAGTAGCATTCAAATAATTGTACTACACTGAAGTAACAGAGAAGCATTCGCAAATGAGGTGACATTTGAGTAGGTTCTAAAGAAAGAAGAGAATTTTTCTGTATGATCAAGGCTTAGAATATTTCAAGTTGAGGGTTAAGACATGGGTTTGTGAAAGAGAAAGGCTTTTACAGGGAACCCAAAGTGGCTAATATGGCTAAAATAAGGGGGTGCTAAGTGGCAGATGAGATTCAAACAGTAATAAGCGACCAGGCTACGAAGGGTCCTACCTATCACACTCATGAATTTAAATTTTGTCCGGTAGACATGGAGAAATCACTGATGGGATTTCAAGTAGGGTTATATAGCTATCATTTTTGGAGCAACAATTAAACTTTGGGTATTAAATGAAAGCTGGCTTGTTGGAAGGGGAAATAACACATGAAGAAAATTCAGGAGTTGAGTGTGGCTCTTCAGGTGACAGATAATGAAGGCCAGTGATTCTGGGCTTCAAAAGGCTGCAAAAGTCCTGCCAGAAAAGCTTTTATTCTCAGAGGTAGCTAAATCTAGATTCTGAGGCAAACAGCTGAATTTTCCGAGAAAATGTATGTTCCCATCTTCACATTCCAACATTGCTATGGGACTTACATTGCACTGGCTCATGCCAGCAGGTGAACCCACTAGCCTGACAATTCTCTCCAACAACCAAATGCCCTAGACCACAGATCTCACGCATTAACTATCAGGATCACATGAAGGCGTTGTTATACCACAGGTTACTTAGACACACCTCCCGGAATTTCTGATTATGTAAGTCTGGAGTGGGGCCTGGTAATTTGTCTTATCAGCAAATATCCTGCTATTGCTGATGCTGCTAGCCTGGGGACCACACTTTGAGAACCACTAATAAAAATTTGAAGAATAAGAAGGTATACATTAAAGAGAGAAAAAAAAATCATGTAATTCAGCAAAAATATCAGGGTGTGTTTAGAAAGATATTCTTTACAGAATTTTGAAAAGGAGGGCCAAATAATGAAAAAAAGCATAAGAATCCAAATACAGAAGGGTGTCTGGGTGGCTCAGTTGGTTAAGTGTCTGACCTTTGATTTCAGCTTAGGTCATGATCTCATGGTTCATCAGTTTGAGCCCCACATAGGGCTCTGAACTGACAGTGTGGGGCCTGCTTGGGATTCCCTCTCTCTCTCCTTTTCTCTCTCTGCCCTTCCCCAGCTTGTGTTCTCTCTCTCAAAATAAATAAATAAACTATAAAAAATCCCAAAACAGAGGCTAAATTAATAGAATACGTATCTATAACTGGGTAATGCATAATCATCAAAATAATGTTGTATAGTCTTATTTAAAGGGAGAGAAAATAATAGATTATAAATTAGGATAGAAATCGTGGTTCTTTTGAAATAAAAATCTGTCTCTGCTTGTATACATGTACGTACCTAGATATGTGTATAGAATAAGACCAGAAAGACACGTCCCAAAATGTTAACAGCAGTGGTCATCTCTGAGTGGAGGAATTTATGAGTTATAATTATCTTCTTTGGCTTCGTATGTATTTTCGTAGCGTGCCACTAACTACAATTAATTTAAGGTCACACAAGTATCTTTAATATGGATGCAGGTTGTGCATTTGGGTTGGTACAAAAGACAACAACTGGCCTCACCGCCTCACCATTGCTAACCCAGGAGGAAATAGCAAAGGCATTTTGATTGATTAAATTTTCCCCAGAAGACTGGCTGTATTGCTGTGCTCTTTGCCACTTTAGGGACACAGAAGACTTCATAAAACACGGAACCCGCTTTATGTTTCGTTGACCTTCCGTTCAGGCAGGAGGATGAAATCCCAAGGGAAGACCTTTGGACAGACTCTCATAACCAAATGCATGCTAACCATGAGTAGCTGGTGTTAATGGCCAGAGGAAATGGAAATAGTCCGGGAAGGGGCCAAAGCCACGTGAAACAGGAAACTAGGCTCCTTGAAGGAAAAGAGGTAGAGACATAACAGAGACAGAGGATGGGGCAAGCAAAGAAACCCAGAGGTGTATGTGTGTGTGTGTGTGGGGGGGTAGATTTAAGGTTCTTGTGGCATTTCAAATTATGTCAGCTTTACTTTCCCACAGAATTGAATTTAGCTGCCAAAAATGAGTCTACTCTTTCTTTCTTTTTTTCTCTTTCAAAATAGTATTAAATTTATTTCAACAGTCTGTCTGAGCTATTCAGTTTTGTTATGAGCTGATGAAAACCCATCATCAGCCAATGGCAGACTCTGCCTTTCCCTCACTCCAATTTGAGGCCCGAGTACAAGCAGCTAAAGCATTCATGTCAAAAGTCAGGTGTGTCAAAGGCAAGTCTTCCTCCACTAAGATTAAAACTTGGCCTCTATTCCTACAGCCCAGAGTCACCCATCAAGAAATTCACTTTCTTGTCACCTTTCCAAGTGAAGAGCCGTTCATTCCATCAGAAAGGTGTGTTAATGTCCCTGAAGCCAGACACACTCTGGCTCTGATCTCATCTGTCCCCACAGGGTAATCAGCGCCAGACTTGATCCGAACTTGACCAAAAGGCCATAGGGAGTAGTGATGGTTGCCAGGCTCATTCTCTGAACTGCGCTTTCCTTGTACGCGATTGAGATTTCAGCAGGGATTTTTCCAAAAATCTACAGCCTTTATCTCCTGGCCACTGTCACCATATGGCACTTTTAGTCTGCTCTACTGGAATCTAACAAAGTGCAGTGTTTGGTACTTGCCTTAGAAACGCGGGGTAAGTTATAATGCTGATAATTGAACCCCAGCCTATGCCCACAGATTCTGAGTCCCTGGAGACAGGAACAGACCATCTGGACTTTGGAAGGATACCCTCAGGTGACCCTGAAGCAACTAAATTCTGAATACCACTGACAAAATGGCTAAGCATCTGAGCATCCAATTCAGATGGTTCTAGGACTTGCTACTTTTGTGCATTTGGGAAAATCGCTCTCTCAGAACCTCGGGTTCCTAATCTGTAAAACCAGGATAATAATACCTGAGTTTTTCTTACAGTTGTGGGATTCAACTATATGTAAACCACTCCAGCACATAACAAGTCAATAAATGTTAGTTATTATTATTTACTCTGATGATAATCTTATTTGCATACGTGGCAGCTTGGTGAAGAAATCATGGATTTAGGGTAAAACTGAATTCAAATTCTACCTTTGATATGTGTGACTTGCAAGAGACTAGGACAAAACCCTTTAAAAAACAGTATTGACTGAGTGTCTATCATATGGCAAGTGCTATTCTAAAAATTTCTTTTTACATTTTATTTATTTTTTTTAACGTTTTATTTATTTTTGAGACAGGGAGAGACAGAGCATGAACAGGGGAGGGTCAGAGAGAGGGAGACACAGAATCTGAAACAGGCTCCAGGCTCTGAGCTGTCAGCACAGAGCCTGACGCGGGGCTCGAACTCACAGACCAGGAGATCATGACCTGAGTGGAAGTCGGCTGCTTAACCGACTGAGCCACCCAGGCGCCCCACAGTTTATTTATTTTTGATAGAGAGAGACAGAGCACAAGTGGGGGAGGGGCAGAGAGAGAGGGAGACACAGAATCCAAAGCAAGCTCCAGGCTCCTAGCTGTCAGCACAGAGCCCGACACGGGGCTCGATCTCACAAACCGCAAGATCAGGACCTGAGCCGAGGTCGGACCCTTAACCGACTGAGCCACCCAGGCACTCCTGGCAAGTACTATTCTAAATCCTTGGCAGGTATTTATGAATGAGATAAAGATGTTGCTTACTATCATGGTGCTTCTGATCTAGCAATGGAAACAAGTAAATAACAGAACATGCTCACAGACACATACACACATAACAGAATAATTGCAGAGTTTGAAAAACCTATGGACGGTTGCCTGGGTGGCTCAGTCAGTTTAGCGTCCAACTCGGTTTTGGCTCAGGTCATGATCTCATGGTCATGGGATCAAGCCCCCTGTGGGGCTCAGTGCTGAGCATGGAACCTGCTTAAGAGTTTCTCCCTCTGCCCTTCCCCCACTTGCTTTCAGGCACACAAACATAGTCTGCTTCTTTGGGTCTGTCTATATATATATCAAAAGAAAGAAAGAAAGAAAGAAAGAAAGAAAGAAAGAAAGAAAGAAAGAAAGAGAAAGAAAGAGAAAGAAAAAAAAAGAAAACTATGAAGAAAATAAAGCAGATATTTGAATAGAAAGTTCTAGAAGTAGATGGGAGATAATTTTGGATATGTTGCCCAAAGTATTCTCTAAGAAGTTCCCATTTGAACAGCTCCTGAATGACAAGAAGGACACAGCCACATGGATGAAGATATTTGGTACATATATCCGACATGGCTTATCACAGGTGATGCTAACCTTGACCACTTGGTTAAGGTAGTATTTGCCAGGTTTCTACTCTATAAAAGTATGATTTTCCTATATTTGATTCTATGGAAGTATGTGACTAGATTCAGCTCACTTCTTCTAGCAATATCATACTACAAGGAAACCCTCATTCCAATGGCAAACAGGTATGAACAGTTCAACAAGAAAAAGGGTTAGAAAAGGGATGTAAACTTACAGAACAAAATTCCTATCCCGAATTACACTTTGGATGATCTTAAATTTATAGAAGATAAACATTTGACTGCATGATCATCATAAAGCCGCAGACAAGCTATTTCCTGATCTTGTTGAGGCTTGCTAAAGTGGAAATCCTTGTCATTCTTAACGTTTCTTTATTTCATGCCATCAATTCATGTGAAATGATGTCTTCCTTCTGTTCAGTGCTTACTTAGGACATAGTTGAGCAAACCACAAATTTGGTCTTTGCCCAGAGTAGGCATCCAGATGTCACCTGCATGCATAGCAGAAACCAGGTGAAACAGGTAGACAGTTAAGAAAAATGGAGTAAAACTCACAGAAACCAAAATCTAACTCATGAATGTGATTCGGTTCCAATCCAGCCCTATAGTTTTGAAAAATTCTGAACAGCTTTTTTCCCTCGACTAAAGAAATATATTTTACAACTACTAGATCAATGGTTCTCAGACTTTCGAGTATACTGGAATTTCCTGGAGGACCTGTTTAAAGCACAGATTTCTGAGCCATACCCCAGAGTCATTGAATCAGAAGCTCTGGGGTAGGGCCAAAGAATTTAGAGTTCCAGTAAGTTCCCAGGTGATGCTGATTCTGCTCACACTTTTGGATAATCATTGTCCTAGATAAATCATTGGATTCTAAAGCTTTTTATTGAAAAAAAAAAACAAAACAAAAATGAGAACTCTGATTTTGGTGTGTTTACATTTTTATAGGTTATAGTTTTTAAGAAGGTATATGTGATTGGATGATGTTTGGAAATAAGGGTGGTAAAAGTCAAAAGCCCACTCTCAGCTTGGGACAACTCTTAGGGCCAACCCTGTGTCTGAGTTCACCGTGAGTTTAGATAGGGCCTAGGTTGTGATGGGGCTCAGGACGTACTACCTCAAGATACGGCACCTTGGCATACTGAATGTTTTAAACAGAGTTTGAGAGGATGACAGAAGCAGAAGGATCCCTTTGACCTCCTCCTCCCTTCATTCTTTTGCCCTGAAGCAGGTTGTAAAACCCTTCTGTGAGAAGTACCTTCCCTCTGGAGACAATGGGACATCAAAAAGATTCCAAACAAATAGGACTTGCTGAGTTTCCCACAGTTTACCACAATTAACTCATGTCCCCCCAGTGACCATGCATTCTTTGTAAAATCTAACATAAAATGACATTAGTCTGGAGGTGCCTGGGTGGCTCAGTTGGCTGAACGTCCAACTCTTGATTTCAGCTCAGGTCATGGTCCCAGAGTCCATGGGTTTGAGCCCCACATTGGGCTCCGCACTGATCCTAGAACCTGTTTGGGATTCTCTCTCGTGCTCTCTCTCACTCTCGCTCTCTCTCCCTCTCCCTCTGCCTTTCTCTTCACTCACACTCTCTCCCTATTTTTTTAAAGATGTTTATAATGTTTGGTTTTTATATATATTTGAGAGAGAGAGAGAGAGAGAGAGAGAGAGAGAGAGAGAAGGGGAGGGGCAGAGAGAAAAAGGCAGAGAATCCCAAGCAGGCTCTGTGCAGGCAGTGCAGAGCCTGATGCAGGGCTCAATCTCAGGAACCAGTGAGCTCATGACCTGAGCCGAAATCAAGAACTGGACACTTAACTGACCACGCCACCCAGGCGCTCCTCTCTCTCTTTCTAAAATACAAAAATAAAAATAAATAAAAAATAAAAATAAATAAGAACCTCAGTCTGATTCTTTGGGCCTTTATTTCCTAATGAGGTCTCCTGTGTCCCATAAAACTTAAATAAGTTTGCATGCTTTTCTCCTGCTAGTGTGTCTTTGTCCAGTTTAAAGTTCAGATGCAGCCGGGGACACTAAGAGATGCGAGTACAGTTTTCTCCTTCTCTACAGCTGCAGCTGCTTTGTGGTTCAGCTTCCGTCTCTGCCCCGCACTGCTTCTCTTCACTCCCCGAAACATGCTGGTCTCCAGAGTTCTCCCCTACTATCTGCTTTCTGCCTGGAAACATCTGCCTCGGCCTAGGGGTGAAAACTGGCCAACACTTGAATGGGTTGGCGGTGACGGTATTTTGTGTGTTTGTTGCTTCGCGTTTAAGGTTGCACAGACGCCAAATTCCTGCAACCCTGACAAGAAGCAATTGTGGTCACTCAATTACTACATAAATTCATCTGCATAGATCATCCCAGTTTGACTCGAAACAGGCTGAGTCAGGATTCTTAGACGGTGGTATCATTTCACTCATATTAGATAGCGTGGCAAAACACAATACATTTCGCAGATTGCTATAAACTTCTCCTCTCCACTGCCAACTTCGCTTTGTATAAACATTTGGCCAGTTTGATAATAGATCTTTCATTACCAAAAAAAGGAAAAAGAAAGTTTATGGAAAACTTCAGGTAATAGAGAATCTATAAAATCAATCTATTTTTTTTAATGTTATTTATTTTTGAGAGGGAGAGAGAGACAGAGAAGAAGCAGGGAAGGGGCAAAGAGAAAGACACAGAATCTGAAGCAGGCTCAGGCTCCAAGCTGACCGCACGGAGCCTGACGCGGGGCTCAAACTCACAAACTGCGAGATCATGACCTGAGCCCAAGTCAGGTGCTTAACCGACTGAGCCACCCAGGCACCCCAATCTCTTTTTTAAAACATGAAAAACATTTTAATGTTCTAAACAACTACTGCTTTGTCCATCCTTCTCCCCAGTACATACATTTCACCATTCACTTGGTTAGAGAATTTAGTTTGTGTTTTTAATTGCATTCAGGATGTTTATAATTTGCCTTTCAAAGATACTTTGGCCTATTAAAAATGCTTTTTCCTATGCCAGCCAGTGTGACCTGTGTGTGACCACCAACCTCCCTAGAGAAGGAACTGACTTTTGCTGTTTTTCCGTCTTTCTCATTTTTTCCCTGAAAGCAGGTATCACATCTGTCACTACTTGGCCACAGTAGACTGTGCTAATTAACTTATAAATTATGTTCATGTGCACTGCTTCTCTCCTGTGAGGCAGGCCTATTTGTTTGTTATGTTACATCAGAACAGGGTTAAAGAGGGCCACTGATTTTGCATAAACACTGACCTAAATGTTTGGACACTGGAAAGCATGTACTGTTTCTTTGTATTCCCCACTGTGCTTTTCTGTAACTGGGGGGCCACGTGCACTCGTTGAATGATCTGAATAGTCAAGGGAGGTATCTTTGTACACATCGTAGGGCAGTTTAGGGAGCAAAAGAGGTGAGCTTCAAGGCCATGAGAAACATGTAATCACTGAGGATTTGGGGAACAAGAATTTGACCATATCTTTTTTCCCCATTACTTACCAAATTTTACTACCCCCTGGCCCATCCTTCAAAGCGTTTTGCTTTGAGTTGGCTAATAGAGATCTGGCTGAAGCACATAGCCTTCCAGCCTGTTCAGGATTTGAGAATAGTGACTATATTTCCTCTTCAAATGAACAGATTTGAAGCATAAAAATTTCATCCTTTGGGAAGGCATTGGCCATGGGTGGAGGGCCCAAGATACACAATGGAAAATATAAACATAAGTACAATTAGACTTTAGCTGCATCCTAAAGAACAAATAAGAGAGTGATCTTTTTTTTTTCAACGTTTTTTTTTTATTTTTTTTATTTATTTTTGGGACAGAGAGAAACAGAGCATGAACGGGGGAGGGGCAGAGAGAGAGAGGGAGACACAGAATCGGAAACAGGCTCCAGGCTCCGAGCCATCAGCCCAGAGCCTGACGCGGGGCTCGAACTCACGGACCGCGAGATCGTGACCTGGCTGAAGTCGGACGCTTAACCGACTGCGCCACCCAAGCGCCCCAAGAGAGTGATCTTGATGTACCCCTTGCCCTAACCCAATCCAGGCAGTACCGCAGCACTAATAGGCCAAAATGGGAAGGTTCAAAGAGCTTGCCTAATTCCATTTGGATTTAATGATAATTTACTTGAGAATCAATCTTTTCCTGCCCAGGTATGTTTCAGTGCTCATTGAATTAATCTTTTTAAGAAAGGATTAACAGATGTAGATACAAGTATTCATCAAGGCTAATTTTGAAACACCAATTGTCATATTCAACAAGCGTTCTATCAGTTGAAGTTGTGTATCAAATACAATCTCCAAATTGAGTGATAATAAAATGTGAAAGTCCTCAATATAATTCACCTGAGTTAGCAAATTCTTATTTATGATGTACCATATTAAAAAAAAAAAGTTCATGCAGTGTAGTAGAGTGTGGTCTGAGCTGAACGAGGAACCTGCTAGATAAACAAAGATGAATCATCCAGGCTCTCTATACCTCTAAAACTTCATTTCAAAATTGGAAATAATCATAGCTACTCTAATTTCATTGCCTTATTTTAAGAATTAATATAATAGAGCCTTTGAAATATTAGGCAAGAGCTATGGAACTATACTAAGGCAAATATCAAATAATCTACTCATATGGTTTTATATAAAACTATAAAACCAGAGAATTTGATCACATACAAAAATACACATTTTGCAAATTTTTACCTAAAAATATTTCTTACATACATGAAATTTCCTTGCAGTTATATTTTTCCACTCTAAAGATTTCCCCTATTTGAGCATCAAGTACCTCTGATGTTCTTGGTGAGTTAGCAGTAAATGAGACAGTAAGGCTTCGTCTTCAATAATAAATAAATAATTGAAATTGACCTTATTGCAGAAACTACCCAAACCTGAGTGCTGTAAATATTTTTTAACATTTTGATGACTTTGAAAGTATAACATTGAATCTATTTAGCCACCAAATAAAATCAATACATTGCTTTTCCAATGATCACGTACACAGAAAAATGTAAGCATCTATAGAAGTGTGAACTTCCTAGGAGTCTATAACTATTTCAAAAGATAAAGTTTAAAAAAAAAACAAAGACAAAAGAAAAACTCAAGTATTGTAATACTTGAGAGTGCCATCTTGAAGTGAAGATATATCAAATATTTTAATGGAGTACATATATATATATATATATATATATATATATATATATATATATGCTAATGTTACCACATTAACAAAGGACATTTCCAGGGATGGGGCATCAAATTAGGCTAATTTGTCCAATGGAATGTAAGCAAGCTTTTAAAAGGAGTTGTTCATGTTTAACATTTAGTTCTAACACATTTCATCTGGGTGAATCTCTGAGATTTAGAGGCAAGGAGAAAATAAGTACTCTTGTTTCTTTATTCTTTTTTTTATTTAAAACATCTATTTTCCTAGTTGTATCATGTTTATTCTTTTTGATAGTGATTAATGTGAAAGGTGGTTACTAGGATCTTCATGATTAAATGTGGTATTTGTGGTACTTGAGGATAGAAGAACGCCTTCGTAGCTATTTTTGGCAAAATTCCTTGTATAAAAGGATGCTTAATGTGAATTTTCTTACTGTCTTATTGTTTGGACTGAAAAATGAAACAAATACACAGTACTCACCCATTCCAAAGTATACTATTAGCTCATTTAGGCATAAGATTGAATTAGTTTTGTCATTTTATCACCATCCTATTGTTGTTAGTGTTAAGCTTGAACAAAACCAGAGTATATGATACCCTGTTTATTAATCATTAAAACTTGGTTTTGCTGCCCTTTGTTCATCTTCCATATTGAAGACATTATAAAGGGTGACTAGAGATAGAAAATCCAGATGAAGAGCTACATAGGAGCAAATTTCAGTCCACAAACAGCAAGACTAAAGAACAAGCTTCCCATGAACCAGATATGGGGGAGATCTAGGCAGTTGACATCCAATGCTAACAGGAGATAGGCAGCTGAAAGTGCAGAACTACCAGAAGGGGACACTTAAAATAGGCTTGTCAGAAAATATCTTTCTGTGTCGAACGTTAGTAAGAGGATTCCTCTAGAGATATATCAGCAACCCACAAAAGGGTCCACCTCCCAGTGGGCTTACACCATCAGAGAAATACCAGGCATGACTTTTCCTGCACCTTCCCTCATCTTTAGTCACCCTCTGCTTAACCCTGTGGGGTCCTGAAGCAGAGGCAAGGAACAAAAGAAGAGATTGAATGAGGCAGCCAACTCTTCATTTATGTGTGGTGTAAATTTCCAAGGTTGAATCTGGCTTCGCCCAATGATGAGTACATAGAAAGTGCTCCATAAATAAAAATATAATTACTTTTTCGCTTTCCTTTTTCTATTATCTTATGCCAATGCCTTCCCTCTATACAACTCCTCAACACCAATGTTATTTTTCTCATCCTTATTAATTTTCTACTTTGATAAAGGGAACCACTCAAGTGGTATCATTGAGCCCTCTCAAAGTATTAGTGCCTTTCTAAATATCTGGGTAAATTTTATGAAGACCATAAATCTTATGAGAGAACTGAGCTTGAATGAGAAGCACTGAGTCAAGGAACAAAGAAAGAGTTGGAAAGGAATTTCTTAAATGAAAGAATGGGCCAGGAGCCATACAGACCCAAGTAGACTTAAGACCTGACTTTGCAATTAATGGTCTTTCTGTTCTTATTTTGAGTAGTTTTAAACCTATTTTGGCCGCAGTTCCTACCTACTATGCTACTGTGGGACTTCAAAAGTACATGTAAATGTTACTGGTTAAGAAGACCTCCACATATTGCTGCCAACATGGTTACCATCGACATTGTCCACATCTTCAGAATCCAAATATTAATGATACATTCTTGGCAGAGAAGAGAAAATGTGTGCTTTGTAAGTTAATATTTATGAAGCTCAACAAATACTAAAAGCTACTGGAGGAATGAATAAGACATGATATTTCAGAAGAAATATCAACCTGTGGTCATGCTATTGAATGGTGGAGGAGTACTCTTCAGAAAAACTGTGAAAGAGACAACCATGTCCATAATTATAACCCTCCCTTTTTTTCCTCCTTTCCCTCATTTTAGGTATTAAGGTCCTTTGGAGACATTAAATCTTTCTCTGGGATAAATAATTTGGCCAAATAATTCTGCTGAAGATATAATAATGGTGGAACTTGCAGTATGATCCTGCCCATAATATTTGGGTTTAATTAAAAAAAAAAACAACTGATTTCTAAGTTAAAAGTTTCAAATTTTAATCATGTAACGTGGTCATTTGCAAGGCAGCTGAGGATGTGTTATAGAAGGAGAGCTTTTCTTTGAATCTAAAGTTGTTGGAACAGTATTCACTTGCTTTGACCTCCAATAAGGCAAATCCCTGTTTAAAGCTTTGTTAAAAAGACTTATAGTCCCCCAGTTAAAATCCATCCTTCGTTTGTCCTTGGTCACAAAATCCTGATTTTATACTAGTTCCCTGTGTGCCCCAACCAAAACCTACCTTTCCCACCTCTCTTGCATGAACAGGTGAATGAGTAGTAAGTGGAAGCTATTTGGTGAGACTATGCAGGAAGGCTCCTCAAGAGGAGAATGGATGGGTATTTCTGCACCCCCCCTTACCACCCTCTTCCTGCTTCTCTGCCTAAAACTCCATTGTGGTAGCTGGAGTAACAACAGCTATAAAATCATTTTAAGGACCAAAATCATGTATTAAAAATGGTAGAACAATAATAAATTTCTAAGATATGGACCCACCATACTTGCCCTTGACTAATTATTTTTAAGTTCCTTTTGTGTGATATAAAAATAAATGTCTACCTTGATTAAGCCATTGCTATGTCTGAACTGCAACCCCTAGCTGATAGAAGCATTTTACCTATATGCAATGTGTAGTGTCACAATCAGAGCTGACTTAGACGGAAAATCTAGAGGTCTAATCGATGAATATGGAAACAGGCTAAGCGATAAGACTGAGCTACAGAGGTTGTTCATATAAGACACTGTATCAGGGTGTCTAATCAGTTCTGTGTGGCATAGTAATCTAGGCAGCCAAGAAACATGCAGGAGACTGGCTGGCAGTAACCATGGTTACTGAAAATGTGACTCTGCATAAAAACCTGCTGACAAAGAGTAGAATCTTGATCAGATGTAGTGGATTGAAGAGAACCACAAATTATTTGAGGCACTGAGGGATCCATATTCTTAAATCTGGGCAGGCACTTTGACTGCTTTAACTGATAGAATGCAACAGAAATTATGCCTTGTAGTTTGAGTCATCATTCTTAAGAAACTGGCAAATTTTACTCCCTAACTTCTAGAAGGCTTATTCTCTGAACCAGAGCCACCATATAGGAAATGTAACTACTCCACTGAAGACACCTTGTGGGGGGGATTCAGAATGATATAGAGAGGGAGAGGAGCCCAGCCCAGCCTTTCAGCCAGGGAATCACCCCTACAATGAACCAGGTAAATGAATGACGCCACCTTGGACCTTCCAGGCCAGATCAGCTGCCAACTGAATACCAAATCAAAGTCATGTGGAACAGAATTGCCCCGCAAAGCCATGTCCAAATCCCTGACCCACAAAATCATGAACTATGATAAAATAGTTGTTGTTTCAATCCATTAAGATTTGGGGCTATTTTAAATGCAGTAAGAGAAAACTGTAAGTGAATCAGCAAGGGCTAAGTTCAAGAGCTAAGACTCAAGAAAGGACAAGAGATCTCCCTGAGGACACCCGAGAACTACTAAAAATATAAAAAATATAATTCTATTTGGTCCAGACCTGTGGAGGAGAAGCATTTTCATTGTGGGATACATACATATTCTTTTTAGTTAATTAGCTTATAAGACTCTAGATCTTAGATCGAATAAAGCTCATATAAATAAGTGGGAAAGAAAAATACAAGAACCTAACACAAGAATCCAAAGTCTGAGAACATAATAACGAGCTCCACAGACCCAAGGAATGAAATTCTCCAAGAAATGGATGAAGGATTGAGAGTTGGCCAATGGAAGTTAGTAGTAGATTCAGCGGTAGGGATGCATCAAGGGCTGAGGTAGAAAAAAAGAGGCAAGTATTCAGGTATCAGGGTGGAGTGTTATCAGCAAATTGAGTGTAAATTCAGTTATATTAGTAAGAACTGAATTGTCATGAGAAAAGGGAAGGAGAGAGTTGAGGAACCACCAAGCAACTAGTACAAGAAATCAAGAAAGTACGAAAGTGACCAGTGAAACTGACTGAGTTGCTATACCTTACAACTTCCACTCTCCCTACTCACTGACTTTGGCAGATGTAAGACGACTTTTTGCCTGGTTCAAGTATTTTGTACCTATTTGCAAGATGAACTCTAGGGAAGTTATGATGCCAACTACCGTTGGTAAAGGTGTGCCCAGTGGAATCCTCAAAAAATCGGAAGATGAAACAGCAAAGTAAGGAACCAAATGTTTTCTCATGACATCCTAGGAAAGAATAATTGCCAGAGGCTGTGAGCAAGGTGGTAGACTGAGGCTGCAGAGAGATTTCCAGGAACATGAAATGCACATCATCTGGGCTCATAGATATCAACAGAGAGGCTCGTGATTGAAAGTTACTTTTCAAAACAGAAAAAAAAATATTATAAAGATACAGAAATATTTAACAGAATGTGAAGGCAGGTAAGTGGCTAAACTTGGAGATGGAAAGCCTGTAGGAACCCAGATGGCACCTACTGTGTCCTGACCTTCTCTCTCTCCACCTGTTTTATTCCTCCCCCCCTGCCCTGAGTTAGTTGGTTTTCCTTCTGTTGGCAGGTAAGACTGCCATCACACAGCCCCTGGGCTCCCATCTTCTCTACTTGACAGATGGGCTGCCTTTAAGTCTCAATCCCGGGTTTCCAGGAGAAAGACCAAAGGAAGATAATTTAAGTTTTATGTCCACACTGATCTACTGTATTCAGAATGACCCAGTCGCATATATATACATGGCTGCTATAGACCCAACTCTGCAGGCAGGATGAGCAGTCCTGAGAGAATGCTTATGATTTGGGCATAGGGCTTAAAGTGGTGGTCTGCAATATTATATATGAGATTCTCTATCGTGCCACCATAAACACTATCATTTAGGAGATCTATGCCATCTTAACAGGTATGAAATCTTGCAATGACATTTAAAATCTATATGAACATCAAGTACAGTCTCAGCAATGTTTACTTCGTATTATTTCTTGGATTGCTTTCCATAGGTGCACAAAATGTCTAAACTATCCTACCGAATTACCTGTGATGAAGGATTGTTTTGTCCAATTCTTTGGTCTTTTGTTTTTCTTCTCTCTCAGCTGACTTCCATGCTGCAGGCTTTCTTTTCTTTTTTCTTTCTTTTTTTTTCAAATTATTTGAGAGAATGATCAAATTGGAAAACATGAAAAACAATGTATTGCTTTGTTTCAACTTTATATACCTTTATTGTAATCCATATGTAGAAATAGGCCCCTGGATTTATTGTATTTCCTAAACTAAAAGGCTTGTTTTTAATTTTAGACACTTCCATATGGGTCTAAAAAAGGATTATATTAGTCCATTTGTAAGAAAAGTTTCTTTTCCAAAACCACTTAAACTACTGTGTGCTTTTACTGCAGTGTTCACAGTAAAGACAACTTCAGAGTCATTTACCTCACCCTGATGTGGTTCTATAAATCTGCACATAGCTATTACCTTTGTAACCCAAGAGGCTGTCCCAGTGAATCAGCTTTGGTCGTTTATTTGGAATAGTACCACTGGCTATGTCATTTGGGCTTTCATGTGGTTCTGTATATGTCATTGTTGAAATGCCTCACCTTGCTTTGTTCTGCCTGTTGGAGTAGAAACTAACCAAGCAAAGGTTGGACAAGATTACCCAAGATGATTCACGCGTAGTGTAATGGTTTGAGAGGTGGGTGTTTTTGTACGTGTGAATGCCAAAGACATTTGTAGCCATGATGGATGTACTGAAAAGCAGTTCATTTTTTATTCTAATGGTCACTTTTAGTGTATTAATTCAGCAACCTCATTCAAGTGAGACCCTTCAGTAGGTGTGAGATGTTGGAAAATTCGGGAAAGAAAATAGAGTATGAATGAAGCACCACTTACGATATATTTATTGACCATCAACTATCATATTCTTCTCTACTTGATCATATTCTAGTCTTTTTGTTTTTGCTTTTTTCATAATGAGTTTAGGTTCCTTAGTTGGTTTATGTCTAAGGGACAGGAAGGCTGAAATTTGAAACCCCACCCGGTTCACTGTCCTTTTCCTTTCTGTGAAGGGAAGCTGAAAACTTCAGTAACACCATGTTTCAATTATTTTTATTTTAGACCACATGGGCAGGACTGCTCACCACTGTTTGACAGGATGTTGCTGTGTCTTCTTGGTAGGGGTCCACTGCCCTTCAAAGAGAGAGAATTGGATTCTTTTGACTCTTAAAAAAAAATGTTAGCCACACACACTCAGACAACACCTCACAGGGATATATTTCTGAATGAGAACTTTTGAATGAAGTATGCTTTCTAGTTATTTTCTCTTACCAAAGAAAAGAATATATTACTTCTTGTGAGTTCTAGGAGCTCAACTTCCTAACATTCTGAAAGCTATATAGAACCACAGTTGCTTACCTAAAACTTCTGAGCTCAGAGATAATTCAGAATTCAGAATTTCTCAGATTGAATATACTACATGTTATATAATAGCTGAGATTGATCTGGGAAGAACTATAATAAAGTCCATTAATAATTCTGCAGTGAAATATGTGGGTATTCATAATAAGGAGGATAGACAAAGATTGACAATGCTCTCATGTCAATTCTGGTGAGTTTTCCACAAATCAGTTCAAGCCACAACCGATTTTGCCCCCCTATAAGTTATAAAAGTTTTTGGTTTTCAGGGTTTTTTGGTTTTGTTTTTTGTTTGTTTTTTTTTTTTTTTTGGTTTTTTGTTTGTTTGTTTGTTTGTTTTGATTTAGGAATTACAAGGAGGGGATGCTTTTCCTAAATTCATAGGTTTCAGGCATACTGTAGATACTGACTAAATACTTATGGAAATAATTCACTGGTTGAATGAAGGGTTGACTAGGTATAATAATGTGTAAGTGAGTGAATGGACAGTCTTTCTCTTATAAGTTAGGAAATAAAGAGCACAAAATATTTTATGGTTTAATAAGATCTCTAGACATGAAACCAGAATTTAAAAGGAAAATTGTCCCAAATGAAGTAGGTTATTTATTTTGCTAACCATCACTGCATAGAGCATTTGGGGCCAGGGTACTTAGAGTTCATATTCGATTCTATATATACTCAACCTGCTTGTATCTCTGATTACATTCTTAATCTTTCTTCTTAAAGCTTTGTGTAACCATTAACTACAGGTTACCTTTCAACACAGAAAAAAAAAAAACACAATGATATATAAGAAAGTAGATGGTTACGAGTACAGGCTATTCTTTTACAGACACAGATATTGCTTTGTTGCTTCTTTTAAAGAGATTTTGCCAGCATTTAGTCATACAAAAAAAAAGATCTTTTGGTTTATAAAGTTTGTCATATTCCTTGTCATACTTTCAATTGAAAAGTGTTCTGCACATTTAAGGGGTTGTTATGCTTTGGAGATTTATTTTATTGTATATTTGATACTATTCAGAGAAAGAATATGACTAGAACACAAAAGCACGCTGGAACAAATTGTATATGTTATCTTCACCTTGAAGAATTCTCTCATGCCTCGAACTTGCCTTTCAGCCGACTGCCTGCAAATGAGGACTTCCTCACTGCCTAGTCAGCAGGTGAGTTATTCCAGAGCTACGATCTGTATCTCCAGGTTTCCCAAGGACCTTCTTGAATTATATCTATTGTCTCGGCATATTTACCCATGGTATTCCTTCCCATTCTCAAAAGAATCTTAGTTTGGATGAAAAATTTTATAATTACCTTAATTAATAAAAATTCTTATATAGATATTTTTAAATGTTCATGCTTTCCCAGAAAATTCATCCCTTCTCTCAACCTTATGACTGTATCACATGATGAACATTTCTGGTTGAAGTGACTATATTAAACTCAGTTTTCTAGAGAACAGTTAGCCCTTGAAAGAAAGCATTAGCTTATTTTAATTTTCTTTGTGAAGTGTTTTCCCCCAGTCAGGAAAAAAAAATTTTCTCTTCACCCACAGAGACTCTTAAAATATGTTCTTACCATTTACCAAAGGCTTTCAGTTAAGCACCAATTTCCCCATGGAAACAAAGTCATTGGAACTCTAATAAAAATGAGTATAAGTCCAATGTGACAGAGGAACTGAACACTCCCAAAATGTTTGCATTGCAAGGCCACATGAAAAGGCATCTTCTTTCCTACTCACCAGCATGTTTCAGCATCCCTACAGTCTGCCAAGATTAATAGAGGTGTAAAAGCCATGTGTTCAGCATTGAATTTGTTTATTAAAGAGGGAGGTAGAGAGACATAAGTTCTGGGAAGGAACTGTTGAAAGGTAGGGTTATTCTGTTGCTGATAAAACAGAGAAAAAATAATGTTTCCCACTGGGGAGAAAATAAGGATTAGCTAAACAGATTGATGTTTCCACGTTTATCTACAGGCTATAAGATATGTTTACTAGCATGATAAACGACTAAAACATTCAACAGTGGAAGGGGGGTGGGCAGAATAACAGTAGCATCATTATTTCTTTCTTTCTAAAAAGAAAAATTATTTCGGCTTCCCAAATGCTACTAGATGGCTTCCATCACTGCACCCATATTTCATCATTAAGACTAGAAAATAAACCCATTGGCTAACCTTGGTGGCTCCCAGAAACACATCCATTTACTAATAAACAGATTAATCCCCTTACCTGGAGTGCGAGACAGGTAGATTAACTCTATGGATTTTACCACTAAAACTAACAGAATGAGTCTTTGTCCAAAAGAAGGGAGTTTTCTCAACACGGACTCTACATGGAATCGTTCCAGACCTCACTCCATGTTTGAATCTAGTAGAATTTGCACACGGTACTGGCTGGTAATAACTACTATCTCGTTCACTTCAGAAACACTAGAGCAATGTTCTCCCAATTCCTCTTGGCAGATCCTAAAGCATTTTCATGAACACTGGAACTGCTATGCACTGAAAGTAATGATCAAACAAGACAAAGAAAACAAAACAAACAACAGTACTGCTCCCAAAAGAAGGGACTGCCTTCTCTTTGTTTTAAAATGAGACAAAAATAATGTTTCAACCATCTGGTCTCCCAAGAATCTCATGTCCTTAGGGGTGGCTAGGAAGATACATTGGTAATGTATAGACCGTGATTTATTAACTCACAATTAGGATGTATGGCTTGTTAACTTTAAGTTTACAATCCGAACATGAAACCACAGGGCTATGCAAGAAAATTCCAGACATGTGGTGATCTCAGACGGAGATCTTTTATTTTTTTTTTACTTTTTTTAAAGTTTATTTATTCATTTTGTGAGGGGAGAGGGCAGAGAGAGAAAGAGAGAGAGAGAGAGAGAGAGAGAGAGAGAGAGAGAGACAGAAAGAGAGAATCCCAAGCAGACTCCACACTGTCAGTGCAGAGTCTGATGTGGGGCTCCATCCCATCAACCGTGAGATCATGACCTGAGCTGAAACCAAGAGGTGGACACTTAACCCACTGAGACACACAGGCATCCCTCAGACTGAGATCTTTAGTTAAAACATATCACTTTTTTTAAAGGAGGAAACCAAAGTGAGTCAAAACTGCCCATTCACTAATCTGGAGCCAAGAACTGTGTTCCTCAGTCTACCAAAGCCCTATCCAGGGCTTTCACTCTTTTATGCTTTATTCCAAGAAAGAAAAAGAGAAAAGAAAAAAGAAAATAGTCTGAGTACCAATGTCATGAATATACCAAGTAATCAGGGTAACAAAGAAAAGAAAACAATGTTCACAGCCAGAGAAAAATGCAAAGGTCGCTCCTGGCTGTAAATACAAGAGAGAAAAACTAGAATAGGATGATTTTCTCCTCAGACACAGCAGGGAAATTATCTAAGAGGAAGTCAAAAGTATGCAAATGTGATTGGGTGCTGAATGCAAAGAACTTTGAAACAGATTCTGAGCAGAAGCTGGTGGCTGGGGTCTTAATCAAGCCTTGCTGGATTCCAAGCCAAGGGAAAAGACATTCTTACTTCTCAGACATTTGCAAAGGTTGATGACTATCAGAGAAGGTCAGTAGGTACAGAGGTACTTGCCATTTTATGGCCACATTTCCAGTTCTTCTGCAGAAACTAAAAATACCTCTTACTGGGAAGTCTTTTTTTTTTTTTTTTCCTTCTCTTCCTTTTGCAGGTTTTTGTAGAAAATCCCTATTTCCTTCAGTCTCCTTCAGCCTCAGTAACATCCTGCCTTGGAATGTCGTGCTAACTTTCTTGTCATGTTGCCCAAGAGGAGGGAAAAAAGATATGAATGAGTGCTTTCAGGTGCCTTCAGGCTGGGGTTCAGGTATTTGGAATGTTAGAAACTCTGAGGTGGAAGGAGGTTTAGAGGCTGTTAGCCTAGTGGTTCTCAAGCAGAGGTGGTGACTTTTGTCTCCCACAGAACATTTGGCAAAGTCTGGAGACGTATTTGAGGGGAGTCACAAAGGAATGGGAATTATAGTAGCATCAAGTGGGTAGAGTCCAGGAATGTTACTCAACAGCCTACAATGTAGAGGACAGCCCCCGCAACAAAGAGTTACCCCAATTGACAATGGTATCTAGGTTGAGACACTCTTCTGAAAGATTTTTCTTTATAAAGGAGTGTATGGAGGCTGAGTGATGCTCAGCCCAGTCTTAAGCACTGGTCTCTTGACTCCCCTTCCAGTGTTCTTTTATGTTATAATCAGAACTACTATTTGCTCTGTTAATTCTTGAGGCTGGTCTAGATTTTTCTCTTAAAATGCTCAATATTTTTGAAAGGAATGAACTCTGTTGTGTTCTCTCAATTGGTTAAGTATCTCTAAAAATGGTGCATTCACCTGCCTTAAAAAAAAAAAAACATTTAAGAAAAGTTAAGGAAGCTGAGTTATTCAATAGGCTCTGGATGGCTTCTCATGAGCATCTAGTGACAATGAACCCAGAAAGGCCTATGGGTTTAAGTCACAGACCTAAAACCAATGATATATATGCAATGTATACAGTAAAGTGGTCTTGAATTTAAGAATAGTAATTGAGAAACAACCTCACCTTCTCAAAACAATAGGAATACGGGGTGTTGACTCAAAATCAATCTGCTAGATTTTTCCTAAGGAAACTCTCATAAAGCACAGTACATCTCTTTATTGCTTCTTTTCTGGCTTTCTGTGCAGGGAAGATAAACAGATCAACAGTCTCCATTATGTGAACTTGCAACTCCCCTCTTCCTTGGCCATTATGTACCATCGAAACTATGCGAATTAATTATTCACATAAATAGTGTAATAATTTTTAATTAATTAATTATTGACCAAGTTGCACCCCCCAAAATTTATACTGTGAAAAGCTTCAGAAGATTTTCCAGGGTTTTAGCGACCGTGTGCTTTCCATTATGGTTAAATTGTATAAATGTAAAAGCCTCCCCTCCTGAAAAGGCAGAAACAACATGAATTTCACATATTTGAGCCTTTCTTGAGCCAGGGGCCTTCCAGGTTCTGTTCCAGGGGGAGCAGAGATTTTACCCCAAAACTTGCCTCTTTGGCATATGGATTATTCTACGCTAATTACTTTTAAGAAACACCAGACACAACTCTGAAAATTGAGAAGTAAAAAATATTTATACATATAAGGGGAATCTTGTAAGGATGCCTCTTTCACTGTACCAGCAAGAAGAGGATGACCAAATTTCTTGAAATTCTTATTAATGAAGAAGGCAATGACTTAAATCTGCATAACAACCAGACAGACCCTTGTTTACTGTGCTTTTGGGTTACTTCCCATAACTGCCCCCATATCCCTCAACATCTTTCTTTTGTCTTTAGCTGGTGATGGTATTTAGGATGATAACCTGATTTTTTTCTGGGTATTATTCAGTTTCCCTGGGTTTTCCCCCATATACACAGGAGGTTTACGTGTTATTAAACTTCTGTTTATCTCCTGTTAATTTGTCTTTTATTACATGGGGTGGGGGATGGGATCTCAGCTAAGAGCCTCAAAGGGTAGAGGGAAAATTATTTGTCATTCCCCCACACAGGCTTTAACATATCAAATTAAGGGGACAAAGCAGAATGAATTTTTTCTTCTTTCCTGAGAGTGGCTCCTGAATAATCTCCAATCTTCTTAAAAGAATATAAGTGACCTACATTTTAGCTTTATTTCATTCAGCCTTTATACAAATATGCTGATCATTCATCTGTAATACATGCACATAATAAGTCTCCTTATTAATCTCTTTCCCAATAAGCTACCTGTATTTAATTATTTGTAAGCAGTTCTCTGTAGAAGTCATTAAATTTTTGGAAAACCAGCATTCATATGGTTTCCAAATTTCCTGACTCTTTCTTTTTGAAAAACTCTGTGTAATTTAATCTGTTTCTGCCCCAGTATATAATAAACTGAAGATGGCTCCTGTCACAGTAATTCCAGGAAATGCACAGGCACTGATATTGTGTATCTTGGCCCAAAAATCTTAGGCTTGGCAAGACCAGAGAAAAGAAATTTACTATGGTATCTATTTACAAACCAAATATAGAGTTAAAAATCTACATCCTTATTGATCTCTTATCTCCAAAGAAGCTTTAAATGCTTTCTCTTACATGAATCTCCTTATGTTCTGAAAGTCTACCTATTTTCAAATTCATTTAAGAATTACAGTATTAGAGCTGGTCAGAGACCCTTACTGAAATAAGGGATGTATTGCTATGAAATACATCAAGGGTTATACTATTCAAAGACTGTGTGACTTCTGTACTCCATATATATAATGTGTTGTTTTATTTACCACAACTTGTTAACATCTAATTAAATATCTGTTCTCTCATGATTTATAAGAAATATATATGGTTATTCAGACGAACAAAAGGTATTTCTTACATACATTTGGTCCTCATCCATGATTCCTCGCTCACAGCTCCCAAAACCCTTGGGATTTCCTCAGTGACAAGAGAAAGAACATCCTTTGTTATAATATTTGGTCTTTTTCCCTCTGTTATTAAAAATCCTTCAAAGCCATAAAGGTGCACTGTGTGTGTTATTATTCATAACCATCCCCTTTTCTCTAAAGCTGGATTTATATTAATAAGGTGATTTTTGGAAAGCACCTAAGGATGGAGGCCGGCTGCCAGAGGAACCAACCATGAATACAGGGTTGTAACTTTCAGTACTACCTAATATCTAGGAACATTAGAATATCTAGGAACATTACAAAGGCTAGAGGTTGAATCAATCAACAATGGCCACTGATTTAAAGTGTAATGAAGCTACCATTAAGAAGAAGAGAAGAAGAAGAAGAAGAAGAAGAAGAAGAAGAAGAAGAAGAAGAAGAAGAAGAAGAAGAAGAAGAGGGAGGAGGAGGAGGAGGAGGAGGAGGAGGAGGAGGAGGAGGAGAGGAGAGGAGAAGGAGAAGGAGAAGGAGGAGGAGGAGGAGGAGGAGGAGGAGGAGGAGGAGGAGAAGGAGAAGGAGAAGGAGAAGGAGAAGGAGAAGGAGAAGGAGAAGGAGAAGGAGAGGAAGTAGAAGGAGAAAGGGGCTCAGAGAACTTCCAGCTTTGGAAACCAGAGTGCTTCCTTGTGCTGCCATGCCAGGTCCCAAGATCCATGAGAAGAGAAGCTCCTTAGATCGGAACTTTGACCTATGTATCTCTTCATTGGCTATTGAATTGTGTCTTTTAATATCCCTTGCAATAAATTCAGCAATCCAATGAGCAAACCATTTTCTGAGTTCTGTGAGCCATTCTAGCAAATTAATTGAACCCACAGAGGGTGCCATGGGAACCTCTGATTTATACCCCGTCAATCAGAAGTACAAGTAACAAATTGGACTTGCGACCAGCATCTGAAGTGAAGAGATGGGAATGGTGTTGTGGGTCTGAGTCCTTCACCTGTGGGATCTGATGCTATCTACGGGAGATAGTGTCAACATCAACATCCTGCTGGTGTCTGAGAATTGTTTACTAGATTGAGGATGTCTCCACACATACACACGTGTTGGAATTGGATCCACGAACCCAAAAGAATATCTCAGCTCTAATTCATTCCAGTGTCTAACACATAATAGCACTCAGAAAATTATGTGTTAAATAAATGAATCTGAATCTCCTATTTGATGTCGGGCCCTTCGAGGACAAGACTGATGTTGGTTAATTTGTGATTCTTTAACAAAAAGCACAGTCTTTGGCAAATATTTGGAACTCAGATAAATAATTCCTGAAATGAATTCTGTCCATTAAAAAATAATAATTCTTCTGAGCTTCTGGTTTCCAATATAAGACCTTGCCTTACATAGAAATAATAATTAAGGGGGTGCCTGAGTGGCTCAGTCATTTAAGCAGCTAACTTGATTTTGGCTCAGGTCATGATCTCACGGTTGTTGAGTTCGAGCCTTGCGTTTGGCTGGCTTGAGATCCTATCTCTACATCTCTCTCTGTCCCTCCTCATCTCTCTCTCTCTCTCTCTCTCTCTCTCTCTCTCTCTCTCAAAATAAATAAATCAACATAAAAAAAGAAAAAAATTAATTAAGAAAATGTTTACACAGTTAAAACCATTAAACAATGATAGATTTATTTTATCTTTTTTTGTTTCCAAAATATTACATGGCATCTCAGTTCAAGTGCCACCTTTGGAATGGCATCCCTCTTCATACTTACTTCATTCAGCACATCGAGCCTAGGGTTAGGCTTCCTTGGTTCAAGTCAAATCCCTGAAAGTAGAAAGGAGTTAATGTAGCCAACGTGCACTTAGTCTGTGGCACACAATAAATGCTATACGGATTAGCCATAATTCCCAAAGCCTTCTGCGCAATTTTCTGACAGCGGCATGAACGGATAATTACCAGACAGTTCCCACATTTACACTGTGAACTCCAGGAGGATCATTTAATGAAGCATTTTCCCGTTTTACCTTCAGCATCTTGGTTGGTGTCTGAAATTCTGCACCCGTCGTTCCACGCACCAAACGTTCACTGAGCTCTTATGCACCAGCTCTGTTCCGGGCTTTTAAATACAAAGAAAAATCAGTGCGGAACACGTGCCCTTGCAAAGTTCACAATGAACAGTTGCGGCAGAGAAGCAAATAGATGAAACTAAAGAGAGGCAACAAATGCTAAATGAAAACGAACGTGGCCCTGTGGGAGCAACGTGTGCGCAGCTCCGCCTGTGGGGTGGCATGGGTGAGGGTGGGGGAGTGACGAGGCCAGTGGAGGGGCGGGAAAGAGATGGGTCAGGCACAGATGCCAAGGAGGTAGCAGCTGAATTGAGTCATTAGGGATTACAGGAGGAGAAAAAGGAGTGATCGTTGGAGTTTTGCTTTGAATTTTTGGCAGCTGGAGCTTCTGGTGGGGGAGGGGAAAGGCCACGTCTCCAGCCACCTAGATACGCTGTTAACCACTAACAGGTATGTTCAAACCTACAGATGCGAAAGAGCATGACTCATTTCAAAAATCCTATTTCCCAGCAAACAAGCAAACAAACAAACCGAGTGACTCGTAGCAATTTGTGATGAGTAAAGATCATTAAATGTATGTTCTTGCTTTTCGTTTTTTAATGCTCGCCCGTAGCACACATTTGTCCGTTCACCCGCCTTCCACGTTCTTCTTCAGGATCCTAGTCGACATTTGAGTCTATTCTGTCATCATGTTCACACACCAAAAATCACTTTGGGCATCTCCCGTTAGATACATCCTAATGATCACACCCGGCTTTCCAAACTCTTGCCTGTGATCATAACATCTTTAACACTTTTAAGATTCAGTGCATAATTTTAAGGCAGTTAGAAGTACGTCAGTGCTTTCTGTTTCCTGTTTGTTAAAGCGTGTACTTAACATTTGTTTCCTTAATTCAAAATGTATCGGTTGAAGTTCAGGGGCGTCTTTTTAAAATCAGGTGGAAGCTTTAGACAAACAGCTTATTCCACGCCTGGGTGATGGTCCATTTCTGCGTATGAATTGATCACACCAACCTTTCCAGGCTGTGAAAGTGCTGCTTTATTTGAGATACTATTTCATTTAATTGCCTGGCTTGGCATCTGAGAAGACACCCCTCTCTATACAAAATAACGCTTTGTTTCAATGCTGTATAATCTTTCAGAAGAGTTTGTTTTTGTTTTTGTTTTTTTTATTCAACAACAAGGGACCCAAATTTCAGGTCCAGTTTAACCGAGTGAGTTATTTTATTAGTCAAGTTCCAATCAGGAGAGAGAAACCACATAGCAATTTAAACAGGAAAAGCTAAATTTAAAGAATTGCTAGCTATCGCAGTGGAATAAAATTATAAAGGAGAAAGAGACAACTCTAAGGAATATTCGCAGGCTCAGGGAGAATGCCCAAGCGAGGACCAACCTGGAAAGCAGAACAGGGGTTGGAGGGGATGCCCACGGCTGAGACTCAGATCTTATTGGACAGGGTGGGCTTGCGGTTGCAGTGGATGGTGGATAAGTTCCCTGGACACCCAGACCAGAGCTAGTCAAGCCAGTGGGCAAGCAGGGAGCATCCTTCTGGGATACAGGCCGGCCGAGGCTCAGGTGTCTGTACAGGAGGATTGGGGGGTGTTGGGAGTTGGCTCACTAACAGGATGCTGCAAGGCCTGTTGTGATGGGCTGATTTGGGAGGGTCACTGAAGAGATCACGAGACTGGGCCCCCGGCCACAAACTCTTTGAGGAGGATTGTACACGCTAGAGTGGAGTACCTCTAGCAAGAGTACGTGGGAAGCACAACAAAACAAAAAAAGGGGGTAGCACACGAGAACCAGGAATAGAATCCAGTGTTCCATCAGTGTTTCTACTGCAAGCTTTACATTGTGGTCCTTGCAAAGAATACACACTCAAGCCTCCATCCCAAATCTGTATTTTGCTTGTGAACTCACTGAGATCTAGGAATTTGTTACTGAACCATAACCTAGCCCAGATTTGTAAGCAGGAGAATAACCTAATCAGATTTGTTTTCAGAAAGATGATTTGTCCAAATAAATGTTAAGCTCATTTTAGTAAAGACGAATTGAATTAAAATAGGAACAAATCTCAACAATACATATTGTTAAACTAATCTCTACATGATGTTACAGTACTGTTGAGCTCTGATGAGAGCAGTGTCAATGAAACAGTGTGAATAATTGAGAAATTTTACTCGACATAAATTCAGAAATTTAAAAGTTCACGAATTATCTTGTAGGTAATATAAAAGTCATGTGTGTTTGTGACTTTTATTATTATTTTTTTTTTGGCATTTTGACCTCTCCTAATGAACACTAAAGCACATTCACAAACACGGTGGCAGTTGAAATAAGTTCCCGGTGTTGCTGAGGTTTATGATAATAGGAACAAGTGATGTTTGAGAATGATCATCACAGGGCAACATGGTTGTACACATTGGTGACTGCTTGAGAATGTCCATAGATTCTCATCATGCAACTGCACATGTGTTATTTCTAGGCACTGTTACACAGAGTCATCATTTATTTCTTGTTCAAAACCACACTGCCTTGGCACAAATGCGATTCTATTATTAATTGCCAACGTGGTCACTGAGATCTGGAAGAATTAAGGAACCTTTCATTCTCTTTATTTTTTTTCTCTTTTTTCTTTATTTCTCTTTTTCTCTTTCTCTTTCTTTCCTTCTCTTTCTTTCTTTTTCTTCTTTCTCTCTTCTTTCTCTCCCTTTCTTTCTTTCTTTCTTTCTTTCTTTCTTTCTTTCTTTCTTTCTTTCTTTCTTTCTTTCTTTCTTTCTTTCTTTTCTTCCCTCCCACCCTTCCTCCCTCTCTCTCTTTCTTTCTCTTTCTTTCCTTCTCTTCTCTCCTCTTCTCTCTTCTTCTCTTCTCTTCTCTTCTCTTCTCTTCTCTTCTTCCTTCTCTTTCTTCTCAAACAAGGGTCTTTTCTAAGGTCAAGGAGATACAAACACCTGAGAAAGGAATCTCATTGCCAATGCCTGGCACATGAGAGGTGGGCAAGTATTACCCATATTTTTATCATTACTTCAAATCACTCACAGATATGATTTGCCTTACTGTCACAGAAGTACTCCAAGACAATTATTGTTTTCATAAAACAGAAACTTTGCTGCATAATTGCAACAATTTATGATTTGATGAAATTAATAAATGCTAATTCCATGAATGTTCCTTTTGTGTCCTTTACCTTTGTTTTTCTATGTGTTAAGGTTTATTTCTCTGTTGCCCTTCTAAGTTGAAATTCTGAACCAGTAGTTTCAAATGTATTTAAATATTTATATGTTTAGATTTATAACTTTATATAGCAATAATATAGCAATAGTAACAGCAGACATTTACACAACACTGTGTAATAGACACTTTTTTAAAAATGTTTGTTTATTTTTTTAAATTTTTTTTAACGTTTATTTATTTTTGAGACAGAGAGACAGAGCATGAATGGGGGAGGGTCAGAGAGAGGGAGACACAGAATCTGAAACAGGCTCCGGGCTGTCAGCACAGAGCCCGACGCGGGGCTTGAACTCACTGACTGCGAGATCATGACCTGAGCCGAAGTCGGCCGCTTAACCGACTGAGCCACCCAGGTGCCCCTAAAATGTTTGTTTATTTTTGAGAGACAGAGAGACAGAGCATGAGCAGGTGAGGGGCAGAGAGAGAGGGAGACACAGAATCCAAAGCAGCCTCCAGGCTCTGAGCTGTCAGCACAGAGTCTGACATGGGGCTCGAATTCACAAACCATGAGGTCATGACCTGAGCTGAAGGCGGACACTTAACCGACTGAGACACCCAGGCGCCCCTAATAGATACATTTTTAAGCATTTCATACATACTGGTTTATTTGAACTTCTGAACAGGCTTATCATGTTGGGTGCTACAGCTATCTGCGTGTAACATGTGAAGAGGCAGAGAGAGGTTAAGTAACTGGCCCTAGTCACACAGCTACTAAGTTGATGCAGCCAGGATTTGAGTCCAGATAACTTTGACTCTATAATCATCACTCTTAATTATAGAATTTGGCCTCTGAGAGCCTAATAAGTAAAACAGTAATCACATTATCACAAAGGAAAGCCTTAAAAGTCAACTGAATCATCCTACAGCAAAGATTCTATTTATTAGTAGGCCTCTCCTAAAAATATCTGTATTATCTGGGACATGGTATCTCTCTGAAAGTTCAAATGTAACCAAGTTTTAAGTCATAATGTATTTCCTGGCACATGTTTTCTCTCTTTTCCCTTAGCTCTAAATTTCAGTGAAGGCTGTAAGATTTGTAACAGTGTTTCAAACATAAAGTATGCATTGGCCTGATTAGTTACTGTTTGATTTTTATTTTTGTTTGAGGGGGGACCTGAATAGAACTTGGAAATAGATTTTCACATTAAGTTATGAAATTAGAGTAGCCACTGTCAAGGTCCAAGTGCTTTTTCTGAAAGTGTATTCGTCAAGACAGCCATTCTCTAGTTATGCAATTATATAGTAAAACGACTTGTGTGTATATGGGTGGGTGTGTTTAGATATTTTTATATATTTCTCTAGGGAAAAATGGCAACTGAATTCATATGCACACAGAAACAATTTAAAGGTTGGAATAATTAAGTAAAGAGGAATGAAATCGTTCAAAGCAGCAAATATCCTGTGTCAGGATGGGGTGGGGTGAGGGGGAAGAGACAGGGGTTTTGGAAAGTAGAGGTTTTCAGTCCATGTATCAAATTTTGTTCAAGTAATTTGTAACATTGTATGTCGACGCTGGAAACAGTTTACCTGGGTAAAAAAAAAAAAATAATACACATCCATTGTTACATCCCCAATTCACATAGGAGACTGGACCATATGACTTGAACCTAATACCTTTTCTATGATATAAAACAATTATCTTTAACAGGCTTGAATTGCTTACTTTTAAGCAAGGGAATTATCACTGAGTAACTATGGCCTAAAGAAAATATTAGCCATGGAGAAGACATATATTATTACTGAATAGCCTGCCCATTTCCTTTTTAAAAGGCATCATTGTAGGCTTTTATTGGTTTAGTTTTCATCTGCTTGAAAATGCCTTCTCCTCCTTCTTTTTGGTTGGTTTGTTTGTTTTAAAAACCAGCACCACAGGGAGAGGAGCAAAGCACAGCTTTTCTGAAAAGTCTTTTGTGTCTGTTCATGTTGGCCAAGGAATTAATCCCAGACCTGGCTGTTCATGTGACAATGTTGATATCTGATTCTGTCACTCAAAGGAAAATAGGAAACTTTCCCTTGGCATCAATATTTCTGAACTTTCCTGAATTGGGTGAGATACAGACACTATTACTTCGAATTTCGTTTTTCCCTAGAAAGAATGGTTACCTTTGACAAGGTAAAATTTATATATTATGAACATAACTTTGCTTCTTTGTTTGGAAAGGTTCCCAAACCAAGTGGAATCAAATCAGAAATTTGAGTCCAGTCTTATAATTAACATTTAAAATTTCAAGCTACTTAGCCTGTTATTCACAGTTTGTGTTTTTATTTCTATATTTTCACCTCCCTACTGTTCCTTATCTTCATCTGTGCTATTTTAAACACTTTTATTGTAAAAGGTCACTATTAACATAACAGTCTCACGAGCATCGTCGAAGAGGAGAAAGATGCAAGTAAACAGCCATATTTTATCCTATAACACTTTTGGTAACATTCTTGATTACCTGCTTCTAAATCTACAGAAATTAGGTTCCAAAATTGCCTGATTTCACTGTCACGACTATATGAAGATTGCATATAAACTGGGAGCTAATTTGAGAAATAGCTTACCAATGTTGTAATTAAAATATATAAATTTTTATTATATATGTATATATATATATAATTAAAAAAATTAAATATAGAAGCCTATACCTAGACTATGAAAACCTGGCTTTACCTCTTGTCTCTTATTTATAAAACTCATTCCTTTTATCTTATCTAAACCTAGGGCTCAGAAAGTGTTCTGAGAAGTAAGGTAAAAGAACTTTTTAAATGGTACAATGTTAAGCAAAAAGTTAAAAAAAAATACCTTCAATGTAGGTCATATAAAATCTCCATGTGCATATTTAGCCTATAAAGAGGTTGAGGAGTCATTAATTAACTTTTATTTAAGACTTGTATTTTCTTCCTCTGTGCATTGCGGAATTTTATAGCTCATTTTAGTTGAAGCTGCTTTCTTATCGTAAGCTCCTTGAGTTCAGATACTAAGTCTTACTTAGTAACAGACTATAAAAGTAATCAACAATATTTGAGGAATAAATGGAAAACTCTCTTGCTAAGGAAGATATCTAGATTTCCCTCTAATCTCCTTCACGTTCCGCCATGAAAATACCTATTTATTGCTCTCATCAGAAAAACGCACGGAGGACTTAATTTGGGGGGATAGTCCAGCACTGAAACAACGATTTAGCTTTGAGTGCCGGCTGGATACACAATAGGTGTTTGTTCAAAGCATACTCACTCAGTAATGATTGCTAATGGATTAGTGTACTTTTTTAGAAAGCTGTTGACAACTGTTCTGCGTACTTCTTACCATAGCTACTTGCGCAAACTTCTTTACCTCATATTGTGAGAGGGAAGGATAGTGTGCATAATATCTTAAAAACTGGCTCCTGACAAGCAGGAAGAAGGAAGGAGCTCCCTCCAGGAAACACAGCATCAACCTCGCCGTCTTCTGTTGGTGTTCCGAGCGCTCAGAACGCTTCTTGTGTTTTCTGCCCTTTCTGTCCGTCAAGTGTGGCTAGCTCACCGGGCCTTGACATCCAGCTCCTTCCGTACTGAGACTTCTTGGCTGCTTTCCTCGGCCCTGAACCAGTGCACACGGACTGTTGTCATACATCTTCCTACGCTTTGGAACTCCACAGTTTGCTGTACAGACTTCAGCAGGCGCCAACGACAGGCTTTCCCAGAAGCGTGATTCTGACCTTGAAGCCACCTCTGATTGGTCCCCTTGACCTTAGACTACTCTGATTGGTTCTCTCTCTTCCTCATGTCAGCTCTTCTTTCTTAAGACTCCCAGGTTTGTGGGTGAGCCTGTTTTGCTCTCTGAAATGGGATCTTGGCTGAAATGGGAGCTTGACTTCCAGAGCTTATATGGAAATAGCCCCGTTCCTGTCCTGCCTTGTATCATACCTTGTACAAACACCATCAGGGAACCTTAGAGATGGTTCACAGATTTAAAAATGAGAGTAATGAGAAAGGTTAAAGAACACAAATTATTTAGCCTGGGAAAGAGAAGTCTAAAGGACAGCCTAATAATGGTCTCCAATTATGCCAAAGGTTATGTTAGCATCTTAGTGCTGCAAATTGCAACCAGCTGTCTTTAATCCCTACTGAAGACAAGAAATCATGGGTATGAGTGCAAATTACAACACAGGAGATCAGGATTAGGCATTCAAAGAATATCCTGATGGGATTGTCTTATAGCAGTCTTCATATAAACAGAAAATATGAGATAAATAGGATTCAATATATTCTTGAATTTCTTTGGGTGAATTGGAATATTGAGCTCTTGAGTGAGTCAGGTTTTTCGACTGGCTCTCACAGGAACAATAGTCAAGGTCATCTGCTCTCCAGGTGAAAAGAATAAAGATTGAAGTTGATATGGACACGCTGAACTTTCACCTTTGACTCCTCCCATTTGTCCATCATCTTACCATATGTCCCCCAATATATTTGTCTTGCTTTTCTGCTTTTAGTACTAATTGTGTGCTGGGAGTGTAAGAGCCAAATAAGACAAGGCATCTGTTCTTGGTGCCAATTAACGTGGGGCTTATTTTCAAGTGTATCACATCACGAAATAATACTTTAAAAGGAAGCATTGTGTTGCCACATCTTTCATTCATTTATTTGAACGATACTCTTTACCTTTTATTTATTCATTTAAAATAAAAAAAAAATCCCCAAACAAAACATATGGTGTTAGGCACTGTGCTATCAGTGCTAATAAAAATTGTATGAACTTGTGTACCATTTGTTAATTACCTTAATTGAAATTTTTCTATCATTTATTTGTATCCTATATACATTTTTAAGCATTTTTAGGAGCTCAGTTCTTTTTTTTTTTTTTTTTTTTTTTTTTTGGTAGATGGCCAACCTCTGCAGAAAACATTCTCTGACTTCCAAACTCCCCTATTTTTCTGCTCTCATTTTAGGGCTTTTCTTCAATTCATGTGAATTCAGGAAACCTTCTTTTTGTGCATTTAGCGTGATCTAATATATATCACCTATGGCATCTGAGAACCAGGCTGGATATATGTCCATTTCTTCTTCAAAATTACCCATAAAGATTGCATGGAGCCAACTTTCAGAAATCAGTAAAACCTATTTCCCTAAGTGACCCGAAGGAGTATCACCCCTGAGCTAGATCGGCCTGTTATGCTAATGTTCTTTCTAGCACTCCTAAGGTAGTTAATGGTCCCTCTCACTGAGGCAAGTCAGAGTGGTGAATAGTTCATTACCATATAGAGAGGCTTCATTCACCTCTATCAAAAGTCCTGGTTTGTTTTTTACAAAATTCTGATTCTATCATTATCAAAAAGTATTCTCTGTGTCCCTTCCCGTTCTGCTTTATACATGTTTGTGGACGAAAGGATGGATTCTTTGTTCAAATAGCCTATAACATGACTGGGGACTGTCTAATAACGTGTGCCCAGCTACCTTTTGCCAGACTGTCTCACAAGTATGACTCAAGAGGAGCTGCCTTTTCCACACACCTGAAAGCGCTCCTTCCTCTAATTGCCTCATTCAGGGTCAGTTTTCTGTTTTGCCTTTTGTTTCCTTACCCACAAAATGCCTTTCTTGGGACTCAACACCTTTCATTCACTCCTGAGAACCTAGATCAGATCTACTGGAATGCCTTACCCATTTGTAGAATTTTCAGCCCTAAGACAATACCGGTGCCTCTTAAAAATCACTGTATTGCATTGTCTCAGGTCTTTCCCAATTCTGGTAATCCGTTAGAGCAAACTGACAATTTCGGTCGTGCTCCTGGAGATTTGCTGTGCTCAAAGGCTTAACAAGTTTTCTAGGAGATTCTGACGCTCACCACAATTTCACAAAGGGAGGGTCAGGAACTTGTCATAGATCACGAGCTCTCCTAGAAACAACTTGGTAGAAACTCACTTGGAAAGTTTTATTACAGTGTTTGAGGATGCCTTAACATCTTGTGTCAGAAATCACTGTTCTTCTCGCTCAGTTGGGGGTACAAAAGTGTTCATCAGTCCTGCACTGCACCCTGTAAATCCATGCCTACATCTAACCCTCATCTCTCCATGGTACGAGACATTGAGTCTTTCTCTGCAAACTCTTGGACTAGAAACACAACTTTTGTTTCTGAGCAGAATACTTTGCTCTATTTCATTTGGATGCCTTGGTAGTGACTCAAGATGTTGAGTCACTACATCTTGAGATGTACAAATATTCTTCCAGAATGTACAAATATTCAGTGTAATATTCACTATTTGTGGGAACATCAACATTTAAAAATGTATGTCCATCGATTATTTGGTCTCTGGCAACATTGGGCTTAAAAAAAAAATCCAATGATTATTGTTTGGCAATAGTGTGTGAGTCCTTGACCCTTAAGAAGTTTAGAACCTTGTGTGATGAAATTAATCAGTAAACAAATAGTTGAATGACATTTTAAATGTACATAACATCAATAATACAACAAAAGAAGTACTAGAATAAAAAATATACCAGGAATTTTATAAAAATCTATTAAATGAAAATGAATAAATGCATGAAGGAGTAACTAACTGCAGGTAAACTGACAAATCAATGGTATAGATAACGCTGTATTTTTAGGGTAAGAAAATATTATTTTAGACTGTTGTGATTCCAGAAAGTCTTCTGGGAAAGGAAAAACTGAAATGGAAAAGAAAAAAAAGCAATTGGAAAAGACAGATTAACATATTATATAATTATTCAAATTTACAGTAGGACTTGAGATTTGACCCATTTCTTGTAGTGATTTCTTAATTAATGGAAAAAAAACTATTTAATATTTGAATATGAAGAGACCTGAGAAGAGAGTTTGAAAATTGCAAGGACAGGTTTTTCAACCTATATTTTCTTGTAATTTTGTTTTTGGGTTAACACACTGTGTCAGAATAAACATTTTAAAAACATCATTTGTCAAAGTTGACAAAACCCTTCATACATAAACCAATTGAGGGAGACAACAAGACAGCAATGGGTCTACCGGTTCATTAAAAGTCATACAACACTTGTAGAGAAAGTCACATCAAATCGCTTAATGACAGTTGGGAAAACAACATCTTGAGTCACTTTCACTGAATGTGTGCCTCTGAATGCCAGAATAAAACTGAAATGTTACAGTTCCAGAAAGGCCAATTTTTACCTGCTAACCACACCCATAAAATACATAAATACAGTAAGGAAAAAGGAAAGCAAAAGAAAAAGTAAGAAACCGCAGCATTCAAACAGCTGTTGCTGCTTTCTGGCTAATGGGCTTTATTTTGGGGGGAAAAAGCACAATTCTCTATTAAACTCTCTGTGTATGCGTGGAGGGCAAATTAAAAAGTGTCAGGGCTCAGGAAAACACTATTATACCCTCCCTCATGTGTTTAGTATAAAGAAGGTTTTTTCCTCCCACCTCCCTTTTCCCTCAAAAGAAAAGAAAAAAAAAAAGTCTGGTGGCGGGGAGAAAAATTAAACTCATAGACTGGGTATTTATGCTTTCCTGTCCAGCATTGAGGAACTTTGATGACTTACTCCATACTACACATTTTCATCACACAAAACATCACTTACAGCACTTATGTGATTACCTAATTAAGTCATTAGACACAAAGGTGCTTATCATGAGATAATTACATCCTGGGGATAGAAAGAAACAGAACCTAGCTTGAAACCGGAGTCCTTCCTATTACAAGGGCTCCTTCGTTAAGGAAACGGTATCCACGCAGGCAGGTGGAGATGGGAGCTGTGTGTTTCTCTGCTGAGAGAGCTGGGGTTGGGGGTCAGGCTGAAAAACCCTTGACATCCAGATTTTACTCAATTATGTAGATCCCACACTAATCTCTGCAAAGACACTGATGGGCACGCCGCTCAGAATGCAGAGGGCTGGAACGATGCTCCAGAGGATGTGAAACACCAACCACAGAGCTGAATACACTTGTTGCAACTCCCCTGGAGGTCTAATTGCTGAGAAAATTAAACATATAAAGACATACCTCCGCATGGCAAACTTAGAAGTCAAATGTTGCTCAACGTGGTCTTGAAAACCATCAGATCCTATCACTTGATGGTAACTACAGGGGTAGAAGTTTCCCAAGGGTTCCTCTCAGTTGCATCATGTATACATCCACAAATTCGTGTGTGTGTGTGTGTGTGTGTGTGTGTGTGTGTGTGTGTGTGTAAATGCTTATACAAACACATATTCATATATACCGGCACATATAAGCATGAAGATACAGATGGGCCTACATTTAACAAATTTACCCAAGCCTGTAAAATTGTAAATGATACATTGATGAGTTATATCACTGAAACAGCTTTAATACTGTAACCTGCTACATTAGACTTTACAGGTACACAAGCACAAACAGTCACACATGTGTACATGTATTAAGCTCTACTCAGAGAAGCTATGGGCATTCCTTTTTAAACAGATTTTCTAATGCTAGTGGTTTTATGTACACAAAGATACACCGTAGAAGCACCTATAGCAAAAGCAATACATTGTGTCCAAAGAAAGAACATGTGCTATTAATAGTTATTAATGATAACACAAAGCCATATTACCTAGGTATTTAAACAAAAGTCACATTTTTCAAATAAAGGTGCTTATGAAAGAGAAAATATACAAAGAGAAAACAAGATTGATACTTAGAGAAGTAACTTGCTTTAGGAGAAATTGTAAAAAAAAAAAAAGAAAAAGAAAAAAGTGTGCAGATGCTTTCTGGCTCTGATCACTTAAGATTACTGAAATGTTTACACTTCAAGTTTGAGATTAAATTATAGATTCAAAAAAATTTTTTTTACATTTTATTTATATTTGAGAGAGAGAGAGAGACAGAATGTGAGTGGGGGAGGTGCAGAGAGACACAGAATCTGAAGCAGGCTCCAGGCTCCGAGCTGTCAGCACAGAGACCTATCTATGCTGGGCTTGAACTCACAAACCAAGAGATCATGACCTGAGCCTAAGTCAGTTGCTTAACCGACTGAGCCACCCAGGTGCCCCTAAATTATAGATTTTATAAATATTTTGGGGCTACATTGTACATAAAGAAATAGAATTGAAAATATAAACATCTTAAAGGTGGTGTAACACTAGCATTGGCCAGAAAGTCAGCTAAAGTTCTAGGTCAATCTTTCTCCTACCAGCTTTGGTTTAAAGCAACATGAGTAATATTTCTTTAACTTAGCTTTCATATGGGAAAATTGGTCATCCATATCTGTCCCTTTCTCTACCCATCCATTTCCTACCCCTCTACAATATAAAACACACATACATCATAGGTCATACCTTCCCTTTTTAAAATCATTTGGAAAGCTATCCAATTAAAAAAAATATATATATATATACACATATATATGTTCACAGTCTATGAAATGTTCATCAATTTTTTTCAGCCAACTTCTACTTTTTTGTTAGAATATGCAATTAGCTACTGGTGCAGACGGTGGGGTTATGATTTTGTGCTTTTCTCTGTATTTCCCAAGTGCCCACTCAAGGCCATGCAAGGACATGTTTCATGGGTGACAACAAGGACCTGACTAATGACATTGTCTTTACCTTCCAGATCTTGCAGCCCAAGTAAGAAAAGTAAAGGAACACCCCGAGTAAGGAAGTGAGTAACTGAATGATGAGCTGTGTAATGCATAATAGGTATCGGATCTTTCAGAAATAACTTGAAGAAATTTACAAGTTGGACAAGGAGCAGAGAGAGAAGAAGGCTGTGCCAATAATGGCACATATACCTGGTTGAATATAAGCACAGTAGCAAAAGCAAGGCACAGGGTAACAACTCACCCACAGAGGTTGCACGCAGAAACCTGTGAAAATCTACTCTGCCCAAATAAGGGATCACCTGCTCCTCTTGGTTCATTCTGGTTTTACATCTAGTTTATAACTTGATTTAAGAACATTTGACTTTAAAATCTGTTTATCAGGGATGCCTGGGTGGCTCAGTCGGTTAAGTGTCTGACTCTTTTTTAAAAAAATTTTTTTTTCAACGTTTATTTATTTTTGGGACAGAGAGAGACAGAGCATGAACGGGGGAGGGGCAGAGAGAGAGGGAGACACAGAATCGGAAACAGGCTCCAGGCTCCGAGCCATCAGCCCAGAGCCTGACGCGGGGCTCGAACTCACGGACCGTGAGATCGTGACCTGGCTGAAGTCAGACGCTTAACCAACTGCACCACCCAGGCTCCCCAAGTGTCTGACTCTTGATTTAGGCCCAAGTCATGGTCTCATGATTCATGGAATGGAGCCCCGCATCAGGCTCTGTGCTGATGGTGCAGAGCCTGCTTGGGAATCTCTCTCTCTCCCACTCTCTCTGCTCCTTCAGTGTTCTCTCTCTCTCTTTCCCAAAATAAATAAACAAAAAAAAATCTGTTTATCATTCCAAGTCAATGATCTATGGAAACTATTTTAAAATACAGATAAAATTGGAGATGTCTGCATCCTGCTGAGGTCTTGGGGACATGAGCATCTTTTAGAGTACTGGTAGAATTCTGATCAGACCTAATTTCCAGAAAGCATGTAGATAAAATGTGTCAAGATCCTTGAAAGTGTTTATATGAATTAACTCAGTTAATTTTATATTTGAAGTATATGCTTAAAAGAAAAAAAAGACAAATTAAACACAAAAGTTTTAAGTACAAAGATGTTTATTGCAGCGCTTCTTAAAATAGATGAGAATAATGATAGTAATTTAAAGTTTCCAATAAGGGGTATCGATCATACAAATTATAATATAGCCACGTGCTGAATATTATGGTCATTATTTGTACTGTTTTTTTATAAGTAGTACAGTGCATTTCCTTGTCAATTGAAATACACATTAATTTATATGTATATACAGACACACATTCAGAAAAGTCCTATATCACATAAAATTAAAATGTTCACAGTTACTAACTCTGGGAAGTAAAATGAAAGTGTTACATTTCTTCCTTTTTTATTTCTCTATTTTTATCACTATTCCAAAGTAAGTCCATAATATTTGTGCGCTAAAATTTGCTAAAAGTCAGAGCACCAGTTGAGATGATATTTATAACATATTTTATAACATAAGAAAAATATCATTTTAATTTTAGGCAAAAAAAATGACAACTGAATTTCATTTGGCATTATTGATATTGTTTTCCAATGCTTGCTCTTTTTTATTTTTTATTATTTTTTAATTTTTTTTAACATTGATTTATTTTTGAGACAGAGACAGACAAAGCATGAACAGGGGAGGGTCAGAAAGAGAGGGAGACAGAATCCGAAACAGGCTCCAGGCTCTGAGCTGTCAGCACAGAGCCCGATGCGGGGATCGAACTCACGGATCGCCAGATCATGACCTGAGCCGAAGTCGGACACTTAACTGACTGAGCCACCCAGGTGCCCCCAATCCTTGCTTTTTTAATGGTCTTTCTTCCTGGACTGTATGCTTCATGTTCTCCTGTTTGCTTCTTACCTCTCTGCTCAGTCCTGTTTCCAGAACCGGCCCTACGTCCTCTGACAATCTGTCAGAGATGCAGATATATCTCGAGGTTTTGCCTTGGTCCATAGCTCTAACGCCCCCCTCTTTTCTTCCTAGATTTCAGCCTCTACTAAGGTTGTAACTACCTTTATCTTCAGCTAGACCTGTAAGATATTTCCACATAGATGTTCCACTTATCAACTCTGAGTTAGTCAGCATTCCTCAGAAGTCTCATCTTCCTCCTTCACTCCTTTTCTTCGCCATGGTCCCCACGTTCATAAGCTGAGCTAGAAACCTGGAAGCCATCCCTGATTTCTCCCTCCCACCCCTTCCCACTTCTTGTCAATCACCCATTCTGATGATTTTACCTCCTAAATATTTCTGGAATCTGTCACCTCTTCTTAAGTACAACTGTCTCGAATCAGCTCATATCATCACTTCCCCGAACCACCGCAAAGGCCTCCTCACTGGTTGACATGTCTCGAGCCTTGTTCCTTCTCAAACTCATTCTACAAAGATTCGCCAGAAGTTCATGCCTCAGCCATAAATTTGAGTAACAGACTACTCTCCTTTCAATCCTTCAGCAGCCCCCCGTGGCCTGCAGGAAAAATTCCAAGTCCCTTAATGTAGTTTGCAGGATCTTTCCTATCATGACCCTTGCTTTCTGAGGATTTCATCTCAATCTCAAACACAGAACTGCTTATATTTCCATCCATGCATCAGCTCCCCTCATCACTGTATGAGCCTTGTGCCTTAATGTGCTATCTGCCTTTCCATATGCAAGTCCATTTGGCGGCTAATTCCTACTTACCTGTTAAGACTCACCTGAGGTTTCTCCTTCTCCAGGAAGCATTACTGCCTCATAAGACAACCAGTGGTGTGCTGATGCCAGCCTTATGAGATCATGAGTAATGATTATTAAGTTTTCAGGAATTTTGTGAGCCAGCCATTAAACACAGCCATTAATAAAAATGAATTTAGATAAATTTATGATTAAATTTGTGTCCTCCCTCTCTCTCTCTCCCTGTCTCTCTTTTTGATTAGCTTGAATGGAGGCTTATCAATTTTATTGATCTTTTCAAAGAATAAGCATTCAGTTTTATTGATTTTTTTCCGTTGACTTCCTGTTTTCATTTTCATTGATTTCGCTCTAATTCTTATTATTTCTTTTCTTCTGCTTCCTTTGGATTTCCATGGCTCTTCCTTTTCTAGCTTTATAAGGTGGGAACTTAGATTATTGATTTTAGGTTTGCTTCTTTTCTAATATATGCATTCAGTGCCATAAACTTCCCTCTGAGGGCTGTTTTCACTGTGTCCTACAAATTTTGGTAAATTGTGTTTTCATTTAGTTCAAAATATTTTTTCCATTTTCCTTGGCGTTTCTTCTTTGATCCATGTGTTATTTAGAAGTGTATTATTTAATCTCCACATACTTCTGGATTTTCCAGTTTGATCTCTTTTCTTTTCCTTTGTATATCTTTGTGCCTGCATTTGTTGCCTTGTTTTATGATCTACATTGGTGCTCACCTCCTGTCACAGGATCTGACCCATTTGAGGTGAGAGAGTGTTTTAATCATCTTTGTCGCCAATGTCCATCCCTAGGTCTGACACACAGTTAGTGCTTTGTAAATATGCTTAAATGAATGAATGAAGTATCTGAAAAGAATCCATAGTCCAAATTTGGGAGGAAATACACCAAAAAAGTAAATAGCATTCATTTCTGGACTGTGAGATTGTGGCTATTGGCTAATTTAAAAATGGTTTTGTGATGCTAAGAGGATGATCGTAGTTGTATTAAAGAGATTGTTCATTTTATTGTTTGCAAAACGCAAGAAAGGCTTATGTTGCAAATCTGTCATCCATTCAACTCTTATTACAGACCTGCTACCCAGAGCCATCTACTTCCAACTCTTATAGCCCTTTCTTCTGGTACTTACTTCCATACTCCTTAATACTTTGCTTCGTACACTGTTACTGATGTTGTTTCTTGATTTATCTCTCGAAGTCGTCTGAAGGGATAGCTATTTTTAAAGCACCATCACCCAAACACATGCACACACACCCCAACCCCCCAATATTTAAATCGCAATTTTTCATTAAATCCACATTCACTATCTGTGATATTCTATTTTTAGATTTTAATTATTTATTTTTGAGAGATTGAGAGAGAGACAGAGACAGAGAGAGACAGAGACAGAGCACACGTGAGCCAGGGGGAGGGGCAGAGACCAAGGGGGAAAGAGAATCCCAAGCAGGCTCCACAGGCAGCATTGAGCTCGACACAGGGCTTGGTCTCACAAACATTGAGATCATGACCTGAGCTGAAATCAAGAGTTGGTCGCTTACCTGATTGAACCACCCAGGCGTCCCTGGTGTCTGTAATATTCTAGCTATGTAAATACTACCCATTACTGAGCCAAGTAATATACTTCAACTTTATTTCCTTTCTTATGCAAATTTCTGTTTTCCCTGATGATACTATTTGTTTTACTTTATTCTACTTGTGCCAGGAGTCAATCTTGAGGATAAATGCCACAGACCCAAAATATAAATAAAACTATAAAATGAGGACATAGTTGACAATGGATCGTCTATTGTCATGGTTCTTTTATGCGAAAGAATAACCCCTTTTACTCTTAGGCACTGTTATTTTGGATTTGCTGCTATATGTCATTGAACCCACTCCTAAAAAAATCCCAATTCGTACCTTTTCCTTAATTATTTATATTCTCCGTCTCCTTCTTCCCCCCCCCCCCCTCTCATTTTCTCCTTTAACAACACTAGTTTCTGAGCTCGAAGAAACCTATTTGAGAAATAACCACATAATTACGTTATCTTGGACAATTGCTTTATTTCTCTAAACCTCTACTTTTTCATCAATAAAATTAGGATGCTAACAACCCACCCCAAAGTCTTATTTAGAGGTTTCAATGCTGAAATTCATGAGATGCTGGTGGTGGTGGTTAGCTGGAGCAGCAGCAGCTGGTAGGACAAGAAAAAGGTCACAGGAGTGACAATACCTCTAGAGAAACTTCTTTCTTAGACTACCATCGTTTACTATCACACAATCCAACAATCCTCCTTACCTCTTTACTTAGATATACCCTTAATGAATATGCCATATATATACTTTCATCTCATTTAATTTTCTCTGTTCTTGGTTTTTTTGTTTTGTTTTGTTTTGTTTTTCCTGTCCCCTTCTTTGTCAATTTTGGCAGTCTCTGTACCATTTTATGTGCCCAGGACCGTAATCCTTTCTTCAATCTTTTTCTGTAATCTCCTCAGTCCCAGGGATTTCTCTTCTTTTTCCAGAAACCTCTCTAATCAGAATATTCTTATGTGCAAAATGGAATGGAGACTTGAAAATGTGACCTTTCTCAGCTTGACTCTGATCATGCATATCAAAAACAAAGTGTGCAAAGTTAATATTTTTGTATTACTTAACATTAAGGTTTATTTTCAGACAGCAACCTTGTGTCTGTAAGTAATGAGCTCAAATGCCTTTAAGCAACTTGATTATAATCTATCAAAGCAACTGTGTGAAAGTTGGCAAAGAAAAATTACATAAACATTGAAACCTATGAAAGTATATAGCTTTCTGTATATTAATATTATAATGGATGAGATGGTTTTGGACAAGTAAAGAACTGGTTACTCTATTTATCACGGGATATGTAAAATTTTAACCCCCCCTCTATTTTAAAGTCAGTTATAAAACATGGGATTTAAACAGTGAATTTTGTTTCTCTTTGTTGCTTTTTTTCCTTCTTATGACTGAAGTCTTCTAGTGAATGTTTATCTCACTCCCCTAAACAGCCTTCATTTTATGGAATCGTTCGTTTCTAGCTCATCATTTTATGCCTCACTATATGTTATAATTTCAGTGAATCGCATTGTATCTTATGAGGTCAAACCTGATCCTAAATAATTATGGAGGATACACAGAGTGTAACCAAACAGAAAATAAGAGAGAGCACTTGTCTTCCAATGTAAGGGGAAATGTCTGGAGTAGGGAACAAACACCAGAGTTCAGGGCAAAAGTCAGTGCAAGTAGTGAAAGAAATGAGATCCCGTTATTAAACATCTTCTGTTATCAGTCATTGAACAAGCTGATTTACAACTAAAGTCTTATATAAGGCCCCACGCTGAAAAAAACAAGATGTAGAAATATTGTTCTCATTTTCTACGTATGAATTTTGAGTCTCAGAATGATCAGACAGGTCCAAGTCACCAAAACTGTGGGTGAGTTTTAGTTTGCATTCAAATTTGTTTAGAAACGATTTTGAACTATGTCTAAAACTATTCATAAACAAAATAGACTTTCACCTCATTGAATTTTCTCATTAATTTCCTGAGTAAATCAGAAAAAAATACTACCACATGTCTACATCAACAATAATAAAAATAATGGAATGTTGAATTAAAAAAATAAATATGACCTACAAAGCAACTCTATAGCACTTTCCAAACAAAGACTGACTTGAGGGTAATTGGGTATAATTCCTATCTTGGTTTCCAAAGTGAACAAGCACTAGAAGAAAATCATATCTAGGACTTAAGAAATCATTTAAGATTCTTCTAATTTCCAAACCAATCTGTCCACAAAGTTTATATGTTCCCTGTAGAGTATTATTTCTATTTACACATCACATTAATATAATTTCTGGTATCCAATAAAAGGTAAAAAAAAATCAGAAACAAAGCAACTGTTAATTCACAGAAAAAAAAACCCTGAAATATTTATGATTTATTTGAATATAATTCAAATAGGAAATATTTCAAAATTTGCCTTTAAGTCCTGATTTTGGTTTTTGGTTGTTTGACTTTTCTGCACTTCACAAAAATCACAACTTGATGCCATTTTTTTTTTAATGTCTGATAAAGCTTAAGAGAAAAAAAATACACACACACACACACACACATACACACACACACACACACACACACACAGAGTAGCTAGTAAAGAGCTTATACTGGTCTGACCCAGAGTTCACAAATTTTCTTCCCAACAAAGAAGATGGGAAAATTATGGAATTTAAGCTGAAGATCATATATTTTAATTTTTAGAATATCGATTTATTGCAAATGAATATGGAAGTCCCATTTGCTCTAGCTCAACTAAAATGGCTTCCCACAAAGACTCTGGGACCATATTAACATCTTCTATCTTATGTAAATCAGAAGTTAATGAACATAAAAACCATTAGTCTTCACTTATGTTCTATAATTGAATCGATGCAATTGATTTCAAAGTTCAGAAGCACTCCACATTTCAGTAAAGCATATAGAAGCTTTTAAGATTCTAACTCAGCTCCATAAACAAACCCATCAGATTGATAAGAATTCCCAGAAGAAATGAAACACAGCATTAGTGTGCTCAGAATTTTCCGTTCATGACATGAGATCCTGCTTTTCTCATAACCTCAGTCCTGACCTATTGAGGAGAGAGGGTAAGTTATGCAAAACAGAATGTAATAAAGTTTGCGTGTTCAAATGACATAAAGTCCCTATTCTTCCATAAAACCACAAACACACATACACACACTCAGACACACAGACCAAGGAACAACTGTGTAGAGACAGCAACATCTTCAATAATTTTCATAAAACAAGTTAAATTTTCATTTGAGTCAGAAAAGAAACGTCATGGAATCATGTTCAATGGGACCCTGTAACTCTTTTTGAATGGCGGTGCTTTCTGCTTCCCCACTGAGACTTTTGGGAGCTCCACACTTACCTCACAGTAGTGTGAACCATGTGGTCACATCCTATAAAGTCATCACTCTCTAAGGTCATCAGATATATGGAGAAAAGGCCAAAAAGCCTTTTTACTGAAGCCTTTAACCAGAAAGTCAACAGCAATGCACCATCAATTTAGACAGAAAAAAAAAAAGAATGACTTAATGTCTAATTTCTGAACAATGGTTTCCACTGAATTAAGCCTTGCTTTAATGAAAAAAGAGTCCTGCTTAATTGGATTTGTAGTTTTCTCTTTTAATAGATGTCATTGATTTTTCCCAAGCAGGTACTATTTCTCTGAAGTTTAATTAATTATCAAGAAATAGAAGTTTACAATTTTCCCCGCTGCCATCATCATCGTATTGGTTTTCTAGCTCAACTTTTTTTTTCTCTTTTCTTCACCATGTAGCATTGAGGAGTCTAAAGTGAACAGTGAGTTAAATTTATGGAATTTGACCATCTGATCATCTCAAAAACAACTCGAAATTCAAGAGGCATTAGCTTATGTATATTCTACAATACTTGCAACAAAATCTGATGAAAGGGAGCATTAAAAAAAATCAAGATACTTCTCTAGGGAAAAAATCCATGCTAGCCACAATTAGAATGACATTTATATTTATTTATTTTTTGCCTTTAACTGTGTTTATTCATGGCGAAGTTTCAGAAATACCAACATTTTAGTACTCATTTTGTACTACTAAGTGTCTATACTTGAAGCCATTGGCTATAAGTGCTTTTCCAAATTTCTAAAGGACCATCACCCCCAAAGCAGAGAGGACAAAACACACACAGTTATGTCAAATGTATGTACCTACTAAAAATACAAAGAATTTCTTCTATTTGCCTGTCCATAAATTTCTGACAATGACGGGCATTCACATACACTCTGAATTCAAGATCTACAGACTGAAATTCTCTCAACCCTCCCAACTGTTCAGTCCCTGGTATTTGTTACAGCAATGCAAGGCTGCACTGTTTGAATTTAAACCACACATTGCTTTTCCCTTTCATTTCTGGCCAGCCGCCCAAAGCCATGCAGCAGGTGCTGTCTTGAGAATGTCACTATCTAATAAAAGTATTGTAACATAACACAGAGACAATGGAGTTCTCTTTGGATGCACTTTGCTTTTCTTGACAGATCGCATTCCTAATAGAACAGTGTCTCAAGGCTTAAGGCAGAACGGTATATAAGTTTTATCATTCAAAAAAAAAAAAGAACGCCCTCCTATTAGCTTTGCTTGGGCAATGAACCCCAGTGCTGGGTGACAGGAGTTAGCCAAGCAACTGTCAGCTGCCTCACTGCACAACACTGAAGGGGAAAGGTTCAGGCAAAGTTCTCTAAAAGACAGCTTTTTGTACTCCTTTGGAGCTTCCTAGGATGACACCTTAATTGCTTTTCTAAGTGGGTTATGTGGGAATGATATAAAGAAAAAAAACAGTTTTGAGAGAGTGTGGGTGATTTAAATGTTTCAATTCAATTCAAGTGATTCAAGGGAGTAAGAAACCAGAAAAGTTAAATTATGCAAACTAAAGGAATCAGAACCAAGGCAGTAACAACCTGGAGATTAGATCCCACTACTTTGGGATCCAAAGGCTTTGGGTTTAAGGACCAGATCCTGGATATGTCTGTGTTGTTCATGCTTTTATCATGCTTCCGCTGGAACTAAAATGTGAAAACAGAAAGTGAATGTCTCAAGAAAAAATAACTAGTTGGACTCCTTGTCTTAGAAGCAGACATCATCTAGCAAATTATGTTATATAGTGCGCATACCAGGCACAGATAACGCAGACCTAAATTTCAAGGAAAGAGCTTTCATTTTCATTTAAAAATTAGCCTGAATTCTTTTGACTTTCCTTAGTAGTCTTTGGGAGAAGATTCTCCTTGGGACTGGGTCAATGGTACAGCCAGTGACCCAATAATACTTGTATAGGAGTTGTATTTTTACATGGTCAGACCATGTCTGTCTTGAAGCATTACTATTTCATGAGATAAATTAAAAAAAAAAAAATCAGAACACTGCCTATGGGAGCTGAACAGGTAATATTCCTAATGGAAAAATATCATCATTACCTCCTAAGCTTATATGAGTTACATCCCCAGAGTCATCCTGTCCTCTTTCAATGGGTAAACAGGAACTTCAGTAGAAATCTCAATGTGCTTTCATAATAGCCAGACTTTTAAGCATCTGCCCTGCAGCCGTCTATTATTTTATGATCCTCCCACACAGCGAGCATGGGTGAGGAGAAGACTAAGCACCGGCTATGCTCTAAGACTATATATTCAATAGCCCACTGATCCTTTCAAACTGGTCAAATAATTGATTTTCTGTTTTCCGATGAGGAAACTTAAGAAAGAACAGTTAGTATCTACCCCTAGGTTACCACTAACAGGTGTAGAATCAGGATTGGAATCCATATTTGACACAAAAGCTCTGCTCTATGCATTATAAGACACTTCTTCAGTAGAAAAATACGTATGCCAAACTTCTCTCCTTAACATACTAATTGTCATACGATAGATAGTATCATCACTTAAACTTGTCTCTTAGAGGTTTTTGTTTGTTTTTTTTTTTTAATTTTTTAGCTGAACTAAATTAAGCTGAATAAAACTCAGTGTCAAATAAATCTCAGAAGGTTTAGGGATTGAATGGAAGTAGAAATCTTGCCAAGTTTAACAGCCCACTCTAAACCTTCTGGGCAGTAAGTTTACAGCACAGATTGAGTCTTTTAAGATTCAAGATCCTTGTATTTGACAAGCTGTGATGTCCTATATAGAAGTAGAAAGTCATGTAAAAGAATTCTTTGGACATGAAAGGGCTCATAAACAGGATCAGATCAGGTATTTTTGCACACGTTACATGTAATCTATAAAAGCTTTTAAATTTGGTGTTATCCATTCAGGGCATCCTTTGCTAGATCATTTCTCCCTGGGAATTTCATGACTTTATGTGTCCATAAATATTCTCCTTAAAAATCACTGTATATGCAGAATAGAGATGAACAAATTAAGGAGTAAAAATGGAATTGTAGTTTATAAAGAAATGGGATACATTTATGAAGAACTGGTAGGGTTATTTTTCACTATTGTTGTGTAAGATATCTGGTAAACCCCAAACCCAAAACATCCCCTCTTTGTTCGGTGTTTAAATTTGGATGGTAGTGTGAATTTAGCTACTTTTCTTCTTAAACTCTTTGGTTTGACAAACTGGGCTTTGTGTCCTATGACAACAGCTTTTCTCAAGAGATTTCTGGTACTTTCTGATTCTGGTTGGACTGGAAATACCACAAAAAACAACTTTCCTTATGGTATTTTGGCACTTCAACCATCAGGACCAGATGGTACACAGAAGTGCAGAGGAAGCATTGAATATGAATAATGATACATTTTTTAAAATCATCCAGTCTTTCCTAACTTTATTGCATTTCAGATGAAGGTTCATGCCAATTTACACTCTGATCTGAACATGTCCGTCCATTTCCAGTAGAAGGAAAGTAGATGGCACGGTTATTGCGTTTAGATTGAGAACAATTCCTATTCTTGATCTTGCTCCCGTGGAGCTCAATTCCCCACAGTGTTTGTTTAGACAAAGAGGCAGAGCCCGAAACTGTGGTCTTCAGAGCAAAGTGTAGGAAAGACAACACATGATGTTCTAAATTTGACAATCAAGCTTGAACTAAAATTGAAAAGCAGCATCATCACCCTCCGAGGACAGCAATGATGTGATTATAGGTAAGCATTTAATTTGGTCACAAATGTGGCCAATAAATGCTCCAATACATGTGGCCAAATGTCTGGTGGAAGGTGTGCTGAGTTCTCAAGAGAAATGCGACTCAGATCTTAAATGCGGTATGTTATTTTTGAACAAGGGTAGTTGAAGTGTTGCACTGGATGCTGCTATTGTTCTTATGTGTTCATATTCCTCATTGGTTTCTTTAATTCCTCATTATTTTTGTTTCAGGATATGGGTTCTGGGGTAGTAAGTAAAGTCTAACAGTGACTTATTCTCACTAAGCCATTTATAGAAAGTAATGGAGAGATATCTGTGTTTAATCTCCTGTCCTGTTCACACCACTGAAGGAAGTGCTAAAAAGAAAGTAGCTAGTAGTTAGTGAAGAAGACTTAAGGTGCAATTGGACCGAAACAAAAATCAAATAGACGAGTAAGAGCAGATACTGTAAATTACTTTTTTTTTTCTAAAATTTGCTGCTTGGAACATGGGATTCACTAGATGTTAATAGCATTGAGACATGCTGGGATAAATAAAACCAAGCTGGTCTTTGCTGGTTTCTTTTTACAATGTGTATTGAGACTCTCCAAGAGAATGATAAACTGGGCTGGTTTTCCAAATATTATATGTCTATAGAACCTACTCCTGGCCCCCAGGATCGCCTTGCAAAACTAATGAGCCAAGTTTCAAGGATTGACAGCCTCACCAAGTTTTAAGGGTAATCAACTTTTAAAGATTCTAGGGTCACCATCCTATTTCCACACAGCTACATATTTACATTTTTTTTAACATTTACTCATTTTTGACAGTGAGAGAGAGCATGAGTGGTGGAAGGGGCAGAGAGAGAGGGTGAGGCAGAATCCGAAGCAGGCTCCAGGGTCTGAGCTGTCAGCATAGGGCCCGACATGGGGCTCAAACTCACGAAGTGAGAGACCGTGCGTGACCTGAGCTGAAGTCGGACGCTTAACCAACTGAGCTGCCCAGGAGCCCCCACATAGCTATATATTTATTTTTTTTTTAATTTTTTTTCAACGTTTATTTATTTTTGGGACAGAGAGAGATAGAGCATGAACGGGGGAAGGGCAGAGAGAGAGGGAGACACAGAATCGGAAACAGGCTCCAGGCTCTGAGCCATCAGCCCAGAGCCCGATGCGGGGCTCGAACTCACAGACCGCGAGATCGTGAACTGGCTGAAGTCGGACGCTTAACCGACTGCGCCACCCAGGCGCCCCACATAGCTATATATTTAAAGGCAGTCACATTTGTAAACCTTCAGCAAACAAATACTAGGAAAAGTTCTTCCTTTATTAGGTATTCAATATTGCCTCAAGGAAGCATTTTTAGAAGATCAAAATTCAGGATTAAATATGAGAGTTGCAATTAGAAGTCTGAGTGCAGGAGTAGAGTGGACATCAGAAATTCACCAATCCCATTTATCAACAGTAAAAGTAAAAAAAAAAAAAGATAACCTAAAATGCCATTGCTACATTATTTTAGCTCACATGATCTTTGATAATAAATTTTGATACTTGATATTGGTTCTTCCCGAGGTTTCAGTTATTTCACCCATTTCATATAAACCCAAAATACAGATTCCTTTTTTTTTTTTTTTAACTTTTTGGCATAATGAACAAAGAAAGCAATCTTAAGTTAAATCTTCCAGTAGAAATAGGGAATGACTAGGTTTCTTTGTAGTAATCTTCTTTGCGAAAAAATAGTTTTAATTAACAGACATTATCAAAAATGAATGAATGTCTAAAGAAAGACATTTTTACTTTTAAATTTTTCTTCTAACTCTGCATCTGAGAGAACTAACAAAGGAAGGATCCCTGATTCCCTGATGTTATGAGGAAAACACATCTGACTACCAAAAAAAAAAAAATAGCCGTGAAGATCTTAATCTCAAAAATGAGAGTCTGATTCAATCCCCATTGCTGTTTTGATATAAAAGGTATTTTAATATGAGTATCTGGGAATACAACATTTACTTGCTTCAGACAAACCTTGGTTAAGTGACTTGAACATTCCTGAACTCAGAGCAAAGATTTACAAGTATACAGCTCTTTGTTGGAATTTTATGAAAAATAATCCTTTTACTCCAAGCCTAATTTAGTTTAATAAAGCAGTTATTTTGCATTCGCAACTTTCTGGAAGAAAGAGATACCAAAAACAAAACCAAAAATATCAGGATTTTGTAGATTCTGTTTGAAGAATTTATTTCATGAGAACCTCATGTATTTGTTGAACTTAAGCATAACCTCTTGACTGCTCTTCATATGTCCAAGTTTACATATTGAACATGACAAAACTTTGGAATCTCATTCTCTTGAAAATAGAGAATATGATTAAATGCTTTAATTATCTAAAACATGGTGCTCAAATTTAAAGCTGTTAATTTATTTACTTACTTACAGAGATAGAGAGTATGAGCTGGGGAGGGGCTGAAGGAGAGGGAGAGAGACTCTTACGCAGGCTTCACATCCAGTATGGAGCCCACTGTGAAGCTTCATCTCGTGACCATTAGATCATGACCTCAGACAAAATCAAGAGTCAGACGCTTAACTGACTGAGTCATCCAGGTGTCCCAAAGCTGTTGACATTTCAGGCCAGATATTCTTTGTTGTTGGAGGATGTCCTGTGTTTAGCTGCATCCTTGGCCTCTACCCACTAAATGTCAATAACACTCTCTTCCACCAGTTGTGACAACAAAAATGTCTCTGAACATTACCAAGTATTCCCTGGAAGGAAAAATTGCCCAAGATTGAGGACCACTGGTCTAATATGCTGGTGTCCCCCTAGACATAAATTTATAGAGAATTTATTTGTGGTGGGCCACCAACAATTCCTATGTGTTTCTGTCCTCTTGTAATTTATAGAAAAGAAGACCCTGGGAATACACTTGTGAAGGTATTGACTTCTATCCAAGTTGAACTTACCTATTGCATTGTTGTTAAGACTTTATAGTCCTTCTTTTATTAGTTTATCACTGCACCATGAGGATTTTCTCTAACAACATACCTGCACTTTGTAGTGTTCTGTAAGAAAATAGAAATTGTTTCATTTTTGAATAACAATGCACTCTAATGAGCAACCTCTGTGCCTTCTGCATCTTTGAACAAATTTTGTATTTAAATGTATTATTTGTACAGATTGTAAAGTTCTAAATAGATTAAAGTCAACTTGTAGTAGTCAACTTGTATCACATCCAGGTCAAAGCGCACATTGTATCTTAAGACTTTTTAGGTCCATTGGGGTGAAGGCCCAGTTAACCTGTAGTTTCATTACCTTCAATGCCTTGTCTCACAAATCACACTCTAAATCATTGTGGGGCAGTTCACATCATACCCTATTCTCCTAGTACTTTGGTGCTTCTGTTCCTGCCATTGTCTCTTTTGGAAGTATTTTTTTTTATCCTCTTTCATTTCCTGGCTAAATTCTTAATGTATATATGAAAACATGTCGTGTTTTAAGCAAACAACACAAATGCAAGTAGTAAAATACTAGTGTATATTGAAAATATTTCCTTCAATTACTTAAAATTCAAGTGAAATCCTTTCTCAATCAATTTTTCAGCCTTTTTTTCCGAAAGGTTTCCAATATGAAACCTTTATTTAGGGTTTTCAGGTTGACAGGTAATTTCACAATTGTATTTAAACAACAACAAAGAAACATACGTGGTAAACCACTGGCATCATCTGACATCACTAAGAAGTTCTACAGATATTTAGAACCGGTAGATGAGAGATAATTTCCAATTTCTCTGTGTTTACTTCACCTAACTCCGAATATAATGGTAAAATACACAGATATAGCAGCTGTGATCATTTAAACCATTTGCTGTTTTTGTTTTCTTTGCCTAATTCACGTATTTAGATGTGTTCGTAAACAAAATGATTACCCTGTAGCAGTTGGGTGACCAACCCACCCGTGGTTGTTTTTTGAAATGGGGCGGGTGGTGTACAAAGGCTTATGAGCTGCTTCTAAGAGGTGAACAAGGCGATGTGACTATTTTTCCATCTGTTCTTTTGTGATTTACACAGATTCCATGCAGATAAAGAGGAGCTGCTACATCTGACACAACTCCCCAAGCTGCACTATAAACAGCAGGGAAGGCCACCTGCTACTCTCCAACTTATGTTACATCAAAGCAGCCCGGATCGCTCGCCCTGATTGGCTGATAGCAGGTCTCCAATGGCAAAAGCCTCCCCAATTCCACACAAAGAAATTAGCGGGCCCCAAAGCACTGAAGTATCACCCGAGGGCTTGTAAATTTGGGGTGTGAGTGGAAGGCAATTATCTAGTCTTTGTTCATTCACATTTTAGAGTTCCAATATTTTTTTCTCAGCTATTTTGGTAATTTATTTTGTTATTTTTAGACACTACATCCTCTCTCCCTTTTATATCAAGGTATTGTAGAGTGCCATGGGATACTTTTGAAGATGAAGGAGAAAAAAAAAGATGAACAATGTTTGAAGATGAATGCTACAGCTATACATTTCTCGTTTCTTTTCCGGGTCTCATTTTCCTGGAAGGCACCGGTGGGGAAATTTCATGTTTTTGCATTAATTTGTTTTGGCATTGTTTTATTTCGTTTGGGAACAATGATCCTATTTGTGAAGACCTAGGATGAAAAACTTGAAAGTTGAAGTTATTAATGGCTTCTGGACCAGGTAGATTTTAGAAAAGGAAGCCCAATGCCAAGTTGCAGACACAGCTGCTGTCGGCACAGTCCCACCAGCCTGGTCCTCATCAAATCAGTGGATGGTCCTATCACAAGCTTGAAACGTATCTTGAGAACATCTTCCTCTCAGCGACTCTGAGTTATTTCATTTTCCACCTTGACAACTGATCAATTATAGCAACAACCACAGATATTTGAGGGGATTTATTTAGCATAGTGATGTGACATCAAACTGGAATAGTTTTAACACATCCAAGCTATCTTAATGCATGCGTGACTCGTGTTTTCTCAATGACAAGTTTACAAAACCTGTTTAAGACTAAGATGGAATGTGCCACATATAATTTGGTACTTATAATCACTCTTACTGTGGTGTATCTCTTTTCAAAGTTTATTCCCAAATTTCCTACCAAAGAACTTCAAGCACCCGATTGAATTTTCAGTTCCAGGTTAGGTCCACTAAATGCTGACGGGTATGAGCCCCTCTACATCTTGAGTGCCTGACACGTGACTTGAAGAATATAAGAAATATTTAGTGAACAACTAAATTAATAGACACAGAATGTATCTAAGTGGTAAGCCTCTATAAGAGCATGCTTTGGTGTTATAATTGCCTATCAATTGTATTCCATTTAAATCTAAACTTTTAAAGCTCTTGGGGTGCCTGGATGGCTCATTTGGTTAAGAATCAGACTCTGGTTTTCAGCTCAGGTCATAATCTCAGAGTTTCTTGAGTTTGAGCCCCCAGTAGGGTTCTCCGCTGGCAGGACAGAGGCTGCTTGGGATTCTCTCTCTCTCTCTCTCTCTCTCTCTCTCTCTCTCTCTCTCCCTCTCTCTCTCTCTCTCTCTCTCTCTGCTCTTCTCCAGCTCATGTTCTCTCTCTCTCTCAAAATAAATAAACTTCAAAAACTGTCACCTGAGGGTTGGAATCCTAAGAGAACACGTCAGTGTGCAGATGGTTCTTCCCAGTTCAAATCGTCCAGACCCCTTGAAGGAAAGACAGCTTTGTCGATGTCACAGACGGTCCTCTGAGTGCCTAAGCTGCCTCAGAACTGTCTGTGTCTGCCTGTATTTCAGCCCAGAGACACTTTGGCAGAACTGTGGTGGCAGCTTCAGAGGCAGGAGTGTCACAGGTGCACCGGCAGCGGGGTGTGGGAGAAACTTGCTTAGTACCCGTCCCGCTGTCCAGTTCACCCTCGGTCCCGGCGGAGATGGACAGATTCGTGAGTCGCCGCAAATCGAAAGTCTGCGTTGATAGAAGAGGAAGCAACAGCCACCGTAACAAAGAGACTCAAACCCGATAAAGGCGATTAAGAAAACTTCACTTGGATAAGAGACTAATTCAACACACTAAATGGCCAGCTCGTGGGTAGATGTACAAGTGGACTGCCTGGCGGCCTCTGGGATGATTGTGGTGCAGGAGCTAGTGATTGAAGGAGAGAAGGTGGCGGGAGAGTTTTACAATTCTTGAAAGAAGACTTCACGCTGCATTTTTGAAGAACTCACAAAGGTGGCCCCAGGGAAGAAAGGAGTGAGGCCTTCCTGGAAATGGTTTCCCCTGCAGCCTGTAGTAAGGGATCAGCAAGGAAATTGTCAGGTAAAGAAGCCTTGGGATTTCAGACCCATTTGGGCATTAGGGCGCTGAATTTAAGAGAGATGAAAGAGGCAGAGAAATGGACAGAGATAGTGACAGAAACAGACAGAGACAGGAGAAAATGAGAGTGCCAAGTGCACTGATTTTTGTCCTGAAAATAAATCCAAAGTCAAAAAAATTGTACCACTCTATTTTAAATTGTCAAAACTCTTTGAATGTATTTATTTACTTTTAGCAATCCATTCTGAACATTCCAAGAAATCCACTGAAACTTGCCAAATTTTGTTTGGTTTATTTGTTTTAATTAAAGGGTGTGCAGGGAGAAGACATTCTCCCAGCCTGCTCTCAGAGGCCGTCTCTCAACACAAATCAGATATTTGAATTTTTCACCCCGTGCTAAGCTGTGGATTTAAGGTCATGTGTTCCTCCAGCAAGAATGTGTCCAGTTCCTGGACTAATTTCGTCCTTGGCAGTGGTCTCCTGCACCCCATCGAGATGGTGTGGTATTTGGAATGTCTGTTTACATGATGGCCTCCTGCACCTGGGACAGCTCAGGGGGAGCTCGAAAGGAACAATGAGAAGGAGACCAACAGGAACTAAGCCAGGGTCAAGGAGCCATCATCCCCAGAAGCAGTGCTTATCTGCAAACGGCCTGCAAACCGCTGCCACCTGAAAATGTCCCTCTGTCCTCTTTGAAGAAGGAAATGCTGTCACAACGTATTAGTCACAGAAATGTTCCCTGGGAATTAGTGTGTTTAATACATCAACTGGCAATTAATTGAAAACAAAATGGAAATACCCTTTGATCCTCTGATATTACTGCCCAGGAAATGATCCCACTGAAACGCTCATGCACACGCTCGAAAGAATATGTTCAGGATGTTTATGGCAGCATTGTTTGCAATAGCAAAAGGCTGGAAAGCCGGAGGAATGACCATCAGCGGGAGGCTTAATTAAAATATAACCCCTCTATAGAGTGGAGTATTATGAAGCCATTAAAACAGGCAGATAAGAGGGCCACAGATGCTGCTAACTACGATCTCCAAGACTGGTAGTTAAAAAAAGAAAGGTAGGCATAATATGTAAGGCTACACGTATATACATAAATGGAAATTTTCTGAAAGGACCCAACACAAGTTAAATATCGTGGCCTCGAGGAAGAGGCTGAGATTAGAATAAGAATTTACATTTACATTCTTCTTCTTCTTCTTTTTTTTAAATTTCATACCCTTTCATAGTTTGAAAAAAATTTTTTTTACCATATACGTATATTGAGGGGGGAATAAAAACAACAATGAAAACGCAGTAGCAAGCCTGGCTGTGTGGGTGGGTAGGATGGCCGAGACTGCAGCATGGGACATGGCAAGATCACAGCTGTGGCCTCCAAGTCCTGGTGCCTTCAATCCACCCTCCCGGGCGTAAGCCTCCGTAATTCGCTGAGTCTCTAAGCTCACGTGTCATCACCTGCAATATGTATATGATGAAAAATACCTCTTTCCTTTGGACCCTGAAGATAAGTCAAGCCACTAGTTATTGAAAGTATTAGGGTGAGATACCACACTACTTTACTCTCACATCGTGTCTCAGTAGAGCTACACAGACACATTCTCTAAGCTTAGCTACCTCATTTCTGGAACGAGGATCTTAAATAAAATCTAGCCCATCGTGTTGTCATGGGAATTATATGCAAAGCATCTCATATCAAAATGTTTCCCCTGTCTCTGTCTGTTTCTGTCAAAATGTTAAATTCATAGCAATAATCAAAATGTTAAATAAATGCTAATAATAAATATTAGATAATAAATAGATACTAAATACAAAATAAATGTTAATAATCGTTATTGCCACCAGGAACAGAGTATCTACTATTATGGATTAGAGTTTAGGTGAACCGCACCTGTCTTAATTTGGGTTGCTCCCAAAACAAACCTTAATGATGTGTTGTGAATTGGAGGAGGGAGAGGTGCAGGTCAACTGTGCCTTTGTGGGTGAGCTATAGCACTGTAGGCACCTGGGCATCACTGCGCTTGGGCACGCTTGGAGAAGCCATGTGGAACAGGTGCGGTTGAGGGTGAGGACCCTGGCTAGTTTATGTACCAACTTTCATTCTCTGTTCCTGGAGTTGTCCTCTAGATTCAAGCTACCTTGTCCTTCTTGGTTACATCTATGCACAGCTCCATCAGTGCTGGAGACGGTCACTTGACAGAAAAGAGAGCAGCCAGCCTGGAATTGGGAATCTGTCAACATGCCAGAACTAGCCACAGTGGCAGGTGAACCGAGGTGGGCTCGGAGGATGTGGCTGTAAGACATCAACAATGTCTGCTCCACCTTGTGACGCCCTGTCTCAGAGAACTGTGCTCTGCTAACATGGTAGGAGTTCTGGAGCCCCGGCATACTCTTTCAAGTCCTCCTGGTGCATATCTCTATTAGTACGCTTTCTGCGTGTTAAAAAAATAACTGTCTTCTTTTGTGTTGGAATTTATTGAGAGAAGAGGCCTGTGGCACTTGCCCCTTTGGAGTTTCAAAAGAGCTAGCACACCGGTTGTAAGAATGAATGAAGTAGCATATAAATGGATGAATTTTTGTCCATACTTGTTTATTTGCTAAGCACTGGGAAGAGGATGTAAATCTGGGTCTTTTAAGTTACGTCTTTTCCACTACAACCTACTTACTAATACACAAAGTTCCCATGTTGAATTGTCTTTTCTTCCCGTCCATCCAGCATCTCTCCCTCTGTCTTTGTTTCAGATTTCTTCATTTTTCTCTTGCCATGTTCCCTTTTCTCACTTCTACAAAGAACATTGGTATAATTTCTGCACTCTTTTAAATGTTGCCATTGATAACGTTGTAAATATACTGTATTATCTTGAGCTGAGTTTTCTGGGAAGCAGAACTGGAGGGAAGAGGTTTATGTGGAATTCCAGGTTGTGAGAATGAGAGGCATGATACAAAGGGACAGACACAAAAAGGAATTGTCTAATAAGCTGGCATTGAGCATGACTGGTTCCACTCCCCAGGAGATGGTCTTCTGAGAAGCTGTACTCACTCTATCTAAGTATCATCTAACTATGGAGAAGGAAGGTAAGAATTTTATGGGCTTCCATTCCCACTGATCAAATTGATCAAATGTTTGTAACATAGGGATCCTCTATGCCCTCCCACACCTTTCTGGATTGCACATGCAGGGTAATCCCATGTGCAAAGTAGAGTCCCATAGTGTTCACCTCTCAGAATCAGCAAGTAAATTCAGAGAGTGGAGGTGAGAAGTGCCCACGTGGGCACAAGGCAAGGTCCTATCAGGTGGCACTTATGTGGAAGGTGATCACTGGCCATACAGAACTGGCTGGCATGGTGACCAACTAGAACATGACACAGGTGAGACAGAATATCTAGACAGGTATGTAGCAGGGGTCTTAAAGAATTCTCCCCACACTCCACTCTAGCTATTCATGCCAGTCAGAGTACATAGAGCTCCCATAACGAAACTATAAAAATTGTTTTTGTGAAAACAAGATGTCCTCAATTCTTCTCTAAGGGGTGACTTACAAGTCCAATCTACCACAGTCTTCTCCAAGGCAGTAGGAAAGAGGAATCTCTGAGGGTTACCTGGCGACTCAGTTAGTTGAGCGTCCAACTCTTGATTTCACCTCAGGTCATGATGTCATGGTCGTGGGATCGAGCCCCGTGTTGGGCTCAGCCCTAAGCATGGAGCCTGTTTAAGATGATCTCTCTCTCTCTCTCTCTCTCTCTCTCTCTCCCACTCTTTCTCTCTCTCTCCTCCTCTCCCCTTCTCCCCTACTTGCATTCTCTGTCTCTCAAATAAAAATAATAAAAAAATAAGAGCAATCTCTGAAGAAACTTAGTTAAGAGAAGTAACAAACAACCCCAAATCTCCATTTCCGAAGCTGGTCCACATGTATTAATTAGTGGTTATTATTTTTAATTTCTCTGCCACCCGTTCTAGATTAATTTCACCCTCAGCCAGCACTTTGTTTTGTCTGAGTTTCTTACCTGGTAGTGTGACCCTGTGATGTGTTGTTGAGGGTTATGATTCCTTAGATGCTTTGTCTTTGTCATGTGATGGTTGCTACAATTGCCTCTTTCTCCTTATCATTGGGCACAGAAACACCAAAAGATGCAACAGGGGTCTCTGTGTGTGTGGTAGACGTTCCCATTGTATGGCAGCCACTATAGACCCTCATGGTAATCAGAATTACTCACCAATGAGGGCCAAGTTGCAGTGTTATTTGCTTGATGAGAGGCCACTGGCATCAGGATCCTCAAGTGGCCACGTGGGGGTTCCAGCTTCCAAGTCAGTAGAAGCTTTACCATGTTTCCTGGCTGAAGCAGGAGTTTTCTAGAAATGAGAACCCCCATCCTAGCTGCGTGGGAAACACAAATTCCAGAGTTGGGTCTTGGAGAGGCTGCTAAGGATGACCAGTCTAGTTCTACGGAGGCATCTCCTATTTTCACTTCAGCTTACGGAGAAGAGCCATCACTGAGCTTTATAAGGATACACCCCACCAGTACATTACTCACTGCCTTAGTGAAGGGACTGTCCTCTATAGAATACAATTCAGTAGAATGTTCTAGAGTCTTCAGTGGCAAATCCATTTTAACATCACTACCCTTCTCAGTCTCTGACTACTTTCTCAATCGTATACCAAGAATGTTCCTGTCTGTCCACATCATTTATTTGGGGAGCCATTATCAGCTCCAAACTTTGCGTAGCCACTCCAACAGACTATTAGGTCTATGTGCCAGAATAGGGACTCTCCAGCCATGAAAGGGTTTCTCCATGATAATACATTCTCCCCTAAATAGCCTTATTTTCTACCTCCCGCCTCCAGTGTTTTCAAGATCCACTCTTGTACCTGTTTGGATTGTGGTTGCCACATATTAGCCAGAACCTATAATTTCTTTAGCATATAAGCAATTTTCTTCTGGAGCAGAGAAAATAGTCCCCTGCTTCTGCTGTGCTAAGACCTAACACTGGCTATCAGGGACAGAACAGCCCGGGTAGGTCTTGGGGTAGACAAACTTAATCCTGCAAGTCCTTTGCTTTGAGAAAAGCCTCGAAATAAGGACAGATTGCTGTCCTCTGTCAAGGGAAAGGAACTGATTATGCCAGCCCAGAGGATTTAGGAAAATCCAGGTTTCAAGAATTTCATTATCAACCACTCCTATGATTCCTGACTTTGGCACAGAAGACCTGTCAAGTATGGGCATTCTGTTTCCTTTGCAACTCTGCCTCTCTTATAATTATATCCAATTCTTGATGTTTTACATAGTGTACCCAGCAACTGCAGGAGATAAAAATGTCCTTAAAAGCTGTCAGAGAGGAATATTGGCTTTCACAGCACAGCATGGGTTGACAACTGACTGCTCTGAGCCTGTGGTTATTACTAATGCAGTTAATAGACACCAGCTTGCTCTGTGATCTTTACTATTCTTATTGTCCTCATGTATTCCAAGTACCACTGCTGCCACTTGTCCAGGGCCTCACCTTTCTGCTGCACCTTATGCTAACTGACCAAAGATGAAAACCTGAGTAACTGTGATCCGCGTTGGGGGTTATAGATACCCCATTACTACCAGAAGTGAGTAATCTAGCCACCAAACTGATCCCAAAGGTTGATCTTCTGGAGTCACTGCTGGATGCCTATGTTTGTAGCCTGAGTTCACTAAAAGAGAAGGTTAAGGCAAATGGCTTCTGTGCTATTACTTCATCCTGTTGTGAAAACCCAAAGAATGCGAGACAGAAACAAGATAGTCAAGTGGGGAAGGAGGGAGAGTCAATATCAGGTAGCTGTGGCTACATGCATATAATTGCTTAATCCAGTGGGACAGCCCTCTGAAAAGCTATATACACAGCATGTCAGAACAGTCAGCTCCACAAAGGAAAGGAAGGATTTATCCATCAGCTCCCGACTTCCAATGGACAACAGCTCACCCCATAAAACCCTAATCCCCCGCACTTGCAGGCTGTATATGCATGAGCGTTGAATTGACTCCCACAATGTCCCCAGCTTTGCCCAGTCCAACTGATCTGGTATGCTCTGGATTGAGGGGTTTCCCAGAATGATAGACTTACGGTGCTAAAAGGAGGAAAGTCCAGAGCAAACCAGGACAAGCTGATCACCCTACCCAGGTGTGAGGGGAGAGGTATTTGAATAGAGACACTACCAGGTTGTGTTTACGTGTGGTTAATCAGAGAGATCTGGTCACCTCAGTGGCAGCTAGGACAAAGATTGGGAGGCTAGAAAGCTATAAAGTGACACATAAAAGATGCCTGAAATTGTATTTTCATTTCTCTTAGAAAATGGATTCAACCATTGAATAAAATAGACTTATTTTAATACATCTGTCTTGTTTTATTAAAATCTACCTTTCTTGTTTTATTCCCTCCAGGACAATCAGATCCTTAATCCATAATATATTAATAAGTTCTTTATGCCTTTCTTCAATTCATATGAACCTTTTTTTTCATTCTTTTGCTTAGTTTATGGTAAATCAAATTACGATGGAAACATTTAAAGCTTATTTTCCCTGGCAATCGAAGGATAATATTACAGTTGGTTGTGTCATCTTGATTAAACATTCCAAATGGCTTTTTTTCAGGTAAAAAGAAGAAAAAGCACAAAGCCTTGGCAAATGCAGCCAGCAAGACTTGGGGAAGCCATGCCAGGGCAGCACCCCTAACAGAGTGAATGGCATCCTGATCCGTTCCTTTACAGAACTGTGGTTCACATTGCACTAAGTTTTTATGTGCTTGTGAATGAAATCAGTTGAGGGTCTCATGGCACAGATCATACAAGATTTGCAACATTTGGCACCACTTTTACTCCATTCTGGAAATAACTTACAAATGAGCTAGGGTCTCAAGAGTGAGTTCCATCTTCCCAAGACAGGAAGTTAGCTGTCCTAAAATTTATAGAAGTGAGGAAGTACTGGGGAATTGGCAATCAAGCCGTGTTTCCCTTGGGGTATGGAAGTGAACACCACATCTCAATTAGCGTGATGGGTGTTTTTTTCTTTTTTTTGTTCTTTGCAAATTTCAGTCGTTTAAGAAACAAGGAAGAATTGGGATTAGGCATGTAAGTAAGCAAAATGCAGTATGGCAGAACTATGCTGTTGTTTTTACTTGTCTGCATTTTAAACACATTGTACATGCTCTGCTCAAAATCATGATGAACTGAAATAGGTAATTTAAAAAAAAATCTATCTTACTTCCTCTAACTCCAAGGGTTCTTTCTAAATATCAACAACAAAATATTTGCAATGATGTCAACTGACACTTGTTTAGGGATGGAAGCAGTTTGGTGTTATATAAAGAACACAAGACTAGATATATGTGGTGGGATAGATTGTGTCTCCAAAAAGATATGTTGAAGTTCTAACCCTTGATACCCGTGAATGTAACATTCCTGGAAACAGCTTTGCAGATGTAATCAAGTTAAGATGAGGTCCTACTGGGTTGGGATGGGTCCTAAATCTAATGACATACGTCCTTATAAGAACGACATGTGAAGACACAGGAGAGACAAGGAGAATGCCACAGGATGGGAATGACAGAAGCAGAGATTGGAACGAAGCATCTGCAAGCCAGGGATTGCTGGCCACCTCCAGAAGCTAGGAGAGACACATGGAAGAGATTATCTCTTAGAACCTCCAGAAGGAATCAACCCTACTGACTCCTTGATCTCAGACCCCTAGCTACCAGAAATGCGAAAGAATAAATATCTGCTGTTTTAAGCCATTTTGTTTGTGGTATTTTGTTATGGAAGCCCTAGGAAACAAACAGTATAGAACTCTAGCTGCTACTAAAATATCCAATACTGAGTAGGGTCGGGACCTTGGGAAAAACCTCTGCCATTTTCTGCCGCCTTCTTATACTCACCTGCAAAGTGACTGAAGGGCTTCATATAAATAATCTACAACATCCTTTCCAGGTCTCAGTTTCCTGGAGTCTACAATTTCAACAAAAAGAAAATAAAATCTGTCTTTAGCTCAACTTTTCTATTGGAAAAACTGAAACATTGGAGTACCAATGAACATGGGTACAGACAGCTCTTGAACAGATCTGGTAGGATGTCAATTCCACCAGAGTGTGAAATTTGACTATTTTACCCATTATTTCCCTGATGCCTAGAACACTGCCCATTGTATAGCAGGCGCTGATGCATTTATTTATTTTTGAATGAGTAAGTGTATCAATGAACAAATACATGTGTGTTCAAACCGTTCTCTTTTTTGTGACTGTTGGTTCATCGACTCTACCAAGTTTGACTGTCACAGTAGTCACTAAAATTCATAAGCATGAAGTTAAAGAGAAGGGATATTGAAGATTAAAAATAGAGAGTATTTCCTGGGAATCTATTCTCTTATCTCAAATAATTCTGCTTTAGTAATATTTTTGCAAGTTTTGGAGGCAAACATATTCTTAATTTATTCTGAACTAGCCAGCTAAGTGCTTCAGAAGCATTTCCACTAAACAATGATGATGAAGGAACAAAATTAGTTTGAAAACATTTACCCCTCCTTGTGAGAAAACCATTACTTTCTACGCAGATAACTGCAATTCCATAATTATCCATTCAGGGCTTGAAACATACCTAAGCAAAATGCATGGGAGATCACTGTGAGTTTAAGCATAAATTAAGTCAGAAACGCTGTGTTCTGGTTTAAAAACAAAAGCTCACCAAGTGGGGCCTACATTCTGCAGTCCACTCTCTTTAGGACAGAAATATGTCAGCCAATGTGCTTTTTTTGTATATGGACACAGACGGGAAGCACAGGCGTTTGGTGCTACTTGTTAAATGCTGGCAAAGCCACAGTTGTTCTTTCGTCACACACAAAAGAAAGGGATATATCGTAGGCTATCTCTAAGGTCCTTAGCAAAGTTTTAGTATCAGACTCCAGTGGAAAGCCTGCATTTCAAAAAATGCATTAGACTCTAACACCATTTTTACAGAAACAACACTCTCCTTATGCTTTATTACATTTGCAGAAATAGTTCTCTCCCCAAATCCCATGCTTTGGATCACAGGCTATGGTGCCCCTCATAAGTGGGTAGTTGATATGCTATCCCTCTGGAGGCATATTCCAGACAAAGCCGGCCCTCCCCTGTCCTCCTGCCCGTTTTCCAGGCCATTTTCTCCTCTGTGAGTAATAGCACTACCACGAGGTGTGAATATTTCTCCCAATGCAGACTAACAAGATGGCATAAAGTTTTCAGGACAAAACTGCTGATGTACTGCCTTGATTTCCCAAGTCTAACGTTATAAGAAAGTCATTTCTGCTCTTGAGCTTTCAAATAATTGACTGATCTTTATACTGCAGAGACACATCTGCTTAGCTAAAATATCCCACCCTTGTGCGTGGTCTCACTGTTCCAACAGAGGCATGAAGCTATGATAATAGAACTCCTGTTTCCGACAAAACTGGGTGCCATCCTTCACTCTGCAGGTGACATCTGCAACGGCCTATCCCTCACCAGATGCCCGCAGGGAAACACCTCAGCACCAGCGACCTGTGAAAAGACACGCAATGCCAGATCTCAAGCTGCATTGCAACTGCCCATTGGAGGTTTCACTTTATAAAATGGTAGCAGACAAATGTGAAGAAAAAGCCAATAACATCTCCCAAAGAAAGACAGTATTACAGACTCGCCTTGCCAAGAAATCCATCAAGTGCCTCTCCAAGTTAACTTTCATATTTAAATATTTTGACTTTTGGAAAATAACCACCACTCTACTAGCCAAGGTCTCTGAAAAGCCCTGGGAAACCAGAGCCTTGTACAAAAACAAGAAAGTGAAAGAAAGTAAGGCAGAAGAGGTAAAGGGATTTATATCTACTTTGTTCAAAATTAAATTACTTTCAAAATGCTGTTTTTAGAGGAGAAATGAGGAGAAGGGCTGAAGGAACCCAGCATAAGACCTGCCTTTCAGGTAACAGTTGTAACAGTTGAAGACGTGTGTGTGTGTGTGTGTGTGTGTATGTGTGTGTATAAGTGGGGTCAGGAATGTGGCCCAGGAACCTTTTACTTAAAATAAATAAGTGAATATTTACATATATATTTTGATCATCAGAATAACCCTGAGAGCTCTGTTTAATAGTCTTACTTTATAGATGGACAAACAGAGGATTAAGAAACAAGACTACATGACAGAGATCACAGGAAAGAATCAAGATTTAAACCCCTAGTGGTCTGAGCCCCTTTATCCTTCCACTCACTACGTCTCCAAAGTGAGGAATATTGTCAATTATCTGAAAAGAAGAGATGTTTGGCCAACAGTCACTCAGTTCAGGTCTGTGTCTCTTCTTTCCAACAATTAATATTCCAATAAGAGAAAATAAAATATTTATGCTCTTGATGGAAGGATACCTTTGTATCATAAGCAATAAAATAAAAACTAACACCCTCTTTATGGATAGTCTTTTTTTTAATGTTTATTTATTTTTGAGAGAGACAGAGTGTGGGCAGGGGAAGGGAAGAGAGACAGGAGACACAGAGAATCCGAAGCAGGCTCCACGCTCTGAGCTGTCAGCACAGAGCTATATGTAGGGCTCGAACCCGTGGACCATGAGATCATGACCTGAGTCAAAGTAGGTCACTTCACCGACTGAGCCACCCAGGCACCCATCTTCTAAGATAGTCTTAAGCAATACACATATTAAGAATATCATACAAAATAGCAGCCTATGCTTTCTAGATCACTCTTGAAGACACAGAATAATTATTTAGTGACTATATATCAGTCCTTTGCAATCTGGTTGAATGCAAATCACTTGGGGAATTTTTATAAAATACAAGTAATTGTTATGTTTCTGCTATAAGTGAAGAACTATTCCTGATTCCGTGAATACGACAGTGAACCAGACAAAGTCCCAGACCTCACCGTGCCTAAATTTTAATGAGAGACCAAAACAACTAGCCAAACAGAAAAACACGTAAAATCATTTCAAGTAGTGGTAACTGGTAGAGTGTAAATAAATCAGACCAAGAAGTAGAAAATGGTGACAGACAGTCAGAGCATCTTAGAGTGATGTTTGAGCAGAGAGCTAAATGAAGTCAAGGAACAAGCCATGTGGGCCTCTGCGAAAGACATCCCAAGAAAAGAAAGCACCCACTACAAAGGCTTCTTCTTGGCATGTTTGGGGATGAGCAACGTGGTCCTTTTTTTTTCCTGGAATCTCAAGAGTGAAGTGCAGCTCTATAGGAAGTGAGACTGCAGGTATGGGCAGAGACATCCTCTGGGACCTTCCGTGATGGATCCTGGAAGGAGGGAGACCGGTTAGGAGTTCAGCATTCCAGGAAAGATAAATTGGTGGCTTCAACTAGGGTGTTGGCAGTGGAGATGGTTTGAAATAGTTGGGTTTGGATAGGTTTTGAAGCTGGAGGTGCACATTTAGGTGGTACATTGGGTGTGAGGTTTGAGAAACATACAGGACGCAATTTTCAGTTATCAGAATAAACAATAAGGTGAATGCTTGTACTTTTCAACAAAGACAGACACCCTGAGTAATAAACAAGTTTGGGAGGTGTATTTGGTAATAAGGACTAGAGGATGAGTAGGAATTCTCTTTTAGAGCTGCTAAGGCTGAGAGGTTTATTGGATTTATACATGGAACTGTCAAATAGGCTATTTATAGAGGAATCTGGAGTTCAGGACTGAGCACAGTTAGTCTCAGGAGTGCCCAAGGAATCTGGATTTTTAAAAGGTCCCCATAGTTTAGGAACCATGGTTGCAGCAAATTCCTAAATGTGGTGACTCCCACCATTCAGCCTTAAGAAGAGTCTTTTTTTCTCTCTATAAATTTGCCTGAAGGAAATCTATTTCTGCTTATAAATCTGCCTGAGGGCAATGTAATTTTTTTAAAACTTTAATTCCAAGGTTTGATTATATCTCGCTGAACATTAGCTTGCTGTTCCGATGGCTTTTATTTATTTATATACCGGATCTGGCAGCATCCATGATTAGTTTATGCTGTCTGGGATCAGGATGCTTTGGTTTATTTATGCAATACCATTCTTCTGTCAGTATTAACAGAACAAATCCAAGACCTATTTGTTGAATGTGTGGGTGTGTGTTTCTGAGAAGCATAGATAGAGTGGTCTTTTTTAAAGAAAGAATTAAAAAGCATATGCTGCTGGCTTCACAGAGTCTTCTGAAATGATCTCCTAGCTTAGAGATCCAAAAATTTAAAATCTTATGACTCTTGCCTCGCAAAAAGTTTCCCAAACTAATTTGGCCAACAAATATGTCATCTGGCCCGAGAAACCTGTATTGGCTTTGTCCATATTTACCCATATCACTCTGTGTCACTCCTTATCTTGCCATAGACCACATACCAAACTGTATCTGTAATTAAGCACCGAATAATTTTCCAAGGAAAATGGAAATAATTGCGATTGTGACCCACACAACTCTTTGATGAAATTTAGTGAATTACATACATTGTCTCTGCTTGACACTTTTTAGGCTCTGGGCCTTTGTGATATATTTTTTCCATATCTATATATTGCATCTAGACTTCAGGGTTACAGTTAAGCAGGTCATCATAAAATTGTGTATTCAGTAATTATCCTTATAAAGCACTGCCGCAAGATAAGAATGAGGAAATTCGATTCTATTCATTCCAGTGCTAGATACGATGGAGGTGATTGATTCTAACTTGTGGTGACCCAGGAAAAAGAAATCTGAAGTGGGGGTTACAGAGGTAGAACCTTAATATCTTTAATATCTCCCTCCTCTGCACCTGTTCTAGCAGGGCATCTCCTCTTTCCTCTTAGCAAGAGTCCCTCTGCTCAAGAATTGAGGTAATTCCAGTTCTGATCTGTATCAATTAGAAATGACTGTCACACAGTAATGATATCTGCGGAATATAAAAGTGTTCAATCATAATTTAAGGAGCAAGTCATGGCTCTGTCATAACAAAATGATTCCAGCCTTCCCATTGCTTCCACAATTGCACAGCTAACATTTTTGAATTCAAAACAGAAATGTGACCTATAAAATGCCATCCGCATAGACATCCCCCAGTATGATGATATTGTAGTCATAATAAATTAGGGGTTATGAAAAAGAAAGGAAACAATAAGAAATATTTTAAAGTCCTATTCTTACATAAAGTTAGTGGAACTCTGAAAGGAAACATTTCTAGCAAGTCAATCATAAGAAAACATTAACAGACACTGAAGATACAAGAGTCATCTTCCTGTTGAACTGGGCTAATCAAGGGCAAAGATCAACATTGTCATCTGTTTGTATATATTTAATGAAATTATAAATTTTAATTCAGCCTTAGTTTATGGTTATGATTTCTTTTTTTCTTATCAATGCCTGCATCTGGGAGCAGTGAGATATGGATCTATCATGTTTCCTCTTACTTCAAAATGTATCCTCAATAATACTTAAATCAAATGTAATAAAGGAGAATGGAGTACTCCTTTCAGACTTTTGTTTTGCCCAAAACAAGCACAGAGAAGATTTATTAGAGGAAACATCAGCTGAGGAGCCAAAGAGATCTTAAATTCCGTTAGTATCTTATTAAGCTGAACTGATTCGAGTGCACAGCAAAGGAAAGTATCACAGCAATTTGAATGTTGAGTGGGTACAGACCATGCTTCCCCATTATCATCCTGTTCCCCAGTTTCAATTGTGACCTGTGAATCTCTTTACATCTGAGTTACTAAGCAACTGAACTAATGGACACAGCGGTACAGGTCAGCACAGCTTCTATTGATCTCCCATCGACTTGACCATGCCTTTCACCAAGTGCCCAAACTTGGGGCACCCGAAAGCAGAGTTAAAGAGGAACACTTAATTAGCTTTCAACATGAAAAAGAAAAGCACAAACTTATTTTCAATTTTTCTTTTCAGGACACATTATTTTTCACAGGCTTCTAAAGAGTGTATTCTAATTCACACTTAAAATTGTAAATTTATACTCAAGGATGAAAACTGATCACAATAACTGCTGCTTCCTCGATTCCTTACCACCTAAACGTGTGTGCTGTTAGCTGGCCGGAAGGCCAAGCTCAGAAATGGAATGAGGTAGAGAAAAATGGACTGGAAGATGATATCTGCACCATATCTCTAACCCCCGATCTGTTACTAAATATCCAGGTATATTTGAACAAACGATTTCCTTCCTTTGTCAAAAGTGGGTCCTATTTATACACTTTTTTTAACATGGTGAGAATGAGAAAAGATACGAAATATTTCTTTCTTGTTATTCTTTTAGCAAAGATTTCTTTTGAGGCTAAGTTTGTGCATTATGCTAAGTGTGTAGAACATAAAACGTTTCACTCATCCAGATGATTTCCTCTGAGTTTATAATAGCAAAAAATAAGGCATATACATATATAACTATAGAGCAAGGTAGAATGTGGGCATTGTTCCAGAGCTGGAAATGAGAACGTACTATGATGACATACTATGGGAATACCTTAGAAGGAAACTCACTTAGCTTCAGGGCCTTAGGGAGATTCTTTGGAGACAGTGTCCTTTGAGCTGGGTTTGATCAATAGATATCACTGTTTTGTGGAAATAGAGAATAGCAGGAAGTAATTCAGAGATTGGTAAAATACCAAGTATAATTCAGGAACAACAAATAATAATCCTAGTTACATTTTTTTTAATCTTGAACATTGTACTGGGTTTAATCTAAGCTCTTTGTGAATATTAACTACTTGATACTTATAATGACACGATGAATATGTACCATCATTATTATCTCTATTTTAGAGATTAAGAAAGTGAAACACAGGAAATTGAAGTAGCTTGTAAAGGTCACTCACTAAATTGGAAAACCAAGGTTTGGATTTAACAACGTGATGCCAAAACCTACACTCTTAGCAACATTTCTATGGGGTCATATTAGACTCACACATGGTAATAATTATAGGAAATGTGTGAAAGAGAGTGAAGGGAATAAGGTCACAATATAGCTTTAAAAAGACAATGGAAGGTCTCAATATTCAGGCTAAGGGCTTGAAATTTTGAAAATGGATAACCATAAAGTCATTTAACCCTTTGGTTGAGAATAGCATAACTAAAATTACGCGAATATTATTCAGCATAAACAAATGCTTAGTATTCTTCGGGTTGCAAGTAATAGACACTATCTAGCTACCTTGGGAGGGGAAAATAGAAGATTTGAAAAGCTAAGCTTAGGGATGAATAAGAACTAGACAGATTTGGTCATCTCCACTGACAGTCTTCATTGGTGCAAGTGACAGCCACCAGTGATCACTATTGCAGTGCCATTTTGTCCAATTTTGAATATATTGGGGGGGGTTACTTGGTAGCCTTCATTTGGATGAGGAGTCTGCACTGGAACAACTAACCATCTCTGGTTCCAACTCCAAAAACACACAGTAGGAACATGTTAGTATATCAGGTCCAGTTCTCAAAGCAGGAAAAATGAAGAAGAGTTAAGGAGATGTATCAACTCTAATACTGAATGATTACAAAACCCTCAGTGCTGAGAGTGAAAAAAGAGATACTGGAATTGGGGAGACTCGTCACTTTGCAATGGTGATGGTCTTAGAACTAGGTTAACACGTGTCTGTATTAGGATAACGAATGCTGACTTGGAAAATAATCAAGTGTGTGATGATTAGATATGGGGCAGGGATTAGGAAAAAGTGAGGAGTCGACAGTCATGCTGAAGTCGTGAGCCCAACTGACACAGAAGATATCATCTCCATATACTTTAGTCCTAGGTGCTCAAAGTCAGCAAGCATGTGTAGACACACAGGGGAGATTAATGCCACCCATGCTAGGATTTATTTGCTGAGGGATATTTTTCCAGACCCTCTGCATGTGTTCTTTAAAGTTGACATAAATTGTAAGGTGTACATATTATATTTGATACGTTTCACCTGTAACAATCTTTTAAAATTCTTTAACTACCGATCCCCTTTGGGTTATATGAGAGAACAGCCATTGTATTAAAAAATATCAATACAGATATTTCTTTTATAAGTTTCCACGGTAAGCGGACCACTGTGTGAGGTACTGGAAATCAAAATATGTGAAACAGTATCTATTTTCAAGTGACTTGCAGTCTGGAAAGAAATCAGGACATAAAAGATAATTTGTGAGCCTCATGACTAAGACAATAGATGATGCAGCAATTTGCAGGAGGCTAGTATGTCAGGAAATATTTTGTAGTGCAGATGAGATTTGAACTGGGTCTTCTAAAGGGATTTCAACAAGATTCAGATACATATGTAAGATCACTAGATCACTGTTGGTACAATGAGTTGACATATAGAAGTCCTGGATAATAATGCTAGAGATAAGAACTAGCAGTGTGTCCCTTCTATGCGCCAAGCACAGTGAGGTATGCTTCAGTAAGTCATGCCACCTAATTCTCTCCAAATTGTCTCAACCAAGGTGCAATTTATTTTCTCCATTTTACAGATGATAAAACTGACGGAGAAGTAAAATGTGTTGTTCAGATCACAAAGGTCGTGAATGTCAGAACCCAAATGGTAGCAAGCCATGTTCTTTAAGCTCTATCACCTGGTTTCCCAAATGAGAGGCTGACAAAGAGGAGTTCTATTTTTTATTGTCCTCTGAGAACTATTTTTTTTGCTCCTCTGACAATTTTTTAGATACACTTCTTCCCCATCCCACTCAAACCCACCAAAATTATTTTTTAATGTTGATTTATATTTGAGAGAGAGAGACAGACAGACAGCAAGCAGGGGATGGGCAGAGAGACAGGGAGACACAGAATCCCAAGCAAGCACCCAACTCTGAGTTATCATCCAGAGTCCAACGCAGGGCTCGATCCCACAAACTGTGAGGTCATGACCTCAGCCGAAGTCAGAAGCTTAACTGACGGAGCCACCCAGGTGCCCTTAACCCATCAAATTTTCAACTGCAAATCTCTACCTCAAATATCTACCTCAGGTATTTCATAGTTAACCAGTGTTTCAGCTTTCAAGTCACTATCTTTAGCTGCAAGATCTCTGATCAGTTCTAAACTGAGATTTCCAGTTGTACGTTGGACATTTCCATCTCTCAATTGTATTTCTATTTTAAGTTCACAATAATTGGCATCTAATCTATCCTCCTCTTAGAAACTCTTTCTTGTCCAGCTTAGCTATTTCCACCAAAGGATCCACCAACCTCCCAGCAATCCAGGCCTCCAAAATCAATCAACTTGGCATCTTCTTTCTCTTTTTATTTTGTTGATGATCAATAAATACAGCCAATAAATGGTCTTTCCAGACATCTACTTCTCATCCCTCTCTACTCCAATGACTTCTATATTAAAGTGTTGAAGGAATGTTCCTTTATTTATTTATTTATTTATTCATATTTTTTAAAGTTTATTTATTTATTTTGAGAGTTAACAGAGACAGCCTGAGAGGGGGAGGGGCAGAGAGGGAGAGAGAGAGAGAGAGAGAGAGAATCTTCTCTCGGCGCAGAGTCCAATGCAGAGCTTGAACTCACAAAACCCTGAGATCATGACCTGAGCTGAAACTGAGAGTAGACGTTTAACTGACTGAGCAACCCAAGTGCCCCAGAATGTTCCTTTAAATACAGTTCAAATAAGCCATCTTTCCAATCAAAACATCTGGTATTTACCTATTGTGTATTAAGTTAGGTGTTAGCTGCTACTAATTCCAGCATCCAAGATCATAAATAAGGTCCTCTATAGTACTGATAGAAATTGCATTTCTTTTTAATTTTTTATTGTTTATTTATTTTTGAGAGAGAGAGACAGAGCACAAGCCGGGGGAAGGGCAGAGAGAGGGAGACACAGAATCTGAAGCAGGCTCCAGGCTCTGAGCTGTCAGAGCAGAGCCTGATGTGGGGCTTGAACTCAGGAACGGAAAGATCATGATCTGAGATGAAGTCTATCGCCTAACCGACTGAGCCACACAGACGCCCCTAGAAATTACATTTGTATGCACATCTTTCCTTATTCACTTTGTACTCAAATCAAATGTATTATTTCTGTAACCACTCACAAATCCTGCTTAATTTTTTGTCTTTGTGCTTTTTTTGTTTTGTTTTGTTTTTTGGTGTCATCATCCAGGATGTCCTGTCGCTGCTATCAGTCAGCTTAAACTACAATTTTGCTCTAGTAACGAATGGCTCCAACTGCTAATGCTTGAAAACAATGAAAGTTTATTTCTCACTCACATACATTTGCCTGTGGTTTTGCTTCATGTCCATTACATCCTCTGAACAAGGCTAATGGACCAGCTATTATTATCTAGAACACAATAGTCTCTGGGCAGAAGGAGAAGAGAGATAATGGGACCATGTGTTGACTCTTTTTTAAATATTTTTTAATTTTTCTTATTATTTTTTAATATGAAAATTGTTGTCAAATTGGTTTCCATACAACACCCAGTGCTCATCCCAACAGGTGCCCTCCTCAATACCCATCACCCGCCCTCCCCACCCTCCCACCCCCCAATCAACCCTCAGTTTGTTCTCAGTTTTTAAGAGTCTCTTTTGTTTTGGCTTCCTCCCTAACCTTTTTTTTGTGTGTGTGTTGACTCTTAAAGCTTCTCCTTGGAAATGGTGCACACTTTATTAACCAGAGCAAGTTATTTGAGGAAATCTGACCAATGGACTTAGAGCTGTAATTATTATCTATGTGTCAGCCCATCAGGGAGAGGCAGTGAGTGCATTCTACCATAATACTATCTACTACATTTTACTCCCTCCGACATCAAAATACCAATTATCCAGAATGGCCATGTTACTAAGATGCTTTTCTAGATTTTTCCAGGCAAAAATAATTTGAAAATACAAAGCATTTTTATGCTGCTTCTCTCAAATTTTTGTGTGTACATTGAAAGTTCTGCTATGATTCATGAGCTATAGCATATAACACTTAGCACAATGCCTTACACATAATGTATGTTATAAATGTTTATTGAATTTAATTGATTTTATCTTCTATGAAATAGGGAGACACTGAATATTTTTATGCTGAGAAAACTATGATCAAAATATATTTCAAGCTGGTTAACATGACAACTGGAACAATATTTGCTTCTTTAACCATCTTGGTGTTTTGATAAATATATTCTTACAATATACAGAACACATAGAGTTAAATATTTTTCATAATTTGTCTCCAATAGATCACAAACCCTAAAATTACTCGAATCCAAGTTTTTTTCTAAATGATTTCTCTTGTACCCACATTAACTCAGTGCAGCGAAAGTAGAATTTACATAGCAATGACAATTCTTTTAGTAATGAAGTAAAAAGGGAACTATATACTATATCCTAATCTTTGAGTTCAAGGTTGTATATTACTGCCAATGTATAGCTAACATCTGGTGTGAAGCTGGAAAAAATAGTGCCTGAAAATTGTTTAACCAATAATTAAATGCCTGATTGAATGAATGAATGAAAAATAAATAAATGTGTAGATAAAAAATATTTGGTAATGATAAACTACTTGTTAACAGATATATATATATATATATATATATATATATATATATATATATAAAGATATAGTAGCCATTGCTAATATGATATGGTATCGAATGTCAGAAAGTACTTAACTCCTCCATGTATAAAGTTTAAAAAATGATTTTATCCTAGAAAACCATGGAAAGTTTAGATGTATCTCTCCCTTATTTGACAATGTGATCAAGAGAACGATCACTCTTTTTTTTTATAAGAATATAAATATGCACATAATATATTAGGGCTTATGATACATTTCTTAAAAATATTTTTTGAAAGAAAAATCAAACAGAACAACCTCCAGATGTTTTTATGAGGTCTTCTTTAACCAATTGAACCTGAGAAATGTATATGATGGTTTCCACTTCATTCTCAATGCCTGTAACTTAGTGAAAGTTAATCACGTGTTCATTTTATGTCACCATACACTGCCACCAACAGCACTGTGAATGACCTAAGCCAGTAAAATCAAATATTGTAGAGTCTGTTGTGTTTGAGTAGAACAATTCATGTAAAGCAGATGAATTCCAGGTTTTCAATCAGAACCAGAACAATGGCCAGGAAAACTGCCAAGCTCAAACTCATAAACACTCGGTCAAAACAATAATAAAAATCTTGTCTCACGGTATTCATGAAATGAAAAGCTGTCTGTATAAAATTCCTTGCTTGAAATCTTTGTGATTATCAAATGTTTCATTTTCCACTTAAACAGTCAGTGACTTATTCAAAAATACTGCATTGTCAATATGGATGGTCAGAGATAATAGGCTAGATATGAACACCGGTTTCGGTATTCACCCAACTTTTTCTTCTTTGAATAATTCAAGTCATAAAAATTACACATACATACACGACTGAGAAAATATTTATGTTTTGCTGCATGCCACTGGTAAATTGTGAAAGCTAAAATCATATAACTTTTATTACTGAATAACATATCAGAATAGGAACTACACATAAGCAACTGTGAAGAGATTTCATGAAGGCAAACCCAGCTGAAATGTTTGCTGAATAAGTCCAGTTGAGCTCTTAACACTTTTGACAATGAAAATGTTTCAATATTTCTATCTGTGATTAGAGTCCTGTAGAATAAACCCTACACTAATGATAACAGTTAAAATTCATTAAGCCCTTAATATAGGTCAGATACCTGATCACGTTCTTTATATATTTTATTTCACTTAATCTTTACAGAATGAGTAAGCAGGCATGCTTAAGTAGATGAGGAAGCTAACACAACATTTGGATAAAAACCTTGTATAGTGTCATACAGCCAGTTAGCAATGGAGTCAGGATTTGAATGTGGGCCAACTGACTCCAGAGGGTGCCTCCTTAACAACAACCCTGTATAGATAGGCTTTGTACACCTCTGTGGGAAATAAATAATCTGGAATTTCCACATGAAGTATTCACATTGAGGTTTGGAAACAGTTTTCTAATGATGGAAGCCTCTATATATCACTGTAATCCTAGTCGCCAGATTACCATTCAATACGTAATACACAAAGATGGATGCAAAAACATAAAGAAACAAGACTTAATAACTATTAATTCATTTACTCATTTATTTCTGTATTAATTATTCATCAGGCAATTATTATGTGCCAGTCCTTAGTTAGACATTGTATTAGTTTCCTATTGCTGCTGTAACAAATTACCCCCAAGTTAGCGGCTTAAAACTACATGAATTTATGTTCTTACAGTTCTGGAGGTCAGAGGTCTAAAATCAAGGTATAAACAGGGCTTCATTCCTTCTGACAGCTTCAGAAGAGAATTCATCTCCTTGTTTTTCCTTTCTTCTAGAAGCTTCCTGCATTCCTTGGCTTCAATCTCTTTCCTCCATCTTGAAGGTGCATCACTCCAAACTCTAGTTTCATTGTCACATTACTTTTTTTTTTTTTTTGGTCTGTTTGTTGTCCTTATTGCCTCTTTCTTATAAGGATCTTTGTGATTACATTGGATCCACTGGGATAATTCAGGATAATGTTATCATCTCGAGATTCTTAATCACAGCAGCAAAGTCCGTAATGCAATGGAAAGTAACATATTCACAGTTTCCGTGAATGAGAACATAGGCGTCTTTGAGGGAAAGTTATTGTTCCAAAATCAAAGGGTAAAAAGTCCAGATATTCCCCTGGAGATACTGAAGGAGCCATTGAAGGATATAAAGCAGGGAAGGACAAAATTTGAATTTAGAAAGAGTATTTTGGCAGGCCCGAAGAGGAAAGCTGTTGGTGTAATCCTTTTGAAATGATTCAAAGTCTGAGCTTATAGAGTAGAAGTGAGGATTGAGAGAAGAGCAGTGATCTGAAGAACATTTCGGAATTAGGATCAACTAGGACACAGTGAAATTGTCCATAGGTAATCATGTTTCTTTTGGAGCTACACATCCATATCTGCAAGAGATAAATGCTGTGTTGTATAAAAGGCTTTTAAGTTTGTGATAAAATGCATCTTTAATTTAGAACAACATAGAAGACATCATGTGACATAGCTATGGGGCAAATTCCCACTAATGTATTCATTTCCTGTGGAATAATATCAATCACCCATCTTTAATTGAAAGAAAAGCTAACTATTCTCCTTTATTTATAGACACTATCAGTATTATTTGACAATATTAGATCTAAAATCCAACTATAGGATATCAATTGGTTTCTGGCCTTAGAGAAAGAGCCCATTTTATCTGAAGTGATACATTTAAAGACGATCTATTGCTAGACATGTATGAATTAACTCCATTTAATATACTAACACCTGCTGGATCAGGTTTTCCTTATTGTAAATATTAATATTTCTTATCAAGATTCAGTCCTATTCAGTAAAATTGCTTTTTTATATCACACGCTGCTCTTGGTGATATTTTTAAGCCTGCTCATAACAGGTGCAGTGTATTATACGCATATAGTTTCCCCATTCACTAAACACCATTCACAAACATGCCAAGCCGTTCATAGAAATTCATTCCAAAGAGTTGTTTCCAAAGTTTCTGCCAATAAAAGGAAATTTTGAATTAGAAGAGAAGAACTTGTGAGAATTTGTCAGATGTCTGGTGGCTGGGATTAGTTTTAAGCATTTTGGACCAGATGTCATCCACAGTCAATGTAAACCAAACGCTTTTATCCGTTAATCTCATTTGTGCTATTTATTTTGGAGAGAAATGTAACCTATCTGCTTATACCAACCTATGTGATTCATTTACATTTAAAATCTTCAAAAAGTTACTTTAGAAAGAGAAGGTTGGTACCAAAAATAACAGCTCCCTTTGGATGCGACTGAAAACCTTTGCGAGAGGATGGCAGAAGGGTGGGGGGAAAAAAAAAAGCTTCCAAAATCCCATTGGCATATTTTGCAAGCTTAGACACAGAAAGGTCTTGAGTATGGCAGGCAAGTCTAAGTATCAATATTCCAATAGCTTTAAAAGTTTTAAAATCCTTACTATTGAGTATTGGATAACAGTAAAATCAGGTAAGGAATAAAAAGGCCACTGATAAGAGAGCCCTATTTTGCTACCACACTCCTTTGGGGACCTTTCCCCCTCTCAGTTTGCTCTAGCCTGCCAACTCTGGCAATGGAATGTCCAGCACACCAGCCTTGAACCACGGCATTTCTAGCACGCCAAGGATCTACATGTTCCTATTGCTAACTGAACATACTCCTCTCAGATGAAACAAGCTATTGGGAGAGCTGTGTGGCCCTAGATTCTGTCATCTCATTTCTCACATTGAATGAAAGAAAACCATGCCTGTGGCACAGAGGGAGCGAAACTTGTTGCCCTCTGCTTACACAGGCCTGGCATTCTCAAACTAATGCAAGCTTTTTCAAAATCTAGTAAAAAGGGCTTTCTGAGTTTTCAGGTTAGTGGTTATTTTTATTTTAGCCACACACTCAGCAGCCATAAAAGAATACTGGAATTTCTTAGTAGTTTTTAAGATGCTCAAATGCGGCATGACTTTCCTTCACTATGTTCTGGGTCAAAAAGGTTGAGATATAGGATTGCGAGGCCCTTTTATCTAGAAAGGTAACTTCCTTTTTGATTTATCGGTTTTATTGATATCTAAGGGTATGACAATGCCCAGAGAAGACTCTGAAGATACTAAGAATATCTGTTAAATTTGGCAGCTAGTTGTTTTCAAGATGCCAATGAAAGGCAATTCTACATCTACATAGCTTTTGTGAAGTAACCAATTGTAGTTGCTTGTTTGAATGCAATCCTTTCTCTCTTTCTCTCTTCCTTCCTTTCTTTCCATCTTCCTTCCTCCCTCCCTCCCTCCCTCCTTCCCTCTCTTTCTCCCTTTCTTTCTTTCTTTCTTTCTTTCTTTCTTTCTTTCTTTCTTTCTTTCTTTCTTTCCTCCCTTCCTCATTCTGTTCCTCCTTAATGTTTTTTTTTGGCGGGAGAGAGAGAGAGAGAGAGAGAGAGAGAGAGAGAGGCAGAGCATGAGTAGAAGGGGCAGAGAGAAAGAGAGAGGGAGACACAGAATCCGAAGCAGGCCCCAGGCTCTGAGCTGTCAGCACAGAGCCCGATGCGGTGCTCGAACCCACGGGCCACAAGATCATGAGCTGAGACAAAGGTGGATGCTTAGCCGACTGAGCCACCGAGGAGCCCCTGTTTTCTTAATCTTATCAGTCTAGAAACCATTTTTTTTTTTAAGTACAGCAGGGAAATCTTGGGAAAGTATGTAAAATTTATTCTGGAATGCAGCCTGCCCTGGTAGAAGTTCTGGGCCTTTACCAAAGTCACTCAACTCACAGTTTTTCTGCTTCTGCAAGTGGCAACCTGGGATCAGAGCACCTGCCTGTGTAATCAGGACATGGAAAAGAGTTTCTGGGAGGATTAAGCTCTTGGAATTGTATTTCATTCCATAAAAGTTATTAGGCCTGATGTAGGGGCCAGACTATGTGTTAGGCCCTGAGGACACTCAGAAGAGCTCCCTACAGCTCTTAGTCACCAGGAGTTCACTTTGGACACACACAGAGAGACACTCGAAAATCATGAATAATAATTGGGGAAGAAACTGCAGAAAAGAGTTTATGAATGTTAATATGACATGCATAGCGGAGATTTGGTATGTAGATTTGCCAACTGTAAATCCGTTGCTCTTGTCATGTTGTAATAGGTTAGGATAATACCGTGGACCTGTGACGCCCATGCATCATGAAGCAATCTTCGTCATGGCCTCTCAAATGACCACTGCCATAGACTGAGTGTTTGGGTACCCTCAAAATCCATGTCTTAACTCCTGACTCCTAATATGATGATATTTGGGAGTGAGGCCTTTGGGGGATGATTATGCCATGAGGGCAGAGCCCTAATGAATGATAGTGTTACCCGTATAAAGGAGACCACAGAGAACTCTCTTGCTCCTTCTGTCGTGTGAGGTTATAATGACAAGACAGTCGTCCGTGAATCAGGAAGTAGGCCCTCCCCAGATACCGAATCTGTTGGCACCTCGATCTTGGACGACACAGTCACCAGAACTGTGAGACATATTTTTGTTTATAAGCCACCCGGTCTATGGTATTTTATTAAAGAAGTCTGAACAGACTAAGACAACCAGGGTACATTAAAATACATTATTAATTTTTATTCTTAAGACTGTTCTCTGATCGCCAGCCTTCTTTATGGAAAATAATTCCTACTCTTGCCAATGTTCTACGATGGCTTTGTCTTCAGGAGCACAGTTAACCAGCAGTTAGACATAGTAGGAAGAGATTCTGCATTTTTGGTGAGACGACGTGGATGAGAATCCCAACTACGCCACTTAATCTAACTGGGCACTAATGTCTTCATCTACATAACCAAGTTCCTACCTCACAAGGCTATTCTGAAGATTACGAGAGTTAACATCTGCAAAATCATACATCAAATTATGTGTCATTTGCAGGCATACAAAAAATTAAGTTTTCTTTCTATTGCCCCTTTCTTCCTCGCCTATAATATAACACAGCCAGGAATGCAGAGCTTTATAAGAAATGTACCCAAGTTGCTGACCACCACGAGATGACAGGCATCATATTCCCTCTAAATTATTCAAAGAGAACTCCCAAAGATCTTTACTGCTGATAGGCTTCCATATTCATGCAGCCAATAAATATTAAGTGAATACTCCGGGTTTGACAGTGGAAAATATAATTATAAATAAGATAATATCACCCTAGGTTTTCTGACGTTTCAATTTTATAAGCAGTTATGGAGCGCTATTATGTGCTAAGCACATAGCCAGGGATGGAGGTAGGTCTTTGAACCAGATTTGGTACGTCTTTCCATATAACTTTCAATTTAGTAGTGGAAACAGTGCCGTATAAGTTAAAAAGACCATGAGAGTTCAGTAATAGGGTGCAAGGAAACACACAGGAGGATCGACTAACTGGACACGAACAATGGGGGATGAGTCAAAAGACTTTATAGAAAATGTGACATTAAGATCGTGATCTGAGGATATAAAGGATAAAGGGAACAGTCAGTCAGGAAAGAGAAGAGGGAACTTGCAAGGTTGGGAGAGGGTTTGGATGTGGAACAATGGAGCATTTCAGCAAAAGACGATTATGGTCAAAGATCATTAAGTGACAACAGAGCAAAGCACACTAGTGTATGAAAGAGAGTCAGGAAAATGGAAGCACGGAATACAAGAAATGTTGAAAACTGAGCCTGGAAAAAGAAGCTGGACCCACACCATGAAGGGTCTTTTGCGCTACATTAAAAATTTTGAATACATATGACAATAATGGAAAACTATTGAGTGCTGTTATATATGACGGTACCATGATCAGGTTTGCATTTTACTTTTATTCTCTAGCAAAACCTGCATAGCACCTTTGTCTACTTTTTAATGTCTAAGCATAGAGGAGTTAGATCTTAAAATTCAGAGGAAAGAAACACACTATAGGCAGGAGACAAAAAAAATACAGAAAAATATGAATAATGGAGAAGCTATTTTAAAAGCAGAGAAATCAAACCTTTTTGTTTCTTTTTCATTAATCATATATGTAATTACTAAAGATATGTGATTACTAAATTTATATAATTAGTATCCAACCTCCTGCTAGACTATATGATTATGAAGGTGTAACCATGTTACCTGGGTCACTATTCTATCCCCAGTGCCAAGGGCAGTGCATCGAACTAACTAACATACAGTTTTTGAATGACTGAGCCCAGGGATAAAAATAGCTTGCAAGCCTTAATGGGCATTGGTGTTACAGCAGAATCGAGTGTTAACAAATGTAAATAAGAAAGAAGAGGGGTGCATGGGTGGCTCAGTTGGTTAAGCACTGACTTTGGCTCAGGTCACGTTCTCACCGTTCATGAGTTCAAGTCCTGTATCGGGCTCTGTGCTGACAGCTGGCCTGGAGCCTGCTTTGGATCCTGTGTCTCCCTCTCTCACTGCTGCTCCCCTGTTCATGCTCTGTCTCTTTCTCTTTCAAAAATAAAATAAATATTAAACATTTTTTAAACAGAAGAAGAATAGTACATAATACATTTTAAAAAATCTCAAATTTACTTTTTTCACCTTTTTTTTGTCTATAAAGTAAATAAACTCCAAGCTCATCAGAAATGCTATTCCTTTATGTCATATCCAAGAAGTACAGAGAGCTGAGGTTTTGTAATTTTAGTAGTTGCCATTATAATTATTTTAGGGTAATATTTAAAAGGTATATTCTCCTTTCATTTTTTTCATTAGTTTTTGGAACTTATGAACTAGCTTTATTCTCAATTCTGAGAAATCATGCAGTGTGTTTAAAATATTTTTCGTGATTTTCATTTCAAATCAACCTCAATAATTGCTTTGATACTAAAAAGTTTCAGAATGCCTATGATTATGGGTATTAATTCACATGCATTAAAAACAGCCACCTCTATGTAGACCTGTTATGACTGTTCATAGTACAACAAAACAGGAAGTGAAAGATTCCGTATTTTCTTTAAATGCAAAAGAAATACATATAATCAGATAAAGTATATCCCATTGGGAATTTAGCCAAAGCCATAAACCCCTGCAGGGAAATTAGTCTACATCAGCCTCATTTAAACACACTAGAAGCCAGGGTAACAGAGAATGTGGACACAAAAAATTATAATGTGAATGTGGCTTTTTGCAAAAAGCGTCAAAATTAAGCATCTAGTCTATTATTTGTCAAAACAATGCTTTCCTATTCCACTTAATCATTACTTTATTAAAAAAATAAAACCTCTATAATCTTTTTTTCACCCATAAAGCAGTGATTCTGGATATTTAGGGAAGAGTGCACGATTGCTTGTATTTGAATGTTTTGAATTCTAAGAGGCAGGTTTCTTTGTTGACTTAATCAACAAGCTAAGCACAACCCTTTCATCCTTCCCAGTAGAAAGCAAAAACCACAGTCATCGCTGCTGATGCCACATAAATGGCCCTCCATTTAAAGATGAGAGCTGGCAGCTTGTGAAAGATTTTGCCCTCTCACTTGCTACTCATTGCAAGGTTAAAGAGTCATGCTATCTGCTTTTTCACATCTGGAGTGTAGCTTACAAATGCTACCATGCATATGCCATTAATATTATTATTGCACGCATCATTATTAGCAGCATAATTATCATGTCTTAGTTTTACATCGCTATGCACTTTTTAATGGAATCTAGTTCCTGCAACCGTCTCGAATGCAAAATAACACGGGAATATCATTCTGATTTTGAATGGAGACAAGGTGTTTAACAGATAGGCCCTAACTCACAGTTGGGATAAAGATCAAATTCATGAATTCTACAAACAAACAAAAAAATAAATTTAGACAAACAAAATGATGGCTGAAATGAAAGGCAATTTTGTGTAATACAACTACATAAATGAAAGCCACTTAAATAGCATTCCATGCTGCTTTCTAATTAAGTTATTTTTGTTTGCATTGGTCCTCAAACAATATATGATTTTTTCAGGTAATTGTTCTGAAAATAAACGTTTGAATTAATGTCTGAATTTCATGTTTTCCATTTTTCAAAAAGTGAATAACTGAAAAGTTACCCAGCATTCGCTTGGATATAACTTTAATAAAATAATGATACATTGTTATGACTGAACGACCCTTAGGGAATCTGAGGTTCTACTACTTTAATGAGGCAATCTCAACCAATTTAAGAAAATCTAATGTTTTTTAAAGATGAAAGTCCAGTAAAACCCACAGAGAATCCTTGTGTCCCTAAGACACAGGAACACACAAGCAAATATTCTCAGAAGCCCCTCACCAATATAAACATCACTGTCAGTCTGGATTATGGATATCACCTAACTGGTTTCGTTATTTTGATTAACCTGTAGTTAACAAGTACTGTGAAAGCTACTGTCTGATGGTTAAACATTGGCTTTATTTTATATTTCTGTATTGGCACAAATAAAACTATAGCATACTTATTTTCATAAGAGTTAAATCACTCAGTTCCTACACTATTATGACTGTTTAGCTTCTAGAAATGACTACGATATCATATGCGTGATAAGACATTTTTTGGATATCCCTGATGTCCAAGAAGAAGTAAGAATTAGGAGACTCCAGTCTGGTTTGTTCTGCTACCCAAGATCTGGGAATCTGGAGAATCACTTTGCTTTATAACACATAGGCAAAAAATACTTATGCTACAGAGCTGTTGTGAGTACCAAATGTTAGTTTTAGGGATCTGACTTTTCAGAATGGTTACGACTTTAATTTTCTGCAAAACAAAATGTTTTCTATACACAGAAATAACTTCAATATAAATCAGAAATGATTGCTGTCATTTATTATATAACAGAGGTAGTGAAAAAACTTTGTATCTTTTATATCAATTAACCAAGATGCTCACTGAGGTCACCCTGAGTCAAAATAAATCTTATTTTAAAACTCATCCTCCTTCTAGTAGATGACACAGCATCTTTGGTAATAACTACAAAATACTTACAGGACCTTTTCTCCCTCAAACTCACGTCTGGCTGAAAATTACTTTGCTAATATATTATTCCAGTGTTTGCATGCACAGACCCATATTGAAAGTTCTTCTGACTCCTTTATGTCTCAAATAGAACACCTCTATAAACAGAAATGTGTATATCAGGCTCCTGAGATCAGGACAACATAAGAGCTTTAAATCGCTGAACCATAAAAAATTTAAAATCTAATATTTTACATCATTTTCTAGAAATCCTTCAGTGATATTACCACCAAAGTATCTTGGGGCTGCTTTTTCTTTTAGGCTTATCCTCTCTGGGGTCCTCATCCTTCCTCTCTTTCCTCCGTAACCTCTGCCCTCTTTCTTATCTCTACTCTTTATCCTCAAAGACTGTTAAAGTCCTTTTCAAAGCCATGCAACTCTCTCTTCTTTGTTCATCTGATTCTAGATCATTCCCCGAGGACTTCACCAGGTAGCATCAAAGCAGCCACTTCAGGACTTTCTCTACAACCAGGTCAGTCTTTCCACAGAGAAACTTTAATGCCAGTAGTTATTTATTTATTTTTTAATTATTCTCTCCCCAAGCACACTGACAGCAATAGTATGAGATAAACATAATTGTTGTCACTGACATTTTGCAGATAAGGAAACTGAGGTCTCAGTGGTTTAAGCCAGAAGTCCCCAGAGACATGCGCTTAATGAGTGTGAGAGTCAACCTTGCCTCATCTTTGAACATTGTCAACTTTGACCTCAGATCGCGCCTTCGATTTCTGATTCCCATGTTAGTTCCTATTTGGACTTGGTCCTTCCTGCTTTGTCTGCCCTTCATCTGTAGCTGACTCTGCATTTTTTTCTAGCAAATCTCCTGCCAGCTTTTCCCTTCCTAGTTTCTGAATTCAACTTCACACCCTATTTTCAACCTTTCTATTAAAAGGAATTCGTATCTGGTAAAGATGGGAGATATGTCAGCATCAATCTGATGAGTTAATGCACATAAAAATGCTTTATAAACTGTAAACCTCTCACCAAATATAAGGCATTGCTGTTGAAATATGCTACATATAACTAATTTAATCAATAAAAGCATATAAGTGAATTATTTTAGAGTCTTGAAACTGAATGGCAGTTTATAATAAATATCCTTAGTAGAAACTGTTATGTAATGAAGCATCAAAAGTAATAACAATCTATCACAAACATCTAACCCAATCTTACTAATTATTTTAAATAAAATGTGGGATGTGTTCAAATGAAGCCAGAAAAATGATCAGAAGGAATAAACTCACAATTTAGGCAGTTTATTTCTTTATACAATTACCTTTTATTATGTATAAGAGTTGCTTTCTCAGGAACTGAAGAGGTTGGAAGTCAATGTATTCACTACATCCCTAGAAGTAAACAGAGAAATGAAATACCATGATTCTTGAGTTCCAAACAAAGATCCTGATAAATTAAAACAAAATTAAAAAAAATATGTTAAAAACAAAGGCCTTTTATTTCAGGTAAACCCAGTAAGATACCGGAAAATATTGTAGCTAGGGACTTCTGAGAAGATGAATGAGTTCCTTATTTGCTCAATATATGTAAGATGATGTATGGAAGATTTGGAACTTCTCTGCATGTTGATTTTCTCTCTGATCTAGAGGTCACTGTCATGGTTGATGGTCAATGAACATCTAGTGGACAGTCTGCTTACTGGAATAGAGTAAAACAAATGTCTGGTTACAGAAAAATGAAAAGCTCTCATTTTCCCATAAACTCTTATGATATAATATCTCAGTCTAACAAAGTAGGATTATAGTAAAACTAGAGGGTCTCTATGCTTTATTTTTATTTTGGAAGTTGGAATGCAGTGAGGAGGATAAGCTGTTAATTACAGTAAAATGCTCTAAGTGTAGGACAAGGCATTGCTACATCCTGTTGGGACAGAGAGAACTGTTAGTTTTTCAGTTCTCTCTCCCCATAACGCTGAACGGCGCCCCAGTAAAGGGCTCCATTTCTGCTATTTTCCAGTACTCTAGATTTGGAAGAATTCAATAAATTACAGTTGGTTAGCTGAGTCTAAAAACAAATGGAGTTGTCTGCTTTGGGCCAGAGAACGATTTGCCTACCAAAACAGATGCAGAGATTGGTTGCTGATGTTTTACATTGGATGTAATGAACATTGGGATATAACAATCAAGACAGCTGACCAGAGAAACGGACTCCACTCCACTGCCTGCTACTATGGTGTGTTGCTTATTTTATAAACTGACATTAGACACCAGTAGATCAAAACTGTAAATAAAAAATACGTAATATTTGAATGAGTCTATATAAACCAATGGTCACTTATTAGATTTGTCATTATTTTCAGTACACCTGGAGCCACATGTCAGGCTCCATGCTGAGTGTGGAGCCTGCTTAAGATTCTCTCTCTCTCCCTCTGCTTCTCTCCCCTGCTCACATGCTATCTCTAATAATAATAATAATAATAATAATAATATGTTAAAAATTAAAATAAAACAAACAAAACAAAAAACTCAAGATTGTCTCCCATCTAAAGTACCATGGCCACTCACTGTCGTTTGACATTTTATTCCCTAACACATATCTGTATTGACTTACAAGTAAAAGCTGAGGCCAGCTGAAGTTCTTAACAGTTCTCTGTGCCATAAAGGATAAAATATTTTGATTTATGTTTCGCCTCATCCAAAAAATATTCAACGTTGAAGATGGTGGAATGCAGCTCAGTGATAAAAATGATTGGTTATTGTAATATCTAAAAAGACAACAAACGGGCAACATACTTTCTATCTATCTGCTTTTGCAACAATCCTATGTAAGATTCACATTTGAATCACACATCTTAACATTTAGATATTAGAGGATTATGGGCAGGAATACTTTGGATGCAAAGAGTGTAATACATCATTGTGTTCTCTGAGGTTAACAAAGTCACAGCAAACTAATGTGATAATGCTAAAGTTAACCTAGTAATTCCTAATTAAAAAGGAGAAACAACAAGTGGAAAATGAGCAGCTTTAGACATACTGTACCTTCCAGTTAAGCACTCTGTTAATCTTGGTCTTCATTTGACTATAACCCAGAAGACAGGGCTTTAACAGTTCACATAACTTTATTAAGTTGTTCCTGGCCTCATGAAATCAACACTTTGAGAATCAATGAACACAGATTTAGGCTTTGGCAGAAACATTCATGAATTTGATTCAAAGGTATATTGATATATTTTGTATTAGATACTTGATGCCATATAACAGAAAAACCTCCGACTTGCCTAGATGAGACCCTTGGTTCTAAATATGGCTCGGGTTCAAAACCATCTATTAGACTCCGTTGCTTTGTCATCTACAAAACGATTAAGAAAGGGAAGGATGAATACTATAAGAAAGGAAAGAAATTCCTGTCGCACTGTCTGCATAGGGCTGTTTAAAGACTCAAATGTGCTCCCACATGTGCACATCAGAGTGCACAAAATACAAGCCTGAGGGACATCTAAAGTCATGGAGTCCAGTCCTCTCATATTATAGATAAGCAGCAGGAGATTGGAGATTTAGGTTTTCCCCAAGGGCATCCAGAAATTTAGGAGGTAGAATTCAATTCTTTTGAGACTCAGTCCAGGGATGTTTCAGATTTTTTTTAAATTTTAATTTATTTACTTTGAAAGAGAGAATCCCAAGCAAGCTCCACACTGCCAGCATGGAGCTGGGTGTGGGGCTCAAACTCTTGAAGCGTGAAATCATGACCTGAGCCCAAATCCAGAGTCAAACACTTAACCGACTGAGCCACCCAGGCACCCCAACAGATTCTTTACGTAGATCTTCCATTCACAGCATTATCCTAGTTACTATCAGTCATGTTATTAATATTTTACTGGTGGTAAAATACATTAAATACCCATCCAGTAGCACTACTGACACTTATCTTTTTGAAACTTTCCCTTCTTTGTTTCACAGCCAATAATCTGCCTCTTCTACCGCTCTTCTCTTTCTTCTTTCTTCTTCTTCCCCCTGACCATATCTATAAATATGCCACTAAAGTTTGTTCTCAGCACCTTAGTAACTCCATACTTTCATGGTTTTAACTATATTTTCCAAATGGGTGACTAGAAAATTTGTATGTACAACTTTTTCAAAATTAAGGACTAGTGAGATATTTATATACAGCTGTTTTAAACTCAGTGACAAAATCATAACAGCTTTGGACAACAGCAACTTTGGGATGAAGAAGACTACGAGTAATGCCTTTAAAATCTAGGAGAATGATTTTCGACCTAGAAATCTCAATCTAATCAAATTATTAAACAAGTATGACCAATTAAATAGACTAAGGGCACATTGAGAGATGAACAAAGTAAAATATTTAATTTTCAATGCTCTTTTTCAAAGGAAATATGAAAAGTAGGTTTTTTTTTAGCAAATGGGGGAGGAAAACAATAACAAATGAAGATGGGACCTACAAAAAAGTAATATTTGAAAGAGCAGAAAACAGTAAATATTTTTAAATAAAAGTATGTTCCAAATGTTGCATGAGAGATACTTAAACTAAAAAAAAGTATTTGTTTATCTGACATTCAAATTTAAATAGAAGCCTTACATTTTCTTTCTGAATTTAGCTACCCTAATCTGGCATCCTGATGGAACCTCAGTAATAATAAAACTTTTCAGATAAATTTCAAGATGTCCATACCTCATATCTCATAATACCTAGCATAGAACCAATTTCCAGTGAAAAGAGATATTGAGTTGTTTTAGTGACATAATGAGTTCCCTGAAAGAAAGCCACCTAAACTATGTTTTACAATTCAACTTATTATATTTTATCGATGGGTTTGATGACTTTCTATGACTTACCTGAGAAAATTAAATTCTGTTCAAAAAGGTATTATAAATGCTTCATATTTTTTCTTATACTGGAAAATACCAGCAAAAGGAAGGGGAAATGATTATTGAAATCAACAAATTAGTAGTTCAAATCATACATTATTTCTATATGAAAGGCCAAAATGGAATCATAACAAGATGCTTAGTAAGCCAGCTATCTTTTCCAAGTGGAGAGAAAAATGATTGTTCTCACAACCTGAACTTGGAAAAATGTGATGTCAGTCTGTTGGTACAAATAATGCTTAGTGCTTATATTCATGGTGTGTGGAATGCAAGGAGCAAATCTTTATGCAGGTGAATGAATGTACTAGAATTAGAAATAGGGGCACTTCATTCCTGTCAAATTAAGAACATTGGAACTTCTGGGGTGCCTGGGTGGCGCAGTCGGTTAAGCGTCCGACTTCAGCCAGGTCACGATCTCACGGTCCGTGAGTTCAAGCCCCGCGTCAGGCTCTGGGCTGATGGCTCAGAGCCTGGAGCTTGTTTCCGATTCTGTGTCTCCCTCTCTCTCTGCCCCTCCCCCGTTCATGCTCTGTCTCTCTCTGTCCCAAAAAAATAAATAAATAAACGTTGAAAAAAAAAATTAAAAAAAAAAAAAAAGAACATTGGAACTTCAAAACCTTTATTCTTACAGCATTGGAGAAGGATTGGTATATATTTTTTAAAATATCTGTGTTCTTCACTTCAATGAATACATTTTTTGAAAACGAACATAATTAATCCATGGTGCTGGATTTCTTTAACTTGCTCATTTTAGTCCTCACTTGACTAGATCTCTTTAACAAATGTCAAATGAAAAGACCATGGAATACTTAAACTCAAAGTCAAAGAACAAAGAAGGGAGTTTGTTGAGGAATACCTACTACCCCAATTCTAAATTGCATTATATTACACTGGATTCTCTCTAGAATTAACAAGAATAAAAACAATATTTTATTTTGTTTCCTAAGATGTTAAAAACTCAATTTTGACAAATTTTCAAGTGTTCCATTATAATCCTTATGGGTGAAATTCAATCATGAGCCTTCCTCCACTAATAAATTTGAGAAGAAGAAATGTGAGAGAATAGATAAAGTTTTAAAAACTCAGTTCCTAAAGCAGTCGTGTCTTGTATTATCATATTGATTTTTTTTAACCAAATTAAAGTTCCAGAAAAAGCTGCTTTTAAACTTTCATTTCCAACAGGCCAGATGGGTCCTTTGGTATAAATGCATTCCTAACATTTATCTGATTCTTTAACGGGATACAAAAATATGAGATGGATAAGAGAACACAAAAAATGTAAATAATATTTTAGAGATTAGGTCATATTTACCCTACTATCCGAGTCACTCCATAGTGACATAGATGTATCATTCATTTACACATATATCCGATTCTGTAGTGATTGTAGGGGAAAAAGTCATATATTGTTAATATTCCACTTCAATAGACCCTCAAAGATATTACATTTGTTAGACTAAAGTTGTTGGCACAATAAATATGTGGTAGAGAATAATGAAGAGACATGACATATTAAATTATGCCTTCTTTATTCAAATAAACATATGTATATTAAATATATACCCGACCAAGAAGTGCTTTGTCTTCTCGGACCACAAAAATTTAAAAATAAAAACTGGAAAAGATACACTTGTAAATCTACAACTTATTCTTCTGTATGATAAGAACAGCAATAAAAGTCAATAAGCTGAGTTTATCCTTAATATATTTAAAATGAATGCTGCCTTGTATGTGTATATATATATATATATACACACACACAATATTTATCTATGAAGTATATCTAGCGTATATGTAAAGATACACATATTTATATCTATAATAAAATGCATTACAACATTAAAAAGATGAGATAGCAGTCAACATAAATTTCTATTGTTTTCCACATCCAAATTGATTATCTTCCTCACCTGGTAAGGGTCTTCCTCATTTTGGGAACCAAGGTCATACAGGACAAGGCTAACACAGAGAAGCAGGGATCCTAAGGGAAGGCTTCCTGCAGAGGGTAAGTTGTTATCGAGACTAAATTTTGCATGTATTTGTTTTTATTATTTTTTTAAGTTTTTTTATTGTTTATTTATTGTTGAGAGAGAGAGAGACAGAGACAGAGTGCAAGCAGGGGAGGGGCAGAGAGGGAGGGAGACACAGAATCTGAAGCAGGCTCCAGGATCTGATCTGTCAGCACAGAGCCCGCCCGACATGGAGCTCAAACTCACAGACTATGAGATCATGACCTGAGCAGAAGTCGGACGCTCAACTGACTGCTCCAACCAGGCACCCCAATTTATTATTTTTTTTAAATAAATAACTGGAGGGAAACATATTCAATGCACAGGAAAATGGTTTTAAATATATAGATGCATGTAATTTCATGATTTGTTTTTAAAACATCACAAATAATTTTGTATTAGTAAGACATAAGTATAGGAGAGAATAACCCAAGATGACACCTGATGGATGAGGCCATGTCATGAAAAAACACATTAAACATATTAAGGATTGAGATATTACTCAAAGGATTTAAGTTGCCAGGAAAGGACTTTCAACACACCAGAAAAACCATTTAGAAGAATGTAGATAAGGGAGTCTCCAAGTGGGGCATGTGCTTGGTGTATGGGAAGAAAAGTTTAGAACTTCTATCTATATTTACTTATATTGTTCTTTTTAAATTGTCTATTTTTCAAACATTCTATAATAAATTCAGTAGTACATATTCAATTTTAAATTGACATACATTTGTGAGTGTACATGCATTTACATTTTATTTTATAGAAAGGGGGTTATAAAGGGGCAGAGGGAGAGACAGAATCTTAAGAAACCCTATGCTCAATGCAGAGCCCAATGTGGGGCTCAGTCCCATGACCCTGGGATCATGACCTGAGCTGAAATCAAGAGTTGGATGCTCAAGGCTACCCGGGTGACCCTATACATGCATTTTTTAATTGATGAATTGAATGCTCAAAAAAGATGTGGAAACCATTAAGTTTGAGAATGGTTTGAAGGAGGCATAAAGACAGAAGGTGAGACACCGGTACATTAATTCTGATGAAAGATGGCAAAGAGGGTCTCTATATAAAGGCAGGAGCAATGGGAGTGGAGAGAAGATGTGGACTTGGTTGATATGCAGTAGGTATACTTTCTCTCCTGCAGACACTGAATTTGCGTCTAATTTGTTACCTGCACATATAGACTCAGAGAAATCTCAGAAGATTTTGTTGTTCCTACATTTCATTTAACTTTTGGGATTGGGTTGGGACAACACATTTTTCTGCAAGAAGATAGCAAACCTGAGGTTTGTCTATACATTATCTCCTCTATACCTCCACAGGGGTCACTGGATGAGAAGACAGAGAAAATTATCAGGAATGAAGAAGGAGAAAAAGCAGTGGGAGGGGAGATGGAGGAGTAGGAGGGGGAGGTCCCAGCAGGGGAGGAGGAGAGGAAAAAGACGGTCCCGTAAAAGAGCATCTCCATTAATAAAGTCAAAGTCCGGGGCGCCTGGGTGGCGCAGTCGGTTAAGCGTCTGACTTCAGCTAGGTCACAATCTTGCGGTCCATGAGTTCGAGCCCCGCGTCAGGCTCTGGGCTGATGGCTCAGAGCCTGGAGCCTGTTTCTGATTCTGTGTCTCCCTCTCTCTCTGCCCCTCCCCCATTCATGCTCTGTCTCTCTCTGTCCCCAAAATAAATAAACGTTGAAAAATAAATAAATAAATAAAATAAAGTCAAAGTCCAATTTGAAACGTTATTCTCTTCCTTATTTCTTCTCACCTCTTCTTCAATCATTTGTTTTTCAAGGATGATATGTGGAACACCTTTTCAACCTGAGCTGACTTGCTCTTTTCAATATGTCATATTTCCTCATATGTATGCACACTCATGTACTAAATCTGCATATGCATGCATGTTTATGTGCATGGGTGTGTGTATGTGTACGTGTATAGTCTGGTACAAGAAAACAATCGACAGCCCTGCCTTTGAATCCCATCCCAGCCCCTACAAGCTATAAAGATATCTTGCAACTTATTTAACCTCTTTGAACCTACCCTCTTCATCTCTAAAATGGTAATAGAAGCACCCACCTTGCCATTTTACTGTGCAGATTAAATGAGATGTATGTAGTTTGGTGGTTGGTGGAGAAACCCAATAGATTGTAGGCATTACCATTTTGTTGAGGGAGATACAGTTGCCTTCTTTGACATCAATGATGTCCTCACTAACATTCAGAGATGAAAGGACACTGAAGATTTAAAAGGATTCACATTTATTGAGTTGTAGTTACATGGCAAATACAAGATGAACAACACAATCTACCATACGGGGGCTCAAAGACAAAGTAAGATGTGGTGCTTACTGAGATGTATGTGCAAAATATAAAGGATAAAGGGGGAAAATATAGAAGGAGAAGGGAAGTGAAGGAAAGGGCGGGGAGAGAGAGAATGAGATTGGAAGGCCAAGTGAAAGAGGTATAATTTGAGTTGGTTGATAAAACCTAATTTATCCAGGGGCCACATTTGGCAAAATTTAACTAAGAAGCAAAGAAAGGGATCTCTGAGGGTATTCATGCATTGTGGCCACGGAGACTTCTGTCCTCTTGCTTACTCAGGATCTTTTTTGATCCTTGCTTCTGATACACAATTCAATGCACTTATTTTTCTGCTGTCCTAGTGTATGGGAAATTAGAAAGAAAATTTTCAGGGAAGATAGATGGCATTGCTAGTGGCCGATGTTTTGAAAGCAAAGCAAAGTGGCAGCCAGTCTTCTGATAGAAGAGGAAGAAAGGGAAAATCCATTGAGATCAAGTTTTAACACTTCAGAACAAAACCAGGCATTTACCTCTAACACACCCCTTGCCTATGCATCAGTGCTTTATGAGCACCATAAAAACTGCTCCTTGAACTGATGGGTTGAGTCATCAAAAACAAGTTAAATCATATTTATCTTCTCTTTTAATGAAATTAAAGTGTAAAATGCAATGTTGAATGATACCATTAAAATAATTAATATTTCTTGTGAATACATAGGGTTTAATAGCTGCATAATAGTAGCTCGCTTAATATTTTGGAGCCAGATTTCCTTAACTGTAACATCCATGTGATAATATCCAACTGGAGGTGATTGCGGTAGCTTGTAAATAAGATAATAATTATAAACAGGCCTACTATGTAGCCTGGTAAATGTTAATTAGCTAATTAGTTAGCTGTTAATTAGTTCATTTCTGCTCCAAAAGGATTTGCCTTATTTATTTGGAAAATTCATTTCTCATGTATTTACCATGGTAAGAGTTAAATTTGTAGTTATTTCTATTTTCTCTCTCTCTCTCTCTCTCTCTCTCTCTCTCTCTCTCTCTCTTTGTTAAACAGCCAAATACTTAACTGCAAAGAGATTAACATACGTTTTAGTCTGTTAAACTGTAAGTTGTTACCTTTTCACAGAGGTTCTTCCAAAATTCACAGTTCCTTTAAGAATTGAAGAACGCCGCGTGGCACTAACATGGAGGGAGAAACATTTGCTTTTCATCAATACAAGGTGTATACTGGATTTATCACACAACTTTAGGAACTCAGATTCTCTCCTTGCTGATTCATTAAGCCTGAGTAGAGGGGGGCTTAGCCCACAAACAATAATATGTGTGTGTGTGCACATCCTGGAAAAGAAATCGATCTGCCTCATTTTGTATAATATACTCTGGGAATGAATTCTTATTAGCCCAGACCTAGGGTTACTAAACAGCAGTTGTATACAGTTTTCTAAGGAAAAATATATCTTATTTTAGATTTGGAGACCTCCAACGCGAGCGAGACTTCGTTCACAAACGTTACTCCCTCTTTCACTGAAAGCAATCTTTTCCTGTTTGAAGATGAAAAGTTCTTTCCGCTTTCATTATATTCTGTCAGTGCCACTCTGAAGCAGTGTTGCTGAACCTCAACTTTATTTTGCACGTTGCTTTATCAATGTCACTTTTCTGCGATATCCTTCACACCAAAAGAACGTGGAGTATTTGACTGAACTTACCAATGGCTCAATTCCCTCCTTGTGGTCTGGTAAGGATGAGGCAAGAGAACTCGTTAGGTTGGTAGTTAAAGAGAATTCAAACACTTGTTGCAAAAGTTTAATCTCTCAGCTCAGGCAATGGATGAGCTGAGTTTCTGACCCTGTCTGAATTCCAGCCTCTCTGAGAAGACTGATTCCCAGGTCCTTGGCAGCCCATCTCCTTTCTATGCTCCCCACATTTTTCCATCTCCACTGTCCTCACACACATACACCGCTTCCTGAGCATTGTATGCAGTTTTGAAACATGCCTTTTATTTGCATCTACTCATCAAATCTTTTCTGACTGTGTCACCTTATTTTTAAATACTATCAAGATAAGTTCGAATAACTAACTGCTGAATCTTCCTTTTAGTTTGGGCCTAAGAGTACATTAGGAGAATGAGTCAAATGGGTTAAAGCCAGACTTGTGCTTGGGGGTTAGAGGTGATCTTTGTAGAAAGGACTTGGAATAGTCACAAGCAAAGAGGAAGAGAGGACCAAATTGGTTTACATTTTAGAGCATAGCAAGGATCAAACTGCTAAGTCAAAATCTTCCTTAGGTATAAGGGACTTGTGTAAAGCCAGGAGAAGAAAAAGTAAGCCAAGAGGTCACAAATGAAGACGAGACCCTAAGAAGTAGGAATGGATTGAGTGTAGGACTTTTGATATGGCCAGAGCTGAGGTTATTTGTTATTTTTTTTAACGTTTATTTATTTCTGAGAGACAGAACACGAGGCGGGAGGGGCAGAGAGAGAGGAGGACACAGAATCTGAAGCGGGCTCCAGGTTCTGAGCTATCAGTACAGAGCCTGATGCGGGGCTCGAACCCACGAGCTGTGAGATCATGACCCGAGCCGAAGTCGGTCACTTAACCGACTGAGCCACGGAGGTGCCCCATGAGGTGAGGTGATTTATATCAGTTGCCACTTGTATGGAGCTTTGTGGAATCTGTCTAGATAGAAGATCAGAATGGTTCCAGGCTTCCCCAAAGTACAACACATGAACACAAAGCACACAAAGAGCTTATGGTTCAATATTAACATAATTCTTGAATCTCTCTCACCTATAGTCTTCCCACAAAGTGAATATTCCTCTACCATGGTAATAATCTCAATATCTATTTTTTTTTCTTTCTCTGTCTCTCTCTTTCAATCTTTTGTTTTTTTCCTGATTCATCTGATACTTCGGTCAGAATGTACACTCAGGATGTTACCTCTCTGCAATATCTAGTACAATACACAGCAGATTTGCTGAAGTGGCTTTTACTGTAGCAAGCTGGTCATCTGGAAGAGATTTACAAATCCTGAGCCAATAATAAGGCAAAGTGACCTGGATAGTGTAAGATCAAGTCAGGGAAATGCAGTTGCAAAGGGGTGAAGAGGTCTAAATGCATCATTTTAGAAGATGCAGTTGCATTCTTTTAACAAACATTTATAGTCCACCGAATATTGTTGCCGGAAAAATGAGGAGATATCGTTAGCCATGCTGTCTTAGCATCAGTAGTTGATACATTTTCCCTCTTATAGTATAAGTTCCTGAAGCCAGGGATCAAACTGAACCACTGAAGCACTCCTGGGTGATATTTAGAATGAGTATCACACCTTCTACATTTCATTAGAATGTTTAAGACAGTGGTTTATAGCAAAAATTAAAAACAAAACAAAGCAGGGGTGCCTGGGTGGCTCAGTCGGTTAAGCATCCGACTTTGGCTCAGGTCATGATCTCACGGTTTGTGAGTTCCAGCCCCGCGTCGGGCTCTGTGCTGACAGCTCAGAGCCTGGAGCCTGCTTCAGATTCTGTGTCTCCCTCACTCTCTGCCCCTCCCCCACTCACGCTCTGTCTCTCTCCTTCAAAGCTAAATAAAAATTAAAAAAATTTTTTTTAAATAAAAACAGAGCAAAACAAAAAAATCTTGCGCTAAATCATTAATGTTGTTGTCAACTAATCTTTGGGGACACATTGAGAAAAGTAGATTATAAAAGAACTTGAAAATGATTGACTTTAAGATATTAAGATATTTAAGATATCTGAAAATCATTAAATTAACCAATAGTTGATGGTGGAACAAAACTCGTGCTATAGTTGGGGCACCTGGGTGGCTCAGCTGAAGCGTCTGACTTCAGCTCAGGTCATGATCTCATAGTTCGTGAACTCAAGCCCCGCATCAGGCTGCACACTGACGGTTGGAGCCTGCTTGGGATTCTCTCTCTCCCTCTCTCTCTCTCTGCCCCTCCCCTGTTCACGCTCTCTCTCTCTCAAAAATAAATACAGCAAACTTAAAACAAACAAACAAACAAACAGAAAAACCCAACTTGTGCTATCCTTTAGTGTAGACGGATCTTATTAACCCGGGTTTTTAAAAATAACTGGGGATATGACAGTGTAGGTGTGGGAGTCTGGATGGGCCAAAACCAGACTCTCCCTGTTCACACATCCTTCTCCAGCTACTAGCTATTTCTTAGCTCCTCATCACAGGAAAGCTCCTCGAGAGCTATATTTTCTTCCTATGTCTTCACATGCTGGCATGGAAGTCCTATCCTATGTGGAAGGTCAGGTGACCTGAGCCGGCTGCTTTTCACTGCCTCCCACTCAGATAGGCTTCTGTGACTGCTCTACTGAAAAGGCTTTATCAAGGTCAACAGCTCTTCCGGACGACGATGATCTCAAACCCGATTCTGGCCTCGGCACCTCAAATCCAAGGATGTGCTAGCAGCGCGTTGCTGAGAAAGCAGCTGCCTACTCCCTGTTAGACGCTCTTCTGTACAGACAACCAGGGGAAGCATCCACGTCACCTCTGCTGAATTAAATTCTAAAGCACCGGTCCACGCTCCCACAGACCGAACAAAGCCCGAGAATGAAGTTGAGGGAGCAAATACATAATGGGTTTTCTTTTTTGATAGTAAAGATGTAAACTAGCTGTTAGTCAACACTATAAAAGAAAAATAGGTAAACAGCATATCGGGTATGCATTTGCAATATAGAAGGCAGAGTGTTAGTATTGATGTAAAGAGGTCTTAGGAAGAAGAAAGACGGAAGCCTCGCTAGAAGGATGGGCAAAGAATGCAAAGGAACCATTGGTACAGACAAAAGCAATACAAATGGTCCTTTTTCAGAGTGTCAGTAATCTAAAAAGGCAAAGTAAATTAGTAGCTGGATGCCAAGGTTTACCGTTTACGCTGCAGTGATTTTAAGCTTTTGAAAGTTCGCGTAAAGAAGAGAGAGTAGAGAGAGTGCTCTCTTTTAATGCAAGTGGGGATGGAAAGTAGTAGAAACCTCATGCTTGGGCGTTTGTAATAGACACCAAAACCCCCAAAATTATTCCTTTCCTTTGACGTTGAAATTTCACTTCTGGAAATGTATGCTGATTAAATTAATTATCGATGTACATAAGTGGAGGGCAGGAAGGGTGTTTGTGGTAATACAGTGTTACACAGCCGTGGGCCCCCCAGGCTCCTTGGAGTACCAACAGGACACCAACCATCGCTAGGCAAAGCCCTGACATAAGGATCATTCAGTTGCTGGCCTGGAAGTCTTGCCACACATGGAAGGTCTGGTGACCTGAACTTGCCTGCTTCTTGCTGTCCGCTGACATCACGGCCACCACGCACACTGTATCTCAGCTTGAAATGAAATGCCCAGTCCGACAATACAGCCATCAGGGTTCCTTCTCTTTCAGATCAGAGCTTAATTCTATGAGAGAAACTACAGTTTCTAGAGAAGACTGGACTAAACTCTTCCTCACAATCCTTGCCAATCCATCGCCTGGGTGGCTCAGTCCGCTAAGCGTCCGACTTCGGCTCAGGTCATGATCTTGAGGTTCGTGAGTTCAATCCCCGTGTCAGGCTCTGTGCTGGCAGCTCAGAGCCTGGAGCCTGCTTCAGATTCTGTCTCTCTCTCTCTCTCTCTTTCTCTCTCTCTCTCTCTCAAAAAATAAATAAACGTTAAAAAAAATGGTATAAGCTCATCCAGATATCTGTACTCACCTGACTTCTAGTCCTGTGATGCACTGAGCTTTCTTGCTTTGATTCACCCTCCCACACTTCCTTTTTCTTCAAAATCCTTTTATCAAGGACTTAGGAACACCCACCAGAAAACTCCTCGCTATCTGCTACCTCCACACTTCAACTAAAACTGACTCTCCTTAAATCCACATGGCTTCTCCTGTATTTTATCCAGTGGAAACTTAGGTATGTTGGATGGAAAGTCAGTGTCATCTTTTTCTATTCTAGGCATTTATTCTTACTTCTGATAGAGAAATTCTCACCCCTCGCTACATGCCCCCTCTATCCTTCCTCACTGTTGTCATTTTCTGGCTCTTGTAAATTATGCCTCACGCATTGCAATCTTTGTTGTCTGGCTGACTGTCTTCAACTCTGGCTTTCGGACGAGATCGGGTGGTTCAGGGTGGTATGGCTGTAGACTCAACTCTGGCTTTTGAATCAACATGAGAAACACATCAACACCTTGTCCCTCAGACACTCTCCTCTCCAGTGGCCTGTCCTTCTGTGTTGCCCGCTGAAACTCACCACACCTTGAAATGGCTCCAACTCTATAATCCCAACCTTCTGGACCATGCTTCATTTCTGCTGGTCATGTTCTTTGGTCTGCAAACTGCTCCACATTCTGTCCTTCAGGCCCTCCAGTCGCTTCTCCATATCCAGCGTCATTCCAATCCTTCTCTTACCAATTTCTTAAATCCTCTGGCCTCTTTGACCCTTCATTGTACATGCTTGGGAAAACATCCATCCTGGATGAATTAAACTTTGACCTCTTGAAGTCAATGCCACACTGTGGAGTGGAAGCAGAGGAAACCTCACAAGGAAGCACTTTGATACTTCTATAAAATCAGGGTCCAACCTCCAACTGGGCTCCAAACTGCTTACAATCCTACCATGCTTCCCATCAGCTGGCCGTTCCTCTTTCAATAATGACTTTAAACTTTTTCTGCACTCTTGAAACACCTTATCTACCTCCCCACATTTAGCAGATGACTTTATAACTTTCTTTGCAAGAAATTTTTTAAAAAGGCAACTACTTTGCCTTCTGTACTAAGAAGTCCAAACCTGCCTACATCCGCTCTCATTGTACCTTCATCTGCCGTCCAGTGGAGATTTCTCTCTTACTCTACAAGCTCAGCCCCATCCTGTGGGTGCTTTGCTCACATCTCTTCCACCTCTCAGGAGACCCACCCTACCTAATGATTATCCCCACAGCAAACTCATGATTCCTTCCTCTGTGTGGCTGATAACTCTTTTTAAGTTTATTTATTTTGGGGGAGGGGGGCAGAGGGAGAGGAGAGAGAGGATCCCAAGCAGGCGTCACACTATGAGCACAGAGCCCAAAGCAGGGCTCGATTCGGTGAGATTGAACGGTGAGATCATGACCTGAGCTGAAATCCAGAGTGGGACACATAACCGACTGAGCTGCCCAGGTGCCCCATGTGTGCTGGATAGCTTCTTATCAGGAGCAAGAGAAGTGCAAATCTCTTGCTTCTTTAGGAAGTGAAAAAATGAACCCTATTCCTCAACCGTCAGTCTTCTCTACTGTATTCTCTACCCCCACCTTCACAAGCAACAGAGACAAGGACGTGCTTTAAACACAGATTCTGAAACCAGATTGACATGGGACCAAACCCCGATTTTGCCATTTACCATATGGGTGACCAGGAGTAGAAACTGAACTTCTCTGAGCCTCAGTTTTCTCTTCTTGAAAGAATATACACATAATTCCTGCTTCATAGGGACCTTACAGGGGTTGAAGAAGTCAGTGCACATAAAGCACCAATGCAGACCATCTGAGATCTGGCAAATGTTTTAAATACTACTTATAATTGTTATCTATAGCCAAATTTCTGGAAATAGCTGAGTGCACTTGCCATGCCCATACTCTTATACCCCCTTTGTACCTCAGTGAATTGCACTCTATGTTCCATTACAACACTCCACAGAAGCTCTTCTTAAGATTGCCAATGACCTTCAGTTCCTTTGATTCAGTGAGTACCTTTCAGTTTCCATTTAATTTAATTTCTCGGCAACTTTGAATAAATTGCATATATATATATATATATATATATATATATATATATATATCTCCTTGCCTTGTCCCCCACGATCCCTAACTCCAGCTGATCCTTCTCAGTGTCTCTTACCAGACATGGAGATATTGTTTAATATACATTTTTTAAATTTCATTTCCATGTTAAGAACTTACAGCTCTGTGAAATAATTTTTATTATAGACCTAAAGTTAATAGAATATCGAAAATAAAGTCCTTATGACATAAATTGAAGAACTATTTTCAAAAGAGGTAGACTCTTTTTTTTTATTTTTTTTAATGTTTATTTATTTTTGAGACAGAGAGAGAGACAGAGCATGAATGGGGGAGAGGCAGAGAGAGAGGGAGACACAGAATCTGAAACAGGCTCCGGGCTCTGAGCTGTCAGCACAGAGCCCGACACGGGGCTCGAACTCACGGAATGCTAGATCATGACCTGAGCCGATGTCGGCCGTTCAACCGACTGAGCCACCCAGGCGCCCCAAAAGAGGTAGACTCTTAAATTATCGATAAAAATTTCAAACCATTGAAAAAGTTAAAAAAATCTATCACCTCAAGACCTTAATACCCAACGAAATGTAATCACTTTAATAGCTTTCTGTGTGTGTGTGTGTGTGTGTGTGTGTGTGTAAATTCCTAAACAAAAAACCAAGGAAATATTTTTAAGGAAACATATCTGAAGCAGAGGTACCCAACTGACAAGCAATCTATGTTCTGACACATTGAGCATAGAGGCAGAGGACTGGGTACATCGCATTTGTTTAAAGTGTGAGTTCTTAATTTGGGAGGCCATGGACACATTCTGCAGTCAGATGGAGCCCACCCTGTTTCAGCTGAGTAATGCAGTGGAACAAATCATCCCAACATGTAGCAGCCCCCAAAATATTCATTTGCTCAAGGTGATGTGGGTTGGCAATCTGGGCTGCACTAGGCCAGCAGACCTCCTTCTGGCCTCTCCCAGGGTCCCTTATCAAAGGTAGTTGCCAAGAAGTTCAACTGACACGAGATGGTAAGAAATGTCCTTACTTATATGTCTGGTGTTGGTGCTGACCAAGATGCCCACATGGTTTCCCATCTTAGAGAGGATTAGCCATGGTGTCTACACATGGAGGGAAGTAGGTGGCAAGGGAATGAAAACAGATGCTGCCAAGTTTCTCAAGACAAGACTCAGAAAGCACAGAACACCTGCAACTTTCTCTTGGTCAAAGCAAGTCACTAGTCCAGACAGACTCAAAGGGAATAAAAAAATCTGCCTCTTGATGGGAGAAGAGATAAAGCCACAGCGTAAAGGAATGTGCCAACAAGGATGGGAGGAATTGCAGCCATCTTGGCAAACTCTGTATCTCAATATCACTTCTTGGAGTAATGCTTTTAAGAGCATAAAATAAATTCTACAGAATTACAAAGGAAACCAATTATAGAGTAATCCAATTACGTATTTTTGAACTAGATTGTTGCTGTGGTAATATGAGTTCTTTATTTTTGTCATTAAGAATACAATATCTAGTAGTGAGTCTAATAAATACCATCATTTGCAAATTGATAATGAGCACTATGATATTTTGAGAACCTGTAATAACTGTAATGCTGTCCTTTTCTTAACTATAATTTTCTATTGATGACAAACTCACATGTTTTTGGTTTGTTTCTTACATTCCTAATGGAAGGAAATGCCAACTTTCAATCAGAAGTCAGAGGAAATAAAGAAGTAAGTCTCCCATCTAAATTCAAGAACCCTTGAGATCTGAGACCCAGGTGAAGTAGCCTGCTTTAGGTATGTGACTTGCTTATATGGATGTGATCCTCTGCATCCACCGTAGAAGGTAGAATCTGAAGATACCCAACCCTCGTATCTGCAGGATCCATGCTCAGACTCTGTGCTCCTGCAAATACCTCTCAGGGGTTCATGCTGCATCAGGCTTTACCCGTCTCATATCTGAAGCACCGGAGAGAGTGATGAGCGAAACAGGCAAAGTCCCTGCTCTTGTAGAACACACGTGCATTCTAGTGTGTGTTACCTTATCATGAATAAGTGAATCACTCCTGTTGTTACTTCTATCACTTACGGGCTAGTTATAGCAGAGTAATTCCCTTGGACTGTAAATAGACGATTTGCACATGATCTAGTACAAAGCCCTGCTGTACTTGGCAGATGTTGGATAAGTATTTCTTAAATGAGTGACGAGCTGTTCTTTGTCATCTAGTAGTAATGATACCAAACTTCAGAAAGCATCGCGGTAGCTCTTTTTCTCAGGTAGAAAAATTCAAATTATTTGTCTCTATGATAACTTGATCGGCAATAAAAGCAAACAAGAGAAAGTATATTAAGTGGTAAAAGTTTATCTGGGCAGAGATGTTTTTATGAATACCTTGTGATTAAACATAATGTACGCATACCCTTTAATGATGTTAATGTATGAGAGTACATCCAAGGAAATTATTTAAATGGGTACTGTGAGCACAATATTAGTTATGAAGCCAATTTTTAAATCACTATTGAATATAAGACTGCACCTGTTAAAATAGCAATTTTTCTAAGGCAGTTTCTATGTTTACCATAAAATAGCAGTAGTTTGATCTTTGATAGAAGATGAAATTGGGTTTTCATCCAACGAGGCAATAAATAGTCACATGCTCATTCTCAGAAGGTTTCTGCCATTGACCTCACTCCTCCACACTATTCCTGGAGAGTAATAATAGGAAGAGGTGTGTTTTTTTTGTTTTTTTTTGTTTTTTTTAATCTTGCTTCTTTCTCATAAGAGGGTAAAGCACATGAGAGAGTACACAGTACAGTAAAATTCCTGTACTATTGTTAAAAGGTTGACAACTTTGCAAGGTAAATCGCAAGAACACATAGCATATTAGAGTAATTAGCCTCAGTTATCTCTCAATCATGGACTCAATCCCATCATTTAATTCAGGCTCGATTGTCCACCCACTTGACCCTCTTCCTTTTATTACAACCCGTTTACCTTCTCCTGGATTTATTACCTTTTCTATCTCTTCAGGTTCCCATGGGCCAGCCCTGTATTTATGCCCTTAATAACAAAGTGCACTGAATTTTGCTGCTACTTTCCACTGTTCACATCTTAGAAATTCCTTAATTTTGATCCAATCCTGCATCTGCCTTCCTTCCTGCTATGTCCTGACTGGTGGGAAAAAAAAAAAAAAATATATATATATATATATATATATATGTACATTGTTATAAACATTTATTTATATACACTTATTATTTGTAATATAGATATAAATACATATGTAAATAAATATATATAATATATACATATATATAATATGTATATAATCTAGACTCTGACCCTTATACAGGCTCCACTTTTGCTAGATCTCCAATGTCTCTTGGGAATCTCCTTCTCCCTTTCTCTCCGGCATGTATCCTGAGCGTTCATTGAGCTCATCTACCACCGGTCCAACACTTCCCCATGTTGTGCTCCACATTTAAACATGCCTTCTAAATTATAGAGAAAATGGAAATCATCATTCAGAACTACCTTCTCCCTTCCCTGAACCCCTCACAAACATCACAGTATTTCTTTTCTTTACCTCCTCTTATCAAATATGTGAGGATGGGGATCACATTGCTCCCCGAATCTTTTCACTTCTGATCTAGATTCACACCATCTTCAGACCTTTTGGGGAATTCTCTCCATCAGTGATTCTCTCTTCTCTGTATCTCCAACCTTTCCTTCTCCACAGGAAGATCCCCCTTATCTTATAAACAGAATCGTTTCCTATTTTATTAGCAAACAAAAGCAAACAAACCAAAAGGAGAAGAAGAAAAGAGGAGGAGAAGGAGGAAGGGGAGGAAGAGGAGGAGGAAGAGGAAGAAAAAATGAAGTTAAAGAATAAAGAATTTGTTTATAAGATTTGTGTATTTCTAGCTTCATGTTTTGCTCTAGCTTTCTCCACATCCAAGCTTCTGGAAGGTGTAATCTATCCTCTCTGTACCTGGTTGCTTGCCTCTTCAGTCAGTCTTTCACCTATCGTAAACTGGCTCCTGTTGTACTCAAACCGCTTGACATCACTCTTGACCTGTTGGTCACATCGGATCCTAGTAACCCTGTTCATCTCAAGATTTTCTCTCATCTTATCTGACATGCTCATATCACCTTCAGGCCTTTATACCTACCACTCTAGTCTTTTCCATCTCATTCTCGTGCTTGAGGTCTTATTTCTCTGTCCACTTATTAAATGTAGTCTTACCTCCATTTGCCCTTTTCTTGTCTTCCCTTGAGTCCAAGCAATGGCTTCGATGCTCACCTAATGTTGCCAGGTTTCAAATCAATTTCTCCTATTCACCTCTCTCTCTCTTGGACTTCCTACCGTTTACTTTAAAGTGGATATCAAATAGAAACTTCAATATCATATTCAGATGGAGCACATTACCTTCTCTGTCCTCCCAATACATGTACAAGGCACTAAATTGTTCCTGCATCTCTGTTTCTGTGTTACCCACAAGCAATGTACATTGCATCAGAAATCTGGGCGTCTTCTTCAGCTCTGACTCTGCTCTCATTCCCAAGCAGCTCCCCCTCCCATTTGTTTCTGGAATCCATCTCATGTTCTCTTTTACCCTTGACTCTACTTTCGGTTCAAACCCCATCATCTCTTGCTTAGATCAGAGAGACATTAATGCCCCAGTCCTAACAGGTGTAATTTCTGATCTCATTGCTATTCTCTCACACAATGTTCCACACTTCAGCCCTTCCAAAGTACTTGAATTTCTCTAAAAAGATCATTCTGTGTGAAAACACATACTTCAGCACATGGTTCTGCTTAAAATCACCTTCTCACTCTCTCCCACTAATTAGTCTTCTGGGCATTACTTATTTATCCTCTGGAACTCATTTAAAACCTTACCTACTGGGGCGTCTGGGTGGCTCAGTTGAGTAAGCATCCAACTCTTGATTTTGGCTCAAGTCGTGAGTTCACAGGTGGTCATAAGGATGTGACATCGAGCCCTCATAATGTCTGGCTCCCTTCTGGGATTGCAGCCTGCTTAAGACTCTCCCTCTCCCTCTTTCTCTGACTCTCTTCTGCTCCTCTCTCTATCTCTCAAAACAACAACAGCAACAACAACAACCGCAAAACATTGCCTCCGTAGTGAAGGCGTCTTTTATTTCACTCAGCAGAATTAGGCACTTAGAGTGTAGAACATAACTTTTATATATAACTGTTTTAGACCTCCTATCGATTTAATATTATCAGCTCCACTAGGCTATAAGGTAAATAAGAAAAAGAGCTATGTTTTATTAACTTTCTTTTCCCCAATGTCTAGCACAGTGTCTGAACCGCTTTAGACAATGTTGATGAATGAATGGACAAATTTGGGGGCAGTACCATGGCAAACATAAACACATTTGTATATTTGAAGGAGGACAATGGCACCAAAAGTGGTCCTTAACACAAAACACAAGTAAAGAGAAGGTGGGATTTTATAGCAAATTTCCTATAGAGCATGTTATGTGTTACCAGAGTCCCAAAGCTCTAGAGAACATCTAAGTGAGTGACAGTCAAACCTTGAGCAACAAGATGATTGAAACAGCTGATAATAGTTTTTGAATTAGTTCTCCAAGATATTGGACACTGATGCAGCCATTATTCTTATTCCAAAGATCTTGGTTTCTATTAAGCTAGAGATGGTGTGGGGGATATATGCCCCATTCCAAAGGTGAAGAAAGTGAGGATAAAGCACCTAAGAAGTAACTTTAAGAGCAATTTGGAGCTCATAGTTATCACACTACCTCCTTTCGTCATTCTAAAAAGCGTTCACAATGCAAGTGAGAGTAGTGTTGCAATTAGAATAACCTTTCATTCAGTTCAGTTTATGAATACATACACTTGTCACAAACTTTAATACAATAAAGTATCGCACTTTGCAATTAACAGTACTTTGCTTGTGAATATATCCCTCCACTGATCAACGTGCCGCTGTGTGTCTTGACAGTAAAGATGGAAATCATTTCATTAGACTATTGAGAGGCTCACCGAATATCTTTCCTTTTCTGGCAACCTTAAAAAAAATGTAACGAATCAAAAAAGACCTCTATGATGTAGCGTTCAGTTACGTTTACATTCTTGCCATTAGCAAATATATATATATTTCTCCAAAAAAAAAAAGAAAAAAAAAGTCTTTTAATACAATGTAGTATATTGGATTAGATCCTGGAGCAGATAAAGCATATTAATGGACAACACTGGGTAAAGAGCATGTGGGAGCTCTTTGTACTATCTTTGCAACATTATGTAAATCTAAAACTATTTCAAAATAAAAATTTTTTTGAAATATTAGTTCACCTTTACAGAGATGCTCTTTCGAAATGACTATTGCTATGATAAAGCAAGTTAATTGGTTCCCATACTCATTATATATTTATCACCCGAAAATATGCAGTGGATACAATAGCAAAAAGCCTAGGCTAGTGGATTCCCAGCAAAGATCAGCATCACACCCTTTAATAAGTAAACATGAGCTTACAGCTGTTCCTACATTACTGCCTGGCCATTGCAGGGAAAGGGAATGAGGTGCCAGGAGGTAAAATTGATTTTTTGCTCCTTCTGCTAGATAATAATGCCTAACATCTATCTTACTTTTAAGATCAAGGCAGGAACTAAGACACAGCCTAGAGGGAAAAAATATCAAAATCAATATCATGCATTATATCCTCGCCACATATGATTCATGCTAAAGTTAATACAGTGGATATAGGACAGACCTAGTCATATCAATTTAGAATTGTTTTTTTCAAGACTAGGGTTTGTGATCATTTCCACGTGCCAAGGTTATGCGTGTGCTGCGTTAAAAAGTGTGTGTGTGTGTGTGTGTGTGTGTGTGTGTGTGTGTGTGTAATATACTACAGATTGGGCCAGAAATCAGAAATCAAAACAGAATGCGGGGGATGTGAAAGATGGTTTTTTCATCCCCACCTTCATAACTGACAGTGATGGTCATAAGCTAAGGTACATATGGCCAGCGTTCATTTAGGTGCATTAGGTTCTCATTTATCTAATGGGCATGCATTGAACACCTACTGTGTGCTTAGAGAAGGCTATTAAAAGGAAAGAATTTGAATACTGCAGGGTACAAAAACTTACAGAGCAGTAGACTGAAATAATCGATTTTTTCTTCCTTTTCTATAATACATAATTCTCGCTGACATTAGTAGGATTTAAGAATGAAGAGGGAGTGAAAAATTGTACTTTATTTTCATTTATGCTCTATCCTTAGCAGAATCTGCCCAGTGTAAATGCAGTTACATGATTCGCAGCCTTAATGCGGGTACAGTGGCATCAGGAAATGTTAGAAATGCTTGTGCCACAGCCTGCGTCTTAAACTGATATGATTCTTCTCAGCATGCTTGCATTTTAGATGGAAATAACGCAATGATAACGTTCAGAGTGAGGTTCAGAATTTTTGAACACTAAATGTGCTTTCTATATTCAAAGACAGACATGAAACCCCTTCTTGATATCACAGTTTGCAAACTTTCAATGATGTGACTATAAATTCTTATTTTGAAGTTCATATTTCAATTATAATGCAAACCCCAAATTCTTAATAATAACTGCTAACACCCACTGACTACTTACCGCATGTGAAGCACCCTGCTAAGTGTTGATGGTCTTCTTGCTAATAATTTTATGCCTTAAAAACCACTGTTAGCAGTCTGTTATACAAGATGCCAAGTCTTAGGGAGGTAAACAACTCAAAGTTAAACAGCCAGTAAGTGGCGATCTGTGGTTCCAAGTCAGGTTCTCTAAATGCACAATACACATTTGAAATCACCCCATCTGAACAATGCTGTTTTCCCGGATTAATCATTTTGTTACAACCCTAGAATTTCTTTGCTTCTAAAAGAATAAACAAAATTGTTCTCACTACTTGATAGAGCTTTTTTGTTTTCTCTACAAGACACGTAATGACACTGCCTTTAAGCTGACTCTTAAAACTCCCTTACAAAAGAAAGCTTTTTGTTTTCAGCATTAAAAAAAAAAAAAGTAAATGTTGAAGTCACAAAAAGGAAAGGAGACAGAAGAAAAGTTGAGCCTTGCCTTTGGGAGAAGAAACTTTGGAGCTGGATGATCCAACAGGGACAGCAGACAAGGGCATGGGCATAACCTTTGCCAGTCTGCATCATCCCCAGAGACCTGGTAGCATCGTGTCCAGTGCAAATGTTATAGAGAGTACAGAACAAATGAGTCCTGGAGGCCACAGAGAACAATAAGGATCCTGGCAGGCATGTGACACCAGAGCCCCAAGCAGGGACAAGAGAAAGCCCTACCCACCGCACAGAGAGGAATTATGAGAAGGGACAGCCACCACCAACACTAACATTGGCTCTGGCACAGGGCATCTGGGTGGCTCAGTCAGTTGAACTTCCAACTTCAGCTCAGGTCATGATCTCACAGTTCAGGAGTTCGAGCCCTACATCAGGCTCTCTGCTGTCAGCACGGAGCCTGCTTTGAATCTTCTGTCCTCCCCCCCCCCCCGCCCCTCCTTGGCTCACATTCTCTCTTTCCCAAAAATAAATAAATATTAAAAAAAAAAAAACAAAAAAAAACAAAATAAAGGTTGGCTCTGGCTTGCACACAGCTATGTGTAAAAAAACCCAAAAAACAAAACAAAACAAAAAGCTGTATTCTGAATGAGGCTGGACATGAGTTTGTTCTCCGGGTGCCCAAAGTGCTATAGTCGCAAATTTAGGATTATTGAGAAGGTCACCAATGCTTCCAATGAGGAGGTAGTGTGGACCGCAGGGTACTCAGTGATTGCAGCGAGGCGAGTCCCATTCTGCACCACCCTGGACCCCAAGGTGGGTGCCAACCTGTCTACTATAGAGAGGGTTTTAAGCAAAAAGTAGTAAAAGACATTCTAGAAGAAATTCAACAGGAAGGAATGCCTTCTGACAAAAGCAGTGTCAGCAGGGCAAGCTTCTGCGAGCCTAACATCCAGGGTTGGTCATTGTGGTCCAGCCAATGACTCTACGTGATTGAAGACAAGGAACAGAGCCCCACCTAAGGAAGATCGAGATGGGAAAGGCAAACACCTTCCTCCCTCCCACCCTAACTCCTATGATCAGGGTGCTTATTCCTTAGTAATTATTAAATATAATTATTAAGCCATCCGGGCACTGAGAAGTAATTGCAGACAGTTGAAGGCTTTGCCACTTAGCCTCTAAAACCCTTCCTTCCCTCCACAAATTAGCCTTGTGGTCAGCTGGCACATGGAATAACCCACGTCCACATCCTCCAGAGCGGCCACATCTATCTTTCTGCCAGCTAATAATCCTTAGCTTGCTTAAAGAGTGTAAGGGAAAACAGGTCCCTTCCCCTTGAAGCTAGGAGTGCCTCTTGGCAAATGTTTTTAGTTCTATGATGTGCTGTGTGACATTTTATGTGACAAGTACCCCCAAAAAGGGCTGAAGAGGGGGGACATGCACCCTCCAAAGGCAAGCAACCCGTTGAGAATGAGTCTGGTATGGCCTGAACCTCCTCTGTCTCCACACTGTTATTTATAGCAGCACTTTGGTTGACATCCCCAGGCGGCTTCTCTTTCTGGGGAACTAGAAGTGAGAAGTGCTTCGGGGAGAGGCCTCACAGGCACCTCGGTGCTGCTGGAAGATCTGCACACATGGCTCGGGATGGTGTCAAAGCCCCCATCTGGGTACACAGTGTGGATACATCATCGGCTTCTCTGCCCGGTCCGGATACGAACGTGTGGCATCTGTTACGCACATGTCAGCTTTTCGTCTGGAAAAGGAAGGAGAGCCCGTGGGGAGTGGTGATACGTGTGTGCTCGTATGTGTGTGTGTGTGGGGGGGGGGGGGAGCTGATGAAACAAAATTCTAGTCCATTTCTTTGGATCTGGTTCATCTGCATCCAAAAGCTCTGGTTCTTCCTTATTATGTTATCTCGATGATGGATTCCACTCACCTCTTTAAAGATGGGGCTTCGCTAGGCTTGCGGATCCTGGGCTTTCCCCTCGTTGTCGAATGAGGCACACGGCCCATTTAGATTCCATTCCCATGGACAGACCAGGGGCTTCAGAATCACACGCGTTCACAGGCTCGGACCCCAAGCGTGCCCCATTATCACTCATTCGGGCGACACTTACTGAGCACCTCCGTGTCAGACGCTGAAATACCCCGTTGTGCAAGTCTCACTCATGAGGCACTTATGAAGTGATGAGGATAACAGGGGACACCCGAGCGAATGCAACCTGAGACGTGGAGTGGAGTCAAGGGCCATAAAGAAAAGGCAACTGGAGTGAAGGGCGATGGGGAAGATGGGCTGAGGACACTTGAACAGAACTTGAGGGGAAGGAGTGAGCCATACAGACTTCTGAGGGAAGGGAAGGGCGTGCTGAGAAGAGCAAACAGTAAGATCAGGGGCCAGGAATGGGAGCATCCACCTGAAGAGTCAAAAGGCCAGTACAGATGAGGAGAGGGAGCCAAGAGGAATGTGCAGGAGATTAAGCCACTTTGATACATGATCTCCTCAAAGTTTTAGCACTCAACTAAATATGCAATGACGAATACATATCTTTGGGGTTATAATAAGGTCTAGGGCACAATTTTCCAAGGGGCTTATTACATATCTGGTTCAAAGTAGGGACCTAGCCATTCTCCATTTTCACGCCTTCCCTCTTCTGGCTCTGTGCCCTGGGAGCCCAACCATTATGAACTACACTACCTGGCTCTTTGGTAGGCCTGATCAGAGGCCAGGAAGAAAGAGGATGAAACATTTCCTTCCAACTTAATTCCTGCCTTGGTGCTACATTTCTTTCAATAGCTAGCTACATTTCCCCAAGAATATATATTTGCGATATTGTGATTTATTTATTGATGGATTGATTGCTTGATTGATTGATATTGTGATTTATAATGAGAAATATATATCTGGTTTTCACCCCTATTCTGGGGACAGAACTCCTAAAACCCTTGGAACTTTCTAAGGGATGAGAGAGATAAAGGTATCCTTTGTTATGAATAACAAGCCTCTTTCAACCATACCTGACTTTACCTTAATCAGGTGACTTTTGCAAAGCCCTTAGGTCTCCTAAGGATGGGGGCTAGTTACCTGAAGAACCAAGCATATGATTGGCGAGTTGGAACATTCACTCCTACCCCCCTTACCTCCTCTGAGAGGGGTAGGACCCTGGAGACTGAATGAATCTCCAATGGCCAATGATTCAATCGCTCGTGCCTATGTAATGAAGCCTCCATAAAAATTCAAAACGATGGGGTTCAGAGATCTTCCGGGTTGGTGAGCATGTGGAAATTGGAGAGTAGCAGCATACCCAGAGACAGTGAGGAAGCTTCTCCACATTTTCCCACTTGCCCTGTTTGTCTTCCATCTGGCTGTTCCTGAGTTTTATTACTTTATAATAAACTGGTAATCCGGTACATCGACTGTTTTTCTGTACTGTGAGTCACTCTAGCAAATTAATAGAACCTGCAGAGAGGATTGTGGGGATCTCTGATGTATAGGCAATTAGTGAGGAGCACATGTAACAACACAGAGATTGGCATCTGAGGCTGGAGGAAAGAGGCGGTCTTTAGGCTCTTTAGGGCTCTTTAGGCTGAGCCCTTAGCCTGTGGGATCTGACTTTATCTCCGGGTAAATTGCATCAGAATTTAGTTAAACTGTAGAATGGCCCGCTGGTGTCACAGAATCCTTGATGTGTGGAAAACCCACATATATGGGGTCAGGAAGAAAGTAGTGTTGTAGAGAAATAGAGTAGAGGAGATCCACAGTAGTGTGCTTTTCTTCTTACATTAGCCCCTTACAGGAAGTCCTTCCTCCATGATTCCCGTTGTCCTGGGCTCTTTCAACACTCTTTCCTCTCTGTGTCCTTCCAACCTTCCGGATGGCAATTAGTGTCTGTAATTTGTTGTCTCGGGACATAGCATCATTCCTCATTTATTTGCCTTTTTGTTTCTCCAGCTCCGACCGTGCCTCTGGTGGTGGTGTGGGCCTTAAAGTTTCTTAGTTTGAACCATTTGGCATAAATTGTGTTCCTTGCTAAGAGACTGATAGAGAGGCACTCAATAAATATTATGATTGTTGCTACTTCAGCTGTTATTTATATTCTTCTCACCAACTCGTTCAACACACGTGCCAACTATAATCATACCAGATCGTAGCTATTACCAGAAGACATAAATACCCCAGAACATGGTGCAAGGGAGAAAAAAATAATTTCCCCTTTACTATTCTAGGTTCTTGGCTGAGACCCACCTGTAGTAAGACACAGATTAACAGGACAAAAACAACCAAGTTTAATAACATGTATACCTCCTGTATACATGAAAGATACGGAGAAAAACTGAGTGACTCCCCCAAATGGCCCAAGCCACCACCTTAAATACCACCTCCAGCTAAAGACAAAGGAAGATGTTGGGGCTGGGGCCTTTGTGCTAGGTTTTCAGATAAAGCTCAGTAAACAAGGTTGTTATGTAGGTCTCAGTAGTTGACTCATCCATTGATAAAAGTTTCTAGAGACTTAGTCAGCCTTATAGGGAGGGAGAGGGAGATACCTTTACACCTGGTCACACCCAAAATACTGAGGTATCCTATTTTTTTTTTTTTTAAGAAAGCATTGAGACCAAAGAGGAACAGAATACAGACTCAAATTTCTTCCAGTCTGTATTAGTTTCCTGTGACCGTTAAAACAAACGATACAAACTGGATGGCTTAAAAATACAGAAATTCACTCATCCTTTCACAGTTCTGGAGGCCAGAAGTCTGACATCAAAGCATGGGCAGGACCACAGTCTCTCGGGAGGCTCTAAGAGGAGAAACTTTCCTTGCCTCTCTGGGCTTCTGGTGGCTCCAGGCATTTTTTGGCTTGTGGCCACAGTGCCTTTTCCTCTTCTTTGTCTTCTCTTCGGTAAGCCTTTCTTATAAGGAGGCATCTGATTCCATTTATGGCCATCCAGATAATCTAGGATAAAGCTCTTTCTCTCAAAATCCTCAACTTAATCCCACCTTTTGTTATATAAGGTAACCCTCCTAGGTTCCAGGGATTTATAATGTGGGCCTATCTTTGGGAGAGAAGAAGGTCACCATTTAACCCAGGACACAATGCCTCCTTGTGTTCTTATTTTTAGCTGCTCTAATATGGCACAACTTTCTCTCATTTTCCAGGCTTTTTCCTTTGAGCTTTTTCTTACATTCTAGTGGTTGTTGCTTTTTGTTTTTGTTTTTGTTTTTGTTTTTGTTTTTGTTTTTATTTTCCTCCCATCAGAATCTATTTTTATTTTCCTCCCATCAGAATGACTTTGCTCATTTCTTGTACAATTTCTCCCAAGCTGAGTAGCCTTACTCATTGAACCCACAGAAGAGTTCTCTCTATTTCTTTTGCCCAAAATAGTTTTGCCTGGCGATATAAAAGATTCTCAAACATTTCCTAAAACTTTCTTTGTGGAAAAAAAAGAACCTGGAGGAAAACTGGTTCACTTTATCACCTGTAGAATTAAACACATGGAGGTTCAGGGACTCTAGAACATACATTTATATTATTACCTGTGAAAAGCAACATGTTTATCTTGTCTTTGACAATATTTCAGACTGATCTTTATCACAAGCCATATTCACATAAAGTTCTGAAGATTTATCTATTAGAACGCAAAGAGTAATAACATATTTCACTGTAATGAAGAAAAAGGAACCTTCCGAAATGTCTGTGCTTCCATTCTGAAGTACCTACCTGTTAGTTGTGGTTTATTTTCAACCACACAATGAAAAATTCAGGTACTGCCATGTGGTGAAAAGAGAAAGATCTCATTTTTAGTATTCCCTTAGCCACTAAGAAGGCAATGGAATCCGTTCAGCTGTGAACCTTTCTGGATCTCAGTCTGCTGTTCAAGGAAGGAGAGAAGAGAAGCTGTCTGTCCATTTCTCTCTCTCTAATGAAAATCTTGTATCCAGTTCCGACCTCAGTGTGAATGCTGTTTCTCAAACTGACAAATGAGGCTTTCCCTGATGGAAATGTTTTTACAAAAATTCAAAATATTACAATGTGCTCATACTGAAATTTAAAAAACAACCTAAGGAAACATGACTATCTTCAGGCCCACATTTGTAAATTAGCTCTTCCTTAAGAATTCAAAGGGGACCCAGATTGTTTGTTTCCTCTCCTTTGGCTGCATTTCGACCCCTCACTGTGCACCATAGGGGTAAAGAAGTACCAAAAAAGGGGAAGAAAAAATAAACCAGATGATCCATCAGATGTCTTGAAGGGTTTTTGTTTTTTTTGTTTTTTGTTTTTTGTTTTTTTTCTCTAACCCAGAAATCCCAAGGCTGATCATTCTGCCAGTCTTCCCACAGGTTATACAGGGATAATCGCTGAGCAAAACCTAACACTGGGAGTTTAAAAATAATAATACTCATAATAAGGATCTTTTCGAATGTCTCTGATTTCAGTCTCAGCTGTACATTGGACATTTTTAAGTGTCTCTACTCCAGCATTATTCTTCACTTGATCTTAGCCAAAAGGCCCAAAAGCGATTCTAATCCTGCATTACTCTTTACAGCACGTTTTGAATATGCCCTCGACTTTCTCCTCTCAGTTTTGTCTGTTCATCTGTCTCCAGTGCTACCTGTTGCAAGAACTGTCTGTTACCTCAGAAAATTGTGTTTCTCACACAAGTTTTGAAAATAACAACTCCACCGATGCTCAACCTTCAGCTAGACTGCTCACAGCCTTCTGGGTTTAAAGCACTGTCATGGTAATTTCTCTACAGAAATTAGGTTTAAAACTGAGACGGTCTCAGGTCTAATCTTGATTTGGCTTTTGCTGTGGAAGAGGCAGCCCCGGGGAAGTTATTTCACTCTGACATCCCTATTTTAAAACCGCAGTGACTATATTTCTCTCTTCCACACATAAAATTATTAAATAAATTGATTCCGTTATGGACTGACTGAGGCCAGGGAAAACGTAGAAGGTGAGAGGGTGACATTTTAAATTGCTATCGTATTTGGCCCATGAGGACCAGCAGACTCCCTTTCCTTGTGTTACCGGCAGATAGAGGATGTAGGAGATACAGGAATGGACAGCTGAGCTCTAAATCGTAGTTCAAACACCACAAGGGGCCTGCTTCCCAACTCAGGATAGATAGTCTTAATTCCTGAGACCTAGTGTGCTTATTGAAGCTGATCACCGTTTATTGTGACGCTGCTGACAAAATATTTCCAGAGTCAGGGACGATATTTGTTTCCCTGAGTTGAGTCTGTGGACCTATAAGGTATGAGCCTTTCACAGTACTTCCTTAGAATGCTGCCAGGCATATAGTGAGTGGTCCAAGTACTTTATTACTCCTGTTGTTTTTATTTTAAATTCATTATACATCTGCTTTCTTTGTGTTGCCAATAGAGTCTTCTATCAGCCTTCCTCCTGGCTGCGTGTACCTGTGGTGCCAAATATATAAATTTTACCTGGAAACCAACACAGACAATCCCGTAAAATCACGACTCTCACCCAAGTGTGAAACAAACCGTGTGCCCTTGTGGAAGATTTTACTCAACCCTTTAGTTAAGAAGGGAACTGGTAAGATATTAAGATCAGTTTAAATAGGTTTTTTTTTTTTTTTTGGATCTAGACACTTATAATCCATCTAATAGAGAAACATTAGGATAAGGTTACTCAATTAGGTACAAAATCGGTTATTGTCCAATAAGGCAATAAGCCGTGACTTTGGAACTAACTTTGTAGCAAACAAATTTTTTTTTTTTTTTGCTTCTCTATTGGACAAAAATCTGCATGTAAATATGTAGCCTCATGAAATAGAAATTCTAATCAATAGGAAACAGGGGCCTTGGGCAGGTCCATCCTCGTATATAACATTGAAAAGATAGGCCACTTACCTTTTGCCTTGTTTCCGAGCTTTAAATATTTTTTTTTTGTCTAAACAAGTAGAACTTTTAGAAAAATGATTGTAAAAGAAGATTGAGATGTACGTGTGGATGTTGAGTATACATTAGGTGTAACCATCTTTAAAGATTCAGAAGATGAAGATCCTTATTCATTGAAACTTATATAAGCCAAGTAGCATGCCCTCTCTCCTTCAATAAATCCTTTTGTTTCAACAATCTCCCTCTCTCTCTCTCTCTCTCTAAATAAATAAATAAATTTGAGCTGGGATTTGTTTCATTAGCTATGAGCACAATCCTCACTGATAGCAAGTCAGAGCTCAAGGGAATAACTATTTGAGTTCATTGCATTCCAGTATTTGACCCAGTTCAATGGATTGTTCTTATTAGAAACAAGCCACTTCTTGTTTCAAAGACATTACTTTGACCAGTAGTTCCTATGCATAGGGCTAATTAAGTCCACATAGACACAATCATACCTTGGAGATCCATATTCTCCCTAGAGAATGAGCATAGGAATTCTGGGCTTCGAATTAACAATTACCAATGCCCCAGTTCTTCCCAACTGTATAAGGGAGGTGAAGAAAATGCATGTGGGCTAAGCTTTCGTATACGTGTCTCAATTTGTGAATTGCAAGAGCATTTCCTTTTCCTTTTGGTAATAGCCATATGTCTGTTGCTTCCTAGACTTCAATGCAAAACATAGGAATGAGAAACATTTTCCAACTTTTACTTGTCAGGGGTTAGAGGGGGTCACAAGTCTTCAGTGTCTTTTATCAATGAGAACACTTCCTTTCTCCCTGTCTCCCTTACTTCATCATTTGCTTGCTTCATAACTCATTGTCCAGATATCAAAGAGCTGAAGATCATAAGGAAACAATTACCTTCCCCTGACAAGGGGTTAAAAAGCTTTATACTATTAAAAATGAGGGTAAACATTAAGAATTACTCAAAATAAACTGCAATGCAAGTTTATTAATCTCTGTTCTGCACAAAGAGCTGTAAGCTTCTGCAAACTACCTAAACCAAGCATACTAATTAGCTTAAACAGCACAATAAATTTCAGGACGAGAACAACTCAAACTCTTCTTTTCAGACACGGCTACTCTGTTCAATGAGGCCTAGATTTGTGCCCTACAGCAGGAGCCCTGCTCCTGAGGCATCATTATAAACCAGGCCTTATTTCTTTGACCGAGCTGCTCTGTGAAGTCATTTGCAATCCATTTTCTTTTAATTGGAAACAAATTAGTACTGTCTGGAGAGAACAATGTGAACATTGAACCACAATCTTTTGGTGGAACACACCACAAAGAGTATGCACACTTTTTTTTTAACACTTCCTTTTTAGCTACAACTTTTGAGCCTCCTATTATTTTATGTGGCCTCTAGGGTTCCACTATAAGCAAGCCATTAATGCTAATGTGAAAATCTTGCAATGTTTGGAATAAATTAAGCACATGCCGTACCCTCATTATTTTACGGGTATTACCGTTTTGCTTGGTACGTTGTGAGCAGGAATTTAACTGGAAACTGTTTTAATCATCTGATAGACATTAAGCTGAGAGAATCTCTGTCTACGCCCATCGTTTAAACGCTGTTTAGTAAATAGACTGCACACAGCTAACTGCTCTGACTTCCCTTTGAAATGAGTATATAAATAAAAGGCCACCACTGCTGTGTAGAGTTCCATTTATGAAGCTTATAACCACAGGCTTGTGCCGTCATTAAATATGTGTGCCACGAAGTTACTCTGCTGAGGATAAATGTCAATTAGTACCCATGGGATGGAAGGTGAGTCAACTACCTACTGTCCTCGAGAACTTCATGATCACTTTATAGCTTCTCTAACTCAAAGGTTATTCTTAAACAGAAGCCAGGGTGAGGCAAGGGAGCACAGCCTTCATTTACGTAAAGCTGAACTCTTCCAGGGATGGCTCCCAGACCCCTGGCACCAGAATTACCAAGAGTCCTTGTTAGATATTCGGATCCCTAAACCCAGTGCTACCCTTGACCTTCCGAATCAGAGTGACTGGGTGTCAGACACCAGATTCTTCATTTTTATGCACCCTTGAATGATTCTGAGTCACACTAAATATTTAAGAACCACTGGGAGATGTCTTTTTCTCACTCCGTCCTCCCTATCTTCGTACCTCTGGGTCTTACTTCGTCTCCCACACTCAGCCCAGGGATAAGGAGGTGACTGTACAGTGAGGTTTGAGGCGTATGTTCCCAGGGTACCTTTAATAGAAATGAAGATTAGGCCAGTTATGTCTGTTAAATTAGAATTACCAAAGTTAGGTTGGTGAATCATTTAGAAAGGATTAAAAGATTAATCTCTTCTCCCAGACAGTATTTGAATTGTCCTACCCAGTAGCCCGAATGAATTAACACCTTTTAGGGGAATGGGATACAGTGGTAGAAATACTTGTGTGACTCTCATAAATGCTAATTGGCAGCTTACTTTGGCAGATATATCAAAATTCTGAAAGTGCTATTTGAGTTAGTCCGGAGCATGGCTCAGCTTCTGGCCGAGACTTTGGGAGCTATTCGCCCAGAGCAGAAGGGTGCTGGGACCCTCAGGTAACATGCCACACACCAGCTGTTTGTTTCCTTTTCTAGCAGCCGGCTACTAGGATCTGACTATCCCTACCTCTAAGATCTGGATATTCTAGAAAACTGCATTGCATTCTTTTTTATTCCGGCCTCAATTTTGTTGTTGTTGTTGTTGTATCCTTATTTTTATAGGCATATCATTTTCTCGGTAAAACTTACCTAGTTAAATGTTTCAAAAAGTTCATTTTCTCAGAGATATCATTTTATCCTTTGTATTTTAATTTAATTTTATTTCCTTTAGTTTTTATTCTAGAGAGAGAGGGAGAGGCAGGCAGGGGGAGAGAGTGAGAGAGAATCTCAAGCAGGCTCCATGCTTAAAGTGGAGCCTGATGTAGGCCTTGATCCCAGCTCGATCCCACAAACTGCGAGATCATGACCTGAGCTAAAATCATGAGTCAGACGCTCAACTGACTGAGCCACCCAGGAACCCCTGAGAGATATCATTTTAGCATGATGTATTTATTTTATTTTAAAGTCAAGCATGTAAAAAGAAAATAGCTTACCAACTATTGTAGTAAAACGGAATTATTTCTCAATCACCACCTAGGATACATTTCGTGAAGATCACATATAGCTTGCACGATCTTGCATTGCATTTATTACCTAAGCAGGACATTTTATAAGATGCTGTTGTGATTTTTAAGCAACACTCTTTTCTGATTTTTTTGTTCTATTTTCAGATACCCAACTGCTTATTTATTCTGGAGTATTAGTTCAAACTAGTTAGCATTGATGACACTGGTTCAAATTTAGGATTTAAATACTTAAAAATATAAGCTGACACTGTAAATTGAAGGATATATATAAAACACCAAAACTCCATGACTTATGAGGTCAACAGAAGACCTAATTCAATCACCTTAAGTTCTAACAAAGCAAAAGAGGAGACCTAACCAGTTTCTGCTAGAAGGTGGGGCAAGATTTGCTTAATGTATGTAACTGCTTTGGCAAAACAGTCACTAAGGGAAAACCCTTTGTGAATGATAAGAATGCTTTCATTTCTGCTTTCTGCAAATAGAGGGGTGTGGACCCCTGCTTGCTGGACTTGACTTTTTCTTTTACTTCAGTGCTTATTTATTTTGAGAGAAAGAAAGGGGAAGAGAGTGTGTATGCACAGGGGAGGGACAGAGAGAGAGAAGGAGAGAGAGAGAATCCCAAGCAAGATTCACACTGTCAGTGCAGAGCTCAAAGACGCCTGATCTCATGAACTGTGAGATCATGACCTCAGCTGAGATCAAGAGTTGGACACTGGACCGACTGAGCCACCCAGGCTCCCTGACAATAATTTCTAAGTAAACATCTTCAGTCATTGTAGTGATCCTAAAGATATATCCTGAACTCTCTTATTCCTACCTGAATCTAATCCCTGAATTAGTGAATGCTATGTGGGCAAAGAAGAGACAGAATTGAATCGCTGCTATTGTGTTATTGCAATGAATTGAGCCTCCAACACATTATAGTCAAGATTCAAAAAGTTTCCTATCCGTTTGATAACATTAAAAGAAGTGTTTGGATGATGAGATTTTATATATATGTAGGTAAATAAGATCATCTTAAAAAGTAATTCTGCTATTGGTTTTTGATAGAAATTCACATTAAAGTAAAATATTCTGTTTGGGAAACAGAGCCTTGTCATTAGCAGGCTTTGAAAATATAAAGCAGAACGACCACATTAAAAAATAAATAAGATTGGTAGGGAATGCCATTTATCCTTATTGCCTCTGAACTGGCTTTGCCAAACAAAAAAGATGGTGGTGACTTTAAAAATGACTCTCCGGGTGCCTGGGTGTTTCAGTCAGTTAAGTGTGTGACTTCGGCTAGGGTCATGATCTCATCGTTTGTGAGTTTGAGCCCCGCATCGGGCTCTCTGCTGTCAGCAAGGAGCCCACTTTGGATCCTCTGTCCCCTTCACTCTCTCACCCTCCCGTGCTCACTCTCTCTCTCAAAAACAAAATAAAACATTTAAAAAATGACTCTTAAAGGCATTATACTAAATTCTTATGAATCGGCATGATATCATGAATGGGCAGAACAATCTCTTTCATAATTCTTTTCTTTTCCTTGGCACTTTGTTCCCAACTTAAAAAGAGAAGGAACGACCAACCATCAGGAAGTGAAACACCTAAACTATTGCTCTGAAATTTATTTGTGTTCTTCCAGTGTCATGATCTCTCTTTACTTGAGGGAGACATGTTTCCCGACCCTTGCCTTGTCCGCCTCCGGGAGAAGAGATGGCTCTCATGACGTCGGGTGCCAGGTTTTCAAACACTGTCTGTTTTCTTTTCCCATGGGTCCAATAAATGCTGTCTTCTTGAGTCAAATGCCCTCCAGAAGGCAAATAGGACTCACAAAAGAGAGAAGCCTCTAATTTCTTTAGTAGTGATACATCTGACTTTGCCCAGCCAAGTCATTTCTAGTTCATGGGCTCAAGCTGGTAGACCCAGGCTTGCACAGACACACACACACCTCACTCACTAATGTCTCTTCTTTCTAATCCTTGCATTCTTGACTCTCCATTTATTGTTGCTGTCAAGAGGAGATAAGCATATGTTTGTCAAAATTACTTCCTGAGAAAGATCCTATTTCAAACTCATTAAATAAATCGTGACTTTGAAAAAATATAAGCCAAGGGCTGTTTTTGTTTCTCCCTTCCTCCACACAATAGTTCGCATTAATAGAGCAGTTAATAAAACTACTTAGGTCATGGTTGTAGGCAAGATAAGTGATATATATATATATATATATATATATATATATATATATATATATCATGTGATCTGTATGGTAAAGCCACTTTTATATTACACTTCCTCTTGGTGTCCAGACTTCTCATTATAACCGAATCACAGCACAACCTCCAATCAAGTCTGAAATTTAATTAGAAACACAACTGTTTCCTTATGAGCCCTGAGGTCCAGCTTTTTACTGTTAGGTCTGATAGTAGCTGCTATTAGATTAGCCTCTTTCAGTTATTTTTGAAGAATTTCAATTGTTGGTTCATAGGTATGAATCACCACCAATAACAACAACAAAAAAAAAATTAAATCTGCTATGTACCCAGAAAGCTACTAGCTCATAAGAGAGGAACAGTATATAAAAAGTTTTTCAATTGACCTTGAGAATGTTAAAATTAAATAAACTTGAAATATTTAAGAGATGGGCTATGAGGTTTTTCCTCTAAATGCAGTAGAATTCTGGCTATTTTATAAATATGCTCGGGAATCACAAAGTCTGTGAGATTAAATTGAATTTTGAGATACGGTGCTAGGATTTGAATGCATGGAATCACAGAATACAAAGAGTAAGATAGGAGCTAAGGCCTAAATAAATGAAGCGTGTATTAGAGGCAGCATTGCCAGCAAAAGCAGGAGACTGCCTGCCTGAAAAGTTTGCGTGGGAAACATCGAGGAACCAGCTTGGATTGGCATTATCGGTCAGCTGTATGATGATTTCCAAGCCAAGCGAAGGACCTTAGGTCATGCCCCTCTGACAGCAGGGTCCTATAGGAAGCAGATACGGGGCCACAGATATATACAGAATATGAAATGTATTCAAGCGATGCCTTGGAAAGATAAAGGTGAGACAGAGCAGGAGGAGGCAAGAAAACCTTTTGACCATTGTAGGTCTGACACCTGAGAAAGAAGAGAGGGAAGGAAGAAGAGTTGTTTGGAAACAGCCACTGACCACAGTGTACCTCCGAGGAAGTTCCAGCCAGCCCAGTGGGATCTCTGGGACAAGGATCGCCTGTGGAGTCCACCTCATGTAGAGTCAGTCAAATCGCTGCCTCCATGTGCCGTTAATGCCCAAGAGGGGTCTGGGGGAGCAATCTTGGCATTAAATGGTCTCTGCAAAACAAAACAAAACAAAACAAAACAAAACAAAACAAAACAAAACAAAACAGACAAAACAAGAAAATAAAAGGCCTCTGCATGCTGACTCCAACTTACTTTTCCAGACTCCTGAAACACTAACGTCTCCCTATTCAAGTCTATTTTGAAATGTCCTTTGCTATTATGGTTCTGGGCAGAATGTTTTACACCTAAGCGCCATAGGCCAACAACAACAACAACAACAAATTCTGACAATGAAACATATTGGCTCAAAAATACAAGAATTATAAAATTGGTTTGACATTAACAAATATTTTATTAAATGCCTACTTTACAAGGCATTTTTATCAGCTACATTAAATTATGAATTTAGTATCTCTGATTGTATCATTATAATTGAAAACAGTTTATAGGCTAGAATTTCCTCATTCCTTAAACATTCCCGGGGTGGGGGGGGAAAGGTTATGATTGATGAGAAGTCAAAATCAATTTTTCGCAGTTACTCATGGCCAATTAATTTCAAAGTCTAATTTTACAGCTAAAAATTATGTTTAATGTGGAGTATGGGTGCATTGTAATATGATTTACACATTGAATGGTGGAGCTTTTGATAGACCTGGGGATCAGGATATACTAAAGTGTCCCTAGTTCCACCAAGATGTTTTTGGAACAGGTGGGTGGTAGTGTGGCATTATTTCCATTCACTCACTGGCTCTTTAACTAGAGTAACAACTTTCTGTTCATTTTATATATTAGGATTTGACATACATACTTCTATAAAATGCACCAAACATTGTTTTAGAGACTGGGGACATAGCAGTAAATTGCAAAAACAGTTTTCAAAAAATTAAAAAAAAATAAAAAGGAAAAAATAAAAAGGAAGAAAACAAGAAAGACATCTGTGCCTCCAATTAACTTTTTTATGGGGTGGGGGTGACTGGCTACAAATAAGTAAATGAATATAATAGAAAGCACATTAGATCATGGTAAGTATGACTGAAGGAAAAAAAACAGAGATAGAGAGAAAGAGGACTTGCTATTTTAAATCGGGGGCTCAGAGAAGGACTCATTGACGGAGATGTGTGAGATGGGGAGGTGTCAGGAAAAAGATCATGAGTTCAGTTTTGAGCATGGCATATTGGGGTTTCTTATAAATCCAAGAGGAGATGCATGTGAGGTCATTGGATATACTTATTTGAGCTCAGGGCAAGGTCTAGGCTAAATATATAAACCTGAGGGTCATGTGTATGGTATTGAACGCCATTTGTTTAATCAACAAATATATGTCGGACACCAACGATGTGCTGGGCAACATCTGTAGGCACTTGGGATGTGTGACCATGAACAAAACAAACAAAAATCTCTTCCGCATGGAACTCATTGTTAAGTTAGAGGTGGGAGATGATATTTAAATATACAAATATGTTAGATAATGTGATAGTTAATTTATGTGCCCATTGCACCGAGCCACGGTGTCTAGATATTTGGTCAAACATTAACCTGGATGTTTCTGTGAGGATATTTGTGGATACAACATTTAAATCAGTGAACTTTGAATAAAGTAGATCATCCTTTATAATGTGGCTGTATCTCATCCAATCAGCTGACTTCCCCAAACAGGAAAGAATTCTGTAGCAGATGGCCTTTGGACTTGAACTGCAATATCAGCTCTTCCCTGGTTCTTCAGCCTGCCAGCCCACCCTGAAGATTTTAGACTTGCCATCCTCCATAACTGCATGAGCCAATTCCTTAAAATAAGTCTCTCTCTCCCACACACTCTTTCTATATATATCTATACACATCCTATTGGTTCTGTTTCTCTGGAGAACCCTGACTAATACAGATAGGGATAAGAAAGAAAAATTAAAACGTGGAAGAGATACAGTGAATATATGAGGTATGTGCATGCGGTGAGGGCAGAAGGAAACTCACTGTAAACGTGAAATTTGCGAAGACCTAAAGGAGACACTCTTTTCTTAGAGATGAGATCAGATCCTCTAGGGCAATAATCAGCCAACTTTCCTCTGTAAAAGACAGGATAGGAAATATTTTTGGCTTCATGGGCCATTGATCTTTGTTACATCTATGCATTTGTGGTTATAGCACAAAAGCAGTCATACCCAAAATGAGTGTTACTGTATTCCAATAAAACTTTATTTTCCACAACAGGCGATGGTCAGGACTTTTCCTTCCAGTAATCGTTGCAGACCCTGACCTGGGGAGCTAGTCTAGTGAGAAGACAGTTCTGTGCCATACCAGAGGTCACTAATCAAAGAAATTAAGAGGCATAAGACCCAGAGACTGAAAAGAGCCTCGTGAGAGAATAGGAAAACCAGGTGGAGGTGATATCTGGAAAAGAAGAATATAGTGCATTTCAAGAAAGAGGGACTGACCACCTATGTCAAAGGGGCTGATAGGTCCAATAAGATGAGAACTGACATTTACTTGATCATGATTTACAAAATGGTCGACATTGGTAGGATGAATCTATAACTTCCTGTAGTAGATAATAAGGTGTGCCACCCAGATCCCCTCTTCAGGGCTGACATGAGCATCTCCTAGCCACTGGGAATATCAGCTGCTTGTGGCTTGTAGCTGCGTCTCTCACTGGAATTGTCCCTGTATGGGAAACCTCCTCACCTAATGTTAGGCCCCAACCTCCCTCTGATATGAGGGTACAAAGTCTAGTTCCTTCACCTTAATTTGGAAACGCTATGAAGGTTCAATCCAGATTCATAGCTTTCCTACAAAGATGGGCTGAGCCTCACTTTTACTTACATGGTAAGTCAGCTTTCCCCTCTGCCTAATCTTGCCTTCCTCACTTTCGTACATTTCGTGTCTCCTGGAGTACTCCTCCATGAACTTTCTGCATGGAGCTCTCAGCATCTGCTTCTACTGAACCCTATCTAAGACATGGAGTTTTCCAGTGGCCACCTGGATACTTGCCTATGATCCAGATATCATTGTTAATGGCACTCTTTTCACTGTCAAATGTGTTGCAGTTTGAGTAGTAACCTGTCTGGTCACCCTAGTCATAGGTGACATTCACAAGAGCAGTTTAGTGACCATAGTAGGGGCACTGGTCTAGTTGGGATGGGGATATTTGAAAGGGAGCAATGAGAGGAGAGGAGCTGTACACAGAAAGTATAGATAATTCATTAAAAGAATTTTTTTTTTCTTAATGTGGAGTAGAGTAAGCTGGATGGGGGCAGTGCAATCACAACATGTTTGTTAAGATATGAGAACATATAGCATATGTTTTTGCTAATAGGAATGACTCAGTAAAGAGGGGAAAACAAATGTTGCAGGTATTCTCAAAAATAATTCTATACTTTGGTAGTTTAGGTTTTGTTTGGTTTGTTTGTTTGTTTGTTTCAGAAAGATACTTTTGTAAAGACCTAAAGAGTTTGACAATATACTGCTCTTGCACAATTCCTCTGGCTGGTCATTCTAATTCTTGACTTTCTTTCAGACAAGGAAAACAGATAACATTAAGCTCAAGTTCTCTGGAATCAGACATTTTCTCCTCCTGCTTGGGACAAGCTGAACACTCAGCCATAGTGTCCCCCTACATTAAAGAAAAAAAAAAAAAAGAAGTTGGTCCTTGTGAATTTTAATGAGATTGACTTCTGAAGAGCTTAGCCCAGTGTCTCACAGGCAGGGGGTGTCCTGGCAGAATGTGGTCAACATCATTCCCAAAGCCTAAGGTATTTCCTGAACAAACTATTGGCTCACTTGGAGTTGGTGATCAATTAAAGGCCCAGGCTTTTTAAATCACAAATTTTCATAGAATTCCAATAAACATATACAAAGTATTATAACCCCAAAATGCTCATAGTCTGCTTCTCTATCAGTCTTTCACATCAGTGCCTTTCCTGACTGATAAGCAAAATAATGCCACCACCTCCATCTGTCCCCCAAGATGCCCTGTCTTAATCCATGGAATGTGTTGGTACCTTATGGAATATGGCAGAAGGGAATTAAGTTTGCAGGTGGAATTAAGGTTGCTAATCAGCTGATCTTAAAATAAAGAGATCATCTGAGAGATCCCAATATAATCAAATAGATCCTTAGAAGAGGGAGGCAGAAGAGGACAACCAAAGAAGTGAGGCTGGATTCGTAGATAGAGGAAGGCAGTCATAAACTGAGGGAAACAGGCAGCTTCTAGATGCTTTAAAAGACAAGGGAATGTATTCTCCCCCTCAGCCTGCAGATGGGAACACCGCCCCTGTTGACACTTGGTTCTAGCCCAGTGAGACTGAAACTGTCAGACTTCTGACCTTCAGAACTGTGAGATGTTTGTATTCTTTAAAGATTACCAAGTTTATGATAATTTGTTGCAGCAACAACAACTGACTTTCGTATGGTTGCTCATTACATCTCTAGAATGCAAGGAGCTAAAGATCAACAAAGACAGAACCCTTTTATCTTGCTTTCTCTCTCATGTCTAATGAGTTTCCTGAGTGTAACACCCCATTACCTACCGAAGGAAGTTCCAAAATTCACAACTCTCAAGATTTGTGAATCTTTGCCAACCCCTGCTGTTTCCCACTCTTTCATTCCTGATATTTTATTGGCCTAGAAGTTCTTTTCCCTTCCTCTCCTTCACTCATCCACCCCTCTTTAAAATTACATATTAAAAACTAGCTTTTATGTGACATTAGGTGGCTTCTCTTACATTCTCTGTTTTCACCTGCACTCCACCATAGATGTATCCACTCCCATAGCATACTGTCACTAATAACATTCACTCACTAAACAAGTGTTGAGTGAATGAATGCCAAATTTTCTTGAAAGGTTTTTTCAGAGCTGTGTCCCCAAATCTTTCAAACTAGTTGTTACAAGCTTTAAGGTTTTCTGATATAAGCCTTGTACAACTATCATGGTTACTCATGTGCTTCTCCAGCATGCATTTGACCTGGAAATATGATTAGAAAAGGTGATTTTCAGCATCATCTGCTCTGTAAGTTGTTAGAGTTAGGCTTGATTCAATACCTGTGTACAAAGGCTTAAATATTCTTCATTTTAGTAGACTCACGAATAAAAATGAATATAGCAAAAAGAAAGCTAATGTAATCATATGCTTGAAATAAAACTCAGGCTTAAGATCCAGAATCTTTGGAATGATAGAGTGGTGGGGGTGAGGGTGGTTGAGAAAATGAACAAAATAATTAGGTAAGCAAAATACTGGGGCTGATCCCTGTGGAGGTCCATTTTGTTATGGTAGCCACTAAAATGATTTTCCTTCCTTCCCTGTTTATAAAACGATACCTCCCAGGATGGTAAATAGAAATCCAGTTATTATGATTGAGTTTAAATTTATGGACATTGTCTTCTGTTGCTCTTAATAAACTGAGATGTTAATTCATGCTCTTCAATATATTTAGCTCAACTGTGAGATGCAGAATTTCCTGAATTTGGACATCTGAGAGAGGGCATAATTTAGAGTAAATCTAATCACAAGACAGTTTAAAAGATTGGCTCGGTTTACTGAGTTGAGAGCTGAGATTATGTTGTTAATGGCAGATGCCAGGCTGTGTATTTGTCACACCCCTTTGCGTAGGGTCCTGGCCCACCTATCTTGTGCTATTGGAAAGAGGCAGTAGTTATCCATCATTTCCTTAATTGGTTCATAATTAGGGAAGCCATAGAACAAATACACTGTTCATTCCAAGAGCAGATAGGAGACAACCTGGATAAATGGCAACCTGGAATTGGGCTACTCTCCTTCTTCCTCATCAGTAACTGTCTTCTGGAACTCCCCTTTATTTGATCCTTCTGTATTTGGATGTAATATCCCGGCAGTGCTAATGAGTAGGTGAACATTAGAGCTCAAGCTTTCTTTAGCCAAACCTTTCCCTAATAAAGGTAGCCAATTTGTTCTTCGACTTCATTATCATAACTAATGTCACCATCATCATCATTGCCATCGTTATGATTTACAGAGTATGTACTATGTGCCAGAAACTGTTCTTAAAATTAGCTGAAGTCTGAATGATTTATACTGACAAGAAGTAGATATTGAACTATAAAGAAGGCTGGCTAGCAGCAAAGTAGATATATGACAGCCCTGGGGATATGTTGCCTAGGTTGAGATCCTAGTTTTACCTCTTACTACCAGTTTAAATTGGGAAATTACTTCTTAGTGACTCAGGCTTCTGAGCTATACAATGGGAGAAGGAGTAGAGCCAACATCATAGACGTGACAGGAGATTAAAAGAATTAAATGCCCAGAGTGTCTGGCACGTATCAAGAGCTTAATAAGTACTAAATATTTTTCTTATTGTTATGGGTAGGCATAAAGTCTTATTCATTTTTGTGTTACTAAAACCTAACAAATTGCTCACACTATGAGAGATATTCAATACTTTTAAATGGAAGGAAGATATGACTTGTAAGTGCTCAATAGGTATGACTAGTATAGTAGGCAAGATAATGGTCCTCCAGAAAGGTCTACATCCTAATCCTTGGAACTTGTGCATACATCACCTTACATGACAAAAAGGATTTTGTAAATATAATTAGGTTAAGGAACTTGTAGTCAGGACATCTTGGATTATTCAGGTGGATTTGATGCAATTGTAGAATCATCAGAAGAGGCAGGCCAGAGAACCACAGAGACAGGAGATTTAATGACAGAATCAGAGGTTGTACTGATAAGCTTTGGAGATGAAGGAAGGGGCCAAGCACCCAGGATATGGGCAACCTCTAGAAGCTAGTAAAAAGGCAAAGAAATGGATTCTCCCATAGAGCCTCCAGAAAGAATTCAGTCCCGCCAACACTTCAGTTTTAGCACTTCTGACCTCTAGAATTGTAAGATAATAAACTTGCGTTGTTTTCAGCTGTAGAGTTGCAGTAATTTGCTACAGCAGAAATAGGAAAGTGATACAATTATATTATAAGCATTATGTGAAAATAAAAAGGAGTTAAGAACTACTCATCTCAACTCTTTTGGGGTAATATGAATCCTCTCATGCATCTTCTGGACCAGCTCACTTAAATCAGAGCACGTCTTGAAAATCTTCCCATTTAGTCACTGTTTTTTGGCTGGAAAATAATATGTGTTGTTGCCTCTTACCTTTTCAATAGCTGTTTATATTCACATGGACTTACTTATTTTACTTCTTTAACAATTTATGATGATATTTGAATTTGAGGTTTTATTGTCTTCAAAGAGGTGTTCATTTTGAGAACAAAGGGGTTATAGGATGAATGCCAATGTTGATGGTTGGGCAGTTCTCCAGAGACTGGTTTGACAGGAGAAGCCTCAGGGAAGGAGATTTGCTGCAAATGACAAAAAGGAATTTACAGGACAAACTTCGCTTTTCTGGTAACACAGTCTGCTTATGAACAAGTTATAATTTGCGGCTATTTGATAACTGGGCTCCACCCTTCTACAAGCGTGATTTGGGAACTGGAATGTGTCTGGTTGGCAGGATGCCTAAGTGAATTGAATGTATTACCTCAAAAGCATCTTTCATGGAAGCTACTTTACTCTGGGGATGAATCTTGTGTCTAGGTAAGTCTTTAGAATGAGTTGCTAAAGAGCCCTAAGTGATCTGTTTCAGCATGGACCATGTCATGAACATCAGACCTGTGTTTGACTTTGAGCATCTCTCATTGCTGATAACCATGGTCCCTAGGACCAAGAACAGTGGGATAAAGGTCATCTGTGTTCCCTATGAGCTCAACTCCTGGCATGTTTTGTTTTCTCTTCCAACCACCCTAAAACAACCAATGAATAGTTCAAATAATTCCAGACTTTTCTCTTGTAGTCTAGCCACCCACTGACTTCCACAGATCTCTTCCTTACCAATGGTCATCAGAGAAACAACTGTTTCACATGCTTATATTGGCAATGTAGGGAGAGCAGGATTCTCTCAAATGGCAGCACCATTTGAGTTCTGCTGCAGTTACAAACCTGAGATACCAAATGAAACAGTTGACCCTCTGGTATAATTATCATTCCTGTTTAAAGATAGGATAACTGAGGCTTAAAGAGGTTAAGTTAATTGTTGCAAAACCCAGAGTTGAGAGCGTTAGGTCAGAATTCAGACTCCAACTGGTCTAATTCCTGAACATAGACAATAGCCCCATCTCCGTAACTGTCTTCTCTGGTGACACTTAATGGAGAAGAAATATAGATGATGATGATGATGATGATAACAGTGGCAGGAGAAGGGGTCTTTGGGGGAGGTCCCACAGATCTCTCTAGATAGCTGAGCAGTATTGCTTTCCACTTGACCCATCTTTGTGTTCTAGTTACACTGTAGAATTTCTATTAAGTCTTACAGAAAACAATACTTTGTTTTTAAAAAGTGACAAGAGGAAAATAATAAAATTAAAATTAAAAAAAAAAAGAAACAAGAAATCCAAACTTGATTTTTGGCATTTGTGATGGCTGAAAGTCAAATCCCATGGTCCACAGTGGAGGAAGGACTACGACATTGACTTGGGTTGGGTTGAGACCCATTTGCCTATAGTCAAGTGAAATTAAAAATATGAAAACTGAGCTTTCAAGAGGAGACTTATCAAACACACTAAGACCAAGGCTTCTTTGGTAATGTGGTCTATTTGTTAAAGGAATAAAATGGCCTGAAATCCCAGAGAAACAGGTTGAATCAAGTGCTTTATTTGGGAAACAGTGAACTTGATGGGTAGCAGATGAAAGGACCGTCTTTAAGCGTAGGGCCAGATGTGAACGTCAGCTCTGTCCTTTGGTAGCTATGTGGCAGGAAGCACATTATTTACTCAGCTGTGCCTCAGTTTCCTCATCTGCAAGATGAGGATTGCAGTGCATATTGTTTAGGTTTACTGTAAGGAGTAAAAGGAAAGTGTGGATATAGGGCATTTTAGCACAGAGCCTAGTGAGGAGTAAGAGCTAAGGGGATGGCAGTTCTCATTACCATCTGCAAACATGGAGACTAGGTTCTGGAAGGGGTTGCACTAGTGCTCTGCCCTCAGGGCCTGGTCCTTTGCCTCCCTGCTATCCTGCCTTGATCTCCTGTTAGCGCTCGGTACTAGCCAGGCACTTCCTTTACTACTATTTCACAGAAGCCTGGAGGACCTCAGAGAGTGTCAATTTTACACCTTTTTGAAACTCTAGATTCACTTAAAAACAACCCCAAACCAGGTGAAGTCACATAAATGTGTAAACTGCAGACCCCCAGTCGGTCTGTCTACAATGTAATGACAGGAGCAGATCAATACAGCCTTAATTGTACTGCTGAGGTCCCTGGGTCCCAGCACACACTGCACAAATGGAAAGCTGAAAATGCTACATCTGGTCTTTTCTGCCCCAATATTTCACTCTCTGAAAAGACTACATCTAATTTTAAGACATAAATAACTTGGATGGGAACTAAAATGCATTTTGCCGTGCCGTAGTGAAAAAATAATGAATTTAGCATAGTCCCAGTACACCTAAGACTTACTGCATGCATTATGCCAAACTCATAAAGTATCATCTTTATGGCATAACCATAAGAGTCAGCTCCCAGAATCTGAGTGACGGGTACCACCAGTCTTTAACAGGAACACAATTCAATATGGAGACAAAGACATAACAATTCAATGGCATTTACTTTATAAATCACACTATAGGTATAAATATAGATATAGATGGTATAGATCTAGAAGATGTTCTCTTCTATTTGATATAGGAAGTCTCATCTAATAATAATTTGTAGTATGCGATTGAGTAAACATTATCAAATCAACATTTTCACTTTATCAACTCAGGCATATTAAGCCAATTTCTTTCATTTTTAATTTTTTTTTCATTGCCACTTGTGTCAGCATACCCACCTGCCACTTCTAGGAGCTAAAGAAAGAAAATACATAAGTCAGCAGAATTGAGAAATCGTGGGCCATGTGAATAACAAGCAACGTAGTTTACCATACATTTCTTTATATGAGCATCTAAGTTGGTTTAAAGGATTAATTAATGTAATTAATTTATTTGGGAAGAAAGGTCCTTGTACTGTCTGTCAAGCAATCCTACTCTGTTCAAGCTTTGTATTTTAATAACTCATTGCTGATACTACTGCATTGTCTCTTTCAGCATAAGCAATAGAATATGGATGAAGACCAATATTTAAATAAAGAAACAAAACATGCAATGAAATAAAGTAACAAATTCCAGTCTATCTTGAGAAACAAATGCTATGAATAGTTCAGAAGATTATTACTTACGATTAGACCAGCTTTGACCAGTTAAGTAAGTTACTACTTAAAAAGAGTAACTAAATGTAAACTTAAAATGCATGAGACTACTGGAATTATTTTTATGCTGATGGGTATACCACAAAATGAATAAAAACTCGACAGTGATTCAACCTGATAAACAGGTACTGACCACTTAGTATATGCCAGGGTCTAAGAAAAATTCTAGGAAGCGATTGGTGGTGAACAATCAAGAAATAAACAGAAGGAGCGTTGAGTTGTCCAATGTGAAAAATAGGATGATAAAATATACTTAGTCTCAGGTGTTTTGGGTGCCCAGTAATATAAATATATTTTTTGCTTTATAGTGATCTTGCAGTCTTCTAATGTGGCAGACAAAATAAGACATATTGTTTTAAAAATATCACCCAACAAGACAAAGAGGAGATGCAAAAATGCATGTCCTACAATAAAATCTGAAAAGTTCACAGTTAGGTGCAGAGTCGGGAATAAAGTTTGGCCCAGCACAGAAACAATAAGCTTCGGGATTCTAATAAAGCCTCATACTTAATATTTTACTCAAATTTTTAAGAGAATGCGATTTCAGAATATTATATGATTATCCTTAAACAAGTAGTCATATGCAGTGGGAAAATTCCTTTCTCTCATATAATCACATCTTTTTTTCCAAGAGGATTATAGCTAATTTTCAGAGTAGTTTCTAAAACTCCATGAACCAAGTTATCAAAGCAGATGAATTACATTTCCTTGACGTTTGCTATTAACAGATTGCCCAGTGATAGTATTACAGTCTCCTTTTTCACCAGACATGAAAAACATTCTGGCAAGCTGGATTAAAAATGCAGATAAAATAATAATATTAATAAAATCTTCTGCATCACATTATTTTCCCTGCTCTTATATCTGTTATCTAGCCCCAGTGACAGCAACCACAGATGAAATGCACTTGAAATGAATAACATGTGTAGGGTGTGTATCTCCTGTAAGGTAGACCAGAAGCACTCTAGTTTATTGCCATGACTTTAGTAGAGGATTCTTTACATAATGTTACATGAAGGGGCAGAGTTAGAATATACAGTAATTGGAAAAAGGATACATGGAAAAATAAACTTTCCTGATGTTAAATATTAGATTCCACAGTGGTCTTGGGGCATGTCTGATGATCTTAATTCGTTTAGTGTGCTGGAACAATGCTTCTCTTAGGCTTGTAACTTCTCAATACACAGAAGGCTGTGCTACTGGCTCAGACATTAAAAAGGAGCCTTGTAAAACGTTTCTTACAAAAATAAATAACTTGAGTATCCAAATATGTAAGAGCTTAATTCTCAAGTTCCGGCATGTTTAAGATTTACATTCTTTGGGCTCCGATTTGAAGCAGAGAAGAAAACATTCTTTTATGGTGGAGATTTCTGAATATAAAACCGATGAGCAGTGTATGACAGCTTTTCTTTTTATGGTGACCACCTCCTTTAGAATTAGTGGAAGGGCACCTGGGTGGCTCATGCGGTTGCGCCTCTGACTTCGGCTCAGGTCATGCTCTCATGGTTCGTGGGTTCGAGCCCAGTGATGGGCTCTGTGGTGACAGCTCAGAGCCTGGAGTCTGCTTTGGATTCCGTGTATCCCTCTCTCTCTGCTCCTCCCCCATTCATTCTCTGTGTCTTGAAAACAAATAAACACTAAACAAATTTTAGAATTAGTGGAAGGCAACAAGATCATTCTAAATATCAGCCATCCAAATTCAACCTAATTTCCGGGTATTCGAAATGGTGCAATTATGAGGTCATGGTCCATGCTTACAGGCTGTATGTTTTCTGCTGCTTTCTCCAATTCCAGGTTGAGAATGGAGTTTCCAGGACATCAGTAAAGGCACCAGAAAGCACAAGAATGCCACCTCAGATAGGTTGGATTTTGTCCTGGCACATCAAGATTTATTCACTTGCAACTTTTAATTTTCCTGAGTGGATCAAACGACTGTTGCTAATAAATCAGCTTAGACCTTAATCTGAAATTAAAAAAAAAAGTCCAAGTTTATATCTCAGGTTTTAAACTTTTGTGTCTGTTTATGGCTCATAGAGCTTGCCTTTTACTTTGTGGATAAATAAACCATTTGGGAAGTTTCTTTCAGGCTGGAAGACAAAAAAGGAAGGAAAAATTGAAAATGCATTTATTTGGTATTTATACTTCTGTCTGGCCCCAGACAAAGCTGCAAAGAAAACATAATCTGCTTCCCATCCAGCATTCAGTCTTTTCTTCCTACTACAACCTTCCAGGTAGCCTCCCTCTCACTCATATTCTCCCTCTTCCTGGTTTTCCAAACCTATAGGCAGGTAATATAAACTTGATCATGTCATTTGAAGGTTGGAAACTTATTTTAAATGACTGGCTTCTGCAATTACACTGTGCAGGCCATAGTCAACCTGTAAACATAACCATATCAATGTAGTATATTAGAAACTAATTAGAAAAGAATTTATACTCTCTGGATAAACTGTGTGTCTTATTGTATTTCTGGGTTAGGAATTAAAAAGAGAGAGAGAGAGAGAGAGAGAGAAGACAGTCTGAATGGTAAAAAGTTGAGGTAACTCACAGACCTGAGACAATTATCCACATAACTATAAAACAGAATACTATGTTTTCAGAGGTACAGATTTAAATATCAGTGACTCCATCAAATGTGGATTCAATCTGGCAGTTTTTCTCTTCAGGATAGACATGGTCATCTTGATATGTTTGTAAAGGTCACTCTGTGTGTTTTTTATGTCTGTCATACATATGTAGAGCATGTTCTCAGGTTTACACTTGCCCTTTAACTCCCAGAACAGGAAATCTGGTGCTAGGGAAGACTTGTAAAATGTTTATGACATTTAAATCATGCACAAAATTTCTTCTTCAGGAAGAGCAAGCTGTAAAATTTGCATATGGGGGCCAACATTTAGACCCAAAGTTCTGTATATTTGGCCTTCCCCAAGCTTGGTTACACAGCTGCTTCATCCTCTAGCCATTTGATTGTATTTGCAACGTTTCTTTTTGTTAGAAACATCACATTAGTGGGGTTATCTTTGCTCTCTGTCATTAACTAAGTAAATTATACATTATATCAGCATCTCATCTCCTTCAAGCATATCTTGTCATTCAGGCGGGTAGAGGACCTTTGACTGTGTAATATAAGAGTTTTAACGTGTGGTACTTAGCTTTCAGAAGAAAATTGTTGGAAACATCAAGTAAACGAGGACACAATGAGTGTGTGTGGATGGCATATCACATATGTGACTTGTGGAGATCTTACTGTCCCTAGTATTCATGAGTCATTTATTTATTTATTTATTTATTTATTTATTTATTTATTTAATGTTTATGTATTTATTTGAGGAGAGAGAGAGAGGGTGTGTGCAAGCAGGGGGATGATCAGAGAGAAAGGGGGAGAGAGAATCCCAAGCAGCCTTCACACTGTCAATGCAGAGCCCGATATGGAGCTCGATCTCATGAACAGTGATATCACAACCCGAGCCAAAACCAAGAGTCAGACACTTGACCGAGTGGGCTACCAGGTGCCCCATAAGTCACATATTTATTGGTAACCACACACCTATTTGACATGATTCCAAAAGACACATAGGAGCACACACCTATGGCACCAACATATTCCTTTTAACAGTGTTTTCAAAACACTTAGTTTTTATTAACTATCTTAATTTTCTTCGAATAAAGTCAGTGAAATACATATGCCGTCCTCATAAGCAGGAAACTCTGGGAAGGAACTTCAGCAAAACATTTTGGAGCATAAAACACGATAATAAAAAAAGTAACATTAATTGTTATAGGAACAGGAGAGTGATATAGAGCAGATGGCAAAGGGGGGTTGGTGCTGCTGTCTTTGAGAAAATTCTCTGAAATTGTCCCTTTTCAATGATGGCTTTGACTATAATAAGAGGGGGAAATCTGGAGAAACAGAGGGAAAGGTGAAGGGTTAGTGGTGTGAATCAGAGGAAAGAACCCTAGAGGAAAGGGTTCTTGCACGCTGGCCGACCCCCAGTGAGTGGGTCCATCACTCCTCCCCACGTCACCTGGACTGGCTGGGCTCACTGCTCCTGGTAGCAAATTCTGGGTGACGATATAGGGCAGTTCTTCATGTCTCTAGTGTTAGAAAATTAAACATTACAAAAAATACAACATCTCACCTGGAATATGGTTAAAATTATTTTTTGCCCGTCTGAAATCCATTTGATTATCTGTCAATATTGAATACAAGCAACAGGATTTTGAATATCTGCTGGTGGTCAGGAAAGTGGTAGAACTAGAAAGATAAAGGAAGGTGAAGTGAGCATGGGAGATCACACTCTTCAACACCTGTGCACAAATTCAAGTATGCAACACAAGCACAGCAGAGAAACCATAAACAAGGGCACAATGGATTTCCAAAATGTAGGGAGTAATGCTGTGAATTGAGGAGCAGATCCCTGAGACATATAACTAACTGGATTAATAAAGGGGGATCAAACTGGAACGGAAGCGATCTGGGTAGACATAGGGGAACTCAGTCTCTAGAGGTAGTCTGTCAGTGTCCAACCTCACAAGAGCTTCCTGTGCCTCAGTTGTTTCATCTGCATTATAGGGAAAGTAACAGTAGCTACCTCATGGATACACAGACTCATCCATTGTGCTGGGTACCTAATAAACCCTCAGAATCGCTGGCTATTACTTTGCTATTGTAATTCTAATTTTAGAAAAACTCATGAGCAAAAGATCCACTAGGTATTGAGGCAGAAGGAAAGTTGAAGGTGCTTTGGAATCTAGTAAATACTTCACTGCGTGAGATATTGGTAAAAAAAGCATACAGTGGTCACTTTCAACTGGAGGTCTGGAGAATCCGATATACTGGAACGAGTTCGTCAAATTCTCGCACACTTCTCTTTTTCTTCCCACTCGGTGAGTATTTGAATACAACCCACTGCACATCTACTTAATCATAGCCATGTTATTGTTATTAATGAGAGTGTGGGAATGTGAATGTGTCCTTCGTCTGTATTGGGGAAGAGTAAAGAGTTGAGAACAATTCACACGTTCGGTAAATACTTAATGAGCACCGGATAGCCTGGCATTGTGTGCCACCATTTGCATAAGGGGAAGATTACATTCATGAGTGTGAATGCAAATTTTATGTGAGAGGCACAATTCTATAATCAATGAAAGGCTAGATGTTTCAATTTTACTATTTCCTCCAAACCAACAGAGGGTCTGGCCTATGGCTAACATCCCAAAACAATGTTAGCTCCTCCCTAGATTGATCCACTCCTTCTTTTGAATTCCAAGCACAAGTGAAGATGCAGTTACTTTAGGGAGTAAGCTTCCCTAAAGTCACTGAAGTAACTGAGGATTAATGAGAGCTTGATCTGTAAGCTCTTAACTGGGCATGAAGAGTCCTGTTTGCATGCAGGCTTCTAAGCTTCTATGGATGCCACAGGGAAGGGTTTTGGGGAGAGGTAGAACTGGGTACTCTGCTTTGCTCACTGACCTTTGGCAGAGCAAAGGGCAAGAGAAATCCTTAAGACCTCAATTGCATCAGAGTCTGTGCATGCAGGTGCGGTAGAGCCTTAATATTTAGGCAAGGAATGCAACATAGTGTAACAGTCATCTTGGATGGCCAATCCTGCGAGAGTGGATGTTCACAGTGGCGGTTTCCTTCCAGTCATAAGTTGTGCTCTAATGCAGAGACCAGTCTGTTCAAAATTAGCCTGCCTGTATATTTTCCTGGGATGTGAGTCTCAGAATGCCTCTAGACTAAAGTTTCTCAACCTCAGCACGATTGACATTTGGGGCTTGATAATGTTCTGTTGTCGGGGCTGTTCTCTGTATGGCAGGATGTTTGGCAGCATCCTGGGCCCCACTCAATAAATATCAGTAGCGCCCACTCAGCTGTGACGATGAAAAATGTTTTTACACATCATTAAATGTCCCGTGGGAAACAAATCCCCCCTCCTGGGGAATAACTTCTCCAGGCTGATAAGCTGTAAACATCTGTATTTCAATGACCTAGTGAAGTGGCTAAGCCCAAACCAGCTGCTCTAGGAGAATATGTAGAGGAGAAACTGACAATGACATGGACCATTAACTGTGTGCATCAAGATGGCAACAAGAAGGATGTGTGTCTAGAGACAGGTTAAGATTGGAAGCAGACTCACTAGGAAAGGCATGGGGGTCACCATGTTGGTATGTTTTTCCCCAATGAAATTAGAACCCGAATTCTTGGATCCTGGTGGAGTTGAATTATTGGTTGGATCCAGCCCACCAGATGGTTAGTTCAGGAAACTAGGTGTCCTAGATGAACCAATCTGTGCTCCAACAACTCTCAACCTCATCTTGTACCTAACATGTCCCCTAGTGCTCTGTTTTGTGCAATTCCATTGACTTAATGACCCACAGTGCAGTGGGTACTTGACGGCAGGCTGTGAAAATAGGAGCTAAGTAAATCATATTCCCTCTGTATATAGACTGGAAGGGCAAACTGAATTTGACAACTGGAAACTGATAGTGTGGATCAGACAAGTAGCTGAGTCAATTTAACGGCAAACTTGCAGAGTAAAATTCTGTGCCCTGATCTAATTCAGGCCCTGTCCTTCCTGGCTTCTCAAGTAAGGCTGTACAGCATTGTAGCCTTACGATAATCCCTGTTGCCTATGCTAATTTGAGTGCATCTGTTCTTTGCACACAGATGGGTCTATTTTATACACTAGAGTTTTACCAACTTCTTGGAAAATCTGAGTAAGGTGTTGGGAAGCAAAGTTCACAAACATCAATTTTTTTTTCTTTAAAATTTTATTTATTTATTTTTGAGAGAGAGAGAGAGAGAGAGAGAGAGAGCGTAAGCAGAGGAGGAACAGAGAGAGAGAGGGAGGCACAGAACCCAAAGCAGGCTCCAGGCTCTGAGCTGTCAGCACAGAGCCCAACGCAGGGCTTGAACTCATGAACCGTGAGATCATGACCTGAGCTGAAGTCAGATGCTTAGCTGACTGAGCCATCCAGACACCACTGAAACATTTTTTTTTCTTTTATTCTTCTACTCATGACTGTATGGATGTGAAGGTGTTACTGTTATATTACATCAGCTACTTTACAAACTGTCAGTGTTGGTGTTAAAAAGACAAATATGACATATATTTGTCAAAGGCACTTAGACTGTAAAGTATATGTATGGCATTAACTTTTGCATGTGTGCTGCTCTAGTAAATGGAATTTGAAATAAATACTAAATTATACGAGTACACTGCAGTGAAATGTTATTGCCAAGAATTGGTTTTATTTCACCTGAAATAGTCTTCCAGCCTGATTTAACAAATTAAATTAGTCATGGCACTGTGAGAGAGAAAGCGCATTTCGTAGAACTGCCGATACCAAAAGTTAATGGCTAGTGACACATCTGTGGCCAGATTGCCTGCTATACAAATATCTCTTTTGGTATTTTGGTATACCAAATAGCTCTCTTCTATTCTGACTTCCCAAACTGTTCCATCAGCTGAAAGTTAAAAATCTCCTCTTCCATGAATGTGTGAATAGTGGTGTATTCCTTGGGTCGAAGCTCAAATCAGGCCAGGGAAAGGCTGGGTTTAAGGAGGGTCTTTGCCTCTCCAGAGGGTTCAGTTCCTTCTTTTGGGGCAAAAAAATGCTGCAGCAGACTGATTTATCAGAATTTCTGTTCAGCATCGAGATGTGACTCACCGGCTGGGGAGACACACATAGACCTTTGGAAAAATAGATGTAGTCAGATTATTGCTAGTGTTACATATCTGAGAAACAACCAAAACACTACAATGGAAAAAAAATTCACATGCCAGAAATCAAATAAAAATCAAACATAAAATCCAAAGGGGAGACCAACGTGTTCATAAGCCAAATGTTATAAGCCACCAATTTTGCCTCATTTTAAAAAAAGAATTAATTAGGATAGAATATATTATGTGATTTGGAAATGGGCTTTTTGTGACATGCACCTTGAGACCTTGCGTTTTGTAACAAAAAGTGTGCAAATGCTCCCCTAATTAAGAATCATAAGAAAAGTTAAGAAAATGTCTTCTTAGGATCATCCTACAATGTATCCATTTAAACTGACTCAATATTTTTAATTTTTATTTTTTTAATGTTTATTTATTTTTGAAAGGGGGGGCGGAGATTGAGCGCACAAGGGAGCAGAGAGAGAGAGGGAGACACAGGATCTGAAACAGGCTCCAGGCTCTGAGCTGTCAGCACAGTCCCCAATGAGGGGCTCAAACCTACAAATCGTGAGATCATGACTTGAGCCGAAGTTGGATACTTAACTGACTGAGCCCCCCAGACACCCCTAAACTGACTAAATATTTTTAAAGCAGAGATTCAACATGACAGCAACGCCATATACTATCTTCCGTTTCACTGATACAACTGAATACTATTTTAACTTGTGAGGAAAGAAACAAAGATAAAAGGACCCATACCTACCATTTATGGGAAGTTCTTTCTTGGAATTTCTAGGTAGATTGTCAACAATGGGGAAAAATATCTTTAAGCACTGACCACCTGTAATATGGTATTATGCATATGGATCAGAGGACCCTAAAATGGATTGTATACACCCCAAGGGACATGGAAGTTGACCACAGAGTTTAAGGAACTAAGGATTAGAATTTCTGTTTGAGTGTACCTGTTCATAACCTTTTAATATTCTTAATTTCTAGGGGCGCCTTGGTGGCTCAGTCAGCCGAACGTCCGACTTCAGCTCAGGTCATGATCTCACAGTTCATGGGTTCGAGCCCTGTGTTGGGTTGCACTGACAGTGCTGAGCCTGCTTCAGATTCTCTGTCTCCCTCTCTCTCTTCCCCTCCCCAGCGTATGCTCTCACTCTTCTCTAAAGAATGAAAAACTTAGGGGCACCTGGGTGGCGCAGTCGGTTAAGCGTCCGACTTCAGCCAGGTCACGATCTCGCGGTCCGTGAGTTAGAGCCCCGCGTCGGGCTCTGGGCTGATGGTTCAGAGCCTGGAGCCTGTTTCCCATTCTGTGTCTCCCTCTCTCTCTGCCCCTCCCCCGTTCATGCTCTGTCTCTCTCTGTCCCAAAAATAAATAAACAGTGAAAAAAAAAATCTTTAAAAAAAAAAAGAATGAAAAACTTAAAAAAAAACATTAAAAAGTATTCGTAGTTTCTAGTTTTGTATACATTATAGTGTGCTTAATGCATAAAGGCACTACTCTCTGTATAGTATTTAACAATAAATATATATATCTGTATATCACAGACATTCTCCTGAAAGGATAGGGATTAAAAAGATTTGGGAGCATTGGAGTAGTTCTTTTGCTGGTGTACTCAGTACTCTTTATGTCGATGTAATTCAAGTGATATACAGTAACATGGGCTGTTCCAGAATCCTAAGGATGAATCCTGGTGGACAGCTAAGGTGTTTATAGGCAGGCTAACCATTCACGTGTGGAAACCCTTACTTTGCGTGTTGCTGATAGAATTTTCCTAAGCTGTGTCTTTATCTGCTAAGCAAGGTCATAGTTTTCCTGTGGGGGTGACTTGTCCTTAACAGTCAGAGTTCTTCGTTGTGATAGTTTTTCTCATTAAAAATCTAATAAATATGGAACCAGTCCAGTTAGGCAGATTCTTTGGGATCTCAAAGAAAGACATACATGAACGATAACGCATTGACGGATCTTTCCTAAAAGGACATATTGAAGCCTGTATATCAGCTTTCTTCCCCATCAGTTCATGCCGTCAGATCTATGGAATCTGATGGGCAGTCTATCACAGCAGGTCTGCTGTGACCCCAGACAGCAAATCTCCCAGCTTAATGAGCCACAGCAGCTTTCGTGCTTTGATATCAAGGGGAGTCAACTAACCTACCTTCTCTCATTATGAGCCATGGCAATTTATTTCTGTAGGAGCCGACTGGCTTGGGCATGTATGGCACCATTTGATCTTCTAGAGCACCGTTATGGACTGAATGATGTTCCCCAGATTCATATGATGAAACCCTATTCCGTACTACCTCAGAATGAACTGTGTTTGGAAATAGGGTCTTTAAAGAGGTAATCTACTTTAAAAAGGGTCATTGAAGTAGGCCTTAATCTATTGTGGCTGGTGTCCTTCAAGAAGAGGATGCAGACATGCATCAACCTTTGCCCAGAAATAATAACTAACACTTTAATATATTCCCTCCTGTTCATTCAATATTCCATTTTTGCCAGAGACCAGCTCCAGCAACCAGGGGTTCCCGAAGGAAGAATGGCATCGGTAAAAATAAAACGAAAATAAAAAACTAGAAAATAAAAAACTAAAATAAAAAACTAAAACAAAAATAAAAATAGACACAGACAATAGCAGTGTATTGAACTGGCCGATTTATTGCAGTAAACGTGGCATTATATACACTAGTGATTTCCTTGTAGCATACGTCAACTATGTTTTTCTAACATTACCTAATTTTAAAAATGTTCCTATGTATAAACGACCTTTAAGAAATAACATGGTGATTTTCCCCTAACTTTCCCGCATACTCTTTGATTATAGATTAATTTCTTACGTTATTGCGTTATGCATCTGCGTTTATCTATAATCTACAAAGCATTTGCTTTGCTGTGCTCATGAAAGGCCCTCCATTTCTCAACACCTCAAGTGGAACAGTTACAGGGACATGACCTCCTAACCACATGAGGCCAGAAGAACAATGTGTTTGCCTCGGTCCGAGGTGCCACAGAGGGGCGGAAAAAGCCTTAGAAACCCATGCCTCATACATTCTCAGAGAGACAATGCACCTAGGAACCAATGAACCATTCTGTAGCTTAACTGGACTAAGTTCAGTCGTCATCTGGAATGCCTCCGGGGGCCAGGTGGGCTAGGGGTTGAAGTCACCTGTGCCCAGAGATGCATTCCTTGGTTGCCGGAGTGGGGCTTTCAAATCCATATATCTCTCCTTTACAGGCCCTCTTTGCTGGCAAAGGTATGAGGCTATCCTTCCTGTAAGTAGAGGAGTCTCCATAGGGGATGGCAAGGGCTAAACGTAAGGCTGCACAATTTCTTGCGGAACTTTATTTTCTTCCTAATGTTTCTTTTCCCAGGGGGCCTACCAAGGGCCATTCCCCAACACACAATACCCCAGGTAGTTTTAAGGCCAAATTACCTAAACGCGGGAGTATAAGAAGCTTCACTGTCAGCAGGCCACCCTGCGGTCACCAATCTGTCCACAGCCCGGGCCCTGCCACTCAGGCTGGGATAGCTTGGCTTCTAGCACATTTTGTTATTTTCCTGTTACTATATACTCTTAGTGGAAGGCGTTATTTAAGCCAAATATAATCCATCCATAAATGTATTTAAACAACATCCTAGTGTTGGACATTCAGGCCAAACCTTCATTTATTTGTTTATTAATTTACAACTTTAACTGTGAAAAACAGTTATTAGATAAATCCTTCCCCAAGTTGTTTATGTTCTTAGAGTATAAGCAGATATATACTGAGAAAAAGAATATGAGCTAAAGTTATATAAATTAATAGTTTTACTATTTCTTTCTAAAAGTCTTGCATCAATTTCTGCTAATAACTGCAGCTTGAGGTCATACCTGCCTGTCACAGAAATATTAAATTTACTGAATTTTCTTAAATGCATTTATTTAAAAGCAAAGACCAATATCTTATTTTATTCATAGTAAGATTAAACAAGTGTATCTTTTTAGTTATTATTTTCTTCTGTGAATCATCTTTTTCTGTCTCTTGCCAATTTTGCAATTATATTTTAACACTTTTCCATATAAGTATTCTTATAACTTGAAAATGATAGTAGTTTTGTCTTGTTATCAATAATACTTCCTGTTTCTACATGTATTTCAGTGACCAAGTCTTTTTTTTTTTTTTTTTTTTGAGAGGGAGAGAAAGAACGCAAGCAGGTGAGAGAGGCAGAGGGAGAGAGAGAATCTTAATCAGGCTCCACATTCTGCATGTGCAGGCTCCACATGCAGAATGTGGAGCCTGATGTAGGGCTTGATCCCATGACCCTCGGATCATGATCTGAGCCAAAATCAACAGACTCTGAACCAGCTGAGCCACCAAGGCACTTCAGCGACTAAAACTCTTACTATAATATTGAAAAATATTGATGACACCCTTGTTTTATTCATTACTATTTTGTTAATGTCGCTATTAGTGTTTCTGTTAGTGTCTGTCAATATCTGATAAATTTCTGTTGATGAATCATTGGTGGATCCCAATCTAAATTTAGTAGCTCATGACTAGCTTGTATTTATTTATTCAAAGGCTGTTGTAAAAAAAAAACCAAACAAACAAAAAACAAAAGAGGTCTCTCATACTATTTATCAAATGTTTCCCAATAGTAACATCTTATGTAACTATTGTACAATATCACAGCCAAGAAGTTGATATTGATATTGATATAACCCATCAATCTTATATGACTAGCTTAAAAAAATAATACTATAGAACAGAATAGAAACTAACATAATATATTGCATATAGCAAGGATAAATCTTGTTTCTGAAACTTGATTCATTTATATATGTATATTATATCTGTGACGAAGTTACTATGCTGCATTTCCCATGAATTATAATGCTACTAATTACTTAAAGAGAATATTTTGTAACTTATGGAAGAATTGTAGGGAAATAGGGAGTGAATTAAAATGCAATAGATTTGTAGATAGATATTTAGATATGGTTAAATGGTTAGGTATGTTAAGTAATTCAAAGTGGTTTTTTTAATGTTTCTTTTTGAGAGAGAGAGAGAGATACAGAAACAGAGACAGAGACAGAGAGAGAGACAGAGTTTGAACAGGGGAGGGGCAGAGAGACAGAGAGAGAGGGAGACACAGAATTCGAAGCAAGCTCCAGGCTCTGAGCTGTCAGCACAGAGCCTGAAAGAAGGGCTCAAATTCATGAACCAGAAGATCATGACCTGAGCCGAAGTCAGACGCTTAACAGACTGAGCCACCCAGATGCCCCAAGTAATTCAAAGGTTTTAAAACAACTTCATCAAAAAGCCGTTGACTATTAAATCACATTAAAACACTTTGTTGGCAATTTACTACAAGGATCCAGTCTACTCAATATTTTTATCAGTAAATTTGATGAAGATTTGGGAGAAATAATATATTTCATCTAAATCATAAGAAGTAGCTGCTAAATTAATAGATGTAATTGATTAAACAAAATGTAATGGTCAAAGATTAAAGTTGTAAATTTAGTCTGCAATTAGCTAAATATGGTCACACGTGGTTATGAAGGTAATAGCACTGAAACAAGCTCATCTCTCCTGTAAAAGAAAACACACACACACACACACACAGATACACAACACATATGCACACAACACACACACAACACACACGGTACACACACACATCACACACAACACACACACAGACACACACACACACACACACACACACACACAGACACACACACAAACACCTAGGAATGAGTCTCATGAGATTTCCTTAATCACAAGTTCTATAGGGATCAAATCCCCAAAGAAGAAATGTGATCAGAGTTGTCTAAGACCTAAAATTTAAATAATCGAAGTCACAGTAGTAGGAAGTTTATGTGTTTGACAAGAATAAGGAAGGAAGAAAGTAGGGTTTTTCACTTAAAAGCAGGATTTGCGAATTTGGACCAATTCTGGAAAGTAAATTTAGGATCAAAGGGGGAAATTGCTGGCAATTTTGATGGCAGAGTTCTTTTCTGGCAGGTAATCGAGACAGACTCTGGTTGCCTTAAACAAACAAAATTAATGAGAAAAATATCAGCAGTAACAAAAAATGAAAAGACCTGGAGAGACTGACTTAGCGAGGGGCTGGAGGCAAGGCAATCTGGAGGCCAGCAGCAAAGCCCCACTGAAGCCATCTGACTAGCATCCTGGCACCGCAGTGGCTCTACAACCTTCAGTCCTTGGCCTTGCTAGCTCATCTGTGTTCCACTCTTCACAAGATTTAAAGTCTGGGGATGGTCACATCACATGACTGTCCTTGGGGTTGGGAGAGGAAGCATCTGCTGAGGAACACCGGCTGTGGCCTCTGGAGTGAAGAGTGTTTTAGCCTGTTTGCACCAAGACTGCAGACACTGATGGGAGAGAAAAAAATTTCACTATTGGAAAAAGGTAGTGGGCATCGGGTGGACAGAGGCACAATAAATGTTCACCTCAACAAGAAGAGTTTGCCTGCATTTAGGAATGTCCGATCGTAGAAGGACCCAACAAAATTGTCCCACAGACGTTCCGGCCATTCAGGGTTCCGTCGGAGACATTTAGTTCAATGTGTCACATGTATGGACTTGGGCTAAGCCTCGTAGGGTATGTGTTATGGCTTCTTGGGATAGGAGAGGACTCTGTGACTAAATGACCTCCGGGATTGGTTCCAAATCAAGCTTTTCTGAGTAAGAGAGGGCAGCAATTAAGCATCCAATTTGCATAATAGTTATTCCATTTCCTCTTGATAACATATTGGAACATAATTTGTCATTTGAGGCTGAGAATATGTTTTTCAGAATCGTGCTTTTTGAGGAGTTGAAAGACTGCTTAAAAGAGAAAGTACTGGAATAATTACGTTGGAAGCCATGTAATGATTGATTCGTGCTTGTGAGTATCTAAACATAGGATTCCAAACACTGGCTGTAAAATCACGTTGGTATTTCCAGCTATTGAAGGGTTATAAAAAATTACCTCAATTTATAATAATGAAAATTTGCTTAAATAGCTACTGATCAGGACACCTAAGGGAAAGGTGTTACAACTAAGGAAAGGACTTAAAGTATCCTCATGATCTTTACTCTCTGGTTCCTAAATTAGATGAAATCAATGTATTCATAACATAGGTTTGCAGAACATGTTCACTATTTTCCGTGTATTTTCAACTGCATCTAAATGCCAAACTTGAAGAAAGAGGAGAGACCTCATCATTCCTTTTTTATGAGCTGGATGCTTATGGATTTTGAGATGTGACTTTTTGCATAAATAAATCAAGGAGAAAGTGGTATCTAGACTAGATTACATTATGCATAAATTTTCTACAACCATTATTTAGTCAAAGGAGTTCTGTTAACGGATATCTATCATAAGCGAATATGCGTGTGTGTTCTTTAAATCCAGATGTAAAGTCTGTATAGCATGATCTGTTCTTTGTTTCTGCTTTACTAAAGCTACTATATGGAGGGATTTGCTTTGTTTTGTTTTATTTGTTTTAATTAAAGCCAATAATTCCATTTGAGGTAATGTATCATGAACACTTTGTAATCAATTCTGAAAGATTAGCCCTAAGGCACCCATAATGGATACTCTTTAATACTACAGATGGTAAAACAGCCTGTGGGAACATGTCTGGTGGGCATTCTGTGGAAGCCGTTTTTTGTTGAAATGAATCCAACATGACATGCTGGACAACTATAGCATGGTGGGTTTCTGTGAAAATGTTTCACATTTTATATCTCCTTTTTGCTCCCCTTACTGATAATTTTATACATGGAGTAGGCAATGTGCAATTTCTGAAAGCTCAAGAGGAGTGGTCAAACTTGCATTTACAATGAAACTCAATTATGACTCAAAGGGCTCAAATCAACAATAATCTGTTTAACACAGTCTAGTAAGTTCAGAAAGAGATTTACAAAAAAAAAATCAGTTCTGAATAAATAAATATATCCTACATTGGTTAATTCCTATGCATAAAGCTCCTGACATTATTCAACAAATGGTGGGGTTTATTGAATCAATTCATTATTTAGAAAGCAGGATAGCAATACTTCTTGTGCTAAAATTTAGATATTGCTCTCGTTTTTTAATTTTTAATTTTTATTTTATTTGAGAAAGAGAGAGTGCAAGCGGGGAAAGGGGCAGAGGGAGAGAGAGAATCCCAAGCAGGCTCCACACACAGCCTGATATGGGACTCGATCCTATGACCATGGGATCATGACCTGAGCCAAAATCAAGTCAGACGCTCAACTGACGGAGCCACGAAACCACCCAAGCACCCCTAAAATATATATCAATATATAGATAGATAGATAGATAGATAGATATAGATATAGATAGATATATGTATATGTAATGGCTATTAATTTTATTAATTTTTATGAACTCAAAACAAAACCACCACATGAGATAGGCTAACGTACACAGCATTGAAACATTTAAAGTGATCAGTGCTCAAGCCTTAGGATACTCTGCTTCGGACACCACGGTTCTCTGGCTTCGGTCTCATTCTATATGATTAGAGGGGCTGTTGACGATCCACGTAAGAATCCAAGCTGCAGTCAGGAGCCCCCTGAAGGGGAAATTGATTAGCGCCATCATACAACAGTCATTTCTGTGGGACTTAGAAAAAAGACACATGAAAATAAGTGCTATGTCTTATTCATCTGTGAATCCAGCGTTCTTCGCACAATGTTTGGCATGTGATCCTTGCTCATAATAGATCTTACGATCAAAATTATTCTCCATTAAAGACATGGTCTCAAATCCAGGGTATCTTCTCATGAAAGAACCAATTCAGAGTAGCGTACAAAACTTGAAGTTATTTCCTCGTGGCCATTATGTGCTTATAAATGGAAAACAGTTTAAAACATAGGGAATAGAGCCAGACTTAAAAGTGCTCCTGATTCTGCCCAAATAAACAGCCTGCAGGACCACACATGCTTTTCTGCCTTACTGCAGGACTCAGCTTTTGTGTTGGAAAGCAACTGTTCATCAGGTTCAGTAAAATTTCATTAAGCCAATGAATGTTTATTCTAAACTAATAATTAGAAAAATGTCTTATCTTTTAGCCAAATTAAAAGTCCAACAGAAATATTAGATCATGTAAATCTGGTTCATTTGTAGTATTTTTTTAACTCTCCTGTTTGGAATTAATATATATTTTTTAAACCAGTAAAATACTTTATAGCATACTTCATGGAGACTGATATGATTATGGTAGCTCTTATTAAATTAAAAGGATAATATTAATATTAGAATGCTTGTCTTCTATAGCTGGCCCCAGAATTGTATGGACAGGTCACTGGAGTTAGTAGATACACACATTGATACATTTATTTCCTGTTATCATGGAGTTTTCATGAGGCCTCAAAGAGATAGCAACACAAGCGCAAAATGTTTGATGTGAAGTGTCATTGCTGTTATCTTTAATTACAGTGTTTCGTAAGATAATTAAATGTTTTCCCTGAGTTAAAATCTAGAAAATTCACTGAGATTTCTCTGGCTTCTAGAACAGCTGTCACATAGTGCTTCAGGGGACCACTGTATTTAACTAATTTTTCTACCCCACCAGCAATCCAGGAAAAATAGTCAACCCCAGATCATCTCTTTTCGACAATAATACAATCATTGCCATTTTCTGCAGAAGCTTAAAAGCAAAGAAAGGACTTTCTTTTTTAAAGTGAATAACATATTTTAGCCTGCAGTTTTCCTTGCTTGATTTGGAGGAAGTCAGGAGGAGTGGATGCTCTTTTCAGGAGTGGTAGACTGCTGTGGTTTTCAGCTGTACCTGAACATTTACATTTCTTAGGGAGCTTCTAAAGAACAAGGATGCCTGGGCTCCACCCTAGATGTGAAGAGGCAAATTTCTGAAATGTTAGTTCCAAACACTTACATTATTTAAATTCCATCAGAAGATTCTGACGGCCAGCCAGGGTTGAGAAGATCAACACCCTTACAAAACAATATGAGCACTGAATTATGATGGTTACGGTAACTAAGATGTTCCTTCTTATTTCCATAGAATTCAAGTTCCAAAACAACATTTAATAAAAAAATTAATAATAATTATCTTCTAGGATAAACGTCCAATGGGAAAATTAATTGCTTTAAGAGGAGGCCATTTTTGTGAGCCTTTATATTTTAAAAGAGTCCATTTGAGTGAAGTTAGGATTAGTCTTGTTCAAGAATAGCTCAAGGAACTCAACGTGAACCGAAGTGTAACACGTTAGGAAAAAAAGAGTCCAATATGGCTTAGTATGTAGAACATTCTAATAGATTTCCATTAGAATGGGCTGTGTGGTTCTTCATCATTGCATATGTTCAGATGTGTTCTTGGGTGTATGTGATAAAGTAGACTCAAGTTCAGAACATGGAAATACTCTTTGATCCTCAAGGCCATTAATAAACCTTAGATGTTCATACTGCTACATTGCAAGCTTTTCTTAGCTTATCCATTGCCCTTCTAAAATTCCATATGGCTATACTTCTGGAGGTGTCATTCAGGGGCTGAACATTCTTACTGTTCATTGAGGGAGGAATTGAAATCATAGAATGAATGATTCTTGCATTGTCTTTGATAAAGCAGAATCGATGAGGTGGGGTTGATACCAGGGTAAGGTATATGAGATGGATGAGGCACTTGCTTTAGGGGCAAAACTTAAGGCATATCAAAAACTCAGTAATCAGGTGTGCACCACAGTGACTTGATATTTTTGTACATTATAAATGATCCCCATTGTGCATCTAGTTATCATTATCTGAACCTAATAAGATCTTTTAAGTCAATTATGCTTTAATTAAAAAATTCAACAATCAAAATAAACAATATTTAAATACAAAATTTAAAAAAATGAATGTAATGCAAAAACTCCATAATGAAGAAAATCTCTACATTTTAAATAAAAACAGGATCAAGGTTACAGATTTTTTTCTTTTACTTCAGATTCCTTATAGTGGCTCAGAACAGCAATGTTACTGATTCTTATCTTGATTGATGACTTTCTTCTCCCCTTAAATTTTGCACTCAAAGCAAGTGCCACGTCCTAGGGCTGGATCTAGGCAAAGAAGAAGTAAGCACAAAGGTAAGCAGTTGACCACTCTAAGGACACATCTTTGCGTATAGTTGTGCACACATCCTTGTGTGTGCTCAAGAGTTTCAAGTTAGTGACTACAGATGTTTCTCTTTTGATTGAAAATGAGCTGAGCTTGGACAGTCCATAACATTTGATTTTAACTTTTAAAAATTTCATTTTTAAAAAGGACTCAGGGACAATTGGGTGGCCCAGTTGGTTGAACGTCTGACTCTTGACTTTGGCTCAGGTTATGATTCCAGGGTCCTGGGATCAAGCCCCGTGGGTAGCTCCATGCTCAGCCATCTCTCTCTCCCTCTCCCCTGCTTGCACTCTCTCTCTGTCTAAAATAAAAAATAAATAAACAAAAATAAAAAGGACTCCATTCTAGTCACTTAGTTGGCTGTAAATTATTACCTGTCCACTGTGGGACAGAAGGACGTAGATGATCGCTAAACATTCCAAAGGTCAACTGCATTCTGGCAATACACTTAAAGGCAGTCATGCAGCTATGGTATGACCTCCCTTTGCATCAAACTTTAAAGTGAATGCTTTGGCATAGTGAAAAGATCTTGAGGTCTTACCACTCACTATTTGAAAATTTTATTTTGAAAACAATCTGCAGTGAAAAGTAAAATTGCTGTTGTGTACCTATAGTGGCAAATAACCTGTCTGTATATGTTCCCGTTGCGTTGGTGGAGGGCACACATCATACTACCTTTTCACTTCTTGAAATTGATGGTTTAGAGTGTTATGACTAACTGAAGGATTAGGAGCATGGCTTAGTAGGTAGAGTTTCATAAGAATCAGAATTTCAGAAGACACTGGCCTCAAAAGGAGCTTTTAACCTACATACCACAGAAGGAAAGCACCTTACGGGCAATGTTAAAAGAGGTAGCAACTTGGGTTCGATTTTCTTCCCATATCATTTCATTTATTCCTTCTTATCTGCACTCACTTTCCTCTCTTCTTACATCTGAAGGAAGCTTTCGCCACATGTCCTTTATCTTTTCCTTTCCTTGTGTCTTAGTCTAGGCAAAGGTAGAGTCAAGTACCACCACTGAGGTCTTCTTTTCAAAGCCTCCACTCCTACCTCAACCAAGATAGATTTGTCATCCAGACGGCACTGAAAGTTACAGCTCCTGTTTAATTCCTGTGATTTACCCTCTGCTAGGTTTCCAGGTTCAGGTGACATCAAGGAAAGAAAAATCTACTCATGGGGCGGGCGCCCGGGTGATTCAGTTGGTTGAACGTCCAACTGTCAATTTTGGCTCAGGTCATGATCCCAGTATCCTCGGATTGAACCCCACATGGGGCAGTGTGCTGAGCATGTTGCCTGCTTGAGATTCTCTCTTTCTCTCCCTCTGCCCCTACCCCTGGGTCACGTGTAAGCATTCTCTTTCTCTTTCTAAAATAAAACAAAAATCTACTCATTAATTTAACAACATTATACTGAGTATCTTGTATACCCCACGTTCTGTGTGGCATTGGGGATACAAGTGTGAAAGAAACAGACTTGTCTGAATGTGACTCTAGGAACGTCTGCCTCACACTGCAAGGTGGACTTGGATTTACCCTTCCATAACAGGAGAAGGAAATGACATCCTCACACATTTCCCTTTCACCTGTCCTACAGAACTGTGGATAGACTCTGATATGAGTCCAAATGGAAAACATATGCATTTTCCATGATTTAATGAAAAAAAAAACACCACAAATTAATTTTTCAGAGCTGTGGTTATAAAAGAGTAAGATAAAGACATAAATATTGATAGAGTTCTCTGCTTCTCAGTACCAACACTGGAATGATCTAGTCATGTGACATTAAGCAAATTACTTCACTTCTATCTACTCTCATCTGTCAAATGGGTGGGGGGTAAAGGAAGATGGATTAAATTATCTCTGTGATTCTTTCCAGGTCTAGAATACTCAATTTTAGAATGCTATCCCATTTTAGACTTATTGATTGCATATGTCGAAAGAGGAAAAGCATTTAAAAAGTGTTTGAAATAATTCATTAGCATTTGGTTCACAGACGATCAAATGTTTGTAGAGGAAATGATCATTTTGGAAGAGTCTAACCTCCCCAACTAGTAAGATAATTTTTTTCACCATTATGGAGATGTCAAAGTCAGGCACTGAATCTCTCACAACTCCAGGACTGTGTGCTATTGAAACACATTCTTTTGTCCCATACATTATGTTTGCTTGTGTTCTAGAGAGAAAATATTGATATCCATTTTAATTTTGGTTTGACATTTGAATATGTGTCTGTAAATAGCTAGTTGGAAATTCTAGGAATAAGTTTACCTTATTTAACAAATCAATTCTTTGATCTTTTCTTTTTCTTTTTATTTGACTGCCAGGAGAATTTGCCAAGTCTTTCTTTGATCATCAGTCAGTTAGCATATTTTTTTTAAAAGAACATTCTTCTAAACCTTCATAGTACCCTTTTCTTTTTAAAATCTTTATATTTCTGAAATTCATGGCAGTAACTCAGTAGGACATAAAAATTCCCTTCTTAAAAATAAGCTTCTTTTTGTAGGTAGCTGGCTTGGGTAGTTTCCAAAGCCATCAAACAGCGATCTTAAATGAATACTGATTCTCCTATCAGGATGCCACTGGTTCATAGCTGTTGACCTCATTCCTTTAATTTACTCCCTTAAATATCATGATTATGTTTTTTGTTTGTTTGTTTGTTTTTAGGTGAGCTATCTTGAATTGGGTATTCCATTCCTTCCGTGACATACTCTACCATTTCCCAATATCCCTCTTGATATCCCCCTGCTACCATCTTGGACCACGCATAACCACCACTTACCTGGATTACTACAGTGGTAAAATGGGTTTATTGCTTCTACCTTTGTTTTCTTTCCATATATTCTCATCCCAGCAGCCCAAATGGTCACAGTAAGTTCTGACAACCTTCAATGTCTTACATGATCTGTGCTTACTCCCCCACACTTAACTCTCTAAATGAATTTCTCATTTCTTCCTTGATATTTGCTCTGTTCTAATCCCACTGACCATTTCTTGTCGTTCCTCAGATTTGTTCTCCTTATGCATGCCTCTGAGGCTTTGTGTTTACTGTTCCCTCTGCCTGAAATGCTTTTCCTCCAGATTTAGCTCTCTCACATCTTCTGGACATTCACTCAACAGTCGCCTGCCCAGTAAAATCTTCCCTGGATTTCTGTTGCTTCCCTTTCCCCCACATTGACATTTCTTATCCCTCTTCTTTGCTTAGTTCTTATCAATAGTCCTTAGCTCTTATCAATATGCAATCTATGTGTACTTTACTAATTTATCTGGCTTAATATTTGTCTCTTTCCCAGTAGAACATAACTTCCATGCAGGAAGGAATTTTTGTTTGTTTGATTCACTGCTTGTTTGATGCACTGTCCTTCAACAGTGCCTAGCATACAGTAGGTATTCAATTATGTTTGTTGAATAAACTAATCTAAAAACATGTGTCATGATTTGTTGAACATTTTACAAAATGACACAAAATAATAACGTTTCTAATTGTTTCCTCTTTAATTGGCTATATTTCAAATATCCTGAAGGCTAAAACTATGCTCTTTTCATTTCTTGTACCTGCACACTTGCTCTCCCACACTGGATCTCGGTAAATAGAAATGATCCTTAGTCTCAAACATTCCATATTCTTACCATCCTCATTGTTAGTCATTAATCCTTTGTTTCCACCATCCATGCATTTAGTCATAGTAGTTAGGAATTTTAAGATAGACAGTTAGGAGAGAAAATAACAACACTGCTTCCTTAATCTCCCTGTGACTCTCTACAAATAAAGAGAAAAATAGTATCTACCTCGGAGATTTGTTGTGAAGATTAACTTCATTTACATATAGAAAAACCTTTAGAATAGTGCTTGCTATATATTATTATGTATTAATGTCAGATATTATATTATTATCATCATTATTATATATATTAAAATACCCATCATACAGTATTGCAACTGTCAGTTTCAAGGAAGTCCCTATCTTTCGAGGATGTTTGATAGATTACATTTGGTTCTCATTATTAAAAAAAACAGTAGTTGGAAGCAGAAATGTGAAACAGTGTGAAATATGAACTTTGTGTTAGCTAGCCTCTAAGAATATCCCAGTGGTTCTCTCCTCTGGTAGTCACGTCACATCTTCATGGGTCTCCCTCATCTCCACTGAATAAGGCTGACCTAGCAATCAGTAGGATATTGCAGAAATGACAGAGAATGACTTGCAAGGATAGCTCAAGAAAAATGTTGTAGCTTCTGCCTTGATCACATGGATCACTTCTCAGCATCCATGACATAAGGATATTCAAGAACACTTACGGAGAAGTCCATGTGGTGAGTAACTAAGGCCTCTTGCCAACAACCAGCACTGACCTGTCAGCCATAGGTGTGAGCCTTCTTGGAATCAGATCCTTCAACCCCAGGCAAGCCTTCACATGACTGCAATTCTCTAGTCAGCATCTTGACTGCAATTTCAGAAGGTACCCTGGGCAAAAATGACCCAATTAAGTCATTCCTGAGCCTGGCCAAGAAAAAATGTGAGATAGTGTTGTCTTAAGCTATTACTTTGGGGGTGTTTTGCACAACAATAGGTAACTAACTCCTAAGTAAATAGGTAATTAGTCTCATAAACTAAACATTTGAAGAAAAGATACAAACTTTTTAGCTAACCAAAAGCACAAAATTCTGAGTATCAGTCAAAACTAATTGGTTTTAAACTATATATGCGTTAAATTATGAAGGGAAGGAACAATATTTCAGATCATGTTTGAGATGCTAGAAATATATTATTAAATATTGAATTTAAAATGTGAGATATAATTTGGGTTTCAGTCATTGTTTTCTGGCAATTTGGGAACGGAATCTCTTGTATGTTACGTAAGTACTTTTCTTAGAGACAACAGAATGTGAATCTTACTATTTTAAGCAAAAAAAAATTTATTGGTAAGTTCCTAGGGTAGCTTATGGAATTATAGGAATATTTGTATGATTAGTTCTCTTAAGGACAGGAAGCAAGTCTGCCTTAGGGATCTCATTGAGGAATTTATAAGCAATTCCTTTTGGGGATGTGCCAAAAGCTGGACTTCTCCAACTTGATTTTGCATAGGGCTCACGTGGGAACAATGTAGATTCTAACTCAGTGGGCTTGATATTCTGTATTTTTAACAACTCTTAGGTGATGCTGATGCTACTATTCCCATGAACTTCACTTTGAGAAGTGAGTGCCAAGAAAAGTAATCCTCTTGCCCCACATTGGGCTCCATGCTGACCGTGTGTAGCCTGCTTGAGGTTCTCTCTCTCCCTCTCTCTCTGACCCTCCCTCGCTCACTTTCTGTGTCTCTTGCTCAAAAATAAATAAATAAACTAAAAAAATGTTAAAAGAAGAAGAAAAAAAAACAATCCCCTTGCTTTTCTTTGACTCTTATTCACTCTTACAGATTTCCCATCAATCTCTTTTCTTTAAAGAAGCCCCTCTGGCCCTACCCCTCACTTCCTCACCTCCCTAACTCCATTCTATTTGCCATATACATGTAATTTCTGACTTTCCTATTGGACTAAAGCTCCATTTGAAAAGGAGCATGTCTAGTTTACCGTTACCTCCTAAGCATCTAGCATAGCACATGGGGTATAGTTCAACAAACACTTGACAACTGACTATCAAATATGTAATAGTCCCATTCCCACCATATTTAAAGAGTATTTTCAACCCTAGGAGAACATTAGAATTACCTGGACATCTTTTAAAAAAATGCCCATGATGAGGCTCTAATACAGATCAATTAAATCAGATCAATTAAATTAGCAGAGAGGCCCAGCCATTGGTTTATAAGCCCCTTAGTATTTCCAACTGTAGTATGACCAAAAAAATATATAAATATATATATATATATATATGTATATATATATATACATATATATGCATTTGTCTTGGTTACTGGCACAGATCTCCTAATACACTTGGAATTCCCTGAGTGACAGGAATATCTTTTTTCATTCATAATGAATCCCTTTTGACTATACCTGGGTTTATGCAAATAAGATGACCCTTGTTGGGTCCCTAGAAACCTTTGGAATGGGACTGGTTTCCAGAAAAACCAACCATCTGATTAGAAGGCTGGAACTACCAGCCCTGATTCTGAGGAGAGCAGAGACTCTGGAGATTGAGTTCAGTCACTCAATCGCTAATGATTCAATTAGTCATGCTATCATCTTGAAACTTCAGTAGAAACATTTGAACAAAGAAGGCTGGGGGGTTTCTAAGTTGGTGAACACTTTAATGTGCTGGGAGGGTAGAATGCCATAATTTGGCACAGAAGCCCTACATGTCCCTCCACCTACCCATATACACATGCCTTGCCTTACAGATTTCTTCCAGTTGGCATTTCCTGAGTTGCATCCTTCATAATAAAATTATAATTGTATGTACAGAGCATTCCTGAGTTCTATGAATCACTCTAGTGAATTATCATGCCTGGAGAAGGTGAGTGGGTAAAAGGAACTTCAGAATTTATAGTCAGCTGGGCAGAAGTACAGGTAGCTTGGGGACCCTGTGGCTGGCATCTGAAGTGAGGGCAGTCTTGTGGGACTGAATTCACCCTTTACCTCTGTGGTCTGCTATAACTCCCAGTAGTGTCAGAATTGAATGGAATTGTAGGATTCCCAGGAGGTAGCAGAGAATTAGGGAATTACTGGAAAACAATATACCGATGTTCAAACAAAATTGTAGTCAACTTACTGAGAGAATAATTTGTGTTTTGTTTGAGTCAAAACCTCTTCCTCATGCCAAATATTCCAGACAACTTGGCTTCAGAAAACATAGATGTCATTTGTCCCTGAATAATAAATTACTTTCAATGATATGGACAGATAAACCAAGACTTTTCTGGTAGGCCATCTACTCTCTGATACATTTATCTTTTTACTTTACTAAAAGGCAGTCTCTAAGAGGTTAAGTACCTTTCAAGATCTACTGTGAAATTTAGATGAAAAGGACTACATAAATGTGTGTTGTTCTGTAACTATTAATTTGATTTCCTCCTTCCCTCCAGGGGTTTCTAACAATAAGCCAAACTGATAAGACTCACTGATAGTGAACTGAATACGTCATTGGATGTGTCATAATTACTTGCCTATTAAAACTCAGCCCAACCTTTCATTCTTCTAAAATTGAGCAAATTATGAAAAGAAAGCAGCAATACCTACATCTTTGCAAATGGGCACGCTCTATTCTCTGAGGCGTCCTGAACTTCTAGCAGAGTTCCTGGCAGCGCTTGAAAAAAGTCTGTTGAAAAAGAAAGGTTATGGGGATGCCTGGGTGACTCAGTTGATTGAGTGTCTGACTCCTGATTTCAGTTCAGGTCATAATCTTGTGATTCATGGGATCGAGCTTGGTGTCAGGCTCTGTGTTGACAGTGTGGAGACTGCTTGGGATTCTCTCCTTCCCTCTCTTTTTACCACTCCCTCGCTTGTGATCTCTGTCTCCCTCTCTGTCTCTCAAAATAAATAAATAAACATTAAAAACAGAAAGGTTTTATGTTCTTGTGCGTTTAGGAGAAAAAGTATTGCTAGTAATTTTCAATGTAATTGAAGAGAAACAAAGCAGACACATGACATGATGTAACAGCATGGACTAATTAAACAGTAAAGGTTAATTTAAAGGTCAAGAAAAAAAATAACAAAATCAAAGGAAAAGAAAATTTATAGCAATTCATGATCAGAAAAAGCCGTGTGGAACTGGCATTTTAACTGGTCTGCCTAGGTATAGAGCAGGAGGAGGGCCCTTCCAAACAAGGGGAAGGATGTATGCCATGGCACAAGATAATGAATGCATGGAGCACGTTCAGCGTATCTGGCTCCAGGAGAAAATAATGTGGGCGAAACACTGAGACTGAACAAATGGTTTATGCCCAGGTGGCAGAGAGTACTGAGTTCTTTCTAGGTTTAATGCGATTGAACAGAATAGTAGCTGTATAATGAATATGGTACTCCCGGAAGAATAATCCTCAATCTAAATGTAATTTAGGAAAGGTCTCGCCTAGGCGGAAAATAACATAAAAGTGGGACTCTGGGTGAAATAATTAGTCAAGCCCTACCTGTGAACCTCAACTTAGGAAATTAAGGCCAGCAGAATGTGATTTCTGAAACAGGAGTGGAGGACTGTTTCTTAGCTTGCTTGAAGGTGAATTGCAATTCTGAATGTTATGTAAAGGTTTGGGAATAGGCTTCATATTTCATAATCATATCTTATATTTTCATGATAAAGAGGCTTCTTTTAGGATTTATACATATGCTCTGATTTGGGCCAAAACGAAAGAACCTGAAAAAAGGAAAAGAAGTGAGGAATTGTACCTTTAATTATGCCTTCATACAGAGAAAACATGTCCTTAATTTTTAATTAAGTGTTCCAATTAAAGTGTTTATCTTAACCACATTCAGGTGTAAAATCAAGAGAAAAATAAAAATTAAGCCAAACTATCCCTCAGGATAATTTCAAAACCAGGGTCTTGCACCATAAATCAGGAGTGTTTTATATGCCAATGTCTTTCTTTCATATTTTCCAGGAAATTTCATTGGCAACTGGAACCTGCCAAAAATGATAAATACCAGATTTGATATGGTAAAAATCACCCTCTGCTTCTATAAGGCTAAACTCTTAGGCCAAGAGCTATAATCTTCGCGTTCTGGAACTCCGTATAAAAGGAGAAAAACATGGAAAAGTAGATTTTTTTTCTCTAGGCAATGTGATATTTTAATTAAGAACCAAGAGCCTATATAAGGATGCCCCTAGGTTTATCAGTATTAGGCGGAAATAAAATAGAACTTGAACTGACATTGGTATGGGTAACAGCATCTGCTGGGTCATGTTTTTCTCCATGCTTACCAACATTTCTGACACATCATTACATACAACAAGATGTTAGGTGGAAGCCTAAAACATACACAACGGTCATTAAAAATAAAATCATAAAAAAAGATGCTGTTAGCTGCATCTGAATGTTGAAATATAGATCAATTATGAACATGATTGATGGATATATTTTAAATAAACATGTACAGACAATAGTGGTAGTTGTTAGAGCAAATACTCGGTGCTTTGGAAGACACAAGTGACACGCACTGGGAGAATCAGAAAAGACTTCATTCTGCACCTGTGCTGGCCAGCGAAGTCACCTCCAAAGGTTGAGCTCCCAGCCCTGGCGCTGGCCTAGTTTTATGCCTGGCCAGTGTCCGGATACTTGGAAACTTTCTATCGGCTTCACAGGTGGGCAAGATCGCAGGGCCCAAGAAAAAAAAAAGGGGGGGAGCGGCACTTATCAGTTGTGCTAAGTGGGCAGTTGGCTAATCAAGAGGCAAGCAAGATTATAGAAACCAAAAGGGTGCAAGAGGAGTATCTGGCCTCGGATTTCTGGCTGGCTCTTTTTTATCTGCTTTTATCAACTTTCCTTCTCATAGTGGGTTGGTACAGGAAAGAAGCCTGAACGGTGCCCCCACCCCCACCCCCCGCCGCCACACACAACATTGACGAGATAGAAATGTGATTTTTCTTAACCTTTGAGGCCCTTTCTTAACCTTGGAAAGTTATATTATATATCTTTAAATATTATAGTTGCGGTGATTAAGTATTTGTAGACCCAGAGAATCAGAGCCATAGCATCTTTTTGAGGCAAAACTATAAGCAATAACAGTTTTTAGTTATGCCGAATGATACTATTTAGGGGACATCTACTATCTGGCGGTCCTAAATCACTGTGCTAAAGTTAAATGCATTAACTTTAGTGCCTACATTATACAACGTGGAAGTTGAGACTGGGGGGAATTAAGTTATTATCCAAGGACACACAGGTAGTATAAGTCATAACAAATCTATCAGACTCCAAATCTCATATTCAATTTATTTCATTACTTACATCATCTATCTCATCTACTATGATGCTCACTCCATAAAGGGTAGGGCCTATGTCTATCTGGATTTAAACAAACAAACAAACAAACAAATATACGTACACTGATGTCCCAGCCTCACCCAAAACCAATTATATCAGAAAGTCAGGGATTAGAGGTGTAGGTATTTTGTTATTTTTAAAAAATCTTCTCAGATAGTCGTTATACAGTCTAATTCCTTTGCCCTACATCATCTTTGTGGAACACTTAATTGTACTACTAAAGCATTCAATATCATTAGTCTTATGTTTCAGATAAGAAAAATCAAAATTAAATCATTTCTCTAAAGTCACATAACAAGTAAGTGGGAAGAGCCAGATTTAAACTAAGTTTGTTGAGTTTCAATGCCAATGCTTATTTTATAGCCACTAAATTATATCCCCTCAAAGGAAATTAGTACGTGTTACTGAATATTAATAATCCCCCTAAATTCTTTAAGTGACAAACATAAATACTGTGAGTTTTTCTAAAATTTCAAAAGTCTTTGTGGGAAAAGATCTACATACCAGGCATTGTTACAATTAACCTATTTATCAAGTTGAATTATTGCACGTTGAATTATTTTATTCCTGAATATATTACTTCCAAAATATATTCTATAATTATTCCAGCTCTACTGGAAAATCTTAAAGTCCAAAATAAAACTTTGTCCCTCTACTAAAATCAGAAGATGATATTCTAGCTTAACTTTTAGTAGGCTATTAATTGTTTACCAATAAAATGCTATTCCATTTATTTTATTTTTTTCTTGTAAGGTACACATTCCAAACATTTAATTGTTTATGACTTGAAGACTAAGGGAATATTGGGGATCTTCATGTCTGGGTCAAATAAAGCCTCTTTTCAATCAGACACTATACATATCAGTTGACCTGTTCAGAACCATTAAGAGAAAGAAGATGAGTCAAGGTTATGAAGTTAAGTATTGCTTCCCATCAACCTCAAAAACGCAAACTGAATCTCTTTGCCAAATAAGGAAAGTGCAATACCACACCTTGTTCCACATGCTTCCTCCAAAGGATGTCCTCCCACCCATGGTTGGTGAGGACCTGCTGATGGGGAAGTACAGATGAAAGGAAGACGATAAAACCAGGGGAAAAAATTATCAGTAAGTTACAAGGATGGGGGTTGATTTTGCCAATATTTTCTGGCATTTTAATTCTCCCTAGGCCTGAAGTCCAAGATGTCTGCAGCCTCTGGCCACATCCCTTTTCAGAAAACAATACGAAATTTTAGCAGTGCAGAATTCCATTGACTATCAGAGACTTGTGATATAAGAGTAATCTGTAATGCATCGTTGGAGGATAGGGTGATTTATTCATTATACTAATAACAGCAAAATGATTACTTCATGTCTAGCACTATCCTCAGTCTTTAAATGTATTAACTCTAGAGGGTAAATGGGCCATAGACTCCTTGATGAGAAAGAGTTTATCTGTCTTCTTGTTCTCCTTTGAAGCCATGTTGAGCACTCAGTGGCTATTTTGTGATTATGTCACATTGAATCTTGACAACACCGTATTGTCCAGGTATTGATTTATTTTACCAAGTCACTTTACATTACTAGCACGCAGAGGGCACGTACTTGTTAAGAGTAAGAGTCAAGACTTGGACTCAGAACTCACACTGTCTGATTCTTTGCTCTTGGCTACAAAGGTATATTCCCTCCTAACTAGCCAGTACTAGGTGATAAGGTTTAAGGAGTGCACTTGTGATGAGCACCAGGTGATGTATGGAATTGTTGGATCACTATATTTTACAACCAAAACTAATATAACACTGTATGTTAACTAACTAGAAATAAAATAAAAACTTAAAAAAAAGTAAATCTGTTGGCAAAATATACAGTACTAATGTGAATTGCATTCTTTCTCTTCTGAAAGGTCAGTTATGTATAGGAGTAGCTGTCTTCCATCATAGAATGTCAGCATCCTTTGAAAGGTTTCAAGATAATTAAGCTCACATTGTCCACATTCAGGAATTAAATCAGTAGTGGGCTGGTTAAGAACACTATCAACCTGTAGCTCTCCACTTACAACCTGCAGTAGAGTGGATCAAGATTTGAAGGACTTCTCCTCTGCACAGAAATAATAAATAATAAACAATAAATAACAAATAATAAATAATAAAGCTAGGAAAACCCCAGCCTCTCAAATGACAATATGGCAACTACGGAGCACCTTTCCATTGTAGAAATAGCTTCGCTTCTCCCATTTACCTATCTGTATCCTAAGGGTAAATTTACCTTAACCCAACGGCCAAATTCTAATAACTGTCCCCAAAGACTGGGAAATGTTAATAGTCTGACCAGTGCACTGTACTAGACATGTATGCATTTGGAAATAATTACCTCCAGGTTGCCAGCTGCAGTTCTAGGCACCAAAAGTTCAAAAATTAATAAACATGACCCTGGCTTTTGAAAAGTTCACCACTTAAGGATTATGGAAACCCATAAACACATCATTAAAATAGAAATGCCAGGATGGATTATATCTAAATCACAAAGGGAACACAAAGGAAAGAGATGAATAGGGAAATTCAGAAGGCACTCTAAAGTAATGACCTTGAATAAGGCTACTAGCTCTTTAATTAACCCACAAAATGGTAGTACAAGGAAAAAGATTGATTATCTGCTTGCTAATAAGGAGATCAGTGGAAAAGGCAAATATATATATTTTAGGAAAACTCTTTTTCCATATGTAGTAGCTGGGAAAATGATGTTCTGGTTGACCATATGTCTATAGGATATTAATTTATAATAATTTAACATTTTAAAAAATAATATTGCTCATAAATAAGATTTAACCCTTTTGTGGAAAATTTGAGTAATGTGTCATTCATACACTAGAAAGTTTATATTATATTCTTCCTTAAGTACCAAGAATTTCTAGATAAACTTTTTAAATTTGCAAAGTTCAGCATGACCATCAGTATCCTCAATTTACCTATGCATTTTAATCTGATGACACTTTCAAAACTATTGAGAAAACTGAACAGAATAGTGTCCTAGAAAGGAGGTTTAATCATTCAGATGTTTTGCACTTGGGAAAATTAGCAAATCAACAACTAAATGAAGTGGGATATAGAATTCATGTGGCTAACACAGAGAGAGTCATGACTAAATCTCAAGTGAGACTATTTTGGGGAAAGTAGAGATGGAAGAGAGATAAGGAAACTGTAGAAAATATTGTAACATCTAAATGAAAACGAAAGTCACAGGGGACAAAAAGAATAAATAAAGCCCTTAGTTGTTTGCCATTGTTTGGACAAAAGCAAAGGATGAAAAAAAAATGGTCTCAAAGGTGCTTCAGGCTGCATCTTTACAACTTCTAACAAAGGTCAATTGAGTGGGAAAATTTGTTAAAGTAGTTATTTGAATAAGTGGAAGAAAAAAATCAAGCCAGTGTTCCCAGCTATGCTAGCATTGTGTAGACACAACGTGAATTGGTATCTGACAAGCAAACCCACTTATCTGCATTTTCTTTGCTTTGCCCAGGAAGCTCTAGGGAAAACTACATTGATCTCTTTGCCACTTAACCTTCTTACACCTTCTTACTCAGAAAGTTCTGTTTTTTTTCCTTCTTTGTCATCCTGTACAAATTGAAAAAAAAAAAGGTAAAGGAAGAAAGGAAGAAAAGATGAAAGGAAGAGAAAGAAAGAAAGAAAGAAAGAAAGAAAGAAAGAAAGAAAGAGAAAGAAAGAGAGAAAGAAAAAGAAAAAGAGAAAGAAAAAAGAAAGGAAGAAAAAAAAGAAAAGAAAAGAAAGAAAGTGGTAAACACATCAGGGAATACAAGGCAAAGCTGGGCCATCTGTAACATAGGGAAATCGACTTTTTATTGCAAAATATTTTCTAGGTTTGCCACAGAGGAAGATAAGACAGAAAAGAAAACTTTGAGAGAGGGCTTGAAACCTCTTATTGCTGTCAAGGTCTGGTTAATCCTTTTTAACTAAAAATGTATGGAAAGTTGTGTTTGTAAGTTGGGAAAAATTAGCACGTTGAGTTTATTAAATATAAATTGAAATATTATGAAAAATTACCTTAAGGACATTAAAAGTCTTGGGCATGTGGGTATATCAAGCAAACAGATAGACATGCCGCCTTTTGGCCTGAATTATGGCTCTGCAATATTAGACCATTTTCTCCCTCTCCGGTGCAGAAGTTTCTAATCTAACTATTGTCTTAACAGAATTCAGAGGTCGTCAAACTGGAGAATAGCTGATTAGTTTTGTAAATAAAGTTTTACTGGCACACGGCCATTGCTGTTTATTTCCATATTTTCTATGGCTGATTTCATGTTCTAATAGCAGAGTTGTGGAAAGGCCTAAAACATTACAGAGAGTTGGCTGACCCTGTTATGTATCTAGTTTTTGCAGGAAGAAACTATCTCAAGTATTTTAAAGGATTGCCACTTTAGATTCCGTGTGTTTAAAGGGGTCACTGACAAGTTGCCTCAATGACTTCTCCACCAGCTTAGCAGACCTGTCCTACCCACGGTTAATGTCACCTGCAGACTCTCCTGAAGACCAGCACTTTCTGTTTTGTCTGCTTTGCTTATGTTTTTCTCTTTAGTTAATATATCCTTTGCCCACTCCAGATCCTCCTTCATAGATGTCAGCTTCTCCATGCAGCCATCTCTGATTCTCGCTGGCAAAATCAATCACTACTTTCTCATCATTGCAACCCTGAAATGATCCCTTATCACATTAGCTTGTGCCCTTACTCTGACCTCTACACCTAACTTCCTGGAGACCCAAATTCTGTCTTTCTCATCTCTCCCATGGTGCCGGGCAAGGTGCCTAGCATTTAGTAGATACTCGGTAAATGATGGCTGAAGTCCATTGAAAATTGGCCTAAGGCAATGCATAGAGGTTCCAACTGAAGGGCACCTATAATTTCTTAGAGTCTATTTGTGATTTTATTATTTTAGTAGGAAGTAGGACCCTGAATGAATGGAAGACGAGGAGCAGGTACATTATGAGAGAAAAAGGGAGATGTCAAAAAATATCTGGAGCATGGAGGACTCTTGAAAATGAGAGAAGACGGGTACCTGGGTGGCTTAGTCAGTTAGGTGCCCAACTCTAGATTTCGGCTCCGGTTATTATCTCGCGGTTCGTGAGTTCAAGTCCCATGTCCTGCTCTGTGCTGATAGTGCAGACCTTGTTTGAGATTTACTCTCTCTCTCTCTCTCTCTCAAGATAAATAGAGAGAGAGAGAGAGAAAGAGAGAACGAGAGAGAGGGAGAGGGAGAGAGAGAGAAAATGAGGGAAGAGTGTGCTGGCCTTGATTCCAAAGACAAACTTGATGCCTCACTGTTCCATCTAGCTCCAGCCCTCTTTGTTATCAGCTCTTTCAACCACACCCATCCTCTCATTTCAGTATTCATTTTGGGATTTCCCCCTTTCTTTCCTACCTAAGTCCTAAATGCCACTCAAGCCCTACCCTGCCTGCTGTTCTCCTTTCCTTACTGTCTTCCCTTTCTTGTTTTAACCACCTCTGAAACCAAGCCCAGCATGAGATTCTACATACAGACTTGGTTCCATATTTCTTTAAAAAAAATTTCAAGTTCAAACTGTTATCAATTTTCTGTCATAGTCTCTCTCAGTGTCTACCTAATTTCTCATGAATTACTGAGTGATTAACATCACTCAATCTTGGAGTCAATTCCTTGAAACTCTCCTTAATTCTAGTTAAGTGTATTGGCCTATGTATGTTCTCCAGAGAAACAGAGCCAATAGGATTCAGCTAGTAATTCTCACTTTTATTCTTTCAAGCATTCTTTTTTCCCTCAAAAATGACTGTGATCTAAACTCAGCAGTCAGACAGTGATTATCTACTTTATGTTGATCTCTTGAGCCTACTTTGGACTCCTTGTACCTCTTCAGGGGCCACTGCACCTGCAGTTTGTTCCCAGAAGATCCTGTCAATGATGTAGTTTTCTGCTAACTAGCACTTGAGTCCCGATATATTCAGCAGGTTCCTAGACATTTCTTAAGCAGGTGCCTACCCTCCAGTCTCCTCTGATGAAAATGTCAAATTCATGGATGGCTAATTGCATACTGTAGGAGTTAAAGCAGATACTTTTTAAACAATTATTTTAAAAATAATATAGGTACAGGGGCACCGGGGTGGCTTAGTCGGCTGGGCATCCTACTCTAGATTTTGGCTTGGGTCATGATCTCATGGTTCTTAGGTCAAGTCCCGCATCAGCTCCCCACAACAGTGTGGAACCTGCTTGAGATTCTCTCTCTCTCTCTCTCTCTCTCTCTCTCTCTCTCTCTCTCTCTCAAAGCAAATAAATAAACTTAAAAAATAAAAGAAATAAAAATAAAAATAATACAGGTATAAACTCACTCTTTGGCTGTGAGGACTGTATACTGATCTAGCCAAAATCGACATATCCCAAACTTCCTTTTCTGCTTTTACTCAATAGCTTTGTAGGGATGTGTGCTTTCATGATTTTGTTCTTTCCCACTTCTTCTGGAAAGCATTGTTCTGTTTCTTTGTTTGTTTTTTTTAGAAACCATCATCTACATCTATGTGCTAAGGGATAGCCTCACCACTTTCCTCCCCTTACATCATCTCCTTTGGTATGTTAGGAATAGATGACTCAGATACGCCCTGTAAGAATACACAGAGATGGAGATAGGGTTTGGTATACTCTAGCTGGGCCAACCAGAATCATCACTTGCTACAACTCTATGTCTTTTCTCACTTAGATAAGATCACAAGGAACATGGCCAATAGCTGTGTCTTTTGCTGTTGCTGGAAAAAAAAATCTCTAAGAATGAAACTTAAACCAAGGAAATTAGGGCACAGAGAGATGGAGAGAAAGAGGGCGGGGCGGGTGGGGGGAAGGATAGCAAGAGAGAGAAACAGACGAAAGCGATCCCAATGACATCAAGTGACACCCTGGATGCAGGTGTGCCCGGATTTGGCAAGATTCCTAGAGTTTGCTCTTACATGAAATCAGTGAATGGTGTGTTTGTCACTTGCGTCTAAAAAGGTCTCACCTGATTCCTGATTTTCCCATTACTCCTGTGTGTCTTTTTAGGGGCTTCTAACTAGTGCCTGGAATTGTTTGCATATAGATTCTGTTAGCAAGGAAATAATTAAAAACAATGGTCATCATGCTGTGAAATACCTACTTAGTAGTGGCTTAGCTTTGAGAGTGGCTCTGTTTTGATTAACAGGGGACTCTTTCAAGACAATTTGATTTGACAACTTGTCATATGAAATATTTTCATGTTAGTTTGTGTGTGAAATTCTACCAAATGCTCTACCTAAAATTTCATGGCTTGTTCTAATATGACCACTAAAACTGATTATTGGGTAAATAATTAGGCACATATGACATGCTTTGTTTTGATAACTACTGTTGCTTATTTTTCATGATTTTTCTGTGTCCATATGTTCACATATTTTTAGTGCTTATAACAAAAAACTAAAAAAAGAGGATTAATGTAAGAGTTTTTTGGAAGTCATTTTAATATATGTGTATACGTGTGTTTTATTTAATAGTGACTGGAGTGTTTTCTTTCTGTTTTCTTCCACATCTTGAGTTGGTTGTGATAGTCCAAAAAAAATATATACTAGGATTTTCTGAATGATAATTTCTGTTTGACAAATCAAGAATTCAGAATACAACTATACAATTCAAACCTAAAACTTTATTTTTCATATAGGTTTTTTTTTAACGTTTTAATTCTTGAGAAAGAGAGAGACAGAGTGCAAGTGGGGGCGGGACGGAGAAAGAGGGAGACACAGAATCCGAAGCAGGCTCTAGCCCCTGCCCCTGCCCTTGCCACCGAGCTTTCTGAGCGAAGCTGGATGCAGGGCTCAAACCCATGAACTTCCAGATCACGACCTGAGCTGAAGTCTGACGCTTACCCAAATGAGCCACCCAGGTGCTCCTAAAAATTTATTTTTAATAAATTATTGAAATGTGTTGCTAAAAGTATACACTGAAAAGTTCTCATTGCAACATTTGTGAGAACTACACTTAGAAATGGCCTCGAACCAATAAAAATGCTTTAATTTTGGTCATAATTATGAAATTTAATAATCAATAGTTTACTGATGGATTTTAAAGTAATTGATTTAATGGGAAAAGCTCTCGGTAGAGCTTTTTTTTTTTAAATAAAGTCAATGTGTATTCAGTATGATGCTAATTTCATAAAATCAAATGTATAAAAAGCAATAAGAGAAGGTATAACGATGGTGAAATTACGGCGATTTTTTTACTTAGTTCTTTATACTTTCCTATGCTTTTTCCATCATTGGCTATGAATATGTATTTTTAATAGTCAGCAAATCTTACAAATAACACCCATAGGTGGTAAGGGTTGATGACATAAAGAACAACATACATCATTGATTGCACTATAAATCAACTTACCATTTTAGAATAAATATATGCTTCAAATAAACTCATAATATTTTGATTAGTAAAATAAAACAAATAATCTTGAACATGACCAAATCTAAACACTGAAGGGCTGTTCTTCACAGTATCATTTGTAATTGTTAAAAAGTTCAAAAATAAATTGCTGATGTAAACTCTGGCACACCAGTTCAGTGTCATATCAACCAATTTTTTTTTTAATGACTACCAAGATCTTGAAATAAGAAAAATTCTTATGATATGAAATGAAAAAAATAACATAAAATTACATAGCTTTTGCAATCACATCTATATTATTACTCTACAAACGATGGAAAAAAATCCAAAGATTTATTTACTCTGATTTATTAGATAAACTAATTTTAGATATATAGAAAGGGTCCAAATTTCCTAAATCTCTTTTAAGTAAGATAGTTTCATGACCAGTATTTTTTTTTTATAGGGAAGATGGAATGTCAAATACGTAATATATGGGTGTGTGTGTGTGTGTATTATATATATATATACATTACATGATGCACATAGAAATTTTATTTTATTTTATTTTTTTTAAGATGTATTTGTTTATTTTGAGAGAGAGCAGGAGAGGGCCAGAGAGAGAAGGAGAATGAATCCTAAGCAGGCTCCGTGCTCAGTGCAGAGCCCAACGCAGGGCTCTATTTCACAAACTGTGAGATCAAAACCTGGGGGGAAATCGAGAGTTAGATGCTTAAATGACTGAGCCATGTAGGCACCCCTAGAAATTTTAAAATTGAGTTTAAAAAACTCATCATAGGGGCACCTGGGTAGCTTAGTCGGTAAGTGTCTGACTTCAGCTCAGGTCATGATCTCACAGTTCGTGAGTTCGAGCCCCGCATCAGGCTCTGTGCTGACAGCTCAGAGCCTGGAGCCTGCTTCGGATTCTGTGTCTCCCTCTGTCTCTGTTCCTCCCCCACTCACATTCTGTCTCTCTCTCAAAAATAAATAAACATTAAAAAATTTAAAAATAAATAAAAATAAATAAAAATAAAAAACTCATCATATGTCTGATACTATGTAAATATCTGTTATGGACTAAATGTTTGTGTCCACCCAAAATTCATGCTTTGAAGCCCCAATGTGATGATATTTAAAGATTGAGCCTTTGGGAGGTAATTAGGTTTAGATGAGGTCATGAGGTAGGGAATTCATGATGGGATTCATGGGCATATAAGAAGAGGAAGAGAGATCTCTTTTCACACACACTCATTGAGGAAAGGCCACGTGAGCACACAGTGAGACAGCAGAGATCTGCCAAGCAGTAAGAGGGCTGTCACCATGAAGTGAATGAGCCACTCCTTGATCTTGGGCTTCTCAGACTCCAGAACTGGGAAATAAATTTTTATTTTTTAAGCCACCTGGTCTATGATATTTTGTTATGGCAATCTGAACTGACTAATAGAACATCTTAAGATCTGCTATACTATTTAGATAAGTAATAAAGATAGTCATTGTCTTATATTAAACCTATGTCTTATGAGAATGAATGAATGAATGAATGAATGAATGAATGAATGAATAAATTTTACTGAAAAGCAAGGAGTGGTAAAAATGTAACTTTTTTAGGGACAAGATATTAGAGTAGTATTTGCAAATGATAAATCACCTTATTTAAGCCAAACAAAGGAATATGTTGGCTCATGTACATGAAAAGTACAAATTTAGCTGCAGGTATAGTTAGATCCTAGGGTTCAGTCAATGTCATATGGTGTCAGTCTTACTTTTTCTATCACATGACTCTCCTCTTCATTGACTCAGTTTCAAGAAGCTCTTTCCTCCTGGTGACGTAATGGCCGTTTGCTGCTTAGCATGAATATCCTACTTTATGAGCAACCCCAGAGTAAGGATAACTTCTTTTTTCCAATATTTCCTCCAAAAGGCCTAGAATTAATGTCCATTAATCTGGGGAAACCCGAAAGGTAAAGAAGTGAAACCATTTAAGGGTGTGTGATATTAATGAGTGGTCACCACTATAGGCAGCGGGGGTTCAGTCCCACTGGGGACGTCTGATGCTGTAGGCCTACTGCTTGACCTGCTATTGGGCAAATACATATTTTTTGAATGAATGAATGAATGAATGAATGAAGTGTTGGATGAATGAATGAATGAATGAATGAATCATTGAATTCATCAAACCATAAGTGAGTCTGTGAGTCAATGAATGCTCAGATAATGAATAAGAATTTATGTGTTTAATTTTCAAACATGTCTAGCTTATTCTAAATTGAATTGTCCTTTTACACCCTTGGATGAACAGATTGCAACATCACTGATACCCATGATGTTTCCATGATGGACAAGGGAGAAGGCCATTTATTGGTAAAGGCAGAGGCTGTATTAAGTACTGCGAGCTTGTCATCAGGCACAGTATCTCTTTACTTGCCACTTACTTCAGCACAGATTATATCCTAATGACAAGAGAACACAAAAGTACATGAAAATTGTACATTCTATTCTTTGGGGCAGTGCACACTAGAGGTAAAGGGCATATGATAAAAATAAAATTGATTCCTTAACTTAAATAAAAACATAAAAGATTACCCATCCTTGGATCCGGAAGAAATTAAGTGATTTGCCTGAGGTCACCTCATAAAATAGTAGCCAAGATGGGATGATAACCTTGGTAATTTAACACTCAATCCAGAGTTCCAATTAATGATTACTATTTAAATTGAAATTTAATCAATGATTATGTCACTTGGTTGCTTTTCAAGACTCGCTGTACATCAGAAGTACGAGGAACATTGTTTAAAAATTGTATGTCTACAGCAAACCTCTAGATAATCAGACTTGGTTGGTCTAGGGTGAGCTGTGGCATTTTTAAAAAGTGATTTGAATGTGCAGCCACTGGTAATAGTCACTAAGAAAGTTGGTGACGAGGATACAAAAAAAATAGTCCTTTTCAAAGGTTTTCTCAAAAGAATCAGATAATCAATCACACTTTACTATGTCCTGCTTATGTATTCAAACAGTGAATACAATTTCTAAACTTAATGTATTTTCTAACAGAGATCCAGCCGAGGAGGTACCAAAAAAACGGCGGATGATTAAGAAAATAGACTTTTCACATAGGCTGATAAAGAAGTGACCGAGCTTTCTAAACTCTCCCAGCCAAATACATTTTATTGCCTTTCGTTATGACATTGACATTAAGCCAAAGTATTCCGTCTAAAGAGTGAAGTTGACCTTAATTGTTTTTTTTAGATTCTCAAAGTTTGTTGATCCTATTATGATATTTATCTCATTTGCACTTCAGTTGAATGTGAAATGACTGTATATTAATTCACACGGTATCTTGCTACCTATTAGCAATATGGAAGGTTTAATTTAACGTTGGCTTGTGCCAGTGCCGGGAGACGTGCAGGTGAGAAAGCATGCGATTCTAATCTCTTTTCATAAGCCACAGCTGAATTAGCATCGCACATCAGTGTATCATCTTTTCACAGTTTATCCTTTTTCAATCAGTTTGCCGTTTCACCTTGTTAGTTCTGACAGAGGCGAAGTAGAAATGCCAAAAGCTGTTGAATAAATGTAACATTGAGTCACATATATTTCAGCTGTACACAAAGGAACTCAATTGCTTTTCTTGGGTAACGTTGCTGTTCATTTGATAGGCATTAATTAGAACCGATGTTGTTTTCTATCTGCAAAGTTTTAGTACAAAGTAAGTGTTCATTCTCAAAAAAAAAAAGAAGAGGGGGCAAACCCCTCTTGCATTTAATCATGCTAAACAAGCTCTTTAGACAATTTGTTCAGAAATTTCTGTAATTAAAGCTTACCCTCCAGGTAATGTGGTGATCAGATCTACCAGCGGGTATAAATTAGGGACATTATGCAATTAGCACTAAGACCACAAATGGAAGTAACAGCTGGGTGGCTGTAAGGGAAGCAAATAAATGACTCCGAAGTGGCTCCTTAATATTAGGGAGAAGGTCTTCTGTAAGAATGTGCTGTGGTGACTGGTTCTTTAGCTCAATGAATGGAGTATTTTTCTCTGTATTTGTTTCAAAAAATTAAATTTGAATATATCTGAAAATTTTGTGAACAGATAAGAATGTTTAACCTTAATTCAGAAATGAATCCTAGTTTCTGTAAATTTGAAACCTCTTGAATATTATTCAAATGAATTTCACCCTGATGTAAAATAAAAAAAAAGTTAGAAGATAAAGCAAAAAAATATTTCAGTATTAACAGAGCTTTTGCCTGGGAAAATCAGAAAGGGGAGGGAGGCATGACTTTATTCATTCATTTATTTATTTATTTATTTAATTTTTTTTAATAGAAGCCAAAGGCAATGGTAAGGCTATACTATTTCTCTACTTGAATCCAGGTTGGAACACTAGCCCAAAAAAAAATACATTTGGACGTTTTTGTTGTTGAAATGCCTGCCTTACAGTATTTCCTTAGATGCTTAGTTGTATCCATTCCTCCTTACTTGCACCACCTCCCTTTCTTGTTCTACCTTATTCATTTAGCTTTCTAAATTCACTTCAAATAGCGCTGAATTTAGCAGATTTTTTTTACCACTTTGAGTTGGATGATCATCTTTTCTGCTTCCATGCCTCTGTTTGCACCTCTAACATCACAGCAGTTATTCATGCTTTGTGTCTAGAAGATGCAAGTCTATTTTCCAGAAGACTGAGGGTATGTAGCATACAAGGATCTGGGTATGAATGGTTATCTAATAGGAACTTTGCATCTTGTTGAACCTCAGATTTGAAGGAGAATATGGAAATGGAGTCAAAGACGTGTTGCCAAAGTGAAATGTTCTTTCCAGCTAATAAAAGGGAAAAAAATATGGAGAGCATCTAATGAAACATACAAGGTCTGAAGGAAACTAAGAGGCAATGTTTAAAAAGTTAATGTTTAGTTTTAATCTTTCTAAAAAGCATAAAGTAGTTAATCTGATGCCATTTTTATTTTTCATATAGATATGAACAGATATAGATATTCCTGTTAATAGCATTTAGATTTCTACAGGGGACAGGCATCTGAGCTGTTTTTAATTACAACAAATTTGACGAGCCTCATTTCATCATGGAGTCAACGTCTCTCTCCCAGTGTGCTCATGGAACTTCCATTTATATGAGCAGGAGTGCTAGCTAATTAGCCGAGGTGATGCAGGTGGCATTAAGATCTAAGCAGTCAAGCCCAGTTATCAAGTCAAAATGCTCTTCAGAACCTCTGTCAGAAGAACTCAATCATGACAGCAAACATCATTTTAGGAGTTCCTGGTCCAAGCCTCATTCTGGTGTGATTTGCCAATTCTGTTAAATCAGCAGGACAATGGTATTAAAACCGTGTTTCTCCAAAGCCAGGCTATTGACATTTCCGGTCAGATGACTCTTTGTTGTGGGGGCCGTTCTCTGCATGGTAGGGTGTTTAGTGACATACCTGGCCTCTACCCACTGGATGCCATTGGCACCCACCAGTTGTGACAACCAAAAAAGATCTTCAGGAATTGCCAAATGTCTCCTGGAGCAAAATCACCCTCAGTTAAAAACTACCGCCTGCGGCAGACCATACATAACTTGCTTTGGAATGGTATATTTTAAATCCTAAATCTCTCTGAGCCAGGGCACTTGAGCTGCAAACCTCAGCGACCCTCGACTTAGCTCATAGCATGGCCTAAATCCTTTAATCAAGGATATGCGCTCATCTGAAAGGCCTGCTGGTCAGTCACAAATGCTGAGAGAATTTCATTTTCTTTGAGACCCAAAGTCCCATCATAATGGGTTTTATTAAGTTGCAAGAGAGATTACTTAACCAGACTAAGCCTTGTTCTTTGACACAGCTAGTCTGCTTTCATCTAATTTACAAACTTCTCTTCACAAATCCTGTAAGGAGGCTACCTTGGAATCAAAGTAGACGTGACTTTCAGAAGTGGATTTAGGGAATGAATCATAACACTTATTGCAAATTTTAAATATGTTATTTATAACATTCATTGTATACCATTTGGATTTAAAATTTTGAGTGAATTTGAGAGATTACACGTGACTGACCCTGGAGCAGCCCTGAAGTACCAAAACAGAGCAAAGAGCATGAGTCAGACCCTCTCCATATGCTCAGCATGAGCGCAGGTCACGACCACCTCTGCTTCCACTCGTCATGAGGAGACTGGAGTGGAGAAGCGATTTCTAAACCTGGTGCCTGGTTGCCATAGTTCAGCGGGGCAGGGGGAGGCGGGGAATTCCCATACCCTGATGTAGCTGCTGCAGGCTTTTTGTTTCCTTTTGTTTTGTTTTGTTTGTTTTTAGCATTTAGCATTAAAGCTTTATTTGATTGGAATCATATTTGATATGGTCACTGGTAGATTTCTTTCAAGTAGATGCTGAGATGGAGTTCTGAGTACAAGAAAAAAATGTATCAGTAATCGGCACCCGCACAGGGAAGTTAGTGAAAAGATTAAAGAGTGAATATAACACACACATATATATATAAGATATATATTACAGTTTTGTGAGGGGGTTGTTTTCATTCTTTTTGTTTGTGTTTTATTTTGTCTTGTTTTCAATGAAGTCTTTCAAACACTTCACCTAGTTCTTTTACTTCAAGTCGGGATTCAGGAGGTACTGATGAAAGAAGTGAAAACATTGAGGATGACAAAGAGATTAACGCAATCCTTTCTTGGCCCTCCCAAATAATCTTGAAACCACAAAGCTGTTTCCCTATTACCTACCCCCCTCCACACACACACACACACACACACACACACACACACACACACACGGGACCTATGTTAGATGTCAATATCACAAATATTTCAATATAAAGGATGTAGGAGTATTCCCAGGCAAGGCACTCATAATGGACAGAGTATAATTAAACTCTGGGATATGTGCAAGGATGAAGATAGAAAATTATAATTCATAGTTTACATAGTGGGGGCCAATTCCTCGTTCTCTAATGCTGTCTACAAAACCAGCAGGATTATGCGCTTTCAATTCTTTTCGATAGCTTCTCGTCAGGCAACAGCACTCACAGAGTCCGTAATCTTTAGAGGGATTTCCCGTCACTTGCTAACTCAACACAGGACACTGGATAACATGCAAGAGGTTGTGACAGAGTTAGGAGGCAAGACTGTGTCTGCCGGGAATAGGTTACACCGGATACAGTGAAATTCCACTAAAGTAAAAGCACTCAGCTTACAGCACAGACCTCACACTAATAGGATTTAAATAGCAGTTTCGGCCTCTTCTTTAACTGAATCTACTTGAAGAAAACATCACATGACACAGGTTAGCATGTTTAACTCCACAAATTGTTCAACTTGAAGTTTAAGTAAGTTAAGCATTTAAAAAGTACATATCCGACTCTGATTAATCCAGATACAATATTAAACCAGCCCAAACTTTTCTGTCATTCAAATATGTAACATTTGTGGTTTTGTAAGAAAACTTCACTGGCGTCAAATTTGGGGTCCCTGATGCCTCAAATGTCTTAAAGGCATCTTCAACGTTTATTTATTTTTGGGACAGAGAGAGACAGAGCATGAACGGGGGAGGGGCAGAGAGAGAGGGAGACACAGAATGGGAAACAGGCTCCAGGCTCTGAGCCATCAGCCCAGAACCCGATGCGGGGCTCGAACTCACGGACCGCGAGATCGTGACCTGGCTGAAGTCGGACGCTTAACCGACTGCGCCACCCAGGCGCCCCTTAAAGGCATCTTAAACTCAGTGTGTTCTTCTCCTCCCAGAAGGGTCCCCTTCCATCTTGGAGAAGTTACCGTGGCGTATTCATCTTGACAATTCACTCTCCTTCATGCTCTGGCCAGTATTTGACCCATCATCATTCCCTGTCAAGTTCATCTCCAAAAATAACGTATTTCAGAGAGTGCAGGCTCCGGACTCAGACTCTGCGAGTGTTCAAATTCTCTCACCTCCCTCATGAGTTACGTGACCTCAGCAAAGTGAGCTAACTTCTCACTGCCTCAGCTTTCCCACTGGTAATAAAAGTAGAGTGGGAGCAATATATTTCATAGGAGGGTTCCACCCCAAAAAGGGATATAATGTCAGAATCACTTTTTAAATTCCTTACATCAGCAATAAAATATATGCTTTGCCGTGTACCCTGTGATTTCCGTATGTCTTCTTTCAAACAAGTTCACAGCAGCCTCTCTATCTTGAGTGCTAATACAGCCAACTTTCTTCCGTATTGTAGGGCATAGTCTGGCTCCCAAATGCACAGTTTGGCTTAGATTGAGGGGGTTGACTTGAAAAAATATAGGTACTCTGTGAACTATAGTATCAAATAAGGAGGTAGGTGTTTGTGTTACAAGATGCTTGGGGCAAATGATAGTGTCACGAAGGCATGAACATTCAGGCAGTCCCAGGCAACCAGGGCACCCTGTGTTTCCTCTGCCTCAGTGCTCTGTCCAGCACTGTGCCACTTGGCAAGGTCATGAACCTGACGGACAGAGGAATGAGCACATCTTTGCAATATTTATGATGCTTTGTGTTCCGTAGTATGGGGACACAGGCAGGTCAAGTATGAAGCCGTGGGTTCAGATAACCCCAGTGTGCAATCTATAAGTCAAGGATGAGTCTGCTGGGCATGAACTTCTCTTGAACAGACATCTAGTACTGTCTTCATGTACAACACAGTCAAGTGGTGATATAGTACATATGGCAAAAAGGGACATTTATAATTTCATTTACGTACATTATATGCACATACGGATAAGAAAGAGGTGGTATGACCATACCTACCTCACTGGAGTTTTCAAAAGAATAAATGAGATAATATTTCTAAGGAATTTAGAAAAGTGTCTAATTTGGGTACAAACTTAATAAATGTTAGCAATTTATCTTCTTTCTTATTTATCCTCTATTAGTAGCAAGTCCAAAGTCATTCACACAAGATCTTTATCTTGCTTGAATTTCCAAGAACCAGGATTGGTGGTAGGGAAGTTCTTAGTCCAGCCAGGTGAAGAGAGAAAGAACTATATAATCTGATTACTCACTGTGCCTTTTTTTTTTTTTTTTTTTTGTATCTCGGCCAAATGACACCATTGCTGAACAGCCTGCACGGTGGATATTGGTCCACTGTCATGGCAATAGTAATCTTGTTCGTACAGATTCCTACATGGTGTTTACTACTACCAAACCCTCAGTCTTTCAAGGTGATAGGGATATTAGCGTACATTAAACATGCTTAATTATTTTCCTCCAAATCTAGACAGTGTTGTATCCAAAGGACCTTCAAGTCTTAGCCATATCCAGTAACAAACTACCTCTCTTGTAAGAATGAACTATGGCGTGGCTTGATTACCATTCTGGTCTTCTCCCTAACAATGAGGGATTTTTCTCTGAGGTCTACTCCAGCCAATGATCATTCATCAATACCATTCCAGTCTACCAACACGGGGATTACTATACATATATCAGATTTCCAAGATAGATGCAATAATTCCTTCCATTCCTGCATGCATGCCCTTTGCAATATGATATTGTAACTCTTCCATCAAGATAGACTCTATTTCTCCTCCCTTAAAATGTGAGTTTGCCCTATGACTTGCTTTGGCCAAAAGAATATGCAGAAGCAAGGTTTGGTACCTTCTGAGCAAAGCCTCAGGAGGCTTTGTATCTTCCATTTTGAGACTTCTGCTGTTTGAATCTATTGTGAGAAGTCTAAGCTTGCATTCTTGATGATGAGAGACCATATAGAGAGAAAGGTGCAGCTGACAGACAGCCCCACACAAATTCATGTACAAGGGTCTCCTAACCATTCAGAAGTAGCCAGATCCCTTGGGGCGCCTGGGTGGCGCAGTCGGTTAAGCGTCCGACTTCAGCCAGGTCACGATCTCGCGGTCCGTGGGTTCGAGCCCCGCGTCGGGCTCTGGGCTGATGGCTCAGAGCCTGGAGCCTGTTTCCGATTCTGTGTCTCCCTCTCTCTCTGCCCCTCCCCCGTTCATGCTCTGTCTCTCTCTGTCCCAAAAATAAACAAAAGTTGAAAAAAAAAATTAAAAAAAAAAAAAAAAAGAAGTAGCCAGATCCCCAGCCAACTATGGTCACATGAGTGTTTCCAAGTGAGGCCAGCGGAATTCTCTTAGGAATTCTCTTGGAGGGATAATATTCTTTCACCAAACGTAACTACTGTTTTATATTCTTCCTCAGGAAAAGTTTTGTCTTCTGGAATCTGTCTTGTGTGTTTCTCTTTCTTTCTTTCTTTCCTTTCTTTCTTTTTTCTTTCTTTCTTCTCTTTCTTTTTTTAAAAATTTATTCTTGAGAGAGAGGAGAGAGAGAGAGCAATCAGGAGAGAGGCAGAAAGAAAGAGGGAGAGGGGATCTGAAGCAGGATCTGCATGGACAGCAGAGAGATGGAAGCAGGGCTCTGAACTCATGAACCGTGAGATCATGCATGATCTGAACTGAAGGCAAACGCTTAACTGACTAAGTCACCCAGGTGCCCCTCTGCTTCTTTCTTTCTTTCTTTCTTTCTTTCTTTCTTTCTTTCTTTCTTTCTTTCTTTCTTTCTTTCTTCTTTCTTTCTTCTCTTTTTTTTTTCTTTCATATACCTATCATCTTTCTATAATCTATCCATGACTTAAGAAAAATTACGTATGTGGCAGTTTGCTTTCAGAGACTGCCTTCAGCTCTGAAGATGGAAGTGTCAAGCTTAATTTTTAAATTATATTTAAAATCCTTTTTACTACCAACCATACATCATATGGGTGCACAATAATTTATTAGTCATTATCCATTATTGGAAATTTATTGTGTTTCTAAAATCTTACAACTAGAGTTTTATTAAGAATATATTCTTACATAAATCTTTATTCACATTTCTAGCCATTTCTTCAATACAGATTCCTAGATATACAGTGACTGATTTAAAGGGTATGAAACTCTTTTTAAGCTTTTAGTGACTACTTCAAATTACTTTCCAGATAGGTCCATAGAATTTATATCACTACCAGAAGTATGTAATAGTAAATTTCCTTGCCTCTTAAGGTTATTAACTTTTTAAAAATTTGCTACGTGTTTGATATTGAAATGTGGTGTTTTATTGTTACTAACACTTTTTTTTGTTTAGCAATATTTTCATAACATTTTTTCTCCTTTTTGAATAATTTTCTTCTCTTTTCCCCTATTTGTAGGGAATGCAGGAGGGGCAGAGAAAGAGGGAGAGAGAGAGAGAAACCCACCCCTGCCCGCTCCCCCCCTCCCCCCCCCACGGGCAGTGCAGAGCCTGACTCCCGGCTCAAATGCGCCAACCATGAGATCATGACCAGAGCTGAAATCAAGATTTGGACACCTAACCAACTGAGCCACCCAGGCATTTTTTTAATGTTTATTTATTTTTGTGACAGACAGAGACAGAGATAGAGTATGAAGAGGGGAGGGGCAGAGAGAGAGAGAGAGAGCAGAATCTGAAGCGGGCTCCAGGCTCAGAGCTGTTAGCACAGAGCCCAATGTGGGGATCAAACCCACCAACCATGAGATCATGACCTGAGCTGAAGCTGGACGTTTAACTGACTGAGCCACCAGGCACCCCTATGTATTCCTTATTCTAAACAGCATTCTGTTTCAGTTTCTTTTTCTAGTGTCCCTTTTAAAAATTCACACTAGGAGACTGAATAAGTATTTTAACCAAAAACTAAAAGTTATCAATGATACTTAAAAACATAATTTTTCCTTCCAAAGCAGGTTTTTCTTTCATTTTTGACATTTTTGCAGTTTTTAAAGATTAAGTAGGTTTTAAACTCCAGATTTTTTATTTAAATTATATCTTGATGAGTGAAATAATTTAAAAATATATTTAAAAAAAGAAAAATATTGTTAAATATTTATTGGCTTAAAGAGCCCACGTAATCTGTGATGTGTCTTCCATTTTTCCTGTGTCTTTTACGAAGATAAGTGCACAAGGATTTTCTAGAATTGAGTGCAAGTTAAAACTTCCTATATAATTCAAGGGTTTTTTTTTTAGCCAGTTGTAAGGTTGTTTGTAGTAATAAAGGACTACAAATCCAGTGTTCCTGACTCTCAAAATGCTTGGCATAAGGAGTTGGGAAATAGGAATGGATAGCAAATGGTTCTTTGGTGGCTGTAATTCTCATTCCTTCTCTTAGAACAACCCATTCCCCTTCCAACTTTTATCCTATCCATGTGAATGTCTAAATGGGTCACAAATATTATCTTGTCCTTAAAACTAACACACACACACACACACACACACACACACACACACACATGCATGCATATTGTAAAATCAATCCCCTTTCTCTTTGAGAGGGAAAAAAATCGATATCAAAAGGCCAGAAGATATTATAATATTTTTGGTGAATACTTTTTTGCCTTTTTTGGGATTCTCATTGTCAATGGAAACCTACAACCACATTCCTTTTGAAGAGTTTTGGTTTTAATCATAACGTCAAACTACTCCAATATGCCCCAATGAAATAACAAGAATTTAAGACCATTTTTCCTAATCTGGATAAAGTTCTTATCCTTGAACCAGACTGTGGAATTGGGCAAGATCGACATTTTCTCTCCTGCTACAGGTGAGGCTAACATCTCTTGCAGAGGAGAGTTTTCTAAACCTTTCCGAGGGTATGAATTAGGACTTGCACAACTGCCCCACAAGTTTGTCAACCAATTTAGAAAAGGTATCGTTCCTTTATATTTTAAATTTTTTAATGTTTATTTATTCTTGAGAGAGAGACAGAGACAGAGCATGAGCAGGGGAGGGGCAGAGAGAGAGGGAGACACAAAATCCGAAAGCAGCCTCTAGGCTCTGAGCTGTCAGCACAGAGCCCATGCCAGGCTCAAACTCGAGAACTGTGAGATCATGACCTGAGTCGACATCGGACGCCTAACAGACTGAGCCACCCAGGTGTCCCGAGGTATCATTCTTTTAAATATTTGTTTCTCATATATATCTTTGTCACATGCATTTGGAAATTGTTTTGCAAGTATGTCCTGATGTGGATTCTTCCCATCTCTACATTACATTGGAAAATAGCTAGCATGGAAATTACTCCTTGTGTTCCAAGAAAAGCCCTGATTTTACTTCTGCATGGCTGGGACTCCGCAGGATGAAATGAGAGGTTTAAAGCAAGAATAGAAAACAGCTAGGGTGTAAGATACATAAATATAGAAATAATGAAAAGAAATGTTGTCACTATCCTCAGATGAGCATATGCTGAGATGAATTCCAGACAATGTCTCTAAAATAATTTTTAAATGAAATCTCAAGAAAATACATTGCTAAATCTAATGCTTAATTAGGTACCTTAAAATAGAAATTTCAAGGCGTTCATTCCTAAGATTGTGCTTGCTTCTTTGATCAATATTGCTTGACATAACTACATCTTGTTATATGTTAGCTTTCTTGGCACTAAAGGAAATAAGTTGACTTTTAAAACAAAAAAAGTAATTGATTATTTTACGCACTTAAGAATAATTTTAAGTTTTAGACCTCAGATATGGTGACTGATTTATTTCAGTTGTCCTTTATTTCATAGCTAGCATTAGAATATATCAGCTAAAAGCATTTGAGTTTTTAGACTATCTTCTGCAAAGCAGTTATAATCCCCCCACATTTTTATATAAATCAACTAATCAGTATTCTGACCCCTATATAATCCTTAAATGATCGTCTGTGTACGTGAATAAATTTTTACCAAATTAACTCTTATTCAATTATACTGTATCTCATTATAAAGTAACTAAAAGAGGCTGAAGAGGTAAATGAGAGAAGAGGGGTATTCTCACTATCTTTAGGAAGATTCTGGAAAGCCATCACATGTTAACATGTTGTATTTAGCTGAGAAAACCTTACAAAGATGTGGAGGAAAATCATTTCTTTCTACAGCTTCACCAAATTGAAGTACAAATTAAGGCCACACACCTTCATTATCCCCATGAAATGAATTCCCTGATGGCCTTCTCTATGCCTTAGATTCCACTGTTCCATTCTCCATGATATATTAAAATGAAATACAAAATAAAAACAAATCAAGAAACCCTCCAGGAAGCTTTATCAGCCAAGAGGTTAATCCTGATTACCAAAAATTCACAGAAAATAATCCAGAAAACCTACGTATCACCGGCGGGCCTTCGGCTACTGTGCTGGCTCAGATTGTTCCTGTTGAAATAGCTCCATTAGTTTGGTGTTAATAGTTGTCAGAAAGTTGCTACATCCATTGTGTGTTTGTGTGTGTGTATACACATGTGCGCATGGAAAAGTGCCATGTGTGTACATATGTGTACATGCGTATGTTTGTGTATATAGGAAACGAACTGTTCAGATACATGAGTTGGCAAATGGTAACAATTGAGACAGAGAAGAAACCAGATTATTAGTGACCTCATGGGCCAGGCTAAGGGGCTTGGGCTTTGTTAAGGGCAACAGAGAATTTAAAGCAGGGGGATAACATTAAATGGAGTTTAGGTAGCCCATTCTGTGGCCATGTGTTGCAGTGAAAGGGGGATGTATGGGGAAAAATTCAAAAGACAGATATGTGTTTGGAGAGTTTTGCAAATACAATGAGAACTTGAACCAAAGCCACCATAATGGGAAAAGCAAGGAGCAGAGAGTTGCAAATATCCTTTTGTAACCTAAAGTTTCATAATGCCTAGAATATTTCCAGTGGGATTTTAATTCACATATATGAATTTGAATATCCTCTCTTAAACAACATTATCATTTAGTGTAGGTGTTATAGTAAATAGAGCTGTGGTTTTTGAGGCTATATTTAAAACCAAACTATGATTTAAGACTGTAACTCCACAAGGAGCTTCTTACCATTATTTTCCTCTCTAGTCTTGGATGGATTTATCATTGTTATATTCATTGATTAGTATTTACTTAATTGATAGAAACTTCATATCCTGATGAAGATGATCAACAAATCCCTGTTGAAGTTAAATAAATTAACTAACATGAATCAACGATTTTGATTTAAAGTCTGATAGATCACTTTGCCAACATTTAAGGCTGGCAAAAATTCTGTTTTCTTTTCACTATTGTAAAATTAGTATGTGGAGGGGGATGGGGAGTATCCACACTGTGGCTAAATAAATACATTAACCAGTAGAGAGTGACCCTCACTGCCAAGTAATTCCAAAGATTAAGGCAACCAAGTCATTTAAACTTCCAAGGGTCATTAACCTCATGGCATGATTTTTTCAAGTGACTGTAAAGATGCTCTCTTAGTTCACCAGGTCATAATGTTTGAACCCGCAAGTGGTTTCTGTATGACTGGCAGGTTGGAGAGCCGAAAGGGAACAGGGAAGAGATTTCGAGTGGTCAATCTGAAGCAGTAAGAAGCTGTGTCTGTGGATTTGGACAAGCTTTGAGGATTTGGAATGAAATGACTAAAATGATTATGCTCTGTGTGGCCAGGCTACTTGGAGAGAGCAAATTAAAGCCCCATCCTCACCCCCAGAGCTGCTGTGTATGGGTTTTAACACACAGCCTTTTCACTTCCTTCCTCTGAACTGAGACAGTGGCTTTTGTTACTTCTCCAACAGTTTTCTAAAATAGAAGAAAGAAAGAAAGAAAGAAAGAAAGAAAGAAAGAAAGAAAGAAAGAAAGAAAGAAAGAAAGAAAAAAATCACAAAATAAAATCTAGATAATTGCATCTCCCAAGGATTTCTGGAAAAATACAATAAATCATATTGCCAAACCAAAGTGCTGATGTAAAAGAACATAAATAAAAATAAATAAATAATAAAATGGAATGACAGTCCTCGCTCATAATGTCCCCCCATTTAAAAAAAAATGTAACTATGACTTTAACTGATTTCCAGTGCTTCCTCGTTCTTAGAAAATATTGAGAACTACTTTTTAAATCCATAAAATATTGCAAAGGAAGATTGTATTTAAATAGATTCCTTTGGTTGTTGGGTGAAATGATTAGCAAGCCTTAGTAAAATAACTTATTGAGTAATAAGAACTTATCCATTTCCCGCGGTATGTGGGTTTTCCTTTCTGACTCTCTGAGAATCCCACAATTATAGGTCATCACTTAATAAAAATGAAAATCAGCTTGCATGCCCTTGTTTCTAAAAAGATGAGCACGGTATATAAGGAAAACGACTTTCTTTTAGCATTTTAAATTAAATGCCCTAGAAGTTGTAATATGATTTCCCTCAAGTTCTCTTAAATTAATATTTAAAACTGTGTATTTGGTGTTAATATTTGGTTGTAACATGGGCTTATGAAAATCTAATAGGGAAAACATAGAAATAAAGTCTGCGGCAGTGGTGTTAGCTCTTGATTTTTTCTATGAGCATGAATTGTGCAAGGCTATAACAAGTCCTGCTAATCAGCTGCTCGAAGAAGGTATGTCAATGTATGGCTCCCACATGGTTTGAAAGCATCAAGTCTCTGGGCATTTGATCAATTGAAAGATACAGCACTATGAGAAACAGTTCCAAAGGAATGAATTCTTTTGGTGGTCATCTGGAAAACAGCACAGACATGCTCAGCTTACAGTTGGCCTAGGAATAAGGATATTGATGGGCACGTTTGTCTAGATCACATACCCCATTCGTTGCTTGAATCAACTGAGCTAGAGGCAACTTTTCAGCCTGTGAACGTTTAATATAAAAGAATTTCATTAATATGCAACGTTCTTTGTATTGCCATAAAGTGATGTTAACATTTTCATTCTGTGAATAATGATGGGCCCGCTCAGTGTGTTCTCCGACACTTGCTAACATATGTATCCATTTCATTATGTGTTTCAAGATAAGAAGAGGTAGGAGTCAAATCATTCATGTTCTAAAAGGAAGCTCATCATTAGGTTAGTACATGTAAGAAACATATGGCAAAGTGAAAAGGCACCACCGTTCTATGTAGACTCTCCGCCATTTACCCAGGATGAGGCAGGATAGAATGAGGCACATATTAGAAATGAACACTCGTTTTATTCCTGTTACTATCACAACCCTTTCAGTAGAATGAATATTTATTTGAATAAACAGGATGATGATCCATATTGCGGTTGTAATCTCTCAACAGACACTTGTCCCAAAAAGCCTTTTATTTCAAGGGTTTTTACCATGTTGTTATCATTTGGTTTGGGATTGTTTATATTCATCACTGATGTTACATACTGGATATGCCCCTCGCACCACAGATGCTGCTGGATTTATCTTTGTGTAGCTAAAACCTGGCACGATTTCTGTAACGTAAGAAGCACTCAATAAATTTGTTTCCATTGTTTTGTTTTGCAATGAAAAAAAAATGAATATTACATCCAACATTCCTAATCATAAAACACATCTCTCCTGTTGGATGTAAATATTACTCACACTTATAAAACTGAACTTTATTAGGTTGAGTATGAACAAGAGAGATGGAGGGAGAGAGAGAGAAAAGGAGAGCAAGTAGGAGCAGAGACAGCAAGGAGGAGCTGTTTGCTCTCTATATTTGATAAATCTATGCTTTTTTTTTAATTTTTTTTTCAACGTTTATTTATTTTTGGGACAGAGAGAGACAGAGCATGAACGGGGGGAGGGGCAGAGAGAGAGGGAGACACAGAATCGGAAACAGGCTCCAGGCTCTGAACCATCAGCCCAGAGCCCGACGCGGGGCTCGAACTCACGGACCGCGAGATCGTGACCTGGCTGAAGTCGGACGCTTAACCGACTGCGCCACCCAGGCACCCCGATAAATCTATGCTTAATAAACTGATAAATTCTCACTCTTTTACATTTTACCCTAACCTCCTTTTTTGTGAAATTTGTCCTATGAATTAATTTCCCTGGAATAAGTCAATCAGAATGGAAATTGGAGCAGACATATGAACAGCATAAACAATATTGTTCGGTCACACACACACACACACACGCACACACACACAAAACCTTATGTAATGTTAGAGATGATAAAAACTTAGAGAATATTTTCCCCAGCTCATTTTTCACAGGGGAGTATCTATGAAGTGCTCTGCAAGGAGAAATGAGCTTTTATAGTCAAACACACCTGGATTTTAATTTGAGGACACCTGCTTCTTTCTAGTGTGGGGGATTTAGGCATGACGCTACCTGACCTCTTTAAGTTGCCGTTTCTTCATCTATGAAATTGGCATAATAATACTAATTTATATTATGTATGTTATTGAAATGTGTGTTAGTGAAATGATATACCTAAGGTATATGCTGCTGTGTGTAGAACATAGACACATGCTACTTTTAGCATTTATTTTTTATGGATCATACATGATAACAAGGTGGTATTTTTGTTTATGGCTTTATTGTGAATGTGTTCTCATAGACATTTTCTTATTGGCTTTAAATTTTACAAGGAATTATCATCAAAGTCAATAAAATTGAAGCCTGTTGGGTTTTGTCTTTTAAGCGTGCCTGATGAATTGAGAAGGATCAATGTGAAGTTAAAAAAGAGACATTGCAATAAGAAAAGGGGACCCAAGTTCAAGTCCCCTGTCTAACACCCTTTTAGTATGAATTTGAACCAGTCACCTGATATTTCTGGGCCCCAGTTGTTTCACCTTGGAGATATGAATAACATGATCTCATCTGGAGGAAGGCAGAAATCTGGGCCAAATATTTAGTTTGTCTTGTTCTTCCCAGATATGAACTTTATGTTACTAGGAATGATTTTTCTGTCATAGTTTAGAAACTGTATTCATTTTTTTCTTTTCCTTTATTCATTTTTAAGGCAAAGTCATCATGGACCAAGTGGAAAGGAGGTGGCCCAATAGAACTTCCTATACTGAAGAAAATGTTCTGTAACAGTAATCAATATGGCAGCCCTCCAGACACATGAACGGCCACTGAACACATGAAATATTGACAGTGTGATTAAAGAACTGAGTTTTTTATTTGACTTAATTTTAATTAATTTAAAATTTAATTTAAAGAGCCATATATACCTGGTGGTTAGAGTATGGGACAGCACAGACTCGATTACAGAAAAGCATCAAGCCTGAGGTACCTCATAGGACTTGTCATTGTATTAAAATAAATTTGGTAAATTAGGAGAGTTATTCCTTTTTGGAATAACAATATACGTAACCTCATGGTAGCAAACAGAGGTTCTGGAAAGAAATCCAGTTATAGACAATAGAGCTTTAAACATGGAAAGTGGTGACTTCCTTTCGTTTATTTGTATCTTTAACTTAGGTTCTTTGAAGTACTTTTCTGTTGTGTTAAAAATGAGTGTTCCTGATGATAGCTTCAGGATGGGAAGCCAATGGGCTGGGTTCCTACCCCAGCCTATCTTGAGTAATTTTTATTTATAGGTTACAAACAGTAGTGGATGAAGAAAAGTATGGGAATTTTGTAGAGTAGAATTTGGAAATTTGTAACATGGGTAGCCTCAGTTTTAGATAACATATGAAACAAACAAAAAAGGAAAACTATTTTGAATTGCAGTAGGTTACACAAGGGAATACTGAGAAAGTAGATGACCTTTTAGACATCTGGAAACTGCGTTCAAAATCTTGTAGTAAATATCTTAATATTTAATATTTCTCTGTTTAAAATACTTAGTATTTCTTCATTTATTTCAACTAAAGTTGAAGTACAAAATCCAGATTTTTTTTGTTGTTCAAAAACTCTTATTTATTTTCCTGTACAGTCCATTAAAAAAGATTACAAAATAATCATTTCAGTGTTTACATTTTACAAAGCACTTCTGTAAGCGTCTGCCAGCATTTGCCTCTCACAATGGAATAATCCCATGATTGGCATATCACAGAGGATTTTTTTTTAATTAATGAAACTGAGTTTTTAGACAGCTTAAGTGACTCCCATGGTCACATACTGAAAAGAACCAGAATCAGAACTACAATCTGAGTCTTTTCTCCTATACTTTCCCATTTTATGGGACATGCTTACAGCACCAGTGCTATGCTTATAACACTGATTAGATGGTTTTCTCTCAAAAAGCCAATATGCCACTGAAAGGGACACTGCCTTCCTGTCTAATACACGCTTTTATTGGGTATATGATACTTTGCTCTAGAGCACTTCTCCTTTTTGGAAGCTTGCAAAGCACAGACACAAGCCCTAACATATGTGACTTATGGTTCTGAGAATCATTCCCTTTCACACTTGCTTTGTGAATCATATTTGTTTGGGAGTTGTTTTGCTTTATTTGGATTTGTTTTTCTTTGTCTTCTCTCGCCCCCAACAGAGATTGCTTACTGGAGGCCCTCACAATGCAGGTTTTATTTTAAAACTGTAATTAAAAATACAATTTCCATTGTGCAAGTCTGGCTCAGCTGTCCTTCCTTCAACACAGAACCTCCAGGAATCTCCCCTGTATGACATGGAGCCACTTTCAGTGACAGTTTATTAGGAGTTTTTGAACTCATGTACCTTGGGCCTAACAGAGGTGTAGAAAGTCTTTAGCATGATGTAATAGTAAACACGTGACATTTCCTTCCGATGTTTCCTTGTAAACTGACAGCCCTCAATGGAAAACTCTTCTAAGCAGATGTTTGTAACTTTAGCATTGGTATTGCTTAGTCAAAAGTATGGTGGGTCTTTGTACATTCTTCACAGAGTGTCTTGCTCATGAGTCTTGACTTTATGGGCAATGTTTATGTTCGACATTACAAAGAAACTTTCTATGGGCTATAAGTTTTGACATTACTCACAGGATCTCCAAGTTAGAAAGCATTTAATGCATCAAACCCTCTCTGAGCTATACATTTTCTTTCCTTAATATTTTCATCTTTTTAAATACTAAAGAAATTATGGGAATGAATACAACTATAAAATGTGAAAAGGTTAAAAATAGTCAGGAATAGTCACACTTTCCAAGATGTGATATCCAATATGTCCAGAAATGTGCCTGAATGTGTTCAAATAAATATAAAAATAGTTACACGGGTCTTAGTCTGAAAATGGACTCCACAGATAGGAAAACTTAGAAAATATTTAAAGAAGACAAACGATTACAAAATTGAATGTATTGATTATCTGTTTACAAAAAGAGCTTTTTATGCCATTGTATTATGGTTCATGTTGAAAAGCATGCTCTGTCTCTAACATGTAAAGTCCGCATACTCGAGTATGCCGAGTCAGAGCTATGGAGGGAAACCACACTGAATTTTAACCTACTGATTGAGTTTTTTTTTAATTTTTTCTTGCCTTTAGTATTTAGTTTTTATTGTTATTTTTTTAAACATTTATTTATTTTTGAGACAGAGAGAGACAGAGCGTGAACGGGGGAGGGGCAGAGAGAGAGGGAGACACAGAGTTGGAAGCAGGCTCCAGGCTCTGAGCCATCGGCCCAGAGACCGACGCGGGGCTTGAACTCATGGACCGTGAGATCGTGACCTGAGCTGAAGTCGGACACTTAACCGACGGAGCCACCCAGGCGCCCCCGATTGAGTTTTTTAAGAAGACATGAAGAGTTGCTAAGTCCAGAGACTTTAATAATGATGATATTCAGATGGACACATACCTAAAATTAAGTTATCAGTTACGTATCATTGCACCCACGTATTGAACGTAGGAAATACAAGAGGGTAGAGTGAGGTTCTCAGAACAACGGGGAGAAGGGAGAAGGGATTCTCGAATTTTTACTATGGCCATTGAGACATACCTCAAAGAATGAGAAGAATTTCCATGAAATGAAGTCACAGAAGTGCCATGGGAATAAAACTGGACACACAGGGACTTCTCTTTTATACTGTGGAGGAATCTACACGTCATTTCACTCCAGTCCACTCTCACCCACGTTCCCTGCCTTTCTCTGCACTGAAGACAGGACAGCTGAAAGCCAACCCTCCAGATTCCTTGGGGATTTGGGGGGAAAACTTTTTCCTGCTTCGACAAGCACCAGGTCTTCCTCTTTCTTCAGCAGGAATCAGTCTCAGTGACAGCAGCATTCATGCCAGGATGAAGGAAAAGGCTGAGACATGCTAAGAAGCCATGTCCTGCAGCCAGTGGGCCATGGCCAGCCCCTGTCTCCCACCAGCTTTTATGTTGTACAACAAGTAGCAAAACAGTATACACTTCAACTTCTGCTTACTCAGGGTTCTGGCCTTGTAATCAAATATATCCTCTGACATAGTCCTGGTGAGAGAGACCTAGAGAGAGAGAGAGAGAGAAGAAAAGAGGAGGGAAGAGAGGAAGTAAGGAATGACAGTGTGTAATTTAGGATGTATCACACTAAGAATGTGACAGACCTGTGTAACGTAATCCTCATAAAACCCACTGAAGCCCCGTTTTCATCCCCATTTCACCAGTGGGGTAAGTGACTACCCATGAGGTGACCAATCTTGTCCATGTCATACACCTAAAATGCTGTGGCAGCTGGTCCACATGGTGAACTGCTTTGCCACATTGCCTTTGACTTAAAATGGAAGGAGCCCAAGGGTAGATTCTGCACAAAGGGTGGACACATGCTGGGGTAGAATATAGGGCTCGAAAAAAGAGGTTGGTTTGGCATCGTTTTTCCACAATGGCAGAGACTGTTCAAGGAAGTCTTCAAGGGAGGGGCCTGTGGCAAATGAAGAGGATTTCCAAAGGAACAATGGCACCCAAGGGTGCTGTTAGAGGTTAAAAGACAAAGTGATTTCACAGAGAAAGTGAATAAAAGACACACAGTGGGGAGGAAGCTCACAGGGTTCAAAGTCAACAGGATGATGTGAGCTACATCAGGATCTCCTCTCTCTGCGATAAATCCCACAGAGAAATGGGGGTTGTTTCGTCTCCTGGAACAGCACCATCCAGAGGAAATAGCTGTGATAAGGAAAGTGTTCTGTGCCTATGCTTCCTTACGCAGGAACCACAGGACACACATGGTCTTGAAATGTGGTTAGTGCAGCTGAGCGATTGAATTTTTAATTTAATTTAAAATTTAATTGAAATCACCACAGAAGGCTCATGGCTACTGTGTTAGGCAGCATGGAGTAAAACCACAGGACTACAGGGAGAGGTGAAGGGTATAGATTCACCTCAGTTTGATGTCTGCTCACAAAGAACATAAATCTCAAAATATAGACTGTTAGGACCTTGTCAGGAATTCAGTTTGGGGTTAGATGGTGTAGGGAAAACAGATGTTCCAGGCATTTTTTTTTTTTTGGTGCTATTGAAAGAAAATAAAATCCTCATTTCTTTCTTATCACGAACTTGTTTGATACATTTCTTTTCTTTTGTGTATTTTCAAGCTTACTTTCTGCTTGCTTTGTAAGTGTATTATGATTCTCCCATATAAAAAAAAAAACAAAAACAACAAAGGGCACTTGGATGATTCAGCCTGTGAAACGTCTGATTCTTGATTTCAGCTCAGGTCACGATCTCATGATCATGAGGTCAAGCCATACGCTAGAATCTGCGCTGACAGCCAGAAACCTGTTTGGTATTCTTTCTCTCCCCCTTTCTCTGCCCCTCCCCTGCTCCCATGTTCTTGCTCTCACTCTCTCTCTAAATAAATAAATAAACTTCACACAACAACAACGATCACCAATAATAATAACAAAACACTCTCTCTGCATTGTGTGTTTCTCCAGCTACCTTTCTCCTTCCTCACATTGTGAAACTTCTTGAAAGAGCACCACATCACAAGCATTTTCACATCCTTGTTCATCCTTTATTCATCCTCAGCCCTCTGATCTTGGCCATCTTGCTGAAAATCTGAGCATCCCATGGAAAATACCAATGTTGACAAATCCAAGGGCCCTCCTGAGTTTTAATCAAACCTGAGCTATGTGTCAGCATCAGCCCGTATTAAACACTCGCAGAAAATGTTTTCCCCAGTGGCTTCGGTAACACAATTAAGCTGGGTCTCTTTGTTCTTCCTCTCTGTCTCTCTGTTTTATAATTTTTTGTCAGCTCATTCTTCTACTTTTAAATGCTGAGGCTCCCCAGGATTCTCTTCTTAATGTTCTTGTCTTCTCCCACGGCAAACAGTCCCTGGTGTCTCTCATTGATTATAATAATCTCTAATAATACTAATACTTTACATCACCCACAGGTCCAAGCATTTTACAATTATTAATTTATTAAATTTTTATAATAATGCTATGACGTAGGTAGTGTTCTTGGCCCATTTTATAGATGAGAATACAGAGGCTCTCAGAGCTATTTCCTCAAGGTTAAATAGCGGGTTCAGTTATGGGGATGGAAATTAAATTCAACGGTGTAGCAAAAGGATCTGTTACTTACCCTCTGTACTGCACTGCCTGCATTATAAGTTCATTAATCCCTTGAATCTTCTTACTGTGGCAATATCTTGCACACATAGTTGGGTTCATGTATGTCCATCCAGATACCCCAATATGTCAGAAAAATACCTTCCTATGAACTCCAATATGCTGACTGCCTGCACGAAAGTTCCAGTGTTTTCTCAAAATGACCAAAGGCACAAGGAAGGTACTATCTCTCAGTCCAGCTCATCACCTCTGTATCAGAAGATGAATATCACCAGCCACCTGCGAGTGCAGGTCAGAAGCCAGGTCATTCTTCATTTTTCCAATTTTTTATTGTGGCAAAATACACCTAACATTAAATTTATCGTCTTCACTATTTTAAACGTATAGTTCAATGACCTTAAATACACTCATAATGTTGAACAAATATCACTCCCAACCATCCTCATAGCTCTTTGCCTCTTGTAAAGCTGGAACTCTATACCCATTAAACAATGACTCTCCATTTACCATACCCACCCTACCCCCCCCACCCAGTATCTGGCAACTATATTCTATTTTCTGTCCCTATAATTTTGACTACTCTATGCATCTTATATAAGTAAAATCATCAATCTCTTATTACAGTCATATTCAGATCTTCTATTTAGCCTTGAAGGCTTTGTGTTTCTAGGAATTTGTCAGGTGATCAGTGTTAACACTGTTTTCACACCCTATACCATCTCATCCTTTGTATCCTTCTGTGTTTTCCCATAGTTCAGGACTATATCATTTATCAGTAGAATTACTATTATATCCTCTCATTTGATCAACCCATCTCAACTCTACCCAGCCTCCTCCCCCAACACACACAAACACATACACACACAGATGAAACCCAGATTTAAAACTATGGCTAGGGGTGCCTGGGTGGCTCCATTGGTTGAGCGTCCAACTTCGGCTCAGGTCATGATCCCACGGTTTGTGAGTTCGAGCCCCACATAGGACTCTGTGCTGACAGCTCGGAACCTGGAGCCTGTTCCAGATTCTGTCTCCCTTTCTCTCTGCTCCTCCCCTGCTCACACCCTGTCTCTGTCTCTTTCAAAAATAAATAAACATGAAAAACAACAACAACAACAACTGTTGCTAGACTCATGTTTCTGAAATGCAAAACAGATTAACTTTTTCTTGTTTAAAACTCCTTAATGGGGGTGCCTGTGTGGCTCAATCCATTGAGCATCCAACTCTTAATTTTGGCTCAGGTCATGATCCCAGGGTTGTGGGATAAATAAATAAATCTCTTTAATTCTTTCCCATTGCACAGTATCAGGAATTTGCAAATGTTTTAGCATGCCAGGTGAACTTCACCATGGGCTCTTGCCTGTTGCTTCCACCTGGTCTCCTGAGCCATGCCCGTGTGCAGCTTCCTTTAGCTTCTGCTAGTTGCTCCCTAAGAACAACTTTGGCCTTTTCATCTTGGCATTTGTCATTCTTTTGCCTCAAAGTACTTTGCCTCTCTTGTACATCATCTTTGTCTGTCCCAGGAACTACTCTTTTGCACTCCCGCACACCATGCCTTTCAAAATTTACCTGCTGTGCTTCAGCATATAACTCTGTGTTTCCCCACTACGTTCAAGGGATGGGACTGTGTAACATTCTTTTTCCCCCCGACAGTGCTATACTGCATTGCCTAGTCCATGATGAATTCTCAGTAAATGTTTGATGAATGGCTGAATGAATGCAACTACACTTTCTTAGCACTGCCCCACCACTTAGGAATACCACAATGGAGAGAGACACATCCATGAAATTTACAATGAGAAGATAAGAATCACCAGCCTTACCTGTCACCCGTTGTTAACAGTCCTGAAACTCCTCTGTTGTAGGCATGCTTTTTCTCACATTTTGGGGAGAAAAATGCCACCCTGGAGATTATTCCTTCTTGGTGAAATGCCGCTGGCAATTCTTCAGGAGGAGAAGGGTGGGGCCCCAGGGGGCGGAAGGACCACACACAATCAGCAACAGTTGGAGATTTTCCTTCCAGCCTCATCCCTTACTGCACCCACTTCAAGAATGGCCTCAAGTCTGGCAGTTTTTTCTAAGACAGTTATTAGAAAACATGTGAAGAACCCAGAAAATGTATGATTTCTCATGAAAAAGACAATCTCTGTGCATTGTGTACAGCACAGTGAGTTAAGGAGGTATTTTCTATTCTTTGGAACAAAATGTTGGGAAATAAATGTGGGCTATGTTGATCTTTACAAGTAGTGAAAAAATAGAAAATGAAAAAAACAACAACAATTTGATGCAAAAACTTTACTGTGAACTGGAAGAATAAAGTCATGTACTTATTTCATGAATTGGAGCTCTTCTTAATTATTGATCAGCAACTATTTACAAAGCATACTTCTGCCTGTGTGGGCAACATACACATGAAGCTCAGTAATGTTAATACTACTACCAATAATGACAAAAGCGAATACAAGTTTACTATTTACCAGGCATTTTTCTAAGTGCTTTACATATTCTAACCAACAGCTCAGTAAATTAATCACTAGTATACAAAGGACTTTTCAAATAAATCACCTAGTTTAGGTAGTTTTTAATACTTATCCATTGTATGGATGGCCAAACCAAGGCCCTATGTGGTTAAGGTTCTTCCTCAAGATCCTGCAGCTAGTAAGTGTGAAAGCCAAAACTCCAGGGTATCTGAACCAGCATCACTGGATTCAAAAGAATTCTATGGGATGATGCTTCCAGGGTTGAACATAGCGCTTCACCTCCCTGTTCTCATGGGAGCTGAATCTGAAATTCTGCAACTTTGTGTGGACACGCATTTTTTTGTTTGTTTTTGGTTATTTTTTGTTTGTTTTTGTTTTTGTTTTTACCTATTCATTAAAGTGTTAGTCTTAATGTATGAAAGTACCTGACTACTATTATATATAAAGTTGTATATAATTCAATTCACAAGTATAGAAACATCCCTTAACTTCCTTAGCCCGAGTCAACCAATCTTGCTCCAGTGTGAAATCATCACATGCATGCCAAAAGTTTTTCTGTGCCTGTGTCTGGGTCTGATTTTAAGGAAAGAAAAGGAACGCATCCAGTCATCCATTGATCAGATATGGGGCTCCCACTATGTGCCTGGTATTGTGGTAAGGGTTAGGCAGAGAGATGGTCAATTGATAGAGGATAGACCAAGTGTGTGTGGCATCATCAAATCATCCATTTGCAGTTCTAGAATGAGCTGTACTCATTTCTTGCCACTCTTTTTGTGCTTATTTTTTCATGGATCTTAAATGGTTTTCTCATCACCTGACTCCATGAGAAACCTAAGCCACAAATATTCATGAGAAAAAAAGAATGTGATAGATTTGGGAAGACATGAGCATTAGAGAGCAATGGCAAGAAAAGGGAAGAAAGTCATTATGTACGGAAAATAACTAATTGCAAATATAAGAAATGTTTGGAGAAATATGAAGTCAGGTGAAGAATAAGAAAGAACATTAGGGTCACATATGGACCTATCATGTCTCTGTGGGGACAAGTATTTACATTGGTGCCCAGTTCCTGCTTAGAAGATAAGCCACACCTGGTAGTCCTAATGGCCCCTACAGATATGGGACCAGGTGATATCCTTAGTACCTGGGCCAGGCTAGACCTGGGTCATTTAGTCCAGCAACTAGTTGTAATATAACCAGGAAAAAAAAAAATCAGTTTCTTCTTGGGAAAAAAAATCTATTAAAAGACGCCTATCAAAAATCTACTGAAAGCATTACACTTTGAGAAATGTGCCAATGCATCAAGTATACAAGGAGAGAGGGGACAAGGGAAGCAGATATTTACAGAAGGGAGTGAGAGCACTGGAATGAGATAGACTAAAATGAAAGAAAACTATTTTGTTCAACTGGTTTGGTCTGTGTTTTTGTTTGAAATGGTGAGTGTGCTAAGAATTAGACCGGGGCTGCAGTGGGTTCAGGTAAAGGAATGAAGAAGACTGTGGACAGCCGGCAAACTGGACACTCAAAGCAAAGATAGGGTTGCAGAGGGAGATGCTTGTAAGGGAAGATGAGACCACATAGGGCGGTGCCTCAAAATCACTTCAATGTTTGAGTTTTCTATTCACATGCAAACAAACAAAATGTCAGAGTTCTGTTGCCTGATGAGCTTTGGAAGCCTCAAATCTAAGTGGGCAAGCATTAGACGCTCTGCATTCAATCACTGCCCACAAGTCTCTCTGACCTTCAAAACAAATAGTGCATTTCCAGAGATCTGGAGAGCAGAGGGAAAGCCTCTTGTGTTCCATCCGATATTATGCGAGAGGGTCAGCTATATGATGTCCGCTATCAAACAAAAGAGCCAGCTGCGTCAGTGTCATCCAAAATCAGAGACCTTTCCAGTTAGATGCCTCAGGGGTAAAAAAAAATGCACTGTTTATTTTCAATGAAAATAGAACTCAAGCTAGGAGAAAAAGCCCCTGGCCTTTCACTGTTTAGAGCCCCTAATAAAATAAATAAGTATTGCTTCCTAGTGTCATTCATATAAGGAAGTAGAGTCAAGGGATAAGTTTCAGGTGTGGGGAATGAGAACAATGGAAGAGGAAGTGAGGAGAAGAGGAATAAGAGAAAGAAGAGGAAGAAAAAGAATCATGGGGGGAGGGAAGGAACGTGGGTGGAGAAGAGAGAGAAGATTACAAAGAACGTTCCTTCCCGTGCTAAAATATTTTACATGTATTATCAAATATAGCCTCACAACTGCCCTGAGGGTAGGTTCCTATAATTATATGCATTTTAAAGAAGAGAAAGGCAAGGCTTCAAGAAGTTACATAAGTTATCCATCATCTCATACCAAGAGGTAGAGCCAAACCTCCAACCAAGTCAACCGGCCACCCAAGCCCATGCTTGCAAGATGAACTCAAAGACCAGGCAGAAGTTTCAAGCTATCTCCATTTATGCCCTGGCCTCCTAAGATAGGTAAGTAGGGGTAAACATTGAGCATACCAGTGTACCCAGAGAGGTGGCTTTCTTTTTTTCTTCTTTCTTTCTTTCTTTCTTTCTTTCTTTCTTTCTTTCTTTCTTTCTTTCTTTCTTTCTTTCTTCTTTTTCTTTCTTTCTTCTTTCTTTCTTTCTTTCTTTCTTTCTTTCTTTCTTTCTTTTCTTCTTTCTTTCTTTTTTCTTTCTTTCTTTCTCTTTCTTTCAGAAGTGGCTTTCATAACGGGTGAAAATTTGGAAAGATAAATTTTAATCAAGTATTTCACACACTATATGTGAATAGAGTCAGTTATGATTTTTAAAAAAATGCCCTCTTTTCTCCCAATCCCACCCAATTGTTTACTTAAAAGTGATGCAGTTATTTGAATTCTCACATAAAGAAGGGAGACATGTAGAAGCTCTCAAGGAAGCAAGAAAAGGAAGGAAGGAATTTTTACAGGAGAAAAAAATCACCTACTAGCTTAAAACTGAAAACAGAAAGAGCTACATTTCCAGTGGTTTCCAAGACAGGAGTCTCTGTTTCCCACTATTTGAGAATGATTAATGAATTGACCTCCTGTGTGCCACTTTGAAAACACACCAAATGTGCTTAGTTTGGCAGACCAGTGGAGGAAGAACTATTCATACAGAACAAAAAGGGCTGCTGTTTGCCAGTAGCTATTAACTTGTGGCTATATCAACACTTGTGCTGTTAACAATAATCTTATCCAAGAGTCTATTCTTGTAGAACCTCGAGGGTTGAAGAAATGTTTTATTGGCAGCATCCTAAGCCTATAAGTAGCAATATGTTTTGACAGAAGGAAGCTACACAATTCTCACCTAGTCTTGAGTTTGCTTTCTTATGAGATAGTCTGAGGCTGGAAATAAAAAGCATACTCCCCTCCCTTCTCCAAAGAAATAGATTTTGTACTCAAACCCTGATGTTCCAATTTCTTTTAAATTTTTCATTCCTCACAGATCCTTTAAACTTGTACCTTCTAGGCTTCTGAATCCAAACCTCCCACATGGATGCATTTTTCAACCTTTGCCTACAAGAGCGCTTGACAATATTGATGTGGTCTCAAGATTACATCTATTTCGTGACCAACTACTGTTGAAATTCCTCCTCTTGTTGTCATATGCTGGCTCTTAGTTTGGGGAGAAACTACAAACCTCTGCCTAAATTGAAAGTTTTTCGTCTTGAAACAATGCCCAGAGCTAGAAAAATGAAAATCGGGAGCAGTGGCAAACTAACTTTATAATAGAAAGTGGAAGAAATAGCCTAGGGCACAGGTAGAAAGATCTACGGGGAATTAATCATTTCTGTCTACTGCGGCCAGCGTGGAGTTTAAAGGCAAGAGGGTAAGTGTTAGGAGTGGGCAACAATGGGTCCTGGACAAGGAGTTGTTACGTGCGTCTGGCAATTTGTTGATTCTATATTCTGAGTATCTCTGTAGTTCCAAGTTTCACTCATTAGAACTTTTGTGTCTTTCATTCCACCCATTTATGCCACAAATATCCACTGAGTGTTTATAACTTACTGATAACTGTGCTAGGTACTGGGACCACAAAATACGGTGCCACAACTTCCGAGCCTCCAAGGAACCCATGTTCTGTGAATGGAGATATGAGCAGACTATAAGGGGTAATATACAAAAGCTATGCAGATGGGGTTGGCTCTGGGACCAAAGACTTAAGGCCCTCAACCTAAGAGAGGGGGCAGGGGGGATGAGAAAATTCAGTTCTGTTTAAGAAAGAAAGAATAGAAATCAAAGAAAACACTTCTAGGTATGAAGGAAGATCATGTAAGGTCAGAATTGTAAGAAATGCTGAATTAAATATAAGTGGTTCAGTAGAATTGGAATAAACCTGCCTGGATTAGTAATGAGAAGCTACCCATCATGAGATGTGTTGAAATGAAGGATGGTGGGGTGCCTGGGTGTCTTAGCTACTTCAGCGTCAAACTCTTGGTTTCGGCTCAGGTCATGATCTCAGGGTTGGTGAGTTCGAGCCCCGCCTCAGGCCCTGTACTCATAGTGCGGAGTCGGCCTGGGATTCTGTCTCCCTCTCTGCCCTTCCCCAACTCGTGTTCTCACTCACTCTCTCAAAAATAAATAAAACATTAACAAAAGAAAAAATAAAAATGAAAAAAAAAAAGAGGGCACCTGGGTGGCTCAGTTGATTAGGTGCTCGACTTTGGCTGAGGTCATGATCTCACGGTTCCTGGGTTTGAGCCCCACATCAGGCTCTGTGCTGACAGCTCAGAGCCTGGAGCCTGCTTCGGATTCAGCGTCCCCCTCTCTCTGCCCCTCCCCTAGTCACACTGTTCTCTCTCTCTCAAAAGTAAATAAACATTAAAAAAAAAAAAAAAAGAATGAAATGAAGGATGCCAAGAATGGAACTCAAAATATTCTAGGCTGAAATAATTGTTCCCTGTGGCTATTTAACATGAGGCATATTACTTGTGCTTAATTATTCATTCTGCAAGTATTTGTTTTGAGCATACTACGTGGCAGTTCTCAGTGATGGTCTAGTGATAAGGAGGGGATATGGGATAAGAGAAACATGATGGCGTTCTGAATCTTCCACACAAAAGAAGTGCTGAATTTTATAAATTATTGTCCCTAGCCCTACAGATGCTGCCGTCTTCTCCCTCATGAGTCCTTTAGTACTAGTCGCGGTGCGATTGCACAGGCAGGTATTTACTTTCTAAGAGCCCTGCCTATGGGACCCCACTGCATTTGAATGTAGCTGTCCCTCATGGATATGGCAAAGGAAGAAGGAGGCACAAGTTCAGGGTCACCGTGTTGACAGGCTGGTGCTTGTTCTGCCACATTAACTGTTCTTGGAAAAAATATTTCATTTCCACCTTAATTTTTTTTTAACTTGTCCAGTAAATGGATTGCACGTGACGCTTTTTAAGATTTAAAAAAATTTTTTTTCAACGTTTATTTATTTTTGGGACAGAGAGAGACAGAGCATGAACAGAACAGGGGAGGGGCAGAGAGAGAGGGAGACACTCACCTTAATTTTTTTTTAACTTGTCCAGTAAATGGATTGCACGTGACGCTTTTTAAGATTTAAAAAAATTTTTTTTCAACGTTTATTTATTTTTGGGACAGAGAGAGACAGAGCATGAACGGGGGAGGGGCAGAGAGAGAGGGAGACACAGAATCGGAAACAGGCTCCAGGCTCTGAGCCATCAGCCCAGAGCCTGACGCGGGGCTTGAACTCACGGAGTGCGAGATCGTGACCTGGCTGAAGTCAGACACTTAACCGACTGCGCCACCCAGGCGCCCCTGCTTTTTAAGACTTTAATTCAGCTCATAATTCCTAGGTACAGCAAAGAAAAACCCATGGATTTCATTTTTGTTTCAGTGACAAACTTTTTCTGACGAGTGAATATTTGTAGAGCGCTCAGCTTGATATTCAGATGATAATATAGATAACGAGTAAGACTTCTGGTGGAAAACCAACACTCACAAACATTTGCTGAGCACATATGAGGTATTAAAAAGACAGTATTCACGTGTATTAACTTTTCAATCCTCACTGCGATCATATGAGGAAGGCACTGCCGTCTCTAGTTTACAAATGAAATACCCAAGGCACAGAAAATTTCGGTATTTGTCCAAAGTAACAGCACTAATAAAAATAAGTTTGCCTGCAGACATTCTGGGCTTATCCTGTATGCTGTATCCCTGGCTTAGACCTGTTCTAGGACCAGGGTGCAGTTTGATAATGGGTAAAGCGTAAGGTGGGAAACAGAGGAAGGTAAAAATGAGAATAAGGTGAAGCCAGTTTATGGGGGCCCTGGATACTATGCTAAAGAAGATGGGCATGAGGATACATTCGAGGAAATGAGTTTGGGTATAAGAGAAACTACAGTAAAACAGCCATGACAAGTGGCGCCTGAGGAAATGCTGTCATTGCTAAGGACACGTGGAGATAATAAGGAGTAGTGGGGACTGTAGGGAAATGGAGAAGCTTCACATTTGGAAGATGACGTGGGGACAGCAAATCAGCCTGGCAGGAAAAGGTTACCCCGACGTTGCCAGTTTCTCTTTCTCAGGAAAAGCGGTGAACGTCAGATGTTAATTCTCCAAATTATTAAATGTTGACCCCTAGCACTGGTTTTTGTTTTTTCACACGATGGACCAAACGTAACAGGCCTATTGGCCAGATGCAGTCAGGGGTAGACAGACACCTGTGCCTTCAAAAACAGTTTATTAAAAAAAAAATGTTTTTCTCTGGAAAGCAATGTAAGCACATTAGCGTTTTAGAAAGATAAATCCAGTGGTATTACAGAAAATGTAGTTGAGAGGGGATGGCCAGTTAGAAGATTATTGCAGGAGGAAAAGGAAGAAAAAAGGCCTGAGCCGGTGGCAGGGAGAAAGGCAAGGCGTGGAAGCATTTTCTGGTAGAATTGATCCATTACATGTGGCTGGTGACAAGAAAGAAGGAATCAAGGCTAATTCAGGACTGTCAAGCTTTGTTGATTAGAAGGAAAGTAATATATTGATGGAGACAAGAAACATAAAAGGAAGAGCACATTTCTGGAGGAAAATAGTGAGTTCAATCTGAGAAATGTTCAAATAGAGTTTAGGAAGCATTCAAATAGTATCAACTCTGCTGGGCTTTCCTATTGTAAAGAATAATCATTCCTCAGATTCAGTCAGCTCCCATCCACTGATTACAATTGCTTCCTTGAAAACAACTAAGAATTTCAAGAATTGCGAAACACTGTACATTCCTCTGAGATTTAAGCACAAAATCAATTATCAGCGAGAATTAGTCACAACAGAATTGTAAACAGGATTCTTTTAGAAGAATTTGCTCATTGTTACTTTCCCGTAAGTTTTTATTGTAGTCTCTTGCATGTATGTTCTACCATCACGAACAGCAAATCTATCGAAGGGAGATGTGCTTGATATGGACAATTTGGTTAAAATAATCAACTTGGAAACCTTGGTTTTAGTTCAACGTTACTTCTCCAATAGGTACACCATCAAGTTTCTGGGAATTTGTATGATTTAATGATCATAATGTACATTTAACCAGTCAAGGCTACTGATCATAAAACTTTACTTGTTACAATTAACACATTTTAAAGGACTTTGTAATCAAATATAACAATAGATCTACGAATATTAATTAGGGACTAAGTTTATAATATTTATTTTTTTCTGGTTTCTGTGGACTTTGATTTATTTGCTTTAATTCCTTGGGGAAAAGGTGTGGATTACAGAAAGAGATAGAGAAGAGTATGTGTGTGTGTGTGTGTGTGTGTGTGTGTGTGTGCGCGCGCACGCGTGTGTGTGTATTCTAAATAGAGCTCAATCTAGTCTATAAAAAAAACCTGGAATAATATGAACTAAAACATATATGAGGGTCAGTGGAAAATAGGTAGGAAGGTAGTATCTTTTTTTTAAAATGTTTATTTATTTTTGAGAGAGACAGAGACAGAATGCAAGTGGGTTGGGGCAGAGTGAGAGGGAGACACAGAATCCAAAGCAGGCTCCAGGCTCTGAGCGGTCAGCACAGAGCCTGACACGGGGCACGAACTCATGCGCTGTGAGATCATGACCTGAGCCGAAGTCGGACGCTCAACCGACTGAGCCACCCAGGTGCCCCAGGAGGGTAGTATCTTAGAATGAGTATATACATATATACATAGAAAGATACAAGTACTTTTACTTATTCAATAAACATTTATATTTTATCCCACACGAAAGACATAGTGTTTGCTGGTGCTGAGAAACTCAGAGGGAAAAGAGTTTCTGGCTAGAAATAACTCACAGTCTGATAACAGATATATCACTAATTGCAATAGGAAGCAAAAAAAAAAAATGACAAAAAGGAAGAAGGACTCTTAAAGTTATAAAGTTGGTGAGTGACAAAGGAAGGTCTTTCTAACAAAGCCTAGTTCTGTATCAGGTTTCTGCCCTGCTGAGATATTCCTTAGTAACTTGAGGAACTTAAACCCGCGAGATTTCTCTGATTCTCCCAACTTTTACCCTGTTAGCACAGTTTAAGGAGCAGCTCTAGCTCCTGACCAATAAAACTGGAAGCTGTTCTAAAATCAACTCTGAAACAATATCAAGGACTATCCTATGGAACAGTATCACCATTCTCTAGGGTAAATGTGTTGCAATATTTATTTTTTCCAGATTTTTTATTTCAGGAGCAATCTTCTAAGGCTTGCTCTTTAAACCTACCATGTATCCCTTCATTGATGCAAGAGATTGTAACCCACTCACGGGTGACAATAGATACCTTTTTCTTCCTATACTGTAAACTGCACTGTATATGGTTGTAGCTAAATTAATATTCAGTCGGGACCACTTTAGTCTTCTTTTCTAGCCACATCATTTAGAGAACTCATGTATGAAGACTCAGGTATGAAGACTTTCCAGAAGCTCATCTCCTTCATGACTTTGTTTTCTTTACTGAGACCCCATCTGGGAAGACATGAACTGAAAAGACAGTACAGAACGGGGCTCACGGGGAGTGGCAGCCATGGGGCGGGGTCCTATAACTTGATCTTGCCTTTTGGTTGCATGTAGGATGCTCACCCTTTTACTCTGTACGGCACATATTCAGGACTTGACTTTGTCCTGATAAAATAGAAACATATGTATATTTTTAAAAAATAAATTACTGATTTAAATATTATTTATTTAATATCATTAAAAATTGTTTATTGAAATATTACATACATAAATATTCGATAAAATATTAAAATAGAATATTAAGAATTTATTTACATATCAGATATTTAAATATTATTCTTTAAAAATAAATATATTTTAAAAATAAAATGGAAAATATATATATATTAATTTTTTATTTTATGTGTTTATTTTGAGAGATAGAGTGAGAGACAAGAGTGAGTGGTAGAGGGGCAGAGAGAGAGGGAGAGAGGGAGAATTCCAAGCAGGTTCTGTGCTGTCAGCTCAGAGCCTGAAGCAGGCCTCAAACCCATGAACTGTGAGTTCATGACCTGGGCCAAAGTCAAGAGTTGGACGCTCAACCAGCTGGGCCACCCAGGCGCCCAGAAGTAAATATTTTCATAGTTAAGACACCAAGGTCGTTTAGGTGATTCTCCCAAAGCCATTCATTAACTAATGAATAAAGGACTTCAATTCAAATGCCATGGATCTTGATTCAAAGTCTAGTGATCTTTTCTTGATCTTTTCTTCCACTATTTCATGAAATATACAAATATCAACCTATTTAATCCTCATAAAAACCCTATGATAGGATCAGATTCCATCATGGCAGCACGACAGCTCCACTGACCTGCTCCCCAGTGAAGCTGGTGAAAATTATTTTTTAAAGTAATCATTTAAAACCCTATAATGTTGGTATCATTATTGTTATTCCTATTTTTACAAATGAGGAACTGAGGCACACAAAAGCTAACTAACTCACCCAAGGTCAAGTGTAAAAGCTTGGATTTGAGCCAGGTTTATTGGTTCCAGAGCATATCCTCGGGGTGGGAGGGGAGGATGATGGGAAATATATTTTAAATGATCTTATTCTGGGAGTGTCTGGATGGCTCAGCTGGTTAAGCATCTGGCTCTTGATTTCCGTTCAAGTCATGATCTCGGGATCGTGAGATCGAGTCCCACATGCGGCTCTGCACTGACATGGGGCTCTCCCTCTCTTTCTGCCCCTCCCCTGCTCACACATGTGCACTTGCACTCTGCCAAAATAAATAAATAAACATTTAAAATTTTTAGTTTACTCTAAATAAAAAAATGATATAACTGAGATATCATGTATCTCAGGCTTAGGGTTCACTCAGATGAAGGTGTCCAATCGTTGCTTCTGTGCTCATTGGCAGAGTCGCTCTGTGTAAATAACACCCTCTTTGAGTCTTGGTTTGCTCATTAGCAAAAGATAATAGGGATGATAAAGTGTCTTTCACTGGATGGCTGGAACAGCTAAAGAATACATGGGAACGTACTTAACACCTGAGACATGGCAAGCATTTAGTCAATGCTAATTTCTCTATCCATTAATCTCTTCCCTCATTTCTCCCTCTAAAGATTAAATGGAGTTTAATAAAGTTAATAAAGCTCACAAAATGGAGACTGTGTATAGGATAAGAACGTGAAATTCAAGAGTTGATGTCTCTGAACACTTAGCCAAGTGGTAGGATAGATATCGGTCACCAAAATAAAGGTAGGATAGATATTGGTCACCAAAATAAAAGGCAAGAGCAAAATTCAGGTTTCCAATATATTCTCCTAGTAACATGCCTCAGATCTCTTGAGATCCTAACACCCAAGGAGGATATAAAAGGGGCAGAGTTTGGACAAGCAGAGGACATATGAAAGAGTTTTGTTCATTTGTTGATTTATTTATTCATTCATTTGTTTGTTTGTTTATTTATTTTGAAGACAGAGGGACACTGCTTTATTGAAAGTTTACTTGCCTCCCTGGAGGGGTTCTTCCCTCTTCTGCTCATCTTAGGGAGAGAAGAGTCTGACACACCCCTTGGAGAGTTACAGCCTTTGTAGAGTGGGGGATACAGTGGATGGGGGTCTGGCCCTCATCCTAGAAGTCAAAGGAAGAAAGGAAACAGCCAGAGGAGAAGTGGCTGCAGGAAGAAAGGATGAACCTATATTCCAAGAGTTTGTCAAAGTAATGGATGTGTGAGTACTGCCCTTGAACCAGATGTGGGAGAGAGAGCTTCATAGGCTGTTTTTATTTCTGCCTTAGAAGAATCTTCAGCTTAATAGGTCTCTATCAGGGAGAGGTCTGTAAGTAGAGCTCTGAGAAACCAGAGGCTAAAATGAGAAATCACAAATATCCATGAATTGATTGTTGGAAGAACTTCGCAATGAAAAAAATAGTCGATTTTAATATATCTCAGAGGGCTGTCATAATAAGACCTTTTTGATGGGTGCCTGGGTGGCTCAGTCAGTTAAGCGTCTGACTCTTAATCTCAGCTCAAGTCACAATCTCGTGGTTCCTGGGTCCGAGCCCTGGGTTGAGGGTGCTGAAGGTGCCTGTTTGGGATTCTCTCTCTCTCTCCGCCCCTCCTCCACTTGCGGTGTGTGTGTGTGTGTGTGTGTGCGCACGCGTGTGTGTGTGTCTCAAAATAAATAAATAAATATACTTTTTTAAAAAAGACCTCCTTTGAAAGCAATACATTCTTTGCTCCCCTTATTACTCTCCTCTCCCCTCCCTCTGAACCTGAGAGTAGGGGAGCAAGTGATAGAAAAACAAAGGCAGCGACAACTACTTGGAGGAGGAAAGATGATTCCCTTTAGGATGAAAATTGAAGAAATTATTCATTGGACATTTTAAGGTACTTAACTGTTAGTTTGGTGGCTGTGTTTCATTTTGGTCTTTCGTTTTGTTTTTACTTTAAAGTAATCACGGTGTTAATGATTTCCAAGAGTGACTGTCAGAAGAATAAGCTCATCTCCTGATTTTTGTTCGATGGATAAGCAACCTGTATTGAAATATATTTTAATGAGACAAAGTGAAACAACTATACAATTGCATTTTGATCAAACCTCAAAAATCATGGTAGTTCAATATGTCAGGTTAATATACTTGCATACGAATACGCATTCTACTATTTTTTAAGTTTTTATTTTTTTGAGAAAGAGAAAGTGAGCAGGGGAGAGAGGCAGAGGCAAAGGGAGAGAGAATCTTGAGCCAAATCAAGAGTCTGCTGCTCAACTGACTCAGCCACCCAGGTTACCCCCACGTTCTACTCTTTATAGTTAATAACTTTGATGAAAGAAATAACAGAATTAGTCAATAATAAAAGATCACTTTTCTTCTCTTTTTTCTCCCTACAGTAAACTTCTATATTGGCAGATAGAGTTTACATTAATATCCTCAGGGCATTTTTTTAAATTTGTCTTACTATCTGCAATGCAAATATATCATTACAAATGTGTTGCAGTTCATAAGTTAGCAGATTATATTAGTTGCGGAATCAGCCGATCATGCCTAATTATTTAGTGTTTAATATGTGGGACAACTAGATCAAGACCACGCATAGCTTATGTTGTAATAGTGATCATGGTGTAGAAAGTATCAGCATGATCTAACAAATGGAAAACACAGTATCTTAATAAAAGAACAGACTACAAGTTGTAAGAAATAAGTTCTCACCTCTGACCAGTCAGTAGCAACTTTTGTGACCCTGGATCAATATGAAAAATGCCTCAGTTTTCCCATGGGTACATTAGGAGTGACACTGATTTAACTTCCTCAAGGTATTTTTTTTTTCTTTTTTCTTTTTATTGTTAAATTTTTTTTAAAGGAAGTTAGCTTTATCTATAACCAAGAGAAGTTTTCTGGGAAAAAACACAAAAATGTGTCAAAAGGAAAATGAAGTTAATCTCTTTTGTATGCTTTTCATTTGGGCGAATATGAAGGACAGCCCAAGTTTTGCTGGAAACATGAATCAAGATATCGTCTAAATATAATGGCCAGTTGGGAAAACTGTTTTATATTTATATAATAGTATCCAGAGCTATCAGCTAAAAGACACAATAATAGTAAAAACACAGATGACCTCTTTTACACTTTGATGGTAAAACTTACCAAGTAATCACAGAGTGAATTTTCTTAGTAAATAAGCCTTTTGTAGGTAATGTTCTTCCTGGAACTGTTATGTTGAATAAAATAAAATAAAATAAAATAAAATAAAATAAAATAAAATAATAAAATAAAATAAAACTTACATTGCCTGAAGAAACCTGTCCTGTCCTGGCATCCTGGATCTGGTAAAATGTAGATGTTGATTCCAATGGAATGTACCTATTGCATTTATACAAGTATCCAGGTGACAAGGATGTTGTTGACCTGTGCTCATTCGCTGAGTATCAGCATTTTCATTGCGAAGAAAATACCTGAGAAAAACTTTTGCACATGGACAGCAGGAGACTGGGTACACAAATATTCCTAGCACCATTGAACATATAAATATTTTAGCACCATTGGGCATATAAAATGAGAAAATAAAACAAATGTAAATTACCACAATAATAGACTAATAAATTTTTTGGTGTATTCACACAGTGGAAGAATATTCAGAAGTAATAATTAATGCTATGTTGATAACAACATAAATGCACTTTAGAAACAGAGCATAGAGCAAAATAAAACAACACAGAAGTTTGTTTAAAGAATAAAAGTATTATAAAACACCCGTAGTAATAAAAATAGACAGTTCATTGTATTAAAGACATAAATAGATAATAAAACTGGTTTTACCTAACTATATTATTTACTATATTTACTTACTATAAAAATATTTACTTACTATATTTATTTACATAAATTTTATATATTATGTATATTTTATTTATTTATATGTATTTTATACATTTTAAATTTATTTTAATATATTTTATAGTTAGTTACATTATATTTTATACTTTTATTTATTTTTATTTATTATATTTATTTATATTTTTTAGGGTTAACAAATGAAATGTATTCACTATTTTTATTTGACTGTATTTACTATACATGGTACACAGTATATTTGGTGGATGTTGAGGGAAGCATGAAATGAAATCAGACTGCATGGGTAGCTTAAATGTTTTCTAGAAAGTTCTATCACTTATATTAGGATGTGAGCTCATCATTGTATATCTAATTACTCTGCTTCATATCTTACTTATACATTGCCTACATTACTTTATATATGTATCTCATAGTAAAAGAAATGTAACAAAAGGTTAGGAAGAAATGACCTGAACTGGGAAAGAACAGCAGAGAGAGGAACAGATTGAAAGAGAAGTGTTACTTTTCACTTGATGTATTTTTGAATAACTTGATTACTTTCATCAAATATGCAATGTGATACAATGAAAGGGGAGGGTGGTGAATGCACTCTAAATTTCCTGGTTACACTGCACTCCCCCAGAAGGTGAGTGCAAATCCTTGTACAGGAGAAGCTTCCAATGAGAAGCCTATGGATCACATCATGCATGCAGATGATCTTTAGTTTGCTGGCCTCACATTTTATTGTTTGTTTGATTTCATTTAGAAGCAACTTTTCTAATGGGAAAATCGACACACAAAATATTTGGATTTCTAGCTCTCTTGGCCAACCAGTAATTCTGGCAAATACCAAGACTCTCTCCAGAAGCACATAGCAGCTAGCTCTCAGCTGGACTTTGGGAGCGGCTGTACCATTTTGATAAGTGTGTTTTCCAAGCTTCTACATTCTCTCCCTACCTCTAGCACATTAGCTGAATGCCTCTGTCAGCCTTTAATTTCACATTTTGCCCCACATCATAATGCTGTTTAAACAAAGCTTCAACTCAGGGGAAGGGTCACTCTTGGTGGGGGGGGGCTCTGAGGTTAGACTGGTTGGAATCCCAGGTCAGCCTTTTGCTCACAACCTACACCTGACTTGCACAATGTCATCAGCAAAACTCACTTTTCTCATTTGTGAGATGAAGGGCTAATGGTACCTTCCAGAGAATTCTGCCAGGTAAAACACTTTGCAGAGGGACTGGCCTATATATAGTAAGCTCTCAATAAATGTTGGCGAGCCCTCAATAAATATTAGTGGCTGCTGTTACTGTGTTTTCTGTAATCTTTTCAGTGAAAAGTGGCATGTGTATGCAAATTCTTAAAAGCATGTCATAATAAGAGGGAGGTCCCAGAACTTACTGGACATGGAAAATTTTTCCGGGGCACTTTGAGACAGAAGACAGTAAAAAATTAGCTTCAGCAAGATGAAGGAAATATTAAAATAGAAGAATTGTGGGTTGTAGTAGTGAAAGAAGAAAGAAAAACAAAAGCAAATGAAATATCAAGTGATGATTCAGAGGTATAGAAAGAAAAGAAAGAAAAGGCAGAGCCTCCTTAGAAGGAAGGAGAACACACACATTAGAGACTTAAATGTGCTGAAGGTTACAGAGGAAGGAAAGACAGGGCGTAAGAGAGGTAACAAATCCGTGGCTAAATAAGTAAAAGGAATGATGACCAAAAACACACAAAAAAGTCCATGCTAAGTGAAACTCAAGTCTGAACAACAACAACAACAACAACAACAACAACAAAAGAGGAGATTAGGGAGAAACATTATGCGTCATGAATCTGAGGGATCTGTGGTTTCTGAGGTTGCTTGGCTAGGGGAGAGGATGTTTGGTATAAAATGCTGGAGGACAAATAGGACATGTGAGCTTATCAGCTAAAAAGAGAACCACAAAAACAGGTATTTGAAACAGAAGCCTGAGTTAGAGCCTTTGGAGTCCAATGTCAATAAACTTGTTTTATTCAGAGTCTAAGAAATAGAGGTAACAATGAAGTAACAATGAAACAAAAGGGTAACAATATTGTGAGTCTAAGCAATAGAGGTAACAATGAAGTAACAACAACGCAAAAGAATGACAGGATTTGAAGCCATCGCATTAGCTGGACAGGGCACGGGGAGCCTCTGAGAGGCGCACCAAGCGTCAGTCTCATGATTATGGAGGTAAGTTGTGGGAAAAGGGAGGTTCAGCTGAATACACATGCTGCAGGCTCCTGCTTGTCCCTTGCCAATGGCACCAAGAAACACAAATGGGTAGGTTACTTAAGGATATATCTCCTTTCCTTAAAGAAGAACAATGTTCTCATTTGGACAGCATGTAAGATTCATGGAGGGGGAAAATGACAGGGCTAGAAATAACTAAAACTAAACAGGAGATGAAAATATATCAAATTAGTCTGAAGCAGATACAGAATTTAAGATATTTACATGTACACACCTGCATAAAGACTGGAAAAATACTTAACAAAGCGGGAGTCAGCGATGTTTAGGGCTGATGTATAAGAGAAAACAGAAAAGTTTGCCCTGTCAAATCATCACACCAATAGCTTCCCTAAAAGCTGGATAAACTGGAAAAGGTACTTGAAAGGCAAAGACACTCCTGCAGAGCAGGACGATGCTTCCACTACCGGAGGAAATATCACAGTGAGGAAAAACTTCCTTCCTTTGTCAGGACATCAGAGTCTAGTGGAGTGATAAAGACAATTCCAGAGGAAGTGCTCAAGAAGGAGAGAAGGCAGAAGAATTAATAGCAACCAAGCCATTTCCAGTTTCAAGTGCATTTAATGAGAGCAGCAGGGAGAAAACAAGGTTGAGACCGGAGCACAAATCCAAGAGCGAAATGATCATCTGTGTGGATAAGCTCAAAGAGAAGAAATGAAGGAAAGAACGCTGAGTCGAAAATACAGGCGCCCTTCACAAACTTCCTATTGTGTTCATAAAGAGAGTGTGCTGCGTTCAGAGAGTACGGTGGATGGGGCAAAAAGACGTAGACGAAGACGTTGAATAATTAAGCTTCCTCACATGGAAAGAGAGATTTTTTAAAGAAATGCGTGTGCATTCCCACCAGGACAGCCAAGCACGAAGAACTCATTGATTCGACGCGAGACCTCGCCACCTGGAAACCGGGCAACCGGTAAGCTGAAAAAGAGACGCGTCCCCAGGCTCCGTGGTCTGACCTTACACTGAACACCTTAGTTCAGTTAAAGAAATGCTTTGAGCAAAAATGAAACAGCTAATACACCAAAAGAAGAGTCTTCTGATGATATTTTTGAAGGCTGCTTGGGAAGATATCAGAAACCAGAACTGGCAAACATCAGTGTGGCTGATGAAAATGGTTTTACTGGAAAAGATGCTAGTGTAACAAAAGATATGATAAAGCCCATGCCGTTCTGGGTCACAAGGTATCTGGTGTCACGACAAAGGCGAGCATCGCTAACGTTATTTCACACCGCTCAGGTCAAGGACATCTTGCAGGAAGATGGCATATCGGTTAAGTTTGGAATGCAGGGGAGTAGGTTATATATCAGGTCCCTTTCACCATGGAAAGATGGAATATAAATTAAATTGATAAGGGACTGAAGTGAAGCTGTTTTTTATGTACTTCTATGTGAAATCTTCAGAATTTTTCCGGGGGGGGGGGTGGGAAACGTCGAATTTTAGAGAAAATACATGTAAAGATGAAATGCTAAGCTGGATGGGCCTTGTCATATCTTATGCAGCTGAGATCATTTGGGAAATAATGAAAGAAAAGGAGATAAGGAAATGTAAAATATGTGGCAAGATCACAACAAAATATGGAGACAGGGCAGCACAATAAAAGGAGAGAGAAGAAAGTTTTATTGAGGCTGCATAGGGTGACAGATGATCTGGGTGCCTTCTATTATTCAAATTTCACAACTAAATTATAAACAATAGCATCCTCTCATTTTACAAGTTGGATACCCAAGAATTAGGTAGGTTAAATAACTCGTCCAAGGTCACACAGCAAGCAAATGTAGAGCTAAAATTCAATTCACTGTCTGTCTTACTCCTAAGCTTTTATCTACACACCATTGCCTTTCAAAACAAAGACATAAAAGTGAGAAATAAAGGGAAATACAATTACATTGAAGCTGTATAGTTGAAGGATGGGTGTATTGTCTATAGAGCAGGAGGCTGCAACAAATAAAAAAAGGAAAAGAAAAAAAAAACCTGTTGGCATGATTTCCACTCATCATTTAAAGAGAATCCTGTACAATATCACACAAAGGTGTGTCTGAGCACCTGAATCCTCGGGAGCTGAGCTTGGGTCAAACACCCATGCCAATAGCACAGAGCTGCGACTTGGGGCCTGAATTCTTGTTAGGGAAAGAGTTATTTCTGAATAATACATAATTAAAATAGATTAAGTGTTACTTGACTTTTCTCTTGCTGCTATTCAAGTATATCATAGCCACTCTATATAATTAAAGGATCTAATATCCTTAAACTATGACATTGAGCACCGTCCTGCCACAAAGATCACCCTGGGAATGGTATACCTGGAATGTTGTCATTCCTTGAGGGATCCTGGAAGGTCACATTAGAGGATTTGCCTGAGGGCACAATCCTTTTCCTTTCCCTTGAAAAAATGGTGCCTGTACTTTGATGGTAAAGGCATACTATCATTTTAAGTGCCAGGGCGAAGTAATTGAATGGCAAAAATAATAAAATGAAGCTTACATAGAATTAATTTTAAAATATATTTTAGCAAATAAATTAACAGATACTGTAGACATGATGCTACTTTTGCAAAGTTGTACTTTTGTAACATTTTTATGCCTACAATAAAATAAAATTTTGCAGGAACACAGTAGTGAGTTGCATGAAAATATTATAAAGCGATGTTTTTTCTTTTTGGGTTTCCTGATTTTTCTATGGTAAAAATGCAAGAAATATATATATACATATAAACATACATGTATATACACACATATATGTGTGTATATATATATATATATTTATAAATCTGTTAATATATTTATATTAACTTGACAGCATGGATCAAAAGTAAATACTAATGTCAAATCACTTTTACAGGCAGAAATTAGACTAAATGAAGTTGACTTTAAGTGATTTTTATAACATAGAAAGTTTTTGGAAGTGATCAACCCAGAATCTATGGCAATTTAGACATCAGTTAATACCTCAAGAAAAGACTATTGTAAACACATTAAGAATGTAAATAGTTATATGAACCAGAGCTAAAATTGTCTAAAGTATTAAACATCGCTATTACAATAAATTATTATATTAATATTTATAATTATATTAATGCATTAATAATCATAATCACCAATGTTTACCCAGTTTGCCATATACCGGACAGTTTTCTAAGGTGTCTTATATCACTTAACTTTTTGAAGATGATGTGATGTAGATGCTGTATCGTTCAAGTTTCTCTGACCAAGAGGCTTAAGCAACACTAAATGTTTTGATAACATCCAGGTAAATTAACAATAAGTTCTTAAAGCAATGCCTTGTAAGCACATTGAAATAAATTAGGCAAGACTGATGTTTCCTAAACCCTATTGTTCATTCATCAGCAATCCTGATGATCTTGAAAATAATTTTTTTACTGTGCATCTGAGGCAAATCAATATTTCTCCTCTCACTTTTGAAACAGAGAGCTCATCGCTCCCAGTCACCATGCTATAAAATATGTTCACCTGATCAGAGTCTTCTGGAGCTAAGGTCGCAAAATTCCAGAGGTGGAATGAGGAGCAAACATTGTTAAAATATTTCTAAGGAACTTTTGCAACTACTGAGATATGCCTGTTGTCTCAGTTCAGGTTGCTATGACTACATTCCATAAAGCAGTGGCTTATCAACAACAGAAATTCACTTCTCATAGTTCTGGAGGCTAGAAGTCTGAGATCAAGGTGCCAGTCTGGTAGAGACTTGGCGAGGACCCCCTTCTAGTTTGCAGGCAGCTGACTTCCCGGATGCACACTTAGGGGCAAAAAGAGCTAGCTACCTCTCTGACCTCTTATAAGGGCAATTCTCCCATCTTGAGGACTCCACCATCATGACCTCTCTCCCAAAGCTTCCACCTCCTAATACAGATCACGTTAGGGGTATAGGATTTCAACCTAAGAATTTTGGGGGGACCCAGACATTCCGTCCACTGTAACTCCTGAGTTTGTATAGCAGATCAAAAATAAAAAGTCAATGGGGTCCATATCTTCACTTTGCAGTGTAACCCAATTGCCTTTCTATGTGCCACCGGAAGGGAGATGTTCATGTTTGATTTTTAGTTTTGACTCCACGTCTTGTCAATATCTGATATCTGTCCCGGAATACCAATGCATTCACATTTCTCTTCCTACTTTTTCCCTACCTCCCCTTCTGTATCTCTGCAATTCATGAGGGAATGGTGACCATGGCAGGAAGTACATTTGCCATCTTGGGCCTTGTATTAAAGTGCTTAGGTTTAATTTATATTTCCACACCTGGTATTTAGTGGTCATCTTCATGGTAGTGGGATCAAGTATTTGAACATGAAGAGGATTAATTTCCTCTTTCAAAAGATCAACAAGTACATTGGGGAAAAAAGACTACCTCCCCTCTTCCATGGAGCTGACATTCTATTGATACAGGCAAAAAATAAATAAACAAATGGAAAAATAAATGAATATGATAAGAGGTCAGAGAGTGATAAGAACTGCGTAGAAAAAATTTAGAAGGGTAAGGTTGTAAAATGTTAAGATGCAATAAAAGTGCTATATTAAAGAAAAGAGTCTTCCACAGGAAGTTGATATTGGAGTTGAAACATGAAGTAAGAAAGTACATGAACCAAAAACCTTGGGAAGAGTGTTCCAGACAGAAAAGAACAGAAGCTGAGAGGGAGGAGGGCATCCGTGAGGATTGGGGTTTGCTTGATAGTTGGCATGAGCCAGACTCCTGGGATAAGGAGCCTTCTGTACCTGGAGCACTCAGGACTTTTTCATCCCCAAACCCCCTTACCAGTTCCGTAGAAATCCCAAGATCCCGAGAGACCAGGCTGCATGTGGGAGGAGTGGTCCCGGCAGCAGAGGATGCTGCCATCCTCTGAGCTTCCCATGATGCTCAAGGAATTCCAGTCCATCCTCTTCCTGCCCCTCCATCTGGACCCGCACTTACCTCCCCTTGCACCCCACACACCCAAAATCCACAAAAGGAATGCTGTGGCTTCCAGCTGTGTCTTGTTTGCCTACTGGGGGACCCCATACTGTACGCAGCCAGCCCAAGACAGCAATGGGTTTGGGTTACTTTCAAAAGGCATGACGGTCATCGTGCACAGAGCAATGTAATAAGGAGGAGGAAGGAAGAAGGTGAGGAACAAGAAATAGCTATTTGTTCATGTAGGCATTGATAGCACACGGTGCTTTGATTTCATTTTGAGCATGATGGAGACCATTGACAACTTTTGAGTAAGAGAGTGAAATCGTCTAATGTACATTATCAAATGTCACCCCAACTGGTATTTGGGGAACTGACTGGAGGCAGGGAAATCTGTCAGTAGTGTATTTCAGTCCAGGTGAAAGAAGTCTGTGGCTCAGTCCAAGTGTTAACAGAATAGATGCTCTGACATGGTCAGATTCTGTGTGTACCTGCTTGTACAGTGAAAATAGCATCCACCAGAATCATTAATGGATTACATGAAGAAGAAGGGAGAGATAAAAAGAAGTCAAAGATTCCTCCAAGGTTTGGGGTCTGAATATTAAATGTTGGGTCTGTGGACTAAGATGGGGAAGAAAGGATGCCATTGGGCTCAGGAGTTCCAAGCTGGACATGCTGAGTTCAAGTGCCAGTTAGACATTCAAGGAGAAGAGACAGGGGGCTACATACGCCAGCACCCATGGGCCAATCAGGGTAGGGATCAACACATGGGAGTCGTGAGCACTGAGATCAGTGTAAGTTCATGACTCCGGATGAGATCACCTGGGGAGGAGTATATATATTAATAAGAGTAGAAAACTTGCTCAGGCCTGTTGCTCTATGACAAAAGGTGTGATTCTTTACCTGAAAGTTATAGACAGCATCAATCTGACAATGGGGTCATGATTGGTAGAATATAATATACATGTTACTATAAAGAAATAAGAATATTAACGTTACTGTGGTTATCCCACAGCCTCCCTGAAAAAGCAATCATTTTTTTTTTTTAGTACAAATTTAAGTGTGAATATCTTAATGTCCCACAACGTATGAGTCATTTTCACCGCTGAACTCAGTTAATCTTGAGAGGCTGGCAGATTCACTTGTAAAAACTGGTAACACAATTGGGAAGAAAAACTGCTCTTTTGAGTAAATGCTTTATAAGGGCAATTAAAGCAGAAAGATGTGTTTATGGGCTTTCACCCTTCAAAATGGCTATAGATCAAGTTTATTAAAAATGTAATTTGGAAGAGAAGCTGGCAATACAGTAATAAAAATAAAAATGAAACTAATTTATCTTAGAAGTCTGTGGTGGTTTGAGCCCTAACCAACCCAAAGATTTTGTTAGTCAAACACAAGTTGGGATTGAAAACTGCTTTATAATCCCAAAGCATTTTTGGATAAGAACGTAGCTGTTGTATATATGGTCACATGATGGATTCATTCTCACAGTTTACAACAGAAAATATAGGTATAACTTATGTGTGTCTAAAACTTAATAAGAACAATGTTTAGGGGCTCTTTTTTTTAATCTATACATAGAATCTGGTAAGAAAAACAAATCTACTATTCACATGTATATGCATCCAAGGGGTTGAAAGAGGCAGTCTTTGTCACATATATTTAAATCAACATTTTTACCTCTTTTTGCAGCTACTCTTTTCTTAAGCAGATGTTTTTGAAAGACAAAAGCGAATACCTTTTAAGTTTAACAGGACGTTCAAGATATCACATGCTGTGAGAAATCAAATAATACTTTTTCTCCTAAAAACATACTTTTTAAAGATTAATTCTATTTATTTTATTTTTTTACATGTATTTATTTTTGAGAGACAGAGAGAGACAGCATGAGCAGGGGAGGGGCAGAGAGAGAGGGAGACACAGAATCTGAAACAGGCTCCTGGCTCTGAGCTGTCAGCACAGAGCCCTATGCGGGGCTTGAACCCACAAACCGTGAGATCATGACCTGAGCCGAAGTCAGACGCTTAACCGACTGAGCCACCCAGGCACCCCAATTCTATTTTTTTAATGTGTGACATGTTTTCAGTGCAAAAATCATGTCCAAATGGGTTGTTTCCTCAGAAAGTATCTTTTCTGACCACATTCCAGTTATTTTGATATCTTATAATGAAATGAATTAACTGAAAGTCTGTCCAACTTTGTTTTTAAATTTTTTTTTAATGTTTATTTATTTTTCAGAGAGAGAGAGAGAGACAGAGACAGAAACCGAGTGCAAGCAGGGGAGGGGCAGAGAAGAGGGAGACACAGAATCCAAAGCAGGTTTCAGGCTCTGAACTGTCAGCACAGAGCCCGAGGCAGGGCTCGAACTCACGAACCATGAGATCATGACCTGGGTCAAAGTCGGACACTCAACCGACGGATCCACCCAGGTGCCACAAGCCTGTCCAACTTTGGACAAAGTCCCTCCCCAGTAGAGAACTAGGTAGCCTGCAGACAAGCCTCAATGTTACTGTGTTCAAATAAAGATTGTTCTGAAGTGTTTGTGGGTACAGACAGGAAATAGCTGGGCCCCAAATGGGATTAGCTGAACAGACCATCTGCAGGGGAAGGATGATTCTAGCAGGATGGCAGCACGGTCCACAGTGTCTTCCTGGCCTTGGCTTTAGCTTCTGTGTCCCCAGGATCGGGCAATGTTCTGAAATGTAAATCCCCCCATTTCCTTTTATGCCTCTTCCCAACGTTCCCAAAGATTACACTTCACCTTTAGATCTAAAAGGTTGATCTTTATCTTCGGTTCATTCAACACAGGAAAATGATAATTAAGAGCACACAGAGCAAATAACGATTTCAGGGTGCTTATTATCATATTAGCCTACCTGCAAGGCGATCTCAGAATAAGAAACGAAAGGTATTTATTTTAGCAGACTTTTAAAAGTCTGTAACTCCATTGTATTTAAAATCATTAGAGGAGGGGTTCCTGGCTGGTTCAGTCTGTTGAGTGTCTGACTTTGGCTCAGGTCGTGATCTCACAGTTTCTGAGTTCAAGCCCCGCATCGGGCTCTATGCTGACAGCTCAGGACCTGGAGCCTGCTTTGGATTTGATGTCTCCCTCTCTCTGCCCCACCTCCACTCACACTCGGTCAATCTCTCTCTCAGAAATAAATATTAAAAATTTTAAATCATTAAAGGATAGTTAATGTCTTCACTAACCAGATCATCTTGATATTAGCCTGAATTATCTAGTAAGAATTATTTTTGAAAACTGTGTTTGCTTATTCATTACAGTTGTAAAACACCATCCACTTATATCAAGTATTCATAAGTACAAGTCTTGAGTGATAGTTATTTAGAAAAAATAATATCCAAAATATCTGCCTCTTGCCAATTTAATATTAGTCCATACCACACAAAAAATAAAGTATGAAATACGTTTCTAATAGATAATTCCCCAAATAGCACTTCCTAGGCACATAGGATAAGAACCCAAAACATCCATTCTGTGTGGTTTTCTTAGTTCAGAAAGAGGCTATCACCATGAAACAAACAAGAATCGTCCTCTATGCATAAATATTTGCTATTTTGCCATTAGAATTAGTGGAAGGACATTTTAAAAGAAACAAATACCCAGGTCTCCAGTCCACTTTATATTTTCAGCTATGAAAATATAAAATAAAATCAGAAGGTTTTTATGTGATCAAATAATTTTCCATTTCTGGTCAAAGGAGAGGAATAGCTGATTTTCTGTGTGAATATATTTCACCAATGTCTATATAGAATGTGACAGTTACCTACTGCACAAACTGTATCCTTTTAGAAATGCAGTAAATTTAAAGCTTTTTATGAGGCTGTGTGAGGCTGTGTGAGAGCTAGAAAAATGGCATGTGGAAAAGGAGTTCATTTAAACTTCAGAGTCTGGCTGACGGTGTAAACCACGTCTTTGCCTGGAAGCATAGATCTACCTAAACGAGGATGGGCTAGTGATGTGTTCATGAGGAAACACAATGGAGCCTCCTGTCTGCTAAATAAATATTTAGCGTGTAATTTACACCAAGGGTAAATTACATCAAGAATAGTAATTGCTATAAGTTTCGTTCTTCATACTAATATAAACATGTCCAAACACATTTTATATTAAAGGGCAGTTACAAATTTTTTATTAAATGGTTAATCCTTCTCTCTCTGGTTTTCTTCTATAGATATAGAGATATAGATGTAAATAGATGCATTATAGACAGAGATATAAATGCATCATAGATAAGTCATGGAGGTATAGGTATAGATTGATCTATAATAGATCATAGATATGTAGGTATAGATAGCTAGATGTCTGACAGATAGAATGTAGATACATAGACCACAGTTATTAGAACTGTGATAGAGAGATCATAGATAGATTTAGATAATCTAGGATAGATCATAAATCCATGACAGATCATAGATAAGTGATAGATAAATCTATGATAGGGCGCCTGGGTGGCGCAGTCGGTTAAGCGTCCGACTTCAGCCAGGTCACGATCTCGCGGTCCGTGAGTTCGAGCCCCGTCAGGCTCTGGGCTGATGGCTCAGAGCCTGGAGCCTGTTTCCGATTCTGTGTCTCCCTCTCTCTCTGCCCCTCCCCCGTTCATGCTCTGTCTCTCTCTGTCCCAAAAATAAATAAAAACGTTGATAAATCTATGATAGGTCTAAACATATGATCCACGTATACCTATATATGTATAGGAGAGAGAGAGAGAGATCAGGATTAACCATTTTTTTCTGTGAAGAGCCAAAAAGTTCACATTTTAGGTTTTACTGGCCACATGGCCTCTGTTGTAATTATTCAATCGTTTTGTGTTATAGCACAAAAGTTGTAAACAATGTGTACATAAATGAGCACAACTGTGTTCCCATAAAATCTTACTTATGGACAGTGAAAATAGAATTTCATGGAATTTTCATGTCATGAAATATTCTTTTATTATCAATCATCTAAATTGTAGAAACTATTCTTAGCTAGAGGTCCATACAGAAAGAGTCCTCAGGACATATTAGCCTACAAGGCTGTAAGTTTGTAACTTTCAAAATATATAAAATAACCATTTTTTTTTTAATTTCAAAGAACTCTACAGCCCATGTGGCCCATATCATCTTATTGTGATCTGCAACCATCTCTTCAATAAATACTAACTCTAGATAAGAAAATGAAAGTAGTTTCAAAGCCGAGGACTTTTTAAAAAGAAAATGTAATTTTATTGCACAAATTGGAACACAGCCAAGATAGAAAAACTCACACCTCTACTTTAAAAGAAAGTGCACAGCAAGAATATGTCTCAGCTAAACGTTTCACTACATGTAAGTTAAGATGTATAATTAGTCAAAATAAAATTCCAGTATTTTCACAGTGTTGCAAACACAGTACAATATTAATTTTCACATCATATTTTATATGCAAACAAATTGGCTTTGTCTAAAAAAAAAGTGTTGCTTTCCTCAGAAAAGCTGTCTTTGATAATAAGAATTCCACTGAAAAATGAAACTTTCCATATGTGACAGATTTTGGGAATATGAATCGAAGAGAAATGAAGGCTTCTCTCTGAAATACATGATTCTACAGATGGAACTTCTTAAATTCATGTTCAAAATCTGAACGCCCCAATCCATCCGTTTATGCAGAGAACAAATGGATAAATAAACAAATGGTTTTTGTGTGTCTGTTTGTTTGCTTTTAAGATTTCATTGGGCATCCAGGTCCTTGATATAGTGGACATAGGAAGTTAATTTTTCCCTTAAATGCAGTAAAAATTCCCAATCAGAAAGATGGATTTGTCAAGTGACTGCTTCATGGAAGTACAATGAATTTGGTTTCTATCCAATCTTGATGTTCAGAATGGTGCTGATGTTTGCTTGATTGTTCCCATGCGTGTTTGTTGTCGGTGGAGACTTAAAAGAGTCGAGAACTGATACCCGCGCCCTCACCTGAGTCATTTCTCTTTGCCACTCGGAGATAGAAATGGGCCAATTGAATGCACAGCTCCCTTGGGAACCTAGTCTCCAGACTACAATCATAGACACATATCAAACATTTCCTTTCGTGACACCAGAGGAATTTCAGAACAACAACAACAATACAAAACCAAAGAAACCTCTGAGCGGACTGGACTTCATCTTTTCCTTTACTCTCCTGTTACAAAAGCAATCAAGTAAAAACAACCATCTCTCATTGGATGAGGAAGCGAACATCATTTTGTAACAAATCTATACAAGAACAGGAAGAGAGAACTGCTCAAAAAAACAGTGTGAAACCGTATGTGTAGATTGTGGTTTATTTTATTTTATCATTTATTTATTTATTTATTTATTTATTTATTTATTTATTTATTCATTTATTTTGAGAGAAAGATAGAGCACATGCACACGAATGGGGAAGGGGAAGAGAGAGAGAGACAGACAGAGAGAGAGAGAGAGAGAGAGAACCCCAAGCAGGCTCTGCACTGTCAGTGAGAAGCCTGACTCCAGGCTCGAACCCACAAGCTGCCACAATGACCTAAAGCAAGAGTCAGATGCTCAACTGAATGAGCCACCATAGCCTGTGTTTTAAAAATAAATGGATTGTGTGATTAGGACAAGCACTTTCCCTCACCGTAAAAAGGGTAATCCCTTTTTTGAGTTTATTGGCTGGGTATTTATCTTTAAAAGATAAGAAAATACAGTTCACAGAGGAAGAGACTTGCTCTCTCATGAGCATCTTTGAATATCTAAGTTTGCCATGATAAGCTCTGGGATCAATTATTTCCTTCTAAACAATGTTCTGATACGACTCACAAAAGTGCATATATAACAATATAAATATGAAAGAGATGAAAAGCAAGACCAAGAGAAACTAAAATTGTGCAACGTATTGGTAAGCATCTAACATCAATTTGGTCTGCGAGTGGTTAGATTAAAATTTTCCGGTAAAATCGGCAACTTCATGGGGAAGTTCCTGCTTGTACTAGTGAGCCAGGACTCCTCTCTTCATACTGATTTTCACAGAATTACTTGGCAAATGCATTGTCTTGTTTGCTCTGTGACATTCATAGCAGTCTTAAATACCACCTCCTAACTGACTACAAGTTGATGTAGAAAATGATCTTAGAAAAAGGCTCTGGCCAAGAAATTTCATCAGAACATCACTGAAATTTAAAGAGCCCATTATGATATAAGTGGTGATATAACACACCTAGAAACATCTTTACCAATATCACAGAGTCCAAATATATACTTGCTGGTCAATCTCCAGGTAAATTCAGATAAAGAAATCCCAGCTTGGCCTAGGAAGTGTACGTACTCTTTCTAGAATAAAGGCTGCATCATGTGATTTTGTAAGCAAAATCGGAATAGTAAATAACAACAAAAATATTAATAATTTACTACACAAATATGTATTATTCAATACCTATTATATTTTCATCAACATGAATCATAAGACTTACAATAATTACATTATAATTGATGGATTTTTAGGAGGGCTATGTGAATGCTATTTCTCTTTGTTGGGTGTTGGCCCTGATTATGGTGTCTTCCACAGTATTTCACCATGGTCTTGTCATTATAACTCTTGAACCATCCATGAATTGCTTAAGAAGTGATAATGATGACATTGTTATGGGTGTTGCTAGAAGCCCTGTTGGGAACGTGCCTTCTTAGAGGGGGATTCATCCATTATTACAGTAGAAATCGGTATTTACAGACCCATTTCTGATCGAATGAATGTTGTCAGCAGATGGAAGCAAGGTTGACAAAACCAGACCCACATGCCCTTGGGTCTCACATGTCAGAACCCACAAAGCGAACTCCCAACTTCCAGCGTCTTTGTCTCTTGTCCCGCCACAGGTACCCATTCTGTCTATGGCGGTACCAGGAGAGGAAAGTCCCCAGATCAGCTTTCATCCAGTGACTGACAGGAGTAGGTGCTAGGCAGCAACGGCCGTCTCGCCCCTCGATTGGAACGACGCTGAGTGTCACATGATGCATTGACTCCTAGGGAATCCTGTCAGGGCTAAATTGCCATCCACCTTGTTGGGAGTTTTCTTTATAACACACGTTTTCTTGGCTTTCCCCAACCTTCTTTTGCTTGTTCTACTTGCTCATGTCAATATGCAGTATTTCCAGGACCACGTTCCAAATAAACAACTTGCGTTTGAATCCTTTGTTTCTGGATCTGTTTTGTAACTTGGTTCTCCCATTTATAAAGTACCCAACTCCCGCCAACCATCTTGCTGTTAGCGAATGCTGTGCTAATATAAAAAAGAAAAAACAGAGTCTTTGCCATTATTAATCTTGTTTAAACTTTATGGCAGCCATTGATTAAAGATTGTGTGATGAAATGCAGTAACATGCAGGATCATTGTTTAAATTAGAGTCTGTACTCCCTAGCCCTAAATATTTTTCCACCTTGCTTCTATACTCTGAAACCATTTAATAGACCTCAAATGAGAATTTTGATTCCTTCTACCGCTCAGAAGGGATGGTGTTAAAGGACATACTATCTATTAAAATATATGGCCTATATTAAATCCTTAAGTTATTCTGGCACTGGGATCACCAAATAATTATCATTGCTCCAGCACTATTCTGAGAATTTCCATTAATTCTTTAATTTTCCAAGACTTTAGGGAGCCCTTGATTTCTGCTATTCCACATGTAACCCTAGCCATGGGTCTGCTGATTCTGGCACTATTATAAGATGAGCTCAGAGAGTCAGAAAGTCCTAAAACATGTGGATAGGCTAAGTACTTGAGTGAATGAGAAAAATGTGAAATGTAAAAATATATGTATGCTAACATATTCTACAGCATCCACCCTCCTGGCATTCACCTCATCCCCGTGGAGATAATAATGCACCTGCCAAGTGCAAGACATCAGCTTCATGGAAGCACTCACTTTCAACTACAATCAGCCTGAGACTCAAACCTGAACTAGCAGTACCACCAACTACTGGCAAAAAACAAAACAAAACAAAACAAAAAACCAGCAACAACAATAACAAAGCCAAGAAAACAACATCAAACACCAACAACACAAAGAGATTCCCAAGTTAGATAAGATTTTCTAAAATATCAGACAGGTAGTCTTTTCCAAATCTGGAGTGATGCATGCATTCGGTTACTTCGAAGACGTTTTCATTACCATTTTTACTTTGCTTTAACTTACTTTATCTTTGTTTACAAACAGAATCAGAAAACTGGGTAAAACATTCTGAAGGACACTTTCCTCACGCACCATGAGTCATAATATTCATGAACGATGAATAAAAAGAAATTATTGACATAGAAAAATACTGCTGTTATCACAAGCCATTGCATTTCACACCACTTTCCTATCTGAGCCCTTTTAAAATAGTTTTTATTTATCTTGTATTGATTTTTATTAATTCCAAGCCTTCTTGGGTGTTTTATTTTCTAAGGACAGGGATCCATCCTTAAGTAAGAAACTAAGAGAGCAGATATACAGCCCTGAAATTTTTCACTGGCATTTAATCACCATGTTCTATACATTCATTTATTCACTAAACATTAATAAAGTGAGCACTAACTTTTGACTAGCCATGTTTATATTTTCTGGGTATACCCTACCACCTGGATTATGACATGGAAAATTCTTTTAATACAATAAATATGTTAAGTTCAAAGTACAAGTGGAAGGTAAAGTGTGGCCAGAAGGAAAGAGGGATCAATTCTTCCTGAATAATAGTGGACTTCACGGAAGAGGTCATACTTGTGCTCAGACTGGAGGCAAATGGAGATATTCATTAGATGCGGAAGAGTCAGGAGGGCATCCCAGTCAGAGGAAAAAGTATGAGCAAAGAGGTGAAACAAACAAGCGTATTCAGGAACTGGATATTCATTAAGAATCAAATGAACATCAAATGGAAATGTTTGGATTGGAAAAAACCAGGGGGTAGAAGCCTATGTGTCTGGGATTTTATCTTGTAGTTAATGGGGAGCCAGTGAAGATATTGGGGATGGGGTAGGAACAGTGGAATCACAACATAGCATCTACTTTCGGGAAGGGTTTCTTCAAAACCAAAGGGGAAACTATATATATATATATATATATATATATATATATATATATATACACACACACACGTATATATGTATACATATATATATGCACATGTATATATGTATATGTATATGTATGATGTATATACATATATATGTGTGTCTGTACATATATATGTATATACAACATATATATACATATATGTGTGTTTATGTACATATATATGTATATATATTTATATATACATATATAAATACATATATGTGTACATATAATATGTATATGTACATATAATACATATATGTACGCATTTACATATAATACATTTGTACATATATGTCTTGTACATATATGTGTGTGCATACATATATGTACATATATGTACATATAATACATATAATATGTATATACATATATATATGTATAAATATATATACATATACACATTATATATGTGTATATATATATAATGTATATACATATATTTTTTAATGTGTGTTTGAGGGGCACCTATGTGGTTTAGTCAGTTAAGCGTCCAAGTCTTAATTTTGGCTCAGATCATGATCTCAGGGTTGGTGAGTTCGAGCCCCTCATCGGGCATTGGGTTCTGCACTGACAGTGCAGAGCCTACTTGGGATTCTCTCCCTTTCTTTGCCCTTCCCCACTTGTTATCTCTCTTTCAAAATAAATAAATAATTAAAAAAATTAATGTTTATTTTTGAGAGAGAGAGAGAGAGAGAGAGCGCACAAGCAGGGAAGGGACAGAGAAGGAGGGAGAGAGACACAGAATCTGAAGCAGGTTCCAGCCTTCAAAATAAATAAATAAACTTAAAAAAAAATGTGCGTTTGATATGGAATATGTTGCAGGCATGAGGGGTGGAGAATGGAAATCACACCTGTCACATACCTTCCAGCCTCCGTAAACATGCAAAGTGTAATCACACGTATTTGTATTAGTACTTAGACATGTGAAGCAAAAGCTGGTGGTGAGTGACAGCGACAACAGGGAACAGAAAATCCACAGAAGAGCGAAAAAATAAATCCTGCCTTGTCATATGTGCTCTGGCCTGGCCAACATTGGTCTCAGTAGTCCCCTGTCCAGCTCATTTGCCACCACTTACTTCTCTACAATGTCTCACCTCCAACCCCCACTCAGAAATACAATAAAAAAAAATCTTTTGATCTGTACAAAAATATCCATCCATGAGAAAGGTCAGGACTTTTTAAAAGAAAGTTTTTATTTCATTTCATTTCATTTCATTTCATTTCATTTCAGACACAGAGAGAGCAGGAGTGGGGGGAGGAGTAGAGAGAGAGAGAGAGAGAGAGAGAATCTAAAGCAGGCTCCATGCTGAGCGCAGAGCTCTGGCCCATAACCCTGGGATTGTGACCTGACCAGGAATCAAGAGTTGGATGCTCAACAGACTGAGCCACCCAGGTGCCCCAATGAGGACTCTCGGAGAGCTGAAATCCAATCAGAGACATAAAGATGACAGCGTTGTTTTCACAAGATGCTGTCAGCATTGGGGGCCGGGTGCACGCACATTTAATTACCAGATGTTTACACTTCAAAACTTGGCCTTTGCAACCACTTGTAAAACCAATGCCTCCACTGTGATTGGACCTGGGGGATGAAATACCTTTAAATTCCCAAGCTCTGCATCCGTCACTAATAATTTTGAACCATGTAAATGGCATTAGAATGTGTATTATGCTTTCAACCTGGTTTTACATCTAATGTGCTTCTTATATAAGCTGCCACGCAGTCCAATGAGGAGCATTTATAGCGAATCAGATTCAGTACCAAATATTTTCCCTTTTTTGATGGCAGGAGGAAATGTCTTCCCCACTCTGAACATCAAATACGTCCATGAGGGCTTGACTGAAATAATGTCGTCAAAAAGGGTAGGCATCTCGTCAGGAAAAGCACACGATGAATTTTAGTCCATGGCCTTGTTTGGGGATAAAACTATGAGGGAAATAAAAACCATTTGTCAGTGGCTGTAAATGAGAATGTGGGAGATATTTACACCCAGCCTCTGTTTCTCCTTATCCTTCATCATCTCTCTTCCTGCCAGTATAATTGTCAACCTGTCTCTGGAGCTTCATACCTTTCCCAAATGTGTTTCCCCCTCTGCCTTATCTCTTCAAAGCCATCAGTCACACAGCAGATTTGTAATGAACTTGCTCTCTGCCAAGGCAAGAAAAAAAAAAAGTGACATCATTTTCAAAAAGGGGAGATCAGCACTTTAATCTCAGTGAGATAGAAAGGAGAACAAAGGGAATGTCTGGCAGGGCTAACAGGGAGAAAGAATGGTATGGAGCACACGCTTTCTTTCCCTCTCCATGCTTTGTACACTACGCTTTAGAAATTTGGACTCCATTTGTTTTTCATTCTCATCGTATCCTCCTGGCCCTGCAAGGTCCGGTCTGGACATGATTACCAAGAATAGGGTGTGGCATTCTCCTCCCCGCTTTTGTGAGTTTGGTGGAATGGGGTGAGGGTGAGATGTTTAAAGTCTTGTTATAGAGTTTCAACATTGATGCAGCATTGTACAATGTTGAGGTGAAGTAGCTAGCACATGAATCTGATCCGGCAGGTGTATTCTAGTTGTGGCTAAAATTAATCCAAATGAGAAGAGATGGCCATCAAAGGAAGAAAGGGCAAGCATTTTTTTTCTTTTAATCACTGCTGATCCCATCAGACTAAATTGTAGACGTGCGGATCGAAGGTAATGTGGGAGTCAGCACTGAAGGCTCAGAGGCTAAGATATTAAAACAGCTGTTTACAATAACTTGTGATGTGCAATCAGAATTATTTTATAAAAAAAATTATAATCCTCTTAAATAACCAACCTGGAAAGAAACGTAGGTTCTCTCCAATTACCATGATTTTAGTTACCGTGGGGCCATGTGCAGGAGATTATCAAATATGTACCATTTGTCAGAGAAATGTGATGAGTCACCCCTGATAAAAGATAGCAAATGCTCTCTGTTTAAAGGGAAGCTGGTTTAGGATGAGACATGTGTGTTGGACATGAACCTCCCAAGCCACAAGTTCAGGTGTTCCAAGAATGTAACTGTTTAAAATCTTTTCTATTAGTTTCTGTCTGGAATCTTTGCTTCTCCTGTTATCAGGATCCCAATCTTAAGTCAGTTTCTGGTAAACCCACTTCAGCCCAGATTTTGCTTTTGCTTTTACTTCTCTGTGTTGATCCAAATTTCATGGGTTTTACTCAGTTTCCAGGTCTTTTTCCTAGTCCCACCTACAAAATCCAGTATCTACTAAGGTACGCATCACTCCATCTGGTTTCCAGTCTGAGCCCCTCTTGTCTCTTCCTAGTAAGGCATTCGATTTACTATTGTATCACTGGTTATCATTTCAGAAACTGTTTGGTGTCCCTGGGATGATTACCATGAAGTATATACAGCTCCTTTGGCCATTTCTCAGTTATGTTCATATCCCTCGGCACACTAGGATACCACAAGAAACCTCTAGATGCTTTCTGTCCGTCTTTTGGTAAACAGAAACTTGGGGGCCATTCCAGAACTCTGCCTAGATTGAGCAGGCTGCATTTTCTACTCTGTTGATGCCTTCTCACTCTGGCATGGCAGGAAATGGGGGAAATGATGTCTAACATGCTTCTGCCTCCCACATTCCACCCAACAAAGGAAGGCACTGGTCTGTGGATGGTCTGTTGGCTCTAGGTCCTTACCAGCAATCTGGGATGTGGTCCAGAGAGGGAGGATGTAGCTGGATTTAGAGCCGTTACTCAGATAACCATACAACCATCTCATTTCACTGCTTTCTTCACTCCCTACACACATAGATTTTGTCTCCTTTGTGATCACAAAAAAACAGAGGAGAGAATGTCTACCTCCAATCGAATTACTTAAAACCCCAGTCGATTGCGCTCATGGTTTATAATATTGAAAAACTTGAAACTTGCAATAAAAAACAAAACTTGTTGGGGAACTTGGGTGGCTCAAGTCGGTTAAGCATCTGACTTCGGTTCAGGTCATGATCTAGCAGTTGGTGAGTTCGAGCCCAGCATCCAGCTCTGTGCCGACAGCTCACCGAGTCTGGAGGTTCCTTTGAATTCTGTGTCTTCCTCTCTGCCTGCACCTCCCTTGCTCACGTTCTGTCTCTCTCTCACACAAAAATAAATAAACATAAAAAAAATTGTTTCCCCTAAGTATTATCTCTACAGTATTTTTTTAAAGTCTATTTTGATTATAAAAAACGAGTTTTGATCTTGTTCGTTTTTTTGGTATTTCTGCTAAACATATATACCCTAAATTAAAGTGTATCAGGAAATTTCAGGGAAATATCATATGCTAATATTTCAAAATGCTATCAATTCTATGTTTCTTTCCCCCTATAAATATTTGCCTACCAAAAATAATATGTGATTCTTGCTTACTTGTCCGGCTCTCCTCCAAGAAACAGAGAACTGTGTCTTTATCTTTAATCCATTTCTCCAAAACAATAAATTCCACACAGAACAAAAAGAGAATATATATACAAAGTACAGTCCCCTCTACAGAGGTCCTCCAAGATTCGGTAGATAACTCTGCACGATGAAGTAAAGATATGTAGCCAAGAGAATCCATCCATTGACTGAATAGACTTTTATGGACCGATGTCAATGTACAAAGGGCTTTCTCGAGACAGAGTCCAAATGAACTGTCAGAGCTTCCTAGTGATGTGTACCACGAGACACCAAAGTTAATCTGCATTTATCGATGGACACTTGAGTTATTAAGGTCATGTGGACCAACTAGACCCAAGGCCTGCATGGAAAAAAACACATGGACACAGTGGAAGTTAAGAGGAGGGGATAGAGAGACAAAAACAAAGACCTAGAACAAGGGAAAACAAATGGTAAGAGTTACAAAAATTATGACAGAAAAGTGGAGGGGACAGACTGCAACTGATATTTTTTTTAAGAGAGAGAGAGAGAGCAGGAGAGGGGCAGAGAGAGAAGAAGAGAAAAAATCGTAAGTAGTGTCCACACCCAGCATGTGAGGCTTGATCTCATGATCCTGAGATCATGACCTGAGCCAAAATCAAGAGTCAGAAGCTTAACAGACTAAGCCACCCAGGCGCCCCTGACTGATATCTACTAACTACTCTATCTCCCTTTTTCTTTCTACCAGCTCCATTTTCTTGACTTGAGCTCATTTGAATGTGTTGCTTTTCCTTGTATCCAAATGAACCCTGGTGATAACAGGTGTGGGGAGTGAGCCTAGTCAGCTTACAGACCCCTTTTCTTTATTTCAGGTGAGTAGCATACTTTCTCATCATGACATTATTTAAGCCTCACATAAACACTGACCACATGATGTCATGAGCTTGTTGGAAGGGCGTGGCTAAGGGTGCCTATGCAAATCCCAAGGGGGCAGATAGTACAAATGAAAAAGGAGAAAGATAATATACAGCTGTTATATCCAAAGTGGCAGAAGGTCTGGGAGCCAAGGAAGCAAGTGATCTTTCTTCATTTACTGACATGGTCTTAAGGGCAGTGAATCGTTCAGTAGTGGTCCCTTAATGTTAGTGAACGTATTACCAGAGCACTTACTAAAAATGGAGGTTACAAAGTCCAACTCCCCCCAATTAAAATCCCATCAATATCTGTTGTTAGCCAGGCATCTGAATTCTTAGTCAAGACCCCAGATGATACTTAAACCACCAGGTGATCTGAATGATTTTGGCCCTCCAAAATTCACCTGTTGAAATCCTACCCCCCAAAGATGGCAGCAGTGGGAGGTGGGGCATTTGGGAGGAGCTTCAGCTGCACTAAAAAGTGATCAGGCTGACATCTGGATCTTGGACTTTCCAGCCTTCAGAAATGTGCGAAAGAGATTTCTGCCATTTCTAAACTACCCAGTCTCTGGTATTTTGTTATAACGGTCCAAACAGATTAAGACAATACCAATGCAAGGGGTTCTTTAAATACATATTTAAGATTAAAAAAAGCTCTAATTTGATCTGTAATGCTTAGAGTGCCATGTTCCCAAGACTCTAACAGTGGTCCCCCACTTCTCAATCCCATCTGCCTCTGAATCCTGCATAACTTTAGACATTCAGAAATTAAAAGACAGAGTATAAGAGTAGATGGGATGGAAAAGGTGAGGGTTGGCTCTTGTGTTGGTCGTGGTGGTGTTGGTGGTGATTTTTTTAATTAGCTAGGCTTTGTGTTGAATGTCTTGTGTAAAACGTCCTACCTTTAGAGCTGCATGGGACCATTGCAAGAACATAACCAATTGATTAGAGTGTTAACAATACCTGAGATATCAAACTAGCAATGTCCTGGGCCACACTCCTTTCTATCAGGTTCCCACAAATTGTATTATTTTACTGCCTTACTTCCTACCATCAGTTAGAACTTTGGTACATTTTCTTGCAACTATTAGCCTCATGTTTTCAGACATGGAATACATTTCATGAGGTATGTTAGACCCTTTCAGAGGCTACTAGGCACTCTTGAGAAGAGGACAATGCAGTAACAAATTTAATGCAAACTTTGGACCTTGATGACTATTTTGCCTCAGGGCTAGCAGGGAAGGTCATAATATGAAACCTGGAAACTCATGAGGATTAAGGTAAACCTTTATAATTCCATCCAGTAAGCTCCCTGAATCTGGTGGCTAGATCCAAGAATAATATGTAGGGTTATATAGGTTACTGATTAGATCACATCTTAGATCCCTATCCTTGGACATACTCAGGTCCTAAGTCTTTCCAGCTGATTCCTGATTCTTTCTCCTAAAATAAGACCTCCTGAGAGGAAAGAGTTAAACCTGTTTTCAGAAGGTTCTGCCTGACTCTGAAGAGGTCATCCCTCACCACGGCCTGCCTACTTGATGAAAAGTAGCACATTAGGCTTCTAGATAGAGTTATGAGAGAGAGAGAAAGATCAAATAAAGAAAGAAGTACCTCCCACTCATAGACTTACAAAATATATAGCCTTTTGCAAAATGTACAAAGGAGGATTCATAGACTGATGAGCAGTTTGGTGTTCCCAAAATACAGTGTCTCATGTAAGAACTTGAGAAGATAGAAGACCCAGTTAAGGCAAAGCCATAAAAACAGAAGGCAAAGTGAATTCATTTTGTAATTTGTTTTATTATCGCAGGATTTATAGGAAGCAGTTCTACCTATTGCACAAATCTTTTTTAGTTTTGTTCCCTTCCATTTTTTCCCCCTCTGTTTTAAACTTTCAATGATAGGTGGTCTTGGAAAGTGCTGAATTAAGACTTAGCAAAATCAAGTCCTATATATCTGGCTGGTCCTATAAGTACTAACAGTCTCACAAAACAGTGCCGCACTTTTGTCTGAGAGACTTAAGACCGAAAGAGTAAGCAACACATACTTACAAACACTCGCAACACACGTGTCTGAACATGGAGACATGGACAAACACAAACACACACACGTGTTACCTTTCTATACTTTATTCTGGCTTAGAGAAAGCAGTGTTTGCACCTCAACACTTTCTTCCTTGTACCCTCTCAGGATGCAAAACCAAGGTAGGATTTATTTTGGAAGAGAGGGTGGGAATTATCTGTCTTGCTTCAGTAGCACTTAATAACAGATTCTCCATCATAGTATATTAGGAGACAATAACATTTTAATAGATTTTTTTAGATTTTACAATGTAGTTTTATAGCCATTATTATTCATTTACTTTTAACTATTTGTCCAGCACCTGCTATGTGCCAGGCATTGTTCTAGGCTTTTGTGTTATACTGTGGGCAAAGATCTCTGTGCTCATGAAGATTATATTCTAGAGAATTATCTCACTTGAGACCTCCAATACGTCTGCCATGTACTTTCTTTTGAGGGAAACATGACTTAAACCCGGATTGTAATCCAGAAGCTCTGTACTTTTACTGGACTGTGCTGTTTATCTTACAAAATCTAATCAGTAAAAAATAGGGTAATTGTAAGAACCTCTGTAAATATCTACTCCATACTAGGAAACATATAAGTATACTAATCAGTTTAGTAAATGGGTAAATGATTTGGAAGGCCAAATCATTAATCTAAGTAGTAAATTCAAGCACTCCGTGAAGGTATTCAGAAGTGACCCAAGAAATAGTAATTTAGTATCTATAGAAAGTACAGAATGTGACTTTACATACTCTGCCATGTAGTTGTTTGGCTAATTAATTTGACTCTAAATTAAAACTGGGATATAACACAAGAAAGAATTTCTGGTTCCTATTACAAGCGTACTTTAGTTGGTTTCCACCCAAGTGCAAATCTTTTTTTAACCAAAGTAATTGGTATTACAGCTCTCTTTTCCCTTTAAAACAGTGGTATTTTCCATTAGATTCAGTTTTAAATGTTTTTCAAATATTTGTCACATTAGGTTCGCATCTCAAACTGATCGAGTAAAGTGGAAATCTCCAGCCTATCCTTAATTTACTTTTAGTCATGAAACATGAAGAGCCTGTTTCCATCTTATAGGTGACACAGCTTGTGAGATTTATTTGAGAATTTTAGACTAATTCTGTACAAAAGCTATTCAAATATGAACTAATTAGTGTACCACATAGGGTAGTCTTAAACCCTTATGTTTTAAGTTTTTATTTCACTTTTATGAGAAGAGAAGCTTATTTGATTGTGTTGAGACCATTCTCAAAATGGGTCAGTTTTGCCCCATTTTCCCCTCCCTAATGTCTTCCAACATTTTCTATGCTTTTACTTGCAGTGCCGAAATCATTACTTTTCTTATACTTGCCCAACTAGCATTAAGTCTTTAGTTTCTAACAACACAAGGCCCCAGTGCAGGTATGTGTTTAAGAAGAAAAAAGATTATGGGGCGCCTGGGTGGCTCAGTCAGTTAGGCATCCGACTTCGGCTCAGGTCATGATCTCACACTCCGTGAGTTCGAGCCCTGCGTTGGGCTCTGTGCTGACAGTTCAGAGCCTGGAGCCTGCTTCAGATTCTGTGTCTCCCTCTGTCTGACCACCACCCCCGCCCCCCCTCCTCCCCCCCCACCTCCATGCTCTGTCTCTCTCTGTCTCAAAAATAAACATTAAAAAAAAGAAGAGAAAAGATTGTGACTACAGATTGAATGGGGAAGAGTGTGGAGTGAGAAAGAAAGATAAGTTCCAAATAAAACAGAAATGATCCCACATCACTAACAGTCCACAAATTCATTTAGAAATTCCATATTAAACTTCAGATGAATTTTTGCTTTCTAAAAAAAAAAATTCCACCACTTTTATTTTCTTGACAAATTTTAAGCTAGACAGCATGGTTTTCCTCTACCCAAAGTATTCCTGGATAATATAAACCCAAAATAACTTTTCTTTATATTGAAAGGTTCTAACTGGTAGAGAATTTATCAGATCTTAAGATGAGAACTTTACAATTACTAGAAAAACAGATGTAATTTTTAAATACTCTGATTTCTGGGGCGCCTGGGTGGCTCAGTCAGTTGAGCGTCCAACTTCAGCTTGGGTCATGATCTCGCGGTTTGTGAGTTCGGGCCCTGCTGTTCGAGCTGTGCTGACAGCTCAGAGCCTGGAGCCTGCTTCGGATTCTGTGTCTCCTCCTCTCTCTGCCCCTCCCCTGCTCATGTTCTGTCTCTCTCTGTCTCTCAATAATAAATAAACGTTAAAAAAATTAAAAAAAAATACTCTGAAGTTCTGGAACCTTATAGAGCACCACGTAGAATTGGTTTGCACATAGTAAAAGACTTCACCAGCCCGCACAATATTTTCTATCAGGGTATCATGCTCTGGGCAGGACGGGGGATAGTTTATCAGACAGGTCCCTGTCAAGAGAAAAAACAAACAAACAAGACCACTAGTTATCTTAACACAAGGATTTGTTTGTTATACATAATTGTCAACCAGACATTACAGCAATGAAACACAAAAGGAAGGCATTATGGATTTATAAAAGCACTTACTCTTCCTTTCCAACCCGGGCTGGCAGAATGGCTCCCGCAAGAGAAGGGCCGTTCTACCATCAATGAGGTAGTGACCAGAGAACACGCCATCATCGTTCACAAGCGCACCCATGAGTGGGTTTCAAGAAGTGTTGCCCCTCGGGCACTCAAAGAGATCTGGATAGTTGCTACGAAGGAAATGGGAACTCCAGATGTGTGCATTGACACCAGGCTCCACAAATCTGTCTGGGCCAAAGGAGAAAGGAATGTTCCCTACCGTATCCATGTGCAGTTCTCCAAAAAACATAATGAGGATGAAGATTCACCCAACAAGCTCTATATGTTGGTTACCTGTATACCTGTCACACTTTTCAAAAATCTACAGACTGTTACTGTGGGTAAGAACGAATTGCTGATTATCAAATAAAGGTATAAAACTACACACACACACACACACACACACACAAATTACTGGGAGGAGCAACTGCCATCCCTAGGGCTCAGGGAACAAATGGAAGAGGATGGTATTAAAATCTGGAAGCTTAGAAGAGGGTGCGATGGAGTTTGGACACAGAGCTTTGCAGAAGGACCTTGGTTGGCTGATGCTGGCACATCAGAAATCAGGAGGAGGGACCTCCTGAAGTCAGAACCTAGTTTAACTGGTTCTGATAGAGCTGAAAGGCACTAAGAGATTGTTTCTAGGATGTGAAAAAAAAAAACTGTAAAATAGCTATTGGAACCCACTGTCAATGCCAGTGGACAGAGGAACTTCAAGGGTGGTCCTGGTAAGAACCACAGATTATGAACGTGCCCCTTTTTCCTCCTCTTACTTTCCAGCTTCTGTCTCGAGCCCCCTGTTGGCAAAGCCTAACAAAGGCCAGCTGGCAATGGAGAAGTGGAATAAGTTGTTCCTGGAATCACAAAACAAAATATAGAGGGATGGATTTGAAGCTGAGAAAGACAGCCGCTTAACTGCTACAGAAAGAAAACATATCATTAGGGTTTATAAAGCTATATGTGTAGTTATGTAACAGAGAAAACAATATTAGTAATTGCTAGCCTATAATAGCATCTACTGTGCACTAGGTTCTATGCTACCTGATACCTATGTGCTGTCTTATTTAATTGTCCAGACATCTAATGAGACAGGGATCATCATGAACCATGAACACTTATTTAAACTGATTAAAATTGTGGATTTCAAGACAGAAGTTCCCTTAAGCTATCATTTGCATTTGGTCAAGCCCTTTCTCTCTCTCTCTCTCTCTCTCTCTATATATATATATATATATATATGCTCTTGTTATTTGTGTAGATGATATAGAGATAGAGATAGAGATAGAGATAGAGATAGAGATAGAGATAGAGATAGAGATAGAGATAGAGATAGAGATAGAGATAGAGATTTTAGGTGAAAGTTTTTTTGTCGAAGAAAGAGTTGAATTTATTGGTTACTCTAGATATCAGGTCTTTGAATACTATTTTATTTTATTTTATTATTTTGAATCCAGTATAGTTAACATACAATATTATGTTAGTTTCAGGTGTACGATATCGTGATTCAACAATTCTGTACATTACTCAGTACTCATCAAGATAAGGGTACTTTTAATCTCCTCCACCTATCTCACTCATCCCCTACTCACCTCCCCTCTGGTAACCATCTGTTTGTTCTCTGTAGTTAAGAGTCTGTTTCTTGGTTTGTCTCTCTTTTCTTCCCCTTTGTTTGCTTTGTTTCTTAAATTCCACATAGGAGTGAAATGACATGGTATTTTGCTTTCTTTGACTGAGTTATTTCTCTTAGCATTATACTTTCTAGCTCCATCCATGTTGTTACAAGTGACAAAATTTCATTCTTTTTTTTATGGCTGTATATATACACACACCATATCGTCTTTATCCATTCAGCTCTCAATGGACATTTGGGCTGCTTCTATTTTTGGCTATTGTAAACAGCGTTGTAATAAACATAATCGTGCATATATCTCTTCAAATTAGTATTTTTGTATTCTTTGGGTAAAAACCCAGTAGTATAAGCACAGTATCTTAAAAGCAAACTCAGCTAACCAGTGTTACTCTAAGTTACCCGTAGCAACCAGGCAAGTTAGAAGTGTTTGAATAATTCTTTCATTGGAACTATAAGCCGCAGCTGTATATAAATATCATAGCCTTTTCTCTTAGTCATAATGTGAGAAAAAAATAGTAATATTTAAGAGGAAATAGTAGCATACTAGAGACATGAATTGGTTGAGCTTAGAAGCACTTTGATTAAAATATATTTATTTTTCAATTCAGACAATGACGATACAGTTGATAAATTCTCTTAGCTGAAAATGAAGGAAGAAAAATAATCAACTCCTAGAGGAGTCATTAAGAGTCAAAACATACAAGTGAGATTTGAGAGTGAAAGTGAGGCAATAAAACTAGTGGTTAGCAAGGTAATAATTACTACTAACATCTAATAGAAAGCCATTGTATTATTATAGCATATATGTTATTTAGATATATAATAGTTTATATATGTACTATTAACATATATCATATCTATATCTATATATAATAGCTATAACTAGTGTTTATTATCATCTCTGTGCCAAGAAGTTTGGTTGACAAATAAATACACAAATATAGGTAACTCTCCTCAGTGACACTATGAAATAGTCATTGCTTTCATCGTTTTGTAGATAAGGAAGCCAAGAGCTAGAAGATGGTAGAATGAAATTTAAACTCTGCTTTATTGAATTCTAAATATTTCATTTGTTCTACCTCCCCTGTGACCAAACGTTCAGAGGTAACATGCCAGATGCCAAGGAGAAGAACCAACTTGGTTTCTCTTAATTCCTTTTCCCTTTCACCCAACGTTGCGCAGGTACTCATGGTAGCATATGAAGAAGAGAATGGGGCAAAAACTCACCTGTCTCATGCCAGGTCCCTAACTCTAATTCCATCCTGTCTCCCACATCAGTTACAACTAAGGCATTGTCTATCTTCTTTCAATGATAAGATATCCTAGATCTTCAAGTTCTAGCAATACTGCACAAAAATATACAACTACCAATCAGCACAGAAACTATTGGTTTGATGCACAAGCGATATAAAAATGCTTATGAGTGATACACTAGTTATAATTGACAGGAGAGCCTAAAGGTGAAGTCATCCCTTCCATACTTAAATCCTGGCTGAATTCTACTTACTAGTTCCATGGTGTTAGGCCAGTGATTTCACCACTGCAAGTCACACACACATACGCGCACAAGATAATAAGAGTCCTATCTCACAAGGATGTCAGGCTCTAATAGCATAATACATAAAAAGCACTTAGCACAGTGCTTGGAAAATAGCAAGCCCTTAACAAATTTTAGCTTTTGTTAGTGCCAGTTGATGGGTTTACACACGGTGTCACATCTTATTTTGTATCCTCTGAAAGTTCTTTATGGGACAAATCTAATATTTATGAGTCGACGCTGATATCCTTGGAAACAGATGTCTACAAACTGTTCCTGGTACAGAGAATGCAGTGGAAGTTAGTCTTGCACACTTCTTGCCTAGCAGCAAGGTAGAAACTCAAGGCAGTCAGATCACGTGACACCCTCCTAGGCACAACTTGAGTTATACATTCTCATTGACAGACCCCGCAGTCCGTTAACACCTCTGCATGGAGCCTCTACCACACTGTTTTACAGTGCCTATACCTGACACGATGCTATAAAGTGAACAATTTCATAATGAGTTCCCTAGCATGGTTGGTATAAATTTATTGCATAAATCCAAGATGGAGCCTCCTCACACCTGGGTCCCATCGACTGGAATATGTTCGGTATGCTTGGGTTTATTTTTGGAAGCTTTTCTTATTTGTTTGTGTTGCCTTCTCTTATCATTATCCTATCTTTACTATTTTACTCTAGGAGTTAGAAACTTTTGGCTACAAGTAAGAAAATGCCAAACTATTGATTTTAGTAAGCAATAGGAACATGTAATTGTCATGCGTGATAGGAAACTGGAGATCGGGTTTTCCAGGGTTGGCTCAAGGCTCAGCGCTGTTGTCCAGGATCCAACCAGCTTCCATTCCTCTTTCTTATTATCCACCGCATGTGTTACTCTCAATCTCAGACACTAGAGGTGTAAGAATGGTATCCAAAACATGCAAGGAAACCAATGTTTTTGAATATTACTGAATCATCTACAGTCAAAATGAAGAAAAAAAGGTCAAATAAGAACAGATACTAAGATTAGTATCACCTCCAGCATCAAAAAGAAAGCCACGTAACGTTCCTAGAACTCTACTTGTTCATCTCCCAAATGAATATAAATGTTCTTAAATCATCATTAAATGCCTCACTTCCCACCTGTCACATTTCAGGCCCTTAGTAATAAATAAACACATAATGAATGTGTTAAGAAATACGGAGTTAAAGGAAGTGCATTTTAGTTATTCATTCTTATATACTTGAATATAATCGGACAGTCTAGGTTTCCATGGGACGTTTAAAATCATGGTATTTCAAACGGTAAAAGGTAGGATTTGCCTGGTGCAGCCATAGATCTTTGCCTTTCCTGTGTACTGATGTTGCTTGGCTGATCCGGGCACGCCTATATGTGAAAAAGCCTCAGTGTTGATTCGTCTCCAGTTTACCTAAACCTGTCTGAATGGTAGAGCCAGACAGCTGAGTCATTTTCTAACAATTGCCAACTGGCGATGACTTTCCAAAGCCAGACAATCCTCCTTCATGGTCATTTCTCCCTCTCTTTTTTTCCCCTCAAGGATCATAAAGCATATCCATTATTTTCCATCCATTGTGTCATAAAACAGTGATTCCAAATGCTGGGAAGGTGAGTGATTTCTTGGAAAAGGAAACTATAAGGCAGAAGCTGAAACAAAGACCCAATTATGCGTAGAGGTGCTGAAAGGCATCTAGACCAGGAAACACACTACCAATAATCAAAGAAGTTCACAGTTCCTTCTGGGTTTATTGTCGTTATTTAAATGTGAGTGAAAGAGAACAACAAAAGAACTCCACAATGAGAGACCAAACTGCACTTGCCCAGATTCATGCTAGGGCTTGCTTGAATTTTCCTTATACCCAATTCCTTCCCCATGGCCCTACTCATCTTTTCTTGGAGATAAATGTAGGCTCAGTCTTCCCAGGGCTCAGCCAGAAAATCCAGCTGCCAGAAATGTGCTGGCTGATGGTCTTTCTGGAGCTACTTCTCTGCTACTTACTTGGGTCTTTCAAATTTGGGAAAGGAAGGAAGAACAGAGTGCCTATGTTGTGAAAAGCCTGGCGACAAGCTCTATTAAAAACCAGCAACTAGGGGCGCCTGGGTGGCGCAGTCGGCTAAGCGTCCGACTTCAGCCAGGTCACGATCTCGCGGTCCGTGAGTTCGAGCCCCGTCAGGCTCTGGGCTGATGGCTCAGAGCCTGGAGCCTGTTTCCGATTCTGTGTCTCCCTCTCTCTCTGCCCCTCCCCCGTTCATGCTCTGTCTCTCTCTGTCCCAAAAATAAATAAACGTTGAAAAAAAAAATTAAAAAAAAAAGCCAGCAACTAATAATAACGCTCAAGCACTGAAGTAGTAGTAATTAGATTTCTATGCAGTAACATTTGTCCACTATTAACTATAGTTTCATTTTGCCTATCTTTACTTTATTTTTACAATATTGACCAAAAAAAATGTTATTTCAATAGAGTTCTTTTTCAGTGTTTATGAAAATGTGACCCACCAGGGACTTTCTATAAATAACAAATAATTAATCTTTAGTCTAACTTACCTGCAGAACTAGTGGTAAGATCCTATTAAGGCCAATAGAATACTTTGCTTATCTACCTAAAAACAGTAGTGTTTGTTTGTTTGTTTTTAAGTAGAATCTCTAGCCATATTAAAGAAAATGAAATGACAGTTTCATATGAGGTTTACACAAACACATGGAGATGATGGAAGTTATTTTGAATATTGGCAGACTTGAGAAGGGAAATGGAATTCTTTTAAGTGAATTACTATAGGGTGTTAGCCATAATTCAGTATTTACTTGCAGACTTTCAGAAAGAGTAGCTCACTGTTCATTTTATGTGATGAGTTGTTAATATTACATGAAATAACAAATTGGCATCATAACTAAACAGAAACTCTGGAAGGTTATCATAAACAGAATGATGGGAATGTAAGTATGGGAGTTAGGTTTTTACTGACAAATGGATTATTCTGCACAATGTGAAATTAGTCAACACTGCTTTTCGATCAGCGACTCTTCATTCTCAATTATAAATGCCTTCATTACACAAATCTTATTTATTATAATTGTGGGTGAGATTAAATTTTTTACAAGGAGAGCCTATTATATCATTCTGTTATTTTTGAAAGCTTAGTTGTTTCACACTTACCCAAATGAAGAACTGATATGTGGCCCTACAACCATTCCAGTGATGGCAAAACCATTCCAACAGCATTCTTAACATGCTTGAAGCTGATGGCTCCCAGACAAATGTCCCACTGTTCCCCATTCCCTTCAGTTTCTGGCGTTAAGTATTAATGGAGCTCCCCACCACCCTGCAGAAGATAAGATAAAATAAGATAATAAAAGAAAATCTACAGAAAATACCATGGAAGCTTCTGGCTGACGCAGTGCTGGCTACAGGAAGGCATATTAATGAGTGGCACTCTGAAGTGGAGGTGAAATAATTTTTTAAAATGTCAATGAGGGGTGCCTGGGTGGCTCAGTCAGTTAAGTGTTCCACTCTTCATTCGGCTCAGATCATGATCTCAGGGTAGTGACATTAAGCCCCACAGGCTCCGTGCTAAAGGAGTTTGCTTAAGATTCTCTCTTTCTCCCTCTACCCCATCCCCCCCCCCGCTTTCTCTCTCTCTATCTCTTTCTCTCAAATATATTTTTTAATGGCAAGGTGATGACCTCTTAAAAAGCTCCTGTGGGGTGAGCAGAGGGTAATTTAGCCAAGGCCTCACATAAAGGGTTTCAGGCCTAGACTTCTTAAACTTGTATTATTATCTCCAAATGCTGTTCTACCTTGTTATGAATTGAACTGTATCTCCCCCCAAATTAATATATTGAAGCTAACCCTGTAATGTCACTGTATGTAAAGATAAGGACTTTAAGGAAGTAATTAAAGTTAAGTTATTGGGACCCATGGGGTCCCAGTCCCATGGATCTGATGTCCTTATAAGAACATTAACACCAGGAGTATGTCCACACAGGGGAAAGACCATGTGAGGACACAGCAAAAAGGTAGCCATCTGCAAACCAGGAAAAGAAGTCACACCAAAAATCAGCGCTGATAGCATCTTGATTGATCTTGGACTTCCAGCCTCCAGAACTGTGAGAAAATACATTTCTGTCGTTTAAGTCACCTTCTACTGTTCTGTTATGGCAGCCTAGGCAGACTAATACATATCTATAATCACAAAAGATAATCTGACGTATTCGAAGATGTTTGTCATTCTTCCAATGCTTGTCCATTTATAAAACCACTTTGCCTGAAGCCAATAATAACAATAGAAGAATCTATTAAACTTTTTCTCTTCTTGGACACTGTTCTATTCATGTTAACTTCATGAAGCAATTCATATTATTACTTGCTTTACAGATAAGAAAAGGAATAAAAGACAGTATAAGTAAGTCAAATGACATACTCTAAATGTTGTAACCAGTAAAGTGAGCTACAGAATAACATGGGATAAGTGCTGTTAATGGGAATAACATGTTTATAAGTCTTGTTATTATCTGGGGGGAAAGCACAAGTGTATCGTCACTGTGTATTTGTGTGTTTAAAGGTATTTCTTTAACAAATGTGAAAAATTTTAATTTTCCACAATTTGATAAAGCTTTTCGGTCATAAATTTCATAACGTATTGGGAATCTCAAAAGCAGGAGATAAAAGGATATTACTAGGAAAATCACTCTAGAGATGTACTGAGTTGTATCCATTAAGTACATTTATCTAAACATGGGGGAAATTGCTTGTATTTGAAAACAATCATGATTTTTGTATATTGGCTTTAAAGTTGAATGCCCAAATTTTCTTTTGAAATTTCTCACAATGGGCTTAGAAGCCAACATCTTTCCTGGAGGTAGGAAAGCTACTCTAAGCTTATTTTTAACTTGTCAGCAAGTAAAAATCTAACTAATGTTGATCTTTCTCTGACAGCACTTGCTTGGAAGGTTCCAAAGCTTTGATTAATATTTAAACACTAGGGCTTTCAAAGCAAATTTACAAGCTGAAATTACTAAAGCTACAATAAATACAGAAACATGTTACTGCTTTATTTTCTACATGAGCTGAAAAGAGCAGCCATTAGGAATAAGCAAGTAAAGTAGGAAGAAATTTGTTTTCAGTTTGTTTTTTCATTGACCATTAGAAATGTACAGTATGGGGGCACCTGGATGGCTCAGTTGGTTGAGTGTCTGACTCTTGATTTTGGCTCAGTTCAGGATCTTGAGATTTGTGGGTTCAAGCCCTGAGTCGCTCCATGCTGATGGTGCAGAGCCTGCTTGCATTTCTCTCTCTCCCTCTCTCTGCCCCTGCCCCATTTGCATGCTCTCTGTCTCTCTCAAAATAAATGAATAAACATTAAAAAAAGAAAAGAAAAAAAGAAAAGAAAAAAAGAAATGTACAATATGAGAGGTAACCAGGTTGTGGTTTTATTTACTAGCCCTGGAGCTAGACTGGCTGTGAGTGCTGGACCCACTACTTACTGGCTATGTGACATTGGGCAAGTTACTTCTCCTTTCAGTTCCTCAGTTTCTTCACCTGTGAAATGGGGTAGTAACAGTATCTATTTCATAGGAATTTTACACATTTTAAATGAGTTGCAACATATACTGCAAAGGAGACTGCCTAGCATATAGGAAATATTCCATATGTGCTTGCAATTAGTATTTCCTGTAAATACAGTGCTTAAATAAAGTCATGATTCTATGATATTCAGCTATTAATTCAACAAATATTCATAAGTTCAACAAATGTTTATTAGGTCCAACTCTGGCTGTAGAGTTGAATAATTCAAAGACACATTGTCTCTTAAGATCTAGCATTAGAGTCGAAACTGAAAAATTATTGATAGGTGCTGTCTACTGAGCTATCTATTAGAACACGGACCTGGGACATTGTAGGTTCTGGGAAGGGCTTTCTGGAAGGGGTATTGCTGGAGTTCAGTTCTGCAACTTTGATGACTTATTTAGTTAGAAGAGAATATGAAGAGTGCCATTCTTAGCAGAGGGAACAGCACAGCAAAGACATAATGGCCTGAGGAGTTTGGGAAACAAAAGGGAGCTGTGAATAGCTTATGAAGCATACATAAAGGGACCATGAGGAAATCAAGCTGAGAATTAAAGGCTGATCCCATAACTTCTCCCAATTTTGAATTTTCTACAGCACCATGATGGTCCCTTTCATTGAGGACCATTAATTCAATTCTGACTACAAGTGGGGAAGAAAAAATTGCATAATACCCTTGCCTCGTTGTCCAAATTGGGTCAACAGTGTAATAAATACCCAGGTCAAAATCTTCTTGGCCTAAAGAATACGATTAATTGGACATGAACCAGTATACACTAATTTCAGAGTGCACTAATCTCACCTGCAGTTGAAAATAGTTTAATATGCAGCTCGGAGATGGCTAGACAAGTGTTAGCCCAGAGAGCACCATAATATATTTAAAATTAAAGCTCAATATTAAGTAGTCCCATGAAATATAATAAAATTTCACATCTGGTTACAGAGTACACATTGTCTAAATTATGGAGATGGGAAATTGCAAACTAAGTGTGAAAGCAGCTTCAACTAATGACGGCTATTTATGACCCAGCCTGTTCTTTTGATGCATACAAAATTATTGAGCTTGTGGCACACAAAAGCCTGAATAACTACAGAAAAAATTCGGATAAGAGAAATATTTAATCATGCCAGTTTTATTGTAGGTCGGCAAGGCCATATCTTTAGGTGGGCCTAAATCAACAATATTAAAATGAATAATTTACCCTGTTCTGACTTGAAGCTGACTGACTGTTTTATGCCTAAGGAAGAAAAACACTGGGCTTTGTAGGTCTTCACCCTGATTGCTTGTAATGCTCATCGATCTGAAACAAACAGTGCATAAATCTGTTCTTTAGCAACAGACTCAACTAAGGTGTCGATTAGAAATGACCAAGCAGAGACTGGAACATGATTACCATATCCATAGTACCCAACACCATTCACTGACTCATACACAAATACTTCATTGAGAATAATGAACTAAATAAAATACTCTTTCAAAAAGTTGAATTGCAAGGGACATTTTAGGAGATATCTGTGAGACAATTTTTTTTTTTTTCTGAGACAAAAAGATGAGTTCCTGAGGGGCGCCTGGGTGGCGCAGTCGGTTAAGCGTCCGACGTCAGCCAGGTCACGATCTCGCGGTCGGTGAGTTCGAGCCCCGCGTCGGGCTCTGGGCTGATGGCTCAGAGCCTGGAGCCTGTTTCCGATTCTGTGTCTCCCTCTCTCTCTGCCCCTCCCCCGTTCATGCTCTGTCTCTCTCTGTCCCAAAAATAAATAAATGTTGAAAAAAAAATTTTAAAAAGATGAGTTCCTGATATCCCTGAATATTCAACCCATGCCCCTTCTAATTTTTCTTTCTTCCCTTAATAAACAAAGATCATAGAGTGAGGTTTCATTTTCCACTTCTGTTGACAATTTGGACAGTAAACTATTTCCACCTAATTTCATTTAATGTTAGAGGAGCTGAATTCAAGAGAGCAAGCTTATATTTTCAAAGGGAAAATAAGATAATCTCATGTTACTCTTTAGACCGAATGATAACAGCAAACGAGATGAGTTTTGTAGTCAACGGCTGCTTACCAGAAGCCATTGGGGAACAAAAGATTCTCCTCTTCTGCAGAAAAGAAAGCTGAGACATGGAACAGCTTAGTAACTAAGCCACTTGCCAGACTAAGATATATCATCAGTGAGTGGCAAAGCCCCCAATCGAATCTAAGTCTGATGGGCTCTGTGGTTGTCATTAGTGCAGTTTACCAAATATTTATTGCTCTTCACCTTCTGGGCACATGGTAGAGTTGCACTTCCTTGTTTCTTTGTGGTTGGAGGGGATCATGGCTCTAGTAGTAGCCAATCAGCTGCAAGCACGAAGACACATGACTCTTCTGAATAAAGCTTATGAGTGCTGGTGCAAGACTCTCCAGAGCTCTCTTTCTCTTGGCCTGTGCAACCAGCAAGGTTCCAGCTAGTGGCTTCACCATCAGCCAGAGGCCCAGAGAATCCCCAGCTAATCTGCAGAGCAGCACTGGAACAAAAGGCCTTTTTTTATTTGTAACTTCTGGGATTTGGGGTCTGTCGGTTTCCAAAACCCAGCTTCACCTATGCTGATGGATGAAGAGCACAAAGCCTTCTCCATAAAGGAACCCAACCCATAAACCAGGGATATCATCACAAAACCAAGTCACAAGGAACAGAGATAAAGCCTCGTGATGGAATGAAGAAGAGAATTGGGCCTCAAAGAAAGGAAAAATGAACTTAAGAAGGGCAATTGGAATTCCAAGCATAAACCAAGTGTGGAGACTGAATTCGCTTGGCAGTTTTGGAGAACCACAAAGAATCTTCCCAAAGAATACAAGGTGTCAGAAAGCAATTGGAAGTTGAGAAATAATGAGCTACAGAGTGGAAATAGCAAAATGGGAACTTACTCAAAATATCCATTCTCAATGTAAAATGGCCCATTTATAGATAACTGTTCATTTTTATGACCATAATATCATTCTTGGAAATACTATACAATGCCAGGACCTCTACAACCCTCTGGATGAGAAGAAATTATTACAGTCTCTTTTCTAATTGTTTGCATGTGTTTCTCAGATAGTGTTTTTTGATAATAAACCAAACACATGTGCTGTCTTAGGAGCCCTCATTGGGCTATAAACCCTCTGGAGGAACATTTGAATGGGAAAATGCTAGCTTAAGAAAAGTCATCTATTCCAACATGTGTCCAGCAATGGCTTTCAAAGGATGATTTGGGGAAACTCAGAGAGCGTTTGTATTGGACTCTGCATATGCATCCATGGTCCTGAATGTCTTTGCATTGACTTTTGGGAACCAATGAAGAGCCATATACTTGGGATAATGATCAGCAGAAAGACAGCCTTGTAGAAAGTACACAGGGTCTTCTGCGATTCCAGACGAAACCTGATCAAGCTTTTTGATATTGTGAGAACGGATCTGGAGAACATGGCCAGTGGGAGAAAAATATATACATAACAAATAGAATTGGCTCTCTGAATTTTCCTAGTAAGTGGAGTGTTATAGCAGAGGGAAAAGACTACATCTTGGTTTTCTAGTAATCAATTCTATCCTGCTTTAACTAACATTTTCCTGATACTTATTCTGGCAATATCTGGAGGCTTTACCTTTACTGTGAATTCTTCCCTGGAAGTTCTAGGTTGGATTGGGTTAGGTTACCTAGGTTCCCTTATGTGGGACCCCCCTTAACTCATACACGGCACTATGAATATATCTGGCATATTTTATTTTAATTCATAAGTACAACTGTGTTTGACTCTCCTACAAGACTGAAAGACCTCTGAGAAAGCGGTCCATGTTCAACATTGTGTCTGTAATACTCAGGACAGAGACAGACACAAAGTAGCTAGCTCAAAGCAAGTTTATTAAATAAATTTAAGAAAAAAACAAAAAAAATGAATAAATGAACTTGAAACTAAATGGTACAATGGTTGAGAAGGTAACATATTCTCCATTGTTTTAGAAACAAACCTCAGGAGAAGTCCCATCTTCTTACCTCATCAGATTGTTGCAAATGTCTTTACTATGTGGTGTCACATTCTAATCTATGTCCCTGTTACTTGCCTCCAAATTGTCTCATTTGACAACAATATATTATTGTCTCTGGTTTTTTAGATGAAAAACTAAAGCTCAGAGTGTTCAGGTGCTTTAAGGGAAATAATCCTTTTAGGGACAAAGACATATGCTTTCTAATCAGATGAGTTTATTGTAATAATAGCAAATCTGATGACTCTGAAGTGTGAGTAATGTTTCTCCACTGCTGTGATTCTACATAATTTAAAATAACATTCACATGAACTCATAAACAAATTCTCATTATGGAGATGTTTTCAATGTAATTTTGTAACCAAGGTGTAATGTTGTCTCTAAGAGCAAAGATTTGGAAAGTAGGCTACATGGCTTCAAATCCCAGCTCTACATAACCTATGGCAAGGTTTCCTCACTTGCATTATGGGTTGCACATGGTTGTTGGAGGGTTCAGTGATTGACTATCTATCAAGTACTTAGGGCCTTGGTTACCACAAAGCCAATGCTTAATAGATATGATTTGTATCCTCATTGGAGCTATTTGAGTCAACAGACAATTATCATCAATGTTACTAAAAACAGAATAGACAAATTCTATTTTTCTTTTTTTAAAGGTTTATTTATTTATCTTAGAGAGAGAGAGAGAGAGAGAGAGAGAGAGAGAGAGAGAAAGGGTGAGCATGAGGTGGGGAAGGATAGAGAGCGGGGGGAGAGTGAATCCCAAGTGGGCTCTGTACTGTCAGCATGGAGCATGATGCAGGGCTTGACCTCACAGTTTGTGAGCCAAAATCAAGAGTAAGAAGCTTAACCAAATGAGCCACTCAGGTGCTCCTAACAATTCTATTTTTCTGCATATTACTAGAGGGTTAGAAATTGTGGCTTCAGCATGGAAGACCATTTGTGGTCCAAAAGGCCATGCACGATCTGGCCCTTCCTGGCCTGGTCTGAGTCCCACCCACCTTAAACCTGTTCTTCTGCTGTGTTGAAGGTTCTGCAAGTCTTATAAAGAAGGATGCCTCCAGGGGTGCCCGGCCTTTGCACAGTTGCTCATTCTATACAGAATGCACTCTCCTCTTCACTTGCTGCCCCTTTGCCTGGAAAACTCCTCCCACAAATTTAGGATTAAAAATCGTCTTCTCTGAAAAGCCTCCCATGTACTGCTTGCAGCCATACCTGACTAAGAGCCCCTCTAAGTACTCCTACAGACCCTGCACCTACCCTGTGATCGTACTTATTGATCTGAGTCTGCCCTATGCTTGCTTGCCTCACCCAGTGGACAGACAACAAACTAGCCAGAGGCAGGAGCTGAGTCTTTTCATCCTTTTAGTTGTCATATCTGCCACCATATTGGGAACATCAGAACGCTTAATAAATAGGTGTTGAATGAATAAACAGGTGAGAGATATCTTTCAAGTGGAGTAGAGTATCTCAGTTGCTCAGAGCAGTACCTCCTAAGAATTTTCAAATCAGGGCATAGAGTCCCATAGAAAAAAGTGGGCAGTTTTCCTGCTTGAGGCTAACAGCACAGGTCCCAACCAGCCTGGACAACTGAAGGAGTCCATTCACCACACCCAAGCATGGACAGACATCTTCACCCTCCCCCTTCCCCACAAGAAAGAAAGAAAGAAAGAAAGAGACTCTGGCTCAGAGCAGAGAATATGACAACTCCTCCTTCTGCTTTTCCAGCCATGTTCACTCTGTCTTTCTTAGGAAGCCCTCATGAATTAAAGGTGATATTCTGCATTAGTAACTGTGAAGATGGCACGTTTGGTACCATCGGTTGGAACAATCAGAAGGTACAGGATCTAGTGCCCTGTCTGCTATGCAGAGATGAGCACTGACATACCCTTGCCAAGTAACAATTTTTTTTTCCTTATAAAAATGAGCTGTTAAGACCTGCCCAGGCTATACCATGGGATATTGCCAGGATAATATAATCTGTTATAGACAAACTCAATCTGAGATAAAATTCTATACAAACATAGTAATGAATGGCAAGTATATGCATCTAGTATGTGAAATGATGTTATCCATTGTAAGTAGGTTCGCTCTATAATTTATTTTATAAACCAGGACATAAATGAGAGTGAAGTAAGGTACTGTTAAGAAACACAGGACAACAGGCAATCATCGACAGGGAATCATCAGGACTTTTTCAGGAACATCATTCCCCAAATTATAATGAGTATTCTCAAAGCTGCCAGAATTTGAAATGCTTCTTTTGTTGGTATCCATTTTTGTCTATGCACTACTGCAATCCTCTTTTTAAATTTGGGGGCATTTATCATCTTTTGAAGGGAGCAAAGTACGATCTCTGTGTTGAGTCTTTCTTGCCCCCACCCCACAGCAGTTAAGGTATAGGCATGGCAACTAGGTCTTGTTAGTCAGACATTCTTCATCTAGACCAGGAATGCAGGAAGCAGACGTTGCTCTGTATCCTTGTAGACAAGTTTGGTGGCTGTTGTAATAGTTACACTCAGTGTCCAGAGGAGCAATGATAGTAATTTTAGCAGTGAGCTCTGATTGGTTCAGTGGTACAAGGTAGGAAAGTCCCAGGCCCAAAGATGGGGGAATGCAGTCTTCAAAGGGTCAGTCCCCCAATCTGTCCTTCCCAGCATTACCAATGTTGTTTCTTCTTCCTTAACTCCCAAGACCAGGTCTGTGGTCATCCCGAAGGATCTATGAACCACCTTTAACCTGAACCCTTTAATGCATTTCTTTTCTGCTTACATTAGCCAGAGATGTTTCTTCTTAAATCTAGATGCATCCTAATAAACGAAATTAACTTCGCAGATGAAGCAACCAAAGACCTGGAAGTCATATAACTTGCCACTAGAAAAAGAATGAGAACCCGAGACTGGATCTAGTCTAGCTCCCAGTCTAGACAGATTTGTAACTGCACATACTGAAGATACTCAATAAACATTAGTTTAACTGGCTACTTTGTGTGTCTTATTATATATATTTTTAAGCATGCTTTCTTCAGGGCCATAATTTTAAACTGGTTATTGATGCACATACTCTTGCATGGGACGGTGCAAGTATTCAAACAAGATTTAAGGAAGCTTTGCGGCTGTGGCTAGAAAGCTAAGAAAAAAACAAAACCTGGGAAACTCTTTCTATACCCTTTGTGTTTCAGAAATGATAAAATATATTTCATGTTAGAAAATAAGAGCTAAAATTAAGCAACGTGCCGAAAAGAGAACTGTATGGATATTAAATGGGCAAGAGTCTAATCTTTTTTCTTCTATGTGGGGTCTCGGAAACACAGCATTTAATGAAGGTGTGGTTTGATTCATGAAAATTGACAAGAAATAACAATTACTTCTTTGGAAAGAAACGCTATTGGAATGGATACCCTTTCCCGTGTGTTCTTGAAAAGCACACCTTTTCCGTGGTGTCTTTAGACCGTTAATTATGGGTAAATCTGTTCCCCTTAGCTAGATCTTCCAATCCTGCATATCATCCCAAAGGGATAATAATTTTAATGTACATTTGTTGTTGTCTATAACACTGTATCTTCATTGATACCTTTACCAGGTATCAGACATGCTGGCCATTTCACAAGCTGCTGCTAAAATAATCCTAACAGCCCAGAGCAGTGAGTACATGGAAATGCATTTATTGGTGCGGCTCCCATTGTTTCACCTGGCTTAGCTTTGCCGAGACCCTTAAATGATCTGAATCTCTCAGCTTTTAAAACCAAGAAGGCAACTCTCAGTCCAAAACATCTGCCCCAGCTGCATTTCCCATTTTGGCCCTGGGCTCCAGGAAGTACTTGGGTCTGCGAAGCTGCCAGGACATATATTCACAAACTTGGAACTCGAGTTACCATGGCGCAGCTTCCATAGAAGTCTCCTTAGACTTCTAAAATCCTCCAGTATCAGCAAAATGGGGAACACATAGCCATTAAACAAATTAGTCTGAAATCTGTTTAGAGACCAAAAGTGGTTGGGGCCCACATCTGGAAAAAGAGTACAGGGTGGGCTCGGATAGGGAGGGGGAGCCCAAGAAACCAAAACTATTCATTGAGCAGATCAAGACAAAAAGGGGAATAGAAAAGTATCGAGCTGCACGTGGACACAAAGTCGTTAGCGGATACTGCTTTGTGTGCAGAAATGGAGCCACACAGGCTCATGCCAGAGAAGACTCGTTCCAAGACCCAGCCTTTGCAAGTGTGCTTGGCTGGTTCCTGCCCATTTCCTGCTTCCCTCTCACTCTACCAAAACACTTATCTTGACACCAACATGTCTGGTTGTGTTACCGGCAGTGCAGCCCGGTTGAGATAGCCTCAGCACTGCACAGGGACACCTCTTTCCTGGCCTGCTGCTTCTGGGCCCCAGGACCCCAACGATTGCTAATCAGGTGGCTCCAACTTACCCCATGTTTTCCTTTTGCTTAGTCAGGATTTTATGACTTACGTTATGCCGACGAGTAGAACAGACTGGTCAGCGACCACGTGGATTTTAGAGCGAGTCTTGCTAGGTTTGAATCCAAGTTCCATCCCTTATGTGTTTATTTTCTTTATCTGTATGGGCCTTGGTTTCCTTACCTGAGAAATGGGAACGGTAGCGTTGAAGCAGTACCTTCTCATAGGGCTGTTGTATCCATCACATATGTAAATCTATCGAGAGTGCTTGGAACAGTACCTGGTCTAGCAGCAGCGCTAGGTAAATATCTGCTTTCATCACCTTCTGTGTGTCCCATGAAGTTTCAGTCTGCATAATTACTTATTATGGATTCAAAATAATTCTCCATCGTAATACCTTCCATTGTTCCCAGTTTATTATAAACCCAGCATCCAACCATTTATCCTGCCATTATACAGCCCTCAAAATGGCACTGACTGACTTACCAGAAGCACCTTCTTTTGTCTCTCAGCCCCCTGGTGCATGCGGTTAGTTGATGACAAATAGCCTCTAGGGAATTTTGGAAGATGCTGGAAATGTTCTAAAAGTGGGTTGCGCTGATGGATTTGCACTCTTCCAATTTATTAAAAAATCATTGCATTCTGTTCTCCCACGGTGTGAATTTTGTGGTATGTAAATTATACTGCAAGGAAGTTGGAAAAAGAAAAAAATAATCATGATTGTTTTAAAAAAATCCTCATTTTGTCCTTTAGGGGAGAAGAGGCCTTAAAGGATAAACAGCCAGTATGGAAATGGAATGAAAACAAGTACTACATCGCTCTAATTCTTTCAGAATTTTGTTCTTTTTTTTTTTTTTTTTTTTTTTTGGATGGCTCAGTTATTTACTTTAGAAATAGTAACACATTCCTTGGCTACCAAACATCTAGGACTTAAGAAATCAGGCAGTACTTCTGAAATCCATACCAGGATATTTCCCAGACTGAAGAGCAGGGTGAGTAGGGAGGGAACTTGGGGGTTGTTTTGAGAAATCTGGAACTTGCCATCACGTAACTGAGTACAAGTGCCAAGAGAAAGCTGTAGGTGTGTCAAAAGAAGTGGAAGGTCTTTTGCTTTATAATGACAAGATAGACTTGGATCTTAGGTAATCCTCCAACTGCTCTGAGTTTCATTCAATGAAAAGAGCCTTAATAAAGGAAACTTATTACTGGAAGCAAAGTTGATTTTAGCAGAAACCTTAACCTCTTTGAATAGCAGAATTTACTCCTATCCAAATGGAGATGATCCATAGGAAAGAAAACATAGAAGAAAAAAATGAGGAGGAGGAAATACAAATGGCATCACATAGCAAGTGAGTAATCAGAGTAATAATAAGCTTCCAGGTTTAACTGTGCCAAGAGGTTTACTTGAAACACCAACCTCAAGGAAATATTTCAGCAAATCCTCTTGGTGTTCGGTGTTTCTGCTTGGCAGTTTGGCAAATTCTTGATTCATTCAAAAGATAGCTGATTCTCTACCCTGAAACCTGCCCTGGCAGAGCGGGTAGCTGCTGGTTACCATGAATGAGAGAGTGGCAGAAAGAATGAAATTTGAATTATGAAAATAATAGCAGTGTATCTGACTCTGTTTATGCAGTAACTACAGAAAAGCTTTGCGGTTGTCATTTTGTTTAAGAATATCAAAAGAAAGAGATTTAGGGTGTGTTTTAAGAAGCCAGTTGAATCCATTCGTGTTTTTACCCTCATCTTTGAGATTGTATTTTATCGAATGATAAAATATCAATCTGTGTCACTTCCTGTAAATTGCCACACTAGTGACATCCAATCAAGAAATACACTGCGTGACACTCTCCAGGGTTGGAGATTTGTATTTTAAAAGATTTGGAAGTTGATCCGAAGTGCCTGGGGGTCCCAGAGATCTCAGGGGCAGGACAGGGTCAACCCAGGGGTCTGCTCACAACAGGAGGGGACACAGATGACATTCCACTGGGAGTGCACCAGGCCATTCAGGTGGCTGCTTTCACTTTATTAAGAGCACTGATAAACACAGATCTTGTCTTCTTTAGAAGAAGATTGGCCTCTTCAGACCTGCAGACACGAAGGTACCAGGACACTGGATTTACTCTGAGTTAATATTTACCTGAATTATTGATTGCCACGTGAGTTACAAAACAGCTGGCCACTCAGTTTGTGATGCTTTTTCTTTGAATTACAAAAGCTGAGCTATAAATCCTAATCTGCGAGGATTTCTTTCATCTTTTCTGCTTGTGAAATGTACCGCTTCAACAGAACCGACCCTGGGTCATTTTAAATCAATTACTAATAAATCAGTGGCACTTCCCTTTTCTCTCATTGAAAGAGAAAGGACCATTTTAGGAATTACTTTCGTCTCTGGCTATACCTCTGTTTGAGCTGCTTAGCTGTGAATTTCCTTATTTCCACAATGAGAGGTTATTAATTGGATGTTAAGATGCCTTGAAGTTTACCATGTGAAACCACACGGTGGGTTAAAATGTTCCAAACGCTGAGACAGATGTTAGCAACCAAACTGAACATCATTATATGGCAAAATGAAGGGTCTGAGATACTGCAAGTATTTCACTGATTTTCTTACCATTTGTCTCAATAAAAAATAGTTTAGAGATGATATGCAATAAAAAGCGTATTCAATAAGACAATTCTCATTAGAATAAGAACAGCAAATTAAAGCCATGAATTAAAAAGCAATGCAAATAGTTCAATCACTAGGAAAGACTGAAGAAATATTATCATACATTTGAATTTTATGTTGGAGACCCCTGGCAGCTGAGGATAAAAAGGAGGAAATGTAATAAATTATGCACATTTTTTATCCTATAGGAGTTAATATAACATTTATACAAAAATATTTTCTACTGTCGGTATTCTGAAACAGAAGCTCAACCTGAGTATGCATCTTGGTCACAATGTATAAAAAAGTAATGTATATCCAAACTACACATGTGTATTGATAATGCCAATGCCGTTATGTTGAAGCACAAATAAGTGAATTGACGCCTCTGCAAATAAAGTCCATGTGTATAATTTTCTATTTATCTAATTTCATGCAATGATATAATTAGAATACCCCAAAGGCAAAGTAAATAGAATGATCCCAAGATCATCTATAATAGATATAATTTCTAATGTCGAAATGTCTTATGCAATGCAAGGATATGTTTTTCAATTGTTACATAAGGAAGTATCCATAAGTTTTATTTTATTCGCGTATGTGAGTATGTGTGCACACATTTAGTTCCACATTTTTTATTTTAATTCCAGTTAGTTAAGATACAGTGTAATATTAGAGTCAGGTGTAGAATTCAGTGATTCATCACTTTTATACAACATCCAGTGCCCATTGCAAGCGCTTTCCTTAATACCCATCACCTATTAGCCCAAATTTTAGGTACCACGTGAGCAGACAGAGTTAAACATTTGTTTTGAAATTTGAGAAGCAAGACAAGTATTCTTTGTAAATTGGTGCAGCCACTATGGAAAACAATATGCAGTGTCCTCAAAAGATTAAAAATAGAGCTACCATACAATCCAGCAATCCCACTCCTGGGTATTTTTCTGAAGGAAATGAAATCACTATCTCAGAGATATTTGCACCCCTATGTTCATTGAAGCATCATTCACAATAGCCAAGACATGGAAACAACCTGTGTCCACTGACAGATGAATGGATACAAAACTGTGGGGTGTGTGTGTGTCCATTAAAACATTATTTGGAAGTACAAAGGAGGGAATCCTGCCATTTGAAGCTACATGGATGAAACTAGAGGTTATTATGCCAAGTGTAACAAATCAGACAGAGGATGGCAAATAACATCTCACTAAAATGTGGAATTTGAAAACACCAAACTCAAAGAAACAGAGGACCGATTGGTTGCTGCCATGAGGAGGGTTGGGGTGTGGGAAATGGGTAAATGTAGCCAAAAGGTAAGAATTTCTAGTTATAACATGAATAAGTTCTGGGGATATGCAATATAATGACTATAGTTAACAATACTGTACTTTATACTTGAAGTTGCTAAGAGAGTAAAAAGTTCTCCCTACATTCACATATGTGAGGTTATGGGTGTGTTAACTAACCTTACTGTGGTATTCATTTTGCAATATATACATTTATAAAACCATGTTATACACCTTAAATTTATACAATGTTCATGTCAATTATATCTCAATAAAGAATCAATATTCTCAATTGTATAAGGTCTTCCCTATGGCCACTTGGAGGGGAAACACCAAACCTTATAACAGGCAAAATATAGCCCTTTCCACATTTGTATCATTTGCAATAAAATGTTTAATGTCCATTTTCTCTTATAAACTATAGTATCCCTGAAGGCAGAGAGTTTGTCTTTTTTTTCCACTTTTAATTTCTGGTACCTAACAAAGAATATAACTCATGCTAGACATTTAAAAGGCATTTATTGAATTGAGTCTCTCTCTCACTATATACATATATATATATATATATAAAATGAATATATATGAAATATATATTATGAATACATATATAATGAATATATATGAAATATATTATGAATATATATAATTAATATATATGAAATATATATTATGAATATATATATATGAAGTAACTATTAATTTCTTTAACCATCTGCAAAATCACAGAATGGAAAAACCATCTTGGACTGAATTTTTTTTTTAAAAAAAGCTCAACTCCTTCACAGTTCTAAATGGGATAACTTCTTGATATGCTCACTAATGCAGCTAAAATTCAAAATCTACCCTCAGTTAATATTCTGAATACAGTTCTAAATTTGTTCATCTTTTTTAAAATATGGTATCTTCAGATTATAATAATTTTAATCTTGATTTGTTTGACTGGTATTGAGCTGTTATTTCAGGCAATAGTCAAATGTTTATGAAGCCATCCATGGTTCACAATAGCCCATCACCTTTTGAACTTCTAGTCTAGATACTCAATCTCCTCTTCCAATTTACTTCAGCTCAAGAAAAGATCATTTATGAAAGATACTTTCCTTTCATACTTTTCTTTCTTGTTATCGTGTTCAATGCTAAAAAGTATAAAAAGTATTTGCAGGCCTTAAACTGATCTTCAGTCTTAAACAACTGCAAAACTACCCTGAGTTATCACTAGCTTTGATAAATGTGCGATGTAATTCCAGAAATTACAAAGGACCAAAGCATCTCATACAGTAATACCTTCAATGTAGAACTTGATCTAATTTTATCGTAGCAACAAACCTACAAGATAAGAAGGTCTCAGTAGCCACATTTTACAGACAAGAAATCAGAGGCTCAACCTCTGTTCAGGATTTCAATCAAACACAGGGGACCAGGAAATCTGTTAGTACCATGTGTCTAAGAGATAATACATTGATGTCTCTTATCCTAGTCCTCTGCTTCTCCCAGTACCTCCTGTCATACAGACCTCAATTGATTCTGAGGGACTGAAAGCAGTATCTAGCCAGGGCAATGCAGAAGAGCTCTTGAATAAATATGGTTGTGAAAAAACCATATTCTTGCAAAAGCAGTTTGACTACAGAGATGAAGGATGTGGCCACTAGGGTCAGACCATGGCTTCCAGGTACCAGTGTGTAGTTTGTGCACTGTACAAGAACTCCAAACCTAGTTGAGACAACCTACCCCTTTAGCTTCTCTGCTGTGATCATTTAAATCTGCAATTTAACCTTCCTAAGTCTCCTTTTCCCCCACTGTTAATGTTAGTATAGAAATAATACTTAGCTTAGAGTCTTGCTGCAAAGACTAAATTAGATAAGACATGTCAAGTACTTTCCACACTCCAGTCTATACTCAATAAACAGTAAACACTCAATAAAAGTAGTTTTCAGTGTTACTAAAAATATTATTATTCTTTCTTCATCATTACCAAATTAATAATTATGTGAACTTTTGATCCTTTACTGAAGATAAGCTGTTGGAAGTGGAATAACTGGACCAAACTTAATGAACCTTTTGAAGGCTTTTAACTTGCATTTGCTTTTGGGAATGATCACGCAATGTACCTTCCTACCAACAGTAAACGAAGCAGCCTATCTCACTATATTTCAACCATCCTTGTGATTTCTAGCAACTGCCCCAGATTTCCTCCCTGCCGGCCTCCTGGGATATTCCAAAATCTATTTTAGAGTTACTAAAACTTCCATTTTCTGAAGACAAATATTTTATTTGAAGGAATAGGTCGGCATTCCCTCATGCATGAAGAAACAAGACGAGTGATCAAATCAGTAACACACAGCTAAATGCACATTTTTGTATTGTGTAAATACACATTGTGTGAATAAAAGCCCCATTATTGGTGGCGGCGCAGAGAACTATGGAAATTTCCAGGCAAAGGAAAGAGCACAGGCAAGGAAAGGATTAATTGAAGGAAGACTTTGGCAGATGGGAAAAGCCTGGAGATTTAGATACTGCCTAGCAAGGAGAACCACTGGTAGCCTACCTCCTACAGGTATCATCTAAGGGTCTATTGGGCCCCTAAAACTGAAAAAAAAAAGGATTGCAACCCTCACAGAATCTTCATAGTCTGTGGACACCGACACCCACAGAAGATGAAGAAGCCCCTCTGCACAGTGCTGACTCCTGTTTACATTTGACTACACTTGTTCATTCTCCATTCTGAAAGTTTTTACACAGCAACACTGTAGTTGAAGCAAACTATCTGTACAAAAGCATACATGTAAACTAGCTCCGGGGGTCGGTCCAGAGTAAGGTGCTGATGTCTTTCTTGGAGGAAAAATATCTAAGGAAGCCAGTGGTCGTGTGATAGAGAGAGGTTATTTTCGTGAGGATTTGAGGAAATATTTTCTACCTTTGCAAGCAGAACACCTGCTGGATCGGGTGGGCCTATGAGAGGACAGCTGCCCAGAAGAAGTGCACAAATGTATTCTGGAAGCCTATGCTTGAATCTGTTCAACATTATTATCTTTTCTCCTCAATTCCCTCTGGTGAGGAAAAATTCCCAGTGCCCTTTTCCACCACTGTGAAAGTAAAACTTTTATTTTAACCTTTGAGGAAGCAAGCTCCAGTGCAAATGTTCCTTCAGGTCACTCGTCTATGCCTACTCTATTTAAACAGCTGTATATCAAATACTAGAAGCACCAAGATTCTTGCCTTGTTAGCACTGACCCTTCTTAAGAGCAAGCCCCAAATGTCATAACATTTCATACTTCATCTATACACCAGTTTAAAAAAAATGGGAGAAGTTACCCATCTTCCAGTGATTGGAAATGTTTCTCTGTTGTTCTCCGTTGTGTTAAACAACCTAATCACTCAGATAAATACTGCTTGAGATCCCCACACTTTCCCTACTATGAATGTTTTATTCTAGAATATTCTGAGTAATACCTTCTCCCAAAGCATGCATACACTGAAATATTTCAAGGATTAAAGTTCTAAAGAACCTTTCACTGAGTCATGCTTTAAAATTTTATTCTGTGATGGGGAGTGGGTTCTAAAATTAAACCTGTTTCTCTGTTTGGATTCTCAGCTACTTTGTAAATTTTTTTAGCTCATCTGCTTCTCAGAATGGCATCCCAGGAGTCCCAAAGCATTAACTCTATGCCTTGAGTCACGCACATAAGGAGAGTGAAGATGCCAGACCCAGAGAAACTATAGGCCATTGATAGTCCATGAAAAGTAGTTTATGTTGGCCAGTCACTGTTGGGTTTTAAGCATCTTTTCTGGCTGCTTGCAAATCTGTAAACTCAAGAGATGGTGAGCTAGAACACTAAAGACAAAAGAGTCAAAGAAAAAAGACTTCCAAATGCTTTGCAAATCCAACAGCAAAGATCTCTATAGTTGTAGAGGAAAACAAATGCAGAAAGACAGAAGAAATGGGGAGATATTTAATAAGCTTTTAACACTTTCTATATCAAAGAGCTGATTTAATATGAAATCTTTCTGTCCAAGATATGCCTAGCATGGCATAATTGCAAGCTCTCAACAGGGAAATTGAGATTAATAGTTAAAAGTTCTACTCTTAGGATCGAAATTTAGAAGTTTTGATTTCTCCTTGTGGAAATTTCCAAGGCCAAAGCCCCAAACCTTGAATATCCTTTTGTTTTTCTTCCTTTCCCCTCCCTCCTCATTTTTCCTACTCCTCCTTCACCTCCTCCTTTTTCTCTCCTTTTCCTCCTTTTCCTCCCCTTGCCCCTTCTTCTTCCCTCCTTCTTCTTCCCCTCCATCAACTCTCCTCCCCTGCTTCCTCCTCCTCCTCCTTGCCCCCCACTCCTCCTCATTCTCCTACTTTTCATCCTCTTCCTTCTCTCCCTTCTTCTCTTTGTCCTCTTCCTCCTGCTAGTCCTCCTCCTCCTCCTCTCCCTTCTTCTTCCTCTTTTCTTCTTCTTCCTTTCTCCTTCCCCTTCTCCTCCTTCTTCTCCTCCTCTTTCTTCTTCTTCTCCTTCCCCTTCTTCTTCTTCTTCTTCTTCTTCTTCTTCTTCTTCTTCTTCTTCTTCTTTCTCCTTCTTGTTCTCGTTCTTGTTCTTCTTCTTCTTCTTCTTCTTCTTCTTCTTCTTCTTCTTCTTGTTCTCATTCTTGTTCTTCTTCTTGTTCTTCTTCTTGTTCTCCTCCTCCTCCTCCTCCTCCTCCTCCTCCTCCTCCTCAGAAATGTAATGTGCTGTTTAAAACAAACCCCCCATTTGGCTTAACTGGTCAACCCCCCCACCCCATTTGGCTTCCAGTACAGTTAGCAACAGGAAGCAAATAATGGACAACTTGATCATGAATCTTCTCCCCATGCATCATCTATGGAAATTTGCCAAACACTAAACATATGGCTACTGAATAAGGAATGAAAAATACACTAAACATTTATCTATAAGAGCCCAAACGCATGGAAAAGTAAACATCTCAATAAAGAGATATTTGGGTTTTATATGAAATATGAACACTCATGAGCACCCACACAATTCCTGATTGTCATATGGAACAAAACTTTTTCTTATAAGTAGATTTTGCTACTTTGTTGAAATAAATATAGGTTTAAATATATTTTCTGCTGACTTGTTTTCTGGTCACCATGACCACATAGCTATCCGCATATATTGAGGGATGTGGAAGATTTTCTTTTCGTCTTCTTTTTTTTCCCCTATCTCTTACACATAAGTCTGTCTTAAATGTGCACGGATGCAATATGGTGATTTTTAAAGAGGTAGTTTGGCTGTACTATTTAGAAATCACTGTATTCTAATGTTTTACTCAATAATTTTTCTAGTCTGAAATGGCCACAGCAAGTCCTTCCCCTAATTTCCAAGTAAGAAGTCATGGTATTTTTTTAATGTATAATTTATTATCAAGTTGGCCAACATATAGTGTATACAGTGTGCTCTTGGTTTTGGGTGTAGATTATCAGGATTCATGCTGACATACAATACCCGGAGCTCATCCCAACAAGTGCCCTCCTCAATGCCCATCGTGCATTTTCTCCTCTTCCCCTGCCTCCACTCTCAGTTTGTTCTCTGTATTTAAGAGTCTCTTATGGTTTACCTCCCTCCCTCTCTGTTTGTAACTACTATTTTTCCCCTTCCCTTCCCCCATGGTCTTCTGTTAAGTTTCTCAAGTTCCATATATGAGTGAAAATATACAATATCTGTCTTTCTCTGACTTATTTCACTTAGCATAATACCATCCAGTTCTATCCATGTTGCTGCAAATGGCATTGCATTTATCCATTCATCAGTTGATGGACATTTGGGCTCTTTCCATAACTTGGCTACTGTTGAAACACTGCTATAAACATTAAGGTACATGTACTCCTATGAAGTAGCACTCCTGTAACTTTGGATAAATTCCTAGTAGTGCTATTGCCGGGTCCTAGGGTAGTTCTATTTTTAATTTCTTGAGGAACCTCCACACTGTTTTCCAGACTGGCTGTACCTGTTTGCATTCCCACCAAGAGTGCAAGAAGATTTCTGTTTCTCCACATTCTTTCCAGTGTCTGTTGCTTCCCGAGTTGTTAATTTTAGCCAATATGACTTGTATGAGGTGACATCTCATTGTGGTTTAGATTTGTATTTCCCTGATGATTAGTGATGTTGAGCATCTTTTCATGTGTCTGTTTGCCACCTGGATGTATTCTTTGGAAAAGTGTCTATTCATGTCTTTTGCCCATTTCTTCACTGGATTATTTGTTTTTCTGGTGCTGAGTTTGGTAAGTTCTTTATATATTTTGGATACTAACACTTTATCTGATATGTCATTTATAAATATCTTTTCCTATTCTGTCAGTTGCCTTTTAGTTTTGTTGATTGTTTCCTTTTCAGTGCAGAAGCTTTTTATCTTGATGAGGTCCCAATAGTTCATTTTTCTGTTACTTCCCTTGCCTTTGGAGACATGTCAAGCAAGAAATTGCTGTGGTTGAGGTCCAAGAGGTTATTGCCTCTTTTTGCCTCTAGGGTTTTGATGGTTTCCTGTATTACATTTAAGTCTTTCATCCATTTTGCATTTATTTTTATGCATGGTGTATAAGAGTGGTCCAGTTCCATTATTCTGCATGTTGCTGTCCAGTCCTCCCAGCACCATTTGCTAAAGAGACTGTCTCTTTGCATTGGATACTCTTTCTTGTTTTGTCAAAGATTAGTTGGCTATACACTTGTGGGTCCAATTTTGGATTTTCTACTCTATTCCATTGGTCTATATGTCTGTTTTTATGCCAATACCATACTGTCCTGATGATTATAGCTTTGTAGTGGAGGGTAAAGTCTGGGATTGTGATGTCTCCCACTGCAGTTTTCTTTTTCAACATTACTTTGGCTATTTGGGATCTTTTGTGGTTCCATACAAATTTTAGGATTGTTTGTCCTAGCTTTAAGAAGAATGCTGGTGCAAAAGACATGAATAGACACTTCTCAAAAGAAGATATACAAATGGCCAATCAAAACATGAAAAAATGTTCAACATCATTCATCATCAGGGAAATACAAATCAAAACCACAATGAGATACCACATCACATCTGTCAGAATAGCTAACATTAACAACTCAGGCAACAACAGATGATGGCGAGGATGCAGAGAAGGAGGATCTCTTTTGCACTGTTAATGGGAATGCAAACTGGTGCAGCCACTCTGGAAAACAGTATGGAGGTTCCGCAAAAAATTAAAAATAGAACTACCCTATGGCCCAGCAATTGCACTACTAGGTATTTATCCAAGGGATACAGTTGTGCTGTTTCAAAGGGACACATGCACTCTAATGTTTATAGCAGAACTATCAACAATAGCCAAAGTATGGAAAGAGCCCAAATGTCCATCAATGGATGACTGGATAAAGAAGATGTCGTATATATATACAATGAAGTATTACTTGGCAATCAAAAAGAATGAAATCTTGCCATTTGCAACTACATGGATGGAACTAGAGAGTATTATGCTAAGCGACATTAGTCAGTCAGAGAAAGACAATTATCATATGACCTCACTCATATGAGGACGTTAAGATACAAAGCAGTTGAACATAAGGGAAGGGAAGCAAAAATAATATTTAAAAAAAGGAGGGGGACAAAAACATAAGAGACTCTTAAATATGGAGAACAAACAGAGGGCTACTGGAGGGGTTGTGGGAGTGGGGGTAGGCTAAATGAGTAAGGGGCATTAAGGAATCTACTCCAGAAATCATTGTTGCACTATATCCTAACTAACTTGGGTGTAAATAAAAAAAATAAATAAAAGTTAAAAAAAAAAAAAAAGAATGCCTATGCAATTTTGATTGGGTTACATTGATGTGTAGATTGCTTTGGGTAGTATTGACATTTTAACAATATTTGTTCCTCCAATCCATGAGCATGGAATGTTTTTCCTTTTCTTTGTGTCTTCTTGAATTTCTTTCACAAGTTTTCTGTATCTTTCACCATACAGATCTCTTAGATCTTTGGGTAGGTTTATTCCTAGGTATTTTATGGTTCTTGGTGCTATTATAAATGAGATCAATTTCTTGATTTCTCTTTCTGTTGCTTCATTATTGGTGTATAGAAAAGCAACCGATTTCTATACATTGATTTTGTATCCTGCGACATTACTGAATTCATGGATCAGTTCTAGCAGCTTTTTGGTGGAGTCTTCTGGGTGTTCCATATAGAGTATCATGTCATCTGCAAAAAGTGAAAGTTTGACTTCTTTTTTGCCAATTTGGATGCCTTTTATTTCATTTTGTCACCTGATTGCTGAGGCTAGGACTTCCAACACTGTGTTAAACAACAGCGGTGAGAGTGGACATCCCTGTCGTGTTCCCAGTCTCAGGGGGAAAGCTCTGTTTTTCCCCATTGAGGATGATATTAGTTGTGGGTTTTTTGTATAAGGCTTTTATAATGTTAAGGTATATTCCTTCTATCCCAACTTTCTTGAGGGTTTTTATTAATAAAATATGCTGTATTTTGTCAAGTGCTTTTTCTGCATCTATTGACAGGATCATATGGTTCTTATCCTTTCTTTTATTAATGTGATGTTCCACATTGATTGATTTGTGAATATTGAAGCAGCTGTGCAGCCCAGGAATGAATTTCACTTTATTATGGGAATAATTCTTTTAATATATTGTTGAATTTGATTTGTAGTATCTTGGTGAGAATATTTGCATCCGTGTTCATCAGTGATATTGGCCTGTAATTCTTTTTTGTGGGGTTTCTGTCTGGTTTAGGAATCAAGGTAATGTTGGCTTCATAAAATGAGTCCAGAAGTTTTCGTTCTATTTCTATTTTTTGAAACAGCTTCAGAAGGATGGTATTAACTCTGCTTTAAGTGTCTGGTAAAATCCTCCTGGGAAACTATCTGGCCCAGGACTCTCATATGTTGGGAGATTTTTGATAACTGATTCAATTTCTTCACTAGTTATGGCTGTGTTCAAATTTTCTATGTCTTCCATTTGAGTTTTGGTAGTGTGTGAGTGTCTAGGAATTTGCCCATTTCTTCCAGGTTGTCCAGTTTGTTAACATATAATTTTTCATAGTATTCTCTGATAATTGTTTGTATTTCTGTGGTGTTGGCTGTGATCTGTTCTTTTTCATTCGTGATTTTATCTTGCTGGGTCCTCTCTCTTTTCTTTTTGAGAAGTCTGGCTAGGGGTTTATCAATTTTGTTTATTTTTTCAAAAAACCAGCTCTTAGATTCATTGATCTGTTCTACTGTTTTTTTTTTTTAATTCTATATTATTTATTTCTGCTCTAATATTTATTATTTCTCTTCTTCTGTTGGCCTTGGGGTTTCTTTGCTGTTCTGCTTCTAGCTCCTTTAGGTGTGCTGTTAGATTTTGTATTTGGGATTTTTCTTGTTTCTTGAGATAGCCCTGGTTTGCAATGTAGTTTCCTCTTAGGACTGCCTTTGCCACATCCCAAAGGGTTTGGACTGTCATGTTTTCATTTTCATTTGCTTCCATACTTTTTAATTTCTTCTTTAATTGCCTGGTTGACCCATTCATTCTTTAGTAGGATGTTCTTTAAAGTCCATGTATTTGTAGGTTTTCCAAACTTTTTCCTCTGGTGATTTCAAGTTTCATAGCATTATGATCTAAAAATATGCATGGTATGATCTCTATTCCTTTATATTTATTGAGGGCTGTTTTGTGACCTAGTATGTGATCTATCTTGGAGAATGTTCCAGGTGCACTTGAGAAGAATGTGTATTCTTCTGCTTTTTGTATGAAAAGTTCTGAATATATCTGTCAAGTTCTTCTGGTCCAGTATATCATTCAGGGCCATTGTTCTCTACTGATTTTTCTGCCTAGATGATCTGTCTATTGTTGTAAATGAGGTATTAAAGTAACCTGCAATTACCATATTCTTATCAATAGGATTGCTTATGTTTGTGATTAATTGATTTATATATTTGGGTGCCTCCAAATTATGGCATAAACATTTATAATTGTCAGCTCTTCTTTATGGATAGACACCATAATTATGATTTAATGCCCTTCTTTATCTCTTACTACAGCCTTTAGTTTAAAATCTAGTTTGTCTGAAATATGTATGGCTACCCCAGCTTTCTTTTGACTTCCAGTAGCATGATAGATGGTTGTCCATCCCCTTAATTTCAATCTGAAGGTGTCCTCAGGTCTAAAATGGGTCTCTTGTAGGTGGTATATAGATGGATCTTGTTTTGTTATCCATTCAGATACCCTATGTCTTTTGATTGGAGCACTTACATTCAGCGTTATTATTGAAACATATGGATTCAGTGTCATTGTGTTATCTGTAGGTTTCATGTTTGTGGTGATGTCTCTGGTTCTTTGTAGCCTTTATAGCATTCCACTCACAGAGGCCCCCTTAAGATCTCTTTCAGGGCTGGTTTAGTGGTCATGAACTCCTTCAGTTTTTGTTTGTCTGATAAAGCCTTTATCTCTCCTTCTATTCTGAATGACAGTCTTGCTGGATAAAGGATTCTTGGCTGCCTGTTTTTCCTATTCAGCACATTGACTATTTCCTGCCACTCCCTTGTGGCCTGTCAAGTTTCAGTGGACAAGTCTGCTACTACCTTTGTGTTTCTACCCTTGTAGGTTAAGGCTGTTTTGTACCTAGCTGCTTTCAGAATTCTCTCTTTATCTTTGTATTTTGCTAGTTTCAGTATGATATGTTGTGGAGAAGATGTATTCCTGTTATGTCTGAAGAGAGTTCTCTATGCCTCTTGGATTTTGATGTCTGCTTCCTTCTCCCGATTGGAGAAGTTTCTCAGCTATAATTTGCTCAAGTAAACCTTCTGCACCATTCTCTCTCTCTCTTCTTCTGGAACTCCTAGGATACAGATACTATTACATTTCATTGAATCACTTAGTTCTTTAAGTCTTCCCTTGTAGTCTAGTATTTTTTTATCTTTTTCTCACTTCATCATTTTCCATAATTTTATCTTCTATTTCACTTATTCTCCCCTCTGCCTCTTCAGTCTTCACTGTCAGTGCATCTAGTTTATTTTGCACATCATTTACAACATTTTGTAATTCATCATAGGTATTTTTTAGTTCCTTGATCTCTGAAGCAATAGATTCATGTTGTCTTCTATGCGTTTTTCAAGCCCAGAGATTAATCTTATGACTACTATTCTAAACTCTTGACCAGATATATTGTTTATATCTGTGTTGAGCAATTCTTTAGCTGTCATTTCTTCCTGGAAATGTTTCCTGGAGATTCTTCCTGGAGATTCTTCCATTTCATCATTTTGGCTAGTTTTCTGTCTTTTATGCATTTTAAAAGCTTGTTATATGTCCTGCACCTGTGAGCACTACTATCAAAAATGGGTCATACACTGTCCAGGACCTGGTCCTTCAGAAGGTGTTTTTGGAGTGTGTTATGTGCTCTGTTTTGTTGTGATTCTGGTTGCTTTACCTCCCTCCAACAGGTGTGCTTTGATTTGATCATTGAAGTAACCTTGGAAATAAATAAATAAATAAATAAATAAATAAATAAATAAAAGGGGGTGGTGGTGGTGGTGGTGGTGGTGGAAGAAGCCTTACCCTATACAAAGAGATAAATGACAGCGGTGGGAAAAATAAAATAAAATAAAATTGACCAGGCAGAGAAACTATACAGCTTAATCCAGAGAGAGAGAAAAGTAAAGAAGGAGAGGCAGAACAGATATAAATAGAATAGATTAAGTAGGTCTGCTTAAACAATCCAACAAACAAAATAACCAGACAAGAAAAGGGAAGAAATAAGAGGGAACAAAGGATGGGAAAAAATATATACATATATACACATATATATACACATAATAAGAATTGACCAAATATTAAATCAGAAAATGCAAAACCACTGAGTGCCTTGAAACTCATGGCTGCACTGGTCTGGAGGAGGAGGTGTCTGGTTGTTCATTGTCAATCTTGCTCCTGCAGATAACACAGTTACAGAGAGGCACAAAGAAGAGTGGTTTGGTGTAGGCGGGTCCAACCTCCACTGTGGCTCCTTGTCCTTTTCCTGAAGTCTTACCTTGTTGGTGATGGGGAGAAAAACAGAAACATCATAGTCTCTCCTCCCTGGACTGGGTTTCCCAAACCACTCTGTTCAAGCTGTCCTCACAATGCTGTGCGGGTGCCACGGCCATTTTTTTTCCTGATCCACAGTTTCCCGTACCTCCCAGGCACTCTGTTGGGATTCAAACCTTGTTGTCTTAAAGGATTCTGCTCTGTGTTCCCAGCTCTGGGGAAGGGCTGCCCTGCTGTTAAAGGGGGTCTGGCTGGTGGGTGGAAGCAGGGTTCTTTGTCCTTGGAAGGTTTCTTTGCCTTTTTCCCACAACACTCCAGGGAGGGAACTGCTTTCTCCCACTGCCAACAGCACCTCTGAACTAGGTACCGAGACTGGAGGTGGCTCCCCTCCTCCCAGAGTGCCTGAACAGAGCAGCCTGCTCCAGGCTGCAGATAGCCCTGCAGTTAGAGATTTGATCTTTCTCCATTTTTTCCAATTCCTGGTCCCTGATTTTTCTCTTCTCCAAATATAATCCTACACTTCTACAGCCTGTCTTTCTCTTCCTTTTGTCTCTCGGCAGAAGGGAATCCCTCCCCTCTGTGCCTATGCTGTCTCTTTTATCTCTCCCAGTTCACAATCTCACCTATGGCCTGACAGGTTGTCCCAGTGGGCCCCTGGAGACATCTCTGTCACTCTGCAGCTGGGACTCTGCAGAGACTTGGAAGTCCTCTGGCCTCAACACTGCCATGTTTGAGGGACAAGGGGACTTTGGTTCCTCCTATTTCTCAGCCATGTTGACCGCTCTTTGATGGTATTTGTCTTTAAAACCTTTAGACTTCAGGGGCACTGGGTGGCTCAGTTGGTTAAGCGTCTGACTTCGGCTCAGGTCATGATCTTGAGCCCCGCGTCGGGCTCTGTGCTGACAGCTCAGAGCCTGGAACCTCCTTCTGATTCTGTGTCTCCCCTTCTTCCTCTGCCCCTCCCCTGCTCAAGCTATGTCTCTCAAAAATAAATAAATGTAAAAAAAATTGTTTTAAAACTTTGGACTTCACTATCCTCCCTATGTAAATCCTTTACATACCAACCTAGCTGCAAGGGGTCCTATTTTTATTATTTTTAATTTTTTTAATGTTTCCTTATTTTTGAGAGATAGAGAGACACAGAATGTGAGCAGTTGAAGGACAGAGAGAGAGAGAGGGAGACACAGAATCCAAAGCAGGCTCCAGGCTCTGAGCTGTCAGCACAAAGCCCGATTCAAGACTTGCTCCCATGAACTGGGAGATCATGACTTGAGCCAAAGTCGGACATGTAACCAACTGAGTCACCCAGTGCCCCAGAGGCCTGTATTTCTGAGGCCCAAAGGCCTCTCTTGACATTTATCATGTTCTGCTTGTACAGTTTATGTTCACATTTTGTTTTGCTAAACACATTGTTAGTCTTCAAAGTCAATGGGTGATTATATTTCTTTATATTTGCTTATATTTATATATTTTTTTATCCAGCACCCAGTAGATTTTTAATTTTAAAGAACTTAAAATCACAAATGGATAGGCCAAAGCATTAAATTCTCAAAAAGCATTTCCTCAGCATCCACTAACTTTAATTTTAGCATTAGTGTATTTTTTATTAGTTGGCTCACTAGATGTTTTAAAATTGGGTCAAAATGTACTATTAAAAATCATTTAAAGTACTCTAATGAAATAACAAAATACCCTAATGTAATTATAAGTGATTGTATGGTTCTTCCCAAAAATGTGTTGGAGAAGAAAAAGAAGTCTTACTTACCTACAGGAACAAAGCCAGGATTTACAGGACTCTGGTGTGTTTCCCTGTGTAAAAGCCCTGGCTACATAAAATTGGATTTTCCTGCATGAGGCAGCGAACAATACTATACTTTTTGCTTATGGAGAATGTCTTTTTCATCAGGATTTTCTTATGACTTTTTTTAAATGTTTATTTATTTTTGAGAGAGACAGAGAGGGACAGAGGGACAAAGCTCAATAGGGAGAGGGACAGAGAGAGTGGGAGGCACAGAATCGGAAGCAGGTTCCAGGCTATGAGCTGTCAGCAGAGAGCCCGATGCAGGGCTTGAACTCACGAATCATGAGATCATGACCTGAGCAGAAATCAGATGCTTAACCAACTGAACCACCCAGGTGCCCCATGACATGTTACTCAAATCAGGAACAACAACAGCAACAAAACCCAAGGAGATGAAAAAGCTTTTATCTAAGCAGGATTGGTTAAGTGAGTTGCCATTTCTTTTTGGTAAATCTATTTTAAAAAATTATGGTGGTGTCCTTGCCTTTGTCTAAAGCCAGAAAGTCATGTTACTATAAGGTTGGTAAGGGAAAGTCAGGACTCATAAGGGACAGCTCAGACCTGAACAAAGGGTCAGGTTGGATGAGTCTGGAGTTAGCAGCAAATTGGAAACACCGGACCTAGAAAGAAAAAAGATCAAGGTGAGAGGGGTAAACTTTGAGACCAACTGTGTGCACATAGTACTTGAAGAGTCTATTTTGAAGAAACCGACTTATGACCACCAGGTACACAGCCTGCTTGCTTACATTTCTTCCTTTCTCCCTTCTTTCCTTCTTAGCGTCCTTTCATATATATTGTTGTATGTTTGGGTACAACCAGGACTTTGAAGACAATCAACCCATAGGCCCTATCATAAAGGATTTCTTATACTAAGTAGACTATATTTTTCAAACTTTTATGTGCATAGTTAAGCATAATTTGGGGATTTTTTTATCTTTTTAAATTTTTTTAAACTATTTTGTAAAGTTTATTTATTTATTTTTGGGAGAGAGAGAACAAGCAGGAAATCTCAAGAAGGTTCTCCAATACCATCGCAGGGCCTGATGTAGGACTCAGTCCCATGAACCATGAGATCGCTACCTGAGCTGAAATCAAGAGTTGGATGCTTAACTGACTGAGCCACCCAGGCACACCAGGGATCTTTTTAAAGTGCAGAGGGGGAGCCTGGGTGGTCAGTCAGTCAAGCATCTGACTCTTGATTTCAGATCATGTCATGATCTCACTGTTCCTGAGATCAATCTTCAAGTTGAGCTCTATGCTGATAGCAGGGAACCTGCTTGGGATTCTCTCTCTCCCTCCATCTCTGCACTTCCCCTGCTAACACATGCACTTGCTCTCTTTCTCAAAATAAATAAATAAAAGTGAACAAATAAAATAAAATAAAATAAAATAAAATAAAATAAAATAAAACAAAGAGATGATAGGCCTGGAGCACAATCCCAAAATCTGCATTTCTAGTGAGCTCCTAGTCTATAGATCCACAAATCACACTATCAGACACAAGGTTCTAATGTGGGTCCTTTGAACCTGTGGTTGATGGCATCTGAAAATTCCAGAATAAAGGTTGTACCCCCAACTCCAGTTTTGTACTCGATCCCCAGCAAATCCAAAGAAAAATATGTGAACAGATTATCATTACCAAGAAAATATGACAAAACATTGACCACGGAGGAAAGTGAACGAGTATTATCAACCTGATAAGCAAGGGAGACATCATATGTAAAAGCAACACAAGCATTGCGATATCATAGGTTAGACTTCTAACCTATGGTTAGGAGGTTAGACCTTCTAACATAGATTAGAAAAGGTTAGAGGCGTTTAGATAAACAGGAATACCTTGAACTGGATGTATGTCTTAGTAAAGATTCAATAATGAGCAACATTTTCCCAGATGTCTTGACCATTCGCTTTATGCATACCATAAAGTGCAGAAGATCAGAGGACAATAATATGTGGTGATAAACTTGTTTGATTACACTTCCCAGGTGCTGCTGGGTCCAATTATCTTGGTGCTCAAATAGCTCCTAATTGGGTGTGAAACACACATCAGAGTTAATTACACTGTACAGTATTATACAGGCTTGAAATAATTAAGACTCAACTGGCCTAGAAAAAAAGTACATTCATTTTAAGTTTCAATCCTTGGAGATTTCACTGAAACTCATGAGATCAGCTAGATATGAATTTATGCAAATTTCTAACCCTAGAATCTTATTGAGACCATAAGTCTCTTATCATAACCTAGATACTTTGATGTACAAAGGTATAGATATCTGTGTGTTATGAGTAGCATGCGCCCTTGAAAACTGAGAAATCAAAACATTATGGGAAGGTCTGTTATATTAAAAAATTATATTATATTATACTCTATTTGTCAGTTAAAGGTAATATTTTGGGGAGTTCATCTTCACAAAAAATATTGGATTACTAAGGCCAACTATTTACAGAACATAGGTTACATAACACGTGAACGGTATTGAGAGAATTGGAAGATTAAAACTAAAATGATCCCCAAATCTACAGATCATGGAAATACATTGGAGTTGAGATTGTCTATCACAAGAGGATCTACCATTTTAGCTTTGGAGCAAAAATGAAAGACATGTTCTTTTTTTAATGTTTTATCCTGAGAGAGAGAGAGCATATGCATAAGCAGGGTAGGGACAGAGAGAGAGGGAGACAGAGAATCCCAAGCAGGCTCCCTGCTGTCAGCACAGAGCCGGATGTGGGGCTTGATCTCAGGAACCGTGAGATCATGACCTGAGCCAAAATCCAAAGTTGGACACTTAACCAACTGAGCCACCTAGGCACCCTGAAAGACATGCTCTTGACTAAAATCCTCTGTCTTTTAACCTAAAATACTGTATGTGTGTGCGTTTGTGTGTGTGCACATACATACATGTATATATGTATATATAATGGAAATTTGAAACTAACATGGTTTATTAATCTTCTGAAAGGGCAAATAGATGCCAAAAGGTGATAATGAGTTGAAGCATCAGCAACTTGTTTCTCAAAGCCTCTGGGTCCACTGTTTTGCAAGTTTGTGGCCATATTGACCCTTCCCCTACTGAATCATCTCCTGGCCTTGGTGGATTGACTTATGACATCTGCCAGGTTTTTCATGACCTGACTATCTGATCACTAGCTGACTCATCCATGTTGTCATTGGTTTCTTCCTTTACCCTTTACTTCTCCGGGCTTCATCCATCACCTGCTGTTCTCCTCCTATCTTACTATACCAATAGTTCATGCTTCTTTGAGTCAATATTCTCTGCCATTACTCATCCCATGCATGGCAATGCTTGCCAATTAAATGTTAAATCATGATAACTCATCTGAAAATATGGTACACTCTACAGCTGCTATAAAATGAAGATCACAAAATATCTTAGATTCTTCTGATGTTAAATCATTTCAGAGTCAGGATTTTTTGATGAGAATTTCTTTAACTTCTCTTCTCTCTCCTGAATAATTTGATTGATTCTAAATCTTTAGTGACACACCTTTCACCTAACAGCATGGAATCTGATTTTCCTCATTTTTTTTCCATATCATTTCAATGAATCAGTTCACTAACCTGAGCAAAATAATCCAGAAGTAACCAACAGTTATGGTTTGCAAACTTCTATTTATCTTTTACTCCATTGTCACTTTGGGAACATAAAATATTTACAGAAGTCATGTCATGTTTGATAAATAGATTATTGACTCAAAAACTGTACAGCATAAACCATGAGAAAGAATTAATGTACCTGTACTTTGCCCAGTTTGTAGGTAAATGTTAAAATATTTAGAGTATTGGTGACTTTTTGTTATTCTTTAAAATTCAGTTTCCATTCAAATTTGGATTTTACTTGGTTCCTTTATTTATCTCCTAAGAAGATAAATAGAAGGAAAAGGAAACCTGCTTATTAATCGTAAGAGCCAGATAATTAAATTGTTATGATGAAAAGAGTAAGTAGCACTGTTTAAATTGATTTTAACCTTGGAAATTTACCAAAATTGGAATATGGCTTTGTAATCACAAATAAAGCCACTTTTCCACTTTTTCATTTCATTTTGTATTGTCTTCAAAACTCCTGAAATGTTTAAGCTCTAGTTAATTCACATAAAATTTTATATACTTAGAAAAGTCAGTGTAAGTAATGAATGACTTGTAATTTCTTTTTTTTTTCTGTTAGCGCTCCTACAACATATATCCTTCCATTAATTCCAAAAGCATTTATTGAAAATCTCCAATAAAAAATAAAATAAAATAAAATCTCTTTGCATTGGTGATGCAAAGCCTTGGAGATTCAAGATCTGAGCCATGAGAACTCTACCGCATGAAACAAAAATTGACTGAATAATCACATTAATACGTTATTACAAGCTATGAAACAGGAGAGGAATACCAGGTTTAGTCCGAAGATCAGAAGTGTCTTCCTAAACCAACTGGCATTTGAGAACTGAAAAGGAGAACTGTCTAAGTGAACAGGTTAAAGGGAAGTTTTGCGTTGTAGACAGAGAGGAGCACATCTACGTTTCCACGGTGGAGGGAAGCATGTCACACTGAGGAACATTGAGAAAGCCAGAGTGGCTGGAACAAAGAAGGTGAGGGAGGCAGTGTTGTCATTGCATTCATTCTGTACTGCCCAACCCTCTGGGCCATCTACCAGACTCCTACCCCACTCCCTAAAAAAGGCTGTTCATTCTGAAAAGACAGGTACAGATATCTCCTGTAGAGAGAATGTTTGCACCGGATCTCTGGCAATCTGGACTGGTCCATCCAAATTCAGGCATGAAAACAGCTGTCCATCCAAGCTGGTACCCTGTCTTCACCCAGGCTCACTTCCTCAATATCTTTGGGTCTTTATTACATACAGAGAGGAGCTGACAGCACAGGATTTCATATCAGAGCCTGTTCTGGAAAGATAACTCTGAATGGCAATCTGAGGGCCAAAACAGTTCTGATCATTCCAAATTCTGTGCTAAAGCAGATTGTATTGTGGCTGGTCCTTCATGTGTTCTTAGAATCTAAGAATAACTCAAAAATGAAGACAAACATCTATCCAGAAGAACTTTTAAAGGGTCTTATCTGAAATGTTTTGCAAAGGCAAATGACCAGAGCTGTGATTTTAAATTGTCTCCTTTCATTCTGACTGTGGGGATGAAGAGTAAGGTTCAGAAAACACATTCATTTATATTTTGGCAGAAACTTGCATGTTATAATCCTTGGGAGTGTGAGATCAGAGGCCATGGGGCTGGTAGAACTATGCTCCACATGGGTGATAGAAAAACAGACCCTTTACAAAAATAAACTAAACACAATAGTTTTAGATAAAAATTATAAATACTAGATTATAAGGCCTTTTCGGGCTAGATCATATCTTATTAGCACAATAAATGTCGCAGCTGGGGGAGAAGTAAACGTACTAAGTAAGGACAATAATGAAGGGTCGAATGAATGAATGGATACCACCGAGCATACCTTCAACACCCTGAACACTTAATCTGTAGTGAATTGCAGTGTAAATTATGCACTTGGGGTAATAATGATGTGTCGATACAGGTTCATCGATTGTCACAAATGAGCCACTCACGTGGGGGATGTTGACCACGGAGGTGGCTGTGCATGTTGAGGGGGCAGGAGGTACCTGGGAAATCTCTGGATCTGCCACTCAATTTTGCTGTGATCTAAAACTGCTCTAATAAATACAGGCTAATAGTCTTAACTGTTACGGAAAACATGATTTTTTTTTTGTTACAGTGTAAGCTTGAATTTACAATATCAGCAGCATAAGGCGGCAGTTCATCTACCTGTAGCTTAATGTATCTAATATCAGGTACTATGTGATGGCCGTAGCTGGGTCATTTACACAGTGCTTCCTGTGTTCTAAGCACCAGGTGAGGCACCTTTGCCTGCTTTTCATCGACTCTGCACAAGAGCCATGTGAAATAGCTCCCGCTTTTATTCCCAACTTCAGATGGAAAAAAAAAAAAAAAATGAGACTCAGAGAAGTTAATTAAATTCCCCAAGGTCACACAGATAGCTTCTGTCAGAGGGATAAAAATGATTCTTACACACATCTGGGTAGCTAACTCTCAAGCTTGGCTTTGGGTTAGGAGTGGATATGAGAAGGTGGGAAGAAAGAATCCCTTCTTACCCCAAAATGCTTTGCTCTCCTGGAAAAAAAAAAAAGGTAGGTACAGCTTATAAAACTCGATTTAAAGACAACCAAAAATGCTAATGCCAGATGGGATCATTCAATCATGATTAAGCTCAAATTGGGTTGGGAAAGAGGCCCAAGAATGCATGCATCATTCTTACTGATGTTGAAGGCCAGTATGCTCCTCTCTTGGATATGATTTAGGGCAAATGCGGTTTTATGCCAGTGTGAGTAGAAAGAATCTGGGCACAGAGAAACACATTAGCCAAGGTGTGATTATGCATAGGCAGGGCATAGCAAATTGTTGTTCAAAATATATCATTAACTATCATCTTGAAAACTTCTGAGTTTTTACTACAATTAAAATTAGTCACAGATAGTTCTATGGAAAATCCCTTTCATGAGTTTTTGACTCTGTGACCTGGTATGATAGCATCAGGACAAAGGAAAGGTTGTATCAGTACCCTTCAGGAATCCGCAGTCAGAAGAGGAGAAAGAAATATTGAATCAGGCCAATGTGAACCAAGAAAAACAAAAACAAATGTTTTGAACATCTAGGTCAGTTTGTGGACCACAGCAAAACGTGGCATTTATAGGAAAGTCTCAGGAAAAAAATGAAAACCACAATAATTTCACTTATCTTTCCCACTTCCTAGGGCATCTGGGCCAAGTTTCATATTTGATCAAAAGAAGCCCAATTCTGTAATTTCTGCTCATGGGAGAATAGACTAAGAAGTAGGAGGGGAAAAAAAATAAAGAAATTCGTCTTCTTCATCTTCTTTTTTAAAAGCCAGAATTAAGATTATTGAATCCCATCTGTGGGCTGTGGTCAGTTTTCAAAATCAATTTTCAGAGACATAGTTGTCTTATGTTTGCCTTCCAGGTGTCTACTTTCTCAAGGTAACAAAAAGGTTCACAAGGATTCTTATCTCAAAGCGATAAACAGATGCAAACAGAGCCAGGCCTATCTGAGCTACCACAAGGCCTGTCTGACTAATTGCCCTGATAGATCATTCTCCTGATGTCTGATGTTGTTATTGCACCCAGCGTAGCTGAGATAGCACATGTTTAACCCCTGACCTTCCAGCTGCCAAGAGCACGTTGCTCTGGAACTAACCGTTCTCCATCATCACTTCCTCCCCATGGCGGCCAGGGAAAGAGATCTGTTTCTAAGCAAATAGCAAAGGCTCTGACCCCGTCATGAGTCACCAGTCTGTCTACCCACTTCCAAGATTCCCCCTTCACATATTTATTCAGCTTGTCAGAGTTCCTGGCAAAGAGGATAGTGATATTTGAGGTAAATAGGATTCATGCTAACTCTGGGAACAGTTAATTTCAGAAATCTGATTTACCTTAAATGACTTCCATGGGCTTCATATGAACCAATCCATTCCATTTTACCCCCTTTTAAGGTACGCTTTTCTTTAACAAAAAATGATAAAATATCAAAAGCCACGGAATGAACAACAACAAAAAATATTCCGGGGCCATTTGTAATAATGTAAGGAAATATCTATTCTGTGCCTTAGGGCACTGATTGAAATTACTAAAAGACAGGTTAAGTACTATTACTAACTGCAGAAGTGAGAAACAAATATATTTTATCTTAGATAGGTCATCTTTCTTTTATTGCATGCTTCACACGTCTTATTCTCAGAACTTACACTCATCAAGTTTTAGCAGATACTCTGCCAACACTTGGTAATTTAGCTGCTGACACTCCGGGCTGAGTATCTCTGTGCGAGAATTTCACATTATGCCACATTATAGAAACATTAAATGGGAATAACACAATGGCAAGTGGTGGTTTTTATGACCATTTGTGTTAATTAACGAAATTATGTTGTCTTTACGGAGAGGCAGAAAATAATACAGAGAAAAAGAAAAACATACTCGTCATGGAGTATATTGGCATTTCTCTTCATTTTCTCTAAATATCTCAAGCTTAAATAGACATGAAATATTAGAGGCCATCGTATTGGGAAAAATAGATCCATTTTGGTCTATACTGCATTTCGGCTTTCACTAAACCATTTAACATAGAATCAAAGCACCATAGCTTAATTATAAAATTGCTCTATCTTTCCAACACTTTGTTCAGCCATGTCTGTAGACCCTTAATAACTTTTCAACCAAAAGAAAAGCATATTTGTTTTGTGAAACTAATTCCTGGACACTAATGCTATCAATCATTATTATCTTTCCCACATAATAAAGTTCTGATATTTTCCTCTCTCCATTAAGAAAGCAAGATTGCAATGCTTAAAATATTGAGTGGATTGACAAGATATTGAAAATGCCCGAGGGAATAACAGATAAATCATTAAAGTTATGCTTGTCTGTGAGTTTTCAATGAAGGAGAACATGACACAGAAGGGGCCCTCATTGCCAGATGATCTAGGGTTAGCCTCATCTAGACAGCTTCGAGGATTTAAACAAAATTTTTTTTGATGTTTATTTATTTTTGACACAGAGAGAGAGAGAGAGACAGAACATGAGTGGGGGAGGGGCAGGGCGAGAGGGAGACACAGAATCCAAAGCAGGTCCAGGCTCCCAGCCGTCAACACAAAGCCCAACGTGGGGCTTGAACTTGTCAACCTCGAGATCATGACCTGAGCGGAAGTCGGATGCTCAACCGACTGAGCTACCCAGGCGCCCCTGTTTTGTTTTGTTGTGCTTTGCTTTTTTCAGAATCTCACTTTTCTCTTAAATGACCAGCTTCTCCTGAAGTTTAAATGATGTGAAGTCCTCAGCACTGCCATTGAAAAAGAGCAGATCCCTAATGGATCCCAAGTCCCTTCCTGCCCTTTCTTGTAAAACTGCTGGAGACGCCACTTTAGTCGAATTTACCTTCAAGCCACTTACAGAATAATTTAACTGAGCTTACTCAAATTTTGGAAAGCTTGACCCCATAGTGAGATAGCCTGTCATCTTAAAAGAAAGACTAATGTTAAGCATTAACAAGCATTGTCCCATTGAAAGATATAAAGATACAAGGTGAACATTTCTACAAGCAGAACCAAAAGTGAGATCTCTTTTGTTTATTAAAAAATTCAGGGGCGTCTGGGCAGCTCAGTGGGTTGGGTGTCCAACTTGGGCTCAGGTCACGATCTCGCGGTCCATGAGCTCAAGCCCCACGTTGGGCTCTGTGCTGACAACTCAGAGCCTGAAAGCTGCTTCAGATACTGTGTCTTTCTCTATGCCCCTTCCCCATTCATTCTCTCTCTCTCTCTCTCTCTCTCTCTCTCTCTCTGTCTCAAAAATAAATAAACATTAAAAGAATTGAAAAAAAGAAAAGAAAATTTAGGGGAAGATGACAAACAACAGGATCGTGTGGGGATGAAACTCAGAGGCCAAGGATGCTACAGGATAAAAATTAACTCAGGTTCTGAGGAGAAGCCATTCTGGGCTTCTTTATTCAGCGGCCAATTTATAGAAACTTAAGACCTGGTTCCTTCATCTGTAAAATGGGATAATAATATTTGTTTCACAGAAGTATACTAGGATTAAATGATGTAATGTGAGTAAAGAACTTAGCCTAGCAGAGAAGATAAACTCAACAGATACTACTTTAATGTATGTAGTATTCATATGAATTAATAATGTGAAATGATTTGAAAGCAATTGAGAATACCTTGATTCTTTATAGAGTTTTAGGGTTCTCACTCTCTCACAGACTTAAACTTCTTCACAATCATCTCTTAAATATTAATTCATGTTGAAAGTCTTTGCCAATTTCCCCTTTCTTTTTCCCTGCCTAATTCTCCAACCAGTGACGCCCATTCAGGTTAATGTCAATAGAGCAACTCATGTTAGGATGAGATCCAGAACACTGAATTAACAAGGAAATACTCCTTTCATAATTTTGTTATAATTTATATAGGCAAAGCCTAAAATAAATCACATCTCCAAACATTTGGATCCAATAATGTAGGGCATTGGGCAAGTAATTTACCAGATTTTCAATGATTCCAAATCGAGTTTGACAAATATGAGAAAGAGTAGACCAAGAATTTGTCTACACCTGGTGTCAGTCTATCTCTGTCTCTCTTTCTTTCTTTCTTTCTTTCTTCCTTTTTTTCTTTATCTTTCTTTCTATCTATCTGATCTGGATAAATCATTGTATTTATTTTAGAATAATAGGTTGGCAAGTTTGTTGCTTGTAGTGTCTTGTTCTCTTTGCAATAAAAAGAAGTTAACTATTTAGTTCTGCAATGCATTTAACTAAAAGATACCCACTACCTTGCCAATTTCTATACAAATACATTGTAGAAAAACTACTTTTTAGTGTATTAATAACCAATAGACACCACATTGCTCAAGGACAACTTCAGTATTGGGTTTATGGATTTAACATCTCAGCAATGATATTTTTAAACCGGAGATCTCTTTTAAATAAACCTAAGTAATTGGATTTTCTTCTATATAAAAAACTCTGTCAGATAAATGCTATAAATCTGAAAGCAGAAAAGTAGAGAAGAAATAGTAATTTATAAACCACAACGGAGTGTTTCACAATTTTTGTTTAACAAAACATATTTTACCCTGCTTACACCTTGATCTATAGGCCCCTACTGATTACAAGGCTGTAAATTGCATGAAGAGCTCTGCAGAAAATCATAAAAGGGCAGCGAGGGGGCCTTATATCATGGAGTCACTTGGTCGCTAAGACTCAACCAAGACTTTGATATTGAGTTTAAACACAACCATATATTTTTATTAATAATGAACAGACTCACTTATTTCAATTTCATAAGCCCAGCGCACCAAAGCTGGTGAGATTTCTATTACCCATGACCTGGATATTAATACTTTGATAAAAAAAAAAAAAAGTCTCAATTTTTCAAATGTTGACTGAATGCCGAAACAATGAAAAACAACTTTCCCAGAAATTTTGGCACATTGATCTGGGAAAAAAAGAGTGACCATCCTTTGTTCACTAGAAGAGCTATTAAAAATGCTTTTGGTACAGGAAATACTTTTTTTCTCCCCAGATATTAGAACATATCTTCAGGAAACTCAGCAGATTAATCACATGAGCCCTGGCTCAACTTATTTTAGAAGTAAAGCTTAAGATTTAACACTCATCCTAAAATGTAAAATCCCTCTTTCAGTATTTCATGACGCTGATATTCCTTGTTGCAGTGTTTTTCCGTTGGCTCAGAAAGTGATAGCAAAGAGGTTTTCCTTCTTCTTTTTATTTTTTTAATTTTTATTTTTTTTTTTTTTTAGTAGTGTGCCAGGGGAAAGATAAAAGGAGAATGTTGATTCTCCTTTTGATGAAATTTGCCTGGATTTTTAACATGAAACCACAAGATTAAAAACAGTAATGTATTTTGTTGTAATTCACAAAGGGATAGGCCTAAGTGTAGAAGTTTCTAAAACTTTCCATTTGTGTTGATATAATAACTTTGTAACAGTTATTCTCAAAAAGTTTCTGAATAAGAAAACTTTATGGAAGAAAGGTGGTGCCCCTTCATTCTTTGTTGGGTGGAGAGTATTCTGCTTATTGGTAGAATTTTCCAGAATAGCCCAGAATGGTGTCTGCCTTTTCTAAAAGGTATTCTAAGAACATTTATTTCCTTACACTTCCAAGCAAGAAGCTATAACTTACATCCATTTTACTAAAACTCAACATCATTCCCTTTGGCTGACACTTAAAATAATCACATGGACAAAAAAACAAAAACAAAAACAAAAACAAAAACAAAAACCATGTTTCACAATCACTGCTCTTAAACCCAGAGCTAAACATTGGAGAGGATGGTTGGAGGAGAGGAGAAGGGGATAAAAATGAAACATCTCAACTCTGTTTTTAAGGAGCATTATTTGATGACTGTGAAACAAGAAATTACGTAATCTAAATAAAAACCCATTTCTGAAGCCACATTCCAAGTGCAGATTGTGGCAATGCTACAGACAAGGAAGGTGCAAATTAGGGAGATGGTTGAGTTTGTGAGACAGGGTCATCTCCTGGAGGATGTGAGAGGCTGGGACTAGTCTAGAAGAAAGTGTGGAGAATGAGCTGGGTAGCTGGGCGGGGTTGGGGGACACTGCAGACAGAGTCATCTGGGCAGTGGTGTAGAGTGCTAAGGGCACTGAGGCCAGAACTCTGTATTTTCCTCCACCCTCCTCCTCATTCCCCATACTTTGAGCAGCTTTCGGGAAGATACCCGGAACCAAGTGCTATATGTGTAGATTCATATTTATCCATGCAACTTCACACCCTCAACTTGAGCACAAAAGTCAAAAGTATGCATTTTAAAGTTGCTTCTAGGGGCTCCTGGGTGGCTTCGTCGGTTCAGAATCCGCCTTCAACTCAGGTCATGATCTCACAGTTTGTGGGTTCAAGCGCCATGTCGGGCTCTGTGCTGACAGCTCAGAGCCTGGAGCCTGTTTCAGATTCTGTGTCTCCCTTTCTCTCTCTGCCCCTCCCCTGCTCACCCTCTGTCTCTGTCTCCAAATTAAATAAACATTAATTTTTTTTAAAATAAAGTTGCTTCTAGTCTATCACCTGGGTGGAGACTATCACATGATAGTCACGTCTCTGAACTTCAGTTTCCTCATCTGTGAAATGGAGACAATAATGGAATTGTGAGGATTGAGTTATTTAATGTGTACAAAAATTGAGTCAAGTGCTTGGAACCCAAAAAGTGCTCAGTCCATACCCACTGAAAGTATTGTAATCTTGGAGCTTATTCCCATGAATAAAGATGCCTTGAGCAGCCTACACAATGATTTGTAGGATTTTACCTGCAACTATCTACAACACGAATGGAGTGAATGAAAAGGATGGATGAAGCATTTACAGCAAAAAGATGTTTTTGTAATTTGTGGTGTGATACCTGGGGACTGAAATTCCTTATTTTACCCACTTTCCACCTTTACCCTGGGTTACAATGATAATGTTAAGTTATGATGAGAACACAAAGTTCTATTTAGGTACTTGATAGGTGACTATTTTTTGATTATCTGAGAACTGGTGAGAGGATATAAGAGTCTGAACTCAAGATCCTCAAAGATCACTTAAAATATTGCTCAAAAAACAAACAGATACTGGGGATAACCATGAAATATTTTACCAGATAAGGCAGTTTGCTTTGCAATAAAGAGCAAATGTGATACAAAAGTGATAATGTTAGTACATGAGAATGTACCTTACTACTTCTTATTTTAGCTTTTGTTTTATTTTAAATGAAAAATATGAAATTTTACATGAGCTAATGCATTTTGAAGACAATTCACCAAAAATGTTGAGATCTAAAGGTAATGTTTTAAATGCACTGGATATGAGAGTAATAAAAACATTTTTTTTTAATGTTCAAACATCCTACGGGGTTGGTCTATCCATCCCTTTCTCAAACATCATCTCCTACAAGCACCAACTTAGATAGAGAAACTTGAAAGTCAGCATTTCAAATAAAATGCTCTCAATGTGTTGATCTCTATGGGTAATTTGTAACAAATCTGGAATAGCAATTTTCTGCCAAATGAAATACTGTAAGAGATGACTTTTTTTTTTCTTTTTAAAGAACAGGTCCCAGTCAAGAGACTATAAAGAGGTTCTACTAGTCAAAAGAAATTACCTGCAGTCCTTTGGGACTTATAATTCCTGAAAGATCAGGTGCTCTGTCCCTAAAAACGTTGGCTGGTACAGGGGAAGTGGTAACCCACTGAGAAAACAAAGGAGAAGGGAACTTTCAAAGCACTCAGCTAAATTTTGGCTGCAAGACTTCCCATTAGCCTGGCCATGTTGTTTAGACACCAACTTTATATTCCCCTAGAGGAGAGAAACACAAATTTGCAGCACAAGGGTCCCCGGTCCCTAGAAAATCAACCTGCTTTTAAGTAGAAAGAGTAGGAACTGGTCAGGTGGTTCTCTTATGTTTCTAATCCAAGCAAATTCATTTTTCAAAAAGCCATATATATGAGGAGAAAGATAACTCAGAAAAGCAAGCGCAGGCTCTGGAAAAGATTAGACTGCAAAGGGGAATTTTTAATGACACCTTTAGAGTCAAATATGTCTTTTACTAGCTAATTAAAGTGATCACAAATGCCATTGCATTTTTTGTCTCACTTGGATCAGCAGAGATGAAAATGGCCACTCTCTAAATGCTGTTCCTACTTCAATTTAGATGGCTGAAATTTAGTTATGTTGTGAATGGAGAGAATGTGTAGCGTTTCCTAAGTATAGGTTGACAGCGTGCTTATGGCCCATGCTACATTTTAACCTGTCCATGGCAAAAATGAGAAAAAATAAAAACAATGTTCAGAAAGCCAGTATATTTGATTTAAAGAATTATCACTATGTATTTCCTACCTTTTTTGGTATAAAAATGTCCCATGTTCAGGAAATGTTGGTGACGGTGAATGTTCCTTGTGTTCTCTCCTAGTATCTGTAATGCGTACAATGTGAAGCTAGCTATATGTTAGTTTTTTTTTAATTAAAATATCAAAAATCTCCCGATACATACTAGTGGCACTTACTATCATTTAGAATGCTTAATTCACAAGGAAATGTGCTTTATTACACATGCATTCGGGATGAAAATGTAGCAAGTACATTTAGATCATAGTGCCCAACATGTGTTTGGGGAGGCAGAAATCATTATCCGTGTATGTACAAGCATGGAATCATGCTGTGACATTTTGACCTTCTGAAGCTTTGAAAATTTGAGATGCCCCCAATGACCACTGAATCCAAGGACGATTTTCTCCTGAGATCTCCTTTTCTCCAAGGATGATTCGGCAGATGTTCTTTCTTGAAGAGGCTCTCTTAGCCCTGTTATTTTTCCAGCTTCACAAAAACAAACATACTGACACGGTCAGAGAGTGGTTCACAAACCCAAAAGAGAAAAGAGCCATGCTTTAACAAAGAACTAAAAAGTGCTTCCAGGAAACTCATACTCAGTCGATAGATGAGTCAATAGCATCACCGACCTGGCACCCAGAAGTGTGGGAAGAGCTGGTAAAAGGGTTGGAGATTGGAAATAAATGTTGTGAGCTGACAGGTTTAAAATCTGATTGCCTGGTATTCCTGTCACAATTCATAATCCTGTAGAAATGAACAAAGTCTGGAAGAAATGTAAGTCTCGTTATTATGAGTATAAGCAAATGCAGGGTGTTGAATGAGAGACACTGACGGGTCCAAAGGTGGCATATTCCTTTGCAGTCAGCCAAACAGTGTGATGAGAAAACGTTTGTAGTACTTCGCTTAGGTGTGTGGCTTCTTTCCCCTTCCTGCTAGCTTGTGGACTTTTCTAGAAAGATTGGGGAAAAGACAGAAGAAGCTTATAGATGAAATTTAGAATGTGATGGCTTCATGTCCCAAGAGATGCCACGAGAGGAGTCTGACAATTAGGTCAGCACCGTGTAGCATCTGGTGGGAGGTAGATGCTGTCACTCATTTATCATCACTTCCATCTCCAATGATGGAAAACACCCTGAATTCAGTGTCTTTACTTCTTGGAACTTCATAAATCTTTAGGCACCCACAGATAAGTGAGGATCTTTCCCCTGCCTTCCAGTTATGGACAGTTCCCAGAGACATGAAGGTCATATAAATAATGCGCCTTATGGTCAGTGTAGTAGGAATTTTGCATCAAAGGTCATATACAAGTCTCGCTGCTACTCATCTAAAATATTATATTGAAAATATATCAGCTTCTGTGGTCTGAGAAATGGCAAGACCTCCATTGAATTATGTCCCGTGAACTTGGTTTTGGTTTTTCTAGTTATTAAGTGGAGGTCAATGGTTTTACGTTATTATATAATTATCCCTAGTATAATCCCGTGGAATAGAATAATCCACCTCTTGGGAATAAACTTGTTTGTAAATTCAGTAGTTTGATTTTCATGTGTTTGACCTGGAAATTGGAGTGTGCTAACCAGGGGGATTTTTCATCAGTCCATCACAATTAGTTTCTACAAAGTGTTTACTTTGGCTTTGGCAGTAACAAAATTTTGGAAGAGAATTCTGGGATTCTTCCTCACTCATCAGGGTTGTCACATTTCTGTGCCTCTACTGCTACTTTAACTAGAGAATAAAGGTTTAAGCACAAAATCATAGAAAGGCATTAAATTGGGATGGATATTCTGGCTTCTTGGCTCAGTTCCACACTTTCTGATTTGTGTGAGTACCATATACTGCTCAGTATCTATAGACCTAAGATTCTCAAAATAGAGCACTGCAGTAAATATTCTCAAGTACCTTCAAGCACTGATTCTCTATAATGCTCAGACCCCCTCACTCTTATCATCCCTTTTTCCCTTGAAATGAGGGACGGGGTGGTCACTAAAGACTTCCTGGTTTGAGGTTCTGTCCTTGTTCATGTCTTACTTAACTAATATACATTGAACATTTATATATGCAGTTCACTTTCACATGGATTTCTCCCTATAAGAGATACTATTATCCCCATTTTATAGATTTAAACAAGTTAGTTAAAGGTTAGCTAAAGGAGCTGTTTAAGGTCATATACTCACTGAGTAGCTGAGTTGAGATTTCACATCATTGGGGAATATTTCCAAACCCACGACCCAGTTTATCACAGTGAAGCTACCTTAAGTCTCTCAAAAATGGTCAGAATTTTGTCTTGGGGCCTCTTTTGCCTTAAACACTTCTGGAAGTGCCTGTGGCCTGCACCACTCAGATCAGTAGACCAGCCCTCTCAGCCTTCAAAGCCCTGCATCCAAACCAGATCTCTATCAAAGTCCTCTTAGAGGTAGCAATGCCCTTCCAAATTGTCTTGGAAACTGGGAAACCCAAAAAGCAAAGTTGGAAATGCCCTGTGGTGCTTGCCATTCCTGAAAACCCAGAACTAAGTTTATTCCTGAACTTCTGGAGATGTCAGTATAAACCTACGCAGTGTTGATGTTTTCTCAAAACTTATTCAAAACCTTCCAAAGTAGACATTCTGAAACCATTCAGACATTACTGAAACTGAAATGCCTAACTTCTCCTTCCCCCAAGTTTACCTTTTTCTGGAACATGTGGAGGAGAAGTATTATCCTAAAAACTTCCTGAACTATCACTCACAGAATACGGCTTCTTTATTTGCCTCTCTCAGCTCGGCAGAAGATCACCACTAGCTTCTGTAGGAAGCTGCTCTCCATATAGGTTCCAGCAGGCAGGTAAATGTGAGGCCACACCCAAAAGAATTTGACATGTTTATTGCCAATGCATCTGACCTCAGTGAATTACAATAAAAATGAGTAAAATAATATAAAACTGTGTGTGAGACATACTTTTCCTACAGTCCAAGTTGGCCGTGGCTCAGTAAATAACATTTTTTCCTGCCCAATTCTGAAACAATTGAGAGATAAACAATGAAGTCGAGCAAGTGGAGACAAAAAGAGCTATTCTGTACTGGTAAAAATTGGATTGGAGAATTATGGCTTACGTAATTGATTACAATGCACTTTCGACCAGTGAATCTTAGAATGGGCCTTATGCCCACAGCCCCAGGTAGCACTGAACAACCCCGTGGTTCCTCACATCAGGGTCCATTCCTGTTAAATGTGGAGTGTGAGGCCCAGACTGGAATGCACCCTCTGAGTGAGCAGATTAGCTCTCCAGGAGAGCAGAGGAAGAAGGGCAACCCTGGGTTTTTGGGCTTCCTAATTTAACCTTTTTTTCTTTTTTTAAGTTGATTTAATTATTTTAAGAGAGACAGAGAGAGCACAAGCAGGGGAGGGGCAGAAAGAAGGGAGAGAGAGAGTCTGAAGCAGGCTCTGCATGGACAGCAGAGAGTCCGATGCAGGGCTTGAACCCATGCACCACGAGATCATGACCTGAGCTGAAATAGAGTCAGGTGCTTAACCAACTGAGCCACCCAGGTGCCCCCAAACTCAGCATTCTGACCACTCCTTCCCTTCTCTGGGGGGGAAGAGTGAGTGAGTGGGGCAAAAGGCCAGCAATGTTTAGGGAAAAGCTTCCTTCATGAGAAGCCACAGAAGTGAGGAAGAGGTGAATCTACAAAAACAGATGGTAGAGATCCTAGGAAGTAAGCATCTCACAGGAGGCTCTCCTCAGAGAGACGCCCCCAAATCTAACTTTGCTTAGGAGTTCATAGCTTTCCTATCAATCTGTGAAAATTCTACCTTCTTCTATCCTTCTGGTCTCTTTTGTAGGAGTGGTTGCCTGGTGGTTGAAAACCCTTAGCTCCCTGGACAACGGATGGCTTACATCAGGATTTATCCCTCTTTTGCTGGAACGTGTGTTCCCATGTGGGCTTCTCAGACTATAACAATATCCTCAAAAGGACTCATTCAAGCAAGTCATGTGGCAATCCAAGCTCCACAGGATAATCCAGAAGAAGGAATGAGTGCTTTGGGGCGGCATTTTGTCACTCCCAGCCTTTCTGAGTAGACAATGGTAGGTACTTGCCTCTCCACCCTCCATCTGTGCCCTGAGTAGCTTATAGATACACCTTTCAATTCTTTTTTTGCTGCTCCTTGCCTACCAGTAAATATTGACTCTCTCACAGCCGGCATCCAAGGACAGATTCTTCCAGTTAAAAAGTCATAGGTATAGTTTGCCATTAACAGACATAATGACCAGGCAAGTTAGAGTAATAGTCTTTCAAAGTGTCTACAGCTGGTATTCAGTTAACACTGTGGTCCACTGACTTAGGGATGTTCTTTCTCCGCTACAGTTTTTTTCTCCTTTGAAAGCTGACTGACTGCTTTCTGGACTTTTGCATGGAATATTAAATTAGTAATTCCAAACATTGTTAATTTGTTTGCCCCAAAGGGTCGTTTGAAGTCTATTCTGATGACATCTTCTCTGACAATCCTAGCTCAGGACTGACTCTGATCTCATATATTGCGTGTCTGTATTAACCGCTTCAGCCTTATCTTATTTGTCCTGGCTTAGGTGAATTTTATTTTCAAAAAGCAGACCGGTAAGCTCTTGAGGACACTGACCTGGTCTTATAAATGTCTAAAATCTCCCACATTATGTGTTTGCTGGATGCTAATTGATTGACTGAAGGATCTGTCCTCGTCTGACCCTGTGTTTGTGGATAATGCTGCATAATTGCTCATACGTCTTTATCAGAGTGTCATGTTTTGAGACAACTTAATGGGAATAGTTGGAGGAAGAGTACGAAGAAATTGAAGCCAAATACTTAAAATGATCTGGCCCAAAGACATCCTGATAGTAGCCGCATATGTGATGCCAAAAATTTAGCTCTCTTGACGCTTAGTAAGATGAGGTTTCCATGTCGCCATGCTGAATCTGACATTTTCCCTAATCTAGGAAGCCACCCATATAAGTAAAATGCATATTTTCAATCATGAAACCCAATGATTATATTGAGTAGATTTTAGGTTGGGCATCGAAAGCTACATTTTTAGCAAGGACCCAGAGTAGTTTGAAGGAGGTAGTCTCAGAACCCCAGCTCTCCTCTTACCATCGATCTCTCTTGCTATTTCCTACTTTGCTAGGTCTCACTCCCACAGATATGTTTTGTGTTGAGTGAGAATATTTATAAATGGCCAAGGAACAATGATGTCTTCAAACCTTTTTATTTACTTAACAAAAGTGACTCTAGTCTACCATGACCACAGCTATAACCACACCTGTACTAATTTGAATGTGTTTCTGACATACTTAATGAAAAAAATGACAACATCATACCTCCCAAAAGTCATGGAGTTCAAAGAAAAATAACCCCCTTTAGTATTGTCCATTGAAGAGCAGGGTGCAAATAAATCTGACCCAGCCTCACATAAATTCATGCTCAAATTACATACTGCATTCTACCCCAATTAGAGTATAAGGTACTCGAGAGCAGGGACAATGACTATTTTGCTCACTTTTATAATCTAGAGCCCAGCTCAGTGTCTAGAAGATAGTAAATAACAAAAGTTAAGAAAATAAGGGCCATGGAGGAAATCACTGGAATTTTCATCTACTCACAGGAGACATCACCGTATAAGTGTGTGTGTGTGTGTGTGTGTGTGTGTGTGTACATCAGCATGTTATTGAAATAGCAGTCAACTTCTCCTAAAAGGCAGGCAATGGAATGCCATTCTTACCTAAATCTGGGGAAGCAGTTTCTGAAGGCTATCATGGCATATATAAAGGACTAGATGTTATACACGTGAAATGCTTAGCATTGAACCTGGTGCATGATAGGCATTCAATAAAAAGCTACTAATGTAATTATCAATGCTATTATTATAAATATTAGGCCTTAAATAAAAGGAAACTTTCAGGAACCAACTTGCAATAATATGTGGTTTGTGAGCAAGAGAAGCTAACTAAGGATTAAAATCCCCAGGAATTATGCCTCTGAAGATAATATAGACAGGGTTTTCTAATATAGACAGGGTTTTCTAGTTATAAGATTTTCTGTGAGTTAGCAGAACTTATGAACCTATGATCATTTTTAAATAACTCTGTCTTTCTATAAATCACACAGACTGAGAACCCTTTAAAATGTAATGGATAATTCTGTGGCATTTTTATGAGAGAATATATATTTTGGGAACAAGGGAGTATGTGCCTGTATTTGTGTTGGTATTGAAAAAAGAGAAAGATTTTTTTTTAATTGATATGGGCTGGAGTTGTCTTTCTTGATATTTTTTATGTCCTCAAATTCTTTTGAAGAGAAGAGTATAATGAGAGACATACACTCTGCCCATAAATTCCCATGGTCCAAATTTTAAACCAATATTATACTGCAATAAATTCCTGTTTACCACAGTCCAGACCACTAGGATGGGGAAATACCACTAATGGATTTTATGGGATTTTTGTAAATGCTACCCTCCAATTTTTGCTAAAAGTGAGGGAAGTATTAAGTAAATACACCATTAAAGTTTTGGTCAGAAGTAAACAACTTCCAGGATGTGTCAAGGATCAGTGAATTCTGCCAAAATTGTCATAACCAGTGGTTCTTAACTTTTTCTTTCTTAGGGATCACTCAGAGAACCTCATGGAAAACATAGGTTTTCTCTGAAGAAATATGTTTTTACACATGCACATAAAATATGGCATATAATTTCAGGGTGCTCAGAACTTCTGAAGAAACTGAGTTTAAGAAAAGCCTCACACATGGGGCATCTGGGTGGCTCAGTCTGTTAAGCCTCCAACTCTTCACATTGTTTCAGGTCATGATCCCACAGTCCTGAGATCCAGCCTCACGTCTGGCTCTGTGTTGGGGGTGGAGCCTGCTTAAGATACTCTCCCTCTCCGTCTGCTTCTCTCCCTCTAGCACTCTCTTATTCTCTAAAGAGAAAGAAAGAAAGAAAGAAAGAAAGAAAGAAAGAAAGAAAGAAAGAAAGAAGAAAGAAAGAAAGAAAGAAAGAAAGAAAGAAAGAAAGAAAGAAAGAAAGAAAGAAAGAAAGGCTCACACACTAATTATTTAAAAGATTTCCAGCTAAGGTGGAATGTCATTCCAGGAGGCAATGCCTTCTTCTTGCCAAATGCTGTGTGTTTCTACTTAGTGACTCCCTTGGTAAAGAGCCAGTACAAGATCCCAGTTGTGAGCAGGTGTACCAGCAACAAGACATCACACTCTTGAAAATCAAGAAAATAGAGCTGGATACATGATGCGGGGGTGATAGCCCATGACCTCTTTTTCTCTTTGAAAATCCCCCAAACTATCTCTTCATGAAACTGTGATAAGTAGAATTTTCTTTATAAAAGTCCTTTAATAATCAGCATGTCAATAACAAACTAATGACAAATATTTACTCCACGCCTGGCATATCTCTGGCACTGTACTAGACTCTACAGTAGTCATATCCAGGTCCCATAAGGCACTCTTAGTCCTTTAATAAGTCAAAACTATTGGAGAACACTAAATAAACTTTGACACAAGAACATAGCTATTGAGAATACCAAACAAATCTTGAGATATCTGGAACTATTGTCTATGTCACAGGAGGAATATTCAGTATGCTTCAGATTGCTAAACATCTAGTGTCATATAGGGACTTAATTATGGTAGAAATTTGGGGGTTCATCCCAGGATTTGCCGCTGGCCTGTGGAAGGTACGGAAGAAGAGTTGATGAAAGGAAAACAATTCCTCTCCCTCCTCCTTGTCACAGCAACTAGTTTTGGAGTCTATGTGCCATGCACTGTCTTAAGGTCTCTCTACTAACCTGGCCATACCTCACAACTGCACTATGAGGTAGAGTCTACCTTCATTTTACCACTGAAGTGCACCTCATCAAAGATCTCAGGACAGAGAAAACAGAACGACCAAGATACCAACCCAGGCACATCCGGTTCCAGAAGCCATGCCTTTCACCAGTATGTTATTCTGTTTAGGGGACTGTTAGCATTTACTTAGTTCCAGGCGCAGTGCTTGACTCAGAGAAGACAGAGCTCCAAGTTAATGTCCCACTGTGGTAGATGGTGTTTCCAAAGACGGTCACTGCAACACTTCCCATACTATGTGTTTGGTTGCAATGTGGTCTTGCCACTCCCATCAATGGTTGGAGTCTATACTTTCTCCCAGGACTTGGGTAGGCTCTGTAATTGCCTTGACTGATAGAGTATAGCAGAAGTCCTGGAACTTCTGAGTCCAGGCATTAAGAGAGCCAGAAGCTTTTGCCTTGGCCTCTTGAAACCTCACTCTTAGAGCCTTCTAGGAACCTGCTGTCATACTAAGGGAAGCCCAAGCCGCATAGGCAGAATACACGTAGGTTCTCTGGTAGACAAACCCAGCTGAGCTCACGGCCAAATAGCCAGCATCAACTACCAGAGGTGAGAATGAGCCCAGTACAGCCTTCAGAGGACTCCAGACACAGCTGTCATATAACTCATCCAAATGAGACACCAAGTGCAAATGTCCCAGCTGAGCCCAGTCAACCCACAGAACCATGAGAAATGATAACAAATGCTTGGTTGTTTTAAACCACTAAGCTTGGAGTGATTTGTTATATAGCCATATAAAACTGAACTATCCACCTGCAACCAGCTCTGTTGGGAGATAGTCAAGTAGCAGTCAGATATAACCTAGAAATACAGTAGAAGTTATAAGAAACCAAAGAGATTCTGGAAGCAAAAGGAGCCACACCTACCTCGCCCTTGGGCGTGGCAAGGATCCTTAGAAGTGCCAGCAGCAGAGAAAGATAAAGGGGAAGAAGGAGGAAGTAGAAAGAAGGAAGGAGTAGGAAAAAGGAAGTAGGTAGCAGGGAGGTGATGAGAGCTAAAGGGAGGGGCAGGAAGGAAGGAGAGAAGAAACGCTATTGCCAAGGAGTGCAAGAGATGGGATGGCTTGTTCTGGAACAAGTGGAGGAAGGAAGTGGAGGTTGGATTGGGTAAGAAACGAGTGTGGTGGGTATATGTGCGGGGAGCAGGAGAGGGAGGCTGGGCTACAGGAGACCTAAGTAAGACCATAACAGGCCTTGAATGACACGCTGAGGGTGTCCTGCCTTATGCTGAAGGTAATGGGGAGCCACGGGACCTCTGTAAAAATAGCTGAGCACATTTGCAACTTGGGAAGGGAAGGTAGAAGTGTGGAGCCCATGATGGGAGAGGGTAGTTACATCGGAGGCAGGGTGCTCTGGCAGAAATATTGGAAAGGGAAGAGGGGGAGTGAAACTGACCGATGAGACGGAGTCAGAGAGGAGCCCGGTTTTCAGGTTTGAGCAGTTATTTGCTGGTGCCGCTATTCATCAGATGAGGAACAGAGATAAAGAAGCAGGTGAGGGAAAAGAGAAGGGGTTCATTTCGCACATACTGAGTCTGGTGTGTCTTTGTGGGATCCATACAGAGATGTCAAGCAGGTGATAAACAGAACTTGTCTGAAATTGAAGACAGAGGTGGTCCCAGACATGTGGAGCTGGGAGTCATCAGTGTGCAAGTGGTTATTAACTTGCAGGAGTTATTAAGAACTCCAAGAGACAATGTGTGTAGTGCTGGAAAAAAAAAAAAATTACCAGGGCATGATTCCAAGGAAAATCCATGATTCCAAAGATATATATTGTTTTTTTTAACATCTCTGATAACCGAGTGCCTCTTAAAATTAATGGAAGATCCGAGATTAAACAGCAGGGCTTTTATTTTTATATGTTCCCCAAAATAACGGTGTTTTATAATTAGTGACGTCTTAGCTCCAATGAAATAAGATGGTATATCAAGGCAACCTGGATCTAATAACAGCTCGGGAGAAGGCTATATCTATTTAATGTTTTAAAAGGCTATGAAGAATATTTTCAGAAAGAGTGGAGCAGGTAGCATGCCACTGAGGCAAACTAATTACATGACTCAGACGACGAGTTTGGAAACACTGATCCAAGAGCGTTAACGACAATGCAAACAGCTATTATTTATTGAGCACTATCGAGCAGTGATGGTACAGGCGTTCCACTAAGTATTTCCGGGCTTTAATTCTTCTCAATCTTGCATCAGCCCCATGAGGTAAGTACCGCTATTGGTTTCATTTTGCAGAGGAGCAAAGTTAGTGTGACATTACCTCAAGTATCAGCTCTGGCAAACATGTCCGCCACACGTACCCAGAGCAGTGTGTCAGTGCCCACAGTCGAAGCACAGCCCCGAAGAAATTGGGGCAAGTCACTACTTTCCAGGAGCGGAGGTTTCATAGGCTGTACAAAGAGATAGGAATTCTGTTAGCAACCGGTAGGACTCTCACCACATGGCTGGGATTCATGAGCAAGATACAAATACTCTGGACAGGAAGCCTCCAAGTATCAAAACCTCACTTCCAAGAGGGAAAGGGGGCACTTAGAGAAGTTCCTAGAAGGGGAAATAAGAGGCCCACAGTGGGCATGCAGTGTAAATGTGATGAAGTGGATGGGGTCCTCTGGGAAAAGGCTCTGGGGATACTGAAAAAGAATTGCTTGGGATACTCTAGGCCAAAAACCAGGAAGTAGCTTGGGACTGCATCCGTCAGCTTCCAATTGCTCCTGGAAGTCAGGAGAGGACGAACGTAAGAGCAGGATGAAGAAGGCCGAGTTGTGAGGAACAAAAGGGTGCAGAGACTAGAGAATCGGGCAGAACTTGAAATCAGCTAGCACTGTGTTCAGGAATTCCTTGGCTATTTGATTCGATCAAGTAAGGGGAGAAGACCTGAAACCCAGGAGACCAGCTTTCCTCGTCCCAGAATACAGTGATCAAGATGGAGGTCACCAACAAGTTTCAAATGGCTAGATTATTCGGTCTTCTAACCTGTGAATCAAAAATACCTGTGAATCAATACCTGTGAATCACTAATAGTACAGCATAGAGAACTTATCGAAGATCTGTTGTTATCTAGCCAGAGCTCTCTGTTGATTACAAGTAAAAAGTAAAAATATTCATACAAATGCTATTAATATTAATAATTGGAATATAATTAACATATGTGCCATATGCTGTACATTTTACATTTATTATCTCAACTCTCACAAAACCCAACAACAAACACAAAAGCCTAAATAATCACATCTATTATTACACAGAAGGAAACAGAGGCCCGGTGGTGTGATCTGATTTGCCCAAGGGTGAGACAGTAGAAAGAAGAATCAAATTTAGGTCATCAACTTTGAAGACAGTGGTCTTTCCACTATATGATATTGTTCGATGCATTTTTTAACCCTCACTTAAAATTTTAGATGCTGCTACATAGGACTAATAGCTATTAAATTCAGAATGCAAATGTTTAAGGAGAATAGACCCTTCCAGTAGGTTTTTGCTCAAATGAAGGACGTCAGTATAGCTAAGGCTTTCACATACAGAAACATCAATAGATAAATAAGATTCAACTCTTAAAATGCCAAACAAACTTATATGCCAAGGAATCTTGGTGTTTATGCAATTCTGGTGTCAAGAAGGAAGAAAACAGATGGATTCCATGGTGGTTTGATCTCAAAAGCAGAGACAGAGGATGACAAAAATCCTTGAAATACTGTAAGTCAGGGGTGGCCAAACAAAGCCCATGGACCAAATCCAGTCCACTGCCTCCCTCCCCCCACCCCCACCGCCCCACAAAATCTATGACCTAAGAGTGGTTTTTTTGTTTGTTTGTTTGTTTTAATTTTTTTTTCAACGTTTATTTATTTTTGGGACAGAGAGAGACAGAGCATGAACGGGGGAGGGGCAGAGAGAGAGGGAGACACAGAATCGGAAACAGGCTCCAGGCTCTGAGCCATCAGCCCAGAGCCTGACGCAGGGCTCGAACTCATGGACAGCGAGATGTGACCTGGCTGAAGTCGGACGCTTAACCGACTGCGCCACCCAGGCGCCCCATGTTTGTTTGTTTTTTACATCTCTAAATGGCTGGGATAAGAACAAGCACACACAAAAATAATATTTTGTTTCATGCAAATACTGTATGAAATTCAAAATTCAATGTCTCCAAATAAAGTTTTATTGGAACCGTGCTATGTTCATTTGTTTATATATGTCTGTGTCTGCCCTCATGCTACAACAGCAGAGTGAAATAGTTGCGGCAGAGACTTCAACGTCGAAAATATTTACTCTTCTGCCTTTTACAGAAAATGTTCGTAACCCTTGCTTTCAACAAAAAATAGAAAATCATAATTCAAGCCAATCATTAATAACTCCTGAAACGTGGGCACTAGTGCTAAATGAGTAAGCTTTGGCTTTCAAACTGATGGAAGAAAATCCTCCCATTTCTACTCCCGTATCCTTGTTTCTTCCTTAGCAGCTATCATTCTCAATCTTGATTACACTCAGTTATTTTTGGAACCTAGAACCTAACGTCCCTCTACTTTGACTTTCTAGTCATATCGTTGCCTCCCTGAAGCACTTCCCCCTCCCCACTCTATACTCACCCTCTTATCAGGTAAATCCTGCTAATCACCCCTTTCAGGAGAGTGTCTCTTACCCTGTAAACTGGCCTTCATGCCAAAACATCCTCATATTCACTGCGCCTAACTCCTTCCTCCTCAACCCCACGGCACACATGGAAAGTTGATTGTTTATTGGGACGTGTTCTCTTTCCTGTTCTTCTAATCTTTCGCTCTTGAACCCCATCAAAGAATTTGCAAAGCCATATAAACCTCACACAATTTTTTCATGGCCTCTAAAATGGCTAATCGTGAATTTAAATAGTGGTAAAGTGTGTCGTGTGTGTGATAGTATATGTTTTAAGTATATCCACTGACACTAAATAATAGCAAATGGGAAACCCCCATCATTCATTTTAAATCATTTAATTTTTCATCCTTAACTTCATAGTTCCATTTCTCTTGTCCTGCAGAATTTGATCCTAACGTAGTATGTTTTATAAATACACGTCTTTTATTCACTGCCCAATAATACTAACCTACAACAAAAATACGTAGATGAATTGAAGTGTATTTAAGTTTTAAATTTTAAAATTCCAATGACTGTAAATCTACAAATATTACATTTTTTTTCTTCTGGATTGAGGTATTATTACAATTAGTATTAATCATCAAGTGACTAATTTATCATTATTTTATTAAACTTTTTATTCCCTTTTCCTTTTTCTGCCTCTTCCCTAAATACTTGCCTTTTAGTGCTGTAGCAGTTAAATCCTACAGCACAAACAATAACTCAAATATGAAACAAAAGGAAATACTGTGAAAGGGAAGTACTCTTCTCCAGCCAATTCTCTGATTAAAGACCTAGGCATTCTTACTACTACTTACACTGGGATTTTCAAACAATAAGATGTTTTTTTTGTTTTGTTTTGTTTTGTTTTTACAGTTTAGTATCTGGTTTCTACATGGAAGACTAAACTCATGCTTATATGCTTATAGCTAAGTGGTCTTTGCCAACAAAATTTAAGATGCAGCATTTTAGAAATTTACATATCCATGTCTCTATGGTATTGTTTGCTAACTTTGTTTCTTAAATTTTTTTAATGTGTATTTATTCTTGGGAGAAAGAGAGAGAGACAGAGACAGAGTGCAAGTGGGAGAGGGGCAGACAGAGAGTGAGACACAGAATCCCAAGGAGGTTCCAGGCTCTGAGCTGATCATCAAAGAGCCCCACATGGGGCTTGAACTCACGAACCGTGATATCATGACCTGAGCCGAAGTTGGGCGCTTAACCTTCTGAGCCACTCAGGTGCCCTTTGTTTGGTAACTTTTAAATGAAGTCATGATCAGTGTGCATTGGTGATTATATGTATATTCATTCTCTTAAACAAAAACAAGATCTTTGTTCAGAGTGGTGTTTATTTCAAAAAAAAATTTTTTTAATGTTTATTTCTTTCTAAGAGAGAGACAGACAGAGTGCGAGCAGGGAAGGGGCAGAGAGAAAGGGGGAGATATAGAATCCGAAGCAGGCTCCAGGCTCTGAGCTGTCAGCACAGAGCCAGACTCGGGGCTTGAAACCACCAGTCGTGAGATCATGACCGACCGGAGCCAAAGTCGGACACTTAACCTACTGAGCCACCCAGGTGTCCTCAGAGTGGTGTTTCTAAAGGAGCTTGTACAAAAATTGGCTGCAGACATTTAGGTCTGGGTGATGCGTTTGCATGTACTTGCCTGTTTGTGCCAATGTGTAAATGCAGAGTTGCTCTGTTTTCTTCAACTGTATTTATTGCTGCATTGCTCAGCATAAACTTATCCTGATACATTTTTTTATAAATAAATATTTGTGAACATCATTTTTTTAAATAAAAAGAAAAACTTTATTATAAAAAGTTCCATAATGAGATGGACTGGGATATTTTTATCCATTATTTCCCTAAACTCACATGTTATAAATAAATGCTGATTATTGATGGAACAACACAGGGCTCAGCGTCAAGCTTTCCCCCTTGTTTTTCATTATTATCTTTGATTTTAGACGTGATGCTGAGCAACTTTATTACCATAAATAAGTAGTTGGAAATGAGAGAGATTTGGGAGACCTAATTTATGGACTCATCTTTTGAGTTGTACAGCAAAAATTACATAATCTACCACCATCTAAAAATATTTACAATCCATCAGTCTGCAACTCAATCAGATTTGCATTTTCTTAAATGTTTATTTCTTTTGAGAGAAAGAGAGAGAGCGTGCACGCACACACGTTTGTGGGAAAGTTGCAGAGAGAGAGAGAGAGAGAGAGAGAGAGAGAGAGAATCCCAAGCAGGCTCCATGATGTCGGTGCAGAGCCCTATGCAGGGCTCGATCTGATGAACCCTGAGATCGTGACCTGAGCCAAAATCAAGAGTCAGACTCTCAACTGACTGAGACACCCAGGCACCCTGAGATTCCCATTTATTTTAAGCAAGTAATTAAAAACCACCAGACTTGCAAGGAAATTTGTTACGTGGTCCTTAGATTCATTTTCTTATTTTCGTTGTTTGGCCAGGGAGGACTTAACCTTCCAGGCAGAACCTCAGAGACAATTTTGTAAGAAGAAGGGCTACAGGTGGTGGGGAGGGGAATTCTATCTCAGGCAGATTAATTTTAGGAAAGTGTGTGGATGAAGTAGACTGTTTACACGGATATCTGTAGAACTTTCTGGCCTGTCTTGTCTACACTGAAAGCCTGCAAGTCTCCAAGGTACATGGAAACTTGTTTGAAGACCACTTCTCTAATGGATGTGACTATATTAATTGTATTCACTATATTTACTGTGTCTCCACATGGCTGGCACAACATGTGTGCAATTGTGTTCCATAAATAGAATGTAGATAAATTCTTATCTAGTTATAAGATTCATAAGATTCTAATTTTCATCGACATATGGCATTTTCTTTCCCTGTCATTCACATATAAGCCAGAAATCTCTAGATTTCTCAGTTGTTTAAAACATTTCAAATTTCTCAGCTTTCAAAGTCACAGTTGTTCTTTAACAAAACGCTACAAAGAAATGCAATACAATGCTTCCAATCCTTTTGAGAAAAGGAACAAGAAGCCTTAGGCTCTGTGACAATAAACTAACCTTACCTTTTAAAAGTGTATGGCTATTGAAAGAACAGATTAATTAACGCTCCTAGAGCTAGGTTATATTCCCAGGGTAGAGAGTTCAATAGAAGTGGCTTCCGGCCTAAATAAGAGTGATAAGTTGCTAATTAGCTTTGCCTACTGTTTGTAGAGAGAAGTTTATTCTGCATATGAGAATAGAACATATTTGCACTACCTGAATAATTAAGAAACTTGATACACAGCAAGTAGCTAAAAATAATGATGGAATAAGAGAAAACCTGAATAATTTTATTCTCTGAAAGAACTTTAGGTTCTGCTTTTTCTCTATAGTGACCTTTTTGTATATCCAAAAACTAAAGGAAGGATAAATCACAATACAGGAGTTTTCTTTGTTATAGAGCATTTTCCCAGGGTTCGCCCTCCCCGCCCACCACTGCTGGCCAAGCATCCCTTTGTCTATAAAAGCAAAGAATGAAATTGATTTCATTCAATTTCTTCTAAATCTGCTACTGTAGTTTTATAAAATGGGAAAGCCAAGGACAAAAATATCCAGATTTGCTATCCTACAGTGGTAGAATTAGCAGAAGTCTCTAGTTCACTTTGCCTTTGTAGGCATACCATAAATTTTAGGACTGGCCTTTCTATGTCTCTTCCTTGGCACGTCACAGCTAAAATCTCTGATCCCCATTAGATACCTGTTCCTAAAGCAAACAGTACTTCCTGTTCCTGAAATTTTGCTATCCCTTTTTCCTTTCAATGGCAACATCTGTCTTGAGGACCTTGGTTCACATTCCTGAGATGACCAGTAATTCATAGGAAATCCCAGACCATATTATTGACAAATGGTTAACTGTGGTTTCAATTCTGGAAAAAATTGGTCTAAGTGTGAGTCAGACAAGCATAGTTTCAAATAGTTTGTATAGTAACACGTAATACTATCTCCATTGTGCACATACAGAACCTGAAGAGGGGAAATAAAATAAGGTAGGCTAGGTTATAAGGGCAGTAAAACACAGATCTGGGTTTGCTGACTCCAAATTCCATGGCCTTTTTAATAAACCATGTTGCAAAAGCATTTTACCCCTGGATAGAAACACTCATTGAGAACAGTGAGTATCTAACACCAGGTAAACAGATGCTTCCCTTTTCCTCTGAGTATAAAAGGGAACACATAGTATTCTTATTTCAGAATTCTCTGACGATATGTAGTTGATCGAGTATTGATATACTCACTACCAGTCATACAAGAATGCAATTTAAGCACCAAAACATATAACAATTATTTACATTTGAGTTGAAGTTTGTATAGGGAACAAAGTATACAAGCATTTCAAAATGTCCATGCTTTGGGATCTTCAGTAAGAAAACAAAAAGACCAGGGGCACCTGAGTGGCTCAGTTGGGTAAGCGTCCAACACTTGATTTTGGCTTAGGTCAAAATCAGTCAGGCTCTGCACTGGGCATGGAACCTACTTGAGATTCTCTTTCTCGTTCCTTCTCTCTATGCCCCTCCCCCATGCACACACATGGGCATGCTCTCTCTCCCTCTCAAAATAAATAAATAAATGTTAAAAAAAGAAAACAAAATATCATTTTTATATCAATAAATGCTACATTATATTTATACAAACCATATGACAGAATTTTATATCTTAAAATGTCTTATAATAACTAAAATTTGAAACATTCCAAAGAATTATGAAACCCATCAATTTTCCTCCAACTGTTTCCCAAACCCCATCTCAGCTCTGTGGCCCCCAGCAGATCTGCCAGTTACTCCACTGCCAATACAAAGTAAATGCAGAAAATTCCCCAATGCAAAAGGCAGCTCACTCTTGAAACAATCAAGCATTAAACTGTATATTTTTCCATCTAGGAAAAATATATATTGGGTCACCTGAGTGGCTCAGTCAGTTAAGTGTCCGACTTCGGCTTAGTTCATGATCTCATGTATTGTGGGTTCGAGCCCCGCATCGGGCTCTGTGCTGACAGCTTACAGCCTAGAGCCTGCTTCGAATTCTGCGTCTCCCTTTCTCTCTGCCCCATCCCCACTCAAACTCTGTGTGTGTTTCCCTCTCTCAAAGGTAAAGAAACATTAAAAATTTAAAAATATATATTTAATTATTAATTAATTAATTAATTAATATATCCTTTGCCTTCTCTCCTCAAGTCCATCACCACTTCTTGCCCTCCCTTAATGACAAAATTCCTTGTAGTTGTTGTCTGTAACCACTGCCTGTAATTCTCTCCTTCCATTCGCTTTCGAAGCCACTCAAGTCAGGTTCTATCTAACACAACCCCATAGCACCAAAACTATAGTTATCAGTTCATGGATGACCTCTCTTAGGAACTGAACAGTAACCCTAACCACCCCCCCACACACACACACACAACCAAATAAAACATATTTTGAAGCCCTAACTCCCAATGTGATTGTATTTGGTGATAAAATTTTAAACAAGTAAGTTAGTTTCAATGAGGTCGTAAGGGCAGAGCCCCAATCCAACATGACTGGTGTCTCTATAAGAAAGGGAAGGGACACCCGGAGTATGTGAGCACAGAAGAAAGGCCGTATGATGATACAGAAAGAAGTCACCATCTCCAAGGCAAGGGAGGAGGACTCAATAGAACCAACTTTGCCAGCAGCATGATGGAGGACTTCCAGACTCCAGAGCTGTGAGAAAAAAAGAAAAAAATCTGTTGTTTAATTCACCCAGTTTGTGGCATTTTGTTATGGTGGCCCAAGCTGACTGATGTCACCTCCACATTACTAAATCCAATGATCTTTTTTGTTTTCTTTGTTGGCATCTTACTTTATCTACCAGGAGTATTTTATACAGTTTAACATTCTCTTAAATTGTGTCTCTTGAGATATCGCATCAACAATATTTTACCTTTCTTTTTTTTAAGGTTTTATCTTTCTACCAACTCTTTGTCAGTATCTATTTCTCACTTATTTCTCTACTTCTACATGTTGATGTCATCCACATCAAGGAACCCATTCTCTTTACTATGTAACTCGGTCCTTAGGTCATCTTATCTGTTCTCCTGGCTTTAGAGACCACCTATAGGCTGATGACTACCAAGTTTATATCACCACCCTAACCTGTACCTCTCTCCTGACCTCCAGACCTAAAATATATGTCCAACTTCCTGCAAGATATTCGCACTTGAATGTTTAACAGGCAACTCAAATTTAACATATTCCAAACTATCCTTCTAATAAACCACAGCTCCTCCACTAACCTATGCCTCCTGCAGTTTTCCTGTCTCAGTCAATAAAAACTCAATTCTGCTGAAGCCAAAATAATTGTACTTTACTCACATCCCAGATCCTGTTTACCAACAAAGCTGTTGGTTCTCTAACTGCTCAGTGAGGCCCCCTTTCTGGTTTACCGATGGCCATTTCTCATTGTATCTTCACATGACAGAAAGCAGAGAGACAGAGATAGGAAGCAAGTGCTCATGTGTCTGTTCTCATAAGGCACCAATCCCACTCATGAGGTCTCTGTTCTGTTGATCTAATCACACCCAAATGTTTCACTTCCAAATATCATCACATTGGGTTTAGGCTTCCATATATGCATTCGCAGTGGTGGGAACCACAAATAGCTAGTAGATAGCATCACTCACATAGGACCCCTCTTCTTCTGAGATGTCTAAGGGGACATCTCTTAGCCACACAACTTTAAGGAGTTGACTACAGAAACAATATTTTATCCTTATGATAATGCTCCTTCCGGGCCTGATTAAAACCAGGAATGAATGAGCCACAACTCCAGGGCAGTGAAATCCACAGTCATGTCAACTGACCTCTCTCATCACTGGAACCTCATTTAAGCAAGTGAGATGAGCCAGGAGGAGTCCTCTCCTGAGGATTTGGTTTTGGGAAGCTGAGAGTTTGGGCCACCTGATAGAGTTAAGGCAGAGAATGACTCAGAGATGACAGTGAAGATCCATAGAGACAGCAAAGATAGGAAAAGGTAGAGCACAATGTGCACAGGAAATTAATTCACAGGGAGATGAAACGGAAGCAAGAGAAAAGCACAGAAGCTGTGATAATAAAACAAGGTCCCTGGAGAAGTCTTGTTTCCTAAACATACCAATCTGTCCATAAATCACTGTTTTCAAGGTAACTTGAATAGGCCTCTTTGCCTTGCAAACAAGTGAGTTTAACAAACTCATCAGCTAAATGCACAATGAGGCTATGTTTATTTATTTTTATATTTTATTTTTTTATATAATTTATTGTCAAATTGGTTTCCATACAACACCCAGTGCTCATCCCAACGGGTGCCCTCCTCGACGCCCATCACCCGCTTTCCCCTCCCTCCCACCCCCCCATCAACCCTCAGTTTATTCTGTTTTTAACAGTGTCTTATGGTTTGCCTCCTTCCCTCTCTGTAACTTTATTTTTTCCCCTTCCCCTCCCCCATGCTCTTCTGTTAAGTTTCTCAGGATCCACATATGAGTTAAAAGATATGGTATCTGTCTTTCTCTGCCTGACTTATTTCACTTAGCATAACACTCTCCAGTTCCATCCACATTGCTACAAACGGCCAGATTTCATTATTTCTCATTGCCAAGTAGTATTCCATTGTATATATAAATCACATCCTCTTATCCATTTGTCACTTGATGGACATTTAGGCTTTTTCCATAATTTGGCTATTGTTCAAAGTGCTGCTATAAACATCGGGGTGCAACATTTAGTCACTTAACCATGGCTCTGTGCGTTGTTGTTTGTTGCCACCCTCAGGAAAGTACACCTGATTTAACAAGCATGTGCTCCGAGGCACAAGTAAGATTTTTTTTACATAGTTAATATATTTATACTAACTATATATAAAAATATTTAAGATATTTTTATGTATAGTTAAGATATTTATATTATTACATAAAAATATTTACTGAATATTATATATATTTTTATAATATACATATATCATATATAAATATTTAAATTTAAAATTTAAATATATAAATAAATATGAAATATGATATTATATAGATATTATATATATTACATAAAATATCTATCTGAATATTATATATATTTTTATAATATGCATATATCATACATAAATATTTAAATATGTAAATGTAAATAAATATAAAATATGATATTATATTTTCTATAAATATATTATATAAAATATTTATATAAAAGTATAAGTATATTAACTACATAAAAAATATCTTACTCATGTCTCGGAGCACATGCTTGTTAAATCAGGTGTACTTTCCTGAGGGTGTCAACAAACAACAATGCACAGAACCACAGTTAAATGACCAAATGTTTAGGTCAGGTCAATTTCAGAAAACAATGTTTTGTTGAATGGCATTCTGTTAAAACAAGTGCATTTAAGGAACTACTCTTTACAAATGACCTCATCTGTGTAAAAAACGTCTGTTGAAGTTCAGACCTGGGTAGCCATAATTTATATGGAACTGACAGTAATAGCTATAGCAACTTGGTGGTCTTTCATTTTGCTCTTAATTTTCAAACACACACTAAGCTAAAGATCAACCATAACAAGAGAAGGTGGAAGGTGATTTTTTTTAAGAGGATAGAGACTACATTTTCATTGGCAATGCTGATTTCCTAGCATCTTTTGTGTGAGGGGAACAAAGAAAAATAGACACTAGAGGCATTAATCACACAAAATCTGTCACTAAAGAGGGACACAACCAACAATTTTACCATCAAAATGCAATCCATAATCAGGAGAAAAGGGAATTGCTCCGCTGTGTGATTCCACCCTTGATAACTAATTAATTAGATGCCAACTGTTAAATACTGGAGCCAAAGCAGACTAAGGGTCTATTTTCTCCACTTGCAACAAAGGCTTTTTTCAACGGACTAACCTTATTTCTTTAAAATTGCTTTTTGTATTTTTTTGTCAGTTTGGGTGTTAGTTGACATGAATCATTTTTAAAATTCTGGTAATTAGAATCTTCTAAAGGTTTGGGTATAAATTTGCTAGTTGAAAAACTTTTAAATGTGATCAATAGTTTTCATTTTATGTATACTCGAAAGAGTATGGTGTGTTTGGAAAACTGGAAATATTAGTTGTTACCCTGAGTTAAAATTTACAGAAGTATTGGACCAAGAGAAAAAGTTTTCCCTAAAGGCCAAACTGAGACATATTTTTGTGTATGTGTGGTTTACATTTTCCTGTTGAGAGTACCAAAAGAAACAATTTTTAAAAAATGGAATAAAAAAGTTGTCCTTGGACTTCAGGTTTCAAATCCATTAAAAGATAAGTTTAAAAGATAGTTGTAAATAGGTAGTTGCTTTATCTGAATTGTTTTTCTTTCTTTCTTTCTTTCTTTCTTTCTTTCTTTCTTTCTTTCTTTCTTTCTTTCCTAGTTATTAACCAAATTAGAGTTATTACCCAAAGAATAGAGGTCCTAGAATCAGGCCCAGAGGGAATTCAGGGGAAACAGCTTTTGTGTATGTATTTGTGCTGTTCTATTCAAAGCAAATCTTTCAGGCTTTCAACACTTTATGTTATCAATGTTTTAGAGAGAACACCCCCAAAAACAAGAAGAAAAAGGATTAAGATTGTATGTGCATGAGGGACAGTGGGGGGAGGGTAAATGGAATTTTAGCGGTCTGAAGACAAAACAGAAAGATATGTTGGTGGAATTCACGTTGAGTGGTTTCTTGGGAAATGTTAGACCTAGTGGGATGTCGTATCACCTAATTTATACAACTCCAAATCTTGTCTGGTAGATCTGCAAATCAACTGCCACTAACCACCCCTACACTGACCCACACATTTTCTGTGACCCCCCAGTAGGAAGTACTACTCCTTGGGTCGCCAAGCTTTCTGCATCTTGAACTAAATTAAAGCCTCTTCAGTCAAAACTCGTTAGTCATTTCTCGCTGAGCACAAATCATCTCAGCCCTCTCTGGCACAAGTCACTATGCTTTTATTGAGGATTTATTATGTGACTATCTCCTGCAGTGTCTTTTGGAAGATCCAAGGTCTGTAAGGCATGTTTCCTATCTTCAAAGAGGCCTGTCTTCTATAGGCTACAAGGGATGCAGACCCTACACACAAGAAATACCTGTGTGTGTGTGTGTGTGTGTGTGTGTGTGTGTGTATAAAGGAGAGAGAGAAAGAAAGAGGGCGGGGAGCAAACTGTAATGCTGACCTAAATATCAAAAGAAGGGGCAGCTGGGTGGCTTAGTCCTTGAGCATCAGACTCATGATTTCGGCTCAGGTCATGATCACGGTGTCATAGGATCAAGTCTCGCCTTGAGCTCTGCACCAAGAGTGGAGCTGCTTAAGATTTGTTCTCTCTCTCCCTAAAAAACAAACAAAAAAACAAACAAAAAACAAAAACAAAAAACCCAGTAACAATAATAATGATAATAATATTAAATAAATTTAATAAATAATATTAAATAGCAATATATTAAAATAGCAAAAGAAATTTCCTTATTATTCATTCCTCAATTTTGAAATAATTCATATGTAAGTGAAAGAATTCATATGTAAGTGGATATGGGGTGCTATGATAGTGACATATAAGCTAATATTATTCATGTTTATAGTACTCATTAGAAAAGCTAAAATAATTTATATATATTTTTACATTTGCAAAAGAAACTAAAATCTGTTCCACAGCTAGCCAGTGTGGGCTGGGTTTTCTTGATATATCACCTCTACAAAGGTCTCTAATTTGTGTTTATTTCAGTGACATGGTCATTCTGCTGAGGGTGAGTTAACCTCATGTTGTATCCTTCTTTTTTGCTGTTTTCTCAGTTTCCAAGAGGCCATCAGCTCCAAAAGATGACACTGAAATCTTTACTAAAGTTTAAAGTAAATATTTGATCAAGATTTTTTTTTCTTCCAAATGCAATACACAGTGGCACCTTTGAATAGATTTTTAAAAGTGTATCTGCATCATATTTACTTGTCAGAACAAGGAAGTTCTGAATTATTTTTATGGGGTTTTATGTAAATCAGTTCTTGAGTATATAAACATCGTTTCTGTTTTAAAATGTATGTAAACAGTGTTGGGTATACTATGCCAGCTCATTCATAGAGAGCACTACAGTGTTCATGCTTTTGATATTAGTGGGCTCTTTAAAATATTGCACAAAATAGCCATTTAAAAAATGTAAGTAGTTAATTGTTTCCACAAACTTTAAAAGCAGTCTCATTCTGGTTTTAACTTGTCGCAGATTTTAAAGGATTTTTCAAAAGTGTTTATTTATTTTGAGAGAGAGAGAGAGAGAGAGAGAGCAAGTGGCAGAGGGGTAGAGTGAAAAGGAGAAAAAGAATCCCAAGCAGGTTCCACACTGTCAGCGTGGAGCCTGATGTGGGGTTTGATCTCACCAACCTGAGATTAAGAGTAGGACGCTTCACTGACTGAGCCACCCAGGTGCCCCTTGTCTCAAATCCGGAGACCGAAGCCTCTACCCTCAGCTGTACCACTCCCACCTGTTTTCTAACCTCAGGCTAATCACATAAGCAATTTTAATAGTTTTCCACTTTATACCGATAATAGCGATGACAACAAAATGTAAACAGTTCAACTTATTCCATGCCAGGTACTACATGTCTTAATCTTTGCTATGTTCTAATGAGGTCGGCACTATCATTAATGCTCCTTTACTAATGAGGAAACTAAAGCACAGAGAGACCCAAGGTCACCCAGTGAATCAGTGACAGAGCCAGAGTACTGGCAGTAGGACTCCAGAATCCGTGCTTTCAGCCACCATGCTATACTGCCTTTGAAACCTGACCCCATCGCGCCATTTATATCCTTGGACCACTTACTTTATTCTTATTCTTCAAAAGCTCTCTCCAGATATTTGTGGCTCCAGACAAACAACTCTTTTCCGTTTCTCATATGTATTCTCCTCTTTGCAGGCTGTGGCTTTTCACTAAAGCCTGCCCTCTGACGCGAATGCTTTTCGCCTATCTCTACCATTCCAAGTCCTGCTCAGCCTTTAAGAACAAGGTATTCCTAGTAGTAACCAACTGGAAGATAAACGCTCTCTTAATGACACCGAAACTTTTAGCTACTAACTATACAGAGAAGGCATTTACAAAATCATAGGAGAAACTTTGAGTGAACAATGGTAAACCATTTATACGGATAAGGCGATATAGCATGATTATGTCAATTCTTCCCAAATTGTCCTACAAGTTGAGAACAATCACAATAAAAAAAACTCAGCAGATGTTTATAGAAAATTGATAAAACTCCTTCTCTAATTGATACAGAATAATAAAAGCCCGCAAATATTTTTTTTTTCAGTTTTGTAATGAAAGAACCGAGGTTGGCTTAGGTGGAATTACTTCACCACATATTAAAATATATTCTTTAATAAGACAAGCAGTATAGCACATGTGCAGGAACAAAAATGTTAATAAAACAGAATATATAGTTTGTAAACAGATCTATGTATACAAAGAAACTGATGTTACTCAAAAAAATGTGGGATAAAAATGATGCATCAAAACAAAAAGGATAAGGTGCATTGCTCAATATATGGTGTTGGGAAAATAGGCTCTTTCTACAGAGAATAATTAGACCAGTTCTCTACCTTACACAAATGCAAAAGCATACCCCATAAATATTTAAAAACTGATTGAAGCAATGCCACTAAGCTAACAAAATAAAATGCTGAATAATATCTTTGTAAATATCTCTCGATTTAGCAAAGATAAGAAAAAACTTAAGAAGAATTTCAGTCTAATGAAGTACAATATAAACGAAGTTAACAGATCAGAGACTGAAGAAAGATATATGAAATATCTGAGATAAACACAGTATGACTATCTGTTATACACAAAGAATTTCACATTTTAAAAAAAGACATAAATACAAAATTTTAAGTGGTCAGAAATATTAAAACAGGCAATTTGCAAAAGAGAAAGTTCAAGCACTAATTCTATGAAGAGGGGTTTCAGCTCATTTGTAAGTAATCAGATACATTCATACTTTAATGATGCTATTTTATATTCATTTAAATCACAAAACTTAGTAAGTATTGAGGAGGATGTTTAGAGATACACTGGTGAGTGGGTAAACCAGAACAGTCCATATGGAAAGCAGTCTGTTAATACTTAGTGAAATAAATTGAGCACATACCCTACGATCTGCAGGCACCTTGTTCCTAGAGGTGGGTAAGGGTTCAGATATATAAATATTCTTCATGGCATTGAGAGAAAGAACTGGGAAAATGGATGACAAAATGTCAAGGATGCATGCTATGAGATACTATATTTTAGAAACAATACAAAGATAGATCTCAAAACATAAAACTTAGTAAAAATATGAGAAATGATATTTATAGCATAATACATTTTCTGTAAATTTAACATATGAACAACAAAATTTAACATATGAACAACAACAACAGCATCATATTCATTTTTCTTACAAGGATAGATATGTATTTAAAGACATATATCAAACACTATGGTAAATGTCTACAGGGTGAAAGGAATGGGGGCAGAGGTCACGGATGAAAAGGGGAAAATTAAAGATGAGTGAAACAAGAGAGATATTTTGCTTGAATTCATGATGATAATTTGGTACAAATGGATAAGTATAATTAACTCTAATTTCAGGCCCTGAAAAACAAGAGCCAAAAAATAAAATAAAATAATTAAAATAAAATAAAATAAGACAAAATATGCTTTAGATCCAGCTAGATTTGCCTGGATGCCCACAATAAGAAACATAAGAAGGGAGCAGAAAGCAGGGAAACACTTTGTCTATCCTCCACATTGGAACCATGTGCTGTCTGGTTCTCTCCTTCATTCTGAAAATGTAATATTTGGGCTGAACGCACTCTTTTATTTGAAGAACAAAGAAATTGAACAAGAGGAGCCTTGAGAAACTTTGAGAATTCATGGAAAGAATGGAAGATTTGGCGAAACGTTCTGCCCAGCTATGCACAGGCTGAATGACTTTGGGTGAGTCATTTATTTCTCTTTTATAAGCCTCCTTCTTCTTGTCTGTCAGCAACAATGATAGCACCTGCTTTACAGAATTGTTTTTTTGTTGTTGTTTAATGTTTTTTTTTTAAGTTTGTCTATTCATTTAGAGAGAGACAGAGACAGCACGAGTAGGGGAGGGGCAGAGAGAAAGGTACAAGTGAGAGAACCCCAAGCAGGCTCTGCACTGTCAGCACAGAGCTGGATGTGGGGCTCAAACTCATAAAACCGTGAGATCATGACCTCAGCCGAAACCGGGGTGTACGCTTAACCGACCGAGCCACCCAGGCACCCCCAGTGTTGTTAAGTTGAGATGGTTTCTGCATTTCATTCAATAAATATTTATTGAGTCTGTGTCTACGGTTCTAGGGTCTGTACTATAGCATTGAACAAAATCAGTTTAAAAAAAATGTCTAGCCCTTATGCATTACGGTTGGGGGAGGGACAACAACAACAAAAATAAGTAAGATGTCCAGAATAGTAAATGGTGGTTCATTTGGGTGAGAATAGCGCACACAAGCCATCTAGTCCAACAGTTGGTATCTAGAAGTCCCTTTCTGAGGCAGTCACCTCAGACTTTTACAGGGCGCTCCCTCAAGGAACTCAGTTAAAATGCAGAGACCTGATGTCTATGTTCAGAGATTTTCACTCATCACACTCGGGATGAGCCTTCTCAGATTTTTACATTTTTGTCACGCATGTTAAATGATTCTGGCACAGATGGTCTACCCAGCCATCCTTCAAGAAACACTGATCTAGAAAGGTGAACATTTTTTAAAAAAATTTAGTGTTCTTGGAAGAAATGCAATTAGACTAGAAAAAGCCAATGGAAATCTTGAGGCAAATATTACATTTTAATTCTAAGACAGAGAAAAATACACAGGGACAACCACGGAGTGATTACAAGCCATGCTTTCTTCTTCCGGTGAGAGTAAGAGCCAAGAGGACTGAGGAGACTTATGAAAATATATTTAATCATCTTTATAAATGGAATTAATGGACAGTATAAAATTGAGTTAAAAGCAGAAACAAGACAGGGGAGGGGAGAAACTGACTCTTGGCCTGTTCTTTTGCCATTGTTTTGTGTTTAGGTTAAAGTTACATCTGTACATCTGCTGAGGCAAAATCAGATAAAATGAATAGTGTCTGCCGTGGATTGTCAAATTTCACCCTGAAAGTGGAGAGTTGAGTTAGAAGGGTAGAAAATATTTTTGCACCTTTTTTTTTTCTTCTTTTTAGCTTGGATTTCATCTTTCTTTTAAAAGCGCAAACTATTTAATGACTCCTGACCAGGGTTTCCTCATTTGCAGATTGCCGACTCTCAAATGGATCCTCAATTAAGATTCTTTCTGGGTCCAAAACGATATGTCATGCTAAACACAGCCAAGTGATAGAGTGTCTATTGCGATTTTAATCAAATACCAGGGCTGATATACAGAAGGTCTGTGCGTGTACCAATTCCCTCTGAATTTGCCCGTTTTTTGAATGTAGGAAGCCTAGTGAGAGAGGTTACTCTCTAATTTCCAGCTCAGAATTTGAGGGTTTCAGAAAGCTCAGATCGTTCAGATAAGGTTCAGATAAAGATCCTAACATATGGGTGGATTTGAGCTTTTTAAATTCATCCTTTCCACCTCAAGTGGGAGTTGGGTATTTGTGAAAAAAGCATAAAAATTGCTGCTGCAGATAGAGTATGCAGACACCCATCAAGGTTAATGACGAACAATATCTTTTAGCAATTTTTATAAATAAAATTACAAATAGCATCATTATTATTTTGGCCTGGAGACAGCTAGAAGATGATAAACAACCTTGTTATGTAGCCAGGAAAAATTAAAGGCAGAGAGTGCCAGAAGTATCTTAGACTCACCAACAAATCATCTCAGCTTGGTAAGTAACTCGGAAAAATGTGGTACAAATGCAGAAAGATGTGTGCCAGGCTCAAATGCTTGCAGATGACAGACAGTTCAATGCCGACAAATGAAACGTAATTATGACTTTGACGAGGCTGCGTGCCACAAGACAACTCTTTGTGAGAAATAAAATATGAGAGTTTTTCCTAAAGGATAAAAAAAGTCTCTGGAGACAAATCGCTATGTATCATTAATGAAAGAGACACAGAAAGAGAAAGACAAAGCAATCCAGTTAACGAGTCCTAATGGCTCGACTGTGTATTCACTTCGCCCAAACTGAACACTGGAGAGAGCACGAAACAAAAGACGAATTGGGAATAGCAAAATCCTAGAAATGAGAAGCAGACTTCGAAAGTCTAGGTATTCTTTGAATGGGGAGAATGGGTCCTGCAACCTCTCAGCTTTGATTTTTGATAAATTCAAAATGAGAAAATAATGATGCTCACAAGATTCCCAAATGAGAGCGTTTGGGGAATATCTTCTTTCCTTGTCTTTTTTTTTTCTCTTTTCTTCTCGTCAACTGCAATTAAACCCTCAAGGGGCAAATAGGAACATTCAATTATGTTGAATTCAGTGGCTGTTTGGTGGGCACAGGACCAAGGCTAGGGGGATGTGAAAGTTTGGTCTAAGACAGCGGTTCTTGATTGTAGCAATTTGGCACCCTCCTCCCCCCCCCCCACCAGAGGCACTTGGCAACATCTAGGGAGAGGGATGGTACTAGCATCTGGTGGGTAGAGGCCAGGGATGGTGCTACATATACCATAATTCTCAGAACATGTCCACACAACAAAGAGTCATCCAGTGCAACATGCCAAGAGTGAGAAGACTGAGAAGCCCTGGACCAGTCCTTTGCAGGTGTTTCCATCTATGTCCAGGGAGTGCAACAGGTGGAGAAAGGTATTTGGAGTGTAGTGAGAACATATCTAAGGTTGTGATTAGTTTCTTTAGGGATCTGGAGAAAGAAAAGGAGATACTTCACACTTAGAGTGTTCCTAAAGCTGCACATTGAAGAATTTTGGTTGACAGAGGTAAAGAAAATGGACATTCCAGGCTGATCCAAAGCAGAAAAACGTAAAAATGAGTGGGCATGTTGAATGGCAATCAGGAAGACCTGGGGCTGAGGAGAGGCAGATTCATGCACAAAGCACCTACAATGTGCAAAGAACGGTTGCCTACCTTGCCTTACAGCTGATGAAGATGAATTGCAGAAGACACCTTGAGTTTTGAGTATGATAGTCAAAGTTTGGGCTTATTCTATAACTAATGTGAAGCCATTAAGAATTTGGGGGGATGATGTGATCACCCATATAATTACAGAAAGATAAGTCCGGTGGTAGAATAAGATGGGTTGAAGGGAGAAGAAATTGGTCAAGTTATGAGAGCATTTCCCAAAATGTGTTCCTGGACTTGGTAAAACAGTATCATTAAATAAAAGTTTTCTGTGGTCAAATTCGTTTGGGAAATTCTTGGTTAAACGAAATCAGACCGTTTAATACAGCACTTCTTGGATTCTTTCCTTAGCTGTTACACATTGTAACTCTTCACAAGTTGGCTGTAGTAGATAGCATTTTCCAAGTATATTTGCCTCAGGAATATTTTTCATGGCATATACAATAGGAATCGTGTTCCAAAGAACACTTGATAAGAAATGTAAGGTAATATTCAGAAACAAATTTAGTGAGAGTGGGTTAATATAAGAACTATTGAGATAGTGAAAATGACTTTCGACTTCCAGTTTAACACATTGGGCAGAGAGTGATATCCTAAGGAAGACTGTTAGGGAAGAGCCCATTCTTGCACACAGATCATGACAGACCTGGAGCTGGAAGGAAGACATTCTAAGAAAGGGCTAAAAAAGAGATGATGGTGCATTGGATTAAACTAGTGTGCCAATTCCTGACCAGTCATTGTAGCTTTCTGAACTGCTGGGTTGAGAAGGATTCTGAGGCTCCATCGGGAATCAGTGAGGGATTGCAAGAGTATAGTGATGCCTTCCACGGAAGCAAGGAACATAAGCAGTACTCATGTCATATGTTTGTCACACATGCACCCGAAAGCAACTAGTTCAGCATGGTTTATGTGATGGCTTTAAATATGCTTAGTTCATGCAATGTTCTCCAAAGGGAACCTCTTCTAAAAAGTAAATAAACAGAACAGATAAAAACAACACTGTCTAAGTAAGGTATAGCAACTCCACTATTCTCCCTCTGGGTCTCCCTCCCCAGTGACGTAACTAACCGTGATAGCTTCTAGAGCTAATTAACTGGTTGAATAGATAAGGTCACAGATGCTAAGGGAGGCTATCTTCAGTAAAACACTTCTACCTTCTGAGGGAAAATACTTCTCATTTTCTTTTCGATTCTTATTTATTTATTTATTTTTATTTGAGAGAGAGAGAACGAGCAGGGGAGAGAGTGGGAGAGAGAGAATCCCAAGCAGGTTCCATGCTCTTGTGGAGCCAGACATGGGACTCGGTCTCAGGACCCTGGGATCATGACTTGAACGGAAACCAAGAGTCGGATCCTCAACTGACTGAGCCGTGCAGGGACCCGTGTTTTATTTTATTTTCTAATTTAGTTCCTATTTTGTTCTTTATTAATATTCTGGAAACAATTTGAGAACTTCCACATTAATTCAGTTTACCACTAAACTGGTAAATCAAATGGAGGGCTTTTCAGTTCACACGTAAACGTTAAGAGAAGAAGTTAGAGTTTACAGCTGAGGGACCCAATGGCTGTTGGGGAGTTCACTGGCAGCAGTAGTGGAAAGTGGAGAAAACCTAAGAGAAAGATGTCTCTGTGACAGGCAGAATCTGCAAACTCCTCTCCCTGGCAATTACCCTTGCTGAACCTTAGAGGTTTTGAGATTTATTTAATTACTGGGGAATGATTTCTTTGCAGCTCCAGTTGTTAACTTAATGGTTTTGTCCTGTAAACTCGCAGCAAAGTGCAGAGCAAGGAAACATATTTTAAAATGATATTTTGTCTTGGAATCAACAGAGGAGTACGGCAAGAATAATTTGTCACTTTGACAAGCTTCAGATAGCCAATGAAATTACCAGATACCTCTTTAAAAAATATTAGATCTAGAACAAAAGCAAACCAATACTCTGTAGTTGGACATTAATTGATGGGTTTTATCTGACACATACATACCATTCTTGACAACTAAAGCAACTTAGTGTTCTCTCTTTCCAGTTTCTGTCAAATAAACTCTGAAGGATCACAGCTAGGAGAGCTTCCTATTCAGCTTTGCATCCCCAGAACCTAACACGGATGTGTGATACATGCGTACGAAGTTCCCAGTTATTTGCCGAGCGAAAGGCACGGCTCTCTGAGTATCTAGATTATGTGCAGTGGCAACAGGCATGTGACTTGTGAGAGACTTGAACAAAAAGAGGCTGAAAAACTTCAGTCTTCTTTTTGGAGGCCTTGTAAATATCTCTGGGGGGGCATAAGATGTATGTTCAAGTAGATGCATAGTCTGGGGCGCATGCAAACTATGCTTTCTGCCACTTTTCTCAGCAATGCGGCCACCAGCTGCTAGGAATGTGTTTCCCTCAGTACACTGGTACACGTAGCAAAGTTGACATGGGTAGGGTCATTGGGCTACATTAGAAATCGCAATGTATAGGTTAGAAATATATTAATAAGCATATCTTAAGCAGTTAATCTCTGAAAATGCCCCAATGACTTGGGCAGATACTTCCTGACATAGGACTTTGACGTGTTATATTTTTTTGAGCTTTGTGTTTTGAACTATCTAAAATGTATTTCCTGCACTATGGCTATGAAATGTTGACGAGTTACAGTCTTGCTCACCTACTCGGGATTTGTTTCAGCCAAAGTAATAAGTTTTTACAACTAATTGTAAATATCACCTTTCAGTGGTTTTAATGAACCTAATAAAGAGATATGGTAATTTGCCTGCTCTCTGTAGGCACTTAGCTGTGAGAAAATTAAATTAGGATTAAGCCATATTAACCCTCATTACTTAGTCAGAGTAATGGATATATTAATATAACTTAAGACAATAAAACATTGTCATATATGAATCTTCTGAAACTTTCAAAAAAACATATATGAGATTCTTTTTTAGCTCTATTCTACATGTGATAGAATGGAAATTTTCCTTACACTTTGACAACGGTGAACCACCTTCAGGGGCACTTAGAGGGGTACTCTGGATAGACTTTGCCTCAGGCTAACAATATGCTTGGTAGAAAGCTGGCACCTTTTCTTTCATTTTTATTTTTAACCTAGGCCCTCTTTCATTAAAATAAACCATATATTTAAAGAGAAAAGTTGAAGGATTTGTCGTTAGACCTGTGTACTTATTTCCATGTGACAGTATAACCAGGGGGATCTTTTGAAGTTGATGAAAGTTTTAAAAATAGTAAGCCTTGGGATCTGATTTTTGGAACATAAAAAATCCATGCATTTTACTTTACTTTCTGCACAATGGATTTTATTTCCTCTGGAAATGTAAAACACTAAATATTATATATATATATATATATATATATATATATATATATATATATATGTATGTATATATATATACACGTATATATAATATATATACATATATACATATATATACGTATATATAATATATATACGTGTATATATACATATATATACACGTATATATATATTCTAAATAAACAGCTTGCAATTGTATTCTCCCAAGTTCTTTTTCTAGGCAAGTTAAACAAAACCTTATCCACATACATCTGGACGTACTCAGGGCTTGTCATGTTGGGATTAAGAACTTGGGATGGCATCAACCTTGCTGTCATTGGTTTTTGACATTTGTATCAATGCCCTCTTTTAAAATGGGGCGTTTAGACAGTTCGGGGAGGGGTTCTCCAGATCTAAAGCACGTTGACGTGACTCAATGTACATGAAAAGGAAATGTTTCATTGTGTTATGGTGGTTTCCATGCCAAAAGTTTCCAGACGCTGAAGACACTGACACCATGTTTTCCGAGAATGGGGGTTGGTGAAGTGGCACGAGGGAGGGGCATGGGCAGGATATCTGGATTTTAGATGCTAAAACCAATGAAAGGTTGAAGTTCCAAGCTATATTTGCCAAGAATTTAAAAGTTACATCTTCTCCCATTGAGGGTCTCACTGTGATAGCCCAAGAGAAGCATGCCAAAAAGGAGGGGTGGAGGGATTTCCTTTACTCATAGCATATAATATCTCCCAAATGTCTTGCAGAAACCAATAATTAGGAGTTGCCAAAATATTTTCACATCACATCGTGGTGAAACTTCCCTGACTTCGTGTTCATCTGCAGAATATGAAGGATGGGAGCAAAGATGGAGTTGGAGACCGTAAGAAAAAAAGGCATGAGAGCCCTAGATCTTGAAGATAACAGAAGTGACATTATATGGGAAATTGGTAAAATTCCCATCTTGAATGAAGATAAATTATGGATGAAACCACTCCCACAAGGAAAGAAGTGGGATACAAAATATAACGAATGTAACTTGTTGAGGAGAAAAGGCAGATTCTTCACTCGTCTTATCTCTTAAGAATGAGATATTTCACCATCTGCTCCCCAAACAGTTATTTCATTTCACTCTGGATTTCTCCTTGGTCTCCTCCCTATGTTTCTCTGAATGTTCAGATTGGCTCTCTTCCTGTGAGTCACATCCTTTCTTTAAATGCTTCCATATTTACCCTCTCTCTCGGCAGCTTATGTGTGACTCTTTGTTAAGCATTTCAAAATATTACACGTTACTGCATCGTAATACATTGCCTGTATCTAGCACCTTTTATTCTTAGAACTCTGCAGTGTTCAAACAAATGCTGTCTTCCTGATTACTATGTTTTAAAAAGTGATTATTCATTTTACAGGTATAAAGCTGTGTCATAATTTGTAATAAAGATAGAACGACCAGCTCACCTTGATTCTACGCTGCTTAATCTAACTTGCGTTTGTACGGCCATATAAAGATATCCTCCAGGTTATAATCTCTCCTCTTACTGCGTCATTGCCTTCTTCTACAATGTTCTGCATGATACATAAATACGTACACCTTTAACCAGGCTTAGGGTCATCCACTGTAGTTATCTCTCTCACACTGATTGAGCCAGAAACTTCCCTCTCCCTTCCTTCTAGGCAGTGACTAAACCTTCGCAATTTTACCTCATCAGCAACTTTATAGTTTTGAAAACTGTGGCCTGGGGGTCAATTCCTGACAGTTGCCTTGTTTTCTCAGTAGAGTTTTATTGGAACACACCCACACTCATGGGTTTACGTATTGTCTATGGCAGAGTAAAGTAGCGAAAGCACAAATTAGATGTTAACCATGCCCCCATTTAAAAACCTTCAAAGACTCCTTTCTTTCCGTATAAAGTTCAACTTTCTAACTACAACTTTCAAGCCCTATTACTGCCTATGTCCCTTCTCTTTCCCCCTCCTCGACAATAGATATTCCAGGCAAGTCGGACATCTTTAAAGGTTTCTGTAATATTCTGTACCCTACCAGAAAGGACTTTTGATTCCAAAAGTTAACGGCCTCTTCTATGCTTCTGAATACAATTTTCTGTGTCTCCTAACCTAGCACTTGCTACAATCACACTGTAGTTTCACTCACTTGGCTGAATCCTCTACAATAATCTACTTCTTGCTGACACATTTACTAGCATCAATTACAATGTCTGACATATGTAATATATCATAGAGTTTCATAAATAGTTAATTATGTAAACAATAAAACATAGACGCCATTTGTGTACTGAGGGGAAAAAAGTACTAAGTGTAATTTGTAAAAGTACAAAGAGAACAACCGAATTTAGACAGAGGGAGACAAGACCCCAAAGTGGTAGAAAGAATATGGATTTGTTGGGAAATTAGCTAAATTTGAGAAGGTTATATGGTATAGCTATGAGAAAGCATGATGCAATAACCACACATATTTACTAGACTACGATATGCTGGGACCAGGAAACATTTCCATAGCTATACTTTCCACTGCTTTGTCCATTATTATAAATACGTTGACATCATCATCATATCCATATTATCGTGTCATTAATGATTCGAACTTACCCTCTGCAATTATTTAGATATGCATTTTGACTGTTATTATTCTTGGTAGTTGCTTAGTTTGAATCTTACTAGTTTGAAATATGTGGAAAATATTAGTGTGAGGGGAGAAAACCTTAAGAAGATAAAAGGAGAGACAGTAGGATCAATGACGAATCTGAGGAAAATTACGGTTATAGGTATAAGAAATGCTTTATTACCCATAAACATTATATTAATTATGATCCATCATAAGTATGTTCAATAGCTTGGGTTGTTTATCTACAGGCGGTTTTGGATTATCTCTGACCCATCCATATTCTCTTCCTCTGTGTATAAATGTCATCCTGCTGTGAGACTCATAAAGTTTTCCATTCTATCTATGCAGAAGGAAGACAGCTTGCTTTTATGTAAACGCCAACATTTGCCTTTATTAGACCAATGTCTAGCCATCAGAGTCATGGCTTTCCCTAAGGTGTAAATGAATGGAGGGGGACAAAGGCAAGGAAAAAGCAGACAAGAAATTAATGTTTTTACTCAATTTACTGTGTCTAGAACTGCCCCCCCCAAAGAAAACCTTTGAAATTGGGAATTAAAATTACCTCCTTCAACTAAATTGTAACATTAATAATATCAAAATATACATCTATATGTTTCTGTGCAAATTTCACCCTACAGCTATTTAAATGGTCATGTTTGCATTAATTCTGCTGGGATCTGTGCTATTGTTGCTAAAAAGAACTACGTTCCAACTGATAGATATGCTTTAAAACATTTCCATGAAAGAAAGCATTAATGAAATATTAACAAATAAATAATAAAATATTTACAAATGAGAGGGTTTTACAGACTTTGGAAGCGACGTGTTACCAAAATATCAAAAGTTCTAGTGAAAACCAAATGTACTCTGATCCATATCCCAAAGGTGGCCTGGCTTCTTAGCTGTCTCGAGTGGCCCATTCATACATAAAAAAGACTTTGCCAATGGGACATATAAATCTGTAAGCAATAACACTTGCCTTTTCATCTCACCCAAAGTATCCATAGGAAGGATTGTCAACAATCTTTTTCTAACTACAACTTCATGGCATTAGTTTCCAAAGGCAAAAAAAAAAAAAAAAAAAAAAAAAAGTGGAATATTATGGGATTCATATAAATGATTTGACTTATCCTGAGAAAGGAAATCCCCCCTACTGTTCTTAATGGTTATGTGACTGGGACAAGCCATGTTTGTACCGTTTGAATACATATCCCCTTACTCCTGCCTGGTGGGATCCAGAGTCACCCACTAAGCAGGGTTAACTAATGACTGAAATGAAATCCAGTCAGTTAAGAAAATCTCAAAGGCGTCCTGGAGTTAGGCTGGAAAGATGTCACTCATAGAAGGGCTGCACTTTATGCTTTTGCAATGTTTACAGAACCTCTAACACAATGGAACGTGATTAATGAGGTTCTCCAAACTCCCGCCCAAGCACAGGACTTTGTACTTGTCATATCTGAAGATCAGCCCTTTATCACCCTCATAACAGAAGAAATGTAAAACAGAACCCGATCATTTCCTAGAGGAGTTATCCTGGTTTTCATCCTCAAGTAAGCTAAGGGGTTAAATATACGAGACATTCACATTTTTCAATAAGAATGGCACTTTTCCTTAGGGAAATGCTTTTCTCCTAGACATTTCTACATTAACCATTTTATCCTATGCTTACAAAAAGATGTAAAGCAAGTTTGCCAGAAATTATTATCACCTCTGAGATGAGACATCTGGGGCCTAAGAAAATTGAGTGGCTTCCCTACATCTTCAACTAGGCCTGCTTTTATTCCAAATAGACAGCAACGTGCTCTTATACTTAAACACACCCTATAAGGAATTGGCAAAGAACCTGGCTGATTAGCAATTTTCTTAATATCTTCAAACCTGGTCTCTACTTCTTCCCTAAAGCCTGAGAGTCATGTTAAAAATGCAAAAAAAAAAATGTGATTTTCCCTCTATGATCCAAGATTTTTCATTGTGTCAGCTCAAGACGTTGATCTCAAAACTTTCCAAATTTTGTTTTCCTGTCCATTTGGAGTTCACACCTCATTAAATGTTCTCACGCTCATCCCTCTTCCATCTGGGACACTGCTGGGAATGAGTGATGGACGGCTCACAGTAGATAGAGCCCCGCTTCCGACCTCCTTTATTCTAGCAACAATTTCCGGAGGCCTTAAAAACAAGGTCTTCCTGACTGTAGAAAGGTTATTAAAGAGTGCATAAACTCGATTTCACCACACATCTAGTGGGCAAACTCCTGTTCGAGAAAAAATGAGTGCCAAATACCAACCAGGGCCGACTTTCAACTGAGCACAACTATGTGACTTGTCCTGAAGCTCCTCATGTGAGGATTATAAATCTGTAGCCTGGATCCTTTGATACTGTTGAAGGCAGATGTAGATTATTCTCCATAGACATTTTCATCAGCAGTACCCAGAGAAGCATGATGCCGTTCATCCCATGGTAAATAGACATGACATGCCCTTATTCTATTTTCTTCCTTTTTCTTGTCTGCTTTAGCTAATTTTTTTTTCAAGTAATCCTCCTAGTAAAATGACATGTTTATCCACTCCAGGAATGGTGGTAGAAACCATGGAGAAACACCTTTGGTGGTTTTGCTTTATTTATTTTCTGGTTGCTCATAGCTCTCAGGCTGTCATCATTTGAGAAAAAAAAACTCTTGATCTGAGCTCCTTGATGGACAAGATGTTGCCTTTATTATTATTTTTTTCCCTTTGGTAACTGATACTGTGTCTGACTTTCTTCTTCACCCATCTGTCTTATGCTTTCTTATTTAGCCAGAAAGAAAGAAAAGTGTGACATCCTCACAAAATGATATTTATATCGCCCTAACTGGACATAAAGAAAAAAGATTCCTGATTGATGAATATCTAAAGAACTAAGCTGTTCAAAGGCTATGTTAAAATTATTGATAATTCTATTATCAAAAATAGATTTTTATTAATAAAACATTAGGCTTCCTTGAGTCATAGTAAACAAATGTACTATGTGTTATAAAAATAGAAGAATCATTTGGCAGAGGAGTCTGGTGAGCAGAGAACTTAATACAAAAGCAAAGAATTTGTTTTCCCTTATTGATTCATAGACATTTTTTAAATGTTACTTTTTTCCTCCAAAGAATGGAGTGGAAATGCTATGTCAACCTGTATTTTGTTTATTTTGTTTCTAAATTTTATGGATCTCCTGAGTGGATTTAATCAGACTGCAAGTGACCTGTTTTTTTGAGAAAAGTAGGTAATAAGAAGAATGTTTAGACTCACATATTAGTTTATTATTTCTGCTACTGGGCATATTCCTTATTCATTACTCCTAAGATACTTCAAGTCATTTTTATTGGTGATGTAAGGGGATCTAGGAAGAATATTACCAAGATGAAATATTCATAGATGTTGACATCAATCCTTGTAGCTTTTAAAAAATAATTTTATTTAGACGTTTTGCATATCATATAATTCACTCCTTTAGAGTGTACAATTCAATTCTTACTTTTAGTAAATTTACCAAGCTATGCATACATCACCATGAATCAACTTTAAAACATTTTAATCACTGCATTATGAGCTTTTATGCACATTTACTGTAAATCTCTGTTCCTTCTTCCCCTGGCAGTTACTAATTTGCAATCTTCAAAAACTTTGCTACTTCTATAATTTCTATAAATTAAGTCACACAATATGTAATCTCTTGAGCATAGCTTCTTTTATAGATCAAAAGTATTTTGAGGTTCATCCATGCTTTAGCATGGATCCCTGCTTTGTTCAAATAGTAGTCCATTGCATGGATATACCACATTTTAGCTATACATTCACCAGCTGGTAGACATTTAGATTGCTTCCAGTTCGGGGCTATGATGAATAATGCTGCTAAGAGCATTCATATAGAAGTGTTTGTGTGGATGTATGTTTTCATTTTCTTGGGTAGGTATACCTAAGAATAGAATTTCTGGGTTATGTGATAAGTTGATGTTTAACTTTTTAAGAAGCATTCACACCAAACTGGCTGTACTATTTTATAATTCCATCATTAATGCATGTGGACTCCAATTTCTCTGCTTTCTTACCAACACTGGGTATTTTCTGTTTTTTTTTTTTTTTCTAGTATAGCCATTCTACTAGGAGTTAAATGATATCTCACTGTGATTTTGTTTCCCTAATGATGTTGAGGCTTCCTTAGCTTTCACAGCCTTGCTTCTATAATATTTAAGTCTGCCTGCTTAGGACAGACATGGGAGAAATACACAGTGTCTTTTAAGCAAACTGTCTTTTAATTTATAGACGTTTAGAAATAAATTTAAATAACATTGGTTTTATCCAAAATGATAGAAAAAAATATTGCCTGCTGATGAGAGAATTAAATGTACAGCAGATGTAGCTAAACTATGGACAGGTTTCTGGAGATCTATTGTCTCCTACCTGTTGCTTTACTCCTTCTGTGACCTCTGACATGTGGGTGGAGGGCAGGGACATATCAGACACAGTCACCCATTTGAGGAGGCTGTAAGGGATAAAGGTTCTACAAATGGAGGTATTTTAAAGGATGCCTTCTTGGGTCACCTGGGTGGCTTAGTTGGTTGAGCATCAGACTCTTGATTTTGGCTCAGGTCATGATCCCAGGGTTGTGGGATGGATCCCCACATGGAACTTGCTTGAGATTCTCTCTTTCTCTCTCTCTCCCTCTGCTCCTCTCCCCACCTGTGCATTCTCTCTCTCTCTCTCCCTCTGTCTCTAAAATAAAATAAAATAAATAAAACAAAAATAAAATAAACGATAATGATAAATAACATTCATCTTGTTTCTCTACTAACTTTGATCTGTAACCCATATTCTTGTATCTGCTGCACTTAATTATCGAACATGATTCCATTTACAAAGCACTGAAGTGAAAAGAACAGGAAACTATACTATATAAATGTGGAAATGCAGCAGAATTCCTAGAAATAAAAATAAACACAGAATCCAAGAACAGAATGATTCAGATATTTCCACAGTTTCATATTATGTTTGAAACTCCTTAGATATCTCTTCAGAACACCAAGGAAAATGGGAAAGCCTTTCAAAATCAAGTTTTTAATGCCTTCTTCAGGGAAAAGAACATCATGGCCTTTACTGACCTATAAACCAGACTTTGATCCACAATGGCCCCTCAGTGTTTAGGAAGAATAATTTAATTCCTGCCCTTGATGAAAGATTAAAATTCAAATGCTAATAAGTTCATATTCATAGTATATGACTTTCAGGTGTGTCAACAAAATATGGTACAAATGGAAACTTTCAAAGGGAGGCAGAGTGACAGAGGAAGAGACACTCTCTGTGAGCAACTTCCTGTTTAATATTTTTATTATCAAGTTTTAGTAAGAAGTTAATTTTTCAAAAATGTTTCAAGGGGAAACATGAAATCCAAATTATGCCAACTAAGGAAGCAAATGAGATGACCAAATCAAGCATGAAAATAACATAACAATAAAAAAAAAAAAATAAATAAATAAATAAATAGGGGCGCCTGGGTGGCGCAGTCGGTTAAGTGTCCGACTTCAGCCAGGTCACAATCTCGCGGTCCGGGAGTTCGAGCCCCGCGTCGGGCTCTGGGCTGATGATGGCTCAGAGCCTGGAGCCTGTTTCCGATTCTGTGTCTCCCTCTCTCTCTGCCCCTCCCCCGTTCATGCTCTGTCTCTCTCTGTCCCAAAAATAAATAAACGTTGAAAAAAAAAATTAAAAATTAAAAAAAAATAAAAAAAATTAAAGAATCACTTGGAAAACTGTAGTTATTTCTATCAGCTAAGTGGGAGAAGCACGAAAGGAAATTGGCCAACAGCAATTTTTGTGGAATTTTCAATGATACAGTGAGAAGACAACTAAGAATTCCCTATGTCGTGGGACTTTATTGTTTAGGTCATTCAAAAGTTGGTTGAAGGACTGGTACCTGAAAGTATTGTTTGGAGCAACTTTACAGGGATCAAGCAACTCTGTATCTTTGAAGCTCTGAAACTTTGTGTAAAACAGGTTACCAGAAAAGCCAGAAATGGCAATACAAGTGAAACCCATATCTTAAGATTATACAAAGTAAAATAGTTCTCCCATTAAATAATGTTATGTAAAACAAAGTAATTACATATATTATAATAGCTTATTTCTTTAAGTTTATTTTGAGAGAGAGAGAGAGAGAGCCAGCATGAGTGGGGGAGGGGAAGAAAGAGCGAGAGAGAATCCCAAGCAGCATCCACAGCGTGGGGCTCCAAGTCACAAACCATGTGATCGTGACCTGAGCCGAACCAAGAGTTGCATGCTTAGCCGACTGAGCCACCCAGGTGCCCCAATAACGGTTTATTTTGAGCTTCTTATTTTCAGCTTCTAGGTAACCCACTTCACTTACTGTTTATTAATTGACCCTAGAAGACAGTTTTGCTTTTCCTTATTGGAGAAAAGAGAAACTGAGACTTTGGGCAGTTAAGTGGTTTCCCTGATAAAGCAGTAGATACTTGAAGTACCATCATCCAAGTCCAAGTTCAGACCTCCCGCCACTACACATAGCTTAACTGATGTAGTGTTTGTTCTTATAACAATAAGAGTCAGGCTTCAAAACTATCTCTGACCTTCTAAAGAATGTAATTTTAGTTTTCTAATGTATCAGTAGACAGTGGGAAGTGTGTGTGTGTGTGTGTGTGTGTGTGTGAATACTTGTGCACACAGTGGGAAGTTATATATATTTATTATATATATTATATATATTCTAATTCAGAATATTTTATACTCATTGATTTAAGTATGTTTTCTCAGATTAAAATGGTGCTTTCTGGGGTGCCTGGGCAGCTCAGTCGGTGAAGCGTCCGACTTCAGCTCAGGTCATGATCTCGAGGTTTGTGAATTCAAGCCCCGTGTTGGGCTCTGTGCTGACAGCTTGGAGCCTGGAGCCTGCTTCGGATTCTGTGTCTCCCTCTCTCTCTGCCCTTCCCCTGCTCATGTTCTGTCTCTGTCAATAATAAATAAACGTTAAAAAATTTAAAAAAAAATAAAATGGTGCTTTCCTCTTCATCAGAACTGTAGTCAGATACAGAAGGCTCGGTAGCATTGTCTACAGTTATAGCGTCCAGGTTTGAATAAATCTCTGGGTAGATTTTCCATCTCTTCTTGAAATGGCTTACATCTTTATACCAACTGTATACCCTTTTTAAAAAGGCATTTCCCTCACTTATTCTTCCCCAGTGCTGTTGGAGAAAGTTTGCTTCGAGTTTTTGCCAGCTTCCCTTCGGATTCGAGGAGCAACCACTTAACAAATGGCAGGTTTATGTACAAGGAAATCTCCATGGTTTAACGTGCTTTTGTTTCCTGTCAGTATGTACCTTCTGTTTGTGTTCACGCATAACCGTCTTGTAACCTCCATGGAGAGGCAAAGAAACCAAGGCTTAGGGGAAATGGATATTCAAGCAATTACTTCTACACTGAATTTTTAGTTCTTGGCCCAAAGGGATGTCCAGGAGACAGGAGACTCCAGCTGGTACCTGGGGTTGCGGTATGCAGAAGGCTGGAAGTGAAAATAATGATGCAAAGTTCATATAAAATCAGTACATTATCAAAAGGCCTTCCCTCTACAGAGACTTTGTTTCAGTGCACTGAAGTACTTTGCATATACCTGAGTTGTTTTATTTACCTAACGAGTGTGTAATTATTTGTCAGTGTATCTCCAATGCACTGAAGTTTTGACAGAAAAGAGACTAAATCTATTCATCAAAGTTTTGTGTTTTCTACAAATGTTTGTTGGATAAATGGGTGAACCGTGAACTGTATTGTGCTGTTTCATAACCAGAAGAGTATGCATTTTAGTGTCACAGATTCACATGAATCAAGCCAAACCCACAAAAAATGCTTCCGTGTATTTTATACCTGTGAGAGAAATGAAAAGTTACCTATCCACAGTGTGTTAACCATGGATTTCTTTACAGTGGCTCTCATCTTAGAAAAAAAAGATCGGCTTTTGCTCTACCTGCTACAGAAGCTTATCCATGATGTCAGCAAGCATGTTTCAAGTGTTTACCAGAATAATAGAAATGTAACAGCAACTAAATTCTTTGCGCAATTAGACTAATTAAACTAGACATTTAGACTAATGTATAGACAAACTTGTTGTTTGCTGTTGTCCCTTGGAGGGACAATGAAATGAACATCATACTGTCAGAAAACCATGAATGGAAAGGAGGGATAAGAGGTCACGGATGCCATCATTTTGTAGGAAAGTTGGAATTCACCAACCAGCTGTGGCAATGAGAAGCAAGAAGGTAGGAGACATTTCAGAAAAGAACAGGATTTGGGGACTGGGTTTGGGGACTATAAACCCTGGAATAGTTGAAGATGGGTTTAAAATACATAGCCAAGAAGAGATAGTTGAACACTTTCCCGAGGATGTAGATAATACAGGAGGAATTTCCTGAGAGATTATTCCTGGGTGAACTCAATAGCTGGGGTGTTTATGAATTGCACTAAATGCTTATTTTGTGCTTTTAAAAATTCTAAATTCATGAAGGTCAGCAGGACTTGTGACTCACTTCCAAAGCACAGAGTATGGAAAAGGACAAATAGTTTGTATAGTGGAGAAACCTTGCACACGATACATTAGAGAGTGATGATGTTATCATGAGTGACGTCATGCTGATATCATGCACCACCTGCTACGATGAGATGAGAACAATAGTCCACCTCCCTGGTATTTTTCTTTCCCTGAACCCAGAACTAGAGTTAAATCAGACAAACCTGAACTGAGAGACAAAATGCCCTGCCATTATTCTTCAAAACTCCCAGGGTCATCAAAAACAAGGAAAAATGGAGGAATTGTCACACAGAACAGGAGATACGATGACTAAGGCTATGTGGTGTCCTAGATGGGATCTGTTACCTCCTTTGTTTTGATAACTGTTCCAGGGTAATGTAAGATGATAACATTAGAGGAAACTGTTCAGGTTGATGTAACTTTCCAATGTTTTGAAGGCTGGGACTGTGTGATGTAATGATAATATTGTTGGCAACAACTGAATAACAGCTGAACTTTCTAAAGCATTTTCACATGCACCGACTCATACTGTGACCATACAGCGAGTCTGGTAGAACAGGTATTTTTATGGCCATTTTATTAACGAGTAAACAGTGGCTCAGAGCCGAGCTTACCCGATATCAAAATTTTCAGTGCCTTGGGCTTAAACCATGATCTTATAAATCCAAATCCTGTGTTAGCTTTACTTCCTCAAAGTATTAGAAACACAGGCCAAAGTACATGTGCGTGTGTAGATGGGGGTGCGTACAAATAAATGGAGGGCGACCTAAAAGATTTGAAATGGCAGTCAAATTTCAATTGAGGTAAAAACCCCACTGAGGATCAAAGTCCAAACAATAAGGAATGAGTTGATTTTTTTTTTTTTACTTTCACAGATGTGCTTTTTCTTTCTCTACTCTTGTACCCTTTTATATTAGTGATAGTTTCTTAATAAAAATAAAGTGACCTCAAAATCCCGGTTTTGTGAGGCTGCTAACTTATTACACTCTGGAGCCCCCGAACCACTTTGACTACTTTTTTCCTTCCTCTGTCTCCAGCAGCACATATTTCTAAAGCTGATGTAGGGGTCACGTGGTTAAGAAACTCGTTGCACTTATTCTGTTCATACATTAGATGTGATTTTTTTTTGTACTTAATTTTCCTCGCCCCGATTACAATTGTCACGTCAATAGTCTTTAGTAAGGAGCACATCCAGATGATACTGTTTCCTTATCATTTATTTAGTTTTTATTTTTTAGGGTTTATTTATGAGAGAGAGAGGGACAGTGCTAGTGGGTGAGGGGCAGAGAGAGGGGGGGACCCAGAATCCTAAAGAGGCTGCAGGCTCCCAGCTCTCAGCACAGAGCTGGGTGCAGGGCTTGGCCTCTCAAACCCTTGAGTCGGGTGCTTAACTGACTGAACCACCCAGACATCCCTATTTCCTTATAAACAGCGATAATCTATAGTACAAATTCTGTACATCAGCAGCTACTTGTCTCACATTTTCAGTCTTCCTCATTTTCTACCAGCACAAATGACAAGGTAAAACCTGTGCAGAGTTCCCTCTTCTTTTAAACCAAAATGTATTCTTAAAGGTGAAATAATTATACTGTTATCTCAGGTTAAGGTTTCAAAGACAGAACCTTATGTGGATACTCCTGTACACTTATGCACACCAAGATGAGTATTTGAAAGCAGGTAGATGAGTTATTTGTGCTAAAATGTGGTCTTCCCTGTGGATTCTGCCGCTTGACAAGCTCTCCCTAGGCTTTGCTGCCCCCTTGGCAAACTGAAAGGATTTACAGCGAAATTCTGCACCAAGCCGGCTGGAAACTGTTCCCATTTCCTCCCTGGGTCGGCCTCTCTCCGGAGGCGTTTGGAATGGCTATTACAGATTCCCATTGGCTTGGGGAGGGTGCAGAGAAAACTTAGAACATCCATCCTGTGGAGAGACACTTTTTTTTTCTTTTAAAAGTAACTCCGTTTTCGCAAGAACCACGTGTTACCCTCTAAGTGATTTTTAAAGAACTTTCTTTCTTTCTTTCTTTCTTTCTTTCTTTCTTTCTTTCTTTCTTTCTTTCTTCCTTTCTTTCTTCCTTTCTTTCTTTCGTCCAGAATGGAGATGCAGAAAAAGGGAATCTGTTGAAAATTGTCTGAGTTTGCGCCGTGGGTGACGTTCTGGCTCATTTGGGTGTGACGGTGACAGCGGAGGCGGCTGGCTGTCAGTTTCTCTTGTCTAGACTTCCATTCCCCCTCCAGGAGATGACTTACTTCCAACTCCAGTTAACTTCTTGGGAGTCCGGAACACTTAGACAAAGATGCTTACAAAACGCAAAGCATCTGGGTGGCCAAGGCTGAGCCTCCTGTATTCTCTCTCTCTCTCTCCCCCTTATTTTTTAAGAATTCATTCATTCATTCATTCATTCATTCATTCATTCATTCTGCTTCCACAGGAGCCCGGGAAATATTGTCAATCCAAATCTAAGCACTTAAAGCTGACCTACTGTTTTCAATGTTGGTACGCAGATATATTTTCTGCATCATCTTTCTTGTCTGTGTTTCCCTTGTTTATTCCGTCCTAAGGCGCGCGCTCTCCCTTCCATCAGCCCATTCACATCTTAAACTTCCTCAAACCCGCCCCCTACCCCATCCTCCCGTGTCTTGGTGTTATTTGAATATGTGGTCGTCTGCTGTGGCTGACACTGGGTGAGTGGGTGGGAGACAGCTCTCCCTGCGTTTTCATTTGGATTTCGCGTGGGTGGGTGGGGACCCTCCACCATTCGTCTCGCACACGCAAGAACAGTTATAAGCTAGAATTAGAATGAGCGGCGAGTTCCACATCTTCAAAGCACCGCTAGGAAAGGAAATAATGCGGCGGGGGGCGGGGGCGCGGGAGGGAGGGAGGAAGAAACAGAGGAATAAAACCCAACTTTGCTGGCAACTTCAATACATCTGGTAACTGGAGGCAAAAAATAGATTCCGAGGGCTGGGTCTGGTCCGGATGAAACGCTAGGGCTCCTTCCCATGCCGGGGCCGGGCGCTGGAAGCCTGCCACTGGCGTCTTGCCACGCGAGTGCCCGCTGGAAACGCACGTGAACAAAGCTCTGGCCCCGCGAGCCGCCGCCTGCGGTTTCCGAGTCGATTCCAGCTTCTCCAGGGAGTGCAGGGCGCACACAGGGTTAAATTAGTCCCCTCCCCAGTAGGAGGGAGAGGAGGGGGAGGGGGGACGCAGCCTCCGGTCTTAGGCTGGGTACCTTGTAGTTAGTTGTACGGACGAAACCTGTCGCTGTCACTTGTGAGTTGGGCATCTTCCATTGTCGCCGCAGAAGAACCAGCGCCTGGAGGTATCGGCGGCGGCCGCAATCCCCGCGCCAAGGCGCTGCGCTGCTTCCGCCCGGGGTGCGTCTCGAGCCCTCGGTTCCGGGTGCGAAGCAGCTGCGAGGCGGCCGCACAGCGCCCGCCGCGGTGTCCACCCCGAGCAGGGATCAGGTTGGCCGTTCTCAACGATGGGCAGGAGGGACCTTGGCGGTGACCCCTAAAACAATACCATGCCCCGGGAGCCCCGCTGCTGCCGCGCCAGCTTCTTCCCTTTCCACCTCCCCGACCCTGTCGGATTCGGATGAGCCCTCTGCGAGGAGACACGGAGGCCAGGTAAAGGGACAGAGGTGCCAGGTGGAGTTTCCAGCAACTTCCAGGGCTGCTGCTAAGCGGCTGGGGGGTGGGGGTGGGGGGGCGATACGTGTATTTTTTGAACCAACGCAGGGGTGGTCATCGGGATGGGATGTTTTGGGTTTTTTTTTTGTTTTGTTTTTTTTTTCCCTCCAGAGAGAGCACAGGCTGCTTAACTCTCCCCCGACTTTAGGGAGGTCTATTTGCAGGTAGAATTCACCTCCTTCAAAGAGTTTTGTAACTGAGCTCTGGGTCAAACGCAAATTTGCTAGTTTGCTAGGAGGATCCATCCCCAATTGCGGGTTCTCCAGCCATTAAGCTTGCTGGAATCCAGCTTCTCACTTCCCCCGAATGAATACGCTAACTTCTAGGAGTAACACCCCCTACTCCGCCACCCCCGCGCCCGCTCCATCTGCTGATAATGTCACCGCTGTTATCGAGCGGCTGCATCCAAAGCCGGTAGCCCGCCTCCTGCCCGAAACCCGGGACTGATTCCTGGCTAAACGGACGCGGAGGAGGTGCCTTTCCCTTCGAGGTGCATTTGCCTTCGACTTGGGGAGAAGGTTACTTTCTTCCGAAACCAAGTCTTTCTCCAGCTCTGCTGCTCTTCGGTGGCCCAGCTCTGAGCTCGGCCAGCGCGTCTTCCTGGCGCGCCAGTGGGGGCGGTGAAGGCTCAGGGAGCACACCAGGCTGTACCCGGGTTACGTTCTCTGAGCCGCGAGCGTGGGACGCGGAGAGCCGGCGGAACACGCTACCCCGCACCCCCTGGCGCTAAGTGCGGGGGCCAGGCGGCGGCGAAGAGGGCGGGAGCAGAGCCTCGCCAGCTGCCACCGTGTCCCCGCGCGGGTCCTGCGCAGCCTGGGAAGATCCCTCCGCCGCGCTGACCAGTGTCGGGCTCGGCTCCGTGCCTTCAGCGCCGGCGCGGTCACTTCTCATTTCTAATCAGGCCCAAGATCAAGGTTGCCAGTTGAGGTCGGGGCATTAACCTGGGACATTAAGAATCGGGGAGCAGGGTGATTGGGGCCGACTGGACTCTTACTAGATGCCCGGGAAACTCCTGCATCGCATGGGGCTCCAGCCAGCGGCAGCTGCTGGTGGAGGTGGAGGCCACCACGGCTGTCCTCGCTGGCGCCTTGGTCCTGGAACCTCCCAGCAAGATGGCACTCTGTCTGTCCTAGTCCAGTTAACTCCCCCAGCCGTGCCCCCTCCTCCCGTGGATATTTGTTAGTCACACACTGAGTCTGGGGAGAGGAGCGGTTATGTAAATGTGAATCAAAGTATTTTCCTGACCACTTTGCATAATGCAACAGGAGCAGCGACCCGCGGGCACAAACCCAGGTCGTGTGTGCGTGTGTGTGTGCGCGCGTGTGAGCGCGTGTGCCAGCGTGCGTCTCGGGCGTGCGTCTGGGTGGATCCGTGCGTGGCTTGTGCTTAGGAGGCAAATGGGGCGTTTCTCTAAGTCGTCTTAACACGGCTAAGGCGCTCAGATACGTGAAGGCGGTAGACACAACAGGGATGAGAAGGAAATGGAAACAATTGGGAAAGTGGTGCCAAGTGACTCAGGCTTTGAACTGAGGACGGGGAAATCCTCCCGAGCCCGTCGCGGCCACCGCCCCTGCCCCACTCGCGGTCCGCGACAGCCCGTGGATCCCCAGGGAGTTGGTCCTGCGCTAGTTTCAAGCTTGCTGTTTGCTTCTCGCGTGGCCCCACCGACGGCGCCTCTCCGCGCAACCCCACGCTTGGCGCGAGCTCGCTCTCCCTCTTCTGTTCGCATTCAGCCTCTCTACAGACTTGTTAAAACATGACAGCAACTTACTGGAGCCAGGAGGAGCGACGATGAAACGAGAGCAGAAAACCAGAACCTTTTAAAATATGTTTTCCAAGAAAGAGACGTGCACCTGGTTTTCTTACATTACTCTTTAACCTTTGCAGAGAGATTGCTAAGTGGAAACGTCGCCTGTATACAAATCAGGCTCTTTTTGCTGTCGAGTCTTTTTTCTGAACCTTTGACGCTGAATTTAGTTGTCCGTGGTAATCTACGGGGAAAGTGAACACCCCTTTTTCCCAGCAGCCAGAGTGAAGGGAGAAAATAGGTGTTCAAAATGATCATGTTAAACTTCGGGTTATTTTTCCAATTAAAGTTATTTGATAAGGTCCGGGATCTGGGAATTAACGGGGGATGGGATGGGGGTGGGGGCGCAAATCACCAGGGTTGCCTTCATTTGAAATAACGCCATCTTGGTTGTGAGACTTGTTATATTTTTACCCTCTAATCTCACGTTTCGATCATTTCTCCGAGTCTAAGTAATAGATCCTCTGCCTTGCAAGTACATCGCAGGCGGGCGGGGTGTGGGGGGGTGGGAATCGACTTTCAGCGCTCAGACGTTGGCATTATCCCTGAGAGTTGGGAGGTGGGAGGGGGTGCAGGCTAGGGAGAGAGGAGAAGGCGTGCTCGGTCCGGGTGGCATCCATGGTGTTGGCCCAGACGCCCTGCAACTCTCTTCAGGGAGGAGAGGGTTAAAAGCCGAGTGCGACTTTGCCTCTTGGAAAGCTTAGGGTTGCAGCCGCGCCTCCCAAGCATTCTTTAAACCAGAAATGTGGGAGGGACTCCGAAAGGGAGGGAGTAAAGGAGGGGGGCAGAGAAAGAGGACTCGAGGAGGGGAGCGCGCCAGAGCGCGGGGGACGGAGGGAGAGGAGGAGCGCGGGAGCGGCGGAGGCGATCCCGCGAATTCATTACTGTAAACATCTCCCGGGGGTGTCAGGAGGGGTGGGGGTGGGGGCCGCGGCGTCTACATTAGCCCGGCCGCGTCCGAGCGTGGCAGCAGTGAGGTCGGAGCAGCCTCGGGACCCACACCGGGGCCGGCGCCGCACTTGGAGCGAGCCCCGCGCCCGCCCCCGCGCAGCGCCGCGCTGCGCCCGGGTCCGGGGCTCTGAGCGGTCAGCTCCGGGGCGCCCGGGGCGCGCACGCCCGGCTCTCGGGCCGCCCCCCAAGGTCCTCCGCTCCCGCGGAGCTCCGGCGCTGCGGGGCCTCTTTCCGCTGCCTTCCCCGCTCGCCCTCTTCTTTCGGGACTCGTGGCGCGGTCGAGGCGGAGAGGGGGAGGCGGAGGAGGACCAGAGGCGGGGGCCGCGGCGGCGGGAGCCGAGAGAAAGTGGCATGCCCGAACCCTGGAGGCGGAGGTGGCGGAGGAAGGGGGAAGACGATGCCGCGGCTCCGTAGGGGAGAAAGGCGAGAGCGAGCGAGGCGAGCGAGGCGAGCGGGGCGCCCGGGCTCCGGCCGGCTGCGGGGAGGCGCGCGCCGCTCTGAGGCTCCGGCCTCCGCACCCCCGAGCCCCGACGCTGCGGGCGACAGGGCTGGGCTTCGGCAGCCGCCACCGTCGCCGCCTCCGCCACCCGGAGGACCGAGCAAAAGTTTGGATCTGGGGGAGGACGCGGCGCTGAGCGAGATTACCACCGGGGCTGGAAGGAGACCTCGAGAACCTTCGCAGGTAATGCGCACCCCCAACCCTCTGCTTCCGTGCCCGGCCGCTGGGCTTCTGCTCCTTCCCAGCGCCTTTGCTGACGCTGGCCAGACAGATCTGACTGAAAGTAAGAGGGAAGCGAAGTTGGAGATCCCGGGGATGGGCACCAAGCGCGGGGAGATCTACAGTCAGGTTAGAGGGGCCCGCGGCGCTTCTCTGCCCCCGGTGGGCAGCTGTGCGGGGAGGCGAAGCTCCCCCTGGGGATGGAGGAGAACCCTCGGCCCCAGCTGGGGCCTCTTTTCGTAGCTCGTTGGAAATTGAGAATGTGGATTGGGGGCTTTTAGTATTCTTCAATCCGGGGGAATGATGCATGGATTGCACTAATTCCCACCCTCACCTTCACCCTCTCGCTCTCTCAGCCTTATTTAGCGTCTTTTAAAGATGATAGGAGCCCACTCCCATTCGCCCACTCCGTTTAGCTGGTGCAGGAAAGCAAATCTGGGCGTGTGTGTGTGTGTGTGTGTGTGTGTGTGTGTGTGTGTGTGAGAGAGAGAGAGACAGAGAGACAGAGAGAGGGGGAAAGAGAGAGAGAGAGCGCGGGAGGGAGGAGGAGAGAAATTCAAGGAAAGGGAAACATTTTACCTTTCCCCCCTTTGACATCCTCGGATCTTTCCCTTCCTCCCTCCTTCCATTCACCTTCTGGCGTCATAAAATAAAAACTTTAGAAGTCACATTTTTATTGCAGGCTGATAAGAAAAGCATTAACCATTGACGACGTGAGTTTGCAGTGTTTGTAGTGTGTGTGTGTGTGTGTGTGTGTGTGTGTGTGTGTGTGTGTGTGTTGGGGGGGTAGTGGTGTTGCGGAGAGGCCGGTTTTTCCGTGGTGGCCTGATGCGCCATGGTGGGGGTGAGTGTTAGAGTGTGTGCACTTGGGGCGGGGGTGGGGGGTGTGCAGCGGAGAGAATATGGTCACGTTTCCCAGAACAGCAGCGTTACTTAAGCTAACTAAGAAAAGAGCTCCTGCTTTTCCCTCAGAGAGCTACAGAAAGATTCCAGCCCCAACTCTCCAACCTCCCCTTTCCCCCCTGTTGAGTTTTGAGTTTCAAAGCAGCTCCTCCTTTGCTGCTGCCACCATCACTATTAGGATCATTATTTATTCACCTGGAAGCTCATCTTGACTCCTCTTGTAAATGGAAATCAGTCTCCAAGACCTTTTGATTAATTTTAGTGGAAGGAATCTCTTGTAAAGCTTACAGTAAGCTAATCAAGTGCAAGGCGCAAATCCGTGTAAATGCTCACGCGGGAGTGCAAGGTGCTGATTAGGTTTCTTCACATGCTGCATTTGCTATGCAAAGCCCCATCTAAATGGGAGCTATTGCTTCCCACTCAGCTGGGAGGCTCTTAAATCACACAGCATCTCAGGGGAGCTTTGGGGCATGTCCCCTTGCTCACAGGCTGATTGCTAAATGTATTATGTCTAACTTCTCCTAGCCAAAAGCTAGTATGTAGGCTAGCTTCCATATAGGAACCCATATTGTCTGTGGACTTAAGTGATATGACCTTCTTAAGTCTCCAGTGAAAGGATCCCCCAACCATTTTGAGGTAATAGAATGCAGGTTGGCGTTTGTCCGGGGATGTATTTAGTTGTTGCAGTATAAACGTAAAATTTTAGGTCAGTATTTAAAGTGTGAGAACTGGACTCTTTTTCTTTTTTATCACTAAGCAATATGCAGCAGATTCATAAGATCGACAGGCCACCATATTAGAAGAGAATAAATCTTTGGGGAATACACATGCCATGAAAAGTTGCCCGTTCCCCATGATGCTATTGTTCTTCCAAATATAACTTTTCTTCCTCTCCTCCTCAAAAGCCCCAAACAGGATAGGGTTAAACCATTTAAGACTTTTTAATGATCATCTATGGCAGTGCAACACCATACTGTCATGTTGAATTGCCAGTATGTGAGTGGAGGAGGTTGGAAGACGAAATTTCAAGCATTATTCAATGTCTCTGCCAGTAGGTACAAGAAATCGTAGAAAGAATTGGGCTAGCTGTGTAGCAGAACCTATTACAAATACAAACCTAGCATGGAAAGAATGCTGGGTTTTGTTTGTTTGTTTGTTTGTTTGTTTGTCTTAATGCCCATGTCTGAACACTTCAGTAGTTTCATTGCAGTTTTAGAAATTCCGGGGGGAATTTCTTCTTTAACAGAAGAAAGTAGATTCCCAAATGACACCATGCTGGGCTGCCTTGAGGTTCCCTAGGCAGTCATGGTTTTTCTCCCCCCTATGCTAGGTTTCAGATGATGTGATCTTATCCGAGTTTGACTTTGACCGGCTGGATCTAATTTGAACCTCCTCTGATGCCTGTTACATTTATATTCTGGCCTGCTGGAGAGTTTGATTTAGGATTTAGACATATCTCCCTGAAGCAACCTTATATCTTCCCAGTTTGAAGCTGTGGTTTCAAGAAAGGCTCAAGTATGTACGTCCAGAAGCTTTATTCTGTAGAGACTCAGTGTGAACATCTGATCTAGTTTGACTCTTTGGTCTTGTAGCCTACAAGGAAGAATTCCCCTTCTGCAATGAGCAGTGTCTGAAGTTAAAAAATAGCAAAGGGTGTGTGTGTGGGGGGGAGGGGGTCTCGGTTTTGCTCACTATTTAGAAGATTCAAAAAAGGTCAAGGTGATGCAGTTGTGTTTCTATTCAGGTCAGACCTTTCTGGATAATCACCTTTTGGTATTTTTACTTTAATTTCAATTCAAATTCATTTTTCACTAGATTACTTTAATAACTTTGTGGTTTCTGCCATGGTGATTCAAATTCAGTCCATTAGTGACCTCTATCTGTGAGAAGTGAATACTCATTGTTTTTCTTTCTTCTCATCAGTCTGCAGATTATGTAGGGGGAAAAAACGCGAAGGCTCTGTAGTTCTTTCGGAATATTTAGATTTCCGAGCCTGATTTTTCTAATACGGAGTTCAGCATGGGTAATGATATTTAACAACAGTAATAAAATGTTACAGGCTAATAGGCTACTAAATGGTTATTCCATATAGCATCGACAGTATGATCAATATAAATAAAATACCAGTGCTATCCACTGCCAGTAAAAAGATTGTACAGTCAGGTAGACTAATGTTTTGAGACTCACAATGCTGCTGGATGTAAGTGAAATTTTATTGCCCCTAAGTGCTTACATAACAAGGAAAGCTTGAGACAGGCTCAGAACATATATGTGATAACTAGACTTCGTGGTAGCAGTGTGTGTATGTCTTTAAATTCAGCTGTGCTTCTGCTGTGAACTTATGGGACAGATCAAGGACAGGCGAGGTGGGATGTGAGAAGGGTGTCTATAAACAGATGGTCTTTTAAGGAGACTTTTAAAATCTGATTCCTAATCCCAGCTTTGTCTTCTGAGGGTTTTGAAATTGAAATTTCAATTTGAGTTGATTATCCTAAATGGTAATTGAAGACAAAGTTTACTGAATTTCTTAGGTGGGTGGATACCATTATCTGACATTTTCCAGATGGTTTTTGATGGAGTGGTATTCAGGGATATGGAATTTTTAGGAGGTTTTCTTTCTTTTCCCTTGGGCAGGTTTTACGCAAAAGACATTTTTAAAGACATTATTATTATTATTATTATTATTCAACCATTATAGTACCCTAGCCAACTTTCTTTCTTTTCCCCGCCTTCCAAATGCTTTGCTTTTTAAAAGTTACGTATTTTTTTTTCTAGAACTACATGTTGGGGATAGGAATATGACTCCCAGTATCTTTTTACTCTTTTCAGCAACGTGAACTCCAATTAAGTATCTGTTTATAGTAAAACACACACACACACACACACACTCACCTACACATCAAGAACCCTTTTAAGACAGAGATTCTTTTCAAGGTTTTAAATATGTTTCTTTTTAAAGAGCTATGACACAAATATTGTAATAAAAATATCCTGTGTTCCGATGAATACAGAGACTTATTTCAGTAGCATGGAACAGTAAAACACTGTATTAGCAAAATAATCAGTGGTATTTTCAGTACATGGTCAAAATCTGTTAGAACCTTCATGGGTTTTTTTTTTCTTTCTTTCTTGGCGAATTTCACATCTACTGGTCTTTTTTGGTTTTCTTTGATTCCTTCTACTGGGGTTCTTTGAAGTGATTCAAAATTAAACAGTAGCTACTTTTTTTTAGGGAAATTCATCATGGTATATTCAGGATTCCAGAAGAGTTAATGATGCAGAAAAAGTCCTGTAAAACATCTTTCTAAAAGAAGTCCTTCTCTTGTGGGCTTCCCACTTACTGGCCTCCTGTACCATTTGCAGTGAATTGGAACTCCGTTATTTATTTATTTTTCAAATACCACCTCTAACTTAATTTAATGTGGGATGTGTTTCTGCAGAAGCATGCAGCACCATGTGTCTAGAGTCTCCTGAACAAAGCAGTGTCGTTTTTATGGATCTGTAATAAGGGAAAGTCAAAGAAAATATCCTTGTATACTTTGGGAAGTCAAAAGGCCACATTCACGATTCTCAAACACTGGTCAGTTATTCTGCTGATGCTTAATAAGGCCACACGTTTTCCGGCAGTTTAGTGGTTAAAGACCTCAGCCATTTTTTTTTAAGCATTCACAGAGTAAATCTCTGGTCCTCCTACCCGTTAGGTGCTCATTAGAGCTGAGCAGTTTTTCTCACTTTCTTCCCTGGTTGCTTTTAAGGGAATGTGCAGGAAACTTGGCAAAAGTTCCTCTGTCCCCTTCAGTTCACAGGTCATGTGTTATATTTCAGTTCTCTTTATTAGAGCTTTCAAGACACAGATAAAAGAATCTTCTATCTGAACCTTGTAAGAACCTGAGGGCTTTTGGATTTAAACCCACCAAAAAATATCAGGTCTCAAAGTTCATAGAAGCTATTAGGTCCTTGGAATATCGAAACCCCCTTCAACAAAGAGTACAAGAACAGTGGCTCCTAAAGTCTGTTCACAAATATAGTGCCCACTGAAGTCAACAGAGGTCATGAGCTGAATGGAAAACATTAGACTCATATCAGTCCCGAAATAGGTCCATGTGCTGGTGTCACTCTTATCCCCAGCTGCCTAGGGGCGTCACTTTCATGAAAATCCAGTGTCAAAATAGCCTTTGTGATAGTTTCCTTTCCCACTTTGCTCCAGAACTTGGACTCAAGTATTTTGAAGAAGGAAATAATGCAGGGAATTCTAATACTCCTCATAGATAGAGGGAGGTGAACGTTACAGAAGTAGGTTGGAGAAGCATTTGACATAGAGGTTCCAGAAAATTCTGTCTAGGCTTCGAGGGATGAAATTGATTCATACCTAGCCTTTCCCCCTCTTCTTGTACCTTTTCCAATTATCACATGCGGGATTTTATTGCTCACAACTGCCTCTGTGAGTTGGTCTGAGAGAGCCCTATTAGTCTAGTGTCTCACTGGATGATGGGAACCAGAAACAAGTAGAAGGCTACGTAAGTCTGCATAGAGTTCCCCTTGAGATCCTTTGGCTTTGCACAAAATGATGAACGTTACATTTTATCCCATAGATGTTGAATTCTCCAGATATAGTTTATAAGTTTCTTCCTTTACCAACCTAACCGAAAAGATTAGAGTTGGATTTTTTATAAAAATATTAACAATTATTTCAATCACATAAATATTTAGATGTAAAAAAATAGCATTTCTTGTCTCCCCACCATTATATTAAATACAAGTTTTCCTGTTATGGATGGCTTTAATTTTATGATGTAGGCCTTGTGATTTGGGACCTTAACTGTGTTGAGGAGTGAGCGGTAGGGAGATTGTTGTGGAGGAAAGAAAATATATGTCTATATAAAGAAAACCTGTATTCTCATGTCAGCACACTCCTTTCTACATTATGACTTTGGACAAATTACTTAATCTGCTGGAGACTTAATTTCCTTTCTGCAGAGTTCCACAGGGTTGGTGCAGGGTCAGATGAGATTAATGTGTGGGAAAATACCATGATAATCATACAGTGTTATAGTTCCATAAAGGCGCATTATTCAAATTGATAACATTTACCTATGCAAGACTGTCATATGCCAGGATAGTTCTAGGTCTTATATTAAGACAGTGTCCTGCCTTCCAGGAGCTTTGGTTTTTGTGAATGCCATGAGATATCTATCACCCAAGCAGTAAAGTGTCAGTAAAGTGTCCACATCATTTTTTCCTTTCATTTAATGGTGCATTTTCTTCTTTTGTGAGTTTTCTCTGTTTTGATGCAAGTATTCTTTTCAAGAATCAAGGGTAATTATGGTGAGATCTGTGTAAGGGCCAAGCTTCCCATCCTTGACAGGTTGGCTTAATGTTAGAAACTGAATTTATCACAAATGGTTTCCACTGAGGATCTTTTGGGAAGAAACCATTAACATTCCCCGCAGTAAGGCTGTTTCTCTTCTTGGGTGCATTTATGCTTCAGTCATCCAAGTTACCTTTTGCAAAACACAAGTCATTAGTAGAATATATGATGGTGTTGGGGCACCTGGGCGGCTTAGTTGGTTAAGTACCTGACTTTGGGCTCAGGTCATGGTCTTGTGGTTCTTGAGTTCGAGCCCCGTGTCAGGCTCTGTGCTGACAGCTCAGAGCCTGGAGCCTGCTTCAGATTCTGTCTGTCTGTCTCTCTCTCTCTGCCCCTCCCTTGCTCATGCTCTGTCTTTCTCTGTCTCTCAAAAATGAGTAAACATTTAAAAATTAAAATATATATATATATATATATATATATATATATATATATATATGATGGTGTTTAAAACTTTGGTTTTGCAACATGAGGCAGGCTGGTGAAAAGCCTGCCTTTTTGGTAGAGCAAACCTAATAAGCTCATTACCAATGAGTGGAAAGACTTGATTTATTAAGATACCAAATTACTCTCCAAAGGTTGGCCTTATTTTGACATTGTTAGTATCACAAAACCTTTGTGGGGTAGTTTTTTGCAACTTATTTTTCCATAGTGTTTTTCAGTTGTGTTTTTATAACTGTCACATCTGAGACATTTTAATTTTAAATGTTTCAAGAGTTACCGTGTTTATTTTACTTTCCTGATTTGTATACATGTAGGACCTTGTAAAGGTGAATTTGTAATCATTTTATGGTTGCTTAATTGAAGCTTGCAGAAAACACATGCATATGGGAAGTGTATTTATAAAATGTATGGTTAGGTTGTGATTCTTGATCAGAAGAATGTTTTTATCAGTCATTTGGACTTATGACAATCTGTATTTAATAATGTTCTTTTCAGTTTCTGACTTACAGTTTGCCAGAGTTCTGACACTGCCTTCCTTTTTCCTTTTCTTTCTTTCTTTCTTTTTTTTTTTTAATTGATGAGTATTTTAGCAGTATGTTGTAAAGTACCTGGCCATATAACTATATTTTTACATGACAAATTACCTTTGTAGTTTGGCAAAATTAATCTGAGTGCTTTCTGTTCTGGCAGTGCTGAGTGACACAATAATAACATTTGAAGAAGGAAAATGTTTGCAACTACTCTGAAGAGTTCTGCTAATAAAACAAGAAGAATCTGGAGGTATATGTGTGGGAAGTTAGAAATGCACAAACAAATCTAAGTCTTAGATACCATGGGGAGGGTGTACTATTACATTCTTAAGCTTGGTGGTGCTAATCTAGCCCATATGTCCCCAACAGAATGGAATAATGAGATAGCCCAAGTTATTTTTAATTGGACATTTTCTTTTCCAAATAGGTCCTAAGGAAACTCTAAATAAAGAGAAGCACAAAATGCAATGAGGGGATATATTTTTGTGTGAATGGCTTGATACTCATGAAGGAGATATGATTCTTTTAGAGACAGAAGGTATGCACCAGATGATAAAGCTTTTCCATTCATCCAAGAGGTGACTTTTAGCACTTGCTGTATGCCAGCCATAGAGTAGGACTGGAGAGGCAACAATGATGCAGGAGGATCCCTGTCCTTGAGGTTGCCTAGGCTGGGGAGGAGAGAGGGAGACACAAAACCTAATTGCATTATACTTCTCCATGACCGAGGATCAGTCAACCCTAAGAAATGTGCCAGGAATACACAGTATTAATGAAAACCATGGACAGATTTTTCAACATCTTTAAATTTTTTTTAATGTTTATTTGTTTTTGAGAGAGAGAGAGAGAGACAAAGTGTGAGCAGGAGAGCGGCAGAGACAGAGGGAGACACAGAATCCGAAGCAGGCTCCAGGCTCTGGGCTGTCAGCACAGACCCCAACGTGGGGCTTGAACTCATGAGCCACAAGATCATGACCTGAGCTGAAGTCGGATGCTTAACCGACTGAGCCACCCAGGAGCCCCTTCAATGTCTTTTCATCTTTATGTCTAGTATAAAATGGGAGAAAACATTTTCTACTCACCGAGCTGTTCTTCTGAGAGGGTTGAGATAATTATATAAAATGCCCCCCTGTGTGGCACACAGTAGAGGCTTAATAGATGCTGACTGCAGATCCTTCTCTCTCCAAAATGATGATGATTCCCCTATGTTACTTTTCCCCTTCTACAAATATCTTTGCCATTTCTCTGGAATCCCAAAAAAGGCGTTTGACCCCTTGAACCGATTCACCAACAAGATACAGCTTCTTCTGCAAAATAAAATCTCAGTAGTATGCGTGTAACGGAGCATGAAAAGGACAGCAAAGGAAATAAGCACTTCACACGGTGGCAGAATGAGCTCATAGCTAGTGGTGTATCTCACAGTCGGCTGGTGTCATAGGGGTCGGACAAGGGAGGGGAACAGAAACGAGGACACTTTCATCTGAGTTCTGGGGAATCAGAAAGTGGTGTCAACGGGGGCTTGTCGAACTTATGGTTTTGCTGTTATGGTTGTGGATGTTGTTGTTGTTATTGTTGTTCATTGAAAGCACAGGCTTTGGCACTCGAAGAGTACTTCTCCATGCAGCCCCCTTCACCTCCATGCACCCTTCCGGGGTGGCCAATGCCTGCAGCTTGCAACAAAGTCCTGCGTCCAGACTGTGACACTGGGCTTAGTGAGCTACAGTTAGTAGGTCTTTGCCAATGTACAGAGATTTTTATCCGGATGAATTTTAAACGCTTGCTTCACACAATTCATCTCACACATGACTCTTGGCAGAGTCCTGAGAGTATTTTATCGTAGAAGATTAACACGCAAATTATTGTTAGGTTTATATAATGCTTAGTTTGTACTTACAGAATGATTGCACCTTGCTGGTATAATGACAGATGCCTGAATCCGAATGATGCTAGTGGATTATCAGTTTAATGTGGAACTATTTCTTCCAGAAAGTAATTTCCAGTGAAATTAAGCAAAGGGGCTTCTAAGTGCTTCTATGGGAGATATTCTGAACAAATATAGTGCTCAAGGCCACTGGTCAAAATATACAATTCTGGGGTTATTTTTCATTTATCACCGTAATTGAATGTATGTATAGTATAAGTTTTGCTTTCTACTCAACCATTAAAATTTAGGTGTTTCCCCCCAGTATAAATCTATAAATTTATTGCTGTAGGAAATTATAGTTAACAAGCTGTTAAGCATGTCCCAGACCTCCAAGTCCTGAAGCGCAGAAGCTTTTCCTGAGAAGATCACATAATATATAATGTGGTATATATACATATAATTAATCAAATTGGAGAAGAGAGAAGCAGACACTAGAGTATATTTTGTAAGGTGTCCACATCTTGGTAAGTAGCTTCTGAACCAAATGTTCTACCCGGCGTAAAACAATAAGACCTTGTTTTGCTACTTTAGAACATGTAAGAGAGATTAACATTCTTTGGAAAATAGTTTAAAATTTTTCTTTGACTCAAATAGGTAAGGAACAAGTCCAATAGTGCTGACAGCAGTGGAATTTAAAACTCAAGTCTAATAATCTCTGAGTCCCGAAGGAATGCAAGGCAGACATCCGTTCTAGTCACGGGCTTGTAACTGGGGATTTGACAAAGGTTGAATCCTTACCGTGTGCCAAGCACCATGCTGTTTTGGCATTTGGGATATTCTTGCAAAGAAGACTTCATCCTTGCTCATCAAGAAATATGATGGGTTGGCCTAGAGATGCCCTTTGCCAAACTTGACTCATCCGTCTTAATTAACTGGAGAAGTTAGTTAAAAATCCAGGTTCCTGGGCCTTAGGCCTGGAGATTCCAATTTGTTAAGGCTGTGAGAAGCCTGGGGATATGGATGCCCAAAGACTCATGGAATTGGAGTTTACTGACCTACATAATTTTTTTAGGATTTTTTTTTTCTGACCCAAGATTCAGTAGTTTTAGAATCATCTGGTTTATAGTCATTTGTGAATTTCTATCAGTAATTTTTCTGTGTATTTTGTCACAAAGAAAATACTGCTTGATTTAACCCAACTATTCTAGGAAAGAACCTTCAGAGGGCCAGACGCCCGGACTGGCTTCTCTCTTGGTGGCCACAGTCTCCATATGATGCCTCCAGCTTCCATCCATGTTGCCTCAACTATTACACTGTGCTGTTTTTGGAATCCCTGCAATTACCCTCCTAAAAACCAAATGACATTACTTTGGTCATCTACCACTTGGATTCCCTGTCCCTCTGGATAAAGCCCATCTAAGCTTGTTATCATAACATGTGAGATCCATGAAATCTGCGTCTCAAACCATCATTCAGGCCTCATTCTCAAGCGCCCATCTCCTGCACCCACCTTTATGATTAGGAATGGCCTCTTGAGCCTTTCCCTTAACTGTTTATCCTTTATGTGGAATATTACCTCCTCGCTCTCCATTTGGCAAACTCATTTCCTTTAAGACCCACACAAATGTCACCTTCCCTCCCAGTCAAAATTACTCACTCCTTCCTCTGAGCTACTACAGCATTTTGTTTGTACCTTTATTATTTCCCTGTTCATGTTGTGTTGTAGTGTGTCTGTTCTAATGTCAGTCTTTCCCATTAGATTCCAAGAACCTTGGCTCATTCATTCCGTCTCCCTAGTGTTAACAATCATGCCCAAAGCACCAGGTTCTGCAGAAATGTAATTGAATAAATAAATGCATGATTGTGCTGGCCAATCCTGGAAGACAAGAAGATTCATAATCTAATGATAGGGATGGCTTCCTCGGAAGTGCATTTTCATTCCCATAGACTGGTTGCCCAATGGGGACAAAATACAATGCCCACCTTTCTACCTCACTCTAAGCAGGTTTGTCAGGCAAATGCCTGCTGGTTAACCCAACCCTGATCAGCATCAAGCGCTCCAAACCACACATGAGGCAATTCAGATGCCACACTGGAAGATCTGTTTAAAGAAGAAATAATTCCACTTGATGATCTATCTTTCTTGGCACTGAGTAAAACCATCAGTTAAGTAGATGTGCACGCAGATGTGGTTAACCATAGAATGAGAACTTAACTCGTACCATTAACTTTGTGTATCTTTCTTGGCTTAATTAAAGAGAGCGAAGCAAAGAACTTGTGAAAATTTTGTTCATTTGTACTCTCATTTTTTTGCCCTTTGCTTTTATTTTGTTGATTTTATCTCAGGCGCATGATTTCCTGATGGAGATATCTGAGGAGCCAGGGCTCTCCAGAGAGGAGAAAAGAAGACCTGAAATCATAACTCCTTAATCACTCTGTCTCCACAAAGCAGGATCCACCTTAGTGTTCATGACGTGCACATGAAGAACATTTGAAGGTTACGATAAATTCTAAACTTTCCAGGTTTAATGTGGTCATAATGGTGACAGACGTTGGACTCTCAGTCCTTCTGCTTAGGCAAAAGATAATTCTAACAGTACCTTGCTACTGTTCAAGGTGAATTATCAACTGATGGACAGAGGTGACTCTCATGCATGTGGGCTCGGTGTGTGCAAAGTTTCAGCAACATTTCTGATGCCTAAATAGGTGGAAGATGGTGGAACATAGTTTGATATGCTCCCACCTTAAACTTGACCCTTGGTTCCCTCGGGGCTGTCTGTATGTTGGCAGTGCTTTCAGTGCCAATAGGAAATACACAGAATGACACCTGAGTTGATTTTTGATAAGCCACTATGCTTTAATACTAGAGGCTTCGAACACCATCCTAGAAGAGCTTATAATGTTAACTTATGGGACTGTTTAGAAACAATATGCTCTTCTCATTCTTGAATCACACTTAGTATTAGCAAGGCCATATTGTCATCGGGGGATTAGGCATCACCATAATAATAATAATAAACAACAGCAATATATAAAAGTATGGATCATAGACGATGTTTATTTAGAGTATGCTTATGAAGTTCATGTATATTATCACACTGAAATCTTCATGAAACCCTATAAATACGTTCTGTTGAGTAATACTGCTAATAACCCAATTTGACACCACAAGAAACTAGAGTAGAGAAAATTGCCTTAGGTTGTTTATCTTATTTCGTAGCTATTATCTTTATAGGATAGGTGAGCACTGGGTAATTTCCAAAATCAACATTAAATTTGTTTTTTTCCATGCCTTAAAAATCAAATTCAGAGGTGATGGCTCATTGTCCTGTAGGGAATCTGTGATGTAAATTTCTGTATATGATTTTTTTTAATGGGTAACTATTTAGGAAATCATTCTTTGCTCTTTGCCTGTTTTTTGAGTGAAAATGGTTGTTTGGTTTCTCAAGGTATTTCTGTAAAATGGGAAGAGAGAAGACTCACTAGTTTGAAAATAAAGTATGGCAACTCTCATCCCATTTTCTGTATTAATGAAAGTCTACAGATAAATGCCTGATTGTGGGGTACATGTTTTACAGAGAACACTTTCCATTCTTTTCTTTACCAGCACTAATAATAAATAGTTAAATGAATTGATTTGAGAGTCACTTCCTTTTCCCTGTGGAGGTGATAATGGACAATAGAATGACCAGAGGGCAGATAATAGCATAAAGTCAGTGGCCCCTGAGAGAGCCTGGAAATAGTGGAGAATTGACTGTGTTATAAATAGGTCAGATTCTCTCCTTTTCTAGATCTATGTAATTGCTCAGCCCGTAGACTATATTGGGTGAAAAAACGAGTCAGAGATGGGCTGGAAAAGGCTGCTCTACACTGATGATTTGAAAATAAGCGCAGGATGCACTTGAAAGTCTTCACCCTGTTGAATGACATTTGGCCATCTCTCCCTTTGTGCATTTTGTACTGATGCACTTACCTCTGCCTATAGCAAAATTGTGTTTTCTGAATTCAGGGATCGTAGTGAAGACCTTCCAAATTACTGTCCTTCCCAGGTCCATCTAAATATTATCCATGCTGCCTTAATTCTTTAATTTCCACTCCTTAATTCCTTTGTTTCCCTTTAGACAGCTAGACCCTGTCTACTGGTGTTTCTGGGTTCTTCTGTCACCGTATGCCTACTATCTGTCATGAGGCAGCTCTGGATGAGTGGCATACTTGAGTCAGTATTCTTGAATCACACTGAGTATTAGCAAGGCCGTGTTGTCAGTGACCTGAGTTAATCTAGATGAGCTCATTGATGGAGTTATGAAAGCAGGATCTGCCCAGGCACGGGACCAGTTTAGTGAATGGCCCCATGGTCAGCCAAGCTCCATACCACATGAAAACACCAGTTCTGTTTGGCCCTTCGGGGAATTCTGTGGTGTTTCTTTCTGCAACAGTCTGAATTTGGCTGAATTGGGTGGAGCCAAAATATTTGCTATCTACAGTTTGCCACCGAGAGATGATCAGGTCACGTGAAAGAAACCTAAACATACTAGCGTCGCCCCTGCCAGTGGTGACTGCCTGGTTTGTCTGGACCGTATGCTTCTGGAACAGATCAGCCTGTGACCCCGTGTCACTCTTCCCTCTCCACTCTGAGTGCTGACCCGATTGGTTTTCTCCTGGACTTCAGGGTGGGTATGTGTCAGCATGAGCTCGTTGTTCGCAACTGAGTCCCAACAGAGAACTTAATTCATATTTCTTTGTTAAGCAAGTTATGCTGTCTAGAGCCACGATTTTGAGCCATATTTGATTACTCCTTTTATTTCATTTTCAACTCTTCTATCTCTAGTTTTATGCATCTTTTAAAAATGCTGTCCATCTTCCCCTTTCACTTTGGTTCCCTTGTGGCCCCCGTATGTCTTTCCTACCCTGACCTTCCCACCATAGTTACCTTAGTCTTCCTCATTCCAGGGCTGACGACATTACTTTTCATTATTTACAAGGTCAAGCCTAAACTTCTTAGCTTGATACTCAAGGCTGTTCCTTCTGTAGCTCTCCCTAATCTTCCCAAGGAAAGTTTATCTTCTCTTCTGAACTAAATTTAGAGTATGGCCTTACTTTTATCTTTATGGTAGTCTTACTGTGGTGTACATTTTTACCAAGTGCTTTGTCTCCACTATCTGTGAGCTCATCTAGCGCAAAGATCATGCCCAATAAATGTTTGAGGAGCTAAACTGAACTCAGGTAACTGACCCCAACCACCGCTGTGAAATTTGCACACAGCGCAAGTCCGTGTCTCCCTCTATACTGCTTCCCATCAGATTTTAAATATGGAAAAAATTAATAGTGACAAAGTTTGCACAGATAACTCTTACATTTTTGAGTTTTAAAGTTATATAATGGAATAAGCTCCCTTTGTTCCCTTAGTGGAATTTTTTGTCAAAGCAGTGTACTCTTGCTTTGAAAACAGGAAGGTAGAACATTCCAACAACATCATGAACCCTCTGTTTATATTTGCGAAACCTGTAGTCTTTCCAGGCCTTGAGGCAAGAGCAAATAGACATAATCAGAGGCATTAGAACTTGATTATGTTGAATTGGATTCTTATAACTGAGGCTTGATAGCCAAAATTAGTGGTGTGGTAGTTTATACTGAAAGAGATGTTTGCGTTATTGCAAAACCATAGACTTCAGCTTGCTGGAATCTTTGACGGCATCTGGATGTTTTGAAAAAATACAGCAATCACATGCTTTTTATTATCTCTATAATTGTGTTCTTTTTACAAGGGAGCTGCATAAAGACATAGGGTTAGGGGTAATGCAAGGCTATGACATTTGGATTCAGATTTGAATCCTGGTCCTGCCTCAGCCAACTAGGGTAACTAGAGCTTGTACGTTCTTTCTTTTTCTTCCTTCCTTCCTTCCTTCCTTCCTTCCTTCCTTCCTTCCTTTCTTCTTTCTTTCTTTTTCTTTCTTTCTTTCTTTCTTTCTTTCTTTCTTTCTTTCTTTCTTTCTTTCTTTCTTTCTTTCATCTTTTGGGTCTACTTTCTCAGTGTTTAAATAGAGGAAAAATAATATGCATCTCATAGGATCACCATGGCAAATTGATTCGTGATGCTCGATACATATCAAGTACTAGTCAGCATTAGCGCTCTTCCCCTTTGCCCTCTGACTTGAAATAATATGAATTCTGTGGCTTATAAATGGCAATTTTTTTTCCTACATGGACAAGACAATTTTTCAATCCTGTATCACTTTTCCCCAAAGGATCTCTGTAGGGACACAGTTCCTCCTACTCAGTTTCTCCATATCACTATTTATTTCTAGGGTCCAGAAGAAGATACAATACCCCAGAAATAGCCATTACTCTGTCTCAGTTAGGATACTCACTGCTGAAAAACTCTTAAAATCACTTATTTTTATGGGAAAAAATCTTTCCAGCAGTCTCATCGCCTCAAAAGCAGTGGGTATCCTGGATTATTAGAAAGGAATTATCCAAAGAAAGTGCTCTTAAAAACAACTGCCTGCAGAGGAGTCTGGCTTATCAACAGGCAAAAAAGGATTTTTTCTATTAAATTTCAGCTTGTCACTACAAACATGAAAATAGCAACAATCATAATATATTCTTTGGGGACAGTGCTGTGAATGTTCACCACTAGGTGAAATTCTCAAGTAAGAGCTTCTAAGAATGAACATGAACCGTTCGAGAACCCTAGGGAATGTCTATTAGGAAACAGGTAAACAACAAAATGGAAGCCATGACAAAGAGAGAAGCAAACAAGGCAAATTAAGTAAATAATTTCATTGCAGACCACACTGTGGAAAATACGATGTGATAGAGACACAGTTCATTTAGCCTGAATGACCAATGTAATTATAACTGAATAATGAATATTTTTTTTCTTTCTCTGCATAATATTATTAGTGTCACACTACCATTATGAAGGTGTTTTTCATATGAACACATCACAGCTATGCAAAATTATATTTATTGACTCCTTTTTGGGGAAAAATCAGGGTCATGTTAGCCTTTACTTAGATTTCAGTTCAAAGGCTTATCCATAGTCTGGAAACACAGTGTTAGAAGATAAAGAAAGATCTACACTATACAACATGAATGTTTTTGTTTTGGTTTTTGGTTTTTTGTTTGTTTGTTTGTTTTTACTTTTAACAAACAGATACTGGAACTTACCCTTGATTATGCTTTTCTTTGTATGGAGATATTGATCTCCTTATGTAAAATACTCTGTAAATCTGGAAGGGGTTTATGGGAAAACTATCTATAGCATTCCCTTTGTTAGTGATGAAAATAACAAGAATAATTATCTTGATGGTTTTAGCTTGTTTGGTCTTTTCATGATAAGCATAGAAAGAAGCAGAATTGCCATTGCCCCTCCTGTTCCGTGTTTCTGTATTTCTCAGTCATTCGCATAATTTCTATGAAAATGGATAGCAAATATATTCCTGAAAAAAACAAAACAAGTATTCAGATAATTCTTTGTCTTTGAGTGGTGGAGAGATTAGTAAATAATGAGATCCAGAGGAAATCTCTAATTTCATTTAACTGGTAGTTTGAGTTTGAATCTGACTCCACCCTTTTCCCAGAACTTCTCTCTTCAAAATTAAGAGCATGTTACTCAGCATTCAAGAAGAATGAAATCTTGCCATTTGCAACGATGTGGATGGGGCTAGAATGTATTGTGCTAAGTGAAATAAGTCAACCAGAGAAAGACAAATACCATATGATTTCACTCATATGTAGAATTTAAGAACAAAACAGATGAACATAGGGGGAGGGGGCAGGGAGGGAACAGAAGAGATGGACACAAACCATAAGAAACTGTTAACGATAGAGAACAAAAGGGGTTAATGGAATGAGGGGGAGTAGGGGATGGGCTGGATGGGTGCTGGGTACGAAGGAGGGTACTTGTGATGAGCACTGGGTGCTGTATGTATATGTGATGAATCACTGAATTCTACTCCTGAAACTCATATTGACCTGTAGGTTAACTCGCTAAAATTTAAGTACAACTTTAAAATGAAAACAAAAATTAAGAGCACGTTGCAGATGGAGAAGTGGGAGTTGGTATCTGTGAAATGTGTGAATATGACCCTCAGACTGCAGTTGAAGTGATATAAAGAATAGGATGGGGTGGGGCGCCTGGGCAGTTCAGTCTGTTAAGCATCCGACTCTTGATTTCAGCTCAGGTCATGATCTCATGGTAGGGGGATCTAGCCCCCCGTGGGGCTCTGCACTGACTGTATGGAGCTTGCTTGGGATTCTCTCTCTCTCTCCCTCTTTCTGCCCCTCCCCACTCACATGCACAGCTGCACTCTAAATCAATCAATCAATCAATCAATAGACAAACATTAAAAAAACTAACAGAAAATTAAAAGAATAGGATTATTTGGAAAAGTTAGGAAATGGGGTCAGAGAGACAGAAGCTTAAGAAACACCCCAGCAAGTCACTGGTAGGGATAACCTCCAAGAATTTCTTTTTCTGTGTGCAGTAGCTCTTACCCTTCCCCAAGGGATGGTTATTGGGAATGGATAAAAATATGAAATGTTTGTTTTTTTCATGTTGTTCCATCATTTAACTCTGTAGAGCCCAAGTGACGGCAGCAGTGGTTCCGGTGTCACCTCCACTGGTCTTGTTTAATGGGAATGGATGGGAGGGGCAGTTCCCTGTGGTCACGGGCATATCCAAGAATGACCCCACATAGAGGGAACCTCAGGTACAGTGTGGTCGTTCATTGTTGGAATTAGGTGGGCCTGAGTTTGAATCCCAGCTCTACTATTAACTAACTGTGACCTTTGGGGCAAAGTATACATTTTATCCAAGTCTCTTCTGTAAACTGCACACATTAATATTTTTTTAGAGTTATTATTAAATGATGTAAGAGATGAAAAGTATTATACATAATGGGATCTTAGTATATTGCTGTTAGTTTTATGTGTTGGGCTAATCACCACTGTATCCTAAGATGGATGGATAGATGCATGGGATGGATGAATATGTAGAGAGGTTCTTCCCTGAAATGTCTAAAAGATTCATTTTAGTTAAGATCACGGTGGGCCTTACTGGTATACCTGAAGATTTAATTTAATTGTTGCTGGAGGGAAATTATGGTATGAAGTGAGAAACTTGAATACGGGACTCATTCTTCATAATCTTTTCATTTTTGTAACTCAAGTTTCTTTTATTCCTTAAATTAAGCTTTCATTTTGGTTTTGCTTTCTGGTCTCCTGCAGTAGGTAGGGCGTATGTAATTATCCCTTTCTCAGAGAATCCCGAAGAGAAAAATGAAATGCTGAAGGGCATGTCCCTGTGTTTTGTGTACCTATAGTCATCCTATCAACAGTTGATGCCATGGATTGAATTGGATGGGCAGTGTGAGATACCCAGAAAATCATTCAGTTGGTGGGCAGAAGGTCTGAGTTTTAGTTCTGCCCCTAAAAAAGTCTTTGATATCTGTCAGACTGCTCAACCTTCTTGGACCTCAGTTTCTTCATCTGTTCTCCACTGGCAAGTTCCAGTAATTGTGTAATTATCGGAATCTGGGGAGCTAGCATTAGAGATTCGGAGCTTGGCTCTGGATTTTGTCTACTTGGGCTTGTAGCTGCCTTCCCTACTTCACAGATTTGGCACCTTGGCAAGGTACGTAATCCAAATAAGCCTCACTTTTCTCAGTGCAGTGGCAAGAGCCTTTAAATCAAAACCTCCTTAAAGAGTTGCCTTAGGATGAAACGAGGTCACACGTGGAGAGTGTTTAGCATAGTACCTGGTGCATTTATGTGCTCTATAAATATTAACAAGTTTTCCAGCATGGCTTATTAAAAAAAATGATATGGTAAGTTTCTCTGATGTTTTGAAAGAGCAGCAGACGTTAATGTGTCCCCTCATTACGCACCCAGCAGCTTAGGTCATGCCCTTCAAAGCTACCAAGGGCAGATGATCACAGAAGAACATCTCACAGGCTTCTTCAAAGAGAGATAGAGTCCCTCTAGCTCCCTCTAGGAGCTCAGTAAATGTTTGACAATGCTAATGCTGATGATTGTCAGAGCATGGAGTTTCCTGGTGCAGACAGGTAAGACACAGGGACCTTTTGGCTTAAGGCAGGATTTGGAAGGCTGATTATGGAACCTTTGGTGTGAGGGAGCTATTCCAGTAATCCTTCCAGAAAGAGGCCTAAACTGCTGTAACTAACAAGTCAGGTCTCTCTTGTATCTGACGTTTCTGCCATGCATTAAGTCTCTGGAAATTTACCAGCCTCACCTCCCGGATCTAGTTTCAGAAGACTGCAGAGGTAATGGCATTTTTTGATGCCAGGTTCAAGATGTGACTCTCACGTTTATTTTTAACTTTGGGAGTTTTGCAAATTAAAGACTTTCAGGCTCAACACATACCGCAAATAAGGCTGAGAATACTTAGAGAGCAGCCACCTTCCACCTGTTGGCTCTTTTCTTTTGCTTCAAGTAAGGTCATACGAGTGTCTGCCTTAGTCATTGTTATGAAATGCACACCCGCTCTCCTTCACAGCCTTCAGACAGAGGAAAAGGATGCAATGGATAATGCGGTATAAAAGTTTATTGGCCAAGATACATGCGATCAGGACAGAATGTGATGATCAAATTTTCTTAGAATGCAAACAGAGTATTTAGTAGTGGCCAACTTTTAAATGCTTGCCCCCAATATTCCACATGCCCCCCCTCTCTTTTTCTTTCTCCTTCTCTTGGTGATACCACTGGGATCGTGTATGGGTTCTTTTTCCTTGTTGAACTCCTTGGAACGACAGCTGTCTACGTCATATTTTATCCCCAGTTCCAGCACTGATCAGGTAAAAAAGTTAGCGATTCAACACATATTTGTGGAAAGAAATGAAGGAATCAGAGGAGGAGAGAAGGAAGGATAAAGAGGGGGGGGAAGGGGAAGATTTCAAGTTCCCTCCAACAGGCGATCATAAATAATTTCATTGGTGGTGGTGTTTCCGCACTGTGATTTTGGAAAATGACAGAGCCTTTTTGTGTTATTGAAGAAATAGCATAACAGATGACTTTTGGAGTACAGTGAAACTCAGCTCTGTGTGCTTGACACAGTTATCCAAATTACTGTACAAACAGAATAGATTCAGCTTTATGTTCATTAGCTTGTAGGATAAGGCATATACTTTTTAACATGAGTTTGAAGTTTAAATTGGAAAGAAAATCTCATCTAGGGCAGAAAATCAAGCTTCACTTCTCTTTCCATTCTCAGGTAGAAGAAAGGGGAACACATTTTATTTTATTTTTCAAAGCACTTAACTTATTTATTAAAGGACTTCATTATGCTCTGCAAGATACTACATATATGTAAGTTTAAAAAGGATGCATGACTGGGCCAGCAATCAGCAGCTATTTATAAAAGTCCCAAATACCAGAAAGTTCCAAGTACCAGTTTAGTGGTCTTGAGGGATTTAGTAAACTGTCATCTTACAAAAAAATTAAAACAAAAATTACTGCAGAAGACAAGCATTTGTCAGTGAGTGGTCACAGGCTGCAAATACTCTTTCTACAGAATGGAAGTATTATGTGCTTCATTCCCTGAAATATTAGTCGAGATAAGAAACACAGTCCAGGTGGGGCACCTGGGTGGCTAAGTCGGTTGAGCGTCTGACTTCGGCTCAGGTCATGATCTCGCAGCTTGTGAGTTCGAGCCCCGCGTCAGGTTCTGTGCTGACAGCTAAGAGCCTGGAGCCTGTTCCGGGATTCTGTGTCTCCCTCTCTCTCTGCCCCTCCCCCGCTCATGCTCTGTCTGTCTCTCTCTGTCAAAAATAAATAAACATTAAAAAAAAAGTATAAAAAAGAAAAGAAATACAGTCCAGGAGGCACCTGAGTGGCTCAGTTGGTTAAAGGTCCGACTCTTGGTTTAGGCTCAGGCCATGATCTCATGGTTTGTGGGTTCAAGCCCCATGTCGTGAGTATGCAGCCACTTGGGATTCTTTCTTTCTCTCTCTCTCTCTGCCCCTCCCCTGCCCGTGTGTTCTCTCTCTCTCTCTTTCTCAAAATAAAGAAACTTAACAATTTAAAAAAAAAGAAATACGGTCCAGGATGTACAACATGTTCATTTTTTTTTTTTTTTCGAAGCTGGCCAGTGGCATACATATAACTCTAGGTCCTATCAGACCACATCTTTGCAGCTTGAATGCTTATTTTGATGCTCCATCCCCCACCCTTAACTGAAAGCTGACATTCCAATTAAAGCTGATAATGACTTCAACTCACTTAACAGAGCTGAGAATCCCTCCCTCTCATATTGGGATATTTCTTCTTGATCCATTGTTTGTAAAATTTAATTCATTGACTTTGACCAAAGTAGTTAGCATTGTCAATAGGAGTGTAGTGTTACCGAGTGTTGGGGTTATGTTTTTGTAGCCATTTCTTTCTGAATGTAAAAACAGAGAGCTACTGCTGTGAGTTTCAATAAATTTGGCCTGGTTAGAACAGAACGGTATCACGACAGGATGCTGGTAAGGTGATTCTAAGGTTCTTTTCCCCTAAAGGCGGCTTGCTGAATGAGAGTCAGAGATGGCACTCTGTCATGAGCCAGCCTCACACGCCCTCACCCCCTGGGTATACATCACACCCCGCAGAAAGCACTGATATGAATTAAAGACCTATGACATCATCTAATAATGCCTGCCTAATGGAGAGAGGTATCATTCTGGTAATGTAATTTTGGTCCTTAGACACTTGCAAGTTAGAAATTTGATACCATTCTTCATGCAAAAGCTGTCTTTATTGAAAGGTAGAGATAGGAAATTTACAGGTGGTAAGGTACTGAAGGCTTTTCACATCAAATTTTACAGTCGATTCAGATCCTGATATAAGAGGGGCTGAAGGAGGCTGGAAGCCCTTATAATCTTGCTGTGCCTTCAGAGAGGAACTAGTCACTGTGTCAGAATATGACCAGATTCCTGTAAGATTATGCACAGATCGGCCATGGAAGTATTTCTCCTCTATGTAAAAATCTTAAAATGAATCTGGCAATGAGAAAAGAAAATGGGAAGAAAACCAAATAGTGAAAACTAGAAAACAAATAACTGTTATAACTTTTAGTGATTAGAGGAAGAAAATAAGCATTAAAATGTATACATGTTTCTATTTTCTAGCAGTGAGATGGTAATACAGTATGGGTAGGAGGGATATAAGTAAGAAATTTGCTGTGAAGTTGATAAATTCAGTCTTATGAATGTAGATATTTTATACTTTTAAGATCTTAAGATGGTTTTAACTGGAATATCCAGATGATTCTCTAAAAATTAAATCAAAGCATGAGTACCAGGCTGTGCAGTCTGGACATTTAAAATGTCTTGAAAGTTTGGTATTTTAGAGATAATTGTATAAATTTTATCTGCAATATTTACCAGTTTGAGAGAATGCCCAGTGGGCTGTTGAAAATTAAGCACATGGGAGTATGTGCAGGGCACTATCATCTCATTGGTAGGAGCTTTATTCGAGATATTCACCTTACCTTTTGACAAGTTCTATCCTGCATCCCAACACCCAGTGGGACTTTATTCATAAAACACAAAACAAAACAACAACAACAACAACAACAACAACAAAAACAGGTGATAACATTCATTTGGGAAAACGTTTTAACTTGGAAAATGGAATTGTAGCCTGAGCTTGGCCTGAGAACCACACATTCTTGGAAGGAACCTAGTTTCAACCCAGTGATTCTGCACACACTTTTCCCTGCAGGGGTACAGCTGTACCTGGAAAGAGTTGTAGAAAATGGGTAAGCTGGTCCTAGAGCCAGACTCCTTGGGTTCAGATCCCATCTCTTCCTTGGTGCTCAGTTGCTCTAGACAAGTTATTGTGTCTCTGCACCTGAGTTTTCTTATCTACAGCACAGAGATAATATCTACCTTATAAAGTTGTTGAGAAGATTTAATGAGTTGATGGTGCGATCTGCTCAGAACCAGCGTGGCAGGTAGTCTGTGCACGTCATGTATTAGCTATTTCTATTAACTATAAAGAGTGCTTTTCTAGCACAATTTCTGTCCCGTTTGTCATCAACTAGTAAACGACTTTGTGAACGTTCCTTGCTTTCTGAGTGATAAACCTAAAAAAACATAGGCCCCGTTACTCAACTGGAAGCTAAAGTCATGACTAATTTATAGTGTTCTCTTTTAAAGCTTTTTTTTTAAATTAGATAGCTACATTATTAGTTTGCAGATACCTTGAGACCAGAGTGCATATCATATTCGTTTTGTAAAACCTCCACGGCTCCTAACCAAGTGTTGAATGAAGTGATGAACAAATCTGCTTGAACTGCTTTTTCCCTACATTTATAGTATGAATATTAAAGTTTGTGAATGGAATACCCAGATTTTTCTAAAGGACACAGACCACGTGAGGTACCCACACAGGCCCAGAGATTATAAAAACAAAAGCAAACAAAAAAAGACGCTTCTCACAACTGCTTTTTGTAAAGGATCATGTCATGTTAGAAAGAAAATGGTGATTGCACCGATAGTTAATCTGCGACCCTTTTTAGGATGTAAAGCAGGTAACGGGCATCTCTAAAAAGTGTTTCTTATGATGTTCTAAGCATAGGTCATAAGAATAAGGAACCCTCTGTGTGGTCTGTTTGCTCTTGGAATACTTACGTCCTGCGCACGTATGTGTTTTCATCTGGTTATGAAATTGTCATTTGGTAAACAAAACCAGAGGCAGAGGGCTCTCATTTGCCCCCAGAGTTTTGGTCTGCTTTACCAGGGGATTTGCATTTCCACCCTGCAACATTTATCCTTACTTCAACGTTAATTTAAAAACAAAAAAAAAAAACAAGTAAATGAAAACAAACCGAGAAAACAAAACGGATAGGTTGTGGGGGGAGAATCAGAGTCACAGGGAGGTGCTTAGCTGATTTTAATGAGAAGCAAAGCAATGGCCAATGTTCCTGGATAAATGTCGATATGCATTATTAAGTGAAACAGTGGTAAAATATAGACTGTCAGAAGCATTTTTCTTCTGGAGACATGGGGAGAATTGAAATGCACTTTCAAAGGAGACGTCTCTTTCAGTGTTTCTTCAATCATTTTCTGTTTGAAGCTTTAATTACAGTGCTTCTCGCTACCTAATGCTTTCAGTTTAAAATCACATCGCAGAGGAGAGGGGAAGACACAGTTGCTCAGACGAACAGCAGCCGTAACATCAGCATCGAGATGTTTATTCACCGGGGTCTTCCCCCTATGTGATTCCTTCAGAGATCAACATTTTGTTTTGGGAATGCTTTTGTGTCATGCGTGTAGGACACAATGTGTCTTTAGAGTAATTGCTATGATATTGCTATTGCCAGAGCAGATAATAACTTCCAGGAAATAACGTTTCCCGAAATAAAGGAGCTGGCTAGCTCCATGGTCTTCTCCAGGTTTGGCAGTGTGGGTGGCTAGTGGCTTCCGAAGTGTTTAGTATCCTAATCAAAGAAACCTGTATTTAAAATATAGTCCTAGATCTAGATATGGAACATATAAGCATATACATACGTATAGATCTATATCTCTACACATGTATGCATGTGTATATACATACACTTATAACTGTCATCGTTACTCATGCTGAAGAATTTGTTACTCAGCCTAGTCGATACATACTCTTTGAACACATGCTCAGCTTAGGGGTGCCGAGGGGCAGAAGACTGAGCCTCTGTCTCTCAAATTCCTCGTGGCCTGGGGGTGGAAAGATACGTGAGGAAATATCATTGTGGTGGTTAGCAGGGTGTATGCAGCGGCTTGACAGCCAAGTAAAAATGAGCCTCATTTCCCCTGTGGGATCCTGAGAAGGCTCCAGAAGGAAGTGACCTTTGCGCTGGTCTTTGAGGAAGGAATTAGCTAAGCAGATAAGCAGTGAAAGGTCTATCAGGAGCAGCAGGTGATCAATTTGGGGCTAAATGGACATCAAAATGAGTATGAATTCTTTTGTTACCAAATAGTTTAGATGTTCTCTGAATGCATTGTTCTCTGTCCAGAGGGAAGGGAGTCATGGAGCCAAACCACAGTTGCTTGTAGTAAGGACTGTATGATAGGCGATATGTGTATATATACATGTATATGGGATACATAAGGCCCTTTATCAAGCTCGTTTATATTTTATTTCATTTTTAACTCGTAGCAGTTCAGCAAGATAGATGACTAGGATCATTATTTTTTCAGGTAAGGAAAGGGAGGTTTTCCAGAAATGGTGTCCCTTGCAAAAGGTCACATGGTTCAGTTTCCCTCCGGCGACGTTCCTGGACTCACCCCTGGAACCGAGTCTGCACTGCCCTTCCCATCCTGAGGGTGGATGGTGGGTTCTGGGTTAGATTCCAGGGTTCCAGTACCCAGGATCCCCCACGTCAACAGCATTTAGTCGGTGGCTTTCCTTAATCATTAGTCACTGATGATGCACAAGTAGTTAGTGGTAGTCAGTGCACCTGCTTGGTCACTATGACTTCATGTGAAATTGGCAAGACTTTTTATCTGTTTCAGGAAGCCCATAGGATTTGAGCAAAAATGTTGACTTTGTCACCGTTCTGCCAGGTCGGCTTCCCTTCTCCTGCCAGGAACTCACACAAATCTCTTACTGCTGTAGGCTCATTTCTGTACTTCAAAGTATTTCTGCCAGACAGACCTTGCCTGTTCTACCTCTGACTCTTCAGGGATGGGTAGGTTTGTTTGTTTGTTGGCTTGTTTGTTTGTTTGTTTATAAATTATTACTTATTTACTACCTGGGAGACGTATACCCACCTGGGAGGAGCAGTTTTGATTTTCCTCATTTGTACAGGGGTGACAGTGTGACCATATAACTAATTGAAACTGGGTCCAAAATCAGGAAGTAATGAGCAGAAAAATCCCTTAACCTATAAAAATTAGAAGTGATGTCATACAGCAAAGGACCGCCTCCTCCTAAAGACAGTCTTCCCATGTAGCATCCATTCTATGCAACAAGGAATTTGTAACGGCTAAAAAAGAAAATGTTGCTCATAAGCAGAAAGTTGAAAGATGCTATATGTACCAATGTGACTAGGCTGCTTGATTTTGGATTCTGCGATGCTTGTGAGAAATAAAAGAAAAAAAATGAAGAGGATATGAGGGCGATCTAGCTGCGACATCTGTCACCCATTGATCGCCAGGGTTGATTCGGCTGATCTGGCTGGCTAGGCGGGTGTCCCCTTCGTCCCTCACCACTCCATGTGCATCCCTCCCAAAGCTGCGCGCTCGGTCGAAGAGGACGACCTTCCCCGATAGAGGAGGACCATTCTTCGGTCAAGGGTATATGAGTAGCTGCACTCCCCTGCTAGACGCTCCAAACAAGCTCTCAAGGTCCATTTGTAGGAGAACGTAGGGTAGTCAAGCTTCCAAGACTCCAGACACATCCAAATGAGGCGCTGCATGTGGCAGTCTGCCTTTCTTAAAAAAAAAAAAAAATGAAGAGTATTCTTTTCTTTTTTCCCTACAATTAAGATCTTTTTGACTAAGAAAAAAATGCAGAAGAGCAATTACTCCGTTACTTTAATTACTCTCCTAATTATAACGATAACCTTGTCACATTATCATAATTCCCCAAACAGAAAATGCAGGCTCCAAATTGCACCAATATTTGTTAATTTTACCTTGTTAACGGCTCACTGTCAGTGCGCGGAGCACTAAAAATGTTCCCATTACCTTTCAGCAGCAGGGTATCTATTTTCTTCTCTCTCTCTTTCTCTCTCTGTCTCTCTTTTTTGCCTCTGAAAATGACGTTGCATGCTATAGAACATGTTTGTGTTCCGCCACCCCATGATACGAACACAACTTTTAAACACCTCCTCGCAGCTTCGAAAACTATCTGCGGAGCAGTCTGTCATTGTCCCCTGGCTGCTTGATGGTGACAGAGAGCTGGGCACGTATCTGGAGAAGGGAGATCCCAGCCTGGCGGGGGGCGGGGGGGGGGGGGAGGAGCTATTTATCAAGGTATCTTACAGTCTCAGTTTATGTTGCTGTAAAACGCTACCCTGAATGTTCTGTGAGATTATATCTGCTAGAAATTTGTCAGCCATCGCCAACATACGGTAAGGAATAAGGACATGCGTTCTTCCAGCCAACTTAAAATAGTCTGCATTTCTTTGCCCTCATTTTCAAAGACACTGACAACCAGGGACACTTGCTTGATGGTGCCATCTGTTAGATTGTGAACTGTGCAGCGTGAGTGCTGGGATTCTACTAGAACGCTCCCAGAACCCTGGCAGGTAGACATCAAGGCATCCTAATGCATGAGTCTTGCCCACGTGCAAATCCTCCCTCCATTATTACAGCAATGATATTGCTGATGTCCGATCAAGTCGCAGAATGACTGTTTGGTTTATAATGAATATGTAAGGGTGAGACAAAATAGAATCATACCAGAAGCCTTTCCAAGTGGAACGGTAAATCTCCCTTATTTTAAGATGTGGGATAATGTAGCCCTGAGAATCATTAATTCTTTAGACAGTCCGGGCCTTTGGTAAAATTAAGAAATCAGTTTGGTCATTATTATGATTGCCTTTGCATTTTCTTGTTGTCCTCTTTTAGTGCCCAGAAACTTCCAGAGCTCCCCATCCTGACTTCTATGGGACATTTTACTCACCATATTTTTTTTTTCTGTCCTCAAGCTCCTACCGATAAAACTAGTCTCAAGATGAGCTGGAAACTCATTCTGACCACAGTGAATATAACTGCCATCAGTGCTAAAGGTTACTTTTTTGAAAGTATTTACATTTTTGCTTTTGTTTCCCTTGCCTCCGGAGACATGTCTAGTAAGAAGTTGCTGCATTTTCAAACTGTGAGTAAAGCCTTGGGCTAAATGCAAGCAGTTTCTGAAATGGAATGTTTGGCAGCCCTGGGACAACTAATGGGGAAGAGTGTTCATGGGAGGAAGGATGCCATTTTCTTCTGGAAGTTCACTATACACCTGGTTGGCTTCTGAATAACCCATCTGACTCACTCAGGTTTTCAAAAGAATATTTTGTGTCACATAGACTTAGACACTTCTCAAATTCAAACCCAAAGTAATTGGAATGTTATATTAAAAAATAAGTTAAGTTTTTTCATGATTCCTGTATTTGGCAGGGAGGATGTCTGGCAGCGTGTACTGAGAAGACCAAGTTTGAGTGCAGTCTCTATCACCCTTTGGGTTTGAGGACCTAACACAGGTTGTTTGATTTTCTAGAAGTGCAGTCCCCAGCTCTGTTAACTGAGGTTCATAACAGCCACTCATAGACTTGTTCTGAAGATCACGTGAGATGGTATAATGTAGCGGAGAGAGGTGGAGAGTAGACAGGAGTGAAACACAGGTACCTATAGCTGGTTCCAGCTTGACCCACTGCTCTAGTCTTTTCTTTTTTAATCTAGATACATGATCTCTAATTTGTTTCATGTCATGAAGACAATGATGCTCAATGGGCATCAGTTATTTTCCTGCTCTTTAGAACATTCTTCAGGCAACAGCAGTTCACTAACAGGAGAAAATGCCATCACATGATTGCATCATATTCTTCAAAATGAAGTCTATTGATGGTTGAACGGTATAAACAACAAGGAACATAATTGGTCAGAATGACCCAGGGGAAACAACCCAATGAAATTAAACAAAGGAAATTTTATACTGTGAGGAAAAATCAATGGGTTGTAACAGAACCCTGAGTGAGGAGACAAAGCTCTTGAATCCCAGAGACCTACAGGCAATTGAAAAGCCTAGAGCCTCGGACTCTTGTTTTACTTTTCCAAGACTGTTAAAACACTGTTCAATATAAAGATACATCATAAATCAATATACTTTAAATCTATATTTTCTTACGTAAAATCAGACGCGCAGAAGCATCTAAAGCACATGCACTCCTTAAAAGGAAAGAGACACGTCATTTTTTGAGAATTACAGTTTTGTAGACTCTGTGCTGCCCTACGGAATTCAATCATTACAGAACTCTGATAAAGATGAATTGTCATGGTTATGCCCAAATAACATCCCAGCAGTTACTTCTGTCACCAGGGCCACACAACCAGGAAGTGATGACACTGGGATGGCTCCAGTTTCATCTGACTCCAAAGTGTATGCTATTTAAACAAATACACTGAATGATCCCCACCCCCCAGCTCCCGCCTTTTGTGACTGACTTGGTTCAGATCTTCTGTAATATCCAGACCTCAGTACTTAACATGACTTTAGAAAAGAAACACAAAAACAGAGAGGACTTCTCTCGCAAAACAACGTGAAATGTCAAACATCCTAGGTGGAGAGTATGGATGTGTCTGGTATTTGTAAGTAACTTACTAGATGACTCTTGACTCTAAATCTCAGTGAAGATACTGGAGTTGAAAAGGAGATGGGTTGACACATGTAAGAATCTTAGCATAAAACAGCCCTCAAAACAAAGTAGTGCAACACGTGGCACTTGAATAGACATCCAGAAGTCAGGGCTTCTTCCAGAAGAGGATCTTTATCAAAGCAAGTAAAGGATAGGCGGGAGGGTCTGCTGTTCAGTGGATCTGTTTTCAATATTTACATGGCAGAAAACCAAAGTGACACATGGCTACACCTACTCTTCTCTGCCCATACATGGAGAATATTGTAGCCAACTGGCATTTTTTCCCCCATGTCTCACTCATTGAATAGATTTGGCCAATGACTATGCATAACTTGAGTTGGATGGATAGGTTTAGAAACTTCATTGAATTTTTTACAGCCTTACAGTGAGTAGCAATTTGGAAATGTTAAAAGTAACACTGGTTTCCCTCATTTAATACAAATGGGTTATCTTAGAAAAATAGAAGATAATCAAAAATGGAACCAACAATATCCATCACTAACAACCTGAACTAGAAATATATTGAGGTAATGAAAAGCCTGAATCGTCACATCTCCACTGGGTCAACCAAGACCACTCCGAATGCATTCATGGAGGATCTATGTGAAGATATTTTGTCTTTGGCAAAAAGAGCTGATTTTCTGAGTGTGCCATTGGACTCACAGATAATACAGAAATAAAGTATTTGGAAGTAAGGTTCTGTCACTTTTGTATGTAGTTTGTAGACCGTAGAAAACCATTTTCTATGTCTTTTGTAGACATAGGTAACATTATTACAGAAAAATATGACTCTACCTATCATGATTGAAACAAAGGATATGTAATTTAATATAATGGCTCTTAAACTCTTCAGCAGCTCTGCATCGTCCTGCAGACCCGCTTCTTCATCTGTATGGTGAGGATTATAATAGTGCTGGTTTCAAAGGACTTGTTTTTTTGTAGTGATCAGATGTGAGACTGTATCTAAAAGTGATTTGTAAGTTGAAGAGTACTATTCATGTGCGAGTCCTAGTGGTGATTATTATTCTGATTCTACCGGATAGTTCATGCATTAAGCCATGTTTCATGTGGCCTGTCTTGTTATAAGAGGTTTGTATAGTAATACCCAATTTAAACCTATTTCCTTTGGTTCACTAATTTACTGTCTCATATTTCCTGTATAACTGTGAGTTATTTCGCATATGTAATCCTGGCCTTGCCAAAAAGCAAACAATTAATTTTATAATTCAATCAAGCCTTGAAGATTTTCAAGTATTGCTTCCTCAATATTAAGGAGAATTTTCAAACTCCTGAATTGATGGAGTTCCACCTAATTTATATAATATTAAAAGGAAAGCTGTTGAATCTGTACTGGTCATTTCATAGTAAGAAAGAGATAGGAAATTCATCATGCGATAACTGGTTTTATCTTGTGTCTGCCCTCCCGTTTCTATGACAGCAAGAAAAGAGTAGTAGAGTTACGAACTATACCGATTGTAGAAACAGAATTGATAGGATACTATATACAAAAGTCAAGGTACAAAGCCATAGAAATCCTAGAGTTTTTTGTTTGTTTGTTTGTTTGTTTGTTTGTTTTTAAAAACTCTACCCCCAACATGGGGCTCAAACTCACTATCCCGATAAAAAATTGCACGATCTACTGACTGAGCCAGACAGGTGTCACTCTAGAATTTTATTGTTTTTTTTTATTTGTTTATGTTTATTTATTTTTGAGAGAGAGAGAGAGAGAGAGAGAGAGACAGAATGTGAGCGGGGGAGGGGCAGAGAGAGAGAGGGAGACACAGAATCCAAAGCAGGCTTAGAGTTTTATTTTAAATGAGTCTTACGTGTCTGTCATTTCTCTTCCTTTAAAGGATCTTAGGAAAATGTGAATGAAATATCTTACATTAAGAATTTCCTTTTTGGTTTGTTTCTGGGTTTTATTTTTTTGGGGGGTAGGCAGGATAAGGATAATGACAATCTTCCTGGTCCAAATGACATGCAGTCTGGGGTGTCATATATTGTTTTTGCATAGGAAGAGTGATATTAATATCTTCGGTATGTATGGAGTCATAAAAATAGCTTTTGTCATGATATCTCTTGTGTGCCGTTACTTTTCTCATAAGAAATCTGTCACATTCATTTTAAGTTACGATGTGGATATGAGACAACTAGATACTGTAGTTGTTTTAATGGGCTGGGTGTAAAAATGATGACGTTTATGGAGATATCCAGAGTATTTTGTAGCATCTGGAACCCCACTAGTTTCTTAGTCTTATTAGTAGGAATATTACCAGCTCTCCAGTACCTGCATGACTAATGACCAAGTTTATTTATTTTTCTAAATGTTCAAATATTTGAGGAACCAAATCCATGGGGATTTATTAAGAGGTATATGCTTGAGAGTTCCTGTGGTCAGGTTATTGGTTTCAAAATACAGGTTGTTAGCTTTTAAAAAGAGTTTCTATTTTAGGTTGTCATGCTTAAAAGACACTTGGAAATGGCATAAAAAAGACTCCTACATTGAAAGAACTGTCGCAAGTCGTGAGGGAAAATGTGCTTGACATCACACTGATGTATGCGTACCTATTGAATTCATGGGTCCTTGGGAAGGTTTAGAACCTGTAATGGAATTTATTACAAAATGCCAACCAACAGGCCAGATCTTAGGGGGGAAAAAGTCACTGCTTGTGGAGTGCTTTTAATAGAGGATGAGAATAAGCAAAATGCACCAATTTTTATAAGATTGTCCCCAACCTCCAACCATTAGAATAAGAAAAATGGGTCTTGGCCCTCTGGCAAATCTAGGCCACGCTGACAGGTGACCTAGTGTAGGAAAATCACAAAAGGAGAGACATTTACAAATGCTACTATGCCAGTAGTTTTCTGATGAATTATCCTGATTATTCATACAATGGGGACTGGAGGACAAGGTATGGTCTAACTGGATAGATTCTCTTTCATATTGGCACTTGCCTAATTCTCTCTGGTTGAAGGCCTTAAAGAGAGCACATGAGCCAACAATAGTTTCTAGATGTGTTAACGTGGGGGAAAGGTCAGTGTTGTGGACTGAAGTACCATGGTGAGCCACACGTTCATGGGTCAGGGCAGATGGTATTCACTGGATGATGGCTGGGTCTAATTGTAGAAATTTACAAGGAAAACTTCCATTGAGAGATCAAAGTAACAGATTATTATTGCATTCAAGACTGGAATCAGACTTTGCCCTCTAAGAATAAAATGGCTTTGTCAAGAAATCCAGGGGATCATCTTGATTTTTTCAACCTGTAAGATAACACTTGGTAAATTTTCAAGGCTAATCCTAAAGGAGCCATTCTTACCATTCAAAGAGTATGAGTGTGTGTGTGTGAGTGTGTGCACGTGCTTAAGAAGGATGGGAATCTCGGCTTCTATTTAGGTGACAGCATTTTGGAAAATGCAGTGTTTGGTATTACTCAGTAGTTGATCCAAATACTTTTGGTAGAATACACAGGATTTATATTCCTGGCCTAGTTGAAGGGAAAAAAAATGTCATCTGGTGGCTGAAAAATAATCTCAGTGTTGGGTCCTATCAAATATTTGGCATGAATAAAAAGAAACATATCCCTCCCCGGTATCAGCTTCTAAGGAATGAAGCCAGCATAACTACTTTTCAGTTTGGTCATTTGTGAATTAGTCATGATGAAGAAAACAGTCTGTTTCTGCCAGATGAAGGGTAATAAGTGGAAAACTTTCAAGCAGTATAATATTTGTGTTGTGACTAAAAAGTAATGAAAATAGTTTCCACCGGTTACACAGAATTTCTTGTGATTCAACCAGTGTCATTGAGAGTTGGAGGAAGGACACATCGATTGGAACATATTTAAATGAAAAATGTGATGAGACCTGTGCTCAGGAGCCTTTTTTCTTTCTTCCCCCAAGGCAGCTGGGCCAGGAAAGGTGTGTGTGCCAACACAGCCCTAAATTGGGAGCAGGACTGTGGATTTGAGCTTTACAGAAGTGGTTATAACCATCCGGTTCAGCTGCCACATTGACATGTCCACGCAGAATTCTGTAGGCACCCGGGCACTGTTGTGAACACAGTATTCCCAATACTAGCTTGGTGTCTGCACATAATAGAAACTCCAAAAGTATTTAGAACCTCTAAGCTTCCTTCCAGACTTTTCCCATTAGTCCAAATGGTGCTTTCTAGGAAAATGGGGACTGTCTTTATACATTGTGTGTGCTTGCCCTATTGCTATATTGTATGGATTAAGAGCGTGAATTCTGGAGCCCGATAGTCTGGACTCAGACCTCAAATCTGCCATTTTCTTATGTAGGAGACTGGACAAGTTCCTTTACCACTCTGCCTCAGTCTCTCGGGTACAACGCACATAATTACATATGTACTCCTGTTGTGAGGTTGTAAGGATTGAATGAGTTAATATCTGCACAGGGCCTAGAATGGAGCCTATAACAGAGTAAATAACTTGATAAGTGAATTTTACTTTCCTGTAGAGATCAGAGGATTGTTTATCTTGCTTAACTTCTATGAAGAGCATGGGTTACCCTTCTCCCAGCAGGTGAGTCACAGAAGGCTTGTACAGAGCCACTAAGTGAGGAGTCTTACGACTTATTTCGAAATTACCCCTGTTCTCCTTGTGGTTGATCTCTTGAGAATTTGGCCTCTTTCTTGTTTCATAATGGGACAAATGAAGAGGAGATAGTAAAAGCAGGACCATGATGAGTTGGGGGAAGGAAGTGCCAGGGTAAGAACACGGACCTTTGAGGTAAGACACGTGGCTTTGTTCTAGTTCTGTCGTAGGCCAGTCACTCAGTTTCTCACTCAGTAGGAGTGTCTGCCCTGCTTGGGCAATCAAAAGAATTATTGTAAGAATGGACACTGAAATTAAAAGATGATTGGAAAACCTTAATGACCATGTGTGAGGCACTAATACACCAAGATAATGGTCATTGCTAGGTATATCTCCAAATGAATTTAACTTTGTGTTATATAATGTAAAGGGGGATTTTCCTTAAGAAATGTGCTCATATTTGGGAAGCTTGGAGCATGTCTGGACCAGAGGGGTACAAAAATGGTGATTGAGCATCACAGTCGGTTAACCAGCTGTTGGTTTCGTTTTGTTTTGTTTGGTTGTTGTTTGTTTTTTGTGTTTTTTTGTTTTGTTTTGTTTTTTGTCTTTTCTTTATTTCCATGAACCTCATCTGGGAACCAGGTGTCCCAATCCTGCCTCCCGCACCTCGCCATAATGAGGACACCTCACTGCGGAACCCCACCTTGCCTACTCTCTCCTCCTTTTCTTGCGATCTTTACCTTTCTCTTGTCAGTTACGAATCTTTTGAAACTCAGTTTCCTGATCTGTAAAATGGTGCAGGCTTTACTGACTTCGGAGGTTAATGGACATGGTATGTATATGCCTGGCATATATTAACCACTTCTCTCTGCCTCTCATTCTCTTAAAGATTTGTAGGTCAGTCTCTCTTTAATCTCAGAAATTCCAGCTATCATACTAACTGATCAGTTAACCCTTTCATGATAAATAGTTAACATTTAAATATTTTTTAGCATTTATTCATTTTTGAGAGAGAGAGAGAGAGAGAGAGAGACAGAGTGTGAGAAAGGGAGGGCCAGAGAGAGAGGGAGACACAGAATCTGAAGCAGGTTCCAGGCTACGAGCTGTCAGCACAGAGCCTGATGTGGGGCTTGAACACATGGAAAGCGAGAGATCATGACCCGAGCTGAAGTCGGACACTTAATTGACTGAGCCACCCAGGCGCCCCAATAGTTAACATTTTAACAGTAATTTCCTGGCAACTACACTCCTTCCCTGAAAAAGAAGGACTGTATGATGATGGACTTTTGGGGCACTGTAGCAAAGTAGCGAAGACTCTTTGGGGCAAAGAGGGCACTTTAGCCTCTACTGGTGATTACCATTTTGCTTTTGAGCACTTCCTTAGGATTTCTAGAAAGAAAAGAACCCTGTCTGCTCAAAGCAGCTCTGTCATTGCCACAGATTCTTGGCAGCTGACCATGTATTGTTAAGGCTACCAGTGTCGATACAGGTTTCCTTCTTCCAGTCTGGGATGGAGTAAAGGGGAAGTTTGAGCTCCTCTGGTTCCCTGGGCTGACCAGAACATGATAGCAGGATACTTTCTCCAAGTGGGAGTGTGGAACCCAGTGTGGAGTTCTCTGGGCTGGGACCATGGAACCAGGGCAGGGCAAGGACGGTTTGGGCAAGAGATCATTTCTTGCACCAAACACCACACTGGGATGCATTCAACTTGGCCCGTAGGGATGAACATTAGAGACAAGGGAACATTAGGAGCCAGGACCCTGTGAGTCCTTTAGAGTTCTAATAAAAGTCTGCAGACACTCAGTAAGAAATGTATTTTAAGGATTTCAGACGAGGCTTATTTTGTCCCCAAGCCCTCTGGTTACCATGGCTTGTTTTGTTTTTTTATCAGAGCTACTGAAAAATACATTTATCTTGCTAAACACTGATGAGCCAATGGCAGAATACCAATCCTGAAGTAATGGTATTAAAGCATTCTCTTTCGGTGCTTTTGGAGGGATTTTACATCAGCAATAAAAATGATCACAAATGCTGCCATTACCAAGATGTTTTCTCCTAAAAGTTTTGGTCGGTTCAATTTTGGGATCATGCTCATTAAATGTGACAGTGAATCTTAGCGGCTTTTATAAGATGTTGGTATGTCCATTTCATCTGCCACCGTATTCTCTAAACAGGCTTTCTCCGAATGGGCTTATCATATTTCAACGTAAGAAAAACATCCAAGAACAGAAACTGACAAGCTGCCTTTACACAAAATAGCACTCTTTGTCTCTACCATCCCCCTTTTCTGGCTTCTGGTATTGACAGCCATCACCCAAGAGGGGGAAGTTGCCACTTGGACACGTAAATTAGACCTTGGCTCCTTTAAAGATGTTCTCTTGTTCTTTTGCCAAGTTTGCATTGACCATTAAAGGTGAAAGCCCTTGGTTTTCATGGGTTTCAAGTTTCAACTCTAGATTAGAATCTATGTGAGGATATTCTAAATAACTCAGTAGATATTAACATTGAACATACAATAATTCAACTCCTTTTTTTTGTTTTAGGCATTAGGATTCATAGTTGTACTTTCTTACCTCAACCTGACCACAGTATTGGAAGCAGCTAAATGAATTCACATTTAGAGGTCAATTATTTTTTAAAACACTGCATAGATGGGCTTTAACTTGTACACTTAATGAAGGACCAAAGAGTGGAGTGTATGGTTTTAATGAATTCTTTCTGTTTGTGTTTTCCCTTAAATTCTCATTATTTCTTTGAGAACAACTCTGGTAACTTAATATATCCCGTTTTACTTTTTTTTTTCTTCAGTACACTCTATACTGAATTAAGAGTTTAGATTTTAAAGCATTGTTTCCTCAAGTGTGTAAGACCTGTCTCTAGAGAAAGTGTCCGTTTAGGTTTCTCGGTGGTATTGTCTTTGTGTGGTTGTGAGGCAGTAATGGGGCCTGGTGACATTCCTAAGGATTTGGAACCCAGAGATTTTCTTCATCTGTTTTGCTCAAGCTTGAGTGGTTTAAAAGGATATACTTTATTTCAGTATGGAACGCTATCTGCTAATGTTTTCCTCCAAAAGAGTACATCATTTTTTTTTCAACGTTTATTTATTTTTGGGACAGAGAGAGACAGAGCATGAATGGGGGAGGGGCAGAGAGAGAGGGAGACACAGAATCGGAAACAGGCTCCAGGATCTGAGCCATCAGCCCAGAGCCTGAAGCGGGGCTCGAACTCACGGACCGCGAGATCGTGACCTGGCTGAAGTCGGACGCTTAACCGACTGCACCACCCAGGCGCTCCGTGAGAGTACATCATTTTTAGAGTCTACCATGGTGTTGGCTTAGGGTTGGCCATAACGTTTTTATATTTGGATCTGCTGTAATATTTTTTAATATTCTAAAATATCTTTAAATGGAAATTATCACACTCTTGTGTATCAGTTTCAGAAATGTTAGCAAACTAAAAACATAAAGAATGTTATGGGATAGGGAGAATATTACATTATTAGGTGAGCAGAGAGTGCATATTGTGACATTTTCATTTAATGGTGCCTAACTGGCAGTTTAAGAGTATAATCCAATGGGTGGGCTGGTTAATGTGGGTATAACAAAGGAAAATAGTTTGTCTAAACTCTGAGCTCTTCCCTTCCACTGACATGTCCAAAGCCTGTCTAAAGATTGATGCCAAAGAAGGGAATCAAAGATAACCATTATTTGTCTGGTACTTCCGTAACTTTCTTACCATGGTGGAATGGGACATGAGTAATAAGATAGTGGAGTAGCAAGGTGGGCTGAGGCAAGTCCACTGAGACAGAACTATAGTGGGACTCTCCTTCTCTGACTCTGCATTTCACGTCTGAAGAATACAGTTAGCACCTTCTTTCTTTATCAAATGTGTCTTGATTGGGCTTGCCAAAGCTGTTAATGGCCTCTGTTTCTCATGGTATAAACCATTTGTCAAGAGACACCATTGTTTTATAGTCAGTGAAACGGAAATGTGTGTGTGTGTGTGTGTGTGTGTGTGTGTGTGTGTGTGTGTTGGGGAGGGAGGCATTAGTGCCAACTTACTAAGATTATATATACTCTACAATCAATCTTGTCTAAGCAACCCCAGACATTTTTGGGTGGCATCTTGAAAATGATCTCTGTTATTATCTGACGGTGGTATGGTAGTGAGCCAAACAATAAAATCTTGAGAACCATGGGCCTAAATAGCCATGGTCATAGGGTGCCTGGGTGGCTCAGTCGTTTAAGCGTCTGACCTTATTTTTGGCTCAGGTCATGATCTAATGATTCTTGAATTCGAGCCCAGCATGGAGCTTTGCACTGACAGTGTGGGGTCTGCTTGGGATTCTCTCTCTCCCTCTCCCTGCCCTTCCCCTGCTTGCACTGTGTCTCTTTCAAAAATAAATAGCAATAGCAATTGTTCATCTTTTGTGCCAAGCATTCAGTGCTATGATGACATGGGTAATAGTACATTACTAGAAGTCATCACTGGGCCCTGTGTTTTCTCATTTTTGCAGCTTTACTTATATCAGAAACCTAGGATTTTCTCTTCTCTGCTGATCTAAGTCCCACATCGCTTCAGAGTGAATCTCAAGTGGCTTCTCTTCATGAATTCCTGGGGTTTCTTCAACTCATGGTGGTTCCCTTTTCCTTGGAGCTCATCGGTGTTATCAGTTATACAACTTCTCTCATAATTCATCAGCTATCCATCAACTGCCATTTTTACTTTTATGTTGTCCTTTTGTTGTAGTTATTTTGCTGTTATTTTCATTAACTTCTCAAGCAGGTACAGTTATCTCCTTAACCAAGACATCAAGAGCAGGGCAATATGTCTTAGAATTTTTTGTATTATCATCATGAATTAATCAGGTCCAATATTCATGGCAGGGGTTATCAAGCATGTATTGGCTAATTGATTATAAGACAATTATATGCAGACAGTAAGTAGGCCTTGATATTCTTTTCCTGCTCATTTGTCCTCCTCTTAGCTAGGTACAGAGTTAGTTCAAAACTAAGAACAGTAAAACCTTGGATTGTGAGTAACTTGTTCTGGGAATATTCCACAAGGCGAGCAAACATTTCTAATAAATTTTAACTTGATAAATGAGCAGTGTCTTGCAATATGAGTAGTACATGATGCCGAACATCACATGATCACAACTGAGCCAATGTTTTTTCTCTCTCTTTCACTGCGGGATTGTGGTTGATTGTCTCCCATACTTGGATGCTCGGTCTCAGGCCACAGTGTTTGGCAGAAACCAGTGACTTTTCAGAATGTGGGAAGGTGCCCCCAACTGGCACTAGTATATTTTATGTCACTTCAAAGCACCTATGGACAGTCCTTTGCTTTTCCATACAAGAGTAAGCTTAGGAATGCTTAGCTTCATTCTAGGTCAGGCTACCTGCAGATATAGACCCTCTCCTCTGCTGCTTTATTGCCAATTACATTAAATACAGTACTTGGCAAGTTTATTAATACTGTACTGTAGTCAACATCCATGCCAGTGTATAAAATGACCCCCATGCAGAAAAAGATTCCATTGAACCAATAGATAGCAATGATTCCACTAGTGATAGTGAAAGTCGTCCTACGTAATAACACTCCTCTCTTGTCACCCTCACACCAGCCATGAAGGCTTTCAAAGATAAATGCAGATTAATTTGTTGATTTTTCTTTATATTTTGTATTTTCTTTATTATTTTGTACTATACTGCAGTATTGTAATTATTTTTATATGAATATTTTTGGGTTGTGGAACGAATCATCTGAGTTTCCATTATTTCTTTTGGGGAAATTCGCTTTGATATACAAGTGCTTTGGATTACAAGCATGTTTCCAGAATGAATTATGCTTGCAAAGCTTTTACTGTACTAGCAAATACATGGCAACTCAATGGGTCCAGAGGAACACACTCTCTTGCTTCTCATTCTTACCATTTAGTGAGCCGTGTGGCCTTCCATGTGGTAGGTACTTCACACATACTGATTTATTTCATCCTCATGGTAGTTTTTGTAATTACATGCTGGTATTTACATTCTGCCAATGACTAAGGGGCTCAGAGGGTTTGAATAACCTGCCCCATATCTCATGGACAGTCAAGGTAGAACTTGGATTTAAACAGAGGTCTGAGCAACTCTCAAGAGAGTCTTTATTGCTACTTTCCACTCTACTGAAGTTCTATTAACTATAGACCATGCTTCAGTTTTAACTCTCCAGTTCTTGGCCACTCTTACAACTGATTAGACATACTTTCTATGTTAAAATCTTCTCATGGCTGAGCCATGCCTTTGGACATTTGAAGTTCATAGTTAGCAACCTAGAATTGTCAGATATTGTCCATGGGAGGCAAATTCTCATCGCTTTTAAATGGAGGGCTAAATTGTAAATGGAGGAGTTATATTAAATGGTTAGAATATCACAGAGAAGAAAGTCTGCTGATAGCAAGAGAAGGAAACACTTTCTCCTTCATCATTTCTACCACAGATACAATATACACGCATGAACGCATGCATGCATGCACACACACACACACACACACACCACATATCCTTGGAAGCAAAAAGTAATTGAGTTTTATATTCAGTAAAGTGCAATTAGATTTTTCTTTACTCACTTTTAATGCTATGTTAACATTTACCGATACAATGAAGAAACAGCTTACATCTGTTGAGATAATTCCTGATTCAAATGTGGATTTCTTTATGCTATATTGTGATTGGACACTTACTTTGTAGCTAAGGAGTTTACACATTAGCTAAGGATAGAAAAATGTCTCAGCTCCTTCTGTTGGGTGTGCCAACTCCTTCAGCTGTTCAAGCCAGGATGTAAGGAAGAATTGTTTAGAAATGACAGCATGGGGTGAGTTCTGGCATTAGGTGTCAGAGATGCTATTCTCGGTCGTGATTCTGGATTGCGAATTTTGAGTGAGTGATTTTTCCCTCAGCATCTTCCTCTGAGTAGTGAAGAAGTGGTCCATGATAATATTTCATTAACCAGTATTTGGGTATACATGATCTCCTTTGGACATTCTCACATTAACACTTAAGATTTCAGACATCTGACCCCCCTCTAAAGGCTTAATGGAGTGATTTGAGCCATCAGAGAAATCAAACTTATTGTGTCTTCCTCATTTCCTTTTATTAGTCTGGGTTAAAACAGCCTTTCTCAAATATGTGTGTATCCAGACTCTCCCACAAGCAGGTAAACACAGTGCTGTTTGTCCCATAGGGGAAATAATCTGTAAGGGAGTCTCAGGAGTCAGCATTTTCGAAGGCCTTCTTAGGAAATCACAAAGCACGGTAATGATTTGCACCATTCACAGGTTCAAAAATAGTTCATTCAAAATTAGCTCATGACTGATCATAAGCCTAATAGATTCGATACATAAAAATACAGCCTGCACAATTAAATTCAAAGTTTTGATAAACAGTGAATGTATATGTATAAATATATGCATATATATAATTGCATACATGTGTCCTATGCTCTGTTTGTATCTTATTTTATTTTACCTGGCAGCCTTTCATGTGACAGAAACCTAACACTTGGGTGTTTCACAAGTGTTAATACTAGGAAGTCAGAAAGGATCCTGACACAAAAAGGCTATGTGGAGACTTTGGTACTGTCTGTTAACTTGTATCTTGATCCTTTTGAGAGCATTATATTAGAAAGAAATTTGAAGATGCCTTTTTTATCTTTTATTCTTTTCTTTGCCTTTATGCTGCATTTTGCCATTGTTGAATTCACTTTTATTTCTTAAATAAATTGGAGGGGTTTTTTTTAGAGTGCAGGGGAATTTAGCCACATGGCTCCTATTAAGCCATCACTTCATGTGGAAATTTGTTCCAGTGCTTCTCATGTGGGTACCAACCACCTTCTCCCTAAATCACGGAGCTCTATTTTGATGTGAGGCTTATGAGGAACCTAAGAGTTCCCTGTTGAATAATTTGTTGTCTTCCCAAATAGTTATTCTTCCAAATGGAATATTTTCCTCTGTCATTGAGTTGCATCTCTTTAGTCTCTTTTGGAAAAAAAATTTACCCAGGACATGCTGTTTACGATAGGCAACAAAGGCATCGGCCATCATTCGAGAGGAGACCGGGTCATTGCCAATACCACTAGGATTCATTTAGGTTGAAATTGATCTCTGGGTACCGCCCACCCTTATTATAGACTGACTCAGCGGGAAAGGCCTGTAGTCATTGGGTAAGCAAATATTTTCATTTTGGTTTTTATTTAATAAATTATCGGGCGTGGTTTTCCATGCACTTAATGGACACACTTGTCTTGTGAAGATGACAGATACTCGCACAGACTCTGTACTAGGTGGTTGTGATTACCAAGGAAATGATTCAGCTGCTCGGACCCAACCTGATTATCACCCTGAAGGTTGTTTATTCCCAAGCGTTGCTCCTGAGCTTTCCCCATGTCACTGAGATCTCGAAACCTGAACCCAAATCATCCCCCCCAAGTCCTTGTGTGTGAAAAGGGCCCGATGTTATATTGCAGGTAAATATTGAATGTGTATATCTGATACCTCCGGATGCCTTTGAATGGAGTGTAGGTGGGTGGGACACGGGACTTTGTGACCTGCAACCCTATTTCTCATTTTCTGGGGCTGTTGATAATTTGATTAGGTCTTACATAAATATTTCTTCAAACTCAAAAAATACCTATCAGTACCCCTCTCTCCCCCTCAAAACATTGTTTTAGAATGGATTAAGGGGTCCTGCAGCTCAAAGAAGAGAAGATGAATGCCTCCAAATTGACTCACTTTTTTTTTTTTTTAAAGTTAGGTTGGAACTAGAGAAATGAGATAGTTCTCTGCTTTGGGACAAGCACATCGGCCTCCCCAGTGGCACTCTCATGCAAAGGGCAGCTAACAGTAGTAATGAGAGAGGAGCAGTTTGGATTCCCAAGTCCCCCAACCAACATTGCTTACAGCAAGTGTTGAAAACCATGCCTCGGACTGTCCTTCTTCCTGTGGGGCAAAGCATTAATGAAGAGGCCAGAGGCAGCAATGTCCAGCCCCTCTGGGAGGTGCAGACAGTGAGTGTGTGCACGAGGGGAGACAGAATGGGGGCCTGTCTTTGTTCTACCTCAGCCCCCTTCCAGTCGTAGTTCCCCCATTCAGTGCCTTGGCTTTCGAGTGTCAAATTGTTGATCTGTAAAGAAGTGATAATACTACCTTCTTGGCTGGGCTATCCAGAAGATTAAAGCAGGTAATATATGTTAAGTGCTTAGCACAATGTCTGGGAGAGACATGGCTTTTAAGGAGTTCAGTAAACCTTAATTCCCTCCTGCCTGTAAAACTCCATTTGGGAGGGTATATTCTAGGATACTTATTGTGTTAACTCTTTAAGAGATTATTCACAACCTTGCTTATTTATTGTCTGCACTCTCTCTGATTAATAACCTACTATTGAGTTCACCAGTGACCAACGGAGATAAAATGATCTTTCTCTCCTCACAATTTGTGTCGTATTTGAAATTCAGGTCATCAGAAGCAGTCTCAGAAACTCATGACCAAACCCGCAGTTATTTGGGTTTCCTTCAGATTCACTGCTATTTTTTTTAATTACATGTGTTTTCCTATTTTCCTTTCAGGACAAGAGCTACGTATTTTCATCACCATGGTTATCTTCTGATGCTTTAAAGTATTTGCCTGTTTTCCTCTATTTGGGCATAGAGGCAGGGACGTTGTACTTTGTCTAAAAGTATTTACTGTCTCCAAAGAGTAGACAGAGTAACTTAAATTTATAAAGTGCTAAAACATTATCATTATTTTGTGTTTGGTGCTTGCAAACTCAGAACTTTACATGTTGGGAAGAGCTTTCAACACCTTCTTTCCCTCCTTTGAAAAATAATCAACATATTGCCTCTAGCATTCTTTCGAGGAAAGCCAAAGATTGTGTTTTCTGATTTTTGAGCATATAATTTTTATAGCAATGGCAGTACAAACTGCTTGTACCTTTTAGGGGTAACTTAACAATACGTTGTCTTTTTTTGTTAACAAACTCATTCAGATTTACAGCTCTTCATATTAAAACCAATTACTTGCTTGATAGTAGATATATTCCATTACATTGGAGAAAGGGCATTATAGATACACCTTGGAGGCATTCCAGATCCCCAAGAGCATTCATCTACTGTGCTAAGAAGGGAGCAAACATTCTGATGGCCAGCCCAAGTCCTTGCCATGAAAGTCATGATGAGCACATGGTTTGTATTTCTGTTTAGAAAAAGTGAAAAGCCAGTTCTGTCCATGATGTTAAATATTATTACTCCTCTAACTATAGCTCCGGCCATTGGTCAGCGAACTCTGCCACCCTTGTTAAAAACAAAATGGAAATTCAAATCTCACAATAAACAAGGAAGAGAAGATGGGAGCCTCCAAATTGACTCACCTTGTAATGGATTGCCACTTGTATTTTTCATTTTGGGTTGGCAAATCTGAGGCTCGTGGGATTCCATTGTGGGTGACCCCATTTAAATAATTATTCAAAGGCTTTCAAATCGTATCGTTCTGATGCTTGCGTTTGCTGTTGGAGTAGAAAACTACAAAGCTGAATCGATTTTTTAAAATTTATTTTTGTATTTTGTCAGTATGTATAAAAATGGAGGATAGGAAGGGAAATGATTCATTTTAAATGACGTATGAATCCATTTTCTCCTGCAGTGCTGTTACAGAACTCCTATTGACATTAAGGAGAGTTGAGTGCATCATGAGGAGGAGAATTCTACTAACTAGTCTAGTGCTGCTATCATTAAAAGGAGGTGCATGGATTTTTATTAATTCCCTGCATCCGTGACCCCCTTGGATATTCTGCTTTCTAGGCACTATGCTCATTGTTAGTCATCTTCTTAGCCTCCGAGGACTATGCCCTGCCTTCGATATGTATGTTCTGCTTCCTCTACTGTCGATAGGACTTGAGCCAGAAGGTCAAGGACAGACTTGGGCCTTTATTCAGCAAACAACAATCACTGCCTTTACAGAGTTTGTCAAGCTCTGAGTTGAGGAGGAAAGAGCCAGATATTTTTAATATTGCCTGGGTGCTGCTCTTTTTATTGTCAACCATGCACAAAAGGACATCCAGTCTGTTGTTGTTTTTAATACATAGACCCCCCCCCCTTTTTTTCTCTATTTCTACGTATAACCATTCAGAAAGCTGCTAAACATTCCAGGATGGCACTTTTGCTGACTCGTGCCTACACAAAAATCACAGGGGCACTTTGTTGACTAGGTGGCGTAAAAGCATATTGCAAACATCATTATCAGATGAGAACATCTTTATATAACCATTTTGAATAATAATGGCAGCAGTAGCAATGCTAACTGATGGATGATAAACCAAGAATCCATGGCCAAGTGGCTGTCTCTAAGAAGTCACCTTGCAAATCAGAGGCCAAGTGGTGGGAAGGATGCATTGGCCTCCTACCTAGGGCTGACGCTGGCCAAGAAAATAGAGGCCACAGCAGAGTAGGGAAGTTGAGGGTTGGGGAATGCTAACAGACCTTGGTTTTTGGTTATTTCATGTATTGGCTTTATGTAGCTCAGTGTAGGAGCACTTTTATAAGAAGAGTATTCCTTCTAATTGTAGACTCATACAAAGTCACAGATAGCTCTGTTGGAGGGTGAAACACCCCTGTCAGGTGGTAAAAGGGGTAAGCTGAGTCTAACTGAAATCTAGATGGCTGTCTATGCTCCTTCAACCCACACGGGCACTTCAAAACCTGGAACCATCTTATAAACCTGGGAAATATCTGTGCAGCAGAAACACATCGCTTCCGGTTGAAAACCCTTCCATCTTCTGGTCCTCCCAGCAGCTCTGATAGGAATCAGCTTTTGGAAAGCATTTTGAATTCTTTATTTGAGTTGACTGGCATCTGCAGTGAATCTCCACTCATATTCTAGTCTCCCCTTAGCAGAAGAGCCTTCTTCCAGATGGCCCCAATGGGTCTCATGCCCCCCTTCCTCTCAGAGCCTTCTTTGAAGTGCAGTGGTTGGTGGGAGTGAGAAGCCAGAGGGGAGGAGTGGGAGCCAGCTGAAATTCATGCTGCCTGGTGGGCTTACAGGTTTCTCCTTCCCTCTCTCTTTTCTAATGTATATATGATTTTGATTTTGAAATGTTTGCCTTCTCTGGACGAAAGTAAGAGAGAGTTGGTCTGGTTTTAAAGAACACCCCCAGGGCCATCCTGTTTATGCATAGTTGATGGTGACAAGCAGCTGCCACCAAAGCCATCAGTGCCAGGATTAGGAAATTGGGTGTATACTCATTTTATTTATGCTTGAATTATTGGGGGTAGGGGGTGGCTAAGGGTTGGGACGTCTCAGGAAATTTATAACTGCGTTCTGATGCTCTCTCTTCCCTAGTATCTCATTTTCCAGCTACCTGGAGAAAACTACTTTACCTCTCAGAACCTCAATATTCCGTATCTGTAAAATGGAAATCAAACTCTTGGCTCATAGGGCTGTTTGGAAGATTAAAGGACACAGTCTTTTAAAGCCCTTTGGATAGTTTCTGGTTTATCGTAACTACTTAAGAACCTGAATCCCTTGTCATTATCAGGACCATGTTTACAGTGCAACGAGTTTTTACTGAATCTGTATAGAGATCTAGAGGGCAAGAACTGACAGGGTCTCCTTAAAAGCAACACCTTTGGAATAATAACGAATACTCTTGGGAGGATATATGCCAATAATCCAGATGAGGGGGGGGGTGGTCATTCGATGCCTAGGCTATTGGAATTTCTTAACATGAGTAGTTCTCAAAAGGGGGTGCTTGGGTCATTTGTAGATTTGTCCTTGAACACTCAGTAGTCTGCTTTGGTTGTCTCAATTGTGTCACTCAGATGTGCATCTTGTCTTTCTTTCTGTTTTTAGTTGTTTGGATTTCTCCCAAAGTATTTGTGGCTAAAATTCCTTTTGGACTCTGAGCTGCCTTTTTTACATAAGCCTTGGAATGGAGTCAATAGAATGTCAAGATGCCAGGCACATTCAGCTTAATAGCAGGTGGGTGTCTGCCGGTCAGCGTGCCTGATTTGCCTGACAGTAGCAAATTTAGGCCAGAATTAATGAGCCAGAGAAGGTGCTGTTGGTGTTGCAGGATTTCTGCAGAGTTTCCAGAAGTCATTTTGTTTTCTCCTCCTAATGCGATCACGCGTGCTGAAGAAATTCGGGTTCACGTACGCACCCTTGTGCGCGTGTGGTGTGTGCGCATATGTTTACCGTGACATCGAGCCGACTCATTCTTGGAAAATAACCTTGACACACAGACCTCAAAATCTGGCTCATAAACCTCAGGAGAGTTGAGTTGAAGGTAACCGTTTGTCTCGGTCTTTTTAGTGGTCAAGGAGAAGAAGACATGCAAACGCTGAGTAAATCGCTGAGGTTTTGGTTTACACGTCCTAGGACACATTCCTGTTGTATGAAGAACAATGTCAGAAAACAACAGGTCAGCGGAAGGGAGATCCCCTGGGGGAAGGGAATGGAGTCACAATCCAGGGACTACTGTGTTCCAATCTTCTGCTGTTTAGAGGATGTTTAACATTGAAAACACTACCTGCCTTTTCACTTTCTTTTCCTCTGGGTCTTTACTTAGGTATCAGGGAGTAGAAAAAGACTAAATATGGAAATGCAAGTGAAGTGGTTGGTGTGCCTCATAGCTACTTCCTCAGCGGTGGCTTTCTAGCTGATCTGTAGAGAGAAGAATACAGAGATGGTTCTAGTTTCTTCCCTGTTGATGTTTTAGTTGGTCCTTTTTTCTTACTCTGTGTCTGGCATCAGGCTTTTTCTTGTTTCAGCTTTGGATTTCAGATAGACACTCGACTCTGGAACGTATGCTTTCTAATCGTTGGCCACGATGCCCTTTAAATTCCTGTGACCTCCCACGGCGCGATGATATTAAATATCCTGATCTAGATTTGGGCAGAGAATGAATAAAATGGAAATGAGGTTTATGCAAATGAGCTTCCCATTTGTTTGGAGACGGTCCGGAGGCTGCTGTGGCAGTCATGGAGTATTCCAGGATTCTAGAACAGAGCAAGCAGTGCTCTGAATGACAAGTCCGAGGCTTCACGTGGCTCATTACAGGATGCCACCTACCCCAGAGAAGACTGGCCTCTATATTTAGTGGTCAAAGAAAGGAAAACAATAGTTTGACTGTACCATTCAGCCCTAACTTAAACAGTTTAGAAAATTCTACCACGTCTCCACTTCTCGGAACAAATTGATGGTTGTTCCCTTCCTTTGGTTCAAAGCCCCAGTCCTCATGGACGTCTATAGTGATGAGTGCAGCACGTTAGCACTGGACGATTTCCATTTTCTTCTGGAATAAGAGGTTAAATTCTCCCTGTGCAATAGTCAAAAAGTTTGCTATATGGTATCAATTATTTTTAAATTTATAGAAATAGATTTTAATAATAAAGTTATTTATTTTTATTCAGGAAAAAGGTGTGTGTATTTATCAGGGCTATGAAGATAGTGCCCAAAGTTGCTTTGCCATATTTCACCGGAATGAAAAAGAGATCTAATATTTGGGGTTATTTTTCAGTGTTATTTCTGAATATTATTCTATCCACAATTAGGACGTGTGACAACAATGATTCTGTCATCGCATTTCAGCTTGGGTCATAGCCTTTGAAGGGATGAAGCCCGGGCTGTGGATGACAGCTGTACCTGCAAACGTGGATGCAATCTGGCATTAATTTATGCGTTTCCCTACAGTGAGGGGCACGGTTCTCTTTTTGTGGTATTCCTACTTTACCCTGGTTGTTCTTTTGTTGGAGGTTCACAAATGGAGAGCATCATCAGTGCAGTTTGTCAGTGGAAAAATTAAAGGCTTTGGAGGAAGAGCTAATTTTAAATATTTACTTGACTATTAATTTTTTCTGAGTCTCTGTTTTCATGTCTCTAAAAGCTGTACATAAGAAGTCTTTCTGGAACGTTCTTAGGAAGTTTAAATGAGAGGATATTTATAGTGAGCAGTACCTCTAACAGTGGAAGATATTTACTTACTAACAGCTGTCACCCCATACCCTGTATGATATACCAGGCGCAAGATATGCTCCAGTCCTATTATATATGCAGGCTGGTGGTAAGGCAAAATGAATGGAGTTTTGATATGATTCTGTTCAGCAGCCAGATGAGCATTAGTTTGATGTAATCTATTCTTACAATTACATGATGTGTGTGTGGAGGGAGGGGGAGCGGGTTGGTAATCATGGTTTGTTTGAATTCAGGAGCCTCTATGAAAGTGATAGAAAGCTTGAGTTGGGGAAACTAAGAAAGAAGTAGAAATTATTTGTCCAGTTACTCTGGGAGATCATTTTCAGCCCCACTCATTGATTTTCATTTGTACTTAGGGTTTTTTTTTTGTTTTTTTTGTTTTTTTTTTTGAGACAGTAGAGCCAAGTGGCTATGAAGTGTAGAATCAGGCCAGTGTGGGTCGCGGTTCTGACATTTATTGGTGTTCCTCTTCGGTAAGTTACTTACCCGCTGCGGGCTCAGTTTCTTCATTGGTATAATCGGAGTAACTAGAGAACCGACTTCATAAGGCTACTGTACGGATTAAATGAAGACATCTGGAATAAGATGTCTGGCACATAGTTAGGCACCCAATAGATACAACATAGCTACTTACCATAATGTGTATAAAGGGGATAATAGTTCGATCATATGCAGTCGTTGTGTGGATTACAGGAGATACTCGTGCACGGATTTGTCCTCTAAGAAAGTGCTCGGTATGTCTAGCCGTTTTTATTACCAACTCAGGATGAAAGCACCTAATGTTGAGAGATGTTAAGTAGTGACTGTGGAAAAGGACATCATTTCGTAGGGTTCCGTATATGTTAGACGTACGTTAATTTTTGTTGTATATTTCTACTGTATTCCTATATTCTGTATAATTTTTTTCAGAATAAAAATTGCTCATTGTTTCACCAAACAACGTTGTGGGTTAAAGCTAAGCTTCCTGCCCACCCCCCCCCCCCCCCCGCACTTATCGAAAATTAGAAAGCCATCTGAGAGGAAAGAATCTAGAGAAAATTCCTGTGTGAGGAGTGAGATTGTCCTTATGAAGGGTTAGGGCTCTAAGACTTGTATGCAGAAACTCATTGAGAAATAATCTCTGTAAGATGCTGAAAATTATGGGAGGGAGGTAGGGGGATCCAATCCTGACAGTGAGATTGCCTCTCCTAACATTTCCAAAAATAAATACTTCCGGAAAATTTGTTTCTGTAAGATAAATTAATTTTAATTTATACGATTTTTGTACTGTGCTATATAATACTTAAAGTAGTAGAGGTAATGAGAAAAAAAAAATATATATATATATAAAGTGCACCCGTTTTGTTAAATCAGAAATTAAGGAAACACTTTTGACCCATTCAAAATCTCGCTGTTGGCTAAAGTGGAATGAGATTTCCCAAATAGTAGCTTCAAGGAATTAATCCATTGAGTGACTGCTGGGCACTCTTTACCATGAGCAGAAGTCAAATGTGGGTTAAAGCAATGAATTTTGGGAGCAGAAAACTTGCAATTGAGTAGCTCCAGATATACCCAGAATAAGGCAGTGGATGCCATAGGGAGAAGCTGCGAGCACACTCCAGAGCGCCTACGGGATGAAGTCAAGATCAGACTGCCGGTCCACTTAAAGGGTATTGCTTCCAGGCTTTGTGCAAAGATGAAAATCTAACTTCCTTTACCAGGCGGGAGTGCCACATGCTGATTGCAGTGCTCTGGAGAGAGTGAATGCAGGAGCCTCCTGAAAATCAAGGAGAAAAAGGAGGAGGGGGCCTTTCTTAAGCTAATCAGAATCTGACAATGGCTAGAAGGATGTTTTAAGAATACGCGGTGATTGGCCGAGGTGTTTTGTTATTTGATTGGCTCCTGTGATGCACTGGACTGTCTTTATCCCTGTGATAGGATTTATTTATTTATCCCTCAGAGAATATGGGCTCCCCCATTCTCCGGAACCTGGGAGCTTTCAGTCTAGGGAAGGCTCCACAACTCAACTGCTCTCCTCTTAATCTCTATTTAAGCAACAGTGAACTAGGGCTCCGTAGCTACTTGCCTCGCCAAACGGAAGAGCTGATTAGTATTTGCACAGGACTAGGAAATGTCTTTTATGAATGGGATGTGCACGTACCAGGCTGTACAGTATTGACTGGGAGCACTGCACTTATATCCTTGTTTAAATAGTTAGCAGAAGACGTTACATGAAAAAAAAAAAAAAAAAAAAAAAAGAAAGTGCTGAAGCGTTTAAAGAGAAAAATGTGGAGGCCAATTAAAGCCACGAAAGGCCTTGTGAATCGTGCATTCGTTCTGTATTCGTGTGCAGGAGTAGACACGGAGGGCCTAGGTTGGGTGACTGGACTCAGTCAGGCTTGGAGGTTCTTCCTTAGCCACTTCTGCAGCTCTTTCTTCCCTTCCTGTCTTTCAGGACATGACAATATGCCCTCCAGAGCCACAGAGGACAGACGTCCTCCTCTGGGCTCCTGTGGCCACTTCTCCACTCACATGGCAGGCCTGCCTGGCCTCCGCAGAGAATGACTTCCTGTGCGGTGGCTGACCGCAGGTGCCCGCCGACACAGGGTGCTGAGTGGCACTGAGAGCTGCTTTATGAGCCCTGCAGAGGCGGTGTGCATGTCTGCAGCTGCGTGTCTGTGACAATACTGGCGTGTTCGGGCATCGCTGGCCCTACCTTCGTCAGGCCTTCTGTGTGGGAGCTATATGAGGCTTTTATACCCCCACTTACTTTTCATTGCAAACGGAGCATCATCCAAAAAGCATGCAAGGGGGGGCTGGCAGGGGGTGCCTGGGAGAGGCAATGAATAAAAATACAAGAGGGCTGAGGAAAGGCAAGAGACAGGGGAGGGCTTCTGTGGCATGGTGAAAGAATATTTAACTTAGAACCAGAAATGTGGTTGGCCTTCTACCACAGCTGCTGACTGGCCGTGTGACCTTGAACCCTGGTTTCTTTATTTGGAAGATGGTGGTCTAATCTTGCAGCTACCTGCAAGGTGGAGGTGAGATTAAGGGAGATATAATGCTTGTGGCGTCATCTGTCATCAGCACTCAATAAGTGTCTCCCGTCCCTAAGCCTTTCAAAGCCGTCCCTCTGCAGGTTTGAGTTGAGTATCTCCCCTCTGGGTTGAAAGAGCAAGATTGCTTGCTCAAATGTTTTATTCCCCATAACTAGTCTTTTTCAGATTTGGTTCATCCCAGACTATCATTTTTCTGGACAGTATTTTACCTTGTTGGTTAATACTGCCTTCCCCACTCAAAGGGGGCTCGGTAATGTTCAGTTATAAGAAAAGTACTAAACTTATCCTTATTTTAAAAACCACGAAACTTATTTCTGGTCACAAATATAAGGCAGAATTTATTTGCAAATAAATAAACCTGAAGTTAAAGAGTAAAGTAACCAAAAATAGTAATCTCAGTATAAAGAATCCGTGTGTGTGTGTGTGTGTGTGTGTGTGTGTGTTATACAGGAGAGTATACGTATATGTGTTGGGTATTTTATTAGGTATTATTTTACTTAATGTGTTATTTAGAGTTCTAGATTCTTCAGAACAAAGTTTGTGGAGATTAAGGATGGGTGAATTTTATTTTCTTCATATTATATATATCTAAATCATAAGAGATTGGACAATGCCATCTGGCCTTGGACTCTGTGACAGGGTTTAGGTGAAGAGCTGGGAAACAAAGATGAGGTGTTGCATTTTCTTTTCTTTTTGTCTCCTAGCTTATTGAGGAATAATTGACAAATAGAATTGTATATACATTTTCCTTTCTTTTTTCTATTTTTATTTCTCTTAGGCAGAGAGAGAGAAAGAGAGAGAGAGAAAGTTAAGAGAATCTCAAGTTGTGAGAATCTCAGCCCTCTTGTATCTTTATTCAAGCAGGCTCCATGGAGCTGGACCTGAGGCTCGATCTTACAACCTTGAGATCATGACCAGAACTGAAATCAAGAGTTGGATGCTTAACCAACTGAGCCATCCAGGCACTCCACATTTTCCTTTTTTAATGTTCTTCAAGAGTGCCATTGCTTCAGCTTTGCTGTTAGTCAGTAATAATGATAGCAAATACTTTTATATCATTTATCTCCTTGGCATTGGTTCTATTTGCCATATATATATGTAAGCACACATGCACATATAAAATACATATATACACACATATATACACACATATACATGCACAAACATACAAAATATATGACTTATGTAATTCTTTTTATAGAAGAGGTAAATGAGGCACAGAGAGGTTAAGTAACTTGCCCACAAGTCACACAGCCAGTGGAGCCAGGCTTCAATCACAGGGGGCTGTGTGACTTGAGCTTCTAGCAACTTCACTGACTTCATTGACGATGCTGGTGTAAGAAATCATGCTCGTTTAGGGGCGCCTGGGTGGCGCAGTCGGTTAAGCGTCCGACTTCAGCCAGGTCACGATCTCGCGGTCCATGAGTTCGAGCCCCGCGTCGGGCTCTGGGCTGATGGCTCAGAGCCTGGAGCCTGTTTCCGATTCTGTGTCTCCCTCTCTCTCTCTGCCCCTCCCCCGTTCATGCTCTGTCTCTCTCTGTCCCAAAAATAAATAAACGTTGAAAAAAAAAATTAAAAAAAAAAAAAAAGAAATCATGCTCGTTTAATGGGCATAAAGTTTCCTTACTGCAAGGTGAATAAGTTCTAGAGATCTGCTGTATAACATTGCGCCTATAGTTATAGTACAGTATCGTATACTTAACATTTTGTTAGGAGAGTAGATCTCATTCATTGTTCTTACCACAATAAAATGAAATTAAAAAAGAAAAGAAAAGAAACAATGCCTCAGACTGGTGTTTCATAGTCCTGATAAATTCCCCCTCTACTGAGGTGTCAATTCTTCCACAGTTTAGGAGTTGAAAATATGGTGTTTTGTTATTTTTTTTCAACATAAAAAGTGAAATATAAAAAGGGATCCTGGTTTAATTTTTTTAAGCAATTGAAGTTAAAACGCCAGCCAGGCAAATTCTCCTGGGCATAGTAGACACAGAATCACTGAGGAATGATCTTGTCATTTGTATAATGGGGCCATGATATTTCTCAAAGTCAGAAGGAAGAAGTTCACATCCAAAATGTCAACACAGGAAGGTAAGCTGCTTCTCATGGAATTTAGGTGAATCAAAGTAATTCCCACATAGCTTGTAAATGTTAAAAATAGTAGAGATTTTTTTTTTTGGTAATTTTTGGAGTTGCCTTCCCTTTATAAATCAGTATTATCCAGTTTAGCTATCAGGGAATCTCACTATTTTATATTACTAATATCTGACTTGATATTTGGCCTTTGGTTATGTCTTAGGTAAGGTGTTATAATTTCCAGCTTTACCATCAAGTGAGAAAACTCACTTTTACACTGTTTTCAAAATGATATTTAAAAAAAAACATTTATATTATTCCAGCATTTCAGAATATGGGCAGAAGTAGATTTTAAAAACTGCTTGGTAATCCAGTTTGTAGATGGCTAAGGAACGGAAAAAAAAAAAAAAAGCAGAGCTCATCTCGGTCACTCTAATTGATACTGACAACAGACACCATTTCCAAAGAATTCTTGTGGAAGAGCTACTCCTGCTGTCCAAGACTTCCCTGATTTGTTTTGTTTGCTCATTTGATGTGCAATCTTGTGGTTTCTGGCCCCCTTCACCATCTAAAGCAGAAAAACATACTCGATTCTCAGGCTCTTTTAACTGGAACTTGCTCTTCAATTTCTAACTGTTTCAACAAATGGAAGGACTTGACTGTGGAATTTTTTTTTTCCTTTTTAAGTGAACAGTTTGCTGTTGCTCAGACCCTACCACAGGTTCAACAGGCAAATGAAAACTATCTCTTCAGATGTGGTCACCCTTGACAGTTCGAAAGAACAAAATTACAACGCTTCAAGACTTGAAATAAAAACTCATCCTTGGAATGAGAGCTCATATTCCAAAGGTGATATTAAAATGATAATACGTTTTCATATTCTCTTTTTAGTCTAAAATTTCCCTGATTAAACACTACCCACAAGGCTGTCTTGTCTTCAACAGCCTTATAGTAAGAGTTCTGGAACCCTTGCTTGGTGAATGATGAGGAAGTGTTCTGGGATGCTGCTTTTATTTGAGCTTCCTTTTTTATTTTTGGTGATGTGGTTAGATTGAAATATTCTGGAATGAACCAAACTTGACTATGTGAGTACTGAATTTTATTTTTTATACTATTACAACTTAAAATGAGCGATTATTCTCGTGGCCTCTTATATTTTCCTTTCCCATCTTCTTGTGTTAAGTGAAAAACACAGGCACTGTTACCAATAAAAATTATTTAAAGAAATACTTATGAGGCAATCAGCATTCCAGTAGCTGGAGGAAGTGCTTTGCTTGGATTATGTCTTACAATATCCTTACCCACCTTTCAAGGAAGGTTCTGTTGTATTATTATCAGCATTATGCAGATAAGGAGACCTGGGCTTCCAAAAGGTCAATAACTTGTTCAGCGTCATGTCACTGGTTCAGAGTTTCTTCACGGCAGTGCGACAGTTTGAATTGAATAGCTCTTTGTTGTGGGGTCCGTTGGGCATCCATGGACTCCACCCACTAAATGCCAGTAGCACTTCCAGTCATGACTATTAAAAATGTTTAGGGGTACCTGAGTGGCTCAGTCAGTTAAGCATCTGACTCTTGATCTCAGTTCAGCATGGTCTCATGGTTGGTGAGTTCAAGCCCCACATCAGGCTCCACACAGACAGTACGGAGCCTACTTGGCTTTTCTCTCTTTTCCTCTCTCGTGCCCCTCCCCTGGTCATGTGCTCTCTCTCTCTCTCTCTCTCTCTCTCTCTCTGTCTCTCTCTCCCTCTCTCTTTCTCTCTCTCAAAATTAATAAATAAACTTAAAAAGAAATGTCTACAACATTGCCAAATATCCACCAGGGGAGGGGGGCAAAATGGCCCCTGTTGAGAACACTGGTTATGGGGCCTAGCTTGGGAATGTCTTAGATTAATCCCCTTCCTCTAAGATCCCACACTGCATTGCTTTTCTCTGTCCATATAGCAAATTGCTACAGCTCTTAGTTCTTCTTGCCTCTTTCCCCTGCTCTTTCTTTTTTCTGAACTTAGAGTTTTAGCCCATAGTCAATGGTCAATAATGTCTGCTCGTTCATCTCAATGATGGGCTAAAAGTGCAGTGATAAACACCCTCCTATTCTCTTTGTGGGTGTAGTCAGTTAAAATGGTGTAGATGTCTGCACATTGGGAAAGGAATAGCGCACACAAAGCAGCATGCATGAAGAAACATACAGTATGCGTTTTTTTTTTAATTGCTCATCTGTCTTGCCTTTCTCAGTGTGTGCTTGGGTGATGCAGTAGTCTTGTGTTCATGGGGTTGACTTCTAATCACTGTGTCCTATGAATAGCTGAGTGGCCTTTTGCGTTTCCTAATTTTTTGTGGTTTTGATGAAATGAGAACCACCCTTGTATCGTGGTGCCTCTTACTGTGACTTTAGAGAGCGGTGTGATGTTAACTGCTGAACACTTTGAAAAGAATCCTGAGACATCCAATTTGTTGAAAAGTAAATCATTATTCAGGGGGATTGATTTTTAAGATGATATGATCTATTTCTTAGTCATCACTATATAAAGTAGAAGAAAGCAAGGAGGTAGCAACACAAGTCTCTCCCAAGCTATCCTCAGGCTGGTTTCAGTATTCTCAGGAGTAGTCACCTTTTCAGACTTTATAGTCACTGAGGATTTGGACAAACATCATTTTTAATTTAAAAAAAAATTAATGTTTATTTCTCTTAGAGAGAGAGAGAGAGAGAGAGAGCACAAGTAGGGGAGGGGCAGAGAGAAAGACACACACAGAATCAGAATCAGGCTCCAGGCTCTGAGCTGTCAACACAGAGCTCAACATGGGGCTCAAACTCATGAATCGCCAGATCATGACCTGAGCTGAAGTCAGATGCTCAACCAACTGAGCCACCCAGGCTCCCCAGACCAATATCATTTTGGGAGAATGGAATGAAAACACCCATTGGTGGTGTCTTCATGTTGGTGTCATCTGTCCATTTCCCAGAAGCTGAGGACATATCTGACCTTGTTCCAGTCTAAGTGTGTTTGAAGTGCATTGTCCTATGGGAATTCATTTTCTGTGGAAAGTCTGCAGTGGGAAGCATTTGAACTCGGAAAATCTGAAGATGCACATGCAGGGGAAGGACCACAGTCCTGTACGTTGCTTGGGGAAGTTATGGAGCAGGTTCCCATCAGCACTTGAAATGTAATTTAGGTGAATGCTTAGGTGATCAGAAACCGCATCCCCTTCGGCCTGCAAAATCACCATCAAATTGTTCTTGCCAATTAGCATAGACAAGAACTGAGGATTAAACAAATCTTTATATATCTAGGTTAGTAGACAACTAAATGGTTCCTCTTAATTGCTTTTGATTTACTGAGTGACAGGTGTACATGAATGCTTAACTTATAAATGAGATTCAGTTTTGTCTCCTAAATATATAGCAGTTTTATTGCTTAATAAATATTTCTTGAGCTAAACCCCGACTCTTATGGATGTGAGGAATAAAGAGGCATTATGCTTACATAGAATGCTATATAAATTTAATATGCATTCATCTTATTGTTTTAAACACATAAAGCAGTCAAGAAATGAATGACTCACTCCACTAAATTGAAATAACAAAGTAAATTACAAATTGATTTTTTTAAGTGTCAAATTAAATATTTGTCTACATAAGTAGTTGATTTCACCCTGCCTGAGATGGGTCATTAAAATAGATGCAACAGGAAGAAAACAATAATCTTTTATGAGATTTTTTTTAAGAAAACACGTGATAGGAAAAAGATGGCTTTCTTATTTCTTAATGTTAATCAATATATTCTGTGATGATGGAAGAGAAAATAGAAAAGAAAGGAAATGACTCTAGAGAAGGAAGGAGGCAGCTCCTCCTTTGTTCTGCCTTTTACATCCCAATGGCCACATCCCCACTTTTCTCCCACTCTGGTAGCAGTCGGGTTACAAATTGTGGGACACACAGCAAATAGTGACCTTCACTCTCCCTTCCTCCTTTAACAGGAAAGAAAACTGGCACACACTTTCTCCTTTGGTGATGAAAGTGTATCAACTCAGAATAAATGGGCAAAGAAGTGCAAAGAAGTATTGGCATTACTCTCAGTCACAAACTGACCACATGACTTCTGCACCTGTTCATGTAGGATGCCATGCCGAGGGCAGTGGGGGATCCAGATGTGGAGAATATGCTGCATTGCCGGTTCCATGAGCTCAGGGCTTTCTTTGTAGTCAATCCATAATATTTTAAAATCACATTAATATTTTGCATAATATTTTCAAATCAGTGGAAAGAAAATACACAAACTATATCTTCATCTCCTGTATGTACTACATCTCAATTCACATCTGATACGGGTACCATTTTTTCCCCAGTATGTTATATAGTCGCCACTGGGTGACACTATGATTCATTAGGAAAATTTAGGTTAACATCTGGAGAAAGGAGAAAAAGATGATTTGATTAGATGTCTACATAAAATACCAAGATTAACTTTTCATTTCTTCGGGCATAGCTTTCAAATGGTTAACTAAAGATTTTTTTAGATTTTTCTTAAAACTTCTAAGTTTTTCTCTGATGCCTGTGGGCTCTACTCCGTGTTGCTTTTGAAATTGCCTCTTCCTTATGATATTCAGACTCTGTTTCTGTACCTCATCACCTGGCTGCATGGCGAGTAGGTTAATATAAGGTTTACCAAATCTTTCATATGATTTTTTTAAGAAATGGAATTGGAACCCTATTGATTTGATAAGATTGAGACATGTTGAGCCAAAATCAGTGGGTTCCAGGAGAATTTTAAATATGTCCTATACTTTCTGGGGATTGGAAATATTGAAGGGATATTGTTGAATATTTATAGTCTATCTGGAAACCAGTTAATAATGTTTTATAGATTTTGGACTCTTTATACCATTGCCAAACTTTAACTATTTCTTTTGGTCATTTAGCATTATGAGTTTTTTTTTGAGAGAGAGAGAGAGAGCTTGCATATGTGCATGCACGCAAGTCAAGGAGGACAGAGAGGGAGAGAGAGAATCCCAAGCAGGCCCCACACCTTCAGCACTGAGCCCAATGCTGGGCTTGAGCTTATGAATCACAAGATCATGACCTGAGCTGAAGTCAGACTCTTAATTGACTGAGCCACCTGGGCACCCCTATTTAGCATTATTTACATGTCTCTTGGTTGAGAGCACCAACTCAACTCAATCTCTTGAGTTGAGATTTTTATAGACCTGGCTCTAGCATTACAGGTACTCAGTATCTGATTTCTAAAAATTATATTTTAAATATTTCTATTCACCTTATGTCCTTGGGATCCCATCATTTCTCTGCTATTTTAATACTCAGATCACAAGTATCTCTTAATAATTTGTTTCAAATTTATCTAAAAACAATATTCATTAATACAAAGCTTATAATATTTAAATATTATTTACATTATATGAAGCAAACAAGTGATTAAAGTTTTAACTAATAGTAGTTGACCATACTTATTCTTTACCTAAAACGATTAGGTAAAATTTGTATTTTCAACAGTAATGAGGTTTTAAGCCCACTCAAATTGTGGTCTTCTGAATATTTTAATGAATTGGCTCTAGACCTAAGCAACTCAATCTACTTTGTCAAGAAAATTCATATCGCAGTTGATAGATCCAGATAATCTAGCAGCCATGTGAAACAGCCTAAACTCTGTCCTGACATAACCAAGATGAGCCTCTTCCTATGGCAGAAAACGTGAAGCTTGGACTGGTGGGAAGAGACACACAGAGCTGTATGCCCTCCCTGAAACATCAACCCCACTGTCTGATACCCATTAGCATGGCTTCCTTCCACTGAATTTCCAGAAGATAAGAATACACTTTAAAATATAAATTTGTCTTGATTAAGGGTGCCACGTCTTGATTTGGGCTCAGGTCATGATCTCACTGTCATGAGATGGAGTCCCACATCGGGCTGTGCACTTAGCATGGAGCCTGCTTGGGATTCTCTCTCTCCCTCTCTCTGCCCTCTCTCTTTCTCTCTCTCTCAAAATAAATAAATAAACATTAAACAATTATCTTAATTAGAAAGGGTCTCTTAATACTCTAGAACCCTTAAAATGGGACGAAGTTGGTTTCTAATTTAGAATAAGAGTAAACCCAGGAAAGGAGAGGCCAGTTGTAACAACATCTGACCCATAGGGACAGAAAGAAATAATAGAAATTCCACAGACACACCGCATGTATGTCAAGAAGCAGAGACTTGACCCTAAGGAAAGTTACAAGTCTGTAAAAGAAAGTGACGCTCTAGGAGGAAATTAGAAATGTCGGTCAAGACTGAGTGACTGCTTATGGGTGCAAGGGTCTTGCTCAGGTCCTACATATATCTGAAGTTTGCTTCAGGGAAAGGAGTAAGCCATGATTACTACAGTTGCAGGAGTCTGGGCATTTGTGTTTGTGCATGGAACGTATGCACATGTGTGTCTTTTGAGTATGGTGATGTGTGCCTGAGCAGAGCTTCATTGAACTGTTTCCCCTGGTATCCTTGTACCCAGTTCCCTCCTGCCTGAAGGTCTCAGCTCAGATGTCCTGTTTAAAATGCACCCACTCAGCCCTTTGCCACACACCCTAAACTCCTCTTACTGCTGTAGGTGCTCAATAAACAGGAATGTTCTCCCTGAGCACGGAAAGAAGTTTGGCTTCCAGAGTTGTGCCAATCTCCCGTCATTTCCAGTTGAGGAACGTACATGAGGCTTTTAAGTTTTGGTACTTGTAATTGTAAGTCTTTTTTCTATTTACATTTCATATAATCCTGAAAGAACTGAAATTTTCTTTTTTTAAAAAATTTTTTTTTCAACGTTTATTTATTTTTGGGACAGAGAGAGACAGAGCATGAACGGGGGAGGGGCAGAGAGAGAGGGAGACACAGAATCGGAAACAGGCTCCAGGCTCTAAGCCATCAGCCCAGAGCCCGACGCGGGGCTCGAACTCACGGACCGCGAGATCGTGACCTGGCTGAAGTCGGACACTTAACCGACTGCGCCACCCAGGCGCCCCAGAACTGAAGTTTTCTTAATAGTTCCACACACACCCACACTAACTTAAGTTAATAGGAGATGCGTGTGATAGAATGACCCTGGGGTTTGGAACTCATATAATAATCCTAGGTTCAAGAGTTGATGGTTATAATCTCTGCAAATTTGAGCACATCATTTCATTTTTCTTAAATTTAGTTGTTCTTTTTTTTTTTTAATCTCAAAATTGGGTTAATAGTAATGACCTACAAGAGATTTGTGAGGATTAGTGTGGTAAGATGTAAGAAAAAGATGCCTGACAAGGTGCTTGGCATTAAGAACATGCTCAGTAGTTGGTAGGCACACATTTTGAATATATGTATGTATGCTTATTTATTTTATGTTTGTGTATATGCACGTGGCTATGTGAAATCATGGATTTCAAAGATACGGAAGAAAGAACCCTTTGAAGTCTATATGAAAAGAGCTTAGGCATTAATGTCCTTCTTTTATCCAAGGTATAAGTGCCTACCATGTTCAAAGAGCACCAATAGGATTAATATTCAGAATTTTCTTTGAAGTCCTAATACAGAAGGGCCTGGAAATGAAACCCATAGCTATTTCTATAGGGGGATAACTTCTTAATACCAAGCAACAGGCCCAGCGGGAAAACTAGGCCATTTCTGGTTCACTGCATTTTCCTGTCTTCACATATATATTCTCTCGGTGCCATGAAGAAGGTTTAGAGGGCTTCAGTTGACTGGCAAGAGGTGAGCACGTTCCTTACTTGGTGGGTCACTTGGAGTCAACTTCTACAAATCTCCTAAGGGCGGGTTGGGAGGCCTTTGAGAATTCTTCCCTTGGGGCTGGGCTCATGTTCATTGATCTTTGGACCGGCTTTAGGGCTGCATCTCTCAGGAAATTACAGTTCATTTTTCTGACTATTCAGGAAGGACCTTTTAAAATACCAGTGTCCAACAAACAAACTGTCTCTCCCTGCACGGGTCAGGGAGATGGTTTCTCACCCAGGGGCCAGGAAACAGGCTCCTCTGAACTCATGCAGTTGTTTGTTTTCGTGTGTTATCTCTTCTTCCAGATCTGGAGAATGACACAGAACCTGGCCTCACGGATTTAGGTGGGATCCATTAAAGAATCACCCCTCACCCCCTCATCTTCACAAGAGAGTTAAAATGAATGAAGCATTTCTGTAAACATGAAAACAGTTGGACAGGCCCTTTTCATGTAGTTTTTCTTTTTCTCTTTTTGAGATGCTCTAGCACATTTGCTATTTGTTGTGCTTACGCCTTGTAGAATCGTGGACCAAACAAGAGATTAGACACAAACGCAAGACAGGATTTTTTTAAAGTAACTTCTTCTTTTTCTTTTCTTTTCTTTTCTTTTTTTCCTTTTTTTTTTCCAATATGGAAAGAAGACTTCAACGTGAGAATTTAGTTTTTGGAAATTTCCAATGTGCAAATTAGATAACAGAATTACAGATTTAGACCTTCTGAAGAAACTGAACCCATCATCTTTTGAAAGCCATTTTTTTAAAAAAAACATTTTCACTATTTAAACTCTTCCTGCCTATCACTATGGCTACCTGGGAGAATTTGGATGTTTCATAGACCTGCAGTTACCATGCGACTGCACAGATCAGAACACGCTAACTGTGCCTTGCTGGTTATGTGATGTGTTGACTTTCAATTGATTTTAAGCACACTTTAAATGGTAATGAGAATGCTGAGCTGGGAGATAGCATATGGCTTTAACGATTTGATTCTAAGAAAGCAAGCAAACATTTAAAAAATGATAGAGTTTCATGATAGCGAAAGTCAAGGTGAAATCTGAGTGTTTGAATGACAGAAATTATTTCTTCCCTCTCTATTATTTTCAGCCGTGCCTGTATTTTATTGTGTTAATATGAAAAATAAAGAGGAAAATCAGAATTTGCTATCGAAGTTTAGATCAAATTAAATGTGACATAAGGCTTTGCTCAAAAGGTATGACTCCTTTGGTGCTTTTGAACTCCAGTCACCCTTTCAAGCAAAATTTAATATGAAAAGTCAATTAAAATATAATAAGGAAAAATGTAGTTCAAGGAGCTGGAAAATGAGAGAAGATGTGTCAGGGTGTGAAAGAAAAATGAAGAGAAATATTAGCTATTTAGGCATGAACTACTTTTGTATATATGTCAGTGCTCAGTACATATTCTCTTACTAGCTGATAGAAATATCTGAGTAAACGAGATGAGCCACTTGGAGATATTTTTTTTTCTTCGTCAGGAAAAACATCACAGTGTCATTACGAAGTTAGTTTTCTTTATTTGTTCTACTAGATTTTACTGTCAGCCATTCCCAGCTAAATAACAAAAGTCTGTGAGGTTATTTTTTTCCCCTTAACCTGCTCTATGTTAATACTGGAAATAAAATGCAGTCGGTTTTTAAGATTGGGGGGGGGGGAGCTTTAAGCAACTTCTGAGAAGTCCCGTCTGCTCACAGAGGCAGCATGTTTCTCTACAGTTCATTCATTTCTACTTCTGCAGAAAGCTAAAGATATTGGTGAATTCTACAGCAGACGTGTGGCTTAAAATTATATACGAATAGGATGTTACAGCTGAGCGGGATCTCAGAGATGATATACTCCGGTGGTGTTTTTTTGACACAAACAGAAGTGACTTATTTACAGCCACAAATATAATTTCTGCAGTTGGGACATAACCCTTTGATCTCCTCTGGTTTAGACTCACATTAGTAGCTTTGTATTGCTAGTATTTCACTGTAGTGGTTTCACTTGAAACTGTTACTCTCGTTACTTCATATAGAACAATTTATATCCAACGATGAAAATAATGATTCCCATTTATTGAGTCCTTGGTCCATTCAGGCCACTTGCTCGGTAAAGACTTTGCATGGATCCCCTCACTTAATCTTGACACCCACGTTGTAAGGAATTTTTGGATTAGAGGAGTTAAATGGTTTGCTTCTCAGCTCTGAGCTCTGCTCATTAATGGCAGAGAAGGTGTCTGGAGACACAAGTCTGTCTGGCTGTATTTATTCATCTTTGAACTAAACATGTTTCCTAATTTAGTTAAATCATTCTGTTGGAATTCTAAACTTCCTTAGATTTTCAAGTGATTTTAGATGGCAGTGTATAAACGATACTTATCAGAAGCCAGGTACCGGAAGCAGATTCGGGAACCCGTCTTCTCTGTCACTCTCATCATCACACTGTATTCATTCTATTTATTGTAGGGCTCTGCTTCTGATGGTAACATTCAGATATTCTGAGAAATTCTTTAAATCTGAAAGCTAATTTTCAGTTGGACCCAACAGGTGGCACTCCATCCCTGGGACTCATGGGATGTTCAAGCTGAAAGAGACCTGAGGCATTGTAAAAACCTTCTTCATGTTATGGTTTTAATACTCAAGAAGAGAAATGAAATAATTTTCCTCAAGGCCACATATGTACTTAGTAACAACACTGAGACAAAGAGCCAGGTCGCTACAGTCTATGGCTATACCTCTGTCTGCTATTCAGACAGGCTTTCTTGAAAACTAATGTTGAGGGGCGCCTAGGTGTCTCAGTAGGTTAAGTGTCTGACCTCAACAGAGGTCATGATCTCATGGTTCGTGAGTTCGAGCCCCGTGTTGGGGCTCCATGCTGACAGCTCACAGCCTGGAGCCTGTTTCAGATTTGGTGTCTTCCTCTCTTTCTGCCCATCCCCAGCTTGCACTCTGTCTCTATCACTCTCAAAAATAAATAAACATTAAAAAAATGGAAATAAAGAGTAGTGTCGAGTAACGAATTTAATCATCTACAACATATTTTATGCAGCTATGAATTAGGATGAAAGAAGGGAAATGATTTTTTGTTTGTTTTAAATTCAGATGGCAAATGCGACCAGATTTTGGCTGCATGAAACACTCTTGACTCAATAAGCTAAAAATATCTTCCAATGTCAGAGATGGCTATGTTCTGGCTGTTTCATCCCTAGAACATGCTCAAGAATCGTACTAATAAACAGCCTCAAGTTGCTGGCTACACTGGTACAACACGTTGCTATTCCTAATTTTTAAAGTAACTCTGTAAGGTAGGTATCACTATCCCTGTTTACTGGGAGAAAACCACGATTCACTGAAGTTAAATGATTTTCACCATGTCATATAGCTAGTCGTTAGAATATTCAGAACTTGAACACTGGTTTCTCTAGCTAGGAAGTTTACACGTTTCCCTCTGTACCACATTGGCCTAACAAAATTGAAGCCAATTAACGTTGAAGAATTATCAAGCACATCTAACAATACCACTCACAACAAAATCAATTCCTCCTTCCTAAATTGCGCCTTAGACACTCAGTTAACGCATTCATTCATCTATCCTTTCTTTATTTCATCGGTGAGTTAACACCTGCCTGTGTATTTTACAAGTGAGGAAACCAGGTCATGGCAAGATTAAGTCATTTCCCCAAGGTCACACAGCCAGAAAGTAGCAAATCTGGGATTTCAATTCAAGACCCAGATAAAAAGATAGGCTGTAACTGGCTATGAAAAATTTTAAGTGACAATATCCTCACAAGCAGTAGATACAGATTTTTGAGTGGCGTCACACAATGATACCCCCAGGAAACTCATGTAAGTAATTGAGAGCGGCTAGAAAGGAGATGCTGGGGACAAGGAGATGTGGGACAAAGTGTAGTTTTATTTAGCTCATTATGGGGGAAGCAGCCATCATATGAAGAAGCACTTATAAAGGAAGATCTGGCCTCACCAGTGCCTCATTTGGGTGGTAAGTTTGGAAGAAGGAAGACGAGTGGTGGCCACTACTGTGGAGTCACTGAGGGAATGTCACTGTCACCGGTTAAATTGGAGAAGTCAGAAGAAGAGCTTTGAGAGATCGGTTTGAAATTCTGGCTGGATGTATGGCTGTTAACGTCCATAGGTCTGGAAATCAAATCAGATGGATCAATGTTGGAACTGGGTTGAAGATTTGGAATCCAGCTTTATACTATTAAAGCAGGAGCACTTAATTGTGTGTTGAAGAGAAGGTGCATGAGGATTGAATTATAAGGATGGTCCACCTATTTAAATTTTTTTTAATGTTTATTTTTGACAGAGAGAGACAGAGCATGAGCGAGGGAGGGGGCAGAGAGGGAGACACAGAATCTGAAGCAGGCTCCAGGCTCCGAGCCATCGGCACAGAGCCCGACGCAGGGCTCGAACCCAGGAACCGCGAGATCATGACCTGAGCCAAAGACCTGGCTCAACCGAGGGCCTGAGCCACCCAGGCGCCCCAAGGATGGTCCACATTTAGAGGCTGGGAATCAAACGGATGTGGTCAGAAAAGTAAGAGGAAGACTAACTAGCAGGATATCAGAGAAACTGATAGAAATGGAGAGTTTAGGGAAAGGAAACATGATCAGGAGAAGCAAGCCTCGTGGAGAAGTCAAGGTAAAGGACAACTGAAGGAGAGCAGTAGATTTTATATTTGGAAATCGTACTGTGGACTTTAAGAAAAATGTTTATTTATTTTGAGAGAGACAGAGAGAGCCGGGGAGGAGCAGAGAGAGAGGAGTGACAGAATCCCAAGCAGGCTCCACACTGTCAGCACAGAGCCCGATGTCAGGCTCCATCCCATGATCCGGGAGATGGTGACCTGAGCTGAAACCAAGAGTCCAACGCTTAACTAACTGAGCCACCCAGGCACCCCCTAGTGTGGACTTTTTAGAGAGAAGTTTCAAGTCATATAAGCTGGATCATAAGGAACCAGAGGGTAGGATATAGAGATGACATGATTTATGTAAATGCAAAGAGAAAGGCAAAGCAAGAGCTTTGAGATTGAGTATTGGGAAAGAGGTTTTGAATAGTGAAGACCTGATCAGCTTTGTTAGCAGAGAAGATCTGGTTGGAGGTGAAACCTTCATCTTAACATCTAGCTGCATAGTATCATCCATTCCAGGTACTTAGTAGATGTTTGTGGAATATTGTCACTTAGCCTTTTATAAAGCCAGAAAGATGGATAGTCCCCTCATTTTATTTATTAAGAACATGATGAAATCAAACGAACAAATGGAAGCCATGACCTCTAGTTGGCAGGAGGGAGTGGAGGAAGTTGGATGGAGAGCACAGGGTTAAGTTCAGAAAGAAGAAGGTTCACTCATGGCCAGGCAGGGGCTACAGCTCCCGAAGGCAGTGAAGATGCAGATACAGAGACTGGTGCGCTGAAGGGAGCATAGGATGAGATTTAAAGGACGCAAAATGTGAAAGAGACCACCTGCAGAATGTACCCAGGGCAGGCGGTAAACTGGCAGTCCAAACCCATCAGGGGAAGGTTGAACTCACCACGGACCCACAGACCATTGTCGAGCCATTTTGTCAGCATTGCTTACAAGCCCCTTTGAACTTTAAATGACACAGCGTGATCCTAATAAAGAGGTCCTGGAGCACAGCCAGAATGCCAAGACGAAAATTATGCCCAACATCACCAATTCCCCCAGAGAGACTGCAGGTCCCTGGATAATAGAGGACAGCAGGCTGTCCTCGCAGCTGGTTAATGGCAAGCTGCAGTGGATGGGTGGCCTGGGGAGAAAAGCCCTAAAGATCTTTCCACCCCAAAGGAAACAGCATAGCTTTAGCATCAGAGCACTTGGGTTTCACCCCCAGCTCTGCTACCCACTACTTCGATAAGGGTGAACAGATCCCTGGAACTGCCTGAGCCTCAGTTTTGCCATTTGTAAAATGGCCCAGTGACAAGACTTGCCTCATTAGACGTGGGACGATCAGATGACATGTATGGGAGAGTGCTTTGTAAATGGCAAATTCTATGCAAATATTATCTCTTTAATGGTTTTCATTATTGTTGGTAAAGCTGCAAAGATGTGGATGGCTAAGAAACAGTACTAGCAGAAAGATTACCCTGTATCTGAGTCCTATACCTGGAGTACAATACTCGGAAATGCACTTGTCCAGGAGTCCACCATGAAAGGTTCTGAATACCCTTTACAGGTGGTTGCTCCTAGAAGTCAAGTAGAAGACTTTGACAAATAATACTGCTTCTTGGTCTGTATGGAGGAAAGGCTCTTTTCAAAATAGACTCATGACTTTCTTAACCATATCTAAAATTTACCATTAAATACGTATTCGTAGTAAAGAGTAGAGAAGTGTATTTTGTGGGTATATATTTGCATATATATATATATACACACACACACACACATATTCTGTAAATGCATGTAAAATTTTACATGCATGTTTACACAAAATTACATATACAGCTACTTTATTTTCTTTGCTGTAGCCTATAAAGCTGTCTTTTCAAATGATGATACATTTATTCCAGTTTCTCAAAGTAACTGTCTTGCTATAACAACCTTGCAGTGGTCCCTGTGCTCAGATTTAGAGTTACCACTGCAGAATCATTCCTGCTATGCTCTTGGCTCTTCTCTGGGCCCAGCTCCTCTACTGGAAGGCAACGTGACGCTTCCGATTTCATTAAAGCACCCTGTAGCTCAGAGAACAAATTGGAGAAATCAGGATTGATTACATTCTGTGCTCTCTTTGTCTTCATCAGGATCTGTTCAAAGCCAAGTTAGAGTTTTCAAAGTGAGTGTAGCTTAAGGGGGTTCTACATTCAGTACAGAAAACTGATTTGGTAAAAAAAAAAAAAAGCTCCAGTTATTATGAAAAGTGAAATGGAAAGAGTGAGTGTAATTTTGCTTTAAGAACCCTACCTTAACACCAATGCCTTCATTCACCCTGTGGGGGAATGGATCTGGCAACTTATTTATCAGGAAACGAGTTGCTACAATGTCATAAATGGATGGCATATCCTTTGATGTGTGAGAATTCTGCGTGGGGACCCTTCATTCCTGCTGAAAATGAAACTAATAACCATTTGGAAGATATATTGTAGAGAAAAATATGCCATAACCCCAGATGAATGGTCATCTCTCTTCTTGGATTTATTTTGGGGAGTCAGGCAGGGGGGTCTTGAGGTGATTTCCTTCTTTACTACTGGATGAGGAGTTGGAAATGAAGTTAGTCTCAAATGCCACTTCCCTTCCAAGTCCTTCAGATATTCCCAAATATCCCCCCTCTTTCTTTTCAGCCTGGATATAATTTTGTTGATACCTCTATTTATGGCATTTATGACCTTCTGCCTTCAATTATTCATTTATCCATCTTCTTTGCCTTCTTTTCTCCTAAGTAACGTGCAGGCAAGGACTTGAGCTGATTTATTTCTGAATTCCCTGAAGGCACTCAGTACAGAGCTCTTCACTTAGCTCGCTCACTTGGTAGCTGCTGAAGCTATTCCAATGAGGTAAACCCCAGAGTACAGGAGATAGAGACCTCTTTGCTTGTGTCTGTAGGGAAGACGAAAGTTGAGGTTCTGGGCATCGATTATTAACAGAAAAAAAAAGGCTTCTGTCATTAATGCTTTCTAGAATAATCGCATTGACTGAATAACTGATAAGCTCAAAACCAGCATATGAAGAATGACCCTGTCTTATTGTTCATTGATGAGTGACTTCTGCTTGAGGACAAGATAAGGGCAGATAAATACCTTCTGATAGAAGATGAAGGGGTTCTCTCTTTATTTTTTCTTCTCTTTTCTTTTTGTCAGATCTTGGCAGGTAATTGAGACCTGGATTAAGAATGGAGAAAAGGTCAGAGATGAACATTGTACAGATTTCTGGGTAACGAAAAAAGTGACTCCACTGCTTTTGATGGGGACGTGTTGGCTGTGTTAAAATACACCGCTTTTGTTCATGCTCACATCATTGCTTTCTTTAATATTATTTCTGTGAACTCAGGAATTTCAACAGTTCTCTTACCTAAATTAATACTACCCAGTTTTACTGGATTTTAAAAACATTAATGGGGAGTTTTGTTTTATCATTGTTAATTTGGGGGGATGACATGGGATGAAAAACTGTCACTTATCTTAACATTGGAAAAGAAGAAGTTCTGATAGAAGTGATTCCAGCTCCTTCTGTAAAGATATGTGTGACACCAGGCCTAGAAAAGTTAATTGGCATGCCTGTATTTTTTTTAATGTTTATTTATTTGAGAGAGAGACAGAGAGAGAGCAGGGGAGGGGCAGAGACAGAGGAAAACACAGATTCCAAAGAAGGAGGCTCCAGGCTCTGAGCTGTCAGCGCAGAGCCTGACGCGGGCCCGGACTCATGAACTGGGACATCATGACCTGAGCCTAAGTTGGATGCTTAATCGACGGAGCCACCTAGGCGCCCAACTGACATGCCTGTATTAGCAGAACATTCGGGAGTAAAATCAGGATCTCAAAAATCTTACCCAAGTCTTCCTTCAGTTATACTTTATTTCACGTTTTCCACCCTGTTCCTCTGTGGCCTGGTAATCTTCTCTAATGTGCATATTTATTTACCCAGCTAAATTTTAAACTTTTCAAGGACTTGGATCACATCTTTGACTTCTTTTCACCTTGCACAACCAAGCCTGCACTTTTGAACATTATTATTCACATGAGGTCACACTTCAAGGATTAATGATGGCTGTGGGCAGTATTTGTTTGTACAAATTGCTGTGGATGAAGAAATCGAGAGTTGGAAACCTCCACCAAAGGAAAAAAAAAATCAGAAGCAAGATAAATAAGCCTACGGATTGTCTTTAAAACTGAGGACCATTTCTTTTTTGTTCTTACTGTTTTTTTAAAGTGGACTAATGGCAGAGGAAATAAAAAGATGCAGATAAACTAAATCGTTCTAAACTGCTGCAGCTCAGCACACTGCTAGAGAAATACCTTCAAAGAGGGCTTAGAAAATGGGAAAGAAATTAGTCTTTCCTGCTGCCTGTGTGCACAGAGGGGCGGCCCACGGGGATTAGGAAAGAAAATGGGAAGACCACAGTGGCCCTCCCAGCCTCATCTGGCTGTCAGGGCCCATTAGTGAAGACGGGACGCTTTGACACGGAGGGTTCAGAATCATCACAGGTCACAAAGACACCACTAAGAATTCATAACCCTTTTGGAGCCTAACTGCAGTGCACCTGATAAATAATTCAGGGAGTCAGAAGTGCCTGGGTGCGGAAGACTCTCAGTGTGCTTTTTCATCTTCTTTAATAACATCCAAGACTTTCCATCTATTTGATTAAATTTTCACTCCCTCTTTCTCTCATCTCCCTTCCTCCCTCCTTTCTTTCTTTCTTTCTTTCTTTCTTTCTTTCTTTCTTTCTGTCTTTCTTTCTGTCTTTCATTCTTCCTTTCACCTCCCTCCCTCCCTCCTTCCTTCCCTTTCTTCCTTCTTTTCTTTCATCCTTCCTTCCTTCCTTCCTTCCTTCCTTCCTTCCTTCCTTCCTTTCTCTCCCCCCGCATATATGTCTCTCTCTCTCTCTCTCTCTCTCTCTCTCTTTCTCTCTCTCTCTCTCTTTTTATGTCAAGAAATGTCATTTAGGGAGCCCAGTGGTTTCTTTTCTCTTAGCTATATTTTGCCTTTGCTAACTCACAACAGTAGGTGGAAATAGGGAGCATTATTTCTTTCGGTAATGGTAGCTGTCTCCGTTGGATGGTGCGCCTCAGTTTTGCTTAAGTTTTTGCCTCAGTAAAACAGGTTACGGGTTTCTAGGTTTTAGGGCCGATAGAACTGCGAGACGCATTTGAAAATGGACATAGTATACAAGTTGTCTATATCAAGTACACTAGGGGAAGTTTAATTAAGTTTAATTAAGAAAGCATTAAAATATTTAATAATAACTTATAGACACACACACGCACACACAAACATTTAAATGAACAATAATTTGCCAGTCTTTTCATGTGGGGCCCAGGGTTCCATCTGCTTATGGAACTTACTGGATTCCCGTTTTCTTTCCCAAATGCATCAACTCTGATTTCCAGTTTGCTTTCTTATAGTGCACTTAAAACATTCAGGCACAAGGAGAGTAATCTGAGTGCAAAATCATCACAGAATTTTAAGATTCTGCTCCCTCCATATTTGTCTTCCCTAATGTGCCAGCAACTTTAACTGACTTGCTATTGAATAAAAAAAAACTGTTTTTATATTCAACCGTGTTTTCATATGAGTAACTCCCTTTTCGCACTTCTGTTTTATTGCTTTACAGAATCTTTATTCTCGTGTAACTACAGTACAAAAGCACCCCTAGCATAACATGGTTGGGAACTCTTGGTAGGCATAGAGCTCGAAAGTCAAGAGTGTGTGTATAGACGCTAGACGAACACTGAGCCGCCACTAACATCCCCTGTGCCACTGTCGCAGTCAGTGAGGGTGCAAATCATCTTCGGGTATGTTGATAAAATCTAACATTGGTAAGGAACTTTCTGCTACACGTATCCCAGCTACTATATATCTAAGATGCGTAACACTCAGAAAATTAAACGTTTAACGTCTCAATACCTACATCGCTAGAATGGCAATATAATAATAGTTATCACATAGGGTTGCCGCGAGAATTAAATGAGTTGACGGATCTCAAGCCTGTGACAGTATGCACGTCACAGTTTTACAAGGCTCTCAGCACATGCTAGCTATTATTATTCTTATTTCCATGCTTGGTATTCTTACTTCCAATCTATGGAATTATTTCTCAAACTTTTTTTTTTTTATTGCCCTCCCCTGAAAAGTTGCCTAGATTTTTTTCTTTTCCTGAAGACCCCCTTCCCTCCTGACATCTTAATACTGCAGACATTCAGTATGTCTGTTCGGGTAGTGTGGCCACTGGAAAGCCCATAAACTATCATAATATCTAAGGATTTCTTCTCCTTTTTTCCGAGAACCAGTGTGTACCTGCCTTGGGGATGCTGTCCCCCTTGTCAAGAACGCATGACCTATTGTGTTTCAGGTGATTGTACTCCCCCTCTACCCAAGGCAGTGGGGCGCTGTGTTAGAGTGGGCGTGGCTCAGGACATGGCTGAGCAAGTTGACCTGAGAGTCATGCTCACTTCCCCGCTGGATGTTCCCCTCCCTGAGACAGACACTTAGATTTGGGAACTGTTGATACAGACAACCCTGTAAGGAATTGAAGCACATCAATGATTTTTAGAGTCTGAGAGAGCAATTATAGTTAGACAATATACTTTTCTTAATGACCTCTTAGTAGCTTTCATTTTTTTTTTATTAATGGATTATCATCGAAGGTATGAAGTTGTTATTCATTTGCCTGAAAAGTAGGGGGGGTGGATGAATTCTTGAAACTGCTGGGGCTATGACCATGGCACTTGAGAAAAGGTTTTCAGCTCCAAGAGTGAGAAATGCTTAAGGCCTAGAAGCTGAGATTAGGTTCAGAAGGAGGTCCAGAGTGGAGGTCCAGAAGGAAGACTTTCCAGCGGTATGCAAACTCAAATCGCTTTGCAGTCCTGCTCTGAGAGTGAGACGTAAGTGAGCTCTTTCTTTCTTTCTTTCTTTCTTTCTTTCTTTCTTTCTTTCTTTCTTTCTTTTCTTTTTTAAAAATTTATTTATTTTTGAAAGACAGAGAGAGACAGAGTGTGGGGGGCGGGGTGCGGAGAGACAGAGAGGGAGACAAAGAATCCAAAGCAGGCTCCAGGCTCCAAGCTTTCATAACAGAGGCCGACTCAAGGCTCAAACTCACGGACCGCGAGATCATGACCTGAGCAGAAGTTGGCCGCTTAACTGACTGAGCCACCCAGGCACCCCTAGCGAGCTGTTTCTTAATCACCTCAGTTTACAATAGACTCTGGCATATCTTTCTTTTCTGCTGTGTGGTGAACTACTGTTGTAAGGTATCTCTCTGTTAGTCTACTGGAGCTGCCATAACAAAGTTCCACACACTGGGTGGCTGAAACCATAGAAATTTCTTTTCTCACAATCCTGGAGTCTGGAGGTCTGAAATCAAGATGTCAGCAGGATTCTAAAGCCCCTCTCTTCAGCTTGTAGGTGGTCATTTTCTCTCTGTGTTCTCACATGGTTCTTCTGTGTGTATCTGTGTCCTGATCGCCTCTTCTTATAAGGACACCAGTCATAAGGGATTAGGGCCACGCTAATGACCTAATTTTAACGTAGGTGTATCTTTGGAGTCTCTGTCTCCAGAGGTGGTCACATTCTGTGGTTCATGGGGCTATGACTTTAACACATGAGTTTTGTGGGACACAACTGAGTTCATGATAATCCACTACCTGTCGTGTGTGGACATTCAGCAGTGAATTAATGAATGAATGGATGGATGAATGAATGAATGGGTTAATGAATGAATTTTTATTTTATTTTTGGCCACGTTTGAATTAGCAATTCTGTCCGTTCTTGTGAGTTATTAGTAAGTTTCTTAAAATGTTTATATTTTTATCTCTTTCACCCTGAAAGAGATAAAATTCCACGGCGGTGTTTCTGTTTTTTCAGTAGCTGTGCATAGTTGCTCTCTCCATGGTGACATTTTCTCTTATCACCGAAGGGCCACTGTCACCAGCAGCACTGCCCTAGACATTTGTGGGGCCCTGTGCAAGAGTTGGAGAGGGAGGCCCACCTCAGATTTAATCCCTTGAAAGTTATAAATATTATTAACAAATTGTTTAAAAAGTGTATACAGTTCTCCTAGGTGACTGATCTTTTAGAGTGGCCTGGAAGGCCAGCCAGGTTTGACTTTAGAAGTCTCACACTCCACCACATTCTGCATGGAAAATGACAGTGCAGAGAAAACTGGTAGCAACCCTTTTCTCTTCCCTCAGGGGCTGTATCCTGAGCCCCAAGGGGCCTTGGGCACACACACCAGCTCTGCATTTCCCCCACCGAGACAAATCGGCCTGGAGGTGCCATAACCCTGGGAAGACAGATGCAGCTGAGAAGCCCGTCAAGGTTCTGGGAGAAGGTTTCTGCAACCTGGGTACTCAGAGCATAGCCTAGAAAGGGCTATATAGGCTCTGGATGGTCATGGCCTGTAGCCCTGTGCACACCGTGCCCCTGGTGGGAGGGTGCAGGGTGCACGTCTTGAGGGTGATGCTGTGGTCAGTGGTCAGTCTCAGTTCCTTGAGGAACTCACCTTGGTTTTGAAATTATTCCCATGCTCTGACTTCCCTGAAGAGGGAGCAAGAGAGGGGACAAAACAGTCTGAGGAAACATTAAGGTCAGGGCTTAGCCACATCCAAAGGAGGCTAATGGAGGGGGGTTGTTGCACCTGAGAATCAATCCCTCCATTAAGTCCTGATCATAAATCTCCAGCTTCTGGCCTCACAAGTCCCACGAAAGACGGACTCATTTTTTGTAAAGAGATTTGGGTCTAGAAAGTGTGAGCAGATTTCCAGTGGAAGCTGACAATGCCCGGGTTCCTGCACCCTCACCCTGAGTGGGGTCCACCCTTGCCTGAGGGGAGCAAAGCAGCAACCCCAGCACCTCCTTCAGGTGAGACAGAACAGCCTCCATGGAATGATGCAGCCCCGCCTCACCCTGGACAGCACTGGCAACTTTTTTGTCACTAGGGTCACTAAAAGCCACTTTTTCAGATTATCTAGGGTTATTTGCCTGGCTGTGCTCCTAGCTTCAGAAAACCAAATAAATAAATAAATAAATAAATAAAAAGCCAGTGATTTTCCTCACCACATAGAATAATTTATAGTAGGGACCAATTTACTTGCTAGGGAACAGCAGGTAGTCTGTGCCTTTCCCAGTGAAGGGGACATTATGCTAAGCAGGGTGGCTGGCTTCAGTGCTGAGGATAGAAGGGGAGAGACCCTTCTAATTAATTATGTGGCTGTCTTTCCCCAGCATGGGTACCTCACTTTGTCTTTTAAGTTCTTGTTTAGTCAAAGCTGTATTTCTTTTATTTATTTATTATTTATACTTCATCTATTTCCAAAGAGAATTTGAGACAGCTGAAAAATGGTGGAGGGGGGGTGGCGGATTTGTCCTGAAGCAGAGCATTTAAAGAGAAAATTCTGACAGAAGAAGTACGGAGCTTACTTTGCCTCACCGAGCCCCTCTTCTCCATCGCATTTTCTGTTCTACTTTATCCCTTCCCCCCAAACTTCTTTCAGCTTTTTGCTGTAGAGATTCAAGTTGTCTCTTTTGATCCTTACCTTCTCTCACTGTACCCTCCCTGTTTTAGTCTATTTAATTGTAGGCTTCCCATTGCCCTGAGAATAAAATCCAAAAGGCTTGCTAAAGCCATGAGACTTTGTGTGACCAGGCTCATCAGTGGCCCTCTGTTCACTCCACTCCTCACCAAATGCCAGCCACATTGGTCTCGTAGTTCTGGGAAGAGGTCAGGCTCTTCCTCCATTGATCTTTGCTCCTGCCCTTACTATGCCCAGAGTGTTGTTAGCCGCTCTCTTCTCATGGGCTGTCCTCCCTTTTCCCAGATGCCCCATTCATTACAACTCCTCATTCTTTGGGAATCCCATTCTGCAAAATGTCATCCATGACCTCCATATCTGAACCTACACCTATCACCCACACTGATATTCTCTGTCACTCTTCTTTCTTTCCTTCATGACATTGCTCACTATCTTAGCATTTCTAGGCTCATGTTTATAGTATTTTTTTTCTTTTCTTCTTCTTGACTGTATTTTTCATCTTTGTATCACAAAGATCCCACACTGTGCCAGGCACATAGTACGTAACTGCTCAACAATCGTTTGATGAATGAATGAGTGACAAACACTAGCTCTAGGAAAAGGTCAGATATCCTTTACTTGATTTAGAATGTTTGCCAAGAAGGTTTGGATTTCTAGAGAGAGTAGCATTCTAATCCAAAGGAATTGGTTTATATTTATAAAATTTTAAGCATCAGGGACCTGGTGAGGAAAGGTTTTTGAGGAAACCACATCACGTTAAGTGGCTGCCCACTCAAAGTGTGTTTTTCTTTGACCTATTTCTTGAATGTGTTGTCTCAGAGAGCAGACCTGCCATTTAAGATGTAATACTTTAGAAGATAAGCCTTGTTAGAACAATCATAGTATTCCCAAGGGTCTGGGGGGGCACATTTTAGTCAAGTATGAGAGTGTAACTAAGGAAGCAATGAGTAATCTGATCTAATTCCATACATATGATGTGTTGAGACTCATCAGTCTCAATGTTTTAAATTTGCTTTATCATCCCAAACATCCTGTTACTCTCTAATACTTGAGTTTGTAATTTTACTTAGAAGTGAAGGTTGGAACTCTTTCTTGTACAACTATCAAGTAACTGAGACAAAGATGAAAAAACAGCCCAAACTGTCTTCTCACGTGATGTGTGGGTTAGAGTTACTGGGACCATCGTTTAGCTGTGTTGCTTCCCTCTGGTGGCAGCTTTGTGTACATGGGCTTGGTGGGCAAGCACTGAGTCAGACTGTAGTTTCCTTTTCCTAAAGGAAGGAAGGAAGGAAGGAAGGAAGGAAGGAAGGAAGGAAGGAAGGAAGGAAAAGGAAAGGAAAGGAAGAAATCATCATGTTCTCCTGGTGTCTGTGTGTGTGTGTGTGTGTGTGTGTGTGTGTGTTTGCGGTGGGGAAGGCACTGTTTTTAAACAGAATTAAGTGATTGAAAATGATTGACAGCATGTGATTAAGAAAAGACAAACTTTTCTGCGCTTTGGATAAAGTTTGAAGTCTGCAGTGTTCACAAATGAAAGCAGTGCTCTGACTGTGTATAATAAACCTGTAAAAGATCTGCTCATATGTTTTAATTCCCCTTTGTTTGGAAAACATATCTTAAGATTCATTCAAATGAGAAAAGCTGCCAGTGTCGATTTTTTAAAGACAGCTTTTAAAATCTGCTGTGCATTTTTAATATTTTCCTTTGAATTATTCCTTTTCTGCAGTGTGAAACTCACACTGGACACAGTACCAATGGTTCTCATCTGGGGTTTAATTTTAAGTCTTGGAAATCACTTGATTTTATCCCATATCTGATCATGCTGCAGGGGTCGGGGAGGATGCCCTTGAGAAAAGGAGACGGTCAAGGAAAGGAAATAATCATTCTTCTTTTGTTTCTTTTCCCCTCTCATCGCTCAAATCCAGAAATACCCCCCTGAACATAGCCTGATACTTCAGCGTGACAGGTGTTCTGAAGATGAGAAGGTGCAACGTAAAAACTATTTATTCAGTGAGGAAGTTTTGCACCATTTACATTCAGAGCCATCCCTATGATACCGAAATAGGCTTGTGCAATGAATTTTTCATTTTTTAAACTCAAAACCAGATAACTCACCTGCAAATACACACTATGTAATTTCATTTCATGTGCCTAATCAATATCACTGACGGAAATCTGTATTCTCCTTGTGAAGGAGACAAGGTTTTCTGTTTCATTATGCATATTACATATGTGGTGCAATATTTCGGTGGGAAAATGGGTCATGTTTACATTTTTGGATTCAGTTTATTTTTTTCATGAGCTTTTTTATAGCTCTCAAAGTTCCCGGCCTATTTTGTATGGATTGTAACTATGAGGAATGGTAAAGGGGTAAGCAATTAAAGCACAGTTGAACTGTCACACTGAAATTTGTGTAAACATTTATAAGCTGTTGGCATTATTTGAGCACAAACATGTATTTTTTTTTATTTTATTTTATTTTATTTTATTTTATTATTATTTTTTTTTTGCAGTAGACCATAAGGACTTCCCTGAATTCGGGTCAGAATCATAGAACCTGAAGTATTAGGTATCTAAGGTGATCATCATGCCTTTCATCAAACCAAGTTTGTAATAATGGGCCAGACTGACCCCATTTCAGTTGATAAGAGCACAGAATTTGATATTATGTTACAAAACAAGTATAGTGCTATGATAATTACAGTTACTTTCTAGTTGCATGATTTATGCCTTTTATTAAGGTGGTCTAGTTTCTTTGTATTTGAAGACTATTCATCCATCTCTCTGTCTATCCCTCAATCTCTCTGGGTAGGTTGATATTACTTAAAAACTTTGAAGCCGTTTCTGAAATATTATCTTGGCGATTTCTTATGAGATCTCAGACTGAAGATGTCGACGAGGTTTTACAGCCTGCCTCTTCAAACAAAGTGATCATCTGAAGGTCGTTCTTTGATTCATCATTTATTCTATAGACCCTTCTTGAATGTCTGCCATGTGCTGTTGTAGGTCCTGGGGAAACAAGAGTAAGCAAAAGATGTCTGAACTCTGCCTGTGTGAAGCTTACAGGGAGGCAAGACATGGGTTGCTTCTAGCAAGGCTTTGCAACTCATGACTGAGTTCAAACTCTGTCCTTGTCTTCTATCTACTGATGGGTCTTGGAGAAGCTCCATAACTTGGAGCCCTGTTCCCTCTGTGGGAGTAGTAACAGTACCAAAGTATTGCTTTATTATGAGTCAGTGAATGTAAGTTTCTTAAAAAGTTTGAAATTGCAAATGCTAAGTTAGAAATGCTCTTAAAACACTTAATAGGTAAATCAGGTGGGTGTTTGCTTTTACAGGTCAGGAGCTAAGAAGACAGAAGGTTTTAGACTAGTCTTTTTGATTTACAACCCCAGGGCTGATTGTTGACATCAGTGAGACACGCTTGTGTGAAAATAGGAGCAGGAAACAGTGTGGAATGTGAAGATGGGTGGGAGGTGAGAAAACAGAGATATCAATTATGGACTATTCTTTCTAGAGGTTTGGATCAAAGTCAGGAGAGAAATACGGCAACAGCTGGAGGGAGGATTTGGAGTCAAAGGGATGTTTTTGGTGGAAAATATCAGAAATATGATTGACAGCAGATCCAGTCTGAGACAGAGAGGTTGCATACACAGGGAAGGAGCACATAGAGTTACATTCTAGAGAAGCCTGCAGGGCAAGGGCTCCACAAGAGAGATAGAATTGTCAACCACTAAGGAAAAGAAAGTGGGTGCAGACACAGATCAGCTCAGATGTTTGGCAACAGAAAGACATGGGAGATCCTGTCTGATGTCTTCTGCTCATCTTCAGATGAAAGTCAGGTTGTCTACTGAAAGGGAGAGAAGTTAGCGAATCTAAAGGAGAGTTGAAGACTGAGGCCATCTTTGAGGAGAATGAGAGACAAGTTTTCCAGAGAAGTTTAACAGTGTTCCTCGATTTGGTGCAGTCTCACTGTAGGCTGGTGATTTCTTATTTAAGGTAGACCTCATCTGTGCTATTAGGTGACTTTCTCTGGCGAGAACCTGAAACTCGGGCAGGCACAGGGGAGATTGGGCTTGTGATTGGGTGGCTTTGTTTGCTTGATTGGTACAATGAAAGAACAGAGGGAAAGAGAACTCTGGGTGTTGGCAGAAGGATTTTTGAAGTGCAGATTGTACACCCTAAGCCAATAAGGAGGAGAATATAGTAGGAAGAGCACCAATTTTTTTCTGTTCGTCTTTCTTTCTTTCTTTCTTTCTTTCTTTCTTTCTTTCTTTCTTTCTTTCTTTCTTTCTTTCTTTTTCTTTCTTTCTTTCTATCACAAAAACTGAGCTGGGATTCTATGGCTAGGATTTGCTACTATTTGAACTTGAGTAAGTCACAGATTTCTCCAACCTTGTTTCCTCATTTGTAAATTCAGGATAATTATGACTTATTTCTCATCGCTCTGTATTTCACACTAGTAGCAGTGTTTAACACTCAGTGGGTATTTGAATAGTTAGCTGAATTTAAACTCAAGTTGGAAATGCACCAAAGCCTAAGAGTACATAAAGTGATTATAGTTATTTGCTTATTTCTTCTGTTGAATTACCAAGGACTGTATAAAAACAAGCTCAAATCTCTTGTTCTATCCCAACATAGCTTGCCTCTCAAAAAAGGGGGGGGGGAGGGGAGGAGGGAAGAAAAGAAGATGACTTCTCATTTCCTCCCCCTCCCCCCACTCCAGATGAATGCTGGCAGAGTGCCTTTGGGAATATGACTGGCTGGAAGACAGCTGGGAAAGGGACATAAGTATTCAGAGTGAGCCCTGCATGTTTGGATCATAGGGCAGAAGATACAAGAAATATTTCAAACTTTATTTTTTTAATATATTTTAAGTGTTTATATCTGAGAGAGAGAAATAAAGAGATAGTGCATGAGCAGGGGAGGGGCAGAGAGAGACAGCAACAGAATCTGAAACAGGCTTCAGACTCTGAGCTGTCAGCGCAGAGCCCAACACAGGGCTTGAACTCATGAGCCCAAGTTGGATGCTTAACCAACTGAGCCACCCAGGCGCCCCAGAAAACTTTCAGAATTTCTGGAGTCAGGTGTTCCAATGGGATTGCTTAGGAACAATCTGTTGCAGGAAAAACAAAAAACAAAAAACAAAAAACGCTGATCTAGCAAGATCTTTCTTAAAATTACTCTATGTTAGATTACTGATTTCACTTTCTACAGATTTTTTTCCCTTAGAATTGAAGGAATTCTTGACACGTATCATCCCGAGTGATTAGTATACATAAGGTGGCCATGTGTTGGGTAGTTAGGGACTAGCTTTATTCCTTCAACAGCTTTTCCCACGGTGGCCCCACATGAAGACCTTCTCAAGCTGTAGAATGTGGTGACAGCCAACTTGAGATTCTTTGAGATAAAGTAGGCACGGAAACTTTGCTGTCTGTTTTGCTACCATCCTATCAGTAGTCATCAAGTCCTTTAGACACCTCCAGTCCTTGGCACCTCGATACTGCTCATCAGCTGAGCTGCAGCTTGGTTTCCTACTCCTGGAGTCCTGGAGTCACATGGGGAGAACAGACACTGCGTTCCCTGGCATAATTACTCTGTATTTATGCACCAGTCCAGCTTAGAGGTTTCACTCACTTCAGATGCCAGGCTACTGATAGCTTTGTATTTTTAAGCAGTGGGAGAGGCTTTAGTTTTTGCACGTTGGCTTTAATACCATCGTAACTAACACCAGTCATCAAATCATACCAGTATCTAGTATTTTCTTATGGAAATTTTATAATACCATCTTCTGTTCATATTATCAATATGGCTTCAACCAAATGACTTCATCTCTGTAGACTTCATTTGAGGTTCATATACATATCTCCTAAGGGTTGTTGTGGGATTACATGAAATGAAACATATTAAAATGCTTTTGGAATTGTAAAGAGCTTCATGCAAAGAGTTATTTGATCTGACATAAACTGATACTCAAACACAGGGGCTCTGTCATAGATATATTTCTAGTAACTAGTTCTCTGCCTGGCAGGGAGTGGGGCGCTCCCCACGTGTTTGCTGGGCTGTATTTGGTGCTGATCAGACCACATGAGTCTTGTCTTCCTTTATGGGCAGCACATACCAAGAAATGGAGGCATCAGCATTGCTAAGATTGTGAAGCAAATGAAAGAAATGAAACATTGACATAGGAAAGATCTGAGAGACCCAGTAAATGTCTCCGCATATTTGCAGTATTGATACATGGGAAGATGTATGTGTGTATCTCCAAAGGAAAGAACTATGATCAGTGAATGAAAAAGGAAAGTGAAATGTCATGGATTCCAAAGAACCAACTCTTTACTCAATTAGGGACAGAAATTCCCAGTTCAGGAGGCTGTGTGTTATGGTTGCTGTTTTCATGTTATTTTATTTTCTTAAGTTTATTTATTTTTGAGAGAGAGGGTGCAGGAGAGGGGCAGAGAGTAGGGGGAGAAAGAATCCCAGGCAGGTTCTGCACCATCAGCATGGAGCCCAACGTGGGACTTAAACCCATGAACTGTGAGGTCATGACCCAAGCCGAAACCAAGAGTCTGACACTTAACTGAATGAGCCACCCCGGCACCTCTATTGCTGTTTTTTAAAGCTAAAAATGGGAATAGCCAAAGCATAATGAGTGTGTGTTTATATTAGATATTAGATAACACTTGAAATGATTTACAGCTCTACAAAAAGTATGAGAGAGTAAAACTGCCATTTTCTCCATTTGACAAGTGAGTTAACTGGGGCCAAGGGAGGTGAAATGTTGTGCCTGAGTTAGCACAGCTGGCAAGGAAGAAAGCTATCCAGGTCACGTATCCCCAGAGCCCAACACAGTTCATTGAGTGCCTACTTGGGACTCTTAGTTGCTTTATATTCATTATCTCTAGTCTTCCCGACAACATTGTGAGCATGGCTTAATATCCTCTCTTGAGATGTATAGAGTGAGATTGAGAGAGTTCAAGTCAGGTCTCCATCATCATGCTTTTGAAGTGTGGCTGAGCTGAGGTCAAAGCCAAATTCTGACTTACCCCAAACCCTTTGTTCTTGTCATACCACCACACCTACAGTTTCACCTCTTACAAGCCAATTTGATCCAAAAAAGAGAAAAATCAGTTGCCTCCATGCCTTGAAAACAATTCCCAGTAGCGGTATCTGGGTGGTTGAACTCAAAAGTAAATGATCATCAGATCCACCTGGGGAATATTGACAAAAGACAATGAACATCCTTCTTTGAAGGCCTATTAAACCCCACTTCTGCAGGGTGGTACTGAGAAACCCTCTTTTTTCATCATCTTCCCATAGTGTTTTTGATGGGAAAATCTGGAGCAAATGATGGGAAAAATCCATGTCAGAGATAAAAACATGAAACCAGCTATTTTCTAGGCTGAAACATGAGGTACTCAGTATATATTTGTTTGACCAAATGAATGGATGTATGAATGAATGAACTACCTCTTTTGGAAATGGATTGAAAAATATATAGATGTGGGTTTTAGAGGGCTCCATCCTTTATGGACCCTACTTCTATCTTTATTGGTACTGTCTCAATAAAATTCTTCTCTATTAGTGTCTGTTCACCACTGAGTTTAAAAACCATGAAGGCTAGGGGCACCTGGGTGGCTCAGTCAGTTGAGCGTCTGACTTCAGCTCAGGTCATGATCTCATGGCTCATGAGTTGGGACCCACGTCAGGCTTTGTGTTGACAGCTCGGAACCTGGAGTTGCTTTGGATTCTGTCTCCCTCTCTCTGCCCCTCCCCCACTCACACTCTGTCTCTCTCTCTCTCTCAAAAATAACCATTAAAACAAAAACCAAACAAACAAGCAGACAAAAAAACATGGAGGCCAGTCTTGCATCCAGACATGCAGATTTTAATGGACCCAAGGAATGGTCAGTGGAAGCTCCCCAGTGGATGAGGAACAGAGAATGGCAGTAATGAATTTGCCCTCAAAGTTTATGTATTTGGGTTTTTAACATTGGTTGTGTGTTCTCAACTTATTATTTGAACCAACTGCATTGGAAACCACATGGGGACAACTCTTCAAATGCGTTAGAGAATTTTATGCTTGCTGGGAGAATAGCTCTTTTTTTTTTGGAGGCAGGGGGGCTCCAATTTTAATGTTTTCAATCCTAGACTGACTGGAGCCAGGAAATTGTCTACTGTTTACCTAAAGTGTTTCCTTTCTTTCCTTCCTTCTCTCTTCTCCTCTGTCTCTCCCTCTTCCTTTCTTTCTTTCTCTTTGTTTTAGCAAAGAAAAATATTTGTCTATTGAGAAACTTCAAGGAGCTTGGTTGAGGATCAGTGAAGGAGATGGAAAAATTGTTTCAAGTTAGGGGGTGGCTATTGTTTTATTTTTCCCCAAATTCCTCTGCTAATCCCCACATCTTGCCCATCTAACTATAGCATTCTCCTGACTGTTGTGAGAGCAGTATTTATAACCTATCTTCAGGAATGTGGAAATGTGCACAAGATCTATAAATGGCTTTAGTGTTTCCAGATTGTAACAGAGACATTTGTAGTATAGTTAGGCCTATCGATTCTGCACCTGTGTGTCTGATTTCAAGCACGAATTGCCTAATTCCAGAAGTGCTAAGTCCCCGGTACCCCCGGAAATTTTGCAGAGAATCTCTCTTCAGGTCAGCTTTCTCATTCACACCAGTTCCTTTACTGCACTGTCTTGTCACAATCCAGCCAATGCTGAGACCATTAACATTTTATTAGGTTTGTCCTGGTGTCACTATATTATGCAATCGGCAGTGCCTATTGACAACTCTTATTTTCTGTACTATGATTTTTATAGTCTGAGTTTATTAAGCGCTCCTGGAATACAGGCTCCTGGAATTAATTAAAAAAAAATCTTCCTAGGCAGCACTGGGAGAGAAACACTTTGCTGAAAGCTTTAACATGATTTATGTGCTTTGAGTCTCAGTTCCTATGAAAAGAGTTGAATTAAGGTAAAGTAGCCTAGAATAACTGCTGCTCTTACTGTCAGCTTTACCAGACTGGTGGGGCCAGGCTCTTGATGTCTCCAAAGAGCATTTGTTGTGTGTTGATTTACACTCAGTCTTTTGAAACTGTGTTTGCTACTTTCAGTGAAAATTCTTCTTTTTCCTTAGGACCTTCCACTAAACCGTTCTTCATAATCGCTAGTTTCCTGGAAAGGAAGCATACTCAGTGCGGTACTCAAATAAATAGGAAAGGGGGAAAACATTGCCCCCAGTGTTTGAAACGCCTCTTGTAAAAGCAAAACCTTTTATTGCTAATATTTAGAGACTTATAAATGGAAATGGCTAATGACCTGGAAACATGGGCTTGTTTCTTACCTTCCGGAAACTGGACTATCTCAGGGAGAAGTAGGCAGAGTTGGGAAGGTGCCTTGCCATCCAAGTTTTGTTCCTTCTCTTAGCTGGAGTTTTACCTCTTGATCCACCTTACAACCTGCTTGGTTCCTTGTGCAGCCCTTTTTGAATCTCTTCCCTTTCTTGTAACTTTTTATCCTTCAGATCATTACATAGACAGTCTTTGTCCTGCAACGTTTTTCCTGATACCCCAAGGACTAGGTGAGAGCTCCTTACACAGTACCCTAAGTTTAGAACTCCTTATACAGTACTGTAATTCCCTGCTTATTCATTTCTCTCCCCTGACTTAATCAAGCTCATGAAGTCAAAACCCACATCGCTTCCGCCTAAGAGTGTATCTTCATTCTAATGCCCAGGCCAATAAATATTGGTTGAATAAAATGAATGAAAACCATGCTGCATTTTCAGGTTTTTTTGTTTTGTTTTGTTTTTTGTTTTTTTGTTTTTTGTTTTTTTTTTTTTGGTGTCCATGGCAAGAAGAATTTTTAGGTTCTGTTTATTAGAAACCTATGTTTGATTTCTTCTATAAAATTAGAATAATAATGCTAACCTTCTAAGGTACTTGTAAGATGGTGTAGGTCAGTGATTCTCAATTGGGGGTGATTTAGTCACCCCAGGAGACATATATTTGACAAGGCCTGGAGACATTTTTGGATGTTCATGGAAGCTCCACCACAGAATCATCTGGCCCAAAATATCAGTAGTGCTGAGGTTGAGAAGTCCTGGAGTATACAAAAATGCATAGAACTTGAAAGGTTCAAAGCGATTTTATTTTGCTCTACAAGTTGGAGTTCACCTCTTTGGACAACCTAAATATTCATAATTACACAGAGAATAATAGTTTATATTTATTATGTTCTTGTAGGTATCAGGCAACATAAAAGCTTTTCACAAATACTATCCTATTTAATTCTCTCAAGAATACTATGAGATAAGAACTATTATTATTGTCATTTTTCAGGCGAGGAAAGGAAGGCATAGAGTTTAAGATCCTGCAGCTACTCTGTGTCAGAGGTGGGATGAAAAGTCAGGGGCTATGCTTTTGACCATTATACTGTACTGCCTTCTCTATGGATGGAGTCTCCAGCTTAAGATCTAAAAGGATTTCTGCCCTCAGTATTTGGTAGGAATTCACACTGAAAATATGGAGGAAATTTTAGCCTATTTAATGAAAAAAAAAAAAGTCATCATTGCCTACGTGTTTGTAATTTTACACTTGCACTAATTTGAACAAAGATACAGTATACTGGCTGACATAATATAGGCTGTCGTTGATCCAAGGATTACAACAAATCTATTTGATGTAATTTTGTGGGATTCCGAAGAAGCTCAAAGAAAACCCTGAGAGTTTGTTTTCATTTAGAATTGAACTTGTCATAGCTGATCAACACATGGTGATCTCGATGGGACTTTTCTCCTCTTAAGGTGGATAAGCAGTGACAGTTTGCCCCATGTAATCCTATTAGGAGATTTCTTCAGGACCACATCCTCTTCTTACATAATTATAAAAGAACCACTCGTAAGGAGAGTTCAGAGGCCAGAGAGCAAAGCCTGGGGCAAAGGATTGGCTGATGGGGCTTTTACTGTTCTTACAGAAGACACAGTTCAGGCAAGTGGAAAATCTACAATTTGAAAACATGATAGTGTCCAGGTCTGTACTGAGTACTTTGCTAAGCTCCCAGTGATTATTAACTTTGAGGCTGTTAGCTGAGGAACTTTCCAAATAAATTCTGTCATCCTCAAGTATCGGCTAATTGTTTCCAGGGCCTTAAAACTTAGACTGTAAACTCAGTTAAGAGACATCTATTCTCTTTATTTAGGAACTTAGAACCCTGGGGTAGCTGGTTTTCTATCTTAGGAAATTATTGTGTGCTACTATCACATGTTGAAGATACTTGTGGAATGCTAAAAAAATGTGTTAGGTTCTATCCTTTGGTCTCATTTTCCTGCCTCCTGTGAAGCTCAGATGCTAATAACACCAAACAAATATTTCTTCTTAAATAAATCATGTTTTGTAAAAGTGGGCTCCCCTGATCACAAGTAACTTTGCAAGCTTCTACAGGGCATTAGTGCCTGTCATGCAGACATGCATTTTCAAGGGTCTGTTGAGGCCAAGTAACACATATGGTGTAACCATTGCACTACTCCACCTCCAAGATGTCATTTATACATAAGATGTCATTTGAGACTGTCTCCGGGGGACAAAAGTGATGAGTATGCCTTATGCTTTCACTCTTCTTGAAGAGTCATTGGGCATCTTCTTCCACTTATTTTATATTTAATAAATTAAAATATTTGAATGGTTAAATGTTACTGTGTTTAGGGCAATGCCTCTCAAATTTTAACGTGCACACCCAGGTTCTTGCTAACGTGCAGATTCTGCCTTTCGAACAATTTCCCAGCTCAAGCTCATGCTACTGGACCAAGATCACACTTGAATAGCTAGCTATTAGGGAGCATTGAGATGGCTTAAAAATTTGAAATCTGAGCTGAAGGATGATGTCAGGCTGATGGCATTAAACTAATTTTCCCTATACTATCCTTGGCTGTATTATAAATTATTCTTTAAGTTATATAGGTAGATTTTTGCTGGGTTGGAGGGATGGCTCCTGTCTAGTGGCAAAACATATATTTATTTGTACGTTTTAACAAAGTAAATAATGTTTGATTTTTAATAAAGTATCATATCTCAATCTGTTTTGGCGTGGAGAAAACTCCCTATATCTCCCCTTCCCTTTTTAAGGTTTTTGAACAACAAAACATGAATTTTACTGTTTCAGGTCATCAGTGGCATTTTTTTAGGTGGTTCACAATTTTTTTTTTAAGTTGTAGAACAAATTTACAATATCCTTGACAGTTAAACAGCATTTGTGGTGTGTTTTTTTTCTTTTTTAATTATGTTTCTAAAGATAGCTAAGGGAACAATTTCAAATAGTTCCTCTGTGCTTCTAGATGTGAGTTGTTTCAATTTCTGTCTTTTGGTGAGAATTAAGAAACTCATAGCTTGCCATGTCCTGTCATGTTGGCTTATTTTGTAAGGAAATAAAATCTGGCACCTTTCAATTATCTGCTTTACCTCTCTGATCTGAAAACAGATGGAACACATTGTAGAGCAGGGAGGCATGATTACTATCTGTGTATTGCCTTGACTTCCCCAACTGGGTCTTCTATCGTTTCAAAGTGTGCTAAAGGTCTTTCTTTAAAGCAGGAAAAAAGGGGTGCCCGGGTGGCTAAATTGATTAAGCATCTAACTCCTGATGTCAGCTCAGGTCTTCATCTCAGAGTCATGAGTTCAAGCCCGGTACTGCTCTCCACTCTGGACGTGGAACCTACAAAAAAAAAAAAAAAAAAAAAAAAAAGGTAGAAATAAACACAGATGGAAGGAAGGGGGTGGTGTTGAAAAATACCTTATTCCCAATCATGAGTGTGGCAACTCTCAAATCTGTACCTGGAGGTCCCGAAAGAGGGAATAAATACACATGTATCATGAACTGGAGTTTGGTCCTTCTCCTTAGTACCTTGAGGGTAAGCTGTTTTGATGGAAGACAAAGGTGAGGAGAGACGAAAAATGGGGAAGAAAAAAAAAATCTCTCTGCCTTCACGCGTGCTTCTGTGCATTGTGTTTATTCCTCTTCCTTACGGCATTAGATCAAAAGGACACATCTTTTTAAATGACCTCAGCAGTGCCTATTTTGCATTTAGAAAAGGCTTCACGTTTCTTCTCTCAAGTGGTGTTAGATACTCAGTCATTTGTTTCATCTTGAAAGAAGATGTGACCAGTTGGATTTGTAGGTAACCATCATTATTGATTCAGTGGATTCAGCAGTGTGCCTTTTGTGCCCTTTCTATTTGGATATTCAAACAGATATTTAAGAGACGGTACTGATTGGGTTGTTGAAGATAAGGTAATTGAATCGTGTTCCTTTGTTGAATACCTTTTCAACTAAATTATTGTTGCTTAAAACATCATTTAACGCCAACTCTGTGGCCCTGGCCATTTGGTTCTGGCCATAGTGTTCTTAAAAGGCATCTAGTAACCAGAACTTCATCCATCACTATCCTAAACTGACTTTTTTCTCTCTACTTTCCTCTAACAGAGTGCAGATTGAGCTTAACCAAGAAGTTCATAGTCTGATCAACACTGACCTGATCTACAACATCAGAAGGGAGTTCTGCCTGCCCAGTTGGGCCTCTGTTGACTGCAGATAACTCAGCTTCACTCATTGCCTGTGTGGAAAATTCTCTCTATTGATTTTTTGTGTTTTTTTGTTTTTTTGTTGTTTTGTTTTTGCACATGGAGGACAGTAACAAAGACGGCAACACAGGCTGATAAGAGCAGAGATCATAGGAGAATTCTTTTCTTACAGGCCCTTGGGACTTTTCCTCTAGTTGGAGTTCTGGACTTTAACAGAGCCCTTTCCAGTCATTTTGGTTTTGTTTCTTGTTACTTTCCCACCACCTTGTATTTTGTTTCCGTACTTCAGAAATGGGCCTACAGACCACACAGTGGCCCAGCTGTGGGGCTTTTTTCCTGAAATCTTGGCTTCTTATTTCCCTGGGGCTCTACTCACAAATGTCAAAAACCTTGGCGTGCCCTAGCGTGTGCCGCTGCGACAGGAACTTTGTCTACTGTAACGAGCGAAGCTTGACCTCAGTGCCTCTTGGGATCCCGGAGGGCGTAACCGTACTCTACCTCCACAACAACCAAATTAATAATGCTGGATTTCCCGCAGAACTGCACAACGTACGGTCGGTGCACACGGTCTACCTTTATGGCAACCAACTGGATGAATTCCCCATGAACCTTCCCAAGAACGTCAGAGTCCTCCATTTGCAGGAAAACAACATTCAGACCATTTCGCGGGCTGCTCTCGCCCAGCTCTTGAAGCTCGAAGAGCTTCACCTGGATGACAACTCGATATCCACGGTGGGGGTGGAAGATGGGGCCTTCCGGGAGGCTGTGAGCCTCAAGCTGTTGTTCCTATCCAAGAATCACCTGAGCAGCGTGCCCGTTGGGCTTCCTGTGGATTTGCAAGAGCTGAGAGTGGATGAAAATCGTATCGCTGTCATATCAGACATGGCCTTTCAGAACCTCACGAGCTTAGAGCGTCTGATCGTGGATGGGAACCTCCTGACTAACAAGGGCATTGCCGAGGGTACCTTCAGTCATCTCACCAAGCTCAAGGAATTTTCCATTGTTCGGAATTCACTCTCCCACCCCCCTCCTGATCTCCCAGGTACACATCTGATCAGGCTCTACCTGCAGGACAACCAGATCAACCACATCCCTTTGACAGCCTTCTCAAATCTTCGCAAGCTGGAACGCCTGGACATATCCAACAATCAACTGCGCGTGTTGACTCAAGGGGTCTTTGATAATCTCTCCAACCTGAAGCAGCTCACTGCTCGGAATAACCCCTGGTTTTGTGACTGCAGTATTAAGTGGGTCACGGAATGGCTCAAATACATCCCTTCATCTCTCAATGTGCGAGGTTTCATGTGCCAAGGACCCGAGCAAGTCCGGGGGATGGCTGTCAGGGAGCTGAATATGAATCTTTTGTCATGCCCCACCACGACCCCTGGGCTGCCCGTCTTTACCCCAGCTCCAAGTACAGCCTCGCCAACGACCCAGCCTTCCACACTCTCTGTCCCAACCCCCAGCAGAAGCTACATGCCTCTGACTCCCACCACAGCCAAACTTCCCACGATCCCTGACTGGGATGGCAGAGAAAGAGTGACCCCGCCTATTTCTGAACGGATCCAACTCTCTATCCATTTTGTGAATGACACGTCCATCCAAGTCAGCTGGCTCTCTCTCTTTACCGTGATGGCATACAAACTCACGTGGGTGAAAATGGGCCACAGTTTAGTAGGGGGCATTGTTCAGGAACGCATAGTCAGTGGTGAGAAACAGCACTTGAGCCTGGTTAATTTAGAGCCCAGATCCACCTATCGGATTTGTTTAGTGCCACTGGATGCTTTTAACTACCGAGCTGTGGAAGATACCATTTGTTCCGAGGCCACCACCCATGCCTCATATTTGAACAATGGCAGCAACACGGCTTCCAGCCACGAGCAGACGACTTCCCGCAGCATGGGCTCCCCTTTTCTGCTGGCGGGCCTGATCGGGGGTGCGGTGATATTTGTGCTCGTGGTCTTGCTCAGCGTCTTTTGCTGGCACATGCACAAAAAGGGGCGCTACACCTCCCAGAAGTGGAAATACAACCGAGGGCGGCGGAAAGACGACTACTGCGAGGCGGGCACCAAGAAAGACAATTCCATCCTGGAGATGACAGAAACCAGCTTTCAGATCGTCTCCTTAAATAACGATCAGCTCCTTAAAGGAGATTTCAGACTGCAGCCCCTTTATACCCCAAACGGGGGCATTAATTACACGGACTGCCATATCCCCAACAACATGCGATACTGTAACAGCAGTGTGCCAGACCTGGAGCACTGCCACACGTGACAGCCAGAGGTCCAGCGTTATAAAGGCGGACAGTAAGACTCTGGAGAACACACACACGTGTGTGCACCGAAAGACACACGAATTACATTTGATAAATGTTGCCCAGATGCATTTGTGCATTTGCATACTCTGTAATTTATACGGTGTACTATATAATGGGATTTAAAGAAAAAAGTGCTATCTTTTCTATTTCAAGTTAATGACAAACAGTTTTGTAACTCTTTGCTTTTTAAATCTTAAAAAAAAATAGTTGCTGAAGTACTGTACAGGGTTGTACCATGAGAACCCAATGCCAAGGCTAAGGAGTGATTCTTCCTCATGATGCACATTCACCATTTTACTGTTGAAGCTGTCAGAATAAATTCCTTTCTTATGGTTGGTGGTCAGATGAAAAGGCACATGGAAACGGACTCATCAGGGTAGGCTACACAACATGGGGAAAACAAGGAATGGCCCAGATAGATATCTTTATGCTATTTCTGTACTTCCTGGTGTGGAAGGAAAGTTAAAAATTTCAAAGTAGAAGAAAGGAGGTAGTTACCCTGATTTGACCCAAAGCAGGAAATCTAGAAAGCATCACGAGGAAGCCCGTTCCTGTAAGATAAGTTAACCGAACCCGGCAGAATCCAGAAAATGATGTGGGCTTTGAAAAGAACTTCAAACCTGGGGGTTGGCTTTCTGACTGGGAGCTTAAAAATCACCCCTCACGCCTCCCTGATCCTATGTGATAACAGAGTTAGAGACTTGAGTCTGATTCCGGCCATCTTCAGGGACAGATAGGATGTTCCAGCAAGAAAACTCCCTTTAAAAGTGTTACTATTCAAATTATATGTCAGGTTGAATCACATTCAACAGAGATATATTCTAGAATACTTTTTTAGAAGAGGCTAATAAAATAACGGGAAGAATTATATTGAATGGAATTATTTTTGATAATGAGAATTATTTGGGTAGATTCACCACAGCTATGTCAACATGATATTTAGACCAACAAGAGATCAGTGTTTGGAATATACTAAACTTGTTATTTAACAACTATTGGTACCATTTAGACAAAAGCAAGTGATCAGTGATTCTGCTACACTTCATGAAACGACTTTGTTAGTATCATGTTGAAATAGCTTGAATTAATACCTTTAACCCTTGCAAATTTGTCTTCCAATCACCTCACCTATATTTTCGTAACTAGCCGTTTATGCTAGATTTTTCCCCCCACTCTGCTTAAACTTTGAAAGAGAAAATGAGATCCCAGTCTCGGGTCCACAAAATATCCATATATACTTATACACTTTAAAATGTATACTAATTTTCTCTGCTGATAATTCTATAAGGACATATCAAAGCTGGCTGAAATAATGTATTTTTTTAAAGCAATACTGAGTTTCCACCTTGGACCGATGTTCATCCTATTCCATTTTTGAAATTTCATTTATTCCCTCTCAGTCTTGGATGTCCCTCTTCCTTCGGAATTGTGGAGGGATGATCTATCTTACATTAGTAGGATCACATGGAACAAGTCAGAGAGCACAGGCTCCTTCCCCTAATCTTGGCAGAGTGGGCAAAGAGCAGAGGGCATAGAGAAGAGAGGGATGTCTGTGCTTAATTCTAGATATTTTCAAAGCAATGCCCATTTTCACAAAGTATGTATAACTCACTCCTTTTCATCCCGTAGATGTAGAAGGGCTATCGATCACCTACATTAACTAAAAAAAACACACCATTGGAAAATTCCTTTTAAAATCAAATTCTGCCCTGTGTTGTGGATTTCCTTTACCACTGGCCATTTTTTAGGGACCTGTGAAATTGATGTCACACTCATTTTGGCTTTCTCTCTCGCTCTTTCTCTGTCTCTCACTTTTAACAAAATAGAACTGTGATGTGTCTTCTTTGTAAGAGTTTAGGTATAAAACGCTATGCAAGATTTTCTTTATAGTAAGAGCTTTATTTTCTTTAATAACGTACCCCCCAACTTATATGTTTTAATCTCCCTTGTCCCTCAGAATAAGCAGAACATATAACTGAAGTTATAATGTTGTAGAGGCAAGAATCGAAACGGCAGTCAGTTGAACTGAAATTAGCTGTTAATTAATTTGAATTAATTCTAAAGTGACTTAGGTTTCCATATGAGTTTATTAGCTAGCAAAATCTGGCTGTTGCTTGTTGAAAGCTAATTCCACACAGCAAAGGGACAAGACAGTCTGTGAAGGTGATCAGTGTTAACAGTAAGCCATCTACCATTCAGGACAATGACATGGGGTTGTGTATATTTAACTGGATAATTCCCTTCCACTGTTGTCTTCTCCTTGGCTGTGTAGATAAAACTATGTGTTCACATTATGGTACTTTGACTTTTGAGGGTTTTTTTTTCTCTTTTATCCACAAAATAATCATGCTCGTTTATTTATATTGTGTATCTAACTCCCAGCATCATATTTGGCTGCTGAAACATTTTAGTTTCGAGCCAAGACCGATGTTGGAAAGGTTTCTCTGATGTCTTGTGAGATCCACAGAATTATTTGGGGCTTGAGTGGTACAATGAAGTCCTAGTCATGTGAAGGGACCTCTGCTAAAAGACGTTCCTGAAGAGATAGAACCTAGTTACAGTCTTTGCTTTGATCTTGCACACAGTATGACGGAGGCTGCTAAAAATAAGATCAGTGTCTCGTTTGTCATAGCATACCTGGGGCTCTCACGCCAGGATAGGAAGCCCATCACGGAATTTGTAATGTCTTACGTGTCTTAGGAAAACTGCTAAATAACCAACTGTCAGTGTTGGCTTAGGCTTTGATTGGCGTCTTCAATCACGGGAAGTGTGTTTTGCTGAAACATCTACCCTCTAATGGAGCCTCTCTTGCTGCCATTGTTATGTACTTTGAGATTAGGAAGAGTCACAGTTGAAGATGCAGGTCAGGACCATGAACCAACAAGACATACACCCTGGCTTATAGAATTGGATGCTGTTTGACCAAACAAGCTGATTTGAGATAACACACGGCCACTTTCAGAGCTAGGCAACTGTCACCGTGCAGAGGAAATTCTAAGAGTGAGAGGTGTAGCCGTGATCACACAGATGTTATTGATTGTTATTCATTCCCAGGGTTGTCATTAATACCTGCTTGTTGTGGGGAGATGTGTTTGAACAGGGAGAGGCTCTGTGCTCCCCTCAAAACTGTCAAATACATTAGCAGTTCATCACAACGGATGGCCACAGGCAGAGACAAAAAGTGTGTTTCCCTGCCCAGTTTCCTTGTATGAGAAGTGGAAAGCACTCTATCCCCTGAGAAGTAATGCGATTTCTAATTACCTGGATGTCTGTTGGAAATATATAAGATATGTTACCCAAGGTTTAAAAAAACAAACAGTGTTGCTGTATTGTGACCAGTCTGGCAAAAAATATTAATGAAGTCACTAATTTTAAGGCTCCGTTTCCTACCAGTGCCGATCATGATGGTCTTAGTCACTTCCCAAGATCATAACTTACTTCCCCACGTGGAGAACCAGCTCTGCATGCGGTGAGCAGAATACCCAATGCAAGCAAAAGTTACAGGGAACGGCTGAGGCAGATCACCTTTTGACAGTGAACTGGTTAGTTTTCATCAATGTCTTTGTTTACAGCATTTTTCTCTACCCTACAACAAGGAGACATTGAGTTTTACGTTAGAACAAGAGCAGTTTTGCCCATGATTTACCTTTCCAGCTTCATGGGAGTGCAAAGCAATTTCTTTGTGCCGCAAAGGGCAACACAAATACAAAACAAACAAACAAACAGCTCTCCTAATTCTTACTCTTGTCAAAACTGACCTGATGCTCTTTTTTAAAAAGTCAAAATACTAATGAAGAAAGCTATGGCTTACATCCTTCTCTGATTTCTACATCAGGGCCATAAGACAATTGACCACTGGGGGATGCTTGTCACAGAATGTGGGGAGAAAGTTTTGTCCATGTATGATACTGTTGTTACAACAAACCAATCAGATTCTTTTGCTATAGTTTTCATTTTTCTTTTTCTAGAGGCACATCATCCACCAGAAGAGCACAAAGCAAGGCCATCGTAACAGGCATTTTTAAACTAGTATGCAACACACACGTACATGCACACACACACACAAACATGCACACTGAGGCATTTATGAAGATGTCCATGGGATATAAGATTTATAACTTTTTGAGGCAAGGTGAAGGCATCACCACTGTCTGTCCCTCTAAGACCAGTATATATTCACCAAAAGTTAATCCCAATGGTTTGTTTGAACCACATGTTGATTTCCTTCTGGTTTATGTTTAGTGTGTTCTCATAACAAGGGACTGCAAGGGTCTGGAAGATTCTGAACCGCACGTCCTCTGAGACCTACCATGCTGCACACCTTGTTAACTACAAACTTCACTCTACACTATACAGTACCTTGTTGATATATTCAGTAAAGGCTTATTTTAAAAGAAAACCACATTTTGTTTATCTGAGTAAGTTCATTGGGTTATAGCCAACACTTGCATTGTTAATGTGAAAGAGAAATTGTTAATGTGGAAGGCTTCCTGATGATGCATGAGGGTGGCAGGAATAAAGGAGGTGATAGGATTTTTCCTTTTCTCCTACCTTGAAGACAACTTCTGTTTTTAAAGCCATTTAACCTTTTTTTGTGTGTGTGAGGGGTTTATATGAAATCTTCATGTTCTTTTCTACTTCCCGACTAGCTTGTGTGTTTGTCTGCATATCTTTTCAGTATACACCATACATCAAGAATATTGTTTTGTATTTGTGAAATCTGTATTGCTTAGGATAGAGATAAATACGAATGTAGTTATCCAATCAGAATAGCCCCCCCCATTTCATAACATACACTATTGGTTTTAAAATGTCAATTTTTCTTAAGAATCCCCATGGTACATTTCTACTTCAGATTTGTTTATAGCTCATGCACCCATACTTCTAATGAGCACTCATGAAAATGTATCTATTCACGTGCTCCAGTTCAACTCGGATTATTCTCACGATTTTGCCAGACCCCTTTCCTCTAACTCTTTAATAATGTATTTGACAGAGATTAAATCAGGAAACAAAATCACAACACTTCAGTTAACTAGTATTAATTATTTTAGAATCTATGTTGGAAAATTAAGTATGCAAGACAGTGGTCACTGGTGATTTCTATTACACTTGGGAGATTTTGTGTCAAGTAATGTCCATGCAACTCTCAGTTACTTTTACCAAGAATTGCAGACCTTATTCTGTGAAGACCAGACCCTTAGTCAAGGAATAAAATTCGTTAAAAAAAAAAAGTTTATTACAAGTCAGCATTTGGCTGACTTCAGAAGTTTTGTAGAAGAATAAAATACAGTCTTAGGCAAGTCAAGCACACCTTCTACTTCCCTGTGTTCCTAAAGAAATCTGTCTGTTCACCCAAAGCATTTATTTTTCATGTACCTTCTACAGAATTCTATGTTAGGTTCTTTTGGGGATTCAGAGAAAAATATGACTCTACCACTAAGGAGCTCACAGATTGTGCAAGAAGCTTGTTTTCGAACACATCCCGGAGTCTCAGAGACCATGTAATAATTTTACATTCTCTCAACCTCAACGGAGTATCTAAGGTGACAAAAGAAATAGACGTACTTCTTGATACATTTGATGATGCATTTGTTGTATATATTAGATGATTTTGGTGTTTAATAGATGACACAAAGTGATGGTGCGTTGATGAAATTAGAATTGAATTTGAATCAAATTTTCAAACATATACTAAGTAATTGAACATTTAGGAATTGTTTTTGGTAATTAGACATACAACTTTAAATTTCCGCTGGGCACCAGAATATAAATTAATCTAAAACAATAAATAATGGCACCTGACAATTCTTGAGCACCAATGTAATGCCACATTTAGAATGCTTTGATACATGTGGTCACATTTTGTCTTCAACTATGTAAGGTGTTTCATCTTAGCTTTTCAGCATGTAAAACTTCCCAAGAAGTATAGCGATTCGTCCCTGATCATAAAACCTGTGAATGGCAGAGTCGGGCATTAACCCCAAACATGATTCTTAGACTCTTAAGTACTTTCTCGCCTCTTAAATTAACTAGCTTTGAGATGGACTAGCCTTCAGGACAACTTCTTTGTCAACGGTTAAAATGTGTGATGATCGAGATATCACAACGTCACTCTGAGGACACATATATTAATTATTGTTTGTGGCAAATCAAGGAAACATTCTAAAAACCTAAAAATATTTGTCTTTCAAATCCCATTCCTGTTTTTTTAGAGAAATTCTGTGTTTGTTATTATTGGGTGGCTGCACATTTATCTGACTTGAAAGCTTCAGATGGAATCAAGATATGCCTACACCCACGGGGTGAGCTGAAAGAACTATTAAAAGGACTTTAGTGAGGTTATTTTTAGTAATGAGTTTGTTTCTTACTGGAGAGGTTGCTCGAAGTATTTTGTAGATCCTGCTGAAGATGCTCATATGTCAGAATCTATTAGGGCCTTAGCAAACTGGCTCCTGGATTTACAATTTTTTTTGATAGCACAAATAGAAAATGTGCGCTTTAGAGGATATTGTAGGAGCTTTGTTTTTATTAGTTATATGGAAATTTAAGGATAAAGCATCTGTAATGGTACACTCTAAAAACAGAGGTCTTTTTAGCACACACACACACACACACACACACACACACCAATTGATGAACCCGTTTGTCCATTTTCTTGGTGTGAAGTCTAAACTAAATGAAAAATTCATTACATCCTTAAGGAGATTCTTGTCATTTCTGTGACATAATCAACGTCCATATTAGGTCAATCAATTCCTAACCAAATATCAAATTATGCTGGTTCAGATTCTGCTAAACTCCTTGGTTTGGGTAGGATGGGCCTTTTTAGTTTAGTTTTGTTTTCATTTAGCAACTATTTGATGAAGCCTGGTAAGTTTTGGTGCTGAATAAGATTGCTTTCCGGGACAGAAAACTTGGCATCATCAGGAATCTTTCCTGAAAGTTATGGTACTCAACACATGGGCCAGGTTTTTCCTGTCTCTTTGCCTCCTTTGAGCACTCGCACTCTTACATTTGAGTAATCATACAGCAGTTCTACTTACAGCACTTACATGCTTTCTCAAATGTTTTTTCTCCTCTCCGTTTCCTAACTCTGACATGGTTAAGACCCTTCCTGTATTCTCTAGTCCACCTGCATCTTTCCTACACACCGTGGGACAAGGTCTATAAATAATGCCGGATTGTGACAAGGCATTACCATGATTTTAAGAGAGAATTCAAGCTCTTTGTATGACATAATGTGTCATATATACATTACTCTCTGGCATTCCTTACTAGTATGTCCTCCTCATTCATTATGTTCTCTGGACTAGATAGATACTTGAAATCAACCAACAGTCTATCTCTAAGAAATGTCAACTCTTCCATACTGCTGTAGCTTTACTCAACGTTGTTTATCTTATGACATTCACTTTCTCCTTTGCTTGGTGAACTGTTCCTTCTTTAAGATATGACTCAAGTGGCCCCCACCTTTGGGAAGCTTCTCAAATCACATCTGTCAACTATCTGACTCCTTTGTGCAGTTAATATAACTTTAAAATACTTTTCTTTATGGCATCTATATTTTGTGGGTTTTCATGGGTATGTTTCATGCTTATATTTTAACCCCCTGGAGACAGAGGACAGACTCTGGCAATTTTTGTATCTCATCCAGTGATGAGTAAGTACAGTGTCCAGCCCTGGGCAGGTGTCTCGTACGTGCTTTTGGGTAAAATGTGAACAGAGCACATGGGACAATGAAGTGATGTCAGGTGTCCCCAAACAGCAGCAGCTCAAATAACAGCTACCCTGTCAACCTCCTACGGCTGGATGACTTTCTTAAAAGCCTCCGAATGATCGGTGGAATTCTGGATATGCAGAATTAGACTTGCTCAGAAGCTACGATATGAATTTTACAAGAAACAAAACATACATTTCCTAAAAAAATCTCTTGTTTACCCATGACTATTTTTAGAGAAATTTTGTTTTCATGATTATTTGTTGATCACACATTTATCTGATTTGAAAACTTTATTATGAAATCAGGATATGTTTATACCTACAAGGAAGGCTGAGAGAACTATTCAAATGATTTGAAGAACATCCTTTTTATATTTTACAGAAAACCCCAAAACTCTGAGCCAACTTGCAAAAAGGCATATGAAGACATACCTTAAAGAATTGTCTTACCAGATGCCATCATCATGAGAAGTAAACAAAGTATGGATAGACATAAAGTCAAAGTAAAACTTTTTGACACTTTGCTAGGCATGATGAACTTTTCACGTGTAAAAAAGTAGATTAGTTTTTTGTTTGCATCGGCAATATCAAAAGGGACAGTCGATATTCACTGTGTCATATCTTTTACCTAAAATATGGCATGTATCATTTAGAGGTCCACATTGTATTATCTTGATTATTTTCTCTACAAATAAATAGTTCTCTTCTAGAAATGATATTCCCATAAAGAATGATGCAGTGGAGGTGGTAGTTATTAAAACCTCAAACTTGAAACAGGCTGACTTATTTTGGAAACCTGTCTCTGCCAGTTGGCTTTGTTAATAACTTATACTTTATGGTCATCAGTTTCCTTTACCTGAAATGGAGACAGTGAAGTCTAACACATATGGGGGTTTCCAGAAGTGCAGGTATGTAGAGCAGTTAACAGTTTGTCAGACTCGGCAAGCATTGAATAAATGGCATTGGACACGATATATTTTCAGACAGACCTCTTTCACAAGCACAGAGTGACATATTGCCCATTTTATATGAAGACACCCAAGTTCATGAGTATTAAGATCAGCATTATACAAGAGTCATGTATTCAAAGGTAATTAGCATCCCAAATTTCACATACTTGTGTACAACCATTATCAATACAGTCCAACAGGGAGTTTTCCATTTTTTCTACTTTTTTTTTTTTTTACTGGAAAAGTTAGGGAAAGTGAGGCGCCATAAGGTAGCACAGAACAATACCAGGTCCTCTGTCTCATGATGGGTGGAACCATTGAGCATCACTGTTGAACGGAAAAAGAATAGACTTCTTTGTAGTGTAGCTAACATATTTCCTCTCTGATCTTCAGAATACACATACATGTGATTATTGCTAAAAATTAGCACAGAAGTATCAAATGTGCTCTGAGAATGAGTGTTCAGAAGACATTGGGAAATTAAAACTAAAAAAAAAGCAAGATAATGACTTTCTGCTCAAAAATCTATAATGTTAAATGACATGGTTTTATTTCGTTTTACTATAACCAACCATAGGATCTATACCGGCACTTGGCTGGCAGATAGCGGGGGTTGGTAACAACCAAATGGAAGAGCATGTTAATGGTTCTGCAGTGTAGATGTGACAGTCTACCATCTGTCACCCAGTTACTTTTTGCAATCAATGTCATTTTTCATTTTGTAATCTCGTTGTAATTAAGAGGCATACGTCCTCTTTGAATAGGTCATGTTCTTTTTTCCTTTGGTGCATGGTAATTGATGGTAGTGAAAACAGGCTCAAAACAGGTCACTCTTTTGGGCTCTATATTAGCGTTATTTTCCTTTTATCCTGCCTTTCCTTGTTTAATAAAGGCAGAAGGTTAGGCATTCAGATGCTAAGGGAAAAATGCTTTCTCTTCTAGTCCTTGACTGCAGAGTTTAATTGGTTTAGGGGCAGCTATTCGGCAGGGAGAAGTCAATATTGGCATTCCTCTGGTCTATAGACAATTTCTCTTCTCTTTGGGCTGGTGTCTGTTTTGATAGCTTGCCTCCCGGCTTTTTCTGTTGTTAACTTTTTACATATTGACTCTTACTAGTTGGAATACAGTGTGCTCCACTAGCGGATCTTGAATAAGAGGGAACCATTTGCTTTGTAATGGAGGCCAATCACCTCTGACAGAAAGCAGCAGTTTCTATACAGCCTATTGTATGGGGCTTACTGAACATGATGAACCTCTCTGATTCTGAGTTCAAATCTGTCCAGAGTTTTCCTTGCTCCATTCCATGGGCCTTGAGCGTATTTATGCTTCTATTTCCTCATCGGTCCTTGAGGTAATTACAATAATTACTTCAGCAGCAACAATACAGCAAGGTGCCTGGCACACACTAAAGTGTTCAATCAATGTCAGGCACTTTCTGAAAATATAGGGAATTAATATCCACAAAGTAGGATTACACACCTTGGATCTCCTTTGGATCATGGGTCAGACCATTCATCTCTCTGGCCTATTTCTTCTTGTTGAGAGCATAAGACTTTGGTTGATTTCTTAAGTTCTTTTGGACTCTCAATTCTGTTTCATTCTTGTCAATTTTCCATGAAGCTTAGCTATAGTGAATTGGGCTGATTTATGCCATGTGTTTTCATGAATTTCCGGAAGATATGTATGGGAGAGAAAACAGGACGCATGCAAAAATTCCATTTCGTTGACTTTATTACAAAGACTAGCATGTCCCCCATTAGTTACAGCAACAGTAAACTCAATATGTTTGGAAAGCATCATGCACAAGTATGAAAAGAGCCTTGGAATCACAAAGAGCTCCCACTTGATACCTGTGTGTTATTAATGTTCCTAAACCTCACTTTCCTCATATGTGAAATAGGGTAACAGTACTTGTGAAGAGTCAATGAGATAATTTATGTCAAGTGTTCGGTGCAGTAACAGATTCATTCAAGCTCATCATGGCTGAAAAATGACAAATGAATAGAAAGAGAAGCAAGTGGAAACAAAGCTCATTCTTATTAACTCAATTATCTTTCCCTCAAAAGAGAGAAATTCAAACTATGTTACTAAGTAGACATATTTATAAAATACTTTATTTCGATAAAAATTATTAAAGATAGATTTCCCTACAATAAAACTTGTATAAAACAAGATTGTTTCTTAAAATACTGAGTGCATCTTCTATCTTTGTAAGCCTTTTATGTAATAGCTATTAAACTTTAAATATTCAACAGAAAAGAAATTATGATAATACCCAGGAAAATGCTGAATGATAAATGTACTTTATTTTTGATGAAATAGAACAGATTTTAACACTGACTGTGCCACTTCTTATCTTTGAACCCTGAAAAAATATACAATTGTGGTCTTAAAAATAAAGAAAGAGTTTTTAGAACAATTAGAAAATACTTCTTTCCAGGCCCTTCAATACATTTATAAAGCCATGGCTTACCAGGTAGCAAAGGATGTTAATTTGAAAATATTTACCTTAAAGTGGTTGCCTAAGAATCCCAGCCAGTAAGCAATAGCTTTAATTGATCACATCATACATCTGAATTTAATAATGAAACATTGCTTTATTAAGGATGTTTATATAATGCAGACTTTCCAATAATTTATACCATCTAATGATGGATACTTTAAATAGCTTGTAGCTATGTACTTAGAAAGTGATCCTTGGGACTCAGATCGAGGTATCATTATCTGTTCACTTCTTTTACAAGCTCACTTATTCATTATGTCCTTGTTATGGAATTTTTAAAAGTTTGTTACTTCTATGAAAAGAATTTAGTAAAATGCAACCAAGTTAGTACAATAATTATTTTCGAAAGTTAGTTAAGCCTTATGCTACCTCTGTAAAGGACCAAAATCACATTTTAAATGAATTTATCAAAGCAAATATGACAAAATTACTTAATAGTATTTTTTTCCAAACACTAAAATTCTGCCTGGCAGTTTAAGAACTTACAAGTAAATCAAAGATGAAGTCATCTGAGGGAAAAGTACATAATTGTTAATCAATTTTGCATAGTGAAGGAAATTCAAAACTTAGAGATATGCTTTTGAAATAATTTATTTTAACAAAGCTTTCGTTAGTGAAAGAATTACTACAAAGTGAGTCTATTGTAGTGTAACCTGAAAGCCAGTGCAAGCCAGTGCAACTGGAAAAGTAAACAACAAACAAACCAGCATAGGGAAGAAAGATAGAAAATGTTTACATAAAATTACCATGTTAATGGACAAAAAGCCCCCATCAAAAACAAAATGAAACACACACACACACAAAAATGTTTTACAGAGCAGTGATTAAAGTATGGGCAAATAAATTGGGGTGTGAAATGCATTTTTAGGGAAAAACACACAATGTATTTTGTAGGTACATGAATCAGCACACTTACATCTACAAATCATTTGTGGCATGGGTACAAGATAATCAGGTTTAGTTTAGAAAATGTAATAAAAAAGAAACATCGAGACCAAGAAGTTATCAAAAGAATTAACAAGTAGTTTAAAATATTAACCATCCAGGGGCGCCTGGGTGTCTCAGTCCGTTGAGCGTCCAACTTTGGCTCAGGTCATGATCTCGCGGTTCGTGGGTTTGAGCCCCGCGTCAGGCTCTGTGCTGATGGCTTGGAGCCTGAAGCCTACTTCAGATTCTGTGTGTGTGTGTGTGTGTGTGTGTGTGTGTGTGTGTGTGTCTGCCCCTCTCCTGCTTGCACTCTGTCTCTCTCTCAAAAATAAATAAACATTTAGGGGAAAAATATTAACCATTCAAGTACTAGAAATTTGAACTGCTCTTATTAAAAGTTATTTGAGAATCCACAGCGTATATGATGGTGGAAATTGCAATGGTTTTAGAGTTCAAATACTGGCTCATTGACTTACCAGCTGTGTCCCTAGCCAAATAATTAACCACTTTAATATTTGGTATCTTATATCTAAAGTGCTATAATAAAAAAACCCCTATCATTGTGTTGGCGTGAGAATTCATTTAAAGTTACCAGCACAGTACCTTGTACCTAGTGATCGCTCAGCTATGTTAATTCCATCCAACTTCTTTCTGTCATTTCCTGTCTCTTTCCTTTTCTATCACCCCTCATAGAACAAAATGCTGTCTTGTGTTCCTGTAATGAATACAGACACCCCACGGTCTGTTCTTTCATGGGATCCTGAGATAGAGAGAGGTAGGTACTATCTCATGCGACCAGGAGTGACATAGCTTTGAGTGTGGATCCACCCATCCACATTTCAACCAGGCTTGCTCATGTATTGCTTGATTTAAATTAAGTTTTAAAACGTGGTCATTGCCTTTTGAGCTTCTGTGGGTGTCTGTGGGAGAGCTGATGGGCACGCACTTTCGCAAATTTTTCACGATGTAGTCTCCCCACATTAGCAACAACAGAGTTAACCATACATACCTATGTAACTGTGCCAAAAAAGAAAACAAAACAAACAAACAAAAAACTTAGGGGCACCTGTGTGGCTCAGTCAGACTCTTCATTTTGGCTCAGGTCGTGACCTCAAGGTTTGTGGGATCAAGCCCCATGTCGGGCTCTGTGCCAACTGCGTGGAGCCTGCTTGGGATTCCCTTTCTCTCTGCCCCTGCCCATCTCACGCACGTGCCAGCGTGCATACTCTCTCTCTCTCTCTCAAAATAAATCAATAAACTTGATTAAAATTTTTTTAAAGCTTAAATTCCCTGTGGCTCTTACTCTTTGCTCTGTCATCCTTCACTTTGTTTGAAACTCCCACCAGTTTCTTCATTCTTCTGATTCCAGGCATCCTCGCCAGATGGGTACAAGTTACCTAGGTTTTCAAGATGTAGAATGTATACTAGCCATTATGATGGGAGCTGGGCATATGTGTCTTACCCAAATATAGCAATTACCAGTAGAGGATGGGACAAAAGACAACGGAGTATGGTTGGAAAAAGGAGAAATGGCAGAGTTTGGAGCACAGGCCACTAGGATGGACAGCCACTGAAAAGGATCCCAAATTTGGGGGCAGCATTAAGGAGGGCAAAGGTCACCTATATGTTTGGCATTCCATGAAGTGCACTGGTGCTGTTAGTAGAAAGCTTGAGGGTGAAGAGAGCGTATTCGCTGAGCTTCTTCCCTCTTTCCATGGCCACCAACCTTCCCTGATGACTGGTAGGCACCTTGGTTCACAAATGGGCTGCAGGTTCACCTGAGATTTCATCACCAGTTCACCTCTCCCTCTACGCTGTCCTTCTTCCTCACGCACCCCTTTCACTTGTGTCAGTTGAGCGAGCCTTCTCTAATAAGCCTCTTGTACGCTAGTCTGTGTGCAAGTCTGATTCCCTGAGAAACCAACCCACCACGGCCTGCTTCACACTTCTGCTCAAGGCTAAATGTCACCAGAGGTAGGACTATAATCACATGAATGGGTATGACTGAGCCCAAAGGTGTCCCCTATTTATTGAACAATATGATATAAAATTAACTTCACGTTATAACCTCTGACCATTTAGTTCCGTGAATTTGAATGACGTACATCAACGTGTACTCACAAGGTCCAACTTTGATTGCATGTTTATGGCAAACCTAGTGAGTTGATCAATATTGAACCTTTCTCCATCTCTGATGATTGTCAAATTTCTAAGAAAATAACTCTAATATACCTTAAACATAAAAATTTAAGAAAAACACACAAGGTACCAAAAAAACCCCAAAAGAACAGTTAACATTCAATTCCTTGAAGCCACATGAAGCCAAAGTTTATCAACTCTATATGAAAAGAAAAAGATATATGGAAAAGGCAATCGAAATGCTTGGTGTGTTAGTCTAGCTAAATCCAACTCTGTCTGCTTGATGCACGGCAGAGGTAATCACTGAGAAATCCTGTGTATGGCAGGAAAGGGTCTATTGGAGAGGCGGCCGGAGAAGGAGACAGGAGGGCAAGCCTGAAACCCACCTCCCAGAAGGAAGAGAGGCAGAGAAATTTAAAGGCAAAGGAAAAAGATGGGGTAAAAATTTGCACTTGCATTTATTAGTATGCAGCTGAGATCTGTCCCATTGACCCTTTGGTTACTGGTTTCATGAGAACAAGTGTTTTCTGTGGATAGACAAAAACTAAAGCAAACTGAAAAGAATTTCCAGAGCAGGCGGTCTCTACTCTGTAACAAATGTTTTTTCATGATCCAATTATTTCAACCATACATGCAAAATCCCAGGAATTTTCTCAGTCATTGGCTGAATGCCGGAACATGGGTGACTCTCACTCACTTTGGTCCAGTTTCCTTCTTTCAGACATAATGCCACTTGACAAATGCAGCTATCTGGATGGCAAGTTGTTTATAAGCACATCTTCTCCTTATGTGGACAAAATCTTGATGGGAATAAAAAAGTTGAATTCTTTTTGGAGTAGTTTATGGTTTAGAATAAGCAGGGTTTTTTTTTTAATGTTTATCTGTTTTGAGAGAAGAGAAAGAAGGTGAGAGGTAGAGAGAGGGAATCCCAAGCTGGCTTCACGCTGTCAGCTCAGAGCCCAATGCAGGGCTTGATCCCAAGAACTTTGAGATTATGATCTGAACCAAAATCAAGAGTCGGAAGTTTAACCAACTGAGCCACCCAGGTGCCCTGAGAATGAGCGGCTTTTCTTGAAAGCAGTTGCCCACATGGGCAAGCAGAGGATAAGCCCTAAAGGCTATCAGGTATTCTAGGCTCCAAATTTACTTTCTATAGATGCAAGTAGAATTCTGGGACTCCAGCAGAAATCCTAAGACTTCTGATTTTCCTTTCTGCTACTGACTTTTTTCATATGCCCAAGGAGTGGTAGCAATGAATGATTTGTCTCAACCCTATTGGAGGGCTGCTGAATTTTCTCTTATGATTTTGGCTAGGATCAGAGTGCTTAGCAGAATTTATACTTAGAAACTTTTTTGCTATCCTTATATGCATCTCCCATTTCAGAGATGCCATAACTGAAGCCCCCTGAGAGAATTGGTGACCGTAAGCGATGGAGTCAGCTCTGACGCTTTGAAACACAGGGCTTAGGATTTCAAATCAGGTGTTTCCCCTCACTGCATTTCGCTACCTTACTAGTGAGTTTTCTTGCAGTTATTATTATTACCTGATTACCTAACTAGTGCTGATGCTGTGATGAGCCTGTGGTAGGCCATCCTGAAGATTAATCCAAAGAGATCTGGAAATGACCAGTCTGAGCACTTTATTCCCCAAACTGTATATTTTATCAGAACAGCAAGGTAGTCAGTGGATTAATGACCCAACCATCCTGCTGACTACATTTAGAATCATGCAATTACAGATTTTAATGCAGATCATGACCCAGCTTTCCTTGGCAAGTAAAATTGAGTCACCAAAGTATATATACCACATATTAGACATCTTGAGAATTGTTTTGGTATTTTCTTTAATCTTTGGAAAAGCCATTGGGGCCTTCTTTAAGAAGCAAATTAGAAGAGACAGAATTCATTAATAATAATAATAAGGAGACTTAGTTCTCTCACTAAAACCTCTGCCATTACACAACAATTTGCTGCCATAAATTTCCTACTTTTTAATAAATGTGCCTTGTGAATATTACTGTGTCTATATACATGTGCTAGATTCTTACTGGTCTCTCTCTGTCTTTTCTGTTGGAGTCTAGCATCTCTGCAAAGAACTTCAAGCCCCTTGATTAAATGACAGCAAAGTTCTCAAGGAACCTGGTGAACATATCTTGAGAAACCACCTCCTGTTCTCTCTCACATATGGCTTGAGAGAATTAGTGGGGACATTCCTAAAATATAGATCCTACCTTAGGGTTCTCCATAGCATAGCTGAGTACCTGTGTGGAAATCCTGACCTGGCTTTTTACTCACCACGTGACCTTGGGCAAGTTGTTTAAACTGTAGCCATCATTTCCCCATAGATTTGGTATAAGTTCTAAATGAGTTTAAATGCATATAAGGCACATCCTATATCCAGTTCTCCATAATGTGGGTAGCAATATTATAATCCCACCTGTAGTACACTTGGTCTATGACTTATTTGTAGTGCCCTGCTATCCTGATAATAAAACATTTCTGCTAAAACTAAATAAAGCAAAAGTGAAACTAATGGCAGGGCTTTGCAAAGCATAGTACCCCCCACAGATAAAAAGCAGGGAATGTAGTATATAATGCTGAGGTGCATGGTGTAAGAGTTAACCTTTTTGACAAAGCCCTTAGGTATGGCTGATTGGTATTTGTCATTCCTAATTCCTTTTATATACTTTTTTTTTTTCCTGGAAGAAATCTTGCACATGTATAGGACACCCCTGCATGCAGCGTTCTAGATGTCAGTTAGGCTTTGCAAATTACATGCACACGTGCAAAATTTCCAAGACAATCGTGGAGTGGAGGCTATCTGCCTATTAATATGTGGGTTTAGGTATAGAGGCAGTCACACAAGGTAGCTATAATCAGTGTCCCAATGCCTGAGGTCAAGAGCCAATAGCAAGAGAGCCCTGATTTCTAGATAAAGGCTACAATAAAATGTTATTGCATACAATAGTTTAAGGGGTGGCCCCAGACTTCTCCTCCCTTAGCCATTTCTTGCTCTTCTGGGGCTAGTGCCAAACTCTATAAACAATAGATTTTTTTAAGTCACCTTTTAAATAGGAAATAGAAGGAAGAATTTTTGCATGGTGACATGGAAGTAGTTTAAAAATAGTGTTTTTTCTGAATGTTGGTAGATCACGGTTTGTTACAATGAAAGCTTGAGCTGAAGATATTAAAGAAAATAACCGTTAAGCTGTCCAAAAATTATGCACACTTAATATATTGTGCACACCTAATACTTGTATTAAATCCTCTCCTGTTTAAAGTACTGGAATCATTTCTATCTCTTGCATTTTATTCTTGTTGGATGAAGTATTTGGAATGCAAACTGGTTGCAAGTCTATTTACTCAAAGATATAAATTTGGTATTGGTTACCTAACCTGGTTGTGAAAGAAGAGACAATTCTATCACTGTGTAATGGAACATTAGCAATTCTTGGCTTGCAGTGGAAAAAAAAATCAGCTACTGAAATTATTACCTGAGGTCACTTAGAATGAAATACCTATTAAAGCCAAAGTTTTGGTGAGCTATGTGATTTCTTCAATAGAATTTTATGATAGGAATATAAATATAATAATTGTGGGGCAGGCTAGCTCCTCTGACTGGACTGAAATGTGTAGAGAAAGAAAACAACAGCTCAGGGTTTTAAATACTTTGCTCAAGGCAAGTCAGAGGCCCAGAAAGCATCCATGACTACTCCCCACAGTCTTTTATATCTTGTAGCTGCAGGGCTGCTGTTGGCAAAAAAAAAAAAAAAAAAGAAAAAGAAAGAAAAGGTGCACAGTGTCAGATCTTGTTTATTGCTGAATCACAGCCTCACCAGGTCTCCTCTGTAAAAGTTACGGCATTGACTGGGAAAGACTGAGAACCTGGAAAATTCAGATGGAAATATTAGGTGGATATAGATTAATGTTACTATACTGATTGTCCAAATCCAATGAAACCTCCTTGCTAGTAGAAGCCCATTATCCCTGTTGTAAAAGGTCAGTTTTTCCTGACTTGGGGAACTAACTTGCCTGAGGTAACTCATGTATAAGGAATGCCATTTTTCCTCATTGCTTGTCCTTGCCACTTTACTGCTCTCAGACCTAGAGTTAGAATCAGCTCCCAGGGTGTTAGAAGAGGCCAAAGGGTGAACCAGGAGGAAAAGGCTAAAACATGGGGAAAATGTCGTGGTTTTTTAAAAAAATTTTATCAGTTGAAACCTGGGGAATATGTGTGGCAATAGACTTGAAGGGAGTTTCACCAGATGAGAAAGATCATAAACACATTGGTTGAAATTAACCAATATGTGTGCACCCACTAGAATCTGCATCTAATGTGCTTTCCCAAGCAGCTCAGAGTGATTCTAACTGTCTACTGGATTGGTTGCCTAAAACCTGGACTCAATAATGGCTCACACAAAATGAAGGTGAGATGCAAGGAATCTTTGGTATGTGGTAAAATCTGCAACTTGGGGGCATACGAACAGAGGAGTGATTTATCATCTGATTCACTTTACTTTTAATCATGTCTCCTACGGGAGTCCAAAAGGTATTTATTTCAATGAGGCATTTAGCAATACATTGATGAAGCTGTCCTATCTTGGACAGAAATGATACTGCCCTTGAAATGGGTTCTATGCTTAAGTGGGAATGATGGAATCCTGGAGTGAGAGAGGTCAAATGACAGAACTTATTACCAGGTATAGGGTGGACATGATTATAATAGGCATCAACAGTAAAGTAGTACAAATATGGCTTACCCATTTTCTAGGAGTGTGTATTTATTGTCACTTTATGAATAAAATAGATGTCCAGCCAACTTAACTCATATTACATTGTACAACTGAAGAAATGACCCAGGTATGACAAATGAGAGCCTGGCTTTAATTATGACAATGGAGTGTCATAGCCACTTACCAAGAGTTACCCAGAGTTAAGTTGTAGGGATAGTGATTTTTATGTTATCCCCATTTCACTTGCTTCTTTCACGGAGAAGAGGTTGGCTCTAGTTTGGAGAATGGCAGATCTAAGTTTAATCAAGTGGTGACTTCAGTTGCCACGGTTGTAGACAATGTGGTCTTTATTGAAAAAAATCAGCTGAGCTGTGACATCTTGATTTCAGCTATTAACCTAGAAATGGTTATAAAATACCTTTTTGTTTTATCTCAATAAGCAAAGACACCAAACTGGTTTGCTTTCACCTTAATGAACATTTCTCCTGGTGACATCATGCATTCCTTCCAGGGGCCTTGACTGTTTCACCACGCTAGAAGATGTCACACAGGTCTACCATTTAATGACATCGAGTGACTGAAATTGGAGAGCTATGAATAGGTGATATCCTAGCCAACTTTGTAATTTACAGACACGCTGAAAGGTAGGAGAAAACACCTCATGGAAATTCAGGATCTACCATCTTTTTCATATTTCTGAAAATTCGGTGAGACATGTCTGAATATCCCTTCCAAAGAAACAGGCCCACTTCTTGGTGGGCTTCTGGATGTTTGAAAGCAAAAATATACTAATTTTGGATATGCTATTACAATATTTTTACCAAGTAATTGCTAAAGCTGTGAATTTCGTTTGTTCCAGAAGAAGAGTAGACTCTCTAGCTCATGCAGGCTACACTGCAAGCTGTTCCCTATGCCACTTGGTCATAATGATGCAGCAAATTCAATGGTGTCTAAAGTGGTTGAAGCAAATGGCCTTGTAGTTTGGAAAATCTTGCAAGTCTGATAGGAGATTAATAATGTAGACCTTTTGGGTATTGAAACAAAATCAGGTTTTTTTCCTGATATTGATTATTAATATCCTTTTGTGAAAAAGAGTCTACTTTGCTAATAGATGCTAAGAGAGGCCAAACACTTGACCATCGGACCCCCAAGTGGCCATGCAACCATAGCTATCATTCTTAAAATGAACTAACCATAAAGTTGAGCTTGGGCAACAAAAAACCTATATGAAATAAAAATGGTATATATAAGATTGGCTCAGTGCTCAAAATTGTTGTTTGAACAATTGTTTACCCTACCCATGGATTATGTGTTTGTGCATTGCCACTTCTTTAACCTATGCTTATTCCCCAGAAAAGCTATAGAGATGAGAAATCTTCCAGGTGGGCAGATCACTGAGTAGTGCATGTGCTTGTTCACTTTGCTTGGAAATGAAGGTTGCCAGAAATATGAATACAATTTGGAAGACTGGTAATAAGGAGATCTAGGAAAGAGGTATGTGGAAGGACCTTTTAGAACTGGTAGAGTCCATGTGGATATCAATGTCCCATAATTCTCTTCAGAAGCCATTCCCAGCTGAAGAACCTCTCAATAATTGTGTGAATACAATGACTCATTATAAGAATGTCAATAAGTTACTTTCAATAGCCACTTCCCCTCGCTTGCTCAGTAGATTCATGAATTAAAAATTAACAACAGCAAGAATATAGGTTAAAACATAGATTCGACAACATGGCTTATTTGGTTCAGTTCAATATCAGTATCCATGTCAGTATCAATATCCAAGCTGCCAATCGCAGAGACAAATGCTGACACTCTCACACATCACCATTCAGTAGGGGGACCAGCCATCTATCGGATGACAGGTAATGTCACTGGACCCCTTCCATTATGGAAAGGGCAAACATTTATCCAAATTGGAATAGACAATTTTGGATATGGATTTGCCTTTTTTGTGGCCATGCCTCTGTATCTGTTGACTTATTTAATGGGACATTATCAGAGTGACCCACACAATACTGTTTTGGGGAAATGCATTCATTTATGATACAAAGGTTGAAAAAAATGGACTCAAGTCAATAGGATTCACTTGTGTTATCATATACCACAAGCTGCCTGAAGCAACTGGCTTTTTAAAACAGTATAATGTACTATTGAAGACTCAGTTATAGCATCACTTGGGAGAAGACACCATGGGGGGATGAGGGCACAGTGTTCCAGAATAAGAAATGTGATCTGAATTAGTGACCAATACATGGTACATTTTTATTGTTAAATGTCATGTGGGAATTACCTTAAGCTATCCCAGAGGTCATTGAATACAAAGAGGCTCACAGACTAAACTAAGATGCCCAAATCTTACATGACTAACTCAATTTAAAACACATGACAAGGGTGCATGGGTGGCTCAGTCAGTTGAGCCTCTGACTCTTGATTTTGGCTCAGGTCATGTTCCCAGTGTCGTGGGATCAAGCCCCACATCTGGCTTCACACTCAGTGTGGAGCCTGCTCGGAATTCTCTTTCTTCTCTCTCTCTACCCATCTCCTATTCATGCTTTCTCTCACTCTCTCTCAAAATAAATAAATAAACTTAAAAAAGAACATGACAGAAAGTAAGGGGAAAGAGCTGAGGTCAATTAACACTATTCTTAAAATAAGGTGCAAGTGAGCTTAAGGTCTAAGGAAGGGTCTCTAATAGATAGAAGTACTCTGGGGCTAACTTACCCTACCCAAGAAGCACAGGGCCATGCTTAACCGGCAAAAGCTGTAGACCGCCAATTGTTGCACTAACAGCTATGTATTTTATTTGCATTTATGAGAGACAGGACACATTGGTTCAGGATGAGTTTCACAAATGTGTGGCTAATCCTCAACCCCATAAATTTGAGTACCTCATACGCTTTATATACTTTTAGTATGTCAGGAGTATTTTGTGCCTCAGGTACCTCATGTATATTTAGCATATTATGAATATTAGGTGGATTTTGGTCTTCCCATATCTTTATATCTATGTTCAGCACACAGAAGACATACTTGTTTATCGATATTTAACATGGCTAACATAGCTCATAGGTTACTAACTTTATAACACATCATCAGTTTTTTTGTGTGTGTCAGTAATAGCAGAATTGAATGATAAAAAACAATAGAACATATATAAATCATGCAAAGTATATGTCTGGAAACCAAGCTATGGAACTGAGAGAGGAGACATTTATATTTCATCTAGAGACGACTCAGAATATTTACCTTTCTATTCACATGACCTTGAGCTGCAATAGTTTCAAGATCTTTGCACTCAAAGGAAGACTGCTTCTCTTCCAAGAAGACACACACCAGTGATTCCTGTGAATTCTAAGATTACCATTGGCTAATTTGGTCTTCCCATGCCACTGAACCAATAGTTGGAGAAGTTAACTGCATTGGCTGGCACAACTGATCCTGATTATCAAGGAAAAATAGAGTTGTTTCTACACAGATAAGGAGATGTATATTGGAGCCTAGGAAATTCTATAGGATCACCTTTTTAGTCAAAATTTAAATGGAAGAGAAACTTAACAGAAACCCATGGGAGAGGGGAAGGAAAAAAAAAAGAGGTTAGAGTGGGAGAGAGCCAAAGCATAAGAGACTCTTAAAAACTGAGAACAAACTGAGGGTTGATGGAGGGTGGGAGGGAGGGAGGGTGGGTGATGGGTATTGAGGAGGGCACCTGTTGGGATGAGCACTGGGTGTTGTATGGAAACCAATTTGACAATAAATTTCATATATTGAAAAAATAAATAAATAAAAATAAATGGAAGACCATACCAACCCAGTAGAGGCAGAACCATCAACAATAAAGACCACTCAAGAACAAAGATTCCATTCCCTTATCCAGCAAAACAAACAAACAAACAAACAAACAAACACACCTGACCAATTTCAGTACTGGGAGAGGTACTCAAAAGTAAAGGTAATGGGATTAGGATAAAAGCTGTCATCAACAACATCTGTGATCTTGTGACCAGTTGCAGAATAAGGAATTCATAATCCTTCCTCTTTTCTTCCTTGCCCTGTTATGTATGTACTGACTTTCCTTTTTACCTCTTTCTTTTCCCTCTACAATTTTATATACACTATGATGTTTGTAATTTGGTCCTCCAGTTACAGACTATCAGGTTAGGATTAAGACTGGAGCTGAAGGATGATGACAGCAAGCTATGGCCGCAGTGACAAATACATTTGGGGAGAAATACAAATATTTCTATTTGTATAAAGAATGCTGGCGATATATATATTAGGCAGGTGCATATTGAACTCCCCCCCGCCCCCCGCCCTTTTTTAAAGTAGAAGTTGCAGGTCTTGAGTTGCCAAAGAGCGTATAGGATACAGTCAATTGGCACTCAGCATCCGCTCTCACATCCTTCTGGGTGTGGTCCTGTATTAGAGAAGCTGCAGGCCTAAAAAGGCATTTCCAACCCCCCTGTTGCTAGTAGTGTAGATGGAAATTAGGTAACACCATCAGATGTACCTTTTTGAAAGGCAAACTGAGGCAGAGGCCATGCTTATGCTGCTGTTTCAGTTAGCAAGTTCACTGAGACCTGAGTGCAAAGAGTAGCTGAGATGGGATAATTGCAGACTGAGCAGGAGTTTTCCTAATTCCCAGAGAACAATCACTCAGACGTGTTCTAGAACTTACTGTGATTACCTGCATTGGAGGTCCCCTTTTTCTGCTCCTTCAATTCTCCCTACAATTTTCCATCTACCTATTTTTTTTGTTTTGTTTTGTTTTGTTTTTGCCTAAATACCTAGGGTAAGTTTTATTTCTTGAGCTGTATCTCTGACTAGATATCGGTATTCAGTTGTGTCTACCTCCTTACCTACCCCTGGAACTGCATCAAGGACACCGGCTTCAGTGGTCATCTGTCTGTGTGATTGTGGGTTTCATGACTATCTCCTGTTTCATCACAAGATCCATGAAAGTAGAGACAACAGTTGTTTTGGTCAGAACTTAGCACAATGCTTCGCACTGTAAGCACAACCAGAAAAGGCAGACAGACAACAGTGAAAGTGGCGAAAACAGATTTTATTTAGAAACTATTGCAACCAGGGAAAAGAGAGCTCAATGTAGAAGTGGCTTCAACTGTGAACACAGCAAGGACGGGGTGGGGGAATTTATAGGGGGTGGATTTATAGCCAAGGAGTGAAGTGAGTTGTCAGTAATGGACAGTTAACTATGAGGAAATGTCAAGGGCAGGGGGAGTCTTGTTTAACAGAGTCAGGATTCATCCTTTCCACAGGCCAAGGTCATCACATATCAAATGTGGAAAATTCTCACAACATGACCTAGCAGGACACTTGCTACAAGTGGGCTAGGCAGGCTTGAAGCTGAGGCCTCATTGAAACGAGGGCTCAGAAGAAACTGTCTGAAGTTTAGTCAAGGAGAGAGACTATCACACGTAGTGGGACTTAAAAAACAACAACAACTTTGAATGCATAGATTTGAAACCATGTGTAAGCTGGTACAAAGTTTGTAGATTTTTTTCTTTTTTTTTTCAAGTTTTAAAAAAGTTAATTCCAGGATAGATAGAAAGTTAGCATACAGTGTTATATTAGTTTCAGGTGTACAAAACAGTGACTCAACAATTCCGTACGCTACTCCGTGCTCATCATGATGAGTGTACTCTTTAATCGGCATTGCCTAATTCACCCATTCCCCACCCACCAGTAATTTACCCACACCCATGTAGAGTATTTTGCCACAGACAGTGCTCCAGAACTAATGTGGGCAGATATTCCATATCTCTGGGGAATTTTGATACTGTCCCCCGTCATTATGCCAGTACCTCAATGTGACTTAAGATTGTCTTGAAGTCTAGCTCCAGGATCAGAGCTCTAAATGTATTCATTTTAAACATGATGTTAAGAATCTGAAAATGTACTAATTATTAATTTTCTATTCTACAGTTTCCTCCAGAAAGCTCCGAAGTATTTATTTTGGGTAACAACTTATTTGAGCAGAAATCACTTGACCCAAATTTTGATGATTTAATAGCTCATTGAAAGAACTAGCCTGAAGCAGATAACAAAATCTGTTGCAGATGCGCTAACTCCTATTCGCATCCATTGGTCTTTTGGTTTATGTGCTTTAATAATTTGAAAAACAAGAGGATAATCAGGAGCCAAGATAGATATGTGTGTCTCGAGGCAGAACTTAATTCAAAATTGTACAAAATATTTTGTCAGATGAACTCCTTAACCACATTTGTTATCAGTGGCACAAAATACATTGGATCAAGTTTTTGAATAATGTGCAAGTATGGTGTCACATTGATCCTAACAAACAAGCAGCTCAGGATCGCAACCAGAGCTCTGTTTCTATCACACTAGTTTTAGGTAAAAGATTGTAAGATGAATTCTTTCAAAATGGAGTATCTGAATGTATCTGCACTTTTCATCATTTTAAAATTTAATGAACTTAATATCGCTGACATGTTGGGGTCATCTTTGTAGTCTTCAATTATCTTTATTTGAATTTTGTCAATAATTTCTGAGAAGAAACCATTTTTTGGGCAAAGGCAATGAGTTCCTGCTTTTAATATACATCTATACACATAGAGAATGCTTTCTCATATTCTGAGGAAGAGTGTAGAGTTTCTGTCCTAGTTGATTGTACAACTTATTGCTTTGTTATCTTTTTTGTGTACTATTTTATATTTTTTATGGGGAAATCACTATTATTTACCCACACAGAAAAATAAAGAGAGCAATAAGAAGAACATTCATATACCCACCAACTACCCTTGTCTGATCTTAATATTATTCTACATTTACTTCAGGTCTTGCGTTTATTTAAAAAAAATATACAAATATAGTTGAAGCCTTTGTGTCTCTTATCTATCACACTAGTCCCTTTTACTTTCTCAAATATTTACTATGCTCACATGAATCAATAAACAGTATATAGTGTTGTTTTACATGTTTTAAATATAAACCTAAATTGTTTCAACGTCTATGAATCATTCTCTATCTTGCTTTTTTGTACTCAGTATCATGTTTGTGAAATGTACCTATATTGTTTTAACCCATTCATTCTCAATACAGTATAATATTTTATCATATAAATATATCATTTTACAAATAATATAATATGAGAATTTAACTTTTACGTTAGCAGGCTGATGAACATTTAAGTCATTTTACATTTTACATTTTAGGATCACAGAATCTTCACTGAACATACTTTTAATAGCTTATATATGAGAGTTCTTGATCATATATGTCTAGGATTTGAATTGCTAGATTGAACATTCAATTTTCATTTGTAGCTCTACCTGATATTACCAAATTGTTCTCCAAAGTGTTTGTACAAATTTTAATTATCACCAGTTATACATGAGAGTTCTCATTTCCACACCTTTGCTATTTCCTATTGTAAAACATGTAAATGTTTGTCTATTTTAGGAAAGGAAACAGCATTGTTCTGATCTGAATTTTCATTTCCCTGATTCTCCTGGTGTTTAAGCTTCTTTTCATTTATTTATTTTTTTATCCGTTTGGAAATTTGGTTAATTTTTCCCTTATCAGTTCAAGTCCTCTATATATGCTAAATAGTAATTGTTAGCTTGTTATATTGTCTGCAATCATTTTAAAATTTATTTTTCTTAATACAAGACTACAGCTTTTTCTCTGAGTTTCACCATCTCTCTCAACTTTTCGTGTGTAAGTTTAACATTCAGCTCTAGAATTTAGTTCTGATTCAACTGATGTAACTTCTTTGATCCATAAATTATTTGGGATGTCTCCAGGATTTGTTTATTTGTTTTATAGATATATATCTTTAATTACTTATTCCTAATTATTTTCATTTAAGTTGAGAATATGACCTGAAAATATCCATTCTTTGGTATTATGATTTGTTTTATGGCTTAGTAGAATTTGGTCATTGCTTGAAACGAGTGTTTTTTCCCTAATTGTTATTTATGGAATTCTATGAAACATTAGATTGAGCTAAGATTACCTCATTTTATCTTTTCAACTTTTTGTTTTTACCTGCTTGTTTGATGAATTATTGAGGTACATTTTTAAATGATTGTGCATGTGGCAATTTGTCAATTGTGTCATGTGTTGACTCTATGTTATTAAATGGGTAGATTTTAAACTAGTTCTATGTTTTTGTTAAGTTATTCCTAGTATAAATATGTCTGACCCATTTCATTTCTCAGAGGGACATTTCACTTTATTGCCTTAGACTCTATTTTTTTGTTATCATGGTTACACTAACTTTATTTAGGCTGATATTTTCTTGTTGTGGTTTTTTTTTCCCCCTTATTTTTAGCCTCTGTCCTTATCCTTAAACTGTCTCTTAAGAGGAAGTTCCCTCCCGCAACCGATTTGGAAGATGCATATTCTATTTTTATTTTTTTAAAAAGTGGTTTCCTGACAATCACAGCAAGCCTGTTTGAGTTAAAGTCCAAATGAATCAATGGTTTCTTATTTCTCCTGAATAATGAGAGGACTTTCAAACATGTTACCGTCCTTCATCCGTGCCTATTTACATATGCTGGGAGCTCACATATGCATACATCTGAAAAAAGACTTTTCTATTAAACAGGGGCTTCAAAACAACACCAAGAAAATCATCTAGATTATATAAGTCTCATTAAATGAACTGTTTAAAAGTAAAGCAATGAACAAAGAACATCCAGTATTTCTTAGGAAGGAAAATAAAGTATTATTAGAAGTATGTTTCATGTTGCTGAAGATTCTTTCATAAACATGTTATTTAAAGTCATTAGAATTATGTTCTTAGCACAGAAGACGTTTTTAGCACAGAAGATATTTTAATGATTTGTGCTAATATATTGTTTGGAGAATCTCTAAATAACACTGCTAGTTTTTTGTTGTTGTTGTTTTGTTTTCTTTGTTTGTTTGTTTTTTTGTTTGATATGCAGTAGCATTTACACTAAGGAGCATTTTTTTTTTATAACTGTTTAGGAAAGACTTCTGTTCCCTGACGTGCTTCCTCTTCACTGAAGAATACCCAAGATAACAAGTTTTCTTTCTTTTTTTTTTTTTTACGTTTTTTAACGTTATTTTATTTTATTTTTTGAGGGACAGGGGCAGAGCACGAGCGGGAGAGGGGCAGAGAGAAAGGGAGACACAGAATCCAAAGCGGGCTCCAGGTTCGGAGCTCTCAGCACAGAACCCAATACAGGCTCGAACCCATGGACTGTGAGATCAAGACCTGAGCCGAAGTCGGACACTCAGAGCCTGGAGCCACTCACACACCCTGCAAGCTTTCTTTAAGAAGCAATGTGCATTTTCCACCTTGGGGTGGGTTTTAATTTTTTTTTTTTAGTTACAGAAAATATTTTCTGAGAATTTTATTCTTGAGTTGAGTTTTTCATTTGATAAGCAAACAAAAACGACATCTTTATTTTTAGACGAATTATCCCTTATGAAAATATAAAACTTTCAGACAATCGAAAAAAAAAATGAGTGTGTCTTTTATTAGGCTACAACTTAAACATAATCTTCCTCTATTAGTGAGCCAATTGCACAATTTGAACCTCTGGCTTTTTGTTTATGTTAAGTTATATCAAATGAAGTTGCTCAAAATGAGTATATCACAACTAGTAAGTATAAAAATACTGTTAGTGATTTACAAAAACGTAGAAGTTATCAACGAATTTGCTTTATTTGAACAGTTTTTGGTTTTCAAATTTCCCCCACTCCTTTTAATAAAGGAAAGAAAAGAAATCTAAGTTTCAGTCATTAATCCACATAATAATATCCTAAAATCATTTCACTCTGAGTTGTAGAACTTTGATCCCTTTGATTTGTTCTGCTTGAGGAATGTCATATTCCATGCTGCGAATGGAAGTTCCCTTTAACCACATGAGAACTAGGAGAAAGTCAAGGTTTGAACCCAAGTCAGCTAATACACAATGGCTGGGATGATGGTCATTACCTACAACAAGGAAGGCAGCAAGTAAGTTCCAGACATTTACAATGATGCATCAGAACTCAAAACACATTTAAAAACAAAAACAAAAACAAACAAGAACCAAAAAAAAAAAAAAATCAACTGGTGATCCATTTGAGGGTTTATGTAATTAGGCTAAAGCTTTCCAGTCACATATTACAAATGAAATGTTTTAAGCAAAGTCAAAAAAGAAAGAAAAAAACACTTTGAAAAGCAACCCTAGACACAGAATAGTTTTTTCTAAGGAACAGATGTAACTTGGAAAGATACCAACTTCGTCATCCTAGATGACAAATCTTCTGGTGGCATCAATGGAGTGCCATTTGGCTAGTCAGCCCTGGGTGAAGAATATCCGGAGGTTCTATGTTGAGCCACTAAGGATGCTCCATTAAGTCATTTAAGCCAAACTTCCAAGCGAGTGATCTCCAGAATCTCAATTTAACTGTATCTTTTAGCGGTTTAAGGGAAATCTCTGGCAAAGCTAAAACTGCTTCTGCTAGGGGACCTATTAGTATTCTCCACAGTGCTACTCAAACTCACTGCCTTTTCCTAGAAGCACATGAAAGAAACTCAGATCGAGTATACTGTATTCCCCTCACCAAAGCCACCTTGGAGAGAACGTGCCCCGAGATCCGGAGACGTGGACTCTATTAAGAGCTCAGCCACAGAGTTACTTTGATTGAGTAACTTAACCTTTGTCCTCATCTAAGTGCCACTCCTGGCCTGTGTTGCAGGGACATTTTGAGAAGAAGTTCATGTGTATGAACTTTTCGCTGGGTGTCGGTATTAGAGAGACATCGTCAGGACAAAACTGAGTAGCCGCCTAAGAAATGAATGAAGAAAACAGAAAAAATGATGCCCATTTTTCTTTTAAAGTAAATTACGAAGAAGCTGTACCTTTGTTTTTCATGATACTAAGAATGTGCGATTTTACGGTTTTATCTCCTATCAGTGTCATTTTACATGAACTGACTTAGTGTTACTTATCTTGTTTTTCAAAGTTATCGGATGACAATCAGAATAATTTCTCTTAATCTGAGAGATGTTAAAAGAAAAACTGGTTGGCAAAAGGACTTTGACATTCATGCCTGTGCCAAATACTGTCTGGTTCAGTTTCTGGTGGAATGATTGAAATGAAGAGACCAGCCTTCTTGCCTGTGATTTTTCTGTGAATAATAGCACAGATTTGAGATGGCTATGAAAATGTCATGTATTAATTTGTAAATAACTTCCTCTATGTAATTGCAATACATATTAATTGTGGAAAATCTAAGAAGACACATGAAAAATAAAATAAAAATTACTCATATATTCTCATCGCCCAGAGCTACCAAATGTCACCATTTTCATATCTGTACGTGTATTCTTCTTTAAAAAAATAAAATCCGGATAATCCGATCTAAACAGATCTGAATCCTACTTAAGCAATTTATATTTATAAATTTACTTTTTGAATATACTATTCCATCTTATTGAGGCACTAACCTTTATTTAACCAGTGGTCCAATGAAGAAGGATACTCAGATTAATTTTTTTTCAGTAATATATTTAAAGTAACATGAACATCTTCGTGCTTGTACACTTTGAATAATTGGGAAAATTAGGCAAAGGTCTGAATACGTTTAAGCTTTTATTTCATATAATCACCTTCTTTCAATAGTTTGTACCAAGTTACAGACTTACCTGCAGTGTATAAAGACCCCCGTTTTATACTAGCCCCGCTAACACATTGCTAATGTAACAAGGTTGGAGCCATTGCTGATGTCTTCTTGGTAAAATCATAAAACAGACTCCAACCAGATGTTGAAATAACACCTGGCTATTAACAACAGTTAAACAAATTGAAGAAGCATCTTTAAATTCAATCCTGAAAGCTCTTCCTCAACATTTGAAAAGCTTGAGGCAACAGAAGAAGAAAGAATGCATTAATTTGAACCTAGGGGTCCATATGCTGTCTACAAATCAGACCCATTAGCTTTGCTTACCTTATGGTTTGGCTATCACGTGGAAACCATCTTTGCTGCCAAGGAGAGATAAAAGTGTACATTAAAAATACATTGCACCTTATCTCACGGAAGCGGGTGAAGAGGCTTTCATTCTTTAAGCAGACTGACTCTGCCTTTTTGTCGCATGTGTTTAACAAGAACTCAACATAAATGCTAGCAACATGCAATCTGAGCATGCTGTTCCAGGAGCAGTGTCTGCCATCTGCTTGGGCTAAATGGAACTGCCCAGCCTTTGCCTCCCTGCCCTTGAAACTCGACTATTGGAATTTAATTACATGATTGTATGATTAAATCAAAGAGATTGAAAGGTTAAAGCTAACGTCCCTAGAGGTGAAGCAGGCCCCAGGCTTCTGAAACAGCTGGCATGGGGGAGAAAGGTCCCTCCTGGCATGTCAGAGAAGGAAAGGTAATGAGCTTTTCTGGGGGTGACACTGATTTTGTTTTATTAGATGTGGTGCTGATTGGGAAGGAATTTTAAGTTACGAGGTCCAGAAAATGACTTTGAAAGCTTTCTTCTTTTCTTTTTCTTAAGTCAAAGTACTCAAGAATTTTTATCCCCCTTGATTTAGCCCTTCGATTCCTTTGGCTCTTTAGAGTAATTTTGAAAGTCTGGAACATATTGTCTGAAAGTGAAGGAATTAGGAAGGCAAAAGAGAATCTGGGACTTATTTCCAATAGGTGTGTTGCCTCAAACTTACCTCCAACAAATCAGTGTTATGCTGGTGTCAGCATCAAGATAGATATTTTCTGATGGACTTTGGCCTTGCGAGTCCTTTTGGAAGACCCATCAGATATCAGCCAATGAGGGGAGTTAATCAGTTGCAAACAATCACCTGAATTTTACGCATACTGCGCACTGAGCATAGCAGGAGGTGATACAGCCCAGACTCAGGATAATAAGATTTGTAGTGGGGAGCAGAACCTGTCTCTATCACTTACTGGCATTAGAAAATTACTTAACCTGTACTTGATTCAATTTTCTCATCTGGGAAATGGACTAATAATGACACCTACCTTGTGGAATTGTTAATCAGGATTAAACTGGCTAGTTACTGCCAGGTACCTGGAATGGGGCCATTATAAAGATGAGTTCTTACGGCTGTTAGATCAAATGAGGGGGGTATCCGATTTCTCTTTCATTTGATTTTTCACATACTTGGAAAGTATTCCTTTCAGAGAGGTCTACACGTGCTACTTCTATGTTTCTTTGACAAATTCCTCTGGGCATGCGGAGTGTGCCGTGAGAATTATCACATAGATTGATGACAGTATCATATGGCCTGATGGCTGCAACTGTAGAGTTTGCGGCATGATTTGGTGACGAAAATTATTCTGGCGGGGAGAAGAGTAATAGAAATGGAGGCTGTGTTACTCAGAGGACTTTCAAATCGTCAGTAGCAAAGTCCATCTCTCATCCCACCTTGTACTTCCCTTAGTTTAGCTTCCTTGCATCCTGTCATCTTGAAGCATTCTACATTGGTTACTTTTGTTTATGAAAAGCTTATCCATCAAGGATAGGACAAAGTGTTGCTTGCACCTGGAAAGCAGTGATATTACCAAATCAACAGTTACTTGCACAGATTTATGAGAGAGACAATGTCTGGCCTGCAAATCAGCTCTTACTAGTGACTGCAGAGATCAGAGGAAAGGTAGACTTTAAATGCAGAATGACACGAGCATGGTGGGAGTGGGTAAAAATTTTCCACTAGTGAGTATGGTGAATATTTGAAACAGTGTGTATTCCTTTGTCCTATATGTTTTGTTCCTATAATTATAACAATACTTGTCTACATTTCCACACCTGGAAAGGAATGACACCTGGTTTGTGCTTAGCTCTTGGCAATCTCAAAGCCCTTATTCTTGACCAGGATGCCATATTGTACTGTGTAGAGCAATACAAGTGCCATAATAATAATTACCCAACCTTTATGGAACTTTTCTATGGACTGGGCTCTTCTAAAGAACTTTAAAGTGCATCCTCATATCAAAAACACAATGATAATTAGCTCTACTTTACAGATGAAGAAAATAAAGTTTGGCATCTAATGAGGCCAGACTTATATTCAGGTCCTGCAAGTCAAATCCCATCCTTTTCTTAATTGTATCATATTAAAATATAAGTTTAGTCTAGAGTTTGGGAGTAAAACAAATAGCTACATATGTGAAGCATTAGGAAACAATAAAAAACGATGAAAAGAGTTTGTGTGTAAGGATGTGGAAACCCAAGTTCATGGCTCTGATCTGCCACAACTCTCTGTATCAACTTGGATAAACCAGTTAAACATTCCATACAATGAGAGAATTTGATGAATTACTATTGCACATCCTTCCAGATGACCACTCTGAATATAAGCACCAGATTATTGATACATATCATAAAAATAAAGGTGATTAAAAGGAGAGAGACCTCATTCTGAAAAGTATGGACTACATCTGATGTTCTCACTTTATTCATTTTCTTTCACTTGTCTTTCCTTTTTTAAAATGTTTATTTATTTTTGAGAGTGAGAGAGAGAGAGACAGAGCATGAGCAGGGGAGGGGCAGAAAGAGAAGTAGACACAGAAACCAAAGCAGTCTCCAGGCTCTGAGCTTTCAGCACAGAGCCTGATGCGGGGCTTGAACCCACCACCAGAGAGATCATGCCTTGTACCAAAGTCAGACATCCAACTGACTAAGGTATCCAGGTGCCTCTAGTTTTCTTTCACTTCTCAACGCATTTTTGCAATAGGTTTCTTTTATCCCAAACATAGAAGTACTTTGACAATGGTCTCCAATGACTTTCCATTTCTTATTTTTAGTTGTTTTAACTATTATTATATTAGTTAAAGAATCTTTTTGTGCCATGAAATTTGATTCATTGAGACTCTGATGAAAGCTATAAGATCTTTCACTAGAAAAGTATGCTAATGCATAAAAACACATTTCTACATGTGGTCTCAAGTGACCCACAGTGCCAAATACTGCATTCTGTTCAAGAAGAGGAGGTCTAAGGAAAATCCTGTGAATTTGTCAAGGACTTTGTAACTCTCAGCTGTTAAAGGTTGGACAAAACTCAGAAATGATTGTAGAGGGAAGAATTTGAATCAATGAATCCACTGGAAGTTTGTGGAATTTCTTTTTGAAAAAAGGGCTATATAAAGAAACAGCGTTAATCCTGGGAGCATTAGAAATGATCTTATTTAAAGTCTTTCTTTTATAAATCAGGCAAATTATCTGTAAGAATGGAAAGCAAACTTTGACATTATAAAATTACTTGACTAGATTCTCTTTATTTCTCCCCTTCCCCCAGCCCCAACCTAGGGCCAAGGGCAAAGGAAGTTGTCAACATCAGAGATATGTTACAAATTATTTCTTTTTGAGTATGTATGTGGGATTTCCATTTCTTTCCATTTTCATTTCCCAATGAGAAGGGTCTTACAATCTGTTTTGGCTTGAATTTCATGCTACTGTCTATCCATGAGCTTGTAGGGGTAATGGAGAACAGAACTAAGTGGCATCTTGCTGTGCACAGAGGAGAAAGAAACGATAAGATAATTAGATAAGCAAAGTGATAAATAGCTTGGGTGACAAACACATGCTGACTACTGCTCTTTTCTCCTGATTTGAATCAGAGGTGACATCCCCTGCTACTTCCTTTTACCATTTTTCTACCAGTGCCAAGGATGGGCAGTATAAAGTGAACCCATATGAATGTTGCTTTAGCCACTGAATGAATGACTATGAGCAAGTTGCGTAATGACTCCAGACCTCATTTCCTCATCATCTGCAAGTTTGGTGACAGGTTAATTTTTGTGTGTGTGTGTGTGTGAAGATCCTAGTGAAATTTCTAGCACAAACAAACAAAAAATCAAAAAGAAAAACAAAAAAAAAGTAAAGGAAAATAGTTATACAAAATCATAATGAGCATTCAGTTTTCCATTTTGAAAAAAAAAAGGGAAAAATATATTCTCTAGGTGTCCTCCACCAGTGCTATATGAGAAGTTCATGTTTACATGACTGTGTATATATGTACATATAGGCTCTCTCTCTATATAGATACATCTATCTGTATCTATATTTCTCTATAGCTATCTCTACATCTATCTATTTATCTAGAGATTTATTGTAAGGTATTGGCTTCCACGGTTATGAAAGCTCTAAAGGCCCAAGATCTACTGTCGACAAGCTGGAGATCCAGGAGATCCAATGGTGTAGATCCAGTTCAAGTCAAAAGACATGAGAACCAGGAGAGCTGATGGGGTAAGTTCCAGTTGACATGCCAGCAGATTTGAGGCCCAACAAGAGCCAGTGTTTCAGCTCAAGTCTGAAGACAAAAAAACAACCAATGCCCCAGCCCGACATTAAGACAAAAGGAGCTGAGTCTTTTGGTTGTATTATCAATTGATTGGACGAGGTCTACACACATTCAGGCAAATAATCTACTCTACTCAGTTAACCTCCTTCAGAAACACCTCATAGATATATTCAGAATAATGTGTGGCCAAATGTCTAGGCACCCCATGGCTCAGTTAAGTTGACATGTTAAATTAATCATCACACCAGAGAATTGTAGATGCTCTGAATTTGAGGAAGATGGAATTTGGCTGACTCTGTATGAATTGTATGTTCCTTGTGACTTGTTTTTTTGTAATCAGAAGCCTGCTATAAGGAGAGACAGAGCAAACTGGAAAAGACTACAGTCCCAACACTCTGAGCAAACCATAATAGGTATGACCTATTCTTGAGTGTGAAGTCAGACACAGCCTACTGAGCTTTGCTGTCCCTAAATCTGATCACTATTGTCAATATGGGTCAAATTCCCTTGTCTAGCCCATTGGAGTTATAACAGTAAACACTCATCTTGAAACTCTACTTTGCCTTTCTTGAATAGGGACATAAGATCAAATCTCATAGACAAAATGGAATTTGATCATGAGAGGTACAATGTCCCAGGCAGGAAGTCTATCATAATGACTGTAAGGTTTCACCTGCATTCACCTGAACATTCTCCAATATCATCCCTAAACGTAATTATGCATATCTCCTTACCTTGCTTATGACCCATCTTTGCTTCCAACAGATCTTACAAGGGCTGTGCCAGCCATTTTGAAATCTGGCCACTCTCATGAAAAAAGTGGTACCTTGGTTTCCATGAACCAGTCAATTCTTAGTATAGTTTATGAGCATGACAGGAGACAGATGTCAACACCTAACACAAAAGCTGCTTTTGGTTTAATTTGGAAAACTGTCCACTGGACAATCGATCTCACAGAATCTACTTAGTGTGATTATCAAAGTATAATAAATTTCATTGAAGAAGAGCTTTGAATGCAGTTAAATGAACACCTTTGATACAAAATGTTTTCTAGTCTATTTTCTGTCACCAGTAATATCCAATGATCTCACTGCCTCTCTTTTCCTTATAGAGCCTTTACTTCAAAAAGTAGCAATTTTCTTTGTTTTCTTTCTTTTCTTGGCAAGCAGAGGAGTTGTGATATCCAGGGTACCAAGGCTTCAGCTCTGGTTTGTCATCTGGGGATGCTATCACATCTAATTTTTAAAGGGGAAGATTGCACTGGTGCCCACAGGCCATAGAAATGTCAAAACTACTAAAGAGTTTGATCCTCCCAATGGGTTGGGAAAGCTCTCTGAAAATCCCATGGATGTAACAAAAGAGCAGGAGAGAGAGAAGAGAGAAAGAGAAAGGGAAAAAGTAAAGCGGTATTTATTTCCCCTAAACTGATGCAGCAATCAACTTTGCAATTACCAAGATCCATTTCACTGGACTTTATAACTGGAAATGAAATGAGTGAGAAATGAGAATCTCTAATGAAGGCTCAGGTCCCCACCCATTGCGTTATCATCACATTCCACCAATTCCAACATTCACTCGCCAGCTTTGTAATTTGCAGCTTATTTTCTCACGGCTCGCCAAGCGATTCGCATTCATTGACATTATTGCCGTTTAACACGCAGACGAGTAGAAATATGGTTTCAGATCTGATGGGCTAGGCATTTTTTTTGTCTAGTTGAGTTTGTTTTGCTGCCTAAAACAAATGTCTCTGGAGCTCTGTTTAATTTAGCATGTCAAACTGCTTCCTTCAAAGGCGATTTGGAAATGCTTTATATATACGATAGACACAAAAAGCCAGAAAAAACGGAGCGGGGAGTGATGCTTAAATGAGCAACCATGAAAACACAAGCAGGGCTGTCTATCAGCGTGGATGCGATTTCCATTTCTGTTAGATGAACACTGTGCGCTCCGGAATTGAAACTGAAAAGAAGGGCACAAGGCATTTCACAATTATGAGCTATAAAGAAGACGTTTCTTACACAATTCCTTCGCCTCTTCTTTTAATTTTTTAATTGTTTTTAACTATAACCTAGCAGCGGCAACTCAGTATTTGTCTAGGGACCCAAGCAGACATTTTCCAGGGGTCTCTAGCTCTTAGGGAACTCACATGTTCTTGATACTAGATCCTTATCAGATGTATGATTTGCAATGATATTCTTTCATTCTTGGGGTGCCTTTTCACTCTCATGGTAATGGCTTTTGATGAAAAAACATTTTTAATTTTGATAAAGTCTACTCTATCTTTTTTTGCTTTCATACCACCTGATTACCAGGTCTCCCACAGTGCCTAGTGCCCAGTGCCCAGTGCATTCGGATATTTTAAAAATGTTCTTTAAAAATGAATCAGCCTTGGGGCTCCTGGGTGGCTCAGTGAGTTAAGCCTCTGACTTTTGCACAGGTCACGATCTCATGGTTGGTGGGTTTGAGCCCCACATCGGGTTCTCGGCTGTCTGCTCTGAGCTCATTTTGGATTCTCCATCACCCTCTATCTCTGCACAGCCACCCTCCCCCGCCCCTCCACGATCGCATGCACATGTGTGCTCTCTCTCTCTCAAAAATAAATAAACATTAAAAAAATGTAATCTGCCTGGGTTTTCCAAGAACGAATGGCATCTGATATTGAAATTACGGAAATATAAGCTGATGATTTCTCATCACTGTTTCCAAACTCTTGAAAAGTTATTGAGAGGAACAGTTTTTATAATTCAGGTGTGAGTTAAACCTGTCCTAAACTGTCATGAAGCTAGAGTTAGTCTTTTTGTTAATCCCACTTAGTGGGGAGATCTGTCCATTTTGCTTTTAGAAGTATTAATATGCTTAGTAATGAGATGCTATCCCAGACTCCACTAACTCTCATAATTGGCGTATATACTGAATTACTCTTTTTTTGCCCTGGGATCCCAATAAGCTTCATTTTTAAGGTGTACAATGTGATGGTTTAATACACAAATAAGTTGTGAAACGATTACCACAATCAAGTTGACATATCCATCACCAGACATAGTTTCCCGTGTGTGTGTGTGTGTGTGTGTGTGTGTGTGTGCGCGTGCGCGCGTGTGCGCGCATATGATGAGAATACTTGAGATCTCTCCTCTTAGTAAATTTCAGCTGAATTACTTTTTAAAAATCTAAGATATTCTGAATTTTGAAGAACTTCTGGAAGGGGTTATGAACCTGCAATGATACTAGCAGCTAACAAGGGTGTAATGCCTTTTAGTTTCTAATGGGTTTTCTTGTATTAACACACTTGAACCTTACCAAAGATGTTTATAGAGTGTGTTAGACCTATTTTACAAGTAAAAATACTGATGCTCAGAGAGATGAGGTCTGTTAATGAAAATCAGAGCAGGGTTGAAGGGGAGGCAGTGAGGATACATTTTATTTTTTTTTTAAAAGCTACTGCAATAAGGAAAAACAGACTGTAAGGTTATATTCCAAATCCAGCATGGACCAATGGGAATTACAGCCAAAAATTAAGGTGGGGTGTAAATGAATATGAAATTACTAGGAAGGAATCTTCAGGGTAACAGGAGATTCTGGATAAGCTGACTTGATAAGATTATTGCTGAAGGCAGGTCAGTGTGATCAGATACCAAGGGCCATAAATAGGGGATTTTGTTAGATATTGAGGGTGATAAGATATTGAGGGCTATTCGGAAGCCTTGCTAAAAGTGGATTCTACAAAGAAGAACATGGAACCCCAAAATTGAAGCCTAGCCAGAAAGAGAGCTTAAAAGAGCCTGAAAAATTTTGGTGAAGGATAGAGTCTTTGTCAAATACCTTTCCCAAAAGTGATTAAGTGTCAGAACTGAGAGGTTAGTTCTCATGGCTTCTGGCTCCAAATTCCAGTGGGCAACATAGTGTCTATTTCTCAAGTACATAGGACAAGATTTACTAAACAAATTCACCCATATGCAAAGTTTGGCCAAAACTGTGTCTATGTGATGCTAAAAAAAAGCAGGTGATTTATTGAGAGAGTGGGCAAGAGCAAGACTGAAGGAGAGAGAGAGAGAGAGTCAGTCTATACCAGACTCTCTCTGGACTTGACAGACAGTTGTAATTTTCTATTACTGAAGGCCTGGAGACCTGAAGCCAGGGAGTGGGGTTGATAGAACCAAGAAGATAAACAAGACTGTGGATGTAAGGTGCTCTACACCTCTCTTCCATGGGATACTTCTTAACAAATGTATAGAAGAGGCATATCAGCTGGATAAGATTTTAGGGGCAGAGAGAATTTTGGGACACTTTCCCCTGACTCTTTTCTATCTGTCAGCTCACATAGGCACTCTGACAGATTTAACTGGTTTTATTCCTGATTCATTAAAGGATGAAAATTCATACCAAGAGAAACACATGAAAATGTTTCCATCTCTATGCTTTAGTATTAATAATATTTTTTATATCCTTCTCTGAAAGCATAAGGACTCTGAATTTGAGATGGAGGAGGGAAGGGGCATCAAAGACCCCTGCCAACTGTTCTTAAAGTTTTGGGAGTTCTAGCTCACATACCTTCTTATAGGATGTTACTTGCTGACTGCGTGTCTTTGGAGAAGAGTTGTTAGCCTCTCTGAGCCTTCTTTTTTTCTTTTCCTCGGGGAAGCAATACATTTGGCCAGACTTTCAATATCTGTAAGGCTCTATCTTGCTGGCAAATAATTTGGAGGCTAAGAAGTCACTTTGTATACCTGCCAGCATTTGGGAGGAGGGTGCCATTGGGGGGGGTGGCCATAGTGAGTGAATAGTTAGTTGCTTACATAGTCCTGAGCTTATTTCTAATGAAGACTCCATTTGGAAGTTGTGAAGGTACTTTTTAAGTCAGGACACCCATGATTGTGTTTGACTTCATTCAACCAAACCAAGGTAGGCATTGACAATGAGCGGTACTCTGAATCATCCCCTGCCTCCTCTTCTTTCTACTTCTACGTATTCCTGAAGCAAAAAGTTGGAAAATTTACCACAATCCAGCATTTAGAAGATTTTTTCTTTTTTTTTTTAATGTTTATTTATTTTTGAGACAGAGAGAGACAGAGCATGAGCAGGGGAGGGGCAGAGAGAGGGAGACACAGAATCCGAAGCAGGCTCCAGGCTCCGAGCTGTCAGCACAGAGCCTGACGCGGGGCTCGAACTCACGGACTGTAAGATCATGACCGGAGCTGAAGTCAGATGCTTAACCGACGGAGCCACCCAGGCGCCCCTAGAAGAATTTTTTCTTTAAAAAAATGTTTACGATTCTTCCAAGTTACTAATTAGCTTAGCCCTCAAATACACGGATAGGTTGCCAGGGCAAGGAAGGGGGTGGAATGAAGTCTGAGTGAAACCTTTCTTATTTTGTTTGATTCAAGCAAAATAAGCAGTTTTCATAAGCACACCACCAATCTTTCCTATAAATCCCTTTCCTCTGGAATTCAGTTGAGATACAGGAGCCTGAAGGTGCCTCTATATAAGGACTGTACAATGCACATATTGCAGTGGCTCAAGTCAGCTATCTCCCACACACACCCTAGCTTTTTTAACAAAAACATCTTTACTACCAAGGTTAGGAGTATAAATTACCAGCTACAATCCTTTTTTTTTTTCTTTTTTTTTTTCCATAAAATAATTCTGCTGAAACTAATCCTGTCATATTAAGGTAGGTAGGTTAAGTAATGTTTAAGAAATTTCCCAGCTTCTATTACTTTTGGGGTGTCAAGATAGTAATTCTTACAAAAAAAAAAGCATGTCTTTTTTTTCCCCCTGCTTCTGTGGCTCTTATGATTCTATTATTTGTAGTGGCCCCACCACCCTGATGTAGACTCATTTCTTCTCTCCCTTGGGCTGTTAAAGCCAGGACAGGAAGCATTTTGTGACGGGCAGGATAGATTTCCAGAACTCCCTGGTGCTTCTAAATCTCCTGTTTTGGCTGGGGGAAATTGCCCAGCACAATTTGTAATATCAGACAGCAGTATAAGAAGAGGCTAAATGTCAGGGCTGGGGAAGCAGAATGATGAGGGATAAATGTGATTGCCCAAAGCAGGGCTGAAATGATCTCATTAATCTTCCATTTTACGGGCACTGGTTCCTAAGACAGACAGCAGGGACATGAATAGAAGAGGTGTGCTCTGGGCAGCTTATGGGACAAAACCTTCCCAGACTGGCCTAGTTGGAATGTTACATGGCCCGGCTAATGCCAACATATGAAGGATTCTGATGTTCCTGGTGCTGCCTCAACGATCTCATTAGAAGAATATAGATGGACATTCCTTGAATCTCTGTGGAAAACATTCACAGTTTGCAGGCCATTGGAGAATTTGGGGGGTTTTGTTTTTTAAACAAATCAACCTTGTTTTAGATCTTGATAATTAAGAATAACTTATGGTAGGGGCGCTGGGGTGGCTCGGTCAGTTAAGCATCCAACTTTTGATTTCGGCTCAGGTCATAATTTCGTGGCCCATGAGACTGAGCCCCGGATCAGGCTCTGTGCTGACATTGTGGAGCCTGCTTGGGGTACTCTCTTTCTCTCTGCCCCTTACCCCCTTTCTTTCTCAAATTAAGTCAATAAAAATAAAAATAAAAAGTTCTAAGAATAACTCATGGAAGCATGGTAATTTCTATCATTATTGTTGCTGATTACATCTGGACCCCAATGATTCAATGCCATAATTGCTATATCAAAGCCCATCTACATCTGAGTAAGCAATTTCCCATGAAATCAGGTTAGGTCACAATCAAATCATCATTTTACTTATCTCATGTCACTGGTTCTGAAGAGCCCATCCTAATCCTGGATTTACAAGTTGAATTGTTTATTTACATATTTATCGAAATAGGGTCCCGGACTAGGTGCTCTTGTAAGGTGATCAGCGTCTAGTGTGGAAGGACACTGCATGGAAAATTACAGTGAGATGCGACAGTTCCTATCCCAGAAGCAACAATGGAATGAACCATGGAAGAATGTGTGCTCATGTCTGCTAGGGAAGTGAAGAAAGTCTTCTTGGAGGAGGTGCCGTTGGCACTGATACTTGAAAAAGTGGAAGTTTGCCATATGTATAATTTAGGGGGAACTTTTCTAAGGAGAGGAAATATCACACAAATGATACATATAAATTGAGTATTCCGATAGATAGACTATTTCATCTGGAGTGCCTGGCTGGCTCAGTAAGTGGAGTGTGCAACTCTTGATCCCGGGTATGTGAGTTCAAGCCTCACGTTGGGTGTAGAGATGACTTAAACATACAAAATCTTGACTGTACTAACTTGTAAATAGCCCTGTTTCATAAAAATAATTTAATAATTGTGTTCTGTCATAACTGAAGACGTGTAAGTTCTTTCACATATTGTGCTTCTTCAAGTAAATAAATTACCCAATGATCAGATTCTCTGCGGTGCGAATTTTGTGATTAGTCATTATGAATATTATCTGAGAATATCTCATATCCCACACTGTAATATATAATTGATCTCTTTGCATGTGTATAATGCACTGAAAATTTCTCTTCATAACAATAATTCTGGTAAATTACAAAATTATGCAGTGATTGCTGACATACTGGGAAATATACGAATTATGCCATGTAGTTTTAGTGTCGTGGACTTTCAAATATATTTTCCCAGCTTTTTAAAAGAGAGGTTTTAGGTTTTGATAGTATTTGTGTACTACTAAACAGCAAAGACTACATCTTCCCACACTTGAGTTTTCCTGTGCATTCTGTACAGCAATTGCTCTGAGTATACACCTCTCAAATTATATTAGTGTTGTAGTCCTGTTTAGTAGAATAGCTGAACAACACAAATTATTTTCTAACTCTGTTAGGGAATCTGGTTTCATGTGATCAGTTGTGATCACAAATTTTTTCATAAACTTTTTCAACTTTCATTTTGAAATAATGTCAAATTTTAAAAAGTGGCAACAACAGTACAAAGAATTCACAGATGCCATCTCTCCAGCCTTTAAAAATGATAGCATATTTACATAACTACAGTTTTATAATAACCCAAACGAGGAAATTAACAATGACATAGTACTATTAGGTAATCAGTAGAACTGCACAAATTTTACCAATTGTCCAACCAATGTATTCTTTACTGGTCCAATATTTAATCCATAATCCCACATTGCAATCAGCCATCATGTGTCCTTAATCTCCTCCAAATTGGGAAGGATCTTTGTCTTTCATGACTCTATCCTTTTGAAGAGGATTGGACATTTACCTTGGAGAATGTCTCTCCTTTTGGGTTTGTATGATGTTTCCTCATGGTCAAATTCAAGTTTGCATTTTTGGCATGAGGACCAAAAAGGCATTATGCCCTTTTGACTGCATCATATCAGGAAGTACATCTTGCTGCTAAGTCTATTTACTGGTTTTGTTAATTTTTATAACTTTGGGGTACCTGGGGGGCTCAGTCAGTTAAGGATCCTGCTCTTGGTTTTGGCTCAGGTAAAGATCTCACAGTTAATGAGTTCAAGCCCTGTGTGGGGCTCTGCACTGCTTGGAATTGTCTCTCTCTCCCTCACTCTCTGCCTCTCTCTCTCTCTCTCTCTCTCTCTCTCTCTCTCAAAATAAATAAATAAAAAGTTTTAAAAAAATTAATCACTTTGAAGTTTGACTACAAGAGACCAAACTTGAGTTTATTCTTTTTTTATTGAAACTAGACCACCTTCAGTTCCCAACCTCACATTCAAACTTCAATTTTGGAAATAGTGTTGTTCAGATAAGGGTGTATGAGTTTTAGTTGGAAACAAGATTGTTATTATCTTTTTAATTCCATGATTTAGCTTAAGGAAACCAAAACACAGGTCTAAACTTTTTGTGTAACTTAAAGGAATCAGCATATGCAAGTTCAGTCTCTCTTATTAGACTCCTTTCCTATCTTGGCCAAAACCCACAAAGATAGCAGGACTCTACTATCCACTGTCTATACTTTACTAGAAATGGAGCAAAATGTATCACATATCTCCACCAAAAACCTTTTATCTATACTTGCAATTCTTCCATTTTCAATCCTTTAGTATAATAGTCAACAAAATACTTTTTTTCTTAACGAGTGATCTCTCGCTGACCCTAATTTCCCTTTTATCATTAAAAGATATTATAAGGTCAGTATATGTAAAGAAAAATAAGACCAACAGCCTAGTTCTTAGTGGCAGGAAGGCAGGAGAGATAAAAATTTTTTTAAAAGTCTAAGAGTCGCAGGAAAAATTACCAAGAGAGTTTAACTGCATTATGTCTTTGTTTGGGAAAGATTAGTGAAACGAGACTCATCTCTCTCCAGGTCAGAAATTCAGTTGGAATGGGAAGAATAGCCAACATCATGCAAATGGTATAGAGCCAAATATGGAGGAAAGGCCAACAGTATGCAACTGTTAAAGAGCCATATATGGAAGTCCGTGTGAAATTAAACTCTCCAGGTCCCTCATTATATAAAAGTTGTGCTACCAAGAGTGCCAACAGGTTAATATCCTACTTATGTGAACCTAAACAGAGTTGATGAGATTATTTTAGTAAGACTCTCTGACCACTCTAACCAACTAATCATGAAAAGCAAAGAATGCTGTTGCTATGTGATGATCCAAGTACTGTGTATTATCAAGTCAGAAAATATTAAAAATGTGTGGTCTTCATGTGTGGTTCAATGTGTTCATGGACTCAAACAGGATTTATCCCTGATGAAGCATAGTAAATATGCAGTTTGGAACATGAAAGCACAACTGTCTATAGTTTCTGTATTTTGGAAAAGCGCATGACATCAGAAGAGAGAGATCTCTTTTTTAGTAGGTCTAGGATTCAGATAATTTAGGTGGGAATCTCCACCTCACCACCACTGTATAGAATGGAGCTGGTCACCCATTCCCAACATCTGGTCCCCTACATTCCTCATCATACAGATCCTCGGGGGACAGAACGAAAGTGTTTGAGTCCAAGTGCTCTAGATTATCTAGAGATCTCAGCTGTTATCAGTGTTCTCTTTTAAGTTCAGTCAGTCTTAGTTTTTTACATCAACATCAACAGCAAATGTCCACTTGACAACAGACATTCATAACTACCCTATAGTCCATCTTTCCTGACAACACCATTCAATTATTAACCTGTCTTTTCTGAAAATGATGCCATAGAATTAAATTCATGAGCTGCTTTCCCTGCTGCATTTTTTTCATTTTTAAAGAGCAAAACAATCTCTGTAGTTATTTAATACTTCCAAAAAGGAGAACATTTTTTAGCTACTTCATGATTAACTATTGAAATATGTAAGCCTAGGAATTTAGCAGGTCTGCAAAAGCCAAACACCTTCTAAATCTGACTTCCATTTGAAAAATTAGAGGACCATTTAACTCTTATTATAACTGCCTGTTGCTTAAGAGATCAGACTGAATACCGAAGAGAAGTAAATAGATCCAATGAAAGGAATTTCTGTGGCTGGCTGCTTGGGTTTGTTCTGTGTAAAACACACCTTTTTATTTAAATTAGACAAATGGCAGTGTTTCCTGCCTAATGAGACTGCTTGGACTGTGGTTTGGAAATGTCACCTCCATTCTTTATCAGATAATCATAATTAGGCTGAATGAACCAACCAGGGAAGTGGGAAGCAAGTCAAAAAGTGTACTGAATGGAAACAGAAAAGACCTCCAACGGGCAGACCACCAGGAGGAAATCAGAAGGAAACATCTACAGAGCAAACACAGCCCTGGAAAAGTTGCTGGGCACCAAAGATGTGACTGCTGAATTATAGTTCACAGCAAGCTTGAATCTTGACTGTCCAGATGGTCTACCCAGTCCTTTTTTAATTGTGTTCACTCTCTCAAATCAGCCCCCAAAACACTTAACGTGTTTCTTTCTCTCTCTTTCACTGTGCATCAAAACAGTCCGTGATAGATTTAAAATGCATTAGTCCTTATACTTACTTGTGGTGTTTTTCTGCTCCAATTTTAGAAGTCTTTCAACAACATTGGTATTTATCTGCCTTGGAACCCATACACAGAAATCTTTTGAACCATAATTGTACCCCTTTGGATGCATTGTAGAATCCATATCAGACAGTAATAATTGCTATAAGGCCCATGTAAAATTCAGTTTTTACAGTTTCAGGACTGCTAAATGCCCTTTTCTTTCAGGAAGATTCCTGAAGAAAATTTCTAGATCTAACCAAGACCAGGACCTGAACTTTGATTAAATACAAAAGGCATGGTAGTTACCACAGGGATAGATGAGGTCAAGGCCAGGTTATTTTTCAAAATGGTGGAAAGACAGAAATAAGAGAACCATGTAAATAATTTGAAGGAAACATAGAAGTAAATTTTGGAAGCCTGGTGACTCAAGAAAATGGAAAGTAGCAAATAAATTTCAGATTAGTGACTTTCAGACATTGGAATAACACAAGTATATTACCAGACCTCATTCTCCATGAATTCTCATTCAGTAAGTCAAAGGTGGGGCACAAAGATCTGCATGTTTTAGATGTACAGATAATTCTGATTCACCTTGTCATCACCAAGAACACTTTTGAGGAACACTGTGCTAAGACATGATTGAACTCTTTTTTGTGGCAAGGGACATAAGCTCATCTCAATTTTATTTAAGCAAAAGTAGTAGGAACATATTGATTCAAGTGCTCAAAATGTTCAAGAGCAGATCCTTAAGGTTAAGATGAACGTGGCCCCAGGTGCTGACAAGAAATCATCTGGAAACTTTTTCTGTCTTCTGGCTTTGCTTTTATACTTGCTGGCTTCATTGTCAGGGAGGCTTTAACTGGGAATGGTTTTAATGTGGTACTAACAAATTTGGCTTAAATATACTGGCTTAGCAAACCTATTAGAGAAATGACTTCTATTTTAAATGAGTTCAACAAATTTACTTTGATTTAATTATATTGAATTAATTTATTGAATTAATTAAATTAATCTATGGAATTAATGTAGTCTACTGAAATAAGTCCAGTGGACAGGAGGACGGAACATGCTAATTAACTACCTTTGTCTTCTCCCGTGGGTTTTGGGATAGGGTTTTCACACACAAACCAAATGCACTGAAGATGAGTGAGGGTTAGAATGTGATACTGGATTTCCAAAGGAAACTGGATCCTACTCTCAGAAGAGAAAATGAATGCTGAGAAAGAATAAACAATGTTATATCCTCTACACATGCATTCAGATAAAGTAAACAGACTCCTGAACCTGAATTCAATGAGTCTAGGTAATGGCCAGCAACTCGGCGAAGAAAGTTAGCTTATGGAGTGGTGGTCCTTTATTCTAGAGTAAGGATGTATTTTCTTTGCACAGAATGTGTACTCTCTGCGTTGAAGAAGCAACTAGGAGTGTGTTCAACAGGTAATGGGAAAGCTGAATTCACAGAAATAACAGAGTTATTTGAGGGATTTTGATGGATGGGTGTAGAAATCTGAATGCAAATCTTCAGTAAGAGACTATCAAAGAACTTCGTTATAGAAAATGATCCCTTAGGCTGATTTACCTCTAATCAGAAGCTCTGAGAAAGTTCAAAGGTTTATTATTGGGTGATGGTTAGATTTAACTTCAATATAGCGTTCAGGACAATTAGGAGAAGATATACCAATTACATTTGATAAATAAAAAAGACCGTAACAATGTATGATCAAAAAGTTATATGTTGATGTGAAAGGTAATAGGTACATTGTTGGTTTGTTTATTAGCTGTCAATTTAAGGTCATTGACATTCAGCAGATGTAGCATGGTATTAAACTATAATATACATATGTACATATACACATTGTATGTATGTATACATATATACATAATACATGCAAAACATATATATGTATGTATATAAAGTATATATACTTTTTAAGATTTTAATAAAATAAGTATAACTTAAAATGTACCATTTTAACCATTTTAAGTGTACAGTTTGGTGGAATCAAATACATTCACAAAGTTGTACAACTATTATCACTCTCTGCAAAACTTTTTCACTATCACAAACTATAACTGTGTATCCACCAACAATTAACTCTATTCCTCCCTGGTAGCCATTGGAAACCACCGGTCAACTTTCTGCCTCTAAATATTTAATGACTTACATACTGCAGCTAACTTAAATAATATAATATTTGTCTTTGTTTTTAATTTTAAAATTTTGTTTTGTTTTCTTTTGTTGAGAGAGAGACAGAGCCAGAGACAGAGAGACAGAGCATGAACGGGGCAGGGGTAGAGAGAGAGGGAGACACAGAGTCTGAAGTAAGCTCCAGGCTCCAAGTTGTCAGCACCGAGCCTAAGGTGGGGCTTGAACTCACTCATGAACCTTGAGATTATGCCCTGAGCCCAAGTCAGACACTTAACCGACTGAGCCACCCAGGCGCCCTATGTATTGTTTTTTAATTAAACAGCAAAGTCTGCAAATGTATGGTTTTTAGTTGGTGAATATCTAACTTTTGTATTTCAGATTATAGCTGTCATCAGCATAAAAATCTTATAACTTATAAAATAATTTTATTTTAAAACAAGTGAGTGCTTGAGGCATCTGGGTGGCTAAGTCTTTTAAGTGTCCAGCTCTTGAATTTGGCTCAGGTCATGATCTCAGGGTTGATGAGCCTAGCAGCACAGAGCCTGCTTGGGATTTTCTCTCTCCCTCTCTCTCTTCCTCTCCTCTGCTTTCTCTCTCTCAAAACAAAACAAAACAAAACAAAACAAAACAAAACAAAACAAAACAACAAGTGAATGTTTGCAGCACTTATAACACAATTGAAAAGATATAGGAGCTCCTGGGTGGCTCAGTCAGTTGAGTGTCCGACTCTTGGTTTCGGCTCAGGTCACGATCTCATGGTTTCATGGGTTTGAGCTCCCCCACCCCCATTAGGCTCTGTGTTGGCAGTGTGGCGCCTGCTTGGGGTTCTCTCTCTCTGCCCCTCTCCTACTCACACTGTCTCTGTGTATCTCAAAAACAAATACATAAAACTTAAAAAACAAGAGGGGCACCTGGGTGGCTCAGTAGGTTGAGTATTTGACTTCAGCTCAGGTCATGATCTCACAGCTCATGGGTTCTAGCCCCATGTCGGGCTTTGTGCTGACAGCTCAGGGCCTGGAGTCTCCTTCGGATTCTGTGTCTCCCTCTCTCTCTTCCCCTCCTCCACTTGCACTCTGTCTGTCTCTCTCTCAAAAATAAATAAACATTAAAAAGATTTAAAAAAAAAGATACATCGAAGATTAACTTGCCCCCCCCAAACAAGGATGATATGCAAATTTGGGAAGCATTTATTTATTTATTTATTTATGAGAGAGAGAGAGAGAGAGAAAGGGAGAGAGAGAGAGAGAGAGCCAGAGCATGAGAGAATAAGTGGGGGGCTGGGAGAGAATCCCAAGCAGGTTCTCCACTGTCAGTGTAGAGCCTGACATGGGGCTCACACGCATGCACCATGATCATGACGCGAGTCAATGTTAGATGCTCAACCAATTGTGGCCCTAGTGTGCCATTATTTAGAATCCAAACAAACAGAAAATGAGTGAAATAAGTGAAGGTGGAAAGCCCAACCCTCTGCTGCGTTTCACATTGTTCCTCCAGTGTTTTTCATTGTGTGCGATACCTATAGTATTGAAATAAGTGTAAGTGGCATCTCGACCAACTTATTATTTCCATGGTTATACACACGTGTTTGTGTATTGTGAAAACATGTGACCAGTGCATGAAACAGGAGACAACCTTAGAATGATGCCTTGCTAAAAAACCAAAAACAGTGAGTTTGAAAACAAACAGAAAAAGTAGTAAGTGGATATGGCAAAAATTGTGAAGGTAATGACTGAAATTTTGATAATATATCATGTATTTAGGAAGAAGTGGTGGAAAATAAATCTATTACCAGGAAGAGAGATAGTCAATTAAGTTTGCATTTGTATGCATAGCAATGACAAAATAAAAGGTCATAACACATTACAAAGAGAGAACTAATGTAGTACTTATTAAATGCAATTGCATACAAGAGACGGATAAAAAGGAAGAATTTGACTGGAGTTTGAACCAAGACTTGAAAGAAGTGATAGAAATTTTTGCCTCATTGTTCCAGTGCTGTCAGATTCTCTTTCTGCCAAAATTAGCTTATAAAGAATGAAGAGATTTTCACATTGAGTCGTTTTAGCAGATGCACCTAGTTTTCTTGTTTATTGTCAATCCCAAACCCCAAATGTTACACTGAACATGTTAGCACTGCATTGTTCAGACGAAAGAAAAGTCGTTAGTTCTTAGCAGAGAATTACCTTTTTCTATTTCAACCCTGTTTTTATACGACATCTAAACCCTAGAGATGAATCGTAAAACTCAGCTCAAAATACTCAAAATTTTCTCTATACAATATTAAGTAGATACGTAATAGAAAGGTCCTCATAGATTATCTCCAAAAGTAACTCATGAATCAAATGGTTTATTTTTGGATATTTTGATACTTGGCCATTTTCTAAAACTTATATATGATGAGACTTGTTTATTTCATATCTTTTTTTTTTTCTGTTACAAAGCAAGAATCAACCTTGCTGAAAGTTGAAAAGTAGAAGGATGAAAGGTAGAGTATTTTGATAGGAAATGAAGTCATTCATTTTTAGGAAAACAATTTAAATATGCTAGTTCTTTATATCAGAAGGCCATATACTCATGATGCTATTGTCTTAAAGATTTGAGTTGAGAGCATTGCATAGAAATATTTGAATGTACTTCAAATGTGCACTTTTTAATTATCTTCCTATGAAATATAGGAGCGAGCAAACTAGAACACTACGTGGATAAGGACTTCACCTAAAACTTTTGGAGGACCTCTGTTCCACCACAATTTAAATCCATAGACAGTGCTTAAAGATTTAAATTTTTTGTAGATGACTGTTAATATATGCTTATTTGAATGAAAGTCATCTAAAATTTCTAACTTGAGCTTAAAAATAAAGACAAAATCTGGTAAGGAAAGGCTAGCTGCCTTTTGAAGTTAAAACTTATGTTTTGTAAGCACAAAATTAAAGGCATAAAATTTAAAACACTTTACAGTTTATATAAAAAATATAAAAGTATTTGGAGTTTATGGAAAAATATATTAAATCTGAGAATACAGCACTCTTTCTCTGGATTGCTTGGTCTTTTTCTTTCTCTTTTTCTCTCTCTTGCCATAACTATATCTATCAAAATATATCCTAAATCATTAAGTTTTATTGCACTTCCTAGATTGTGGAGTACTTCTGATTTTTGAATGCATTATCTTCATATTTAGGTATTACAAGGTCCAAGATTATTCTTATAGAAAAACAGGCTAATTTTAACCATTTATTTAATCTCCATTAAAGCCATCACAAATAATTTATTCAATATTTTTAAAAGACAAATTCCTTTCCATATGGATATCCAAGAAAATGTTGGAATCACAGAGTATGCCCTCTGATGATTTTTATATTCAAAAACATTTAGTAAGTCTCTAAAGTTTCAATAGTTAGAATACTATTTTTAATGTAAAAATATGTATGTATATCATCAACGTTCTCAGATTCTAGAATTAACTCAGATTCTAGAACTCTAGAATTCTATGAATTAATATTTTTCAAAAATTGGTATAAAGCACTTGGGAACACAACTTAAAATATTGATGATAGCATGGGGCACCTGTATGGCTCAGTCAGTTAAGCATCAGACTCTTGGTTCTGGCTCAGGTCATGATCTCATGGTTCGTGGGTTCGAGAGTTGTGTCAGGCTCCACGTTAATAACATGGAGATTGCTTGGGGTTCTCTCTCCCTTCCTCTCTCTCTGTCCCTCCCATGCATGCACACATCCTCCCTCTATCTCTCACTCTTTATCTTTCTCTCTTTCTCTGTCTCACAGTAAATTAAAAAAAATTGTGATAACATTTTAAGAGTGAAAAATATGGACTAATATTCCATATTAATATTTTAAAAATACGTTATTTAAACGCACAATCATGCAGCATTTTTTTAAAATTTTTTCAACGTTTTTTATTTATTTTTGGGACAGAGAGAGACAGAGCATGAACGGGGGAGGGGCAGAGAGAGAGGGAGACACAGAATCGGAAACAGGCTCCAGGCTCCGAGCCATCAGCCCAGAGCCTGATGCGGGGCTCGAACTCACGGACCGCAAGATCGTGACCTGGCTGAAGTCGGACGCTTAACCGACTGCGCCTTGCGGGGCTCGAACTCACGGACCGCAAGATCGTGACCTGGCTGAAGTCGGACGCTTAACCGACTGCGCCACCCAGGCGCCCCGCATGCAGCATTTTTCAAATGTGTTTCATGAAAACACTATTTTTTTCAAAATGGTATATGATAAGAGGAGCTAGTGGTCCACGAAATTTGGGATGTATGTTCTAGCCAACCATAATGCACAATAGTATATTAAAGTCTATAAAGCAATAGGATTATTCTAACATCGCTTTAACTTGAACTTATGTTTCACGATGTTTTTTAGCACACATGAAGAATGGCTCTCAGAACTGATGTTTGATAAAATGGTGGAAGGAAGCCATAGAATACAGTGTTTAAGAGGATACTCTGGGACCAAAATGCTTGGATTCAAATCTTGCTACTTAAATCTTCATCTTGGAGCTATTCTGTAAAATGGGAACATTTATATAATAATACCTGTCTTTAAAGTAATTATATGAGTATTATATTAATTAATGTAGGTAAAGGTTTGGCATAGTGAACAGAACAATGGACACTTAAAAATGCTAACCATTTAAAAAACAATGCTAACTACTATCATTATTTGGTAAACTTCTCTGGGGCTTTGAAGTAACCCATGACTGATTCATTTGTTCCCATTCTATCTCTCATTACATATATATGTATATGTATATGTGTGTATATGCATGTATGCATATGTTTACATGTACATTTATCCACTCAATCTAATCTATTTTAATAGGTTTTATTTCTCAACATATTACAAAATATTTTCGATGGAAGAGCATAACTTAAATAAAATCAGTCTGATCCCGTGGGTTAAGATATTTAGTTTGTTAGAAAGCATTTGTTATATTTTCTTAAAATATAAATAAAACCATGCCTTTCTTTCCAGGAAGACTGTCCACTTAGTTATAGGAGTTAGAAGTAGCATTTGCCAGGGACATACCCACCTTTGACTCAGCACATTCATTTACAGACTACTCCACAGAACTCCTTAAATCTTCTGCTGGGATTTTGAAAATGAACTTCTGCTCAGACATGCATGTTCTCTTTTGTAACCAGAATAGAGGTTTCTGAGAGTATTTTCCTAATACTCTGGTTGCTTGATACACATGGTCTGTTCAGATTTCATTCCTAGCTTGGACACAATGTAACATTTATATTAAAATCCATACATTTTATAGTGAGATTGAAAGAAAAAGTTCTACATTGCCCATATATTGCTCCTGTTTTTCCTATATTCTCTTAGAATGAGCAAAAATGTAAACTTATTTATCTTTTATTTTAATTAAAATGATCTTTATTTTTTGATGTATCATCACTCTGGTGCATATTGCTAAGAAATAAGAGAAGAATGTATTGGCTTACATGATTATACCATTCAAGCTGTGAAATTTGCTTTAGGTACTTTTGTAGGCAGAGCCTTAAATCAATGGATCTCAGTGGGGGCGGCACCACCCTCTAGGGTACATCTTGAAATTTTATGGAGGTTATTTTTAGTTGTCACAACATTTGGGGGGTAGCCACTACTAGGATTTCATGAATGCGGCCAGGAAGGTTAAGCATCCTGCAATGATCAGGATTGTTCTGCAAAAAAATATTAGCCATATCCTGCAGAGTTCTTAAATATCTTCCATGAATCCAAAATGTATGCTTATACCTAAACCTATAGACTAAGACTCCATTTTACTTACAAATTCAAAACAGGTTTTTTTGGGGACAACTTGAAAGCAAACTGAATAACCAAGAAGCACAAATATGAACTAAATCCAAGAAAAAGTTGTTCTATTTTAAATTTCATCAGATATTCCATATCATTTTGAATTTTCCATTAAATATGGCCACATTTCTCAATCTGGATCATTCTCAATTTATAGGTGTTGAATATAAATTTGTAATAGAGCATATATGAGACTATTTTTTCACAGCCAGATGAAAATATTATTGAAATTAGTGGAGACAAAAAATATAGGCATCTCATTAAATTTTACTAATAAAGGTTGTCTAAAAATAATTCATGCTCTTGACATTCTATATTTGAGTATTTCTACAGCACAATGAAAAGCTTGTGAGGAAACATTGAAAACAATTTATTTTTCATTTTCTATACTTAGAGTTTACCCATAAACAACATGAGGATTAAGGGTAGTGACCTTCTCGTGCAGTCAAAAATCTATTTGTAGCTTTGGATTCCCCTAAAAGCTTAACTATCAATAGCCTACTGTTGACCAGAAGGCTTAGCAATAACAGAAACAGTTGATTAGCACATATTTTGTATGTTTTTATGTTGTATTCTTACAATAAAGGAAGCTATAGGAAATAAAATGTTATTATGAAAATCGTACATTTACAGTGCTATCCTGTATTTATTAAAAAAGAAATCCATGTATAAGTGGACCCACACAGTTCAAATACGTTGTTCAAGGGTAAACTGTATTTAAACCTTATTTTCAGTTAAAAAAAAAAAAAAGCGGGGAGGTTGCACTGGGTGGCTCAGTGGTTAAGCTTCAGACTTTGGCTCAGGTCATGATCTCATGGTTCATGAGTTCCAGCCTGGCATTGGGCTCTGTGCTGACAGCTAGGAGCCTGGAGCCTGCCTCAGATTCCGTGTCTCCCTCTCTCTCTGCCTCTCCCATGCTCATTCTCTGTTTCTCTCTGTCTCTCAAAAATAAATAAACGTTTAAAAAAAAATACAACCTTATTTTCAGATGATTCTAGAGATTTGAAACACCATTTTTCTACAGATTTTCATTCTTGTCCTTTTTCCATGTACAGTCAATTTCTCCGATCGTATAGTGACCAATATGGTCTTTAAATTCTTTTAACATAATAGAAATAGGGGTGCCTGGGTGGCTCAGTCCTTAAGCGTCTGACTCTTCATTTTGGCTCAGGCCATGATCTTGCAGTTCGTGAGTTCAAGCCCTGCATCGGGGTCTGCACTGACAACACGAAGCCTGCTTGGGATTTTACATCTCCCTCTTCTCCACTCCTACCCTGCTTGCTCTGTAGGTCTCTTTCAAAATAAAAAATAAACTTAAAAAAAAAACATAATGGAGACAAATTATATCCCTATATATATGAAATATATTTTGTGAAATATATTTTGTGATTCTTTGATTTTGTCCTATCATGCAATGACCTCAAAATCAATTGTATAAGACACTGGAATCAGAATACTTGATTTCAAATCCTGGATCTGCTGCTTACTAGCTGTGGCTTCTTGGGTAAGAAACTTAATTCGTCTGTGTCTCAGTTTCCTCGGCAAAATAATGTTTTCAGTCCCACAGGGTAATTCATATGAAAAGTAAATGAGGTAATGCATTTAAAAAATCAGAGAACTGAGCCAGATACACAAAAAGGCATGGATGGAGCTAAAGAGTATTATGCTAAGTGAAATAAATTAGCCAGAGAAAGAAAAATACCCTATTATTTTACTGATATGTGGAAATAAAGAAACAAAAATAATGAACAAAGGGAGAGAAAAAAGAGAGAGAGGGGCAAACCAAGAAACACACTGTAACTATAGAGAACAAGCTGATGATAACCTGAGTAGGCGTGGGGGGTGAGTTACATAGGTGATGGGGACTAAGGAATTTTTTTTATTTTAAAGTTTATTTTATTGTGTATTTTGAAGGGGGCAGAGGGACAGAGAGATAGAGAGAGAATCCCACGCAGACTCCACACTGTCAGTGCAGAGCCGGATGCAGGCTCTATGTCAGAAACCATGAGATTAGGACCTGAGCAGAGATCCAGAGATGCTTAACCAACTGAGCCAGCGAGGTGCCCCAAGGAGGGCACTTGTGATGAGCACTAGGTATTGTATAGAATTGTAAAAATCACTATTTGTACGCCTGACACTAATATTATCCTGCATGTTAACTAACTGGAATTTAAATAAAGTTTTTACAAATTAAAGAAAATAAATATAAATAATTTTAAAAATTGAAAAGAAAGCACTCTACACGTTTGATAAACAAACTATAAAGGATTATTTTCAAATTGCATGTATAAATAAGGTCTAAATCATTTGCAAATATCTTGACTCCTCATTTTCTCAATTTCAACCACCTGGTAGTTCTTAGCGTTTTATATTTACATGGACTAAAGTCATTTTCCCTTTTGTCTTATTGCTAACAGAAAAAAGTCTATTCCATTATTTTCTTATCCTCATACTAGTTTTATTCTAATGTCCACCTGGGTGTCTGCTTTCATTTTCAGTAAAACTTGTACAGAATTGCTTCTAACGGTCTTCCTCCTCCTTATTCTAAACAAACTTATAATAATTAGTGAAATAATCTGATGACTTTGTTATGTTTCCTAGTATAGTCAGCCTGAGCACTGACACACTTATATGGAATATTTCATTATAAAGTGCTTTTTGGTATTCTATGCAACACTTAATGTGTTAGATTGACTTTTAAGAAAAAGCATTTTGTGTAATACATGAATTTTACTTCAGGATAGTAAAAGAAACCTTACAAAATGTTGTTATAAAAAGGTTTCAATTAGGTTAAGAAGTATTGTATAAGAATGTGAAGAAATAGCAAAAACGTCTCTGAGCACTTGTCTTTTAGAATCACATTTGTAGGTAATATTGAGAGATGAGGTAACTCTTCTCAGAGTTAAGTGGCTGCCTTAAAACCCCACATCTAATACTAAGGAATAAGCAAGAAACCAGGTTTCTTGAAAACTCTGTAAAACTATAGTTGAAGACGATTTTCAAATTAAGTTTCAATAAAGTACATTTACTGAATGAAAATATGAGGTTAAAGGAAAGTAATCAATTGATCAATACTTGTCTTAAATTACTTCTTACCCTCTCAATGTTTTCAGGTAAAACATAGTGCTTTTGCAACTTTCCTGATAACTCCTTTTGACTCTATGAAAAATATCAGAGCACTTTGTCTTAGCTAATTCTACTGTCCACTTTGAGTCCTGCCTTAGAGAACTTAAGACTTTACACACCTTAAATAATAATTGGAATCATTAATCATTTTTATCTCCGAGTCAGGAGAAGATCCATTGATGCAACGTGTTGAGGGAAAAACAAAATCCCAACCCAAAACTCGAAATCACTTTGTCTTCAGGATTAAATGGCCTTAAGTATTATTTCCTTTGCTACTTCAACCGAAAGAATGTGGGTCCAAAAGCAGTTTTAGTGAGACCTGAATGAAATTATAAAGCATTTTAAAAACCAATCCTATTCTCCTGAGTTTTAATAATATAATGAGCCTTGTTCCTGGAAAATATCAGAATTGTGGTCTAGAAATGATGTGCAGTGACTAGCCTACATAATATTTGAGTCTGTGGAATATTAATTTACTGAATGATTGGTTGCTTATTGCAAATTTGGTCGGAAATTTGGCAGTGCTGACTCTGGTACAGTCATTCTCTCTGTTCATTATCTTGTAGGTGCATTGCCTTCTAAAAGGGTCATGAGAGCAATGTGCTCTAACGTGGGCTTTCTTGCAGCTGCAGTTCTACCTAATTTGTACTTTGGCACTCGAAAGATTATAATAAATGAAGTGCTGCTTTCAAAGTTTCAGACACACCAATTTTTCCCCGTTTGGCAAAGGTGGATTTAATTTGACTTTCACGAGTGCAAAATCTGTCTCCTTAGAAGTTGGTCAAACTATTAATTTTATGGCAGGGACAACTGAGTACAGTAAACCTTTTCACAAAGCCAGACAGCTTAACCTAATTAAAGGGTTGTTTTGACAGGTGGTTTAAAGTAGAATGAATACTATCAGGAACGTTTCAAGAAATGAGTTTGATGAATGTATAGAGTGTGCATGCAGGTGAAAAGGTGATTTGGAAGGCTATGATGACAGGTCTGTGTCCAAAAAGGTGGAAGATATACCTTGGTTTGTCTGTGTATTTAGTCGGCAATTTCTGTCTCTTATCTAGATATTTTAAGAGATGAATAACATCAAGTTCATATGAACATCAAAAGATATTGAGAACTGACAGTAGGCATTAAAATAACTTGCAAAATAACTTGCTTGTCTTATAGAATAATTAATCTCTCTTTAAAACATTAGAAGTGCGTTAGGACAGAAATTCTAATTCTGAATTGAGATTTTTCTGAGTATTAGCAAAATTTCTCATGCCTCATTTCTATTAGAGTTTCTGAATCCTAAGACTTGAGATGATACAAAGATATTGCCATTCACCGCTGTTATGATGATTTGACCAGTTAACGCACTTTTTGGCAACTTTTTTTTGTCCTTTCAGGCAGGTTTCAGTAATAATAATAATAAATAATAATAAAGGTCAATCTTCCAGACTATGTTTCAAGAATGTGATCTCAAGAGAAGAACTTCTAAAATTTGTTTGGATACAGAAGCCCATGGTCTTCTGCTTCATGTTCAACAAGGACTGATTTTTAGAATGCAATTCTTTTGATTCTGATTTCTCACCCTCTGTTTCTTTTTCCCAACTTTTCAGTAGAAAATGCAAGTAAGGCGATCCAAGATTCTGGGTCCCAGGAAACAAAATGAAACCAAATCAATACAGGTACTCGATAGCCATTTAATAATCATATGCTACATTTATCTAAAAAGTGATGATTTCTTTAAAATGTAACACGCTGATGATGTCAAGGTTTTCAGAAGGAATAGCCTTATCATATGCCTTGTCAAATTGTTTCTTTGCCTCTCTTATGATGGATAATAATCTCTTAAAAATAATTCATGAGAATTTCCATTTTCATTTTTTCTGTACTTAAAAGTTTTTAAAAACTGAAATTGTTGATAGCTAAAGTGAAATTATTGCTAATGACAAGAATACTAACAAAATTTAAAGTATCTTGCTCAAAGTTATATACCATAAATTAATCTGAGGGGCACCTGGGTGGCTCAGTTGGTTAAGCATCCGACTTCGGCTCAGGTCATGATCTCGCAGTCTGTGGGATCGAGCCCTGCGTCGGGCTCTGTGTTGACAGCTCAGAGCCTGGAGCCTGTTTCAGATTCTGTGTCTCCCTCTTTCTCTGACCCTCCCCTGTTCATGCTCTCTCTCTGTCTCAAAAATAAATAAATGTTAAAAAAAATTTGAATAAATTAATCTGAAAATCAATTAAAAAAGTTGAAATCCAATCCAGCTCTTTAAAATTTGAAGCACATTCTCTTAACCATATGTTTCTCCAAAAATTTACTCTGTAAAATTTTGTGTTATGCAAATTTAATTAAACAATTTCAGATAAAATCCATTCAAAATCTAACGTTTTCTCATTCCAAATGTGTTCAGACAAATACAGATCAAGTCTAAATTATAAAACATGGCCTCTATGTAGTTTATCATTATGAGGACAAAGAAATAAGATGATAATACAAGCTATATTGAACTAATATGTAGAAAAACTATGAAAACTTTTGACTGATTTAAGGTAATTGGAATGAAGAAAAAAAAGGAAAACTGAATTAGGTTATGAACTGGCTTTGACCTGGCTTTTTGTGAGATAGGCACCACCTCAGAAAATGGACAAAATTCACACTTCTGTCATCGTATTGAGATGAGCACTGACTCGTGATTGGACACCAATAACAAGACCCTGGTACATTTTGTCTCATTGCACCTTGGATACTGGTCTGTCCTGCTTACCTATACCAAATCTTCCCTGCACACTCAAGAAAATGATACTAAAATGAAGGGAGCTTTATAAACAACACAAAAGAGTAGCCATGAAACTGAGAGATTTGCATGCATGCTGAAAGTTATAGATACAACAAATACAGAGAAATTGGTTATCAAAAGAAAGAATTCTTGATAGCAGATAACTTAGAAATTATATTTAAAAGTTAGGTTGATGGGCACCTGGGTGGCTCAGTTGGTTAAGCGTTGAAATTTGGCTCAGGTCATGATCTCTGTGCTGACAGCTCAGAGCCTGGAGCCTGCTTTAGATTCTGTGTCTACCTCTCTGTCCCTCCCCACTTGCGCTCTTTCTCTCAAAAATTATAAATAAATAAATAAATAAACAAACAAATAAATAAATAAATAAAGTTGAATAGCTAGAAACATTCGAAAGCCAGGTAGTAGAAATAGGTGAAATAGACAACTTCAGGAAAGTAGAATTTGCCTGGATCCAAATTTTAGAAGAGTGCTATGTCCATTATCTTTTCTCTAAATGTGTAAATACTCATACCTATTATTCAGAAAATAGGAACAAAGTCAGTGTCTTTTTCAGGCCCTTGATATTGTGTGGAAATAATACTTTATCACATACAATCAAGAGGAATAAAAGTCAAGTGCACACACACATACATACACACACTCAGTAGACCTGTATCAGATAAATGATTTTCAAATATATTTCCCATTTTCTATCTCTTTATTCTCTTGATGGGATCCATTCCTACTCAACATACTTCAATTTTAATGAAATCCAATTTATCTAGCTTCTTCTTTTGTTTCATATTCTCTCTCATTGTTTATACAACACACACATCTAGACATTTAATAAATGTTCTTTAAAAATGGAATCTGCATGAACTTCCCAACACAGAAATTAGATTTAATATTTAAATCACGGAAATAAAGGTCAACAATGTCTCATCATCAACTCCAAAATACAAAAAGCCACTGAAATAAAAAGTTTCTGTGACTCATTTGAGAATGAAACCTGTCCTAAAGATAGTCATAAAACTAGATACACTCTTTATTTATCCCACTTGGTGGGAATATTTGTCTATTTTGCTGCAGAAATATTAATGCAATTGATTATGGACTGCTACTTCAGACTTCACTCAATCTAATCATTGGCATATGTACTGAATCACATTTCTGAAATCCAAAATATTTTGAATTATGAAGATACCTGCTCCCAAGAGATTCTGTAAGGACTCGTGAGTTTGCAATGACAATAGTAACTAGCAAAACTGAACACCATTTCTGTTTTTAAAGGGCTTTCTTGCATATTACCTCACTTGAGCCTCACCAAAGATTTTTATAGTGGGTGCTATTCTTATTTTACAAGTAAGAACCCTGAGTCTGAAAGAGGTTATATGAGTTTCCCAAAGGTGATAAAGTATAAGACCTGAGAGGTTGGATCCCATATCTTCTGGCTCCAAATGCCATTGGTACCACAACATCTATTGTGCTATTGCACAGAAGGACAACGACTAAACAAGTTTATCCCCATGCACCGTCATTCCCTTCAAAAACCAAAACATCAGTAGGTGTTGATTATAACAAATAGTCTGAAAGTGAAGTGGGAAACAAGTATAAAACAAGAAGACATGTATTTTCAGGACAATGTAAACAGAAAAAGATACTATTGCTAATCATTACAGAGTTGTAAGCCCTCACAGACAAATTATGGGGAAGGTACTATTATCCCTGCTTTACAGCTAAAGAAACTGAGGCACAGAGTTATGCACTAACTTGTCCATGACTTCCAGAGTTAGTGCTGTTTCCACTATCCCATACAATTTCACACTACTGGTATCATGACATATGTTTTAAGTCAAAAACATTTAAACAGAATTAGTAGGCATTTTTAAAAATTAGTTAAGGACGCAATTCACAATGATAACATAACTAAGTAACTTCGATGAACACAGAATATTGAATATTAAAGGCAAAGTAGTTAGAGAAGTAAAGTGAAATTGACAATATGTATTATAGTCAATTATGTAAGTTGACAGTAACATATTAATATAATTTGTCTTCAAATAATGTAGGTGATAATTAATTACATAGATTAATTTAATATATTTATATATAAAACTCTGTCCTCTTCGTACAAAAGCTATGTAGTTCCTTTTCAAGTGCAAAATGCAATATTTCAAAATTTGTCTGTATGACTCAGGGAAAATATCAAAGCCCAAACCAGAGGTTTCAAAGGCTATATTACTTGAGTGCAATAGAATGGCACTTTAAATTAATAACAGCTAACCACCATCCAATAAAAAAGAAACAAAATTACCCTTATCCAAAGAAATCAGTTAAAATTCCCAAATTGTTGGGGCGCCTGGGTGGCGCAGTTGGTTAAGCGTCCGACTTCAGCCAGGTCATGATCTCGCGGTCCGTGAGTTTGAGCCCCGCGTCGGGCTCTGGGCTGATGGCTCAGAGCCTGGAGCCTGTTTCCGATTCTGTGTCTCCCTCTCTCTCTGCCCCTCCCCTGTTCATGCTCTGTCTCTCTCTGTCCCAAAAATAAATAAACGTTGAAAAAAAAAATTTTTTTTTAAATTCCCAAATTGTTATAAACTTAAAAGAAATCTACCTAAAAAATTAGCCAAAGTTTTAGGAAATAAAAATTGTAGTTATAATGACAACAATGCCTATAAAAAGTTGTGTTATTTATCCCAAGATATATAAAGAGGAAAACTATTACTTATTTTTTACTATCAAAGAAAAAATTAGAATAAATAAATTATGCAATCAAGAGAAGGCACGTACAGTCACACAGACACACACATACTCATATGCACACACCTCTAAGGAGAATAGGTACTACTAGAAAAGTAACAGAATTTACAAATTGAGATAAGATTAAATTTTTGGAAAGATAAACCACTGGCAAAGCTATTCATGGAGAAAAAGAGTAATATAACTGCTTGCTATTATAAAATAGAGGATAAAATCACATTTAAAAAATAGCTTTTAACCTGAATAGGCCAATAACCATAATAGATACTCAAAATGTAGCAACAAGCAAACACACTTTTTATCTTCACCATGAATAGACAGCTTTTCAGAAAAGTCTAACAAACCATCCAAGAATAGATACTTCCATATAATTTGATCAGTATCAAAGCTTAGAAAAATGTGAAATGCATGGAAAGATGTTCTACTGTAATCGTAAATAAAAGAGATGTGAACTATTAAAGTAGTAAAATATTACGTTTAACTATCATATTTACCAAGATTTAAAAATAGTGATATGATTTAGTCGTGCTGAGACTTAAGGAAAAAAATCATGTCTGGCTTGTGAATGTGAAAATTGTGCTTTTCTGTAGGCATTTGCTACAGAAATACTGTGGGAAATCTGAGCCAACAATTCATATCTAAGAATTTGATATAAAGAATTAATAAAAACAAAGTGTGTCCTCAGACATATATGTATAAGGATCTTTATTACAGTGTTGCTTTTTTTAGTATCTAATAATATCTGTGTGGTTAAGTCAATTTTGGTGCATCTATCTGTCTATGCAATGGACTATTAGGAACTCATCAAAAGAGATAATAGAGAGGTCTGTTTTGTGACATAGAAATATTCTCATCATTTATGGGAAAATACAATAAAATATTTAAACACCATTTTTCTATATGTTTTTGTTTATCCATAGTGCCTTATACATATTATAAAATATATATTCCATACAATTTATACATCATATATTTTACATAAATAATAGGTAGTTAATAGTTAAGTAGTGCCCTAAACATTTGTTAAACATCTACCAGAAATGAAAGGTTGAGGAAGACTGGTTCATAGAACAGTTATAACTATAACTGTATATAGAAATATTGGCATTACTTCAGCAAAAGGAAGGGAATATAAGCAAAATCCTGGAGGCAGACAGTTTGATGTTTGGTGGGGGACCCACTCTGGATGAGAAGCATGAAAGAAATCTGATTTATGGTTAGTTTATACAAGACTTGTTCCTGCATTCATCATGAGCAACCTGCTTTAACGGAAACTTGATCTCCTAGAATGCAATTTTTTTGTTGTTGTTGCTCTTCACTGGGACCCACTTGACTCATTCAGAAACATGGCTTTTTTGGTGATTATCCAGTAAGACTCTTATAGCTCCTACCAGAGCACCTAGCACCCATTCGACATTTGATAAATGCCTTTCAAAATGAGCAGGACATAGCAAGCACTTGGGCTCACTCGTGGTGGGTTGTCTGAAGCTTTGTAAATATCTGTCTTCAGACTGTTTTCAGGGAGACATATGCCATAGTGGACTGTCATTTCCTGGCCTCTCTATGCTATTCAAAGTGCCGATGGAAGGTGGACCAATGAGTACAAACTGGGCCTGTAGTAATATTCTGTATGATCCCCACATTTGGCTATTCCACATACAATTTCTATGTATTCCAAATACAATTTCAATTTCTATGAACATCTTGTAGGTATGCTTTTGTTTTCCTGTATGACTATAGCTTCAATTTAGATTTCCAGAACTGGTCAAAAGTGTGTTTATGCAGAGGATTTTTGTTCCTTATTAGTTGTTCACCTGTTGGTCGTTTGTATGTCTTTTGAGAGCTGTCTATTCGGGACCTTTGTATATTTTTCATAGTTTTTTTTTCTACTAAATATATGAATTCCTTAAATATTTTGGATGTTAATATCTTATCAGATATATGGTGTGCAAATGTTTTCCCCCAATCAGTGGGTTGCCCTTGCACCCTGTGGATTGTTTCCTTTGCTGGGCAGAAGCTATTTAATGTAACACGATGCCAGTTGTCTATTTTTGCATTTGTTGATTGTGCTTTTGGTGTCATGACCAAAGAAATTATTCCCAAGACCAATGTCAAGACGATCTTCCTCTATGTTTTATTCTTATAGTTTTATAGTTTCAGGTCTTAAATTAAGTTTTCAGTCATTTTGAGTTGATCTGTATAGATGGTGTGGGATAAGGAGACTCTTGCATTCTTCTGCATGTGGGTATTCCATTTTTGCAACACCACTTATTAAAGAGATTGTCGTTTCCCTACTGCGTGTTCTTGCCACACTTGTCAAAGATTAGTTGACCCCAAGTGTGTGAATTTATTTCTGGGCTCTCTTTCATGTTCCTATATGTGTATTATAATGTCTGTACCATACTGTTTTGATTACCAAAGATTTATAATATATTTTGAAATCAAGGAGTATGAAATACAAATCAAAACAACACTGAGCTATCACCTACCACCCATCAGGATGGCTATTATCAAAAAGACAAAAGGTAACGAGTGTTGGTAAAGATATGGAGAAAAGATAATCCTATACATTCTTGGTGGGAATGTAAATTGGTAAAACCATTACAGAAACTAATACGAGTTTTCTCAACCAAATGAAAAATAGGACTACTATATGATGCAGCAATTTTACATGTAAATATATATCCCAAAGAAATAAAGACTGGAACTGGAAGAGATTTCTGTACACACACACATTCATTGAAGCATTATCCGCAACAGCCCAAATATGGAAACAACCTAACTATCTGCCAGTGGATGAATGGGTGAAGAAGTGTAGTGTACACACACAGACACACACACACAGACACACACACACACACACACACACACAGCAATACTATTCAGCCTTAACAAAGAAAGAAATCCTGCCATTTGCAACAACATAGATAAACCTGGAGCACATTATGCTAAATTAAAGAAGCCAGGCACAGAAAGACAAATACTGCATGATCTCACTTATATGCGCAATTTAAAAATGGTCAAACTCATAGGAACAGAGAGTAGAATGGTGGTTTCTGGAAGAGGAAAGATGGTATGAGATGTTGGTCAAAGGGGCACAAGGTTTCAGTTATGCAAGGTGAATGAGTTCTGGAGATCTAATATACAGCATGGTGACAATGTTTAGCATATAGTTGAAATTTGCTAATAGAATAGATCTTACAGTAAATTTTCTCACCGTACACACACAGGCACACGATGGCAATTATGTACATGTGAATGATTAGTTATTTAGCTTGATTGTGATTACCATTTCACAATGTATACACAAATCAAACCATCAAGTTGTATACCATGAATATATACCATTTTTATGTGTCAGGGACTTCACAATAAAGATGGAAAAGAAACGGAAAATATGTGCATGCATGCTCTACACCTCTTCCTCTTATTCCTCCTTTCTCCTTTGTGTCTTTCTACCACATTTATTTGTTATCTCCTTCACTCTGTGATAGCTATACTATTGTGCTGTTAGGCGCTGCCGTGATAACTTTGAAAAAAAAATGAGAAAGGCTTATTTGCCACAATATTTTTACATCTTGGCAGTATTAACTATGAGTACAATGAATTGTAATAAAATGTGGTTGAGTCTCCATGGACTTTGTTAACTTTTCAAATTAAACTTTATTGATGTTTTATGGTTTCACATTGAGATTTTACAATTCTGTCTTTAGTGAAATTATTGTATAGAACTAATGCTGTGAACTAAATTAATTATTTTAAAACTTAACCTCATACAAAAAATATTATATGGTTCTTAGATGAAAAAAATGTGCAATGAAAGTTTAAGCAAGCTAAAGACTGTTGAATTAAATATATGGAGTTGAATTATTTATTAAAATATTATTATGACATTAATACTAATTGCTATTTATGCAGAAGTTTCAAAGATCAAAGAATAACCAGATGATTGGAAATATAACATGTTTTACTAGGTTTTGCCCCTGTCATTTAGATCAAAACTAAGTTGAGATTATTTTTTTCTCAGTTCAGTTACTTACTACCAGAGTTCCTGAATTCACCATTCTTAAAATGAGTGGATCTAGTTCTCCCTAAACACACAAAAAAAGGTTGCAATGTGTTCTCCTTACCAAAGACTAAAAAGAGTTAGGACATTAAAAAGTGCTATGTCTAGAGCTTTATGTCTCCTTAATTGAGTGTTATAAGAAGCATTAATTGTTAGGGAGGTTGGAGTCTCATGGATGATGGACAAGAAAATAACTCATGACATGAATTTGTCTCCCAACATCCAGGTCAGCTTCAAAAGATGTATCAAGTAAAATCTGACTTATTACTAAGATTCAGACTTAACTAAAGCAGTAAATATGTTTTGCGCACAGACACAAACACAATGTATTAACAAGTTATGCAATTTTCTGCAAAAAAAAGCTATTTATAAGTTCCTTCAACTTTACAGTTCTTTTATTTTTTTAATTTTTTTAACATTTTTTTAATTTATTTTTGAGACAGAGAGAGGCAGAGCATGAACGGGGGAGGGTCAGAGAGAGAGGGAGACACAGAATCGGAAGCAGGCTCCAGGCTCTGGGCCATCATCAGCCCAGAGCCCGACGCGGGGCTCGAACTCACGGACCATGAGATTGTGACCTGGGCTGAAGTCGGATGCTTAACCGACTGAGCCACCCAGGAGCCCCTCAACTTTACAGTTCTAATCTTGAGAATTTTGTTCTAAAAATGCTACTGACTACATTTCTTTTCTCAAAGTTTTATTGAGATATGATTCAGATATAATATAAATCACCAGTTTGAATTATATAATTCGCAAAGATGTAAACATGACCACCATAAATTTTGGGACATTTTCAAGGTTTTTCCATGCTGTAGCATGTAGCAGCATTTTATTCCTTTTTATTTCCAAATAATATTCAATTATACATATATACCATATGTAACTTATGTGTTAATTATTTGATGGACATTGTTATTTCCAGTTTTTGGCTATTAGTAGTGCCTCTGTGATTATTCATATACACATTTTTGCACGACTTGTTTTCATTTTTCTTTCATATATATCCAGGAATAGAACTGCTATGTTGTATGATAACTCTATGTTTAACACTAGAGAACCCCCAGATTCTTTCAAAGTGGCTGTGCAATTTTACATTCCCACCAGCAGTATATGAGAGTTCTAATTTCTCCACATCATCACCAACAGTTGTTAATATTGCCTCTTTTTTATTATAATCACCATGATTTGTGTCTCTGATGGCTGATGGTGTTGTGCATCTTTTCATGTACATTGGCATTTTGTATATCTTTGTAGAAATGTCTATTCTGATTATTTGCACATTTTCTAATGGTGTTGTTCTTCAAATACTGAGTTGCAAGAGTTATTCATATATTCTAAACACAAGTCCCTTGTCAGATAAATGATTTAAAAATAATTTTGCCCATTCTATGGGTTGTCCTTATACTTTTTTGATGGTAGTCTTTGAAGCATAAAATTTAAAAATATTTTTAAAGCTCAATTATACTTTTTTTAAGTTATTTTTTAGGTAAGAATTTTGGCATAATTCAAAGTCACTTCAATATCTTCTACGAGTTTTGTAGTTTTGTATTTACATTTAGATCTTTGATCCATGGGGCGCCTGGGTGGTGCAGTCGGTTAGGCGTCCGACTTCAGCTCAGGTCATGATCTCGCGGTCCATGAGTTCGAGCCCCGCGTCAGGCTCTGGGCTGATGGCTTGGAGCCTGTTTCCGATTCTGTGTCTCCCTCTCTCTCTGCCCCTCCCCCGTTCGTGCTCTGTCTCTCTCTGTCCCAAAAATAAATAAACGTTAAAAAAAAATTTATAGATCTTTGATCCATTTTTAGTTAATTCTGTGTGGTGTAAGAAAGGGGTCCATATCCATTCTTTTGCATGTGACCCTCCAGTTGTTCCTGCATCATTTGTTGGTGTTGAAGAGACTATTCTTTCCTGCATTTAATCGTCTTGACATTTGATGAATACTGGTAAAGTTTTGAAGATAATTTTTTATTATATTGGCTACCCTAAAAAATAGTGACAGATATATCATCCCTGTAAGCTATCCAAATCTGAACCCTTGGAAAGAGATGAATAGTACTAACTGATAACTATAGTTTCTATAGTTTAGTGATAATTTTAACACCTTTGAAATTATCAACATTGCAGTGTCAGTAAAAATAGTCTTGGTAGTATCATTCGTACAACTTTAATAAAATTTAACAACATAAGGACTGTTCTATGTGTGCATGTATGCATGCATGTGTATTCATGAGATTGTGTACTATGTATGTATGTGAGACAGAGAGAGATTATGTGTAATAGTATGTTTGAAGTAAGAATGTGCCAATTCTGTTATTGATATGTAATAGTGGAGTTGTACCTAATGAGTTAAGTTCTAGAATCGGTTAATGAATGGACAAAAATTAAAATCCACCTGTGAAACCTCTTAAGTTGCCTAGAAGTATGTTATTAAAATTTCAATATTCAAGACTACTATTTTTAGTTTGTATGTTAGAAGAAATTGGAGTGGAGATTGAAAGCCAGTAAGTTGCTGTCATATCCATATTGTTCCATGACTGAAGAGTGTAGCTAAGAATTACCTTCCCCCCCCATCTTTATGGAAAAAGCCCCATTCAAAACTATTTTTTATTGATCTAGAGTAATAGGAAAAAAATCAAATGTGCCTTATCTGGCCAAGAAATAAAGACCACTAAAATTACAAACCAATTACTAATTTTGTGTAGTAATAAGATTTGGGATATTTAACCATAGAAGTCACATTTAGTTCCTTGTTATAAATTATTACCTTTTATAATTTGCAGTTCCTAATGATCTATCAGCAGTATGGTGTGACTGAAATTAAGTAAAAGGAAAATAAATCTTTAATAAATCATATAAAATTATAGATCACCGAGTCCCTGAGATTATCATTGAATTATATTACATTTCCAACCACCGAAAGTGTAAGTTTTGTTCAATGTACTCCATTTGAGAACATAAGAATGAATGTACTTCATATTTGAAGTACTTCCACAAAAAATAATGAACCTAAAATCCTGTTCCACATAGCTGCCCACTTGCCAAGTTGCACTGATTACCATTACAGAACCTCTCATCTCTATCTCCTACTTTCCATCCCGACAGTAGCTGTATGTTTTCTCTAGAAAATTATGTCTTCTTTCCACTTCTGCTATTTCTATTCCTTCCCTGATCTAAACCCTCTAAAGCAAAATTCTACAATGTTACTGTTCTGTTAAAACATAATAAACACTTGGTGTTAAAAAAACTCTCTACATTGCACTATTTCCCACAGAATAAAGGAAAAATAGGCCAAATATGGTAGAGGTGTGGCAATCCACTTCCCAGATACCAGCTTCTGACTGAAGTGGTTTACTGGGTTGATAGATTGAATAAATAATTCCAAAACATATTTAACCACTAGGGCTTACATTTGACACAGAGCATATGTGGTTTTAACTGCTGCTTTAGCCCAAGTTATATGAGAAATATATGTCAAGATTGGATTAAACATGTAAGACATTTATTAGGGGAACAACTTGTGAATAAAATTTGAGGGGGGCCAGGACTGGAGAGGAGGAATGGCAGACTATGATGCGGGTATGCTCTTGAATGAAGGAAAAAGGTGGGTGAAAGCATTTTAGTCTCCAGTAAAGTTCTGGAGGAAATTAGACAAGACCGTTAGGGAAGTTCTTAAGCCCAGGTCACTCCTGAGAAAGAGAGTCTTCCAGAAACGGGTGTGACTTGGCATCCCTGCTGTGTTCAGTAACTAGTTGAGGGCAACTATGGGAACCATGAACTTGGTACAAATACAAAATTGAAAGTTGGACTGCAGCAGCTGGAGCCTCCTGTAACTATGAAATCTAGGAACTTCATCATCGTGACTGCCACAGCAAGCAGTGCATCCTCAGAAAAAAATGATTTCCATCTAGATCATGATTTGGTCATAATAGCTGAGAAATAGCTGAAGGAATTCCCACATGGGCAGTTTTTGCTTTACCTGTAGAAAATAAGTTTCTGGTGGAACATATCAAAATATATATTTTTCATGGTACACTACTTCTGAGTATCTAATTTCTCAGTGTCCACTGAAACAGAAGAGTAAGTTTTAACACAAGTATTTCAGAGTGATTATCCCATTTGATATTCTCACTAGAAGCATGGCTAAATTTTAGTTCCTACCATCTTTATCAACACTTGGTAATGCTAGACTTGAATTTTACCCAGTAAGGTAAGTGTATAGCTTTATCTTATGGATCATGCTTTTGATGTCATACCTAAGAATTTTCTTGCCTTTCTCAAAGTCAAAAAGATTTTCTATTATGTTGCCATTTAGTTACAGTTCTAGTTTTACATTTAGGTCTCTAATCCATTCTGAATTAATTGTTTTATATGATGTGAGGTATGGATCAGTTCTCTTTTTAAATATGTCCAAGCGTCATTTGTTGAAATGATTCTATTTTTTCTAGTGAATTGCCTTTGCACCTTTACCAAAAATCAGATGACCATATATGTCTGTTACGTTCCACTATCTCTTTGTATTTATACTACTATCACACTGTCTAAATTCCTTTGGCTTTAGAATAAGTCTTGAAGTCAAATGTTTTAGGCCTCCAACTTTATTCTTTGAAAAATTTTTTGGTTATCTTAGATGCTCTTTTTATTTCAATATAATTTTTAATACCTACTCTAATTTCTACAAAAAATCTAGTGGTATTTCAGTTAAGATTATGTTGACTCTGCTGAAAATAAATTGTGGGAGATTGGCATCTTAAGTTTAATCTGGTATTCTGTTCCATGAACATAGTACATTTCACCGTTTATTCAGATCCTCTTTAATATGTCTTAACAGTGTGTTACAGGTTTAAGCATACAACTTTTACAAATTTGCCAGATTTATCTTTGAATATTTTACCCTTTTTCATGATATTAAAATCTCATTTTTAACTCTGATTTCTCTATATTTTTTTCTAGGACTACTGATTTTTGTATATTATTTCTGTGTTGCTAATTTTAACTCACTAAATGACTTATTATTTTAGTAGGGTTTTTTTGTAGATTCCTATCTTTGTAAATTTTCTAATTAAAATATCATGCCATGTTTGAATAGAGGCAGTTTTACTTCTTCCTTTACAATCAGGATGACTTTTATTTATTCTCCTGACTGATTTCACTAGCTAGACCCTTTAGTAGAATAGTGAAAAAAAAAAAAAGAGTAAGAATAGACATCTTACCTTATTCCTGATTCTAGAGGGAAAGTTTCAGTCTTTCACCATTATATGATGTTATCTGTAGGTTTTTATAGAGGCCATTTATCAAGTTGAAGAAGTTCAATTCTATTGCCAACACTTTATCAGGAAGGGCCTTTAATTTGCCAAGTGCTTTAACTACATCTTATTGAGATAGACTTATGGTTTTCTTTTTCAGTATGTTAATACAGTGGCATTCCTTGGATAAACACACTTGTTTCATATATATTATCTATTTTATATATTATTGGACTCGATATTAATATTGAATATTAAATAATAATAATATTAATGTTAAGTAAATGTAAATTAAGCAGGGGAAATCTTATTTATTTATCATGTCTTATTATGGTCTTCATTCATATTGACCTTTATTTTCACTTGGTATTTTCCTTTCACCTAAAAGATTTGTTCAATGTGTCTTATAGTAAGGGTCTGGTCGTGTTATGTTATTTCTGCTTCCATATGTCTAAAACGTCTTGATTTTACCTTTTTTGAAAGATATTTTTTACTGGAGATTAAATCCTAGGTTGACTTTTTTTTTTTCCTCTCTCTATATTTAAAAGTTGCTGGTTCACTGTTTTTATCACCTGCATTTTTTTCTGACAAGACAATGTGATGTGTTTCTTTGACCCTCTGAAAGTAGGATGCTCCTCATTCCCCATTGGTTGCTTTTAAGATTTTCTGCTTAATACAAGTTTTGAGCATTTTGTAATGTGACTTGCTATGGGCTTCTTCATGTTTCTTGCCCTTTGGGATTGGTGAAATTCTTGGATCAATTGGGTGTATAGTTTTCATTAAGTTTGGAAAATTTTGGGCCATTATTTCTTCAAATATTTCTGACTCCTCTTTTGAGGATTCTAACTCCACATATACATGAGAATTCTTGAATTGTCCTACTCTCACTGACGCTCTTTTAATTTTTTCTTTGATTATTTCTCTGTGTTTAATTTTATTTATTTATTCATTATTTATTTAATTTTGCCTCACTGTAACCACTTTTTTTCAGATTTTTATTTAAATTCTAGTTAGTTAACATACAGTGCAATATTGGTTTCAGCTATAGAATTCAGTGAGTCACCACTCACATACAACATCCAATGCTCATTGCAACAAGTGCTGTCCTTAATAACCATCACCATCCAACATATCCCTCACCTATCTCTTTCTTTCAACCGCTAGTTTATCCTCTATCTTTAAGAGTCTCTCATGATTTAATTCCATTTGTCTTTTTTCCCCTTTCATATGTTCATGTCTTTTGTTTCTTAAATTCCACATACGAGTGAAATCAGATGATATTTGTCCTTCTCTGGCTGAGTTATTTCACTTAGCATAACACCCTCTAGTTCCATCAACATCATTGCAAATGACAACATATCATTTTCTTTGATGGCTAAGTAATATTCCATTATATATACATCACTTCTTTATCCATTCATCAGTCAGTGGACATTTAACTATTATTGATAATGTTGCATCAGGTGGCATGTATCCCTTCAAATCTGTATTTTTTATCCTTTGGGTAAATTTTGAGTACTGTAATCGCTGGATCATAGGGTAGTTCTACTTTTAACTTTTTGAGGAACTTCCATATAGTTCCAGAGTGATTGCACCAGTTTGCATTTCCATCAACACTACAAGCTGGTTCCCCTTTCTCCACATCCTGACCAAGATCTGTTGTTCCTTTGTTGTTAATTTTAGCCATTGTGACAGGTGTGAAGTTGTTTTGATTTGTATTTCTCTGATGATGAGTGATGTTGAGCATCTTTTCATGTGTCTATTAGCCATCTGGATGTCTTCTTTGGAAAATAGTCTATTCTATGTCTTCTGACATTTCTTAACTGGATAATTTTTGGGGTGTTGAGTTTGATAAGTTCTTTATAGGTTTTGGATATTAGCCCTTCATCTGATATGTCATTTGCAAATAGCTTTTCCCAGTCTGTAGGTTGTCTTTTAGTTCTGTTGATCATTTCCTTCGCTTTGCAGCTTTTTATCTTGATGAAGTTCCAATAATTCATCTTTGCTTTTGTTTTCCTTGTCTCCAGAGATATGTCTAGGAAGAAGTTGCTACAGCTGATGTCAAAGAGATTGCTGTCTGTGTTCTCCTCTATAATTTTGATGGTTTACTCTCTCACATTTAGGTCTTTCATCTCTTTTGAATTTATTTTTGTGTATGTTGTAAGAAAGTGGTCCAATTTCATTCTTCTGCATGCTGCTGTCCAGTTTCCCCAACACCGTTTTTTGAAGAGACTTTCTTTTCTCCATTGGATATTCTTTCCTCCTTTGTCAAAGATTAGTTGACCATACAGTTGTGAGTCCATTTCTGTGTTTTCTATTCTAGTCCAATGATTTATGTGTCTGTATTTCTGCCAGTACCATACTGTCTTGATGATTACAACTTCATAATATAGATTGAAATCTGGAATTGTTATGCCTTCAGTTTTGTTTTTCTTTTTCAGGATTGCTTTGGCTATTTGGGGTCTTTTGTGGTTCCATACAAATTTTAGGTCTCTTTGTTTAATTTAATCATATATTTTTGATTTTTTTAATGTCTATTTATTTTGAAGGAGAGAGAGAGACAGAGCATGAGTGGGAGAGGGGCAGACAGAGGAAGACACAGAATCCAAAGCGGGCTTCAGGCTCTGTGCTGTTAGCACAGAGCCCAACGTGGGGCTTGAACTCAAAAGCTGTGAGATCATGACCTGAGCCAAAGTTGGACACTTAACTGACTGAGCCACCCAGGCGCCCCTCTGTGTTTAATTTTAAATGTTTTTTATTGCTATCTCTTAAAATTCACCAATATTTTCTTCTGCAAAATCTTGTCTGCTGTTAATCTCAAGTGTATTGATTTCTCTCAGACATTAACAATTTAATCTGCAGAAGTTCATTTATAGTCTTTTTATGTTTTCCGAGTCATGACTTACCTCACAGAACATATGAAATACAGTCATAATAATAGTTGCAATGGCCTAATCTTCTAATTTTAAAATATGTCAATTTGAGTCTGCCAATGAATTAGTATTTCTGCTCAATACGTATCGTGTGCTCTTGCTTCTGTGTATGCTTTTAGATTGGATGCTTAACATTGTGAGTTTTACCTTGCTTGTGTGCTGCATATTTTTGTATTCCAATGCAAAAGTCCTTGTAATTATTTTTTATTCCTTGACCTTATAACAGATTTCATAACTCTTAGACTAACTGGGGGCCTGGATAGGTAGAACTGGTAAGAACTAATAGATGAAAAATACCGAAGACTATCTGATACTATATACACCCGTCTAGAAAGATTCCAAATGAATTATGTCTATGATATTTATTTCCCTCCTATCAAAATGTCAATACACCTTATTATTGAGACATTTAACAAACTGTAAATAACAAATAAATATAACTGGCTGAATATTTTCTTAGAAACATTGATCCTGATCTGATTATCTGACTGCATCACTTGAGAAGGTAGTAGTTCACACATTTAATATTTCCCTGTAGCATTCTCTTCTTGCCTGTGTAAAATGATGCAGTTAAGGTTGACTGTCTAGATTATCAAGAAAAATATAGAATGATACAAGTATAAGACTATATATATATATATATATATATATATATATATATATAATTTTTTAAATAGGCTTTGCACTCAGTGAAGAGCCCAACACAGAGCTTGAAATCACGACCTTGAGACGAAGACCTGTGCTAAGATCAAGAGTCAGATGTTTAATTGACTAACCCACCTAAGCACCCTTGTTTATATATGTATATATTTTTATTATATATATTATTATGTATAATATGTATACATATAATATGTATTATGTATAATATATATTATATTATTATAGATCATATTACATGTATGTATATGTATATGTATATGTATATGTATATGTATATGTATATATATGTATTTTATGTACACTCCCATCAGTGCCAGACTCCTGCTTGGATATACTCCAAGGTATGTCAACATTTCCCTGAGCCTCTGTTTATAGTGATTTGAATTATAGAAACTAACCTACTTCATGGTTAAGTCTTTTTCTATATATTGGGCCTCCTCCTGATGCAAAAAGTAGATCTTCTTTCCAGTGGCTATTGAAGTGCATTTCATTTGAAACTCGGGGGGGGGGGGGAAACAAGAAAATTTACGCTCAGCATTGTGAAGATTCAAAGTAATACCAGAGTTTATGTTCTGTTTTTCTTTCCACATTTGCACATACATATGGGGCAGTAAATATTTATTATCGCGCAATGAAAAGATGAGTTCTTGTCCAGTTGAGTAGTGGTCTATGGTTAGATTTACATGAATTTAGCCTAATGAAGTAGATAACTTCAGGGGTCAGGAAGACATTCCATATAAGCCCATTGTAAATAGTGGGGAAAGGGGCTATGGATATATTGCTTGAGGTTGAAGTCCAATTGCTGTAGCAAACATAATAATAGAAAGGTGTCACTAGTCTATATCCTATGGACACTTAGTTTTATTTGCTTCTAGGAGTATCCATCTTTATTGCCTTTCTTTGTAAGAGAAAACTATGTTTGTTTAAAGTAAATCAAATCAGGTTTTAAATATGAGACTTCAACAATTTTAATTATTGCTACGTTTAAAAGCAATGAATGTTTGACATGACTTTAATCATGAGAGACTATTTTTCAAGTTCATCAGTTAATAACTGTAGACTCAATCTTTTGAGCAGGTAGATCTACCAATACCACTTCGGTGATTCCTTCTTATTTGGAGTATTTTTGGAATACTGGAATAAGTCTTTTTGGAACAAGTCTTCATCACTCAAAGGTCAAAAATCCATGGTAAAGTATGAATATCTTTGCATCCTGAAGGTGAAAAGAGATATTCCATACTTTCCTAAACATCTTTATATGTTAGAATATCGAGTGATAGCAATACTCTGAGACATTTATGATATTCTTCTTGGGCTCAGTAATATCCATTTTTGTCTTATTTACAATAGTCTTTATGTATAATGTGTAATTATACACTTTTCTGTTGTTTTTAGAAATGCCTTTTCTGATGCAACTCTTAATTCTTTCACTCTCAGACAGAGCATATTTAAAGACTAGTATAGCAATGTATTAACTTTCTGTAAAGAACAATTTGTCAAAACACTTTACTGACTCTGATATAAATTATAAAGAGTTAATAAAACAGCTTTGTGGTGCTTCATAAAATAATGCCACAATAAGGTGTTAACAGTGCAAAGAAAAAGTGTGGGTGTTGAACATCAGGATCAAGTAATGAGACAAGCTGATCATAGGAACCCAAGCTTGGGAAATTCCCTAGTAATTGAGGATGCGGAATCCAAAGAAGGTTTGAAGAAATGTCTCAGAGTAAAGTATTGGAAGCCTCCATGAAAGCGGTAATTGCATCATGTTGCAGGGAAAATTTTCTTGGAACCATCATCCACTTTGCGTGTCTTCCCAGTTGACCCTATGGCCCAGCTGCACTGAATTTTCTCTGATTTCAAAAAGACCTCAATGAGATTATTAAAGAGTAGTTGAGAATGTGATAATAAATATAAGCAAGAGGACACCAATGCTATAGGCATTTCTCGGAGGATCATGTGACTTCTGTATTTGTTGGATAGAATGGCAAGACTGTTTAGGGAAGCCTGTGTTTATGCAGTGTTCTCAAACTGTCGTCGCAAATCTCCCCATGTGGAAATTCTTTAACATCCTCCAACATGAAATCATATGAACCTAAGAGAAGGTACAAAAGAAAGTGGGAATCTGATAAAAACTGGCAAAGAATACTTGATATTATGGTCCATTGAATATAAACAAGAATAATTGCTTTTAAATTTTCAACCATTTATCTTTTTTTGATAATCTTATTTCATTTCCTGTAGCCTTTCATGCTATTGTCCCAGAGACAGGTGAGGACAAATGGAAAGGAGGATGATACGGCATATGGGAAATTTGTTGTAAGAAATAGAGAGACCTAATGGTGGAGGTTAGGGTAAAACTCTAGTGCAAAAGAGGACAGAGCATCGCAGGCAGTAAAATGTGAATTTCTCTACTCCTTTGTGTTGACCATCCTTAGGGTATGAGAGGAGAGGGGCATGTAGAAACACCCAGGTAGGTTTGAGGCTCATGCTTAGTGTCCTATGCCTTCTTTGTTGTGTTATGGAGACTGGAAGCCTTCTAAAGAAGTCTCACAAATGGCGTGGCACAGTGGATAATATGGTGAGAATTGCAAAAGGAAAGTATTGTGGAAGGGGGTCCAGATAGATCTACTATGTAGTACTGCAGGTTGCCTAAGCCTGGATGCACTGCATGGGGGGTCCAGAAATTAGAGAGAGCAATAAAATAACAACATATCTGAGCATATTTTAAGAGGAGGAAAAAGATGTTAATATGATGTCTGACTTTGTACAGCATTTATGAAAAAGTGTCTATTCTAAAGCAGATTAGAGTTATTACCAAATAGCACTTCTCCCCATGTACAAAACATGTATTTATATTTGCTTAAGATAAAAATATTTAAATAAGTGCCTAATGAACCTGTACAGTTGAGCCTTGAATAACATGGGTTTAAACTGCATGGGTCCACTTATAAGCGTATTTTATCTTCCTTATGATTTTCTTAATAACAGTTTCTTTTCTCCAAATCCTTTATTGTAAGAATATAGTATAATATGTACAATGTACAAAATATGTGTTAATCAACTGTTTGTGTTATCAGTAAGGCTTCTGGTCAATGGTAGGCTATAGTAGTTAAGTTTTTGGGAAGTCAAAATTCTACCTGATTTTCAACTGCACAGGGGTTGCTGCTCCTAAACCCCACATTGTTCAGGGTCAACTGTGTGTATAAGGAGTACAAAAGTAGAAATTCAAGATCAAATGTAAAAATAAACTTGTGTTTATTTAATAGCTTTTTGAACAAATAGCAGAAAAAAAACTTAAAATAAAAAAAAATAACTTCTGGGGCACCTAGGTGGCTCAGTTGGCTAAATGTCCAACTTTTGATCTCAGCTCAGGCCTTGATCTCAGGGTCGTGGGTTCAAGTTCCTCATTGGGTTCCACAGTGGGTATGAAGCCTACCTAGCAAAAATAATAATAACTTCTATGTCAGATTTACTTTTAAAATAAATTTGCCACAAATTAGAGTCTATGGGCCCTGTCCTTTCCATTTTCTGTTATTTTTTCTGTTCTTTTTCTTCTGATTTCTTCTTTTTTTCTTGCCCTCCCATCCTTATCTTTTTTTTTTTTGGAGGGGGGGGGACAAAACTGGGATAATTTAATCTGTATTTTTTCCTTTTATTAATTCTGGGACAGCCCAAGGCTTATTTCTTAATGATTACCACTCCTTCATTCAAGCTTTCTTTTCTTTCTGGAAAGAAAATTTTCCTTTTATTAATTCTGGGACAGCCCAAGGCTTATTTCATAATGATTACCACTCTTTCATTCACGCTTTCTTTTCTTTCTGGAAAGAAAATTAATCACATATTAGATTTTAATTTATTCATAATGTCTCTTAAATTTTCTTGCAGATTTTCCAACTATTTGACTACTTCTGTTGCATCATATGTGTGATTTATTTAACCTGACAAGTAGTTTATTACTTTTCTTTTTAGTTGGTTCTAATCTGCTCTAAACTTGCTCATAGAATTTTACTTTTAATAATTAGATTTTAATTTTGAAAATGCGTATTTGGACTTTTAAAACCTGATTTTTTATTATTTTAATCATATTTTACTTTTTTTGATGTGTGTTCAGTTTTTTTTTAATTTTTTCAAACATATTGAATGTGTGTGCATGTGTGTAACGTAAATCTCCATATATACCATTATTGCACGTTTTATTCTGCTACTGCTTTTGCTGGCTTTTGATTATGGTACCTTGTTCCCTTGCGACTTTGTGATTTACTTTTATCTGTGACTTATAGTCCTTGGAAGTTTAATTGTAAGGATTGCTGAATTGAGTTCTTACAGAGAGGAGCTGAACATACATCTGACACTTTCTGAAGGGCACTATCAATGTTGGATCAAAGTTGGACATTTGAAACAAAATTCTTTACCAGTGATTGTTTTTCTCCCCAAATCTGTGTAAGTTCAGACTGTGTACTCATGTGAGAACTTCCTTCAGAGTTGACGCCATTTTCTCCATCTAGCACTAAGATTCAAGACAAGTACCTTGGTATAAAAGAAGAGGGTGATAAATATGGCATCCTTCTTCCTCAACCTTACACTAAATATGTCATCTTTACATAAAGCTGAAGCTTATGGAAGTTCAACAAGTGGCTGTGGATAAACACATCTTCAGTTCCCTGAGAATCTTTCTGGACCTTCATATCCACATAGTCTATAGCACATGAGGATTTCTTTCTTTCTTTCTTTCTTTCTTTCTTTCTTTCTTTCTTCCTTTCTTTCTTTCTTTTCAGCATTCAGTTATAAGATGATTTTAATATTTACCTGACATTATTAGATGCTGTCAGGTAATTCAGGGTATGATGATTTTATAAGTTATAAGATGATTTTAATATTTACCTGACATTATTAGATGCTGTAGGTAATTCAGGGTATGAAGTGAACCAGATTACTGACAAGGGAAATACAGGCTTTGATCTCACTAAGAAAAGAATGTTTACAAATTAAATAAATGCCCATAAAAAATGCATATCTCACTGTTATGGGTTGAATTGTGTCCCCCTACAGCCCAAATAATATGTTTAAGTCCTAACCCCAAGTACTTCGGAATGTAAGTTTATTGATGATAGGCCCTTTACAGAGGAAATCAAGGTAAAATGAGGTCATTAGGGTAGTTCCTAATCCTATATGACTGGTATTCTTATAAAAATCTTGGTCACAGAATTGGTATTATAAAAATCTTGGACATAGAAGTTCAATGATGGATAAGATACACATGGTATCCCATAAGCCCTTGAGTAGTCTAGAAAAACTTAAAAAAATTAAAAGCCAAGAAATAAACATGGTAGTTTCAAGCAGCCACAGGTGTTCTGTAAACCTTAAGCCAGTGTTACAGTAGGCGTGTATGGGAGTTCAGGATCTTTAGTAAGATGGTTGGGGAGGTCTCCCTGAAAAAAGTTCACATGAGTTAAGATCTGAACGACAAGAAGGCAACCATGGGGCATTCCTGGTAACAGGCATCCAGAAATAAGGAGCATCAAAGGCAGAGATCTAGGGACAGGAAGTAGTTGTGATATTCAAGGAAAAGAAGAATGGTCATTGTGGTCACGAATTGATGAATGATGGTGACTTGTACTTAATATCCAGCAGAATTAAAGAGTCAGCTCTTGTAACAATAAACTAACCAATGTCAATTATATGGACATTAAATGCTCAGGGTATTTTTCAAGGGGATGTCCTACAGAGTGAGTTTATTATACGAAGTACTTGGCTGCCTAGAAAATAGCTTCACTTTCACAACCTAGGACCAAAAATCTAACCCACTGAAGAATGCATAAATAATAAGAAAGAAGTTGATACTACTATGTTACATCCTGGTGCTCCAATTCCACAGGCATCGATTGTCTTCATTCTTCATGCCATAAAACTGAGGTTTAGAGAGGTTTAGCATCCTGTCTTCCTTTTCCAGAGCTTATAAATCACTCCATTAAATTTTTTAAGTTTATTTTTTTTGAAAGAGAAAGAGACAGAGACAGAAAGAGAGCAAGCGGGGTAGGGAAAGAGAAAGATGGGGAAAGAATCCCAAGCAGTCCCTGCAGGGTCAGTACAGAACACAATGTGGGGCTTGAACCCACGAACCGTGAGATCATGACCTGAGCCAAAACCGAGAGTTGGATGCTTAACTGACTGAGCCACCCAGGCACCCCATAAATAGCTCTTTAAATTTTTTTTTATCCTACCCTTTACAACTAAACTCAAGTACCTCTGAGTACAAAATGAGTCCATCCTTCAGGACATCTGCTTTTAGCAAGAAAAAGGGTTAGAGCTTGTTCAACTCAGCTTCTCCAACAGCTCAGAATGTGGCCTTGTGCACATCACTTCACTTAGTTCACCCAAAAAATACTGATTATATTCCTACTGAGTGCTGGGTACTCCCCTTGATGTAGGGCACTTAGCAGAGACCAGGACAAAGACAGGTCCTGATAGCTTATCCTCTGTTTGTTCTCCATATTTAAGAGTCTTTTATGTTTTGTCCCGCTCCCTGTTTTCATATTATTTTTGTTTCCCTTCCTTTATGTTTATCTGTTTTGTTTCTTAAAGTCCTCATATGAGTGAAGTCATATATTTGTCTTTCTCTGACTAATTTCACTTAGCACAATACCCTCTAGTTCTATCCACAGAGTTGCAAATGGAAAGATTTCATTCTTTCTGATTTCCGAGTAATACTCCATTGTATATATATACCACATCTTCTCTATCCATTCGTCCATCGATAGACATTTGGGCTCTTTCCACACTTTGGCTATTGTTGATAGTGTTGCTATAAATATTGGGGTGCATATGTCCCTTTGAAACAGAACACCGTTATCCCTTGACACATGAAAAAATGCTCCACATGCACTCATCATCAGGGAAATACAAATCAAAACCACAATGAGATACCACCTCATACCTGTCAGAATGGCTAACATTAACAACCCAGGCAACAATACATGTTGGAGAGGATGCGGAGAGAGAGGATCCCTTTTGCATTGTTGGTGGGAATGCAAGTTGGTGCAGCTACTCTTTGGCATTTTTAAGATACATATCCATTTGGATGTGCCTGAGTGGCTTAATCCGTTAAACATCTGACTCTTGATCTCAGCTCAGGTCATGATCAAACAGTTCATGAGTTTGAGCCCTGCATCTGGCTCTGCATGGACAGCATGGACAGTGTGAAGCCTGTTTGGGATTCTCTCAATCTCTCTCTCTCTTTTCTCCCTCTCTCTGCCCCTCCTCTGCTCTCTCTCTCTCTCTCTCAAAAAAAAAAAAAATAAATAAATAAATAAATAAATAAATAAATAAACTTAAAAAAATAAGATACTTTCAGTTGTTCAAATTTTTTTTCTGTGTGGGTAAAAGTGAGAATTGAAGAATTTTTGGAAATAAGGACCAAAAATAGTAGTTACCATTTTTGAATCCCTGTTGTGTGGACACTATGCTAGACCCTTTGCTTAGATTTTTTCTAAGTTTACAAGATCACATGGCAAGTAAGTTGGTAGATACACAACTCACTGCAGAATAGGTCCCAGAGAAGTTAAGACATTTGCTTAATGTCTGTTACAAAACTTGTCTAGCAGAGATAGACAAATCTCTTTTGTCCACCCCAAATGGCATATAGTTAAAACAGGTGATTTAAGGAGAGTTTAAAAGTGTACAGATGTCTATCAGTCAATAAATGTGATTCAGGAATTTGAAACGGAAAGTTTAGAAGAAAACCAAGACCGAGCATGGAGGACGTAGGGGGAGGTGAGAAGGGGCTCCATGGTTAGGAGGTAACATTCAGAATTCAGTCTGTAGATGTTCCATAGCAAAGATCAGAGTAAAAGCTAGAGTGTAGAAAGAGGGGAGACAAGACTAAATGGGTCAGGATGGCACTCCACTTTTTCGATGTAGCCCACATGCTCTGCCCCCCGATGTGCAGCTTCAGTAGCAGTAAATATAATCATTACCTAGTGAAACGTATCATTAAGGTGACCCATCTGTGTCCGCCACCTTCTGAGAACTGTTTGATGTTACACGAACAATTTAATCGCTCTGTTTCAGTTACCTGATTTGTATAAGGGAAAAGAAGAATGATAGAAACCTGATAATGTTATTGAGACGATTAACTAATGTGTGAAAGCATCTAGCGAGGGCAAATAAATCTCCTATAAAGACTGCCGGGAGGAGTGATTAATGAAAGAAATTCAAGGACTTTGGTGGAGAGAAGAAGGGCTGCCTCTGGCACAATATTTTCCAGCAGTGGCTGCACACTGGAGCCACCTGGATGCCCCCAGAAGTTTAATATAATTGGTCTGCAGTACAGAGTGGGCTCTAGAGAAGCGCTTTACTCCTCCGTCGTCCTCTTGGACTGCTTCACCTCCTTGCGAAGTCGCTTCCAGTTTGTGTTTGGGGTCTTCTGCCCTCAGTTTTACTCAGTCAGGTGATACCAGGTGACTCAGCTATGGCCAATCAGAATCTCCTAGTCCTCTGTCATGGGCAGATACGCCGCTGAGTCAAGCCAGGGAGATGCTATGAGACTCAGCAGGGTCTTCGAAGGAGAGATGCTCTAACTTGCTGGATTTGAAGGTGACAGGTGTCAAATTTTAGAGCCACAGCACCCACCTTTCTGTCTTGAAAGAGAGACTACAAGATGGAGGGAAGCCTACCTCTGAGCAGCCTAGTTAGTCGTGCCTGAAACGGCTCTAAACCCTGAACTTCTAAGTGGACTGTGTTGGCATGCTCCCTCCTTTGCTTAACCTAGTTTGAGCCAGGTTTTTCTTCCATTTTTGAAAAGAGAGAGAGAGAGAGAGAGAGAGAGAGAGAGAGAGAGAGAGAGACTTAAAGGATACATTCCTTTCTTCCCCATACCCAAATTCCCAAATTCTTTGCCTAGAGGCGAATATGGCCATGATTTCTGGTAACGGTGCTGCTGAAATAATTTAGCAAGAAGGCCACTCTGGGTTAAGCATGACATTTAATTAACTAATTAAAATCTGTGAGACATTCTCTCTTGGTTGCTGGTCCCAGACAGATCCCTGGGTAAGGAGGCCATGGCAAATGAGTCTCAGACTCTCACCTTTCTGGGTTATACTGGAAGAACCAGGTTTCCGAATCTAAAGTGGGAATGACCGTGAAACTTACATCTCACATAAGAAAGGTGCCTTAAAGGCCACTGGGCTGGCTGAGTGGCCCTGAAACATTTAGTTTCTATTTAATCTTTCACCACAAGTAGTCAGAAAACAGCATGGCTTGAGCTACTCAGCAAATTCTATCAAGGGCAAGGATTCATGCCATGGGTTTTTTTGTTTGTTTGTTTTTTGCCTTTTTTTTTTTGGTTTTGGTTTGTTTTTGTTTGTTTTCGTTTTTTCAGGTCTGATGACTAAATCTCCCACTTCATTTATTGTGGGGGCAGCATGGAATGGAAAAGCAACATTTTGTAGAAAGAGGTTGGGTGATGAATGTGCGTCTCTTCCCCGAAAGCTGCATTCTGTCACGTTGGCCCAGGAGAAAAGCAGCATGCTGCAGCGTGTCCCGGCGTGCTATTGTAGAAGATAACAGAAGGATGCCATTGTGTGGTGAGAGAGCAGAAGAATGCGTGGAGATCCTTCTGTGAAAACTTAGGGGATGCAATGGCACCCCTGCCCTCCTCCAACTTCACAGGTCAATTGTACCTTTTCATTTTGTGAAGGCAATTGTAGACTGTTGGAAAACTTAGCCACTAGAGGGTCCCTCTGTTCAAAGTCAGGGCATATAATGTTGAAGGAAGGATTTTTAAACAAGAAAAGAGAGGAGAAGAAGAAGAAGAAGAAGAAGAAGAAGAAGAAGAAGAAGAAGAAGAAGAAGAAGGAGGAGGAGGAGGAGAAGGAGGAGGAGGAGGAGGAGGAGGAGGAGGAGGAGGAGGAGGAGGAAGGGGAGGAGAAGGACAGGGAAACAGTTCCAGCTTTGAAAATATGAATAAAAGAGAAAAATGGGAATTGGAAGGTAGTAGGCTTGCTTTAGTTCATTAATATCTGCCTATATTCTGCTAAGTCTGTTGGCTGAGCACTTTAAATGAAATTTCTCCTCTTTGAAGGAGGAAGTGATTTTTCCAGAAAGTGCACAATGGCATATTGGTAATTACTGCTTCTTATGGGCTAGTCTATTTAACATCAGAGTGGAAGATTAAGGTGATTGGCTGTAGTCCTTCTCCCCTCCCTGTCCCCGACCATGGAAGCCTTGATAGCTAAATTAAACAAAGGGTGAGACCTTGTGATTTATAAGAAATACCTATTTGGTCACGCAGATGATGAAAATATATTTTTCCTGGATTACAGCTCCCTAAACCCTTGAAATTTCATAACTGTGGAGAACCATTAAGGTGTCTTTGTTTGTTATGAAGTGACTTTTAGACCCCACCCACAGATGGGTCCTGGTTTCCAGGAGAGCCAACCCTGTGATTAGAAGGTTGGGACTTTCAATCCCACCCATGACCTCCTGAGAAGGGAGGGGGGCTGAAGGTTGAATCAGTCACCAACAAATAATGGTGTAATCTATCATGTCTATGTAATGAAGCTTCCATAAAAACCCAAAAGGATGGTTTAAAGAGCCTCTGAGTTGATGATATGGGGAGATCTGGGGACAGTGGCATGCTTAAAGACAGCAAAGAAGCTCCTCGTCTTTTCCCCATGCCTTGCCCTATGAACCTCTTCCATCTGACTATTCCTGAGTTATACCCTTTTATAATAAACCAGTGGTCTAGTAGGTAAAACATTTCTCTGAGTTCTCTGAGTCACTCCAGCAAATGTATTGAACCTGAGGAAGGGGTCACGGGAATGAACCTCTGATTTACAGCCTGTCAGTCAGATGAACAGGTAGCAACCGGGGAAAAATGCTTTTGATTTGAGATGCTAGACTTAGATGCAATTAATTCAGAAAATTTACGAGCTTCTGCCATAAGATGAGTTGTGCCCAAATAACATCCTTCTTAAGTGTTTGGGTGTTTATAAAAGTGGCTCAAAAAGGAGGTTCTGTCTTCCTTGGTTTGGAAGTGGCTGTGGATGGCCATAAAATGAGGTCAGATCTTAAACATTTTCTACTCTCACTTAAAAACTTGAGGGGTCCAGATCATTGTTAGTAAAAATACATCCTACATGTGAAGTCCTTCTCACCATTGTATGTCTAAAGCATTTCGGTCCATTTTTAGTTTTGCTGACAGTAAGAATATATTTCCAGGCTGGCTGAGAGAGTGAGTCAGATAGAAATAATTGTCCCTGCATGGACACACTGATTAAGCTGGTGAAGATTTTATGGTTGCTGTTTTTGTATTTTTGTTCATCTTGGTTTTCTTCCCCCATTGGTAATGTCTTGAAGTCTTTTTCCTGTATTTACGTTTAATCAATCTTTTAAGACTGTTAGGATCTTAAAATATCTTCAAAGTCTTCAGTCTTCCCAGAGGAATGATTCTTCTGAACTAAAAGACTCTGACCCATGGCCCTTGATTATGTGAATATCACCTTAAAATTTATTATCTTCATTTGTTATTATTATTACATAAACTACTGGTAACTATTACTTATGGAGATTTTTACCATCTATATAAAAAACAAAGAGCTGAGATTTAACACCACGTCTGCTTGCCTTTCATACATTAAATCATCTACCCATTAATTCAGATGTATGGCTAATGATGCAAGACTAGACTTTTTGGAGGACTCCACATTGGCTATGACTGGTCTTGCATGTGACTCCATTAAACCAGTCTCACCTTGAGTTATATATGTTTGCTTCTCTGGCCCTCTTCTGCATACAAAAGGATGAATCCTTGAGGGAAATATTTGTCTTGTTCATCTTTCTATCTCACATCTAATATGGCACAGGTGACATCTTAGGTATGGTATTGTCTTTCCTCCATCCATTCATCAGGTCAGTCATTCATTTTATTTCAGAACCATATTGAGTCTCTACTCTGTCTCAGGGACTCTAATTTCTAGGGATACAAAAATGAGGCATTATCTGTGTCTCCCAAAAAGTCAGTGGTGGGTCATTTATACTTAAACAAACGGTACCACATAACACTGTTATGGTAGAATACACCGATACACTGATGGGACACACTGATAAAAGTGTCCAGGCTGGGTTCCTCACAGGTTGAGGTTCAATCCTCTATTACCTTTCCAAGTCTCAAAGTATAATATTTCTTTTAATGTCAAATAAAAAGTTACAACAGACACTAGTGTGTTTTAAATGCTTTCTCATTAAACACATAAAATCCAATGAAATATAATTTTACTATTTACAAATATTAAGAAGATGTCTAAACTATTCATAGGGTACAAGTCTGGGGATACGTGTTGAGCCAACCTGAGATAAAATAATAGGTATGGTATGTAATAGGTATGGGTATCCCTGTGCATATAAATGGGGGGTGTATGAAAAAACCCAAAGGAGTAGCCAAGGGAATGTATACAAAGGAATCTGGGTAACTGCTGTGCAAGAACTGTTCCAGGTATGGGACCATTTGGGGAAAATAATGGTATCTTCCCATTGCCAAACTCTTAGGATTAATGAGAATGTGTGCTCTCCACCAGAAGGTGCTTACAGAGCTACAAGACACAACAGGTATGTTGTGGGAGAGCTCAATTCAGAGGAGGAAAGGGGTGTGAGCTCAGAGAACACTTGATTTGACTCATTCCCTCTAACGTCTATTTATTCTCTCTGGGTCATTTTCTTATTCTTGATTTAAGACTCATTTGAATTGCAGTTGACCTAGATTATGGTGATGGGAGGAATAGGGAATGAGACCCCAGATGCTTTATTAAGTGTTAGTGAAGTATTTGGCTCCCTAACTTACAGCTCTTACTTGATATGACAAAGCGTTCTGTTCTTACCCCAAATTGATACATGTCTACTTATCTCTTATATTTTAAAACATAAAACTATCAAATGAAGTGAATAATAAAGAAAGAACTGTTAGCTCTTTGGTGTGTGGGACTGTGGATATGGAATGTCCTGCCTTTTTTGGTTAATGACAAATTGCCAAAGGACATTTGAAGATCATTCAGAGCCTCGGGTGGGGGATATGATATCAATCATAATTGTTCTGAAGAATGGCAAAGTAATGCTTTTAATATAATGATACTATGGAAACAATGTCCCTCACCCTTTGTTAAATGCCATTTTGCTGTCAGAATCTGATGACGTTCTTTATATAATCCAAAATATCTTGGGAGTGAGAGTCACTACATTAAAAAATGTTTCTATGTTCCAAATGTGTGGCAATATTATTGCAGCAAGAAATTCAATCAGAATGAAAGGAAAGAGCTGTGATTTGTGCTGTATGTGGATCACTGTAGATTTATAGAAAAGTTATAAACCAGATCCCTATCTCTGAAGGGTTTGCATAAAGCTCTTTTCCTGTGGAACAGAGACCAAGTATATTAACAAAGAAAGTATATAAAGAGTTAAATCCATGCTACCTCAATCTTCCCACTAAATTGATTTTATTCATATCAATTCAGCCTGGCTAGCTTATTTCTTGATTTTTTTTTCTTTTAAAGAAACATGTGTCAAGAAGAAAATTAGCTGACTCCACTCAGATCAAATTTTTTTATTTCATAGAAAATAATGCCATTAGCAAGCAGGTGCAACAATGTTTTATTCTGTTTTATAACATTACCAGTTTCTCTCCTACTTCTCAAAGAAACATTTTGAGTTTTGGGGTTAATGGTGGTGCACACAGAAAACATGAATTGAGAATAACAAGGCTGAAATTAGTTATTTTTAAAGGGCATCTTTCCAAATTGGACTTGATATGAGCTTTATTAACTGGTATGATGGCTGGCTGAGGGTGGCAAATCAAGAAAAATGACAAAAGGCTAGGTAGCTGGTCTTGTTTTACATCTTCATTAATGATCGAAAAGGAGCAAACAGCACATTAAATTTGGATGATATTAATTCAATAGCTTTTGAAAGCCCTAGTGAGGTCAGAGAAAGAATTTTATAAAAGGCCTGTAAAACTTAAAATTGATGGAAAAAAGATTGAAATGAGAGAAAAGAGACTTCCCAGACCCTGAGAACAGGTAATGCCCAGAACCAATATTTAATGAAAAGGGTGTATAGTTAATGAGAACTACTGAATAATACCTCAGATTTATAATGAGAAAAAAATTAATGGAATTTGCAGTATGACCCAAGGGTGAGAAGATAAAGATAAATTAGCATCGTATGTCTAATACATAAATTTAAGAATGTGAGCATTTGTAAAAAATCAAGATATCACCCACAAATATGCTTCAACATTTCAATCACAACAAACAAAAGCTAGAAGAATCATTGTATGTGTCAATCATCCCTAACACCTATGCTTGAATTTTCTGTTACTTCCAACAGCAATTAGAATTATATCCAGGTCCTCCTATCACTTTTCTTTTTTACTTTTTTTGGTAAATTTTATTTATTTAATTTGAGAGAGACAGAGACAGTGCAATCAGGGGACGGGCAGAGAGAGAGGATAGATAGAGAGAATCTCCCAAGCACAGAGAATCTCTGCTAGCACAGAGTCAGTCACAGGTCTCAAACACAAAACCGCAGGAATATGACCTGAGCTGATACCAACAGTCGGATGCTAACCCTCTGAGCCACCCAGGCACCGCCCCCCATCTTATGACTTATGAGCCGAGAACTTGAGTTGTTATTCTATCTACTGGGAATGTAGCCCTGAATAAAATAGACCAAATCCTTCCCTTACTGACCCTATATTCATCTGGAGGGAGACATAAGCAATTTGGGGGAAAAAAAAAAAAAACTAAAGAATTTTAAGAATTTAAGAATAAAATTAATCAATGAATAAAATAAACATATATTTTGGAAAGTGTGGAAAATGCTGTTAATTGCATTTTGTTACACCTTATGGATAGAACAGGTAAAGTAATAAATTTAGCATCCCTTTTAGTTGTCTGAATAACAAATTGCCTCAAATTTAGTGGTTTAAAACAAAATCAGCCATCTATTGTTATTATACTGCACGTTCTGGGGGATTGATGAGGCTCTGTGAGGTCGTGCTTTCTTGGCTTCTCTTCACTGTTTTAGTGAAATGGTGGTTGGCTCTGGAACCGTCTCTAAAGCTTCTGCTCTCTGCTGTCTGGTATCGGGCCTGGGAAGACCCAAACAGCCAGGAGCTATAACAGCCATAGCTCTTCAGGCATCTCTCTCTGTCCTGTGTGGTCTATACATGTGATATGTCAGCACGGTGGCTTCAGAATACTTCGGAGCTCCAAAGACAGGTGGCCGGGAAGTAAGACAGAAAACCAGGTGGGACCTGTATTGCCCTTATAACCTAATCTAGGATCGCTCGGTGTCACTTTTGCCACAATTTGGTGACTGGGCAATTTATGAAGGTCCTTCAGGTTCAAGGAGAGAAAGCATGGACACTATCTTTGCTTGGGAGGAATACCGACATGTCATGAAGAGCAAACATGGGGCAAATTATATACTGCAGTGGTAATCCTTGGAAAATACAATCTTCCATGTCAAAAAATAATTGCTGCTCTATTGTGTACAATGCAAGTTTCTGAGTTTTCTGGTAAATAAATTCTAAGAGACTGCAGCTCAGTAAGAAGAAATAATATCAAGTTACAGTGAAAGTTTGAACAAATGTTACATACCAATATAATACTACGAAAGAGCTGACACAAGATGTCGTATGATTTTGTGTGATGCGATTTCATAGAATAGATTCTATAAGTTTTGGAGGAAGAGCTGACCATGGGACATTCTAAGAAATTTCATATTGAAGAAGGACGTTCCTCCTCTAGACTGGATTGTAGGCTGAGAAGGGCAGAAGGTACTCCCAGGCAAGAAGGAGAGTGAATAAAAGCTAGAAGATGAGAACGTTCTTAGAAAGTCTGATCTGAGGACAGTGGAAAGACAGGGAAATTCCCTCAAGGGAGTGATTAAAACAATAACAACAACAAAAACCTAAACAAACTAGAAAGACCACAAGGACGTAAACAATTCTACTACATTCTGAATTGTATTAAAGAACCAAGGGTTAAGAAAATAGGAAATTAAGATGTTGGCCCTCCTTGGGTTGTGAACTAAAATTTGTTAAGGGAATCAGCCACAACGTGGTAGTAGAATATTTGCACTTTAAAACTTGACTCTTTATGACTAGGTAAACGGAGGAAATGATGACAATTTGCTACACAAGTAGAAAGAAGTATGGAACATAAGCGTGTCCTGAGCAAAAGCTAAGTGGTAGCTCTGTTGACTTTAGTGACCTTGTTTCAGAAGTTACTCAAATTCATTCAGAAGTCACTCAGTAGTCACTTCTGTCACATCTTTTTGATTAAGGCAGCTACAAATATCAATCTAGGTTCCAGGAGATGAGCCTTCTCATAACGCTTCTTATGCTTATATGATAAAAGAGCCAGAATGAACTCAGTTGTTGCTGGATCTAGACGACCTTTCTACCAGCCAGGGAGACCCTTGAAGGTAGAGCTTATGTTCTAATAATCTTTGTAACCTCAGGGCTTGGCACAGTGCTGGGCATAAAGTACGTATATAATGAGTTAAAGAAAGCAGTAGCCCCCACTTGGATAATGATGATTTATGGATCCTTTTTTAAAAAGTCTCTATCTATCTATCTATCTGTTTTGTTTTCTGTTTCAAGTTTTTTTTTTTTAATTCTAGTTAGTTAACGTATACTGTAATATTGTTTTCAGGTATACAGTAGTGATCTAACACTTGCATACAACACCAGGTGCTCATCAGAAGTACACTACTTAATCCTCATCACCTATCTAACCTATCCACCTATCCACCTACATACCTCCCCTACGGTAACCATCAGTTTGTTCCCTATGATTAAGAGCATGTTTTTTGGTTTGCCTCTCCTTCTCTCTTTTTTCCCCTTTACTCATTTGCTTTGTTTCTTAAATTCTGCATATGAGTGAAATCGTATGCTATTTGTCTTTCCCTGGCTGACTAATTTCACTTAGTATAATACTCTTTAGCTCCATCCATGCTGTAAATGACAAGATGGCATTCCTTTTTATGGCTAAGTAATATTCTATTGTGTGTGTGTGCGTGTGTGTGTGTGTGTGTGTGTGTGTGTGTGTGTATTCTCTTCATCCATCCATCAGTCAATGGACATTTGGCTACTGTTGATAATGCTGCAATAAACATCAGGGTACATGTATCTCTTCAAATCTGTGTTTTTGTAGTGCAATTGTTGAATAGTAGGGTAGTTCTATTTTTTTACAAATCTTTTTTTAATGTTTATTTATTTTTGAAAGAGAGAAAGGGAGAGAGAGAGAGACAGAGCATGAGTGGGATAAGGACAGAGAGAGAAGGAGACACAGAATCCGAAGCAAGCTCCAGGCTCTGAGCTGGAGCACAGAGCCCAAAGTGGGGCTTGAACTCATGAACCATGAGATCGTGACCCGAGCCAAGTTGGGTGTTTAATCAACTGAGCCATCCAGGCATCCCAGAATAGCCCCAGGGTAGGTATTTTTAAATTTGTGAGGAATCTCTATAGTGTTTTCCACAGTGGCTGCACCAGTGGGATCCCCACCAACAGTACAACAGATTTCTGGTTTCTCCACATCCTCGCCAATATCTGTTGTTTCTTGTGTTGTTGACTTTAGCCATTCTTACAGGTGTGAGGTGATAACTCATTAGTTTTGATTTGTATTTCACTGATAATGAGTGATGTTGAGCAACTTTTCATGTGTCTGTTAGCCACGTAGATGTTTTCTTTGGAAAAATGTTTACTCATGGCTTCCATCCAGTTCTTAACTGGATTATTTGTTTTTTGGGTGTCAAGTTTGATAAGTTATTTATAAATTTTGGATCTAACCCTTTATAAGATATGTCATTTGCAAATATCTACTCCCATTCCAAAGGTTGCTTTTTAGTTTTGTTGATTGTTTCTTTCACTTTGCAGAAGCTTTTTATCTTGATGAAGTCCCAATAGTTCACCTTTGACCTTATTTCCCTTGCCTCCTGAGACATGTCTAACAAGAAGTTGCTATGGCTGATGTCACATAGGTTGCTGCCTGTGTTCTATAGGATTTTGATGATTTTCTCTCTCAGATTTAGGTCTTCCATCTATTTTGAATTTATTTTTGTGTGTGGTGTAAGAAAGTGGTCCAGTTTCATTATTTCACATATAAATGTCCAGTTTTCTTAACACCATTTGTTGAAGAGACTGTTTTTTTGCCCCATTGGATATTCCTTCCTTCTTTGTCGAAGATAATTGACCATACAGTTGTGGGTCCATCTCTTGGTTTTCTATTGTGTTACATTGATCTATGTGTCTGTTTTTGTGCCAGTAAAGTACTTTCCTGCTGACTACAGCTTTGTAATATAGCCTGAAATCTGGAATTGTGATGCCTCCAGTTTTGTTTTGCTTTTTCAGGATTGCTTTAGTTATTTGGGAACCTTTGTGGTTCCATACAAATTTTAAAATTGTTCGTTCTAGCTCTCTGAAAAATGCTGGTGGTATTTTGATGGGGATTGTATAAAATGTGTAGACTGATTTGGGAAGCATAGATATCTTAATGATATTTACTCCTCCAGTTCATGAGCATGGAAAGTCTTTCCATTTCCTTGTGCTATCTTTAATTTCCTTCATCAGTGTTTTATAGTTTTCAGAGTACAGGTCTTTCACTTCTTTGTTTAGGGTTATTACTAGGTAGCTTTTGTTTCTGGTACAACTATAAGTGGGATTGATTCCTTCATTTCTTTTTCTGTTGCTTCACTATTGGTATATAGCAATGCAACAGATTTCTGTATATTAATTTTGTATCCTGTGGCTTTACTGAATTTATCAGTTTTGGAAGTTTTTTGATGGAGTTTTTGGATTTTTTAATGTTTATTTATTTATTTTGAGAGAGGAGATAGAGATAGAGTAGAGGAGAGAGAGACAGAGAGAGAGAGAGAGAGAGAGAGAGAGAGAGAGAGAGAGAAAGCAGGGCAGGGGTAGAGAGAGAGAGAGGGAGAGAGAATCCAAAGCATGTTCCACACTCTGAGCAGAGCCTGATGTGAGGCTTGATCTTATGAATTGCAAGATCATGACCTGAGCCAAAATCAAGAGTTGGATGCTCAAAAGACTAAGCTACCCAGGCGCCTTACTTTCTTTTCTTTTCTTTTTTTTTTTTTTAATGCGGCATATCATGTCATCTGAAATTAGTAGAAGTTTTACTTCTTTCTTGACAATTTGATTGCCTTTTGTTTCTTTTATGTTTTGTTTTCTCTTTTTTTCTCATTGCTGTGGCTAGGACTTCCAATACTATGTTAAATAGCAGTCGTGAGAGTGGACATCTCTGTATTGTTCCTGTTTATAGTGGAAAATTTCTCAGTTTTTTTCCCATTGAGGATGATATTAGCTGTGAGTTTTTCATACATGGCCTTTATTATGTTGAGATATGCCCCTCTAACCCTACTTTGTTGAGGTTTTTTATCATGGATGGTTGTTGTACTTTGTCAAATGTTTTTTTTTTTTTTGCATCTATTGAAATGATCATATGGTTTTTAACAGACATATTCAGAATATTCCATCCTAAAACAGCAAAACTACATTATTTTCAAGTGCATATGGAATATTCTCCAGAATAGACCACATATTATGTCACAAAACATGCCTCAACAAATACAAAAAATTGAAGTCATGCCATGCACCTTTCCTGACCACAGCACTATGAAACTAGACATCAACCGCAAGAAGAAATGTGGAAAGACCACAAACACATGGAGGTTAAACATCATGCTACTAAACAATGAAGGGGTCAACCAGGAAATCAAAGAAGAAATAAAAATAATACACAGAAACAAATAAAAATGAAAACACAAAGGTCCAAAGCCTTTAGGATGCAGCAAAAGTGGTCATAAGAGGTAAGTAAATTGTAATACATGCCTACTTCAAGAAGCAAAAAAAGTCTCAAATACACAATATAACCATACACCTAAAGAAGCTAGAAAAAGAATAACAAATGAAGACTAAAGTCACCAGAGGGAAGGAAATAGTAAAGCATATAGCAGAAATAAATGATATAAAAGCTAAAGGAACAAATAGAAGAGATCAATGAAATCAGGAGATGGGTCTTTAAAAAAAATTAACAAAATTGATAAAATTCTAGTCAGACTTATCAAAAAGAAAAAAAAGAAAGGTCCCAAATAAATAAAATCACAAATGAGAGAGGAGAAATGACAACTAACACCACAGAAATACACACATTTATACGAGAATATTATAAAAACTCTATGCCAACAAACTGGACAACTTGGAAGAAACATATAAACTACCAAAACTAAAACAGGAAGATATAGAAAACTTGAACAGATAGATAACAGCAAAGTAATTGAGTCAGTAATCAAAAAAACTCCAGGGGCGCCTGGTTGGCTCAGTGGGCTGGACGTCCGACTTTGGCTCAGGTCATGATCTCGCTGTCTGTGAGTTCGAGACCTGCAACGGGCTCTGTGCTGACAGCTCGGGGCCTGGAGCCTGTTTTGGATTCTTTGTCTCTCTCTCTCTCTCTGCCTGTCCCCCACTCATGCTCTGTCTGTCTCTGTCAAAGATAAATAAACATAAAAACAAAACAAAACAAAAAAACTTCCCAATAAACAAAAGTCCAGGATCAGATGGCTTCACAGGCAAGTTCTACCAAACATGTAAAGAAGAGTTAATACCTATTTTTCTCAAACTACTCCAAAAAACTGAAAAGGAAGGAAAACTTCTAAATCCATTCTAAGAAACCAGGATTACCCTGATACCAAAACCATATAAAGACTCCACTATAAAAGAGAACTAAAGGTCGATATTCCTGATGAACATGGATGCAAAAATTCTCAATAAAATACTAGCAAACCAAATCCAACAATACACTTAAAAAAATCAGTTACTATAATCAAGTGGAATTTATTCCTGGGTTTCAAGAGTGGTTTGATATTTACAAATCAATCAATGTGATATACAACATTAATCAAAGAAAGGATAAGAACCATATGATTTATGGTGTCTTAAATCAGGCCTAAGATCCCTATAATTGGTCTTCTCATTTCAACTGGTAGGTTTAGTCACATATATGTCCAAATATGGACAACTCCATTGATCAGATTCTCCACCCAAGCTACAAACTATGCGCATCATTCTGTAGTACATGTTGGTTGGTTAGTTTCATTACATACGCATTTTTTTTCACCAAGGAGTTAGAACTTTTGTGACATTTTGCAAAAACAAACTTATTAGATTGGGATCAATGTGAAAAAGTGTCTCCTAACTTAAACTCGTGGCGTCTGTGATTCTGTCTTCACAAAGCAGTGGAAGCTTCAATTCCTTATATTTTTGTGTCATAGGCTGTTCTTTAATTGGGCATTGTTTCATATTCATATCCCACCCTCAGATGTTTTGCTTAAAATGACCTGTGTCCAGTAGTTTTCAACAGTATCTCAGTAAAATTTTCAGAGTTGGAACATACAGAATGTAAACACAATACTGCAGATCAATTCTTATAGACCCACCTCATTCTTCCCACACCCACACTGCAGAACCACCACTGATGGAGCATTACTCCCTCATTCCAGTTTTGAATTTCGAATCAATAGCAGCAATTCAATTCATAACAAACACAATTCAGCTGGGGTGGTATTTCTGTTCTTCCCTACGATTTCTGCCAGGCAATACTGTATTATATTCAAACACAGACTCGAGTGTTTACTCTGCCAAGGATGAAGACTGGCTACAAAAAAACCCCACAATTCTCTGAAAAACCATTATTGTTCTTCCTCCTCACTCTCCATACACAATGATTCCAGTGGAATAAATTTCTATCACATATGCTAGCTTTCTGAAGCCTAAAGCAATCAGTAAATCTCCCTTAAGTGCCACTGCTTCCAGAAGTCTTTCCTAAAGGGATCCCACAAGCCCTCCAATGTTCATAGTTATTTATTTTTATTTTTTTGATTTTTAGGTATTCATTGAGCATTTATTAAGCACCTAACATATGGACACATAGTGCTAACTAATGGGTATATAAAAATTGGTAAAGAAAACAAACACAGACTCCATTTGACAAATTAGATTGGTGAGGGGAACCTGGGTGGCTCAGTCAGTTGACCATGTGACTTTGAGCATCTGACTTTGGCCCAGGGCATGATCTCACGGTTCACGAGTTTGTGCCCCACATCGGGCTCGGCGCTGACGGTGAGGAGCCTGCTTGTGATTCTCTCTCCCTCTCGCTCTGCCTCTCCTCTACTCATGCTTTCTCTCTTTCACTTTCTCAGACTAAATAAATAAACTTAAAAAAAATGGATTGATGATTTAAGGGAAACAAGTAAGAATCACATGACAATAAAAATGTGTGTTTCTCTTTATCTGTATGTGTGCATTGAGTGATGGGGAAGTTACAAAAAGTACTCCAAAAAAGGCTCATAAAGGTGACATTTAAGCTGAGACCTGAAGAAGTTAATGATATTAAGGATATGACCAAGGCCAGGGGTGGGAGAATGGAGCTGGATGAGGCTGAAGGAAGAGCATCCACTCAGGCTCTAGATAATAAAAAGCCTGGCATGTTCAAGAGACCGAAGTCCAGAATGTTTGGAGAAGCAGCAAGTGAGGCTTAGTTAGGACCCAGGTGAGACACAGAGTTTAATTTAACTCAAAAGTGCTATGGAAAGCCATTGAAAAATCATTAAGTAAGGAATTTCATGCAATTTCATAATGAATATCTTTTATCTTTTGAAGTTTGCATGCTTTTCACCAGAGTTTTTACCTTAATTTCTTTTTCTAAGTGAGATAACCCACTTTTGTTCTCAGGCTTGGTGCTTACCTATCAGTGTCTTTTCTATGGTACCCAACAGAGAGTAGATGTTCATTAAATAGCTGTTGAATTGAACTGAGAAAACAAACAAACAAACAAACAAAACCCCTAATTTAACTACATATTTTTCTCAGCCTTATCAACTGTTTGATTAAATATTAGTTAGCCAGAACTAGACATCAAATTCCCCCAGAACTTAGTGACTAAGAAAACGATAATCATTTATTATCTTTCACATCTCTCATTGTTGCTGTAGGTCAGGATTTGGGGAGCAGTCCTGAAAGACCTGGTATAAGGTCTTTCATGAGCATGTGGTTCACTAGGCTGCAGTCATCTGAAGGCTCGATTGGGCTGGGAGCATCTCACTCCCACGACGGCATGGTTAGAATACCAGTGCTGGTTGTCTACCAAAGTCTTCGCTCCTTTCCACTTGGGCCTCAGGGCTGCTTAAATGTTCTCATGTCATGGTGGCTGGCTTCCTTGAAGGAGTGGTTCTAGCGACCAAGGTGGAAGCTGCAACACTTGTTTTGATGCAGCCCTAATTCAGTGAGGGTGTACAATCACAAGAGCACGGATGCTAAGAAGCAAGGGTCACTGGGAGCCATCTTGGGGGGTGGTGGCCACAGGCTGTAAGTACTTAATACTAAATGTGTTTGCCACAGATTGGTTAGGAGCCTTGATACCTTGTTTTCTCTTTTCTAGGTCTGGTATTCTCCAGCAGGGCCACAGATGAAATTGACTTCTCTAATGCAAAGATAATCTGGAGATTCTAATCGAACGCTCTTGTCTGTGCAGAAGTCCACCTCTGGCTGCTGAAAACAATTCAGTGTGTCTTCTGCTCTCAGCTCCATTTCTTTTTTGCCACCATGGGAACCAGACGGTAAAACTCTCGGGAGTGCTGGTGGCTTTTAAAGCATATTTACAAGATTACATGAGACAGCCTGTCTTTAATTTGCTATTTAGCTGAAGAGTAATATGCTTCTCTATTTGGAAAATGGTTTTGTCAAGGTACCGGAACAAGAGATAGGAAATTAGGATTTCTAGGATCAATTTCCTAACTGACTTGTAAGTTGCTGTGTAGCCTTCAGCAAAGCACCTGATGTGCTTATGTGTAAAACAGGGATATGAAGAATAAATCCCTACTTCAAGGAAATGCATCATAGTCGAATTCATATTAATGTAATAGGCTTTGAAAAATCTCACAAGAAAAGTACTATGGAATGCAAATTATTATGGTGTAAAGCTTTTTGGGATAGAAGGTGCTATGTGCCTGAAAAATATCAATCTCTCTCTTTTATCTGCTTTCGGATATTGTCTTTTAATTTCAAAAAGCATCTCATTTTCTTGAATTGTGACAGGACAAAGGGCAAGCTCAAATTGCATTTTGTAAATAATACATTGTTTTGGTAGCTATCTTTCTGATAACCTTAAAAGGGCTCTATCATTCTCATATGGAATTCACCCCTATAATCAAATAACACTGCTCAAAGATGACAATTGCCTTTTACTCTCATGCTAGCAATAAAAGGTGTATCATATTATACCCACAGTTCTTTACTGCTTAAAGCATGATTCTAATAATTATGGAAGTCTGAGGGAGGATAGGGGAAGAAGGGAAATTTAACTAGAAGCTTATTGCATGATTAGTACATATAATAGTGCATATAATATAGTCGTGTACATGTATATAGATACATATAACATATGTATATACATACAATATATGTATATAACATATAATTTAGTGTGCATCTAATATGTATTGCTTGTTTTTCATTTAGTAACTGGTATATTTATGTTCTTGAAAATTATTTTGTGGTTGTCTTGTCTTAGGAAAGGAAAGAGAGAGAAAGGTGTTATGGAAGTTTTTACAAAGGATTCAGTTACAGGAATTGAAAGTATGTGATATGCATACATGATCAAAGTCCACTGCTGGCAAAATTTAGAGTAGTTGGATTTTTATTTTCGAATTCTCTCCCTTCCTCAACATGCTTTCCTTTTTCTAATCAGTTATGCTGCCACTTTTTATCTCTAGGAATCCATTAGTCTCATGTTGTTTCTCTATCAAAATCTCCTCTTGAGAATGAAGCTGAAATTTCTTCTCATGAAAAGCAAAAGTGACAGAAAGCAGTTTAAAATATGACCTCAGCCTAGGGAATTTGCAACTTGAACAAGAATGAAGGTCCTGTGGTAGAAGTTGACAAATGACCCTAACATGTCTCTTAGTGACAAAGAGACTTCTTCACCCACAACAAGTATGATTGGCTCTGCCCACAACAAATCCAATACCAATTTGGAATCCTGGGGGAAGAGTGAGAAATGATAAAGAGGAGGTAAATCACAGTAGTAAAGGGCAGGAGTCAGTGCTATGGTATCTCAGGTAAATCTCTTTAGTACCATGTATTCTTGTCACTCCAAATTCTTAGACATTATTTCTTCTTATCCAGGAGGAAAAAAAAAAAAAAAACTCTGTTAATCGCAAAAACAACAAAAAAGTGAATAACAAATCATTCCAAGAACTAGTACTTAAAATCATAAACATTTATTGTTTTTCATGGTTTTGTGGATTGACTAGGTGTTTCTTATGGCCTGGGTCAAGTTATTTGGGGTAGAATAATTTAGGATTGCTTCACAAACATATATGGTGGCTGGAAGTCGTTTGTCTAGGGCACCTGTCTACCTGTCTGGTGGCTGGCTTGATGTCACATGGAGAAAGACCTTGTAGATCTTGTCATCCAGCAGATTATCCCAAATTCATTTCTATGGAACTAGAAGGGGTCCCAGTAATAACAACAAGCAAGCCCCCAATGCACAAGCCTTTGCTTATATCACATTTTCTCATACCCCACTAAACAAAGTAAGTCAAAGGCTAGGCCTGGCATCAAAAGACTAAGAAATTGGGGCACCTGGGTGGCTCAGTCGGTTGACCACCTGACTTCAGCTCAGGTCATGATCTCACAGTTCATGAGTTCGAGCCCTGTGTCGGGTTCTGTGCTAACAGCTCAGAGCCTGGAGCCTGCTTCAGATTCTGTCTTTCTCTCTCTCTGTCCTTCCCTCACTTGTGCTCTCTCTCTCTCAAAATAATAAATATTAAAATAAATGTTAAAAGACTAAGAAATTAACATAAATTTTTAGTCTAAAGAGTTTCAGATAATTTGTGACCAGTGTTTTTTGTTTGTTTGTTTGTTTGCCACAGACCATAAATTCTACCATTACATTTGAGTCTTTCTTTTACTATTGGTCCCAGAACATTAAAAATATGTTGTTTTTGTTCCCCATTGGATACCCAGTATCAAAGTACTCTCCTTTTCTCTTCCTTAATAAAATAGTTTTTGAGAAACGGTATAAAAATTTTGTTTACATTGAAATAGATAATCATCCTCTTCCCTAAGAGTCTATCAGTTTAACATGGAAAGAGTGTATTGAGCCTAATGTCATCACAACATAGAGTCACACATTTCTATGACCAATTTGGAAAGAAACATTTTAGGGTAAAGCCAGAAATTTCTTTTGATTCTGAAATATTACCATATATTGCAAATGGTAACAGGTAGTCTTTAAAGAGTCACTGTTTATCTAGAGAAACCAGGCTAAGTCTGTCCTTTAAAGCAGTGCTAACACAGAAAGCCATCATCTATTGGAAATCTAACTACCGTAGTATCTATTTGTCATTTTCTCATGTATTTTCCTTGTATGTACTTTTCCTGATATATAGCTACATGTCTGCAATTTCAAGTACGTCCACCCTTCCATAAAATCATGTGTCCATCCATTCAACAAATATTTATGAAGCATGTACTATGTGACTGTTACTAAGAGTTGGGTATGCTACAAGAAAGATAATAGACAATGTCCCTGCCACCATGGACCTCACCTTCTAGTGGGGGTACTGGCTCTTTTCCCTTTGATTTCCTAGATTCACTCTCCATCCTTCCCCATCCTGCTATGTGCTCTAGACTGTATCAGTGTGCTTCCTTTCCCCTTTGGCTTTCAGAGGAGTTTGGACAGTGAGGCATCAGTAGCAGAACAGTGCAGGCAAAGAAGAATTCATAGTATTACTCCCAGGGCTCAAGTGTTGTTAGATTGCCATAGTTTGGCTGCACCTTTCTTTTTTAATGTTTGTTTGTTTGTTTGTTTGTTTGTTTGTTTGTTTGTTTATTTTGAGAGAAATGGGGGTAGGGGGAACATGCACGAGTGGAAGAGGGGCAAAGATAGAAGCAGAGATAGAATCCCAAGCAGACTCCATGCTGTCAGTGCAGAATTCAATGTGGGGCTCGAATTCATGAACCTGAGATCATGAGCTGAGCTGAAATCAAGAGCCAGATGCCCAACGAAGCAACCCAAGCACCCCTTGGCTGTACATTTCTACTGAAGTTTCAGAGATAAAATTTATCATTAGAGACATGGTGGGAACAATTATCATAACAAGCCACAGTTCCCCATAAGAGTGGTAATCAGAGTGTTTGGACCCATAAGGAACTGTTGTGATAACTAATTAATCATAGAATAGTGAAGAATTAAATAGATAAATAACATTCTAAGATGCTGCTTGACACTTATATAAACAGATATTTTCTAAGTATGATACAAAGAAACCAAACTTGAGAGACACCTGGTTGGTTCAGTTGGTTAAATGTCAGACTTTGGCTCAGGTCATGATCTCACTGTTCGTGGGTTCAAGCCCTGTGTTGGGCTCTGCGCTGAGAGCTCAGAGCCTGGAGCCTGCTTCGGATTCTGTGTCTCCCTCTCTCTCTGCCCCTCCCCTGCTTGTGCTTTGTCTCTTTCTGTCTCTCAAAAATAAATGTTGTGTTGTGTTTTTTTTTTTTAATTAAAGAAACCAAACTTGAGCCACTGACATGGAGGTCATGGTGTTTACCAAAGGGTATAAACTAGTTAACTGATCCAGATTTATTGAGGGTAAGACCTTATCCCTTTGAGGAAGACATAGTCATGTGGCTACAGATATACACCATGCATGTTTTCCTAAGCCTTTCCCAAAGTAGTCAGGGGCCATTTCTAGAGCCACAGGTACCTCAAAAAGATAGATGCTCACACTTTCTTATTAATATTACATAGTAGCTTTGAAACTGCAACAATCACCAGACCTAAAGTACCACCCCAGCCCACTGGCTGCAGAGGCTTTTGGAGACCAGATGATAATTGGAAATTTTGATAAATATATCTCATAATCTCTCCAGTGGGACTGAGGGTCCTTCCCTTGTTCTGTTTTGTTTTGTTTTCCAGATCCAGGCACTATTATAGGAATAGATACACTAAAAAATTGAAAGAATCCCCACAATGGTTCCCTGAACTTTTATAGTAAGAAAGGGCATGTGGAAGTCCCTAGAAATGCCTCCCCCAGACAATAAACCAAAAGCTATATGGGCTCCCTCAAAATATGACAAATTAGTACTTTTATCAAAGCCCTAATAGATGCAAACGTCTTGATTACCATATCATCCTTATTTAATTTGCACATTTTGGTCAGTAAAAAAGCTAAATGGTTCATGCAAAATGACAGATTATTGTAGACATAATCAGGTCATGCTGTAATTCACAATTATAAATCCAAATGTGTTATCTTTGCTGAAACAAATAAACAGAAATTTTTGGCACCTGGCATACAATTATTGGCCTAGAAACATTTTTTTTCTACATCCCTACTATCAGAGACATTCAAAAATTGTTTGTCTTCAACTGGCAAGGACTTCGTGTCCCCATAGTCTCTTGTCTCTGGATTGTGATGGTTCTCCTCCTCTCTCATTATATATTCTAGAAGAAATTGGTGATCTTTAATCTTCCCCTCTCCCCCCAGCTTTAGTGAGGAATGATGGATAAATAAAAATCATATCTATTTCAGATGTATAATATGGTGTTTATATATATATATATATATATATATATATATATATATATATGGAGAAATGATTACCACAATTAAGCTAATTAGCATATATATCACCTTTTCATTTACCATGTATGTGTATGGTAAGAATACTTAAGATCTACTTTGTTAGCATATTTCAAGTATATAATAAATCATTAACTCTAGTCACCATACTGTATATTAGGTGTCCAGAACTTATTGATCTCACAACTAGAAGTACCCTTTGACCAACATCGCCCCATATTCCCCCCCCTGCTTAGTCCCATGGAACCACTCTTCTTCCTCTGTTTTTATGAGTTCAACTTTTTTAGATTCTACATGTAAATACTGTCTCTCTGTGTTTGGCTTATTGCACATAGCATGATGGCCTCCAGGTTAATCCATGTTGTCATTCATGACAGGATTTCCTTATTTAAAAAAAAAAAACTGAATAGTATTTCACTGTATATACACACCACATTTTCTTTATCCATTCATACATCAACAGAAACTGAGGCTGTTTCCACATTTTGGTTATTGTGAATAGTGCTTCAGTGAGCTTGAGAGCTCAGATATCTATTTGAGATAGCCATTTTATTTCCTTTAAATATAAACCCAGAAGTCAGATTGCTGGCAGTCCTATTTTTCATTTTTTTGAGGAACCTCCAAACCGACTTTCATAATAGCGGTACCAGTTTATATTCCTACCAACAGTGTACAAGGAGAACTTGGTAATCTTGATAGCACAGAAACACGGTCATTATCTTAATGATAGGAAGTTAATTGAACTGGGTAGGCAGGAAGTAGTAAGCATTCTAGGTAATTTAGTAAGCTGTATGCACGTCAAAGAGTGACAATAATACTTGAGAGATTTCGGAGGCTTGTTCCATTGGTGAAGTTTCTAGGGATCGATTAATGTGATGTATGCAAGTTGTATATCACCTTTTTTTAAAAGTTTGCTTGTTGTTTGTTTGTTTGTTTATTTAAAGAGAGCACAAGCAAGGTAGGGGCAGGGAGATAAGGAGAGAGAGAATCTCAAGCAGGCAACGTGCGGTCAGTACAGAGCCCGATGCGGGGCTCAGACTCACAAACCATGAGATCATGACCTGAGCCAAAACCAACAGTCGGATGCTTAACCCACTAAGCCACCCGACTGCCCTGCAAGTATATCATCTTTAAAGTGAGAAACGAGTGTTGCATGTTCACTGTTGACCACAAAGTAAGAAACACATTTGTGTTGGTCTGACCCACATACTGTATAATCTTCAGGGCTACCAATTCCAAGTGGAGTTCAGAACAAAACAAAAAATGACTTCGAAGAGGATGTAGACTGTGATCCAAGTTTTCCTGCCACTTGGTTCTCATAACTCAACAGAATCCATCGTACGGGAAGTGCCTGTGGCATGTATACTGTATAGAGCCACTGGGAAACCCTCAGAAGAGAATCAGAGTAGATGCTACACTTTCGGAGAAGGACAATGCTTTCCACCGCCAACAACTATTCCCCGTTGTTAAAGCAAAGGTTGACTCGCTTTGAGGCCAAGTAGAAATGAATGTCTCAACGTAGGATAGTTGGAGGCCCAGTGGTCATAACTGGTTGTGGTACTCACTGCCAAAACTTGAAAAAAAGGTGGAAATATTATGGAAGACCGAACCTAGGAAGATTTTAAAGGCTGATGCAAACACCATGAGCAGATGGTTCAGCTTCTCGTGGTATCTGCTCTCACTGCTTTACTGCTTTACTCTTATTCCTTTATGGCACACTTACGGCTTCATCAGGAGTTCCCAATTATAAGTTAATGGAGGAGGAAAATATCAGACGAGCCATAAAATGGACCTTCATAATATGCTGGCACGAGCTAGAAGTAAACGCAACTCTACTTGAGGATGACCCTGTAACACAGCAGTGGAGGGAAAATTCTCCCAGGGGGCAGGACTTGGGACCGATACCTGGTATTCCACTTCATGAAGACTTGGCCTAAGGTATGCATCTATGGCACTTCAGAGGAATTGAGTATGAGTTTTTCACAAGGTTCGCAAGTTAGAATGAGACTGAAAGATTAATGGCAAGGCAATCTGGGAAGGAGGAAGAGGACACATCTCTCAGGATGCTCAGAGACTGTGCGGGTATTCAGGTCCTGGGTAAATGTCAGCCTGTTTTTAAGCACTGCGGAAGAGGCCCAAAATAATTAGGTGAAGTAGATGTTATTAGTAAATAACAAAGACTGAGCCCTGGGGTGTTGTCATATTTGGAACTCCAGGAAATAGGAGCCACAAAACATTAACTATCTCTCTGATCACCCTGATCATTATTGTGAAAGTAATGATTTTAAGACATATCTGATCAAACTACTTTCCTACTTAAATCTGTCTTTAGCTTCTCCCTTTCAATCAGATCAAGTCCAAACTCCCTATTATGTCATATGAAGTATATATTGCCCTTATTTCATGTCTATAGCTGTACCTCTGTGAACGAGATTCAATTCACAGTGTCTGAGATATGGGAGGACCTCAGTAAGTTCCTGACCACAGTTATCTAGAAGACTTGGATGGTGCTACTCAGCTGGTGAATGAATGTTGTGTTGGTTATGCAAACTTTTAAAGGGATACTTCTTGTGTCTATAATCAGACTGGAAAGTCTAAAGCACGATGTTTAATTTTGTGTGCCAACTTGATTGGGCCACCGAGTACCAGATATTTTGTCAAACATTATTCTGGGTGAGGATGTGAGGGTTTTTGTGGATGAGATTAACATATGAATTAAGAAACTGAGTAAAACACTGCTGTCCCTCATGAGGGTGGGCCTGATCTAATCAGTCAAAGGCATGACTAGGACAAAAAAAAAAAAAAAAAAGGCTGATGGACGGTCCCCTGAGTGAGAGAGAATTCTTTCGGCCTGATTACCTTCAGACTGGGACATTAAATTTTTTCCTGCCTTTGGACTCAAGCCACAACTTTGGCTCTTCCTGAGTCCTACGCCTGCTGGCCTTTGGACAGGAAGTACATGATTGATTCTCCTGGATCTTCAACTTGTTGACTCACCCTGCAGACTTGGGATTTGTGCACCTACATAATTTCATGAGCAATTTCTTATAAGAAATCTCTTTATATTTCTCCTAATGGTGCTATATTTATTCACTGAAGAAATAAACTATAACAACAACAACAAAAAGGAGTCACCAGTTCAGATTTTTCTTTTCTGTATACAAATGCCTAGTTTGAGCAATTTGTTCAAATCACTGCTTTCTCATTGCTCCAATCCTTATTTTTAAACTCTCATTATTTAATTAATATCACTGAGATCTTAGGACATTGGTAAATAATAATAAAAATAGCTTATAAAAATTGTAAAAGAGTGCCAGTATGTGCCACAGTTCATTCTAAAAGTTATATCCGCTGATTCACTTAGTCCTGACAATTACATGTGGTAAATGTTAATGTTATCCTAGAAAAAAGCAAATACAATTTGTGAGACACCTCCTTTATGCCAGACCCCATGCTATATGTTTTCTATAAATTATTACATTAAATTTTTCCTATAAACCCACCAGCTACAGAGGTAGCACTGCCATTCAGTAATTTTAATAATTTGTTGAATTGCAACAATGTAGGAAATGTCAATCTGAACCCCGTGTGTCTATGTAAATCCAAGACTCTTTCCCAGTATTCTAACTGGGTTTAGGCTAAGATGTGACTCAAGGTGGAAAGATGCATCTTCTTTTCACCTCAAAAAGCACTGTGGAGTTTAGTCTTTAGGGACCAAGGCAATATATTTTAGGTGTATCTCCAGGTCTGTCCAGACAGAACACTGTGAGCTTGTATAACGTTCTCTACACTAAAAGCACCGAGTGAGTGCTTATCAGAAGGGATCGATAAAACAATGACTGGGAACATGTGGATCTTAACAAGCAACAGACTTAAAAAATTCAAAAGAAAATGGACTTCGAGCTACAACTGACATGAATCTAAAGCATGTGTGAAAAAGAAACACATGTTCAGACCTGAAAATCTGCCATTTCATGAGATCCTCCCTTAAATTTTCTCTCTCTTGAGTGTACTCTGAGTTTATTTATTGCTTCTGAACCATTACAGAGAGTCTCCTGGTTCTAAGCGGAGTCACCATCCTTAATAACGTAGTGACATGTCTATTGGATTATATTTCATCAACGGACAATTCCAGCCATTGTGTACTTTGTCCAATCCTCCAATGCATCCGATGATGTGTTTCTCTATCTAATTATGTTTCCAAATATTAGCAGAGATAATCTTTCCTACGTCCCTAGGAAAAGACGAGACTTTATACTATTCTGAGTCCTTTTTTAAAGGAGCAGTCCTCTCTGTGTTTTGCCCTGAGGCATTTTCATTATGTGTTTCCTGCTCAAAGGCCAGACGACCTTTGCAGATAGAAAATACACACCGTCCGTTAAGGGCCGCACATTCAGTTGTTGCCACCTGGATTCTAGTTTAAAGAACATATTCGTGTTCCTGCTCATTCTGTGTCAGAGGGTTTAGTAGATGTGTCAGCTGTATGAGCCATTGTGAGTTTCTTCTCCTATATATAGGCTTTCAAGCTAGATGTAAGGACCCAACCACTTACAATGTTTTATTAGAAAATAATTTCTAAATAGAGCACTAATTCATTATTCTTTTAAAGTTCTTTGAAAGACTAGAGATTTGCCTTGAATTATTTCACAGCAATTTAAGTTGTTCAGTAAGTAAAATCAAGCTGACATACACTATAAAATACTGAAGCCACTGTTTCTTAGAGGTATTAAAATGTTGTGTATGAGGATAATAACAATGGTTGGTATGAACTGACGTGAAGATCTCAAAACATTTTTACATTTCTTTTACTAAGACTATCCCAATTTTGCTGTGTTATTGTCCTTTGCTAGTTGTTTTTGATTCCACTTGAAGCACATTTAAGGGATTACATATCCATTATTAAAACGTAAAATACTCATCAAATTTGGCATAGTTCCTGGAAATCTGAAAGAGGTACACATATTCCTATAAAGAGGTAAATCTGAAAATGCTTCCTTCGCTTTTCTATAGACAAACGTAGAGGAATCTGGAGAGAGCTTCGAAGATGATAGCCATTTCCCTCTGATGATCACATTATTTGATGAAGATGAAACATCATTCTGGGTTTTCCTTTATTTTCTTTGCACCTACACAAACTTTGCATATTTATATGATGCATGATCATGGTTACAAATATTTTAAAAACCATTCTTGGGGACAGAAATACCAATATAACTCTAGTATCATGATATATGATGTAAGCTTTAAGACTGTGAATTAATTATTTCCAAATAATATGCAACCTACTTGTATTTGATCATTAAAAAAAAAAACAAAATCCATTACTTACAATGTCAGGGGTGGATTCTTGGTCTTTCCTTCAAAAAACTGTTAATATGAGTATTTAGAATCTGAATTGCAGAACAGAGTTTGTGGAGTAGAGAGCACCTTGGGGGGGAAAGCTTTAATCTTGGTGCAAACTACTTCTTTTTATCTATAGCTTTTTGTAGTGACCCTAACTAAAATAGCAAATGATGTGAGACTATTATTTATAAACACAGATAGCAATAAGAAAATCAAAAGGCAGGATTGAATTAGTCAAAACACAAGCATATATATGCTATATGTTCACTAATAGCTACACTATTATAGCTACACTAATATATAATATAAAATAGCTACACTAATACAAAAGTATCTGCCAAGACAGAGGGCCAGGAGTACAGAAAAAATAGGTGGAACCATCCTGCAAGCAGGGACATCAGGACCCCAACTGTACATGGGTCTGAGAGTTAAGTTTGTTCCATTCATCGTATTATAAATTGATGACATGGCAACCTCTACCAAGATACCAAAATGGAGACACTTCCCAACAGTTTTTACTCTGGGTTAAAATCCTATGGGCGACACCACAATTTACCCACTCTCTTATCTACGATTATTGGAGATCTGTTGGCACTTGCTATATTAGCCATGACCTGTGGGTGGAGGCAATATATGGAAAGCAACATTTCATTTTCCTAAGACAAGATCCAGGAACACAAAGTTTCCATGCCCTTTTCCTTCCTGTCCTTTTCATCTCTCTTTAAAACATTGATTTCCTGGTAAATGGATAGGAAACATATTAATTGGTGTCCTGGCAGGAAGCAGATGGCATATTTAAACCAGTGATTTGAAGAAATTAAAGTAAAGAGAACCTCTAAAAAGAGCTTTGGAAGAATTCAGGAAAGTCAGTATGGGAAAGTATGAGCTAGTGACAGCCCAGTAGGGGCAAAAGATTGAAGAAATTCAAGGAATTTGGAAAAAGGTCACTGTTAGGACAAAAGCCTGGTTGAGGAATGTGGCCAGACATCAGTCACCTGGCAGGGAGGAAGCTGGCCTCATGTCCTCACTCACTTACCTCCTGTTGGCTAAAACCCACAAAATGACAGAGGCTAAGGGGTCCTTTGATATAATCCAAAGGGCTCATCTGTCAGGGGCCCATGCAGAGTGGAAGAGGCAGCACCAAAGATCGTCGGGGACAAAAATATTCTATAACACATAAGAGTATAATAAACTTTTAAGGAACCTCTACATCTGCTTTGGATCAGCCCAATCTGACGCAAACAATACAGTAAACAATTTTTCTTCAGATTTTTGAAATTCTATTACAGCCATTCATAACATTCAAGGCAAGGTCAATATAGAGAAAGGTTTTTGGGGACTGACCCGAAATATAAAAGGAGTTCAGAGAAGTTGGGGTAAAACAGGGGAAGATGTAGATTTAGAAGCAAACTGCACAGGTCTGCCGCATCTGAGTAGGTACTTGTCTGCTCAGAGTAGAATTCTCTGGAACCTGACCTAGGCTTGCGGGTGGACCTCTGTCTGACTTCACCAAGCTTCTCCTCTCTCATGACCCAGTGTAAGGATTTATTGAATGTCTTCTGAAATTATAGCACCTGGCCAATTCATTTGAATTTTTTTCTCCCCAGTTAGTTTTGTTGGTGGAGAACCTGGTAATGTCTGTGAATCTCTAGATGATGTTCCTTCTGTCTTTCCTCCCCTCTCTGACTGTTACTTAGGGAAAACTTGGTCTGAGCTGCATGGAGGAATGGCTTTATCATTGGAGGCAGAGTGAGCCTTGCTTCCAGCACTTGCTTTCTCTACTTAGAGAGAATTTTTGAGCCAGTCATATCATGTACATTGCTCTAAGAGTGGCAGGGCAGGGACAGTCAGAGGGGGCCCATACGCAAACATAGCACTATAAGAGAGATATGTACAGTGAACGCCCAGCATACATAGAAAGGGTAATTTGTGAAAAGGCGATTTTGGTGAGTCTTCATAAGCTTTAAGCAAATAAATTCAATTAAACAATATGTTTACACGTGGTAGTATGAATTTGCACTCAGCGAATTGTTAGGTGTTACAGAGGGGAAAATGTGTATAATACATGGTCTGTGCATCAAGGGCCTTTCCACCTGGTTAAGATGACATGAAAATCCATTAAGCGATGAATTACAGGCTGTGTTGCATTGCTGTTTAAGTGTCCAGTGAGTGGGACTGGTATTAAGTATTGAAAGAGAACTGTATGTAACAAGAAAGTCTAGACAAGATGAAGGTCAGACCATAAGCTTAGAAACAGGGACTGTAAAGATTGTAAGAGGAGATGGTTTTCCAAAGGAAGTATAAGCATCTACCCCTTTCAAACTAGAGCGATAAAGAATTAGGGCAGCAGCAGAGTTGGCAAGAATAATGATTCCTGACCTTCAAAATCTTCCCTATCTATAACTCTCATGGATTTCCATCTGTCTCAGCAAAGATAAGACTATGAATTCTTTTGCAGTGTGGTCTTATTGATTTGATACGTGTCATAATTTATGGTGTCTAAGAAATACAAAACTATGGCCATTTGGGGTTCATTTTGGAGTAAATCTAGAACGCTTGTATTAAATCTCTGTATTTGTGTATGTATAAAATATCATATTTCTAAATATGAGTATCCAAATACACAATTATGAATATATTTACAGTATTATCAAGTGTTATGAGTCTTTGGTATTACGAATAATGTGCTATTAGACATATAAATACCACCCAGGATTTAGAAAACTCGTAAATGTTATATAATCATTCTAAACATTTTAGTAGAAATGTTCAGTTTCCTTTGCTTTGCTAACTCTTCATCCATGTTCAGTTCTCATAAAAAATAGCGTGTTTTTCCTGGTTGGACTTAAAATTTCTCTCCTAGTGCTTGATTATTTCATTCAATATCAGATCTTGGCAAGATCTTTCAGCAGCCAGGAAGTTAAAATCATGCACAGAAAATTACATTTTACTTTGTTATGAGAGCAGCTCTTATCTTTATATGTTGTCTCTATTGTAACATATAGTATAAGACAATCTTCCATTTAGAAACCACATGCAGGTACAGTTATTTTTATTTTGGAGGCATCCTTAAGAAAATACGCAACTACCACAGTTAGCAGTCAGATTCTGGATGCTCTTTGTTAATAAACATTACCTCCGTTCCGATGCGTGGCATTACCATTTCCTAAATTATTGGAAAGTCTTCCCATCCTCCTCACCTCTAAAGTGTTTGTAAAGTATAAAACCCCATTGTTTTATATTGACACTGAAGCAAATTTCCCCACCCAATCTGTCAAAAATTCTTACATGGCTCTTGAATGCCTGTTGTTTTAATTTCTTAACATGGTGTTAGAAACTTTTCACACTAATACCCAACATCTCTTTTACATTTTTGTTTCTCAGTCCACCGGTTTCTCTACTGACTACATAGACGTGCCAGTAAGACTCTGCACCTGTTACTGAATAAGTTTAGTAATTTGTTTCTCCATGTATTTAGTTCTATTGTACTTGTTCCCTGCAATTACCTCTCCCCTCTCTTACTCTTATAAAGTCTGTCCTTGTAGGCCAAAATTAAATCTTCTGGTCCTAACTTTTTTCCTTTTCTATATATTCATGTACCATTTATTCTCCAATAAAACGTGTCATTCTTGTTTCTAATATAAAAATGTATGTACATATCTCTCTCTCCCTGGCTAACATTTTACTCAAGAAACATTTAGTATGTCTCTACTGTGGGCCATGTTATTTTATAAGGAATTTGGAAACCAAGACGAATGCAAAAGAATCCTTGTGCTAATAGAGTTATTTTGAATTTAGTAGATCAATAGCTAAACAAATGGTTACAAAATAGTCTGACAAATATATATATATATATATATATATATATATATATATATATTTATATATTTATATCTTTATATCTTTATATCTAATTATTATTATAAAAGAACATATAAAATGTTATATAAAAAGAGAAGAAAAACTACCAAAGTCAGCCTATGAGAGTCAGGGTAGTCATCATTAATAACAGGTTAATGAAACTCAGTCTTTACAGACTGAGAAAATTTACTAGTCAGACAAAAATGAGGCAAGACACCTAGTAGATGAACAGATAAATTGGGAAATTAGATTGCCAGATGCACATAAAGGATTCAGTGAAGTTAGATTCAGAGTGCTTATAGCAGAAATACAGTAGTAGTCAGGTCATAAAAAGCCTTTTGTGTCCTACTAAGGTCGTAGAGGATAGGAAAGACCTGAAAACATTCTAAGCTGAGCAGAGATTTGTGTATCTGAAACACTGCCCAGACTGTGGTGCAGAGAGAGAATGGCTTTGAGTACATTAAACTCGAGAAAGAGAGAGTAAAATTATATGATTGCTTGTGTGGTTCAAGTGAGCCACGATTAGATAATAGGCCATGGCAGTGGCCTTGATCATGGAGAAGGGAGATAGATTTGACAACAAAAAGAGGTAACCAGTAGTAATGCCGGGGTTTAGTGGTTAATTGACTACAAGAATGAGACAGACAGAGAGTTGAAACCATTCTCTGGTTCGGGACAGGGCAACTAGAGAAGTGGGTAATCCATTCCTCAACACAGGGAATAAGAGGAAAGGCTAGTAGAAGGAATAAGAGAATGAGGTAGCTTCTGGACAGGCTGAGTTTGAGCGAGGTGCATTTAGAATTTTCATGGTAAGTTCTCAATTTGGAGGCTGGAAGAAAAGTTGAAGAGCTCAAGAGAGAGAGATGGTAAGATCTCCCAGGAGAGTGTGAAGGTGTTGATTTAGGACCGGGAAGCAACACAGGTAATGAAAACGGTGGCATGCAATGAATTGTCCACAATAAGATTATGGAGTGAAAAGGGTCAGAGAGCACTAAAAACTGGCACCATAAGAGGAGCCAAAGGTAGCTTATGATCGGTAACAATAAAACAAAATGAACAAAGAAACAAAGGAAAAACAAAGAAGGAGGTTTCAGGGGAGTGTGGAGTGATGGAACTCGAAAAAAAGAGAACGTTTTCAATGGTGTCACATGCTAGTCAGCTACAAGTGAAATATTAGTCATTGAATTTGGGAGTTAGGGATCCTTTATGTCTTCATCAAGTCATTTCCAGTGGGGACAGAGACAATTTTCAACAACTCAGAAGAGGAGAAGAGGAGATGGAATGTATTGGGTTCTGTTTTGATAAAGTGAGAAATGAGGAAATAGTGCATGATAGGACAGCAGCCAAAAAGAGACATTTTACTTTTGTTTTTGTTTTGTAGGTGAGACGTCTCAAGTATGAGTATATTCTTAGGAGAATGATCTAATGGAAAGCAGTAAAGTTACCCGCTTGAGAAAGAGGGTATTTGATAGCAGTTGAGTCAAGATGAATTATATGTATTAGAAAGAAAAAAGTGATGGGATGGTCTTTGAACAGTGTATGGACAAAGGCAAGATTTTAGATGAAAAAGTGAGACACTCAGGGCTTTCCCCCCACCCCCCTTGTAGGAGACTAGGTTATCTACTGTGATGTGGAGAGGAGAAGGGGCCTTTGAAGACATGGCTATATATTTGAAGTAACTACTGTGTGGATACGGACAAGGACTTGACCAAGTGCACGTGACAGGATGTCTGCATAGTTTTCTGTCTGAAGGCAGACACCATAAGGTTTTAATGGTACCTTTATTAAGGATTGGGTGATTTTTCTTCCAGGTGCAGAAATACAAAAAAGGATCATGGGACCGTTCAAAGCAGATTTAAAGAATTTTAGGTGGAACACAATTGAAGCATATGAGCAAGGAATGTTGAGGTGAATCTATAAAAGATTACAAGTAATGAACCATGAGACATTAAAGCCTTAGATGTGGGTGGTAAGTTCGGGAAAAATGAGAATTTCCTTTTGGCTGACGCAGAAGCCTGTTGTTCTCAAACCTATGTGTATATAAGAATCATCAGGGATATCATGTTAAAAGTGCAAGTTTTCAGGCTGCCTCCACAGACTTTAGGGTGAGTTTTGGGGAACTACATTTTAAACCATACCAGATGATGATGCGGGAGGTCCTCAATCAATTTATTTTTTGTTGTTATTATTAAAAAAGAAAGAAAGAAAATACTGCGAAAGGATGTCAGTTGAGAACATAGATTGGGAATGAGGCTGAAAAGGTAAATAAGGGTTGTGTTGTCATGGGACTTAAGTGTTTGTGTGAGGAATGTAAAAATTTTCCTTCAGATAACACATTAGCCTAAGGAATTTACAAAACAAAACAAAAACTCTAAGAGCTAATAAGTGATTCAACAAGGTTGCAGGACATACAACCCACAAATATCAATCACATTTCTATATATGCTAACAATGAACATGTGGAAACCTACATTTAAAACAGAATACTATATATATAATCATTCCAAAGAAATGACATATCTAAGTATAAACAACAAAACATGTATGAAATCTGTATGCTCAAAATTATAACATATTGATGAAGGAAATCAAAGAAGAGCTAAATAAGTGGAAAGACGTGTTATTTTCGTGGATAGAAAGACTCCATATAGTAAAGATGTCAATTTTTTTTCAAACTGATCTATAGGTTTAATGTGATTCCTATCAAAATCCCAGCAAGATTTTTGGAGACATATTCAAACATTCTCAAATGTATGGGGAAAGGCACAGGCCCTAGAGCAGCTAAAACAATCTTGCAAAAGAATAATGCAGAAGGAATTGCTGCGTACAATATTAAGCTCTGCTGTATTCCTATACTGACCAAGCCAGTGTGGTCGTGGTGGAGAGACACACACTTAGACCAACCAGACTAGAGAACTTATAAATAGAACCATGTACACATGACCAACTAATTATTGACAAAGGTACAAAATCAATTCTTTTTTATTATTTTAAGTTTTTGTAATATTTATTTATTTCTGAGAGAGAGAGAGAGAGAGAGAGAGAGAGAGAGCGAGCAGGGGAGGTGCAGAGAGAAAGGGAGACACAGAATCCAAAGCCAGCTCCAGGCTCTGAGCTGTCGGCACAGAGCCTGACATGGGGCTCACACATACGAACTGCGAGATCATGACCTGAGCTGAAGTCAGCCTGCTTAGCCGACTGAACCACCCAGGTGCCCCAGGAGGGAAATCAATGCAATGGAGTAGACAACCTTTCAATAAGTTGTGACAGAGCAATTGGACATCCCCAGGGGGAAAAAAAGGAATCCTAATCGAACCTCACACTACACACAAATGATACATCAGGTGGAAGTTTTTGTAAGAAAAAGGGGAACCGGTTGCCCTTGTCTGGAACAGAGCTGGCACATCTGGAGTCTTTCCCTCCCTGCCCAGAGCCCCCTGACAGGACTCCTTCACCAGCCAATGTCACTTCTGAGTTACTTCTATGGTCCTCAAAGTGCACATGCATCAGTATCACCTGCAAAGTTTGTTAGAAGACAGATTGCTGGGCCTCACGGCCAGAGTTTCAGATTCTTGGTAGGTCTATGGTGAGAACCAGAAACTTACAATTTTAGGTTGTCTCTGGGCAATACGGATGCTACAAGTTGGGAGGCCATACTTTGCGAACTGCTGTTTTAGGTGTTCACAGGATAGGTGAAAAATTGGTGTTCACACAATAAGGAATCAAAAGACAAGTTTCAGGAAGTAACCAATATAATGAAAATGATAATACTTTGTCAATATTTGGAAGATGATTCTGGATGGGAAGATATTGGAGGAACAATGAAAAAAAATGCTACAGCATTTAAGGAGCCAGATATCTAATTGGAAGTGATTGGTAACAGACTGGAAGTCAGGAAAGAGAAGGCGGCATGCTGGTGATGTATAGAACATTTTAGCTTGAGGAGTTAAGTTTCCCTTCAATGATGTTACGGGGGTTGACTGGAACTTTAAATCACCAATCAATGGAAATAAGTTATTAGAGGAAAATGTCTATTTCAAGAAGCTTCATCTTTTTTTCAGGTAATTCTGACTATCTTGCTTATTCTCTATGCTTCTTGAAGGATGCCATTTTGCTATTTGAGACAGAATGGGGAGTTTCGTGTCCTAGGAATCTCTGATTATCGTGGCATTGCCAGAGGATGAGTGGTTGAACCTACTGAGGTGTGACTGGTGTCATTCAGCTTTGCAGTCTTAGATGTCCCTCCCTCTGGTCACTGTCTGCCATCATCTGTGGTCCCAATGTTAGTATTCAAGATGGTCTCCTTTTTCTGATGCAGGCTTTGTTGGTCAACCTGCTCATCATTTCTTGGTTCCATTAACAAGACAGGTGGTAATTTCTGTTCTCCTTCATGTCATGTGTTGACCATGGAGCACCGGTGGTGAAGCCCAGCCTTCCTTCTAGTCTTCTTCTCCCAAACAAGCTCCTACTCTGCACTGCATCTAGATCCCAGCCAAATACTGAGCTCCCATCTGAGGCTATTTGGGAAATCATGCTATAATGTCTTCAAATTCTTCATAGTTTAATTTTATTAGCATGAGTGTGGGGGAAGCAGAGGCCTTACTGGGCTCTGCTCTTAGCATTCCTCTTCTTTTTCTCATACTCCAAGGAAACAAAGGCAGCTAAGAACTTCTGATCAGTATCAGGCAGGGAACTCCCTTGTATCATATCCTGTTCATTCCTGAGGTGGTGTTCACCCTGTCCTATTTCCAGAAGCTATGATCATGGATGAACACAAAAAGAAATGGATTTATTAATAATGTAAGATACACTGGAAGGCATGACATATGCAAAATATCCCAGTCCCAGAAAGGTAAAGAATATGAAAAAGGATCTACTTTGTTAGGGAAGGCAGCTTACTCTGCTTGAGCAAGGTTGAATTTACGTCTTGCCATCAGTCATCCAGATGGACATAATCCAAGAGAATTTGGGGATATAGATGCAGAGTTCTGAAATAAGATTGTGCTGAAAATACAGATACGATAATTCTCCAAGTAATTCTTTGGGTTGCCTGGCCATTTAATTAAAAGCAAAACAATCAGTTAATTAAAAGCTGTCTCTTTGGCTGGAATATATTCAAGCTAATTGGAGTGGTTTTACGGTCATTTTTAAATTTTTTTTCGGAATGTCAGACTAGTTAACTCTTGACTATAACCCTGGGATACACTACATTTTTAATACTTAATTTTGACATTTGGAATTTGGAGAATTAATTTCATGTGGTTAAATTACAGATAGTGACACAGTATTGTAGAAATGACCTTATTTATTTCAAAACTGATGTGGTTTCAACTTAGTTCTGGGTTGAATTAAAGAAAAGTACATATTTGTAATTACTCCTACTCACAGTTACAGCTCAAAATTCCTCTTTGATGGAAGATTTGTGAAAGCAGTCTGATTGCCATGTTAGCCTTTCTGGACTCTTCTGCTAAATTCCCGTGTTCTCTCTGTCCTTGCTCCTCACTTTCCACATTCCTACCCCAGGCAAGATTTCTGCTCTGCAATCCTGTTTTCCTTTTCCCTCACCAGCCACTTCTCAGAAATTGTTTTTCCCCTAGATTTTCCTTTTTTTTCCTTCCAATTTCTGAATGTTGGAGCCCCAAGTGTCCATAGTGGGTTCTTCTTTCATTCACCCCCAGAGATCTCATCCTGTTCTCCAGATTAAATACCGTATTAATCATCACAAATACCATCTATCAGCAGAGAATTTACCTGTTATATCTCTGACTCTGACCTCTGTGAGCTGCAGATATCTTAACACCTGCCATCATGGCTCAGAACAGAACATCCTGAATTTAAAATATCTATAACAGAATTCTTGATATATTTCCTGTATCAGTCTACGTGCACTGACATAACAAAATAGCACAGACTACATTGCTTAAACAGCAGAAATGTATTTTCTGATAGGTCTGGAGCTGAAAGTGCAAATTCAAGGTTTTGGCAGGGTTGTGTCTTGAGAGGATACCTCACATGGGGTGTAGATGTACCTGGAATTTCCTCAGTGGAATTGTGTGGGGAGAGAGGGAGCTCTCCCTTTGTCTTCTCAAGACCATCAATGCTATCAGATTAGGATCCCACCCTCATGACCTCATGTGACCTTATTTACCTCCCCAAAGCCCTATCCCCAATTATTGTTACAAGGGGGGTTAGGGCTTCAACATGCAAATATTGGAGGGACAAAATGTAGCCCATCCCCACCCTCCTCAGGATGCTCAAACTTTTGGTATAGAATCAGTTGAAAGCAGAAGTTATTATAAAGATAATTCCATTCTCTGGTGTCCCCTTTTTTTGGTAAGGACACTAGTCCCATGCCCTACCCTTATGACCTCATTTAACCTTAATTTCTTCCTTTTAAGTTTATCTACAAATTCAGCCACATTAGGAGTTAGGGCTTCAACTTCCACATTTTGTAACATACAAGCATTCAGTCCGTGTTATCTCCCCACCTTGAATCTTCCTCTCCCACAGTCACCCATACCTCAGTCAATGAAGACATTGGCGGTGAACTCCGATTCACCAGTAATGCCATGGGCTCCATCCTCAAAATCCACACAAGTTTTGATCACGTTTCACCTTCTGCACACCTGCCTCTCTATCAAGGCCTATTGCAGTAGACTCCTAACAGATTCCCCTGCTTCCCCTTATGCTTGTCCACAACTTGTTTTCCACAAACATAAATCAGATCCTTTCACTTGCCTGCCCCCAGCATTCCGTGCCTTTCATGTCACTTGGAAGGAAAGCCAACCTTCTGGGCTGTGGCTGTCAGACCTCGGGTGATGTGTGAGACTACTGACTGAAGTCTATCTCCTACCCCTATTTATTGTGTTACTACACTCCACGTACATCAACCTCCTTACAAGTGTTCATGCTTCTCCTTCCCCTACCTTTGCATCTGTTCTTTCCTCCGTCTGGGATGTTCTTTCCCTGCCTCTGTGCATGGTTTACCGCTTTCATTCCAGGACTGTGCAAACAACGTCTGCTGCTGCTTCCGGGTTGCCATCCTCCAGTCACCTCCCAACCCCCTGCAGCCAGTACCACGTCAGAGAATCTGCTCTCATTAGCCCAACTGCTAAATCTAACAGAAATGATGCAACTGTGTACAACCAATGCTTGTTGCAGTATCTGCCACCATTGGACCCCTTCCCTTTCTCCCTTAAACTATTCCTCTTTGCTTTTCATTGCACACTTCTGATATGTCACTCCTGACACTTGCATTCTTCTGCAGGCAAAAATAATAAACACACAATGGAATGTAGAGCATGAAGTCGCCTCTGTAGGAGAGGCCTTTTCTGTGTACCTTGTCTAAGCCACAGTCCTCCTTTTACTTTCCACCCCATTGGTTTTACACTTATCGCCACCTTGTATTCTACTACACGCCAGAATGTAAACTCTCTGAGGGCAGGGGGGCAAGAACGTTTTTATTAGTCCTTGCTATGATTCTGGTTTTCAAAACCACCTACCATGTGGCCATAGTGGCTTAATAAATATTTTATGAGTTACTGAATGAGTCACTGCATTATGAAGCCAAGAAGAATCCCATTATTTTATGCCTTACATCTTGGTGTAGTTTCGAGTAATTTTTTTTTTCTTATTTTTGATGTGAACGATGCAAGCACTTGCAAGTTTTTAGAATGTCTATACAGCGTCCGCATAGTCCTGAGGAGGTTGGGTGCATTTACACTATTACAATAAAATTGGAAAGAGGAGAGAGACGTCTGAGCTCACGTCACTGCCTGTCCCCAGGGAGAGGCTTACAGGGCAAAAGGTTGAGATGAAAATTATAGACCGTTTTGTCTTGATTTGAATGAAGTTTCCGTGTGCCTGAAAAACTGTTGTCTATGTCTGTGGTTCTGTGAGGAAGAAGTCACGGTGAGCTCACAGTCAGTCTATAACCTCTTCTACAATTTCCAGAAATAACTGCAATATCCATGGTGGTGCTATCCTTTTTGCTGTTTTCCAAGTATGTTTTGATCAGTTGCAGGAGATGAAATTAATTCCTCAGGCTTCAAGATTAACTGGCAAACTCTCAGTGAAGCTGACCAGATTATAAAGTGCTAGAAAAATACCGTGGTGTAGATCGAATGTGATAAGAGAATCCAAGTGAGAAAATGAATACATTTTTGTTGTTTTTATTGTCAGAAACATATCAAATTGAATTAATTGTAATGTGTCAATATTCCCCCTTTGAATCCATAATGAAATCCCGATTTCAGTCTAGGAGGGATTCACAGACAGTCATATGCAGACACACACACACACACACACACACACACACACACACACACGCACACACATTCAAAAGGAAGCATCTCGAGGATCAAAACATTGAAAAGTGTTATTTATGGCAGGATTTTTGTCAATTATAACTGGATCTGCTACATGACAGCGCACCTCCCCATTAGCTTTTCTCACTTGGAAGGAAGAAATAAAACGCATTTTCTTTGCATTAATGGAAGCAGCAAGCTCACTAATTGTACCTGGATCAAGTCTCCAGCAGGGTGATGTGGATGGTTGGTATCTCACTTAGCCCACCTCCCGTATCCGGCATTAAATACTCCCCAGTGAGTAGCAGTCCGTCTGTACTAAGTTTCAGACGTTCTGCACCTCATACCTCATACTGTAACGTCACTGCCAACCAAACGACCCTCCTAAGTGCGAAGCCCTTCAGCTGCAAGAACTTCAAAGATAAGACCTATTTTTAAACAATTTTAAGTGTTGCTTCCTTGCTACTATCGCTACTGTATGTAGGGGACTGGCTGGCTGCGGTTTGGAGAGTGGCAGCTCCTGACTTGAGAAGATATGATAGGCACTATTTTGAGATGACCTCCAAGACTGTTACTTCTCTGGTCTGTATGAACTTGTATATAATTCCTTCCCCTTGAGGATGGGAGGAATCTGGAATTTGCCTCTAACCAGTAAGATATAGCAAACATGAAGAGGATGTTTTCAGATATGATTAAGGTCCTTAATCACTTACTTTTGAATTAGTCAATGGGTGGTTTTTCTGGGTGGGCCTGACCTAATCAGTCAAGTCCACCTCTGAACTTAGAGACTCTCTTTGTTTCTGACTTTGAAGAAGCGGCTTCGAAAGCCATTAAGAAATGAATTCTGCCAACAGACTGAGGGAGCTTGGCAACAGATCTTTTCTCAATCAAGTCTCCAGATGACGACACAGCTCAGTCAACATCTTGATTTTAGTGTTGTGAAACCATGAGTAGAGAACCAAGTAAGGTTGCTCAGACTCCTGACCTACAGGACCTGTGTGGTAATAAATGTGTGGGGTTTTAAGCTCATAAGCTTGTAGTTACTTATTACGAAGCATCGAAAACTGATACACAAGGGTTCAGGAATTTAAAAGTGGTTGGTGAGTGGGGCGCCTGAATGGTTCAGTTGATTGAGCATCCAACTTCAACTCAGGTCATGATCTCATGGTTTGTGAGTTCAAGCCTCACGTCGGGTTCTGTGCTGACAGCTCAGAGCCCTCAGCCTGCTTCAGATTCTGTGTCTTCCTCTCTCTCTGCCCCTCCCCTGCTCATGCTCTGTCTCTCTCTCTCTAAAAATAAATAAACATTAAAAAAATTTTTTAAGTGGTTGCTGAACAAAGGCAAGATTTTAGGGTATCAGATGTGTTCTCTGCTATCTGGGCCAAAGAAAATTTGATGAAGAATACTGAAAAAATTCTGAATTTAGTGTTTCTGAGAATCTGAAGATCTAAATGGTGTTTTAGATGTGTCTACTTATTTGACTCACAATATCATTTATGTAAATTTTACATTATCATTCTCATCCTCTAAACCTGTCTTATTATTTATCTTTTGTATACTTACTAAACTGTGTAATTCATTTGTTTCTCGATTGTAAAATGCACCACCATCTGGATGAAAACAGAAAAGAAAATCACCGATTTGGAGAGCTTCAAATATATAGATGTTTAGTGTTGAATAAACTTACATTCTGGATGGTTGACTGGTTTGAATTTGCTTTTATTTGGATGTTTTGAGACCATGCAGATATACCACTCGAATCTGTAGTTAATGATAAGAAGCCAGATTTGTCTGTTAGTGACGACAATATGTAATATGATAACATGAATTACAAACTTTCTAAGCCTGTGTCTATGTGTCTTTGATAAAATGTTTCTACCTTTTCCCCTACATCAGAGTTTAATATATTCTTTTTCTTAATGATTTTTTTAAATGTTTATTTATTTTTGAGAGAGAGAGAGAGAGAATGAGAGAATGAGTGGGGGAGGGGCAGAGAGAGAAGGAGACACAGAACTGAAGCAGGCTCCAGGCTCTGAGCTATCAGCCCAGAGACTGATGCGGGGCTCGAACTCACCAGCAGTGAGATCACGACTGAACTGAAGTCGGACACTTAACCGACAAAACCATCCAGGTGCCCCAAGGGTTTAATATATTCTTGAAGTGAATGACAACAAAACTTACAGACTTTCAGATACTTCAAATTGCATTTCTACTTGGCTTCCCTTAAATAGAACTTCTTCTTTCTTTCTCTCTTTTCCACTGGACCTCAGTTTCACTCATTTGTAAATGCCCAGTTTTGTTGGCTGTGGTATATTATCATAGAATAAAAAATAAAGAAAGAACCGGAGGTTCAAGTTGGCAGAATAAGGAAAGCCTCCTCAATGCCCATCACATTGAGGAGGGCACCTGTTGGGATGAGCATTGGGTGTTGTATGGAAACCAATTTGACAATAAATTTCATATTAAAAAAAAAGAAAAGAAAGCCTTACTGTGTTTGTGGGAGGAGATAAGCTTAGGATCTTTCTACACCACCTTCCTGAAGCGCTGTCCCTGAATAGACAAAGTCTTGTTGGCTCTAGAGTGGAAAATTCTGCTCTGGTAGGATAGATCCAGTCTTTGATAATCAGAAATATAACTAAGTGCTTACATGTGTATTGATTTATTGAGGAAGTGACTCTGAGGATTTACTGGTCACTGAAAATATTTCACAGATAGTAACACAAAATCTGTGCCTTCACATTTTTTCAGTGAAGTGGATGAGACAGTGTTTTTTCATAAATAATTATAATTTAAGTGAATGTGATAACATTTTCCTTCTAGAGGTACAGAGACTGTGGCAATTCAAAAAAAAAAAAGAAAGATGGGCAAGAGGGTAAGAGGGTTGCTACTTGGAAGGGTAGTTCTCAACCAATTTTAAAATTTAGTTTATTTTGAATACTTGATGTCTGAATCTCTGTGGTGTAGAGGAAAATATTTTAATTGTATTGAGCACTGGAAGTTGTATATATATTTTAACACTGAAAATTCTTAACCACTTAAATGAATTTTTAGGTTGCACCTTTATACTTTTATCTGATGAATGGAGTAAATGATCAGTTGCATTGCTGGAAAATTGTGTTTTGGGAGGACTGCCTTCCAGACAACCAACATTGGTATGTCCTAGAAATATAAGACAATTGCTTCTAGGAATTTGATGATGGCAAAAGGAAGGGGTGAAATTTCCTGGATTTGGTATTTCTATATTAGTCTCTAAATGTATTACCCTTTGAGGTATTTCTCATTACAAATAAATACTACTATCTCACTATCACGAGTAACACTTTTTCATGCAATGGTAATACTTGAGTTTTCAAGTACTTCCATATTTGTTATTCCAAGAAGACATGATCTCCTCTAGGAGGAGAGAAACATTTTTGTTTTTGTTTCTGCTGAAGGTCACCTTGGGCGATTGAAAAGGAAAGCACTCCTATGCATCCAGATTCATTTATTTTTTGGCTTGAATTTGTAGCAGAGAAAAAGCACCAATTCCCCACTGTTTCCTGTTCGTAGCAGGTCCAGCTGCCAGTGGGTGGTCTGTACACTTAGGAGAGTAGAGCCTCGTCATGGATAGAGAGAGAGGTTGCCCATGGTCTTCCAACTTTGGGCTCCTCAGCTGGAATTGCTCATATTTGGCACAAACTTTAAGGAGAGACTCTAGTTTGAAAAACTCTTCGCTTTAATTAATGATTGTGTCTCAATCTTACTCTAATTTCCCCTTGTTTAAAGCTACACTTACATTTACATATTGATTTTTAACATTGGTTTTATTGTGACATTGCCTTGAGATAACACTTCTATAAAGAAACGGAAATTATATTTATTTGTTGTTTCAGGTAAAGCTGAATGACTTTTTTTTGAGTTAATGGATAGTTTGGTATCTTATAGTTTATAGAACATGGAAATGAAAGGACAGTCATTGCAACTTAAAAAATAGATTAAAAATTTCAAGTCCAATCTATATAACTTAGAGGCCATAATGTTGAATTTATGTTAAATTAGCAATGTGAAAAATGTAAATGTTATACCTTTCTGCTTAGGTTACATATTTCAAATACCAACTTTCTTTCAGGAGATAAATGGATATATTCTTGTCTTTGTGCTATTTTGTTTTTAACGAAACTTCTATCTCCAGTACTATTTTATTTAGCAATTTTTTTCAGATATTTTGTGTTCCAGAAATTGTGGTATGTCAGAGATAAATATCATGCACCTAGTAGTCACAAACCAATGGAGGAAAATAGTGTCATCCAATAGCAACGAAATGAAGGAAGTAGAATGATCTGCTTTAATTTACGTTTTATGCTGACGTCGAAATGCGAAAGGATGACCCACTTACTGGCAGTTAATCATGTTCAGTCAACTTATATTGGTTGGTAGCCCTTTGGTGTCTGGCTGACCATACATGAGTTATTATTATCGATGAGAGGTTGTGGGCTCCACAGTCACATGGGCTGAGTGTGAATGCCAGCTTTGCCCTTCTTAACTCTGTGACCTCAGGCAAAAGAGGAAGCCCCTAGTGCTGCATGGCTCCATTGCAACAGGAGGAGAATAATCATATCCGCCTACTGGATTGTGAGGAGTAACGAAACGATATGTAGAAATCACCTAGGACACTGCGTTAAGTATTACTACTGAACATGCATCATGGGTTTAGAACTGCAAATTCCACATAATATCACAAGTGACAAACTTTTTAAACAAGTCCCTGGGTCATAGGCAAGTAGAATATTTTGATAAATACAAGATAACCCATCTGAAATATAAAATTAGATGCAAATACCCAGCGTTAGGTGAAATTGCAGTAACCAATAGGAAAACTACCACGTGATGAGAAAAATGAATCGAGTGTGACATAAACTTATAGGAATGTTTTTTCTACGCTTGAAATCATGGCCTTTGGTAGGTTCCTTAAGCAGTCTTGTTTAATATGCACAGGGTCTTGTGAAATTTAAATGCTCTCCCCATTTTGTAGGTAAGTATACTAAAGTCTGTGCCATTTAAGTGAATTGCTCACAGTTACAAATCTAACAATATGCAGTTTCTGGATTTGAAATCATGACTTTTGACTCTGAAGCCTGGCAATTAACCATTTCTTACCTCCTTCAGGGCGGTTGAGCCTCGGGCTCTCTGGCCTAAACTAGTTCACGTAGCCTAAATGATAATGGGACTGGTCTACTCTCAGTATACTAGTGACCTTTGGGGATGCATTAGGTTGCAGTAACAGACTACTCCCTCAAAATCCTGATGGCTTTAAGGACAAGGGAAAGAAGAACACTGTTCCCTAGAGCAATGTACTATGACAAAATGGCAAAGGGACAAGGGAACGGTTTTCTTTCATCAGTTTCTAGAGTTTGAAATGTCTCATCAATCTTTATGTGAATCTACAAAGAAAAATGTTTCCTGCATGGATCTTGAATAGAAGGGCAACATTAACATTTCTTTTGGGAAAATTTCTGCTACTGCTCGCTGCTTTCAGTACTGATGACCGCTGCCTACTGTCCCCTTCCTGTGCCTTCAGGCTTAGCCTGTAGCCTGTATGTGGACTGAAGGTTTGTTTCCCCCCAAACTCATATGTTGAAAGCCAATCTGACCACCACATTCTTTTTTTTTAAGGAGATATATGTTTTATTATTATGTTTATATATATATATATATGATATATATTATAATATATAATATAATATAATATAATATAATATAATATAATATAATATATACACATATATTTTAGAGAAAGAGAGAGAGCAAGCTGGGGAGGGACAGAGAGAGGGAGAGAGAAATCTCAAGCAGGCTCTGCACCATCAGCTCAGAGCCCAACATGGGGCTCGAACTCACGAACTGTGAGATGATGACCTGAGCCGAAACCAAGAGTCAGAATTCCCTGACCCAATGCCTGTGAATCTACCTCTAGTCCTGCAGTGTTCTTCCCTAATTGGCCTCCTAAAGGACCTGAGAAATAACCATTGTCAGAACCTGGGAGGGGCAGATGCATGAGCACAGACGAAGCTTAGAATCTAGCAGATGGACATCCACACACAGGCACAGGTGACCCTTTATACTGAGTATCAGAACCTGGGCTGGGAAGGGAAAAGCCAAGGTCCAGGATCTCCGGTTGTCCTCTTGCCTTGGGCCTGACAATTTTTAAAGGTGGGCCTCACAGGAGAGGAAGAGAAAAAGGGGGTAGGTGAGAGGAGGGAGATGCACGAAGTACACTTGTAATTTCAGGTCCATGAAATTGCCTTTCTCTTTCTTAGGGAAAAGAGAACTGAATCCTCTGTGAAGAACTTGATAGGGTCATATCAGGGAGTTTCTGTGGCTTAATTGTGCTCTGATAGGAAGAAAGCACACGCAGGCACAGTGAACAAAGAGAGAGAAGCCGAACGTTAAGATGATTATAATTGCTACTGGGAAACCAAAACTGCTGTTGTATCTTAAAAAACAGAGCAAAACAAAACTGTCCAGTTCCATGAGCCTTTAGATGTGACTACTGAGGCAGCTGTATATTTCCATCCTCCCCAGTGTATCCTTACAATTAACACTAATTCCCTGGGGCTCCATTCTGTTCCTTGCAAACTACAAGGGCTGAACTAGGGGAATAATTATCCCCAGCACCACTGCCACCTTCCTCATGCCTACAGAGACCCACAGCTAAGATGTTATGAGAGATCCCTCTGTGGGGGTTTGAGGTTTGCAAAATCAAAGCACTTTAGTAAACTACAAATCTGCCCCCTGTTCTCTTCAGCTGATAGGAGGCAAATGCTTTGAAAGCCTTTGACAGCTCTGCAGATGGAGAAACTGACCCCGGGGGGGGGGGGAGTTTCACTGGCTTCAAGCAATGGTGGAGTCCAAGGCACCTGTTTGCTCCTACTTCCTCCACACCTGGACGTTCACGCTTCCTGACGGTACACGTTCAGTGAACCACCAACCTCTCCTTGGTCTATGTCAGATGTTTGGTAGAAAACACAGTTTCTGGTTGAAATCTTTCTTTTTCTGCCTTCTTCCCTGTCTTCTTTTTCTTTTACTTTTTTTTTCCTTCTTTTTCCTTTATTTTATTTTATTTTTTCAGATGCTTTCTCAAAATGCTGAGAGAGTCAACTCATTGACCTTGCTGCACAGGCCCATCCTTCTCCTCCAGTCCTAATTTCTGACTCCTGTTGAGAGCTATTGTGTGAGGGCATTGCTCGGCTTCCATGCCTGCTGGATCCCCAGCCTTTCTTCTTAAACTGCCAACAGCACCAATTAGTACCACATGTGGTGTGAGTTTGCACAGTGGCCGTAGCCAAGTCCTTAAAGTGTGGCCAAAATGCTAATTGGCCTATAGACAAGTTCTTGGGTGTGAGTTTAGGGGAAAAAGTTTGAGGACGGCAGCATAAATACAAGTCCTTTTATTCTCTGTAGCTCCTGGCATGCTTGACGCCTTTAAAGTGAAGTGTGCAACAGGACCTGGAGAGCTCTCCAAGAGGAAATATGAAGAAATACCGAAATGGAATAAAATTAGAAGAGTAAATCTCTTAAAACTTAGCTGGTGAGCTTTAAAGAAAGACAAGATGCGGGGCACCTGGGCAGCTCAGTCGGTTGAGCGACCGACTTCGGCTCAGGTCACGATCTCGCGGTTTGTGGGTTCGAGCCCCGCGTCGGGCTCTGGGCTGACAGCTCGGAGCCTGGAGCCTGCTTCGGATTCTGTGTCTCCCTCTCTCTCTGCCCCTCCCATGATCATGCTCTGTCTCTCTCTGTCTCTCAATGATAAAAAGCAGAAAGAAAGAAAGACATATGCCTGCAGTTTTGAGCCTGTAACTGCTTATCATAACAACAGAAATCACGCAACTCTGTCCATCCAACAGCAAAGCAAGGACCACTTGCCCTCCCAACCCCTTGAATCTTTTGCCAGTTACAAGAAATTTGTCAAGAACATTTGTGTGACCCTGTGTATCTAGTTCTGATTTCCTGGAGTGCCGCTTCTCTGGGAATGTGCTCTATCATCCCAAATTGTCGCAAAGCGTCTTGAGTTTATGGCCACATATTCTTTTGCTGTAGTTCTATCTTCATGCAGAGCTCAGGTCTGGGTCTGAAGTCCCTGGAGAGTGAACAAGGACCCTTGACAGGTCTCCTTCTTCATCTCTGCCCTAATCTGAGAAAATTAAATAAATTTGGGGGAGAGTAATGACATAATAAGTGGCCACTATTACATGCTACAGACTCTCTCAGGCACTTCATTATATAATTGATTTAATGATCAAATGATCCCTACAATGGAATTATTGTTTCTCCCAATATAAAGATAAAGAAAGTTCAATGAGGGAAGGAAATTTGTTCTAATTCATACAGCTACGAAGAGGTAAATCTCATATGCAAACCTGGTTCTGTCTCCTTCACTAAATGATACTGTCACATAAAACATGAGTGATCATAGAGATTACCATTTATAAAACACTACGAAGTACCAGGAATAATGTTAAGTGCTTTACACACATTTTCACTAAGCCTTACTGTAAAACCAAGGGTATTACCTGCAAGGTAGGCACAGGCAAGTTAAATGAACTGCCCAAGGCCACACAGCTGAAATTTGCAAAAAGGAAGTAAAACATCTTTGCTCCTTTCATTGCACTAAACCTTCTACACCATTAAGAAGTCCCAGGTGCCTGGGTGTCTCAGTCGGTTGAGTGTCCAATACTCCATTTCGGCTCAGGTCATGATCCCAGGGTTGTGGGATCGAGCCCCACATTGGGATCGAATTCGCCTGTGTGGAATTCTCTTTCTCTCCCTTTGCCCCTCTTCCCCAGTCTGTTTCTGCCCCTCTCCCCCGCCCCACCATATAAAAAAATTATATTTAAGTGGCCCCAGTTGTCTGTGTGATACAATGGTCATTGGGTCTTCTTGACCTCTCAAGAGGAACGAGCAATATGGTTTTCCCTGGCACTGGGGAGTCAAATCCAAAGTCATCCTATCAATAGGCTATCTGAAAGTCACCAGTTCTGTGTGCTCGCTCATAAACTCAGTTCTAGCTTTCTCCTTGTGGGAGATCTGCCAATACCCCCTTCACGAACCCTGATAGGATGTCTCTTAAGCAGAATGCACTCAGCCCTTGAACATCGGTTTCCACAGTGCTCTGATACCCTGTTTCCCCAGGTTTCTCATTTGTATGAAATTGCTGTGCTAAATGGTGCCTCCAGGAGAGACTATCCCCATGCCCCTTTTCTACTTAGTGGAAGATTTTGCCCATTAAATAACCATATATGGGCTCAACTTGTTACATCCCCTGCATCACTCAATGAGACATATTTGTAGTTGTGCTGGCCAACTGGCATTTTGGCCAAAACAGATTTATTTCTCTGTATTTCTTCTATTCACTACACAAACCAGTTGCCCAGATCATAGTTTGGGCTTGAACGAGGAAAGAAAAATCTTGCTGACCAGATCAACTAATTTTCCTAAGGTATCAAGTTTTCATCCCAAGATTAAAAATAATCATTCCTGATTCAGCTGGGTTTAGTCAGTGACCTGGGCTCTGTCTATATCCTATTACCAACGCCAAGCGGCACAAACCACAGCCTGTCTCAGTATTTGCATAGAAAACAACCCCAACCAAAGATTACGCAGTTTGGTTCGGGAAGAGCAATCCATTCCATTTACAAACATCTGTTGAAAAGGTCAGACACAGGCTGGCCAGTCCTTGGACTCTGATCTGGAGTCTACTTTGATTGTAAGTACTGCGTCCAAGGGAAATCAAAATTCAAAGCGAACCCAACTTCAGGCAGAAATCTCTGACAGTTAAGTCAAATTCTGTCCAAACTAAGATTTCACAGTCTTTTTCCAAAGGTGTTGGGCCAGAGAGACCAGTGAGATAATTTATTACTTTTATTCAATACATAGACGAACAGTAGAAAGTGTTTGGGGAGGGGGGGGCGGCACATGTGTGCATGTGTGTATTTCAGAGACAGACAGACAGAAACATTACTGTTAGTTCTTCTTAAATTCAGGATTTTGTTTCCTTTTCAGTAAGTCCATAAAGAAATTATTTTCAGGTAACCAATGCCCTGCTAGCAAAATATGGATCATTTGATTTAATTTTTTTTCATGGAAAGCTACGTTACTATCCAAGGTAATTTAAAATAAAGTCCCCCATAATAATGTTCAGTTTAAGCAATGAAGACAACAGAAACTATCAGTTTCCATTTCAGAGTATTGGACTGAAACATTCTTCCAACTTGGGGTCAGTGAACACATACTGTTATAATTCCTACAAGCCTGTGCCCCAAAGAGCTCATTTCCCTGATCTGATCTGACCAGCGATGTATCTGTCAGGGAAATTCATTACCAGTCCCCCAGCAATGCCAAATGAAGTGAACCGCTCTGTAGGGCACAGAGCACATGTACAAGAATCAGAACCTACTACTATTTATTGGCTTCTACGAGAAGTTTCCTTTTAGGATCTGCAAATATGGCTTTAATTTAGTGGGGTTTGAGGTGGTGGGGAGGGATGAGGGGAAAGGAGGAGGGGAAGGTTCAGAATATTCTTTCTTATGTAAACGGAACAGCATGTTTCCATCCCAATTCTACTAACAGCAGAAAAACACCACTGTAGCAATCTTTCTTACTCCTATCATATTCCGGTCTGTGCATCTGGGCTTCAATGTGATGAGGGCTGCATCCAGAGTGGGCCTTGGGAAAGGCGCCTCAGGTTGGCTGGGAAAGAGCATCTACCATCTACCTCTTTATTTTTACCATCGTCATTGTTGTGCTAATGACAATCTGTGGCAACTGCCTGGTCAGTCAAAGTGAAGAGATAGGATCTGTTTCAGGCTATGTTTGGGTTTGCATGGGTGCTTGTCAGGATGGTATGAAGTCTTCTGCCTTAATCAGAATTTTAGCACAGGGAGCATTTGTTGGGTTCATATCCAAACGGTGATTTGAAGTTCAATGTGCTACAAGAGTGTGGTAGATTAAAACTAGTTGCAAAGTCTTTGAGGGATGGCGTCTAACTCTACTCCCCTTGGATTGGCCTACATGACTTATTCCACTAATAGGGTGTAAAGGAAGTGGCAGTTGGATATTCCGTTTAGGGTGTATGAAGTGTGGGCCATTTGGTCTCTTGAAATGTTCCCAGGTCTCTTGAAATGCTCCCCCTGTTAGCCCTGAGCTGCCATACAAGAAGTTTACAAATCCCCACCCCAAACCAAGACACCATCAACTTGGCTTACAGGTCAACATTCTCAACTGAGTCTAGCATCTGGGTCATTTAGAGATGGGTCTATTAAGGTGGGGGCTCTGAAGATGCCAGAGATGGTGTGTACCCCCTGGACCAGTCTATCTACCTCTGAAAATCATGCAGGTGACACTTGGAGCAAGAACAGTTTTCCAAGTACCTGTCAACTGGAGAACTATGAGAACTAGTAATAAATTATTGTTTTCAGCTTTTAATTTGGGGTAATGCTTGTTAAGTAGAAAGGAACAACTGAACTAAGCTTGATTCAAAAATAGAAGCACACTACTTTATATGCTAGAATGGTGGTCTAGTTTTTATCTTTTTGTGTGTGCATGTTTTTATCCTTTACATCTCAGATCAATTGTCATTCCCTCTTAAAGTCTGTCTCTAGCCTTGCTCAGGACAGATTAGATTCTCCTTCTCCTTACTGAGTCCTCCTTTCTCAAATTCAGTTCTCTGAGGAGAGGTAATTTTTAAATTGATTGACCATTTATTCTTCACGTAGGAAACATTTGCTGCACACCTAGCAAGTATGAGTCATTCTGTTCCCTACTGGAAAAATTGGGGAGTCTCTCATTGTTCTCTTTTGCACTCCTTGAACCTAGCACACCTGTGGGTGCAGCTTGGTACCCATCAGTTTTTCCTAAATTGAAACTGTGGACATCCTCTTTTCATTTATCCTCTTTTGTCTTTGATAGATCTGAATCGCTGCTTATTATTGTGTGGTAGAGATCATGAACATGGATAGCAGCAAATAAAACCAAGTTCAAATGCTGACTTGACCAAAGACAAGGCATGTAACTGAAGGGAAACTTGGCTTGTGCTTCTTTCATGATAAAAGTTACTTGATGAAGCCAGAGGCCTTGGGGTTAAACCACATTCTCACCACATGTCTGCCCATCTTCAGTAGTAAAGTGGGAGCCACATTATGTGACTTCTGCATAGTTATGAACACTAACTACATTAATATGTACAAAGTGGCTTAAAAGAGTGCCCTTTACATAGTAAGCACTGGAGAAATATTTGTTAAACAAAATTATTTAAAAATGTATTGCTTAGAATAGCATCTAGTATAGGATGATGATGATTAGAATCATTTTTTCTCATATCATAGTCTCTTATTTTTTTTCCATCTTGAGCCTGTTGGCTCAACCTAAGTAAGTTATTAATGTATGTATGATTTTGAAAATAATTTGGTTTCCATACTATAGGGAAAATGTATGTAAACCCAGTTCTTTGTTAATCAAAGCACATACCTGTTAATCCAGGATCGGCTCATGTGAGAAGGCTCTCAAATAGGTAAGAGTCCAATGATTTCAATTCTCTCTCTCTCTCTCTTATTTTTTAAATCACTTCATTTATTGTTGGCTTGCAAATCTAATACTTTCGAATGGCAATGAAGTGATACTTGGTTAAATTTTAACCAATGTATTTACTCTGTAATTTCTTCCTTGAGTATTATTTCAATTACTTGCATATATTTTTTAATTTTTTTTACAAATGTTTTATTTATTTATTTTTGGGAGACAGAGAGAGAGAGAGAGAATGTATTCATGGGCCAGTGGGAGAGGGACAGAGAGAGAGAGGGAGAGAAAGAATCCGAAGCAGGCTCCAGGCTCTGAGCCATTGGCACAAGCCCAACATAGGGCTCAAGCTCACAAACCATGAGATTAGGACCTGAGCCAAAGGTGGATGCTTAACCGACTGAGCCACCCAGGTGCCCCATTCACTTTTTATTTGAATCACTGTATAGAGGAGAGAGTCAGGGGGAAGGGAAAAAACAAGGAAGATAGGAAAACAGAAAAGGCAGACATGTTATAGGTTATACGATTCAACATCATTGGCTCCAAATAATTTCTATTTCATATGAATCTTTGTACTAAAGTCACAGAAGTTTAGTGATATTAACCTGATAATATATTCTTTAACCTGAATAAATATAGGAGTAGGAAGGTCTGATTTTTACAATTACTTATGGGTAGTAGATACCCTTAGAACTTTCCATTATACTGGCAAATTATAGTTATTGTGTATAGCTATATAAGTATGGACATATACATAAATGTATACATTTATTTCTTTGCATATAACACTGACATTAAGTGTTTTATTTAAGTCAATCATGTCCCAGTAAAATCCAGCAGTCCATAGATGGGGAAACATAAGGGTTTTCAAAAAACTGTGTGTGTATCTAATTTCTAGTGGGACATCAACTAGTGATTGCCTTAAAAAAACAGGAAACAGAGACTAAATAATTACAAAGGCATGAAATTAAATAAAGCAACTAGTGAACATTATGTAAAACAAATCTTAGAAGGGATGGGGATGCATATAATGAGTGAGGAGTTAGGAGCTCTTCCTCTGCTTCTACTCTGTAAATTCCTTCCCAACTGTTGCTTCTCTCCTACAGAACCTCCCACCCTGTTCTCTAACTGTCCATAATCTTGACTTTTCTGATGAGACTCTGGCTTCCTCAAGATATTAATCTCTACGTGACTGTCATTGGTTTCAACTACATTGTGCTGACATGATTTGTTTGCCTGACTGCCTTCTCCACTTGTCTATGATCTTCTGGAGGGCTTCAAGTGCATCTGTCTTCTCCCCAGCTTATTATCTCAGGTCTAGCATGTGTCACAGAATGTCAGGTGGAACTTGCCTTCATATCTCAATTTACCTAATAACCCCAAGCTTCAGAAAACAGGTGACCAGAAATCCTGTGCTATAATGATAGCTGCTACCTACATCTCTGTAAGATTTAGTAACAGTTGGGCAAACTGGTCCTCTGACTACAAATACACTTACCCACCTCCATTATGTATAAGAAAAAGCTAGACATTTTAAAAAGTATTTTTTTTTCTTTTTTTAATGAAAACACATAGGAGAAGAAAGGGCTGTGGTACTTCTGTCATCTAAAGTTGAAGGAAACAACCAGGTATTTCTCCCTCCTCCTTCTCCTGCCCCCACCACGCAAAATAAGGAGAGCACCAGAAGCACCACCCATGAGCACTTGAGATTTTTTTTTTCAAAATGGTGCATAACCTCTCATACCCATGTAGACTCTGGCTGAAATATAGGCTGGTCCCATACTGTTACAGCAGCAGGCAAAACATGGGAGCGTTCTCAGAATCTGACATTTACCTATGAAAAGTCTTGTGCTTCCTTTTTGCCTGAAAAAGCTAGAAGGAAGGAGGGTATCTGAACCTGGAAAGCTGGATGTGAGAATAGATCTGCAACAGGGACAACAATTTTTACTGTTTATAAAAGCAAGAAGAGCTCTTTGGGATACTTTGGGAAGGGACGTGGGCTTTGATTCCCCAGTGGGCCAAAAAGATTTTAGCAGGAAGATGCTCTGGGTGCATTGTCTGGGTCAGGATATGAGGGAGTTACACAACATCAACCATAGTCCATTACTTTGTCAGGAAAAAGTGGAATCCAGTCATTGGAAGGGAAGTGGAGTAGGCTGTGCCTCGGAAAAATGTGCTACATGAAATCTATGATCAAGGGTTAGTATTTTTACAGCTGTCATGGCAGAGGGTACCAATCACCCAAGGCTTTGTGCTCAAGACTTTACTCTTTTGCTTGTAATTTTACTCCTAATCTAGAAGAGCCACGGCATTGGAAGATGAAGTCACAAGGGTGGGGGAAAGGCAATGGAAAAATTTGGTAGTACTAGACATTTTATTCAAAAACATCTAGTTTTAAGTGCATATTTTGATGATTTTTTGAAAAATGCATACATCTGTGTACCCATCACAAAATCAAAATATAGACCATGGTAATCATCTTGAGAAGTTCCTTGGTGCCCTTGACAGGCTTTTGCTTGCCAGTCTCCACTCCTGGCCCTAGGCAACCACTGGTTTACTTTCTGTTGCTATAGATTAGTTTTTTTTTTTATTCAAATTTCAAATAAATAGGATGACAGAGTGTGTGTTTTTGTGTTTTGTTTCATTCAGGTTCTTTTTTGAGATTTATGAACACTGTTGATGTATCAGTAGTTTCTTCTCTTTTTAATTCTAGAATTCAGTGGAATTCTAATGTTGGGATAGGACACAATTTGTTCATTCACCTGTTGATGCACGTCTGGGTCATTTCCAGTTTGGGGCTATATTGAATGAAACTGTTATGTACAGTGGAAACTTTGTGTAAACTTTAAGTTTTTATTTTCCTCGGTAAATACCTAAGATTTTCTGAGTTGTATGGTATGTATATGCATTTAAATTATAGGAAAATGTAAGACTATTTTCCAAGTTGTATCAGTTTACAATCTCACCAGCAAACATATGAGAGTTCTATTTGTGCCACATCCTTATTGAATCTTGATATTGTAGGTGTTTTTAACAATACCTAAAAAGGGTTAGTATCCAAAATATACAAAGAATTTATACAACTCAATATCCCCAAAACAAGTAATCCAATTAAAAATGAGCGGAAAGCATGAACAAACATTTCTCCAAAGAAGACATACAGATGGCCAACATATACATGAAAAGATGCTCAACGTAATTCATCATTAGAGAAATGCAAATCAGAAATACAGTGAGATAGCACCTCATACCTGTCAGAATGGCTAAAATCAAAAAGCACAAGAAAAGAAACAACAACTGTAGGCTAGGATGTGGACAAAAAAGAACTCTCATGCACTGTTGGTAGAAATGCAAAATGATGCAGCCACTGTGGAAAATGGTATGAAGTTCCCTCAAAATGTTAAAAATAGAACTCACTACCCTATGATCCAAGAATCACACTACTTGGTATTTACCAAAAAAAAAAAAAAATACAAAGACACTAAATCAAAGGGATACATGCACTTCATGTTTATAACAGCAGTTTTTACAACAGCCAAATTACAGAAGCAGCCAGAGTGCCCATTGATAGATGAATGGATAAAGAACAAGTGATGTGTGTGTGTGTGTGTGTGTGTCTGTGTGTGTGTGTGTATTTATTTATATGATGGGATATTATTCAACCATACAAAAGAATGAAATCTTGCCATTTGTAATGACATGGATGGAGCTAGGGAGTATAATGCTAAGTGAAATAAGTCAGTCAGAGAAAGACAAACATCAGGTGATTTCAGTGATATGTGGAATTTAAGAAACAACACAAATGAGCAAAAGGAAAAAGGAGAGAGAGGGAGGACCAGAAAGTTAGACAGACAGACAAACCAAGAAACAGACTCTTAACTATAGAAAACAAGCTGATTGGTTACCAGAGGGAAGGTGGGAGGGGGACGGGTGAAATAGGTGATGGAGATTAAGGAGTGCTCTTGTCGGATGAATACTGCGTGATATATGGAAGTGTTGGATCACGATATTGTACACCTGAAACTTATATAATGCTGTATGTTAACCACATTGAAATTAAAAAAAAAAATACAACAACATTACCTAAGTTATGACTAGTGGTATTTCATTGTTGGTTTACTGTTGACTATGAATTTTGAATTTCTTTATGTGTTTATTGCCATGAATGCATTTTCTTTTGGCAAATGTTCAAAGCTTGTGCCTTGTATTACCTTAATATTGAGTTATGTGAAGTTCGTATATATACTCAATACAAATCCTTTGTAAGACAAATGTTAACAAATATTTTTTTTTCCCAATCCTATTGAAAGACTATCTTTTCCTCATCTGGGCACCTCTGCCAAATATGAATTAACTATATACAAATGGGTGTATTTCTGAACTATCTATGTATACATTTATCCTGATACAGATACCATAAGGTCCTGGATCCTGTAAGACTATATGAGTTTTATAATCAGGTACTCTCAGTTCTACAGTTTTGCTCTACTTTATCAAAATTATTTGACTATGCCTTGTCTTCTGCACTTTCGTATACATTTTATACCACGTTCCTAATTTCTACAAAAAAAAATCTGCTGCCATTCTATTCAGATTATGTTGAGTGTGTTAAAACAATTCGTGGAGAATCGACACCTATTGACTCTTCCAACCCATTGGCAGAGAATGGTTCTTTGTGTAACTGTACTCTTTTAAAAATCTCAGTTGTGGGGCACCTGGGTGGCTCAGTCAGTTGAATGTCCGAATTCTTAATTTCAGCTCAGGTCATGATCCCAGTGTCATGGGATCGAGCCCTGCAACAGGCTCTAGGTGAAATGTGGAGACTGCTTGAGATGCTCTTTCTCCCTCTGCCCCTCTGCTCTGCTCATGCCCTTGGTCTCTCTAAAATAAAATAGAAGATTAAAAAAGAAGTTTCTCTCTCTGATGTTTTATAGTTTTATTCTCTATCACTTACACATATTTTATTAAATTTTACCCTAATTATTTCATATTTTTGAAGCTATTGTAAATGGTAATAATTTGTAAGGATAGATTTCTAATATTTATTTGCTGGTAAATAGGAATACAATTGGAATTTGTATATTGACCACATGTCCTGACTAGTTCTAGTTATTTTTGGAGATTCTTTAGAATTTTCTGCATAGACCATCAAATCTTCAGTGTATAGAAACAGTATTACTCCATATTTTGTAATCTCTAGTTTCCTTTTTTTTTTCTTAACTCATTTCACTAGCGGGACCTCTACCTGAATAAAAGTGGTAAGAATACTTGTTTCCCATTTACAATATTACTTGTAAGTCTTATATAGATTTCCTTTAAAGGTTGAGGAACTCTCTCTTTATTCCTAATTGTTGAGAGTTATTATCATAAATTGGTATTGAGTTTTGTCAAGTGTTTCTTTTCTCTCCATTGATTAATCACAGTGGATTTTATTTTGCATCAGCTAATGTGTATTAAATTGATTTTTTAATATAAAATAATCCTTGCATTCCTGGGATAAATCCCATTTGTGCATGGTATAAGATTCCTTTTATATAAAATTGGATTTAATCAGCTAATATTTTGTTAAGAATTTTGTTTATGAAGGATTTTAATTTCTAGTTTTCTTTTCTTGAAATATCTTTATGCCTCCATATCAGTGTAATACTGCCATTATAAAATGAGTTAGGAAATGATAACTCTTTATATCATGAAAGAGGTGGTATAGGAATGACAATTTTTTCTGCCTTATATGTTTGAGATAAATGACATGAGATGTTATCCAGGACTACAGCTTATTGATATAGCTGCCAAGTTCCAGAAAAATCTCAGGGAAGTGTCCAGGCATGGTTAGTATGGCTACGGGATGGGGTGGTGGAGAGGATGGCATTTCTCTGACCAGGTGGGAGGCAGGGAAACAGCAACTTCACCATAAGCCTTGCCCTCAGGCAGTGCCTGCATGGAGTCTAGGGGTTCAAAGTGCTCACTCCCTTATAGACTGGATGATTCAAGCCTGAAAGAAAACTTTTCTTGATCTCCCTGGGTACATGAGACCCTGGAAATCTATAGAAGAAGTACAAAAAATTCTAGGGAGTTAAGAATAAGACAGACTCTATGCCCCTTGAAGACCCTCATCAAGCCATATTCATTGCAAGGATGAAAGACAAGATAGTCCAGTCCACCTTAGTACCCGATATGGGACACTACATTCATGCTGAGCCTAGTCAGGGGACACAACATTTATGATGTTGGGCAATCCATTGGAGATATGGAAGAAACTGACAAATCCTGGAATGGGTACAGGCTGTGCGACAGACCTGAGACAGAGAGGGAACTCAGAAGCCAAAAGGCTATCCCAATTGGCCATCCAGGGCCCAGGAAAAGCAACCCAGAGGTGAATGTGGTTTGACCTTGTGCTGCTGAGGCCCCAACTGAGAAGACAGACTTATAATTTGACATTGGGTTGTCCAGCCTGTGGAAAGCCTTAATACCTCAACAACAGCTCAGACCTGCCCCTCCCGCCCCCACCATCCCTGATGCCCCACCTGCTCCAGCAGAGGTCTCAAGATACCATCCTATTCAGGATGAGTGCCTCTCATGCCCCAGGTATAGGATACAGGCCAAGATACCTTCAGGTGGAGGCTGTTGAAGGTGACTGGAGGCCCATGTTGTGCTCACTATTCACTGGTCCCCCAGAAATAAATGAAGGTGATGGCTCTGGTGGATACTGAAGCTGCATGTACTCTAATACACGATAGCTGTCAGAAGTTTTGGGGGCCCCTCAACATATTTGATAAGTACGAAAGGCAAATGTTATGGTCGGGAAGATTCTTTTGATATTGCAAATTAGGCATTCTCCTCTGCCTATGAGAATACTAAGTTACCTCTCCAATACCAGAGAATATATTGGGCACGGAAATCCTACAAGGTCAAACTCTGCAAACTTCTATCAATGAATTCCACCTCTGGGTTAGAGTAATAGAACCAGTCCTGAAAGGGGACACCAAACGGGCACAGGTAAGTTTCCCACCCTTGCAAACAGTGGTGCCTGGGAGACGTAAGAAAGTAGGAAACACCATCCAAGAACTGCACCAAATGGGTATTATATACCCTTCCCAGAGTGCTTTCAATAGACTGATATGGCCAGTAAAAAATAACAACATTTGTGTTTTAAACAATGCAATAAGGCAACTTCCAAATGAGTCTGGGACCATCCACTGCAATTCTTAACAACTGAAGGATTAGCAAATTGATTATATCGGCCTTCTCCCTCTGAGTGAGGGTTCTAAACATGCCTCGGATTGTGTGGACACTATATCTGGCCTAACTCAAGCTTTCCCCTGTCATCATGCAATCAGGCTGCCACCAGCAGGGAATTAGAGAATCCCAGTACCATGTACAGATACCCTCACTGAATAGACACTTATCAGAGGTCACATATCAAAGGTCATGAGGGGCAAAACTGTGCAACGGAACATGGTATTGAATAGAGGTTCCATCAGCCCTATCATCCTAAAGCAGCAGATTAAATTATGAATAGGTAAACCCACTTTGGCCAGGTAGACTAAGGTACTATCCCAGGTTTTAATACCTTTGGAGGATCAACAGTAGACTCTGTTTCTCCTTATATTAGACTGGACACCTCTGTCCAAACACCCAACCCCTTAAAGGTATGGAGTCACAGGAGACAGTCATCGTCCTGCCTTTCAGCATAGGTCACGTGCTGTGGTGCTGAGCACACAAGTTCCATCATACCTGGGAAAGGAGCCTTCTATTGGAATTTGTAATGGGATGCTCCACAAAAGTAGGTAAGTAACTTCGTACCTCTGAGTAAAGGAAAACTACTCAATCTCCATGAGGATCCCTCTGTCCTGCTGTAAGCAGGACTTGTTCAAAGGCATTAAGTGTGGAATGGAGCATGTACCATTGGAAGAGGGGAGACGATGAGGGTCCTGGTCTGGCACATCCAGCCCCCAGGCCGTCTCCTCACATCCGACAGTGCTGCCATCCCCAGCGAACATGTGTGGTACGCATGACGAGGTCAAACTCCCAAAGTTATGGCCACATTAACATCTAAAGATCAGACCACGAGTGCAATTCTTATAAAAGGAGGAGACCTTACCGTACAAGTTCCTACTAAATACCTGTCTTTTCGATCTTGAAGTTCTGCTGCTCCTGTGGTGTCCAATCATGCGATGGGTTCCTGATGGAAATACCTTTCTGCAGTGGGTCCCCTTTCATGCCTGACAAACTAATCCAGATGTTGACAGATGCCCCTCTCTCGCTTGTCAGGGTTGCCATGGTGGGCGTCAAGTATTTGCTTTAGGGCGTCAAGGCCCTAAAGCAGTCTAGTAAGGAAGAAGAAGCTAGGATTAGAACTCGTAATTTATCTGATATTACCTATAGTGATCCAGAAACCTGGCCCCTGGCACACACTGGCCATGGGTATCTTTTACTGTCAATCAAACTACACAGGCTGTCCATCAAACTGCTGATAAGAAGTGCCCTAAAAATACCACCAGTAGAGCCATGGTGGCTATGCTCAGATTTGGAATGTGGTTCACCGTGGGTTATGGACATTGGAGCATCTGGGCACCCCTATGTTGGGAACAGAAAAATCACTTTCAACAGAATCAACCCACTTGTACCAAGGATACAGAATGGATATCACCGAAGCATGAAGTGATTCTGTCATAGTAAAGGATAGCAGCTGGTTTGGCACTGACTGGGTGGCCCCCAAATGTGACCCAATGTATGGCATAAATCTTTGCCCACGGGTGGTTGGGCCCTGGGTTTTCGCTGATGTGGAGAATTTGCCCTATAGTAACAACAATTTTCAGCCTCCCTCTCCCCAAGGCCAGATGGGCACGTTCTGTTTCCACTGGTAGGATCATTTGGCTGCCCTCTCTGTCCCCTCTGTTGGCCTGGAGGACATTAGAGCATGAAGAGAAGCCCTTACTAAACTCACCCAACTGGCCTTAAATGATAGCCAGCAGAACCTGTCTGTACTGAACAGCTTTTCTCCTTAGAGAACAGAATGGCCTTGAACATTATTACTGCATTGGAAGGAGGCACCCGTGTCTTTGGTTAAATTTTTATTTTGATGTGTATTTATTTTTGAGGTGGGTGGCTGGGGAGCAGAGAAGGGCAGAGAGAGAGAGAGGGAGACACAGAATCTGAAACAGGGTCCAGGCTCCAAGCTGTCAGCCCAGAGCCTGATGTGGGAATAGAACCCTCGAACCACGAGACAATGGCCTGAGCTGAAGCGGGACACTTAACTGACCGAGCCACCCTGAAGCGGGACACTTAACCGACCGAGCCACCCGGGCGCCTCAGCACCCATGTCTTTTTATCCCCAGTGCTGGACGTTCATACCTGATGAGTCTGCTAATATATCCACTTTATTAAATCACATGAATACGCATGGGAATACCCTGAGTTACCCCACCTCAGCATAGGGGACTTAAATCAGTGGTTTGGATCATGGAGCTCTTGGTAGAAAAAAAAAATGTTACTTCTTTTAAAAATCGTTACCTTGATCTGTGGTTTTCTTGCACGTGCCTCTATGGCTGCTGTGGTACCGGCCTCCAGGACAGCCACATAGTGGCCCCCGGAGCTGGCGAGGCTCCCTGCGGACTGCTCAGGGCACAGAGCAGAAGAGGGGCCGTGTGAGGTCCTGAGAGCCGGTCACGAGGGCGGAAACGTTACAGGAGGTCAGCCGGAGGACGTGACCGCCAGTTGGCCCCGGGGGCTTGGGGGGAGGGTTCCACCCAGAGAATCAGAAGCTCCTTCCCTCCCTCCCACCCCTCTCCCCACACCCTCCCGGAAGGAACGCTAGGCCCCTAGTTCCCATGATGGGAGCCGTTTCCAAGGATGCAGCCTGGAGAAAGCAGTGTTTGCTGAGACCGTGGGGAGCATCTACGTGGTGGCAAAACCCAGGTTAGGCTTTTATAGGTACTTCTAAGATTCCGATGGGCGGGTGTGGAAATCTGCTCGGCCTGTAGGCACGAAGACAAGCCTCCTAAGTTCCCTTGCTGAAGGAACCTGCCAGCCAGCAATCTGGAGCGGCCTGCCTCCTTCTTCCTTGTCTCCTTGCCCTTCCAGAATTGGGGCTAACTTCAGATTTCACGGGGGAAGCTCTGAGTTGGCAAACCAACAGCGAAGCCTTTTGCATACGATTTTCATTTATTTGGTAGACATAAAGGAAGTTCTGTATTCCATTCTTTCACTCGTTTTGGCAATTGGGATCTTTTAAGGGGTTTGTCCGTGTAAACTACCAATTTGAAGTTAACGGCCTACTACTGTTGGTAATATTCTTTCTTATGCTTTCAGTGTTTGATGTCTGATAAATTTGCCCCTTTCCTTCTGGATGGCTGTGGGTTGTTTCTTGATCTGTCTAGCTGAAGCTTTCTCACTTTTGATTTTCGGTTTTTGATTTCATGACTTTTGTCTATTGCTTTTTTCAGGTTTCTGTTTCATCAGTTTATGCTCTTATCCTCATCACTTCTTTTTTTTTTAATACTTTGGATTTAATAATTGTATTTTTTTAAAGGCGGAAGCTTTTGTCATTGTTTTTATGTGTTGCTTCTTTTCTGGTGTAAATGTTTAAAGGTAATGAATGCATCATTCTTTCATCACGGATTTAGTTACAGTCCATAGTTTTGATGTGCTGTGGTTTTCATTTTACAGGTTTTAAAATATTTTCTGATTTTGCATATGATTTCTTTAAATGTTTATTTATTTTTGAGAGAGACGGCAATTGGGGGAGGGACGGAGAGAGGGGGACAGGATCCCAAACAGGCTCTGTGCTCACAGCTGCGAGCCTGACATGGCGACTGAATTCAGGAAAAGTGAGATGGTGACCTGAGCTGAAGTCGGTGGCTCAACCGACTGAGCCACCCAGGTGCCCCTAGCTTGTGATAGTTTTAAACTCATGTTTATATATTGGACATATACCGCTTGAATTTCCAAATATTTGGGAAATTTCCAAATGCCTTTCTGTTATTGACTTCTCCTATTTTTGCGGTTATGGGACATTCTACAGTTCAACTATGTTTCTATCTTGCTGGAAATTCCAAGTGCATCTATGAATGTGTAGTCTGCTGATGGTATGGAAATGTCAGCTGGGTCATGTTGATTGGTACTATTTAATATTTCATCTCCTTGCTCATTTTCTATCTACTGTGCTTTCAGCACAGTCTGCTTGGGATTCTCTCTCTTTCTCTCTCTGTTCCCCTCCCCTGCTCTCTCTCTCTCTGTCTGTCTCAAAATAAACAAACTTAAAAAAATTCTGTAAAACAACTTTCTTATAGGCAGCATTTTGCATTTTTCTTTTTACTGGCAATCTTTGTATTTTAATTGAATGTGTAAACATTTGCATTTGATATAACTATCAAGAAGATTGTACTTAAATCTGTCACATTGCTTGTTCTTTTCCAGTGATACCATCCATTTTTTTATTCCTTTTTCCATTTACCTGATTTTTTTTTTTTTTTGATTCGTTAAGTGCATTTTACCATTCAGTGTTATTTCCACCATTTACTTCTTAGCTATACCCTTGTGTTTTCCCATGGTTGTCCTCAGGTTTATAATACTTCATTTAACTTAGCGCACTTGATTTTGATATTAAATGTTGCCATTTCATGTAACTTAATAGATCTTAACCAAATGCTTCCATTTCCCCTCTTCCTTTCTCCTGTCTTTTACACAATTATACTGCTATGCATGTGTGGTAATCTCTGAAATGCATAGCTATTATTTTTGTTTGTTTGTTTGTTTATTTATTTATTTATTTATTTATTTATTAACGTTTATTTATTTTTGAGACAGAGAGAGACAGAGCATGAACGGGGGAAGGTCAGAGAGAGGGAGACACAGAATTTGAAACAGGCTCCAGGCCCTGAGCTGTCAGCACAGAGCCCACGCGGGGCTCAAACTCACGGACCGCGAGATCATGACCTGAGCCGAAGTCGGCTGCTCAACCGACTGAGCCACCCAGGTGCCCCTATTATTTTTGTTTTACACAGTAAAAGATCTTTGAGAAAAATTTAACATGAGCGAACACTTTTAAATTTAGCCACATATTGGAGTGGCTGGGTAGTTCAGTCAGCTAAGCATCTGACTTTGGCTCAGGTCAAGATCGTGCAGTTCATGAGATCGAGCTCCACGTGGGGCTCTGTGCTGACAGCTCGGAGCCTGGAGCCTGCTTCGGATTCTGTCTCTCTCTCTCTCTCTCTGCCCCTTCCCTGCTCATGCTGTCTCTCTCTTTCTCTCTCAAAAATAAACATTAAAATTGTATATATATTTTGTAATTTGGCAACATATTTAGCAAGTTAGGATTCTTCATCCCATTCTGTGTATAAATTCCCATTTTAACCTTCCCCTGAAGAACTTCTTTAACATTTTTTTGTACCGTCAAACAGTTGATGATAAATTATCTCAACGTTTGTTGTTTTGAAAAATTCTTTTATTTGTCCAAGCTAGTGATTGATATTTTCGCTTGGTAAAAAATTCTAGTTTCATAGTCTTCATCTTTAATCATTTTAGAGGTGTCATAATATTTATTTTGGTTTGCATAGTATCTGATGAGAAGTTTGTGATTATGCTTATCTTTCTTTTTCCATATGTTCCTTATTTTTCCTGGTTGCCTTTATAATTTTTTTCTTTATCACTGCTTTTTAGTAATTTGCTTTTGATATACTTTTGAATGTGTGGATCTGTGTCTGTATTTATTCTGCTCTGGGTTCTTTGAGCTTTGACTTAAGTGTGTGGGTATTTTAAATCAAATTTTAAAAATGTTTATTATTTCTTCACATATGTTGGGATAGTTTGCTGTTTCCTATTGTTATTATTGGAGTTGTTTTTGTCATTCGTTGATCTCTCTCTCTCTCTCTCTCTCGCTCTCTCTCGGAACCCTAAGTGCACATATCTTAAGCTACTGGATATATTTCTAATAATCTTTTAAATTCTGTTTATTTTCTTTCAGTTTTTTTTCTTACTATGCTTATAACTAACCATTTCTATTGCTATGTTTTTAATATCAGTGGAATCTCCTTTTGCAGTTTTAATCTGCAGTGAATCTCATTCAGTGACATTTTCACTTCAGATATTTTACTTTTCATACCTAGAAATTCCAGCTGATATATTTTTTATATTTTCCACTTACATCTTCATTATGTTCATATTTTCCTTTAAATACTTGAATAGAGTTCTAATAGTTGTTTTAATGTTCTTGTTGGCTAATTCCATCGTTTCTCATTTCTGTTATTGTAGTCAGTTACCAACAGCAACAATCATAGTGTTTAGAAGTGAAATAGGCAAGTAAAATGAATCCTCCTGCCATGGATGTTTTAGGGGAAGAAATTCTAAAACTTTGGAACTAAAAGCAAACTACAGTGTTGAATATGAGTACTGGCTTTATTCTACCCTTTTATTTTTAACATTAATCAGTCAACTTCCACATTAATGAAAGTTGGCCATAGTTATCCCCCCAAAAAATATGAAATTAACTCTTAAAAAAATAACCCAAACTGATTTCATATTTCTTTTGCTCATGGATAAGATTTTCCTTTTTCTTTGCATGTCTATTAATTTTTGGATACCTGTTAGACATTTTGACATTATGTTGAGTGTTTGGATTTTTTTTTTTTTCTTTAAGGATCACTGGGGTTTGATTTTGCAGCCAGTCATGTTACTGGCAGATCAATTTAATCCCTTTAATCCTATTTTGAAACTTTGTTAGTGCGTGGCAAGAATAGCCTTTTATCCAGAGATAGACTCTGGTTTCTCTACTCTGGCTTGTGGGAACTCAAATATTTCCCTTTCTGATGTGAATATAGAGCGTTGCTCAGCTTATGACTTTCTGCTCCTTCTTTGCTTATCTTTTGAAGTTTTACTTTTCACATCTGTGATCGCTTTGTGATGTGCCAAGTTTTCTAGACTAAACAAGACTAAACTACAATTCCCTGTGTAGTGTGTTTCCAGTTAGAATGGGCAACAAATGGAGGAAGCAGTCATCTTGCAGCATGAAAACATTTTCTCCCAGTTTACCCGTTAAACAGTAAACTGGGTGTTGCTGTAAAGATATTTTCCAGATGGGATTAAAATCATAATCAACTAACTTCCAGTCAATCAAAAGATGGTCATCTTAGACCTGATTTAATCAGATAGAGGTCTTTATTATTTATTTATGTATTTTTTTAAAGATTTTAACTTTAGTTTTTATTTGAGAGAGAGAGAGAGAGAGAGAGAGAGAGAGAGAGAGAGAGAGAATCCCAAGCAGGTTACACAGTGCAGAACCTGATGCAGGGCTTGATCCCACGATCCTGGGATCATGACTGAGCCAAAATCAAGAACTCCACCGACTGAGCCACCTAGGCACCCCTCAGACAGAAGCCTTTAGAAGAAGGTGTAGGCTTTTCCTGAGGAGAGGGACTCCAAACAGCAGCTGGACCTGATAGTGCTTTCCCATTCCCCTGGATTTTCTCTTCCTAACTGTCCGCCTGTGGATTCAAGCTTCATCAAGCTCATAGAGTTCTAGCCTGCTCATGATCCCAATTCCTTGTAATAATTATATACAATTATTTAATCATGCATACTTATTATTATATTAATTAAACATAGGTATATATTGCATATATATATATATATATATATATATCCATATATATGTCTTGCAACAGCCTCATTTCACCAGCCCCAAAATTGCATAAGTCTATTTATTTATTTATTTCTTATGTTTATTTTTGAGAGAGAGAGAGAGAGAAAGAACGAGTCAGGGAGGGACAGAAAGAGAGGGAGACAGAGGATCTGAAGTTGGTTCTGCACTGACAGTGGAAAGTCCAATGTGGGGCTTGAACTTATGAACCATGAGATCATGACCTGAGCTGAGGTCAGACACTTAACAGACTGAGCCACCCAAGTGCCCCAGCCAATTTATTTTAATAATTATATACATATATGTATATATATATATACACACACACACACACACACATACACTTAAATACATATATACCTATACATTAATATAATGTAATATAATATAATAAACATAATAAACACAATAAACATAATAAACATAATAAACATAATTAATATAATATAATATAATATAATATAATATAATATAATATAATGTAATAGTTTGTTTATCTCCATCCTATTCATTCTGCTTCTCTAGTTTAACCCGGGTTGATTGGAAATACTTATCAAATCCTGAAAGGGATGTCTTTGTAAATTTTTTGAGCTCATTTCCTGTGTGGCTCCTTTTTTTTTTTTTATGAATTCTGATGCACAGATTTCACCTGCTTTAGCATCCTCAAATTCTGACCTTGCTCTCCTGAACTCAGCAGGACTTTAGGTTTCTGTTTGGATTTTTCCTTCCTGCTAATAATTGCTTCCAGGCACACTAGGACTGTTGTAGGTTTGCCTCATTTTTTTTCCCTTTCATGAAGTATTATGTCCCGCATGGGTTTTATTCAATATCTGTAAACCACCTTTTAAAAATATTTTCTTAGTTTTCTATTTGTTTTAGGTTGGAAGGTGAAGTTCTAGATAATGACTATAACATGCCTGAAAACAAATCTTTAGTCTAGATTTTTTTGTTTGTTTCTACATGTTTTAAGGACTTAATTTTTTAGAACAATTTTAGGTTTGCAGCAAAATCGACAGAAATGTACAGAAATTTCCCATATACTCCCTGCCCCTACACATGCCTAGTCTTCTCCATTATCAACATTTTCCACCAGAGTGTTATATTTGTTACACTTGATGAATGTATATTGGCACACCATAATCCTTCCTAAGTTCATAGTTTACCTTAGAATTTATTCTTGAAGTTTTACATGCTGGGAGTTTGGATGGTCTAGATTTTTTAATATGTGAAAGTTGACTGTCCTTAGCGCTAAAATTTACCATAATCTGCCCACTCTAACCCAGTGACAGAAAATGGAAATATTTCAGACTGTATTTGAAGGCATTGGTGAGGAAGGAAAAAAAAAATCCTGATTGTGCCTTTCTAAGTTCATCGGATTCAATTATTCATTTGTATATATTACCTGGTATGTAATATACTCTCAGAAATTTTTGTTGACCCATACTGAGTTGGGCTTCCAGCACCTACTAACACAGCACCTGTTACATAATTCATTTAAAACAGTAGACTCTAGTGGTTAAGAACTTAAAAACTAGATAAAACATATTTGGATTTGAGTTCCTAATTGACTAATTATGTGACTTAAACGCAAATTTATTAATTTCTAGTAGCCTAATCTTCTTCATCTGAAATAGATAACAGTTACAATTTCAACCTCATTGGTTTGGCTGGTTTGGCGTGAAATTAAAGAAAAGAAGGTTTGCAAATTTCTTAGCACTAATGTTATTGTCACATTCTGAGCGCTCGACTTATTTTTAAAATACTAAGTGTATTTTTTTTTATTTAAAAATAATAAATATTTAAATAAAATTAGCCTGTTAGCCAAAACTTTTCTTCATGTTTGAAGAAAAAGGGAACCCGATTTGTTTGGAGCTTTGGATGTGATAGTCTAAGTAATCCAGATGATCCCCTCTTCAGATGCTTGAAACTTAATTCAGCAGGGAATTAAATTCAAACTGACTTATGCAATACAGACCACATATCAATTCACATAACTGAGATGTCCAGAGGTAGAGCAGGTCTCAAGTGGTTGACGAGCTGTGCTAATCAAGAATCTTCTAAAATCCACCCTATTCCTTATGCTGGTTTCACCCTCTTACTGACTTCGCTCAGGGTAACCAAATGGCTGTAGTAAATCCTGGGTTTACAACTATATATTTCACCTTCTAAAGTGTGAGAATTTCTACACATGTATAAAACAAATGCCCCTTCTTTGCTTGGATAGCACCACTTGAGGTCACACGCCCATCCCTTCTGGTCAAAGTAATGGCTTATCCTGAGAGATAATCTGGGAATAAATGTCCCTATGGTTGAATCAACGAATGGTACAATAGGTAGCATATGGTACTTACTTGTGTGCCTCTGACCTATCTCTGTGTTGGGGCTGGAGTTAATCTTACTCAGTCAGCACTATTGCTGTTCAATGGGAAAAATTACAATGACTTCCACGAAGACCATGTGTAACATCCGTATTTTTTTTGTGTGTAGAACCAGAGTGTGTTTGAGTATTTTCTGTCGTGGGAAACTTACTGCATGCCCAAGTCACATGCTTCGATTGTTGGCAAGATTTTGATCTGTATGTCTCAGGTTTTGTGTTTGAGAATGAGCTTGGACAAAAAAGATGTCTGCTCGTCTGTACTGACCAAGGCAGTCTGAGAGATATTTATTTAATGGTCCTTTGGTATAAGGAAGAATTTTAAGCGCTTTACATATATCTAATTATTTAATACTTTTTTTCAAGTTTATGAAGCTAGATCCAGAACCATTTGCATTTTACAAATGAGGTAACCTGCAGAACGTAAGGGTCACAAAGAAATTAGCAGAGCTAGGGATTGAAATCCAGCTAGTCTGGCTCCCAAATCCATGTTCTTAACCAAATACAATAATACAATATTTATTAGTTGAAAACTTTAGTCTAGAGAGAGATGAAAGACTATAAAACCTGTTTAGTTAGTAGGGAAAACTTACTCTAGCTCACTCTACCAATTATCTGTCTATCTATCTATCTATCTATCTATCTATCTATCTATCTATCCTCATCTATCTAATTTATTGATCTATCCTCTATCATCTATCTATTTTCCTATCTATCATCCATCTATCTTCCCATGTATCAAAATAACCTATTTTGCTAGCAATAGCAGGGGTACATTATTGAATAACTTGTAATAACTACTTCCAAATGTTCCACTCTTTATTTTTAATATGATGCATATATACTTTATTCATTCAGTTATTCACTAAAAATGCACTACACATGTATTCAACCCTAGACACTGAACTAGTTCCTTGGAATAGAAGGATTTAAGATAAGTCTGCTGTTCTTAAGGATGCCACAGTCTTGTCCCCTGGACGAATGTTTTTGAAATTGTAGACCATAAGTCATCATTTCAATTAAAAAAAAAATAGAATGGAAAATGTCAGAATTCTTTATATGGAACAAGTGTAAGTGTTACCTTACACTTACACAAGTTTTGATGTGTCTTGTTGGTGAGTGTTCTATGTACTAGTTTATGGTATAAACTGTGTTCTTAATGTAGGGAATGGCCCAAAATATGTTAGAATGACTACATTAGAACCTAGTCAACCAAATCTTTAGGACTTTCTTAACCATTTTACTTTATATCATTCTATTACAGGGACTTGAGGAAAAGGGCTGTATCTTATATTCCACTTCATCCCTCCTGGCACACATTCTAATAATTTGTTCAGGATAACTGCTTAATGCAACCGGTTGTCTTCCTGATTAATGAAGAAGAAATGTTTTGTTTGGAATTATTGTTGTCCAGTTTTGATTGATAACTACTTTCTTTGGATTTATTTTAGGAGTCATTTAGACAATATGTTTGAGTTTGTGGTGAGGAAAACAAGTGGTTGGTTGACCAAAATTTTGAGTTTTTCAACCAATTTATGTTCTTTTTAGAGACAGAACCCAAGCCTAGTTTATGAGCAGCTATCACAAGGCAATAATTCTTGTTCTCTAACCTTATTAAAGTAGATTTGTTTTGTCAATGTTGAGGTAAAATGGCTTTAAATAGTATTATTAACCCCTAAGCTAAGCAATAGCTTTACCATCAGACTTTATGCTTTGTGGTTGCAGCACCTTATGGATTTATTCTCCTTGCTGTCAACATAAAAAAAGACCAGCTGGAAAAGCCTACATTAACTGAAGGCCACAGGATTCTGGACATGCAGATGACCCAACATTAGGGAATCTGGGATGGAAATTTCATGTGTGTGGAACAATTTCATTAGCCCAGAAATGCTGCTGACTATCTCTTTCTCTTCACCTCTCAAACTTGCGCAAGCACATAAAAATATGGAATAGTTTCTACCATTTTCTCTGAACTAACAGTACCCTTTGGCATCTCACCTCTATGGAAAGTATGGAAAGAAATAACCAAAGCAAACAATTTGTTCTCTTTGAGTCTAAGAAAATGCATTAGAACAACCTTTGTAGGAGGTTCGTGGCTTTTCCACAAAGAATGTCTGTGTAGTTAATGTTCACATGTTCATTTTTAATCTAATTTCTTTTCTTTCTAAACTTATTGATAGTCATCTGGAAAAGTAATTCTTTACAAGGTTTATTCATGTTACAGAACACTTCCTTAACTAATTTTCACTGTAGTTTGATATGAGTCTTTAAAATCTATCATCTATCTATCCACCTATCTATCTCTCCATCTATCAATCATTCACCTATGCCCTTCCTTCCTTCCTTCCTTCCTTCCTTCCTTCCTTCCTTCCCTCATTCATTCACTGGTTTAAACACAGTCAAAGGAAGAAACCTCAAGAAGCTTAAAAGATAATAATAGCACTCCTCAATCTTACTCAAATCTTTCACAGAATTCTCTTGGCAGCTACTTTTACAAGGCATTTATTCTGGTAATATTGCATAAGTATAAATTGATGCAAAAGTCACAAATATCTTTCAAAAAGTGACTGTGAGAAAGTGCCTGGGAACCTTAAAAGGTAGCTCATAGCAGTGTGATGTTTCATTGTTATATTTTGAAATTGCTTATTAATAAAGTAAATTAAGTTCATATGGGAAGAAGAGATGGAAATTAATTTACTGTACCTTAAGAACTCTTTCTAGGAGCTTGGGAAATCAATTTTTGGTCACTCTCGTCTGTTTGTGCACTTACAGTGCAGCATCTAATGCTATCCATAAACATGGCTTTAGGCTAGAAGGAATATTCCCACTGGTCTTAATAGAATTAGTCGTTTGGAGGAACGAGTCCCATTTAATGTTGGCAGTTAATTTAAGGTAAGGGCCTTTTGGGTTCTCCCTTAGACAAACAATGGACAATTAAGTACATTTTACCTTTGAAAACCTGAAATGTGTTTTCATCTACGTCTACATCTAACCCAGACTCTGAGTCAATGAAACATACTTATGAATATTTCTGTCACATACAGGTTGGAGTGGTGTAGTGGTATTAATTTGGGGGTGTTTGACTAAGCAAACATATTAGTATTTTAACATTCAGAGATCCAGTTCTCTTTAAAATTACCCTTTAGGGGCGCCTGGGTGGCTCAGTCGGTTAAGCGTCCGACTTCGGCTCAGATCGTGATCTCACGGTCCGTGAGTTCAAGCCCCGCATTGGGCTCTGTGCTGATGGCCCAGAGCCTGGAGCCTGCTTCAGATTCTATGTCTCTCTCTCTCTCTCTCTCTCTCTCTCTGCCCCTCCGCCGCTCACACTCTGACTCTCTCTCTCAAAAATAAATAAACGTAAAAAAATAAAAAAATAAATATAAAATGACCCTTTAGACAGTAGTCTAAGCCCCATCTTGCTTGACTAGTAGGTTTTCAGTCTTTTGTAAGCTTCCACACCCCAAGGATTTCTGGGTGATTCTGAACAACGTTTATGTGTTTACAAATTCTTCCTGTTTGTCACTTATCCCAGATCTTATGTCTATAGGTGATGACATTCCCAAAATAACTCCAACTAACCATCTGTTATGTCCTGGACTTCCAGCCCACACGTTGCAGGGGCCATCTTCCATCAGCGGGGGTGCCTTTGATCTTGCTTTTACTACCCCAAATCTATTTGTGCCTTCACGATTCTCTTTGAAACAGAGCAAGAGGAAGGAAAAAGAACAAAACTGTTTACCTCATGCTCTCAATTATCAATCCATTTCCTAGTCAACATAATTATAATTTGCAGAGATAGAGCATAACTCTTCATGAAGATATTTTACATTTTTATGCTTACAAAATTAATTCACTATAATTAGGGCTGTCAGACTTAGTAACAAAAGTGCTATATATACTTTATACTTGCATAGAAGTTATTTGTTCTGTGCCTGAAATTTCAATTTAACCAGGCATCTGTATTTTCTCTGGTGGCCTTAACTAACTCAGAATCTTCCTCCTAGTACTGGTTACTTTTAAAAAAGACATTTTGAATCGGCAAAAATAATCCAATTAAGAATAAATCTAGCCTAAGGCATCTAAACCTTCCCCTAAAGACATAGAGAAATTTTTTGATCCTTAAAAATAGCAATTTCCATCATCATTTATCTATCAATGGTTCAAGGATATTCGAGTTAAGTTTCAGACCATCCTTCAAATGGCTATTTCCCTTCCTAAATGGCTATTTCGGTGCTTAGTGTGAAATTTCTCTTCAAGGTAGTGCCCTGACCTTGGGGATACTTCTTTTGTTTCAAGGTTGGTTGATAGGATGATTTCCTCGGATTCTCCTTTCTAGAAGTCTGAAGGATAATCCCTTTCCTATGTTCCAGTTTTTGCCACTCTAGTCCAATCATAAGGAATATAAAAAGCATTTGTAAATTATGTCAGCGGTATTTTCAGGACTGTCCAAATGAGAGAAGAATGAGATGGGAAAAGTCATGTTGCCCGCATATAGAAGTGTCTTCACCTGTAATCTAAATGAAGGGGCTTCTCCAATACTGAAGCTCTTAGTTGTGTTAGAATTCTTACAATTCTTTGCATTTAGTGATATGACAGGGGCACTGGCTGAAGTTTAGCTGTAAAATGTTTGGCCAGAGTAGTATTTGGTGCGTTTGGGTTAATTCTGCATTGAGAAAACAGACACTCTGCTCTGATGTGGATCACAAAAATCTGCAAACTCAGTTTTTATCACCTATTTACTGTCAGATTTGTATCAGTGCTGAAATGCTCTAGCAATCAAATTAATTCAAATCTGCCTTAGCATCTCTTTACCCTAAGATTAAAAGTATTCACAGTATTGTGTTACGGAACATGTTTGCATGGTTTCCTTGCACTCAGCTTACCTAGTTTAGACCTTGCTAATGCAGCCTTTCGATCCGTTAACTACTGACGCATTAGCTCTATTATCTGTTGCCTCAAAAATTTGTAACAGAGTCTGACCCTTTGACCCCATCCTGGCAAAGTAGTAATTAATGTCAGATGCATTTTGATAACACTATTAAAATTGTTTTAAATGCTGGAGCAGCTAATTAGAGAGAGTAGTTTCCTGTATTAGTTTACCAGCCACCGTCCCAGGGTGAATATTATCTTTGTGATTAAACACAACAAAATACCTAACACTTCAAGAAAATAATCAAATAAAGCATATTTCTGTAGAGGGTGTGTTTATGTAGGGAGCATATTTAACAAAGCAGCAATTCCTTCTCCTGTACGATTCAGAGAGTGAAATGGCACTCTGACCCGAGACATTCTTTACATGATGATGGCACTGTTTGTGTTTTGAGAAGTTATGAAACTTGGCGAAGGTCATCGTTGGGTCCTGCAATCTGGTACAAGATTAATTTTTCCAATATATTTTGTGGGTGTAGAAAGGATCAGGGGAGGCATGTAGGCCATGCTAGTGTCTGATGAAATTTTCCTTTGACACCTGCTGCCTGTCCACATTTTTTTATGAGCAAATGTTGCTTATGCTTGATGAGCCAGGAATATTTTGACCGTGACGCTATTCACTTATGAATAAATCCTAGAAACCTCTTTATTTTCAGATTTTGTAAATACTAGACTAAAGCTGGGAAATCAAGACATAATTTGATCCCAAATATTTTTTTTTCAACATTTCACATTAATTAAAGCCTAAGATGCATTTGGCTAAGCTGTTAAAGTAATTTTAAATCCAAACCAACACTTGGTCAAAGTAATCTCATCTTCAAAAAATCTCATGATTACTTCACACAGTATCATTGGATTTCTTTTTTTCTCTTTAATAAAGTGGATGTGGTATGCAGGACGCAGGAGTTTTTTTTTTTTTTCCTCTTCCTTTTTTCTTCTAACTGAAAACAATCAATAAATGGATAAGAAAACAGGTTTACTTTTTGAAACTTTCAAACTACTATTTTGAATACTTTGAAAAGTATCATCAAAACATGAAATGAATAAGTGGACTGAGTTGTAAATTTTCAATACCACTAAGGAAAAATTTTGTGATTTTATGTTAGAAAAAGAATTGGTGATATCTGATATTAACCGCCATATTGGTTTATCCACACCTCCCTGGTGTACTCAGCGCCATCAGTATGGGTAGATGCTGGAACACACTCTGGTCGTTTCCATTTTGTCTTTGAGTATATGACTTACTTCACCTCACGATCCCTCACATTTCTCATCTAACCCTCCAAACTCTATACCACTTTCAAGGAAAGGTGTCTGCCATGAGGACATTTCTGACCATTCAAGCACACATCAGACTGTCTTATGTCACCATTCTCCTCCGGGTCAGTAATACCAGGACCTTACTACGCATAATTAATGCAAATTGATCTCTTACCCTATGCCTGGAATGTATTGGTTTATTTAGTCTTATGAACAATCAAAGAAGGTAAGTATTGCCATTTCTGTATTCTGCAGAAGATGAATGTTTGCTTTAGAGATGTTGAAAAATTTACCTAAGGATACCTAGCCGATCTACACTGATTCTAAGTTCCTTATACTATGTCATGTGGCTTCACAACAGGGATCTAGTCAATCCTGCAAGGCAGGTATGGGTGGGGCTTGGAGGGAGAGGAGAAATGGTTCCAGAAGGCTTCTGATTTACCTAAGGGAAATGGGCTTCAGAAGATAGTGTGCCCCAGTCTTTTGAAACCCACTCACATAAGCTTGTCCAGGTGAAAACTCATGGGACAAACACAAACACACAGGGGCACACACACACACACACACACACACAGGCACCCACACACATGCACAAGCAAACACTGAGGGCCTGTATATAGGGTGGAGCAGGCAAAGAAGCACATTTAATCAATCCCTCATCTGTATTTTGGGTCTCAAGTCAAGAAAGAATAAGTATTTCTGATGGCTTCCTGTTTTAGGCTACTTTACCTCCTGTCTCTCCCTTTAGAAGCTGAGCATGCTATTAACCATTTTGTTTTTCCCACATTTGCTGTTGGATTTACTTATCATTAGCTTATTTATCCTAAAATATGCTAAATGTGGCAATTTGGGCTGATAAAAGAAGTTTTTGTTTTTGTTTTTGTTTTGATTTGTTTTGTTTTGTTTTTTTTTAATACAAGATCTTATCTTGGGGGGAAACACAAGAGTTATATTTGTGGCTTTTACTATCTTAGTCCTTATAGTTTAAAATGAGTCGGACTTGCTGTTTTCCCACATATTCTAAGGAGAGACTGCCACAACGACATCTTCAAAACACTCATATTTAGTTATATAAACGCAAGGCTTGTGATGACTGCCCAGTGATAAGGTGTGCTTATTACTTGAATCTTGTATTCTGTTCTGGAACTTTCTAGGGCCAAAGAGACGATGATGATAGGAAGCCCAAGAAACCGGGGTGGCCACAAAACTGTGAGGACCCAAGAAATATTTTAGAAACAGCTCTTAGGTTTTGCTAAATTCTGAGTTCCTCACTAAGACCTCAGTGGCAGCAAGGATCACTGAATACTAAATTAGCTCAGGTATGGATCTCTGAATTTTGAAAACTGATGTATGTGGATAGCTACCTTTCTAAAATAGCTATGATTTCTTTCCCATATCATATCAGTGAAGGAATTTACAAGGTCCAACAGTACTCTGGCCTTCTAGTGTCATGCATTTGTGACTCAGCATTCGGTGGATTGCATATGGCTGCCTTCTGTGGGCATTGCTTCCAGGAGGCTAGCTGTTGTCTGTGGTGCCCACAGCCCTGAGGTGGCCTTTTAAGAAGTCGTGTGTTTAATATTACTGATCAACTCAATCCTCACATTCTGTGTTTATCAGGACTCTCCAGAGAAACATAAACAAGAGGATATATGTATGCTGAGAGAGATTCCTTTTACGGAATTGGCTTCCACAGTCGTGGGGGGCTGGCAAACCTGAAATCTAGAGAGAAACCTGGCAGGATGGAAATTCATGTAAGAGCTGAAGCTGAGTCTTGAGTTCGAAGTGAACTGACTGAGAACTCAGGCAGGGTTTCTACGTTGCTGTCTTAAGGCCACATTGGGCATTGTTTCTCACTTAGGAAACATCAGTCTTTGCTCATAAGACCTTCAGTTGATTGGATGAGGCCCCAACATTGTGAAGGGGAGTCTTCTTTACCCAAAGTTGACTGATTTAATTAATCATATATAAAAAAACATCTTCATGACAACATTCAGACTGGCGGCATAGCCTAGCCAAGGAAACAACTGGGCACCATAGCCTAGCCAAGCTGACATAAAATTAACCATCAGACATGCTCTGCCTCCAGATTAGAATGATAGAAAGATAAATATAAAGAGGGGAAATGTAAATTGTTTAGAAAGTGAGGTCTGGATTTTTTTTCTTGAACTTTAATGTTTTCTTTAATCAAGAACATGTGAGCAGTAACACCGTCCCCACCTCACATGCAGTTACAGTTACGCTAAAATCAATAAATTGGTGTCTAGTGTACTATTGCATGTGAGTCACTTGAGCTGGAAATAAAATATAAACTAGAGAAGCTGGTTCTCAACGTTCCTTTGTTATGGAATCATTTTAATCAAATCAACATATTTTAGTCTTGCAAACCTATTTATTCAAAAATATTCATTGAACGTCCTGCACGATTTTCAACTCTGGATACATGGCAAAGAGCAAAACAAAAAAAAATCTGTTTTCATGGACTTCATATTTCAGTGGGTGTTGGCTGATGATGAAGAAGTAAAGGCGACACTGATGGGAGAGGGAAAATTTTAAGGTGGCTTATTATGTGAGGTGTCTCTGAGGAGGTCATGTTTGAATGGAGATCTGAACAAAGAACATGAGTTCTATAGATATCTGGGGAAGGAAGAAATGGCAATGTCCAGAATATTCAAGAACCAGCTGGAGATAAGTGTGGCTATAGTGAGGAAGAATAAGATAGGAGATGATGTTAGAGGAGAGGGGCAAGGACATCTAAGCCTTAGTTGGTGAGGGATTTAGAACTTAAGTCTTCTGGGGATTTTGAGTGCAAGAGAGATTCCTGTAGATTTTGAAAGGATTCTTTCGAAGCTCCGTAGAGAAGAATTTCTACTTGAGGCCAGGCTGTGGTATTTAAAGAGTCGCTTGAACCAAGGACATAGCAGTGGAGCGAGTGAGAAGTGTCAGATTCCATATATATCAAACACATCTATCCAGCTTGAATGGTACAATGCTACAATTTGTATTAAGGTGCCTCCCAAAGGGCAGATGCAAACATAGAAGCTCTCACTGGCATAGTGGGTCCCCTTCAGTTAAAAGTGTGAGACATCTGTTGGGGTTAGGAGGAGACACAGGAAAGACATGAGGCCTAGAGATGAGGTGGAGTTGCGGTGTTGTGTCTCTTCCCAAGTAGATGCAATGAGTGAGTCATCTTCTGCTTTGCTCTTCCTCTGAAGAGAGAGAGAGAGAGAAAGAGAGGCAGAGAGAGGAGAGTGAGCCGACCTGGAATCAGCTTGTCTGTTCACTGAGTAATAAGCTTTCCCCTTTTCCAGATGCTTTGGTTTTCTTATGTAGAGTTCACATCCTTCCTCCGACCCCTTTGCCTGCTCCTTCAAAGTATCTCTCTTCCAAAATTTTTTTTAATTAATTAATTTATTTATTGGGGGAGGGGCAGAGAGAGAGAGAGAGAGGGAGAGAGAGAAACCCAAGCAGGCTCTGTGCTGTCAGAGCTCAATCCCATGAACTGTGAGACCATGACCTGAGCCCAAAGAGTGTCAAGAGTCAGAAAGTTAACTGATTGAGCCATCCAGGTGCTCTGCCTTCCATCTGCCCAGCAGGGGGCGTGCTGGGGTGGAGAAGATAGGACTTGTGAGGCTAAGACAGGACTGAGGCATCACATCCCACAGATCATTGCAAGGTGAGTTGAGAGTGGATTGGTAATCCAACACTTGGGGATAGAATTCTTTGTATGAGTGAGTGCATTGGGGAGAACATGTTGGATCAACCCAAGAGCCGGTTTGTTACCCAAAGAAGAGGGTAAGGGGGTCACCTGGCTGGTTCAGGTGGTACAGCATGTGACTCTCGATCTCAGGGTCATGAGTCCCAACTCTATGTGGAGTGTAGAAATTACTTTGAAACAAAACAAAACAGAACAAAAACATTAAAGGCAAACTAAAAGGTAAGGAATTTAATAAGATTCGAAATATCAACCCTGCTACACATCTTGATGTAAATGTGTGAGGAAGAGGAGAATGTTGTTTAAATATCTTGTCTGGACCATAAATTCTTTAAATGATACATAATTGATTCCTGTTATTCACAGTACTTAGGTTCTATAAAGTTGCTGTGGATATGAAACTAACAAATATGGACCCATTGCAAATAGATATCTGTAAGCCTTTGGTCAGGATATTTTCATAAATTAGTTAATGCATAATCTTGTCTTACATGTGTTTATAGACACCTTCTTTAATATATATTGTTAATGCATTAACACTGAAATCATGGCCAACAGCACTATAGCTCCTGTCTGAAGGAAGCTTCTCTAAAACGTATATTTTCTCTGTAAGGCACATCACAGCTGTCTTGCTCTGAGGAACAGTAGACGGCAATCAGCACCATACTTGGAGGCCATTTTAAATAGCAAAATCTCCAACAAAAGCCCAAAACTTTTAAAAAAATAGGGAAACGTAGCTCTAAATAGACCATGAAAAGGACACGTGTTTACAGTATGAAAGCTGAAACAAGAAATCAGGGCATCGCCTTACTTGACCTCGTATGGGCACATGCACATCAGGCAAATGTGAGTCAGTTTTTCACCGCTCTGCATATGTCCATGAATAATCATGAAAGCACTGTAAATATAGATTTGAGGTTACAAATACATTTTTGTGAGTGGGATTTGCAAATATGAATTTGCAAATACTTTAGATCACCTTTACTTCTCTGGAAATGGACTACAGTGAGTCAAAAATATTTATTAAAAAAGTTATGAACAACACAAGGACTATTTATTTCTTCCTATCTGTGATTTGCACTTGTACAAAAGAATCCAGGGTCTATGTAATTCTCCTGGAGTTATTTTAGAACTCAACTGGAAATATGAAGAAGTCAATTTAGGCAGTTTGGAGTGTGCACCTTTGTTGGTTAGTCTCTGTGTTGCTATGACCACCCATTGTCTATTTCTGGAATGGGTACAGTAACACATATTTCAAAAAGTTGCTATGAAAATTGATTGAAGTATCTAGCAGTTTTGAGCAGCTAGTACATTTTTATCGATGCCATGCATGTTTCCAAACCCAGCTTTTATTGTAGCTTCATAGTCTCTCTTGATTCCTCTTACCCTCTGCTTCTAGGAAACACCAAACAAAATAAAGGAGTATTTTTCAGTAATCACTACCCTAAGATTGTGATACGATAATCTTGTTCCCATTTTATGCATGATTATTCATCTATCTAGCAAGTTCTTTTGGAACATAGTAGAGAATAAATAATAAATGTTAAAAATAAGCAAATACGTGTACAAACAATGAAGTCATATTTACTTTTTTTAGGCTTTGGTAGAACTGGCTTCACTGTAAGATGTATAAAGTCTAGCATTTCTCTTCTAAATATTTATAAGTAAGAAATATAAACATGAGTTTGTGGCTAAGCACCACGCTTAGGATGGTATATGTTTTGATGCAAACAACATAATAATAAGAGAAATGGAACTCTAAAACAGAGGATTTGCCTATTTTTATGAAAGTTATATGAAGATGCATTTAGAGTTTATGAAGAACAGGTCTAACATGGCCAAACCCAAGTATTTTTCTACATTTCAAGCCTCAATGAAATGAAAGGATTAGCACTGAATGACAATTTTAATAGTCCATTAATAGTAACAATAATTGAATCATTTATTTTAAGCTCTCATTATTTATTTATTTATTTATTTTTAATTTTTATTTTTTTTAACGTTTATTTATTTTTGAGACAGAGAGAGACAGAGCATGAACAGGGGAGGGGCAGAGAGAGAGGGAGACACAGAATCGGAAGCAGGCTCCAGGCTCTGAGCTTCAGCACAGAGCCCGACGCGGGGCTCGAACTCACGGAGCGCGAGATCACGACCTGAGCCGAAGTCGGACGCTTAACTGACTGAGCCACCCAGGCGCCCCATGCTCTCATTATTTATTAAACATTCTAGTGAAACTGTGCATTATGTTACATATATTTCATATCAATCTGCAGTGGAAGCAATTTCTATCTCTATTTTAGAGAAGAAAGTAAAGTTAAAGAAGTTATGGGGGCGCTGGGTGGCTCAGTCAGTTAAGAATCTGCCTTCAGCTCGGGTCATGATCTCGGGGTTTGTGGGTTTGAGCCCCACATAGGGCTCTGTCCTCACTCCTCGGAGCCTTGAACCTGCTTCAGATTCTGTGTCTTCCTCTCTCTCTTCCCCTCCCCTACTCGCACTCTGTCTCTCTGTCAAAAATAAATAAACATAAAAAAAAAGAAAAGTTATGGAAATAGTCTAAGGTCACGTAGCTCTTAAATAGCACGGCTGTGATTGGAACTCAGGTTCTGTCTTTAAACTTTCATTTGTCTTTTCTAAACTTTCATTTATCTTCAATGACTGGATTAGAAATGAATTCTATGAAATATTTTAATCAAACTGCTAGGTTTGTATACAGCCTGCAAAAAAGCGGGATCCTAAAACTTCTAAAGAGGATCTTCAAAGCCTTATATTTTTAAAAATGTTTTATTATTTATTTTTGAGAAAGAGCAGGGGACGGGGCAAAGAGAGAGGGAGAAAGGATCCCAAGCAGGCTTGGTGCTGTTGGCAGAGAGTCTGATGTGGGGCTCGAACTGGAAGATCATGACCTGGGCTGAAATCAAGAGTCAGATGCCTAACCTACTGAGCCACCCAGATTCTTATTTAAAAATCTTTGCTAGACAAACAAGTCTACTTCAGATATGGGGCTGTCTCATCTGGGAACCGCAAATTAAAAGGGACGGCCCCAACCATGTAGAGGCTAATTGTCATTGCTAGAATGATTATCGACATAGAGGTTTTGTTAGGAATAACAACGTAAAATTGAGAAGATGCAACTACATTCAGATAGGAAAAATGAAAGTTATTAAAACCAGAAAACATGCTCTATATAAATAGAGTAAAGCACTTTTTCTTTCTTCCAGATTTTCCATCCTGACCTACAAAGTATGGTTTATGTTGGAAAATGTTTTTATCTTAGTCATTTTGGTTTTGGGGATAGCTATAACACATTAAAACTCATCTCTATCCTGTATCGTTTCCTTTTCAATCAACCTCAGCTTTCCGTGAGTAAAAAATAACAGAGTGCCTGTGTGAGAACACAAAAGATAAAGCTCTAAGATTTTTTTCCCCCCTCTCTAAAGAGGCTTATGCAATGATTGGAGCAGACACCAGGAAATTAGACCAAATGGTAGTGTTAAATCCATTAGCCAACCTACATTCTCCAGTGAAAAATGACATAACTTTTAACAGTTTGGGTGAAAAAATTAAATATGTGGCTAGGATCTTTAATTCCTTTGTGGGTTACTCTCCCAGTAAGTATTTGCTAAAGTTTCACCATATGTACTTACTTGGCTCACGGTTGAGATCACGTGCAAAATTTATTTAACAGGCATATTCTCAAAACCGTTTAAGCCATGAGAGGGTCTTTTCCATTTCCTTGGTAGGTTTTTATTCCTTGTATTTTATTTAGGATTTGGGGAATATGTGAGTGTGTGTGTGTGTGTGTGTGTGTGCACGCGCGCGCATGTGCACATGTAAATGAGTTTTGTAAGAGATTTTAGGATTAGTTAGACAATGTAAATATTCAGTTATCTAGTCTTTCATTCCTTGGACTGAAATACTTTCTTAGAGTTAAAAGAAACACCATTTATCAAAATGAAAGGGAAACCTGCAGAAGAGAAATATTCCCTGTTGTTAACCAAATGAAGTGAGACTTTAAAGTCTACCTGTAGTTAAGGAACGCAAATCAATACCATCTATAAAAACCCAAGCAAGGCCAAAAATCAGATGCCTTTTTTTTTCTTTTTCAAAAAGTAAAACACTTCAACGGATTTTTGAGCCTGATGGTTAGAACCAAACATTAGCCTTAGGTGCTAAGAAGTTGCTTACAATACAAAATGGGAAAAACCCATTTTTCCTGAGGTCAGAATAGCAGGCTCACCACAGGATGCAATTTAAAGGATACTCAGTGGTCTCCACCTGTCCAGATTCTTGCTTTCCCTGTTTGCCATGGTACCTGACTATCATTATGAAAGAGAGATTCTTCAACATCTAGAGTGATTTGGATTGACAGTCAACTGAGAACAAGTCCCTTCAAGAATATGCCTTATGGGGGGGGGGCAAAGGGAAGTCACCCAAAGGGCACCCTGAGGTAAAGATTGAGGCTGCATGAAAGATATTTTGTACTGCTTGGTAATGTGACTCAGGGAAAGCATTGAGTCAGATGTTTAGTTATACTGTTGTGGCTTCTCAGTGGAATCCATAACTAACACAGAGGAAAGGGTTGCTCTTTTACGTCCTAGGCAGAAAGCGCACACTTAACTAGAGAAAAAATATGGCAGGACCAATTCTTTGGAGCCATTCTGTTGAAAGTCTTTCTAATTTCATCATCATGCCAATATTGCATGTGCATCAACATCCAAAAGAGGGCTAGTTGACCAGAAGACAGCAGTAAGCCATGTCCAGCTCATGAGCATATGATCACTTTGGTTTATTTGAGGAGAAAATGATAATTGTATGTAATGGAAAGTCAGTTCACATAAATTTAAACAATAGAAGTGAATTTATTGGCTCATAAAGTTGAGAAGTCCACAGAGGTACAGGTGATTTTAGGCATGTCTCAATCTAAATGTTCAAATAAGGTCATCGAGTTTGATCTACTGGTCTCTTTCTTTTCTCCCTGCACCCCCCACCCCTTGTTTTTCTTCTTCTTCTTTTATCTGATTTCTTTTATGTTTGGTTACAGAAATGACCATGTGAAGCTCAAGTTTGCAGCATCCTTATATTTCTGATTCCAGAGAACCAGGGCAAGTTTTCTCTTTCTGGGTCTTTATCATTCTGCCCCAAAAGGATTTACACGGGCACTTCTTGTTTAGCCCTAAATCAGCTTTAAGCTTTTGTTCCTGCAGTTATACTGTACAAGTATGGAAAATGTTTTGGTTTATTTTGATATTCAGAAAAACATGTGCTGAGGAGACATTGCAGAAAATTATTTTTGGCAAATGCTCAGGTCTTTCCTTCAATCATAATGACAAAAATGGCTACATGCTGATAACTGCCATATTATCAGTGTTTCACCTGATCCGACAAGTTCATACTGATAGACATGTGCACTGGGGAATTTCATATCTGCGTACTATGCATAAATTCCTTCTGTGTCAATCTCCATGGGTTTCTGCTACTAAAACAATAATTTTTATTCAAAATTAAAAAGGCTGTAAAGCAAAACAATGGTAAGGAACACAAATGTTCCTCTTTTCCTTTCTGTTAGTTATAATAAGGGATCTAAACCTTATAAATATTTGAGGAGTTCCAGCAAGTTTATTGTTCTCTTTGACTCTCCAAACTCTTTAGACAAACAAGAAGGCACGATTGAGAGAAGGAAAGAGGCGGTGAAAACAGTGTTCAGGAACAAAACAAAAACAAAAACAAAAACAAACAACAAAAAAAACTTGACCAAAGTGTTTGTCAGTACATGAGAAGTTGAGGAAAATGTAGATCAAGTGACAAAGCATATAAATCAGTAAAATAACTATTGTGAAATATTTACCACCAGACTTTTAAAATATATAGGCTTTGGAATGCATTCAGTCATTTGATCATGGAATAAGCTTTAAAAAATGTTGAAGGCCAGGCAGAACAGTTTACAATTTGGAAGTAATGTTTCTTGAGGAAAAAAAAAAGAATTAAAAATCTGAAATGTAAATCTACTTTCATTCAATGCGGGAAAGAGTTTAATTTTCAAGAACATGTACCAAACACACACACACACGCACAACTCTTTAGGAGCAAACCTATCATATAATGGAAGTATCCAGTCTGTGAGGGACTTGCTCTGAAATACAGAGGTATAGCAGTAGTTACCCAGACATCCAATAAAATGCAACCCTTGGGAATGGTAATATTTTATCATTCATTCCTCAGCTCCAGAGAACATCAGTGAATGTGCATCAACGATGCTTCAGAAAAGCTTGTGTCACCAGAATTACGTTTTATTTACAATAATTGACTCTATTTGGCTTGTGTTCCAGTTTTTAAGAGACCACAGTAGAAGGATCTTGATACATGTGATCACTGTAGTCCATAATACACCTAATTATGCTGTAGTTTGCAATGGGGAGTCACTTTTAATCTGAAACTGTGACGTTTTTTTGATGTGTAATGACAGTTAATAGCATAGCAAGGCTTTGAAACAACAATGCAAATGCCAGGTGACTTATTCACAGTCACACAAGGGTGGAATGCATAGTGACTTCTTAAAATTTACTCATCTTTACAGAAATGCTAGAGGGAAATTATATTTGGAAGCATCAATCAATCAATCGATCAATATTTATAAAGGACTTCTACTGGGCCCACAGTACTATGATACCTACTTTTCACAAAACAAGAGAAACATAAGATATGATACTTTCAGGTATGCTAAATTGTATCATATTGCCTGTAAATGCAATTTCTTATCACCAAAGTCACTGTCCATGATGGGCTGGAAAACAGAGAATTGAAGCTGAACCTTGAAGGATTTGTTGAATTTAGAGAAGCAAAACACATAGATTTCATGGAGAGGAAGGGAAAATATGCAAAGGCGAAGTGTTAGATGTGGGCATATCCGTACGAGGAAGAGGCATGAGATGGTAAGGAAGAAGCGGGAATGTTTTTTTTGGATATAGCAAGCTTGCCTAGGTAAGAAAGGATGAGTGTAAGACAGGCTTTCAAATTCCCTCAAGGAATTTGGAATTTAGATTTGATATAAGAGAAATAAAACATTTATCTTTCTGGGTAGGAGAATCATATTTGGACAATCATAATTGGCAATGATATTTGTTCCACTGATACAGCAAAGTATAAAATCTGTTTTAGAAGGAAAACAGAAGGTCTATATGTAGAAAGGAGTTTAAAGATTACTGAATGCCCTGTTGAGGGGTTGGGTCAGATGACAGTCAAATTTAAACGGAACATTAAATTGAACCCCCCACTCTTAAGAATTTAACTCAGTAGTATCACCTATCACAAAGATATTTTTAAGTAAGCCTGATATGAAGAAAATTCCTATAAAAATTCTATTTTTGATTACCTTTAATGCAAATATCAGAGGTGTCATTTAAAAGAAAAGCAATTTCCCATGAATGTATCTGAAATATCAGAGAAAAATATCTATCTCTTCATGTTCATCAATCAGAAGTTCTTTGTATTGATTCTACTCACACCAAGGGTTTAGTCACATGCTAAATCAAGACACAAACTGAAATCTAGATCATGCATTTGCATTGTAGTTCATTGCCCGATTTACAAACCAGAAATTTGTTTTTAGGTGCAAATCACTAGTTTGTGGGATCTGTTTTATTTTACCCTTGGGCCATTAACTATTGCACTTTCTGGGGGCTTTCAATTTCCCTCTCTAGACAACTACAGCTTTTAATGAAACCTTTTCAACCTTATTTACTTCCAACTAGCTTGTTGTATCCTAGAATCTGCTGCCTTTAACACTGGAGACAACTTGATATTTCAATCCCTTGACTTTCTTGGTGGTTAAATTTAAGTGGTATGCCACGTGGGAACAGGCAACCAGGAATTGTAAAGGACTTTATTTAAAAAAGATTTTTTTACATTTATTTATTTTTTGAGAGGCATATACAGAGCACAAGTTGGAGAGGGGCAGAGAAAGAGAAGGAGACAGAATCTGAAGCAAGCTCCAGGCTCCGAGCTGTCAGCACAGACCCTGATGCAGGGCTCGAACTCACAAACGGTGAGATCATGACCTGAGCCGAAATTGGATGCTTAACTGACTGAGCCACCCAGGCGCCCCTGTAAAGGACTTTAAACATGTAACACTTGTGGAAATAAAGATGATAATTTAGTGGTGAATCCAAGGCCAAACTCCATTTCTGTCTTTTCATTTCCCTATTCCAAGCACACTGATTAAAGCAACAACAACAACAAAGCATGAATGAAATTTGCAAGATTTTAAGACTTTAGTAGGTTTGGCCCCCTTGGCATACTGCATGCAGATAATTTAGTGTTATGTGCTTGCATATGCACAGCCAAAGAGAAACAGAAAATAAACTCTTTTGGGTTGTTTTGGTGAGACATTTGCAGTAAGTATCCCAACGAGTCATTGCGTTGATTTTTTCTCGATAGGTTGTGGGAGTATCATCAGATAATTATGCAATAATGAGTGTTTAAAAAAGAAATAGTCTCAGGCACTGGATATTGATTTGCAAAGAATGCTAAAACAAAGTTTTAATATTGATGTTCCTTTAGAGTTTTTAAGTCTTGAGTAATGCTGGGAGTCACTAAAGGTGTCCAAGTTAAATTAATCAGTAGAGTATTTTGGTGGAGATTTGTAGTTCTAGCAATCATTGGCAAGGAGGTTTATGATACTCCTACACAATACTATTATAAACAACCAACTTGGCAAAACACAAAAAGCCAAAGCAAAACAAGATCCAAGCAAATGTAATTTTCTCTGCAACATGGATCCAATCTTACTATTTCCCTCTGTATATATTGTATTCTATCACTCTTCCACACGATTCAACTCTATCAACTAGTCCCAGTGATATACCAGATGACCTTTGAATTGGGCCCAAGATTTTATGCCTCAGACCTTTGCTGTTAGCGTTTCTCCTACTGAGAAAATTTTGTTCCCATCAGCCTCAAAATGTATCTATTTTTCAGTTCTCAGTTAAAAGATCATCTCTCTTGGGAATATTTTTAATGCTCCCATTAGAATATGATGTTCATCTGGCTTGCCCTGAAATTATTTTGGTGTCTGTCTTACATTTACTACTAAATTAATAGTGACGCTAGGAAGCAGCTATTGTCCTACCTTCAAAAAAAATCTCTTGTGTTTCTGATAAACAAAAAGAGTTCTTTGGAAATACAGGTGTTAAATAAGTATTTGACAACTGGAAGTCAACTGAACTATAAATTGTTCATAACACCAAGAGCAGTTTTGAACTGTTACTTAACCCATCATATATCCGTCTTCTTTTCTGTTTGCATTGTAGTTTGAGCTAGAAATGGATCATCTGTCAAACACAGTGTTTGTTTTTACTTTGAAAAGACCAGCTCTAGGGTTCCTGTGGTTTCTCAGTCATAGCATGCTAGTAAGAGGATGAACGTGTGGGTCAAACTGACCTGTACCAGTGTGACGACTTTACTGGCTGTTAACTCAAATTCATTAACCAGCCTAAGACCATTGTTTTCATACGTAAAATGGGGGTTGAAAGAGTTCCTGTTTCCCAGACTGTTCTGAAGATTAAATGCTCACGTGCTGGCAAGTGGCTTCACACACTGCCTGTCTATATCCAGTGCTCCAGAAGAATTCAGTTGCCTCGAAGGCTTTTGAGTGTTAGCTAAATATTCAGATTCTTCCATGCCTAACGTATGTTTTTTTCAACCCTGCACATTTCTAAATTTTAGATGCGTTTTGCCTGAGGATTGTCAGCAAAGATTTTCGAGCTATCAACTCTTTTCTACCATGTGCAACTAAGAAGAGGGATATCTTGTTAAATGTCATTAATTTCTCCTTTGTCTCCATAGACTTCTCCAGCCCAGATCTGAAGTCTTTAGGGAGGTGATGGCCGTGTGTGAGGGAATGGTAGGTTAGGAAAACAAGATGGGGGTGGGTGATACATTGGAAACTTACCTCGATTCAAGATTAGTTGACCTTAGTTTAAATCTAATATTTTTCTTCCCAAATGATTACATATTTTCCTACTTAATAATGACCAGTGCAGAAAGGCTGAGAGAGCTTTGAAGTTCAATTGATAAATTATCTCCAGACCTTGTAAAACTATCATCATCCAGCTGGCTTACTGTATATTCAAATTCAATTTGGGACAATAAGAAAATTGTAGCCATGTGTCGACTTTAGGGCTCTGTGTGTGTGTGTGTGTGTGTGTGTGTGTGTGTGTACATAGGGTACATATGCATGTATGATTGTTAGTAGTGTGCGTGTGTATCTGATTAGAAATTTGGCCAGTTGATAAAAAAACAAAACAAAACAAAACAATGGAGCTTAAATGATGAATGCTCAACAGGAGGTTTCTATGATCCAGGAACCTATCTGACTTGAAGCTGTTAATTTTCTCTGGTATGTTCCAACACACTGCCAGGGACATATAAGGTTTCTCCCCAGTCACTGCTATTATGCCTTTTCTTATTCTGTTGCAAGGAGTGGGGGCAAAGGCCACAGGATCTTTGAGAAAAATTATTTCATAGTCATTTCAGAAAAGACACTGCATTTTTCTGTATACAGATGAGGTTTTCTTTCATCCCAGTGGCCTTCTGTCGAGGTTCTGAGAATTTTAGCAAGTGGTGTATCCATTCCTCCAGCTAGCACACACAGGCATGAGGCTGGCTTTTTTAAATTTACTTGTTATGATCATTTATGGTCTTTCTAGTCCTCTCTCTCTCTCTCTGTGTGTCTCTCTCTCTCTCTCTCTCTCTCTCTTTCTCTCTGTATTTGTGTATGTGTGTATACAATGAAATTACTGTCTGCTTTTCATAGTAGAATCTACAGTTTGTGTTTCACTTTTCAGTTAAAAAGTTTCTTTTTCTCCTCCTTCCCAACTTCACTCTTCTAGAAATTGAAAATTTACTTCTCTGCTAAACGGCAAGGTGTGCCAAACCCCAAATAGCTCAGGGATCATAATTCAGAAGCCGCTGGTTTAGTCTCTTGTATGCGAAGTCTGTAGAAGTAACTATGGGCCCTGGGATAAGTTTCTCAGGACAGCCAGGAAACCCAGCAGGAAGATACTGAAGTTGCCTGAAAGAACTTTCCAGAAGAATTGTCAGGATAACTGCTTCATATTTTAAACCATATGGTAACACAGACTGTGTCTTTTTCAGGTAGGCAAAGGCTCCTTTTGCAAGAAGGTAAGTGATTCCTTGGGAAATAGCACTTCTTTCCCACCTTTTCTTAGGATTTAAGAGGCTGGACTGGGATTTAAGAGACTCAAATTCTAGTCCCTGCTGAAAAGTTAACTAGCTGTGACCTTGGGAAAATGGCACACTCCTTTGTCTGTTTCCTCGTCTGTAATTTGAGGTCTTTGCAAGGTATGATCTCTACGGCCTCATTTAGCTCTAAGCTTTTGCGATTCCCTATGACTCCTTTCCTGCACCAGGTCCCTCCAAACGAAAAAGGTCAGAAGACACTTTTGTGTTTTTTGTTTTGTTTTGTTTTGTTTGTGAGTAGGTGTGTGCTTCATTTCACTGTTTCCCCATTTACAAAAATAAAAGGGGATTCCCCTGTGGTCTATAAGAAGATCTCCTGTTGAGTGCTATGCATTACAGCCAGTTTTCTCCTTTAATCCTCTAAAAATACCTGCTAATACAAAACAAGTGCAGATTGTTACAGAGCCTCTCCTTGACTTCCAGCATGCTGAGCGGTCTTCCCTCCATCCAGACAATTTTCCAGTGCTGAAAGAGTTGGAGTTTCAATATAGCCTGACACCCAGGGTCCAACGTTATAATGTCATTTGGTGACCGCTAGATTTCTCATCCCATATGGTGCCCAACACTGGAGTTAGAAGAAGCTATGATGAATAACTGTATCTTCCATTTTGTGTTGATAACTCTTCCTCTCAAGAGTTTCCCCTTGTGGGATAAAATTTACTCGTGAATTTTGAATATAGAAATGTGGACACTCCTACAAGTAAATCTGTAATGGATTAAAGATTGACTGACAAGACATGAAACAATGCCAAGGCAAGTGTGTTGGTGGGAAAAGAAGAAAGGAAAGGAAAACAAAAGGGAAAAGGTAGTGATCAAGGGCTAAAAGGAAAGAAGAAATGTCAGAACTTGGCAAATGATGGGGCATGAGACAGGAAGGACATAGAAGTCTGGTTGTTCACGTTTCTGTGTTTTTTTTTTTAAGTTTATTTATTTATTTATTTTGAGAGAGAGACAGACACAACACAAGTGGGGGAGGGGCAGAGAGAGAGGGAGGGAAAGAGAACTAGCCAGGCTTTGTGCTGCCAGCACAGAACCCAATGCAGGGCTCGAACTCATGAAACCACAAAATCATGATCTGAGCAGAGATAATGACCTGAGCCAAAATCAAGAGTTGGATGCTTAACCAACTAAGCCACCTAGGTGTCCCAGGGTTTTTGAACCTGGATAATTGGGAAGATGTTATGTCACTGGCAGAGATGCTCTATGTTGGAGAATGAGTGCAAATCAGGACGAGGAGTCTGAGAGCCAGGAAAGATATCCAAAGGGAGATGTTTAGCAAGCAATGAACTTTGAGGGATTTGAGACCTGTCAGGTGATACACTTTCATCCATGGGGGGAAAATAATTAGAAAAGGAAGTTTAAAAAAGGGAATTTAACTTGGGATTAAGATAAAATAAAATAAAAATTATAAGTAATTCTTATCAAGGCATATAGGTCTTAGACTGTTTTCGGTTGCACTAGCCAACTCTTAGAACTCAAACTGAAGGCCTTTTAAACTCAAGAGCATATATTAGGAACTGGTCTCCCTTATTTTATGTATTATTTTAGCATTTCAGTTGACTAACAACCTAAGAAGAGATTCTCCTGCTCAAGAATTAGTTTCCATTTTCCAAAATTCAGCTTTGTTTCCCCAGCTATTTATCATACGTATTTTACATAACTAACACTGTGCTGATGGTGCAGTGGGGTAAGAGGGAAATATATGATGTTGCCTTTGGTATTGAATGAGTTAAATGTCGTTGAAGAAATCAGACACACTGGCTGGGGAAAACAGGGTCAATCAATCTTTATATACTAAAAACTTAAATGTATGTATTCTCAGTAATCATCACCTAGTGATGTTCAACACATTGCATGAGTGTATCTGGAGGTTGGACACATATTTCAAATGCAGAACAAAACCAAACTTATCCATATGCTTTCATCAGTCTTTTTTTTTCCTTTTTTTCTTTTTGTAGTTTTTCTCTCAGCAAATAGCCTCACAATTCTCCATATCACCAAGTCAGAAGTCCAGAAGTCTAGAATGTCTAAAAATCTAGACTGACTTCTTCATATCCACCTATCCTTCTCCTGGTGGCCCCCACCCCCAGCAAATTTGATTGTGGCCCTTTGCTTCATACGGGCTACCATTGTTTTTATAACAAAAGGCTATTATTGTTTTTATAATAAAATCCAAATGAAAAGCTCTTTATGATTTGGCCTTCTCTCTGACCACTTCCTTGATCTGTATGTTGGGTTCCTTCCCATCGGAGGTCTTTGGAACTTTCAATAATACCCTTCTGCAAGTCTACTTGGTTTAGCACTTGCTGGGACCAGCCTTCCAATCCCACTTCAACAAACAAAATCCTAGTTTATCTTCATGACTCCACTCAAGAGCTACCAGCAAAACCTCCTCTGAATCTCTCTGGCCCTGCTCTCCATTTCTTGAGCTCCACTGGTCACCATGCTGGCCCCTTGGGAAGGTGCTTGCTGCTTACCGATGTAGTGGCTGCTTTTCCTACCTGCCTCTGCACTGGACTGGGATATCCTGCAGGGAAGTAGCATCTCATCTCCTGATTGTGATAATTGCAATGTTTATTCAAATCCAGAGTTGCATTTAGTATCTACTCCACCATAGACATTTGAAGATAGAATTGAATTGAAAAGACTCAGAATGGAAGGCTTGCTTCCTTATGGACACGTTCCTCCTTGCTGCCTTTCCTGAATCACTATCTTTCACCTAGGGTGCAGTATAGGTTTCTCTCTCCACATTTTATCCTCTTTTTAAATCTACACTTTCCCTTTCTCTTTTCACCCTCATCCTCCCATCTTTCGTGATGTATCTTTGTTGAACCAAGCTAAGAACTTTCCTTCCTTTCTCTCTTTTCTGTCCCTCTGAAAGTTTCTGAGCTTCTATTATGCACCAGTCACAGAATTGGAGGTTTTCATTAATTATAGCTGAAACTTCATAATAACTTTGCACAGGAAGTTCTATCCTTTGTTGCATTTTACAGATAAGGAAAGTAAGGCCTAGAGAAGTTATCTGTGCAAGGTCACACAGCAAGTCAGCGATAAAAGCCAAGGCAAAGTGGCTTCAGGACCAGTCTTAACAACTGTGCTTTGTTATATGGAAGAGAATTAGGCTACTTAATTTTGTTTAAAATGATTTATTCTCTCTACGAAATCATAAGGGAATAATGTTGTGGGTAGGTCCCAGAAGGAAATGGAAAAATAATACAGAAAGGAAAAGTGGATGAAATTTGAGGAGATTCTGAGAAAGCAATTTGAATCTATCTTAGCTCTGATCTAGCAAAACCAAGGAAATCTAAACCAAGTGCTTCTGACTTAGGCATTGTTTCACCATGGTAACCTGCGTGCAACTGTGCTCCGTGGCTCAAAATTCTGCAATAAACATTCCTCATCCCAGGGCTTCTCCCACGCCTGGTGTGCACCTCTCCTGTGGTTAGGCTTACACACAAACACCACAAGCAGCAGACAATCATAAAATACCACACACACAAAGACCATGTGCTTACACAAAACATACACCCCTCTCGTATTACCAGAGCCCATTGAGCAACCAACTCAACATTGCAGGGTGCTGGATTTCTCCAGCATCTGACTGAGCTGCCCCCGAGCACAATACAGCATCTTGTTCAAGACCGTATTAAGCACTCCAGCACCGGATCTTTACTGTGTCGGCCACAAGGGACTCAAATTAAATATATTCAGAGATCTCCTATTGGATTTGGGCTGGCAAGCTGATATCCCAGATATGTGAGTGCCGCACTAAAAATGAAATTCACCTACTGTTGTATGGACTTTGCAGGATGTACTTCTGACTAGAAGGAACCTCATGTTGACATCACAAACCAAAGTCAAGCTGAAGCTGCCAGTGTATGTTCTCTGAGTGAGTTTCTTGGAGTTAGGAAGAAAACAAGTGGAGTTCCTGTGCTTTTGAGTCTTCTCACAACATGACGGATGAAGGTATTAAGCATTAGGATACCTCTCTTCACATCCAATCCTTGTGTTATGTCACTGCAGATAGAAAGTGAAACAGCTGAGGTATTAAGCTACAGAAATGTTTCTTTTGTGTATTTCAAATACCAGGCAAATGGTTCTCAATGTCAATGGGGAAAAATTGAAATGTAGTTAACCCTCCATCCCCCCAAATCATACACTGGATAGAAAAAATGTTAATTTTGGTTTAATTTGGCTGCAGTTTGAGAAATAGGGTGGCTTTGATGAGTGTCTATGTCTCCAATAATCTAAATGTCACAACATAGAAGATTTGGGCCTGAACTCACTTTTCAGTATTCTGGTTTCAACTTAGAAATACGTAATTAGTATGATCAGATTTAACAGATGAATGAAACTTTATTGATTTAAAAAAATACAACAAAGTTGCTATTGTGGTCTTAAATATTGGACTGGGATTGCTACCATATATTGCCATAAATATTTTAGTATAGCAAATTTCAAACCTGCAAAAGGAGAGAGGGGGGTATGAAGAATGCTAATATTCTCACTAACACCAGCTTTAATGATTGATTATTAACTTGGGGACACACTCATTTTGTCTATATTTTGTCTATATGCCTATCCACCTCCCTCAGCCCCATAGCTTTCTGTTGAAATGTGTTTCCCAGATTCATTTAATTTCATCTGTAAATATTGCAGTATGTGTCTCTAAAAGATACAATATTATAAAATTAGAAACAATAACTATTCTACAATTTTAAATATGCAATTTCCCAATGCCCCTAAGTAGCACATAAGATTTTTCCAATGAGTTTTCTCAAATCAGGAAGAAAGACACTTAGTTTATATGCCTTTTAAGACAGTTTTTAACGTATATATTGTTTCTCTGTACTTTGTTGAAGAAACCAGGTCACTTGTAAGGTAGAATTCCCACAATCTGGATTTTGCCAAGAATCACTTGAGCACTGCTTTTGACTTCCTTAGTCATATTATTAAAACAAAACAAAACAAAACAAAATAAAACAAAACAAAAAACTACTGGGTAAAATTGCTTTCTTTTATATGACTCTTTGTTTTAAGTAGCAAAAATAAGGAGATTATTTACCTCAAACTAGGTATATGTCTTATTTTTCTCTATTAAACAAACTTTTCCTTTATGTCGATATCTTACAACAAAAGAACATTATGTAAAAGGAGTGATGCTCTAGCAGTTGTATGAGGCCAAGGGAATCTTGCTCACACTGATTATTGCAGATGTGAAGGAACTTAGGGAGCTGTCCGTCCAATTGCTTTTGACTGTTGTAAAAACCGAGGCTCATGGAACTCAAACAAGAATGCTTATTGTCAGACTTTGCCTTTCTGGAGGCCTAGAGATCCTCATAGATGGTCAAAGTCCTCAGATGCTCTGCTTGGTAGGATCAGAGGTGGAGATGTGAGTGTGCATGGCATACAGAACACACGCAGAATCTGCCTTTTGGGTCTTCACTGGCCAGGCTCACCTCCATTTGGGGATGTCCGGGTGCTGTTGCTAACTTCTTAAGTAGTGTTCTTGCATATAGTAGCATGAACTTCAGAACTTGTACCAGGACTTTGAGCTGAATTCCACATTCTGCCCAGGTACTACCTACCCTCTCTGAATTCCAGTTTCCTCATCTGAATAATCTTGGTTGTGCAGTCGATCGTGTCATACCTTAAACGTAACCCCTAAGGGACAATTGCAATTTCCAGTGTCACTGACACTAGGCTTGGCCTTGGAACTTTGCTGTGCTCCTTCTTGTAGAAAGTTAAAACAGCTCTCTCACAGCTCAGGTTGCACAATAAACTATGGGCAGGACTGAGCTGTGCCACATAGGGGATGTGGTGGTTCAACGTATCTCCGCTCTGTCTTCCTGGAAACTGCAGTATCCCAAATACAGACAACATAGCGACAGCTGCTTTGCAAGGTCACGTAGAGTGAGGAAGAAATCAGTGTTGGTGTGCACAGTCACTAGGATTCGAGGGTTGTTTGTTACTACAGCATAACTGTCTATTCTGCTTGACAAAGATGCTGGGCACACTCTGTTACCCTTAGAGGGTGTACTGATTTTAAGTCAATGTGAAACATCAACTTTTTCTGTACCTCATCTCTTGCACATGCAACTTACATTCTCAACCACAGCGTAAGAACCTCAAGACAACTTCAAATTACACTGCATTTTGATAGTTCAGGATTTATGGCCTGAACAGTATTTTGTTTGCCCGGAGTTTAAAGTTAGAAGTGTGTTTAGGGTGTCACTCTGACAAGTATAAGCTCTGTGACATGAGGTAAATCACTTAATTTCTCTGAGTCTCAGTAAAATTTCTGCCTTGCCCTGCCTTTGGCAGCAAGGGCTGTAACTGTGTAAAAGTATTTGTTAACTCCTTAGAACCACATCACTCTTGTGTTTGTTTTAAAGTAGAGGCTCAATTGCATGTTTTAATGCAATTAATAGGGATAGGTTCTCCATCCTATCATTTTTTTCTTTTCTTTTCTTTTCTTTTCTTTTCTTTTCTTTTCTTTTCTTTTCTTTTCTTTTCTTTTCTTTTCTTTCTTTTCCTTTCCTTTCCTTTCCTTTCCTTTCCTTTCCTTTCCTTTCCTTTCCTTTCCTCTTTTCTTTTCTATCCCTTTCCCCTTTCCCTTTTCCCTTTTCCCTTTTCTCCTTTCCCCTTTCCCCTTTCCTTTCCTTTCCTCTCCTCTCCTCTCTTCTCCTCTCCTCTCCTCTCCTCTCCTTCCTCTCCCTTCCTCTCCTCTCCTTTTTCCTTTATTTTTACATTTAAGGACTCTAATTTTATTGTATTCTTATTTTTTCATGTTTCAAGCTTTTATTTAAATTCTACTTAGTTAACATATAGTGTAATATTAGTTTCAGGAGTAGAATCTGGTGACTTTCAGTTTATATCAGTGTTATTTTTGATGTTAAAACATTCTTAAGACTCCTAAGACAGTGAATCTTAAAAGGGCTCATCACCCACAAAAATATTATAACTTTGTATGGTGACAGAGAGTAACTAGACTTATTGTGGTGATTATTTCACAATGTGTGCAAATAATGAATCAGTATGTTATACACCTGAAAGTAATACAATATTATCTCTCTCTCTCTCTCTCTCTCTCTCTCTCTCTCTCTCTCTCTCTCTCTTTCCCCCTATATTTATACTTATACCTATACCTACATCTGTATCCATCTACCTATATATAATGTACATATATGATGTATGGGAAGTTTAGGATATAGAAAATAGAGAGCTAGGGGACTCATGGGAGGTAAGGCTGGTGGGGAGAGTCTTCTCTAGGAAGGTAACATTTGATCAGAGACATGGAGCAGTGAAGGATGTAGGGAATGAGCCCTGTAATACATGAGGTAGAACATTCCATGCAGAGGTAACAGTAAGTAAAATGTGGGACAATACTTGTGCCTGAAAAGTGTCAAGGAGACCATATGGCTGGAGCTGAGTAAGCAAGGGTGGAGAGTGGTGGGACCAGAGTTCAAAGAGGTAGCAAGAGATGAGCTACATGAATGTTCCAGTTGATTGTATGGATTTGAGATTTTAATCTGAGTGAACTGGGCAGTTATTACAGGATTTTGAGCAGAAAATTGATATGACCTAACAACTTTTTTTCTGAGGTAAAATTGACATATACCATTACATTAGTTTCAGGTGTACAACATAATGATTTGATAGTTGTATATATTGCAAAATGATTAGTAAGTCTAGACAATGAGTCTAATAACTAGATAGTAAGTCTAGTTTCCCCCTTAGCATATAAAGATACATAATATGTAATGCAATATTATTGACAAAAGTCACCATACTGAATACATTACACCCCCATGACTTATTTAATGACTGGAAATTTATACCTCTTGCCCCACTTCTCCGATTTTGTCCAACTTCCAACACCCCTGCCCTCTGGCAACCACTAATTTATTCTCTATGTCTGTGAGTCTTGCTTTGTTTTGTTTATTTTTGAGATTCCACAGATAATTGAAATCATATATATTTGTCTTTCTCTGTCTGACTTATTTTACTTAACATAATATCCTCAAGGTATATTCACATCATCACAAATGGAAAGATTTCATTCTTCTTTATGGCTGAGTAGTATTTATACACACACACACACACACACACACACACACACACACACACACACATATATATATAATGCTGTTCATCCATCAATGGGCACTTTGCTTGTTTCCATATCTTGGCTATTGTAAACACTTCAATGACCATGAAGGTGCATATATCTTTTTGAATTAGTGTTTTAATTTTCTGCAGATAAATACCTGTAAGTGAAATTCCTGGATTATGGTAGGTCTATTTTTAGTTTTTGAGGAACGTCCATACTGTTTTTCACAGTGGCTGCTCCAATTTATATTCCCACCAACAGTACACCCTGGTTCTCTTTTTTCCACATCCTTGCCAACATTGGCTATTCCTTGTCTTTCTGATTCTACCCATTCTGACAGGTGTGAAATGATATCCCATTGTGGTTTTCATTTGCATTTCCCTGATGATCAGTGATGTTGAACATCTTTTTATGTGCCTGTTGGCCATCTGTATGTTCTTTGGGAAATTATCAGTTTTGATCCTCTGCCCATTTTTTAAAAATGCTGTTTTTTTTTTTTTTGGTGTTGAGTTGATGAGTTCTTTATAAATTTTGGATACTAACCCTGTATTAGATATACTATTTGCAAATATCTTCTCATATCTTTAGTAGTTGCCTTTATATTTTGTTGGTTTCCCTTGCTGTGCAGAAGCTTTTTAAACTTTATTTTTTAATTTATTTTTAAGAGAGAGAGAGAACACAAGAGAGGGAGGGGCAGAGAGAGAGAGAGAGAGAGAGAAAGAGAATCCCAAGCAGGGTCTGCACTGTAAGTAGAGTCTGATGCGGGGCTCAAATTCTTGAACGTGAGATCATGACCTGAGCTGAAGTCGAGTTGGACACTTAACTCACTGAGCTACCCAGGAGCCCCAGAAACTGTTTAATTTGATGGAGCCCTATGTAGTTGTTTATTTTGGTTTTGTTGTCATTGCATTGCATTAACTTAACTTTTGGAGGTACCTCTCTGGCTGCTGTGTGGAGAATAGAGAAGGCATGTGTGGAAGCAGAGAAGTGAGTGATTTGGCTTGTGTAATAATTCAGGTGATAAATCTTGACACTTGGACAGGAATGGCTATGGTGGAGGTTTGGGGAAATAGTCTGATTCTGGATATATTTTGAAAGCATAGCAAATAGAGTAAACTGAGGAGCTAGATGTGAGGCTTAAGAAGAACACGATGATGATTCCAAAATTTCAGGCTTTAGCAGCTAGATGAGTGGAGTTGCCACTTTTTGAGCTGGGGAAGGCTGCAGGAGAGGGGTTGGGGAAATGTCTATTGTGTATGTCCAAGGGTTGGAATATAAGGGGATGTCCCCCAGGCACTGCACAAAGCATGGGGTGAAGATTTGATGGCACTCTCTCCCAGTGTGAAGTCTTTTACTTCTAATAACTCTGAGCTGTCATTTCTGAGGGACTTTTTTTTATATACGACCTTTGGAACAAGATTTAACTGGTATATCCTTTCATCCAACAAATGGTTGTTGTTCACAATGCTATGTCAAATTGTAAATTTCTACTTAATACAGAGCACACATTTTGTGTCCTAAGCCAGATTGTAAATATCTCAAAATGTGAACGGAAGACTCAAAACTCTGTCTCTAATTATATGTGGGATATTTCTGACCACCTAGTCTTGGCAAATGCATGCTAATGCGGGTTGATTTAAGCTTATTTACATCTGAAAAGGGTCACGTATCTTTAAGGCATAGAAGCACAATATGACAGAGCATCCTTCTGATATAAACTGAAGGCAAATTGAGGGGATGTGGTTCAGGATAATGTTGGTTGATGAGTATTTTAATCTATGAAGCTTCCTTCCCTTTATGCTTCCCTTTTGTCTACTTTCCTACAGGATCCAATTTGGGGTTAGTGTTGGTCTATAGTTAATAAGAACAATGAAAATGATCATGATCTGATCATTACTATAATACATTGTAGTGGGACTAAAGAGAGTGTTATAGCACTGTAATGTATCTGTATCCCAGAGGTGCCTGCAAATTCTGAATTTTTCAGAGAAGGTCCTTTTATTTAGGGAAAAACTTATCTGAAGAACATTCTGAGTATGAGAACATAAGCACCCCAATCCTGCTCTAGGTCCAGGCCTTTAACAATTGTTTTTCTATTTGCTTAGAGCACCAATCCCCCAGATATAGGTATTTCTTGCTGGTCACTGTTCAAGTGACACCTCCTTGGAGAGGCCTTTCTTGATTGTCTTATACAAAATGGTGTCCAACCTTGCCCCCTCCATCCCATGTCCCTTACATTATCATTCTCAATATTTGTTACTTGATTTTATACATTTGTTACTTGATTTTACCTGTCTCCCTTCCCGCAATATCAACTCCCTGAGGGCAGGGATTTCGTCTGGTTTATGTATTGTGATGTGCTCAGTCATCAGAAAAGTGTTGATTTAGCTAAATATTTGTTGAATGAAGAGCTAAATGAAAGGCAGAGTTCAGGATGGCAAAAGTTGAACAAAGAATCTGTAAACTGCTTTGGCAAAAAAAAAAATCAGGTCCACTGTTTGTTTTATTAGGGGTGAACAAGGTCTCTGGAAGGGATTTGAATGTAACTGATCAATCACCTTCCTGGGAGCAGCCTAGAGACTTGGGTTCAACTGTCGTTGGGGATGGAGGCTGCAAGAAAGGTTTCTTTTCTAGTAGTGCTGACTTCTAAGACAGATAATGAGCTAGGCATCCTGGAAATATTTGGTTCATCATTTGCACTGACTGCCTCTAAGGTCAACTGATTGCAGTGGCTCTCTGATAGCCAAGACTCTCTTAAACCTAAAAATCTCCTTACTGGTGCAAATGTATTTCCTTTGTAACATCATTGTTTCCTGTGTTAAACCTTGTCAAAATTCCCTACAGGCTCTCCCCTAAGGTGGAGCTGGATGGTCACGTGTATCTGTAGTTTACACCCTAGTATTAGCTGTAGTACAAGGAAATGGAGCGCCACACATATTCAGTTCCATTTGGATGTGGCCTGAGCTGTGCTCTTAGGTCATCCCAGCTATCTTGGCAAGATTGTAATTTGCTTTTATTCTTTCTTACATTCTGTGAATTCTGGATGATCATCCATATTCTCCTGTATCATGATTTTACACGTTCTATTTCCATGAATCCTTATACATTTCTCTTGTCCAATTAGGTTGGTTTTGGCTAATACCCCTTAATAAGAGTGGGTATAAGCAAGAGGGAGCTAGGGAATTGGGAACCCAATGCATGGATACATTATAAATAGCTGTTGTTTTCCATGTGATTCTCTATAGTAAGCTGTTGTCCACTGTAATCTTTGTTGACTTCTGTTGGTCTGTTTACCAGTAAATGAAAGGAGAGATTGTGGCCTCAGGTTTTGGACCACAGTAGATGAACGAGAGCAGTAGCTGTATGAAGAGTATTGGCAGGTCAGAGAGGAGTGAGTGAGAGGCATAGAAAATTAAATGGCAAAGAAGGGTGTCAAGTGAGAATGTGGCAAGTTATGCACTAAGTGTCCTCAGGTATGTTTAGGGGAGGGCACTGAACTGGTGGTCCATGGGAGACTGAGTTAGGGAAGATAGGAAAACTAAGATACACTCAATCTGTAATAATCAAAATCTAGTTATTACTTTATTACTCTATACCAGGTACTGTGCTTAGCACATTTCATGAATTCTTGTATTTACCCTTCATAGTAACACCATGGAATCAAATCCTACTCAGTGCTCCTATCTCCACATTGAGTAGAACCAGCTTAGTAGAAACCTGGCATTTTTATCTACTCAGGTGTTGCATTGGCATTTTCTTGAGCTCCCCAAAGATGCACATGGTCTTTTTTAAAAAATTTTTTTTTCAACGTTTATTTATTTTTGGGACAGAGAGAGACAGAGCATGAACGGGCGAGGGGCAGAGAGAGAGGGAGACACAGAATCGGAAACAGGCTCCAGGCTCTGAGCCATCAGCCCAGAGCCCGACGCGGGGCTCGAACTCACGGACCGCGAGATCGTGACCTGGCTGAAGTCGGACGCTTAACCGACTGCGCCACCCAGGCGCCCCAAGATGTACATGGTCTTAAGTGAGGAGACATGTTTATCAGATTTTCCAGTAGCCACGCAAAAGTTACATCCCGATGAGAAAACATATGTCGGCCTAGGCCAACTACACTTTCCTGTAGCACAAGCTACTGCATCCCTGTTTGGTCATGAGAAATCTCATCCATGGATCCTATTATTTCATACATGCAAATAATCCCATTGAGGTAAAAGTTGGAAGTAGAGTGATAGGAAGTTTTGGGTGCATATTTAAACAATTAAGGACATATAAAGAATCTGACAAAAAATTATTTTACTACTTAGATACACTCAGATTTTCACAATGGATGTTGTACACAATCCAAAAAAGCATTTAAAACAATGAATATTCAAGTACATTAGCTTGATTGGACAGAAAGCCAATACAAATTGAAGAAAACTGAGGCATTTGGGCCTGGAATTTGATCTCTGCTCCCATTTATTTACATGATTTGGCCCATTTCCTTTGCCTTCTCCTCAGCAATTCCTCAACTTATATTTTTCCATTTTTAGGATGTTTTTGTACACTTAGTATCAGTTATTCTCCATTGATCCTACACTCTTTATTTATTTTTCCCTCAATTAAACATAGTACGCTGAATCACTCAAGGCCATGTGGGTGATTGAGTTGCCTAGAAATAAAATTATTTTTCATTCATTAGTCTGAGCCCTATTCAATCAGGAGAAAAGTAGTCCTTCTTTTCCCTCTCTTTATTCCATATTTCTTTCTCTAGTTCAGAGCCAAGTATAAATTTTGAGGGCCTATGAAATCAGCTGTATAAGTGGAGAAAAGATAAAAGAATTTACCGGAGTTGGTATGTCAGCTTTGGAAGATACATTTCTTAGTTACATTCTCTCCTTCCTCAAACCCAAATGTATCCCCTGAGGCATTAATATCTTGGATTATTCTTGGGTGGGGATTTATTAAATGATTTCTAATGTTTCTTTTAATATTAAATTTATAGAATTTATGGTTGTATGATGTTCAGTGATTATTAGAGGTAATGCTCCATGCTGTACAGATAAATGATATTAATCTTTCACTTATACAAAAATTCAGTGTGATTTTCAGCAATCAGCCTTTCCTGTGGTGATGGAAGTTACCAGGTTCCTTCAGTGTTTTGACTCACTTACCCTTAGGGCATTCTACTACTCTGAATTTAGGTAGAAGGTAGGGGAGCAGAATAGAGATAGTATACGCTACTTCCGCTTAAAATCTATTATCAGTAACTAGTCACAAGGCATATGGAGATGCCACTACTACTGGGAAACACAGTCCCTGGCAAGGTAACTGCTTCCTGTCAATGACTCTACACCGTAAAAAGGGAATACAAATCTTTGGATGGTTTCTTTCTGTGCCACATATGAATTAAGATTCGGGAGTATAAAATACCAAAATTGATTTTTCATTGGCCTAGAAACATAATTAAGGATCAAGAAAAAATTATATTTAACTCGGGGCGCCTGGGTGGCTCAGTCAGTTGAGCGTCTGACTTCGGCTCAGGTCATGATCTCACGATCCGTGAGTTCCAGCCCTGCGTCGGGCTCTGTGCTGATGGCTCAGAGCCTGGAGCCTGTTTCAGATTCTGTGTCTCCTTCTCTCTGTGCCCCTCCCCCATTCATGCTCTGTCTCTCTCTGTCTCAAAAATAAATAAACGTTAAAAAAATTTTTTTAAAAAATAAAAAAAAACTATATTTAACTCTATTTTTAATGACATGAATTCATATTAAAATATTTCCTTGGGAAAAAAGGGGAAAAGATCAAAGATTAATGTACACAATTTTCTATTGCAGAATAGAGACATAAATCAGGGGATTATCCTCAAACTTTGTCACAGATTTTTAAGGTAACTTAGGTTTGACTGTTTATGTACTTTGACACCTCTTTTCAAAATTAAACGTGTAAATCCTATGATTTTTAATTCAAATGTTGGAAGAGTTAAGACATAATTTAGAGAAATATTTCACTAAAGAATAAACATATTTAAAATTTTATGTATCAGCACCTACTAGAATAACCAGTGTGGACATATCTCTTAGGCTGATACAAACAGACATTAATGGAGCCCGTAAGATGGGCCCCAGCAAAACAAAGAGGATGAAAAGATCCACCAGTGTTTGTACTATCAATGGATAAGACTTGCAGCAACTAATAAATAGAATCTGCTGTTCTTAGTGCTGGCCATCAGTTATAACATTGGAAAACCACTTCTGTCTGTTTTCTTAACTGTGGTTGTTTTCAGGGATACTATGGAGGCATATCTAAAAGTATAAAAAGAGGACAATAAGATTGCTCTTTGAAAGTTAAACTCTTAAAACATGAACAATGTTGATATATCGGATAAAGGGTTAGTATCCAAAATCTATAAAGAACTTACCAAAGTCAACACCTGAGAAACAAATAATCCAGTGAAGACATGGGCAGAAGACATGAATGCACACTTTTCCAAGAAGACATCCAGATGGCCAACAGATCTATGAAAAGATGCTCAACATCACTCATCATCAGGGAAATACAAATAAAAACCACATTGAGACACCACCTCACACTGGTCAGAGTGGCTAACATTAACAACTCAGGAAACAACAAATATTGGTGAGGATGTGGAGAAATGGGAACCCTCTTGCACTGTTGGTGGGAATGCAAACTGGTACAGTTGCTCTGGAAAACATTGGTGTGGAAGTTCCTCAAAAAATTAAAAATAGAACTACCCTATGACCAAGCAATAACACCACCAGGAATGTATCCAAAGGATACAGGATAGCTCATTCATAGAGGCACATGTACCCCAATGTTTATAGCAGCACTTTCAACAATAGCCAAATTATGGAAAGAGCCCAAATATCCATCAACTGATGGATGAATGGATAAAGAAAATGTGGTTTATATATACAGTGGAATACTACTTGGCAATGAGAAAGGATGAAATCTTGCCATTTGCAACAGTGTGGATGGAACTAGAGGGTATTATGCAAAGCGAAATAAATCAGCCAGAGAAATACATATATGTTTTCACTCATATGTGGAATTTGAGAAACTTAACAGAAGACCATGGGAGAGAGGAAGGGGAAAAATAATTTCAAACAGAGAGGGAGGCAAACCATAAGACTCTTAAATACAAAGATCAAACTAAGGGTTGATTGCAGGGGGTAGAAAATGGGTGATGGACATTGAGGAGGGTGCTTGTTGGGATGAGCACTGGGTGTTGTATGTAATCGATGAATCATGGGAATCTACTCCCAAAGCCAAGAGCACACTGTATATAAATATATACATATACATATATATACATACATATATGTATGTGTGTGTATATATATATATATATATATATAATATTTTTTAAAGGACAGTGGCACTCTTTTTGTCAATGTTTATTTTTGAGAGAGAGAGAGAGAGAGAGAGAGAGAGAGAGAGAGAGAGAATGTAAGTGGGGGAGGGGCAGAGAGAGAGGGAGACACAGAATCCGAAGCAGGGTACAGAGCCTGAACTGTCAGTACAGAGCCCAATGCAGGGCTCGAACTCATGAGCCACAAGATCATGACCTGAGCTGAAGTCAGATGCTTAACTGACTAGCCACCCAGGTGCCCCGCCCCGGCGATAAATTATATATATATATATATATATATATATATATATATATATATATAATACTGATATAAAAAATAGCAATTTAAAGAGATGTATCATTTCTGGACCTTTAAGGCTAACCTGTAGCTCAAACAAATATATTAAGATTTCTAAAGAGAAATACACTCATCATAAATGGAATTGAACAGCCATGAAGCTTAGAAAAGGAAATTATAATGATCTCGCAGTCTGTGAGTTTGAGCCCTGCATTGGGCTCTGTGCTCACAGCTCAAAGCCTACAGCCTGCTTTGGATTCTGTGTCCCCCCCTCTCTCTGTTCCTCCCCTGCTCGTGCTCGGTCTCTCTCTGTCTCAAAAATAAATAAACATTAAAAATTTTAAAAAGAAAACGAAAAGGAAATTATACAGGCAATGCATACAGGTTCCAACAAAGCTCTACAAGAGGGAAGATGCTGTTTTCAGTGGTTCTAAAGGACAGCATCCTGCCTCCAGCTGACACACTTAAAATTTTTTTTTAATGTTTATTTATTTTTGAGACAGAGAGAGACAGAGCATGAACGGGGGAGGGTCAGAGAGAAAGGGAGACACAGAATCCGAAACAGGCTCCAGGCTCTGAGCTGTCAGCACAGAGCCCAACGCGGGGCTTGAACTCAGGGACCGCGAGATCATGACCTGAGCCGAAGTCAGAGGCTTAACCGACTGAGCCACCCAGGAGCCCCCAGCTGACACACTTTAATCAAGCCCTTCTAGCCAGGCCACCTGGCAACTCTAGATCTGACTTCATGCTCAACAAAAAGTATCTAAGTAAGATTTTGCTTTCTGAGTAATTTATGAGGGTGAGATACACTGATCCGCTGATGTGCATATTCCAGACTTAGAGATAGTCGTATTTCTCATTATAAAATAATAGATTTTTTTTTTCAGAGTTATAGATCAGTCTTGGTTGACGAATGCATTCTTGATGTGCTGAGCAAATAAAATTCATAGCCTACAAGTTTCAAGGCCAGATACTGGTCTGAGATAAATTAACCAAGTTAATGAATGGCAGAACCCCATGTAAGCTTTCTAGGAGATGGTTTCCTTACTTTTTTTCCAGTTTATGAAACTCTCCTCTGTATCACTGCAATGGCTTAAAATTTGTATTTTTAAATTTTAGAAAAATCGTAATTATCACATAATACCAGGGTCCCTTTACTCAAATGAAACAGTTGAAAAAGAAAATTTAATAATTTCAGTTGGATAGATCAACAAGGCCAATACCATGTGTTCAAACTTTACTCTCTATTCCACTTTAGTCCTTAGAGAAATGTTAATTATCTCTAGTTATTATTTCATGAATATATTTCATAGATTATGTAAAAGTAGATAGCAGTAATAGCTGTAACATTTTGTCCCCATTAGTTCATAAAGAAATGTTTCTTTTCTTGCCAATTACCTTGCTTATTTTAAATAGACCAAATGTATTAGGCAGAGCTGCTAATTTTTAGCAAAAGCATTATGGTATCAGTGAAAGTAAACATTCTTGTAGTGGTCCTTGCTGTGTTGAAATAGAAGTGTCCCTTCTGAGTTATAATAGGATTTGATTACAGACACCTCTAGCTGTCAGGGACCTCATGTGGTTTAGGGACTATATGCTGGATTCCGAAGCCTGAGTTCATGTCACAGAGGAGGGAGAAGGTCTGAGCAAACACTGTGTATGTTATACAATGCCTGCACTGAGCTGAGAGCTCTCATGGCAGTGGTGAGTTTGTGCCCCAGACAGAGCATGGACCTGTACCCCCAATCCAATTATCCTTATCATTAATGGGAATCCAATTCCCGCTAACTTTTCATCACTCCTAGTCACCGGGGAGACCCACACAGGTTCATTTGCCAAGAATGTCAGAGTTTTTATTTTCACGCTGATGGAAATCAAACACAGTCGCTATCCATTCCATCAAAAACACTAGTGAGGCCAACATCAGAACTCAGGGGGTCAAGATACCTCATGGCTCTAATTTCCATGACCTACATTTTAAAGTTCCACTTAATGTATGGAATTCACACGTGGTCTTACCATACGCCAAACATAGCGATACAGCCTTCAGTTGGGTGTAAAGAGTCCTGAGTTTTAATCCTGACTGTGCCTGTCTTACATTACCTATAAATTTAGCTGTGAGTTGATTTTGGTTCTTAGAATTTTCACTATCAAGAATCCCTGCTATTCTCTGGCTTCACATTTGAATGAGCTTATTTATCAGGATTAACTAATAGGAAGCTGCATGGGAAGTGAGGATTGGGGAGATCATATTTATTATCTTCAATACCGGAGACAGTACATGCCTACTAGCTGTTTTTGTTCTCAGAGCAACCTAATGATGTAAGCGAGCTGATCTCCATACACGGAAAAGAAAACTAACTTTTGAACCTAAAACGTTAGCAAGTTGTCCCAGGGCTTTGTAACTCTGCGCTCATACTCTTTCCACACTACAAATTTGAAAATAAACTTTTAAAGAGTTGTCATCATAAATTTATATTTCATGATCAAATGCAGGGATTAGTATGATTTAGATGCTCTGAACAGCACGTGATAATAAATGCCATGGTGAGAAGAAGACCCGAATGATTGTGCATGCTACAAAACAGCCTTGGTAGGTCTAGAGTTATCAGAGAAGGTAGAGATAACTGACCTAAGGGAAAGAATATGTTGTCATGGATGAGGCTGGTCAAGGGTATGCCTTATTTCAAACGGAGGCATTCTACATTTTGAGTGTAAAGGAAATCAATAGCATGATCTGATTTGTGGTTTAGAAGAGGTTCTGGAAACCAGAAGGCCAAAAATTAGCCTCCCAAAAGTCAGGCAAGAGGTAATGAGAGTCTCAATAAGTTCTCATCCTATACAAACTCAGCTGGAGGAAAACATACCATTTAGTTGGGTATCTGCAACACTAATGTAGCTCACAGCTGTGGCAATTGGCTAGTACTCCCCTTTAAAAGAACTTCTATTTTGAGACACAGATTCATAGGATGTTGTAAAAAAAAGTGTACAGAAAGTACTGTAAACCTTCACCCAACCTCTCTATAGGTTTTAAGACTATTGGGAATACCCTTTTGAAAGGACGTAATGTATTTATGAAGGCTTAGCACCATATACCAAATGGATCATAATTCTAAAGTGATAATAATTTTAAAATAGGCAACAATATCATAAAACTACCAGGAGAAAAAAAATATATATACGTATAGCTGTAGTTTCTTGTATGACATTGTGAATGTTACACACACACACACACACACACACACACACACACACACAATGAAGGAAAAAATAGGCTATAATACATATATTTTGAAAAGTTCTGTGTTAAAACACAAACAACTAAGTAGCCCGGAACTACAGGTAATATTTCCATCCCAAACATCAGCAATTCCAAAGGCTTTACTTGGCAAGAATCATGGGGGCGAGTGGCACTTCCCTCATCAGGCTTGTTGCACAGGGAGGGCATTCAGTCTCTGAAAGGAATTGCAGCCAAGGACTTAGCCACTCCCCCCGCCCCTGCCCTTGACCCTAGCTGGTCCTGTTTCTCCAAGACATTACAAGTCACTCATTGTCCAAAACACAGTCTGCACATCTGTACTATGGAGGGGAGTTTCTTCAAGTTTTGAATGGGCATTTACTAGATAAGGAGGTGAGGGAACACTTCTCTGAAGGAATTCTAAAGACCTGCCAGGAGGAAAGACCATGCCAGGCAATAGGGAGAACATGTGCAGAGGCCTGAAGATGAGAGGGACCATGGAGGGGACCAGTGGAGGGCCAGTGAATATTCTGGAGCAAGGAAAGGGATGGGGAGTGACCTTCAGCAAGTTCAAGTTGGCCCTCAGGATGTAGGCAGTGACCAGATCATGCAACTGAAGGGAAACCTATGTAAGATATGTACAGAAGGGACAGATAATAAAAGCCTCCCCCCCCAAAAAAAAATAAATGCCCCAACATTTCCCAGCACGTAAAAAATTAGGATCTGTTTTGAGTGACCGTTAACCTATATTCCAAAGGCTACTAAGGAGTAAAGCAGGCAGATCCACATGCATCATCCATAATGTGTTTAAATTTTTTTAATGTTTATTTAATTTGAGGGAGAAAGAGAGAGAGAGCAAGTGAGCAGGGGAGGGACAGAGGGGAGGATGCTAAGAATCCAAAGCAGGCTCCAGGTTCTGAGCTGTCAGCACACAGCCCGACCCAAGGCTTGAACTCACGAGCCATGAGATCATGACCTGAGCCAAAGTCAGATGCTTGACTGACTGAGCCACCCAGGTGCCCCCATAATATGTTTTAGACTCCTTTTGCTCTGGATCCCAAATATGAATGACTAGATTTGGTTAATTTACTTTGTAATCAAGTTTGAGATATAGCTTATTATACAAAGGAAGATCAGTCTGTGTCACTTCCCCTAAGATGATCAATTATTGATTCTCCAGCAAATCCCATCTCTCTCTCTCTCTCTCTCTCTCTCTCTCTCTCTCTCTCTCTCTCTCTCTATCTCTTTGGTTAATAATGTGATTCCTGCATATTGCTCTTCTGTTTTTTAATTTTTTTTAATGTTTGTTTATTTTTGAGATAGAGACAGTGTGAGTGGGGGAGGGACAGAGAGAGAGGGAGACACAGAATCCAAAGTAGGCTCCAGGCTCTGAGCTGTGAGCACAGAGCCTGACGCGGGGCTCGAACCCACAAACAGCGAGATCACCACCTGAGCTGAAGTTGGACGCTTAACCAACTGAGCCATCCTGGCGCCCCACCTGCATGCTGATCTTAAATCATCAGCTACCCTCTCTCCTCCACTCATACCAAGACCTGGATGTTTTCTCAGTGTGTTTCCTTTCTTTTTAGGTAGGGCACTGAGCTTTTGTGCATATGTCTTTTCATCTCCCTCTGCCTTGTCCTCCTAAGAAATACTCAGCCACCCTTCACCTTAAGTAAACCTTTCGATAATCCCTTTTCACCTTGACAGCAAAGGTATACTCCTATTTTTATTCTTTATGCATTGCATGTTAATCATTCAAAAAAACTCTCTCTCTCCAAATCTGTGATGGCATGAGAAGTATATGTTTTTATATTTATTTCAGTATCCTTGCTTAGAGTGATGGCTGCCACATATATTGAATGAATGAATCATCTATGCATGTATTTAAAAAATTGTCCTCTACTGAGAACAAACTGAGGGTTGATGGGGGGTGGGAGGGAGGGGAGGGTGGGCAATGGGTATTGAGGAGGGCACCTGTTGTGATAAGCACTGGGTGTTGTATTGAAACCAATTTGACTATAAATTTCATATTTAAAAAATTGTTCTTTATTATTAACAATTCAACAGATTGCTATTTTAGTACTGTAGGAAGTAGAGAAGTTCTGATTGATGTACTATGGATCATTTTTGAATGACTACATGTAAGCCTATTTTAATCATTTTATTTTTAAACTATTCGTATGGACACTGTGCTTGATGCACATGGTCAGATTTAAGCTTCTGGAAGAAAAGACCATGTTCGCCTCATCTCCATACTCCTAGGTAGCACCAACCACAGATTATCACATATAATTTTTGCTCTTCAATTACTTTCTTGTTTTGAGAAAAGCCAAGGACAGAGATTTAAGTGTGGGCTTTTTACATTTGGTATTTAATTAGATTCTCATATCTGATGCTCATGGGGTTGAGTCTCCACACCAGAGCATTTCCTTCTATTCCCACAGCCAAGCTGAAATAGAAATTTAACTCAGATTTTGCTCTGGACATACCTACTTAGACTGTTCTTAATAAATGCAGTTGTTATTGCTAAGCCAGTTGTTGTAATTATATTTTTGTTGGCTTTCTTCATTATATTTCTTCTCCAGATGGTCCAAAATTTAGGTTTTTTGGCTCCCATCCTAATATCAAACTATAGGAATATTACGCCATCTTCTTTTAAAAACAAATCTCAATTGGTTTCTTATTTGCCAATGGCTAGAACTTTGAAAGTCCTCCTCTGGGGACCTTTCATATCTCAATGATTTCATTATGGAAGAGAGCCCCGTGGGAGATCCTGTTTTTCATTTCAGTCTGAACAACGTTCTGGCAAAACTCTGATACCATGGATTAGATTTTGACATCCTCACTTTTATATAAAACATTATAAAAGCATTCTACTCTGAAAATTCTGCTGAACTCAAGACTCATGAACTACCTGACTCATGACAACATTAACTAGAAAACAAGGCCATTTTTTTATAAAACAAAAAAGTATGGTGAAATGTGAGTTTGCAGCTCACATACGAGGGCATTTTGAATATGCAGGTAAATTATAAAGGGCTGTTTGTCCACACTCATTTGTTTAATTCAAGAAAGGACATCACAGGTATAATTCTCTGATCTTCAGTTTCCTTTAAAAAAATAGAAATCATAACAGTACACATCATTTCATTTTTCCCTTGAGGATGAAATAAGTGAATTTATGTAAAGTACTTAGAAAAATGTCTGACTAAAAATAATAATAAGCTCTATAAATGTTAACTATCGTTATTAGTCGAAGCAGTTTGTATTGATATACTCTACTCTCACTAAGTGTTACCATAGACACAAAACTACTAAGAGTTCACATATAATTACATTTGCATGTAGTTTTCCTGCCCCTCTTTTGAAGTAAAAGAATAGTAAGAACTTAAATCACATGCAGTTTTTTACAGGGTCAGCTAATTTAACTCAGTGCATGGACAGAAATGCTTCAGGTTTAAGTGTTACTTTGGGTAAGCATTTCAAACCCTAACAATTTAACAGTGAGGGCATATTGGGTCATAAATAAAAATTCCTGGCAAGAGAAAGAAAGAAGGAATCAAGAAAGTGAAATAAAGAAAGCTTGTATGGCTTTTTTTAGGGGGAAGGCACATGGAAAAAAATCTGGGAGAGAGACTCCTTGTCGTTGTTAACAGCATCCTGGCACCCCACGATTTCAGTTTAGAAGTAGCTGTCTTCATGGCGAAAGGTGACTTCCAGTCACTCAAAGAGATGATTCTGAGTTGTCACACAGGGAGATGACAGTGTCATTTTGTGTAACAGAATCTACTGTAGGTGACTATGATGGCGAATATGGCAGGCCCACACTGGTCCTATTTACCAGCATATGTCCAGCCACTTGCATGGTGCCTAACCCCTGTATGGAGCTGCTATTCAATACCTATAGAATGAAAAGGTAAAAGAATGAATACAAAAAAAAAACCAACAACAAAAGGAGCAAATATCATATAGTTCTAAACATGTACACATTTCACAAATTAAAATGGTAAATATGTAGATAATAGTTCTGAACCTTAACTAAATCACCTGGGAACTTAAAACAAAAACAAAAACAAAAACAAAAACAAAAACAAAACAAACAAACAAACAAAAACCTGATGCTCAAAGTATGCCCTGGACCAATTAAATAAGACTCTCTGTCAGTGGGATCTGGGCATTAATGCTAATTTTAATAATCTTTCCAGCTACTTCTACCAGGCCTTTTATATTAACAAGCACTGGCTTAGACCCAAACCAATGGAACAAATATGATCCCAAAGAATGACTGATAAAAAGGAACAAAAAATTGCCTCATGGGTCAATACTTTTTTTTAACCTTTAGCCATTCATTTATTCAACAAATGAATATTACTAGCTATAGTAGGAAATGAGCATGATACAGAGATTTATAAGATAGATATGCTGTACTCAAGTAGCTTACAGTCTTAAAAAATAGTTACCCATGCTCTATGATGGAAAGTCTTATGAAGGCTCAGAGATAAAGTGTGTCGGAAGTTATTAGGACAAGGACATTACCTTCAATGAGAGATCCCAGGAGGTGTTTCCCAAAGAAAGGGCCAACTGAAATAAACCTTGATATATGAGTATATATAGGGCATACAGAAAATATTTTGTTTAACTATTAATAATGGATATAATGTAGTGCACTATGGATATCATTTTAGATACATCATTCATCCAATGAGATTTTCATGTAAAGATATGAAGATAATAGTGTGAGAAGTAAGTCCATTTAGAAATAGTTGAAAATGAATTTGGGTTCAAGTTATTTTACCAAATATGTTTATATCTGAATGTGCAAATTCTCAACCTCCATTTTTCAAGAAGGATAGTGATTACTTAAAAACCCATATGTTCAAACTTCACTCGCCCCACTGGTTCAACTTACAGTATTAAAGTTAGCTTGCCATTCGTACGGATATATTAGGCCCTGCTTTGTGCTACCTGTGTATTCAGAAGCAGCCTACCTTATGGACCCAGTGCCTAATGGAATAATGGGCCATGCTTTGCCTTCTCTGGAATTTCCTATTCTAACATTTTTCGATAGTAATAAGGCAATAAGTGTATAACTTCTGAGCTGAAGTCAGTCTATTTTCATCCACTTCCCCTTTCCATGCAAATACATTCACATACCTCTAATCCTTAATGCTCCTGTGTTGTCCATACCTTCTAATGTCTACTCTAAGAAAATAAGTGCAGGATACTGCTTGGTTGGCTCAATAAGGCTTCAGGACTTAGGTCATATCACTGCTTCTTTCATTCATTCAAGAAACATTTACTGAGCCACATTATGCTACACAGCCTCTCAGGTATTGGAAATAGAAGAGTATATAAAACAGAAAAAAAATCTCTGTCCAGTGTATTTTATATTTTAGAGGGAAAGAAAACAAACAAGGTGAGTTATTACCATATGTAATATTTGAGTTGTTAGAAGCGCTAAAGAGAAAAATAAAGCAGGACAAGGAGATTAAAAAAAAAAGTAGTGGGGTATGTTACCAAGATGGTGGCATAAGAGAACCCAGCCTCTGTCTCTTCACAAAGAGCAATAATTAGGCAGCTATCCATTAATAAAAAAACAAAAACAACTCTTGGAGAGCTCTGTAGTCTACTTTAGAAACTTCAAAACAGTGAAACAAACAAACAAACAAAAAAACTGAGAATAACTGTACAGAAAAAGAAGTGAGAGAGCTTCATTGGCCTGCATTACCTCATGCTCCAAGCTGCCATTCTCAGTGCTGAAAGGGATCTCCAAAGCTAGAAAGAGTGCCCCTTGCTGGGAAAGAAAGTATAGGGTGAACAACCGGCTTACCCAGCTTTTGCAGGGGATTGCACAAAGGTCCCACTTTGATTTCATTCCACTCAGACCATCAAATGTGAGACATAGACAGACAGACAGGAAAAAGGAAGAAAAACAAGGGCTACCAATAGCAGTCACACAGCACGAGTGATCACAACTCACAGAGGCCTGATTGGCAGATAAACCCAACTGTTTTTTTTTCCAACTGAAGAAGGAACTGATGGCCAGTACAGCTGCTACCGACCTCTTGCAGATTTCACTAGCTTTCTGTCTGATGGCAGGTGCCTGAGCTCCTGAGCCTCAATACTCCCATCCGAGCCCAGGGACCCTGTACCAATAGCCAGCCCTGGCTCCTGTGGCTGCATGAGAGCAAAATGTCAGTCGAGACTCCTGGGGCTGAACTCCACTGCTGTGCACCTGTTTGTGGCTAGCTCTTCCAGGTGTGCATTTGCATGCTGCTCGCCTGATACTTGTCACCAGCCTCCACCATACAAGCACACCTGGGGGCAGACTGCACAGCCAGAGGGGAACATACCTGACAGCCAGCGCCCCACAGCTATTTGTGGGCATGAATCAGGCCCTATCTGCTATCACTTGCCTGCATCACTGTGCTCACCTACAGTTAGTCCCTCCAGTTGAACACCTACATGCCTATAGCTCAAACGCTATCACTGGCTTCCATTGCCATGTGCCAATGATGAGACTTAACTGCCATGGTCGTATATGCTGATAGCCAGGACACCTGCAGCTACCGGTGTGCCTGTAGTTGGCCATGGCCTTTGTGTCCTGCCCTGACCCTTAGAGTATGCAACTGACCCCTGCCATTACACAAGCACCTGCAGCTGGTCCCTAGTTGAGTGTATGGATATGAGACTCTGGTCACCACTGCTGCATGCTCTGGTTTCTAGATACTGGACCTGAGGTGCTGTTGAAGACACCAACAGCCTTTGCAGACCCCCTGGGAAGTCCCCTACAAACACCCACCACAGACTACACCATTGTTGATACAGTGTGCACTAATGGCGAAAACCAAAGAGGCATTACACACCTCAAGGGCCACCATATACCTTCACACTTGGTGTCCTGCACTGTTAGATCTGAGGTCACAGTACACTTCAATGTGCCCCCTTCTGTAGGTGAAAGTCTTCCCTTACCAAAATCAGTTCATAAATTATGGAAGAAGTGAATATTTCTTCAAATGTGTGGATATGTATGAAAGCCAATGGGGATCACAAAGACAAAGGAAAATGTGACTCCACCAAAAGAATCAGTAAACCTTAGGCAACGGGCCCCAACGAAATGTAGAACTAGGAATTACCTAACAAATAATTCAAAACTATTTTTATTTTTTTAAATTAATTTATTTATTTTCAGAGAGAGAGAGCAGGGAAGGGGCAGAAAGAGAGGTAGAGAGAGTATCCCAAGGAGGCTCCACACTTTCAGTGCAGAGCCTGATGCGGGCTTGAACTCACAAACTGTGAGATCATGACCTGAATTGAAATCAAGAGTCAGACACCTAACCAACTGAGCCACCTAGACTCCCTGAAAATAATTTTTCTAGAGATACTCAGAGAGCTGTAAGAGAAAACAGATAAATAACTTAATGATTTCAGGAAAATAATGCAAAAAACAAAGGGGAACTTCAATAAACATAGAACTTAAAACAGAAAACTGAAAAATTTTTGGAGCTAAGGAAAACAGTGGCTGAACTGAAGAATTCAATAGAGATTTAACAGTAGAGTTAACCAAGTGGAAGAATGAATAAGTGAATTAAAAGGCAGATCAATTGGACTAAGCCACCTGGGTGGCTTAGTCGGTTGAGCCTCTGACTCTTGACTTCAGCTCTGATCATCATTTCATGCTTCGTGGGTTCAAGCCCCAGGTTGGGCTCTGCGCTGACAGCACATGGCCTGCAGCTTCATAGAAACATACAACCTACAAAACTGAGTCATGAAGAAATAGAAAATCTGCACAAACGAATTACGAGTAAGGAGATTACATCAGTAATCAAAAGACTCCCCAGAAAGAAAAGACCAGGACCAGATAGTTTCACTGGTGAATTCTACCAATTATTTAAAGTGTTAACACTAATCCTTCTCAAAGGTTTCCAAAAGCTGAACGAGGAAGGAACAGTCACAAGTTAATTTTATGATGTCAGCATTATCCTAATACGAAAGCAAGATAAGGACACTAAAAGAAAAACGAAGCTGAGAAAAATATGATATTTTAGTAAAGATAGGAATAAAATTAGGGAACAAGGAATGTAGATATTTGAGGAATTAGCATTCCTGACAGAGGTAATAGCAAGTACAAAGGCCCTGTGGCAGGGGTGTGCCAGGGATTTTAAATATAGTCAAAGACAAAAAAAAATCAGTGCTGCTAGAGGACTCTGTAAGGAAAAGACTAGTAAGGGAGTAGGAGATGTGTCAGAGAAATAGAAGTAAGAGAGCAGCTCATGTAAACTTTATGTAAAAATATGTGGTTTCCACTCTGAGGAAAGTCAGAAGCCTCTGGAGGTTTGGGTATGGGTCCATTTCCCTCCTTGGAAAATCATTATTGTAATATTGACACCATAGGTAAGTTTTATTCATGTTTACACTCCATATAATTGGAATTATGTAGAATGTACTCTTTTGTTCCTGGCTTTTTTTGCTCATTATTACGTTTGCTACACTCATCTATAGTGTTGTGTGCAATAGTTCATGCATTCACATTACCTTATAGTATTACAGTGAATGGGTACAATTTTTGTATCCATTGTATGGGTATCTGAGTAGGACGAAGTCTGGGGATATTGTGATTATGAGCTCTTATGAACTTTTCCTTTGGAGAACATGTTTCTGTGCACTACATATATAGTAGGAGCTGACTTGTTGCTTCAAGTGTTCCATGCTGGGAGTCCAAAATTTGAGAGATGAGCTGGGGCACGTTGGCAGAGCCTGGTAGGAACAAGATGCTTTAATCTTCTATGTAACGGGTGGCTGAAGAAGGGTTTTATGAAGTGAGTGACATAAGCAGGATTACATTTAAATGCATACTTCTGGCAGTTATGTGAAGGAAATTTGGAAGGAAGAAGCAGGGCACGGCTTTAGTTGTCTAGAGAAGAAACGTAGGAGAGACAGGAAAGAGAGAACAGTTTTGAGAAAATACTCGTGGGCCTTGGCAACAGATGGATAGCGTGCAGAGGTGAGTAATGGAGAGAGAGGGGGGCCAAAGTCTCCCCGCACAGCAGCTGGGGCGATTGTGTAGGTTCAGGGCTCTAAAACATGAGACTAGAGAAGAAGTATAAGTTCAGTGAGCCTTAGACATGTTGAGCTCAAGATGTTAGACGAACTCCACAGAAATCTGGGAGGTATTTTGATATAAAGTTTGAAGTTGACTTCCTGGTCCCGCTCCAGATAGACGTTTTGGAATCCTTAGTATAGGTTTGTCTCAGAAACAAACCATGGGGGTTTGGAGGTGATTTGAAAGTGCCTACAGAACCAGAAGAGCACCACGCTGAGGGTAGAAACCTAAGGAACCACAGCATTTACTGGGGTGGGTGGGGGGTGGACGGCAGGCATCCATAAAGAGACAGAGAGAAACAGCTGTAGGGTGCAGGCAGAAGAGGGGAAGTTGAGTGTTTTAAGGAATGAACCTGTTGACAGATGAAGCAGAGAATGAATCTATGAAAGACAGGGACTTGGAAATAGCCATTGGGTTTGACAGCTAGGAGGATGTTGCCGACTTAAGTGACCTCGATATTGCTTGAGTTGTGGGGGTTTCCGGAAGCCAGCTTAAAGTTTGAAAGTGAGAAAGTGGTTAAGTAGAATAGTGGAACTGGATAAAATCTGTTCTTTCAAGGAGTTTGCGTAAGAAATATGGCCTGGTTGGGGGATGCAACTAGAAGAGATAGGATCAAGAAACGGCTGTTTGTTATTCTTTACCTTTTTATATTAGTCTTAAGATGGGGGACGTGAGGGTGCTTTAAAATATGAAGGGAGAGGTGCCTGGGTGGTTCGGTTGGTTGAGCCTCTGAATTCAGCTCAGGTTATGATCTCACGGATCATGAGTTTGAGCCCGAATCAGGCTGGCTGCTGTCAGTGCAGATCCCATTTCAGATTCTCTGCCCTCTTCTCTCTCTGCCCCTCCCCCACCCACACACTCTCAAAAATAAATAAAACAAAAAAAGAAAATAAAATAAAGTGTGAATGGAAGGAATGAACCGCCAGTCTATAAGACTCTAAAAATATAGGAAAAATCATTTGGAAGGGCTAGAGAAAAAGTCATCGAAAACAATCTGTGACAGGGGGTGCCTGGGTGACTGAGAAGGTTAAGCAGCATCCAACTCTTGGTTTCGGCTCAGGTCATGATCTCATGGTCTATAGGTTCAAGCCCCGTATCGAGCTCTGCACTGACAGTGCAGAACCTGCTTGGGATTCTCTCTCTGCCCCTTCTCTAACCACCCCCCCCCAAACATAAATAAGTAAACTTTAAAAATAAAGAATCTGTGACAGTTAGCGTTGTTACCACGGTGTAGCTTTTCCCTTTTCTGATGGTCTCCACCAATCTCATTTTCATATGAGGCCAGCTTCACTTATGTACATTACCTGTCCTGTCCCACATTATGCTATGTAATCGACACAATATTGACCATAAATAAAACTGAGTATGCCCTATGGTCTAGGCACCGTTACATGTTTTATACAGTATCTGGAGTGAGAAACAACCATTCAAGTCAAAAGTATTTACCCAACTTGTAGATGGGAACCTCAGTCTCACAGTGCTATAACTAAATGGCCTAAGGCAATACTGAATGAATAGATACCAGGATTTAAACCCAGCTCTGTGTAGATCCAAAGTTTATGCACTTTCTGCTATATCAAGCTGACCTGACTTCCATAATATTTGTTTATAAATATATGTCATCTTGATAAGGATATGGCAGTGACCAGCCCCTTTCTGAGCTGTTGAAGGAAGTGACTTGTTGTAGCCGATGCATCTGCTTTTACATCCTGAGAGTCAAGAGTGAGCTATCTGTAATGCTAATTACCTTTGATGCACTAAAGCAGATACAACTTCAATAAATCAAAGACCAGTCCCTCTGTCCCTTCCAACCATCCATAGTAAAGTATTTGATGCATGACTTTTCTGAGCCTTCCTTATTACTAGTTATTAAAGAGAAAGGCAGGAAGATTGGCTATTTGGGGTGGCTTTCTAACACAGGACGCTACCAGCCTTAAGATATAATAAAGCATTGTATTACTTTTATGGCCTTAGTTTATTTGAGTTTGGCTTGGCTGAATTTTAGCTAATATACTTTGCAAACAATCTGTATTTTAAGTAAGTACCTTTTAAATTTCACTGCTGCTTCTTTATAGAGGCATTTGGAAGAGCAAAGGGAGGACTGTGTATATATGAATCATGTCATTAGAGAGATTGTTCCCTGACACAGGCAAATCATATATACTGCAATGAATGGCCCTCCCTTGAGTGCTACAGCCATGTTTTACCACAGATGCTCCTGGGAAAATGCATGGGCCAAATGCACTCTCTCTGGGAAAGGAAATAATGTTTAGGAGATCCAAGCTGAATATAAATATTGACTGTTCTCCTTGAGTAGCAGATATAGCAGCCTTCATAACGCGAGGCATGACAGGGTGTATGTGGGAGGACATGCATGGCCCTTAGGACTCTAACAACAGCTTGATGGCATCCATTTCAACTGCAACCTTTCTAATTCACTTTTGAAACATACTTATTGATTTTAAGAGAATGAAGCTTGCCAAGTGAGAGATGGTTCAGCTGTGGTTATGATGTTTCTTAAAAAACAAAAGCATAGCCCTACATCACACCTTGATATTTTGGGTGGGAGAATGCACTAAGAATCCTTGCTTGCCCATATCCTTAACTGACGCTTGAATTGCCAGATTGAATTGTCAGGTTGAGTTGTGTTAATATTTTGTGTAATTTTCAGTTGAATTGTATTAATACAATTGAAACGCATTGTATTATTATTATTATTTTAGTTTCCCTTTAACTGACTCATTTAACAGATACTTGGTGCCTGTTCTGTGTTAGACCTTAATATGCGGTGCTGAATTGAAGAGATCGAGATCCTTTCCTTGTGAATTTGGCATTCTTGTTGGGGATAAAGTTTAAGCAGAGAGTTATAAAAACATTTATGACATTAAAATTGTAAACAGTGCAGGGAAGCACAGAGGAACAGGGGAAAGTATAATGGGGGAGACGTAATTTTTATTAGTAAAGATGTCCTTGAGGAAGCTGGCATTTAGAAGGAAATCGGTAGGAGTTAAGCAGACCGAGAGTAACCATGAGAATTTTCTGTGCCATGCCATACAACATAAAAGTCAGGAAAGTTGCATTTTATTGAAACTAGGCTCTGTGTTTTGAGGTATTTTAGTCTATGCTTCTAGGATTTTGATACAAGAAGGACATCAACATTCATTGAAAATATTATTGTATGCCAGAGACTTTTCACATACTCTCTCATTTCTCCTCACTGTAAGCCGCTTATATTGATGTTATTATTCCTGTTTTAAATGCAAAACAAACAAACAACAACAGAGGTTCAGATTAAATAAATAGATTCTCTAAGGTAATGTCTTTAGGAAGTGACTGTTTGGGAATGCCAACAATTTCTTTTCATCCCCAGGATGGTCCACAATGTATTCTGGTAAGACTCAATTCCATGAGAGTTATTATTATGCATAGACACACACACACACACACACACACACACACACACAGAAAACAAGGTCACACACACACATGTATACACACAAACAACTGAGATTTCTTTTATTAAATACATTTGGCAATTTGAAGGTAGGCAATGCTAACCCAGCTTGTAGTAGAAATCAATGTGCACTGTGAACCTCCAAGAAGGATACTCAGATGTTAGACAGCCAATAAATAGCACCCACTCCCACTCCCAGTACAAAATGAATTAAGAGATAACCATGAGGGTCAGACAGATGGCAAAGAAAATACCAGCTTTGTAACCTAAAGAGCTAAGTTGGAGGACCTGGCTTTAGATATATCACCCTGCTGCACTTGCTAATTCTTCATGTCAGAATTAGATTTATCCAGCCAGTCCCTGGCAAGTCTGGCCAACAAGTAGACCATACCTACAGCGCCTGGCCTACATAGAGACTAAGACCAGAATGGATCCTACTCCCAAAGATGCACATGTGAAAATAGGAGAGAAGTGGTTGATTTGAGCATCATCAGCTCCTTTTCCTAAATACATCAATCAGAAAAGTAATTCTTTCCCAGGAGAGTAAGCTGGCAGAGAGAGGGTGGTAGTATTTTTCCAATGGAAATTTCTCCATGTGGAAAGGGGAAGTTCAAGGGAAAGGAATTTATCTCCTTACAAGACATGAAAAGTGTGCCCTGGATTTTTAAAATAGATTTTATTTTTTAAAGCATTTTTAGTTTCACAGTAAAATTAAGCAGAAACTATAGAGAGTTCCCATATACACTTAAGGGATAGATACTTTCCTTCATATTTCATAGTAAAGCATTTAAGTATTTCACTCTGTGCCATGAACTTTCATGCATTAATTTCAGTGTTCACAAAAGCATTATTACAGAGATATCATTATTGTTCTTACTTTACAAATGAGGAAACTGAGGCATAGTAAAGGTAACATTCGGGGTCAGACGGCTGGTAAATGGCAGAATCACGATTTTATTCCCAATGAATCCAATCTCCAGAGCCCATACTCTTAGCCAATGCCCTATTTGTCTTTTATCTGTAAATTTAAAACTTTAAAATCTTTAGTTTTGATGAATTTTTAACATGAATGTTTTATAGTTTAAAGAGTTCATGACTGTAGGTCCTGACACCCAGGTAACAATAGTCTGAACCCAGATAGACACTCCTAAGGAAGAGTTTCAATGGATGTTACCCCAGATTTTTTATAATGTTACCTTCTTTTGCATACTACCTTTATCGTCCCTGCTAAAGTATTTTAGGACACATTACAGAGGTCTAAGCACACAAAAATTGCCTTTACTTCTCCATTGCATGTCTCCTGTGCTACTTTTCCAGTGGTTTCCCATATTTTTACTCTTATCCTTTTGAAATTGGTAATGACACCTTGACCAAAATAAGAAAAAAAAAGATCATTTTGTAGCATAGGTTGCTAAGTTATTGCCCATCCATTTTCTCTAGGAAACTTAATTAATTATTGAGTAAACATGGCTTCCTATTGATTCTGTGTTGATTACTTTCTGATACGAAAAATGGAACCACGCCATAATGTCATTTGAGCACAGCAGATTGAAGGCTGTATCATGGAACAAATAAAATAAAGGATATTGGAATTTCTGTAGAAGGAGGGGAGGGTGTCAGATATCCATGTGAAGGAGGCTCTATCTTTCTACAAGCTCAGAAATAAACAGAGTGTGATAGGAAGGACAAGTCATATTAGCAACAAGGTTTGGATTACATAGAAGTCTTCATTAGTCACTGATCTTCCCAGTGAGAGCTTCGTGCCCTTTAAACATGATTAAAATCTATTTAAAATACATGACTACTTGGAATCAGCTCTAAATGCCCCATGTAGCCTCTGGTTTTCAAACCAAAGGACCAGAGTAATGACAAATGTTTACCATCATGCGGATAAAACAGACTGCTTCAGAAATCCATTCAGTACAGCATCTCCCCAACTACAATCGGAGCTTCTGTGTGTGTGCATGTCAAGAAGCTTTATACCACAATCACTATGATGAGTGCAAGGTAGAACACTTGCTTTGCCAAATTTAATAATAATCTAAAATTTGTGAATTCATTTCAATAAGCTTCTTGGGCATTTCTTGAGTTTTCCAGAGAACACTGCATTTACCTCTAAAAAGACAGTGTCCCCTGAACTTATTCTTGAGGCCAAACCTGCAAATGGAAGAAAAAGAGCTCCAAGTGTCTCTTTGGAAATATATGTTGAGTATTTAGTTATAAATCCTGCAAAAATGCATGGATTCATTTTCCCATGAGTGAATGGATTGGCAGCTTTATTTTATCCTTTACTGAAATTAAAACGTCAGGAAAAGTCTGAAGTGTTCATGCTGAAACTTTTTTTTTTTCTTCTAAGAACTGGGCAACAGCCTTGTTTCCAAAGGATTATTGCTGAAACTTCATGGTTCATATAAAGTGAAGGGGATTTAAGAATTAAAGAAATTCTTCTCCAACTAAAATGTGCTTTATACCAAAGTCCAGACACATATATATGTATTTTTCCATACATTTTCCAGAATCATAAGATTTTCAGGCTGAATACTGAAGAATTGTTATTAAATTCAAAGCTTGAGTTAGAATAAATGACCAGTGAACTCTAAATTGTACAACCTTAAAAGTGGCGTTATTATTTGGAATGGAAACTAAGCCAAGTTTTCTTCTCTAAAAATATTGTTTTGTAGCAGCAGTAAAACATTGGTATGTATGTAAAATAATATAATTGAAACTACACAGATACAAGATCCAAGAAACTGTATATCAAGCATAAAAATGACATTGAAATAGAGATTAGTAATCATAAATAATTTAACATGTGTGAACTCAGATTTATATGACGATCCTCTTTTTTAATGTTTATTCATTTTTGAAAGAGAAAGCATGTGAGTGGGAGAGGGGCAGAGAGAAGGGGAAACAGAGGATCCCATGTGGGCTCTGAGCGCTGACAGCAGCGAGCCCTATGTGGGGCTCGAACTCAGGAACCGAACCATGAGATAATGACCTGAGCCCAAGGGACCATGAGCTGAAGTCAGAGGCTCAACCTACTGAGCCACCCAAGCACCCCCCATGGTCCTCCTTTAATGGGCTTTTCCAACCTTCTTTTTTCCAACCCTTTTCCAACTTTCTATTTATTGTTAATTTTGTTCTTTTTAAATTTTTAGCATTGAATGGAACATGGTTCTCTTGCCTTAGTATTTTTAATATGACCAGAGTTCCCAGCTTTACTTTTTCTTCAAAACTCATCATTCTGTACCATGTAATTTTGTAATGCATCTGGTTAGTGTGAACTTTTGACAACTCAAAAGCCAAAGTGCCCTTTCCTTTTTATTTAGACCCTGCCTCTCTTTTCCTTTTCTTTGAGAAAATAGAGTGGATCTGAATTCTCCACTTATCTCTAAAGTCATAATCCCCTTTCCCTTTTTGAGCCTTATTCTGTTAGATCTGCGAGAAGTGGCTTTTGCTACAAACCTCTTAAAAGATGATCAGTGGTAAGTTGCCGGTGGACAGTTACTCACATGGCCTAACCCCTTTGACTTTATCAGGGACCCGAGCATGGTTCCAATGAGCATGGTAACAGATACATTTACTCATTGGCCTATTAGATCACTATTATTTAACACAAAACATACACTCTGGAAACATTTGAAGTCAGTGAAGATGATTTTTTAAAATGTAGATTTGCTACGTATCTGGCAAAAGATCATTGAAACAATTTTTCAGATGAATAGAATAATTAGAGTCCATAAATAAAAATGATTGCTATTTTAAGAGTACAATATATCATTTAAGAATTGGGGAGGGGTGCCTGGGTGGCGCAGTCGGTTAAGCATCCGACTTCAGCCAGGTCACGATCTCGCGGTCGGTGGGTTCAAGCCCCGCGTCAGGCTCTGGGCTGATGGCTCAGAGCCTGGAGCCTGCTTCCGATTCTATGTCTCCCTCTCTCTCTGCCCCTCCCCCCCGTTCATGCTTTGTCTCTCTCTGTCCCAAAATAAATAAACGTTGAAAAAAAAAAAAAGAATTGGGGAAATTTAACCTTGACCAAGTTCACTCACAGAATGAATGAATGAATGAATGAATGAATTGCCCCAGATGTACCCACGTGTCATGAAATGTGAATAAGTACCATTTGAACATTGATGATACTAGCAATATATGGTGAAGTCTACAAGTCTGTTCTTTCATGGTGACCAGTAAATGATGGATCAAGGTAAATTAAGCCTGCCTGCCTCACCTAACGGCCCTCAAGTGTTTCAAGATTAAAGAAGAACTAAAGCAGTGACTCCTTGTTCTTAAAGCTATTCAAGACACTAAAATTCTGGTTTAACAAAAGCCAGTGTCTTTATTACTAGTTAATAAAGTGGCAGATGCAATCACAAAGAATGACTATTCTTTACTCATTTAATACACTTGTTTTTTTTTTGTTTGTTTTTTTTTTTTTTTTTTTTGTATAATCCCAGACAACTGACTTTGTGGTAGCAACAGCTCCTCTTGGCCAGGGGGACACAAGCACCAGCCTCAATGTCCCAGCCCCTGGTAGTCCTAGTGCAGCTTGCTTCCCTGGCTCATGGAAGTGGGCTTCTGGATTGTTATACAGTATGTTAAAGATGCTATTCAATTTCATAGTAACAAGGAATTAAGCCAGATTACAAGAGAAACACTATTTAAATCTTTGGGTTTATGATTCTTCATTTGTGATTTTGAAATAATAAATATTAGCTTCACCTACTTAATGGGATTTTTAATGAATATAATATAAAATATCAGAATTGTACGTGTTCTGTGAGATTTAAAAGTGCTGTAAGAGGTTTGCTATTAATTATGTTTGTAGTATTAGCACATTCCAAATAAACTTGCAAGATATCTCTGGTAGATGATGCCTTTAAATTCCAGGAAGAAAGGACACTGCTCTTGTTCTTTTGACATGTCTATGATAATCACTTCTTATCCTTGACTTTGTTTTTATTGATTCAATGGAACACATGGTAGAAAAACACATACCCTCTTATTCATGAGCACATTACACATAAACATTGGAAATCTCTAAAACAATGACTTTTGAACAAACGCGGTGGCATTGGTAGAGTGATATAAGTAAAGAATGTTTGTCTTCTTGTTTTTGGAAAGGAGGGGTAACTTCCAGGCTTCATTGTCTCCATAAATCATTATGTCCTTGAAAATACAAAAAAAAAAAAAAAAAAAAAAAAAAAAAAAGCAACCCAGACTATTGAGAACTGAAAGCTGGTTAGTGAAGGTGACCATTTCAAAGGTATATTTTGTTCTTCTCATCCTTTACTTCTGGGTGGGTCAGGGAGGCATTTCAGCTGCAGTGCTGGCATTCAGCTGTAGTTACAATGAATTGCAGCCATGATTGCAATTGTTTTGTGATGCCTGTGGTGTCATTACCAAGATGCGATTACCAATTGCTATATGAAATTAGTTATGCATGAAATGAATAGGAAGCATAAATACTAGGAGGGAGAGTCTGAGCACAGACTTCATCCTCATTGTCTTCCAGATCCACTGATGCTTATGCATAATGTGGTCATAAAACTTTAATTTATTTCAGAGTCATAGGACTAAAAGGGATCTTTAAAGGTCAACTAGGACATCCCCCTGGTTCCAGGGCCTTCAGCAAACCTAAAAAGATAATGAATGAACCCCTTCCCCCCCCCCCAGGAACAGATTAAAAACCTTCTAATAATTGTCACTTGAAATAAGGCAAGCTTGTGGTGGGAAGAGGAGTTTCTCATTGGCCAATGAGCATAATGTATTTTATATATATTATGGACCAAATTAATATAAAGATATATACATTGACTTTTAAATATTTTAATGTCAGAATATAACTTCAGCATGAAGCTTTAGGAAATTAATTGTCATTTTGTCGCCATGTTTCTTTTTAAGGAATGGTGTGTTCATGAGTTTTTGTATTAATTAAAATTTCTCAATGGAATACTTAAAGGCTTAGCGGAAATTGAATTGAGACCTTTGTCAAAGGTCTTTGAAATCATACGATGATGTTTCTTTTCTCTGGTAGGAAGACCGCCTTTGTGTGATGGAGCAGACGTTGGGCTACCATGACTCAGTGGCCTGCTCTGTGTCTCAGCGATGCTAGAAGACTCACGGTAGGCCAGTTATTCTCTTCTGGACTCAATTTCTTCCCTGTAAAATGGAGGCCATAATTCTCTCTTTTATTTTTGTGAGGATTAAATAAAATAACACACTTCATTTTCTTAGCAAATTGCTGAACACACAACAGATGGACTATTACACAACTAACAGATGAAATGTTAGTTCACTGTCCCTTTTCTCCTCGAAAATGAAGGCCCGGAGAGGCACCTGGGTGGCTCAGTCAGTTAAGCGTCTGACTTTTGGTTTGGGCTCAGGCCATGATTTTGCTGTTTCGTGAGTTTGAGTCCCGTGTCGGGCTCTGCACTGGCCGTGTGGAGTCTACTCAGGATTCTCTCTCTCCCTCTCTCTCTCTGCCCTGCCCCTGCTCGTGTTCTGTCTCTCTCATAATAAATAAACTTAAAAAATTTTTTAATAAGTAAAAAAAATGAAGGGCTGCAGAGGATTCTGACATACAGAACTTTATGATTATCTGACCTCTCTACATTAGGCTAAACATATGATCAAATAAAGAGTTGTAGAGACATACATGTGACCCAATGCCTCAGCTTCGGAAACTATGGTACAGACATAAATGTTTGAAAAAAATACTATACAAGAAAGAATTTGTTCATGCTTCTATGCAGATTATGTTCAGTATTGGTAACCCAGAATATTAATACAATCGTGTATTGAACACTGATTCTTAAAGTGTGGCCAATATTTACTCACTCTCTATGATACATTGTTTTTTTCCTCCACCTCCTTTTCTATAGAGAGGCGAAACTAGCACCTAAGATGTATAGCTTCCAAGTTGTGGAACTTTTAACCTTAATATTCAAACTTATCTTATTTTCCTTGCTAGTAATTCTGAGATTCTCAGCTCCTCCAGCCACAGAATTATGTAGCATTTTTCCATTATTAACATGGGAAATTATATTATTAAGTAATATTACATTATATATATAATATTATTATATAATATTATTTTACATATATTATGTTATGGTATTAATAGGGGAAGTTACATTATAGCATTTTTACCTTTACTTTGAGGAATTTAGCCATGTTATTTTGATACCCGAATTGTGAAATGATTTACATCACTTCTTAGTGCACTCTCCTCCCTGCTTTGCAATCCTGGGAATATATAGATCCTGATGATAAAACAAATAATCTGCAAGATCTGTGGAAGCAATCTTCATGTAAACCAAAGGAAGCCTTGGATGCAGAGTAAATGAAACAATAGGAGAAGAATGAGCAGCTCCTAGAGTAAGGGATAGATGTTAATGGAATAGAAATTAAACCTGATGCATCCACATATTGGGACCAGGATGCAGCTGTAACAAGCATATTCCTTACATCAAACTTTCTTCTAGGATGATAAGCCAGGATAAGTATAATGGGGAACAACTGGATGGTTGAAAGCAGGGCAGTGGCATTGATTTGATATGTTTTTTAAAAGTGTCAGTCCACTGCAGGATTGAGAGTAGACCAAAAAGGGCAGAGGTAGACGCAGGGAGACCAATTAGGAGGCTGTCGCAGCACACGTGAGAGACCATCACAGCTGGGACCAGGGTGATGCAGAACAGGTGGTAATAAGTGCTAGACTATAGCGTATTTTCCCGCTTGTCTGAGGTTCCACTTCCCATGGTTTCAGCTGCCAGTGGTCAACTGTGATCCAAAAATATTAAGGGGAAAACTCCAGAAACCAACAGTGTTTTAAATTGAGTAGTAGTAAATTTACTTTGAGTAGCATGATGAAATCTTGAGCTGCCCCACTCTGTCCCACCTGGGATGTGAATCACCCCTTTGTCCAGCATATCTAGCTGGCCAGTCTGCTAGTAACTTAGCCGTCTGTCTTGATTATCAGACCAACTGTCACAGTATCGCAGTGCTTGTGTTCAAGCAACCCTTATTTTACTTAATAATGGCCCCAAGGTGCAGGAGTAATGATGCTGGCAATTCAGATATGCCACAGAGAAGCCATAAGGTGCTTCCTTAAAGTGAAAAAGGGAAAGTTCTCAACTTATTAAGAACAGGAAAAAAATCATAGGCTGAGGTTGCTAAGATCAATTATGGCTTTTATTACAGTATATCATTATAATTATTCCATTTTATTATTAGCTATTGTTAATCTCTGTGTGTAATTTACAAAACAAACTTCATCATCAGCATGTACATAGAGGTGAAAACATAGTGCATGTTGGGTTCCTTACTATCTGCAGTTTCAGGCATCTGCTAGAGGTCTTGGAATGTATCCCCTACAGGTATAGACAGCTGTAATATATATTATGAAGTTTTGACTAACAAAATTTGCTATGTATTAAATGTGGGTGTGAAAGAAAGAAAGAAAGAAGTGAGTCATGAAGGGATCCCACGTTTTGGGGCCTGAGTGGATGAGTAAATGGAAGTGCCATTGGTTTAGAGAGGCAACACAGCCAGGAGTGCACAGCTGGAAAGGGAATCAAGAGTTGTGTGCAGGACTTGTTGAGTTTGATATTCCAGTGAATATTGGATATTCCAATGAAGACATCATGGAGGCAACAGAATGTGAGCCAATAGTCAAAGGAGAGACTGAGAAGGAAGATAGGTATTCAGAAGTCATCAAGATACTAATGGCATTTAAAGCCATGAGACTACATGAGATCACCCTGGAAGTCAGTATGAAAGAGCCATGTTCTGAGTCATGTAAACATCTACACATCAAGAAGTTATGGGATCTGGCAAAGGAGATCGAAGACAAGAGTTCAGAGGAAAACTAGGATTGGAATGGTGTTCCAGAAATTGAGGAAAGTATTTTAAGGAGTGAATGACAGACTGTGTTATACTGCTGATGGATAGATAGGCTGGGGTGAGAGTTGGAAACTGACTACAGAAATGAACAATTTCAATGGCAATAGTGACCGGCTCAAGTGAATTTAGGCAAAAGAAAAAAATTGGAGATGGAAACCTAATTGAATATTATTGGAAGTACAGGAGGTGATGAATTGAAGATAATGACAAAATACAATAAAACCTTGGATTGTGAGTAACTTATTCTGTGAGTGTTCCACAAGATGAGCAAACATTTCTAATGAATTTTAACTTGATAAATGAGCAGTGTCTTGCAATATGAGTAGTATGTGATGCCAATGTCACATGATGACAAATGAGCCAATGGTTCTTCTCTCTCTCTCTCTCTCTTTCTCTCTCTCACTGAGGAATTGTGGGTGATCATCAATGCAGTATCACATTTCTGCAAAATCCTCAAAAGGAGGCAAAAGCAAATGTCATTGGATAGGTTCCTTGTTAAAGTTGCGTGAAGAGAAGAACATTCCATTGAGCCAATAGATAGCAGTGATTCCATTAGTGATAGTGAAAGTCGTCCTACACAATAACCCTCCTCTCTCTGGTCTCCCTCGCAGCAGCCATGAAGGTTTTCAAAAGTAAGTGCAGGATAATTTCCTTATTTTTCTTTATATTTTGTATTTTCTTTATTATTTTGTATTATATTACAGTATTGTAATAAGTTTTGCATGAATATTTTTGGGCTGTGGAATGAATCATCTGAGTTGCCATTATTTCTTATGGGGAAATTCACTGTGATATACAAGTGCTTTGACAAGCATGCTTCTAGAATGAACTATTTTTGCAAACCAAGGTTGTACTGTATTTTGAAAAGTGTTGCCCTGAAGAGGAGAGGAAGGGGAACCAGAAGGGATAGCTGATCTATTGTAACAAGTAAAACAAAAATCATCTCCTCCTGGAAATGGAGACTTGGTGGGAAACATGGTTCTAACCTACTCTAAGTGTCTGTTCGAATTTGACTGTTAACCCCATTAAGTCTTTTTCACTGAACACAATTTGTATTTATTTTCAGTCATAAGAAGTTGTACATATTTTTGTATTTCAATTTGAGACACAATAATTGAGGGTTTGGAGTTGCTAGAGATGTATGTAATCTTTAAAAATGCAAAAATAAGGCAAGATTATTTTTAATCTGTTTCTCATAGTCCTCCCAGAATCTCAGAACTTGCACTAGAACTAAGACCTGTCAATGCTTTTTCTAGTCAAGCAATCAGGTGTTTTTAGTGTCACAATTTTCAATTCAGGGCCAGAGGAATCAATGTTTAAGTGCTTTCCTTCATCAAAGTGAAAATGAATATGAATCTACCTGAGTAGGAGTTTTGTCTGTTTTTTTTTTAATTTTTGATTTAAATCTTAATTAAGTTGTTTTTATTTGGGGGCACTTGGGTGGCTCAGTCGGTTAAGCATCTGACTCTTGGTTTCGGCTCAGGTCATGATCTCATTGTTCATCAGGCTCTGTGCTGACAGTGCTGAGCCCGCTTGGGATTCTCTCTGTCTCCCTCCCTCTCTGTCCTCTCTCTGTCTCTCTCTCTCTCAAATAAATAAATTAGTTAATTTAAAAACACTAAAGCAAGTTGTTTTATTTGTATGTTTATTGAGTCAGTTTATTGTCTATCTATCTATCTATCTATCTATCTATCTATCTATCTATCTACCAACCTGTTATCTATGAAACTCCCTGTACCATTTAAAGCAAGTTTTTTAAAGGATTTCTGTTTTTTTTTTCCTCCTGCCATTCTTGGAATAGCTCTTATTTAAGAAAGTTTTTGAATAAATATTTCTAAATGCCACCTTTAAAACTATCTTAAAATGCATGATTGCTTTCACTGAATTGTTTTTAAGGCATGGAATTAACTCTGATCTGAAAGCATTTATCCCTTGAAATGTCTCCACTTTAGGTTATGCTTTTTCTGGATAGTAAATTACTCTTTGTCCTTAACACTTGCCTAATTTATTATAAGGTTGCCTAAAGTTTTTGAGCTAATAAAAGATACTCACAGGAGATTTGTGAAGGTATTGCAGTGTTCCTCAGAAAGGTGAATGCTAAGTTTCATGTGGTTTGCTGTTTCTCGATTACAAATAACTTTAGTGTTGTTTTGTCTAATGTATAAACTGTAAGTCATTTTCATTTAACCCATTACTGATGAAATATATTTCTTCCAAGACAGTAACGCTTGTAACCAAAACAGTACCACTTGAATTGGCACAACTCAAAACACCTTATAAGGAAAACCTGAGAAACACTAGTTGCAATCTCAAATTTTTGAACACACTGACCTGTCATTTAGAGAGCACATTTAATGGGGTTCACTTACCAAACTGATATAATGTGATTAGGCTATAACTATATGAGAACACAATGTTCAGGCAGTTAGCTTTTTTTAAGGAAAGAATTCAGCGATTTTATTGAAGTGGTCTTTTGAACTGCTAAGTGCTTTCCATGAGGTCAGGCTCTATATGTATTTAGTAAGATTATTACATAGAATTTATCATGTGCCAGGAGCTCTTCTAAGCACTTTACAAAGTTTAATTTATTTACTTCTCAAAACAACTCCACGAAATTTTTATATTATAATTGCCATTTCGGAGATGAGGAACCTGAGGCAGAGAGCAAATGAATAATTTATTTGTCCCATGTCACACCGTCAGTGGTGCAATTGACATGAAAACCCATGGAGATATGCTCAGACATGCCTGTGAATATCCACCTTGCTAGGTTACCTGTCTAAGACTATGGCGGGTAGTATGTTTTATAAAGTTTTATAGTGTGGGCTTTCTTTTTTTTTTTTTTTTAAGTCAATTTTGAGAGAGACAGAGACAGCACAAGTGGGGGAGGGGCAGAGAGAGAGGGAAGGAGAATCCTAAGCAGGCTCTGTGCTGCCAGTACAGAACCCAACGCAGGGCTTGAACTCTCAAAAATATGAGATCATGACTTGAACCGAACACAAGAGTCGGATGCTTAACCAACTGAGCCACCCAGGTGCCCCTTATGGTGTGGGACTTTGAGCCAAGTGGCCTGGGCTCAAATCTTCTCTGTGCTGTTCTTAGCTTTGTGATCTTGTGAAATTTACCTCACCTCTGTTTGCTTCAGTTCCTTCATCTGTAAAATAAAGATATTACTATATGTAAGCCAGGATGTTGATTAGCACATACTATATTTAAGCTAGGATATTGATTTATAAATCCAGAATTATGGAGTGATTTTTTTTCATATCTAATATTGGCTCTGGGTTGAGAAAATTCTATGTGACTGATTAAATGGTTGAATTGTCAGGCATGTATTGTGAATTCATATATATGTGGCTAAGAGAAAATTGTGTCAGGGGGCTTAAAGTCCATCTGTGGAGAATGATACACATTTCTTTGTTTGTTTTTAAAAGTGGCGTGCACAGATAAGCAGCCTTTCTCAATATTGTAAGTGCCCACTTTTAAGGTGTCTTCATTTTTCTTCGGGGCAGGTGATGAATTTACAATATCTAGAGAGCCCCCTCATAGATGATGTCAGTGTCTGTATAAGGCCAGACCTGGAGTGTTCATAGAGTCTAACCATACTCTAACTGGAGTTCAATTTTCTTGTATTATGGGGTTGATGGTTCCATCCCGAAGGTCAGTGGGTCTCACCCTTCAAGGTTGTTGGCCAGCATTTTTATGATTCATGATTTTCATCAGCCTCCTATACCCATATGAATATATATGGAAATGTATACACAACAATTTGCATATATATGTATATACACATGTATATATTCATGTATATATACATGTGTATATACATATACACTGGTATATAAAAATATGTGTATATAGAGATAGCCATAGATGTAAACACATCAATATTTATATCTATTTATATATAAATTTTCTAAGTGAAAATAGCATTGGCTATGATGCAGGCAACACAAGTTTTCTGGTCGTTCAAGTACATCCAGTATAGACATTCATGAGCTGTCCACTGTTTGGGGTCATATCCATCTCGTTCTCCAGAAACTAACTGCCAGAACCCTACTCAGAATTAAATTTAAAGCTTATACAAGTTAGCTTATAGCTAACTTAAATATATATATATATATATATATATATATATATATATATATATATGAAATAAGGAAGTATCTTTCTTTTGTAATTAACACCATACAATATGTCTCTCTATGGGTTTGTTATTGCCTCACCAAACACACCTTTAAAACATTGCTCAACTTTGTAATTTACCTACCTTTACCTTTACATTTCAGAATAACTTCATAGCCAATTGTTCTTTAAATCACTTTGTCTTATGGAATATTTTTCTTTTATTCATACCCTACTTCAATTTTGCTTTCAGTAACTATCCATGTCTTTGCAACAAGGAAATAATATATATAATCATACCATATAATATATATTACATATATATAATATATACCTGCAATATATATATGTATATATGTATTCCTTGTTGGAATACATGGATACTCACTGAAGACAAAATTGAAGTTATATAAAACTACGTAAAATAATAAGTCACACATTGTCTAAAGAAATAACTGGGCCATCCCAGTACGGTAGTTATTTTACTTTAGCTAGATAAAGTTACAGATTTATTTAAAAGCAACACTTTTTTTGCTGAAGTTAATTTTCCTCTCTCAACAGATACAGGAGATACGATTTTTGAATCTTTTCATTTTCTAAAATCTACTTTAACAAGCCTATATAAAACACAACTCTGTAAAACACCCTGAAAGACATATGAAGACACCAATTTGAATAAAACAAAAACTCAGTCTTCCAGGAACTTAAACTCTCCTCAGGAAGTTTGCTGGAGTGCAGTGCAATGAGGGAAGATGTTCTCTGAACAAAATACAAACACCGGGTTGCATAATGATTAAACAGACTTCTGACTTGGGGAATGACATATGAAAAAGCCCTTCTGGTTTCTATGAGCATACAAGATACGAAATTTCAGACCAATTCTGCTTGACACGCAGGCCTTTTCCATTATAGACCTGCAATCAATGCATTTGAAAGAAAGAGGCAGGCAGGGAAGAAAGGAAGAAGGCATTACGGGGGGGGGGGGGGGAAGGTAGAGGGGAGTCAGGAAACAAGAGAGGAGCTGATCTTGCAGTGGTTCCTGTTTTTATTGTTATTTATTTTTGTGGTCTACCATTTGAGACAGGACTAACTATTTTGTTTTTTGTTTTGTTTTTCGTTTTTCAAGTTTTTATTTATTTTGAGAGAGACAGCAAGAGCTGGGGAGGGGAAGAGAGAGAGAGAGAGAGAGAGAGAGAGAGAGAGAGAGAGAGAGAATATCAAACAGACTCCATGTTGCCAGCTGCAGAGCCCAGTATGGGGCTTGAACTTGAGATCTTGACCTGAGCCAAAACAAAGTTAGACACTTAACCAACCGAGCCACCCAGGTGCCCTCTGACTTTTAGAAGTTCCTCCTGGAATCAGCAGGTCCCTGGACACTAAACCCCTGGAGCTAGAATTCCATACCCAGCTCTTATCTGAGAGAGACTCCAGTCACCATTCCCTAGGTAGGAAGCACATTCTCCCCGCCTTATCGGGGTTTTACCTTTATGTGGTCAATGGATTGTCCTCAGACGCACCCCACATGTATGGGCAATTTCTTTTCTTTTCTTTTTTTCAATATTGTTTTGGTAAGAAACCCTTAGAACTCCCATTGGCCTCCTACAGCTTTCTTGAAACATGGATATGATTGGTCTAGCTTTGATTCCAAGTTTCACCAATTTCAGGGCTGAGTCCTGACTTCAATAATTCAGATGGTATAAAATACAGTTTTTGAGTTTTGAGGCATAATGACCAAAAAAAAAACCCAGCTTTTCCAAGAGGATAAATGTATATAGCGACTCTAGCCCTGAGCTGGGGTCCAGCAATCCCAAGGCCCACAGATGAGAAAGCCCAGGAACGGACTCCGTTCTCCACAGGCAACTTGCTTACCTTCAGTGCAGATGTAGGAGGTATCTTTACTCCTTAGAAGCCATTTGGCCTACTTCTAATTAATACTTCACCTAATCTTCTAGTAATACCACTAATTGTTCACAAACCAGCAATTTAATCACACTCTGCTAACAGGCAAAGTTTTTTTTCCTCTTCACTTTTCTTGTGCTCTGACACAGTGCGAACTTAGGCAAGTATGTCCCAATTGCTTTGTTTCCATGTAATTTAACAGCAAGACATTATTTTCTCATAAGAGGTGCTTTGAATTTTTACTGCTAATGAATAAATTAACTAAAAAAGGTTAATCTGCCTACATGTTTATGAAACATTATGCAAATCGTTCTCCGAAAGGTTTAATGGTAATTGAAAGCAATTGAAAACCATGGTACATTTCCCCCAATTTTCATCTATTTTTTTAAAGCGTATAGATTACACAGATTTTTATATTTTACAGATGTGCATGTAGAGGGGAATCTGTGGGGCTCTGACATCATCTGTATGGTTTAAGTACATTAATAAACACATGCAGGGCCTCCATTTTTTATCAGGAATGGCACTAAATTTGGTAATTAATTTCAAAGCAAAGCTATAAAAATGAAAAGAATCTGTGTGATTAATATTATTACAGTGAACAGCAAAAGAAGTAATTATGTGTAGACACTCATTGTAAAACTTTGACAAAATGGTTTTGCATCGAGTTCAAATTGCATAGAGTTTATGACCTGCTATTCAGTTTGGAGGTATTTTACATGAATGACACAGGTGTTAAAGGCTGAAAAGACATGAATCACTAAGTATTTATATGAGTGTCACTTTGTAAGGATACTTTTGCCTAATAAAGGGCCTATTTTCCTTATCTCAACCTCCTCTCTCCTGCAGTGAAGGTGTGCTGTCTTACCTGCTGATAAGCTCATTTTTAGAAGGGAAAATGTCCATGCATGCATGTGTGTGTGTGTGTGTGTGTGTGTGTGTGTGCATGTGTGTATTATGAAGTAGCAGAGGACATATGTTTGGAATTACATATTGAAATCAAAAGAAGGTAACAATTTTCCTACATTTCCCTGAAATGCTACATGGCTGAGAATCTGAAGAAATAAATGACTGATAAATCTGATATGATTAAAAAACTGTGGTATATAGGGGAGCTTGGGTGGCACAGTTGGTTAAGCCTCTGAATTCAGCTCAGGTCATGATCTCACGGTTCGTGGGTTCGAGCCCCACGTCAGGCTCTGTGCTGACTGCTCAGAATCTGAAGCCTGCTTCGGATTCTATGTCTCCCTCTCTGTCCCTCCCCTGCTCGTGCTCTCTCTATCTCTATCTCAAAAATAAATATTAAAAATTAATTTTACAATGTGGTATGTAAAACTATGACCTCATAGTTTTTGTTCTCAAGGACACTTTTACATTCCCCCCCCCAAATTTTATTTAAACTCTAGTTAGTTAATATATAGTATAATATTTTCAGGAGTGGAATTTAGTGATTTATTGCTCACATACAATACCCAGCGCTCATCACAACAAGTGCCCTCCTTAGTATCCATCATCCATTTAGCCCAGCCCCCCACCCACCACCCCTCCATCAACCCTCACTTTGTTCTCTATCATAAAGAGTCTTTATGGTTTGTTTCCCTTTCCCTCCTTTCTCCCCCTTTCCATATGTTCATCCGTTTTATATCTTAAATCCCACATATGAGTGAAATTTTATGGTATTTGTCTTTTTCTGCCCAACTTAATGCACTTAGCATAATACATTCTAGCTCCATCCAGATTGTTGCAAATGGCAAGATTTCCTTTTGATGGCTAAGTAATATTCCATTGTTTATATTCCACATCTTCTTTATCCATTCATCATTGGTGGACATTGGCTATTGTTGATAATGCTGCTATAGACATCAGGGTACATGTACTCCTTCAAATCTGCATTTTTGTAGCCTTTGGGTAAATAACTAATAGTGCAATTGCTGGGTTGTAGGGTAGTTCTATTTTTGTTTTTTTTTTTTTGAGGAACCTCCATACTGTTCTTCAGAGTGGCTGCACCAGTTTGCATTCCCATCAACAGTACAAGAGGGTTCCCCTTTCTCTGCATCCTCGCCAACACCTGTTGTTTCCTGTGTTGTTAATTTTAGCCATTCTGACAGGCATGAGGTGGTATTTCATCATGGTTTTGGTTTGCATTTGTCTAATGAGTGACATTGAGCAGCTTTTCATGTGTCTGTTAGCTATCTGCATGGGTCCCTTCAACTTTCCCTCTTCCTGTACATCATCATTTCAGTGTAACTCTCTGGATAATATAGGGAAGTAACACAAATATGAAAATTTATGATGGAGTTCTTTGGCTGTTAGCGTTTCCTAAAATGCCGTTGACTTTTGCCTGAATTAATAAATTCAGGTTCAAAGAGAAAGCATATCTTCTCAGATGCCAGTCGTTGGCTGATAATCCTCCTACACCTCAGTCTTTGATGTAATATGCTTACTTCGCGCTTGCTTTGAATCTTGCTGAACTCCCACGCATTGTGGGCCCCCTAGAATTCTGTGCTTATGTGCCATTGGGAGTGCTCTATACTAATGGGCTGGCAAGGAAAGGTGGCCATGATTGTTACGTGTCTCTTCTGCTCAAGCACGTGCTGCCTTGTCCCATTGCACGTCAAATATAAAAGTAAGAATTTTAGGTGGTGACAGCAGAGCATTAAACTAAGCATGGAATCCTTCTTTTTTTCAGTTTATTTATTTTGAAAGAGAGAGAGTGCGCATGTGCAAAAGTAAGAGTGGGAGAGGTGCAGCAAGAGAGGGGAGAGAGAATCCCAAGCAGGTCCAGCTGATAGGGTGGAACCCAATGAGGAGCCTGACGTGGGGCTCGAAGTCACGAACTGTGAGACCATGACCAGAACCAAAACCTGAGTCCGATGGTTAATCAACTGAGCCGTCCACGCGCCCCCTTAATGGAACCCTTCTGAGTGCAGGATTCTGTGCCACTACTCAGGCCACACGCCCGTGAAGCCAGCCCTGAAAGTGGCAATAACAAACCCATTCATGTAAATATTGTCATGAAAGATAACTATATTTTCAAAAATGTGAGAAAAGGGACTTGTTTTTACTTTTGCAAATGATGTTAAAGATTAAAATCTTTAATATCTAGTTTAATAGAAGACAGCTGGATTCTCACATCTGCTTTTGTATTGATTGTGTTGCAATATATTGTTTGGTTGAGGTACTTGGCCTCACGCAAATCTATCTGGCCTCTCACAAATATGTAGTTGGAGAAAACAGAAGTACCTTCACAACCCTTCAATAAATTGTGGATGTTCTTGTTTGAAATTATACTAAAATTCAATAGCGGGTTGTTTCTTGTAAGTTAATTACAATATGTAATCTGATGTCATATTAATATTTTTACTCTTTTAGATTTTAATCCATTGGCTATCTTGCACTTTGAATAGATTTTTACTTATGCATGATTTTCTTTTAACCATGATGCATTCTTAGTTGAAAAACAATGGACCCTGGATTTTATTCAGATATTACAAATTTTGATGCATTTCATTGTACAATAAGACTCAGATAATATTTATTATCGCCATTGGTCTTATTATAAGCTGTCAAGCTCACAGTGACTGATACAATTTGTAATACAACTTGTAATAATTTCACTTAAAACTCAACTTTTACCATTGACAACAAATATACTACCAATTGTTTTCCTTGCAGTGACAGGATGACGCTTCATTTGTTTTTGAGAAAATATCTTCCTAAGACCTAAGTCTGAATGAGCATACTCTGTCAATCATTTTCAAATGAAAATTACATACCATGGAAGAAGGGGCTAGTTCAGCTGGAAATTCAAATTACACAAATATGCTGTCTTCAAACAGCCATCATGCCTGCGTATGCCATAGAAACGTCTAATCACACTTCCCATTTTGTCACACAGAATCTAAAAAAGGCATGGGTGGAAGGTTCAAAAGATAATGATAGTAACACGTTTTACTGTATTTTAAAGAGAAACTTGCTTTAATTTTTACGCTTTCTGTGTAGTGGAGAAGAATGCAATGGTTACTACTATAGGCTGTGTCACAGCCTTAATTTGTGGGAAGGTGCCAGCACTGGAATCCATTGTTTCCATGGCGCCAGCACAAATGTCAACACAGTGACAAAGACAGATAACATCTTCATACTTTTACAAAATTGTTTTTGACGTTGTGAATCCCATCAGTGGGTTTTGGGAACCCAGAAACACAGATTGGGAACAGCTTTTAAGGAAATTAATGCAGTAGATTTTTACTCTGCTACCTGGTTAGAAACATCTCTCTGGGTTGTCACCTCCTCCCTTGTGTACATCAGTTTTCTTCTCTGTGAAGTGGGGGTAACAGCCTTTGTTCTGATGGCAGCAGGTTTACTCTAAGGATCAGACAAAATCATCCCTCTAAAGGAATTTTGAAAGAATAATGGCTTCCATGTTTGCCTTTGTTTTATTAAAATCATTATTGGTTTCTTTTCATTATTATTAATAAAATCTATATTTGAGTATCTCTTATGGTCTATGCACAGTAGTAATCACTTTTTTATGTTTTATTTTTGAGAGAGAGAGAGAGAGAGAGAGAGAGAGAGAGAGAGAGAGATAGCAGGAGAGGGGCACAGAGAGAGAAACAGAATCTGAAGTAGGCTCCAGACTCTGAGCTGTCAGCACAGAGCCAGACATGGGGCTCGAACTCACAAACCGTGAGATCATGACTTGAGCCTATGTTGGATGCTTAACCAACTGAGCCACTCAGGCACCCCATTAGTAATCACTTTTATACCTATTGTGCCTTTACTGTTTACCAAAATCTCTAGCTTGTGGTCGTCACTACTGGGATTTGTACTGTGGGATCAGTACAAATGCTGAGGCCAATGCAGAAAAGAAGTTGGGTAAGAAGTGGCTTGACTAGAGAACTTAATTTACAGAATTTGCATTCCCAAAGTGACAGAAAAAATCCTTGAAAATGCATAAATAATAGTTACTAAATCACTCTTATGGTTAGACCACTGGGTAGTGTATATACTATATGTATATTCTGCCTGATAAGCATATGCAAATGCAGTTCTTCAAGAAGTTATTGCAAATAAAATATGTAGACATCTCATCTAGCACTTTATATGGAAGAGAACAAGGCAAAGTGGTACTGCACCAGGAAGCGTGGGTAAAAGAATTGTTTTGACTCAGCATTTCTCTAAGTTTTTGTTCATGTAATTTCTACGAGGAGACAAATCTGGAATTCATTTATTATCTAGTAGTTCGTCATATGCAACACAGGTCCCCCCCCACCACTTAGGTAAAGATACTCTCATTGCCTTGTGAGCAAATACTGGGTTTTAACACTTGCAACCCCACTGAAAAGTGTCAGATATGAGGAGATGAGTCATAGCAATCAGAGTATCCAACACGACACAAGTATAATCTCTGGAAGGTTGTAGCTCACCTGATTTAGGTTCAGGTTCCATCAGTGGCATTTGAGGGAGGCTTCTCCAAATGTAATACAGAGACTCTTGCTGTGGTCCGTTCCAGCAGAAATGGCTTCTCTCCCTGACACACAGCCTCACCTTCCACTCTCTACCTCACCTGGTATTTTATCATCACCAACTGAATCACTTATCACCAACTGAAATCGTTTGAAATATTTCATTGGATCTATAACTTCTTCAGCTGTGAGACATTTCACTATTTTGCATACACTAAACATTACCCATTATATTGCTGTCTTTAGGTGTTGAAGTAGTTACTTTCAAAACTCCAATTTGATATTTTATCATGTAAGTAAAATAAACATGTCTATCATTTTCTAAACAATAGCATTCTCTTTGTGCTATTATATCACATCATTTATCTCTCGAAAGAATGAAAATTTCACCCTTGTCTCTGGGATTTTTCTCTGAAGGCCTTAACACTGTTTTGATAATGGTGCTTTTTATTTTGTTTTATTTTAAATATTTTTGGGGGAGAGAGAGAGAGAGAGAGAGAGGGAGAGAGAGAGAGAGAGAGAGGGAGAGAGAGAGAGAGCATAAGCAGGCTAGGGGCAGAGGAAGAGAGAGAGAATCTTAAGTAGGCTCTGCACTTAGTGCAGATCCTGATGCAAGGCTCAATCTCACGACTGTGAGATCATGACCTGAGCCAAAATCAAGAGTCAGATGCTCAACTGAGTGAGCCACCCAGGTGCCCTGATAATGGTGCTTTTAAATCTTCTCAAAAGATGAAGGTTTTAAGACACCAACTAGGATTCATATTCCTTCTTTAAGTGGTCTTTGGTGATCCATGGATTGAAATGTCAAGAGGATGAGGTCCTTCAGTGCCATCAGGAGTACCAGCCAGCTTCACCCAGGCATAGGCAATGACAGTACATTACTATTGCCACTTTGCCTGCTGTAATTGAAAGAAGCCATCCTAATTTCATTTGAAAGCATGGGGAGAGAATGAGATATAGTCTTATTTATTTTTTAATGTGTGTAGCTTCTTTCTTCTCCCATTGAAATGTAAGTTCATTGAGGACAGGGCTCTATCTGTATTGTCTCTCCAAACATCTAGGTAGAGCATTGCTCAATCCATGCATCAAATACATGTGAGGTAAATGAATGATTAATAAAATCTCAACAAAAATATGAAAACCTTACAGGAATAGAGAAGTAGGGTATACTTGAGTAAACAAAGCTTTGTAATCAGAAGGTAAATTGTAGTTCCAGGGTCTGTAGGTAATTTCTTTCTTCGTTCCTTTGTGAGGACATGTCCTTCCTCGTCCCTTTGCATCTGGTACTAATTGCAACACTTAGCTCAGAATTCTTTTTGTGATGGCCTTTTTCCTGACTCTCAGAGTTTACACAATTGTGGCAAACCATCTGAAAAAAATAGATCTCTTTACATTTCCACATCTGGAGATTGCCTTCCTCCTCTTGTCCAGACCAATAGGCAAAACCGGGAAAAAAACACGTGCTGACAGACAAGGCACAGCGAGAGGGGGAATAAAGATCATTTATCCATTCTCTACAACCCCAAACAAAAAATGTGTTGTTCTTATTTCTATTGAAAGATTGTGATGTTTCAGAATTCAAAATTCTCCAAATTCTCAGCTAGCAGGTGTTAGTGCCATGCTGCCATTTGTTGTCGGCAGAAATGAGTCAGACGGAGCTGAAGTTTGGAAAGAAGACTTGATATTTACATTTGAGCTATCATCCGTGTGTCCTGTAGCACGTACAGTTCAAAGAGAGGCTGTATTTTCTCCTTCTAAACAGCCAGTAATGAAGAAGTGGGCTGATTTCAAAGTAAACTGGGTTGTAGGTAGGAAATTGAGGCAAAGAATGTTCAGCAATGGAACCGGGATGTGAAACAATTTGTGGATTTTATTATCTTGCACTTGATATTTAGCCAGCGTCCCCAAATTATTATTTATATGCACATGTTTAGCCTGTCAATATATTCCTACATGATTTGAGGAATTTGGCCATCATGATTAAAAATAATACTACCTTTATTTAATAGTTTATAGCACTTTTATTTTTCCAGTAATGCATTAGAAACAAAAAGAGAGGAGATGAAGTCAAACTACTATAAGAGGGAAACATGCAGAGAAATCTGAATAACCAAACCAAAGACGTTAGATGAATTCAAAATTATACAATGATTCTAACCTAATATGCAAAACAGATTATCAACCAGTAGAGTGTTCTGAAACCTTGAAAGTAAAGTAAAAGAACATGTTTCTTTTAAATGTTGAAACCCTAAAGCATGGTAAACAATGTCAGTAACCTCCAGAGAATAGATGTCACTGTTGTTCCTTTCAATGAATTGGATAGATGGCAATTTCATCAACTACTTCTGCTGGGTTCACTCCTGACAGCTAGGATTGTGATTTTAGTTCCAAACTGAGAGTCTTCAAATCATTCACTAGTTCATGTTCAATTCTGTATTTGGTTCAAAATAATCTATAAATCACATACCATCAGGTGTGTGTTTGTGAAACATGTCTTTTATTTTATTGCTTTTTCCAAACTTAATTCTGCCACACAAATATTTTGAAAAGCTTTTGTTGATTTTCCAACATGCCTTTGCAGTTCTTAAGTCACGGTGGTCTCAAAACCCAAACCATTCAAGTCTCTGGTTTTATTTTGACCCAACACATCAAACTTTACACAGTCTCACCATGTCAGACAATAGATTGGATTCATGTCTTGGGTCAAAATAAACTCCTTGAAATAATAGGAATTTGATTTAAACAAGAAAAATTACAATTTTCCATATCTTTTTTCTTTTAATTTATTTCACTAACTCATAAAGCCATGAACCAATTTGAATGTTTAGCTTCCCTTCTTGTTTGATTTCTTTCATGCCGAGTGATGCCCAAGGGAGCATTTCACCTGGTGCTATAATGGGAAACTTGGCAGATCTTAGTATATCACTGCAATGTTTTTCTCAATTATATACTTTTTTCATTGTAGGTTTTGGACATATTTCAGATGGTCTTGACCATTAACTTTCTGTAAATGAATATTTTTCACAAAGTTACTTTAAAAATATCCTTGTAGAACAATTTAATAGCCTCATGACAGACCCCATTATAAAGTAGACAAGATTTTCAGTTACTTAGTGTATAAAGATGTTATGGAGAGATGAAGCTGGTTGAAATACTTGATGTGGATATTCGAGTTAAAACAAACAAACTTTCCATTCTCTGTCTACTTTTGAGTCCCCTGTTGAATAAGTTTGAACAATGGAGTGATATATTTTTGAAAGACAGAAGGATGAGGCAATCTATATAAGGGAATGGTCAATGATTACTTGAATTCTCATGCCCAGTAGTGAATAATGATTAATATGCATTTTATTCCTGGTTATTTTACATATTGCAAGCCTTATCGTATCATTCTGATGTCCTAGTTCTGTATCTTTATTAGTTTACTCATTCATGCAACCACTATTTTGAGTATCAATTATGTACCAGGCAACATATAATTTTAAAAAGAGACGACAGACAATAAGTAAACAGGGTAATTAAAATAAGTTGTGACAACAGTGAAAAGAGAAATATGCACAGAATATAGAAGTCTCCAGGGAGAACAGTCTATCCAGACTTGGGAATAAAGAATGGTCCCCTGCAAGAAGAGACAGCTACACTAAATTTTAATGTCTGAGGGATTTTAGAACTAGTTGGTGTGAGCGTGGGGGATTTATAATCACAAGTAGGACCCTTTATGGCAAAATGAGCAGTGGATAAGTAGGATGGAAGACTATGATTCAACATATTTCCTTATGCTCTGAATGCTATCAGCTGTCTTCATAGACAGCAACTAATCCTACAAATTCTAAATGTTCTCCAGTTGTCATTGAATATGTGTGTAACAGAATAGAATTTGTTTTCACTTAAAACTCCCTGTGATATTTTCTGCCTTTTGAAAATAAAGTTTATTTATTTATTTTGACAGCGAGAGAGAAAGAGTGCATGCATGCCTGAGCAGGTTAGGGGCAGACAGGGAGGGAGGGAGAGGAAAGGAATCCCAGGCAGGCTCTGCATTATCAGTGTCAGGGTCCGGAACTCATGAACTAGGAGATCATGACCTGAGCCAAAATCTAGAGTAGGATGCTTCACCAACTGAGCCGCCCGGGAGCCTCTGACATTTTCTGCCTTTTGACATGGGAGGATGTGGGAAATTTCTTTCACTGGGAAATAATTTTATATTATTTTGTACAAAGAGACTGGTGAACAGTCGAAAGAAAAGGCTCATTCTTCAGCACTGTTATTAGAATTTAAAAAATGAGTTTTATTCAAATAATAGTGGAAAGGTAAAGGTGGAGTAGCCTAAGCAATAGTAAGCTAAGTAGCTGAGCAAAATGAGGGAAGGAAGAGTGGGGGGGGTACAGGAGTTTTAAAGAGAAGAAGCCACACACAATTTAGAGACGTGGCCAAAGCCATTTCAGATTCAAGATAGCTATTATTTAATTTTAATTTGGGTTTTGTGATCACATACCTTGATATGACTGCAAACCTTGAGCAGGGCTGCTCAACACACAAATACTTTATTTTTGAGGAACATCAAAGAGTAGGGCTGAGTTGCCCAAATGGCTTGGTGTAGAGTAGAGCAGAGAGAAAGTCAAGAAAACAGCGGATCACATGGTATTTTGTGAAGGACACGGGGTGTGACAAAGGATATGGGTTAAAATACCCGAGTCAGTTGACAAAAGTCAGGGGTAGGATGAGCTCAGCTGACGTCTGGCTGAAAATGTCTTTTGAAGAAATATAATGCAACGTTTCTACACATCTAAAACAACATAATAGAGTCAGATTTTAATTGCGCTAATGAAGGGGAGAAACAACAGTGGTCTCAATCTGTTAATATCTATTACAGAATTAAAAAAATATTTAGCTTTAAATGTATTTCTCAACTGATTGAACTTTTTGGTAGCATTTTGCTAGGGCTTATATTAAAATGTTTTCATTTCCTGAGCACAGTATGTCTGGGCAACAGGAAAAGAAGGTGAAAGTCTTTTATGAACAGTATATTATCTTAATGCGCATATCTGAAAATTCACTGCAGTTTGAATACTCTTATTTTATTCTTATAGATTCAAACGGTTAACTTTGCTTACATGAAAAAAAAATCTTTGATCAGTGATCTCATGCATGTGCTGAAAGCAGCTGAATATATATTTTGATTCCCCAGCTATTGGATAAGAGTTAATGTTCCCTATATAGTTCTTGTGATTGTATTCTACAGTTATAAAAATAAACAACTATAACTATAAACTTTAACTTACTAATGTCTTCAAGAATACTCAATTTCTAAACACAGTTTGTTATTTTCTTGCACATTCCTTCCCATTTGCAATTCTTATAGAGTTCTAGAAATAGGAACCAATAGTTGTGGTCGATGACCTTAGAAGATGGATGGTCAGCTAAGGACCTTGTAGGAACTTTGTTTTGTCTTCTCACTGATGCCACCAGCTGTTTGGGCTCCTCAAAACTGAACAGAATCAAATAACCCATTTACTTTGTATCCTTCATTTTGCCAACTCTGTGCATTTCATTTTGTTTGGTCAGTAAGAACACTCGGGTTTTTTTCAGTGTAGTTAGTCTTTTACTCTATTATTTTTTAATTTTAATTTTCTCACGTTTAGCATGAACATTAGACCAGTGGGTTTCTGGGATGGTGTTGAAAGGTTTAAACAAAACCAAAATTGGTTTTCACTTAATGCCAAAAATAAACTTGTGAAGCGATTTTATTATGAGATTTTATAGCTCTTCAATATTCACTCTTACGAAACTGAAATTATGGATCAAAGCTAAATGGCCAGTGTCTTTTTAATTTTAAAAGCATGCTATAAAAGCAACTGACCTCTAGTCCATACAGTTTGCGTGTGATCATGTCATTGCGAAGATACTACTTGTTGTACCAATTGCCCGTAGATGGATTTTCGTAGGAGGAATGTCTCCAGACTCATAGCCCCAGTGTCATCCACATGCAAATGGAAGTCTTGAAGAACTACTCTTGCATGACAGTTCATTCAGCTTGCTTCTCTTAGAACTCTTTCCTTGGTTCCGATTTGGTTGCTCTAGAGGAAAACTGTTTATTATGGCAGATAAAAAGTTGAAAGGACAAAGTAGAAGATGGCTCTAAATAGACTAGTATGCTGTCAAATTATTCTGGGTTCATGTCTTTCCTAAGGGCTTCTGAAAAACTTCGAAGTCCTGAATAACTGCCGCTAGTTCAGCTTTCAATTATATTTAATTGAAAAATGGAGTGGAGGAATAAAAAGCAAAACTGATGAGATTTCTATGGTCAAAGAATGTTAACTCATTTGATTTTCCTGAAATTCTAGGCACAAAGCAATCCTGCACACATTGCTAGATGTTGCCTGTGGCTTATATTAGAAATGTCACTTGGCTGAAGCCCTTTGAGGGCGTTACATATGTGTACAATATAACATTCCTCTAGGGGAGAGGATTTCATTGTATGATCTACAGCCCAAGGACTCCTGCACTGAACTTGAAAAATATTGGTTTGTCAAAGTGGCTGTTGTGCTCTGCAAGTGTGTGTGATCCAAATTTTATTTTCTCTGAATTCTTCTCTTTAGATGGATATTATTCTCATGCTTTCATCGTGGTGCTTATTGAGAGAGTAACATGTCTGTAATTTAAATGAAAAATAAGAGATTTAATTGGAAAGGAAAAGCAGGTCTGAAAATCATTCACTGACCCCTCCTGATTCAAGCTATGAGGCACAAGAAAAATTTGAAAACACGGTTGTGAATGTCAGATTCCAAAGGCTTCTTTCTTCCCTTGCTTTAAACTGCTTATTCAACTTCTCACTGATCCAACATCTATTGATCGAAATACATTCTACCTACCACAACTTCTAAGTTCAATGAGAAGTCAGAGGAGTGTAAAACATTGTCCTGTTCACCAAGAAATTTCAAAGCTAGTGTATGTAAAGAACTAACCAGAGTACAAAACCATAAATGATGAGAATTATGTAAGTGGTATTAGTGCTACATGTGTGTGAACACGTTTGCAGATGTATATGCACAATGTACTTATTAGTGCATGATCTTTTCGTCCTTCTACAAAATGAGGTAGGTATACAGCTATACAATTAAATGAACATTTCGTATTATGCACACAATTATCAGTAATAATGGGGTCATAGATTCAGCTATTGGGTCTCCCTACCAAAGTAGAGTAAGTGTGAATTTCTTCTGTTTTTAAAGCAATCTCATGTATTTTCTTACACCTTATATTTGGTTCTACTGCTCAAGGTAGAACCAAGAATATCTATATCCTTCCTGCTTTTTGAACTCTTTACTTCATCTGTTTTTTGCCACATGCATCAAGGAATTCTGTTATTCTGGAATCACGTAGTGTAAATATTCCCCATGATGGACCAGTGTGAGACCTCTGGATTCCTGCAGTCCCTATCTCCAGTCCTCGGGGCTACAAAGCAGCAACGTGCAAATCTTCAGAAGAGAATCGGTTCTGGAGAAAGACAATCCATTCTGATTGTTGGGGAAGTTATCATTGTTTATCTGGGACATCCTTACATTGTGGAGTGAAAGCAGGAAGAAAATTGAAATGAGACAATCAAGGTATAGTTTGTCCAGGTGAGCCCTGGATTCTAAGAGGAATCCACCCTCCACTGTGTGAGAAGGAGCCACCACCTGGTTCTCGTTCCCTCTGTGAGTTCATTTATTTGCTGACAGTGCTAATTAGAAGTTATCAACTTGGCAAACATATTGCCAGTCCATACGAGTTGATGTCATAAAAATGCACACATCAGATTGCAGTGACAGACTGTAGACTCCTTGAGATTAGTTAACGAAAAAGGTATACATTTTCGTTGCTATTACCATACTTTTCATACTTTTGTATCAATACCACCTCTAGTATATCTCCCTTTAAGGCACTGAGCCACTTAAGCACTACTTGCTTCAATAGTAAAAAGATGAGTGATGCTAAATGAGGACATGATTTAAAAAAAAGATTCATGGTGGAGGAATGATTAGCAAGTATATGAAATACGGTCATCAGCTACCACAAGGTCAGGTTGTAATTTCGCAGGAAAGCAGAATGGCATAAGCAGAATCACCAGAGTGAAAATTGTGAATTATATTCAGAAAAGGTCAACTTGTTCAGAGCATAGAATTTGTGTGGAGAAGTAGTGGCACAAAATGACAAATCTAGTCCCAGAATCTCACCTCCTAGAGCCTACCCATACCTCTTTCTAGATACTAGAGAGATCAGCCTATATCCCTTGAAAAATCAGCACATGTATGCACTTTACCGAATCTTTATTGGTGAACAAACCAAGCTTGATGCCTACTCTCATGAATCTCCATTCTAATGTGTTGGGTTTGGGGTGGAGAAGAGGCCCAGGAAATGATAGACAGATAGATAGACAGATAGATAGATGATAGAGATGGAGAGATAGATAAAAGATATGAAGGATAATATCTCTCAAGCCCATTTATGCCGGATATGAGAATATTATAGTTCCTGTTTTCACTTTATTGGCAACCCTGGATCTGAGCATGATAAATGGGAGTGGTTTGGAGAGTGTTTTGTGATTAGAGAAGTTAACTTAATGAGTTGGAGTCAACAGGAAGTGTGATCTGCTGATCTGAATCTCAACTGAGGAAAGAACAGTGTGGAAATAAGAGAAGCCCAGAGGGAGAGACTGCTCTTTTGATAATGTATTGAATGTCTAGTATGTGCCACATATTTGGGTGGGGGGGGGGTAGCAGTGATATGAGCAGAAAATAAAATCCAGCCTCTTGCAGTTTATTCTCTGGGCATGGGGTATATGGGATGATAAATTTAAAAAAAAATGACCCATTAATGAAGCACAGAAGTAAAATACGGAATATGTTTGTTGTAGGTAGGTACTCTGAAGAAGAATGAAGCAGAGAAGGGGGTGCTAAGAGGTGACATTTAAACAAGGTCTGAAGATGTAGCCACGTGGGTATTCTGGGTGAGAAATTTAGAGCAGGGGGAAAAAAAGACGGAAATGTGCACAGCTCCTCATGCCTGGCATGTTCAAGAAACAAAAAGATCTGTGAGGCTGGAGGGGTGTGAGAAATTGAGAGCTAGGGGACCGTGAGATCAGAGCGAACCAGAAAGCCAGATTGTAGTGAATGTTGGAGTAAAATGTACCTAACAAGTAGTTGTCTCATCAGCCTATTTATACTGGAGGTAAATTATTTTCTACTAAGCAATGGTTTCTTGGTGGTGCCTGAGGTAGCCTCATTGCCTTGCTAGTGACTGGATTAGAAAACTTAGAGGTAAACTAAGGGGCGGTGAAATCAGTTAAGAGGTGAGCTGAGGGGCCCAGGGACAGACACGGGGCAGTGTCTAGGGCTTGTTCTATAGAATTTTCCTGGCTGTATTAAAGGTATCACATAAATGTTAAAAGGAGATTTATAGAAAATCCAGTCTTGTCTTCCAAGCAACTACAGAGTGTTGTGATCTTAATATTGACGTGGGGCTTTTACTGTGAAAACGACCCACTCTTATCATGTGCTTCACCAAGCATGGGGCCCTATGTGACTCATTTTGGTGAAGATTCAGGGATGAATGTGGAGATGGCTAAAACAAGAGACTTTGGTTATAAGTACAAACGGTAGTTTTTGAACCCTGGTTTTCAACCCAGAGATTATTTTGAACCCTACCCTTTGATCCATTGACCATCTGCTCAGTTTGCCGTAGATACCAAATTCCCCTAATTTACCAAGAGAGAACCTCCTGGCTCCTACGATGTCTGGAGGGCCATGTAGAGCACATAATAAACACTATCCGGACATTGATCAATGCTCCATGCTGATAGTGCAGAATCTGTTTGGGATTCTCTCTCTCTCTCTCTCTCTCTCTCTCTCTTTCTCCCTCTGAAAATAAATAAATAAACATTATTTTAAAAAAAGAAATAAGCATATTTAAAAAAGAAATAAGGATAAGTAATTTATTTAAAAAAATATATGGGAGGGGCACCTGGGTGGCTCAGTCAGTTGGGCGTCTGACTCTGGCTTAGGTCATGATCTCGCGTTTTGTGAGTTCCAGCCCCACATCGGGCTCTGTGCTGACAGCTCGGAGCCTGGAGCCCGCTTTGGATTCTGTGTCTCCCTCTCTCTCTCTGCCCCTCCCCCACTTGTGCTCTGCCTCTGTCTCCAAAAAAAATGAATAAATGTAAAAAAAATAAAAAAATTAAAAATAAAAAAACTATATGGGAAAGCTGAAATATGGGAATTCATAATGATAGAATCTGAAGAATATTTAATATTTAATTTTTAGTCTAATGACCAAATGACTTGTTAAGCTAATTGGATTCATACTAACTGTATTAAGCTAATAAAATGCAAAGTACTCTATACCAATATCTTTTTCAATAAGAATTTTTGTTTTATTATATGTGAAACTAAGTGGAAGATTCTACGTATCCCTGTATGGTGTGGCGGAAAAAAAATTCCTAAATGACAGGAATTCTGATCTCTGGGTTTGGTGATTTTGGTCACTAACTTGTGTGGTTTTGGGAAAACACTCACATATCTGAGCCTGTTTCCTCATCTATAAAACAGATTTTCTTACCGAGGGTTTACATTGGATCTGTGTTATTCTGGACATTTTATACGTGTTATCTCATTTAACCTTCCCAATACCCATTATGTAAAACTGCCTCCTGATGAGAAGGGTGAATTAAATTATTATGCTTTCCAGGTCTGTCCTAGCTCTTAAAGTCCAATTTATTCAAATCAGTTCATTTTTTTCCCCAAGGAATGGGAAAAGAAGCACCATGCTCTAGACCGTGGTGGTAGGTGAGCAGGCGAGGACTCTGATGTCATTTTACCACCTGCCTTAGCATCTTCATAGCTGCACGAATAGTGAGCTGAAGGTTTAATGCGTAGTCTAGATTTCTTAACCTCTGGCTACAGAGTGGAGTAGTAGTATGTGAAATCTGACTTCTTCCTGGAATGATAGAATCACTGGGGGAATGTGAGTTAATTAGAATATCTCTACAAAACCCTGGACAATAGCCCATTAAATGTCACAACTTCAACAAACATAGACTGTATGGAAAATGCTATTTTGGGGAGCTGTGTTCACATTATCTTATTATAGGACAACTTATAACTCCTGTCACCACCACAACCCTACCAGATAATTGTCACTGCTGGTCGTGAGGGGCCAGAAATATTTACTACAGCAGTACTAGGCCATTGCTCATGTGTTCCTTTTTCCTTGTGCATGAAGCCATGGACTAGATGATTCTCAGAAAATGCTACTCATGACACAAGAAGTTCCATACCCAAAATTATTTTTGTGAACGTATCTTTTCCTTACCAACAATTATGGCCTTTGTTTTCAATATGAAATGTTTTTCAGGTAGGTTCACTATAAGGAAAACAACTGTTATTGTTGTCTATCAGGAAATGTTCATGTGTCTCTAAAAGGGGGTCTGGAACAAAAGAAATATTAAGTAGATATAAATAGGATAATTTGTTTAAGTATAAAGGGAGAAGGGAAAACAAATTCTAATTTAATAAAGGTTTGAATCCCAGCATGCTTTCTTTCTGTTACCAGTAATTATTGCCTAACTTGATAAGCCAGCAAGTAGTTATTGGAAAACGTTTGTGAAAATATAGTATCACTTTACCACTATTGGCCTATAACTGCCTGCATGGATAGTCATTGCTCTTTATCATTGATATTGCTATGTCTCTGCTCTGATGAGGAAAGACACAATTGTGGGTACCAAATTCTGAGAATAGAGCAGCTCAATTATCATTTGGACTAATTCGAATCCCACGGGATCACACCACATTTAAATGATTGATATTGATTCGAGGAATAGACCTCAAATGAGCTGGTATGGCAGACACAACATTAATCTCTGTTGAAATGTGAATGAAATCATGATGAGGGAAGCTGGCTGAAGATTTGCCTAATAAGAACAAGGTCACCAAGATCTATGATGATTTTTAATATTTTCTCTAATAATTAACAACAGGAGTTTATATGTCAGGAGAGCTGAATAACAGAAGCATTTAGGGAAACATGTTGCCCAGAATAGATCTAGGAAAAGCCAAAGGCGGGTGTTCAGTATTAGAAGAGTGTCTGGAAGAAGTCTGAAGTACCTGGATGACCTGAAGGAAATACATAAAAACCTTCAGAGAAGATATGTCATTAAAGAAGTTTCTCACTTGTTTCAAGGTATTGTATTTTGCATAACTACTATGTATGTACTATGTATGCATTTTTATCTGACAAAATAGTGCTTGGGAAACTATAGCTATGGCAAGAATAAAACTATTGAAGTTTCAACTAGTTTTTAAAGACAAGAGGGGTAAATTAAAATCAGGAAAGAAAAGGAATAAAAATTGCGGGAAACAATAACAGGAAGATTAGAACAATTATTCAGGAGATTCCCTATACATTCTTGTAATAGAGCCCCTTAAATCAGAGGGTGGTAGAAAGCAAGTATTGTCATCTTATGCTGGACACATTTTGCTTTGTATTAGGGCAAAGACTACTGAAATTTTGGGCATCCAAGCTTTTTATATCTAACGTTATGCGTTTTGAGTAGTAGAAAGTGAGTAGTATCTGGCAAATGATAACAATTCAGCCTTGTGTTGCCACCAGGGGGCGAACTTCATATTGCACCAATGGAGATCACGGAAGTGCTTTCCTAGTTGGCTGAGTTATTACACTTTAATATAGGTACCACAAGGTGAATCTTTGTTGATAATAAGGATAGGGTACAGCTTTTTAGTTATTAAAAACTTTGACTTTCCTGCAGGAAATCATGAGTAGGTCCACGAGAGACAGTAAATGTATATTTATAACAATAACAGTTAACAGATCTAGTATTCATCTTTGGTCAGTTTTGATCAAGTCAATGATAATACCAGTATTTAAATATCAGAGTTATTCTAAAAGTAGTGAATGCTTTCCATCAGACCGTACCTAAACTTTGACTCTCAAGTTGGTGTTATTAATGGTGGCTCAACTTTAGGAGTTTATAAAAAAATATAACTTATTCTCCAAAGGTGAACACTATCAAAAGTTATTAGCATGGCTCAGTCAGTAGAGCATGCAAGTCTTGATCTCAAGGTTGTAAGTTTGAGCCCCAAATTGGGTGTAGAGATTACGTAAAAATAAAATCTTAAAAAAAAAAAGTTAATAGCATGAATAGTATTTCCTGTGACTCAGATTCATCACTGATTGATTCTTAATCAGAAATGGAAGCTTTTGGACCCAGCAATGGTACCCATGTCCTAGAATTTAAGCTGGGCATGATTCAAAACTGAGCTTCTCATGGCATGTGCTAGAAACAATTAAAAATGCCAAAATACTATGAAGGGTTTCCAGGTCAGTGTTGCTGAGGCTTATAAATTAAGCCTATTTATAAAATCCAAATAGAGCAAAATGAGTTGCTTCAAATTAATTACTATGAATATTCGGGACAGGGTATAAAGACAAGACCTGCATGAACTCCTTGGAATAGACAGATGATTATATCGGCTTATAATTTTTTTTTTTTTTTTTGGTCAAAGAAAAGAGGTGTATTCTGAGCCCTTAAGAGCTCATCTTGAGAGTAGAAAAGACCTCTGATTACTAATAAAATTCAAGAGACACTGTATTTTCTTGATTATCACAGCTTAAATTTAATTATTACTCTTTACTTTGATAAGGCAATTTTATGATAATTGGCTTGCCTTCAAATCTGCTACTCTACTAAGCCCAGGAGTTTGCCAAAGAAAATTAAATCAGTGTGGTCTCTATTTACCACCTTGTCAATCCGTATAAGCAATAGCATTTCTATTAAAAAATCTCAAATCATTTAACTTTTAAATTAATTAATATTCTTTTTTTTTATTTTAGAAAGATAAATATAATGCAAGCAATGGAGTAGGGGCAGAGGGAGGAGATAGAATGTCTTAAACAGGCTGCATACTCAGTGTGGATCCCAACATGTGGCTCAATCTCACAACACTGGGACCATGACCTGAGCTGAAATCAAGAGTCAGCCACTCACCTGACTGAGCCACCCAGGGACCCCAAGGAATTAATATTTTAAACTCCTTGTCCAATCCAAGATCTCCTGAATGAAAGAAGAGTCTAACAAATTGTGCTTCTCATTTAAACATAAAAAGTCTTTGGATAAAACAACCCAATTAAAAAAAAAGAGCAAAGTATCTGTACAGACACCTCACCAAAGATACAAAAGGCAAATAAGAATATGGAAATATACTGTCATATGCCATTGGGAATTTCAAATTAAAACAACGAGACACCAATAAACACCATTGGAATGGTGAAAATTCAAAGCACTGACAATGTCAGTTACTGGTGACGATATGGAGCCAGAGGAAGTCTTATTCACTACCAGTGGGGATGCAAAATGGTATAGCCTCTTTGTAAGATAGTTTGGCTTTTTTTTTTTTTTTTACAAAATGAAACATAATCTTACATGCAATGCAGTAATCATGCTCATTGGTATTTACTCAAATGAGTGAAGATGTGTGTCTCCACCAAAACCTGCACACAGATGTTCATAGCAGCTTTATTCATAAGTGTCAAAACTTTTAAGTAACCAAGAGGCCCACTGCTAGGTGAATGGATAAATAGCGATACATCTAGATGATGAATTATTATTCACCACTAAAAAAGAATGAAACTATCAAGCCATGAAAATACATAGAAGAACCTTAAATGCATATTGCTAGGTGAAAACAACCAGTATGAAAAGGCTAGGTATGGTGTCAATACAACTATGAGATTCTGGAAATGGCAAAACTATGGAGACAGTAAAAAGATCAGTGGTTTCCATGGACTGGGTGGGAGAGAGGGAGAGAGAGAACAGAGAATTTTTTAGAGGGGTAAAGCTGTTTTGTATAATGGTAGTTTCATGTCCTTACATATTTGCCACTACTCAGAAACTATGCAACACAAAGAGTGACTCAAATGTAAACGGTGGACATTGGTTGATAATGATGATGTTGGTTCATGGATATTAACAAACGCACAGCTCTGGTGTGGGCTGTCAGGTGGGTAATATACAGAAGGGAGATTTCTTGTCTACTGCCCCCTCTGATATATGGAAGTTGGAGGAGGTGATATTTCAAGTGATCAAAATCCAAACTCAGAGAATCTGGGTTCAAGCCCCAGCTGTGTAATCTGCTACCTAGAGGCTATTGTGTAAGAAATATAGCTTCTTCAGTCTACAAATCTGTAGGACCCTGAGACTGCTGTGAAGGTTAATGGAGTAATATATTTGAAATACTTCTTGGTACATGTCTCCCAAAATGTCTAGTCTTATTATAATTGAATAGATGAATAAATAAATAAATAAACTGGCATAATATATTCTTTCTATATATTTTGTATCTTCCCCCCCACACACACACACGTACACGCACCCATACACCCCTTCCATTTCAAATGTTGATTGATGGCAGATGAACTCACCTTTTCCATGTTTAGGCCAAATCTCTCATATTTCTTATAGGCAGATGGTTCATATGTGTAAGCAAGTTAATTAAAAACATTTATCTGCATGCAGGGTTCGGATATAGTCCACGCAGTGTCAAACCATATTGCTAAACAAAGACTCCTGCTATATAGTAGGGGCACCTGAGTGGCTCAGTAGATTGAGCGTCTGCATCTTGATTTTTGGCTCAGGTCTTATGGTTTGTGAGTGCCAGCCCCGTGTCGGGCTTTGCACTGTCAGTGTGGAGCCTCTTGGGATTCTCTCTCTCCCTCCCTCCCTGTCCTTCCCTGCTCACTCTCTCTCTCTCTGTCTCCTTCAAAAAATAAATAAACTTAAAAAAAATAAAACAAAAGACCCCTGCTTTAGGACATTAGCATTTTCTTTTATTTTTTACTAAAAATCATTTCATTTTTATAAATAAATTCATGTGCCACGCATCCACTCATTTAAAGTGTAAAATTTGAGGGGCATGTGGGTGGCTCACTTGGCTAAGCATCCAAATTTGACTCAGGTCATGATCTCACAGCTTGTGGGTTTGAGCCCTGCATCGGGCTCTGTGCTGACAGCTCAGAGCCTGGAGTCTGCTCCAGATTCTGTGTCTTCTCTGTCTCTCTGCCCCTCCCCCACTTATGCTCGCTCTCTCTCTCTCTCTCTCTCTCTCTCTCTCTCTCTCTCTCAAAGATAAGTAAACATTAAAAAGAATTTAAAGTGTAAAATTTGATTGATTTTGGTATATTCAGAGACTTGTACAAATATCACCATAATCCATTTTAGAACAATCTCATTCACTCCTTTTCCCTCCAACTCCCCCACAGCTTAAAGCAAACTCTAGTGACTGTGTCTATATATTTTCCTCCCATGGACATTTCATGTAGATGAAATCAGAAAACATGTAGTCTTTTGTGATTGGGTCCTTCAGCATAATATCTTCAAGATTCATCATGTTTCAGCATGTACCAGTACTTCGATCCTTTTCTATCACTTGAATAATATCTCATTTAAAAATATTTATTTATTTTGAGAGCATGAGTGGGGGAAGAGCTGAAAGAATGAAAGAGAGAGAGAGAGAGAGAGAGAGAGAGAGAGAGAGAGAGAGAGAGAATCCCAAGCAGGCTCCACGCTTAGCACAGAACCAGACATGAGACTTGATCTCACAAACCTGTGAGATCATGACCTGAGCCAAAATCAAGAGTCAGATGCTTACCCAACTGAATCACCCAGACACCCCCTACAGATACTTCACATTTCATTACTGTTTATTACTGGGTTGATGAATCCATTGGGCATTTGAGTTGTTTCCAGTTTTGTGTTTTATGAATAATACTCCTATGGACATTCATGTACAAGTATTTGTGCAGACAGATATTTGTATTTCTTTTGGGTAGATACCAAGGAGTAGATTAATACCTACTTCTCAATCAGATGGTAACGCTATGTTAAACCATTTGAGGAGCCACCATACTGTTTTTAAAAGTGGTTGCACCATTTTACATTCCCACCAACAATGTATGAGCATTTCAATGTCTCCTTTTTTTTTGCCAACACTTGTTATTATCTCTTATCATAGCCATCCTAGTAGATGTAAAGCGGTATCTCTTTATGGTTTTGATCTACATTCTCCTGGTGAGTAATGTTGTTTAGCATGTTTTCATGTGCTTATTGGATTAACTCATTGATCTACTTAGTATATATTTCTGAAAGTGGTATTTGAAATTATATCTACATTTAAATAACTGTTTGAAGTAGATACAGTAGGTTACATAATGCATAAATGGATATATGTATTATATGTAAAATAGACGCGTATTCTATACATAAAATATGCAATAACATAGTAATATACTATATGTAAATATATGAAATCTCTTGGTTCATCCTTTCATGTTACACTTATCTAATCTGATGCCACAATAGCTTTGCTCCTCCCATCAAGCCTGCAAAATACAGAGACATCATTATTATTCCCATTTTATTGATGATAATAATCATGCAGCTATTCTGTTAGACCTAAACTGCTTAAGTAGAATTATTGGTAAGTGGTTTCCATGTAGCCTGGGTGTAATGCAGTGAAAAGAGAGATGTGGGTCTCCCTGGAAGGACTAAGAAGGCAAGTTCTCCAAATCAGGAAGGAGAGGATTTATATCTGAGCAGGACCCTTGTGGTATCAGATTACATAAGTGGAAACATGAAAGAAAGACCCAAGAGATTTTATTATTTTTTATTATTCTGATTATCATGTACTTAACATGCGTAATATATAGATATAGGTTACATGTTCTATATGATATATTCACATACAGTGTGCTATTTATCATTTTATATACATTATGTATATAATGTGCTTATATTTTTATGGACCATACATATATTATTTTATATAATGGACTGTCCAATTGCTAGAAATCCTGTCTCAAAATTAGTCAAAACAGAGATGTTAAGTGACCTGTCTACCTACCAAAAATCATCCCCATAAGCTAATGATCCATATTCATACTGAGCACGTGACCATGGAAGACATAGCCAGTTTCCTCCTATTATCTAGTCTCTTTTTCCATAGTAATAGAGGCTTAAATATTATTTTTCTTCCTTCTTTGCAGTTTGTTATGGCCTCCATTTTTTTAGTCAATGGAAGTGAGTGGAATTGCTTGAAACTTTAGGTCTTATTCTCAAAAAAGAAGTATACTTTTCACTCCCTGTTTCCTTGCCTTCTGCTGACTGCATTGCAATTACAAAGGTGGAACCTTTGTACCTGGAGCAGTAATTTTAGCCCAAGAGTTAGTGACATTTTGTGACACACGGAGAAGCAAGATAAAAAGACCCTGCATCCCCCAAACCTTGAAGGTGCCCTATCAGTCCTGAAATGCTTAGTTCATATTCTGTTATTTTGGGTCTCTCTGTTGGAGCAGCTGAAAGTGTATTCAGCGAGACTTTGTTTGGCAACCCTTCAATATGCAAAAGCTGCTGGATTGTTTGTCCCAAGTGTGTTCTCTTCTAGACATTTTCCTCCAGTTCCTTCAACTGGATTTCATACACTTGTCATAGACATCTCACCTTCCAGGAGCCCTGCTTTATCAATGGTTCTCTGAAATGTTGTTTCTTAGAATGGAAAAGACCCCTCTACCTGCGAACTGAGAAGCATAGAGCAGACTGATTCCTCTCAAGATAAGAAGGCAGTTCAGCTATGAATTAGCTTCTCTAACAACCTCATTTATTTATTCAGTCAGTAATTAGGCTGAGATTATATTGACAGATAGGCTACGGGCAGATGGCTGGAGTAACCGAAGGTGAATATGCTCTGAATTCTTCTTGAATTTGCAGTGAAGAAACGGGATATCTTCATAACCTGTTGCTCAGGCAGAACTGCCCCATACTCTAGCAGTGAAATTAAAACATAACAGACTTCGCATGCATTGCATGCCTGTAAAATTTCATTGTGTTGTTTGTTTACATAGATCTAACCTGTGGAGTTAAGCCCAGGGTTTGGATTAGAGGCTCAGACATGTCCTGGGAAGAGATATGTACTTTTATTGCTCTCAGATATTTCTGGAACTCGGAACGACTCTACCGAAATGCATTGCCAGGCCTTGAGCAGAGGGGTGAGAAGGGGAAGACGCAGTCACTCTTGCTTTTACTTCTCCATTCCTGCAATCATTCGAGCATTTCCTTCCCGGATTTATGGCTTTGGACCTCAGGCGCCATGCTCACTCGTATTTAATATTCTTGGTCCATACATGGCTTCTCTTTCTGCCATCGTTCCAGAGGACTGGGTGCAGGCAAGGACCCTAGGAGTGTAGGGTTATTTCCCTCCATCCACTTACCATTCTACTCAGCCTAATTTTAGATTCTTTTCAACTTCCCCCCTTGTTTGCCTGTACTTTCTCCTTGAAAGGCCCTCTGCCAATAGTGTCAAATAATGTTATTTCCAATACATCATTCCCTTTCATTCCTTTATGGGGGAACTAGGGCGAGAGGTGGTTAACAACTGTTAGGTTTCAGCCATTGAAACCGAAGAAAGCAATTGCGAGGCTGCTGTGAAGGGGCTTTCACCAGGAGTATGTGTGCAGTTCTGAGCAGCAGCAAGCTTCTTTAGCTTTTAATTACCCCACACAAAGAGCAGTGTTTGCTCCTCATGCACATGGGATTTACCCGCCTACTTTTCATTAGTGTTAATGGGGGTCTCTGTGTATAAATCCTCTTCCCTTCCCCCACTGTCAGTGTGGAAGAGATGCCAAGAGAGCGTTCTGCATTTTCACTCACTGATTGGTTTCAGATGGAACACAAAAGCGAGTCTCTGAGCATGAGCACACGCATCATCCGCACACCACACTCCAGGCTTTGTTAACACTCATGGGGCTTCTTGTCTCATTTGCCGTCTCAGGAGTGGCCACAAACAATCTTTCTGCTGGGCCCCCCTTCACCCCCTCCCACACCATTGAAAGTCACTTTCAGTTTTCCTCCCATCAACCGGACTTACTCTAGTTTCCTCGATGTAAGTCGATCAATGTAAAGACCACAAGCCAAAACTGCACACAAATACAAATTTCTTCTTCCTTAGTTCCCACGAACACTCTTTAAATTTCCTTCTTGTCCTTCAGGTGCCCAACTCCATTTGGATGTCCCATCTCACAGAAAGCTATTCATTGAAGAGTGATGTCATCTTGCTGGGGCATTTGTCTCTCCAGATCTATCCTTGTGTTTTTCAGGATCCTCCATATTTATATCTTAATTAATTTCAGGATTCCTGGAATCTCCAAACTTTCACCCAAATATTTGGCTCTCAGCTTGTCAGAATATTATTCATTAGCAAGTAGGAGCTGGCCAAGCTTCCATTAGCTACATACAAAACTCTTTTGTTATTCATATTGCCCTTAAATCATATACTCTACGTACAATGCCTTTTCTTTCTTTAGTTTTATTGGTGGGCTTAAACCTCGGTATACTTATTGACCAATTTTTTCCAGCTACCCTGGGCATTGTGCAGTGAGAAGAGGCATATGGGTTTCCCTGGTGGCACCAAGGACAAATCAGAACAGAGAGGGTCATCCCAAATTAGGGCACAGACCCCAGATTTTTTTCAGCTGTTGACTGTAAGTGATTGCAGAGTTTTCCATCCCATCTTTAGGGATGAGAGAGAGAGAGAAGATGCAATGTTGTGGGGTATTTATGACTATTGTCTCTTTTAACAAATAAAAGCAACATCATTTTTAGTAAAATAGTTGAAATATAAAATTAATGTTTATTGATCTTTCCCCTCTCCTCTCTCTCTCTCTCTCTCTCTCTCTCTCTCTCTCTCTCTATATATATATATATATATATATATCTGTGTGTGTGTGTGTGTGTGTGCATGTATCCTCCTAAGCTTAAATTAATTTTTATGGGGTTAGTTTTGTTTATTTTTTTTAATTTTTAATGTGTATTCTTGAGAGAGAACATGAGCTGCGGAAGGGCAGAGAGAGAGAGAGAGAGAGAGAGAGAGGCACAGAGTCTGAAGCAGGCTTCAGGCTCCAAGCTATCAGCACAGAGCCTAATGTGGGGCTTGAATTTGCAAACCTGGAGATCAAGACCTGAGCTGAAGTGGGATGCTTACCAGACGGATTTAGTTTTGTTTAAAAGACCTGATAAAAACATTAAAATTTTCAGAAACCAAATTGCTTATTTAAGCACTAAGTTAAAAAAATGCTATCCAGGGGCGCCTGGGTGGCGCAGTCGGTTAAGCGTCTGACTTCAGCCAGGTCACGATCTCGCAGTCCATGAGTTCGAGCCCCGCGTCAGGCTCTGGGCTGATGGCTCAGAGCCTGGAGCCTGTTTCCGATTCTGTGTCTCCCTGTCTCTCTGCCCCTCCCCCGTTCATGCTCTGTCTCTCTCTGTCCCAAAAATAAATAAATAAACGTTGAAAAAAAATTAAAAAAAAAATGCTATCCACAATAATGAATATGCTACTTTACAGTTTTACCAAACAGTGTCATGTGTACTTTTGTGGTTGATGCTCCAGAAAATGCTGTTATTCAGGGATCACAGTCCCCTTTCTGAGGGTAAGGGATCAGCCTGCTTCATTTAGCACACTGACAGTCATCTTGTGTCATAAACCTACAATGCTTTTCCTTGATCTAAAGTTCCTTTGATGAAAAGAAACCTTAGTCATCAACCTAATCAGAAACATCCTCCACATTAGTCTGGTCCCCTTTGGGGTGCTTCATGATTTCACTTATTTTCCAAGTATTTTTTCCTTCTCTGTCTCTAACTCTATTCCCTAGCTTCAAAAGTGTGCAGATTTAATATGTGACATGCATGGTGGGAACATTCTTCCTTGCAGTTTAGAGATTTGGATGGTGGAGGACAGTCCTTGGAGGCTGTTGGTCTATACCTCACTGGCCTTATGTTTGCAAGGGATAGGTTATTAACATCAGGTATGACTTCAAAGTTCTTTGGAGATCTGTTGATTTCCCATGTTCTAACACTTCAGAATATTTGTATTTGTTAATGTTTTTTTTAATCTTGACCCATTTGAGGAAGTAATACATCTGATTTACTGATCTGACAAAAGCCATTTGATTAGTTTCAAGGAATTCAGAGTGTGTTTGTAGAACAAACGGTGCCCACCTTTGCAAGAGCACCACAATGGCTTGGTAATTAAGAACGAACAGCCTCGCTGACAAGGTCTGCAGTCCTTGATAAATTTTCTGTGAGTAAGAGCTACATTGAACGATGAAGTGAGGCACTTGGGGAGGAGCCTCTGAGGCTGACTCAACATAGAACGGTATGAAATGTCAATTATTGCTACTGATGCAGGCTTGGTGAGGCCGGGGGGTTTTGAGGGCTGATAGCCATGGGACAATCTGGTTGATTATGTAAAAGTGATAAATGCCTTAACAAAAGCATGTGTCTGAATTAGAAATGAAATGATTTGAAAGTCAATGCAGCATAGATTAAATTGCTTTTGGCCTACATGTTTACTACACTGGTACACTTGCATAATAATTAAGCCTGGGAGTTAAGTTCTTAGAGAGCAGAGCCGTCACTCTCCCTGGACAGGCAGGAAACCTGTAATCCTTATATCCACACAGGTCTTTTAAAAAAGGATAAATTGAAAGACACCCTTGTGTCTTAGAAAGTTCAACGCTCCTGTGTATGTGTGGGGGAAGTGGGATTGAGTGTGTGTGCCTGCTTATAAACATAACTACCTTTCCACACAAGCTCCTCATTCATGTATGGAAATGATTAATGCCCAGGAGCCGAGGCTTTTCACTCAACAGCTCCGGGGGATGTGGTTTGATTGGTTGTGGGTTCAGCGGCCATTGTTTTCTCCAAGATGAGAAAGGACCTTGCATATTAAAGCTCCGCCCAGCTTCTTCACGTCTGCCTCCTTGGACAACCTCCCTGGATTGCCAAGAGAAGTGAAGGAAGAACAAAGGTGAAACTCAGCACAACGCAATATTATGCCTCTGGTTGAGGAGCTCCATTAGTGGTTATTGCTGCTATCTTCATCAACATCACAAATAACCATGATAAATAGATATCTTGATCCACGAATGGACTGGCTCCTGAGGACAATTGACTCAGTGAAGGGCTTGATCTGTTTTATTCCCTTTAAAGAACATTGATGAATGCTTATTATGTAGCTTACTGTAAGTAATACAAAGAAGAGTAAGACACAAATCCATCCTCAGTTTAATGCATACTTCTATGGGGATGAAGAGAGGAAGCTCCACATAGATAAATAATAAAAAGGATAAAACAGGGACAGAATGGGGAGGAGCAGACAGTGGGGTAAAAGGGTCTCTCCAATTTCATTTTGGAACATAAGATTATGGCTCCTATTAAAACATACCCAGCGATTTTGTTGGGAGAGTACTAAGTGGGCTGGAAGTGGGAAAAAATCAGCTGGCATTAATTCAGATCGCAGCTCACAGGTGAGAGGGGATCTTACCTTGGTTTAGGGCAGTGTTGCTCAAATTGTGGCCCAGAGCCCCCACCCCCCACCCCAGGCTCAGAGTTACTTTGAGTGTCTATTAGATGCAGATCTGTGGTATCTGCCTATGGCTCTAATTAGAATCTTTTAGGGGTAAACTCAGAGCCAACATTGGAAACAAGCTCCTCAGGTGATTCTCATGACCACTCGAGTTTAAAATGACACATCCAGGAGAAAATGACATTGCAAAAGTTTGTCCTTATCAAGAGTCTTGGTCAAATATAGATATTACCTGTGTCTTTTTTCTATTCCTATACTTCCAAACTTAATTAAATGTAAAGTAGATGTAAGAAAGGGAGAAAGAGTAGAATACATGATGGAAAGGGTTGAAAAAGAAACTATCCAAGGATAACTTTGGTTTATTTATTTATTTTGAAAGAGAAAGAGAGAGAGAGAGAGGGAAAGAGAGAGCATGCAACAGGGGAGGGACAGAGAGAGAGGGACAGAGAGAATCCCAAGGAGGCGCCATGCTGTCAGTGCAGAGCCTGACACAAGGCTCAGTCCCATGAACCATGAGATCATGACCTGAGCCAAGATCAGGAGTTGGACGCTCAACCTACCAAGCCACCCAGGTGCCCTTCCAAGGATAACTTTTAAGATCTCCCTTCTTCCCTCGACTCTTGAGGAGACATTCTAATTATGTGTCAATGATTTATGGCAGGGATGGAAAATAGCTAGCACTTGTGTCTTTTTTCATATCTCTAGTACCCAGAGTGGTCATTATTCATAGGTAACAACACTTTCCTGCAGAGGCCTAATGCTGTCTCACAACTTGTTCCAACATATCCCTCCATGTAACCAAATTCAGCCAATGGAGTTGCTGTGGCTGATGAAATCTTCCTGCCATCCTGGGGCACACGCCATTCATCCCTGTCTCCTTCAATGAAATAAACATGTAAAAACACCAGTTCTTCTTTACGAATTACGTTTGAGGCATATCTGAGGGTACCTGGTATGCAAGTAGGCATGAGCCTATGTCCCGTTTGGAATCCGTTGTCTTAAACATACATTCTTACGTTCATTCTTAGAAGGTTGTCAAGCTCAGAGCGGGTCCTGAGGTAGGGAAGTATTTTGTGGGTGGTTTAGGCAAGTTTTCTGCTAAATCTCGGTGAGAAAGTTTATTTATTTTGAGAGAGAGAGACAGAGAGAGAGGAGACAGAGAACGAGCAGGGGTGGGGCAGATAGAGAGGGAAGAGAGAGAGAATCCCAAAAAACCCAAAAACAAAACCCAAAAGCAAAAACAACCCCCTCCAATAAAATAAAAAATCTGGTATTCTTTTTTGTTTTCCACCTAGGCGTTAAGTTTGAGTGGCAAAAAGAATCCCACCGAACTCACGTATGATCATATCCCATTTACCAGGGCAGCAAAGCTCATTTGTGAGGAGAGTCCAAATCCAAACCCTGGAGAATACGCATTGCCTGTTGAGACCTCTAGATTATCCCAGAGAGTTTAGATTGAATGGCTGTGACCAAGGGGGTGGGGTGGGTGAGTGACGGTTTCAAATAAAAATGATTAACTCTACTACATAGAAAAAAAATGTTCGGAAAGGGATTCATGCATCTTTTAAGCAACACACTAAAAGACAGATAAGGCTGTTGTAATTCTGACTGCCTCCGATCGCCTTGGCAGCTTAAGAGGCTAACATTCTCCTAGACTCTTCTTTATGGGATTGCCTACAATCCGATTTCCAAGCCTAGTACTGGCTGCAGTACCTGCTTTGTAAGTGAGCATTGGCCAGCTTCCTTCCTCTCCATGGTGGCAAGGTAATGAACTGTTGGTTATAAACAGTTGAAAACAAATATTAGAAGGTCATTGTGCTGCTAAAGTTTGATATATTGAGAAATGTGAACTTTAGCAGGGCTTCTGAAGTATTGTCATGCAGGAAGCCGTAGAGTAAGTGGATTCATCTATCACTGGTGAAAGCATGGGCACAGCATCACTGCTTGAAGGTTGAGCATGGAAATGCTCAACCCTGATTAAACGGCCATAATTCCTCAAGGCTATGACATGGCTGGCAGGCATGGGAAGCTGGGGCCTTAAAATATAAATTGTTGGAATTTATAATACACTGTCATTCTGTCAGGAAAAAAAGAAGTGTTGGAGTCTCTCTAAATTCAAACTATGGGATAATTATTTCAGCATTCTCAAATGTTAATTTGCATGATTATTTTGGTGGTCAGGGGAAAAACCTGTATTTTTTTCACTTAAGCAGAAAGATCATGAGCAGTTTGCAGATGAAGATAAGACTTAATGTTTCTTTAAAATACATGCCTTTGGAGCCCCTGGGTGGCTCAGTTGGTGAAGCGTCTGACCTGGGCTTGGGTCATGATCTCACGGTTTGTGAGTTCGAGCCCTGCATCGGGCTCTGTGCTGATAGCTCAGATTCTGTGTCTCCCCCTCTCTCTGTCCCTCCCATGTTCATGCTCTGACTCTCTCTGTCTCTCAATAATAAATAAAAGTTAATTTTTTTTTTAAATACATGCCTTCTTTGCTAGCTTGGGTGATTGGTTAATAGCCTTATCTTGAAGTATGGATTGTGAGGTTGGGATAATTAGGGATGCTGAACAGTAGACTTATCCTTAAAATTCAGACCCTTACATTTCAGAAATGAAAAATCATCTAGTGGATACATTTTTTTTCTTCCAAGAAGGAAACTCCCAAATATATATTGTACCTATTTCTGTTCTTTCAAAGAATTAGAGAAGGTACAAGTAATTCATTGGAGCAAGAAACAAGGCTTATGTCTGACACTCAGAACCAAGACTGTGCTTGGAATGATCTTGAGTCACATCCTTAAAGGTCAGGGTTAAGTCAGTGTTTCATCTATTTTATAGTACTCAGCATATGTATATAGTGAATAAATACTAGGTAAGAAGAGATTTTATTAAGAATCTTAAGATCATGGGCACACGGATGGGAGTAGGGCACATGGCCTACTCATTTAAGTGTCTGACTCTTGATTTTGGTTTAGGTCATGATCTCATGGTTCAGGAGAGGGATCCTCTCTCTCTCTCTCTCTCTCTCTCTCTCTCTCTCTCTCTCTCTTTCTTCTCCTCTCCCACCCAAAATAAATAAACATGCAAGAAATAGTAAGATCATCAGTCAAGAAAAATCATTGCTGATGTGGATTTGAAAGGGATTTTATAGCTCTAAGACATGTGGTCTAGTCACAGCAACAATTATTTTTTTTAGCTATCATTATGTGCCTTGGTATGTACCACGGAAGGTAGGACAGAAGAACAAGGGAATGACTTCCTTCAAGTAGGTTACCATCTGGGGAAACAAAGCATAACCACTTGTAGCTGTAGGCATATGTAGCTGTAGGCAAATGGGATTAAATGCATTCCAAGAAGAGAGAGAGAGCAATACTGGCTCAGTGGTTGGGGGAAGTTAGATGCAGTAGGTAGAGCTTCACAAGGACCTTGAATGATGAAGACAATTTTTAACGTCTGATGGAACACTCTTCTGATGGGAAATTTCAAAGGTAAACACGCCCTAAGGATATGTATGATATTAAGCTTCTCTATGTATTTGCTCCACATTTTATGATATTCTGTAACTTCCCTTACCTTTCCTGAAACTCCTCTTTGAACCTCTCTTCCAGTCTCAGGAGTTAATTCAATAATCCCTACTCTGCGTTTTCCTTTAGTTATTCTTTTCTTCACAAAGGTTCTGATATTAGACTGTTTTGAAAAGATTCCATCAAATTCCTGTTCATGTGACAGCCACTCCTAAGGTGATAGATTGAACCCCTACCATGCTCTGTTTATTTACACTCTTATATATGTGTTTCCTTTTCCTCTCTCACCCTCTTATGCACCCATAGGCTCCTAGTCATGTTTGCATCCCCTACAGCACCTAACACAGTGCTTTGCTTCCAACAGGTATAGCATAGATGTCTTTTGGATTAAATTTCCCTGTCAATCTTTCTATAATGGAATGGAACTGAAATGAAAAAAAAATAACATAATGCTTACTGGATGAAAATGGAAAGAAAAAACAAATGCCATCTTCCTCACTACTGAGCAGATGGCTGCTACTAGACCGGAGCCCCTTGAAGATTGGGCCTGTATTATTCACTGATCCCTTCCTAGTGTTTTTTGCAACACCTGTTACGGAGTAGGTACTGAAAACTGTTTGATGAATGAATGAACGAATATACATAGGTGGCCTCAGTGCTATCTGTGTACTTTATGGAGCTCACGCGTGTGTCATCACTGCACCTGTCTGCACTCTCTGGCTTTGCCAGGTCCCCACAGCTGGTTCTAGTGAAATCAGTCTGTGCCTACCCGATAGTGTGTGCACCACCCAGGCCCAAGGCTCTACTCCCTCTACCCTTGGAGACAGTTTTTCATAGAGGAAGCTATACAATGGTAGCTACCGTGAAAGCAGGCAGACATAAACTGTAAGCCAGATCATCATTCTCGTAGTCAAAAGAGTATGTCCTGCTTGTGATGAGAATATAGAACAAAATCCAGAATCTTTATCTTGTGACTTAAGTCAAAATGACTGAGATTTGTGTGATTCATTTGCTGTAAGGAAGTATCACATCTTCTAGAAGCTGGAAAAAATCCTGGCTGTGATTTCAGCAATCAGATTAAGGCCTAAACGTATTATAGCTATAAGTAATATATTTTCTATATAACTTCTGGGTCTTTCCTGTTATCAAGTCTGGAGAGGTATACAAACCACTTTTTCTGGGAATACACACTTGTTCTTTGAAACTTTAAATAACAACAGATTTTCTGATTATGCAGAAACATGACAGTAAGGTACTTCTTGTAATAACCAAATAAACAGAAATACTGTTTTTAAGCTCCAAAATGATACCATGCCATGGAGATGACAATCTCATCTGGACCAAAGTTATCTCCATTTAGATGGAGAGCTCTAGAGAAATCTAATGCTAAATGATTCATAACCATAATGATGAGAATTGTAATTATTTTAAAGAGAGTATTTACTTTCAAAACCCAAGTTCAGTTGTATCCATTGAGAACCATGAATAGCTGTAAAAACATGTAAGTTCTTGTTTCTGTGTATTTTGTGGATGTACCTTGGCACTTTCATACACAGGCCTTGTGTCATATCTCATTATGTGGACAAAGCAAGAAGGCTTCTCTTCCAGACTTGTAGATACCTTGACATGTCACAGATAAATAGATGACATAGCACAGTGAGCAGGTGAGGGCATTTGGCGTGGTCTTGTTACGCTGAACCCACATAAGGGATTCCATTCAACGGTGAGGATATATCTGACTAGTTCAAAGTGATTCATTAGCACAAAGAAATTGCAGAGTGGAAACAGTTCTCAGAGCCTTTGGCAAGCATGTTAAAGCAGGCCCATGACAGATGAACTCAATGAACTAACAGCTTAAATAGCAGTTGGGAACTGAGAGTACTGAGAAATGAATGTGCTGACCTTACAATAGTGAACAAAACTTCATGACTAGAAAACACAAACTTTTGGGCCCTTGTGGGAGAATGTATCCCATCATGTAGTGTTTAAGGGGAGGAAAAGGGGACTGTATGGTTACAGATGCCATTAATTAAACTTAGCGCTGAGGACATGGGTGTCTGCCTTACTGCCTGATTAACATATTGGGTCAAGAGCATTGGAAATTTACAGACTGTTTTTGCATTAGAAACCATAAGGGAAACGGCCCCTCAGAAGTCCATCTATAATTCATGGACCAAATCAGAAGCTGTGCATGTAGACTTGCATTGCTATGTACGCTTTCCCTTCGTTCAAGTGGGAGCCAGCCATGCATAAGAAAGGTCCTGTCATGCTATGCAATTCCATTTCTGTTTGTGTTGGTTTCCAGATGCTTTGGATATCCCGAGGCATGGGCAAGGACAAGGGGAGAGAATGGTATGCATAGGTTAAATGAAAGGAATTAGTAGATCTTTCAAATATTTGCAGGTATCTAGTCAGACAAAAACAAAATATTGTAAGTCTGCAATGTGTAAAGATACCTCACAGGCACCACCATCAGATTAAATTGTGCAATATATTTTTACCTTTTTGATATTTCGTGATTATTTAGTATAGCTATGGCATTAGTCATTTTGATATGTTCTCCCATGTATTTGTATTTGCCTCCAATTTTCAAGCCCCCTGCACAAAAAGTAGGCTCCTAGTATAAGTGTTTTTAAAAATATTTTGGAATACATGTATCTTACGGATTTTTCAAATTAATACATTTGTTCTGAAAATTTTAAATAAAATCTTTTAGGATTTTTCTCTTAGGATTTTTAGGATTTTAGGATTTTTCTTACTGAAACAACAAGTTACATGCTTTGAAATTTTTCTTGCAAAATAGTAACAGTTTCAGTGCACCATTAATAGAAATTAAGAGAACAAATTGAAAATAGCTTTTCAACTTATTATGGAATTTCTACCTTCAACTGCAAAGTATTAAAGTGTGGATTATAAGTCACCCTTGAGGGCCGTGTAACTAATCACTTTCACGATTAGACGGCCCTGCAGAATCATCCTTTCCTAAGTACCAGGGAGTGGCCTGCCAGTCTCCCTAAGTACTTGCGGGGCTAAACCAAATCTCTCACCAGTGTTGGGGTTGATGGGGCTGGGAGACTGTTGACCAGAGATGGGCATCGAGCACATACAGATGGTGGAGCATGGCATACAGCACTGTCTAGCAACGTGCTGACTTGTGCTCCAAGTCGCTTCTGAATCCGTTCGAGTCAAATTAGTTTGCAAAGATGAAAAGCTATCACTTTCGGGTAACTTAAATCCAAATCCTAACGTAGATACGAACTGAAAGTGGCCGGTTTCTAACATTAGATTTCAGCTTTCTGTCCGGTGAGCCTGCCCCTGTCTAGGTCAGGCAATAGGATTCCAGAAAAGATCAGCACAGTGTGTACTTTTTGCCTTGTGTGCTCTAAGACAGTATGGACTAAGTTATGTGCATGCGTTAAAAAAAGACTCTGTTCGTTCTCCAGCGATTGTGAGGTGTGTAACTTTGCCTCCCATGTTATGTAATTCTTAGTTCATAGCAATTTCCAGCCACATGAGCCAGATCTTGTCTCATTTTCTTTCAATGAGATTATGCCTTCATAAGTATGTTTGTAAAATGGCAGTCTAAGCTCACGTTCCAGGAGCATCATACCACCCGTTATCCATCTGACCTGATTCCGTGTACTGACTCAGTACCAAACCCTCACTTTACCCCCACCACATCTAAAATCCTCCTCAGTCTTTTTCCATCAGCCTGTAAGCAAAGAAAAGAAACAGGTTCCAGAGACTTCCAAATAGACCAAAGGCTGTTGATTGACCACATGGAATTGGGTACACACTCAAAGATGTCTCTGCCTCTGCCCCAGCTGGTTAGATGTGGGTAATCGTGCACATCTGCAAGCCAGCTGTTGCCTTCAGCTCGATCTCATCTGATGTAGAAATCCCAGGAGGTCAAAGAGAAGAGCTTTTCACTTCTCTGCTGTGCCGACATATGGTGGTGCAGGTGGATCCCTGCCCAGTCCAAGTGTCAGAATCAGAGAAGGAAGGGTGGCCATACTGACCCTTCTTCCTATTGTTTTCATCTGCATCATGTATTAATGTAGTTGTGTGTATTAGTTAAGACAAGTACCCTAGAAACCGGAAGCCTTTGTTCTTTTTCTAACCAGCTGAAAATCACCAAGTGAAGCTAGACAATATTTTTAGGTTCTTTGTGTATTCCTTCTTTTGTATTTGCAAACGTGGCATGCTTCATGATACAAGAGGATGGTGGGAGTTGTTTTAAGTCTGTAAAGGACTTGTCCAGTTGCATTTGTTTAAATACAATGAGAGAAATCCCAAGTTAGATTATTCCTTGTGAGGATGGTGGTCACCTCTGACTTCTATTCTGGTATGACCATTGGATAAAACATTAATCAAATTGGAGCTGATAGTGATGTGGAAAAGCAGAGAATAATTAAAGTCAAGGAGAAATTCACACGAAATATGTGGGAATTACCAAACATATTAAGGGCATAATAATAATTTAAAAGTTTCTTTATGGTGGTAAGGGATAATATGAAAGAAGCAAAGACAAATTTATTTCCCTAGACAAGTAACCAGAAAGAATGAGTAAATTAGGCATTAATGAGCAGACTGAGAGTCCCCTTGGGATATCTGAAGTTAAGAGTTTTCTCCCAAATCTCCACTCCAGTTGCTTAGATGAAATCCCTTGACAGGCATGGGCAAGAAATGGGTTGTATTGTTGCCTGCTCTGTTTTTTCATCTTTAATCATGTTTTCATAAGAGTCCTGTCAAGCATCTCTACCTATAAAGAAGGTAGTATTAGTGCCTCTTTCCCAAAGACTCTGTTTCCTCCTTCTGGGTCTTTCCTCTATTTTAATTTCTCCCTTTGTCTCTATGCCCACTGCTATCCACAGTCTTTTCTGCAAAAAAAGAACGAAATTAATGAATGAAATTGCTCTATGGAATTTATTATTAATTTTTCTTCCAGGGATAATTGTACTATCACTGTATTCCGGAAACACCTTTATATTTTATTTTTTTGATGTTTATGTATTTTTGAGAGAGAGACAGAGCACGAGCAAGGGATGGGAAAGAGAGAGAGAGAGACACAGAATCTGAAGCAGGCTCCAGGCTCTGAACTGTCAGCACAGAGCCTGACGTGGGGCTCTAACTCACGAACTGTGAGATCGTGACCTGAGCCGAAGTCGGACGCTTAACCGACTGAGCCATCTAGATGCAACCCCCCGACTTTTTTTTTAAGAAAGGGAAAAGAAAAGAATCCTCAAAACCATTCATTGTGTATCCCACCAAAATGGAGGGTTTCAGATGTGTATATAAGGGATTGTGACATATTTCAAATCATTACACATATTACTCCGCCCATTTGTTTAAGGTAAGGCCAGCCACACATCTGTATTGGTCTTTGGGCATCTCATTTAAAGGGAAAGTCTCCTCATTTATCCATAAGGTGTACACCATGACTGTGGTACAGACACAAACAGGAATGAAAAGAAAGGAACCTTTTGACTAAATCCATTTCTTTCTTAAAGAAGTCTTGTTATACCAAAGTAATATTTGCTAGAATCTTTGGGGACTGGGAAACAACGTGCATGGTCAATATGTTTCCCTGATTTGCTTTACAAAACCAAGTGGTTCTTCTCTCATTAGTGAAAATTATAAAACTATGCAAGCTTGTGTCCCTGAAGGTATATATGATCTGCTTTTCTCTTACCCCTTATTTCCTCCTTGAGTCTATGAGACTAGTTTTGGGTAATGGTTGCTCGATAGAAGTTTTAATAGAACAGCTTCCTCATTTTAATTTGCCTCCAGATAATAGTTTGCTTTCTTAATTAATGCTGTGAAAACACACATTATGATCTTTACCTGAAACACGTTTTGATTAACACCAGTGCCTATGGTTTCGGTTGACTAAAGTACTCTTTCCCCTGCTGAGAGCTGTGCTCTGTTAAGCAGCTGCTTCATTTCACCCCAGAGGTTGCTGCATTTTGCCAACTGTAAGAATAATGTTTATTTATGGTAGAGTTTGTAAAGATCTTCGTATCAAATGAGATAAAAATCCCCCCATTCTCTGAGATGGATCAGCATCTCTCTCATTGTTGCTCTTACCTTTGCTCTTTCGCAGCCTGTCCCCCGTCCCTCTTACACACGATCTCAGTGTCTGTATAACTTCATGAGATAGAATGCCTATGAGCTTCATTGAACAAATACTCATAATAATAATGATGATAAAAATCACGGCAGCTTGTTGAGCAATGCCTATGCAATTGGCTTTATTGTAGAGTTTTTGCATTATGTTATCTCACTTGTTTCCATGACAATCCTATAAAGCAGGAAATATTATTATTCCTCTTATGCAGAGGAAACCAGCTGAGTTTCAGAGTGGTTACAGTATGAAAGAGAGAACAGCTGTACTGTGCCTGCTCTGAATCTATCCATTCTTTAAGTTGAAATTAAACAGTTTAGCTCTTTACATGGCTATTGTTCGCTTGAAATGAGAGGCCAAGAGACACTAACCAATCTCTATATAGAAAGTGTTTTTTTTTCTAAAGGGTAAATTGATTCACGATACTCTCCCAACTTAAAATTATTCAATTGTTCCAAATTTCCCTCAAAATAAAGTTCCAGTTCTTTATCATGGTGTCTCCAACCTTCTTGGTCTGACTTTGGCTAACGTCTTGGATTCCATCTCTCCTCATGTCTACCCTCCTCTTTGAATTGATTGGCCTGATTGCCAAGGATTTATATATTTTCATTTTTTTGATTCACAATTCACTTCCTTCTCTTCCCTGGGGCTGGGTTCTACACCCCTTCAAGTCTCACTTTGGACAGTTTTATTGATGGGCGACCCTCTTAACAACTCCTGCCTCCCCTGTTTGATTCTCTTGTGTTCCCATAGCACCCCAAGCTTGCCTATCTCTTACTTCATCTACTATTTCTCTTTTTTCACTGGATTTTTCTTTCACTTACTAGATGAAAAGATCCCTGAAGGCAGAGGCAGCTTCTCCGTGCCTGCATTTCCACCAACTCAATCCCTGACACCAAGTAACATTCAAACAAGATATGCTCAGTGAATGAATAAGCAGAGAATCAAGGCTGAACTTAAACACACATTCATAAAACTTTACAGAGCTAATATATGTTAATGTTATTACTTCAAACTCAATTATGGGAAAATAATTGCTGTCTCCTTTCAGGTCAGCACATGGTGGTTGGTTTAGAGATGGCATGAGGTCAAAGCCTGGCAAGTGAGTTGGGTTAATTTGACTAGAACAATTGGGAAACAGAAGTTTTCCATTACTGAGGACGTTTAGCTGGAGAAATACAGATCTAGATCTGTGGATGGCCTTCCAAATGAATAAGCCTGATTAAAGTCAATTCAAGTTGGATTTCTATAACTCTCTGTCAAAATAATATTAATACCCTTTCTTGGTTTATATTTTCATTTTACTCTATTCTGTTCTTCACTCCCGTCTGTCCTTAAATGTTGGCCTGAGCTATTTTGAAATGTAAATGTGATCGTGTTGTTTCCTTTCCTAAAAGGCTTCAATATCTTCCCATAACCCTTCAACGACTGTTTTCATACTGAATAAGACCCCGGTCTGCATATGGAGCCTGTTTACTGTTACTGCCTCTCAGGTCACAGCGCTGTTATAGTTGATACTCTCTCCACACGATGAGATTTCCAGGGTTTGGCACATGTATTACTTTCGCTCTGAATATCATTCTCACCCAACTTTGTGAACAAGTGTTCCTACACTAAATGCTTATCAAATATCATCACTTCCCAGTTCCTATACCATTAGTTGCTCCATTCTCTCTCATCTAAAATTTAAACCTGCCTTTTGTAGTATCCATTGCACTATGTTGTAATTCTTTAATTTCATGGCAATCTCTCCATGGAACATATGATCTTTAGGGTCACTTTTGGTGTCATGTTCATATTTGTAAAAGTACTATATGCCATATTCTTGAAACATGATAAATGTTCAATAAGTGTTTATAGAATGAATAAATAAGCACATTGAATTATGTGATGCTCCATTTATCACTTTATCAGTATAAAGCAAGAGTTGGAAAACTTTTTCTGTAAAGGATCAGATAGTAAATATTTCTTTCTGCCTTACAGGCCCTACCACGTCTGTCACAACTGTTAACTCTAGAGCAAAAGCAACCAGAAATAATGCATCCACAAATGGACATGGCTCTGTTCCACAAATATTTCATTTATAAAATTAGGTGGCAGTGTCCCTGGGCTTAAGTTTGTCAATCGCTGACATAAAGGAAGGAGAGATCATAGTTCTTAAACTGACCATAGGTAGACTTTGAAAAGGAGGCACAAGCACAAAATAGGCAGGAAGTGGGGGAAGAGTATGGTATGTAAATTGTAGGATAATCCTGTAAAGTTCCTAGCCTTTATATATGAAAGCTCTGATTTGCAGCCTCTTTGATACAGCGTTTTCTTGCCATATGTTCCAACAAATCTATTATATTTTTATTAAAGTCTATCTAGTCATACAAGTGCTGATTGAAAACATAACCATTCATTCTCTATTTGAAGAAATTTCAAATAATACATTCAGATTTAATGTTGAGTATGCTCAAAGTAGAAAATATATTTTATTATAAATATATATATATATAATTATATATATATATAATATATATATTTTATAAAAATATATATATTTAATATATATATTAAAAAGTATAAAAATATATTTTATTAGTACGTAGCTAACCTTTTTTGATAAATAGAAAGTTTATTCTACTTTCCCTTAGTTTTTGATGAAATACTTTATTTTTTCAATTTTATCTCAAACTGTTTCTTTTTTTTTTTTTTCAACGTTTATTTATTTTTGGGACAGAGAGAGACAGAGCATGAACAGGGGAGGGGCAGAGAGAGAGGGAGACACAGAATCGGAAACAAGCTCCAGGCTCCGAGCCATCAGCCCAGAGCCTGACGCGGGGCTCAAACTCACGGACCGCGAGATCGTGACCTGGCTGAAGTCGGAAGCTTAACAGACTGCGCCACCCAGGCGCCCCTATCTCAAACTGTTTCCAAACACCCAAAAAGCAAATGAGATTTCTCTAACCTGAAATCAATCTAATGGTATCATACTTAGGAAGGGCTCCATTTTGAAGAGCAAATGAAAAGAACTGACTGTTGTAGGTATATATATATATATATATATATATATATATATATATATATATAATCCAATTATAGAATATTGAATAGTTTCTAATTATGTGTCTTTTCTAAGCACCGAGCCAGCACAATCAGAAGCCGTGGGCTTGGAAAGACCTGGCAAAACCTGAATTAGAAGAGTATACATGAGCAAACATATGGAAAACATTTAATTATTTGGAGGTCATCTTTTGGACAGTGTCTGCTGGCCGCAGCTGGAGCTTAATGCAAAAGCCCCAAAGCTCTAGCAGTATCCTCTCTCCCCTCCAGTGCATTTCACCAAAAAGCCATACAAATCTACATTCTAATTAGGTTAAGCTTTTGAATTGATTTGCCTAAACCAACAAAGGCACTTTTAGACAGATATGATATTGCCATGCTGCATCCTGTTTTTCTCTGTGTGTGTGTGTGTGTGTGTGTGTGTGTGTGTGTTTAATGCCACATTACACATATTATGTTTTTTGTTGTGTATCATTTCTGTTTGTTCAACTTGCTATAAACACAATGGAATTTTGGATGCTTTGGTTTAATAAAGATATCACGACATTCAAATGGTCTTTTGTATGAATAGCATGATCTGCTTTAATTTTCTAAGTTTTTTTAAATTTTATTATTTTTTTAACGTTTATTTATTTTTGAGACAGAGAGAGACAGAGCGTGAAGGGGGGAGGTCAGAGAGAGGGAGACACAGAATCTGAAACAGGCTCCAGGCTCTGAGCTGTCAGCACAGAGCCCGACGTGGGGCTCGAACTCACAGACCACGAAATCATGACCTGAGCCTAAGTCGGCTGCTTAACCAACTGAGCCACCCAGGCGCCCCTATTTTCTAAGTTTTAAACAGACTTGGAATCAGTGCATAAAAGCACTTGAAAGGCTACATACACAGATAGAGTCTTCTGACAGTAAAATTTACGAAATAAATTTTAGGCTAAACCCCCAAAGCTAAACCTCTTTTATGTGGGCCCAAATTAAATGTTATTCCTTATAGGTGACATATATATCCCCTGTATCAGTCAGGGTTCTCCAGAGAATATAATCAATAGGATATCTGTGTCTATATCTATCTGCATATACACATATATACAAATGTTATGTATATGTACATTTATATAGTATTATACTATGCTATTATACAATATGCATATTTACATTATATGTGAACATACATGTGTATACATGTATAATGTGTAGGAATACACATTTATGTGTTTTTATAATATATATTATATATATTTTACACTATAATATGCATATATATTATGCATATACAATTATTGTGTGTGCGTGTATGTATAAAGAAATTTATTTTAAGGAATTGACTCATATGATTGTAAGGACTGGCCAGCAAACTAGAAATTCAGAATTTGATAATGTAGTTTTGAGGGAATTTCTTCTCTGGGAAACTTCAGATTTTTCTTTTCAAAACTTTCAGCTGAATGGATAAGGTAATCTTTCTCTAATGCTAACTGATTGTGGATATTAACAACATCTATAAAATATTTTCATAGGAATACCTAGATCAATGTTTAATTAAATAACTGTGTATTATAGCTTAAACAAGTTAATTCATAAAACTAGCCATCATACCCACCCAAAATGCAATTAGATAAGATGAACAAATTTCTTAATATTAATGTAATAGAAATAAAAACTTTAAAATGAAGTAGATAAGGAAAATACACTGGTTAGAAGTATTGACTTTGGAACTCATCAAATCAGTTAAAATTCTATTTCTGCTACTTTTTAGCTTTATAAATGTGGGAGCCAGCTATAAAATTCTCCCCTCCCCCATGAGCCACTCCTTTCAACCTCTGTATGCCTACATAGTCCCTCCTTTTGTTTTTTGGCTGGACTAGTGATACACTGACTTTTTTTTTTTTTAACCAATTGAGCATGGCAGTGATAACACAGTATTATTTCTAAGTCTAGCTCATAAGAACCGTTCAGCTTCCACATGTTTTTTTTCTGGATCACTTACATGGCTTCAGATTTCTGACTACCATGAGCAAACCAGGCTATGAGAAAAGCCAAAATAGCCAGGAGAGATGCCATGTGTCCACTGAGATGCCCCGCCAGTGGGCGGGTGTTCCTTCCATTCTAGCTGATGCACCAGACAGATAAATGACGAAGCCATCTTGACATTTGGATGATTTTAAGTCCAGCCCCGTCTGACTAGGATCCTCTTCTCAGTTTCTCTAAAGTTAGGTTTTGGAGCTTTTTATTTGAATTGTATTGAATGTGTAAATCAATTTGGGAAGAAAACTGTCTAAACAGTAGTAAATCTTCTAATCCAAGAACACAACATATTTCTCCATATATTTTGGCCTCCTTTAATGACTCTATGCAATTTTATATAGTTTCAAAATAGAGGTTATACATATATTGATGAATATATTTATAGGTATTTTATGTTCCTGATAATGTGAATGTTTTATTTCTTTTTCTAATTATTTCCAGGGAGCATGTAGAAATAAATTCGAGTTTTCAATAGTGATAATGTACAACACTATCTTGTTAAATTTATCTATTATTTGCAGTTTCTTTTTTTTTTTTTGAAATTCCCTACAGTTATATCTTTCAGTAGTTTTGTTGTCTTCAGGTAAAAATTGTTTGATTTTGTCATTTCTAATCTCACTGCATTTTATTTCTTTTTCTTGCCTTATTGCAGTGGCTGGGAGCTCCTAGTAATGTTTAGTAAATATAGTGAGATAAACAGCTTTCTTTTGTTCCTAAACATAGAAGAAATGCTAGCATTTCATTATTAACATGATGTGGAATTTTTGGAGATATACTTTATCCATTTAAAGAAGTTTTCCTTATCTTCCTATTTCACCAAGAATTTTTATGGAGAATGGCCGTTTAATTTTGTTCAAATGTGTTTTGGAAATCTGAATACTTTTTTTGTCCTATGAATTTGGTGAGTTGCATGGATTGATTTTTAAATGTTAAATCAAGAGGGATAAACCTTGCCTGGTTATAATGTATTATCTTTTCTGTTATTTTTGATCTGCTAATTTTTAAAAATACATTTAAATATTTCTGTGTCTGTTTTTATGAGGGGATATTTGTTTATAATTTTATTTTTGTGAAATATCTTTTTAAGATTTTGATGTGCATTGTCTGGCCTCATAAAAGAAGTTAGAGAATCATTCCATTCCTCTACTTTGAGTCTGTTTAACTTTTAAATGACATTTCTTTTTTAAATGCCTGATAGAATTGGTGCACCTGGGTGGCTCAGTTAGTCAAGTGTCTGACTCTTGATTTCAGCTTAGGTCATGATCCCAGGGTGATGGAATGAGCCCCACATTGAGCCCCACATCAGGTTCTGCACTGAATGTGGAATCTGCTTAAGACTCTCTCTCCCTCTTCCCCTCTCCTCTGCAGGCACACTCTCTATAAGAAAATAAGAAAAGTTAAAATGTGTGATACAATTAGCCAATGAAACCACATGTGCCTGGACTTTTTTGTTAAGATAGTTCATGATAATAAATTCAAATTCTTCATAATTATTACACTTTTAGATATCTTTATCATCTTTTGTCCATTTTGGATTTTCAAGAAATTTTTCTGCTTCATCTAAATTGCAGAATTTATTGTCATAAAATTAATTATAATGATTCCTTATTGTTCACTCCATCCTTTAACTCATTCCTGATATTGATAATTTGTGTTTTTCTATTTCCTAGCTACAAGTTTATTGTTATATTGTTATTAGTATATTATGTAATAATATGTTTATATATTATTTTCTATATTATGTGTAAATAAATTTTGTACTTCTATTTATTTAAATTACATATAGTTATTATGTTTAACTTATTTATTAATTTTATTACTGTTTTCAGAAGCATTGGGACTTTGTTGATTTTATTTTCATTTTTTTGTACTTAATTGATCTACTTTTATCTTTATTTCTTTCCTTCTACTTATTTTGGATTTAATTTTGTCTTTCTTTTTTCTAACTTAGGAAGATAATTTGATTGATAACTTTTGGAGTCTTTTTTCTTAAGTCCCTAAGACTATTTCCCTTTAGCCATTGCATTATATCAAAGTCCAGTTAACATTTTCAATAAAGATTCAGATAGAAAATATTTTGAGCTTTGTAAGCCATACAGTCTGTCACCACTAATCAGCTCTGCTGCTGTAGTATAAAAAGAGCCATAGGCAATACATAAATGAATGATGAGGCTGTGTTCCAATAAAACTTTATTTACAAAAATAGGCAGGTGCTTGGATATGGCTTTCAGGTTGCACTTTCTGCTTTTATATCAATCTCACAAATTGTGATGTTATATTTCAATTACAATTCATTACCATGTATCATTTCTTGTGATTTTTTTTGTTCATCAACTATTTATAAGTGGCTGGTTTAATTTCCAAATGTATTTTACTTTTCTGTATATCTTATATATTGATTTCTATTTTAATTCCTCTTTGATAGGAAAGCATAATTCATAAAATTTTAATCTCTTGAAGGGTATTGAGATTTAAAAAAAATTTTATATGTTTATTTATTTTTTTGAGAGAGACAGAGACAGAGTGAGAGCTGGGGAGAGGCAGAGAGAGAGGGAGACATAGAATCTGAAGCAGGTTCCAGGCTCCGAGCTGTCAGCACAGAGCCCTATGTGGGGCTTGAACCCACAAACTGTGAAATCATGACCTGAGCCAAAGTCCAACACTTAACTGACTGAGCCACCCAGACACCCTTGAGATTTAAAAAAAATATGTTTTTAATTCATTTATTTTTGAAAGACAGAGACAAAGCCCAAGCAGGGGAGGGGCAGAGAGAGAATGAGACACGGAATCCAAAGCAGGCTCTAGGCTCTGAGCTGTCAGCACAGAGCCTGACGTGGGGCTTAAACTCACCAACCATGAGATTATGGCCTGAGCCAAAGTTGCCACTTAACCAACTGAGCTACCCAGGAGTCCTGAGATTATTTTTTTTAATACAAAAATCTGGGTGTTATTGCAATTATTGAGAAAGTACTGAAATCTCAAACTAGGATTGTAGATTTATCCTATTCCCCCTTTGTACTCTCAGTTTTGTTATATGAATTTTGAGGTATATACATTTACAACAGTTATGTTTTCCTAAATTTCTTTCTAATGATTGAAGGAAAAAAAATAATTTCACATGTTTTGACTCTCCTATGAAAATGTTGCCAATTAACATGCAAAGTGACAATTCTCTTGTTGTCCAGGAGCTATAAAATATAGGCACGTTAATTGGAAAGGCCACGGACTAACATGGACTGATAATCTGTGTATCATTTCATATTCACATCATTCTTTGAATTCACCGTTTTGCTGCATTTCTACACATGAATGCTAGCATTTAGCAACTAAAATATTAGTGCCTATGAAGCAATGGCAAAAAGAGGTCGCTGTTTAGAATACTGATAGTTGGCTGAGGCCCCAAGCCAGAAACCTGCCTTGGCTAACGTGTAGGATAGTCCTGGTAAATATGTCATTGATGTTTAGACTAACATATGTACTCTTTTTTCTAATGTGTATTTATTTTTGAGAGGAGAGAGAGCGAGCGTGCAAGCAGAGGAGGGGCAGAGAGAGAGGGCGACAGAAGATCCAAAGCAGGCTCTGTGCTGACAGCAGCAAGCCTGATGGGGGGCTTGAATTCACATACCGTGCGATCATGACCTGAGCTGAAGTCAGATGCTGAATCAACTGAGCCACCCAGGTGCCCCTAACAAATGTAGTCTTAAGTGACAACATACTAAAACACTTAACTTTTGCCTTCAGAAATCCATAAAAGGGGAAAGTGAACCACATGATTTGATGGAGAGAGAATAAATCCAATTTTGATAAAAGTTGAATTGGGATTAAAGATAAGCAAGTGAAAGACAGAAAAGTAACTTGCGATTTCTGGAGACAATATGATAGCCAAAATCTAATTGGGCAGCTAAACTTTGAATACTATGTGACTGGGCACAAGCACAGAACTCACGTTCTAGTTTGCTAGGGGAATGGCTCTATGTATGAAGAACCAAGAGATTGACTCAGTTAAGTCTCCTTGGGAGCAGGGTCAAGGCCCATTCAAGCTACCTCATGAAAAGAGTGATTTATTACAAGATGTCAGTATGAAGCCATTGAGAATATGAGGCTAAATACTAGGTCATAACTAGGTCTCATGACAAATGAGACCAAGGAAAGTTTTGCCATCAAGACCAAGATGGGTGGTTGAATTCTTGAGGGCCATTCTAATTAGTCTACTGACTAATTTAGCTACTCCTGATCTATGGACTGCAGGTACATCAGAAGTGAGCAAAGGGTTAAGTATAAAGGAGCTTTGAATCTATATGCATACAATGTACTGTGGTCTGAAAAGTATTACTGTATTTAACATGTATAGTTCTACTGGAAGGAGAAATTAATGTTCCTGGGGATCCTAGGGTTTAACACCTCTTCAAGCCTTTATCTTATAAATTGTTCAGTATCTAATAGATAGTATGAGTGGGTCTTGGACCCTTGAAATTAGTTACAAAATTTCTGCTTGAGGGCGTTATCTGCTTCAAGTAGAGAAGTAGGACCGACTTGCATTTCAACAACATTTTGACAGGTCAATCTTAACCTGAGTTAACTGGCAAACTATTTTCATTTATTTCAATAGTATTTTAGTACTCTTTATAGATTTACACTCTGGTCAGCGTCTGGCATGTCTCTTTAATTTGTACCACTCTTTCGTTTGTTTGCTTGCTTATTATATTACTTGATAATTGTGTGTGTGTGTGTGTGTGTGCACAAGCTTAATGATTTAAAGTGTCAATACATTTACAACAGCTTTTAGTCATTTTCTCAAACACTGACAGGATATTAATACACCGTGGATCTCTAAAAAGTTTTTTGGCATCTAAAAGAGGTCCTTATACATGAAAATGTGCAAACTACTGTACTGAACCCTAAAGCTGTCAGCTGCAAAAACAAGATCTGTTTCTATTTTACCGTGAGATGTATTTTTTTTTATTATTTTTAAGCTCAGTCTCATTTATAAGAGCATCCAGAGAGTCTTTTTCCATTCAGAGATTGCTATTTCATTTTATTCATTTACCCAAATACCCACTTTTTCTATTACAGAAATCACCTCTCATTTGACGTTCTTTTTTCTCCTACCCCACCCACCTCCCGCTGAATAAACTAAGACAATATCATTTGCAGAAAAGTCAGAATTTACATCATCATCTGTCTATATTTCTCTTTCAAAATAATTTAGAATCTGTGGCATTGTAAGAGTCTTTTAGCTTAAACAATTCTGAAAAATTTCATGGAGTTTTCCAGATGTTTTTTCTGAATGGAAACTTTGTAAAACCATAATCTGCCGGGACCTCAAAAAATATTTGGTTGGTTGTTTTTCCTTTTCCTCTCTCTGCCCCAAATTGAAACTGAGTTCTATGTCATCTCTGGTCAGAAAGATTTTTCTCCCTTCTTTTCCTTTCTCAATGGACCACGCTACACTTTGAGAGTAATAAAACATCATTTAAATGAAATGTACAAAACAATAACCACTAAGCTGAATGACATTAAATATTTATCAATACAATAGTACAAGTTTGACTGCGAAATAAACATTAGGTCCTACAAATTTAATAGTTTCCTGTTAAAGGGGGAAAAAATCTCTCTAAGCTTTTGCAGCCCAGAGTACTGGACTTAACAAATAAATAGTTCATGGTGTGCCAAAATGGAATTGCCAAATGATTGACCACATCCTATGCTGCAGAAGGAAAAGGCCACTATTGTTTGTACATGTGTGTTTCATTCAATATTTGACTTTGATAGATAAATAGCATGAAGTTGGTATTTTTAAATTAACCTTTGTTTTCAACTAACTACAGATGAAGGAGTATAGGTACAGAAAAAGGACACGGAAGGGTTTAGGGAAAGAGGAACATCAGGAAGTCTCAATCTGATATATCCTGAACAGATTCAAGAATTGCTGATTTAAATTTGGAGGGACTAGACCCCACATAGTGAAGTTTTATGCTGACATTGATATAGATATATAGATGATATAGATATAGATAGATATAGATAGATATAGATAGACATGTATAGATATAGATATATGAAAACCAACTACTGTTTCTGAATTTTTGTTGTTGTACCCCCGGAAAGAATAACAAAAGTAAAAATTTAAATAAGTGATTTTAAGGTACTAAAAGGCAGATTATTAATTATGATCACACACTGATGCCAATGATGTTTCTTTAGTAAAAGCTATATATGTGTCATTAGCAAAAGTTATCTTACACTGGGTAATTGTTTCCATTTTTTATTTGAATTGGGCTCAATATATTCTATGAGGGCTACATTGATCAATTTAATCATAAAATACTAAATTCAGAGTATTTTTTTACATTTTGAAATATTCTAGGACAGACACACATGCACACACACACACACCCCTACTACATTTGGCTTCTTGATTTTAATGAAATATATTACCTATAGGTCACAGATAATTTATATTAATATAATTATGATAAACAATTAAATACCATGAAATTTTTATCTTAGAAATAGTTATGTATTTAGCAGAGAAAAATATTTTGTTATAACAATGATGACTATGAAAATAAGAATAATATTCATAACAAAAATTGTAACTTCTTTTAATGATTCTCAATGAGTGCTGAAATATTAGAAGCACTCTTCTAGACAACTAACCTCCAACAAGTCTAGATGATATTTTTAATCTTATAGACTCCACATAGCCCTCTATACCGTATACCCTTCCAGAAAACCATGGCCAAGGCGCACCTCTCTCCTTGGAGAATCCAGAGTTTTGCAGCTTTTTGGCACGAGTTATTTTCAATCCTCATGTCTCTTCTTCCTCATAGGTTTCAACCTCTCTGGTTCTTTTCTTTATTCCCCTTGTTTGCTGTTGCCTTCTCTTCTCTCCTTTCCTCCTCTGTTCTTCAATTAATTTCCCACTTCTGGTCTATAACTAGAGCCCTGTTCCTTTCATCTCATCATCTCTCAAGAAGGAGAGATATCATACATACATTTTGATGATGTAAGTTTCAAAGAGATTAGCGAAGAAGGCTGACTCATGAAGAAAAAAGTCCAGTGTCTGGGGTAATATGATTCAGTGAAATGTGTAATGAGGGACCTATTTTCTAAGAGTTCAGATGCTGGAGGGAAGCTCATTGAAAACCTAGTACTCCCCATATCCTTTGGTCTGGACTTAGAAGGCAAGAGTGGTGTCAGAATTCTAGCCTAAGAAATTGGTAAATAGGAATGGCACATTTTAGTCTTTCCAGAACCTAGGACATCATGGGAGTTGAATGTCTTTCTTTAATTGCACTGATAACTTCTTCTAGTTCAAAAAAGTAGACTTCATAAAAATGTAATGGTGGGAGATGAATAACACAGATCCTGTCGATGTTGTTCTCACATGGACAGTCACTGGTTATATCTTGTGCTAACCTTCCAGAGGTTTTGCAGAATTCGGTGCCTCAGGCAGCCATAAAAAACAAATCCACTTCAGCAAGCCTTTAGTGAGAAATGTGTAATTTGCTCAAGATTTCATGGAAAAGAAAAAAAGATTTTATATTAAATGTTACACAGCAAAAATTAATACAAATCCCTATTTTTCATTTCTGTTCTTTTCTAAACATTTGCTTTGTCCTTCAGCCACTAAGTTATCTCTATAGGCATTTTCCAGCAGCCTCATTATTTTCCCTTTATTGTGTTCTGGGTTCCAGAACCAGGAATCTTTCTTATGGATTTTTCTATATTTTTCATCCCATGTTTATTTTATGAGTAATTTAAATCTATGGCAGCTGTTATCCATTTTCACCCCCAAATCCATTTCCCTTGGTTCAAAAGCCAGCCAACCCCTTTATTATGATGATCTATCCTCCTTACATGTCAATGACAGGTTGCTAGTTTGTCTCTTTTCTTGTTTTTCATAAATAGAGACTTATGATGGATATTATATGTAATATTATAATTATATTATATATTAAATATATTTGTATATATATTATTACTTTCTAACTATTTGATGCTATGCAAGGTTCTTAACCTCTCTAAGCCTCAAGAGAGATAACTGTACTTACCTCAAAAGGGAATAAAGAGTGTGTGTGTATGTGTGTGTACTGTGGGTTCAGAATAGTATCTGACCCATAGTAAGGACTATAGAAGTGCACGTGTTATATTGTTATTTATCATATATATTCTATCATTGGAATTTACTAAAGGAGTTTTAAAAATACAAGTTTCTAAAAAGACTAAAAAAACATGACTTAGCTAAAACTCTATCTCAGAGGAGAACTTAATAAAAAAAATATTTAAAGAGAGCTAGATTTGCTCATTTTAGCCACTCTGACTGGTGTGAGATGATATCTTAGTGTAGTTTTGATTTGTATTTCCCTGATGAGGAGTGACACTGAGCATCTTTTCATGTGCCTGTTGGCCATCTGGACAAATCAGGAGACTATAGATGCTGGCGAGGATGTGGAGAAACGGGAACCCTCTTGCACTGTTGGTGGGAATGCAAACTGGTGCAGCCGCTCTGGAAAAAAGTGCGGAGGTTCTTCCAAAAGTTAAAAATAGACCTACCCTATGACCCAGCAATAGCACTGCTAGGAATTTACCCAAGGGATACAGGAGTGCTGATGCATAAGGGCACTTGTACCCCAATGTTTATAGCATCACTTTCAACAATAGCCAAATTATGGAAAGAACCTAAATGTCCATCAACTGATGAATGGATAAAGACATTGTGGTTTATATACACAATGGAATACTACTTGGCAATGAGAAAGAATGAAATGTGGCTTTTTGTAGCAACGTGGATGGAACTGGAGAATGTTATGCTAAGTGAAATAAATCATACAGAAAAAGACAGACACCATATGTTTTCACTCATATGTGGATCCTGAGAAACTTAACAGAAGACCATGGGGGAGGGGAAGGGGAAAAACAAGTTAGAGAGGGAAGAAGGCAAACCCTAAGAGACTTAAAAACTGAGAATAAAGTAAGGGTTGATAGGGGGTGGGAGGGAAGGGAAAGTGGCTGATGGGCATTGAGGAGGGCACCTGTTGGGATGAGCATACATGGAAACCAATTTGACAATAAATTTCATATTAAAAAAATAAAGAGAACTAGAGTATTTTTCCCCTTTAGTAGATCTGGCAAGACTCAAGTATAGCAGTCCGACCTTGTGTTACACCCCAAGAAAAACTCTTCACCGGAATCTCTGCCTTCTTTCTGGTTGCACCTAGAGGGATGATCAGATGACCTAACTTTCACTTAGTAAGTGTCAAAATTCACATAGGAACGTGAATAGCGAGCTGTCATTGCCTTGCTCTAGGCATCTTGCCAGGTTGTGAAGTTGAATATTCAGTTGAGTTTGTATCTCATCATTACAGCTATGGCCTTCCAGGGGGGACCAAAAGGGCCAGACAGCGATGAATTAATGAAGCTCTGTGGGAAGTCTAAATAGAGACAAAAGTTTTCATCTATATTTGTTTAAGAATGTTGAAGTAGAGCCTGCTTTCCAAATGCCATGTCTAATTTAAGAGCAGGCCTGCAGTGGTAATAGCCCAATATCACCATGTCTCCACTGCCTGCTAAAGCTGATACCAGGAGACGTCATGCTGTGGAAACAATTATATCAACATAATTGGGAAATATTTTTTTGGTGCAGTTCTGCCTTAATTAAAGCTCATTTTACATCTTGGAGAAGGAAGTGTTTTCTCAAAACTTTGGGTATATTTAAATATCTTTCAGAAATAAAGCCTAGATAAAACACACAAAGGAAGGCTAATGTAGACCAGGGATACAAAGAGTCAAATGGAGATTTTTACATCAGGTGATCGAGGTTTGAATCCTAGTCCTGCCACTTAGTGGCTAATGACCTTGGGCATGTAAATTCAAATCTGTAGGTTTAGGTTTTTCTACTGAAGACATTCATGACAGATGTGTGCTTCTGAGTATTGTTGTGGGAAGTAACTTGCCTGTGGAGATATTTTGTATAAGGGGTAAGAGGTGAGATCCTGAGTAAATATGATGGTAGCTAAGCTACTCTGCATGACCAAATGAGACAAAATTGTTTCATGCTTCTGAGACCAGCATAAAGAATAGAAAGGATTTCAAAAGAGAGGGGAAGGGGAGGGGAGTTAACAAAATGGCTCAAGACTGGACCCATGTGGCTTCATAGATCTCAGGCCAATGGGTGGCTGTAATTTTAAGACTTTTAAGACATTAAATAATAAGAAGACCTAATATACAATTTTTATAGCTATTCTCTGATGTTAGTGTAATCCCTTCCATTAATCCAGAATTCTTAATGATATTTACCAATCACCTCAGTGATTATGTGTTTTATTGTTGGTGACACTACTGGTGGAAACTGAGAAGAAGAAAGACTTTGCCAACGTTTTTGTCTGGTTCAACATGACCAGAAAATCGCACTGTTGGAAACAGGAGCTTGGTCACAGAAGTGACAGTGAGAAAATAAGCTGACCAGAAAAATCAAACATAGCTTGGAGAGATCAGGCTAATAACTGGGTACAGAAGAGGGATTTGAGATGAAGGTCATTGGATTTGGCAGACTCATCTGATATCTGGGTTATCGACATGCATAGACAGTCATACATAGGTACTTAATAAATTTTATTACTGTTGTTAAACCAATGAGGATAGCTCAAACAATAATAGTGTATTTTGACTGACTAATATTTTACCCTTTATAATGTCATTTCACTTTTTAATCTCCTTATCTCTTAGATCAGGCTGTTCTCTCCCTCCCCCAGTAGTTTTCCCCAGAATATTAGTCATCACAATCCATTCTAGTTTGGTTACATATTTGTTTGAGGATAGATTCTCCAGGAATGAGGTTATATTCATCTTTTCTGTTCATAAAGAATAGTAAAGTGCCTGATGCATAGTGCGGTCAACAAACCTCTCATGAATACATCAGTCAGTTTGTGTTTGATTCTCACAATAATAGATAGGAAGAATATTGTTTCCTTTCATATATGGACAAAATGAAGATCAGAGTGATATGCCCAAAGTTACATAGATAGTAAGTGACAGAGTTATGGCTTAGACCCAAGTCTTGGAGAATTATTCTCATTTTGTTTTATTTCATTACCAGCTTTTCCAAACAGATAAGGCAAAAAGTAGCAGAATTTTAAATTTCTGAGATAGTTACATTAATTATATGGAAAATTAGACAATTCCTCTTCCCTACTGTTTATTGACTAAAAAAGAGATTGAATGTTTAATGACAGATTTTATAATTTTGCATCCCTCGGTGCTGGATTTAGCCTTCATTCCTCAAAATGAAATTGCATAACTTTTAATTTGTCATGCTATTTCCAGCCAAGAAGAGATGAACACACTTTGTGTTTGATGTAATGAATTCATGACCTTGAAATGTATTCTGGGCATCTTAAAATCCTGAACCTAGCTTCTCACTTTAGATTGTCAAATCCTGGCTACCCCAATACATTGTCTTCAAGTCACAAAAAAAATAAAATAAAAAATAAAAAGCAAAAAACAAACAAACAAACAAAAATCATTTTGGCAATAGAAAACAGATAGAAAGGGGCAGTACTAGGGACTTTCCAAAGCAGAGCACTGAGAAACCTATCATTTACTTTTCTCTTTACTCTTACCTGGTTTTATCTTCAAACTCTGCTCTAATTTCAGATGACTGCTTGGAAGTCAGTTCTCAACTTCACCCTTTCACAGATTTGTTATCTCCTTTCTATTCACTTAGTGCACGATTTTGGCCATGTACCATTACCCGCATGCTATACCTTGGTGACTATATCAGTTTCAGAGTTTTCAGGCTAAAGATGACAGAAAACAGAAATGTAGTGCTTTAAAAACACACGGGCTTATTTAACATAATAATGAGAAGTCCAGAGGGAGCCACTCAAGGGCTGGGAGGGCTGCTTAGAGATATTCTCATTGACCTGCTTCTTTCTATATTTCTGCCTCAACCTGGAAACTTTTACCCACTGTTTCAGTATGTCAGATGTGTCTTCAGACATCTTGTGTGGATTTCTTAGGGAAGTCTAGCCTTTTCATTTACAGAGACCTTAGTTTATATTCACTGAGACCTTAGTCTGTCTTTTTGATCAGGCATCCATCAAATGGCCAACTCTAGCTGGAAGGTAGCTAGTGAAAAAAGGCTAATGGGTGAGAGTTGGGGAAATTAACAGTGTCTACCTAAATGATCTTCTAGTTTTTCTCAAAATTCTGACTTTACTCTTCTTTCCTCAGATCACAGGTCTCTAATATGTAGGAGAGAGAATTACTCTACTATACTTAATTTCTACAGTAAAACTTTGTGCCCCACAATCTGAGAATCTCAGACTTGGCAAAGGCTTCAAAGGTCATCTGGACCACTCTTGTATTCAAGGCTGATTTTTATGAAAATGAATTTTCTCAGCCTGTATTAGAAAGTCTTCAGCAATTTCCATGAACCAGCAACTGGCTAAGGCTACTGTCAGCAGAATGTGGCTTTTGATTTGCTTTAGCACTTCCTAATGGAGCCACCTACCAAATTAAGCGCATCTCTGGTCGGTGTTCCCCTGGGCTCTGATGGCAGGCGAAGGTGCACAGCAGAATACGCAATAGCTTACTTATCTGGAGTTCTTTCCCCCATGTAGCTGCTGCTGGTCTGGAAAATTAACAGACAACCGGAATATTCTGAGGGTAAAATTAATGGTTAGAACAAGGAATGCTGTCAGGGAGATTGCCAACATGCCTCTTTCCTAGGACATTAGAAATTCTCCGAAGGCGACATGTGTGGGTAAGTTAAAGTTTTAGTTCTTTTTGCGAGATTGAAAAGGGAAGAATATTAGAAATAAGGACTAAGGCATTATGAAGGTGGCTCCCTGATATGACTGAATAAAGGAAGCATTGTATATATTGACAGGCTTAAATTAGCTCAGCTAGGTGGGGACATTTTAATATTTCATTGACAGCTTAACTTATATAATATATATATAATACATACACACACACACACACACCGATCTGTTGTTTAATAGCCAGGGAAATGAGAAAAAAAGGGGCTTTTTACTTTTGAGTGAGCAATTCATATTTTTTGAGGTCATACATAAAATGAACATTCTTGCAAATTACATGTTTTTGAAAAACAAAACAAAATGATGCTAAGAAATCTCTAAACTCATATACCATATTTTCATGGAGAGATAGCATCAAAATACACACAATGCCCTTTTCAAACTGCTGTGGAAATTGATATGACTGAAAACAACTGTTTCTATGCCCTTTTTAGCCCTAGTTGTGACAGATTTTAGATAATACGGAAAGCACAACATTGAAGGAAAACACTTTTATCCCTGGAAAGAAGAATTCTGTTATATAAAGTTTCTAATATTATGGATTTATTTGATGTGATTATTGTTATGTTGGGTTTTATTTTAAAATCTTTATGGGACGCCTGGGTGGCTCAGTCGGTTGAGCGTCCAACCTCAGCTCAGGTCATAGTCTCACAGTTTGTGGGTTCGAGTCCCGCATCGGGCTCTGTGCTGACAGTTTGGACCTGGAGCCTACTTAGGATTCTGCTTCATGCTCCCTCTCTCTGTTCTTCCCCCGCTCATGCTCTGTTTCTCTCTCTTTCAAAAATAAATAATAAAACATTAAATTTTTTTAATAAAATAAAGTCTTTAAAACGTGCTTTCCTACTTCCTCTGAGAGATAACGAAAGAATTAACAGAACTTGCTCAGCAATTCACAAAGGTTTGATTGACAACACAGAGACATTTAATAAACCACTTAGCTCATATCATTTTTGCTTTATTCCAAATAAGGAGTAATTTCATCTTTGGGAGTAAGGTAGTTCTTGTTATCATTATATATTTATATGCTTAATATTTTATTGACAACTGAACTTCCTGTATGTACATAAAAAGCTACTGATCAAGTCTTTAATAGTAAATAACGGCTAATTCAAGTCGTTCCATAAATACATAACCTGCCATATTCAGCAATAGCATACAGGAGCCACCTTCAGAATTTCCCAGTTCTCATTTCCAACTTTATTCCATTTTTAATCCACCAGAATACATTGACACTTTAGACTACCTCTGGATAGGTAGATTCGGTGGGCAGACCCAAAGACACACAGACAGAAGACAGACAGATAGACGAATAGAAGAATGAATGAAAGTAGAGGCAGTGGCTCAGGACAACAGTTCAAACTTCATTTCTACATCCTTAAACATTGGCTTTGGAAAAGGCTTCTCTCATTCCAAAGAGAACTCCAATAAAGTTCTTTCTGGGACTTCCCTCTCTAGAACACTCCACTGGCTCTCTGGATTAAAATGGCTGTTTGAGCAAGAGATACCTTTTTCTTCTTTTTGAGTTTAAGATTTATGAGAATACTTTCTAAATATAACATATAATAATAGTATATAATTATATTATATGTAATAACAAGATATACTAATAAAGTATAATAATATATAAATATATAATAATAATAATTAATAATAATAATAATATATTTTGGTAATATCTTCTGTAACCAGGACTGTGGTACATTACATTGATCTTTGGATTTGATTTCCTTTTGATTTAAGGAAGAGACACATTTACTTGAAGTAGGATTATGAAAACATTTATCAAACATAGACCAAAGGCTCATAAATGATGCCTCATAGTATTTGAATGACTGGACCAGTTCTGTAGATTCAACAGCCTCAAATATGCCAGTAATGTCTTTTGTTTCTGCTGTTATTAGTCTAGTCTGGTGCATTATTCCTACAATCCTCCACAATTATTGTGCTTTTACAGCAGCTCATTGAGATTAGCCAATGACCCATACACTTATGTTCATCTTTGGAAGAGAGAGTTGAACCTCAAAGTGTTATGCATGTTCCAAGTATAAGAGAATAATTGAGAAGTGAGACTAATACTCAGAAATTCAGTTGATGGCCTTATGGGCATTTTGTTGAATCTCAGGCCCGTTACCAAGGAAGAAATAAAAGCTCCCTTACCTCATTATTTCTGTATCCTTTGTTATTGCCTAAGGTATGCAGTGATTTGTTTTCAAAATCACTGTTGTTTGTTTTTCCTTTCATATTTCCTCTTGATGCTTCCATTTTTTCTGGTATATGCAAGATAGAACTCCATTCAGCTTTTGGTTTATATTTTATTTTAGGTAACTTTTCAGTAGAATGACAGATAAGCCATAAAACCTAAACATGGCGGTAATTTGTGTGGTTTTTACTTTGATATCACGGCATTTACCTGTATAAGGCTAACTACAAAGATAGGACCAAACTGGGTTGTGTCCATGAGCCATGAGCCACCAAACTCAGTGGTTGTTGACATAGGTGCCTTGTGGGTGAATGTGGCCGAAGAGAGAGAGAAGGGATTCATTTATTCATTAATTCATCCATTCATTCATTCCAACAAGATAAGTACTGAGAACCTGTGTGTGGCATACTAAATTCTCAAGTGGGACTACAGAGATGAATAAATACTATGTTTGTCCAAAACAAACAAGCAAACAAAAACACCTAGGTGGCAAAGTGAGAGGGCCACTGAAGGTAAACTTTGCCTACTTTATAGTGTTAACCTGTACTTTTAGCCAGTAAGTTAAGAATTGATATCTTGGTGCTATCAGGAAGGGACTTGACTGGCAAGGGTAGTCTATTCGAATTGAATACTGTGAGAAGAGTTTCATCTGAATTCTATTCACAGAGACACAGGCAAGGTGGAGGGGAATCACAGAGGATCATACAGAGCTCAGGCTCGAGGGGCTGGGCATGAAGCAGCGTGGAAAGGATCTTGAGACAGGAGTTAAAACCTTTGGTTGATAGATCAGAAATGCAGCCAACCTAAAATAACCCTGTAGGGAGACACGGGGGGATAGCTGCCTGAACCTCTCTCTTTGCTACCTCCAATCCCTTGCTTGCTAGACTCCGTACTATTCAAATACATCTTGAAGCTGGGGAAGGGAATCAGACAAGTCAGCTTTCAGGGACATGGGAGAGGGTGAAAAGTAGATCAGAAAACACTCTGCACAATAGTCAAAAGCACAGTCTCTAAAACCTGAGTGCCTAGGTCCAAATACCAGCTTTGGCACTTACTGAACTATGACCACAGGTAAGTTATTTAAAGTGTTATGTTTTGTTTTGTTTTCATCTACTTACCTTCATAATGGAGAGTAATACCAATACTTCAAAATTGAGAGTCTTGGGGCACCTCGGTGGCTCTGTCTGTTAAATATCATATTTCAGCTCCGGTCATGATCTTAGGGTTTGTGAGTTTGAGCCCCACGTTGGGCTGTGTGCTGACAGCTCGGAGCCTAGAGTCGGCTTCACATTCTGTGTGTCTCTCTCTCTGCCCCTCCCCAATGCTCACTCTATCTCTCTGTCTTTCTCAAAAATAAACATTAAAAAAGTAATATATAGTAATATTTTAAAAATTGAGTGTCTCTTAAGAAAATTTTAATTTTAGAACAGTTTCAGATTTACAGGAAAAATGAGAAGATAGTATAGGGAATCCCATATGCCCCTCATCTAGTTTTCCATATTACCAGCGTCTTACATGTCTGTGGTATAATTGTCACAATTAATGAATCAATTTGATACGTTATTATTAAATGAATTCTATGCCATGATCATATTTCTTTAGTTTTTATTAGGTCTTTTCCTGTTCTTGGATGTCACCCAGGACATATATCCCATTTGGCTTCCATCTTTCTTTAGTCTCCTCTTGGAGACACACAGGTCATGAGTGACAGTTTCTTAGTCTTTCCTTATTTTTGATGACCTTGACAGTTTTGAGGAATACTGGTTGGATACAGATGAGGAATAGAGGCCAGAATGGCCCTTCAGTGGGATGTTTTAAATTTGAGAGGTAATTAACATACCATAGAACATTCACACTTCTAAATAATATAATTTAGTGAATTTTAGTCTATACACCTGGTTCTGCAACCATTACCCCTATCTAATTCCAGGATAATTTTGTCACCCCAAAATGAAATCCCATACTCCTTTCTGAGTCCCAAATCCCCAGGAAAACACTAACCTACTTTGTATCTCTATGGATTTGTGTATTCTGGACAATTCATATACATAGACTCACATAATATGTGATCTTTTCTGTCTGGCTTCTTTCATTTAGTATAATGATTTTAAGATCCATCTATGGTGTTGGATGTATTAGTACTTTATTCTTTTTTGTGAATAAATAATATTCACTTGTATGAATACACTGTATTTTATTTTTCCATGCATCAGTTGGTGGGCATTTGGGTTGTTTCTGCTTTTTGGTTATTACAAATAATGCTGCTATGAATGTTTGAGTACAAGTTTTTGTGTGAGCATAAGTTTTCAGTCTCTTGGATATGTGCCTAGGAGTAGAATTGCTGGATCATATGGTAACTCTACTCAACTTTTTGGGACTGCCAAATTCTTTTCTATAGTGGCTGCTCCATTTTACATTCCCACCCAGCAAGCAGTGTATGAAAATTCTAATTCCTCCACATCCTTGTCAACACTAAGTATCATCTGTCTTTTTAAACTTGGTCATCCTAGTGGGTGTGACATGATAGCTTATTGTGGTTTTGATTTACCTTTTCCAGATGCTAATTATGCTGAGCATCATTTTATTTCCTAATTCGCCATTTGTATATCTCCTTTTCCATAATTTCTATTCGATGTTTTTAAATTGAATTATTTTTCTTTTCATCTTTGAGTTGTAAGTGTTCTTTCTTTCTTTCTTTCTTTCTTTCTTTCTTTCTTTCTTTCTTTCTTTTTTACATTTATTTATTTTTGAGAGACAGAGAGAGACAGAGCATGAGCAGGGAAAGGGCAGAGACAGAGGAGACACAGAATACGAAGCAGGTTCCAGGCTCCCAGCTGTCAGCACAGAGCCCATCACGGGGCTTGAACTCATGAACTGTGAGATCATGACCTGAGCTGAAATCAGATGTTCAACTGACTGAGCCACCCAGGTGCCCCAAGTAGGAGGAGTTCTTAATATATTCTGGATGCTAGACGATGAGGAGCCATATAGTTTATAAATATTTTCTTATATTCTATGCGTGATCTTTTAACTTTGTTGATAGCATCCTTGAAGCACACAGTTTTTAATTCTGATGAAGCCAAATAATCTGTGTTTTTTTTTTCTTTGCTTGCTTGTGCTTTAGCTATCATCATAACAACAAAACATACCTAAGCCAAGGCCACAAAGACTTACACCTATGTTGTATTCTAGACTTTCATAGTTTTGGCACTTACATTTAGGCCATTGTTCCATTTAAAATTAATTTTTGAATAAGGCATGAGGTTGGGGGGTCCAATTTCATTCTTTTGCATGTGGATATTCAGTTTTCCTAGTACCGTTTGTTGAAAAGAATAAATTGGTATTTGTCTGTGTTTCCTGTCATGAATAGAATGGGCTTATGGGTTAGGCCACAGAGGTGAAGTTACATTCTTATCATATCATTCAGTCACTGATCTTACTACAGTGAAGTTAACCTTGATTATCTGGATTAGGTAGTATTTTTCAGGTTTCTCCACAAAGTTAGTCTCCCTACTCTTTCCTTCATGTGACTATTTATACTATATTCTTTTTTTTTTAATTTTTAAAGAAGTTGGTTTATTTGGAGAGAAAGATTGAACGGGGGAGGAGCAGAGGGAGAGAGAGAATCTCAAGCAGGTTCTGTGCAGTCAGTGCAGAGCGAGACATGAACCATGAGATCGTGACCTGAGCCAAAAATCAAGAGTCGGATGCTTCACTGACTGAGCTACCCAGGCGCCCCCCATACTGTATTCTTTAGATGGAAGTCATTATGCTTTGCCCACACTTAAGGACAGAAGAGTTATGTTCCACCTCCTTGAGGGCAGAGTATCTACATAAATTCTTCTGCACAGGAAATTATTCTAGCTCATTTTTAAAAATCCATTCATATCAGTATGCATTCGTGAATATTTATTTAATACTTATGATTATAGCCCAATAATGCTTTGTTCATTTTATTGTTCAAATTGTTGAGTTTTTCACCTCTGTGCTCTCTCGGTTGTCTCCTTTGACATAATCATATTATTGCATTATCATTGAACACTTTCTTCCCTTTGGAATTTCAGGATTTTCCAGGCTCATTTTGTATGTGTCATGCCCTTGAACCTAGAATCAGCCATTTTTTCAGGGAGCACAAATTCCTTTTATTGGCAAATAGTATTAGAAACTGTTATCTAGGCCCTAGTTTGTTTATTGCTATTAGGCTTTAGGGAGTCATTTTTTCATTTGTCCTCTCAGCTGACATATAATTATATGTAACTTTCTGTGTAAATAAAAGCTAAATATAAGTTTATTACAGTATCTCAAACTTTAATAAATTATCACATATATGATTTTGGCCTTTTTACTTGTTTGTCTATAACCTACTAGTCCAAATCTAGCTCTCATGAGTGTCTTTTAACACTTCATACTGGACAAGTTTGCTGGCAATAAAGTCCTTCAATTTTGTTTGTTTGTTTTTGTTTTTTTATTTTTGTTTTTGTCTTTAAATCTTTTTAATTTTTCAATGGTAAGTTTACTCAGTATGGTATTTAAGTTCTATTTTTTTTTCTTGCAAAGTTTTAAATATTTCAATCCACTCTCTTTTTGCTTACATGATTTCTATGATAAATCTGCATTAATTCTTATCCTTGTTATTCAATAGGTACATTTTTTGTTTCTGTTTTTTTTTTTTTAGATCTAGATACTTTCTTCCCTTTAATTTTTCTTTTTCTTTAACATTTATTTTTGAGAGACAGAGAAAGACAGAGCATGAGTCAGGGAGGAACAGAGAGAGAGAGAAACACAGAATCCGAAGCAGGCTCCAGGCTCCCAGCTGTCAGCACAGAGCCCAACGCGGGGCTCTTATTTGAGAAGCACAAGATCACGACCTGAGCCGAAGTGGGACACTTAACTGACTGAGCCACCCAGGCGCCCCTAATCTAGACACTTTTGAGTGGTCATTTTGTATTTGTTTTTCTGTAGTTTGATGCTACAGAAAATCACATGCTAATTGTGATTTTTTTCTTATATTTGTCCCACTTGTTTTCTAAATTTTCTAGATCTTTATTTTGATATATCTATTACGTTCAGACAGTCCTTGGTTATTATTATTTAGAATATTTCTTTGCTCCATTCTCTGTTTTTCTTCCAACAATATGCATATTCCAACTTTTGAATTGTGTAATTCTTGAGTATTACACTCTGTTTTTTTATTTTTTTTTCTTTTTGTATATATTTTGGGAATTTTTTCCTGGCCTAACTTCAGCCTCAATTGTTTTTTCCTCAATTACATGGAGTCTAGTAAAAAACTATCAAAGACATTCATTTTTTTCTGTTACAGTGGTTTTCATTTCTAGTATTTCGCTTTGCTACTTTGTACCTTAAATATGTTCTGCTTTATTCACAGAAACTTCATTTGTGTTTCCATAAGGATGGAAATCTGAATGAAATGTACAAGGAAGTCATTTAAGTGGATATATTTCAAATACCCAGATTTTTGGAAATGATAAGATTTAACATTCGGCAATTTAGTTGACCTTTTTTTTTTTTTTTTTTTTTGAGAGTGACAGCAAGCAGAAAAGGGTCAGAGAGAGAGATAGGGAGGGAGAGAATCCCAAGCAGGCTCCATACTGTCAGTGCAGAGCCTGCTACAGGGCTCAATCTCATGAACCATGAGATCATGACTTGAGCTGAAATCAAGAGTTGGATACTTAACCAACTGAATCACCCAGGCACCTTGAGTTACTTTTTAATTTAATTTAATTTAATTTAATTTAATTTAATTTAATTTAATTTAATTTAATTATTTTATTTTTATTTTATTTTATTTTATTTTATTATTTTTTAAAATTTGAATCCAAGTTCATTAACATATAGTATAATAATGATTTCAGCAATAGAACAGGAATAGAATTTAGTGATCCATCACTTACATGTAGTACCCAGTGCTCATCCCAACAAGTGTCCTCCTTAATGCCTCTCGCCTATTTAGCTCATGTCCCAACCCACATCCGTTTCAGCTACCCTCAGTTTTTTCTCTGTATTTAAGAGTCTCTTATGGTTTGTCTCTCTCTGTGTTTTTATCTTATTTTTGCTTCACTTTCCCTGTGTTCATCTGTCTTGGTTCTTAACTGCCACATATGAGTGAAATCATGACATTTGTCTTTCTCTGATTGACTTATTTCACTTAGCTAGTTCCATCCACATTGTTGCAAATGGCAAGATTTCATTTTTTTGACTTCCAAGTAATGTGTATACACACACACACACACACACACACACACACACACACCACTTCTTCTTTATCTATTTATCAGTTGATGAACATTTGGGCTCTTTCTATACTTTGTTGTCGATAGCGCTGCTATAAACATTGGGCTACATGTGCCCCTTCGAATCAGCATTTTTGCATCCTTAGGTTAAGTACCTGGTGGTGCGATTTCTGGGTTATCTATTTTTAATTTTTTGAGGAAACTCCACACCCTTTTCCAGAGTGGCTGCACCAGTTTGCATTCCCACCAGCAGTGCAAAAGTGTTCCTCTTTCTCTACATCCTCGCCAACATCTGTCATTTCCTGAGTTGTTAATTTTAGCCATTCTGACAGATGTGAGGCGGTATCTCATTGTGGTTTTGATTAGTATTTCCCTGATGATGAGTGATGTTGAGCATTTTTTCATATGTCGGTTGGCCATCTGGATGTCTTCTTTGGAAAAGTGTCTATTCATGTCTATTCATGTCTTTTGCCCATTTCTTCACAGGATTATTTGTTTTTGGGACATTGAGTTTGATCAGTTCTTTATAGATTTTGGATACTGACTCTTTATCTGATATGTCATTTTCAAATATATTCCTCATTATTTCCATTGCCTTTTAGTTTTGCTGATTGTTTACTTTGCTGTGCAGAAGATTTTTATCTTGATGTGGCCCCAATAGTTCATTTTTGTTCTTGTTTCCCTTGCCTCCAGAGACATGTCAAGTAAGTAGGTGCTGGGGCCAAGGCCAAAGAGGTTATTGCCTGTTTTCTCTTCTAAGATTGTGATGTTTTCTTGTCTCACATTTAGGTCTTTCATCCATTTTGAGTTTGTTTTTGTGTATGGTGTAAGAGAGTGGTCCAGGTTCATTCTTCTGCATGTCACTGTCCAGATTTCCCAGCACCACTTGCTGAAGAGACTGTCTTTTTTCCATTGGATATTCTTTCCTGCTTTGTCAAAGATTAGTTGGCCATATGTTTGTGGGTCCATTTCTGGGTTCTCTATTCTGTTCCACTGATAGATGTGTCTGTTTTTGTGTCATTTTTGGAGGAAGAAAAAAATTAACAAAATAAAAAATTAAAATTAAAAACTACAAACAAAACAAAATCAAGTAAAGGAAGCTAGATCCTAGATGTGTTTCAATCTGCTTGTTGAAAGAAGCTTAATAGAAAAAAAAGGGAAAAGAAAGGGGGAAAAAGGTATGAAAAAAGCTTGAAAGTTAAACAAAATTATATAATCAAATAGAAAAATAAAGAAAATGAAATAGAATAAAAATTTAAAAAATTTAAAAAATAGGAAAAATTAAAAAAAAAATGTTTCTTTCTGTATCTGAGAAAAAGAAAGAAAAGAAGAGTGTAAGCAAAAACAGAATCAAAGAAAACAAACATATAAATGAACCAGCCTACAGAATGATACCCGAATAGTTACATCCAGGTTCACCGAGAACTGAAACTATGAAGCATACTGTCATCCTTACACCAAGGAGTGACTTGTGCTTGTCTTCTGGGGATGTGCTTAGTGGGCACAGTTGGGCGGGGCTTGGTGTAACAGCTCCCTTCTCCACTAGGTGGCGCTGCCTAGCTTACTGGAGTGGATCAGTGTGTGTGTGTGTGTGTGTGTGTGTGTGTGTGTGTACGTGTGCATGTGCTGGAGATGTGGAAATGGCTTCACCCAGCTTCCTAGTCCCTGGTGCAGGAACTTCATGCTTTCACTGACTCGGAATCAAGCGCCCCTCCTTTGTCTGAGGCCTCTGTCCACTTTCCCCTCTACTCTGTCTGTGTTCAAGCTGTTTGAACAGAGTTTGATCCCTCCGGAGTTTGATCTCAGACAGTGTTGTGTTTTAAAACCCCTTAATTCAGAGAGCTGGCTCTCTGGGGGAGGGTCTCACTGAGCAATGGCGGGTGCAGACTTGCCCCAGAAAACATTCATGCGATCATGCAGCAGCAGCGGTTCAGAGATTTTGGCAAATAACAGCACACAGCCAGCACCAGCTTTTGCCACACTCTGGCATCCTGGTCCCAGTACCAGCAAACGTGGCTGCTCTCTGGGGTCCTCTGGGACTTTTGCCTGTGGAGAGGCCATATGACCTCTACCAAATGTACTCCAAGCAGAGGAACCGCTTCTCCCCATGTTGCACACGGACCCCTCAGACTGCACTGCCTGCTCCTGGGGTTTTGCCCTATTTCTTCACCAGACCACTGCCAGGCACTGAGTTTTGATACTTCAGACTCTGGGCTCCATTGTTTATAGAATCCCGGTGGTATTGAAACCCTCTCCTTTCTCCCCATCAGTGGTTTGGGGGAACAGATTTCTTGTTCAGTCCCCAGCTAGTGTTTTCACTCTTTCTCACCAGCTACTTTTGGGGGGAGTGCTTTCTTGCACCATCCCGGTGTGCTGCGCTCTCCCCCTTTGTCCCTCTCTGTCTGCCTTCTCTCCCTGAAAACTGCTCCCTACCCTCTGCTGCTTTCTCTCCCCCCCTTCACCTCTTTGAACCAGGTAACTGTTGAGTTCTGTAACTCAAATTATGCAGATTGTTGTGTTCAACCTCAAATCCATTTCCTAGGTGTTCAAAATGGTTTGTTGCTGATCTAGCTGCATTTCAGGAATGAGACAAGCTCAGGGTCTCCCTGCCGCCCTTCCATTTTCAGTTGTTTTTTTTTTTTTGTTAAATCCATATTCTTTGCTCCATCTAAATATATTTTTATACCTGACTTAGTAGGAAACAATATCTAATTTTGGTTGAACATTCAATTGAGGTTGCTATAATATTTAGTGCTAAGACAGGTTCAAAACCACAACATACACTAAAATCTAAATTCTGGAGTCAGCAGATGATCAGTGGCTAAATAAAGGTCAAATGTACAATAAGAATTACCCACATTAGGGTGAAGGAAATTTGAGGACCAGAATCGCTGACTAATTTCCAGGACCATGCCAAATGGATCTAACATGAACATCAGGTGATAGAACAAGACTGCTGGAAAATGTGAGTGAAAGAAATTCCTATGAGTGGACTCTTCTGTCCTTCTGTTGTGAAGGCTGACAAATACAGCCTTGTTTGTTCAGATGTGTACAGATTAAATGCACAATGTGGTAAGACTAGTATCTGGTGAACAATGAAGAGTGGGCAAAACTTACTTAAATCTTGTCTTGAGAAAGGCCAGTCATAAAGAAAGAAATATAGAAATCGATGTGAACAGTCATACAGGCAGCTATCCCATGTTACTATAATTTAATTATTTAATGTTTATTTTTAGAGGAAAGACTGCAAATGGGGGGAGAGGCAGGGAGACAGGGAGACACAGAATCCAAAGCAGGCTCCAAGCTCAGAGCTGTCAGCACAGAACCTGACGCAGGGCTCGAACCCACGAACCGTGAGATTGTGACCTGAGTCGAAGTTGGACACTTAATCAACTGAGCCACACAAGCGCCCTGCATGTTACAATAATTTTAAGCAAATGCTGTACTTCAACATGATTCATTATGCTCAACAAATGCTGTTGAATAAGATCTATAAACCATTTTTCCCACCCTTCCTTCAAATTCCAACTTTCAGCTCAGAGTGCACTGTTTGTATAATCAAAGTTACTCAAAGCCTTTTCTTGTGAAAAGGTTAGCACCTGACACATTGGGGAAACCACAAAACTAGCTTTAAACTGCAGCATTTTATTTTTAACACAAAACACAAACTATCACTCTTTTCTAATACTTTGAATTGAAGAAAGTAGAAAGGTGTTCAAATACCATACCTTTAGAATATTCTTGTTTTCCTTGAAATAGGAAGAAGAAAGCACTTCTTAGAACCAGTTGAAAAAATTACATGGCAGTGATAATCGTTATAGAGTAAACTTCTTTCTAAAAATGTCTCTAGACACTCAGCATAGGTGCCTTCATGCACTCAGTTCAATGATGTCATTTTTATTTTTTAGCAATGATGAAACCCTGATTCTGACAGATTCCATTCCTTTCTCAAAAAATCAACTCCGTAATAAGGTAGATCTGATTCTACACCCATTTAACTCCTGTCAAAGTTATCACAAGTAATTTGCTTTCTAATGAAAATAACAAAAGGGCCATGTCTCATTTTGCAGGCAATTTTTAGTAGAAAACACAAGGGACTGAAATACGAGCAACTTATTTTCTGGTGGTAGGATTCGTTTGTTGTAAAAAAAAATAAGTAGAAAGCTGAGATTGGAAGGTGAGCAGAACTAACTGAGCTCTTGAGAGAAAAGACAAGTCATTTTTATCCTTGTATTCCCAAACCTAGTGTGTGGTATAATGCTCAATTATTGCTTGTGTAATGAAGGAATGAATGGATGGCCAGTCTATGGAAATTCCTACAGGGGTTTTGGCTACTACACAAAGTCAATCCCCAAATTTCTTTTCCTTCCCTTCCCTTCCCTTCCCTTCCCTTCCCTTCCCTTCCCTTCCCTTCCCTTCCCTTCCCTTTCCTTTCTTTTCTCTTTTCTTTTCTTTTCTTTTCTTTTCTTTTCTTTTCTTTTCTTTTCTTTTCTTTTCTTTTCTTTTACAATCATGAAGGAGATCAATGAGGTCAGAGCTTAAAGATACACTTTGCATGTTTAACATGTCACTTGAGAAGGCCCCAATGAAAAATTCATTCTTTCATTGAATAAATATGTATTGAGAACACACTGTGTTTCATAACATTTGCTGGGCTTGTGAGACACATTCAAGGATATTACATATATTTCCCTTCTTTCATAGGGCTTCAGTATAATGGAAGGTAGGCATTAATTAAATAGCTCTTTAAATAGATAATTTGTGACAGTGCTGTGGAAGAAAATATGGAGGACCATGGCAGTGCATAAGGGAACTCTGATCTGGTTGAAGAAGTGGTGAAGACACCATTCCCAAGAACGTGGGGCTTGACCTAAGATCTAATGTTTGAGGATGAGTTGACAATGACAGGGAATGGAACTATGATGGGAAGCAGTCAGATGGGAAGAAAAATGAAGGTATCAAAACTCTGAGGAAGGTTGAAGAGTCATTGTGACTTGGAAAAAAAGTTATTTCTAAAGCTATGGACAGAGTGAACATGCCAAATGGAACAAGGTATACCTACATGAGAGTAGGGCAGTCCTGATGTGCCCAGACTCCACAACATTGTCTGAGGTAACAAGCATCCCCTACCAGACCAGAGCCCTAATCCTAGTGGTGTCTCACCCAAAGCAACCGCTGCTTACACCTAAGCCAGATACAACTGTGCCTTCCTAAACAGAATTTCCGATGTCTCACTTCTAACACTGGCCCGTATTCACAACTTAGGTGTGTAACACATAAGCCACTCAGATCAAATCTCTCCCTCTTTTAGCATGAAAACTTTCTTTTCTTCCAAATTTTCTCCATTGCTTCTATTACATACCTTCATAGTAACTTTGCTACATATCCTTTCACCTGGTCTGATGAGACTTTCATCAAACAGGCAAGTCCAACCATACCTTTTCTCCATGTAAGCTTCAATCATCTTCCCTAAACCACAGGAACCCCAGATTCCTACTTGGACATTTGAACCCCTTATAATTTGAACCCAGCCTAACCCTTCATCCTCATATGTGACTTTTGCTCTATGCAATTTACAGCCGTGTGACGGAAAATTGCTTTGGATTCTATAAAAATATAGCATACCTCTCTCTTCTTGTAAGTAAATGACATTTTTCCTGATTAAATTAGCTTCCTGATTCCGCTTCCTTGCCTGCTTCTCTTAACATTTGCTTCCAAAGCCAACTACGGTTGTATCTTCTCTATAAAAAAAATTCCCTGATGGTTAAGTAGGGGGGTTTAAATAGGGGTTAAACAAATGGGCTTTGGATTTTGATAGATATAATGATGAATCCCAAATCTTCCTCTTATGAGCTATGGAAATAAGATACTTCCTCTTTGATCATAATAGTTACTGATTCAAATGAGGACAATTATACCAATATTCATCAGGGAGGACTCAAGGAGCACTACATACATGAAGCACATAGCAAACAAGCTGTGACATAATGGATATATCATAGTTGGTACTAATACTTATTGTTATTTGTTACTGTTATTTAGATGACTTTTTATGTGTTTTGACAGTTCATCTGTCATGACACTAAACACATGAGACTGAAAATGCATTTTTGCATACCCATGTGTCCCCTTAAACTTCAAGATCCTTAGGGCAAACACTTGAAACCCAGAACTAGAATATAGACACTACCATGTCTGTTCAACATTCACTATTTTCTAAACAATAAATATGCTTTTATTTTTCTTTCTGACTAAATATCTGTATTCAGGTAAAGCTCATAGCTCCCCAACTCATTAGCTGTGTAGGTGTTAGAAATTCTCCATTAGTGTCAAAAAAATAAAGCCAAATTACAAAGCAATTAGCCAATTGTATTTGGGTTTTTTCCCCCCTTTTGGCTCATTTGAAATAAAGACAGACTAAATAACTTTTCCACTTTGCCTTTGATTTTTTTTTTTAATGCACGTATTGTATTTTGGGTATAAATAGAAAAATTACATCTTTTCAAGTTTGTAAAATATGCTGAATTCAATAAAATTATAATGTGTACTTATCTATGAATTCTGGAACAGATAATAAATGCTTTTAGGACAAAGTCTTTGACTAGTCTAAAATGTTAAAATGTAGTTTTTGTTACTAAAAATCTCAATCTTTTTTCAAACTCTCTACAAGACTTTGTTAAACATTGATTCTCTGGCATTAGAGGAAACTCAAGAGTCTTAAAAGTCATATACTGATAAAGTTTTCAGCTTTTGAAGTCAAGAATGTAGGCTCAGAAACTAAGAGGCAAGCCAGTGATATCTTCTCAGCTCAACTCCCTGTATGTAAGTTAGCATATTAGTAGTAGATGAATATGAATGCCAAATTCTCATTGACATACAAATATAAGCTCTTTCCATTTCCTTGTCTTTGCTCTGTTAGAAGTACCTCATTCAGCCCCCTTTTGGGTAGGATTTGAGGATGGATGGTTAGGATGGGAAGCTATCTTCTGGGGAGCAGACTGAATTCTTTCTTTTTTACTAGTAAATATCAACTACACAGTTGCCCATTATGAGAGGAAAATATTTTAATTTTGTTTTGTTCTTCACTACTTGGTTTTAATTGATGATTATACAGGTTACCGATTGGCTTTCAAGTGTTTGTATTCCAGGAGAGATATTGATACAATTTTGTGGCAGGGAACAAAGGGCTGTGAACTGGAAAAACATGGAGTCTGCAAAAATGTAGGAGAAACAGGGACACATGGGTATTAGGATTCCTCTAATAGTAACATGGTCCAGAGAAAAGACACTTTGTGAAAGAACTTGGTAATAGAAAAAAAAAATTGAAAGTAATTGCTTCATTTTATTTCTGAGGAACTTCACAGAATAGAAGTTCTTTGAAATCATTCATAGCTCAGGTTCCCGTTAGTCAAAGTATTGCCCCAACTTCACCAACAGCCTTGATCAGCTTGTCTCCTAACGGGCCAATGGGCCAGTGCCATGAGAATTTGCTCTTGAGCCAGCTACATTAAGTGATGCTCCTCCGCAGTTCATCTTTGAGAAACTAAGATCAAATAAGCCCCTGAGCACCTAGTGGGATAGGACAGGAGATCCTGCCTCTTATACTTGGGGGTTAAATTATGATTATGTCCAACCTCCAACAGCTGAGACAATTGGGAATAGTGATTCCTGATATACATAGATTATCATTATGTAAATTCATGTCTTTTGTACTTCTAATTATTCATAAAGGATTGTAACAATGACTCATGTAAAGAATGCAAGAAATCTGCATTGTAAGAGAGATATACTAATTTTTTACATGATAGGAGCCTCAATTGGATTATATATTAAAGGAATAATTAATTTCTCAATAATTTTAAGAGACTTAGATGGTTCCATGGGAGATTTCAGGAAAATGTCTAAATAGCTGAGGTTGAACAGATTCGTGTATTTCACATGCCAGCTGATTGCCTCAAGTATAAATGGACCCAGTTATAATAGAGAACTACCCCAATTTGTTGACCATAAACCACCCTTTGATAACAATTCTTGGATGGCATGCTAGATGACCTAGCTTCTTTGGTCTGGCTGTGTGGTACTGAAAGTCATCTTGGTACTGACAAGTGACCAGAAAATTCATTTTTACAAAAATAATATATATTTTTCCCCTATTAGACTACAGGTTGAATTGAGCTAATAATTGGTTGATTTTAGTAAAGAATAGGAAACAATCTTTAATATCTTTTCCAATTATAAAATAATATGCATATCTCAATGGCCAATTTTAATATTTAATGCTCGTTTTTATAGCCCTGTTTCTCAAATGGGAAGTTAAATATGGATCACAGACGATACTGCTAAAAATGATCTACAAGCTTATTCAAGATGGAAGACTGATCATTCGGTTTTACTGCCTTTTGTTCCCAAACTTCCTTTGGGATTATAGAAAGTTATAAAAGAAATTAGGAAGCTAACTGCAGGAAAACAAGAAGTCAGTGGACCAGAACATTTGAGGAAATCTGAAAAATTTCAAGCAGATGGGTTGATATTAATAGAGAAATTCACAATCCAAAACACCAGAGGTAAGAACAATCTTCACTGAGGGAACCCTGGAGGCACTGGAATCTGAGCTAATTGTACTAAAGGACAGGCATGGGACACAGGGCAATTATGAGTATAATTAATTAAAGAACTCTATCAGGAATAAGTGGACCAGTTAGGATTTCGCCATTTCATTACCCTTTCTCCTCCTTTGTAGTACAAAATGGCAGTTTTTTAGTCCCAAGATAAAAATGTATGAACAGCTCTCTGTAGGAAGGATATGGAGGAGCCGTAAAGACAGACTCAACAAATTTTGTAAGAATGACATTATTCAGATTATATTCTCTAACCACAAAGGGATTAAGCTAGAATTTGTTTGATTAACGTTTTATTAAAAACGAAGACGATAACTAGAAAATCCCAAACTCCAAAGTATTAGTGAAGATATTTTACTATTTCAGGGTCAAAGAACTCAGAATGCAAATTGGAAAATATTTTAAATGGAAAGTTAATGAAGCTATACTTTTTTTTTTAATGTGGACTACAGCTAAGATAGTGTTTTGAGAGAAATTTATAGGCTGAATTTTATGTATTAGAAAATATGTAAAGATTGAAACTGGTTTAAGCATTCTCATAAAAGTTGAGAAGAAAGTCAAATCAAATCCAAAGAGTGTACAAAAAAATAAATGCCAATGATAAGAGAAGGAATAAACAAAATATAATACAAATATAAGTGGATAATGTAAACAAAACTAAAAGTTTGTTTAAAAAAATTTACTGTTTACTTATTTTAGAGAGACCGAGACAGAGTGCAAGTGGGGAAGGGGCAGAGAGCGAGGAAGACACAGAATCCGAGGCAGGCTCCAGGCTCTGAGCTGTCAGCACAGAGCCTAATACGGGGGCTCGAACTCACCAGCTGTGAGATCATGACCTGAGCCAAAGTCAGACACTTAACCAACTGAGCCACGGAGGTGCCCCAAAGCTGTTTTTTGTTTTTTTGTTTTTTTTAATACCAATAAGATTAGTAAACCACTAGAGAAAACATAACAAAAAAAAATAAAAATGATATAGATTAGCAATTTTGGACATGAAAATGAAACATAAATAATTCCAATATCAAATGATGATAGTATATTATTACCAACTTTCTGATACTAAAATTTATAATTTGAATGGAGTAGAAAAATTCACTGGAATAAATATAAATACAAAGCTTAAATAAAAATAAATACAATGTTTGATTACCTCAGTGCTTGTGAAAATATTGAGCCCATTGAGTTCTTTCACAGTAAAAAACTTAGGACCATATGGCTTTTCTAGAAAATTTTCCAATACCAGAATTCCCAGAATAGAAAAAGGGGAATAATTATCTGTTTATAAGACTAATTTAATTTTGATCCCTAATATTATTTTTCAAGAAAAAAAGTATTGACCCATCTTTCTCAGAAACTTAAATACAAAGATGTAGCTATATATGAAAAATATATTAATTAATAAAATTAACACAATAATTAGTAAAATTCACCACATTCATAGAAAAGAGAAAAAAGAGTAAACAATTTTAATACATGTACAAAAGGCATTTGACAATGTGTAACCCCCATTTATGATTTAAAAAAAAACTAGAAATAGAAGAAATTTTCCTCAATCTGAAAAAGAATAGCTTCAAAATCTTACAGCCCACATTATGCACATTATGTGCACATTAGGCACAATGGTGAAATACTGAATTTTTCCCCAGAAATTGTTAAATAATATCCATTCTATACCATATTTCTTTAAGTCAAGGAAAAGAAATAAATAATATCATGATGTGAAAGCAATGACAGAATCACTACTTACCGATGAAATGGTTATGCAGATAGATAATGCAGAGACATTTACAAACTATTAAAATTTAATGAATTTTTAGCAAGTTTACTGGATACAGGTCAATTTAAAAAATCAAATACAGTTCTATATACTAATACCAAATAGTTAGACAATAAAATGAATAATTCACCATAGAAAATCATTCAATATCAAACAATAAATTTAAACAAGTTCTGAAAAATCCCTAAACAAAAAGCTGTAAAAATACCGTTGAGAAGAATTAAAGAATTTCAGTAAATGAAAGCGTGCACCATTTTCATGGTTTTCAGCTGCAATATTGTAAGGATATTTCCTTCTAAATTAAACTATATTTTAAGGCACCTGGGTGGTTCAGACAGTTGAGCAATCTTGGTTTGGACTCAGGTCATAATCCCAGGGTTATGGGATCAAGCCCCTTGGTGAGTCTGTGTGCTGAGCATGGAGCCTGCTTGGGATTTTCTCTCTCTCCCCATCTGCCCCTCTCCCCAACTCAAGCTCTCTGTCTCTGTCTCTGTCTCTGTCTCTGTCTCTGTCTCTCTCTAATTAAAAGGAGTTTAACAAAAATGAAAAAAAAATAAAGTATATATTGAATGGAATCTTGATCAATTATTCCAGCAGGATAGTTTATTGAAATTGACAAGCTGAACTTTTAAGTTTCAGAAATACAAAGAACCGGGACACCTAGGTGGTCCACCCAACTCTTGGTTTCGGCTCTTGTTGTGATCCCAGGGTTGTGGGATTGAGGCTTGTGCCAGGCTATGCGCTGGCACCATGGAGCCTGCTTGAGACTCTCTCTCTCTCTCTCTCTCTCTCTCTCTCTCTCTCTCTCTCTCTCTCTTAAAAATAAAAAAAAAGGAAGGAAGGAAGAAAAATACAAAGAATCAAGAATAATTCGGGCAAAATTAAAGAAGAGCAAAGTTGAACTATCCATACTAAGAGAACTCAAAGCTCTGTATGAAATAATAAATTATATATAATAAGTCTTTTCTATCTTTATTTCTATCTCTATATCCCTGGTTTCTGGTAATAATCAGTCTTTTGACTCTGGTGCCTGACAGAGTTCCTAAAATGCTTGTCATCTCCTAGGGTGCTAGGATCATCTTTTGTTCTAATATTTGGTCTTTGCTCTTGGTGTCTTACACAGAGATTCTAAGTCATAAACATAGGAGCATCTTTGTTCTAATACAGCAAATCTTGGTAGGTTCTTGAATGTTAGTTGGTCACCAACAAGATCAAGTATAGTTAGAAATTTGGTACTTTTAGCCCCACCCGCATTTTCTGGAGAGAGGAAAGAGGCTGGAAAGTGAGTGAATAATTGATCATGTCTACATGATGAGGCCTTCACAAAAATCCAGATAGTACAGGATTCTGGGATCTTCTGGGTTGATGAACACATCTACATGCCAGGAAGGTAACACATTCCAACTCTATAGGGACAGAAGTTCCTGTGCTCTGGACCCTTCTAGACCTCACTCTGTGTACCTCTTCATCATGCTGTTCATTTGTATCCTTTAAAACATCTTTCATAATAATTCCTTAATAAAAAGTAAACTGTTTTCCTGGGTTCTGAGAGCTGCTCTAGCAAATTATTGTACCTAAGGTGAGATTTGTGGGAACAACAATTTGTAGCCAAGTAGAACAGAAGTTGTGGGCAACTGGTGATCCACTACTTGCAGTAGCTATCTGAAGTGGAAGACAGTGTTTTGTGACTGAGCCCTTAACCTGTGGGGTCTCCACTAAGTTTTATTAGTGTCAGAATTGTATTGAATTGTAGGACACCACGCTGGAATTGAAAAATTAGTCAAAGCGAGAAGAAATTCATATCTCTGGTCATGAACGTGTTCTGTGTGGGTGTGTAAAGAAAAACAGTGAGTTTTTCCTATACACCATTACAAAACTATGGTTATGTTTTTCATTGGGTTATTTGATTGGGTTGTTTTTTTAAAAAATCTTTATTTATTTATTTAGAGTGCTCTCTTGAGCATAAGGGAGGAGCAGAGAATCCCAAGTAGGCTCTGTGCTGTCGGTGAGAAGCCTGATGTGGAGGTTCAAACTCTTGAGCCATGAGATTATAACCTGAGCCCAAATCAAGGGGGTTGGGCACTCAACCAACAGAGCCACCCAGGCACCCCACAAAACTATCGTTATTAAAACAGAGTGCTATTTGCAGAAGGATAGATATATTGACTAATAAGATCAACTGAAGCATACAGAAACAGATCCACACAGATTTCATTTCCTGAATACAACAAAATCTCCACTTCAGTATAATGTAATGTACTCAATTATTATGAATTATGCCACACATGGTGCTGAGTAAATTAATATCCATTTGAGAAAAAAATGATTCTGAACACCTATTTCATACCGTCCACAAAATCAATTCCAGATTGATGACTGGTCTAAACATAAAGAATAAAATATAAAACATTTAGAGGAGAATTTAGAAAACACCTTTGTGACCTTGGATTAGGCAAAGTTACTTGTCTCAGTATTTCCTAACTGGAACAGAAAACATTAATCACAAAAGGTGAAATTGATCATTTTAACTTAAAAATTAATTAGGAACTTTAAAAATTAAAAACTATTGTTCATCAAAAGGGACCATTAAAAGAGTTGGAATCAATATAGATATATAGTTATAGAGGTAGATATGTAGGTAGAGGCATCTAACAATGAACTCATGTAAGAGATGGATACAGTTAAAAAAGACGATATAAGGCTCCTGTATCAAAAAAAAAAAAAAAGACAGACAACCTAAAGGGAAAAGTAATAATAATAAGCACATGTCTTGAACATGCACTTAACAAAGCCAAACGGCCAATAAACATATGAAAGATGCCACGCTCTCCATCAATTTGGGGGGAAATGTGATTCCACATCTAACCATTGGAAACCTAAATGAGAAAAACAGTAAAAATCCAATTGGCAAGGCTATGAAGCGAATTCCAACTCTCATAATTGCCAATGGGAGTAAAATTGCGTTGGAAAGCTGTCTAATAATATCTGAATAATAACTGAAACTGAACAATTTCATACTCTATGATCCTGCAGTTCCAGTTTTTGGTATATATGCAAAAGAAATGTGACATATAGTCATAAAAAAGGGTGAGCTAGAATGTCCCTAAGACAATTCTTCTTAATAGCTTCAAACTAGAATCAAACCACATGCCCACCAAGAGTAGAACTGATTTTTTTTAATTCATACAACAGAATACTATTCAGCAATAAGGATGAAAGCTTAGCCATGACACAGAATGATAACACGGGTAATATGAGTATCCACAGAATGTATAGAATTAATCTCACAAACTTGACGTTGAACGAAAGAAGCCAGAAACAAGAGAACACACTGCATGCTAACTAGAAGTAAGGTTAGTTGGTTCTTGGAGGAAGGGGTGGGATATGATATTAATAATTGGGTTTTTTTAGCTTTTTTCTTTGGCCCCATAAGTGAGACAGGAAGGCTGTAGACAGAAGGATTAGGGAAATGTTTCTCTGTTCCTCCTCTAGATTGGATCATGGATAATGCTCTAGCAAAATAACCACCCCACTAATCTCTAGTGAGGGCCTACTTAGCAATAAATTGTTAATGTGAACTACCACCCTTTTGATAAATGTGGCTATAAAACTTTGTTATTTTTATCTGGTTGTTTCCTTGGGTTGGATGTTGTATAGGAATTTCCTTAGAATAAATTTCTAAGAGGAAAATTCCTAGGTTAAAATACATAATATTTAATATTCTTGAAGACTGTTGTTTTAAAGACTGATACATACCTACAATCACATCTATCCCCATCACCTACCTGCCATGACACAAGTGATCAGGCCGAGTTTCCTATTAAGGGAGGGGGCTTGTTTAATTCACCCCTTCCAACTTGTCATAGGTACAATCCCATGATAACTATTTGCTTCATGTCTAAACTACTAAAAATAGTTTTTGTTTTCTCCCAGGCTCTCATAATACTGTCTTCAAACTACACAGATATGTTTTCCGTAATGCAACTTTCAATAAGTAGCATTACTCCTTACAAAACTAGATAAACACCTATTGTAGTTCAGTTTCTCTGTACCATGTATGTTTTTAAAAAAAAATTGTTAAGATTGATCAATCTTACTGTGGTAACCCTTTAATAGTGTATGTATATCCAGTCATTCTGCTATACCCCTTAAAGTTATACAGTGCTATATGTCAATTATATCTCAATAAAACAAAAAAAGTATTTGGAAAAGTGTTTCCCAAATGAGTCCTTTCCCTTTAAAATTAAAAACAACAACACCTTATCCCATATTTCTGTTGTTATTTTTTCCAGTCTACACAAAATGAAGCATATGGAAACACAGATGAGAGGCAACAAACCAGAGTCACGTCCTATTTCCTATGGACAGCACTTTCTGAAAGCCAGCAACAGGAATATCACATGGGTCTGTGATGCATGCTTTTACTTTATGTATTTGTGTGTTTGTTTATTTTTTTAAAATATAATTTATTGTTAATTTGGCTAACACACAGTGTATACTGTGTGCTCTTGAGGGTAGATTCCCATGGTTCATCGCTTCCATACAACACCCAGTGCCCATCCCAACAAGTGCCCTCCTCAATGTCCATCACCCGTTTTCCCCTTTCCCCCGCCCCTCCTCCCATCAACCTTAAATACAGTCTGTTCTCTGTATTTAAGAGTCTTTTATGGTTTTCCTCCCTCTCTCTGTTTGTAACTATGTTTTCCCCTTCTCTTCCCCCATGGCCTTCTGTTAAGTTTCTCAAGTTCCACATACGAGTGAAAACATAATATCTGTCTCTGACTGACTTACTTCACTTAGCATGGTTTTACTTTATAATCAATTAACCACCTCATATTGGTTTCCATATTTACCATGAAAAGTACTGACAAATAATAAGGGCTGATTAAGAAATTAAAGAGAGGGGGCTGCAAGTGGAAGGCTGAAATAGTTTTTGAGACAAGGATGCAGGCAGGAGCAAGGGCAGGTGATGGATGGCAGGATGGGGAGAGTAAGGTGGAAATTGGACCCAGGTGAGTAATCGGGGTAGTACAGGAGCTCCTGGCTTGTCTCTGAGGATACACAAATTTGAGAGAGCTTAAAGTTTCCAGATTCTTCCATTAGAAGAATCTAACTTGGTATCCGAAGCTCACCCTTGATACTGACCCTATTCAAGGAGAACAAGGAGAAATGTGAATAAGGCATTTGAGTTTTAGCTTTTCAGTTTTCTTGTACCTAAAAATAACTGTTTCAAAAGACATCTAATGCCTATTTATGGCTCTAATATCAGTGGAGTATTTGTTTTGTAATGCCACAATGAACACATGGGCAACTTTTGGGCATTTTCTTTTGTCTTCATCTTGGTCCCTAGTACAGTGTCTGCATCCTTTAGATAATCATGACTGATGTGTTTGATCCTCTTCTGCATTCACATGGAAAGAAAAAATGAATTGAGAAAGATCTTCGACCAATATTTTGTTTTCGTTTCCTCCATTTTATGAAGTCTTTCTCAGTTCTGCCATAGAGCATGGCAGCAGTCCATGCAGGGACAAGAAGTCTTTCATGTAGAAGGGACTGAAGGAATTCCCAATAGAGGTTCAGAACTCAGGTCCGAGCTGAAAAACTCAAAAGCAATGGAGACGCTTACTTTTGGCAACAATTGGGCCTTCTTCCCAAAATGCCGCCCACAGTTTTCTTTGCAACCACAAACTAGAACTGTGGTTCAAAAGCAAACCATATTTAAAAAAAAATAAACAGAAATCATTCAGTGGATTTTATTATACTGTAGAACCTCAAGACCCATTGGTGAAAGACACATTTTAATGTCCCATGATTGGAAATAATTTATAGAGAAAGAGTCCAGAATAATTCTTACATTCTCTCATTAAAGGTTTTGTTGACTGTTTTCAATGGCACTATTGATTTTATCTTAATTTGTAATTCATTGCTTTGCTGATATCACAGAGAAGTTAATCAGAAATTGGGAAAAATAGTTAATTGTTGATTGTATTAGTAAGCATGAATTTCCATAACAAGATACCACAGAAAGGGAGGGCTTACACCAGAAATGTATTTTCTCATATTTCTGGAGGACGGAAGTCCAAGATCAAGGCACCAAGAGGGTTGGTTTCTGGTGAGACTTTTCTTTCTGCCTTCTTAGTACATTTTCACATGACTTTTTCTCTCTGTGTTCCAGAAGAGAGAGAGTGAACTGGTGTATCGTCCTTTCCTTTTATAAGGACATCAGTCCCATCAGATTAGGGTCCCACACTTATGACCTCAGTTAAACTTAATTCCTTCTTTCAAGGTCCTATCTCCAAATATAGTCACATCAAGCTTACGACTTCAACATATGCATTTGGGGAAACACGAATTAGTCCATAGTATTGTTATTTGATTAATTATTTTTAAAAGGAGCAATGGAATAAAAAATGGATTTCGCACAAGTGGATTTTTAAATATATTTTGATTTAACGTAAGCAATTTTAATACAAAGTTACTAAATTTTGATAACAAAATTCTAACTTTCTAAGCTATGTTCAATAAACTGACTTTATCTAGAGCGACACATAATTGTTTAAAAAAAACTGCCTATAACAATTCTCACATAATATCTTAGTTAAGTGGTTTAGAAATAATTCTGATGACATCTTGAGATATTACATACTGAGCAGAAAGAGGTGCTATAGTTTCTGATTCCTTGAGACTATAGAGAATTTAAAGTGGATAAGTTGATACTGGGAAGTAACATTTTAAACATATTTATTTAAAGTGTGTGTGTGTGTGTGTGTGTGTGACCATTTAGTGTAGACACAAAAGAACTGAAAAACCTTTAAAAACTATTTTTCCTAATTATTGCCTTGAAAATAAAAATCAAGTACAAATTAAATTATGGTTTAGGACCCTCATTTAAGTAGTTGTAAGTGTGTGAAATGTATTTTAGGAAAACCTTCCAACAGAAATTAAAAGGCGTATGGATATATTCAGGTTATCTGAAAAACATCTATTGTACCAAACGACCAGTACACTCTCCCATCATTCTAGAGAAACAAGCATCTTACATCAAACTTAACTGGTAAAACCATCACTGCTCTGGAACCACTGTTTCAGGCTACGGATCAATAATATTGACTATGAAAGAAATTCCTCAAAGCCCGGTTTTGTCATTACCATTAGCAGAATACCACTTAAGTAATGTTTTGATATTTGATATTTTGATTATTTTTGAGGCAAGTATTCTGTTAATTATTAATTGAGCAACTTCAAGTTACAACTGTTGAAATTTTTCTCTCGGTAAGTTAGCTATGCAATTGATAGCACTTTAGAGTTAAGGTAAATTAAAATCATTTTATTTCACCCATGAATGCACAATGGAAGGCACCAGTAATGTCTTCCAGCCATATTCTACTCCCCCTTTTACTATGACAACTTTCAAAGATTTAAGTTCCTGAATCCCATGTGGGGAAATGTTTCAAATGATTGTATGCTAAGGGAAGTGGGCGTAGGCCATCGTAGTCCATGCAGAAAAGGGTTTTACAGCTGCAATCCTTTCATACTTGGTAACTATATTCTCTTTAGTGAAATGGCGTCTGTATGTGCTTAACTATCCAATTAATTTGAATGGTTTGCACTCAAATTCAAGATAAAATGAAGTTGTCATCACTATAAAATTCCAGCCTGGGAATTGGAAGAAATATCTGTTGAATTTACGGAACTGGAATTCAGATGGTAATTGGGACCATTCAGACAACTGTGTTGGTTAGCAAAGCAGGTCTCAGTTTAGAAAACATACAGTTTGGGGTAAACACATCTCTTTCAGAAGGATCCCCAAATGGCTGTTCTAGCACCAAACTCTGGAGATTTTCATGACTGCCTGTCATGCTGTGTTAAATCTAAATCCATGTACAGTAAAACCTTGGCTTGTGAGTAACTTGTTCTGTGCGTGTTCCACAAGATGAGCAAATATTTCTAATAAATTATAACTTGACAAATGAGTGATGCCTTGCAAAACAAGTAGTACGTGACACCGAAGGTCACATGATCACAACTGAGCCAATGGTTCTCTCTCTCTCTCTCTCTCTCTCTCTCTCTCTCTCTCTCTCTCTCTTGCTGCGGGATTGTAGGTGATTGTCTCCCATGCTCAGATGCTCAGTCTCAGGCCTCGGTGTTTGGCAAAAATCTGTGATTTTTCAGAACATTGGAAGGTTCCCACAACTGGCACTAGTGTATTTTTTGTCGCTTCAAAGCACCTTTGCTTTTCCATACAAGAGTGAGCTTAGGAATGTTCTGCTTCATTCTAGGTCAGGCTGCCTGCAGATAGAGACCCTTTCCTCTGCTGCCTTATTGCCAGTTACATTAAATTCAGTATATGAACAAGAGTTTATTAATACCGTACTGTAGTCAACATCCGTGTGAGTGTACACAATGACCCCGATGCAGAAAAAGGTTGAAAAGAAAGGCGGTAAGGAGAAGGAGATGATTATAGTGGAAGTTAAGAAAGAAATCATCAAGAAGTACAAGTGAGGTATGCAAGTGGCCAAAATGGCAAGATTTTATAAGAAGTCTATGTCTGCAGAGGAAGAAGAGAAGAAGGCAGAGGAATCCCTCACTTCAAATGAGATTAGGGAGATGTGTAAAATGTGGGAAACAGTGCAAAATTTTGTAGAAAAGCACCACCCGAATAAGGCTGTAGCAGTGTAAGTGATGAATCCGTTTAATGACAATGCAGTGTCACGTTTTCATGAAATACTCAAAAGGAATGTCATTGGATAAGTTCCATGTTAAAGTTGCACGAAAAGAAAAAGACCGTAATGAGGCAATAGATAGCAATGATCCGTTAGTGAAAGGCGTCCTACACCAATAACCCTCCTGTCTCTTGTCTCCTTCACACCAGCCACAAAGGTTTTCAAAGGTAAGTGCAGGTTAATTTATTTTTCTTTAAATCCTGTATTTCCGTTATTATTTTGTATTATATTACAGTATTGTAATTATTTTTTATGAATATTTTTTGGTTGCGGAATGAATCCTCTGTGTTTCCATTATTTCTCATGGGGAAATTCGCTTTGATTTGCAAGTACTGTGGATTACAAGCATGTTTCCAGAACGAATTATGCTTGCAAACCAAGGTTTTACTATACATCATTTTTCTTCAGTTTTTAACATGATTTGTGATCTAGGAGGTACTATTGCAGATAGATTTCAGTTTAATGAGGCAATGACCTCAGTTAAGACTTTGTGGCTCTCATGCTTTTGGCATAGATACCTACACAACTGGGTAAAAAGTTAAAATTTTGGTTGTTTCACAAAAACATTATATTGATGAAAGAATATTGGCACCAGTGCCTGTTTATTGTCCCTACTTTGTTTCGTTCATTGACTAGGAAATGTTTAGTTCTTATTTTGCTATAATCCCCATTCTACCCTACTGCCTAGAATCACGAAGAAGCCATTGCATCATATTATTAAGATCTCCAAAATAAAGCAGAATTTCAGGTGGATGCAGCACTATTTCCAACACATTGGCTTCCTAGATGTCTCCTGAATTCCATAATTTTCCTGGTCTCTACATGGTGTCTCTTACAGTTTTCGTCAATTTTTTGAACCTAGTCTAAACAGGCTTTCAACCCGTGACATTAGTTGGGCTATAGATATCAATTCAGTACTGGTGACTCCCTAAATTCTATTTTTATTTGTTTATTTAGTAACTGTCCACTCTAATAGCATCTAATCTACATGGGGCTAGGGACTTTGTCCATTTTGTGCATTGCTATAGGTCTAAAATATAGAAGAGCACCTGATAAATAATAAACAGTAAATCTATCCTGAATGAATTATTTCATTATTATTTTTTCTTTTTGATGAGTATTTTAAGAGACATTCTCATACAATTTAGAAAATCCTCCAAATTCCAAAGAGGGAAAAATCTAAGATGACTACTTTTCACAGGAGATAATTTTCTTCAAAAATAAACCCAAATTTCCTGACAGACTTCTCTGTTTTCTCTGTGAAAGTAACCTCTTATTCATGCATTCCATGAAGATCCACACCCACTTGAACCCAGAAAAGTTTTTGTTGAAACTAAACAGTTCAGAATTTAAGTCTTCACTCGGCATATAATAGCTGTGTGGATTTTGTAAGTCACATAACATCTGTGCACATGTCTTGTAATCGGACAAAAATAATTCTTCACTTGCAAATGTGGTATAAGAATTAGAGATAGCTTACATAAAACTAAGATCCCAAAGCCTGGACATGTGTCAGGGTCTCCAAAAACAAGATAATTGTTTTCATTAACCTTATTATTATTGGAAAATAATTATTCTGGACAAGAAAAAAATTTAATTTTCACTATTTACCTATAGAATTCAAGGCGTTCTGTTAGGCTCTGTAATAGTATTGACTTTTGCTTCTAGAAAGCAGCTATGGTAGGAATGGATCACTTGAATCCAATCTGATTTGTTGGAGGCTATCAGTGTTCATGGGGTCTGGGTTCTCTCTCTCTCTCTTTAGGTATAAGGCTTCAGGCATCTCTACTGAGCTCGTGGTGTTTACCAGGATTTTTCCTTCCTTGACTTCTAAGCTTTGTTCCCTCTAGCACCAGCTCAGCTCTCAGCCTCTAGACTTTCACTTGTGACTTAGGAAATGCCTCTAAGGATAAAGTTTTGCTGATGGTTGGAGTTTTATGAGCACAACTCATTTCTCCAAAGCTCATATCTTAAAGCCTGGCTGCCTTGATTTTTCTCCAGTGCCTTCCAACAAATTTTGAAATAAATAAATAAATAAATAAATAAATAAATAAATAAATAAAAGAAAGAAAGAAAAAAAATCTCCTAGCGTTCCGCTAGCTCTTCTTGTTTTTAACAGGGGAAATAATCTGAAATGGTTTATCTACAAACTCAGAAGGACAATCTATAATATTGATATTTACAAATGGAAATATCATTCACCAGTTTTTCTCAAAATCATCACACGATTTTTGAAAATAATCCCACATTTAACTTTTGCAAATTGGTGACGTTCACAAAACACAATCAAAGACCGACAGACGTAGACCATGCAGCTTAATTTCTGTCTGAGCAATAATTGTCACCAATTGTAATCATAGTATTAAAAGCTCCTCTATCATCTTAGTATCACGGAGCTTACGTTTCCATTTGTTTTTAAGTCTTTCTTATCACACGTGAGTTGTTAAAGATGGGGTGGCATATCACGAGCGAAACAAAGAAGACTTAGGATAATCATTGACCAGGTCACCTCTGATGGCTGCCGAGGAAAAAGAACATCTCCTTCAAGACTGAGAAGGAAAAGCATCCCACGCAGAGACAACTTTCAGCGCCGATCTTGCCTGAACTACTTTGTTTACTTAACAAGACCGGATGGCTACCAGGGCCTCGGTGTCAGACTACATTAGCGTGCACGTACATGTAAAATTAATCAACAGACCTAGCATCTCGCCGTGTAGTCCCCGCAGAGCCGGGGGTTAAACATCTGTCTGCAGTGATGTTTCCTAAAAAGCTTTATGTAACGGCCAGAGGAACTCAGAGTAGGCACTCAAGGTGCAAGGAAGGGCAAGACAGACCGTGGAGGGAAAGTGCTGGTTTTCGGTGGACTGACAGCCTCACCATCATACCCAAAGGTTACAACCTTAGACTCCAAAAGCTTTTAAAGCTCCTTGCATCTGTGTTGCCTGACTGACTTTAGCATTAAGCACTTAGGACTAGGATACTCAGAACATGTGTTTTTTTTCCAGAGTTTCTTTAACGTGGATGAAAACGTTTGGGCCTTTCTGAAATATTTGCCTCATAAATCGCAACTTTAACTTCCTTGTGTCAGACTGAAATTGGTTTTTCCACGTTTTACCACCGTGGAGTTAAAGCAGTTAGGCGCAGGTACATTTTGCAGTGGCTTGAAGCATCAGCAAGTTTTCTTCCTAATATTTGCCAAAGTTTGTTATGTGTTAGAAGGCAGCATGATGTAATTGAAATGACACGAGCTTTGGGTTCAGTTCTGGGCTCTGCTACTTATTAGCTGCGTGACTGACCCTGCCTCTTTGTCCGATGAACCAGGCCATGCCGCCTCCTTAGGGATATGATCTGTAAGTGTGCAGTTAGGCTATATGGATCGTGTTCTATTTGGAAGGTGCTCTATATGCATAGCTACTCTGGAACCAGTTCAATAAATCAATCTTATTTGGTTTCTACCATAAGTAATAGTCCTGAAGAAATTGAGTTCTGTACTGACACCCTACAAATAGAAAAATAATTAATAGTGGGGGAGGGAACCTTTAACAGTGATAAAATAAGTCCTTTCACTGAGCTGTTTGAATGCTACTCGGAACATGCAGCAAAATGATAATAAACTCATCTTCAGGCAATTTATTTAGAATAGAGAAGATTTAGAGACATGCACGGAAGAGATTTTCCGGGGTGAACAGATGCATCACCACGTATCAGTCATTTGGAAGTGAGTAATAGTCCTCTGTCATTGAGTCGAATAGCAGGGTTTCTTGTTCAATGCAGTCTTTGCACTGAATGTTTGAAGGTGCTCCACTAGTGAAATAAGAGAAATAGTGGCTGGGTTTCTATAGAAGTTTCCTTAAATTAGTCTCTTGTTAAATAATGGGCTATTTTTTTTTTCAAAATTAAAATGAACTCAATTTATATGTGAGATCTGACAGAATCTTGCTCTGGGAAACGAATAGACCTGCAGCCAGGAGCTTTGAATTTTAACAATAGTCTTCTCTTGTCACCTGTGACCTTGGGTATGTTAATTAACCTCCCAGAATATCAGTCGCCTCATCTCTGAAATGAGAATTATGAAAGAGATTAACTTCTCAAAACAGCTTCTTGCTCAAGAAGTGGAAGAGAGACGGTGCAATATTTAAACTATTTGCTGATCTGGTGGTGAAACCGCCAATTGGAATTTGGGGAGACAGCCAGACTCAGACACTATTGCAGCCATCAGGGGTAAAGATGAACACTGCAGATCTGTGTCTGTGCCAGGCAGAATAATGGCCCCCAAAGCTGTCCAAGCTCTAATCCCCAGAGTCTGTGAATATGTTACCTTACATGGGACTCTGCAGATGAGATTAAATTAGGACCTTAAAATAGAGAGATTATCTTGGATTTTCTAGGTAAGCCTGATGTGATCACATGGTCCCTAAAAGTGGAAAAGGGAAGCAGAAGTCAGAGTGATGTGCCGTGAGGAGAACTTGAGCTGCCATTGCTGGCTTTGGAGATGGAGGAAGGACGTCACAAGCCAGGCGATGAGGGCAGTCTCTGGAAACTAGAAGATGCAATAAGATGTATTTGATCCTATAAAGCCTCCAAAAGGGAAGACCATTTTAAACATTGATTTTAGTCCAGTAAGACCATGCCCTACTTCTGACCTACAAACTTTTAAATTAATAAATTTGGGTTGTTTTAAGCCACTAAGTTTGTGGCAATTTGTTACAGCGGTAGTAGAAAATGAATATGATACCTAACATGGTAAGCAGCCCACAAAGAAGGTTTGAGTTTCCTGGATGAATAAATGAAAGAACAATGCATGGATGTACTACTATGATAAAAATCCATGTGAAGGCTCCTGAGGAACCTATTAAATGGACCAAGGTTCTTTCACTTCCATGGTCTTTATGTATTCTCTAAACCCACACTCTGGTTTCTCCAGTTGGGGAAGACTGCCTCACCTCAGAGCTCACTTCTCAAACCATCAACACATATGCATGTCGTTCAAAGCAAGTGTCCCATGATGCAAATACTAGCTCACAAACCTATCCTCTTAGAATGGGAGTTGCTGGAGAGCAGGATTGTGTCCTCTTCATTGCTCTCTCCCCAGTGTGCAGCACAGAGCCTGGGCCAAGTAGGAATGCAATGGAGAGGGGATGCTGGGATGAATGGGATGAAACACAGAAACCAGGAAGTGCCTGGGAGTTCACCCAGTTCCCCAGTTCTGAATTTAATGCCTTGCACAATGTAAATGTATTTTAGTCTTTTGCTTACACTAATTCCATCCCAAGGGAGAAAACCTAAGATCTAATCTAATCACTGTATCTACTCACCGAACTCTCCTGAACTCACTGTATCTACTCACCGGATCTCCTGAACTTGAACAATTCTCTCCATTTGTTCTGATGAGGATTCCCTGTGGTCTGGCTGTCCATACACTGAAAACACCAACTTCCCCCTTCCACATACAGAACTATATATGGAGTATATACAGAGAAAATGAATAGGACACTTGCATTATTCTTCTGTAACAATTCTAAAATCCCACTGCAGATATACTATGAAGGTATCTCTCTGGAAGAGGAGAAATAATCTTTGTGGCCCTGACACTATCCTCTAGAAGCCTTATCTTATCCATCATGCTGTACAGCAATGTCTGAAGTTGGATTAATGCTCTCTTAAGAAATTGTACTGGTTTTAAAGCCAGGTTTAAATACATGGAATTTTAGAAGACCAAAGTTTACTGTAAGTCATAACAAGTTACATAATTTTCAGTCTGCCCCATGGTTTATTTGGTAGAATTACTCCTTCAGAACATTTGTAGCCTTCCAATCTATTTAATTTGTTATGTACATTAATAATCATACTTAAATTATTGCATATAGTCTCAGATCTGCTTTATTTGTTTCTTCACGTCCATGCCCTAACTTTTAAATTAATTGTGGCTACATCGAAGCTACCAGGATCCTTTAGACTACACACTTAATCATTTCTGCTGCAAAGCTGCATTTCCAATCATCTCTCAAGCTATAATTTACATACATTTGAATTTACCAATTTTATGTACAATTTGATGATATTTGCAAAGTAACCCATGCCACAATTGTAACATAAAATATTTCTGACACATCAAAAAGTTCCCTCCTTGCAAATTTGCAGTCAAACTCTGCTTCATGCCCAGCTGAAGCAACTGCTGATCTGCTTTCTATTATTAGAGATTATTTTGTCTAGAATTTCTTATAAAAAGGAATCTTACAGTATGCACTATTTTGTATCTGTCTTCTTTTACTCAGCCTAATGATTTTGAGATGCATCCTTGACATTGTGTGTATCAGTAGCTCATTGTATGTCTGCTGAGAGGTATCCCATTATACAGATATACCAAAATTTGTTTCTCCATTATTCTCTTGGTGGACATTTGCATTGTCTCCAGTTTTTGGCTGTCATGCTCTATGACCATGCAGATTTTAATAGGAACACATTTTCATTTTTTCTGATAAATATGTTAGAGATACATATGCTAATTGGAACTTTCTTGACTTTACAAGAAACTGCTAACATGACTGTGTGGTTTTACATTCCCACCAGCAATGTGATATCGTCAGTCTTTTTAATTTTAGGTATTCTGGAATGTGTGTAGTGATTTTATTGTGATGTTTATTTCTGTTGGTGATGATTATGCTGTACATCTTTTTATGTGCTTATATATCTTCTTTTATCTTCCTCTATAAAATGTCTCTTCAAATATTTTGTACTCCTGCTTTGTCCTATTGAGTTATAGAGTTCTGCGTGTACAGTTTGAAAAAAAAAAGTCCTTTGTCAAATTTTATATTGCAAATATTTTCTCCCAGTCAGTAACTTGTTTTTAAATTTCCATAAAATAATCCTTTATTGAGCAGAAGTTTTTGATTTAGATAACTCCAGTATTTTATGGTTTATGCTGTTTGTGTTCTATCAAATATATCATTGCCCTCCCCAAGATTGCGAAGATTTTTCTCATATGATTGTTCCTAGAAATTTAATTGTTTTAGCTTTTACATTTAAGTCAATGGTCTACTTTGAATCAACTTATTGTGTATTTGAGGGGGAAGGGTAGAACCATTATTCTGCATATGGATATCAACTGTTAACTTCACTGCTTTAACAAGATGGATATTCTTTCTCCCTTGAATAACCTTGGAAACATTTTGAGATATCAGTAGAGAATAGACTATTTGTTCATCTCTCTATCTTTATTCTGTTCAATGTCTATCTATATGTAAATTCCACACTGTCTTGTTTCCTATGACTGTAGTAAGTCTTCAAATAACGTATAGTAAGTACTCCAATTTTGTTTTTATTTAAAAAAATGTTTCTGCTATTTGGAACATTTGTATTTCTCTATAAATTTTAAAATAAACACATCAAAAGTTTTACCAAAAATAAAAATAAAAACAACACACAAAAAAATCCAGATGGGATTTTGATCAGGATTTCCCTGAGTAATAGATCAGTTTTCTGAGAATGAACATCGTAATAGTACGTTGTTTTTCAATCCATGAATATGGTATATATTTCCACTTCTTTTCGTCTCCCTTAAGCATTGTTTCATAGCTTTCAGTTCACAGGTTTTGCTTTTGTGTAATTAAGTTTGTCTCCTAATATTTCATATTTTGATGCTATTATAGGTGGTATTGTTTTTATTTCATATTCTAAGTTTTAATTGCTAGTACATAGATATATAATTGATTTTTATTGTGATTGTATTCTGTGACCTTCATAAACGCATTAATTAGTTCCTGTATCTTTGATATTAGATATGTAGAAAACCACATCATATGCAAATAAAGGCTTTTTTTATTCTACTTTTTCCTTTCCAATCTCTAAGGTTTCAGTTTGTTTTTCTTTTCTTTTCTTCTCTTTTCTCTTCTCCTTTTCTTTTCTTTTTTTTTTCTCCTTTTCTTTTCTTAAATGTTGAATGGAAATGGTGAAGGCATATACATCCTTGCTTCGATACTGATTATTGGAAGAAAGAAAGCATTTGGTCTTTATTCTGAAGTATACTGTTAGTTTTGTGGGTTTTTAAATTTTTTTTAATGTTTATTTATTGTTGAGAGAGAGAGAGAGAGAGAGAGAGAGAGAGGCAGAGTACAAGCAGGCGAGGGGCATAGAGAGAAGGAAACACAGAATGTGAAGCAGGCTGCAAGTTCTGAGTTGTCAGTACAGAGCCCGACACGGGGCTCGAACCCACAAACCTTGAGGTTATGACCTGAGCTGAATTTGGATGCTTAACTGACTGAGCCACCCGGGCGCCCCACTTTTGTGTTTTTTTTAATGTCCTGCATTATTTTGGGGAGCATGCCTTTATTTCTAGATTGGTTAGTTGGTTTTTTTCCAAGAATATATGTTGAGTTTTGTAAGAAAAAAATTTCTGTGTCTATTGAGAGGGTTATATAATCTTTTCTCTTCATTCCTTTCTCTCTTTCTTTCTTCCTTCCTCTTTTTGTCTCTCTTTTTTCCTTCCTTCTTTCCTTCCTTCCTTCCTTCCTTACTTCCTTCCATCCTTCCTTATACTATCTTCAGTTTTCCAGTTGTTAAAGGAAAAACAATAAATTGGGGCTCTGTTACTTCATCATTGATAGAAAAGATGTTTCCTATGCATGGTTGCATTTTAGTGGCATTTTTTTGCTCAAGGTTTTTTCATCATCATACCCCTGTTTGAAGGTCAGACACAGGTTTTACAACCTTTAAGGCTCTGAATTTCCCAACACTCTCTCTTTCCTATCCATGCTTACAAACTGGCCAATTCCCTCCTGAATATATTTCTTTCTTATAATACTTTGACCAAAAGATACAATGGTAGCCAATAGACACCAATACTTTGATTCTTCTCAATCTCTTCCCCACAGCTGTCAGTTCAGTAGACATGTGATCTTTCCCCCAGGAAATTGAAAGCAAGAGTTTTACCAAATGTTTGCCATTACGTAATATAGATCATCATCTCCTCAGCCTCTGATAACAGTTTTATTATTTCTTGTTTCCTGTATGCTAAGACTTCGCCACATGTTTTAGGTTTTCGTTACAAAGCGTGTCTCTTGAGTTTATCCTAGGCATTGACATCCAGCTGGCAGTGAGACATGGAAATGAGGGAGTAGATAAAGCATACAAGATTCAACACATTGATTCTACTCACATATTACTGAGGAAAATTAGTACCATGTCACATGTGTATGCAAGAGGGATAGGAAAATTTATTTAGCACTGTAGTCAGAAAGCAGATAATAGATTTAATGAACTGTTAGTTCATCTTTGGTGAAATGGTATAACTTGTTTTCAAGAGGCAGTTACCCTATAAAAGCTATACTGATGTAAATCCCATTTAGGATCCATGAACAAGCCCTCCAGTTGTAGTAGAGGGTAACTGGTTAGCTATCAATAGACTGGCCTCATACTAGAGAAGAAACTGCCTCAAAAAGATAATTTCAGAACTTTACTAAGTTTTGTAAGGAAAATATGCTATTAGATTTGGGAATAGGTTGAGGATGTTTGATTGACAAAGAACAGAATTTTATATCTGAATTATGTCTGAATCCACTGAAATGGGTGAAATTTTCAGAGCTTTTGAATTCAGTGTGTTAGCTCAAGCAGCTGGGGATGGTAACAATTGTTTACTCATAATTGTTCACTCAGTGGTATCTCATACTAAATCTAGTTGAGATGTGAGCATTTTTAAAATGATATTGGTGAAGTACTTCACATCAGAAAAGAATGAATCACTGAGTGAATGTGTCATTAGTGATCAGCCCATTGACCCACTATGTCCTTTGTGAAAGCCCAGCAGACCCAAGGCACTGAGAAATATATCAGTGAAGAGAGCAGAAGCTCATTTGAATAATAATTAGCCCTTGTATTTGTCAACTAGGATGCTGTTGCCAAATGCTATGTTTGAAATGAGCTCATTGTTTTCAGGATGATTGGACAAATCCTGGAGTGCCTACCCCAAAATGGAGGCACATAAAAAAAAGTTACTATGAGAAGCAAAGGAGCTGCTATGGAAATCAGAATGGACCAACATGCTGGAATATTTAGCAGTGTAATTGATCTTTGATCCCCTAGAACTCAGACATATAGGCCGTCCAACATATAATTTTCATTCATTTATTAGTTTGGTCATTGATTTAACAAATAAGTATTGAATCCCTAATATCTGTCTGGTTGTACTCTGTGCCTAGGATACAGTGGCGAAGAAATAGAAAATTTGTTTTGATTGTATGGGATTTATATATTATTAGGAAGAGAAAAGAAAAAAAACAATACCAAATTTAGACAATAAATTATATTGTATTTCATAAATTTATGAGTGATTTAAAATAATAGCAAAAGGTGGACATAGGCAATGCTGTGAATCAAGAAAAGGGGTACAATTTTAATGAGGGTGATCAGGGTAAAAACATCAATAAAAATATTTGAAGGATGTATAGAAGCTATTCATATGGCAATCTGCAGCTAGAGAATTACAGGCTAAGAGATGAGCCAATGCAAAAACCCTAAAGTGTGGCCTTCCTTGAGGTATACTAAAAACAGTAAGGGAGCCAATCCAGCTGCACCAATACAGTTAAGGGAGGAGTAGTAAGAGATAAGGTCAGATAAGGCTTAAATTTCTAAATGAGACAGGAGAATTTTGGAAGAGGTTAATCTGAAGAGAAACATAATCTGACCTATCTGGTCTTTGGATGCCTCTGGGTGCTATGTCATGCACAGACATTGCTCAGGCATAGTGAGGGAAGATAAGAGTAGAGTTAGGGAAATCATTTAGGTCATTGCAGTTATCCAGGAAAGAAATAATTGTGGTTTGGACTATGATGGTAGCAATGGATGAGGTAAAATAAGGTTCTGGATATTTTGAAGATTAAAATCAACAGGATTTCCTGATAGGACAGAAAGAGAGTAATCAAAAATGATACCAATGTTTCTGCCCCAAGAAAATTGTTAGGAAGGAGCTGCTATTGTCTAATATGGCAGGGGCACCTGGGTGGCTCAGTCTGTTGAGCATCCGACTTTGGCTCAGGTCATGATTTAGTGGTTCATGAGTTCAAACCCCATGTAGAGCTCTATGCTGACCGCTCAGAGCCTGGAGCCTGCTTCAGATTCTCTGTCTCTGTCTCTGTCTCTCTCTCTGCCCTCCCTCACTCACATTCTGTCCCTCTCTGTGTCTCTGTCTCTCTCTCTCAAAAATAAATAAACATTAAAAAACGAAAATGGGAGATGCTGCACTTGAAACAAGTTGGATCAGCTAAACTTGAGAGGTTATTAAATTATCCCAATGGTGGTGTTCAATAGTTGTATATATAAATCTGAAATTCAGAAGAGAACTCCAGAAGAAGGGATTTCAAACAGGTTGTATCTAAAGCCATGAACTTATACAAAATTATCTAATTTTTATATATTTTTATCTTATTTCAATTGAAGTACAGTTGGCACATATTATATTGGTTTCAGAGGTATAACATTGTGACTTGGCAATTATATACATTATAAAATACTCATGACAATAAGTGTAGTTACCATCGGTCATTATACAAAATTATTACAATCTTACTGACTATATTCCCTATGCTGTACTCTTTTTTCTTAACTTATTTATTTTGAGAGAGAGAGAAAGAGAATCTGTGTTGGGGGAGGTAGAAAGGGGCAGAGAGAGAGAGAGAGAGAGAGGGAGGGAGGGAGAGAATCCCAAGCATGCTCCACATTCAGTGCGGAGCCCCACATGGGACTCCATCTCACCACCATGGGATCACGACCTGAGCCGATATCAAGAGTCCAAAACTTAACTAGTTGAGCTATCCAGTCCCCTCACTGTAGTGTATAGTTTTAATCCTTGTGGCTTATATTTTATAACTGGAAGATTGTACCTCTGAATCCCCTTCACTTATTTTGTCTATACCACCCCAAACGCTATCCTCTAGCGACCACCAGTTTGTTCTCTATTTTTGAGTTTGTTTCTGGTTTTTGTTTGTTTGTTATTTATTCATTTTTTTTGTTTTTATTTTCCACGTACAAATGAAATTACATGGTATTTGTCTTTCTCTGTCTGATTTATCACACTTAGCATAATACCCTCAAGGTCTATCCATGTTGTCATGAATGGCAAAATTTTATTCTTTTTTGTGGCTAAATAATATTCCAGTGTGTGTGTGTGTGTGTGTGTGTGTGTGTGTGTGTGTATACACACACACACACACACACACACACACACACACACATATACATATATATCATCACATCGTCTTTAACCATTCATCTATCCGTGGTCACCTGACTGCTTCAATATCTTTGTTTGGTAAATGTTTCAATACACATTACAGTGTCTGTAATCTTTTTGAATTAGTGTTTTTATTTTCTTTAGGTAAAATCCAGAAGTGGAATTTCTGGGTTATATTGTATTTCTACTTCTAATTTTTTGAGAAAACCTATACTGTTTTTCATAGTGGCTCTACCAATTTACATTTCCACCAACGGTGAGTAAGAATTCCCTTTGTTCCACATTCTCATCAACACATGTTATTTCTTGTCTTTTTGATAACAGACATTCTGCTAGGTGTGAGATGATATCTCATTGTGTTTTTTTTTATTTTAAATTTCTTTTAATTTACATCCAAATTAGTTAGCATATAGTGCAACAATGATTTCAGAAGTAGATTCCTTAATGCCCCTTACCCATTTAGCCCACACCGCTCCCACAACCCCTCCAGTAACCCTCTGTTTGTTCTCCATATTTAAGAGTCTCTTATGTTTTGCCCTCTCCCTGTTTCTATATTATGTTTGTTTCCCTTTCCTTATGTTCATCTGTTTTGTCTCTTAAAGTCCTCATATGACTGAAGGCATATGATTTTTGTCTTTCTTTGACTGACTAATTTCACTTCACATAATACCCTCCAATTCCATCCACGTAGTTGCAAATGGCAAGATTTCATTGTATTTGATTGCTGAGTAATACCACTTCTTCTTTATCCATTCATCCATCAATGGACCTTTGGGCTCTTTCCATACTTTGGCTATTGTTGATAGTGCTGCTATAAACATTGGGGTGCATGTGTCCCTTCGAAACAGCACACCTGCATCCCATGGATAAATGTCTGGTAGTGCAATTGCTGGGTCATAGGGTAGTTCTATTTTTAGTTTTTTGAGGAACGTCCATACTGTTTTCCAGAGTGGCTGCACCAGCTTGCATTCCCACCAACAATGCAAAAGAGATCCTCTTTCTCCGCATCCTCGCCAACATCTGTTCTTGCATGAGTTGTTAATGTTAGCCATTCTGACAGGTGTGAGGTGCTATCTCATTGTGGTTTTGATTTGTATTTCCCTGATGATGAGTGATGTGGGGCATTTTTTCATGTGTCAGTTGGTCATCTGGATGTCTTCTTTGGAAAAGTGTCTATTCATGTCTTTTGCACATTTTTTCACTGGATTCTTTGTTTTTTGGGTGTTGAGTTTGATAAGTTCTTTATAGATTTTGGATACTAACCCTTTATATGATATGTCATTTGTAAATATCTTCTCTCCCATTTAGTTTTGCTGATTGTTTCCTTCGCTGTGCAGAAGCTTTTTATTTTCATGAGGTACCAGTTCATTTTTGCTTTTGTTTCCCTTGCCTCTGGAGATTGGTTGAGTAAGAAGTTGCTGCGGCTAAGATCAAAGAGGATTTTGCCTGCTTTCTCCTCAAGGATTTTGATGGCTTCCTGTCTTACATTGAGGTCTTTCATCCACTTTGAGTTTATTTTTGTGTATGGTATAAGAAAGTGGCCGGGTTCATTCTTCTGCATGTCGCTGTCCAGTTTTCCCAGCACCACTTGCTGAAGAGACTGTCTTGATTCCATTGTATATTTGTTCCTGCTTTGTCAAAGATTAGTTGGCCACACGTTTGTGGGTCCATTTCTGGGTTCTCTATTCTGCTCCATTGATCTGAGTGTCTGCTCTTGTGCCAGTACCATACTGACTTGACGATTACAGCTTTGTAATATAGCTTCAAGTCTGGAATTGTGATGTCTACAGCTTTGATTTTCTTTTTTAACATTACTTTGGCTCTTTGGTGTCTTTTTTGGTACCATACACATTTTAGAATTGTTTATTCTAGGTCTGTGAAAAATGCTGGTGCAATTTTGATAGGGATTACATTGTATATACAGATTCTTTTCGGTAGTATTGACATTTTAACAATATTTGTTCTTCCTATCCAGGAGCATGGAATCTTCTTCCATTTTTTTGTGTCTTCTTCAAATTCTTTCATAAACTTTCTATAGTTTTCAGTGTATAGATTTTTCACCTTTTAGTTAGATTTATTCCTAGGTGTTTTACGGTTTTTTGGTTCAATTGTAAATGGGATTGATCCTTGATTTCTCTTTCTGTTGCTTCATTGTTGGTGTATAGGAATACAACCTATTTCTGTGCATTGATTTTATATCCTGCAACTTTGTTGAATTCATGCTTCAGTTCTAACAGTTTTTTGGTAGAATCTTTTCGGTTTTCCATATAGAGTATCATGTCATCTACGAAGAGTGAAATTTGACGTCCTCCTGGCCGATTTGGATGCCTTTTATTTATTTCTGTTGTCTTATTGCAGAGGCTAAGACTTCCAATACTATGATGAATAAAGGTGACGAGAGTGGACATCCTGTCTTGTTCCTGAAATTAGGGGGAAAGCTCTCAGTTTTTCCCCATTGAGGATGATATTAGTGTTGAGTCTGTCATATATGGCTTTTATGATCTTGAGGTATGATCCTTCTATCCCTACTTTCTTGAGGATTTTTATCAAGAAAGGATGCTGTATTTTGTCAAATGCTTTCTCTGCATCTATTGAGAGGATCATATGGTTTTTGTACTTTCTTTTTTTGATGTGATGAATCACATTGATAGTTTTGCAGATATTGAACCAGCCCTGTATCCCAGGTATAAATCCCACTTGGTCGTGGTAAATATTTTTTTTTAATGTGTTGTTGGATCTGGCTGGCTAATATCTTGTTGAGGACATTTGCATCCACGTTCATCAGGGAAATTGGTCTATAGTTCTCCTTTTTAGTGGGGTCTCCATCTGGTTTTGGAATCAAGGTAATGCTGGCTTCATAGAAGGAGTTTGGAAGTTTTCCTTCCATTTCTATTTTTTGGAACAGCTTCAAAATAGGTGTTAGCTCTTCCTTAAATGTTGGTAGATTTCCCCTGGAAAGCCACCTGTCCCTGGACTCTTTTTTTGGGAGAGTTTTGATTACTAATTTGATTTCTTTTCTGGTTATGGGTTTGTTCAAATTTTCTATTTCTTCCTGTTTCAGTTTTGGTATTTTATATGTTTCTAGGAATTTGTCCATTTCTTCCAGATTCCCATTTTATTGGCATTTAATTGCTCATAATATTCTCTTATTATTGTTTTTATTTCTGCTGTGTTGGTTGTGATCTCTCCTCTTTTATTCGTGGTTTTATTTATTTGGGCCCTTCCTTTTTCTTTTGGATCAAAATGGCTAGTGGTTTATCAATTTTGTTAATTCTTTCAAAGAACCAGCTTCTGGTTTTATTGATCTGTTCTACAGTGGGTTTTTTTTTTTTGTTTGTTTGTTTTGTTTGTTTGTTTGGTTTTGATAGCATTAATTTCTGCTCTAATCTTTATTATTTCCTGTCTTCTGCTGGTTTTGGGTTTCATTTGCTGTTCTTTTTTCAGCTCCTTAAGGCGTAAGGTTAGGTTGTGTATCTGAGATCTTTCTTCCTTCTTTAGGAAGGCCTGGATTGCTATGTACTTTCCTCTTATGACTGCCTTTACTGCATCCCAGAGGTTTTCAGTTGTGGTGTTATCATTTTCATTGACTTCCATAAACTTTTTAATTTCCTCTTTAACTACTTGGTTAGCCCATTCATTCTTTAGTATGATGTTCTTCAGTCTCCAAGTGTTTGTTACCTTTCCAAATTTTTCTTGTGGTTGATTTTGAGGTTCATAGCGTTGTGGTCTGAAAATACGCACAGTGTGATCTCTATCTTTTTGTACTTACTTAGGGCTGATTTGTGTCCCAGTATATGGTCTATTCTGGAGAACATTCCATGTGCATTGGAGAAGAATATATATTCTGCTGCTTTAGGATGAAATGTTCTGAATATATCTGTTAAGACCATCTGGTTTAGTGTGTTATTCAAAGCTATTGTTTCCTTGTTGATTTTTGATTAGATGATGTGTCCATTGCTGTGAGTGGGGTGCTGAAGTCCCCTACTATTATGGTATTCTACCGATGAGTTTCCTTATGTTTGTGATTAATTGATTTATATATTTGGGTGCTTGCACATTTGGAGCATACATGTTTACAATTGTTAGGTCTTCTTGATGGATAGACCCCTTAATTATGATATAATGCCCTTCTTCATCACTTGATACAGTCTTTATTTTAAAGTCTAGATTGCCTGATATAAGTATGGCTACTCCGGCTTTCTTTTGTTGACCATTAGCATGTTAGATGGGTTTCCATTCCCTCACTTTCAATCTGAAGGTGTCCTGTGGTCTAAAGTGGGTCTTCTGTGAACAGAATGTAGATAGATCTTGTTTTCTTGTCCATTTTGTTACCTTATGTCTTTTGATTTGGAGCATTTAGTCCATTGACTTTTAGGGTGAGTACTGAAAGATATGAATTTATTGCCATTATGTCACCTGTAGAGTTGGAGTTTCTGGTGGTGCTCTCTTGTCTTTCTTTTCTTTGGTGCTTTTGGTTCTTATTTATTTCTTTTTTTTCCCCATCTTTTCTCCTCTCAGAGAGTCCCTGTTAAAATTTCTTGCAGGGCTTATTTAGTGGTCAAAAACTCCTTTAATTTCTGTTTGGGAAACTTTTTACCTCTCCTTCTATATTGAATGATAGCCCTGTTGGATAGAGAATTCTTCACTGCATATTTTCCAGATTCAGCACCTTGAATATATCCTGCCACTCCTTTCTGGCCTGCCAAGTTTCTGTGGATAGGTGTGCTGCAAACCTGATCTGTTTTCTCTTGTAGGTTAAGGATTTTTTTTTCCTTGCTTGTTTCATGATTCTCTCCTTACCTTCGTATTTTGTAAATTTGACTATGATATGCCTTGTTGATGGTTTTTGTTGATCTAATGGGAGTCCTCTGTGCTTCCTGAATTTTGTTGTCTGTCTCTTTCCCTTGGTTAGGGAAGTTTTCTGCTATGATTTGCTCACATAACCCTTCTACCTGTTTCTCTCTTTTCCTTTTCTGGGACCCCTATGATTCTGATGTTGTTCCTTTTTAATGAGTCACTGATTTCTCTAATTCTTAAAGCGTGCTCTTTTGCCTTAATCTCCCTTTTTTTTTCTGCTTCATTATTCTCCATAATTTTGTCCTCTATATTACTGATTCTCTGTGTTGGCTTATCCATCCTTGTCACCATGGCACCATTCGAGATGCAACCCAGTTATAGCATTTTTTTTTAATCCTGACTAGCTTTTACTTCCTTTATCTTCACAGAAAGGGATTCTAATCTATTTTTGACTCTAGCTGGTATTCTTATTATCATGATTCTAAGTTCTGGTTCAGACATCTTGCTTGTATCTGTGTTGTTTAACTCCCTGGCTGTCGTTAATTCCTGCTCTTTCTTTTGAGGTGAATTCCTTCGTTTCATCATTTTGAAGGGATAACAGAAATTAATGGGGTACAAAATCTAAAATTTAAAAAATAAATTTAAAAAATATTAAAATATAAAAAAATTAAAAACCAACACTGACAAAAAATTGAATAAATGATGCTAGATCCTATATGTGTTTTGTTCTGGGTGTTGAAAGGGACTTGATAGATTAGAGAAAAAAGGGGGAAAAAAAGAAAAAGGAAATCATTTGAAAATTAAAAAAAAATGAATACACTGAAGTAGACTAAAATCAAGTGATGGAAGTAAAATAGAATTTGAAAAAAAATACACAAAAATAAAAATATAGTATAAAAAAATTAAAATAAATATTTTTAATAAAAATTAAAAATAAAAATGAATTTTTTTCTTTCTGTATTCAAGAAAAGAAAAGAAACAAAAAAGAGAAAAAAGAAAAAGGAAGAAAAGAAAATTGACAGGATGGACCAGCAGACTGAAATATGACTGAAATTACTTAATTTTCTCCTATAAGCCAAAATATGAAACACTTTATAGTCCATAAACTAAGAAGGTGTAGAGACTTATGTTCCTGAAGATCAAGGTTGGACAGTTGGGCAGGGCTTAGTGTACCGGCTTTGTTCTCCACTAGATGGTGCTGTTTAGCTTACTGGGGTGGATTGTTGTGGTGCTTGTAGGTGTTTATGCACACGCGCGGGAGTGGTGAAAATAGCGACCCAGTCTCTAGTATCAAAACTCTGTTTTCCCCGGCCAGCAATCCCGCACCCATCCTTTGTCTTCAGCTTCAATCCATTCCACACTTTTACACAGTCCATGACCAAGTCCCAGGCAACACCTCCCTCCTGAGTTTTGTCTCAGATGTGGCTGTTTTTCCCGACCCCTTACTTCTGAGGGACTGCGGTTTTGGTCCATTCTGCCCCTCTGCAGGAGGGTCTCACCGAGCAATGGCCAGGTGCTGGCCACACCAAGGAACGTTTGCAGGACTGTGCTGCTGCCAATGCCCAGAGACTGTGGCCGGGTGCCAGCATGCCCCAGAAAACAGTTCACAAGATAGTGTAGCTGCAGCGTTTCTGGGATTATGGAAAATCACAACACACATCTGGCACCAGTTTTCACCCCCAAGGAGCTTGTTCTAGCACTAGAGAATGTGGTTGTTCTCCCGCATCCACTGGGCCTTGCCTTTGGGTGACCCACACACCCTCTACCAGGTATCCTTCCAGTAGGGGAACCACCTTTCCCCCTGTGGTCTAAGAACCCTGGACTTCACTTTGCTTCTGGGGATTCGCCCTTTCCACCGGAGCACTGCCAGGTACTGAGCTGTGGAGTTTCAGACTCTGTGCTCCCCGTTTATAGTCTTAAACCCTCTCCTTTCTACTTTCTCCTTTCTCCTTTCTCCTTTCTCTCGTTTTAGTGCAGTCCCTGTGGCTGTTTCCATTTTTCTACTTCCTCTCCAGCTGCTTTTGGGAGAGGGGTGCTTTTCCCATTTCTCTCCTCCCTCCCCCTCTACCCCCCCATCTCAGTCCTCTTTCCACACACAAAAGCGGCTCCCTGCCCTTCACGGTTTCTCGCTCCCCGTTCACCTCTCCACGCCACTTAACTGTTGAATTCTGTGGTTCAGGTTGTGCAGATTGTTTTGTCAATCCTCAGATCAGTCTTCTAGGTATGCAGGATAGTTTAGTGTTAGTCTGCCTGTATTTCATGGATGCGAGACACACAAAAAAATTCCATGCTGTTCCGCCATCTTGGCTCCTCCTCCTCTCATTGTGGTTTTGATTTCCATTTCCCTGATAAGTAGTGATGTTGAGAACTTTTTCACGTGTCTGTCCATCTTCTTTGGAGAAATGTCTATTCAAATCTTCTGCCCATTTTTAATTAGATTGTTTGGATGTTGATGCATAAGTTATTTATATATTTTGTCTAATATCTTCTTATTGGATACATCATTTAAAAATATCTTCTTCCATTTCATAGGTCATCTTTTCATTTCGTTGACGGTTTCCGTCACTGTGCAGAATCTCTTTAGTTTCATGTTGTCTGAAATGTTTATATTTGCTTTTGTTTCCCCTGCCTGCGGAGACATCCAGAAAAATATTGCAAAGGGTAATGTCCAGAGTTTAATGCCTGTGTTTTCTCTTAGAAGTTTTATGGTTTCAGGTCTCACATTTAGGTCTATAATCTCTTTGGAGTTTGTTTTTGTGCATGGTGTTAGAAGTAGTGCAGTTTCATTCTCTTGCATGTGGTTGTCAGTTTTCCTAGTACCATTTGTTGAAGGGACTGTCTTTTCCCCATTATATCAGTTACTCCTTTGTCATAGATAAATTGACCACCTAAGCATGGGTTTATTTCTCGGCTCACTATTATGTTCGATTGATCTATGTGTCCATTTCTGTGCCGGTACATATTGTTTTTATTACTATAGCTTTGTTGTATAGATTGACATCTGGGATTGCTGGATGAAGTTATAAAGGGAGTTAAGTGTGGTCAGCAAAGAGAAGAAGCTCTAAAACCACGAGGACCTAGGTTACAACAAAAAAAAACCTTTTATTTCCACTTCAGGTTCAAGTATATAAGTGAGAAAGATACAAGCAACTGTCAAAATCCCTATACTGGATTTGTCCCTTGGAATAAGAAGTAGTATGAGAGTAAGGGCTAAATGAAAGAATCTCCAAAATAATGCCTGTTCCAAAGCCAATTAGTGAAAAGAAAAATCAAATTTTAGCAATAAGCAATGTCACACGCTTTATGTCCATGGTCAAAACTTGAAAGATGCAGAAGTTGTGATTTCCAGCAAAATACTATTTAATATTCCAACTTAGCCAATGCAAAAGACTTTGCAAAATGGCAGTAGGTTATCATAAGCTTAACCAGGTAGTAATTCCAATTACAGTAATGGTTGTGTATGTTGGTACAAATGAGTATAAAACCTCTGGAACCTAGTACTCATATTTTAATAAAAAAAATACTTTATAATACTTTATTTTTCTATATCTAGCTCAATAAATAGAAAGCATGACAGTTTCTTATCATCTGTACAGCACGTCCTCCTTGTTATATCTCTGAGATAAATTCTCCCAATCTGTACCACACTATAGCTCACAGACATCTTGCCCACATCAAACATCAAATGTCATGCTGGTCCACCACACTGGTGACCTCATGCTTACAGAATGTGTAGAGAAAGAAAAAAGCAAGCAGGTTGGATCCTTTTGTAAGACACATGAATTATTTAAGACTGGGAAAGTAAATCCCATGTATCCGAGACTACTGCTTTACACAGATAAATTTTGTTAAGAGCTAGCTAGGTCAGGGGTGCCTAGGTGGCTCAGTCAATTGAGTGTACGACTTTGGCTCAGGTCATGATCTCATGCTCCGTGAGTTTGAGCCCTGCATTGGGCTCTGTGCTGACAGCTCAGAGCCTGGAACCTGCTTCGGATTCTGTGTCTCCCTCTCTCTCTGCCCCTTCCCTGTTCATAGTGTCTCTCTCTCTCTCTCTCTCTCAAAATAAATAAATATTAAAAACATTTTAAAAAAAGAGCTATCTAGGTAGCCAGTAAAGAGATAAATATGGCTTAGTTATCAATAAATATGGATATTAATTCAGATAAATACATATTCAGGTACTACATTTGTGGCCATAGATAAAAATACAAATAAATAGGACATAATTCTTAATTTCAAAGACTCAGAACTCAAAACTGAGAGAAACAGTATACCCAGCCATATCCAAAATAACTATATATATATATATACATATATATATATGTTATATATATGTGTATATATATATCATTATATTACATTATACATTATATATATATTATATACATGTTATACATGTTATATATATATCATATGAACAAATTCAGCCTGGAATTCAACCATTGATGGGCATAATCAACAAAAGACAATATCATAGACATTGATATAAAATTTATGAAAATGTAAAGACAAAGGCTTAATCTTATGAGCTGACAGAAATAACAAATTATGAAGATAAATAATTTTGAATTTCATTACCAAGCCCATATGGAAGAAGAATGTGGGAGAAGCTGAATAAAGATAATGAAACTTAAATCAATTAACTTGACCAAAATAATTTTTTACTTTAAAAGAAGAAAGTGAATATATTTCAAATCTGAAGACAAATATAGTTTGTCAACAGATAATCTCTACTGCAAAACTCAAAGCAAGAATAATTAAGAACTTAAAGAACAGTATAAGTTATGGGAAGATAATTGGCTTTACATATTAGCAGAGAATTTGTTATGTAAAATATATATTAATAAAAGTAAGGCTATATACTGGAACAACATAAAAAACTTTTTTCTTTAAAATATTTTTAACCAATGTGTAACAGGAAAAGACATATAAGGATTAGGAAATAGTGTTAAGTTATTTCCTCAGTCTTCGTTAATCTGAATTAAAAGATTTATCTGGAGTAAAAGAAGTTAATAAATACAGAAATATAACTACCAAAAGTTGTTTTAAAATAGAGATTGTCTAGAAGATGTTCTATATTATATTTAAAACTGTACAGCAAAAGAAAATTTTGAAAAATAAATCTTGCTTACTGCAAATTTAAACCAATTATTTTCAAGTTTTTCTTGTTCAATAAGCTTCTGACCCTAGGTGATTATTTTAGGGCAAGGAAATAAAAAGTTCAGCCTCATTAAATGTCAAATTAATGTACAATGAGAACAATTAAAGGTAAATTTCCAGAATTGTTTAGATTTTGTACATACATACACAATACATATAAACACACATATATACATTTATATGTGTGTGTACATATTTGTGGATATACTTATGTACATATGTATGTATATATAATGTGTATATATGTGTGTGTGTGTGTATATATATATATATATATACACACAAAAAAAAGAAACAAAAGAATAGGACTTTGTGAGAATAACAGAAATGCTGCTTTTAACTGTGGAATCAGATTATATATATATATAATAGAAAGTAACCAAAAAGAATGAAACATTAAGGAATGTAGAATATATAGATAAAAATCACAATAAATGTATACATCTCAAACAGTATAGCATTGAGATATCTTAAGGATAATGGTAAGCAAAGCAAATAGAATTACTTTTAGATATAATTGCCATTTCAAATTTCAATTTCTAATTAACTTATTTACCCAGATTATTAGACCAATACATCAGGAAAATGCAATAGAGTGGGCCTGGACTATAACAATGTATTGACCATTTAACTCATAATAACATTATGTTTAGGAAGGAGAAATATGGCTAGATATAATAAAATAAGTTGGGTTTATACTTGATCGAAAAACTGAGACCAAAAAGCTTTGATTAATGGATTGATATCAAAATCAAGGGAAGTTTTAAGGGACATTCCCAGAATACTCTCTGTGGCCCTGTTCTATGCAACAGTTCAAGTAATAAGTTTTAAGATGGCATGCTTATCAACTTTGCGGAACAGAATCAGCTGGATGACAGAATCAGACTTTAAAAGCCATTTGTTCATTTATTCAACAATACTCCATGATTACTGTTAGATAGAATCACTTGTACAAGGTGAGGGAAAATCTATTAAGATGAATTTCAATAAAATTCCTAGTATGTTACTACACTTAGCACTAAAAGGTCTGATGCATAACTCTTTCACTTGTAAAAATCACTTAGAAGCCTATCTGAAAGAAATGTTAGGTGTTACAGTTGACAATAAACTCAGTCAACCAACGGTATCTGTAGGTACCAAGAAACCTAATGTGGGTATAAACTATTTAATAGCTAGCTTAGATTGAAGTGGAGAAAGAGAGAATCAACTTTATGGGCCACGAAATGAAAAAAAAATTCCAAAGAAACCTAAGAAAGTACTGTAAAAGTTACTAAAATACCTTAAAAAAAATTTTTTTTAGTGTTTACTTATTTTTGAGTGCAGAGAGAGACAGAACACAAGCAGGGGAACGGCAGAGAGAGGGAGCCACAGAATCCAGATTGGGATCCTGGCTCTGAGCTGTCAGCACAGAGTCCAATGCGTGGTTCGAACTCATGGACCGTGAGATCAAGACCTGAGCTGAAGTTGGGCGTTTAAATGATCTGCCCAGGCGCCCCCTAAAATAACTTTTTAATTTTTTTAATTTTTTTTTCAACGTTTATTTATTTTTGGGACAGAGAGAGACAGAGCATGAACGGGGGAGGGGCAGAGAGAGAGGGAGACACAGAATCGGAAACAGGCTCCAGGCTCTGAGCCATCAGCCCAGAGCCTGACGCGGGGCTCGAACTCACGGACCGCGAGATTGTGACCTGGCTGAAGTCGGACGCTCAACCGACTGCGCCACCCAGGCGCCCCTAAAATAACTTTTTAAAAGACAGATGTCAATAGATTCCCTGCAGAATGGTCACAAATATAAAAAAATAATCTTTGTATTCCATAAACTGTTCTAAACATATGTGTACAAAACTAGTAGAAAAACAGCCAGAAAAATGAGGTAAATACCATTTGTGAATTTAGAGAAAGATTAAGCAACTCAATACATTAAAGTATTATCCGGGGCGCCTGGGTGGCGCAGTCAGTTGAGCATCCGACTTCAGCCAGGTCACGATCTCACGGTCCGTGAGTTCGAGCCCCACATCAGGCTCTGGGCTGATGGCTCAGAGCCTGGAGCCTGTTTCCGATTCTGTGTCTCCCTCTCTCTCTGCCCCTCCCCCGTTCATGCTCTGTCTCTCTCTGTCCCAAAAATAAATAAACGTTGAAAAAAAATTTTAAAAAAAAGTATTATTCAATGATTTAGTACTCTCAGTGAACAAAGACATGTGTAGTATGAAATTGTACCACAATCAAAAAAAGAAATGTTTTATTATTCCTTTCTATAACTCTGCTCTGATCTCCATCAACCCAGATAGGAGAAATTCAACTCAGCAATGTTTTTGGAGGTTTCTCCCCTTATAGCATTGATGAAGGAAAGTTAGGGATATAAGTTGTGAAGAGCATTTAAAGAAGTTATCTTCTGATCATATCTCACAGGTGTATTGTCAATATTCCCTTTAAGGTATGTGGTTTCACTGCTTCCTTGCCAAATTTGTGCAAGGAGTTTCAGTAGTGCCCAAGATTCAATTTTAATTATCTGGACTTGATGTTCTTCCCTATCAAATTGCCATCACTCTTAGATGCTGTGTGTTGGAACAGAGAATGTGTCTGTCACATTTAACAACTTTTCTGTAAACCCAGTTCTTTTCCACTTACCTAGGAAAAACTTAGGCAATATTTCAATTTGCCTTATATTGACCCAATTAGATCACTTTCTACTTTTAAAATTCTGTTTTGGGGGGGATTTTTGCACCACCATATTTTGAGCCCATTTTTCAAAAAGAAAAGTAAAAATGTGTTGTGACATTTATTTGCCTTCTCAGTGCATAGGAATTTTTTTTTTCCTTTGGAATATGCAGTTCTATACCTTTTATGAATAGGCACTACTACTTTCGAGATCTTAGAAAAGAGACCCAAAGACTTGGGCAGCCGTCTTAGGCAAGTGATGGGTAAACTATCAATAGCAAAATGATATTAAAAAAAATAGGAGCTTAATATACAAATTTAACCATGTAATGATAAGCATTGGGAAATTATTAACTTAATGTATCATGTAAGACATATGTACATCACAGATACTGTACTATAAATTGGCTCATCATTTGATATCATTCTATATCTGTTAAACTGTGAACTAAAGGCCCATGTTATTTCTAAAGATGTATAATATTTAATACATACATATACATTAAGGGTTCACTGTTTTTAATATTAGGTCAAAAGATTTTTGGTGATTACAAATTTTGATGTATTTTAAAAGCTGGTCAATGATTAACATATTTTTGAAAGTGATGATGACAAATTTACCACACCAGCTTTTAAAATACATCAAAATTTGTAATCACCAAAATCTTTTGACCTAAAATTAAAAATAGTGAAAAATGATCAGTACAAAGAAAACTAAAAAAATGATGACATAAGTTCCAACTCTAACCAAAAAGAAATACAAAAAAATGAGTAAATATGTTCTTTGGGGCTTCATCTCTGAGTTTAAGATTAATTATTTATTTCATTCTTCATTCTAGGTGTTTAAATAAACTGCAAGGGATATAGGTAAATAGAATCAACTTGTGAAATTAAAAAAAAATTATTAAAGGAAAAACAATATAACATTTTTCTTTTTTTAATGTTCCCCATGAATCTTTATTCTTTTTTTTATATGAAATTTATTGTCAGATTGGTTTCCATACAACACCCAGTGTTTATTCCAACAGGTGCCCTCCTCAATGCCCAATACCCACTTTCCCCTCTCCCACTCCCCAACAACCCTCTTTATTTTTTTTTCAAGTTTATTTATTTATTTTGAGAGAAAGGGAGTGAGCGAGCGAACAGCAAAGAGTCAGAGAGAGAGGGAGAGAACCTTAGGCAGGCTCCGCACGGTCAGCACAGAGCTCAGTGTAGGGCTCAAACTGACAAACTGTGAGATCATGACTTGAGCGGAAGTTGGATACTTAATGGACTGAGCCACCTAGCCACCCCGACATTTTTCAGTTCTAAAGAAAGTTGACAATAATGAAAGGAATGATAACATTAAAACTCTGATGGATGGGTTTAAGTATATCATTCATAAAATTCCACAGCGAAATTGGGCCACAGAAGCTTTCGGATGCAAGTAGAAAACTTCACATAGTGACTTAAGAATCACAGCACTTAATGATCTTAAATAAAAAGAGGCCCAGAGGTTGGCAATCCAGAGCTGGTACCACTCAATAATTTTACCGAGAATGTTCTGCTCCATTGTCTGCAGCTGGCTGCTTTTTTGGCTATAGGCATGTTATGCCCAGAATTCGTGATCCCCAAAGACCACCAGGGAGCTGAGTCCGATGCAAAAGCAAAAGGGACTTTATTCGAGCTAGCTCGAGCTCAATCCCTACCTGCACCGATGCAGCGGTGAGATACCGGAGAGAGAGAGCGAGTTTCAAAAGCACAAAAGGTTTCATAAGGATCATGGCCTTAGCCGATTGGCTGGGGAAGGGTCGTGGACCCAGCCGATTGGCTGCCAAAGTGTGGTCCCAGATCAGGAATTATCAGCGTCACCTGGAACTTGTTAAAAACGCAAATGTTGGGCCTGGTGGTCACAGACCTACTGAATCAGAAACTCTGGGGGTGGGGCTCAGCAATCTGTGTTTGAACAAGTCTTCCAAGAGATTCTGATGCACCTGAAGTTCAAGAACCACTGTGTCTGAGGATCTCTAACATGTTTGGCCTCAGTGTATACAGAACGTTTCTCACCGGTCACCTATTAACCATTGGCTGTCAGCCTTGCTGTGCTATATAAATACCTACCACCAAACATCATCCCCAGAGACTCTGATTAATTGGTTTGGGGAGGGGTAAAATGCTCCCAGGTCATTCTAAGCCTGGACAGGGTTGAGGGCTCCTGCCTCTGGCCCCTACCTGAGAGAAGCCCTCCCTCTTCTACTCACACTTTCCACGCCTCTCACACTCCCCTTCCTCCCACCTCAGACTTCGGAAGAATGCATCAATCGGTAAGTTACTTAAGGGGAGGAGGCGTGTTCTGAGGTTTGAGCAGGAACTTCTTTCTGCAGCCATGTCGGGGACATAGTCACTAGTCAGCCGGCCTAGGTCTGCTCTTTCAGGCATCTTGAAATATGGTTTCCAGATGGCCACAACACCTCTAGCCATCACGAATGCATTCAGAGCGAATAATCATGGAAGAGGCTGATAAAGATGGTTTTTTCCCCTCAAGTGTTTTTCTTTCTTTCTGTTTTTTTCAACAAAAAGAAAAATAATTCCAAGTGTTTTTTTCTTTTTCTGAAGCTTCTTCTTAGTCTCAACAACAAAAAATGGGTAATACAGTTACCTCTTGCAGCAAAAGTGGATATCTGGCAAGGAAGAATGAAATCTATTGGATTAGATAATCATTAGTCATCCCTGGGGTTGGGCACATAACTCTTAAAAAAAAAAAAACCTGGCATATTTTCACCAGGAAGAATAGGTAGAACGACTATAGGTTAAGAACTAGAAAGTGTGTGGCATAAACCTATCACATAAATTCAGCACAAAGTGGATAGTATATGATGATAAATTAATAAATATGTGAATATAAACTCTGTGATGCTAAAATATGCCTATGAAACAGAGGTGAGTTAAAATGCTGATATCCATCATTCATTTATTTAGCAATTACTGAGTGTTTATAAATAAGGCACTATACTAAGTCTAAGGTATATACTAGTAAATGAAGCGATCTCTGCCCCAGTGAAGCTTAGATTTAACAGCTAACCCAGGAAAACCTGATTAAACTCTAGGAAATCTCATGTACTTGTATGTCAGTGTTGGTATTTAAAATAGTTTCAGTTTCCTTGGAGATAAATCTTGAAAGTCTTAATAATATCAGTACAACTATATGGTCGATTCTCTGGATGTATTTCTATTTTTCAAAAGTAATTTTTTAAATGTATATGGGAAGTTAATGAAACACTCAAAACCACCAAATACCCAACAGCAAGTGAACAATTTATTAAACTCTGCTTTATTCGTGCACTAAAATACAATATGGCTACTAGAAACGTAAGGTTTGGAGCCATAAGGCTGTATAGCAAAGTGTATATGAAATGACAGTGTGTGAAAAAGCAGATCAAAAATTGAAACTAATTACAATATTCCTTGTCTCTAGAGATCTGAGTGTTCCTCCTCCTTTTACATTACTTCGGGTGTGTCTATTCTTCCTTAATGGACCGTTATTAATACATTATCATCTGGGAAGTCTTCCTTGCTATTTTCCTCTTAACACTAAGAACCTTTATATTAATTTCTATTTCAGCGGTTATTGTGATGCATGAAAATTAGTTATGTATGCTTCTGTCTCTCTAAAGGAAGAGACAATATGTTTTTTTATTTCCAAATTCCTGGGATCTGAGATATACCATCTCATTTTTTTTTTAATGGGCTGCACGCCCAGCATGGAGCACAACACAGGGCTTGAACTCACAACACTGAGATCAAGACCCGGCTTAACTGACTGAGCCCCCCCAGACACCCCTGACATTTCATTCTTGTGTCCTCAGTGTCTACAAATATGTCTGTCACAGGGAAGGTACTCAAAAAACGTTTCCTGTGTGAAGCCAGTAAGTGCTCAATGAACACAGCCTCAAGGAGTGAATGGATTCCTGTAGAATTTTAACCGTATTCATAATTAGAATCAAATTCAAAAATTTTATGAAATTCAATAGTTGTTACATAGTTTCATTCTGGAGAAAATGTAGCATTTTGGCTATTTTACCTACACAATGTTCTTAAATGTGGCATTTAATGAAGTATGTACAGAACTTTGAATATGTTTTTTTCTTCTTCTTCTTCTATGAAACCTCCCATTGTTTGACTTACCTGGACCTTCTTGTCTGACCTACTGAACCTGACACCACACCCGACTCAGCCCTGCTTCATTAAGCCTGCCATATGTAGTTGGTACATGGGATGCTGTCAATGTAGCTTATTATCCTGAAATAACTACTTGCATTCTTCTCTAGTTTAAGATCCAGGGTGACTATACACTTGTTTTTTTTTTTTTCTTTGTTTCCTGGTGTGTTCATTTGTTTTGCGTCTACCTGAAAACAGAATGCGGAGGGCAGCATGGTTCCACATGCAATGAAATAAGAGAAAAGGTCTCCTCTTATTTTTTCCTTCTCAACAAATTTTCCAAAAGGCAGCATTCACTGATTTTGTATCCTTGCACACATTACAAAAGAATGGATTTTATTTAAATATATGAGAGGCAAAGTCTTCTGAGCCTTCACTTGAATTAACACCAGGCTTAAGTGGCTCAAATAAGAATACGTCCATATGAGTTTGGCTAACGTCTTTGAAACCAACCCAAAGTATCCTGAATCTCTATTCCAAAGTGTTAATTAACACTGGCAGGGAATCTCTATTTTCTGTTCTTCCTTTTGTGAAAGTTTTGATGCTTTATCCAATAAACACAAGTATCTAGACTGCCTTACATAACTGATTCATTTTTCTAATGTTTATTTTTTGAGGGAGGGAGGGAGGGAGGGAGGGGGAGAGAGAGAGAGAGAGAGAGAATGAATGGGGGAAGGGCAGAGAGAGAGGGAGACACAGAATCTGGAGCAGGCTCCAGGCTCTGAGCTGCCACCACAGAGCCTGACGTGGGGTTTGAACTTACAGACCTCGAGATCATGACCTGAGCCGAAGTTGGACGCTTAACCAGTGCCACCCAGGCACTCCTACATGAGTGATTCTTAAAACCTACTGACAAAGATAGACAAATATAGGAAGTCTGTGATAATGAGTGCACAATACTATTTTCATTACATGTATATCTATAAATGCCTGTAAAAATTAAGTATTGGATCCTTTTGAGGACCAGACGGGGTGTGTGTGTGTGTGTGTGTGTGTGTGTGTGTGTGTGTGTGTGTGCGCGATGTGGCCGGGGGGTTGGTGGGGTTGGCAGGGAAGAAACATGAAAGGGTGCAATGCAAAAGACAAGAACCCTATCCTCTTTCTCTCAGCCAAATGGTTTAGATTTCACTGCCCTTGTTTGTGTTGGACCTGAAAAGAAAAGTAAAGTATTCTAATCTTTTTTTAAAGCATACAGTCTTATGGAAATTTAAGTCAACAGTTGTTCAACTGTCAAATCACAAGCTAAATTCAAATCTGAGAAGAGAAGAAAATCTGTTTAAGTGAAAGCTTGTTTGAACGAAGGCCATGGGTTTCAGTATCTGTGTGAGGGGGAAAAAATTAAAGGCTGTTACTAAAGTAAAGGACATTTTTTTAAGATGAATTTTCTTTGTTAAAAATGTTGGAAAGTCAATACTGAACATGACATCAGAAACTGAAGTGGGTCATCTGTAGGATCACCAGAAGGTAGAGGGACCTGAACACCACCAGCTCATGAACTCAGGGTCAGAGGTTTGACCCAACACAATACTTAGTATCTAGAAAGTACTCTGGAAAACTGCATGTTAGCAGACCGAACAAAAAGAACAGTGAAAGAAATCAAGTGACACCTTTTTTTTCCTTTTTTCCTCCCATTTTCCAAAGGCCTCCTATAATTGAGTTCTACTTAGAAAGATTAATGATAGTTGGCAGGATATACAGTTGTGTGAAAGATAGGCAATTGTTTGGGTACATTTTAACAATTCAGAAAATTAAGATATAAGCTCTTGGTGGAGAGTGGGAATAACCTGTCTCATTATGATACTGAATAATGGGTTAATTATTTTTCTTCATATATGGTATAAATCTGTGTTCATATATGTGTTGCAGTTGAAAAGGTATAACAAAATAATATGATTGTTTCACCCTAAAGTAGGCTGTCTGGCTACAAGGCTCTGCATCCCATAAATATAATGACCTTGATGAAAACATACTGATTTAAAGACCGGACATTAGATCTGCAGATGCAGAAAATCAATTGTGTTAATATATTAAAAACTTATTATACTCTTATAATGATTCACACTAAAGAGACTTAGGGAGGACTATACATAAATAAAATGACAATGTATAAGTTTATTATGGTGGTGGTTTCTCTAACCACCTTCACCCCGGTCGTATGTCATGTAGACAGAGTTGGAAACTATTGGGACAATAGTAATTCCTTCTGAGTCAAACTATCAGATTATATGCCCAGATATCACACTGCTAAGAGGGTTCTCCATCCATCATTGTTCTGTTTTCTGTTTAAATTGGTCAATACCTCATGTGTACGGCTTCACAACTTTTTATCCTGTATTGTACTATTATCCCCAGTGTCATCGCTTCCTTTTCCTGGGCCCAGCTCTCTACCACACCCTCACCTCTGGAACTTACCCACCAGACTCTCAAGAACTATCCATATGTAATCACCAAAAAAGCCCAATCTTCCACTTCTTCAATTCTCTGCTATAATTGAAACTTGACTCTCAGCTAAGGTACCACTTTTGCTTCCTTGCTGGATGCTAGCTGCTTACTTTTCCACACTCGTACTCCTGGATACTGAGGCATTGTTTCTATACTCCAGCAATAATTCCTCCACTCTCTTATAAAACTTACACACACAGATACACACACACTCCAACTCGTTTCGGATCCACTATTTTTCACTATGCATTCCTCACTGCCTTCTTACTGCAATCATGAACAGAAAAATCCAATGTACTGCTTATTATTTGTCAAACATTTTGGTGACTCGATCACTAACTTTATCTATCTTCAAATCCCCTTATTTTCATCCTTGGTGACGTCAGTGTAAACAGGGACTCTCCATCGTGAATGTCCTCCCATCTCTGAAGACCTTGTCCTCAGCCTCCCCTCACATCCCTACCTTCATATTCTGAATTTTGTTACAAATGTAGAATATTTCTACTATGCATTCACTAATTCAGGCATCACACTCTCCGAGTACAACCTGCTTTCTTGGCTATGGTTGTTTCTGGACATCAGTAAAAGTTCCAGTTCATTGCTTTACTAAATTCATACTCCTTTAGGCATCTTACTTTGTTATCAAAATCCCTTTCCAGTCATAAACACTTGTAGTAAATATTACTCCAAGTTTCTTTTCAATGATTTCTTTACAGCATTTAAGGTGTTAATTCTTAGCCACATTTTTCATAACTGGAACCCAGCAAAGCCTTCCAGCCCCCAACAGAAAAACCATCTTATTTCTTACTTCCCAGAGAAAAATATGATGCTGTCTCCCTCTGTTTCCTACTTCTGTGCATACAGAACTACCTACACCTGCTTCTTTTTTGCCTGCCTTACTCTGCTTAAGCACGTGTACATAGAGGTAACTGCCTCACACATCTTCAGAAGCCTTTTCTTATAGAGTTCCTCATTATCATGTATGTATTTAACAATACCTTCACAATCAGACCCTTACAGTGTGTTTTAGTTGTGTATATATATGTATATATAAATGTGTGTGAGCACGTGAGTCTGCACGCATATGTATATATACACATACGTGCACACACGTATACAGTTGTTCCATTTGAAAGTCTTTTGCTTTCTAACTTCATGGGCTTTTTAGCTTTGTTGTGAATATGAATAGAAATTTTAGGGGCGCCTGGGTGGCTCAGTCGGTTGACTGACCAACTTTGGCTCAGGTCATGATCTCACGGTTCCTGAGTTCGAGCCCGGCGTCCAGGTCTGTGCTGACCGCTTGGAGCCTGGAGCCTGCTTCAGATTCTGTGTCTCCCTCTTTCTGCTCCTCCCCTGCTCATGCTCTCTCTCTCAAAAATAAATAAACATTAAAAAATTAAAAAAAATATGCATAGAAATTTTGAAATAAACTTTTATTTAGCTTTCCGAATATGAATACATTAAAATGCCTAAAAATATTTTTTTTTCAAATCTGAGAACTAACCATTTTTCAATTCAAAATTCAAAAGTATTAGTTTACAGATGGAAGGGCATTCACAAATATTTTAGAGACAGATTCTTCCTTTTATATGATATGTTGATATAAATTAATATCTCTATTGTATATGAGTAAAAAACTACTGTTAGAACAATATTTTTCTCTAGTGAATATATGGAAAATTGACTCTTATGTTTATGATTGTATCTCATCTGGCATAGTGGGAAATAATACCCAAATTTTACAGTTCTTTCTTACTGCCTCTGCTTCTGTTGTATGTATTTTTTATGGCACTGAAAAATTTATCTAATTAAATAACTTAACCACACATATACATATATATGTGTGTATATTCATATATAAACATGCATGTGTGTGTTTGTATATTGTAAGTTTGTATCTACACACACACAGAGATGCAATATTTACAATACGTATGGTATTATGTGGCCCCTCTCCACCTATTACTGGAACACAGTTTTTTTTTAAGTTTAATTCTTTTTTTTTAAGTTTATTTATTTTAAGATAGGGAGAGAGAGAGCGTGCACAGAAGGGCAGAGAGAAAGGGAGACAAAGAGAATCCCAAGCAGGCTCTGTACAGTTAGCCTACTTCAGATTCTTTGATTCTCTCTCTTTCTGCCCCTCCCCCACTCTCTCTTTCTGTCTCTCAGTAGTAAATAATTTTTAATTTAAAAAATTTTATTAAAAAAGTATTAAAAGCAAACCAGTTAGATGGTGGCATATGGCAATGGACGATTTATAGAGAGTATATGTAAAGGATTTGTGTAATCAAATCTATGAAAGAAGCTTCAGATAGTCAACCTCAGCTAATTGTTCAGTGTTGGAATAATGACTTGGAAACATAGATTTTTTTTTTAAGTTTACTAGAAACTGCAAAAAAGTATGGAGGTTTTTTTAATGTTTATTTTATTTTTGAAAGAGAGAAAGAGAGAGTGTGAGCTGGACAGGGGCAGAGAAAGAGGAAGACAGAATCCAAAGTGCAACCCAGGCTCTGAGCTGTCAGCACAGAGCCTGATGCTGGGCTTGAACCCACAAACTATGAGATCATGACCTGAGCCAAAGTTGGCGGCTTAACCCACTGAGCCACCCAGGCTCCCCAACGTATGGAGTTTTAATATAAACTATTCCAGTTTTAAATTTTTGGCAACTAATTATGCTTTTATTTAATATATAATAATTTTTTAAAATTGTCTTTAAATTATCTATCTATCTATCTATCTATCTATCTATCTATCTATCTCTGAAGGTTGAAGGTTGACATTGTTTAGGTATTTTCTCTTTGGGTTATCACTTTATGACTTGGCAGTTTGAAATATGTGTTGGGTAGATGTACTATAAGATATTTATACTGAGTTAAATTTGTTTCCCCGAGATCTGAAGCAGTAGGCCGATTGTCAATTGTCCCCCATTCTCTGCAAAACTCTGAATATTTTTTCCCCATTCTTGGCATCATCTTTTCCCATCTCTTTATTATTCTTTCCTGAGATTCATTCTTAATTTTGTCTCTTTCTAGTCTCCAATCTTGGATTTATCTCCTTCCTAAAGTTTTTATTCGATCTGCTTTCACTTGGTCTTTTGAAGACTCTTTCTTGGTCTCATTGGCCAACATTTGTCCTTTCCTTCTGGTTCTTCTGAGTTCAAACTATATCCAGGTAGTTTGTATTGTGTAATCATCACTTAGGACTTGAATTCTATATGGCTGGTCAAGACCCTGGTGAGAAAATATTGTCCCCACATTGGAGAGATATTATAGAGGTAAATTTGGCTCAGGAAGGGTTTCTGAAATGTATTGTTTACTATACTAAGGAACTAGGAATATATGGATCTGAAAGCAGGGCACTATCAAGCACTTATAGGCAAGAAAATTACATGGCTGAATTTGAGATTTCATAATGATAGTTCAAAAATGAATCATGCATTGGAATAGAAAGAAGAGAGAGAGGAGAGCATTTAATCTAAAATATGCAAAATTATAAACATCAGAATAAATTCTGTTTCCTCCAGAAAATCTTTTTCAACAACTTCAAAACTCATTATTCATACTTTTCTGGGACATCCTAACCATTTATTGTCTGCATCATATTAGTAGCAGTATTATTAGTCTGTCTCTCTCTTTCTTTCTCTCTCTCTCTCATTTAATCCATTATGATAGACTATATTTGGATACTTTCAATTATTTTAAATTTCTGAACCTAATAATGTATGCTTTGTTACACAGAATATGGTCTGTGTGACCACCATATGGATATTTTGGTGAATATCCATTTAGGTAATATCCTGTGTTCACTTGAAGAGAATCTGTATTCTTCAGTATATAAATGGAGTATTCTATAATTATAATATAATATAATATAATATAATATAATATAATATAATATAATTATATAAGAGAGCAAAAAGGGAGAAGATAATAAATATCAGAGCCATAATAAACAAAATAGAGAATTTTTAAAAATAGAAAAAATAAATCTAAGAGTTGTTTTTTTGAAAAATATTAGCAAAACTGGTAAATTTTTAGCCAAGCCACAAAAAAAGGAGAGTTCTCAAATACATAAAATCAGAAATAAAAGAGGCATTACAACTTATGCCTCATAAATACAAGGGATCATACAGATTACTTTGAACAATTATACACCAACAAACTGGAGAACTTAGAAGAAATCAATTTCTAGAAACATGCAACTTACCGTCACTGAATCATAAAGAAAATAGAAAATCTTAACATATTTATAAGTGAGAATATTTAATTAGTAATCAAAACTTTCAAATAAAACTCCAGGACCAGATGACTTCAGCAGTAAATTCCACTTAACATTTCAAGAAGAATTTATGCCAATACTTTTCAACTTCCAAAATATACAGAGGAGGAAACACTTCAAAATTCACTTTTTGAGGCCATAATTACCCTGATAGCAAGACGAGATAGAGCCACTACAAGAAAATACAATTACATGTCAACATCCTTGATGAGTTTTGATGTGAAATTTTCAACAAAATACTAGCAAACTGAATTAAACAGCATGTAAAGGAAGCATACATCATGACCAAGTGGGATTTATGCCTGGGATGCAAGGATGGTTCAACATGTATAACTCAATTTATGTAATATATCATATTAACAGAATGAAAGATAAATATCACATGGTTATCTCAATTGATTTTAAAAAATAACAAACTTCAAAATTTCTTCATGAAAAAACATTAAACAAACTAGTAGTAGAATGAATTTAGGTCAGCATAGTAATAGCCATTAATGAAACACCCACATCTATCATCATACTGATTGAAGAATTGTTCATATTGAAGAATTGAAGAATTGTTCCTCTGAAATCAGGAAGAAGACAACAATGCCACCCTCACAACTTATATTCAACACAATATTAACATATAATATGATCTATATGTAGGAAACCCTTAATATCACACACACACACACACACACACACACACACACACACACACACACAAGCACACACGCAAACTTAGTAAAGTTGTAGGACACAAAACCAACATATACAAATCAGTTGCATTTCTGTCACTAACAATGAACAATTTTATAAAGAAATTAGGAACCAACCTCATTTATAATATTATTAAAAAATGCCTAGGGATAAAGTTATCCAAGGTGGCAAAAGAGTTACACTGAAAACTATAAAACATTGATGAAAGAAACTAGAGAAAGAGCCAACAAATGAAGACATACTGTATTCATGAATCAGAAGTCTTAATATTATTTAAATAACCATCATACCCAAAGTGACCTACAATCCTGTGAAATCCCTATGAAAATCTCAGTGACATTTTTACAGAAATAGAAAAAAAATTTGAAAATTCAAATGTGATCATAAAGGACCCCAAAGAGCCAAAATGATTTTGAGAAAGAACAAAGCTAGAGGCCTCATGCTTTGTGATTTCAAAACATAATGCAAAGGTACACTTATTAAAACAGTATTATAATGACATAGACATATAGAGCAACAGAACTGAATAGAGATATAAGCCCAAATGATTATGGCTAACTGATGTTCAACAAGGGTGCCAAAATACACAATGAGGGAAGGATTGTCCCTGTATCAAAAGGTGTTGGGAAACCTGGACATCCACATGCCAAAGAATGAAAATGGAGGGGTGCCTGGGTGGCTCAGTCAGGTCTCTGACTCTGGCTCAGGTCATGGTCTTGTAGTTCATAAGTTCGAGACCCACGTCAGGCTCTGTGCTGACAGCTCAGAGGCTGAAGCCTGCTTCACATCCTGTGTCACCGACTCTGCCCCTCACCTGCTCACACTCTTATCTCTGTCTCTTTCTGTTAAAAGTAAATAAACATTAAAAAAAAATTTAAAGAATGAAATTGGATTATTTTACACCGTATATAAAAATCAACTTAAAATGAATTAAATACTTAAATATAAGGCCTGAATTTATAAAATTCTTAGTAAGAAACAAAAAGGAAAATCTTTATGACAAGGGTCTTAGCAAAGATTTATTGGATTTGACACCAAAAGCACAGGCAACAAAATCAACAATAAATAAGTGGGACTACATCCATTTAAAAAGTGGTTACACAGCAAAGAAAACATTCAGCAGAGAGAAGTGGAGAAAACATTGGCAAACCATATATCTGATAAGACACTGGTATCTAAAAGTTACAAGTAATTTCTGCAACTCAGTAACAACAACAAAACGATGGGTTTTTGAGTATATGCTCAGCATCACTAATCATAAGGGAAATGCATATCAAAATCTCAATGAGACACAAAGAAATAGAAAACATTCCTTGGTCATGGACTAGAAGAACAAATATTGCTCAAACATCTATACTACCCAAAGCAGTCTGCACATTTAATGCAATCCTTACCAGAATACCAAGAGCATTTTTTTCACAGAACTAAAGCAAAACATCCTAAAATTTATATACTACAAAAGATCCCAAATAGCCAAAGCAGTTTTGAAAAAGGGAAGCAAACCTGTGGTATCACAATTCCAGACTTCAAGTTGTATTACAAAGCTGTGGTAATCAAAACAGTATGGTATTGGCACAAAAAATAGTCACATAGATCAATATAACAGAATAGAAAATCCAAAAATAACCCCACAAGTACAGGGTCAATCAATGTTCAATAAAACAGGAGAGAATACCCAATGGGAAAAGACACTATCTTCAACAAACAGTGTTGGGAAAACTTGTCAGCTACATACAAAAGAATGAAACTAGACTGCTTTTTTGCACTATACACAAAAACAAACTCAAAATGGATTAAAGACCTAAATGTAAGACTTAAAATCATAAAAATCCAATAATAGAGCACAAGCAATAATGTTTCTGAGATTGCTTGTAGTGACATTTTTCTAGATGTATTTCCTGAGGCAAGAGAAATGAAAGCAAAAATAAACTATTGGGACTACATCAAAACAAAGGGATTCTGCACAGCAAACAGTCAACAAAACTAAAAGACAACCTACTGAATGGGGAGAAGATATTTGCAATTGATATATCTGATAAATGGTTAGTATCCAAAATATGTAAGGAATTTATACAACTGAGCATCCATAAAATAATCCAGTTTAAAAATGGGCAAAAGACATGAACAGACATTCTCCAGAGAAGGTAGGCAGATGACCAACAGACACATGAAAAGATACTCAACATCACTTACCATCATGAAAATGCACATCAGCTACAATGAGATATCACCTCACACCTGTCAGAATGGCTAAAATCGAAAGCACAATAAATAAGTGTTGGTGAGGATGTGGAGAAAAAGGAAACCTCTTGCACTGTTGGTGGGAATGCAAACTGGTGTAGCTACTGTGGAAAAGTTTGGGCGTTCTTGAAAAAGTTAAAAATAGAACTACCTATGATCCAGGAATCGCACTACTGGGTATTTACCTTCCCCTCCCAAGAAAAAAGACACTAATTCAAAAGAATTACTCCTATGTTTATGTCAGCATTATTTACAATAATCAAATCATGGAAGCAGTCCATTATCCAAAAATAGATGGAATGGATGAAGAAGAAGAATGAAATCTTGCCATTTGCAAGGACGTGGATGGAGTTAGAGAGTATACTGCTAACTGGAAAAAACCAGTCTGAGAAAGACAAATATGGTATGATTTTACTCATAATGGGAATTTAAGAAACAAAGGAAACAATGGATGCCTGGGTAGCTCAATAGGTTAAGTATCCAACTTCAGCAGGTCATGATCTCAGGGTTCATGAGTTTGAGCCCCAAATCGGGCTCTCTGCTGTCAGCGCAGAGTCCACTTAAGGTCCTCTGTTTCCCTCTCTCCCTTGTGCCTCCCCACCTCTTGCTCGCTCTCTCTCTCTCTCTCTCTCTCTCTTTCTCAGAACTAAGGAAACATTAAAAAAATAAACAAAACAAATGAGCAAAGGAATGAGAGAGAGAGAGAGAAAGAGAGAAACCAAGAAACAAGACTCTTAAGTAAGAAAACAATGATTACCAGAGGGTAGGTGGGTGGGGGGATGGGTGAGATAGGTGATGGGGATTTAGGAGGACATTTGTCATGATCAGAGCTAGATGATGTATGGAAGTGTTGAATCACTATATTGTATACCTGAAACTAATATAGCACTGTATATTGGCTATACTGGAATTAAAATTAAATTCTTAAAAAGGACAAAAAACTCTGTATCGAGATATCATGTTACACTTGTTAGTAAGGTAATTTTCAAAAAACACAAAGATGTGGTGAAGATGTGGAAAAATTGGAGCCCTTGTGCACTGTGGATGGGAATGGAAAATGTTGCAACCACTATGGAAGACAGTTTGGAGGTTCCTCAAAAAACAGCAACAACAAAATCGAACTATTGTGTAATCCAGCAATCCTATTTCTGGGTATTTATCCAAACAAATTGAAATCAGGATCTCAATGATATATTTTTACTCCCCTATTCATTGTGTTTTATTCACAATGGCCAAGATGTAGAAACAATCTAAGTGTCCATCAGTGGATGAATGATAGCTAAAAAATATATAAATTATATATATATATATATATATATATATATATATATATATATATATATATAATGTACATATATATATGTATGTATATATATGTGTATGTATACACACAAACACACACACACACCACATAGTATAATTTAGTCTGATAAAAGAATGAAATCCTGTCATACATAACAACGTAGATAAATCTTGAGGACATTATGTAAGCTATGTGAAATAAGCTGTTATAGAGTTACAAGCACTGTCTAATTCCTCTTATATGAAGTATCTAAAGTAGTCAAACTCATAGAAATGGAAAAATAGTGGTTTCCAGGGAGGTGAGGGGAGGTAGAAATGAGTAGTTTCTACTCAATGGATATGAAATTTCAGTTATGCATGATGCAAAAGTTCTAGAAATTTGATATGCACCATTGCACTTCTAGTTAAAAACACTGGTCTGCAGACTTAAAAATTTGTGAAGAAGGTAGACCTTGTGATATGTGCTTTTAAATTCAATAAAATAAATGTTAAAAATGATTGATAGATTCATTGCTAAAGACCATTTCACCATCTGTGTATAAGATTCTCCCCACCCTCAAACTGAAATTCATAATATCTAGAGGTTGTATTCTGCATTTTAAAATAAAATAGGCATTGGTTTTCTATTTACAATTGGCTTGGCCATCTAATTGGTTGTATTTTCTTTAGAGAAATGTGCAGTTTAATAACCATTACCTTGATAGCTCATCTCTTGTGGTGCAGTTTCATTGCACCTCTGTGGTTTTCTAGACTTTTCTCAGGTTTATGATGCAAACATCCTTTCTTCCATAGCTTTTTAGTCAAGGATGAAATTTTCATTATTTCCAGTGAGAGACAGGCTTGGCAGCAACTGAAGCTTACATTGTTTATTATGTTTTTAATGTTATTACTATTATTAGTAGTAAACATTGATTAAAAGCCCATTGTGCAGTAAACTCAGTGGGATATTGAAAACTGGCATCCTTTGACAGGAAGCTTCCATCCTTTAAAAACATAATGAAATCCTCCCCCTAAAATATATATATATAGTGCTACTTACATTTGCCTCCTGGAACTATAAAACTCAAGACTTGGAGGAAAGTTAGTTGTCAGCTAATCCAAAGTCCCTGGGTGGGTTTAAGTTCCTGTACAACATCCCTTTGCTGCAACAGTTTCTGAGCTTTTCCAGGAAGCAAGATCCATTATTAGATATTTCTAAGTGTTATAGAGTCCTTTCTCTTCTTGAGATAAAACCTAGGATAATTTATCTAAGACAGGGTTATGGTCGAGATAACCTCTGAATATTAGGGCCATTATTTTGAACACAGGACAGGAAATATTTTTATCTGGTTCTCCCTGTGCAGAGGGGGAAAGTCCCGTAATGAGATTAGCAATAGATTGCTGGGGGGCCATTCAGCATGAGGCCTATGGAAGGCCCAGGAGACATCTTTGTGATGGCCATTCTGTAGTCTACAGCTGGTGTTTATTTCCTGGTCAGGATGGGAGAGAGGAGAAAACCGAGCGTGTAAGAGTGACTGTATTTCCTGTGTGTAAACCCCCAACTAATCACTAAGTTTTTACATAGTGTCAGTTTTATCGAGAGGATATTTAAGTGTGCATCTATGATTTTTAAAAGATTAATGTACATTTGTTAGAAAGTGAATTCCTAGGAAATAATTATTTGGATTTTGTATTAGTTTTCTAGGCCTGACATAACAAAATACGACAAATTGGGTAGCTTAAACAATAGAAGTTTATTGTCTCATAGTTCTGGAAGCTAGAAGTCCAAGGTCAGAACAGTGGCAAGGCTGGTTCCTTCTGAGGGCTGTGATAGAGAATCTGTTCCATGCCTGTCTTCTAGCTTCTGGTGATTTGCTGGAATTTTTAGCATTCTTTGGCTAATAGATGAGACACCAAGATCTCTGTGTTCATATTCACATAGTGTTTTCCCTGTGTGTTTATTTGTGTCCAAATTTCCCCTTTTTGTCATATTGGGTTAAGAATCTATCCTACTCCATCATGACTTCATATTATCTAATTACATCGGCATCAAAACTATTTCCAAATAGTTTTACATTCTGAGGTAGTGAAGGGGTTAAGACCACCATACGAATTTTTGGAGGACACAATTCAACCTATAACAGGTATGTAAGTAATATCTTGAATCCTTAAAAAAAAAAAAAAAACTAATCCATGAGTCATTGGGATCCTTGAAAACACAAATAGATGGTAAATAATTCCAAATAAAATCATGAATACAAGCAAAATCCCATATAAATACAGTTGCATAACCATACAAATAATTGAACAAGTGCCAGAATTAAACTTTCCTATATAATGATCTTGAATTCTCTGATGCAAGAAAGCCCACCTTGTGGCTTTAACTTTAATCTGTGCAGGATCTATGCAAAAGAAAGTTGTTTTTTGTTTTTTGCTTTTTGTTTTTTTTAAATAAAGATCACTGAGTTCAGTTTTAATGATATAAAGGAATAAGTAGTGCAGATAATCAAAACAACAAATAATCAGAATATCAAAATACCATTTCTGATAGAATGGCAACATATTTATCTTCCAATATATGGGTTGCTTAGCTTGTTTTTGTGTTACAGGAATTTTCCAGGGGCAGTATATGGAGGTAGAAAATGTATGGTTATACCTTTTCCTCACTATATACCGTGGATCTTACTATTCTACCTTTGAATTTATAATCTACAGATGTAGCATTCTCATGTAAAGTGGAAAGAATAAGTTAACTCATAATATCATGTGATAATCCACAGATTTTGTTCATGAAATATTAGTATTATTTTTAATTTCCCCCCTCCAGACGTTACTCCCACTCTCTTCACTAAGAATGTGATTGACTATGGCCCCACCACACACTGGCTTGGGAGAAAGGGTGAAAATTATTTGTAAAGTTATGTTTGCTGAAGAAAATGTACAAATGAACTCAACATGGGTATACATAAGATTTGGTAAATAAAATTAATACTTTCTTATATTTATTTTCTATAGTATCCGGTATATAAATTTGTTATAAATGAGGATAACAAACAAAGAAAGTGTATATATATATTTTTTTTTTGAGAGAGAGAGAGAGGGAGCAAGTCAGCGAGGGGCAGAGTGAGAGAGAGAATCCAAGGAAGGGCAGAGGGTGAGAGAGAGAGAAAGAGACAGAGAAGCGAGGCTCTTGGTTTTACCCGAAGTGAGGCTCGAGCTCACCCAATGTGTGACTCAAACTCATGAGCCGTGAGATCCTGACCTGAGCCAAAGTCAGATGCTTAAGGGCTGAGTCACCCTGGCATCTCAAAGAAATAAATCTTGAAAGTCAAACCTAGACTCTTCACAGCACACTTACCTACAGAAAGATCTGCTTTCTTTGGCTAGACCTCACAGCTCCATAAAACCTTAAGACTTCTAGAACTTAGGCCTTTTTTGGGATTTACATATTTGTACTAGCAGAATCATTTCAAAAGTTTCTGATAATCAAACTTGGTGGGAGTAAAAAAAAATAGAAATGTTCCTTCTTCATAATGGCTTAATAAGACTAGCAAGACAGTGTATTTAACACTTTCAAGACAACATAAGACAAAATAAAACTTGTTAAGTCCTGTCCCCAAAAGCGTCAATCTACAAAATTTGCTGTATATCTGGTTACTAGCCCTGTTGAGATCAGCTTTGGTTTCCAAGAATCTAATGATTATACTTAGCTCAAATGTATAATCTGGGGAAGAATGAGAAATATACATTTCTAGAAAAAAGGATATTTCCTTGGTAATATGGGAGTGTGCATCTTTTGTTTACAATAAGATTCTTTTTTACATCTTACATTTATTAACTGAGTTTTTTTTTTAATTTTTTTTTCAACGTTTATTTATTTTTGGGACAGAGAGAGACAGAGCATGAATGGGGGAGGGGCAGAGAGAGAGGGAGACACAGAATTGGAAACAGGCTCCAGGCTCTGAGCCGTCAGCCCAGAGCCCGAGGCGGGGCTCGAACTCATGGACCGCGAGATCGTGACCTGGCTGAAGTCGGACGCTTAACTGACTGCGCCACCCAGGCGCCCCTAGTAACTGAGTTTTAATATAATCAGAATTTCATTAAAGAGTTAATGTCTTTGCACAATAAAAAAGGACACATTCTCTGAATACTTGTGCCTGCCATTTTGTTTTTGTGGCTAAGCCCTGTGGAAAGGTCATTAGCAAATACCTTGCTTGCAATTACAATATTAGCTTCAACTTATTTTTGTGGATGAGCTCTTATCTTAACTCCACGCTCCTTTTAGAATTGTCCCATAAGGTCAGGCAGCCGTCTCCATGTCTTAAAAATGAAAATTAAAAAATATATATATATATTTGTTGATCACATGTAATGAAGCAAACAAAAGTAGTCAAGAAAATTAAAAATTAAGCATGAACTTTTCAAATAACATATGACTTATTCATGGGACTTCAACTTTAAAAATGTATCTTAGTTTTGCTTCTTATATGGCACATTGAAATATTGTAAGATCGTACTTTATATATTGATCATATTTTATCATATCGATTTCTTCACTTTGTCATCGTTTGTTTTTCTTTGTTAAAATATGATTATTTTTGTTCTAACTGAAAAATGGAAGCTACTTCATTAAGTTGTGTATGCAAATGCAATTACAAGTACTACGTCCAGAGACATGAGAACATTCATTTTCCCTTGGTATTCAGATTTGTTTATATACTAAACATAGCAGGTGTGGGTATACAACCTCAAACCTGTGGTTCTTAACTCCCAAAGCCGGGAAAACAAGTGTTGTTGGGTGTTTTTTTTTTTTTTTTACACACTCTTTCATGGCAAAACCTGACCTCATGTGAATCAATCTGGTTGTAAAACCTGCGGTCATTCCCACTTAGTATATGAGCAGTCAAATGTTTCACATTCTGATTATTGGCCTCTTGGAGAGGTTTCAGGTAGATGTACTGTATTACCTTTCCAAACTTGAACATTCTGAATTCCTAAACCAATCTGGCCCCAGGGATTTCTAGTTAGGAATTGTGGGCCTGTGTTTTCTCTCTTTTGTAGAGAAACTTACATAACTTCATAAATGTCACAAAGGTACTCAACATCTTGTGATTTTCTTTGTGTGCTTTTGTTTTTCTTCTGTAGGTATGGAGCTGACATCGTCATTGACCCATTTTGTGGGTAGAGAGACGGATACACTTTGAAAGACAGAAACTATTTTTTTCCTAGAAGAGGATTTATAGGATGACAATAAACTCAGAAGAGATTCCCCCTTACACATACTCATATGGTAAGTCAGAGGGTCTATCAATAACCTTGGTAATAATTTCAGTGGGATTGTTCTTCATTGTTGCTGGTGATGGCTATGGGTATTGTGATCACGTGGGTTGTTGGAATAATTCATTTGTGACAGACAAAATAACTCATTAAGCACTAGTGTCTTTACGGCTTGGAAACATAATTCATTCTGCCATGGTGATGCATAGGTACGGGAGGCTGGGATGCTACAGGGTCAGATGAGATTTTGGCCTTTAAGATTGAAAAGTTCTATGTTAGACGAAGCAGGTCTCCCGGGAGACAGTTTCATTATATCTCCAATGTTAGTGACATTTCTCTGATAGACAAAATTTTCATTTTCCTTGTTTCATTCCATCGGTCCCAGCTATGTCCCTGTGCACTACTCTAAATAATTCAATATTTTAGCTCTTAGTAAAGGGCTCCTTTCAATTCCATTTCCTGCTCCCACATTATCCGATAAAACCTTCGGCTTAAATTTGCTATTCTTTAATATCCTTTAATTTTATACTCTGGACCTCAGTCTATGATTCATCGGCCCTTTACTATCGTGAGTTTCCCTAACGTTTATGGTCAGAACTACTTAATGAGAATAATAATACATTTTTACACAATAGTTTAATCAAATGCAGCAATTTGTATCTCTTTTTGCTGAAAGTTCTATGGGGTTACAGTTTTTTTTTCCCTGCCAAATGCCAGCTGCTTTCCAGTTGCCACAAAGACAAATAAAAACCAATAAAAATGATGACTTTATAATAATTAAAAGCCAAAAAGTAGCTGGATTTTCCCCCATTTAATAGTTGTAAACATCAAACCGATTTGCTGGTCTATAATTAGCTGACAGTTGACATTTTGTTATTTTCTTTGTTTTCCTTGCCTGATTTTTAAATCACTATTTTTATCACAAATCCTCAAGCATCTTATTTAGAAAACTTCAAACTCAATCTCCTAATACTGTTGCTATGTTATTCTCTTACTCCGTTTTCATTTATTTTAATGGTGTTAAGGGATTTTTTTTTTTGAAAATTACCTCCACCCACCTGCCCCCATTAGTTTTTGTATGTTCTGCCTAGCAAAATGACTTGCAAGATGGGAGAGCGAACGTTACATGAATTCTCCTTCAAAGAAAACTTGCCCTATTGGGAGGAAAACAGATATAAAACCTTATAAAGGATAACGTGCCCTAAGGCAGGGGTGAATATACGGGGGTGGAGAGAGGCCACGAGATACGAACAGATGAGAGTGTGAACCAGTGCAGACCTCCAAATACAAATCAACAAGGTCTCACTTTAAATTCTCTTACTTGCAAACTGATTAAGATTGGAGTCAGTTCTGGGATATGTCGTGGATTAAATGTAACCACAAAATAGTTTCCACTGCTCCCCTCAAAACATGGATACTGCGGCACCTGGGTGGCTCAGTCAGTTGAGCCTCTGACTCAACTCGATTTCGGCTCAGACCATGAGAGACAACCACAAAAAACCCATGGAGACTATTTTTTATGCCCTTGAATCTGGGCTGGCCTTGAACCTTGCTTTGATGAACAGAATGTGGTGAAGTGATACTGTGGTGGCTCTGAGTCTGACCCTCAAAAAGCCTTGACAGCTTTCGTTCTAATCCTCTTGAAAAACTGAAGCTACTATGTGCCGAATCCCAGGCCAGCCATCTCGAGGATAAGAGACCAGGCTACAAAAGGGGTCCTGCAGAAAGACAGTGACACCCCTCGGGACTATGACGGCCAACTTGGTCCTCAGAGTCCCAGATGAGCTGCCGGATGCCAGCGGTCATGTGAGTGACCCCAGGCAAGAGGAGCAGAAGAATAGCCCAGCTGGGACCAGACTCACGAGCAAACAAATTTATTTGGGTTTTAAACCACTAAGTTTTGTGGTTGTTTTGTTAGTGAAACCAAAGTTAACCGAGACAGAAGGCAATGGACATGTAGATGAGGCAAGGGGCCCTGGGTATATTGGAGGAAATGATTTTAAACTGTTTTCTGTGATAATACAGTGTTGACAGTTGCTCTGGAGGTAAACACTAGGCCGGCTATAAAGTTAAAATGCCACAATCACAATCAAGTCATGTGCCACCATTAAGCTCTTCTTTGTGCTGTAAGTGGTAGCTTGTGTCTACAACGTTTGACCCTTCCATTTAAAAGGTTATTAAAACTTGCAAAGAAAACGAAGACAACAAAATGACTGCACTTGCTACGTGAGAAAAACGAGATACTGACGATACACATTTTGCCATTTGTTTAACTGAAATTTTATTTGCATCAAAACAATATATGTACAAAAACTTTTTTCACTCCTCCTCACTACTGGTTTCCATTTTTTTTTTAATTTTGTTTGTTTATTTTGAGAGAGAGAGAGAATTACAAGCAGGCACTGCGTGTCAGGAACCTTGAGATCATGACCTGAACCGTGGTTTCCACTTCTCAAAGCCAATCGCTTTCAAGTCTTTTCGCTCTTTCTTGGATATTTACTTTCACGTTTTCAAACAACATGCTTATAAATAATACATTTTGATATTCAATTTTGGATATTTTCCTCTCGATTTCCTACTGTGGGTGTGAAGGACTTAGCATTTACACATACATTATGACTTTAACCATACTTCCCCTCTACTCTTTTTCTTCATATATTACTTTGTGTTTAATTAATATCCAGCATTAAATTATGATTATGCCATAAATATTCTTCAAAGTAAAACTACACAATGTGCACTTTTTCACTTGTGATCTTTTTTATTTTCTCCCAAGTTAATAATTGCTTCCATTATTCATTTTCTTTGTCTTCAATGTCCCCATTGCTAATGTAATACCAAATTCTCCTCTGTACTTGTAAAACTTGTCACAAAATGATAAAATACATTTGGAAATCAACAAATTGAATATTTTTCCTTGTAGAAAAAAAAAAGCAACTTTGACTTCTATCTCCCTGCTGAAATTGAACTTGTCTTCTTCTCAAGGACAACAGGTATTCCAGACTTTGAAGTCCCCTTATTCACAATCCCAGAAATTCTTTTTGCTCTCTGCCAGGTGGGACTCATTTTTCCTAGATCCTAGTTCCCTTTTGTCTTTCTTGGATGAATGCCTTATTTTGTTGAGCCTGTTCTCCAGTAAGTTCATCACAAAGGATGAATGTAAACAGAGTCACTTTGATATAGAAATCCAGAAGTTCCATATACCCCGAAGTCTGTGTGGATGGTGACACCCAGAGATGAGCAGTGCCTGGTTGGCAAAGCTCTATCAGCAGGATAGACGTTCAGGAAAAGTTTTTGGAGACACTGCATGAGATTATTTTAAATCTCGGCTCACATTTGGTTGTTGCTTTTTACTGGGTATGCTACTATGGAACACAGATCGTTTTCCCTCAGGATTTTGAAAGCAGTGCTTCAAAGTGATCCAACTTCTGGTGTTGATGTTTTCTGAGCTGAAAATACGTTTTTTTTCTGCAAACGTTTAGAAGCTGTTACTCTCACTTTTCTAAGATCTCTAGCGGTGGAACCTGACATAGGTCACTTTTTATTTATTTTACTGAGCTTACTGTACATCCTTTCTGTTTTCATCTTTATGACCTTGCAAATATGGAAAATTCTATTTATGTGTTTGTTTGAGGTGGAATTTTTCCTCTCAATTTTACAAACTTTTCTAGTGCCCTTCTTAATCACATTCTGGGCTTATTCTCTAATTTGCATGTCTTTGTCTCCAAATTCATATCTCCTTTTGTATCTCCTATATCATTTCTCACAAAGCTTTTTAAACTTATTTTCCCAATGTCTATTGTCTTCTTAAAAATGTTTGCTGTCCTATTTTTAATTTCTAACAGCTTATTCTTAGTATACTAATGCTTTTTCAAAAAACATTGTGTTCTTCAGTTGATGAGATATTTTTATTTCTTTCTGAATATTAATTATAGTATTTTCATATATTTTTTCTGCTCCAGGCATTGTCTCTCGCTCTCTCTCTCTCTTTTTTTTTAAAGTTCCCTTATTTTGTAGCTTGCTTTGTTTTCTTTCATTTTAGAAGCTTTCCATAAGCACCTCATAATCCTTGGACAGATTTCATTTCTAAGACAGTGGTCTCAAAAAACTAAAAGATAGATATGGATGAATCGGCATGTCAATTGGTAGGAAGATGAGAGTGAAAAATGTGGCATTTCTTATTGAAGGACACCCATATGTCCTTGTCTATAGATCTTCTACAAATTTTGATCCATTTCAGAGTTTTGGGTGTAGATTTTAAGTTTACCTCTATCTTGTAGAGGCTTGAATTTCAGCTTTGAATTATTTTCTAACCATTTCTTTATGTGTTCTCCAGTTTGCAACATTTTATTGATATCTCCCAATGACCAAATTATCCTCTCTCATTCATTCTATGTATGTATGTATGTGGGTTTATGCTTCTGAAAACAAATCATTCATTTTTAATGGAGGTTCTGGGAGAGACTGAAGATTTACATATTTAATCAATCTATATATGTTACTAAACATGTTTTGATACTTTTATTTTTGCTCAGATTAATATTTTTAAAAATACTGTTGGCAGGCAATACATTCAAAAGGTATAGAATTAAAAAGTTGCAAGTTAGAAAATGTCTCATTTTCACTCCTGAATTAGCTATCTGGTTTCACTTCCCTGAGGCACCTGTCGTTTTCAGTTTCTTATATAATCTTCTAAATATATAATACACATTCTACTGCCCTTTAGCACTGATCAGTAATATATAATATATAATACACATTAATATATACACAGTAATATACAGTAATATATACACATATACACATATAATATATAATATATATAATATATACACATATACACATATACACATATACACATATACACATATAATATATAATATATATAATATATACACATATAATACACAGTAATATATAATACACATTCTACTGCCCTTTAGCACTGATCAGTAAGAATTGAGGAGCCTATCCAATCAATACATGTGGAAGAGTACCATTATGTTATTCCAACATTGAATGTTGCATTGAATGGATGTACCATCACGGATATACACATATATCTATCCATACATTGATGGGTATTTCAGATATTTCCTTTTTTTTTTTGATATAGCAAATAATGCTTGAATTATATGGCATTCCACCAGCATTGAGTGAGACTAGTCATTCCAAAACCATTGTCAATACTGGGCTTACAGTCTTTTCAAGTTTTGATAATTTGATAGCTGAAAATTACATTTCATTATAGCTTATGTTTGCATCTGTCTTTTTATGAAGAAGGATGAGTAGCTTTTCATATTTTTAAAATCCATTGCTTAACCTTTTCTCTGATATGTCAGTTCACATTTGTTGCCCATTTTTCTCTTTAATTTTAGACCATTTTATCTTGATATCAGTGGACTCTCCATGTATCAAAGCATTGTGATATGAGCTGCAAATTTCAGTTTTTAATATTGTTTATGTAATATTTATGCTTTGCAGAATTTTTTTCTATTTTGATAGAGTTGAATGTATAAGTCTTTTCATTTATGGAATCTGGATTACTATCTTTTGTATATGTCAACAGCTTCCTCACTCAAAAGTGTTAAATTTTTCTACATATTATTCTCATCCATTATGCTGGCTTTTTTTTTCTTTCTGGAAATAATTTGGGTGTGAGATATGATATAGAAATTCATTCGTTACTGCTGATGGTTACTACTTTTCCCAAAACCATTTTGAATCATCCATCTGCTCTGTCACTGATTTGAAATCTCATCACTATCACATACTGAATTCCCATGTGTGCTTTGATACATTTCTTGGACGTCTTGTTTTGTGCCATTGTTCTGTTTGCTAATTTTTCAAACGATGACATTTCATTCGAATCATTTCTGCTTTCAAGGAAATTTCCATGACTGTGAATTAAGTTTTTCTCTCAATATTCTTCAAGTTCAGAATTTGCCCATCTCTTCTTTCTTATTTACTCATGTATTTGTATAATGGGTAGAGGAAACGTTATTTTATACAAAGAAATTTTGTTGGTATATTTCTTTGGATTCATTTATGTAAGATTTAATAGGGAAACTGTATTGTGTGAACCATCCTCTACACACCGTGGTTTATCTTAGCATTTGTTCAGGTTTTTGTGTCTTTTAATAGCATTATATATATTTCTTAATATACAGACTATATATTTCTTCTTAAGCTTATTACCAGTTACTTTATTATTTCTGATTCTATTATAGGAGCACTTTAATCTTTCTCAGTGATTGTTGCCTATTCATCACATCTAACTTTTTCCACGTATCAACTTTCCTTCAATCCACCAAATACATTATATTAGCATATGTAGTGTTTTCCCCCAAATTATATTTATTCTGTTGTTATTCTCTGGTTGCTAACTTTCCCAACACTGTTTTGACATAACTCTTTGATCGAACTAAATTGATGTTAAGAACGTTGTGATAGTTGGAGGGCCTGACTTTAAGGACATTAATTTTTTTGATGGAGAGAAAGTTATCAAACAGGTAACATAAACAGGCACATACTTGACATAGATCCATTTCCTTTTATTATTTCACAAAAACTTTATTCTTTTGAATATGCTCATGTGTTTTTTTTTCCATTATTGATTCCAAAACACTTCCTCCAAGTTTCTTGAGAGAAGGATTTATATTTTCTGATTCTTTATCTTCTCTCTTACTCTTCATAATTTAATTCTGTGCAAAATTCAATCATCCATGTGATAGAGAGTATACCTTTTCAGTTAGGTGTTGGATTAGGTGAAAATTGTGATTGTGATTTGTTATTCTGTACAGTTTTTTTTTCCTTTCTTGGTTCTTGTGTCTCTCAGCACTCAGTTCTATCTGTTAACTTCACCCTTGAGGAAGCATCAGAAAGATGATCATTAGAGATATACTGAAAGTGAACACATGTCATGCCAGAGAGGAAATAATGAGAAATGAATTAGAAATCTTCATATTCTGAACATATTTGCTCTTAGTTGATAAAGATAAAGAAACTCCCTATGAAAATCGCAATTATTCTTTGTAAGGTACCTAAGGGAGGGAAGGCTTATTTTTTGCTTTTGGTGCATCACCACCTAGGATAAGTGTCTGGGACCCAACAGGAACTCAACAAGTCCTACTTGTGATTGAGTTCATTTCCAATTATTGGAAATGCTTCTCAATAGAGGTTGGGGATTCTTTTACAATTAAGCATGTGCCCTAAGGAAATCAGGGCCCTGAGTCCAGGAGAAAGGAAAATTCAGAAGGAAACTGGGTAAACTAAGTAAGTTCATTATCAGTCTTCAGGTTTTTCTATTATTCAAGAAACAGCATCTTCGGCAGTCATCAAGTATCTGCTCAGCACAGTCAGGAAATAGATGGTAAGGGGAAAAACTTTATCAGAATCGGGAGACAGTAATTTCCAAGTCAAATGTTCTTTTAAGTACTGTCCCAGGCGTCATTCTGGGCCAGTATATGTGTCGAACATCCACAGAATTCCTTAAAGTTCTTGAAAATATTGGTAATTATTAATGTTATTATAAAAGTAATTACTGTTATAATCACCACTGTTGGGCATTTAACATATGACAGGGTCCTAATCACTTTACATAACCTTTACAAAACCCCTCATGAATTATTATTTCCATTTTAATAGAAGAGAAATCTGAGACAGTATATAACTTGCTTGAGGTCACAGGGATAATAAATGGCAGAGCCATGACCTGAAGCCCAGGCTGTCTGATCATAACACTCAGGCTCTTCAGCACTAAGGAATTCTGCACCATAAAAATAAGTCTCTGATGAGCAAAATTATGGTTTCCAGAAAGGAGGGGGATGGAGGGATGGATGAAATAAGTGATGGAGATTAAAGAGTGCACTTGTCGTGATGAACACCAGGTGATGATGTATGGAATTGTTGAATCACTATATCATACGTCTGAAATTAATAAAGCACTGGATATTACCCGAAATTGAAATTAAAAAGGTAAAAAAATAAATTTCTGATAGTTTATATTTTTTCCTCAGTTTTTCTCAGCTCAGACATCACCTTGCATTACAGAATTTTCCCACAGGTGGAAAACTAAACTCCCCCATCTTTCAAGCTCTATCCTTCTCACAAAAGAACCCCTTGGAGTTTTGTATCAAACTAATGCTGGGAAGGTGGTTTCAAAAAGTATTAGAACTATTGGAATTGATCAGTAATCCCCAGAAGTTTTAGCTCTCGGATGCAGAGGCATCTCAAATCCTACAACTTAGCTCTCTATAAATAAGGAATGATGAGTGTCTCACAGTATGGGGAAAAGTACCAGAACTGCATAGTGGTTTCTGAGAAGAGGAGTATTCAATCTGAGAAAAAGAGCAGAAGCTTTTAAATGCTCTGCTCTGTGCTCTAGTCAGGATCCCCATATTGCCTTCATTATTTATGAATTACTAGATTCTTAATATTTGTATACTTTTATAAACCATCACCCTTCTAATTCTCCTTGAATTATTTTATTATCTCTCTCTGTGTATATATTCTTACTGCTCAAATTTCCTTCTGTTTTCTTTTAAAGAAACAATAATTATGCTCTTTATTCCCCAAACATCTGCTTAATACTAAGAATCCTGGGTTTTCATGAAGAAAGAAAAAGTAGCTGTTAAGTTTTATGCACACAGGTGACTTCTTTGATAGGCCCTGGGCTATTGTACTGCTTTGTCTTTAAGGGAAAGAAATTACTACAGCTTGAAGCTTTCTAATATCACTGATGCCTAGAAAGTGTTAATCTGCAATTAGTCAAGTAAGCACTATTTCTGGAACATTGAACATTCCTGTTTGGTAGTTTGACAATCTGTCTGTTGAAAAGGGAAGACAGTCTTTTAAGAACACTATTTGTAGTCACTGGTAACATTGATTATCTACATTTGCCCGTGCCTGGAAAAAGGAAAATTGTTGTGAGTGACTCAGATTGCATATAAATATGTTAATAAATATGCTTGACAATGTTTCAATATATTATTTCCCTTGTACTTGGAAGAAAATTATCTGCCAACCCAAGAAAGAGGATAAATGACATGTACAAAACAGATTAGTTCTTTCTTTTTATCTTTGTCTTTATCTTTATCCATCCTTTATTCCCATTGAAAGTTCACATGTCTACTCTGCCAGCAACTTCCCTGTGCATGTTCATAGCAGTTTTAGCCTCCCTGACACTCCCAAATGGCTCTGAAAATTGCTGTGAAAAGATTTGCCCATTTCCTGAGAACCAGAATGACTCAGAATCTGAGCACATGTGGGAACAGTTGAGCCTCTGGATTCTCTGAACAGTTTCCCATTTCTGATAAGGTATTCTCTTTATACATGCATGAGATTCTCTCCCAGATAACAATCCACGAAGGAAGTAAAAGAAGAAAGGGGCAATTTGGATCCATAGTGATACTCTTCTAGCAGTATTTGATGCACCCGGACCTGGGAAGAAGGCTGAAACTGCATTAGTTTGTGGCAAATGCGAATTATCGTCTTTCCATATCAAGTTGTTCACATTTTTTGATATCATAGTGGACAATAGGTACTCAGAGTATTTATCACTGCACTTATCCCGCTCTGAAAGAAAACTCTAATGCCCTTGGGGAGAGCTTCCATTACCAAGATATCCAATATTCATCTTGCCCTAAATGCAACCTCTAAAGATAGAGCCCTATTTAAATAATCAATTTTTTTAATCACCCCACCCAGCAATGACTGGAAATGACTCCAAAGAAAGGAGGAATAAGGGAATCAACTTGGAAAGAAAGTCCTTTTTATCTTCAGCTTGAAAATTCTTTTTTTCTCTCTCATCATTTATGTTTGCCAGTACACACTGTAAGCGAACATGCATCAGTACATAACACCCACTGAATTGAATTGTGGATCAAATCAAATCCCTCTATGTGGGATTCATATTTGTTTAGCAAAAAAACCACAACAACAACAACAAAAAACCCAGAAACACAAAATACAAGTCAATTAAAGAGCATTGAATTATAAAAGGCAATTTGTAATGTAGGTTAATATCCATAATTTTTTTAATAGCCAAGTCCATTTTGCCTTGAGAGGAGAATGGTTTTGAGTGGGTTCTCATTGTTGGATGTAGGTCAAAGAGTGAAAATTGCCTCGTGGTGCTAAAAAGTTGAAAATGAAAAAGAGTTTGGGAAATGAACTAGTTATCCTGACATTACAAAAAGTCCAAATTCACAGTGAAATAAACAATGTTGGGGGCTTGAAAGACCTCCTTTGTTTTTTTTTTTTTTTTTTTACAAAATGTGAATTACCTTAGTTTGTTATTCTTTATTGATCAAGAAACTTGGCAATAATGGCATTCTACTTCATTATGGTGCTGTGTAGAGAAAACGACAGCCAGAGCACCAACAATCAGAGGGATAATTCATGATTATAATTCCAAAATTTTCATGACACCTTGCCCTCTATTCTTTGCGTTGGTACTTACACAAACCGTGTGGTTTTGGCAAGAGAAAATAAAGACATATTGATGACCTTTTAGCTCTTCATAAAAAGTCTGTTTTTCCTTAGTTACAGGCATATATGTGATATTTGTGTTGAACTAGTGTCACTCTAGAGCATATTAGAATCATATGCAGCAAATAGTGGTAAATCTGAATCTGTGTCCCCTTTGATTCTATTTCAACATGCCATACTGGCATGGCTTGTACTTTTTGGAAATGCTAAGTCAATGTATAATCTGGGTTTACGGATTAGTATGATGGAGCCCTAAGGCAAAACTCCTCTGCCTTGAAAATACTTGTCACTTTTCCAATAAAGCTAATGCTTCTTTGTCCCTCCTCACTGGGCTTCTAGTCGCTCATGAGGCTACTCTCAGCTCAAACTCATCAACTTCTTTTTCTAATTTTATTGTGGGAGGATAGATAAAAGACATACTCCCTGAGGCATGTGGGAAATCCAATTGTATTTCTGTAGCTTAGTTCCTCATATAAGAGGCAATTTTTTTTTCCAGAAAATAATGAAGTAAAACACAAGAAAAATTGAAGTAACTAGTTCTGATCATTAAAAATACTTTACCAGGTGATTTGCAGTATAATTGTGTATGTTTTCTTATTTACCATTGACGTGTATGATTATTTCTTTATTTACCTAGATTTTGTTTGGTAACGTTAATACAATAAGACCAACACGCAAGTGTTATTCTCTAACCCTGGTCAGCCAAAAGACTTAGTGTTTGGCATGGCTGATTCCACAAGGGTAGAGTGCCATTTCCTTGTTTTCTGTTGTAACTTTTCCTTTCTCATTATTCAATGAGTACCTAGGAAGTTATTTATGCTCTTTAAAGAGGGAGGGACACATATTCCGAAGATGTTATGCCATAGATTTATCCAAGTAAACTATTTCAGACTCTCAACTTTTAAGTTGCATTGAATTTCTGCTTAGGGTGATCAATGTCCCTCAGGAGGATGTTACCTACAGCTGGTGGACACGGGAGAGGGAAACAGGCACCTGCGGAGTGCTAGTGCTTATCTGGTTTGAATATGACAGGAAGGACAGAGTGTCATCAAGAGCCATGTAAAGAAATTTGTGTTACTTGTGTCAGTTGAATGGCTCTCTCTAGGGTCAGTCTATGAGATGAACATCACGACTGAGTCATTTCATCTCATTTTGGACTCTTTAGTCTGACAATGGAGACAAGAGACTCTGGGGCTATGTGGCCTGTGCATCTCATTCTTGGATTGATGAGACAGTTATGGGGGTGTATTCATTTGGGTTCTCCAAAGAAATAGAACCAATTGGATATATACAATTGGTTCCTGTGGTTATGAAGGCTGAGAAATCTCAAGATGTGCAGTCAGCAAGCTGGAGGCCCAGGACAGGGGATGGTATAGTTCTAGCCTGTGCCTGAAGGCAGGAAACCAGTGTCCCAACTGGAAGACAGTCCGACAGAGAGCTCATTCTCCCTTACTCTGCCTTTTGTTCTATTCAGTGTCTCAAGGGTGTCTTAGTCTATTTAGGCGTCTCTAATAAAATACCATAGACTTGGTAGCTTATAAGCAACAGAAATTTATTTCTCAGAGTTCTGGATGTTGTCAAATACAAGGTCAGTATTCCAGTAGATTTGGTGTGTGATGACAACCTTTTCCCTAGTTCATAAATGGCTGCTTTTAATTGTTTTCTTAAATGGCAGAAGGCAAGGGAGCCCTCAGAGATCTCTATAGGGCACAAATCTCAAAGGCCTACCTCAAAATATCAGTAAATAAGTTTCCACATATTAATTGGGGTCGGGGAGCACAAACATTCAGTCTATAGCAAATGGATGGACAATTCCCCCCCTCACTGGAGAGTGAAATCTGCTTTACTCAGTTTACTGATTCAAATATCAACTTCTTTCATAAACGCACAGACACAACAAGTGTGAAGTTTACCCAAATAGCCTGACAATCTATGTCGCTGTCACGTTGCCACATAAAATTGGCCATCACAGGAGGAGTAACTATGGTCAGGGTTAAGATCTTTTAAAATAGTTTGTTTAACTTAACTTCTTCAAGGTAGCTTCTGTATTGAAGGTCCATGTACATTGCTATGGAAAGCAATTTGCCTCAGATTAATTCAATTCACCACACACTTGCTCTGCCCCTGCACTTACAGAATACAGTACTAAACTATATGAGAACAGGAAGGGGCACAAGTCTTCAAAGTTTATAATCGGGCACTGAAATACAGATATCACCTAATTGCAGTGAGAGGCAGAATATAATGTGACATAAAACAGGCGCAAGTCCTTCCAAAGGAAGACAAAAAAAAGCAGAAATTGTGTCTACTGAATCAAGGAACATATTAGGGGAAGATCTGAATTGCCTGAATTTGGAGGATAAAAACCGAAGCTTAAATGTGGTTGATTTTATATTATAATAACTAATCCACTTTGAAATAAATTCGTGCTGAAGCCCAGAAAATTCCCTGGATGAGTAAAAGTGAATTGTGGCCAAAGGAAAAAAAAAGGATCACAAATCCTCTCATGGGGTTTCAGGAAGACATTTTGGGGAGCTATTTTGATGGAACCCTCCAGGAATTCCCTGGTCATCAATAGTTAGGGTATCTCTCATCCCCGTACTTATCTCCAACCACAAGATGTGGTCATTCAGAGAGTTGGGTGCTCACTGCATGCCATTGACCAAGGAAAGAATGTAAGTCTAAGAGGAGTATTGAAATGTAAGTATCAGCCATTTCTCTCTAGAAAGTGTTTTCTCTATTGTACAGAATTAATGTTAGTTTCTGAAGCATGGTAGCAATGCTGGAGCAATGGTAAAATGAGTCTCTTGGTTACAACGTATATCTGTGATAAGTAGTAAACCATTTATTCAGAAAGCATCATTTTTGTAATTAGCTTTCATATTAAGTGGAAAATTATTGCACAGACATTCTTCCTGTTTTGTAGATTGTGATAGCATAAGACTGCACCAATCAATGCTTCTACAGTAATTAATATTTAATTTTTATTGATTCTGCCACATAATTTTGATCCTTTATGATTAATGGTGATAGTAAACATGAACAGGATGGCAGAAGGGGATGTAAAAGATAGGTTTTTAGCAGGGTAATAAAGAAGGATAAGGAATAAACAAGATATAGATGTTCTTTACCATAAATAAAGTCTAAAGGGGGAAGCAAATTTTTCTACTAGCATACTTAATGTATATCATTTACTTAGTAGATATTATGCACTAGGTTTTGTGCTAGGCACCTCAGCATTAGAAATACAATATTATTTACCACCTTTTATAGAGAAGAATCTGGGGTTGGGAGAAAAATTGTTGCCTTTGCCCATTTACACAGAGAGCAAATGATGGAGCTGAGATCACATGTGAGTTCAATCTCACCTCATTTCTTCCAACACTCATATTCTTTTCAATATATATTGGTCCCACACAGTGAAGCCAACCCCAGTCTTACATATTTTATCAATGAGATATCTCTTGCCTTCATCCATCCCTTTATACGCTTTCTTTATCTTTGCCTTGGCCTGAACTGATCCTTTCCTGCTACTGTAACAGTTAATCTTATTTTCCATTTGTGCCAGTTGTCAAGTTATTATTGTCTTTCCACTTCATATTCACCCTATTTTCCCAGCTTTGTGATAAGATATTGGACTCTACAAAGATTCCTCCCTTGTCAGCTGGCACAATGGTAGGCTTTTTCAGTAGAAGGTACCAGAGGGATCTACTGAAAAGCCATAGCAGAAGCAAGAGCTCGTTCACTCAGGTGCTTTTGTTTTCTCTCTTTCTCCCTCCCTACCCTCTCCTCTCTTTCTTTCCTTCCTTCTTTCATTTTTTTTAATAAATCCCAGCAACTAGAAAAATGCAAACCTTCAAAATTAGCGGATGTACCTCATAGAGGGATTAGAGGTGGTTCATGGGCCTGAAGAGAAGAAATAGATGTCTGGGAATCATGGGGAATAGAGTTTGCTTTAATATAAGTAATGATGTTATTACAATAAGGATATTTCAACGAGAAACAGGATATTGGTGCATGTCGGTAATTCCTTATAAAGAAGCGTTGCTCAACAATAGGTATCAGAGTAAGTCAGAGCGCATGCCAAAATGAATGAATGAATGTTACAGAGGTATTCAAACTCTAGAGGAGTTGTTGGTGGTAACTGTTCCCATCCTTTGATGACTTAGATTTAAAACCCCCCTTTTGTTTCTACATAGGAAAATAGTCTATTGCATGAATATTTGCTGTCTGTCTTTTCAAATACCTGATTTTCACCTGTACCCTGTCATTACTATTGTGCTATTTTTTCTATCAATGTTCTTGAGGCTATATCAGTTATTGTCACATCTGTACTGAATCAGGATTCAAGTTCTTACTTCTAATTTTCAGTCTTAGTCATCCAAGTCATGGCTACTTGATGGGAGAATACTGGATTTTTATATGAACATTTTAATGTCAGCATTTCAGTTTTCCCTCATTGCCTCGTTTCACTAACAAATATTACCCATTTTCCAGTGTTTGGTGATAACAAATTAGTGTCGTGACTCACTGGGTAGTCATACTGGAAGGAATATATTCTTTCTGAAGTTTTGGAAGTTGGGGTAAATAATTATACATAGTTGACCCCTAAAAAAATCAGCCTTAAAATAAATGTGATATGAACCAAACTAACAATAGTACAAACCAACAGTCCAGAGGGAAAAAATAATATAGTGGGTTAAAATCACTGATAAATGAAGTGAGAACACCCCTTCAGTATTTAGGCCTTTTAGATTTTCTCTCCTTTCCTCCAGTACATGCATTCCTTGTCAGCAGCATAAATGTATCTCCTTTGGTCCCAGAGATGATTTAGTTTCCAGAGCCTGGGGAAAATCTTGTTGGATTTTAGAATTTCAAGAGACCTGTAAATTCCAAACTGGAATTTACACACCAGAACTAGCCAATGGTCTATCCAGTTGGGCATCCCGCTTCCTACTGAGTCTAATGGTGGATATTTTAGGAGAAAGCCATAAACTCACCATGATGCACCTAATTGAGAAATATAGCATTGCCAAGGAAATTTCTTCTTAACTCTGGTAGCTGGTTAGTTTATTCCATAGTGCCTGAGGCCTGATAACTGTTTATCTCTATACTACTGTTACAGAGAAACTCTTATTTTTCCTAAGAACACACTATTAAATTTCTCATAAGCATCTAATCCTTAATTGAATCTTATTAACCTCTTCTGATTAACAACTCACTGTAGAATGAACACATAATCACATTCTGCATTTTAACTTCACTTAAAAATTTCCAACCAGATGTACATAAAATAGCTGTATCTCTCTACATTATCGGTTTCTTAATAATACTTGTAAATACACACACACACACACACACACACACACACACACACACACACACACCCCTGGAAGTCAACATAAAAAAATACTGTGTAATTAGGTACAGAATGTATTATCGGGTTATTAAGATACAAGGAGAGAAAGTTCAACGCATGACTTGTGAATGTTTCAGGTGCACTCTGTATTATTTGCTTAAACCTTTCAGGAACCCCATATTTCTTTACTAGAAGAAAATTGCCACTGAGCTAGACTACATTAATATGAAATATGTTTAACAATGTCCTTGCTTGGAAACTACTAACAACGTGTTAACAGTTTTCTAGGACACGGTGGACAGTGTATTTTAATTCCTTGACAACAGGGCTGCAAACCACTTTATGCAACTCTGTACAATGTTGTTAAGCCATTGGTGGAAGGACCGTAAGTAAACAATCTATGTCATCAAAGGACTCAGCGCATTGTCATCACCTATTAGAATTTCAGCAGTGTGAGCAAGGTCAAAATCTTGCATTAGTACTTTGTACTTCTGTGGGTTAACTGCTACTCAGGCTTGGAGAACCAGCATTTATATTTGTTGGCAGACTAATGAAGGGGAATGGTACGCCATAAGAATTCTCTCCTCATCATCTTTTATTCTTGCATTTGTTCACAGCTATGCTTGGGTTGGTAGAGAGAAGGCCTAGAATAAACACATATCCCTTAATGATTCTCTGATTCTTTTTGCAAAGACAGCTGAACCTGTTTTGAGTGAGAAGCCATAAACTATTTCTAAGACATAATAAATGTTCAGTCAAATGCTGGTTGATTCTCTGGAATCAATAATTCAGTATTTTGTTTATTAACATGACCTAAATGACCAAACTAGGACTTATTTAGACAGTATAGAATGGACATCAAAAGCACAGGACTTCCAAAAGGATGCCCTGGATGTGAGTACGTGGCCTAGGCAGTAATTGCTCTATGGCATTAGGCAAGTTACCTATCTTCTATTAGTCTACTACTCATGGATGCTATTGGAAGATTAGAAAAACTAACACTTTGGATGCCTGGGTAACTCCATCGGTTAAGTGTCCGACTTCAGCTCAGGTCATGATCTCACGGTTCGGGGTTTTGAGCCCCGTGATGGGTTCTGTGCTGACAGCTCAGAGCCTGGAGCCTGCTTCAGATTCTATGTCTCCCTCTCTCTCTACCCCTTCCCCTCTCGAACTCTGTCTCTCTCTCTCTCTTTCTTTCAAAAATAAATAAACATCAAAAAAAGAAATTCTAAAAAAAAAAGAAAAGAAATTCGAACAGCACTTTCTAAATCATTATTCTTATTACTACTATTATATATTTTATAATTTATTTTTTTTATTTATTTTTTATTTTTTTTTTCAACGTTTATTTATTTTTGGGACAGAGAGAGACAGAGCATGAACGGGGGAGGGGCAGAGAGAGAGGGAGACACAGAATCGGAAACAGGCTCCAGGCTCTGAGCCATCAGCCCAGAGCCTTGACGCGGGGCTCGAACTCACGGACCGCGAGATCGTGACCTGGCTGAAGTCGGACGCTTAACCGACTACGCCACCCAGGCGCCCCTATATTTTATAATTTATAAATTACATCATTAACATGAATCAGAGAATTACATAAACATAATTTATTCTATAATTAAACCAGTTATTTTTGAGAACCAGTATGAAATGTGAATTGTGTAATAATTTTAAAAATGATAGAGAATCTTGATAATAACACTATTTTGCACCCATCAAGTTCCTTTAGGGAAATGATCTGAACATTCCAATAATTCCTGTTCCAATAATTCCAATAATTACTGTTACGAGGGTATTGCTAGGTTGAGAAAAAGCTTCCCACCCTGTCACATCCCCTGTGAGTTGACAGAACACTTCTGTTTGAATGGCTTGGGAGCTATATGTTTCTGTAAATGTCACCATCAAATTATTTTTAAGTGGATATCATCATCTTTATGCCCAGAATGTGTATGTATATAGACCTCCTCGTAGGTTTAAATAAATTGACTAAAAATTGTTTCTTCATTCAAATTTTTAGTTGTGGGGCAGTTCTGCCATACAGCCACTGCCGTCACTGTACCTGAGGAGTAATACAGAAATCCATAAATGTGAAAACTAGCAAAGACTTAGCAAAATTATATAGTGAACCCAGCATGCACAGACATAATTAGCATGAGGACCCTTGGAGGTACCCACTGCCATCCGCATAAATAGAATCTCTAGGTTTAAGTACAGAATCTGGCACAGGGTCACCTGGGTGGCTCCGTGTTAAGCGACCGGCTCTTGGTTCTCGGCTCAGGTCATGATCTTACAGTTTTTGTGTTCAAGCCCCATCTCAGCCTCTGTGCTGCCAAGGCAGAGCAGCTTGGGATTCTCTTTCTCTCCCTCTCTCTCCTTACCCCCCGCCCCCCCCCCAAAAAAATAAATAAGTAAACTTTAAAAACAAAAGAATATGGCACAAAACTAATATTTTATGATTATTTCCTTGAACACACACACACAAACACACACACATTTGAAAATTTGAAAATCTGGAAATAAGAAAATTTAAAAACAACACCCCCAACTCAGTCAGTCCAAAGACTAATGCTATTTACACGTTAGAGTGTTTTCCCTCACGTTTTTTTATTTTTATGTGAGACGATCTTCCTTGTATTTTCTGTAATAATTCACACATAATTTTCCTGCTCACTTTTAACATCGTGACAGCATATACACATTCATAATGAAATTTCAAGAACAATATTATAATATTCTATTTGGCACCTTGAAACGTGCGGTCTCTGAGGTTTTGCTTTGAAAAAATAAGGTTGAAATGAACATCTTCAGGAAGAAAAGTTTTTCATTGCATTTACTTTCAGAAGCAGGGTCCCAGAAATGAAATTCCTTGTCAAAAGGTAAGAACAGTATAAGTCTTTGGTACATGAACTTTTAAAAGCTATTCTTTTGCTTGTACCATCATTTCCTAAACTTTGCAACTCTGGCAGGTATGAGTGTTGAATTTGGGTAACTCAGTTCACAATTATTGGATTGTTATAATATTTGATCAGTTTTCATGCATTGTATTTCTATTATTTTTCTTCCTTTATAAATTGTATAATTTCATTTTCTCATTATTCTCAGTGCTTTTCTTATTGCTATTACTTTTTCTTTATTAAAAGTATTAACCCTCAACTACCTGTGCTGCAAATACATTCTTCTGATTGTACTCTTTTTATATTTATTCTTGGCATGTAGATAATCTTGATCACTATGGAGTCAAATCTGATCCTTTGAAATCAAATCTAGGATTTTTTAAAATTATATTTTATGTATTAATTATATTTTATGGGGCACCTTGCTGGCTCAGCCAGAGGAGCATGTGAACCTTGATCTCGGGGTTCCTAGTTCAAGCCCCACATTTGGTGTAGAGATTAGTTAAAATCAATAAATAAAATTTAAAAATATATTTTTTGTGTGCATATTAATAATTTTATCTAGATTCTACAGTATAGAGATTTGAAAAATTGCATAGTTTCTTCCAGTTTCATATTATTTCATTAAATCATATTCACTTCTTTAATCCATATGAAACTATACTAGATGATGATGCAAAGTGTTTTGTTTCTTCTTGTTGCTCCCTTTACTGTGGTTCTTTTCCAGTGGTCATTTTTTTTTAAGCTTTGAGATCAACCTTTCTTTATTGTTTTTGAATATATTTTCTTATATCCTTCCCTTTAACTTGAGAGTTCTTTTTTGAAAACTGGACGTTGTTGGGGCACCTGGGTGGCTCAGTTGGTTAGGCATCAACTTTGGCTCAGGTCATAATCTTAGAGTTGGTGGGTTTGAGCCCTGTGTTGGGCTCTGTGCTGACAGGTCAGAGACTGGAGCCTTCTTTGAATTCTGTGTCTCCCTCTCTCTGCCCTCCCCCATTCATGCTCTGTCTCTCTCTCTCTCTCTCTCAAAAATGAGTAAATGTTAAAAAAATTAAAAAAAAAGAAAACTGGACATTGTTTATACATTGTCCTCTATGATTTCTTCCAAATCTTTTAAGTTTAAAATTTCTTCAATATATCATGGTTAGGAAATATCTTGCTATATTTAATTTTTAAAAATATAAGGATTGATATTTTATCAAATTCATCTTCAGTGTCTATTGAGCTTATTTTTATTATTATATATAGTATATATATTATATATATAATAAAATATAAGGATTGATATTTTATCAAATGCATCTTCAGTGTCTATTGAGCTTATTTTTATTATATATATTATATATATTATATATATGATATATAATATATATGATATATCATGATATATATATGATATATATATGAAATATTATATATATTATCATGATATATTATATATGATATATATATACACTAAAAACAAAAAACTGTTTACCCATTTCTCTCACCCACCATCCCCACCTCTGGAAACTGTCAATCTATTCTTTGTATCTATAAGCTTAGTTTATATATTTAGACTCCACATATATAGGAGATTATACAGTATTTGTCTGACTTGTTTCACTTAGCCTAATGCCCTGAAGATCCATCCATGTTGTTGCATATATATATATATATATATATATATATATATATATATATATACACACACACACACACACACAATGGAGTATTACTCGGAAATCAAAAAGAGTGAAATCTTTATATATATATATATATATATATATATATATATATATATATATATCACATCTTCTTTAACCATTCATCCATCGATGGACATTTGGGCTCTTTCCATACTTTGGCTATTGTTGATAGTGCTGCTATAAACATGGGGGTGCATGTGTCCCTTCGAAACAACACACCCGCATCCCGTGGATAAATGACTGGTAGTGCAATTGCTGAGTCATAGGGTAGTTCTATTTTTAGTTTTTTGAGGAAACTCCATCCTATTTTCTAGAGTGGCTGCACCAGCTTGCATTCCCACCAACAATGCAAAAGAGATCCTCTTTCTCCGCATCCTCGCCAACATCTGTTCTTGCCTGAGTTGTTAATGTTAGCCATTCTGACAGGTGTGAGGTGGTAGCTCATTGTGGTTTTGATTTGTATTTCCCTGATGATGAGTGATGTGGCGCGTTTTTTCATGTGTCGATTGGCCATCTGGATGTCTTCTTTGGAGAAGTGTCTATTCATGTCTTTTGCCCAATCTTCACTGGATTATTTGTTTTTTGGGTGTTGAGTTTGATAAGTTCTTTATAGATTTTGGATACTAACCCTTTATCTGATATGTCATTTCCAAATATCTTCTCCCATTCTGTCAGTTGCCTTTTAGTTTTGCTGATTGTTTCCTTCACTGTGCAGAAGCTTTTTATTTTCATGAGGTACCAGTAGTTCATTTTTGCTTTTGCTTCCCTTGCCTCTGGAGACGTGTTGAGTAAAAAGTTGCTCCAGCCAAGATGAAAGAGGTTTTTGCCTGCTTTCTCCTTGAGGATTTTGATGGCTTCCTGTCTTACATTGAGGTCTTTCATCCACTTTGAGTTTATTTTTGTGTATGGTATAAGAAAGTGGTCCGGGTTCATTCTTCTGCATGTCCACTGTCCAATTTTCCCAGCACCACTTGCTGAAAAGATTGTCTTGATTCCATTGGATATTCGTTCCTGCTTTGTCAAAGATTAGTTGGCCATACGTTTGTGGGTCCATTTCTGGGTTCTCTAGTCTGTTCCATCGATCTGAGTGTCTGCTCTTGTGCCAGTACCATACTGTCTTGATGATTACAGCTTTGTAGTTTGGCTTGAAGTCTGGGATTGTGATGCCTCCTGCTTTTTTTTTTTTTTTCTCTCTTTTCTCAAGATCACTTTGGCTATTTGGGGTCTTTTTTGGTTCCATACAAGTTTTAGGATTATTTGTTCAAGCTCTGTGAAGAATGCTGGTATTACTTTGATAGGGATTGCATTGAAAATGTAGACTGCTTTTGGTAGTATCCACATTTTAACAATATTTGTTGTTTCTACCCAGGAGTATGGAATCTTTTTCCATTTTTTTTGTGTCTTCTTCAGTTTCTTTCATAAGGTTTCTATAGTTTTAGGTGTATAGATTTTTCACCTCTTTGGTTAGATTTATTCCTAAGTATTTTATGGTTTTTGGTGCAACTGTAAATGGGATCGATTCCTTGATTTCTCTTTCTGTTGCTTCATTGTTGGTGTATAGGAATTCAATGTATTTCTATGCATTGATTTTATATCCTGCAACTTTGCTTCTGTGTTTTGATTTTATATCCTGCAAAGTTTGCAACTTTTTTCGTGCAATCTTTTGAGTTTTCCATATAGACAGACTATCATGTCATCTGTGAAGAGTGAAAGTTTGACCTCCTCCTGGCTGATTTGGATGCCTTTTATTTCTTTGTGTTGTCTGATTGCAGAGGCTAAGACTTCCAATACTATGTTGAAAAACAGTGGTGAGAGTGGACATCCCTGTCTTATTCCTGACCTTAGGGGAAAGCTATCAGTTTTTCCCCAGTGAGGATGATATTAGCATTGGGTAGTTCATTATGGCTTTTATGATCTCAAGATATGATCCTTCTATCCCTATTTTCTTGAGGGTTTTTATCAAGAAAGAATGCTGTATTTTGTCAAGTGCTTTCTCTGCATCTATTGAGGGGATCATATGGTTCTTGTCCTTTTTTTATTGATGTGATGAATCACGTTAATTGTTTTGCGGATATTGAACCAGCCCTACATCCCAGGTATAAATCCCACTTGGTCGTGGTGAATACTTTTTTTAATGTATTATTGGATCCGGTTGGCTAGTATCTTGTGGAGGATTTTTGCATCCATGTTCATCAGGGAAATGGTCTATAGTTCTCCTTTTTAGTGGGGTCTCTGTCTGGTTTTGGAATCAAGGTAATGCTGGCTTCATAAAAAGAGTTTGGAAGTTTTCCTTCCATTTCTATTTTTTGGAACAGTTTCAAGGGAATAGGTGTTAACTCTTCCTTAACTGTTTCGTAGAATTACCCTGAAAAGCCATCTGGCCCTACACTCTGGTTTTTTGGCAGATTTTTTATTACTAATTTGATTTCCTTACTGGTTATGTGCCTGTTCAAATTTTCTATTTCTTCCTGTTTCAGTTTTGGTAGTTTGTATGTTTCTAGGAGTTTGTCCATTTCTTCCAGATTGTCCATTTTATTGGCATATAATTGCTCATAATATTCTCTTATTATTGTTTTTATTTCTGCTGTGTTGGTTGTGATCTCTCCTCTTTCATTCTTGATTTTATTTATTTGGGTCTTTTCCTTTTTACTTTTGATCAAACTGGCTAGTGGTTTATCAATTTTGTTAATTCTTTCAAAGACCCAGCTTCTGGTTTCATTGATCTGTTCTACTGGTTTTTTGTTTTGTTTTGTTTTTTGTTTTTTGTTTTTTATTTTGGTTTCGATAGCATTAATTTCTGCTCTAATCTTTATTATGTCCTGTCTTCTGCTGGTTTGGGGTTTTATTTGCTGTTCTTTTTTCAGCTCCTTAAGGCGTAAGGTTAGGTTGTGTATCTGAGATCTTTCTTCCTTCTTTAGGAAGGCCTGGATTGCTATGTACTTTCCTCTTATGACTGCCTTTACTGCATCCCAGAGGTTTTGGGTCGTGGTGTTGTCATTTTCATTGACTTCCATATACTTTTTAATTTCGTCTTTAACTGCTTGGTTAGCCCATTCATTCTTTAGTAGGATCTTCTTCAGTCTGCAAGTATTTGTTACTTTTCCAAATTTTTTCTTGTGGTTAATTTTGAGGTTCATAGTGCTGTGGTCTGCAAATATGCATGGTATGATCTCTATCTTTTTGTACTTACTTAGGGCTGATTTGTGTCCCAGTATATGGTTTATTCTAGAGAATGTTCCATGTGTACCGGAGAATAATGTATATTCTGCTGCTTTAGGATGAAATGTTCTGAATATATCTGTTAAACCCATCTGGTCCAGTGTGTCATTCAAAGCCATTGTTTCCTTGTTGGGTTTTTTGATTAGATGATGTGTCCATTGCTGTGAGTGGGGTGTTGAAGTCTACTGTTACAGTATTACTATCGATGCGTTTATGTTTGTTATTAATTTATTTATATATTTGGGTGCTTGCACATTTGGCACGTAAATGTTTACAATTGTTAGGTCTTCTTGGTGGATAGATCCCTTGATTATGATATAATGCCCTTCTTCATCACTTGATACAGTCTTTATTTCAAAGTCTAGATTTTCTGATATAAGTATGGCTACTCCGGCTATCTTTTGTTGACCATTAGCATGATAGATGGCTCTCCATCCCCTTATTTTCAATCTAAAGGTGTCTTTATGTCTAAAGTGGGTCTCTTGTAAACAGCATATAGATTGATCTTGTTTTCTTATCCATTCTGTTACCCTATGTCTTTTGATTGGAGCATTGAGTCCACTGACATCTAGAGTGAATACTGAAAGATATGAATTTATTGCCATTATGATGCTTGTGAGTTGGAGTTTCTGGTGGTGTTCTCTGGTCTTTTCTAATCTTTGTTGCTTTTGGCATATATATACATATATATGTATATATATATATGTGTATATATGTATATATATATATATATATATATATATATATATGTATATATATATGTATGTACATTCATCTTTTCTCGCTTCAGAGATTCCCCCTTAAAATTTCTTTCAGGGCTGATTTAGTGGTCACAAGATCCTTTAATTTTTGTTTGTTGGGAAACTTTTAATTTTTTTTTCAACGTTTATTTATTTTTGGGACAGAGAGAGACAGAGCATGAACGGGGGAGGGGCAGAGAGAGAGGGAGACACAGAATCAGAAGCAGGCTCCAGGCTCCGAGCCATCAGCCCAGAGCCTGACACGGGGCTCGAACTCACGGACCGCGAGATCGTGACCTGGCTGAAGTCGGACGCTTAACCGACTGCACCACCCAGGCACCCCTGTCTGGGAAACTTTTAATCTCACCTTCTGTTTTGAATGACAGCCTTGCTGGATAAAGAATTCTTGGCTGCATATTTTTATGATTCAGCACATTGAATATATCCCACCACCTATTTCTGGCCTGCCAAGTTTGTGTAGATAGGTCTGCTGCAAACCTGATTTGTCTTCCCTTGTAGGTTAGGAACTTTTTTCCCTTGCTGCTTTCATAATTCTCTTCTTGCCTGAGTATTTTGTGAATTTGACTATGATATGTCTTGGTGATAGTCGGTTTTTATTGAATCTAATGGAAGTCCTCTGTGCTTCCTGGATTTTGATGTCTGTGTCTCTCCCCACATTAGGAAAGTTTTGTGCTATGATTTGCTCACATAAGCCTCTACCCCTATTTCTCTCTCTTCCTCTTTTGGGACCCCTATGATTCTGATGTTGTTCCTTTTTAATGAGTCACTGATTTCTCTAATTCCTAAATCATGCTCTTTTGCCTTCATCTCCCTATTTTTTTCTGCTTCATTATTCTCTATAAGTTTGTCTTCTGTATCGCTGATTCTCTGTTCTGCCTCATCCATCGTTGCCACCGCTGCATCTATCCATGATTGCAGCTCAGTTATAGCATTTTTAATTTCATCCTGACTAGCTTTTACTTCTTTTGTCTCTCCAGAAAGGGATTCTAATCTATTTTCGACTCCAGCTAGTATTCTTATTATCATGATTTTAAATTCTGGTCCAGACATCTTGCTTGTATCTGTGTTGGTTAAATCCCTGGCTGTCGTTTCTTCATGCTCTTCCTTTTGGGGTGAATTCCTTCGTTTTGTCATTTTGAAGGGAGAAAAGGAATTAATGAGGTAGAAAAATTGAAATTAAAAAATTAAAATTAAAAAAATATTAAAATTAAAAATAAAAACACATACACACCAAAATCGAATAGATGATGCTAGATCCTAGGTGTGTTTTGGTCTGGGTGTTGAAAGTGGTTTGACAGATTAGAGAAAAAAAAGGGGTAGGGGAAGAAAAAAAGGAAATAATTTGAGAATTTGAGAAAATAAATACACCGAAGTAGACTAAAATGAGATGGTGGGGGTAAAATAGAATTTGAAAAAAATATACCCAGAAGTAAAGAATATAGTAGAAAAAAATCAAAGAAAATATTTTTAATAAAAATTAAAAATAAATATGATTTTTTTCTTTTTCTGTATTCAAGAAAAAAGAAAAGAAACAAAAAAGGGAAAAAAGATTAAAAAAAGAAAAAAAAAGGAAATCGTTTGAAATTTGAAAAAGTGAATACACTGTAGTAGACTAAAATAAAATGATGGAAGTAAAATAGAATTTGAAAACATATACATAAAAGCAAAAAATATAGTAATAAAAATTAAAAATATATATTTTTAATAAAAATTGAAAATAAAAATGAATTTTTTTCTCTTTCTGTCAAATTCTGTTGTTCAGGTTGTGCAGATGGTTGTGTTAATCCTCCAATCAGTTTTCTAGGTGTGTAGGATGGTTTAGTGTTGGTCTAGCTGTATTTCATGGATGCGAGACACACAAACAGCTTCCATGCTGTTCCGCCATCTTGGCTCCTCCCTAGCATGTATATTTTTTTAATCAGTGTTTTGGTTTTCTTCAGAATAATACTCAAAAGTGTGGAATTGTGAGATCATGCGATACTTCTACTATTTTTTAAGTTTATTTATTTATTTTGAAGGAGAGAGAGAGAGAGAGAGTGGTGGAGGGGCAGAGAGTCAGGGAGAGAGAGAGAATCCCTAGCAGGCTCTGCACAGTCCTCCCCATGCTGGGCTGGATCACACAAACCATGGCTAAGCTGAAATCAAGAGTGAGATGCTTAACCAACTGAGCCAGACAGAGGCCCCTCTACTTTCAATTTTTGAGACACCTCCATAGACTTTCCTACCAATTTACATTCTCACCATTAGGTCATACTTGTTCCCTTTTATTCCACATCCTCACCAACACTTGTTATTTCTAGTCTTTTTTGATAATAGCACGTCTAACTGGTGTGGGGCCATATGTCATCGTGGTTTTGGTTTATATTTCCCTGATGATTAATGATGGAGAACATCTTTTTATATATCTGATGGCCACCTGTATGTCTTCTTTAGAAAAATGTTTACTCCTATATTCTGTTAATTTTTTAATTGGATTGTTTATCTTTTTTGCTATTGAGTTGTATGAGTTCTTTCTATATTTTGAGTAGTGGCCCCTAAACACGTACATAGTTTGCAAATATTCTCTCCCATTCAGTAGGTTGCTTTTTCATTTTCTTGAAAGTTTCCTTTGCTGTGCAGAAGCTTTTTACTTTGATGTAGTCCCACTTGCTTATTTTTGTCTTTGGCATCAGATTCAAAGAACTATTGCCAAGACCCAAGTCAAGGGGCTTACTACCTATGTTTTCTTTTAGGAGGTTTATGGTTTTATTCTTTATATTCACGTCTAACCCATTTTAAATTAATTTTTGTATATGGTGCAAGAAAGTAGTCCAGTTTCATTCTTTTGCATATGGCTGTCCAGTTTTCCCAAAACCATTTATTGAAGAAACTTTTCTTTCCCCATTGTATATTCATGGTCCCTTCTTGTAAATTAATTGACTGTAATGTGTGAGTTTATTTCTGGGCACTATATTCTGTTCCATTGTTCCATATGTCTGTTTTTATGCCAATACCATACCATTTTACTTTATTTTTGTTATAGTCTGAAATATAGCAGTGTAATGCTTCTAGCTTTGTTCTTTTTCCTCAAGATTTTTTTGAATATTTGGGCTCTTTGATGGTTACATACAAATTTTAAGATTTTTTTTTGTTCTATTTCTCTGACAGATGCCATTGGAATTTTGATAAGGATTGTGTTGAAACTGTTCATTTGAGCATGGATATTTTAATGATATAAGTTCTTCCAACCCATAAGTAAAGTATATATTTCTATTTATTTGTGTCTTCTTCAATTTTTAAAATTAATATCATGTAGTCTCTTACCTTTTTGGTTAAATTTATTCCTAATATCTTATTCTTTTTCATGCAATTGTAAATGGATTTGCCTCTTAATTTTTCTTTCTGATTGTTCAATAGCAGTGATTAGAAACAAAACAGATTTTTACATATTGATTTTATGTCCTGCAACTTCACTGAATTTGTGTATTAGTCCTAACGGTTTTTTGATGGAGTCTTTTGGATTTGCTATATATAAATATCATGTCATGTCATGTCATGTCCAATTTGGATACATTTTATTTCTTTTTCTTGACAAACCGCTCTGTCCAGAATTTCCAATACTATGTTGAATAAAAGTGGCAAGAGTGGGGTGGGTATCCTTGTCTCATTCTGATCTTAGAGTAAAAAGCTTTCAGCTTTTCACTGTTACGTATTATGTTAGCTACAGGCTCTCGCCATATCCTATGCTGAGGATGTTTCCTCTGTACCCTCTTTGTTAAGGGTTTTTATCATAAATGGCTGTTGAATATTTTCAAATGCTTTTTCAGCATCTCTTGAGATGATCATATGATTTTTATCCTTCATTTTGTTAATATGGGGTAAAATCCTGACTGATTTGCAGATGTTGAACCATCCGTGTACCCCTGGACTAAGTCCCAACTGATCATGGTGTGTGATCACTTTAACGTACTTGTGAATTTGGTTTGCTAAGATTTAGTTGAGGACTTTTGGCATCTATGCTCATCAGGAATATTGCCTTGTAATTTTTGTTTTTCCTTGTAAAATCCTTATGTGGTTTTGGTATCAGGCAGTAGTAGACTTGTAAAATTTATTTGGAAGAGTTCTCTCCTTTTCTAATTTGGAAGAGATTGAGAAGAAATCTTTAACTGTTTGGAAGGACGTGCTAGTGAAGTCGCCCAGTCCTGGACTTTTGTTGTTGGGATGCTGTTGATTACTGACTCAATCTCCTAACAAGTAATGGGTCTGTTCAGATTATTTATTTCATCATGATTTGAACTTGATAGACTGTGTGTTTCCAGAAATATATCCACTTATTCTAAATTGCTTAATTTAGCATATAATTGTTCACAATAGTCTTTTATAACTGTTTTCATTTCTGTTGTATCTGTTGTGATATCTTCTCTCATTTCTGACTGTTATCTAATTTGGATTGTCTTTCTCTTTCTTGGTGAGTCTAGCTAAAGGTTTGTCAATTTTGCTTATTTTTTAAAGAACCAACTCTTACTCCCACTTATCTTTTCTATTGCTTTTTTTATTTTCTATTTCATTAAGTATATTCTAATCTTTATTTCTTTCATTGTACAAACTTTCAGCCCAATAAGCACATTAAGACTAGTTTTAAACATAGTAGCTCCTTATACTCATGTTTTTACATTCCCTAGTCTGGCTTCAGGGAAAAAAATACTGTTGCAAAAGAAAATAATTTTTAAATAATCTTTTCTGAAATCCTGTATTAACCAGAAGGAAAATATGTATGCCAACTGAAATTCAACTAATTGAAGTAATTTTGTCTTGTTTTTGTTTCTGTTTTCACAATTGTATTTTCTTCTCTATGTCTTTTGTTCTCTCCCTTTGTATTCTGCACACACACACACACACACACACACACACACAAATACTTTGTGTTTTCAATACCCAGTTGTCCAACGTTTTTTATAGAACTGAAATCTTCTCACAAAGAACATCAGGATTTATCTTGAAATACTAGTGACAATAATGCTGAATGGGATTGAAGCTAATATTATTTCAGACCGACCAGTTTGTGATTGCATTTTGTATATATTACCCCTGGAGTGTCAGTTCAAAGTGGGAGGGATTTTGAAGGTCTTCTTTTCTTCTCCCATCCTAGTATCTAGGATCGTGCCTGGAGGCATCCAGTATATATTTACTGAACATTATTGAATAAGTCTTCCAAACAATTCAACATGAAGATATTATTAATTGTCCCCTATTTTACTGCTTGGAACGGAATGGAACTTTTGAACGGAAGTTTCGATAGATTTTAGATTTTTCCAAAGCGAGACTTTTCCAAAGAGAGACTTGAGGCAAGCCTGATATTTGGATCTGTTGAACGATGCTCCTGGAAACTTACCTTCCTTCCATCCAGTCTTATAAATGCACAGGAATTTGTATGAGTATTTTGCACCAATTACTTAAACCTAGTGTGCGAGTGAGCATATAGCAGATTCTCCAGGTTAATTGGGAGGGGGATAGGAGGCTGTATAACAGGAGCCAGAAATCAAACCCAAGTCTAATTGTAGCCATATGTTTCCCTTTAATCTACACCGCCTCGGATGGAAACATGAGCTGGTGTTGAGAATGTAAATTCTGTATGTTCTCCAACGTTCAGAGTATGACTGTGTGTGGGTCTGTACATGTGTGCATTTGTGTATATATAAGAGAGTGGAATTTTGGAGTGAATTAGAATATATTTTAAATAACTTTCTCACAGATCATTCCATCTGTCAGAATTTGAATCACGCATCCAGCTCAAATTGACATCTCTCATAATATATTCATTACCGTCTATCATATAAACTTGATTTCTCAGATATCTTTGTGCATATGTCACAATGCATATATCGTTATTTTTTTTATCACAATATAAGGCATTATGTTAAGGGCTAACAGTTTTTGCCCTAAGGCCCTGATAGTGAGCATTCCAAGAAATGAAGAAGTGTATCTTGTACTATATACACTAGTAATATTGTCTTAAGAAATTTTTGCTGAAGTAAAGTGTGGAAAATGTACCAACTGTGTTGATTATATAACAATAGTTAACTTTTACCAGAAATGTCCGGTATGCCAAGCAATGTCTAGGTGTTTTAGAGATACAATTCCATCTAATCCCCACAATAATCCACCAAACAAGTACTACTATTATCATTCTCATGATCCCAGTAGTGACATTAGGGTAAGATAATATGCCCAGGATGATACAGCTAGTCAAAAGGGAAACTGGGAATTAAAATAAGACCATGGGCACCTGGGTGTCTCAGTTGGTTAAACATCCAGCTCTTGATTTTGGCTCAGGTCACGATGCCAGGGTTGTGGGATCACCTCCACATCAGGCTCTGTGCAGAATGCAGATTAAGATTATGTTTTAAGATTCTGTTTCTCTCTCCCTCTACCACTCTCCCCCAGCTCATGCGCGCGCGCGCGCGTTCTCTCTCTCTCTCTCTCTCTCTCTCTCTCTCTCTCTCTCTCAAATAAAAAGTATTAAGAATAAAAAGAAGACTGATCCTATCAATTTTTTTGGTGAGAAATGAGTCCCACCTCTTACCCCCATGCAGAGTTCTGCCTCCTAATGAATGAGAGCAGTGATCCACAACATGCTGCTCACTAGCGTGATATCCAGAAAAGGGTCCAGGTCTCATGATGGCCAATCTGGTGGTATTTATATTACTTCACTAAACTCTGAACTACCGTACATGAAGCCACATCTCTCTTGCTGAAAGTTGTATCCTAGGACTTGGTATATGGCACCTTATATACTTCATGCCAAAATAAATGTTTGTTTTCTTGAATTAGTGGGTAAAAACAGAATCAAATTCCTTACCTGTCTATAATAATCTGATTCTCATGTGAAAAGGTAGCTATTTCAGACACACAATTGCTGTGTTTAAGGCCTGTGTTTCCAAAGAAGCACATTCTCTATTGCTCTGTAAGCCCATATTCATCAAGATACTGCATTTATTATTTTGGATATGAAGTCCTGAGCTAGTTTGATAATGACATTAATTGTCGTGTATATCTAGAACAACCCCTGAGGACTTTGTAAAATCTGAATATACGTACCACATGATTCATTCCTTAGGTAGGCATCTCTGGGGTGTGTCAGGATGGCTAGTGTTCAGTCACAGGTGAGTGAGAGATATTTGGAAATGTCAGTGTTAGCAAAGAGAATGAAATCTGCATTTGAAAAATTGCCCAGAGGTTTCAGCAAGGTTAACTCTTCTGAGATGTGCAAAAGGCAGTGTGCCAAGTCCCCAAACTGCCTAAGCAATCAGATAAACACACATGTTTGCATGTGACAGTGACCATTGACAGATGACCTAGGAGAGCCTGCCAGAAAACATGTCTCGATTAGTACTTGACTGGATGCTCTCCTGTGCCTTGTGCAGCGAGTGATCTCTGTTTGGTAAGGCAAATGCACTTCTTTGTAACACTGGTGTGCAGCCACAGTTTGGGCCTATTTATTCCACATTCTCATCAGTCTTTCAAATGTGCGATAGTTTTTTAAGGCCTCATTTAAAGCCCTGAGATAAACAATGGATATAATAAATCTGTGAATCGCATGAGTAAAGATGAAATAAACCTCAATGCTATATAAGAGATAATTATCAGGATTCTAATGCTAGGAGCGTGTGTGTGTGTGTGTGTGTGTGTGTGTGTGTGTTTTGTTTTTATTCTTGTCATTGAAATGGTAAAATATGTGTTCATTACTAAGGCTATATTTATTTCTTGATCGTGGTGGCTATCAGGAAGGACAGGGTAACCATGAGAATAGAATAGGACAAAGAGTCTGTAGGCATGGCTTCAAGCCAGAGCTGTGAAACTACCCACCTAGGTGCTCTCTGCCTGGTGTATGGGTTTAATCTTAAGTAATATGAGAATTAAATGATCTCTAGAGGTCTATTTTCTTCTCCACAATCCAATAATATTTTGTCTTTTGAAACGTTATTTGGCATTTCTGAAAAGTTCACTCAGCACACTCAATATAATAGCTTTATAGAAAGGAAATCTGTAATTCCTGTATTCCAGGAGTTGTGGTGTGTGTGTGTGTGTGTGTGTGTGTGTGTGTGTGTGTGTGTGTGTGTTATGTGGATTCATTCTTGGGCTTATGCATTTTTATGTGTTTGAAACACCTGCTATATAATAGAAGTTCTTCAAATAAACATCTTTCAAGTTTTAGATATCTACTTCCTTCCCGCTTCTCCTTTCTTCTTGTAAGAACAACACAGTGATGTAAAAGAGTGAAAAGCATTTAAAATTTGTTAACGTGAATTGCACAGTTAGGAGTAATCCTTCTGAAACCTCTGCATCTGATTATGATAATTAGAATCATAGCCATGAATTATCTAGTCATTAAGCCATATATCTTGCTATTACAGAATCATAGGTATGGATTATCCAATCATTAAGCCATTTATATTATTATCATTATCCAATCATATGTAACACTTTTTTTAAAAATGTAGCTCTCTGAAGGCATCAGCACAATGTTCAAGGAGTCATCTCTCCAGGGGACAAGATACCAGATGGGGAGAGATACACTGTGGGAAACCTGATATTCCCCAGTGCTTTCTTCTTAAATCCAAGTAAATAGCAAGGAATGGATTAAAAAGTCTAAGCAAAACTTTTGATAGAATCAGTTTCAGGGAGAAAAACAATGGAAATGTAGGGCCCATTGAGGAGAAGATACCCTGGCAAACATCTCTGGATTTTATTTGTGATCCCTGAAAGGTTTCTTCTTAGAGTAAATGCACTAGAAGTGGACCATGCCACACTTAGACTGGAATCATCTTACTACAGATTGAATTAAAGCGATCTTCCAGAAGAAAATAGTATCTTTTCTGGAAAAACAAAACAAAACAAAAATACAGTATCTAGAGACTCTACAATGTTTCATATATTCGGTCTAGAATTTTTAAAAAAATTACAGGCATGCCTAAAGATAGGAAGAAATGATTCAAAACAACACAAAAATTGAGACAATAGAGGCAGATAGGCCAACATATGTTGGAGTTAGTGATGAACTTTAAAATAAATGTAAAAAAAAATCTGATCAAGTAAATGCAACACAAAATGAAGGGTTTTGCCAGAGTACTGCAATCTATGTAAGATGCAAGACATTAAACTGGAATCATTAAACTATGTAAGACATTAAACTATGTAAGACATTAAACTATGTAAGACATTAAACGAGAATCAAAACTATAATACCTAAAATGTATTTAATGAGATAAGTAACAAATGAAAAACAATAAAAGAACAATTAGTGAGCTGAAATCTAGCTAGGTAAAAACATATCTGAATGGAAAGAAGGAAAGAAAAAATTAAATAAATAAACAAATAAATACATTCAGTAAAGATCTACAGTCATATGAAACAATGGAAAGTTTTATTGTCCATGAGGTTAAAGTAGAAGAAAAGAAGAAACAGAATGAGACGACAACAGTATTTGAAAATTATTCGGAAAGATTTTTGTTGTTGTTGTGTTTTTAGAGACAGAGAGAGAGAACGAGCATCTGTGCATGCTCATGTGCACAGGGGAGGGGAAGAGGGGGAGAGAGAGAATTAAGCCTGTTCCACCCTCAATGCAGAGCCCAATGCAGGCTTTGATCTCATGACCCTGGGATCACAACCTGAGCCAGAATCAAGATTCAGACACTTAAACGACTGAGCCATCCAGGCACCCCTAGAATTTTTTTTTCAAAATTGTTGTAAGACATCCAACCACAGATTCTTAAAGATTTATTAATGCAAAACAGAATATTTACAATAAAGCCACACTGAGGTACATCATACCAAAATTGCTGAATGCCAAAGATGAAGAGAAAATTTTGCAAGCAACACACAGTGTCTTTAAAGGAGCAATAATAAAACCGATGGCTAACCTTCAATAGAAATAAAGGAAGTCAAATTAAGTCTTTAATTACCAGCCCAGATTAAAACAAAACCAAAAATACTTCCTACCACAAGAGAGGTTGGAATTTAAAACAAGAAAAAGACAAAGATGGTGATGCAAGTACCATCAGAAAGAAACTTTGGGTCCATCTGGGTGGTTTAGTTGGTTAAGCTTCTGATTCTTGATTATGGCTCAGGTCACGGTCTCATGGTTTGTGAGTTTGAGCCCTGCATTGGGCTCTGTGCTGACAGTATGGAGCCTGCTTGGGAATCTCTCCTCTCTCTCTGCCCCTTGCTCACACACTCTCTCTCTCAAAATAAATAAATTAGTTAAAAAAAAGAGGGACGCCTGGGTGGCTCAGTTGGTTAGGCAACAGACTTCAACTCAGGTCACGTTCTCACAGTTCATGAGTTCAAGCCCCGTGTCAGGCTCTGGGCTGACAGCTTAGAAGCTGGAGCCTGCTTCAGATTCAATGTCTCCCTCTCTCTGCCCCTCCCCGCTTGCTCTCTGTCTCTGTCTCTCTCTCTCTCTGTCTCTGTCTCTCTCAAAGATACGTAAACATTTATAAATAAATAAATAAATAAATAAATAAATAAATAAATAAATATTAAAAGTAATCTTTGAATAGCTATATTAGTACAAGATCAAGCAGTTCTGAGATATATTTTTCAAAACTATATTTCATAAAGATAAAATTGACAGTCTACTGAAATAATTCAACACGTATATATTTGTAGGCATTTAATAACATAGCCTCAAAAAATGAAAGAAAACAAAGCAAACCAACAGAAATAAGGGGAAAATAGATATACCTGAAATCATATGGAAGATTTTAAAACACATTCCTTAAATACTGATAGATCAACCAGACAAATATTCTGCAAGGATATATATAATAAACCAGGCTGACTTAATTGACATGCAAAGAACCCTGAATTCTCAAATTGCACAGCCCACATTTTTTTCAAGTGCACGTGGAGCACTGACAACATTAAGAATACAATACACCATTGGGTTGTAAAGCAAGAAATCTTTCAAGGAATCTTTCAAGGGATCTTTAAAAAATTCCTCATTCAACTTGACAAGATTCACTGGTCTTGGGTTTGAATGTAAGTCAAACTCTGTAGACACAATAGGCTTTGTCCACCACCGAGTTTATTAGCTTTAAGAAAAGATACATGACACACGCTACAGCAAAAATGGCAAAACACAGGAGTCTCAGACACAGTACCCCCATGACTTCAGTATGCTCTTGGGATGTGAATGGCAAGAGAGACTGAGCTGAGTATGTATGAAACTACTTCAGTCCCAAGAAGCTAGCTTCTTTGGGGGCTTCTTTAGCTTTAATAACTGGTTATATGTGTGCTCTCGGATACATGGCTCTCTCCCATTTTTCAGAGTAGCTCAAACTCACCGATTGCAGGTTACTCAATAAACAGTCTCAACAATTAGGCACGTGTGCTTAGTCAAAGTATAGCATTTATTACAGATCCAGTTTGCTCCTATAAATTTCTTGACTTATTATTGCAAAAGGATTCTAGCAAGTTTACCCCTCGGGAGAGACTAGAGAAAAGAACATAGATCAACTGTTAACTAACCCCCCAAACAAGAAATCATGAACATGAAGATAATTATAACTCATACAAATATTTGGAAATTAAATCATGCATTTCTAAATGAACAAAGAAAGAACCAAAAGAGAACACAACAACAACAACAAAAAATCAACACCTGTAAGAGTTAAGGGAAGTTGTGTTTAGAAAGAAGATAGGCCAAGAGTAACAAATCAAATCCAATGAATATAGAAAGAAGGAAAACTACAAGATATATAGCAAATGTACAATGGAAATCTTAAAGCATACCAAAGTTTTTTTTTCTTTGCAAATTATAATAAAATTTCTACAATGAGTGATCAATAAAATGAGAATACACAAGTTAACAATATTCAAAACTATAAAAATATACATTATATTCAAACATATGATACACAAATTAACAACACCAAAATTTTAAAAACATACATTAAGAACATTGAGATGATACTATGAATATTTGTATGCTATAAGTTTATGATAAAATCCAATGACCATGGACGATTTAAGAGAGAAATAGCTACCTTTACAATATTTGTGCACCCAAAAACATGCAAGTAGCTTTATATTAAATAGTAAATATTGAAAACTGTCACTTTGAGGTTAGAGACAGACTAGTCACCTTCTAGGCAACATAGTACTGGAGATCTCAGTTATGTAGCAAAGTGAGACAAGTTTAAATATGTAAAGAGTGGAGAGTAAGTAATAAAACTCTCATTATTTATATATGTATTTTTCTACATGCACATGGCTATGTATGTAAGAAAGTTAAAATGATTGCAAAAAAAGATTATTGGAAGTAATTTGTGAATTGAGCAAGGCTCTTGAGTTCAAGATTGTGATAAAAAATAAATTCTAGTTTTACCGACTAGAAAAGAGAGATTAGAAAATGGAGTTGAAAGCAATGTCATTTACAGTTGAATCAATCAAATGCCCAAGAAGAAATCTACTGAAAACATTGTGTGAAGTGTTTATAGAGAAATGCAACACATGTTGAGACTAACTAAAAAGACTCAAATAAATGAAGAGATTTACTTGTCTTTTTTTTTTTACATTTATTTGTTTTGAGAGAGAGAAAGAGAGTTTGCACGCAAGAGGGGGAAGGGCAGAAAGAGGAAGAGACTCCTAAGGAGACTCCATGCTGTCAGCGCACAGCCCAACGTGGGGCTTGATCTGTCAAACTGTGAGATCACGACCTCACGTGACATCAAGAGTATGTGATGCTTAACTGGCTAAGCCACCCAGGTGGCAAGATTTACTAGTCTTGGTAGGAAGTTTCAATTTTGTAAATATGTCAATTCTCAAATAAGTTACGAGATTCCAATCAACATTGCAATAATTTCCCTTGACAAGCTGATTCCGGTAATTATAGAGAAATTCAAAGAGCCAATATAGCAAAGATAAAGCTAGAGAATTTACAATACCAAGTATCAAGACTAATATAGTAACAGAAATCACGATGCCACAGTATTGGCACAGGGATAGATACAGACTTATGAAACCAAATACAGAGCTTAGAGAGATGAGCACACAGAGTTACTTGATACGTGACAGAGAAGTCACTTCATCGCAATAAAGACAGAATGGCCTGGTTAATAAATGGTGCTGGGACAACTGAATCATAATTATAATAAACATGGTTCCTATCTTAAACCTTTCACAAAGTGCACTGCAGATAGCTCTTTGACTTACATGAAGGATAAAACAATAGTGACAAAAGCAACCAAAACCAATGCCCAGCTTCCAGAAGACAACATAAGAACATGTGTTCATAACTTTCAGTACACAAATATTTCTTAAACTGAACCTGAAAAGAACTGGCTGTACAGGAAGAGATCGGACATTCTGACTAAACATGTAAAACTTCTTGTTTAGTTAACAACAACGTAGAAAAGATCAGAGCATGTGACACAGAGGAGGAGAAAATATGTGTAATATATGTATCTGTCAAAGGGTGAGCATTTTAAAGATCTCATTACAGCCACTAAGGAAAAAAAAAATCTGAGTAAAGGACTGAGAAGTCCCTGCACAAGAAAGTATATTCAGATATCCAATGAATATTTGAATGTGTTCTACTTCACTTGTTATTTGGCAAATGCAAATCAAGAGCACAATAGAATATTCTCACCTATCCCCACTTAAGTAATAGAATAGCAAAACTAGCAAAATAAAATACTTCAAAACACCATGTATTGGTGAGGATGAGTTACAACAGGCCTCTCATAAAATGTCATTGGGAATTCCAATTGGTAGAACCATTTTGAGAAGTGTTTTTTTTTTTGCTCTAAATTTTAACGTATGCATACTCTATGACCCTATAAGCCCCCCATCTCTGTAGGTGTTCAACATAGGTGCATAAGTATATCACTGACACATAGGCACAAGAAAAGCATTACTCATAAATAGCCCAATGGAGAAATAATAAAATTCCCATCAAGTATAGCATGGCAGTTATAATCTGTGGTATACTCATTCTACATATTAATAACCTTATCAAATTAAACTTAAATTTTCCAATAATATGTATGAACCTCACAGACACAAAATTGAATAAAACAAAAGGACATAAGACAATACATGCTCTGTGATGTCTGTCATGTAAAAATGAAATGGGAAAAACTAATCAATCGTTATAGAAGTCAGAATGATGTTTATCTTTCAGGAGATAATACCTAGGGTAGGCCCGAGGCAGGCTTCCAGAAAGCTGCTAACATTTTCTTTCCCAATCTGGTAGTAGTTACACAGATGTGTTTACTCTTCAATACTTACCAAGCCATACTATTCTGATCAGTGCACCCTTCTCTGTATGTGCTCTATTTCAAAAATAAAATACAGTGATAAATACTCAAAAGAGATCATGTTAACAAGAGTAACCAGTGTTGTTCTCTATAAACTGGAAGAACAGTGTGGTGGGGTAGACTGTTCTAATCCCTAGTAACCAATTCGAAAACGGAAAATTATCTAGTTGTGTTTTGTAGGGAATTTGCGGATAAACAGAAAATTGGAATTTAACCAATATTCTGAAACACTACAACAGTTTGGCTATAAAGATTCAGCCGAAAGGGAGGTTAATGGCTCAACCAAAATTTTAACTAAGGTATTTGGCCATTTCGGGACTATGTCAATAATCAGTTCAAGGGATGGAGGCTATTTAGATGGAGAAAGAGGTGGAAGGAGCAGTGGGTAAAGGAAATCACATTGGCAGTAGGATTATGCCCTGCAACCAAACTGAAGCTGTACCCGTCTTATCTCCTGGGTGTAAGGCTGGAACAGGAGGTAATAGCTAATAACTTCATGAATTTTAACCAGAAACACTCCTTCATAATTGATAGCCCTGCCTATTCTTGAACTTAAACCTAGTCAAAAAAATAGGGAACATACACAACCTCACTCTTACATGATATTTTCTGATCATATTATATAATAGCCATATTTCAGGGCCTGGGCGTGCCTTGGTTGGTTGACCATCCCACTCCTGATTTTGGTTCAGGTCATTATCTCATGGTTCATGAGACTGAGCCCCACATGGAGCCCTGTGCTGACAGTGCAGAGCCTGCTTGGGATTCTTTCTCTCTCTTTCTCTCTGACCCTCCCCTGCTCTCTCTCTCTCTCTCAAAAATAAATAAATAAACCTATTTTTTTTAAATAACCGTATTTCATTTATTCATTCAGCCATTATATGGCACCTGCATAAATTGAAATAGAGTTGAGAATCAGTAAATGGATAACAAAAAGTCTTAAGCTGAAAAGATGTCGGCGCTAAATTAAATTGCTCACAGGAAAGTACCTCTGGATTTAACTCCTGTCCTTCGATTCTTTATTATTTTCACTTATCTGCTTTCCATAAAATTATGACACCAGGATTAAATATTCTCATATTCTAGAATGCCAGTATTTTTTGAACACATTAACTTTATTTTAGACATTGATGAGTGGCCTCAGTCATTCTGTTTGATATAAACGTGTTTGGTTCTTTCGCCCCTTCTGTGTTTCTTCAATGTCCCTGAGAACATAACCTTCTTTACACTATCATTCAGCAACAGATTCCACCCCCAACCTCTTATCTCCTCTTGTTCACTGCCACGGAAGGAAAGAGTTTTGCTTGGATCTTGTAGGAGGACCTCTGAAGTACATGGATCTTTCCATAGAAGAAAGATGAAATTAGGGTCATCTCTCCCAGCTTGGTGAAGAGAGAAATTAAAAGTGTTGGACAGAAGCGTTTCTCAGAAGTGGTGGTTCTGAGTGATCTGATCATGGAAGATGAACACCGCAAGAGACCATTGGACAAGGACCACTGAAGCAAATTAATGCTGGGAGCACGCAGAGCTGGTGGGAACAGAAGTAGAACAAATTAGGGAAAGTCAGTAGTGGCTGATACTTTCCATTAAAATGATGATGCTTGTTTATCATTTATTATATTGCAAACTTGTGTTTTTATTGTAGTTTTGAATTTTTTGTACATTTTAATAGTAGAAATGCATTACTTTTTGTCTCCTTAAATTTGTTTCATGAATAATTTGTTTTATGAATTATAAATACAAACACTTTATATCTCATAAATATAAGTATATAAAGATATAAAACACTTTATATAAATATAAAGATAGAACATCAATGTTTTGATATGATACAAAATATATATATATATATACACAATATATATATGTATACATAAAACTTGATAGGTTACATGGATAGATGAATGCAGATCACTACAAAATACAGAATATTGAAAGCAAAAAATTGGAGGGGCGCCTGGGTGGCTCTTTTGTCTAAACATCCAAATTTGGCTCAGGTGACGATCTTCATGTTCTGTGAGTTCAAGCCCAGCATCAGACTCTGTGCTGACAGCTCAGATCCTGGAGCTATGTTGGATTCTATGTCTCCCTCTCTCTCTGCTCCTCTCCCTGCTCACGCTCTCTCTCTTTCTCTCACACAAAAATAAATAAACGTTAATTTTTTTTTAAAAAAAGGCAAAAAGTTGGAAATAGAAGGCTGAGGAAGGTTTACCAGAGGCAGTAAAAAACGACAATGAATCTGACAGTGATGGAAGAGAGGAAAAATATATCAAAAGGAAATATAAGAAATAAAATGAAGCCCTCTAGTTATGGTCAAATATGATATGACCTCCTGAAGATATTTCCACCATAGCTTAGAAAAATTTTAACATTCATAGTGATGAGCCCGAGGAATATGGGAAATATTTATTGCATTCTTTAAAAATAGGCATCAAATGCTATAGTTCTGGGTTTATAAAAATAGATAAGTTTTAGCTATGTCAAGGAAACTTGCCACATTAAAATGTGATTTATAAAGCAATTTTCTAAATGTTAAAAAAAAATACACTCATCTATGTCTCACTTTTAAAACTATCCCCTGGTGGAAGTTCATTGAGTTTTTCTATTTGAATAGAAGACGCTTCCTTTTGTTAATGCACTTTTGTTAATTGCACGCTTAATGAATCTCTACAGGAGGCCACCATGAAAGAGGCAGCATGCTATTCCTCAAGGAAATGTTTCCCGTTTCTACTGACACGTGTCCCCAGATGAACCTTTCTGTTTCTATCAAATCTCTCAAATAGTGTGGAGACTTGGAGAAATCCAACAGACGCTATACCTCTCCAGTTGAGGTATTAAAATAGTAGAAATGAGTAAAGCGGCTGCTTCATATGATTACAGTTAAAGGAGTTTTTATGAAGTATCAAAATATTGGTGATTTTGTGTCTTAATTTAAATACTGTAAATAATTTTATATTACTTACTATTATATTCTTATTAGGGACGGACGCATGAGGACTTCTATGGGCTGGAGAAGTGTCAGCGAAGCACAGATTTATGGGGCCAATTAAACAATAGGCTTCATATACCTTGGTTAAATAAGTCTGTAATCAGGCAGTTTCTCATTATTATCTGTAAAGATGAGTAGAAATTGATGAGCACATGTGTTTTTGGCATAGTTATTTCAGAGATCAGTTAACATGTAACTGCAATGCTGTTAACAAAGTCGTATGAATTAATGTCTAATACATTTTTATTAACTGGGGGAGTGGACTAGTGTGATTTAGTGACATATATTGATTCTGTAATGCATATATTAAAAGCTTTTTTTGTTATAACATGAGTAGTAACTCAAGTCGGTATTATAAGACAACGAAATGGAGAGATACTTTAATGAGTAACTTGTAATTATCACATCTTTAATTATGACTCCTAGTGTGTTTAGCATTGACCTTTTCCTTAAGCATATTAAGCATATCAACTGAAAATGTCTTTAAACTACTAATTTTCTTGCTAATATTTTTCTCATATAAAAAGAAAAATAGTAAATTCTAGCCAAGCCAATTTCACAGGCATTAGATTTCAATTAGTGGATGTGTGCATTTTCCCTCAAGAGAATGCAGTTAAAATAGTAAAAATTCAACTATATAAACATCAAACTTATCTAACAATTCTAAAGAACATTAATGATGGAGAATGAGTGCAGACTGTTAAAGTGTTTAACCAGCCTGTGAAACAGTACTGGGGTGTAGAATTGCTATAATAGCCCCTCTCAAAATGTCAGTAAAGGGACTGGGTACATTTCTGTAAGAATCATCTGGTGAAGACCTTTTAATTACTGTTACTATGTGTTCACTGATCCCCAACTAGTTTGATAAGTGCAACTGTTCAAAACAAAACTAACATCAGGGGTGCCTGGGTGGCTCAGTCGGTTAAGTAATCAACCTTGGCTCAGGTCATGATCTCATGGTTTGTGAGTTCGAGCCCCGCATCAGGCTCTGTGCTGACAGCTCAGAGCGTGGAACCTGTGTCTGATTCTGTGTCTCCCTCTCTCTCTGCCCCTCTCCCACTCATGCTCTGTCTCTCTCTGTCTCAGAAATAAACATAAAAAATTAAAACAAAACAAAACAAAACACAACTAACATCTAACAAATGTGTAAGTCTGTATCTACTGACAGAAAGACTTCATGTTGGTTTTCTCTTTAGACATAATATGAATTAGCTCGGCTAAGTGGGGGTCCTTGTGTGAACTTTGCTGGTAGAGTGGGCTGAGATGCAGAGGATATCCCGAAGCTATCTAGGAAACTGATCCAGGTTGCCCTATGGCTCTGGCTTCCAGCTTCATAGTTTTGTGGTAACATAAATTACATTAACACTACTTTAGTAAAGTACTGCTGTAGGCTCTCCCATATCGACAGGATATTTTATAATTCGAAGTTTATTGCCATCACTAGTTAGGCACTTCTAAACTAGAAACCTGTGATCCCTATTTTTCTCATTTGGGTCTTCTAATTTTATTTGCATGTACAACATCTGCTTAGCTCAGAGCAACGAACAAACTATTAAGACTTTGCTGATAATGGGAGCTTCAGGATTTTTATTTACATATGTTTCAGTCTAAAATATGGACACTTGGGACACACATACACATAAATACAAATGCGCACAAGGAAGAATTTTACTTCCAATCCATGTAGATGCTTCCTAATTATTCTTAACATCTATTGCTACCAGCAATTTGCTTTTTTTATTATTGTGTTCCTCAAATGGGATGTCAATGTCGTGAAGAGGGTCATAGAATGCGCTTCTTAGAAAGAGATCCTGAGTTGAAAGGTGACTTATAGATTTATTTGGCAGTATTTTTGAGAGATTTACCACAAAAAGAGTTTGGAAGGCATGATTGAACCCGGGGAAACTGATTGGCAATGCAGTTGCAACTGTGATTTAGCTGATCTCATACGAATGTTTGGAGCTGAGTTGACCATTCCGAGTGGCTACTCCTCCTGGGGGCAGATTGGAGGGCAGGAAGAAGGAATAGTAAATTTGGGTCAAGAAGTCCTTATGGCCAAGAGCAATTCCCAAGGATGGATGCTGTTGTGAGCCAGTAGCATCCAATGTTCCCAGCAAGTGGGACACAGCTGCATTTTACCTGACATGGCCCCAGTTTTCACTGCGGGGGGCTTTGGCTTGATTTGCATTGTTCCTTCCCATATTCCCAAAGCTTAGCACAGTGCCTAGCAGATAGCATGTGTTCAGTGAATAACTGCTAAAAGAGAATAAATTATTTATTAAAATCTCATAACTTATAGGTTATCAGATCTATAAAACCCTGACAAAATAAGCTGTGAATTGCATTCCAGACTAAGAAGGAAGAAAAACTGTCTTAGAGCTCTCCCTATCAATGTAAAACCTAGATATAAGGTTATGTTTAATATAAAACAGAGTAATTGTTGGGAAGGACTCAGTGATGATTTTTCCAGTATGTAATGGAGAAATACTTTGGTAAATATTAATATTACAGCCAAGGAACTCTCATTATTAAATGGGAAAAGAAGACAGTATATATAGGTGAGACAATTTGAAATTTTGTAAATCTCAATCAATGTCTGTGAATCTGGTAACTTTGGAAATAAATATGCCAGTTTATTCTAGCATGCTTTAAATATAAGTGTTTTAGGGAACTTCAGTTTACATAACAATTACATGCTCTATTTTAACTGGTATCTTAATTTATTATTTAGAAAATTATGATGGTCTTGATTTGATTAAATCTACTCAAAAACTGCTTGCTCATTTCTGTAGATACATGCTAAAATTGGGATGATATAGAAAAGTATATTATGGACCCAGGGCAAGCACAGAATACACATATGTGGAGCTTTAAATGTGTATCATTATACAGGAGCAAAAATATCTGGCTGGTCAGTTTCTCCTGGTAACCTTTAATGTCATAAGAGAATGGAACATCAATCAGATATTAAGGGAAAAATGTATCGGCCATGGAGTAGATAGTGAGTCAAGCTTTTCTACAACTTTGAAACCTGCAGAGAGTCCTGTACCTGTTAGAAATCAAGGTTGTGGTGCCTGGGTGGCTCAGTTGGTTAAGCCTCTCACTCTTGATTTCGGCTCAGGTCATGATCTCATGGTTCCTGAGTTTGATCCCCACATGGGGCTCTGCATTGACAGCACAGAGACTGCTTGGGATTCTGTTTGCCTCTCTCTCTGTCCCTCCCCTTCTCAGTCTCTATGTCTCTAAAGAATAAATAAATAAGCGTTTAAGAAAAGAAATCAAAGAGAATTTTCCCTATGATTTCTTCATGAAAGCACTATTTAAGATAAATTATAGGTAATAAAGAGATGTCTGGAGAAATTACAGATAGGACTGATATTAGACATTTGAAAAAAATATTTTAAAAAGTGTAGGATTAGGTCCCAAAATAGAATGTAAATGCAGATGCTGTGACAATGTAAAAATGACAGAACACAATTTGGGAGGAGAAGTAGTAAAGAAGTTAAGAGAGTAAGTTCAATGTCTCTTCTCTAATCACTGACAAGTCAAGTGATAGATTAATACCATTTCAAAGTACTTAGAAAGATAAATATTGAGGAAATGGGGTGACTGAATTTCTATCTAACAAATTGTTATATAATATTATTGTATAAAATATGATTTTTAGAGGACAGAATAAATACAGACATTCCTCTATACTACAGCACCTGCACACACGTGCACTTGGCAATGAAAACCTTAGTGGGGTTTGTATGTTAAAACTATAAAAAACAATACTATAACCTAAAATCATATGACAGAGCTAACATGAAATATATCTGCCATATGGTAACTATGAACAGAGTAAGAACACACATTAAAAGAAAGGTTTTGTGAAGTAGGACACAAAGTAAACCCCCAAACCAGGTTGTAAATCCAGAATACAGTAGAGAGACACAGATAAGACAGTGGTTGAGAAAGTTTGAAAATAAAAAGAGAAATGAAGGTATGTTAGGCAGACTCAAGCAAAAAGGGAGTGTGCAATTTACATGTGATCCCAGACATTTGAATAACTATGTACTAGGTAACATCAACATGCATAAAGCAAGCAAAAAAGGTAAACTTTGGATACAGAGAAACTCATCGTAATAGGAAACACTAATTTTCTCGGTTCACAAGAGATGACTAAGAAAATAAAATATAAACATAAAATAATCAGCACATGGATGATGGCATATAACTGTGAAAATCATAAAAATAAAAAAAAATCTCAGGTATTCATGGAATATTCACAGACATTAGCCATATATTAGTTTGCAACAAACTAATCATACTGCCAAATGAAATTCTGTGAATTAATGACAAAGCTAGAAAAAATCATCTTTCCACAAAGAAATTAATATATGGATACACTCCATATTAAATGACTACTGAATGACAGAAAAAATACAAATATAAATATCAGTATTTCAAGAAAATCAAAATAATAGTTAAAATTGCATTACTCAGAACCAATGAGAGTAAGCAAAATTAGTGCTTGGAGAAAATTTAGTCATGAAAAATTACACTAATTTAAAAAAAATTTAAACATCCCATACCAAAACCAAAAAACAAACAAACAAAAAAGACTAAAAATAACAAAAAATAAAACAAAACAAACAAACAAACAAACAAAACAAAGACAGGGGTCCCTGGGTGGCTCAGTCGGTTGAGCATCCAACTTTGGCTCAGGTCATGATCTCGCGGCTTGTGAGTTCGAGCCCGGCGTCAGGCTATGTGCTGGCAGCTCAGAGCCCGGAGCCTGCTTCGATTTCTGTGTCCTTTTTTCGCTGTGCCCTCCCCCTCTCATGCTCTGTCTCTTTCTCTCTCTCTCTCAAGAATAAATAAAACATTAAAAAAAAGACAATATGAAGGAAAGAGTTAATAAATATAACAGAAACTACTTTAAAAGAAAGAAAAATCAATAGAACTATATATAGATACAAATGTCTGCTCTTTGAATAAAAATAAAATAGAAACACCAAACCTAACCTATGTGAAAATAGTGTAAAATCAAAAAGTGCAAAATAAAAAAAAAGAGGAAAAATAAAATTCCTGATTTAATTAATTTGTTCTCTGTATCGATGGTCTGATTCTGGTTTTTTTTTGTTTGCTTATTTAGTTGTTTTGCTTTTTAGATTTCATGTGTAAGTGAAATCATATGGTATTTGTCTTCTCTGTTAGATTTGTTTCACTTAGCATAATACCCTCTAAGTTCATCCACATTTTTGCAAATGGCAAGAGGTCATATTTTTTTTTAATACTGTGTAATATTCCATATATACACACCACACTTTCTTTATCTGTTCACGTATCAATGGACACTTTGGCTGCTTCCATGTCTTGGCCATTGTATATAATACTACAATAAACATAAGAATGCATATCTTTTCAAACTAATATTTTCATTTTCTTTAGGTAAATAGCCAGTTCTGGAATCATATGGTAGTTCTAGATTTAATTTTTTGAGGAACTTCCATCCTTTTTTCCACAATGGTTGTACCAGTTTGCATTTCCAGCAATAGCGCACAAAGATTCCCTTTTCTCCGCATTCTCATGGACACTTTTCCTTTCCTGTCTTTTTGATTCTAGCCATTCTGACAGGTGTGAGGTGACATCTCATTATGGTTTTGATATACATTTCCCTGATTAGTGATGTTGAGTACCTTTTTTTTTTCAAGTTTTTATTTAAATTACAGTTAAGATATAGTGTAATGTTGGTTTCAGGTGGACAATTTAGTGTTCATTATCACCAGTGCTCATCATCACTCATCATTAAAAAAATACAAATCAAAACTGAAATGCGATATCACCTCACACTTGTCAGAATGGCTAAGATTAACAACACAGGAAACAACAGATGCTGGTGAGAATGTGGAGGAAGGGCAACCTCTTACACTGTTGGTGGGAATACAAACTGGTGCAGCCACTCTGGAAAACAGCATAGAAGTGCTTCAAAAAGTTAAAAATATAACTACCCTACAACTCAGCAATTGTGCTGTTAGGTATCTACGCAAAGGATGAAAAAATACTGATTTGAAGGGCATATGCATCCCAATGTTTATAGCAGCGCTATCGACAATAGCCAAATCATGGAAATACCCCAAATGTCCATCGACTGGAAATGAATGGATAAAGAAGATGTGATATGTATGTATCACATTATATGTTATGGACTATTAGTCATCAAAAAGAATGGAATATTGCCATTTGTGGTGACGTGGATGGAGCTAGAGTATATTATGCTAAATGCAGTAAGTCAGTCAGAGAAAGACAAATACGGCATGATTTCACTCATAGGTGGAATTTAGGGAACAAAACAGATGAACATAGGAAAAGGGTGGGGGAAAAGAGATAGAGGCAAACCATAAGAGACTCTAAACTACAGAGAATAAACAGGGTTGCTGGGGAGGAGGTGGGCATTGGATGGACTACATGGGTGATAGGTGTTATGGAGAGCCCATGTTGAGTATCTTTTCATGTGCCTATTAGCCATGCAGATGTCTTCTTTGGAAAAATGTTTATTCAGGTCTTCTGATCATTTTTTAATTGGATCCTTTGTTGTTTTTTGTTGTTTGTTTTTGTTGTTCTGTTTTTTGGTGTTGAGTTGTATAGGTCCTTTATATATTTTGGATATTAACTCCTTATCAGATATATAATTTGTAAATATTTTCTCTCATTCATATATTGTCTTTTGGTTTTGTTGATGATTTCCTTTGCTGTGCAAAATCTTTTTATTTTGCTTTAGTCCCAATAGTTTATTTATCCCAAGGTTTTTGTTTATCTTGCCTTAACAGACATGTCTACAAAAATGTTGCTACATCAGATGTCAAAGAAATTACAGTATATTTTTTTTCTAGGAGTTATATGCTTTCAAGTCTCACATGTATGTCTCACATGTACGTCTATTTTGAGTTTATTTTGTGTATGGTGTAAGAAAGTTGTCTAGTTTCATTCTTTTGCATGCAAGGGTCCAGATTTCCCAGCACCATTTATTGAAGTAACTGTCTTTTACCTATTGTATATTCTTGTCTCCCAAGTCATGGATAATTGACCATATAAGTGTAGGTTTATTTCTGACTCACTGTTCTCTTCCATGGATTATTGTCTCTGTTTGGTGATAGTACCATACTAATTTGATTATTATAGCTTTGTAGTATATATTTCAATCTGGAATTCTGATACCTCTGGCTTTGTTCTTTTTCAAAGAAGCTATTTGTGGCTTTTTGTGGTTTTATACAAATTTTAGTATTATTTGTTCTAATTCTGTGAAAAATGTTTTTGGAATTGCATTGAATCTACAAATTTCTTTGGGTATTATGGATATTATATCAATGTTAATTCTTATAATCATGAAGGTGGAGTATCTTTCTCATTTGTTTGTGTGATCTATTTCTTTCATCAATGTTCTAGAGTTTTCAGAGTAAAGTCCTTCGCATTCTTGGTTAAGTTTATCCTGTGTGTATGTGTGTGTGTGTGTGTGTGTGTGTGTGTGTGTGTGTGTGTGTGTATGTTTGCGTGTGTGTAATTGCAAATGGAATTGTTTCTTTAATTGCCCTTTCTGCTAATTTGTTATTAGTGTACAGAAATAGGACTGGTTTCTGAGCATTAATTTAAATCCTGAAAATTTACTTAATTTATTTAATACTTCTGATAGTTTTTTAGTGAAGTCTTTAGGGTTTTCTACATACACTACCATGCCATCTGTATGACAGTTTAAATTTCTTCTTACCAATATTCTACCTTTTATTTCTTTTTCTTGTCTGATAGCTATGGCTAGGACTTCCAGTACAGTGTTGAATAAAGGTCGTGCAAATGAATATTCTTGTCTTGTTCTTGATATTAGAGGAGAATCTCTCAGTTTTTCACCATTGAGTACATTAGCTGTATTTTTTCTCTTATATTTCCTTTATTATGTTTTATGTTTTCTCTAGACACCTGTCTTTGAGACTTTTTATCATGAATAAATGTTGAACTTTGTCAAATTCTTTTTCTGCATCTACTGAGATGATCATGTGATTTTTATCCTTTATTTTGTTGATGTGGTGTATGACACTGATTGATTTGTGAATATTAAAAGTGATAATTGCCAGGGGCACCTGGGTGGCTCAGTTGGTTAAGTGTCCCACTGTGGCTCAGGTCATGATTTCCCAGCTTGTGGGTTCGAGCCCCGCATCAGGCTCTGTGCTGACAGCTTGGCGCCTGCAGCCTCCTTCACATTCTGTGTCTCCCTCTCTCTCTGCCCCTCCCCCATCTTTCAAAAATAAGTAAATGTTAAAAAAAATTTAGAAAGTGATTAATTGCCAGAGGAAATGGGGATGGGAGGAATGGTCAAATAGGTAAAGGGGGGTGGGTGATACAGGCTTTTAGTTATGGAATAAAGAAGTCTTAGGAGGAAAGGTACAACATAAGGAATATAGGGAATATAGCCATTGATACTGTAATATCATTGGATGGTGAAATGATAGCTACATGGGGGGGGGGTGAGCACAGCATAATGTACAGAGATGCTGAATTACTACTGCTGAACACTTGAAACTAATGTAACATTATGTGTCAACTATACCCAAATAAAAAATTTAAGCAAAGACAAAAGTTAAAGGAATGAGAAGGCTACACTGCATGACATACATAAACTTGAAAAACTGGATAAAAATGGATAAGGTAAGGAGATTAAGAGTACTGAGTAATGTTAAAAGAAAAAAAATAGATGTTTTTAGGAAACTATATTTATCAAAATTGACTTCATGAGACATGTAAGGTCTAAAAAATATCAACATCCATAGTGGCCATGGAGAGTGTGTTAAAAATCATTAAATAGAGCAGTTTCTCTAATGCAAACAAACTATTTAAAACCTCATGAAATGAACAGTCTCCTTTCAGAGAACTGTAAAGTGGAATGGATATCAGGAAACTTTTATAGGATACACAATAAAGAACAACGAAGAAAAACATAGAAAATATCTGGTTGGCTGGGGCCACACAGTCAGCCTTGTCTGGGGTGATGAGACCCAGATTCAGCCTGTCTTTGGGGATCGTCCGACTAAGAATACTGTGTTTCTGGTAAAGCAGAATGTTCACAGGGATACAAAAGTTGTATAAGTCTTGTTTGTCTGATGTGACACCACATGCAGGGGTGACTCCATCTTGGGCCTAGAAATTAATTCCAACAGGTGTTATTAAAGATCTACTTTTAAGCAAAAATACCACAGCCAAGTCTTTCACAAGAAAATTCAATCACACATTTAAACAGAAGATGATTCCCATGTTATTTAAGCTATTTCAGAAAATAGAAAAAGGAAAGAAAACCTCCAAACTCTATGTATGGGGCAAGTATAACATTGATTCCAAATTTAGCATACAAAAATTAGAAGAATTTTCGCTTATCACTATTAATAAAAATCATAAACAAAGTACTAGGACAATCCCATAGAATATGAAAATAAAAACACATGACTAAGTGGAGTTTATTCCAGAAATACTAGTGTATATCAACACTAGGAAAGCTTTTAATAAAACAATAAAATGGCAAGGAACAAAAGGCAATAATCATTGTTTGTGAAAAAAATCAGTCTTTAAATAGGAATAGATGGATATCTGTTAACGTGACAAAAATATCTCTTTCTCAAACACAAAATCTAGAACACGCTTAATGGAGAAAAAACTTGATCATATCCCACTAAAGCCAGGAACAAGAAGTGGCCACACAGACCACTAGTATTAAACATTGATGGCATATGTATTAGACAGGGGAAAAAGTGCATAAAAATTGAGAAGAAAGAGGTAAAACTATCTGTTTGCAAACAATATAATTGAATGATAAGATAATTTGAGAAGCAGGATATAAGATTACTATATAGAAACAAATAGAACCTATTTATTAAAAGCTAGTAGGAAGATATAAAGAAATCCATTTATAATAGCAATAAATAATTTTACAACAAAGTATCTGGCAATAAACTTAATATGTAAGACTTGTCTTTTACAAATACTGTACTGAAGAGAAAATAACAAGAAAAAACATAAAAGAGGGGCGCCTGGGTGGCTCAGTCGGCTAAGCGTCTGACTTTGGCTCAGGTCATGAGTTCAAGCCCCACGACAGGCTCTGTACTGACAGTTCAGAGACTGGAACCTGCTTCAGATTCTGTGTCTCCCTCTCTCTCTCTGCTCCACCGCTCTCACTTTGTCCCTCTCTTTCAAAAATAAATAAATATTTAAAAAAAAAGAACTTGAGGGGCACCTTGGTGGTTCAGGCCACTGAGCATCCAACTCTTGATTTCGGCTCTGATCCTAATCCCTGGGTCATGGGATTGAGGCCCACGTTGGAATCTAGGCTGAGTGCAGAGCCTGCTTAAGATTCTCTCTCCCTCTCGTGCTCATGCTTACTCGTGCTCCCTCTCTCTCTCGCTCTCTCTCAGAAAAAAAGAAAAAGAAAAAAAGAACTTGAATAAATGGAAAGACATTCTTGTTTTAAAAGACTCAGAATCATAAAAATGTCAATGTACTTTGTAACTATAATGGGATCTAAGTAAAAACACTATCTTTGTTATTTGGAGAAACCAGTTCTGAAAGTCAAATAGAAAAATTACAAGACTGGAATTCTGGTTTCTGCTTCAGTATGTAAGCAACTTGGAACTTGTTATGGCTGTTCTTATAAAAAGGAAAAAAAAAAACCTGTCCAAAATGAAAATCGAAGGCTTGCTACTCAGAAATCTGAACAGCCTGGTGAATCCAGAGTGTCACGGCTGAGATCTGCATACCTGGAGCAGAAGCCTCCAGGGCGATAAATTGGTAGGAAAACTCAAAAAGTCATTTTGATAAATTTCTAGAAGTTGAAAATGGACCAGTGTGAGAGTGAGAAATTTCTCATGGCTACTGTCTTAGGAGGACCCCTACACTTTCAAAACCTTTTCTTTCTGAAATCCAACCAGGTTCTCATAGGGACAATCTGAAAAACATCCTCTCAGATGTTTCCCTCTTGCTAGTAGGGATGTGGGAAGAGGAAAACTTCCGGCATATCCAGAATCTTCTCCATAACGAAAGCATGCAACCCTGGAGAACATACTTCATCAGGGCTCTCTCCAAGAGCCATGGACAAAGGGCATTCCTGTCCTTTGTCCCTCTTAATCTCCCGTCTCCCAAAGGAGAAGAGGAGATGTTTTATAAGCAAAACACTTGTGGACATAGTAGGTCAGAGACCCAGGTCTGTCAAGGTTGGGATTAATCATAAGATGCTAGATAGAATGCTTCCATCATATCTTATCTTCCATCTTATCTTCCATCATATCTTACCACTATGCCATCTAGTCTCCAGTATAGTAGTAGACTACACCTGACTGAGTGGCTTAAATAAAAGAAAAATGTTTTCTCACAGTTCTGGAGGCTGGGTTTTCCAAGATGCAGTTGCTGGCCAATTTGGTTTTTGGTAACTCTTCCTGGCTTTAGATGGCTGCCTTCTTGCTGTGTACTCACATGACAGAAAGAGGGTGAGCTCTCTCATGTCTTTTCTTTTAAAGACAGTAGTCTTATTAGATTAGGGATCCGTCCTTATGACCTCACTTAGCCTTAATTACTTCCTTACTCTAAACAAGGTCTCATTAGGTCAGTGAGCATATGAATCTAGGGGGACGCAATCCAGTCTACAGCAGTACAGAAGTTCAAAGGCAAGAGGGGAGACGACGCAAAGGCGGTGGAGGAATCTAAATCTTCTGATATCTATAACTATAGCAAATGTCAAACAAAGCCCAACTTCTGGCCAGATTTACATAAATCCTTACACTAGAAGATTATGTACATCAACTTCTAGGACCTGATACAATATATTCAGCTAAAAACATTACAAGATAAGAAAAGTACAGAACAATATTCCTTCTGAATATTGATTCAGAGTTCCTCAACAACATATTGGCAAATTAGATTCAACAACGTAGAACAAGAATTATAGACCATTGCCAGCTATTCCACATATTCAAGACTGGTTCAACATTTAAAAATCAATTAATGTAATGCATCAAGAAAATTCATATGATTATATCAGAATTGCCAAAAGCATTTGAAAAATCCAAATATTTTCATGATTAAAAACTCTCAGCAAATTAGGAATGAGGGGACTTTCCAGACCCTAATAATAAACATTTATTAAAATTAGTAGCCCACTTTGTATTTATTTAATGGCTAGAGACTGAGCACTTTTCCCTTAAGATTAAGAATAAGGATGTCCTTTCTCACCATTTCTATTTTACACTGTACTAGAAGTCTAGATAATGCAAAAAGACAGGGAAACAATGCATGTTGAAAAGAAAAAACAAGCTCTATTTTTTTCAAGATGAAATCATTATCTATGTAAGAAAGTTCAAAGAATCAAAAAAAATTCCTGGAACTGAATGACTGTAGAGAGATAGTACACCAACAGTGAACAACTGGCATCTAAAGAATAAATAGGACCTAAAGAATTAAATATTTAGATATAAATCTAATACACACACACACACACACACACACACACACACACACACACATATATATATATGCTCTATAAATGGAAAACTACAAAACATTGATGAAAAATTTTTAAATGATTTAAATAGAGACATAATCAGTGTTTATGGATTGTAATGTTCAATAATTGTTAAGATGTGGATTCTTCTCAACCCAATGTGATATATAGATTCCACAAAATCCCAATTAAAATCCAACAAGCTATTCTGTGGGACAAACACATTCTAAAGTGTATTTGGACATCAAAAATCAAGAATATCCTATCAACTACTGAAGAAAAAAACAAAGTTTAAGGACTTACACTAGCAGATTGCAAATATTTTTTTTAAGTTTATTTATTTTCGAGACATACAGAGACAACATGAGCAGGGGAGGGGCAGAGAGTGAGGGAGAGAGAATTCCAAGCAGGCTCAGCACTGTCAGCACAGAGCCCCATGCAGGCTAGAACTCAAGAAACCATAAGATCATGACCTGAGCAGAAACCAAGAATTTGAGGCTTAACCGACTGAGCCACCCAGATGCCCTGCATATTTCAAATCTTATTATAAAACCACTGTAACAAGATATAATAGTGCTGGTGAAAGAAAAGCTATATAGATCAACATGACAGAATGGACAGCCCAGAAATAGACGCAAAAATAGTCAATTGATATTTAACAAAGGAGTAAGGGCAATTCAATAGGAAAATGGTATCAAATATGCTTAGAACAATTGAACATCCAAATGCAAAAATAAATAAATCTATAAAATTAACCATATACTATATATATTAATCTGATATAAAGAATTAATATATAATTAATTATATTATATTAATATATTATTATATAATTAATATATATTAATTATCATATAATTGATATATAATTAATTAATTATATTACTATAGTATTAATTACATAATTAATATAATTAATTATACTAATTCTTTATATCTTTCATAATAATTAACTCACAATGGACCATTGACATAACTAAAATCAAACTGTAGAACTTCTAGAAAAAAAATAATGAGGAGAAATTGTACATGACCTTTTCTTTGGTAATGGTATTTGGTATTAAATGCATCAATAGGACTATCCATGAAGGAAAAACAATGGTAAGTTGAACTTAATTAAAAGTTAAATATCTGCATTATAAGTCATTGGTAAGAGAATGAAAAGACATGCTGCAGGTTCTGAGGAAATATATAGCTCATAAGGAAATTGTACCTAAAATATATAAATAATCCTAAAATCTCAGCAATATAAAAATGAACCACCCAATTAAAAACTGGGCCTAAAATCTGAATGGATACTCTATCAAAGTAGATATGCTAATGGCAAATAAACTTATAAAAATGCTCAATATCAATTGTTGTTTAGGATTTGCAAATTGAAACAAGATACAATGGCATACCTATTAAGATAACTAAAATACTAAATAAATGAATAAATAAATAAATAACAATATCAATTGTTGGAAATGAGATGAAATAACAAGAACTCTCATTCTATTTTGGTATGAAATCAAAATTGTACACCCATGTTGGAAGACAATCTAGCAATTTCTTATAAAACTAAATACAGTCTCACTATATGATTCAGCAGTTATGCTCATTTGATGTACCCAACTGATTTGAAAACATATCTCCAACAAAAATCTATACATGAATGTTTATAACAGCTTTATTTATTATGACCAAAAAATTGGAAAGAACCACAATGTCTTTCAATAGGTGAATGGATAAACTAACTGTGAAACATCCATATAATAGAACATTATTCAGCAATAAAAAGAAATGGGCTATCAAGCCATAAAAGGATATAGATGGATTTTAAATGCATATTACTGAGTGAAAGAAGTCAGTCTGAGAAAGGTATATACTGTATGATCCCAATTATATGATCTCCTGGAAAAAGCAAGAATGTATAGGGTTTGATGGGTTGGAAGGGAAGTTTGAATAAGTGAAGTAGGGGAATATTTGAGGAGTGAAACTATTCTGTGTGATACTATATGGTGAATACAAAATATTAAGAATTTTTCAAAATCCAGGAAACTTTACGGAACAGTGTACATGTTAAGGTGTACAAATTAAAACAAATGTATTTAAAAATTAGAGGGATTTTATTGATTAAACACAGAATGCAACAAAAGATTCTAAATGTACTGCAAATGAGTGAAAGGACTTCGCTGAAAAGGATGAGGGAATAACATGCTAAATTGGAAAGTGGAATCTGTAAGTCTCATGGCAAAAGGGACTGGCCATAGCAGCAAAGTCTAGTCGATACGACACATTTGTTTTATACAAGAGAGCGTGACTCCCCACTCCTTAAATTTGGGCTTCCCATGGTGTTTTCTTCCAAAAATTATAGTATAAAGTGAATAACTTTACAGGAGAGAAACCTAAAAAATACTACCTGAAGCCAGGTGATCAAGGTTAACATCAACAGTGGTTAATTATGCTAATAGTATGTACTCGATATAATATGATGAAGAGAATTCTACTTTATCTCTTTGTTCTCCCTCCACAAAACATATTACCCCAGTCTAATAATCAGACAAACATTAGACTAATCCTGACTGAGGGATATAGATACTAAAATAGCCTCAAAACAGTCAAGGCCATCAAAAACAAGAAAAGCATAAAAACCACTCACCACCAAGAGGAAATTAGGGAGACATGACTAATAATTATAATATGATATCCTAAATGGGGTCCTGGAAAAGAAAAATAGGGGAAACTGAGGAAATCTAAATAAAGTATAGACTTTAGTAATAATAATAAGGGATCACTATAGGTTCATTAATTGTGAGAAATGTTTCACAGTAATGTGAGGATGTGAATAACAGTAGAAATTGGTTATAGGCCATATGCGAACTTTCTTTACCTACTTGCCAATGATTTCATAAATCTCAAGCTCCATTAAGATTAAAAAAAAGATTATCAAATTAAAAAATAAATAACTGAATTTCCAGGCAATTTGATGATGCCCTGTGCCCAATATGATATTAAAATATATGAAAAAATTTTCATTATTAAAATAATTTTTGTTTTCTGTGTTAGTAGAACAATTAAACAAAGCAAGAAAGCCTAAAATTGATAATATCGAACAATATAGAATATTAAAAAGGAGAACTCAGAAATCATTGATGAAAGGCAGAACACAGGAACATTTAAAGTTGCCTGGCAGCCATGTGGGAAAAAAAAAAAAGGAAGTTAGATTCGTGTTGTACAATGTGCAGTGTAAGTTCCCAAATGGATCAAATATTTAAACGTATAAATGAAATCATACAAATATCAGGAAAAACATGAAAATTAATTTATATATATATATATATATATATATATATATATATATATATATATAGTCTTTCTAGTTCTCAAAACTTGGTCATAAAAGGGACGCCTGGGTGGCTCAGTCGGTTAAGTGTCCGACTTCAGCTCATGTCGTGATCTCCTGGTCTATGGGTTTGAGCCCCGTGTCCGGCTCCGTGCTGACAGCTCAGAGCCTGAAGCCTGCTTTGGATTCTGTGTCTCCCTCTCTCTCTGTCCCCCCCCACTCCTCTCTTAAAAGTAAATAAACATTTAGAAAAATTAAAAATAAAACTTGATCATGAAAGATACGGTTAATAATTTTTTTCTACATAAAGTAAAAAATCTAATACTTGGCAAATAAAGCTAATGTATACATAATCAAAAAAATGAGAAGGGGTAATAATATTTGCAATTTGTTAAAAACTCCCTAATACATAAGAAGTATTTATAAATTATTAAGAAAAATACTACGTACTAAATAGAAAAAATGGGAAAAAGTATAGCGTTCACAGAATAGTGAACTCAAAAGACTTTTAACCATATTTAAATATCATCAGGTTCTTTCATTATAAAAAGAGCACTAAGAACATTTTCGACATCAGACTGGCAAAGTCCAAGAATTAAAAATCAATTTTGTTAGTGAAATTATGAGGAAATAAGCATCCTTATGTATTACTGTGGGGAAGATTAATGTATACAGTCCCCATGCAGTGCAGCTTATCAGTATCATATTTACAAATGCATATACTCTATTGACCAAGCAAACCACTTATGGGAGTTTGTGATACAGATTTATTCACCCAGATAGGAATGTAAATGTTTTTACAGGGGAATTATCATAACCTTGTTTGTAAGAGCAAAAAATTTTTGAAAAAAATATCCCTTAATAGCAATTCAGTTAAATAAATCTATGTAATGGAATATTAGGCTATTATAAAGAATGAGAAGTTATATCTATAATAATATGAAATAAGTACAATTATCTTGATTGATAAGTGAGAAAGTACAAAATAAGAATTTCGCCATGTTGAGGAGTTTATAGTCAAATATCCTTATATAGGCTTAAATAAACTGTAAGATGTAAATAAGAAATGAGTATTCACCTAAGGGAAGAATTGATGGGAATAAATAGGAACTGAAATATAAATGTGCATGCCTATGTGTGTGTGTGTGTGCACATTTAGATATATAGATAATTTTTTTAATGTAAATGTGTATCTGTTTTTAAAGTTATTTGACATATTTTGGTATTTTTACCAATTATATCAAAAAGACTGAAATAGTTGTGTATTTAAGCACAATCTACGTCTTGTCAATATCAAAAGAAAACATGAGTTAATATTTAAATCACAAATATTAACAGTGTAATAAAGCAAAACAATTTATAAAATTTCCCAGAGGATTTCACCTTAGAACTACAGTTAAGGTCAAGTTGTTTTTCTTGATGGAAAACATATCACAAGATAGCCTTTCTGATCTCCTCCTAAATAAATAAATGTCTTACATTTTCATTTGCAATGTTATTTTTCATTAATTTAGGATGAATCTTTACTCTTTCTGCTCCAATGAAAATATTTGCTAGTACTAAATGAATGATGCTTTATGATTGAAGAAAATTTCCACAGGATACAAACTGAGTTTAGTGACCTTTCATAAAATATATATATATATATATATATATATATATATATATATTTGTGTGTGTGTGTGTGTGTGTGTGTATGTATATTGGATTTAAATTCAAATTTCTAAATTTAAGTTTTTACTTAAAACTTGTCAAATGTCTTAATTATATGACTGCAGCAAGTCACTTTGATTTCAACTTCTCTCAATAGGTTGTGGCAAAGATCAGATGACATTATGTGTGGACAAGCACTTTGTAAATTTTAAGGCACCAGATAACTGTAAATTATTATTCTGACAGTCATTTGCTAGATTGAATGCTAGGATTCTCAAAACAATGAATGGTCTTTCTTTTAAAAAGTCACCTTTTGTTTATTAGGACAGGAATTAATAACAACTTTAGCCTTGATGTTAGTTGTCATCACTAGATGTCACTGACACATCTGAGGAATAGTCACATAAAAAAATGACAAAATGTGTGGGAGGAATAATAAGCATTGAGGGCAGGACCATGGAAAAAGGCAATAAAAACCAAAAATGAAGAGAGAAGGGAAAAAGGCGTATGGTGACAAGAATCTATACTTTCAGTGCTTCAGAGTTGCCCCAATAGATTTCCAAGTGAGGATGTTATTTTTTAAAGTCACTTAAATATTTGTTTATTGTAGTTATATAGATCTTCATAGTAACTTTCCAAAGTTTGGAAGAAAAATGCGAAAATTAATGAACTTTAAAGCTTCTTCCGAGATACACGCAATGCTATTAGTAATAACAGCAATAGTTGCTGGTTGTATCCTAATGAGTTGATTTAGCTGCTTTTTCTGGTAACGCTATCTTCCAAGATTACAAAATGATAGTTGAAGCTCGCATGATACTTGTACCTTACTATTTAATGGTTTCTTTTGTGCGTAATATATTGATCTGACTCTATGGTTGCTGGTGTATCATTTCTACTTCCTTACTTCTTTATGTGCTAGATAGATGTTTTTTCTAAATTTAAGATTCAGTTTCTTTGAATTTGTCCCAGTCTCTGAATTGTGGGCTGTCTTCTTAGGGATTAGTTATTTCAGAACATGAATAAAGGCATTGTAACTGTAGGAGTTTTTCTCAGGGTAGATAAGACCTTTACAGGTTTGGGAATTACAATGATAAATTCTTAGTATACATGATGTTATCACATTCCAGAAGAAAGAGAACAAGAGTTGATAAATCATTACTTCCCTCAGCTGATTCACAACATTTTCACTAGTTTGGATTTATTCCAAATTGATCTTTGCATACTTTTCATCAACTCAAGTAGACAAGTTCATGGTAAATAGAGAGAAGCAAGAGATCCTGAAGATGAAAGGGTTTCTGCATGTCTGGCCTAACCTTGGGCAATGTCACTCTTAACAACAACAGATGGTGTTACTCCCTCTGAAGTCCTCTTTGTTGATGTTATAAATGACTAAAAATTGGGATTTTTAGCTAAAGTGCTGACAAAGACTATACTAGATCATCTCACAAGATGGCATTAACTTGCATTGCTGGCAATTGTAAAGGCAGGGTATTCTCGCTGCCTCCTAATTCCACGGCATCTCCTATAATCCCGTATCCCAGAACATTTCAAACACACATGGGAAGAAAACATAGAAGTTAGCATATAGTAAACGGTAAGAGCTTACCATATCAGCAAGAGCCACTGTTTTCTTTTTTTCCTGTATACAGTAAAACATGCAATCTTCTTTATATTTCAAAAACACAAAAATCAAGAAGGAAGAATTTTAAACTAAAGAGTCAGAAAGAAAAAAGTCAACTGGCCCAGAAAAACTCTCTAGAAGCTTGGGCAGGCAGTTTTCAGCTGGGAGTTAATTAGCATCGAAAGAGGACAGCTGGGAACTGAGTGAGCAGAGCCTGGATAGGCCTCTTTCTCAGGCAGTGGTCACGTTTAGGAAGGTCCTTCAGTGATTGGGGCCCACTGACAGTTGTCAGATGTCAGTCATAGTGGATGCCTTACTGATACTTATCAGTACTCAGAGAGAGTTTATAGGCTATAATGATATAAATATGGTTTATACACACACACGTATATGTGTGTATATATATAACTCTAATTTCCATATCCCTAGGTAATTTTTTTTTCAACTCTATATCCCTGTTTATACTACATGGGTCGTTCTAGTACTGACAGTAGTGATTGTCAGTCTTTCCCATGATAAAACTAGCACTTGAGTTTGGCAAACTCTTCAATATGAGTTATCTGATCCACTGAGGATTTAATGATTAACTACTTCCTTTAAAATCCCAATGAATTTGATTCAGAAACTGATTATATATATATATATATATATATATATATATATATTCCTATATAACATATATATATATGTTCCTATATAACATATATATATATATGTTCCTATATAACATATATATATGTTCCTATATAACATATATATATATGTTCCTATATAACATATATATATGTTCCTATATAACATATATATATGTTCCTATATAACATATATATATATATGCCGCATTATGTGAGAGACATCATGCTTAAAGCTTTGTAAAATTTTATTCATTTACATAATAGTTCTGAATTTAAGTGTTTGCATTAGTATTTTATGCGTACAGGAAACAAGGTTCAGAGAAGAAAAATAACTTATCCAAGTCACATAACATGTAAGTAATAAAGTGAATTTGAATCCACCTTATTGTTAACTTTCCATCTGAGCAAGCAAATAATTTGTCCAAGGTTAAGCAGTAAGCATTAAAATGAAGTTTCAAATACAGGATTTCAGATTCTGTATCACTTGCATTTTCCATAGCACTGCACTTTAGACTTTTTCCAGAAGTTCCTCAGCATTTTTTATGAGGAGAAACTATTTTTCAATTTCTAAAGCCTTGAAGTTCTGAGTGAGGTATACTTCTTGCCAATATGGATATTTGTGATGAGTCTCAGAAATGGGAATTTGGCAACATTAATCAGCTTGAAGGTCTACCCAATATAACGTTTGGATCTCCTTTTAAGATTTCTATTGTTTGGTTAAGAATTTTTGTCATATGTATTCTCATGTACATTAAAATGACTTACATATATATATATATATATATATATATATATATATATATATAGTGTATCTATCTATCATCTATCTGTCTGTCATCTCTCTATCTTTTTACCTCTAATCAATTTAAATCTATTGGGTTGACATAGGATAAAAATGTAATTACAATCACATTTCTTCTATTCTTATTAAAGTAAATGTTACAAAGAAGTATTTATATATTATCTGCTATAGCACATGGTTCTTTTCCCCAAAACTAAAGCTCAAATTGGTCATATAAAATATTTTGTAGCTCGTCTGTAAAAGTGAGATGCAGATTGAAATTTCTAAGCTTGCAAGTCAAGCTGTATTTTGCTGGGGGAAAAAAAAAGTTTTAAGAAAGATTGGAGGATATCAGAAGATCTCAACCATAGGAGATAAGCAGCAGTTATGATTTGTAAAGGAAAGTAAAAATAATCAAAATCAAAGTGACAGTAGAATGGACAAAGTGTTATCAAGAGATGGAATTTAAGTGTTATCATGAAAATTCCATGAAGATACTGCTCCAGTGTGCAGCTACGACAAAGGATCAAGTAAAGGAAGCTTAAGATATGGGGGAAGAAATACCTACCTACAACAGCATATAGATTTGGAATTCAGAAAGAATATAGTTGAAAAAAAGACCTGCATGGTGATTAAAAAATCACTTACATAAGCACAAAATGGCTGTAAGAGACATAAAAATAAGCTCACATAAGAATTTTGAGAAAAGCACCAATGAATAATGACCTCAATCAGAGCTTACACATCTAACATCACCAGAAGTCAAACGAACATTGGACGTTTAGGTTGCATGAGTCAAGAAATCATTTCTGTGGCTGGCAACTTAAGGAGTCATGCCTAAGATGGCAGTTCAGAAAATAAAAGAAAACAATCCTTATACTTAAAACCTGTTTGAACCACTGATCTAAATAGAAGACATAAAAACTTACATTCGTGTATTTGCAGTAATGATGGAAAAGAAAAGATGGTAACTTGGAGTTCACAAGAGGGGAATCCAAGATCTTTTCTAACAAGTGATTTTATAGTGTGATTACATCTGGAATATAAAGTGCAAGATTATTTGGCATGAGGAAGGATTAGTAGCCCAAGAAGAAGACACTGTATCCTTATGTAAAGCCCGGAAGAGTCCCAATATAGAATTCAGTGCATAGTTTATATCAATGCCTGAAGAAAATGCAAGATAATTATTTATGCCGATAATCAAATAAAATGTAAAGAGATAAACTGTAAGAAAACATATGAATTAGGTAGTGATGAAGCCATTTCCAGTGACCTTTCCCATGATAATATCTCCCTCCTCTGAATTCCTATACCAGTTATCATCTCTATCAGTGTTTACTGTTACTGATCACGGCACAGTGCTGTCTCTCATAGTATGCCATACTTTCATTCTTTCTTATTCGATTGCAATCTTTATAAGAGTAGTATAAAAAAGGAAACTTTTGGAGGTGACAAAAACTCATAATTTTGATATCAGTGATGGTTTCATGGCTGTATGCGTATGTCAAATTAATCGAATGGTATAGTTTCAGTATGTGCAGTTTGTGGAACTTCAGTTATTCATGAAAATATTTTTTAAATGCACACTTGACCTTAATACCAGGATAAGAACCAGGGGAGAGGGAAATAATGGAGACTGGAACTGAGCTAGAGAAAAATTACAGCTTTAGAGGTCACTTTTTTGAAAAAGGATGATCAATAAATAGTCCCCAACACAAAGTACAATATATTGTGGGTTCCAGAATGAACATGAGGTTCATGGTGACAGAAGTCTATAGGCAGTAGTGACTTTTGTGGTCCGGTAAATCGAAGCTTCCTGTTTCAGAAATCTCTCCCGGAGTTGATTCATGGACTGGTGTATGGTAAAGATAAGGGGTCTTGTCTCAATCCTTCAAGCTTTCTGATATTTACAGGGAAAGCAGAAGAAAATGGTAAAACAAAGAAGATTGAAAAGAAGTAGCTCATGAAGTAAGAGAAAAACCAGAGTGTAGAGTTTGGGAAATCAGGTGGAAAATTAGCGTGTATTTTATGAAGCAGAAAGTGGATACTGACACTGGTGACAGATAGACTAAAACCAAGGCAGGGTTGGAACTCATCCCTGCCATACTGAATATAACAGTAACATTGATTCTAAATCCTACCTGCTGGTGAGGATAAGATTTGATAATCCACTGCCAGTCTTTATTGTGGTTGGCTCAATAATTGGATGGAAGTTGCACCAAAAACCTTTGAGCAAGGAAGGAGTGGGGCAGGGAAAGGCTAGGAAGCAGAACCATTTCTTCTATGCCCTGAAACTCCTGATGTAATGTTACTGGCACGGCAGTCACCTGATACATATTTGTTGATTGATTACTGCATCAATAGAATCAAGGAATTTGCATATGATAATAGGGCTGAATATTTCATATGACTCATCTGGAAAAATGAAGGGTAAACTGTGTGATTAAAGTCTATGAAATTTTGAAGGATCTGAATTGAGTGAATGCAAATGTCCTCATTAAATGCTTGATTATTAGTATGTTGAGGAACTCTTTAAACTTGAAAGACCATTGTGAATAAATGAAGGTAATAAGACTAATGATAAAAAGGTTAATACACTTTTGGATGGAAGGTGCCAAGGTAGGCTGGACACATAGGTAGGCTTGAGGAGAGTTGAGATACGTTGATGAATGATAAATCCAGAGTGGAATTGAAGACGATCTAATTCCATACACATTTGGACACAGTCCTATAGCCATTTGAATCCGACATTATGAAACAAAAAAACATCCTCCTATACATTCCTCCTCACTTCCTCTCTTAAGAACCTAATGATGTTCTGAATTGACACAGGTGCTGTCAGTTCTCACCTATTTTCAGTCAAGTACAACTATTTAGATGGAGAGCACAACTATTCAAGGACCTTGTAGCAAAGAACGCTTCTCCTCTGTTTGGGAAGATTGAGGTTAGAAACAAGGGCCCGGCTTTGGAGTGTACTTAGCCCCAGATCAACTGAACCGAACTGCAGATGAATAAGGAGACATTACAGCCAAATAGCTTTTACCCACAGATGGAAGAATATAGATTTTCCTCCTGGTTGAATGATTTGAATTCCATTGGTAAAAGCATCTCTGATGAAGAGAGGAGGGAGATTATTTCTACTTCTGATCTAAATCTGTGTCCAACTTCTACCACCAAAATGCATCTCCTCCCAATAAAATTCAGTTCATTTGGAAATAGTTTTGCATTAAAAATACCTAACCACTTGTTGAACATAGTATTTTACTGAGCTGACCATTTTCTTTGAACAGAATGATTCAACTATATGTTAAATAGTTACCAAGATATAGCATAAAATAGTATTTCATATGTTTTTTAGTGTTTTATTAAAAATAAGTTCTATATCTTTACTTTATAAATTGCTAAAGAACAGGAGAATTCAGTTTCCAAATATCTTCAGTAGGGGTTTATATATACATTTTATTTAGATAATTTAACACACAACTGTTTTGTGATATTTAATAGCTGCATAGATATAAACCATGTCTATGTTAACAACTACTCTTGCTAAAAAGCATTTTGTGCCAAAATTGTTTCATTCAAACCCACTTTTAGAGCCCAGGTACGTTTATAAAAAATACGATTAAAATACAAAAAACTTCAGTTGGCTTTACAATTCTTAAAAAAAAAGTTGGGACTATAATTCTGAGCCAATAAGTGTGAATAACTTCTATTCTCTAGAGTTATCCACAGTAATAGATTCAGTCAAAGACGGTTAATTGCTAGTATTTTATTTGACCTGACAGTATAGCCAATGTTTTTTGCTATCCAGTGTCAATGTGCCAGCACCCCCTGGTGGGCATTGTTAAAAATAAAATTTAGTTCCACTGATAAGAAAGGTTAAAGGTGTTCCCTGGTATTAGGTTTGTTGTATTGCGATGCATTTGCACAACCTGGATAGCTTTGCATGTCTGAGTGAATATTGTCAAAAGACTATTATGTGACTACAAAAACCTGAGTTAGGATGCCACCAGCTATCATTGCCCTGAAATATCTTTGTATTTAAAAAGTTTACAAGTGCATTTTTGTATTTATGTGTGTGTGTGTGTGTGTGTGTGTGTGTGTGTGTGTGTGTGTATAAAGGAATGTCAGCTATTCATTATTTGTGTTGTTCGACTAACACTGCTTACTTAGAAATGTGCTGTGTATACCTGCAGTTAACAACCAGGGCTTTGACTCTTTCCTGGGGTTATTGTAGTAGAGAAAAAAAAACAACAAAAAAACGTGATTTCTGCATGAGATTGATTTTATTTGACCTCTAATTCTCTCAATTATTAGCATTGTGATTTAGAGAAAATTACTTACCATTTTTATTTATTTTTCTTTTATTTTAAAGAAAGAGAGTGCAAGCAGACTGGAGGGACAGAGGGAGAGGGAAAGAATCCTAAGCAGGCTCCATGCCTGCTTCAGTTAAGTACAGAACCTGATGTGGGGCTTGATCCCACGACCCTGGGATCATAACCTGAGCCAAATCAAGAGTTGGAAGCTCAACCGACTGAGCCACCCAGGTACCCCACTAACTCTTTTGAACCTAATTTTCTTCATCTATAAAACAAGGGTAAAAATACACATCGACTGCTGCAAAGTAGAAATGGTCAAGCCTCTCCTGAATATTTTGGGCAGCTTTTTCCTGGAGTTTTGCAGCATCTGTACTTAACAATACACATCTTTTAAATGCATAAACACGTATGTGTTTTTATTACTAAACATCAACAATGATGTAAAAAAACTAAGGAATTCTAAGCATCAAAATGCATTATAAATGATGCTTTATGCTAAAATAAATACAAAGTAAACAGCTGGATATTTATCTTGATAGAAATATATTATACATTTTTTGGGGTTATCCAAAGGTAACTGATATAAGTTAATTATTGAGGGTTTTACAATAAATGTGTATCGATTGATAGAATGTTCAGGAGCTCTAAAAATAGCCAAATCAAGAGCTAGAGCTTATTTGTGAAATGACATTAAGCTTGGCAGGGCTTATATAAATGCTTTTCTGTGAAATTATTTATAGATGTGAAAGAAAATCCCTTTAAAATTCATTCCCGAAATATTAGACTATCTCTATATGTGTAACTAGTTCTGCAAATCCTGTCTGAATTAACAGATGATTTAAAACGTTACAGTAAAATGTAAAGTAAAATTATACAGAAGCATTTAAGAATACTGGGCAAGTTTCCTGATAGCAAGGTTTTGAGAAGGATTGTTGAATGCCCCAGAAAGTTAGAACAGAAAGATTGTGAGGCACAAAATATGCAAAGAATGCCAAACACAAAAAGTACACATGGAAAGTAAGCTCCATTTTTTTGCAGTTATGCTCTGTGCTAGCTGGAAGCTATCTGGAACCGTGTTTTGGTGAATGCACTTTAGAATTTCTTGGTTTCATGCTTTTGAAACAATCTGGTTTCTGGTTCGTTGAACAAAGTAGATCTTCTCTGACCACAATGGTCTGTGGTAAAGGTTTTCTCCAGTGGATTCCAATGCTCATTCCCATTGGCTATGTTCTTAATTTACTGTATGTGACATGGTGTATTTACATAGAAACTTCCTCTGGGCATAGACATTTTTTTTTTCTTTTAATGTCACATGTTATAGATAAGCAGGTCAGGTTTTCCAATAAATTTGCAATTGTTCTAAGGTAGAGTTTCCCAAATATGTATGGCCATAAAACCACTTGGAATGGTGTGAATAAATAGAGATTTTTTTAATTTACCCCAGAAAACTGAGTCATAATTTTCCTTTGAAAGTGCTTGGAAATCTATATTTACAGGAAACAACCAAACTTATTCTTATGTTACTTGAACATTAAGTCTCTTCTGGGGCAGCTGGGTGGCTCAGTTGGTTGAGTGTCTGACTTTGGCTTAGGTCATGATCTCGTGGTCTGTGGGTTGGAGCCCCGCATTAGGCTCTGTGCTGACAGGTCAGAGCCTGGGGCTTGCTTCAGATTCTGTCTCCATCTCTCTCTGCCCCTCCCCCACTAGTGCTCTGTCTCTCTTTCTCTCAAAAATGAATACACGTTAAAAAATTAAAACAAACAAAAAAAAAACATTAGGTCTCTTCAATTCATTTGGTTCACAACAAATTTACATAAAGGGAATGTAAGCAAAGGGAACATATAAAGCAATGTAAACATATAAAAAGATACTAGAAGTTATTTAACAAATAGTGAAATTATACTGGTCATCTCTTTCCTATAACTTTAAATATCATTGTTCATTCTTTAGGGTAATGAAACAGACTTTTTTTTGCCCCCAATTTGATGTAGGTTTTATGTAGGAAATGACAAACATAATAATTCACCTTTCTTTCTTTTATCTTATTTTATTTTTGGCTGAGAGAAAATTTCCTAGTAGAGTGAGAAATCACTAAGATGTTTGCAGTTTTGAATTTGTTAAATTTAGGTAAATGGGTATCCTGAGTCCATAAAAATAGATAGATAGATAGATAGATAGATAGATAGATAGATAGATAGATAAAGGTAGATAGAGAAAAGGTCTGTTAGCAAATGTATGAGTTTACAATTGGTATGTCACAAATTGCCATAAATTTAGTGCCTTAAAATGAAAAAAAAAACATTATCTTACAGATTTGTTGGGTCAGAATTCCGTCAGATTTTAACTGGCTCCTCTACTGAGTGTCTTATAGACTTGAAGTCAAGGGGTCAGCCAACTGAGCACCCATGTGGAGTCCTGACTAAGGTAAGATGTATTTTTAAGCTCCCTCTGGTTTTTGACAGGATTTGCTTCCCTATGGTAATAGATGATGGTCCCTACTATCTTGCTGGCTAACAACCAGGGACCACTCCATTGGCTCCTCCACGCCACTCCCAGGTCCTAGCCATATGGCCTTCTCCATCTGATATCAGCAACAGAGAATTTCTTTTATGTCATTACTTCTTACTTTTCAAATCTCTCAGGTTCCTTTTTACTACCAGCCGGAGAAATCTCTGCTCTTAAAGGGCTTGTGTGATTACATCCATCTCTCTCAAATAATCTCCATATTTAAAGTCAGTTTATTCGAGACTTGAATTATATCTGCAAAATTCCATCACAGAAATTAGGCAGAAGAGGATTTGAGAATGGACATCTTGGGATGCCATTTGACAGTTCTGTGTACCAGCAGCTAACACCCGAAGCACTTTTTTTTTCACATGCAAATAATCTGAACATATGTCACAATGTCTAGCCCTAGAGTTTTACTGGACTTTCACAGTTTGTATTAGAGTCAAAATAAAAAAAAAAAAAAATAGTTCTCAAGAACACTCAAGGATCTCAGTGCCATGTTGGATGAAGAGCCACTTCTACCCAGAGTTTTGGAAACTTTTCTGGTCAAGGATCCCTTTGAGGATCTAATAGAAGATTGGAATTGATTCCCTACCTCTCCAAATGTGTACATACATTTCAGGGCTTTTAGGATCCCAAATTAATAATTTCTGTTCTATGTAAAAGGGAAGAAAAAGTGAAATTAATCAATATATGTAAGCATCTGAGAAAGTACTATCAAAGAGGAAGTGGGAAAATAACTTAATTGGAGAAGTTTAGAAAAATAGAGGAGGAATTAGATGAAAATAATAAAAATGGAGAAAAAAATATAAATGGTAGAGTAGGTCTTTATGTGGTTGGAGGCACCAATTCATGATCCAGCACCAGAAATTACATGTTCCTACTTCAGTACATGATGGATTTAAAGTTGAGTTATTGGAAAATGTGCAGCAGTTTGAAAGCTTTTATTGACAATTTAAGCCAGCATCTTTCTGTGTTTCATTTTCCATATACAAAACATGAGATCTACTTTCTGAAACTTCTGTGATAATTGGATGATTAAATGCCTAGCATGTTGTTTGGCTCATTGGAAGTTCTTTACAAATATATATTTCCTTTTATTTTCCCAAAAGGCTAAGTGCTGGCTAGTCCTCGTCCTGGAATTTTATGATTTCTCTATCTTTCCTTTGAGTTGAATGCATATCTCCAGACGTTGCCACCCTCATACCTCCAAGATAGGTTCCACTGATTATCAGTAAAATTCACATCTTATTTTGAAGTAGTTTCTTTTACTTTTTAAGGGCTGTGAAAAAGTAGAAAATGTCATCTGGAGGACTAGGTATGGAGAAGATAGAAACTATAACAAAGAGGTTAGTCTGCAGTCACGTGTGGAGATTCTGGCAGTTGGATATCTGGCTGGGTCAGAATGAAGGCCTCTGAGGGCATATGTTACCTACTTTATAACTGAGCTCAGGGCCTTCCCTATCTGCTTTGGTCGAAAGAAATGCAACTATGTGCATGATTTAGTTACTCTTTTTCTCAACTATAGTTTGTACACTTCTTTTAGTAATTCCAAATGCATTTATTTTGCCTATTTCTTTCATTAAAAAAATAAGCAGACAAAAAGACATGAAGTTATATCTTTGGGAATTGGGGTTTAGAAAATGCTGATCAGCTAATGTTAACGTAAGACTAGACTCACTAGAGACACTAGTTCTAGTGAAACATATATTTTAATCTAGTTCTCTTAGAAGCTTTCTTTTTTTTCTCGCAACAACAGCAACAAATCCCTAAAATAAAACAAAACAAAATACTGACTTACAAAGATTATTCGAATCATTCGAATCCGTTGCCAGTTCCTAATGACTATGTCACCTTTGGGACAGACATTGTAGTTAGCTGAATCTGTACTCACAATTTTTTTTTTAAAGGAGAAAACAAAAGACTGCATTTAGCCTAACAAGAGACGATCTATTGAGAGAGAAAAATGAGTTAAATCTTCCTTTATTTGCAAATGAGTTTATGTGTCCATTTGGAGACTCTCCTTTTTTTTTCTTCTGTTCCTACCTTACCACTTAATGTGTAGCTGTAATTTATCACACCCTCATGACCCAAAGGAATTACGACACTTTGGGAAGTACCTGAACCAAACACAGAAGACAGCTTGTTCATCTGAAAGAATCACAGGATCTGGTTCTCTGTAAAACACTTGGGCTCTAAGTGATGAATTTTCTCATTATGACCAACTGAAATAAAATAGAATATCATGTGGAATGAAAACAGGGGAATGTGCTGCAGAAGTAGATCAGATATCCTCAGTGGATGGCTAGTGGCTGCCACCTCCAAGGTCTACACAGGAAGATTTTCTTTCTTTCTCCCAAGACATAAAATGGCAGGCCCAGGATGTGTGTTAATACGTAACAGTGATTATCTTACTTCATTGCTCTGCGGCAAATGCATGCCTGGTTTGTGGAAAGTTGAAAATTAAATACAGACATCAGAAGGATGGGGGTGGAAGGGATTTGTTAGGTGTTTGCACTGAGATACTAAAGAACTCCCATTAAGTTACATGTTGTAATAATTAAAACACTGCTTTGAATTGGTTACAAAACTTAAGCAGATCCAGAGAAACTACAGGGGGAATTAAGACCTAATTACATTAAAGTACTGAAGATCAATTTCTCATGGGTTGGTAGCTTCATGTTATTGTTTCTTTAAAACAGGAAGGCAAATATTATAAGGAAATATCAAAGGACGCTTTTTCCAGGGCTCTGCATTATTCATTAGTATTAAGCATTTTTGTAATAGAGTTTAATTTAGTTAGCTTATCTTTATTTTAGTAATACATACTGTACCCACTGTGAAGTTTGCTGCTCTTAACAACACAATGCCAAAAGACGTTTATTTATTTAAAACATCAGTGTAGAAGTGTGCACGACTGGATTTCAAAACTGTATTTTCCAACTCTGAATGGAGATGATATGCGTGTATGAGGAGTAAAATTCAATCAGTAAGCATTTATTTTTATCCTTTTATTTTCTCCCCGAGGAATAACACTGATATTTGATTAGATCAACCATGTTAGCGACCCCCATGCTTCAAAATGAAGAGAACTTTCAGTTAACATCCTTGTGGGTCTGGGTTGATTTCTCCTACACGGGAGAGGAAGACAGTGTGAGGCTGACCCCCATGCCGAGCCCCACATTAGCACTTACATATTGTGACATTATTTAGTGTGCTGTCATGCTCTGGAATTTCTTCCATCCTGTGCATCTTTACTCTTCCTCTAAAATGTTGATCCTACTTTGTCACATAAGAGAGCCAAGGCTTGAGAGTATTTTCTAGAACGATCTGCATTTGTGGCAACTATGACATTTGCATCCGGGCTTTCAACTAGAGGTAATATTATGGAGAAAGGCTCCAACTGCTTACTGCATTGAACAGAAACTCATTGGCCTGTTGAACAGAACCTACATTGTCATGGGCTCCAAGCTAGTGACTGAGCAAGCCAAGAATATTATGGCAAGCTTGTTCCTGAAACACCTGATATACCTCAGATGGCCCCGTAGGTCAAGAACTCCTTGATGGCCTTGCCACACCTTCCTTAGTTCGCCATCCACTAGGAGTTCACATCTCTCTTTCCCTCTCTTCTTCACTCAGCGTCAGACCTACCCTAAGGTGTGACTGTCGTCCCAATGTTCCACAGCTCTTCTTTATTTCCTTTTCCAGAGGTTTCTCCAAACAAAATCACTGTATGTCGGATGTAACTTAAAGTCTTTCTCAGAGAAATTGTACTATCATGATCTTTTATTTCATGTTAATACGATACTATTATTTATAGGGCAGAGAGAAAGAAAACAGGAATATTTTCAGGATTTTTTTATAGAGTCACTGAATATTTACAGAATTGTGTATCTGCACAAACATAAATGCGCCTAATTATGGAAATAAGATTGAGAACGTCCAGTTTTACCTTAGAGTGCCAAATCCTTATTGTGATAGCTTATTTAAAATTAGGAGTGTTTGTGGGTGTCTGGGTGGCTCAGTCAGCTGAGCCACCAACTCTTGATTTGGCCCAGGTCATGATCCCAGGGTCATGGGATGGAACCCAGTGTTGGGCTCCGCTCTGAACCATGGAGCCTGCTTGAGATTCTCTCTTTCTCTCCCTGTCTCTTTCTTTCCCTCTCTCTCTCTGCTGCTTGCCTCTCTCCCTCATACATGCTCTCTCTCTGTCTCTCTCTAAAATAAAAAATAAATAAAAAATAAAATTATCAGTTGTTTGTCTCCTACATATCAGACTTAATTAAGCCTGATCTTTTAAGCTATCTAAACATGCTTTCTGGTATGTTTAAAGGAGCATTGAATTTAAAGTTTATATCTGAGTTTACAAACAAGGCATGGGTGAGTTGAGTTCCATTATACATCCAGCCTATTCTAATTGTGTTATTTGTTGTGACTTTTCTTTTGTTTACCTGCAACTCAGCAGCCAACCTTCACCAAAGCAAAGGTAACAAAACCCACTAACATAAGAGTTAGAACCATCCCCATTTAATAGGCTTTATTGATATCACTCTGCTCTTCATATAGAAAAACAAAGGTTTTCAGAGTAATGTGGAAAATATGTTTTCCTGCTGAATACTATACAAAATGGTAAGCAAGAGGGAAAAATAGCTTTCAAACTTATTTTACAGGTAAAACTACATTTATAAATATAATTTTATAATGATCAATCCCAAGAGTTACTTAAATAAATTGACTTAAAATATCAGGTAACTCAGAAGCACCTGGGTGGCTCAGTGGGTTAACTGTACAACTTCGGCTCAGGTCATGATCTCACAGTTCATGAGTTCTTTAACTCACTGAATTAAGTTGATTTCATGGAACTGTGGAAACAGCTTAGACTCTCTTTTAGTGCTTTGCAAAGTTGTGTTATCTTTTTCGGGTTAGGTCACTTCACATAGAAAAGAGTGCACCCTTGACCTCCCCAAGTGCATATTTCTTTAATTAGGACAATTTTTTTGATACTTAATAATTAAATATTGAGTTTTATACCCAGCATACACGCACATGTACACACTGTTACCGACAGTGGCCTTGATCAATGTGTGCATGTGGTTGGGAAAATGTATGCATCATTAACAATGCTTCCCACACTGAACATATTACATTTGTGGTTGCAGGAACCGTTTGAAGAACCTGTTGTAATTTGCTCTTGTCTTTCTCTGTTTGGTGTAAAATTTTACCCAGAATGAACTAATCTATACGGAGGTCAAGGCTACCTTGAATAGGGAATTCTGCTCTGTTACAATGTAGGGCATGCCAGCTACTGGAGGTAGAGAGAGAGTGCTGGCAGGTTTGTTCCATTATTGTTGATCATAATCTATCATTTAAACTGCAGTAGGATTTATTGGGAGAATTGATAAAATAATACAAAACAATTTTGCTAAAGTATAGCATGGGCAGATAGAAATGGACATTGAGGGGAAGGGCAAAAATAATATGATGCTCTCACATTTTGAGAAACTAAAATACGGTTAAAACTCATGAGTCTTTAGTTGTTAAACCATGCATTCAGTGAATGCGCAACGGAAGTTAGATGTAGTGTTGATGTTGTGTTATGATTATATTTTTGAGTCTTCTGAACTTCTTAGTTAATAGACAGACATTGAAACACTGCTATTTATTGGTGCTTTCTGGCAATGACTCCATGCTGTTTCCACCTTCTAAGCCCTCACAAATTCACTGTAAAGATTTACATTCATAACAAATATGGAACCCTGGAGGGAAAGTTGTAGCTATGAAATTTACCTCTCAAACCCATAACATATCTTTGGCAAGGAAATAAGTTACATTAAATTTCCCCCCAAACCCTCCTCACCTTTGAGAAAAATAATGTCCTTAATTCTACCAAAGCACTAGAAAATCTAGGACAAGTCCAAGAATCTGCCAGGAGGGGAAAACTACCAGGTGTTTAAATGGCAAACATCCATGGGATACAGTTGAATGCATAAAGATGAATGGGGATGAAACATTTAGTTTGAAATGAATTCAAGTGAAAATTAAGCCAGACTATGACTGAAGTATAATTTAATCTGTTCATTTTGCTCTAGTTAACCCCCACATATAAAAATATGCACTGAGAAAACAGGAACATGGTATAATATATATTGTAAAAACATATGGTAAGTATCCAAAGAGAAGTGTCAACCTCAAAACCAAGCAAACATAGTGCTCCCACTGGACACAAATTAAACCTGGGAAGCCTGTTAAGTGCATAGCCAGGAAAAATACGACATATATTATAGGAAATAGGAAAGATAAACCAAAATAGGGAAAGATAAAACAAAGTTGCCAAACCTCACAAGACACTTTACCAATGTGGGTCTCTTTTTTACAGATAGGTAATCATATCTGTAATGGAAAACTACAAACTAAGCGTTGCATGGAATAAAATACTCTTCAGTTTTATTTCTTTGTTTTCTTTCAATTTTGTAAGGAAACAAATTATGAATAGAAGATGATTGGAGCTGAGATAGGAGAAAAGAACAAATCCCTTCACAGATGACGCCTATAGAAACATTTTTTTTTGTCTTTAGTGGCAAATTACTGGGGTGCTATTTATCTTCGATTTTTGAAAGTTATAATTTCAAGTATTTTCCTCTATGTCAGAATTTCAGATTTGGTACATAGCAAATTCAGTATTTGCTGCTTTCTGATATTACATATGTATTTTGTTCTATATAATTATAAATAAATAACATACATAAATATAAATAAAGAGAGAGAGAAAGAGAGTTGGCTCCAGAAAGAGTTGAGTTCATCTGAATTTGAAACGTTGAGTGTAAGGCAGTCTGGCAAGTAGAATTTGTTCCTCTTCCATAGGACTTCAGTCTTATTTTTTCTTCAGACTTTCTACTGATTGGATAAGGCCCACCTATATTATGGAGAGCAATATGCTTTACTCAAGGTCTACTGATTGAAATGTTACGCTCACCTAAAAACAACCACATCATAGCAACATCTAGACGGGCATCTCACCAAATAACTGGGCACCATATCTTAGCCAAATTGATACACAAAGATGACCATCATGGTTAAATAAGGATCAGATTTAACAATGTAAGAGGAATAATCTAGAAAACTAAACACCATTGAAAGCTTGTCACCTTAAGTCCATAAGGTATAGATAGAAAAACTAGCCGTCTGTAGCAGGGATAATTAACATTAGCAAATATTTACAGTCCCTGACTTATGAGGACTCAACTTGTGGGTTTTCAACTTCACAATGGTGGGAAAGCTGCACATGTTCGGTATAAACTGTGCTGTGAATTTTGGAGTTTTATGCTGGTCCGGGGCTAGTGATATGCAGCACAATGCTCTTACATTGCCAGGAAATACCAGCAAGCCACAGCTTTGCAGTCAGCCACGGGATCATGACATACGATACACTTACATCCACTGCGCACCCATAGGACCATTCTGCTTTTCACTTCCAGTACTGTATTCAATAAATACGATCTGAGACATCCAATACTTTATTCTAAAATGGGCTTGGTTGGATGATTTTTCTTAACTGTAGGCTAATACGTGTTTTGATCACGTTTAAGGTAGGCTAGCCTAAGCCATGCTGTCCAATTGTTTCGGCGTATTTATTGCATTTTCAACTTAAAACGGGTTTGTCAGGACATAAGTCCTTATTAGTTGAGGAAGATCTGTGTTTGCTTCTTGGGCTTCCAAATTTCCCAGGCAGTGTCCACGAGTACAGGCCGATAGATTCCGTTTGTCAGTTTGAGATTGAAATCATTAAGAGCGGGCGTGTGTTCTCCATTTCTTTGCTATTACAAAATGGAGGGAGGGTGTCTTAGCTAGGTAAAATTATATAAAAAGAAGCAAACTCACATGTTTTTTTTTTTTTTCAAGCTAGCCAGATACCAGGGATTTCTGTTATATTGGTTAGGATCGTAGCATACATTTCATATAAAAAGAATTCATTCTCATTATAAAAGACATGCTCTTTGTTGACATTTTTTTTAAAAAAGAAATATAAAGAAAATTAAGCTTAGATGAGCATTACCTAAATCTTAGTGCATTTGCTTCTAATATTTGAATCTCTATACTTAATTTAAAATGGTTGTTATTAACTATGACACACTCACAAAGACTACACATATGACACTAGAAAACACACACACACGTAAGTTGTGTCCTTACATTGAAAGAACATTGTTTCTTGCCCTGAATTTCATATCATTAAAACTCTTCAGAAGTAAAATTAGATGATCATGGTAGATGTCCATAGGAAAGCCTAAACCCCAATGATTTTATATGTATGTTGTTTCCAATGTTATTGTAATTGTAAAATTATCTGGAAGAAACATGCATATCATTGGCAAGATCCTATTACCAATCTAGCCCTTTAATACCCAGAATGTCACTGTTGCCCCTCTTAGCTTTCCAACCTTATAGTTAAGGATGCTACAGACACTTCTATGGATTTCAAACTATTTTTTAAAAATGTGAGCAATTATGTATAGTTGTATTCTGCAATTGCAAAAATGGATACATTAATTTTATGTTTAATAACACTTAATGGGTTTTTTAATTTTTTTTTACATTTATTTATTTTTGAGAAACAGAGTGAGACAAAGCATGAGTAGGGGAGGGGCAGAGAGAGAAGGAGACACAGAATCTGAAGCAGGCTCCGGGGTCTGAGCAAGTGGTCAGCACAGAGCCTGAGGCGGGGCTCAAACCCACAAACTGTGAGATCATGACCTGAGCCGAAGTCGGACGCTCAACCGACCAAGCCACCTAGGCGCCCCTGACATTTATGGTTTTTAAAACATTATATGACTAAATAAAAATCCGTATTGTACAAGTTCAGTATTAATATATTTTTATTTTTTTTAAATTTTTTTTTCAACGTTTTGTATTTATTTTTGGGACAGAGAGAGACAGAGCATGAACGGGGGAGGGGCAGAGAGAGAGGGAGACACAGAATCGGAAACAGGCTTCAGGCTCTGAGCCATCAGCCCAGAGCCCGATGCGGGGCTCGAACTCACGGACCGCGAGATCGTGACCTGGCTGAAGTCGGACGCTTAACCGACTGCGCCACCCAGGCACCCCAGTATTAATATTAATATAATTAGTATTAATATATTTTTAAAGACTTCAACATGAATAGTTTATTTTAGCCAGATCTTACATATTCAAGAAAGTTTTTCAATTATAATGGGAAATAGAAAGCTACACCTTTACCTGCGATTTAGTTTCTGCTTTTTAGCCAGAAAAACAAAATAATAGAAAAAGCATATCTTTCAAAGCAGATTGGCAATAAATATCAAATTGATGACACATTCATTTTCCTATGGTATCAAATAGATTTCACCACATCAACATTTTCCATAATTTCCTGTTTTCTTGAAAATTTATTTTTCTTCGTTTGCAATATTGTACTTGATGACAGTATTTCTTTTCTCCATGAACTGATATATTGGAATTTTACAAATTTCATTTTAAGATCTTCCTATTTAGACTTAAACATTTTACATCATATTTTATTTCAAAATCCAAATATTTTATTATTTTGAGAACAAAATTAATTTCCAGAATGTTGACATTCTCACGAAAATTTCTCCTTTAGCAATCAATCATATTACTAAAAATCTGAGAGAGATTTATGGTAGGTTTTTTATATGCACATAGTTTTTTAGGAAAAGTGCTCATTTTTAAAGCTATTCATATTTACTGGTATGCGTGTCAATGTTTCTTAAATTTTCAAATACAAACGTAACTAAAAATCATAATTGTGTATCTGTGAAATTATTTTCTTCAAATATGGTTCAATGAAGCCGAAAGTTGTTGAAATACATCCTTTAAAAAAAAATGATTCCATGAACTGTTGTGTCACAATTTAAAATTTCAGTATGTAAATGTCACTGGCTCTTTTCCAAGCACATGATAATTCACTTTAATAACAAAGCTTTTGCTTGGATGGTTGAAATCTTCTACTTGATACAATAACAGAAACATAAGATGAAAATTAAATAATCAGAGAGGCCAGTATTAAATTTAAAAATTAAATGAAAATTTCCAGTTAAATCTCAAAATGTAATTATTAAAACCAAATTCCCTTGAAGATGCAGAAGTTTGGGGCACCTGATTGGCTCAGTCAGTTAAGCTACACACTCTTCATTTTGGTTCAGGTGGTGATCTCAGGGTTCGTGACACAGAGCCCTACATAGGGCTCTGCACTGACAGTGCCCGGAGCTTGCTTCTGATTCTCTCTCTTCCTCTGTCTCTCTGCCCCTCCCCCGCTCATGTTTGCTTTCTCAAATAAATAAGCTTAAAAAAATTCTTTAAAAAAAATTGTCAGACCAAAAATTACAGTTGGATTCACAGATAACTGAAGTGTCATATTTGCTTCAAGTTTACTTATTTGGATTCCACATACGCAGCATATTTAGCATATATAAACACTATATTTCAAAGTGTGTGATATGGCATTGTTAGTTGCAAATATAAGTACAGATTGGTCATCATTTGATGTGTTCTATCTTATATCTTACTTGCCGGGAGTAAATTTAAGATATCTTTATTATATGATTAAAATAAAAAATAACTAAATGTTATATATTCAACCATTTAATAATTTGGTTATAAATGGAGTATCAAAGTGATTTAGGTAAATAAACTCTTAAGGAAAAAAAAGTAATTCCAGCTGGTACTCATTTGTCCTTTACCTTTAAAATATCAAGTATGAGCTCTGTGACCATCATGGAGGCTGCTGTTCTTTTTTCTTTTTTAAAAGAAAACTCAATAAGTTTTTTTTTAATGTTTCTTATTTATTTTTGATGGGGGTAGGGGCAGAGAGAAAGAGGAGGACAGAGGATCCCGACCAGGCTCTGTGCTGACAAAGGATCCCAAGCAGCCTCCTGGGGCTAGAAGTCACCAACCAGGAGATCATGACCTGAGCCAAAGGCAGTCGCTTAACCAACTGAGCCACCCAGGTGCCCTGAGGCTGCTTAGCCTTGAATATGGCTTCTTAGCCTCATCTTCACTAGCCACAAAAATCAGCCCTCTCTGATGTTTAATTTGAAGGTGAGGGGTGAGCAACCAAGGGGTTGCTCAGAGGTTAAGCATCCGACTTTGGCTCAGGTCATGATCTCTGGGTCCATGGGTTCAAGCCCCACGTCGGATTCTGTGCTGACAGCTCAGAGCCTGGATCCTGCTTTAGATTCTGTGACTCCCTCTCTCTCGGCCCCTTCCCCATTCACACTCTGTCTTAAAAATACAATGAAATAGGGGCGCCTGGGTGGCGCAGTCGGTTAAGCGTCCGACTTCAGCCAGGTCACGATCTCGCGTGTCCCTGAGTTCGAGCCCCGCGTCGGGCTCTGGGCTGATGGCTCAGAGCCTGGAGCCTGTTTCCGATTCTGTGTCTCCCTCTCTCTCTGCCCCTCCCCCGTTCATGCTCTGTCTCTCTCTGTCCCAAAAATAAAATAAACGTTGAAGAAAAAAAAAATTAAAAAAAAATACAATGAAATAAAAATAAAAAAACAATTGAAGGTGAAATAGCACATCTGCTCTGAGCTTTCTGCATCTGTAGACCCTTTTCCACCTAAAAATTGACATGCTTTGTAGTTAGGAAAAATATGTATTATTATTCCCTCAATTGTTCTACTGAATCATGTGAGAAGCAGGTAGGAGATTTTCGTTGTCTTTGAAGGCTCAATAAACAGATTTGAAAATGGCCATAAGGCAAATCTTCAAACCGTACACAATATTCTCACCAAGAAATCACACTTCTAAATATTTTAACTATCTGGGGTGTTCCTTTCTCAGTATATGATGACATCTCTATTAGCATAAGCTGTAATTTGTGCATGCATTAACAATAATATATATATATATATATATATATATATATATATATATCCACTTTTTTTTAGCTAATTAAACTTTTACTGTCTTTGGCTATTGACTAATAAAGCACAAGCATCTGAAAATGCTACAAGTAAGGACCCCTCAAAGGTCACCGTGGAGCTTTGTGTCATGGAGATTTTACACATGTTCACCTCTGTACAAATGGTGGAAATACACATGTAGAATTTTCCCAGGAAAAGGCTATTGAAGTAAATTATATTTTGCTAGGTGAGGGACATAATGTGACACTTTATAATTAGCTGAATAGAGAGGGAGAGAGATGATTATGATAGAGAGATGTTCAGTGAATGGGCTCAGATGAAGAATGCCTTGTGTGCCAGCTCTCACACTCGTACCTGACCTTGAACACACTGCTTACCCTGCTTTTTATAAAAATAGGACTCAAAAACCTCTGAGGTGATGATTGCAAAAGTGATCTAATACCAGTGACTCAAATGGCACATCTTTGTTTAAGTAACCTTAATGCAGTTTGACACATCCTTTAAAACAAATGGGAAAAAGTAAGATAATGAAATTCTTACTTGCAGTTATAATCTACTTGTCTATTTATCTAACTATTTTCTTAAGAAAACAGTATATTTGACGCAGGCTTATAAATAGTTGCACCAGTATTTTGAAGCATCTTTGATATATATTTTTCTCTAATAGATGATATTCTTTTAAAGCTTTGGTAGTGTAATTGAAAGGTCTCTGGCATTGGAGAAAGAAACGCATGATTTTGAGTCCCCATTCTGGCACTTTCCATCTGTCTGCCTTTGGGCAAGTCTATGATATCTGGTTTCCTCATCTCTCAATTTTATTGTAAAGACAAAGTGAGGTAATATTCATCACAGGTACATGCAGAATGTGAAGCTCTATTCAAGCATGAATTCTTTTCATCCTGTTTTCATGGAAAAGAGGAAAAGTTTCAATTATACTATGGGTTTTAAATTAAACTATAAACTTGATCACATTCCCTACTAGCCTTTGGCCACTCCCCCCGCCCAATCAACCGGTATTTCTCATGTGAGAGGTTGAGGGGAAAAGAAACCTGCATATTTTTTACATGGCCTTTTCATTTAAGGGTAACAGACAGTTATTTCAGATCATAGTCTCCTTGGCTTTTCACAATACAGCATGCTTCCATTTGAACTTGGCTTACCGCCTCAGTATTACTGGTCCTTAATGTGTTGTTTTGCTTCTTAAATAAAACTGATCTGTGACAAAGAGCTGATTTTATAATTAAAACAAACAAAAGACAAAGAAAAAAAAAAGAAAGAAGGAAGACAGAAAGTAAAAAGGAAAGAAAGAAGGAAAAGGAAAAGCAGAAACCATTGAATCTTGATCTATGGGACTCATACGGGATGTGTCATAAAATAAGACACAAAGTTGTCTTTAACTGTGCTTGAGCACTGTTTTAATGTCCCAAAACTGTAAGCAGAGAAACAAATATATATATATATGTATATATATGTATATATATATATACATATATATATGTATATATATGTGTGTGTACATATATATGTGTGTGTATATATATGTGTGTATATATGTATATATATATGTATATATGTATATACACATACACACACACACACACACACATGTATATATGTGTGTGTGTGTGTGTGTGTGTGTGTGTGTGTGTGTGTGTATAACGGCACACATATACACACATTTGACAGACTTTGACCAAGGGGGAAAAACAACTCTGAAACAGATGTTTCTTTTCCCCCTTTTGAACAAACATTTTCCTGAAATTCTTCACACCAGATTTTACTAATTAATCTGGAAAAGGGAGTGACGGGTGCTGCTGATGCTAATCACAGGAAACAGACACCCAACTGCAGTCCATTCTTCCTGTCTTTGACAGCAGCAGCTGGCTTCTTGGCAGGCTCTGTCAACCTCTGCATTGATGTCCCAGGAGCCGCCTCAGGTCTGTCAGTTTCCCGGGACATCGCCATTAGGCTGAGGCTCACCATAATCATTTTATTTTGTTGTTCATCACACTGGGTCTCGAGGAAATTCTTTCTTCGGTTTCTGGGATCATCGAAGTGTTGTATGTAAGGTCAACCCAACCATGTGTTTCTGTAATCGGAGATGCCCACATAAGTGTTTTACTTCTTAAGGCTAAATTTCCTTTTGAATATATGGTGAATTTTAGCCTAGAAGGAATGACCAAGTGGAGGAGAGTCAAATACTTCTCAAAGCAAAGCAAGAAACTATTTAGAGCATCATAGGGGTATATCATTGGTTCACTAATACAAAACCAAGCCAAGGAAGGTTAGAAGGAAAGTGAAGAAGTACTCCTAAATTAATTCTCAGTACTGGATTGCTTTGTTAGGGAAAAGGAGAACAGCCCCAAAGTGGAATCAGACTCAACTGATCAAGAGTCAAAAATCTAGTACTGAGGAGGGGAGCCTGGATGGCTCAGTTAAGCAACCAACTCTTGATTTTGGCTCTGGTCATAATCCCAAGTGGGATCAATCCCCTCATCGGGCTCCACACTGGGTGTGCAGGCTGCTTAAGATTCTGCCTCTCTCGGGGCTCCTGAGTGGCTCAGTCGATTGAACTTCTGGCTCTGGTTTTCAGCACAGGTCATAATCTCATGGTTTTGTGCATTCGAGCCCCATGTCTGGCTCTGTGCTGGCAGTGTGAAACCTGGTTGGGATGGTCTCTTCCTCCCCCTCTCTCTGCCCCTCTCCCACTTGTGCTATCTCTGACTCTTTCAAACTAAATAAATAAACTTAAAAAAAAAAAAGATTATGTTTCTCCCTCTCCTTCTGCCCTACCCCGCTCGCGTGCTCTCTCCCTCAAAAATTAAACCAATTTTTTTAAATCTAGTACAGAGAAGAAATAGGAACATAAAATGGCTTTCTCCCCTTAATTTCATAATTTGTACATTATAATTTAATTTAATATAATTATGGAATTTCAGAATCTTTCCAGTGGCAAGCTACATGTGGCAAGTTAGGCTGTAAGATATTAGTAGGAATCGTCTTGAGAAGCTTGTGCTTGCTATGTATTTGATGTCATATGTTTAATTGATATTATTTAATGACCAGAGCCCTACTGGTGCTCTCTGGTAAGAAAAATAGATGACTTAAAGGGTAATTAGCTATTAAAAATCTGAATATTCTCATATCAAAGAAGGTTTTAGTTCTAACTTTAAAATGTGGAAATGCTTTTTACAAGAAATTATTTTTTGTCTTTTTAATAATAAAACACATATATTTCATATTATACAATATTCACACTATATTTTAAGGCATAAAAATAAAATTGTCTTTCATCTTCTTTTCCTCACACAGTCCTTCCAAAGAGACATCTCCAGTTAATGGACTAGTCAATATCCTTTCTATCCATTTACATGTGTGCATTTTACACAAAGAATTCATTTATTTAAAGCGTACATAGGATCATGATCCATATGTTCTGAGACTTGATTTTATGTTGAACAACATATTCTGGAAATGTTTCAATGTCAATTCACAAAGAATTCATTATGTTTAATGATTGCATGGTATTCTATATAATGAGGATCCTAAAATATATAATATACAAGTCCCATCTTTTTTTTAACAATTTTTTTAATGTTTATTTTTGAGAGAGAGAAAGACCACGAGTGGGAGAGGGGCAGAGACAGACAGACAGACAGATAGACAGACAGAATCTGAAGTAAGCTCCAGGCTCTGAGCTGTCAGCACAGAGCCTGAAGCAGGGCTTGAAACCACGAACCTTGAGATCATGACCTGACTGAAGTTGGATACTTAACCAACTGAGTCATTCAGGTGCCCCTACAATTCCTGTCTTGTTAGACACTTAGGTTGTTTTCAATATTTCAAAATTATGAGGCAATATCACAATAAACCTCATATTTATATTATCATGCATGTGTGAAAATATTTATCAAGGATAATATTGTAGAGATGAAGTTTCTGAATTAAGGATAGAGTCATTTAAATTTTTGGTGTATATATTACAAAACTGGTTCATTAGCTTTTTCTAACATATACTCTATTAATAATAGAAGACAATTGTTATTTTCTCACATCATTTTTCAACCATTTAAATTTTTGGTTTATCTAATATATCTCAATATGGCTTTTAATATATATTTTCCTGATTCTGAGCAAAGATATATGTATTTTAATTTTTTTTTAATTTTTTTTTTCAACGTTTATTTATTTTTGGGACAGAGAGAGACAGAGCATGAACGGGGGAGGGGCAGAGAGAGAGGGAGACACAGAATCGGAAACAGGCTCCAGGCTCTGAGCCATCAGCCCAGAGCCCGACGCGGGGCTCGAACTCAGGGACCATGAGATCGTGACCTGGCTGAAGTCGGACGCTTAACCGACTGCGCCACCCAGGCGCCCCCTTGTATTTTAATTTTTTGTCATTTATATTTATTTGACTGAATTGACTGATTAAACCATATTCATTTTTGTTAGAATATATGTAATTTTCTTAGTTATATATTTGAAAGCTATATATTCTACATATTAATTCTTTGTTTATTAAATATGGTACACATTTTTTCAAACTGTAACTTATATTTTAATGTTTTAGTAGTTCAATTTATCATAATGAATTTTTTTTTCAACGTTTATTTATTTTTGGGACAGAGAGAGACAGAGCATGAACAGGGGAGGGGCAGAGAGAGAGGGAGACACAGAATCAGAAGCAGGCTCCAGGCTCCGAGCCATCAGACCAGAGCCTGACGCGGGGCTCGAACTCACGGACCGTGAGATTGTGACCTGGCTGAAGTCGGACGCTTAACCGACTGCGCCACCCAGGCGCCCCTCATAATGAAATTTTATATTTTGTCATAGTCAAATCTGTTGGTTTATTTCTTTATGGAATCCTTTATGGATTTTGGATTTGTTTCTTTTTAGGAAGAATTTTTATAATTCACAGTTACCTAAACTTTTATTTCACATTTTCTTTAATAATTGTTTTGTTTTTAGTTCTTTTATTTATTTTTTATTTTTTTAAAGTTTGTTTATTTTTGAGAGAGAGACAGAGACAGAGCATGAGGGGAGGGGGGCAGAGAGACAGAAGGAGACACAGAATCCGAAGCAGGCTCCAGGCCCTGAGCTCTCAGCACAGAGCCCAACGTGGGACTTGAACTCACCAACGGCGAGATCATGACCTGAGCCTAAGTTGGAGGCTTAATCGACTGAGTCACCCAGGTGCCCCAGTTCTTTAAACCATTAGGTATTGGTTGTTGTGTATGACATGGGGTATGGTTCTAACTCAATTTTTTCCTTCATTATAGCCAATGTTTTCACTAATTATTGCCTAGCCAAAAATTTCTCAAATTATTTTTGAAATTCTCCCATAAAGTAAATCCCCTTAAACAAATTGATTGGTTTACTTTATTGTTTATTAGTATTGCTGAACCCCCAAACTATAAACACTATAATTTTGTAAAAGTATCTAGTTCGTAAATTATTTAAATAAGATATTTTAGAGGCCCTGAATGGCTCAGTTGGTTGAGCGCCCAACGTTGGCTCAGGTCGTGATCTCAGGGTTTGTGAATTCTAGCCCCACGTTGGGCTCTGTCCTGACAGCTCAGAGCCTGGATCCTGCTTCGGATTCTGCGTCTCCCTTTCTCTCTGCCCCTTCCCAGCTCTGTCTCTCCTTCTCAAAAATAAAACAAAAACATAAAATATTAAATAAGATATTGTTTTTATTATGATAAATTATAAAAAATATATTATACTCTTATATCATTAAAAAAAACATGAATTTTGAGACAAATTCCATTATTTCAACCAAAATGCTGAAATTAGAGATGCTGCAGAAGACATAGCAAATTAAAATCAGTTTTGTTTTCTTTCGTCATTACGCTGAATCATGTCTAGCAAGCCAAGGAAAGCATCGATATATCCTGAATGAATCTGAGTAATACGAATGTCAGTCTGCTGGCTTTCTGGCATTTTCTGTTCAAAAGAATACAGTTTCCTCAATTGCCATATTTAAAGCTAAGTACACTGAACAGTTTATGGGTCTTTTGTGAATGATTTACAAATTAACTGTTGAGCCAGACAACTATTGTCATTTCATCAATGATTAAATTTCTCTTAGGGTAACTCTTGACTGAGAAGAAACTTCAGTGGATATTATTCATGTGTGTAATTATGCCAGAGAGACATCCAAAATACATCCTCACTTATCACACCCCATTAATAGTAAAAAGAAAACAAAGTGTTTAAATAAATTTCCTTATTCTTCTTAGAGTACGCGGTTTGAAATAATATATATTTATTGGGATAATTTTGTTATATCAATCAAATACTAAACAGGATATGTTGGGGATATTTTTATTCATTTTTTTCATTCGCTGTCGCATTCCTTTGAAATGCATTACCTGAACACCTAATATGAGAGAAAAATGCAATCAGATAGTAATCATGATTAACGGATAATTATGCACATTTGCATGGAGAAGAAAATAATCCTAAAAAGATCACTATTTAATGTTAGAGTATTTCTTAGCGGTGTAAAAGAGGCTTGGGACACTTAAACTCTCAACATAAACTACTGCTCTGGTAGCCCAAGGGAAATCCTGTGGAAAAGGTCCCAGGTAATAAAGACTTTAGAAAAAAGTAATGAGAAGTTAGGACAAGGGCACACTTAGTTGGTAATTGGATATGAAGAGATATACCCAAAGAACAGAGTGTGTGTCACACCCAGAAGTGTAATTTTATGTACAGAAATACCTTGTTTTCTTGTACTTCACTTTATTGTGCTTTACATATATTATATTTTTTTACAAATTGAATGTTTGTGGCAACTTCATGTGTGGCCAATCTAGATCTGCCATTTTTCCAAGAGTTTTCTCACTTTGTGTCTCTGCATCACATTTTGGTAATTCTCACAATATGTCTTTTTTATCATCATTTTTGTTACAGTGACCTGTGATCAGTGATTATTCATATTATCTACTGCGATTTTGGGGGGACACCATGAGCTGCGTCCATGTAAGATAGCAAATTTAATTGATAAATGCTGTGTGTGTTCTGACTGCTTCATCGACCGGCCATTCCCCTGTCTCTCCCTCTCCTCAGGCTTCCCTGTTCCCTGAGAAACAACATTATTGGATTTAGGCCAGTGAATAATTTTTATAATTCACAGTTACCTAAACTTTTATTTCATATTTTCTTTAATAATTGTTTTGTTTTTAGTTCTTTTATTTGTATTTAGTTCTTTTATTTAGTTCTACAATGGCCTCTAAGTGTACAGGTGAGAGGAAGAGTCACATATCTGTCACTTTAAATTAAAAGCTAGAAATGATTAAGCTCAGTGAGGAAACCATGTTGAAAGTCTAGATAGGTCAAAGCTAGGTCTCTTGTGCCAAACACTTAGCCACCTTATGATTGAAAAGGAAAAGTTATTGAAGGAAATTAAAAGTGCTGTTCCAGGGACAACATGAACGATAAGAAAGCAAAATAGTCTTATTGCTACTATGGTGAAGGTTTTAGTGGTCTGGGTAGAAGATCAAACCAGCTACCACGTTCCCTTAACCAAAAACCTAATCCAGAGCAAGTCCCCAACTCTATTTCTGTGAAGGCTGAGAGAGGAGAGGAAACGGCAGAAGGAAAGTTTGAAGCTGGCAGAGGTCGGTTCATGAAGTTCAAAGAAAGACGCCACCTCCATAGCATAAAAGTGCAAAGTGAACCAGCAGGCGTTGAAACACAAGTTACAGCAAGTTATCCAGAAGATCTAGCTAAGATATTTAATGAAGGTGGCTGCACTAAACAACACCTTTTCAATGTAGCTGAAACAGTCTTCTGTTAGCCGAAGGTGCCATCTAGGGCTTTCATAGCTAGAGAGGAGAAGTCAATGGCTGGCTTAAATGTTTCAAAGGGCAGGCTGATTCTCTTCTTAGGGACCGGTGCAGGTGGTGACTTTAAGTTGAAGTCAATACTTACTGACCATTCCAAAAATCCTAGGGCCTTTAAGAATTATGCTAAATATACTCAGCCCCTGCTGTATTCTATAAATAGATCAATAAAAGCTGAACAAGAACACATCTGTTTACAGCACGGTTTACTGAATATTTTAAGCACATTGTTGGAGAACTGCTCAGGAGGAAAAGAGAAAAAAAAAAGATTTCTTTCAAAATATTACTTCTCACTGACAATGTACCTGTCATCGAAGAGCTCTGATGGAGATGCACAGTGAGATTAATGTTGTTTTCATACCAGCTAACATAATATCTATTCTGCAGCCCATGGATCAAGGAATAATTTCAACTTCCAAGTCTTGTTATTTTAGAAATACCTTTCGGGGGCACCTGTGTGGCTCAGATGGTTAAGTGCCCGACTTCTGCTCAGGGCATGGTTTTGCAGTTCATGAGTTTGAACTCTGTGTCAGGCTCTGTGCTGACAGCTTGGAGCCTGGAGCCTGCTTCAGATTCTGTGTCTCCCTCTCCCTCTGTCTCTCCCCCACTCTCACTCTGTCTCTGTCTCAAAAGTAAATAAACATTAAAAAAAATTAAAACAAAACAAGAAATACATTTCATAAGGCTATAGCTACTATTCCTCTGATGCACCTGGGCAAAGTAAATTAAAACCTTCTGGAAAGGATTCACCATTCTAGATGCCATTAAGCACATTCATAATTCATGGGAAAAGGTCAAAATATTAGCATTGATAGGAGTTTAGAAGAAGTTGGTTCCAACCCTCGTGGATGACTTCAAAGGGTTCAAGACCTCAGTGAAGGAAGTCACTGCTGATGTGGTGGAAATAGCAAGAGAATTAGAATGAGACGATGGGACTCAATCACTGAAATTTCTTGATAAAACTTTAGGAGATGAGGACTTGCTGCTTGTGGATGAGTAAAGAAGGTGTTTTCCTGAGATGGTATCTACTCCTGGTGAAGAATTTGGGAAGATTGTTGAAATGACAACCAAGGAGTTAGAATATTACATAACCAGAGTTGATAAAGCAGCTGTAGGCTCTGAAAGGATGGACCCCAACTTTGAAAGAAGTCCTACGGTGGGTTAAATACTATCAAACAGCATCACAAGCTACAGAGAAATCATTTATGAAAGGAAAAGCCAATCAACATGGCACCCTTCATTGTTGTCTTATTTTAAGTCACTCCAACCTTCAGCATCCACTACACTGACTAGTCAACAACCACCAACAGGGAGGCCTGACCCTCCACCAGCAAAAGGATTAATACTCACCGAAAGGTCAGATGATGGCTAGCATTTTTTATCAATAAAGTACTTTTTAAAGTTTATTTACTTTACTTATTTTTGAGAAAAAGAACCAGTGTGGGAGGGGCAGAGAGAGGAGGGGACAGATGATCCAAAGTTGGCTCCGTGCTGACAGCAACGAGCCCAGTGCAGAGCTCAAACATACAAACCAAGAAAGAGATCGTGAACCGAGCTGAAGTCGGATGCTTAACCTACTGAGCCACCCAGGCGCCCCAGCACTAAAGTATTTTTAATTAAGGTATATACATTGGCTTTTTAGACATAATGTTATTGCACACTTAGGGAGACTACAGTGGAGTGCAAACATAACTTGTATGTGCATTGGGAAACCAAAACATTATTTGACTCACTTTATTGTAATATTTGCTTCACGTGGTGATCCAGAACTGAATGCACAATATCTCCGATGCGGGAACGTGGGGCAAGCTGAGGGCAAAGTACAGGCTAGCAGCACCCCCGCCTCCCCCACCAGGTGGGATATGTGTGATGTTCCTTGGCCACTCACTCCTGGCTGCCCAAGAACAGGGGAAAGGAGAGAAAGCGAATGGTTGACTGATAGAGATCACAGTCATGTAGGACAGGAGTCTCCTTCAGTTTATGGGTCATTCATTCGGTAAACTGCAAGAGAAAAAGCAATTTTATCCATAGCCTGATCTCCAGAAACCTATAGACTCCATTTCCTGGAGCCCTAATATCACCCTTATCGAGGGGTAAAGAGGGTTAAGTGCTTGCCGTGGTGATGTGGGAAACTAAGGCAAATGAAAAATTTAGTGAAATGGTGTTTTCCTAACAGCATCTAGCTCCTCCAGGTCCTGGAAACTTTGCTTCCGAAATTCCTTAGAGACTTACACTATCCCTAACCCCCTCCCAGCCTGAGGGTGTATAATTGGTTACCTGTCACAACCCCAGTGCAGCTCTTTCTGCCCACAGGTCCTGTCCCCATGCTTTAATAAAAATCACCTTTTTGCCCCAAAGATGTCTTGGCCATTGGCTCCGCACCACCCCACCATCACCTCAAAACCCCATCATCTCCAAGGTAGAGTACACTTTTCTTGTAGAGATACAAGAAATGGCCCCTTCCATAAGACATATGGCAAGACACAGGGAAGGGTGCCACCACCAAGGTCAGTAATTGCATCTCTGTGACCTGTGCTTCCATTCCCACCCCACTCGCCCTTTTTCTCTCTGCTTCTTACAACACATCTTCTCTGCTGCTGACTCTGCTTTCTTCTTTCACTCAAAGGGTCTCTAGTGATTACATGGGGTACACCTGTACAATCCAGAATTCCCTCTCCATCTCTGTCTCAAGATCCTTAATTCATATCTATATCTATGAAGTCCCTTTGGCCATGTACAGTAACACATTCCCAGATCCCAGGGATTAACATTTGGGTATCTTTGGAGGGCCATTAGTCTGCTTGGAAACAGAAGTTTTCTACTCTTCGATTATTTCAGCCAAAGCCAGTTTCAGTTGTTGGCAATGAAGAACCATAATTAAAACACTAGTATTTCTAAAAGTGTGTTCAATGTACCCAAAGATGGCCTCAGATGTACTGAATAGGACTGTTTGAAAGTGGACCAGTGAATATGCTTTTTTTTTTTTTTGGTTTGTTTTGCCAAGTAATTCTTATGAACGGTAAATATCTTCATCCATGATTTTAATGTTGTGTTTATATGAGAATAAATTTTAAGTGTTCTTCTCTTTCAAGAATACCCCTGTGGTTCTTATTCCCAGTTTAAAGCAAAACGGTTTAGTATGCAGTGGGACTTAATGGGAAAAGCCTGGGCTTTGGAACCAGACTTCAGTTTGAATTTTGGGTCTCATACTTTTCAGCCACAACTCTTCTGAGCTCTATCCATTCACACTTAAGGTTGACCAAATCCCGTTCCCTCTAATCAGAATTTTCTTATCCACATGCAAAGCAGTATCATTGATTTTAATAAACTAATGTAAAGGTGGAATAAGATATTTGTATAACAAATAATAGTGCCTAGAACATGGTTAGTGTACAAAGAAAAAGTTTCCCTGTCAAAATGCAGCACAATGTGTATATCCATAAACAAGTAACTCCCGTGTTAACTTAAGACATTGCTTAATGTTCCTTTTACTGGTCCCAGAATTTTGCATTTTCTGATTTTCCTTTAGTCAGCACCGAGCCGTGGACATTATGTCAACCCCTCCTTCCTGTCCAGATATCCTTTCTCTCCACAGTTTTACTTCAACAACTTCCGGATGCAGGCCTGTTGCCTGTTGATTTTTGTTCAGGTTTTGTGATTAAGAGGTTGTGGCATGTTAATCTCTGTAAAGTATTTCTCTGTGGACTTTTCCAGACAGCCCCTCTTTCATCTGGACCTCCTTTAGCCTTCAAAGGCACCATTCAGGGCCAAATCTGAGGTAGGTTTAAGGCCTGGAGTAAATCACGTTGGGAGGCCCCTTCTTTCTGGTTAAAAGGAGAAAAGGAGAAATGATAAGATATAGGGAAAGGTCTTTAATGCTTGAGAAGAATGAAGGCGAAGGCATCAATATTCCAGGTGTCTGGCTTCTGTGCCCTTTAAAATTTGTGATTTATATCTACTATGGCGCTCTTTGAGGTTCAGAACTGTATAATTGTCAAATATTTTAATAAATAACCAATTCATATTGCGGTATTTCTGATGGCATTTTTAGAAAACAGTCAGCAATTTTCATATTTTTTCTCCAAAAATTATTTCAGAGTAAGTCTTAAATTATTATCACTACTAAAAACTAACATACTCATTTATAGTTGGCATCAGATGAGCTTATTTTTATAAAGAGTAACTGAACTATATTAGCATTAGAGAAAAGACTCAATCACATTGCAATAATATACCCAGCAAAATAAGTAAAACATCTGGTCAAACAGCTGTATTTTGATGTATATAAGCCATAAAATTAAATTAACTAATTTTTGTGACTGATTTTCCTCTCCTTGCTTAAAAATATTGATCACAACTCCATTTGCTTTGGAAAATGGATTTCCTATTTTCTTTGGAATACATATGTATGTGGATTTCAGCATCTGTGTCTATATTAGGGAATGGCGATAAGGATACCCTATCAGGTAGGTCACTGCAGTTGAGAGTTTTCGGATCAGACTCAGATAACAGAATGCTAGATATATCACAGAAATTCACTCACCTACACTATTTAAAATACTTAATAACTCTCTTGGACAATATATAACTAAAGTCAGTCTCTTTGTGCCTCTGAAAACAAGTAATCTAAACCAGCTTCTAAAAAGTAAGGTTACTGTCATCCCCTCTACTGTTGCCCAGTTGGAATTAAAAGATGATATTTTTGGTCAGTATTTATAGAACTATTCATTTTAAATCCTCTCATTAATTACCTCCACTTTCATGATCCTTATGTGCATATGAAACACTCACAAAATAGTAACAATGATTTCAAAAACTCTGTCCCTCGGCATCTTACCTTGTGGAGAAATGACACAAATTATTAGTTTCTGCTCTTAAAAGGGTAAGAGGGGCACCTGGGTGGCTCAGTAGGTTAGGCATCTGACTCTTGATTTTGGCTCAGGTATGATCTCACCGTCCTGAGATTGAGCCCTACATGGGGCTCCATGCTGACCACACAGAGCCTTCTTGGGATTCTCCCTCTCTCTCTGCCCTTCTCCCACTTGTATGCATGCTCTCAGTTTCAAAATAAATAAAATAAAATAAAACTTTTAAAAAGGACAAGAGCCATCTCTTTTAAAAATTGAAAATAGAGCTATGAAGCTAATGCAAATTTATATATGTATAAAGTATAAATAATGTATATATAAATGTATATGTGTGTGTGTATATATATATATATATATATATATATATATATATATATATATAAAATTGACAGTCATTCGTGCTTTTAATATTTTCTTTCATTCTAAAAGTTCCCCTTCTCCATCTTTCTGGAACATAAGAGAATACAGATATTATTTTTAAAACCCAATAAGTTCTTTCCTCGACTTGATGTTGATTTGCTTCCTCTTAAATTATTCAATATTAAGCACCTGCCATATGCCCAACATGGTACTGGAGACACTGAAAAGGTCACAGACAAATTTCTTGCTCTTGGAAAAAAAAAACAAAAACATAATTTCCTTCCATTCTGAGCCACTGATTCCTTCGGAAGTTACTAACACCTTGTATCATTAGGTTGTAAAGAATTTATTCCAGACAGGATAGAGAAAAGTTACTATTCCTCTTTTCTTTAATGTGACACTTCCAGGGTCTGTCATATCCTGTAATTTTCCATTTTCCTGAAACACGAATTGTAATCCTAAACTGCCAGGCAAGTGTGAGAAGGATTCACTTTCCTAGTAAATATGAGCAGAGGGGGTATGATGTGAATGGTGTGTGTTAGCAAAAAAAAAAAAAAAAAGAGGTTTGCAGAAGAAGAGAAAGAACATCTACTTTATATTTCACTACACTGAAACAGACAGAAAATGGGGTGGGGGCCATATTTACCATACCCTTTCTCCCTAAAGCTAGGAGAACGGTGTCATATTAAGTGCCACCCTAATGAAAAGAGAGAGTTTGGACCATTGGCCAAGATACAGCTGGTTTACTGGTTTGGAGTGAATGCAGAAGATGTTGGCAGCAATGGCGAGGGAGGGAAGGGGTAGTGGCCCACAGAGTACCAGTTCTCAGGGGAGGGGATTGAGCGAGAGGAAGATCCAACAAGGCTGTCAGAGGGAAGACCTCTGCATCTCATAGGTTTTTGTTTTCTCAGCGCTGCTGCCTTTGAGGGTGTGTATGCATTTAAGCTTATATTTTAGCATATAATCTCATCTAAAAATGCAGTAGGGTTAGTATCCATGGATTCAGGAGTTTCCTTAGATGTCAGGGGTCTACTCTACTAGATTCCGGTCCTATCTTTCAAACGGCCTTTGACAGGTAGGTACACTCACCCATCAAACGGATTTCTCAACTTTATTAAAATGTAATCTGTCACTGTTTTTACTCTGGAAAATTTACACAGGCATGCATTTACACTTCGTCTTTCCACCAGAAGCTCAATTTTAGGAGACAGAAACGAATTTGTCAACACTTTTCGAATGAAGGAATACATACAAAATGCGTCGCCCTTAACACAACGATAAAAAGGAGATGTGGAAGAAAAGGTGAAATATGAAAATACATTGTAACTGTCGTTGGCAAAGAAAAAAGATGAAAATGTCGCAAAAAAATAATAGCATACTCAAGATTTGAGATCTAAGTGATGAATCCTGTATTTCCAAGTGGAGGAAATGGCCTCCGTGCTAGCCGCAAATAACTGGGCCTTCTGTTATTTGTTGAGCAAATTACTGGGAGCTGAAAAATAAGAGGCATGCAAAATCACCTTACAGCTGACTTGTTCAGCAAAGTTCAGTGGCTGTAAGGGGTGAAAGCTGTACCTGGCAAGAAATAAGAGAAATTCAGCAGGCTAAAAAAAAATGCTGCCTCCCACTGCTGCCTATTAAATAAGTCTTACAATATTGTCAGTGGCACCTGGGTTTTACTCAAAGTCAGGGAGAGAAAATGGAATCTTGGCAGATTAAAGCAATAGTCGTGCTGAAAATGTAAACGCACGTACAGAGATACACACATGCACACACACACACACACACACACACACACACACGCACACACACACAGAGTATGTAATTTTTTTCGTTTGTTTCTCTTCAGGCAAATTAGAGTGTGGACTTCCTGGCTAATTACCCTTATCCTGACTCCCAGAGAGCCGACCGCCTTCTCAATAACTTACAGGTGACTTATTATTTTTTTTTCCCTGCCAGTTCTGCTCTGTGTTTAAATCAAAAAGGCAGATAACCCATTTGTATCAAATTATGCATGACAGTTTGGGGAGTGGGTTATATACTTCTAGGAGAGGCACAAACCCCAAGCTGTTGCATTTCATTACCCACATGGCTCTCAGTTCCGGAGGCAAAGGTTTTTGTAGTGTTTAAAGATAATTTCTTACAAGTCTGTTGGCCTCATTGTGAAGAATTCAGAGATTTAAAGGGGTTGTAAAAAGTATACCTCCCAAACATGCTATCGGTTCCTTGAATTTGGAGGAACAGAGAACAGCAAAAGACAAAAAAACAGAAACAAAACAACAGAAATCACAGTGTGTGAAACATCTACAGTCGTTCTGCAAATTGTGGAATTGTCTCTTTCTCCACATTTAACTTTTTAAAAAAAAATTTTTAATGTTTATTTTTGAGAGAGAGAGAGAACACGAGCAGGGAAGGGGCAGAGAGAGAGACTGACACAGAATCCGAAGCAGGTTCCAGGCTCTGAGCTGTCAGCACAGAGCCGGAAGCATGGCATGAACCTCAAGATCATGACCTGAACCAAAGTCAGACGCCCAACCAACTGAGTCACCCAAGTGCCCCAAGTTTATTATTTTTTATTATATATATATATAATATATAATATATTTTTATATATATAAGTATATATATAAATATATTATATATATATATATATATATATTTTTTTTTTTGGAGAGAGAGACACACAGCATGTGAGCAGGGAAGGGGCAGAGAGAGAAAATCCCAAGCAGGCTCTGCACTGTCAGCTCAGAGCCTGATGCAGGGCTCAAACATACGAACTGTGAGACCATGACCTGAGCTTAAATCAGGGGTCTGATGCTTAACCAACTGAGCCATCAGGCCCCCCTCAGCAGTTGCTTTTGACTATCATGTGAGGTTATAGATATACATGATCAACTAGTGTTGTTGGGATCATCTTTCAAAGTTGGATGTATTACTTCCTTAGTTTCTGGGCATCAGAGTAACCAGGCTGGGATTAGGGAGGAGAGTGTCCAGTTCATGGCAGATAGCTTAGTCCATATGGTAATATATGCAACCTCTACCAGAGCCAGAATTTGGTTTCAAAGGAAAAAAGTGTGTGCCCGAGAATGCATAGTTTTGCCCCGTAAATCAAAAACTTTAAGCTGCCTTTATTGAGCCATTTGATCTGTTATAGAACAGTCTGGTTTTGTAAGGATGAAGGATAAGGGCTGCTTGTACTTTGGCCAAAACTAGTTGCAGATAGTTCTCTGGTCTTGGGACACACCCAGAGTTGACGGCCTTCTGGTCACCTGGAAAATTTAACAAATCTGCTTACCCCAATATGGTACATATTGGACGCAAAAGCGAGTGGCCATTTCATAAAAATAAAAGGTAAAAAAGGCAGCAAAAAGTTCTTTACCTTCTGCTAGTGTCCTGATACATCCCAGATGACTTGATCCGTAGAAACCCCAAGAACAGTAAGCATCTCTATTTGCATGGATTTGATCTCCCACCCACTTGAATGTATTTGAGACACCTAATTCTTCTTGTTCTCCAAATCCAGTTAACGTGATACTTTCAGCGATGTGGATCTGGAGGCAGTTTTATGGATCGGGAAGTGGTCAGGTTCTCCCCCAACTGAATTGTGTCTCAGAGCCAGAGAGCTGAGATAATCCCGTGGCAAAACAATGGAAGTATATGTTCCTTCAAAATGACAAGAAAGTAGATGTAGAGAAAAGAGTACACTTCAGATCAATAAATACATGCCAGGTATCGAGCTTTTAGTCATTTGCTGCATGAGCTCCAGTTGAAGTCTTTATCTGATTACGTTCATTGATAGTCCTCTGCTAGTCTCCAAAACTTATCTACTCCTGCACATGTTGGGCTGGAGAGCTAGAAGGGATGTGAGCAGAATCAGTGCCTTTGTAAATGTCACATCTTTGATGGTGGTGGGAATGTCTGTGATTCCACTAGGAATGCAATTATTCTTATTTTTGTTGCCATTTAAAGGAAGTTCCAGAAGCTTCTATATGAGCTTTCCTATCAAAACAGCCTGCAGTCCAGGAAGCTAATGTAGAAGCCTGTCAGTTGCCAAGGGCATATTTTGGCTACGCGTTCAAGAACTGGGAAAGTAAGCATGTGAATTTCTGGATCTTACAGGCTCTATGATATAGACAGATATCACAATGCCATTTATTACTACCCTTTATAAGTTGTGTCACTGGATCACAGCGACTGCCTACACACCCAGCCATTAGATGCCCAGAGCCACAGGCAGAAAAAAAAAAATAATCCACAGTTTTCAGAGTTGTTTCCCCCGTCTTCTTCCTTAAGGAAGAAATATTTACAGAACTAGTATGATTTGCAGGTGTAACAGTTAACTCCTCAAAGTTATCAGGTTTCTTCTTTAAGAGTCTGTGAGTCCATGAAATAAGTTAGGAATAGAAATTGGGTGAGAAGTCACAAGTCCCTACCATGGTTGGTTATAAAAGTCAGGTAGGACGTGAGTGGGATGGATGCCCATCTGTTTTTGCTGTTCAGGTCCCATGATCAGTCAAGCACCGTCAAATACCTTGCATTTCACACCATTCAGATTACTATGGCAGACTGCTGCCTCGCAAGACCCCGCCCTTAATAGCCCTCTGAAAGTTATACTGTCTGTGTCTCCACACCTCTGCTATCCTCTCACTCCCATTCTACCGGGGAGATCATATCAACTGCCCCTTCTCCCACCAGCTACTAAAATAATTTTTTAGGAATGCTTGCACTCCCCTCCCCAGTGTGTTTCCAAAGGCCTTGGGGTAAGGGGACCTTCTAGGTCCTTTGTGAATCAGAGTTTGCTTGAGTGGAAGACTGAACAAGAAATTTTCACTCACTTATTTTAATCTCCACAGTCTTTGGATTCCTTCCTCTGGAATCTACCCCAGTTTTTTGTCATGTCAGTGCTGTCATGGGGTGCTATGGTGTCCGAGTTTTAGCTGCTAATTCAATACATGGGATCTAGAATTTTTGGTAAGTGCACCTATGTGGCTAAAGTCAGCTTAATCGGGGGCGCCTGGGTGACTCAGACGGTTAAGTGTCCAACTCCTGATTTTGGCTCAGGTCATGATCTCACAGTTCCTGAGTCCCAGCCCTGCATCAGGCTCTGTGCTGACAGTGTGGAGCCTGTTTAGGATTCTCTCTCTCTCTCTCTCTCTCTCTCTCTCTCTCTCTCTCTCTTTCTCTCTCTCTCTCTCTCTGCCCCTCCCCTGCTCATGTTTTCTTTTTCTCAAAATAAATTTTAAAAATAATAATAAAATAATAAAGTCAGTGTAATCTAAAATATACTGTTCCTTTCTCCTTCATCAAGTACTCCCAAGATCTATTTCAGGTACTCATTGGAACTTTGTAAATTAAATTAACTAACCTTTTGTGATGTAAAGTTCATTTGCTGGATAAACTGGGAGCTGATTCTAGTTATAGAAATGGAAACAAAGGGACAAGAAAGGGGAGGAGGGCCCACAAGAAAATGTGTTTCATGTTGCCAAGTAACTCCATCAGCTGAGGAAGGCATAAGTGTCTTCAAGGAAGACAGAGGTTCTTTGGAGGAAGGCAGTTTAGGGATGATGGGGCAGTGCAGTATCTCAAACCCAGTGCCTTATGCCTCATCACTCTGTCTGTTTCAGAATCCTATTCTTTTCTGATTAGTGTGTTTACTTTTACAGAAGATATTTAGGAGACTGAATTTGACGCATTTTGGAATGCAGCAATGCTTAGGCTTGACATGCTGTTTAGATTTTCATTATTTTAGTTGTGCAGCTGCTAAAAATTAGTGTTTCTTTATCATCAGTCCTGGAAAATTCCCAGGTTTTAGTTATTATTCCCTTACCAAATATTCAAGGATCAGAGCATGTCATTCTGTCTCTCTCTCTCTCTCCCTCTCTCTCTCTCTCTCTCTCTCTCTCTCTCTCTCTCTCTCTGTAGTGCTATTCCCAGCAGACAGTCCATATTCAGTTCTCAACATTTTACGTTCTTCCTACTGTTCTTACAGTAGTGACCACTTTCCTCCAAGCCAAGCCTCAGTGAGCACTTCATTTCTGACTCCTAATTTACTCTTCCATCTAATATCCCTGCCCTGATTGTTAAATGAATTTTCACCTAGCCAGATAACCAGTACCAGATTCTCTGGTTTCCCTGACGATATCTCCCCTGCGTCTCACACTCTGCCGATATCTATGCCAGTCAGGATTCTGTAATGATGAAATCAGAAACGAACCCCTGCAAATTTGAAGAGAGACCCCTACTAATTTGAGCCCCTGCTTTTTAAGGTAGAATGGAGATAGGTCACAGAATACCTTGGAAGACCAAGAACCAGTATCAGATATTGAGAAAGAAACTAGACATGTTAGAGGTAGGGTGACCAACTCATGCTGGTTTGTCCGGGACTCTCCCAGTTTTAGCCCTGAAAGTCCCAGGTCCTGGGAGATCCCTCAGTCCTGGGCAAACTGGAAAGAGTAGTCACCCTACCTGGCATGCTGTAGTAACACTTCAAGTCATGCCACAAGAGTAGCCTGGTTATGTCACATTGTCTCCAACACTGGATCTTAGAAACTGTCGGGGCATCTGGGTGGCTCAGTTCATTAAGCACTCGACTCTTGGTCCTGATTTTGCAGTTTGTGAGTTCGAGCCCCACACTGGGCTCTGAAATCACGGAGCCTGCTTGGGATTTCTCTCGCCCTCTTTCTCTGCCTCTACCCGGCTTGTTCTCACTCTCTCCAAAAATAAATAAATCAATTAAAAATAAAATACCATCACTGGTTCCACTGTGACGACTGTGTCTTGAAATTACCCCACTGCCAGAATTCTAATTAGTCCCACCAAGTCTTTTTGGCCTTGCTGCAGATCCAATATCCAGATCCAGAGCATCCGTATTGGTCTCCACTAACTACCAAGGGTCAGCTTTTGCGGGATTTGCGGCTTCTTCTCTCTGGAGGCCCAGCTCTTGGATGCCGTTAGGACTTTTGTGACGCTACAAGGAAAGAAAAGGGGGGAGACAAATTGCATTAGAACACTGAGTAGACAATAAGATGGGTCAAGGAATGGAAACCAAAAGAATGCTGGGTCATAAAAAACTCATACAAGAAGGTGATATGTAAAAAAACATCAGAAAATGAGGAAGCTTTGGACATCATTTTGTCACACAGCTATAAGAACGGACAACATATACTATAGATGATAAATGAGCACACGGATGGCCTGACTAGCATTTACCAGCCAAAGCAGATCCCCCAAAGGATCAGAATGTGAGGTGCTCAAACTAAATCATTGACATCATGGGTCCACTTATTTTGGCCGCATTTGGTAATGTTATTTTCAATGAATATGGGTGAAAGATTTAAGGGAAAGTAGAATATAAAATTAAAATTCAATTGGAGAGAATAACTTTTGCCGGTATAACTTTTTGGAAACATTGAGTCTGAATTCTGATTAGAAGGTATGATAGATAAGCCAACAAAATGCCAGTCAGCTTGAAAATGCTCCTTTCTCAGTTCCACGGAGACCTGTCTCTACTATATTGCGTACGTATATTTTCACTTCTTTGACGTTCTGTTGTCACATGGTGCTAGAAGACTGGACAGGGAAATTAAAAAAAAAAAAAAGTCATTGAAAGCCTTTCTGTTCTTTCTGAACTTCTAATTAGTTTCTCTGGAGTTATTATGCTCCTGGTCAGGCTGAATGAATTGTGGGTGATAAGAAATAACCTCCCTAAACAGCTTAGTTGTGGCTTCCTAAACTGAAATATGATAGTGACTATGACATAAACAGTATCTTCAAAAACTCAGACAAAAATACTGAGGCTCAGTCTTCACACATTCCATTTGGAAGACTTTTTTGTTGTTGACTTCAGGGGAAAATAGTGTAAATAGAACAATTAAAATGGCGTCCAGGGTAGTAATGAAAATAAAATCTATATCTATACAAGTCTGTTTGAAATTTCAAAACTGGGCAATCTTTTTAAACTGCATGAAGATATAATGTAATATGTATTCGGTTTTAACAAAATAAGCTTCTTCAATCATGAAATAAGAAGGAATATTAATAGAACAAAGATGACCTAATGACTTTAAATCTTACACTTTCCTACTCAATGGATTTTGTAATGAGAGTCTGATAATCCCAGCTCAACATTTTCAACCATGGAGTCCAGGTCAGAAAAAAGATTGCTCTATAATCTTTTCAAACATTCATGTGGATGTTTATTAGATCTTTTAGTTGTCATGGCCACTGTGTTCTCTGTTGCTGACCTCCAGCTCATATCTGAGAGATGTAGGTGAAATTTTGTTATAAATTGGCTTCAACCTTTGCCTGGGAGGACCAAAGGTGTTTATAAATAGCTGTTCTATAGGTGCCTCCTGCACTGAGCTCCAGAAAGATGTGCATTTATTAGCTCACTCACCGTGTGCATTTTTAAATGAAATACTGGAGAGAAGTGTAAGACATCAAGTGTGTGGCCAAGCCATTAATAGGCCAACAGCACAGGCCACATTTCCTTTTCATCAAATCCGACAGCTTTAGTGTCTACTATATCATGGCCTACTTTGAAAGAGTTGCACCTATTCAGGCTGAATTAAAGGTTACAAATATCAAAGTGTAACTCATCAACTGGTAAATAACCCATCATCAATCAACCAATTCATATGTCATACTTACGTGGCTACATCAGGTTTCACTTGTTTCCCCCTTCTTAACAGAGGAATCAATATTGTTCCTTGATGTGGTAAAAATACTAATGAGGAAGGCAAGAAATAATATGCTAAATGTTTTTCCTTCATTAATCCTCAGAGCAGTTACTAAATTAATTTTGTAAGCATTCAGTGTAACAATGGTTGTGTTTACCAGACAATGCTGCAGGTCAGTTTTGTGAGCTTATTTTGTTTGCTGGGAAAATTCAGATTCATTTTACTTTCATGTAAAAATAAACTGTTTTAGAATGATTATGTGGGCAACAATATACAAAAAATAAATATAGTTAAGAAAAAATAATGGCTAGGGTCTGTTTTATTTTAACAGGCTTAGCATGAGGAAAAAAATAAAGCACGGAGAAAGTGAAACTTTGCTCAAAGGGAGACTTTAATTCTTGAAATCAGAGTAAAATATATGATTTCTTTGCCATGAACTTATATTTTGATACCTTACATTCAGTGAAAGCTTTCTAGTGAGGCATCTTGGAGATACTCTTCTTCAACTTTGAAAGTTTTATTAGCATTCTTCATTTACATTAAAAGCCAATAGGTATGTGTTTCCTAAATCCTAATGTACCAGTAAGTCTCTTATTTTAAAGCATTTGGTTATATTGCCATTCTCCTGATATATGATTTTGTATAAGTAGACAGTAATGGGAAGAGGACATTAGGAGCTAAGAATGACCTCAGGTTAAGAGCAAGCAAGAAAACAGGAACCTCAGTCCTACAACCACAAGGAAATGAATTCTGCCAACAACAGTGAAACTGAAAGGGGGCTGTGAGCCTCAAATGAAAACATCCTGGCCAACACCCAATTTCAGCATAGTGAGATACAGCAGAGGACCCAGCTAACTGGTGACCAGACTCCTGACTCATACAAAATATGACATAATACATTTGTGTATACAGTTGCTTTATGCTGCAAAGTTTGTGGTAATTTATTATGCAGTATAGAAAGCTAGTACAAAATAAACACTCCTCCATGTCTCATGAATGCATTTTTAAAATGTTTATTTATTGAGAGAGAGAGGGAGAGAGAGGGAGAGAGAGAGCAGGGGAGAGGCAGCGAGAGGAAGAGAGAGAATCCCCAGAAGGCTCTGCACTGAGAATGCCAATGTGAGACTCGACCTCGCAAATCGTGACATCGTGACCTGAGCCAGAATCAAGAGTTGGACACTTATCCGACTGAGCCACCCAGGTGCCCCTCATGTATACATTTTATTATCCATTAGAACACTGTTGGCCTAGACAAATGTGCAAGTAATTTTATCAAGACACCGAGACAAATGCAATAATAATGAGTCATAGTTTTATTTGACTGTCATATACATGATTTGACTGACTGTCATATGCATACCCTAGCTGTACACATCTTTGTGTCATTTTGGATACATGGTAAAATATATTTAACAGCTTCTAACCTGGAATAATAACTTTTAAATATTTAGATATATGGTGTGTGTGTGTATATATATATATATGTATATATATATATATATACACACACATATAATATGGTATATAAAGTATATGTATATATGTGTATATATATGTATGTGTGTATATATATATATATATGTATGTGTGTATATATACATATACATATATTTTATATATATATATATATACACATATATTATATATATATGTGTGTGTGTGTATATACATATATATATATTTAGATAGACTTCCATTTATTCTCCAGCTCTGCATCCTGCCAGTGTTCATGGTGGGAATGTTCAACATCCTTTTCCTAATATTCACACTATTCTTCACTGTTTGCAGGTAGAGTTAGCAGCCCCGCCCTCTTTGCTTCCTCACAACACTGCTTAAATACCCTGATATCATATGAATCATGTTGAATTATAATTTGTCCAGTCGTGGGTCTTTTGTCCCTACAAGACGATGAACTCTCTTAGAACAAAGACTTTATCTCAGTCTCTCTAATCAATAACACCAAGCAGATTGCTTAACACCTGGCAGATGTTTCCATAGACACGTATTTAAATTCAAAGGTGGGTGGGAGAGTTGACATAAACCTTTTAGTTCTGTGTTGATTTTCAATCTATCACTCCTTTCCCACTCCCAATTATTCAAAACATACATTTGAGATAGATGTAATTATCTGTCCTATAAGGCCCGACCCTTTATTTGCTTGCCAAACATGCTGAACATTTATGTCAAAATGAATAAAACCATAGGTTGTTGTCATCCTGGAATTTGGTTGTCTGGGAAATATTTTTTAAAAATGATTGTCTCTACTCCTTGAAAATTAACTGATCGTTAAAATGCCTCTTTTTTTTTTTTTTTTTGTCAGAAAGAGAAGTTGGAGAAGGTTATTAACTAAGTTATAGAACAACACTATAAAATTGGATCATGTTGACCAGGCTGCTATTGACCAAGCCACCATTGTTCACTGTCATATGGTATATACATGTTCATGTTCTTATATTATAAAAAATGTCTGGGGAATTTTCTGTCTAAGATCAGCAGTCAACAGTATCTGCCCTCCCTAAACTGAGATACACTAAACTATTATCAAGAGTTGAGTACAATTCCATCATTCTAAGTAATCTAGACCCAGAGTCAACCTTTAAAAAACAGAGAGAAATAAATACCACTTGGTATGGTAATGGATTTTTTTTTCCTTTTTTGTCTCAGAGAAATTTGTATGTGGCATCTTCACATAACGAATTTCAAATGAACTTGACAAATGTTTTAACATTGCTTACAGCTCACGTAAATGCTTGAGGTAATTGTTTGTTTGGGGCTAAAAATTGTTCTTGACTGTTATTAACATTTTATTGTGGTTAATAAAAATAGCCATTTATTACAGTAAAATGTCAGCAAGAAAACCAAAGGTATAATGAGAAAAATAAAGATCACTTATGTGACACAAAGCATCATAATGGCTAAAACATGGGTATAAGAAACTGTCCGCTTGGGTCCAACTCTGTGACCTCAAACAAATGATTTAAACTCTCTGTTTCTTCAACACTTAATAAAAATAACTCACATAGTTGTATTATCATAAGGATTTAGAACATGACCTTACACAGAATAATTACTCAGTAAATTATTATTTTTATTATAATTTTTAGTATTATTTTGGGAATTTAAAGAGAACTATTTTTTCTTGAATTTAAATCAATAAACGCTATATGTTATTTGCATTATTATTGTGAAAAATCTAACTAAATCCCACTAGAGCAATTATAGATAATTTTCTATAAAAATTATTTTATACGATTATACTTTACGATTTTTTTCTTTCATATAAAATGCACATTATCATATAAATAGTAAGCATTTTCATTTTTTTCTTTCATATCTAATTTAATCTTTGGATATTTAGTCATTACTATCTTGGCACGAATATCACAGAAAATCCATTTCTACTATCAGAACTCTTAAAGCATCATAAAGCAATAATTGATAAGAATTCCATGTTGAGGCTTCATTATTAATGAAAACTAAGCCCAGGAATGGAAATTGGCACACCCCACTTTTTTTCAGAATTTTCACTGAAATACTGAAATGGCTATATAAAAATAGAAAAATTGATAGCAGAAACTAGGGAAAGATGACATATCTATTCTTGATGGACTGAGGAATTTAGAGAGGATAATGTTCAGGAGAAATTCTTATAGAAAAGCATATGAGTTACAATAGGAGAAGTAATCAATTCTAGAGCTTGGAGTGAGTGGGTATGGCAGAGACAGAAGGGAAGGGTTTATTCAGCCTTGGCTGCACATTAGACCACCTGAGGAAGTTTTCAAAAACAATCACGTTCTTGGGGTGTGTGGGTGACTTAGTTGGCTGTGCGTGGAAATCTTGATATCAGCTCAGGTCATGATATCACGGACGTGAGATCTAGTCTTGCATCCCTCTGAGCACAGAGCCTGCTTGGGATTCTCTCCCTCTCTCTCTTCCCTTTCCAACCCCCTCAAAATACATAAATAAACTTCAAAAATAATCACATGCAGATCTGATTTCAGAGCAATTAAATCCTAATCTTGGTTGCCAGGGAAACTCTATACATTTCTTTTCTTGTACGAATTTTCCAGATAATTCTATGTCCATGAGATGGCTATGAACCATTGGTCTAGAAAACAAACATTACATCTACTTGTGTTTCCTGGGAAGTACAAGGATACCACTACACAAAACCCAGCTGTTATACTCACTCTCAACTTATGCTTTATGTTGGAACAGGCTAAGTAAAGCTAAAGGGTACTGAAAAGCAGTATGCCTGTGAGAGAAGGTAGGGGAAGGTAAGCCAGGGTTGGGCATTGACCCATCAGTGTTTGTTGTAAACTCTGAAGCTTTAATGATAAATGCTTAAGGAGAAAAATTTAAGATGACAAAATATAAAATATATCGGGCAAAATAATAAATATAAATGGGTTAAAAATTTCCATAATAAAATTCATGTAGGAATGCATAAAAATAATGTTATGCCATTTATAGAATTAAAATAAAATCATCGAAAAAAGTGTTAAAAGTGAAAGGAAGGATATATCAGGCAAATGAAAACGTAATATCATTAGGAATTGCAATTCAATATTGAAGTCGAATAAAATGAAATTCAAAGCAAAACCTACTGAAAAAGATAATGATAAGTCATTTTATATTGATAAAAAATGGAACCTACAAAGAATTGTCAAGACATTTTAATGTGCTGAATAATGTTATCTCAAATATATTTCAAAAAAGCCATAAGAAAAACAAAGAGATTTTTGAATTTGAATGAAATATGAAAGAGTAGAGACTTAATACTTCTGTCACTCTTTGTATTCTTGACAGATTTTTTTACTAAAATAAAATACAAATTCCAGATCTCTGCAATTCATTTTATTGTTGTATTCATTAACGTAATACCCCAGAGTTTCATGGTTGCAAAACAAACAGTATTCATCAGAATAAACAGAATAAACATGATTGTCAAAATAAATGCTTCATGTATAAAATTATATTGATTTATATATTCAAAATACAGGAATTAAGTAAATTAAAAAATGTTAAAAATATTCCTCTCCTAAACTTTTTTTTCTTGATAATTTGTGCCTCATAATTTATATTTTAAATACAAAATAACCCCAAAATTTCAAACCTGGTAAACATTTATCCCTATTAGTTTTCTCACCAGTCATGTTCAATATATGTACTGATTCACTGTCTACTTACAAAATTGTATAAAATACACCCACTAGAAAACCAGGGACTGTGATGTTAAAATAAGTCATTACAATTTTTTTAAAGTAATTAACTTAAAATTTCAAAATATTTAAAATATGGTATTTTAAAGTTAAAAAAAACACTGTTTTTGACCCATTCAGTTATCATCCATGATAAAGGAATATTTATAAAAGAATTCTTTTATAAAGAAAAAAATTATAAATGAATAGTTATACCTGGATGGTCCTCTAAGAAGAGGATTTTTATATTGCCCCTTGAAAGCTAAACTCAGGGGTGGGAGTGTTAATGCTTTGCATTGTGTTTTTCAAAAGACTGTGAGCCTTTCAGAAATCTTAATATTTACCAAGGCCACAGAGTAACAAGACAACTTAGTGGTAAATTAGCATATAGATCGTTTAGGTGAATAGTCACAAAAAATCATGAATATCTTAACCTTCTCTGAAGAAAGTGTAGTCAGGATTTTCCTGGAAATGTGGGGTCCTAGGAAGTGCTGAGAAGGAGCATGGTCCAGAAGAGGACTGGCCTAAGGGGACCCAGAAGACATTGATATCACTCGCTACTGGGAAGGCACAGCACTGATCATGGGTATCTGTAGTTGATGACAATGCGGGAGTCTTGAAGGCTGGACAGGATGAAGGCTGGACAGCACAGGGTTCTTCAATGGAATGAGGTACAAAGGAGCAGAGGCAAGAAAGAACATAGGATGGCATAAAAACTAATATCAGAAAACTATTTATTTTCTACTTCTCTTCCTTCCCCCTTCTGACAATGCCACTCACTAATCTCAGCAAAATTGATCACCCTTAGGAAGCCAGGTAAGGGAAATGGTGAAGAAATACGTTAAATTTGATTAATATTTTTATAAAAATAACTATATTAAACTGGGTATTATTAGATCCCTTAAAAGGGTTTGATATTGAGTTTTCTACTGTTATGAAAAAGGAGAGTTACTTATATTCACTAGAAAATTAGGAAAGTCATGTTTCTGAACATCTGATTTATAAGTCTAAATTTCAAACCTGCCAAGCATTTATCCCTGTCAGTTATCTCCCCAGTCATGATTAGTAGGTCTCTCACTGTTGATAACCCGTGGGTGTTGTAAAAATCTGCTAATGTATTACATATATAATAAAAATGTATTGAAATATCATGCTACAAATATTGCAAAATACACAGCATTTTTTTAAATTTTTTTTTGTAACGTTTATTTATTTTTGAGACAGAGAGAGACAGAGCATAAACGGGGGAGGAGCAGAGAGAGAGGGAGACACAGAATTGGAAGCAAGCTCCAGGCTCTGGGCCATCAGCCCAGAGCCCGACGCAGGGCTCGAACTCACGGACCGTGAGATCGTGACCTGAGCTGAAGTCGGATGCTTAACCGACTGAGCCACCCAGGCGCCCCACACAGCATTTTTAATGTGTTGGAGAACACACAAGGGCACACACAGAGAAATCATTAAATATATTTTTTGCTATCGCTGTTCCTTTTTTTAAATTGAAGTAGAGTTGACACACAATGTTACATTAATTTCAGGTGTACAACATAGTGATTTGACAAGTCTATACAATATGCTATGCTCACCACAAGCTGAGCTGCCATCTGTCACTGCACAACGTTATTACAATACCATCAACTATATTTCCTATGCTGTAACTTTTATCCCCATGACTTTTTATTCCACAACTGGGACTCTGTATCTCCCATTCCTCTTCACCTATTTTGCTCATTTCTGCACCGCATTCCCTCTGGCAACTATCAGTTTGTTATCAGTATTTATAGGTCTGTTTCTGCTCTCTCTGTTTATTTGTTCGTTTACTCATTTGTTTGGTTGTTCAGATTTTATATATATGTGATATCATAAAATATCTGTTTTTCTCTTTCTGACTTATTTAACTTAGCATAATATACTCATGGTCCATCCATATTGTCACAAATGCACGATCTCATCCTTTTTTATATAATCTTCTTTATCCATTCATCTATTGATAGTCACTTGGGTTGTTTCTATTTCTTGGCTATTGTAAATAATGCTGCAATAAACAGGGTTCATATAAATTTTCAAATTAGTGTTTTCATTTTCATTGGCTAAATACCCAGTAGCAGGATTACTGTATTGTATGATATTTTTATTTTTAATTTGGGGGGGGCTTCCATATTGTTTGCCACAATGGCTGCATCAATTAACATTCTGACCAACAGTGCATGAGAGTTTCTTTTTCTCCACATCTTTGCCAATACTTGTTATTTCCTCTTTTTTATTCTAGCCATTTTGATTGATGTAAACTGATATCTAACTGTGATTTTTCTTTGTATTTCCCTGATGATAAGTGATGTTGAGCATCTTTTCATGTGTCTCTTAACCATCTCTATGTCTGCTTCGTAAAAAGTGTCTGTTAAGATCTTCTGCCCATTTTTTATGGGATTGTTTGCTTTTTTGGTATTGAGTTGTAGAAATGATTTATATATTTTGGATATTAACTCCTTATCAGATATATCACTTCCAAGAATCTTCTCCCACCCTTTAAATTTTGCTCATCTCTTCCTTAACTGTGAAAAAGCTTTTTATTTTGGTGTAGTCCCAATGTTTATTTTTGTTTTTGTTTCATTTTCCTGAGAAAGTAACAACCAATACCATAGAAATAAAAAGGATTATAAGATAACACTATGAAAAATTATATGCCAACAAATTGGACAACCTAGAAGAAATGACAAATTCCTAGAAACATACAATTTTCCAAAATTGAATCAGGAAGCTATAGAAAATCTGAACAAATCACTTACCAGTAACAAAATTAAAATGGTAATTTAAAATCTGCCAACAAAGACAAGTCTAGGACCAGATGAATTTGTAGCTGAATTCTGCCAAAAAATTAAAGAAGAATTAATACCTAACATCTCCCCAAACATTCCAAAATATAGAAGATGTAGGAAAATGTCCAGATTTGTTCTATGAAACCACCATTAATTTGATACATTAACAAGGAAAAGGCACTACAAGAGACAGGGAGAGAGAAAGAAAAAGACTACAGGCCAATATCCCTGATGAACATACATGAAAAAACTCAACAAAATGTTAGCAAACTGCAATCAACAATACACTGAAAGATCATTCACCACTAACAAGTGGGATTGACACTGGGGATTCAGGGATAGTTCAAAATTTATATATCAATTATCATGATACATCACATCAACAAAAGGAAGAATTAAGAAGTATGTGATGCAGAAAAAGCATTTGACAAAATTCAACAGTGTTTCATGAAAAAAGCTCTCAACAATGTGGGTTTAGAGAGAATATACCTCAACATAATAAAAACCATTTTTGAAAAAACCCACAGGTAACATACTCAATGCTGAAAAACTCTAAGGTCAAGAACAAGAGAAGGATGCTCATTCTTGCCACTCTATTAAATATGAAATAGAAGGCATATTTATTAAATACAAAATAAAAAGCATACATGTTGGTAAGGAAGAAGTTAAACTGTCATTGTTGCAGATAATGATACTATGCTTAGAAAACCGTCGACTCCACCAAAAAAAATTAGAGATAATAAATAAATTCAGTAAAGTTGCAGGATATAAAATTAATATACAGTAATTGGTTGTGTTTCTATACCTTCATAACAAAGTAGCAGAAAGGGATATTAAGAAAACACTTCCATTACAACTGCACCAAAAAGAATAAAATGTCTAGGAATGAATTTCACCAAAGTTATGAAAGATCTATATTCTGACAATTATAAAACACTGATGAAAGAAATTGAAGACAACGCAAACAAATGGAAAGATAGTTTATGCTTATGGATTGAAAGTATTAATATTGTTAAAGTGTCAGTACTACCCAAAGTAGCCTATATATTCAATGTAATACCTGTCAAAACTCAACAAATAACACTAAAATGTTCATGGAAACACAAAAGACCCTGAATTGCTTCTTTGAAACAGAAGAGCAAAACTAGAGGTGTTGCAATTCCAGATTTCAAGACATATTACAAAGCTATAGTAATCAAAACAGTTTGGTACTGGCACAAAAATAGATATACAGATTGATAGAATAGAGAGACCGGAAATAAACTCCCACTTACATGGCCAATTATCTAAGACCAAGGAGACAAGAATATATAATTGAGAAAGGACAGTCTCTTCAACAAATGGTTCTGGGAAAACTGGGCAGCTGCATGCAGAAGAATGAAAATGGACCACTTTAAGGGTACATGGTGGCTCAGTCCGTTAAGCATCTAACTCTGGATTTTTGCTCAGGTCATGATCCCAGGGTCTTGGGATCGAGCCCTGAGTCAGGCTCTGTGATGAGCATGGAGCCTGCTTAAGATCCTGTCTCTCTCTCCCTCTTCCCCTCTCCCCTGCTTCTGTGCTCTTTCTCTTTCTAAAATAAAAAGAAAAGAAAATGGGCCACTTTCTTACACCATACCCAGAAATAAACGCAAAATGGATTAAGGACCTAAAATGTGAGACCTGAAACCATAAAACTCCTAGAAGAAACAGGCAGTAATTTCTTGGACATCAGCTTTGCTATTTTATTGTATTGTATTGTATTGTATTGTATTGTATTGTATTGTATTGTATTTCATTTCATTTCATTTCATTTCATTTCATTTCATTTCATGTATCATTTTATTTTATTTTATTTTATTTTATTTTATTTTATTTTTTACAGTCAGGCTTACTCAAGCATAACTAAAGTACAATAAAATTTGCCTTTTAAGGTGAACAGTTTAATGTATTTTCACAAATATTCAAAATCATGTCACCAGCACCACAATCAAGGTATAGAATGTTTCCATCCCCATGAAAGTTCCTTTGTGCCTTTCTGTGGTGTTTACATATAATTTTAAGTAACAGAACTAGAACTAAATCAGTTAAAAATTGAAGAAGAAAAAGAACATGCCCAGAGTGATCAAAAAGGGAAACAACAGAAAACAAAATGAACTCAGTATTAGTGAATCAAAGGAAGGCTGTTGAGAGTGATAATAACTTTATTCTTTTTTTTTTACAAATATGACCATCTTTTTTATTATGTTTGAAAGCTGAACCTGTTGGCTCAACACTTACTTAAAAATTAAAAATAAAGGAAATATGCATTAGGATTGCCTGGCTGGCTCAGTTCATAGAGTATGCAATTCTTGATCTTGGAGCTCATGAGTTCAAAGCCTACATTGGGCACAGAGTTTACTTTAAAAAATAAAAATAAAGCAATTATTTATGCTATAAACACTGATGTACTGTGGTCCGTGATAAGAACCTTGATCCTTATATCCTTGATAAGGATGTAATAGTCCTTGTATTAGATACACGCCTTCTATCTTACTTCATATCTTACTTCAGCAATAGCCTATCAGATCACTGAATCCCAGTATACTCCAAGAGTGGCACAGTGGAAACTGAGGGTCTGAGGCTAATAATTGCTTGTGTATCAGTCCCTACGACAGTGCCCAAGTCATCATGCTGTACTACTGCCTTTAGCATCCCTTTAGCATCCCAAGTGACTTTCAGGAATTGATTCACCTTCCGTAGTGCTTGCTTCATTCCTGGGGTTTAGTATGTTAAAGTATTTAGATGATTTGTTTTATTCAGTGTGAGGATAAGCAAAAATCTAAAAGAACTTGAAGTTACCAAAAGGTTACAGTTGTAGAAGTAAGAATGTTTGACATCTCTGCATCAAATTTGTGATAACTGAAGGGTAAGGAATCAGCCTTCCTATCTCATCCACAAGATTCTATCAATCTCTATCAGTGTTTTGTTTCATTTTGTCTTGAGTTTCCACTTTTAGATTTTCTCCTCTGCCGGTGTTTTTTTTGTTTTTGTTTTTAATTTCACATATGATAAATTGTAAATTATTTCTGAAGACAAAAGCATCTTTTTGGGGTGCCTGGGTGGCTCAGTTGGTTGAGCATCTGACTTCAGCTGAGGTCATGATCTCATGGTTCATGGGGTCAAGCCCCCTGCTGGGCTCTGTGCTGACAGCTCAGACCTGGCTTCAGATTCTGTCTCCCTCTCTCTTTGCTCCCACCTGCTTGCAGTCTGCCTCTCTCTCTCAAAAATAAATATACATTTAAAAAAATTTTAAGTATCTTTTTGATTTTAAGAGTGAATAAAATTTGACAGTGAAATCAAGGTCGCCCTAGATACAATCTTATCCACTTAATCTAGAGAGGAAACTTCCATCCACCACGCTCCATTTTGCTTTATTTGTTTGTTTGTTTGTTTGTTTATTGCAAATAAAGTATCCCTAGTTTTTTAAAAAATTTTATTGAAGTACTATTAGTATACAATATCTTACTACTTTCATGTGTATATTGTAGTGATTCAATATTTTTATACATCACAAAATGATTCCCATAAATCTAATTACCATCTGTCATCATACAAACTATTACAATATTATTGACCATATTCCCTATGCTATACGTTACCTAGAAACCTCCCAAGGTAACATTTGTATAGAATTTGTTGTCACTTTTTCATGGCATGTTCCCTATCAATCGATGTCAAATTGAAGTATAATGAAACTTGGAAAAAAAGATCAAACAACTTTGCTTTAGTGAAAGTGATTTTTCTTTATAAATATATTTTCAAAACATTTTGTATTTATGAAATATTAAATTATCCACTAAAATTAAATGTTACATCTTATCAAATACTGCTAATATGCAGAGATATAAAAGTGTCTCCTCACAAGAATCTTATGAGATGAGAAACAATTTACAAATTTATTTGCAATGAATGTAAAAGAGTTATATTTTCATCAATTGATGACATCAGCGTATCCATTCATTTATTTATATACTGAATTCCTACCCTTGGAGAGATAATGTTGGTGTAAAAACAAGTATAACACAGTTTTTGTTATTTACATACCTATCCTGAAGGTGGGAAGGCAAAATGAAATTCTACCCAGTTAAATGGCAATGCATGAGGTAATTTTAAATTCAACAAAACACAAGGATTGGGAGAAGAAAGGCCACAATTAAGAGTTGAATATACATTACCCAGTGTCATAAGAGTGGGGTAAGGAGAAATTTTTGAGGCTTGGAATAAACTAAAATGTTACACAAGGAGAAAGGGTTTCAACTGAGGCTTGAAGAATGCATCACTTTGGTAAGTGTCAGAAATGTATTTTCAAGTAAAATAGGATATTTAAAGGTTTCTAACAATAATTCAGCATCAACACGTCTTTCCTAACATATTATATAATTATTATATGGCAAGCATTCTCATCACTTTTCCAGAGAGGAATTCAGAGCCCATCAAGGGCAATTTCATTGCCCAAGCTGTTTGTGCCAGGATTGGTTATCGGATCTGGGGCAAAACCTCTTCCTCTGGTAGTTATGGCCGCCCTGATATCCTGCGGTAAACTAGCGAAGGCAGAGAAAAATCTAGATTACAGAATATCACATTTTATTGATCTAAAGATTTACACTAATATATGGGATAAGCAATTTGTGAGCAAAGGGATGTGTTTATAAGACTGTCTTTAGTTGATGTATATTTACTCTCTAGGACACGTTTTACAATCACAATTCACTTCCTCTGTTTCCTCTGCCTGCAACTTCCTAAAAGTATTGAGTAGTGAAGAAGTGAAGACACCTTTCAGGCTTTCAAGTCTCTCCTATGAGGGGTCACTCAGAGACCCATGCACTCTTACCCATGCACTCTTAATAGTTTGAGTTATGGATCACTGCTCAGTCAGTCCTGGGGCTTCTTTTTTTTTTTTTTTTTAATTTTTTTAATGTTTATTTTTGAGAGAGAAAGAGACAGAGTGCTAGCGGGGTAGGGGCAGAGAGAGCAGAAGACACTGAATCCAAACCAGGCTCCAGGCTCTGAGCTGTCAGCACAGAGTCCAATGCGGGGCTCGAACCCACTAACCATGAGAGCATGACCTGAATTGAAGTCAGACACTTAACTGACTGAGCCAACAAGGCGCCCCTCGTCCTCTGGCTTCTGATTCATTGCAGTGATATATCTCCTCAGGTGTATAGGTGGAGATATCTATTGTCATCAATAAAAACATGTAATTCCTTATAGTATCAGGAACTGTAGGGTCTGGAGTAGTTACTTAGGTTTGGATTCTGTCTCCTTTCTTACCTTTTGCATGACCTTGAGTTAAGTTCTTAACCTCTGTTTCAGTTTCTATATCAGTACCTACCGGAAAGTTTTTTTGTTATATACAGTACATGCTACCATAAATGTATGATATTAATTTTAGCTCTAATGCATACTTAATGCTAACTATTCCTCATCTTTATTCTTGTTAGTAATAAATATGTAAAGATTAAAGGGAATGCCAGAGGTCAACAAAAATGTAAGATGACTGATTTATTTATGGCAAAACAGGGAAAGAAATTATCTTAAGAAACATTTGACTTGATATATATTAATCTACTGAAAATATTATTAAAATTATTATTAAATAATTGCCTTTTAATGAATGATTATAATATACCAAGCAGGATACTAAGCATTTTATGTAGATAACAGAAAACAAAAATGGTAATCTTTGTGCAGTGATATTATGAATAAATTTCCTTGCTTCACATTTGTGTTTTAGAATGACTATGAATTCCTTGGTTAAAAAAAGTTTCTAGTCATTCTAACTAACAAGGGCTGCAAGACACTTAAGAGTTGTAACTCATTTTCCCCTTTTCTCTGTGACACAGCACTGAATACCTGTTGTATTTTCAACCACAGATGGTATCATTCAGTGGTGCTTAAAAGGACCTTTCTTCATAAATTCAGTAAAGTACATAAAGATCCTTTCATAAGAGATATAGCTATGTGTTACTCTCTATGATGGGTGTGAATGCACACATTTGTTTTTGTGAGAAACCAAACATTTTTCAAGGATGTGTGAATTCATAATTTATTATGTGGATGAATGATGTTTGTGCATTATATTCTTTTTCTTTCTAAAATTTACTGAAGGACAAAAAATAAAGTCCAACTCTTAAATCATTTGTGAGTACTAGAATGGAAAATTATAGCATCTTTAAATGGCACTTATTATATATGGAAAAAAGTAAACAGAAAATGAAAATACATTCATGGGAAGCTTAAGACAGTGAATGAAATAATTTTCAACTTAGAAGTTTCCTGGTCTTAGTGATGAAGAGGTTGGGGGGCAGGGATACAAAAAATAGAAGATAAAAGCTGAGAAAAAAAAATTCTTACTGGTAAAAAGGCATTGGAAATGAATTACAGAAGAACCTTGGAATCAGAACATCAGTTTCCCTGCCATTAAAATATAGAACCTATATTTCAACTAAAATAATTTACACTGTAGGGGCGCCTGGGTGGTGCCAGTTAAGTATCTGACTTGATTTCGGCTCAGGTCATGATCTCACAATTCGTGGGTTCGAGCCCCGCGTCTGGCTCTGTGCTGACAGTGTAGAGCCTGCTTGGGATTTTCTCTCTCCCCTTTCTCTCTCTGCTCCTCCCCCACTTCCTCTCCCTAGATCTCTCTCTTTCTCTCAAAATAAATAAATAAACTTAAAAAATAAAAATAAAATAACTTACACTGTAAATTAGACTCCTCTAGATCCTTAAGTATGTATCTGTGCCACAAAAGGCATTTAAATCCATAATACTATAAATAAGGAAACAGAAAATTTGAAGCCAGTAATTTACTTATTTATTTATTTTAAATATGACTGGAGAAATAAAAAGGGATTTTAAAATTATAACATACATCTGTGTATTTTAAGAAGTCTTTCATACCATTAATCTGTACAAGTGCTGATTTATTAGAAACCTCATCTATTGATAATAGTAGGGGAAAAAAAGAGGTCAATTTAACACAATAAATCATGGAAATATATTCATAGTAGAAAACACATTCCTGGTATATTTTATTTATAAAATTTTATGTAATATATATAATATAAATATAGTTGTATACATTATTCATACCATGTACATTTTGTATGAAGATAAATTAATATATATGAAAACATTTGTACAAGTATATATATATATCTGTGTATGTAGGTAAATACATGTATATGTATGTATGCATATTTAATGTGTACAGTAATAATTTAAACACAATATATTCCTAAATACAGTATGAGCATGTTCTAATTTTAAACATATGTATCCATTTTGCGTTCATTTTTGTGTATGATATGAGAAAGTAGTCCAGTATGATTCTTTTCCGTGTTGCTGTCCAATTTTAAAAAGATGTGAAATGCCTTAAATTCAGTTTTCATTTCAAAGGACGCATTCTCAAAGAGAAATTCTATGAACTTTCCATTTTAAGTATGCCCTGCTATTCTTTCCCAACTCACCTCACTTGATTTTCTTCAAAGTTCTGGTCATATCTACGAGGCTTTTCTTCACTTAGTGGTTGACTTGCTTATTTCCGATCTACCTCCAACTAAAATATGAGTCTCCTCAGATGTTTTTCCATAACAGATCATCAGCTTCCAGGATGGGGCTGGGATTGCAGTGGGTGCTATATAAATATTTATGAAAAGAATAAACAATCAGATTGAATACTAATGCATAAGCTATCATTTGCAAGCCTATATTATATTATATTCCCTGTGTCATCATTCAAATCCGAAGGCATATTTAAGAAATCTTTAATTACCCAATACTTTCATCATGGTAGAAAATATTATTGAGAATATGCTGCTACTTGAGTTATTTCCCCCCACCACCACCACCATCAGGGATGAGTTGGTATTGCATCCCATTCACTTTAAGCATGAGAGGAGAGGAGTTTCAAACAGATCCAGTCAAAAAGCTTAATATGTTTCCTTTGGAGCATGGGGACAAAGGACAAAAAAAAAAAATCAAAAGGGTGAGAGGCTGGCTGAAGGCTAGCTGTGGTAATAGGAGTAGAGAGGGTGGTTTGGGAGGTAACTGATCTCTTACTGATAATGTGCCCAAGGTCTTGTTTGGATTAAACCTGAAATGCTGTGTTCAAGGAAAATCACTTACGGCTGCAAAGCTTACAAAGAATGAAGGAATAGAGGCTGCGTCTGTAGGAGATAAGGTGGGGGAGGGCTGTATCCATATTATGTAGGGACGTGCAAAGATTTGACTTTTACACTGAGCGTTGGGGGATTGATTTTGAGCAAATTAGTAGCACCAACTTGTTAGAAATGGATCAGTCTTGTTCTATGCTGAGAGCAGAAAATAAGAAAAGGAGTGGAGGGAGATTAGTATCATAAATAATTCAGGAGACACTAACGATAACTTGTCCAGGGTGGTAACCACTACCAGCATGTTTCACCTGGATTATTACAAATATTTCCTGCTTCCTTTGGCTGTCCTTCTTACCCCCCTCTCCTAAACCGATGAAGTTGGGTAGAAACGCAAAACAGGAGAAAGAATGAAAAAGCCAATCGTAAAATCCCAGGTTAGGTAGCCAGCCCAATGTAGAACCACGCTGGGGGCAGGAAAGAGCTCCAATTTAAAAGAAGTTGGATTATTTTGATTATTACATTGAATTATTACATCGGCTATTTAATAACTGAACTGATTCTTTTTGAGTATAACTGACCAGGTAACTTTTTATTTCCTAAAAGTGTACATAGAGTACGAGACCCAAGCAATATTTCCTCTGAGGGCAGGGAAAACGCTAGTTTCAAGAAGGTCTAAAATAGGAGCTATCAGAAAGAAAGAAAAAAGGTTTTTGTTGTTGTTGTTGTTTGTTTTGTTTCCACCCTTTCTCTCAGACTGGCTAAATGGTGCTTGTATGTGTGTGGTGCTGTTTTTCCTTCAAACAAATGCGACCACTGTCAATATTGGGGAATTAAAAGTTTTAGGAAGACCTGTATTAATGAAACCTTGGTTTTCTCTGTATTTATAGAAATCTGGATATAAGCCTCTGGGAAAATTCTTTTGAACATATTAGATAAATAGAGTGAAATGATTAAAATCTTTTGAAACAGATAAGGGACGTGGGATTACCCTCCAGTTTTGCCTCTTCCTAGCAGGCCACATCATATCTTAGATGCAAGTTCCTTTCCTCTGTAAATGGCATTTAATATTTATACTACAGGCATTTGTGAGGGAAAGAATATAGAATAGAATATATGTAACTGCCTACTTCAGTAATTCAAAACGAAGTAGGTGATAGGGGCGCCTGGGTGGCTCAGTCGGTTAAGTGTCATGACTTCAGGTCATGCTCTCATGGTTCGCGGGTTCGAGCCCCCTGTAGAGTGCCTGGGGGACATGCGAGTGGCTCCACACGGGACTCTGCACTGAGCATGGAGCCTGCTTGAGATTCTCTCCCTTTCTCTCTGCCCCCCCTTCCCTAATGGGCATGTGCTCTCTCTCTCTCAAAATAAATAAATAAACATTTTTTTAATGAAGTAGATGATTAATAAGCATTATTCATTTAATGTTAAATTGAAACAAAAATGTCATTTTTTTTCTTTTCCATTTGGATTTCTGATGCCGTTGTTTGAAATAATTGTACCTCTCATTTAGTGTAAAATTATCATCACTGGTGTGTGCAGTGCCCATCTTCTGACTATTTGAACATTTTACTTCCCTTTAGCTGCATTATTTCCTATTCTTATTCAATATTTACTTTCCAGAAGTATTTTGTTGCTATATGCTTTTTTGAAGTGTCTATTTTTGTTTGGGGTACATATGATTTTGATTTATACGTATAGTATTCCATTAGAGATGTCATCTCTTCCTTACATTTTTTTTTCTCTGCACTGCTTCCTTCTTTAGATCCATCCATGTGCCTTTACGAGGACTACGTGTTTCTTTGCTTTATTATCTTCTGTATATGCCTCTCCCGCAGTTTACTAATATACATCCTTGATAATAGACATTACATTAGATCCAACTCCACCTCCCACAGTGGTTAGCATCTACACACACCCCCTGAAGAACCTACGTGAGCATTTCCTTGGGATATGTACCCAGGCAGAAACAAGTATCTTAACTGACCTAATGCTGCTGTTCCACAACTGTCTGGAAGGGCCATAGCCACCAACAATGCAGGAGTGTTTTATATTTCACCATCTCCATCAACTTGACTCATTCATCTTTCTGAAATTTGCCAGTTTTAGAAAGTGATATCTTCTTGCTTTAATTTATACTTCTGTGTTTACTGATGTGATTGAGAATCCATTGCTGTTTAGATGGTTTCAGTTTTGTAAACTGCTTTAATAGAATCCTTTCTCTTACATCCCTTGGAATATTAGTCTTTGTTGTAGTTGTTGTAATTTGCGGGTGTTCTCTGTATATTCTACGTAGCCAGCCCTCAATGGTTTTGGATATTGCAAATGTTTCTCCCATCAGCCAATAGGAGACTATAAGAAATCATGGTAAAGAACATGGACTCCTTATTTACTAGCCACATGATCTTGGACAAGTTACTTTATCTCTTTTGTTGTTATTATTCTGTTTGATTCATCAGCAAAATGGGCATAATGATAGAAAAGGTTCTTGGCACACAGTAAGCACTATATAGGTATCAGCTCTTGTGATGATTCTTGCCTCTATTTATGCTCTCCTTTGTTTAAAAGAAATCCTTTATTTTGAACTGTAAATGAATTCCCTATAGTTCAATGTTTTGTAGGTTTTACTTAGAAAGTCTGTCCTCACTTTTATATCACAAAAGTGTTATACTGCATTCTCTTCTATTAAATTTATCATTTGACCCTTCATTGTGAATCTTTAATCTATCGGGTTTATCAGGATTTCACCACTGAATGTAGTATTCTATAACAATCTAGTTTTTGTTTTTTGTTTTCTGTTTTTTTTCCTTCAGGCTGAACCAGTTTTGACAGTCTCAACTGCTAATCCCCATTGATTTGCAGGGTGTTTGACCATTTATCTTTCAAAAACAAACAAAAACTGTAAACTCAGAGTAGAACAATAGCTTTTATGTTAGAGTTGAAATGGAGAATAAAACTTGGAATAACCACGGAAAAGCCTCTGGGTTTATGGTCTAAGCCTCTGTGAGAAATCAAGGATTTTATGATCTGCATTTTATGATTATTTTATTATATATATTATATATAAATAATATATACATACATACATACATACATATATATACATATATATACATATATATACATATATACATATATATACATATACATATATATACAGCATACATATGTATAAATTATATATAATATATATAACAACATATATATACATATATGCATACATATATACATATACATATATACAACATACATATATATAAATTATATATAATATATAATAAAATATATAAATTATATACATAATTTTATATATAATCATAATATTTTATATATAATCATTTGACCCCAGTAAAGCAATTTTGTCTCTTTTCTTTTTTTTTTTTTTATTCACACTTATGTATTATTGAGAGACAGTGAGACACAGAGCGTGAGCAGGGGAGGGGCAGAGAGAGGGGAGACACAGACTCCAAAGCAAGCTCCAGGCTCTGAGCTGTCAGCACAGAGCCGGATGCGGGGCTCGAACTCACAAACTGTGAGATCATGACCCGAGCCGAAGTCAGAGGCCCAACCGACCGAACCACCCAGGCGCCCCTTGTCTCTTTTCAAAGAAGGTTTGATTAAATGCCAAATAAGTGGATGCATTTGGTTGTGCAGTTGCTGTTGAGAAGACAGTGTTTATCCTTTAAGATTTCTTGTCCTTCTTTCCATAGCTCACCCAGATATAATCTGATTCAGTTGTTGGTGGACATTAACGGGACTTTATTTTATCAAGGAAAGACGAAGAGTGTCTCATTCACAATCGCTAATTATCATTTAGTAGGTGGAGGTGGAAGAGAGGGAAACAGAGTAGCTATGGTTTAGATGGAGTATGGGTTTTGAAAACAGATGCCTTTAGGATGTGAACCTTAGCTTATTCATTCAGATAGTTTTCTCATCTGTATACTGATGATGTTTGTCGCATCATTTAAAAGAAAAATATATCTCTCAAGTTTTTTTCCGAATGTTTGATGACATAATACTCAATATATGTTAACCCCACCTTTTTTTTTTCTTTCCAAAATATAAAATTAGAAAGCCGATTTACAATTAAAACTGCACTGTACTGTATAAAAATGAAGTTTTAACTCTCTCCCACTCTGTATTTTACAGACTTGCACATTTATATTTTTAAATCATCAAGAATGGGAAAATTTGATTAACATGAAGTCTTCAAATGCCTGCTTCAAACGGGAGACCAGCTGAAGCCAAGAACAGAAACCCTGAATTGTGTACTGAATACCAGACAAGCATTAACACATTGGCTTCTTTGGTACCAGGTAATTAAAATGTGTAATTTGATCTTAATTAAATTACAGGCTACCCCAAGACCTTGATCAGTGACCTTTTGGCTTCCTCCACCCTATGTGAAGAAAACAAATAGACTTTAGAAATATAACCCCTTCATTCTCCTTCTTCTTCCCCTACTTCATCCTACCCCTGTAGACATTTACTTCCATTGGGTACAGTGTCAACATACATCAAATGTGCCAATTATAATCAATGCTATCTCCCAACTACCAAGCGTGTTTTTTTTTATTTTTAACTTAGCAGCAGGGACAGTGTGTGGGCAGCACCAGTTATGTAATTCCTGTGCGTACCCAACTTCCCACCAGCATTGAGCTTGATCTTCAAAATCCTCCCCAGGTAGTACTCTTTCTCTTTTGGCTTTTGTCTAGTCTTCCCCTTTTCTGCCTTTCCTCTGCTGGTTTTTGATGCTTTTTATTTTGGTAGAAGTGTTTCTGATCAGCATGAGAACTATCCTGGAGCTTTTCTATCTTGCAGAGTTGGTTAATGAGATTGTTGCAGACTTTAGATTCTAAAAAAGAGTTCTTAAATTTACTGGGTGAGGTTAAAGTCAAAATCAAGAGAATTTATGTTTTTGTTGAAGCTTCATGAAGCAGTTAAAAAAGCAGTGAACTTGGAGTCAAACATCTGGAATTGAACTTAACTCTACAGACTATTAATTGTATGATTGTATATTTCTCGGGACGCCTGGGTGGCTCAGCCAGTTAAGCGTCCAACTTTGGCTCAAGTCATGATCTCACAGTTGGTGACTGCCAGCCCCGCATGGAGCTCTGTGTTGGCAGCTCAGAGCCTGGAGCCTCCCTCGGACCCTGTGTCTCCCTCTCTCTCTGCCCCTCCCCATTCATGCTCTGTCTCTCTCTGTCTCAAAAATAAATGTTTAAATGTTAAAAATTTTTTTTAAAATAAACATTAAAACAATGTTTATATATATATATATATATATATATATATATATATATATATAGTTTTCTCATCTTAGTTTCCTGATCTATAAAGTAAGGGTAGTAACAACCACCTGCCTAACTCACAAGATACATATAAAAACTGAAGTAAAAACATCCATGTAGGAAAAGAATTATCCCACTTATTTTATTTGGAATGACAAGACAGCATAACACTTTAAATTTTTGCCTTTTTAAAAAGTGACCTCACATATATTTGCTCATTAAATCTTTCTTCTCATTATCTATAACTGTAGTAATTTTGTGAATATAAAATATTGTTTTTTACTCCCTCGTTAGTTTGTCAGAAACATTTACTAAAGCCACCTCTTTTAAATTGAATGTGAGTTTAAATTTTTAATTAGGATTCACAAAAGTTTTTGTTTTCTGAGTTATTACAAACTAAAGTGGTATGTTTGTATTTCCATAATGTCAGAATAAAATAAAAATTAAGGCATTTTAAGTAAGTTTTTATAAATTATGTAAATGAATATCTGCATGGGTAAGTAATACCCATGGTAAGCAATTCAAGAGTGGAAATAACTATTTTCATGTTTATATGCTTAGACTAATGAATGAAGAAAGAATCAAGGGCTTTAATTAAAACACATGGTATTGTTTCCTTCTTTTTAATCTAAAAAAGAAGTCGATATCAGGTGTTAGTGTTTTATTCAAAAATGATCAAATATTTATTCGAAACCATCAGTTGTGTGTTACCTTAAAATTCCTATTTAAATATAGGCTTTTTATAATTATCTTATTAGAATATTGATTTTGATCCTTATGGCTCTTTACATTGTTTATGGACAGTGCTTCTCTATCAAATATAGGGTTTCTGGCCATAGCTGACAGTAGATGCACATTCAATACTTTGTATCAATTCTAATATTTGTATTTTGAACATATTTCTCAGTTGCTAAAACAGCAATGCTATGTATCATTTCTCTGAATTTTGTATTTATCATTGTTTACTTCTGAAATTTGTTATATATTACATATATGTGAATTTGGATTAGATTTTATTTCATATTTTTGACTATAGTTCTTTAATATCAACTTTATTTTAGACTTCAAGAAAGTCACAAAAATAAATTAGGTGCACATACAAATACAAATTCATAGTTCTTTCCTCATTGAAGACACTTCAATTAGGATAAGTTAGGGATGCATATTGTAATTCCTAGAAGAACCACTAAATTATAATAATATCACTAGAAATCTGATAATTAAGATGAAATACCAAAAATATTTACCAATCCAAAGAAGCAACCCAAAGAATTCCAGTAGGAACATAGAACAAATGAAAAATAAGATGAGACAAATGCAAAGCCAACAGCAAGTTAGAAGACCTAAATAAACCTTATTCCTAATTATTCAGGATGAGATCCCCAAAATGGAATTAAAAAAGAAAAAAAAAGAAGAAGAAGACAAATGTTATGCAATTGACAAGAGATGCACTTCAGATACATAGATATGAAACGATTAGAATAAAAGAATGGAAAAAAGATATGGAATTCAGACAACAGTGTGCTTAAGAAAGTAGGATAACTGAGGTGCCTGGGTGGCTCAGTCAGTTAAGTGTCTGACTCCGGCTCAGGTCATGATCTCAAGGTTCATGAGTTCGAGCCCCGCATCAGGCCCTCTGCTGACAGTGTGGGATTCTGTCTCTCTACGTCTCTCTTTGCCACTCCTGTGTGTGTGTGTGTGTCTCTCTCTCAAAATAAGTAATAAATAAACTTTAAAAAAATCATTTATGAAAAAAGAAAGAAAGTAAGGTAACTATGTCAATATCACAAAAAGTCAACTTTGAGACAAGGAGCACTGCCTACAAAAAAGTAAATAATAATATACAATAATGGTAAAAGAATCAGTATATTCTGAAAGTATAATAATTATAAGTATATATGAACCTAATAAAAAAAGCCTCAAAAATAATAGTCCAAACCGTCAAAACTAAATTAAAATATATATGAATTCACAATTATAGTTGGAGACTAATTCCCCTCATTCAGTAATGAATAGGTTAACTAGAAAAATAATCAGTCAGGATGTACCAACTCCCTTAACCTAATTTTCATTTACAGAACACCACACTCAATAACTGCAGAAAGAACAGTTATTTCAAGCCCATATAGAAATTCATTAAGAGAGGTCATGTTATGGGCTATAAAACAAGTCTTGATAGATTTCATTTCAAAAGATCAAAATGTTAGAGCATGTTTTCTGATCACAGTGAAATTACATTAGAAATCATAAAATATCTTAAAAAGAACCAAATAGGTAGGCACTCATTAACTCATTTCTAAGTAACATGTGGCAATTCGTAAACATTTGAAAACTTTGAAAACTCTAAAAATAGATGTATAAAATTCTAGCTTGACTGTTCAAGAAAGGAGGGAACACAAAATACCAACCTTAGGAATGAAGAAGATACACCATTATGTATCCATAGTCATTAAAATTCATAAATAGATACTATAAATAGATTTACACAATGAATTTGACAACATAGACAGAATGAATAATTGTTGGAAAGGCACACTTACCAAAACTCAAGTGAGAATAGAACATATCAAGAACTCTTACATTAGTTTTCTATTGCTGGTATAACAAATCACCACATACCCCACAACTTAAAACAATACAAATTGATTATCTGACAGTTCTGGAAGTCAGAAGTCCAAAATGGATTTCACTGACTGAAACCAAAGTGTCAATAGCTCTGCCTCTCTTTGAGAGGCTCTAGGGAAGAAACGGTTTCCTACTTTTTTCTGTCTTCCAGAGGACACCTGAATTCCTTGGTTCATGCTCCTCTATCTGTCCTCTAAGTCATCAATAGCAGTTGAGTTTTCCCCAAACTGCATCATTCTGAGACTGTCTTTTCTACCTTCCTCTTCTGTGTTTAGAAATCTGATGATTACATTTGACCTAAGCACAAAATGAGGATAATCTCCCTATTTTAAAATCAGTTAATTAATAATTGCTATCTTAATTCTCCTTTCCCATATAAAATAACATATTCACATGCTCCAGAAATTAGGATGTAGACATCTTTGAGAGGTCATTATTCTGCCTACCATAGCTTTATATCTATTAAATAAACTAAAAGTTAAAAATCTTAGGTTCAAAGAATTCTAAGCCCAGATATTTGCAAGGGCAAAATCTATTGAATATTTTTGGGAAAAATAATACCAAAACTACAAAAAATTATTTAGAATAAGGAACACTTCTCAACTTATTTTCTGAGGTCAGGGTTCTTCTGATACAAAGACTACATTATAAGATTACAAGAAAAGCATACTCTATGCCAAAATTTCTCATAAACATAGATATGTAAACCCTTATCAAAACTTTAGAAAATGATATCCAACACTACATAAAAGGAATTACACATTATGACTAAATGGGACTTATTTCAGGAATCCAATTTTGCTTAATATCTGGGTATCAATCAGTGCATGTTACAAAATTAATAGGCTAAAACAGAAAAAAAAATAGAGTATATCAATAAATGAAGGAAAAGCATTTGACAGTGCTCATTTATGATAAAGAATTTTTCCAGAATGTATGAATCAACAATATATATAATTCAAAAATAAAATGACAAATAACAAAGCTAGACTCAAAACATCCACGTGTCCTGAGTTCATTTATGTGAATTTCCAGAACGGGAAAAATCATAAGTGACAGAAAGCAGATTAGTGGTTGAACTCGGGCTCATGGTTATAGGAGGGACTGTCTGAAAAATAGCAGGTCGAAACTTCTGGGGGGAAAAAAAGTGCTCTGTATCTTGAATGGGATGATGATTTCATGACTGTATGCCTTTGTCAAAAATTATTAAAAGGTACATTTTCAATGGTCTTAGTTTGTTGTGCAAAACTTATACTTTTAAAAGTTGATTTAAAAATAGCAGTTTCCTCTAGGAAGTGGAGTCAGGCATGAAGGCACAGACAACTGGAGGGTGAATTTGTATCCTAAGTGATTCCACTTACTTTGTCTTTTATAGGTTATGCCTCTTGCAGTCTTGCAATGTGGTGAGTCTGGGTAGAGAAGTGTTGTGAGCTTTCATATGCACGAATATCATTGTATGTCATTTGAATTTTATAACCATAAGAATTGCATTTTGAAAAATCAAGCATAAATACCATAGAACATGTACAGAAACAATGCGGAACTTTATAAAGGGCTGTAAATCTCTATCCTTGAGGAAAAAGCATAAGACCCTTGTGTGATTGCCAAATCCATTAGATTTCTGACGAGGAGAGATTTTCACAGTAGAGGTTTTCATTTCTGGAACTTTCTTTTGTAGATTGCATAACTCTATTTTTGGCAACAATTTGAGGAAATGGAATCTAGATGGAAATTTATCCTTTTATGAGCTTGAATAATGGTTACTTTTTAGAAAAAAAAAATCAAAAACTTCTATTTTGAAAATGCCTAGCTGAATGTTTGCAGATGGAGGAGAGTGGGGTAACAGGCTTCACCTGTAAAAAAAATAGATGCATAAACTCTTCTGCATAATAAATACATAGGAATTAAGGATGAGAAGACAGAGTGGGTGGAGAAGAAAGGGATTGGAGAAATCAAACAAAGACAAATTTCCATAGCTGACCCAACTGGATTTGAACAGGTCAGTCATGTAGGAGGGTGAGGTGATCTGTAAGTGGAATTAACTTAATATATGCAGAGCTCAAAGTCAGAGGCATGTAGGAAATATATGGACCTCTCACCTACTCTCTCCAGGTAAATCAGATAGAATATGTGACTCTCATCTTAATACTGTGAATAAAACTAAATTTATGTGAAGCTCAAAGGACTGCATACATTTGATGACATGTTGAATACAAAAAGCATGCAGATTTGTAATCCCTCTTCTGGCCCACCTATTTGTGTATTTTCTCAACACGTCGCTTTCCTCTTTGCTTTTCTGATTCCTCTGTGACATAAGAAATTCAAAGTATGGTTTTCAAGATCCCTCTTTAGTTTGATTTTTTTTAATGACATCTTGACATCCGTGCCACTAACTTTATCTTAATTTTATTTGAAATGCCTTTCAGTTTAAAAATTATATATTTCGCCCTCAGTTTTGAAAAGGGCAAAATGTTAGGGTTTTTAAGATCTTTCTTGTTTTGTTTTAATTGGGTTTAGTTCAAGTTCAGTAAATGTTCACTGGCAACCTTTGACATTGTGAGTACATGCTGGGGCTCCAATAGTGACCAGGTTCATGTCTTCACGAACCATTGTGCTGTGGGAGAGACAGACACAATTCAAATTTCAAGTTGCCTCATTTTTCTAATTCTTTCACAAGGATATTATATGGATTAATAAAATCTCACAACTAAAAAAAAAGAAAAAAAGAAGGAGAAGAAGAAATCTCCCAGCTGATTAGAAACATTAATGTTAACTTTTGAATATTTGAACATCAAATGATCATAAATGCCATATTACCAACATTTCTTCTTTACAGATACTAGAAAATGATGGAGAAGAGGGGTGGAGAGAAAAACACAGTCTCTCGACATAAGACAGTGGACAGTGTCCTCTGCCTAGCTGTGACCATGTCTTTGAGTCATGCTGATATTCCCTTCCACTGAAGGCAGTTTAACTAAACGAACAAATACCCCCGGCACATGGTCAGCCTAATTATCACTGGAGAAACTAAAATTCATTAAGTCTTTGGTAATAAATGGTTTTAAAAACCTGCAAACAAAAGTAAAAGGAACCTGTTATTTTATCTCTAGTGATGCTGGGTAGTGGCATCTCCCCATCAGCCGTGCAATCACCAAGGATAAATAACCGATATACTTAACCATTCTGTACCCATTCAACTATTCTGTTTTTCACTTTCAGTGACAGCAGTTAATAAATTTCATGAAATATTCAACACTTTACTATAAAGTAGTCTTCATGTTAGATGATTTTGCCCAATGTAAGCTGAAATAAGTGCTCTGAGCACATTTAAGGTAGGCTAGGCTAAGCTGTGATGTCCAGTAGATTAGGTGTATTAAATATATTTTTTACTTATATTTTAAACTTATGATGGGTTTATCAGGACATCACCCCATTGTAAGTCAAGGAAGATCTGCAGTATTTCCCTAAGCAGCCTTTAAAGTTCTGGCATTCTAATGAACTCGTTGCTGATTGTTGTCTGACTGGGATGCTGTTCAAATATTTAGCTTTATTTAAATGATTATTTGTTAAGTTTACTATTATAGAGACAGGGGTTGAGTAGCTAGAAGATAAAAAGAAATGGCACTTCACTGTGCATCTTCTGTAACTGTTCAGGTGAACAACGTGTGATTAGATGAGTTTGTTACTTGCCTGGATTGTTCATCAGTGTCATCCAATATTTGTATATATTTTTAATATTACTCACTCTGAAAGATTTTCTTTATTTTTATTTTTTAAATGTTTATTTATTTTGAGAGACAGAGAGAGAGAGAGAGAGAGAGAACAAGCAGAGGAGGGGCAGAGAGAGGGAGAGAGAGAATTGCAAGCAGGCTCCGTGCTATCAATGCAAAGCCGGATGCGGGGCTCCATCTCACCAACCATGGGATCATGACCTGAGACAAAATGAAGAGTCAGATGCTCAACTGACTGAGCCACTCAGGCACCCTCAAATATTTTCTTTAGATAAAAGACAGGATAGTGTGATAAGTGGCCAGTTACTGGAATCAGGCAGCTAGTATTCAAATACAGTTTCTCCTTTTATCGCTTGTGGGACCAAAAGCAAATTACTTAAGTTTCATGCCTCTGTTTCACATCTGTAAAATGTAAAGAATAATAGTACTTTCCCCATGAAGTTACTATGAGGATTAAGTAAACCGATGAAAAGAAAGCACTTACGACAGTGCCTAGGAAAAGGCACGAAGTCATAAATGTCATTGTATTGGGGTTTGAAATAAGAAGTCATTTTCATGGTTATCAAGAGTAAAAAATCATACGATGCAGAAACCATGACTTCAGTTTATCAGTGAATCCTATGGCGACTCACAGACATGTTCTACAGCTGTGACCAGCCAACTCTCTCCTCCGACAGTGAGGTGGTCGAGGGCTCTAGGTGGAGGTGATTCTGCTGTTATCCCTGTCAGCTGTCTTATTTATCAGCCCTTCTATTCTCACTCAAATCAATGAAGTGGTTATACTCTCTGCTTTACCACAGCATCTGCTTAGGAGAACTTCACTGCCCAGCCTGCACATCTTTGTAAAAGCCCTTTCTTAGAGTCTCTGTTTCCTGTGGTATTTTACTGGACACATTTCACTCCATTCTCTGGAGAAGGTTATTTATTTTTCTTTTATGATAGTGTTTTCCTGTCTTGCTGTGTGTCTCATGCCTTCCTCTATGGCATAATTTCCTGTGCTTGAACTTTAAATAGTTCCTCTGACATGTGTGCCCTGTGTACTTTCTGCAGATGCCCATCGTGATATTTGCTCTATGTCACTGGTTAAATCAGTTCATCATTCAACAAATACTTATTAAATAACATTGCACACCAGACCTTGTCCCTGCATTTTGAGTTTAATGCTGACAGAAACAAGACAAATATCAAATAAAGAAATGCATAAATAACTGTGTATTTAAAGGAAAAACACAGGACCATGGGAAATTATAATGGGGAAATCTAATTTAGGTAGAGTTGAGTGTGGTCAAGGAAGGATGTTCTCAGAAGGTCTGGTCTGAGGTGTCTCTGAAAGTTAAGTTATAATGTCTGGGAAGCTACCAGATATAAATTTGAAGACTTTGAAGATGATACTTATTACCACATAAATTACTTGGAGTAAGGAGAGCGCCCACAGCTTACCTCTGAGAAATTCTAATATTTAAAGGCTGGATGGAGAAAGACAACCCTGATTAGGTGACTTAGATAGAAATAAGAGGTATGTATACCTGGGGAATATCTTCTTCCATGAGTCATAAAAGAAACTCTCCCAGAAAGGAGCTTATTGTCAACTATCTTGCATCTACTGGGAGCACTAGTTGGGTGAGGAGAGAAAGGGTGCATATGGTCATTGAGAATTCAACTGAGAGTAATTGCTGACCTTTGTAATATGTTTTAATAGAGGAGTGGGAACGGATGCCAGATCAGAGAGCAGAGTTGGGAGGGTGAGATAAAAAATAGGTTTGGAGAAGTGTGGGAGGGAAGCCGTGGTGTCACCTTCATAGCTTTTATTCTTCTTGAGAAATTGACCCCTGAAATTTGGCAGATCCCATGGTTACTTGGGATACAGTACCTTCTCCATCCCCCTCTTCACCTTAGTAACTAGCATCTGGCCCTTGAGTTACAAGAGGATGTGTTAGATGGGCAGGAAGTCTTCTTAAAGGAGTGCTGCCAAACACTGACTGGTGTCCTCCTCTTGTGTCCTGTCTTCCTTCCCCCTGGGATGAAACACAATGACTGAAGCTTCAGCTGCTATTTTTAGCCAAGTTGATAAGGGCTCCACCTTGTTGATGTCACTGCAGTGAATTGTAAGGACTTGGTTTGTTACAAATCATTGAGCTGCAATGCCAGCCCTGGATTTCAGATTCCATCTCAAAAGACAGAAGTGCATTTCTGGCAAACCACTCTTATTTTAGGTCTTCTATCCTAGAAACCTGAGCTTAATTATGACTTAAAGAAGATACCCAGTGGTAAAGAGGAAATGAATAAATGGTGCAATAAAATTTTCAAATGTGTTTAAATGCAGAGAGAAAACACGAAGAGTTCAAAGATGAAGATGAGCGTATTCCTTAGTAAATATACAAATAGATAAATTATTGATGATAATGATAGTGATGATGATGATGATGTGGGTTATTATTGGAGACAGCAACATTTATTCTAACTAAGATAAAAAATATAGGCAATACAGATGGATGGATGAATAGATAGATAGATAGATAGATAGGATGGAATTGGAATCTAGAGAATGGATGGAGGAGTTGTCTTTGAGCAGATAGAGATAATTTCTTAAGGTTAATAGAAGAAGTGAAAATTATGAGTTCAGAAACAAACAGGATTGTAAATTTGATGGTTGGAAAGCAAACAAGTTCTAAATTGATAGCTTTTAACTTTTCAATGAAGATGTTTAGCTGATTGATACAGAGCAAGAGATATTTGATGAGAATGAACTAGATGCACATTGTTATGGCAATTCCATTCTGGAGCATATATACGGAAGAAATTCTTACAAGTGAGCAAAGAGAAGTGAGAACACTTAATGAGAATCACTGTTAACTTCCTAGTTGATGAATTTCTGATGGGATTATCTTCTTGAAAGACTGTCCACAGCTGATGAAAAAATATTTATTTTCCATCCAGAAATAGATGAATTTAGAGGAAAGTCTAAATTTCTGGGCAATCAATGCCCCCAAGAAACGAGAGGTTCCCTCTGTTATATTCTTGGCACCTTCGCTTTCCAAACAATGTCGACAGGTCAATCACTTCTTGAAACAGCAGGGACAAAAAGAAGATGAGTATTTTCTACTCTTATTTACTTCTTTACTGCCATTACATATGAATTATGTGGACCAAAAAAACTCTAGGTTATATTTTGAATGAGTACTAAAATACCAGAAGAATGATATTTTGGGGGGGTGTAATTAGTCATATTGTCCCAAATGTAAAAATGTTGAAAAACTAGAAAACAACCTTATATTCAGAGATTAGGAAAGTATGTTGTAACCTCTTTCTGTGACCTTCAATAATGAGAAAAATGTAATTAATATCTTGGCCACCTTTCTATTGATAATACTACATGGTGGTAAGTATCTCATTGGCTGAGATAGTGGTTTCTGTTTCCCTTGAATTGAATCACTCCTTAGGCCACAAACCTATGTTCTGCATATGCTGTTCTTAAATTATTCTCAGTAATGTCAGCATTCCATGTAATATAAAGAGTTTGACTTATAAGAAGGGTCAGAAAAAATGAAATAGGTTGGCCATAATGTTCTCTCTTAAGCCCTTAATAAATATAAATTGTGAACAGGTGCTTCAATTTTTAGTTATGCTCAATTTATTTTCAGCAGGAATTATATTACCTTAGTATTTATTATGGCTGAAAATAAAAGAATATTAAGTAGAGTAAGGAAAAACATTCCAATAATTAAGCATTGAGAGAAGATTCTTTGGTACTTATAGTATTTAAAATGCTAGAATTTTAGAAGGGAAACTAAAATAATCTGAGAATTTCATATCTTAAAAGATTTCACCCTGGAAGTTGCAATCTAGCTGTGACTCAGTTTTTCAGGCTAGCATTAAAGTGGTCTTCATCTTTACAGGCCCTGAAATTTAATTACATCAGTTTAATCAAGATATTCTTTAATAGAACATTGAATAGTGTTTTATAAAACATACAGAGTTCCCTAAATAGTTACCACCATAAGGAGGCAGGTATTGACAACCATAATGTTTCTTGTTTGGCTAACATCCTGATTTTCTGGAAGAATTCATTTTTTTCCCACAAGTTAGTAGTTATGTCTTAACAGTTGTGGTAGGCCATCATTGGTCCCATGTCCATTTATGGTAATGCCTCTACATCATTTCTCACACTAATCTCTTGACTTATTAGACTTGATATCTGAATCAAGTTTCCAGCTTAGTCATATACATTGAATATGTTTTTTATGCAAATCACTGCCTTAGGACTGCCTGAGGACTGTGTAAAATTAGACAGCAATATTACATAAAATGAGAGATACCTCATTGCCACTAATTTTTTCCAGAACTGCAAAAAAAAAAAAAAAAAAAAAGAATAGATTACCTTGAATAGAAATACTTGGGAAGCCTTTTCGTTAAGTCATTCAACAATCAATGTTGAATAGATGCTGGCGAGGATGTGGAGAAACGGGAACCCTCTTGCACTGTTGGTGGGAATGCAAATTGGTGCAGCCATTCTGGAAAACAGCGTGGAGGTTCCTCAGAAAATGAAAAATAGACCTACCCTATGACCCAGCAATAGCACTGCTAGGAATTTACCCAAGGGATACAGAAGTACTGATGCATAGGGGCACTTGTACCCCAATGTTTATAGCAGCACTCTCAACAATAGCCAAATTATGGAAAGAGCCTAAATGTCCATCAACTGATGAATGGATAAAGAAATGGTTTATATACACAATGGAGTACTACATGGCAATGAGAAAGAATGAAATATGGCCCTTTGTAGCAACGTGGATGGGACTGGAGAGTGTGATGCTAAGTGAAATAAGCCATACAGAGAAAGACAGATACCATATGGTTTCACTCTTATGTGGATCCTGAGAAACTTAACAGGAACCCATGGGGGAGGGGAAGGAAAAAAAAAAGAGGTTAGAGTGGGAGAGAGCCAAAGCATAAGAGACTGTTAAAAACTGAGAACAAACTGAGGGTTGATGGGGGGTGGGAGGGAGGAGAGGGTGGGTGATGGGTATTGAGGAGGGCACCTTTTGGGCTGAGCACTGGATGTTGTATGGAAACCAATTTGACAATAAACTTCATATATTGAGAAAAAAAAAACAATCAATGTTGAGCACTGACTAAAACCCAAACACTCTACTAAATCTTGAGGTAACAAAATAGGGTAAGATACAGCAATTGGAATTAGGAAGAATTTTCTGTTGCTTTTTGTTACAGAGATCTTACAAATCAATAGACCTGGAGTATGGTGGCCTGGCCTTTTGTTGGTATTCAATTTTGGTTGAATAAATAAATGAATATCTGAATGTTAGTCATGTTGAAACTGATTCTAAAACCAAGATCTTTGTTTAATCCTAAAGATATGGTCCAATATTTGTATTTTTGAAAAAAAAAAAACCTGCATAACATCTGTAAGTTAGTTAGCCAGCATCTGGCATTTAGTAGGAATGCATACTCATGTCCTTCTTTTTCCATAACAAATACAATAGAAATAATCCATATGTATTTAACAGTATGAACTTGGCTAAGAATAGGTAAAGATAGAGAAGGGAGGGACTTGAAAATATGTTTTGGAAATACAAAATGTGATGTAAATATCCAGTGTAACTTCAGTGCTGTATTATTCTTATGATTTATTATGAGTTTTATTATTATAGAGTTTCATTACCCAAAACTCTAGACTTATCTATGCCTCTCCCCACATACCACTTGCTCTTCAATCATAGAAAAGCACTTGACTCCTTCTGTACATCATATTCTTGGTCCTACTGTGTTCTCTTTCTTGTTATTACCTCCTGGTGGCCATGTAAATTAGTAAATGTTATTATTATAAACAACGACATCTAGCTAAACAAAAATAAATATAAAAAATACGGGTAACACAGAATTATTGGAAAAGCTAAGAAGGTAGATTTGTGTCTGGTCTTTCAGAAAATTCTTCAAATGACATCACAGATCTGGCCAAGGGAGCCATTGCTTCTGCTCCATGAGCAGAGTTGCAGACTGGAAGTCTGGTGGTTCAGTGGCTGGTACAAAGGCATCTTGCCTCTCATCTGATCTGGGCCAGAAACATGGAGGTTCAAGTTCTGTTTCCCTCTCCCAAGCAATTCAGTGGCAAAGTGGCATATAAGGCATCAGATAGGCAGAACCTAAATCCCATCCTGAACCAGAGCTGCAAGAGAGTCTGCAAAGTATAGTCCTTGCTTCCCAGATGTAGCACCTTTGAAAGCATTTGGCATGGGTGTTAGTGAGCCAATTTAAAATACCTATTATAAACTCACATTTTCAATGAGTTTCATTTTTCCCGCTTCATCTTTTTTAAACGTTTGTCTATTTATTTTGAAAGAGAGAGCAAGAGAGAGTGTGCACAAGTGGGGGAGAGACAGAGATCGAGAGAGAATCCCAAACAGGCTCTGCACTGATTGTACAAGCAGGGCTTGATCTCATGAACACATGACCTGAGCCAAAATCAAGATTCAGTCGCTTAACCAACTGAACCACCCAGGTGCCCCTAGTTTCATTCTTGCTTCTTCATATCACTCCTGTTATCCACCTAGATTCACTCATTTGTTGGTTCATTCATTGTTCATTCACTCATTCCAACACCATTTACCGGGTGCATAACATATTTCTTGCTGCACTGAGTAACTTCTTATAGTTTTCTCACAGTTATCATGTAGACTATGAATGTTTCCACAGGAGATTTTGTAAAAGATTATTAGAATTTTCTGCTATCTCCCATTACCCTGTAAATCTGTCAGCATTCATTCAAGAAAGAAAAAATCAGTCATTATTCTGAATAGAAAATAGAAATGCAATGCATTAAAAGCTCACACAACTGTGAAAGGGCTGGGGCAGCAAAGGCCAAGGAAGTTGCTGGAATCATAGAGTCATAAAAACAGGAAGTGCCAGAGTTTCAGGGGAGACTTTGGATGTGATCTCAGCTGCCTGCAGCAGAGAATCAGAGAGCTGACAGGAGATTTCAGGGGAGCCTCTGGAAAGTTCAGGCATCCTGGAGAAGCTGTTCCATAGGTCTCAGCTTCTTATGCTCTGGGTCAGAAGTTTCACTAAAGCTAACCTGAGAATCTCACCAAGACTCACCTCTTCCTTCTGCTGCAACCCGAGAATAATGGCACCTCTTCCCTTCTGTGTTCCAAATGTTGCTCATTAGCATAATAACAATAATACTGGAGAGAAGTACTAGAGAATAAATTATTGGCTTCCCTCTTAGAATGAATAGATGAAGGTAAGAGAAGACTGATGTGATTTTGAATTCATAACAACTGAAACGGTATAGTCCACCCGTTTGATAACTCAAGCATTCCCTTCTACCAAATTAAACTTGTAAAGTAATAACGACAATGATATCATTCTTCCCTTTGATATAATGCAATTGTCTTTATTCCTCTGAAGAAGTGGTTATTATTTTCCCAAAAAGAGTGTCCTTTTGTGGATATGGCCATTCCTTTCTTCACTCACTCACCATCCTTTTTAATAACCTGCAGTACTTTATTACAGTTTTGGCTGTAATTATAATTAAGTTGTAAATTCTAACTATAAATTTAAACACAATGGGCGAAAAGTGCTTAAAAGAAGAGAAAGAAAGTAAAGAACATTGACTAATGTGTGATATAGACATAACAAGAAAAAGAATATGCATTTCTATGTTTTCCTCATTTCTGGAACTTATCCTGGAGTCATAGTTGGTATTTATTACTTCCTTCTTCCACTATCCATCCTCTGTCCATTTTTCTCAATACCTCTACTATTTGTGTTTATTTACCTAATCAATTGACCCGAACTTTTTTCCTAGAAAATTCTGAACCACTACCAGTTCTGATAATGTTTAGTTACCATCCTTTTTTAGTAACATTTACTACTTATGATCAAAGTATTAAAAGGCACTCTAGAGATTTCCCTCAGATCCAGATATACTCCTTTGTTCTTCTATCATGATTAATCATGCTCAAATGTCTCAGGAACCTAAGGTGATCAGGTGGCAGGCTCAAGTTCCAAGTCACTGTAACCATTATTTTGTCCCCTTGTAGAAGTATTCCACCTTTGCGAGTAAGTCTTCTAACCTAGCAGGATCCAAAGTTGTAGGAGCAGGTAGCAACACCTTTTGGTGTCACAGCCTCTGTCTTCTGGTAATGGACAACATGGAAAACCCAGAATAATTTCCCTGTATCAATATTCTTATTTTAATCACGTCCACAAATTGTCTTTTGCCATATAAAGTAGCATTCACAGGTTCCAGGGTTAGGAAATGAACAAATTTGGAGGCCATTATTCAGGATACTACATCACATTAGTACGAAGTGATGGTAGTAATGAGCCTTGGTGAGAAGAAATATATGTTTTTAAACCCATGAATAATCTCCATCTCTGCTACCAATGTAATGTTATGAGCCCATTGCACAAGTTCAGGGTGGGGGGAGGTGGCAGTGGGAGAAGAAGCTTACATGTGTAGAATGAGTTCTCTTGCCCCCAATTACTACAGTGGATGTCTTTTGGGATAGCTTTTGTGCAAAATTAAAATAAGACACAAAATCATCACACTGAAGGCTCATTACAGAGTGTCCATTCACATACATCATCCTCAGAGCTTCTTGTTATTAACATTTCATCTTGTGATTGCCATTTCACTGATCGACCGGACAAACATTAGTCACTGCCATGAATCAAAGTGGAAACTTATCTCTGGCTGTCTCTCCTTTGTACTCATCCAAAGAGAAGGGGCAGCTAGTTGTGCTGCATAAATTTCTTCCACTTGTTTCTTTTCTCCAGGGTATGCTCTGGAGTCGAGGCAGACTACTTTTGGGTGATACCAGGATATCATCTGTAGTTTTTATTAGTTTTTTTTTTCCTTCTATTTGTCAGTTTATTTCCAAGATTGCATTAGGTATAAATCGAAGGAGATATGACAATTTTTCTCATTTAAGAACCATAAGAATCTGGGGGCCCTGGGTGGTTTAGTCAGTTTAGCATCTGACTCTGTTTTGGCTCAGGTCATGATCTCATGGCTTGTTACTTTGAGCCCTATGTCAGCACAGAGCCTGCTTGCAATTGTCTCTCTCCCTCTCTTTCTGCTCGCTCTCTATCTCTTTCTCTCAAAGTAAATAAATAACCATTTAAAATAATTTTTAAAAAAGAATCATAAGAATTGAAGGCTATTGCTAATGCAATTTACTTGCACCTCAATCTTTAATGAAACCTGCATATAATGCCATACACACACACACACACACACACACACACACACACACACACACACACTATTGTGGTTATATTATTACATATACCATTTCTACTTTAGTGAGAATTGTTTTGCCATAGCCAAATTTTACAGTTTGCTGGATCAGATGACATTCCACTCATGGTGGGCAGTTAGGTTTTAATAACTGCTTGGTGTCTCATAGACAAACAATCTTAACCAGGACCCAATAGTAAGCCAGCTGCCACTTATCAAAAGTTACTGCAGCATAATTTCTTTAAGAAAAAGGATGTGCTCCCTATTGTGGCTTGAGAGAAAGATCCATATCTACTGGAGACACTTGACCATCAGTAAACCAGCTGGGTTATAAGGTCTTGATAAAATTCATTTACACTGATCCTGAACCTGCTTCATTCAGTCTTCTCTTGGTTCTCATAGTACATTTTGTTGTTTAGCACACCAAAATGGAGTATTTTCAGCCACCAAACAAACCCTGGAAACATCAAGCCTTGTCTCTATTGATTAGTTCTAGAATTTGGAAAGTATACCTTATTCTTTATTGTAAAGAATATATCTTTTTAAAAAAAATGTTTATTTATTTTTGAATAGGAGAGTGGGGGAGGGGCATGTGTATAAAGAGGCAAAGAACCTCAAGCAGGATCTGTGCTGACAGCACAGATGAGGGGCTGGAACTCAGGAACTGTGAGATAATGACCTGAGCCGTAGTCAAGAATCAGATGCTTAACCAATTGAGAGACCCAGGCTCCCCAAGAATATATCTTAATATGCCCCACATCAACACATACTTGGAAACTTCACCAAATGGCAAGCCCCTTAATTTGTTTTAGCCAATCTTTCACCACTGGTACACTTACAGTAACCATCTAAAATACTTCTTTTCTTATACCTTAGGATGCAGAGGTAAAAACAAAAGAAAGAGGATATGATACCGTAATATTGTTGCTTAGAGACATATATTTTTGATTTTTGGTCATTCAAGTGACCAAAATATATTTCTTTGTATATATTTGGTCTTTTGCCACTATTTCTGGCTCACTGCTCTTCAAACCCTTTGAATTTCTTAGGTGTTGAGGGTAACAAAGTGGCTTTTGTTACGTTAATGAATGTGGTTTTAGATTCCACCCAAGGCCTGAGGCTGGTTGCCAGGAGGACCAACCATGTGATTAGAGGGGTGGAACTTTCCCTCCCATCCCTGACTTCCAGGGAGGGGAGAGGAGCTGGCAGTTGAATCAGCCAGTGGCCAATAATGTTGTCAATCACGACTATGCAAGGAAGGATCCATAGAAATCCATAAATTTGAAGAGTTTCAGAGTTGATAAACACCTGGAGATGTGGTGAGAGTGGTGCACCTGGAGAGGGCATGGAAACCCCATGCTCTTTCCCCATATCTCATTCTGTGTATCTCTTCATCTAGCTGTTGATGCATACCCTTTATCGTATCTTTTAATAAACTGGTAAACTTAAGTGTTTCCATGAATTCTGTGAACAACTCTAGCAAATTAATCAAATTGCCAACTCCTGTGCTTATAATCAAACCTAAGGGAGGAGGTTGGTGGAACCTCCAATCTATAGCTAGTTGGTCAGAAGCACAAGTAAGATTCCTGTGCCTGTGACTGTCTTCTGTTGCCAGGGTGGGAAGCAGTCTGTAGGACTGAAACTTTAACCTATAGAATCTGATGCTATTTTGGGGTAAATGGTGTCAAATTGAGTTGAACTTGAACATCCTGCTGGTGTCCAAGGATAACTTGGTGTCATATGTGAGACAACACCTCCTTCCATATTGGAATTGAGTCTGGGAATACTTAAAGAATGCCAAACTGTCAACAGACAATCTATCGTTCAACTGTAAATTTTTCAGGGGCAGAGGCATTTTTCTAAATGTGTGTGCAGTCTTTAGCAAATACACAAATGAATGAATGAATGAATGAATGAACGGATGAATTGTTGCCTAGATCAGTTTGTTCACAATGACACTTAAGCTTTAAGCATTCTTGGAGACAAACAGTGACTCATTCTTCTAGATTGCCTTTATCATAACAGATATACAGCTTTTGAGTCAATGTTTACCAGTGTAACAACTAAATGACTCAATCCATGACACCTCAAGGCCTGTGAGAAAGCCAAGATGATTTTACTGTCACCTTGACATTTTGTCAATGTCTGTGATTACAAGGCATGTGGGTCAACAATTGAGTTGCAGATTCATTCTCTCCATCAAGGGATTTCACATTTAATTAAGTTAAAAAACCATTGGACCTGAACTCAATTCTTGTTACCTTACCTTACCTTACCTTACCTTACCTTACCTTACCTTACCTTGCCTTACCTTACCCTGCCTTACCTTACCATACCTTTGACTGGTTGAAATGGACTTTAAGCATTGGGGTTGCATTTAATAGCATATCTAACTTCATCATGTTGCCAAATTTCTGGACATTTCTAGAATTGGGAACTTGCTATTTCTCAGTTTCTCATTAAACTAATTATTTGTTCTGCCTTCCATTTTGCTTCTTTATCACATACTCTTCAGTGAGTTGGATTAAAACAGCATATTTTTTTTCTGAGATTGCAGTTTCTTCTTTTTCTATTTGTTCATTTGCTTATTCAAAAAATGTTTGTTGACAATCTGCTATATACCAGGCATTATTATTAGCAGCTATGAAGATTAACAGATTTTTGACAATAAAGCTATTCCAGTGAGAAGTGGTAACATGTCAATAAATGAATAATTAAAAATATTAAAAATAGCATATCAGATAGTTATACATCCTGTGAAGGGATTTAATTTAGGTAATGGGATAAGGAGTAGCCTTATATTAGTTATCCAGAATAATCTCTATAGAGCATTAAATACATTTTTCAAGGAATATGAAGTAAACAAAGGAAGAAATTGTAAAGATAGAGGGAAGAAACATTCAGAGCGACCAGGTAACACAGGGGTTGGCAAACTTTTTCTATTAAAAGATCAAATATTTTAGGCTTGTGAAGCTCTCTGTCATGACAAAAAACTCATTGTAGCACAAAATTAGCCACATCAAAAAATACAAATGAAGGGATGTCACTTTGTTTCAATAAAACTTTATTTACAAAATCAGGTGGTAGGCTGGATTTGGCTCTGAGACTATATAGTCTGTGAACTCTTGTGCTTATACAAAGGCCTCAAATTGTAAACAAACTGGACATGTTTGAACTCAAAGAGTGGCATGCTTGCAACCTGATGGATAGGGTGAAAAGCGCTAGGAAATAAAGTGGGAGACGCAGGCAGTGTCGGGGTCATATAGAAGAAAATTAAAGCCAAGAGAGTGGATCATATTTTAAGGTTACGATAAAATGTGAATTTGGCTACAAATTCTTGCTGTCCATCTGTCCCTACATCATTTTGTGCATTCTGGGTGCCCTTCCAATCTGATTTTGGGCTTGAACAGCTCTTATGCACTGGGACTAGTGTTCATTTTTCCTTTTAGAAAGGCTTTTCTTCTATAAACGTCCAAGTTCACTCTTATTAAAACTATGCTGGCAGTACAGAAAGATGATGGTGACTTAGACTTGGTGATGTCGGAGTGATTATGAAGATTTGGAACACATTTTGGGTGTGGTTTCAACAGAATATCGCAAAGGGTTGAATGTTGGGAGTGAAGAAACGAGAAATCTGGGATCACGTGTCAATGTCATAATCAATGTGGTAGAATGGTGGTATTGGACAGTGAGATAGGGAAAGTCTGAGGATCAATTATCTCTGAAGTCATTGACAATTGAGCAGTTTGTTCTGGCCCATTTCAGTATAAGGATCAACATGATACCTAGACTGCAAAGAGATATCTAGTTTCATGGCTATTTTAGTCTTTCTGCTTAAGAAATCAAACCTATGTCTTTTGGGTCTTTACTTGAAGTTGACAAATTTAGTATAATACCTAGCATCACCAAGAAAATAATATTAAGTTATAACAAATGGAACAGTTAAGAGAGAACAGATACAGAGGCCAAAAATGAGAAACACCCTTCAGAACTAGACCCAATATTTTTGGTCACTGTAAATCGGGCTTCACTCCTATTTTGGGCAAAACCCATCCTGTATCTTAACTGAATATATCTTTGGGGAATGAAAATGTTCTCTCCTCTTAAAAGTACTAGACAGGGGCACCTGCGTGACTCAGAGAATTAAGCATCCAGCTCTTGGTTTTGGCTCAGGTCATGAACACACGGTTCTTGGGTTCGAGCCCCATAATGGGCTCCATGCTCTCAGTCTGGAGCCTGCTTGGGATTCTCTCTCTCTCTCTTTTTCTCTTTGCCTCTCTCTCACTCTCTCTCTCTCTCAAAATAAATAAATAAACTTTAAAAAAACAAGTGCTAGAGATGGAAAAGCACCATATTTAGAGTTGAGCAGGTGAGAGGTACATCCTCACTCCACCATTAACTAACTCTGATCTTAGACAAGTTATAGAGCATCCCCCTCAGTTTTCCTCTCTCTATATGGTAAAATTTAACAGTCTTTATGCAAAAGCCTTCTTAGAAGATTTAATTGGTTTAGATTAGTGTCACTTTTATTAGATAGTGTTTATGATCAATTAGTATAAAATCATTGCCTTGAGAGGTGTTCACAATCAGGCTTGTGTTCCATTGCTGACTCCAACTCTACCATTTTCTTTCTTTTGTATTGCCTTTCAGCCACAGACGTTTTGGAGTTTCTTCCTTTTTTTTTTTTTCTCTCTGTCTGTTTCTGGAATATACCTTTGTGACCCTTATTTGAGACTTTGCATTTACCCAACTTCATTTTCACATGGCCTAATCCTGCCTGATCTATAAGATGCCAGCTTAAATGTCACCTACTCAAAAAGATATTCATTTCCAGGATTTTTTTTTCATAGAATTTAAACCTCAACTTGCTATTTAATCTACTTAATGTTACTATCTTTCTTCCCTACTAGAACATAAGCTTCATGAGACCAAAGACATTTCTCTTTTTTATCAAAAACCAAGCCTAACACACCGTCTGACATAAACAGAAACTCAGTAATTGTTAGATTGCAAGTGAGTTAATTAGTCCCACCATTTTCAGTAGAGGACTTGGCACCATAAATAACAGTTAATATTATTATCATTTTTATTATGGTTTCATTTTGAGAAAAGATTTCTGAATTTCTCAGTAGTCCTCTGCTTTAAATAGACTGTCAAGGAAAAATCTCTCAAATAAGCTTTTCTGAATTTTTCCAGCTTATCAAAAATGGCCCCAATGGAACTGTCTTCCTCTGTAACAGAACCAATTAGTCTAAGAAGCTTTGGTTTGACTGAGAGGTGTTCCAGTTACAACCACTTCTGCAATTAAGCTTCTTTAGATGTCTGGGCCTTGATTTGCATTTTTCTGGCACAGACATTTGCCCTGTAGTCCCTTGCATAACTATAGGACAAATTGCCACTAATTCACTCCATTTTTATTTCTTTCAGCCTTTTCCTCCCTTCTTCCCTTCCTTCTTTCCTTTCATTATTCTTTCCTCTATTATTTCCTGCCCTTCTGTATTCCTGCTTTCAGTCAGCTCCCAATTAGGCACTGCTGTAAATGCTGGAGGTACAAGACAGAAAACACCCTACATTAATGAAACTCACACTCAAGTCTAGAAGATAGGGAATAAATAAGTGAACAGATAAGTGAGCAATCTGTGGAACTGTGTTTGTGAAAAACATTCCAGTCCATGGTGGCAGGAAATGCAAATGCCCTGAGACAGCAATTCACTTAACATGTTTACAGTGAGTAAAGGATATGGCTTTGTAAGTGCGGAAGTTGTTGGAAGTGACATTTGAAGATTAGCCAGCAGTAAGACCATTACAACCCCTATATTTTACCCTAAATACACAGAAAAAGTTTGAAGAGTTTTGACAGGATAATGACTTGATCTGATTTACATTTTGACAGGATTTTTTCTGCCTTGTGTGAACCACAGAATGTAGGGGGTCAAAGGTAGAAACAGGAAAATGAGACAGGGGGCTCCTGTTGTAGCCCAGGTGGGAGATGATGATGGTCTGGAATGTAGTGTAATAATAAAAACAGTGAGCCTTGGGATATATTTTCAAGGTGAGGCCAACAGTGTTTGCTTGTGGTTTAGTTATAGTGTGTGAGGAAATCAAGCATGGTTCTACAGTTTTTTGTTTTTTTGTTGTTTGTTTTTCTAAGCAGTGTGGTAAATAGTAATGCTATTCATTTAGAAGGGGAAGAATAAGTTAGGATAGAAAATCTAGAGTTCAGTGTTGACATGGTAAGTTTGAGGTGTATCAAAGATTTACACTTCTATATGAATCCAGAGTTCAGGAGAAAGATGGCGTTCAGCTATAAATTTAAGAGTCATCTGTATAGCAATGATGATGTTCAAATCCATGGCTTCAATAAAGTCACAAAGGGTATAGGTGTAGTTGGGGAAAAGCCAGAATATTGATTTGGGGGTGCTCCCAAATCGGGAAAGAAATGGTACTCAATCAAAGGGAATAAGACAGGAGCCATGAGATTAGAGGCAAACCAAGAGCGATTTTCTGTCATGGTAAGGGGATAAATATGGAGGGTAAATGCAGGAGGAGAGACCACTTGATGGTTTTATTTCTCCCTAGGTTCTATCTAACCATTCTGCCCTCCTGTTGACTACACAAGTACTATGGCCAATTGACCTTGTGGTAGATTCCATGTTCACTACCAAAATGGTATGTTGATAAAGACCCAGTCATCTGTCAACTTCATCTGACACCCCTTTTCATCACATCTCACATAAGAAAATATGATACCATTTTGGACAACTGGATGTATTACCTCTTCTATAAGTTGGCGATAGCATTTACTTATTTTTGTAACTAATCCTATGTTAGTCCAATGAAATGATGCATCTTAAAGCTCTTTGAACATTATACAGTGCTCTATTAATGCCAGAATTCTTTGCTATTATTTGTAAAAGAAGCCAATGGTAGTGAGGAAAGACAAAGAGAAGAAAACAATAATGTTTGGTTTGTTTCTTTTTTGATTTAGAATGAATCACTGGGTGTATTTAGTTTCTGTTCCTTTACTTTAACATGAGTTTTCAACTTTGCTACTCATAAGTTTAAGTCTTATAAAGTGTTTCCTGCTGAAATGCCATGCTGACTGTTATTCAGCAGCAAATAAATATTGCTGTCCTCACTAATTTGAAACAGTATGAGTTTTAAACTTCTAGCTGTGGGAGATTTATTAAGATTACAGTTTTCATCACCATCCCTTCAAGTCCATCAAGATAGGTCAAAGCTGTATAATTTAAAAAAAAAAAATAACGGCAATTTCCATTCTTTTTAGACTATGCTTTCTGAGCCAGCAATATCGTTAGAAACACAGGCTTGCAGTAAATGAAATACATATCCACCTACTTCGTAAATATTTTAACCTGACCTCCGTTTTTGGATTAAAAAAAAAGTTGACCATTTCATTTCATTGTAGGGATGAAAGCAAAATAGTTCTTTTTACAAAGTAAAAAGGCCTACCTCCTACACATAAAATTATTTTTGTACTTTCCTTTTAAATAGTTATAATAGATGAGTTAAAATGAAAATAAGTAACCCTGCCATTCACTCTGAAATGAAGAATATTGGCAAGGAACTCTTTTTTAATTATTGTAATTTTCTAAGTATCATTTCAATGAATTGCCCAATTACTATATTTATTGATTTAGAGTAATTGATTAAATGGTCAATAACCGGGGCCATTTTATTCTAAGTTCATTAATGCTCATGCAAAATGAGGTTTGAAAATACTTTAATGATTATTATGGTCAATGCATAGAAATATCTTGAGAAAAATTCTAGACTGTTTGAAGAAATATGATTTATGGAACAACAGCCAGAATTTGAAATGACCCCTCTCTTGTTGGATAGATTAAATTAAATTAACACTCAAGTGAGTTAGTACCTTGCCTAATAGACTAGTCATGATCATGAAATTTTGAGAGCAAATTGTATCATTATATAACAAATCCAATTTTAAAGGCATTAATTGACTCATTTTTTCTAAGATACTACAATGAATGCTTTTATAAGAAAAAATAATAGCTCCTCCACAGCTAGTAACCAATTAAATAATCCAGTTACTCTTGCTATGCATAGGTTTTCAGTCAATATTTATTCAGTGAGTTAATATATCTATTATATAAGTCTAAATTTCCAAGTTAGAATAATCTACTTTTAGTGATTTTTGCATATTTATGCATAGCAATGTTTTCAAGAAAATCACCTTAGGTACTTTGTAAAAGGTAATTCCTCAGTTGTACTAATAAGACTTGGCAGAAAGTTATCAATTATGAAGTTTCATTTTTACCCATGTATTCTTTCCCTCTGGGGAAAAAAAAGTTGGGGTGCCTGGATGGCTCAGTCAGTTGAGTATCCGACTCTGATTTCAGGTCAGGTCATGATCCCAGGGCTGTGGGGTCAAGCCCCGCATCAGTCTCTGCACGGAGAGTGGAACCTGCTGGGATTCTCTCTTTCTCTCCGTCTGCCCCTCTCCTCTGCACTCTCTCTCTCTCTCTCTAAAAATAAAAATTAAATAAAGTTTGTTTTTTTCTTCTCATTTTTGAAATAGCTTAGGAAAATAGAAAAAGCACTGAACCATTTTTGTCACTTGTGATCCCAAACAAATCACTTAATTTTTTATGGCTTCTTTTCTGCCCCCTGGAAAGTAATTAAGATGGTTTAAATATATGTGATCAAACTCCTCACACTCATTACACTTTTGCTTACTTTCATGAATTGCTCCATAAATTCAAGATATGAATATGGTAGCATAGTTTTCTATGTAATTGCTAAAGCCCCCTCATACCTTTGAAGCCAAAAATCGAATACTGCCCTTTTGAAATGCTCTACACTTCCTTTAACTCTTTAAGAACACTGGGGATTTACTTGGTCAGAGTTACTTCGGAGGCCAGGCAGACAAGAAAGCAGGATGTGGACACATCTCCATTGTTTCTGACGATCACAGAGAGTCAATGTTGAAGACTCATAGTGTCTCGTCCCTTGAACATTGTCCAGCCTTTTGGGGTGCCAAGTCTTGAGTGCCACTGCTGGGCCACACACACAGGCTCGGAATCTCTCCCTGTCTCTCTTTCTTCCTCACTTTGTTATTTCTCATCCTTATTCTTCCTCAAAATACAACATCTTGACCTGATGTCTGGGTCGAGGGAGCTTCTTAGCCCAGCTGTGCTGGATGCCAGCTCTATTCTCCACCTTAGCCCCTTAGGTCATTGTTTGAGTCTGGGTTACTGGCTCAGTTTTCTTTATTCAGCATATTTTATTTTAGGATACTCTCACTGAGTCTTGGTCAAGTTTATCCTTCTTGACTCCAATTTTGTATCCTGGGAAGCAAGAGATTATGCCCTGTCTCTTAGAATGTCCTGAGCTCTGAATCAAAATAAGCTATCTGTAAGGTAGGGATCTCAAGCAAACTTGTCCAAAATTCCCACAACCGAACTACAGGACATTAACTTTGTATCCACACTAGTACTGGTGATATTAACTACACTGGAAGATTTACTTCAAGGCACTCTTAGTCATCACCATGGTCATAGAAGATGTGGCCTTTTAAGTAATCCCTTCAATAGGCGATTTATTTGAATCTTTCCCTACACAGGTCTCATGAGAATAATGTACATCAAGACATTGTAAATTTAAAATGTTAGGCTTAATAAGGTAATTCAACTTCTCTACACACATATTCCCAAATGGTATGGTGCACATGAAGAAATAAGTTCTTTAGTCAATGTTCTTTTCATTTGCAAATGTGCATATGGAATCTACAAGTACAGAAAATGATTGCTTTGTAACATTTAAAAGATGGAATATATATCTAATCTTATTTATGTCATGATGAGTAGTATTTTAGTTTTTAAATCAATTAAATTTATCAATATGAATTGAATTAAATTAAATATTAAGTTAGGAGTGCCTGGGTGAGTCAGTCAGTTAAGCATCCAACTCTTAATTTTGGCTCAGGTCATGATCTCACAGTTTCATGAGTTTGAGCCCCACATTTGGCTCTGCACTGACCACATGGACCCTGCTTGGAACTTTCCCTCTCTTTCTGCCCCTACCCTGCTCGTGTGCTCTGTCTCTCTTGAAATAAATAAAAAGTATATATATATATATATATATATATATATATATATATATATATATATATAAAATTTTATATATATATATATATTTATATATATATATATATTTATATATATATATATAAAATTTTATAATATATAAAATTAAATATCAAATATGTATTTTAAAACAATTATTTTCTTGGTGCACTGAATTTAATGATTTTTTTTTTTTCATTTCAGAAAGGTACTAAATAATTCTTACAGAACATTAAAAAAAATGGGTTAGGGGCACCTGGGTGGTTCAGTCAGTTAAGCCTCCAACCTTGGCTCAGGTCATATCGTGGTTTGTAAGTTCAAGCCCTGCGTCCAGCTCTATGTTGATAACTCAGAGCCTGGAGCATGTTTAGGATTTTGTGTCTCCCTCTCTCTCTGCCCCTCCCCTGCTCATGATCTGTCTCTCTCTCTCTCTATCAAAGATAAATAAACACTAAAAAAAAAAAAAATGAAATCCGAACCAATCAAAACTATCAGTATTCTAATTCTAATAAGTGGACTTTAAAACAAACACCCAAAGTTACTTCTTTTCTTTGAGTAATGATAGTACTTGAAAGCAACTCACAATTGACTATTTTCTGTGTGGCTTAAAAATACTAGTGAGGAGAATAATAACTATTTTGCTACTGAACATATATGATGGTAGCTTCATCCCCATATTGGAAAGTACCCCTCAGGACATTACAGCTTCATCCTACTATGCTTTCCCACCCTAATTTTTCACCCACTCTTTCTTTTTAATTTTTCTTTTTAAGAATATGCTCGTTACTGTAGCTCTGAGTGAAAGTATACCAGCTAACCTTAGTCTAATCCTTTCACTATGTGCTCTTTTTGTTTCTAGCATTTGAATGAGATAAATTTCTACCACAGACTATGTATCTCTCAGGATGTGGCAAGAAGTATTCCAGGGGATTCCAAGAGGCTTGTGAGGGCAGGACATGTATAAAGACTTTAAATGATTAGCTGAATCTCTCAAGTCTTCTTGGAAAAGAGCCACCTTCCCCTGCTTGCTTTATTATACCTTCTTTTCTGTCCAAAGTTTAAAATATGGCCCCCTTTCCCAGACTTCCTTCTGTATCTGATACCCAGTATAGAATGTTGCAAAGTATGAAGTGGCATTGAACCAAAGGATTCAATTTGAATTCTTATCCCAATATTTACTACCTCATGATTTTAGGTGGGTTTACCTTCGGTCTCATCTCATTATATGGTGTTACTACTCCCTCATATGTTGCTACCCCCTTGGATAGCACCTCCTCATTACGTGATGTTCGTACATTTATTGTGAAAATCTTTTTCAAGTTTATTTATTTATCTTTTTGAGAGAGATAGGAAATCAGTGGCGGAGGGGCAGAGAGAGAGAAAGAGAGAATACCAAGTAGGCTCCACACTGTCAGCACAGAGCCTGATGCAGAGCTCGAACTCACAAGCCATGAGATCATGACCTGAGCTGACACCACAAGTCAGACTCTTAACTCACTGAGCCACCCAAGCACCCCTGTGAAAATTTTTATCAAAGATCTTACCTGGTTCGTGGTTAATGTTCCATGATGTTAGCTGAACAAAAATAGGTGTTGGTGAATAGGTGTATTAATGAAGTTGGCTACATTAAAAAAGAAATTGATTCTATTGTGATTTTTGATAAGTTTCTAAGTACTTATCTTGCTGAATTTTAGGTCCCTTCGAACGTATTGATTTATTCATCAAGCATTTCCTATGTGTTTAGTGTTTATAACATTGTGCTAAGTATCATGGCAAAGGGGACTCAGACTGGAAAAGTAGGTATGAGACCTTGTTTCTTCTCGTTTGTTTAGCTTTACCTCTTCTTTTCTCCCAGACCTTTTGTGCTCAATTAGTTCTATTTCCGTGGCTAATAACAATTTTAGCTTATGGACTATGTTTCTTTCACCCAAGGTTTTATCAAGTAATGCATTCTCAATAAGTATTTATTAAAAGAAGGACTAATTGAATAAAACACGAAGAGTTTAAGAGTGTTGCTGATTTAACAATGATGTTAACAATGGATGGGAACTTCACGTTGACTTAACAATGGATGTGCACAGATCCCCAAGCAGAGCTGGTGGGTCTCAAGATTTCTTACCCAAAATGCCTGAGACTTTTTCTCTGCCAGGAGTTTTGGCATCCAATTCCATCAATCACAAATTGAGCATCATCTTTTAGAATAAAGACACCTGAGAGGGAATTGAAGGCTACCATTCTTCTTGCATCAATATAAGCTAATGATTTTGTGTGCATTTGCTTCCCCAAGCTCTAGGCTCCAGAAGTATTGGTTGTAATTAAAATAAAATTAGTTTGTTTTCCTCCCATACCTAAGTAAGCTTAGCTGCACCAATTCAATGGGAGTCTGGGGAGGAGATTAAAACTCATTTGAGATCCTTGAAGGGATTGCATGCACTTTTCAGTGAGCCTGAGTGGGGTACTACATTTGATTGATGAAAGCTAATTGAAAATATTTTGTAAAATAGATTTTCCCAACCTGGCATGAGAACCTGATTACCAATAAGAACATTGGATACATGAAAAATGAAAATATGTTCCGGACTTCTAGTTACTATGGATTGTTTTGAATAGGTCTTTTCTGTAATTTTATTTTTTCCTAACACAGTGATACAGTTATATTGTGTGTTATGAGACGGGGCAATATATGTTACAAAATTGTTAATAAAAAAAAAAAAAGGAAAACCAGTGGTTAATCAAATAGTTATTTATTGCCTAACAACTGCTGAAAAGTTTCACATTATCTCCTTTAGTTCTTACCAAGTCCTTATGAGGTTAGTAATACTAACACTATTCTGTAGACAAGGAAAGGGACCTGGGGAGGAGATAAAGCCAATAAATGACAGAGCCGGAAGTTGAAACTGGGTCTCTCAGTGAACTTCAGCATTGTCCCATTGCACTGTACCCATATTAATCTATCCATCACAGATAAGTGTGTCCTGTCCCTGTGTCCAGCACGGTGCCTAGGTAGAGTAGTGGACAGTGCAGACATTCTTGTTCTGGTCTCATAGAGTGTAGAACCCCATGGAAGGAGAGAAATTACACAAATAAACACAGAAATAAATATGTACTTACATGTTGGCGTCTATTATTTGACATAAAAAGATAGGTATGATGAGAGAGAAAAAAATGGATGCAACTTAAATTAAATGATGTAATGATGAGGTTGGAGTGGTCAAGAAAGGTTTCCTGCTGGTCTAATGGTGGAGGCAGCGTCTGGGTGGGGTCTTATTGGGAGCATATGATGTAGACAGACTAAAGGAAAAGAAAGGATTTGTAAAAGGACAAATGTTTTAAAAATCCATGAGACAAAAAGGAGCTTGGTTCTCTCTAGAGATTGTGAAATTAGTCTGGGCGGGCTGTGCATGTGCTTGGTCATTGAACTGGCTGCAACATCAAAGTAAAAGGGTTTTAGAGATCCTGCTGAACTTGTCTGCCAAGCCGTTGTCTGGATGCCCTTATACCTTAAAGTTAAAGCAGTTGACGCTGACTCACTCCCACCTCACCTCCCTTTGGTAAGCAATGCTATTTACCTAAATTTCCTGGATGTTTTCTCTTACAGACATCTTCAAAGCTTTCCAGGGGCTTATCTATAGTTTTCTCCCAGCTGGAAAAGGAACAGATAAACTCTGAGTTCCACCAAATGGATTTATGATCCACTAAGCTTTTGGAAAATGTCTATCTCATGGATTACATTCTGTAGAATATGTGTTTATACTTCATCTCATATTTTCCATGGAAAAATCAGTTTGGAAAACACTTCATACTATACCATCCTCTGAGATCAGGGTCTCTAGTAAAATATGTAAAAAAAAAAAATTAATAGACAAAAACTGATCAAAGTTTCAACAAATATCATGCTTAATTTTCTTCAACACAGCATTTCTCAAACTCATTTGATCATGGAAAACTTTTCTGTTGCTGTTGAGGTGACCTTCCAACCCATTGTTTGGGAAAAGCAGCTTCAACTCCATCACTTAAACCTTAATACATAGAACTCTCTCTAAGGAAGGCATTTTGCTTCTTAAATTACAACTAGACCAAATCAGACATGGGTAAGCAGCTAATAATTCAACCACATTGATATTTTGTTGGCATGTAATCAAATCAATTTACATGGCACTGAAAAGCTACTCATGTGCTTAAACTCATCTCTTAATTTTGTATTATTTTAATTGACCCAGTATTAATTGATTTGGGGGAAACCAATCCTATCAGAGAGAAAATTTGTATATGTATTTCATTTCAAAGTCTCCCTAAAAGTAGATCCTAAGTATAACAATCAAAAATAGGGGCGCCTGGGTGGGGCAGTCGGTTAAGCGTCCGACTTCAGCCAGGTCACTATCTCACGGTCCGTGAGTTCGAGCCCCGCGTCGGGCTCTGGGCTGATGGCTCAGAGCCTGGAGCCTGTTTCCAATTCTGTGTCTCCCTCTCTCTCTGCCCCTCCCCCGTTCATGCTCTGTCTCTCTCTGTCCCAAAAATAAATGAACGTTGAAAAAAAAATATATCTTTGTATATTTTTAGTATCTATACTCAACACACATTTTTGAATTAATATTCTCTCTTATCCTAACATTTTGAGGAATTAACAGTCTTTAATAAATTAAGATAAATATATCAATCTGTAAATTAATTCCAATTCTTAATTATGTCTTCTGAATCCTATTTTCTTCCCTTAGCCATAGGTACACTTATATTTTAAAGATTTTCTTGAAGTGTATTAATATATCTCACTTTTATATTAAAAGTTTACTCTCTTGCAAAGTCATGGAGTCTCAGGATCAAATGAACTTGGTAATACTTGCTTTGTTTTGTTCATTATATCTTGAGGTGCCCCCTAGGTTGCCCTGGACTTCATACACTCCATGCTGGGATCATCTGTTCTTTTTTATAATTTGAAGTTTCCAGCTCTTTTTTTTTTTTCCTCTCAAATTTGTTTTGAAGTAAAAATACCATCATTTTGAAACACTTGGAGAAATGATAGTTCTTGATGCACTTTCTCTTTACTTCTATCAGAATTAATTATTGTAATTTTTTTTCTGATCCATATTTGAGTGAAGCAATTAATATTTCTTGAGACACGAGCAAATACCTACTCAAGGATGTTTCAGAACTCTTCCTAATACTAAAAAATAACATAGACATAAATCCGGAGCCCCAAAGTAACTTGCATAATATCACACAGCTAAGAGAGGCAGAGCCCTGCTTGGAATTTAGGTTTTCCTGAGTACAAGTATGTGCTCATTGTTTTCTACCACAAAACCTAATTTCATTAATAAAATTCCAAGGATGACTGGCTTGGTTGTAACCCATGCAAATGTTACCTGTCATGATTTTCCAGATGTTTCTTTAATAAAATTAGCACCCAATGGCTAAATGTTATGCCAGTATGAGTATGTATATGAAGAAGGGAAAAAATAGCTTTTATTTTAGAAAGACAAGACATCACTGTTATCAACAGATAGTAGCTAATGGCTAAATATGAAAATTTGTGTTTTGAGGCAAAATGCATTTGGATTGTTTAGCTGATTTTTTTTCCTATTCACTATAGGTTGCCATACTGATTTCTAACTAGATGGATGCCCCTCTGTGTGTGTGTGTGTGTGTGTGTGTGTGTGTGTGTGTGTGTGTAAGATAGACAAAATTTGTCATCAGATAGTACTCTTTAATTAATAAGAAAATATGTAGAATTTTTGAAGTTGCCTAACTCTTAAAGAAAGAAATAAAGAGAAATTCTCAAATTAACGTATGTCTGATATAGCACCCCAACTTGTATTAATCCCTTTTTAACCACTTTGGTCAATAATGATAGATACAATTAACTGATCTGTTTTTTTATTCAACATATATTAATGGGGTGACTATTTTAGGTCAGATGCTATTCTATGAGTTGGAGACAAGGCTAAAATAAGACTGAAATGGTCCTTGACCTCATGAAGTTTCTTTTGAAAGGGTTAGAGACAAACAGTAAACTTGTAAACAATTTACAGATTGTGAACAGTGTTATAAAGCTCTTATACTGGAGAATAAAATGTGGAGGTTGACATTTAAGTAGAGTCCTGAAGAATGAGAATGAACTAGTTGTGCAAAAACCTCACTAAAAGCAGTTCTACTCAGAAGGAATAGCTGTTGCAAAGCCCTAGGTCAGGAAATATCTTGATGTGTTTAAAGAACATTAAACAAAACAAAACAAAAAATCTTGTACCGAATTGAGCAAGAACAGAAGTGATAAGAAAAGTAAGATAAAAAAATGGTACTGCAGTGATGCCTGGGTGGTTCAGTAGGTTCAGCATCTGACTTCAGCTGAGGACATTATCTCATGGTTTGTGAGTTCAAGCCCGGCATAGGGCTCTGTGCTGACAGCTCAGAACCTGGAACCTGCTTTGGATTCTGTGTCTCTTTCTCCGGCCCTCCTCTGCTGTCATTCTCTCTCTCTCTTAAAAATAAATAAACATTAAGAAATTTTAAAAATGCTAATGCAGATCCTGTAGTGTCTGGTAGAACATAATAAAAGGTCTTAGTTCTATTTTATGTGCCAACTGGAACACCTGAATGTTTTTAAGCAGAAAGAATGATATGATCTGACTTATGTTCTGTAACTATTCATCTGGATGAAATATAGAAAGCTGACTATAGGAAGTGTGGTATAAACATTAGTTTCAACCAAATAGTCCATATTTCATATTTCTTGGAGTTGAGTGGGGCCATGTCACTGGTCGGCTTAGTCGTCAAACCCCCATCAACAGTGCTCCAGCCCTTTACATTTTGTGCCACAGCCGTGGAGGCGGCTGAATATTCCAGACGCTACTCTGTATGGTGGTGGAGTCTCAGTCAGCCTGGGCCCCTAAATGATGATACACAACAGAGTCCCTTGAAAGTCCATAAGAAGCATATAACAGGAGCATGAAAGGAATACTAGTTGGGTTAAGCCACTGCCATTTTGGAATTGTTTGTAACCACGGCATAACCAGACTTATCATGGGTAATACAGAGGGCAATGCGGGAAGAGGAAAACAAGATAAATGTTGTAATACTTCACATGAGAAGCACTGTTATCTTGAATTACTGGCAGTTGCAGAGTACAGAGATCAAACTGAAATGGATTTGAACTGCATTATGTAGGTAAAGCAGACAAAACTGGTGGGCAGATTGGATGTTCTGAGTGTCTTCGAAATGGACAGTCTATTTTATCAATTGTCTGTTGGAACCTGAAACCCATTCTCACACTGATCGTTACTATCACCTCCATAGCAGGAGCTGGAAGCCCAGAAACGCCGTTCTCCAGACTGTCTCAGAGGCAGGGTTCCAGTTTATGCCCTGCAAATGGAAAACTCTTGTTAAAGATTTGATAGGATGAGAAGAATGGACAGTCACCTTGGCTTCAGCTCAGAGGTGTCAAAGCTTTGGAAGATGGCAGGCAGGAGATTTTTGCCAACAGATTCCAGGCATCAGAATGTGAATCGACCCATTTGGTGCCGAGAGCCTTGTTTGGGGTTGACAGTGATTTCTGGAAAGGCAGCAGCAGCAATTTCCCAGATCTTTACTGTCTCCACTCACCCAACAGTTTTATAACCCTCTAATTCTTTGTACTATAATCTCTGCTTAATGGAAATACCTAGAGTTGTTTCTGTTTTGCACACAAGCTATTCATTACCCAGTATAATACAGCATATATATTTTCTAACAAATCACCTTCATAATCAGAGGAAACGAAGGCTCAGAAAGTTAAGGGCATTGTCTAAGATCCTTTCATTATAATTGGTGTAACTGGCCCATAAAGCCAGTTCATAACTTGTGATTCATTACCTGTGCTCTTTCTATTATGGCATGTCTCTCTAAATCTTAATATTCTTCTCCATAAAATGGAATTTTAAACAATTCCCTTGTAATCTTAGAGCCTATGATTGACACTATCACAATTTAGGCATTCTTACTTCAGCAATGAAATTTCTGCTTATAAGGAAATGATACCTACTGGTGCATCTCGGCACATTTTTATTTTCCATCTGATTCTCATTTTAGCATAAAGCTACTAAATCAGATCTCATAATTTGAAACTCTTTGAATTTGCTGGTTTAGCTTACAGGTAAATGATACTATGCAGAACTGCTGTTACAAATCCAATAACACCACAGTGGAAAATGAGAAAATAGACATTATTGAAGAAGTGAGGGAAAAGATTTTAAAGAACTGATTTTTGAATCAAACGCCTTTCATCGCAGACAGGGGGACATTAAGGAAATGCCTAAAGTAAGCAGAATGTTAAAGCTGTAGTTCGTTGGGGATCCCCCCCCCAAAACATATTTTTCTCAAATATCTTGGGAACATATTTCTTTTTTAACTTATCAAAATAAACCAACTTTACTCTTTCTTCTTCAGAGTCAGGAGTGTCCTTTTCATTTAAGACAAGCTTTAGGTATAAATAAAATGGGCAAGCACTTGGTCAGAGAGTTGATTAAGAAAGGTGGAGAGGGGCACCTGGGTGGCGCAGTCGGTTAAGCGTCCGACTTCAGCCAGGTCACGATCTCGCGGTCCGTGGGTTCGAGCCCCGCGTCAGGCTCTGGGCTGATGGCTCGGAGACTGGAGCCTGTTTCCGATTCTGTGTCTCCCTCTCTCTCTGCCCCTCCCCCGTTCATGCTCTGTCTCTCTCTGTCCCAAAAATAAATAAACATTGAAAAAAAAAATTTAAAAAAGAAAGGTGGAGAGAAGCAGACACACATGCACTCAGGACACGTAAGTACACATACAGAGGGAAATAAACCATGTTTTAGGTTTTGCTTAGTGGCAGCCCCAGAAGAACTGAAAGGTCCTAAAAATCAGGTGAGATTATTTAACTATAGTCCTATTATTTATACTATATGCAGCATATTAATCTGCTCAGGCTACCAGAACAAAATACTGCAGACTGAGTAGCTTACACGACAATTTATTTCTCCAGTTCTGGAAGCTGGAAGTCCAAGGTCAAGGTGCCAGCAGCGTCGGTGCCAGTGAGGCTTCTCTTCCTGGCTTGAGATGGTCACCTTTCCACTGTGTCCTGCATGGTATTCCCTCTGTGCATGCAGAGACGAAGACATCTTTGGTGTTTCTGCCTTTTCTTATGAGTCGTATTGAATCAGAGCCCTGACTTTATGACTGCATGTAACCTGCACTGACTCCTTAAAGGCTCTTTCTCCAAATATGGACATGTTGGGGGTTAGGGTTCCAACATGTGAATTTGGGGGGGGATGTAATTCAGTCCAAAGCATGCATATATATACATATTCATTTCTATACACATTTGTTGAATCCTTGTTATGTATCTATAAGTGTATATACATGTGTATATATATGTATGTATATATATGTATATGTATATATATGTATATATATATTTGCTGAATATTTGCTGGATATGTAACAAGGATTTGCTGAATCCTTGTTTTATATATGTATGTATATATACATTACATATATGTATATGTATGTATACATATGTATGTATACATATATAATATATATGTATTATATATTATATATAATAATATATTACATATATTGCATATTATATATGCGATATATACATATTATATATATTACATATTATATATGTAATACATATATATATTATATATGTATATATAATATATATGTATATGTATATATGTAATACATATATATACATATACATATATTACATATATATTACATATTACATATACATACATATACATGCACATACATATATATTACTTACATATATGTATATGTGCATTACATATATGTATATGTATGTATACATATACATATATATTATGTATACATATACATATATATATATATATATATATATATAAAAAACAAGGATCCAGCAAATGTGTATAGAAATTAATTTGGGACTAATACATTATAGATGGCAATTATGATTTATATCATCACGTCAATTTCCAATGGAAAAACTTCCAATCTCCATTAAAAAATATTTCCATAAAATACAGGCTTCAGTTACAAAGTCAAGGGCTCAGAAAAGAGATGCTATCTTTATACTTTAACAAACTTGGTCAATATTTTTCCTTATAGTTTTATTCACAGAATTTGTGAATGAGGCTAGTATGTGATTTTCATCTTCTGTTAGGTCCATTCTCATTGTTCACTTTAAATATAATGTATTTTTTAAAAGGCAATAGCATTGACATTCAAGGCCCCTGCTCTCTGGAGAAAAGAGGCACTTCTAAGTTTAGAAGGGAGAGGCCCCAAGAAAGGATAAAAGCCTGGCTCAGTCTATGTGAAATGAAAATGTTCTGTCAATAATAATCAATTTAAAAAACGGCACCACATACTGAGGAAAAAGAGCTGACCACACTTGAAAGACTGAAAATGCAGAAAATTAACCAGGGAGGAAACAGAAAAATATTTCTCCTTCGTAATAGTCTAGAAGACACAGTTTATATCCTATTTCTCGCTTGAAATACGAATTCAAAATGCAAGCAGCTCGTCAGTGAAAGCGATACTCTCCTATATTGTCACAGTGGCTGCAAATCAGAGCTCTGACTTTGGAAAATACGATGAGAAAATATATCAGGGCTTTAAAGTTTCACCCCCATCGATCAGGTTGTGCTAATTCTGAGAAGAAATTAGAAGTAAAACTATAAATACTGTGTCAAAGCCTGAATCGTGATCCCCCCCCCCCTCAAAGATATCACGTCCCGATGGCAGGAACTCGTAATCATTGCCTTACGTGGTAAAGATTTTGCAGCTGTGAGCAAGGGATCATGAGATCGGGGGATCATCTGGGAAAGTCCAGCAGGTCCCACGCCTGCTCATAAGCGTCTTTCTGAGAGGGCGGCAGAGGGAGACACGCACCACGCACGTACGTACGTACGTACGTGCATGCACACGCACGCACACCCGGAAGTGATGCGGCGTCAGGACAGGGAGGGATTTAAAGGTGTTCGCCGTGAAACCCAGTGATGGGACAATCCCCCGGGAATGCTGGCTGGCAGACAGCACGAGCTGGGAGAGGGAAGGTATGGATCCTCTCTCGGAACCTTCAGATGGAGCTCTTCTCTGCCAGCACCTCCGTTCTGGCCCAGTGATACTGCTTTTGGATCTCTGACCCCCAGAACAGTGAGAGGATAAATGTCTATTGTTTGCAGCCAACAAGGTTGTGGTACTTTGTTACACAGAAAGCTAGTACATGCGGATAAAACAAACAAACAAACAAACAAACAAACAAACAAACAAAAAACTTTGTTTCAGTGTCATTTATAAAAGTAAGAAAAAAAATCAAGCAGTTCCAATTCAAAAAGTATGGATATGATTAAATTAGCCATGGTACATTTATGCAATTGGATATTATTCTGTTTTTTAAGTGTTTATTTATTTTGAGAGAGGGAGAGAGAGAGAGAGAGAGAGAGAGAGAGAGAGAGAGAGAGAGAAAATGTGAGTGGGGGAGGGGCAAAAGAGGGCGGAGGGGAGAATCCTAGGCAGGGCTTGAACTTACCATGAGATCATGACCTGAGCTCAAATCCAAAGTCAGGCGCTTAACCGACTGAGCCACCCAGGCGCCCCTGGGATATTGTTCTACTTTTAAGAGAAATATATGTAATTTTAGATAAAATGTCAATGAAGTTTCCAAAATTAGTCATAAAATGGGCAAAAAGTTATGTAATCGTTATCATGTCTAAAAAACAAATAAAACACCTTTTATTTTTGATTGATTGAGCTCTTAACAAGGTGGAAATTAACCATGGGCTAGTATGACCCCCTCTGACTTAATCCTGGGGATACCGCAGAAATTAAAGGAAAGTGCACGAGTCTGCAAATCGTTGAGAAAAGCACGGGGTAAGGGAAATGTCAAGTAAGTGACACTTGTCGCCTACCGCCAGGAGCAGCAGTTCCAGGATGGCAACCCACTGTGTGCATGGTTCACAGGTGTCAGGGATGTCAGGAAAGGTACGACTCACGCAGGGCACTGGATGGAACAATGCTTTACTCACATAGAGCAAGATAGAGTATGATCAGTGTCAGGGGTGAGCAGAGGTCACTGATGGCCAGTGGGTCTCATCCCACAGCCACAGCAGGGAGATGGTCTTCACATACTCTTCTACTGCATGTGAAGGATCATGTTCCCGCCCTGCCAGGAGCAGATAAAGCAGCGAGTTGGACAGCGAGGTGTCATATGATGCACACACCTAAGCAGAACAAAGAAAGGCGAGCCCAGAACAGAAGAAGGTATTTCCAAACAAGGTCACATGCACAGCACGGGGGATGAGGGCTCCCTATTTCCCTATAAGGAAATGTTCTCCTCTATTCTTCTCAGCTCTGTAGCTAACAACCATGCATATTGATAGATTTAGACAGAAATGTTTTGATATCCGCAATGGCCTTTGAAATGATCTCAACATATGATAGTTTAATGGATGGATAGAAGAATGAATAGATGGACAGAAAGTACTAATGGCTGAGTCTAAATAACAGATGTAAGGATGCTCAGTGTAAAATTCTTAACAACTTTGCTCTAAGTATCGTTTGAAATCCTTTACAATTAAATGTTGAGTGAGAAAAGTAGGAAAGAGAATACATTTTGAGCCGCAGTTTTATTTATGTATACGGTTGACCCTTGAACAAGGTAGAGGGAGGGGTTCGTTGAAAATTCACATATGACTTTTGACTCCCCGATTACTTAACTACTAATAGCCTATTGGTGACTGGAAGCTTTACTGACAACGTAAATGGTTGATTAACGCATACTTGGTATGTTATGTGTATTATTAGAATAAGGTAAACTAGACAAAAGAAATGTCATTAGGAAAATCTTAAAGAAGAGAAAATATATTTACAGTATTTGTCAAAAAAATAATCTGTGTATAAGTGGACATGTGTGGTTCAAACTGCTGTTGTTCAAGGATCAGCTGTATTAAAAACACACACACAAAAAACATGTCCTATTATGCTGCAATATGAAAGAACTTATGTGAAACAACAGAGGTGAGTGGAGATGATACGTGGAAAAAACATGGATTTGTTTATAAAGATTGTAGATGACGAAGGCCAAAGAACTGAGGAGTGTAATTGGGTCAGCTCTCTGTGCTGAGGTCCCAAATAACAAATATTGTTTTGAAAGCCAGTGAGAGAGAATGATGTGTAAAGCAGACATCACATGCTCCCTTGCATATTATGTAACCAAGTCACATGTGAGAAAGGGTGGTTGATCCACACTAGTTGGACGTAAAGTGACTGTCTGCATTTTGTTATCAACTCTTATATTCCAGGAACCAGCCATCTCCATAATGATTCACTTCTGGGTCTACATGAAAATATTGAAATCTCTTTGTATGTTCCATATTAAATAGTATTACAAAATGACATGTGGCTCCTCTGAGGAAGCCAGAATACCAGTATTTAGTCCTGACATTGTTGTGTGACTTTTGTACGGTAGCTTTAACACCTGGTTCTGAAATGGCCTCGTGTGTCGATAGGACTGTATACTTTCTCAAAATCTTTTTTCTAGCTGCATCATTTTCTGGGGAGATGTTAGAATGGAGTAGGCACCAAAGCTCTGAAGTCAGGTGGTTTCTAATTCCAATTCTGCAACACGCTGGTGATATAACCATGGGCACGTTTCTTGATTTCACAGAGCGTGTTTCCTCATCTGTAAAATGGAAAGAAATCAGGCCAGAATCAATGTGAGGATAAAATAACAAAACAGGTAAGGCACGTGGCATTAGATTCCTTATATAATACATTGTCAACAGTTGCTTTTGCTGATAAAAATTTCAATCTGGTTTTCCTTTGTGAATAGTTTTCCCAGATCATCAAACACTCATATTAGCCTTTTAACTTAGGCCTGATTTGAACACGCCTTGGAGATACTCGCTAAGTACTTGGTATTAGCAGTTCATTAGACATAATTTTTCTCCTGCTCCATATAAGTGGAACCCTTGTTCTGATTCACCTGACAGATGCTGAACTCCCAAAGAGAAGCTTGTTAAACATCCAGCCAACTTGAGAGCATTTTTTTTTTTTAGTCCAACTGCAAATGTACCAACCAAATAAGCATTTGTTTAACAAGGAACTCAAAGCATTTGTTAGTAGTTACTGTCACCGGAGTCCTGGAACAGTCTTTCTGCCAAAACTAACTCAGTCTGTCCCAAACTCCTGCTCAATCCTCCCACGCTTCCTTTGCCCTTATTTTTTTTTTCTTTAACATTTTTCTTAATTTAGCTTTAAATGCAAGAACCGTTTTATCAATGGTGAGCTTTATGTAGTTTTTTTATTTTTCCCTCCCCCCCACCCCCTCTCCTGGTGTTGGTGGAGTGCTGACTGGAAACTGACAGCTAGGTGGTGGAAGCCAAAACTTTTTTGTTATATTTTAGATTCTGTTATTAAGTAGCTAAGTAGACCTTAGTCTATCACTCATCCTATGTGGGTTTAAAGATCTCTATACCCATCTTTGAACAGCAGGTCCATTGTGATCATGCCCTGAAAAAAGAGTCTTTGTTTCTGAACTGACACTTTTGTGCAAAATATAGGGGTCATATTCATATCCATTTCTCCCTGCCCTTGCAGCTTTGTAAGTCACAGTTGATGAAGGCACAACATTCTGTGATCTGATGTAATTCACCATGAAACCGCTATCCATTTTTGACACTTAAGCTCTGCTTGCCAATTTGCAAGTCGGCTTACAGACTGTCCAACCGTGGGGTCAAGCAATTATTCTATGGGCCATTGTGAATTCTCTGATGTGGTTGCTCTCTATGTGATTTGATTAAGAGGGTGGCCTGAGGCCATATACATACACTTCTTAGCAATGAACAATTAGGTAGAGAAGGTTTGAGCATAAATGCTGTGATTTTAAGGACCTGGGACAGTCTTTCTGCCCTTGTCTTTCTACCTCTCTAAATGTTGATACTCCAAATCAGGTTAACAGGTAGAAAAAAGTATTTCATTCCATGGTTAGAGGTTAGTATTTAAAAGCAAATGCCTGGGGTTAACTGGTACCATTTAGCTGTTATTTCTTGTGCGGGGTTGGATACTGTCTCTCTCTCGCGCACGCGCGCTCTCTCTCTCTCTCTCTCTCTCTCTCTCTCTCTCACACACACACACACACACACACACACACACACACACAGCTAAATCATATCACTTCTGGGACCTCAGAACATCACTTTATTTGGAAATAGGTTAATTGAAGTTGTAATTAAGTAAGATGAGATCATACTGAGATAAAGTGGACCCTTAATCCAGTATGACTGGTGTCCTTTTAAGAAGAGATACAGAAGCATATAGGGAAAATGCCATGTGACAACAGAGATAGCATTATGGGCAACAATTGAAGCTAAGAGAAAGACATGGAAAAGAGTCTCCCCTGAAGGCTTCAGTCAGGGCGAGGCCATACTGACACCTTGATTTAGGACTTCTGGCCCCCAGAACTGGGAGACAGTACACTTCTGTTGTTTTAAATTCACCTTGTGGTGATTTCTTACAGTAGCCCTAATATGCTAATGCAGTATTTTATGTATTGGAAGGAGTAACATAAGTACCCTGAACCCTAAGGTGAAGGAGCATAGGAAAATAGATGAGCATAGTCAAAAGTAGCCCTTTATCCCATTACTTCGTAGCTTACCAAAACCTTTTAGAACTGGAGACATTGTCCATGCAAATTCTAAGAATGAGATCCAGGCTTTCCCCTTCCTTACCTTTCTATCATCTCTGCTTCTTCCCCCTTTTCGTGTGGACTCCAAAACCTTTGTCCATACATTGTTAAGGTCCTTATATGCCATATTTTTGAAACTACTTAATTTCTGTCTCTGTAGTTCTTTGAGCTATCAAAAATAATTTTTCCTATGGTCTCATTGATTAGCGAAATCCTGCAAAACAAAATAATACCTCTCTTCATAAATTGCCTTTCTTCAGTCATTGGCTATAAAAGGACAGCTGAAGTTACCATACATGTGACATTTTGAAGAAACCATTGTTAGTGGCCCTTTTGATGTAGACAGTTTTAGAAACCTAAAAATTAAAGCTTTGCTTAATTGGTCTTTAAGATATCTCAATTTGCACAGCATGTAAGCTCATCTCTATCCTGAATCTTCTCCGCATCCTGATTTCCCTTAACCAGAGGTGATCCTCAGCGAGACAGTAAAATGGGATTGGACTCAGGATGTTAGGGATGATGCTCCTGTTGGGTGTCCGTCAGGGATACAGTCAGACAGATTCCGAGATCAGATAAGGCATCAGAGATGAGATGAGGCGAAAGAACATCGGCCCTGTGTTTCGGCTTTGCATACTTTGAAGTATTCTCATCAAGCACACAGATTATATTCTCTTTGTTAACACAAGCGCGCTGTTCTTTAATGGGGAGGAAAAAAAGAAGGTTTTCATTTCATGTAAAAAAAAAAAGCCTTATTCTTCCCATCTTACTTGATGTATACTATTCAAGTTTTTGTTTGTTTGTTTTCCTTTCTATTTATTTGGCCTGTGTTTTCAAGTTACTATATATTCTTTGTTCTTTTATTTACTAACTTCCTTTTCTGATAATTCAAAGCAAGCACACGTTTGAAAACAGACGCCTTCTATCCCTTTTAGTAAAAATGTTGTGTTGTTCCTCCTATTGGTCTCTCTCTCCTCATTAACATAAAACTTTAAGATATTTTTACTTGCCCCATCTTCCCTTCCCACTCCTCAGCCCCTATGTGTTGAAATGATCTAAACCATATGAAATTACCAATATCTGGGCTTTTTAAAAACTGGAAATTGTGTATGGATTAACATGTATTTATGTTCTGGTCCCATAGGAAGTATTCCTTCATAGCTCATTTATTCTCCATCCTGCCCTGTATTGAGCTCTTTGTCCCTAATGATATTTTGGATAATTAGAGTTCATTCTTAAATATTTTCTTCACATCGGATGTGTGGGTCATACATTGCATGAATCTTGATAAGTACTGTATTTTCTTCCACCCTGGCAGGTAAATGATACCTTGGTTTGATGTCTGGGTGATAGTTCTTGGGTTTTTGTTGTTGTTGTTTGTTTGTTTGTTTGTTTTGTTTTCCTTCAGACTTTCTCTAGAAGATTTTTAAATTATTTTATTTTGTTTTGTTTTTAATTATTGAAATTTAGAAAATGTATAGGGATCTACATAGAGCTTTGTGGGTTTTTTTTGTTTGTTTTTGCATTTTTGAAATGAAAAAGACCTTCTAATCAATGTGTTCCATTTCCAGTTTAGATTTTTTCCCCCACATTTGTTTGGGAATAACCTGTCTTCAGTTTATCCTGTTTTCTCCCCCTTCTATTTCTGGTTCAGTTCCAATTCATTGGAGGTCCCCTATGTCTGTCTTCTTAGTCTTTTGCTTTTTACTCCATGATTTCTATCTTGTTTTAAATTTTGGATTTGTTACAAGTTATATATATCCACACATATATACACACACGCATACACATATATGTACATAATTTGATATTTTATATTATTTGATATTATATATATAATATTTGATATTATATATTATATATATAATTTGATATTCCAAGCCACCAGTAGATCTTAAACTGAGTGCTTTCCATTCTGTTTATCTACTTAATTCTATATTTTAAAAATACTGTGCATTTAGCTTCAGAAAGACTTTTTGGAGTTATAATGGAACCACTTTATTTTCCTTTTGTAATGTTCTTTTTTGTTTCTATTGTTGTTTTGTCGTGTGTACCTTAAATAGTTTATTTTTGCCACAGAGAACAGATTCTTTTTAACTCTTGCTAAATTGTCATCTCTCCTGCTGCTGGATCCCCATAGCAACATTTAAATGCTCTTTCACTGCCTCCTTGAGGATCAGCCATGCTTGCCACCTTTCGGGGGAAGGAAGGTGACCCTGGGCCAACGTTGGACAACCTCGACTTGAGTTCCCAGGTCTCTTGACTTGAGGAACCAGGAAGGGCTTGTCTGTGTCTCAGTTCCAAGCAATAGTGCTATCAACATCGGTCTACCTGACATGTTTCCCTACAACTTCTAAAGGCAGGGATGCCAGTGGCTTCTCCACCATGGGGTGGTCATTCCTTTCCTATAGGAGTTTACAAATCCCAAGAAGCCAAGCTCTTTCTGGGATCCACCCTCTTATATTTGCGTCAATGTTCTCTGGCAAAAGTCCTCAAACTCTCTTCCTGTGCAGTGAAGGAAAGTCTTACATTAACTCTCTGGTCTGAACACTAGCCAGTGCCATGTTCTATTCAAAGTCTCCCAGCCTTGTCTGCCCAGCCTTTCCAGCATCTACGTGGCAGGACAGAGAACCGATGGTTGGAGAGGAATTAGGAATGGGGGCTGCAGGGAAAAGGTCAAGTCCCTGATTTTTTTTAGAATTCATGCTATTGTTTTTGTACCAAATGTTTCTGACATGTAAACCCATTTAATTGACCACTCTCCAATATATTTTCTTAGGTAAGGGACTAATTATTAGTACAAATATATTTCCCTGTGCTACATGGTTGCCTCTCTGAGGACAGAAACAAACTAATTCTTTTCTTTTTTTTTCTTGTATGTATCGTGGTCAAGTGACCATTATGAGTTTAATCCAGATGTTTAATAAATACTGTTTGATTTGATAAGATCATTTTATAATACCAGAAAAGACATCCGTGCAAAGTTAAAAGGGCATTAAAAGAAGAATGTTGCTTCTGTATTGTTTGGACATTTTACAATAAGCATGTTTTACTTACTTTTACTTAAAAAGACACACACACAAAATAGTAAAAGCTATGACCAAAGCTTTTCAAGTTCAATTCACTAGATTTGTGTATATTTAACATTCTAGACCTTAAATTACACTGAACATGTGTAGAGTGAAGGAAGGAAAGAGAAGGAAAGAAGGGAGGGAGGGAAGAAGGGAGAGGAGGGGGTGGGGAGAAGATGCTACAGATAAATTAATTTCCTCTGATTTGGTTTATGATATAACTACAAACAAGAAATTCATTTTTGGAATATTTGTACGACCCAGTCACAACAGCATATTTAAATGAAATGTCTTATAATTTGAATTATTTGGAAATTTATTGAAAATCATAAGTTCACTTGTTCTCATGGAAATATTAGCCAAAAAAGCATCTGTAGTGCATCCATAAAATAAGTCGTCCTCACCTACTTTAGTCTTGAGTAAATAGTAAGCATCTCTAATTGACTGAATCTTGATTGTGTAATAGTTTTTATGATTCAGGAGTGACATATACTGCAAATTATATAGACCAGTTGAACAGTTACACGTCCTGGCTACATGATGTGGGTTTGAAGAGACAGTCTATTATTGAAAGTAAAGTTGAAATGGAGAATTCTAACAATTCTAAGAATCCCAAGCAATTCTTTTCTAGTTTGAGTTATAATTTCTGTGTTTTGCTAATGGTCAAACATAAGGCTTTGAATGGAGCGGGGTGCAGCCTTTCACTTAAAGAATCTGTCAGAGGAGCGCCTGGGTGGCTCAGTCAGTTAAGCGTCAGATTCTTGGTTTCTTCTCAGGTATGATCTCACGGTTCCTGAGATTGACATCCCCATTAGGCACCACACTGACAGCGTAGTGCCTGCTTGGGATTCTCTCTATATATCCCTCTCTCTCTGCCCCTCTCTCCTCTCTCTCTCTCACTCTCTCTCTCAAAATAAATAAACTTAAAAAGTGGAGGTGGGGTGTGCCTGGGTAGCTCAGTAGGTTGAGTGTCTGACTCTTGATTTCAGCTTAGGTCGTGATGTTACGGTCCATAAGATCCAGTCCTGGGTTGATTCTACTCTCACAGCATGGAGCCTGCTTGGGATTCTGTCTCTTTCCCTCTCTCCCTGCCCCTCCCCCATTTGTGTGCTCACTTCCTCCTTCTCTCTCTCTCTAAGTAAACAACAACAAAAAAAGAATCTCTCAGAGCATGTAGGTGCTCTGTGATAGGAACCTTAGATAAAGGTAGCTATTTGTCTCTTTATATTAGAATAGAGGTGGAAGTAAATGGGTTTTTCCTCTGTTGACTCTGACTGTTTGAATCTCCTTTCTAAATATGAAGACTGTATTCACAAGATATTGAGGTTGGGTTTGACACAGTGTCTAGAAGACATTATCTGTATTCATGCTGGATCTTATACAAGACCCCATCAGAAGGAGCCCATGCCAAGCTAGAACTGCTATAAAATGTTTATTTTTCCATGCTTGTAAGAGAAAAAATACCAGTGATTATGACTTCTAATGTCTCCATAGCGTTTAGTCTGATCTCAGAATAAGGAAGCTATAAGAACAATGAGAATGTAAAGCTTTGTCTTATTTCAATTTCCCCCAGTGACACATATTTGGCTGGAGATAACATTTCACAGACATTTTTGTCTCCTGACATCATTTTATCTTTCCATACTTATTTTTAATAAAGTAGAAAACTCTAAGGTTTCTGTTATTAAATTTATTTATTTTTTAATTTTTAAAATATTTATTTATTTTTGAGAGACAGAGACAGAGTGTGAGCAGAGTAGGGGTGGAGAGAGAGGGAGGCACAGAATCCAAAGCAGGCTCCAGGCTCTGAGCTGTCAGCACAGAGCCCGACATGGGGCTTGAACTTACGAACCGTGAGATCATGACCTGAGCTGAAGTTGGCCGCTTAACCTACTGAGCCACCCAGGCACCCCTAAGATTTCTGTTATTAAAGTGATCATTATGTTTTAGTTTAGATATTAGCTAAGAAATGCTGAGAGCCCTGTTTCTTGTGTACACAAGTATTACTTAACTGTAAATTTGTTAGCATTTTTCATTAGTACAGATGTCAGTGCTTTCAGTGACACGTGTTAGTATGTGTGGTGTGTATGTGTTTTAACCATATCTATGTTCATGTGGGTGGTTGTGAGGGAATAGGTTCCCAGGGGTTGTGACTAAAAGTGACGGGTAATTCACTGTGATAACTTGAAGGAGGTCATTGAGGGGATATGACTACCAGTTGACCGCGAGCTGGACCTGGGCAGTCAGAAGCTCATCACCCCCTTCCCGCTTCGTTAGAATGTACGCTCTGCCCGTTGTTCACAGTGTGAACTATTTTTAAAAACACTGCCTTGAGAGAGCAATGTTATGTTGAGATCATCCGAACAGTATATACGACTGAACCCATATAAGGCCTCTGTATAAGCTTTTAAGATTTATAAACCCACCAGGGCAGGTGCAGAAATTTACTCATCTTACAAGTAGACAAACATCCCTCCCCCAAGACATGTTTCATGCATAAATCCCCTTGCTTATTAAATGTGCTACCTATCCGTAGTAGCCTCTTTCTTCGATGCCTCCTTGCTCGGCGTATGGAGCCAATTTACAAACCGACAGCAATGTAGTTAAATATTGAAGTTTATCAGAATGTTTTCCTCCCATGTGATCAATTAGCATTTACCATTTTACTGTATAGAATAGACCATTAAAACTTGCCTACTGCTCGGGTGCCTGGGTGGCCCAGCTGGTTGAGCGTCTGACTTTGGCTCAGGTCATGATCCCACGGTCCATGGATTCGAGCCTCATATCGGGCTCTGTGCTAACAGCTTGGAGCCTGGAGCCTGCTTCAGATTGTGTCTCCCTCTCCCTCTTCCCCTCCCCCACTTATGCTCACTCTCTCTCTCTCAAAAATAAAAATAAACATTAATTATTTTTTAATAAATTGTCTAATGCTATAAGAATTTTGATCTAATTAATTAATAATTCACTAATTTAGTATACATACATTCAGAAAAAAAGCAACTTGAAAGGTGTTTTCTTAGATACTTTTTATACATAATGCCTTTAGATCTAGCTATTCAGTTTATTAACAAACAGCATGTTTGAAATGCTGTACCTAAAATTAGAGTCCATAGAATTAATGGAAGTTTTGCAAAGTCTTGAACAAAGTTGGCCCTGCCATTTTCTGGGAGGTATAGTCTTTCTGATCTGAGATCTGAAACCCCACCAGGATAAAATGAGTACTAAATTGTTTTCAAAACCTAAAAATATAAAATAATTGAATTACTGGTTGTGTAGCATTCTTTGCTGATAAAAGTAAATAAATAATGATAAAAGTACAGGATATTTGACAGACAAAAGTCTGTCTATATAGGAGGAAAAACAGTTACAGCTAATTGTTAAGATGTAACCTAGGCCAAGTCTCTGCAACATTTCCAATATGCAGAGAGATAATAAAAATTATGAATAGTTTTTCTTCTATATCCAAATAAAGATAAAAATAGTAAGTTGGAATAAATTGAAATGGAATATAATAAAATAAAACATAAAGACTTAGTTCAGCTTTCTCTTGGTTCTTGACTTGTCCTTTATCTATTCTGAAGAAAGTATCACAGACACAGGTTTAACTCTAGAATGTTAGTGGAACGATAAGCACAGAATCTCTGCCTGTTTTTCCAAGAAGTTCAGATGTAATTGCATCTGCTGGTAATAGGAAGGGGTGCCATGTGTTTTTCTCCTCCTCCCTCTCTCTGTCTCCCCTTCCTCCCTCCCTCCCTTCCTTCCTTCCTTCCTTCCTTCATTTTTTCTTTCCTTATGTTTTCATTCCATTAGTCTAGAATCCTAAAAAATATATATATATATATATGACTTTATTTATTTTTACATCAAATTTGGAATACTCTAAGGGGTCTTATTTTAAAATCTGCAGTCTTCCTATAGAACTCTTATAGATACTGTCATGGCCTCATAAAGAATCTAAAAAGGGGAAATTAACAATCTTTTCAGAGATTATCTCCTGCTTGCTCTCTTTATCATTCTTTTCTGCAACATCCTTACCCACCTTCATCACTGTCTTCTGAGGCCTAGAAAACTCCTCCCTCCCCTAGGAAGTACTATGTTCAGTTCTCTGAACCTAAAAGTAATCTCTCCTCTTATCTAACAGAGAATTTATCTATATTTTTAAAACTTTTATCTCTTACCATTTTTGTTTGTTTACTTTTATTGTTATACATGTGCTTGCTTTATTTCTCCTCTTAAATTAGGGCTCATAGATTTAAATGCCATAAGGTGCCAGGCTGAAAATGAATGAGGAACCTAGTATGGACAATCTGGAGTAGTGACGATGGTAGAAACTCAAGAAGGCAAACTCAACCTAAGTGGAAGCATACTAAAATGCTGTCCTAACACAACTCTGCCAGATCCTGGTCCCAGCCTGCAAGCTACTGAAACACATGGACTCTTCTGTACCATAATAGACTCAATGTGTTGCTCAACTTTACATTAAACATAGCTAAACATTAGTATGCTGATCAACCAATGTGTCAATTGTCTGAATTAGCAAAGGACTGTTGTCTCAGGTATGTCTCTTTCCTTAGGTTCGACCACATTATTTGTCCCATACTTTCATTCTTGGTTCATAGGACTGTCTTCCCCAAGTTGAGTGTGAGCTTCTTTAAGAGGGAAGCAAGGGCGGGGGGGGGGGTGTGTGCCTGGGTGACTCAATTGGTTAAGTGTCTGACTCTAGATTTCAGCTCAGGTGATGATCTCACTGGTTGTAAGATCAAGCCCTGTGATGGCTCTACACTGGTGACATGAAGCCTGCTTGGGATTTTTTCTCTCTCTCTATCCCTCTCTCTCTGCTTCTCTGCTTGCGCTCGCTCTCTCTCTCTCTCTCTCTCTCTCTCTCTCTCTCTCACAATAAATTTTAAAAAAAGAGGTAAGGGAGAAAATCAAGACATAGTGATGTTTGTTTCCCCAGTGTGGTGTCTGCTCTAGAAGAGTCTGCTAGGGAGTCATAAGCATTTGGTGATTGCCTAAGAGAATGAAGACAGAATTCAGGTAGTAGGGCTATCAGGACGTAGAACTGTTAGGTGGCATCATTTGTGAGCCTCTACTCTATGCATGATCTTGTACTAGATAGTAGGAAAATACAGACTTGAGCCTTGAACAACATGGGTTTGAACTACATGTACATACACTCACACACACACACGCACACACACACACATTCATACCCATTTATATTTATGTACAAATACTATGGAATACTGTAAATGCTTTTTCTCTTATGATTTTCTTGATAACATTTTCTTTTCTCTAACTTACTTTATTATAAGTACATAATTTATATCATGTAGAAAATATGTGCTCATCAACTGTTTATGTTAGTATTAGGGCTTTCGATCAACAGTAGGCTATTAGTAAAGTTCTGGTGGAGTCAAAAGTGATAGATTGTCAACTGTGTGAAGTCTTGAAGCCCCTGACCCCTATGTTGTTCCAGGGCCAAATGTACAGAGATAGATGTTTCTAGCATTTTCTTTATACAGGTCAGAATATATTAAAAGATAGGATGAAAAATGAATAGTATTTATCAAATTTTGATTTTTTTTCATTTACTGTTTGCATGTATTTTTAAGTGAGTGACTTTATCTATGTAGGCCGATGCCTCTTTATCTTCTATGAATAAAAATTTGGCGGGGTGAAGAGGTAGGGGGCTAAATAATATCTAAAGTCCTTTTTAGCCTGGAAGCCCCGAGAATCATTGCAGTATGGTTTTGGGAACGTGTGAAAAACAAAAACAAAATCAAAAAACCATGATTTGTGCCCAGAAGAATAGTTATGAACGTAAATGCAGATGTTTCTGTGTTATTTTTTTGCCTTTTATTTTGAAATAAGTTCAAACTTATAAAAAAATATCCAAAACAATACAAAATTCTTCCTTATACTGTTTACCCATATTCTCCAAATGTACCAGTTTATCACATTTGCTTTCTCTCTCTCTCTCTCTCTCTCTTCTCCCTCTCTCTCTCTCTGTTTCTGTCCCTCCATCCCTCCACTTCCTTTTGGAAGTGCCTTTCTGTCTTTGTTTTAAAGGTCTTGTGACTTTGAAGACCACAAGCCGGTTATTCTGTACAGAGTCCCTCACTTCAGGGTTGTCTGATATTAGTTCAGGATGATATTCAGCCTCGGTTCTCTGGGGGCAGAAATATGAGAGAAGTGATGTCCTGTCTTTCTCAGTGTATCACATGAGGAGGCACCTGGCTTCCTTTCGTTCTACGTTCCATTTATGGTTAATTTTTATCACTTGAGTAGGCTGTTTTCTGCCAGGTTTCTCTACTGTCAAGTTCTTCTTTTTTGCTTTGCAATTAGTAAATACCTTGTGGGCAGAGATTTCCAGATGATGCCATCATCTTATTTCTCATCATACTTTTGTCACTAGCCTTACCATACTAGTCTTACCATAAGAAATTCGATGTCAATTTTTTATGTATTACTCAGATCGCATGAAGTATGTGGTCACATATTAGGTTTATCTAGACCACAAGATTAGTTCTACAGTCAGAAAGCTGAGTCGTATTGGCGAACTCCTGCCGTAGCTTTACAAGGTCAAGAACAGCCTGGATAATACTGTTGTGACTATTACAGAAGGCTGAGGAACATTTGAAAGTATAACTAATCGGCTCTTAGGAATTTTGTTTAATAGTTTAGACAACTGTGCCACCTTATGTTTCAAAACTATTTTTTTAAGTATTACACTTGTGGAATTATTTATTCATTTCTTTTTTCTTTTTTCTTTGTTTCATTACTGATTGGTCTTTGGGCTTATAAGCATAAAAGTTATGATAGAACAAACAAATCTGTGTGGGTACATTTTCTTTTTTCTTATTTTTAAATAGATTTCAATTTTTAGAGCATGTAGACACATTCTTATTCTTTTATCTTTATTGCAGACTTTGTAATGTCACATTACATCCTGTCAATGTTTTTGGCACAAGCGTTGATATACAAAGATGCAAATCTGTATGTGATTTTGATTTACCAAAAAAGAAAATAATATGAGCTAATGCTTGGTTTACTGGCTGCTGGCAAAGATTATATTTTTCTTTCTTTACTTTGTGTTTTTTAACCACTCATGTAAACATTAACTGACAGCTCTGGTCTCTCTTAAATACTTTATTAATGAGGTGAAGTTAGGAGTAAGCAGAATGTTTATAATGTAGGATGCAGATTGCTCTGACTCATAAGATGTTGTGAACATCAATGACTGAATAATAACACAAATACTTCCACAAAAATATGGACACGTATAATCAAATAAGATTTAATTTAAAAATGAAAATCTAATCTGAATTGGATAATCCCAATTATCCAGGAAACTGAATAAGAGTCAATATACTTTTCACAAAGCAGATGACAAATCTTTCATATTTGCCAAGTGACAGAAAAGTTTAAAAAAATAGCTCATTTCAGTGGTTAACAAGACACTATTAATAAAATAATATTTACATAATATCATTTTGGGGAAGTTGTGTTCCATAACCATCTTATTTATATCACCTTCCTGTATTTGATATGATTTCCCCAAATTTTTAACACAGCTGTTTATTAATAAAAGTAATAATGGCTGGTATTATTTTGAGAATCTATTTGAAGAACTGTTCTTTTTTTTTTTTTTTAATGTGTCACAGAATCACATTCCAGGAAATGTGATCTAATATTTCTTTTTTCTTTAACGTTTCTTCATTTTTGAGCAAGGGAACGTGAGCAGGGGAGGGCAAAGTGAGAGAAGGACAGAGGATCTGAAGCGGGCTCTGCACTGACAGCAGCGAGCCTGATGCAGGGCTCGAACTCATGAACCATGAGATTGTGACCGGAGCTGAAGTTGGTCACTCAACCGACTGCGTCACCCAGGAGCCCCTGATTTAATATTTCTCACATTAGTCTGATTTCTCCAGAGAAACAGGACCAATAGGATGGGTGGATAGATGATGGATGATAGATAGATAGATAGATAGATAGATAGATAGATAGATAGATAGATAGATATAGAAAGACAAATGATAGACAGACTTACTATAAGGAATTGAGAAAGATGAGTTTCTTACTCAAACTTTTACTCTATTTAGGCCTTGAGCTGATTGAATTAAATCCACCCCCCACTGGAGTGAGGGATCTGCTTTACTCTATCAATCCAAATGTTACTCCCATTCAGAAACACCCTCACAGACGCCCTCAGAAATAATGTTAAACATCTGCACAGCCCACGCCTCAACCAAGTTGACACGTAAAATTAACCATCACATTTATGTTCAATACTGGTTTGGTACTAGATATAGGAAATTTGAAATTTGACGTGTTTGTTCAATATTAAGAAGGAAATATTATGCAAGTTTTCCAAAAAAAAAAAAAAGTTTGTAACTTGGAAGAGAATTTCTGCTGGAGCTTAAAATTTGCAGGCCATTTTCCCCAGAAGTAATGGCAGATGTTCTAAGATGTATTTTGGGATTGTTAAAGGAGACAGTAAAGAAAGGCATGAAGTAGACTGAAGACGGGTCTTTGAGTTAGTACATTCGACCCACTGGCATCTACAGCCTGAAGATTCTGTGCAAATGAGGGAAGTTGAGAAAAAGTTTGATGACGAAGAATCTTGAGTTCCAGTATCACAGACTCAGAGAGGGAGGATGTACACTATGAGGTACAGAGGAGTAGAGGCCTCGACTCCTGGGACGGACACAGAACAATCCTGAGAAGAAACTCAACAGTCTGGTTGGATAGGAAAAAACAAAAACAAACAAACAAACAAACAAAAAAAAACAAAGGATGGAATATTCCTAGATTTTGTGCTTTAGTCCTGAATTTTCAAACAATACATCATGAGTTGGCTTTCAGAGGTTTTCCCCTATTTTCTCAGGCTAAAATGAGTTGATAAAGTGTTTTTAAATGTTAACTGTTGCAAAATCGATTTGGAAAAAAGTAAGTCATCTCCGTGGCTATCTGTAATAGAAACTAACAAGTAATTACAAGTGGCTCTTTTGCGATGTGGAAAAAAGGGATTAAAAAGTCACTGGTAAAGATGAAAGAAGAAAGGAAATCTTTTTCATGTCAATGTGTATTTCACTAAGGCCTATGTTGATTTTTAAGATTATGTAGATAGAGAAACAAAGATACATCTTCTATGTACATTTTCTTTATAGAGGTGTATATACATGACATATTTTATCAAATATTAAATAGGAGAAGCTGATTAAATGTCAATTATACCTAAATAAAGATGCTAAAAACAGTAAACAAAATAACATGTATCGATGGAAATTATCATGTCATGGTGATATCTTCAGATGGTGACTGTCGAACTACCTTGGAGGGCATCAGTTACATCATTAATATGTTCATTAATATTTTCACGAATGTGCATCATTAATATTTTCATTATCTTTCTATTGATGTAACCCATCTTTCCTAACTGAATTATTTGTATTTCACATATCCACAGTCATAACAAGATTCTTTGACGTTGTGTCCCATGGTTAGCTTTGACACCACAGTCTGACACGAAAGAGGCTTTCTATCAAAAAAGCACAAATTCTAGGCTTCCCTGATAATAATAAAAATGTAAGTAGAGGATATACAGAATGAAGGTAGGGAGGACATGTTTAAAATCCAGTAATTTCTTTGTCCCTAGAATCAAAGAAAGGATTTATTATTATTTTTCAACATCCGGGTTTTACTCCCCCCCCCTTCCTTTTAACCAGGATATCAGTATATGCTCAAACATTTATTCTTTCAAACGTTAAAGAAACTCTTTAAAACTACAAAATGTATTAGGTTTTTAAAGAGTAAGATTTATTGTGCCATGTCTGTTTCATCAGAAAGAAGAAAAACCCCATCTCTATCCTATATGCTTCACAGTTTATAGGTGTGTTCACATACATAACTTCACTTAAGTCTCCTTAGGACCTAGGGAGGTGGGCAAGGGTGACATTGATAGTCTAGCTTTTTAATCAAGTACCTAAGACTTGGAGAAGTTAGTTACTCCCTCATGGTCAAGAGATAGTAAACGAGCTGAAACTGACAACCTCGACTTACTTCCTTGATGCAAGAAAACAGTGCTAAAAATATGGTCCTGTGTTCCTGTCCTAATGAGAAATTCTTAGAAGAAGTTCAGTTTCGGAGCATTTCTTAAAAAGTTGGAAGATTTAGTGGAAAGTGACAGTGGCTTATCTTCATTGACCTGGTCTGTTCATCCATAAAAATCATTGAAGGCAGAAGAGAGATAGGCTTGCAACGCAAAATACAAAGCGGGCACCTTGGTTCAGCACAGGTGCAAGCCCTGAGTACTAAGAATACTGAATGGCAAACGGCCAACCAGAACTGCCAACTCAACATCTTCAGCAAATGGAATGAAATTCAGAAGACTGCTCCCAACCTGTGTGAATATTACACGAGGGAGCATCTAATATCCAGGCTATCTCTCACTGCAACTATCCCCTGAGATTCTAAGATCACTTGGAGGAAGGTTAGGACAGTTTTTCTGGAGAAGAAATCATTTTCATTGTCTGTCTCAAGACTCAAACTATAATAAAAAATAAATAGAAATTTAAAAAAAACAAGTAAAAATCTGAGATGTTTAAAATCTTAATAAATACGTGAATAAGAAAGAACAGAAATGATTTTGCTAAGTCCCTTACCAAATGATATTTATGGGATTTCTGTCACATTGATCTCCTGATAAGCCAATAAGATGTCTTTGGTAGCAATCAACTATATTATTTCAAGACGGACAACAACCTCTTAAATATATATTTTTGGGAATTATTCTCCTGCATAATTAATTGAATCAAAACATATTTGTTAGGAGACTTTTTTTTAAAAACTTTGTTTTTGTTCTCCCCATTCTTATGATAATCATTGTTTTCAGTAACTAACAGCACCCAGTATATTCAGGGTAATTTTTTTCTCTTTTGGAAACAGGAAATAGCCCAAGAAAAAGTAGGGGAGAATGAGGGGGGAAAATTATATATATATATATTTATATATATAATAAATATATTTATATATTATAAACATATTATAAGTATAAATATATATTATAAATATAAATATATTTATTATATATAATATATTTATATTTATAATATTATATATTTATATTTATAACTTATATATAATATATACATATACATAATATAATATATATATTATGTATATAAGTTATAAATACAAATAGCATTGATTTGAGTACTTCTCACAGGTGTTATCTGACACTGCTAACTACCCATGTCTAGCCCAAGCCTCCTTTATTTGAGGTAATTCAATAGACTTGTACCAATCGCTAAGCATTTGTGGAACATATAATGTCAGTTTAGCTCAACAATTACTGACATACCTGAGCAGCATATTAAAACATCTTAACTTCCCTCCTCCTTCTCTCTTTCCCTCCCTCCTTTTTGTTTCTCTTTCACTAAGTTTAATTTCCATAGATTTAATGTAGTTGATTTTGGTACTGAAAAATATTCCTGCCACATAACAAGGCAAGAGGAAACAAAAACACGTGGTGCATGTTTTCTAAGTGACCAGACACATGCTTTAGAGAACTGTGTCTATAGAATTAACATTCACTGAAACCAAATTTAGTTAAAGGGATTTTAAGTTGTTGCCATTTATTATAATGTTAAAGGGAGAAGTGGTTTAGGTAGAGGTCTGTGCTGGCATCTCCATGGAAGGAAAACAGGTTGAGGGAAAACGTTAGGGCATCCAAGCTAGAGATATTGCCTTGAAAACTCAAAAGTATAGGTTAAGTTCTGCTTTACTGACTCATTGGTTTTAAAAGCATTATGGAAGGGAAAGAATGTACCTGTGCTAGTATTAAGTGCAAATATATATATATATATATATATATATATATATATATATATATATATTTAATGTAGAGCATGTGTATATATTATATGTAAAATCAAGAAGTTCATTGATACTAGAATCCTATATTTCAATTTCATGTTTTGAAATGAAAGATGAGTATTTAATGCCTATTGAGATTTTACTCTTACAGTTTAAACTGCTGCTGAGTCGTATGACCAAGGATATGTGCCTTTAAGTCTGTAGGTAGGGGGTCTGAGATACGGATTAAAGTGGGGATAGTATCTACTGGATAATAAGGACTGGCAGGGGTCCTAAGGTGCCCTTTGTTCAACAAGGATCAGTGCACAGAGGATGGAGGCCCAGAATGGACCTTCTGAGACTGCCGGTCCCCATCCTTCAGCTGTGTCCTCTCTCTAGGTTCCCTGAGTCAGAGACACTAAAGCCTGGGGCCCTTTAAGGCTACACATATGTACGCATGATAGGAACGTCAGCTTTCATGTTGAAAGATGATCAGGCCCTACTATTTCAAATAAGTTTGGGAAGTCATCAGTACTACCCATAATTTAGATAATTTAAAGAGGAATCTTTGCAGAAAGCTTCCAGAACATTTTCAAATTATACAGTATTCTAGACCAAACTAGAAACTGTAACTGAAGTCCCCTTACCTGAATTCAGCAATGGATTATAGAGGTATCTCAAAGTAATTACAGTGCTTCGATCAGTTGTTTCAGGTTTAAATTACATGCTACCCCCGTTTGTGTTGTTGGCCCATATGTAGGAACAGAAATTGAAAATGAGGCCACCCTATCAAATCTCATCACTAATTGAAAGCTTCTTCTCATTATTACTTTTGCTTTGTTTTGTGTTTAATCTCTGGACTTCATCAGGAGTTGCCATAAACACTTCCCAGGCCACACAGTCATGCTTAAAAAAAACTGCAGGATTCCTCTGGGTGGGATGCAGTCCTGCTTCTAAAGGTAGAATGATGCACTCAACCCTGTTTATCTTCTTTGCAATAAATTAAATTAAGGGCACTGATAAGCTTTTGCAGAGTAGGTCACCCAGTTATTAAAATGTTGTGTATTTTGGACCACCTTTAATTCAGCTTAGCTCTCCAGTTTTGCATATTTTCTCCTCCATAAACCTGAATATACAAAGATTAATTATCTGCCATTGTTTTTGTTTCATGTCATCTAACAAACCATGTTTATGTTTAGTTTATAACTTACGAGAGGAAGCTGTTTTTCTTCATCTTCATTTGCATCATCATTATATCATCATCATGGAAAAAAAAGAAGTCTTCCTAACACTGACTCGTGTCAGAGGCCAGCCTAGGATCTATAAGAAACGCACATATAAGGTCATATAACTCTTTCCTTTGCAAATATGCCAAGCTTTACGTCTCCTAACAAGAATTTTATTTTCTTTTTCCCCCGACTGGCTGAAAGTAGACATTGATTCCAATAAAATTGTTCCTGCTCTGGAACTCTGCTTTGGGTCCTTGTCCTCAATAAATTATTTTTAATTTCTTCAAAGAGGGTGAATTTTTGTCTTTAATCTGTATTCCAGTATGGATCCCTTGAGGCAATATAGACATGGAAATCAGAGACAACTCCCTGACTTCAGATTCCTGGGGCCGAGCCACAGTTGCTACATGTACTAGCTATGTGACCTTCACACCCCCCAGTTCAATTTCCTCGCCTACAAAATGAAAACATTGAGAATAGCTAACTTCATGAAGCTTTAGGGAGCAATAATACAGTGACTTGTGTCTAATCAAAGTAAATGAGTGTTAGCTCTTATCATTCTAAGTCAAGTTTAGGTAATACATGGTAGGCCCAGTAACACTCAGATTGAATAACATATTTTTACCTTTTGAATTGTCTTTTTTTTCAATATATGAAATTTATTGTCAAATTGGTTTCCATACAACACCCAGTGCTCATCCCAAAAGGTGCCCTCCTCAATACCATCACCCACCCTCCCCTCCCTCCCACCCCCCATCAACCCAGTTTGTTCTCAGTTTTTAAGAGTCTCTTATGCTTTGGCTCTCTCCCACTCTAACCTCTTTTTTTTTTTCTTCCCCTCCCCCATGGGTTTCTGTTAAGTTTCTCAGGATCCACATAAGAGTGAAACCATATTGTATCTGTCTTTCTCTGTATGGCTTATTTCACTTAGCATCACACTCTCCAGTTCCATCCACATTGCTACAAAGGGCCATATTTCATTCTTTCTCACTGCCATGTAGTACTCCATTGTGTATATAAACCACAATTTCTTTATCCATTCATCAGTTGATGGACATTTAGGCTCTTTCCATCATGTGGCTATTGTTGAGAGTGCTGCTATAAACATTGGGGTACAAGTGCCCCTATGCATCAGCACTCCTGTATCCCTTGGGTAAATTCCTAGCAGTGCTATTGCTAGGTCATAGGGTAGGTCTATTTTTAATTTTTTGTGGAACTTCCACACTGTTTTCCAGAGTGGCTGCACCAATTTGCATTCCCACCAACAGTGCAAGAGGGTTCCCGTTTCTCCACATCCTCTCCAGCGTCTATAGTTTCCTGATTTGTTCATTTTGGCTACTCTGACTGGCGTGAGGTGATATCTGAGTGTGGTTTTGATTTGTATTTCCCTGATGAGGAGTGACGTTGAGCATCTTTTCATGTGCCTGTTGGCCATCCGGATGTCTTCTTTAGAGAAGTGTCTATTCATGTTTTCTGCCCATTTCTTCACTGGGTTATTTGCTTTTTGGGTGTGGGGTTTGGTGAGTTCTTTATAGATTTTGGATACTAACCCTTTGTCCGATATGTCATTTGCAAATATCTTTTCCCATTCCGTTGGTTGCCTTTTAGTTTTGTTGGTGGTTTCCTTTGCTGTGCAGAAGCTTTTTATCTTCATGAGGTCCCAGTAGTTCATTTTTGCTTTTAATTCCCTTGCCTTTGGGGATATGACAAGTAAGAAATTGCTATGACTGAGGTCAGAGAGGTCTTTTCCTGCTTTCTCCTCTAGGGTTTTGATGGTTTCCTGTCTCACATTCAGGTCCTTTATCCATTTTGAGTTTATTTTTGTGAATGGTGTGAGAAAGTGGTCTAGTTTCAACCTTCTGCATGTTGCTGTCCAGTTCTCCCAGCACCATTTATTAAAGAGACTGTCTCTTTCCTGCTTTGTCAAAGATTAGTTGGCCATACATTTGTGGGTCTAGTTCTGGGGTTCCTATTCTATTCCATTGGTCTGTGTGTCTGTTTTTGTGCCAATACCATGCTGTCTTGATGATTACAGCTTTGTAGTAGAGGCTAAAGTCTGGGATTGTGATGCCTCCTAGTTTGGTCTTCTTCAAAATTGCTTTGGCTGTTCGGGGCCTTTTGTGGTTCCATATGAATTTTAGGATTGCTTGTTCTAGCTTCGAGAAGAATGCTGGTGCAATTTTGATTGGGATTGTATTGAATGTGTAGATAGCTTTGGGTAGTATTGACATTTTGACAATATTTATTCTTCCAATCCATGAGCACGGAATGTTTTTCCATTTCTTTATATCTTCTTCAATTTCCTTCATAAGCTTTCTATAGTTTTCAGCATACAGATCTTTTACATCTTTGGTTAGGTTTATCCCTAGATATTTTACGCTTCTTGGTGCAGTTGTGAATGGGATCGGTTTCTTTTTTTGTCTTTCTGTTGCTTCATTATTAGTGTATAAGAATGCAACTGATTTCTGTACCTTGATTTTGATTTTTTATCCTGTGACTTTGCTGAATTCATGTATCTGTTCTAGCAGACTTTTGGTGGAGTCTATCTGGTTTTCCATGAAAAATATCATGCCATCTGCAAAAAGTGAAAGCTTGACTTCATCTTTGCCAATTTTGATGCCTTTGATTTCCTTTTGTTGTCTGATTGCTGATGCTAGAATTTCCAACACTATGTTAAACAACAGCGGTGAGAGTGGACATCTCTGTCGTGTTCCTGATCTCAGGGAAAAAGCTCTCAGTTTTTCCCCATTGAGGATGATGTTAGCTGCGGGCTTTTTATAAATGGCTTTTATGATGTTTAAGCATGTTCCTTCTATCCCAACTTTCTCGAGGGTTTTTATTAAGAACGTTGCTGAATTTTGTCAAAGGCCTTTTCTGCATCGATTGACAGGATCATATGGTTCTTATCTTTTCTTTTATTAATGTGATGTATCACATTGATTGATTTGCGAATGTTGAACCAGCCCTGCAGCCCAGGAATGAATCCCACTTGATCATGGTGAATAATTCTTTTTATAAGCTGTTGAATTCGATTTGCTGGTATCTTATTGAGAATTTTTGCATCCATATTCATCAGGGATATTGGCCTGTAGTTCTCTTTTTTTACTGGGTCTCTGTCTGGTTTAGGAATCAAAGTAATGCTGGCTTCATAGAATGAGTCTGGAAGTTTTCCTTCCCTTTCTATTTTTTCGAATAGCTTGAGAAGGATAGGTATTATCTCTGCTTTAAACGTCTGGTAGAACTCCCCTGGGAACCTATCTGGTCCTGGACTCTTATTTGTTGGGAGATTTTTGATAACTGATTATCAAAAATCTGATTTTTGATAACTGATTATCAAAAATCTGATTTTTGATCAAATCAACTGATTTTTGATCTCTGGTTATGGGTCTGTTCAAGCTTTCTATTTCCTCCTGATTGAGTTTTGGAAGTGTGTGGGTGTTTAGGAATTTGTCCATTTCTTCCAGGTTGTCCAGTTTGTTGGCATATAATTTTTCATAGTATTCCCTGATAATTGCTTGTATATCTGAGGGATTGGTTGTAATAATTCCATTTTCATTCATGATTTTATCTATTTGGGTCATCTCCCTTTTCTTTTTGAGAAGCCTGGCTAGTGGTTTATCAATTTTGTTTATTTTTTCAAAAAACCAACTCTTGGTTTCGTTGATCTGCTCTAAAGTTTTGTTAAATTCTATATTGTTTATTTCTGCTCTGATCTTTATTGTTTCTCTTCTTCTGCTGGGTTTAAGCTGTGTTTGCTGTTCTGCTTCTATATCCTTTAGGTGTGCTATTAGATTTTGTATTTGGGAATTTTCTTGTTTCTTGAGATAGGCCTGGATTGCAGTGTATTTTCCTCTCAGGACTGCCTTCGCTGCATCCCAAAGCGTTTGGATTGTTGTATTTTCATTTTTGTTTGTTACCATGTATTTTTTAATTTCTTCTCTAATTGCCTGGTTGACCTACTCATTCTTTAGTAGGGTGTTCTTTAACCTCCATGCTTTTGGACGTTTTCCAGACTTTTTCTTGTGGTTGATTTCAAGCTTCATAGCATTGTGGTCTGAAAGTATGTATGGTATGATCTCAATTCTTGTATACTTATGAAGGGCTGTTTTGTGACCCAGTATGTGATCTATCTTGGAGAATGTTCCATGTGCACTCGAGAAGAAAGTATATTCTGTTGCTTTGGGATGCAGAGTTCTAAATATATCTGTCAGGTCCATCTGATCCAATGTATCATTCAGGGCCCTTGTTTTTTTATTGACCGTGTGTCTAGATGAGCTATCCATTTCTGTAAGTGGGGTGTTAAAGTCCCCTGCAATTACCACATTCTTATCAATAAAGTTGCTTGTGTTTATGAGTAATTGTTTTATATATTTGGGGGCTCCAGTATTCGGTGCATAGACATTTATCATTGTTAGCTCTTCCTGATGGATAGACCCTGTAATTATTATATAATGCCCTTCTTCATCTCTTGTTACAGCCTTTAATTTAAAGTCTAGTTTGTCTGATATAAGTATGGCTACTCCAGCTTCCTTTTGACTTCCAGTAGCATGATAAACAGTTCTCCATCCCCTCACTTTCAATCTGAAGGTGTCCTCAGGTCTAAAATGAGTCTCTTGTAGACAGAAAATAGATTGGTCTTGTTTTTTTTTTTTAATCCATTCTGATACCCTATGTCTTTTGGTTGGCGCATTTAGTCCATTTACATTCGGTGTTATTATAGAAAGATAAGGGTTTAGAGTCATTGTGATGTCTGTAGGTTTCATGCTTATAGCGATGTCTCTGGTACTTAGTCTCACAGGATCCCCCTTAGTATCTCTTGTAGGGCTGGCTTAGTGGTGACGAATTCCTTCAGTTTTTCTTTGTTTGGGAAGACCTTCATCTCTCCTTCTATTCTAAATGACAGACTTGCTGGATAAAGGATTCTCGGCTGAATATTTTTTCTGTTCCCCACATTGAAGATTTCCTGCCATTCCTTTCTGGCCTGCCATGTTTCAGTAGAGAGATCGTTCACGAGAGTTATAGGTCTCCCTTTATATGTTAGAGCGTGTTTATCCCTAGCTGCCTTCAGAATTTTCTCTTTATCCTTGTATTTTGCCAGTTTCACTATGACATATCGCACAGAAGATGGATTCAAGTTACATCTGAAGGGAGTTCTCTGTGCCTCTTGGATTTCAATGACTTTTTCCTTACCCAGTTCAGGGAAGTTCTCAACTGTTATTTCTTCAAGTACACCTTCAGCATCTTTCCTTCTCTCTTCCTCCTCTGGAATACCAATTATGCATAGATTATTTCTCTTTAGTGCATCACCTAGTTCTCTAATTCTGCCCTTATACTCCTGGATTTTTTTATCTCTCTTTTTCTCAGCTTCCTCTTTTTCCATAATTTTATATTCTAGTTCACCTATTCTCTCCTCTGTCTCTTCAATCCAAGCTGTGGTTGTCTCCATTTTATTTTGCAGCTCGTTTATAGCATTTTTTAGCCCCTCCTGACTGTTCCTTAGTCCCTTGATCTCTGTAGCAAGAGATTCTCTGCTGTCCTCTATACTGTTTTCAATCCCAGCGATTAATTTTATGACTATTATTTTAAATTCACTTTCTGTTATATTGTTTAAATCCTTTTTGATCAGTTCGTTAGCTGTCGTTGTTTCCTGGAGATTCTTTTGAGGGGAATTCTTCAGTTTGGTCATTTTGGATAGTCCCTGGTGTCGTGCGGGACTGCGGGGTACTTCCCCTGTGCTGTCTTGAATAACTTGCGTTGGAGGGTGCGGCCACAGTCAGACCTGGTGTCTCACCCCAGCCCACCACTGGGGCCACAGTCAGACTGGTGTGTGCCTTCTCTTCCCCTCTCCTATGGGCGGGATTCACTGGGGGGTGGCCTGGCCTGTCTGGGCTACCTGCACACTGCCAGGCTTGTGGTGCTGAGGTACTGGCATATTAGCTGGGGTGGATCAGCAAGGTGCACAGGGGCAGAAGGGGCAGGCTCAGCTCGCTTATCCTTTGGTGATCTGCTTCAGGAGGGGCCCTGTGGCACTGGGAGTGAGTCAGACCCGCCAGAGGGATGGATCCGCAGAAGCACAGCGTTGGGTGTTTGCGTGGTGCAAGCAAGTTCCCTTTGGGATTTTGGCTGGGGGATGGGTGAGGGACATGGCGCTGGTGAGCGCCTTTGTTCCCCGCCAAGCTGAGCTCTGTCGTCCGAGGCTCAACAAGTCTCCCTCCCATTGTCCTCCAGCCCTCCCGCTCTCTGAGCAGAGCTGTTAGCTTATAACCTTCTAGATGTCAAGTCCTGCTTGCTGTTGGAACACACTCCGTCCGGCCCCTCTGTTTTTGCAAGCTGGACTTGCGGACTCTGCTTGGCCGGTGGGCTGCTCTTCCGCCCCAGCTCCCTCCCGCGGTCCGTGTAGTGTGCACCGCCTCGTGGCCCTTCCTACCATCTTCCGTGGGCCTCTCATCTATGTTTGGCTCCAGAGAATCCATTCTACTAATCTTCTGGCAGTTTTCTGGGTTATTTAGGCAGGTGTAGGTGGAATCTAAGTGATCCGCAGGACGCGGTGAGCCCAGCATCCTCCTACGCCGCCATCTTCCCTGCTAAATCCTTGAATTATCTTATAAATTAGAGGAACTTCTTAAGAATAATCCCCAAAATGAGTTATATAATTGTAACAAGTATATGAACTTCCCAGATTATTGTCCTTAAAAGGATAGCATTCATTATACATAATAGCTATACTGGATAATGCTTTAAACTTTTTTCGTTTGTTTGTTTGTTGTTTGTTTTAAGTTACAACTTCTCATTGCTTGGGAGGCTTCCCTGCCCTCTTAGAGTTGACAATCTACAAAGGATTTAAACAGATTTGAAATGTTTAATGAAGGAGTTGGGTGACTACACTGGGTATGTGATAGGGGTGTGTGCATCTTTGGAAGCCAGGGAGGAGTAATGTTCCTAAGAGAACATTTGACTCTTGAGGTTTCATAAATTTATTTAGTAGCAGTTCTAGATGGTGCTTTTACATTCCATTTTATCATAAATTTTGCTCTAGTATGTTGTTTCTTTCTGCACATTTTGAAAGCTGAGTGGAAAATTCTACCCTTTCTAATAGGTGTTCATAGGACAGTTTTCTTCAAGGCATCCTGGTCCTAACACCATTGGCGTTGTTTCCTGATATTTTAAAAGTTCTTTGGTCGACAGGGTTGCTTATTATTTGCTTAACTCCCTGGGAACTGTGCACTTAAACCATAAACCCCTCTCTTCTAGACAGGGCCTCACATTACCACCTTTGCCAAAGGCCAGGAAGGATTTATCGTGGTGCTACATCATGCATTTGAATATGAACTGACATAGATATATAATACGGTTTAGTGGAAATAGTTGATGTTGTCTGAATGATAACTCTTGACCTGAGAAGCTCTGAAGTAATGAAAGGGGGATAAATTCACATGATTTGTGCCATAAGCAATATTTATAATGTAAGAGGGCTTTAAAGATTAATACATTCCCACAGCTACACATGAAAGGCACAGGAAAGGTTACTCGATGATCATCCAAGTGCACTATTTATTTGCAATGCTTTCATCTAAAATATTTTCTTAGTTTTTTTTTTCCTTTCCCCCATTAATTTAGTATACAAAGGGGACATTGATATCTCCCCAATTTCAAAATATTCTCAGCAAGTTTAACTCTTAATCAAAGAGAAGAGGCACTTGTTGAAAAATAGTTGATTGATTGCCTCTCATTAGTTAAATGGCCTACGGTATTTTGTAAGTTCTTATATCATTAACTCCTTATTTTGAGAATCAAATAGCTTGAAGTATTTTTCACAAAATAGTTACATTATTGCTTTATCTAATTATCAATCTGTTGAAGAAAAATTGATTTATAAATCCCCTAAGAAGGTATATAATTACAGAGCTTGAGAATTCAAGTCTGAGGTAGACAAAACACTTAAAGATAGCCCTCAGAATAATATCTTCTGAATTACTTCTCCATACACTTTTAACTTTCTATCTAAATATATGGAAAGTTTCCAAAATGGCTTCATCCTCCCTATTTTTCCCATCGAAAAATTAAACGATCGTAGGTGCACTGCTAAAATGAAAAGGTTGGTGAGAAGAAGCATTAAAGAAAGCGTTCAACAGAAATTTATGCATTAAGTCAGCTTTAATCCCTATGGATATTGTGGTTTTGATTCCTTTGGCAAATGATGTTGTTAAAATATAGTTGTGTCCGCCTGCTTCCAAAACAGCTGAAACTAATTGAAAAGCAAAGAATCCTGTCAGTCAAACATTAGATTTTCTTCATAGTGTCAAAATGCTTTCACTGAAGATACAGAGGAGAATGTTTATTCTAGAAATGCGCACAGAGGATGAAAAGCCTGCCTGCCACACTGGCTTACACAGTAGTCTGTTTCCATCACAAGCCTTGTGTAAGGGACCTATTTTCACCCTCTTTTTGGCAGATTATATCTCAATGAGAAAAGAATCGTGGATATTATGACTTACTTTATAATATTCCTCTGAGGGAAAAATAAATTCATTCTCCCTTATCTCGTGTCTCATGAAGCATGATCTAATGTTGCTTCCATTTTACAAATGAGGGAGATTATGTAGGAAATTTAGCCAGGCTAATACAAGAAATAAGCAGGACCAGAACTAGAGATCTCGTACCTTTTTAAATTTTTCTTACATATTTGACAGTAATTTTCTCTGGGATCAGCTGCAAAATCTTGAAGAGTAATTTAAGAAAAATATTTCTATTTTCCTTTCAGAGGCACACAGAGCATGTAAAAACGACAGTTAATTAAGGATAATCACTTGGACCCATTTCAGGGTTTTTAAGAACAGTAAGATTTGTACAATGTAAAAATATATCTAATAATTAAGTTATTATAGCAAATAAAATGGGTCCAGATTAAATTATTTCCCAAGCATTATGCTCTTGACTTAAAATGGAAAGACTGTTTTTCTCCAGATGGTCTCTGTTTCATCCTAGAAGCTTTGAAGGATAAGCTTGCTTACTGCCACTGTGAACATCTATTTTCAGTTGAGCACTATAGACTCCCTGGAAAGATCTCTCAGCTTTATTAACCTAAACTTAATAGGAAAATTCACATTATCTCTACTTTGTTTCCATCACATCTGACAGCATATACTATAGCTAAAATTCCATGCTGTAGAATCAGTCAGTTCTAGAGTTTTACTCTTTAGTTGCATATTGGGTACACCACTGCCCTCTTGAAGCATAACGATGTACCTATTTGTAAAACAAAGATAACACTGCTCTTGTGTTACAAAGTTATTGTTAGGATTTGAATAATAAAATGCACGATGACGTTGAGCCCTATGACAGGCTCTGCACAGACAGTGTGAAGCCTGCTTGGGATTCTGTCTCTCTCTCTCTCTCTCTCTTTCTCTCTCAAAATAAATGATATAGAAATTAAAAAAAAATCTTCCAATAAACAGAATTCCAGAGCCAGAAGGCTTCCCAAGGGAATTCTACCAGACATTTAAAGAAGAGTTACTACCTATTCTTCTCAAAATGTTACAAAAAATAGAAATAGAAGGAGAACTTCCAAACTCATGCTATGAAGCCGGAATTACCTTGATTCCAAAACCAGACAAAGATCCCACTAAAAAGGAGAATTATAGGCCAATACTCCTGATGAACATGGATGCAAAAATTCTCAGCAAGATAATAGCAAATCGAATTCAGCAGTACATTAAAAATAATTATTCACCATGATCAAGTGGTATTTATTCCTGGGTTGCAGGACTGGTTCAATACTCACAAATCAATCAACGCAATATATCACATTAATAGAAGAAAGAATAAGAAACATATGATCCTGTCAATTGATGCAGATAAATAATTTGAGAAAATACAGTATCCATTCTTGATAAAAATTCTCAACAAAGTAGGGATAGATCGCATATACCTCAACATCATAACAACCATAAACAAAAGACCCACAGCTCATATCACCCTCAATGTGGAAAAATAGAGACTCTCCCCTATGGTCAGGAACAAGACAAGGATATCCATTCTTACCATTACTATTTAACATAGTGTTTAAAGTCTAACTTCAGCAATAAAACAACAAAAAGAAATCAAAGGCAACCAAATTGGCAAGGAAGAAGTCAAACTTTCACTGTTTGCAGATGACATGATCCTCTGTAGATAACCCCAAAGACTCCACCAAAGAGTTACTAGAACTAAGACATGAATTCAGCAAAGTCACAGTATATGAAATCAACATGCAGAAACCTGTTTCATTTCAATACACCAAAAACAAAGCAGCAGGAAAAGAAATCAAGGAATCTATCCCATTTGCAATTGCACCAAAAACAAGATACCTAGAAATAAACCTAAGCAAACAGGTAAAAGATCTGTACTCTGAATACTATAGAACACGTAGGAAAGAAATTGAACAGGTCACAAACAAATGGAAAAGAATTCCGTACTCATGGATTGGAAGAAAAAACATTGTTAAACTACCCAAAGCAATCTACACATTAAAAAAATATAATGTTTTTTATTTATTTTTGAGAGACAGAGAATAAGCGGGGAGGGGCAGAGAAAGAGGAAGACACAGAATCTGAAGCAGGCTCCAGGTCCTGAACTGTCAGCACAGAGCCCAATGCAAGGATGGAACCCACAAACCATGAGATCATGACCTGAGCTGAAGTCAGACACTTAACCAAGCCACCCAGGTGCCCCAAGCAATCTGCACATTTAATGCAATCCCTATCAAAATACCACAAGCAGTTTTGCAGAGCTAGAATAAACAATCTTAAAATTTGTATGGAACCAAATAAGACCCCGAATAGCCAAAACAATCCTGGAAAAGAAAAACAAAAGTGGAGGCATCACGATTCCAGATTTCAAGCTGTATTACAAAACTGTACTCATCAAGGCAGTATGGTACAGTCACTAAAACAGACAGATAGATCAATGGAACATAATAGAAAATCCAGAAAGGGACCCCAAACTATTTGGTCAACTAATCTCTGAAAAGCAGGAAAGAGTATCCAAGGAAAAAATACAGTCCCTTCAACAAACGATGTTGGGAAAAATGGATGGTAACATGCAGAAGAATGAAACTGGACCATTTTCTTACACCATACACAGAAATAAATTCAAAATGGATGAAAGACCTCAATGTGAGACAGGACACCATCGAAGTCCTAGAGGAGAACACAGGCAACAACCTCTTTGACCTCGGCTGGGGTAACTTCTTACCAGATATGTCTTCTGAAGCAAGGGAAACAAAAGCAAAAATGAACTATTGTTACTTCATCAAGATAAAAAAGCTTCTGCACGGTGAAGAAAACAATAAACAAAGCTAAAAGGCAGCTTATGGAATGTGAGAAGACATATGCAAATGACATATCTCATAAAGGGTTAGTATCCAAAATTTATAAAGAACTTCTCAAACTCAACCCCCCCCCCAAAAAAAACCCCAAATAACTCAGTTAAGAAATGGGCAGAAGACATAGTATAGACACTTTTCCAAAGAAGACATCCAGATGGCTACAGACACAAGAGAAGATGTTCAACATCACTCATTATCAGGGAAATACCAATCAAAACCATGATGAGGTATCACCTCACACCTGTCAGAATGACTGATATTAACAAAATGAGAAACAAAAGATACTGGCAAGGATGCAGAAAAAGGGCAACCCTCCTGCGTTGTTGGTGGGAATGTGAACTGGTGCAGCCACTCTGAAGAACAGTATCGAGGTTCCTTAAACTAAAGCTAGAACTACCCTATGGTACAGCAAATGCACTGTTAGGTATTTACTCAAAGGATACAAAAAACAGGTTCAAAGGGGTACATGTACCCCGTTGTTTACAGTAGCCAAACTATGGAAAGAGCCCAAATGTCCATTGACTGATGAATGGAGAAAGAAGAGGTGCTGTGTGTGTGTGTGTGTGTGTGTGTGTGTGTGCGCACGCACGTGTGATGGAAGATTACCCAGCCATCAAAAAGAGTGAGATCTTGCCATTTGCAGTGACGTGGATGGAGCTAGAAGGTTATTACGCTAAGTGAAATAAGTCAATCAGAGAAACACAAATACCATGTGATTTAACTCACATGCATAATTTAAGAAACAAACCATATGAATATATGTAAATGGGGTGAAAGAGAAGAGAGGGAAACAAACCACAAGAGACTCTTCATGATAGAGAACAAACTATGGGTTGACAGAGGAAGATGGGTAGGAGATGGGCCAGAAGAGTGATGGGTACTAAGGAGGCACTTGTTGTGATGAGCACTGGGTGTTTTATGTAAAGAATAAATCACTGAATTCTACAAAGAAAATAAAAAATAAAATAAAAAATAAAAATTTCTGTTGTCTTACAAATAAATAAAAATAATTCATTCTGCAACTTTGAATGAATATAATGTAGATGAAAGTACTTTAAACTTTAAACATGTGCCAAGTTAAGAAGTTAAAGCTCATACTGGGAATAAGAGCTGGCTCTTATTATGGTGTCCCAGTGCATAATACTGTAATATTTAGTTGCATTTATGTACTTGAAATGACAATGTGATTTTGAAAATGCCCCGGAATACAGTAATTTGCAGGTGGATATGATCTGCTTATAAACAAGAGCTACTGTTAGGAGGATTCTATGTCTCCTAAAAGCTGTCGTGGCCTGTCATGAAGAATATGAATAAATGTAAAGAAAATAATCATGGAAAAATAATCACTCGCACAAATATCATGCTGCCAGCATCACGGATCCCCGTTAGGAATGAGGAGGTCAGCTTGAAGAAGAACTCAGGTAGGGCGAGAATAATTTTTATTATTTCTTTTCACTCCCAAACTGAACTTTCACCATTCTGAACGAGGAGTCTTGAAATTCAACCTCCCTTCTAGGGCTTTAATAAACATAGGCAAGGTTTATTTCCATTTCTTTCAGAGTCTGGAGTGAAAAATGTTCAAACACCACATGAAAGACCTTGCTCATAGGATTTCCAGCTGAGACTGGAGCCTGAAGTGCTGAAAATTCTCACAAGAGATCCAGGCCTTCATGATATTTCCAGACAAACCCGAATGTCCCAGGGGACAGGGGTAAACTTAAGGTGAGCATTTGGAGGCTCTCACTGGTATACCCAGTTCCTTTCCAGTTTCTCCCACACAAAGGGTAGCCATGGAGAGCTCTAGACAAGTTTTCTGGATGATAGTTTGCATTTGCTGCATTATTGACGTCATTCACTATGCTCCGGATAGGAAAGGAATGGATATTTTTCACTTAATGTCAAATGTTAACTACATTGTGGAAGATGGAGCTTCCTCCTTTTTTTTTTTTTTTTTTTCTTTCAATGACCTCTCTTCAACAAGAGCTGGTGGAAAATGAAGCGTTACCTGCCTTAATAGTTTGAATCTCCTGCACAGGGTGCTTCAGTGATATTTTAGAGTCTATTAAGAGGGACTCAAAATTACACAGCAGGAAGGCAACACCAGATAATTCCCTATAAGCTCTGTTTCCTAGATCATGAAAAAGAAAAATAGGAGAAGTGTGTTACTTATTAGTTTCTTCTGTTGTTGCTCTGTTGGTGTAAGATATGCTCTTCCTTACTAACAAATTATTAGGTTTATCAGTGGCATAACCAAGTAAATGGCCATAAGTGTTAAAGAAATGGGATTCATATAAAGTCATGATTATTGAAATAATCGGGCAGGTAAATATAGACTTTAGTTTTAAAAGTAAGATATATTGTAACAATATTCTAAGATATGTTGGTGACTTTTCTTAAGAAATAATCACTATTTTAAATGATTTTTTAAATTGTTTTAAATCAATTTTCAATGATTTGTTTTTTAAAAGCAAATGATTGTTTTAAAATAATGTGCTAGGGAGGGGCACCTGGGTGGCTCAGTCGGTTAAGCCTCTGACTTCAGCTCAGGTCATGAACTCGCAGTCTGTGAGTTCGATCCCCCTGTCAGTCTCTGTGCTGACAGCTTGGAGCCTGGAGCCTGCTTCGGATTCCGTGTCTCCCTCTCTCTCTGCCCCTGCTCTGCCCACGCTCTGTCTCTCTTTGTCTCTCAAAAATACATAAATGTTAAAAAAAAATTAAAATAGTGTGATAGGGAAAACATAAGCATGTGATTCCTTTCATAGTCAAATTTCTTTGGGGATGTATGTATCCTTGCATCATAAACATTTTTATTGATAACCTGATTTCATACTCCACCATCATCTAGAGGTTGACCTTGTCAGGCACAAAACTCTGGGAAAAAGGGCGCTTTCCCTGTGATGTTTGTTTTAGAATGTGAAACAGAGAATTTATACTTAAGAATGATTTTATTGATTTCTATTTGACTTTGAGCTATAGTAAAAACACAAAGATGTTACAGAGGCATGCAAGCACAGATTTCTATATGGATACTCATTATATCATTTCTAACTAAATCTCATCTTTTGAAAGATAGCTCTCTTCCTAGGATATATTGAGTTTATTTTAAAGCAGTCTTGATTTTATGTCTGTGGCATCAAATTAAGCAGAATAAATACTATAATGTTTAAATCATATCTTAAATCATATCCTAATGTTACTGTGGGCAAAAACACGAGTAAAAGGACAGACAATAGTGTCACATTTGTTCATATATATATATATATATAAATTTTGTATCCAGGATACAAAATTTACTTCTGGTTATAACCTTTCTTATACTCTTCCCAGAGTGGTTGATAACTGATGTTTGGCAAATGGATATACAAGACAGGTGGGATGGGCTATTAAATGTGTGGGTGCAGGCGGAAAGCAAATTTATCTTTCTTATGACTTCATGCTTAACCCCATCCTCTTCATTCAGTCTTCTGACCACATATACTTTCCCCCCTCTCGCCTCATTGGTTGAAATACCAATTCTCATATATTTCCTTATCATTCCACTTAACAAAATGTTAGTGCTGCAGAGTAAGCAACATCCAGGTTTGCCCAAAACTGAGGAGTTTCCTGAGATGTGGGACTCTCGGTGCTAAAGCCTGGAATAACTAACTGGGATGGTTAGTCAACCTAAATGAACAACCTAGAAATCATGTGCCTCCCTCAGGTCTAACTTCGTCAGGTCTAACTCAGACTCAAAACTCTCCTTTGCGAGAGGCTCTTATGGTCTGATTTTGCCTTATTTCTCACCTTGCTATTCTACTGCTTTCCCACTCACAAAGCTGCATTTGGCTGCCCCAGGTTTGACTTGGAAAGGGACAGAAAGGTCAGCCAAAACCGGTTCAGGTGAAATCTGTATCAGTGACCTCTGAAAGGACCCTGCCTTTTCTTACATCCTTGAAATCAATTTCACCAGATGCAAAGGAAAGATCTCACTCATTTATTCTTCCTAATACTCCCCTACAGAATGTCAAGGATTTGGGAAGAATTCGCTTCATTTTGTCTTGCAATAATTCATTCTCATGTTCAGGAAATGCAGTGCAAATGAAGTATGCATTAGCCACAAGCTATGTTGCCTTAATGTGAGTCTTCCAGAAGACCTCAAGAACTGAGGATGGCCCATTGAGATATATTGTTGATGTTGGATTTATCCCCTTGACAAGTTTTTAAGAATAATGTGAAAACCTTCTATTTATTGGGGAAGAGGAGAGAGAGGGGGATGACTAGGGAGAATTGTGGGCTCCCAGCTACAGTTCTTCTGTTACTGAACAAGGGATGATCTTAAGCAATGATCGCACTGCCTTTCACTGGTTGAAAAAGAAATGTCAATTACTGATAAATAAAAGTGAGCCTTTCCTTCTGGACCCATGATTATAAACTGTCTGTGGGGTTTGTCAGTTTGTAGACAATCCGGGAAACTCACAACCATGGAAAGATTCATATTTTAAAATATTATCAAAGTCATCCACACTTAACTGTCAAGACAAAAGCTCCCTGGAAGGGCAAACAATCGAGTCCCAGATTTCTAAGAGTCTCTATTTTTTTTCTCCCATGTTTATCCACTTCTCTTCTGGATTGTTTCAGTATTTTAAATTCCTCCTGATTGCTTAACTCACTTTGCCTTTACCATTCCACAGTACTTCCAAAAATAGTGTTCACACTTGGATGTGAATCTTTTTGAGAAATCAGGACATTTCCTATAATGATCGAGTGAAATTTAATATGAATCTTAGATATAAATTCAAGCTCACTCCATGAGATTGAAAAACAAGGCTAGAACTCAGCTTATTATATTGGCTATATTTATACCTAAATTGATTTCAACCCAAGTTTTGACTATTTTCAATACTTATATAAATAATTTCAAATGTTTTCTGCTACAGGAACTTAAATCACATTTTATAAAAATAGACAATATTTGGAAAGAAGAAGGTATTAATCTCATACCAATTACTACTTACCATTCAATTCTTATCACTCAGTGGGGAGGTGTTTATCTTTGGTCAACAGAACTGGCCTACAGTCTGACTTGTAAAATAGGTCTAAAATAGCTGGGGTGATCCTTTATTTTTTCTCTAAAGCAAAGCAGTTTTAAAATGAATAGGATCACTAAAAATATTTAAAATCAAATAATTTGGGGGACACCTGGGTGGTTCAGTTAGTTAAGCATCCGACTTCAGCTCAGGCCATGATTTGATAGTTTGTGAGTTCAAGCCCCGCATTGGGCTCTTTGCTGACAGCTCAGAGCCTGAAGCCTGCTTCGGATTCTGTGTCCCTCTCTCTGCCTCTTGCCCACTCATACTCTGTCTCTGTTTCTGTCTCTCTGTCTCTGTCACACAAGTAAATAAACATTTAAAAAATTTAAAAAATTATAATAAATATTAAAATAAAATAATTTTTAACATTTGGTGATCCAAAAATTATTTTAATATATTGGTAGATCTATAAATTAGTCTTAATAAAGTTTTCATTTCAGAAATAAAAATACCCATAACGTAATTAGTTATTATAAAGAAAAACAAGAAAGTTCATTATATTGTTATCCATATTCATATTATATCATATTACATTACATGTATATATTGATATGTACATATATAATGTATACTATATAATTACATATTATATGTTATATTAATATTTTTGTATTTATGGTTTTATATTGATATTGTCAACATTTAAGAATAAGTTGGTTAATTGCTCTTGAGTCTTATTTCTACAATTAAAACAGAGTCTTAATCATATTTTAGTTTCTTAGCCATTCAGAAATATCTCAGTGGAATTTTTTCTAATACATGTTGACATGGTTTTATTATTTTAATATTTTTGTAAAATTATTTGCAACTTTCTTCAAAATTGAACTTTATGGCTACTAAATAAATACGTACATAGGTATATATATACCACATACATAAATGAATAAACTAACAAATAAATCTTCAATTGATTATTTTCTGTAGATCATAATGTTTTTAACTCTGTAGGTGTTAGGATACTTACCAAACTCACAGCACGTTTTGCTGAGAGAATATTCTCCTTTTAAATTTTATTTAAATATAAATTAAATCCTACAATAATTAATTTTACAAGGAAGACTTGCCAAATTAGTTATTGCCATTTATTCTTTCGAATGTTTTGCAAAATATAGATATTGCACTACCAAAGGCTTTCTCAATTTCAAACTAAAGACAAGCAAAAGAGCTTTTGGCTTTTGGTTGGGAGAAGGCCAAGGTGCAACTCTCTTTGGTCCTCTGGAATCGACACCATGCTGCCTAAATTCGACCCCAAGAAGATCAAAGTCATAATGCCATGTCTGCCCTGGCCCCAAGATCCAGGCCACTGGGTCTGTCTCTAAAAATGGTAGGTGATGACATCGCCACGGCAACTGGTGATTGGAAGGATCTGAGGATGACATTGAAACTGACAGTTCAGAAGAGACAGGTCCAGATTGAAGAGCTACCTTCTGCCTCTGCCCTGATTATCAAAGCCCTCAAGGAACTTCCAAGAGACAGAAAGAAGCAGAAAAACATTAAGCATGGTGGAAATAATCACTTTTGATGAGTTTGTCAACATTGCCTGACAGAGGCAGCACCAATCTTTAGCCGGAGAACTCTCTGGAACCATTTAAGAGATCCTGGGGACTCCCCGATCTGTGGTTGCAATGGTGATGACCGTGACCCTCATGATATGATAGGAGACCTGAATAGTGGTGCAGTGGAATGCCCAGCTAGTTAAGAACTAGAAATGAAAATAATATTTCAAAGGATCATTTGACAACCTAAAACAAACAACAACAAAAAAAGACAAGCAAAAGAATGTGAAAATATGAGAAAATATGTATTTTTGAAGTACTTTTTGGCATTCAAGGTCAGCTTCATCTCAAACTTCTTTTATTTAGTTATCCTAGACTTATGTATATCAAATAATTATAAATATAGGCAACTATAGTAACTAGAGCATCCCTATGTCATGGACACAGTTATAAGTTATGTCTACACACAAAATAAACAACCCTTAAGTACATTTCTGCTCCACATCTCTTAATTTCTATATATTCTATCGTTATCAAACTAAGTTTCTGATTTTTTTTTACTTTAAACTGAATTTGACATGCATATTGTCACCTCAAAACCAAATAATTCTATCATCTATTGAACTTTTTAATTGAATTGCAACAGCATTCACAATGTTTTGTTTTCAGCAAAATGCACATCAAAGACTTTAATTCTATTAATAGAATTAAAAACGTTAAGCCATTATGAAATTAGTCCATTTTCTAATTAAATCATCTCCTAGAGTGACATTAATCTGGCATATCTAACTATTTGCAAAGTCCTATTAACAGTCGAACACATTAACAGAGATTGTTTTATTTTCTTGTGCATTCCCAGGAAAACTTGAAGCAGAAAGTAAGAGACGTTAATTTAGAACAGTCTCTTGATGTAAATGAAATGTCAAGCTTCACAGGATGGTATGTAAATGCACTTTCCATAGCTATATGTGTTTAATAGCTGTGATTGTCATAGTCTCCTAAATAGTGTATTAGTTATCTCTTGCTGCAGAATACATTTTCTCAAAATTTTAGTTGAAACAGCTCAGTTTTTGAGCGTTGAAAGTCTAGGAACAGATTAACTGGGTGGTTCTGGCTCCGGATCTCTCACAAGGTTGTAATCAAGCTGTTGGCAGGGTCTGCAATTATTTGAAGACTCACCTAGGGCTGGAGAATTTGCTAGCGTGCTCACTTCCATAGTAGCTGGCAGGCCACAGTTCCTGTCTGGCTATTGGCCAGAGGCTTTAGTCTCTCCCTATGTGAGCCTCTTCATAGCAGCTGTTTTCCCCAGAACAAGAAGAGAGAGAAAGAGAGAGAGAGGAAAAAAGAGAGAGAATGAGTAGGTGCTCAAGATGAAAATCATGGTCTTTTCTAACCTAATGTTGAATGTGCCATGCCATCATTTCTGCTGTTTGTCATACTGACCAGCCTTTGTGTGGAGGGGACTATACTTGGGTAGGAATACCAGGAGACAGAGGTCACTGGGCACCTTCACAGAGGCTAGGCCAACTTGGAAACACAACTACTAACTTTTTGTTTTTATTTATTTTTTGTATTATTTAAATACTAGTTAGTTAACATATAGTGTAATAATGATTTCAGGAATACAATTTAGTGCTTGTTCACTTACATACAACACCCAGTGCTCATCCCAACAAGTGTCCTCCTTAATGTCCATCACCCATTTAGCCCATCCCCCACCCAATACCCCCGCCAGCAACCCTCCGTTTGTTCTCTGCATTTAAGAGTCTCTTATGATTTGTCGCCCTCTCTGTTTTTATCTTATTTTTCTTCTCTTCCCCTATGTTCATCTGTTTTGTTTCTGAAATGCCACAGATGAGTGAAGTCTTATGATATTTGTCTTTCTCTGACTGACTTATTTTGCTTAGCACTCTAACTTTGAAAGTAGATGAAAATGTGAAAATTCTAGATTTCAACTGGCATAGGTGTCACCGCACTCCTTGTGGAGTGTGGGAAAGGTTAACTGACATTTGCACAAAAACACACGTATTGTCAACTTTCCAGAGAAACGGAAAATGCAGTGCCTAATTTTTTTCTCAAATATTTATTTTTGTTTTCTTGAATTCATTGCAATCAAAAGAGTTCTTTAAAAAAAAATGTGTTGCCGCACAATGAAATAAATAGCTTTAGAATGATGTCATGTAAATAATGACCAAAAAAAACTCCAGAGCAAGTGTGTTCAGACAGCTATCTCTGTTTGACGGCTCAACATCGAAGCCTGCATCCCCACGCATATCACGGAGAAACCAAATCTACAATTCTTCAGACTCACCACCGAGCCATCAAATGGTGACCAGGCAAACTTGTGCCTACTGCAGGCTGAAGCATGGACAGTGATGTGACCAGCTGGTGCAAGTAGCCAGCCAGGGTGAAGAAGTTATTTCAGCCCCCTTCCTCCAAGGAGAGCACAAGAGTTAACTCCCCCTCACTGCTGGTGTCTCAGAGTACTAGTTATTTTATTCAAGTGTGCTTCGAGAAGAGTTTAGTGCTTTGGGGAAAGGGCAGAGAGAATAGGGATAGATATAGGTAATCATCCTTTAGATATAAGCACCTTTTACAGTGAGAACTCTGTTAAGTGCATGTGATTCTCCTAAATTATTATGGAGACCACGTCAGAAAGTAGGAGTATTACCAAACCCATCTTAATTTATCATTGTATAATCATAAGCAAAATGCAGTGGTGCACTAATAATGCTTTATTTAAAGCAAATAAAAATCCAGAACAGATGCTAAACCGAATGGCATCCCAGGCTGATAGCAATACACCCAGATTGTCCTGGAAAAGTCAGTGTACCATCACTGATCACTTTAATAGCCTTATATTTTGGCTAAGGAGTGGAGCCGAATGTCTGTTCCCATACATATTATGAGGATAGCATTTCTAAAACATTTCATGGTAGTAATTAATCTGTGACCAATATCGTTCCTGGTAAATGCATTATCACAAACTGGAAGTCATAGGAAGAGTGGCAAAGATTGGGCTAAAAGTATCTGTTTTTTATATCCGTTTCGTTTGAAAATGCAAACCATAAAGTCATTCCAGTCATACTATGTTTGTCTCAGAAATAGAGATATTTTCATACTATGAGAGGATGTTTTTAATAAGGGTGTAAACATTAGATTAGTAGAAAGATGGTAAACAATTTGAACAAACATCAAGTAATAAATGGCTGTTTGGGCAGATGCTAATTACATACCTATTTCTAATACTTTAAAGAGTGTTTGATAAGCTTGGAGACATTTTGAGTCATTTCCATGAGAATCTTGGTATGTCTCCAAAGAGGAATTAAAATTCAGGGAATAGAATTCCCACTGGATAGTCATGAGACCTGAGATACACCCTTCTCTCTGATGTTAATACGTGATTCAGTCAAGAGAATACTGCATTTCCTCAATCTAATGGCTCATAAGCTCTAAAAGTTTGTTTTTTTTTTCCAATACTACACTGTATGTTAACTAACTTGAATTTAAATAAATATATTTAAAAACAAGTAAAAGTTATTTTTTTAAAAAGTACCATTATGGGGGCACCTGAGTGGCTCAGTCAGTTGAACATCTGACTCTTAATTTCAGCTCAGGTCACGATCCCAGATCCCATAATTGTGGGATGATCGAATCCCACATCAGATTCTGCACTGAGCATGGAGCCTGCTTAAAATTTTGTCTCCCTCTCTCCCTCGCCCCTCTTCCCTACTTGTGCTCTAACAGAGAAATTAAATAAATAAATAAATAAATAAATAAATAAATAAATAAATGTACCATTATGAAAAATTTCAAGCACAAAGAAAATCTATGCACCTACTACTAAAATTTAACAAATGCAGAAACTTTATCATGGGAATCGATGGGTTGGGAGAATTTTCAGTATTACTAGATACTAAAAGTTGAACTCTAGTACACATTACAGCAATATAGTCTTACTTGTTTTTTCCAGAATTAGATTTTTCTATCAATTTATGTAGTATATTGTTGTATTAATTTTAATTTACCTAGTATTAGAAACTGAGCATGTATTAATATAGTTATGGAACTGCAGGGTTTTCATTTCTGTCTTAGCTGTTCATATCCTTTACGTTTTTACTGATGTATTTACCTATTTCTTCATGTGTAGAGATATCTTACAGGTGTTGTTTAGTAATTCTTTTACGCCAAAACAATTCAAATATTCTTTCCAAGTCAGTATTTGTCCTTTGTGCCTCTGGCTTATTTTACTCAGCATATATTCTCCAGGTTCATCCACATGTTTACAAATTAAAGGATTTTCTTTTTTTTTAAGGTGTAATGATATTCTGTTGAATCGATATACCACATTTTCCTTATCCATTCACCCATCAATAGATATTTAGTTGGTTCCCATGTCTTAGCTATTATAAATAATGCTGCATGCAACAGTGTGCCTATATCTTTTCAATATCCTGATTTCAGTTCTTTTGTCTTGTCAGATCATATTAATTCTATTTTTAAGTTTTTTGAGAACTCTCTGTATTCCTTTCCAAAGCAGCTGCAACCTTTTACATTCTTAGCAGTAGTGTACAAGGGTTCCAGTTTTCCCATAATCTCACCAACATCTGTTGTTGTTTCCATTATTATTATTATTATTATTGCTTTAATAATAGCCATCCTAAGTTGTGTGGTGTGAGATGATATTCATTATAGTTTTGATTTGCATTACCTCAGTAATAAATGATGTTGAACACCATTTCTTATATTTGTGGGCCATTTGTATGCCTTTGTGGAGAAGTGTCTATTCAGTTCCTTTTCCCATTTTTAAATTGGATTATTATTATTATTAATATTATCTTTCTACTGAGTTGCAGAAGATTGTATTTTGGAAATACTTCTTTTCAGACACATGGTTTGGAAATATTTTCTCCCATATTGTAGGTTTCCTTTTCGTTCTGTTGTTTCCTTTGCTGTGAAATTTTTTTTTTTTTTTAGTTTGACATAGTCCCACCTGTCAGTTTTGCTTTTGTTGCCTGAGCTTTTGATGTCAGAACCAAGAAGTCATTGCCAACACCTATGTCAAGAAAAGTGTTCCTTTTGTTTTCTTCTAGGAGTTTTACAGTTGCAGATCTTACATTGTTAAGACTCTAATCCATTTAGAGTTGAGTTTTGTGTAAGATAGGAATCCACTTGTATTTTTTTTTTATATTCAGTAGTTTATCCCATACCTTTTGTGGAAGAGACTATCCATTCCCCATTGTGTGTTCTTAGCACTCTTGTCAAAGATCAGTTGATCATATATGCACAGGTTTATTTGTGGCTCTCTATGTGGTTTTCTTATATTGCCAGCATTATCAACTACATTTGTTGGTAGAAAAATTATATAAATATATAAGGATATATGTGTGTGTGTGTGTGTGTGTGTGTGTGTGTGTATGAAATCTGTTTTAGTCATGATCATAGTAAGTGTATTGCTCTTATTAATATGAAATATAACTTTCTGTGACTCTTGCATTTTCTCATTATTTGGACAGAAATGTATGGTAATGACTATTTATATCCATCCTCCACTCACCTGCCCCTCAATATCTTTGGCATCACTAGCTTGGAAGATGATAAGCAAAGAGATACCCATACGGTTAAAAATATTGTGCCTCAAATCCTTACCAGCCTCCCATTCTTTTGCTTGATCTCTCTGTCAATGCCTGTCTTATTTTGGCTTGGTCTTATGATGACTCAAATGTTCTTAGAATCATTCATTTTGTTCTCTCTAGTCAATGACTCTTCTGTCTCTGGAGTCTTTCACTTTTGCTGTTCTGTCCTCAAACTTGATGATGTGAGTTGGCCTTTGGGTCACCTCATTTTTCTCTCCTTCACTATTATTGGCTTGTCAATACTTTATTGTTTCCTCTGTACACATCATTTCTTTTACTCTCTCACCATCTTACTGTTTTCTACTCCTATTGTGACTGTTTGGAGGTGACAAAAAAATTCTACAATGCTTCTAGTATGATAAGACTTCACTTGGATGTATATTTTCACATTTTCATGGATAACTTTCTACTCTACTTTCCCATCTTTTTGAACTTGTCTCCAGGATCAGCTACAAAAAATAAAATTGAATTAATTCAAGTGATGAAACAAATTTTCTTTGTTCTGTGGCAACTGGACACCATCCAGGCTTTTTAGCAAGAACCTGTCATAAAACCTGCTTTCACAAAATATCTTTAGTGACAGCAGGGTGAAGAAATTGTAGGTTAGAGAAATTCAGGTATCAGATCTCAGGGGATTGTTGAAGGACACTAGAAGTCACATAATAATGATCACTTAGATCAGTGTTTGAAGAACAAAGAATCAATGTGAAAAAAAAATTGTAGTAGGTAATATCATAGTTTAGTGAATGGTTTCACGGAGAGGGGTAGAGAGAACAGAAATCAAGTTGTCTATCATTCAGGTTTCCAGTGTGAGTAACCTAGAAAATGGAGTCAGAAAGAGAAACAGTTTTAATTTGGATATTACAACCGTATTTTTTTAATATTTCAATTTTTAATTGAATGATCCATGTGGCCTTCAGATAGAGGTAGCCAGCAAATCATTACAATTATAAGCAATTACACTGCAATTCAGTAGAGAGTTGTAGAATGGAGCAATGAATTTTTGGAGTCATCCTTATACATGTGGGAGAATACTAATTACTTATATGGAGAGAGCCACAAATACAAGTATCAGTGATTTGTCAATGTTTCTCTAGAAAGAATCCTTTTGCAGAATGTTGTTTTATTATCAAACAACTAATAGTATTAGTCAGTTTATTCTAGGAATTTTAGGTTAGTTTTTTTTTAAATACATGTGAGATTCTATAAGTTTTCTGGAGATGTGAAAATAATTTTGCATATGTCGACATTTAAAGAAAAGCAAGGGCAGGTCATGAGATGATTATAACAAAACCAACTCCACAGTTACAAATAAAAACAAAAAGCAACATTTTTTTTTACATCAGTATTCAAATTTTCTGCCCTTAGCTGCATAATATTCAGCAGCAAAAACAGCCAATTGGAGAAAAAAGAAGAGAGAAGAAACATGTTCACAAAATAATTTGACCCAACAATATTCTCTGATTGTTTATTTCTAAACAAGATGCTAGAAGGATACCTCAAGGACACTTGTAGATTTGTAGAAATAAGGAACAAACACCACTCTGCATTTTTGCATATTAATTTGTCTCCTATATATTCTGTAATTAAATTCTGTGACAGAGTCAGGCTTTGACCTAGCTGTAAAAGCAACCTGCTTAAGGACCAAGTGCTCTATTTTCATATACACCGAAGGACCTTCTGCTGGAAAACACGAATGAGCAGGCTACAGGAGAGTTGGTACCGAGGACTTTGAACCTCAGACCACACAAAGATGCGTGAACAGGCTGCCATCCTACTTAAATTATCCATTCTTGTATTTTGGGTGCTGTGTGCAGTTCTTTGTAATCAAAATGTTCCAAATGTTTTCTGAATGAAATGAATAAATTTTCCTTTATCAGCAATGACCTCTTTACCAAAATGGAAAGAACTTAATCATTACCAAAGTCTGGAAGGCCACTTTTCCCTAAAACTATATCTTCATCTCCCTGTTTTTCTTATTTTCCCCAACCTTCTTATCTGGCTTAACTCTTTTGTAAGGGATTCCAAGAACAGTCACTGACACTTTGTAGAATTTAAGTAACATTTGGGGAATGAATGAATGAATAAATTAATGAATAAATGAATGGATGTATTCTGCCATTTTGAGTGGGACCCTTAAACAGCTACTCCAAATGCAGAAGTTTTTTTTGTTTGTTTTTCTTATTATTTTGCTTACTGTTAATATTAGTATCTTTACAGACTTCCAAAGGCATATTTTAATGAATCTCCCATATCCATTCAACATATAGTTACCTGACTTTGTATTCTCTAAGCCAGCATTTTAAATGTTGAATGATAAATTGTGGGTAACCATGATATTCTGTGGTTTAGGGTGGGTTTTGTTAATCTTTATAGAACATTATGAAGTGGGTATTCTACTTATCCTCATTTTATGTATGAGGAAACTAAATATTAGATAAATTAAGTAACATCTCCAGTGAAAGAGATAAGATTTAAACTCAAATGTGGGAGCTGTAACTGTTTTTAATATCGTCATATTCTGGGGAAGCTTATTTTACATGAGAATAACCCACTCAACACTGTAACCTTACAATTCCTTGCACTTCTCCAGGCTTCTGTTCCACTCCAGAACTGGGCATGATCTATTGGAAATGCTTCACATTAGAATTCCAGCACTATATTTCTAGTACTTTGGAATGTTTTATCATTCCAACACTTTCACGCTCTTATCCTTACCTCACCTACCCTGAGCTTTCATAGACCTCCACTCCTTCATCCCCTTTTCTTTAATCTGTCATCCCTTTCCTGCCCTAACATATTTTCTTCCCCCACCTTGAACAAGTAGTGGCACTTTATTTGTAAGAAGACAAACCAAACTCAAATTATTCAAGCAAAAGTTTATTTTTTTCAATTATTATCAATCCTAGATTACAAAGTACATAAAGGTATTGACTCAAATGACAGAATTTAGGTGTTCAGCTGAGTTTGAACATAGCTCAATTCAGGTGCTGAACTATCTCATCAAAATATTGTCTCCTCTCTTATTCCTACATCCTGGCTGTTCTAGGTATGTAAGCTCCTGGTTGAAACATATTTACAAATTTGTATTCTATCTTCCTTATTCTCAGGAAATGTATTCTACCAACTTAGACTAATTTAAGACCTTATAAAGTATTAATTCTTTTTATTTCTGACCAGCCCAACTTTGAAGTTTTTAAATGTATTCTCCCTTCCTTTCTTCTAATGTAAGAGATTGAGTTGTATTCTATTGTTATTCCTGTTGTAATTATTGTTATTGTTGCTATTCCGTTTTCTGCAGTAGTTACCCATACTATTGTGTATGCTTGCCAGTGACTTCTTTTCTTCACCTTAGGTATGCTCTTGAACAGTCACCACAAATGCTTCCCAGTGCTATGATACTGCTTCATTGCCCTCCTTCCTTGCTCAGATGGGCTTTTAAAAGGTTAAGTCTTGGGGTGCTTGGGTGGCTCAGTTGGTTAAGCACCCTGACTTTGACTCACGTCACGATCTCTCAGTCCATGGGTTTGAGCTGTACTGACAGCCCACAGCCTGGAGCCTTCTTTGGTTTCTGTATCTCCCTCTCTCTCTCTGCCCCTCTCCCACTCATGCTGTCTTTCTCTCTCTCTCTCAAAAATAAGTAAACATTAAAAAAAAAATTAAGTTAAGTCCTCACTAACACTCCCTGATTCTTTTCTTCTCAGTTCTTTTTTAAGCTCATTGCATTATAGTTTCTTCCTCTACTCTGTTGAGATTGTTTTGGCAGATATTGCCTTTAATGTCCTTATTGCCAAATTCAAATGATAAATTTCATGCCTTATCTTAGTGGACATATGGGCTTGTTCTCTAATGCTTCTTTTTGATTTTTTTTTTTACATTTATTTATTTTTGAGAGACAGAGTGAGACAGAGCGCGAGCAGAGGAGGGGCAGAGAGAGAAGGAGACACGGAATCCAAAGCAGCTCCAGGCTCCAGGCAAGCGTTCAGCACAGAGCCTGATGCAGGGCTTGAACCCATGAACCATGAGATCATGACCTGAGCCAAAGTTGGATACTTAACTGAGTGAGCCACCCAGGCACCCTTCTAGTGCTTCTTTTTGGTTACTTGGCCATCATTAAGAAGACTCTCTTACATTCTTTTTACTTTTCGACCATTCCTTTCTGGCCTTCTTCATGAAATTCCTAAAGGTAGGTCTTACCCATGATCCTTTCATTGATCCACTATGTTTTATTCCAAATGTGTTACTTGGAAGAGTTTATCTATAGATCCCTGATGGTCCCCTTGAAATCTGATTTTTTCATCCCATAATTGTTTTGCCTTCTTCCCTTATTTATATTCCACAAATATTTCAACTTCAACATGCTCAGACTCACCATTTCTGTAACTGGCCTCACCAGTGTTGCTGCTGTCCTTCAGAAAAACTAGAGGTTGACTGTTGTTAACTCCCCATCATCATCATCATCATCATCATCATCATTACCATCAATCACTTGATATTATTATATTTATATTTCTGGAATCTCTTTTAATACTGGGCACACAATAGCTTTTAAAACAAGAAAACCAATAAACTATGTTAATAAATAATACATTTCCATCTTTTAAGCAAACTTCATGCAACTATCTAAGTACATATCAACATCATCATCACCATCATCATCATTAATTTAGTCCTCTTACTAAACTAGCCTACCTTTGAGAAAAGAACCATAATTTATAGTTACATCCCCTGTTTCTTCAAAGTGTTTGCCCCTTTGTTGAGGTTAGTAAATGTTACTAAATGAAGTAAATGAAGATTTTCTGTCAGTCAACCTTAGTTTTTGGTCTTACTGGAATAATTGAAATAGGGCCTTCCTTCTTAATTTTCTTCTTTTCCTTCCCCTTCTCATCCTCCTCCTTCTTTTTATCATCACTTACTATATTAGTTGACTAGAGTTACCATAACAAAATACCATAGTCTGGGTAGCTTAAACAACACGAATTTATCTCCTACAGTTGTAATGACCGTAAGTCCAAGATCAAGATACCAGCAGGATTGGTTCTTCTGGGGCCTCTTTCCTTGGCTTTCAAGTGGCCACCATCTTGCTGCTTCTTCACATAGTTGTCCCTGTGTGCATGCATGCATTTAATGTTTTCCTGTCTTCTAACCTCTTGCTATAAGGACATCAGTCAAATTGGATTAGGGCATAAGCTAAAGGCTTAATTTTATTTATTTTCTTTATTTTTCATTTCTTTTCTTTTTTGGTTTTGTTTTGTTTTAAGAGAGAGAGAGCACAAGTGAGTGAGGTGCAGAGAGAGAGAGAGAGAGAGAGAAACCCGGGGGGGGGGGAGAGAACAAGAGAGAGAGAGAGAGAGAGAGAGAGAGAGAGAGAGAGAGAGAGAAGGGGGCTCACCCAAAGCAGGGCTCCTGCTCACCCACACCAGGGCTTGAGCTCGCCAGATGTGGGGCTCAAGTTCACCCAATGTGGGACTCAAACTCATGAACCATGAGATCATGACCCGGGCCAAAATCGAATGTTTAAAGACTGAACCACCCAGACTCCCTGAAGGCATACTTTTAGATTAATCACCTCTTTAAAACCCTTATCTCCAAATACAATCACATTCTGAGTACTGTATTGGAGTTTAGGACTTCAGTATATGGATTTTGCAGGAATACAGTTCTGTCCATAACACTCACTCATTTGGTTATTTCATCTTGTCTCAATATTTAAAGTCATGAGATGATGATCATATTTTTAGTTCTAGCCTGGACCAATCCCCTAAAATAAAGTCTTGGCAACCCCATCCTTCCAGGTCTTTAAGACAGATGCTTCTGAACTCAACACTTTTTTTCCACCCTCTATCTAGCCCATTTGCAAACTCTTGGCCCTTCCCTCAGAATACATCCAGATTCTGACCAACACTTCTCATTACTTCCTCTATAGTCACTGCACTACAATCAACCAATTTCCGTTTCTGGGACTATAAATGCCTCCTATCCACCCCTCATTTGAAACTCCACCTCTATTCTACTTCCAACCCTCTATAGTGTTTCCATGGTGCGATAGCCAGAGTGATCGATGTTAAAAACGAAATCAGATGATGTGACTCTTCAATCCAAAGATTTCCAGTAGCTTTCTGTCTCACTCAGGGTAAAAGCCAACAATAAAACAGCTCATGGGTCAGTAAATGATTGGGTTCCCAAGCACTTTCCCCCATGCCATCACTACCTCATTGACTTATTCTTATGTGCCTACATCGTTTACTCACTCTCCTTTCACCACACAGGTCTCAGTGGCTTTTCTTCTACCATATTAGGTATATTTCTGTGTCAAAGACATTTCACTGGAAGTTCCGTCTTCCCTGGAATGTTCCTTCCCCAGGCATTCTCACGATATATTCCCTAACCTTCTTCTGACCTTTACTCAAATGTCTCCTTCGTGAGGCTATCTGTGACCTCCAAATACAAGATAACAGACCAGTCCCTAACTCCCATGCTTTACTTCCTTTCTTGTTTTACTTTCTCCCGATGCACTTGGGGGGAATAATTTATATTTTAATGATTTATTTATTTTATATCTCATCTACCCTCACCCCCAACTATATATATCCACTAGAATCTGAGTTCTGTAGGGAAAACATTTTTTTTTCTTTTTCATAATCTAGAAGAAAAAGAAAATTTGTATTCTGAGGCAGCAGTGGTAAAATATGTGAATTCTTGAGATGTGAGGTATTGTTATAGATGTTCTAGAGATATTAGCGTTTTCTATAGGCTAGGCTTTCCTCTTTATTAATATTGACGAAGACAGATTGTTTCTGATTTCTAACTCCAAAATTTACATTAAGTGCTCAGTAAATATTACATACAAATGATGATGATAGTAACATCTGATCAAGAATATGCCAAATACTGTTATGTTTTCTGGTTTTCAGAAAGACCAAAATATTATTATTTAAAGAAAACTGAACTTTAGTTTCTGCACAGATTGTCAGCATCGGAGCCTTATTACAGTATTTGTGTGTCATCACCAGCCTTTTTGGATCTTATCATCAGAGTCTAGTCAGCCTATTCACTGATGCCTCTGTCATGTTTCTCCTCATTTGAAAGCTTCCTCAGAGTAACTAAATACAACATTTGTGAATGAGAAAAGCAAGTTCAGTCCTCAAGTCATCTTTCTGTGAAGAATAGGCTATATGAAAAATGAATCCCAGTTTATAATCCCAGGGATACAGAGTATCACATATTACTTCCTGGTCTTAAATTTGCTTAAATTTTGACTCTCAGTTCCCAACCTGCCTTGGAGCCATGAAAGGCAACTTTATTTATCCTGAAGTTCTCTTTCCACCCCAGCATAGTGCAATTCCTCAATGACCTGACGGGTGGAGGTTCCTAGGAGTTCACTTCAGTCCTTAGGCATCTTTCTTTCCCAGTTATCACAGAGACCCAACTGTCCCAGTGTTCCCTCAAGTGCTGGCTTTGCTGCTTCTGTGCCTTAGATAGAGCCCAGGAATCATGGACAAGCCTGGACCTACATAAAAATCCCTCCTGACATTACTTCTCCCAGGGCAAAGGCAGAGAGATAATGGGACAAGGAGTATCCCAGGCATTTGTTGATTAGGAAACTTCTCTCTCTTCACAATTTTCCTACCTCTTAGCACCTTACAGGACATTCAGCTTCATCTCCTCAATGCCTTGAGATGTTTGAGAAACATAGATGCCTTAACGGGAATTGTCTGTGGACAACTTCTGCTTTCTGCATTGCTACAAATCTTCCCTGGGGAAAGAAAGCATAAAAACATGGCTCTGCTTGAATGAAAAGCAAAATGGGAAAACAAAGAGAGAAAAAATTCACGCAAACATCTTTAAAATGTTACTGCCACAGATTTCATTATACTTGAAGTTACATCACGTAAACTATGAAGAGAACAAAAGCACTAATAAGTGAATGAAGTAAAGATGAAGTAAAAGTTTTAGGATTTCATCAGAAATAGTTGAAAGAACTAGGTGTAGTTATTCTTAAGAAAAAGAAAATATTAGGTAGTCATTTTGTTCTCGGTTGCTCTGGAGGAAAGACATGAAGAGAGGCATGTTTCAGTTTAGCAAGAAAAAGGAACATCAAAGTTTGATGAATATGGAGTGAGAAAAATCTGGATTTGTTTCCAGTTTCTCAATCCTTGGGCAAGTCAGATAGGGTATGAGTCTTAATTTTTTCAGTCTCTCTCTCACTCTTTCTCCATTCACAAAGTCAGTCAATGCTTCTGTAGTACCTTCTATGTTTTGGGATTGAAAGAACTGTGTTCAGATTTTTTGTGCCAGTGAGCAACAAAGGTCTAAATGTTTTGCTTTCATGGCATTTACTGTTTAGAGAGGGGGATAGAAATTAGCCAAACAGCAGTTTAACTCAGTGGAGAATAACAGTAACAAAAAGTATAAAGAAAAATATCAAAAATGGAGTTGTGACAGAGGACCGAAACCAATTCTGTGAGGGCTGGAGAGTACAGTTGAAGGTAGACTGGGGGTGGTTTCACAGTGGGTGTGGTGTCGGGTGAAAGGAATAGGATGGGTAAGTCAAAATGGTGGGTTGCTACCTATTTATTTCCAATAAGTTTACTCCAATAAATAATGGAAAAGATTGGAGAGAATGAGGCCAGAAACTATAATAGAGCTTCATAATTTCCATAATAACCTAAATTGATATGCAAATGAGATAGTAAAAATAGTTTTCTTGCCCCTTAAATTTGGCTTAGAGATGAAGAAATTAGGCCAATGTATGATAGGCTCATTTGTGTCACAGATTCTTTTGCTTTGGTCAATGTGGTTGATGTCTGCTCAGACTCTCTGAGATCCCTTTTATCACTTAGATATAGCTCTCCTCCCCTGGCAACTATAAGTGCCTTGGTTATTGGCTCATTAACTGACATACAGAACCTTTCCCAAAGGAATTCTTTTGCATTGTTGAAGGTATCACCTGGGACACAAAACTTCTCCACCTTCCTCAAAACAAGACAAACTCTGCTATAAACTTTTTTGCTCCAAAGCTCCCTGCAGGATCACGCTCAAAGCTGACTTCAACTGAAACCACATCCATGTGTGAATTCTTTCTGTATCCTGCCCAGCTCCTTTTGCTCCTATCAAGGTTGAGTCTGTGAGCACCCCCTGAATAAGTCGTATAGATAGAAATCCCAGCCTCAAACTCTGCTTCTGGGATTTGTGACTTAAGACACATGGATATATTACTCTGCAGTCCTTGAGAATTCCCTTCTCATATGAAGAACAAAATAAGTATTTTTTTAAATGACATGAGAACTTAGGTAAATGACATTTTCTATGAAAATACACTGTATAATTAAGCTGGACATACAGATATCCCAAACATTCAAAATTAATAATAATAATAATAATAATAATAATAATAATTTCATTAGAAAAAGATGGCTGTCTTTAATCTCTGTTGATTGCTTCCTGTGGATAAAACTTCTTAGTTTGATGTAGTCCCACTTGTCTTTGTTTGTTTGTTTGTTTGTTTTGTGATTTTTTGTTTGTTTTTTTTTTTGCTTTGTTTTGTTGCTTGTGCTTTTGATGTAATATCCACGAATCATTGCCTAGACCAGTGTCATGAAGATTTTCTCTTATGTTTTTTTCTAGGATATAGATCCAGGTGTTACACTAAAATTTTTGATATATATTGAGCTGGCTTTTGTATATGATATAAGATAGGGATCCAGTTTCATTCTTTTGCAAGTGGATATCCACTTTTCCCAGCACTGTTTGTTGAAGACACTGTTCTTTCCTCCATTATGTGTTCTTGGCATTCTTACTGAAGATCAGTTAACAGGATATGACTGTCCTTATTTCCGGGCTCTCTATTATGTTCCATTGGTCTAAGTGTCTGTCTTATGCCAGTATCATACTGTCTTGATTATTACAGCTTTGTAATGTAGTTTAAAATCAGGAAGTGTGATGCTTCCAGCTTTGTTGTTTTTCAAGAAATTTTTTTTTGTGACTATTTGGGGTCTTTTGTGGTTCCTTATGCATTTCAGGATAGTCCTTTTTTTAATATTTCTAAATATAATAAAAGCCATTATGATTTTAATGGGGATTGCACTGAATCTGCAGATTGCTTTGGGAGGTATGGACATTTTGATAGTATTAATTCTTCTAATCCACAAACACAAGATTTTTCTATTTGTATTTTCTTTAATTTCTTTCATCAGTGTTATGTAGTTTTTAGTGTGCAATTCTTTCACCTCCCTGATTAACTTTATCCTTAAGTATTTTAGTGGTCTTTTTTTGATATTATGATAAATTAGATTGTTTTCTTAGTTGTCTTTGCAGATAGTTTGTTGTTAATGCCTGTCAATGCAACTGGGTTTTATATGTTGATTTTGTATCCTGCAATTTTACTGAATTTGGTAACTAGTTCTAACAGGGATTTTTGTGGAGTCTTTAGTGTTCTCTACATACAAGATCATGTCCTCTGCAAACAGAGAATTTCATGTTGTTCTTTCTAAATTAGATTTTTTTTTTTGCCTAATTACTTTCTTTAGCTGGTGCTTTCAGTACTGTATTGAATAGAGGAAACAATCAATCAGCAGAGAAAATTTTTTTCATGAATGGGTACCAAATTTTGTGAAATTCTTTTTCTATAAAATTATGGGTTCATGTGATTTTTCTTCTTTATTGGATTACACAAAATGAACTTTATTTATTTATTTATTTATTTATTTATTTATTTATTTATTTATTTATTTATTTTTAGAATTCCCTTCTTACATCTTTAGTGTTTTTTAGTTTATAACTGAAAGGTACTGGGCTGCCACAAAAAAAATGACCACAAGCCGGGATTAAAAAACAGAAATGTGTTGTGTCATGTTCTGGAGGCTAGAAGTCCAAATTCAAAGTGTAGACAGGGTTGGTGTCTCCTAAGGGCAGAGTGGGAAGAATTTGATCTAGGCCTCTCTCCTTTCTTGTAAATAATCATCTGCTCCCTGTTTTCCTTCCATTATCTCCCCTCTATGGGTATCTCTGGCCAAATTTCCCCTTTGTATAAGGACAGCAGTCATAGTCAATTAGGACTGACACTAATGGCCCTATTTTAACTTGATTATCTCTGTAAAAACCCTATCTCTAAATAGATCACAGTTTGAAGTAAGGCAGATTAGAATACCAACTCTACCCATAACACTCACTGTATATAGATTTTGTACTGATTCCTCTGGGTATTATATATACAGCATATTTGCAAATTTATATCTACATCACATGTATATCATATCCATAACACATAACAGTGTATGGGTGTCATTATTTTAGCATTTCAAGTAAACTGTAGACCCTACCCTTCTCCATTAATAATATAATTGTCTTCACAATGTCTTCTACATACATTTAGAACCTTATGAGTTCTGATTTTTGCTTCAATCCTCAATGATAATTTAGAAAAACTGGGAAGAAATGGAAAGTCTCTTGTATTTACCCACGTTTGCTTACTATGTTCTTCTTTCCTTTCTCATATTCTAAGATCCTTTCTTTTATAATTTCCTTTTTGTTTAGAGAACTTCTTTAGCCATTCCTTATAGGTTCATTTACTTGTGACAAATCTCTGATTTCTTTTTTCCATTTTCTAAGAATATTGTGATTTCCTCTCCATTCCTGAACATATTTTTGTGGGCTATAGGATTATGAGTTGAAAGGTATTTTTTTTTTTTCTTTCAACAGCTGAAAAACTTTGTGCCATTTTTTTTCTGACTTCCATGATTTCTGATGAGAAATCCATTGTCATTTTGAACTTATTTTTTCCCTATAGATAAAATGTCTTTCTCATTCCCTCAAGGTTTTATTCTTTAGTTTCACAAGCTTGCGTAAAATGTGTCTTGATGTGAATTTTGGTGGTTTATCCTGTTTGTGTTTCCTTAACCTCTTGAACCTGTAAATTTATGTCTTTTGCCAAGTTTGAGAAGTTTCCGATCATAATTTTTGTCTTCTGGCTCTCTGATGACACACATGTTAGATCTTTTGTTATAGTTTGACAGGTACCTGAGGCTCTGTTCATTGTTTTTACAAGCTACTTCCCCTCTGGTGTTCATACTGAGTAATTTCTATTGTTTCATCTTCAAGTTCACTGATCCTTTCCTCTGTCATCTCACTGCTGCTATTGAGCCATTTCCGGAGATTTTTTTTTAAGTTTATTTCAGTTGTGTTTTTAGTTATAACATTTCCACTTGGCAGTTTTTATATCTTTTATTTCTTAGGTGAGATTTTCTATTTATTTTCTGATCCTTTCTATTTTTCAACTTTTCAAGTGCGTCATTGCACATTACCACATTTTTATGACGGTTGCTTTAAAATCTTTGTCAGATAGTTCAGACATCTGTGCCACCTCAGTGTTGACACACATTGTCCTTTTTATTTCAGTTTGAGGGCCTACTGTTTCTTAGTATGATGAAAGAATTTTTTAACCAACACTTGGACATTTTAGATGGTTTATTGCCGGACTTTGAATTTGATTACAACTTCTGTTTAAGCTGGTCTTTTATGACACTACTTGGCAAGACAAGAAGAGGGTATCACCTTGTTACTGTCAAGCTGGGGAGAAGGCCAGGTTCCCCGTTTGGCCTCCACTGACATCTAAGGGAAGTGGCCCCTTGTTATTGCTGGTTGGGGATAAATGTTATGGCTTCTCAATAAGGCTTCACTGATACGTTTCTGCTGGGATAGGGAGGAGTGCCTTGATACTGCTCCCCAAGTGGTCTGTTTGACAGAAGTGGAAGAAAGTGTTTTGCCTCATTACCACTGGGCAGTGGTGAATGTCCTGGCTCCCTGCTTGACTTCTCTGAAACCACCCCACCGGTGGTGTTGAAGGATCTTGTTACAGCCTACAAGGGAAGAAATCTAGCTTTCCCGTTCAGCTTTTGCTGGTATGGGTGGAGATGGGGCCACAGCCTTCTTCCACGGTGTTTTTAGAGTGGAGTGACTATTAGCTGAAAATTCTTTGTGTTGTTAGGTTGTCCCTTGTATGGAGTTTGTCTAGAAAAAGAAGGCTTTTCCAGAAATATTTTTTATCTGCACTCATGTTGCCACTCTTATCTTCTCTAAGTCTAAGATTTATAGACATAAAGAAACCCCAGAGAACTCAATGCTATGCCATTCCTTGGGTCCCGAAGTTTGTAGCCATTGTGCCTTCTTCTCTCAATGCTTCAGAATATTCTTATGTTTGTTTCACATGCAGTAAAAAGGGGTTTTAGTTGTTATTGTGGGAAAAATGGGAAAATGAGTCTTCTCCACCTTCATGGAATCAGAAGTGATGATAGCTCATCTTTTAGTAGAAATGATGGAATCCAAACAAGGAAAATTAAGTCTTTAACAAAATAAAAGAAAGGAAATGTCAATGAATATATATTTGAGAAATGTAGGTGACATGGAGTTGTTTACAAACAAACAGATTAAAAAATGTTAACTATGTAAGTAAGCATCATGCTTTTCTGACTACTAAGACTGTAATTCTCTATTCTATTATTAAAAGTCAGTCACTGAATCCACTCTATACTCTCACACTCAAGGGTAGAGAGAAATTATGCTTCACATCCTCAAGGGAGGAATAACAAAGAATTCATGGATTTATTTTAAAGCCATGATATATAATGCCGATCAAAGAAAGCAGACACAAAAAAGTACATACAAGGTAATTATATAAATTCTTTAAAGGCAGAAGTAATTTCTACTAGCTGTCATAATAGCGATTATTATTGGGTGTTGGTAGACCAGAAGATGATGAAAGAGGTGCTGATGATATGATTCTTGACTCATAACTAGGTGATGCCTGAATAAATAAGCTAAACTTATCTTTAAAAGTTATTTGAGGGGCGCCTGGGTGGCTCAGCCGGTTAAACATCTGACTTTGGCTCAGGTCATGGTCTCACAGTTCGTGAGTTCAAGCCCCATGTCAGGCTCTGTGCTGACAGCTCAGAGCCTGGAGCCTGCTTCGGATTCTGTCTCCTCTCTCTGCCCCTACCCCCTCATATTCTCTGTCTGTCTCTCTCTCACTCTCTCTCTTTCTCTCTTTCAAAAATAAATATTAAAAGATTTTTAATAAGTTATTTGAGCTGTACCTGTTTTACTTAAATGCTGCTTATCTGTGGATACAACATAGCATGTTTAGTTAAAAAAATATAAAAATTAGGGGAAAAAGGACTTGAACAGGGACTTCTTAAAAGAAGGTGACCAAGAGGACAACAAATACATAGAAATGTGACCACATTTATTAGTTATTAGAGAAAAGCAAATTGAACCATAGATATATTCCAAATGAATATACAATCAACTAGATCAACTACAACTCTTGTATTCTGCTGGTATAGGTACAACTTGATGTAACCACTTTGGAAAACCATTTGGCATTACCTGCTAAAGCCAAATATGTTCATGTCCTTATCCTTACCAATTCCGCATCTAAGTATATAGTCATATTTACTATATGTGCATCCGTAGTTGCCAGAGATGAATACGCAAATGATCATAGCAGCACCCTTTATCATAGTCACAAACTGGAAACCACTCAAATGTCCAACAGCAGTTAAATGATTAAGTCATTCATGGTATGTCCATAGTGGGAATACTCTGTAATAATGAAAATGAATTATAGTTATAAACATGCAGAAATGTCACAAACATGATATTGAGCTGAAAAAAAAACACTCAGAAAAGCGTACATTCTGTCAAGGTCAAAAATAGTTAAAACTAATCTATGGTAGAAATGAAGATAATAGTTACCTATGCAGCTAGGTAACATCCTGGACGGGGCATAAAATGGTCTCTAAAGCTCTGCAGTGTTCTATTTCTTTTTTAATCTTAGTGCCAGCTTTATGAAGATGTTCATTTTAAGAAATTCTTCAAGCCATACATTTATGATTTGTCCATTTTTCTATACATATCTTGCATACTAATTAAAATAAAATAAATAAAATGTGAAGTGTGCAAACCTGTAACCCCACTACAATATTTTAATACTGGAAAAGAAGAGGTTGTCCTTGGCAGAAGACAATTTTAGAGGTAGAGACATTCCCTTGACTAAAATTACGAGGTTGTTTTTGTTTTTTGTTTTTTGTTTTTTCAGAATTTGTTTTTATTTTAACAAACTACATACTTTCTTGATAGACGTCACTAGCAAAAGTGTCAGGAATATATTCCTTGAAGATATTCCAGTGGACAAAGAGCCATATTTTTTTTAGAATGTTAATGATTTTCTGGTAAACATTCCCACATATTATGGAAGTTTATTGGGAAGAGAGTACTTAGTATGTCTGAAATATTTTCATGATTACTTAAGACATTAAATAAGACAGACCAGTACAATTTTTAGTCATAAAATATTGGTAAGATTCATTGGCACTTTGAAAAACCCCGTAATACTGTTATTGAAAACTCCATTAATAGCGTCAAGAATATCGGGGGACGTGGAGAGCCAGGTGACATTCTGGAGTCATTTTTTCCTTCTCTGCAGGAGGATCCAGCATCAGTGCTCAGGGAGTATAGAATGGTTTGAATTAAGAAGTCTAAATGCTGGGAAGAGAATCCAAATCTGAAATTTCCAAATGACAGCTTAGATACCGAGTGCCAAATCTTATCCCTCTCATGCTGTGCTACTGAAAGCCAAGAAAAACTAAAACTCAACAAAGGGACTTTTCATGCTATCTGTAGTGATCCAAATCGAGAAATCTATTCAGGCTGGGGGCCATTAAACCAAGAGCTGCTTGCTCCGCCGTGAATCGGCTAATGCCAGACTCTACCACACCACATCCATACACATGTTAGATTAACTGGTTGTGCTTCACCACTCTTGATTTGAAAAAAGGGCCTAGGAGAAGAAGGTGCTAGTTTGACTTGCCATATTTATGGGATCATAATATTTTCATTAACTATGTGTGTGTAATTCAGTGAATGTGTTAACACTTGGGAACATCTGAACCACATTAAGGGATAAAGTACAGGCTCAGCGTGGAATAAAATTGCCAATATTGCCAGCATATCCAGATTATTTTGTTTAAAAAATCAATAACGTGCCCGAATAACTCTAAACATCTGGATATTTGTAAATAGAGGTAGGAACTGCCTCATGTTTTGGCATCATGTACAATTCGTGACACTGATGGATTAATCCTGATCATTATTCCTTGGGAACACTGACCAAGAAACTGTACAGTTGTGATTTCATCAGAATAACTTGAATTTTTATTGTACCTTATGTTTTTCAGAATATTTTCACATGTGCTATTCTATTTGCTCTATATGAAACCCTTTTCAGTTAAACACAACTTGTTTACTTGTTTGCTAGTTTTAAGGAGGGGTGGATGAAATGTGGTTAAGTGGCCTCACCAAGGTCATAGTTGGTTACATGTAGACGAGAGCCCATCTTCATTAAATCTCTTGACTTGTCTCTCCTGAAACTCTGGTATCATGGAACTGAGCATAATGTATGTCGGTTGTGAAATGCATACATCTATTGAAATAAAAAACTCAATAATCTATCTTTGATATGTTCTCACCTCCAGTGTGTACCATGACACTCCTTCAGAGATTAACACCGTAAGGAGTGTTCCATACATGCAATTAGATAGCTTCTCTACAGACTCAGAATAAGGGAGTTTTTGAGCAGAAGGAAGCCTACTACTCCCTTCTTGAGAAATGAGGAAACAGCTCAAAGACAACTTTGTAACCTATTTGAAGCCACATGGTAAACTCAGAGCTGATACTAAAGCTAATTCAGTGACTCAGGCCAGCTGTCTTTTCAAGACACTACACATTAACTTCTTCCACTGAAGACAAATAAAAAAAAAATCTGGAAAAATAGAACGGGATGCTTCCCTAGAAAATATTACTGACCACATTCATGCTGACGCCTTTCCAAGATTATTGCAAACAATTTCAGTCTCATTTTGGACAAGCTTTGGTATTTTCTCTGTTTCAATCTATGTGCACAGCAGCCTTGCCGTCACTGTTTTGCCTTTCAGATAGGACAGAGGACCAGATCAGCTTATCTTAGAAATAGCATTTGCTGTGATAATTTGGGGATACAACATGTTTTTTTCCCCTCTGATTCTTTCTTGAATTGCTTCAATCTCAATCGCCCAACACGATGTTTATTTTATAAAGTTTGTACCTTTTCGATTTATATAAATATTTTCACTTAAAATGAAATACCTCCGTGAGCTGTGAATTTGATTTTTGTGCATAAATAAGAAATGTATAAAGAAATATTTAAGCCTCAGGGGAAAGTTAATGTGAAGAGCAAAATTACAAGAAATGAAAAGTGTCCCTGATTGCAAAGTAACACTATATTTTATAGTGCTTTATCAAAACTCTACTTGTTATAAATCTATGCTGAATGTTTCAGTACGTAGTTTATTACATATTACATACATACATATATCTTTATACCCACTCCTTCTCTACTCAGTTTAATTAGTTACTCTGATATTTATGGGTGAACATTATCAATCCAATACTAGTAATTGCATAATCTATAAAATAATATGACATGTTTCCTGGGCCATAAAACTAATTGATGTAAAATGAAAACATTTGTGAGGTTTAGCATGTATTTGTTAATGTAAGTGCACCTAACTGACTCCCAACTTCTTACCTCTTTTCCAAAATGTGCTGGTTTATTTTTTCCACATGAAGCCACACACTAATTCTTCTTGTATTAACCACAATAAGAGAAACTTTTCTATAGAACTTTCATAAGACCAGTTCAAGTGGAAGAAAATCACTGAATTATTATAAGGTGGTCTTTTTACCTTTCCAAACATGTTCACTTCAATCCAATTGAATGTGTGTTTATTTGACATGTGTGTTAATTTTTTTAATTTATGTAAAGTTAAACCTTTTTGATACCTTTTTTTTAATGTTTGGTTTTATGCCCTTAAATTTAATTTCAAAATTGAACTGATATTTTGAAAATGAAAAATTCCAATAGTTGCTGATTTTTGTCTGCCTACATATATATGCCTAGGGGTGTATATGCGCATTTATATTACATATTTTTTAAATGACTGCCTTGGGTTTGTTTTGTTTTGTTTCGTTTTTAATTTTTATTTATATATTTTTTTACATTTATTTATCTTTGATAGAGAGAGACAGAACACAAGTGAGGGAGGGCAGAGACACAGAGGGGAGAGGGAGACACAGAATCCGAAGCAGGCTCCAGGCTCTGAGCTGTCAGCACAGAGCCTGACGACGGGCTCGAACTCACAGACTGTGAGATCATGACCTGAGCCGAAGTCGGATGCTTACCCGACTGAGCCACACAGGGGCCCCTGTCACATTTTTGAAATGCACAAAAGTTGCTACTGTTGCATGTGTATAAACTACTGCTATTTCCCATGCTACCCTACTTGACTGAACTAACATACTTGTGTAATTCGCATTGATCATTTCAATTTCTGGGTATAGATTTTCATTTAACAGTCTTTTTCTAGAATGTGATTTTGGCCCCGTTCTTATTTTTAGCCAGTCCTTATTTAGTCATTTCTCCCATTGCTCATAGGAGATTTATATTTTGCACATTTTCTTATTTTTTTAAAAAGGTTTTTTGCATTGATAATAAAAAGGGACAAAGAAGGCCTGTTCTTTCTGCCACAGCATACTGTATTTTAGAACATAAGGTAATTTAAAACACTGTAGCTGATTTATTCTGATAAAATATAGATCATGGACTTTCTAAGCCACTTGGCCTTGTTGTTTACTGCTTTTCCGTAGGTGGAATAGTTTCTAATATCTAATTATCAGTAAATCAATAGATGTTTGCATTCTTATTAACTGCTACAAAAAGCAATTATTTAGATCTGTGGTTCTCTCCCACATGGTTCAACCTTTCTATTGGTGAGCTAATTTTTTAGCAAAGGTAAGCCCGTGCAATATTCTTTTGTCTATCTACTTAAACACCAGTTATTTTGCATCAGAAATTGGATTGGCTGCATGCTTAGGAAAGTAGAGGAATTATTTGAATATCATGCATTCGCATTCTTTGTTGCTGTAGTTCTTTGTCAGGAAAAAAAGTTGACTAATTGGATGCAGACTAGATTCTGCTTCTTGGAGCAAAACAAACAAACAAACAAAATCAAAATGTAAAAGCAAAAACAGAGCAATCTCATTGTGGTGGAATTTTTGGTGTATTTGTGGATGTTTAATATTAGCTGTTTACAAGTTACTTGTCAGCTTTTTTAACTGCCCCTTTTTTCCCCTCTGAATTTGTAAGTAGCCAAGTTAGCACATTAAAATTAGAGCCAAAAATTCTGCTGTGTTTTTTTTCATGTATATGCATTTATTTACCCTTGGGATTTAATTGGACTCTTGGAATTCCCATGGATCTTCTGTAAAGTAAAGGAGAGAATCAGTAAACACGGAAACAATTACCATATAAGTGTTGAACCAAATATGCTCAAATTGAAATTACTCTGGTGATTTCTTTTTTTTTAATTGTTTTTTAATGTTTATTTTTGACAGAGAGAGAGAGAGAGAAAGAGACAGAGCATAAGCGGGGGAGGGGCAGAGAGAGAGAGGGAGACACAGAATCTGAAGCAGGCTCCAGGCTCTGAGCTGTCAGCACAGAGTCCGATGCGGGGCTCGAACTCAGACCATGAGATCATGACCTGAGCCAAAGTCGGACGCTTAACAGACTGAGCCACCCAGGTGCCCCATACTCTGGTGATTTCTATAACATAGCACCCATTTGGTCATTTTAAACACATTAAAAATTAATGAGGAGTATTTGTGTTTTATCAGTTGAAATACTCGTAGTGATTCATTAGTGTGGGTTGAATCATGCTATTACAAAATACTTAAAACATGGAAAAAACATGAGAGTACTATACTGACATGAGAGTACTATATATATGTTCACCATATATATTTAATATATTTCATCATGTTGCAATAAATGTATCAGATCATTTTTGCTTAAACAGATAAACATAGTTTTGTTTGTTTAAAGCTTATTTTAAGAAAGAGAGAAAGAAAAAGAGAGAGGGAAAAGCAGAGAGAGAGAATCCCAAGCAGGCTCTACACTGTCAGGGCTCAAGGTCATGAACTATGAGATCATGACCTGAGTGCAAACCTAGAGTGGGAGGATTAACTGACTGAGCCCCCCAGGCGCCCAGCTAAACATTGTTTAATACCCATTCAACTTATCCCAATTGTGTCTCTTTCTCCCAGGAGGTAAGTATTATTTTCAACTTATTGAGTGTCCTTATGATTTGTATTTTTATAGGTAGGCATCTCCAACAACTTATATTTTTGTTGCTTTTAATATATCCATAATTGACTTAATAGTTTATATATAATTTTGGCTGTTGCTTTTTTCACTAAAAAAAGTTGTGACTTTATGAATATGTTTAGTACACATAGATCTAGTTAACATTTTAGAATTTCATTATGTGACTATGCCCTGATTTATTTATTTTCCATATGATGCAGATTTATGTAATTTACAATTGTTCATTGGTGCAAACATGCAATTAATGGTGAACATTCTTCTAGGGTTTTTACTTAGAATTAATTTTTTTTTGATGGTAGGGTTTGTATATCTTTGTTGTTACCTGACTGAAAGCATGGAGTCCTTTTTCTTTTTCTTTTTCTTTTTCTTTTTCTGTTTCTGTTTCTGTTTCTGTTTCTGTTTCTGTTTCTGTTTCTGTTTCTGTTTCTGTTTCTTTGTGCTCAGATTGAAATTTAAGCCACTCAGAATATTTCACCAGCTTTTATTGGGTGGGAAGAGGCACATGGTCATTTATAATAAAATGATCTTACAAAACGAAAAGCATTTTGAAAGCTTGAGTCTGATTCTCAGAGTTTCTTCCATAAGGCAAATTCTTTTAAGCCTTGAAGCTTAGAAACCTTAAAAGAATTTTACCTTGGGGTACCTGGGTGGCTCAGTCAGTTAAGCATCTGACTCGGCTCAGGTCATGACCTCACAGTTCGTGGCTTCGAGCCCCGCATCAGGCTCTGTGCTGACAGCTCGGAGCTTGGAGCCTGCTTTGGATTCTGTGTCTCCCTCTGTCTCTGTCCCTTCCCCACTCATGCTCTGTCTCTCACTCTCAAAAATAAATAACCATAAAAAAATTTTTTTGAAAGAATTTTACCTTGAAGCTGTTTCATTCCAAGCAGTGGGAAGTGTTTTGCTTAAGAGGGTGGTGCCCTTCTCTGTCATTGAACTATGACCATCATCAGTTTGTAAAGCTGGCACAGGGGGCATCATTTATAGAATTCAGTAAAGGCGTGAATAACATGCTTTATATTCTGGATTCATGTGTATCTTTCTGAATATCCCAAAAGTCAATGCCTTTACCCAGAAAATATAGACAACTCAGGTACTTAATATATCCATTATCTAATGTTAAACTACATAGTAGAAGAGGAACCTCTAATTTCACTCATTTTGAAAATTTATTTATTGCACAATTTATCACACACATTTAGCCAGATTATGTTATTCTTCTACCTAGCAGCAGAGCTGAGGCATTTGTGCCGACCTTTCTCTACACTTTTTTCTATAATTTAGATGTTCAGTTGCAACTTTGTGTTTCTTTTCCTCCAACACATCTAGAAAATGATAGTCTAAAAATTAAGTTGCCCTAATTTGCCTATTCTAGCAGTCCTACCCTGGAAAGAGATGCGGGAAAGGGTCTGCACATTTGAACCCAGGTTTTATGCGTTAATCTTCCACGTATCACTTGTGGCATACTGTATATAACTCGGGACTCCTATTTGAAGAGACATTATATGGAACCCACTACATAGAATCCATCTGATAATAGCTGATACCTCCTATCTGACCCTGCTGCCTCCAGTCTTTTTCTATCCCATCGCTCACTTGTTGCCAGGATTCTCTTTAAAATAGAAATATGATCATGCCGAGCCTTATCTTAAAAACTATTGATAATCCTCCAATTCACTCATTTTGTCCTCACGTAAAACAGAAGCTTAAGTCTCTGTTCCTTTTTAATTTACTCCTCTCCTCACTCCTCTCTTAAACACAATTCACGACTCTCAACCTTGAATTTCTCCAAAGGCCCTGCAGAAACCTGCTTTCTCACATCTTCCTTCGGGTGTATTCTGTCTCCTGTCTGGAATGCCCCTGCATTCTCCTCTCTGTCTAGCAACCCCCTTCTAATTATGCAATGTCACGTATGCATCTCCTCTGTCAGAAGTGACGCTGCCTTTAATATGAAGGCTTCCTGGTGGCTCTCCGCAGGTAGAATTAATTGCTCCCCACCTACACTTCCAAAATACTTATTTTTTCAAGAATATTTGTAGTAACATTTTGCATATCATTTTAGCCCCAGGATCCTGAGCTCCAAAGATAGATTATTCAACAAAAAACACAATTTGAGAACATAAAACAAGCATCCTTGTATCTCATCTGTCTCTGCAAGTCAGAGGTGTCCAATAGAGATATGCTCAACACACAGATGATGTTCCTATCGTTTGGTGTGTGGTTTTGTTCATAAACAAGGTGTTTGTGGACACGTATCATGCGCTCGTTTGCGTTCTGCCTGATGGAAATACAACTTGGAGCTGCTTTCCCCCCCCCCCCCCCACTACAAAAGATTGAAACGTTTGCACCTTCCCCCCAAAATTATATCCTTTGGCTCTCTGAGTCATGGGTTAAATCTTTGACCAGAGGACACAGTAAAGCTAAGTGGCCTCTGCTGAAATTGAACTAATGACAAGCACCTCATTGAGATAGTACGCTAAGTCACTACAATAGCAATATTTCCACGAACAAGGTGTGAATGCATGAAGTTCATGAAATGATGATCTAATTTGCCTCCTCAACTCAAAGAAGACAGCTTGAATGGATAACATTTTGCGGGTAATAGTAACCTTGGAAACTTGGATCCCAGCCATTCAAGATCGAGCTCTTCTCTGGCTATTATATTTCACCTCACACTATAATTTAGTGTTGCCCTTTACAGGATCTCCAAATACCACACAAACATTATATTTATGACAGCAGAGACTGTAGCTAACTTTCTCCAAACACTTGTACCGTAGATCCTTCTTCCCCTTCAGAAAAAAAAAAAAATTCAAATCATGTTCCTTTGGACAGACTACAAAGACCTGATCACAGCTCCCTTGTCATTTTACTCTTTTTGAGAAATATAACTTTAAAATATTTTTGAATTATGTGAGAGGAGACAGTGTATGTTTTCTACTTTAAAAGTAATTTAAGGTGGAGTTCTCTGGCACAAAGGCAATTCAAAAATAGCTGAAGCTTAAAAGTTGAAATCCCCCCTTGTCTGGTATATACTGAATAGTTATTAGCGATCAACGCTGTTTTCAAATGCTCAGTAAAATTGCAAAAGTGTTTAGTTTTATAAACACTTTGTAGGCAATGAAAGTATCAAATCGAAGGTACTATTTGTTCAGTTAGAATTTTGATGAGCTGTCAGGGGCCATTTTAATTGTTTAAAGTCCTTCTAAATAAAATAAAAAGGATAGAAATTAAATTCAAAAAAAGTATGAAATAAGAACATCTTGATCCTTCACGTGAAGTGTTATTTTATTAATTACTTGCAATTCATTACAATACACCACTTGCTGTGGGAAATATATTAGTGCAATATTAAGATCAGGAGCTTTGGACTCATTGGATTCAGGAAACATTGGATTCAAATCCTGTCCTCAACGTTGTTTTGTTTACCATGGCAAATTCCTTAACCTACTATGCTTACACAGTTTATTTATCTATAAAATGTATGTATGTCAGCCCTCATTCTTAACTGACTAGTTTGATGATCTTCATTGAGAACATTCTTCCATCCCAAACTTAGTTCATAGCTTTTTAAAAGATCTAGCGCCTTCCACATTGGAAATGAGATTCACAGGGAAGATTAAAAATATTTTGAAAATATTTTTAAAGATGCCTTGTCTTCTACAAAGTAACACATTAATAATCAAGCTTTGAATTTATATACTTATATGAAAGCAGTTCACTACAAAATCTCATGCACAGAATTCTCGCCGAAGTTCCAACCCAGAGACTTATCAGTGTAACTCATGTGGATAACTCTGCATACATCTTTAAGATGCAGTGAGTTCTTAAGGGGCAAGACGAAATTACTCTATGCAAATGTCAAGGTGGCTATATACTGATAGATGGCATAAGAAGGAAAAATTAGCATTTAAAGTTCAGGTCATTTTTAAGACAAGGAAGCAGGATGCTGTATCATTCTGGATAAAGCTGAAGTTATATGCATAAGGAAAAGGATGGTTAATTAAAATTAAAAGCACACATATACCTAGATAAAGGCAGCTGGATAAGTATTAGGTAAATTAATGGCTACATATGTAAATGGGTGGAAATAAATTGTTTATGTGGATCTCTGATCAAAGAAGCTGCAAGAACCTTTTGTCTGTCTGGAAGTCATAGCTGAGGCTTATCCTCTGATGGAATACCCAAAACAGATTATTTAAGGCAGCATTTATTAATATCTTCAATCTATTTAGACTTCTTTTAAGGTCCACATTAGAAGACCTAAAGCATGCTAATATTTTGTTTAATTAGAAAAATATTAACTGGGAAAAAATTGACAACATGATTTCAATGTAAAAACACAAAACAATTTAATATTTTTTAAATATGACATTGTGCTACTATTTTGTTTTTTTATATCACAATTTAAAAAACCTGCAACTTGTTAAGATTTCAGTCCAATGATGAAGCAAACCTAGAATTTATTATTACTGAGTGTCAGCAGAGAAAAAAATATATCATAATGATTTTCTCGAGGAACATTTGGCTTATTATGTAGCAGAGATGTTTAGCTGGATACCAAGTTGATCTCCCCTTCTTCTTGTACCACAGAGAGATCATATTACCCAGCAACTCTTGTTCTTTCTTTGACTACGATGCCTGAGTTCTGAATAGTGGAATATAGGCGGAACTAATGGGTACCACTTCTCAAACCAGATGAAAAGAAACCGTCCATGTTCAATATTCCTTCTCATATCTCTATTGTTAGTTTAGTGTAGATGAGTATAAGCCACATGAAAGCAACAAGTTAAAGGTAACTGAATCATAGGGACGCCTGGGTGGCTCAGTGGGTTGAGCGTCCGACCTCAGCTCAGGTCATGATCTCATGATTCATGAGTTCCATCCCCATGTCGGGCTCTGAGCTGACAGCTCAGAGCCTGCAGCCTGCTTCAGATTCTGTCTCCCTCTCTCTCTCTGCCCCTCCTTGCTCACACTCCTTCTCTCTCAAAACTAAATAAACGTTTAAAAAAAAATGATAACTGAAACATAGATAAAATGGGCAGGGAAACTTAAGATGGGAGACACTTGAATCCCTGAATCACTTTTTGAAGAGAAGCTGCCCACAGACATGCATCCATGAACAGGCATGTTCTCTATACAGGATATAAATTAAAGTTACCTGTGTGAGAAATAAACATCTATAATGGTTGAAAACAAACTTCTATGGTCATTGAATTAATACATATTTTTAGTTCCTATTGCATGAGTTGTTATTATTTATTTATTGAGAATAACTTATATACATTGAAATACATATCCAAGTATGATTTAGAAATGCCCATAATCTAAGACAGCTTCTTTTTTTTTAATTTTTTTAATGTTTATTTATTTTTGAGAGATAAAGACAGAGCAGGAGTTGGGGAAGGGCAAAGAGAAGGAGACACAGAATCCCAGGGAGGCTCCAGGCTCTGAGCTGTCAGCACAGAGCCCTACTGGGGGCTTGAACTCATGAACTGTTGAGATCATGACCTGAGCTGAAGTTGGACACTTAACCGACTGAGCCACCCAGGTGCTCCTCTAAGACAGTTTCTTTAGGAGCTTTTTCTATCAATCACCTACCCTTCTTAGGAGCAACTGTTCTGTTTAATATCACCATGGCTTAGTTATTCATATTTTAGAAATTCATACAAATGAAGAAATATAGCCCATATTCTTTTGAGTTGGCTTCTTTCATGAATATTACACTGATGAGTTTCACCCATGTTGTCAGTTTAGAAGTAGTACATTCTTTTTTTACTGTTATATTCCATTTAATCAGCATATCCCAATTTGCCTATCCATTTTTGTGTTTATGAACATTTGGATTATTTTCAGTTTGGGACCATTATAAACAAAACTTCTATGAGCATTCCTATACAATATTTTTGTGAGTATTTGTTTAATTTCTCCTGTGCAAATTCCTGAAGTGGAATTTCTGGGTCATAGGAAAGGTATATGTGTGACTTTTTTTGGTAAAAACTTGCCAAACCTTTACTCCAACTTTTTGTATAATATTCTGCTTTTCCCAGTGATTGAGATCTCCATTTTTCCATAAATTCATCAAAACTTGGCGTTAATCTTTTTAGTTTGTCCATTCTAGTGTGTGTCCTGTTGTATTTCATTATTGTTTTAATTGCATTTTCCTTATGGCTAATGATGTTGAGCATCTTTTAAAGTGCTTAAGGGTTATCTTCATTTGTACATAAGACTTATTTGTGAAGTGTCTTCAAAATTGTGCCTATTTATTTTTATCCCATAGTCTTTTTTAAAATTGAGTTTTAGTTCTTTATATAATTTGAATATAAATTCTTTCTCAGAATGTGTATTGAAAACATTTTTTCCAGAGTATGCTTCATCTTTTATCTTGTAAGCATGTCTTTTAATGAACAGAAAATTATAAATTTAATAAACTAACATCAATTTTTTATAATTTCCATTTTTTGAGTCATAATAAATTTTTGCATTAATAGAGGACTGTAAATATATTCTCCTATGATATCTTCTAGACATTTTAGAATCTATTTAGGCTGTTTAGAATCTATTATTTAGTCTTTACACTTAAGTTTATGTTCAACCTCAGTTTGACATTGATGTATAGTGTAAGGTAACGTATGAGATTCTTTTCTATTTTAAAATTAATATCTAGTTGTTTGAAAACTCTTTGTTAAAAATAATTTTCTTACACAATTTAATTTTTTATATCTTTCTAAAGATCAATTTATCAGATAAGTGTGCATCAGTTTCTGGACTCTCTATTCTCTTTCACTGATATAATGCCAATGCTATATGGTTTTAATTACTGTGGTTTAAAATAAACTGAATTCATGTCTTGGTACTCTTTTCTGTGATTGTTTTTGCTATTCTAGTTTCCTTTTATTTCCAGTAGAGAATTCATTTATCAATTTATACACACACAAAAGAGGCCTCTTATGATTTTAAATGAAATTGTGTTAAATCTATGCATCAAATTTGGGGAAATAATCATCTTAACAATATGAGTCTTTCAATTTGCACTGAAGTCTTATTTTAAGTTTTCTTTACACTGTTTTTGTAAAATTTTAGCTATGATGGTCTTACATCCTTTTAATAAAATTATCCCCAAGTATTTTGTGCTTCTGGTGTTAATTGAGAATCTTCAAAAAACTTCCCAGTTGCTCATTATTGCTACCTAGAAAGATCATTATTATATATTTACATTATATATCTGTAACCTTGTTAAAAAGCACATATAATTTATAACAGATTTCTGCATATGTCATTGTATTTTAATGTAAATAATCATGCCAAATGTGCACGAAGAGTTGGACTTTTCCTTTCCAATGTTTATACTTTTGTTGCTGTTTTTTTTGTTTTGTTATTTTTTTTTCATTTGTGCTTTATGATATCAGATAGGTTCTCCTGTAAATGACTGAATGTAGATGGTGAAGGAAGAGATTCTTGCCTTCTCCTCGAACTTAGAGGGAGATATATTCAAAATTTCACCAGTGTGAATGTTGTTAGTTGTAGGCTCTTTGTGGATGTCCTTCAAGAGACAGACAAAAATGTCTTTCTATTCCTAGCTTGCTGAAAGTTTTGTTTTTTCATGAATGTGTTAAATTTGATCCAGTGATTTTTCTGCAGCCATATAGATGATCATGTAATTTCCCAGTTTTTTTTTTATGTTAAACGATCATTGCATTCCTGGCATAAATTATGATGTATTAGCTACTTATATATTGGTGGATTTGATTTCCTAATGTTTACTGAAGGATTTTGCATCTATGTACACAAGGGGTAGTAATTTTTTATTGTATTTTCTCACCATTTCCTTGTAAGATTTAGACATGAAGGTTATTGTAACTTCATAAAAACAATTGGGAATATTTCTTCTTCATATTCTGGTATAGTTTGATAATAATCAAGACATATTGAAAAAGCTTTCACCTGTCAGAGATGGGACAATTTGAACACCAAAGAGTATAGTGATTGTAATGGGTTAATACCCATTATATGTGAGTTCAAAAATCATTGATAAATTTTGGAGATAGGAAATTATATTATAATTTTGGAGCAATCAATATTCTTTTAAAAATGAAATAAGTTTCACCCCAAAAATGCAAAAATACTAATTCAATGAGATACATGCACCCCAATGTTTGCCACAGCATTACTAACAATAGCCAAATTATGGAAAGAGTCCAGTGTCCATTGACTGATGAATGGATAAAGAAGATGAGATATATATATATATATATATATATACATGTATATATATATACATGTATATATATATATATATATGTATATATATATATATATAATTATATGTATATATATATATACTCAGCCATAAAAGAAAATGAAATTTTGCCATTTGCAATGACATGAATGGAGCTAGAGAGTATAATGCTAAGCAAAAAATGTTAGAGAAAGACAGACACCATGATTTCACTCATATGTGGAATTTAAGAAACAAAACAAACAAGCAAAAGGAAAAAAGAGAGAGAGAGAGAGAGAGAGAGAGAGAGGGAGGCAAACCAAGGAGTAGACTCTTAACTATAGAGAACAAACTGATGATTACCAGAGGGGAGGTGGGTCGGGGAGATGGGTAAAATAGGTGATAAGAATTAAGGAGTGCACTTGTGATGAACACCAGGTGATATATGGAAGTGTTGAATCAGTATACTGTACACCTGAAACTAATTTTACATTGTATGCTAACTAACTAGAATTTAAATAAAAACAATGGGGGATAAAAGAATTGCATGGGTTGACACATAGTAAAAAAAATGGATAAAAACATTTGAACTATATTTTTTATATGAACTACACCTCATGTAAACAAATAATTGAGGAGAGGAAATTTATCTTGAAAGAAGCTTTCTAGCTAATAAAATACACAAGAGAATTAGTATATTGTTATTTTCCAACCCTTTAATGGATTTCTGTGTCTATCCAAAGTTCATTAGTGGCTGACATCAACTAACAACAAGTTACCACACAGACAAATTCACACAAAATATAGTATGTAACACCCACCTTGTATGTCTCATGGGGACTACATGTGAAATAGTTTTACCAAAATAAATTTGAACTTCAATCTGACCAAGACTCTAGATCTAGATTTCAATTTATAGAAAATACATGACACAGATAATGATAATAAGACACATCAAATGTATTCAATTAGCAGTATTCAGATTAGGTAAATCTACAGGAAAAATAACCTGGCTTCACCAACCAAAAGGAAAAAACAAAAGTTAAAGTATAATCTTTGTATTAGAGAGGCTCAAAAGAGATTTCACTGAAATACATAATACACTTTAGAACCCAAACTGCAATTATATAAATAGTTCATATATACATACAAACATACATGTAAATATATACTTACATAATACACATGTATATTATTTATTTATATTTTAATATGTTTATGATTTTATTATTTCCTTTAATAATAATAAAATAATAGGAAAATTGACAACTAGGTAATGCATTCTTTCTAATATGATTAGATATGCATTCCATGATGATATTTTAAAAGCTGAATTAATTTTGGTAGATGTTTTGACAGTATTGTGATCATGTAAGAATATATTTTACATGTAATTTTCTAACATGTAATATTCATTGGATGTGATCACAATATTGTGGTCATTTAAGAAAATGTTATTTTTCAGAGATGTATTCTGAAGTATTTAGGAATGAATTATCTAGGAATTACTTTTAAATATCATTTGAGCAAAAAAAAGATAAAGCAAATATGACAAAACATTGATATTTCTTTAATCTCAGGTTGGAGTTCAATTATGTTATTCCATCTATATTTATGGATTTTTGAAAAACATAACAAAGCTTTGGTATGAAAGTAATAATACTAATAAAATGCTTTAGCAGTAGATTTATCATCAGTAGTATCCAGGTGATTAATGTGTATTAAAAGTTACTGTCTATTTATTTGAACCAATTTTGCAGTATATTTGTTAGGAAATATTTTGGTAACTTTTCAGATTGATGAGTGCATGTGCATTTTTGAAAGTCGTAAAAAGGTATGATTTTTATAATGCCATCTAATTTAATTCACTCAAATTCCAAACAATTTTGAACAAAGATTGACTTTAGTAAATATCCAGGATTAAGAAGTTACTTTAAAAAATAAAGAAAACAAAACTATGAATTGGTATCTGCTTGTTATTATTGCATTGGAGGTACCTTTTTCATTAAATTATTGCTTTTTCTTATTGTAGATAATGAGGATTTTGTCCCTTGTCTATTAAGGGCTTGAACAGAAAAGATAGAAGAAAATATAAAAGTCAAGGCATCCTGACTCATGTAGTCATTATGGACACATAGTAAAATAAAATCATTTTGATAAGATATCTTGGAAAAGAAGGTAAAGTCACTATGATTGCTGCATCTTTGATAGCTGAAAATCAATATAATAAATTACATATTTTATATCCACATATAAATGCATTAGATACATTCTGATCATTCCTCAGATTCTTGTAAATTTCTCTAATGCAAGTTGTTTATGTTCCTCTATAAATAAATACTTTCCAGATAGCTCGGTTTTTACTTTAGCACATAGTTAACTGTAATCTTTTACATGCCATAAATTTGCACCTAAATCATCCCTCATTTATAAAACTCTAGTCACATTCAAAGTTAATTGGAAACTTGAAATGTCCCCTAAAGCGTATCCATATAAAGGTCAGTAAAGAGGTAATAATAATTATTAAAAAAAAAAATAGGATACAAGGTGAGGGTCTTAATCAACCACTTTATTTAGGGCTGTTTATTATGAATATATTTTAAAACTGTAAGTTCAGAATAAACAAGTCTAATAATTTAAGGAAATCTCTAGATAGAGCAAGAAACAGCTAGGTGCTTAATAAATATGTGGCTTTAAACGACTCAGTTTTATTAATGGTGACAGCAACTTTGGGATTCAAATGGACACAAAATTGCATAGAAAAGGAGAGCCATGGAGAGAGAAAATATATACTCATTTGAAATAAACCAACTTAAGTACAAAGAAGTCAGCTTAGTTCCTTCTTCTCATCAACTTGTTTTCAACGGATCACAATCTTGCATCCAATTTTCCCCATCTGTGTGGACCTTGGGAATGCATCTGTGGTCTTCGAACCATTATTGGATGTGGGATTCCTTGAGCTCTTCTGGGTCTGCTTCATGGAGTGAACATATAATTTATCTTCTAAATCCGAAGATGTTTGACAGTGGCAGAAAGAACTTTGGATAATTACACTGGCATAATAAGCATGGTGGGGAACTGCCCTGGGCCAGCTGGAATATCTGCTTACCCTCCGCATGACCCCTCTATCCTGGAGAATAGACCAGAGCCTTGTATAGCATAGTTGTTTGATCTCCAGTGCCACAGTGTGAGTGTGAGTGTGTGTGTGTGGGGGGGGGGGGGTGGCGGGGAGGGGAGGGTCTTTACTTGCAAGATCATCTGGATCCCAGGAAATCAGTCAGGTGGTCACCAAATTGTGAAGTCTGTAGAAGACACTAGACTTAATAGCAGCTCAGTAGAGCACACAGACAGATTCTTTAAATATCTCCTTCTTGGGACCCTTGGGCATCTCAGTTGGTTAAGCTTCCAAATTCAGCTCAGGTCATGATCTCATGGTCATGATCTTGCACTTCCAGAGTCGAGCCCCACGTTGGGATCCATTGGGCTCCATGAGGACAGCTCAGAGCCTGGACCTGCTTCAGTTCTGTCTCTCCCTCTCTGTCTCTCTGCCCCTCCCCTGCTCACGTTCTGTCTCAAAAATAAATAAAAATTAAATATCTCCTTGTTTCCGGGTTCTTTATGTATCCCTTACCTCAATTCAGCTTGCATTTTCAGGGATATATTCTTACCTCTCTCCCCATCTTTTCTTCTTCAATTTGAAATCTTCCTCCCCAAAAGAGAAGAAGCTGGCATGAATATGAGGCTGTTCCTGGAATTATCTAACTCAATATGTTTCCTCAAACATCATGATATTTTTTTTTAGTGAATGAGTGACATCAGCTTTCCTTCCTTTGAGTTCTTGCTAACTATAGGAAGTTCTGTCTAACCTGAGCAGTCCCATTTGGAAAGCTATTAACCCCATGTGTCTACTGAAATTGAAACTGTCTAGTCAAAATGGAAATGTAGTCCAAGTGTAAATTACATACCAAATTTGCAAGACTTGGTATGAAAAACAGTGTAAATACCTCAATAATTGTGTATTGAATACATCTCAAAATATGTTGGATCTTTGTAGTTAGAATGTATTATTAAAATTCACTTTTTTTTTTTTTACTTGCTAATGGCTACCAAAAATTTTTCAGTTACTTATGTGGTCATATTTTTAGCTCACACAGTTCTGGTAAAGTTCTGCTAGACAGTTCTGGTAAAGATTTGCTCTACTTTAGCCTCTCATGATTTACTAATAAGTGCCTTGCCTTTTTCTTTTACTTTATGTATCATTGCTTCAGACAGCACTATAGATTATACTTCCTGGTCTACGTGTTTCCTTTTACAGCCTATGGAAAAATTTTGCCATGCAATGGCGATCTCCTGATAATCTAGAACCTCCTGTATTATGAATGAAACTTTCAAAACAAGACCCCATACTTCCTGTAGTTCGGTTGGCACACATTTTCAGCAGGTTTTCAGCACTGCTGAACACCCAACACAGCCAATACCACTACCTGTTATTAGCACAGCACATCATAAATGAGGCAGATAACATTCTCTGGAACAAGATTGTGCTTTAATATTAATTTGAGGGATTTTTACATATAATCTTGATTGGTATTATATAACATACTGTTCTTTCTGATTAAAATTGTTAAGATGCAGCCACCCCCAACTCACTTTTTGTGTGGATCATGTCAGACAAAACACCGTCTCTTTAACCGTAGGGTATTTTTCTTCCTCCTCAACCCCCATGATCAATGACTAAAGAATATTTCCGTGCTTTAAGAGAATATGACAGTTGTTCCCTATTTGCCAGCTATAAGCACCTATAGTTTTGTATCTCATATTCTGTATCCTATATGTTATATAAGACATATATGTTATACATGTATGTGTGTGCATATATGTGTGAATGTGTGTTTATGCATATTTAAACTATGTCCTTTCCATCTACTGTTATCAGTTAAAGTTATTCACTAAAAGCTACTTTCATGGTGTTACATACTGTGGGATGACCATTAGTTGATGTCAAAGGAATAAATTATCATCAGAGATAATCTGACAGTTACTTAATGTAACTGCATCTTTACTGAATATATTAATATATGCATCTCACGCTATGTACTCATAAACCTCAGAAAAAAATAAACTTCTGTCCTGATTTATGGATAGAAAATTGACTTCTGAATTTACTACCCACTACCAATAAATAAAATGATTTTAAAACCCTGTTAATTTTTCACTCTGCTTACATTAGTTTTCAGTCAATTTAATCCATCCCAGGAAATACACTTGCATGAACATGACTCAAAATAGATGAATCATTGAAATTCATTCCCCTACAAAAAAGGGAGCTGTACAGACATGACTCTGAATAACTACCCACCATTAGCTTCCCCATGGAACTCATTTTTTGGTTTCATTGTCTGTCCCTAAAAAAGCTGAAAATATCATTCAGAAAATTGCTGATAGCTTGGAAGATGGGAAATCTCAAAATATGTTCTGAAGCCCAAAAGCTGTATAGCAAATGGAGTGAACAAAAAGATGCAGATAGAATGAGTCCACGCGCACAGCTTGTTCACCTGCCCTTTTCAACTGTGCGGCGCTCCCATGTGCATTGATTTCACGTGTTTACGTGTTAAGAAAAGATTTCTTAAGCAGTGCAGTATGGTTGGGATTTGGTACAAAGATGAATTAAGCATGCATTAAACATGCTTTATGATCTAATACTTTAAGATGTGTGATTTGACCTGTCCCTAAAATTAACAGGATAATATAATCCCATGCACAGTTCAAGGTGCTGTAAGATTTCAGAAAGCAGGGACAGTTGAAAGTTATGAATATCAGAACAGATTGTTTTTCTCCTGTTAGCAATGGTCATGAGAAGTGGGCACATTGATGGACACAGTAAAATGTCATCCAGATTCTCCAAATACATTTGAATAAATATGGAAGAAAAATGCTGTATGTATATATGTTATATATGTATATATATATATGTATAACATATATATATACACACATATAGATATATGTATATACATAACTTTCCAATTGAATTTAATTTTAGTTCTTAAAGAATTTAAACAAAAGTTATAATGACAGAGGTAACATTCAGAAGCCTTCTCTCAAGTTGGTTTGGTTTTTATATTCTTACAACTCTGAACTCTATTAATAAAGAGGAAAATATAACTTGAGCAAACTTAACAGATGATCTGCAAATATGTGTTGTTATTTTTCTACAAGGAATACCATGTACTTATATAAAGAGAAACATTTATTATCTGGACATTTTTCGAGGCTGCAATGAATTTTCCATGATTTCCCTCAAAAACAACCTGGGGAGAGGGTAAAGCACATCATTTACAGAAATGCCTATATTATTTCTGCTATAATGAATTGACATTTACAACTTTATGAGGCCCTAACAAATAGGGGTGTGTTTGGAGAGGGGACAAGGAGGTAATAACTTCAGCACAACAAGAGAGGGAAATAAATAAAAGTTCTTCTTGTCTCTCCTTTGCACCAGTATTTTGGCATTATGCAGACAAAACATGTACACCTGATATAGTCAAGTGTGGTTAACCTCCTTTTTTGCTCTGCCCTGTACCAACTCTGCTGTATTGAATTCAGCTTGGTGAGCAAGGGAGTCTTTAAAAGCTGAACAATTCATAGCCTCAAGGACTCTTAAACTCAAGACATTTGATTAACCACAAAACCGTGGAAATGTAGACAATGGTCAAATCTATTGGTCAAAATAGTATTCAAACCGAAAACCATACAGATTATTTACAGAAGCGTGGGATCTGCCAGTGAACCTAGACTATGTCTGAGAGATGATCATTTTGCTGGAGCCAGGGCTCAGGCTTTTTCTACAGCCAGATTTATAAAATGGACTCCATAGCTTAATTAATCCAGGCTCTGACAAGGACTTCTTAAAAGTAGAAAATAAAAGTAGATTGCAAAGGAAACATGATCACTTCAGGATGAACTACAGTTTGGACCACTAATGAGAAAAATAACAAAATTAGACCTGAGGATGTCTAGAGTGGATGTTGGTTTTACGGTGCCTCTTAATTTATGTCACAGACACAGAGGAACACGAATGCTATTTTTGCTATGTTTTAATCTTCTGGCCAAATCCTGTTCTCATGTTTGACTATTTGGGTGGAATGCACCGATGCGATCTGGGCATAAATGATATCCTTTTACAGACCCTTCCCAGGTCTCTTGAGAAACTATTTCTGTTCTCAGAGGTTACCTCTTGAAAAATGAAATGAACTCTGGAACATGGCAGTTGGATTCCACCGTATGGTGAGCATTTTATTAACTACGATGCCAAATGATTTGTGAGAAAAGGAATGGAATGTAGGGTTTTTCCCTCAAATATATTGTAATCCATTGAAGACAGAATAAAAATACCACATTAAGGAAATCAGGTTACAATCTGTGTGTGAGTAGGAAATGCTGATTTAAACAGTATTAATTAGTCTATGGAAGAAGCACTGTTTAAAACAATTATTACTCTATTCTTTAATAAATGGCACACTATATTATGGCCCCTTAATTACACAGAAAATATATGTGTATGTCTCAACACAGTGCTGTTTTATTTATGTTTAAATTTTGTCCACTGTCTCAAAGCCCTACTGTGTATAAGAATAGATGGGCTATAAATGCAAAGTAAAGCTAGTGAAAGTTCTATGACTTCTATGTGTATTTCTAGAGGAATAGGGCTATTGAACAGGTGGTGTGATATGTTAAATGTACCATGAACTAGAAGTCAGAAAACTTTTGTGTGAGTCGTGCTGTCATTGTTAACCAGTTGAAAGCCCGTAGGCAAATGTAATCACTGACACAGTTCTGGACTTTGAAAAATAAAAAATAAAAAATAAATTGGACTATGTCATCCCCAAAATATATTTTCTCCCAGTGTCCTCTGACCTCTGTTCCGTGTGAAATCTATTCCTTTAATAAATCCTTAGGAGGACCTGTTCTTGGTGTATGGAAAACAACCAAGAATCTGTCCCACAGCTACCCTGTTTTCATAGACAGAAACAGATGAGATTCTATGAGGAAATGGCATGTATCATGAAGGAAACAAAGCATGGTGTTTTGCAAAAGAATGTCTGTGGGGTTACAGTGGGAAAGACCCTCTGAGGGGTGATACTTCACAGTCAGAGCTGAACCATGGGAAAGACCTAGGAAGAAAGAATTCCAAGCAGAGAATTAACAACTGCAAGAACGAGGGTCGTCTGGCTGGCTCAGTAGAGTGTGTGACTGTTGATCTTGGGGTGGTGAGTTCGAGCCCCATGATGGGCATACCGGCTACTTAACAAAAAATGCAAGAACTGAGAATTAAAAAGGAAAGAGAGAGGCGCCTGGGTGGCTCAGTAGGTTAAGCGTCTGACTTTGGCTCAGGTCACGATCTCACGGTTTATGAGTTCGAGCCCCACATTGGGCTCTGTGCTGACAGGTCAGAGAGTGAAGCCTGCTTCGGATTCCGCGTCTCCCTCTCTCTCTCTCTGCCTCTCCCCCACTCATGCTCTTTCTCCCTCTCTCTTTCAAAAATAAATAAACATTAAAAAAATTGTTTTAAGGGAAGAGAGAACACCATAGTGGGTCTGGAACCCGGTGGGCAAGAGGAGATGCTGGGGTGCAAAAGCCATCAGAGGGCAGATCTTGGACTGCCTCATAAATCAGCATTCAGTGTGTGGATTTTATTTTATGTTATTAATATTTATTTTTGAGAGAGAGAGAGAGACAGAGCATGAACAGGGAAGAGGCAGAGAGAGAGGGAGACACAGAATCCAAAGCAGGCTCTAGGCTCCGGGCTGTCAGCACAGCCTGACCCGGGGCTCAAACCCACAAACTATGACATCATGACCCGAGCTGAAGTTGGACACTTAACCGATTGCCACCCAGGTGCCCCTCAGTGTGTGGATTTTAATCTTAGATGTCTGATAATGGCATGAAGGGATTCATAATTTTAAAAAACAACCCTGGTGGCTGGGTATAAAAAATCACTGGGACAAGTCTTAGATTGGGCTGCTAAGACAGAATAAACTGGGTTGCTTAAACAAACAAAAACAAACAAAAATGTACTTTTCACCATTCTGTAAGCTGTAAAATCTGAGATCACGGTGCGGCCAAATTGAGTTACGGTGAGAGCCCTCTTTCTGATTTGTACATGGCCCTCTTCTTGTTGCCTCCTCAAGTACAGAAAAAGGAAACTCCCTAATGTCTTATAAGGGCACTAATTCTGTTCATGAGACCTCAGTCCTCATGATCCAATTACCTACCAAAGCTTCCACCTCCTGACATCCATCTCACTGGGGGTTAGAATTTCAGCATATAAATGTGGCTTGGGGGGGGGGGAGTACAAACATCCCATCTATGAGAGAAAGGGAAGGTGGCAGATATTAGACTAGTTCATAGACTATGAGGATAACAGCTGATGGGGGTGGTAGTGAGGTGAATAGATTCAACGTAATCAGTTTTGAAGTGAGGAATTGACAGCAATTGCTATGATAGTTTGTTCAGGGGTGAGTAAGAAAGCAAGACTCCTGACTTTTAAGCCTGAACAATTAAATGAAATGGTGCCACTTACCATAATGGGGAAGAATACAGGAGAGACAGGACATTCATGCAGTTGGTGGGTGGATCCCTTCTAAACTGATTAATTTAGATACGCTTTTAGATATCCCAGTGTAGATAGATGAGTCAAGAGCTAAAAAGTCTTGAGATGCTGGTAGAGGTTTGGAATAACAGTTTATTAAGAAGCTTTAAAACCAAGGGACTGAATAGTAACTAGTCTCTGAGAATAGATTTCCTATAAAGACAAGAGTTACATGAATGGTCTAATGGAAACTTAGTTGGGGTCTGGAAGTTTCCAAAAGGAGCCAGCATACCTACCTTGGGGGTTGGGGATTTACCTCAGGCAAGACCTGGTGCTCAGATTTTCATGATCAGAAACTTGATAGGTCTACACAATAAGAAGCAATTCCTTCCTCAGGGACACAAAAACCAATAGTTCACAAAACTGAAATATGAAGCCAAATCATAATTTGTTAATTAGTGTAAGGACCAGATAATTTTGAAATGAAAGGCATCTATATTTAAACAATAGGAATTTCTATAAATGGAACTAAATTTTACTTAGGACCCTTCTTATGCTAATCCTTTAAATGCCCCTGTTCTGATGCTGATTCTATTATAATTAGAATTTCCTACACTGAAAGGAATGTGTTACCTATGTTAATAGAATTACCTTGAGGTAGTCTACCTCTCTCCTGGAATGGCTTACCAATAGCACCATAAATACTTTGGTGAATATTTTCTTTCTTAAAGAACCTCTGAATTGTGCTTGAATTGATGTTACAGATACTTGCCTCTGCAAATCATGCTTGAAGGCTCACTTTCCTGACAAATCTCTCTCTCTCTCTCTTTTTTTTTTTTCTGATTGACAAGTTATTTTCTCTGAATATATTAATGGACTCAGTGAGATTTCTTCGGTATTCTTAACAATTCTGTTACTTCAGATGTATTTGCCTATATCTCAGCTGTGCATCAATTTAATAAATCTCTAGTTGCAATGGTGTGCCTCTTGCATGCAGGTTTCGGGGGGAAACCTATAGGTGCCCTATAAGATCACAAATCACTCAACAGTCTTTCAGTAGTACTTAGTTGGCTGTTTTTATTGAAATAACCGAAGACTAAAATTTTTCTCCACAATATGAATGGAAGAAAAATAAAGTATGTTCGTGATAAATTTGAATTATTCATATATTCAATTGACCATATTTTGCCCAGCCCCAATATGCCAGTGAAACAACTCTTGTATGGCATTTCACCTCTTTAATTTGGATATTCAGGGGACGTATTTAAAAGTTTATTTCTTACAATTTGTGAGCCCAGAATTATTTCAAAGTAACTACACTTCATCGAAGAATTTATAGATTACCTTTGAAACTCAAAGCAATCCTTCTATGTGTGGAATTTCCTGGTTAGTAAATATTAAGCTAGGATTTAGAAACTCCTATCTCCTAACATTTAATCTTAGAATATTGATAGCTAAGATTTCTTGTTTTTTTTTTTTTTTCCTATGAGCAGTATTTTGCTAGGTACTTTAAAAAAAATCTCATTTAATCAGCACACAAAGTAGGTCATTGTATTTTGCTCTATCTATAGCAAAATAAACTGAAAAATTATATGATGAAATTTCTGCCTAAATCCTCAGAACTGTGAAGAGATGCCACAGGTTTTGCACAAAGGGAAGCTGACTTCAGAGTTCATAAGCACTGAACCATAATGATCAATTATGGGAACTTTATTGAAGTATAATTAACATAGTGCTGTGTTAGTTTCAAGTGTATAATATAAGGATTCAACAATTCCCTACACACTCAGTGCTCATCAGGATAAGTGTACTCTTAATTCTCTTTCTCTATTTCACCCATCACCCCTACCCACCTCCCCTCTGGCAGACATCAGTCTGTTCTCTATTTAAGAGTCTGGTTTTTTTGTCTTTTTTCTTCATTTATTTTGTTTCTTAAAGTCCACATATGAGTAAACTCATATGGTATTTGTCTTTTCTGTCTGGCTCATTTCATTTGGCATCATACATTTTAGGTCCACTCATGTTGTTGTAAATGGCAAGATCTCATTCTTTTCTATGGCTGAATAATTATAAATATATATATATATATATATATATATATATATATATATACACACACACACACACACACACATACACATATACATACACACACACACCACATTATATGTATATAATGTATATAATGTATATGTATATAATACCACATATGTATATAATGTGATATATATATCACATAACTTCTACACATCACATTGTGATATATATCACATTATATATATCTCACATTACATATCTATATATAGATACCTCACATTATATATATATACTAGATATATAGATATACCACATTATATATCCATTATATATATATACCCATTACACATTTCTTTATTCATCTATGGATAACACTTGGGTTACTTCTATATATTGGCTATTGTAAATAATGCTGTAGTAATCATTGGGGTGCATATATCTTTTCAAATTAGTGTTTTCACTTTCTTTCAGAAAATACCCAGTAGTAGAATTATTGTATTAAATGATAATTATATTTTTAATTTTTTGAGGAACTTTCATACTGTTTCCCACATGGCCGCACCAATTTGCATTTCTGCCAACAGTGCACGAAGGTTCCTTTTTCTCCACATCCTTGCCAACACTTGTTATTTCTTGTCTTTTTTATTTTAGCCATTCTGACAGATAGGAGGTGACATCTCACTGTAGTTTTGATTTGCATTTCCCTGATGATGAGTGATGCTGGGCATCTTGTCATGTGTCTGTTGGCCATCTCTATGCCTTCTTTGGAAAATGTCTATTTAGGTCCTCTGCCCGTTTTTTAATTGGGTTATTTGTTTCTTTGATGTTGAGTCATATATATTCTGTATATATTTTGAATATTAACCCCTCATCAAAGACATCGTTTTCATGTATCTTCTCCCATTCAGTAAGTTGGTTGCCTTGCCATTTTGTTGATGGTTTCCTTCATTGTGCAAAAGCTTTTTATTTTCATGTAGTCCCAATAACTTAATGTTGCTTTGTTTCCTTTGCCTGGTGAGACATATCTAGAAAAAGCATTTCTATGCCTGATGTCAAAGAAATTACTACCCTGTTTTCTTCTGGGGGTTTAAGGTTTCAGGTTTCACATTTGAGTCTTTATTCCACTTTAAGTTTAGTTTTTTTGTACAGTGTAAGACAGTGGTCTAGTTCTATTCTTTTGCAGTTTTCCCACGATTATGGAAGCTTTAATTCTCCAAATGGTCTTCATTTTCATGAGACCTCCATAGTTTGTTTTTCTTTAAATTATTATATTAAATAATTGTCCATTTTTATTTGTAACACTGATATAATGTAATATAATATAATATAATATAATATAATATAATATAATATAATATAATTAAGATAAGATAGTAATCACGTGAAGGAATAGTGACATTGTTAATAAAATGACAGACCTAGTCAAGTTTGCAAATGGAGTCCTATAATCAGTCCTGAAATCATTATCAGGTTTATGTAATGTTATCCGAAATAAATAGTAAAGTTTACAACCTGAAATATATTCTCTTTAGAAATACCACTCAGTAGCTGAGATTATGACATGCTAATAATAAAGTCAAGAAAAAAAACAGGCTTTGTGGATTACTTACTAATTTTGTTCAAGAGTACCTTCATTTCATTCCTTTTTTTTTTTTCAGAAAAGTTACTCCAAGCATGAATCTTGCAGTATGTCTTGCAGTTATCTTCTCATGCAAAGAACAGCAAAATATACAAAGGTATTTATGTTGCTTGTTTTTCCTGGTAATTATTGCAAGAAATGGCATCTACTTTTTTGTTATATATACTCATCAATATTTCATTTGCAAATGAAGTAGCACTTCATGAATTCTTATATAACCTTCATTCAGCCAGAATATGCTCTCAATATGATACATAATAATCTCAGAAGTCTGGATAATAAATTATCTCAGATGCTTTCTCTGAGGTCTGTAGAAAAATTGGAGTCCCTAGCCACAGAGGTTAATTGCTGATACTGTCCCCCACCTACCTTTGTTCTGATAAGCTTTCACTTGCTTTAACCATCTGTCTCTACCACTTTGCCACTTCAGAGATCTATTATATTAGAGCCTTACAATGCCATTCTGGTATTTCTTTCTCTTCTCTCTCTCTCTTTTCCTTCCTTCTTTCCTTCCTTCCTTCCTTCCTTCCTTCCTTCCTTCCTTCCTTCCTTCCTTCTTTCCTTCCTTCCTTCTTCCCTCTCTCTCTTTCTTCCCTGTTTGTGGTCCCCTCTGCCATGAAATATGAGGCAAATTTCATAAAGTGAGACTTGAATTTTCCTTTGACACATCACCATGTGCTTCTGCAAAACCTTCCTTCTCTGCAACCCATGGAGTAATTTACTGCCCTGAACAGTTTTTTGCCCTGTGGTAAAAGTCTTCGATCAAGGGTTTCTATCCCTCTTTGGTCAAGTCCTACAATCCTGCCTACAAGTCCTCCTGACTTCTGCCCTCTTGGTATATGACAGAGACATTTCTGACTTGGTGACTAAAAGTTCTCAAGACAAATATGGTAACAGAATCCTTTCCGTGGCTGAGACAATGCTATGTGTTCATTCGATTATCTTTCTAAGTACACCTACCAACTGCAAAACGGGCTCTAGCTGTTTTCTGCGACATGATTCCACACTCACCTGATCCATGATGATTGGACCAGTCATCAACACAATATGGAGTCACCTGTCCAGAAATTAGGCCTGGGCAGAACAACTTCAGGTAACTGACTGCTAAGTACACTGAGGTACAAGGAAAACTAAGTTGGTATTAAAGTTCTGAGCTTCATCAGCCTCTATGTTAGATTGCTTGACGTGTTATCTGTCTACACATCAGTGTTCTTGCATACAAAATGTGGCTGAACTAGATGCTGCCAAAGGCCCGTTGCTTGGTTTCTTTGAGTCCATTTCTGTTTATGCTCCTTGATTTTAGATTACTTTTTTGACTATGCATTAAGCCTCCAAATCTAGACTGGGAACTCTCTTTCTCTTCTTCCATGATATCTTGTGTATTGCTCTATCTTATCTATTGCAGCATAGTATTCCAATTATCCATTTACTTGTGAAATGCCACACTTAACCTATGAGTCCGCTAAGATCAGGGATTCTGGAGGCCAGCACATAGAAGAATATTATTTTTGAGTTAATAATTAATCTCTTAATAACTATATACACAAAAGGGTTGGGCTCCTAAACATAATTTACAGCAAAATTCCAGATAATTCTGTTTTGACAAAGAATTCTCTCTCTTCCCTGAAATATCTGCAATGTGCTACAAGACTACAAGACCTTTACCAAAAGCAGATGTTGTGAAGTCGGATGAAGCCATCATTCAGACATGTGGAATGTCCAAAACTGTCATTTTTTGGCAACCATAAGTCTGCTCTGGTATCTCGATTCAGAGACATGGACTATTTTCTGCAGGATTGTATTATAAATAGTTCATTTAAATCTCAAAATTACAAAGACTGTTTAAACTTGTATTTGGGGTCTAACATGAATAATCACTAGTTCTATTTTTCTATTTTTAGTTCTTATCAGATTGGCAAATAGTGTATATTAGATCATATTAAGTTTTATTTAATATTATGGAAACTATTTTATAAGTTACATGTGAGTATCATATATTTTTGGATGGTAAAGTGTGTTAAGTTTGGGGATATTATTATTAGTGTTTTTGAGTAATATCTGAAGCCATACCTTAAATTCCAACTGGCGCCGAGGTAGACTAATTAAAAAGCATAAAGTGGTTTTACTAGTCACTGCATTTTGTTTAAACAGTTCTATCCATGACTACCATTTAGTTCTGATACTTTATGAGACTGAGGCTTTATGCTTATATTTGAGGAAATACCAGATTTGGGGAGAATATTCCCCATTTTGCCTGTATATACACCAAAATTACAAGAAAAGAGCAGACAAATAGAGTAATCATTCTAAAGATGCAGAAAATCCTTACAGAAAACAATTTAATTTCTAACTATTGGCATGGTAGGTAGCAAATCCATCCAATTAGAGGCAGTGGGAGTGCCCATCACTCGCTGAGATACCCCACAACCAAGGAAATGGACGGAGGTGTGAATGTGGACCCGCTTGGCAAATGACAAGACCCAGAAGCACACCTTCATGAAAAAAGAGTGATGTCAGAAAATTTTGTGAGGCCTTGGGGAGACTTGGAGGCATGTTAGATAAAATATTAGGGAATTAAAATAAGTTCTGGAGAGGGGCGCCTGGGTGACTTAGCTAGTTAAATCAGACTCTTGGTTTCAGCTCAGGTCATGATCTCCTGGTTTCTTGAGTTCAAGCCCCTTGCTGGGTTCTGAGCTGCCAGCAGGGAGCCTGCTTGGGATTCCCTCTCTCTCTCAATCTCTCTCTCTCTCTCTCTCTCTTTCTCTGCCACTCCCCCACTCACGTTGTCTCTGTCTTTCTCAAAATAAAAATTAATAAACAAAAAAATAAGTTCTTGGGACATGATTAATCGCTAAGTTGCTTCTTTTCATCTTTGCTGCAGGGTGTCACTTTCTTCTACCCTCCACCTTTTTTCTTTTTTTTTCTGCTTCTAATACCATATGCATTTTCATTACAGAAATCCTTGAATTCAGAGTCATAAGGTTATCTTCTCAACTATATACTAAACACCCCAAAATTGATATTATCTTTTAATAAAATAATAAGTGGTGTTTTTGATGAGCATGTGAGAAACTACTATATGTGATGTATTTCTCTTTCAGCTAAAACCCATTTGCATATTTTAAAACATAAATCTTGTAAGGGAAACACTTTCCTGAATCCATTCCTGCCTTTCCATATCTAGTTCAACTGTAGTTGTTCAATGGCATTGATTAGGAAAATACAGGATGATCTAAAGTCATGAATTTAGAAGGCAAGCGCGCAAAATATTTTTGAGCCCTAACATAAAGTGTTTCAGTTTATTGCATCCTGCCAGAGAATTTTGACCAAAACCCTAGAATCTGATGTCTTTATGAAAGGACTCAAATTCTAAGCAACACTAGTAAAACCCAATGTTTCTTACTATCGAAAGAGTGACTATATATAGGGAATTTTCCAAATATGTATCTGTTCTTCTACATTTGAACTCTTCATTTGTGTTCACTGTTATACAGAAGATGAATTCTAAACTCTTTGCATGATCCACAAAGTCCTCTATGTTATGACTTTAGACTGCTTTTTTAATATCTCCTTCTTCTTTCTTCCTATAAACAGGTCCTCCTTAGTAAAGAGAGTTGTAACCAATATGCATTTTCACTAAATATGAAAACGTAGATGCTAACATCCATATTCGGGCTTTCAGAAGAAGCCCAATCCTACCATAATGGATAGAATTAATTTCTAGTTTACCAAAATAAACCTGAAATTGTATCAAAATTAATTATAGCAGCTTTATCCAAAAATTAGTAGACAATTTTTTTTTTAATTTCACATTATCCTACAAGAACAATTATTTCTGAACACAGTGGCAGCTGCTGGATTATTCCTGTAGTTACTGGACTACACATGTGCAATGTTCAAAGGACATTTGTTTTCCTTTGAGATAGAGCAACACTAAAATGTTTGTTTTGACTTCCCTACCTTGGTACTTATGGTTGTGGCCTAGTCATTATTTTATCTTTCTCTCTAAGATGACCTACTGGGCTATAGATTTATCACTCATTCATATGCTAGACTGGAAAATATGATTCATGATGTTCGGGACTTTTATTGATGTGATCCCCAAAATGAAGCTTCACATACTAGGTGACAAAAAGCTTTTTAATATTTTTCAAGTATGTACCTAATATGATTGTCTCCATTCAACATCTTGTTTGTCTTGTTTTAATTTATAATATTTTTATGAGTTCCACCGATTCATACAGAAGTTGTAAGAAAAATTGTCCTGATGTATGGGCTCAGAAGTAGTTGGTTTTAAGGTAATAAAACAATGTTCATGTGCCTCCGCATTCATATTATGCACACTTCCTACAATATCTTTGTAACAGATTGATAGCAGCAACTTTACAGAGAAGTCAAGGAAGATATACTTACACTCTGGATCACATCAGTTCCGGTTACTTGAAAGGAACTGCTTTATATTCAAGTAACCATTAGTATTGAACAATATCAAGAGTGGGAAAACAATTTACAATGTATAATTTTAATCCTTTCTTTTGTTCAAGAATCCTCCTCAACGAAAAACAAAAATGCTCTTCCTTCTTTTAAAAACATTTATGTGAGAATAAAATGGGTGTGATCTAATCTTTCCTGAATGTCACAGAGTTCTTCTTCAGCTATAGGATAAAAAAAAAAAATATTGAAAGCAATCACCCATCTTTGTAGTCATGGTCATTAATTCTGTTTCATAAAAGGTGTTCTGTAATTATTTTGTTAAAAAAATCAACTGAAAGATCTACATATAACTTTGCATACTAGTGATCACTAAATCACTTATAGCCAATAACAATTACATGTATACACACACACACACACACACACATTATATTTACTTATTTATTTTGAGAGAAAGAGAACAAGCAGGGAAGGGGCAGAGAGAGAGAGAGAGGGAGAGAACCCCAGGAAGCCTCTGCACTGTCATTGTGGAGCCTGATGTAGGACTGAGTCCCACGGAACCATGAGATCATGACCTGAGCTGAAACCAAGAGTTGGACACTAATGAACTGAGCCACCCAGCTGCCCCCAAGATGTTTTTTTTTGTATAGATTTTCTATTATAGAATACTCATTCAATCTGTTTCACTCTCTTGTTAGCTCCAGGAGATCCAATAGGTGCTTATCTCTCAGCAAGTAAATAAAGCAGAAGGAGAGTTAAATTCATCATTTGCCATAACAAATGACACAGATGGGGTGGCTTAAACACAGAAATGTATTTCTCACAGCTCTGGAGGGTAGAAGTCTAAGATCAAGGTGCCTGCTGCTTCAGTCCCTGACGAGAACCCTTTCCTGGTTCCCACGTAGCTGTCCTCTCATTTGATTCTCACATGGCAGACTACAGGCCCTTTCTCTTCTTATGAGGACACGGATTCTGTCATGGAGGCTTCATTTTCTTGACCACATCTAAACCTAATTACTTCCAAAGGCCCTAGCTATAGCCTTATGAAATGTATTTTTTTAATAATAAGACTTGAAAGTCAAAATCACTCCTTGATCCAGAGGCTGCAGGATAAATATCGTGTTAGCAGGCATGAAAATAATAGTAATTTCATTGTGCATCTCCATGAGAGCTCTTGGGTGACCATGCGCATTGTCAATGAGCAATAATATGAAAGAAGCCTTTTTTTCTGAGCAGTAGGTCTCAACAGTGGGCCTAAAATATTCAGTAAAGCATGTTGTAAACAGATGTGAAATCATCCAAGCCGTGTTATTCCATTTATAGAGCATAGGCAGAATAGATTTAGCATCATTCTGAAAAGCCCTAGGATTGTCAGAATGGCCAATGAGCATTGGTTCAACTTAAAGTCACCAGCTGCTTTCACCCCTAACGAAAGAGTCTGCCTGTCCTTTGACTTTGAAGCCATACATTGATTTCTCTTCTCTAACTGTGAAAATCTAGATGGCATCTTTTTCCAATATAAGACTGTTTCATCTACACTGAAAATGTGTCATTTAGTGTAGCCACCTTCAGTAATGATCTTAGCTGCATCTTCTGGGTAACTTGCTGCAGCTTCTACATTGCACTTTCTGCTTCACCGTGTGGTGGCTTCCTTCCTTAAACCTCATGAATCAAACTCTGGTGGTTTCAAACTTTCCTTCTGCGGCTCCATCACCTGTCAGCCTCACAGAATTAGAGTTAGGGCCTTGCTCTGGATTAGGTTTTGGCTTAAGGGACTGTTGTGGCTCTTCTGACCACCTCTCCAAACCACTAAAACTTTCTCCAGATCAGCAGGAAGACTGTTTTGCTTCATTCTCATTCATGCGTTTACTAGAGCAGCACTTATAATTTCCTTCAAGAACTTTCCCTTTGCATTTGCAACATGGCTAACTGGTTGAAGAAGCCTGTGGCCTATCTCAGCTTTCAACATGACTTCTTCACTAAGATTAATCATTTCTGGCTTTTGATTTAAAGTGAAAGATGTGCGACTCTTCCTATCACTTGTATACTTAGAGGCCATTGTAGGGTTCTTAATTGGCCTATTCAATATTGTGTGTCTCAGAGAAGAGGGAGGTCTAGGAGAAGGAGAGAAATGGGGAAATGGGTGGTCAACAGAGCAGTCAGAACACACACAACGTTTATTGATGAAGTTCACCGTCTTATATGGGCATGGATCATGATGACCCAAAACAATTAACAATAGTAACATCAAAGATCACTGATCATCGTTCACCATAACAAATATAATAATAATAGGGGTGCCTGGGTGGCTCAGTCAGTTGAGCGTCCGACTTCAGCTCAGGTCATGATCTCGTGGTCTGTGAGTTCGAGCCCCGTGTCGGACTCTGTGCTGACAGCTCAGAGCCTGAAGCCTGTTTCAGATTCTGTGTCTCTCGCTCTCTCTGCCCCTCCCCCACTCATGCTCTGTCTCTCTCTCTCTCTCTCTCTCTCTCTCTGTCAAAAATAAATAAACATTAAAAAAATTTAAAAAAGTAATAATGAAAAAGTTGAAATGTTGTGAGAATTACCAAAATGTGAACAGAGACACAAAGTGAGCAAATGCTGTTGGAAAAGTGGTGCCCATAGATTTGCTCAACACGGGGTTGCCACAGACCCTCAATTTGTATAAAATACAATAAAACAAAGTACAATAAAGCAAACAAAAAATGTGTCTAATTCCTTAGCTCACAAGTTCTACCTTTCACCAAACCCTACGACACAAACACAATTCAGCCAAGTTTTTGCTACTTTCGAACAAAGATCATCTTTATTCCATTGTCCCATATTTTTCCCCAATTCTGTCTGAGACTTCATCAGAATGGCCTTTACCATTTTTATTTCTACCAATGTTCTGTATGTGATTATTATATTATGTATTACTCTTTTTACAGCTCTTCTCTTTTTTTTTTCCTCTGAGTCCTCACCAGAAATCCCTTTTAAATCCCCTTTACAGCAGTATCAGTGATTTCTGTCAAGCATGTTCTTCAAAACTCTTACAAGCTTCTACCCATTATCCAGTTCCAAACCTGCTTCCACATTTATAGTATTTGTTACAGCAGCAGCTCCCTTCTCAATACTAGTTTCTGCCTTAGCTCAGGCTGCTGTAACAAAATACTACAGGCTAGGTTGTTTAAACAACAGAAATGTATTTCTCACAGTTCTGGAGTCTAGAAAGTGCAAGATCAGGTTACTAGCCAATTATGTTCCTGGTGAAAGCCCCAGTTCCTGGTTTGCAGACTGCTGTCTTACCATTGTATCCTCAAATGATGGAGATAGAAAGTTCTAGTCTATTTCTCTTCCTGTAAGAATACTTATTACATCATGGGGCTCTACCTCATGATATCTCCTAAAAACCTAATTACCTCCCAAAGCCCAACTTCTTAATATCATCTCATTGGGGGTTAGGATTTCAGCGTATGAATTTTGGGAAGGACACAAAGAAACAGTCCAAAACACCATTAAGACCACCAAGCTGTAAAGCTAAAAAAAAAAGTCTTCTTTTCTATATATGTACAGATACTTGACATTTGCTATAAAGAGGTATTGTATTTTAAAATATCACTATTTTCTGCACAGTAGGGAAAATGTATCAGGAGTGATGTATATCAGTTCCAGGTCAAGCATTTAAGAAATAAGTGTATCTCCTCACCCCTAACCATGCTCTCCTTCTCATTTCCCTGGCTAGAGGCAGGTAATGATATGTCTCTAGGGAAACAGGGAAGCCAAAATATGGAAAATCTGGGCAGCTGAACCACCATATGGAGGCGAGCCATCTGCTAAGAACACCCTCTGTGAATCAGTACAGGAGTAAGAAATAAACTTTAATTGCAATTGGAGTGTTCCCACACATTTTGGATTATTTTGTAAAACACTCTTATGCTAACCACTTCTTTCTTTTTCTTTCTCACTAATTAATACATCCATTTTCTAAAGCTTTCGCATAGCCTTTACATATTCTGCATGCTTTATAACTGGATAAAATATGATTTCTCTTGGATATTACACATGCCACAGAGTTCTTGTGAAATTGTTAGGTGATAATGTTGATACAGTGTTGATTCATCCTCTCAAGATAGAAGAAATCTTCAGTTCTCAAATAGAATTTTTTCCTTAAAAATTCTTGGGGTCAATGGTATTACATGACCAAACATTTAAAGGTTATGTTTAATGTTATAAATTTTAGAACAATAAACACTTGTATAGAGACTAGAATTTTGATACAGTGTAGTACCCATCAATCTTTGCTTTAATTTAAAATTATTTGAATATATTTAACTCAAAGAGGATATTTTCTTCCAAAATGTATTGCATTGGGAGTAACTTCTGGTATTTATAGTATTCACCAATCTGTGTGTCTGTTTAACTACATTTGTAGTTAATTAACAGTCTTCATTGTTGGAACATTGATTTTTGCAATGATAAACACACATTTTTATTTCAACTGATATCATTTTGGTCAAAATATTTTTAAGAAATTGTACTCCTAATTGTATCTACAATGCTAATAAATTTTTGAATATGACTCTAGATATTAACATTACACCTAATAGCGTTGCCTAAATGGTATTACTGATGTATTTGGCCTGATTATTATGAGTTTAAAAATGCAATCCTACCATTGCCAATCACGTGCAACGTCAGGTATGACAGAATTGACACTGATGTAGATATTTGACACTCTCTTTGTCCAAAGCTTGAAGCCAACATTGTACAACAGATTTTTGCCAACTACTAAGGATGAAACTTAAAATTTTGGTATATTATTACCACTTCCATAATATTTTATAATACTTCATACCTTACCACTTTGGCAAATATCATTTCCTCTCCCTTCCTTTACCTCAACATTAGCTTGTCTGTCTGATAAACCTATCCTTCCAGATGCAATTAAAATCTCTCCTCTTTTCAAGAAATCTACCTTGAACATTATTTTCTCAACCTCTCAACCGCTATCATCCTATACATCACATATCAATTTTTCAGTTGCGTGTGTATTTTATAGTAGGTCAGTAAATGTCAAAAAATAGTGAGATAGTGTCTATCTATAGGTTTTGGATGTAATGAATATCAGGCAAAAACATTTGCAGGCTTCTGTTTATCCAGAGAAAATAAGCCCAGGTATTGTCACACTCCAATCACCAGTTTGCAATGAGATTCCTGACTAGGTACTAACTTGCAACAGTGAGGAAACTTCACTTGCGTTGAGCAGGTGTGGGACTGATGGGCTCATTGGTGGTCAGAGGCATTTCCTAGACTTCTGCAAAATAAGAAGTGTGAGGGAGAATATTCATCTATAAAAGAGAGCTGAAGAAGCTCTGCAGTAGGGGAAAGATCCCTGTGGCCTGAGTTGGGAGTGTTTTTATAGCACTGATTTACAAAGTCCCCGGCAGCAACACTGGCTGCTGTGAAGAGGTGGGGTGAGTGCTTGAACACAGACCGGGGACACTGCCTGAGAAGCTGCCTGTGGCTCCATTCTAACCCCATTTCTTCATACTGACTACGCCTTTGCTCCACACTGAGAGCACTGATCACCTGGCCTTTAACCCCTGGGGCCCGAAAAAGGGGCTGAACAGCAATAAAAATATCAAAATATTTAACCTTTCCAGAAATAGCTTACACTTCTCCAGTTGCTTTGCCTCCTCCTAGCATTTCGAAGAGGCCCTAGCTCTTCTCGGGCCTTGTGATCTATAGTGACACTCAACAGCCACCAGTTGCTGCCCGGAACCCATTCTGCTTGCAGCCCACCCTCCCACCGGAGAGGGGCTGGCTTGTGGAAATGGTCTGGACTATATAGAGCAGAGAATCCGCAGCACTAGTCTAATCAGCCAGGGCTGTCCCAGAGAATACAAAAGGACATCCGCGGAGCAATACCCATTTGAAGAAAAGCCAGAGAACAAAGGAAACAACGGAGACTAGCACAGAGGACAACAGGGGGGAAAAAAATAGAAAATCTACACATGCTCTGAGCAATATCTTAAGAGGAATATATTCAAGCCATAAAACAAGAGTCGGCAAATAAGAACAAGAAGCAATTAGAGATGAAAAAGGTCTTCTGGGGCCACGTGGGTGGCTCCGTTGGTTAAGCATCTGACGTCAGCTCAGGTCATGATCTCGCGGTTCGTGGGTTCGAACCCTGCGACGGGCTCCGTGCTGACAGCTCTGAGTCTGGAGCCCACGGATTCTGTGTCTCCCTCTCTCTCTGCCCCTCCCCTGCTCATGCTCTGTCTCTCATGCGCTCAAAAATAAAATAAACATTAAATAATTTTTTAAAAAGTCTTCTGATGGTCAAAAATACAGGAAAAAAGATAAATATGGTAAAAATGAAGTTGAAGAACTCTCTGAAAAATTATAAAACCCTAGTCACGGGATTTCCAAAAAAAAGTAATGAAAGCAAAAATAAGAGGAGGAAAATAATCAAGGAAACAATAAAATAAAATGCTACAGAGCCAAAGTAAGGCAAAATGTATTCAGAGTCAAAGAACCAAATGAACAAATAGAATGAATGTAGACAAATCTATACATAGAGTTCTATAAATGGAGGCTACATAGAGTGAAGTATTGAAGAAAAAAATTAAGACAATTTACTCACAAAGGGAGGGAAATGTTAATGGGATCAGATTATCTTGTCATTAAATGATACTAGAAAAAAAACATGGAAAATGGAAAATTATTTAAAAACAAAATAATTTTGAACTAAGGGTAATGATCTGCTTTGAAGATAAAATGAGTATTTTAGGTATGATAAATAAAAAAATTTGAAAAGTATCTTTGATATTTTGAAGAATATCTTTCAAAGGTATGTTTGTCATAGCCTTCTAATATGTGTGTATTTTCCTGTCTGTACTTCAGAAGTGTCATTTTTGTGAATCTGTTTCTGTACCTATTTGTGTTAACTATTTTCTCAACACCCTTTCTGTCTTATCTACTAGGCATTTTGGGGTGTAGAATGATTTGGGATCACTAAATAAATTGGGTTAGTGAACACCATATTCAGCTGTTTTTGATATGACAGTAAAAAGTAATATATATATATATATATATATATATACATATACATATATACATATACATATGTATATACATATATATTTGTTTTACTGATATACCACCAAGGACCAAGTATTTTATTGATTTTTCCTTAACTTTTATGACAATCCTGTCAAAGATTAGAGACATTTCCGATGTACAGATGGCAAAATCAAGATGCAGGCGGACCCCCCAGTGGCTTCTGCAAGGCTACAGGTTCCATGTGCGATGTTTCATTTTCCTTTTTTTCCCCCTTTTGTCTCAGGTTGCTGTTTTTGACTTTAAGGTTTATAGCTAGGATTTAAAATCTGAAGGATTTATTTGTGAAAAATTTAGTCTCATTGAGGATACATTTCATCCTCCACAATCTGGGCTGAATTAAACTAAAGGGTACACAACTTGCAACATGTGTTTTCTTGAGATCACACGAGCGACCTGGGAAAGAAATCCCAGCAGCCCAGCATGCACTGGGGAAATAAATGGTGGCACCACCCAGCCCCAATTCAGCATGTGTTACAAGTAAGTTATTAAGAGATGTGGCATTTTAAGGGATTTCAGTTGACGTTGCTGGTAGAGAACTTGCATGGCATAGATGCCAGAAAAAAAGAAAAAAAAAGCTATTTGGTTGTCATACTTTATGTTTTGTATTTGAGGTTGTATAAAATGTTAGCACAAGGCTACAATGCTGATCGTAAATTCAGTAAATTTACTTAGTCTCCAAATTAAAAACCACAGGCCAGCTAAAAAACAAAACAAAACAAAACAAAAAAAGGGATTTTTTTCATTACTATATTTGCATCAATTGGTGCAATGGATCCCTGTCAAAATAGCTGAAAATTTTCAACTCCATCTAGCAGCTCATACTCCTAGTGACTGAAGGAGCTACATAATTTGCAGAGACCAGTGCAAAATGAAAATGTTGTTTGTCTTTTTGAAAGTGGTGAAGAATTTCAAGACAATGACAGGAGAGCATTAAAACAAGTGTGGAAGGTTTAGAAGCAGGGGTTTCCCTGTGGCTGCACAGGTCCTGGGCCCAGGAATGACCTGCGTAGGTAAGCAGTCCAGGTGGTGCCAAAAAAGGTGAGACAGATCATGGAAACGGGGAATGCAGGCTGCCCGGAAGGACAGTAAGCATCCCTTTCTTTATGCCCCAAGCTTGTACGCTTTATCAAAAATCTTTTAAGGCTAAAATTGGTGAGTACTCTGCCACTCAAACTACTTTAAGTAATTCTGCATCTCCATAATCTTCCTTCTGATATTAGGAAATGTCAGTGACGTTTGAGGGACCTTTTAGTTGGGATACCTAGTCCTGCTCCATTCTTATCTTGCTGTCTCCCTCTCCTCACCCTGTGTGTCCGTGGTCATCTGTCCATTCATTGGTTTTTCTGTTGCATGCCTATAAAGAGAGCTCCCAATTATATAAATTTATTGCCCCATAAACTTAGATCCATGTGTTGTTGTTGTTATTATTATTATTATTATTATTATTATTATTATTATTATTTGTAGAGGTATAGAAACTGCTAATTCCAGAGACATCTATATCCTCCTAGTAGCAAAGCTGGATCCCAGTTCTTATTCTGATCTGTGCTGCCTCGTTCCCTTACTGTTTCAGGTGTAAAGATGTGGACACTGAGGCACAGTATGGGTAAGTCACTTAGCAAAATCACACAGTTGCCTGAAGGCAGGCGCCAGCCATCAGTCCACAGTCTCTGAAGACGATTAGTGGTGCATTCCTGCATCCCCAACCTTGCCTTGTTCTATTCTAGCCCTTGTTACTGCATGAATGTTGGGTAAGATTTAGAAGCAAAATTATATATAAAGGGCTGCTCCTAAATTTTTTTTTAACCTGACCCTGGAAAAATGCTTTTTCGATCCTCAAAATCATTCTCTGTGAAAGCAATTTAATGCAACGGATTCCAACGATATTATGATCCTTCCATGGATATTATGTCCCTCCATGGAACTGACATGGAAGACAGGTTTGCTCTGCAAACGGTTTTTAAGAGGTCCGTGAGATATTCTGGCTAATGTGCCGCATTATATGATGATTCAAAATCATAATTATAGCCACTAATTGTTGTGTAGCACTTCTTCATGTCAGACACTTTTCTAAATGTTTTACGTATGCTAACATATGTAATCCTCACAACGTACCTAAGAAAATAGATATTGCTAACAGATATTGCCCTTTTTACAGATGACTAAACTGAGGCACATAGAAATTAACTGATTTGCCCGTGTGCTGTGCTGATAACCCCAGTGTTGTACGACTTCCCTTACTACGGATTCACGAATCGTTTAAATATGACATAAGTCTTCGATCCTCGTATAAATGAAACGTTTCTACTCTTGGTTTGATTTAGAAGATCTCTGGGGTCCTTTCTGTCTCTAAAATGATACAGTGTTAAGAGAAGAAAACATCAGCTGTAAACCACATTCAAATAATTCCCATTAACTGTCAACAATGCAATTATGTGTTATTTTTACGTCACTCTTGCAGGTTTTTTTTTTTTACTTTAAAAACTTAAATGATTGCATACAAAATGAGGAAATTCTGTTCTCATTTAATCCTTACTGTGAAGATAGGCACAATGATTTCATTATTCTGAATCTATTGATTGCTCTTGAAATGTCCTGCTTCTGTAATTAGGACATGCCGTAATCAACCACATGCTAAATCTTTCCTTTAATAACTTTTTTGGCTTTATTGTTTGGTTGTCCCCTTTAAAGATAACACTACCTCACAAAATTTGAGGTTTTCAGGTAAAGCATAGTTTATTTACATATTCTGTATTAAAGAAGCCTGGCTCAAGGTAAAACGTGTTTGATAATGTTCCCTTTAAGGACAGCTTTTTATATTGTTCATTCAGTCCTCCAAAACACTTCTCTGTTGGATGACACTGTATAAACAGTGCTGATTTGTGTTATAATTAGTTATATGGTGCAGTATCTTAAAATAATTTCTCCAAAGAAAATTGCCTTTTCTTTTAGAGAAAAATTGGTTTAAATGTTTTTAATACTTAAAATCAGTTAGCTGAAAAAGTCAGTAATTAAAGGGCAAAATGCCACATGCATACATCAAAGATACTGCTACAAAGTATACAGAAATATGCTTCAGTTCCCTTGAAAGCATGCTGTATAAAATAATAACTTTGCAAAACATTTTAAAAATCCTAAGAATCTCTTTTAGTTTCTTTTAAGTTGTCTATAGTCCCTTATTATTTTTTCTAAAGATGATATAGACACACATACAAACACACTAATTCAATGAATTAAAATACACATTTTCTAAGTCAAGCATCTATGTTAGAGTTTAATATATTTGGTAGAAAAAGCTGAGAATTAACAACATTTTGCTCTGCAGACAACTTTTAAGAGGAATAAAATGCTAGCTGCAAAGTGGGAGAAAAGATTTGTAAATCACATATCTGACAAAGTACTTCAATCCAGAATGCATAAAGAAATTCAACAGTAAGAAAATGTAGGGCGGCGGGGGGGGGGGGGGTGGGTAGAGAAAGAAAAGAAAACACCTGAAAAGACTCTTTACCATGGAGGATATATAGTTGAAAACTAGGCACATGAAAATATGTTCCACATCATTGACCATTCTAGAAATACAAATTAAAGACACAACGAGATACCACAAGGTGTAGATTATATGGCTGTGCTGGTGTGGATGTGTGACTCTCATACCTCGCTGGTGGGAATGTAAAATAGTACACTTATTTGGCAGACTCTTAAAAAGCTACACATGTAGTTCAATAAGAAAAATGCTTGATGCTTTCTTGTAAAGCTAACATACAACCTAGCAATCACCCTCTTGAGTATTTACTCTAGAGAAATGAAAATTTATGTCTACACAAAACCTGCACATGAGTGTTTTTTGCAGTTTCATTTGTAATAGCCCAAAACTAGAAGCCAAATGTCCTTCATTGGGTGAAGCAAACTGCCATATATTCATACAATGGAACAGAACTTAGCAATAAAAGAAATAAACTCCTGAGACCCACGGCTTGGTTGTATCTCAAGACATTTTACCGAGTGAAACAAGCCACTTGCAGAAGGTTGCACACTACATGATTCCATTTATATAACAGTCTTGAAGTACAATTTTAGTGATAGAGAATAGATCATTGGTCAGCAAGGGTTTGGGTTGGGGAGAGTGCTCTTGTATAGGTTTATACAGGGATGGCATGACGGTGCTTCTTTGTGGTGACGGAAGAGGTTCATATCCTGATTAAGTAGTGGTTACACAAATCCACACACACGATAAAAATTGAGATTTATACACCAAAGTGAAGTTTCATTTGAAAATTGGTGACATCAAAACAATGACTGTGGCATAACCAATAGTATTGCACAAATGCCAGTCTCCTGGTTTGGGCAATGAGTGTGGTGATAGGAGATGTTATCATTGGAAGAAACTTGCTGAAGGGTACACAGAAACTCACTGTGCTATTTTTGCAACTTCTGCAAGTCAACAATTAGTTTAAAGTAAAAATCTTTAAGCACGTAAAATCAGAATATATATTTACTATTATCCCATGCATTATGCATTTCAAATTACAAATTATAACCTATTATCCACAGTGGCAGCTTTTAAAACAGGTCTGGCCAGTGTTGTCTCTAATGTTAATTTTTTTTCCACTGTGAAAAAATCTTTAAATAACTTCTTGTTTAATGTTTATTTATTTAGAGAGAGAGAGAGAGCAAACAGGGTGATGGGCAGAGAGAGAGGGAGAGAGATAATCCCAAACAGGCTCCTTTGTCAGCACAGAGCCTGATGTGGGGCTCAAACTCACAAACTGTGAGATCATAACCTCAGCTGAAACCAAGAGTCAGCTGAAACACTTAACTGATTCAGCTACCCCTCTTTAAATAACTCAAACAATACACAATCTTCAATGTTCAGAGGTATTTGAAATATATATATATCTTCATCTTAGGAATTTTAAGTTTGGAATTTCATGGGTATTTGAACTGAATTGAAAGAAAATTATATATGGAATGGGAAAACAATTGTTTTTAATTTTTACTTTATATTTGCCCTACTTTATGCTAATGAAACACATTTTTACCTAACTCTTGTCATATAGATTCATCATAAACAAAAAATAAGCATACATTATAATAATAGATTTAATTTATTAATTTAAATACTAAGCATTTTGCTTCACTTATGGTAGATGGAAAAATATCCCTCATATGTTTTTGCTACATGTTTTCTTTACTAGTTTTATGGGCTAGATTTCCCAAAATGTAGCAGAGAAAGAACTAGGTAGATAGAGAAGGGTTCATTTCTGCCTTAAGTTCTTCCATTTTCCTGAGATGGTTGATTTCTATACTAAAATGCATTGTGTTGAATAGCTCTTTTGTAAAAATCTATTATAATATATTTTTCCAGACAGAATAATTACCTAACAACAGGAACAGCATGTTATAGAAAACTCACTATTATCTTTTCTGAAAAGAAACAGAACTTTTCAGAAGAGAGAGGAAATAAATCAACAGAGCACATCAAGCAATATGCTTTAGGACAAAGGAACTTTAATGAAAGAGACACCATGATGGTTGGTTTTTGTTAAATGGACTTATGATTACTGTCAGGATAAAAGGCCAAATTATTATCAGAAATTTTAGGTAATTCTTTTGATTTATTATTTCCTTTTATATTGAAGACCATATCTGACTTTGATGAGATTTTTTTATGTGTGCTTCAAAAGACTGAGGATGGGAGTGGGGGGGGGGGGAAGCTACTTCAGAATAAGATGGCAGAAGATACTACCCAAGATTTTAAGACAATAGATTTAAGTAGTAAATTCATGATAATAATAACATTCCTGATGATTAAAGTATAAGCTATGACTCACAAGAGAAATCCTTGCTATGTCTTTGGAGAAAACACTATAGAACATTATTTCAGCAAATATTTATTGATTCCCAGGCATTTTCCTGGACACTTGGAACTGAAACATGGGTAAACCCAGTTCTTTTCCTTGAGAAAATTATATTTAAGTGGGCAGAAACACAATGCCCTTAACATACTGTACTAGAAAGAATTGTGTCCACCCAAAGATATAACCAAGTTTTAGTGTATGTGATTTTATTTGGAAATAAGGTCTTTGCAATTATAACTAATTTAATGATCTCAAGATGATATCTCACTGGATTTGGAGTAGATCCTGAATCCAAAAACCAATGTCTTTATAACAAGAGGAGAGGAAATAGACAGAAAAAGGCCACGTGAAGATGGAGGTGGGAAGCTCTACTTCACGTCTTTTCTAGGGACAAGTTGGTCAGTCCAAACATGTTCTCCTGGCAAAGGCAGAGGTACAAGAGTACAAACAGGAACATGCAAATCCTCTTAAGGGCGAAGAATGGAACTGACCCACTGACTTTCCTGTTTTATTCTGGCCACAACAAACCCAAGACATGGACAGGTATACCCCACTCCTTTAGTCAGAGTAAATTCAAAGTCCCATGGAAAAGTCTATGAATACAAGATTCGTTGAAACAGGCCAATAATGCAATTGACCATACTTGGCTTCAAAGCATTCCCACATTTTCTGTTGTATTTCAGGACATTTTTTCCTTCAGACTCTTAGCTATTCTTTTTCATCACTTAAATCTCTAATCAATGGATTGCCATTGGGCTCAGCTCTCAAACCCCTTTTCTTTTCTCTATACTCTAAGTTTTCTCATCCAGTTTCGTAGGCCACAAATAATGACATAATATATATTTCATAAGAGGGAGGATTTTGATTTTTTTTCACTGACATGGTTCACGTTTACATACGAGAGCTTGACACATATATGTGCTCATTCAGTAAAATATATTTCTGTGAATGAATGAATCTGTAAATCAGTATGATGATGACTCTGGAACTCCTGCCTTGACCTCTCCTTTGAACTTCCAAACATATATCCATCTGCCTCTTTGAGGGCTCTATTCAAATGTCTTTTAAGAATTTCAAATTAACCTTCCAAATCTTTCCTGCCTAAATCTTCTACAGATCAGTAAATGGCAAATTCATCTTTCCGTTTAGTCATACCGAAAACCTTGAGATCATCTTTGATTCTTCTGTCTTGCCCACACTGGGTATTTAAAGTGCATATGTATAGATCTGTAACCACTTTGGAAGTTGCTTTGGCAATTTTATAAAGTTAAATGTGTTTATAGCAGCTTTTTTCATATTAGGTCCAAATTGGAAATAACCCAAATATCTATTAACAAGAAACCAAATAAACAGTTTGGATATTCATACAATGGAATACTGCTCCGAAATAAAAGGAAAGAAACTATTGATACATGCAACATTAATGAACTTCAAAAACACTATCCTGAGTTTAAAAATCCAGGATAAAAAAGAATACATATGATTCCATTTATATGAATTTCCAGAAGAGGCATAACTAATTTATGAGGAAATAAATCAGAATAGCAGTTGCCGAGAGAGAACAGTGATGGACTATGAAGGGTAATAATGAATATTTCTGGAATGATGGAAATGTTTTTTATATGAATATAGTTGTGTACTTTATAGGTAAAGCAATTGCCAGAATTCACTGGATTCTAACCTTAAGACGTGTGCCTTTCACTCTATACATTTTATAATTCAGTAAAAAAATTAAAAAAATATACATAGCATATAAATATATGCTAGACAAATAAGAATCATAGATAATAATAACCACCAAACTTAATGAACATTCGTTTGAACATTAATAACATTTCAGAAGTTCTACACATGTTTTTAAATGTGCCATCTACCCTTTTCCCCCAGAATGAACATTACATTGAAATATGTTGAGGGCGGCCTGAGTGGCTCAGTCAGTTGAGCATCCTACTTTGGCTCGTGTTATGATCTCACGGTTCATGAGTTTGAGCTCCACATTGGGCTCGCTGCTGTCAGCCTGCCAGCGTAAATCCCGCTTCAGATCCTCTGTCTCCCCCTCTCTCTGACCCTCCCCCGCTTGTGCTTTCTCTCAAAACATAAGTAAAAACATAAAAAACAAGAAGAAATGTATCAGTATTTCCCTTGCTTTTTAAATATTGTAGCATACATATAAATCTATAATTCTTTAAATCTATTCCTAAGTAATATATTGCATAGATTTGCACATTGTAACTGTATAAAACCGTATCACACTGTATCACACTACATAAAACTACAGGTATGACTCTGCAATTTGCTTGTCTTTTGATGTTCAGTATTCAGTTTTAGTGGAATCAATCAGTTTTTTCCTTTGTACTTTATAGTTTCCTTTCGTCGTCCTTTGTTTAAAACGTTCAACCCTACCCTAACTATATGAAAATATGTTGAATAATTTTTATCCTCTTTATTCTTTTTATTTATTAAGATTTGTGTTTCCAATTTAAGGCCTTTGACCATGTGGAATTGATGTTTATGTCTCGTATATATAAGCATCTAATTTCATTCATTTACTTTTGGATAACCAATTATACTAGTACCAATTATTGAAGAAGTCACCTATTTTTCCTTTGAACCATAGTGCTCTGTCGTGTATCAGGCCTCCATATAAGTGTGGTTCTGTTTCTGGAGTTTTATTGTATTGTGCTGTTTTACTTTCCTATCCTTCTGCCACTCTCTTACTGTCTTAATTTCTAGAACTTTACAGTAAGCATTCATAACTAACTGGGAAAGCCCCACCCTCCCCTGCCCTGCCTTGTTCCTTCTCCTTTTTTTTTTCTTATCTTAACTGCCCTTTTTAACTATCTTTCTGTTTAGATTTTAGAATAGCTAATCACAATCTATTATCTTGAATTCCAAATAAGATCGCATTAACTATACAGATCCAATTGCAAGCATTCATATCTTTGCCATATTGAATCTTCCTGTTCATGGTACATGCTTAAGTTTGTTTATGTCTGGTTTAATACAGAAAATAATATTTTATCATTTTCTCAGTATGTTTGTTCAGTTTCTCCCAGACCTATCCATAGCTGCCTTATGTTTTTGTTGTAATAAAAATGACATCTTTTTACATTGTAATAAAAATGACATACTTTTATTGACTGGTACATAAATAAGTAATTGCTTTCTCTAAATTATTGTAAAATATACTCTCATTAATTCGAATAATATTTATAGCCACTTTGAGTTCTTGATGTAGTCAAACATACCATCTGGGAGTAACTGAAAGATGTGAGTTTTTTCCATTACATTTATTTCTTTTTCTTGTCTTACAGCACTAGCTACAGGATTTCAGTTTAGTGCTAACTAGAGGTAGTGATCATGAACATATTATTGATTTTAAAAAGAATTGTTCTAACATTTTACCATTAATTATGATGTTTACTAGCGATTTTTCTGGTTATCTTTTATCAAGTTAATACAGTATCCATCAATTCCTGGGTGTGTAAAGTAATTTATCAACATGGGTTGAAGATTTTCTCAAGTGCTTTTCTATTTCATGCTTTGGAAAGATCATACAGCTTTTTAACTTTAATTTGAAAATATCATTGATAGAATTTCTGATTTAAAATCAACTTTGCATTTTGCTCTTCTGGCATAAACCCAGATTGATTATAAATTCTTTTGAATTCTGGTACCAAACTTATTTCTGGTGTCAACCTTCTTTTTTATTACTTTTTTAGACAGAGAGAGAGAGAGAGAGAGAGAGAGAGAGAGAGAGAGAGAGAGAGAAATGCATCAGTAGGGAAGAGGGAGAGAGGGAAAGAGAGAGAATCTTAAGCAAGCCCCACACCCAGAGCAGAGCCTGATACAGGGCTTGATCCCATGACCCTGGGATCATGACCTGAGTTGAAATAAAGAGTCGGATGCCCCACTAACTGAGCCACCCAGGTGCCCCTGTGTCAACCTTCTTAGTGTGTGTTGGGTCATATTCTCTCCCTTTTTATTCTCTGAATGAGTTTGTGTAAGATTGAAATTATATGTTTGAATGTTGCAATTACCTTATAAATATTTGAGTCTGGAATTTTTATATTTAAAATATTGAAACCATGTATTTCCTTTATTTGATGGTTGTTGTAGACTCTGGGTCTGGAGCTCTCTCTTGTCCAGCAAGAAAGCGGACACATGATTAAAATGAAAGAAAGGCTACTGTCCTGGAGGAGACCAGAGCCCTGAGTAAAGGTCCTTGCTCTGTTTTTATTAGGATCAAAAGGCTTACAAGCATGAAGGATGTGCACAAAGAGACAATGAAACCGTGAACATTAACACACACGTGTGTGAGGGAAAGGGGGTTTTGAAGATATGCAGCGTTAGGGGTTTGGGCCAATACAAAACAAAATCGTGGCACCTGGCAGATGGTTGTTTATTGCAGGCCTCGGGTACCACATCTTTTATCTTAGCTAGCCTAGGGGATAAGACAGAGCTTGCTGCCTCAGGGTCAACAAGGCACCTTTCTTTTGCTAATTGGCTCCGCTCTGGGCAACTTCATGCTGCTGTGGCCTATAGCCCTGTTTACCTGTTTACCTATTTTGTTTCTTCCTGTGAAAGCAGCTTTCTGCTATTGTACTAAGTTGGGGGGCGTTTCCACCATGAATACCTAGTCTTGTTTACCTAATCCTGGAGGCTTTCTTCCTGAGGTTTCCTATTCCTATATGCCCTGTTAACGCATCAGTGCAAGCTTAGAGAATTCCTAAACTTATTCTCCACAGATGGTTGTAAGACCATTAAATTATTTTATTTATCTTTCAGTTACTATTTTTAATTGGCAATCCGTGGTTCTTTGCCCAAGATGATAGTTTGAATAGCAGACCTAGGCAAAGACATAGAGATGCTTAGGTTTATGCATCTATTTGATTAAGCTATGGTAGCCACTTACTCAATTAAACATCGATCTAGGTATCACTGTGGAGGCATTTTGTAGATGTGGTTAAATTCTCTTTGAGTAAAGGAGATAATTCATGATGTCAGTGGACCTCACCCAATCAGTTGAAAGGCCTTAGAACAAAATTTAGGTATCCCTAAGAAAGAAAAGATGATTGCATCATCAGCTCCTGCCCCAGATTTCCAGCCTTCCGGACTACTTAACTCTGGACTTGCCAGCCCCTTTAATCACATACGTCAAATGCTCGAACTCTCTTTGTGCCTACTGGTTTTGTTTCTCTGGAGAACCCTGACTGAGACTGTGTCTTACTTAAGATCTCATTTTCTAGGTTCTATCTTTTGTCTTCTCACTTCCCTTAGTCAGAAGGTGCTCTGGGTCATAACTCCAGACTGCATAAAGCAGCAGACTTTTTTCACCTTTTCCTCCAAACTTTGTGTTCCGGTCCAGTCACGTTTCTCTTGAGAAGCACTTTTCCTTCTCAGTATATTAGGGAAGCTGAAATCATGGTCTCCATGGCCCTTTATAGAATCCATCCAACTGGTACGTCTACTTCTGATCACAACATTGGGTTTCAAATCCTCAAAATGTTCGTCTTGATTTGGGGCTGGATACATCTTCTTTCCAGTTTGCAATAGAGTCTGTGCCTCAGACTGGGCTACACTATCTTCCTGATTTGCTTCTTTTACCCACAGTTACATGTCTATACATTTAGGGGAAGTTTATTATTTTTGCCCATTTTCTGAAATATAAATCTAAATGAGTAGGCTCTTCAGATTTTCTGTTATAAGTGTTTAAAATGAAATAACAGTTTGAGGTGAAAGCTTATAGCAATGTGCCATTTGAAGAATGAATTGTAGGAAATGGTTGAGCAGTAAGAACAGATAAACCGTGTACTGTATTCTTTCTGTGTTTTAACCTTCTACTTACTTCTAATGTCTTATATACAGAGCATAATAACACAGGCTGCCGATAATGGAAACCAAACATTTAACTGAGGATATAAAATGCTTTGAGAATCCCCAAGGTTAACACTGAATTTGTCTGTAAGCCCAGGTTCTACATTTGGAGAGAAGGAAAATTATAAATATATCCAGTAGCATGACAGTTAGCTTCTGTTGGACTTTTCATTATCAGTTTGTTTCAAAGCTTTCTTTTTAAATGCTACTGTGGGTAATGACAGAGGATGAAATAAATACACATTTGGGGCTGACACAAGGAATAAAACCCTCTTCAGGCAATTTAAAGGAAGAATGGAACATAGAGATTTATACCTAAGTTCGAAGCAGCCACAAACTGGTACACAAATGAGCACAAAGCCTGTAGTGTGAGGATGTCAGGTTTGCCTCTCTGAAAACAATTTTCAGAAATACTATCCATCCGTATATGAGGTTAAGCTTGTGGTCACTACATACAGAAGACTGAGATGTGAGACTGTTTACTCTATTTCACCAGTGAGTGTTTGGCACTGGAACTCAGTACGTGGCACTTCTTCCACTGAAACCCCAGAACAATGTTATCTCTAGTGTATATGGAAATACACAGTTCTGGAAGCATTCATATGAATAATGCAGAAAAGGACGGGCCGGAAGGTATCTAAGTGTCAAGGGCATCACCTTTAGAGGAGTAGCCGTAATTTATGACCTTAGGAAACTGGTCTGTATGTGTTTGCTGCTTTGATTTCTTAAAAAGATTAAGAATTCTGATATTTCTAATAAGCATTACATTTCTCAGGATTTGTTCAAACTGAAACTTTTCAAATATACTTGCTTTTCTCGAATTTTAATGTATGAGGCCTTTCAACTTACTCATTTCCAATCTGTTTATAATGCAAGAGCAGCAGTCTTTACAAAATAAAATGTACTGAAATGTGAGACTTATGAAAAGTACTTCCATATTATGTTCAATTAAAGAAAAAAATTTAAATACATATTACAACATAGTATCACTAACTACTTTTCAATACACAGCAAGATTATTCTGTAATTCAGTGCACACAGGATGACTTTCTTGACCAATGAAGAAATTATGCTACCTCTCAATTAAAATATTGGTCATAAGCTGTGGAATAAAAAAGGAAATTCAACAGCAAAAAGTTAAGTATATAACAATGAAACAACTATATTTATAAACCACCAGGGGTGATAAAACATGGAAACCAGTTGTTTCCTAACAGAGTTAATATACTCAAAGTGGGATTTGCAAAATTTACCACTCTTAAGGTTTGGTGTCCATGAGCTCCTTTCAATAATATACCCCTAACCTTGAATAATCTGTCTTACAAAAATTTATAGTATCATTGTATTGTTTTAATTACTTAAAATCATGTAGTAACAGAAGGGAAATATACAAATTTATTTTAAATATGTTGTATAAGAGCCTGGAAACTGCACAACTCTTACAAAAGCCTAAGGTTCCTCCTTTCAAGGTTACTCTAATCTACATTTCCATAGAAAATGAGAATCTATATCGTCATAATGCGTTTCTATGGTAACTATTTTATGCTGAAAACAAACTAATAAATCTCATAAGAAGATTGCCCTTCATGGGCTTTGGACAAATAACCGTGTCTTTTTATTTATCAATTCTGAAAGTTCTTCAATATCTATTATTCTGTTCTTTGCTCATTCAGAGCAGCTAGAGGGATTGAGAAGTTCTGAGGTTCCATTTACCAGGAAGCAACATATAGTTAACCGAGCAGGTTAAGTAAGTGATCTAACTAGGAAAAAGTAGTTGTGTTTCAGGGCATACCAGTGCTAAGAACCAAGGTTTCTGTGGCAGATAGAAATAAGGAACGGGATTAGGCATGGATGCTAGAAATTCCAAGAAAAGAGAAAGAATTCTCTTAGTCATTAATGATCCATAATTGCCATAACTATGTGTCATGTTATGATATTGATTAACAAGTACAAGTGAATAAATATATGCAAACAATACACAAGGCAGTTTAGGTTTCAACTATCAATTTCCCAAAAGCCTGGTGCCAAGATGCTAAAGAGTGGCAATCCAGAGGTCCCTGCCTTGAACATTGTCCTGCATTTCCTCTCTCAGTGCCTCAATCATCCAATGCAAGATGAGGACAACAATATTTCCCCTACTTCCTTGATGAGACTATTTTGAAAAAAACTAATAAAAGATTAAGGCAGATTCTTCCACTAACCAGTATCGTCCCTGGTAACCATTTCTGAAAGTGCCTACTACTGCTTTCAGGTGACCTGAGTAGGTTTCCCTTTCTCTCCAATCTGGAAACTTGATCCCTGGGCACACAATACTGCCTAGAATATGCAAAAGGGATCAAAGCAAAAAGACCTGTAATATTCCAAATTAATTGGTTCTGGTGATGAAGTTGTCTGCATTTTAAGAAACTGAAAGGCGATTGTGGCATATTTAGACATGCAACTAATGTCTCATGATACTGTGGTAGGCATTTCAGGGAGATAGCAATCCAGTCTTCTCTGTAAAAGAAATGTCCTTCACACCTTCAGAATCCCTTTTTCTCCTTTGTCTCATCATATGGCTTTCAAATTCTTTGATGCTGTTCTCATTCAGAGGCAGGCATTATGGCCTTTGGATCAGAAGGCATGCATGAGCCCTCTGAGGGTGGGTGATAAAAGGTGATGTGACACCAAAACATTCAAATGTGGAGTCCTGGGTTGCCATGGAGAATATCTGCCTATCCTGTAACCACCTTGTGAGGAAGCCAAGCCACACAGCGATGTGACCCATGGATGCTGCTGTCAGCTTCCTCAGCTGAGCACAGCCTCCACATCTTTTCAGCCCAGCTTCCAAACAGTGGAGCAAAAGGGCCTTTGCGTTATTATAGTGCCCAGTTATTGACTGACCCCCCAATCTTTGAGTCTGCCCAGCTGAAGTGCCCAGGCTTACAGAAGAGAGAAAACTATCCACTCTACCCCTCTGCCTCTCTGCCCTAACCTACAGATTCTGTGAGCATGATAAAAAGATTGCTTTTAGGTACTGTTGTAGGGTAATAGTTACCTAGCAAAAGTAACTGCTACATGGATATTGTTCCAGAGGTGAAATGGTGAAGATTTCCAGACTGAGCTGATACCTTAATAGGATGAGACTGTAGGAGTGTGTGTGTGTAGGGGGGTGGGGTATCTTGAATGTAAAAGGGATGCAAATAATTTGTGGTCAGAAGACTCAATGTAGTGATTTCAAAACATGGCCCCCAAAACTTTTGAGAATCATCCCATTGAGAGTGGAAATTTATGTGCCTTCCAATGAATCAAGGTAGGCTTTGACTAATAAAGTACACCGTTAAGTTCTGGGTAAATTGTTATGCAGCACTTTGACCTGGAAAATTCTTTTCCTTTAAAAAGTCCATACATGTTTATCAAGAAATAGTTTACATTTCATAAAATGCACATATTTTCAGAACACAGTTTGATGAGTTTTGACAATTATATACACCTGTATAACCACCCCAAGGAACGAAGTGGTCCTTTCCAATTTTTATTTTTCTCTTAACCCCTCTCCATTCAAGCAATTACTGCTCTGAGTTCTGTTAGCATAGATTAATTTATTTTCCAGAGATACTCTTGAATTCCAATTGCACATTTGATGGAAACCCTTGCAACTAAGTGTAGCAGGTGACTAGTTCCTGCCAATGAAATTAGTATACATGTACCTCTCTTCCAATTGGCTAGCTGAATGCCAACTACTCCAGGGCACAAGATGGAGGGAGGTCAGGATTACAAATCCCTACATAGGTGTAGCTCACTGTATTTCACATTGGGCCATTGCCTGAATGAGAAAGGAACTTTCATTATGTGCATTTATCATATTTTATCCATTATGGAATATCATACACCCTTTTCTCAACCAATGCACCATACGTAATTGGCTCTTAGAATCTAGCATCTTATTATTTAAAGAAACAATAAACATCAGTAACCCTCCCTCATAAACTACTGAGAAAACAAATATCATCTTGTCAATCATGGAGTCTCCACAATACTCAAAGTCCATTGATGAAGGAGATCTCCCATTGTCAGGATTCTGACATCATTATCTGCCTGCCTGTGTGGTCATCTTTTCTATGCTCTTTTGGTTGTCTAGCCCCAATTTGTGTTAATATATTCTTTATTCAGACATCTCAGTATATTAAACTGAGTTTTACTCAAGTCTTGGCAGACCTGACTTGTTGATATTTATATGTTTGCCTCTGTTGCTCTAATTTGTTGATCTAAAAGTTTTAACTTTAAAACGTGATCTTATTTTCCTCTTTGTGTTTTTTTTAGGAATTTTCCACCATTGCCATTCAAAAGATAATATTGGAGAAAATGATTAAAAACACCAACATTTTTTTTCCTTTAACATAATTGATGGCTAATCAATTACATACATCAGAATATAATTTATGGCTAATACTAAGAACAGCAGAGAAGATCTTTCTTACGATCTTTAACATCTACTATTTAGGGGCACCTGAGTGACTCAGCAGGTTAAACATCTGACTCTTTATTTCAGCTCAGGTCATAATCTCATGGTCATGAGATTGAGCCCTATGTTGGGTTCTGTGCCAAGTAGAGTGGAGCCTGCTTGGGATGCTCTCTTTCCCTCTCTGTCTGCTCCTGCCCCACTTAGGTGCCTGCACTCTGTCCTTCTCTCAAAGATAAAATAAATAAGCTTAAAAATTTACTTTTAATCACTAGTCGGTCATCATTTCCTGTTTATTTTCCTGTGGCTCAATCTGTCTCAATACTAATGTGTTTGCATTAGCTTGTGACATATATCCATATTTTTCGTACAAGTAGGGCATGGTAAATTTTTTGTATTGTTTTAACTTTTAATTTGTTAATGCAGAAAGAGTTCAAAACTCTATACTAAATTAGTTCTTAAGTCAAATAATATTCCCGCAAAAAATTGGAAGCTTGATTTTTAACTTTAAAAGAAAAGGTTAATAAGTAAAACAGACAATACTTAGTCTCCATGCCAATATATAAGAATTTAGGAACAATTACTTCATTTAAATGTATTTCTCCATATAATTTCAAAATATTGTTTGATAACTTCATGCTTTTCCTTTTATCCACAGATATATTTTGCTTGATATAAATTAATGGGATTTATGAATGAGGTCTGAATTGGGGTGCCTGGGTGGCTCAGTCCGTTAAGTGACTGACTCTTGATTTTGTCTCAGGTCATGATCCCAGAGTCCTGGGATCAAGCCCCACCTCAGGCTCTTCAGGCTCTATGCTGTCAGTGGAGAGTCTGCTTGGGATTGTCTATCTCCCTCTCTCTCTGCCCTTCCCTCACTCATGCACATACTCTCCCGTTCTCTCTCTCAAAATAAATAATATAAACTTTACCAAAAAATTAGCCTCGGGATTGATTTACAAGAAGATAATCCTTAATAACAAAAGGAATCTTTAGATTTTTAGGACCACCAAGAAATATATTATGAGGGGCGCCTGGGTGGAGCAGTCGGTTAAGCGTCCGACTTCAGCCAGGTCACGATCTCGCGGTCCGTGAGTTCGAGCCCCGCGTCAGGCTCTGGGCTGATGGCTCAGAGCCTGGAGCCTGCTTCCGATTCTGTGTCTCCTTCTCTCTCTGCCCCTCCCCCATTCATGCTCTGTCTCTCTCTGTCTCAAAAATAAATAAATGTTAAAAAAAAAAGAAATATATTATGATTTTTTAGACTTTGATATCATGAATTATTAACATCACAGACAGCATGCTATCCAAAAAGGATGTGTTTTCCCCTTTCTCCTGCGTAGAGTTGTTGCTGTACATCTTTAACTGGATGATCCAATAGCTCCACAAAAACAACATGTCTAAAATTAAACTGGAAATGTTAAAATTCAAGGGGCCCCTGGGTAACACAGTCTGTTAAGAGTCGGCTCTTGGTTTCAGCTCAGGTCATGATGTCATAGTTTCTGGGTTTGAGCCCCATATCAGAGCCAACCTGGAATTCTCTCTCTCCCACTCTCTGTCCCTACCCTGCTGATTCATTCTCTCTCTCTCTCTCTCTCTCTCTCTCTCTCTCTCCAAAACAAATTAAAAAATTTCAACATAACACATATTGTAGTTGTGAAATCTCTAGGGTTGATTGCATGAATTGTTATGAGGATTAAATAAAATAATACATATAAAACACTGAAAATATTTATGATGATGATTTCTCCCATTTTTCCTCATTGACAATTTATTTTGAAAATGCTAAACCTACAAAAATGATGGAAGAGGTGTACAATGAACCCTATATAATTATCATCTGGAATCATTACTTGTTAATATTTTGTCATATCTGCGTTATCACACACACATACTCACACCTTTTTTGCTGAAACATTTAAAAAATACAGACACCATGACATTTCATTTCTAAACATTTGGTAAGTATCTTCTAAGAAAAGCACATCGACGCATTCTCCAGTATAAACACACAATTTCTCATATTCAGAAGATATAACATGAATGGAGAACTATTTTCTAATACATAGTTATAACCAAATCTACCAGTTGTCCTAATAATTTACATTATAGTTTTTAAGAACCAATCCAGATGGCACGCAAAGATCACCTCTTGTACTTAGTTTTCCAGACTTCCCAGCTTCTTTTATCTAGAACAGTACTCCATCAATTTGGCATTCATGATACCATCACAAATAGTTTCGGTTATTTCAAAGAATGCAATATCCATCAATTTGATTATTTTCTCCTGGTTAGACTCAAACTACCCTTTCTTTGGCATGGCTGCAAAGACTATACATATTTTCTGCATATTAGTCATTGCTTGCATTACAGGACACTAGGTTTCCTTCTAGGTAGAGTTTGGATATCTTTTGCCAGGTGCAGGTGGCGTCTCACTATCCCAGGCCATGGCTCTGTAGTTTTCTGGTCTCTGTAATGAAGAAATAGCATGGAGGTTTTAGCCCTCCTCTTGAGTTTGGCTCTTCAAGACCTCTGCCCACAACAGGTATACCACACAGGACTTCCACTCTGGTTGGCCCTGCAGTCCTACCCTGTCCCTCCAACTACTAGAGTCATTTGAAAATGACTGTGAATCTTTTGGGCCCCACAGCTAAAGCAATGGGGTAAATGCAGAAGAAAGTGGGGGTAATTCAGGTTCCATTCCTCATGTCCTCAGAACTCTGATCCCTATCCCCAGACTTGGTAAGGGAGCTCTTTCAGGTCTGGCTACATTTTGCAGGAGGCAAATGTCTTGGGGCTAGATCCTAATCAATTTCATTTCTGGGGGGTCCTTACCCTATTCTTGACATTAAACCAGTAATTCTTCATTATTTTATTAAATATTTTATGCTACTAAGATGTGTCTTCTTTTTCATTTCGCCTTTGAAAATATATTTGGAGGGACATTTGATCAAATCACTTAGGCCACCAGTATTAAAAGAAGAAATATTACCGACTTTTAGTCCTTTATTTTCAACTTTACATATATTTTTTCAGTTTATTATTTATAAGCTACCTACTGCTGATTTTTTTGCCTTTAGTGCCTCTTTTATTCTCAATTCTCTTCTATTTGAATTTTTATGGTTTTAATCGCTAATGTATAATAACATATAACTAAGCATTTTAGCCTCTATAGTGAATGATAAACTATATATATATACACATATATATAAATATATATGTATATATACACACATATTTATATATATATGTGTATATATATATACACACATATGGTTATATATATGTATATAATATATATGTATAAATATATATGTATACACACACACACACACACACATATATATTCTCTCCAAGTATAACAACTTTATGACATAATACAATTAATTTCCTCTAGTTTCCAGTCACCAAAATTAATTGTCATATTCGATTTTAGTTTGAGAAACCAATTCAGTGGGTCACAACCATTAAAAAAGAAACAATAAAAAATCTTAGCATGCATCACACATTGAAAATGAATTAAAATTTATTCATTTATATATACTTACACATACGTACTCATATCTGCTATATAAACACTGAATATAGAAAAAATATACAAAATATGTATGCACATGTATATTATGGATACAGTTTTTTATAAGTTGGAAAGTCAATAGTTCCATGTTTTCTTCTGTGCTTTATTATATTAAAGAGCATAACTTTTTATGTCTCTTGTTTTTGAAGAAAACAGGACTGTATGCTCAATTATTCTCTTTACATTTCTTTCATATATATAATTATGTCTTATTTATAAATTTTTCTTTTTCTGGGTATACTCTTCAAGGGTTTTTCTAAAATATGATTTTTATGCGATGAACCTTCTGATGTTGTTATGATTTAAAATTTTTTATTGTGCATTTTATAATTGAATGGCAGATTTAAATTCTATTTCTGATATAATTTTCCTTCAACACTTAGAATATATTATGCCATTGTCTTTTCATCTTCTTGTCTTCAGTGCTACTACTAATCAGTTTAATTTCAGTGTGATTTTGTACTTTAGCTGATTGTCAATTTTTGTTTCTCTGAAGACTGTGAAATTTTTTTCCCTTCATTTTCAGGGAGAAAAAATTGTCAGACTGACAATTCTTCTCCACAACAGTTTGCAAGTTATATCTCTCTCTGTAGGAGTTCCACACAGCTTTTAACATCAATTTTTCTGACTTATGTATTTTCCTCTAATTTATTTTTTCTCTCATGAGGTAGTTTTTATGGAAAGGAGTGAACAGTCTATGCTTGCTCACTGTGTTGTCAGCCTGACCAACATCACACATTTTTTTCATGACCTGAGCTGAAGTTGGACACTCAACCTACTGAGCCACCCAGGTGCCCCGACACATGTTTAAAATCAGTATAAGCACCTAGAAAGAGCATACATACTTGTACTTTCAACTTTCTCAATATTTAATGAATGCTCAACTCATTGAGGTTTTTATCTATTTTTTTTTAATCTATTACCATTAAATTCCTAACTTCATCACTGACTTCCATGTTTCTAAACCTAGCATGGTTCAACTGTTTTTTAGATTTTTTTTTAATGTTTATTTATTTTTGGGAGAGAGAGAGACAGAGTGTTAGCTGGAGAGGGGCAGAGAGAGAGGGAGACACAGAATTAGAAGCAGGCTCCAGGCTCTGAGCTGTCTGCACAGAGCCCTATGTGGGGTTCTAACCCATGAACTGGGAGATCATGACCTGAGCCGAAGTCAGACGCTCAATCAACTGAGCTACCCAGGTGCCCTGCATGGTTCAACTTTTAGACCTCAACTGATAGCTCATATTAGCTTATGTGCACTCACAACTGTTTAATTGTCGAATTTCACTCCCAGTTTGAATTCTGAAACCCCATTTAATTTGGGGCCGTATTTTACATCCCTTAAACCTCTGCTTCTTGGATGGAGGGAAAGATGGTGGCACAGGGGGACTCTGGGCTCACCTCGTCCAGCTTATCGCTTAGATTCCACCCACATCTGCCTAAATAACCCAGAAAACTGCCAGAAGACTAGTAGAACGGACTCTCCGGAGCCAAGCATAGACAAGAGGCCCACGGAAGAGGGTAGGAAGGGCAGAGAGGTGGTGCTCAATACATGGACTGGTGGGACTGGCAGGAGGGAGCTGGGGCGGTGGAGGGGCAGCCCACCGGGCAAGGCAGAACCTCCGAGTCTGGCTTACAAAAGCAGAGGGGCCAGACTGCATGAGTTCTGACAGCCAGCGGGACTTAACATCTGGAATATTAAAAGTCAACAGCTCTACTCTCTAAGAGTGGGGTGGGCGAGAGGATAGCCAGTGGGACTTAATACCTGGAATGTTACAAGGCAACAGCTCTGCTGGGGGAGGAGAGAGGGAGGGAGAGAGGACACTGGGAGGGAGAGGTGTTGAGCCCCGGAAGACAGAGCTCAATTCGGCAGGGAACAAAGGTGCTAGCCAGCGCCATCTCCCTCTTCCCTTCCCCAGCTGAAACCCCAAAGGGAACCCGTTCACCGAACTTGCACCACGCAAACACCCAATGCTGTGCTTCTGTGGATCCATCCCTTTGACAGGTCTGCCTGCATCCCTCCTGGTGCTGCAGGGTCCCTCCCATAGGGGACCACCTATGGCAAAGCGAGCTAAGCCTGCTTTTCCTGCCCCTGTGCACCTTGCAGATCCACCCCAGCTAATCCCAGATTAGCTAATCTAACCTGGCTAATTAGCTAATCTGGCTAACCCTGACAGATCCATCAAAGCAGCACCACAAGCCTGGCAGTGTGCAAGTAGCCCAGACAGGGGCCACACCACTCCACAGTGTGTCCTGCCCTGGGAGAGGGGAAGATAAGGTACACACCAGTCTGACTCTGGCCCCATCGGTGGGCTGGGGACAGACAACAGGTCTGACTGAGGCCACGCCCATGAACAAAAGTTACTCCAGACAGCACAGGGAAAGTGCCCTGCAGTTTGGAGCCACCACAGGGACTACCCAAAATGACAAAACGGAAGAAATATCCTCAAAAGAAACTCCAGGAAGTAGCGACAGCTAATGATTGATCAAAAATGATTTAAGCAATATAGTGGACAAGAATTTAGAATAATAGTCCTAAATTTAATCACTGGGCTTGAAAAAAGCATAGAGGACAGCAGAGAATCTATTGCTACAAAGATCAAGGGACAAAGAAAAGTCATGAGGAGCCAAAAAATGTTATAAATGAGGTGCAAAATAAAATGGAGGCGTCCATAGCACGGATTGAAGAGGCAGAGGAGAGAATAGGTGAATTAGAAGATAAAATTATGGAAAAAGAGGAAGCTGAGAAAAAGATAAAAAAAAAAATCCAGGAGTATGAGGGGAGAATTAGAGAACTAGGTGATGCAATCAAATGGAACAATATCCATATCATAGGCATTCCAGAAGAGGAAGAGAGAGAGAAAGGGACTGAAGGTGTATTTGAACAAATCCTAGTTGAAAACTTCCCTGATCTGGGGAAGGAAACAGGCATTGAAATCCAAGAGGCACAGAGAACTCCCTTCAGACGTATCTTGAATCGATCTTCTGCACAGCATATCATAGTGAAACTGGCAAAATACAAGGATAAAGAGAAAATTCTGAAAGCAGACAGGGATAAACAGCTCTAACATACAAGGGAGACCCATAAGACTAGTGACAGACCTATCTGCAGAAATTTGGCAGGCCAGAAATGAATGGCAGGAAATCTTCAATGTGATGAACAGAAAAAATATGCAGCCGAGAATCCTTTATCCAGCAAGTAATTCAGAATAGGAGAGATAAAGGTCTTCCCAAACAAACAAAAAACGAAGGAATTCATCACCACTAAACCAGCCCTACAGAGATCCTAAGGGGGGTTCTGAGAGTGAAATGTTGCAAGGACCATAAAGTACCAGAGACATCACTACAAACATGAAACCTACAGACATCACAATGACTCTAAACCTATATTTTTCAATAATAACACTGAATGTAAATGGGCTACATGCTCCAACCAAAAGATATAGGGTATCAGAATAGATACAAAAACAAGACCCATCTATTTGCTGTCTACAAGAGACTCATTTTAGACCTGAGGACACCTTCAGATTGAAAGTGAGGGGATGGAGAACTATCTATCATGCTACTGAAAGTCAAAAGAAAGCTGGAGTAGCCATACTTATATCAGACAAATTAGACTTTAAATTAAAGGTTGTAACAAGAGATGAAGAATGGCATTATATAATAATTACAGGGTCTATCCATCAGGAAGGGCTAACAATTATAAATATCTATGTGATGAATACAGGAGCCCCCAAATATATAAAGTAATTCTTCACAAACATAAGCAACCTTATTGATAAGAATATGGTAATTGCAGGAGACTCTAATACTCCACTTACAACAATGGATAGATTATCTAGACACGGGATCAGTAAAGAAACAAGGGGCCTGAATGATACATTGGATCAGATGGACTTGACAGATATATTTAGAACTCTGCATCCCAAAGAAATAGAGTATACTTTCTTCTTGAGTGCACATGGAACATTCTCCAATATAGATCACATACTGGGTCACAAAACAGCCCTTCATAAGTATACAAGTATTGAGATCATACCATGCGCACTTGCAGACCACAATGCTATGAAACTTGAAATCAAACACAGGAAAAAGTCTGGAAAACGTCCAAAAGCATGGAGGTTAAAGAGCACCCTACTGAAGAATGAGTGGGTCAACCAGGCAATTAGAGAAGAAATTAAAAAATATATGGAAACAAATGAAAATTGAAATACAACAATCCAAACACCTTGGGATGCAGCAAAGACAGTCCTGAGAGGAAAATATATTGCTATCCAGGCCTATCTCAAGAAACAAGAAAAATCCCAAATACAAAATCTAACTGCACACCTAAAGGAAATAGAAGCAGAACAGCAAAGATAGCCTAAACCCAGCAGAAGAAGATAAATAATAAAGACCAGCACATAAATAAACAATATAGAATCTAAAAAAACTGTACAACAGATCAACAAAACCAAGAGTTGGTTTTTTGAAAAAATAAACAAAATTGATAAACCTCTAGCCAGGCATCTCAGAAAGAAAAGGGAGATGACCCAAATAGATAAAATCAAGAATGAAAATGGAATTATTACAACCAATCCCTCAGAAATACAAACAATTATCAGGGAATACTATAAAACATTATATGCCAACAAACTGGACAACCTGGAAGAAATGGACAAATTCCTAAGCACCCACACGCTTCCAAAACTCAAACAGGAAGAAATAGAAAACTTGAACAGACCCATAACCAGAGAAGAAATTGAATCAGTTATCAAAAATCTCCCAACAAATAAGAGTCCAGGACCAGATAGCTTCCCTGCGGAATTCTATCAGACATTAAAGGAGAGATAATACTTACCCTTCTCAAGCTGTTCCAAAAAGTAGAAAGGGAAGGAAAACTTCCAGACTCATTCTATAAAGCCAGCATTACTTTGATTCCTAAACCAGACAGAGCCTCAGCAAAAAAAGAGAACTACAGGCCAATATCCCTGATGAATATGGATGCAAAAATTCTCAACAAGATACTAACAAATCGAATTCAACAGCATATAAAAGAATTATTCACCATGTTCAAGTGGGATTCATTCCTGGGCTGCAGGGCTGGCTCAACATTGGCAAATCAATCAATGTGATACATCACATTAATAAAAGAAAAGAAAAGAACCATATTATCCTGTCAATCGATGCAGAAAAAGCATTTGACAAAATTCAGCATCGTTTCTTAATAAAAATTCTTGAGAAAGTTGGGATAGAAGGAACATGCTTAAACATCATAAAAGCCATTTATAAAAAGCCCACAGCTAATATCGTCCTCAATGGGGAAAAACTGAGAGCTTTCCCCCTGAGATCAGGAACACGACAGAGATGTCCACTCTCACCGCTGTTGTTTAACATAGTCTTGGAAGTTCTAGCATCAGCAATCAGACAACAAAAGGAAATCAAAGGCATCAAAATTGGCAAAGATGAAGTCAAGCTTTCACTTTTTGCAGATGGCATATTTTTCATGGAAAACCAGATAGACTCCACCAAAAGTCTGCTAAAACAGATACATGAATTCAGCAAAGTTTCAGGATACAAAATCAAGGTACAGAAATCAGTTGCATTCTTATACACTAATAATGAAGCAACAGAAAGACAAAGAAACTGATCCCATTCACAATTGCACCAAGAAGCATAAAATACCTAGGGATAAACCTAACCAAAGATGTAAAAGATCTGTATGCTGAAAACTATAGAAAGCTTATGAAGGAAATTGAAGAAGATATAAAGAAATGGAAAAACATTCCGTGCTCATGGATTGGAAGAATAAATATTGTCAAAATGTCAATACTACCCAAAGCTATCTACACATTCAATGCAATCCCAATCAAAATTGCACCAGCATTCTTCTCGAAACTAGAACAAGCAATCCTAAAATTCATATGGAACCACAAAAGGCCCCGAATAGCCAAAGTAATTTTGAAGAAGACCAAAGCAGGAGGCATCACAATCCCAGACTTTAGCCTCTACTACAAAGCTGTCATCATCAAGACAGCATGGTATTGGCACAAAAACAGACACACAGACCAATGGAATAGAATAGGAACCCCAGAACTAGACCCACAAACGTATGGCCAACTCATCTTTGGCAAAGCAGGAAAGAATATCCAATGGAAAAAAGACAGTCTCTTTAACAAACGGTGCTGGGAGAAGTGGACAGCAACATGCAGAAGAATGAAACTAGACCACTTTCTTACACCATTCACAAAAATAAACTCAAAATGGATAAAGGACCTGAATGTGAGACAGGGAACCATCAAAACCCTAGAGGAGAAAGCAGGAAAAGACCTCTCTGACCTCAGCCGCAGCAATTTCTTACTTGACAAATCTCCAAAGGCAAGGGAATTAAAAGCAAAAATGAACTATTGGGACCTCATCAAGATAAAAAGCTTCTGCACTGCAAAGGAAACAACCAACAAAACTAAAAGGCAACCAACGGAATGGGAAAAGATATTTGCAAATGATATATCAGACAAAGGGCTAGTATCCAAAATCTATAAAGAACACACGAAACTCCACACCCGAAAAACAAATAACCCAGTGAAGAAATGGGCAGAAAACATGAATAGACACTTCTCTAAAGAAGACATCCAGGTGGCCAACAGGCACATGAAAAGATGCTCAATGTCACTCCTCATCAGGGAAATACAAATCAAAACCATACTCAGATATCACCTCACGCCAGTCAGAGTGGCTAAAATGAACAAATCAGAAACTATAGATGCTGGAGAGGATGTGGAGAAACGGGAACCCTCTTGCACTGTTGGTGGGAATGCAAATTGTTGCAGCCACTCTGGTAAACAGTGTGGAGGTTCCTTCAAAAAATTTAAAATAGATCTACCCTATGACCCAGCAATAGCACTGCTAGGAATTTACCTAAGGGATACAAGAGTGCTGATGCATGGGGGCAATTGTACCCCAATGTTTATAGCAGCACTCTCAACAATAGCCAAATCATGGAAAGAGCCTAAATGTCCATCAACTGATGAATGGATAAAGAAATTGTGGTTTATATACACAATGGAGTAGTACATGGCAATGAGAAAGAATGAAATATGGCCTTTTGTAGCAACATGGATGGAACTGGAGAGTGTGATGCTAAGTGGAATAAGTCATACAGAGAAAGACAGATACCATATGCTTTCACTCTTATGTGGATCCTGAGAAACTTAACAGAAGACCATGGGGGAGGAGAAGGAAAAAAAAAAAGAGAGAGGGAGGGAGCCAAACCATAAGAGACTCTTAAAAACTGAGAACGAACTGAGGGTTGATGGGGGGTGTGAAGGAGAGGAGGGTGGATGATGGGTATTGAAGAGGGCACCTGTTCGATGAGCTTTGGGTGTTGTATGGAAACCAATTTGACAATACATTTCATAATAATAATAATAATAAAACCCTCCATTTCTCTCCTCTCTAAGGACTGTTCTTCTATAACCTTTTAGCTTGTTACTAGGGCTACACATGGTATATGCATAAAAAGTATGTAATGAATATTAAATCTTTATTTTTTATTAAATAAATTGTTTTAATGTTTATTTTTAAGGGAGAGAGAGAGAGTCAGAGTTCAGGCTGGGGAGGGGCAGAGAAAGAGAGGGAGACTTAGAATCTGAAGCAGGTTCCAGGCTCTGAACTGTCAGCACAGAGTCTGACGTGGGGCTCGAACCCATGAGCTGTGAGATCATGACCTGAGCCAAAGCCCGACGCTTAACCGACTGAGCCACCCAGGCGCCCCTAAATCTATCTTTACTTGGAGGAGAGATTCTCCTACTTCCAGATCATGTCCATTTACTTATTACGTTTTCTTACTGGTAAATCGCATAGACATTACTACTTTATCCCGTGTTTTCATCAAAAATGATAACTTAATCAATTCAATGTCCTAAGATTTAAAATGCAGAGTCTTCCTGGTTTCCCATTGTATTTTATTCTCTTTCCTAATTTTTCCAATCCAACATTACTCTTTGATGATTTTGTCTTCTTCTTTTGTTTTGTTTTGTTTTGTTTTGTTTTGTTTTAGTTTATTTATTTTGAAAGAGAGAAAGAATCTCAAGCAAGCTGCACACTGCCAGTGCAGAACCAGGCATAGGGCTCAATCCCAAGAACCATGAGATCATGACCTGAGCCAAAACCTACAGTTGCACACTCGGCTGACTGAGCCACCCAGGCACCCCGATGATTCTGTCTTCTTAACACCTCTGAATCTGTATCTCTTTATCCATTCTCAAAATCTATTTCCCACTTCTGGTGTGCATTACCTTTGCTTGAACCATTATAGTATTCTCTCTCCTGGGATGATTTTCTGGGATTTCAACCCTGTCTAATGTATTTTCAACTATGACAATACAATCTTGACAACTCTACTTAAGACATGGCTAATAGTTCATGGCACAAATTAAAATTACTTGCCATAAAAACTGACTTCTATCTGCACAGTCCACCCCATCACCCCTTTTGTTTATACTCTCGCATTACCGACACTCGTACTTCCCATGCCTTGCCATGGAGCTACAGTGCTTCCATGTTTTTCACAGAACATTCTCCAACACTCTTTGGAATATTCTCACTTTGTTCTGCCTTGCCTACTTGTCCTTCTTCAAATTTCACCTCACATAGTATATTTCATGTTAAATCTTCCTTGAATCCCAGAGAACCATAGATGCCCCTGCATTGGTACTCCTCTGCATTTTGTATTTGTAATAAGGCATATTGGAATTGTCTTCCCCTCTGTTTACTTATTAATGTGTCAGGTCTTTTAAGAGAAGGATAATAATAGAAACTACTGCATGTGCTTTTGAAATTAAATTCCTGAAAACCATACCTATGAGCAGCCATGCAAAATTGATGAATGTGAAAGTATAGCTGTAAATTTGATGAAGTCACACTTTGATTCCATGTCAGGTTTTTGGTTTGTGTTTTGTTTTGCTTTGCTTTGTTTTTTAGTATTTACTGAAGTTTTATATCATCCGTAAATACTTGCATTTCCTGGAGCAGACTATTGCTAGAAGGGCTTATAAGAATGAAACAGTTTTATTTCATAACCCCAGAAAAATCTTTCGGTTCAGAGATTTCATCAAATATCATGTGGGAAAGCTGTACACCACTGACTAGTCCATTCAGTTATATCCTCCACCACCACCCCCCCCAAAAAAGTATTTCCTTCCTTTTTTGTTGTTAATTTTTGTAGTGTTTATTTATTTTTGCATGTGTGTGAGAGAGAGACAGAGCACGAGTAGAGGAGGAGCAGAGAGAGAGGGAGACACAGATTCTGAAGCAGGCTCCAGGCTCTGAGAGCAGAATCTGATGCAGGGCTCGAACTTATGAACTGTGAGATCATGACTTGAGCCTAAGTCGGCCACTTAACCAACTGAGCCACCCAGTCACCCCTGTGCTTTATAGATAAAACCCCATGTCAAACACCCAGTCCATCATCTACTTATTCCTAAGGTTGGGATAACTACCTGATTATTTGAAAGGACCCTTAAAACATTTTTTTTAATTAAAATCAGATTGAAACATCAAAATTTGTTCCAGCACTACTCATATTTAATTTCTCCATTTTTTATGGCTATTTTTCTATATTTTTAATGAATGATAAGTAGATTGCAAGTCCTTCCCTTATTCGATCGTATGTAAATTTTATAAGACCCTGCTAGTGAGGTAAACTAGGTGTAGTTTGCCCTTATAGGACTCGAAAAGACAGAAGTTTATGATAAACAACAAAATAGGTGAAGCTTGCCAGAAATCCAGTAAAGACAAGAAGATGTTTTTTACTAAATTTCTACACTTTTATCTACAACTAAGTGAATCTATATCCCCTCCCCACCTTTAGAACAGTAGATTTGGAGATACTTTAAAACCTTTTGTTTTATTCTTTTGGTTGTTTGTACATCTCAGATTTGTGGTGATTCAGGAAAGCCAGTGTTTGTCTCAGTTTTTTTATTTGTTAGTTTGTTTATGTGTTTTTCTAATTTATCTTAGTGACAAGCTAGTTTTATTTATTTATTTATTTATTTATTTATTTATCTATCTATCTATCTATCTTGTAATTTACAGAAGTTCCTGATTGTTGGCAATTTATTTTTCTTTTTAACTGTCTTGGCAATGAATCTCCAGCATAACTATTTCTGGGCATCAGAGGGTTAGAAGAGGGAAGTATTAAGGATTCCCAAAATAATATGTTTCAAATTCATTTCATTCTGTTTTATTTATTTATTTTTTCCTGAACACTGACTTGGAAAAGCAATAAATATTGTTGGTCTGGAATTAATACTATTCACTTCTCTGTTAAATTTCCTAAAATAAACTTTCAGCAGATTTTTATTGAAGAGGTATAAAATACACTTGCAGCTTAGAGTTTTCTTAGAATTACCTCCCAGGAAGAAGGAAAATTGCAAACCAGAATCTGTAGAATTTTATAGTGCATTAGCATCCAGTTCTTATTGTTATTATCCAATGTAAACACTGGAATAAATTCCCATAGTTCTGATATAACAAAGATGTATGATATTTATTAATACACTAACATACTAAACATTGATTACTGAAAAAAATTATATATATATATATATATATATATGCATACATATATATGTTATGGCCTTGGATGTATAGCTAAAGTCAGCAAAATTTTAATGACTTACAAGGGCTTGAATATGATGCCTGAAGAGCATGAGCTATAGTTTTTCCATTTTCTCTAAAGTCCCTAGACTCAATAAGGTGATGGTTTAAAAAATCAATAATCACCTTGGAGAACAACAAGGGAATCCTTGAGGATAAGAAAATTTTAGAAAATCCTGAAAGGCAGAAGGCAAGCAGGGCCAGAACTGAATAAGGAAACCTCTGCTCAAATGTACATAAGAAAATATTGCCGCAAAATAGTACCAAGAAGAGATTCATCGCTCTTGACAGATGGATCCCAGCTACAAAGTAATTGATGTGTAATTTATAGGTTGATAAATTGGGGCTTCATAGAAGGTGAATTTACACCCTTGGAACACCTCTTAGCATACACTGATGTCGTCCTGTTCCACAAGGCAATGGTGGTTGTGTGTACTTTGCACTGTGAGCCGTGGATCAGGGTAAACAGGGCAGTGTACTTAATGGGTAATGATTGCAAATATGAAATGGGAGCATTCATACCCAAAAGATGGGCAGGTGAAATAACCTGCCAGCTATCACATTCTTCCTACCGACCTCTTTATAAAGACAAAGTACCGAAAGACGAACAGCCCTACATGTATACCTTTTCCTCACAAATATCCTGTGGGCAAGAAGATTTACGATTTGGTAAGACAGGGGACTTCAGCTATAAAGATGAGTGTACAACCCATAAATTGCCAAATATTTAAGGAAAATTCACACCATGAAGACTAAAGAAAATAAATATAAGAACAATTATGTGAGGAAACGGAGTAAAAAGTGAAAATATAGCACACCTTAACATTTCATTAATTTAATAGTCTAGGAAGATGCAAAAGGGCATTGGGTTCATACAAAGGAATCAACTAGTGATCAGAAATTTGAATTATGAGAATTGAAAAGCAGAGAAAAAGAATTCAGAAAGATATGTTAGAAAACTTCACAAATAGGGAGACACAAAATACAGCATAACAGAATAGGTAAAATAAAAATTATGGAAGAAAATGAAGGATTGATCTAGAAATTCCAAATGTATCTACCATGTTCCAGGAGAAAATAAAGAAAAGGTTAAAGAGAGAACATGCCCAACAAAATAATGGAAGAAATTTTCTCCAACTGATGAAAGACATGAATTACCCAAAAGAGACTTTCTAGTGCCAAGAATAATAAAACAAACACACACAGACACACCTATTAAACCCATTGTAATAAAACGTAAAACTACCAAAGAGAGAAAGAAAATCCTAAAAATTTCCAGAAAGAGAAGGGCAGGGGAAAAAACAAATCTACAACTGAATGAGATTCAGCTCTTACACAGACTGTTTCCCCCTAAAATCCACAAACTGAAGTCCTAATCTCAATGTGTTGATATTTGAGGGGAGGCTTTTGGGAAGTGATTACATTTAGAGAATCATCAGGGTGGGGTCCCATGATGGGATCAATGTCACAAAGAAGATATCATGTAAATGTCTGACAATTAGGGTTTTTTGTTTTGTTTTGTTTTGTTTTGTTTTGTTTTAATTTTGTTTTTTTTAGTTATTATGTAAGTGTCTGGCATTGAGCTTTCAAGTGTAGGCATCCATTTCAAAGAAAGCCATCTCTCTCAAATAAACATATTACCCATTACACAACTACATACAGAGCCCCACTGCCCCCCACACCCATGAAGCTGTCATTTTAGAAAGCCTGCCTGACCTACGTCACTGATGTTTTGAGTGGCCCTGCTTTCTCCTTCCTGTGCTTTAATTCCCACCATGGTTTTAAATTCACCAATAGAGTAAACCCCAAATAACCTAGGCACTGCACTCTCAACCCCAATAAAGGCACAACATTCTGGGTCCACACTACCTCTCTCTTTCCCCGGTGGTTGTTGCTTAGCAATTGTGTCTTGCAATCATAATAAGAATCACAAGGGCTGGTTCAGCTACAACATGGGCTCCAGCTGGGGAAACATTAATGGGGACTCAATACAACTAAAACAGGCCCGGGTGAGTGCCTCCTGGGAGTTTCTAGCCAAAAGCATCACTACCTACAGGCTCAGACCAACCCAACACAGAAGAGGAGAGGCTATGTTACCATGCAACTATCACAGCTGCTAACTCAGGAGATGAACAGGTGAACCCTGGTGAGAGGCCATGGCCAACTGCTCTGACCTGGGGGAACGCCAGGGGGACTAGACAAATTGAGAGCACAGCTTCTGGCTGAGTTTTCGCACAGCAAACTGGGAGAAACTTGTCATAAGAGAAGCTAATAACTCAAGAAACAAGGATTTGGAAAAGCAAAAGGGAGAAATTTATTTCAAATGTTGGCAGCTGGAGGAGATGGCAGGCTGAAGCCTTAACGAGCAACCTCTCTGCCCGCAAGATGGGCACTTAGAGTTTTGTAGGTAGAGGTTCAGGGGTACATGCAAGGAAGCAGGCAGGAAGCATGTGACCATGGGTGGGGTGGTTATATGTTGAGCCCTTGTTCATGGGCAGGGAAGGAAATGCATGGGGTGTGGTTGTCTAGGCCTCTAGTTGCTATTAGGGCTTTTCTGGTCTGGCAGTTAGAATGTTCCAGACATTGTTAATGCCTCAAGGAAGTGTGATAAATAACTGTTGGGGTCTGTAGTTGAGCAAGAGGACTCGCTGACAACCGGAGAGCTCTTTCTCTTTCTCACCACCATGTGAGGAAACATTAAGAAGGTGATTATCTACAAGCCAGGAAGAGATCTCTCACCAGAACCCGACCATTCAGGCACCCTGATCTCAGACAACTCACCTCCAGAACTGTGAGAAATAAATTTCTGTTGTTTATGCCATCCTGCTTATAGTATTTTGTTAAGGCAGTCCGAGCTAAGACAAACTCTCATCCACAATATTCTCAGCATGAAATCAATAGGGCAACAAAGATAAGTTTTTGAACAAAAGTAACTTTAAACCCATCTATAGCAACCACAGACTTGGTGATATGAAGAGTTTTCAGACATTCAGGGATTCTGAATTGTAACCTACGCAGATTCTACCAAAAGATGTTACTGGAGGTACACAGTGGTTATGGTTTCACAACATCATGAATGCAATTAATGCCACTGAATCCCAGCGTTAAAATGGCACGTTTTATGTTTTATATATATATATATATATATATATATATATATATACACACACACATATATATACATATATATGTATATATATACACACATATATATACATATATATGTATATATATACATATTTTTATATTATATATACATATATATATACATTTTTTTACCACAATAAGAAAAATATGTTTAGATGATTACTTCTAATAAGACATAATATGAACTCGGGAGGAAGGAAAGAAATAAAAGAAACAATGGTGGACAGTCAATAGGATAATTAAATACACCGGTCTCAGAATATGTGGAGTGATACGGCAAACGTTAAAGATTGAAGGAGATTTAATTACCAAAAACCATTCCAGTAAATAAATAACAAACCTCCTACCTGTTAAATCATAGTGAACACACTTTTTATTTTTTTATTTTTTTTTTAATTTTTTTTTTCAACGTTTATTTATTTTTGGGACAGAGAGAGACAGAGCATGAACAGGGGAGGGGCAGAGAGAGAGGGAGACACAGAATCGGAAACAGGCTCCAGGCTCTGAGCCATCAGCCCAGAGCCCGACGCGGGGCTCGAACTCATGGACCGCGAGATCGTGACCTGGCTGAAGTCGGACGCTTAACCGACTGCGCCACCCAGGCGCCCCTGAACACACTTTTTAAAAGCAGATGAAAGATACAAAATGATCAGGTATTAAACCTCTTCAAAGTTGATTTTATACTGGCCCTGCTCAATGGCCATTATGCAATAACACCTAAAGATCAATAATCATAAGCAGCTAAATCTTTGTGTGTGTGTGTGTGTGTGTGTGTGTACACACCAAGTTCTAAGTAATTTTTGGTTTAAAGAAGAAATTCATTGTAAATTACAACTAAAAAAAAGAGAAAGAAAATGTTCCATGCAGACAAATACAATTTATAGAAAATTTATGGTCCCCTGCTATAAATTGACAAAATCATCTCAAAATAGAAAACCTGAATGGACAAAAACTATAGGATGCATTAAAACAGTAATAAAAATTCTACCTCTTAAAAGTAAACAGACACAGATGTTTCAAGAATAAGTGATACCAAGCTCTCAAGGAACAAATAACTCCTACCATATAAAAACTGTTTAGAACAGAGAAAAAAAGGTGGGAAGCTCTCCAAGTCATTTTGCGAGGCATGTATAAAGGCAACTTTACTGGTGTCTTGGGACTTCAACAGAGACCATGAAGCTGGAGAACAATAGTTGCCAGACTATCACTGCAGAACATGCTGAGATACTGTGAAAACTCATGGAAGTTTTAGTGCATCTCCCAACTTGAAGCCTTAAAAATGGAGGGGAGTAGACTGATCAGATGTGTTCCTTAGGAAGTCTTACTAATTATTTTATCTGGAGAGAGGTGATAGTCCATTGTGGATCCCCAACCCTTTCCTGGCAATAAAGAGCTTCAGATAACCTTTGAGAAGCCTGATATGGGTAGACTGCATCCTGCAGCACTCAAGGCACTAGAACTTGCTTCTAGAAATTAGTGGGAAGACGACTCTTGAGTTTCTCTGTGAGTTGAATCACCCAAGACTAAGAGCCAAGCCTTGCCCAGGCTGAAATTAATCCCTTTCAAGCAGGCCAGCAGGAGACTGAGGAAATTGCAAGTGGAAGAGGCTGGGTAGGAAGAATTGATGGAAAACAGGAGCTTCAGGTCCTAAGAAGCCAGCCAGAAGAAGGTATCTCCTGCAGCAGATGACAGATGGCATCTGTGTGGCATCCTGAGTACTGTGAATCTCCAAGAGTCAACAAAAGCACAGCACAAGAGAAAAAGCCAGAACTCACACATCTATTGCATAGGTAGTCCCGATACCAGACGATAATGAGCAAATGAGTCACATTCGACTTTGTTCATTTCTAGTCCTTGCTGCTTCTTAAGTCTGACTCTTGAGAAACCAAAAAGAGAGGGCAAGTGAGGAAGTGGAGGGAGATACAGCAAGAAGAAGAGCAAAAGAAACTTGCCACCTTCGCTTCTCCCCTGCCTTGGCATCCAATAATGGAGGGTAGCTTTGATCGGAGGCCAGACTAAGCAAACAATAAGACTGTGTGCTACTACATAACAATAACTCAGAAAGTTAGGGGCTTTGCACAACCATTACCCCTGAACCTTTTTTACAATCCTGCTCCCTTTCAGATAGCTCCTTCAATATAACACTACAAACCCTGGTAACTGCACAAAATTAGGATAGCACACTAAAAGGAAACAGTAAGAATATCTTCTAAATAAAATAACAGTAAATCAAATAGTAAAAGAGTAGCTCATAGTAGCAAAGCAGGATGTGTCCCCGGTAACAAAAAGATGTTTCAATAACAAACAGTGCATATATGTATATGTATACTTTATATACACCTATGTTTCCTACATCCATACATTCTTCATATATATATATATATATATATATATATATATATATGAATACAATTTTATTTTATTTTAGAGAAAGAGAAAGAGAGGGAGAGAGAGAATGCAGGTGGGGGAGAAGGGCAGTGGAAGGGAGCGAAAACCCCAACCAATCTCCATGTTTGACACAGGAGCCTGATGCAGGGCTCAGTCCCATGACCCCAGGATCGTGACCTGAGCCAAAATTAAGAGTCAGATGTTCAACCAACTGAGCCACCCAGGCACCCAGAGAATATAATTTTTAAATTAGTAAACCAAAGGGGAAAATATAATCCTAGTGCATGCCCAAAAAGTCTTAGCTAAAGTTAGTCCTGATAAAACTAAATCCAAAAAAAATCTTAGAAATTATGAAGCAAGGGGACATCCTTAATAGAAAACATCTTGTGCATGAGTACCTGAAATCATTTTATCAATATAAGAAATAAGACATAATGAATTTACCACAGTAACCATTCAGAATAGTACTGGAGTTCTCAGCCAATTGAATCAGATAAGAAATGGATATGGAGTAGAGACTAAAAGAGACAATACCTTTATGTTTATTTCACTTGGTTTGATTGTCTACCTAAGAAATCCAAGTGAATCAACAACAAGGAATCAGCAGGGGGCTAGATAGAACTTATATCATAGAAATCAAAACTATTTCATAAATAAACCTACCAATCACAAAAAGTTAACAGAAGAAAAAAAATCCCCTTTACCAGGTAGCAAGGCTATAGAGTACTAGGTGTTAATACAAACACAATTTAAAAAAGGCACAACTTTTTACAATTTAACTGATGGAAATTTTTAAAAACTCAATAAGTAGTCATGAGGGGGAAGATGCATAACAGTAATTACTTTGCTTTCATTAATCAGTTCCCAAATATTATTCATAGAACTTGACAAAATAATTCAAAAATGCTTATGATGTTGTCACTGTTTTTACGAGCCAAACGATTATGAGAATATGAGAGAGTCAAAGGAAGAGAGAGCAAGAGAGATCACTTTATCACATCCCAGAATATTTGTTATATAAATTCAGTCAGTGCGGTATTTTACAAAAACGGACAAGGAGATTAATTGACCAGAACACGTAGTACAGAATTAGACCTATATGGGGCACCTGGGTGGCTCAGTCGGTTAAGTATCTGACTTGGTTTCCGATCAGGTCACCATTTCATATGGTTTGTTGAGTTCAAGCACCACACTGGACTCTGCACTGACAGCACAGAGCCTTGTTGGGATTATCTTTCTCTCCTCTCTCTCTGCCCCTCCCACCCTCTCTTCTCTCTCTCAGAAATAAACAAACAAAAAGGAAAAAAAAAAAAGAAATAGACTACATGTATAGGAATTTGGCAGTGTGTAAAGGGTGTCTTAAACTGGTGAGGAAACATATTCCGGGATTACTCATTAAATATTGCCAGGAAAGTGGGGCGCCTGGGTGGCTCAGTCTGTCAAGCGTCAAACTTTGGCTCAGGTCATGATCTCTCGGTTTGTGAGTTTGAGTCCCACATCAGGCTCTGTGCTGACAGGTCAGAGCCTGGAGCCTGCTTCAGATTCTGTGTCTCCCTCTCTCTCTCTGTCTCTCAATAATAAATAAATATTAAAAATTTTTTTTTAAATATTGCCAGGAAAGTTTGATATTCATATGAAAACAAAATTATATACTTGCCCCTTTACTCAAATTCCAGAGAGAATAAAAATATAAACAAAAATAACAAAACTATAAATATATTAAAAGAAAATATGAGAATATATGTTTATGACTTTGGGGGAAAAGGTCTTTATATATAACATACATAAAACAAACATCATAAAGGAGTCATAAATTCATCACACTGAAAATTTACAACTTCCATAAGTCAGAAGACAAATTAGTTGGAGTCAAGGTAAGCAGTGTACTAGAAAATACATTAATAACATAAATGACTCTAAAACTTATTCTCTGTAATACAAAAAGGGACCCTCCCAAATCAAGAAAATACAAGCAAGCCAATAGAAAAATGATTAATTTTTATGAAAAGACAATTTACCAAGGATGTAAATATGGCTGAGATACTAAGAAAAACAGACTACTGTTAGTCATATCTAGATAACTGTAAATCAAATACAAAATACAAAATTTCAAATTGGAAATTTTAGATAGGCCTCCATTTTTACCTTCTATCAAACTTACTCAGCATTTGGGGTGATTTTGCAGAATCTTTTAAAATAAATACTGACGCTAAAAATGCTCTTGACCTAAAAGCAGCCATTCAACTTTTGAACAGCTACTTTCACATGTATACATATGACACAAAACATACATACGAACATAATCTTCATCATAGTTTATAATAGGAAAAGTTGAAAAAAATGTCTAAATACCTATGATTGTGAAATAGTTTAACTGTAGTTCATTCAGATGACCATATCAGTATTCATTACATTGTAAGGAAAAGATTTCAGGCATATAGTGAAACACTACTTATTTATTCATTTAAAAAATTATTAATTTTGAGAGATTGTGTGCAAGCAGGGGAGGGGCAGAGAGAAAGGGAGGGAGAGAATCCCAAGCAGGTTCCACACTGTCAGTGTGGAGCCCCATGTGGGGCTTGAACTCACAAACTGTGAGAGCATGACCTGAGCTGAAACCAAGAGCCCTACGCTTAACCAACGTAGCCACCCAGGTGCGCCCAAAGCTATTTAAATAAGTTATACAATGATATTCTTTTATAAACGTACATACATATATATGAAAATGTGTAGACAAAATGCCTGAAAGGGAATATACCAAACTGATGATCAGTGTTTCCTTTAGGAGAGCACTGGAACTATGGTGGTGTGTATAGGGGGAGTAGTCAGTGACGTTTAGCCTACTGTGTTTTCATTTGGTATAACAGTCAATCTGTCACATGGTAGTCATAGTGGATCAAAGGAGAAAGACTATTTGATCATCTTGAGTAATCCACATAATTTATTTTTCTTATCCCATCCCTCTGGTCTGTCATTATAACGTCTACTACATGTGCATTGCATTTGTAGATCAATTGATATCCCCATGCAGAAGAAAAAAAATATTTATGCTTTTCCATTCTTGATTATGTGCCCATGCAAGGATACTCTTCACATTTTTCAGAAAAGTGGTCATATGAGTCAGCTAACCCCTTACATTTTTTTCAATGATGCTGATATACTCTTATCATCTATCCAACACTCTTTGATTTATCTATAACATTTTGAACAATTTAAAATTTTACCAAAAAAAAATAGAACTTGTTTATGACTGAAGAAAAGAAAGTTTAAACTGTAGTGAGAAAATTTAGACTCCCCGCCCCTCCACTCCCACCCCCACTCCCATGCTGACCCCTCTAAAGGTCAAGGCATTCCACCCCTCTTGTTTCTCACCAGCTCCCCCTGTGTCTTAGCAGAGAAATAGCAATCACTTCTCCGTGTTGGGAGGCAACCCCAGCAGGCAAATTATGTAGGGTATGTACTTCTGCACTCCAGAAAAAAAAAGGATTCTAGTAACACTTAAGTCTGTGAGATAGCAATAAAGATGTGGCATCTAATTGCTGCATGGGCAGAGTTGAAATTTTGCTCTTTAAAGCCTAACTATGAGTAATGCCCAGAAGGTAGAGAATTCAGCACTTGCTATTTCCAAGGGTGTCTATTTTGGTGTCCAGTAGTTTGGGGCTGGTGATGATTGTAGGATTTAGGATGGGATTGAAGTATGCCACAAAAATTAGATGGTTTACAATAAAGTCCAATGTGGATTTATCCCACCATGCACGGGATTTCAGGCATTATCTTATAAATTAGACTTAATGCTACAATCATGAGAACTGCATATTAATGTTCATCTAATGTGAAATGTGTACATAAAAAGATATACTTGACCTATTCAGTGAAAGAGGAGATCTATGAGATTATTCTGTGAAATGGCATAGTATGTGAAGAACTCCAAGTTTGGTTTTGGGGGCATGGGGAGTGAAGAGAGAAGATTGATCTAGGCGGAGCCAGAGCAGGGGAAGTCTTGTCTGCCAGGACACAAGTCTTGAGTTTTGTATTGAGATGATCAGTCTTCAGACAGGAAGAGTGATAAGTACACAAAGACTTTCCTAGTGGTACCCAACACTGTTCTATGGGAATCCATTTTGAGATCCTCAAATTCTAGGTCCTTAATTTCCACATAGTCTATTTGTAAAGCTGGCTAAGAGATTTAGATCATGATCCCATTAGTCCTTCCTTCACTTCAGCAAAGTAAGGCATATCCCTAATCTTAGTTGTGAAACAAAGAGATTAAATCTGTTAGTTTTCTAGAAACTGCTTTAATGATGCATGGATATGATTTAAACTTATTGGTCTTCCTATTTTTCCTTGTACATTCTGAAATCTAAAGGTCTTGGGAAGGTCTGGGGTGCCTGGGTGACTGAGTCGATTAAGCATCTGACTCTTAATTTCCAATCAGGTTATGATGTCACAGTCCTGGGATGCTGGGGTTCTCACTAGGCATGGACCCTACTTACGAATCTCTCTCTCTCTCTCTCTCTCTCTCTCTCTCTCTCTCTCTCTCTCAATCCCCCCCCCTCTCTTTGTCCCCATCTGGTCCTTCCCCTCTCTCTGTCTCTCTAAAACAAAACAAACTAACAAAAACAAACAAACATAAAAAGTCTCTGCGTTAAGGGTAACTGAACTTGATTCTCTTAAACCTAACTGAATTTTTGTCTAAGATGACCAATTTTCTCAAGATATACTAAATAAAATCCAAGGATAAAAATGCGTACGTGATTCTTTAAGATTGAGTGTGTATTATTCAATAGATGTTTAAAACCCATTTTATAAAAGTATGAAAAGTATTTATACCAATTACAGTAAATATTCATTTCATCTTACAAAATATTCAATATAACCAAAAATAAACTTCTGTAATTACGATGAAATACTTGTAATTCGAAACCATTCTTTGAGGGAAAATGGAAGCAAAATATTTTGAAGACTGCTGTATGGTCTTCAAGTGAAAAATCATTAAGGCAGGAAAAGGGTACAAAGGCGAACTTTGTAGTCACAATTACCTATGGGGGGTTTCTGGTAACAGAGGAAGTTCTATTCTGATACACCAAACATTTAAAAGTACCACAACATTTAAGCGCAAACCAAATTGCTGTATCTGTACCTCCTCCTGCAGGTGCACACCCTTCAGGTAGTTGATTAAGTAGAATACTTCTTGAGCTTCTATGAATGGCAGATCTGTGTCTTTTACAAGAAGATAATGTAAATCAGAGTCTAGTGTTTTTAAATAATTCTTTCTAAATTGGAGTATATCAACTTTGAAAGGTTTGTGGGAAATGAAGTTTCATCCAATGTTTTCATAAGAAAGAATAATAATTTTCTGGAAAGTGAGTGAATTATTTTCAGGCTGAAAACAAGTAAACAAACAAAATTCTGGATCAAAAATAGGGTAAGGGGACGTGTGGATGGCTCAGTCGGTTGAGCATCTGGTGTCGGCTCAGGTCATGATCTCTTGGTTTGTGAGTTCAAGCCCTGCATCGGGCTCTGTGCTGGAGCCTGGTTTGGATTCTGTCTCCCTTTCTCTCTACCCTCTCCTCATGCACTCTGTTTCTCTCTCTTTCAAAAATAAATAAATATTTAAAAAACCTTTTTAATCAAAAATAGGGTTTTTCACTGCTTCATGCAAAGTACCTCCCTCCCTTCTCCTTCCTGTCTGCTTTCCTTCTTTGTCTCCTCCTCCCACCCTTCTCCTCCTTCTTGTTATTGCCTTCTTCTTCCTCTTCTCCTCTCTCTCTCTATCTCTTCTTTCTCTCTCCTATGGTTGTGTCTGAAAACAACCAATGATGCTGGTTATCTCTCTATAGTTTTGCATTCTGAGAATTTTGCCCTTCATTCTGTCATCAGCTAGACCCCCAAACCTGACCTTTACTGCTCACCCACCCACTGAAATTTGTCTCACATTTGTCCTTAAGCTCTTCTTTCTAGCTCATCTTTTAACTAAGGTCAGGAAACCTGTGGACATAACATCCCGTGGTGGAAATCAAAACTACCCCTCAATCAATAGTACTGCCTGGGGGAAGAGCTGTGGTGGTTCAGACCACACAGACAAGTTTGAGCTAAACCCTTGCCTGATGCCTATGCAGATGGACCATAGAGTGACCTCTGGAATGACTGGCAATTACCTTTACCTCATGATAATATTAACATCTATGCCCTAGTTGTAGCACAAGTCTCATACAAGGCAAATGTTTCCTTAAGGCACCTGCATGACCATATGCCCAACTCTACATAGGATGACAAGGCTTCCTGACAAATATTCATCCTGTCCCTAAATAAAAGGAATCCATTTGCCTTTTCTTGGGAGTCATGGCTTTGGAAGTGATTCCCCATGATTTCCTTATTTGCTGCAAATAAAGTTTCCTTTGTGCAGCAGCTCACCTGGTGTAGTTTCTATCAGTGACTCACCAAAGAGCAAACTCACGTTGGTTTGATTGCAATTCTCCGACCGCCCACCTGCAATATATATGAGGTCTGTCTAGGAATTTCATTCAAGTGTCACGGTATTGCCGAAAATCAGATATCCAGTAACAAGTGTTGAGGCACACAAACAGAGGGCAAAGGGGTCTTTCAATAGCAGCTTGTTAGTAACCACTGAGGAAGCTACTGGACTTCCAGCTTGCAACCTGTAGTGAGCTTTTTAAAGAACTTTCAAAAGACAAAATGCCTGTAAGTGTTGAATAGAACAGCAACAACAACAAAAATGCCAATTTTGAACCATGGACGTCTGAACAAATAATAAAAAATTGTTGTTTTAAAGCTAAAATTGGGAAGCACTTCTGTGACCAATATCCTCTGGCATAAAAATGGAATGAACATTTTCTTTTAATTGGAAACAATTGCAAAATCATCTGGAGGTGACTGAAAGAAGAGTGGAAATATTAGTAACTCTTCTATTGAAGAAGTAAACCCATATGTGATTAAGGCATGGCTGCTTTAGAAAATCAATGCTCAATAACAAAGTTTGGCATATATATGTACACACACACACACACACATATGTTATTGAGCATTGATTTTATATATATATGTGTGTATATATATATATATATATATATAGGCATAATATATATAATAGGCATATATATATATATATATTGGTGTGTGTGTGTGTGTATATATATATATATAGTGTGTGTATATATATATAGTGTATATATATATATAGTGTGTATATATATATATATAGTGTATATATATATATATATATACATATATATATACAGGCATAAATATTTTTTGGTTTGGTTTAGTTTGGTTGCTATGAATGTTTCTGCTTCTTAAAGCATTTTGATAGTTCATCAGATTCCTTCCTTTCTCTTGGGAAATGTATAATTAAATACACATTACCAGTCATCTTCTGCTGCTACACTTTATGTTCATAAACATAAATTTTTGTGTGAAATTACAAGTTTTGTTGAAACACAGTCAGCATGAATAACCCAATACAAGAGATCAAAACTGGCATTTTTGCTTTGAGAAAAGTCATCATCTTAAATCAAGTCAAAGACATTGATGGCCTGGAGTTGCTGGCTGACTTACCTGCCATTTTTGTAGGTTTTTTTTTTTTTTGTATCATGTTGTGTACATAAAATATGACTTTCTAGACATAATATCAAATTCAAAATAAAATTTCACTGTCACTTATTGTCAATCAAAAGCAAATTTCCTATTCAAGGTAAAAATAAGAAAAGTGTAGAGCTTAGACAAATCCACAAAAAAGCTTTCTTAGCATGCTTAAATATTTGATTAATAAATGTACCCATGCGGCATTTTGGGTGTCAAAGAGAAAAATGAATCTATATAGCAGTACTTGTTCGCCAAATGTGGACTCTAATACAATCATGCTTTGGGGTGTTTAGGAAAAGATTGTGAAATATAATAAATGGCATGGCAGGCAAATTATTGCTTTTTGTATTAGTACTGCAGGGGGAAAAAAATCAGCCACTAACATACTCTCTTATTCCGGCAGTGTGGTATCATCAAATAGTTAACTGCAATGTTAATGCAAAATGTCAGCGTAAATTGTCAAGGTTGTAAGGTAGTATATTAATGCTACATAAAAAGCTTGTATTATGTAGCATACAATACTACACTGTCAATTCAAAGGCTTATTCTAAAGGAAGATAATTCTGAATTATATTTTTGTCTCTATGCTATGACAGCCTAAACTGAATATGTTCTTTGCTTTTCATTCTAAAAATGAAACTTATGTCAGTTCATCCGAAGGGGAAAGAATGGAAATGGAAAGCATCACAGGGAATTTAGGACTATATTATAGTCTAAATTAAATATCCATTTTGCCTCTAATGTGAGCCATGGTTTCCTAGTTGCACTGAAGTGGAATTCAGCTAAAGCAGAAGCTAATTTCCCTTCTCTGTTCCTGGAACGCCAAAGGCAGAACATTCAGCACCACGTCAGGCAATACTCCCATAAAGCTAATAGATTTAGCAGAATTGAAAAGTAATGTGACCTCTGGAATTGAAAAGCTTGCTGGCAAGGTAGAAATATCATAACCCTGGGATTTCCTAGTGTTGGTTCTACAGCCAACTCATAGGAGTTTGGAGTTGGAAAGGACCACCTGGAGAGACACGGGCTTTTCAGAGTAAGAATCCAAGACTCATAAACTTTATCACTTGGTTGGGTTCACAGAGTGGTCTGTGGGATGACAGATGACCTGGGCAAGGGAAGCCAGCTATAGTAGTGGTGACTATAGGAGATTCCAGAGTAAATGGAGAAGAAATGTTGTATCTGATAATTTTCATGTATGTTTATAGCATTCCCCTCTTTCTCTGTCCCTCTCTCTTAGGAAATGTGTAATTAAATACAGTGCTACTGCTGATCTGCTACTCTTTTTCTATGTTCGTAAGTGTACATTTGTGTTTAAAATTTAAACATTTGTTGAATTACAAAGTCACCATGAATAATCTCAAAGTTGACATTTTTGCTTTGAGAAGATCATTATCTTAAGCCAAGTAGACTATTTTGGGAAGGTCACAGGTGAAGTCACAGGGAAGTGGGGGACAGAACTACATGACTCTGCCAGTCACGGTATAAGGAAAATCAGGTCACCACATTTGATAACCACAGACTATTAAGAACAAATATGGAAAGATGGCCCATTTCCAGCTTTCCAAATTAGGAAATGAGTTTAATAATTCCTATTCAATGAATTAGTTATGAATGTGCATATGCATATATTATTGTTACTATAATATTCATATTTGACCATGAAGACTAACGGATTCTAGCTTGATGTGTCTGCATGAGTCAGCATATGCAGGAAGAAACAGAAGATTAACTGTAGCAAAATAGTTGTAAACACATTGGAGAAGCTAGATTATAACACACCAAACCAAAAATACAACCCCAGTCAATATTTCAGCTAACAAACTAGTCAACATTTTAGCTAACAAACTGGTAGCCTAGAAGAAAATCTCCTCTTAGACATTCTCTTCTTTAAAAAAAATAATAATAATGTTTATTTATTTTTGAGAGAGAAAGAGAGAGAGAGCACGAGCAGGGAAGGGGCAGAGAGAGAGGGAGACACAGAATCCAAAGCAGGCTCCAGGCTCTGAGCTGTCAGCACAGAGCCCGACATGAGGCTGGAACTCGTGAGCTATGAGATCATGAACTCAGCTGAAGTCAGATGCTTAACCCACTGAGCCACCCAGGCACCAAACACGTTCCCTTCTTAACATAACACTAGGAGATGTCATTTCCCCCAGCTGTTTAGAGACAGCAGCATCCAGTTATAAAGTGTTTCCCTTAATCTGATTCAGTAGTTTAGTGAGCTCCAAGTTACTGTTGTTTTAATCATACACCCAGATTATTTAGAAATTGAGTACATAACTAAATTGCAATTACAGAAACCATGCTTTGTTTTGCAAGCCAACATTTCAGATTTTGTTGGTCAATAATTTAGAGATTGATTCTCTAAATTTGCTTCCCTAATAATCACTGTTACATGACAAATTGTTTTGATTGAAAAGCTTTTATGCTATCCATACAGGAAGTACAATTTTTGACTATGCTTGTGACATTTCTTGTGATAAATATCTGACTATAGAGTAGTTAATTATTATGAGGTTCCAATGGGTAAATATAATTATAAGCACATATATATTCTAATCATTTATAGAAGAAATGGATATTAATAATAAAATAATTATAAGGAGCTACATGGAAATATTAGCATAATAATTAGAATAGGGAGATTAGACACCATTCAAACTATTAATGATCATTCTCTGATTTGTTTTATTTATGTTTCAAATATATTACCAATGGTGCCTTAATCAGGATGCTTTAAATGTTACTAGTTCAATGTTGGAACACAAAAGCACACACACATATGTATACTTACATGCACATAAACCTAAATGTATTTTTCTCTAAAGATAGAAACAAAAGATTACGCAACCTGAATTAAAATTTATGTTTTATTTGCATACTGTCATAGATGCTATTCCTTAAAAAGGAATTTGGGACCAAGAGTTTTTGTCTTAAAAGTAATAGAATTAAAGTGGAGAAGTTCATGGGCTATAGTTTTAGGGGTGGACAACTTTTTCTTTCTTCCCTTCTAGGTTTTTTGGCTGGTCTAATAATTAAAGTGCCATAAGATAGAGTAACAAAAAAAAAACAAACAAATTTAATTTGTACATATGGAAACTCATAGGAATATGAGGCTCACAGAAGTAACCAAAGCAGGCAGCTTTTATACATTTTAAACGAAGAAACAATAGATCTGTGAAGAATTGACAAGACAAAGAAGTTTGAGCTCTCAGGCTAGTAAATTAGTAAAGAAGTAAGGAGATTTGTTTATACAAACTTCTCAGCCTTGGATTTTCTATCTTTGGTGATAAGGATATAGCCTTCCCTCCGGGTACCTGGAGGGTAACTTTTATCACCTGGAGATTTATTTCCCGTTATCGGAGGGCGGGGACAGGGAGCTCAAAAGATGGTGAGAGTGTTTTTCTTGCATAGCCTATTTTTTATGTAATTTTAATTCAGAATGAATGATATGCCAAAGTGCCATATTTTGGGGGGCTTGCCCTGAACCCCATCACAGTGTAACTTACAGGGGTCAGGAGGGATGCAGTTTACTATCCTTGATTGTAGAAAACTGACAAGACCATTAAACAAAAAATTAAAACATTCTTCAAAAAACTGCAATTACATGGCAAAGCCATCCAAAGACTGTGCTTACTTTATGCTCCATTAGGTATGTGGGTTTATATGGCTATCTATTACATTATTGAGACCAGGTCTAATAGCTGCTGCCATTTACAGTACCTGGGAGATACCGAGCAGTTTATTAAAGTGCTTATTTTCGCTAATAGGAAATCTGATCACTAGTTCTTTTTCTAGTATTACTAGGAAAGCAAAAATGCATTTTCTCTAGATTAGATTTGGGGGTAATTTATCTTTGTAGTAAATGTAGATTTACCCTTATTGTTTTAATATATCAAAAGAGTAGGCTTTTAAAAAGTTGTTTAATAAAAAGGAACCTACAGAAAAGTACAAAGAGGAACGTGTGTCCTACAAGAGATAATTTCTCAGGAAACTCAATTAGCATCATGGACCCACCCCCATCCACACCGTCAGATCTCTTATTTACTTGTCTTTTTCATTCCTTGTAAGCAAAAACATTGAAATTGGAAAATACACGTGTGTACAGAAATCTATATTTCTATACCAAGTGTCTTCTGTATGTCTTGTTTTTATCAAGTGTAACACCACTCAGGGGAAGACCAACTTTATTTTTCTTGGCTAATGGAGAGAAGCAGTGACGGAACAAAACAAATCAGTAGGACTTTCTTTTTGAATACTTTTGGAATCAAAAACTCTGAGATACTACATACACTTCCAATTAAGCCATGATATTCCAGAATGTCAGACCATACCATAAATTACCGTTATTGTAACCAGGACATAGGGTGCGAGAAGTCCTGGCTTCAGGGATCCCAAACAGACCGGGTTCAGATATTCACCACTGACAAACTCCAGAGGCAGAGAGACAAGCAGTGGTGAAACAAGAAAGGGATTTATTTCAGGGAGGTGGACACCGGGAAGACCATGGACTGATGCTCAGAGTTCTAAAAATACCCCCAGGTTTATATAAGGAAAATGTGGGACAAAGTCGGTAGGTAGATACCCACAGGTGGGCAGTGAAGGTCAGATTGATCACTGGCTTGGGGTCAATCACTTGCTGGCCTCAGGGCAGTTGTTATTGCTGGAGGGGGTAGTTTGGGTTCCCATCTGGGGACGCATTGCCTGCAGGGTCTTTTGCCTGAGTTATAGGGATAAGCTGAAAGGAAGAGTTAAGTGTTCTTTCACGATCTAAATTGGAATAGCATACCCCTTCAAACGAGTCTCCATAATGCAGGAGATTATATATAACCATCAACATCTATTGACTCTAACACTAACAAAATGATGATTGGTGATGTTTGCTATTATTTATTGCAATTTTTTTTTTTGAGAGAGAGAGAGGCAGAGAGAGAGGAGAGAGAGAATTCTAAGCAGAGCCCAACATGGGGCTTGAACTCCCAAAGGTGAGATCATGACCTGAGCCAAAACCAAGAATCTGATGCTCAACTGACTGAGCCACCCAGGCGCCTCTATGCTTTTTATATGCAAAGCGTTGTGTCAAGGGCTTTAGGTAGAGTCTATTGTCTTCTCAGAGGGCAATCCTGTGGAGTGTATTACAGTCAAGGCCAACTCCAGTTTCATTCTTTTGTTGATTTCTCAAACTCTTTTTCCTTAACATTTTAACTATCTAATTTTTCCGTCCTGCAAGCGTTCAAAAATCATTTTTTTTTTGCTTTCATTTCCCTAAAACATGATTTACAAAGACAACTGCTTTCAATCTACTTGTCATCCTATTTTGAGGATAATAATGAAGTTACCTTAGTGGTACATTACAGCAACATGGGTTCACGTAATTTAAAATATTCCCGCTTTTAAAATCCTTGTCCATTCCTGCTTAAGCATGTTTTACTGTCCCTCCCCACCGTGCTGCTCTTCTCCTGGCTGTTTTGCCTCTTTGCATTTGTTATCCCTGATCTTCTCATTTCTGACTCAACTCATATCTTTGGTCTTGATGTGTGTCCAGAAATTCGGAAGTCCTTCAAATTTTTGTGCAGAACAATTCAGCTCTCTATCTACAATAATAATTTACAGATACATGTCCTGATGAACTGCTGTATTGTAAATTAGCTTTAAAAAATAACACAAAGCTAGGGGTGCCTGAGTGGCTCAGTGGGTTGAATGTCTGACTTCAGCTCAGGTTATGATCTCGCGGTCCGTGAGTTCGAGCCCCATGTCGGGCTCTGTGCTGACAGCTCAGAACTTGGAGCTTGCTTCGGATTCTGTGTCTCCTTCTCTTTCCTCCCCCTCTCCTGCTCATCTGTGTCTCTCTCTTACTTTCTCCCTCCCCTGCTCACATGCAGCCTCTCTCTCTCTCTCTCTCTCTCTCTCTCTCTCTCTCTCTCAAACTTAAATAAACATTAAAAAGAACTTTTTAAAAATAATAATAATAATAAATAACATAAAGCCAGAGTGCGTGGGTGACTCAGTCGGTTAAGCCATCGGATTCTTGGTTTCAGCTCAGGTCATGATCTCAGGGTTCAGGTCATGATCTCAAGGCCTACGTCATGCCTTGCTCTGAGAGCAGGGAGCCTGCTTGGGATTCTGTCTCTCTCTCTCTCTCTCTCTCTCTCTCTCTCTCTCTCTCTGCCTCTTTCCCCAACTGTCTCTCTTTCTCTCTCATTCTAAATAAATAAATAAATAAATAAGATAAATAAAATAACAAAAGTTTTCACTGCTACACTTAGAAAAATAAATGTATTTATTCTGAGTCTAGCACTCGGTGATACGACGGGCTTGATCTGCATCCCTGGTAAAATAACTCCATTTCTACACAAGTAGCCTAACTTAGTTGGTCCCTGTTCCTGGCAACTCAAACAATCTGCAAGAAATGTGGCTCCAAGGGAGAGTGATCGGATTAGCTGTTCCAGAATCACGCACCTTCACACACCTTCCAGAGTGGGCTTTCTGAATGCCACTCAGCAATATCTGGGATAGTGACATAGACTTGGGCAGAGTTCCTAAGGGTGTCAAAAGTAGCTCTCTTCCCCTGTTAGGAGCTCTGTGATTATTTAATTGCTAGGTCTGCACCCAGAGGTCAGACTTGTGAACTGTGTGGTCACCTAGTCTAGAGAGTGACTTAGACTTCAAACCATGAGCCTGTGGTACAGTGAAGCTACAGGGTCCCTGGGAAGGGAACTTTTCTCATTTACATAGTCACCTCTATAGCTTATCTGTGGCCCCGAATGTTTTGCCTGTTATGTACCCGTATGTGTTATCTGGTGGAGTGTGTAATTTGTCTCTTGTGCTTGTTTACTTTTAATTGAGGGATGGCACTGGAAATATTTATTTTTTTCATGTTTATTTATTTGTTTTGAGAGAGACTGTGTGTGTGAGCAGGGGATGGGCAGAGAGAGAGAGGGAGAGCCCAAGCAGGCTCTCCACTGTCAGAGAAGAGCCTGACCCCGGGCTTGAATACCCAAATCATGAGATCATGACGTGAGCTGAAATCAAGAGTCGGACGCTTAACGGACTAAGCCACCCAGACGCCCCAATACTGGAAATATTTCTTATACTCCTATGGGTTTCCCGTATTTTCAAATGCCTGCTATACAATAGACACTGAAGATGATAAAATTACATATAATAACTAAAAGGATGAACTTCTTACCTCATAAGTCTCCTCCAACACCTCCTGCATCCCACATATTTTTGGAAGTTCCCGGTAAGTGTGCCACAGATGCCCATCAAAAAGCCCACTAGATGCTGTGGTTGTTGGGTTGAAAGCCACTCTTTGGGAAAAACCTTTTCCCAGAAGCATTACGGCATCTTACATTTTGCTGTTCCGCCACTATTCCTGGGTAATTAGCAAGCTTTTACTTTCATGTCCCAAGATCACACATCAGCATGTTCTCACACTAAATTCTCCATAAAATGCTGTGCTTTTTTAAATTAAATTCTGAGACATGATCGGGAGATATGCTCAGATGATAAAACCACACTTGGAAAATATGGTTCTCTCTAAAAATTCTATCCATGAGAGATGAAATAAATGTTTCCCATGGCAATTTCCTGCCGCAAGTACGATGATACAGAACACTGGTCCTCAGCCCTCACTGCCCATGAAAATCATCTGGGAGCTTTGAAAACTCCTGATCTCAGACCTCATCCCAATTAAATCAGATGCTCTGGGGGAGAGGGAGGCAGAGCAAGGGCACCAGGAGATTGTCAAGCTTCCAGTATGTCAGGTGATTCCAAGGTGCAGCTAAGGTTAAGAATCACTGATGAATGTGCCATTTTATTTGTGACACAATTAAATACATGACACGTACCCGAACATGAGAGTGGAAAGAGCATATATTACACTTCTGGTATAATTGCTCAAAAAAAATTTGACTTTAATTAAGGAATCATTAAAATTGACCCTCAGAGCCTCTGAAAAATTCAACTTAAAGAAACCTGGCTTAGCCATTTATTCACTCCCGTTTAATTAGATCCTATTCTTTTTTTTTTTTTTTTTTTTTTTTTTTTAATTTTTGGGACAGAGAGAGACAGAGCATGAACGGGGGAGGGGCAGAGAGAGAGGGAGACACAGAATTGGAAACAGGCTCCAGGCTCTGAGCCATCAGCCCAGAGCCTGATGCGGGGCTCGAACTCCCGGACCGGGAGATCGTGACCTGGCTGAAGTCGGATGCTTAACCGACTGCGCCACCCAGGCGCCCCTAGATCCTATTCTTAAACAAATGCATGATATAGGTACAGCATATATTTTTATGAGAAAAAGATCTTTGCTCTTAACAGAGCTCAGTGTCCTGCCGATTTTTTCTCACTTCATGTCATAATCTTCTGTGACATCACAATTAATTCCTGTGGAGATGATTATGGAGACATAGCGAGGATTATGATTTCAGGAAAGTGATAAACAGCAGGCACAGAATAAGGCCTTCTTTTACTTCTCAAGGATTACCAGCTTGGTAACAGCAAAAGCCAAGAGGGGGGAGAAAAAGGTTGGTACAGAATATTATAAAATAGCATAAAATAGATTTGTCTCTTCTGTGAAAGCCAATTAACTCTTTAAACAGTTTTTTGTTGATTGCATCAGCTTAATTACTTACTTAAACAGGGCATGTTTTGTCAGGTCAATCACATATTTTATTAGTATTGCTTTAAATTAAGATTCCAAATGTACCTTGCGGTTTAGATTTATCAGTATCATTATTGTGGATATTGGCTACCTGTGAATGTTTAGCTTTGCAAGCACCTCTGACTTTAGGACTTTAGAACAGCGCTAAAATAAATTTGGCCTTCACAGAATATACTCATTTCCACTAAAGTTATCAAGACTTGAGTGATAAAGCAAGTGATTTTTTTTTTTTTTTTTTTTTTTTTGCCATTTTCATAAGCCCTGAAAACTTTTGAATGAAGATTCTCCCAGGGCCTTTAATTCCACGGAATGATATTCAAAACATTATGTGCAAAGGATCTGCACCTGTACTTGTACTTAAACATTCATGCTATGACTTGACCCACAAATTTCTTCCGATATTATTCTCCATTTTCAAGTATATAAAGTGAGTACCCTGAGTGAGTGGGGTGTGGCTCACAGTCTTATACCAAAAATGGCAGAAATAGGAAAAGCAGTGGTGAGGGTCAAGGTTGACTGTCAAACAAATACCATTCCCACCTGACTTTGCCACCTACCGAGTGTTTGCCAATAAGGAGGTTTTGGTAGCTACCATTTTTCAGAATTTTTATTTGTCTAGACTTTCATAGAAGATCCAACTGAATAGATAAGGGGACATAATTTACCAGCTCTGCCCAGCAGGAATTTAAATAAAAATCATGTTTTAAGCTCATAGAGGTTTTTGTTTTGTTCTGTTCTGCTTTTCAAAATTTCTCCAGGCAAGCATAAGTGTTACTTAATAGTTTTACAAACTATACTCAGGCTTGAAGGATCCAAAACTGTCTACTTTGTGAGAAACTCTGAGTTATTACTCCTAGAAAGCGCAAATGCTATCAATAAATGGTTAATTCTTTTCACAATTTTGGCATTGTTCTTTAGAAAATAAAAACAAAATGGAAAGTTTATAAACAACTTTAAGAACCTGTAAAATGGCATTTTGTGAGGCTATCTTTTGGAATAGGAAGAACTTTCTTCATAATTACCCAAACCCAATTTTCACTCTGAAAGCTTTTTAGCTTTGAAAATTTCCTAAATTATAATTAATTGATTTAAATCTTGCCTTGATGAAAGAATCCAAGCAGATAAGATTAATTTCTTAGTCTCTAACTATCTAACTTACCCAAGAGGCTATTCCAAAATGCTCAGCACTCAGACCCCCATCGATTATAATTTATATAAATGATCTGTTTCTCTGCAAAAGTACTGAGAAAGTACAATAGATACACAAATCAGTGGGCTGGTGGGAACATACAGACTCCACGTGGGCTATTATGAAAGCTGATTTAATTATTTCTTTTCAAAGTTTAATATGCAAAAAGTTAACTTCTAGAAATATTCAGACCATTGCCAGATGGCTATGAAAATTGTTTTTCATTAAATTGGACTGTTCAAATTTTCCAGGCCCATGAATCCAAAGACAGTTTAATCATAGTCAAGAGGGAATTGTAACTCTGGAAAACTAAGCAGAACCCTCCAGCCAGGGCTATAATGATAATTATAATGAAATAAGACCACATGATTGGGAATCGGCCTACAGGAAGGTAATTCTAGCCATCCAGAGTCTGACACGAGAGGTTTATCAAAGGCAAGGCTTGAGAAAAATTCCTAGATAGTCCACTGCAAAAGCAGGAAGAATCTATTCTCTTTAGGAGGGAAGTACACAGTGTCATGCTTGGGTTGTGCATGCCATTGAGTTGGGATTATGGCTTCTCATTTAATATTCATTTACCCAATCAAAGGAACATTTATCAAATGCCTCATTCACTACACAAAGTGTAAATACAAAGTAATGTGACTGATGTTGAAAATAATCTGCTGGATGAGTGATGTTTTCACCTGTGTTCTCATACAGAGTTTTCTGGGAGGTTCTCCAATTATCAGATCATTGGGGAAATCCCTCTTTTTGCAAAGCGTCTTCAGAATCAGTTCCTAAACAATGTAAGATAATGTATTATTATTTCAGATGCAGACATCTCAAAAACATTGTGACTGAAGTCTGTGGTTCGATGAGCTCTGAGAATTTATGATTAGCTTGCTGTAATGGGGATATGTGATGGCATTGCTTGGGGTTTATCATGGCATTCGTGTTTGTACAAAAATTAGGGATCCGGGGCATCTGGCTGGCTCAGTCAGTTGAGTGTCCCACTCTTGATTTCAGCTCAGCTCCTGATCTCACAGTTTTGAGATTAAGCGCTGCACTGTAATCTGCACTGAGTGTGGAGCCTTCTTTGGGATTCTCTTTCTTCTTCTGCCCCTCCCCCACTTATTCTAAATAACTAACTAAATAAATAAATAAACAACTAAATAAACATTAAAAAAAAAAGATTTTCTCTGGGTACCTGGGTGGCTCAGTCAGTTATACGTCTGACTTCAGCTCAGGTCATGATCTCATAGTTCATGAGTTCGTGCCCTGCCTGGGGCTCTGTGCTGACAGAGTAGATCCTGCTTTGGATCCTCTGCCTCCCTCTCTCTCGCCCCTCCCCAGCTTGCTCTCTCACTCAAAAATAAATAAACATTAACAAAATAAAATGAAATAAATTTTAAAAAGATTTTCTCTCTCCCCCTCATCCTCTGCCCTTTCCCTGCTCACACTCTGGCAGTATTTTACAAAAAAAAAAAAAAAAAAAAAAAAAGGATCTATTTCACACACACACACACACACACACAAAGTTCTACACTAAGAAAGGTCTTCTTTCTTTGCCACCAAGAAAAGATTTAAACAGATCTGATGCCTTCCCAACATTTACAACTATTAATCCCGCAGATAGCCTAGAGTGAACTAAATATCTTTGGTTATAAATATAGAGTTAATATAGAGTCCGTTTAATAACTTCCCAGATAATTTCAGAGTTTGGCAGACGTTGGAGAGATACACGGCTTTCCACAAACAATTAAGAGTGAATACTTGCAGCCAATGCATTGAATGGCTGCAGAGGGAGACAGGGCTCTGAAGCAAAAGGGGTACATCTTACCTCAGGAATACTGTGACATGTACAAAGACACTTCAGATTGTAACACAAGTATTCTCTTAGGTCTGCCAGTTAAAAGTTGTACCTGATCCCGGTACAAAAGAATTTGAGTCTAACAGAAACTGCTATCTTTCAACAGTCCTACATATAAATATGGAACCGTAATTCCCATTTAAAAATGATTCAGGGGCACCTGGGTTGCTCTGCCAGTTAATCGTCTGACTTGGGCTCAGGTCATGATCTTGTGGTTCCTGAATTTGAGCCCCCGCATCAGGCTCCCTGCTGACAGCTCAGAGCCTGAAGCCTGCTTCAGATTCTCTGTCTCCCCTCTCCCTCTACCCCTCCTCCGTTCACAATCTCTTCTCTCACTTTCAAAAATAAGCATGAAAAAAATTACCACGTGATTCAGTCATTCCCAATACATGACTCTGTGGCAGCCATAAACATCTTCAATCAGTATTATAAATATGCCACATGGGGCGCCTGGGTGGCTCAGTCGGTTAAGCGGCCGACTTCGGCTGGGGTCATGATCTCGCGGTCCGTGAGTTCGAGCCCCGCATGGGCCTCTGTGCTGACAGCTCAGAGCCTGGAGCCTGCTTCGGATTCTGTGTCTCCCTCTCTCTCTGACCCTCCCCCATTCATGCTCTGTCTCTCTCTGTCTCAAAAATAAATAAACGTTAAAAAAAATTAAAAAAAAATAAATAAATATGCCAAAAATAGGAGTAGCCACTGTGTTCTCAAGTCATGTTTCTGGGCGTTGAGTTGTGGATAGCCTGGCAAACTTCCGGCTTATAAACATCTGACTAAAGGAGACCTGTTTCCACTAGCAGCTGGACTTTAATGTCCAGAAGCTTCGATTCAAAGGGATTAACTCGCCCCGATGACAATGTGATGACTCCATGCATATGTTTCCATTTGTTCTTTTCTGAAAGAGATTGAAACATACACTTCATTTTCAAATGTAAATACACTCAATGATTAAATGTCCCATTAGAATTTGTCAGAGAAAAAGATAGGGAAAAATTTTCCTCATGGTGATTTTGTACTTAGAATTGAGTGAGATCTTGCTTTAACCAAAAACAATTGCTCCCTTTTCTAAATTTCATTGGGTAAAGCCCACAAACGGTTTAATTCACTAGTGAGACTTTTTAAAACTATTCTTGCATATGCAAAACACGAGTAAGCAGATGGATTTCATAGCAAGTTACACTATTCTTTGAATGCTTTTCTATTCCCTCAGAGAGACATAGTAGCTACATGTTCTATATGTGAAGAATACTTTTTTCCCACAAAAATAACAACAATGAGGGTGACTGAGTGGCTCAGCAGGTTAAGCAACCAACTCTTGATTTTGGCCCAGGTCATAATCTCGTGGTTCGTGAGTTCTAGCCCCAAGCCAGGCTCTGTGCTGACAGTGTGGAGCCTGCTTGGATTCTCTCTCTCTCTCTCTCTCTCCCTCTCTCCCTGCCCCTCCCCACCCACGTTCTCTCTCACTCTCCAAAATAAACAGCCATTAAAAAAACCAAAAATAACAACGATGAAGATAGCTAAGATTTATTGAGCATTTCCTAATGCCAGCTTAATTGCATTATAGATATTATTTCATTTAATTCTGACAACCACATGGTGAGGTTGACATACTCATTATTTCCATTCATTCAGAGATGTGAAGCTTATAAGAGATTAAGTGACTTGCCCAAGGACACTGGAATTAAAGTCAGAGCCCTTAAATTCTACGTGCTACTTCTTTAAACTTTGCAACAAATATCAACTTGCATTTTAGCTAGTTTCTCTCCCGTTTCTCTAGTAAGATTAGACTGTCAACTCTCACGGGGGAAGATTTTATATTATCCTTCTTGGCATTCGTAGAACTCTAACAGCTCCTGGCTCTAGTGCTTAATGAATGAATAAAGAAATGATGAATGCATGAATGAATGAAGACTTAAAAATAATTAAATCACCTTTCAACCAAGGCAAAATTTACTGTTACTTTCACTTTTTCGTATAGATTTTTTTAATGCTTTAAATCTTTGCAGGAAAACACAGAAGGCTCATATTTTTGTTTTGAAAATACTTGAATGGTCTCAAAGGCACAGAGCTAAATGTTATCACTTGATTTGAGGATGATTTGTTTTCATTTGATGATTATTTGGCGTCCTTCCTCAGAGACAATTCACAATAACCCTGGCTTCAATAAGCACTAGGGAGGGACTTCTTGTAGTTTGTCTAAATGGTGGGGGTCATTAATATGTTTGTTGACCTGTACAGGAGCTAAAATTTTCTAGTAACATCTAGTTTAAACCAATTTTCTCAGCACAAAGAGTGGGTACATTCATGGCTAAACACCACATCAGGTCTTTGCCCTGTTAGTAATGACACAGATCCCATGGATTCCTGCATGCATGGTCCAGCTGATAGAAAACTCTGCTCCACACTGTGCAATCATGGACATTTGTTCCCAGAAATGATGAAAATGATTTGATCATGAGTAGTTCTCAAATGCTTTAAAAAATTCTTACCTTTTTCTTAGGACCATTAGGATTAGTGACCTTTAGATGATTTAATATTTGCAAAATACCCGAAGCTCCCTGAAGTACTATGTAAATATGAAAATCGCCCACAAGGAAGTCAATATATGTAAATAACCCATAAAAAAAAAGATAGCTTGAATTAGGCACAAGAGAGGCTGTCCATTTACCTCATTTGAATAGAAATTGCAAACACTAATCCTAGACGGGATTTTTAAGTTTCAGTTATTTTTAAATAATCACTTAAAAAATGTCTTTTTTTTAAGTGTTTTTGAAGAGTTGATGATTAAAATCTACACACAGGGAAAACTGAATCTGTTGTGAGATTAAAATCCAAAGGCTTTCTTTCTCATGAAATGATGCATGCCTTAAACTGATGTAGCACATCACTCAACAGGGGAGGGGACACGGCAGCCACCAAATATCAGCCTTGGTGATGACGGTTTACTTGGTTTATCCCTAAGGTTGTTAATTGCCCTACACCTCTCAGTGTTCAGACTCATTTGTGAGTTACAGTGATAGGAAATACTTGTCACAGCCCAGGAACTGCTTCTTGAAGTCACGCGGAAAGACATAATCAGCTAGAACTGGCACTCAAAAGTTTGGATGCTTATCTGCACTCCGCTCAGAAACCATCTGAGTCGTTTTTGATACAATATTCTGACACTTCCCATTTAGATCTTGTTTGAAAGAGCAAGGGCAGAGGCAATCAAAAGTAAAATAAGAATGTGGGCTGGGAAGAGTAAATATTGAAATTTTATGAGCATAAAAGATTCAAATTAAATTTGTGGCGAAGTTCTGAAGAGTGACTTGATGGAAATTCTGCTTAGCTCTCACTGTAGCAAAACCATTTATCCATTTATCGGGTCAGCCTGCAAGGTGCACGTGTGATAAGGTTGGCGAAGATTCTTGTCGAGTCAGGCTCTCCTGTTTCTCAAGTCTCTAACTAGGTGGATCATCAGAGCTAAAACTCTTTTTCTCTTGTTCATTTGTAAACAAATTCCTGTTTTCACAAGTGAGATTTAAACTACAGAACCTACAGAGCAAAGATAAGCAAATTCTCTCCTCTTCCTGACTCATCCTGCCCTCCTCAAACTGCTGATACTCCCTTCCTTGCCCAGAGTGCTCCACTCACTCCTTCTTATAATGAAAATAAAGGCACACCTGGGGTTTGGTAAGGGACATCTCAGGATCCAGGCTTTCCTGAAAGGTACCCTATGGATATGTGGGAATCTTTAAAAGAGGGTTGGTTGTTTCTTCTTCTGCATTGCAGTACCTCATACCAACTAATCTTGATCCGATGGAAAGACCCAGAATTAGGAGGTGAGATCACTCTTTGAAAAGGAAAAATAATAGGCATCAGATCATCATGTATGCATTGACATATTGCAGAGGCATTTAGTTTAAGCAGTGGTTTGTAAATGTTATGGGAAAGGTTGGGGGAAAATAGCATGTGTTTGTCCCTCCGTGGCTGGAAAAAAAGGTATTTAATAAGTTAATTAATTGTCTATTTATTTTTGTTGTCACTGTTTTGTTTTTCTCTGCTCACTCCTATAGTTTAGATGCCAAAAGAGTGGCACACAAGCAGTACTCAGTATCAGTCGTATTAATAGAATCCAACAAATCCATAATAAAATAACAAAAACTGGCATCTCAATATAAATATGGAAAAGTAATAAAGGATACAGTTAGAAAAAAAAGTAGGGGATTAGTAAGAATAGGTATTCAGCCACATTAATAATCAAAGATATCTCTTTGATATATATATGTAAAGAAAACCTATTTTCTGCCTATCAAAATACCATTGACAAAAATACTAATATAATTTTGATGAAAATTAGCAAAATTACTGCTTAAAATGTACTTTCTGGGAAGCAATAATAGTCATATCTAATGCAAAATCTTTTAACATATGCATACCTTTGATATAAATTACACTTCTAGGAATTTATGATAAAAATAAGAGGGCATATATACATATTCAAGGATATGATATTTAATATCCTTTAATATTTAAAGGAAATTAATGTACCTATAACCTACATTACTATCACAAGGATTGGAATATATAAATGTGGACATTGCTGTACACAAAACATAAGACATCAATCAATGTCACTAGATGTTAATGATCTATCATCTAATCAAAAAAAGACTTACAAGGAAATAAATGTATATGTATACATTATCATATAAAAAGGTGCAAGGATTTTCAATACAATCGCAATAGTTTAAGTGTTTGACTAAAAGGTAACTTCACCTTGATATTTTTACATCTAGTAAATATTTGAGAAGGTTTATATGCTACATTTATGATGTGATAACATTTTTATTTTAGAAAAATATACCCTTATAGAAACTTAAGAACTCAAAGTTCAATCAAGTTTACTCCAATCTAAAGAATCTATTAAGAAAAGAAACGCAATTTAAAAACTTACAGAAGAAGATTCGAAGAGCGACACACATGCATTTATTTTTGGTCATCTGAATGTCTGAATTGACTTTGACCGTGCACAGAATTAGCTTTATATTTTGTTTGCCCCCCAGTAGATGAATGGATTCATCATGGCAACTTACTCAAATATCTTTATCAATAAGGTTTTCTGCTTCTTTTGTTCTGTTTGGAGGTTCCTGCCCAGGATGAGATGGACTGATGAGTCAACCTAAGTGTCCTTTTACACTTGGACCGAATATTATTGGTCTTCTGTGAATTTTGGCAGCCTAAACTAACCAGTACTCTGGATGAACTAAACAAATTAAGTGTCTGATCTATAAAGCTAAGGACACTGGTGGCGCTTTTACCACCAGAAGGCACTGTCAGCCTGAGAGCCCTGCTTCTCACACTGCCAGCAGCTCTTCCTGTAGGCTCTTGCTTCATGTGGTGTAACTGGGCTATCCTTGCTGTTTCATAATTATCGGGGGACAGGTAGCTTTTAAATCTACACTATCTGTAGGGTACATGGCATAAAAGTCCTCCTGTGATGACTATTGCCCAGTCCACCCCTCCAGCCTCTTTCCTGAATATATCCTGCTCAGTTATTACAACTAGTTGAATTTTCCTATTTGCCATTTAGATGATTCCTGCAGCCTGTCCTAACCTCTACTTTCTGCTGTGCAACTTTCTCTGCTAGGTCTTTGTGGACTCCTTATGCCAAGCGATGACTGTGGTCTCACAGTTCACTGCACACAACCCTACTGACATATCACATTGGTACATATTGGCTTCCTTACCTCTCTGTCTACCAGATTCAGATTCCCTGGAAGGAAAAACACCTATGTCTGTTATTAGCACTTCGTAGGACAATGACAGACACTAACCACTCAAGAAGTGTTAAAACAGGAATGAACGAATGAATGATTGAATAACAGCATAAATGAGTGGTAATAAAAAAAATAAAGAGATTATTCTCTCTTCACGGATAAAATCATTGTGGCATTTAGTTACTCCATCTAATTCTGCTTTGAAGAAATGGTGCTGTAATTATGACAAAAAAATAGTAATCAACACTCTTTTAACAAATGAAATGCAGCACTTTTTGACTTTCAGTGTTTCATAATTACTGTATCTTTTACTATAGTTATTATCAATGTTTTAAGCTACAGGAACAAAATTAAAAAGAAAATCAAACAAATCCTGAGCAGATAATTAACACATTACTATGCCATAGCCATTCTCTCTCTTTCTGTTCCTTATGTTACTTTCATGTCATTTACTGTAAATATTGACTTGGACCCCAATATGTGTCAGGTACTGTTTTATGAGTTAGGGATACACAGGGAACAAGATCAACAAGGTTCATGGCTTCACAGTGTCCATGCTGGGGGAAAAGAGGGAAGCAATCAATGACAAATCAATAAACGTATTAACAGTAAGACTTCAGAACAGAATAAATAATGGAAGGACCAATATACTATGGTGTACATAACTGATGGTAAATGGTGTTTCTGAACCATAAATGGTGGTTGGGAAGGATCTATCTAGAGAAGTAATAATGAAATTCCTGACCTGGACAACAGTGCCTAGAAACTTCTCTTTGTCTGCCTGATCATGACTTGGACTTCCTAGTCCCAAATCCATACCTACTTTGGTAATCTCCCCCAAACAATGCTGTGGATGATTAAGAAAGAATTCCTCAGAAGATGGAATTTCAAGATTATACTTACTCCTTATTTCATGGATCTTCCGGATGCTGTCAGATTTCAGGCTTGAAATCTGTCTTGACATTTCCTAGATGCATTTTTGTTTTGCCTTTCCACTAGTTAATTGGTGACATATTTGCTATTTTTCAGTGATTTGCCAGACCCATGGGCACAGTGGGATACTTGTCTTCTACATTTGTACTTCTCATCAACCAACCAACAAACAAACACCAAAAAACTAAAGCTGTTGAAATTGATGAAGCAAACCACAATGTCTCAAGCTTTAGAAAAAATGTTCCTGGTATATCAAATGGAATAGAAAATTCTTTGATCTTGTTAGTAAGCATTTTCTTGTTTATTTTGTGTTTAATACAATTGTCTTCTCCAACAAATGGATTATTTTCAAGAGACGTCCTTTGTTGGACAGAGCAACTTTTGACAGTCTAATTTAGTGATGTTGCCATGAAGAAAACTTGAAAGAGAAGGCAGAAGCCAAGTGCAGCAAAATGACACCAAATGGCACATTTCCCATTGCTTTCAAAACAGTGTCTGTTGTCACATACCCCTACCAATCTCACACACACACACACAAAAGCAAAGCAAAACACAGAAAGGAAAATACGCATAAAAAGAACAGGAAAGGCACACAACCAGGCATGCACACACACCACTGATCCACAGGTTTGAAGACTTTAAACCATAGTTTCTTATTTTAGCTTCGAGAAAAATGGTAGCCATCTTTAGATGGCTATTAAAGTTTGTAAGTGGTAAATCCTTTGACGATTTCTTCAATCGTTTCTTAGACGAGCCAAGAGCCTCCTGCCATCCCAACTCTAACACTTACAGATTTTTTCTTCTTTCCCTTCATTTGGCAATTAATCACTCATTACCATGTCTGGCATCTCGAGTATTGATACCATGAAGTGTTATATAAATGGTTCATTTCCCTCGGCAGGTCTCCATACTTTGAGCACTCAGAGCTTCTGAGAGGCTTGAGTCACATTAATTGATGTTTCTCTATATCCTTGTAAATAATTCAATTACTTGAACACAAACATACAAATATGCATGTAATTACAAATTTTAATAATTAATTAATGAGGACAACAAAAGGTCAGGGAAGTCTTATCTGAAGAAGCAAACACTTAAGACCAGCTGAGCGGTTGTAGAAAGCACATTTTAGCAAGGCTGAAGAGCAGGAAGTAAATCCAGGAATCCCAGGATAGCTGATGATTACAAACCAACAGGGAATCTTGGAGACATAATCTGGAAGAGAACACAGAAGCCACGTTATACAGGTGTTTGTAGGACTTACTACCTAAAATTTGAATTTCATTCCAAGTATTAAAAGATAAATGAAGCACATTAAAATTTGGAGGGATTTTATTTGAGCAAGCATTGACTCCAATCAGGCAAGACCAAACAGTAGGTAGGAGAGCTTTACCCACAGAAGCTAGGGGGCAAGTTTTTTTTTTAATTTTTTTTTTAAGTTTATTCATTTTTGAGAGAGAGAGACAGAGGGTGAGCAGGGGAGGGGCAGAGAGAGAGCAGGAGACAAAGAATCTGAAGCAGGCTCCAGGCTCTGAGCTGTCAGCACAGAGCCCAAAGCAGGGCTTGAACTCATGAACCCTGAGATCATGACTTGAGCCGAAGTCAGAAGCTTACCCAACTGAGCCACCCAGGGGCCCCAAGGGACAAGGTTTTTATAGAGAAGGTGGGAGCAAAGCAAGGAAATAATTTATGTGACTATAGCTTAAGTACTTGCATTATTTGGGAAAGTGAAGTTCATTGTTAGTGATCGGTTTTCTTCTTAACCTTGAGTTATTTTTAGGAATTGTCTCTGGCTTAGGTTCTAGTTTACTTATGTAGGTGACCAAGGTGTTACAGCCACCTCAGTGTAATGCCTCCTTGTTTGATTACTTTAACAAAAATATAATGGAGAACCAGGAAAAGATATTATGGAGGAGAGTAAAATTTTATATTGTTAAAATGATGCCACATTATTTTTTTCCTTGACCCAAGGTCTCACGATTCTCTTCTTTCTTACATTGCTTCCAGATTAACCAACTTGAAATACAATTTCTCTTTCACTCTCTTCAGAATTATAATCACAACCACTGCACTAATGGAGAGCTTGCTGTGTGCATCTCACATATATTTTCACATTTATCCTTTATTATCACCATAAAACTCTGGTGATGGAGAGATTAATACTTCCACTTTAAAGATAAAGAAACTCAGAGCTAGAGAAGTTAAATAGCCTGCCGTATTTACCCTGGGTTTGCCAACTCTAAAGCTCAGGGTGGAATACTGTCCACTATCTTCCACAAACCACACCGTTCTCCTGTTACCACCTCAATCATGTTTTAGCTCATAAATGTGTCCTATTGGAATACATTCATAAATGCACATAACTCTCCCTCTATTCCCATCCAACAAACTGCAGTTGATCTGTTTCCTTTACCCATTCGTCCCCATCTCCAAATCACTACAGAACATGCTTATTCTACCACTTTTTGTGATAATTTACTAGAAAGACCATTGGTCAGCAGGAAAGTTGAGTTTTCATTCAGAATTCTCCACTTATTGGGCCTTACTGAGCCTCAAAAAGTTAAAGTTAGAATGGTAATTTAATCTACCCACCAGGAATGGAGTGAAAATTAAATGAAGTGTTGAACATAGAGGTTTTTTTTGACTCAGAAAAGGACTATGTAAATGTACACTTTATTTTATATATTGTTTTAACCCTTTCTGTGGCCAGTAATGATTCCCCCTACCCTCCATATATCTAAATGCCCTCTCCCAGACTGAGAGCAAGGGAACACTATGGACGCAGATATTCTCATTGATCTTCACCATATTCCTTCTGTTCATTGTCGTGTTCATACCTAGTTAAGAACAAATTATTATACTGTTTTGTGTTTTCCATATGTGTATTCATGCTTGGCTATCATTGACGCAGAGTCAGTACAGGATCTTAGTTTTCACTGTCTGCACCCTTACCAGGTCCACCATAGTACTGCTAGAAAAGCAAAGAATAATGGTTCAGAGAACAGGTCCTGACAACAGACAGACCTGGTTTGGAATCCTGACTCAGCTGGAAAACATTGGCTAAAAACTCTCCCAGCCTCATGTTTCTCACCTTTAAAATGGGGTTATTAATTCCATCTTCCTCTTTAAGTTGTTGTGAACTTTAAGTCAAGAGAAGTATGGGTAACGCAGTGGTTGGCTTCCTTTCTGTTAACTATTACTCTTACCTTCCTTCTTGCTATAACTGGTGTAGTGCCTCATTTATTTTTGTGTTCCTCAAAATCATCAGTTTCCTGGAAGTTTAGTTAATGTCTGTTTGCTAAATTAAATATATCATCTATTCCTTTGGACTTCTGTATGCAGTGTATCCACGTTAAGCAATTGGACTGACCCAGATTTTCTAGAAGAGCAATTTCCACTCAACCTAAGATAAACCCCAGCCAAGCTTCCTCACACCTTAGATGAAAGAGGTTGTACTTTGTTATGTCAACTGATAATGCCATTTCACACAGACCAACAGCAGGCATAATTTACTTTGAATAAGTCCTATCAGTGGTTATCATGATATTTTTGTGTATTTCATAATTTTAGGGGCACCTAGGAGGCTCAGTAGATTAAGTGTTCTACTCTTGATTTTGGCTCAAGTCATGGTCTCACAATTCATGAGATTGAGCCCTGAGTCAGGCTCATGCTTTGCATGGAGCCTGCTGAAGATTCTCTCTATCCCTCTCCCCCCCTCTCCCTCTGCCCCTCCCCTGCTCATACTCTGTCTCCCCACCACCACCACCACCAATAATAATAATAATAATAATAATTTTAAAGGTCAGCACTTAAGGCTTATTTTTCATGGAATATAGAAATAGCCCAGCTGAAAAAGTTGAGTTGATAATTGTATTTATTTATTATTTATGTATGTAGGTATGTGTTTATTTATAGATTTATTACTGATAAGTAGGGATTGCATGGAAGAGTATGTGTCTTTTTTTTGAAATGGTAAAGAAAGCAAAGTATGGAATTGCTCCCCAGTAACTAAGTGAAGAATGCACCTGCAAATGACTTAGTTTGCCATCTTTAATCTCTGAATGGTTTTAACTAGATATTAATTAGTGTATCATGTTAAATTCATTACACACGTTATGAATATCTTGAATCCTCTTACCATAAGTAAATAATATAGAAAGCATAAAGGATAAAATATTAAGTAATTTGGACAAAGAAGACTTTGGAAAACACTTTACAATAAACCTATATGCCTTTGGAACTATATTAATAAAATTAATTTAAGAGGGTTTAATCATGCCGATTCTTGTTTACATTCAAGGGATTAAACTCACTGGTGGATTTGAGAATGGAGGTTTTTTAAAGGACAATGTGAACATAATTTGGCCTTTAGCTAATTTGTAATTGAAAAGTTCAATTCATTAAGCAGATTTGTCTTTAAAGCTTATGTGACAGAGCCTATCATTACTTTAGAATTTCGCAGAACACTGAGGTCAACTGAGCCAAGGAGTTCTTTGAAACTTTTAATTTTTAAGTATGCAGATATGTTGCAGACTTGAAGCGTAAGTAGAGGGGAACATCAATTTAACTTCCTCTGCTACAATTCTCTTCTTCCTTTTCCTTTCCTTCTCTCTGTCTCTGCTGTTGTCTTCTTCCATCTTACCTGCAAGTAATTCTAGTACATGGAATAGACTGGTGGAACAGAAATAGAGATCCCAGAGCTTACCAAGTCTGTCTCAGCCTTACAAACATGAGTCCAGTGGGAAGGGTAACTGATTCAGCCCGATACTAGAGTCTGAGACCGAAGACCAGTGCAAATGCTGTTCCCTGAGAATGGGTTGGGAGGTGGGGTAGAGATGTAGTCTGCTCCATAGCTATGTGACACTGGGCAAGTTGTTTTACCTCTCTCCACTTCCATGTCCTCACCTATAAAGTGAAGATAATATCAATGCCTACTATAGGGATTTTGTGAATGAGTATTGAATAAGACAATCTCAGTAACCACTTAACCCCATGCTCTAAGCAGTGTATGGTCAATAAATGTTTGCTGTTATGAGGACATGCTTTTTTGTATTATTAATATATAAGATATATAGGTAGGGAGTATAAGAGATATAGAGAGGGAAATTTTAGAAAACAAAATAGCCTGGTAAGAAGAGTCAGATTAAAATGGTAGCATCTCTAACCATCAGCATCGCTGTCTGGAAAATGGGAATAATTATAGTGTCTACTGTTTTAAGAATTCATTGAAACACTGCGCCTAAAGCATTTAATCCGGTGCCTTGCACATGATGAACACTTGAAAAATGGTGGCTGTTATGATGACAATAGTAGTAAAAAATATGACATAGAGTCGGGGTTAGCAGTGGAATGACCTGGTTGCAATGTACAGGTTAGAGACGGGGACATTTTGAACCAAATGACAAATGAATCATTGAGTCTTACAAAATCATAAAGAAAATTGTGATACTTCTTTCTCTCCTGAAAACCCTGTAAGCCCTTCCCATCGCTGTATCTTAGTGCTCCTTAAACGTGTCACTTAGATCCTGTTTCCACATATGTTATTATATGGTATGCCTCCTACTTGATCGTCTCGTAAGGAATAATGTGCAAGCAATGACGTTATGTTTTTCCCAAATACAGGCAAAAACAAATTTGCAACTATCAAATTAAAAATGAGATCATCACTAAAAAACCCAAATATTGTGTTGTGATAGTGTATGGTCCATTTTCAGGAAACGTTGGAACTAACACATGTTAATTACCACCATTGCTGCTACAAGTCAGGAGGTTCTGCCAGTAAGAAAAGTCACACTGATTTCAGTTATTTCGGTTTGCTTGTCTACTATGGTTGCTTGTTGGTTCTCCTCAATCCCTAATCCCTCTACAGTTAGCCCAATCCTGGAAAGCTTTTCACCTGATACTCATGACAAGGTGATCCGAGAGCTTAACATTTTACAGACAGCTCAGACACTTCAATAGATTTTTCCTATCTCATTTCTTGTGCATATGTGCTGTGTATTTTATTATATTAATGTTATGCGTAGTGTGTGCATGTGTGTTTATTCAATATTATAGTATATTATATTAATTTTGCACAGGCTAATGAAAATCAGGATGTGATATTTCTAAGTCTAAGCCTTAGGTCTCCACAGAAAACTCAGGTAAAGTACTGAAGTTAGTATTTCTAAAGACAAACTTCTACTCCTAGTAGCTTCTTTCTTACCCCCCCTTTTTTTCCTCCTCCCTCCTCCTTTAATATCTCTTGAAAATGGAGGTAAAGTTGAGTCATTCAGCTCAAGTGGTCCAGATAATTTACTCACCTTAATACTTCACTTGGAGATAGAGACTATTAATTGTTACAACTCTGAGTAGTTGAGAGATAAGAAAGATGTACTGAGGAAAGGATGGACGTAAAATAGCTCATTAAAGCATCCTCGTCCGCCCTCCCCTCTCTGAGATTCAGGGAGCTTTTATGATCCACCTGTGTGATTCTCATCATCACGCTAACCCGGCGCTTCCAGGACGACAGAACAGTCCCCTAGACTCCCTCTGAGCTTTGGGTCAGGTTTTTCATTTCACACATCATTCACCTCCTCGCTCCAGTGATCCTGAAGAGCCAATAACCCACCTGATCCTGTGTGCACATTAGCGCCAATCATTTAAATGCATACTTTGGAGAGGTGGAGACTATAATACGAATTCCTAAAAAACATACACACTGGGGACTTTTATAGTGGATTCTCTTAGAAATCACCTCAGAAAGTGATAAAATTTCAAGCCAGAAAACAGAATAGTTTATAGGTCCTGACCAACCTTCACGATTACAGTAATGTTTCCTTGGGTGAACTTCTCTTTTTGTGCTCATAATATGGAATTGAACTTGAGTTTACATTAAATAAACATTATTTTCCTTAAATACAAAAGATCTTCTTCAGTCAAGTTGGCTTAATGTGGCAGCCTATCAGAGAACAAGGAGAATCCATTTTTAACTGTAAATCGGTCCTTGTCTCGAAATATCCATATGCTCTAATATTCAAAAGTGAATATTCCCAAATTTGGTATTTTCTACCTGACACCAACACAAATAGCTTAAAATTAAATAGAAAAAATACACATAATACTTTAAAGCCAGCACCCTGAAATTGGGTCAGTTTGTGATTTAAAAGGAAAGTAAATTAATAATTGAACATTGATGAGATTTTTTGGCTCCCATTAGAAGCTTTTCTACTCCTGTGTTAGGTTAACAAACAATGATTACATGTTTGGAGCTGCTATAAAATATTAATTAGCTGGAAAAAATAGAAGATTTGAAGAGAAAGTAATATCAGCCACATTTTGACCTTAAAATTGCATTTGTATTTGGGTGCATAATGTTAAAAGGACATTGCTCAGTGGCAGAACCCTGTGTTTATTTAGGAATTGGGTGACTGTTTTGTTTTCTTTTGTTTTGTTTTTATGGAATCTCTTAACCCTGGGTAATGAATGTTGATTAGACTAGGGAACCAATCCCAGTAAAGCCAACTCAATTATAGCTATTGGTTTAAGCAGGAGAGTTCGACACTTACTTATAAAGAGGGGAGGGGTTATTTTGGAAAGGGGAAATAATAGGAAAATTCTCCTTCCCTTAAAATTGAGACATGAAAATAGAACACATTTCTTCCTAACCTTGGATATTAAAGTTCATAATGTGATGTTTGGGGCTTGCAGTCATATTATGAATACATTACTGAGCTACTATGGTAGAATAGTTCACCTCCTGATTATATTTTCTCATGAGATAATACATTTCCTATTGTTGAAGTCATTTGTAGTAAGATTTTCTGATACCTCAAACTGAAAGCATGCTAATATCTTTAACTTCAAGATTTTGGATCTTGTTTGTGTTAATCAGATTGAGCTGAATAAGCCAAGGTTTATTTCTATCCACATAAATTTTGCCACATTTCAGTGGATTTCCAGGTAAACTCATCGTATTGACTTAGGGATTCTTTATTTTTAACATCTTAAGGTCCTGCAATCTCAACACATGATTTCCAGGGTTACTGAATGAGAAAAAGAGAGAGATAGGGCACTACCTAAAATTTTCTACTGCCGCAAAACGATGGTGACTTTCATTTAGTCCATTAGCCAGAGCCAGACACGTAACTCAGAACATCCACAAGAGACTGGGAAGTGTAGGAAACCTCTTGGATATTCAGTGAGCTTTTAAAATCCTCTGTCACAGTGAACATGGTCAGGCTATAGAGATACTAGATGTTAGGATTAGGGAATTCACTTTTCTTACTATATAAGAACAAGAAGGGACTCTCCTGATTCCCTTTAGTTCTCACTTAGTTGGAAAAAAATTTAGATTTAACTTAATTCCAGAGAAATAGTTTTATAAGAGCTAGAATAGGAGAAAAGGTAAACTGTAGGGAATCACGCATGTGTGTAGTAGACGGTCCCTAATGGGGCAATGGTCCAGAGCATGGACGCTGAAGTTTGATGGACCTGTGTCTGTACAGAGCTCATTTATGTGCTAAGCTGTGCAGCTTAGAGTTTCAGGGTGAGCTTGAATTGCTCAAATGTGCTTCGTTCATCGAAAAATGCACAATGTATGATAAACCTTATTTTGCTTCGTGGTACAGTAAGCATGAGTGTTAAGTGAGTCCATCAGTGACCTGAACAAAATCTTGAGAATCCAGTATGGCATAGTCATTTCTATTGTGTGTTTTTCAACACCACCAGGCAATTCTCAAATTCTCAGCGGACACTGCCAAGGTGTCCTATGAATTTAATGCAATTCTGACGCTATCTCCTTAGAGATAGTGTCATATCCTACAGGTTAAGTGCTCGGTCTCACAGCACTGCTCCCACTTCAGACACCAATTCCAAGTCCAGGTGTCTATAAACTGCTATAAATGGGAAGTTCCCACACGCCCCTTCTTTGGGTCCAATTAATTTGCTAAAGTGGCTCAAGGACTCAGAGAAACATTCACTTACATTTAGTATAAAGGATGTGATAAAGGATACAGACGGATAGTTCGATGAAGATGTACATAGGGCAAGGTTCAGAGGGTCGAGAGTCTTAGAACTTCCTCCGCTCCTGGAACCACAGTGCACAATGCTCCAGACGCATTCACCAACTTGAAGCTCATCTTTTATCCTTGTTCAAGAGATTTTATAGGTCTTTAATCTCCACCCCATCCCCCTTTCCCAGAGGTCAGTGGGCAGGGTTGAAAGTTCCAGCTCTCTAATCACTTAGTCTTTCCGGTGACCAACCCACTAAGGCTATTTAGTGGTCTTGTCCTAAATCACCTAATCATCATGAGCTAAGGTGTAATTGAAAGGAACTCATTATGAATAACAAAAGACGCTCCTACCACTCAGGAAATTACAAGCATTTTTAGGAGCTTTGTGCCAGGAAGCTGGGACAGAGACCAAATATATTTCTTATACCACACTGTCCTATGTGAAAGGAGCATTTTCTTTTATTCTCTAAACTTGCTATTCAGTACGCATATATTATAACTAAAGTGCAGAATAAGTAAAACGAATAAATGTGTCATTTTACAAATAAAACAGGGCATTCTTTCTTAAGCAAACTTTTTTCTCTCGCTGTCCATGTTTGGTATTTTACAATAATGCCACAATTTTGTCAGTGGAAGGAGGGTAGAAAAGTCAATTAAGTATATTTAAGCTTATATTAGGCAATTACAGTAAATGTAATGCCATACCAATAAGCATGGGTGATTATCTTAGGAAAGTCTTAGATTATAAATTCTTCTGCATTGTATTTCCCAACTCTCTGCAGTACATCCATAAGAAATAATGCTAGAGGGATTCTGTGATATTGATGTTTTAAGTGCATTTGGCATAAACAGCACCCCTATTATTCAACCATAATTGTGTCAAAACTTGCTCCTGTTAAAAAAGAGACAATATACTCTAAATGGAGTCACTTGTGCTAAACCCCACATCACTAATTTGAGACTTACTCCTTAACTCAATTACAATTTCAGCCCCTCCCAGAAATGGAATCTTAAACCAGTCCATTTAGAATTACCTGGTCAGCACTAGTGAGGTAATCTGTTTGATGGACCCTGTGGTCCTCTAAAGGAAAGTGACCTTGCCACAATCAGTTCTTTGCTAGTATATCTTTCTTGCCCCACCTCCTTCTGCTTATAAAAATCTTTCATGTTGTACAGCTCTTCGGAGCTCTTTTCTCTTTGCCGTATGGGATGCTATCTGATTCATGAATCCTTGAATAAAGCCAGGGAGATCTTTAAATTTTACTCAGTTGAATTTTTTTTTTACACTACACTTTCCTATTTTAAATATACAATGAACAAGAATAGCTTGGGTATAAAAGACTATTAATCCTTACATGTCACCAAAGGCAAACTTCGGCCTTTAATGAATTGCATTTGCATCATGGTGTGTGTATGTGCATCCATGTGTGCATGTGTGTGCGCGTGTGCACACGTGCACACACATGCACGTGTTTCGTGCCGGTGTGGTGAATTGGAAGAAGAGAGGAAGTAGTGTTTTCTTGTAGCCAGCTCTCCATTCATTCACCAACTCCTAATGAGCACTTACTGTGTACAGAAAATTGGGCTAAGAGAGCAAATACGTTCTGTGTCTGTAAAAAGTAAAGTTTAGCTGCAAAGATGGACATTAAATAAATAAACTCAATAAAGTATGATCAGTGTCATGGCATGTTAACATGTTCAATGAATATTTACCTGATGATATGACCTAGTTTAAGTGAGTTAGGAAGGCTTAAGGGCAGAACAGATACTTAACTGAATAATGAGTAGGATGTAGATAGGAAAAAAAAAAGTGGGAAAACCATACCCATACATCAATGCATGCCTTCTTTTATTCTGAGATTTTAGTTTCTGCATTTTGTTACATATGTGTGTGCTCCGGCCTTTTTTCGGTCACATTGGATTCTGATAAATAAGTACATGTGTGCTAGTTATGGGACCAGGAAAAAGTTTTTAACCAAGCAGATATCCTTGATTCAAACTGTTAAATTGATATTAGTTAAAACATCAGCTAACCGGGTGCCTGGGTGTCTGAGCATCTGACTCTTGATTTAGGCTTAGCTCACGATCTTGCAGTTGGTGAGATCGAGCTCCCCCATCGGGCTCTGCAGAGACAGTGCATCTCCTGCTTGGGATTCTTTCTCTCCCTCCCTGCCTCTCTGCCCCTCCGCTATTCATCCTCTCTCTCTCTCTCCCTCTCAAAATAAGTACTAAAAAAAATTTTCAGTATAAATTAGCATATTGATAAATTAATTAAAGGCAATTAACATATTAATTAAATTTTACCTCTGCTTGTGTTCGGTGGACCAGAAGAAGTAGATGCCAGGGAGAATGATCAGCAGGAGCAGACGGACTAGGGGAGAAGCATAGACTGAAGAATGTGGACTGATTGATGAAGCAGAGCATCCATTGTGCACATGTACTGACCCACTGGATTAGAGAGGGGGCAGAGTGATAAGGGCTGCAGTAACAGTAATGACCACCAACAGCTGGATATTGCTCTCAAGTAACACACAAACACCCATTCACGCCTAGTCTTTGTTTTGATCTTTATGTCAAGACACCTTCAATCCAATATCTCAACCTCTTACACAGCGTAAGACATGACATAATACATTTCGTATTCCAAATCTACCATTAATTATTGCTGAGGCTTTAGGCATGACACTGAAAGCATCTTTGCCTGGTGCAAGTCTTTCTTCTATGACACAAAATATTCATGTTTCTCTCAAACCAGAAAAATGAATGCCTGTTCCCTTTGTAGAATAAATTATGAAATTTACTTTATCATTCATTCTTTCCAGTGGAACTCTTGTTATCTGATGCAACCAAGAATCAATAATAAAGAAATGGTGAATATTTGTTATAATGTCCTGAGGCTCAGCATTAGTGACAAGGATATTTCTAACTACCAACTAATAAATGGATCTTGATTTAATGAAAATTGTGTATTAAGGGTGAGTCCTGCTTTTTTCTATTGAGAAGCCAATTTTATTTACTCAGTAAACAATAGTGAGAGACTACTGCACATTGGAACTCCAAAACAAATCTGATAAAACCTTATTCATACAAAGTTGGCCGCTAGAGACAGATAAAAATTCACAGTCCAGTGTATTACTTTAATTTACATGCACGTGTGATTCTCTAACAGCGCATCTGATCCTCACAATAAACTTGTGGGTTAGATTAAGGCAGAAAGTTCACGTAATTTGTCTAATTGCCTGGAGTTTGTAAAATTGGTGTTTAAATCTTGATCCTTCACTCCAAAGTGTGTGTTTTTCTCAATAAATTCTGATTATTTGAAAACTAAGAATCAATGGATACATATGCATGCATCCATAAGTAGACCTGTATAATTCAAACCCATTTTGTTCAAGGGTCAACAGCATTTTTAAAAGTTTCTTATATGCATATTCAAATTCCCTGATGTACTCCTTCAACTAAGGTGCATATATCAATACATACATGTTATCCACAAAACCACAAACTCAACCATGGTATAGAGGGTCTCTCTCCAGAAGGGTTTCACCATAAGCCACATACAGGGTCATATCCAGTCTCTTCTAAGAGCCTACAGGCCCTGGTCTGACCCTGAATCACCAGTCAGGACTCCTCTCTTCCCACTGTGGTTTCCAGTTTTTATTCTGTCACTTTCTCATACAAATTGATGTGCCTCCTTCCTAGGATCCTGTTCTGTCAACCAAAGGGGGTTCGATTCGATCTGTCCTGTTCATGTCATGAAATGCTTCATTTCACCTTTCCTCAAAGGAATTGATACCAGCTAGCCCTAGACCTCCACAATTAAGGGGACCAGCAGGAAGCAATCTATTAGTGATCGTTGGAAGGAATAAGGATCAGCCCCAAAATGGTATGTGGTCACCAACTCTAGACAGAGAGTTTTGCATAATTTTATGCCTCACCTGCAATGAACTTGTATCATCTACGTCTTAATAGGAATATTGGGTGTTCCTTTATGCTGTAAATGTAGTGGTACACGTGGAAACATCCCAGTCTGAAAATAACACACCTGGGCCAGTCGTTGGCCCGAATAAGATCATCATAAATGTGATGGTAGTCAGGGTGAAGACCAAATATGTTGCTGCTAAAAGCTGTCCCAAGATTGCATGACAAGAGTTCTGTTATTGAGAAGAAAGAAGTTTTGCAACAATACCAGGCTGGTGGCGGCATAACTTTGCTGCACTCTTACCTTGCCAGCCACTCATTCCTTTTCCGACTGAATAGAAATGATTGTGTTTCTTCCTCACGTTTGCCTACTCCTGTTTCTTGCCTCCATTTACATTATGTATATTTTAGTATGCAGTTGGCAATTGACTGCTTAGCAACTATAAAATTATTTTGGAGAAGAATCTATATCAAAAAGGCAACTTTCAATAATGTAGTGCATGTCCTTGGAAAACTAATTTTAATGGAAAGAGATGTTCAGCCAATACAGATATGCTAAAGAGTATGAACATACATTTTAGTATATCTACACATAATAAAAATGGGAAATTAATCTTTACGGTCCTTGTTTTAATTATTTTTCTGAAGAGGTATCCTATTTATCTATTGTTTGGCTCTTTTCCTAAACCAATACTATTAAGTTAAGAATTATTTCTTCTTAATCATTACAAACAGTTGCTACATTTCTTTTTTGCAGTATGCTTATTTATTTTTATATGTAGGAAAAATAAAGAGTATGTTGTATTACAATGACATCAAGTCATTCCAAAATTTTCTGGACATGAAGATTCACAATTATGCACATTACAGCATGTCTAAGCGTGTATGTGCAGGGGGTGGGGGTGGGGGTGGGTAAGAGTGACAATTCTGCATTTAAGAAGACATACTGGGAAGGTATAGTATGTAATATACAAAGGGGGGAAGAACATGTACATAGGGGAGCAAACAGAATATACAGTTATTTTAGTTTTCCTGCAGCACCTTTTTTTTCTAGGAATTTAATTTTTCTCCCCAATTTCATTATTGAAGCAGGAGTAGCCATATCACACCATGTCTTCTTTTCTTGAACAGAGTTAATTGATCTTCTAGTAAGACACAGGCTTCAAAATTGGCTGGTAGTAGGAACACCCAGGCCACCAACACCACTGAGCCACCCCAGATGGTTGTTTCAGTGGTTGGGAACCAACCATAAACTGAACTTGTGAGACACTTCATCAAGATTTCTGCACTTGAGCCGAAGAAGCTGGAGTATTAATTCCTCGGATGTTTGAATCACAATATGTGCAATAAAGAAACCACCCACAGCCTTGTTTTCTGCTTCATGAACTTAAATGGGGGAAGATATTCTACAAATGAAAGGGGCTGAGAAAAGAGATGCTTGGAAAGGAGCAGAGAAAAATAGAGAAAAAGTCCTAACATTGTTGGAATCCTCGGATCCCTTAATTTCTGAAGCCCCGATACTTTCCTTTCATTGGTTTCTGAATTCAAGAATCTCCTTAGTACATTCCTCCTTTTTGAGTAAGCTAGTTTGAATTGAATAGCTGTTACTTTGCCCAAACATGTGTTAATTATACCGTATGGTACCGAAGAGTTGCCTGGATCAAAAGTGCAGCAAAGTGGACTGGCCATTGCAGCCTCACCAAAGGGCTGTTCAGGTCATGATCTAATATTGGGAAACACAAGGATCACTGTGAAAGCCTCACTAATCAGGGGATTTAATCCAAATTGTGTGGCACCACTGTTCTGTTGCACCTACATTCTCAGGACCATGGTTAGCTGTCCAAACTGCAAAAACACTTTGTATGGCAGAAGCAGGGAGTAGTTCTCAGACTACATTAGATGCCCACTTCATTCAAAGAACATACAGGCCAATAAGACAAAAGGCAGACTGAATAATACTAGGTCAAGATGATTGACTTCCCACACTTCCATAGAGCTGGCTGCTTTATTATCCTACACAACTCTCTATCAATAATCTTTACTCTGTTCCCCTCTCTTCTCTGACCCAGGCTTGGTTATCACAAGAGTTAACATTCTTTCCTGCCCTATACATGTAGTCAGGAATATGGAAAAATAAAATGAGTCAGGATCTGGGATTTTCTGAACCAGAATACATCACCTTTTAAGATCTATGACTTCAGAGTTCAAGGTAGACAAGGGTATATGTGGGTCCCTGCTTTCCTTCCATCTGCATTAGAGGTAGAATGAGCTTATGGTGGTTGAATCACCAAAACTACTGAGTACATGCTTTTCTTCTTTGAGAGACAGAGACAGTGTGAGTAGGGGAGGGGCAGAGATAAAGGAAGAGAGAGAATCATAAGCAGGCTCCCTTCTGTCAGCATGGACCCCAACGTGGGGCTTGAACCCATGAAACTGCGAGATCATGACCTGAGCCAAAACCAAGAGTCAACAAATACCAGCTGAGCCACTGAGGCAGCCCTAGTACATGCTTTTCAATAACAGTATTTTATATCATTTACCTGAATGTATGTGTGTGTGTGTGTGTGTGTGTGTGTGTGTATGTTTTGTTTTATTATCAGTTTTATGGACTTATTTAAGATGTCTGAGAACTACTCACTTCAGATAAAAAGTATTCTTGACAACTCTTTATGTCAGTGTTTTTCTTATTATATTATTATTATTATTATTATTATTATTTTGAATTGGTGGGTTTCATTTCACGGTGATAATAGATGATTTGTACCTTTTTTAGTAATTATCTGAAGGCAAACCACCTTTGTTTATTTGCTATTTCTCCTGGGAAATTATTTTCTAGAATTCATGCCCAATTGGTCCAATTTAAGGACTCTTAAGCCAAGGTTGAGGAGATAGAATAATAAAAGTCATCATATGACCCTGGTATTCATGACATAACTTGTACTTTACTCATAAACTTTAGTCTAGTTTTGAAACATTTTTGACTATAGATGCTGGAGAGGATGTGGAGAAATGTGAACCCTCTTGCACTGTTGGTGGGAATGCAAACTGGTGCAGCCACTCTGGAAAACAGTGTGGAGGTTCCTCAAAAAATTAAAAATAGACCTACCCTATGACCCAGCAGTAGCACCGCTAGGAATTTACCCAAGGGATATAAGAGTACTGATGCATAGGGGCACTTGTACCCCAATGTTTATAGCAGCACTCTCAACAATAGCCAAATTATGGAAAGATCCTAAATGTCCATCAACTGATGAATGGATAAAGAAATTGTGGTTTATATACACAATGGAGTACTACATGGCAATGAGAAAGAATGAAATATGGCCCTTTGTAGCAACGTGGATGGGACTGGAGAGTGTGATGCTAAGTGAAATAATCCATACAGAGAAAGACAGATACCATATGTGTTCACTCTTATGTGGATCCTGAGAAACTTAACAGAAACCCATGGGGGGGGGGGAGGAAAAAAAAGAAGTTAGAGTGGGAGAGAGCCAAAGCATAAGAGACTCTTAAAAACTGAGAACAAACTGAGGGTTGATGGGGGGTGGAAGGGTAGGTCATGGGTATTGAAGAGGGCATTTTTTGGGATGAGCACTGGGTGTTGTATGGAAACCAATTTGACAATAAATTTCATATATTAAAAAAAAAGTAATTTTGAACCATTTTCTCTGCAGTCCAGAATGAGATGATAAAGAGTGATCTGGCAGTTTCTAATGCAAAGTTCAATGTTCTGAATTTCTGAACGAACAGATTGAAAGTATCAAAGATGAGGAATAAGATGTAGAAGTTCCTAATTGTTGAGGGATTGCAGGAGGAATGAGGAAGAGAGAATTTCGAATGTACATCTGAAGGACAAGTTGAGCTGGGTGGCCATCAGGTAGGTCATTAGCAGCTGCAGCCGAAAGAATTATGTCTATAGACTGCAGCTTGCTTATGGCATGAGATGTGTTGTATTCTGGTGCATCCAAATGGTGATTACAGAGTTGTGGTCAAAACTCTCTGACTAAGGTGGGCATGTCTGTATTCATCAGAATACAGCTTGTGTGAGGACACAAGAATGGGTTAATTGGAAAGCATAAAATGTAGTGCCTCCTGGACACAGTGTAATTGGCTCCCACTGGCACATCAGGGCAACATGCCAGGTTCTGGTGTTGGCAGGGAATGAGTTCTCAATTAGGCAAATCTCTCTACTTCTTAACCACCAGCACTGCTAATGCTCTGCTCTTTGGCTGAGATTATTGCAATAACTGCTAACAAGTCCCCCTGCTACTCCTTTTGCTCCTTTACAGTCTACTTGCCACATGTCAGCCCAAGAGATTCCTTCGATTTGTTAAGTTACATTACATCACTTGTCTGCTCAATGACCTCAGAGAGTTCTCACTCACTCAGTAGAAGCCAAAGTTCTCATGGTTTATAGGGCAGGTGCTATATGTTCTGCTTCCCCACTCCTTGCTGTTCTGATCTTAAATCCCACTCTTCCTGAGTTCATTTATCTCAAGCCACAGGTGACTTCTCACTGCATCTCCAACGTGCAAGGCACACATCTTCCTCAGGGCCTTTGCACTTGCTATTTCCGCTCCCCAGCATGCTCTCTTCTACATAGGTATATGCATGCTCCAGCACCTCCTCAGGACTCAGGTTAGATTTCAACATTTCAGAGAGGCCTTCTGAGCTTACTGTCCACCTGGGTACTTGAAGTCCATTTCTAAAACTATAATTTTCTGTATGGCAATTACCAACTGTATATACGTATATTTCTTTTGCTTAATTCTCTGTCTTCTGACACTCAAACACAACCTCTGTTTTATTCATGGATTTATTGCTGATATATAGTATGTTCTCAATGCCTATTGCATACTTGTTAAAAGAACTGAGCCCTCCCTTCAATACCCAGAGATACCAGCAATTCCTATGTACTTCCTTTAGGGGATATATAAATACATGTCACATATGTGTATGTGTATAATTCACTTATGCTTAGTGAGCGAAAAGAGAAAGAGATTAACAAAAAAGAGCGTAACGGAGTATAATTAAGAAATAGAGAAAAAAAAAAGTGGAGTGTCAACGTTAAAAAGTTCCAAAGGAGAAAATTCTAAAGGAAATCCTAGAGAATGGCTAAGGGAGAGCCACTGGATTAAAACTGTAGGGTCATCCATTACCTTTAAGAGGAGATTTTTCATTTTTAGGAGAATGGGAGCAACTCATGAAAGGGTTTAAGTTACATGTACCTGGAAAAGAGACAGGGTGTCTTAGAGAAATAGGTGATTACAAGTCTGGGGCAGGAAATGTACCTGGAACATCTTGTATTATCAGAAATTAAGCATGTTATCCAAAAGTACCTGAGAGTCGATTTGAAGACAGTCTCACTGGTCAAAGATAAGACAATTTGAACATTGCTAAGAATAACAAATGCTATGGATGAAATACATTAAGAATGATTAAATACATAAATTCATAACAAACACAAAATGAGCAAAGAAAACACACTGGTTATCACTGGGAGATTGTATAAAAACCCAAACTCATTATTTTCAAACTGGTAAATGAAAGATCAGGCATTTCTATGACCTTTTTGATAATAAGTAGAAAACTAGTAAACCAGGTAGATGAAGGGTTTTTTCCCCTTTATAGAGATTTTAATCTGATAAAGAAGACATTATAAAAAATAGAATTATCACTTTGAAACTTCTGTTTGAATAAATGAATCTAGGTACTGATCATCAACAATTGTGAACACACAAAAAAGTAGACATTATGTGTTTTCCGATAGAAGGACGTACCACCTACCAGCGAAGCAGCCTTGCCAGAAGAAACAAAAATGAATCAGATCAGACCTCTATAAACAGTTAGCAATTTACAGAGGAATATATTAATCTGTGCCATGGAAATATAATCAACACAGTGCAGACTGTGGGGAATGTAACAGGACAAACAACCTTATCTCCAGCAAATAAATCACAAGGATAAATAAGTTGGGCAGAACTTACAAAAGAAACTTAAAGAAACATCAACAAATTACATTATTCGAATTTTATGTGGGCTCTGATTCAAACACATAAAAATGAATAAACATAATGAGACTGTGGAAATTTGAACACTAAATGGGTTTTTGATATTATTAATGAATTATTGTTAATTTCTCTTAGATACAACAAGGAAAATGGAATACCTTTATCATGACATATTTAGTGTCAAAATCATATGATTGTTTGGTGTCTTCTTCATAAATAATTTTCTCTATTTTCCCTCAAAAGTCCTCTCTAATTATTAATTATTTGTGCTAAGTTTGTGTTTATCATAAGCAGAGCCTGAGATGAGGATTGCGTGCAAGTGATTTACTAAGGAAATGCTCTGGGAGAGACCCACAAGAGTTCAGAATCAGGATAGTGAAGAGGAAGAAGCCAAGTGACACAGAGCATCAGCCTCAGTCAGATTCTGCAAAGAAGCACAAAAGTATTAATTATACTTCAGAGAGTATTTCAACCAGAGATCTGGGAAACACTCAAGGAGTCTGGAAATGGGAGGTCTGCAGGAGTCCTGAGTTGGAGGCAGTTAGTTTCATGGCCACAGGGACACAGAATGGTGAAGAGTATGACCTCAGGAGTCAGAGTTTTAAATTCTAAATCCTGGCTCCTCTACCTACTGTGATTCAGCGTTCCTATCTGAAAAATGGGGATAATAAATAAAAATGGGGACACTTCACAGAGTCACATGAGACAATACCTTTATAAGTCATTTAAAACAATGCTGGGGTTTTAAGCCTGAACATGTATTAGAAATGATTGACCCAACAATAGCGCTGCTAGGAATTTACCCAAGGGATACGGGAGTGCTGAGGCACAGGGGCACTTGTACCCCAATGTTTAAAGCAGCGCTTTCAACAATAGCCAAATTATGGAAAGAGCCTAAATGTCCATCAGCTGACAAATGGATAAAGATGTGGTTTATATATACAAGGGAATACTACTTGGCAATGAGAATGAAATCTGGCCATTTGTAGCAACGTGGATGGAACTGGAGGATATTATGCTGAGTGAAATAAGTCAGTCAGAGAAAGACAGATACCATATGTTTTCACTCATATGTGGATCCTGAGAAACTTAACAGAAGACCATGGGGGAGGGGAAAGGGGAAAAAAAAGTTACAGAGAAGGAGGGAGGCAAACCATAAGTGACTCTTAAATACTGAGAACAAACTGAGGGTTTATGGGAGGGTGGGGGAGAGGGGAAAGTGGGTGATGGGCATCAAGGAGGGCACCCGTTGGGATGAGCACTGGGTGTTGTATGGAAACCAATTTGACAATAAATTATATTTAATATAAAAAAAAAGAAAGGATTGACAATAGATGCTTTAATTGGTAAGTGTCTTGAAATGTACATTCTGCTTTTAAGGATCCACAAAACCAGTAATAAATATAGATGATAATAAATATACATGAATAGGTAGATGGTGGTTGTGAAAGACTTGGGAGTATCTAAACAGAGGTGGGGCTGCCCTAGGTAGCACACTCAGCAACACTGGTTTGCATGCAACACTCTTAGGAACAGCACCCAGAACTGGAATCTTCAGTAATACAGGGGAGGCAACATAGGATCACACTCCCAGGAGGAAAATATGTGAAAACGAGGCATAGACTCCAAATGCTACTTGAGTAAAGGGGCGATTTGTTGTAGTAAGAGCTTGAAGCTGAGAACCAGATAAGATTCTGATTACTGTAAGCAAAGGATTAGGTTCAAGTAGAGGGGACATGCAGCTTGATTTGATGATATAGACTGACATCTCATTTGGTACTCAACCACCCTCATTTTAGAGATGAAAAATCTTAGATAAAGTTTAAGCAATGTGCCTAATTAATTCAGTAATGTGCCCAAGTTAACTCATTGATGAAGTGGAACAGTTGTGACTAAATCTCAGATCTTATAGCCATAGAGCTTGAGTCTTAACTTCAATACTGAAATTTTAGTCTTAAGCTTTTAAGGCTATTTTAGGTGATCATCAGGTACTTGACCATTAAGTTTCATGAAGATGTGATATGGCCTGTTGATGGAATATATCCCATCAAAAAAAAAAAAAAGTTACAGTGTGCTGTAGTTAGAATGTTGTCCCAAAGTATGAAGCATTGTTAGTGGAAATCCGAAACGGGAGCAAAGGCATTAAAAAGTGTTTTATCTGTGCCCTGACTCAGCCTCCAATAGAGCTGGGAGAGGTGAAGCTGACTTTGCTATCAGTAAAAGGATGCTGACAGTGGGTTCCAAAAAGGAAAAACAACATGCAACATGAGACTGATCAAGCCCATCGGTCTCAAGCGTAGAAACAAATAAATATAGCTACGGCAATATTTTTTGCCTCACTGGTCATTAATAATGTGTCAGCAAGCATGAGACCATTTCCATCCGGCTACTGTATTAATGCCAATTTAGGAACAAAATAGGAGTAATTGACTCAACATGTCTACAGTCACTTGTTTACCTAAGAATAAAACACTGAGAGGCATATTGGCAAATTAAATGAAAATGAATCCTGGTCATAATCAAATAAAAATACAGTACATCCAAAGAGTGTTCTAGTGTTGAACTTTCCCCCATGAACTAATTAGCTGGCTGGAATGTCTTTCTAAGTGTCATCTTATTCAGCTTTTTGAAATGCAAGATGTTAAAGGGAAATCCACATTTTATTGTAAAGCTGGAATATAAGTCTTTGGCTTTGTTATTCAAAATGGAAGCGGATTTATTTTAAGGTGATTTTTTTACTAAGCATAAAAATAGAAATTCTAGTAAATTTTAAATCCAGGACGAATGCCCAGAGTTCTACCCATATACAGAAAAACTATGAAAAAATTGTTACCATCGTTGTAATCTAAGTGTTAGAATAAAATCTCGTGAAGCTGGAACGTCACTGCCCACACTCAGTACTTAAGGGAAACAAGCTGGATTCATTTTTTCTGAGTAATGATAGGTCAGTGTTTGGTATGTATTTTTCTGGGAAGCAATAAGACTCCAGAGAATGTTTTATAAATGTGTGATGTTGGAATAAGCAGAAAAACAGGTTCAAATCATTTTTTATCTGAACTTTTGTTTCTTACTGAATAAGAGATTTGAGTAAGAAATCTCTACAAAGAAACCTAAAAAGCCTGGTATACAAACTTGGGCGTAATAAGTACTCAGCTAATACTTATTATGCAACATGAACTTAGGGAGAATGTGAGTTTGGCAATCAGATAAGCATGAATTAGAAAATTTATCAGACCTCAGATAGCTTACTTCTTGTCTCTCAGTTTCTGCACTAAGAGTAGAGAATCTATTTCAGGGAAGGAGATGAGAAAAAATGAACCTAATATGTGAAAGAATCTAAAATTATACTTTACATAAGAAGCCCCATTAACCAGTTTCATCCTTGAATAAATAAATTTTGAGGCTGAAATTCTCATTTCTAAAACAACTGTGAACTGTTATTCACAATAGTGACAGGTTAGTTAAGAAGTCTACTGGAAGGGGGGCACGTGGGTGGCTCATTTGGTTAAGCATCCGACTTTGGCTCAGGTCATGGTCTCGTGGTTCCTGAATTTGAGCCCCGCATTGGGCTCTGTGCTGACAGCTCAAAGCCTGGAGTCTGCTTCGGATTCTGTGTCTCCCTCTCTCTCTGCCCCTCCCCTGCTCGCACTCTGTCTGTCTCTCTCTTAAAAATAAACAAACATTAAAAAATTAAAAAAAAAGATATCTACTGGAAGAGTGGCTAGGTGACTTAGTCAGCTAAGCGTCTGATTCTTGATTTAGGCTCAGGTCATGATCTTACCATTTCTGAGATTGAGCCTGTGTCAGGCACTGAGCTGAAAGCACTGAGCCTCCTTGGGATTCTCTCTGTCTCTCTCTCTCTCTGTCTCTCTCTCTCTCGAAATAAATGAACTTTAAATAAATAAATACATAAATAAAGATATACATAAATACATTAATAAATAAAAGGAAGTCTGCTGGAGATGATATAAAAGCTGGCATGTTTCAATATGGAAAGACAGTCTTAGGATAAGCATGGCTAAAGGAGGTGAGGAAGAAGCTGGTCTCTGAAAAGCTCAAAAGGCTTACAGAGATTTAGGGACAAAATGTCTTCCAGAATGATTCAGCCTATTTTATGTGCCTTGAAATGTACCAGGTATTTCAATATTTAAATTTAAATATAAAATTTTATTCAATTTATCCTTTTTAAAGTTATACATAATCAAATAATGGCATGAAGAACTGGATGGCTGAATAACTGGGTGACTGAATAACTTCATAATTGAACTTGAAAAGTGAACTTGAACAGTATTATTAGTTGTAAAATTCTTAGCCATTTATTGAAACCATTCCAGCTTCTAATTCTTACAAGACTGAATGTTACATATGCTAACAACAGTACAGGAATCTACTTAAGAAAAAATAAAGTTGAGAAAGAATTGATAGTATAAATCAGATTTAGTGACACCACCCACATCAAGGTGACATCAATCTTTACTAAGTAGCTACAAGACTTCCTGAGATTTTTATGATGAGAATTTCTCTTTTAGTCAACAAATCATAGAGTTTCAGACAGAACTGTGCTGCACTCCTGTTTGTATAATCAAACATATGCCATAGAATCATAATACGATCTCTCTACCCACGTTAGCAAAAATTAATGTTTGATTAATGCATTTGATTATTAAAGGCACACTTTTCCCCAGCTCCATATGGCATTTTTCTAAGATAGAAATTTCACCAGAAAATTAAAAAGCCTGGTGAATGTTTTCCAGTTTTCATCTAAGAATTGTGCGATCTGTCTTAATATTCCAATTTTGAGAATATTTCAAATAGTAAGACAAATCTTTTCTTGTATATATTGTTTATATAAAACACCTCTGTACATTTTTTATCAGAGGAAAATGAACCTTTACAGAAAAAAATAAATTTGTAAAGACATCTTGAAATTTGGTCAAAGGGGTTTAGATATGTTTCTATACATAAGGTACTTGAGGAGAAAAAAACCATAAATATATTTTTATTCGATTAAATTAAATATATTTTATTATAAGAAAAAACACCGTTGTCATCCTCAATGTAGATAACAATTGGGATTCAAATATAATTGAGAAACTTTAAATACTTGTATTTCATTCCAAGAAAAAAATCAGAGGAAAAAAAAAATCCCAACTTTATCTAAAGTAGCTTTAAAAGAACAACGTGAGGCTTCTGGAACAGCAAATTGAAGAAAATGACAAAATCTCTCTCCAAAAAGCAATGATAAAAACTGGACAAATTGTCAAAAATAACCATTTAAAGGCTCTGGAAATTGACCCAAAGCATACAACAAATGAGAAACATGACTTTAAGGATCTCAACTGAGCGTCCATAAACACCTTGAGGGACTGTGGGAGTTTAGTCCGGGGCCACGTTTTTCTTACCCATCCCAGCTCTGTCATACAGACATTCTACCTAGGAGTGCAAGCCATGGCCTCAGGACTAGCAGGCTCACTGCCAGAAAGGCTGCATGCACAACACTGTGTGCAAACTTAGAAGAGAGCAGAGGAGCCCTAATGAGCTACTGAATTTTAAGAGATCTATGGGCAAAATGTGAGAGTTCTACTCTTTCAAAGTGTGTGAGCATAACCTCTGAACAAGCACTGGATGAAAACTAAGCTATGTTGACCCAAAAGCTACATCAAAGAAGCTGACCTTAAAAATAAAAACAAGAATTAAGACAAAAACAGAAACAAGTAACTAAGCAGAGACATGGCCACAAATTAGTCCAAATACACAAACATGAAAACAGGAGAAAATATCAATCTTGATGGGACTCAGAGTCTAGAGTTGTTGCAATATTACTGCAGTGTAATTCTACAAGTCCAGCTTTTGGGGTTCCCGGGTGGCTCAGTCAGTTGAGCGTCTGAATTTGGATCAGGTCATGATCTCATGGTCCATGAGTTCGAGCCCTGGTTGGGCTCTGTGCTGACAGCTCAGAGCTGGGAACCTGTTTCAGATTCTGTGTCTCCCTCTCTCTCTGCCCCTCCCCCACTCACACTCCCTCTCTCTCTCTCTCTCTCTCTCTCTCTCAAAAATAAATAAACACTAAAAAAAATTTTTGTAAAGTCCAGCTGCTAACAAAACAGGATGAGATATGTAAAGAAACTAGAATTTTTGACCCATTAAGAAGTATACTGTAACTCCTAGAGCAACAGCTAAGAAAAAAAAATACAGAAAATAATTCGAGAAAAGAATTTAAATGGAACATTAACTATCTACATAACACCAAGAAAAGAAGTAAAAGAGAGAGACAGAAAGAGAGAGGGAGAAAGAGAGAGAGAGATGGAGAGAAGGTGAAGCATACAGGAAACAAATAGCAAAATAGTTAATATAAATCCAGCCGTGTCAATAATGGTAGCAAGCATGTATGGATTAAAAACTAATCAGGGGCATCTGGGAGGCTCAATCAGTTAACTGTCGGACTTCAGCTCAGGTCATGATCTCACCATCGGTGAGTTGGATCCCCACATCGAGCTCTGTGCTGACAGCTCAGAGCCCAGAGCTTGCTTCAGATTCTGTCTCTCTTTCTCTTTGCCCCTCCTCCACTCACACTCTGCCTCTCTCTGCCTCTCAAACATGAATAAATATTAAAAAAAAAGACATTAGGAAAAATTTGTTTTTAGATATAATATGGACACTTTCTAATTATAAAACATCAATTCACTTGGGAGGTATGTTAATTACAAACACACATGCACCTGAAAAAAGGTTAAAAAATACATGAAGCAGATTTACACAATGTATAGGAGAAAAAAGAAATTTAACAAAATTATTTGGAGAATTCAATGCCCTACTCCCAACAATAGCCTGTTCAGCTAGAGCGCAAATCAGCAAGACTCTTAAGGACTCGAGACATAAGACCATAAAAGACATTACTGATGAAGATGAGCAAATGGACATTTATAGAACACACTATCCAATAGCAGCAGAAAAAAAAGTACATGGAACATTCTCCAGGAAAGGCTAAGTTCTGGGTCATAGGAATTCTCAATAAATTTAGAATAATTGGATTCCTACAACATATGTTCTTTGATTCCCATGGAATTACATTAGAAATCAAAAAAAGAACTTGAGAAATTCAAAAATATTTGGAATTTAACTAGCATACTTCTAAACAAACAATGAATTCAAGAATAAATCACAAAGGAAATCAGAAGATATTTTGAGTTGAACAAGATGAAAACACAATATATAAACATTAACGGCATGTATCTAAAACAGGGCTTACATAAAAGTTTATAACAGAGATGCCTACATTAGAAAAGGAATATTTCAGAGCAATAACCTGTGAGTTCATTTTACAAAGCTAGAAAATAAAAGAACAAATTAAGCCCAACACAAACAAAAAGAAGGAAATAAGATTAGAAAAGAAATAAATGATACCAAATACAAAAAAATAACATAAAAATGAATCCCCAAAATTTTATTGAAAGAAATCAACAAACCTGTCAAAAAGTTTTTAGAGTTGGCAAGAAAATAAGACAATAGACAAATTAACAAAACGAGGAATAAAAGGGTGGCTATCACTACTGATTTTACAGAAATTAAAAAGATCAGAGGGAATTTTATGAATAATATTTTGCCAACAAATTGGACAATGTGGATAAATCTGAACAACAACAAGAAAAACAATAAGAAAAGAATATGTGAATAGATGTGTAACAAATGAAGAAATTAAATTAGTGAGTAAAAATCTTCTCACAAAGACCAGGCTCCCATGTCTACACTGGTGATTTAATCAATCATTATATGAAGCAAGTAATAACCATGCCTCCTGAACTCATCCAGAAAAAGAAAGAAGTAACAGAAATGGAAAATTTTCTTTAGAAAAAGCAGAGCAGGAGGGAGGGAATACTTTCCTAATTCATTTTGTGAGGCAACTGCTATCATAATCCTACCAGAGAGGAAAATCAAAAGACATCAATAGGGGAAAAAAGTACTAGCCAATAGATCTCATGAATATGGATGTGAAAATCCTCCGGAACACATTCGCAAATAAATCCAGCCACACACACAAAAATGATGGTATGCACGCCATGCCCACATGAGGTTTATCTCAGGAATGGAAGGTTGGTATAAATATCCCAAAATCAACTAATGTAATGCACCATATTAATAAAGTACCAAACCTCATGATCGTATTGATGAATGCACAAATACATCTTGAAAAATCTTTTATCCATGGACGGTGATTTTCAACAGGTTAGGAATAGAAGAGAACTTCCTAAAACTGATAAAGAGTATCTATAAAAGTCCTATAGCTAAAAAAGCTATAGCTTTTTCCTGATTTTAGGGGGAAGCATTTGGTGTTTCACTGCTAAAGTGAAAATTTTAGTTTAAAATGGTAAAATACCAAATGTTTCCCTCTTAAGATCAGGAAAAAAGCAAGGATGCCTGCTCTCAACACTTTTATTCAACACTGCATGCATTGAAGGTGTATAGGTAGTGAAATAAAACAGAAAAAACAGAAGAAAATGATAAATAAATAAATGGTATCTAAATTGGAAAGAAAGAGATAAGATTTTTTTATATGCAGATGACCTGATTCTGTATGTAGAAAATCCAAATAAATCACAAAAAACGACTAAAGCTTTAAAATAATGTCAGATCAGGATCACAGGATTTAACATCAATATAGAAACATTAATTAAATTTCTGTACTAGCAGTGAACATTTGCAAATGAAATAAGACAAACAATTCCATTCACAATTGCATGAAAAATGAATAAAATATTTAGAAGTAACGTTAACAAAAGCAGTACAAGACTTGTGTTCTGTAAATTACAAAATGCCTCTGTGAGAAGGAAGATTTAAATAAATGGAGAGGCATTCCATGTCCATGAATCAGAAGACTAAATGTCTTAAGATGGCAATTTGTCACGAATTGATCTATAGATATAATTAAGTCACTTTCAAAACCCCAGCAGGCCTTTTTGTTGGTGGAAATTGACAAGTTGTTTTTAAAGTTTATAGGGAGGGGTGCCTGGGTGGCTCAGTCGGTTGAATGTCTGCCTTTGGCTCAGGTCATGATCTCACAGTATGAGTTCGAGCCCTGAGTCAGGCTCTGTGCTGACAGCTCAGAGCCTGGAGCCTGCTTCAGATTCTGTGTCTCCCTCTCTCTGCCCCTCCCCTGATCATGCTCTGTCTCTCTCTGTCTCAAAAATAAATAAAAACTTTAAAAAATATTTTAATGTTTATAGGGAAATGCAAGGGACCCTGAGTAGCCAAAACTACTTGACGGGAGAATAATGTCAAACACTTAACATTTTCCAATTTCAAAACTTGCTATAAATCTACACGAAGCAAGGCAGCATGGTCCTGGTATAAGGATGGGCTTATAGATAAATTGAACAAAAATGAGTTCAAAATTAAACTCTTCACATTAATGGTAAAAAAGAACAAGGCCACAATTAGATTTTATGGGTTTAAATTTTTTGTCCAGTAACAATCACCTGGTTGGTTTATTTTATTCTTTAGGTTTATTTATTTATTTTAAGAGAGACAGAGAGTGAGTGGGGGGAGGGGTAGCCATAGAGGGAGAGAGGGAGAGAATCCCAAGCAGGCTCCATGCTGTCAATGTAGAGCCTAACGCATGGCTTCAACTCACAAAACCAAGAGATCATGATCTGAGCCAAAATCAAGAGTCCCACGTTAAACCTACTGAGCCACCCAGGCGCCCCACCAGGGAGGTTTATAAAGCACATAGTTACCTAGTAGCAGGACCAAACAAAAAGAAAAGCATAAAATTTGAGAGTCTTACATCATTCGATTTATTTCAAAATTACATTAAAGTAATGCTAATTGTAGGACAGTGTCAAAGATAAACACCACCATACGTTAATTTCAAGGAGAACAGATTTTATTCAGTAACTACGGATTGTAGGTGCAAGTGCTGAGCTCCATTCTTTGTTCAGAGGTGATGGGATGTTTGAAAAGAGAATAGAGAGGAGGGAGTGGAAATTTCAGGGGCTCCAGCAGTCAGGGAAGGGAAAACTCACAAAAAGCAGAGGGAGGTGGTCCAAGTGAAACCCATCTGGGTTTTCTAACTGGCACTTACCAAATGTAAGCCTCTCCCTTTGCACAGAGACTGGGAAACAAGGGGCCCTATCCTCAGACATTGGCAGCAACAGAGTAAATTCTTTTGGCAGCCTTGAGTTTGCTCAAGCAGGTACTTGAAGAGGGTCTGGAGACATCCTAAGGGTACTGACTTGAGCTGTTACAAACTATAGTAATGTTTGTTCAGGTCTTTATAGGCCAAGATGGAGGCATAGTTGAAAAAAATCTGACTACGTTTTGGTCAAGGAGATAATCATCAGCAGCAAGGATTTTAAAATGTACTCTGTAAACCACCTACACGAGAACTTTGGAGTAATTATTGGAAAAATGATTTTTGAATCTTACCCAGAGTTATTAAATTAAAATATTTTGCTTAGGACCCAAAACATATTAGACATCAACCCAGATGATTCAGACATAAATGAAAGTTTGAAAACCACCTGTTGAGAGTTACCAAGTTTTGGAAATGGTTATGCACTGTAATTTTCACAACTGCTTAGATGAAAACAAACATGAGGATATAATAATGATAGCAAACATACATTAAGAATTTAAATATGTGCCAGGCTTGTTTTAAGAATTTTACATGTATCAACTCAATCCCATATTACATTTGGAATATTTATTTTAATGATAAAGAAAACTATACACAGAGAGGTAAAGCAATTTATGTAAGGTCATACAGCAGAGCAAGAATTCAACCCCAGAAATTTTGCCTCCAGAGGCTATATTCTAAGTCACTAGATTATATATTTAATTGTGACATGATGATCAACAACCTATTTCCAACATTCTTAAAAAAATTTTCATATGGAAATAGGAATGTGGTGGTCTTGCTAAATTTGACAAGACTTATTTTTGTGAAGTATTTGGGAGAGAGGGTGAAAGGCAGACTGCACCAGCTTAAAGTTAAGATGGTCAAAGAAAATAGGAAGAAAAAGTAAATATAAAAGAAAATGTATTAAATTATAAAGTAAGCATCTTTCCCTCTATTTGTAAAGGAAACCAATAAAGTAAAATTTAATTTTTGGAAAACATAACAAAATAAATAAGAATTTAGTAAGACTAATTAAGGGGGAAAAGTGATAAATCTATACTATCAGAAAGATATGAGAAAGATATTATGCTTGGCTGGCATAGTTGGTTAAGCATATGATTCTTCATTGCGACTCAGGTCATGATCCCAGGGTCGTGGAATCAAGCCCCATGTCTGGCTCTGCACTGACAGTGTAGAGCCTGCTTGGGATTCTCTCTCTCCTCTCTCTGCCTCTCCCCTGCTTGTGCATGTGCTCTTTGTCTCTTTATCTCTGTCAAAATAAATAAATAAACTTTAAAAATATATTAGATATTAAAGATAGAGCTTAAAGACATTCAGATGTTAAAGACATTAGAAATGTAAAGAATATATGTTCCACCAGAGCAAGGGCCTAATGAAAGGTGGCAAAAGGGAGCCCAGAAGAGAGTAGTTGATCCATTTTCTAAGAAAGATTGGCATGATGTGAAAGCACCAGCTATGTTCAGTGTAAGAAATATTGGAAAAACACAAGTCGTGAGAGTTCAAGGAAGCAAAATGGCATCTGATGGCCTCAATGGTAGTGTTTTGGAGGTGAGCCTTGCTGATCTGCAGAATGATGAAGTTACACTTAGAAAAATCAAGCAAATTGCTGAGGATGTACAGGGCAAAAACTATCTGACTAATTTTCATGGCATGCGTTTTAACCCTGACAAAACGTGTTCCCTGGTCAAAAATGGTAGACCATGATTAAAGCTCATGTTGATGTTAAGACTACCAATGGTTATTTGCCTTGTGTATTTTGTGTTGATTTTACTAAAAAAATGCAACAATCAGATTTGGAAGACTTCTTATGCTCAGTTACAACTGGTCCACCAAATTTCGGAAAAAGATAATGCATATTATGACCTGAGAGGTGCGAATGACTTAAAAAAAAGTCAATCAGCATCCGACAGCATCAAAAAGAGACATAGGAAAAGCTTATAAATCTACTTATCCACTCCATGATATCTTTGCTAGAAAAGTAAAAATGCTGAAGAAGCCCAGGTTTGAACTGGGAAAGCTTATGGACCTTTCTGGTAAAGGTAGTATTTCTGGAAAAGCGACTAGAGATGAGACCAGTGCTAAAACTGAACAAGCTGATGGGTCTGAGCCACCAGCCCAAGAATCTGTGGGAAATTCAGACATTTAATGGTGACAGATAAAAAAATCCTATTGGTGAAAATAAATAAACAAACAAATAAATAAAATTGAAACTGTATATTAATCTGACAATTTAGGTGATGCAATTTCAGGAAAATATAACTTAACAGTACTAAAAGGAGAAATGGACAAATCTCAATAGCATTTTTTTCTTTTCAGAACATTATGTTCATTATTTTAAATCTCACAATAATCTCCCGATTTAGATGATTTCACTAGCAAATCTTTCAAAATATTTAAGAAAGGGAAAAATACAAAATCTTCTATTTCATAAAGATAAAATCATTCTTAGATCTTTTTTTTTGAAGTGAGGATAATCTTTATATCAAACCCTATCAAGGACATTAAAAGAAAAACTATAGATCAATTTCTCTAATAGGTATTATTTCACAAATCTAATTAAAATATTAGCAGATTGAATCCAATAATACCAAAAGTGGGGTTAAAATGAGCTGAAAGTCTTCATTCTTTTTACCTGTGTGAGATACTTACTTGGTAAATACCAAAAAAATTACTTACTTCTTAAAAGTTTAAAAAAGTAATAAAATTGGAGTCTTACGCCATTAAAAATTATTTTAATCATTGAATGTCATTCTACCTATATATTTTTGTTTTTTTGATTTTTGGACCAAGTATTTTCAATTTTCTTTTTTTTTTTTATTACTGACATTTCTTTAAGTCAAATGACTACTCACATTTTTCACATTTTCTTTATTAAATTTTTGTATCTAAAGAGTTATGTGTTACATATGCTATTTTTATTCTATTGGTTACAATTAAATCTTTAACAAAATCACTTGAAAAAAGATAAAAACAATTTCATGATTAAGTTGATCTAGAAAGGAGTTTTTAAGAATATTTTTTTAAAGAATATTTTAAATATTATCACTCCTTAACATCATCCATTTCATCATTGTTTAGTATTTTAGTTGCTCTTTAGTATTTATCCACCCAAAATTAATCATCATTTTTATTATGCACGTCACTGTCGATAGTTACTTATGTTTATTACTGTTTACTAATTTTAACTGCTTTTCAGATTCTTTCCTTCCTTCTGGATTTATTTCCCTCTTTCTGAGGTCGAGAGTTTAGGACACTTTTTAACTATGAATTATAATAGCAAAACTAAATTTTAGTTAGGTTTAAAATAACTAAACTCTTGAACTCAATTTTTTTTTTTCTGAAAAACAACTGGTGTAGTTTAGTTATCATCTATTTTTCTCTTCAGTGTGATTTACGATTTTCTTTTCAGTTGTATTTTTTAATTCTATTCCAAAGTGTTCAGACGTAGATTTGCTTTTGGTGTAGTCCTTGAATTGGTATTTTGATTTAATCTCAGGTTGTGAGATTCATCATCTCTTAAAATCTCATCTTTGTACATTGCTTTGACTACCTATTCATTGCCATTTTCTTTATCATTTTGATATTCCTATAAGACATATTTTGCATCATGCAATGTATCTTTCAGGTCTGTTTTTGAAACATTTTCTCATATAGTACATCTGTTTTTAACTGTGCTGTCCATACAAATATTGACACAAATATAGCTCTAGTTAACTAATTTTGTCCTCAGATTTGTACATGATATGCTATTTTAACCATTCATTGAATTTTTAATAATAAAGACTTTATAGAAATTACATTTCATTTTGTTCATATTTATACTATTTGTTCATAATAATTTAAAACATACTACTGTAACATATATTTCAAATTTTATGACTTTTCTCTTATTTATAGTCCTTGGGGAACAGATTTTTCTATTTAATCTTCTGATGATCCTCATTTAAAATTTTTCTTTCTCTCTTTCTTCCTTTTTCTCTCTTCCTTCCTTCCTTCCTTTCCTTCTTTCTTCCTACCTTCCTTCCTTCCTTCCTTCCTTCCTTCCTTCCTTCCTTCCTTCTTCCTTCCTTCCTTCCTTCCTTCCTTTCTTTCTTTCTTTCTTTCTTTCTTTCTTTCTTTCTTTCTTTCTTTCTTTCTTTCTGCCTTTCTCTCTGCCCTTCTCTCTGCCTTTCTGTCTGTCTTTCTTTAATTGTAGGCTCATCTTCTGCCCAGTTTGCTTTCTTTCGTGGTGGTAACATCTACCCATGTAATGTCATCTTGTCATCCCTCTTCCATGATCTTAGACAATGTATATTGCTTCTTCCTAGATCAAAAGAATATCAAAAGTTTTGTTCTGGCTTTATTTCTTTCTCTTTAATTAATTAATTAATTTATTTATTTATTAAAGTTTATTTATTTATTTTGAGAGAGAGAGAGAGAGAAAGCACAAGGAGAGTAGGGCCATAGAGAGAGACAGGGAGAGAGAGAATCCCAAGCAGGCTACACACTGTCAGTGCAGAGCCTGATGCAGGGCTTCAACTCCCAAACCATGAAACCATGACCTCAACCAAAACCAAGAGTCAGACACTTAACTGACTGAGCCACCCAGGTGCCCCATTCATTTTTGTTTAAGTCCTGCCCACACAGACTATATAAATTCAGACACCATTGACAGGCATGTGTGCTCAGTTTTTCAATCTCATGAAACAACTAACACATACCCTCCTCCCTCAACCTGGTACACAATTAGACACAGATATTCAGTTAGTTGGCAAACTCTCTGATCCTCTAGTGGTATTTTTAGATGTACTTTCTTGCATCTTATTGGAACTACATGCATAATCTGGATGTATGATATAAATTGAATTCCAACTTCCTAACTCCCTGAGAGCTCAATCTCTTCTTTTTTATGTCACTAAGGGTGCTAAAATCCAGCCCCGGCTAGTGCCTTTAGTAAGACCAAAACAGTAGTATTTACTGATGAGTCCAGGTTTCATTTATTTATTTTTTTTCATTTTAAGCATTAGATATTCTCTATCTCTTCCTTTTTGTTCTTCTCTTTCTACTTCTCTTCCAACTCCTCTTTTTTCTTCTATTTTATCTCAATTATTATTGGTTTATTTTATTTTATCTGTGCTAGTAAGTGTTTGTGGTAGAGTTGGGATAGAGTTAGTCAGAGCATGCCAACTCATTCCATCATGTTACCTGGTAAACCTCACATAAATATTATTTGATTACATTATTGAAGACATAATATTTGCCTGAGCTAATAATAGAATTTTATTTACTTTTTATTTTTTAATTTATTAATTATTCCACCACTTAAGTTGGGTTAAGAATTGGTGAGAAGAAATTTTCTACCTCCCATAGACTCAAACCATATATATTCTTTCTCTATCAACCCTACCTCCCTTATTATCTCTCCCTCTGTCTCTCTTGCTCCCTGTTTCTCTCTCTCTCTCTCTCTCTCTCTCTCTCTCTCTCTCTCTCTCTATCTCTCTCTCTCCTCTCTCCTCTCTCTCAGTTGTTCATATATACAATCAAAGTCACCAAAATTTAGTGAGAGAAATAAAGACATATAAATCAGGAGTATGTTCATCCTGGAAAGGTTTGTATTGGCTCTTGGCTGTCTAATGTAACCTGTAGCTATCATAGATACTGGCGTGTGATGTGTATCTGGCTAACAAACACTTGTAAAAACAATATACGCATTAGCACATTACGATTTAGAGCTATTTATAAGCAAATGAAAAATTCCTGAGTAATGTTTAGCACTGGTAAAAACCACTTCCTTTGTTGTGGAAATAAAATTCAATAAAAGAATTGGTATGTTCATGTCTCTGATGATGTTCTCCACATTTGAAAGTTCTGGAAAAAGAGTTTTGTAAACTAGTCGGTAAGATTTCTTCTTTCTCCTATTTATTTGAGGTAATTAATGTCATCTACACATGTTCTTAATGATCCCTACTGATGAGTAGTAGAAATAAATCTGCATATGTCTTTTAGCTTTTTGTTCTTTCATCCTGAGGGAATGACATAACAATATTTGGTGTCACTCTAGCTCTATCAACTTAATTTTCTTTTAAATTAGAATTACTTATTTTTGAGAAGTAGTGATCTCCTTTGTATTTTTAAAATATTTATAAATCAGAAATATAAATGTAACTCCATAGATATCATATTTACTATTGATCAAATAATTTTCAAATAGGTAAACATGGAGTAACTTCTTAATAACTTTCCTGAAATTTTATTTCACTAACCAAGAAAAATTCACTTAAATTGTATATTTCTCTTTTGTATTTTTGTCTCAGAATCAGTGACTGAGTTGTACAGAAATGATGATCTTTTTTTAAAGGCCAATATTTTTGAACAATAATATGAGATCATGAACCACACTTAACGACTGTCTCAGGGATGAAGCTTTGAGGAAAATCCCAGTGTCTTGGCTGTTATATATAAAGTAAAAGAGAGTAGAGAAGTCAAGGAAACACAACAAAAATGATTCTCCCTTGCTTTAAGCATCTTTGATATATAATTTTAGCCAGAGGATTCTCAACCATACAGCTGATATTGATTTGAGCAGGCGATAGGGTAACAACTGCCTTTAACCAAGAAAATTATTTTGTGTTCTGTAATGGAAAAAATGATAGTGGTCCAGGTGATTCATATTCTAGGCCCTGTGGCAAATCCATTGATTATTTTATATTTTATTGCCACTGTGCTGAAAGTGGAAGATTTCTTTCTCGTGTTCTCTATTTTGGAACATAAAAAATGGCACTGGTGTTTTTACAGAGTTATAATCATTCAAGAATGTAGGGTGGGTGGTGGGTTTTGTTGGGTCCTGGTGTGTGCCTTCCCTGGTGTGTTGCATGTTAAACCCTTTATAGTTGTCTACCAAATGCCTGCAATAGTCCAGTATCTTTGCTAGGTACTATCAGAAAGTACTAGCAAAGAGTAAGTTTAATTCCAATATGATACGTATCTGTTTGTGTGTATGTAGGTATGTGTGCAGGTATATGTGCATTTTTCTCCTTACCTAGAAATTCAGGAGACAATCAATACGATGTTTTCTGATAGTGCCACAGTGAGCATCTGTACAACTTTTTTAAAATAAAGTTACAGAAGACTCCTTGAGTTTTCCGATCCATCACGGTGGTAGCGAATGATGGGTTTCATCTGCGCCAATACCCTTTTCGAATGAAAGGCTCTAGAGACATTATTCCATGTTGCAGTAAGTCTTTGCTTTGGGACAAACCAAATCAAAGTCAGTAGGCAAAAATACAGGTAGTCCTTGAACCCTGAATGATAGACCAAGCACAGCTTAATTGTCAACTACACCATTAGCTCTGAAGCTGGCCTGTATTTGCTGTCAGGGGCACCATGCCAGTGAACAATTAGTTCAGTTCAGGATAAGCATACGAGTACTTTTACACACATATGTACATCTTATAAGTGTGAATAGAATTCATTTTTTCCTCAGTCAACTGAAATTTCATGAATAAAAGTCAGCTAAAAATCACTATGACAATGAAAGCGCAACTATGGTTTTGATTGTGAAAATTCCCCTCTGCTGTCAGTCCTTTCCAAGAATTCTCTAATTATCTGACTAAATGTTTAGGTTCACCTATGCTTCTGCCTTTACCCATACCCCCTTGCTTATTTTTTCTTCTGTTGATTCTTGCTCAAATCAGAAAACAAACTCTGCCAGCTTACCTTAGGAAGTTTGTTGTGGTATAAGAAATTATCATAGGCTGGGTGGTTTTAACAACAAACATTTATTTTCTCACATTTGTGAAGGCTGGAAGCTTAAGATCAGGGGGCCAAAATAGACAGCTGCCCTCTTGTATGGTGAAGCGGGAAAGGCCTATGTGTCTTCCTCTCCTGAAGATACTAATTCCACCCTGGGGGCTCCACTTTCAATGAATTTAATTTTCTCCCGAAGACCCCACACCCTAAAACCATCTTATTGGAACCTAGGGTTTCCATATGTGCGTCATTGCTTGTGAAAGCGAATGTTTGCAACACTGTCTTTGCATGTGTGCCTGAGGGCACCGTTGTGTGCTTGCATACCTGTATGGGTGTGCACATGTGGATTTTGAAGACACTACCTTTAATCAAAGGGGGACCTACTGCATCATTGGCTCCCTTACTGTGAAGTCCTTTTTATTATCACTTAATGAATTGCTGTATCTCCATTACCTTGGGATTCTTAAGGGCTGAGCAAGAAGACTGGGTAAGGTATCATCACTCCCACCTGTTCCACCTTGCTTAGCTCACCGTCTTTGAACCGAAGGTATATGCCTTGATCTCTCATGAAAATTAAGTTCTACAAATCTGGTTTAGAATTTATTTCATATGCCAATAAGATTCGACAGAAATCAGGCTCAAGCTGTTGAAAATGAGAAACATAATCCTGTCTACCTACCTTGAATAGTTTAAGAGCCCACCTGTAATTTATGAAAATAGATGTAAAGCTAATAGATTAATTTTGAGAACTTACTCTATTTCAAGCATCTCTTTAAGTGTATATAGACTTCATTTGAAATCTTTACAACAAACATGTCGGATCCTATTATTGTATCCAATTTAATAGATAAATTGTGACATTATAAGGACAAGCAACTTGATTAAATTTATATGGCAAGTAAGGGAAGAATAACAGCCTAAGAAATACAAAGCCAGAAACCACTCTTAACCAATGGGGTGTCTGTTTAAGGATGGTCTAAATGATTGGTCTATCAGTCTTGGAGTTTCATTATAATAACCTGGATATTCAAGAATTAATTCAATGTAATAGTCTATTGGAGTGCCTGGTTGGCTCAATCAGTTAAGTGTTGGACTTCAGCCTAGGTCATGATCTCACAGTTTTTGGGTTCGAGCCCCGTGTCAGGCTCTGTGCTGACAGCTCCGAGCCTGGAGCCTGCTTCCGATTCTGTGTCTCCTTCTCTTTCTGCCCCTCCCCGACCTGCGCTCTGTCCCTCTCTGTCTCTCAAAAAAAAATGAATAAATGTAAAAAAAAAATTTAAACAAGTCTATTGATACCATAAACTTTTCCATAAGTTAAAAAAAAGGAAAAGAAAAAGAAAATTACAGTTAATGCAAATGAAATAATTGCATATGTTAGAAGTGCATTTTATAAAATCCATACGTTTTTCTCAATAACATATTTAAAATAGGAATACAAACATTCTCCAATAGAATAAAAATATGTCTTTTATTTCTGTAGTTCCTATTCACTTCATGGAGAAATGCAAGATATTCTTTACAAAATAATTCAAAACGAACAGGATCTTATCACAATTCCTGTTGGGAAATGTCATTTTAGCTGACATTACTATTTGTAATACATTTCAAATATTATATTTCCCTGTTATTATAGTCAAAAAAATACAAGTATTTCAAACTTGCTAACCAAGCTGATTGAAAAACTGGTCTGCTAACCACAAAATTTTCCAGGAAGCTACCCAGCCAACTATATTCTCTTCTCTTAATCTAACCAAGAAATACTTTCTATTGCTACTTGTAACACTTCAATGACTCACGTGATACACTATGTTGCTTCTTCAATTATATAAAAGGAAAGCTCCATAAACTCAGACCCTGCTCAGGGCTGAGGCTTAATGTGATATACAGACTCTCCTGTGGTGTCAAAGCACGGAGATTTTGCTTACAAACTACTTTCCAGTGTGAACTGGTCATTTCCTCTTCCACAGAAATATGATATAATCTTATTTCTTCTCCAGTTTTGACAACTTTCACCACAGTTTCCAAGAGGAATAACTATTTTTAAAAATTATATCATTTAGGGCAAAACTAAATCAACTGTAAGTATCTTTACAGTAGAGAAATATGCAGTGGTCGAACCACTATGTCTAATATAAACAACGTGAATATTAACCTGTCATATTGATAAGACACGATATTGATGCGTGTAGAGACTTAGGATGATTTTATTTGAATAAATCAATTTACTTCCAAATCAATTGTTATATATGGTATTCTTATAAAATGTATTTAGAAGCTTTTGTTATTTTCTTAGTTTAACTGAACTTCTATTTCATTGATAGCTTCATTTATCTGTGAAATCTGAACCTATTCTTTCATATAAATGGGAGAGAAGAAGGGAAGGGGGAGAGTTTGACACTTTCTTAGAGTCTTCTAAGGTCTATTATATATTTAGATCTGTTAAATGTCTCTGTGTCAAAAATAATAATTTGTTTTTTCTTAGTAAGTCAGCTATTTCATCTAGCATTCCTAATAAATCTGCCCAAAGCTGGATAAAATACTCTTTTATTTCTTTGGTAATACCTTGCATTAATATTATTTTTATTCTTATTAGCAATTTTTTATGGTTTTTCTGTTTTTCATGGATAGATTTTTGAGTTCCTATTTTTTTTCTACTTTTCTCTTAAATCAGGTAAATAATACTTAGCATTATTTCTTCATTCTAGTATTATTGGATTTTCCATTGTAATAACTGTTGTTTTTTTAGCAAATATTTTCCATAAATTAATGTATTGTTTTTATTTTATTTTTTTTTTCCCTAGCACTGAGTTAAATATAGTACTTCATTCATTTACTTTCACTTTTTCTTACTTAGTAATATATGCATTTCAGGTCATGATTTTTTTTTTTCTGAACACAACTTTAATTAATTCATGACATAAAATTGTCTTGTTGTTACTCTCGAGATCTGTATTCTGCCCTGTGGTAGCCAGTAGTCACATGTAGCTATTTAAATTTAATGTAATTAAAAGTACATGAAATTTAACATTCAGTTCTTTCATCATTCACCTTAACCACACACGTATGCATATACCTAACTACTCTTCTTAATTCTGTTTTGTGAGAGTGAATTCATACTATTTTAATTGTTTTGTAAAATTATTTATTTTCCTCTTTAATAGTGTATCAATTATATCTTTCTATGTCATTGGAGTCTATTGAACGGCTCTGTGTCTGGCTCCAGAGTCAGAATGCTGGTTTCAAATCCTGACCTTTTTTACTTAACTATGTGAACTAGAGAAAGTTACTTAACATTGAAATACCTGTAAATATTAGCAAATTTCTCATTCAGCTGCTGTGAGGGTAAATGTCAGAACTTTGTGTAACTATAATTTCTCCATTAAGGTTAACTTTATAATTATTCTATTAACCATGTAGCTTTTCCTCAGTTTGTAACAAGTGCAGAGTATTCTATATAAATGTAAGTCACTTGCCCGTATGAGCTTTCATTCTTGAACACAATGTTGCTAGAATTCTTGCCATGAATTTTTAAGAATCTCTTAAGTTGATACATAATATTAAAATTGTTGGGTATATAAGCCTATATCTATATCTATATCTATATCTATATCATCTATATACATATAACCAACTCTGTGTGTGATTATATATATATATATATATATATATATATATATATATATACACACATATATATATATGTGTATATACACATCACATTGGTAATAAAAGAATGCCTCTAATTGTGATTAAACTAGTGGACTTCAAACTTCAGTGTTTCTGCACTGTGAGTGCATGAGGACATCCCATGAGGTATATACAATGGTGGGAAGCATATTCTAGTTAACTGACACATGCTTTTCCAAAATGGATCTGATGGAGAATGGGCCTGCACTGAATGCTGACATGCTCCTGTGCCCCCTTTTTTTTTTAATTTATATTTATTTTTGACAGACAGAGAGAGATCAAGAGCTGGAAAAGGGCAAGAGTGAGAGGGGGGACAGAGGATCCAAAACAGGGTCTGCACTGATAGCAGAGCACCCGATGCAGGGCTCGAACTCACGAACCCACGAACCATGAGATCATGACCTGAGCTGAAGTTGGATGCTTAACGGACTGAGCCACCCAGGCCCCCTTTTACCCCTTTCCTTTAAAAGCCTTTTTTCTGCCTTTTAAGGAAGAAAGTTACATCTACCACTGTAACAGGATTCTCGCACAGAGGGTCCTGACACTGAGGTTTTACTTTCCAGGAAGCAACTTTATTCCTGCTGGCACTGCTCAGTTGGGTTTGTGCCTGAAGAACTGAGCCCCGAACACCATGTGGCTTAGTTTTGTATACATTTTCTGTTTCTTTGTCTTCCATATATGGTAACACACAAACATGAGGTCTGATTAAGTGGTCTTATGTTACAAGTTGACTTGAGGGTTGTTGTTTTTTTGTTGTTATTGTTGTTGTTTTCTCTCCGTAGGGAGGGGACCCTACCACACCATCATCCTGAAATTTACTATAGTAAATTGTCCAAGGATATGAAAGCCTCCATGTGAAACAGAAGGAGAATTTTAAATTTGCTTGTTATATTCAAATTATTTTATCATAAGTTGTAATACACTTAGTTTTTTTTAATTAAGTGCACATATATTAAAAGATAATTCAATCCTAAAGATTAAAAAAAATAGTCTTACTGTTAGGGGAAATTAAAATGAACAAAGTTCAGGATACAGAGATATGACAGACTTCTCAAAAGACTAAGGGGCACCTGGGTGGCTCAGTGGATTAAGTATCCGACTCTTGATTTGGGCTCAGGTCATGATCTCAAGGTTGTAAGATCCAGCTCTATGTCAGGCTCTGGGCTGGGTGTGTAACCTGCTTGAGATTCTCTCTCTCACTCCACCTTTGCCCCTCCCCTACTTTCATGCACATACAAACTCTCAGTCTTTCACTCTTAGAAAAAATAAACACTAAGGATAATATATATAATATATTGTGCTTTATAAAATTATTCAGGGAACGTGGAATGGAAAAATATTTTCAAGAAGATAAACTGTAACATTGTAATAATAAAAGCAAAACTTAACATATTTTTAAATAGATAGTTGATATCTGATTTATATATATATATATATATATATATTCAACCAATAAGATAATGATATAGCTATTTTATTTAAAAATATCAAATTTATATCTGAAATTATGATCTTTATAATTTATGCAACTATTTAAGGTATTTATTTATTTATTTTCAAAAGTTTGAGAGATAAAGTGAGAGAGAGAGAGAGAGAGAGAGAGAGAGAGAGAGAGAGAAAATGAACTGGAGAGGGGCAGAGAGAGGAGGAGAGAGAAAAATCCCAAGCAGGCTCTGTGTTGTCAACATGGAGCCTAATGCAGGGCCTGATGCCATAAACCGTGAGATCATGACCTGAGACAAGATCCAAAGTGGGGCACTCAACCTCCTGAGCCACCCAGGCACTCCGTATTTTAGGTATGTATTTAAAATATAAGAGGAGATACTTAGATCTTCAAGATCCTTTTAGGGCTACCTGTGTGAAAACTTTACCGGTTTTTTAAACAATATTGTGGTTGTCCAAAGCACCTTTGAATTTACCTATGGCTGGAGTTTTTTAAATTAAGTGTACTAAACTTAGTATACTTATACTAAAGAGAGATGATGGATTTGGAACTGAGTATTCATCTCCCTCTAAGATATGCTTATTAATTACATTGTAGGCAAGCATCCTAGTGCAGGAAGAGTCAGAATGTGCTTTAAGTTTCTGGGATAGGAGCAGGCAAGCGATCCAATTATCCTCTCTTGGACTCCGGGCTAACATGCTAGTTAGTTAGCTTGTATGTTTTGTTTGTTTTACTTCCTGTGTTTTATAGATATCTGAAGCTTCATCAGGGACAACCACCCACCCTTTCATAGAAAGCCTTTAATTGTTTTGTTGGTTCCCTGTGGTCCAATCATGCTTCCTGTGCCTCTTCTCGTTGAGTTGGAAAGTTTTCTCAATGGACAGAAAAACTCTCACCTCTGAAGAAACCCACTGGTGTATCTGCTTCGTAATGGTTTCTTCACTATGAGCTCTCCGTAAACTAATCCTATGGGCATTCTTTCTTAGAGAAATGACTCACAATTCATGCCCCACCTATTTTTCCGTGGCATTTATAGGTTTCATTCTCCTCTGTTGTATCCTCTCTCCGCCCTTCTGCCTTAGAAGTAATTCCAATGCAATTTGAGAAAGCAGAAATGTCCCTTGTCAGAGTGTTGAACTTGTAATTCCTGACATTTTCCATAAAATATGTTCAATATGCATCTAAACTTTGAGGCTTGTGAGAAATTTCACAGGTTTTATTTGGTTAATACAAGCTGATTTAACGGTAGATTTTTTTGTGTGTTTTGCAACATCTCGATAATCTTTACATTTGCGTTTTATATTGTTTTAAATTGTGGCATATACTGTTTTTTTTCTTTTCAGTTTATTTATTTTGAGAGAGAGAGAGAGAGGCTCGTGCACATGTGTGAGGAGGGAGGAACACAGAGTGGGGAGGAACATAGAGAAAGGGAGAAGGAGAATCCCAAGCAGACTCCACCCTCAGCCCAGAGCCCAATGGCGCGGGGCTGGAATCCAGGAACCATGAGATCATGACATGAGGCGAAACCAAGACTTGGAGGCTTAACGAACTGAACCATCCAGGCGCCCCAGCATATACTGTTCGTCTGTATGTAGGACTATTAGAATGACTATATTGACTGTGTTGACTCACTACTTAGGTCAGCTTCCAAGAATTATCACTGATAAATTTTGTAAAATGCATTATTTTGCCCTCCTATTTTCCAAGACTGAACTGGTTTAGTTTTTATCCACTGTTGTTTTTGTGTCGTATCCACATTAAAAAATGGTTACTTCTGCTCAATCTAATAAACTGACAACAGTATCAATGTCATATTCCCCTTTCTCAGGAGTTTTGGCATAAAAAACAATTGCATATGAAAATAATTATTGGTAACATTTTTCATGTGCACCTCTCAAATAACACACGTGTGGTTATTTGAAGGAAATATGAACATGGCAATTTACAAGTATATACTTAAAGGTACTATTAATGCTCATTTGACCTATAACTAAGTTCCCACATTGTGGCTTCACTCAAAAGTAAGTAACACAATGCCTGAATAAAATAAGTCTCATGGTGTGATCTTATAAAATGGAGGGCTCTGAAATGCAAACTTCTCAGGTTATACAATTTATTAAAATGGAAGTAATTTCAAACAGTCTGTTTCTTGTTAGTCTTTAAATATGCAAATAAGAAAGGCCATTTGATTTATTCATTTTTATTTATGCCATTTCCAGATGGGACTATAACTACTCATTATGAATTCATTCCCACTGCCAAGCCTCTTGACTTTGCATCTTAGCTTTTGAAAACAAATTGATGCCTAAGTATTACAAATTGAATTTTAACCATTGCAACTAATCCCAACCCAAGATGGTATAAATTTAAAATCCTGACAAAGAGTATTGTTGTCAAGTCACTGCTCTGTGGAGTTTAGCCTTAGGTTTTTAAATGATACCCATATCAAGAAATTCATAATGAATTCAAATAAATGTAACTCGTGGATGAAGAAGGAATTATATTTCATACATTCTCATATTTCACCTTGAGTTGGAAAAGACTTCATGACTTTTTGCATTGTTAAAGTGAAGTTACTCTTTTGTTGTTGTTATTTGTTTGTTTAAGGGAATATCTTCATTATCTTATCAAAGAAGAGATAACTAATTTTCAAAACTAGAGGAATTTTCCAGATAGGAATATTTCCTCCTCCTCCTCCTCCTTCTTCTTCTTCTTCTTCTTCTTCTTCTTCTTCTTCTTCTTCTTTTTCTTTTCTCTTTTTTTTTTTTTTTTTTTTTTTTTGGAGAGATGACCTCTCCATATAGTTTGGTGTACTAATATAAATGAGTGCCTTGTATAAAATTAACAAAACCCCAGGATTGGAGGGGAATCTAGGTGGTTGGAGAATAGTATGTTATTCTTTTTTTCTTTTTTTTTTTTTCCAAATCAAACATCTAAGCCTAATATGAAGGAGTCAGATTGTGTTTAGCAATTATGGTTCTTTATGACCAGGAAGAGAGGCACTTCTGTTAAATTCATTCATTTATTTAATCTAAAATCTTTGAGCATTTCCTAAATGTCAAATGTGATTTCTGATCTATATTTTCACAGTATAGAATTTGAAGGTTTGTATGGAACACAAACATATAGCTCCCTGCTTATCATTGTTCACAACCTCGTTCACAGCCAAACTTTTTGAAAATTATCTTTATTTGTTATCTTTACCTCTTATATATATTGCCCAACCCATTCCACCCTAGAAAATACAGTGAAAATGTTTAAAAAAAAACTACTCAGAAATATCAAAGGCTCAATTAAACATAAAGGTCAAAATGGATGTTGCTCAAGTCGGATAATGTCAGTAGACCTGTAAGGGTTTGTTTGTGAGAGTTCAGTGAATAACAATGTTAAATACTCTCCAACCACCATGTTTCTCTAATATCTTAAAACTACTTCTTGCCCATTTATGTTTAAGCAAAGGGCACCTTTGAGATCAAAAGTCAGTAATTGAGCAAGGAACCAATTAGAACCAATTCCAGTTGGGCGCCTGCGTGGCTCAGTTAGGTGAGCGTCTGACTTTGGCTCAGGTCATGATCTCACGATTTGTGAGTTCAAGCCCTGCATTGGGCTCTGTGCTGACAGTTCAGAGCCTGGAGCCTGCTTCGGATTCTGTGTGTGTCTCTCTCTCTCTAGAAAATAAACATAAAAAAAAAAAAAGAAGAAGAACCGATACCAGTTGTCTGAGCTAGAACATAGACCCATCTCTAGTAAACACATTGTTGTTGGTATGTTCCGTCTGATTGGAGATGATTCTTTACTTCTGATCTGGCATCCTCAGAAGATATTCCCATATATTTTCTCCATATTTTTGCCAATATAAATTAGCAAAACTTTGCCCTTGTTTAGTTGTTAAGCTTTCTCCTCTCAAGTCAGACTTTGAGATCCTGCTTTGTATCCCAAACTGGCATATAACTTCATTGGTCTGGGGACAAGGGGGAAGTGACCTGAAAACATTTGTTTTACCCCTCTCAAAGGAACTCTTCAGGCAAACAGGTCCTCCAAAATGATACAATGGTAAATCAATGTATTCTTTTTCTATTACAACTTTTGTGATATATGGAAAAAGTTGTAGTTCACACTCTCACTTAAAGTTCTACATTTCTTTCTTTAAATATATCCCTTTATGAAATATTCAGCAGCAGAATGTGGAGAAGGCAATGGGGATCCACATAATCTTCACAACTGGAAAGGGATCTTGAAAGAAATTGTGATGTTTTTCAGTGCACTGTGCTGTTTTATACTTCATTTATAAAACATTTTATGTACTGTAAATATTTTGTAACATTGATTTGTTTTTTTTTTAATTTTTTTTCAACGTTTATTTATTTTTGGGACAGAGAGAGACAGAGCATGAACGGGGGAGGGGCAGAGAGAGAGGGAGACACAGAATCGGAAACAGGCTCCAGGCTCCGAGCCATCAGCCCAGAGCCCGACGCGGGGCTCGAACTCCCGGACCGCGAGATCGTGACCTGGCTGAAGTCGGACGCTTAACCGACTGCGCCACCCAGGCGCCCCTGATTTTTTTTTTTTTTACAGCCTATGCAGGATTATTTTATCAAGAAAGCAACAGAATTAGTATCTGATTTGATGCCATCCGACCTCTAATTTTATGATGATTTGTTATTATGATTTTTCCCAAAGTGGCATATCATTAGTCTTAAAATGAGTATCATGTAACAAATGGGCTTAATATATATATATATATATTTTTTTTCCCTAACAGAAACATACCTTTTGGCAATAAAATATAAAACTTTAAAGTCACTTTGGAAAGAGTCAAGAAGAAAAAGTCTTTAAAATTATGGTGCCGGAGATCCAGTTCCAATGTCTTAGGGCTTCCTGACCTTATATTTACTCGTTTGCTGGGCATTCCATACAAAATAATGCCAATTTTAATTTTTAAACTGACATGTTGTTTTAGATAGTAACTTGACTTTATCTTGATAGTAGGCTATTTTGGCAATAACTTGTTGCTGGTTTTTACTCTCTGTCATTCATTTGTCTTCCTTGGAAGAATTTAAATGTGGCATGGGTGCTACATGCCCTAACAAACATGCTGTTTAATCCCTGGCATTGGCTCCTAACCTTGCTTACCATTGTGAGGTAAAGCTTGAATATTGTAAATCAGGTATGATGATCTTCTAATCCTATTCTCCTTTTAACTGTTCCCTAATTCAATCAATACTGAGGCCAATATACACTGGCTTTCAGTCTTGAGCATTTAAAATTTTCTTCTGGGGCACCTGGGTGGCTCAGACTCTTGATTTCAGTTCAGGTCATGATCCCAGCATCATGGGATCAAGCCCTACCTTGGGCTCCATGCTGAGCATGACACTTTAAGGATTCTCTCTCTCTGTCTCTGTCTCTCTCCCTCTCTGTCTCTCTCTCGATCCCTCTGCCCCTTTCCTGTGATCTGTCTCTAAAATTAAAAAAAAAATTCTTTTCAATTATTTAACATGATAAATTAAAACACGAATATTAATAATGTCTTACATTTCAGTGTCAAAATTTAGATCCATTTGATAATTTAAAATATTATTCCTCATCATCCATATAGTTCTGGAAATAAAATAGTGTTTTATACAATTCTCATTTCATCTGGAGCCATTCTTAATGTAAATTCACAGTTTTCAGTGAAGGATATGTACCTGCCCACCTGACTTGAATGAAAGTATGAGGGTGAAAATGTGGATGCAGTTCAACATTGATTGAGAGAACACCAGTTGATTATAGATGTGCATCACAGAGAATCATGAATCAGCTGAAATCTCTACCCGCGGACAGCTTTAAATCTAGTAAAGGGGATTGGGGTGCCTGGGTGGCTCAGTCGGTTGAGCGTCTGACTTTGGCTCAGGTCATGATCTCGCTGGGTTTGTGAGTTCGAGCCCTGCATCGGGCTCTGTCCTGACAGCTCAGAGCCTGGAGCCTCCTTCAGATTCTGTGTCTCCTCCTCTCTCTGCCCCTCCCATGCTCAGGCTCTGTCTCTCTCTGTCTCTTAATAATAAATAAACGTTAAAAAAATAAAAAATAAATAAATGAATAAATCTAGTAAAGGGGAATAGACACACATAGGGATGCTAGCATAAAGTAGACAGGTACTGAGATCAGGTCTATGAAAAGAGAGATTGACTGATATAAGGGAGCCCTTTTGGATACTTTGAGAGCTGAGCAAGCCTATTAAGAAAAGAAGACACCAGGTTAAACACAGACTTGAGCATAAGCAAGATATCATCCCTGCCTTCAAAAAGCATATGCTGTGGTTGTATCTAAATATTTCTATTTTTTTTTCTTAATTGAAATAACAATTAAAATTGATGTAGATATTCACAAGGCTTCACAGGTGTAAGAATAGTATGAGAAAAGCATTTAGGCTTTTCAGTTAAAGGGAACAATGGATTCTCAAGGGAAATGTTCCCATAGCTACGACGTCCTAGGACTGGGAAGCATCTGAATTGGCGCACTCGGAGTGAAGTTTACACTGGGTACTTCAAGTCCACCTTAGCCTTCATCTTTGAGGTTTTATCATGGAAATAAAATAATCAGCATGATAATGCATAGAATAGAATAAAAGCCTGTGAGAAATACAGTTCTGTTATGTTTGAACACTGTTGTTCAACATGCCAATCAAGAAGGGCGTGGGGCGTTTGGTACTTTTATATGGAGCTATCACCAAGTAAGAGTAAGTAAGCAAGACTCACTTTCTCTGTAAAGCAGCATGTTAGCAAGATTGATTTTTTTTGCCATAGCCTTTATTCAATAAGCCTTAATTAACCCCCTACTATAATCCAGACACATATGTGACAAATGAATAAATAAACAAATACACTGCAACAAAATGATATAATTCCTCTTTGTGAAGCGAATCAACTTGCTGTATCTCAAAGTAACACTTGGTATGTAAACAGGACGTTCTAGAGATGTATGTGTGTAGCTCCTCTGTAGTTCTTCCACATGTCCCATGTGACATTAATTGCCATTACCCACAACTACTTTCTGAATCATGAAGGTGGTCTTAATCTTGCAAAACTTCTACTTGATAGACACAAGTGATGAGTGGTACAACAGAAGATCTTTTCTCTGGCATCGTTGGGAATTAATCAACTGATTAATAGCAAATTTAAGGTAGTTCAGAAGGCAGAGAAAAGTGAACTTACTGAAATAAATGTAATTAAATGGTAGACATAGTAAAAATTGTGGTGATGATTCTTCTGAAAAGGTAATCAGTATCTAATAACTTTCAGATAATATCCAATATTTTGATTACCTTAGGTCTGCAGAGTTAAGACATCTTAATAAGGAGGTCAAGAAGTACACAGTGTACCAGAAAATTATAGTGATTAGCACAGCACCTCACATACTCGGACACTAAATAAATATTTCTATATAGGAACTTGATAGGATTTTGTCTGCCTAATATGGTTTATTAAATGAGGAAGAGGAAATGTGGAAAAAGCAGGTTCGTAACTGGGTTTAATCCATTTTCCTTTGTTCAGGCTCAACTGAAAGCTCTTGAATAATATAGTTAGTAATCAAAATCTGAATGCAGGCTTGATTATTCAGACGATTTAGGGCTTTGTCAATCCTTTTCAAGAACACTCTGCTGTGATCATGAAATGCAATTCAATGTACAAAGTTAAATATAAATAGAATATGTTTACAGGTGTAAAAATATGACAATGTCTGGATCAGGGTGCTATTTACATGACTGTGTTTGCTTTGTGAAAGTTAATCAGGCTACATGCTTATGATTTCTGCACATTTTTGTGTGTATACTGTGCTTCCAAAAAGGTTTTGTTAAGAACATTATGGTGCTATTTGTCGTCCATGATTATAATATATTCTCCAGTTATTGTTGAATAAAATTGACTTCATGGAGGTAATATGAGAGATGAGAAAAAATGCATTGAACTAAAAAATAAGCAGATAGAAATCAAGATGTGAAGGATGGTGTATATGAAAAAAAGTTTTGGTTAGACAACATGGGAGTTTTATAAATGTTTTAAGTTTGCCAGGACTGTTTCTTAATGGATAAGCCATTTTTCCTTACGTGCCTATAACTATCTATTTGCTACTAATGTGCATAATCTTCAGTAAATGTTTTAGTAAGCATTACATGTATAAGCAGGGGAAATCATTTGTCTGTTGGTGGTTCTTGTTAAATTAAATGGAAAGTAATATAGTGACATACTGACTTGCAAGTCATATAATTGGAATGTTGACCCATATCTAATGCTACGTAGATGTATAATCTTGCATAAGATTCACAATCCTGGAACTATAATTAAGTCATCTATAAAGAGGAGGAGGATTTTTAAAACCTCTACCATATTTGAATATTTTGTTATTATATTATAAAAAATCACCTAAAGCAAGGGTTTTAATTACTAATCAAAAAGTATTGAATTTTTCTGGTTCTGTCTTTTATTTTTGTTTTTTGTTTTTTTGGTTAACATACACATATTCAATGTACATTTTTCTAAAGAATTAAGAGACCAATAAATAAGGCTAATGTGTTCTTTGAAAATTGAGGAATCTTCTCTTTTTAAATTTTTTAATGTTTATTTAATTTTGAGAGAGAGAGAGAAAAAGAGAGAGAGAGACAGAGTGCAAGTGGGGGAAGGGCCAGAGAGACAGGGAAACACAGAATCTGAAGCAGATTCCAGGCTCTGAGCTGTCAGCACAGAGCCCTACATGGGGCTCGAACTCATGAACTGAGCTCATGACTTGAGGTGAGGTCAAACACTTAACTAATTAAGCCACCCATGTGCCCCCAAAATTGAGGAATCTTCTACCAGTGACCTTCTTAAGTGTATCAATTGTCTTGGAGACACATGGAGACTCCATGTTATGGAGTAACCATAATCTACCTAATTTATTTCAAGCTACATGTATTAAAAGCTGTCCCCCCTCTTTTTTTTAATTTTGTCTGCCCTGGAGTAAGAGATTGTTCCTTAAAAAAAAAGCTAGAATACTGAATACAGTGTTTAGGGTTATCTGCTAATTTTCTTTTTTTTTCATATCGTTTTTATTTCAAGAATAAATGAATTCTAACTTATTCATTAATAATTAATGAATGTTATTACTAATATTATTATTAAGTAATTAATAATTTGAAGCTAGTAATAGGAGAGTAATAAAAATACAGAGACAGAGAATGTTTGCCATTAGTCCATGAAAATATTTGAAGTCCTCTCTGAATGCATTCATTTGAGTTAAGCCTAACCTTTTTTACCTATTAATTTCTCATATTTTACTCACAGAGGTATTTAATATTATCAGAGTTCACATATCCTTTTAGTTACCCAGGTATACTGATATACATTTGTCTGGCATATGGTGGACCCAATATGAGACAAGACTTACAATTCATCATGGAAATTAGGAGACCAGAAACAGTATGCTCATTTCATTAAATAATTGAAGGTATGTTTCCTCAGAGAAAAATACTTTTTTCCCCTTATAGAACAAAGATTTGAATATTAAAATGCAAATATACTAAAATCATGCTCTCTTCTGCTGGAGGAAAGGAGGTTATTCAAACGATATAACGGAGGGCTTTAGAAGGAACACAACACGTCTGAAAGGAAAGAATCAAATTCTTCTGAAGTAGTACACTAATTGCTCCTTCTCCAATCACGAGGTCGATCTCTGACTTCCTCTGACATCTCTGTCTCCACAGTAGAATTACTTCAGGTAGAAGTCAAGATCTTATATCCAGAATTCCTTTAATATCTTACCTTTCCTCTGAGATTGACTCTTGGCTTCAGATCTGATTATTGTTCTCACTCCCTCCCTTAGATTTAAGGAATCAAAACAGCAGCGTTGAGAAGACAAATAGCAACCCATGCTGAGTACTCAGGAAATGGATATTATTTGGTGCTCCGCCTGAGAATGGTGCATGGTGTCAGGATGAATATAAACTGGACACTCTTAAGTGATGTTATCCAAATGTTGGAGAATATTGCCAGAAATCAACTGGCTGTTTCTATATTCATAGAAACCTGGCTATGATTCTTTATATGTTGGTTTCCACAAGTGCATATGTGGGTATGAAAGGAATGATGTAAGGATTGCACACAGGGCCATGGTATCCAGTGGCTTTCAAGGGTTAGAAGGGGTATATTTTTTTCCTTAGGACACTCATTCTGTGACCTTCGTTTAGACATCATGAGTGGTGGCATGTAACAGAGGGATAGTCCTGATAAAGGACAAATTGAATACCCTACAGAGCAGATTCAATGTTTGAGGTAGTTACGGTATTGAGTTAAAATACAGAGTAGACCAGGCTCAATGTGTTGGATAGAAACTGGTGGCCAGGCTGCTCAAGGCACAAGTATAACACAGAAATATAAAGCCCGGTAGATACTACCACCCAGTCTCACACTGTAGGCTTTCTCAGTGGTCCGCCATACCCCGGGTCCATTTCCCATCATTCCCTCTCACTTGCCCTCATCCAATGTAGACCTGGAGCCCTCTGAATTTCAACTGAACGAAGACCTAGTTTTCTGTGCACACTTAACTGTCTGAACACTTGGAGAAAGATGATAAGCTCCATTTCAAGGGATTATCAGAGCAAACATTTTATTTGGGAGTTGAATCTTTAGGCCAGGAAGTCAGGAGAAAGATGTGAGCTAAGGTCGGACTTGATTAGTTTCTATGAATTGAGGTAGTTAAAAACATGGAAGCAAATGAGTTCTCCTAAGTCTGTAGATTGTAGGACAAGAAGATAAGTAATTCACCTAATCCTTTTCTCCCTATGGCCTATGTTGGATTTCAATCTGTAGCCAATTCAAAAGAATAAACCAATGTTCATTCAGAAAGTTATCATCAACACAGCTGGGGAAAAAATATGAAGCCAGAATTTTTTTCAGAGTTATTACAGTTTGGTTTCAATCTTCAAGCAGAATGTGGGGAAAGCCAATGGCTGGCTACTTGGACTAGTCTGTCACTTTAGAGCTGGTAAAATCCAGGAAGAAAGGGCCAGTGCCAACATTTGTGGAGGCTGACTCGTCTCACGACACTTTAGTTCAGACCACATTCCAAGCATAACAGAAATGACATTAGAGAAGCTATTTTCCAGAATAAATCTGCAACACCTAATGGGCTAGATTATTTAGGTAAGCATGGATCAGACTGCAAACTTTACAAGGCTTTTCTATAGTGGGTTCAGCCTGGAAGCCTAATAATTCAGAATAGGAAATGTTTTGAATTTACACTTGAAAATGGCTATTGTGTTTAATGAAGCATGCATACAATATAATTTTATAGCATTGTTCATACAAGGATGGATCACAACCGATTATAACTGGATTGCGAATACAATTCTCCATAAGTTACAGCCCAGTACATCCATGGGTGTGAGGAAAGATCCATGAGAAAGGGACCAGTGGACACGGAAACACAACCATGCTCATTATGCTGCAGGCTGAGAAATGAAGCTGAAAGATACATTTACATATCTAATGAACATTTCCTAAATATTACAGGTTGGAAAGACAACCTGTTTCATTGTTTCATTGTTTCTGTTTTTTATTTAATTGGGTTGGGTCGGGGGCACAAAACCTACTAGCCAGAAACTTGTAATCATCCTGTTTATACAATGCATATAGGACTTTATCTTCATCTTGGGAGAATTTTCTCTGCCAAGGAGAAATTTGATAAAGACATAAACATAAATGGCTTTTGCAAGTGTGTATAAAAAACCATTTGTTAACATTCAGATTTTTTAAATGCTAGAATATTCATTTATTTATTGGTGTGAACATGATTGAATATCAGAAATACTATCTGGTACTGTTAGTAACCACAGGGTAAGCCTCAGGAAAAAACTCAAAGAAAATTTTATTTTCACACCTTTAGTTACCAAGCTTTTATTTAGTATTGACTGTGTAGCATTAACATGGCAAAGAAAAAGGAAGTTATTGGAGGAGGGAGCACTTGATGACGTTTTATTGTTGTCTGGCCCTCAGATTATCTTTAAATAAGAGATATTGAACATAACTTATAGGGGAGATTTAAATTATCATATAGGAATTAGATTTTAATTAGATTGGACATTTCAGTTTTTTCCCCCATTAACTTATAGATTAGAGCTTTGGAGATAAGTCAATTTATTAGAGAATTTTTAAAAATCAAGACTTAATTAACATATAGCATTGTATGTGTAAGATGTACAAAATGTTGATTTTATGCATTTATACAGCAATTAATTGCCACTGTAGCACTAGCTAACATCTCTGTGGTGTCACATAATTATCATTTGTTTTTGTGGTGGAAACAACCAAGATGTAGTCTCTTAGGAAATTTAATGTTTATGATATAGTTTTGTTGTCTATAATCTCTTTACTAAGTATTAGATCACCAGGACTTAGCTACTGATTCTAATATGATCCTTAAACGACATCTCTCCCATTCCCCCACCCCCAACCCTCAAAGATCTATCTACCATCTATCTATCTATCATCTATCTTTTTGAGTACATGTGTATGTATGTCTATATGTATAGATATTAACTTGATCATTAAAATTACAGTGTGTTTTAAACTTTTTTATCCTGTTATAACATTTTAACTGAAAAAAACAAATGCTTACTCTGGAAAGTTTTAGGCACCAAGCAAGGTAATAGATGAGATAGATTGGAGAATTATAGACATGAAGTATTTTCTAGGAACTCACAGATTACACTGTGTTTGTGATTTTCCGATTCTGTCTTAGCTAAAAGGTGGCCTTGCACAGACACTGAGTAGAACAAAATAAACAATAAACCATCCCTATATTTATGAAGACAGTATCCTCTCCAATCTCCAGACTATAAGAATACAAAGACTCTGTCTTGCTAAGGACCAGCAAGGATCCGAACCCTGACTAGGTTCCTTGAGTCTCACTGCTGAATTTGTTTTATCATCCTAAGATATGCAACCAAATAGGATTTTGTGTCAGATAACTAAAACTATGCCTTTGTACAATGTCATTAAACCTTTGTCTATAAGTAAAAATTTGTATATTAATTGCACGGTAGTCATATGGCTTTGTTTGGGCCTGGATAGTCTTCTGTTTATTTTGATGTATAAGGGAATATTCTATTTAGAATGAATCAAAGCATAAGCTTAATAAATCTCTATTCCCATACAAAATTTTTATGAGAAAGCTCCCTGTGTTGTCATTTTGTGAAAAAAAAAAGTCTTTTTGTTTTTTGTGTACGTTGGATTCAACATTGGCTGGATCATTGATAATATCACCCGTTCTTAGCCTCTGCTCAACAAGGAATTTGAGACACCGTGCACAAACACACTCTGCTGAGCAAAAGAAACTCTCTTACTGGCCAAGGTTTTGTCTATGCTAAAGCAGCAAAGTCTTCCAAGAAGAACTCTTGTTTCCCATATACAATTGTACTATAATTCCAACTTTTTGCATTCTGGAAAAATTAAGAGAAAAAAGAACCAAACACTCAAAAGTGAGCTTCCTTAATTGGTGTACTGAGTTCTTATAATTCTAATTCCAAGAGAGTCTCAAAGACTATAACTTTCTGATAAATCAGATTCTTCTTTGTATTTCTATTTCTCTTCCCACTCCACTTTATCTACATGACCCAGGTATGCTTTTATTTCTTCACCTCTTTCTCCTGTCCATCTAAATGAGCTCGTTTTATTTGGGAATTTATCAGAATAGAATTACATTGTACAATTGCTAGATCAAAAGGTGATCTACAGAATTTGAATGAAAACTTTGGTCAAGAGCCAGGTAAAGAATAATAATGAAGGATTTTCTTATACCTCAGTTACTGTAAAATTCAAGATTTTGTTAGATACTTACTGCCCTCAAGTACAGATCTATGCCAATACTTTGGCTAATTAGTTCCCTCCAGGATGGAAAAAAGTGTAGAAAAGCAACAGAGCAAGAGAGAATAGCATTGGCTAAGAAATGGGCATCTCAGTAACTATTTATATATCACTACATAAGTCTAAATTTTCTTTTAAGAATGGTTCAAATGCCATCTCTTCTGAGACACCTTCTCAGATTGTTGCATCAGTGGCTCCTTTCTTCTTTCTCTGATGCTTCATGTAGCCATGGAATGGTTAAACAGTAAACACCATGTGTAGCTCTTGCCAGAAAGGATGCTTAATGTCACACAGAGAATATAAGGCTGCCAAAGCTGCTTTCCAAGAGAGAATCTCTTGTTGCATTCAACTCTAATCCTCTAGATGTTCTTCTTGCCAATTATGAAAGAATAAATGCCCCCTTTCAATACCACAATAGAGTCAATAGACACAGCTGTCCAGAGAAAGAACAAAAATACTGGACAACTTAAGACAATAAATCTGGAAAAATACCAGCCCAGAGACAATTCTTTCAATGACATTTGGATGAGGGTTTTCACACATTCTTGGAAAAAGAGAATGGAGAGTTCTCCTCTGAGTGCTTCTGCATAGAATTATATCATTTTACTTAAGTTAAATACATGGTAATAAGCTCTTTGGTGGTCATTGTATAGTATGAAATTAACAGTTCTCAAGTGACATATATGTTTTTGTCTTTATAAATATCAAGTTAAAATCCTTATATTAATTACAAAGAGACATCTGACTTATTTGGACCTTACATGACTTACATGACTTCTAAGGAGAAAATGGTATCCAGTTGAAGAAGTGTTCTCTTTTTAAAGACATTTTTAAAATGTTTTTATTCTTTATTTTGCTAGAGAGAGAGAGAGAGAGCACACAAGCAGGAGAGGGACAGAGAGAGAGAGAGAGAGAGAGAGAGAGAGAGAGAGAGAGAATTCCAAGCAGGTTCCTATCAGAGCCTGACTTGGGGGCTCAATCTCATGAACTATGAGATCATGACATGAGCCAAAATCGAAAGTAGGATGAGCCACCCAGATGCCCCAAGAAGCATTCTGACTTTCCTGTTTCTTATTGGATGTGCTAAACAATGCATGAGCATATTGCCTCATTACAGTGCTTACCACTGTATTATGATGACATATGACTTTTCTATTATATTATATGTTCCTAGATATAGGAGCTATAGCATATATCTTTATATGAATGTATAAATTAGACCAAATTAAAAAAAATAAATTAGACCAAATTAGACCAAAGATATAAGCCACTGCCTTGACACAAGTTTATTGTTCTAGAAATAGACACACAAGTTAGGTCAGTGAGTCATTTCATTAAGATTTTGGACTTCAGATAGAATAAACATATTTGTCTTCTTTTGCCATGGTTAAAATGTGAAAGTTCAAGCCCAGAGGTAGGCATTCGCCACAATTTCTACAAGATGTTTATTTATTTGCTTGTTTGTTTGTTTTTTAAAGCCTGTCTGTACTGAGCAAAACAATTAAAATGAGATGTAGAGAGAAGTCAAGGCTAGTAACAGGTAGAAAAAAACCTAAAGAGGTTTAACTTAAGGGTCATATCATTTTTATCTTTGGGTTTCATGAGACTCAGACTCCTTCTAAGTTAGTCTGAGATGTGTTTCTGTTACTTGTAACCATAAGATTCTTAAATAATATGGGGAGTGGATGGTGAGAAGCAGGGACGTATTTCCAGTTAGAACTCACCAGGTTGTAAATATGTCCTCTTCACATGAGTTTGTATAAAAAAGTGTCTAACTGGGAAATTAATGAGAATCTATAGAAATCCAGGAAACGAAGCCTTAATTCAGGCAGGCCTTGTGACAACTACAAAGAGAAATGAAATGTCATCAGGCCGCCCTCTCTTGGGAGCAATAATTTCTCATGATACCTGTGCTTCTTTCTGCACATTGAATCCATTTTCCTTTCTCTTTTGCTTTTTGTTTATGCTCCCTACTCTACTGAATTGTTGGATTGCCTAATCGCCCTTATCATACCTGGTACCTGGTATAAAATGAACCCCAATAAAATAGCTAACTATTGCTAAGATGCAACACTTACTGTTTTCCTGTGACCCCAGACAAGTGAGACACAGAAATATGACTGAGGCCTTGCTAATCATCCAATTCTATCAGAGACACTAAGTCAGAAGCTAGTTATGTAGAAGGGCAGGGGCCGTGGACAATCCATTTTGGTGAGGATGGTGGGAGAAACAGCGCCTAGGGGCGCCTGGGTGGCTCAGTTGCTTGGGCATCCTACTTCAGCTCAAGTCATGATCTTACATTCCGTGAGTTCGAGCACCGCGTGGGGCTCTGTACTGACCGCTCAGAGCCTGGAGCCTGCTTCAGATTCTGTGTCTCCCTCTCTCTCTGCCCTTCCCCCACTTATGTTCTGTCTCTGTCTCTCTCAAAAAGAAGTAAACATTAAAAAAATTAATAACAAAAAAAGATATAGTGCCTGCATCCCGTTTCCAACATTTGCGGTCCCCCGTAGCAGTTGCACAGAAAGTGTCAGCCAATGACCATATGAGTGAAACAAACTGTGGCATCCATACAGCAGCAGAGGACAACTCTTCATGCACAAACTCTACTACAAAACTGGAAATTCCTCCAACTGGCGCCTTCAATTCTGGTCTACAAAACTCCCAGAGTGCCTATGAGCTCTATGGTGTTTGTAATAATTTCCTTAGATTTTCCAGATGTGGTGTCCATTTACTTGCAACTTATAATGCTGATTGTTACTAGTGCCTTTAGGTCAAGGGTTGGTAAGCTTTATCTTCAAAGGCCAGACAGTAAATATGTCAGGTTTGCGGTCCCCACGCAGGCATATCGTTTATTATTGTTGTTGTCCGTGTCTGTTTTGCCGTGTTGTTTGGTTTTGTTTTCTTTTTACAACCCTTAATTCATGGGCTGTACAAAAAAACAGGTTGTACTTTGCAAATCCTTGCTCTAAGCTTTTAGCACTCCTGCTCCTTACCTTAATCTCTTAGTTACTCAGTTCCAGCTTGCAGATAAATTTATTTGATGCAGTTAATCTCCCTGAAGCAAGTGTTCCTAAAGACAGCCTCACCGTAATTTCTCATAGGGAAGCAGGGGAAGAACTCTGAAGCTAATAGTTACCGCTAACATAAGCGCAGCACATGGTGAACATCGTGGGCTTTGCCAGACTGACTGTCTTGTGAGGATGGAATGGAGTGACCACTGATAAAGCGTTGGAGCCTACTGAGTTTATACTTTAAACCAGGCAAAACTCAAATGATACGTTTAGCCTGTTCTTCTATTTTATTTAAGTGGGTAAGAAAGTAAGCGACACTGGCATCAGGGAGGTTATGGAGCCCTGCGTAGACTCTAGGGCAAACCAGCAGAAACTATCAATAGCCCCTAAATCCAAAAGATAGATGCATAAGCTGAAACCAAACAAACAAGCAAATAAATAAATAAATAAATATATAAATAAAATTAAAAAATTCGGAGAAGGTCCAGATTGTGAAGCCCAATTCTGGCTTCCGCTTACTAATCTCACTTTGTCTCACCTCAACAACTAGCCCACAGGGTCATGATCTTCCGCTACCACCAACCACACATATTTGGACTTGGATCATAGGGGACATAGTATCGCTGCTGTCTCTTAACCGGGCTGGGAAGGAGTGGGAAAGTGGGCTCAATGAGTCCCACATATTTGAAGGAGGGCATTAGGAAGAAGCCTTTTAGCAGGTCAATGGCCTGATGATCAATACCAAATTAAGTCTTCTACTAAAACACTGCGTCAATTTCTTGTTGCTTTCATGGTGTTTCATTAACTTCAGTTTTGGGCATTGACTCCAGTACTACTTGAATATGGCAAGTAACCAATAGGCATGACCCTAGTTTTTGAATTGGCCTGACTTTGGAACCCGTACGATTTCTGTACGAAAGCCCATCTTACTAACAGAGATTCAATTAAACCCAGCCAGACTGTGGTGTTAAAGTGCAACTTGAAATAGTAAATACTGTAATTAGTTAGTTCACTGATATTAAATTATATTTGATTTTGTATTGCAAATTATAGCCCCTCTTTTGTTTTTAAATGAATAGGGAAATATATTTTATAGTTAGCCAAGAGCCAAGAAAGAAACATGGTTGATTATCCCTTATGAGAATCTGTAAGTTGTCTCTTTGGTCTCTGGTACTGAATAATACTTTAGCTTTTTTTTCCTCCATGGTTAGACTAATGTGAACAAGTTTGTGTCATTCCTTGTCAGCATTCATGCTAAATTAGAGACTAATTTGCTTTCAGGTGCTTAAAACATTGGCCACTGTAGAGGTCTTTAATTGCCAGGTCCATCATTCACATTTGATTATTATATTTTTCCCTGAATGAGACTTGATTTAACTAGGTCTTAGCAATTTAACGAGAACGTCAGCATTTAACACATTTATGGTTTAGATTTCCAATAATATTACAACATTAGGGGTATGAAAATCTGCAAAGATGACTAGTCAGTTTTCAGAATTTTCAGGGCTTGAGGAATAATATTAAAATCGTAGAAAAAAATATGAATGGCACAGTAATTATTTCTAGTTGGATATCAAAACTTTTAATCTTTAAACTTTGGCATTTGAATGTTCTGGGAGTTAAATTTTGAAAAATAAACAAGAAAAATTAAAAAAATAAAAAACATTTAGCCCACAGTGTTAATTCTAGGCATAAAATTTTAACTGAAAAGGAAAATACAAATAAGATATGTTAATATCTGAAGCATCTTTAATGTAATGAAGCTGTTAAAATCCTGTCTGTCTGGGTTCAAATCCTGGTTTTGCCACTGAATAGCTATGCAACTTGAGGCAAGTCACTAAAAACATTTAGATGAGTTCATATAAGCCCAGTTTTGCCAATTACTATCAGGAGAAAACATACCTCAATAAGTGCTTATGTGATTGCTCAATATTTAAGAGGATCAATGTTTTAAGTTATTAAGAAATGCCTTGGTATTGTTTCTACCTCTGACCACTTGAGTGATCATGTTAGGATCACTTAGGATGGCACAACAAAGTGCCACAGACTGGAAAGCTTAAAGATGGAAATGTGGGGCGCCTGGGTGGCTCAGTTGGTTAAGTGTCCGACTTCGGCTCAGGTCATGATCTCACGGTTTCATGAATTCAAGCCCCGTGTCAGGCTCTGTGCTGACAGCTCAGAGCCTAGAGCCTGCTTTGGATTCTGCGTCTCCCTCTCTGTCTGCCCCTCACTGACTCATGCTCTCTCTGTCTCTCTTTCTCTCTCTCAAAAATAAACACATTAAAATTTTTTTTTAAAAATCAGCAATTTATTTTCTCACAGTTCTGGAGGCTGGAAGTCCAAGATCAAGGTGTTTGCTGGGTTTATTTCCTCTGAAGACTCTCCTTGGCTTACAGAGGGCCACCTTCTCCCTGTGTTCTCACATGGCCTTTTCTCTGGGCACAAGCATCACTGGTCTCCCTCCCCTTCTCCCCATCCGCTATCACCCCCACCCCACTCTGTCTTTCCCTCTCTCTCTTCTTAAAAGGATACCAGTCATATTGAAATAGGGCCCCACACTTAAGGTTTATTTCATCCTTAGTTACCAACTTAAAATTCCTATCTCTACATAGTAACAGTGGGAATTAGAGCTCCAACATACAGATTTGGGGGGAGACACAGTCCATCACTGTGACCTATGTCAACTTTCTTTTTTTTTTTTATATGAAATCTATTGACAAATTGGTTTCCATACAACACCCAGTGCTCTCAACTTTCTTAAACTTCTCTAAGCCACAGATACTTCACCTTGATAATGGAAATAAAGTTATTGTAGGCATAACATGAAATAATAGGTCAGCTCCTGGAGGGATTGGGCATAAAGGGAGGCAGATGGTCTGTCTACAAGCAGCCCTTCAGTCTGATCAAAGTTCTAGTTCAGACTCCATTGCGGATAGCAAACCTGACTAGCAAACCTGACCTCAGACACCACCATCTTCCTAGGGATATACCTCATCAAATAGCATAATGAAGATGTCTTAGAGTCTAAGAGAGGAAATGAATTGTGGGCCCCTGGGTGGGTCAGTCAGTTAAGCATCCGACTCTCGATTTCGGCTCAGGTCATGATCTCACAGTTCATGAGTTCAAGCCCGCGTCAGGTTCCATGCTGACAGCACAGAGCCTGCTTGGGATTCTTTCTCTCCCTGTCTCTCTCTGCTCCTCCCCTGCCCACGCTCTCTCTCTTTTTCAAAATAGATAAATAAACATTAAAAAAGAAATTAATTGGAATAAACTTTTAAAACACTAACAGCGTGCTATGTATAGTGACTACAATTCCTCTGAGTTCACCAATCTTTTGAATTGTAAATGTGAGAGAGAATATTATGTGCGAAAATGTTTCAAGTAGCCTGTGTGTTTTGTGTCATTAAATGGAAAGATACTTGGGTACTCTTCAGATGATACATATTGTGATCACTTGTAGAAAATGTCAATTGCAAGATCTATTATTAGAAGTGTTATTCCACATGGAAGATACAGTGAGTTAATGCACGTGTTGAAAATTTGAGTCAATAAACAAAGTTCAATTTTAAAAAATGAAGTAATTTAAGATTTCCATTAGAAAGACTGACTACTAAGAGTCTAGTTAATGTTATCTGCTACTTCTATTATTCTTGATTCATGTTACATTATATCCAGAGGAAGGAAAGATATATTTACATTCTTGACCAAATAGCTACCCTTATTTAAATTCTGCTTTGAGCCCCACTTTAATTCAAAACGTAATAAAGAAGACTTCAAAGGATTTTTTAAAATGTGACTGTTTCATGCTATGGGTGCCTATCATATTCTCAGGCCTTCTTACTGTTTTCCAAGATCTGAAGAGTAAATAGCAGCCACAATTGATTCAAGTCCTTCGGCTGAAGCAAACTCCAAGTCCCTTTGCTATGTTATGTTTGCTTAATACAGTAGAATTCAGGCATTTAGTTTTCCCCATGTATCCCCTCAAGTATTTTTAAAAGCCATGAGTTCTATCCAAGAGTTTTAAGGTATCATTTTAAAATTGTCATTCTTAGTTTGAAAAGTTGCAAAGGAGAGGGGCACCTGCGTGCTTTGGTCAGTTAAGTGCCCGATTTTTGGTTTCGGCTCAAGTTATGGTCTCATGGTTCTTGGGTTCCAGCCCTACAGCCAGTGGGCTCTGTAGGAATAGCACTGACAGCATGAATCCTGCTTGGGATTCTCTCTCTCCCTCTCTCTTGGAGCCCTTCTTGTGCTCTCTCTCTGTCTCTCAAAATAAGTAAATAAACTTTAAAATATTGTTCTGCCTGGGTGGTTCAGTCAGTTAAGCAACCATCTCTTGGTTTCAGCTCAGGGTCATGATTTCACAGTTCGTGGGTTCAAGCCCCACATCAGGCTCTGCACTGACAGTGTGGAAGCTTGCTTGGGATTCTCTCTCTCTTCCTCTCTCTCTGCTGCTCCCCTGCTCATACTCTCTCTGTCTTTCAAAGGAATAAACTTATTTTTTTTTAATTGGAGAGAAGATAGTGTCTAGTGTAATTTAGATATTGATATTTTAGGAGCGCCTGAGTGGTTTAGTCGGTGAAGTGTGTGACTTCAGCTCAGATCATGATCTCACAGTTTGTGGGTTTGAGCCCCACATCAGGCTTTGTGCTGACAGTTCGGGCAATTCTGTGTCTCCCTCTCTCTCTGCCGCTCCCTCTCTTGCACTCTGTCTCTTTCTCAAAAATAAATAAACAAAATAAATATTTAAAATTTTGACATTTTAAAACAAAACTATTATATTAATCTTTCAAATGTACTAAATGACTACAAATATCACAGTGATTTTACATATATCATTAAAATGTATCGGGACATATTCTCCAAGTGTTGCACATTTAAATCACTTCTTCTGAACCGATTTTTCTATTCTATAACCCACCCATAATTTTGTTCTAATCTAATTTTATGCTTGAAAGTCTTTTATCACAATATTACATTCCTCCCTGCAATAATTACATATGTAGCATTATATGTACACATATAATACATATATTCCATATATATATATATATGAAGTGAAAAGGATGATATTTAAAAATTTCATGTCACTGTAAGTCTGTAAATATTTTTAAAAATCTGGATCGTATCACTAGTACCAAATTGATCAAAACAATGTGTCTTCCAAATTGTCTTCAATAATTAGAAAACATTAGAAGCTTTAATTTTTTGTAATGCATTTCTTAATGAAATGGATTTTTTCTTAAATAATTCCTAGATCCCTGGATGAGCATTATTTGTTTCTCACATTAGAAAATATAGATCATCATGGGGCACCTGGGTAGCTCAGTTGGTTGAGTGTTTGACTTCGGCTCAAGTCGTGATCTCACAGTTCATGAATTTGAGCCCCCACAGAACCACTTCAGATCTCCTGCCCCCCTCTTTCTTGTGCATCCCGGCTTATGCTTTCTTTCTCAAAAATCAATAAATCTTTTCTCTTAGAAAAAAGTGCCTCTTGTGGTTTGTTTCCCTCTCAAAAAAATACAAAAAAAAAGAAAATATAGATCATCAATTATATTTCTACTTTGTATTTTTATAACTTAAAGCAATAGTTTGTTCAAATAAATAAAATGTAACTAAATTCATTACAACTATGCAAACTATAACTGTTAGATATCAAAATTTACTTGTTATAATCTATGAGCTGGAAACTCGTAATCGATCCTCTTTCATTTTTGTTGTAAATACCAATTAAAAGGATTATTCCCCGGGAAGATATTTACTTTTTTAATTTCCATAATCTCTACCAAAAAAAAAAACTTTACTGACGCTAAACTAATGATTGTTAATTATACTTATTACTCTTTTACTCAGCAGCACACTCAAAAATATTTGGGAGCATCGACTAATAATTTATTTGAATCTCATTTGTCAATGCAATATCCTTGGTCATAGACTTTAAAGTTATTGCATGATTAAACATATTTTTAAATGCAGATGCAGACCAAAATGTGGGTGAATGAGGGGAGAATCCCTCCATTCTCAGCAAGAATGGTCAAAATACATGCTCAGGAGCAGACAGGTCTTTCCAAGCTGACTTTCAAAAACTTTTAGATATTCAGAATCTGAGATATATACTCAGGTCAGCAGCCTTCTTGTGATTTGGTCTCCTTAATGACACAGCATAAAATCACTTTCTCTAATATGTTTAATCAGTGTTCTATTTAACTGGTTTTCATAAGCTTTCCCTATGGAACCAAACCATGGATTTGAAAACCTAGGGAAAATTCTCATTCCCATGGCTCCATGTATATGTGAATTCATGATATTATCATTTATGAAAAATATTTCATATCTAATGACATTTTCAACTAGTAACAAAAATATTTATAAGACAGGACAGATGTAACGTGTATTTGTGGAGTTATGGCGCTTGGACTGATTGACAATTTCTCGACACCTATATTTTAACTGCTTGGAGACCAGAGATTTGTACACTCTGAGGCTATGCACATGAGTAAGACGTGAGGTCAGTACGGATTGTACTTTTATAAGTTGGAAAACAGGAATCATGATAAGAAAACCAGCAAGACACCACAAACGGGTGTATTCTCAATTTTAGGGGAAAAATGGAAACATATGGAAATAAAGGATCTGAAACGAGCATTGTCAAAATTATCTATGCCCACACACCACTTGGAAAATTTGAATGTTTCCCTTAGGGGATGCATAGCACGTTTTGCAGATCATAGCTTTAACACGGTCAGAAGTGGGACATGGTGGAAAGCACATAAGCTTTATAGTCCGTCTGACTTTTTTTCGAACCCTGGTTCTATAATTTACTACCCTTATACATTCCCCAATATCTCCAAGTTTCAGTTATTTTATGTTTAATCTGTCAAAAAGATATCAATACCTAGGGTCAAGGGAGATTTATGTGCCACAATGTGTGAAATACGTGGCATAATGTCTGGTAGGTAAATCGCGCACAATGATGTTACTTCTGTCTATTGTTCCCCTGTACAAAGAATAACATACTTTCCCCCAGAAATCACTTTTGCACTTGATGAGGCAAATCACCAATAATTTCTTTTATACAAAAAGGGTTTACTGAATTCCTACTATTTGTAAAGCATTGGATCCTGCATCTACTTTATGGTGTAGATTATTAAAATTATTTTATGTTGTGATTTTTGTATGAACATTTAGACTGCAAATTTTATGTTTGTAAGTACTTGTTAAAAAGTTCTATGGAAAAAAATTGTGGGTATGTCTAGTATACTCTTACCAGCCTGCTCATTATTTTCTCTTTTGAAGTCAATATTCATATGAAAGGCAAATTGTGATGCTCCTTGCCAAGAATGGAATTAGAATAAGGAGAATGAGGGCAGGTGTATGAATTTATTGCTTAATGACATCAAATGAAGATGTCATGATGAATTTCTCTTACAACAGTGATGGCCTCCCTAATGGGGCCAAAAGTACTCGAAAACATTTGGCTAAAACAACCTTTCTCTTTCTCTTTTTCTCTCTCTCTGTCTCTGTCTCTGTCTCTGTCTCTTTCTCTTTCTGTCCACATTGGAGATAAACTTCCAGATGGGCTTTCCCAGGTGGGCTTTATCTCCCCTGGAAAATGTCTGAATGAAAATCATGGTTTGCCTTTGTGAGCCATGGTTTGCCTTTGTGAGCTATACTCTTTTCCATTGGGAAAACCAATTGGGATGACCAATCAGTATATCTTCAGACACGCCCTTTTCATTTAGTCGTATTTTATAGGAAGGCCATTCAAGTCCTAATGCCTTAGGAGCCATTTATCTTTCAGATGATAAAAATATAGAAATATCACTACTTTGATGTGTTATTAATTGATTTTTATAACTTAACTCTCCATTTGAAAACCTTATTTCTCTAATCTTCAACTTCTTAAATAGTCGCAACTATATCATTGTTAATATTTAAGACTATCATTGCTATTTTTTCTATTAACAGATGCATTAGAAGCTAAATATAGCAAGGAATTGTATATCTTATATAATTAAATAAGAGAATGTTGAGGCAATGTCAGCAAAACCTTTGAGATTAAAATTATCATAGATTCACATGTATTATATCTTTTTTTATGAATTCCATTGCATTAAAGTAATTTATCTGATTCCATATAAAGGTATCATTTCATTTTTTGTTGACCAACAAAAAAATGATCAATCTAAAATATTGATCTTCTAAGGTCTTACCAAACTTTGTATAGACTCAAAGGAAAATTGTCTATATAAAATGCACTTGGAGTGACTACTGGGTGGTTTATTTGGTTAAGTGTCCAACTCTTAATTTTGGCTCAGGTCATAATCTCACAGTTTGTGAGTTCTAGCCCTGCATCGGGCTCTACACTGACAGCATGGAACCTGTTTGGGATTCTCTCTCCATCTCTCTCTGCCCCTCCTTGGCTCATATTTTTTTTCTCTCTCTCAAAATAAATAAATAAACTTTTAAAAAAAGGTAAAATTTCAAAAAGTAAGACAATAAAATGCACTTGGAAAAATATATGGATGAAAAAAATTTAAAAATAATGAAATATATTCAATAAATTAAATGGAAAGTACAGAAAGGAGGAAAAAGAAAATTACAATCCAATAGCCTTCCAAAAAAACACCTCCTTCCTCCCAAAAGGTAACTTTAATTTTGAAATTTAAATGTGTGTGTGAGCTATGAGAGATATCTACTTATTTTTATTTTTATTTTAAGATGAAGTTTTATTTCTTCTGAATATATTGGAAGACCAAAAGAGAAGGAGTTGGATATTTTGAAAATTGAAAACTGCCTGCATGGCCCCAACTTTTTGTAAACATTTATTAATACATTTGTTTATTTTTAAACTCTACCCTATTTCACAGAGTATTTTAAGCAGCTGAGAGTTTCGACTTCTAACTAGTGGCAGGCATATCAATATAGCTGAAGTACTTATTCTGGCCCCATTCTGTGAAGCTGCTTCTTGAATGATCTATTTATTCTGGGCACCAGAATCCTGACTACAATTGTCAATATGGTCCATCTGGCTCAGGGGAAGCACTGACAATTGAAAATATAGAGAAAACCACTAAAATTACAGAATCTGCATGATGGAATAAACCATATGCAAGTTGTTAAGCTGTTAACCTAAACACATATTTTAGTTTCAACAAACCATAATTAATAGATCAGTCTACCTACAGCATGGCTGAAATAGTTCTCAGCCAGAAGTTGGTCTGAGATTTACGTATTTTCCTGAATCTATTTAAGTGGGCTTTTTTTTTTTTATTCTTTTACACAGTAATTCCTATGATATTCTAATTCTTCGTTGCAATTGTTCAAAAGTCAGAATTTCAATTATAGAATATTCACCAATGTATTTGTTTCACATCTGTTTGCTTTTTCTTAAATCCATGCAATATATAATTTTAAGTGAATTTATAATTTGCAGTGAATGCTCAATGTAATAGTCCTGGAGAGTCACTGTGCATTCATTTCCTAAGGTTTTCCTACAGAGTCCCACAACCAGATAGCTTAAAACAACAGAAATGTATTCTGGCACAGTTCTGGATACTAGAAGTCTAAAATCAAGGTGTTGACAGGGCCATGCTCCTTCTGAAGCCTCCGAGGAAGAGTCCCTCCTTGCCTCTTCCAGCTTCTGGAAGCCACAGGTATTCCTTGCCTGATAGAAACCTAGCTCCAATCTATGCCTCCTTCTCCACATGTTGTCTTCCCATTGTGTCTGTGTTTTGACAAGGCATTTCCCCCTTCTTATAATACATGAGTCATATTGGATTAGAACTCACTCTCATGACCTTATCTTTACTTACCTGCATCTGTAAGATCGTACTGCAGATAAGATCATATCCACAGGTACCAAGAATTAGGTACCTAATCTTGTACCTAATCAAGAATTAGGTACATATCATTTCCGGCAAGAAAAGTCAACCCATAAGAGACTAGAAATGTCCTTTTTCTCTTTGTTTTAAGGTTGAGTGGAAGATACTTACTTTAGTTTAAAAAAAAATTCTAGTTTTTGGAATAAAGACATTTCTGTCTCCAAAAGGTGGCATTTTGTTTTGTTCTGTTTTGGTTTGTTTGTTTTGTTTTGTAGGTAATAAAAAAAGAATTCTCTATTTTATTTTATTAGTCCAGATAGAAATACTATACAATTTTTCCCATTTATTATTGACTATTTATTATTGACTATACTCAACTGCTTTAACCACTTTGAGCAAAGTGACTGAGTAAACAATATTTTAATTTTAATGTTTTTAATTTAAAAACATTAATTCTTCCTTCTGGAAAAAAGAAACTGGCTTATTTTGGATTAGTCTTTTTCCTTCAGAACTATGAACATAGGCAAAATGCTTGAAATTACTTTGAAGATATCAGGAAGCTATCAATACTCTGAAAAAAAATGTTCTGAGAGTAAGTAAAGGGAGAGAAAACCCATAGCGATGAGCCCTAAGAGCATTTGCTGATTTAAAAATGGCAGCTTTAGGGGCGCCTGGGTGGCGCAGTCGGTTAAGCGTCCGACTTCAGCCAGGTCACGATCTCGCGGTCCGGGAGTTCGAGCCCCGCATCAGGCTCTGGGCTGATGGCTCAGAGCCTGGAGCCTGTTTCCGTATCTGTGTCTCCCTCTCTCTCTGCCCCTCCCCCGTTCATGCTGTGTCTCTCTCTGTCCCAAAAATAAATAAATGTTGAAAAAAAAATTTATAAAAATGGCAGCTTTAGAACCAGAGCTGAGGTTTTGGCAGAGTGATTATAATTTATCAATGTAGGTTCATCCTTGGTAACAATTGTACCACCCTCATGAGTCATGCTGACATTAGGAGAGGTTACGCATTTGTGGGGTGGGAGGGTATATGGGAAATCTCTACGTTCCTCTTAATTTGGTTGTGAACCTAAAACTACTCTAACAAATTAAAGTCCTCAAAAACAGCTGAATTGTCAAATAAAATATCTTTATTTTTTCTAGTGAAAATGAAGCAACATTTCAAACTTCATATGCTTCAATTAAAATTTTCTTAGATCCAAATTCACGGTCTTAAATTCTTATGTACAATCAATAAAGAAACGTTGAAAATCAAGAATCTACTTCAAGGAGTTAGAAAAACCATAATAATAAAAAAAGAGTCAAAGAAGGAAATAGTCAGAATAAGAGAGAAATTAGTGATATAGAAAAAACATGTGTGATGAAAAAGAGCCATAAATTAGTCCTTGGTGTTTGGAAATGATGAAGTCACAATGAGATACCACCTCACACCAGTTAGGATGGCTATCACCAAAAGAAAAGATAACAAATGTTGGTAAGGATTTGGAGAAGTCGGAATTCCTATGTGTTGTTGGTGGGAATGTAAAATGGTGCAGCAGCTATGGAAAACAGTACGGCAGATCCTCAAAAATTTAAGCATAGAATTACCATATATTCCAGCAATCCCAATTCTTGGTATATATTCATAAGAATTGAAATCAGGATCTCCAAGAGACATCTGCACTTCTGTGTTCATTGCAAAATTAAACACAACAGTCCAGATATGGAAACAATCTAAATGTCCATCAGTGGAGGAATGGATAAAGAAAATGTGGTGTTTATATACAATGGAATATTATTCAGTCTCAGAAAAGAAGGAAATTCTGCCATTTGTAACAACATAGATGAACCCGGAGAGCATTACGCTAAGTGAAGCAAGCCAGTCACAGAAGGACAAATACTGCATGATCTCACTTATTAGAAATATTTAAAATAGTCAAACTCACAGAAACAGAGAGTGGAATTTCCAGGGTCTGTTGGGGGAGAGAAATGGTGGGGGAGGGTGCTGTTTAAAATTTCAGTTATACAAGACGAATAAGTTCTAGAGAGCTGTTGTTTAATATTGTGCCTATAGTTCGCAATACTGTCTCATGCACTTAAAATTTTAAGAAAGTAGATCTCATGCTACATGTTCTATCACAACAACAAAAAATTAAATATTGGCAATAATGAGCTTTGGTAATGATGAGAGAAATTATAACACTTATACATGGTTGATAGGAATGTAAATTGGTGCTTCTTAAGAAATCTATTTGATACTATCTACTGAAGTTAAATATACATATATATATCATGACCAAGTTCAATAACTATATATCTACCTAACAGAAATGAATGTACATGTGTACTCAAAGATATGTTGAAAATTATACATAGCAGTTCTATATAGTAGCCCCCAAATTAAAACCAAAACCAAACCAAACCAAAACAAAAAACAAAAGACAAAAGACAAAAGACAAAAGACAAAAAAAAAAAAAAAGAAAAAACCAAAGAACAGTAAACGTCTATGGAAAGTAAAATGGTTACATACAATTTCATACATTTATTTAATGGGAATCCAAGTAATGACAACAATGAATAATTTATTGCTATATGGAAAAAAATGAGTGAATACCACAAACATGGAGAAAAAGCAATACACAAGAAGTATCTACTATAGGATACCATTTTTCAATCATTTATGTTTTGGGGTGGAAAAAAGGGTATTAGTATTAATTATGAGATTACACAAGAGGACCTTTAAAGGGTACTGATAATTTCTATTATTGACTTGCATATTGATTCAAGACTGTGTTCACTTTGTGATAATTTATTAGCCTATAACACCAATTTGTACACTATTTTAAAAAATATGTGTATATGTATATATGTATATATATGTATATGTACATGCATATGCATGTATATGTATGCATGCACATATACATATGTACATATATGTACATACATATACATACATGTGCACATGCATATACATACATATACACATATGTATATATGTACATACATACATACGTATGTATGTATACGTGCATATGTATGTATACACATGTATATATGTATATGCATATGCATGTATATATACATATGTACATACATACATATATGTGTGTGTACATATATACATGTATACATATATACATATATACATATGCATATGTGTATGTATATGCATATATGTATATGTATATTTATATGTATATGTATATACACACCATGGGGAATTGTTTCCATATAATGGAGGTTTGGATCTATCATGTAAAGTCATTAACTTGTTAGACTCTTTCACTCCCTTATTCAGAATCTTGTATATCAGCCGTTGATCTCCACGATTGTTCTAATGGATGAAAACCAATGGTCCTTGGGATTTAGATGTCTCCAACAGTATACGCCTAGGGAATCACTTAGTTTTAAAAAATGGCTATTCCTCTATCATTGTATTTCCCCATCCATCTACACCCTGCTAAAGGGGATTATTTCCTGGTGTAACTCAATGAACATAGCATAATAAAGTGTATCCCCACTAGAGTGAACTTAGTATTGCCAGCTCATTTGGTAAAATGGATGCACTTCACTTGTCCCAGCTTGCAACAAAAATAATAAATAATTAGGCTTTCGTTTCACTAAAAGAAAGCTGGAGGGAACAAGTTTAAGTGATTTGCCTGAGGTTGCTCATTGGGTCGGTAGCAAGTGGGGAATGGAGACACTCAATCTCTTTCTCCAAGTGCCTGTTTCCCCTGCCAGATATGGGCTTCCAGCAAGAACTTTTCCCAGGGTAGCACAATAGAGTCCACTTGGTGGTTAAGGTCCTTGTTATATTTCATACAGGAAGAAAGAAATTGAGCACAAGCTTTCAGGATACACTGTGATTATTGTGATACAGGCTACAGTGGATTTACCCAACAGCTGTAAGATCACAAGTGCAGAGGAAGTTAGATAAAATGACTTTATGTTTAGGGGTTCAAATTTGAAGAGTCGTATTTCAAAGTGCATTAGAGAATAACAACCGAAAATAATAATAACAATAATACCACCACAACCTAAAAGCAATGACCTTTGCGTGGTAGTTGGACTGGTCATCTGAGACAAATCCGAGCAGCTTGTGTCTCGCTCCAGCTCAACACGTCATAAACATTCAGTGAGTCAATTCTCCCATGTAAATAGGCTGCAGATGCAGAGTTAAACAATGGGAATAATTTCTGGTGATGAAAGGTTAGGGAACCAGCCTGGATCCCTCATTGTATGTGATTGTCTGTTGCATCTGGCATCAGCAGCTTTACAAGGTTTTGGCACTGCCCTGGAGGATTTACCCACCAGCCGAGTCAGGAGACACTTAACTTCTGTGACACTCATAAAACTATATAGGGAAGGCAATGGATTTCTTGTAGCCTTTAACAATATATTTTAAGTTTAGAAAAGTTACAGTTGGGAGCCTTGTTCTCTCAGATTGATTTAAATGCTCTATGTTGGTGTTTATGGGTTCCTGCTGGGTTATAGCCATGAAGTACTCAAAAGTAAGAGCTCTCGAAATAGAGAGAAAAAAAACACAACCATCAAACAACAAAGACACCTCATCTCTCACACCTGTAGTTTCCCGGGTGAGGAGTTGGTTTAGGTGAAACAGTCTTGGGCAGGGATTGAGGGAGGGCAGTTAGCTGTGACTACAGGGCTTCTGGAGGTGAATTCCAGAGAAAGAGCAATGCAGGGCAATAGTAGCTATGGAAGTCTGGATAAAAAGCATAAACTAAAAATCGGGCAAACAGACCCCAAAACCCTCAGACAGAGACAAAGGAGAAAATGTCTTCATGTGTTCGTGTTTGGGAAGGACAAACATGAATGAGGACCAAATGTTAACAGTCTGTACAGCTCTAATTCTTCAAGTTTATAATCAGTCGACTTACCCACTTTGTATGGAACTTTGAGTGTGTGAGTCCGTTGGCCTTTTGGGGAGATTGCATTTTCTTCTGGATGTTAAGACAGAATTCCATTCCGGGCCAGGTGTAAGAAGAATTTGAGGTGAATTTGCTTCCTCTACCCAGTGATAACTATGACACGTATAAATATACACAAAAACACGGGTATGTGTTTAAAGGTCAGGTTTCGGGGTGCCTGGGGTGCTCAGTCATTTGGGCGTCCGATTTTGGCTCAGGTCATGATCTCACTGTTTCATGAATTCAAGCCCCACGTCGAGCTCTGGGCTGACAGCTCAGGGCCTGGAGCGTGCTTCCGATTCTGTGTCTCCCTCTCTCTCTGCTCCTCCCCTCTTCTCACTCTGACTCTCTCTCTCTCTCCAAAATAAATAAACATTAAAAAAAGTCAGGTTTCAAAGAAAGCCAGAGACATTCTCAAGGAGTCACAGCACTCAAGCTGACATGGCCTGATCTTCACCCATAAGCAATGACCTTATCAATCTACCTTTGGTCTTCACCTGTTGAAGAAAAGAAAATTTAATAAAGTAAACAAAGATTTAGGTCTGAAAGCTCTTGCTCCTAATACACCAGAACATAGTATTCTTGTGGAGAGGTTTGGAAATACTTCTCTGGGAAAGCTGGGATATAATTAGAACTTCAGCATCAGCTCAATCAGTGCCTTCATTTCCCTTTTGGGCATGGCCTCTGAATTACATTGTCTAGTGGCTAGTTACAGCTCCTGTATCAGTACCAAGCTCGAAAAGTTATAACTGATCAGAAAACTGAATCCTATTATTGAAGATGACCCTCCCCATTTATCCCAATATATCCCAATATTTACCCAAGGTCTCAATCTTCCCACCTAAGCCTTCTCATGCATCTTCCTTATTACAGCTCTCTTCACCACCTACTGTACTAAAGTTTTCATCCCATCAACACACCCATTGCTTGTCTTATGGGAAACCAATTGAAATATGAATAAATAACAGAAGGATAACTAGAAAATCCTCAAACATTTGGAATTTATTTTTGAGAAAGGACACTTTCAAAAAAAATTAAAATTAAAACATAAAAAAATAAGAACACTTTCCAGTAGCCCATGATTTGAAGCGATCATAAGGAAAAATAAAAACAAATATTTCATCTGGATAATAGCAAAAGTAAAACATAGCAAAAATTTTGAGATGCCTCAAAAGTGATGCGTTGTGAGAAACCTATAGCTTTAAATGTTTATATCTGAAAAAAAAATAAAGGTTTAAAATCAATGACCTAAGTTATCATCAGAAGCAGCTAGAGAAGGGACATCTGAGTAAGCCCAATGTAAGGGGGAAACTACTTGCTATAAGAGCAGAAATCAATAAAATTAAGAGAAAAAATACGAAAAAAAAAATGAACATTCATGCTACCCTGTTCACTAGCTCAAGACTCCTATCATATAGATAGACTTTTGGAGATATTCTCAGCCTTGCCGTGTCCCTGTCAGACTCCACACCTCTATCACACGAAAGCTGCATACCCTACCACCACCTCCCACAGACATTGCTACCATTTTCTGTTGTCACGTGCACGGATTTGTTCCCAAATGCTTTCAAACCACTCCCTTATTCCCAATGTCCTATTATAATCATTTAACATCATTGTGATTTCTTCTCATGGATAAGCTTTCAGATAACCTCAATTTGACATTTTTTTGGTGTTTTAATGTTTAGTTATTTTTGAGAGATAGAGAAAGAGAAGGAGGGGAGCAGAGACAGAGGGAGACAGAGGATCTGAAATGGGCCCTCTGCACTGACAGCGCAGAGCCTGATGCGGGGCTCGAACTCATGAACTGCGAGATCATGACCTGAGCCAAAGTCAGACACCAACTGACTGAGCCATCCGGGCACCCCTGTTTACCTTTTTGAAACTGTGTTCTGCTTTGCTAGTTGCGTATCACTACCTGGCCAGTACCTCCAGTCAACCCTAATCCATGGCCAGTATCTCTCAATAACCGAATTCACCTTTTGGCCTCTTGTCACCAACTGCAACTTTTCTGCCTATGATCTTTCTTATTACTTGTATGTGCAGTTGAATCCTGTGGATGCTTCTCTGAGGCTCATGGCCCCTCAGTGTTCTGGACCTCTCCTACCATCAAGCAAAACATTGCACAACTGTCCTGTTTTGCATGAGTATGTTAACCCATATCTACCCCTTCATGGCTTTTTCTCTTTCCAATGCCTGGTCTGATAAATGGCTGGAGCAGCATGCAGTAATCATTCAAACTGCTTCATTATGAAGTCAATCTTGTAAGTCTTCAATTTGCCTTGATTGATGCTCAACAGTCCTTTTAATGGTGGCAAGGGATATTAAAACACCTAAAACAAAGCCCAGTGTTTATGTGCCCTGTAGCTGTGGTCTCCTCTCCAGCCACTTCTAATTTCTCTGCCCCCTGCCGCTTTGTATTACATATTCTGTGCACTTCAAGCTTTACTCATCACAGTAGTACTTGCAAATATTTTCTCTGCAAGAACCGTAATTCCTGTTTAATATTCCATTACCCTGGTCATTAATCATTCAATTTTGGAAACACTTCATTAGAACCTCTATGTGCAAAACAGGATAAAAGTCACTATTTTCTATTCTTTTTGGTTGAAAAAATAAAAATTCTTTGTAGTCTTTACATCATATCTAGAAGAGCCTAAAAATAATATTAACAATAATTATGTGTTAGCTTAATTGCTTTACTATCTAGTTTATTATTATTATTATTATTATTATTAAAAAAGAAACGTAGGGGCACCTGGGTGGCCCAGTCAGTTAAGCATCTGACTTCAGCTCAGGTCATGATCTCACGGTTTGTGGGTTCGAGTCTTGCATCAGGCTCTGTGCTGACAGCTCGGAGCTTGGAGCCTGTTTCTCTCTCCCCCCACTCCTGCTCTGTCTCTCTCAAAACTAAATAAACATTTAAAAAATTAAAAAAAGAAATGTATGTTTATCTTAAATTTTATTATAATATTAATATTTAATATTTCATTATTATGAGATGAAATGTATCCATCTTCCAATCCTAAATTCATTCTCTAATGACAAATATTGTGGGCTTACAATTTACAATATTGCTATAATTCCTTTTTATACTTATAATACATACACAGGTCACAAGATAATGGTTTTTGCCACTTGATTTTTTTACTCCTAACAATCTAGCATCCTCTTTCTATACACAAGTATATAGATAAAATTATTTCATTTTGGCAACTGGATCATGTGTTTAGGTAAATTTATAAATTGAGATCCAGAAACAAGACAAATACTTACAATTCTTCCATTGTAAGTATTGACCTTCCATTCTGCTTTTCTAGAGAGTAAGGAAGAGGAAAATAAAGGTTTCTCTGTATTATTAACAATGTTTTTCCCAAAATTTTGACAATTATAGCGTGAAAACAGAAAGATATCCACTCAGAATGAGATTGTATTCTTTTCAGCATAGAGCTCTGCCCTAAAAACTTTTACAGAAATCTGGCTGTTGTGAGTTAAATGGCACAATTTGGCCCTGATTGTATGAATCTGTGGATAACAATGAGCTCTAATGGGTCTCAATTGTACTTTGAAAACCAGTCAGATTTCAGAAGGTTGCTTGGTTCTCCAAATTGTGAATCTCCTGCACATCAAAGGTTGATACAATCTGGTATGATTAATGGTCATTCTTATTTAACATAAAAGAGTACAATATATCAGAATGCGTCTGGTCTTGTAAGTTTTATGACTGGTTGTTACAGAATTCCAAAAGCTCACAAAGCATATAATATAGAAGGCGTGAAAAGGAAATGTTCTACTTGGGAAATAAATCTAGAAAAAGTGAAATTGCCAGTTCTCCATGAGAAAGCACACATTGCATCCTTGTAGGAGTTTGCATTTCTGACCAAACCCCATTTTCATCTTTTTATAATGATAAATTGGGACATGCGATGCAAAATGCATTTTTAATATTATTGTATGACCTTTTGATATCTTCTAAGAATGCCTGGACTGTCTTAATCAAAGAACCAGGGTTTTCAGAGGGAAAGATTTTATTTTCTGGGAGTGACATACTAAGTTATATTTATATTATGCTAATTGCAATGAGGTAATTATGCTTTAATGGGTCAACCTCGGCTGCAAAGAAGTAGCCTACTTTTTTTTTTTTGCACAGTGTCCATTGTTATGAGACAGTCTTTCATTTGTTATGATTGTGTATTTGTCGTAATTGAGATCATGTTCTTGCTAATGACTAGAATGGAAAAATCCGAGAGAGATACACTATTCCCAGCTAACATTTATAGAATGATTACAGAAAGGCAAGTCATATTATCCGCTTGATCTTTCCAGAGTAGTCAATTTTCTGTCACTGACACAGATTTAAATCATAACACTGAAAGGTAGGAAAGGTGGTTGCCACAAGACTGCAATAGAGATGTCAGAGTGAATGGAGAAAATGAAGACGGTCATGATCACAATGCTACCAGTGCACTTGGTTTTCTAAGAATTAACATACCCAGAACTGTGCAGCTAATATTAGCATTGTTGCTGTAAGCTTATAGTTATATTTTATACACAGACACTGTCATACATATGTATTTATTAAAAATTATCAGAGTTTATTAATGCCTAGTAAAAATATGATAGGATTTCTGGCTGAAATAATGAAAACTTTTGAGATCGATACTGAAGTTTACATTTACTGGATAATTCTTTTCTAATGTCTTCCATCCTCACAGTTACCGACATTATCAACAACATAATAATTACCACTGCGAAAGGTATCGTGTTAAGTGTTTTATATGCAGCATATTATTTAAATTGCTATTTTAGTCAAGCAAAATAGATTTTATGTGTTTATTTTAAAGTTTAAGAAGGAAGGTGATCATACGTCAGTAGGAAAATGCAAATTAAAACAACGACGAGATAACACTACACAACTACTAGAATGGCCCAAATCTGGAATACCGGCAATGCTAAATGCCGGCAAAGATGTGGAGCCACAGGAACTCTCATTTATTGCCGGTCGCAACAAAAATGGTACAGTCAGTTTGGAAGATGGTTTGGTCGTCTGTGTTACAAAGTTAAACACATCCTTACCACATGATCTAGCAATCATGCTCCTTGATATTTACACAAAATCCTGCACGTAGATGTTAAAAATACCTTTATTCAGAACTGCAAAAACTTGGAGGCAACCGAGATGTTTTTAGGTAGGTGAATGGTTAAATAAGCTGTGGTACATCCAGATAATCTAATACTATTTTGCAGTTAAAAAATAACAAATAACAACAACAACAAAAAAGAGCTATTAAGTCATGAAAAGACATGGAGGAAACTTAGATTCATATTAAAATGAAAAAAGCCAACCTGAAAAGGCAACATACTGTAGGATTCCCACCGTATGACATTCTGGAGAAGATACAACTATGGTAACAGGAAAATGATCAGTATTCTCAGAACTGGAGGACTGGCAGGATGAGCAGGTAGATTATGTGGGATTTTTAGCTCAATGAGACTATTCTGTATGATATTATAATGATGGATACATGTCATTATACATTTGTTTAAACCCCCAAAATGTACAATATCAAGAGTGAATCCTAAAGTAAACTACGGACTTTGGGTGATTATAATGTGTCAATGTAGTCTCCTCCTTGGTAACAAATACATCATTCTGGTGACTGACGTCATTGATAATGAGGGATGTTATGCGTGTATGGTGGCAGGGGTTATAGGCAAAATCTCTGTGCCTTTCTCTCAATTTAGTTCTAAAATGGTTCTAGACAGGGGACTTCAGAAGATGGCGTAGGAGGACGCTGGGCTCACCGCGCGTCCTGCTGATCACTTAGATTCCACCTACACCTGCCTAAATAACCCAGAAAACCACCAGAAGACTAGCAGAACGGAGTCTCCAGAGCCAAGCCCAGACGAGAGGCCCATGGAAGAGGGTAGGAAGGGCGGAGAGGCTGTGCGTGCTGCACAGACTGGCGGGAGGGAGCCTGGGCGGAGGGGCGGCCTGCTGGCCAAGCAGAGCCCCCGAGTCTGGCTTGCAAAAGCGGAGGGGCCAGACAGAGTGTATTCCCACAGCAAGCTCGACTTAGCATCTGGGAGGTCATAAGTTAACAGCTCTGCTCGGAAAGCGGGAAGGCTGGAGGACAAAGGGAGGGAGAGTTGCTGAGCCCCCGGAAGACAGAGTTCAGTTTGGCGGGGAAAAAAGACGCTTGCCAGCACCATCTCCCTCGCCCATTCCCCAGCCAAATCCCAAAGGGAACCAGTTCCTGCCAGGGAACTTGCTTGCTCCTCGAAAACACCCAAAGCTTGCTTCTGCGGAGCCACCCCTCTGGCAGCGGGTCTGACTCCCTCCCGCTGCCACAGGGCCCCTCCTGAAGTGGATCACCTAAGGAGAAGCAAGATAAGCCTGCCCCTATCCCCCCGTGCACCTTGCCTACCCACCCCAGCTAATACGCCAGATCCCCAGCATCACAAGCCTGGCAGTGTGCAAGTAGCCCAGACGGGCCACGCCACCCCACAGTGAATCCCGCCCCTAGGAGAGGGGAAGAGAAGGCACACACCAGTCTGACTGTGGCCCCAGCGGTGGGCTGGGGGCAGACATCAGGTCGGACTGCGGCCCCGCCCACCAACTCCAGTTATACACCACAGCACAGGGGAAGTGCCCTGCAGGTCCTCACCACGCCAGGGACTATCCAAAATGACCAAGCGGAAGAATTCCCCTCAGAAGAATCTCCAGGAAATAACAACAGCTAATGAACTGATCAAAAAGGATTTAAATAATATAACAGAAAGTGAATTTAGAATAATAGTCATAAAATTAATCGCTGGGATTGAAAACAGTATAGAGGACAGCAGAGAATCTCTTGCTACAGAGATCAAGGGACTAAGGAACAGTCAGGAGGACCTGAAAAACTCTTTAAACAAAATGCAAAATAAAATGGAAACAACAGCAGCTCGAATTGAAGAGGCAGAGGAGAGAATAGGCGAACTAGAAGATAAAATTATGGAAAAAGAGGAAGGTGAGAAAAAGGGTGATAAAAAAATCCAGGAGTATGAGGCGAAAATTAGAGAACTAAGTGATACACTAAAAAGAAATAATCTACGCATAATTGGTATTCCAGAGGAGGAAGAGAGAGGGAAAGGTGCTGAAGGTATACTTGAAGGAATAATAGCTGAGAACTTCCCTGAACTGGGGAAGGAAAAAGACATTGAAATCCAAGAGGCACAGAGAACTCCCTTCAGACGTAACTTGAATCGATCTTCTGCACGACATATCACAGTGAAACTGGCAAAATACAAGGATAAAGAGAAAATTCTGAAAGCAGCAAGGGATAAACGTGCCCTCACATATAAAGGGAGACCTATAAGACTCGTGACTGATCTCTTTTGAAACTTGGCAGGCCAGAAAGGATTGGCACGAGATCTTCAATGTGTTGAACAGAAAAAACATGCAGCCAAGAATCCTTTATCCAGCAAGTCTGTCATTTAGAATAGAAGGAGAGATAAAGGTCTTCCCAAACAAACAAAAACTGAAGGAATTTGTCACCACTAAACCAGCCCTACAAGAGATCCTAAGGGGGATCCTGTGAGACAAAGTACCAGAGACATCGCTACAAGCATAAAACATACAGACATCACAATGACTTTAAACCCGTATCTTTCTATAATAACACTGAATGTAAATGGATTAAATGCTCCAACCAAAAGACATAGGGTATCAGAATGGATGCAAAAACAAGACCCATCTATTTGCTGTCTACAAGAGACTCATTTTAGACCTGACGACTGTTATGCCCAGAATTCATGATCCCCAAAGACCACTAGGGAGCCGAGTCTGATGCAAAAGCAAAAGAGCCTTTATTCGAGCTAGCTCGAGCTCAATCCCCTACCTGCACCGACGCAGCAGTGAGATACCAGGGAGAGAGAGCTAGTTTCAAAAGCACAAAGGTTTTATAGGGGTCTAGGGGCAGCCGATTGGCTGGGGAAGGGTTGTGGCCTCAGCCAATTGGCTGGGGAAGGGTCAGAGTCCTGTTACTCAGGTCGCTGGGCGTGTTTTGATCAGGAAGTTTGAACGGGTGAGCGGGAGGTTACTCAAGGGGAGGAGGCCCGATCTGAGGTTTCTGGGATTTTCCCGGAAAAGGGGTCATGTCGGGGACATAGTCACTCAAGGTGGAGAACACAGAACAAGATGGAGTCGGCCGGCGTAGGCCCGCCTTTTCAAGGACACCTTTAGATTGAGAGTGAGGGGATGGAGAACGACTTATCATGCTACTGGAAGCCAAAAGGAAGCTGGAGTAGCCATACTTATATCAGACAAACTAGACTTTAAATTAAAGGCTGTAACGAGAGATGAAGAAGGGCATTATATAATAATCACAGGGTCTAGCCATCAGGAAGAGCTAACAATTATAAATGTCTATGCACCAAATACCGGAGCCCCCAAATGTATAAAACAATTACTCACAAACATAAGCAACCTTATTGATAAGAATGTGGTAATTGCAGGGGACTTTAACACTCCACTTACAGAAATGGATAGATCATCTAGACACATGGTCAATAAAGAAACAAGGGCCCTGAATGATACATTGGATCATATGGACCTGACAGATATATTTAGAACTCTGCATCCCAAAGCAACAGAATATACTTTCTTCTCGAGTGCACATGGAACATTCTCCAAGATAGATCATATACTGTGTCACAAAATAGCCCTTCATAAGTATACAAGAATTGAAATTATACCATACATACTTTCAGACCACAATGCTATGAAGCTTGAAATCAACCACAGGAAAAAGTCTGGAAAACCTCCAAAAGCATGGAGGTTAAAGAACACCCTACTAAAGAATGACTGGGTCAACCAGGTAATTAGAGAAAAAATTAAAAAATATATGGAAACAAACGAAAATGAAAACACAACAATCCAAACGCTTTGGGATGCAGCGAAGGCAGTCCTGAGAGGAAAATACATTGCAATCCAGGCCTATCTCAAGAAACAAGAAAAATCCCAAATACAAAATCTAATAGCACACCTAAAGGAAATAGAAGCAGAACAGCAAAGGCAGCCTAAACCCAGCAGAAGAAGAGAAGTAATAAAGATCGAGCAGAAATAAACAATATAGAATCTAAAAAAAACTGTAGAGCAGATCAACGAAACCAAGAGTTGGTTTTTTGAAAAAAAATAAACAAAATTGACAAACCTCTAGCCAGGCTTCTCAAAAAGAAAAGAGAGATGACCCAAATAGATAAAATCATGAATGAAAATGGAATTATTACAACCAATCCCTCAGAGATACAAACAATTATCAGGGAATACTATGAAAAATTATATGCCAACATTGAACAACCTGGAAGAAATGGACAAATTCCTAAACACCCACACACTTCCAAAACTCAATCAGGAGGAAACAGAAAGCTTGAACAGACCCATAACGAGTGAAGAAATTGAATTGGTTATCCAAAATGTCCCAACAAATAAGAGTCCAGGCTTCCCAGGGGAGTTCTACCAGACATTTAAAGCAGAGATAATACCTATCCTTCTCAAGCTATTCCAAGAAATAGAAAGGGAAGGAAAACTTCCAGACTACTCATTCTATGAAGCCAGTATTACTTTGATTCCAAAACCCGACAGAGACCCAGTAAAAAAAAGAGAACTATGGGCCAATATCCCTGATGAATATGGATGCAAAAATTCTCAATAAGATACTAGCAAATCGAATTCAACAGCATATAGAAAGAATTATTCACCATGATCAAGTGGGACTCATTCCTGGGCTGCAGGGCTGGTTCAACATTCGCAAATCAATCAATGTGATACATCACATTAATAAAAGAAAAGATAAGAACCATATGATCCTGTCAATCGATGCAGAAAAGGCCTTTGACAAAATTCAGCACCCTTTCTTAATAAAAACCCTTGAGAAAGTCGGGAGAGAAGGAGCATACTTAAAGATCATAAAAGCCATTTATGAAAAGCCCACAGCTAACATCATCCTCAATGGGGAAAAAACTGAGAACTTTTTCCCTGAGATCAGGAACACGACAGGGATGCCCAGTCTCACCGCTGTTGTTTAACATAGTATTGGAAGTTCTAGCATCTGCAATCAGACAACAAAAGGAAATCAAAGGCATCAAAATTGGCAAAGATGAAGTCAAGCTTTCACTTTTTGCAGATGACATGATATTATACATGGAAAATCTGATAGACTCCACCAAAAGTCTGCTAGAACTGATACATGAATTCAGCAAAGTTGCAGGATACAAAATCAATGTACAGAAATCAGTTGCATTCTTATACACTAACAATGAAGCAACAGAAAGACAAATAAAGAAACTGATCCCATTCACAATTGCACCAAGAAGCATAAAATACCTAGGAATAAATCTAACCAAAGATGTAAAAGATCTGTATGCTGAAAACTATAGAAAGCTTATGAAGGTAATTGAAGAAGATATAAAGAAATGGAAAAACATTCCGTGCTCATGGATTGGAAGAATAAATATTGTCAAAATGTCAATACTACCCAAAGCTATCTACACATTCAATGCAATCACAATCAAAATTGCACCAGCATTCTTCTCGAAACTAGAACAAGCAATCCTAAAATTCATGTAGAAGCACAAAAGGCCCCGAATAGCCAAAGTAATTTTGAAGAAGAAGACCAAAGCAAGAGGCATCACAATCCCAGACTTTAGCCTCTACTACAAAGCTGTCATCATCAAGACAGCATGGTATTGGCACAAAAACAGACACATAGACCAATGGAATAGAATAGAAACCCCAGAACTAGACCCACAAACGTATGGCCAACTAATCTTTGACAAAGCAGGAAAGAACATCCAATGGAAAAAAGACAGTCTCTTTAACAAATGGTGCTGGGAGAACTGGACAGCAACATGCAGAAGGTTGAAACTAGACTACTTTCTCACACCATTCACAAAAATAAACTCAAAATGGATAAAGGACCTGAATGTGAGACAGGAAACCATCAAAACCCTAGAGGAGAAAGCAGGAAAAGACCTTTCTGACCTCAGCCGTAGCAATCTCTTACTCGAGATATCCCCAAAGGCAAGGGAATTAAAAGCAAAAATGAACTACTGGGACCTTATGAAGATAAAAAGCTTCTGCACAGCAAAGGAAACAACCAACAAAACTAAAAGGCAACCAACGGAATGGGAAAAGATATTTGCAAATGACATATCAGACAAAAGGCTAGTATCCAAAATCTATAAAGAGCTCACCAAACTCCACACCCGAAAAACAAATAACCCAGTGAAGAAATGGGCAGAAAACATGAATAGACACTTCTCTAAAGAAGACATCCGGATGGCCAACAGGCACATGAAAAGATGCTCAACGTTGTTCCTCATCAGGGAAATACAAATCAAAACCACACTCAGATATCACCTCACGCCAGTCAGAGTGGCCAAAATGAACAATTAAGGAGACTATAGATGCTGGAGAGGATGTGGAGAAACGGGAACCCTCTTGCACTGTTGGTGGGAATGCAAACTGGTGCAGCCGCTCTGGAAAACAGTGTGGAGGTTCCTCAAAAAATTAAAAATAGACCTACCCTATGACCCAGCAGTAGCACCACTAGGAATTTACCCAAGGGATACAGGAGTACTGATGCATAGGGGCACTTGTACCCCAATGTTTATAGCAGCACTCTTAACAATAGCCAAATTATGGAAAGAGCCTAAATGTCCATCAACTGACGAATGGATAAAGAAATTGTGGTTTATATACACAATGGAGTACTACATGGCAATGAGAAAGAACGAAATATGGCCCTTTGTAGCAATGTGGATGGAACTGGAGAGTGTGATGCTAAGTGAAATAAGCCATACAGAGAAAGACAGATACCATATGTTTTTTCACTCTTATGTGGATCCTGAGAAACTTAACAGAAACCCATGGGGGAGGGGAAGGAAAAAAAAAAGAGGTTAGAGTGGGAGAGAGCCAAAGCATAAGAGACTCTTAAAGACTGAGAACAAACTGAGGGTTGATGGGGGGGTGGGAAGGAGGGGAGGGTGGGTGATGGGTATTGAGGAGGGCACATTTTGGGATGAGCAGTGGGTGTTGTATGGAAACCAATTTGACAGTAAATTTCATATATTGAAAAAAATGGTTCTAGAAAAAAAAGTCTTTAGTTAAAAAAATAAAAAGAAATTTAAACCAAGATAAGGCAAAATGAGTAGGCATACATAATATGCCTAAAGTTCCATAGGAACTAAGTCATAGAACAGAATTGAAATGAATAACTGACCTCGCAGTAACACTTAAACAGAAAACTACAGAACTGGATGTCCTGTAACTCTGATGTAGAAAACAAGAACAGGAAACATGGAAATCTTTCTGTGCAAAACAAAATTCTCAATAAACTTACATTTTTTTTAACATGACCTCTCCAGTAGTCTGCTGCCTCTGCCCATGTTATTTAGCACTTTGAGTGATTCTCCAGCGCTTTACCATCTGGTATATTTTCCACGTTCTAATAATAACTAATATATACATTTGAAGGCCAAATAATGTCTCTGATGGAAAAGAAATTAGTAGTAACTAAAACTAAATACAATGCAGAAACTTGTCTTTGAAATCACTGGTCATTTCTCCAAACTATATTGTATTATAGTTACAACAATTTAAGGCACTATGTGCTTTCCTGAGTTTACACAGAATAGACAATACTTTTAGCTTCTCATAATTATACTTTCTCATGAGGTGAATAATTTTAAAGGTTTATCAAGACTACTCATTGTTCCTGATAACCCTAGTTTCAATAATCTCTGAGATTATTTTCAGATGAGTGTAGTGTTTTTTTTTCCTAAATAAATCTAGAATAAAATAAAAATCATATATCTCATCAGAAGGGGACATTATCTTTGCTAATTTATTGAACAACTTCTTACCTCTTCTTCTGTGCATATTTAAAATACATAGAGATTTGGGGCGCCTGGGTGGCGCAGTCGGTTAAGCGTCCAACTTCAGCCAGGTCACGATCTCGCGGTCCGTGAGTTCGAGGCCCGCGTCGGGCTCTGGGCTGATGGCTCAGAGCCTGGAGCCTGTTTCCGATTCTGTGTCTCCCTCTCTCTCTGCCCCTCCCCCGTTCATGCTCTGTCTCTCTCTGTCCCAAAAATAAATAAACGTTGAAAAAAAAATTAAAAAAAAAATACATAGAGATTGTATTTGTGTGTGTATGGTAGTGAGGTCACTTGTGTATATCTGAGTAGTGTATTATTATTTAAAGATAATTTTCAATACTGCAGCACTTCCCATCATTTGTATATGTCAGAATACATTTACCTAAGTCCTTTTATATGATGTAGAGGGTGTTTTTTCAGAAAAAATATGAATAATTCTGCAATTAAATATTTGAAATATATTTTTCCTCACCTAGCCAAACATTTTCTTATGAGACTAATAACAGTAACAGCAACACCAACAGTAACATTAGTACAGCAGGTAACATTTTTCAAGAACTTCCTATGTCACTATGATAAATATGTTCCATGTATAATCTCGTTTGATCTCCACAACAGCTATCATATGCAGGACTAATAGTTTTCACCATTTTACAGATAAGGATGTTGAGGTAAAAATAAATGGAATAACTTGGTGGAAGTCCCACAGCTAGAAATTGATGGAACTAGAATTGAACTCTCTTTAGCTGACCATAATCTATTCAACAGAGTATTTGTAGAAGTAGCATTTGCTGTGATAAAACGTACATTGGATTAAAGCTCTAGGTACCAATTACCACTACTGACATTTTTGTCATCTGTATGTGCTTGTATGTGATAACCGTCTGATGTTTTATGTTCATTTGCATGATTTTTTTCCCAGAAAGAACATATATTTTCGTTGTCATCTGGCCAGCTAGATGTTGCTTTGCTGTTTCATCCATTGTTTTATACTTCCGGCGTTATGGCATGTCCCAAAGCAATTTTGATTTCAACTTTAATTGTCCCCGCGTTGCAAAAAGAGTTTTATTTCTCACTGTCTGTTGAGATCTGCTTGGCACCAAGTTTAATAATAGTGATTCTAGACTCTCTACCACAGGATTTACAAAGTGTCATTCCGGAACTGCTGGCCAGTGAAAGCTGGATCCAGATTTCAGGAATTTCTCTGTTGGAACTCTCCACTCTGAACAAATAGCTGCATTCAAGCTGCGAAGCAGAGAAGGCCATCAAAGCTTTTCCAATCTCTATTGTAAAGCATGCTACGTAATTTGTGGGCTCGGTGCAAAGGGAAAAGGTGGGGCTTCTTGTTGAACATTTATCAAGAATTTCAAGATGGTGACGGCAGAACATTAAAACAGGCACAGGCTCCTCTAAGCTCAGGGCCTTATGTGATGGCTCATGTCACATGTTCACCAAGACTAGGATCTTATATTTTCATGAAGGAAGACTCATCTCAGCGGATTTAAAGCCACTGCATTGCCTGTTTATGTGTGTGGCAACCCGGGAAAACAATGTTCCAGTGTCATTACCAACCCCTACACTGATTCCTTTTACTTTCTAGCCTATTAAACATTTTACCTTAAAAAAATAATAACAAGCAACTGCCATAACTAAGCAGGGATGTCTGCAGCGTTCTACCACTAATGCTGATATTGGATTCTAATTTAACATGGTTTTATTATTTTTAATTCTAAGTTGTTGGGTTTTTTTTAAGTCTTTCTTTTCCACAAATGCGCGTTAGATTATTAGTGTTTTTTATTCGATACCTATTTAAATAATCATATGGTTACTGCATATTAGACATATTGATGTCATATACCATATTAATGACTTTAATAACATTAAACTATCTCCGTATTCCTGCTGTGTTAGGAAAATCTATTAATTCTTGAGTGTTCTTGCCGTTGTAGGGAGAAAACCATAAAGGGTATTATCCCTTTTCTCTCCCCCTCCTGGAAAGCAGAAGAGCTCTAGAGCTCTAAGCCACAGTCATTTTTTTCATTTCCCCCTCTTGTCTCCCCACCACCCCCCAAATTTCTTTTGGGGGGTTGAGTTACAGAAAACATCTACAAAAGTGTTACTTTGACAGTGGGAATCATCAAAGAGTAAGACCAGAGTGGATCTATGGATAATGCATGAGAAAGGTTGCTATTGGATAAGAACAGGTCAGACCAGTGCACAGAGAAGTAAGTAAAGGAAGGTGATTCCCACCCCGCCCCCCACCCCCCAGGATTGCAGTTCTGCTTCCCACACAAAGGCCTTGGAAGACATAGAAGCAGAGACAGGAGAGGCACATTGTGTTCAATAAGCATCAGGATTTTAAGGGCTGGGGTGGGGTATCCTGAGCTTAAGCTGTGCGTGGCTGAGCATGAGGTGGGTAGGTCTGGGTTGCCAGGAGCATCACCTTTAGATGTCCAGGAATAACCCGTGTGCTTTCAAAGAGAAAATGCAAGAGAAAAAAGTGGAGACCACTAAGAAGGAAGGATTGTGACCATTCCTGCTCTCAGAACACATCGTCACTAGACTCTCTATGTGACACCTTGACATTGTTAGGGGCGGGGCGGGGGTTATAATGACGTGGAACATGGAACCATCTTTAATTTCCTTTAGAAAAATAAAGAAATGAGATCATTGTTCCTCCTGAGTACTGAATGTCAAAGTCACATCTGTTTTCCTGGCATAAAAACTTCCTGTATTATTATCTCAACGTGTTTTTGAATTGTGCTTGCTGGTATTTTATTTAGAGTTTCTGAATCACAGTTCACGGAGAATGGAGTCGTACAGATTGGTGTGTAGAAGATAGCATATGTAGGTATACGTGGTTTGTGTGTGTGTGTCTTTCTGTTACCTTGTCTAAGTTTCTATGAGGGCAAGGCTAGGTTCATTCAAGTGTCTGAGTTATTTATCAAAATCTTCTAAGCTTTGAAAAATACTTAAGTTATATGAAAATGATTTTTTCCATAAGCATTTAAAAGAACTGAGGAAGCTCTCCAAAATAAACAAACATTAAAAAAAATTAAATAAAAAATGGAGCTCCTGGGTGGCTCAGTCAGTTAAGCCTCTGACTTCATGGTCATGATCTCATGGTTTGTGAGTTCGAGCCCCGCGTCGGGCTCTGTGCTGACAGTTCAGAGCCTGGAGCCTGCTTCCAATTCTGTGTTTCCCCCTCTCTCTACCCTCCCCCTTTCGTGCTCTCTCTCTCTCTCAAAAATAAACAAATGTTAAAAAAAATAAATTTGAAAGAACTGGGTTGCAAAGCCATCTGACCCCACATTTATTTATTTATTTATTTATTTATTTATTTATTTATGAACTGTCCCTTTCTCCTCTATGGTTATTGTTCTAAAGAGATTTGCTACTATTTATTTTGTTGCTAATCGCTATTTCTAGAAACATACCTATTTTAGTGAAACAGTCATTTTTATATAACTTTAGGAAGATAATAATCTAGAAGCGGTTTGTCCTAGAGACCCTCTGCGCTCAAGTCCTGGCTCTGCTATTTACCTGGGGCAAGTTTGCCTCCGTTTCCTAATTCAAAACAATAATAATAATCACGGCATCTGCCGCTTGCAAATTTTATTAGGGCTACACGAGTTGCTATGTGGAAAGCCTTCAGAATCCGTGTCAGTCAGAGTTCATAATGACTAAATATTAGAAGCATCCATTTCAGTCCTCACCCTATACTGATGGCTGTGTTCAAAGTGAAGTCTATCTCCTTATTGTTTTTCTACTTTCCAATTAAATTCAGTTCACCCAAACCCTAGATAAACAAGCTACACAGTTATGCTTTGTTGTATTTTTTAAAAGTAAATTAGAAAAAAAAAAAGATATGGTGGAGTTTTTTTCCTTGTCATTATGGAAAATTAACTCAGTAATTGTCTCACTAAATCACACTAACGATGAAAAGAATTAGGATAGATTTTTTTCAAGGTTACGTGAGAATAAATGCCCTTAATAGAAACCTACAATAATATAAAGGGACCTTTTAATTTGTAGATACATTTTACCCTGTTTTGTTTCTTGGAGCTGCATAATGTTACATGAAAGCTACAGAAAATTTTTTCCAAAATATTTTCTAGCCTTGACCTTTAACATATGCAAGGCACAATTCAAAATTTAGGGTATCTTTCCTCAGTTAAGTCTGCTATCAGTCCAAAATAAATATTATATCCTCAATTTAAATAGTGGGTCACATAAGTTTAAGTGGCTAAGCTAGGATGTATAGTCAGGTGTACCTGAATCCGAACCCTTACTATTTTCTTTGCATAGGTTTTCAATTAATAAACTTTGATTAAATGCTTACTATGTGCCAGTGATTTTGATAGGTATGGTAGACACACACACACACAAACACACACACAGATAAATAAAATGTCTGATAATACAGGAACATATTCTAAAAAGCAAGCGAAGGGGCGCCTGGGTGGCTCAGTCAGTTGAGCGTCCGACTTCTACTCAAGTCATGATCTCATGGTTGGTGAGTTGGAGACCCGCCTCAGGCTCTGTGCTGACCGCTCAGAGCCTGGAGTCTGTTTCGGATTCTGTGTCTCCCTCTCTCTCTGACCCTCCCCCGTTCATGCTCGCTCTCTCTCTGTCTCAAAAATAAATACACGTTAAAATTTTTTTTTTTTTAAAAAGCGAGCGGTAATGAAATCCATTGTAATTTAATGATGTGTGTATATACAAATACTTATTTTCCATAAAGAAATCAGGGAAGTCTTCACAGTGGAGCATGTATTTAATGCAAAGGGGTACAAGGTGACTAGGTCACCGACAATCAGCTGGGAGTGCAGTGTGGGAAGGAAAAGAAATGGGATTATAGGCAAAGGTATTAGCAACAGGGGAGGCATCTAGATGAAAAGTCCATACAGCTTCTCGACTGCAATTGTACTAAAACGAGGCCAATTCCCCTGTAATTCTTTTTGAAGAAAAGCATTGCAGACAGCACAAGATTGCTTCGATTTTACAACACACCTAACCTCTTTCTATTTTATGAAAAGAAGAGACACAGATAGTGAAACGCCCCTATTTTTCTGCTCTCTTAGCCCACTCACCCTACCTTCACTCTGGAGGAGCATCCACAGGAAGCTGTTTTCTCACAGTTGAGGAGATGAGAAGTCCTCACTTAGAAATTAATTGCAATATTACCAGCAATTTGAATCAACAGACATTTCTAGCAAACCAGCCCCAGATTAACTTCCATGCCCTGTGTTCTGCATATTATAGACTGATTGTTCATAATAATGATAACATAAGCAATAAAATTTACCTAGACCTTCACTATTTGTAGAGCTTGTGTGTATTTGTGTCTGTGTAAGTGTGTACGTCTCCTTCAATATTGTCCTATTTAGCTCAAATAGTATACTGGAGAAACCAGAAGGTGAAGCTGGTAATCAGATGTTTGCTCTCAGGTGGTCCTAACATCTGCACTTAGAAATCTCTCCTCTGAACATACTAAGGGTTTAGAATCAGATATCAGGACATTTTTTTGTATGTGTTAATTCTATGCGACAATATAAAAGAGTTCAGGAAAACAACAGCTTAATGACTATACGCATTTTGGACACATAATTGATTTTCTCTTCTTATCCTCCCTAGCGTAAAGCTTGGATCATCTAAAACTTAGACTTTATCCTTTTACGTGGATAGGTGCAAGATTTTCTGGGTGCCTCATATTTTCCAATTGTTTATTTTATGAATGGTATGAATCTTCATGGAACTATTGTCTCATCTTTTGCCTTCTTTCCTCCCTCATCTGCTTCTGCACAGAACCTGTTTCACTGCCTCTTGGTTTCTGGACATATGCCTTTTCTCTACTGCCAGGTGCTGGGGACCACAAAAAAGCATAAGTAATAGACATTGCTCCCAAGAAACTCAATCCAGCAGGAGAAAAGTCTGGCCATTATTTAATCAACAACTACTTACTGGTATTCTTCTATGTGAGATTAACTGCATACCAGAGATGCAAGGAAATATTTACAACTGTCTGATGGATTGAAATTACCCTGATTTCCGTTTTATCCCCCTTTAAATATCATCATTTTCATGATTGGTTTGCAATCGTCCTCCTCTCTCAGAACCTGTCCGGTCAAATAGTGTTTTTAAAATATTTGTCATTTCTATTAGAGTTTTGAAACATTCATCTATTTCCCCGTGGGAAGTATTAAGTAAAGCTGTTCTTTTTCTTTCCGGATTTATTTGCCTTGAGGTCCTGTGAGACAACATTAACTGTGTAATTTCTAGGATCCCCATTTTGAATGTTTGTTGACACTGCACTTGATGGTCTACTTACTTAGCGTCAGGATTTGTGGTTGGTATAGCTCTGTATTTTCAACTGACATAATGGAGAAATTGCTTGCGACACTTTAAACAAGTGTTTTGAAGGTAGAGGTCATCATATCTTATGAGGTTGCACTTGGGGAAATTTCACTACGTAAATGTTCTACCCAAATGCTTTCAGAAAGCTGTTTAGCTTGCCAGCCAGCCACGGTGCCCCATAGTGGGGGGAAGGAAAGAACAAAACTTCTCTGCTGCAGATACAACTACAACTGTGCATCTCAGTCAATCCATGTCGAACAGAAAGATCTAAAAACATATTACTTTAAAGGGAATATGGAATTCTCCAGTTAACTTTAAAATGGAGACTTTTGAGCCTGCTGCTGTTTATCTACTGCATTGCAAATCCCCAGCATTTCTCTTAATGGCCTCTGGAAATGTTTTGTAATGAGAAGCAGATTTTGGTAATCCACATTGTGATCAAATTACTTTTGTCAGTGTCTTTCATTTAGCAATTATTAAATATACAAAGCTTAATTTGATCGGTAAAAAATGTTCATTTCCAAGCCGCCATGATTGTCAACTGTCAGCTACTGATATAGAATGACTTGTTGTAGAAACACAATTAGAATCTTAAAATACTAATGGAAGAGTGCATAAATGGAGTCCAAGGGGTTTTCAGATCCATTAAATACACTAAAGCTTACTTATAATGTGCCCACACTCAATGCATTTCTATACAATAACTGAAATAACTGAAAATTGGAAAATCCTGACCAATGGCCCAGAAAGTATTATTTTCTGCATTTAGAAATTTTCTCTCTTCTTCACTCATTGCTTTTCAAAAGGCTGCTATAAATTAATCTGTTTCCAACCATTTCATGGCTTTCTGTACAGGGGAAAAAATATGTTAACAGAACCAGGCCGGCAATAAAATTTAGTCTGCTAGAAATGGGAAGCAGTAAGACAAAACCCACAATATACGGACACTTTTACCTCTATCAGTCTTGGGGCTAAGGGGCTTCTGTCTTGCATTTCTGCTGAAACCACAAAGATGGGAAAATACTAATGATCACTGTCCCTCACATTCTGAAGAGAGGTGATGTCTTCTTCATGACTGACTTAAAAGACAGCAGAGCCCATTCCATGACTTTCAGTCTTCATCAATGAACTCTAGACCACAAAAAGAGAAAAGTGGAAATTTAAAAGCTATCCAATAAGCAAAGTCAACAAAGTAATGATTTATATAGACCTAAAGTTGCACCTCCCTTCTCACTTCTGTTTGGGGGAAAAGAGAAGGAAGTGTCTTAAATTCTTTAAGGAATATATTTCTTATATTTCCTATATAAGAACAGATTCTTCTTATAGATGTTTTGAAGGGGATGCTTGCAACAGGACGGTAACCAAGTAGAAGATGAAACGAAGTTTCCTTTCAACTCAAAAGAGAGAATCCAGCTTTTGTGTTATTCGAGGAGAACACAATTGGCTCTCCAACTAGCTGACCCTCATCACCCTGACATCCCAATTATACATACAGAAAATCTGTCCATGATACAGTATCCTCAACAATAGGTCAACTTTATGAAGTTCTTAAAAACATTGAAGTACACCTAGCAACTAAATCCTCACCCAAACGAAGTAAAACAAGCACATAGTTGTTTTTTTTTCAAGATTTGATTTTAACTGGAATGTAAATTTAGTCGAAGATACATAATTTGTTTTCATTGTCCGATATCATCCTTATATCTATCTTAACATGTTTGTTATAATGGAATAAAGTTTCATAGAAAATCAAGGAAATTATATTTCTAATTTAAGGGGGAAAATCTTTATTATTGTACTCCTTTCCAGTGATATTATTGCATACGTGAGTATGCATGTGATGAAACCTGAGAATCTAGGTAGACTCATCAACTTTAATAATTTCCCATCATAGAAACTGAATCTACAACAGGGTAAGTTATAAAGAATGAAAGAAAAATGTAAGGATTGTTAAAATTTTCACTCTAAAAGAAACCACATTTACAAAGTGGTACTCTTTCAAAGGACAAGCATTACTGCCCTTAGAGTAACTTCCCTCGTTAACTCATCCAAGAGAGAAATATGTCAGGATGCAACCTTAGAAATTCCAAACAAGTGATGACGTAATACATGGCTGGTCACCTCTCAGAAATGTTGTTAGTGAGAGACTGTAGTTCTGTCTATGACAAGGCTCTCTTGCTGGTTGCTAAATATCCTGCTGGCTGTCTTATCATACCTCTAGCACTTTAAGACTATTTCCTAGAAATTACACTGCTAAGTGCTTCTTCCATATTACTATGGACGTTTTTTTAAAGAAAAATGCTTAAGGTTTTTTGGGGGTTGTTTTGGTTTTGGTTTTGCTGTTGTTTTGTTTGTTTTGTTTTTTGTTTTTTTCTCCCATCCTAATGAGTAATGAATAGAAGCATGAACAGTACATTTCTGAATCATCCACCGAGGACCTTGAAGGCAGTAAAATCTTTTCTTCCTTCTTCTTCTCTTTTTTACTTAATGCTTATTTATTTTGAGAGAGAGAGAAAGAGAAAGTGCACGCATGGGGGAGGGGCAGAGAGAGAGAGAGAAAGAGAGAGAGAGAGAGAGAGAGAGAGAGAGAGAGAGAGAGAGAGAATCCCAAGCAGGCTCCGTGCCGCAAACACCAAGCACGCAGCCCAACATAAGGGTCTATCTCATAAACTATAAGATCATGACCTGTGCTGAAATCAAGTCAGAAGCTTAACTGACTGAGCCACCCAGGCATCCCTTTCTCTACTTTTAAACTTACCAATATCTCTGCACTCAGTTGAAACCAATTTATCACAAAGGTACCACCTGAGATTTTTTTTTTCTTCCTTAAAGTTTCCTTTCCCCTGATTCTCTTTGAACTTGACTATGTGATTCTTCCTCAGATTCACAGGGCATAGGTGGATCAAGGCTAACCAACACCCCCTGAATTCCTTCTGTCAGGAGTGCATACGAAAACATAAGACCCTCTCCTTCTTCCGCTCCTGAAGAGATTGAAAATCCTCTGTATAGTCCTGTCAGGTGGTACTCAGAAAACATAATAAAAACTCTTCATTCTTCACTCTACAGTTTTTGTGGGTTTGTTTGTTTGTTTGTTTTTGGTTCCCCCCTCCCACCCTACCCACTCTAGGAGTCAGGAACTTAGAGTGTGCATTATAAAGGAAAAATGTGAATAGCAATAAATATGGGAAAGCTAAAGAATCATCTTGGAAATTATTTTTGGTAAATGTGATACTGAAATTGTCATTTTAGAAGGTTGGCCTTTAATCTGCTACAGAAAATTAAGAAGTCAGAAAGCCAAGAGATCAGTATCTGCCAGTATTCTGTATGAATATAAAGATGAACACTGGAAGAACAGAAATCTCTGGGTGCAAACTCACTGGATATGGGGGCACCTGGGTGGCTCAGTCTTCTGGGCATCTAACTTCGGCTCAGGTCATAATCTCACGATTTGTGGTCTCGAGCCCTGTGTCGGGCTCTGTGCTGACAGCTCAGTGCCTGGATCCTGCTTCATATTCCATGTCTCCCTCTCTCTCTTCCCCTTCTCTGCTCATGCTCTAAATATATATATATATATATATATATATATATATATATATGTATATGTATATATGTATATACATATATATATGTATATATATATATTTTTTTTTTAAATCTTGGATCTATATCTACATTTCATTGGCTGTGTAAGTGACTTTTAGTTTTCTCACCCATCCATTGTGCATAATTGTCTACCTTGATTGTTTTAAGGAGAAATGAATATGCTACTGAGTGCATGTAAGTCTTCTGGGAAGGTAATTGTACAATGTGGAAACACAGAATCGTGGGGATGATATCAGTATTAATAGCAGTAATAGTAGTAGTAGAAAAAGAAGTAGAGGAAGTAGGATAAAATATACGAAACGTCTGGGACCTCCTTCCAATAAAAGCTAATGTCTCTCATGAGGCTTGACCGATCTCCTTTCTCCCCAGCCCTAACACTTAAGTAGCAACCTGTGATCCTCTGTATTCACGATCACATCTGGTACTGGACCGGCAGGGCTACATAGTTCATAATCTGAGGCCCCATGGAGTGGATATGTAGGGCATGTTCTGTGACTAAAGCAACTTTCTACAATCTGCTGTGGGACAAATAAAGTGAAACTTGGTGTTTGTATTCCTTGGTAATGAGCATGGCCTGAGTAGTTCTCTGAGAAAAGCCCTGGAATATCTCCATCCACAGGGTAACTGCTGCCTTTTAAAAACAGCCTCAGGTAATAGCAACCATCTGGTTAGGGCTCTAATCCAGGGAAAGGGCCAGCAGCATTGAGGTCCTAGGAAGAGAAGTTCAGCCAGACAGACATGTAAATAAGAGAGCTCAACAGAAGATAGGGCACTTGAATTGCTCTTCATTGGGAAGAAACTGGTAGGCCCTAATAAAAGATAAAAGTGAAAGAAAATGCAAAACTTATTTGGAAAGACTTAAAATTGGTTAGTAAACTCTACACTTTAAAAATATTTTTTTTAAGTTTATTTATTTTTGAGAGAGAGAGAGACAGAGACAGAGACAGAGACAGAGACAGAGTGTGAGCAGGGGAGGGGCAGAGAGAGATGGAGACACAGAATCCGAGGCAGGCTCCACACTCCGAGCCATCAGCAAGGAGCCCGATGCGGGGCATGAACCCACGAACTGTGAGATCATGATGTGAGCTGAAGTCAGACGCTTAATCGCCTGAGCCACCCAGATTCCCCATTAAAATAATTTTTAATTTAAAAATTTAATAAGTATTGAGTCATTTTACCTTTTTATTTATGATTTTTTTTTGAACACATGCTACCATTGGGTATGTGTGAGCACGGGTGTGCCTTTTATGGAACAACCCATAACTCATCCCTTAGCCGATCTGGATGTTCTTGAGTTCACCTTCAAATGACTGTTAATACCACCAGTGATATTGGCAATCGGTTCAGAAAAACTAAGACGAAGACTCAAACAGTACCAAATTCTTATACTTTCGAAAATGTACTTAATAAAAAAAGTGGGCCAAGACATCCAACTGTGTACATTGGAGAATATGTTTGTATAAGTATACATTCCTAAGGAGAAACAGAGTTTAAAAATACAACATTCCAAAGGGGGGCCAATAAGCCTTTTAAATGTTTAGTTTTGAGAAAGAGTGAGAGTGTGCCGGTGGGGAAGGGACGGAGGGAGGGGGACAGCTTTGGAAGCTGGATCTAGGCTGACAACAGAGAGGCTGACTGGGGTGGCTAGAACTCATGAACTCACAGACCGGAACCATGAGATCATGACCTGAGCTGAAGTCCGACGCTTAACCGACTGAGCCACCCAGGTGTCCCAAAACTGTGCTAATAAGCCTTTTAAAATGACCCTGGCCAGCTGGAGCTGTCTAAGGTATTCACCAACATTTCTTAAAAATTTTTGTGAAAGAGGAATGGCAAGGTTTAGGGGGTGGCATGTTGATCTGCACAAATCCCATTGCCAAGAAAAGAACCATCTTAAAATTTCAGATTTGCAAAACTATGAATGAGTTTTTAATGAAGGTCACTGAAGCTATTTATCTTGTCTCTATTTTTCTCTTGAAGAAACTCTTCCATGTAATTATCGATTCACTCATTTTTTTTTTTTTTTGACAAATATGTTAGGGGGCATCTGGGTGGCTCAGTCAGTTAAGCATCTGACCTCAGCTCGGGTCATGATCTCACAGTTCATGCGTTCTAGCCCCGTGTCAGGCTCTGTGCTGACAGCTTGGAGCCTGGAGCCTGCTCTGAATTCTGTGTCCCTCTCTCTCTGCCCCTTCCTCTCTCACACTCTCTCTCTTTCTCTCTCTCTCTCAAAAATAAAAATGAACGTGAAAAAATTTAACAAATATGTTCGTCATCTACCTGTGCCAAGCATCTTCGACTTGCTGCTGTTCAGAAGTGAATGAGGAAGACAATGCCGATGCCCTTTTAGTCTTTATATTCTAGCGAGAGTAACCCAACAATAAACAAAAGAAAGAATTCTGTGTAGTAACAGATACTGTGTAGAAAGATGAGGAGCGTAAGCAAGCAGAGCTTAACAATGAGGCGAGGCCCATGTTGGGTAGGGTGGCCAGGAATGGCGTCTCTGAGAAGAGAATATTCCATGAGAATGCCCAAGTAGGTATTATTGTAACTGAGTGTTTGAAATTATTTTATTAGTTATAATAGTGTATATCTCATTTGATGCTTACTGACATCCTGTAAGATTAAAAGTCCACATGATTATTGTAATTTTAATGATGAGGAAACCGAGACCCAGAAAAGTAAATGACTCCATTTCCACCCAGCAATTATTTATAATGTGCTGAGAACTGTCATCAATGATCAGGACATAAGTAACAAATAGCTAAGCTTGCTTTTTTTGTGTGTGAAGCTCATAGTCTAGCAGACAAAAGAGACACAGATACAGATAGCTCTGAGAATACGGTGTCGATAGGAGTGATGCACGCAGTGCTGGAGAACACAGAAGAGGGAAGGATTCACATTCCCCGAGGGTCTGGAAAGGACACGTGCCTGCACACAGCACTGATATAGATAGCATACCAAATGGAACCGAAATGAAGCGGAAGCAAGGGAAGAGAAGAAAACGTAGAGTTAATTGAGTGTTTAACCATATGCCGCGTATTGTGCTCATTAGCTCTTTGAAACCCTGTAGGTAGGAATTAATATCCCCATTTTATAGATTAGGAAATGGAGCCTGAGAAAAGTTAACAAGCTTGCTCACGGTAACAAAGTTAGTAAGAAGTAGGCGTTTGGATTTTTTCTCCCGATCCTTCTGGCTTCTTGAGTTTGTTGCAGGTTCTCCCATATCTCACTGGGCTGGGACTGAGAGAAAGCATCACAGGGGGGAAAAAAAAAAAAGATGTGTGGGGGTGGGATTAGACTAGGTCAGCACCAAGGACACTGCCGGATCCGAGCTTCTGTGGCTTTGACTGATTAATGTCCTAGCATCTGTTCTCAAGAGCACAGCTATTTTTCGAAAGAAGAAGAAAGAAGGCATGAACCATGAAGGCATAACATCACGACTTCTGTTAGAATGTTACTTTTTATCTAATTGGTTGCAGTCACATGTTTTTACAGAAAAATATGCCAGGTATCACGCTCTGGTCTCTTAAGTTTTCCCTCCACATTTTCAATATTGGGGAAAGTAAACAAGTTATTTTATTAAAAGAGTAAGTTTACGTGATATAGAGCTTGGCTCTATACAAAATACAAAACAAAGGTTGGATGTAAAATAAATGGGCCCTGTGGTTTCTACATGGAAAAATGCAGGTGTGATAGCCAAAAGGAGGAATTTTAGGCATTGAGTATAACTCCAAGTAAATCCTACATGTAAGATTCTATATCAGTAAGCACTATCTCCCTGAAGCAAGGTATAATGGTTGCTGAAAACGCAAGTTGTGCAATCTGAACATCTATATTATTTGTGTCTGTATAATGGTTTCATCATTCATAATTGTATGAACTTGCAAAACATAAATTCTTTGGACCTTGGAGTATAGTAGTTAATAAAACAGAGTTCGGGTCCACACAGATCTGAGTTGTTCCACATCTCCTATTTGATAGCTGTATATATATCTATCTGCGCAAGTAATGTCCCTTTTCTGTGCCTCAGTTTCCTCATCTGTAATACAGGATCATTAGAGTGTCTGTTTCACAGTTTGATGAACAAAATACATGTTAAACACTAAGAAAAGTGTGAGGTATATAATCACTAAATGTCTGCTGGGACAACATATAAATGACATGCCCCTTTTTATAAGAGGGCCACAGAGGTCTCCAAGAGAAAGCCCAGCTCACTATTAGAATTATGCCTAAATACGTGTAAAATTAATGTATCAGATATTCTCAGAAAGACAAGACAAAGAAATAGAGGGATGGGAGGAAGGGAAGGAGGGAGAAAGGAAAAAAGAAAAATGTAGATCAAGAGCCGAGAAGAAATTTTGTTATCACTGTAATAGGTCTGGGAATATCACTGTAGATGATTTTGATTACAATAAATATTAGCAAACACCACTTCTATATGTTTTCAGTATGGGGCACTTAAGACAGAAATAACTGTGTTCAAGACTAGGAAAGATACGGGACACCTGGGTGGCTCAGTTGGTTGAGCGTCTAACTTCGACTCAGGTCATGATCTCACAGTTTGTGGGTTCGAGCCCTGCATCAGCCTCTGTGCTGACAGCTCGCAGCCCGGAGCCTGCTTCGGGTTCTGTCTCCTTCTCTCTCTGCCCCTCCCCCACTCACGCTTTGTCTCACTCTGTTTCTCAAAAATAAATAAATGTAAAAAAAAAAAAAGGACGAGGAAAGATGCAAAAATATTGTGAAAAATAGCAGCTTTCTCCTGAAATTCCATGTCTCTATTAAAATTTCACATTCCCAGGGCACCTGGGTGGCTCAGTCAGTTGAGCGTCCAAGTTCAGCTCAGATCATGCTCTCACAGTTCATGAGTTCGAGCCCTGTGTTGGGCTGTGTGCTGACAGCTCAGAGCCTGGAGCCCATTTCAGATGCTGTCTCTCTCTCTCTCTCTCTCTCTTTCTCTCTCTCTGCCCCTTCCCCCCCGTCAAGCTCTGTCTCTCTCTCCTTCAAAAATAAATAGAAAAATATATATATATTTTAAATTTCACATTCCCTCCCTTTTGAGGATACTATTACTGTTTTGGAAAAAATATGTCTGATAGTTTCTTTGCTCAAATGGGTGATCACTGGAAGCTATGTAGCCTAACTCAAGTGCTACAATACTGGACAACTAGAAGTTGAAGTAATTTTCCTTTCTGTTGTGAATTCCAGCTTAGCAAAATGAGCTGTCTAAGGCACTGCTAATGCAGTAAGGTATGTGTCTAATGATGCCACTGAGACCAACCTGGACGTAGTTAATTTTAGCAAATATACCGGGCTAATCATAAGCATTCTAGAACTTAGTGATTATGAGATCGACAAGTGGTTTCAAAATTTCACTGAGCAGAGCCATCTATTGGTGACAGCTCTGGAATGTAGAGATGCCAGAGAATTTTACCAAGGAGAAGCCATTCTTAGAGAAACACTAACTGAATGCACAGAATCCACCTTGCATCTTATTAGAAATCTGTTTAGATTCACAGGGGAAAAAATGGGCAAAACAGTGATGAAATGCTATAAGCCATACTTGCAAATATATTGTGAAGACAAACAACCACTCCCTTGATGTTAAGAAACCAATGTCACTTTAGGTCAGAGGCAAGAGAAATCAACATTCTCTGAGGAAGGTTTCTCTTAGAAGCTACCAGGTCCATGGTCGTCTTCATTGCACCCATTTAAAATGAAGCTGGCCGTATATGTAAGAAACGGGTAACGGACTCTGGAGGCATATAGAGCGAGCTGGGGTTATTCAAGATGGGAACTGTGGACTGTTCGTTGTGTCCACTTTCCAGCGTTTTCTTCTGCCCAAGATGGGATTCGGGGTGTGATGCTATGATACTATGATAAGACATTGGCATGGAAATATATAAATGTGAAATATATAAATGCGACTTCTACAAGGGTGTGGTTGCAAGTGGGAGAATTTGCAGGGGAAGTCATGATTTAGGCAACCATTAAAATTAGGATGGACAGGGTTAGCATGGGCAGAGAAGAGGATATTTGGAGCAGCAGAACTAAACATATGGAAAAGAACTTGGGAGAGAGTGAGAAGGCTGGTTTGTGAAGTGTGGTCATGGCATGTGAGGGAAGGTACAGGAAAACAGCTTGTGGGGAGACGTGCCTCCCACACAACGTCTGGAGTACAATTCTAGTTGGCCAATTGATTATATGACTTTGATTCTGGGCAATGTTTGTGAGCCACTTTCGCTATAAGTGCCATAATATTTCTCTGTACAAGTGTTGCTAACCTTTCTCAGACAAATGGAAGGTATGATTAGTTAAAATGTCCCACGAACAATTTGAACAGGTGCTCAGCCTACAGGACGTGAGCACATGTTTTCCTTTTCAATAACCACCCCTCCTGCTTTTTTTTTCCTTTTTAAAGTAAAATAATTGGAGAATACACGGTGCTTGTATTTTACAATCTTAAAATTAGTGAGACCAAATGAATCATATTAGAAACATTATACTAAAATGCAGTATACATTTTAGCTTAAGGAAATAGTGAAGAGTTTTTACACTCGTCATTAGCTATTGATATAATATTAAGTGATTTCTGATCTGTAACATAAAGAAGATAAACCAGCAGGTTTTTAAAATGAGGAAGGCCAGGGTGCCTGTGTGGCTCAGCTGGTGAAGCATCTGACTCTGTTCCAGCTCAGGTCATATCACAGTTGTGGGTTCGAGCCCCCAGTCGGGCTCTGCACTGACAGTGTGGAGGCTGCTTGAGTTTCTCTCTCTCTGCCCCACCCCCACTCACACCGTCTCTGTTTCTCTCAAAATAAATAAATAAAAATTTAATAAAATAAAATGGGGAAGGTCTAGCCTTTCTGCTTAGTCTCCTTTATAATTTGGAGGAGTTCTAATTGCAAAGGGACTCCCACCAATCTTTAAAGCGACAGGAAAGGAGATGGGGGCAGAAGTTTGGAAACCCATAGGGAGACATGGGGTGAAAGCAAATGTAAATTGCCCTATTCTAGGTGGAAATATGGCAGCAGAGGTGAGGTGAGGAGCTCACCATGACCACGTGCCCCCCCCCCACCAGAAGGTGAGATTTCATGCTGTAATACGATTCTGCTGAGGTCCTGCACTGATGCCATTCCATATTTTGTTCTTCTCACCCTCACTCTAGACAAAGAGAGGGTGCTCTCTGAGAAATAGCATGATTATTTAAGAAATGATGGCCCAACTTCTGTAATAAGATCCCTGACTCTTTCCCACCCTTAACAAAGAAATATTCATCCTAACTTTGGGTTGGGGAGTGGGACACAGAGAATAACTAATTCATAAAGACTCAACATTGTGGGAAGGCTCTTTTTTATTTACTTTTTAATTTTTTAACGTTTACTTACTTTTGAGAGACAGAGAGCAACAGAGCATGAGCGGGGGAGTGACAGAGAGAGAGAGGGAGACACAGATCCAAAACAGGCTCCAGGCTCTGAGCCGTCAGCACAGAGCCCGATGCGGGGCTTGAACTCACGGACCGTGAGATCATGACCTGAGCCGAAGTTAGAGGCTTAACTGACTGAGCCACCCAGGCACTCCTTATTATTTTATTTTAAAGTTACACTGCAGTACTCCTCAGCCTGGTATGCCTTTGCCCCCCAGGAGATATGCGGCAATGTCTGTGCTTTTGGTCATCACACCTGGGAAATGAGTATTGATGTCTCGTACATAGGGGCCAGGGATACTGCTAAATCTCCTACAATGCACAGGATGCTAACTGTCAACAGCGTGGAGGCTGAAACGCCCCGAGTTTTAGTGAAGAAATTCTCTAGAGGTCAAGACATTTGGACTCAGTGATAGCACTACACTGTGCCCTTCCTGCCTGTCATTCTTGGCTAGATGATTGTGCCTCTCGTTATCGAAGTCTCTGCAAAAGGACTATGTCGCAAGTGCTCCCTCAACAAACTGAGGTGTCAGGCAGTTACCGAAAGTAAGAATCGACTTTGACATACTTTGCAGGACCGTGACCAATTTTGTTTGTCACATTACCATTGGATATGAAAGTCTAATATGGCATTTGCATTTGTGCGATGTGTCACTTGAAGAAATGGTGCCCGGATTTTGGTGACATCCGGTCCAAAGGCCAGCAGGATGTCCCTCCTAGACATGATGTTCCATCCGTAACGGAGTGCGAGGTGGAAGAGGTCCAAGGGAAACTGGAGGTACTGCCTTGGCAGGGTAACTTGGTGTAACAATTGGGCGATGCTTTTCAAATTGGAAATTGCCTGCACAGTTTCTTTCCTTTAAAATTGCGACAGGCTTCCTCCCCTCTCTGTGCCATATTATGATTTTTAGTACGATGTGGTCTACCCATTATTCCACTGCGTGTGTTTGCTTCATAAGGAGACTCTACTGCATCAAAAAACGACATGTGTGGGAAAGATTCGTAATAAATAAAACACCGTACATACTAACAACATAAAAGTTCCTTTCCCAATGGCATTGGTATAGACTGGTTGATGGAGATGCTTCGGGATAAATCATTACAAGGAAGCATAGGCACATGCACACAGGGGTTAGCGGAGGATAACTATACATTTACTGCCACACATGCCTTCCTGAAACAATGAGGCAGCGATGAGAAGTGGGAAAGCTGGGTCCTTGATTTATTAAAAACATCTGCCTCGGAAAGACAAAACTAGGGGAATTTCAAGTCATCATGACAAAGTGTTTTTGCCTGGTTTGTGAAAGTAGGGTCTTTCGGAAGTAGGTTGTTTATGCATTTTAATACCCGCAAGACTGGCAGTATCTTTGTGGTAGTCTCTCTCTCCATAGAGACAGATACAGATAGAGACATCAGTACCCGTACAGATACCCTTGCTTCTGTCAGATGTGTCTCTGCACCTTCATAGCAGAGATGTGACAGGGACACCTGCTCACCGTTCTTTTCCTAATTGTGCTTTACAAGAAAACGGGCTCTTCTTAACGCTAAGCTCTGAAAATGTCTTAAAGTAGGATTAGGTGTCTTTTTCAGCCAAGGCCATTTAAAAAGCGTTAGTGGTAAAATACACAGGTTTTCCCACGGGAGGGGGGGCAGGGGGTAGAGGTCCTGACAGCAATCGGCTTGACGTCCTTTTCCTGAATTTGGAGACAAGTAGACATTGCTGTTGTTGAGGACAATGAGACCCCTGTTGAGATTATATTTTCACATGTTAGCCCCTCGCTGTAACCTTGAGGAGAATGGAGTGTGTCGATGAGTGAAGCTTCCTGTTGTCCTGGGTGGCCTCATCCTCTCTCTGGGGACTGTTTAGCCATAAGCGTGAAAGGCTGGTGAGAAAGATAATTGGCCTCAAATCCATAGGTGTATTTTTGTTATTTTTTTTTAATTTGACTAGATCCAGTTTTTACCTAAAGAACCCCCCATGATGAATTCTGGATCCTTTTATAATAAGACATTTTAAATTAAAGGGGCTAGTATATTTAGCGCATATACATGGCTAGCTCTGCACTAAGCAGTGTAGATTATGCTCTGGTTTCTCGAAGTCAGCACTATCGATATTTGGGGCTGAGCAATTCTTTGTTGAGTGGGGGTGGGGGAAGGTGTTTTGTTCACTGTCAGGTGTTTCAGAGCATCACCGGACTCGACCCTACAAATGCCAGTAGCACCTCTTCCCACAGTGACAAAAAAAAAATTGCTAGATGTTGATGATGCTCATCAGGGACACATTCTGAGAATTGTGCATTAAGATGATTAAGATGTATATAGATGAAAAGAATAGGTTGCATGGAAAAAGAGGTCAGTGTCTGTGTATAGTTAGACCTGAGATAAAAGCAATGAATGCCTTTATATGTATATTCATAACATAATATAATTAACATAATATAAATAGTACTGATATAACATATTAATATGTTATATAATTATATGTTACATATATATACATATAATATGTGTTATATCTATATGTACATATGTCACTGATGTTTATATTGAATACTCCAATATCATACAGTTTATTGCTGAAATATATATTGTTAGCATGAACATTGCCTACAGGACACATGCAATTTAGGTTCTGTGAAAACTAGCAAGAACCCGGAATATTATGGGAATTCAATAAAGTTTGACTCATAAAATTAATTATCTAAAGTTTCAAGGACACGTTCTTTCCCCTCTGATTTAAATTATAGCTTGCTTTCTACATGCTTCCGTGGGAGTATTTTCATTAACGACCCCTTGAATTATCTGTGTTCCTTTTATATGGTAGGTAGGCGTATCCCTTCTTCTGTCTGAAACTGTGTTTGACAACTCTAATAGCAAAGAACCTACATCTGCAATTCTGCTTCAAGCTGACCACTACTGGGCAGCAGACGAACTTTGCTTCAGAATTTGGTGGATGGTCTTTTGCCTTCTTCGAATTCTCCTTCTCTTGGTAGTTGTAGATACATTATGGACCCTGGATCGCTTGCCTTATGGCCCTACATCCGCCGGAAAACCATTGAAGTAGTCTGCTCAACGTAAGTCAGCTCCAAGGAGAATTGTCAAAAACGATCACACTCACTTGACATGAAATATTGATAAAAGATTCCTACGTTTTAGAGGATATTTCCGATTTAAGACTGCTAGTAAGTTTGTGTAACTTTGTGTGGTGGCAGAAGATAACTAGACTTATTGGGGTGATCACACCTGAAATTAATAATGTTATACGTGAATTATACTGCAAATTTTTTAAAGAATAGAAAATTAAATAAAAGCAATACACTGTGGCAGCACCCTGCACAGTACTCTCCTTTCTGGTTTCTGGTTAGTGCTCTGCTTCTTATGATATCAGATGTTAACACATCTGTCCCCCAGTCACCAACTGACACCCGCCCCATGCCCCGTATATGGGATTACAGCCCTTTTTCTTAAATATCCTGTCCTAGCTATGTTCTGTGAAATTACTCATGGGTCTCTTCGTTGACCACAAGCCCCAAACACAACTCTTGTGTTATAATCCCTTGTCTTTATAAAATGTAAACATTTCTCAGGCAGGTTCCTGAGAGGCTATTCCTCTCTATTAATGGAGTGGCCACAGGCCCTATTTTTGCTTTGTTTTGTTTTACTTTCTTTGTTTCCTAGTTCTTTTGTTCTTATGGATACCTTTAAGCCATTTATATCCTGTTTATTGACCTTTGTTTCCTAGAATGGGTTCTATAAGACAAAATGACAGCTCCTCAAGGCGCCTGGGGGCCTCAGTCTGTTAAGTGTCTGACTCTTGATTTTGGCTCAGGTCATGATCTCAAGGTTCGTGATATCAAGTCCTGCATCAGGCTCTGCTGCAGAGCCTGCTTGGGATTCTCTCTTTCCTTCTCTCTCTGCCCCTCCCCTACTCAGGAGCACGCATGTACTCTCTCTCTCAAGATAAACTTTTTTGTTTAATGACAACTCATCACAAAAGCAATGTCCTATTCACTAATACAGGATTTAGTTTTAACCCTGGATCATACTCTGCTTTGCATTGTTACTCACTGTTTTCCGTTTGAGTCTTCTCTTTCCAAAAGGATTGTTGATTGGTCTTAATCAAGGGCTCTATCTTATACATATCTTTTATAGCACCTTGCACCCTGTAGTTAAGTATTCAGTAAACATTTAGCCAAGCCCTTAATGCAGCTGTCAGCTATATTTGCATAAAACCCAGTTCTTAATTTAAATGAGTCAGGTACTTAAAAAAATTAAAAATTAAAAAATAAAAAAAGGGTGGGGGGGTGTGCCTTGGTGGCTCAGTCAGTTGAGCCTCAGACTTCAGCTCAGGTCATGATCTCACAGTTTGTGAGTTCGAGTCCCAAATCGAGCTCTGTGCTGACAGCTCAGAGCCTGGAACCTGCTTCCGATTCTGTGTGTGTGTGTCTCTTTCTTCCCTTCCCCCACTCACACTCTGTCTCTCTTCTTCAAAAATAAATAAACATTAAAAAAAATTAATGAGTCAGGTACCGATAATCATCAAACGAGGGAAGAATTTTTGGATCAGAACTTATTTCTGAATACCATGAAATCACAAAATTGATTCTATTTGAATAATTGGCCCTGGATGCTTATATTCTATTTTAATCTGTTGTGTCAGTGCTTACATATTTCATATAGGATAGAGCTTTTAATGATTTTTAATTTCTTAGTAGTTAACTTTGCCATCCAGATTGCACCCTTCCTTATGTTTTAATATCACTTGCTTGGATGTGTGGGTGTGCGTGGGCCAGCACGTTTTCTGAGGTCAATGAAAAATAAAAAGGAAGTGAAAGAGGAGGGAAGCTCAGAAAACATGGAAGGTTCCAGGAGTGTCCAGACTGTAAAGCAGAGCCTGAAAACATTTGTGTCATGGAGACTCAGGCTCAGAATAAATGCGATAATTTTCCACCTAGGATTTACTGGCTTTCAGAACCTTGGGGAACTTTATTTTTCAGGCAGTGAATTATCAGACCAAGGATGATTATCAGATTTATTACAAATATTATTCCACACAAACATTAGGAATTGAAGTGGAACATCATCTTGTGCTGGCTTTCTGCTGATTTGGAATGAGAATGATAATGAAGAGAATGTTTAGTATTTCTTGTGGTATACTCACTGTCAAAGTTTACTGAGCAGAGAGCCATAGGAAATTCCATCTATGAACTTCTGTAAATGATTTCTCTGAGGTATAACTTTGGATCATTAAAATCTACAGTGGCAAAGTTATTTTTTAAAAAAAAGGAATTAGGGGCACCTGGGTGGCTCAGTCGGTTAAGCGTCTGACTTTGGCTCAGGTCATGATCTCGTAGTTCGTGAGCTCAAACCCCGCATCAGGCTCTGTGCTGACAGCTCAGAGCCTGGAGCCTGTTTCAGATTCTGTGTCTCTCTCTCTCTCTGTGACCCTCCCCCGTTCGTGCTCTGTCTCTGTCTCAAAAATAAATAAACGTTAAAAAAATTTAAAAAAAAAAGGAATTAATATAAGAACTAGTATGGTCTATACAGTTTAAAGACTATAGGTGTAAGAGTATTTCTTTTCCTTACTGGTGAGTGATCTCGTTGCTCTGAATCTGCACCTGAATCCTGGGAGAGTCCTAATACAGGTCCTAACAAAAATCACTGTTTTTCTGTAATAGTCATTGACAACGTCTGTGGCCATGCAAGGCAAAATACGTGTACTGGTAATGTGCATTCATTGATGACTTTGTTTTTTAATCAGGAAGTGATCTCGGTGGACAAAAAAGGCTTTGTCAATTTCTATAGCCCCTAGGCTGCAGTAGTCATTCTAGCAAAATAAGCAAGAGACCAAGCAAAGAGCTCGCAGGATCCATGAGCTGGGTGCTAAATGCAACTGGGCCCCTGGGTTTTGGTGAAGAAAATCCTCTCTCAGGCACAGTCTGCCAGACAGAAGCTCTTTTGACACGGTCCTTTTTGGATCTGACAGCCAATTTGAAAGTGACTATGCGCGCCCCCACCCCCAATTTAATTACCCCTGCATCTGTTGTGATGCCGCTTGTGAGGAACAAGCTGCCACTACTGTGTTGTTATTGAGGTTGCTGCCTCCATTTATCCTCAGGCAGTGGCTTTGCACACAGTCTGGTTGGCCATCACGCTCAAGCTGTTAGATCCCCACCCCATGCTTCAGGGTGCAGCAAATGCCAGTTGCTGACTGTAACAAGCTGAGAGAGCAGTTGTTATCACCCATTCACCAGTCTCTCTGCAGGAGCGGGAGAGGAATGGGGGCAACGATGATTCAGTGACTGTGTCTGCGCTGGTAACTCACAGAATATGCTCAGCTGTCAATACAGCCACAAACTCTGCCCGAATGGTTTCTCCAGTTGCCAATGTAGCGCCGTGATCTATGAAAGAATTTAGCTCTCTTGCTTTCTCTCTTTTTCTCTCTTTTGCTCTTTACTTTTTTTCCCTTTGTCTCATAGTTCTTCATTTTCTTAGTAAGATCTATCATCTGTCTATGAAGAGAGAGAGAGAGAGGGCACAGGTATTGAGGGATTTTTTGACCCCATTTCACACTTCCTGTTACCATTGTTTTTTGTTGTTGTTGTTTGTTTGTTTTGACATTAAGGAACACTTGACCACTGAGACCCCTTGACCCTTCAGTCTAGTGTAAAAATCAGTTACTGACCTAACACAACTGATTTAGTAAGACTTTCTGATTCAGTTCAAATCAGTACCCAATTCCAGGGCAAAAGTCATTAAAACTGGAGTCTTCCTAAGATTACCCACTAAGTTATCAGAAAGATTCCTCTTTTCAGTACTACTCTGAAAAGTACTGTAGGCAATGAATGCCAGCACGACACTGCATCATGATACCGGGAAAAAAATAATAGAAGAAAATGAAAGGAAAGGAAAGGAGGGCAAGCAATGAACCTGCAGGGAATGAAGTGAAAGTCATTCTCAAGGTAACTTTGACACTTTTAGAAGTGTGTCTGAGAAGTAGAAATTTGGATGTCTGTCTTTTGTCCCGGTCATCTGAGAGAAGATGAACTACATATCAGACAGTGAGGTCTTTTGTGTGTATAATTTATATGATGCTCACAGCAAAGCTCCAACATGCTATCGATCATCAATGCCAATTTAGAGAATTGGAACGTGAAGCTAGAGAAGAAAAGTCACTTGTCCAAGTTTACACAGAATACAAATTCGTAGCTGGTGTTCAAGTCTGGGGCTGCTTCCTTTTCCATCTCACTGTCTTTCAGGTATTTTACATGCATGTTGACATGGGGTTGCATCTATATTCATGTAAACTAAGTTTTCTGTACTTTTTGAGCTCAAATGGTTTTTAATTCAATTTTTGATATACACAAAATTGAAAATGCTTCTACTTTGCTCCTTCACTGGCAGGATAACAGAGCTAACCAGGAAAGACTAGGAGTGTAGGTCATGGTCATGGTAGCTGTTGTTCCTGCAGAGTCATAAACTGTACCTCAAATCGTGTATACCAACGTTTAGGTGCTACAAGGCAAGTCAGGGAAGGAGGCAAGAGCAAGCTTAAGTCCATTTTTTCTATTTACAAAAATAGACTGAAGTTTCCATCATGCTGAAAGCATGTTTAGTTTTATCAACTGCCACGAGGAATAAAAACATTTCTAATTCAGAGAACTTCTTACCTCAAACAATAATTTATACACTCTTTTTCTTTACAAAAGGGGGGAATTAAAATATTCTGATATTTCCCATATTACCACATTGCTGCCACCAATATGCTGTGTAGTTTTTAAGAACTCACTCGTTGCGTTTGGTTATTCTGTCTACACACCAGGAAAGGCAAGGCAATCATGTTGGTATCAGGTTAAATACAATGACGTTGAAATGAAATTAGATCTACAAGTTTCTTCCTTACCCTCTTATTAAGTTTGTCCAATAAAGTGATCAAGCACTTTCTGTTCTTCACGTGAATGCAGTCTAAACATTCCATTTATCTGCTTGTTCTTATAGTCATTTGCCCCCCACAATAACTTGTACACAAAAAAGAATCATCACTTTTTGACGTTTTCAGGATTTCCAACACCAAGATCTCCAGAGATCTGCTGGCAGTCTGCAATGAAGAACGAGGCGAAGCTTCTATTTTTGGTTTTGGATCTTTGTTTTGGTTTATGTTTTTAATCATTAAAGGCCCCCTAAGACTATTGGAAACACGGTATCACTGAAAAGCTCTGAACGAGAAGTTGGAGTCAGGCAGAAATGGGATTTAACTCTTGTTCCTCCACTTAGTTGGTATGAAGTCATGGACGAGTTACTTTACTCCCTCAGACACACTTCTGTACTTGTCCGACGGGACAATGCCCCCATTTCATATGCTGGCTATAAGAATTACACGAGATAATATAGAGAAAGTGCTAAGCAAAGTGATCGATATCTCTTATGATAATGGTACAATTTTCTTGAATTAGAGAACTTATGAGAATGTGGTAAAACATACTTTTGCTTGTTGGATCAATGTGCTGCTATTGGCTCAAGGATCTTGAGGATGATTATCCTGGTGAGATAAATCCCCAAGTCACTCTGTTATGCTTTCTTTCATTCTTCTTTGTTTTTTAAATGTTTATTTATTTTTGAGAGAAAGAGAGAGAAGGAAAGAGCACACAAGGAGGGAAGACCAGAGAAAGAGAGAGAGAGAGAGAGAGAGAGAGAGAGAGAGAGAGAGAGAGGATCTGAGGCAGGCTCCACATCGACAGCACAGAGTTGAATGCGGGGCTTGAACTCAGGATCTATGAGATCATGACCTGAGCTGAAGTCAGATGCTTAACTGAATGAGCCACCCAGGAGCCCCTCTTTACTTTTTCTTTTGTCTCTCAAAAGCTATTATCCACTACCTCTTTTTTGCTGATTTTATTGTGATATTTATATGTGGTCTTCTTCTAATATTTCTGCTTATTCATGATAAACAAGAGAATATCAGAATGTAAAACTAATGACAACAAGAAATATAGAGAACTAAACAGACCACGTAGGAGACAGGAGGCAAGAATTCCTAACATCTGTTTCTAGATCTGTTTTGAATTGCAATTTGAATGTAGACGAATCTTTAATTGCCAGATGAGAGCCTGTTGTTCAGAAAAGCCATCCCCATTATAAGATCCATTTTTAAACTTATAAAGGCAGTCTTACAACTTCAATAGTTTATATTTTTTCAAGATGACCGCATTTACTGGGGTTTCAATTGCATCCTATATTTTCCTTTCCCAACAGTAATATGGAAACAGTTCAATTACACAATAGCAACTTAAGGGTAGAGTAAAACCTCAGTAATTTCGGGGTACCAGAGAGGGGGCACCGACCTAACAAAACTCATTGTGCTTTTCTAAGAGATGTAGGAGAAATGCACTACACATCACTAAGACTAAGAGTAATAAAGCATTGAAAAGTAAAACATTTGTTCCAAAATGAGACACTCTAAGGATGATAACGTACTGTTATTTTACTTTAAACTACACCTCTTTTTTACGAAAATGAGTCCAAACCCATGATTATTCAAGGTCATTGATAATGGTGAATAAGGTATACTTGCAAATGATAAATGGCACATGAGTGAGTCGAGAGTGGGGGAGTGTTGTTGTGGCATAGGAAGATTGAGAGGGCCCAAATATTTCACAGGACAGGTTATAACCAAAAGTTATTGAATCAATAATATCCTTCTGTTCTAAATCGAAAATGGCTGACCTAAAAAGTCTCAGCAAACTGGAAGCACACTGTCTCATTTTTAAATGGATGTGCCATTGAAAATATGTATTTTGACTACTGACTGCCAAGTCAGTTTGAGCTCTGTCTCCTATTTCTATTTAAGCCACTTCTTAAACAACAATATCACTTCTAGGATTCGGCCTCAAGAAGTCTGGCATCAAGTGATCATAAAATATGAACATAGCATACGCTCGCAGAGTAGTCATACTAGCACATATTGTGTAATAATGTAATGATATAAAATATATAATAAAATATACTAAAACAGTAAACCATTTGGGCCCTTACTAAAAAAGCAGGGGCCATGCTATGAACATTTCGCGTGTTATTTAGTTTTATTCTGTGGATATGAACATAATCACGTGTGACACGGGATACTGTAAGAAGCATTCACCTTTAGTTGTGTTTTATTTTTTAACAGATATATTGAGATATAACTCACATACCATATGATTCATCCATTTAAAGCAGTTGCTATTTTAATGTTTTATTTATTTTTAAGGTAGAGAGAGACAGAGCATGAGTGGGGATGGGGCAGAGAGACAGGGAGACACAGAATCTGAAGCAGGCTCCAGGCTCCAAGCGGTCAGCACAGAGCCCGACGCGGGGCTTGAACTCACGAACTGTGAGATCATGACCTGAGCCGGAGTCAGACGCTTAATTAACCGACTGAGCCACCCAGGTGCCCCCTTTTTTAAAAAAATTTTTTTAATGTTTATTTATTTTGAGACAGAGAGAGACAGAGCATGATTTTTCTTAAACTTGTTTAGTGGGAAGCAGCCGTTGTCAAATGTTACCATAAATCTGAATCCACTGTAGGCCTTGTTAACACAGACCGCAGGGCCGCTCCCCCAGAGTTGTGGATTCGGTAGATTTTAGGCAGAGGCTAAATTTCTTTTTTTTTCTTTTTTCCCTTTTTTAGAAGTCTATTTATTTATTTTTTGAAAGAGACAGAGACAGCATGAGCAGGGGAGAGGCAGAGAGGGAGGGGGAGAGAGAGTATCCCAAGCAGGCTCCACGCTGTTAACACAGAGCTCGAAGCAGGGCTCAGACTCACAAAACTGTGAGATCATGACCTGAGCCAAAACCAAGAGTGGGATGCTTAACCGACTGAGCCACCCAGGCGTCATGAGAGCCTAAATTTCGAACCAGTTCCTAGATTATAATGATGCTGCTGATCTAGGACCACACTTTATTTTTTTTTAATTTTTTTTTCAACGTTTTTTATTTATTTTTGGGACAGAGACAGAGCATGAACAGGGGAGGGGCAGAGAGAGAGGGAGACACAGAATCGGAAACAGGCTCCAGGCTCCGAGCCATCAGCCCAGAGCCTGACGCAGGGCTCGAACTTACCGACCGCGAGATCGTGACCTGGCTGAAGTCGGACGCTCAACTGACTGCGCCACCCAGGCGCCCCTAGGACCACACTTTAAAAAGCACTACTCTGAATCAGGAATTGACTAACTTTTTCTTTCTTTTATTTTTTTATTTTTTCTTTTATTTTTTAATGTTTATTTATTTTTGAGAGAGACAGGGTGTGAGTGGGAGAAGGACAAAAAGAGAGGGAGACATAGAATCTGAAGCAGGCTCCAAACTCCGAGCTGTCAGCACAGAGCCCAATGTGGGGCTCGAACCCACGAACCGTGAGATCATGACCTGAGCTGAAGTCAGATGCTTAACCAACTGAGTCACCCAGGTGCTGCTTCACTAACTTTTTCTATAGTAGGTCAAGTAGTAAATAATTTTGGTTTTGGGGGGGATCACAGAGTGTCTGTCACAGCTATTCAACTTATGAATCGTACAAGACATATAATGTATAAGGCACGTACAATACATAAACGAATGAGCACGACTGTATTCCAATACAATGCACTTATGCAACCAAGGCCATACTGCCTCTGCTCTAGGCCATTTACCCTGGTCCCAGCTACCTCCAACTGCCCAGTATTCTAATAACTATATTAGAATATATTCATATATATGCACATATTTTTGTGAGTAGCAACCTATTCCTTAATATATCAAAACTTTTTTGGTTTTTTCTTTTTTAATTTTTTTAATGCTTATTTATTTTTGAGAGAGAGGGACAGAGAAAGACAGAGTGTGAGTGGGGGAAGGGCAGAGAGAGAGGGAGATACAGAATCCAAAGCAGGCTCCAGTCTCTGAGCTGTCAGCAAAGAGCCCGACACCAGGCTTGAACTTGCAAACTGTGAGCTCATGACCTGAGCCGAAGTCAGATGCTTAACTGACTGAGCCACCCAGGCGCCCCTTTAATTAATTTATTTTTTATATCTTACTGATGATACAACAAATTCATATCTCTGGTATCGTATTGTGGAAGTGTGATTGCTTTATAAGTCCTCAACACTCCATTTGAAAATTAGGAAGACTAAAGGGAAATCATTTTGGGAACTATCTATTAATTTTTAAAAGCCAAAATGCCTCACTGAGGTTATCTGTTCTTTAATAACAATTTCCCATTGTAATCAGTTCTCTTGTCTTATTAATATGTCCATTACAATGTGAAAAAAAAAAGATTGAGGATGGGGGGACTATATTAAATAAAACAGATATGCTATCATCTTGGCAGACTTATACATGTAAAGACAATGAGATAAATAATGAGAAATATTTGTGGGAAGTGGCTGAAATGAGTGCGACCTCTCGGTTTTCCAGACTTTTCCAGAAAATCACCATGTACAGTTTTCAGGAAGACTGACGACAGTATGGGAGTTTTGCTAGTTATTGATGAATCTATAAAATATGTGGCTTATAGCTGCTTATTACTTTGTTTCAAAGTAATACATGTAACTAAAATAGTAAGATGAGCCATGTCACAGGAACACTAATTAAAAAAACACTGCGGAATTGTACATAATTTGTATTTCCTTTGCATTTTTTTCTGTTTTGTAGAATAAAAGTATCATTACTTGATTTTTTCCCACACTTTAAGATGTGACTATCGAGGCTTCCTTATTTATTTTGCAGACGCTTCCTGTGTAGCTAAAGTGCAAATTGAAGAAAAATGAATAATTTAGGTAAAGTGATATCATTTCTCTGAGAGTCAGTTCACAAATTCAAGAGCATGGAATCTGAATTCATCCTTTTAACTGTGCCTTGCTGTTTTCCAGGGTACAGAAGAATCTAGTGGCTGTGAGATCACAGAAGAGCTTCCCGGATGTATATTAATATCTCCCATGGGTCATATAAACCTGAATATGGGGTGTGGGCCATGGTATCAGAATGTGTTTTTCAGAAAAATAATGTTTAAAACATTTCTATTTAAGTACAAGACATATCCAGGAAAGTGAATCAATCTAAGGCAGAGCTTTATAGATTCTCACAGTGAATACACTGATATAACCCTCCCCGAGGAATGAAATATTGCCAACATGGCAGAATGCCTTTGGTAAATGTCTCCCAAATGTTGTACCCAGGTTTCTGGCTTGAGCAATGAGGTAGATCACAATGGTGAACTTTTCTAAGGTAGGAAACACAGGAAAAGGAGGTCCATTTGAAAAAGAAGATAATTATTTCTACTTCTATTACTTCATATCTTTAAAAATGTTTGAATATTGAATAACAAATTTATCTTTTTGTATATTAATCATTGAGGTACTGTTTTGGCATGAATGAGTCAATGAAGAGGCATTTATAGAACTCATTACCACTTAGCACAAAGTAACAGTGGGCACATTAAAAATAAGTGAGTATGTTCTTGCTTTACCGAGATTGCTATCCAAGGGACAAAATGAAGCCAAATAAATATATGAGAAAATACTAATAAAAACCCTAGGTCTCAGCCCTGTTTTACAGAAACCGAGTGTTCTGAGAGTATTAACTCAGGGTCTCAGTGTTCCTACGATTCCTCCTCTTTTTCTCAACCATATCCCCTCATGTTGGAAACCTTGTAAATCAAGGATTCTATCTGTACAAAGTAGAAAAATGTACTTGCTAACTGAGTAGTAAATGGACTACCTGATGCTATAAATTGTAGAAAGGAGTTCAAAGAAGGGGATCTTCTGAGATTTGGAAAGGTAATTTACTGATTCTTTCCTTTTATGACATTTATTGAGCAGTTACTGTGTCTTCAGATCTTTTTGAATCTAATTAAGAAATCTCAGATGTGAATTAATATCCGAAACCTGAGGAATTACATGGGTCTGAATTACTTTAGTGGCAAAGTAATTGTTTTGGATGATTAAACTAAAATTCAGATTAACATGATTTTCATATTATCCAAGAATTTGTTAGAGTCTGTCGGGTTTTCCATGCATAGTATCATGTCATCTGCAAAAAGTGAAAGCTTGACTTCATCTTTGCCAATTTTGATAACTTTGATTTCCTTTTGTTGTCTGACTGCTAATGCTAGAACTTCCAACACTATGTTAAACAACAGCATGGAGAGTGGACATCCCTGTCATGTTCCTGATCTCAGGGGGAAAGCTTTCAGTTTTTCCCCATTGAGGATGATATTAGCTGTGGGCTTTTCATAAATGGATTTTATGATGTTGAAGTATGTTTATTCTATCCCGACTTTCTCAAGAGTTTTTATTCAGAAAGGATGCTGAGTTTTGTCAAATGCTTTTTCTGCATCGATTGACAAGATCATATGGGTTTTTTTATTTTCTTTTATTAATGTGATGTATCACATTGACTTGCGAATGTTGAACCAGCCCTGCAGCCCAGGAATGAATCTGACTTGATCATGGTCAATAATTCTTTTTATATGCTGTTGAATTCGATTTGCCAGTATCTTGTTGAGAATTTTTGCATCCATATTCATCAGGGATATTGGCCTGTAGTTCTCTTTTTTTGCTGGGTCTCTATCTGGTTAGGGAAGCAAAGTAAATGGGAACCCTCTTGCACTGTTGGTGGGAATGCAAACTGGTGAAGCCACTCTGGAAAACAGTGTGGAGGTACCTCAAAAAATTAAAAATAGATCTACCCTATGACCCAGCAATAGCACTGCTAGGAATTTACCCAAGAGATACAGGAGTGCTGATGCACAAGGGCACTTGTACCCCAATGTTTATAGCAGCACTTTCAACAATAGCCAAATTATGGGAAGAGACTAAATGTCCATCAACTGATGAATGGATAAAGAAGTTGGGGCTTATATATACAACGGAATACTACTTGGCAATGAGAAAGAATGAAATATGGCCTTTTGTAGCAATGTGGATGGCACTGGAGAGTGTTATGCTAAGTGAAATAAGTCATACAGAGAAAGACAGATACCATGTTTTCACTCTTATGTGGATCTTGAGAAACTTAACAGAAGACTATGGAGGGGGGGAAGGAAAAAAAAAACGTTAGAGAGGGAGAGAGCCAAACCATAAGAGACCCTTAACAACTGAAAATAAATGGAGAATTGATGGGGGGTTGGAGGGAGGGGAAAGTGGGTGATGGGTATTGAGGAGGGCACCTGTTGGGATGAGCACTGGGTGTTGTATGGAAACCAATTTGACAATAAATTTCATATTAAAAAATAAAAAAAGTAATGAAAAATTAAAAAAAAGAGTTTGTTAAACTAAATATATTTCAGAATTGTGTTAAGTGTTACGTATAGATACATAGGTAACGAAAATACAAACTTTCCTTTCATCAAAATGGAAGGAAAAGGAAATCCATCACATATTGATTGGCTCTAGCAAAACTCAAGTATTTTCTGAGAGGTGGAATCTCTTTTCAAGTCATTATTGTGAGTAAAAATAAGGAATATGGAACTAATTAATTACAATATAAATTCTAAGTCCAAATCTACACAATTGCATGGATTGTAATATATATGTAAAGTCTTTTTGTTGACCTTTTCATCAAATTGTTTTAAAATGCAGAATTGGGAGCACCTGGGTGTCTCAGTCTGTTGAGTGTCTGACTCTTGATTTTGGCTCAGGTCATGATCTTACAGTTTGTGAGATGGAACCCCGCACTGGGCTCTGTGCTGACAATGCAGAGCCTGTTTGGGATTCTCTCTCCCTCTCCTTCTCTCTGCCCCTACACCCTGACCCACTTACACATTCTTTCTCTTTCTCAAAATAAATAAATGAAAGAAAGAAAGAAAGAAAGAAAGAAAGAAAGAGAAGAAAAGAAAGAAGGAAGAAAAGAAAGAAAGAAAGAAAGAAAGAAAGAAAGAAAGAAAGAAGAAAGAAAATACAGAATTGTTCTTAAATTTTAAGTCATTTTGAACATTATTGTATATAACTAAAATTTGAAAGAAAAACAATCTTTTTTTTATTTATTTATTTTTAATTTTTTTTCCACGTTTATTTATTTTTGGGACAGAGAGAGACAGAGCATGAACGGGGGAGGGGCAGAGAGAGAGGGAGACACAGAATCGGAAACAGGCTCCAGGCTCTGAGCCATCAGCCCACAGCCTGACGCGGGGCTCGAACCCACGGACCGCGAGATCGTGACCTGGCTGAAGTCAGACGCTTAACCGACTGCGCCTCCCAGGCGCCCCAAGAAAAACAATCTTTTGACTAAAAGAGACGAGGATGAAACTTCCTAGATACCCCCTGACAATAAAGAAAAATGATTTACATAAATCACAGAAGTTAAGAAGAAGTATATATCGAAGTATGTGTCTTCCTGTAGAGGAAGGATCGTTTTTCACAATTTTTCCTTTTGTTGCTTTAATCAGCCTGGTTTAACTGTCTTACAGGATTACACCCATGTGTCTCTCATTTGGCTACATAATTTTACCGCCTTACTAGTTTGGACTCAGTAGTGACCTGATCCCACTGGTGGATGATGGAGGCTAATGGGTTTACCTGCCATGAATAAAGATAAATTAAGTAGCTATCGCTGATAAGACTGACACTGGTAAGAAAATAAAGGAAAACAGGACATATAGTTCCAAGTGTCCATAAGGTTAATTTTAGATCTTTCTTTCCCTTTCTTTCTTTCTTTCTTTCTCAAAAGAAGGAGAGCAGCTTTAGATAAAACTGCATAGAACACAGCTCCTTTAATGTATGCTATTCAAAGGGTTCAAGAACCACATCATCCTCTCTTTCCAGGTCAATAAGACGAGAAAGCAAACACTCATGCTGAATCCCTGAAGTGTTTCTAGGATCTGAAAATAGTAAGTGGATATCCCTGGTATATAATACTTTCTATTGATCCCCTCCCTATCCTAAGCAACTGTCGGGGGGCACCTGGGTGGCGCAGTCAGTTAAGCCTTTTGGCTCAGGTCATGATCTCATGGTTCATGGGATAGAGCCTTGCATCAGATCAGACTCTGAGCTGACAGCAACAAGCCTGCTTGGGATTCTCTTTCACCCTCCCTGTGCCTCTCCCCTGCTCATGTGCTCTCTCTCTGTCTCTCTGTCTCTCTGTCTTTCTGTCTCTCTCTCTCAAAACAAATGCTAAAAAAAGATATACAAGGTGGGAATGCAAGCTGGTGCAGCCACTCTGGAAAACAGTATGGAGGTTCCTCAAAAAACTAAAAATAGAACTACCCTATGACCCAGCAAGTGCACTACTAGGCATTTATCCATGGGATACAGGTGTGCTGTTTCGAAGGGACACATGCACCCCCATGTTTATAGCAGCACTATCAACAATAGCCAAAGTATGGAAAGAGCTCAAATGTCCATTGATGGATAAATGGATAAAGACGTGGGATACACACACACACACACACACACACACACACACACACACACACAATGGAGTATTTTTCAGCAATCAAAAAGAATGAAATCTTGCCTTTTGCAACTACGTAGATGGAACTGGAGGGTATTATGCTAAGTGAAATTAGTCAGAGAAAGACATAAATCATATGACTTCACTCATATGAGGACTTTAAGAGACAAAACAGATGAACATAAGGGAAGGGAAAAAAATAATATAAAAACAAGGAGCGGGACAAAACAGAAGAGACTCATAAATATGAAGAACAAACTGAGGGTTGCTGGAGGGGTTGTGGGAGGGGGGACGGGCTAAATGAGCAAGGGGCATTAAGGAATCTACTCCTGGAATCATTGTTTCACTATATGCTAACTAATTTGGATGTAAATTTTAAAGAATAAAAAATTAAATTAAAAACAAGTTATACAAGGTGAATATTAAGTCAGATGAAAAGATACATAATTTCATATTAAATGAAAAAAGAGTTTGTAAAACATAATGCAGAATGTGAGACAAATTTTGTAAGGGAAGTGCATGTACGTGTGTATGAGAAGGACTCCATTAGAAGAGAAAATTTGAAAAAGTATATCCCACAGAATTTTGCTTGTTATCATCTCCAGGGCAATGATGCTATGGGTGGTTTTATTTTTAATTAGACAATTCAATTAATGACAGGTTCTTTTTTTTCCTGTGATAAATACATTTCACTTTCATAATTCAGTATTTTTTTAATGTTTATTTATTTTTGAGAGAGAGAGAGAGACAGTATGAACAGAGCCTGACATGGAGCTCAAACCCATGTACCGTGAGATCATAATCTGAGCCGAACTCGGACATTTAAACGACTGAGCCACCCAGGCGCCCCTCACTTTCATAATTTAGAAAAACTAAATAAATTCCTTCCCAAGAGTATTAACTGGTGATTATATACTTGATTGGCTAAGCTCCCAGAATTTAGACAATTAGGTTGGGTTTTGAAATCAAAGCACCAGTACAGATCTTGAATTAGATATTAAAGTTAAATGGATACATAATAAATTCCTTAATTACTCATCAACTTTGGTCTGCAAAGAGTGAGCATTGAAAATTAGGTAGTACCCAAATAGCCTCAACAGACATCACAGGAACAGCAGTTAATGTTAATATCTAGAAATACCTATAGAACAGATGCATTCAATGGGATACATTCACTCCATTAGTGCTACTTAAAGAAAAGTGCCCCAAATGTATCATTTTGTCAATAAACAGTGAATTAGAAATATATACCCTTCTCCTCCCTCCTTTTTTTTTTTGATATTTCAAGGAACAGATCCCACCTCACTTCTTTTAAATTTTTCTAATGTTCATTTATTTTTGAAAGAGAAACAGAGCATGAGTGGGAGAGGGCAGAGAGAGAGAGAGAGAGGGAGAGAAGGAGACAGAATCATAAGTACGCTCCAGGCTCTGGGCTGTCAGCCCAAAGCCCAATATTATGGGGCTCGAAATCACGAACAATGAGATCATGACCTGAGCTGAAGTTGGACGCTCAACCAACTGAGCCACCCAGGTGCCCCCAATCTCACTTCTTTATAAATATATTTGTCATCTCCAACTCAAATTTAACTCCCAGTTTCTATAACAAAAGCATCCCTTGGGATCCTCTGTCTCCCTCTCTCTACCCCTCCCCCACTCGTGCGTGCGCTCTCTCTCTCTCTCTCTCAAAAATAAACATTAAAAAGAAAGAAAGAAAGAAAGAGAGAGAGAGAGAGAGAAAGAAAGAGAGAGAGAAAGAAAGAGAGAGAGAAAGAAAGAGAGAGAGAAAGAAAGAGAGAAAGAAAGAGAGAAAGAAAGAGAAAGAAAGAAAGAAAGAAAGAAAGAAAGAAAGAAAGAAAGAAAGAAAGAAAGAAAGAAAGAAAAAGAAAGACATCCCTTTGCTGTATTTTGAGACTGTTGGTTGCTTTTTTATGTGTACACCTCATTTCTTCCAAACTACAAATTCACTGAGAACAGAGTCTGCTTTTTACAAACTTTATGTCATAATATAGTATTTGTTATATAATAGACTTAAATATCTATGGAAGGTAGTAGCAGTTAAGAGAATGTAGCCGTTAAAACTTGGTCCTAAACTGTTTAGGTCCAAGTAGTAGCATGACACTAATTAACAGAGTGACTTTGGACTATTTCCTGAAACTTTCTATCATTTTCCTCACTTACAAATGGATATAGCAGTTTCGGTTGTTTTGCCGGATGGGAGTGTTTTCTATGTTCCAGACACTATTTTCTGTATTTACCATGCAATCACCGTCCAAATCCTGACATCAACCCTACAGTCATTTAATTGTTATTTTCACCTTGCTGGTAAGAAGGCTGAGACTCAGGGACGTTCAACGACATGGCTAAAAAGCCTCAGAGTTCTGGGCAGAAGAACCGGGGCTCAGACCTGGTAGTCTGCTTGCAGAATCCACACGCTGAACCTCTGCCCTGGTATCACCAGGCACAGAGTAGATGAACGATAAATATTAACTGTGCTCATTATGGTTTTGTCGGAGGTTTAATTCCCTGCCTCCTGCAATGGTCTTGAGTTAAACTTACATCCCTTCAGTCTTCGTTTGCCGATCAGTTTGCTACAGTCCTCCTTGCTCATGACTGTCTTACAATAATACTCCTATTTGCTTGGATCCTGAAGATTTGGGGATGGAATTTTGTAAACTATTCCTCCATCTAGGCTTTTGATGTTTTTTAAATAATTAGACTTAGATTGTGCATACTTGGCAAGAATATCACAAAAGTGATGCTCTGTTTTCATTGTATCCTCTCCCATGACAGACCATGTTGATTTCTCCTATTTCTTTTGGGGACTTCACTTTGCTCTTTTGGGTAAAAAGGTGTCTGCCAGGGTTCTTCAATATAAAATTATCTCTCCCTTTGTAACTAATACATGTGTTGTGTGGAGAGGGATTGGAAAATATGTAAATATCCCTCTACTCATCCGATTTCAAATTTATTAATTATATCAGCATGGATTTAAAAGACTCTTGTGTAATTCAATACGTATAGTCCATTTGTATCAATTTTTATCATTATTAGTTTTGTTTGTTTTGAATCATTTTAGATTTACAGAAAGTTTTCAAAGTAATAAAAGCCACCTGACCAGTGTCCCTTAATATTGATACCTTACATTATCATGACACACTTCTCCAACTAAGAAATTAACATACATAAGATTCTATTAGCCATACGACAGGCTGTATCTTGATTTCACCAATTTTAGTTTTTTGTTTTCTATTTTAAGTAATGTAAATTTTCTGTTCCAGAATCCAACCCAAGATAGCACTCAGCTAATTTAGTTGTCATGTCTCCTTAGTCTCTTCTGATCTGTGACAGGTTTTTAGTCTTTGCTTTTATTTTATGACTTTGACACTTTTTTTAATTAAAAAATGTTTTTAACGTTTATTCATTTTTGAGAGACAGAAAGAGACAGAGTGAGAGCAGAGGAGGGGCAGAGAGAAAGGGAGACATAGAATCCAAAGCGGGCTCCAGGCTCTGAGTTGTCAGCACAGGGCCTGACACAGGGCTCAAACCCACAAACTGTGAGATCATGACCTGAGCTGAAGTCTGACACATAACCAACTGAGCCACCCAAGTGCCCCAACTTTGACACTTTTAAAGATTAGTGGTCAGTTATTCTGTAGAAAGTGGCTCAATTTTGGATAATCCTATGTTTTCTCAAGATTAGACTGGGATTCTTGGTCTTACTGATACATACCACAAAGGAGAAATGTCCTTCTCATGACATTAGATCAGTAGGTATGCAAAGGTATGATGAGTGATGAGTGATGTTGACCTTGATCACTTGGATGGGCTGGTTCCTATAGGTTTCTCAACATTCGGTTACTAGTTTTCATTTTCCATACTCTATTTACTAACAGTGGATGGCTAACTTCATTTCCAGACTCAAGGGGAAGGAAAGTAAGCAGCACAGTGTCAAAGTACATGCAGAGAATCATAATTTTGTTTTAAAAGGCCTTCTCCAAGTGAATCCATGTTTTTTTGGTTTGGGTTTTGGTTTTGGTTTGGTATTTTGTCTGTTTGTTTTTTGGGTTCTATTTTTTTTAAGTTTATTTACTTATCTTGAAAGAGAGAGATTGCTCGTGTGTGTGGCAGAGAAGCAGAGAGAGAGTGAGAGCATCTCAAGCAGATTCTGCGCTCAGTGCAGAGCCCCACATGGGTCTCGATCTTGTGACTACAAAATCATGACCTGAGCCAATGTCGAGAGTCAGATGCTCAACCGACTGAGCCACCCAGGCGCCCCAGTTTTTGTTTTTGTTTTTGTTTTTGTTTTTGTTTTTTTTCTGATACCCATTACTTGCTCAGTGGCAAGACTTGATTAGTTATTTCATGTAGAGATTTCCTATCCACCATCTATTCTTTTCTCATTTTCACCTCCAGCATCCAATCAGCAACTGGTCATGTTGTTCACACTTCAAAAATATTGAATATTATTTTCTCCATTACCTTTAACTAACTCACACTTTCATAAACTCCATGTACTCCAATGAACATTCTTTGAAGCAAAAACAAAACACATCTATTAAGAACATAAATGCATACGTGTAAATGTTAATGGTTCTGCAGAAAGAATATCTTGAGAAATTCTATTTCCATTAAATTTTATTGTTGTTGACTATGTCAGCGTCTTTTAAAAGTAAGTGTGCGTTGAAATGCTTCAAAAAGTGGACATGTTTGTGATTCCACACTTAATTGTCAATTTTCCCTGTTTAATATGGTTTAATCTTTGGAAACGTGTTCCAAAAAACTCCTGGAAATGCTATACGTAACTCGATTAACTATAATGGATTCCTTCTTCCTCTTTCACTGTCTTCCCCCTGGTGAGATCTTCTGCTTGTCCAAAGTCAAATTTGCGTCTCTAAGAAAGAAACCACCCTTCACTCTTCTATGCTTTGACTTTTGACAAAACTAATCACTTGCTCTACTCAACTCCCATATCACTTATTTGATATCACTCTTAGAGCACTTACGTTCTTCATTAAGTAGCAATATGTATCTTTCATTCTGTAGTAATATAAAGTCTTTAAAACTAGATGATCAATTTCCTATAATAGAACTTATCTTATGTATGATTTTGTTTTGTTCTGTTTTTTATCCTCCGGCTGAGTGTCTAGAAGGCACTCCTTCAATGACCAATATCTTGCTTTCAATCAGATGGCTAGCTTCTTTGGAGCCTGGCCTGATATCCAGGTGCTCTGATTCTCAGGCTGGTGCTTGCTCAGATAAATAAAAGTTATCCCAATTATAGGTAAAGTGCAGAAATGAAATTGGCTTAGGACATTTGACCATTGTACCAATTTGCATATGGCCTATTCCAGAGACTGTTAACAATTTCAAGGGTATGAATAAAACATTTTTGAAATTCTACATGAAACCAAAAAGCTATTTCCAAAAGCTGTCTTTACTTCCACCTTATTTAAAACCACCTGGGAAGGAAAATTAATCTTTCTTTTTTCATCCAAAGAACTTAAGGAATTATATGACAGTCATTTCTGTTGAATTTTCAAGTCACCGTATTGTTTGTTTCACCCATTTTTACTCTGGCCATTGTTTCCAGGCCTTCTAGCCACTGTTTCCAGACCTTTGTGGCTGTAGAAAACACACACTTTCAGCTATTCCAATAAGCCTTGCAGCTAAAGTATATCTTAATATACTTAATATACTTTACCATGGAGAATACTCACCATGATTCTAGTATGTTCCTAGTATTTACTGGGTATAGGCCAGGAATATTAAGGACCATAATACACAGTGCACTCTAGTGTAATAAAGACATTTTCAGTGTTCTGTAGGACTTTCAAATATATGACTAGATATACCTTTTAGTGAAACAGTTGTTTGTAATCATAGATGGTAATAGTAACAATTCTAATTCTAATAATATTGATTACAACCAAGAGAAGGTCAGGAACTCAGTTAAGCTGGGAAAAAGCTAGTTGAGCTGTGAGGTTATCAGTTACCAATTAAAGCAACCAGCTAAAAATGAAAGAGGTGAGCCTTTAACAGTTTACTGTAATGGTATAAGCAGAAGGTTAAAAACCTGAGAGCACATCAACTCTTCTCATTTCTTTTTCCATCATTGAATAGCATGCTGGTTGTGGGTCAAGTGGACAACAGAGACATGGAGGTCATCTTACTGTTGAGGGAGTCATGGGCAAAGGGCTCAGGCAGCTTTAGGGATCCTGAGGTTGGAGGAAGGGCATATGTGAGGAGAAAGACTAGTAGGGGTACTGAGTCAGAGTGGGGAAAAGTGTCTTTGAGATTCCCTCCTTTCCATCTCCCCTTGCCTAAAGAAGACTTCTGCCCAAGGCCTCAGATAAGGACAGCTCGGTACAAGGACTCCTAGGTTAGGAATGCGATTGTATAAGAGCATGACCAAAGAGGGGGCCTGAGTCCTTGATGACATCTCCCTTTAGGAGACTCCAACGGTCTGGCTGTGCAGAGTCTCATGTGACAATGGCAGCGTTCCTCTGTGAGGCCTGCTGGGTAAAGCGTTTGGAATTTTCTATGGTTGGGCCCCAAGAAACACACTTAAGTTTTTAACCAGGAGCCAACTCTTCAGAGAATGCTTCTAGTATCCAGTGTGGGCGGAGCACAATTCTAAGTGCTTACCAAATGATAAGACATTTACTCCTTATAAAATCCAATTCGATTATTACCATTTCCATTTTATGCATGAGAAAACTGAGGCACACACAGATTTAAGTAATTTTCCCAAGGTCCCAGAGTTCGAGCAAAGCCAGAAAATCTGGTGTGTCTCTAAATCACCACATGATACTTATTTTCTTCATGAGCCTAGAACCGAACCCTAATTCCATACCAACAGTAAACACTGCTGTAGGGTTTTAACATACAGTGAGTTTTCCAGAAATGTAACTACTCTATAAAATGTGGGAATGTTATTATGTTTTTAAGTTTACCAAGAATTGCTTATCATTTCAGAAAGTCAAACTTCTAATGGCAACACGGCTTGTAGAACTTGACCTGTCAGTACATCACACCTGTACCACTGTGCATTTGTAGCAAACTGCAGAAATATAAGCATCTGACTGTTTTATTATACTCTCTAGAGTCATGCTGAGTACTGGCATGTTGAAATGCATATTATTCTCTAGTACACTCCATTCAGGTTTTTTGTCTGGTCAGGTTTACTGGAGTATAATTGAACACACTAAAAAGCAACCTGCCTAATGTATACAGTTTTATGAATTTTGGAGAACACATACAGTTATGTAGCCACCAGGTAAGCAAAGAACAGTTCCATCAACCTCCAAATTTTCCTTTGTGTCCATTTGTAGACTGGAGCTTTATACACAATATACATATATGATAACACGCTGACAGATAGTAAGTGTATCACTTATAATACTTATTATGGAATCAGTGCGTGTCAGTAATTCACCTACTTTAACTGCTGAGAAGTATTCCCTTAAATGAGTGGGCCTCAGTTGCTTATCCATTCATCCACTGAAGGGCACTTGGGTCAATTTCAGATTGGGGTAATTACCAATAAATCCTCTACAGACATGGACATACAATTTGTGTGTGCGTGTGTGTGCGCATGTATGTGCGTGTGTACATCAATTTTCATGTATTTTTGGTAATGACCTAGGAGTAAAGTACTGAGTTGTTTGATAAGTGTATGACTTTTTAAGAAACTGTCAAACTGTTTTTGCAAAGAGACTGTATAGTTGTCCTCCATTATATGCAGGGAATATGTTCCAAGACCCTTAGTGGATGCCTAAGACCGCGGACAGTACAAAACCCTATATATGCTATCCTCTTTTCGTCTACATACACACCTATGATAAAGTTTAATTTATAAATTAAGCGCAGAGTAATCATAGCTAATTATACAATAGGCCAATTACAGCAACATACTCTATTAAAAGCTATGTGAATGAAGCATCTCTCTCTCTCTCTCTCTCTCTCTCTCTCTCTCTCTAAATATCTTATTGTTCTGTACTCTCCCTTCTTCCTATGATGATGTGAGATGATAAAATACCTACACGATGAGATGAAGTGACGTCAATGACGCAGGCATCGCGATGTAGTGTTAAGTCACTATTGACTTCAGAAGGCGGAATCATCTGTTCCAGCACTGTGGTCGGCAACAGGTGTCTGAAGCCCTGGACAGCGAACCCGCGGTGGAGAACCGTGGTCATTTTACATTCCCACCAGCAGCGTACGAGGGTTCTGCATATTTTCACCCTCACCAAGATGTAGTCAGAATTTCTTTTTTTATCCCAACTGACACGCAGTATGTCATATCGTGGCTTTAATCTAAATTTCCGTATTGACTTACAGTATTTAGTGCTTTTTCAGGTGTTAATTTGATTCCTGGAAACCATCACTTGTGAACGGTTAAAAATTGGCCCAATTTTTCTGAGATTGTTTATTTTATTTTATTTGTATTTATTTTGAGAGAAAAAGAGAGAGAGAGAGAGCATGCGTTAGCTGGAGAAGGACAGAAAGAGAGGGAGAGCGTGCAAGCCGAGGAGGGGCAAAGAGGAGGGAGAGACAGAATCCCAAGCGGGGCTCAGTCCTATGAACTGAGATCACGACCCAAACCGAAATCAAGAGTTGGCTGCTCAAATGCCTGAGTCACCCAGGTGCCCCAAGATTTCTTAATAAACTGTCAATTCAGGTTTTATCTAACATTTGTTTTACTAATATTTTATCCCAATTTGTGGCCAGCCTCTTCATTTTCTTGACTGTGTCATCCTAAGACAAGTTTTTAATTTATTCTTATTACTTAAATACTTGTAACTTATTATTATAAGTATTATTATAACTTATTATTATAACTTATATATATATAACTTATTGCTATAAGTATTACCTATATACTTATAACTTATTATTATAAGTAATTGATTTAAATTATTTTAATTTAATTTAATTCACCAAATTTACCAAGCTTTTTTCATTTCTGGGCCATGCTTTTGGTACTAAGTTATTGTGCCAAATCCAAGATCAAAAATACTTTTCTGCAGTGGTTTTCTTCTAGCGACTTTGTAATTAGGGTTTATGTTTAGGACTTTGAGGTGTAAGATACGAGTCGAGGGTCATTTTTGCATTTGGATAGTGAATTGTGTCCATAGCATCTATAGAAACCATTTGCGGAAAACTTTAGAATTGATTACCGTATACCTTTGTCCAAAATGAATTGACCATATTGTTTGTGTTTATTCCTGGAGTTTTTACTGTGCACCAGTGATAGAGATGTGTATCCTGGGCAAACCCAACATTGTCTGCATTACTGTGTCTTTGCAGTAAATTTTGGAATAAGGTCATGTGTGTCCTCCAATTTTGTTCCTCTTTGTCAAAGTCATTTTGATTATTCCATTTCCTTTACTCTCCCATAGAACATTTTAAATCAGCCCACTGATTTAAAGAGGAAGAAGGAGGAGGAGGAGGAGGAGGAGGAGGAGGAGAAAACATTTGCTAATTGTTTGGATTGAGACTGTGTGGAATCTGTAGGTTAGTTTGGTGACGATATCTCAACCAGATTGGGTTTTCTTTTTTTTTAATTTTTTTAACGTTTATTTTTTTATTTTTGAGACAGAGAGAGACACAGCATGAATGGGGGAGGGGCAGAGAGAGAGGGAGACACAGAATCGGAAGCAGGCTCCAGGCTCTGAGCCATCAGCCCAAAGCCCGACGCGGGGCTCGAACTCACGGACCGCGAGATCGTGACCTGAGCCGAAGTCGGACGCTTAACTGACTGAGCCACCCAGGTGCCCCCAGATTGGGTTTTTCTATCCATTCACATGATATATCTCTCTGTGTGCTTAGGACTTCTTGGTTTTTGTTTGTTTGCATTGCTTTTTTTTATAAGTATGTCATACTTTTCAGCATACAGATCTTGTGCACATTGTGTTCAATACACACTCATGTGTTTCATTTTAAATGGTGCTCTTTTTACTTACATTTCTGGTTTTTCATTGATAAGATGTAGAAATATATTTGATATTTTTAAAATACTCAACTTATGTTCTGTGAAAAAGCTAAAATATCTCATTAGGTCTAGTTACTTCTTATAGATTCTTTGGGATGATTTTACCGACCCAAGGAAGTGAGAGACTGAGGCCTCTGGCAAACAGCTATGTGAGTGAATCATCTCGGAATGGCACTCCTAGCCCCAGCCAGAGGTTCGGATGACGGGAATCACAAAGGATACTTTGATCATCCCTCTGTGGCTCTGGCCCTTTCCCAGCAGTAGACTGTTTGTGACTGCTATTGATTAGCCTGGTGTTAGGGGCAGAAAGTCTAGCCCAGTATCAGTCTTCGGCATGCCCTGAATTCCTGGGACCCTGGAGCAAGTTCTCAGTGATCCTACTGTTCATTCCTGTAGTTATCAAATGCTGCCTCTTTGTCAGTCTCATGCAGCCAAGTGATTTTGCCTTTGTTCCTGGGACAGGGGACGTCTTAGACTTGGGTACAGCATGATTCCAGGGTCTTTCTTTTCTTTTCCTTTCTTTTTTCTCTTGTTTTTCTTTTTCTCTTTTTTTTAAGAGAGAGAGAGAAAACGACCAAAGAAGGGACAGAGAGAGAGGGAAAGAGAGAAACTTAAGCAGGCTCCATGCTGAGTGCAGAGCCCCATGTGGGACTCCAACTCATGACTGCGAGATCATGACCCGAACCAAAATCAAGAGTGAGATGCTTAACTGACTGAGCCACCCCAGTACCCTGAGGATTTCTTCTTTTCCCCTTTTCACCAGCCACAGTGAAGCTTCCCTGTGCCTTTGGAAGATCACAGTGGCTGACACTTCCCTAACAGTTTCAAGCTTTTGTTTCCTAGGAAACTCCATGGGAAGGGTCCAGCCCAGATGCTGTGTATTTCCTATGGTGACAGGCATTCTCCTCCTCAAGATATTTACCACTGAAGGAGGTAGATCAGAAACCTAAATATAAACACTAAATTGATTACACATCTGGAGGAAAACGCTGCATTAGACAAAAGTTTCCCAGATGTGATATGGAAAGCACTAATCATTAAAAGTAATAACTGACATTTTCAAAATTAAAATATTTTGGCCTTGTAAAGACACTGGTAAGAAAACAGGAAGTTAAAAAACACACCTGCAGAAAATATTCACGATACAATATCTGACAAATGGCTTGTATCAACCACAAAGAATTCTGACAATTAAGAGAAATGACAATACAATTTTAAGAAGTGTGTACAACATTCGATTTGCCATTTCACAAATAAGATACCTGAATGATGAATAAGCAAATCAGCAGCTTCTCAGCATTATTTTTCAGTTCTCAGAAAAACGCAAAGTGAAATCACAATGAGATACTTATAATTACTGAGTGACTAATAATTAAAAACTGATAATGCCAAGGGTTGGCCTGAATGTACAGGAGCTCTGATACACTGCTAGAAAGAATGTAAAATGATACAGTCACTTTTATTTCACTTTTTTAAACATTCCTCTGCGAGTTTTTGTGTGGGCAATATGTTTTCATTTCTCTTGGAATGGAACGGAATTGCTGCGTCTCATGGTAACTTTATGTGTAACATTCAAAGAGCTGAATGACACAATTACTTTTGTAATTCTTTGGAAGTTTCTCTAAAAGTTAAACATATATTACTTTAAGAATAATTCACCGAGTCCCCGTTATTTATTCAAGAAAAAATGGAAACCCAGTTCCACACATTTTCGATGAATAGTCTTAGCAGCATTTTCATAACAGCCAAATATGAGAAACAATCTAAAATTTTTTAATGTCTATTTATTTATTTTGAGAGAGAGTGTGCACTCGTGTATGCACACATAGAGGAGGGACAGAGAGAGGGGGGAGAAAGAATCCCAAGCAGGCTCCACACGGTGAGAGAGGAGCCCCACGTGGGGCTCCAACCCACTAACTGGGAGGTCATGACCTGAGCTGAAATCGAGCAGGACGCTTAACTGAGCCACCCGGGTGCTCCAAGAAACAATCTATATTTTAAGAAGTTGATTGGATAAACAACATATGATATATCCAAAGAACAGAAAACTGTTCAGCAGCAAAAATGGTAAAATAGCCAACACATGCAACAACATGAAAGCATCTCAACAATACAAAAAGCATTATGCAAAAAACCAAACCAAAGAGAATACCTATACCTAATTCCATTTATACAAAATTTTAGAAAGTTTATGCTAACCTATAGGGTAAGATAACAAATCAATGTTTTGTTTTGTTTTGTTTTGTTTTCTTCCATCTGGTGGTTGAAGGGAGATGGATTGCCAAGGAGCAGGAGAAATCTTTTAGTTAGGAATAAGGGAAATGTGTATCTTAAATATGGCAGTGGGTTCACAAGCATATATATTTGTCAAAACATATTTAATAGCACGATTTAACTGAGCGCAGTTTATTTTTATGTAAGTTATACGTCAATAAAGTTGATTTAAAAACATATTGGATCCAATAGGTATGAGAACTCTAGGTGTAAATGGAAAACAGACCTTCAAACAGATGAACAACATTAACCTTGGAATAGAAATACATGCATTCTTGTGCTATTTTATTATAACAGACTAAAACTGTAATATTCAGAAACTACTTGAACCCCCCCCCCTTTCCCCCTATGTAAGGGAGATAATGTCCACCTATGAGTTACCCTGAGGCTAAAATGAAAACAAAATATGCAAAGCACTTAATACATGGTAGATATTTGCTTCTTAGGTTTTGTTTTTAAAACACTATTAGTTTTGTTTTTCTTGAATGTTTCTTGTGCCTAGAATAGTTTTCCTGCTTTCCATCTTTTAAAATCAAAGCATTATTTTTCATTCAGTTTGAAGCATTCCTTTCTTTCCCATATTTACCATTTCTATATTTTTATTGACCAAATGTTATTTATTTATAGCATAATGAATCGCATTATATTCATGAGGGAGAATACCAAATGTTTAACTTTTGAATTGCATTTGCATTGCACGAATGAATAAGAATGTACAGGATAGTAAAACTCAAGTGCCAAAAACTACACGGTAACGTAGTGTCTATGTGAGAATGTGTGGTCAAGAGCAGAGTTCACCACATATTAAAGAGAGGACATTTACATACCTGGGTTGCAGAAACTGTGACTTTATTTCCTCTGAAATCCTAAATGCATGCTTTCTTTGCCTTTTGATACCTTCAAAATGAGTTCTCAAATCAATTTGAAAATCCAGTTATTAAGGAGGATGTAAGTACTGTAACATGTTAATGCAGAATATATATAGGATTTAAACTGGGAATGTAAGTCCCCAAGCCGATCCACATAGAAAGGAAGTAATCCAGGATTCAGCACCATTTAACTTCACTTACGTAAGAGTGGAGAGCTGATGCCTGAGAAGTTACTAGCAGTCTTCGTGCCCACAAGAGGGAAACTTTTCTATCTTGTTTTGCTGACCAAGGTGGGGGACTGTGGCATCAGCAGCTGGGACGTGTTCCCTTTGGCAAAACAATTTTGGGTTTCATAGCAGACCCCGAGGCTTATTCCATCAGCTGACTGAGACATTTCTTTTCTTTTTAAATCACATCCCCATCCAGCCCGGTTTTTTTCCTTAGAAATGTCCTCAGTACACCAAGTGTTGTTTTGCTGTACGTCAGTCTTGAGTAGGTCACAGTTCCATCTAACATGAGCATTGAATAAGGATCATCATGTCATAGTTACTATTTATTGGCCACTTTCTCTATTCCATACCTATATTACTACTATTTTTCAGAGGCTTCAGGAGGTAAATGCTGACTATTCCCTTAATCGCACTTAGGAAAACAAGTAGGGCTCAGACATTTTTTTCAAGAGCCCACAAGTAGCTTGAAAACTTGAATTTGATTTTAGGAATATTGTCTTTGTTTTTGCCCCTGCAGGATCCAAAGGCAAAGAGATTAAATGAGTACCAGACGATTGAGAAATTGACTTGGGTGTGTTTTTATAGTAAATGGAAATAGTTCCTCCAGAAACAAAAAAGTCAAGTATGTTGCTCTTTGGAAATCAATGTTTCTCATTCTAGGCATATATATGGTCTGTGTCCCATTTGCCCAAAGCAGAATCAAGCAGTGTAAGAGATTAATAGTTGCTCTATTATTTCCAGGTTGCATACCTGCTGTCTACTAATATCCTTTTGACATTTTGATGGATATGGGTCAGAAAACTAGTGTAGGCCCATAATTTCATTTAGCCATAGGTGGTTTGAGCTTTTTCTAATTCATCACAAGCACATCTGAGTTGATGAAACACTTTCTCCTGGTGTTCAGTTCACTTGATGTACTTGGTCAAAAGCATATATTTGTGATTCAGGAAATGTACAATTATTCTTCTTTTGAAGTCAGATCAAGCGGGGGTATATGGTGGAAGGACCCTAAAGGCTTTGTATTCTTTCCTCAACTCAGGGATTTGGCTAGGCCAAGGAACACTTATTTGAAGTCTATACAAATACACTTATTTGAGTTAGTTTATAAAAATACCAAAGCGGGGCGCCTGGGTGGCGCAGTCGGTTAAGCGTCCGACTTCAGCCAGGTCACGATCTCGTGGTCCGGGAGTTCGAGCCCCGTCAGGTTCTGGGCTGATGGCTCAGAGCCTGGAGCTTGTTTCCGATTCTGTGTCTCCCTCTCTCTCTGCCCCTCCCCCGTTCATGCTCTGTCTCTCTCTGTCCCAAAAATAAATAAACGTTGAAAAAAAAAATTTAAAAAAAAATACCAAAGCAACCCACTGTTACTCAGGAGGACTCTTCGCTTCTAGTTGAGAAAACTTATTACGCTCTTCCTCCATAGGAAGCTGCACATTTTGGGGGAATCAGGCTTTCGACCCCTCCCACGAACCTCAGGTTCTCCTACTCTGGCATGTGAGGTCTCTGGTCACCTTGAACACTAACATCCAGTGATTCACTATTTTCAAGGGAAAAAGCCAGAATGATTTTACTTCTATCATATCTTCCTTAATGATATGTTTCTGGCCTCCTTTTTTTTTCAGAGTAACCCTTTGCTTTTCATAAGCTGTAGCTCTCTGTGAATTAATGTTTCTAGAAAAAGTACTAGTATGAGGGCATATTAAGCCAGTAGACCTGAAAATTGAAAGAAAGAAGACACACATGAGCACACACACACACACACACACACACACACAACCTTGTTAAAAAAGATTCACTACATGTTCAAAGAAGCCAAAAATGACTGTCTATATCTACCAACAAGTTTCTTTTATTTACTTACTTAGGTTGTGAGGGTTTTAAACAAGGGAAAAGTCTTTTTTTGGTAATGTTTCTTATCATAGATAATTGAATAATAATATCATTGGCGTCATTTATGCAATAATCAATGTTTATTCAGAATAAAAATGAGTCAGGGCGACATAGTAGTTAAAAGCTTGGCTTTGTGGTCAGGTGGGCTGTGTTCAAACTTGGTTTCCAGCAATTACGAGTAATGAAGCCTTCACAGCTTCGTTATTAGACATAAATGAGATAAATGTGTATAAACTACCTGGTGACTATTTTTTTTTTATTACTCCTACCAGGTCTTTGAATAAGAGCATTGACTAAGAAAGGTCATCAATCCTCTCCTCCCTGAGGGATTTTGATAGATTCACTGAGACGTTCCACAGACTAATGGTGTAGTAGTGCTATAATTAAGCCAGATTTTATTTGGATTATTATGAGTATCACCCCATTTCCTTGTCTGGAAAGTAGTAAAATAAACCTCACTTGAGCCACATTAAAAGACAGTGAATTTCATCCTGGAGACTGCACCCTAGAGACAAAGGTGCTAAATGCCTAATAGGTTTGAACAGATCATTTTTACAGGTAGAAAACTAATGCTAGTAACACATTGTCCAAATAGAATTATAATTATGATATATTCATGGATAAGGCACATTCAACTCTTCCTTATCCATCCAGGAAAAATAAAAACAAGCAATATCCTATTGCTGTGTGTGTGTGTGTGTGTGTATGAAATAAAATAAAATATATTCTTCCATGTACATATTCATTTTTATGTAAGATTATGTAGTGCTATGCCAACAAACAAGTCCAGCACGCATTATTAATCTCATAAATCAGTGTAATTAAATGTGAGTGTTTAATAAATAGATTAATAGATTCTTTTATTCACTGTAGAGAGTACATTAGTGCTAACATTCATGGTCATTAGAGGCATTCACAAATCTCCGCTTTCTGGGCAAAGAGTAAGATTGTAGGTCCCTGCCCCCTTTGAAGTTTTGTGTGGATTTATGACAGGCTTTGGCAAATGTGAGCAGATGTGATCTATCACTTCTGGATAGAAGCTTGAGGAAACAGTATGCCATTTGCACTCCGCTGTCCCTCCACTATGGTGACCATGGGAATACACATCAAAATAAACATTTGCTTCAGTGGCTCAGCCCGGTTTTTGCATAACCACTATGCTCAGAGCCCTCCTGGTGACCCAGTAGGATATATGACTCGCGGAATATATGTTTAGTATATTAAGTCATTGGAATTTGGGATAGCAGAGTCATGTTGTGTATAGTCAACAAATTAAATGCCCATGTATTTGACTTTGCTAATTTTTTTTTGAGAGAGGGAGAGAGAGAAAGAGTGAGCGTGCTAGTGGGGGAGGGGCAGAGAGAGAGGGAGAGAGACAATCCCAAGCAGGCTCTGCACCCTCAATGCAGAACCCCATGCAAGGCTGGATCCCATGAACTGTGAGATCATGACTTGTGCCGAAAGCAAAAGTTGGAGTTACCCAGGCACCCTGACTTTGTCCTCTAATTTTTACAAGTCCTCCATTTGTTCATCATTGCGTGTAGAACCAAATCCATGTTTCTTGTTTTGGCATATGATACTCTGCCTAAATTTCTCTAACCACAACTTTCCTTCCATATTCTCACCCAAGCCACAGTGAGTATTCCCTTTCACTTTGCCAGACTGATACATTAAAAGCAATATCTCCATGTAGTTTTAACCTATATTTCTATCGTAAAGAATGAGCTTGATCATATTTTTGTATGTTTAAGTGCCATTTATTTTTCATTTCCTGTGTGGTCCAAAAGGAAAAGCTTCAAAACTGTGAATATATTATTCAATTATTTTCTTGTATGTGTATATCTTGATTTTTGTCCATTCATAGCTGATTTGTGGGGTGTCTTTTATTTTTGTAAGGTTTTAAAAGTTTTGTTTCAATATTCCTAGGTTTCGTTAGGATATACTTTATATGCATGTGTTTCTTAACTTCTCTGTTTGATGCTGAGTAAATAGTATCAGGGGAATATTTTCCAGGTAAGGCTGACATCCTTGGTCCTTATTTCTTGAAATAATTCTCCATTTGTTTATTTTGATCAACTATGAAAACTATTCCAAGAATTATTGACACTTGCAACCTCCTTTTAAAAAAAAAACATATATTTTATATATTCTACTACTTAGTCTCTTCCTGAATCATAACGAAAAAATTCTTCAAAAAAGCAAAATCATTCAACTCACTCATTTGTTCTTCAGTTGTATCAGTTCCACTGCTCACATCTTTATTGATTTCTTTTGTCAACCACTGTGGATTTATTCTGGGCTATACTTTGTGAGTCCTTGCTCCTGGCTTTACTTCCGAAATTTTAATCTCCTTGAAGATAATTAATTTGTTTCTATAAAAATTTATTTTGTCTGGTTCATTAATTGCTAAGAATACCCGCCATCTGAATTTTCTGTTTTATGAGTCACAACATTTAGTGATAGGTACTTGGGTTAAGATTCTCCAGCCTTAACTTATGTCCCTTCTCATGGCTTTCAGGTGGGGTGGGAACATGGCTCAGGGAAGGAGGGCTCTAACATTGCTCTCTACATCTTACTGTGTCTTATTAGTTTTCAAGAACTTATAGCCTCAGCTGTAATTATTTAGTATTTTGTGTATAGAAAAAGGGATCCGGGGGATAAAATTGTTGTAAGAGATGACTAGCCCTCCTTCCTTAAACATTAAATGTTTTCATTACACAGAAGCCTTCATATTTCCCCCCTCCAGGCTCAAGTTTGTGTCAAGATGATTGCTGTTTTTCTGTCTTCAGTGACCACATTCAAGCACAGGGCCAATCAAGCAAAGTAAAAGATCTAGGGCACGTTAATAAACTTTCTTCCACCTTATCTTTGGGTAGATGTTCAAGTCTTCTTCCATTTGAACCTTGATTTTCTTTCTTCTGTGATCAGGATTTCTTATAGAAATCGACATAGACCACAAGAACAACGGTATTTGTGATCACATATATTACAGAGTGTTAAGATTTTTTAAAATTATTATTATTATACAATCAAGTTGTTTCTTGTCTTTAGTTTGAAATTGGCCATGACTGTGTAAAGGCTTACATGTAATCATTGGCATGTATTTAGCGTTTGCAGGGAGGGGTTCTCTTCATCAATGCAATCTGCCAGATTATCAAAAACTTCTTTCACTGTTTCAAGTAAGGTTTTGGGTATTCCTGTTAGATTATGAGTACAGGAAATTAACTAATGGATTGTAATTACATGTATTACTCCCTACTTCTGTTCACGTTAGCAGAAATTTTAAATTGTTAAAACAATTTAACAAGAACACACTGTTGAACAACATGAAATAAGACCCAAAAAACCAACGGAGAAAATCAATGAAACAAAAAGCTAAGACTTTGAAAAGGTCAAGAAAGTTGATAAACCTCTAGCAAAACTAAAAAAGAGAGAAGTCACAACTTACTAACATGAAGAATGAAATAGGTGATACCATTCCCGACTCTACAGACCCTTCAATGATAAAAGACTATTACACACAACTCTGCAAACAAAACTTGATAACTTATATGAAATAGACCAATTTCTTGAAGAGTAAAACCATGGACTAAATACAACTTAGTAATAAGAATTAAAAAAAAAAAACAACCCTGAATATCCTTATAACTATCTAGGACATTAAACATATATATTATAAACTCCTAAAAAATGATATCTCCAGGCACAGTTTTCCCTGGTTATTTTGGACAAACATTTAAAGAAAACACTAATTTACACAATTTCTTACATAAAATAGAAGAGGAGGAAAACTTTCCAACTCATTTTATGAAGCCAACCTTACCCTGAATAAAAACCTGAGAACCTGTATAAAAAGCAAAAACAAATACAAAAACAAAAGAAACAACAAAAAAAAAAGCTACAATAACTATAGGCCAATATCCCTTATGAATATAAATGCAAATATTTCCTTTTACCAAATATTAGGAATTCAACAATATGTAAAATAAATTATACACCATGACCAAGTGGACTTCATTAGAGAAGTATAATTCAATATTTAGAAATCAATCAATATCATCTATTTTATTATCTGATAAAATAAGACATGATTAGATACATAGGTTTATAAATTATATATATATATATGATTATATATATTATTATATATACATAAATGCTGGAGACTCAGGAAACAGCTACAGTTCAAGTTCAAAGGTAGTCAGCCGGAAGAACCATGAGGCCATCTGTTTACTGTACATTTACCTTTTATCTTCAACTGATTGGAAAAGGCTCATCCACATTATAGAGTGCAATCTGTTTTGCTCAAAGTCCACTAATTTAAATGTAAATCTTATCCAAAAACACCCTCATGGAAATATCCAGAGGCACCTGGGTGGCTCGGTCGGTTAAATGTCTGCCTTCAACTCAGATCATGATCTCAGAGTTCATGGGTTTGAGCCCCTGTGTCAAGCTCTCTGTTGTCTGAGCAGAACCCACCTCAGCTCCTCTGCTCCCCTCTCTTTCTGCTCCTCCTCTGCACCACCCCCTCTCAAAAATAAATAAACCTTAAAAATAATGCCTGGGCATTACTAGCATTTGACCACTTATCTAGGCATTGTGATATGCCAGCCAAGTTCACACATAAAATTAACCATCACAGAACTATTTATATCCATTGTGACAATGACAAAATTATAGTTTTGATATTAAACTATAATTATGTAAGATGTCATCACTGGGAAAAACTGAACGTAAGGTAGACCTCCTTACTATTTTTGCAACTTCTGATTTTATAATTATTTCAAAATAAATATTTAAAAATACTTTAGATATTTAATAAAAACATAAAGTCCAATTTTGCAGTGAACCTAAAATCACTTTAAAAAAAAAAGTCTATTTTGGGGTGCCTGGGTGGCTCAGTTAAGTGTCCAACTTTGGCTCAGGTCATGATCTCACGGTTTGTGAGTTCGAGCCCCACATCGGACTCTGTGCTGACAGCTCAGAGCCTGGAGCCTATTTGGGATTCTGTGTCTCCCTCTCTCTCTCTTTTCCCCTCCCTGCCTCACACAGTCTGTCTCTCAGAAGCAAATAAACATAAAAAATAAAATAAAAATAAAGTCTATTTAAGAGAGAAAAAGTGAATTGGAAATTCCCATTCCTACTACACAATATTTCAGTTGGTTAATTTCCTATTGAGGAAACATGGAGGTTTCTCTGCCTGCAGAGTTATGTTCCTTTTTCTCACACCACTCTTACTCATTGGATTTCCGTCCAAAAATTTAAATGTCATTTCCTAAGGATATAATTCTTTGGCACTCATATTTGTTCAATTTTCCTGACAAATCATTTGCATTGCATTATGCAATTTCCCTTTGTGACATTGATCATAGTGGTAATTAATTCACAAAAGCTGATTTTCACGATATCTGGCTAAAATGGCATGAGCTGTATTCATTTTCTTAGGCATCGATGAGTGCTTGTCGATATGACAACTAGCACTTAGTAGGTATGTGTTAAATGTTTGCTAAATAAGTTATTTACCCTGAGTTTCATGACACAGAATTAAATGTAGAAATACTTCGAGAACTTAATAAGGAAACTCCAAGACACTCGTATAATGATTGATAACTACAAAAATGGAGCACCCTCTTTTCCGATAAAGGTCACATAGCAAAACAAGAAAGAGACAGAAGGTTTCGAGTATTGCTATAACGCGATGCTTCCATGTAGTTGGATATGGCTTATTGTTAGAACATGGCAGGGGCAGAACAATAATTTAGGACATTGTCTTTTGTCTTAACATACAGATGAGAACACAGGAATCCTAAGGCAAGCTGACCTTGTAGACCTTTTAAGTTCCTAAGGAAGTGCCTGTTACATATTTACTGTCCTATTCACAGAAACCCACACAGTACTTGCCCAGAGGTGGTATCAATAAATATGTGTTGAATGAATAAAGGAGACTATATTTATAGACAGCACCAGAGATCTGAGACTTGAACCAGGATTCTGGCTGTGAAACTATATTGTAAGAGAGGGCAGTGTGGGCAGAATATTAAGTAGCTCTTACTAGAGAACACTGTGTTCTCACTAAGCCCAAAGTACCAGGGCACATTCTTACTAGAGCACACGACTGCTTCCGTGTGCCTACATTCAGGGAACATTTGCGCTAAACCAGTCTGACAAATAAGTCAGCTTCCTTACTAACTTGAAGACCCATTATCAGCTGTACATTGGCGTCCGAGAAAGGCAAGCATCCTTGAACTTTGAAGTGCCATTAGGCTAGCATTCAACATGTAATAAACAAGCCACCCCTTTCCAAAAATTTCACTGTGATTTGCTTTGCTAGTGAGCTTTAGGAGTGATATTCAAAGTGTTAGCAACAACTTCACACTGCCCAGGGCTTTGTCTCACTCTCTGACAAAAGGTCCTTGCTTTATTTTTTTCTTTCATTCCTTCCCCAAATGAGCAAGCCCCCTTTGAAATAAATAGGTGATGCAACACTGTAGTTTTGAAATTAGACTCTCTTTTCTTTTATAAGGAAATAAGACTGTAGTTCCGTTGAACAAACCTTTATTTATATTATTTGATATTTTTCTATTTGCCACTCTCCTAGGAGGAAGAAAGAAATAGGAAAAAAAATTCTACTAATTAAAGTTTTTAGGAATTATAGACCTCAGGATTAAAAACTTTCTCAAAGACAAAAATCTGAAACATCAAGAAAATAACACCAGAATTTAAGAAAAGAGGTCATAAATATATATTGCAGTTATAATTAAAAATAAAAGTGAAAATAATGGACTTCATATCCATGAATTTGAAAATTTAGACCGCAGGAGCAATTTTCCGGAAAGATAACTTAACCAGAAGCACTTAGTACTGAAGATGTAAAACTTGAAGGGCTGTAAGATCATTACACAAACATAATTATAATTAGTAATCAAACATTCATTCTTCTAACAAATCAGGTCCAAATGTTTTTGTAGAATATCATAGTTAAAATACAAGATATTTTTGTCATATATAAACTTTTATTTTATCTTATTTTATTTTATTACCAATTTTGGTGTTTATTTTTGGAAGAGAGAGAGAGAGAGAGAGAACACAAGCTAGGGAGGAGCAGAGAGATAGGGAGACACAGAATCTGAAGCAAGCTCCAGGCTCTGAGCTGTCAGCACAGAGCCCAACGCGGGGCTCGAACTCACAGACCGCGAGTTCATGACCTGAGCCAAAGTCAGATTCAACTGACTGAGCCACCCAAGTGCCCCTATTTTTTATAAACTTTTTTAAAGATTGAAAACAAAGGAGGTTGATTTCCTCTTATTTTATGAGACGGGAATAATTGTGAACCAAGCTAAGAAAAGAGGCACAGAAAAGCAAAATCCCATCTCACTTTTAAAGAAAAAGGTAAAATGCATAAAGCATATATTAGCAGATGAAATTTAGCAACATGTAAATGTTAAATCATTATGAAATCAATTTAATTCCAAAAATCTTAAGAATATATTTTATTAAAATATCTCTTAATACAATTTGCCATATTAACTTTCAAAAGAAAAAATATGATTATTATCTTTTGATAGAAAAACAATGAAAATAATTAATTCACCAAAAGATATTTAAGGAAGAGCTACTATATGCCAGGTATTCTGAGGTTCAAGAGATATAAAGTGAAAATGATATCTAAGTTTTTTTGTTGTGTGGGACTGTAATGGAGTATAGAACTTAATGAGATTTAACAGCCAGTTATGAAAAAAAAATAGTAAATAAGGAATAGAATGGAAAGCCCTTAACCCCCAAAAAGTAAGATTAAAGACATATAACAGCTATAATTTTAATTTTGAAATATTGGGTACATTTTCTTTAAATGAGGAATCTGGTCAGAATGGTAAATAGCATCCTTCCTATTCCACATTTCTTTAGAGATCCTATCAAATTTTGTGAGAATAAAAAATAAGGCATTAAAAGAAGCAAAAATATAATATTTCATGCATTAGGCTTAGTCAATAAGATAATTCACTAAGAGTTTTAAATATAAGTACAACATAGTAAAAAAATATATTTCAATCCACCAGCAACAAAACTTAGGAAATAAAATTTTCAATAAGATATCATTTCCAATAGATACATACAAAAATTGTAAGTCACTTAGACAAAATAAAACAGCATTCTCAAAGTGGAGTAAAGACCTAAATATGAAACCTGAAAAAATTCTAGAAGAAAACATAGGAGGTAATTTCTTTGACATCAGCTGTTGAAACATTTTTCTAGATAGGTCTCCTCAGGTAAGGGGTACAAAAGCAAAATTTATTAAGACTACATCAAAATTTTAAAAATTGTACAGAGAAGAAAACATCAACAAATGGCAAAGCAACCTACTGAGTGGGAGAAGATATTTGCAAATGATCCAATAAGAGGTTAGTATCCAAAATATATAAAGCACTTATGGAACTCAATGCCAAAAAGAAACCAAATAATCCAGTTAAAATGAGCAGAGATCCTGAATAGACATTTTTCTTCCAAAGAAGAGATACAGATGGCAAACAGATGCATGAAAAGATGCTCAACATCGCTCAACATCAGGGAACTACAAATCAAAACCACAATGAGATATCACTTTACACCTGTCATGATGGCTAAAGTCAGAAACACAAGAAATAACGAGTGTTGGTGAGGGTGTAGAGAAAAAGGAATTCTCTTGCACTCTTGGTGGTAATGCAAAATGGTCCAGCTACTATGGAAAACAGCGTAGAGGTTCCTCAAAACACTAAAAATAAAATTACCATCTAATCCAGTATAATCCAATATTGGGTATTTACCCAAAGAAAAAAGAAACTCTAATTGGAAAAGATATATGCACCCCTATGTTTATCATAGCATTCTTACGATAGCCAAGATGTGGAAACAATCCATGTGTGTACTTTTAGATGAAGGGATAAATAAGATATCATATATATGATATATGATATATGATATATGATATATATATATGTATATATATATGTATATATATATATATAGGTGAAGGAGATCAAGAGTACACTTAATCCTGATGAGGACTGAATAATATATAGAATTGTTGAGTCATTATATTGCACACATGAAACTAATATAACACTATATGCTAATTATACTACAATAAAAAATAACATGCTTTGTTCACAATGAGAAAAAAAAAGAAATCAATAAAAAATCAATAGGAAATGCTTTTTCATATTGAAATAAAAATAAACTCCCATGATATTAAAAACTCTTAAGTCAAAGGGTAAATATAAAGGGACTTGAGAATTACCTGAATATAAGGTTTATAAAAATAGGGTATGAAAGAATTTGTGGCATATAGTTAAAACAGCTGTCGGTAAAAAAATTATAGTATTGAATACTTGTATAAATACAAATGAGACAAAAATTAATGAACTATCCAACTTAGAAAGCTAAGAAAAGAATGACAAAGTAAATGAAAAGAAGGCTGATAGCTCCATAAAGATAAAAGCAGAAATAAATGAGTTAGAAAACTGGCACACACTAGAACTCATAAATAAATGCCAAATTTAGGTTTTTTTTTTGCAAACTCTATCATGATCCCAAAGGACAAATTTACACCTAGATCAGATAGATCATTTTCTCAAAAAACTTGACAAAACCCAATTCAATATACGGAGAATATAAGCAGGTTAATTACCCTGAAAGAAGTGCGGAAAATAGTTAAAGAGCCCTCTACCAAAAAGCATAACTCCCAGTTGACTTCATCTAGGAATTTTACCAAGTTTTTGAAGAGTCCGGTAATCTTAACACTACATAAAGTGTTCCACAGCATTGAAAAGAAGGACAGCCTCTAATTTTGCTTTATAACATGAATTTATCTTACATATTTACCTTAAAGATTGTATGAATTTGATATAGCATATGTACATTTTATTTGTAAATATCAATGCAAAATTCCCTGATATAACACCAGCAAATAAAATCTAATAGCACCTTAAAAATAATACAAGATAAACAACCGTGGTTAATTTCAGTAATGCAAGTGTTATTCGGTGTTAGAAAGGCCATAAATACAGTCATAAATAAGACCATATAAATATTAAAAGAAAAAATATGTGAGTATGTTCATAGATGCAGAGAAGGAATTTGCCAAATATCAGCACACATAACTATAAAAATACACTTAATAAAATAAAACTTAATTGACACCTCATTAACATGATAAAGTATATATCTTAATCAATAAGCAAGCACTCTACTTAAAAGCTAAACACTAGAGGTTTTCCAACTGTAGTCAAGAAAAGACAAAGGTGCCTTCTTGGCTGTCTCATGGTGCTAAGGAGAAACAAACAAAAAAATCAAAGTATAAGATCCAAGGCTTTGGGACACCTGGGTGGCTCAGTCGGTTGAGCCTCCAACTTCGGCTCGGGTCATTATCTCGCAGTCCAGGGGTTCGAGCCTGCCTCAGATTCTGTGTCTCCTTCTCTCTCTGCTCCTCCCCTGCTCATTCTCTGTTTCTGTCTCTCAAAAATAAATAAACATTAAAAAAATTAAAAAAAAAGATCCAAGGCTTTGAGTAAGGAACCCCGAAGAGCTATACTTTAAGACTCTCTATGCACCAGAGACTCTATGCACCAGAAGTAAAGGAGGTTTTGCAAAAACCACAAACTGCCTTACAGTCAATTCAGGCCCTGAGTGGATTAAGGTCATCTGCTATCACTTTATGTGCCTGGTAGCTGGTATGCTGAAACCTCTAGGGAAAATAATAGCACCTGAAGTCTGCATAATGTTCTTGCCCAATATCTCATGTCCTGCTTTCAATTATACGTATATAATATATTTCAAGTATATATATATATATATATACATACATATATATATACACACACATACATATATATGTATACATATATATGTGTATACATATATACATACATATATATACATATATAATTATATGTATATATATACATATATACATATATACATATATATGTATATACATATATATATAATTATATGTATATATTTCAAGTATATATATATACATACATATATATACACACACACACATATATATGTATATACATATATATAATTATATGTATATAATATATTTCAAGTATATACATATACATACATATATATACACACACATACATATATATGTATACATATATATGTGTATACATATATACATACATACATATATATGTATACATATATACACACACACATACATATATATGTACACACACATATATGTATACATATATATGTATATATACATATATATGTGTTTGTGTATGTATATATGTATATATGTACTCATATTCTCACATACACAAAGGGTCAAGTGAAAATGGAAGTAGAAGCAAATCTACAGGTATCTGAGTAGTTCTAGATATCAAATATAGATATTGAAAGAACTGTGGTTAAAACATTTGAGAAAATAAATAAAAAGAGAATTCACCAGTCAGAAATCTTTTTAAAAAAATAAATGAAATAGAATATCTAGAATTAAAGTACAATCTAATAGTAGGGGTTAACAGCATACAGAACAAAAATAGAAAAGATAATTAGTTAAAGAGATGATAGTTGAGTAGAAAACATGGAAGCAGATTCATAGACATTGTAAGATCAAAGAACACAGATGAGAGCGTGAGAAACACATGCAAACAAACATGGTGAAAGGTCTAGGGTCCTTGGTGCCCTGGAATTAAGAGCAAAGTGAATCAGGGAGAAGCAATATGGTAGAAGAGGCAATGTTTAAGATTTTTCCGAAACTGATGTGTGATATTAACACAGTAAGAAGATGTGGGATGAATAAAAAGAAAATCTGTGGATATGCATATAGGAACATCATAGCAACATTTCTGGAAACCGGAAAACCCCAAAAGCAGCCAGACAGAAAAAGGCATGTGCGTACTGAAAGCCATATTGAAGTAAGTTCTTCAGGTGGAAGGAAAATAATAGAGAAACATGGAAAATGAGGAAGAAATAGAAAATGTAATGATTATGGGGCTATAAAAATATTAAAATGCATCACAACAATATCACAGAAAATGGGATCACGGGACGATAAGGAAATTCTCTTAGGTCCTAGCATCATCTGGCAAGTGGAAGGCATAATGAAGAAAATGTGTGAAATCAAGGATGCAGATTGTGTTAAGATAAACAAAGACCAGTAAAAGACTGTATAAATTAGGTCCAAAATATGTGGGTCTTGAGAAACTTAACAGAAGACCATGGGGGAGGGGAAGGGGAAAAAAATAGTTACAAACAGAGAGGGAGGGAAGCAAACCATAAGAGACTCTTAAATACAGAGAACAAACTGAGGGTAGGTGGGGGTGGTGGAGAAGGGAAAGTGGGTGATGGGCATTGAGGAGGGCACTTGGGATGAGCACTGGGTGTTGTATGGAAGCCAATTTGATGATAAATTATATTAAAAAAAGAAAGTTGTGAGGAAAATGAAATAGGTAGAAAAAAATTAAAAGTAAATAGTAAAAACATAGCTTTTTAAACACACTACATGTAGGCTAAATAATCCAATTAAAATAGAGATTGTCAGAGTGAAATAAAAAATCATCATATATGTGTGTATTTATACTTCCTATAAGAAACACCTCTTTCAGTGTTTCTTATAAGGTAAATAATAGGTAAATATAAGGTAAATAATATAGGTAAATAGGTAAATATAAGGTAAATAATAGTTAAAGACAAAAAGATGGTAACAAACATCAAATAAATACTGATCTAGCATATTATACACATATAACATACCCATATATATGTAATTACACAAATATATCAACATAGGCTCCTATGTATATGAATATATGTACCCATGTGAAAATGTATATAAATGAATATAAAAAATAGACTTAAAAATAAGAATCATTACTAAAAAATAAGGAGCTTATTTCATGATGTAAAGGTCATTTATCCAGGAAGACTTAACTGTTCTCAATTTATGCACTTCTAATTACATAGCATAACCTGTGTCAAGGAATAACTGACAGAATTAAAAGCAAAAAAAAATGACAAATTACACTCATAGAGGAAGAACAGCAATCCCTCTCAATAGTTGATAGACCAAGAAGACAAATTAATCTGTATGAATATCAATAAGTTGCATAACCCACATATTTTCTTAACTGATAAAATTAATACAATACACCAAACAATGACAGAATATACATTCTTTACAAGTTCACACAGACTGTGTGTCAAAATTGACCATGTTCTGGGACAAAAATATGCCTCTGTGCACTTTAAAAAAATAAAATAATTTAGAACATGTTCTATTGTCAGAACAAAGCTAAACCAAAAATAAGATCAAATAAGGATAACTAGAAAATAACACAATGTTTGGAAGCTAAGGTGTGTACATTTTTTTAAGTTTATTTATTTATTTTGAGAGAGAGAGAGAGTGTGTATGTGTGTGTGTGTGTGTGTGTGTGTGTGTGTGTGTGTGATCAGAAGGGCAGCAAGAGAGGGAGAGAGAATTGCAAGCAGTTTCCACACCGTCAGCACAGAGCCTAACATGGGAATCGAACTCAAGAATTGCGAACTTCTAGATCATGACCTGAGCCGAAATCAAGAGTCAGAGACTCAACTGACTTAACCACCCAGGTGCCCCAGGGTATGTACCTTTTAAATAGTCATCGGTAGAAAAGGAAATTGCAGTGGAAATTAGAAAATTTAAAATGATATATCCAATTTGTGAGATGAAACAAACATGATGCTTACAGGTAAATAACCAGTCATAAATGAATATATTAGAAAACACGAAAGCTGAAAAATCATTGAATTGAGCTTTAACTCAAGAAGCTGGAATAAAACTAAAATTTTTAAAATCTTAAAAACATTACAAAGAAGACAATTTATTTTCTTATATATTACTTTGTATTTGTTATGATAGATTCAGTAAAACAAACAAGAAAGCAAAAAATCTTTGAAAAGACTAATAAACATGAGAGACCTCTAACAAGAATAATTAAGAACCAAAGAGAGAAGATACAAATTAAATATTTCAGAAGGTATGTATATAAATTAAAAAAAAAATGGGGCACCTGGGTGGCTCAGTCGGTTAAGCGTCTGACTTCAGCTCTGTGAGTTCAAGCCCTGCGTCTGGCTCTGTGCTGAGAGTTCAGAGCTTGGAGCCTGCTTGGGATTCTGTGTCTCCCTCTCTCTGCCCCTCCCCCACTCACACTCTGTCTCTCTCTCTCTGAAAAATAAATAAAAAATTTTTTTAAAAGTTTTTAAAGAAAAAAACAGGAAACTTCACTATGGACTTTAAAGGTATTAATGATAGGAACATATTATGAAAACAATACACATTGTTTCAATTGTGTATTCATCTAAAATTGGGAAGAAGAAAAAAATCTTACAGCAAAAATTCCAGAGATTTAAAAAGGATGGAATACATTGCAACTCATTTTTTTGAGGCCAACCTAAACTTGGTACCAATATATGACAGAGACAAGAAAATTACTGAATAAGCTTTCTCAAGAAAGTAGAAATAGTTTTTACAGCAAATCAAATCTAGTAGTACATAAAATAAGTTATATGCCATAATTGAATTCAACTTATTTCTGTAATTAATGACTGGTATAACATTAAAAAATATGTTAAAGTTATCAGAATAACAGAAAAAAGTAGAAAAAACAGATAATCTAAAAAAAGATGTTGAAAATAGCATTTGACAAAATTAAACACATTCTGATACAAATATTTGCAGCAGACTAGAAATAGAAGGCTCTTACCTATTTAATAGAAAACACAGACATTAATATTGAAATATTAAATCATTCCCTATGATTTCTGAATAAATTGAGTGACCTTTAAAACTATTCTAGGGGCACCAGGGTGGCTCAGTCGGTTAAGCCTCTGACTTTGGCTCAGGTCATGACCTTGCAGTTTGTGAGTTTGAGCCCCACGTCAGGCTCTGTGCTGACAGCTCAGAGCCTGGAGCCTGCTTCCAATTCTATGTCTCCCCCACTCTCTGCCACTCCCTCCCCTGCTCACACTCTGTGTCTCTCTGTCTCTCAAGAATAAATAAACGTTAAAAAAATTAAAAAAAAAAATAAAACTATTCAATGTAACAGACAAGAATAAAAGTAAAAATGGTATAAATGCAAAGAATGAACTCAATAGTCATTTTTTGCCTATAATACATTTGTATATGCAGAAAATACCAAAGAAAATACCCCAAATACTAAAATTAATATGTAACACTCCCCAGATTTAGGACCGTATAAATAAACATAAGACCTCTCAGCTGAAAACTACAAACATTGAAGAAACTGAAGGAAAACTTGAAGAAACAAAGACATACATCACAATCTAAAATTGAAGAAGTCAATATTCTAAACATGTCAATTTTCCCAAAGTTGAGCTCATATGAAATTTCATTCAAATTGAAACTGTGTGCAAATACGTGTGTGTGTTTGTGTGTGTGTGTGTGCTTGTGTGTGTGTACATATATAAATGTTAGCAGTGATTCACAATTTAAGTGGAGTTTTAAAGGACCAAGCTAAGAAAATGTCAACAAATAAAAATAAACACAAGACTTACACTATCAGTTATTAAGAGAGGAAAATTGTGTGCATACAGATCACACTTATAGGCACTTGATTTATAACAATGGTGAAACCAAGATAAAATTTCCTATCAGTAAGATAAAAAAATCAAAATTTGGTGACATATTTGTCAGTGAGGCTATGGGAAATTGACACTCTTTTATATTGGTGATATGAATGGAAAATAACAAAACTTACATGAGGGGAAATTTGGCTATATCTCCCCCACACAGAAGTGCATTTAACTTAAGATCAAGAAATATCAGCCCTAGAAATCTTTTCCAGGGATAAATTGGTAAAAAAAATATAGAAAGCTACAATAATGGCTAGTATTTATTGAAGTGATAGCAAACAGAGTGAGACACAAAACCTGTATACCTGTCAATAAAGGAATTTTAAATTAAACCACAGTGTACTAGTAAGTTGATTACAATGCAAACTGCTAAAAACAAAGAGCAATGAAAAAATATTTCAAAAAGCCAGAGAAAAGGGGAACATTACTTTTAGAGGAGTTATGATAAGAAGCATGGCTCACGCCACACAGATAACAAATATCAGAAGAGGATACGTAAGTAAACCAATAACGGAAATTTGGAAGGTTGGAGTCCGACATATCAATATTTGAAAATTGGGCAAGACACATTTGAAAACTCATGAATGAAAAAGAAAATATTGTGCTACCTGGGTGGCTCCGTCAGTTAAGCGTCCAACTCCTGATTTCAGCTCACGTCATGATATCATGGTTTTTGAGCTTGAGCCCCATGTCAGGCTCTGCACTGATGGCACTGAGCCTGCTTGGGATTCTTTCTTTTCACCCCTCCCCAACTTGTATGTGCATGCTCTCTCTTTCTCTCTCTCTCAAAATAAATAAATAAACATTTAAAAATAAATAAGTACGCTAAATCTCAATGATCAGGGAACTCCATTTTAAAACCTTTATGATATTACAGATAAGCAAAAATGCAAAAGTCTGATAGTACTAAGTGTTGGTAAAACACTGAAATGAACTATCAGTGTTTAAAAAAGGAATATTTTGTGCTATCTCCAACTCAGCAAAGTCCCTAGTCTTTGATGGGGAGAAGGTGTCGTGTCTAGATAAGGATGAAAAGGAAAGTCAACATTTATATACCTCCCCATCCGTCTCTTATCAAAAGAATAAGGATGTCCCATCTGGAACAAAAGCTTCCAATCGCTATATTTTTAATAATTGTTTTTCACATACGGGTGACCACGACAAAGGGAGAAGCAAAACTGGGCTCAAGGTACTTTATGCATATGAATAATGTCTCTAATTCAAAGAAACCTTTACTGAACACCCCTTAGATGAAATGCCAGAGATAACAGAATGCATGCTGTGACCTCTATCTCGAGGAGTTCACAGGCTGATCAAGGAGAAAATTTCTAAACGCATAATTGCAACATCCATAGATAGAGTCAATGAAGTGTGTGCTCCATGCAGGGACACCAGTGGTAAGAAGTAACAGACTTTATTCAGAAAGGGGATTATGAGCCAGTCTGAAACAGGATCCACTAAAAATTTTCCAGGTGGGAGAATGTGGCATTGCTTGATAATATTACAAAGATCATAATATAACTCTTAGTAAAGATGCCCATGGCACTACCACTCATATAAACATCATAATATCAACAATTGCAGAAATATGTTATCATTTTCACATTCTTTTTCAGTCATCAGTTGTCAAACATGGACATTGCATCCTGAAAAATGCCAGCTTCTTCCATTCGCTCCACAAACATGGAGGGCCATCTGGGTACTTCAGCTGAAGCCTTGGCAAAATCATGGCTCCTGGCCAGCCTCATGGTGCTCACAGACCAGTAGGAATGACTCCATAGATTTTATTGTCAGTTTCCTCATACTTTTTTTTTCTAACTATTCACCCTCTCGCTCCATTTACATCTTCTCATTTGTACAAAAGACTCCATATAAGTAGCGAGTAGAAATTCCTTTGCTCCTGGGTAGGTTCACAGAGGCTACAAATTAGCCTTTCTTTATAGAAAATTTGGCCTGATAATAATAACTCCCTTTATAGAGGCCTTGCAAAGACTTTTTTTCCTTTCCATGTGGTGTTCAGAGATTAATGGGAATGGTGTCCACATATTTGTGTTCCTGCCAGACTACCCCACTTATCTGAAGCCAGTGTCAGGGCCCTATGACTATTAATCACCTTGCAGTCCCTGAAATAAAATCTGCATTGTACACTTCTTGGACTGAGGAGGGGGAAAGGGAATGGTGTGGTTTGGGGCTGCTTCTCATCATTAATTTTCAATTATGACTGCAAGAACCATCCCAGCTAAGTCTCAAGTAGGAGGGCAGGGGGTAAAAAAGCCCCCAGGGAAGACTAATAAGGGCCACATGGAAGGGGAGAAAATCTGGGATGTATAAACTCTTTTTTTTGGAAAAGAGAAATAATAAACAATTTATAAAATTCCTCACAGGGCAGTATAAAATATATCCAAACTAATTGGGAAAAGTCACATAAAGGACAAAACAAGAAGGCCTTTTATAGGCATAAATAAAAATGAGCAAGCCACACCTTTCCTTACAGCGAAACTTGTGAGTCCAACTTTCTTCACCAGTTACAATCATTGTTTCCACTAAAAAGAGAGAGAGAGAGAGAGAGAGACAGAGAGAGAGATTTTGTGACTGCTTCTTCAGTTTGACTGACACTTCTCTCTCAGCCAAAGGAAAACATTTCATAGTCTTTAGAGGCCTGTTGAGGAATCCTTCTGGTGTGAAATAAGCAAGCACAGAAAATCTGTTCTTAAAAGGAAGGGGGGAAAAGGATTCAGCCTCCCTAGTTGGACCCAAGGAATGTGAATAATGAGGAATTAACTTTATGTGTGGTGTTCCGTATTTTAGAAATGGCTTTTACACAGAATATTCTCATCTCACCACATTCTACATTTTCAGTTTTACATAAATTCCATTTTTTCACTAAAGTAACTAGTGATCAAGAAGCAAAATCACATGCTTTGTATCATAGGCTAAAAATGCCATGTTCAGGACTCCAATCTCAGTCTCTCGGCTCTACACACACACTTTACCTGGCATCTGGATGCCTTCAAATCTTTAGGGATTGGGTATTGAAGTTCAGCATTTATATGGAGTTGTTATTTTATATAGGCATTCATATATTATTCTTGTCAATAGAGAAAGCCATCACACATGTGCACACACACACGCACACACACACACACATGTCCCACATCATATTGGATGTTAGTCACTTTTGGATGGTCATTCTTCTCATTCAATCTCCATCCCAACTTTCTTATTTCACTTTGTTCTCCCTGGAGGCATAATTCCTTATTATGAATGTTGTAGATGTGGTAGGTCCTACATCCCACTCCCAAAGTTCTATAGGTCAACTCATTCCATTCCTACTTGGACTTAGCCAATCACACATCCTCGCCTACAATGAATCCTGAATGAGCAGAAGAAAACCCAGTCTTTTTAAAAGAGGAGACCTTGGCTATTATTCTCACTCCTTTACTTCTAGTGCAAAATCTTGGTTCTTTCACTTTCACCAAGTTTACCTTTCTAGCATCTTATCAAACCAGTGTATCTGAAATTCCCAATACAGTCCTCGATTGTCTGAAAAATCAAGACTCAGTTTCTGTGACTTACAACAACAACAAAAAAATGTGACCGATCCATGGTCTTCTGTAGTCTCGAATATCCATGGCTTATGAAGACATAAGCTTGACTGTAGCGCCTGTGATTTCAGAATCTCATATAAAAATTAATTTCTTTCACATATGAAGTTAAGTCTTGACTCAAGCCGTGAGAGGTAGACTAGATAAACTTCTAAAACATCTCTTGGAACTAAAATGTAAGGCTCAGAGTGTGGATGGCATTAGAAGACTTTCACGTGGTGTTTCCTTTGTCTCTGACTCATGGCATACACAGTCTATGTATGTATAGAGTAATTGAATCTGCAGTTAAAATTGGGTGAGTGAGGTAAAAATTCAAGAATGATCATATGTCAAAAGTTTTTAATGCTCTTTTACACTATTATACGGTTCATCTTACACAAATCTATTTCTCAGATTTTTTTAAACATATCAGACACGAGAAGTCTTCCATTACTGAATTGTAATTACATGTCTTTTTTAGCTGCACACTGGTTGGAAAAACTTATCATAAAAGCTATTATACTTTATTATTTTTATTTATTATTTTATAAATTATGTCTTCAGAAAAGTTCCCCTGATTAACCAAGAACTTGAAATAAATTTTAGGAGTGAAACTGTCAACTTTATATGATTTTCCCATTCCAGATTTCAACTTGATCTAGGTGTCTGATTTCTGAGTCATAATTTTGGCTTGGGAGAGGAAAGTGGCAAATTTTATGAAAAACAATCCTGTGTTTGGAAATTTCAGACTTATTTTCAAGGTTCATTATTACTCTTTTATATTGTTAAGTCTTTGTCACCAAATAGGCTTTTATAGCAGTATAATACCAAAGTGAAACCACTGGAGAACAGGAGATTTACGTGGTAAGTGTGTTAGAGGAAATCCCTCATTGAGTGGCAAAACGAGTGTTAAATTTCAGGTTTGATGAAAGTGACACTAGCCTTTATTTATAACGACAGCTGCTTGTAAGCCATGGAGACAAACTAGATTAAGAATTTCCTGATATTTTTTGCTCTGAAGATCATGTGACAGAAAGGACTCTGCCTTCAGATATTGAAATAGAAAATATAAATTTACTTTCCCACTTCCCCATAGGGGTTAAGAGTACAGGTTGACTGGTCAAGGCATTTGATCCAGTAAAAATGGGTCTGGATAGGAAATCAAGGCAACTCACTAACATGGAGTATGCCCTACCTCCATCTCTGGAGAATATGTCAGCAAGAAATGACTTTATTTACCTTGAATATTTCATGTGGATTTGCATCAGCATGGATTAAGTTGTTCAGTTGAAAAAGTGCATAAAAAATGGAAGTTTTTTTTTTAAATTTTTTGGTTTTACTTCTTGATTATAGAAAGGGAAAAAAGAAAAGAAGAAGGAAAGGAATGAAAAATAAGTGAAGAGAAAAGGAAGGAATTGAAAAAAAAGGAAAGGATGGGAAGGGAAGGGAAGAAAAGGAGAAGAAAGGAAGTAGATGATTAAATGAGAAGTGTCAGGTGATAGGGAGAAAAGACTGGATCCTTGCTGCCGAGATTCAAATCGTGATCTGAGATCACAAACTGTGTGATCCAAAGCAAACTACCTAACTTCTTGGTGATTCAGTTTAATCATGTGTAATATGGATCTAACGTGGCACCGACCTCCTAAGTTTGTACTAAAGGTCATAAACATTGAAATGAATAGAATGTTTGGAACAGTACTTGGAACATCATAAGTATTTTAAGTGTCTGTTATTATGAATGTAGATTCCACAACTTTGTGCATGTTCTTCAGTTTGTGGAACAGATTCATACTGAGTGCCCTGACTCTTCTATCCAGACAAGATCCGTATGAATCTACTTTATACGGAATAAATAGGGGAAGGTAATGGGACCTGTAGTCTGGGTTTGTCAGTTCTACTACTCGTAGAAGTGTAAACTTGAACAAATTATTTAATGTCTTCCTTCCCTCACTGACAAATGAAAATGCAAATAAGTAGCTAATTTTTCCCCAGAAATGAAAAGATAAATTTATTACTCATGCAAGTAGCAGATATCTATTGAGCATCTTCCAAGAGACACTAAGCCAGGCATTGAAATTACATTATGGGGCCCCTGAGTGGCTCATTCAGTTAAGCGTCCGACTCCGGCTCAGGTCATGATCTCACGGTTCGTGGGTTCGAGCCCCATGTTGGGCTCTGTGCTGACAGCTCAGAACCTGGAGCTTGCTTCGGGTTCTGTGTCTCCTTCTCTCTCTGTTCCTTCCCTGCTTGCACTCTGTCTTTCTCTCTCAAAAACAAAGATTTAATTTTTTTTTTAAGGGCATGAAGAGAGCCGATTCTGAAGGTGTTTGAAATGTAGGGAAGGAGACACACACATGCATGCATAATTACAATATGCAATGAGTGGTGCTTGTTTAGAACTGTTCCAAGTTTCTATGAGAACTCAGAGGAAGGTATTGACATTATCTAGGCATTGGTGAGGGAGGCAGAAAGTACTTCACTTAGCAAGCATATGTAGCTCAGGGAAAGCTTCACAAATACCATGACATTTGAACCAAGACTTGAAGAATGAGTGGCAGTTTACCAAATGGAGAAATAGTGGTAGGCATGATGCCCAACATGTACACAGTATGGTTATCCTTGCAGGGAGGGTTGTCTCAGTTTATGTGGCTAAATCGTATGATGCTTTTATGAGGAAATTGGCGAAAAAAATGTATTTAAAGATTTTTCTAACCGTAAAGAGTTAGATCATCAAGAAAAAATGTTCGTATCCTCCAGGTTCAAGGACAGTCATGTTCTTACACCTTCATCAGAGCCATTTTATACCCATCTCAATCTTTCAGTAACAATTTGTCTTCATTAACCTGACTTCTCAGCCAATCAGCAACTGTTTGGCTCCAGGGACCAGGTTTGTAAGCATCTGAGAGGTTAGCCCATCTTTAAACATCCTTGCTTCTAAATTCTTGCAGATCCCTGAACTCCATACTTCCCCAAACCTGATATAAGATCAATTTCTTGTTTAGTTCTTTGTTTCTTTATTCAGAGATATTATGCCTGACAACTATAGCTATCCCTTGCTTAGCAAACAATATATTCAGCTTTGATTCCATATTTTGATACTACTTAATGCTTTTACTATTATACCTACCCACCTCCTTTATTCACTAAATTTTTAAAAAATTTTTCAGTGTTGATTTATTTTTGAAGGAGAGAGAGAGCACGAGTGGGGAAAGAGCAGAGAGAGGGAAACACAGAATCCAAAGCAGGCTCCAGGCTCTGAGCTGTCAGCACAGAGCCCGAAGCGGGGCTCAAACTCATGAACTGTGAGATCATGACCTGAGCCAAAGTCGGACACTTAACTGACGGAGCCACCCAGGCGCCCCTATTTACTAAAATATTTAATAAGCACTGACCATATGCCTGCCTAAGTGTGGCCTGAGGTTGCAGAGACTTTGTCTTTGACCTGGAGGAATAGACCCAGGGATTTATCCAGAATATGGATGCTAAAATACTTTAACTAAACAGCCACTCTATAAATAAGAGTGGATACAGGAGAACAAACAGATGTCTACAATGAGACATGCATTGTTACTATTTGCTTCTCATAGTTTACTTTTGTTAAATACTAGAGCAATATCCCAAGGTGGATGTTTGCATGCCTGTTTTCCAGATATGATCTAGCATGTCGAAAGTTTTAGCAACTTTCTCAAAGAAGAGATGGAGCACTATATGATACCAATTTGCTCTGTCTTCAAAACTGAAGTTCTCATTCAGAGAGAGGAACTGTTTGCTCTGTTGTAAAACTTAAAATTGAAGTGTATCCATCTAATGATAGTTGGAATCAAACCTCACTCTAGAGCATGTATGTATATTTGCTGATATCACTAAATACTTAAGCCAAGAATTTCCTTCTAATGCTCTGCTCTTTAAAAATTCTGTTCTGCATACCTCAACATCATAAAAGATGCCATATATAAAAGACGCATAGCTAATATCATCCTAAATGGGGAAAACCTGAGAGCCTTTCCTCCATGCTCAAGAAAAAGACAAGGATGTCCACTGTTACCATTACTATTTAACATGTACTGGAAGTCTTAGCCTCACCAATCAGACAACAAAAAGAAATCAAATGCATCCAACTCAGCAAGGAAGAGGTCGAACTTTCACTATTTGCAGATGACATGATAGTTTATGTAGAAAACTCAAGACTCCACCCCAAAATTGCTAGAAACAATACAGGAATGCAGCAAAGTCACAGGCTACAAAATCAATGTGCAGAAATCTGTTGTATTTCTATACACAAAAAATGAAGCAACAGAAAAAAGAAACCAAGGAATTGATCCAATTTGCCAAAACAATAAGATACCAAAACAATACACCAAAAACACAAAACACCAAAAACAACAACACACCAAAAACAATAAGATACCAAGAAATACACCTAACTAAAGAGGTAAAAGATCTGTATGCTGAACATATAGAACCCTTATGAAAGGAATTGAAGAACACAAAGAAATGGAAAACTATTCCATGCTCATGGATTGGAAGAATAAATATTGTTAAAATGCCTATACTACCCAAAGCAACATACACATTTAATGCAATCCCTCTCAAAATACCACCAGCATCTTTTGCAGAGCTAGAGCAAACAATCCTAAAATTTGTATGGAATCACAAAAGACCCCAAATAGCTAAAGCAATCTGGAAACAGGAAAACAAAACTGAAGGCATCACAATTCTAGATTTCAAGCTATATTACAGAGCTGTAGTCATCAAGACAGCATGATACTGGCACAAAAACAGACTCCAAGATCAATGGAATGGAATAGAAAACCTAGAAGTGGACCCACAATTATATGGCCAACTAATCTTTGACAAAGCAAGAAAGAATATCCAATGGAAAAGAGTCTCTTCAACAAATGGTCTTAGGAAAACTGGACAGCAACATGCAAAAGAGTGAAACTGGACCACTTTCTTACACACTACACAAAAATAAATTCAAAATGGATGAAAGATGTAAATATGATATAGGAAACCATCAAAATCCTAGAGGAGAACACAGGCAGCAACCTCTTTGACCTCAGCCACAGCAACTTGCTAGACACATTACCTAAGGGAAACAAAACCAGAAATGAACTATTAGGACTTCATCAAGAGAAAGAGCTTCTGCACAGTGAAAGAAACAATCAACAAAACTAAAAGGAAGCCTACAGAGTGGGAGAAGATAATTGCAAACAACATATCTGATAAAAGGTTAGTATCCAAAATCTGTGAAGCAATTATCAAATTCAACATCCAAAAAACAAATGACCCAGTTAAGAAATGGGCAGAAGACAATGGATAGATACTTTTCCAAAGAAGACATCTGATGGCTAGCAGACACATGAAAAGATGCCCAACATCGCTCATCATCATGCAAATACAAATCAAAACCACAATGAGGTGCCACCTCAGCTGTCAGAATGGTTAAAATTAACAACGCAAGAAACAATTGTTGGTGAGGATATGGAGAAAAGGGAATCCTCTTGCGCTGCTGAAGGGAATATAAATTGGTGCAGTCACTCTGGAAAACAGTATGAAGCTTCCTCAAAAAACTAAAAATAGGGGGCACCTGGGTGGCTCAGTCAGTTAAGCAGCCGACTTCGGCTCAGGTCATGATCTCGCAGTCCCTGAGTTTGAGCCCCGCATTGGGCTCTGTGCTGACACCTCGGAGCCTGGAGCCTGTTTCAAATTCTGTATCTCCCTCTCTCTGACCCTCCCCCATTCATGCTCTGTCTCTCTCTGTCTCAAAAATAAATGAACGTTAAAAAAAATTAAAAGAAAACAAAAACAAAAAAACTAAAAATAGAACTGCCCTATGACACAGCAATTACACTATTAGGTATTTACCCAAAGGATACAAATTTACAGATTCGAAAGAGTACATGCACCCCAGTTTTTATAGCAGCATTATCAACATTATCAACAAGAGCCAAACTATGGGGAGAGCCCAAACATCCACTGGAATATTACTCAGCTATCAAAAAAAATTAAATCGTGTCATTCGCAATGATGTGCATGGATGCAGAATATACTATGCTAAGTGAAATAAGTCCATCAGAGAAAGAAAACTACCATATGATTTCACTCATACGTGGAATTTAAGAAACAAAACAGATGGACGTAATGAGATGGAAGAGGGGGAAGAGGAGAGAAGGAAACAAACCACAAAACTCTTAAAACAGAAAAAACTGAAGGTTGATGGAGGGAGAATGGTGGGAGACCAGCTAAATGGGTGGTGGGTATTAAGAGGTGCACTTGTTGTGATAAGCGCTGGGTATTGAATGTAAGTGATGAATCACTGAATTCTATTCCTGAAACCAATATTGCATTGTATGTTAACTCAAATTTAAATTATATATATTGTAAAGGAAAAAAACTTGTGTTCCATTATATAACTATAAATTATTGTTTTTACATTTTAATTTATAAAAAAGTATATCTAAAAATAGTTCATAGTTGGGGTGCCTGTGTGGCTCAGTTGGTTAAGCATCCAATCCTTGATTTTGGCTCAGGTCATGATCTCATAATTGGTGAGTTTGAGCCCTGCATTAGGCTCTGCACTGACAGCGCGGAGCCTGCTTGGGATTCTCTCTCAGCCCCTCCTCTACTTGCTAGCTCTTCCCCTCTTTCTCAAAATAAATAATCATTAAGAGAATACAAAAATCATAAAAATAGTTAATACCTAAGGAATACTTTTAACACTGATATTTACTGAGCACCTTTCGACCATTTATACATTTTACTCCAATAACTCTTTCAAAGTAAAAATTATATTATTGCTGCTTTCCAGATGATAAAACTGAGACTTGAAGAGGTTATGTAAATTCCCCAAGGACCTGTATCTAATACAGGGCAAAACCAGGATGATGACATTTGCTCTCAATGATATTTTTTAAAGTTTATTTATTTAGTTCGGGGGAGGGAGGGGCAGAGAGAGAGAGAGAGAAAGAGAGAGAGAGAAAGAGAGAGAATCCCAAGCAGGCTCTGTGCTGACAATGTGACTTAGGGCTTGATGCTGAGCTGACTGAGATTCCCAGCCATCCCCTCAATAATGACTTGTTCCAAAAATTCTTGTTTCAAAAGTTAACATATAAAAGTAATACTTGTAAACAACATAATAAACAAATATGTAAAATAAGTCTTGTCAAGGCTCTAAACACTTATCAGTGATACTTTCCTACAGTTAGAAGCTATTGAATTCTCTCTTCTGGACAAAAAAACACAATTAATTGAAAGATACTACAGATTTACAAGCATAGTGCAAATTTAAGCTTCATGGATCCACTTAAATGTGAATTGGTTTTCCTAGAGAGATTACAGCACTGAAAATAGATTTTCTCTTCCTTATGAGTTTCTTAACAATATTTTCTTTTTTCTGTCTTACTTTATTATAAGAATACAATATATAATAATATAACATACAAAGTATGTGTTAACTATTTATGTTCATGGCAAGGCTTCCAGTCAATAGTAAGCTATTAGTAGTCAACGGTATACATGGAGTTTTGGCTGCACAGAGGGTCAGAGCTCCTAACATCTGTTTAAGGGTCAAGGGTATTTTCCTCAATTTCCGACTGAAAATATGTCTTCTTTATGATTTGTCATTCAGATAGGTAAGCCACATTCTACATTTCATGTCCATTCTACAGAGAGAGATCTGAGGAGGAATAAGTCAATTTAATGCTCCACACAGTCAGGGAAAATTCTAATTGCTAGGCAGAAGTGGTCTCCTCTAACATTTTCTTTCTACCTAGGAAGGTCCAGTAAAATCTTCGTAGTTTATAGAAAGCTCTGCTACCTTTGTAAGGCACTACATGAAGGTTCTGAATGATTGTCATGTTTACTTTCTTATCTGTGTCCTGAATTCTGCGGTTCCACTCTCAAAGAACTACTTGCCGAAACTTGTAGGAAATACTACTCACAGCATCGATAAAACAGAAAACTAAATACATAAATAAAATAATGTGTCCCTTTCTTGCTCTGGATCTTTTGAAGTAATTCCGCTGGGACACAGCCATAAGGAACGACTTTGTAGGCCTTTAATATGACAGGATCAAAGAGCTTATTAGAATGAATTACTTGAGGGGACTCCGTGATTACATTTCCCTGACATACAAAAACAAACCAAAACTAAGAAAGACAGAAAACAATCTCTAAATCATACAGGAACAGATTAGAAGGCACCAATGCCCCTGCTTCTTCTATCAAATGGCAGGACAATATGTTGATAATTCTAAGCTCTCACATATGCTCTACCTCATTTAATTGTTAACAAACCCTCTCCATATTTAGACAAACTTGACAGCTTTGGTAACGAGTTTTAACAAACAATGAGAATACCATTTGAATCTTTTTATTTTGAAATAATTTTAGATTGATGGAAGAATTGCGACGATAATACAGACAGTCCATTTAATAATACATAATACAGATCCAGCGACGGCTAATATTAATATTTGACATAACTGTGGTATATTTATCAAAGCTAAAAAAGGAGAATTGTAGGGGTGCCTGGGTGGCTCAGTCAGTTAAGCCTCCACCTCTTGCTTTCTGCTTAGGTCATGTTTCACGGTTCGTGAGTTCAAGCCCTGCATTGGGCTCTGCACTGGCAATGCAGAACTTGCTTGGGATTCTCTCTCTCTCCCTCTCTTTCTCTGCCCTCCCCTGTTCTCTGTCTCTCTCTCTCAAATAAATAAACTTAAATTTTTAAAAACGAGAACTATATGATATTTATTAACTAAACTATAGGTTTATTTTTAATTTCACCAGATTTTGTACTAATGTCCTTCTTCCTGTTCATGATCCTACCTAGGATAACACATTGCATTTAGATGTCATGCCTCTTTAATCTCCTTCGATCTTGGAGAATCTTATTTATTTATTTATTTTCCCTTCCTTCCTTCATTCATTCATCCATTTATTCATTTATCTTATGTCTTCCATGGTCTTAACAGTTTTGAAGAGTCCAGATCAACTTTTTATAGAATGTCCCTCCATTTGCCTTTATGCTGTGTTTCCCCAAGATTGGATGAGGGTTATAAGATTTGAGGGAGAATACCACAGCGAGGTGCCTTTTTCAGGGTGTGTCAGCAAGAGCATGACAATAACAACTGACTTATTTCTCATGTGAATCTTGATCACTTAGATCAAGTGCTGTCTGCTGGGTAAAGTAAGTAGTTCTTTCTCCTTTCCAGACTCTATTAGATTCTAGTCACTAGATCCAGTCCACACTCAAGGGGAGGGCAATTAAGCTCCCCTTCTGGATGCAAGAGTGCAAGCTGATCTGTGGTCATATGTTGCCACTGCCAGAATTAATAAATATTTTGAAGGAAATAACTTGAGACTGGCCAAATATCCTGTTACTCTTCAAAGGTTTGCCCACTAACTTTATCATTCATCAATTGCCTACAAGAATTATTACGGTGCTCTTCTCATATTTATTTTCTATTTCTCTCTTCCTATTTGGGCTTCTTATTTGAAATTCTCAAATATCTGTCTTGTTTCTCTCATTTATTTACCTTTTATTTGCTCAATGCTTTATTGATGTCAGTACAGGCACACAGTGCTTAACTTGCACATCAGTTATTTTTTGTGTTCTATATTAGGACTTGGAATGCTATAGCTTTATTGCTAATTTAAACCATTTAAAAAATAGCTATGATGTACTTAACATTACACATTGTCCAGGAAACCGGTTCTAGTTTCAATGGAATTACATTAAGAAATTCTGGCTTAGAAACAAAAATACCATATTGAGTTATTATCTTCCACCCCTATCAAAAGTGAAACTCACCAGTGTCTTACTGTTTTTAAATATTTCTCTAACTCCCTGAAGGTACTTAAACTCTTTTTTTTCTATTTGGTGAAAAAGGAAGGCATAGATGGAAAGCACAGAAAAGAGACAAAGAATCAAACTTCGAGGTGATATACATGAGAAGTTTCAAAGAAAGGAAAGGATTAAAACATAAGAGGAGAACCATAATCAAGATTCACTTCATTTTATATATAATGTAAATGCCCAAGAATAGAAATTCATGAAATAAGTTAAAGGAAGAGATTTTACATAACCATTTGAGCAATGGCCTTTTTTTTTTTTTTTTTAAGAATGTGCAATAGCATGGGAAAGGTCACAGAATAAAGTAGAGCCAAAAAACAAATGGCAGGATACAAAACTAGACATGCACCATTATCCTGATTTTGTTTTTAAAAAAGGAAAGGAAAATAATATGAAGAAAATAAATATTATATGTATAAATATGTAAAAAATATTTTAAAAATTAATTGCTAAATGATACACAAAACCAGTGGGGTAGCAAAATGCCTAATAGCCTACCAGGCAGCTACTGAATTAATTATTGAATACAAGAACATATTAATAGTAGTTATGGCTGGGTGGTAGAATATTTGATGACAGTATTTCTTCCTTATGTTCCTTGTGTATTTTCCAAGTTTTCTATTCTAAACACGCATTATTTGGTGTTTAAATAAGAACCTGCAATTTAAAAAAAAAGATAACAACTGGTTTTCAACTGTCCTTAAGCTTTCAAAAGTGACCCTTGATGAACAGTGTTCTACTTTATCATCTAGCGATTATTTTTAGAAAGAAGCAATATTTAGGGGAAAAAAATCCTAAATTAAAATAGTTCCTTTCTAATTAATCAACCCAAGAACTTGGCCGCTCAATACAAATGGTGTAGGTCACCTGAAAAGCAAACAGAATAATCGTAACTGCTTTAGGAGTCTTTGAAGTTATAGATTAAGCCAGTGGGAAATTAGCCAGATTGCCATTATAGTTGAAAAGTGCCGGAAGGCCCCGGCAGCCAGTGTAATTATGCAAGCTTTGTGAGCCTTGAAAATTTTGTGATTGTAATGCGTGCTCTCAGCCTTCATAAAGTTCTACACCAACCTGCATTCTTTAAACTGCTGTCTGGCCCAAGGCTGAGTGATAAATTAGAAGAGAAAAACAAATATTGCAGCAAACCCTTCTTTTCATATCAGAAGTTTCTTTACCCATTACGTTCCTAAGGGATGCTGGGATAGGCATGTGCATCGTCCTCCAGTGACTAACGCCACTGGGGTAGGATGGAGAAATTGACATTCCCATGAGCTTTTTCTTACAGGGTAGGCAGCGGCATACACACAGCTGTGTCTAATTATGACTGGAATGTCAATTATAAAAGAGGCCATCGGGGTGCAGACAGAGGTCACTGATAAGCTTGGGGACTCACCATAGCGTGGTAAAGTTTCAGAGCACCGCTCTGAGGCCCAGAAGAGCCCAGCCTAAAGTGATGCTCTGATAATCGCAGGTAAGTACATTTGTTTTGGCCTCTCTTGCATTTGAACGCTATTCTAAACTGAAATGTCATTCAGATGCAAAGTGCGTTGAGAGAAAGGGAGGTCTGCTGCCGTGTGAACATAGGCCTTCATTTAAGTAGAGAAATAATTAAAGGAAGGGGTGGAAGAAAACATAGAATCAAAATGTCTTCACATTCGCACAAAGACAGAACCAGAAGTCAAGGGTAAAAGGGTGACCCGGGAAAGAAAGTCTTCAATCCCCTTTGAAGATGTACCCTCTGAGAATAACAAGGCTTGAAGGAAGGCTCCAGAGAGGAGTCTCTGCTAAAGAGTGTATTCCATCAAACTGGAGGAGTAAAATCTTTCTTACGGGTGACCTTCAGTTCTTTTGCAGATTCCTTGCCAAAGATAGCATTTCAGACAAGTAGCATCTGGTCTCAAATGTCTGGCAATAATATTGTGTGGGACAGTGGCCTTAAATTTCAGACGCACAGATCACATTAGGAAATTATTAAAAACTAGTGATTCTTCCTCCCACACTTATTTCTTCATGCGTACAAAATGCATTATTCCACGGGTTCAGAGACACCCCCAACAATCTACTAAAGCACATGAACCTGTGAGCCGTTGTAATAATCTCTGATGTAGAAGTTGATGACAAGTAATTTCGTGTACTTTTTCTCCTAGGAATTGAGTAGATCAAATATCTCAGCTAACCTAGCTTGATTCTCTAAGAGAAGTATCCTATTTTATTTGTTTTTAACAGATAGGGACACTGAGACAGAGAAAAGTTGAATGTCGATGATGGTTATTTGGATATGAATCAAAGCTGAGAAATGAGGTTATCAATTTCCTATTCTCTTGTTCATAAGGCTATTGTTCACATCCAATCTATCAGTTGGTTTATAAAAACCAAATGAAATATTTCTGTTGAAGCCAAAAATTCAGAGAAACTATTCCTTAATGTTTTGATACATTTGCACATAGTGCAACCACAAAGCTACACAGACCATTTTGAACCATTTCTGTAATTAAAATTATTTAATAACTGAAAAGACTATCCTCAGAATTACAAAAGAAACTATTTAAGACAGTTCATTTAGAGCACCTGGGTGGCTCCGTCAGTTGAGTATCTGATTATTGATTTCAGCTAAGGTCATGATCCTAGGGTCATGGAATCAAGCCCCACATGGGGCTCCACACTGAATATGGAACCTGCTTAAGAGTCACTCTCCTTCTGGGACACCTGGGTGGCTCAGTTGGTTAAACGTCTGACTTCTTGTCAGGTCACAATCTCGCAGTTCGTGATTTCAAGACACATATCAGGCTCTGTTCTAACAGCTCTGAACTTGGAGCCTGCTTTGGATTCTGTCTCTCTCTCTCTCTCTGTTCTTCCCCAACTCATGCTGTCTCTCTTTCTCTCAAAAATAAATGGACATTAAAATTTTTTAAACATTCTCTCTTTCTCCCTCTGCTCCTTTACCCTATTTGCATACTGTCTTTCTCTTTCTCAACAATAATAAATGAATTAATTGATTAAATAAAATAAAACCTCACTTATTAAATTCAAGTGTTTGTGTGAGAAATTATGGACAACTATTAAAATAAAGCAAAATCTTGGGGCACTTATTTGGCTCAGTTGGAAAATCATTTGACTCTATGTCAGGGTCATGAGTTCAAACCCCACGTTAAATGTAGAGATTACTTACATAAATAAATATCTTTAAAAGTTAAAAAAAAATAATAAGATAGAAAAACAAAATCTAAAACAATCAAAAAAATATGTGCTCCCAAAAATAATAGCCTCAAATCAAAATTTAAAATAAATAAAAGTAATATCCTTACCCTACCCTTTTTACTGCATTTAATTGTCTCCCTTTATAACTAAAGATGAATGTGCATAGGAAGCTCCCTAAAATCCCTCCTTGTATACTCCTCCCTATCCCTAAAGGAATTGTTGAGTTTACAGCATATCTTTTTAACCTTGGAACCTGAGGTGTTTTACAGATGTGTACACACACACACACACACACACACACATTTTTGTTAATATTGTTATTTGGTTTTACCATAATTATCATTTATTTATCTGGGCATTTCATTTTGGTCCATAGACGCTTGGAGATGGGAACCAGTTTTTGATGTATACAATAGACACAATGGTGTCTTCCCTCACCACCCCTCAAGCTTCCCTCTTAGGGCCAAATCCTTCCCCAAGGCTGAGTGTCAGCGGTCGGCTGCTCATAGCTGAGTCCTAAAGGTTATAGCCCCTCCCAGCAGTCAGCTTAGCCAATGACTGACTGAGGCAGAAATGCAGAAGCCCAGATCCTCCTTGACTCATCTGGTGATAATTCCAAAGGGCCATCTCAGTCTCAAACTCTTTGTAGAATCAGTGGAAACCTCAACTACAAATTGAATTTGATGACCTTCCAGTGTCCAACCAGTCTTCCTCACTTGTGGGGAGGGTATTCAATTCATTTGTATATACTTTTCTTACATATCTACATTTATGTATCTTTACCTTCATCAAAATAAAACGTTTTGAAACTGACATACAGACTTCATTTGGATTCCGTTAGTTTTTTCCACAAACACTATTTTTCTGTTCCATGATCCAATCTAGGATGCCACATTGCATTTACTAGTTCTATCTCCTGTATCTCCTCGAATCTATAACAATCTCTCAGTCTTTCCTTGTTTTTCATCATATTGACAATTTTGAAGAGTCTTCAGCCAGGTATTTTGTGAAATGTGTCTCACTTTGGGTTTGTTTGATGTGTTTTCCTCATCTCTCTGGAGTTATTGATGGGGTAAAACCACTTCAGAGATGAAATGTTCTCATTGCATCATATCAGGGATACATGGTATCAACATGACTTTTCACTAGTGACACGAACCTTGATTATTTGATTAAGGTAGCATCTGACAGGGTTGCCACTGTAAAATTGTTATTTCTCCTTCTTCTATCTCTTTCCCAAAGGCACCTAGCCATACAACTCCTGCATGAAGCTCTGTTTCAAACTCTGTTCCCATAGGATCCATCCTAAGGAAAATGTAGAATTACCCATTTTACTTCAACCTGTGTCCTCAAAAATTCACTGAATAATTTGGTCTGTGAAATTTAACTTTGTCAATACCCGTAGAATAGAAACAAGATAATCACAGTTAATTTGGCCACCATGCCAGTGTTACACCAAGAATTACATGTTTACAAAGTTACTGGCTAATTTATTTTGTGCAATAGCCTTAATCAAGGAATTCACAGAAAGAGCAGTGTACTGTCAATAGATACACATTAGCACTCTTATGTTTGTTGTCCCTGGATATGATTCGATGTGCAAAATATTTGAAGCCCCCAATCACACACAACTGTAGCACAAGGATCTAACCCTCTATCTTCTCCAATCACCAAACTGCTGCTTGACCACATCAGAAATGCACACATTCCACTCTGAATTTTTGGAACCAGTTCAGTGACATCATATTTTATGAAAATCAACATCATCTTGTTGAAAATTACTAAGATTCTCATCGTTGCTATGTCAAGATCTCCATTGGAAAATATCTCCACAAGGGAATTGGGGGGGAGGGGCCAAGATAGTGGAGCAGCACCGAAAGTCTTTGCTTCTCTCCTCCCTTGAAATTCAACTAGATCAGCACCAAACAATTTTGCACACCTAGAAAATTGACCTGAGGACTAACACAGCAATCTGCATAAGTTGAGTCGCAGAACTTAGCAGGTGTGTGGCTCAGAGAGGTGAACTGGGGGAAAGAGAAGCTGAAGAGGCTAGGGAGCTGTTTTGGTTTGGGAAGAGAGGACAGACACAGGGAGGAGAGTACAGGTAAAGCACTCCTGAAAGCAGCTTGAGAGAAAGAGAAAGAGTGGAAACACCCACAAGGACCTGGACAAGAGAGGGCGAAAGGAAAGAGATTCAATGCCATTAGGACTCCATAAACAGGGGAGCGCAGAGTCAGAAACTCCACAGCTCATTACCTGGCAGTGTTCTCATGGGATGGATGAATCACCCCCGGAGCAGAGAGGGAGATCCAAGGGGTCTTCCGGCCACACGGGAGAGGCAGTTCCCCTGCTTGGAGGACATTTGGTAGAGGCCATGCAGCCTTCCCACAGGCAAAGGTCCCAGTGGACCCCAGACTACAGCCATGTCTGTGTGTGTTGGAACAAAGATGCCAGGGTGCAGTGAAGCCTGGCAGGTTGTGATTTACCATAGTCACTGAACTGCTGCTGCTACACAATTGCATGAACATTTTCTGGGGCAGGCTGGCACCTATCCCCAGTCTCTGGGCCTCTGTAGTGGCACAGTCATGTGAGCATTCCTGGAGGTGGGCTGGCACCTGGCCATTTTGTGGTGAGACCCTCCCCAGAGGGTCAGAGCAGGCTCAAGCTATAGGTCCTCAGAAGTGAGAGGTTTGGAAACACAGCCTCATCTGAGATAAAATTCAGGAGGGAAGTGCCACTCAGCAAACTGCCAGCTTGGACATGTACAGTGTAGAAGCAGGGAGTACACGGAAGCCAGAGACAAAGGAGGGGTGTTTGATTGCCAGTTGGCAAGAGCACAGAGTTCTGATGCTAGAGACTGGGAAGCTGGTGAGACCTTTTTCACCTCTCCTGCATGAGCATACATGTGTAGATGCACCACACAGATCTACCCTAGTAAGCTAAGCAGCACCACCTAGTGGAAAACGGAGCCGTTACACCAACCCCTTTCCAACTGCACCAACCAAGCCCTAGAGGAACACCTCAAGTCTCTTCACCTGTAATGTGCTTCCTAGTTTGACTTCTAGGGGAAACTGGGTGTAATTTCATTCAGATTTCATTCTGTTAACTGGTCCATCTATTGATTATTTTTTCTTTTCTTATTCTTGGATACAGTAAGAAAAAAATTATTTTTATTTTCCATTTTTTAGAAAAACGATTTTTCTTTATTTTTTTTCTACTATATTTTTTAATTTTTTGTATTTTTTTAAAAAAATTGTTTCATGCTTATTTATTTTTGAAAGAGAGAGAGAGAGAGAGAGAGAGAGAGAAAGCCTGCAAGTAGGGCAGGGGCAGAGAGAGAGAGAGGGAAACACAGAATCTGAAGTGGGCTCCAGGCTTTGAGCTGTAGGCACAGAGCCTGACATGGGGCTGGAACTCACAAAACATGAGATCATGACCTGAGCTGAAGCCAGTGATTAATCGACTGAGCCACCCAGGTGCCCTTTTTTCTTTTGTAATTTTTAAGTCTATTTTACTTACTTCATTTCATTTGAGTCTATTTTATTTTATACATTTTTTTACTTTTTATAAACATTATCTTACCTTTTTTCCTTTTTAAAATTTTCTTTTCTTTCTCTTTTTTTCTCTATTATATCAAGCTTTGTTCAACAACCAGACCAAAACACACCTAAGATCTAGCTTCCTTTATTTGATTTTTTGTGTGTTGATTTTAATTTTTTAATTTAATTTTTATTTTGTTAATTCTTTTTTCCCCCAAAATGAAAAAACAAAGGAATTCACCCCAAAAGAAAGAACAGGAAGAAATGACAGCTAGGAACTTAATCAACACAGACACAAACAAGATGTCTGAACCAGACTTTAGAGTCATGATAATAAGAATGCTAGCTGGAGTTGAAAAAAGCACAGAATCCCTTTCTGCTGAAGGAAAATTTTATCTAGTCAGGACAAAATTAAAAAAGCAATAACTGAGATGCAATCTCAAATGGAAGGCACGGCAGCAAGGATGGATGAAGTATAGCAGCAAATTAACAATATAGAAGACAAACTTCTGGAGAATAATGAAGCAGAAAAAAAAAGGAACACTAAGGCAAAAGAGTATGATGTAAGAAGTAGAGAACTCAGTGCCTCATTAAAAAGGAGTAACATCTGAGTCATAGGGGTCCCAGAAGATGAAAAGAGAGAAAAAGGGGTAAAAGATTTATGTGAGCAAATCACAGCAGAAAACTTCCCTAACCTGGGGAAAGACACAGACATCAAAATCCAAAACAGTAAATAAAACCCCAAACCAGCAGAAGATGGAGAAAAAAAAAAAAAAAAAAGCACAACAGTAGAACGGATCAATGAAGCCAGGAGCTGGTTCTTTGAAAGAATTAACAAAATTGATAAACTCCCTAACCAGTTGATCAAAAAGAAAAAGGAAAGGACCCAAATAAATAAAATCAAGAATGAAAGAGGAGAGATCACATCCAACACTGCAGAAATTCAAAAAATAAAGAGTATTATGAACATATAATTGAACAATATGAACATAATTATATTGGCGTATAATTATATGCCAATAAATTGGGCAATCTGGAAGAAGCACAGAGAACTCTCATTAGATTCAACAAAAACCGACTATCAACAAGACATATCATAGTTAAATTCACAAAACACATAGACAAAGAAAGAATTGTGAAAACCGCAAGGGAAAAAAAGTCCTTAACTTGTAAGACAGGTCAGGTTCCCAGCAGACCTATCCACAGAAACTTGGCAAACCAGAAAGGAGTGGCAGGATATATTCAATGTGCTGAATCGGAAAAATATACAGCCAAGAATTCTTTCTCTAGCAAGGCTGTCATTCAAATTAGAAAGAGAGATAAAGAATTACCCAGAAAAACAAAAACTAAAAGAGTTTGCAACCACTAAACCAACCCTGTAAGAAATTTTTAGAAGGACTCTTTGAGGGGAGAAAAGATGAAACAAAACAAAAAAGACCAAAAGAAACAAATACTAGAAAGGACCAGAGAACACCACCAGAAACTTCAACTCTACAGGCAACACAATGGCATTAAGTTCATATCTTTCAGTACTCACTCTAAATACCAATGGACTAAACCCTCCAATCAAAAGACATAGTGTAACAGAATGGATAAGAAAACAAGATCCATCTATCTGCTGTTTACAAAAGACCCATTTTAGACCTAAAGACACCTTCAGATTGAAAGTAGAGGGATGGAGAACCATCTATCATGCTAATGGTCACCAAAAGAAAGCTGGAGTAGCCACACTTATATCAAACAATCTAGATTTTAAAATAAAGACTGTAACAAGAAATGAAGAAGGGCATTATTTCATAATTAAGGGATATATCCATCAAGATGATCTATCAATTTTATATATAAAAATATATAAACATATAATATATATAATTATGACAATATTTATATACACAAATATATAAATCAATTAACCACAAACATAAAGAAACTCATTGACAATTATACCATAATAGTAGGGGACTTCAACCCCCCACTTCCAGCAATGGACAGATCATATAAGCAGAAAATCAACAAGGAAACATTGGCTTTGAATGACACACTGGACTGGATGGACTTAACCGATATATTCAGAACATTTCATCCGAAAGGAGCAGAGTACACATTCTTGTCAAGTGCACATTGAACATTCTCCAGAATAGTTTCTCCAGAATGTTCTCAAGAACATTCTCCAGAATAGATCACATACTGGGACACAATTCAGCCCTCAACAAGTACAAAAAGATTGAGATCATACAGTGCATATTTTCAGACCAGAACACTATGAAACTGGAAATCAACCACAGGAAAAAAAAAAAATGGAAAGACAGCAAATACTTGGAGTACTAAAGAACTTCTTACTAAAGAATGAATGGGGGCGCCTGGGTGGCGCAGTCGGTTAAGCGTCCGACTTCAGCCAGGTCACGATCTTGCAGCCCGTGAGTTCGAGCCCCACGTCGGGCTCTTGGCTGACGGCTCGGAGCCTGGAGCCTGTTTCCGATTCTGTGTCTCCCTCTCTCTCTGCCCCTCCCCCGTTCATGCTCTGTCTCTCTCTGTCCCAAAAATAAATAAACGTTGAAAAAAAAATTAAAAAAAAAATCCCTTTGGGAAAATCTTGCTTTAAAAAAAAAAAAAAGAATGAATGGGCTAACCAAGTTAAAGAAGAAATTAAAAAGTACATGGAAGCCAATGAAAATGATAACACCACAGCCCAAAAACTCTGGGCTACAGAAAAGGTGGTCATAAGATGGAAGTGTATGGCAATCCAGACCTTCCTAAAGAAGGAAGAAAGGTCTCCGATACACAACCTAATCTAATCTGGAAGAAATGGAGAAATTCCTAAAAACATATAAACGACCAAAACTGAAATAAGAAGAAATAGAAAATTTGAACAGACCCATAACAGTAAAGAAAATTATTTATAATCAAAAATCTCCCAAAGAAACATGAGTCCAGGGCCAGATGGCTTTCCAGGATAATTCTACCAAACATTTAAAGAAGAGATAACACCTATTTTTTTGAAGCTGTTCCAAAAAATAGAAATGGAAGGAAAACTTCAAAACCCATTCTATGAGGCCAGCATTACCTTGATTCCAAAACCAGACAAAGACCCCACTAAAACGAAGAACTACAGACCAATTTCCCTGATAAACATGGATGCAAAAGTTCTCAACAAGATACTAGCCAATCAGATCCAACAATACATTAAAATAATTATTCACATGATCAAGTGGGATTTATACCTGGGATGCAGAGCTAGTTCAATATCCAAAAAAGTCAATCAGTGTGAGACATCATATTAATAAAAGAAAGGATGGGGCGCCTGGTTGGCGCAGTCGGTTAACCGTCCAACTTCAGCCAGGTCACGATCTCACGGTCCGTGAGTTCGAACCCCGTGTCGGGCTCTGGGCTGATGGCTCGGAGCCTGGAGCCTGTTTCCGATTCTGTGTCTCCCTCTCTCTCTGCCCCTCCCCCGTTCATGCTCTGTCTCTCTCTGTCCCAAAAATAAATAAACGTTGGAGAAAAAAAAAAGAAAAAAAATTAAAAAAAAAAAGAAAGAAAGGATAAGAACCACATGATCCTCTCAATAGATGAAGCACAGTAAAGGAAACAATCAGCAAAACTAAAAGGCAACCGACAGAATGGGAGAAGATCTTTGCAAATGACATATCAGATAAAAGGTTAGTATCCAAAATCTGTAAAGAACTTATCAAACTCAACACCCGAAAAACAAATAATCCAGTGAAGAAATGGGCAAAAGTCATGAATAGACACTTCTCCAAAGAAGACATCCAGATGGCCAATTGACACATGAAAAAATGCTCAACATCACTCATCATCAGGGAAATACAAATCAAAACCACAATGAGATACCACTTCACACCTGTCAGAATGGCTAACGTTAACAACTCAGGCAACAATAGGTGTTGGCGAGGATGCGCAGAAAGAGGAACGCTTTTGCACTGTTGGTGGGAATGCAACTGGTGCAGCAACTCTGGACAACAGTATGAAGGTTTCTCAAAAAATTAAAAATAGAACTACCCTACGACCCAGCAATTGCACTACCAGGTATTTATCCAAGGGATACATGTATGCTGTTTTGAAGTGACACATGCACCCCAATGTTTATAGTAGCACTATCAACAATAGCCAAAGTATGGAAAAAGCCCAAATGTCCATCGATGGATGAATGGATAAAGAAGATGTGGTATGTATATATGTATATATACATATATATATACATATATATATACATATATATATATACATATATATATGTGTGCATACATATATATATACATATATATATACACACATATATATATGTATGCACACACACACACAATGGAGCATTACTCGGCAATCAAAAAGAAGGAAATCTTGCCATTTGCAACAATGTGAATGGAACTAGAGAGTATTATGCTAAGTGGCATTAGTCAGAGAAAGACAAACTCATATAACTTCACTTATATGTGGAATGTAAGATACAAAACAGATGAACATAGGGGAAGGGAAGCAAAAAAAATATAAAAACATGGAGGGGGACAAAACATAAGAGACTCTTAAATATAGAGAACAAACTAAGGGTTGCTGAAGGGGTGTTGGGTGGGAGGATGGGCTAAATGGGTGAGGGGCATCAAGGAGAACACTTGTCGGGATGAGCACTGGGTGTTATATGTAGGGGATGAATCACTGGATTCCACTCCCGAAGTCATTATTGCACTATATGCTAACTAATTTGGATGTAAATTTAAAATTTTTTAAAAAGAAAAAAAAAGAAAAAAAAATCTCTACAAGAAAGCTTACTCGACTGTGTGAAGCTGCTGTCATTTCAGTTTCAAGGATTTTTCTTTATTTTCAAAACCAAAATATTTAATCAAAAAGAATAAAATTGGTTATTTTTTCTCTCAATTTAATTTATCCAACCTGGAAATTTTCTAACAAAACCCTCAAATTCTCTTTGGCTCATTTCATCCTTGCATTGTACTATTTGAATATATCTGTCAAATTTTGAAATGTGGCATACATTTTCTATTTTCTGCCCATTAACTACATTACTTACTTTGTGAAGAAAATGATATTTTTTTTTCACAGATTTGAGAAGCGCAATAGTATCTCGCCAAACAAAGAAACAAACAAAAACCACTTCCTTTTCTAAGGAAAGGAGCAGTGGACTTGGTACTTTTTCTTAAAAATATAAAAAAAATACAAAAGCACAGGAGAGGTGATGATTTAGACCATAGGATCTGATGACGTTTTACTACAATCAGAAGACAAAACATCCTTCATTTTTTGTAGGCAAAGTCTTCGAGAAAAGTGCATGCTGGTGCAACATATCATATGTGATCATGATACCATATTATTCTTTGTTGACAGAAGACACAAATCCTGAATTCTCTCCCCCTGGCATGGCGGGGTCATCCTTGCTATAAATTGAGCCACACATGTCAAGTTAAGATAAAAGTCTCCTTGGGGATTGAGCAGACTGATTTCCCTCATAGTTCAATGAAATTGTCCAGACCGCTGTGTGGTTTTCTTACCGCCACTGCACAAATGTTAGCATATCAGTAAGGACAACCTGAAGAATACATTCAAAATAACTGACTCCTGGGGTGCTTGGGTGGCTCAGCTGGTTAAGCATTCGACTTTGGCTCAGGTCATGATTTCATGGTTCATGGGTTCAAGCCCTGTGTCGGGCTCTGTGTTGACAGCTCAGAGCCGGAAGCTTGCTTCAGATTCTAAATGTCTCCTTTGCTCTCTGCCCCTCCCCCATTTGCATTCTGTCTCTCTTTCTCTCAAAAATAAATAAACATTAAAAAGATTAACAAAATAACTCACTCCTGAACATTATACTATCTCCCTTCCCGGCTTAAGTTTTTCTCTCTAGCAGCCATTAGTATCTTACTAAGATCTGTATTTTGTTTGCTTTTGAAATGTCTGCCTCCTTGTTTTAGAATGCCACTTACATGAGTAAAAAAGATTCTCTTCTCTTGTTCACATTGTAAGCTCTAGAATATTCTCTAGCTCCTAGAATAGTGCCTGACTCATAGTAGATACTTAATATTTTTTAAATGTTTATTTATTTTTGAGTAGGGGGAGGGGCAGAGAGAGGGGGACAGAGGATCCAAACGAGCTCTGTGCTGACAGCAGATAGCCCATTGTGGGGCTCAAACACACAAACTGTGAGATCATGAGTTGAGCCAAAGTCAGATGCTTAATGATGCCCCTATGCTTAATGATTTTTAATGGATACATGGATTAATACATTTGTTTAACAAATATAGGTGGATTGTTTGCTATTCTCAATCCATACAGGGAAAGGCAACATGTCATATTGACCTTTATGTTACTCGAAAGAAAAAAAATTAACAATTTTAATCTACTTCTCTCAAATTTTTTGAGTATTATATCACAAATAACCTCTCATTACTATAAAACTAATAGCTTATCATTCTTTTCACCACATTTCCTAGTACTATGAATAAAAGATCAAGTATAATATTGTGTCATTGTCAGACTCTTTTTGCCAAAGTATCAAGTTAATTTCTACAATTCAAATAGTAGATACTTCGAAGGGTCCATTTTTTTTTAGCAAGATTCATAACCTATAAATAATCAGTTTTACTTTCTCTTGTCAGAGCCAAGATGTATCATTACTTTAGGGTCTGTGAATATGTGCATTTCTACCTAAATGTGTTGACCGTTACCATAGGGTTACTTATGGCCTCCAGGGTTATACTACGATTTTAACAACCTATTTCATTCATTCTTTACCCATCTCGTTGCATCTTGCTGGATATGCTGAGGTTTATCCTATTTGGCGTTTCTTAAAATCTTAAAACTACAGTAAACAATTAAAAGGAATAGCTATGTCTTTTATCTTTTCCCAAATAGCAAGTTTGAATATGTCACAGAATATATTCTATAAAGATAAATGTTATCAGGACTTTAAAAGATCTGCAGATCTTTTAGAAAACCTAATTCTTCTAAAGAATTAGAAACTGGAAGCTAATTCTTCAGAATGTTATCCTAATTATTCATGATTGTTAGCTGAAGTTTATGGAAGAAAATATTGTAATGTGTGTCATCATCCTTAATAGGCCAGGTAAGTCTTAAGGATGATATTCATATCTGAAAGGTCATTTTCACATGAAGCAAATAGTAATGCCTCACCAATTTCAGAATCTCAACATTACTGATATTCTTAAATTGTCAAAACTATCAACTTAGACCACTTTTTTAAAAGCTGTGATTTAAGGGCTTTCTTCAGGAAATGTGAAACGAGTGAACTTGCCTTTGCATATAACTTTGCAAGGGCCATCTCAGAAAGGATGTGTCACAGGTAATTAAATAGAGCAGACAGTAAAAGGAAGTTGAAGCGACAGACTTATTCATCATTTGTGCTACTGAGACAGTTACAGGTTATGGCAGTTGGTTCCATGCATATACTCCCAGTCTCAATCCTTCTAATGTGATTATGAAAATTGTCTTCAGATTGAGATGGCACACAGATCTTTCCTGTGACTTTGATGGTAGTCAAACCTAAAGAGACAAACAGCAGCTCTGGATTACCCTCATTGGGAACATCTTCCTTTTGGTTGGATTATGTTATAGTTAATTTTCCGTGTTCCCAAAAGTGCCACACGTTCTTCTTCCCCTTCCAGGTTCAATAGCTTATTATTTCAACTAGACTTTCTTATTGCAGGAAATTTTCCATTAGACGAGCTTTCAGTTTATGCTCATTCACTTTTAATGTGTTTTCATCACTTTTCTTGTCCGTTTTCTTCATTGTCAAAATGAAACAGGGACAAAGCCTGCCCTTTTTGACTAGCACAACCCAATCCACTCTCTCAAAGATAGTTATTCCTAAGACGAGGAGGACGAAATCCATTTGCATTGTTTGACAATGGCATCTTTTCTTGGCCAATCCTATGTTGTTTCTAAAGTGAGTTGATCATATTAAATACAGTCTTAATATGAGTGTATAACTACGTTCACTGTAGCATCAATCAGCATTAGAGTAAAATATTTTGTGGCTTGGGAATAAGTTAACTTTTACTATAGAAAAACGTATTAAAAGTGCTGGTACTATATATTTCTCCTGTAATTTAATAAATTTTAGCATATAAAAAAAGTCTAAGCCAAAAATATATTCACAGAAATAACCACAAAGCTTAGAGTGACAATCTCAGCTTACCTAAAAAATTGAAATATCTATCCTAATGAGTTCTCCAAAAAAAGGAGGGGGGGGGTTGCATTTAAAATACCTAGACTGTGGTGCATAAGTGGCTAAGTTGGTTAAGCATCTGACTAATTTTCAGCTCAGGTCATGATCTCATGGTTTATGAGTTTGAGTCCCATGTTGGGCTCTGCACTGACAGCTCAGTGCTTGGGATGCTTTCTCTCCCTCTCTCTCTGTCCCTCCCCCACAATCTCTCTCTCTCCCTGTGTCTCTCAAAATAAATAAGTAAACATTTAAAAATAAAATAAAATACATTGAACTTTGAGGTATGTATATTTTTAGAAATTCTCCTATGTTGGGAAACATGCAGAGAAGTTAAATCATTTTCTAGTGGTGTATTTTTCCTTGTTTTATAAGTTGCAATAAAAATCCCACTAGAATAAATCAAATTATTTCCTTCAGGTAGGGGTATTATTTCTCAAGGGAACATTTAGCCCGGGCATTTTTCACTGTCTCAAATATATTAGATACTCAATGCATACTGAATGAATGCATGAATGGACCCTAATTTTTCTAATGCTCTTTTATCCATTGCTTTGTGCCTCTTTCTGACTGTCATTCATTTATTCAACCAGCATTTACTGAGCACTTACTACATGCCAGGTTCTTTTCTAAATATTTATTATTTAGTACACCATATAGTCCACCATAGTAAATGATCCCTGTATACAATATAGCACACAATATAGTAAATGATCCCTGTCTTGTGATACTTACGTTCTGTTAAATCACACTTGATGAAATTAATTGAATTTACCAGTCAACACATTTTTTTCCACTATCATATATTATTCTCTGCAGGGGAGGAGTCAAGTAGGGCATATCTGGAAAAGTTATAACCTGAGCTGAAATTAGGAGTTGGAGGCTTAATTGACTGAGCCACCCAGGCACCCCTTAAGACTATCTAATATCTTAGGTTACTGTGATGATTAATTCAGATAATCTACATCAAGCGGTAAGCACCGTAACTAGCATATTACTAAGATAAGTAAAATATATTGCTATGTTACTGTACCAATTTTGGCCAAGAGGAAAAGGAAGAAATACCTTATTTTCACCTGATTAAAATGATTATACCTGCTGGTTGGAAACAAGAGAATACATAAAAGTGTAAGAAGAAAAAGAAAAGTACTCTGAACATTCCACTGTTGACATCTTGATATATTGAATGTTTCTACTACTTTTTTTTCCCGGATAGTTTGTTATTTTTAAAAAGGCACAGGTCGAATCATGACATTGTACATACGTGTCTCAACTCTACTTCAGTAAAAATTAGTAAAAAAAATGGAAAGAAAGAAAGAAAGGGAAATAAAGAGCAGAAGGCAGAAGGAAAGAGCAAAAGAAAGAGCAGAAAAGAATATCTTAGCAACTAATCTTCATTTTGTTTCTGATTGTGCCCATAGTAATAGATTCTTAGATACAGGATTGAGTTTATTTTTAAAGTCAACCTTTTAAGTTTTTGAATTTTTTTTTACTGCATATTATCATATTGCTTTATGGAAAACACTTTATCATAGCAATATGATAGTTCCTAGATGGTCTCACCCTGACTAATATCTCTTAATTGGTATCCATTTTTTAATTAAAGTTTATTTACTTATTTTGAGGGGGAGGGCAGAGAGAGAGGGAGAGAGAAAAGCCCAGGCAAGCTCCACACTGTAAGCTCAGAGCTTGATGTGGGACTTAATCCTAGGAACCATGAGATCATGACCTGAGCCAAAATCAAGAGTTGGACACTCAACTAACTGAGCCACTCAGGTGCCCCGATTGTTATCCATTTGGTAAAGGGAAATTGTATCCTGGTGTGTGTTTGTTGAATTTGACATCCTCAAATTATTAAGGCCACCTTGACTTTATTTGAATCACTTTTGGCAGAAATATATTTTTCTATTGGAGTTTAAATATTCTCTCCCACAATATACATGAACTTAGTTTTTATTTTGGGTTCTAATCACTTACTTACAATATTAGTGGAAAATATATTTTCCAATTTGCTAACCGCCTTTTACTTTATTCAGTTTTTGATACATACTAATTGCTTGGTGTTCAAGATTTCCTTTATTTTCCTTGCATTTTTTTCTACTATACTTACCTTGTAGAAGTCTTCTGAATAGGAAGTTCAAATACCTTTTAAGCTATATTTTCCTCAAAAAATGTTTTAGTCCTTTAACTTTTTTATATTTAACTCTTTAATCCCTCTACTTTTATGAATGTAAGAGAGTGTATGTGTTCTTGCACCTGCTTGTTATTCAATATGAAAAGAGATATTAATGTAAATTTTTCCAAAAGGCCAAATTTCCCAACAATATGGTCTTTGCTTTGTTTGCTTCTCTCTTCTTTAGTGACTGGAAGATTTATGTGTTATTTTTAAGTCCAGTGGTAATTCTTGTTGTTTTTCATAAGTATGCATTACCTTTTCTCTTTCTATTATAACTAAATGTTAAACAGGATACCTTTAAGCTTCTTTTTTTTTTTAATCTGAAATGTAGGGGCTCCTGGGTGGCTCAATTCGTTAAGTGTCTGACTTCAACTCAGGTTATGATCTCAAGTTTGAGGGTTTGAGCCCCATGTCAGGCTCTGTGCTGACAGCTCAGAGACTGGAGCCTGCTTCAGATTCTGTGTCTTCCCCTCTCTCTGCCCCTCCCCAGCTTGCACTCTGTCTCTGTCTCTCTGTCTCTGAAAAATAAATAAAAATTTAAAAAAACAAATTTAAATCTGAACTGCAATATTCAATTCACCATTATCCTTTTTAAAATTAGGATATAGATTCTTAGCATGGTTACGATAATATTTTTGTTCATTTTATATCTTCTCTTTCAAGTATATAAGCTGACATTTATAATTAGTTATCAGCACTGGATGACACCATTGATCTTGGTAATCAACAGCAGGTCTTGAATTTAAAATTATTATCCATTTTTATTTGTCCATATTGCATAATTTAAGAAGCATTTTAAAAACGGTTACGTGCTAGAAGTAATTCCCTTAATTTTCCTTACGCCAATAACCTACAACATTAATTATAAGCACAATTTCTTGACCTCTTTAAGTCTTACATCGCTCCCTTGGAAAAATGGGATAATATTACCTAACCCATAAAGTTGGTGTGGGGATTAAATGTACTGAAGCTAGGTAACAGTTCACCACTATGTCTGAAACTGTTCAGTTATTATCATTGTCCTGAGATTCCTTTAATTTCTTTACAGTGCAACTTGGCTAGTAGGAAAAGTCTTTTAGCCACAGAGTTTGTCCCTCAAATCTCTAGTGTCTTTCAGCATTTAATATTCTATAGAAGAAAGCTGCAGCTTATTTGAATTCTATTTTGCTTTTGTTGCTATATTTCTGGTATTGTGAATAGATATTTACAAAGAACCTTATTTTCACCTTTCATGAAAGAAGTGGTTTTCTCCAAACCGATTCTTCCTGACTCACAAGAAGGCATTTCAATCAGCATAGCAACAGTTAGAAGTCTTCCTCAACTAGGAAAATTCTTCAGCTCTGTCTAGGAGGATCATTTCTGTTTCGATCGTTTTGGGTTTTTGCACTCGTCCTCAGATCCTCCTATAATTCAGTGGCTGGCTTTCCTTTATGGTTATTATTATTGTTATTATTTTGTTTCTTTCTTTCTTTCTTTCAATCATATTTAAGTTCCTTGTCCTTTTCCCTCCTCTGGGAGAACTTCTTCTTGCTTTTTTTTTTTCTTTTTTAATGTTTATTTACTTTTGAGAGAGAGAGACACACACACACACAGTGCAAGTGAAGGAGGGACAGAGAGAGAGGGAGACACAGAATCTGAAGCAGGCTCCAGGCTCTGAGCTGTCAGCACAGAGCCCAACGTGGGACTTGAACTCAGGAACCGGGAGATCATGACCTGAGCTGAAGTATGACGCTTGACCGACTGAGCCACCCAGGCGCCCCTGAGCTTCTCTTATTCATCATATGTTCACTGATGCGATCTCCCACTGTATCTAGCTGTTTTCTGCCTCAGATGCAGCTTTAAATTCTGTTACTGTATGTATGTTTTCATGTATCTCTTTTTGATCCTAACCCTTGTAGTGGGTTGAATTATATCCCCCTGAAAATTAAGTCAAAGTCCTCAGCCTCAGTACCTGTCAATATGGAAATAGGGTCTTTACATATGTAACAAAGTCAAAGATTTCAAGGTGAGATTATCTTGAATTTAGACTGGACCCTAAATCCAGTAAGTGGTATCCTTTGAGTAGAAAAAAAGAGTGATATTTGAGATACTGCAACTCAGAGATGAAGCCAGGGGAAACTGAGGCAGGCATATCAACCAAAGATCACCAAGGATCACTGGCAACTTCTAGAGGCGGGGAAAGGGGCAAGGAAAGGATTTTCGCTCAGGGCCAGAAAAACGCCAACCAAGTCGACATCTATTTTGGACTATAAGAGAATAAATTTCTGTTGTTTTAAGCTGCGAAATTTGTAATAATTTTTTGTATGGCAGCCCTAAAAAACATTTTTATTGTATTTTTTAATTCATTGTTATGTTTTGTACTACATGACAATTTTTCTAAGGGTCAGGAAGTAAGGGTCAGGAAGTAAGTAAAGTTTTGTCCTTTGCCATTTTTTAAAAAATTTCTTATGTCCTTTCTTTTATTTTTTTCTTTCAAAGATAGTTTAGCAGTTAATTAGGAAAGTTTCACTGGAGAATGCCAACCAAATACTATTTGAAACAAAACCTTCACTTATATTGATAAAAGAATACTTACACAGCAAGATAACAGTGAAGATCAAATCACACCAAAAATGATATAAGGAGAGGAAATCTAACATATCGTATTATATATACTATCAACTCCTAGAATAATCCTTTATATTTATAATTCAACAAAGAAAATCAAATTGAAGATGTGTATCTTTTACATTCAATTCACATAAGCTGTCTTAGTTTGGATTTTCATAGAAACAAACCCTGAAGCAAAGATTAGAGTACGCTTAATTTATTTTGGAGGTGATCCCAAGAAACACTAGTAAAGGAAAGCAGATGGGAGGATGGAATGAGCCAATAAGGATTGTTATCAAGCAATGATACCAATACGCATCTCTGGAGTTTAGCCACGCGGGGATCTCTGGGTACTGGCGTAAACCATGTTATTCACTCAAGGAGGGACATATTTGTATACCAACTGCCTTCTGGCTTTTTGGTTGAGGTTTGTTTTTATATAGGTGGAGATAACATTGTTCTCTGAATACTTCTGGTTTGTTAATTGGTGGACAAAGCTGGCTCTGGAGGACTGAAAAAAATGCTGGGGGGAAGAATACAGATGCAGTCAATTACAAGTCAAGTTGCTGCACTCTGAAGTAGAGAGCACGGGCAGGGCACCAATCACATTCGCTCCAGTGGCATTAAACTTCAGGGACCCTCTCGAAATATCTGAAAGCCCAACATTAGCAGTTGCTAGCACTGATTCCCACGGACACAGTACTGACACAGTAGGAGCTCTGGATGGCCTTTCTGTAGTTCTCTTGACCTTGCCGTGGAGCTTGCTAGTTGGGTGTCGTATCTCCAAGTCTTGTGTTCCTTTAACTTCAATCAAAGAAGAAAGAAAAGGAGTGATCTCAGCAGAGATTTTCTCTGCATGAGTCTCTTTTATCAGGAAAGAAAAATCTTCCCTAGAATCTCTCCAGCTGACTTCTTAATACCTCAACGCTCTGATAGAAAAAGGGAAGGGCCTATTTTTATTCAGATAAAGGACTCTCAGCCTAGTAACTGAGAAAAACTGAGGTTTATAGCAAGGAAGACCTGGGGAGTGGAGATGGTCTGGGAACCAACAGCCTAGTCTACCATAAGATGTCAGAGAAAAAATAAATCTGAAGGTGTCTTAGAAGCAAAAACACTTCAATCTTATGCCTTTGATTATTTGTATATATAATTTATATATATGACTATATAAAAATCATTAATAATTTTTATTTAAATATATAATCATTATATACATTATATGCATATATTCTTGTATTTATTATTTTTATTATAATATACATATATATATATCTCTGAGTAAGTGTGCATATCTTTGAGTTAGCTTCAATGTGGTGAGCTAAAATTTTTCACAATGTTTTCAAAATGTAGTAGAGATTATCTTCATTATCTGGTGGTAGATACTCCAAGTAATCATAGATCTTAATTCCTATCCTTATCTATAATTCTAAGCCTCTTGTCATGCAAAAAATATATACATATAAAATTAAAGTGCATGCATTACTTTGAAGATGCTAAAAGAACAGTGAATCTCTCCTTCCCATATTATTTTGGCCCCATTTAAATAGGAGAAAATACTGTAAATATCAATGGCTTCAGTTATCTTTCATAATATTAACATTGATGTGCATCCTACCAGAGAGAGGTCATGTTTTTCCATCCCATTTCATTTCAGCTAATATTTCAGTAAAACTTAACAGAGGTTTATAAGCTTAATTTAAACTGAATTTGGATTCGATAAAGGAAAACACATTTCAGAAAATCATTAATCCTGGCTTTTTACTAACTTACTTTCAGCTCTACAAAAAACCGCAAAACATTTGATTTGGGACTTGCTTACTGCACTACCAGATGGAACCTCAAATGTCAGAGGCTTACCACGTCTGTTTACTTCTTACCTCACCCAGATGATATTTAACTTAGGTTCCTAATTAGTCCAAGTGGTGATTCCAACATTAGATCTTGACTTAGGTTTTGTCTTAACAAATGGTTTCCAAGATCACCAAGCTAGTGAAGAAAGAAAGGGCAGGTAAGGTAGGAGGGACTTGGGAGATTTTTATGAGAAAGTCCTAGAAACAGCACATATGAACTAACCATTGAGTAGACTCAGACACATGGTTAGACCTAATTGCAAAGGAGTCTGGGAGATATAGTCTAACTCTGGGACCAATAAGAAAAAATATAGGCTTGCTGATCAGCTAATATCATTACCATATTCTCTTAAACTCTCCAAGGTCATCTTCCCAAAGTCATAAAATGCAAGAAAATAATAATCTCATTTATTCATACAACAAATTAATATGCTTTCTAAGGTTTAATTCACCAAATAATGCTATTGTCAATGCAGTTAATATTGCATCAAATTAACACTGGATTTGGAAGTGATTTTAAAATAAGAAAACAAAATCAAGATATTTTTGGAAAAAAAAATCATGTACTTATTCCACAAATATGTATCAGTTATCTGCTGTGCACTACAACTTTGTACTTGTGTTTAAAATCGTACATTAATATTATTTTAATCGTTTAGCCTTACCACATACTGATAACACGTAAGAAGTAACAGTGAGGTTTTATTTTTATAAATGATAACTTTTTATTTTGTCTAAAATATAGGAAAGTAGTTGGTGCTAACTTTGTTTTCTATCACTGAGGGACTTTTGTGATATCTTAAGAATGACAGTTGGTCGCAATTAATGTACAAAGGATGTAAACATGTCAACTTTAATGGAAAATTTTCATCCTTTGTTTTTATTCCAAATTGTGTCCAATGAAGAGTACCATGTATTACAACATAATGTAATTCACTCTTAGAGTTTAAAATTTAGGGCCCATGCAACATATTCCTGACTTTTGAAACACTTAAAACTTACTGAATTACCAAAACATACATTTTTAAAAACAGAGTTATTTACATGCACTGATTTTGCTTATGGTGGTTTTGTTTACTTTGTTTTTTGTTTGTTTAAAGCATAAGATCATGTAGTAAATACTTAGTATTGGCCCTAAAATATTTTCACAAAAATATAATGGCATTATAAAGTTCTTTTCATTGTTTTTGGTCACCAAATGAAATGTAACTTTAGTTTTTAGTCATCATAATTTTTATTTTGTCATTTTCCTGTTGGAATTTAGAAATAGTGTTATCTTATACCACATAGGACCGGCTACTTCAAAGAGGTCCCCCACGATTAGCAAGAGATCAAAATTGCGGACCCAGATAGATAGAGACTGTTTCTCCAGAACAAGGAAGATAAAGACTTAAGAATTACAGATTTGTTGATTGTTTCTTTCACTGTGCAGAAGCTTTTTCTCTTGATGAAGTCCCAATACTTCCTGTTTGCTTTTGTTTCCCTTGTCTCGAGAGACATATCTAGTAAGAGGTTGTTCTACCCAAACTCAAAAGGTTGTTGCCTGTGTTCTCCTCTAGGATTTTGATGGTTTCCTGTCTCATGTTTAGGTCTTTCATCCAATTTGAATTCATTTTTGTGTATAGTGCAAGACAGTGGTCCAGTTTGGGGGCACCTGGTTGGCTCAGTCAGTTGAGCATCTGACTTCAGCTCAAGTCGTGATCTCACAGTTTGTGTGTTCGAGCCCCGCATCGGGCTCTGTGCTGACAGCTCAGAGCGTGGAGCCTGCTTTGGATTCTGTGTCTCCCTCTGTTTCTGCCCCTCTCCTGCTTGTGTTCTGTCTCTGTCTCTCTCAAAAATAAATAAACATTAAAAAAAAATTTGAAAAAACTAGTAAGTGGTCCAGTTTCATTCTCTTGCATGTTGTACAGTTTTCCCAACACCATTTGTTGAAGAGACTATCTTTTCTCCATTGGATTCTTTCCTGCTTTGTCATAGATGAGTTGACCACACAGTTTTGACTTCCTTTCTGGGTTTTCTATTCTATTCCATTGATCTATCTAGGCGTCTGTTATTGTGCCAGTACCATACTGTCTTGATCACTATAGCTTTGTAATATAACTTGAAGTCCAGAAATGTGATGCCTCCAGCTTTTCTTTTCTTTTTCAAGATCGCTTTGGCTATTTGGAGTCTTTTGTGGTTCCATGCAAAATTTAGGCTTGTTTGTTCTAGCTCTGTGGAAAATGCTAATAGTATTTTGATAGGGATTGGATTAAAGGTGTAGATTGCTTTGGGCATATCAACATTTTAACAATATTTGTTCTTCCAATCCATGAGCATGGAATGTTTTTCCATTTCTTTTTTGTCATCTTTTATTTATTTCATTAGTGTTTTAGAGTTTTCAAATTACAAATCTTTTACCTATTTGGTTAGATTTATTCCTAGGTATCTTATTGTTTTCATCAATTGTAAATGGGATTCCTTGCTTTCTCTTTCTACTGCTTAATTATTGGTGTATAGAAATGTAACATATTTCTATACATTGATTTTGTATCTTGTGGCTTTACTGAATTCCTGTATCAGTTCTAGCAATTTTTGGTGGAGTCTTTTGGGTTTTCTATATAGAGTATCATGTCTCTTGCAAATAGTGAAAATTTGACTTCTTCCTTGTTAATTTGGATGCCTTTTATTTTGTTGTTGTTGTTGTCTGATTGCTGAAGTGAAGATAAAAACCCTCTGCACAATTATGGAAACAATCAACAAAACTAAAAGCTGGAATGGGAGAAAATATTTGCAAATAACATCTCTGATAAAGGGTTAGTATCTAAAATATACAAAGACGTTATCCAACTCAACACCCAAAAAAACCAAATAACCCAGTTAAGAAATGGATGGAAGACAAAAAGAAAAAAAAGAAAAAGAAGAAAAAGAAAGAAATTGGTGGAAGACATGAATAGACACTTTTCCAAAGACATCCAGATGGCTAACAGACACATGAATGCTCAACATCACTCATCATCAAGGAAACACAAATCAAAACCATGATGAGATATCACCTCACACCTGTCAGAATGGCTAAAATTAACAATCCAGTAAATAACAGGTATTGGCAAGGATGCAGAGAAAGGAAACCCTCTTACACTGTTGGTGGGAATGCAGAGACTGATGCAGATACTCTGGAAAGCAGTATGGGGATTCCTCAAAAAAGTTAAACATAGAACTACCCTATGATCCAGGAATTACACTACTAGGTATTTAACCAATGGTTACAATGGAATATTACTCAGCCATAAAACAGAATGAAATCATGCCATTTGTAACAACATGGAGAGAACAAGAGTATTATGCTAAGCAAAATAAGTCAGTCAGAGAAAGACAAATATCATATGATTTCACTCATATGTGGAATTTAAGAAATAAAACAGATGAACATAGGGCAAAAAAAGAGAAGCAAACCAAGAAACAGACTCTTAACTATAGAGAACAAACTGAGGATTACTGGAGGGGAGGTGGGCATGAGGTGGGTTCGATAGGTGATGGGGAATAAGGAGGGTACTTGTAGTGATGAGCAATGAGTGTTGTATGTAAGTGATGAATCACTAAATTGAACACCTAAAACTAATATTACATTTATGTTAGCTAACTGGAATTTAAATAAAACCTTGAAAAAAAAATTACACACAGAAACATACTAAAGAACAAACAAAAACAACTATATAAAAATGCAATACATGATAAATTAGCATAAGGCATATGTTTCCTGGTCTGAAGTCAGATTTTTTTTTCAGTAATTTCTTCCTGATAAAGAAAGAGATACTGTATCTATTTCATTTTTTCCTGTTAAATGTAAAATTAAATACCAGACTGACAAGATTTGCCCCCTGTTCTTCTTTTTTTTTTTTTTTTTAAATTCCCAATACTCAAGTAGTCTCTCTTGTATGGTCTTTATCACATTAAAAGGAAGATAATTATTCAAATATATATATACACATATATATGTATATATATATATACACACACATATATATAATATTTATGTTATAAGATTTTATATATATATATATATATATATATATATATATATATATACCATACACCACAAATCATTGAGCAGAAAATATCCCTAATCATCTTTCTTTATATTTTTCAAGAGGTTTTTTTGGTTTTTGGTTTTTTGTTTTGTTTTGTTTTGTTTTTGGTAAGGGGGAGTGGGACTGGGAGCTATAATCTACTTATATTTTTATTTTAAAATAGGATTTTAAGTGAAAATGGTTGATGAGTTACATAGTGGGATAGTTTCCATTTTGTAGCAAAGTTATCCAAGCATTATAACACACACATATACACACACAGGTAATTACCACATGTACAGAGTGTAAGGTCAATGATAACTTACTGACCAAAAGTTTGTCTTAACGCAAGTATCCACGTGTACTCTTTTGAGTACTGTATTATTATTATCAGAAAACTAGTCAGTAAATTCTATATATTTTTAAAAAGTGCATATGAACAGAGTTGAGTTGTCTTACTTTGAAAAAGTATCCTATGTATACACACATGTATACACCATGGGAACCTGATGTGTTAACCCACTGTGATATACAGGCTCCAAAATGGCCCATAATCATTCTCACTCCCTGTTATTCACACCATGATGAGGTCTTCTTCACAATGAATACAACTGACCTGTGCAACCAATAAAATATTGCAGAAATTATGGTGTATGACTTCCTAGGTGAGATCACAAAAAAATATTGTTACTTGATCTGCCCTATATCATTTATTCTAGAATGGGCTTACCACAAAGTCAGCTCTCAAGTAATCCTTTGCAAGGTCCCCATGACAAGGAACTGAGGCCTCCTACCAATAGCCAATACCAACTTGTTAGTCATATAAATAAGCTAGCCATTGAAGGAGATGTCACCCCAACATATTCTTCTTTGGTATAAAGATTATCTTGAGCTGGGGCACCTATGTGGCTCAGTCTGTTGAGTGTCTGACTTCAGCTCAGATCATGATTTTGTGGTTCATGAGTTCGACCCCAGCATCTGGCTCTGTGCTGACAGCTCAGAGCCTGGAGTCTGCTTCAGATTCTGTATCTTCCTCTCTGCTCCTCCCCTCCTCACATTCTGTCTCAAAAATAAACATTAGATATCTCCTCTTTGTTTTTGTATTTTAAGAACTTTCTGGATTGAGGGGCACCTGGGTGGCTCAATCAGTTAAATGTTCAAGTTTGGCTCAGGTCATGATCTCGAGGTCTGTGAGTTCGAGACCTGCATCGGCTGTGTGCTGATAGTTCAGAGCCTGGAGCCTGCTTCAGATTCTGTGTCTCACTCTCTCTCTTCCCCTCCCATGCTCACACTCTGTCTTTCCCTCTCTCTCTCTCAAAAATAAATAAACATTAAAAAATATATATATTATCTTGAGCTGATTACTTTTAAGAAACAGCAGCCATAGAAGAATCTCTCAAAACCCAGTAGAAGTTACTCTTCTGAAAGAGACATGTACTTGTGTAAGGGAAATTTCCATTTGTAGGGGTGTTTCCCTCACTGTTTCTGGAAGAAGGGGGTGACCAAATCTCTAGAAATTCTTATCAATGGAGAAGGCAGCTGACTTATATCTCTATAACAACCACACCCTTATTTACTGTTTTTTCCTTGATAAGCTCCCATAACTATCTTTTGTACACCATAACCCACAGCATCTTTTTTCTTTAGCTGGACCAGGTATGTAAGGTGGTGGCTTGGGCCAAAGAGTTAGCCAATTTTCCAGAGTCTCTCCCTTATATACAGGAAGTGTACATGTTACTAAACTTCTGTTTGGTTTTCTCCTGTTGGTCTTTTATTACAGAGTGGTGTAAAAGCCAGGAGTCTAAAGGGGGAGAGGAAAAATGATTGTTCCTCTCCTTTGCCATTTTAAAAGAAGATTCTTAAGACTCAGTCATCAAGCCTCCAGATACCTGTTTTCTCGGCTGACATATTTAATAGAACCTCATGATAGACCTTGAACCAGAACCATCCAACACCACTATGTGCAAAATCTGGAGATAAGAGAAAACATTTCAGAACTAAAAGGTATTATATTTGCCTTGAATATAGATTTCACTCTGTGGCTTCAGGTTAAGAACTCCTGGAAAGATCAGAAGGACATTCTACATGAATAGATAAGAAGGTAGTCTTGCATGCAGTTCATGTTTCACAGGCTCTTCAGAAGATGGGACAACAAAGACTCTCACATGCTTCTCTTCCCTTTGACCTGTTTCAATTTATACCTATATGTTTAGCACAGATTCAAGTTGGGTTATGTCTTTGAACAGGATGACATAGGAGATGCACTGCTTTAACATTCACTTCACATACAGAAATGACCCCATGCGAATTCTCCACTTCCCTCTGTACCTTCTTTTAGAGGCTAGTCTCTTTTGTGAATAATTTCCCCTAGTTCGAATGTCTGTTTTCTTAATCTAAATGCATTATTCTCGGTAAGCCTTAGAAATTTAGTTGCTGTAAATGACTCCCCTATACTCTGCCAAAAGGTAAGCTGACTTGAATTAGTTTAAACAAAAGTGGGAAGCTTGTTTAAAGGTGTCTGTCCAACTGTGACTAGAAGGGTTAATATTACGCTGTAAACAAGCCTTCCAGGTTATTGCCTCTGGGGGCTGGGACAATTAACAGATTTGCTGTGACCTTTGTAATTACCCTAAATTACTGGGTTTTTGCCCGATAATCATACAATGCAAAAAAAGAAAAGTCGGTGACAAAATGTTGAGATTACTTTTATACATCTGTTAACATAACAATGAGTTACCATAGTTTAAGAAAAGTTATTTGCAGAACTGACAGAGGATATATCCACTTAAATATGATATAGTGTTAATATTAGACTTTTTTTTCTAAAAACAAAATTCAGGGGCGCCTGGGTGGCTCAGTCAGTTGAGCGACCGACTTCGACTCAGGTCATGATCTCACAGTTTGTGAGTTTGAGCCCTTCATCGGGCTCTGTGCTGACAGCTCAGAGCCTGGAGTCTGCTTCTGAATCTGTGTTTCCTTCTCTCTCTGTCCCTCCCCCACTCATGCTCTGTCTGTCTGTCTCTCTCTGTCTCAGAAATAAACATTAAAAAAAAAAATAAAAAATAAAAAAATAAAAACAAAATTCAAAGAATTATTGTATGAAAGTCCATGCTATATTTCTCATACATTTTATTCTTCTGTTGGAAATGTAGTGTTCTATTTGAAATATTAAAACTCAGTAAATCTATCAGCCTTCATTCTGTAAATTTCTTAAATCCTAATTGGAAGTTTTGGTCTGGTGAAAAGAAATTATCTTTATTTATATTGATGCAATCTGCACATTTTTTAGTTCACAATATCAGAGAATCTACAGACACAGAATAAGTAAGAAGGCTTTCAAACTGAACACTGGCGAGGAGCCAAATATATAAAAATCATCTATATATCAATAAAAATATACATCACACTGTTAACATAATCTTGTCCTGTGATCGTCTTAATTCACAAAGTGGGACTCTCTCCCCTTGGAAAACTCTATAGTTACTGAATGTACTAACTGCTTGTTAGATCAAAACAATTCTTAAGCAAAGGGCTTACATGATAAATTGGTAATGGAATATGCACAATCTTTCACTGAGACCTAATCAGAAAATAGAATCTCTTTCAAAGCATACTTTTAGTGGCCTGGCCTGAATTTGAACCAGTGATATGAGAGATGCAACTCTTCATGGTTTAAGTTTCGGAAAGTATATGGGAGGGGGTCAGATTTCCCACAGAATGTTATCTGAAGGGCTCTTCGTGATTTAGGAGAGATGGCCAGACTGGGAATAATCGTAGTTTAATGCCTGCATATTTGACCTCCAGTGTGTCCTTGCCTATTGTGATTCTATGCTGCTCCCATTTTAAGATCTGTACATAATATATATCCACATCAAATAGATATAATGCCTAGATAGTGGTACCTACCTCCTCAGTCACCCCCAGCTTTGCCATTGGTCACCTCTAGAGCCAAAATACTCGTCTTCCTCCCTTGTCCCCTGAAACTCCAGGAACTCAAGCCCGTAATTTGTAAAAGAGGTTAATGAACATTTGGAGGAAATGGACAATAGACCATAAACAGCACACAGCTTTCAGATAAACGTCAAATATTATAACTTCTGGAAAGTCTTGGACCATTTCTCACTGCAGGGAGTTTCTCAATGGTCATGTCCCTTCCTAGGCCCCGGCTGCCACCAGAATATTCATGACCCATGATATCCCAAGTCCTCCCCTTCATTTATTTTCTATTTCAGATTCCCCATACACTTCTTGGGAAATCAGAGAAGTCCACATCCCTATTACTGGAATATGCAGGGGAAAAAAGAAGTCTGAGGAAACTTTTTCTACCTAGACTATAACCAGAGACATTTTCTTTCATAGCCATCAATTCTAATTAAAATCCTTAATAAGAGTAATTCCCTTTTATTTGTTTGTTTATTTACTTGTTTGTTGAGTGTTTCACAGCAAGATGGCTCGGATTGTATCCTTATGCTAATAAAACTTATGCAGTCCTAATTACATCATCCAGAGTGGAGGATAGTGAAGTAACATGTAACATGGGCATGGTTGCCCAAATTCCAAGGTGGCCAACATGAAAACCAGAGACATATAAAAAATGTCAAATCTATTCTAGTTCTGAGAGGGAAGAATTTGTACTAAATATCCTCCTTATCCTGGAAACAACCATCTTTCTTGGGGGGGATGGCATCCATTTAATTTGATAAATATAATGCCAACTTGCAAAAAAATTTCTTTTCAAGGTATCTAACATTTCTTGGGTTAGCTGATGAGTTGATGCCACCTGACTAATTTCATAATCATATTTTTATGTTTTTCTATGTTTTTATTTGTGAATATTTGACAAATTCTTAATTGTCCCTTGTGCGATTATTTGAATGTTTCTAAAAGAATGCTAATTTTCCAAGGATTTGAAATGAAAATTTGGTAACTTATTTTGGATAGAATGCCACCATTATCTGGGGGCATAAATAGGATTAGATATTAACACTGTTGACTTATTGTTTGCACATAAACACGAGGCTAAAATCATCTGCAGATTTAACTCAAGGAAGCAATTTCTTCCTCGGGGCATTTTGGCAGGGATCTTGAGTAGCTTTTTCCTCTCCTCTTTGGCTGTTCTCCTTGGGGCTCAGAGCAGGGACTATCCATTAAGATCAGATGCATGTAATCATGGTCAATTTCCTGCAAGAGAAGAAGGGGCGGGCACTTGGATGCTTGGCCTTCATTTTTTATTCCGTTTCCACGGGTGGTGTTTTTCTATCTGTAATAGCAGCTGGAATCCGACTATGTGGTGGAGAGGAGAAGAGAGAAAATGAAACTCCTCTTAGGTATAAGAGTATTCCCTATTTGTCTGGTTTCTTTTTCTTTAAGTGAATTTTCTGTAGTTCCCAGTTTCTCTACTACATGCAATGTGATGAAAGCTAAGGAAACCCAGACTCTCCTCAATGTATACTTAGTTGATGCCAGAAACCTGAAGAAATGTCACTTTATTTCAAATGTCAGTATCCAGTGCTTCATGAAGAACAAATCTGCCTTAGAAAGTCCCCAAAGTACCTATAACAGGCTGTTGCTTGCATAAAGCCTCAGCTGTGAAAAGGCATTTTCATTTTTGTTGGCACTCAATATGTTTGGGGCTGTAAGGATGCCTAATACATTGGTAAATCTTGTACTGAATAACAAAAAGAGAGCAGGAAGGGCTTTCTTTTTTTCTACAGTAATATATATGTATATCTATATAGTTAGATATACATATTATCTATATTCAATGTCTATATACTATATGTGTGTGTTATTATATATACATAATACATGAGCTCATTTTACTTGTGAAAATAAAGATTCTGACCAAAAGAAAGGTTCTTCAAAATCAGATATTTTAATACCTCGATGTCATTTTTTTTTCAGTTCCCTTCAAAATACTTTCCTAGACCTACAATTTTCTGATTATGCTCTCAGCTTTATGCCAAGAATAGAGATTTAGAAATATTTCACATGAACAATATTCTGCACCTTTTATGAAACAGTTCCTTCAGAAATTGTTTATTATGTTATTCAATTTCTCTACTGTGTAGATCTACACAACAGTAGCACTAGGAAAAAGCATCTCTCACTATGTAATTGTTATTATTTAAAGAGAGTATAGAAGACTTCTCGTTTCATTCTTGTTTGGCAGGACGCTCCTTGCTAAAGTTTAAGCTTACCTTCAGTTATTGTCCTTAGCTCAGACATTCTGATAAAACTTTCCATCTCATCTTTAATAATTAATGATAAAAACAATTATTACTGTAATCGAGAAGCTTACTTCCCTCACCAAACTTAGCTAGACTTCAGGGCAAAGGTTGTGGTGACGTCATAGTCATTCCAGAGCACTGCAGGGAAGCATCTTCATGGAGTAGCAGGAAATCGTCAAAATATGACATGACACGGCTTGGACCACACAGTTCCTGCTTAGCAGATGGACAAGAAGAAGATAGATCCCTAGATGTCCTACTCACATAAAAACTGGATGGTTTACTGACCCAGGTTCTTAGGTGGTATTAATTTTCCACTGATGTACAAATAGCCCAGTTATTTGGTGAAGGTTCCGAGGGAGCAGACCTTATGGGAATGCAACCAGTTACCTTCAGGATGGACTTGCTCTTGGCCACTTTTACTGGCACCTCCCGGACAGCTGTCATCTCTCACAATTTCCTAGCTGAGGCTTCTCATCACTGCAATGCCCCAATCCTTCCTCCTGCCTTCCAAGCATCTCTGTGGTAATGTACACATCTCTTTATCCTCACAGGCCCTATTCCCCTCTCTTAATTGGCCCCTGTCACTGCTCAACAAGAGCCTACATTTCCTGTGAAGACTAGACCACAAATTATTACCAACAGAACATCTTCCTCTCCAGTCTTTGAATCCAGAGAGAAGTCAGTCTTCAGGAACATGACCAACAGACATCCATTCCTGAGGGGAAGAATGCATTTTCCACGACAAAACCGTCTTTCACTGTAGAATGGTCTAAATAAATTATTATAATGGAGCAAATAAAGAAAATTAGTTGGACCTTCATATGCAAATAGTTTGAAGATTGAAATTCTGCTGATTTCTAATGATCATCGGTGCATTACTGTTTATAATTAGATTTTGGATACATTCTCTTCACCCTCATAAAAACACGATTAGGAAGATGATATCTTATTTTCAATATGCTGATGAGGAAGTAGAGATTCAGAAAGATGGTAACTTGTCCAGGAGAGCAGGGTAGAGATTGGAAAGTGAGATATCACAGTCAGTTTTATTTTGGTTACATGTCTAAACCCCATAGTAGCCTTTTCTGGAAAACCCTCCACTCCTCTCATTTTGTGTTACTGATTTTAGTACATATTTGCTCCTTTTTTTGGTTTCTCTTTTTATGGCAACCCTTATTATTTTGAAATAAGATAGAGTAAAAATCTTAAGTACAGGAAGGAATGGTGTTTTATATTTAAAGAAAATTCCATTGATAGTGTTAGTCCATTAAACTTTCAAACGACAAAAGAGGAGATTTTGCAAGGAGGGAATGGTGATACTATCCAATTTGTTTCTTGACTGTTTTAAATATAATCCATGGTTAAAATTTGTTTTTAAGTATTGGCTCCCAAACCTGCGAAAATCATTGTACTTTGTAATGCAGGGAATCAGCCCCAATCAACTCTTATCTTAATTCTAGCTCTCTGTAAGGATTTCGCTTATTCGTTTTAATAGGATGGACTTTTAGCCCCCATCACTCACCTTAAGAGACTTATGAGAGACTCAAATTAAGTAAATGACTGGAAATGTCAAGTAATTAAACATCTGGTTTTTAATATAAAACAAATCACTTCATGCCTGTGGTCTCCGTCACTTGATCCGTCCCAGCGCTGTCTTTAAGCTGCTCCTGGCTACATTTAACCTCTTAGTCAAGCCAGACGTAACTCCATGCTTCCTATAGTAGCCCTTGGACATTCTTTTCCCCAAAGCCTTCATCTGTTTTGCTGAGGCTGTGGCTCAGGCCTGTGTTTAGAGTCTAATTTCTCTCGCACTCTACCTAGGTTAAAATATAGCCTAGAGAAGCAGTACTTATATGTGTTGAATTTCAACTGAGACTCTTCTAATTTCTCTGTGAACAAACACAGTCATGGAGGAAACCTCTCCTCCCTCCAATCCCACTGGGTCCCTCTCCTGAGGAAAATAGTCCCTCATCTGACTTTTGAGATGGTTTATTTGGACCTCTTGTTCCTGCTCTCTTCAAAGCTCTTTAACAGGATCGATTTTGCAAGGTTTCCACTAACCACTGAAAAATAGTTTTTTTTCACCCGTACTTACTTCGAATGAGGAAGATACGGATGTTTCTAGGCTTCCCCATACAAGTTGAAAAGCAATGGAACATGTATTAGTGTCCATGCCATACATCCCAAAGCCATCATACCTACAGGGTGGGTAGCTAACCTTTGCCCCTGATAGTGAACATCTGTTTTTGTTGCTGTTGTTGTTTTCCCAGAATCCGTGATCCTCTCTAATTTATCTTTGGAGGCCACCTCTTCTTCAGTCACACTCCATGAGCTCTGTAGGGCCATCTCCCACCTTGTTCCGGGGCTAGACCTAGCAGGCAATCAGCTTGTTCCATCCTTTAGACATAGTTAACTAGGTATGAGGAAGTAATTGACCCATGTCATTTCCATAAGGTTAAATCTCGGAATTTTCCAGGAACATTAAAAAGAAGAAACTCTTCTTCTAAAAGAAAAGACTACAAGCAAGAAGTTTCTGCTGGTCATTTAATCTACCACCGCCACAAATATGACAAAAATAAAACTAAAAAAGACCTAGGAGAGAGTGCAAGCCGGAGTAAAATCTAGCCACTGCCAAAGGCTCTCCCTATGCTTTTCACTACAATAAATCAATATATTACTCTTTGGTTTAAATCAATTTGATTTGGCTTGACGGTCTTTGTTTTTGTGTTTTACACTCAGCAGTTTTTTGATCAACCTGACTCCACTTTGAAAGTCCAGATAATTTCAGTTCAGACACAAGTTCCATTTTGGCACTTGTATAAATTGTGTTTTCAAAGTCCCATTTTGATCCCTGGTTAGTTTCTTGACTCTGTTTTCAAATGAAACGGTAGAGAAGAAATTAATTAGGTTTTCTAAAACTTCCCACATCACATGACATTTGATTCCTCTTTTGTAAGGAATGACTAATTAAAATTCTTCTCTCCATTGCATAAGCCCATAATCTGGGGTCCATAGTGGCTCACCTGGGGCTACCTATTTGCTTCACTGATTGTCTCATGTATCAGGTTGCCAGACAAATCATAGGCCATAGTTAAACTAAAGAATTACTTGTTATCTGAAATACAAAGGTAACGAGTGTCCTCTGTACTTATTTGGTAAATCTCTTAGTGCTACTAATTGTGCTCATACAACACATGAAAGAGTTGTCACTTACTCTGGTTCCATTTGAATTAAATGCTAAACACCACTTAATTATAAATCTAGTCCCACTATTATCTGTGCAAGCAAGATGTTATCTGACTATTGCTTCTATTTCTGTTTATTGTGATTTAACCAAGCCATCACTGTGGAGCATCCAGGACCCAAATGAAAAGGATAGTGAAAAACAGGAGACTCTTTGACATTGAAGGAGTGGTTAGTTTGGAGAAAGGCAAAATAATTGCTAAGGGTGGAAGAGAAATTTCATCAGACAACCAAATATGTCTTTAATGGAAGAGGTGGCCAATACAATCCCTCTTTTTCCAGAATGTGCAGCTCACGTTGCTGGGAAGTTTACAGGATAGCATGTAAGGTTTCATTGTAATTCTCACCAGAAAGAACAGAAGTGTTATAAGGGCATTTACTGTGGTATGAAATAGGATAGAATTCTGCTTATAGAGACTGCTGGTGTTTGAGGAAGGAAGTTGTCTGTCAAGAACATTATAGAAGACATCCTTGCATTGTTTTCTGGGGGCAGATCATGGAAAATACTTTGGGGAGGTCCATGGACCTGAAAGAAGAAGAGAGATGGTGAAAACTTCTGGGCACAAAGTAAGTGAAAATCGTTCCCACAGAAAAGCATGTGTATGAGATTATAGAGAAAAATGGACAATAAAAAATTTGTCACAGCAGGATAGCCAGAGAATTTTAAGAAAGAGGTAGACTAGTATTCAATTCAAATTGCTTCCTGCTCTTTACTGGAATGTGTTTTTCCTCTATTATTTTAAAACCATCTCTTAATGAGGTGCTTGCAAAAGTATTGTGTTAGGGGAATTTGGGGGATCAAGGGAGAGAGGCTGTGGACAAACGGAGAGTGAAACTGATGAAAGGGAGTGGCAATCATAAGCCTTGAGACAAGGGAAGAGGATGGAGAAGCTGGCAGAGAAGGAAAGTAAGGAGGTAAAGTTCAGAAAATTCCAGATGTCACATGAAACCTCTGAAATTTAAGGTAAAATGATATACATTATGAGAGATAATGATCCAAACCCCCTACTCTTTTTTTTTCTAAGATTAAAATGTTTATCTCAGAAAGGAACAGCCCTGGGATGTGTGGGGATATGCTAGTGACGTGAGAATAACCTGTACAATTTTTAGAACTTTCCAACAATGGAATGGGTTGCTTCCTATTACAGAGGAAACCTTATAATTATTTATACCTTCCAGAAAGTATTAGAGACTGCATCCTTGTAGTGAATGGGGAAATAGTTGGAGAACCTCTATCCTTTGCATTACAAATTTTTAGAATTCCCTACGACTTTGTAGATAGCTCTTTTTTGATGGTTCACCACACTGTGGTCAAATTCTCAGAGCACGCTCAGATGGATTTCAAGCTTACTGAGAAATTATTTCATATGTGACTTCATAGCACCTATAACACAGTATTAGAAATCATGTGCTAGAAAGTTAATGAACAACTTATGATTAAATATAGCTTCTTACACCTCAAATTGATGAATAAAGTAAATGTATAGGCAAAGACAAAACAAGAGGGCAAAAATCCGCATTCAATTTTCAAGTTTAAAATAGGATCCCATAATTCTAAAATAAGCTAACAAATTTTTAGACTACCACCAGGATAGTAAACAAGATAGGAAGATAATAACTTCTCTGTCTCAAGCTGCAAAAACTATATCTGAAATATTATTCTCAGTTTTTAGCTCCACTTAAAATTCAGGTAATTTAGGGACACCTGGCTGGCTTAGTTGGTGGCGTGTGTGACTCTTGTTCTCGAGGTTGTGAGTTCAAGTCCCACGTTGGGTGTAGAGACTACTTAAAAAATAAGATCTTTTTAAGAAACGAGGTAAATTATATGTCTTCTAAAAAAATACAATTCAGAAATTCAGGAATATTGAATTTAATAAAGGGAAAACTATTCTTACACACATCACGTCAGTTAACCAACTTCCATTTTATGTATTTCTTCAGGATGTGTATTTTTTTTAGTATGATTACAAGTGTGTAAAATGCTTTATATTGCTTTTTTTCCCTACTTGAAGTTTTTTAAAGTCTGTAAATTTTCAGAAGTCTCACAATTGTAATGACCATCTCATGTTTCATTGTGTGCATATAATACTATAACAATTCTCCTACTCTGTTTTTGAAATTATAATTGTGATGAAATTAAATTCATTTGTAAATCAAATTTTTCTACATTTTAAATTATGTTCCTTAACTGGATTTACAGGAGTAGAATTTTACACAAATGGAATAGACATCTTCAGGTTAATATAGACATTTTATGCTATTTTAATTGCTTATATTAATATACCACATGCTTTGATTGTTATTATTCTGAGCTTTTATAATTTAAGACATTTAAAATAGAAATTTGTATTTAAAATTCTTTTTTAATTTGTATTTTTTTTAACGTTTATTTATTTTTGAGAGACAGCATGAACAGGAGAGGGACAGAGAGAGAGGAAGACACAAAATTCGAAGCAGGCTCCAGGCTCTGAGCCATCAGCACAGAGCCCATCGCAAGACTCAAACCCAGGAACAGAACCCATGAACCTCGAGATCATGACCTGAGCCAAAGTTGGATGCTTAACTGACTGAGCCACGAGGTGCCACTAGAAATTTGCATTTGTAAATATACGGATGAGTTCTAATAATTTTAATGTATAGGATACTCATATTTCCCCCTTTTCTCTCCTTTTTTCCTTAGTTGTTTCAAGTTTTGCATGTATATTTTGTGGATTATAACATTTCACATCAGCCTGTACAATACCTTATATCTAGAACATATTTACTTTATAGTTTTAATTTACTGCACTTACTTTTCCTCTTTTGTATTTGTGTCTCCCTCAATCCCCACATGTTCACCAACCCAGAAACTCTCTAAATCCTGCCTTTTTGGGTTTTTATGGAAGTTTCATTACACAGCCACAGTTGACTAGATCATTGGCAATTGGTGATGGTTTCAGCTTCCTGACCCTCTCCCCACCCAGAGGGCAGGGAGTGGGACTGAAAGGGTCAAACCTCTAGTCACATGGTTCCTTTTCCTGGCGTCCAAGGCAATCAGCCCCTATTCTTAGGAGCTATTCAAACATCAGCTCTTTAACATAAGAAAAGACACACCCATTTCTCTCCTCCTTTAGAAACCAGAGTTTTTAGGACACCTGTGAAAGAAAAGACTTGCAGACCAATGACATATTTCTTATTATGAATTATAATATCATAGACTTGTTAAATAAAAGTCAACTGAGCACATGTTTTTTCCACAAATATTTCTTTTCTTTGTAATTTGTTTATTGTTTTATTTATCCTTGAGAGAGAGAGAGAGAGAGAGAGAGAGAGAGAGAGAGAGAGACAGAGCATGAGCCAGGGAGGGACAGAGGGAGAGAGGGACACAGAATCCGAAGCAGGCTTCAGGCTCTGCTCTGTCAGCACAGAGCCTGACATGGGGCTTGAACTCACAAGCATGAGATAGAGACCTGAGCTAACGTTGGACGCTCAACCGACTGAGCCGCCCAGGTGCCCCAACAACAAATATTTCTTGAGCTCCTGCTGTGTACCAGGTATTTGTGGATCCTACATTGGCAGGAGGAAGAGAAGGCAGGGACATCTTGGAAGCCCATATCAGCTAAATCACAATCATTTTCATAGGGTCAATATGTTTCAAAAAATGTCAAAAGTCACAGGGGATGGGCCCAGAATTCAGAAATCTCACCAATTTCCTTTTCCTTCTTAGGAATTGTTTGCTTCATACATAGAGAATTATGAACTCAGTGTTTTACTTTTGTTCCTCATGCGGTTGGCTTGTGTGCTGTATCTGTGGCTTTTTGATTCCACACAATTAATACTTCACTGAACAATTTTTTTTTTTCCCTCTACTATAACATTGTGGCGGCTGCTGTGACTAAACCAGTAAATATAAATGACACAATTCTGCCTTTGCTGAAATGAAGCCTGTCCCGGGAAACACGTTTCTCAATAGACAATGTGAAGACTGCCATAATATTGAAGAACATGGCATTATGTAACAGCAACAATTTACACATAAATTTATATTCAGTTAATTTCTTAATCCACATTAATTATTCTAGAAAATGCTTAACAAAACAGACACAGCTCTCCTTTGTCTAACCCTACAATGCGTTTTATGGTATTGGCTGGAACAATCCACTGTTAATTTGAAGGTATTAGGAATTTAAAAGAAGGCAAAATGAGAACTCTCCTGGAGGCTGACAATTGTGAATCTCATCTCTAAAGCAAAGCCTGGGAGTCTAAGGACATTTGAAAACAGAAACATTTCAAATGTCCTGGGACAGGAGACCCTCCTCACCCAGACATACATGGTGAAAGCAACTGGAAAGCCATACTATCTACACGTGTATACCCATGTATGTTGCATGCACGTGTATTTTCCCTAAAGAGGCAGTAATGACAGCTTGCTCAGTGTCTTTCTGTTCTGAGCCTCTTCTAAAAATTGTTTTTGGCTTCCTGACAGCTAAGCACACTGAGAAATAAGATGTTCAGCTGATTATGTAAAAGCTGGCAAGCTAGAAGTCAAGTATATCCAATTTAAGTGACCTTTGTAATAAGACTTTCTCCAGATCTTTCCTTTATGTGGGAATCAGCTGCATATTGATAATGATTTACTTAATTAGTTTACCTTTTCCTGTGAACTGGCACTGATCACTTTGCTTCTCATTCCCCTCTCAATCTAATATTATTTTATTAAGAATGGTTATTAGAAATAATTATTCATGCTTACATCTTCAATTTGTTGATTTTAAAGGATTAGGTGTGGGCATTTAAATCTAGGCAATAGACTATGGAAGAAGAAAGATAATTATGAAGCATTTTGATAAGTAGTGTTTATGGGTATGGCAAAGCATACAAACTCAAATCACGTGCTTTCCCAGAAATTTTGAGTTGGAGACTGAGGTAGTGGGGAGAAAAAAATAATACCTTTCCCCTCTACCCTCCTAAGCTGTTGCCTGAGATCCCCGTACAAAAAGACTGAATAATGAGGGACAAGCGTATACATTTATTTAATATATAAGTTTTCCATGACATGGCAGCCTTCATAAGGAAATGAAGACCTAAAGAAATGCTTAAACCTGAGGGTTTTTAAGTTAGGTTTCATGAAAAGTAGAAAGTTGTGGAAAGATACGAAAGACAAAGAATATGCACTTAGCAAGCCTGTTGTTCAGATTCTGGTCTTGCATTTGGTGTTTAATTTGCATGCCTTTGTCTTCAGAGAGAAGGATGCTCCTCTCCTATGGGTCTAGGGAGGGTACCTCTCACATGACGGTTTTGTGACCTGCTTCAGAGGAAGATTGGAAAACCCTTCCTGCACCTGCCGTTCCTCACATTTCTTTAGCTTGAAATATTTAATATACCAAAGAATCATTAGCAGCTCCTAAACCCCATCAGACAGAATCAGGGTTTTGTGGACACCCACAAGAGGTTTTATGGTCTACTAAACTCTACACCCGGAGAACCCAAGTCCACCAATTAGCTGAAAATGCATAGATCATATCATCATAGATCTATATGGAAAAAACAATGGTCCTGATGTTGAATATCTGATGATGTAAATGATGTTTCATTTCACAGCAGGTAGGTAGAATAAATCATCCTACTATCAATGCATTATCCTTTTTGAAATCCTTCTTCATTATGTCAAGAATATGACATATGATTTTATAAAAAACTATTTTTTTCTAAACATGTATGTGTACCTGTGTTCACATGTATGTGTCTGATTCTCTGAGAGATATAGAGACCCTTCTATGTTATAGACATTAGGTTATGAATGGGTGTTTTGAGATGGTATCTGGGGTCTACTGACTTTAGCCATCTGAATCTTCAGGTAGCTTGTTTTGGTTTCTGCCTTATTGTGCATGACTGGATTCCCTATTGCTTTATGTTGAATATGTTCTGCACCCAACCCACCACATGAACTTACCACCACCTTATTCCTGTAGTGTGTGTTTCCACAGTGGATCGATCTGGTCACAGGGTCAGGGCACTCTAGGTCAGCTCCATGACAGGAACTAGAACAGCATAGGGTAAGCTCTAGAATTCAGAAGTTCTAACAGTGTTAGATCAGGACACCTCTCCCCTCCCTCCCCGCACTCCCCCCCCCCCCCACACACACACATCATAAAGCTGATTTTCCATCCAGGTTTTTCTAACGTTTTGGTGGTGGAGATTTTTCCCTAGGGGAAAAAAAAAGAGAGAGAAGCCAAACAGAGGAAACACATAAAGAACTTCTCTGAGTCAGAGTAAAATCTCCCCCAGCTCCAATCCTAAGTACAGTGAATACTGAAGTTCTGTATCCCCTTCGTAGAAACCCACCCATATGTTTTAGCCCCAGAATTTTATAAATGACAAAATTAAGTCACAGAGCAGTAAAAATGACTTAGTATTAAAATATTTCAGAGACAGACCTGAGGTTACAATCTGGGGCTCTAGTAGGCTTTCTTGCCTGTGTCCATGGCAAACTCTATGGGCAATTCACATTCTTAGATTGACAAAAAATCCAAAAGTCCATTTGACTCATGAAGTTACACAGTTAAGAGTTAAGAGTTTTTGCTCATGGTGTTTGAGAGACAGGTTTTACTTCTTTTCTGGAACTTCATTTGATGGATGAAAGATGTACTCATCCCAACCTTTTAATTATAATTAGAGATAGGTTCATTTTCATGATGGTATTCATGCTAAATGGGTCAATACTTGTGAGGAAAGTTTAGCCCTGCATCGTTTGTTTCTCTGGAGTTTGGTGGTCTGCATTAATAACTTCCAAGGAAAGAAATTTAGGTGGGATTCTTCTTAAGTTAGCCAAATGTTAAATAGCATTTATATAACATACTGACAAATTTAAAACATTAATAACTGAAAATAAAATCTGGTAATTCTCAATGGATTAGAAAATATTGGAAACTATATTCCAGAGAAGTTATATAATTATGCTGATCACATTTTGTATTCTTATAATTTTATTGGCTTATAAATTATTCCATGTATTTTGTTCAATAAAATTATTTAATTGGTAAAAGAAATTACAGTTTGGATAAAGATACAATTTAGCTCACTTTATGCATTTTGGCATATTATTCCTTTGTGAAATTTATAAATTCCGATGAATGAGGTCATATAAGTGGCAGTGGAAAATAAAATGCATCAATATACATGCATTTTTAATAGGATTCAGCACATTTTAAGAGCACAAAAGCAATGTGAAGCAGAGGCTTTTTGTAAATATTGAAAAACAGCATTTAAGGAACCATATTTCTAAAGTAATGTTTTCCTACTCTTCTCTGATTCCATACTGAGAACTTTTCTTGCATTTGGCTTTTAATTTGCATCCTAATAATGGGTTCCCATTGGTTTTAGGTATACTTAAAAAGAAAGTCTAAGATGATGTTATTTGTTTAAAACAAAGTGTCATTAAGATATCATAGATAAACGGTAGATGATAGATACATAGATACATAGATAGATACATAAATAGACATAACACCATACAATCGCACACACGCACACAAACACACACACAGACATAGCTATAGACATTAAATCTAAATCTGGAAAAGCACAATCTGCCTCCACTTTTCCATTACTTTTACTCCCCAAATCTGGTATTTTGTGCTGCAGACATAGTAACCAACCTGGTTTCCAAAACATTTTATGGCTTTTATCTTCCAGTCTTTGCACCTACTCTTTTCTCTGACTAGATTGGCTTTCCTCCTTGTTTGCCTAAGCAACCGTCCAGGATACATATTCCCTCCTCTCTGAAGCTTTCCCTAAGTGACATTGCAAGAGTTTCTTATTTTCCCCTATACCGTTTCTGGATTTTGAAACATTTTCACATGTCAGATCTTAGTCAAAGTACATCCTAAAGTGGCATCCTCACAGAAGACAGAAAGCACCATATCTGGGAAAGCAGTTTCCCTGAAATCGAATTTTTTTTTTTCCTGAATAAAATCTTTCCCACTGGCCACAATAGTAATTTTTATTTTCTCAACTTACTTCATGTATATCATTATCTCTCTCTTCCTTCCATTGAGTAGAAGTCATTGCCTCTTATGTTCTAGGAAAAAACAAAGCCATCATCAGGAAACTCCTGGATATTAACACATTTTTTTACTTCTTTTTTTTCTCTATTTCTCTTTTCCTTTCTCCCTCACTCAAAGGGATTTGTATTTTGTTTATTATAAGATAAATTTCAAAAGTAATCTAAAGTCCACCCATGTCTTCCTGTCTCCTCAGGCACTTTTGGTCACCAATTACCCCTTCTCTCCTTCTTCTTCTGGACATCTAGGTCTCACTTTTGCTTTCTTTCAACTTTATATTCATTTTTAGGAATTCCTCCTATAGCTGAGGTATAAAATATATGAGACTTTTAAGGATGGCAGATGGCTTTTTCCAATTTGTCATTTGTCACCATTTGTTAATTTGGTCTAAGGCAGTCACTTTCAATAAATGATATTTTTTCCCCTTTGGAATTTTGAAAATGTACGGAGGCATTTTTGGTTATCTCAGTGACTGGAGAGTTTATCTTGGCATATTGTGGGCTAGGGGGAAGGAGAGATGAGGAGTGGTTCTATGGGTGTATAATTTCAGTTAACACAGTATATGTAAGATCCAGAGATCTGCTATTCAACATGGTGCCTGTAGTTAACAATACTCTATTGTCCACATAAAAACTTAGTAAAAGGGCAGATCTCATGTTACCTGCTCTTAAAACACAATAACAAAACAGAACAACAAAAGCCAAAGCACACAATTAAACCAGATACACAAGGAAACTTTTGGAGGTGGTGGATATGTCTGTTGCCTTGATTGTGGTGATGGTTTCACAGGTGTGCACATACGCAAAGTCATCCAAATGTGTGTATTAAAAAGGTTCAGTTTTTTATGTCAACTATACCCCATTAAAACTTAAAAGGATTGTATCATTTATGCCAACAATCCTCCTGGTGTTTGAGGACCTAATGAAACATTCTTGCATAATTTACACTGTAGCCTTAAAGTCATAATGAGTCTATGTATAGATCCAATATAAGCATATCTCATTCAAGCATTGAATAGTTTATTTCAAATTTATTTATATTATTTCACCTTATATTACACTAATATATTATGATTTTTAAAATGATATGTGATAGAAGATTACAGTATCACTTTTAAACATTGAAAGGAGACCTTTACACAACATTTATTATAAAAAGAAAACCTATTCTCTTATACTACAGCAATTTCTACAGTAACATTAATGTGAACAGTAATCCTAATTTTTGAGAGAACCACATACACATCACAGTTTTCCTTATGATTATGATATCTGGATCTTCTTGAAGAAATTCTCTATTACCTATTGGACAACAATAATTTTCACATATGTTTTCTTCTATTAACTATTACATGCAACAATCATATTTAAATTTAATTAAAGTGGAGTGTCTCATACAAAAAAGAGATAAGTATTTAGTTTGATATTTTAGTGTGTGTGGTGATTAAGTTTTCCTAATATCATTTGTTTGCCATAAGTTCACACTATACTGCCTTTTTTTGTGCTGTCACCTTATCAGATATTAATTTCCCACCATCCAGGGACCTCAGAGATCTCTAATTATTATTTTTTGTCTGTTTCTCAATTCCTGCAGGAATATTTTGCATTTTGTGTTTTTGTATGTTATGATATCTGCACCTGCTATTTATGGATCTACATACTTCCTTATAAATTTAAAGTGAGTGTAATTTATTTAAAATATCTTTAATATTACTGAGATTGTTCTGAATTTATATATTTAATTTGTGTATATTGACATCTTCATACCATTTATTTGCTGTATTCACGAATATATTATCCCCATTTGTATATAATTCTTTATGTTATTTCAATTTTATTCTCCATGTACATATTGTGCTTACCTTGTTAAGTCAATTATTATGCATTTGAACACTTTTGTGGTTACTGTAAATTACATATTATGTCTTGATTTTTTTTGATCATTGTGATTATAAATAACCATGAGTAATTTTTTTTAGGTTATGCATGAATCTGGAAATCTTGTTGGATTATCACGCACTTGGAATAATTTTTGCTTTTTCTTGTAGAATATAATATTGTACGTTTATACTGAGAATTTTTTTGTACATCTCTCTCACTTTCTTTTTTTCTTGTGCTGTGACGTTAGAGGAGTTCCAGTAAACTATTAAAGAGTTGATGATAACAGTCAGCCTTGTCCCTAATCTTAAAGGAAACACAACTAAAGTTGCTACATTAAGTTTGATATCTGTTGTATGTTCTTGGTGAATAACTTTTCTCAAGTTAGCAAAATACACAAATACAATTTGATCCTTATTTTCTAGCAAGTTCAATCATTGATTCATTCATTCATCCATTTATTCATTCATTTAGAAAGACTGTTTATCATGGCTAAGAGCACTGGCTGAAGGCAGGTGGAGTTCAAGTTGTGAGGCCATTATTGACAAATGTGTGGCTTTTGTCTTCCTTAGCTCTCTCTTATGTAAATATGGCTAATAATACTTCCAGCACATGGATTTTTGAGTGTTAAATGAATTAACATATGCAAAGTTCGTAGAACAATGCCCAGGACAATGCCAACTAATCACCAAATACTATTTATCAAATTTGAGGACATCTTAGTTATCATTTATTTAAATATTTTCATATAGTTATATGTGCATATATATATATATATTTTTTTCCTTTCTGGGACTCAGTATGAGTATGTTCAGTTACTTATATGTAATCTCTGTATCTCCTAAGTTTTCTTATTATTTTTCATCATCTTATAGACTGCTCAATTAAGTCTCCTACCAAATTTTCTTGCTCACTAATTTATACTTCTTTTCTGTACTCTGGTCCTTTGTGTTTTTAATTTAAATTAAGACTTATCCATGCCCCAGAGTTCGACATTATTTTTATGTTTGGAGTTTTTATATTTGGAAGTACAAGGATTATGAAATAATATTTTTAATTTACATATCTCATTAATTCTTATTTCAACAGTAAAACATAAAAAAATACTTAAAATATACAAAAGACTGTAAGTTTATAAAATGTATAAAGAGTATCATAGTAAATTACTATATTCCCTCCACTAATGTACATCCTCCACCTAGTATAGAATACAGAGAGGTACTGAATTTATTGAAGCTCTATTTACATACTTCTTTGATATCATTTTTTGTGCGTGTGATAGCATTTCTTGTTCCATGGTGAATTTTAGGCTTGTATTCTGTTGTTTGTTTGTGTTGGTTTTAATTTGTACAAGTTCATACACAATACAGTTTCTCATTTTGAATATTTAACATACCTGGCTTATGTCTCCTAACATGATTTGCTTAGTTTGCTAAACATTGTATTTGCGACATTTGTCCATGCTGATATGTATGTGGTTTTAGTTTATTTGCTTTCACAACCGTGTAGCATTTTATTGTAGCAATCCACCACAGTTCATTTTATTTTTAGCTTAAGAGACAACAGAACTTTTTCAGAAAAAAACAATTCAACTATAAACATGCTTATGCATGCCAGCTGGTACACATTGCTACTGTCTTCGCAAACTCACTAACTCTGGATATTGTAGCTTTTTTCTTGTATTCCAATATGGTAAGAATAAAACAGTTTCATTGTGATTTCAGTTTGAAAATCGTTGAATTCTTATGAGATTGAGTTTTCCTACTGTGTTAGCTATTCCTTTTGCCTCTACTGTGAAATACCCATTTATAGCTTTTACCTGTACTTCAACTATTTCGTGATTTTTGTCCTAAAAATCTATAAATCATTTATTCTTGCTTCTTTTTAGTAATTTTTCCCAAATGTATTGATACAGATTGCAACTTATTTTTAAACATTTTTATTTATTTAAAAAAAATTTTAATGTTTATTTATTTTTGAGAGAGAGAGAGAGAAAGAGAGAGTGAGAGAGCACAAGTGGGGGAGAAGCAGAGAGAGAGGAAGACACAGAATTCCAAGCAGGCTCCAGGCTATGTCAACACAGAGCCCCATGGTGGCTGGAACTCAGGAACTATGAGATCATGACCTGAGCCAAAGTTGGACTTTTAACCAACTGAGCCACCCAAGCACCCCTAAACATTTTATACAATATATTTTGCTACATAGCTTTAATTTTATTTGAATTAGCTTAACCTTTTTGATTTCTGAGTTCATAAATACATTTCTGAAAATATCCTAACTTTAAAAATATTTAAGTTTATTGATTTATTTTGAGAGAGAGAGAGAGTGCAAGGGCGGGACAGAGAGAGAGTGAGAGAGGTGGAATCCCAAGCAGGTTCCGCACTACCGGTTCAGAGCCCAATGTCAGGCTCAGCGCCACAAAGGAGATCATGACCCAGCGGAAATCAAGAGTCGGAGGCTCAACTGACTGAGCTCCCCAGGCACCTTCAGAATTCTTAACTTTTAAACCCAATTTATAACACCATTCTCTACAGTAATGTCAGTTATTTCACTTTTGACAAAATAAACTTAACAAAAGTTTTGTTTTGGTTTCTTGAATAGAATGTAAAAAAAGGAAGCCATTGTTGACATCAACCAACTTTCTCTTTAAAATGTATGACACTGATATCAATATGGAAGAAATGAACTAGTTTTGAATCATTTGTTCGGCCAGTGGAGCCAATACCATAGTAGCTATTTTTTTTTCAACTTTTATGTTCAAACTTAAATTAAAAAGTGAACAAAATTAATCCAGGAGCACGCCTTGGGATCTGAAAAGTCATGCTGTAAAGAGTAATATACCCCCTTAGTGTCTGCCGCTCCACATATATTTGGATACAATCTTCTTGTATCAACTACTAACTTTTAAAATAGATGCCAGTTCTACTCGGGTCATGATCTCACGGTCTGTAGGTTCGAGCCCCGCGTCAGGCTCTGTGCTGACAGCTCAGAGCCTGGAGCCTGTTTCAGATTCTGTGTCTCCCTCTCTCTGTGACGCTCCCCCGTTCATGCTCTGTCTCTCTCTGTCTCAAAAATAAATAAACGTTAAAAAAATTAAAAAAAATAGAATAGATGCCAGTTCTTTACAGATTTGTGTGTACTAGTTTCCGCGTTAGCAGTCTAGTAAGTACCTTCCATGATGAATGGTCAATGTCAACAAATACTTGTATAAGTTATGCATTCATTTGCAACTTTCTTGAAAGGCCAGAATTAAATACCTCGGTTTTCACGAAATATCACCATTAGCTTTTGAGCTCATTCCTCCTAACAGATGTATTCCAAATCCTCAAAAGCATTAGCCAGCAAGTTTAAAAAGTGGTTGTAGATGGTTGTTTTGTGAATTCGAGCCCACCTCTGGCTTTCTGCTGTCAGTGTGGAGCCTGCTGGCATCTTTTGAAAAAGAAACATTTGTTAAAAAGTGGTTGTAGATATTTGCTACACAGTACATGATAACACCATAGCAAAAGCATTTGGGATATTCTGTATAGGTTCTGGAACGGGACTGGTCAGGCTCCGTTTCACACGTGTATTCCATGTACATCCTACTTATAATTTCTTGTGTTTCTACTGGCCCAAACATCCAGTGCATGATGCCTTTGTGCATCTCACACACAGTGCAGGCCCCCGCATACCCGGCTGGTACATTCAGTAACCAACAGGAATGGTCTAATACTACTCTTTAGTATTCAAGGCCTGAAGGGATTAGGTTTGCCTAGATACTTCTTTCAGAGAATACTTGATTTATTGATGAGAGCCCATCCTGATGCTCTGGAAATGGAGGTACTATTTTGCACTTGGAAGGGATGTTCAAAGGAATGCAGGTGGTTTGATTTCAGATTTAAGCATGGATTAAAATAATAATTCACTTCCCATGTGTTCACTATTAGTTGAGTCCATGGCAGAGGCTGGAAGTACCAAGTAGAGGTCTACCAAACCCACTCTGGTTATTTCAAAGCAATAATTTAAAAAATATTGTGTTCAAATGATGAAGTTCTAAATGGAACAGGAAAATGCATAAATAGATAGATATAACCTAAGATGTCCAGAAAAATGGGGAGATAAGGGGCCTTATCCTTAAGAACCATTCTGAAGGTTTCGATGCATATCACTTTGTTTGTGTACTGACCAAATGTATGCCATTATGTTGGGTACAGGTTTAAGTGGTATGGTGTTATCTCCAGCATCATGTCTCTTTTTTGTTTCTCTCAATTTACTCTGTTTAAGATTCACCCATGTAGTGAGGTTCCTGGGTGGCTCAGTCGGTTGAGAGTCCTACTCTTGAGTTCGGTTCAGGTCATGATCCCAGTGTCAGAGGATTGAGCCCTTCATAGGGCTCTGCACTGAGTGTGGAGCCTATCTGGGGTTCTCTCTCTCCTCTGCCCTTCTCCTGCACTTGCACGCTCTCTCTCTCTCTCTCTGTAAAATTAAAATTAACATTAAAAGAGAGAGAGATTCACCCATGTTGTTATATGGCCATTTAATGCATTACTTTTAGCTGCTGCCTAATGTTTATTAACAATACCCCAGTAAACATCTTTAATTGAATCTCCCTGTGGACATATGTGAGAATTTATTTTACAAGTAAGTTTGAGGCATAAATATCTTTTCCCATTCCATTAACTTAATGACATTATTGTATAATTGGACATATATCTTGATTTGGATCTAATCAACTTATCCCATTTCCCATTTTATGCCTTATTTTTTGTCATTTTGAACTTTTGTTTGAGAAATGTTTCTCCACCCCTGGGTCACAAAATTATTTGTTAATAGTCTATTGATGTTATACTTAAATTTTTATCCTTTAAAAATTCTCCCCTTTATTTTTTATTGAGCAGGGATCAAACCAAGTTCTGGGTTTGCCTTTTTTGTTTAGTTAGTTTGTTTTTTTTCCCCTCCATGTAATAGACCATATTTTCAATACCATCTATTAACAATTCTTTCTTTCCTCAACATTTGTGGAACTACTTTTATCATATAAGTTTCTATGTATACAAATTCTGACTCTGAGATCTCTGTATCTTCCATTTAATTGAATAGTTTTTGTTTGTTTGTTTGTTTGTTTGTTTGTTTTGACAAGTTACTTATTTCTTACAGAACTGAAGTGGTTTCTTGAAAATCAAATATCCCCTGGCCCGGGGATTTGGGGATGGAGAAGTCTGACAATTAACAGTTTCTGATAATCATTTGTTTTTCAACGTCTCTACTGCTTTTTGAAGACATTTTATATTTTCTATCAATTTAACCACTCTGTCTAGATTCCAAAGCATACTGGTTGTATTGTTCCAAGATCCTTTTTAAAAATAGCTTTTAAGTTTTTTTAATGTTTATTTATTTTTTTTTGGAGAGAGGCGGGTAGGAGGCGGGGTAAGAGTGAGAAGGAGACACAGAATCTGAAGCAGGCCCAGGCTCTGAGCTGTCAACGCTGAGCCCAAGGCGGGCCTGGAACTCGGAAAGAGGAGATCACGGCCTGAGTCCAAGTCGGACTCCTAACCAACTAAGTCAACCAGGAGCCCCATTCAATGATCCTTTTTAATGTTTGTTGTGTTTATAGTTATCGCCCTTTTGAAATCTATACATTACTTAGACACATCTTCTTTCCTTTTTTCTTAATCAGTCTTGTTAAAGGTGTGATGAAGTATGTTATCAGAACCTACTTTTATTTTGATTCAACTTATTGACAATGTTTAGTCTCTATTTTATTGAACTGTACCCTTTGTTGTTGTACTGGTGGTTTCCTTTTGTTTCTTTGGGGGAAGGATTTACCCCTAAGTCAAAATGTTCAGCTTATTTGTATTTGTAACCTTTTCTATTTCTTAATAAATATATTTAAACCTGTAAACACTGTGTAAGATCTCTATTGTCACTTAATTCCAAATGTCCCTTAATTGCGCCTTTGAATACATTTAAAACCACATTTTATTTAAAATGCGTAATATAAATTTCTTATGTATGAAAACGTTAGCTACTCCTTCTTCTCTGATTCCAAACTTTTTGCAATATTCTCAGGATATATCATTTCCATGGAATTGATTCTTTAGTGTCCATTGAGGTTTCCTTTGTCACCTTAAACATATTCGAGTTTCCTTAATAGTCTCTGTGTTCTTGAAAAGAATATTTCTGTATCTTGTGTTTGCAATAACCTGGGTTTATTAGTGTTATTTTTCATATCTTCAACATTTCTGCTTATATTTATCTGCTTCATTGATTAAATCTGATGACTTATATGTTCCTTTCTGTATGATATATTGTAGAAATTTATTATTAGTTGTATATCTGTTTATGATGGATATATCTTCTTGCTCTGTTGTTTCTTTTACCATTATATATTACTGTTCTTTTTCCCATGTGATATAGTTTTGCTTCAAATTTTATTTGAACAGATTTCAAGACTGCTATTTTACTGTTCTTTTGTTCATATTTGCCTAGTATAACTTCCTCTATCATTTTATTTCAATTTTTTTATTGTTTAAAGTTTTTCTCTTATTTATCATAACTCCGCTGGAGACCAATTTGTGATATCTAAGATTGATGGAACACTGAGATAGTGGAATATTGGAATGAACTAAATATCCAATAGAAGGACAGCACAGTTTCATATAAAGCAAAGTTACAAAAGGACTAAATTAAATAACATGACAAAAACAAAAAGAATAGTTTTCAGTGAAAGAGTTGCCTAGCAGCATATATATGGTAAAACATATATGTTGTATATAAATTTTATGCAAATTCTTTTTTTTAATGTTTTTTTATTTATTTTGAGATAGAGACATAGAGACAGGGAGATGAAGACAGAAGGGAAAGAGGCAGAGAGAGAGAGAAGGAGACAGAGAATCCCAAGCAGGCTCCCCACTGTCAGCCTGGAGCCTGACAGGGGACAAGGGAATTGATCTCAGGAACAGTGAGATCATGACCTGAGCTGAAGTCAAGAGTACGCTTGACTGAGTGACCCACTGAGCCACCCAGGTGGCCCTGTTTTACGTTAATTCTTAAATGTTCTTTTTAAAGTACTAAATATAGCGAGCATGTGAGTTCACTGGCTGAGGACCAAAAATACCTAAATTTTTGTACAGGTAATTATTTTCTTTTAAAACTCTCTTAAAATAATGTTGGTAAAATGTTAGCATGACTTTAAGTATGTAGTGGTAATATGGACGTTTATTATGTTATTTCTTGTGTCTATGTGTTTTCAAAGCTTTTAAAAAATATGACAGCTCCCAAAACTGAAGTGATAAAACCCAGCACCAGTCAGAACTTAGTTGTAAACACCATAAAGAATCTTTCTAATCAATTTAAAATATTTGACTCAGAAATATTATACAAGTATAAAGACTTTCCCTCGGTTATAAAATAAAAAGTAACATTGTCAGGGAATTCTATGCCATATGCTATTAGAGACACATTCCTCCCACCCCCAAAGTTTAGATATCCTAGAGGTCTTCTCATATATTAATAAGTAGACAGGGAGCAATCCATGGTTAAAAATGCATTTTTTCCTGAAGTAAAGGATCCATCCTACTTGCAAATTTGAATTTAGCACCCACTAAGGACAAGGTTCTCTAATGAACTAGTTTTATACAAGGAATTTATCACTAGTCCAACAATGAAATGAAAGACTGCCAGGCAAGTTTTCACAACCACAGCACAGTTGTTTGAATCACTTTTAAAATTAAACCTCTAGTGTCAATTTCATATTGTCTAATCGTATGGGTTAAAAACTACGAAAAGGAAATTTGGTGCAACTGAAGTTAGGACTACGATTTCAGCTTCAAATTGGCCATTAGATTTGGTAACAACGAAGCTGGCATTCACCTTGACATGAGCCGTTTTAGTGGGGAGACAAAATTGCTGCGTTTAAAGACCAAATGGAAAGAAAGTGGAAATACTGGCTAAAGACAATTCTTACAACAAACTCCACTCTAAAGGCGTGGAGTCTAATACCTAAAGGTAGATATTATCTGTTTATTTCAGGATAATTTATTTATTTGTTTATTTATTTATTTAGAGAGAAAGAGAAAGAGAGAGAGAAATAAGGGGAGGGACAGAGAGAGAAGGGGAGAGAGAGAGAAAAAAAATCCCAAGCAACCTCTGAGCTGTCCGTGCAGAGCCTGATGCAGGGCTCGATCTCATGAAGTGTGAGATCATGACCTGAGCTGAAATCAAGAGTCAGATGCTTAACCAAATGAACCAACCAAGTGTCCCTGTTTAAGGATGTTTTAGTCTGGAGAGAGTATGCTCTTTTAGTAAGAGTAAAATTTAGAAAGCAATGGGGAAAGGAGATCCTTTTCATAGTCAATTCCTGGAGCTGACAAGACAGAATGGGATATGAATCTCAAATATAGATGGTTTCTACTAGAAAAAGGAACAGTTTATTGTGATAGAGGAAATATCAAACTGTGTCAGGTCAGATAATTATAGGTTAGTTGATTTAGAGGCAAGGGTATGAGATATTTTTCTTCTGCCGCTTCTGTTTTGTCAATAATGAAATAAAGTGTTGAAATTTTGAGAAGATGCCGTAAAAGAAAATGTAAAATAATCATCTCAATGATTGAGAGAGCCATTTGATCAGAAAATTTTAGTAGGATTGCTTGACATTGTTGAAGACCCATTTGAGATTTGTAGATACAATTTTAAAATGAAGTTCATATAATAAATTGTTACCCAAATATCTTCAGTTACTTGGGTGTGGCATAACATAGAGATTTCATTTCATCAAAGTTGGCAGATTGGCTGGAAAACATAGAGGGAGAAAGGGATAATAAAGTTCAGTATGCATACCAGGGATGTTTAAAGGTCTGGAGCACAGAATAGAACAAGTTCACACATGCTTTAGAATGCTCAGTTTTTCAAGTTTCCACTGACGTGTCAGATCTATTCCAAAATCCGGGTTTAAGAGTGCACTGTGTCAGGTCAGGAACTTCAGAATGGTAACAAGTGGAGCCATTGACTGCAATGAGTTCATAATATGCACTGACAATTACACCCCAAATTTACCAAATTAACGTAGTAGGAGAAAAGTTATTGGTAAAAATATTGGAATAAGTAATAACAAAGAGAAGGAAGCATTAGGACTTTATGGTTCTTAATGTCGGGTTGCTTTAACTTTGTTCTTTTGGTGGAACGCATTTTTCACCACGTACCTTCCCAGACTGAACAAAACAATTGAATATAATGAAGGTGACACCATCAGTCCTGAGGAAGTGAATCAATCATCCGTCTTCCATGATTTCATTCAGTGATTCATCTATTAGGTTTGTACATATTATCTCTCAGTGGTGACTGTGTTCCTGATTTTAAGTTGCTGAGGGTAAATAAAATTTGAAGGGATATTTCCTTAGTTTAGGCTACTATAACAGAATACCAGGGACTGGGTAGCTTAAACAGACATCATTTCTCACAGTTCTGGAGGATGGAAAGTCTAAAACAAAGACTCCAGTTCATGTGGCGTCTGGCGAGAGCTCTCTTCCTGGTTTGCATGGTGACTGCCTTCTTGATATATCCTCACATGGAAAGGAGAGATGATCTACGTCATGTCTCTTCTTATAAATGCACTAATTCCATTCAGGAACGTTCCACCCCTATGACCTAATTACCTCTCAAAGACCACACCTCCAAATACTGTCACATGGGAGATTCAGGCTTCAACATGAATTTTGGAAATACAAGCATTGAATCCGTAGCAGATACTTCAGCAGAAACTGTATATCTGGGGAAGAAAGGTATTGCTTATCTTATTTTAAAATTGGCATCTTCTATTAGCCCTAGAAGAAATCTTATGAGATATTTTGTTAAGGAAACTCTCCACAGAAACATTTTCTTCAAAGCAGTAAATCAGTATATTCAAGTACGAAAACAACATTTCCCCTGGTAGCTGAGACTTACTCTCTTACTTTTTCTTACCTTACAATTTAACTGGGAGGTGTGTCTAAAATGCCTCTGAAATTACTGGGCAAGATTGTGGCATTACTTAACAACTGTAAAAGATTTTTCTCCTGAAAATCTGTCACAAATCTCCAAACAAATAGTGGTTATTACGAAAATTTTTGGATAAATTTACTGCATCATTAGTGGTATTTTGGGGTCACTTAGACATAGACAGCAGGGGAAAAAATCCAAAAACATATAACTAGTCAGGAATAGCTTATGGACACAGAATTTGGTCCTCACACAAGCTCAGCGGAAAAATGTTCTTCAAAAGAGTTCTGTCAGCATAAAATTAATGCAATTTTAAGAGTCTGTCTTTCTTTACCACTAATTTGAGTTGAATGAATCCATCTGGCTGGGCCACTGCTGATGAAAAGATACTGTTGTGAGAGAATAATGGGTGTGCGTGTCTATGTGTATGTGTGTGTGTTGGAGCGAATCATATGAAATTATCATTTTTATATATTAAAAAAAACAAATGTCATTAATTTCACCTTGTTCAAACTAATGAATATATGCATATATTTCATATGTACAAAATATAACATTTTGTTTGCTATTACACACGAATATTTTGTGACAAAGAATAGTTTGCACATATACAAAATATGATCTTTGACACATGCACTCTAGTTTGTAACTTAACCTTCTCAGCCTTTGCAAATTTCTTAGTTCTCTTACCCTATCCCCCTCATAACATTACGATAACTGTCTTGAAAAAAGAAAATTAAAGCCAGTACTCAAACTTTTTGATTGAGCCAGAATGAAACAGACTGTATTTTTGGAGATGAAAAGATGTGAAGCTGGTAAATTTCCAGGATATTTTCCTACAGGAAGAGCTCACTCCTTTAAAAGCATTCTTATTCTATGGACCCTAGACCGTGCCAGGTTTTGGAGGACTACGTTGACATCAAGTCCTGACCATATGTACAGAACATCTGAAATAGAGGCACCAAGACCAGCCTTCAGCAAAATGTTAGCAGCTGAATTTGTCATTTTTTTTCCCTTCCTTCTTCTCCTCACATAATGTTGTTCTGTGATTGGTAGGTAGAGAACAATCAGCTCCAAGGCACATTCTGTGGAACAAACTTACTTAAATCTCTTCTGACTTTGCTGTTTTGTCCACTACACTCTCCAATCCGGAGGACTTTATAAACAATCAAGGCAAAAGATTGAGTACATTTTGAAAAGGTTTACTGTTGAAATCAAATCAACTTTAGAGTATGTTAACTTGTGTCATGTATAATCAAACCCTTCATCTTTAGTGTTTATGTATTAATTTGACATAAAGGTAAGTTATACATATAAATGTCAACTAACATTTCTTTGTCATAGCCAGTCCGCATAGGTCTTTCTTTTAATTTTGTTCGCTGTGTACTATACGCCAATTCACTGAACAACTTTTTGTGATGTCCTACTGTGTGTCAGTATAGTCACAGGTGTGGATCGAGTAGTTCAAAACAGGGCAGCTTATCGGTGTATATGTCATTTCTTCTTTAATTTCACCAGTATCGTAATAATATAGTGTAAATGTCCTCTTATCTATAAATCACTGGTTCTGGATCAAAAGCCCGCTTATATGGTTTTCCTTTGCTTCCACCTCTGTTGCTGTCCAGCCTATCTGAATACACCAATATATGAGTAGCTGGAGCAGTCTACAAACTCATTTGTCTTTTTCCTAGACACACAGCCAAATTATTTCCTGATCTCTTCTTTTTTCTGGAAAAGTGAGGATGTGTTACTGAGTTCTTGGCAATGGAATGTGGATAAAAATGATGAATAACACTCAGAAAAACTGTTTTTGGTCTAGATACAGTGAGAATTATAAAGAATTATAAAGCACTAGAAGCTGATAAAGGAAGTGATGAAAACTCCCGGGCTCTTGAATGACGTACTGGAATATTATATCCCCCACCCCACCCCCCAACCCCAATCATACTAGACTTGTGTCCTGAACAAGAAACAACTTAAAAAACTTAAAAAGTTTTTTTTTCTTAAGCTATTAAGATGTTGAGGTTGTTTGTGTTAACTATCAGCCAGCTCTGACAAAGACCTCTTTGGTGGAGGTTTCTGGTTTTGAACATACCTGCCCATTCTATAATGATATTCCACTCTTGGAGATAGTTAAAATTACAAAATGGAAGAAACATCTTAGAGTTTCTCATTGCATTGACTCCACAAGTAACAAAAATAGAGTCTGAAGAATATAGAGACATGGATTATTATCGCTTTCAAATCCTTGTTCAACTAGAATCAAAATTCATTGCAAGTGTAATGGATATAATCAAATCCTCTTCTATGGTAGAGAGAAGATGAATTCAGAGATCAGGAAGATGTGGGATACATGAATGTCTGGTAGATTGTGAGAGATCACTTAGAATAGAAGAGGAGAGCGAGGCAGAAAATAGAGGGACAAAATTGAAGGGAAGTTCACTGATTTCATATTTGAAACACACAACAAAATCTATTTATGGATTTTTGAAGAAGGCGTTATTTATTCACTATAATTCCAGAAAGCATAGTAAAGACTCATGGACATGTTTTATGGAGGGAGAGTCATGCTTAATACCAGAATAAACATCACTAACTAGAACTATCACAGTCAGTTTTCCATTAATGGAAATGTCTCATAATTCTGGATGACCAACACTCAGGTAGACCCCCTGCCCCGCCCTCTCCTTGATCATTTCTTAACCTGGTTGCTGTACTTCCATTTCTACTGCTGTGACTATCATTTTGGTACTTTTATTAAAGTCCTCAAATCTTCCTGCTTAGGATGATATGTGCCGTGTTCCAACATCTTATAGCTTGTTGACGTCTGATTCCAATACCATGGCCCCCATGCTTTATTCTGGACTTTCACTCTATATTACCTCAATGTGACATTCGTCACTTTCCTTGTGTAAATATAGTTGCCTTAAGATATAAACAACAAAACATATCTTTATTTTAGAATTCCCTGTAACTATACTCACAAAACAGTTGAATAAATCAATTATTTTCTGACCTTGCAGATACTGCAGACAGGATGCCTCGGGGACACGTACCAATTCTGAAGTTTCTTCATTCCAAGGTGAAAAATAAAAATTTAATCAAGATATTTTTATTGGGTGGTTGATAGACTTGAGAGAATTTTCAGAGCATTCTATACTTCTCAGAGGCTGGAAAACTCAATAACATCTTTTAGGTTATCATTTTCTCCTCTAGCTTGAGGCATTTCTTCTCTTCCACCACCACACCATGCTTAGTTTATTTTTCTCACCACCAGCTTTTATCTGAATTTTCTCGGCATATCAATGTTTCCTCCATGCTATCCTTTTCAATGTTCATCCCAGTTTTATGCTTCTAAAAGTTATTATTTGCCTCCAAAAATGAATTGATTCTGTCTCTCTCTCTCTCTCTCTCTATATATATATATATATATATATACATATGTATATATTCTCCACATATATTTTTATATAGAAATATGTATATATGTCTGCCTACATCATGTTATGATATATATGTATATAAATATTATTATATATGACTATATTGGACATATATTTCAGTGATGGAAGAAAATGGTGCTTAAAAATATTTGTTGAATGGAGGCAGGCCATGTGTCTTCACTAGTTATAATTCCACTAAAAATAGACTATATTTCAGATCTTATTATTCCAAGACAAAATTTTGAGGGTATCTCATTTCCCCACGTATATATTATGGTCCAGCTTAAGAGGTCAACGAACATCATCATATCCATAGAAGGTGTTGTCAAATTGGTCAAGAAGATCTCAACTTCTGGTTAATTCAGCTTTTGTGCCTTCAACAGAGGTCTCATTCCAAACCTATGTGATGGTTATACCTATTATTTCTGAAAAAGTGCAGGACAAGTCAAAATAGAGGTCCTCTCTTAAAAAGTGTCTCTGAGTCCCCTAAGATTGACACCTAATAAAACAGCTTACATATCATAACCAATCCCTATCACAATGAGTAATGAACCATACACAGCTCACTCATTACCTACTCAAATGAGGCTGCCAGTTGTAATTTCTGGTCTCTCACCTTGTAGCTCAAACTGGCTTACAACACTATGACTCTCCTGGGCAAATAACATCGTTTAATTCATTAATCCCCCTCCCGAACACGGATGTTCATCCTCCAGCTGAACCATGAGCAAATGACCTGGGACTAAAAGACCTTCCACAGAGCTCCTCTGCTCTTTCTCAGCCTGGCACATATAACAAAGGTTTATGGTGCACATATGAGACTGTTTATTGAGTGTTATAAGGAGAACATTTTCAATGTAACCTGATAGAGAGACTAATATGGTAGATATGTTTTGGCTTGATGTGGTTACCAAATCATGTGTGTTGTCAAGAAAATCATTCTATAACTTCCTTGTAAAGAATGAAAAGATACATACACTCTTTAGTTCTTTCTTAGGGAGTTTGTAAATTAGTACATGAAAATCCACATAACTTGTCAGTGTGTAGGTTAGCATAACTTGGGAACTGGTCTATAATACACACTGGGATATTTAAATCATTTAAAACATTGTTTGGCAAACGGTTACATTGACTTGACAAATTAGGATTTCTTATTAGTTTCAGTGTTGCTTTTGGCTCCAGGCCCCTTGACCACCCCCTTTACTCTCAGTTTCAAACTGGATAATGCAGCCTTGGACATACAAAAAAGGTTGTGTGTGGTGGAAATAAGGGGTGGGGTAAGATAAGCAAATTGTGATATATTATAAGTTTGGAAGTATATTAAAAATCTCTTTGAATAGTATAGAATATGCCTTCTCTGAACTTAATTTCAATTTTCTGGAATTCTTGCAAACATGGAATTGGCTTACATATTAAGAGGGAATTGCTGACAATTGAGTCCTACTTTTCCTAAAGGGTGGGATAGCCATTTATGAGCAACTCATACAGAAAGTCTCCAAATATGGCCCTACTCCCAAGGGCACTCAACCACAGGGATGGGATTTTGCAGTGACAGCCATCCCACTATCAACCAAGCCAGGTTCTGACATCAGCAAGTCAATTACGGTCAACCATAATTGGAGAGTTTCTAGGATACTGAAAGGAGAGAATTTTAGCACAGAGGAGGTCTTTAGAATTCATGGTGTCCAGATTTTTTTTTAATTATTTTATAGATGTGGAAATATAGGCTAGATGACATTAAGTAACTTGCCCAAAGCAGAAAACTAGATGAAATGCATGTAAGAGTCTTCCAAAAAATGTTAATTAAGTTTGAAGTAAGCTTTTCTGGGACGAGAATTCAGACCTCTTAATGGCATTATACTAATTTATTTTCCTTATGTAACGGAGTTTCCAGAGATTAGAAAGCAAAAGATTTCTGAGACGTAGCAGAGCCTGGCTTTCTATTATTTTCCCCCGTATGCCCTACTTAAATACTCTACTAAAATTAAACAATCAATATATGTCATAGCGCTGCTAATTGCACATTAGCCAACAAAAAAGTATAGAGATAATCATACTCCTGGAATGTTAAAAATCTTAAGGAAAGATATAGATTTTCAAAATCATAAGACAAAAGTTTAAGAGATTAGATATATGAAATATACTCACCATCTTATGAAGACACAAACATATTCTCAAAGGCAGCTAATAGAAAATGGAGTACCTGGAAGAATTTGTAGAGTGAATATGTAATGATAGTCTAAAGAGAGAATAATATGCCATTAACCTTTTAAAACGCTGACAGATAGAAGAGAGGAAAAATATGTGAACAGTTTATTTTAAGTGAGCAATTCAAAATACAGTGGCACTTTAAGTATGGAAGAGAAACAGATGTATAGAGCAACTTAAAGGCTTTGAATAGCTGTTCTTGTTTTTTTAGGTTAGACAGTTAGGGAAAGTGGTAAATTTATATGAGAGCTTATATGCTTGGAATGTTTAACGTGGTGATTTTCAATGTTATGCCTAAATCAAAAGGTAATCAAGAAAATAGTGGAGGCCGTGCAGTCCACATAGCTGTGTTTGGATTGGTTGAGGTATACAACAATTAAGACCAGGAGAAGGAGAGAGATTCCTCCGGATCATATGTGATGGGCTCAGGTAAGAGATTGAGTGCTATGTGTAAAGATTCAGCTTTCTGGTTAGGTCATGGAAGGAATATGCACGGCTGACTTCAGGTGGTGTTGGTGCATGTAAGGGATGTAGTTAGGAGAGCAATGGAGAAAATGGCTAAACCATAAGTCTCTTTATCAACATGTTAAAAAAAACATTCAGAAGATGAGATTTCTGAATAAGGAACTTGGTAGACCCTCTACCCACTGAAACAGCAATTTAAATGGTGAAGATTTTTTAAAACAACACTCAAAGTTCAAATTGTCCAAATAGAGAAGCATTCATTCAAGGAAATCTACTAAGTCTTTGTAAGAATGGTGAAATAAATAATATACTCTTCAATATGCTCCGAGGCCAGTTCCATGTTACAGAAGATCTACCCAGGTCATGTACAGCCAAAGCTCCAAGTTTAGGATTACAGTTTCATACCAGGAGGAGCACTGTTCCCCTACCTTCCTGCGTATCCAGCCCCCAAACATGGTTCCCCTTTTACTCATCTCCAATCATAGGGTGGAAACTATCTCAGTAGCTGCAGGGCAATAACCCTTAGGCTCTGATCACTCATACCTCAGCTGTCTCTCAGGGTGAAGATTCCAAGTGGAAAAGGCAGACATTTTTTCTCAGCAGCCTTCAGGTAATGAAGGTGTCAGTCTAGGAAAAGTAGGTTCTGGTGTGGTCCCCAGCTCCAGACAGGAGCCCAAGGATTTTGCCCAGGGTGTAAGCATGTCCTTAGGAACAAAAGCCTCCAGGACTTTGCCTGAGGGGACTGATTTTATTTATTTATTTATTTATTTATTTATTTATTTATGTTTTATTTATTTTTAAGACAGAGAGACAGAGGGAAGGGGAAGAGAGAGAAGGAGACACAGAATCCGAAGCAGGCTCCAGGGTCTGAGCTGTCAGCACAGAGCCCGACGTGGGGCTCGAACTGATGAACCGTGAGATCATGACCTGAGCCGAAGTTGGACGCCCAACCAACTGAGCCACCCAGGCACCCCAGGTCTGATCTTATTAAAACAGAGATACACATGTTTCAGGGCATTGTTGGAAACTAGAGTTCTTTATGGAAAGCAATTAAGAAGAAACTGCTTCTCAATACTAGCAAAATGGCAAAATAGCAGAAGTTTAATAGAGAGAACCATGGAAGGACATATCTAAGAAGAGCCTTCCTCACCTTTTGGGATGAGCACTGGGTGTTGTATGGAAACCAATTTGACAATAAATTTCATATTAAAAAAAAAAAAGAAAAGAAGAGCCTTCCTGGGATACCAGTTCACCCTGGGAGTCAGGAAGACTGCACACCTTTGGTAAGCTGCACCTACTCAGGAAGAATCACAGCTGGTCACGCACAGACTTGAAAGCATTACCCAACTGCACGTAGACCCATAAACACAGGGCAGAAGCTTCAAGGACAAAAGGGGCTTAATTGCAACCTCCAACCAAACACTGGCTCAATAAACTACTGTGGTTCACAGGTAACTCCTAGAAAACCAAGTTCAAAAATAAAATTACACGCGTCTGGGGTTCTAGGAAACTGTATGTGTGATCCAGATCCAGCTTCTCGAGAGAGATCAGAGAGTGAACACCCAACTTAAAAGTCCCTGGCTAAATATAGCATAAACAAACACATAAACTTGCTGCAACTTAGCTTACAAGCCATCTATGTATTTATAGATGATGCTAATAGGTAAGCACCTGCTTAAGCTGGCTTAAGCACAACCTTTGATCACTAGGTAGATTATGCTGACACAGGCAATGCCGAGGTAGCTAAATTAAAAGATAAAAACAAAGGATGAGAATCTGAGCAGGAACATTTAGAGATGGCACATCTTGTGAGGAAAAGAGTTCAGAGGATTCATTTAGCCAAGTCACTAAACAAGTAAACAAATGATCAAGCAAAGTGCAATAGCAACCTCTGATAGAAGTGGGAGGTCTACCTCTAGAGTTTCTTAGTATAATTCCTAACATGATCAAGTTTCAACGAAAATTATGATTCAGTAAAACAAAAAAAAAAAAAAAAAAAAAAAAAACAGAAAAGTATGACCCATCCACAGGAGAAAAGGCATTAGAAACTGCTTTGAAGGGAACAAGATGTTGGAGTTGGCAGACAAAGACTTCAGGGCATTATAATAACACATATATTCAAAGAACTAACAGAAATCATGCTTAAAGGATTAAAAGAAGGTACGAAAATAATGGTATTTATAAAAGAGTCAGTCCATTTGGAAGGCGTAACAATTATAAAAATACATTCACCTAAAAATAGGCCCAAAATACATGAAGCAAAACTGACGGAATTGCTGGGAGAAACAGCCCATTTAGTAACAGTTGGCAACATCTCTATTACACTTTTAGTAATAAATAGAACAGTTAGGTGGACTATCAATGAAGAAATAGATGTGAACAATGCTACTAATCAACTAGAATGAACAGACATCTAGAGGACACTATCCAACTGCACAGAATACGCACATGGAACATTCCTCAAGATAAAACATATTCTAGGCCATAAAACAAGTCTCAATAAACTTAATAAACTTAAAAGGCTTATATAATACTAAGGAATCAAAATTAGAAATAAATAGCATAAATTAGTAGACTCAAATTAGAAGCCAATAACATAAAAAAATTTTGGAAATTCTCAATTACATGGAAATTAAACAATATGCTCATAAATGCTCAAGGGGTGAAAGAATTCACAAATAAAATTACAAAATAATTTGACATGAAAGGAAGTTAAAACACACATACCAGGGCACCTGGGTGGCTCAGTCAGTTAAGTATCCTACTTCAGCTCAGGTCACAAACCCCAAGGTTTGTGGTTCAAGCCCCACATCAGCTCTGTGCTGATAGGCAAGATCTTGGAGCCTGCTTCAAATTCTGTGTCTCCCTCTCTCTCTGCCCCTCCCCGCTCACACTCTGGCTCTCTCTCTCTCTTTCAAAAATAAATAGATATTTTAAAAAATTAACAAAAACACACATATCAAAACTTACAGGATGCAGGAAATCAGTGCTCAGAAGGAAATTTTGATTTATAAGCACCTACATTTAAAAAGATGAGATTTCACAAATGAATAAACTTCCACTTAGTTTATCAAAACTAGAAAAATAAAAGTAAACTAAACCTAAAACAAACAGAAGTGAGGAAATACAAAAGATCAGAGGGGAGATAAATAAAATAGGGGATGGGGAAAATAGAGAAAATCAATAAAATCACAGTTATTTACTTCAAAAAGTTAACAAAACTGATGAATTTAGTTTGAATGATGAAGGTAAAAAGAAGACTCAAATTAATAAAATAAGAAATGAAAGAGGAAACATTACTACAGATCTCACAGAAATAAATAGATTATTAGTCAATACCACAAGTAACTGTTGGCCAACAAAGTAGATAATCTAAACAAAATGGACAAATCTGTAAAAAGAGAAACTACTGAAACTGACTCAAGAAGAAATAGAAAATCTACATAAACATAATAAGTAAGAACATTTAATTCGTAAACAACAACAAAATTTCCTAAAAGAAAAGCCCAAGGCCTTTTCTTTTACAAATTCATCATTGGTGAATTTGTAAATTCTACCAGATATTTAAAGAATTAACACCAATCCTTCACAAACTGTTCCAAAAAATAGAAGAGAAAGAAACAGTTCTCAATGAATTCTATGTGGCCAATATTACTCTGATAACAAAAACAGATAAAGGCACCACGAGAAAACTACAGATTGCTACCTCTTATAAATATAGACACAACAATTCTCACAAAATTCTAGAAAAATTGGATATTGTGGTATATTAAAGATTGTACACCATAACCAAGTAGAGTGTATACAAGGAACATAAGTCATACAAAAATAAATCAATGCAATATGTCATATTAATAAAACAAAGGGAAACAATGTACACAATTATCTCCATAGACACAAAGAAAATATTAACAAACTCTAACACTATTTTATGATAAAAACACCCAGCGAACTAGGAATAGATGGAAACTTCCTCAACGTGATGAAACTTTTATTAAGATCATAATGGTGAAAGACTGAAAATTTTCCCTATAAGATCAGGAATGAGACAGAACATCCACTCTTGCAGCTTCTATACATAAGGCAGTTAGGCAAGGAAATAAAATCAAAGGTTTCTAAGTTGGGAGGGAAGAGGTAAAACTATATTTATTTGCAGATGACATAATCTTGTATATTAAAAAATTCCAATAAACCCATATACAAAAAACAAAATTACTAGAGCTAATGAAAAAATTCACTACAGTTGCAGAATACAAGATTAATGTAGGAAAACCAATTGGCAACACCTGGGTGGCTTAGCCGATTAAGCATCCAACTCTTGATTTCAGCTCGGATCTTAATCTCATGGTTTATGGGATCAAGTTCCTCATCAGGTCCTGTGTTGACAGTGTGGATCCTGCTTAGGATTCTCTCTCTCCCTTTTTCTCTGTCCCTCCCCAACTTGTGCTGGTTCACTCTCTGTCTCAAAGTAAATAAATAAACTTAAAAACAAAAACAAAAAACAGTTATATTCCCTAAACTATCGAAGAGCAACCTGAAAACATATTTATGAAAACAATTACATTTAAAATAGCATCAAAAATAATAAAACACCCAGGAATAAGTTTAACAAAATAAAGGAAATATATGTACATGGAGAAAAATAAAACATGTTGGGATACATTAAAGAAGACCTAAACAAATGGAAAGATGTTCCATTTTTATGGATTGGAGAAGACTAAAAATTGTTAAAATGGCAATGAGCTCCAAATTTATCTATAGGTTCAATGCAATTCCAATCTCAATGCCCACTGTCCCTTTTGCAAAAATTATTTCACTAATCCTAAAATTCATATGGAAGATCAAGGATCCAGAAGAGAAAAAAAAATCTTGAAAAAGAAAAAACAAATTTGGAGGACTCACATTTCCCCAATTCAAGTTTTAGTACAAACCCACAGTAATCAGTACAGTATAGTACTGGCAAAAATATAGACTTACAGGTCAAAGGAATAAAATTGTGAGTACAGAAATAAGCACTTAAATTTATGGTTAATTGATTGACCACATGAAGTAAAAAAAAGTAAAAAAAAAAAAGTAACTAAAAAAATAAGCCAGGTGCAAGTGGCCACAACATATAAACTGGATACCCACACTGGATATCCACACTTGAAAGAATGAAGATTAACTATACTTCACAGCATAAACAATGTTAACCCAAGTAGATTATCAATCTAAAAGTAAGAGCCAAACTTATAAAACTTTTAGAGGAATTAAAAAACAAAACTTAGGAGTTAATCTTCATGATTTTAGGTTAGTCAATGGTCTCCTAAATAAGCCAAAAAAAGACAATTGACAAAAGAAAAAAAAAAAAAAGCTTGACTGGACTCAATCAACATAGTAAACTTTTGTGTTACAGACAATACTATTTTACCAAATGACAAGGGAACTCACAGAACAGAATAAAATATTTGTAAATCATATATCTGATGAAGACTTTTATCCAGAATATATAAAGTACTCCTTTGATTTATCCAAAGATAAGAGACACGAATCAGCGATAGGCATATGCAAAGACACTCAACATCATTAGTCATTAGGGGAATGACAATCAGAACCATGATGAGATATCACTTCACAGACATTATGATGGCTATAATCAAAAAGACAGAATAACAACAAGGTTGGTGAAGAAACTGTAACTCTCATACATTACTGATGAGACTGTAAAATGGTGCACCTGCTTTGGAAAATAGTTTGATTGTTTCTAAAAATTTAAACAAAAATTATGATAGGCCAAGCAATTCCATTCCAAGAGAAAGGAAAACATGGTAACACAAAACCTTGTATATCAATGTTCATTGAAGCATTAGTCACAATAGCCAAAAGTGGAAAGAACTCAGATGGCCATTAACTAACTGAAAGGATAAATAAAATATGACATATGGATGCAATGAAATATCATTTGGCAGGAAAGTAAATGATTGACTGATACACACTACAACATGAATGAACCTTAAAAACAGTGGTAAGTTGGGGCACCTGGGTAGCTGAGTCGGTTAAGCGTCCCACTTCGGCTCAGGGCATGATCTCATGGTTTGTGGGTGTGAGTCATGCATCAGTTTCTGTGCTCAGAGGCTGGAGCCTCCTTCAGATTCTGTGTCTCCCTCTCTCTCTACCCTTCCCCCACTCATTCTCTCCTGCTCTCTCTCTCTTTAATTTAAATTTTAATAAATTAAAAAAAAAAAACATGGTCCTAAGTAAAAAAAGAAGCCAGGTGCAAGTGGCCACAACATATAAAATTCCATTTACATGACATATCAGAATTATATGTCAATAAAGCTGTTAAAAGAAAAGATGTTTGACCAGAAGAAACTAAACAAGGAATTATCTAGTTAAATTCAGATGATGAATACCATTTACGAAACAACTTTTATGTAGTTCCTATGCCTGCATCTATTTAAATATCATATCTACTGAACAAAATTAGCCAACTCATTGTAATCGAGGCTCCAGAACACCACTGAGTTCATTTATCAAGTAGAACTTTTAAAATAAAATGCAGTGTATATTTCTATATTTTTCTCTTCTCACGCTTCTAGCTTTAGGTCACTTATAACCTAGCCCGGTTTTGCCCAACCATTATTTGAAAGGGAATTGCTAACATTCAACATCAAGCTAATATAATCAGATAAAATTCAAAAGTGAGATGTTCTGCATGCTCTAAAGAGAAGTGTATAGCTGTGGCTACTTGGGATATATTTTGTCTTGTGCCTAAAATGTTGCTATTCCAGTTTTTAAATTACAGAATATGTATTAGGTGGATGGTGGAGTTGAAGAGCTTTAGCTTGCTTTCTCTGTTTCTCGACAAAGATGAGTGGTCACTTTAAAAGAACATTGTAAAATCCCTTCTATTGAAAGTGCTTCTATTTAAATGCTATGACAGTTGGAATTTTCTTCATCACATGGGAACTGAACGAAACGAATTGGAGAATGGATAGTACCAGACTAACTGTGAGTCATATGTTGTTAGATTGAATGTGGGTACCTAGGTGCTTATTATTCTATTTTGTCTTTGTGTGTGTGTGTTTTTAAACAAAATTCTCAAAAATCTTTTTTTAGTATAAAAACCAAAATCTGTAACAACAACAACAAAAAAGTAATGAAGGACTCAGGTTGAGTAGAAATAGCATGTGAGAAGATGAACCTGTTGGCTAAATTAAAGTTAGAATTTAAAAGAGAAGTAACATTTTTACATTTTACATTTAAGAGAAATGCTGTTATGTAATCTAATTCCAACTGATAAATATCTTATGTGAAATATAAGATGATATAAAAGTCATATTTTGTTTTAATCAGAGGATAATAGATGAAGCTGTTAGTATAATGATACACCACCAAAACAGATAAATACAGATGATGATAGAGAAATGATTAGATGATAGATCGATAGATGAATAGATAGATGATAGATAGATAGATAGAAGATAGATGATAGATAGATGAATAGATAGATGATAGATTCATAGATGATAGAGATAGATAGATAGATGATAGATAGAAGCTAGATGATAGATGATAGATAGATAGATAGATAGATAGATAGATAATAGAGATACAAATTTCTTCTACTACTACCATGATTTTACTTATGTCCCTAAGCCTCTTTATTGCCTATGTTAAGCTCCTGTTGCCATGAGGTTCCAGTGGCACAGATGATATTAACCCTTTTTAAAATATCTAAGATCACAAGAAAATAAACATGGATATGCAATATAATCTAGAAGATAAATGCATTTATGGAAAAATAACATTCTTTACTTTTTTCATTTTCTTTCTCCCACTCAAATGTTGAGATTTAGGTGGCTGAGAAAGAACAAGATGGGGAGAGGAGCATTCGATGACTGGGGACTGACTAGTGGCAAAGCGGATTCTATTTGTCACAATTGAAGGCATTAGTTGAATTCTAAAGTGAGGAGGATCAGATTCTTGGCTGAAATTTTTATTCAGAGAAATCTAGAATCATGCACCTTCTAATCTATTATCAAAGGACTTCTGAAAATAACTTTCTTTTCTGTAAGCATTATACTACTTGAAAATAGGCAAAATAGGAGATCTTCATTATTTCGTAAACCTGAACAAATTGTGATGTAATATATGAAAAAGGGATCTTCCAAGGAGTAGCTAGAGCGAGAAAAAAAACAATTAGAAAAGCCAGTGATAGGGGCGCCTGGGTGGCGCAGTCGGTTAAGCGTCCGACTTCAGCCAGGTCACGATCTCGCGGTCCTTGAGTTCGAGCCCCGCGTCGGGCTCTGGGCTGATGGCTCAGAGCCTGGAGCCTGTTTCTGATTCTGTGTCTCCCTCTCTCTCTGCCCCTCCCCCGTTCATGCTCTGTCTCTCTCTGTCCCAAAAATAAATAAACGTTGAAAAAAAAAATTAAAAAAAAAAAAAGCCAGTGATATCTACAATAACGCTGTGTAACAAACCAACCCAAAACTTAGTGACTTAAAACAATTATTCATTCTCATAGCCACAGGTTAGCTGAGACGGCTCTAACTCACGAGGCTATGGCCCTATGGGTCAGCTGGTGTTTGGCTGATTTAGGCTGCTGTTGATTAAACTCATCTTCAGATAGTGGCTTCAGGAAGGTTTTTTCCATGTCTCTCATTTCGCTGAAAACAAATTTACCAGGTCAAATTAATCATTTGGTGATAACAGAAGCAAAGATAGCTAGCACATGATGCTGGTTAAGTCTAGACTCAAACTGACATGTTGCTAGTGGGGGCCCAGAATTCATTGGTCAAAATGAGTCTCATGGCAAATACCCCTATTCACGGGGTGGAAAATACACTCTGCCACTCATTGTTAGACTGAAGTCTTGCGAACGTTAAGTTAGTCTCCCACACTATGGGAGCGGGGGTCATATAACATTCTCTCCATAAATATTTATCTAAGGACATCCAGTCTGAAGTTTGCAATGTCTCATTATTTCTGCTGAGGACCATTTCCATTTGAAATGTCTCTCTTTCATTTGCCTGGTATTATAACAATCATAATAATAGATTAGGTCATATTTTCTGGAATTTTATGAAAAGGAAAAAGACTGAGCAAATGGAAAATCATATTCCGAGCTCGTGTTTTTATTGGTTATATATTCAACATAATTTCTATATATTGGAAATAAGCTAGTGGATTGTTTTTCAGCAAGGTATTAACTTCCTTCAATGCTCAGTTCAAGTTTCAAAATGTCTATTCATCTTGATTTCTAATAAGGATTCTTTTTGTTAATACTATTCTTTTTCTAAGTTTATTTATTTTGAGAGAGAAAGAGAGAGAGAGAGAGAGAGAGAGAGAGAGAGAGAGAGAGAGAGAAAACCAGCAGGGGAGGGGCAGAGAGAGAGGGAGAAAAAGGATCCAAAGTGGGCTCTGTGCTGACAGCAGAGAGCCTAATGCAGGGCTTGAAATCACAAACCAGAACACAATGAGCTGGGCCAAGGTTGGACATGTAACTGACTGTGCTGCCAGGTGCCCTTTAATAAGGACTCTTATCTGTATTGCTTTTTTTAAAAAAAATTTTCTTAATGTTTATTCATTTTTGATAGAGACAGAGTGCGAACAGGGGAGGAGCAGAGAGACAGGGAGACACAGAATCTGAAGAAGGTTCCAGTCTCTGAGCTGTCAACAGAGAGACCAACACAGGGCTTGACCCACCAATGGTGAGATCATGACCTGAGCCGAAGTTGGTCACTTAACCCACTGAGCCACCCAGGGGCCCCTTATCTTTATTGCTTTTTAATAGTCAATACATACTGGTATGTTGCACAGTAACTAAATGTCTGTTGCTTCAGTGCAATGTGTTTACAATGAGAATCAGGCCATTTTTGTTCATTAATAACATGGAGAACTTACACAGTCTTCTTCTGCAACCTGAAATGACATCAAAAATTTTGACCTACATTTTACAAGCTTACAATAAATGTATGGCATCATTATCACATTAGAAATGAAGAAAAGGCAGCTTGGGTAGCAAAGCATGGATTAGCTGTGTCCTCTATTTAAGATATCACCAGGCTGAAATCAAGGTGTCCTCTGGGGCTGCTCTCACACCTGAGGCTTGGGGTTACCTTGCAAGATCACCACTTCTTGGCAAAATTTCTATCGTTCTAGCTATGTGTCTGAGGTCCTTGCTTTATTGTTGCTGTTAGCAGGGGCTGCTCTTGACTCCTCGAGGCCTCCCTTAGACCACTATGTGGCCTCCTTCTCTTATAACATGGCTCTTTACTTTCTTCCACACCAGTGGGAGAATGCTAAAATCCTCAATGGATTAGTCAGACAAACTCAAAATAATTTCCCTTTTGATGAACTCAAAGCCAATTGATTGGGGCCCTTAATTATATATGTGAATTTCTTTTGCCATATAACTTAATATAATCATATAAGTGATATCTCATCATGATCCCATATATGTATGTGTATACATATTCCATATATATACACTATATATACACATATATGTGATATATATATATATACACACAATAAGATAGATACATTTATATGATATACACACATATATAGCATGCATATATACACATGTATATACACATGTTGTACTTCATGTACATAATCAGCTGTAATCATGTTGCTAAGTCCAAATAATAGATTCATTTCTTTGGCTTCATAAACTAACAAATGTAGTCATGAGCCGTAGAAGTGGTCAAGTAATTTCTAGCAACCAAAATATCAGACATTCAGCAGGAAAACAAATACTGAAAGGATCTTCAGTATGTTTTTTTTTCTTTTAATATTTTATTTTTAAGTAATCTCTCTACCCAACATAGGGATCCAACTCACAACACAGGAGATCAAGAGTCCCATGCTCCACCAACTGAGCCCGCCAGTCGCCCCCTTTGGTATGTTTATATATCAGCTAAAGGATAAATTAGCTGGCATTCCCTTACTTACCAAAATATTAAACATGGGTAAAGAGTAATTTAAGAAATATTAGTAGGTTAGAGATGTAATGACTTTTCACGTGTATTCATCATTTTATATTATTTAAGATAATGAATGTTTCCAAGCAATGGTAAGTAGTTATTTAACATTTGGATTATACATATAATTTTTACCTCTCTCTCTATGCCTGACATATTCCCAGCCTGGGCCTGTACGTTTTAATAATAAATCACACGCTTGTTCAAAACCATGGAAGTACCCTCTCAACTTTATAATTCATTATGTCATTAGGGGAAATACGGGGGGGCAGAAAAAAATAAAGAAGCGATAGAAGAGATAAGATGGAAGGAAAACTAAGGAGGAAAGGCTGCAACCCAGCTTATAACTATTTAGAAATTGCTCAAGTTTCAAGTCTCAAAACCCTTCAAAATTCTTTGCTCTTAGATATGTGTCTCTACTGTGCTCTTCTCTAAAAAAAAAGAAGTCCTGACTTCTCTTATATTTACTCTAAATTGCCTCACTTATGAGAACCATTCCTCAGGGTATTGCTGACCTTTTCTAACCTACCACTAGTGAAGATCAATTCAGCCAAAACCTCTGAATCATCCAACGCTTGCTTTTTAATGCCTATTCATCTCCCACATTCAGCATCCTTCTCTTGTCTTTTTCTGTCACTGGCCCTGGATTCCCACTACACTGTAGCAGCTTAACTACCATCAAATTTATAGACACCTCTGAAGTACCAGATGTTTTTCCGGGTCTTAGTTTTTCTGTTCTCAGTGCAAATATGCCTGGCCTGATGAATTTGTTGTACTTCACGATACCCTTCGGGTGATTAGTAGACCCCAGACCGATGAAGTGCAGACCACTCAGGTCTTCAGATACTTTTTAATGTAGCTCGAGCATCCCCCGGCATGATTAGAATATATTTCAGAAGATACAGGCTGAGAAAACCCTTTCCATTGACTCCCTCCCACTAGGAAGGTCGTCTCCGGTAACATTCAGGGCTAGGTGATTCCAGGAATTTTTGTGGTTATTAAAATTTGAAGAAGAAATGAAGACAAATACATGTGTATAGATAGATGGATATAAAATACACATCCATACATGAAATATTTATGAAATTAATATATACCCATACATAAATATATAATAGAATATAATTAACATAATATAGTATAATATAACATAATATAATATAATATAATATAATATAATATAATATGTATATTTCTCATACATCTATAGGTATATACCTATAAACACCTGGATTTAATAATAAAGTTTTTAAAAGTGTATCTGAGATCTCTGCAAAAATTCGGTGTAATTTAGCTGAGGGGTTATTAGCTATACAAACCTTAAAGTGTTTCCCTTCTGTTCAGGTGAAGTATTTGAAGTTTTTTGCAGATAAACAGTAACTTTATAAAAGGGGACATTGTAGCAGGATTTTGTTTTGTTTTGTGTATAGATGGGTACTCCACCTGTTTCTTGAGATTCCAGCTTTCTCCTTCTCAGTACAGATCAATGCAGGCCTAGAGAATGTTTTTATAAACACACCAGGGGAGCAACAAACCCTAGGCATCAGGACAGCAAGGGCAGCGCTTTAGAATCTAAGGCTGTGGACATCTACAAGGTGAGTAGATTTCCTTGGATGACCAATAGGGAGACTCCACATAATGAAGTACATTTGCAACATGGCATTCTCCTCCCAACACTCTTTGTGTGCAGTGTGTTATCACCATGCTTATCTGTGTGCTCTATTATTTTCATGGCATACAGAATGGTCAATATATGCTGGCCAATTTTTTTAAAATAATGTCAAAGTTAAAAAAAAGTTGAAAGAGCAGTGCAAATAATTTTCTTAACTCAGCTCTCCCAATTGTTAACAATTTACTACATATAAACTATATACTATATATATAGCATAAACTGTAAATATATAAAATATAGTATATATATACACATATGCATGTATGTGTGTGTTTATATCTATATTTATAGATATATATTCATATATGTATTCATATATGAGTTCATATATGAGTTCATATATGAATACATATATGAATATATCTATATACATATACATATATATATATATATACAATGAAAGAAGTCATGGCTTCTTTTAAGGGAATATATAATATTCTCCAGCATTAATGTAACTGCTGAAGTTTCCATGCCTTGAATTTACCTCTCCTTTACTCCCTTAAGTTTTAAGAATAGAAAATAAAGTGCACTATGTGGCTTCAAGCTGTAATTTTCATTGAAATTATTGAAATCATAAATTGCAAGTGGGAATCAAAAGATGAAATTACAACTTTTCTAATACCCCAGCCAGGTACACTTTATTTTTATATAATGGATGTTTCTGCCAACTCCACCAACGCCAAATTTGCACACAATTGCCATTAAAAATAACTTCTTTTCCCTTTATGTAAAGAAAAAGACAAGAACAAGCACAAAGTTTAAAACTTTTTCCACTTTCAAAAAAAAACATTTAGGCACAAATGATTTTTTCAATCATTAAAGTTAAAAAAGGAAAATAAAAATTAATAACAATAATTAATCAATTAATTAATTATTCATTTACCACACGAGAGGGTCTAAGTAGATGCTTCTTCATTCTTTCTGCTTCAGAGGAATCCTTTTTAAATGACAGTGTTATATGAAGAAAGAAGATAGAAATGTAAATGGTTTGAAAGTATATTTTTAAAAAGACTTTTTAAAACATTTTACAATAGACCTGATATAAGTATCATTTACTCATTAAAGATGACAATACTTTTAAAATCATGATTCCAGGAAGCCTTTAAAAAAACCACAGTATAAATATTCTAGCACCTGACCTGCTTTTAGTTAATATTCTAGTAATTAAAGACTGGATTTCATGGGTAATACATGGGAGGTTGAGTATGAATATGCTTACGTCACTCAAATAAAAATTACAATTACACTTTAGGAATGGATAAACTGACCAAAGGACACATTATATTAAAAATGATAAGTAAAAGACATTGGAGAACATCTATATTTAAAAGATTGGCAGAGACAGACACAGACTCCAAGATAATCGTACTAAAATATCACATGACACATGACGCAGAAAAGAGAAATCCAAAGTTGGGATTCATAGGTATCCATCCACTCAAGATAAATTAAGATTATGTTCGCACAAAGATTTGGATGTGGGTGTTCACAGCAGCATTCATATTAGTGAAAGAAATGTGGAAACAACCCAAATGCCCATCAATTAGTAAATGTATACACATAATGGTGTACCCATACAACAGAATACTATTCAGTAAAAAAAAAGAAGACAGTATGATACAGGCTCCCACATGAAGAAATCCCCTCACATATAACTGAAATAAATCAGTCATAAAAGATCACTTACTGTGTGAATCAACTTATATAAAATGTTCAGAAAAGGCAAATGTATATGTATACAAAGTAGACTGGAAGTTGCCTAGGTTCGGAGGTAAGAATAAGGAGTGGGTGCTAATGATTTCTTTTTGGAGTGGTAGAAATGTTCTAAAACCAGATTGTGGTGCTGCTTGGCGACTCTCTGAACCTTTAAAAATGATTAAATTGCACACTTTGAATAAGTCAATATTGTGATATGTATGTTATAATCAATAGAGTGGATATAAGTTTGGTTGGGATTCAAAAAACAGAAACATCAGTTGTAGTTACAGGAAGACTTCATGGAAGAAAAAGTATTTCAGAGATACTTTAAAGCTTAGCTATGATTTCATTTTATCTATTTGTCATAACTGTCTCCTTATGAAAGGAACAAAAGTAGCATAAGTAAAAGTTATACTTGAATTTGAATTAAATAGCAAAATAATATGAAGATAAGCATCTAAGTATAAGGGATGAGACAAATAACAAAAATATCTAAGTTTCAGCTGCAAGCCCTTGCCTTGGTTTATAGGACCCTAGGAGCAATGTGAGATATCACAAGATTATATAATTCTCATTGTGTAAGCAATACAGGACTTGGTTATATAAAATTGTAGGAGGATTAGTGATGTCTCATAAAAAACAATGTAATTCAGAATGGCATCCAGCTTCTCAAGAATATGACTGGAAGCCAAAAGATAGCAGATTGAATCCCTTTTAAATTCAGAGAGGAGACAATATACCTAGCTAAACTATGAATAAAGTGCGTTAGAACCAAAACATTGTCAGGTATACATGTTTTTTAAATTTTACCCCATCATGTGTCTTTTCTTTTCTTTTGTTTTCTTTTTAGGTTTATTTATTTGTGAGACAGAGAACACAAGTGGTGGAGGGACAGAGAGAGAGGAGACAGAGAATCCCAAGCAGGCTCTGTACTGTCGGCCCAGAGCCCAATGAGTGACTCAAACTCAGGAACCGCGAGATCATGACCTGAGCTGAAGTCAAGAATCAGACGCTTAACTGACTGAGCCACCCCAATTAAGCCTCCCACCCCCCGCAATCATGTGCCTTTCCTTAGAAAGCTACTAGAGTTTCTAATTCTGAAATGTTAACTCAAACCAAGAAATAAGAAGATAACTTATCCAGGGAATATAACACAACTGACTGCTGATTGAAATAACCAGATGAGCAACTGTGCATTTCAACCAGCAGCTGGCAACTTAGCAGCCAGACTAGACGGGAGCAGAATAGGATCCTAAGGAGGGAGATCTCCACCTAAAGGGCCGGTGGGAGGGAGAGACAAATTGCATAGATGGAAATGTTTGGAACTGTGTTCAAGTTTATAGAAAACAGAATGTTAGGTGACATAATAATAATGTAAACACTGACTGTTGATTTAACAAAGTAATGGAAACACAGACAATGAGAGAATATCGAGAGGGGAAACATTGCATGTGATAGAGCAAGTGTAAGAAAGCTGAATTATCAACTACCAAAAAAGAAGTGAACAGATAATGTCCACACTCGAAAAATCAAGAAATAGTAGTATAAACGTGGATTTAACGATATAGAAATGAAGATTAGGAAAGCGTATCTGAGAAAGTCATATTTTGGGACCTGATTTTGGACAATAGGGAGAACTAAGCGGCTGAAGAAGTTATTTTACTGTGTGACGAAGAGTGCTATTTAATTTCACTTTACAACATTTATATAATTCTATTTGATATAAGTAAAAAATTAATTATAAGGAATTAAAAATACGCTACAAGAAATCTCAGTTTTGTCGACTATATCATAGCAGGCAAAATGTGCGTTGACAATATGGATTAACAGTTTTCATTCACATTTATGTAAAACTACCACACCAATACCAATAATGGGAACTCAAAGGGGACATTAGTTCTACAAGAATTAATGCTTTTTCATTTCAATAAGTGAGAAAATTCTGGATGAACAAGAACAAATGCTACTATATTTTAATGATACACACAATTTGTCAGTAATAATGTGACTTTAAAATTATATGAGGCTAGGGGCGCCTGGGTGGCGCAGTCGGTTAAGCGTCCGACTTCAGCCAGGTCACGATCTCGCGGTCCGTGAGTTCGAGCCCGGCGTCAGGCTCTGGGCTGATGGCTCGGAGCCTGGAGCCTGTTTCCGATTCTGTGTCTCCCTCTCTCTCTGCCCCTCCCCCGTTCATGCTCTGTCTCTCTCTGTCCCAAAAATAAATAAACGTTGAAAAAAAATTAAAATTATATGAGGCTATATAGTTAAACAAACAATAAACATATATATTCATATATAAATTATATATCAATTCACATATTTATATCTGACATAGATATGGACATATAGTATTTCAGTAAGGGAGTTTCATTAAAACCCTATGAAGTGATTTGGGATAAAAATTTGGCATAGTATCAACAAGGTCACAAAGATTTAACTTAGAGTGGCTGAGGGTCCCTATTAAATGTAGCCAAATGGTCAGGATATAATCAACACTTATATCCGGGTTTTTCTACTCTTATCAAGTTCATTGATAATTTACCTTAATATCAAGTTGGAAAAGTAAATTGTGTCCAAAAATTTTAAATAGTTAAACTATAAAAGATGTGGCATAACTTGCTTTGACATTTATTTTTTCCTCTGATGGTACAAGAGATGTCTGGGCCTCAGGAAAGAGAATTTCAGTCTTTTATCACAATGATGCTACAAATATATATACAAATACAGACATTTTATATTACCAATTTTATATTGTTTATTATTACTAAGAAGCATTCTTTTGCATTTTGCATAGGTCATATAGTCACATTTATAAATGTTGAAAATACAGAGAGAGAATGGTTTTCATGATGTAAATAATTAATTGATATTGTGTTTCTTTGGGAATAAAATAAATAAATAATGTTCACGGCTTTAAAAAAAAAAGCTGTAGGACAGTTCTTTACATCTTTCCACATCTCTCTTCTGAAACAACCACCACAAAAATCATCCACTATTGTGCATTTCACACACACACACACACACACACACACACACACACACACACAATGTCAATGATAGATTAAAGCAAGAAGAAAAGATAAAAATCTCACATCTTTCCCATTCTTGGTAGTACATCCCAATGATGTTTCATATTTTTCTGTATGCTTGTGTTTGTCAAGAGGCTTAGCTGCAACATTTGTGATGTAAACTTGTTCCTGCCAAATTAAACAATTCCATTAAATATTGGGGTGATACATAATACATTTATTTAAGAGACAAGTAAGTAAGGGTTATGCCTAGCCTGAAAAAAGAAAACTTCACCATTGTCTTAAGGCATACCTGTAAGTATATATGTATATTTTTAATTTACATACACACATATATAAGTGTATAATTATATTGAATATGTATATCTTAACTGAGTATAGTATCCATTCCCTAGGAAAATGTTAATTTCAGTACCTTACCATTCAAATCTGAATATTTTAAATGTTTCAAAACACAATTAAGAATTTAGCTAATAGACAAATTTTAAAATGTTAAGATTAGGGGCGCCTGGGTGGTGCAGTCGGTTAAGCGTCCGACTTCAGCCAGGTCACGATCTCGCGGTCCGTGAGTTCGAGCCCCGCATCAGGCTCTGGGCAGATGGCTCGGAGCCTGGAGCCTGTTTCCGATTCTGTGTCTCCCTCTCTCTCTGCCCCTCCCCCGTTCATGCTCTGTCTCTCTCTGTCCCAAAAATAAATAAACGTTGAAAAAAAAATTAAAATGTTAAGATTATTACCTGAGACTATTACAGTATTCGTAAATAATGACAATAACGCAAAGAAAGATTTTCGTTGCACACTTATTAAATGTCAAGTATTATTTTAGTTCCTTCGATGCAATAATGCTTTACAGACTTATGGCATTGTCACTGTTTGTATCTGCCTTTCATAAATGAGAACTTGAGTATCACACATATGATAAATTCCAGAGTTAGAGTGTGTATCTGCTACACAAAACACCCAAGTATCTAATCAACATTTGCATATACTAAGAGTACTTTTATTTTGCATACTAGAATTACATAGGAAATAATGTCGTATTTCTAAGGTATATATTTCTTATCAGATCAAAACTTTCAAGGACACCCACTGTCTTCATGTCAGGATTTATACTGACAATCTTTTTCCTGCTGGAACTTCTTTTCTCTGTCTTATATCAGCTACTTAAACATATTAAAACACACCTATTAAAACAAAACATTTTTACTGAAGGCAAATTCGTGCACCTGGCCAAAAGATATTTTCATTCAAATGGGAAATTGTTATTTTATGCTATTTGTATTGTCTCGGAAAGCAAACACAAATATTGTTACCATAACAACATCTGGGCTTCTGATTTATTTATTATTAGCTTTTTAGTAAATACTGTGAAATGAGCACAGTAGTTGGATTTATATCTCCAAAGAGTAATAAGCAGGAGACAATTAACTGGTAATTATTTCCACCTGCTGAACTCTATTTTGAGGAGATTTGATTAATTAATAGCAAAGATCTGTCATCATTAGATCCAGAGTCTTTTATTTTTCTTTTTCAAAACCCCAAAATACTGTTACCATTAGTTTGGAACAGAGACTCCCGTCTATTTTCTGGGTCATTTCTCCTGAACTCATTACCCACCTAATTGGAAAATGTGGCTACTGTTAATCAACGTGAAAATGTGATTTTACTTTAAAAAGTTTACCGTAGTTTTGAAAAATGGAAAAACGTATTTAAAAAAACAGGAAAATAGCATTTGAGATGGCTATACCCAATATTTAACATTTTTTCAAGGGTGGGGGTACTTTTATTAAGATCAAATATATCTATAGAAGGAAATTTAGCAATGTATTGAAATTCGCTTGTGTCTTACATGGACTTTTACTGTTGTTACTTCTGTTTGTTGTTGTTGTTGTTGTTTGTTTTTAACGTTTATTCATTTTTGAGAGACAGAGAGGACACAGCATGAGCAGGGGAGGGGGAGGGAGGGAGGGAGACAAAATCCAAAGCAGGTTCTGGGCTCTGAGCTGTCAGCACAGAGCCCGACGTGGGGCTCGAACTCACTGACTGTGAGATCATGACCGATGAAGTCGGACACTCAACCGACTGAGCCACCAGGTGCCCCAATGTTGCTTCTTTTGTTACAAGAATAGTACATGGCAGTCTTTTAGGTCAATTAGATCTGGAGTTGTGTAGAAACGAATAACTCTATTTCTTGGCTCACCTTTCTTTCTTCCCAGATTCATGCATTGCAATATTGTATGAACTTCCTAATCATAGCATACAACCCGGGGCGCCTCTCCCATGTTTAATCTTCATTATGTATGTTAGGCAATAAACAAAGGCCAGCATGAGTGTTAAAAAGTAGCAAAAATGCAGAGGATTGTTTTTTCGTAAAAAATTCATGAACATGCTGGCACAGTAGCCCAACTGTGAGTGTTAGGAAATTTCATAAATTTCATAAATCCAAATTGACAAGTTCAATCTCGCAAATGCTATGTGAATCAAGTCGAAGGAATTCATCATGCTTTCCATGTCATTCGGAGGAAAAAAATCATAGTCTGAAAAAGTAGAAAATATACAGTAATGAGCATTTGCATTTCTGAAAGCTTAATTTCCTTACTTTTGGATTCAGAGCATAAAACTTGCCTTTTGTCATTATAAGTGCTGGCTGAAGGAGAGGAGGCAGAGACTTCTTCAATCCTTCTTATGATTTAGTTGCTATATTTTATCAGAATTCATGCTCTGCTTGCCACAAGTATGCCATTTTGATATGTATTTAGCTAGCGTGCTGGGAGGGCAGTTTGGGAGATTGTGAAGAAATAACCCATAGCTCAGGTGTGTTACAGGCGTGATGCAATCTCTCTGTTTCTTTTCTCTTTTTTAACGTTTATTTATTTTTGAGACACTGAGAGACACGGAGTATGAGCAGGGGAGGGGCAGAGACAGAAGGAGACACAGAATCCAGAGCAGGCTCCAGGCTCTGAGCTGTCAGCACAGAGCCCGATGCGGGGCTCGAACCCACGAACTGTGAGATCGTGACCTGAGCCGAAGTCAGGCGCTTAACCGACTGAGCCACCCAGGCGCTCCATCAATATCGCTATTTCAAACAAGCATGAGACACATTTTTCAAATAAATTAAAAAATATATAAGCCCAGTTCACAGGTAGAGAAGTTGCCCCCCTTAATAATCTCTTTCTGGTAAAGGGTGTTCATCCACCCCACTGTCATTCATAATTTAAAAGTGTTAACTTGAAACCACCTCCAGATAATGTCATCTTGCTTTACATTTTCTCCTGAACAAGGAATGTTCAGAACTGAATAAATATTGAGATTTAGTGTGGTTATCTGTCAATAAAGGAGGCGATAGCATTGTTATCTGAATTTGGAATATGCGTACACAAACATTTGAAGTCACGGTTTAAAGAGAAATGGACAAGTGATTATTTTAAATGTTCCTGGATCTCACAGCGCTATGGTTGGCAACCTTTCCTGAAGCTGCCAGACAATTTCTCAGCCACAAATAATTAGTAGTGAATTTATTTTAGACACTGACGTTCCCAACCTGATTTGAGCCCAACAGAAATTTCAGTTTTCCCGTCTTCCCTGCAGTTTCGTGTGTTGGTAATCATTCTTTCTCCAAAATGTTTATTTTTTTTCAATGATATCATATTCAAGATTTTAATTTTAATTTATTTTCCGTGAAGAAATAGGAGAAGAGAGAGGAGGGGGAAGAGGGAGGGGGAAAGAAAAAGGGAGGTCCATTCGTGTCTAAAGCAATATGGTTTTTAGGATTTAAAAGTATGGGATATGGGATCTGACCACCAGGGTTTAAATCCAGATTCTGCTGGGTTAGAGGTGCCTGACTTTTGGAAAATTACTAATCTCAGCCTGTGGCGCCGTTTCCCCATATGATAAAGGAGTGAATTATCTACTCTTTGAGCTTTCTGTGAAAATTATACGGATTAATTTCATGCCAACTTCTAATCACGGAGTCTGGCATATAATAAACTCAGTAACTCTTAGATCTTAAGTAACAGTGATTCCGTGGTCCTTGCAACTAACCTTGGTCAGGCTTAAATCTAAACCAAGCCCAACTCAAAACTACTTATTCCATAAGGAAATAAGCCATCAGATATTAATGCAATTTGTTGTTCTGGAATTTGGGCTCAAGATAAAGCAATTTTAATTTAGGGAGTCAAACTCTGCGCTCATAATGAAATTCAGTTCTCAAGGTGTCTTGATGACGCATCTGGAAAAAATGGAATTCCTTGGCACAAAAACCATTTCACGTAGTCATGTCTGATTTGTGACACTGCTGTTTGGCCTCACAGTCGATGTTGTGATAGAACAATCCAGATGTGCAGCAAGCCCTATGTCCAATGTGGTCTTACTAATGCACAGTGATGGGGCCAGTCCTGGTGACGTTGTGGATAACCAGAACAGAAGAGGGAAACAATGCAGATGGTGAGTCAGATGTGTGTCTGCAGCATAAAAATGCTTGCAGACCATGGATGCTTTGCAATTGTATTCTATGGCCTTTCCATAACATTTTATTTAACAAGGTGGGAGTGAATAATCTAAACAGAAGTGATCCATATCTACCAGGTGCACCTACATCTGAGACTGGAAATTGATTCTGAACAAGAAAACATTTTCAGTGGGAAAAGGCCAGCAGGGCTTCGGGAGTGGGTAAAACAGAGGTATCATTGGAACTCTCTAATCCTCAAGGACTTGATTTCCTACCTCAAAGCCCATTTATGATATGACTTGGAAAACTTAAATTCTCCTGTTTCCATCTTCTCATCCTTGAGAAGGGAGGATATTGTACCCTGGCATGGAGGTCTTATGAGAATTTAATGAGTCCATGTACGTAAACCACTTCGAATAATGCCTGGCAATGATAAACCCAAATCAATAACTGGAGCAGATGCAGAATGCAAACAAAGTATGTAGAGATTCGGAAGAATGGAGAACTAGGAGATCTTAGTTCTCTAGGGTGGACCAAGTACCTGGCATACTATCTTATCTGACTCTGTTTCCCAGTCCCACCTTGCCAGCTCAAGGCCACCTTGTTGACTTCCATGGGCCCTTCCTCTACAATTTTTGAATTATATTTTATGGTAATATTTATAGAAAGGCAAATATACTAACATGATTAAAACTTCTTTTTTCAACCTAAAAATTCAGATTCTTGTTTTCCCCTTATTTTACAAGAAATTAAAACATGTTTGTTAGCCCCTGAAAGGACTGTGGGCCCTAGCCATTGTGCCTAATGGAGAAGTCAGCCCTGCACCAAAAGCTGTCATTGCCATTTAACTGTTGAAAATCAAAAAGGTTAAGAAACTGAAGGAGATTTACATATTTAGTATATGGCAGAACAGGGACTTAAACTCAAGTTTAATTCCAAAGTTCATGTTCTTCATCCCTTCTCACTCAGTGCTTCTCAAGGGATGTGCATCTGAAATGGTCTAAGTTTGTCATTAACCACAGTCCCTCATTCCATTCACAGGGCCACCTTCTTCCTGTTGACTTTCTTTTGCTAGCATCCCTGTTCCTTCCTCCGATTTCTGATCTCTTTCTTCAACATCCCTCAGAAATGTCCTCTTTTTTCCAGTATCAAAACATTCATTCTCTCCTAGTCAGTAACCAGTTATTAAAATTATTGAAAACAATCCAGTAGACTACATTCCCCAAAGATATTAATGACTGAATAATGGCACATGTTTCTCACTGAAGAACATTCTCATTTTAACTTGATTGCATCTGTAAAGGCCCTGTCCCCACATAAAGACGCATTCTAAGGTACTAGGAGTCAGGACTTGGACATAAGAATGTAGGGTGGCCCCAATGAACATACAACAAAATATTACAGATTGAAATACCATAAAACCAATCGTGGAGAAAGTTTTGGTTAGAAGATATTTTCTGATACCACTCTATAAAAACAGTCCCCTCATTTCCAAGGGCAATGCATACATTCAGACCCATACATTCTTTGTTTCACTATATCACCACCTTTTATAGATAAACACATATTAATACTATCAAGCACTAGATAATTATGCACCTAAACAAGGATTCTACAACTTTGAAAATATTGGCACTTGGGGCCAGAAACGTTTTAGTTGTGGGGGGTGTCCTGTGCATTGCAGTACATTTAACCACATCCTTGGTCTCTGCCCACTCGATGCCAGAAGCTTCCCCTTCCCTGCCACGTTCTGACAACCAAAATTTTCTCCAGATATTACAAATGTCCCCTGAAGGAAGGAAGGGCAAAATTACCTCCAGGTGAGAACCAGTGGTTTAAACAAATGTAATTGAAATGCTTAAGCCAACAAGGTATTATAAAATTTATAGAAAAAATTCTAATAATTGATAGTGATAATCTTAAACGAATTGTAAAATCTTTTAGAAAAAAGCTATAATCTTTTTTCCTTTAAGACACGGTTGGAGCTAAAAGAGATCAATCATTAATGCCTAGTAATAAGGCAAGGATAGAGACTTTATGGTAATTAAACAAAAAAGCTGACTGTAATTAATGATTGATAACATGGGACTTGTCTCTTGGCCCTACTCCTTACACTGGGGGCTGAGTTGTTTGCCCCTTTGCATCTCAAAAATCTTTCAGAAATTGTTTATAGTATTGACAGACACAATTCATTATAGTGTATTTGTGTGAAATGTCAAGGAAATCGTCCCATTTTGGAAGCCAAAAGACCTTAGGTCTCTTACTTCTGTCCCTGGTCTGCCATTATTTATGATATACATTTATTTTTGCTTGCCTCCATTCATGTGTTCATTCATTCATTTGCTCACTTATTCATTTGTCAAATTTGGTGAGTACCTACTGAATCCCAGATGCTATGCTAGACATCATGGAAGCAAAGTCATTAGAGCTACAGGTACATTCGTTATGTGCTATTATTTACGCAAACAAAGGATGGAGAGGGATCTGAGAACTTGTCTAGTAAAATCAATTATGCTGTAGTCATTGGTCCAGAGAAGAAGGAAATGTAACCCAGGCTTATGTAATATGAGTGGAGGTCAAAGATTTTTTTTTTTTGTCTGATGATAGAGGGAACACTTTTGTTCCTGTTGGACATGCATGAGGGTGCCGATAGCCATGGTTGTCACCGGCATCTGACCCACAACCTCAGAGAGGATGTGTCTTGGGTTAAGGGAATCAGAACTGCAGAGCAGAGAGATGAAAGGCAGCTTGGTACTTGATGGCATCATTAAGTAACCAGACACACTTTTTTTTTTTTGAAGCTTGAAACGCTGCCGCTATTTTCTGACACGGTGTCAATTATCTCTCTTTTAAAAAAAAATTGTATAGAGTGTTTATAATTTGCTACTAAAAGCATCTATCTAATTCAATCCTCCTTAGACAAAGATAGTAAATTGGAGGTGGTAATGTCTTTTTTTTCAATTTCTTGAAACTCTTTATTTAAGTTGGTTAAACATAGACCCTTGGTTGATGTAAAAAACAGAAAGTTTATAGAAACCACATTGATGTGCTGTGGGTTGAGCTAATCCCTTTCTCTCCCTATCAAAGCAGAGTTCTGTGACTTCTGTGCAGTTTTCTTTCATTTAGTGCAAAATGAAGGGACGGCCTTGAACTTGCCTGACAGCCTTTAACTGCACCACATTGATGGTCCGATCATTCTAATCAACACCTCGTCGTTTCCATACCTCTTACATTTACACCTCAGCTCTCACACCTCAGAATGGCTTTGATTGTCGGTCTTCTTTGTGAGCTAAGGAATAGAAATATTCTTTAAAAATAAAATGCATTTGTTGGTCTGGAAAATATTTTTTCTTACAGATTAAAATTCAGAGACTTCAAGCCTTTGAGGAAATTGTAATGCACAAGGATTCCTGCTTTTCCTGTATGTATGGTCTGTCATACAATGGTATTGATCCTGACCCAAGCAGGACCCAGTGAGACCTTTATGATGCTCCTATGTTCCCTCTTCATCCGTGTTCTCATCTTTTTTTTCAATTCACCTTAAGAATCTGTGAAGCCGTCCTCATTCCCGTCTTTCAGCCAGCCTGATGAATGACTTTTCAAACATTACCATATCATCCCCTCAGCATCAATTTTCGGATCAGCAAGCTCTGCAAATGGTTTATTGTGATCAAATATATCAAGGTGGAGGACTGTATTTGATAGAAGAAGGTGGAAATTGTAAATTCCTGAAAATTGTCACATTTTTCATTGATGGTATTCGTTGACAAAATGCAAATGTAAATAGAACCAATCCCCAAGGTTTGTTTATCTTTACAGGGTATCTCTCTCTCTCTCTCTCTCTCTCTCTCTCTCTCTCTCTCTCTCTCTCCATCTATTTATCATCTATCATCTGTCTATCATCTATCTATTGACTTATATATCTAAATGTCTGAAAGAAATTTCAGCTCTCAATCGTCTCACTAGACCAGTATTAATTGAGCTATGCCTGCCATGTGCCTGGTGGCAGTGTCTTTGATGTGTTGATGAGCAAACCAAAGATATGAAGTATGTTTGTACCACAAGTAGCTTTGAGTCTGGCTTAAATAGTAGGAGATATAATAACAGCAGATGTAATCATCTGTGTGAAACATGATGCTGACTCAACAACATGCATCTGATGAGAGATAGGGCAGTCAGGAAAAGCCTTGTGAGGGAGGAGAAATTAAAGTCGAGTCAGAAATGAGATGACAATTTCAAATGGATAGGAAGGATTGCCAGAGAGTATTATTAATCAGAGCGGGGAAGAGGGAACCAGACCAAACACACAGCCATTAGAATAAGCACACAATAAGTGTATAAACTAAGAGTAATCATAATTATAGTGGAGATTTTTAGGGGTGTTTCCCTATCTCTACAAGGCATTTTGCGTGTTGTATATCAGACAGGTTATACTATCCATATCTTTTCCATAATAAAAGAGGTAGTTTTTCGTAAACATAAATGATAATGTTCATTATAAAAGAAGTATGACTGTATGTCAATACATTATATATATATATATATATATATATATATATATATATATACAGATGCAAATACTCACACACATGTGTGTATGTGTTGATAGATGATAGATAGATGCATAGATACATAGATACATAGGTAGATAGATGATTGATAGATAGAAATATAAAATCACCTGGTCTCACCCTTGAGGTAATTACCAAGCATTCTCACTCATGAATTCATGCATTTCATAAATTATGAACAAAGTATAAATGAGGTTTTAGCAAATACTCTGGCATACAGGTGCGTGTGTGTGTGTGTGTGTGTGTGTGTGTGTGTGTGTACCTTTTGCAAAAGCAATCATTTTAAGGATCTGGGGAGGGACACAGGACAGGACAGTAAGAGTGGTTTAGCTTCCCTGCCCCACTCCTACCCTATCCCCTGCCCAGGTAATTTTTGCTAAAAGGTTTGATGGGTTACTTTTCAAATCTTTCTTCACGTCCATATAAACACACACTCACACACACACACACACACACACACAAACTCACAAACATACATACATAAATAAGAGAAGGTCATTTTACGTTTTACTAAAAGTCGATCATATAAACTTCACAACATCTACTGTTTCCATGTAATATGTAAACCTTGGAAATCTAAGTCACCTTATACAGATCAAATTCATTTACTCATGGCTACCCTCAGTGGTATGGATGGACCGCAGTTTTTATAACTGTGACCCTACCAATAGATACTCACACTGTTCCAATTTTTTTGTAGTACAAACAGTACTATGAAAAAACATCCTTACATTTGAATTCTTTCATGTTGGTGATTTCTATTTAAATATCATTTAAATATTAAAGCATATACTGACAAATTGCATTCCAAGAATGCACTGAGGCTCTAGGGTGCAGAGTGCAGGGCAATAGGAGTGCAACACTAGTGATGGCAGCTTGTATCTGTGATTCAGGACCCTGAGAACATGGCAAAGCACCAGCGTGGCCCCAGTGACGGTGAGTCAAAGCTGGGGCTTAGGACCCAAGGGGGGAGGCACAATGTCACGGCAGCTCTGGTCCTGTAGATGCCTAGTCTTCATCCAGTGAGGGGGCTCAGCAACAACTCAGGTCCCCAGGGGCAGATCTCACTGCAGCGAGAGCTCCAGCCTGGCCACTCCAGGCAGTTTTGTTAGCTGGGCTCAGCAGTGGTGAAGTCTAGAAGGGTACGTGGTAGCAAAGGCTGTGGATGTTCACAGCAGCGATGAGGTTTTGTGGGCTGTTCCCGTTCCCCTTTACTCCAGGGGATGAAATCTCACCGAGAGGAAGCTTCTTGGTGCCACACTGACAAACCACCAAATAAACCACAAGGAAATATTACTCCACACCTGTTATCAAAAAGACAAGAGATAACAACTATCAATAAACTTGTGAGGAAAGAGAACCCTTGTGCACTGTTGGGGGGGGTATGTAAATGGGTACAGTCACTATGGTAAATGGCACTGAGGGATGCTGAAATGTTTTCTGTGCTTTTCTATGGGGTCATCCTGGGTTTTTATGTTCCAAAAGGCTTCTGCTGTTTCTTCATTGTAATCTAGAGCTTTCCCTAAGCCAGTATCATCCCTTTGTAATTTATTCATTGTTTTCGTTGCTTTGGGGGGAGAAGATGAGTTTTGGGACCTCCTAGTCTGTCATCTTACTGATGTCACCTAAGATCTTCCTTTCAAAGTGATCTTTCTCTTTAGTAGAAGAATCCAGCATATTTTTATTTATGTAAAATATAATGTGCTCTTCTTTCATCTTAATTGTATTTGTTCACACTTCCTTTACCCTGTTTTCCTCTTTTTTGTTGCTCATTTATGTTGATTCAAACAAGTTATTTTGTAATCCTATTTTTCCTTCGTCTATTTAGATGTTCTGTTGCACAGGAACTGACATGCACATCTCTCTTAACCTTGTAATCACTCAATCAAACATATTTATGAACTACTATATGAAAAAAGTGCTCCACTTTCCCTTCCAATTCACTAAATTTTCTCACGATCTTGCATTTAACTCAATAAGATAAAACCATTAGAATTGTCTTATTTTATTACTGTGTTAACATCAGATGAAACTTTTAGAATATTATACTCATCTTCATTAAATAAAAAAAAACATTTCTTAACACTTAGTAAGGGGGAATCCAGTGATAAATCAGAAAATATCTTATACAAACTAATAAGAAAGGACTCGTGGAGGCACAAAAGAGGAGGTGAAAGAACCAAACAGAAGTGGTTATGATTCAATGTGTATATTTATGTTTAAAAATGGAACATTTATTTGGGCATATTAGCTAAAAAGTAATTATTTCAAGTCATCAAAATCTAAATAACACAGATGAAACAAGTGACTATTGTTTATATAAATAAAAATGTGGCTTTCGATATACAGGTAAGTCTATATCAAGTTGGACCCTTTTCACTATGTGTTCCTTGATTATTCTACTTCACGGGTTGGAAGTACAGATAAGTTACAATCACGTACATTTCTAATTAGGATCCAAGTTCTAACCACCTAAACTATTAAATAATTCAGAGTCTCCATCTCAAGGCTGTGTCCCACTACCCTGGCCTTGCCCATCTGATCATTCACATCCACATTTATAAAGGGCTCTGAAAGCTTACTCTGGCCTCATTCCAAATTCCAGGGAGCATGACAAATGGAGAGTCTGGCAAACTCACTATTGGTTTCCTCGCTTCTGTTACTCTCCAGTCTTACTGTTGAAACATAGTCATGACATTCATGAGGAACACCTGTCTACCAGTGAAAGGGAGCTTTGCTCATTCTGATACCTGTGAATAAGCCACAGTGATGATCAGCCCTGGATCATGTTTATGCACCTTTTGTGTGATGCCGATGCAGTCAATAAAGTTTTGAACACACCATCACTATCCCAAGTGGTCAAATTGAGAATTCTACTCTTATCTACATGAGCTGGAACCTGTTATGTGACCATAACTGCACACGCACACACACACACATACACACACTTTCTCATGGTCCACTGACACCTGTGCCAGTTACCCTGCTCTCTCTGTCTCTACTCTCCTTGCTCAGAGTCCCCCACCGACTCAAACTTTTCACAGCCAAACTTCACTTCTTGTCACAAGTTCAGACGTCATTCCCCGAGCAAAGTTTCTCCACTCAGGTTTTCTTTAGCTTTTCCATTTTAGAGAATCTCAGGAAGTATCATCCTGTTTTCTAAGAAAAGCTCTAGTAATCCCGAACCTCAAAGGGACGAAGGTCAGAAAAATCATCCCTTGCCTCCCAAGAGGTAACTGGACTTCATACAAATACACTAGTGTCCTCCCCAGGGATCAGCTCTACTCTCAGGAGTCTTTGGGGAGTGCCTTTCATCAGATCACAACAGGAAGCCTATTCACCTTCCCTTTACGTAATCTTGAAGAGCCATTTGGGTATTCTAGAAAAGGTAAAGGAAATTCTAGCTAGGCACCTTCTGAGTTCCGAGGAACTAAATAATGTGTTCTTTTCTCGAGCTATAGGGTTTTAAATTCCACCCCACAGGCAAGGAGATGACTGCAGAGGGCGGGCCGTCTTCAAAATTCTCACAGAGGTTGCAATTCATGGAAGCATGCAGTCATACCTTTCCTAAACAGAGGGTAGGACTGGGAGAGCTTTTAGGTGACCTATGATTTCAGACATACAGTTAACAACACCCAGAAATAATTTATAATCTGTTATATGAGACTTGTTTTACCTAATCTTAATTTGTGAATTTTGATGATACAGGTTTTTCATAAAAGAAAAATTTGTAAATGTTTCTTCCATCAACTGGGTCCTAAATAAGGGACTGAATGAAGCCAAACAAAATAACTGATTTCAGGATACATTCTGAGAGTAATTTGGGCTTGTATTTATTGCTCAGAAGGGATTTCGTTTCCAGAAGCTATTTAAACACCCGGGTTTGAAAATATCTGTAGTGATCAGGAATAGAATTTATCTGTGTATGTGTTCATGGCTGTCAAGAAAAGTAACTTTTAGATATTTGGTTGGGGGACCATTCTTCTCTAATACTTAGAGGAAAACAGTTAGATATCTGGGGGATAAAACAGAATATTCAGGTGGTACTTATGACCAGACAGGACATCCTTTAGAGATACATGGAATAAAACTTGTAAACACTATTTTGCCTTATTGATAACCTACAGGGTCATGAGTTCTTGGAAATAAGCACTAATGTTTGGGTCCCTAGCTCGCATGAATCTGTTTTTCGTACGTTAACATGAGGCATCTTTTTTTTTCTTTTTTTCTTTTTTAAAATGTTTATTTTTTTTTAATTTTTTTTCAACGTTTATTTATTTTTGGGACAGAGAGAGACAGAGCATGAACGGGGGAGGGGCAGAGAGACAGGGAGACACAGAATCGGAAACAGGCTCCAGGCTCTGAGCCATCAGCCTAGAGCCTGATGCGGGGCTCGAACTCATGGACCACGAGATCATGACCTGGCTGAAGTCGGACGCTTAACCGACTGCGCCACCCAGGCGCCCCTAAAATGTTTATTTATTTTTGAGAGACAGAGAGACAGAGCACAGGACGGGGAGGAACAGAGAGAGGGAGACACAGAATCCGAAGCAGGCTCCAGGCTCCGAGCTGTCAGCACAGAGCCGGACGCAGAGCTCGAACCCACGAACCGTGAGATCATGACCTGAGCTGAAGTCAGACGTTTAACTGACTGAGCCACCCAGGAACCCCAAGGCATCTTTTTCTAAATGCCGTAAGACAATTGAGAGAAAAGAACATGGGTTTCCATAGATAATTCTGGATTCAAAAGCTGGGAAACCACCTTACATCTCTAAGCCTGATTTTTTCTTAAAAAAAAAAAATAAGGATTATAATCCTATTTACAAGCAATTGTGAAGGTAAAACTATACCAATTATGTGCACTCATCTAACATAATCCCTGTCACGCAGGTGACATTTGATAAATTACTTCCCGGACATATTTCTTGCCATGTAATTTGATATAAAAAACCTTAAGAGTCCAATTAGCTGTCTCATATTTTTCACTTTAAATGTACACAGAGTCCCCTGAAAAGGTAAAATGAAACAACATTTAGTTTACTTGGTGACTGTCTTTCCAAGAATCAGAGACGGCAAGGAAAAGAAATGGATTCAAAATAGTTTTGTTTTTTTTTTAAAGGACACAGAGGACAGAGGATGTGGTCAGGCTTGGGAGGGGCTGGTCACAGCATGCGACATGCCATGGGATAAAAAGGTAACATTGTTTATCCTTTTAGACCAGCACACTCTGTTCACTTATGGCTTGACCTTGCTGCCCGGGTTAGCTTCATTTCTCAATGCCCCAAATTAAGCGGACATGTTGACCCAAAGACCACAGCTAATTTATCTCGCTGCTTCTGATACAATTTGTCTGCTTGATTCAGACTGTCTGGGTTAAAAGTCCACCCCTCTGGTTTCATTTTCCCTGGGGGATTTGGGCAAATGAGGGGGGAGGGATAAGAAAGAGGTAGCCCAGGGCTGCATGGTACAGGAACCCCCTGTCTAAGACAGTGAGTTGGACAAGTTCTCGCTGAAAAGAATTTGAGACAAGGAGGAAATGTTGACCATTTCACGTACAAACACCTCATGGGAAGGCAGATGTACAAAGAAGGCTGCCAAACAGTAACTCACCTTCTCAAAGTAGTATGGTCACTGCTTTAAATTTTTGTAATGTGTGTTCACTTTTGAGAGACAGAGAGAGACAGAGAGCAAGCAGGGGTGGGGCACAGAGAGAGAGGGAGACACAGAATCCGAAGCGGGCTCCAGGCTCCGAGCTGTCAGCACAAAGCCCGACGCGGGGCTCAAACCCACAAACCGTGAGATCATAACCTGAGCCGAAGTCAGATTCTTAAGTGACTGAGCCACCCAGGCGTCCCGGCATGGTTTATATGACCCATCACTAGGCTTGTATCTCAGGGTATGATAACTAAGCAAATGATCAAAAATCCTTGGAGGTTGTAGGCAAGACCACACCTTACTCATTTTTTCACCTTCCCCCATCCCCTGCCACTATTTCTTTTAACCCAGCTTTTTAAACTTCAAAACCAATTTATCTAAGAAGATGCAAAATATAAATGGCATGGTCAGTAAAAGTATTCACCTGAGCCCAGTGATCTATGTGGAAAATGACGAAAGAAAAACAGATCCACTCCTATGATCCTAAACCCCTTTCCTCCTTCTAAGAAATAAATGTAAATATCTTACCTCTATTTATATTTAAATAAGGGTATATTAAAATGCATAGTATGAGGTGGGGTAGCCAGGACATCCTGGATGGTACAAATCAGACATCTTCTATGTCATTTCAAGTATATTAATTCAAAATCTAACAAAAGAATTTTTTTTTTCCTCTTGCACCTCAGCGTTGAGCTAATCTATGGGGGAAAAAAGTGCAACATCTGCTAGAGCTATAAAACAAATGAAAAATTAATTAGGTATTTGAAGGTCTCCTTTTGAGACAATGGAGGTTAGTCGTGTCTTAAATCCTCTTACAGATTAAACTGTGTGTTCAGTCTGGAAAAGATCTTTCCTTGCTTCCTGATTATTGTGTTTTCACATCATTTTCTTCTTCTTGGCTGGCCTAGGAGTTTTGGTTGGAGGAGCTGCAGTGTCCTTCATTAAGTTACAAATGCTTCCTCAGCATCCAGAAAGCCAGCTAAGACTCTCTCCAGGTCTTTAACTTTCTTGTTTTTAAATCCTGCAGTACTGAGCTATTTAGTGAAAAAAATATATACATATATAGTCAGTGTTTGGTATTTTGCACCTTGTTTATGTCTGCTTTTCAAACTTCCTCTTGCCTTCCCGTTGGTTCTCTTAATTCTCATGCCATCACATTTCTAGGTACTTGCTAATGAAAATACATAGGGTAAATATTTTTTACTGTTTATTTATTTAATTTTGAGAGACAGAGAGAGCACAGGCGGGGTTGGGACAGAGAGAGAGAGGGAGACACAGAATCCGAAGCCGTCTCCAGGCTCTGAGCGGTCAGCGCAGAGCCCAACGCGGGGCTGGAACTTAGGAACTGTGAGATCGTGACGTGAGTCGAAGTCGGACGCTTAACCGACAGAGCCACCGAGGCATCCCCATACAGTAGATATTTTAAGTACCAAGTGACGTGCTAGGTGCCAGGATTATATAAATCAATTTTAAAAAAACAAGTTCTGCCTTCTAAAAAGTTTGCACAATAGAACTTAATATAAAAACACAGTGCGTTGAACAGTTTGATGAAAAGTTCCTTGCAGCGTGTGGAAGCTTTTGTCCCCAGGGTCATTAACTCATTTGTGGATGTAGTGAAGGTTTCTGAGAGTAGAAACCCCCAGTATGTGTTTAGAAGAATAAGAAGTTAATGTATCAAAGTGGGTGGGAGATGTTCCAGGTAGTCAAAGAGAATGGACAAACACCTTTGTCGTGAATGTCAAGAATCAGTTTGAACATCAAAGTACTTTATACATTTGAAGCATAAACAGTGGCTGTCACACAGTGATATATCTCTCTCTCCCTCTATCCCTCTCTCTCTCTTTCTCTTTCCCTCTCTTTCTCTCTCTCTCTCTCTCTCTCTCTCTGTCTCTCTCTCACGCACACACACACACACGCACACACACACAGGAAGAGCAGTGAAGAAAAAATAAAGATGTCTGAACTTTATCCTGACAGAATCTCTCAACATAGATCTGGGGGCTTGGAGAGGGAAGATTAACTTTCTGGAGAAAGTCCTAAGAAGAAAACCCTCTTGTCGTTCAGAAGTTTGAAGATGTGTTCCTCAAGCCCTATGACACTTCCTTCCCTCCACCACTGTAACCACAGCAGCACCTCAGTGGCAACTTACCCAGATACCCCCAGACTTCGCTACGCCTGAACAATCCTCAAACTGAGAACCGTGTAAGCCTTTACTCTGGGCAAGTAAGAAGACAAGTGCCGTGCAGCAGGGCAGCTTCTGGGCAGTTTTCAGGTTCATAATTAAAAAAAAAAAAAAGATTGATTACATTTCATGAGCTCATCTCCTAAGGCTGGCCATCACAGAAGGGTGTCTGGCCAAAGCACCGAAAGATTGTCACAAAATTCACTTTGTTTCCTTCTTTTCCTGCATCTGGTAACCCCAAATGTTTATCCTCAGGTCAGTCCTATAATCCCTTCCTTCCTATATTATATCAGAAGGGGGATCCTGGAAATAACTGAGTTGGCAGGTAGTAATTTTCTATGAGGCTGAGCTCAGGAGATTTAAAGAGTCTGTGTTTCAAGCACTCGTTCTTGAATGAAATGTCCTGCCCTTATGGCTGATCTTTCTTGCCAAGCCCAGAAAGTGTTCAAGATTTAGGTTTTGCACATTTGATATTTGAAAAATATTCTTTTATGTACCATATGTTACATACTCATATGTTCTCATTATAGAAAATTTAAGAATTATAGAAAATTACATAGGAACAAACACAAATCAGGCATAATCATTCGGCCCCCTGGTGGTTAACCATGTTGATTCTTTTGATCCATTATTTCTAATATTTTACCTATATCTTAGTTTGCTAGACTGTTATAATGAAGCACTACAGTTAGGTGCCCCAAACAACAGAAATGTATTTTCTCACAGTTCTGGAGGCCAAAAGTTCAAGATCGGGCAGAGTTGGCCCGTTCTGAGGACTGTGAGAGAAAGGCCTGTCCCTGGTCCTTTCTTGTGTGCTTATAGACCACTGTCTTCTCTGAATCTTCTCACCATCTTCCTTGGTGAGTGTCTCTGTGTCCAAGTTTCCTCCTTCCATAAGGACACCAGTCATGTTGGATTAGGGCCCATTCTGATGACCTCATTTTAACTTGATTACCTCTGTAAAGACCCTATCTCCAAATAAGTCACACTCTGAGGTAATGGGGGTTAGGACTCCAACATACTAGTTTCAAGGGGACACAATTCAACTCATAACAACCTAATTGAGATCAAAAGGGAGTTTGACAATTCTGTGCTTATTTTGTACCAAACATTATAATGAGAACATTTTTCCGTATTATTAACAGATCTCCAAAAGAAGAGATCTAAAAAAAAAAGTAAAAGGGGAAAAAAAAAACTTTTGTGATGGCTTAAGAAAGTTTTAGAATAAGATTACACCAGTTGAAAATAAGTTTGCAAACATATCTGTGTGTGCATATATATATATATATATATATATATATATATCTTCTCTTTTTAAATATGTGTGTGTATCTGTGTGTATGTATGTGTGTGTGTCTGGGGATATATGTCTGTGTGTTTGTGTGGAAGTGTATATGTGTGTGCTTGTGTGGGGGTCGGTGGGTGTGCCTGTCTGCGTGTGTGTGTGTGTGTGTGTGTGGAGAACTATGGCGGGGCAAGCTTGGACGGAGCAGCAGAAAGGCATGTGTGTGACTCTAGCACCAGAGGGGTTAGGGCAAAGTCCCCTCCACTTAAGAAGAGAACTTGCATTCTTCTGGCTTTCTTAGTCCCCACACCCAACAGGAAAACAAAGCAGGATGGAAGGGGCCAAATGAGGGGCCCAAGGGTTCTCTTCTCACATTCTCTGAGGTTGTCTGTGCGGTCTTGTCCTGAGACACTGAGAGATGACCAACATCAAGTTTGTTCTCAACCCATCTTCAATGCTGGCAAACTCGATTAGAGAAGTCCAGCCCCGTCTTCAACACACTGTCTTTAACCAAAGTTCAATCTATGGACTTCTTATACCATAAGTTCCACTTTATATTTTAATGTGTATTATGCAGCTTCCTCCAGGTTCCATCGCAATGAAAACCAACCCCCGGTCCTCAGTGATGTGCAATATAAAGGTGTATGTATCAGGGCTGTTATATGTTCTTTATGCTCCTGGGACTTGAACCCATATTGTCTTCGCTTAGAGACCTGGGCTGAGGAAGAAGTCCCTACCAGGACATATGTCCCTCCCTGAATATGCCACCCCTGTGAAAGATGGACCGGTGACAGGGAGAGAGAGGGAGAGAGAGTGAATACAAACAGACTCTTGTGATCTTCAGCTCTGCTGAGGCATGTCACCTGTCACTGAGGTAATGGGGGTTAGGACTTCAATATATAAATTTCAAGGGGACACAATTCCACTTCCCTGTCACTTCCCCATTCCCTTCGTATTGCACCAACCAAAGCTTACGGCTGAGGCTTCTGAGCATGGTCAGGTCTATAATCATTTTGCAAAGAGATACTGCAATTCACGTGAGATTAGGTGAGGGTATGTTAATTAACCTCTCACAGGAATGATAGAAATTGGACATCAATAATAATAATAATAATAATAATATAATCTACCACAGTCCATCTTTTTTTTTTCTTATCATAGAGATTCCTTCCCTCTTGGACATAAAATATACTCATTTATCCCTGAAGGAAAACATCACAAAGATCTCATCCAGTCACAGCATAAGCTCAGAGTCCAGAGACTTGTGACTTTCTGCATAAGATGTAGCTGAGTCCCCTGTTGGTGCAGAAATTGATGGACTGTGGAGGTAAATCCTCTGTTCCCTCTCCCCACAAACACACTCGATGCAGCATGGTGGATGAAAAGCAGAGGAAGCACAAGTAACATTCCTACTCAGAAAGGGGGATAACGGGAGGCATACTGCAGCCTCCGGGTCCAAGCAGTTCCGAAACCCAGTTGTGCAGCTGTGTGAAGGACTTTCAGCCCTGGGAGTAGAGAATGCGGGTTGGTTAAGTTCTGACTCTCCTCCCTAGAAATCGCAACTTAGTCCTTTTCAACCCACGGTTATTGTCTCAGAGGAAAAGAGAGAAATAGTAAAACCAGGATTTGGCTCTCAAAGTTTCAGGCATTTGCCACTTTGTGCTCGCTGAATCATCCAAGCAAGTCATAGGGACAAACCCAGCATGGACAGGACAGACAGATTTCCCTTCTCGTAGGGAAGTTTGCACCTCACTCAGCAGCACTTTGGATATAAGATCCTCTGGGGTGAGGGTAAAGGAGGGAGAAACAAAAATATTTGAGAACCTGAATGGAATCTATGCCAGTGTGTATTTTAATACAGAGTTAGAGACAAATTGGCCTTTTGCTCAATGAGTTAAAAAAAATCTTAAATTATTAGTTTCTAAACTTCAAGATGGAATAATAACCTATGGTACAGGGAAATAAATATTCCTTATTTCTTAGCAGCCAATAGTATTCTTTGGCCTTCTATTCCTCCTATAGATAAAAAAAAAATAGTAAAAAGTTTATATTAGAAGGAAGGCCCATTGAGAGTCAGTTAGATCTAGTGTCATTTTTACTGTGGAAGCCAGTTAGCTATTTCAAGTTTGATAGTACTAAGTGGAAATTTACGCAACTAGGTTTTATATGATTTAAGCAGTAGCTAATAATAAAAAATAGTTTGAGAAAAAAGGGAAAAAAAAGGTGTTTTCAAACACTGCAGTTCCTCCTGTCTTGCACGAGGGTCAACTCCTGTGCTCCTGTAATAAGAAGTTATTTTATTAGTCGTGCCCCCAGAAGATTACAGTTATTTCTTCCCATATCCAATTTTGCTTCCAGAATCTAAGAAGAAAAATCAGAAGGTTTTTCTGTTTGTGTCTTCAAAACCTATGGCCCTGCACTCAATTTTATTTTATTGTTATTCTGAAAGATAGGGATGGGTCAATAAAGAACTTGAGAAAACTGAATTTCCTGGAACTCTCTGTGGCAAGGACACAAAGCTGTGCTGACTCACAGTATACTAGTTTTAAAACTATAGAGACTGCTGTTGGTCAGCAATAAAACTCAGAGGAAGTTGGGGTCAGAAGGAAAGACACAGAAAAGAAACTCTATTATCTGATAGTAATAAAACATAATCCCTCAAAAGCTAGCATTGGTATCAGCCATCGGATAAAACCTGTCATGTTCTGAATGGAAAGAAATCGCCTTTCACTCAGAGTTTGCTAGCCTTTGAGCAGGTGTCTGTCTACACAACAGACAGTACGGAACCACTGCAAACACAGAACTATTTGCTCATACATATTGCTGCTTCTCTCAAGTGAACTTTCAACATTCATGAGGGCTCCCCCCTGATGACTTAAGCAGGGGCCCCCAAAGGCCCCAACTCTTAAAATTATTATCTTTCAGGGGTAGGATTTAGACCTATGAATTTTGGAGAATACAAACATTCAGGCCATCGTAGATGGCACGAGAAAATATGGTATGCATAATGGAATATTATTCAGTCTGTAAAAAGAAGGAAATCCCACCATATGTGACAGCATGGATGAATCCTGAGGACATTTTGGCAAATGAAGCCAGTCACAGAAAGACAAATGGTGCATGATTCCACTTACATGAGGTACTGAAAATAGGCTCATAAATCAAAGAGTGAAATGGTGGTGACTAGGGGCTGGAGGGGAGTGGGAAACGGGGAGTTGTTTTCAACTTGTGTAAAGTTTCAGTCACATGAAATGTGCAAGTTCTAGAGAACTTGCCATACAACCCAGTGCCTATAGTTACCAAGACCGTATTGCACACTTAAAATTTTTGCTAAAAAGGTAGATCTCATATTATGTGTTCTTGTTACCAAAACCAAAACAAAATAAGACAAAGGGGCAGAAGGAAACTTTGAGGGTGATGGTTATGTTTATTACCTCGATTGTGGCGGTGGTTTCATGGGTACTTGCATATGTCAAGACTCACCCAATTGTACACGTTAAATATGTGTATATACCAATTATACTTTAATAAAGCAGTAAAAAAATAAAATAAAATAAAACAAAACAAATTAAATTAAACTAAACTAAACTAAAATAAAATAAAATAAACTAGAATAAACTAAACTAAACTAAACTAAAATAGAATACAATAAAATAAAATTAAAATAAAATAAAATAAAATAAAATAAAATAAAATAAAATAATAAAACAACAGAAATTTCATGATGAGGATTTTGAAAGAACCAGTGGCAGAGTGAAGCAGTGCCTCACTTACTAAGGTGTATCTAACAATTAATTAGAAAGATGGCATAAAAATTCATTCTCAGATTCATTTTTATTGTGAAACCTATCTGAGAAGAATGGATAAAAGCCAAGAAACATTTGATGCTACAAATGTGCTTATTGATGTTTACACTGCGCTATCCTCATCTTTAAAATGTTTAAATTTGAGATGTCTTTCCTATACCATGAAATTCCCCCATGTAAAGTGTAGGACGTGTGGGTTTTCGTTTATTCCTGGAGTTGTGCCATCATCGCCACAATCTAAGTTCAGAATATTTTCATCATCTCCAAAAAGGAAATATACCCATGAGCGTCATTACGCCCACCCCTAGCTCTAGCCAACCACGAATCCACTTTCTGTCTCCCTCTATTTGACCTTCCTGGACACTTCATTAAAGTGGAATCATACAATATGTATCCGCTTATGAGTGATATCTGCCACTTAGTATTGCTTTTTCGAGGTCATGCATCGTAGCATGTGTCAGTATTTTATTCCTTTTCATTGCCAAATAACAGCCCATTGAATGGGTATGCTGCATTTTGTTTATTCTTTCCTCACCTGATGAACACTTGGATTTGTTCTACTTCTATATGAACCACTATTTTTGTGTGGCCATGATGTTTATTTTTTGTTTCTCCTGTGTATAGATACCTAGAAGTGAACTAGGGGTCATATAGAAACATTGAAACTATGTTTCATCTTTCCAGGCATTGCCAAATGGTTTTCCAAAGTGACCAAATCATTTTGTGTTCCTGCTATCTGCATTTTTACATCTACATTTAAACCTCTCATTTTCATAATCCTTACTCATAACAGGTGTGCTGGAATGCCAGTGGGCTATCTATAAGGAAGGGTCAAATGCTGGTTGATTATATAATAAAGTGAAGGTCAAATTAAATTAGCCCTGAAATCTCATAAGCCTCTTTTGAACGTGTCAGTAAATAGTCTTCACAATAGCCATCATAACAATAAGCTGTGTAATTATAAGTTTATGTCCAAAGAGATTCTGGCTCTCATTAATACTTACAAAACCCCTGGGATTCAGGGAAGAAGACTTCACACTTTTAATTACAACAGGGCAATAATGTAGGTGTTGTGAGTTTTTATGGTCCTAAGTCTATCCCTGGGGAAGAAGAAAAGAGATTCCCAGAGCAATGACAAGTTGTACCAAATGGGTGAAAATGCTTTACTTATCACAGATCAAAAGGGAAAGTCTTTTCTTTGTAGAATTTGCCAGCATCATGATAGGAAGGGATTCTCCTGCTCCGGTGCTAACTTAGGATCCAGTATAAATGAGTTGTTAATTCACTTTCGGAGATGGATCTAAATTTAGAGACACTGATTTATCCAGCTGAGGAATACCTCAAGGGGAGATTAACTGACATTATTAAATGACTTAAACAAGTTCTAGGAATATTAGCCCTTTAAATATCACAGTTGCTGATAAAAAATCAAATAGCAAAAAAAAAATAATCAAATAACATTAGGAAGTTTCCCATTTAGTTGTGTATATTATTTGCCTAGATGCTCTTTATCAACGGGAAGGGTAGGGGATGGGAAAGGCAGGAGTTTGGAGGACCCACACTACCTTGTGCTTTTTCAATAGCTTTCTTTATAGCTATGAACAATCGACAATCCCACTATGCACTGTAAAGAATATATATACTCCACTGGCCACGTGGAAATTTTGGGATTGGTCCCAATGAGTTAGAGTCACGGCTTTTACAAAAGCTCTTGGTTTTGCTGCTATTTTATTTGTCTTGGTGCCCTACATTAATTTAATTATTTTGTTTCTTATTATTTGCTTGATCTGTATTTCTGTTCTCATCCACACCCATTTTCATCTCATCCCATTGGATTTCCCCCTCCCATTTACAAGGAGGGCTAACTCTTAACACATAACTTACCGTTGCCTTCTGTGTGACTCCCCAGAAATGAAATGGCTACACTTAGTACAGGTAAGTCACAGACTTTCTGCTGGTTTGTGTGCCCACGCCTGCACATCTTTACTCAAGCTCTTTCTACCCTCCTATTTTTCTCCATATATAACACTCCTTAAGGTGTAGATCTCATCCTGCCCATTATTCAGAACGCCTAGTAAAAGCAAGTGTTGTCCTTTGGAAACAGTCATTAAAAATGGATGGGTTTTTCTCTCCTGGCAGTTATCACTTTTTCTCATATCTAAACAGAATTGAAGTACATGTTTTCTCTATTGGATGCCTAGAGCTGGTATTTTATTTAAAGAGGATACCCTTCCATACATTACATTATGTGCTTGGGATTATAGCAGGAACTCAAAAGTGTTGAATGAATGACTGAATTTCAATTGTATGTATTTTATTTATAACCTCAGTACAATCCAGAAAAAAAATGGAGGTACTAATAATATAACTGATGCTGTTTGAAAACAGAGTATGATAGACAATGGCTCCTACTTGAACCATCTGTAACTTACCTAGTGCCCAGTGTTCTGTATTCTATACCCAAACCTACCAAAATCTTTTCAGGTCTCTCAACCACGTTTAGTTGTGGAAGCTTTGTTTGTGGTTGGGAGGTACATTTTATTCCAGTTCTGCCACTAATTAATAAAGAAAACGGGGCACCGGGTGACTCAGTCAGGTAATCATCTGACTTCAGCTCAGGTCATGATCTCATGGTTTGTGGGTTCAAGCCCTGCATCAGGATCTACGCTGATAGCACAGAGCCTGCTTGGGATTCTCTCTCTCTCTCTCTCTCTCTCTCTCTGCCCCTTTCCCTTCCCTGAAAACAGATAAATAAACTTAAAAAAGAAAGAAAGAGAACTGAGCCATCTACCATAATAACGGTATATTTCAGTGTTTTCATTTTCAAATGGACTTGGTAATTAATAAATACTTTGATGATATTACATCATCACCATTAGCCTTCAGTGCACTATCTGACCCAGATATGAGTATGTGTTCTGGACTGCCAAGGATACCAGAGTATTTCACTTCTTATGGGGGAATCTCACACTAGGCTTCTTGCTGCTCTTGACCTGTGAACTTGCTGAAAGGTTAAGACCAAATTTTTAAGATAATATCACTTTTAAATATCGTTAATATTTTAATGTGAAATATGTCATACATAGAAAACAATGTATTAATCGTACATGCATATTTTTGAATATAATAAACTGCACAAATATATGCCTACCACCCAGCTTCAGAAATAAATAATTACCAGGGACTCAGAAGTACTCTGTGCAACTTCCCTGGTTTTTGTTAATAATTTTATTTGTGTTTATGGTACTACCATCCATGTATGTATCCTTTGACTTCAATGATTTACTTCATTTTATAAATTATTCCCTGTGTATTCTTCTGAGACATGCTTCTTTTGAACAGTATATATTTTGAATTCATTCAAGCTGATGTGTAGAACTACACATCAGTAGTTCATTCACATAGTAGCGCATTCATATCTGCCACATTGAGTATCCCACAATGTGCTCATTCTTTTCTGCCACTGATGGGCAATCTCCAGGAGGAGGAAGACTAGAGAAGTCTGCCTTTACTCGCCAAGTAGGCTACTTGAGGGGAATGAAGCAAGAAGAAAGAGTGGTTCCTAGGCCAGGGTAGCTGTGCTTCAAGGACCTGCAGGTGATGGAGACTCAGCCGCACGGTGGCCAACACTCAAAGGCTTGGTGTCCACCTGATTGAAGGTCTTCCATTGTAGAGGCCGCCATGTTGCCCATCCTCTAGGGTAGGTTGATGAAGTCCTGCTGGGACATCTTCACCACCTTGGGTTTCTCCATGGGCAGATTCTGCTTCTTGGCTTCGCACAAAAGCTTCCCCCACAGGCTGTGATTCTGCAGCTGCTAGGCCTCATACAGCTGCCTTACTGCCCCTACCACAGGCCCAGGAGGTGGACAAAGTCCGCACCACGGGAGATCCACTTCTGCCATCTTGTTTCTAGGTTGATGCTTTAATGAACATCTCAGCGTGTATTGTCAAAGGCACACATACAAGAGGTTTTCCAGGGTATATACAGCTTGTCTCATCAAGCCTAAGATGCCATCAACAGTAAGATACAGACCATTGTTTCACACAAGTAGGAAAGAAAAGGATTCCAATTAAATTATATCGCACTGCTTTCTTATCGACTGTAAGAATACATTTCATTTCAGAAATATTAAACTGTGAAAAAAGAATCCGCTTCGAAATCAATGAAACAGAGTGCCTTGAAGTGGAATTGCTAAAGCACAGACAATGTACACCTTCAAATTTACTAGGAATCATTCCAGGGGCTTTCAAATGTGGTTGTGGGGATGTACACATCCTCCTGCAGAGTATTAACGTCCCTATCACCTTGGGTCCTCTTGTTTTCACTCTGTGTCCACCACCACTTCTTCCAGGACATTAATGGATCGAAATGTGTATTTTAAACGTTACCAGTATTTTAGTGCTTCATTGCAAAACGTCTCATCTGCAGTGTTGTCATAAATAGAGATCACCAGTAATTTTTACTGGGTAGCATATCCTCTTTTGGGCATTGGATGAGCCTTGTTTAATTCATTTTCACTCTCCGTGGTATTTTCTCTACTTTCACTCTACAGGCAAATACTTGGGGCGTTTTGTGATCTAGCCAAATTTTACCTCCTCTGTGTTTCCTTTCCAGATGCCTCCTGAAAGGATTGAGAACGAACTCCTCTGGCCTCAAGAAACCTCTTTATCCCATTGGATTGTATTCATACGTTTACATATTTATTGCACCCAATAGTTTATAGCTTTGTAACTTTGATTACCATTTGATATGTACTATAGATCTATAGATTAGCTTATTCGAGATTTAAAAGGAGAAGTCATATTTCCCTCTCAAGGGATTTGAGATCCGGTGGCCAAGATTGTGAAAATAGCCTGACTTTCCTGTTTAGCTTTCAGCTTCATGGCTTGCTTAGATTGTAATTACTCCTCTCTAGCCTCATCCAGGTCCAAGAAACTGCAGCCTTTGTATTCACCAGCTACAAGTATGCATTGACCTATAATTATGTAAGCTGGTGATGAGTAAGAAAAAGAACAGGTATCACTACGTGTGTAAAAGGAAACACACACACGCCCGTCACACAATTAATTATAGATTTTGCCCCTTCATATTTTTCAAATCTGTGTCAATTCTGCAATTGTGTTAGTTTAAAACCCCTTGGATTGCTCAAGGCGCCAGGGTGGCTCAGTTGGTTAAGCATCCAACTCTTGATTTCAGCTCAGATCCTGATCTCACCGTTCAAGAGATCATGTCAGGCTCTGCACTAATATTGTGAAGCCTGCTTAGGATACTCTCTCCCTCTCTTTCTGCCCCTCCTCTGCTCACGCATTAGAGTTCTCTCTCTCAAATCAATAAATAAACTTAAAAAAAAACATGGATTCCTCTTGAATGACTGTGAGAGCTCTAAACCAGAGCTAATTTTCACAAAATGAAGTCTCTTTCATTCATGGGTTCCTTGTAAGTCTCTGAGAAGGACTATGGCATGGTGGTCAGGTGTTTGTTCAAAATCGGCAAAAGTAAGCCGTATGATCTATAATTTGTTTAAAACACTGTCTCTTTTTCCTTCAATTCCTCCATCACACTTCTAAGTTGCTTCATTTGATTTGTTTATAGGCATTTTTTTTAAATCTAGCTAGATGAGGATTAACACTAAATACAGAAATTAATGAACATAACACAAAACATGAAATAAAACAGGGTAAGAGAGACATCAAGGACCAACAGATTAATGAGTCACAATAATTTATACAGCATTTGACTTCTGCCAGTGCACAAGAAAACTTGAAATGCTAGGAAATATGAAAACTTATATATGAAAGAAACTTGATAGAGATTTCATAAAATTGTATATCAAACCTAAAATATTTTTATGGCATTACTGATAATGAGTTACTAGGCTTAAAGTAACTTTTCTGAATCATCAGTTTAAAAAGAAACAAATCAAATTTTAATCATGCTAGGTGAAAGACTAAAGCATTTTTCCCTTCTCTGTAAAGAAATATCACATGAAGAGTCAATCAAAGAAAATGTAGTCAGATGGAAGGAAAAAAGTATTACAGAAGAGTATAAGCTAATTTCTGTAAATAGTATGTACTTTGTATGTATTGAATGATATGTGTGTATAATATGTCAATTAAAAAATTGTAATTCGTTGTGATTTCTTTTCATATTTGAAATATTTACTTATGGACAGGATTTTTCATTTTTTTCTTCAATGGTACTCCCCCCTATATAAATATCAGGACCTACACAAAGGCAGTACCAACAGGTACCCTGTACCAACAGGTAGAGGCACTGTTGGTACTCTGGGGCTCTAACTGATTTCTCTCCCCATACTCACTGTTTTCAGTACATTCTCTGTGCTCCACTGACCATCTCTATAAAATCCAATGTTCTCCTGTTACATGTATGTAATACATATTATAGAGAGTTCAGGAAACATACTTGTAATGATGGAAAGAATGACTTAATTAAGCAAACTGTACATTCTCCAAACATTGACTTTTCTCCCTCCCTTATTAGACCACTTGCCCGTTAAGGGGTTGCACAACAAAATACACATTATATATGGCAGGTCCTCGATAAGCATTGATGGATTCGTGAATCAGCCAATAAATTAATAAATCTATACATTGTGGAGTTATCTCTGTGTTCCGGTTGCTTCATTTATAATTTTACTTACATACGCATTATAATTTTTCTGTCTAGGATACTTGTAGACGTTTTCCCCCTCACGATTACTGTTTTTACTCTTAATGAAATTAAAATTTTTACATGACGTCTCTAAACAACAACTTGTTACTAATTAAACGAGAGACAGAATTAAAGTAAAGAGCTATTTCCCTTGTATTTTTTTTCATTATAACAAAGAAAGTGTATTCATCTTTCTTCCCTTTATTAGTGACGACTTCGTTCACATGCAAGAAATAATAAAATTATGTCAGACCTAAAAAGTATCTGTCTGCCTGAGGTAAGAAAGGTGAAAATGAGTTTAAAACTATTGCTCCGACTATTCCTTGGTACAAGAGAATAAGATAAGGGACAGCCAGTAATGATGAGACAGCTGATTCCAGGTTGTAGAAAGGTTCTGATGTCAGTAGGTAGATTTAATAACTATCGTATGTTGAAAGAATAAAAAGAAATTGAATTCTGTTTTTAGAAAATTTTGTTTTTCAGGATGGCTTTTCTTTCATGAAATCACTAATAGGCACAGTATGGTGCCTACAGTCAAAGAAGAAAAAGAATAATAGTAATAATAAAAATGAAGAACTCTATGCTCACATCCATTTCCTTGGCCCTGGCTGGACTCTCCCTTTCCAAATAATCTAACAAAGGATCAAGGCTATAGGTAGAATAAATAGAATAAAGCTTTTCTGGAGAAGAGCTCATTTCAGAATATTTTCTTGGGTATATTCGCATAGTTCAATTCAGCTGTTTATTTCTCTCCTTTTTTTTTTTAAAAAAAATGTAATGTTTATTTTTGAGAGAGAGAGAGAGAGAGAGAGAGAGCGCGCGCGCATGAACGGGGGAGGGGCAGAGAGAGAGGGAGACACAGAATCTGAAACAGGCTCCAGGCTCTGAGCTGTCAGCACAGAGCCCAACGCAGGGCTTGAACTGAAGAACGATGAGATCATGACCTAGGCTGAAGTTGGGCACTCAACCAACTGAGCCACCCAGGCATCCCTGTTTATTTTTCTTATAAGAATTGTTCCTTATTAAAGGTTTTAAAAGTTAGTGCCCTAAATAGACCGGCTTTTAAGGTTTCACTCCAGTGAATCGTCCCTCCAGTACATATTCATATACAACATGAGCACATTATAGTGTCAGGTTGTTGATGTAACAAAAAGAAGAAAAGTGCTGAGAGCCTGGGGGAAAATAGCTCAAAATGGAAACTCCACTGGCATCATCCAATAAACAAAGCACTGAGTGTTCTGGAGAATAGAACAGAGTCCATGTATTATTCTTGGCTATATGAATTAATAGCTTCCAGGATTCTCCCCTTCCTATTCCTCCATATTGCTTCTCACTTTTCATATGCCAGTTCTTTTTGTTCTTTGAGAGATCTAGAGGGTCATTTTTGAAGGTCCAAGGACTACAACACCATTTTTATTATTTACAAATATGAAGCTTAAAAATGAGGCTGAATATTGCACTTTTCAAAAGCGCCTTTGATATTAGACAATGAGCATATTAAAAATCTGAAATTAGGAAAAGCCAAGATTATTACTCTTCTCCAGTCAGTTTATTCGAATGGAAAAGCTTGTTATCTTTAGGAGTTTTACAACTGAAATGATGTATGTGAAAATAAGGTAATTAAAGCCTAGAAATATGCAAACATATTACTGCCGACGAGTTCAAGTCTTACAAAAACAATGTGAGAAAGCATTATCATTATTCCCATTTTGCTCATGAAAAGAAATTACCAGTTCACTCTTCGTAAGCTATTACATTATGACACTAGAAGTGGAATTCAAAGCCTCTTTCTCATATGCCAATCTATATCAGTTACCAGCTGGCGACAAATTCAAAGGCAAGAGACATTTTCCATGAGAGTGGCATTAATATACTAATACAACACTTCTTATGTTTTCTTCTGCCTAAGAGATGATCTTTCCAATTGCACCACCACTGTACTTTTTTGCTATTGTTTTGCTTTGTTTTGCTATAGTAATGTATGTATTTTTAATTTATCCCTGGTTGGGAATATTTCTTTCAAGAGAGATGCCATTGTTTATTGGGTTTTTTTTGCTTGTTTGTTTTTTCCTATGGGAGTAATGTCCTTTCATCTTGCCATCCTTTCTTCTCTTAATAACAATAACCTGGGGAGTTGATAAAACAGTGAAAAATATTTTCTCTTGTGTTTTCTCCTCTTTCCAATCTTTGCAACGCATGCTTGACAAATGGCTGCCTTTTGTTTAGTTAAAAAAAAAAGAGAGAGAGAGAAGAGAGAAAAAGAAAGGGACAATTTGAGTACATTGTTCACCTTTTAGCTTTTGCCATTTGACAACGGGGGCTATCAAATGCGTCCTGGTTTCCTTGAATGTGCCTTCCCGTTGCTATTGTGACAGTATGCTTCCTACCTAAAAGGCCCACTGGAGTTTGGGAAGGTAGAACAAGGGACAATTCAAGTTTTTGAAAGACAGAATTGTCTCGCATTCTTCCCCTTTTCTTACAGATGCTATTTTATACACGAGATATTAACAAACCCCTTTGGCATTAAACATCATTCTACCCACCAATGGAGTCTCCCACACTCACTCTGAGACAGATGAAACTCTGATAGAAACAGCTGTGGGACAAAAATGGTACCAACAAGAGCACAACCCTGTAATTTTTAGAAAAAAAAAAAGGAGATACAGAAAAAGCATTTGACTTCCAGATTCTGTATATGTGTGGGCAGTAGTAGTTGGGGAGGCTGACTGAGAGCCTAAATGTATTTCAGTCACCTAAATTTACGAAGAAAAAAAAATTTAATGTAGGTGTCCTCAAATCTGATCATCTCTCCCATGAGCTTGCACAGTATTGATAATAAAAGTAGTATGGCTACTATATTGATAAAACAAATAGTTTCTAATTTATCCAGATAGTTCACACACATTTGTACACCATAGCTATTCAAAATTGACAATAATACAAATATGCCTAAGATTTTCATATGCTTATGCAACAAGAGACTTCTCAGGAGGAATCAATTTAATTATTGCAGGATATGACTGTTAATGTAGCCTATGCAATGCAACAATACTGCCATATCATAAAGTGAGCATCATGGGTTTTTTTACTCAAGTGAAGTAACAAAAGGAAAGCAAAATATATTAAATATTTGTTCCCAAACAATGATACCTCTACTGCACTTTTTTCCTCAATTTTTAGCTACTACTGGAAATTGAGTGATTCTGAAAAAATGATAAAAGGAGTGAAGAGTGGTAGTGGAAAATAGGTTTTCTCAGTTTCCTGAGCTATGAATCAGAATAACAAATCATCCAAAGAAAGAATACATCAATTGTTTCATCTCTTCCATCCCATACACACTATTTTTTTTTGCAAGTGAAATGGTAGGTGGAAAGAAAGAAAGAAGAAAGAAAGAAAGAAAGAAAGAAAGAAAGAAAGAAAGAAGGGAAGGAGGGAAGGAAGGAAGGAAGGAAGGAAGGAAGGAAGGAAGGAAGGAAGGAAAATGGTGCATTCATAGAAGAATATGGTTTACATGATGGACTGAGTAAGAAAGAACTAGGTTGGGTGACCTCAGAAGATATTGAGAAAGCTAGCTTTCAATGACTTATACCCAACTCAATCTTTAAAGAAACTTCATACATTATTAGATTGTAATACTAAATACTTTCCAACCTGTTTCATAAAAGAATAGGTACATTAACTCAAATACTACTTGTCAAATACTACTTGCCTGTCACCTGGAAGTTGTGTAAAGCATGGATGGAAGAATTGAGACCTTTTCTTTATAAACACAGGTGTTGATTGAGTACCTACTATATGCCACACATAATAACTGTGAATAAAACATTCAGTGATGCCAACAGCATAGGATTTCCACTCTAGTTATTTATTCTGAGACCATGACCTCTCTGGATTACATCTTTCATTCTTTCTCAGATGTTTTTAATGCCATAGGTGACAAGAACACATAATTGAAAGCCCCCTTGAATTGAGTTAATCACACTATGAATAAAAATTAGGGTTTGATAGAAGTAAGCGATGTTAGGTCTCTTTAAGAACAAACTATTTTCTTGTATTTCAGTAGATATAGAGATAACTATATCTCGAAGAACAAATATTTTGTTGTATTTCAACAAAATAATACAGAATTGTGTATTTTTGCTCACACCTTTGTCAAATGTAGCTTTGGTGGTAGTGTCCATCTTGTAGCTCTACAATCTGGACTATGTGGCTTCTAAAAATTGCTTCCGAATGTCAAGAAAGGACTATAAGATTATAACTAATGTTTTTAACAACGATCTCTGCAATCCATGCTACGGCTGCCTCCATTTTATTTTGCACCTCATTTAGAGCATTTTTTAATTCCTCATGACTATTTTTTAGTCCCTTGATCTCTGTAGCAATAGATTCTCTGTTGTCCTCTATGCTTTTTTCAAGCCCTGCGATTAATTTTATGACTATTCTAAATTCTTGTTCCGTTATGTCGCTTAAATTGGTTTTGATCAATTCATTAGCTGTCGCTACTTCCTGGAGTTCCTTTCGAAGAGAATTCTTCCGTTTCGTCATTTTGGCTATTTTTCTGTCCCTCATGCGTTTTAAAAGCCTGTGTGCTGTGCACCTGCGGGCACTGCTATATTAAAGGAGGGTCATACACTGTGCAGGGCCTGGCCCTTCAGGAGGTGTTTTATCGGGGATTGTTACTTGCTCTCTGTTGTTGTGACTTTGGTTATTTTATTACCCTACTCGTAGTGATGTTTTGGACCCTCCACCAGGTGTGCTTTGATTTGTTCCTTGGAGTAGCCCTGGAAAGGAAAACAGACAGACAAACAGGAGACAAAAACACACAAACACACAAGCAAATAACACAAAGAAGCAAATAAAAACAAAAACCTAAAGACTAAAAACACACAAAAAAACAACAAAACATCGACTACAAGTAAAGAAGAGGGTAGAGGCTGTGCTGATGGAAGGCACATAGAAAGAGAGAAATGTCAGGTGTGGGGGGGATAAACGTTGATTAGGCAGAGAGACTAAAAGGCTTAATCCAGAGAGAGAGAGAGAAAAAAATAAAGAAGGAGGTGGAGAAAACCAAATGAAGATAAAATTACCCAGGGAAACTATAAGTCTTGATTATTCCAGAGAGAGAAAGGAGTGTAAAGAGGGAGGTGTAGAACATGTATCAAGACAATTGATTAAATATGCCTGTTTAGACAGACCAATAACCAGAGTAACCAGCCTAGGGGAGGGAAGAGATAAGGAGGAGAAATGGGGTGGATTGGGGGTGGGGGAGAATATATCTACATATTCAGAATTGACCTAGAGTTAATCCAGGCAATGCTGCATCGCTTGTGGGGAGTAGCTGTCTACAGGGTCTGTGCCACTCCGATGGATACACAGTTGCCCAGTGCAGGGGCGTGGTCCGGCGTATTCTGAACCCACCTCCACTGTGGGCCTTGGGAGTGATCCCTGAGGCTCCGCCTTGGTGGTGTTGGTCGGGGGGAATGGTGATCCCCGAGTCTCTTCTCCACGGAGCTGGACCCGGTGGACTCAGTTTGAGTTGTCCTTACTATGCCGCGGGCACAGACAGGGTGGTCCTTCTCTCTCTGCCAACTCCCCTGACCCTGTGCTTGCCTAGGATTCAAAGTCCTGCTCCATATGCTCCAGCGCTGGGGAAGTGCGGGATGATATGTGGTCCCTCATGAAGATAAAAAGCTTCTGCAAAGAAAACAATCAAATAAAACTAAAAAGCAACCGACAGAATGGGAGAAGATATTTGCAAATGACATATCGGACAAAGGGCTAGTATCCAAAATCTATAAAGAACTCACGAAACTCCACACCTGAAAAACAAATAATCCAGTGAAGAAATGGGCAGAAAACATGAATAGACACTTCTCTAAAGAAGACATCCAGATGGCCAACAGGCACATGAAAAGATGCTCAACGTCGCTCCTCATCAGGGAAATACAAATCAAAACCACACTCAGAGATCACCTCACGCCAGTCAGAGTGGCTAAAATGAACAAATCAGGAGACTATAGGTGCGGGTGAGGATGTGGAGAAACGGGAACCCTCTTGCACTGTTGGTGGGAATGCAAACTGGTGCAGCCGCTCTGGAAAACAGTGTGGAGGTTCCTCAAAAATTAAAAATAGACCTACCCTATGACCCAGCAATAGCACTGTTGGAATTTACCCAAAGGATACAGGAGTGCTGATGCACAGGGGCACTTGTACCTCAATGTTTATAGCAGCACTCTCAACAATAGCCAAATTATGGAAAGAGCCTAAATGTCCATCAACTGATGAATGGATAAAGAAGTTGTGGTTTATATACACAATGGAATACTACTTGGCAATAAGAAAGAATTAAATATGGCCTTTTGTATCAACGTGGGTGGAACCGCAGAGTGTTATGCTAAGTGAAATAAGTAATACAGAGAAAGACGGATACCATATGTTTTTTCACTCTTATGTGGACCCTGAGAAACTTAAGAGAAGACCATGGGGGAGGGGAAGGAGAAAGAAAAGTTACAGAGAGGGAAGGAGGCAAATCATAATAGATTCTTAAAAACTGAGAACAAACTGAGGATTGATGGGGAGTGGGAGGGAGGGGAAAGTGGGTGATGGGTATTGAGGAGGGCACCTGTTGGGATGAGCACTGGGTGCTGTATGGAAACCAATTTGACAATAAATTTCATATTAAAGAAAAAAAAACGATCTCTGGAAGTGGCTGGCAATACATCCATGTACATCTCTCTGTTAAATCCTATGACCTGGTGCCCACCACATAGCACAGGAGGCCACCAAAAGATTTCTGGTGGTAAAGTAACAGGTTCTGTCACAGTGTGTTCTCCTAGTCATTGAGTTTCCTTTTGCTCCTTAGCTCCTCTGAGCAAAGGTCCATCCAGCCACTGCATCCAGCTCAAAATCAAGTCTCTCTGGGTGAAACACAGTTTTCTCTTGAATTTGGATGTGGCTTTTCTTGATGTGATAACCTATCAACTAATAAGACTGTACTTATCATAACTAATAAGTTATCCGTACTTTCTACACACACACACACACACACACACACATCACAAAAGCACAGAGGGGTGAAGTAGGAGCAGGATAACGATAATAAAATCTCGAATTCAGAAAGAGGAATAGAGACACATGAAAGGCATCGGGTCATGGTTATATGAAAATCATGTAAGGCAGGAATAAGATTGCTTTTCTTCTAGAGCAGTGGGGGAAGCTTGATGGTTTGATTCTTGATATCTTTCCCTAATCAGTTATATGGGCATATACTGAATGACCATGCAAATTAGGATAGCTTCCAAATGGTAGGGTACGTCTTCCATTCTTACAACCTCTTATTTTAACAACGTAGGGGCGTGCGTACTCACTGTCACAATCACCTGACCGCCATCCTAATAAAGGGTCACAGAACCTTCCTATTTACAGCACATTAACCTCGGGCAAGGTCTCTACAGAACTCTCTCCAGCACAGGTAGTTACTCCCTGCCTCCGCTCTTTGGGAGTTTTATTCCTAGTGGCCTATATCCCACTGCCTACATCTCCCCCTCAGTGTGGCCCGCCACAATAGGGAACTTTAACTGAATTGTTGTAGTAACCACAAGAATGTCACAGAGATTTTGAACCGGGTAGAGTGCAGTGGCACTGTATTACATAGTGGGTGTCTAAAGTCAGTGCCAAGGCAATCAGCAGATGTTGGTTAAATTACTCTTGGAAAATCTCTTGGCAAATCTTAGTGGGGACTACCATACAGTCTTTCAAATTAGTGACTCCAATAGAGCAATTTTCCTTTAGGTTTGGATTGGACCATTGTTTCACAGGTTTATCATCAGATGTGTTAGATGGATTAAGATTAGGGTATGTGTTGAAAACAAAGAGTATGTATTTTTAAACACTAGACCACTATTCATCCAGTTAAGAATCTCTCCCTGTGAGGAAGTTCAATCTCATTCAGAGAGAGGGACAGCAGACAGAATGGCTTGCACAACTTAAATTTGTATTTGTTTTTTCTCTGGGTTTCTTTGCAAAGCATATAGAGTTGATTTTATGTAAGTTAAGCACACACAGCATGAGACTTCATACAGATTAGGCTGTCTGGTCCAGAATGATTGCTGTTTAGAGACAATTTTGAGGCACACCATCTTCCTGTGGATGCAAATACCTTTCCATGTCTCAAGTCGTCTGGCAACTGCATTCGGACCCACTGCAAAATTTCAGGGAATATGTTATATAAAGAGTCAAGAAAAACTTATATAACACTACATATATATATATATATATATATTTAATGGGCACACATGTATTGCTTGCTATATTTAACCACAAGCACAATTGAATTGGAGAATGAGGATATAATGGTTCAATGGAAGAAAAGTGTTATATAAATCAGAGGCTATAAATGCACTACATATAAAAAGTCCTAGTGCAATGTTAAAATTTAATAACTTTGGATGAACCTATGACAGAAGCAAACGGCAAGTATCATGTGAAAGCATATTTCATAGACTCTAATGCGAATATTTAATGCCCTTTCATTTGGTGCTTACGGGGCTCTCAGAAAGTTATGCATTATTGGCCCATTAGTTTTCCTAAAAGCAATGGTCAACATTAAACTTACCTTCCTGTAGTTTTGCAGCTTTACATTTTTCCTGATCTTTGATGGTGACAATTTCTACCAGTGCCTTCTTCCAGCATAATGTTGGTTTTGCTATTCTGTTCTGAATACTTGACAGGGCACTTTCACTTTCAGATCAATTTACATGTTGACCAATTTCTTGCCATCTTGTTCACTTATTGCCAAAGCAATGCATCTATTTGAACTTTAGTAAAATTTCACTTTGTTCATCAGAGGGCATTATTCAGCATATGTTGAGTACCCACTATGACTGGAAACTAAACTAGATGGCAAAACTGATTTGTATTTGTGCTACCCCTTCTAAACTATGAGGTTATTCTTGTCCTTGAAATTTAAGCAGAAATGATTATCATCTCTATTAACTCCTAACTTTCCGGTAATCTATCTGTTTTGGTCTTTTTGGTTTTTATGCACTGCAGTGCTACACTAATCAATCTAATTCCTATGACCAGGACAAATCTCCCCAGTATACTCCTTTTAGCCTTGCATGTGAGGGCAAAGGTTAAAATGTACTAGCAAGAGGAACCAGCAGAAAAAATTTTTCTGTTATTTTTCCATACAAAAAGAGATAGAAACATTAATGAAAGCCTACTTTACAGAGGTGTGGGTAGCTTTAAAAGAACAAACAAAAGGGATTAGTGACAGAGGAAAATAATCCCCACCCAAAGCTGAAGAGATAATAGAAGGAAATAGAATTACCAGAGTCTAATGAGAATAGGACACTGTAATCTGTAGTCATATAAGGCTATAGCTATTGCCAAAAATGTAATTTTGATGTAGAAAGGGAACAAGGAAAACATAATCCTCCTTTGTCTCACCTGCCACTCCTATGTCTTACTGGTATTTTTCATGGGATGAACCCAAAAAGAAATCTGCAAGCAAGGGTACCTTGGGAATGCAATCTGTAAGGTTCACCCTCCTTGATATTAAACAAAGCAGAGAAGTATGGAGAAGACTAGAGTAGGACAAAAGGGAGGATTACCTGGCAGTTACAGGGACCTCAGGGGTTATTTCTTCACTGACAGCTTCACAGGGCCTGTTTTCTTTAGGATATCTTCCCCATAGTTTGCAATCATCTGGTGCTCCTAGAACCTGAATGACACTAGGTCTTAGACTCACCCAATCACCATGTGAGGGCCGTAAAAGGGGCCCATTTGTCAGTCCTCTTCAAATAAGAACACCCAAAAGGCTTTGCATAAATGGCATTCTGTCATGGAGCACTCTACTCATTATCCTTTTCAGAAAAACATCTATAAAGGGGAACATTTCAGCCATTTCCTTGGTAGGAGTCTACCTCCTCCTGGGTAACCTCAATGAGGCCATCAATTATAGCTATGTACTGCTTTCTTGAGGATTGTAGTCCCTTCAGGTTTCAAGGTCTTTGGATTTTAAGAGGCTATTTCCCATGACCAGTCAATGATCAGTCATACCAATCCTTAAAGAAAACTGGCTATGCCACCCCAAGCAAATACCTCCCACCGTCAGGATGAGCCATTGATCTTTGACCTTTTGACTCATGTCTGAAAAGCCATGGTAGCTGCTAGACCAAGTGACTAATTCATCATACCAACAGTCACGCAAGCAAAAATGCATGACCAACAGTGCACACACAAGCCTTCTGGAACAGACTTTACTGGGGGTATTGCTTAAAGACAAGCAGGTTTTCCACTGACATCTGAGAGGCAACTTACAGGGATCTAGCAGGGCCAGACGCCTGGCTCTAGTAAAGGAAACTACCTTGCATTGTACATTTAAGATGCGTGATGAAAGAAAATATCAGCTTCTCCCTTGCAGGGACTGCCACATGTCAAAACCTGGGTCGCGTGTCTATCTCATTCCAATTATGGCTGATAGAGCGTCAGCCTCTACCTGGCATTATCTGAGGCCAGACACAAGTGAACAACATATGAATTGGCCTATCCACCACCTCACCCTTTATCAAGATGAGCTGAATTCAGAGATAGCCACTTTCTAAAGGAACATTTCAAGTAGCCACACTCTATCAAGTCAGTCTTCGAAAAAGTAGCCCTTCACGCTTGTTTTTTTATGGGCTATTTTTTTCTTTCTTTTTTTTTTTTTTTTTTTTTGGAGGGAGAAGGAGTTTTACGCTTAAAAGTTTAAATTCCAACATTAAAATTTTTTTTCTGGAAAAGGGGGGCACCTGGGTGCCTCAGGCAAGGTTAATTTGGGTCCAATTTTGGTTCAGGTCATGATCTCAAGTTGGTGAGTTTGAGCTCTGTGGCAGGCTCTGTGCTGACAGTGCAGAGCCTGGAGCCTTCTTCAAGTTCTGTATTTCCCTCTTTCTCTGCTCCTCCTCCACTCACACTGTCTCTCTCTTTCTCTCTCTCTCTAAAAATAAACATTAAATAATTAAAAGTTTAAATTCCTTTTTTAAAAGTCTCTAATATTTATATTTAAACTGGTATTGATATTTTATTAATGTTTATAAGTATACAAAACAAACATATTTATCCTGTTATAAAAACATTAACTACTATTTAATACGATAGGGATTATATGAGTTTACAATAATCACATGAGCTTACTTATGTATCCCCCAAAGATTCATGTCCAAAGGATGGATTTTAGTAATGGCTGGAACTCACATATATTAATGGAAAGCATAATTTAGGTCAGCGAAGTCAACATTCTGTTGTTATTTACCTATGATCATCATTTCCTGTCAGTAATGATGTGGTTGAATCTCACCAGTGTGTACGTTTCATAGTTGTATTCCATATGTTTATAATTCGCTGCCAGTCAAAAGGATAGGCATCTTATAAGCAATTCCCTTTATGATAGGATTAGAGATAGGACTTATGTGTATGGCTCTAAGAATAATGTTACCTATTTAGGGATACCTCTTACGTGGCAGTTGATGATGATTGGGGAAATGCCTGTACTTTCCCTTTGTATCATTCCACTTGGTTATATCCATTCATTTCAGTTTGGCTTCATCATCCGTAAAATTTTAGGCTAAACCCTATAGATTTAAGATATAGGTAGAATGCACACTCCTACCTCTGTACTCATTCTTCCATTTGGCGAATTTTTATTGAGCTAGTATGAACAACTGTGTCAGTTTGCCTGGAACTCAGAAGCTTCCTGGGATATTCATCTTTTTGTTGTAAATAAGGGCTAAGCAAACAGGGAGGAGTCGGTCATCCTATGAACTTATTATGTACCAACCATAAGAAAAGTCCTATTCCTTGCGCAGAATACATGAATAGATACTTTTCCAAAGAAGACGTCCAGATGGCTAACAGACAAATGCAAAGATGCTTAACATCACTCATCATCAGAGAAATACAAATCCAAACCACAAGGAGATAACACCTCACACTTGTCAAAATGGCTAAAATGAACACCAAACAACAGATGGTGGCAAGGATGCAGAGAAAGGGGAACACTTTTGTACCATTGGTGGGAATGCAAACTGGGGCAGCCCCTCTGGAAAACAGTATGGAGGTTCCAAAAACAATTAAAACTAGAACTACCCAAGGCCCAGCAATTGCACTATTAGGTGTTTATCCAAAGGATAAAAAAATGCTGATTTGAAGGGGCACGTACACTCCAATTTTTATAGCAGCATTATCAATAATAGCTGGATTATTGAAAGAGCCCAAATATTCATATATTGATGGATGGATAAAGAAAATGTGGTGTGTGTATTATGCTAAGCAAAATAAGTCAGTCAGAGAAATACAAATAGAAATGAGAGATTTCACTCATATGTGGAATTTAAGAAACAAAACGGATGATCATAAAGTAAGAGAAGGAAAACTAAGATAAAAATAGAAAGGGAAGCAAACCAGAAGAGGCTGTTAAGTACATAGAACAAACTGAGGGTTGCTGGACGGAAGATGGGTAGGGGATGGGTTAAATAGGTGATGGGCATTAAGGAGGGCACTTGTTGGGATGAGCACTGGGTGTTATATGTAAGTCACAAATCAATGGCTTCTACTCCCGAAACAAATACTACACTGTGTGTTAACTGACTTGAATTTAAATTAATAATTTTGTTAAAAACAAAAAGTCCTATTCTTATGCGGCCATGTGCTAGTGGATAGAGACAATAATATGTTGGATACGACAAGTCTAATTAATAATATAATGGCAAAAAAGGCTTCTAATTTTGGTTAGGGTGGCCAGAAGATGCATTGAGAAGAGGGAGTATAAGTGAAAGAATTAAGGAAATGAGGTGACGTACATGTGACCATTTGGGGAAGAGGTCAGAAGCCAAAGAAACCGGAAGTTAGAGTCCCTGAGATGAAGGTGTGTTTTCAGTGGTCTGGTAACACAAAAGAGGGTAATCTGGAATGACTTGAGTGACTGAGGAGGTATCACCCAGAGGTGAGGTGAGGAAAGTAATGTGGCCAGAAAGCATTCAAGCAAATGGACCATTGTAAGGACTTGGACTTCGGAAACTTTTAAGCAGAGAGAGAATATGCTTTCGCTTACACTTAAGAATCATTGTGCTGCTCTGGGGCGCCAAGTGTCCCACTTGGCTCAGGTCATGATCTCAGGTTTTGAGTTCAAGCCCCGCATTGGGATCTGTGCTGACAGTTTAGAGCCTGGAGCCTGGAGCCTGGAGCCTGCTTCAGATTCTGTGTCTCTGTCTCTCTCTACCCCTACCCTACTCTCTCTCTCTCTCTCTCTCTCTCTCAAAAATAAACATTAATTTTTTTTAAAGAATCATTTTTCTGTTCTGTTGACAGCAGACCATGGAAAACGGGCAAGAATTAAGAATGGAAATGAGTTTGGGGACTACTCTAATAATCCACATGAAAGGTAACAATGACACAAACCAGAGAAATAAATGTGGAAGTAATGGGAACTGCTCAAATCCTGGACATATGCTGAAGGTAGAGTGACCATGTTTCCTAAGGGATTGGACAAGATATATGGAGGTAATAGAAGAATCAAAGATGGTCTAATACTTTGACCTAAGCAACTAAAATAATTGAGTTGTTTGTTATGGGAATGGGAAAACTGAGCAGAGTAGCGCTACGAGGAGTGGGGACCATCGGAAGTTCCGTTTGGTGCATATTATATTCGAAATGTCTGTTAGCCCTCCAAGAGGATATGTTGAATAGGCAGCTGGCTATGCAAGTCTAGAGTTCAAGGGAAAGGTATGAGTTTGTTAGTGTTTAAAACCATGAGGCCAATTGAGTAAAGATATAAAAGGAAAGAGATACAAGGACTGATCCCTGGGCCACTCCAAACTTTAGAGGTCTGGAAGAAAAAGGGGACAAAGAGCAGCAGAGAAGGAATAAAACGGGAGTATATGCTGTCCTACAGGCGAAGGCAGTATTTCACGGAAGAGAGAGCCATCAGTTTCATTGTAAGCCGCAGGTAGGGGGAGCCGGGGAGCAACACAGCGTGGCTTAACCATGAGGTCAGGTTAGTGATGCAGAGGTCAGTGGGGACTTTGGAAAGAGCGGTGGCGGTGAAAAAGCCTGATTGAAGTGGGTTCCGGACGGAATGGCAGGAACTACATTGGAAAGCATGAGTATATATGACACTCCTAGGAGAGTTGCTGAAAAGGAAGAGAGATAACGGAGGCAGAAACTTGACGCAGAAGCAGGGCGAAGACAGGTTTTAAGGGAGTTTTTAAGGCTGGGAGAAAAAAATAGCACATGTGTGTGCTGTCGAGAAAGATTCAGAAAGGAGGAGAAAGGTTGATGGAGAGGCAGAGAGAAGGGAGAGTGAAGTCCTTAAGCAGGAGTAGGAGAGAAAGCACAGGGGGTGGTGCAGCATCGTGACGCTCAAAGTTCTTAGGAGCAAATAATAGAACCTACTTAGTTTCTGAGAAAAGGATTTACAAGAGGTGTGAAGCACTCATAACAATCTCTAAACAGGACTGCTCCCTTAGAGACCCGCCTTCTCCTGCTCTGACCTCCGCACCAGCACCTGGGTGTGATGGCCAGCACAGTGGCCGCTGTGACCCAGACAAAGCTGTCTGCTTCTGCCACCGCTTTTGGAGAGAGGAATCTGCAATACCTGTGTCACTGCTTGAAACGTGGTGTGGCTGGATGCGCTCCTGTCCCGTGCAGGTACAAAGCGCCGGAGAGGAAACGGAAGCCCTATGTCTGGCTTCTAATTTGAAGAAATTTTTCAAAATAAAGAAAGATGTTCAAAGATATCAAGTGGTCAAAAAGACACAGCAAATGTCTCTGCTAACGTGGTTCTCGTATTGCAAAGTTTAAACTTTTCTTGAATTTTTAAAGAAGACAGAAAAGAATTCAAAACGTATTCCTACAGGGGCACCTGGGTGTCTGTGGGTTAAGCGTCTGACTCTTGATTTCGGCTGGGGTCATGATCTCTTTCTTGGTCGATGAGATCGAGCCCCATGTGGGACTTCTCACTGAGCTTGGAGCCTTCTTGGGATTCTCTTTCTCACTCACACTCACTCTCTCTCTGTCTCTCTCTCAAAATAAATAATAATAATAAAATAAAATGTATTCCTACATAATACATATTCATAAAAAATGGATTAGCCAATGTTAGAGATCTTCATTTTTTTGGTCACCGATTTGTCCCTCCCTCCCCTCACTTTACATGTGTATATGTGGATCTATTATGTGCATATATATTATATGCACGTATAGAGATTTTATATATATTTATACCTCTATATTTACGTATAGGCATGCATGCACATACACACAAATTTTCTTATCTTCATAAGGCTTGAAATGGAATCAGCACTCACGTATGAATAAAAAAGAACTTAGTAAAGTTTTATTCTGTCATTCTACATTAACGGACTCAGGCAATTTGTGTTCAAAGTAAGCACATTATGTCAAACACATTTTCAGGTTCAATGTTTGTGCTGATTTGCTTACTTTAGCTCTGAATGATGATTCCTATTTCTAAAGCAATTGGAAGAATTTGTAGTCACAGGACACGGTTTGCACAAACAAATATATATTAAAGAGATTTTTTAAACCTATATGCAACCTAAGCAACACCAAATAGCTCATTATTTTACTCAGTAATCCCTTAACATAAAATTCCTTATTTAAACTTATTTCTATTTAAAGTCTCTATACCAGAAACTGAATTAATATATTTGCATAATAGAATGTCTCTCTTTGGGATAATAAAACCTTATGTTTTATGCATTCAAAACTTTTAAGGAGTCATATCTTATTTTTTTTCCTCCTAACCTAAAGTAAAACTCTAATTAGAATAAAAGTATACTTTTTGGTAGAATATTTAGCATGATTTAAGCAGGGAATTTATCAGATTCTCAAACAGAACTTTGAAGAATCAATATAACATTCTGGGTTCCAACTTTATTGTTAATGACTTTTCTTTTATAGACAAATTGAACTCAGCAGCTTAACTTAACTCCAATATTTTTATGCAAAAACACTTTTGGGAATGTATAATCCAAGGAGTCACGTTAGCTCTGTAAAGCCCCAGGCCCATTCCATGCACACATTTTGGGGAGCAACTTGAACAGGTTTTAGCTACTCTGATAACTAGTCACCACTGAGGAAATTTCTGTGCCCAAAGACAAACCAACATCCATGGTGCCCTTGGCTTCTAGGGTCTTTGTAGCTATGGTTACCCCCTGAGCACCATAAAGCAAATGACTCTGGGAAAAAGCCTAGAGTAACAGGGACTAATTATCACTTCCAAAATTATCTATAGGAGATAAAGCTCAGTAGACCAAGCACCTAGGTAAGATATGGCCTAGACTGAATAAGTGAATGAAAAAATATAGCGATTGAAGTATAAGTTTACTAGTGGCGGTTGATGAACAAAGGAAATGAGAATGATTAAGTGGGCTAGTGACCACTCAGAACTCTGAAAACTTCGGAGTCTACAAAACTACAGAGATATGTTTGCCAGAAATTTCTGTTTCTTTATTAGAGTGATAAAAAGTTCTTACTACTCCCAATATTTTCTAACTCCAACTTACACATATACGCATATGTGTACATAGACACTCTCCACAGGTTTATCCATTGATATTTGGTTTTGGTTACACACACACACACACACACACACACACACGCATATATATATATATATATATATATATATATATATATATATAATTATGAATGTCTTCAAAGATATTGAAGGCACCTGAGCATCCAACAGTTAAGGTTGGCTACTGGCTGTAAGTAGTAAATTATTGTTAACAGATTGCTTTTGTTTGTTCATTTTGCCACATTTATTCATAATAAAGTTCAAGTAACTGTTAAGAACTTTGCAGAGTCTTAGGAATGCCGAAATGAAAACACACAAGCAAAACTGAAGCCTTTAAATTCAGAAGTCCAGGTATGAATCTTGACTCTGCCAGTACTTATTTGGGCAAAATACGTAATCTCTCTGTGTCTGAGATTCCTCATCGGAAGCATTAGGAATAGTGATCTCTCACCCAGAGAGTGGGCAGAAGATGACATCCAGTCATGCAAGTAAGATAACTGGAATGTAATAGGGGCAAAATAGAAAGTTAATTATCATTCATTAGATCTGTCCTCTGGGTAAGAAAATTGTGGGGAGGGTATGGGACATGTAAAGAAAGCTTTTAATGAAAGTATGACAATTTCTAATATGGAAGTATGATATGGAGGAGAAAAAAAGTGCAATCAATTTAGAATGACCATTTTCCCTGGGAAGAATTTGTTTATCTGCCTTTTGAGATACAACAAAAGTTCATCTACAAGATGAGGCTTAGTTGGGGTTTTTCATACCTTAGGAATTACAGCATGTTGGCTCTCCTGAGGCTTCTGAAATGCAGATGGGAAAGATAAATAATGACGTGAAACATTTGGCAAGTATCTTGGGGTGGGGTGGGGTGGTGCTGGGAGGAGGCATTCTATAAATAGACATTGGGACTGAGAACACCTTTGCCGATTCACCCTTTCCATAATCGGGCATCTCTCACGCCCCTATGTGTGTGTTAGAAGCTGGAGTTCTAGAAGAATGGAGAATATTAAGGATTAATGTAATGAATCCAAGACTGTTTAATGCCCAATTACCTGCACCCTAAAGCTTGGAACCTTGCAGGTGAGCATCGGTTTACGTATACAACACCCATCTGTCCTACTCCACATATACATATGCATTTTTTGAATTAGGATGGGGATCAAGGTCTCAAGAATAGAATATCGAGTACCAAGCTTTCATTATTTCTGTATGTAGGTCTAAGAACATCAGAAGATGTCATGGCATCTGGGTGGCTCACTCGGTTAAGTGAACGACTTTGGCTCAAGTCGAGATCTCATGGTTCGTGGGTTAGGCCCACATCGGGCTCTCTGCTGTCAGCAAAGAGTCAGCCTGGGATCCTCTGTCCCTCCCTCTGTCTGCCCCTCCCCCACTCATGGTCCCTCTCTCTCTCTCTCTCTCTCTCAAAAATAAATAAACATTAAAAAAAGAGATGTCAATTCTTAAGAGAATGCATATAATATAATATAATATAATATAATATAATATAATATAATATAAAATGCTATCATTGTACAGGGAGAAAGGAAGCAGCCAAGGAATTAGGAAATGGTCCTAGAATAGAAAAACACTACTGAGATTGTCTGTCTACGATGAGATAAAAAGCCATACTCGAATTAAATCAACACACTCATTTCTTCATCAGGATAGTAGTGCTACTAAAAGCGACAGAAGGAAAGCAATCAGCTAAACAGTTGATTTACATTCTGGCACAAGCCAGATGTCTCGGGATGGACCAGTAGCAAAGACCTTGCAGACTTTACAGTCCGCTGCTGGCTCCATTTTGAGTAGCATAGCCGTGGAGGACAAGAAAAGAGAGAATTTTTTTTAAAAAAAGGGGTAGAGAGTGGTTAGCCAGGTAAAATGTCACATAATTCAGGCAAGACAAAGGCTGTAAAAAAATCTCACCTTATGTGTTAGATCGTGTCTGGCAATCTTTGAAAGAATAGTTTGGGGAGAAAAGCAACGTTAGCAGGTTGGTTACTGAAAAGAATAAGCATGTGTGTCATTCAGCTCTGGACTGCCCGCTTCTCGCGTGATACCTGATGGCTGGTAAGCCTGGAGTGGGAAAGTTCGGGGAATGGAATGAGATGATTATGAGGTCATTCTTATTCTGCATCGGTCATTTACTAAGCTACTCAAAGGAGGTTAAAGAGAGTTAGCCAACCATTGATTCTGCATTCCCAAAATATTATCAGATAGTTTTGAAATACAATAATAGGTCAGTTATCATTCTCATAATTTTACTGGTCACAGGAGGAACCATGACCACTCTATCCTTCACTGCTGCACACACCTGCACACAAATCTACACGGGTAATCTAGAGTTGGTAGTGGGGCCAGAATAATGCGTTCAAAGTACAACCTCAACTGAATAGAGCAAAGGGAAAGGACAGACTTTGCGCTCCAGGGGGTTTATCTGTTCCCCACAGAGCGTGATGAACATACAAGTGAATAGCTAGAATTCCCCGTTAGCCTCTGAGTAATTAATGCGTCTTACATTCATGAATGGACACCAAGAGTACGCTTATACTGATGAGCACGGGGTAATATACGGAACCGTGGTATCCCTACAGTGTACAACGGAAACTAACAGAACACTGTATGTTATCTGCCCTGGAATTAAAAATTTTTTAACAAATAAATGGGGCACCTGGGGGGCTATAATTGGTTGAGCAACCAACTTCGGCTCAAGTCATAATCTCACAGGTTCCTGAGTTCAGGCCCCACCTCGGGCTTGCTGCTATCAGTGCAGAACCCATTTCGGATCCTCTGTTCCCCTCTCTCTCTCTGCTCCTCCCCTGCTCATGCTCTCTCAAAAATAAAAATAATAATAATAAATAATTAGAAGTAAATAAATAAAAAGAATAAACACCATAACTCAATCAAGGTATATTTGAATGATACAGTCTTGGCTCAGTCAAGCCTCCAAAATTTGATCCTGAAATAAGATGAGAAGAAAAGTATAGTAGTCTAAGGACACAAAGAACTTGATTCTGGATGGAAACCCGTGCCAATAGCTCACCTTGCTAGCTTTCCGATCTTGTTTTCTTTTAGCCTATGCCACAATGAGAATGTGGCAGGGTTGTTTGCAACAGCATTCTCTGTCGTGGCATCAGAGCAGAATAGTAAAGGGCTGTAGGGCACATAAGTGAATCCATAAGTGACGGTGTAATCTCTTCAATAAAAGAAACCATTCTAAGAATAGAAGAAGATGATGGACTCAGGAAAAGAGGGTCAAGAGCTGCTTTAGCAAAAAATGTTACATAGTTAGTCATGGATTTCCAGAGTCTTTTTGAAGTAAATTAAAAAAAAAAAGTAGTCCCCTTCAAATAAGAAATATTTCTGAATATGCTAGTCTGTTTCGAAGACCTAGGTTGTCCAACAGACTTTACTGCAATGGTGGCTATGTTCTATATCTCTGCTATCCAATATAATAAACCACTAACCACATGTAACTAGTGAACACTTCACATGTGATTAGTATGATGGAGGAACTGAATTTTAATTTTATTTAATTTTTATTGACGTAAACGTAAATAGCTACGTGTGGCTGGTGGCTACCATACTGGACAGCAGAATCCAAGACCTTAAAAAGAGCTGAGCAGGGTTTGGGCTTAATCATTTTGATTGTAATCCTGCCAGTCCTGTCTTCTCACTGAGAAATGAGAAACCACCGATAAAAAAAGATCTGTTGCACGTAGGGACACAATCCTAGAGCAGCTCAATAGCTGCCTCATAGGTCATAAGGACCTAGATCTCAATATTATTTAGCCAAATGGAGAAATCACTATCCCTTGGTCCTAAATTAAAAATAATCATCTCAAGTTTGTATTTTTTAGCTTTTTTTATGGAGAATGTTTAGATACCGAGTTCAGTTATAGAGAATACAGAATTGGTGGGAGAGACGTTAAGTATAAAGGGAATGCTGAGTGCCATGTGGGGACAATTATTTGTCAGTCTCCTGTTTATCTAGGGGTTTGTATCTTTTATCCTTACTTCTGGCTTTCTAATGAATCTCATAATTTGAATCTTAACAAACAACATATGGCCAACATGCTGCAATACACTTCACAGGCAATAAATGGCCATTTTCTTTGCCTCTTTAAGCAGATAATATCCACATGGAGCTTCCGTGGGGTTCTTCCCCATGCTGTTTAGCCTGTGGCTTTATTGCTATCTTCATTATTACAAATGATAAACTTGTACATTTAATTTTTATTTTTATTGTTTTCATAGAACCATGCTGTAGCTACATTCGCCCTTTGTTTCCTTTTTAAAAATATTTTTTTGTATTTTCGTCAGCTCTCATATAAATAGAACTCGGATTAAATTAGGAAGTATTGGTAAAATTAAAGAAAAAATTAAAAACTAAAAACATCTAAAGTGTAAGCTCTCAACTTATACATAGTTAACATTTTACCTAATGCATATATTTTGAATGAAGCTGACGTTTATTTTTGGTAAATCTCATTTCAACATGTTCTTTAAAAGCTTTGGAAGGAAGCTGTTTCTACCTATTTATTCAGTGGCCTAAGAGGTAGGGTAGAGAGAAGCACGCTAATAGTCAATAGAATATGTCAGCAGGCCCAGAAGATACCCACACACTCTCATATGGCTCTGCCACCCAAGGTGGAATGGCATTAAGTTCAGGAGTGGTGCAGTCCATTCATCCTGAAACTCTTCTCGATTGTTGCCTATTCAGAAATATTCTGCTCTTCCTTTCATTCACTTCCAATTTGGTCCGTGCACTCCCTGAAGAAAAAGGTGCTGGAAAAACACATAAGTCAGCATGCACCGAACACCACACAGACCCAGTCAGTTCCTGGTCGATTCGTGGAAGGACACTATGTAATACAAAGGGGGGTCTGGGTTACTCAGAAGTCCTGTAGAAACTGCTCCTTCGAGAGGCTGCTGACCAGCCCCGGGCCATTAATAATAACAAATAAGGATTCTGAAAGGGTGCCTAGAACTAGTGAATGCAGTTACTCCAAGTAAAATGCCCAGTAGTCACACCCAGAGTAGGATTCCAGTAGCAGCAACAAATTTCAATACAGCATACTGTCCCTAGAGGATAGGACAGTCACACCAGGGTGTGTTTAATGGGAACAGTGGGTTAAGTCGCCAACAGAAGCTCCTCCTAGTTTCTCTTTAGATTTATAATAGATACCATCATTCTTCCTTTCATAGATGTACCAATCCATTGAGAGTTCAAGACTGATGCCATCTAAATGGGTTCTTGCAAGAGGAATTTGAAAACAGTCTTCTATATCTCAAAGGATCCAAAATTTGTGAAGATTTTCCTCTAAGTTACAATAGGAACTAAAGCAATGTCATGTAGACCAATCTCTTGGAATTATGGAAAACCTGATGCACTTGCTTTAAAAAGTCAATGGAGTCTGATAGTGAAAGATAAGGATCACAATAATGAAGTTAAATTCTCAAGATGCTAGCAATAATAAGATTTATAAAACTAGATATTTTGGCATCCAGTCTTCATGTTTCCAAATGAAATTAATAAGGAAAATGGAGATGGGAAATTAAACCCTTATTTGGCATTTCCATTATATTACAGGAAGGCAGTGAAGTATTACAGTTAATAGGACTCTAGAGCCAGACTACTCAGTTTCAAACCTGCAGGCTTAACCATGTACTAACCTTATAGGACCCTGGGCATGATTTAATTTATAAAAGCCCTTATAAAAAAAAAAAAACCTCCTTCATAGGATCAATGCAATTATTAAATGAGTTAATACATGTAAACACTTAAAAAGTAACTGGCAACGTATAAAAACAGTTAACAAAATATTCATTATTAATATTATAAACATATAACTTTATGAAGTCAAACTAGTCTTAATTAGCACTCTTTCCAGAACCTGACAAAGATGTGTAGAAATAAAGCATGATTAACCAATTCCTTGATCACACTGAATGCTTTTGAATTCTTCATTTATATAAGTCACTTATACCTTCTTGAAACCATTTCAGAAAATGGCACATTCCTTTTATCTCATCTCCCATTCGATTCTCCAAAGATCTTAAAATTTATGGAGTCTCTTTAAGAATTAGTCTTATTGCAGCTATGTAGCCTCATTCAATAACTTAGATTTCATATTATCTTTGTGTAGAACAAAAAAACTAAGTATTGGAAAGCTATGTATTGAACTCACATGCTTTTTTATGTGTTTGTTTGATTTGCCTTTCTCCCCGCCATTGTACAAGAATGGACATAAGAGTAGTTTTTAAGAGGAGACTTTCAACATCAGATGAACACAGGCATGAAAACAGCACACACACACACACACACACACGCACACACACACACACACAGATTAATCTTCTTTTCGTAGCACTCAGACAACACCAGACTAGGAAAATGCTGGTGGTGAGGCAGGAGGCATCATAGATGTAGTCAATGAATACATCATACAGTTTCAGCTTAGAAAAGCTATTTTAAAGGCTTCGTAGAAGCAAACTCATTTGCAAAAAAAAAAAAAAATCAAGAAAATTTCATAGCTTTTATTTTGTGTTCTGTCATTGGAATACAAATGGGATCAATGTTCATATTCTTGCTTGAACTGGAAAACTTAAAATCAAATATAGCAACAGTCTGCAGTCTTGGAGTGATGACTCAGGGTCAGTCTTACAGGCCAGGTAACTCGTGATCACAGAGCTTTCCTGAGAAGAGTACTCTGGAAAAGACAAAAAAGCCATCTATGTTCATGGGACTTTAAAATATTAATTAGTACTTTAACATCACTGAGAGAGACATGGCAGCGTTTCCCAAAGGGAGAGCCCAGAGACACGACGTATTAGATGATTCGCCTCAAGCCTCAAAGCTATTTTATCAATAGAAGCACAACCGAATCATTTTGACTCTTCTACATGAACACCTGTGTAGGGTCTCCCTTTAGTTTTTGTCTTCCAACGTTCTGAAGATTCATCTTCATCACCTAAAGAGCTAAATTTGTAAATTCATCGTCTTCTGTAGATTCCCTGCTTCACACATCGGTTGCTTTTAATCATTCTGAATATGGTTTCTTTGTAAGTGGTAGGTTTTTACTGACTGGATGCTTGAACGATTAATTTTTTTATTTCCCCTACAATTCAACAGATTCTCCGGGCCATAGATGGATGATGCGATTGTTGCATTACGTTTGATTATGCTCTATGAGCTTTTTAGTCTGCATATGAAAGATTCACACCAGCTCAGGAAAAAAAGGTGTTTTCAGTATATGTTTGAGTGATGCTTCTCTTCCAAATGTTTGATTGATGCATCATTATATTTATGATTATTCAATCCCTGTTTTTCCTCACTTTCTGGGGGAGTACAAGTTTTCCTTTACTTTGATGATACATGCGTCTTCTCTTTTACTTCTGTCTTTTGCTCTTGGGGGTGAAGATAAACTGTGTCTGTCACTATATTTTAACTTCCCCTTTACTCTTTTCTTAATTTCTTCAAAATATATTAACTAATTTTGACTCCTCGTTTTCTCCTTATAGCTTCTTCAGTTTATGTGATTATATTCTATCCCATCATTTTTTTAAGGATATCAGGCATATCAATCTTCTCAAAGTTTCATCAGATTCCTGTAGCAAATCACTTACAGTAATATGCTCTTCAGAGAGGCATTCTTTGGTGGAAACATCTGGAGAATACTTGTTTTCTCTTTTTGTTCACTATGATTTCAAAGACCTAACGCAGCTCTTGTTTCCTGTATATCCATCTTTGAATGGCATGAGAGCTATTCAGCATTTTTTAGTATATGAGCGATGGAATGTCCTTGCTTCTCTTTAGTGTTTATGTGAAAATGAAAAGCTTCTCTTCGTAAACTTCATCTCCTAAGATAAGGCTGTTATGCCTAATAATCATCAATTCGCATTGGCCATCCTTTGGACTTTCTCCAGTTTGAATTTTTCAGTTCTTTGACATAGCCTTTTAGACAGGTATAGGTGTTCACTATCCAATATGAACCCCTCCTGGTGTCCTATCTCCGCTCCCAATTATAATGCTTTCATTAGCATCATAGGATAGTGTGCTTACCTCCATCCATTCTAATTTTTAATTTGTGTTGCATATAAAGAGCATATAATTTGTGTTGCATATAACCTGGAGGAACGAGGAAAAGGTAAGCTTACATTTTGCATCCTCTCCTATTGATTTATTTATTTGTATCAGTGTAGTATCACCATGCTTATTTTATAATTGGGTTCCATTACAATGCTACATTATTTCCTTTGTTGCTCAAATTATTCTAGCTTTGTCCATTGGGAGCTCTTTCTATGAGGTTTCTATGTGCCTTTCATAAGCCCCCTATCTTTTGTTTATTTGAATACTTCCTTACTTTCTGGCCCTACAAGATTCCTGAGGCTCATTTTGTATATTTCCAGCCTGAGCCCTGGAATCAGCCATTTCCCTAGAGAACCCTGGTTTCTTTTATCGGAAAATGCTATTTAGAATCAAGATACAGGTGCTAAGTATGATCTTTCTTTAAAACCAACAAACGAATGAACAAAACCTGTAATAATGAGCTGATGTTTACTTTCACAAATATCTGAAATTCAAGTTTGTTTATGCTCATAGTTTGTTTTGCTTTTGGGCAAAACCAGTCAATATTATATCTCACAGAATAAAAATGATGAGATGTCTAGCTTTAGTTTAATGTTTTTCAGTAGTATTTGATATTTTACGACTTCATCTAATTCAATTGTTAGCTTTTCATATTGAGACAATTTATTTGAACAAAATAACAAATTTAAAATGTTTACACAAACTGAAATTAAAGAGAGTCTGCATGTTTACTTTAGAGGTGCCTGGGTGGCTCAGTCATTTAAGCGTCCAACTTCCTCTTAGGTCATGATCTCGCAATTCGTGAGTTTGAATCGCGAGATTCAAACTGGGTTCTGTGCTGACCGTTCAGAGCCTGGAGCCAGCTTCTGATTCTGTGTCACCCTCTCTCTCTGTCCCTCCCCTGTTCACACTCTGCCTCTTTCTCTCTCTATCAAAAATAAATTATTTTTATTAATATATATTTAATTAATGATATTAAATATATTAAATTAAATATAAATTATTTTTAAAATAATAATAAAATTATAAACCAAGAGATGATATAATTTTATTTATGAAATATATGTCTTTAAAATAGCTTTCTTTCTTAGTTTTTAAATACAAGATTAGAAACAGAAGCCTTGAACTGGTAAGAGAGAAGCTAGTTTTGTTATTGTTGTTGCTCTTTTTAATTTAGGCACTTATAGCCTGAAAAGTATGTCACAAAATAATATAACTCAGCATATTTGGTATCTCTTATAAAGCCAATAACAGGCTTGGGTGGCTAAGTCAGTTAGGGGTCCAACTTTGGCTCAGGTCATGATCTCCTGGTTTGTGGGTTCGAGCCCCGCGTCTTGATAGCTCAGAGCCTGGAGCCTGCTTCGGATTCTGTGTCTCCCTCTCTCTCTGCCCCTCCCCCGCTCACTCTCTGTCTCTGTCTCTCTGTCTCTCTCTCAAAAGTAAATAAACTTTTTTTAAAAACGCCAATAACAAAATAAGCAATGCCATTAAACAATAAGCCATAGTTTCTGGAGCAGACAATTGAAGTGGAATCAGTAGAGGGATAAATACTTTCACATGAACTTGAAAAGAATACAAAACACAAAATTCTAAGGAAAACTGTATTGTGTTTGGAACCTGGATATATGGATTCAATTCTGAACCCACAGGCAGCTGTCTGTGTAACCTTGGGCTAGTTAACAGATCTGACCTACAGTTTTCTTATTGAAAACTGAAGGGAATTTCCCACTGAGCTTATTTTCTAGCATTCTTGGGAGATCAAATAACATAATGCACATGAGGGCTATTTTTAAATTGCAAAATGCTATGTAAATCACTTTTGTTAGTCTTAATGAATATGCATCATGACATTGTAAATAGGAGCTGGAATTCTTGGACTGAAAGGAAAAGCATAGATAATGAAGTGATTTTAATGGGCTGCCCTACGAAACCCAAAGCTCATCTCTGTAATCCTAACAGCTAGCAGGGTACAACACTGATCCCAGTTAGTAAATGCTTGAATAAATGTGAAGAACATCAAAAACTCTGACTCTTCTCTCTCTGTTTCTACTGCCAGTGGTCTGGTTCAGCATGACCAACTTTGATGGCCTTTGGATCAACCAGCTTCTCTTCGTATTCTAACCAATTAGCCTAAATAGTACTCCAGGAAGTTACCCTTCTAAAGCCCGGTATCGTCATGGCATTCCACTGATCTGCAATAACCAATGTCTCCTCATTGCTAAAGAAAAAAAATATACATTTCTCAATATGATATTAAAGCCTCCAACTGACCTTTCCATATCTATTTCCGCTATTCCGTCACACAAAAGTTATTTATGCCTCAACCAAAATGGAGTGCTTTTTTTGATAAATACACGCTACTTTTTCCTGCTTCTACTTAAGAATGATAGGTAGTACTTATCACAAGCAAGTGACAAGTGTGTCTTTACCTCTTGCTAAATAGTATTACATTGACAACCCTACATAAAGGAAAAGGAAAGGAAGTTTGAGTAAATACAAATTACTAACACTTGTGTTCAGCAGATGAAAACTACGCAGAAGGAAGAAAAGACCATGAATAATCAGAGATAAATTAATGGTTTAGAGTATCAGGCTTATTGGGAATTTAAAGAAAAGGATTGCCAAATAGTGAGAGGAAGTTTTGAAGAATAAGCAGGACTTGAGATGGCTCTTGAATGATGACAGGAACATATCTCTATGCTGTCTGCACATGAGGGAACATTCTCATTCAGGAGAAAAATTGGAAACTACCTGATGAGTGCAAATATTGTGGTCATGACTATCCCATAGTCTTACATTGATTTATCCTTTTATTTATTCATTCATTCAGCAAATATTTATTGAGTACCTACTTTGTGCCAGACCCTTTTCTATCCACTAGAGATAAAACAGTAAACAAACAAGCCTCAGGTCTCTAAGAACTTCCATTTTAGCAGGAGCAGACTGACCAAAACAAACAAATAAATGAATGTACTATGTCAGGTAGCAAGAATGAAGAAAAATAAGGCTGAGGGTGGTGACGGACAGTCATGGGGTAGGAGGGTAGCTGTTTTATACGGGAAGGTCAGAAAAGACTTCCCTGGTGAGTGTGTGTCTGGACAGACCTGTGTACTTGAGGACGTGAGTCATGCGCATACCCAGGAAAAGGCCAGTCTAGAGGAGAGGAAGTGCCAAAGCACAAAGGCAGGAGCATGCTTAAAGACTTCTGGAACAATCACAGGCCTTCGTAACAGTCGTAGAGAAAGCCAGGGCAAAGAGGGTTGGGAGACGAGGTCAGAGAGGTAGCTGTGAACACCATCATCCGGGGCCTTAAGGTCAGCAGATGGACTTTGGATGCTATTCTGGGAAAGACAGGATGTTAGTAATTATCTGTGGGCAGACAAGTAACTCGATCTTACCTGAGTCTAAATCAATCCTTCTGGCGGCTGCTGAGAATAGACCTTGAGAGAAATCAGAAGGAAAGTGGGAGGCTGAGGAGGCTAGAGTCGCATTCAGGTGAGGGAACCCAGGGTTGACCCAGGGCAACACAGCAGATTTGCTGAGGCTTGCCCTCCTTGGTTTCCTGCTGCCTTTGGAAGAGCATACCTCCTTGACTTGTCCTCAAGGCCAGCGTGGTGCTGATCTCTCCTTTGGTCACCAACCGCATTTGCCTCTTTTTTGCCTTCTTTCCACCATTTTTGACTCTCGCTCTTCTGCCCAGTCTTTCAATGCAGAATCTTTGTACAGATTATTTCCGCTGCCATAAATATTTTTCTTTCCTATCCTTATTCACCTAGTTGATTAGTCTCACCTTTTACATTTTACTTCTTCAGAGAAGTTCTGTCAATTTAACTCATAGGGTCAAATTCTCTCAGTAGAGGCTCTTGTCACATGCTGTATTTGCACACCAAAGCAGTGGATGTGATTGTAATTTTACACCTATTTATGTGACTTTTTGGTTATTATCTGTCTATCCCATCAGAGTGTGGGTGCAGTGAGGGAAAAAAATCAGGTGGATTTCTTTGCTTGTTGTGACCCACATCAGAGCCTAATATCGTGTTTTTATTTGTTGAGAAAGAAGAAATGAACTTCATGTAGGTAGTTGAACCGAAGTTTACACAAACAGACCTGTATTTGGCATGAGAATCCATGGGTTAAGATCAGACTTTCATGTCAAAACTGAAGGACTTTCGTTTGTCCATATATAAAATTCATAGTTTGGGGGTCACTGGGATAATCGACTATAGGTTTTCCTCAGGCTTTAAAATTTAACACAAGTAAGTATGCTTATTGACAGCATTAATTTGCTCTTCGGAGTATAGCATTTGTGATATTTGCATAATGCCAAGAAATTGAGTAACTGCAATTACATTTTTGCTTTCAGATTAAGAAGAATGAGTCTGAAAAACTGTAAGTACGCACAATAGTAGAAGAGGTCACCTGTTAAAATGGACATGAACTCTAGAGCGAATTAAGATAGGAAAGCTTGAGAGATGAATCTCATGAACATTTCCATAGCTCTACAAACAGGCAGAGGAGACTGGTGCCTCCGTGTGGTAACTTGAGGGATGTGTGCTCAGCACCAGGATGCAGTGGCCTAAAAACTGTTGTTAGTGGATGGGGCCTCGGGAATATCCATGAGTTAAACAGGTTTCTCAGTAGCCCCGAGACAGGAGGCTAGATCACTCTCTTGTAGCTAATTTGGTACCCAGGTAAGAGGTCAGTGTAGGGGCTTAACATCCATCCATTTCCTTTTTTTTTCCAATATATGAAATTTATTGTCAAATTGGTTTCCATACAACACCCAGTGCTCATCCCAAAATGTGCCCTCCTCAATACCCATCACCCACCCTCCCCTCCCTCCCACCCCCCATCGACCCTCAGTTTGTTCTCAGTTTTTAAGAGTCTCTTATGCTTTGGCTCTCTTCCACTCTAACCTCTTTTTTTTTCCTTCCCCTCCCCCATGGGTTTCTGTTAAGTTTCTCAGGATCCACATAAGAGTGAACACATATGGTATCTGTCTTTCTCTGTATGGCTTATTTCACTTAGCATCACACTCTCCAGTTCCATCCACGTTGCTACAAAGGGCCATATTTCATTCTTTCTCATTGCCACGTAGTACTGCATTGTGTACATAAACCACAATTTCTTTATCCATTCATCAGTTGATGGACATTTAGGCTCTTTCCACAATTTGGCTATTGTTGAGAGTGCTGCTATAAACATTGGGGTACAAGTGCCCCTATGCATCAGTACTCCTGTATCCCTTGGGTAAATTCCTAGCAGTGCTATTGCTGGGTCATAGGGTAGATCTATTTTTAATTTTTTGAGGAACCTCCACACTGTTTTCCAGAGTGGCTGCACCAATTTGCATTCCCACCAACAGTGCAAGAGGGTTCCCGTTTCTCCACATCCTCTCCAGCATCTATAGTCTCCTGATTTGTTCATTTTGGCCACTCTGACTGGTGTGAGGTGATCTCTGAGTGTGGTTTTGATTTGTATTTCCCTGATGAGAAGCGACGTTGAGCATCTTTTCATGTGCCTGTTGGCCATCTGGATGTCTTCTTTAGAGAAGTGTCAACATCCATCCATTTCCAAAGCAAAGGAAGTATCCACCTAGTTGCCATTAAACATATCAGAAGCATCCCCAAAATATTCAAGAGAAGGAAAACAAGGGGAAGACAAATATACTGTAGGTAATTGTCAGATTAACCTGCTTGAAACTACACATTGTGTTTGTGTGTGTTTGGGAGGGAGAGTGATAATGCTGAACACGGGAGCAAACCAGTATTTTCTCTGAACCAAAATTTGACAAGTGTCAGGACAATGAGAGTAACAAGAAGAAAAGTGTTCGAGAAGACACACGCGTTGATTCTTTTATCTTTCTGTCCGAGTAAGGAAAATAAAATTTTGATTGACACAGTAATTTATACTCTAGCAACCTTAGGTAGAAACAAAACATTCCCTCTCTCATACAGACCTAAAAATTCCTGTCTCACCCACGTCCATTCCTCCTTGTACTACCAGAAGAACTCACTGGAAACACCTGTAATATGACAGCATGTTCTCTCATTTTGAGAAATGATCAATGAAGTTGTCTGAAGATAGACAAGGAAGTGGCATCAGGATAATTAAACACACACATTCATCATGTGTCACACTTGAGAGGTAAGCTGTGTATAGAATATGGGGGTATAATATTTCTGAATGCTACATTAAAAATGTGATAGTTTTATGAGCAGCACCAAGTCTGGCCTGGGAGTAAGAGCATCTATTTATGCCTCAGTGATGGCAAACTGTCTATTTAATGAAAAGTCTACAAAACAAAACCAATAGCTAACTATTTAGTTTATCAGCTAACAGTCTTAAGGAGACAGATCACGTCTTACCTCGGACTCTGTCATAAGTAGCAACAGCTTTTAAAGAAGTAAGTCCATCTACTCACATGGCTTGAATTGGATTTCATTTTTCTATTTGTTCCAATGCCCAGCCTTCATAACTAGTCACTGTTGGAAATTCGGGAGCATAAACCTCAGAATCAATATTGGTGACATTATTTATATCCAGAGAAAAGAAACGCCTTTTGAATAGTGCACACCCTTATGAACTGCCTTCCGTTTCTTTTTTTTTTCCCTCTGTCTTTCAAATGACAGAATTATTTCAATTCTACCAAATTTCCTGGGTAACAAAAATTCAATGAAATTCTCCATCTGGCAGGATAACATTTTGAACCATTAAGCAACAAACCATTTTTAGTTTCCAAGCATGTACTATTTATTCTTGTCATTGATACTTTGCTATTGATAATGATAGCATTAGCCACATGAAACTTAATATCATCCAGTACAATAAGGCATAGTTAGGGAAGGAAATGACTTTAGCTAGGGGCCAAGAAGGGCTTCCTCTGTTTCTTTATAAGCCAGAATCAAGCACATGGCACACATATTATTGACTCTAGTTCAGGAGGCATTTACCATTTTTAAGACTGTCTTTTTTTTAACAGTAGAGCAGTTTTGGGTTTGCAGAAAATTGAAGGGGACGTACAGAGATTTCCCATATACGTTCTGCCTCCATGCACGCAGTGCCTGCCCCATCATCTGACCAGAGTGGTACATGTTTTACAATTGGTAAACCTACATTGATACTTCATACTTATTCAAAGTCCAGAGTTTACTGTAGGGTTCACTCTTGGTGTACATTCTATGGGTTTGGACAAATGTATAACAACATATTCCCACCCCGAAGATACTTTGGTGTGATCTTTTCACTGCTCTAAAAATATTCTGTGCTTCACCTATGCACCACCACCCACCCCCGCCCCCCGCCACGTCTGACAACTACTGATCTTTCCAATGTCTGCATAGTTTTGCCTTTTCCAGAAGGCCATAGACTTGAAATCATACTGTATGTTGCCTACCTTCAGACAGGCGTCTTTCACTTACTCATATGCATTTAAGCTTCCTCCACGTCTTTTCATAGCTTGATAGCTCATTTCTCCTCACATGGTTAACTTTTCATTGTCCGGATACACAACCATTTAATTTATTCCCTCACCTACTGAAAGACATCTTGGTAGCTTCCAAGCTTTGGCAATTACGAATAAAACTGCTATAAGCAAACATCCATGTGCAGGTTTTTGTGTGGCTATAAATTTTCAGCTTCATTGTGCTTGGACAAATGTATAATGTATACATTTATACTTGTATAAATACAGAGGAGGACAATTGCTGGGTCCTATGATAAGTATATGTTACGTTTTGTAAGACATTGCCCAACTGTTTTCCAAAGTGCCCGTAGCACTTTGCACTCCCACCAGCAATGAAAGAGAGTTGTTCCTGTTCTACATCTTTGTTAGCATTTGGCATTGTCAATATTTCAGGTCGGGGCCGTTCTAAAAGATGTATAGTAGGATATCATTGTTCTAATTGGCATTTCCCTCATGAAATATGGTGTTGACCATATTTTCATGATTATTTGCCCATCTGTATATCCTCTGTGGTGAGGCATCCATTGAGATCTTTGTCCTATATTTGGATGAGGTTGTTTGTTTTCTTACTGTTGAGTTTTAAGAGGTTTTGTTTTTTGTTTGGGTGTATTTTGCACAGTCGTTCTTTATCAGATGTCTCTTTTGCAAGTGTTTCCTTGAAGTCTGGGGATTGTCTTCTCATTCCTTTTACATCGTATATAGGAAAGCAACTTCACTTGAAGGAATGCTAATGTAAATAGTAATGTGTTTTTAATTTCAAATTCTACTTGTTTATTGCTGGTATATAGAAAATGTACTTTTGTACATTAACTTTGTATCTTACAATCTTGATATAACTGCTTATAAGTTCCAGGAGGATTTTTTTGTTGGTGGTTCTTTTACATTTTCTATATAGATACTCAAGTCATCTGTAAACAAAGAAACAAAGGAACTTTTATTTCTTTTTTCCCAGTCTGCATGTTTTTTATTGCATTTTCTTGTGTTATTGTATTAGTCAGGACTTTCAGTACGATGTTGAAAATAAGAGGTAAGAGGGGACATTTCTGCCTCGTACCTGATCTTGCTGAGAAAGCATCTAGTTTCTCACTATTAAGTTTAAATTTTTTTTAATCTTTATTTTTGAGAGAGAAACAGAGTGTGAACAGAGGAGGAGCAGAGAGAGAGGGAGACACAGAATCCGAAGCAGACTCCAGGCCCCGAGCTGTCGGCACAGAGCCCGACGTGGGGCTCGAACTCACAAACCGTGAGATAATGTCCTCAGCCAGGCAGGTGCTCAACCAACTGGAGCCACCCAGGCGCCCCAACTCTCACTATTAAGTTTAATTGTAACTAGGATTTTTGTAGATATTCTTTGTCAAGTTGAAGAAGTTTCTCTTTATTCCTAGATTACTGAGAGTTTTTATCATGAGTGAGTGTTAGATTTTGTCAAATGCTTTTTTTTTTTGCATTTATTGCTATGATCATGTGATTTTTCATTTTTTAGTTAGTTGATGCAATGAATTACATTAATTGGTTTTTGGATGTTAAACTAGCCTTACATACCTGAAATAAATTCCACTTGGTCGTGGTATACAATTCTTTTTATAAATTGTTGATTAAATTTACTAATATTTTGTTGAAGATTTTTACACCTATGTTCATGAGACATATCAGTCTGTGGCTTTCTTTTCTTGTAATGTTTTTGTCTGGTTTGGTATTAGTTTAATGCTGGATCCATAGAATTTTGAGTTAGGAACTATTCTGTCTGCTTCTATCTTCTGAAAAATAGTGTAGAAAATTGGTAAAGTTTCTTCCTTAAATGTGTGGTAGTATTCAATAGTCAACCCATCCAGTTCTGGTTGGTGCTTCCCATTTCAGAAAATTATTAGTTATTGATTCAATTTAATAGTTTTAGGTCTATTCAGATTGTCTATTTCTTCTTGTGTGCATTTTGGCAAATTGTGTCTTTTAAGGAATTGTCAGTTTCATCTAGCTTCTCAAATTTGTGGGCATAGAGTTGCTGATTCTATTCCCTTATTAGCCTTGAATGTTTATAGGATTTATTGTGATGTCCCTTTTTATTTCTGATATCAGTAATTTGTGTTCTCTCTCTTTTTTCTTAGTTAACCTGGCCGAAGGCTTACCAATTTTATTGATCTTTTCAAATAACCAGATTCTGGTTTTACTGATTTTCTCTTTTGATTTCCTGTTTTCAACTTTATTGACTTCTGTTTTAATGACTATTCTCTTTTTTCTCCTCTTTACTTTGCATTTAACTTGCTGCTTTTTTTTCTAGTTATCCAAGATGAAAACTTAGATTTTTTTTATCCTTCTTCTGTCATAATATTTGCAGTCAATGCTATAAATTCCCCTCTAGGCACTGTTTTTGCTACCTTGCACAGATTTTGCTAAGTTGTGTTTTCATTTTTATTTAGTTTATAATATTTTGAATTTTTGTGAGATTTCTCCTCTGCCCCCATGAATTATTTAGAAGTATGTTACTTAATCTCCACATATTTTGTGATTTTCCAGCGATCTTTGTGATATGATTTCTTTCCTTGGTAGTCTCAGAGACTACAATGTCTGAGGGACATTATATGATTTCTTTCTCTCTTTTGCTTTTCTTGTTATTATAATTTTTAATTTGTTAAGATGTGTTTTATGGCCCAGAATGTGGTCTGTCTTGGTGAAAGTCCCCTGTGTCTTTGAGAAGAATGTGTATTCTGCTGTTGTTGAATGAAATATCTAAGATGTGCATTATTTTATTTTAAATGTTTATTTATTTATTTTGAGAGATAGAGTGCATGTGTGTGGGAGTGGGGAAGGAGGAAAAAGGAAGAAAGAGAATTCCAAGCAGGCTCTGTGCTGTCAGCACAGAGCCCAACACAGGGCTCAAACCCACAAATCACGAGATCATGACCTGAGCTGAAATCAAAAGTCAGACACTTAACCAACTGAGCCAACCAGGTGCCCTTACAGAGGTGCATTATATCCAGTTGATTGTTGGTATTGTTAAGTTCAACTATGTCCTTACTGGTTTTCTGCCTGTTAGATTTATCTACTCTCTGAGAGTGCAGTTTTGAATTTTTCATAGTTTATGTATTATTTATGGCTGCTTTATACTACCATGGCAGAATTGAATAGTTTTAATAGGAACAGTATGAAGTCTAAAATATTTAATATCTGGTCTTTTGCATAAAAAGTTTTCAGACATTTATCCTATTTTTTTGTTTTTTATTTACTTATTTTTTTAAATTTTTTAATTTTTTTATTTACTTAAATTAACACCATTATTTTCCTACTAGCTTCTTGTATTAAATACTAAACTCATTAATTTTAAATATTTTTTGTAAGGCATATTTTATAGTTATAAATGTCCCGGTGAGTATTATTTAGCTGTGGCTAAATATGTAATGTTTTCATTGTCATATCCTTTTATGTACACTTTATAATTTCGATAATTATTTCTTCTTTGACGTAGAAGCTACTAACAAATTTTCTCTCATTTATCAGCTTATTGGAGAATTGGTTATACTTTTATCAATGATTTCTAAATTTACTACTTCCTAACTAGAGATTATGACCTATAGGATATTGATTCACTGGCATTTGTTGAAATTGTTTTGTGGCCTTTTCCATGATTGACTTATACATATTTCATGAGGCCTGAAAGAACAATACATTCCTTTAATATCGAACATCAGATTCTGTACACATTCACTCAATGGAGCGTTTTTCCCTAGGTGTTATCAATTTTTGAGAAAATTGTTTTAAAATCTAGCCCTATCATTGTGTACTTAGAAAATGATTTTGTAACTTCAACTTTTTGTCTTATTTACATTTTGGCTTAGCTTTTAGGTAAAAACATATTTAGTCTTTTGTATTTTATGTTGAATTATTTCATTCTCCTTAATTAATGAACTCCTTTACCATATTATCTTTCCTCAAGATCTATTGTGTCAAAAATTAAAATTAATACAACAGCTCTCCGTTATTATTCTATAAATATTCAATAATTTCCTAACTTTTCTTTAATCTCTCTCTTTCCTTATGTTTCGATGGATCTTTCATTATTAACAGACCTGGACTTTATTATTTTCTTGAATTGGAGAAGTTTTGTCTTTGAAATGTGTTTATTGACAGTATGCTTGGCAGTTTGGATGTTTTCCTATCATTTTATTTCATGTTTTACAGTTTCCATGCTTTTTCTTTGATTCATGTATATGTGACTATATATGTACATATGTTCAAATGTTCATATATATGTTAAGTGTATGTGTATACATAGGAATATATATTTTCCCTAACTTAATAACGTTAATTAAATTCTCAAGTTTGGTTTACACTCCCACTAGATACTATGTGTATATAGTTTACATTTTATTAGTTGTGTTTAAATTTTTAACAAAAACAATATTTGTTTAACGTCTCTTCTCCCCACCTAAACAAGAATTGTAGATTGATTTAATCTATTCAACTCTGACTCATCTTCCTTCATGATAAATGTGTTTAAAATTTGGGTTACCAAATTTGGCTTTCCAGTTTAAACATTATCATTAGTGTCATCATCAATGATTACTTAGAACTACCTAAACATTTGCCAACAATTTTCTCAAAATTGCTGTTTGCGTGCCAATCCTTCCATACTTCATTCTTTTAATATAAGTGGAAATTTCAGAATTGTTTTTTCTAATTTGTTTTTATTTTGTATTCACAACAAGAATTTAACTGGGCACAGAAGCAGAGGTAAATAGATAGTCTCTCTCAGCACTTAAAAATGCCATTCCATTATTATCTGGCCTTTATTATTTTTGATGAGACATTTCCTTTCATCGAAATTCATGTGGTGTTTGTTTGCTTTTAACAGATAAACTTTCATGTTTAGATTATTTAACTATTTTTAGTGATTTTTGTATTCTATATTTCCATATGGTTTGTGTAAAAATGCACTATTACTATTTATCCTGCTTTGTGGTTGGTGTCATTCCTTAGTGTTTTTTTAAATATAATTTATTGTCAAATTAGTTTCCATACAACACTCAGTGCTCATCCCAACAAGTGCCTTCCTCCATGCCCATCATCCATTTTCCCCTCTCCCCATCTCCCCCATCCACGCTCAGTTTGTTCTCTGTATTTAAGAGTCTCTTATGGTTCGCCTCTGTCCCTCTTTGTTTGTACCTTTTTCCCCTTTCCCTTCCCCCATGGTCTTCTCTGAAGTTTCTCAAGATCCACATATGAGTGAACACGTATGATATCTGTCCTTCTCTGACTGACTTATTTCACTCAGCATAATACCTTCCAGTTCCATCCATGTTGCTGCAAATGGCATGATTTCATTCTTTCTCATTGCCAAGTAGTATTCCATTGTATATATAAACCACACCTTCTTTATCCATTCATCAGTTGATGGACATTTAGGCTCTTTCCATAGTTTGGCAATTGTTGAAAGTGCTGCTATAAACATTGGGGTACATGTGCCCCTATGCATCAGCACTCTTGTATCCCTTGGGTAAATTCCTAGCAGTGCTATTGCTGGGTCATAGGGTAGTTCTATTTTTAATTTTTTGAGGAAGGTCCTCACTGTTTTCCAGGACGGCTGCATAAGTTTGCATTCCCACCAACAGTGCAGGAGGGTTCCCATTTCTCCACATCCTCACCAGCATCTGTAGTTTCCTGATTTGTTCATTTTGGCCACTCTGACTGGTGTGAGGTGATTATCTCAGTGTGGTTTTGGTTTGTATTTCTCTGATGATGATCCTTTCTCTGAATACTCATGTCTGTTGTGACATCTGGAATATTTTTTGTTAGTTAAAAATGACTCTTTACATTTTACACTTGCCTATTCTATTGGGTTCCTCTGAAATAAGTTTGGAGATACTTAGCCAGTCTTTTAACTGTGTCTTCCATGTCTTTTGATGTCTTTTCTATGTTTAACAAAAAATTTTGTAAATGCATACTTCCACATGGGTAATTTCTTCATTTAACTTTCAATCAATCCATAGTGTGTTCAGCTACGGCTAACTTTCTTCAAGTTTATTTATGTATTTTGAGAGAAAGAGACAACGTTTGCAGGGGAGAGGCAGAGAAAGGGGGAGAGGGAGTGCAAGCAGCAGAGGGGCAGAGAGAGAGAGGTGGAGAGAGAGAACCCCAAGCAGGCTCTGCACTGTCACTGCAGAGCCTGATGCAGGCCTCTATCTCACAAACCATGAGATCATGACCTGAGCTGAAACCAAGAGTAGGACTCTCAACTAAGTGAGTCACCCAGGTGCCCCCAGCTATGTTTAATCTTACTTTTAACTCATCTATTAATTTCATGATATCGAAGACTATATAGTTTTTACTAAATGTTCTCATATATTTTAAATTTTTTTCCCTTTTTTTTCCACTTCCTTCCATCTTTTGTTTTTAACTCTTGGAATCATTTTGTCTTCCAGATTTCCTATAGCATCAGTTTATTTTGTACTATACTTAGCATTATACTATTGACTGACTTACCTTCATGTACATTATTTCTTCTTGTTTTTGTTGTTTGATTCTAAGCTCACTTTTTCTTCTTGAGTTCCCCCCCACCCCCCGCAGGAGTTTCCCATGAACCACGAGTTGTACAAGTATCCCTATGTAGTAGTATGGTGCATTTTTCCAATCTAATGGCATTTTTACATGAGTTTCTTAGCTTGGAATTTCCAATGCCCCCAAATAATATAAATTTAGAATCAACACATACATGTGCTAACTTAGATTATTTTGTTCTCATAAGATTTTTTTTTTCCTTTTCCATCCAGAACCTAAAGCAAAGTGTTATAGATTCAATGGCTGAAGAGAAGAATTTTTCTCATATTGTTCAATGGAAGGGACAGTTATTCCAAAAATCTTAGTTAAGCAGGGATATTGTATAATTTTGAGGGTTTAAACACGTAGGTCATATTTCTAATTGAGCTTTTATATTCAGAGAAAATACCCCCTGTTCATCATAGTATTGGCCCTTGAGCTTATTTCTATGAATTCTGTTCTTTTTTCTGTTATATATATAATATATATATTATAATGTATATATTGTATATATATTGTTTTGTTTTTCTCTTATTTTATCAAGCATATCTGTGTTTATAGCAGAAAAAGATGTCTGCACTTGTTTGGACCACATGTTGCAGAGATAAGAATTTCAACTAGAACTTCACCTTGGCAACGTTATTTAATTCCATTTGGTAATATTTTTTTCTTATTTTTACAAGAAAATCTTTGAATTAGATGTGGCTTAGGAGTCTTTCTGCAAAAATACTATAAAGTTATAATTATCTCATGGATTAACTAACTGCTAGAATAAGGAGTACATGCTTGAGTAGAAACAAAATTATAAAGTATGTTAGCAATTGGGAGTACATTTTAATGCCTCTTGCCCTTGGAATATTATAAGAGTTTTTTATACACATATATACCTGATTTTAACAGGTAGTTTTAATGGAAGAAGTTACCGAAAGAAAGGCATGGAAGCAGAGAGAGAATTTTTCAGGAAATGCAAATGTATATATATGTACATAATTATATGTTAAGGATTTTCCCTCTCCCAACCTCCACTCTGCCACGTAGTGCCTTGTAAGTTCTTTTCTTTTCAGCAAAAGTTGATGAAGTTAATGCCTTGTGAGGTTCAGTTGGAAACACCATTGTAATAGTTGGCATTGCATTTAATAAGGTATAAAAGCAGTAAAATTTTTAATTGGCTTCTGTACTTTTTTTTCCTAGTGATTTTCATCACATTGGATATAAATGACCCAATTGTAGTCTGGCCCAGAGAAAGGAAGCAGGTCTCAATTTGACAGGTATTAAGTCAATTATTTAAAAATAATTAAATTTATACAAGGAATAAATAAGCAATAAGGCCGGTTAGTTAAGTCCACCATTTGGAGCAGGTTAAAGGTTAATGTGAAGGAGTGGAAATTTTGTTCAGCAGGCAGTGCAAATCCATTGAAGATTTGTTGTACAAATGAGCAACATGAATTCTGCTTTATAAAAATTAATCTAAAACCAAATGCAGTGCATATAAGAAGTTTAAGTTCCACATTATCCATATTGACATAAAACTAAATGTATTAATTAAAAATTATTGTTCAGTTACTAAAAACCTTCTTATTAACTTAGGCTGCAGGACTCAGATGCTTGAGTCAATGGTGAATCCATTGGTTTTGAGTATGCATATATAACTCAGATTTGATTTTAAATGTTTCTGTTCTGTTTAAATTGTTTCTGTTCCAAATGTAGAATTTTAATTTTTCAGCTCTTTTGTTTGTTTTGAAACTTGGTTAGTATTCTTATTATATATAATTGAAGTGTAAATGTCACAGTATTTCTTTAAAAGCAAATGTCAATTAAAGTAAGAGATGTTGGCAATAGACACAAACACACTTCATTTATTATAACATGTTCTGACCTTTTCATTATTTTGGTGGTAATTATTCTATGGCTTTGCAACCAACAAAAACTCAGCTGGATTTTTTGATACAGTTATTTCATTTGATTCAGAGTTCACACTTTTCCTTTTTCTCCTACGGATTGCTGGTGAATTTCTTGCCTATATTTTGAAGAACTCGAACTAGCCAGTATATTGTATCATTAAAGCAGAAAGACTCAACAAACAAACAAACAAACAAACAAACACAAAACAACTCCTAGCTATTGGTTCATGACTGCTGCATGCACTTTTCGGAAAAGGTGATGCAGAGATTCTCACCTCTAAGCCAAACAGAAAGCCAATATTGCTAGGAGAATCCAATATGAATAACAAATTCCTCATGAAAAAAAAAATTAAATCCAGAGAGAAGGAAGGAGACACAGATGATTACAGATAATAAGTAGATTTTACGGGTTGTGTGTGTGTGTGTGTGTGTATGTGTGTGTGTGTTTCTGGTAATGTGTGTATCCAGAAATAAAAGCCATATATAAATGACTGGAGGTTTTCTAATGACTATAACATAAACAGAAGCTGTGAGTAATGAATTGGCAGGTGCTTGTCCAATGACAGTTGGGGGGTAAATAACTCATTTGGCCACAGAAAAAGTACAATGGCTGAGAAATGACATCCGAGAAGGAAGCCGAGATCTGGCACGTGTGTGGAAAATGCAACCCCACTCAGAGCTTAAGACGAGAGATTGCTAACCAGTAAATGACAACTTTTTTAAACCGGTTGGGGAAAAACCTTGAATTACTATATTCTAAGGTGTGTTTAGAAGCAGATGTGACCTGAGAGGACCCAGATTCCCACTTAAGTCTGTGGCCATCTGTGGCAACCAGGATTGGACCTGAGGGGGTCTTGGGCTCCACACTTCATTTCTTCACGTTATACGGGGAAGCACCTCAATACAAGGTAGAGGCCCTATCTTTAGAAAAATGGGGATTATTATTTCATTATTCTTTCAGTCTGACTGGGGCCAATCTCACAGCTGATCAAAGGAAGGAAGATCCACAGGGATCCCAGTTGAGCATATAAACTCAGACGCTGAATTTTGTACTTTGCAGCTTTATATCAACCTACTTTGAAGACATGAATGAGCAAACAAAGGAGGTTTCCATGATTCAGATTTGTCACCAACATCTTGGGTCAGTTCATGACCGTTGTGACAGAAGTTGTTTCATGTTCAACAAACTATGCTTTCCTCTTTAAGCTCAGACTTAAATGGAAGTTAATCCTCATGGTGATTATGCCACTACTTTATCTTGAAGTAGGCAAAATCGAATAATGAAGCCAACTGTTTGCATGATCTAATGCGATCTAATATTTTACTATATAATTCTAATTTTTGACCTAAAGGTTCTAAAAATTTGACACATAAAAACACATATCTCAAAACAGGGGTTGGCTAACTTTTTTTCTGTAAAGACACAAATAGTAAATATTTTTGGCTTGGCAGGAATATGGTCTCCATGGCAACTACTCAATTCTGCTGTTTTAGTGAGAAATCAGCTATAGGCAAAATGCAAATAAATCAGAAGGGTTGTGTTCCAATAAAGTGTTCTTTACAGAAACAGGTAGTGAGTTAGATTTGGCCCAAGGGCCATAGTTTGCCAAACCTTGCTCTAAATACTTACTACAATAAGCCATTCCCATTCACAGTCTTGAAATCTTTTGTATTTCTAGGGAATCACCTTCTACTGCACCGTTTTCTCCAAGGCCATGACTACCTTTAGGTCAATGCTTATTCTCCCACAATGGGAAGTTTAAGGGTGATCATTGAGGCTGTCTACTCTAGATCGTGTGTGTCTCCACAATTTCCCCATGAGAAGGAGGATGTAGAGGAAATTCCATGCTGAGTTAAATAAGGGAATAAGGAAGGAGAGGGGACATTGGTATCCCAGGGCATGCCCCCACTTCTAATGAAGCCACCTGATTTAAGTAAAGATCATTTCATTCATTAGTCATAAACGCTAGCATAAATTACTACTAAATCTTCCATCTCATTCTTGTTATATGTTCTGTAACATAGATGTGTCAATTAGTAAATAATCTCACTTAAATAAATAATGCTTATACAATGGATCATTTTAATAAAAATAAATTAGACCATCATTAACATTTGATTGTGTTCACAGAAGTATGCTTGATAAAGAGAGCCTAAGACATATAATTGTGTTTAGTATTCAGACAGGTACTCTTTCTTCTAAGTGTTAAAGCATATAAAGTTTGAACCACATGAAATTGCTGTTTTTGAGTCAAAAACAATAGAATAGCAGCAGTTTCATGAACCCAAAGAAGCAGTGAAGAAGATTGTAATCTTGGCTGCAGATTTTTCCCGTTCAGCACTTTGAATCTATCGTGCCACTCCTGGTTTGCCAAGTTTCTGTTGAGAAATCTGCAGCTAGCCTTATGGGTCTTCCCTTTCAAGTTAAGGTCTTCTTTTGTCTTTCGGCTTTTAAGATTTTTTTCTTTATCATTATATTTTGCAAATTTAATCATAATATGACTTGGTGTTGGCCTGCTTTTGTTGATTTTGATGGGAGTTCTCTGTGCCTTCTGTATCTGTCTGTTTCATTCCACAGATTAGGGAAGTTTTCAGCTATTATTTCCACAAATAAATTTTCTGCCCCCTTTTCTCTCTACTTCTTCTTCTGGGACTCCTGTAATACAAATGTTATTGCATTTTATGCAGTCAGCGAGTTCCCTAAGTCTATTCTTATGCTCCATAATCCTTTCTCTCTCTTGTTCAGCTTTACTGTTGTCCATTATTTTGTCTTCCATATCACTTATTCATTCCTCTGCTTCTTCCAGCATTGCCTTCATTGCATCAGTAAAGAAGGTTGTGATTAACTCTTTCCCCAGGGAGTATATAACCTATCTTTGGATAGTTAATCACAAGTGTAATGAATGTTACCAACAGGGAAATTAGCGTACAATAGGAGCTTAGAGTGGCAAGATTTGACTAGTGGAGGATATCAGAGAAGGGTAGGGGGTATGTATGTGGAGACCCACAAAATAAACAGGATCTAGAAAAGTGAAGTTGGAGATGGGGAAAAGGGCAGGAAGGGCTACGAAGAATGTCTCAAACATTGAGAGTCAATGAATGGCAGGAGAGGGTATGGATGTATTTGGTAATGGATGACACGGTTTCAATAAATTATGTTTCATAAATTATGTTTCATATATATGCATTACATATATATGTGTATGTAATATATATGTAATATATATGATCTATATATATCTTTATATATATGTAATATATATGTAATATATATGATCTATATATATATATGTGTGTGTGTGTGTGTATATATATTTTTTCCCCAAAAACATGTTAGTGTTGTTAGATCCAGAATCAAAAGGTAGGGTTAAATTTTCAGTGCAAGAAGCAAGAACTGACAGCCTAGGTTGTTCACTCTCAAAACGTCTAACATAGAAATGCGTTGATAAATCTTCAAGTGAATGCATCTCCAAGGTATCCTTCAAAATCTTTCACTTCTGATCAAGGGCTCTATCTCTTCCACCCTCATCTATCAATTACAATATAATAACAACCTCTTTTTCTGACATTCCACCAACACTGTTTTCATGACACCACCATTTATACTTTTGCACCTCCTTGCTTGTGTACTAGAAGTATATTTATGTGTTCCAGTTTGTAAGGTTGTTTGACAATGAAAGTGCATTCAGGACATGTCTTTATGTGGAACACACATGGTGTGTGCGAGTCTGTGTGTACATCTTTGTGGAGATCTAATGAGCACTGCAGCATGGAATGTGTTTGTTCTCTCCAGGTGCAGGGACTTTCTCTAGTCTGCAGAAGAGCTCTTATGAACAGTTTTCATTGCATGCATTTACTAATGATTTTGAGAATAAAAATTATTAATAATTATAATATTATAATAATATTATATTATAATTAAACATCTGTATGCACGATATGAGACTTACTTGCACTATAACCTGATAGTGATGTTGTGGGAGACGTAGGTGATCCTCTTTCCCACAAAATTTCGGGCAGCTACCATTTACCACAAGTAATCTAAGAAATGTGCATAAGCAAACTGAGCTGAGGACAATTTGGAATCTGTGATTATAGTGTTCCGTATACCAAAAGCACCTACCTTTTATTTGGAGAAACAGATGTTTGGGCAAAGAAACGTCATACCTCTGGAATCCTTCCAAAACAAAACATAAAATAACTTATTTTTAAAGCATCTTCACTTTGGAGGAATGAATGGTAACAACTCCTAACTTTCAGTTTCCCTATTTTCACACATTCCTTTCCTACAAGCCCTTTCACACGTTTCCCTCCATTTGTACCTTGCAGTAAAGATGCGGCATTCACATAATCTCTGCATTTGCCTAAGGAGGAGCCATATGCAGAGATGTAGTAATTTACTGCTACCCCACTGCTTTCCTTGATTCCTACTCCTATATACTCCCCCAAAATTTCTTTAGGAATAAGGGCTTGATTGGAGATGCCTCTTTCTTGGAATTAGTACCTTCTGACGAGTTGCTTTGGGTTAACAAAAAGTCCAGGGGAGACAGGACAGGAAATCTATCGTCACCTTGCTCACTGGTGAAGGGAAGTGGTACCTGTTCTACGGTTAAATCAAGGACAGCCAACGCCTATTTGTTTTCAAGAAGTTCAAGCATTGAGGGAGTTGCTAGCATCCTATTCTATTTGAATCAACACCTGCATTTACTTGCCTTCGATAATGAGGAAAAATGTGGTCTCTTAAATAGAGCCCTTTGCTATAAATAGACCATCCATCTTAAATTTAATTATTGTCATTGTCAAAGCATAGACTCGGAGAGGCAGAGTGGTGTCGCAGAAATGTTCCTTGACTGGAGGTGGGCACCTGGTTTCAATCGCAGCTCTGGTACTCATTAAGTGCGTGGCCCAGGTTGATTAATTTCACATCTTTAGGCCCCTCTGTCCTCTGGAGTATCCATTTTCTCGCCTTAATGGTTTTCAGTGCATCTTGACTTTCCACTCTTACCTAGGCTGTCTTGACTCAGGACCTCATCTTTTTTTTTTACTGGGTTTATTATAAGAAGCTCCTCTCTGGTTGCTATTTTTCTAGTCTCACCTCTCTAAACACCCCAACCTCTGCCAAATTTATCTTTTATATTGCGATCAGCAGCAGCTTACGAAAACGTAGCCGCATCCTGTTGCTCTCTGAGTTAAAGACTTCCAAGGGTTTCCTGTAATTTTCATATGAAGGTCCAACTCTTTAGCTTGGCGTGGAGGAAACTACAGGAATGGGAGATGCCTATCGTCCTTTCTCAAGAAGTCTCCGGCAGCCCAGTCATTCCAAAACTATATTTTCCTGAACGTGCTCCTTCTACTAAGCTCCGGATTTTATAATTGTGTCTTGTATTCCTCTCTGCCCTCCTTCTACATGTTCACCTGGCTCACATCTTATAATTCTCCAACAGGCTCAGACTTTGCTTCCTTCTGGAAGCTTTCCCTGGATGGATCCGGGTCTGCCCATTTGCAGATGTTGTACACTGAGAGACAACCTAGTATGAAGCTTCATAGTGGACAGTGCCGGTGATTACTCCCTTTTCTGCCTCCCGCCACTCCTAATAAAGTGTGAATTGTTCATTCAAAGGCCTGTGCTTTCATCTTTAGTTCTTCGGCAAGCAACTTGATAAATGCCTGGTGTGCAATAAATGAAAACAAGATGGATAGATAAGAAGACTGAACTCTAATAGTCCATCCATTTATGGCATTCTGTGAATGCATACTCACTCAAAGTAATTTTGCATTCTAGAAATTCACTGTATGGTGTTCTATCTTCCTTTCAGGAACAAAAAATAGAAGTGTGAATTAAGTCTTTGCAGAATACAAAAGAATGCTAAATTCTAAATCTGCACCTGATATCAAGTGGCAACCAACACTGCACTCTCCACCCCCACCCCCCACCCCTGTTCCAAGTCAGTTAGAGTCAACATTCAGCAGAGTCATATTGCACAGGGATGGAGGTTAATAAATACCAATTGCAGTTCAGGGAAGATAAAGGGTGGAGTTATAAGCTTGAGAGCAAAGAGGAAAATGAGAAATTGACAAATAGAAAGTACTTGGGGTTGACCAAAAATTAGATTCATGAAATACTCATTAAGCCTATTTTTCTCAAAGCCAATATCAATAAACAAAATGCTTTAAAAAGCGGAAGCATTAAAGAGGCTCCCAAATTTTAATATGATATTTGAGAAACAAGGGAGACTAGAATATAATTTGTGATAAGAAATTAACCACATAGTGGTGAAGAGGAGAGTTAATGTTTTGTAAGCTAAACAATGTGGAATCTTCCTAGATCTATTGGTAAAGACTGTGTGGCTCTGAGTTGGTTCCATAATGTCTCTGGGCATTTTATTTTTTTTTGGCTGTGGACTAAGGAAACTGACTTATGTAATTCTGATTTCCTGCCACTTTATCATTCTATGAGCCTACAAAACACCTTGCCAGAATAAACAATGATTTTATGCACCTAATCAGAGAATGACTAGTTCTCTCTTCTCAGAAGAAAAGCAATTACCCCAAGGGATGTTTGGGGAAGAATGAGAATAAAAGCCATTGTTATTTGGGGATGCAAGGAATCTAAGCAGCTTCCAAACAGAATGGACAGAAATTAACAAAGAAAGCCAAGACCTGGGGCGCCTGGGTGCCTCAGTCCTTTAAGCATCCAACTTTGGCTCAGGTCATGATTTCTAGGTTCATGGGTTCCAGCCCCCTGTCAGGCTCTGTGCTGACAGCTCAGAGCTTGGAAACTGCTTCGGATTCTGTGCCTCCCTCTCTCTCTGCCCCTCCCCTGCTTGTGCCTCTCTGTGTCTCTCAACAATAAATACATTTTTTAAAATTAATTTAAAAAAAAGAAAGAAAGAGAGCCAAGACCAGCAACTTTCTATCCAATCAGAAGTCATGGGTCTATCTAGAAGCATGAATTTTCCCTTTGACACCAATTCCTCCAATTTGGCAGCTGGTAGAGACCTCTTAGGTCATCTGATACCCTTGTTGAATTTATCTGAGGCCAAGACGGTAAATGATTGGCATTAACTCAGGGGCAGGCTGATCTGTTTCCTGGTGACAGCTTTCCTCCTGCCTTCTGCTGGTCCCTACTTTATGCTCGGTGGCTATTTCTCCCTCCTCATACCTTCCCACACACTTGTATATTTCCAATACACCCTCTGAAAGGGGACAAAAAGAGTTCTCTGCTACCTTGGATGGCGAATCTCAGTTCAGTTTCTCCTGCCTTACCTACCCAAATTCTTTGCTCACTCTTCTCTCCCCTAAAGATAACAGCCAAATCATACAGCACAAATTTTCTTAAATCCAGCACCAACAAGAAATGAATATTTTTGCAGAATTAAGTTTCTCAACCCTTTTAAGGCTACCATTTTTATTTATGGAAAATTTTTATTTTATTTTTAAGAAAGCAAGGGATGACTTAATTTGAACATGCCAAAAGATTGATTTTTTTTCTTTCCCACGATTGTAGATAAACATTAGTTATCATGTTAAGATCTAAATATAATCATGTAAACTGTAGGCAGAGTCAGGATAGCATCATTTGAACCTCAGTTATTTACCCTAGTTGTGCTACATTTTCTCTCAAATAATTTTTCAGCCTCCTCTCTTGTAAATCTTCTCACCATCTGTGGTGTGTGTGGGTCGTTCTTTCTCTGGCTTCTTGCTTTTGAGTACTGAATGTTGTCACAGCAGAAAAAAATTTGATTTTTTTTTTTGCCAGTTTATCTTTCTATGATAAACTATGAGTGAGATGTGCAAGCTTTGGTGTAATGTTTCTTTTAGGACTTGACACATGCTTTTTATTCATACCCGCTTTTTAATAAAAATTTAAATAAGAGGTGCGCCTGGGTGGCTCAGTCGGTTGAGCATCTGACTTTAGCTCTGGTCATGACTTCGAGGTCCGTGGGTTCGAGCCCCACGTCGGGCTGAAAAGAACAGCTTTAAATCCAAATGACAGCCCTGCCTTAGTTTAAAGCTAAAGTTCTCTTTTCTGCTTATTATGGATCTTTGATAAGAAATACAATTGCTGAGAAGTCTGTTTTGCTTGCTGTTTGCTACGAGCATTGTGAGGCCTTTCCTGAATGTAACCCGCTGTGTAGTAGAATGGGTTGTAAACCTTCCTAAATGTAGTCTGATATGTAATGGAATGAGTGATTGTACATAAACTAACCGGCATTTCTCACTTCTGTAAACCTGCTTGCTTAACACATTCCTCAACTACTCCCTTCCCCCTTTTTTCCTCCCGCCCACAAGTAACGGACAAAGCCTTCCCGCCAAAGGACAGACAAAGGACGCCCAATCAGAGAACAACAAATGTCCTTACTTTAAAATCAACTAATCAGGCCCCTCATAATTTGAAACCTCCCCTGTGCTATTTGTCTCTGTCTATAAAAACGCTGTACCAACCCTGATCGTGGCCTCTTGCGTCACAGGCGACGAGTGCGCAGGGGACCAGGTTCGAACCTGCAATAAACGACCCTTGCCGCTTGGCTTTGACTTAAGACTCTGGTGGACTTTTGTGGGAGGTTTCGGAACTTCGGGCATTACAAGGCTCTATGCTGACAGCTCAGAGCCTGGAGCCTGCTTCAGATTCTGTGTCTCCCTCTCTTTCTGCCCCTCCCCTGCTCACACTCTGTCTCTCTCTGTCTCAGAGAGTAAAAATAAACATTAAAAAAAAACTTTAAATAAGAATAAATAAATAATAGTAACCACCCAGTACCATTTTTTTTTTCATGTTCTAAGCACCTACCTGGAAGGAACAGGGTTGGGGACATGGTCTGCGTTGACCTTAAAATAATAGGTAAGTTGAAAATAACACTGCAAATTGAAGTCTAAGACAAAACAAACAAAATGAAGATTAAAAGGTACGGGAAATAACAAATAAAAAGAAAATAAGAGATTAACATAAATGTGAAAAAGGCACATAATTTGGTTTTATTGGCCTATGTTCACTTCTTGAATTAGTCTCATCGGGGAGGTTCTTCCCTCAGCTACAGTGTGCTTAGGTCAGCATTTTTAATGCTATTTTCCACATGTGCAAGGAAAATGAAGTTGTTTTATTTCTCCACTTTCTTAGTTATATTTGATTCCATCTGTTTGTAGCTACGTAGCACTCTGTTTAGCTTGATACTTACACCAACCATAAAACCAGGAGGAGTGATTTGTAATTAAGGACTTAAATATTTTAACAGGCTACCCCAACATGCTTCTTAACGAGTGCTATTGTACTGGGGCTGTCATGTAGCAGGCTTTTTGTTTTTTATTTGTTAAATAAATTAGCATATATTATTTTATGTTATATTGTTAAAGAAGACAGTGTAACTATTGAAATTAGATGCTGCAAAGTTGGGATGGTTTAAGTGTTACTTTAAAATTAACTTTGCAGCACATTTTACTAGAACTGTGACAGAATTTACTTCTAGCTGACACTGAACTATTTTTATAATAAAAAATCCTATATAATTACAAAGCACAAGTTATTGTAAACTTTCCATGGGAAGAAAGAAATCTCTGTTGCTAAAATAATGGTGCAATTACAGAGGATTTGCTGAGAAAGACACTGATGTTGAGACTTCACATGCTCTGTGATCATCAAGAAACTTCATTCTCTGGACATCTGTACTAAAAACGATCTGACAGGGGCGCCTGGGTGGCTCAGTCAGTTAAGTGTCCGACTTCAGGTCATAATCTCACGGTCCGTGAGTTCGAGCCCCACGTCGGGCTCTGTGCTGACAGCTCAGAGCCTGGAGCCCGTTTCAGATTCTGTGTCTCCCTCTCTCTCTGCCCCTCCCCCGTTCATGCTTTGTCTCTCTCTGTCTCAAAATAAACATTTAAAGAAAAAAAATTATAAATAAATAAATAAAACGATCTGACAATTTAGGTTGGGCCCACAGGAAATTTATGTTTTCATTCTGTTGGGGTTGCTAAACGAATTAATGACATGATAATGTTGCAAGGGGAAGAGTAGAGCTGGTTAAGGGATCAAGGTTGAAGAATATAATTAATATATATGAGCAGTTCCAAATCCTTTTTAAAGAAAGCATCACACATTTCATAGCTACTTATTTGTTTCTGTATGCAGTTGGAAGTAAACACTGAATACACATTATATGCTAGAGAGATTTATGAGAATTTTAATGAAAAAGTGCAGCAATGTCTAAGTTTAAATATTGGTTTTGCCATTTTCAAGTTGTACTATCCTTGACAAGTTACTTAACATCTCTGTGTTTCCGTTACCGGTTGTAAAATGGGGCCCAAAACAGTTTCCTTGCAGGACTTAAGAATTAAAGTTAATAGGGGATCCTGAGTGGTTCAGTCAGTAAAGTGTCCGACTCTTGATCTCAGCTCAGGTCTTGATCTCTGGGTCTGGAGTTCAAGTCATGTTGCACTCTGCACTAGGCATGAAGCCTACGAAGGAGAAAGAAAGAAACAAGGAAAGAAAGAAAGAAAGAAAGAAAGAAAGAAAGAAAGAAAGAGAAAAAAGAGAAGAAAGAAAGAAAGAAAGAGAAAAAGAAAAAGAGAAAGAAAGAAAGAAAGAAAGAAAGAAAGAAAGAAAGAGAGAAAGAAAGAAAAAAGAGAGAGAAAAAAGAAAGAGAGAAAGAAAGAAAGAAAAAAAGAAAAGAAAGGAAAAGAAAAGAAAAAAAAATGAAAGAAGGAAGAGTGAAAGAAAGAAAGAAAGAAAGAAAGAAAGAAAGAAAGAAAAGGAAGGAAGGAAGACAGAAAAAGAAAGAAATACAAGTATATAGAACAGTGTTTGACAGGTAGTGAATATTTAATAAGGCTTGTTTCTTTTACAATAATTCCTATCATTCTTTATTCAGTATGTCTAAATTACCTTGATTTACATGCATCATATTTTCTGTACTGAACTGTGTTATTCAGGGGACAGCATGTAATAATGATCTACATTTTTATATTATCATTCAGTGTACAAATCATTTTCACAAATGTTCATGTGAAAAATATCATACTATATCACTTACCATTGATTATTTTGATAAAACAAATTTTATATCAAAGGCATAGAAGAATCCAAGGGTTTTCCTAATTTTCCTATATTATGTCAAAATTATTCTCAATGTAATTTATCATTTTTATTTTATTGAGAAAAAACTAACTTCACTTGTTTAAAAAATACTGATTATTTTTTGTTTTGTTTTGTTTTCAGTGTAGGAGAGCTTTGACCTGGGCATTGAAATGGATGTATTTCCTAAAGAAATCATTCTCTCAGAGCTTTACTTTTAGGATCTGGTATATAGATAAATATCCAGGGTCTGTCACATAATAGGGATTTAATCATTTTTAAAAGGAATTTTAAAATGGATTCCATGTGGTATAGTGGGTAATTATTGTGCAAGGGGCACCCGGATGGTTCAGTCAACTCGTTAGGCTTCCCACTCTTGATTTCTGCTCATGTCATGATCTCACAGTTACTGAGATGGAGCCTTCTGATGGGCTCTACTCTAATGGCACGGAGCCTGGTTGGGTTTCTCTCTCCTTCTCCCTCTGCCCCCCCCGCCCCCCTCCCCCCGCTTGCACACATGTTCTTTCTCTCAATATAAATCAATCAACATTAAAAAAAGATAATTGTTGTATCTATACAAAATGCTCTAGATTTTTAAATTTCAATATTCCCCAAGGATTTTAAACTCTTAAATCCTTAAGTGAAGCCCTTTGTGTTGTTAATGGGCATAACAGGAAATTTAATTTTGTTATTCTTCCATAGATGGTTTCTTTCATTTTCAATATATCTACCAAACCCACCCCCCCCCATAAACTGATATTGATCCTAACCTTAGGTCACACAAGCATTCACATGTCCTGTCTTTACTCAGTGATGATCAAGTTCACCATCAATGCATTTCCCATCACAATCAAGGGACTATAGATTGTCAAACACCTTCAAAGATGGAAACATTGACTTAACATCAGCCCCATTTCAATCAAGCTTCTGTCTTCTCCAAATCCTGATGTTCCTCTCTCTCCAGCCTGGACTTCCAGGCTTTTATTTTCAAGATACTCAAAGCAGATCATTTTGCAGTGGTTCTCAAAGCATTGCTTCTAGCTCCCTACACCAGAGTTATCTGTGACACTTATAAAAATGCACATTTCTTGGTCCCCTGCCATAACCTAAATTAGAATCTTTAGGATTGTTTAAATTTACATATTTGGTGGCACCTGGGTGGCTCAGTCAGTTAAGCATCTGACTTCAGTTCAGGTCATTATCTTGCAGTCCGTGAGTTCAAGCTCCACGTCAGGCTCTGTGCCGACAGCTCGGAGTCTGGAGTCTGCTTCATATTCTGTGTCTCCCTCTCTCTCTGCCCCTCCACCCCCCTCTCTCAAAAGGTAAATAAACATTTAAAAAATTACATATTTGATGAACTCATGTGCTTTCATTATGCACAAACCACTGAGATGAGAAGGGATGCACTTTATACACCAGTTTTTAGCAACCACCACAAAATAGAAAACTCTTCTCCTAGTTGCTGGCTCCACAAGAAAAATATCAGAATCCAGGGCCCTTGTGAGCATAAACCACAAACCTGTGCAATTCCACACTTCTCCTGGGATAACTGCCAAGTTGCAAAGAAGGCTTAATTTTGAATTAAATAGATTAAATTTCAATTAAGTTTACGTGCTCATTTAACATACTACTGCAGTATTCGATACGCTAAACAAACCCATTTAAGCTACCATTTTTATGAATTTTTAGGTATCCATTATAATCACTTGTATATGTTTTCTATATTCTCCATGAGTTTTATTAAAGAATAATGTAGTAAGCACTTACAATACACAGGCACACCGCTCTTTGAATTTTACATGCATTATCACATTTGATTCTCCCAGTGAATTGCTGGGAGAATCAATAATTATTCCCAGCTTTGCATATAGGAAACTGAGGCTTAGAAAAATCTAGTAAATCATAGTTAACACATGTAGAACTAAGATTCTAACTCAAGTCTGTATGATTCCACATGTCATGTCTTATGTTGTTATGCATTCAGTTACTATTTGCTCTTCCCATGGCAAGTTTCTAAAAGATTTGTCTTCCATAGCTGCATACGGTCTTTACATTTTTAGTATTAACAGGCAACACAATCACAAAGTCAAGAAGGTCAATATTTTCCAGTGCTATCCAACATATCCCCCAAGTCCTACCATATAGATGTAATCAGATGACAGTTTCAGGCATTATAGTTTGTGTCTATAAGTTTAGCCTATGTGAATGATGTTATCAACCTCATTTCTTTTCCCAGTATAAATCATCCAGTAATAAGAGTGACAGTAAGTTAAAGGCTGATACACTCAACCCACAAACTAGCATTCTTGTTTAATTTCAATATCAATATGAATGTTCATAATAAAGTGAAACCTAAGTCAATGGATTCAAAATTATTGAATTAGTTGTGTGCTTAATGCTCCAAATCCCACATGTTTTCTCTCATTTAATTTCACTGTTAATATTACATCTAGAACCACGTCGCTTCAACAGATAATTGATTAAAGTAACTAAGTGATTGGAAAGATATAATCAGGAATCAGATGCAAACAAAAGTGAGTTCAATCCACCTCAATTGTAACTGGTGTTCATTTAGTGAAATTTGCCTAGAAGCAAAGCTTTGTTATACTGATTTAGAGTTGGAAAGGAAAGGGGCGCCTGGGTGGCGCAGTCGGTTAAGCGTCCGACTTCAGCCAGGTCACGATCTCGTGGTCCGTGAGTTCGAGCCCCGCGTCGGGCTCTGGGCTGATGGCTCAGAGCCTGGAGCCTGTTTCCAATTCTGTGTCTCCCTCTCTCTCTGCCCCTCCCCCGTTCATGCTCTGTCTCTCTCTGTCCCAAAAATAAATAAACGTTGGAAAAAAAAAATTTAGAGTTGGAAAGGAACACCAAAGTCAGAAGACACAGCCCTAAGCCCTCAAATCACTGTTCAAGATATTTATCAGTCCTGGTGTTAAAGATGATTATTTGACTCATTCAAGAAAATAGAGAAATGTTTACGTACGCAATACCTTATTGTTAACTATAGACACTGTGCTGTGCCACAGATCTACACATTAGACAGTATCTCCTCCTCCATGCCCTAATAACCACCATTAAGTTATCTATTTCTATACCTTTAACTACTTCAGATGCCTTATATAGAGGAATAGTGAAGTACTTGTCCTTCTGTGACTGTCTTATCTCACTTAGCTTAGTGTCTCCCAGGGGTATCCAGCTTGTCACAAATGATAGGATTTCCTTCCTTTTGAAGGCTGAATAATATTCCACTGTGTGAATATGCCACATTTTCTTCATCCATTCAGTTGTCAGTGGACATATGGGTTGTTTTGATATCGCGGCTATTGTGAAAAATAGTGCAGTGAACTTGGGAGTTCTTCAACATCCTGATTTCAGTTCCTTTGGAAATGGGATTGCTGGATTATTATAATACTTGTATTTTTTTTTTTTTTTGAGGAACCTCCTCACTATCTTTCATTGCTGTAGCAATTGACATTCCCACGAACAGTGCACAAGGCTTTCAATCCCTCCACAACCTTGCCAACACTTGTGTTGTTGTTGGTAATAGCCACCTTCATAGGTGTGAGGTGGTATATTTCAGCGTGGTTTAGATTTGCATTTGCCTGATGATCGATGTCGAGCATCTTTTTGTATACTGACTGGCCATTTGTATGTCTTTGGCAAAAGGTCCTTTGTCCATTGTTTAATTGGGTTATTATTATTATTGCCATTATTGCTATGAATTACTTATACGTTTTGGAAATTAACCCCTTATCAGATACACGGTTTGAAAGTATGTTGCCTTTGTTGCCCACAAGCTTTTTCGTCGATTGTAGTCGCACTTATGTAGTTTGGCTTTTGTTGCCTGTACTTTTGGCGTGCCGTATCCAAGAAATCATTTATTAGGAGGAGAGTGGTGTCTTTACCACACAAAAAAACCAACAAATAGCAAAAACAATAACAATACCGGCAACAAAAGCCACAAAGAAACACAGGACAAATCTGAGCGCTGACGAGTATGTTTTCTTACCCGGGCTGCAACAATGGTAACATGAGTGTGCACGTTTGCCTAGACTCACCAAATTGCATACATTGGTTACGTGCAGTTTCTGTACGTAAGGTATCTCCCAATAAAGAAGCTGGAAAAAAATTAAGAAAATAGCTATTAGAAAACAGTCACACATACCGAAAAGTACTCCTAGGGTTGATCCCGCCCTTCTTTCTTCACTCAGATGTTATCTAACCTACCAAGGTGACTTATGATTCCAACTGCTAAAGCCGGTTATATGTGCAGTAATAAGAATAACAATAAGTTGCTGGTCAGCATTAAATTGCTTATAAATACCATCAGAATTTAGCCAATATAATACACACTTTTATTAACCCATCAGATATTTGACACCGTCTTGCACAATAATTGCATTGATGGGTTCTATCAATGACCTCCCTACAGGGGCACTTGGGTGGCTCAGCCAGTTAAGTGTCTGACTCATGATTTTGGCTTAGCTCAAGATCTCACAGTTTGTGAGTTCGAGCCCCACGTTGAGGTTCTCTCTCCCATCTCTGTCCCTCCCTCACTTGCACTCGCTCTCTCTCTCTCAATTAAATAAATAAACTTTAAAAAAAAAATGACCTCCCTATAACCACAGCCTTTGCCCTGTAATTTTTTCCCTGTAGTCCTCTCTGTCTGACTCTGGCTCAATATGTTACCTGATTGGCCAATAGAATATTTGGAGGCTTGATATAAACCAAGGCTTGAAGAATCTCTTGCACGTTTACATTTCTTTTTCTTGCTTCTCTGCAATAATTGTTAGAACAGATCTGAGCTAGCCTGGGGACAAGGCTGGGCTAGCCTGCTGGAGAATGAAAAAACATACGGAACACAGGCAAAAATTTTAGTCAAAGCCTGAGACGTGTGTGAGAACACAAACATCATCAGCAAAACCTTATAACCAGCCCTCAGTTGATTGTAGACAACAGTTCAATTCACCTAGCCACTAGGATCATGAGAAGTAACAGATAGCTGCTTATTTAAGCCAGTAGGTTTTCAAGAATTAGCAGTAATAGCTAATTGATATACATGGAAAAATATTTTATGGAAGATATTTGAATGATGCCAGTTATATAATTTCTATCTTATTTGTAAATGTATGTATGGAGGAGAGCACTGAAGTGCATATACTTTAGTATAAGATTGAAATTGTCAGTGCACCCAAGGGGTTGTGAAGGATTGTAAGGTGTTATATCAGAAAAACCAGGTTAACTAAATTGTTGAGTTGTATCACCCCCTGTAGCAGTCATAGATATACAGGGATTGGACTTATAAGTCAAGTCAGAAAACATCAATTTCATCATCGAATCTGTTCTTTATTAAAATTTTTTTAAATGTTTATTTTTGAGAGAGAGAGAGAGAGAGCATGAGCAGGGAAGGGGCAGAGAGAGAGAGAGAGAGAGAGGGAGACACAGAATCCAAAGCAGGCTGCAGTCTCTGAGCTGTCAGCACAGAGCCTGATGCAGGACTCAAACCCATAGACTGCAAGAGATCATGACCTGAGTGGAAGTCGGATGCCGACCGACTGAGCCACGCAGGCGCCCCATCAAATCTGTTCTTAATGAAACAATAACACCATCGGAATAGACTTGTGTATTACCATTAGCAATAAGAAAATAATTTATGTTCATATTCTGCAGATAAATGATTTTGCATAATTCTTTCCACCTTAGCAACAACAAAAAATTATTCTTTTTTTGAACCTCCTTCTCCCCTGCCCTCTACTACCAAAAACAGTTGTTGTTTTTTTCTTTCTGGTTTTAACCCAAGTTGAAAATAGATATTTAATTATGCTTCTGCAGTTTCTATGTCCTGTGGTCAAATGCAAACGTGGCATCAGATTTCTTATGAAAGACTTTAGCCACACCTGACAAAATGATGCTTTGCTTCAGTTCCTCGTCTTGATTACAAATTTATGGAAGAAGGCAAGTGCAGAAACCCGGTTGCAAGCCTTGAGGAAGTCAGGGATGAGTTGCATGACCTTGGGCAATTAACTTCATACCTGCTTGACTCCGGTTACTCATGAGGGGGACAAGACCAAGAGCCAATCATCTTTCATCACAATACCTTAGGAGGCAGACTGGAAAGTTAAGAACATGGGACTTAGAGACAAGCAGATTTTCTTCAAATCCCTGTTAACCATTTACAATATGGCATTGAGTATTTTAATCATTGAGCTTCTGCTTTGTCGTTTGCAAACTGAGAATAAGAGACATTTTAAGGGCCATTGAGTGGATTCAATGGATTAAGACACTTTTGTCCTCAGTGCTGCAAACCTCAGGTCTTCAAAGGGGCCCTCGGTGAATAGCATCTCCATTCTCTACCAGGTTCTGAACACTTTGAGAGAGAAGAGAAAGAGTAAATATGGAGGCCAAAATGTCCTTAACGTCAATGGGGATAAGGTGGCTTTGAGAGACAGCCGAATGAGTCTCCCAAGTAAATTCCAGAATTGGGCAAATTTTATCCACCAGGCATAGGCAGAGGTGGAACAGAGCACCAGTTAACATTAAGGGTCTGGGCAACATTCAGCCCAGGAAGGAGCAAAAGGGAACTCACACTTTTCAGGACCAATCTTGCTCTCAAGCCAAATAAAGGGCAGAGCTGAGCCAAACATGAACTTCACAAATTACTGATCAGGTATGTCACTTGATCTCCCCTCGGTCAGGATGAGGGAAACAGCAGAGAGGCCCGTGATTATGACTGAATTCACTTTTCAGGAAGAAAGCTTTAGAATGGGTTAGAAGTATGGCCAGCCAATAGCAGGCAACCAATATCCAGTATTTACTGTAATTACTTGTTTAAATGTCACATTGGCTTTCTTAGATCACTAGGATTTTATTTAGATTGCTTTGACATTCAATTACTTTCACTTATACGCAAGAACGATCATTTGAGATGTAAGGAATTAATTCCTATGGTGAATTGTTTCTTTCTAGATCTACTTGTTTCCAGAATACTTGGTAAAATTCTGTCCAAAGTATTAAATCTTGCCTCATGTTACTCCTACACCTCCAATTTTATTAGAAAGACAGTCATTATGAAACTACTGTGATAGCATCATATGTTAGCATATCTCAAACATTTATAGCAAAAATAGAGTGAGTGGCCCTTGGTTGGGATGGTAATGAAACGTGGTCAAGATCAACAGATCACACAGCTTAAAAACTAACAAAATTTAATGTGTGTTATCCTTGCATATGAGAGCAAGACTTACGTGTCTTTTAAATTTTCTGAGACGCATAAAAATTCTTGAGAGCTCACATTCATAAAAATATCATTTAAGGCTGGCATTAGTGATTTGCCCAAGAAGAATCCTGAATTTTCTGCATAATTCCTAAACACAGAATTCTCCCTGAAGCTTTACAGCTATATTCATTATTTTAGAAGAAACCTCACATCATTGAACCCCTGACTTAAACTCTTAGCTTCTTTCCTGTGAAGTTAAGGAACGTCTTCTTTTCCTACCGCAACAATGTAACATGTGGCTACACTAAGACACTGAGTAGGAAAGTGCTTTAAATAGTACCAAGACTAACAAACACTTGAAATTACTTTTAGATGTGTCTTTAGTCTTTTTCTGAATACGAGTCCCATGTTTCTGGTGTCCTTCATCGGCTTTTCCCTTCTGTCTCTACTTGAGGAAGATGATGTAAAGACGACCTTACAAATTTTCACAAAGTATGCTACAAAAACTGACTAATGGTGCATACTGATGGGGAAAGCTACATGAAATTGATTAGGAAAGAGGGAGCACTTCAGAGAGCATTGTTGCTGCCTTGCCTGCAGGGCATGTATGTGCAGGTTTGAGGGAGTGGGAAGGAAAGTCCCACTTACGATGTCTTAAACATTGGCAACACTAAATACACTGATGCATAGAGACAAAATAAGTTCATCATCCTGAAATGCCCAGGTGAGCTTCCTTCCAGTGAGATCCCATCAAGAAAGTGGAGAATGTGGTTCCACTGTCTCTGTACACAAATAATTTGTCCTTAAATACTACAAGGACTGCCCTAAGGAGAAAGTGAATGTGCAAGCGAAAAGAGAATTGAGTCATCCCAACAAGAATGATTTGGGCAAGAACAGTCCAGGACATCTAGTCCCACAGAGCTACGATTGCCTCGGGTAGAAGAAGAGAGAGGGAAATAAAGTTCTTTCCCCCCCCTATTCTGCATTAAAGCCACAAAGATGCCTTCTGATAGGAGGACATGCTGTAATTTTGTTTTAATGTCTTCAGTAGAATGGTGCCATTTAGTTCAGCTTTTAATGCGGCCTTAAATTGCTGTTTTATTACCCTTGTTGACATTCTGGAAGCATGAAATTAGCAAATCACATTAAAGAAGCAAACAAAAAAAGCAAGAAACCTCAGCCTAGTTAAACAATGCCAGCATAATCCACGTATTTGAATAATGTTCTTACCTTAAAACACCAGGCATATATTTATTTCAAGGTTTCTTTTCCCACAGCCAATGAATTAGTTTTATGAATAATTGCATATTCCATCGCATCTCAAATGCATGCACTCATAGCGACCTTGAAAGACGCTCTGTGTTGTGTGGCAGAAAGAAGATAGTTTGTAACTCTTTTTCCTTTTCAGAAACAACTCCTCTAGACTCTCCTTGAGGAAGGCCTCCTGTTCTTAAAACAATCCTTGTCAATAGCTTTGCTGCTCCACGCGGCGGACACTTCCCTCGGTTATAACGGTGATCATTTTATTTGGAAGATAAGCAATTTTACAGTTACAGAGTGAAAACCGTCTCAATCAAGGTCTCTTTATCCTGCTGTATGGATCCACCTTGACTTGCAATGGGGTTGAGCGCTAATAAACCTACCTTCAGTAGGAAGTGTCTGAAGTCAAAAATGCACCCAGCGCGCCTAACATACACATAGCTTAGCCTGCCTTAAATAGGCGCAGAACCCTTACGTGCGCCTACGGTGGGGCAAAATCATCTAATGCAAAGACTAGTTTATAATGAAGTGTTGAATAGCCATGTAATTTACTGACGCCTGGACTAAAAGTGAAACCAGAATGGGCGTATGGGTACAGAATGGTAGGGAGCCTGGTGATGGACTGGCTGACTGGGAGCTGTGGCTACCTCCCCCTGCCCAGCAGCATGAGAGAGGATTCTCCTGCACATCCCTCGCCTGGGAAAAAGATCTAAATCCAAAATCCAACATACAGTTTTCACCGAATGCCTCTCACTTTCACACCACTGTAAAGTTGAAAACCTGAGAGTCAAACCTTCGTAAGCGGAGGACGGTCTATAATCCAAATGTAGCTACCTATGCATCTTTTTCTCATCAAACTAAACGTAGCAATGTAAAATAAATTAGTATCTTTACCTAGTCCGGTATTATTAAATAAAGGAGACAACCTCAAGTATTCATTTCAGTGGAGTGCCTGAAGGACAGGCTTTTTATAGCACACCTTTTTATTTTTGGCTCACAGACATCCATTTCCTCTTTCGAGCAGTGCCTTAATTTCATTATGAGAAATTAGCCCTTCCTCATTGGAATTAGGCTGGTGAGACTGTAATTAGAGTTTCTTCCTCTGCTGGCCAGAGAGTGGAAAGAAAACTCAAGCTAGGCTAATCTGCTGACCTTGGCGTTAGATTTGAATTTTGAGAAGATCAAAGGGACTGAAAATTCTTAGAGTTCTCTTACAAGAAGTGACATACTGATACCACTTGAATCCTGACTATCACTTAATAGGTGTGTGGCAGTAAACAGGTAGCTTAGGTACCCTGAGTTGGCTCCGTTATAACTGAGGAGAATGACAACACCGAACTCAACAGTTCGTGAAGAGGACCAACGAGCTAACAGTTGTGAATGCATGGTAGTGGATGAATGTTGGCTACTGGTATTATTCTTGCATCTTGGACCAGATGTAGCAAAAGTGCTACCTTGACCACTTTGCCTATGGTGGCAAATTTTGTGGCTCCTTTTCCGGTTCACCAGCCTCCAGAGCTGCCTTGGTACTCCTTATTTCTAAGTTGGTGGTCCATTCTCCTGTGGATTGAGAGTCGCTGGAGATCTTCCAATAAATTATCTTAGGTTTAACCTGCTCAGGGTCATTTTCTTATGGTCACAACCAGGGAGTCTTTCCTGACACACACTCATATCGACACGCTGTAGTTGCTAGACAAATTCAGAACTGATCACAAGGTTTTAATTTTAAAAAGCCAAGCTAGAGACATTGGCAGATAGAGATATGGGTGTTCGATGCCTCACACGAAGATGTATAAGAAGTCCAAATAAAGAAGTCCAAATAATTACGTTAGAAGGTATTCTTTTGGTTACGTTGTCCGCAAAATGATTCAATAGTTATCAACCATGATCAGCAATGTAGCGTGTTTCTTTTACAACAAGTAAATCTGAATCCGTGAGATGTACACATAGATCACTAAGAACTCTCTTGGGAATAGCGGTGCAATTAAGGTTATAAAGTGTTCTTTCATCTTTGGGGTTCTATACTTAAAGCAGGAAATTAAGACTTTAATGAGGGCCCAGAGGAGAAGACAGAATATTATTAAAAGAATGAAGAAAATATTATATATGAAAAGACCAGAAGAACAGAGAATTCTGAGCTGAGAATTTTCAGAACAGAAAAATAAGGTCCTGGAAAGCTCTGGCTTTCGATGCATGCTGCAGATTATTGTAGGAGTGGTGATACATGACTCTTTAGGGTATATACTAAGTAAGTTTGCTTGTGAAATAGAGGCTAGACGGTACAAAGACTCTATAGACTCCACATTTTATAAGAAATAAAAATAAAGAATCAAAAAAAGCTTAGAAAATTTGGAACCCAGTTCTTTCAGAATTTCTTAGGGCAAAGAGGATATGATGTGGTTGGACTCAGAGTAACCCAAGGTCCATCCTTGCTGGAAGTAATTCGTACATGTGGCGGACGAGATTTAGGTCCACCTGCCTCCGCACCAAAGCTTTATTATTTAAATATCTCTGCCAAAAATTTGAGGAGTCTTTTCCTCACCAATGCCTCATTCAGGTTAGGAAAGAGAAACTTGAAACAGAGTGAAGGGCTCATTAGCCTCATCTTGAATTGGCACAGCCAGTGGACAGAGCAATATTCCAAATGAAGGTCCGCTAAGCCAGAAGTTTGGTGATGTTTTGTGGCGAAATAAACAGTGCCACACGTTTGGCACCTCATGGACCCTCCACCAGCCAGATTTCGTGTGTGTGAGACAATTTTCGTGTGTGTGAGACAATTTTAGACAATTTTAGCTTTAATTCCGAATGTCTCTAAATTAAAGTATCTGTTCTCTTCGCTGGTATCTTCGCATTCCAAAACCAAATTGTTCATTTTTGTTTTTAAGGGAAATAGAGCACCTGGACAGATTTGTAGTATAGATTGATGGAAAATGAAGGAAAAGTGCTTATAATCCACATTCTACAGTTAAACGGCTCTTAAGATTTGGGGAATGGTCTGAAGTGTCTGCTTCAGCGGCATCTTCTGGAAAGTGAAGAGAGTAATAAAGTCTTCATCTGTGTCACCTCTTTTAGAGAGTGACTGTGAGGGGCGCCTGGGTGGCTCAGTCGGTTAAGCATCCGACTTCGGCTCAGGTCATGATCTCACGGTTTGTGGGTTCGAGCCCCGCGTTGGGCTCTGTGCTGACAGCTCAGAGCCTGGAGCCTGTTTCAGATTCTGTCTCTCTCTGTCTCTGCCTCTCCCTTACTCACGCTCTGTCTCTGTCTCTCAAAAATAAATGAATGTAAAAAAAAAACATTTAGAGAGTGACTGTGAATAACCAGAGTACTAAGGTGCCCAGATCTCCTAGTCTCATCGTACACGAAACCCCACATATAAGATAAATGAAATTCACAGGTACATTTTTAGAATAGAATCTTTACTTCTGCCAATGAAATAGATTGTAAGTCTGGAATAAATGGTTATGTGGGTTTTTTGTTTGTTTGTTTGTTTGTTTGTTTTGGTTTCGTTTGTTTTTTGTTTTTTTTTTGTTTTTTACAAATACTTACATAGTATTTCTGGCCACCCTGAAATATTTAATTTAATCATCATAGTGATATGCCTTAGGTCTCATTATTATCATCTGCATTTTACAAATACGGACACTGGGGCCTAGAATGGTTGAGTAGCTTGTCCACGTGTTACACAGCTGTATTAATGAGTTGGAGTCGAATTTAAACTCAGGAATGCTGGTTACCCACTCTGTGCCCATACCTACCGTACATTCTGCTTCATTGGAACATCCTCGTGAGCGACGTAAGTCCCAAACAAGGGAAGTTAATCCCATAGATGCAGTAAAGTTTTGACCTAGTGCACATCTTTTCTAGAGAACTTCTTAGAATTTCTTCCAGTGTGATGCTCTACACTTGACTGAGGAGATGCTGAAAATACTATAATGGGTGTCTGATGTGAGTAAATCATGTCCCTAAAGCTCTTTGAGGGCTTTTCTTCCAGGTGCTCGTGGTGTTACATGTGCTTCTATCTCCTGGAAAATAAAGTCAAGATGGTCTGGTATTGCAGCTGAGTATTTGAATTGTCAAGTTGTAAGTGACAAAAATGTTCTCTCATGAAGTCCGTTACAGTGATGGACATTATAAGCCACAAATCTAGGTCATTGTCCAAAGTTTATAGCAGAGACTTTTTAGATCAAACAGGTATGTAATGGGGATGCAGAAAGCAACCAAAGAAACACGTAGAAGGAAGATAAGTCTAGTGGAATATGTCTATTTCTAATGCTAGAGTATGGATGAAGACCTTAGGTGAAAATAACAGGATTGAAGAAAATCCAACTATGGGTGTAGTTGGGTTACATCACAAGGCACTCTTAAGATGCTCTCCTAATTATTAACTAATACTCTGAAGAAAATGTATCCCCAGTGCGACTTGACAAAAGTATTTTGTACCACCTTGCTGAGAAGGGCTAAGAAAAGTAAAACTATGTTAAGAATATAGACTTCTGGGGAACTTTCCATCTGAGAAGAACGGGCCTCATTGAAACTAGTAAAATTGGTTCTGCAAACACATTTAGACCACACTACAAACAAAATACTATTAGGTATTATATACACCAGGGCCTTTCACACAGGAATTTAGGGGAACAAACGTTTGAGATGCTTGGTTCCATTTTCTGCCTGTACTCTCTATATAGATGGTATTCAGGACATATGACCAGCCATTTATTCTGACATTCAACACATATTGACTAAATATTCTATGTTAGATATTGTGCTAAAAGGTGGGATTTATTTATTTAAAAAAATTTTTTAACGTTTATTTTTGAGACAGGGAGAGACAGCATGAACGGGGGAGGGGCAGAGAGAGAGGGAGACACAGAATCCGAAACGGGCTCCAGGCTCCGAGCCGTCAGCACAGAGCCCGACGCGGGGCTCGAACTCACGGACCGCGAGATCGTGACCCGAGCTGAAGTCAGCCGCTCAACCGACTGCGCCACCCAGGCGCCCCTAAAAGATGGGATATTTATTTATTTATTTATTTATTTATTAATATTTATTTATTTTGAGAGAAAGAGAGCACAAGCAAGGGGAGGGCAGAGGGAGAAGGAGAAAGAGGATCCCAAGCAGGCTCTGTGCAACAGTTTGCAATATTAGGACCTAAGTCGAAAACAAGAGTGGGACACAACCGACTCAGCCACTCAGGTGTCCCGAGAAGAGGGATATGTAATAGAATTAAAATCAATTGAAAATTCTGAAAAATATTATAAAATAAGGTGGAGTTTTACTTTGGGGTAAAAAGGCACTAATGGAGGACAAGGAAGGTCACTCTGAACAAACAGCAAGTTTCTATTCTTGAATAGTTCCTAGCTCAGACACACTCTACCACGTAATTAAGCAATATGACTTAATTGAGGAAACACAGGCATTAAAATTGAATAGCCAGGAGATAAAAACAAACTAAATAGGTCTACACATTATTTTACCTCCTTGATCATCAGTTTCCTTGTCGTTAAAATGGAATCATTACTACCTCGAAGGGTCATTTGGAAAAGTACAATAAGGACAAGTATCTAGTTCACAGTAGGGACTCAATGAATCATAGAATTATATTGTTGTTCTTTTTTTTTTTTTTTCTTAGGAGAGAGAGCAAGTCGGGGGAGAGGGGCAGAAGGAAAGAGAGAATTTTAAGCAAGCTCCATGATCAGTGCAGTACCTGAAGCAGGGCCACAACAGTGGGACCATGACCTGAGCTGAAGTGAAGAGTTGGACATTCAACTGACTGAGCCAAGCACCCCTACCTATTGTCATTTTTATTGCTGTCAATTATAACAATAAAAATGTATTTGTCAAGCCTTGCACTACTTGCCCCTTTAAGGATAAAAACATGAAAATCTTTGAGCTAATATATATGAATTTATACAGGTAAAATTGTATTCACTACCAATTACTGTAGGGGATACACAAATATGGAAACTTCCATTGATGTAGGCCGTTCGTTGTATAATATGAAAAAAAGTCAGGAAGACTGACAGTTTCAATGGAAAGTTAGAAGACAAAGTAAGTTACTCTGATTTCAATACTTTATTAGGCTCTGTGTTAATTGTCTGTGAAAGTGTGGACATGAAAGATAATGTGGTTGTCATCACATAGGTCCCCATGTGATTTCGTGAACAATTTCATTGAAATAAAACATTTCAATCAAGCTTCATTCATTGATCTGTGCACAAAAGAATCCAATGTAGCTATTTTCGAAAATTTCCATCAGAGAAACAAATTCTGGCAACTTCTCTGGGTAAGCATAATTCAAAGATGTGAATTCATTTTTTTTAAAGTACCCAGCACTTTTTTAAAAAATGTTGATTTATCTTTGAGAGAGAAAGAGAGAAACAGTACAAGCAGGGAGGGGCAGAGAGTGAGGGCGCAGAGGATCCAAAGTGGGCTCTGTGCTAACAGCAGAGAGCCTGACATGGGGCTTGAACTCACAAACCGTGAGATCATGGTCTGAGCCGAAGTTGACAGTCAACTGGCTGAGCCACCCAGGTGCCCCCAAGCATCCAGCCTTTTTAAGCAGAAATCTGTAGATTGCTCCAGCCAAATGTTGACCTTTAGGTTTAGAAATTAACTTAGGAAGATTCAGAGCAGGAATTTCAAGAGTTTTAACTTAGACCAAAGTATGAGCTACTAAATGTTCAATCCCCTTTCTTGGATGGGACAGAAGACCAAGGTCCTGGTTGCGATTGATCTGAAATTTGGGCTGGTCATGAAGCTAGAGATTTGTTTGGGGGCGATCTTGTAAATAACTGGTGTTAAGGAACAATTACCAGGGGATGAGTTCGGAGAATATGGACTTCTCACGAGAAATCTAATGGGAATTTCTTAAAGTATGATCCATGGTAAACTGCTCCAAAATAACTTATGGAGTTTCTGAAAATTTCCAGAGTCCCACCAAAGAACAACGGGATTAGACTCACTAGGGTTAAATTCCAGTGATCTGCTTTGCAATAACAAGTTTTTTAGGTCATCTATATGCATTACAAAGTTTGGGTGGTTCTCAGGTAGACAATCGGGGGCTGGGTTACCAAATCCATCCTGTGCAATAATATATTACCCATGGATCATAGGGCGCAGATATGTGATGGTGTTTGGAGCAAGTTTTAGAAAGAAGAAACTGGGGAGATTTCCCTGAGCTCGAAAGCAAGCAGCTTCCTTCTAAACTTACACTGCTCTGTACTCATGTTCACATCCTGGGCGGTTAAGTGTCCAGGCCTGGAAAGACAACAGGAAACTATGAAAGTTCCACCTACATGTCTTTTCCCCCGCCTTGCACATGTATTAAAATCTATCCAAGCAGGATACTAATGGAGTAAAGGCTTTCAGCAATTCCTTCCTGATACACAAATATACATATTTTATTAAATTCTATACTTACTAACCTGATGTTTCTAATTGCAGATACAGAAGAAGTGCATCAGATATTTGTGAAAAATGATGAGGAAGACTTCGAAATGATCCAGGTAAGGGTCAAGACTCGCAACAGGGGAGAGACTGAGCTCATCTTCCTGAGACAAAAGGCAACGTTTTTAAATGCAATATTCACACGCTAGTGAGAAAGTACTGGATGACTTTAGCAGGGAAGCAGCTCACAGTGATCAGGTGATCTTACTTGCTAGTTGGTACTTAAGGAAGTCAGGCTTCTAACCACTCGCAGAAAGTAGGAGACCATTCTGAGAACATCCACTTCTCACAGAAAGTCTAATGGGAATTTGTTAAAGTGTGGTCCATGATAACCCACTCAAAAATTACCCACGGAGTAAGATAGGGGCCTTATCTTTCCTGATTATGAGGTCTCAAAGGGACGTTTCCTATCCCCTTTTCTTTGAAAAAGACATTTCTGCATGAAAGTAGATCATACATTTCAAAGGGGCAGAGAAAGAATTTACACCTGCAAGTTTCCTGAAGCAAATGTGCCAAGAAAAGTGAGGTCAGGGGCTTACGGTCAGGGAGAGGCTTATCCAAAGTTTAATCAAGATGAGGGGAGAGTTAAGGCTATCTTGGTCCTAGGGTGTAGACTAGGAAATGTCCCTTCCTTAAAGATACCTTCCGTGGAGGATAGTCTGTGGTTTAGATTTCCCTTGGGGTGGTCCTGGCTTCAAATGTATTACCCATTTTCCCCTTTGTCAGAAGAGGGACCCCAACTCTATGATCACCCCTCTATAACAGTGACATACACGAATACTTTACTTACATCTGTCTCTTGAGTCTTTTTGGATCTAAAATTGTTAAACATAGAGACCAAATCGAAATTCTTAATCATCTTGAGGTTCAAATAAAACACAGAGTGAGCTTCGTACAGACTCGTGCTGGAGGTTTTCCATTTTCATCTGAAAGTTTGGTAAGATATGTACCCAACGGATCCCTTTTTTGAATTTGCGGACAATGACCTATTCACGCGGGTTCTCTGTATTTGATGATTTTCACATCTCATAATCACCGACTTGCTTGTGGGCATCGCGTTTGCTTCCGAAGAATCTGGCGCCAAGTGTGGGCAGGAAATTGACATTTAGAATTAATAGAAGGTGTGTTTTAAATCAAAGCCCCTCATACTTCACTAACATTAAAACTATGAGTCCCGACTGTGTTTTGTCTTGTTTTTTTCCTCCTATTTTCTGATAGTGCTCTTTTCACCCCTACCGCTCATGAATGCTGTTATGCTGTACTCCTCTTCAACTGTTTGCATGTAACGACACCCTGGGCACTTCGTGTGAAATGCTGTCAATCCTACAAGGTGCTCTATGCCTGCCCCAACTTTCCACAACATCCTGCCGAAATCAATACAAAGCCGCCAGCGTGTTAATAAATCTGCAATTAAGACGCAATGAATTTTGAATGAGAAATGATTGCTTTGAAGTGTGACTAAGAAGCATGCATTCATAGTGAAATGAGAGAAGGGCAACTTGACTTCAGGCTGCGCCAGCTCCTGGCTCTGTCTTATTATAATGTCCATGATCCTGGAATTTACAACTGTGAATCCAGGATACTGCTCCCCACGCCCGCTTCATCTGCGCAAGAGATACCTGGTGGGTTAAATACAGCATGAACTGGAGGAAAGTTTTAAAGGTCAAAAGGTAAGTTGAATTATTGCAAAAAAAAAAAATGTCTTGGGATACTTTATAAAGCTGAGGCCTAGTTTATCTCCATCGGAGACAAGTCTTAATTAAGGTAATTTTATTCTTGTGTCCCTCTACTAATTTTTCTAGGAACAAAAATCCCAGCCCAGTCTTTAATTAAGGCATCAAATGTTACTGATTATTTTCACAGCTTAGCGAACAGCGCTTAACATTTATATCCTTCTATAAAAAAAGAAAAGACAGGAGAGGATTTTCACGTCTCTGGAGCATAATGTCATTTTATGGGTCCGAGAGTAAGTGCTGTCTCCTCAGCCACCCTGAGAAGAGCTACGGTGCATCTCATTCCAAGGGCCAGGGGTTGTAGTCCCAATTCTTCCACTGCCTCTCCCACCCCAGAGCAGTCATTAAAGTAATTCAATTCTGTAATATTAACACATCTAGCGGCCATCTCCTATACTCCCTCAGTTCCTCCTGTATTTTGTGATTCCTAAAATATTACCAGAATCTCCTCATTAAGCCTTTTTCCATCTTATGCCGCCCAAGTCCCAACTCACCGTGCCAGTCAGTTTCCTGGACTACCTTTCATTCATTCTTCCTATTCAAAACACTCAGAAGCTTCCCTTAATCCAGTAGGTAAAGCTGAGCATTCAAATCTCTCTTCCCTTGGCCCCAGCCCCCTATGCCCACAATTTTACCTTCAATTAAACCACTACATAACGAGCCGCCCCCTGCGGTCGTCTCCTGTGGCACCCTTCGGCTTCATTTTGGGCAGGTCTAAACCACAGCTCTTCTTTAATTTCTCAAAGAAGTAGCCTCTGACACCTTCTCGGACGCCTCCACCATGCTATTCCGGGCCCAGCTAGAAGCCATCTTCCTTCCCGTGAATCCCTGTAGAATTTGAGCTGTCGTTTCCTGGATGACGCTAGCATTTTGTACTGTTGTTAGGAACGTTTTCCTTCCCTTCGTAAAGGGTAAACTCCTTGAAGAAAGGACCACGGCAGATGCAGTTTCCTTTTTTGGATTCCACGACATGTTGGACTCGGGGTCTTTGACATAGGCGGCCTTCAATAAATTTGAATAATTCTCTGGGGCATCTGGGTGGCTCGGTCAGTCGGGTGTCCGACTTCGGCCCAGGTCGCGATCTCACAGTTTGTGAGTTCGAGCCCTGTGTCAGGCTCTGTGCTGACAGCTCGGAGCCTGGAGCTGCTTTGGATTCTGTGCCTCCCTCTCTCTCTGCCCCTCCCCAGCTCTCTCTCTCTCTCTCTCTCTCTCTCTCTCTCTCTGTCAAAAATAAATAAAAACTTAAAAAAAATTTTTGAACAATTCTTCAATGAAGTATTGATAAACAATAAAGTAAATGTAAGAAATGTTGGTGTGTTGCTGGTGATAAGCCAATCATCCTCCAATCACGAATGTTACTTATCTGCTAACTCTAATTCCTCATTTTGGTGAGCCTTGCTTTTATAATAAAGTTCACCGTAGTATTAAATAAAATACACAGCATGACCTTAACGCTTTAAGGATTCTTTCTAGTCCTGTCACTCTCAAACTGCAAATTCTGTTTCCTCAACAATTTCCAAACTTAAGTTTCCAGCATAAACCACTGGAGCTTGTATCACAATTCAAGAATGGCAATACATAATTCTAAAATATTCTAGTAACGTTCCACCTGATATCAACCCCGGTTATACCTACTTATGAGGATGATGGAAGTATATCCTTTCCAGAATGGAGATCTACTCACATAACTGAAAGCATTGACTTCTCCCATTCAAAATGTTCACTAATATATAACTAATGAAAGCTAAATTTGGGAAGGACCAAAGCTGTTAGGCAGGGATCCTCAAGATCCCTGCCATTCAAAAGGAAATGTCAGTTTCTCGTGGCTGTGATAGAATGGGTAAATACAAAGGAGATGATTTATCCTGTAGATTGCACCACCATATTGAATCATTTCTAAAATATAATAAACGGTAGTTAAGTGCAAACTTCCAGTTGCTGACCTCTTTATTACCTGATTCATTGGGCTACACACACTTGGGAGGGAAAATGAGCTCATCAATCAGATGATAATGTTTACCGGTGCAGAGCTTTCTTCTGAGCTTATGACATTCAGTAGCAAAAATACATGAATAGTTTTGTAAGCTTCTCTGGGACAAAGACTGCCATTTCTGTATGATTCAGAGGCCAACAGTCTTTCATTCCAAACACCTAACCTTTCTGCTAATCCAATCTGACCAATCATAAATGCAGAAGGACTTGAATAATTCAAGGTCTCCAAATGTATTTGAAGTCAAAAGCTCTTGTGGAGAAATTTGCCCAGTTCTATTGGTGCAGCAGGCTGTACTGAGCTGTGTAATAACTTCCTTTTAGAAGAGTGTTCCTTTTGAATTAAAGTAGGTGCATGCCTTTGATTTGGAGTATTACCATTTTGTCATATCCGAAAAAGAAAGTGTTTCTTATGAAAAGAGAAGCTCTGAAGATGTATCCTGCGTTGTCTGCCCTCAATTCAGAAAAGGTCCCAATTAGAATGTAACTGTTCAGTAAGAATCTGTTCTAGCCCTCCTGGTCCATTCCCTGCCTTATCTGGTGTTTCAATGTTTCTCTAAAAAATAAATAGCTCCTAGATTAATATTTCTATTGAATTATTTTTAATCGTGTTCCTTCATTTCTTTACCCTTGCTCAAAAAAAAAAAAAAACATTAATAGTTTCCCTTGTTTGAAAAGCAATATCCATATTACATATCTTGGCACTCTAGATCCCCTTAAAACCTTTCCTAACTTCATATATAACTCTTGTGCTGAAAGAACCGGAACCTCTTTCCAAGCTAATTTTCCAAAATAATTTACATCAATTTGCACCTACCACTGTTCTCTCAAACAGGCACTTAACCTTTCTTTTATCCCTGTTAGGTCTGCCTTCTGTCTACATGCAAGGCCTACATCCCGATTTAGACTGTAATCCAAGGCTTACCCACCTTGGAACTTCACCCAGAAGCTGAAGGAAGCCCTTAATGAATATTCAAGGTCATGATGGTAGAGTCTTAAGGTCAGTTCTTCTTCCAGAAAATGCAAGGTGAAATAATCATCTGACATATCATTTTATTTTAGACCATAACGTGTATGTGTGTACGGGCAGGTGGCAGTGGGAAGGTGGGAGGGACATAGTTTTCAACCCAATTGAAAATATGTAAGTCAACTGCTTGACACAAAGCCTAGACCTCAATAAGAATTTGGTATTTGTTACAGCAAACAATGCAGGTTGGCACCATTGCCCTGTTGCTGCCTTCCAAAAGATTTGGAAAACAGAACACTTTGCAGATCATTTCTTTTGGAAAGGTTTTCTGGGCTGTCTGGAAAACTGACTTTCCTCTCTCTTCCTGCCTTGAACTTAAGAGGAGGCAGAGCTGAGAAAGCTAATTTGTGATCCTCTTAGGCAGGCCAAGAGACACAGAGAAGGGCATCAATGCCAGCATTTATCAAAGCTATCGCTGGTGGTATTTTGCCTCATTTTCTGTCAAAAGACTATGTATCTGATGCAAAACATAGCTATTCTATTATTAGCTATTTCTCTAGCAACAATTTTTGGCCTGTGTCATAACTAGTGAGCTATGTACAGACCAAAGACTAGCTAACACGTTGATGTTTCATGGACACATTATCCACATGAGATTCTGCCTTGAGCCCATATATCTATTGGAAGTGAAAATCATTCATGCTTCAGAAATTTATTTGAATACCATACAAATGGAGCCTTCAAATATTTTAATGTGATAAAAGGAATTACCAAGTTGGAAGACATGGTTTTGGAAGGATTTAGCTTAAATATATCAATAGCTGGTGTCATTGAGCATTAACTTTGTGCTAGATAAGCAGTAAACCAGCTATTTTTGGCCATCACCATATTTCTTTCTTTCAACTACACCACATAGTCAGTAGTACAGACTTCTATCCCAAAGAAGAGAATACTTAGAAAAGTAATTGTTTCAAGGTCAAACAGCTGAATAGGGGCAGAGGTGGGAATTAAACTTGTGTTTGTTCGATTCTAAATCTGTAATCTTAAATATTTATATATTCTCTCACAAGACAGTCTAATCCAGAGAATTGAAATATACAAAAAAAACATTATTTATAACTTGAGATCTGTTTTGTCTGGTATTGTTAGCTACAAAATAAACTATTTCAAAGGTGTCATTCATTCATTCAATCAATATGTATTTCGTGATTACTCTGTGCATATGCTAGGCCCTGGGAATACAACATTGGACAATAGAGTCATAGTTTCTGTCCTCAACAAATATACAATTGACTAGGAAACACAGATGTTAAGATAAACAATAACTATTAACATAGGTCTTATGTGAGAAATTGGAGGTCATATATACATCCCTATTTACTGTCATTAGAAATTCTCCCCAGAGTTATCTAAGCTGAGATACAGAGGATAAATCTTTAGGGGCAGGCGGCCTAAAGGAAAAAGTTAAGATCATTCCCGGTAGGGTATAACTTTGACATTTAAATGAAAGAGCGGATATAGATAAGACTTAGGAGTCAAATCATAGTAGGACATGAGAGCTTTAATAAAGAATTATTTATTTATGTGCCTTTTTAAACTAAAAAAATAGAAGTTATTGAAATAAGCTTTAAGTGTCAGAATAATATGATCAGATTTGCATTTTGGAAAGGTCACTTTGACTTATGGTGTGGCAAATAAATTAGAGGCATTTTCCTGAAATCAGCTAGAGTTTCCACTCATTTGAATATGTTTCTCAGATTGGCAGTTCAGAGGCATTTGCAATATCCCATGTAAGAAATGTGGAAAAGCCTTGACAAAAACAGTCTGGAAATACTAGTGTCCGTGGATACCTTCTGTAGTTCCCAGATCTCAGGTTGGAAGAAGTTGACGGATCAAACAGCCTTTCTCTCCGCCTGTTGCAGTAGAAGTGATAATTTAAGAGAAGTTTCCATTCAAGGAGGTGGTGAAAATATTTGATGAAAAGTTTGAAGATATTAGGCTGCTTTTTAATCATACGAGTTTGGTTGTGTAAGAATGGAGGCAGGGCAAAAGAGAAAAGAGAAAGGTCGATGGAGGGTAGGTCAAATTTAAACACCCAAACTGCAGTGCTGTGGAGACGAGGGCCTAAGAGAGTTAGGGGTTTAGGATTTTCGCCAGTAAGCTTTGGGAATTAGACAACTTCCTGATGAATGGATTTATGATCATTTGAGGTTGGAAGACAACACCCTCAAGAGTCCCTTCTTGGATGAAAGATGCTTTAAGTCCTCCAGGGTTTCACTGTGACGTCTTCAGGAGGCCCCACAGTGGCACCTATGCCGGACCTGGACACCCTCATGTTCCTTGGGTTGGTCATCTCTTGCAATGCTGGCAGGACTGAGAGGTGCAGGGAAGGAAAAGGAAAGGATAAAGGGATGAGTTATAAGCACAGTACATACCTTCAGAAATTTACATGTGATTCTAAAGGCTGGGGACTCTTTTTGTCTAAATTATCACTTGCGCCCTTCAAAGGTATTATGATGCATTTTCTTCTCTTATTTCATATTGCTGATTAGCTGGATGTTCTTTTTTTTTTTTTAAGTCATGGCTGGGGAACAATTACATAATGTTCTAAAGTGAACCCAAAAGTCTTGCTGTGTCTAAGGATGCAGCAGAGGGCAAGAGGTCTTGATCCTTACGTCGACTGAGAATACAACAGGTTTGGAAATGAAAACCAGGAACAGGGTCTGGAAGAAAGGGCCCAATTCACAATAAATGGCAAAAATATCACAACCAAGAAGCCCGCATACCTGCGATATGTGGAGCACAGTTTGGAATCCTCTAGACTGATGCTGTCTGGGAGAAATACCATGTGAGTCAGAAACATAAGCCACAGGTGTCATTTTATATCGTCTAGTAGGCACATTTTTAAAAAGTAAAAGGAAATACTTTTGAATTTGATTATAATACATCTTATTTAACAGAACACATTCAAAATACTATCCTTTCAATGGGTAATTAATACAAAACAATTACTAAGAATATATTTACATTATACAGGCAACATAATGGCAATAAATTCATATCTTTCAGTACTCACTCTAAATGTCAGTGGACTCAATGCTCCAGTCAAAAGACATAGGGTAACAGAATGGGTAAGAAAACAAGATCCATCTATATGCTGTTTACAAGAGACCCACTTTAGACCTAAAGACACCTTCAGACTGAAAGTAAGGGGATGGAGACCCATCTATCATGCTAATGATAGCCAGAGTAGCCATACTTATATCACACAATCTAGACGTTAAAATAAAGACTGTAATAAGAGATGAAGAAGGGCATTACATCATAATCAAGGGGTCTGTACACCAAGAAGACCTAACAATTGTAAACATTTATGCTCCAAATGTGGAGCAGCCAATATATAAATTAATGAATCACAAACATAAAGAAACTCATTGATAATAATACCATAATAGTAGGGGACTTCAACACCTCACTTACAGCAATGGACAGATAGTCTAAACAGAAGATCAACAAGGAAACAATGGCTTTGAATGACACACTGGACCAGATGGACTTAACAGATATATTCAGAACATTTCAGCCTAAAGCAGTGGAATACACATTCTTCTCCAGGGTACATAGCACATTCTCCAGAATAGATCAAATACTGGGACACAAATCAGCCCTCTACAAGTACAAAATGATTGAAGTCATACCATGCATATTTTCAGACCACAACACTATGAAACTCGAAATCAACCACAAGAAAAAATGTAGAAATGTAACAAATACTTGGAGACTAAAGACCATCCTACTAAAGAATGAATGGGTTAACCAGGAAGTTAAAGAGGAAATTAAAAAGTACATGGAAGCCAACAAAAATGGTAACACCACAGCCCAAAACCTCTGGGACGCAGCAAAGGTAGTCATAAGAGGAAAGTATATAGCGATCCAGGCCTTCCTAAAGAAGGAAGAAAGGTCTCAGATATACAACTTAACTTTATACCTTAAAGAGCTGGAAAAAGAACCGCAAATAAAACCCAAAACCAGCAGAAGACAGGAAATAATAAAGATTAGAGCAGAAATAAATGCTATTGAAACCAAAAAAACAAAAACAAAAACAGTAGAAAAGATCAAAGAAACCAGAAGCTGGTTCTTTGAAAGAATTAACAAAATTGATAAACCACTAGCCAGTTTGATCAAAAAGAAAAAGGAAAGGACCCAAATAAGTAAAATTAAGAATGAAAGAGGAGAGATCACAACCAACACAGCAGAAATAAAAACAATAATAAGAGAATAGTATGAGCAATTATACGCCAATAAAATGGGCAATCTGGAAGAAAGGGACAAATTCCTAGAAACATATAAACTACCAAAACTGAAAACAGGAAGAAATAGAAAATTTGAACAGACCCATAACCAGTAAAGAAATCGAATTAGTAATCAAAAATCTCCCAAAAAACAAAAGTCTAGGGCCAGATGGCTTTCCAGGGGAATTCTACCAAACATTTAAAGAGTTAACACCTATTCTCTTGAAACTTTTACAAAAAATAGAAATGGAAGGAAAATTTCCAAACTCTTTCTATGAAGCAAGCATTACCTCTCTTTCAAAACCAGAGAGAGACCCCACTAAAAAGAACTACAGACCATTTTCCCTGATGAACATGGATGCAAAAATCCTCAACAAAATATTAGCCAACTGGATCCAACAATACCCTTAAAAAATTATTCACTGCATCCCCTACCTGGGATGTAGGGCTGGTTCAATATCTGTAAAATAATCAATGTGATTCATCACGTCAATAAAAGAAAGGACAAGGACCACATGATCTTCTCAATAGATGCAGAGAAAGCATTTGACACAATACAGCATCCTTTCTTGATAAAAACCCTCAAGAAAGTAGGGATAGAAGGAGCATACCTCGAGATCATAAAAGCCATATATGAATGGCCCAATGCTAATATCATCTTCAATGGGGAAAAACTGAGAGCTTTCCCCCTAAGGTCAGGAACAAGACAGGGATGTCCACTCTCGCCACTGTTATTCAACGTAGTATTGGATGTAGTAGCCTGGGCAATCAGAAAACACAAAGAAATAAAAGACATCCAAGTGGCCAGAAGGAGGTCAAACCTTCACTCTTTGCAGATGAGTTCGTGCTCTTCCTCTCTCTATCAAAAATAAATAAACATTAAAACTTTTTAATTTGGGATTGCAGAATTCCAGGTGTTTCCCAGCCATCTCCTCTGTCCTGCCCTCTGTCGTGATGCTCACTGGGGAAAAGTACTCCTCTGAATTTGTGGCTCCTGTGATTTCCTTCTCTCTGCCCCTAACGTTGGCCTTCAGAGGTCTCTCCTCTAAGTTCCCCTCCCACATCTGTGCCCTCTGCCTGTGGTCCCCTCACCTTTCACCAGTGGGCAAGGAGTCATCCAGCCCTCCTCCCTCCATCATGGTTGGAGTTTGTTCAGTGTTCCTATGAGCATAAGCAGGCCTCATAGATAGGTTTATGGCCAGCACCTCATCCTTCATTTATTTTGTCATTCATGTTTATTATTTATTTGTTTGTTTATTCATTTATGTTAGAGAGTGTGTGTAAGTGGGGTAAACAGAGACGGAGAGAGAGAGAGAGAGGCAATCTTTTTAAAAAAATTTTTTTAAATGTTTATTTTTGCTATGAAGAGAGAGAGAGAGAGAGAGAGAGCATGAATAGGGAAGGGGCAGAAAGAGAGAGACACAGAATCCGAAGCAGGCTCCAGGCTCTGAGCTGTCAGCACAGAGCCTAACGTGGAGCTCTAACTCTTGGACCTTGAGATCGTGACCTGAGCTGAAGTAGGATGCTTAACCGACTGAGCCACCCAGGCGCCCTGAGAGAGAGAGAGAGAGAGAGAGAGAGAGAGAGAGATGATCTTAAGCAGGCTCCATAGTCAGTGCATAGCCTGACGTGGGGCTGAATCCCATGCATGACCCTGGGATCATGACCTGAGCTGAAATCAAGAGCCAGACAGATGCTCAACCAAAGGAACCACCCAGGCACCCCGGATCACTTATTTTTAAAATGCATTTAATATGTTCATTCTGTGTGGCCAGGCACTGGGTACAAATAACATTGATGTGGCTTTAATTCTCATGGTGATTGCATTTAAGAGGGAGCCGGAAATTAACCAAATAACCAAACCCATAAATACATAGTTATAGATTATAATACTTGATTTTAAGCAAATCAAAGACCTAATTCTCTAATTTTAGATCGTGAGTCCTTTTAAGGAAATGTAAGGGATAGGATGACTGGCTATATCAGGGGGTTGAGGGATTTGAAGTAGTTTGAGGTTCAAGGAAGCTTCCAAGGAGGAGCTGGTTAAAGCAAGTGGTACAGTTCCAGGTAGAGGCAGCAGATGGGAATGTATGTGGTGCTATCATTCAATTACAAGATGATCGGTGGTTGTGGCTGGACAGAGTGGCGAGGAGAAGGCCAGTACTGCGGAGAGAAGGGAGAGGTGCACCTGGGTCCCTGTGCACTTCTTATGGATCCAGGAAGCCACACAGTCAAGTTACCCGGGAAGGGCCCCATCAGGTCAGATTTGGCTTTTCAGTGGGTCACTTGGGCTGCCATCTGCAGGATGGACTAGAGCAGCTGAGAGAGGAGCAGAGGGGTGAAAGGCTGTTATGGAATCCAGGTGAGAGACCACAGTGCTGGGGCCAGATCCCACTTCTCCCCCTAGGCTCTATGGATATTTGGGGCCAAAACCACCTATGAATAAATCTCACCAAAGAGCTGAAAAATCTACACACTGAAAACTATAGAAACCTTATGAAAGAAATTGAAGACACACACAAAATGGAAAAAGATTCCATGCTCCTGGATAAGAACAAATATTGTTAAAATGTCAATACTACCCAAAGCAATCTACATATTCAATTCAATACCGATCAAAATAACACCAGCAATCTTCACAGAGCTAGAACAAACAATCCTAAAATTTGTACAGAACTAGACCCAAATAGCCAAAGCAATCTTGAAAAAGAAAACCAAAGCTGGAGGCATCACAATCCTGGACTTCAAGCTGTATTACAAAGCTTCGAGACAGTATGGTACTGGCACAAAAACAGTCAGATCAATGGAACAAAATAGAAAACCCAAAAATGGACCCAGAAACATATGGTCAACTAATCTTTGATAAAGCAGGAAAGAATATCCAATGGAATAAAGATAGTCTCTTCTCTTCAGCAAATGGTGCTGGGAAAACTGGACAGTTACATGCAAAAAAATTAACCTGGACCACTTTCTTACACCATAAACAAAAATAAACTCAAAATGGATGAAAGACCTAAGTGTAAGACAGGAAGCCATCAAAATCCTCGAGGAGAAAGCAAGCAAAAACCTCTTTGACCTTGGCCACAGCAACTTCTTACTCAATGCATCTCTGGAGGCAAGGGAAACCAAAGCAAAAAATGAAATATTGGGACCTCATCAAAATTAGGAGCTTCTTTCTGCACAGCAAAGGAAACAATCAGCAAAACCAAAAAGCAACCAATAGAATGGGAGAAGATATTTGCAAATGACAGATAAAGGGTTACTATCCAAAATCTATAATGAACTTATCAAACTCAACACCCAAAAAAAACAAATAATGCAGTGAAGAAATGGGCAAAAGACATAAACAGACACTTCTCCAAAGAAGACATCCAGATGGCCAACTGACACGTGAAAAAACGCTCAACGTCACTCATTATCAAAGAAATACAAATCAAAACCACAATGAGATATCACCTCACGCCTGTCAGAATGGCTAACATTAACAATTCAGACAACAACAGATGTTGGTGAGGATGCAGAGAAAGAAGATCTCTTTTGCATTGTTGGTGGGAAGGCAAACTGGTGCAGCCACTCTGGAAAACATTATGGAGGGTCCACAAAAAATTAAAAATAGAACTACCCTACAACCCAGCAATTGCACTACTAGGTACTTATCCAAGGGATACTGGTGTGCTGTTTCGAAGGGACACATGCACCCCCATGTTTATAGCAGCACTATCAACAGTAGCCAAAGTATGGAAAGAACCCAAATGTCTTTCGATGGATGAATGGATAAAGAAGATGTACACAATGGAGTATTACTCGGCAATCAAAAAGAATGAAATCTTGCCATTTACAACTACGTGGATGGAACTGGAGGGTATTATGCTAAGTGAAACTAGTCAGTCATAGAAAGACAAAAATCATATGACTTCACTCATATGAGGACTTTAACAGACAAAACAGATGAACATAAGGGAAGGGAAGCAAAAATAATATAAAAACAGGGAGGGGGACAAAACATAAGAGACTCTTAAATATGTAGAACAGAGGGCTACTAGAGGGGTTGTGGGGGGGGTGGTCTAAATAGGTAAGGGGCATTAAGGAATCTACTCGTTAAATCATTGTTACACTGTATGCTAACTAACTTGGATGTAAATTAAAAAATAAATTAATTAAAAAAAAGAAAATATTTACATTACATTTTACTTCACAACAGGTCTTTGGAATCTACTGGGTATTTTATTATTTTATTTTATTTTATTTTATTTTATTTTACTTATTTTTTGGAATCCAGTGGGTATTTTGGATATCTCAATTCCGACTAGCCACATTTCAAATTCTCAAAAAATACACCTGCCTAGAGCTTACCATATTGGACAATTCTTGTTTTGTGTAAGTTGTCAGAATACTAAATCCAGAAAATATTTCATTGGTTTTGAATGTTTTAAAAAGATTTGCAGGTACACATATGCTGTTTCATTAATAATGGAGTTAAAACAAAATGCATTAGTTTCTTCTCTAGATTTATTTATGTAGAACAAGTCTCATTAATTTCTGTAGACAAGGAGTAATTGGTAGGTATTCAACTAGGATACCCTAAAGGATTTTATAGTCTAATTAGGAAAATAGAAACCAAAGCATGGTAAGTGCTATATTAAGGGCACCAGATTGACACAAGGGCACAAGGGGTGAAACAAATCCAGGCTTGGGTGACCACAGGTAAAATTTAAAAAGCAATATTGTCAATATCGGATTGTAGTTCATACAAGTCAGATCATGTTACTTACTTCTTACTCAGAACCTAAAATTCAGAATTCTTGAGTGGCCAATAAGGCCAGAAAAAGTTTACCCTCCTGAAACTCTTCAACTTTCTCCCTTTCCTCCCTCCATCCTCCCCCCACCCCACCCCTTGAGTTTACCCCAAGTAGCCAGGCTGGTCCCTCACTTGAACTTCATTCATATTCCCACCTCAGGGTCTTTGCATGCACTCTTTCCTCTTCCCACAACATCATCCACCTAGTTAGCTGAAAGACTTCATTCTGAAAGTCTCTGCTCAAAGGCTATTTTATTAAAGAGGCGTCCCATGATCACCCTAGTTAAAATAGCACTTGCTTCCACACTTTACCTTTTTATCCTGCTTCATTTTTCCCCATCCCACTTAATACCAACGTAATAGTGAATTTTATGTGTCAAATTGGTTGGGCCATAGTGCCCAGATATTTGATCAAACACTACTCTGGATGTTTCTGTAAAGATGCTTTTGGGAAGAAATTAATATCTAAATCAGTGGACCTTGAGCAAAGCAGATCACCCTCCATGGTGTGGGTGGGCCTCGTTTAATCAGTTGAAGAACTGTATAGCCTGAAGAGTGACCTCCCCCAAACAACAGGGAATTCAGAATACGGCCTTTGGACCCAGACTGAACTCCTCTCTGGGGCTCCAGACTGGTGGCTGGGCACATTTGAATTTATGAAACCTCCACAATAATGTGTGCCAATTTTACTGGAGGACGCTAATAAAACCTCCTAAACTACTATATTTTTTTAAAGAAATTGTTTATTTGCTGTATGTATTCCCCTACTAAAATATAAATCCATGGGAGTGGGAACGCATCTGTTTCCTTCATACTCTCTTCCCAGCATGAGGAGCTGAAGGTGCTCAATAAATATTTGTTGAGTTATTCAATACGTTAATGAATAAATTCTGCTCATGTTGACTGATTTGAGTGGAATAATTCTGAGGAGACAGCAATGGATAGGACCTGCTAGACTGTAATAATAGATTCTACGGAACCTTAGTATCTTCCCTTTTCTAAGACTCATAAACGAAAGAACATGTTTCTTTAAATGTGGTAACTTTACCTAATCACTAATCTTTTAAATAAGTGCTAATGGTAATTATACACCGTGCTCCAAAGAAATGATCCCAGTAACACATGTTCACTCCTGAATGACCATATCTTTCTGAATCTCAAATAGAATGTAGCAGTTCAGCATATGTCCAATAAACATTAGCAACAATCCATAAACTGCAAGGCTAAGTAAAAAAAAAAAAAAAAAAAAAAAAAAGCAGCAAGGTATCAAAGCTTCAAGTGACCATGACACCAAAATTTCCTTTGCTGATTTCATCTCCAAGAGATACAATAAGAACTTGACTAATGATATGTTTGTATGTATTGTGCCCATGTAAAGAAATACATTCACTTAGTTATTAATGTTATTTTTTTTTCTCCCCATCACTGGAACTCAGTTATTCCATCTCTCATCTACTTCAGAAGCTAATGACTTCATCATGAATTTTTTTCTCTCTCAAATATAGGCTACATTTACACATATGAGAAAGGGCAAATAGACACATTTGCAAATACACACACACAAAGTGTGACTCACATGGCGTTTATGGAAGTGTTATTGTACAATCATTTGCATATGGGATGGGAGCGGGAAATGCTAACAACAAAACAAAACAAAGACATTGCAAAAAATTAACATTCTCATCTTAGTTTGCTGGTCAGAAGCAAGTGGGTAAAGCTTCTGGAAGGGAACAGAACCTTAGCGTCTAGAGAAGAGGACTCAGGTTCTAACTCTGCCAATGACTGAGACCTGACCTGAGGGTCATTGTCATCTGAACCTTAAATTTGAAGTGAGAGGGTGACTTCCAGCTCTAAGATGCTCTTTGATTTCATGAAATAAATAATGTAAATACTGACTAGGAAATGCTACTTTTTGAAGATCACCCTTAATATCAAAGTCACAACGGGCTAATGATAAAAAAAAATCATCAGGAATAACTTTATCCAAATATTTCCTTTGGGCAATGAAGAATTTCAAGAATGCGAATATTTAGCATGTGTTGGAAATCACATAATTAGCTTCCCAGAGCCCTTGGTTTATAAGCCAGAGCTCCTTGCACATGGACTCTGCTTTCTAGAAATAAATCTTTACCTATTTATTTCATTCTTCCCCAAACTTTTTTGAATGGTGAAAGCTTTATTCCAAGACCTTCAACTCCTTGTAAAAAATTTATATTGTGGAGAGCCCTGATTTTTTAAACCCTGGGTTGTCAGACTATGACACCTGGAATGGAAAGCCGTGAAGAGTCACTTGTAAAATTGTCAAATCAAATCAAAGTACAGACAAGGCTATCAATTCCTATTTGTATATAAGCCTGCATCTTAGAAATAGTTTTTCAGGAGACAATGCTTACTGATGAAACGTCTCCTTCTGTGCTATTATCAATTTTAAAATCTATTTAGTTAGTTGTTAGTTCCGTACTTCTTTTAAAACATAAATACGTTTTAAAGGAGTGGTTCTCAGGTTTAACCTAGCTCGTTCAAATACAGGGAACACCTGAGACGTTATTTTGGCCAAGGGGATAAGAAGAAATGCAATGTTGATTTCATCTTTTATGCCCCTTAGTATAATAAAACCTCTTAATCTTTCTACTGTTTATTTATGATAGAATTTTACAGCAGAAGAAAGATTTTAGTATATTTGACATGAGCCATTCATCTGTCTACCTAACTAGTTGGCCATGACTTGTTGCCTGTGATTTTGAATAATTGACGTCATCGACATAAGAGCTTACGCGTTCTAAGGCAGTGCTGCCCAACAGAACATGAAAGCTATAGCATCACCAACGTACACATGTAGTCATCTCCATACTTTCCCCAATAGGCCTTCCTGAAATGGTGACCCAAAGTTGAGAACTGGAAAGAGAATCTATAAAATCACTGAGTAGAAACATAAGTGTGTAAGAGACGATGAAAGACACAGATACATATACCCAGAGGCAAAACTTTGTGGCAAGACTAAAAAAGAGAGCTAGAAAGAATCCATCCATTCATCGATCAGATAGTTTCAGTAATGAATGTAGGATGGGTACTATACAATAATGGGAACCCGCATGAAGGTATGATGGACATGTAACATGGGAGTTTTGTGGATGAAAACCCCCACGTCCTGCTGTAGAGGTCTCTGTATCTTTCACAAAAGCGATGATGTGTGGACAGTTGACAAACGAGATGTAGATATAGGTAGATAGAGGATACTTGAGGGTTAAGCGTTTCTAAAAACTGATAGTAGAATTAAACAGGAAGGTGCCTTGTTTGGGTGGCATGTTCCATTTGTTTAAGAATCAATGCCAAGCATTGGGTCAGAAGGCAAAGGGGTCCGGGTCCCAAGCAGTAGACTATCCATGGTAGCTGCGGAGCATAGAATCTTTTTTAATAATCGAAGACCAGGTATGAGACGGACAGACAACACAGGGACTAGATAACAGGGTTTTGCAGTAACGGGGAAAAGTTATTCTTGGTGTCAATAAAGGTATTGGTGGTGAGCATAGAGAGGAGGTAAAGATTTGGGCATTGGGAGCAGACTATGCTACATCATAAGCCCCATAGACTTTCAGTGCACCACGGGGACACCACACGATGCACGTGTGTCATGACAGAACATTAGACATGACTGACACTTCCCTGAGCCAGCATGTGGCCCTCATTAAGGGCCCCCAGGACAGTTGACTGACATCAGTGTAAAACATTCGCTGACATCCCTCTCCCCGCCGATACGTTATTCCTAGTCTTGTGTACTCACCCCTATAAAAGAAATTTTCTTCCTGCCTGACATTTGCAGATCTTATGGTCAGAGTGTTCTTCTTGTTACCCTAGTCTCCAAAACTCCTTTCCAATAAAGTCTCTACTTTGTTTCCTTGTGACGGTTTAGTGATGCTTATTTGTTCAGATTTCAAATTGCTCCTTCACCCCCCCCCCACTCCCCAGCTCCTTTGCGCTATGTATTATACCTCTGGAATGTGGACTTACTTTAAGGAAAATATTCCCTTCAGCATCTATTTAAAATGCCAACATTTTCAAATGGTATATCTGTGTCAAAGCAGAAGTTGCAAGGCGTGAATGAGATGCTATATGTAAAGCAGTCGGTAAAGGGGTCTGGCATGGAACTCCCAACAAGCGTTGGCTGGTTGATGTTATTGGGACTTTTGTAAATGTCATTATAGAATGCAAATCTTAGGTCATCATTTTCCACGGACAAATTCTTCCTTTTGCTCTTAACACGGAAGATAAAAATCCAAGCCCCTTAACATAACTCACGTAGTCTTTTATGATGAGGACCCTATCCACAGATGAGCCCCATGGTGAATTGGATGCTTCATTTGCTTTATTGAGTTTCCAGGTCCTGCAAATAGGGCTTCCTATTCTCACATATGGTATTTCAACGGCCTCACATGCCCTACCCTCTCATTTCCCAATTAATATGGACAATAATTTTTGTGTGTTTTCAACTGCCATGAGGTATCAAGAACAAGTCTAAAATGACCCTTCTTAGAGAACATTTTTTTCTTTTTTTTTGTTTTAGCATCTCTGTAGTTGGGATCCCTTTCTCATTTTATTATAAATACAATACTATTGAATAAGCATTTCTATGTAATTAAAGCATTTTATAAACATACTTATCAGTGGTTGCGTGACAGTTCATTTTATGTGTAATCTATAATTTATGTGACTAATTTAATAGTGTTTAGCTTTTTATGTTTTATCTATTTTCTGGCTATTATGAATAAGAGTATGGCGAGTCTATGTACATATACATTTATCAGCATTTTTGGTAATTACCCATAGTTTCAATATGTTCATAGAATCATTGGCCAGAACCAGATTCCTAGATCAAAGTATATAAATATTTTAAAAGTTTATACTCCCAGAAGTGCCTGAGAAAGTTCTGTTTGCACCGCCTACTCAACAACATTGCATTGGATCTTTTTTCCCTTTTTAAAATCTTTGGCTGATTTATTATCATTCTGTATCCACTAAAAACAGTAACAGTAATGATTTTTTGAACACAAGCCATATGTCAGACTCAGTAGGAAACGGACTTTTTAAATTATTTATGTCATTTTCAATGTGATGTTTTAAATCATTATTTAATTATGTTGACTCTCTTTTTGGAAATCTCAGTTCATATCATTTCATCATTCATCTACTTACGTCTTAATATATATATTTTTAATATTTTGTATGTGAGCCTTATATAGTAAAATGCAAATCTTTTGTTTCTCTTTCTATTGTTGCCATTTTAATTTATTTAGCAGCACTTGAATGCTTTATTTATGCTTATAATTAAAGCAATTAATGCTTATTTTAGAAAATTTTAATATATGTAATGTTATTAGCTAGATAATTAAAATTATCTGTAGACCCCAATTTTTTTCACTTTATTTACTTAACATTTAGAAAATAATATTCTATCATCTTTCTAACATAAGAATCTAGTATATTTTCTATATTTTCTTCGGTATAACATACACATCATATGAGAATAAATAAGTGAGTATTTTGCTTTTGTTTTTAGCCTATGACTACATCTTCATTTTCCTTTGAAGAGCTAACTGAATGTAACTTCATTTTTATATTTAATAATTACCCTGTTACTAGGCATTTGTGCGAATCCATTTGTTTCATGCGTTTTTAAACGATCTTGTGAGAAATATCCTTGCATACAAACATTTGTGTTCTTTTCTGATTATATCTTCAGGTGAAATTTGGGGAGACCGAATGATGAATTTCTATGAAGGGATTTGCCACAGAGATCTGGCCTTGGGGCGATTGTTGGAGCTGGTTTAGCGGTCTCTATAAGCCTGTTGTCTGCGTGTCTGATCCTGGAGCTTGGAGTTTGCAAGGCAGGGAGTTAGGAAGGGAAAACGGATGCAAAGAAGCGGGGGAGAGCAAACCCAAGCTGAGACCCAGAAGCACTAGGATAATAAATATCCAGTGAGTCTACTTCTCTGATTAAAACCTGACTAACCTTCGAGAAAACAGAAATGCAAGAAATATTATGACAAGAACGGTAGCTAATTCTTGCACAGCATTTACTCTATCCAGGCCCTGTGGTAAGTGTTTAATAAAGAATAAAACTTCTGATCTGCATAGTTAACAGCCTTAAGAGATCATTACCACTATTCCCTTTTCATCCATGAGAAAAATTAAGGCACAGAGATACTAAGTAACTACTAAAGGATACTAAGAAATACGCTCATCTCCTAGAACATTTTGAAAACAAAACAGAACAAAAGAGTGATACCGTCTCCATTGTTATATTTTTTGTTTTGTTTGTGTTTGTTCTTGGTTCCCTCTGCACCCCCACAGCCCCTTCCCCCTTGTCAAAATTTTATTACAGGTGAAGATTGGCTGCGAGGCAATCTGAGGCAGGGTCAGAAGCCAGAGGCTGGAAAGGTTTATGGTCGTTGTGAATTTGCAATTTCTAACCTGACCTCCGGCACCCCGACTTGCTTGAGTTTTGTTTTCCTTGTTGTACACTGAGTGATTTAACATATCGGCTCCATGGTGTATTTATTGTGTATGTGTTGTTGTCTTTAAACATTTGAGTTTAATCTCCGATCCTGGAAATTGTTTTCAAGATGAAGAAAGCTGCATGGTTAAGTTGTAAAACTTGAAAGAAAGTGGGTAAAAGGGGAGAAGGAAGTCTCCTTTTCACAGGCATAAAAGTAGTCGTTAAGCTTTAGTAGATATATTTGGACCTGCCTTATCTCAAAAAAGACGATCCACAGAAAGAGGGTTAAAACAATAAAAAACAACTTACTGTTACTTAACACAGAATAATAAATTAATTTGTCTTGAATGCAGAGAAGCAGCTAGACTAGAAAGAACAATACGAGTGTAGAGGAATTCGACATGATGCCTGGACTTTCTAATTCAATGGATTGGGGTGAAGGTCAGGAAATCTATATTTTCCAAATGCCCAGATACATCCAAAGTGCAGCTGAGTTGGGAGCTATCACCAGGCTCTGAAGTTTTTAATCAGATTTATATTTCAGAATAACCTCTTTTTGCCATATTGGCGAACGGATTTGCATGGAAAACAGAAGAAAATCTGAACAACCTCACAAATGAAAGATTTATAATATTTCCCAAGGAAATGAAACAGAGCAGTGTTATCCAAATTTTCAAAAAAGAAATAAAACTAACATGTGAGACTTAAATCTGTTAGAGTTGATTCTCAAAAGTGTGCAAAGAATGTCTTCACATTAATCTCACTTGACAAATGAAGAAACCCAGGCTTTCTGCCTCTGAGATTTACCGCCCCGCGGAAAACTCGGGACTTCTTCCTCAGCGGGAATGCTGTAGCCAGAAAACCCAAGTTTGTGCGCATGCTAGCATGACAATGAGTTTTGTGTTCCAGGGAAAGGCACTTAAACCTCAAGTCTTCAGTTTCTAATTTTATGGAAAAGAGATGATAAAATCATCTCTTTTAGATTACATATGAAGACTATGGGAAATTAGTTCAGCAGGGTTTTGATACATGTTAGAAATTGTTATGATACTTTAGAGTACATCAGATGGTCACAAAAAAAAAAACCAACAAATACAATTTTCAAAGACTTTATTTTTCACACCAGTTTTATGTTTACAGCCAAATAGAGAGGATGGCTCAGGGATTTCCCAGATACTCTCTGTGACCCCCTATCAGAGCCTCCTCCTTCTCCAGGATCAACATCCATCCTGTCCCCCGAGGGTGCATTAACACATCATAACCTAGAATTTACCTTAGGGCCCACTCTTTCCGTTGTGCATTCTCTGAGTTTGGACAAATGAATAATGACATATATTCATCATTATAATATCATACAGAGTATTTTCACTGCTGTAAAACTTCCGTGTGTACCTATCCATGCCCTTTTGCCTTCAACCCATAGCAACCCACGGCTTAGATCTTCTTCATAATTTTGCCTTTCCAGAATGCCGTAGAGTTGGAATCATCCAGTAGATAGTCTTTTCAGATTGGTTTCTCTCACTCAGTAATATGCATTCGAGGTTTCTCCATGCTTTTTTCATAGCTCGATCCTCATTTCTTCTCGGTGCTAAATGATATTCCAGCGTTTGGTGTACCACAACTTATCCGTTAACCCACTGAAGAGCACCTTAGTTGCTTCCAAGTTTGGGCAATTACAGATAAGGCTGCTCTACACGTCTGTGTTCAGGTTTTTGTATGGACATAAGGTTTAACTCCTTTGGGTAAATACCAAGGAGCACATTGCTGGATCATATAGAAAGAATATGCTTACGAAATTGCCAGACTGTCTTCCGAAGAGCCTGTGCCATTTCACATTTCCCACCAGCAATGAATGAGAGCTCCGTTGCTCCACATTGTCACCAGCATTTGGTGTTTCAGTGTTTTACACTTCGGCAATAGAATATACACATAGAATGTACAATACCAAGCGCGAAGCCTAATGTAAACTATGGAGTTTGGGTGATAATGATGTATCGATGTCAATTCATCAGTTGTAACTAATGTATCAGGCTGGTGGAGGATATTGATAACGGGGAAAATTTTGCCTGTTTAGAAGCAGGGAGGAATACCTGGCAAATTTCTGTATCTCCGCTCAATTTTGCTGGAACCTCAAAATTACTCTGAAAAATAAAATATATTAGAAAATAAGAGCAAAAGCGGGAGACATAAGGACAGGGTCAGAGACGTGGAACTAAGAACAAATACATGTGAAAATAGATGAGCGTTGGGGAGCCTGGATGGCTCCGTTGGTGGAGCATCTGACTCTTGATATCAGCTCAGGTCACGATCTCACCATCTGGGAGTTCAAGTCCTACATCGGGCTCTGTGCTGACAGTGTGGAGCCTGCTTGGGATTCTTTCTCTGTCCCTCTCTCTCTACTCCTCCCCGACTTGTGCTCTCTCTCTCAAATAAATAAACTTAAAAAAAAAGAAAGAAAATAGATGAATGTGGTAGCATATGCATGTGTCTGTGTTAGTATTGTGAATGTGTACACATAATATAATAAATGTATACATACGTATGTATATGAATACATTCTCATACTTTGTAAAAAAAATTATATAAATACCACTCATTTTGAAGTGGTCACTCTATCTCTTTGACAGAGCTTCTGCCAGCAGATCAGCCAGCTCTATTTTGATCTGTTCTGGCACCAGAAACTAAACAGAAGCCAGTTTTCATCCTTACAACCCTCTCATTGTAAGAAACTCTTGATTAGTGCACTATCTTAGAGCTTCTAATGGCTCATCTGGTTCAACTGTGGTGTGATTCAAGAGGAAAACATACACTGAGAAAGGGGGAAGAGGAAGGAAGAGGAAGGAAATGGGGAGGCCAGAGAAAAGAGTAAAGGAATAACATGGAAGGGAGTGGAGACAAAAGGTGATGTAGAAGGGATTTTACATCCCCAGAAGGAGTGAACCAAAAACAAGGTAACTTTGTTTCCACTTTGTCCATGACCCACAATGGCTGTTACCAACACAGTCCACACGACTATCATCTCATTGTATTACAGAGATGTCGGTATTACAGATATGTTGTATTACAGAGACACAGAGATGTTGGTGCCATTGACTTTTGAATCACAAATTTGCACTTTCTAGAAAATAATAAATGAGCCTTAAACTGAAAGTGAGAAAAACTCAACATCACACAAGACATGATTTATAAATATGCATCCTATACAAAATTTGAATTAGTAACATAAGCATTGCAACATCCTTACTCCAAAATTGGCCTGGGACCTTACAATGTTGCCCTTTATCTGAGCCATGGGTTCCTAGAAAGCAGGACAGATCTAGAAATCTCTCCAACGTTTTTTTTTTTGTTGTTGCTAATTACAAAGGTTGGCTCTGCTGTCCCATTAGCAGCACTGTTCTTCCTCAGTGACTCCTATAAAACTCACAGATGAGACCCACCTCTACCCTTCCTTGTGATTCCCATGAAACTCAGTGTTAAGCTTTTTGTTTACTTTCCTTTATAAAACCCCAAGCCTCATGCCTTTTCTCTGAAGTGGTCCTCACTGATGAAAATCGTCTCTATTGTCATAACCTGAGTACAATCACCACCCTAATGTGGAGATAAATTTTGTCTTCCACACTTTCTCATCTGTCTCTTTAGCTTAGCATTTTTGGACCTCCTTACACTGTCTTATTGCACCACTTGCCACTTTATAGCTGCTACTTTCTTAGGGGGGCAGTTTGTGGTATTTATTGTGTTTTAGCATTTACTTCATTGTACCATGCACTGTTGCATGATTTTTTTTTCCTCCAACAGAATCTGAACTCTTATTTCAGGATCCAATGCTACTTTGTATCTTTACAAATAATCACAGAACCCCAAACCTAGGTGTTTTGTAAATGAATGAATGCACTAGGGCAGTGAAGGCAGTCAGACCGTCTATGTAATTGACGTGAAACGGTTGTCTACAAGACGTGCAGTGTCTATGGGTTTTCTCGTCTCTTTGGGGAGTTTTGGTCAACTGCAGAAGACTTGCTACCCCAAACAGACTTCATATTGACGAATTTTAATTAAAAGCATTTTTACGTTGTCTGCAGTTACTTTAGATAGTAATTATAGTTGCCTTCCCAGCTCGTAACTAAATTGGTAGGAAGTTTGTAGACGACAGCCTGAAACCATACACCCATTTTTATACATCAGTTATATATCGCTGCATAATGAACTAAGGCAAAATTTAATGGCTTAAAATAGTCATATTTATTCAGCTCAGGCATCTATGAGTCTGTTGAGCAGTTCTTTTTATCATGTATAAACTCTGTCACAAATCTGGTCCATTCGTCACTTCAGCATCTCTGCGGACGTTGGCTGGGCGTGACTGGGCAGTTCCAGCTTCAGCCACAGCTCATCGACACGTCTGGTGATTGGCTGGCTGCCATCTCAGCATGACTGGCAACTAGGCTTCCTGTCTTGCATCTTGCGGGAGGCTAGTTTTGTCTTGTATTCATCACGTGACAGGAATATAAGAGGGAGACCAGAAGCACATAGATTTCCTGAGGCCTAGGCTTAGAAATGGCATACAACTCTACTCTATAAAGTCACGAAGCCAGCCCAGAGTCAAGGGTGGGGAAAAAAAAGAACCATCTTTTAATGGAAAGGGCTACAAAGACAAATAAGTGGCTGAATCATGGTACCAGTTCCATTGCCAAATTCATGTTCTTTACCTGGTCACAACTGTTGCTGAAGCCACTGTTCTTCCATCTGTGTTTTCCTTGTTTATTTAACTCCCCAACAGTACAATGAGCCTCAGAAAACAGAAAACTTGCTTCCTTTTCCAACCATCCGTTCTAGCAGAAAGAAGCTGTTGGTTTACAAGTATGACTATGTTCCAATGTCTTATTATTAAGAGTAAAAAAAAAAAAAATCAATTAATTGGACTCAATAGAAAGTAGAAAACTCTGCGGCAATGGTACTAAAAAAAAATAATGGAATATTCTTGGAATCAACAAGGACACAATGAGAAGTTTTTTTCTTCATGATTATAGTTCCAAAGCTCATTAACTCTCCTACAATTTCCATGAATAAAAAGCAAAGGCAGTAACAGGGAGGGGAGAACGGATCCAGGCTTCCCACGTCAGTCCCACACTGAATAATTCTGTAATAAGACAGTGAATTAAAAAAATATGTTTCCATCAAGTAATCCTATCCACAAAAGACAGATCTGCTCCGTGTGGTCCCCAGGAGGATGAGTAGCTGTAGGGAATCTCAGCTACTTCTGCTTTTTCCGCCTTTTGTTCAGGAGGAAGAAACAAATCTTCCCAAAATGAACCCTTTCAATACGAAACGATCACCAGAGGCTAATTGAAACAACAGACAATTGAAACAAATTATGCATTCTTCCCTGAGATAAGAGACTTAAATTATAAATCCTTCAAGTCTAGAAAGTGTGAAATAAATTGAAATGCAATTAAATGTCAGCATTAATGACATCTCCAAGTTATTTCTTATAGGATCTCCTGAAATGCTTTGAGGTTTGGGGAACTCTGCATCTATCTTAATCAAGCTTCTCTCAAGCCTTGTTTAAAAAAAAAAGGAGGGGCGCCTGGGTGGCTCAGTCGGTTAAGTGGCCGACTTCGGCTCAGGTCATGATCTCATGGTCTGTGAGTTCAAGCCCCGCGTCAGGCTCTGTGCTGAAGGCTCGGAGCCTGGAGCCTGTTTCGGATTCTGTGTCTCCCTCTCTCTGACCCTCCCCTGTTCATGCTCTGTCTCTCTCTCTGTCTCAAAAATAAAATAAACGTTAAAAAAAAAATAGAGAAAAAAAAGGAAAAGAAAAAAAGTGGGCCTTAGGATCAGCCCGTCAGTCTCTACCTAAAAATGCAGAGCTCTTTTTTTTCTTTTTTCTTTTTGGCTTTGCTTTGCCTCCACCAACCCCACTCTTCCTTTACTAGCATTTGGTTGGGCTGTTGGCAGTTATGAGTTGTTTCCAATCATCAAGTTAGTTCTAGCTTCCTTGTCTATTATTACGTGAAGTTTCTTGACACCGATGATTATATTGAATTATTGAGTTTCATGCTGGAAACTGTACAAAATTGATAATTTTGTGAGCACAGTCCCCTCCATGAGCTGAGAAGCTGCTGTTGATGAATTCAGTTTGAATGGATATCAACGTGATTTGCTGGCTGGCTCTTTGTTTTTCTGGATAAGCCTATGAGTGGTTAAAATGACCTAATTAAACCAAGGGCAGAGGTCTGGGTTAAGACCCAGTGAGGTACATTGTGTGCGTGTCCCCAAAGTCCTATTCAAGTAAGGGACCAATTGTTCCCTCACATATACACATACTGGTTAAATAAACTGATTTCTCTACCACTTAGGAAAGTGTGAGGGTGAAATGAATGACAAAGGGCCAATATCTTCCTAAACAAATCACACCTTATGCTACTTTCATGAAATGTTGGTTTGAATGGGTCTTACATGGAGACAAAAGAAACTCAAGTATGCAGATGTCAAAAGCTCTGTGGAACAAAATAAGCAATTATAAAAGGAAGAAATGTCATCTGCCTTTAGAACCTAACAATCATTGTCATGACTAATGACTATGTAAAAATAAACTCTAACTTACAAAAAATGAGAGAAATAGCATAGAATAGTTGTCTCCCCAAATTTCTGGGAAATTACATGAACTCTTTTCTTTGAGAAAGCATGAGATATACCATGTGGTTTGTTTTTACTTATTGCAAATTAAAGAGCTCTGATCCCAATGTTACTTCATAGGAATCTAATTATCCAAAAATACTAGAAAGAAATAAAGAAACAAGCCATATAAAAAGGAAAGAGTTTAATTTAGGGCTGGAAGCAAAGAATGTAGACTTCAAGGTCTAGACTTAAGGGAATTCCTGTATTTCCATTCAAACATTAGGCAAGAGTTCTTTTGAGATAAAAGCTGTGACTTTTTATGAACTAATGTCATGTCACTCTATGTGTAAATCCACCAAATTAATGTCATAATAAAGCTGTATAGCCTCAAAGGAATTACATAAATAAACAACATCACTCAGAAATGCACTTCCTTACACATTAGTCAAGATCAAGTCCTGTGGTTGGAAAAAAATCAGTTATTTTCCATGTCATAAAAACTTGAAATACATTTTTTCACTAAATCATACTATTAGGAAATGTCTGAGTGGGTCTGGCTGGCTGGTCGATCGTATACTAAGCCATCTTGACCGCCTTGTGTGCATTGTCTAGACTAGATTATAAATTCTAAAAGAGCAGGGACAGTATATTATTGCAATTTGAAATGACAGGCCTTTCTTCAAAAATATAAAGAAAAAAATCTTTCTTAATTACAAAGTAAGCAAATGTCTCACTGGTATCTCATTTCATGTCCCCCCTTCCCCAGTGCCCCCTTCCCCCTTACTTCCATCACATAGTCTCATGTAGGGAACGACTGAACAGTATCTTTGGCTCATGTCCGTCTTATTCTTTAGGAAGTCACTCTTACTATTACAGCAAAGCAAAAGGAAAACAACAGAACAGAAGCTTTGATGTTATGACTTCATCTAACATTTACTAAAACTGTATGATGAGTCCCTGTAAAATCTGTTGATATCCAAGCAAAGTGTACAGTTTAGTCAAGAGCCTTTACTGTTTTCAAGTCCTAGTTTTGATAATGCAAATTTTATATTTGGAGCAATCTGGGTGAAAGGTACAGGAGAACCCTGTGCTCAATTTCTTGTGAGTCTTAATTACTTCACAAAAAAAAATCTAGGGGCGCCTGGGTGACTCAGTCGGTTGAGCGTCCGACTTTGGCTCAGGTCATGATCTCGCGGTCTGTGAGTCCGAGCCCCGCATCGGGCTCCGTGCTGACAGCTCAGAGCCTGGAGCCTGCTTCGGATTCTGTGTCTCCCTCTCTCTCTGCCCCTCCCCTGCTCATGCTCTGTCTCTCTCTCTCTCTCTCAAAAATAAAACCATTAAACAAAATTTTAACAAAAAAAATCTAAAAAAAAATCAAAAATAAACACAGCTGGACTATGTGTCAGACTTGGTGTTAAATGTTCATATAATATTAAATCATGTAATTAAGTTCAGGAAAAGTGAAGTGCAATTATTTCTGTGTTCAGACAAATTGGCTTTATGTGTATTTGGGCGTCATACTTGAACATCTAAAGATCCTAAGCGGTAGATGAAGGGAAAGAATCTAAAGATCTATGTCCATTCTGACAACAAATCTAGTATATTCCAACATAATATCATCAAGCTAAAATGAGACCAAGTATTTCCATTCAAATCCATCTCAGCCTGTGCAAAACAGCACAGGTCTGTGCTCATCCGTGATCAATTCCTCTTGATTTCAAAAGTTACGATTTTTCAGACCCATCCATTTCTTCACCTTCTCCTTAGCTACTATCTTACTCTATGTTACCATTAACTTTGTCCAGAAGTGGCCTTTGAACTGACCTCTGTGCTTTCTTTGTATCTTTCCCCACTTTATAACTGCCCCCTTCTTCACTACCTGGTAAAGGATAAGAGTGGTGATTTTGTATTTATTTTAGACTGGACTCCTCCAGAAAGAGGCCTTGAGACAAGAATTTGAGTTTACGGTGCTGCCCGGAGCCGTAAGTGGGAAAGTGGACAAGCGACATAGGTAAGGATAGATGCTGATAAAATGTTCATACTTCAGTCTCTCTGTGGAGGGAACAGTGCAGAGCATACTTCCGAGCTCCCCCTGGGAAAAGAAAGCCAGAGTGTTTATTTTTTACAGTTCATCCAACATTTTCTGAGAGCTATTCCTGGGGAGAGAGAGAGTGGCTCCTGGCACCCATAGCCGGCTACTCAGCAGGCAGGATGGACAAAGGCCATCATGCTCCATCTCGTTCTTACAGTAGATTGCTATAGGCAAATATTTGGCAGGTGGGGGGAGGGGGAAGGTTCACCAATGACAGTGTTTGCTTTCGATCCCTGTTGTCTCTACAACACCATGCCTAACACAACGCATGACATAGGGGGCAGGAAAAAGAACTGCTTAAATAATTATCACAAATAGTAATCCTCCTATAAAAATAGCTTAGAACACACTGGAAAAAATAATCCCCTTGGATTGCCAGGATAAAGTAGACTTATTACATTGGCCCTCATCATTAGTAGATATATTTCTTGTCTCTAAAATAGCTAACGTTCATAAATTTCCCTCTTATTAGGGAGATAAACGTTTCCCAAGATGGATGAGTTTGAGCTTTTTTCAAAGTATGGGTTTTGAAAAGAATATAAGTAATATTTTTCTTAATGTATCTCTTTTCAACCTCAAACACTATTGCTTTTAATCATGCTTATTTTTGCCTCCAGTTTTATATTGAAATGCAATTGTTGACAAAGAGCTATGATGATATATTATACCTTTCTAACAAGTAAAGATTGCATCCTGTTCCTTTAAATCTTCAGTGTCTTAAATACACTGGGTGTTCAAATAAATGTGCATCAAACTAAGTACTTGTTAAATGTGGTTAACTCTGTATGTTTAACTTAAATTGGCTTCAATTCAATAGAAAGTAGCTATGTCCATCAAAGACATACAGAAGAAAAATAATAGTAGAAAACACCTGTCTTCTTTTTTCATTCTTATTACTGTAGGACAAACGAACCACTTTTTCCCCAAATACCGAAAGATCCTTGCTTCTGGAATGTATGTCTCTCGCCTGAGCTTTTCATCTTTTCACAAAGTCTTCTTCTATTCCTGACAGAAGAGAGGAGATTCTGGAAGAATTGGCGAGTGATGTGACACAGAAAAAGGAAGTTCTGAGTCATCCTGGTATCTGGTCAGTGTGACTAAACCAACCCAACCCAGTTCCAGAGAGACTTTGACTCTGTTGCCTCTTGTTAGAGATCAGCTCATGTCATAGCGCATTAAGGTCAGTGGGGTAGGGAAGGAGGGACATGGACTTTGTGGTAGATGGTTCTATCTTCCACACTGTCTTTGCCACTTAATTCTTGTAGGACAGTCACAAGGATTTCTGGCTATCGGTAAAGAGTTGATCTCTCTTTTCTCTTACACCGAATTAGCTGTCCTCTCTCCCTTAGTGTAAAATCAGAAACCAACCCTTTTTGGTGTGAATTCTCACTGCAGTAAATCCCTACTCAAGGCACCTGTGGGTCTCACAGACTCCACTCAGGATTTGGGGTATTTGAGGGACTATACATTACCATTGGGCTTCCTTCCTTCTCCCTCTAAATATTTTGCACTTTCTGATTTGCTACATCGAGGCTTCCCTGGGAAACACAAATCTCAGGTCTTATTCTGCAAACTAGTTCAGCTTTGCACTGTCCATGGCCTGGGGCCTCCCTTTGTGTGTGTGAGAGTCATTAAGGAGCCCGTACACACTATAGATTGCTTTCTCCAACTTAAGAGATAAATGCAGGTTTTATGGAACTTACATAATTTTTATCAGTCTTTTCTTAAGAAAAAGTAATTTAAGAAATACTATTTTTGCAAATTTTTTCGAAAACAGAAAGACATGTAAACACTGTTGCAAGTCCTGAAGCTTACATTTACTTTATTTCATAATAACAATTCTCGATCCAAAGCCTCCCACTATCTAGTTAAACAGAAAAACTGGTAGAGCGTTTAAAATTTTCAACTGACCCTAATTCTCCTTTGGCGATAAGCACAAGTTGGTAGTATATTTATCTCACCTTTGATGTGAATTGTCATATATACTTTGGAAAAAAGAAACAACTGTGGTCAGTATCATTTCTAAATTGTTATCATGCTTACTTTCCTTATTTCTCCTTTCAGTGATTTCAATATCCTCGAGTATGTTAGCATAATTCAAAATCTCTCCTATTTCCTGCGCCAGCTCCTTGGAAACTCCCATGAGTCACCTTTGATCTTTAAATCTGTGTACATATTTGTCATGGCACAGACTATAAACTGGTAACATTTTGTCAGTGCTTTTCTGTGGGCATAAGAACGTCTGAGGATCTGATTTTGTCATTCCAGCAGACCCCGCCTTGCTCTTGCAGTCTCCAATTCCTTTCCTTTGTGCTCCAGAATTCTTGGATAAAATAAAGTCTCCTGATGGGCAAGGATTACACAGATCCCCTGATCTGTGGATGCGCTATCTTAAAAATGTAGCTGACATATGCTAGGGGCATTACCCTTCTAGGGAAGAGTTAAGAGTCAATCACTGAGCTCCTGGTTAAATGCCTGTGATTTCACATTCTCCATTTTTCTGCCACTATCTTGGTTTACCTAGGTCCCTCAAATTAAAGCAGATGTTCCTTTCTTTCATTAAGGGTCCCAGGGCTCATTAGGGAGCCTGTTGTAATGTAATTAACACTGCACCCAGGGTCAGACACCTCTTGGTTCACTACTTTCTTCCTATGAGCCTTTGGGTTTCTGCCTCTATTTTTTAATTAGGTCAAATATAAATAATAATATTAACTCTATAGGCCAAGAAGAATTACTGTGGGAATCGAATTAGATAATTTATAAAGGTAATTTTAAATATCAGTGATCAAACCTCACATGCATAGTCAATTTTTCTTTTCCTTTTTTTCGCATTAGTTTATTTTTGAATAGTTGATGCCAGTGTTTATTAAAAATTGGAAATAAATAAAAGTGAATGTACTATACTATATATTAAATATATAATATATTGTATACATAAATATATGTTATATATTTAATGCATATTAAAATATATTTTATTTAATGTAATATAAAAATATATATTAAAAAGTAAGTACGTCACCATACCTGTTCTCTGTTCTCCAGACAAATCATATGTATATTTAGAGACGCAGTGAGAGAGCACATGTACAGAGAGGTGATTTATTTTAAGGAATTGAGTCGTTGATTGCAGGGCTGACAAGTCTGAAATCTGCAGGGTGGACCAGGAGGCTAAGAAATTCTGGCAAGAATTAATGTTGCAGTCTTAAGTTGAAAATGATCTAAAGGACACAGAATTCCTTCCTGTTTAGAAGACTTCAGGATTTTAAGTCTTCCTTAACTGATTGGATGAGGGTCACCCACAGTATGGAGGGTAATCTGCTTTACTCAGTCTACTGACCTAAATGTTAATCACATATAAAAAATATCTTCACAGAGACATCTAGATTGGTGTTTAGTCAAAAACAACTGAGCACCATAGACTAGCCAACTTAAAACAAAACATTGTTACACTTTACATAACATTTTTTTTCTTAATAAACTTTACATTTTAGAATAGTTTTAGATTTACAAAGAAATTTGTAAATATAGTGCTGGGAGCTCCTATATATTCCAGATTCAGAATTCTCCCTTTATTAACATCTTAAATTTGTATGGTTCGCTTGTCACAATTAACAACAAGTCAATGTTGACATTACTATTCAATAAACTTTATACTTTATTTGGATTTCTCTGGTTTTACCTATATCCTTTTTCTACTCCAAGATTCCATCTAGGATGCCACATTACGTTTAAGCATCATGCCTCCTTTGGTTCCGTTTGACTGTGACAATTTCTCAGGCTGGTTTTTTTAAATAATCTTGACAGTTGTGAAAAGTACTGGTCAGATTTTGTAGAATGGGTTCAATTTGGATTTGTTTCGTGTTTTTCCCATGATTTTCCTGGGATTATTGTATTTTGGGAAAAAGGTAAGGTGCCATATTCATCATCTCAAAACAAGGGGACATATTTATCACATGACTTATCGCTGCTGATACTAACCTTAATCACCAGGCTGAAGTACACAATAGTACCACAAGCACTACTAAGTGTAGTTCTTGACTTTTTTTAAATGTCTTTGGAGAGCTAGGCTAGAAATATAATTGTTAACGTGTGCGTGTACATATGTGTGTTTTCATATATATGCATATATGTTATATATGCATATATGTTTTATGCATAAATATTTAACTTAGTATGTAATGGAAACCATAGAATCATACAGAGAGGGCTTGTCATTTTCAAGAGTTACATACTATTTCCTTTTGCAGATGGACTCATTTTTTAACTCTTCCGTATTGAAGGCCATTTAGCTTGTAGTCACTTTTTGACTCTTGCAAACAAGGCTGCAATGAATATCTTTGTATATATTGAGCTCACGGCAGAGAAAATCTCTACGCTGAATTCTGAGAAACGGAATCCTGAAACAGGTGCACATTTTAAATTTGACGTTTATGGCAAAATTGAACTCCCTAAAGGCTGTAGCAATTTACACTTAGTGTGCCTGTTGTTTTTTTCTTACATTTGCCAATGCAGTAAGTACATTATCAGCCTTTTTTATCGTTTCCAACCCAGTGGGTTAAAATGCAAGATTTGATCATAGTTTAAATCTGCTGTTCTTATGAATGAAAGAAAGTATCTTTTCATGTGTTTGAAAGATATCTGCTTTTCCTTTACTAAGAAATGTCCTGGTTTTTTGCCCATTTGTTGACTTGCTGATAATTTTCTCATTAACTGGACGTAAGAAATCAACAAATTATAACATAATTTCAAATATTCCCCAATGTGTCAATGTCTTGCTTTTTAAGGTCTGTTTTGAAATGCTATGCAGATTTTTTTATGTATTTGAATTTTTTAATAATTTCTTTCACATTTTCTGCGTCTTTCATTACATTTTGAATGATTTTTGAATGTTTTTTCTTAGAGTTTTGTTGATTTACTTTTTAAAGTTAAAGCTTTGATCTGACCAAAACTTATCGCTACCAATGTGCAATGCCACATTTATCGTACTGTTATTTTTTCAATGCTTATTTATTTATTTTTGGAGACAGAGAGAGAGAGAGAGAGAGAGAGAGAGAGAGAGAGAGAAAGACTTGGGAGAGGGACAGAGAGAGAGAATCCCAAGCAGGCTCTACGCTGTCAGCACAGAGCCCTACAAGGGGCTCGATCTCTTGAGTCCCTGAGCTGAAATCAAGAGCCAGAGGCTTAGCCAACAGAGCCACCCAGGCCCCTCTCATGTTATTTTTAATTTTCCATTCCGTTTTGTAGTGTTTCTATCACACAGTTTTTTGTTGTTTTTTTTGTTTGTTTGTTTTGCCTTTCTCTTTTAATGCCCTCCCTGCTCCAACTCTCAAAAAAGTACCCAGAATTTAACTATAAGAAAGCTCCAAGAGGCAAGGCAAGTCAGCCAGAGATTAGCAGGCTCCCTCCCACAGGGGCCAAAGTCCGGGTGCTGGGGTCGCCCCCACTCAGTCTGGTAGTAAAAGCTGGTGCAGAGCAAGGTGGTTCCAGAGGCTAGAGATAACCCAGATCAGAGGGCTTTTCTGCAATGGGACACCCTTAACAGGGCCAGGCTGTGTCAGAAGTAATGTTTGTTCATCTCGTCCAAGAGCTCTTTCCCATTGGCATCTGGAAACTGGGTGCCAGGCACCTCATAGGAGGCCAAGTCTAAAGCCCCAGCTCCGGACAAGGCAGCCCCTGGCCACACCATGGCAATGGAAGTCTCTACCATGCAGTTTTAATTGCTACAGTTATGCAGTATATTTTGGCATCCTGTAGGACTAATCTCCACATATTTAATTTTTTTTTCAGTGTCCCAGAAAACATTTATTTAATTTTCAACGTTTATTGAATTTTTGTTAAATACTTTTAAATGATAGCATATATATCAAGTATCTATTCTGATTCTTTGTAATGATACCAATAGAAAAAAAATGCTTAGATTTAGAATCAATCAACAATTAATTAACAACAACTATAAAGCTTTGAAGCTGGTCTCATCCTTCTTTCAAAAGAAGCATACTGAGTCACGCACTCTCTGTTGTGCAAGCTATAGATTTGGGGGCTTCTAAAAGTTTCTTTATTCTGAGAAAGAGTGGGGAGAGGGGCAGAGAGAGAAGGAGAGCGAGAATCCCAAGCAGGCTTTGTGCTGTCAGCATAGAGCCTTACATAGGGCTTGGGCCTCGATCCCAAGACCCTGGGATCATGACCTGAGCCAAAATCAAGAGTCTGAAGCTTAATCGACTGAGCCACACAGGCTTCCCTAGATTTTGTTTTGAAATCTATTTTCTTCTCATAGAAAAATAACTGTATTTCACAAGACTTAAAAACTAAGACAAAGCTATAATTTGTTTTCACAGGCTTTACATCAAACTTTAAGGGGTTGGGAGGCCTGGGGGGGCTCAGTTGGTTAAGCATCCGACTTCGGCTCAGGTCATGATCTCACAGTTCATGAGTTCGAGCCCCACATTGGGCTCTGTGCTGACAGCTGAGAGCCTGCCTGCTTCAAATTCTATGTCTCCCTCTCTCTCTGCTCCTCCCCCGCTCATGCTCTGTCTCTCTCTCCTTCAAAAAAATAATAAATAAATAAAAAAAAACAAACTTTAAGGGGTGGTTGTGAGGGAAAGTCGTGTGGCAAAGTCAAAACAATTATCTAGTCATCCCACTTGCAATCATGCAAGCAAAGGCATCTGACAAAAGCTAAAGTATCAAATAGAATCTTAATTTCATTTTTAACAGAGATCATAATTTAAAGAATTTGCATTCCCCCCTCCAAACAAACAATATGTTTTAGATGTATTTTTTTCTTCAAAAAACATTCAGCTATGTAACATATTGCTATCAAATAGTTTGGGATGCTATTTTTTTTTCAGACTACCCCTAGCAAAATAAGAATGATCTGTATCCCTTTAAATTAAAAAAAAAAAAAAATTAGGGGCGCCTGGGTGGCGCAGTCGGTTAAGCGTCCGACTTCAGCCAGGTCACCATCTCGTGGTCCGTGGGTTCGAGCCCCGCGTCGGGCTCTGGGCTGATGGCTCAGAGCCTGGAGCCTGTTTCTGATTCTGTGTCTCCCTCTCTCTCTGCCCCTCCCCCGTTCATGCTCTGTCTCTCTCTGTCCCAAAAATAAATAAACGTTGAAAAAAAATTAAAAAAAAAATTGGATGCTTTATCTGAAACCTGCCTAATCAGACATTTTACAGGAGTGGCTGGGATATGTGTGTGTATATATATATATATATTTTTTTTAAGTGGGCTTCACATGCACAGTGGAGCCCAATGAGGGTGTTGAGCTCAGGACCCTAGATCAAGACCTGAGATGAGATTAAGAGTTACATGCAAAAAAAAAAAAAAAAAAAAAGAGCTACATGCTTAACTGACTGAGCCACCCAGGAGTCCCTGGAATCTATATTTAAATGTTTTTTTTAACCTTTATCCATTTTTTTCAGAGACAGAAGGAGAGTGTGACTGGGGGAGGGGCAGAGAGAGAGAGAGACAGAGAGGGAGACAGAATCCCAAGAGGTTCCAGGCCCCAAGTTATCGGCACAGAAGCCTGAGGCGAGGCTTGAACTCACGAGTATCTAGCTGATTTTTGTGGCAAAAGTTTGGAAAATAATGCTCTAGAGATGCCTCATCAATAATGCCAGATGTTTGATAAATTATCTGATTGGCTATCACTTAAGCAGTTGCCTTATCGAAATGAAAAACCAACTAGTTGTTTGTGTTTGGTTATCCATAGGTTTCCATTTTTCAACCTTGAGACATTTACAGACTTAGGTTTTGGTTTGGTTGGCAGGCATTAGAACCACCTTAGTCTAATGGGTTCCTTGTGTAATTAATTTAACATTAGTAGGAGAACCTGCTGGGATTTGAACCAAGGCGGTTGAACTCCCAAGACCTACATTCTTAACCATGAACTGCCATGTATTAAATCCAACTTCACTGAGATATTAGTTGGGGACATATGAGGATTGTATGTTTCCTTTCAGTATGATACTGACTCTCTACTTTTTGTTGTTGCCCTTGTGTGAATGCCTAAGAAAGTGATAACAATGACAATAAATGCATCTTTATTATACAGATACTTGAGAAGAAAACAGAAAGATCTTTATGTTGGATTGTCCAATAATTTATGTTTATATGGCTTCTATCAGGGATAGTTGCTAACAGAGAGAAATATATATCACATATATATATATATATATATGAAAAGATGATAATTCTTTCAAGTCTGATACAGCAATCAGAAATCTCTCCTATCATTTTTGTTTTGTGAAACTAATTAACTTCTGTTTCAACTTGTGGGCTGAGAAGGAATTGTGTGGATGGAAATTCTGAGCTTTTTTGTGAGTATACCAGCTATGGTCTTTCCTCTCTTGGGTACCATAAATAAAAGGATAACATGATAGCACACACATTTCCAAAATTGGACACCGATCTCACTGAAAATGCAGTGAGTTTACTCTATTTTCATCAGAGAAATATCACTAATTTAGCAGTTCTTTTTATGTTTAAAAACATGCAAATAATTTCTAAACAACAACACTTAAATATCCTTACATAAGATTGGAACATCTCCTTTGTTCCTCTGCTTATTAAATACCCTGTCAGAAATAAGTGGTTACCTATGAAGGCAAGAGATCTTACCTGCAGTAGACAGACAGCCATATAGAAGAGATTATGTGTTCTTCACAAATGCCCCAAGCCACCTGCATCATAGTCAAAAACCTTTCGTTTTATTTACTTTATTTTTTTTAGTAGGCTCTACACTCAGCATGGAGCCCAACATGGGCCTGAACTCACGACCATGAGATTAAGACCTGAGCTGAGATTGAGAGTCGGACACTCAACTGACTGAGCCACCGAGGTGCCCCCAGAAACACTTCATTTTAGCTTTATATAAATATTCTAATCAACCCGGTACTTGATTTTTCTTAAGGAGCCCATTTATTCTGGAATAACAGCTGTGCACACTGTAAATTAAGTAAATTAATCTTTTAAGCTGTTGGTGAAAGTTCAAGATCTTACGGTCCGCATGGAGTGTGTATGATTCTGCTCACTCCTGTCACATCCATGTGCTCTGTTCCATTTTAAGCAGAGCTGAAAATGTGGTTATGGCCCAAATTGGCTTTATGTCTTTTTCCTTTCAGCATCTATGTAAAATGAGCCCCTTATTTAGCAGATATCTTCTTGTATTCTGTGTTTCAGCTCAAGAAAAATAAAGGGCTTATCTATCATTAGAACTTTGGGGTATTGAGGGTAGATGAAAGACCAAATGGCTCCAATTTGACCACATGCATCATTAAAATATTTGCCAACTACAGACACTTTCCCAGCAATCGCCTTCTACTGCTTCACATGCTGATCTGATATGTTAGAGACGTTCACCACTGGGACTGCCAAAGCCTTCCACAGATGTGTGCAATGCACACCAAGGATTACATCACCCGCCACCAAAGGGCAGCACCTCCCTGATGAGACACAGACAACCGTGCTTTTAATGGGGCATAGCAAGAGTATGGAACAGGTATGGCTTTCAGGAAACTAGCTCAAGTGTAGAATAAATTTAAGCAATAAAATGGAATTGTTGGGACTCTAGGAGACAGAGTTTTATATTCTGTTTTCTTTCATGTTGTCTTGTTTTCGTTTTTTTTTTCTCTAGGTCTTAATAGGAAATATTCTTTTTTTAAAAATCAATGTCTAATCAGTTTAAGAACGAGGACAGCATTCCAACTTCCACATAAGAATGGATGCAGGGAGTAAAGAGAGAAGGAAAGAGGAAGAAAGAGGCTGGGAATTTTGATCTCATATGTTAGTTTATTTCAGCAACTCTTGTTGATAACCCCTTCGGACACTGTAACATTTCCTGGTTACCACTGAGAGGCAAAGATAGGAATTATCCAGATAATCCATCAGGAAGTTGCAAATGAATTCAGGTAGTGAACACAAGAACTTGAGTTTACTAATCATGAATAACTTTTTTTTTGAAGCTGTTTCCCACCTTACTAGGGAATCACTTCAGCTTTTAAATTTTTTTAATGTTTATTTATTTTTGAGAGAGAGACAGAGCATGAGCAGGGGGAGGGCAGAGAAAGAGAGAGAGAGAGAGAGAGAGAGAGAGAGAGAGAGAGAGAGAGAGAGAATCCAAAGCAGGCTCCAGGCTCTGAGCTGTCAGCACAGAGCCCAATATGGGGCTTGAACCCATGAACCCTGAGACCCTGACCTGGGCCAAAGACAGATTCTTAACCGACTAAGCCACCCAGGCACCCCTCAGTTCAACTTTTAAACTAGTTGATCATGGGTGTCCACTCTCCCCTCAAAATGTTATGTTTAAGTATCAGAAGTCATAGACAAGTTTTATGTTCCCTGCAATAGGAATGCTTTTTAAAAACAATGTGAATTTGTGGGCCACCCAGATGGCTCGATTGGTTAAACGTCTGACTCTTGGTTTTGGCTCAGGTCTTGATCTCACGGTTTGTGAGTTCTTCCCCATATTGGGCTCTGTGCTGACAGTGCAGAGCCTGCTTAGGATTCTCTCTCTCCCTCTCTCTGCCCCTCCTCACCAATCTCTCTCTCTCTCTCTCTCTCTCTCTCTCTCAAAAGTAAATAAAGAAACTTAAAAAAACCCCACAATATGAATTGTGATTTTAAGTCGGCATTATTGCCTGTCTCCAACCTGGCAGCAAGATTCATCACTGTTCTGCAGAGAAAAGTCGACTTGCATTTCAGCTTTGAGTCAATTTTTTCACCTCTTTGAATCTCACTTTTGTCATTTGCAAAGTAAAGAAAAAGGAAAACTTCTCTACAAGACTGTCGTAAGTATGATAGATCATGCACGTAAGGTAGGAAGTATAACGTGATGCGGGGATCGGGGGAGTGTCTCTCATTAAGGGAGGTCTTACCTTCATTATCAGGACTTGGCCTCATCTGCATTCCTGTTTACTTTCAGTGACCCTCGTCCACAATATGGTGATGAGTGCGTGGGATGACTTCCTAACTTGCCCCAAATATCCTGAGACGACCACTCGATTAGATAACAGCCATCAAATGGCATTTTGTCTGAGGTAAATTTCCCTGATTTTCTGAGCGGTTGGCATGATAATAAGAGGTACAAGTATTCTACAATATGGTCAGTGGAAGGATATGTGTGGGGATACCTAGCTATGCAGTAAAATTTTGCAGGTTTAAGAGTGGTTTCTCAAAGATTTTTTACATTTTACAGTCGGAGATAAATTGTGACATCCAAAGGAAGCCTGGTGTTCAATTTCCACCCCGTTCCCCAGGTTGTCTGTCACGGGCGTGCTCCCCAAGTTTCCCCGGGGAGAAATGAGGGGTAGACCATTAGATCACTCGCTGAAGAGAATGAGTAATGGTTCTTAATAACAGAATTTTGCCAACTCTTTATCATTTGTTCCTTTCATGAAGAGTGAAATCCCCTCATAATTACAAAAATTATTTTCTCTTGTTTTTCCTGTTGCCTCCTCTGAAGAAAATGAGACTATTCAAGTTTCATTCCTTTGTAGGTCATCCCAACTCCTATAACTTTCACCTTAGAACATGAGTTCATTTTTTTTTTAATCTTAAATACAAAAAAAAAAGTTATCTTGGCTATTGGTTAAGACTGGGTGGAGACAGACGAGAATTCAAATACACGACATCTTGGTTCAGGAAATAGTCAATTGCTCTGCCCATCATTCCCGTCTTTACTATTCTGTGCCTCAGAGGCCCAACAATTAATTTTGAAGAGATGGTGAAATTTCACGTAATTGTGGTTTCATTGACCATCAGTCTTTCCTTTCTTTCTGTCCAGGGACCCTTGCGCATTCTCCCTTTCATCATCCTCTGCAGTGACCCGGGACCAAATGACTGATTATATTTTAGTGAGCTGGTCCCTACATTTCTGGAGCTACTAAATACTCCATTTAAATGGCAGACTCCTGCCCCATTTTTTATCTTCACTGTGCTGATGTGGGTTCCCTCTACGTGTATCTCATGAACACTTTAGCATCCTCAGGAGTAAGCTGAATTTCTGTAATGCTTCATGTGTCATCCGTTCCTTTGTCACACACATGGTTCCAATTTTAGTACTTTATTTCTAGTTGGCCCAACAATTTAGTTTATTTTTCCCTGATTGTATCAATTTATTTTAAGTCTCCTATTTCTCTGTTTGGATTTCTACCCCTGTCATTCCCACACCCTTTGGTTTGTAATTTTGTTTTTCTATCAAAATATTTGATCTGATTTCTCCCTGTTCTTTTCATCCTCATCTGGATTTCATCTTAATATTTCTTTTTTTTTTTTATTCGTACAAAGTATTTTCAATGCCTCATAAACATCAACCGACTCTTTTTGAACTAGCCATTTTGAAACGGGCTTTCAGGTTTTCACATCACAGTAACTCCTTGTAAAAATTCACAGTCCTTGTAATGTAGGCTTGGACTAGGGAGGAGGACCCTGGTCAGTCTAAATTAGAGTTAGCCTTCAGCAGTGGCTGTTCTTATATTCTGATATTCTAAAGAGAAATCCTCTCTACATGGACATCAGTCTCAGGATGCTCACGCAACAGAAACGGGCGCAAAATCTGGCAAGAGGGTCTCTGCTTAATAATTTTTGGACTTTGTCTTTCAAAATCTTGACCCAGGGTGTCTTTGAGCCGGAGAAGATTTTACACAAATGTTACCTTCCATTCTGGCATCAAATATAATTCAGTTAAAATTACAGACCAATTGGAATACTGATGTTCCATTTCCTTGAAGATAATAAGTAAGAATAATACCGTTCTTTAGCTGCTGCTGATCATGATCTTACTTATTTATTTCTTATCAGACGTAGGCTTTTGGAAGTTGTCAACATATGAACAGAAAGGGAGTGAACGGGAATTATTTATTGTCTATCACTCTTAACTCCATCACTCATTCTCCTCACGTAGAGCTTTTATGGATGTAAACTACTTGCCTATGTTTTCAAAGCATTCTGCTATTCCTATTGTTATGTTAAATGTATTTAGCAAATGCCTTTGTTGTTATATGTACCATTAACTCTTAATTTTAAATAATGTGACTTTTCCCATTTTGGAAGACACATAGCTAAAGTAGATTGAAATGTAGCTCAGATTAGAAAAAATGCAGTCTCTCTCCCTCTCCCTCTCTCTCTTTCTCATACACATGCACGCACACACACACACACACACACACACACACACACACACAAGTATATTCGCTATTCAGTTACAAGCAAAGTCAAAAGTTCTGAGGCAGAGTATTGACTCATTTAGCCTCACTACAAAAAGGATGCAACATGTGTTTGGTGCTTAGTGTCACATTCTATGCTATATGTTGGCGATCCCCAAAACAATAAAACAAATAGTCCTTGCCAGTAATGAACTTTCAGTCCGACTTGGGATGTATCCTGGTACATTAAAATCATCTGCCTGTGTGTCTAAATGCTGTAATATTGGAAATGGTCAAGTATCCAGAGAGCAGAGGGTAAAGAATGATTCACTCATTCTCTTCAGGGGATTCAGGTAAAGAACAAAGATGTACAATTCTATAAATAACTTAGGCATAGAATCAAATTGACCTAGGTTTCAGTCCAATCTTTGCAATCCAACATTTGCATGATCTTGAACAAAATATCTCAGTCTCTACCTTAGTGTTCTCATCTGAAGAACACAGTAGTAACCTCCTCCAAAAAGTGAGTTGCTTTGGAGTTGAAGTGATATGATGTAGAGAAAACTTCTCTGAAAGTTTTTTTTTTAATTTTTTTACATTTATTTATTTTTGAAAGGCAGGGTGAGACAAAGTGAGAGTGGGGGAGAGGCAGAGAGAGAGGGAGCCACAGGATCGGAAGCAGGCTCCAGGCTCTGAGTGGTCAGCACAGAGCCCGATGCGCGGCTCCAACCCACAGACCATGAGATCACGACCTGAGCCGAAGTTGGACGCTCAACCGACTGAGCCACCCAGGCACCCCTGAAAGTTTTTAAACATAGTCTCTTTCTGTCTTCCCTTCTCCCTTTCTCTGTCTCTCTCTTTCTTTACTCTTTCTGTCTTTCTTTTTTTTTTTTTTCCTGTAAAAAGGTGAGCATGTGAGAAAGCACCTGGTTAGGGCACAACATTCTACTGGTTGGAACAGAGAGGGACCAGGCCTGGTAGCACCTGCACGTGACAATGACAGTCTGGACATGGCTAGATTACCCAAGTCTCACCTGTCATATTAGAGATTGTGGATTTAGGAACTGAAACCATCTACAACCATTCAGGTTATGATTTCCTACAGAAGCATGACTTTACTGTTTCAGTAAATTCTTGCCTGGGAAGATGAAGTTACAAATAACTCTGTGATTTGCTCAAGAACTTCCTAAAACCTCGTTTATCTGAACGACGTGCATCCATTAGGGGAAGTGGCACCTTCTCAAAGTACTTGACTCTCAGGACAACCATTTGCGCATTTATTTTTATTTTTTTTTCAACGTTTATTTATTTTTGGGACAGAGAGAGACAGAGCATGAACGGGGGAGGGGCAGAGAGAGAGGGAGACACAGAATCGGAAACAGGCTCCAGGCTCTGAGCCATCAGCCCAGAGCCTGACGCGGGGCTCGAACTCACGGACCGTGAGATCCTGACCTGGCTGAAGTCGGACTCTTAACCGGCTGCACCACCCAGGCGCCCTACCATTTGCACATTTAAAACTCACTTTAAAATTTGTCTCCAAAATATCTTCCAGTCCTAAAGTATGGTATTACGAAGTTTGTTTGATTCCAATCAGATCTCTGATTTAGATTATCTGCCTGCAACTCTCCCCAAGTTTGTAAATACTGCGTCATGACCTCCTACTTTTGAGAAGCTACAAAGATAGCCAAAATAGTGACCTCCCTTACTGCAGTAAGCAAGAAACTCGGCTTGTAGCAAGAAACTAATTTGTTTTTTTTTTTCTAGGAATTGGCAGTCAATAAGCTTTATCTTTCATTGCTTTTAATATTGTTTTGTTTTAAATTTGCATGGTTTCATGAAACTTGAATCATTAAGAGCATAAGTTTGGCAGGAGGGGAGTAATAAACTAGAATAAAGAAGAAAGGCAAAACAACCAGATAAAACCTATTGAAAGCATCTAGGTACAAGCCAATAAATTAAAATGAAGCAGTGGAGATGCAGGGGGAAAGACGTGACCGGGTTAGAACACCATGTCTGATGGGAGATCAGTAGGGCTTTCTGAGGGATAAGGTTCACAAGTAAGGAGGAAGTAGGATTATGTGACTCCAAGGTTGTGAATCTCTGAGATTTTGCAGGAAGCCGCTTCTATCATTAACTCTAATAAAGAATAAAGATGTAAGAGTTGTGGGGTGGGGTGGGCTGGGTAATGGGATGGGTGTTTAATTGCTGAATTTGAAAAATTTGTAGCAGTGGCTCTCAACCGGGACCATTTTCCACTCCCAACAGCCCCAATCCCAGAAGGAGCATTTGGCGATGTCTGGAAACAGCTTGGGTTGTTACAACTCAGGATGTAGTGGTCACTAGGAGATCAAAACCTGAAGTGTTGCTAAATATCCTACAATGGACAGGAGAGTGCCCCTCTCCACAACAAAGGATTTTCCTGTCTGAAATGCTAATAATGCCATGGCTGAGAAACTCCAGTCTGTGAAGAAAAAATGGGTAGCAAACTATTTGTTAAAATACTTATTGAACTGGGGCGCCTGGGTGGCTCCTCGGTTAAGTGTCCGACTTCGGCTCAGGTCATGATCTGGCAGTCCGTGGGTTCGAGCCCCGCATTGGGCCCTATGCTGACAGCTCAGAGCCTGGAGCCTGCTTCAGATTCTTTGTCTCGCTCTCTCTCTCTGCCCCTCCCCCACTCACACTCTGTCTCTCGCTCTCAAAAATAAATAAAACATTTAAAAAACTTAAAAAAAAATCTTATTGAACTAATTACTTCCATACCTAATGGTAAATTCAAGGCAATTCATTATACGTAATACAAAAATGATGTCAAGGCTGCTGGGTGGCTTCGTTGGTTATGTGCCTGACTCTTGATTTCAGCCCAGATCATGATCTCAAGGTTTGTGGGACCGAGCCCTGTGTTGGACTCTGGGCTTACAGCATGGAGCTTGCTTGGGATTTTCTCTCTCCTCTCTCTGCCCTTCACTACTCTCTCTCTCTCTCCCTGTTTCTCCCTCAACATAAATAAGTAAACTTAACCAAAATGGTGTCAAGGAAGAGCATAGTTTTTTCAGGAAAAAAGAGCATATAATGTGTTCTCTCTGAGCATATTCTGTGGCCCTTCAAACCAACCCGTGCCTGATTGCTTCTGTTGGTCAGGTGGCATCTTTATTTAAATACTACCTGCTGAAATCCTGCCACCTCCCAAAATCCATATCAAGGCCATGCTGTTTATTTAAGAGTTCCGTTCACATACGACGGCTGTGCCCCATGGGAAGTAATAGTTCCAGTAGTGCTTTATTTAAGTTCCTAGGAATCTTCTTTTGGAGTATAACTAAGAGCAGTCCAATCTCTAGTATATTTCCCATTTCTTACATGAGGCACATTTATACCTCTTCATCCTGTCCCGTCTTTCGCCCACAGACTAGACGCACAACAAACACAGGCAGGAGTGAATTCCTCCTCGCCAGTTTGATATCTGGCAAACCTGTGTTATTCATCCCCTGTCCGCATAACTTATGGTTTATTTTTCAAAACAGGTGAAATTATGATTTGCACACAGATCTAAAAAGAGCCTGAACTGAAGATTTTATTTCACTAGCTAATCATATGAGAGAACCAGGCCAATAGGAAAACTGTTTTAAACAAGTCAAAGAGGGGCACCTGGGTGGCTCAGTCGGTTAAGCGTCCCACTTGGGTTCGTGTCATGATCTCACAGTTCATGAGTTCAAGCCCCACGTTGGGTTCTGTGCTGACAGATCCGAGCCTGGAGCCTGCGTTGGATTCTGTGTTTCCCCCTCTCTCTGCCCCTCCCCCACTTGCATTCTGTCTCTCTCTGTCTCTCAAAAATGAATAAACGCTAAAAAAAATGTTAAAAAAAAGTCAAAGAAGTATAAATTCATAAGGAGAAAAGACTATTAAAGTAAATTTACAAATAATTGAACACTGGCTTCTCCTGGAGAAGAAGGGGAAGGAAAGGCGACTGAACCTCCCCTGGGCACAGTATATTTGCATGTCTATAGACAAAACTAAGCCTGAATTGCTTTCTGTTATCCACAATATAGAGTCATAAAGTACCTCCCAGAGAATCTAGTCCGAATACCCTGAAGAGTTTGCTCTAGACAATGCATGGTTTTCCCTTAAAATACATTTTTTCCTTGCAGTTTTAATAATGTGCCCCCATAAACATCTAAACCTTTTAACTTAAAAAAAGTTTCCAGAAGAGAGTAGCAATTAGATCTGTTCTAACGTCTCCTGCGGTTTTCATCTGACTCTCCCTTTTGATTGCATTATGATCTTGTGCAACGGAACGACTCAAAAACCCATAAAATGCCACTTTAGGGTTTGATGTTTGTATAATAGATTATGTAAGCTTGTGGCATTTAAAAAATGTCCCTATTAAATGATATAATTTCGCTTTATTTGACACATTATCTTACGGTGCATAAAAAAATGGTTGCTACTCATTTCTTCAGAGAATATTTTCTCAGAAAAAAAGACCATTGGATATGAAAAAAAAAGTATTGGAATATATATATATATATATATATATATATATATATATACATATATATATATATATATATATATATATATATATTTGTACCTCTACGACCGTTGAGCCATACCCATACCTCCCATTATAGAAATCAGTTTGAAGTAAGTTAAAAAAAAATTAGTGGGTGAAACTTCAAAATTATTTACAATGAAATTATATTCTCTGTAGTTTCCTAAGACACTTTAAGTTCTGCTTCAACAGATTTCCCTTCTCAATGTTCCCAATTAGTTTTTGGCCTGACAGTTTCATCCATTGCCTACATTAATTTCTAATTTCCCAGACTGTGTCAGACAGAGCTCAGATCCTACTGTTTACTCCAATGGTAATTTCCTCCAGATTTTATGTTTTAAGCCGGGGACCACACAAAAGCTTTATTTGAGGTTTTTTTTTTTTTTTTTTAAAGCTTCTGGCACTTGCAAATTTTAGTTTTAAAAATTCTTTTCCAAGGTTGGTATTATATCTCTCTGCACAGTAATCCTTCTTTTCCCTTCCTACATTATGCTTTTTTTTAAGCATAAACCAAAACACTGGGAAGATTATATTTAGGCTCTAAAAAATGCCTTTCTTTTATTTCAGGAGGTGCCAAACCCTTTTAGGTGATTATACTACTTTATGATCAAAGCTCCTAGCATAAGTAAGTTTAAAAATAAAGAAAAGGAAAAGCTTTGAAAGAGACTGTGAGTGAAACCAAATTACCTAAAATTCCCCAACGAGTAAAATATTTCACAAGGATGATGACAATTGTCAAGACAATAATAAAAGTGAAATTTATTGGGCACCTCGTACATACCAGAAACTGTTCTAAGTGCTTCACATACATGACCTCATGAAAACTTCATGTGATGGGAAATATTTGAAAAATATTACCCTCTGCTTCTTTTTAGCCATTACTCATTCTTTTATGCAATTGGGATGGCATTCGATATTTTCTTCCCTCTGGATGGGGTCTTAATGACAGACATGCAAGAAAGGAGACTCTGCTTTATTTGTAAGTTTCAAATACACACTTACATTCTTGGCCCAGTTTGTATGAAAGAAAGGATTTTAGAGGCTTTTTTTGTTTTTTTTTCTTTTTCTTTCTTTCTTTCTTTCTTTTTTGTTCTTTAGAAGCAAAATCCAGAGCCTGCAACAACTGAAGGCATAAAATTTATGTCATAGACAAACAAGAGACATCTGAGAATGTATATCCGTGATAGCCAGTCTCCTTACTCAGTAAAAAAGATGAAAGGTACTAGGCAGTTAAGGAGATTGTTTTATTCAGGCCATTGCAATAGAGAAGTTCATTAATGGAGAACAACTTAAAGAAAGAGGAGGCTTGGGGTTTTCTAGAGGCAGATACACAAGAGTCATGGGGAAATGTGGAGACCCATCTTATCTGATAATATGTGAGAGTATGGTGGTCTTATGCATTTGACTTTTCTGAAAAAGAAAGGAATAGAAAATCTCTTAACCTTAACTGCCTCCCAGAAATACAAAGTTCAACATCATCACCACATTGGAAAAATTCCCCATGGGCTAGAACTAAGTAAGGTAAAATCAGAGAGGTGAGCAAGAGTTAAATGCTGTCGTGGACTTTGTGAAGGCACCTTGCATCTTGACCTCACAACCATTCCTCGGGTAGTATTTGGTTAAAATTGTAATTTGGAATCTGGGAAGGATAGTACAGAGATTAGTGTGAAAATCTGAGACCAGAGGAGATGTATATGTTCCTGAGTGTAGCCTGGGAAAGCATCAGGTTTCAGATCTATCCCTTACCCTGCCTATTCCCTTCTCCTTCCCCATTCAGCAATCCCCCTCCCCCCCCCACTGCCAGTTCCTGCTGGGCTTGGCATCAGTAGAAAGAACACAAGAACATGCATCACAGTGCATCTGCCTGTGAAGCCAGACACAGCCTCAGTAGCTTCATAACATTTCCATGGAGGTGCCAAAGGGCATGCAATTTCTGGGCAAATGCCAGATGGGAGTCTGGTCTCAGATCAATAATTCTCATTGGACATCTCCTTTCTTGCGGCAGCTCAGAGGGACCTTCTGGGCTACTAGCTACCTCTAGCCTCTTTAGGAAGACAATAACGCATTCATCTTTATATGTCAATACAGCATTAATATTCAATATATATTTGAATACAAAACTCAAAAGATCTCCGATAATGTCCCTAATTCACTTTGGTCATGCTTTCTCAATCTCAGCATCACTGATGTTTAGGCACGGCATTTCTTTGTTGTTGAGGACCTAATTGCTGTCCATACATTGCAAGATGTTTCCTAAAATCTTTGACTTCTACTCACTAGATGCCAGTAACATTTCTCCCCTCCTCCTGCATTGTAAGTTGTGATGACCAAACATAACTTTTCCAACCACTGCTAAATGTCCACTGAGGACAAAATTACTCTTGATTGGGTGAGAACTACTAATTTAGGCTATGGCCTTTGAAAGTGATGCCATAGAAGCAGTAGGCATGTGACGCTGTCCTTGCCAATGGGAATAAAAGAGAGTCATCTAGAAGTATTACCTTCTGTTTTCATTTTCTCAGGCTGTTATAACAAAATATTATAGCCTGGGTGGCTTTAACAACAGAAATTTATTTCCTCATAGTTTTGGAAGCAGGAAAGTCCGAGATCAAGGTGCCTACTGATTTGGTTCTTCATGAGAGCTGTCTTCTTGGTTTTAGGAGGGCTGCTTTTTCCTTGTATCCTCACATGGGGGTGGGAAAAAGAGAGAGAGAGAGAGATTGATGATTGATGGTCTCTCTTTTTTCCTCATTTTATAAGGCCCCAGTCCTATCAGATTAAGGTTCCAACCTTCAACCTCGTTTAAACTTAATTATCTCCCAAAGACTCTATCATCAGATAGAGCTCCACTGGGGGTTAGGGCCTCAACATATGAGCTTTGGGGGAACACAGTTCAGCCCATTATACCTTCTGAGAAGGTATTTTTCCTGTATTATCTCCTTCACTCTTATAAGGGACTGCAGACAAAGTGATCTGCTCCCCTTTTCTGCCTTTCAGCTGGCCACTTGAGGAGTTGTTCATTGGTCTACCTACTAATGCCACCTTGAGAAGAACAACTAACCCACTGATGATGATCTTGAGGAGTAGAAATAATTTTTAATTTCTCTGCTCAAATAGATTTCATTTCTCTGCTCAAATAGATTATTCCAACCCACTACCACTTATGCATTTCTCAAGCTTCACTGGTAACCTGCTTTGGCTTTCTGATCAATAATTAAATCCACCAGCTCCCAATATACATTACTGGACAAAAAATTACACCAACAGAGCAGAGTCTGAGTATCCTCCAAATACTTGGCTCTAGATTTATCTTTAAGAAATTCATGGTTTATTCTGTTTGGCTGCAGGAAGAAGTCTACAGTCTATCATCATCCATCAGTAAGGAGAAGAAGAAGGAACCTTCATTAGGAAGAGATGAAAGGTATTCTGTGTATTGCAAGGACAGATGCAGAATAGATGACCTTTTTCAAGGGTCAACATGTCTTATTGTGTCATAAAAGAGACACAATGATAGAAAATCCATAGAAGGGTGTGTAGCCCTTTAGAAGTACCAGATTTTCTATATAGGAAGAGTTTAGGGGGATGATTTGCTGGGAAGGATGTTAAGAAAGAATGGAGTGTGGAATTCATCTTGAAGCTGCACTTTGGTCCCACAACTGAGAGGACTGGATGTCTAGGGAAAGACCACCATAAGCAACCCTACATGTGGATCCAGAAGTAAAGCTAGACAAAAAGTCCAAATTTAGCACAACTTAAGAATGGCTCTGCTGACTCAGTTTTTTAGTAAGGAGATCTCACTGCATAGGATCCAAGACCCTGCAGACTCACTTGTCCTATCAGCACAGAAGATTATTTCCAGCCTTTCCTTAGGATGGTCGTGAAGTCAGGAGACCACTGTAAATCTAGAAGGATACACATATATACTGGTGTCATGTTGGTGTAGATTTGTAAATTATTAAAGATGGACTAAGCAGCGTTTCTCTTGTAAAGAGATTATGACCTCCTGACAGAAAGAATTCTCTCTCTCTTATTTTTGTGTCCTCTCTACTTAGCAGAGCAAATGAAGAATTAAACATTTCTGTAGGAAAATAAGAAACTCTCAAAACGTAAATTAGTCACTCTCAGTCAGGTTTTAGATAGAAGCACCAAACTCAAGCCAAAGGAGGAACTAAACATTTGGAAGAATGAATATATGAGTTCCATACAAGACCATATCTGTCTTGGTCATGACTGTATCTCTGCTGGTGTAACCAGAACCTGGCTGACATACAGCTTCATTCAACGAATATTTGTTAAATGAATTAAAAATGAATGGATTTATACCTTCGTCCTTTAATCAATGGCTGCTAAATGTGGGATATTTTTATTTTTAACATTTTAAAAATAGTTTCAAGGTTATTTTTTTTTCATTATTTACTTAGACCTGCCCATGGATTTAACTTTTTTACTCATTCTCCTTATTTGCCAGTCAACAAAGGCACCTGAAAATCTTCTGTAACAAAAACTTCATGCATTCAGAAGCAAGGAAGGCAAAGCCCTTAGGGGATCTGGATTCTGGATCAAAGGCAAATTTAAAAGAAAGCATAGAAGCCTGGTCCAAAACTGAACCCCAAGGTAAAACATATAACTCTCTGACTACTTTAATTGGCAAAGTGAGCAGATAGTCAATATGGGGGATTGTGGAGAGCAGGACATTCATTTCAGAGCTGATCAGTACCAGACCTGCCTCAGGGGAGAGAGATCCCACTAAAGCTGTGCCACCTGCTCCTAAAACCACTTCAAAAGGAAAGGAGGAGGGACATTTTCTTCACACAGTACAAAGCCGATTTCTGAGAAGGTAAATATCTATAAATTGAAACAAAAAAGACATATGAATATTTTCCCCTAGGAATCCTAGCAGATGAGACTCATTGCATTTTATCTAGAGATTTTCTAGAAAGCTACATGCATGAAAAACAAAATAGAAAATATGATCTTCAATTTAATTTGCAAAATTAAAAAAAGTTATTTAGGCTGCTTAGAACTGTGAAAATGACCAAATACAATAATAGCATATGCTAAATACAATAATAGCATATAAACCCATAACAGCGTTCAGCCTTTTTGTCATACATCATCATCATTTGATTCTTCAGAGTTTTGTCAAGTAGATTTGGCAATGGATCAGACAACTGATACTCCCATTTGACGGGTAAGGGAAGTAAAACTCAGAAGTAAAGTTATTTCAGTGAGGTTGCAACAATAAAATTTTAACTGTGGGACAGAAAAGTAACGTTTTCTGCTTCTGTTAGTTAATAAAAAAGCCTCAATTCAGTGATGTCATCTTCAACCAAAATAATAATAATAATAATAAACCACACAAGACCTAGAAAGAGAAAAGCAAATGAAGTACAAAGTATATGATAAGAAATGATATAGATCAGGGCAGAAATCAATGAAATAGGAGATGGAATCAATAAAGAAAACCAGTGTAATTAAAAATTGACTCTGAGAAAATCAATAAAATTGGTAAGTCTCCAGTCAAATTTATCAGGAAAAAAAGAGAAAACACAAAGTACTGAAATCAGGAGTGAAAGAGGTGGCATCACTACAGACTCTACAGGTAATGAAAGGGTAATATTTATTCCTTTAAACAATGTTATATCAATAAATTTGACAAGTTAGGTTAAATGGGAAAATTATTTGAAAGACAGAAATTACTAAAGCTTATTCAGTAAAAACTAGATAATCTAAAATGCACTATTTATTAAAATAATTGCATTTGTAGTTAAAAACCCTTCCCACAAAGAAAATTCCAAGTGCAAATAGTTTCACTGATAAATTCCATCAAACATGTAACAGATAAATATTATCAATTCCATGAAAACTATTCCAAAAAATTTAAGATGAAAGAAAGCTTCTGAATTTATTCTATGAGACTATTATCACTCTGATACCAAAATCAGACCAAAACATTATAAGTAAACTATTGACCAAAAACACTCATGAACATAGATGCAAAATTTAATTAAAATGCTAGCATATAAAATTCAAACACATACATACATGTCTGTGTGATATGTATATATGTGTATACATGTGTGTATACATATATGTGTCTACATATATGTTTATATGTGTATATCATGATCAAGTGGGTTTTATCCAAGAAATGCAAGGTTGGTTTAATGTTTGCATCAATCAATGTAGTTCATGTTAACAACTAAAGATGAAAAATAAAGTGATTACTTCAATAGATAACATAAAAGCACTTGACAAGAGCCAGAATCCATTGAAAAATATCTCAGCAAACCAGTAACAGAAGAGAACTTCTTCAGTTTGATAGAAGCATGCATCTAGCAAAACCTATGACAAGTGTCATACTTAATGGTGAAAAACTGAATACTTTTCCTCTATGCTCAAAAACAAAAGTAGAAGGTCCACTTTCACTACTTGTATTCAACATTGTACTATAAGTTCTTGACAATGAAATCAAGCAGGAAACAGAAGTAAAAATATCTCATTTTAAAGGAAGAAGTTAAATGCATTTACCTCACATAACATGATTATCTCTATAGAAAATCTGATGGAACCAAAAAAGAAAACAAAAACAAAAACAAAAACAAACTAATACATGAGTTTGACAAAGTGGCAAGATGTGGAGAAATAGAATTGGGCACAATAAGTCTGCCCCAACAGAATACTTGGCCAAGTTGTTAGCACCTAACAGGATGGTAACTGCTAGGACTCCAGCTACCTTTACTTCGTTCTGTCCAGTAAGTACCACACATGATAACTGCCCCTTTCATCTTGCCCTTTTGAATTATTCCAAGTGCACATTTTCAGCTGAAAAGGAACAAGGTGACCCTTTGTCTTCCTGTTTCAGCTTTAATACTATAAACCAGTATCCTTTTTGTGGTGCATTTGGTGCCACATTTTTCACCAGGTTGTGTTCTTGGGTGGTGATTTTGCTATTCCAAATAGCCTCCAAAATAGTGCTGAATTTCTGTTTAGTCTTCCTAAGAACACGAAAGTTGTGCTGTGTCCCAGAGAGAATCTATGTGTCTAAGGGAAGCTTGATTCCAACATGTGCCATTGGCCATGGGTTCAAAGCTAATGAATCAATAACATATTTTTTCAATAAGTTGCCTGTAAGAAAAAAATATACATAAAACAAAGGTACGTACTGATCAGTTGATAAAAATGTGACTAGAGGCCGGTAGTTATCTAACCCTGTATTTTCCCTAGGAGCAATGATACAGCATTAACTGATTCAGTATTTGTGGTGACCATAGAACACAACTACCAAGAATAATGAGGATTAACTCTATCTGATAAAAGATTTGTATCTAATTTACTGAAAAATAAGAAACTCAAAACTCAATTTAAAAAACTCAGTTAAAATCACTGAATTATTTTAGCACATGCTTCTACAAAAAGGAAATATGGACAGCAAATAAGCATATGAAAAGGTGAATAGCATCATTCCTCAGAGAAATGGAAGTTAAAACCACAATAAGATATCAACGCACACCTATTAATATGGCTAAAATTAAAAGGATGTGGAGAAACTGTAACTCTCACACACTGGTGGTGGGAATGTAAAATAGTACAAGTTAGGAAAATAGTCGGTCACTCTCTTTAAAAGTTAGACATGTACCTGCCATATGATCCAGCCATTCCACTCCTAGATATTATCCCAAGTGTAACGAAAGCATATGTGCCTACAAAGACTTATACATGAATGGACTGTTCACAGAAGCTTTATTTGTATTAGCCCTCCAGTAGAAATAACCCAAATGTCTAGCAACAGATGAATGGACAAACTATCCTGAAATGGAATACCACTCAGCAATAAAAAGGAATGAACTATTGATTCATGGCACACTTGTAAAGCTCAAAGTGATGCAGAATGAAAATAAGCCAGATGAAAAGGACTGCATACTGTGTGATTCTAATTACGTAAAACTCTGAAAAATACAAGCCAATCTACAGAGTGGAAAAACCACTCAGTGGTTATCTGAGGACTGGGATGAGGGAACGGGTAGGAAGGATGGGTAGGAAGGATTACAAAAGGGCATCAAGAGATTTTTGAGATGATGGATATGCTCATTATGTTGGTTGTAGTGATGATATACTTCTGTCAAAAGTTATCAAATTGCACACTTTAAATGTATGCAGTCATCTCAATTATAACACAGGTAGTTATTTTTTAAGACACTACAGCCCAAAAATTAATGTGTGTGTGTGTGTGTGTGTGTGTGTGTTTACCCCTGGTTTGACGCTCTTCCTACTACATCATTTGTAAAGTAATGGCTAAATAACCACATATTATAATTTTTTAGTCATCACATTGTAACACATTAGCTACTGGTAACACATGACCATGATCACTCGTTCAGCACATTAGATGTGTGGAGGCAGGGAAGACGTACTGTAGCAAAAATAATACTTGCAGAGCAACTATACTATCAGGCAGCAATGATATTGAGTTCTTTACATATGTTATTGTATTCTCTCTTACAAAGCGTTTTAAGAATGAAAGATTTGGGGGGCACCTGCGTGGTTCAGTAAACTGAACATCTAACTTCGTCTCAGGTCATGAGCTCATGGTTTGTGGTTTCAAGCCCCACACCGGGCTCTGTGCTGACAGCTCAGAGCCTGGAGCCTGCTTCGGATTCTGTGTCTCCCTCTCTCTGCCCCTACCCCGCTCGTTCTCTCTCTCTCTCTCAAAAATAAATAAATAAAAACTTAAAAAAAAAGGAAGATGCTCTCATTTTATAATTGCTAAAACTGAGGCACAGAGAATTAAATAACTTTCTCTATGTCACATGATTCATAAGGGCTTGAGTTGCAATTTAACCTCAAGTTTTGGTGACTCCAGAGTTCATGTTTTTCTACCTTATGTAATATATATCACATTACACTATATATATCACATCACACTAAATACCATATCTATATTATGTTATATTGTATTATATTATTATATATATTATATTATATTATATTATATTATATTTAGATACTATAAATATCATATTCCTGTGGTCATAACTCTGAAATGATTGATCTGAGGACCTTTCAAATCTAAGCTCTTCTGTATCATCATTCTATATGTAATATATCTGCTTCCCCCATTTAAATCATTAAACCCTCCTATAATGATATAATAAGCACAATGCTTATGTGGTAAATTCACACTTACACATAATTTTGTCAATACAAAATGTATATTTTGGGAAATGTGCAATTTTCTGTGCAATAAGCTGGGAAAATGTGCAATTTCACAGTTAAATACCAACCTCCAGCTGTCTGCATCAGTGAAGAATATGTTTACACTCCAATTGTTAAAATTAATTATTTGTTTATATAAGACATTCTGCCTTCATTAAAGCACATGATTAAATAGCAATGCTTCAGAACACAGTAATCGTTAACCTCACTTCAGCAAAAGGAGTCTCATAGTCAGTCAAGAGTCTTCTAAGTACAACTACAATAAAGACAAAGGATCTTTTTTAAGCTATTCAAGGTTTGCCTGAAAAAGAGAAGTGTAAACTTTGTTGATGTACTTGCTCATTGTTTTTCATTTGCAAAGACTTCAATCAGTGTACTATCTTCGATTATAAAGGCATATATAGGCACAAACATACTCACATATGTCCATATATGTATATGAAAACCAAAGCAATATCAGGTATTAATTTAAAGTGGATTAAGATTCTTGCCTTTGGGCGTAAGGCTGTGAGTCCACTATAGCCATTCCTTGCAGAGAAAAGGTCAAGTAACTGAATAACAATTCAAATGTGGTTTTGTCCAGCAATACTGACCAATCAATCTTTACCTAAAATGCTACACATCGTTAAGACCTTATTGAACTAATCACTTTTAAAGACAATGTCTCAATCTTCCTACTAGGTTGATAATCAAGTAATTAAATTGGATTTGGTGTTTCAATTGCAAATATTCATATAAACATAACAACGCACAACAAGGAAAGTAGACATAGCAATTAATTAATTTCCAATGTGCAGATGGCTTGAAACCGTTGCTGAGAACATGAGAAGAGCTGAGCACAGGATTTCTATTACCTTTGGAGAATGGACAGATCATCTCTGTATTTTGTTACCCCCAAAATTATGATGAAGCGATGGAAAAGTTTTTTTTCTATTTTACTCTAAGTGATGATTATATTATTATGTTCATCTGAGAATACAGTTATGTATGTATTTAAGATAGTAAGTAGTCAACTTCTTTTCACCTGATGAAATTAACAGAGCGAAAAATGAGGAGACTGTTGCCAATCATGAATTAAGATAGTGTGATAGTTCCGACTGTATGATAGTTGGCCTATTGTTAGGTTATGACAAGCCCCCCCCCCTTTTTTTTAAATGCTTATTTATTTTTGAGATACAAAGAAAGACAGAACATAAGCAAGGGAGGTGCAGAGAGAGAGGAAGACACAGAAACCAAAGCAGGCTCCAGGTTCTGAGCAGTCAGCACAGAGTTCGATGCAGGGCTCGAACCCATGAACTGTGACATCATGACCTAAACTAAAGTCGGATGCTGAACTGACTAAGCCACTCAGGCGCCCCATGACAAGCCTTTTGATGGACTGTAGAACTAACCCAAAAATATTTGTCCTTTTTTTTGCTATTCTTATGGATCTATGACACTACATTCCATCGACTTTATTTATTTTTTTATAAATAAGAACTACTTTATAATGGACAAAGTGATTATGGAACATTATTGAGATTTTGAATTCACAAAATTATATGAGGAATTAAAGAATTAAAAGAATTATATTGAGGACAATAAACATTTTGCTAAAGAGTATGGCTGCCATATAAAGATGGGAAATGCTGCAAATCCCCACTCTAGGTTTGGGCACAGGAGACCTTCTAGGAACATCAGTGTTGTCCTGAGTTGCCCTGCTCTTCTCCTTCTCAATAATTACTGTGAGTATAAATTTTATTTTCTATGGAGTCTACAGTGAGTACTGATGGATTTTCCTTTAGCTAGTATTTTTATTCAGTGCTTTTCTAAAAACCATACATTAGTATGTGTGGATAGATGCATATTAAGCATGAAATCATCATAACTCGGTCATTTTGTACATAAAATACCTCTTAAAATTTCTCCTTCAGAGATGATTCAGTGGGAAGTGATGATGTAGATGAGCCATGGATTAAATTGTCCTCCACCTGAATAGGTTTCTGTTAAAAAAAAAAAAAATCGAGAGGCAGTGGGATGAAGGTTGCAAAGCAACATGTAGTCTGAATTTAATTTTGTTTCACATTGTGTTCTTTCTGTATATACTTTCTGTACATACTTTCTGCATACCTTTCTGTTCATACTCTATGGGAGGTGCCTCTCTCTAAGAGAGAGAGAGAGAGGGAGAGAGAGACAGAATCCAATGGACAGACTCTAGAATAATTATATCACTTCAATCCTTAGCCTGTGTTCATCTATCTGCAAAATATTAGCAAAATGCGAACAATAGTTATCTCCAGATATGAAGATTATAAGTAACATTAACTTCCCTTTCTATATTTTTTAAAAAATTCTTCCTTTCATATTTATTATTATTAAAAAGAAAAACTCAATAGGGGCGCCTGGGTGGCTCAGTCGGTTAAGCGTCCGGCTTCAACTCAGGTCACGATCTCTCAGTCTGTGAATCCGAGCCCCGCGTCGGGCTCTGGGCTGACGGTTTAGAGCCTGGAGCCTGCTTCGGATTCTGTGTCTCCCTCTCTCTCTGCCCCTCCCCCATTCATGCTCTGTCTCTCTGTCTCAAAAATAAATAAACGTTAAATTTTTTTTTTTTAAAGAAAACTCAATAGAATACCTTTTCTTTGATTAAGTGTGCTCAAATTCCTGCTCTGGGCACCAGAAAGCTGGGAGTAGAGGAGGTAAAAAGAGATGTCAGTGTATTTATATCAACACCTGGGCACTTCCTGGGTGGGGTTTCAATGATACACGTGAGGATCAACTGAGTATGATAGGACCCCCATTCAAAATGAGGACATTATCTATATTCCCTCCTTAACATAAAGCACAGCTATGTTCTACGCAGTGGGATTCAGATATCAACTTTTGCCTTCTCCTAATAACTTACACATATATTTTCTTTTATCTTTTTTGAGAACAGGATCTTTCCCTAGGTCCTTCACATCATCTTCTGTATTTCCTATGCATCCTGTACATACGGACTGGTTGTTGCTTCTGTAAGCATACTGATTACACTTGCTCAACTCACTGTCTTTCCAGCAAAAGCTTCTGTCAATCATATGCCTATTCTCAATAGCTCTGTAAAATGTGGCCTTTGAAGCTACTTAACTTCTCTCTCTCACTATCAGAATTACTGGATATTTATTTGTATGTTCCCTCTCAGCGGCTTCTCCTTCATGATCATTGTCCACACAATCATAGAGTAAGTGGTATAGTAATATTTTCAAAGCAGGGAGAATCACCTCCTTGTGTGGGATCTGAGCTAAAAAGAGACTATTTATTGGGCACCCTGTGACATCTGCCTTGTAGCACCATTACATGACGGACAATACAAAGTTATTAAGAATAGCTCAGGGAAATTAGTGTTTACCTACCTCATGTCCAATTTTGATGTAGCTAAATGGGGTCCTGGAATCTGTATCTTCCGTATGGCTCTATAACTTTTTTTAACGTTTCATTTTATTTTTGAGAGAGAAAGAGAGACAGAGCGTGAGCACAGGAGGAACCGAGAGAGAGAGGGAGACATAGAATCTGAAGCAGACTCCAGCTTCTGAACTCGATCCCATGAACCATGAGATCATGGCCTGAGCTGAAGTCGGATGCTTAACTGACTGGTGGCTCTATAACTTTCTATTTGTGATATGTTTACAACTATTGTTGAATAATTGTTGCATAAATGTTAGACGTTTGGGGAGCACTTCTGAACTAGTATGGACACCCGGAGCATGGCCCTTTGCTGATCTTCTCCACGTACCTTAGAACACACACCATCATTCAGAGTGAGTAAAGATGACTGACGATCTGGAGTTTACCGGAACCAACTTCACATGTATGCAGTAGATGTTAGAGTTCATTTAAATACCCACTTGTTAACTGTAGATCTTTTAGAGTGCTCTTTTAAAAAATAGTACAATGATGTCATCATGATACCTGACACCCTTCAACAATTTTCCAGCGTTTTTAGAATGAAGACCAAAACCATTATGACCTTCTCGGACCCGCATCATCTAGCTGGCCTCTCACGGCATCATCTCATGTGATTTCTCCCCTTACTGTCTCCAAATCACACCCGGTTTCTCTCTAGTTCATGAAAGATACATTGTGCTTCTCATCTCAGGAGCCTTGCGCATGCTGTTCCTTGTACCTGGAAGAATCTTGTCCTCCTCCCCTTTTTCTAGCCAATTCCTACTCATCTGTCAGGATTTACCATGAATTTCAAATATATGACTCCCCCACTGATCTTCTGGTACGAGTTCAGGATCTCCTCTACTTTCTCAAATCACTCTGTATTTTATTGTTTTTTTTTAAATAATTGGTAAAAAATAAATAGTTGGATTAAAGTAATGGACTTCGATTATAAGAATATATCACTATTGATTCTTTTACTGTAACAAATATGCTCCACTGCCATCACCATAAGAGGCTAACAATAGGGGAAACTGGTTGGCTAAAGAGGAATTTTCTGTACCACCTGGGCAATTTCTCTGGTCATACAAAACTGGTCTAAAAATAAAGTTCATTTGGAAATAAGTGGTAGTTGCATAATTAGTTGCTGAAGGTCTCTCTCCTTCTGTGAGTTCCATGAATGAAGGACCTCAACTGTCTTGTTGTCCACTGTATGTCCAGTGCTTACACAATGTTTTGCATATAGAAAGCATTTAATATACATTTTTTGTGTGAATAAATAATAAATGCATAAACATAATGAAGCCCATCAGACTGTCCGGTAACCACAACACGTCCAGCGATTCATTTAGTATCATCGTTTTTCAGATATCCGCTATCAGCGCCCCCCCGCCTTTGGGTTCCGCTAAGTCACGAACCAAACTGATTTGTCTGTATATCTTCAGAATTTAATCCGTCCTGGTACACCCAAGGCCCTCAAAAACAGCTTGTTTGTAATAAAGAATAGAATAGGATGGTGTATATGCCATATGGTATTTATATGGGAAGCTGTGTAAATAACACTAAATCTGTTCTATTGGAGGTAATTTTGTTCCTTTGCATTCAACCTCACATTGAGGTCTACCTTAAAAAAAAATGAGTTTCATTTGTGGGAGAGAATTTTTGGAGGATATTTATTGATGACCACCATGCTCTCCATAATGTTTGTAACAATGATCATGAAAAACTGTATTTCTCAATATCCCGTAAACTTTTCCTCTTTTACAGAAAACAGCTTATTTGTTTATTAAATATATTGACCTAAAGGAGAGCAATATGTAGATATTCTATTCCTTGGAGGACATGCTTCCTTTTCTTGTATTTGAAGTTTTACTTACCCTGGAATACGTTTCCATATCTGTTTTGTATACGGATACCAAATTTTTAAATGAGGAATTTGCAATATAATAATAATAGCCACAAAGTATTTAAGAGTAAATGATATTTTTAATTTATTAAAGATCTTAAAAATAAATGACGATCCCTGTTTCTCCCTGTACCACATTAATACAAATTAAATGCATTTACAAAGTAATATTTAAATGCACTCGAGAAACTCCAGGAAAGGAACTTTTAGAAATTAGTCTTAATACCTGACAAAATTATGAAATCTTAGAAGATAAATTTATGTATAAAAGTTGCTATTAAAAAAATATGAAAAATTCAAGGGGAAGTTCTTGCTAAGTTTCACGGAAAAAGACTTACCAGTCCCATGCAAATTGTTAAAAAGTAACCAAATGTATAGAATCATCAGAATGTGATGTTCATAATATCAATTCCTGCTAGATTATTTTCTTTACTAATAATCTATCTAATAAATTAGGAAATTAAAAACGGTCTCATATTTTATACCCATTTTTCATCCTTCTCCAGGCTAAGCGGGCATTGCTCAGTTAAGCATGGAGATCCCATTGACCTCCGAAGGACCCTGGGCTTTGGTCATGTCCCCAGGGTGTACTGCAAAATGAGAAATTATGCCTCTTGACATTAAGGTCATAGGAGAGAACAAAATTCTTTAGCAAACCAGTGGGAAATGATCTCCCCACTGTCAGAAAGTAACAACAGAGTTAGATATATTTCTAACTGTGTTTTGAACTTGGTGGGAAAAATGTTAGGCAGAGTAAAAGAAATGCAGTAACAGAATTCTTCCTGATGTCTAACTATGAATGTTTATCTGGCCCATAATGCAATCTGCAGAAATGTTACATGTTGAATTGCGAAGTTTTAGACTGGGAAGAAGTACTCAGAAAGAGATTTTTAATCTCAACTTTTAATCTTTGACACAATGGACAATAGTAGCTCTGTGGTCTTCATACCATTACTTTAGAAGAGAAGTTGGCATCGGGTGCACTATGAAACCAACTTGGAGAACCTGGGGGATTGTATGGGTTTTCCTGATAAAATATGTCGTCACGTTATGTTGTTGGTTGATACCAGTTCCCGCATACTACCTCAAACTTAAGCTTCTTCATGTCTGAATCTATTACCAGGCTGACAATTTCTTGAAGGCTATCACCGAACATTGTTCTTCATATTCCTGGCTCTTGGTTTGAGGCATGTAGATCAATAAAGCCTTGCTAAATCAACCATAAAAGAGTGGCAAAACTCTACTCTGCCTCCCTCCACTTTGCGGAAAGGGAAGTAGCTGTATCTACCTTCAATATCCATCAATGAAGATGGAATTGGGGTGACCAGAATCTAGAGGCTCAGAGAAAGAAGCCTGAAAATCACAGCACTGGCCTCTAAGGAACAGGAGTCCTTTTTTACAGTTGCCGTTTCTGATGAGATATGATGAGTTGGGACCTACCTTGGGCAGGAAGCACTTGGAGGCTGAGCCACTGGGATGGCTACCATGTTGTGTTTTGCTGGGACAACACACCCAGGAACAAGGAAGCCAGAAGAGGGAAAATTTGTTTTTAGCTCTTCTTCCTGCCTTCCACTCCCTCCAACAACTCCTTCGGGTAGAGTAAGCCAGGAAGGCAGGTGGCAAAAAGAAACTTATTCTGTAAAGTCCTAACTTCAACCTCAAAAGCAGCAAGTGGAAGAGCGGGTATGAAGTTGAAGGGAAATAGCTTAATAACCAGCACATGATGCTATATTAGATTACAAACTCGGTTACAAACTTCTTGAATGCTAAGGCTTTCTCTGGTGCCTATGAAAATGAGTGGAAAATTAAACGTGCTTGAAACTCTTTGTTGAATCGAAATAATTTATTCACTTTTAAGTTAATTTTACAAATATTTATTGAAAACAAATATTTATTACAGGCACTGCTGGCTACTTCAGATAAAAGCATGATTAAGACACCATCTCTCCTCTCAGATAATTTACAGCCTAACAAAGGAAATAGATTGTAAACAAAAGCAACTGTAGGTAGTCAGTGTGGGGTTTGTACCACGGGCACTGCGATATGGGGAAGGAGGGAGAAAAACGCGGCTACCGAAAAGATGGATATTTATTCCATTTGGCCAACAACGAATGTCATCCCAACTTCTGCTCTAGACTTGGGGAGCACAGTGGGGACCCTGGTGAGCACAACCTCTGCCTGTCCTCTGCTTACCGACTAGTAAGGAAAAACTTAGCCCCACTGACCACAGAGTTGGTTTCCCAGGTCGGTCTAACCGAGCAGTTAATCTTCAATGCCCTTTTGTCCTGTGTGAAGGAGAGGGCATCCTCAGACACTATCCACGCTTTCAATCTGGCTGCAAGCATAGACGGCAATGGCCCAAAGGACAGTAAAATTAGATCCCTTGAAAGAATGATACCCTATACCTCAACTTATCCATCAACGACGCCACCAGTCTGGACCTGGCAAGGGAACCAGAGAGTTGCTGCACAGGTGGGTCACATAGCACAGCACTGTTCAAACCACAGCAATTGTAGTGCCAGTATATGGTGGGGAGAACACATCTGCACTCGGGATTTAGACAGATCCAAGTCAGAATTGTGAATCTCCCATTTACTAGCTGATATATACCACAGGCAAGTTATTTAAATTGTCTACGTCTCACTTTTGTGATCAGAAGCCTGAGTAATGTAGCACCCACTTGGTGTGCTTATTTTTGGAACACATGGACACTTTTACAGCCCCTAATGCTTCGCCTGGCAAAGATGATATCCCCCTGCCATCTGGTCCCTTCCACTCTTCGGATTGTGTTAAAGTTGAATTCCACCATCAGCACAACTCCAAGAGTTACATGTGCGTGGATTAGTTCCTAATCCCACCATACAGTTAAAGGAAAGAAATAGCAAATGCTTTTTCCCCCTACGTTTTCTTGCTAATATCATATTACAAATCAGTGGCAGAATGTAGTCTGCAAACTGGGCTCCAGATTACCAATAGCATTAATTATAAGTGGAAAAGGAGAAAGGCACACACATTTGACAACAAAAAAAAACACGTGAACAGAGAAATAAATAAATAGACAAATCAATAAATGAGTGAATGCATCAATAAGCTGGCGTGTATTTCCTAGAGAAAGCTTAATCGCTTTGATTAATAGTATGTGAAATTATAAAACCTTAAAAATAAAGCATATCAGTAAGGTAACTTATACAATTACTACCAACCAGTGCATGCCGGCACCATAAAGTAAATGTATTCAGAATTTACAACAGGCACTCTGACTTTTTAGAGGTATCTGTAGAGACTGAAACACACACCCACACTCACATACACAAGGTGAAGATCTTCCAACACTAAAGCAACCATCATGCACATATTCTCAGAGAAACAAAACAGAGACCAAATCAAAAAGAAGCGTGATGTCAGGGAAAGCCGGTCCTGTACCTCACGTTGCCTACAATTACAAATAGAAAGATTTGAGCCTCCAGGGGTTACTTGGTTTAACTTTTATTTTTTAAAGAAAGGAATAAAATGCAATAAACTCTAATAGAAACCATGTTTCTCTTCTGGTTCCAGAAGGGATTACAATATTATTCATATTTCTATATACCTCACTCTACGAAAAGGGAATATGAGTAAGAGAACAAAAAAGGAAAACAGCTATAGATTTGTTTCAACATTTCAGAGCAGAAAATGGTAACAAAGAAATCCCCATTTGAAAAGAAAAATGCATTTTTCTCCCAATGGCTAAGGAAAACCACATTATTGAACTTTACAGTCATAGAATGCAGTTGCAGAAGATTCATTTGGTGGAAACTTTTTAACCTGCAACTACAGGGTCTTGAAAAGTCCAGGGAATAAGTAGGGGTCATGATTTCCTAAAAAGGAAAGAATGACAGGGACATCTGATGGAGGTTGGTAACCTTGAGTGAGAGCCATCACGTGACCTAATGAGGAAAATTTACATACATGCAAAACCGCTGAACTTTGCAAAGGAATCAAAAAACCTCAAATTGTGTGAGGCAAGGCTTAGTTTTTGAGAGGCTCACTGTAAATTGTGCAATGCTACCTGTTAAAAATGATGAGAAATGGTAGTATGCAGCTATGCTCTAAGATGTCACCATCATTTACTGTCCCTTTTAGTTGACATGGCAGAACCTACCTAACTTAAAGAAATGCAAGCTGTGCATCATTGGAGTCTATACCAGTGGGATAATACTATTCGCTCTAGGATTTCAACATACCTATTCTCTTCACCTTAAAGAATAAGTCTAAGACATTTGTTTTGGCTTTTGTGTATTTCTTTCTGTTTCTCCAGACACGTAGAGCTGGTGGAAGGTCTATTGTGAACCAGATGTCTAATCACAGCATAGCCTGAAAGTCAAGTCACCTTGGGCCTTCTTAAAATTGACTTAATGGAGTGGAGGTGGGCTTGGTGGCTCAGTCAGTTAAAGCGTCCAGCTCTTGATTTTGGCTCATGATCTCAGGGTTCCTGAGATCCAGCCCCACATTAGGCTCTGTGCTGACACCGAGGAGCCTGCTTGGGATTCTCTCTCAGCTCTCTCTCTCTCAAAAGAAATAAACTTAAAAAACAACAAAACAATGACTTCTACTGGGGCACCTAGGTTAAGCATCTGACTCTTGATTTTGGCTCAGGCCATGATTTTATGTTTGTGAGATTGAGCCCCATGTTGGTCCAGTGCTGAGTGTAAGCCTGAGATTCTTTCTCTCCCTCTGCCCCTCTCCCTTGCTTGCTCTCCCTCTCTCTACTCTCTATCTCTAAAAAAAAAAAAAAAAAAAAAAAAAAAAAAAATCGACTTCTTCTGAAACTAATGGATCCAGTGTGTCCTTTTACTTTTAGGTAAACCTGCCTGTGTGGATGTCATGCAGACATCTCAAAATTAACTTGTTAACTTGTTCGAAATTTTACCCATCCCCTTTGTCTTCTTACTTGTTCCTGTTCCTCCCATATCCGTCATTGTGGCCAATCATCTACAAAACTGCCCAAAACATTAAAGTGGGTGTCACCATTTATTAATCTCTCTAAAGGGATGCCTGGGTGGCTTAGTTGGTTAAGTGTGCGACTCCGGCTCAGGTCACGATCTCATGGTTTGGGGGTTTGAGCCCCCCGTCAGGCTCTGTGCTGACAGCTCAGAGCCTACAGCCTGTTTCAGATTCTCTGTCTCCTTCTCTCTCTGCCCCTTCCTGCTCATGCTCTGCCTCTCTCTCTCAAAAATAAATAAACATTAAGAAAAAGAAATCTTGGTCTCTCTAAAACCACTCAAGTATCTACTTATAAATATTTTACCTCATAAATATCTCTGAATGCATATCCTCGCTCAATCCCCACTGCAGATGCCCTTGTTCAGGCCACTCTTTTCCTGGCTATGTTATTAAAACTGTCCTATCTCGTCTCCCCGCCCACTATCCTCCTATCTGGCTTCCCCATTAATGCTGCACATTTCTAACTGCCCATCTGATCATGTCAATTTCCTGCTTAAAACCCACTTCTGGCTTTCTGCTAAGTTTGGATAAGTCCAAACTCTTTAATGTGGTTTGTAAGAATGTCATGTCTCACCATTACTTCTTCTTAGGGTCCAGTAGAAACCTGTGTCCACACATCTCATTCTTGGGTGGACTCTAGCAAGAATATTCACTCAAGAATTTCTGGATCTGACACAAAGACTGTGGTGAGGGAGAGTGAGGCCAGAAAAGAGGAAAAGAGCTTAAAATTTCTATTAAAAGCCTACTATTCCTGAGTATTATGCTGAGTGTTTTTACCACATTATCCCTTTTAATCTCATAAACTTTCAGCCAAGGTGGTCACTGTTTCTATTTCATAGTTGAGGAAAGTGAAGTTCTAGGAAAAATGTCTAAAATCACCCAGAGCTCCTTATTGCCTCGACCAGGGTTTAAATTCAGGTTTGTTATCAGTCAGTTGCTCTATTTTCTTAACTACGCCAGGTCACAGGGGAGTGAGCCACAGAAATAGTTGGCATATATTTCTTCCACTTTGCTGGTAGGACTCCTACCCTGTTTGTTGCTAGGTCTTTCTTCTTATTTCTTTCTGTCTGAACTAAAGAGCTAGTAAGATAGATTCAATAATTATCTCACCCTGAAGACAGAAGAATGAATGGCTGAATTATTTTTTTCCTCCTTTCCTTGGTAAGAAAGAGTCCCTAGAACTGGAGATGACAACTTTTCTAGGACAGACAGGGCTACAAATCCTAAAAAAGGGCTGTGCCTTTATGGTGGCCTTCCGGGAAGATCTTTGGCCATGTTTTGGGTTGTGAGTGGAATTTTGGAAACAGAAGAATTTCTGGTGACTTCTGAAGCTGCCCTATACCCCAGTACAGTGGAGATGGTCTGGCCACAGCCAAAGACAATACTCTTTGTATGTTCTCTGCTCCATCCTTGGCAAATGGAGAATGCCTGTGGTGACCTTGGGTGTCTTTTTACTGATAATATTTTCCACTTATTGGACTTCATCTTAGCTCATGCTGCCATAACAGATACAGTAGATGGGGTGGTTTAAACAACAGAAATTTATTTTTCAAAGTTCTGGAGGCTGGGAATCCTAAGATCAAGGTGCTTGCCAATTTAGCTCTTGGTGAAAAACCCTCCTTTTGACTTGCGCATGGCTGCCTTTCTGGGTCTTCACACAGTAGATAGAAAGTGGTCTCCTTTCCACTTCTGATATGAACTTTAATCCCATTATAGGAACCCTACTGTCACAAACTCATCTAAACTTAATTACCAAAGGCCCAACCTTCAAATACTCCCACATTGGGGGTCAGGGCTTCATCATATGAATCTTGGGGGACGTATTCAGTTTATAATAGACACTCACCATATGCCAATCATTATACTATTAATGTCACATATGTTACCTCATTGATATTCACAAAGCAACCACTATGGTTAAATATATAGAAATATCCAGGAGTGTGATCCAACTCTCACTGGACCCAAACAGAACAACAGTGATGAGTATGTTTTCTCCCAGTATCAATCTGTTAGTAGGAATGATAGTTTCACTAAACTGATGCCCTAAAGCCTTTGAAATGTACTATAACTCTCATCAGAAATCCATTACCCTTCTCTCCTCCATGGAAACAATTGTAGTCTCATCTACTCAGTTGCATTTAGCCTGCATTTCAGTCCTTCCTGAATAATATTGTTTGGTTGAGTGAATTCTCTAATCCTGGCTGTCCCCGACTTTGCTCAATTGTATTATAGATTTTGACATATATCATTTTAGCACGCTGCCTCTCCATCTCAAAGCCTGTTATTCTATTTTATTTTTTTTATAATGGGTATGTTTAGTGGCTCTCATATATTTCTTTTATGTTTACTTACTTATTTTGAGAGAAAAGGAGAGAATGAGAAGAGGAGGGGCAGAGGGAGAGAGAGAGAGAGAGAGAGAGAGAGCACTTCCTTCTGCCTTCTGGGGTTACTGGTAGTCCCATCACAAACGCACTAGTTGTGGTAGACTGAATAATGGTCAGCAAGGAGTCCACATCCTGATTCTTGAAAATGGTGAATATGTAAACTTCCATGGCAAAAGGGGGCTTTCCAGATATTAGTAAGAATATTGAGATGGGCAATTATCCTGGATTATCCAGAACAGAACCGATGAAATCACAAGGGTCCTGATAAGAGGGAGGCAAGAGGATCAGCATCAAAAGTAGGAAATGTGATGACAGAAGGAAGTGGCTGCAGTGGTAAAGGAAAGGAACCACACAACAGGAAACAAGGACAGCCTCTAGCGGCTGGGAAGACAAGGGAATGGCTTTTGTCCTTAGAGACTTCAAAAGGAGCCAGCTCTGCTGACACCTTGACTTTATATCAGTGACTCTGATTTTGGGCTTCTGACTTTCAGAGTTTATACTGTAATCAATGTGTGTTGTTTTAAGCCACTAAGTTTGTAGCAATTTGTTACAGCAGCAAGAGGAAACAAATTCCTTTCTTCATAGACCATTCTTTAAATATCCTCCAATATGTAAATCCCATAGAAGATGAACTTAACAATTCAACATGTTCTGAATGTTTGAAAATATTAAATATTTAAATGTGAACTGGGACTGCACTAAGAAACGCAGATGACCTTGAAAGGGAGATAACTTGACCATCTTTCATATCAGTGATACTCACATGTAGTTTCAGTATGTGTTTGGTCATATGAAACGGGTTCTCTTTTCTCCCCAAAGACTCCCTGCTGCCTAGCATGAAATACCATACGTGTAGTGCATGAGCAATCTTGATTTATTGAATGACTGAATGTCATGTTTTTAAATAAAGAGCTTATTTACATTCATGACTCTTAAATCTAGATGAAAAAAAAAATGCCACCCATTCTCAGGAGTCCGTGCTAGGAAATACCTTATTTGGCTTCAGGATATCAAATGCTGTGACTGACTACCAATCTCAGAAAGCTGTCAGCTGGCCACTTAGGGTTGGGGTTATAAACCCATACCACAGAGCTTGTGGAGGAACACCAAAAAAAATGTTCCCAAAACAGAGAGGATGGCTGTGAAATAGCATATCTATATCTATATCTATATCTATATCTATATCTATATAATCTATATCCATATCTATCTATATACAGTAGAACCAATATTTCATCAATTAGAAAGGCCTGCAAGTGAACACCTAAGTTAATTGGAATTATGTTTCTGATTTGCATCGGTGGTATTTCCTTGTTCTTTATGGACTAGTATCAGTGGAGTATCCAGCTACTTGCCCTCAATCTGCCCAAATACTTCTAAATAAAAAAGAGGCAAATTTTTGTGTCTGAGCCAGCAAAAGAAAGCCTTTGTCAGGAAGCACTTGGTGTTTTTATTTTTGCACACTGAAAAAAAATTATTCTTTTTAATCATGCAAAATTCTTCAACTCAAAATGTCCACCTCTATGCCAGTCTCCAGGTGGTCAGTGAGATTTTGTAAAATGTATATTACATGGAAGTAGAAAAAAAAATCTTTGTTCTGAGAGTGACAAAGAAGGTTCCTGATCTTGCTTTGGTGACTTGGTCACGTGAGGCAAGATACAGACAGAAGCATGAGGATGAACGTCAACGTGTACGGGGCTAGCCTAATCTTTGTCACCAAATTTCATTAACTCTAAGTGAAATCTTCATGGTGAAGAAAATTATAGTCTGATGGACATGAATTCAGTTCCAGGCTAACCTGATAACTAGGAAAGTCAACTTGAATAAATTATTGAACCTTATGAAGCCTCAGATTTTCATTTATACACTGAATAAAAGCAAAAATAACGGAAAGTGTTTATTCATGCACCGAAACATTGATTGAGTGCCTATTGTGTGTTGTAAACACATGTTTGGCTTTCCAATGAGAGGGAGGGCTACTACTTGACCTTCTTGGATTATTGTGCAAATTAATGAGATAATTCTTGGGATGTTTCAGTACCTGGTACATAATAGGGTCTTAATAAACACGATCAGAAGTAGTTCACCCAAGAGGGGTAAAATAAGGGACATTTGTAAGAATGCCCCAACTCCCCGTTCAGTGTCTTCCTCGGGACCAATGCATAATGTGATAGTGATCATCATGAAAACATTTTAGAAACAGAAATGTTGTGTAAAGGTAAGATATTAACGTTCAGAAATGCTACAATTTGCCAATCCCGAAAGGAGAGCTCAGAAAACACTCAGTCTCCACTGCTTCCATCCCTTTGGCAGCCAGTAAAGAAGGCATATTTTCAATTTATATTGTGGCTTATCTTGTACACCACCCAGGCTCTAACACATTCTAAAAGAGGAAAGCTCACCCTCCCTTTGGGAGACACATCTTGCCTCATGGGAAGATTCTGTTAGCTATCTGAAGCAACTGTTACTGCTTTGTGTTGTTGCAAAAAATATAAATAAATGAAAAAGGACCATTGTATCTGGTACTGTGCTAGGTATTTGTGGAGAAACTAAACAGGATACTTCTGATGTGTTAGAGACCGAATCTAGCAAAACAAGCGTAAGACAAGAGTGTTCTTGCATGTGAACAAATGACTTGGTGAGTGGGGATACTACATTGGGGCAAACCTTGGTCGTAGGAAAAGGGTTGAATTTTGAGTGTATGTCTGTCTAGAATCTGGATCAGGGAAAGAATTCACCGTCACACTCCTTTGCACTCCAGGGCATAGGCAGTGATATGTGTTGGTTTCATGGAGTTGGAGCTAAGGAAAGAAAATGTTTTAGAGAATCAGGATGAATAAACAATCTACGTGCAAAGCAACCCACTCTAATATTTTATGTTTTCTTTTTCCCACGTCTCACCTTTCTTCCTAAATCTGATCATAACGTATATTAATTTAGATCTTTCTCTTGTCACTGATCTCGTCTACGTTATGAACTCAGATCTCTTTTCCCGCTTCACGAATCCTCTGGTTTGATTGCTACACTGGTAAATTTAACGCCGTTCTTTTTGTGTAAGGTGAGGTGAAGAATGCTATTGGGAAACCATTACAGTGATTTGGGCACCACTTGATGATGTATTTTTATCTAGTTTCTAAATCTGTTTTTCTGATTTTCACTTACGATTGGGGAGAAATTCATGTTACTTAATAGCAAGACTACAAATATTAAGAAGAATTGTATTAAGACCACGGACTTGGTTCTTTTCCTAAGCCTTGACACAGTGCCTCCTGCCTTGGGGTTTAGATTCCCTTCTGCCTAATCTGTACTCTGTCCCCCTTCACCTTTGCTCAAGTCTTCTGACCTGAAATCATTCATGGTGAGGGCCTGCACAGTTTTACAGAACAGACTCCATTTAATGCTTTGTAAATATTTTGCCATCAATATTGTTTTCTTTACGAAAGCATCCAGGAGAGGTGAAGTAAAAACTCCAATGCCAATTACCATTTGTCTGCTGTAAAGTGACACCATTCAATAAAGTCTGACTTAAAATTTCTTGAAAAATCTTGAAGCTTGAATTTCATCACTTTTTAATGCTACTGAAAGAATTTTAAATCTCATCCATCTGAAGAGACCAACTCTAAAAGTTAACTTAATTCAGTTACCTTTTAAAAAGATGCAGAGGGCAATAAGAAGAAATATTGGACCAACAGAAGAGTGTTGAAAGAGGAGTATAATCACTACCACAGAATAAATGAGATTATAATTATGCTATTGAACTGTAATAGAACATCCTTCCAAACAGAAATTAGCATACCACAAATGTGCAATTAGTACCCAATAAATCACGCTAAGACGAGTGTCAATACAGTAAGGTGTACCCAGTCATCACAATTAATGCTTGTGTCCTGTATTGGAGAAGGCGAGCTGTTTTCATGTTACAGTCATTAGGGATGAGATTGTTTCTGCAGCTGAATTGTTACAAGCAGTTAAGTATCTAATAGAGAAGCCGCACTTTGAACAAGAGCCATTGCTTTTAAATCCTACAAACTACAGGAGTCGCTAAGCCTTTTAAAGAAAATAATAATAATAGCTGCTATTTTATCGGAAATGGAGCAACTTTGCAAAAGCATTTAATTAAAACAAAAATGTATGGTTTAGATAAGACTGGCTTTCTTTTCCTTCCTGTTGCTTAATTTCCCAGCCAGAGTCTGAGATACCAAAGCCAACTGTAAACATTCTGCAAAAGACCTTTCAAAACAAACAGATGCATGATTTGCAAATGAATTCCAAGGAAAACACAAACTGAGGAGGTACTGTTTGCCTTTCTTAGATTCTAAAATTTTCAACTGTGGACTGAAAGGTGGGTGGTTGTCCTCTGGTTGGTGTAGCTTTAGATGGGCATTTAAGTTACTTGTTAGAATTCTTTCAGTTCTGTGGGAGGAAGACAAAAGATACCAAGTACAACTTGGAGACAGGAACACATTTGTATTCTATTTTGATTGAAGTAAAAAAAAAAAACAAACAAACACATAGAAGACTTTTAAAAAGAGGGCAGAGGTGCCTGGGGGCTCAGTTGGTTAAGCAGCTGATTTCTGCTCAGGTCATGATCTCCAGATTCTTGGGTTCAAGCCCCACATTGGTCTCTTGGCTGGCAACATGGAGCCCGCTTCAGATCCTCTGTCCTCCTTGCTCGCTGTCTCTCCCCCACTTGCACTCTCTGTCTCTCTCAAAATAAATAAATAGCTTAAAAATGATAATAAATAAATAAATAAATAAATAAATAAATAAATAAATAAAAAGAGGGCAGGGGCGCCTGGGGGGCTCAGTCGGTTAAGCATCCGACTTCAGCTCAGGTCATGATCTCACAGCTCCTGAGTTCAAGCCCCAGGTCAGGCTCTGTGCTGACAGCTCAGAGCCTGGAGCCTGCTTCAGATTCTGTGTCTCCCTCTCTCTGCCCCTACCCACCTCCCTCATGCTCTGTCTGTCTCTCTCTCAAAAATAAATAAACATTAAAAAAAAAAAGAGGACAAATGATCTTATATGTGTTTTAGAACTGTCACTTTTCCAGCTGGAGTATGGACTACAGATCATGGGACAATTAGGATCTTCCAGAAGATGAGAGGTAATGAATGGCTTGGTAGTGAAGGTCCTTGCAGTGGAGATTGCAAGAAGTGTGTGGATTCGGGTTGCATCTTGGAAATGACAACTGGGCTTAGTAAGAGATTCGAAGTTGGGATCTAAAGGAAAGAATCAACAATTAAATATGACTCCCATTCACTGCATGTGGGGCCATTTGCTGGGATTAAAAGTCTTAGACGGAAGGTGGGAAAAAGTGTTTTGGCCGTATTAACAATTAGATGCCTGGTAGAAATTCACCTAGCAGATGTGAGTATATGGTTAAATATGAGTCTAGCATTCAGGGTATGATAACCAGACTAGCGTTAGAAATCTGGGGGTCATTAACATATAGTTGACATTTAAAGACTTGAGGCAGGCTGAGATCATTTGAGGAGGAGTATAGAGAGAAGAAGGGTCAGAGAAGCAGAGCCCTGGACTACTTAAAACCTTGTGAACCCTGTGAGGTGGGATATTAACGACATAGAATACTGACATGGGGCGTGGGGGCAAGCATAGAGTAAATGGAGGTTGGTATTTTGTTGTACCTAAGTTTCCTGCGGCCTGTATGAAATCTTGTATATCGATGGGAATTATCTAGTAAGGAAGGACGACTTGAAGATTCAGGAAGGACAGAAGATAAATTCAGGAACTAAGTCCTTTAGAAGCAGTAAGAATAGAGTCCAAACCACGAAAGAAGGAGCCAGTTTACTTGTTTGATAGTAACAACAGAGTTTACTCCATGTAAAATCATTTTCTGATTGAATTTAATTTTTCTGTTAAGTATGTGGCTAAGTCGTATGCAGAGAATGAGGGAATTAAGAGATTTTGGAGACTGAAGGAAAGGCAAGAAAGGATGAAATAGTTGTTACCTACTTTCTAAGGTAGGACGGAGGCCCATGGAGATACGGTGTTGAGAAGACGAAGACGTCTTCGTACATGTTGAAGTCACCCAAAATGATGACAGTAGCAGTGAACAGAATGAGGGTAAGCCAGGTGCTGGGGTCTTCAGTGGGCACAGATTACAGATAGAAGTAGGGATTGGAAGGTAAGGGAGGATGACACACCCAACAATGGAGGTGACAATTTTGAAGAAGAGAATGAAGAATAAGGAACTCAACCATCACACCACCAGTCTCTCAGGTTGTCAGAGCGAGGAAGAGACAGTTTATGATCTAGGAGACAAGTGGAGAACCATCTCTTCAGAGTCATTACATATTTTTTTAATCAAACACTTTGTGGTTTAATGATTTTCCTCCTTCAACAAACTTGTCTCTATTTAGGAAATATCTTCAATAAAATATTGATATATCTGAGCATATTCAAAACAAATGTGCTGTGTCTCTAAAGAATATTCCAAATGAAGCTAATCTAAATTATTTTCAACATGAAATTTATTGGGATGAATACAGACAGGGAGTTACACATTTGGAATCTGAAAAAAAGGAAACAAGCAAAAAACCCCTGTGTATGTGTGTCTTTTCAGTCATTTCCTGCCTACTTATCCTTGTGGAAATCACTAAATGGCTACGAGTCTTGGTGTGTCCACCTGGGAACTAGGGATAATGGTAGATTTTTGCAGAACCCAGGTAAGGAAAAAAGCAGTTTGTTAACATAATTTGCAGAGTGCATATCAAATATCAGTTTCTAAGTAAATAACGATAACTGTATTCTATCAAAGATGTAGTCTTTTATTATTTTTACCATATATGACTGCATTTATAAGTTAAATAAATAAATAAATAAACAAACAAATAAATAAATGTTTCAAGTTGTATCTTACCATTTTTATTTATTTTATTTATGGCTATAATATCAAAATGGTACACAGCAAATGTATCTATTTTGTGTGATACAAGTTAGCTCTGGCAAAATTAAAACTTATTCTATTTTTTTCAGGCTTTTTTTTTTTAGAGCAGGTTAAGATTCAGAGCAAAATTGAGATGAAGGCACAGAGAATTCCCATACACTAACTGTCCCCATGCATGCTTAGCTTCCCCCATAGTCAGTGTCTCCTACCAGACTGGTACATTAGTTTCAACCGATACACCTATGTTAGGCCTCACCATCACCCAGAGTATGTATTTTACATTACAGTTCAATCTCGGTGCTGTATATTATGCAGGTTTTGACAAATGCGTGATGACATCTATCCGTTATTATATTATCACAGCGTATTTGCATTGTCCTAAAGATACTTCGTGTTCCACAGATTTCATTCCTTTTTCCCAACCTCCTGGCAACCATTGATACATTTAGTGCCTTGCAATTTTGTCTATTCCAGAATGTCAAATAGTTGGAATCCTACAGTATGTAGCCTTTTCCGATTGGCTTCTTTTCACTTAGGTCATACGCATTTAAGACTTCTCCATGTTTTTTTTTTTATGACTCGATAGCTCTTTTCTTCTTGGTGCTGAATTCTATTGTCTGTACCACCATTTACTGATCCATTCACCCACTGAAGACCATCTTGATGATTTCTAAAGTTTGGCAAAATTATAAACAAAGCTATTATAAACATCTGTGTGCAGGTTGTTGTGTGGATAGAAGTTTCCAATCCTTTTCAGGTAGATTCCAAGAATGGTTGCTGGATTGTGTAGAGGAGTATGTTTAATTTTGTCAGAAACTGTCAAACTGTTTTCCAAAGTGTCTGTATCATTTTTCATTCCCACCAGCAAGGAGTGAGAGGTCCTGCTGTGCTCCATACTTGGAGGCCTTTGATGTTATCAGTGGTTTGGATTTTGGCCATTGTAAGAGATGCATCATGTTATTTCATTGTTGTTTTAATTTATAATTCCATTTTGACATATGGTGTAGAGGATCTTTTCATATGTTTATTTGGTATCTGTATATCTTCTTTAATGTGGTATCAGCTCCAATCTCTGGCTCATTTTTTAATGAGGTTGTTTGTTTTCTTTTTTTTTTTTTAATGTTTATTTTTGAGAGAGAGAGAGACAGAGTGTGAGTGGGGGAGGGACAGAGAGAGAGGGAGACACAGAATTTGAATCAGGCTCCAGCCTTTGAGTTGTCAGCACATAGTTCAATGTGGGGTTTGAACTCATAAACTGTGAGATCATGACCTAAGCCAAAGTCAGATGCTTAACCCACTGAGCCACCCAGGTGCCCTAGGTTGTTTGTCTTATTGTTGGGTTTTAAGGGTTCTTTGTATATTTTGGATAACAGCCTTCTTGACATATACCTTTTGCAAATATGTTCTTTCAGTCTGTAACTGGTCCTTTCAAACTGCTGACAGTATCTTTGGGAAATAAATGTAGGAATTCCTTGAGTTTACACCAATGAGTTAACAAGGTTTGGACTAAAGCCTCTGAGATTAGGTAAACAGGGTGAAAAGGCCCCCAGCATAGAACAAAAGCAGAAAGCTGCTTTCACAGGATGGAAACTTCCAGAAGAGGTAAACAGGTAAATAGGACTGTAGAATGCTACAGCATGGTGAAATTGCCCAGAGGGGAGCTAATTAGCAAAAGAAAGCCGTCTTGTTGACCCTGAGGTAGCACGCTTTATCTGTTTTATCCCCTAGGCAAGTTAAGATAAACAGAAGTGGCACCTGCATAAACAGCCATCTGCCCAGAGCCTGGATTTTGTGTTGACCCAAACCCCTAACACCACATATCTTCGAAACCCCCTTTTCTGGCACACACGAGTTAATGGTCACTGTTTCATTGTCTCTTTCTCCACATACATCTTGTTTGTAAGCCTTATGATCCTAATAAAAATGGAGCAAGGGCCCTTACTCAGGGCTCTTGTCTCCTCCAGGCCCGGACATTAGCCTCTCTTGCATTTAGTTCTGCATCTGCTGTCTTGCTAGACAAGAGAGAACTCCAGACTCAAAGTCTGCGACAAGTATCTTTTGTAGAGTAGAAGGTTTCAACTTTAATAAAGTCTATTTTATCAATTATTTCTTTCATAGATCATGGCCTTGGTGTTGTATCTAAAATGTCATCACCATTCCCAAATTCATCTACGTTTTCTCCTATGTTATCTTCTAGGAGTTTTATAGTTTTGTGTTTTTCATTTTGATCTGTGATCCATTTTGAAGTAATTTAATTGTTGTGAAGGGTATAAGATCTATGTCTAGATTCATTTTTTTCGCATGTCGATGTTCAGTTGTTCCAGCACTGTTTGTTGAAGAAACGATCTTTGTTCCATTTTATGGCTTTGTTCCTTGGTCAAAGGTCAATTAACTGTGTTTATGTGGGTCTATTTCTGGGCTCTCTATTCTATTTCATTTGTCTATTTTTTTTTCATCAATACCACACTGTCTTGATTACTGTATCTTTATAATAAATCTTGAAGTTGGGTGATGTTTGTCTTCCAAATTTGTTCTTCTCCTTCAATATTTTGTTGACTTCATATCAATTTTAGAATCAGCTTATTGATATTTACAAAATAACATGCTGGCATTTTGACTGGGATTTCACTGAATCTATACATCTAATTGGGAAAAACTGACACCTTGATAATATTGAGTCCTCCTCTTCATGAACATGATTTCATTAATTAGTCGTTTTAATTTTTAAAATTAATTTGCATGTAATTTTGAAGTTACAAATCTAAACATATCACAAAGCAAATACTGAACATTCCAGAATTTAAAAATAATAAATAATTCCTATAACTAATTCGATTTGACTATATTGAAGAGATTTGACTATATCTAAGAAAATAACACACTTAAACACATCATTTCTTAGATATTATTAAACTATTCATTCCAAATTTCTGATATACAGTTTTTTTTCATTTCTCCTTAGAAAGTAATGAGCATGGAATATAAAGCATTGAGCTAAGTAAAATTATGAACATTCACTTTCTGTCAGACTCTACCAATTGTCAGTAGCCAAATTGCAATGGAAGACACGTCAAAGATATGTTAATTACCATTGGTGCGTCACACATTACCTCAAAATTTAGCAACTTAAAACAGCAAACATTTATTATCTCACATAACCTCTGAGGATTAGGAATCTGAGAACAGCTGAGACGTAAAGGTCTTTCATGAGATTGGAGTCAAGTTGTCAGGCATGGTTAGAATCACTTCAATGATCTATTGGAGGCAAAGAATCCACTTTGAAACTCAATCACTGACTTGTTGAAAAGTCTTACTTTCCTCACTGGCTATTAGCCACAGACCTCCATTCCTGGCCACGAGTGCCAGACAAGCAGCTTCCTCCAGGTGAACGATACGAGAGAGGGAGAAAGAGAGAGAGTTTGTGTGTGTGAAAAAGGGCCAAAATGGAAGCCATAGCTTTCATACCTGAATATTGTAAGTGACATATCATCACCTTTACTGTGTATTGTGCTGCGTACACAGTAATTTTAGTACAATTTCAGGGAAACTACACAAAGGTATGATTATCAGGCAACGGCGATCATGAAGAGTCATCTTGGAAGCTAACAAAATCTAAAATAACAAAGACAGCTGTTATATTAGATATAGTATCATATACATTAATTAAAAGTCAGGAGAAAAATTAAGGTTTTTCCACTTGTTTATCCTAACTTTGCAGTATACATGGGAGGGACCTCTTCTCTCAAACCAAAATGCAACCCAACACAGCAGAACACACAGTTGGGTAGTCTTATTGGAATATTTAATCTGTTCTCTAAGACTTTATGAGTTCTAGGGAGATGACCCTTTCTAAAACATGTAGAAAATTTCATCTAGAACCTGGCTTTAAGATTCAAGTCCCTCCCATTCAGTAGTGGCTTTTGGTGTGCAGGGAGAAGCTGAAATGGCTCAAAAGCACCTCAAAACTTGTCTATTATCTGAATATTGTTCCTAGTCTCCTGTTCTCCAATATTTATCTTTTAGCTCTACCTCTTAGCTCGTTCTTATAATGATCCAAGGCTTTGTACGCACTGTAGCCACAGTCATGGGTGATTATACGCACTAGTCATCAGTTCTTCGCAAGCAGTTCTATTTTAACCTCCAAAATCTTTGAAATATCATAGAAGAGTTTGTGAGCCACCCAAAGAGGGACATAAGCTAGTGTTTGATGGTATTCAACAAAGGTTTTGCACAGGAGGCGTTCAGAGACATGAAATAAAACCACCAAAATGGCTTTAAATTATGAAATATGCAATTTTCACAAAGTAGGTCTGATTCACAGTCCAAATTATTTTTTAAGCCAAAATTGCCTGTAGTGCAAATTTGCTGTTGTACTAAGAATAGAGACCACAGGTCAAGAAGATTAAAATACCTGCTCAAATATACAAAATTTAGTAACAGAGCTCCTATTAAAAATTAGATATTTTGTCATCCTACATAAGTACCCTTGAGAATGCACAATAAATTCAACAGAACGCTCCTTCGTTACTGATTGGCATTTATTTTGTGCCCATGTATGCCTACCATTGTATATATGTAGTTTTAAGGAAAAAATATCTTGAGCGCATGAAATTGAAAATGGAAATGAGACCTTTGGACTGAAATCCCTCAACTCCTTGCTTATTTTGGCAGCTGAAAATTACAAATACCTAGAATATTATTGGGTTGCGTGCTGTTTCAATGGTAGGCTCTGAGAGTACCACGTTTAATACTTTAGATTAAATGGGACTTTTCTTAAGCACGGGATGCCAAAGATCATCGTTCCTGAATATGTATGTGGACTTACAAATACATTTCTAAAAAGGAACATACAACGATAACAAACCTTCAATCTAAAAATTTTAGGTGAAATCTCTAAGTTATCTTCCAACTCCAGCACCACTTCATGATGCTGCGACATCGATGGCAAGTTTCCAAAACCTGATTACTGCATATATAAATAAAACCTACAGAGAGATGCCTGTGTGCACATCAAACGTGATGGCCTATAATGTCAGCAAAGGAAGTATGTATGTATAATACGTAAAGTATAGTGCTGTCTATTACACATTATTATCATGTATACCATGCATATATCACAGGAAGCCAATTGTAAAAATGCACCTGCATGAAAATTAAATTAAGCCACATGACATCACTACTTTGTAGGTCAAAACGGTCAAATATCAAAAATTCTACACGGATCGGCTTCATAGGAGTGGTGACTAGGTGTTGACATCGCAAGGTGTTTTAATTTATTCTTATACTTTCCTGTTTGGCTAAAACACCTTTGTTCACTTTCAGCAACAAGTGAAAGATACCTGGATGTGAAAAGAAAGAGAAAACCAAGGAAGTTACCTGTAAATGTAACGTGCCTCCCAGACTCACTACTAGAGGAAGAAGCCCCAGAGAAGGAAGCAGTGGAAATCAAAGGAAGAGAACCATTTGGAAATAGGAGGGCCCCTGTTGTTGTAGAGTCAGTGGGTGATGATGCATAACAAAGCCTGTGGGAACCACCAGAGATTCCTCATTCATAACAGCAGGGCAGACAATTCTTGCCTTTTTTTTTTAACGTGTATTTATTTTTGAGAAACAAAGAGAGATCAGCATGAGTGGGGGAGGGGCAGAGAGACAGAGAAACACAGAATCTGAAGCAGGCTCCAGTCTCTGAACTGTCAGCCCAGAGCCCGATGCGGGGCTCAAACTCACAGACTGCGAGATCACGACCTGAGCGAAGTTGGATGCTTAACCGACTGAGCCCCCCGGGCGCCCCTGATTCTTGCCTTTTTAAGCATTGGTTCTCCTTTTCCCTAGACACCGCATACATCCTTGAATAATTTTTACTTGGACGCTGTTTCCGTTGGATGTAGAGAACCAACATAATTTGTTATCCTTACATCTGACTGCGGTACTTGCTAAGGGCTGTGGGAGAGATAAGAAAGGTTTTGGGGTGTGGGTGACTCCGCTCTTTCATCCTCACAAGAAAATAACGCAACTGAGCTGACATTGTTATGTAGGTAAATTTCAAACTTTTCCTTGGTTGAGAAAAATACCAATGGGTGCAAAGAGATCACGTTGCTGGGAATCCCTAGTTGCAGTTTCCATGACACTACCGACTGGCTACTTAAAGCTTCCACACTCAGTGCCTAAGCATCTGGCAGTATGTCCATGTAGACTTTTTCTGTCAGGGCCCCATCATTACCTCAGAAGCTCCCCCTTTGACAAAGGGTCTGTGAAGATGGCACCAAACCCGTTCTCTTCAACATGGTCTCTAGGACACATTCACGTTTGCCCTGATCTCGGCAGTGCAACGGTGGCCCCAGTGCATGCTCCTTCTCTCTGTGTGGTTAACAGAGGTTAATAATCACGATCTCTTGCCTTTACAGTCCTCAGGCTGGAGCCAGGTAACGTGTTGTGTCTAATAAACTTTGAGTAACACAGGACCAGTTCTCCAAGTGGTGCTCAAAGCCCCCCTACGAAGGCCTGAGATGAACAGGAATTGCTCTCTTCCTCTCCACGAAGGGAAGGAGAAGTCCCAGAACTCCAACAATGGGGAACTACAAGGCATTTTTCCATCTTCCTAGTGAGCCCTCCGCAGGTAGGGCAGCACCTCACTTAGGGATGTGGGGTATTTAGCACAAATGTTTTATTTTTGTCCCTTGGAATCTCAGCCAAAGATACAAAAACAAAGAACCTATTTTAACTTTCTATTAAAAGATAAAAGTTGATAAAAGGAGGCTAAATGTTCCTTAGAGTTTAGTACGTTATCTCTTGGCATATACATCACAGTCAGCTGTGGGGCAATATTTTGTCATACCCCTAACATAAAGATCGGAGTTGTGTACGTGGAAAGGTCTTTCCAGAGAGCACGGGCTCTGTCAGGCAGACCTCTCTCCATCTGTAGGTTCATGCCACAGTCACTTAAAGTGAAGAGGGACCAAACTGCCAGCAGTTGACCGGTCACTGTGGTTTTGAAGCCCTAATAAAATATCGGTTATTTGTTTAAAGAAAATCCTATCTTTAAAGGTCTATAATTTTATCTTGGGCAGATGCCTACGTACAAATCTTTTAATGGTCATTATTTTCAAACGTGTTGGTTTTGCTGGGGAAAAAAATGTTCCTGCAAAGAGAAATATCCAACTTTGCTAATCTATAACTTCTGGGGCCTTTTAAACTAAAAGAGATTAAACAGCAGTGTCACTAAACATGCTAATTCAGAACAGATTAAAAATAAAAATACAAATGGTTGGAAATAAGGGCAATAATATCAGATAATACCGTGATTATGATGATATCATTGCACATATTTATGGTTGAATAAGCCCGGCTAATTATTCTGACTTCATCTTCTCTTGGCACGCACTAATTTCTGTCAATTTACAGAAAATCTGATAACTACATGATACGAAAGTAATGGCTGAGAAGGCTGAAATGAAGTAATGTCAGGCAGAAGTAATGTTAAGCACTGGTGCTTGAAGTTAAACCCTGTAACTATTTATTCTACACAATTGTGGCAACTCGTCTGAACTCACCAGTATATTCCAGTGTGACTCAGTAAAGTTCCTCACAATTAGTGGTGAACCCACGGCAGGTCAGCCCCAAGGCAAGGATGAAGGAGAGACTCTGCAAGGCATAGCTCTCGAAGGAGCAGTTCTTTCCCAAGCACCAACTATATGCAAGGTCTGGGGTCATATGTTAGGGAGATAGAGATAGAGGTAGAGGGATGATACAAGATTTATTTCAATACTGAGATGACTTATATGCTATTTACTGGGTGGAAATAGAGATACACAAATGATTCGTATAGTAGTAGAAATTTTGCTAGAGGACAGAGTGTGGCCAATTCTGAGGCTGGAAATCTTTTTAAAATATTTTTTATCTTTGTTTTTATTGTTGAGAAAGAGAGAGGGAGAGAGAACGCGAGTGCTGGAGTGTGGGGGTGTGTGTGTGTGTGTGTGTGTGTGTGTGTGCGTGTGTGTGCTGGGGGTGGGGGAGGGACAGAGGATCTGAAGCGGGCTCTGTGCTAAGAGCAGAGAGCCTGATGTGGGGCGCAAACTCACAAACTGAGATTATGACCTAAGCTGAAGTTGGACGCTTAACGGACTCAGCCACCCAGGAGCTCCGAGGCTAGAAGTCTTTTCTCCTCCTTTTTAAAATGTTTATTTTATTTTTTTAAAGTGTTTTTATTTCTTTTTAATTTTTTTTAACGTTTATTTATTTTTGAGACAGAGAGAGACAGAGCATGAATGGGGAGAGAGGGAGAGAGAGGGAGACACAGAATCCGAAATAGGCTCCAGGCTCTGAGCAGTCAGCACAGAGCCTGACGCGGGGCTCGAACTCACGGACTGCGAGATCATGACCTGAGCCGAAGTCGGATGCTCAACCGACTGAGCCACCCAAGCGCCCCTAAAATGTTTATTTTAGAGACAGAGAGACAGAGCACAAGCAGGGGAGGTGCAGAGGTGGTCAGAGACAGAATCCGAAACAGGCTGCAGGCTCTGAGCTGACAGCACAGAGCCTGACGTGGGGCTCCAACCCACGAACCGTGAGATCACGACCTGAGCTGAAGTCAGACACTTAACCAACCGGGCCACCCAGGTGCCCCTAGAAGTTTTAATCCTAGAAGTTTACCAGGATTTTAAGGTCCCAACTCAGTCTTAGTGAAAATTAGGTAGTCCTGGCTGGCAGTGAATGTTTGTAGCAGTCATGAAACAAACTCCAAGCAGATGGATGTCTGTAGTGCTGGGGCAGATGAACGCTGCCCCCAGGCAGGCAGCAATTTGTAACGTCCACTAGCTTGGTCCCTAGAACTGAGATGCAAAGATAAAAAGTATCCATTTGATTTGTTAATCCCAGGTCAAGAAACTATTTCATCAAATAAAAAATGGTCTGTTTGGCACAAAAATTCATTTAAGTAAAAAAAAAAAAATTAGAGGAGAATGAAATGTACATGATGTTCACACAAGTTTGACCTTCGACAGATCTGACTAATGGATTCCATGTTTTTGGGCAGGCCACTTAGCCTTTCAGTCTCAACGGATTTACCATTAAAATGGGCTAGTATGAGAACTTCTAGGACATTTTTAAAGCATCTAAAACAGTGCATTGCACATAGAAAGTACCTTGTATCCGATGCTCTAAATGAAGACAGAGTGGCAAATTTATATTTTATCCCAAATGTAATACAAATACTGATTCCAGTCACTAATAAATATTCATCGAGTGCTATTATTGCCAAATACTATTTCGGATGTTGGGGATTCAGAGATGATAAACTGACCAAGCTCTTAAGGGCCTTATCTTCTAGGTGGGGGAAAACACAACAGCAACAAATATGTAAAAACATGACATAAAAAGGAAGATGCAAAAAAAATTGCCCTGGATGAACATGACATGAATATTAAATACAACGGACTCTTGAAGAGCATGGGTTTGAACTGTGCAAGTTTGCTTATATGCTGATTTTTGTTTTGATAAATACAGTACAGTACTGTAAATGTATTTTCTCTTCCTTATGATTTCCTTAATAACATTTTCTCTAGTTTACTTGACTGTAAGAATACAGTATAATACATAAAACACATACAATAAATGTTAACTGACTGTTTATGTTATCAGTAAGGCTTCTAGACAGCAGAAGGTTATCAGTAGTTAAGTTTTGGGGGACTCAGAAGTTTTATGTAGATTTTCAATTGCACAAGGGATAGGTGACCCTACCCTCCCCCCAACACATTGTTTAAGGGCCAACTGTAATCATGAATGCTATAACTATTGTGTAAGTCTAGTGTTAGCTAGAAATTCCACTTCATCAGAACACTAGAAAATCCTACATTGGGGGATACATTGCAGGTTAAGTTAGTGCGTTGCTGGCCAAGATTTCCTTCTTCTTTTATTGTTCCTGTTCTTGTTCTCCAGGACGTGTCCCAATTTCGTGTTATGTCCCAAGGCTCATTTCCTATTATCAGAGCAGGAAGGATAATTATCTTGTTTTCTCTCTCTCTCTCTCTTTTTGAAGTTCAAACTTCAACGTCAGAGAAATGTTGCCAACCTACGTAGACTCCTTTACTATTCTCTCACTATTCATCTCTGCATGTCCCCAATTCCTGTTATTAAAACCTGCAATGTTGCTGAACGTCTCCGGAAAAATTTAATTTTCTTTAAAACATTTTTGGAAACAATGAGGGAGATTTTGCACATAACAAAGCAAAACAAAATGCATGTTTCTGGTTGGGTGTTAACCAACAGTAACCCACCATTGCCCAAAAGACTTTTTTGCTCTTTGTTGCTTTAACTTGTACTCCAGTAACTTCCAAGCCTAGCTGCAGGGGCCAATTTTAAAACTATCATTTGAAAACAATATAGGATCTGAGTATGCATTTTCTATTTAAAATCACGCATTCAGGATAGTAATATGAATGCATTTCTGTTATCTTAATTACGTCTACATTCAGGTTCCAGGTGTCAGAAAGTTAATATAAATTCCTGGCACAAACAGACACAGGACTACTTGGTAACTTTTGTGAAATAATGTTTTGTTAAAACTAGCACCCACTAAGATGTGTCAGAAGGAGATTAAATAGAGCCAATGAATTTTGTGATCTTTCTTCATTTGCAGATATGAATCACTACATAAGCAGAAGTTTAAAATGTGATCATAGTGTCAGTTTGATTTCCACAATCTCCTGGTCAGTTTCCTTGCCTCCAATCTTACCACCACTGTTATGTCCTCCATAATGCAGCCGTTATCTTTCTTTCTTTTTAATAATGTATAAGTCTAACAATTTCAAATATTAGAGGAAGTTTCACACGGCAACGTCTTTCAATTTTTAACACCTTTGGAAAGCAGTGCTCCAAGTTAAGACAAAGTCACAGAACTGGCTTTGTGACAGTTTCCGGTGATCAATCCATGTGATTTATGGCATGCAATTTGTTTGATAGTGCAGTCAGTTGGGTTCTTTGTTTCTACACTTGGAGAATAAAATGAGAACGCATAAAGATAAAAAGAAAGGTGTTCACTGACTTCACAGTTGATGGCGAGAACATATTACAGAAATGTTGAAATAGAAGGGGAATGACAAGTTTGGGCAATCAAAAGGAAATTTAATGGCCTGTGAACAACATTGACTAGGCGGGAGAGCCATAATCTTGTTCACCCACACTGAAGATTCCTTCTACTCCAGAAGAATAATTGTCCGTACAGGTCACCAAGTGTTCGTATAGGATCGGTTGCTTAGCGAGTTGACAAATTTTGTCCTAGTAAGTTTGAAATCACTGTTTTGTTTTTGTTTGTGTTTTTGTTTTGCTTGGTTGATCAGCATTGCTGACAGCCAATTCTCAATGGCCTCAATTACCGTGTTGCTGTCTTTATTGAGAAAACAAGTGTCCTTGGAAGCCTTGAAATTATCTGTTTTCCCTCCACCTCTGTTCCCTATTTTCTTTCTGAAAATTTAAGTTGAATTATTTTGATCCTCATTTAAAAGCCCTTTAGCAGCTTCCTAACTTAAAGCCCACAGGGCATACAATGGACATTCAAGTCTCTCTAATTTCCTGTTTCAAGAAAACATCATCTTCTCCAGGTGTACAACTATCCTTGCAGGCTCCTGAGACTATCAAGGGGTTTGTGCACATTGCGTTCCCTTTCTGACTCTCCTCTCCTTAGCACTGTTTTCAAGATCTAGCTGTACATCACCCTCAGGGTAAAGCCTTTCTTACATGGTCACGGGCTTTTCTGTACCCCCCAATCCATGTCTCTATTATGATTATATAATGTTTTACAGTCTATTGGGGTCATTTGCCTTCAGATTCATCTTCCCCACCATACTATGAGCTCCTAAAAGCCTTGACAAAGTTGTCTTCTGCTCTGTTGGCCTCACGTTTCATGAGATGCCTGGTTTTACCCTGACACTCTCTCTTTAAATCCCTCCTTAATACCAGATAAGTCTCCAAGTGTGTTGCCTGCTCACACTGGTCTGTGACACACACACACACACACACACACACACACAGGTCCAAAGTTAATGTGATTGGAAAAGAAAATAATAGAATCTAAGGGGAAAAAGCCTTCAATCTTTGTTTCCATTATCGTTAGAATAAAACCCAACCGTGTATTTATCACAAAGATGTAATTCTAGGCTATAAATCAGGGAAAAAGATTTTTAGAAGGTACATTTTCAAAACAAATCTAGTGGTAATTCCACAACAGGGTTTGGTTTTGTAATGAATATTCTAAAGTGTTTAGTTGCTGTGCATTTAGTGGCAATGTACTACATCCTGCCATTAATACACATATTCCAGTAAAAACATTTGGCAGAATATGGTCCAGCAATAATAATAATTTGCACTTATAGCTCAAAACTAATAGCTCAAAGCACTTCACAATGTGCTGTTTAATTTCTGCTCGTTCCCATATGCTACTTATTTCATCTTCATTCATCCTGCAAGGTATGTGAGTATATGACTTTCATTAAAATAATAAAAATAAATGAAATGTTTAATACGGAAAACACTGAATAGTTTTTTACAACTGTCTATAATAACTGGAGAGCTGGTGGCCGGGGAAGGAAACATAAGGAATATTTATTTGTTTTTTTCTCTATGCTCTAGGATCACGTGGTGGAGGTGAGTGCGAAAAAGTTCTTGTAGGTGACATGCTAATTTGGGTAGTTGACTTTACCTGGGCTTTGAGAGTCAAGTTTCTGATAACAACTCAGGAGGGTTTTTTGCTTTTTTTATTTTTTATTTTTTATTTTTTATTTTTCTCTGATAACCTCAGCATACAGCACCCATGGAGGGGAGGAGCAGACCATGTACTTGTCAAGCAACTAGCCTAAAGACCTCCTCTATAAGGTCGCAAGATTTATCACTAAATCTCAGTATTCTCTTTGGGGATCTATGGGTTTCCTCAATCTTTGGCTGGCTTCTGACTATGCCTTCGGACAGAAAGCCATGGTTTTTTCCACACTCACCTTGTTTGGTTCTCTTCTCTCAGAATCATAGTCCTATATGAGACTTTGTAAAGACATAATGAAGATCTTAGTTGTTGGCTAAGATCTGAAAATGAGTCAAATACTTTTGTCCAATTTTCTGGTTGTTTTACAATGAGAAACTATGTTAGTCCCTGTTACTCCCTGGCCATCCATGGAAGTCAATTTCTCTTAATAAACATGTATTTATTAAAATGTTCTTTCTTCTAGTCGTAGATTTGGCAAACTACATTTAGCAAGATTTTTTAAAATCCAAATTGTAGGGGCGCCTGGGTGGCTCAGTCGGTTGAGCATCCGACTTCAGCTCAGGTCACGATCTGGCGGTCCGTGAGTTTGAGCCCCGCGTTGGGCTCTGGACTGATGGCTCAGAGCCTGGAGCCTGCTTCCGATTCTGTGTCTCCCTCTCTCTGCCCCTCCCCCGTTCATGCTCTGTCTCTCTCTGTCTCAAAAACAAATAAATGTTAAAAAAATTTTTTTAATCCAAATTGTCAAGTTGATTTTTGTATCATTTTTCTTAATATTCTCTCCTTACCTCCTTAATGTCTGCCATATCTGTTGTGAATTCTCCTTTTTCATTCCCGATATTTATTTGTACCTTCTCTCTTATTCCTTGATCAGTAGGTTAGAGCTCTATCAACTTCAGCTCTTAATCTGGCACGATGTAGTTTTCTTTTCTATTTCAGAAATACACACTCTTTGACTAAATCCAAAGTTAGTGAGGAGGGGAAGGAGAAGGGGGATGTGAATGAATGTCTGCAGAATAGTAATTCACAACTCTCACATTGAGTTATTTCTTGTTTGATTCTGTGCTTAAACCAAATTCCATTTATCACCTACACTGACTCATGTATGTTTAGCCCTTGACCGTACAAATGGGCACTGCCCTGTTTCTTCATATTTGGGATTCTAGAGGAAGAATACAACTAAACTTAGTGTAAGTGATAGCTTAAGTTTGAGTATTTAATACCATTGTTCAAAATTCTCCCACAAGGGAAAGAGTTCTTGAGAATAAATACTGGTTTATCTTCATTTCTGGACTCTTCTTTTCCTCTTCAATACTCTTTCCCGCCCATCTCTACCCACCATCCAGTCTTCAATCTTTTCTTTATCCATTCATAGATGGGTATTTCAGCTGTTTTCATGTTTGCTGCAGTCAGCATGGCTCTGCAAAGTTGGAAGAAGGCTCAGAACCTGAAGATCCACTAACATTCTTATGAAAGACAGTCTAGTTATCTACTTGTCTGTCCTTTGTAGTCTGTCTATAGAACTTTCTCAACAAAAAGTCCCCTGAAGGCTCATTGTTTCCTCAGAATAAAGGCAATCAGTCTCAGAAATGTGTTCTACAAATTATCCCCAAGTATTATTCTACACAAATGACTTTTTGTGCTCTCTGTCTCTAAATTTGCAATCTGTCTTTCTCGAGCACATATATAAACACATGTATAGGCACAGACACAAAAACAAACCTTTCCTAGCATATGCATTGATACATTGATGTACATATATCTATGCCAATATTTTTCAATAGAATCAACTTAGAAGAATATAAATGCCATTTAACTGTGATTTCTTAGCCAGAATGAGAGTGTGGGAGGTGATGAGGGGGAAGGACTCTTATACACTTTTGTTTTCTTTAAATTTTTTTCACTGAACTTATAATACTTTTTCACTTAAAGTAAATATATTAAAAATCTATGCCTATTCTCTGTTATGTTTTTTTAATGTTTGTTTATTCATTTTGAGAGAGAGAGAGAGGGAGAGTGCAAGTGGGGGGAGGGGCAGGGAAAGAGGAAAGAGAGAATCCCAAGCAGGCTCTCCACTGACATTGCAGACCCTATATAGGGCTTGATCTCATGAACCATAAGATCATGACCTGAGTGGGAATCAAGAATCAGTTGCTTAACCAACTGATCCCAGGCAACACCTCTGTGTTCTGTTTTATATGTATTTTTTTGTCACTGTCATGAATGGACACATTGATAGTTTAAGTTTTATATACTCTAACCATGAAATTATTTTCCTGACCTGTGTTTTGTGGATTGTCTGGTTAAGGTATAATTCATCTTGTCATCTTCTTAATGTAACACAGCCCTTAAACCTCTTGACTCCCTGTTTATCTCAGGATGAAATGTGTGCAAACGGCCCAATTTCCTTGCAGAAAGTTCAGAAATCTCCAAACAACCTCCTCTTTCCTTAACATAAATGTAAGCAAGTGTGAAATGTCTTTCAATCAGATTAGTCATCAAGCCGACAGTCTACATTTGGATATCTATATTTAGCAATCAAATTTCCTGGATTTTAATGAGCTTGATCAAATCTATGGTTTAAGACCATGAGTAAATAATTATTGTATAAGTAATTTCACTTTGTTACCATAGTAATGGAAATAGAAGAAGTTCACTTTATGTTCACTGTGGAAACTTAAAATAAAAGAGAGTTTTTAAAATGTCTACTTAGAAGAAGGCCAACAACAGCTCATTTTCTATTCTGTCTTTGGATTCCAATTATCATGGCTTTATTTGTGTTATACAGCTTTCTCTTAGCTCTGAAAACTTAGATATTAGACAACAATATCTTGTAAAAATAATTTTAAACATTCTCATATAGTTTCCCTTTGCTTTAAATATACCCCATCCTACGATGGAAACTATAGGAAAGAAATACAAGAGACGGTGCCTAAGATCAGGAAGATGATTGTCTTACTGGTGAGACACATACCTAATGATGTGTATTCATACATATAATTACAAAACACAACCCGATATTCTACATAATGAAACTCTAAGTTATGTGAGGTAAATAAATGCGCTGGAAAGGAAGGGAGATTTGAGTGGTATGGAAATATTATTTGAAAATATGAGGAGTTCCTATGAAAGCCTTGTGGATATTTAATTCACTGAAGACACGTATTGAAGACAATTACGGTCTATATATCTAGCATGTGCTTTAGGGGATACAAAGATGAATAAAATATGATCCATATGTTTATATACTTTACAGTTTAGTGGGGCATGAAGATGTATAGCTAAGCCCAGAACAGATAGGGTGCTGAGTGCCACACTAGCAAGGGAACCAGAAGACTGGGGAAGTGAACTATTAAATTCCCCTAAAAGAAAAACATTTCAGAGGAAGTGTACTTGATTTAGCTTTTGAAATATTGATAGGAATCCAATAAGAAGAATTGAAGAAAGATGCTAAGGGGAGGAGAGGATGTGGTGTGTTTATTATATTCATGACCATAATTAAAATAGCCACTCTGATCCCATGTCTTTCGTTCTTTAACTTTTAATTCCTTTCTATTCTGACTCTGGACTCAGAAAATGACTTTCTTAGTCCAATGAGATGTTAAAAAATTTTGCAGATCCAGAGGCTTGTAAAAAGCATGCAAGTCTCAAAACGATTGTGTGCCCAAATTTATTCCAATGTTGCCACTCAAATAAGATTCATAGAATGCCCACAACATTTTTTTAAGTGGTGTGTATACGGTAAAGAACCCCCAGCCTAAACTAAACTTAAAATAAAGTAAAATTGTATGAAGTCAAATTTTATTAAAACCTCTGGGACCCCAACTTTATAAAGCCAGGAAATAATCTGAGAAAATTTCTCCAAAGACATATTTTCTAATACGCTTCTAAGAGTCGTTGAAGAAGACCATGAAAAGGAAATAATTCATAGTGTGGTCAAGGCTAAGCCATCAGGACTAGGCTAATGAAGGAGCAATATGACCCTTAGATCTGAGGCACCTGACACCATGCTCTTCATTATCTTCAGAGAGCTATGAAGAAGTGAGTCCCATGTTTCCTACTCTTTCCCTTTGTGATTGGCAGTGACTATTATGGATATCTTGCCTTGGTCTCCTCATCGAATTTTGGGAGAGTAGGAAAAGGATAACCTGTCTTAGTTCCTAATTCTCCATATCAAAAGGAGCCACATCTGAGGAGCTCCATGTACTGAAGCTGATGTAAATCACAAGACTCTGAGCTTTGATACTGCTGTTGATTGTGTTAGACTCATACGTGTCTTACGAGTGGAGGATGGGTGTATTTTACAAGTTGAGAACCAGAGAGGGAAGACTGCAAATATTGATTGCATTATTGACCCTAATTCATTTTTCTCCATCTATGCTCTTTATCCTGTAACTTTAGCTGTGATCTCCTCTACTCTGACTTTGGGTTCAGCCACATGATGGTTTCGCCAGTGGGGTGTCAGTAATGTGATGCAATCAGCAGCTTGAAAAGCCAGTTTGTGTTGGCAACCTTCCGTAGCTGTGACTTCCCCCCTCTTGCCCAGGGCAACCTGTTGGAAGATGAAAGATGTAAAATAAAGGTGAGTCATCTCAGTTAGGACCATCCTACATCAGTCCAAAGACAGACAATCTAGACGAGTGAGTCAACCCAACTGAGATCAGATATCAGAAGAACTGCCCATTGAACTTTGGACTACATCACTAACCTGTAGGCTCGAGCACAATAGTAAATGACTGTTATTTTAAGCCACCAAGTTTAAAAAAAACCACTTGCTGTGTGGCATTATTGTGGCAATGGTAGCTGAGATATTGTTCCAGGTAAAAGGAAAGGAAGGATGTGTCCCTGAGGTCTGTCCAAAAACATAATAATATATACTAAATAATGGTTTTTGAACAATTATTCTATTATTCTCAGTTGCTTTACATGTACTCAATCATTTGTTATAATTCTTACAAAGAACGTTAAGTAAATGCTGTTACAATGCTTATTTTGTCAATGAAGAAACTGAGGCATAGAAAGTTTCAATAGTCGACTTGAATTCAACAGCTGCTAAGTACCTGTTGTAGTAAGAACACTACAAGAAGACATTAAGTGTGAAATATGAGCATTGGTCTGTGACTCACATTGAATTTTGGAGTCAGCAAGATTGTCCAGTAGATCACAGGTTTAATTTAACAGTATCGGAAAGGTCAAGATTGTATATTGAGTTGGAGAAGAGTAATATAAAAGAAGGGCAAAGGAATAAGGCCAAGAGAGCATCAAGAATCAAGAGGCAGACAGAGGTGGAGACAGTAGAGGCTAATAATAATAAAAGTGGTCAGTGAAGAGGAAAGAAAGGTTGAGAAAAGAGAAAAGAAATGAAAGAGGGAAATAGGCAACTGTGCTTCTTGCCCCAGAGAAGCTACAATAACTTAAGGACTGATTAGTTTCTGTTGATTTCTACAGCTTTAAGCCTGATGGAGGCCAACCCGTAGTGGATTCAGAAGGGATTGTGAATTCCAAATGTAAAATGTGTGATTGTGGTCTACTCTTTCCTATCTGCAAAGGAAAAATGCAAAAGAAATAAAAGTTTTATCACTGACAAGAAACAGGAGGAAAGGAATTAAAGAGGAAAATAGATTTAAAAAATTATGGTTAATGAGATGAAATCATGTCAAAAGCGGGAAGGAAAGTGATCAAGAGTTAAACTGGAAGAATTGGTCTGGAATCAGTAACAGCCTCTTTCATGGAGGAAAAGATGGAAAGTGGAGACGATAGACATACATGTGACTATGTACAACAATAATTGGGATAATCTCATAACTCGTGGCCCATCTTTTCCCGCGTGAAACAGAACATTTTCCCTCTACTGAAACAGGGAGCCCCAGGGGGTGAGTAGAGTATTTTAGGGAGATGGCTGTGAAAAGGGAGTTTGCATAAGTTAAGAAAAATAATTGTTAAGTGATGTTAAAGTCCCACTTGTGTTCTGAAAGTATGAATCTGTGTGAAACCAAAACGCTCCATTGTGTAGTGCCCAGGCATCAGATGTAGAAACAAAGACGATTAATCCAGCATTGAGGCTGGTTGGAAAAGAGGAACAGAAAGAGAAGAAACGAGGAAGTAGAAGTTGCAGGTAATAGAACAGAAAAGTAGTCTGTTTTGGGTCTAGCCTCAAATAGGGAAGAACCTGAAGGTGAGGAAAATTAAGAAGAAACACTCCCCTCCCCCCCCCACACCCATTACCACTAGGCTCAGATCACACTGACCTTTTCTCTGTTCCTTGAAAACACTAAGTATTTTCTCAATCTAGGCCTTGTTCCAATGATTTCTTCTGCCTGGAACAGCCTTCCCTGAGATCTTACTGATTTTTTCTTTTTTTTTTTAAATTCTTTTAATGTTAATTTATTTTTGAGAGACAGAGACAAAGCATGATCAGGGAGGGGCAGAGAGAGAGGGAGACACAGAATCCGAAGCAGGCTCCAGGCTCTGAGCTGTCAGCCCAGGGCCCGAGGGGCTCGAACCCACAGACTGTGAGATCATGACCTGAGCCAAAGTTGGATGCTTAACCGTCTGAGCCACCCAGATGTCCCTATTTTTTCTTTTTATTCTGATTTCATCTCAAATGTCACCTGCTCTTGGAGGCTACTTCTGTGGACCTTATCGAAGTTGCTGTTCCCATAATCCTTCACAAATTCAAGTAAAAGGTAATGTCTTTTGTATTATTTTGTATTATTTTCTCAACTTCTTTATCACCTGCCCACTCACTAGAAGGTAAGCTGTGTGACAGCCTTTATTCGGTGTCCCTGCCAGCACGTCCATACTCTTACCATGGCACCTGGCACCCTGGAGTGACCCCAGGAATTTGTGTGGCCTGATCAGGGTCGTGCTGAGAAAATAGAATATAGAAGCTTTGATAGGTGGACTAATTCTGAATGAGGAGAATATCTAGCATATGGCTACAGGGTAGTTGCTGAAACAGAGTATAAGTGAGATTACTGTCATGGAGGAGAATAAGGGAGAAGGTCTAGAGAGAGGGCAGTGGAGTCACGAAATGGTTTTTAAATCAACAAGATTTAGAATGCAGAGGAAGACTAAAAATGATGACTCTGGCTGTGTAGCAACTGCTAGGAGTTTCGAAAGAAGGCGAGACACACTAGAGAATGGCACCGACACCTCCTGGCCCGAGGGACTCAGAATAATGAGCAGGTTTCATTTTAGGACCTTAAAGGGAAGTGTGGCCCCAGAGAGAGCCAGTCCTTAATTGAAGCAGGAGTAGTGTCTGAAAGAGCTGAAGAAAGAGAAGGATGTGTTTAAAATGAATGATTGGTTCCAGATACGCGGCGTGTTTTTTTTTCTTTATTTCTGAATCTCTTAGCTTAGTTAAATCGTAAACAAAACATAATATTTTAGGGTTTGAGTTAGAGATAATATGTCCACACTGGTGGCAGTGTGGGGCTTGGCATATATTAACACTCAATAAATAATTGTTCAATTACCAAATGGATGATGAGAAATCTCATCCAAATCCTCATCAAGGATCCAGCACATGTGGCCTTGATTTGATTTGATTTTCTGTCTCAGTGAAAATGTTGACATTGTCATTATGCCCTAGAACTGCTCTATGCAGCGTGGTAGCCACTAATCACATGTGGCTATTTACATCGCAAGTGAAATTAGTTGAAATGAAATAAAATTTGAAAGTCAGCATTTCTGTCCCACTTGCGATATTTCAGAGGCTGAAGAGCCACTTGTGGGCCAATGGCTACAAGGTTGGGCAGTGCAGATATAGAATATTCCTGCTATCCCAGAGAATTCTACCAGAGAACGAACACTGCCATAAAACAAACGCAGCCAAGGCTACTTTTCCCAATTCATTCATCATTTTACGTGTGTTTTTGACATTTCAGTCTATTCTATACTTGTTGCTCTAAGACACTGGAGAACTGTATTAAGATGCACACTTTTTTTTTGTTTTTCATTGACATTATACTTAAGTCTCCTGCAAACATGCTTGGACATCGGGTCCCCTTCAGTCCAGGTTTCTTAGACCAGCCTATGCTGGCTTGTTTCAATTTCCTATGAACCCAAGTTGCCAAAGTCCTAGTGTGCCTGAAGCCTGGATCTTTAAGTTATCAGAGTGGTGACTGATGAACACCACAAGAGAAAACATGTTTTCTGATGTGGCATGTTAGAAGAAGATGTAGGGCCAGCCGGGTGGTCGACTGGTAAAACATCTAACTCTTGATTTCGGCTCAGGTCATGATCACAAAGTTTGTGGGTTCGAGCCCCGAGTGGGGCTTTGGGTTGACAGCACAAAGCCCACTTAGGATTCTGTCTCTCCCACTCTCTCTGCCCCTCCCCTGCTTGTGCTCTCTCTCAAAATAAATAAATAAACATTGAAAACAAAAAAAAAATAGAAGTTGTAGATGAAATTATATTCCCTGGTGGGGAAAGATGTGTCTAAAGGCCAAAATGCAGGTAAGTGCTTTATTCTAACTCCTGATGTTATCATTTGTCATTCTTGATTTTTAAAAAAAAAAGTTTTTTAGAATTTTCTTTCTGCTTTCATCATCAGTATTGTTACTCAACTGTGGGTTACGCTTTTCTTCAGTTGGCTTCATCTTTAGCATTTAGTATGTCTTGTTTCTCTATGACTGCAATCTCATCGGTGTGCATTTGTGTCATTTAGAGATCATAATTCCAAGTTTCTCCTTCTCCAGAATGCAGTCAGCCTTATTTATTCATTACCCTTCTTCCAATTTGTTTGAGAAGTTCGTTTTAATGATCCAAAATTCAAACATGCATTATACACTGCATACTGAAGGTAAATATTGCAGAAGGAATATACCTTTACTAGGTTAGTGATGCGTGCATACTTAAGTTTCTAAGGATGCCGTGTGCTAACGGTCTTGCACTTCATCAGCCTGAATATGAAAAAAATATATATATATAAACAAAATACAATAAATGTACACGGCTTTTAAAAATCTTATTACTGTTCTTATGTTCAGGAAAGAAATGATGTTAAACCAGATGGCAATCACACTGTGCCTCTTAAGTTCCTAAAACATGTTTCTGAAAATCAATTGATTTAGAATTTCAACCTCCAGTTTTTAGCAAATATTCACAATAGTGATGAGCCGTATAAATTTTAGAATCTTCTTATCAAAAATGCACGTGAGCTTTATTGTGCAGCTGCAGTAACGTATAATGAAGGAAAATGGATTCTTCTTTCAGCCTTTAAGTCTGAGACCTTTGCTGTTTTCTTAGATTTGCTGTTTGCTAATCTTCGGATCTAGGTAGCCTTCTGCAAAAGTGAAGGCTGCCTAGATAGAACTAGCGAAGGGATCCACTTGGTCCTTCGATTAGAATGGCCACTAAGAATGAATCTGGAGCAAGGTGAAAGATCTTGCTTGTATCTCCAGCTTTGCAGATGCTGCAAACTGCTTCCAAGAATCTAGCTTTCTACAGACGTGTTGTGCCTGGCCTTACGTGAGTCATATTTGTAGCAAAGTGGAGACATTTTTACTTTATAATAAATGTTTTGGTTTTGGAGAGATGCAACATCGGTGTGGTTCAGACTAACAGCGGTTTAGTGATTTTGTGTCTGTTCTAGGGCTGAGCATCCATTCTGGTTATGGCAATGCTAGCCTGTCCACAACATACACTCAGAATGCCTGGGGTATCTGTGACCTGGGCTAATGAATTGTGGAAAGATAATTTCCTCTGCCTATTTTTCCCTTTAAACAAATTGCAGCCTCATATTTCAACCAAATGACCTTTCTAAAACTCCACAGTGACTAATTATAAGAGAACGAGAGAGAATTTACTATTAACAGAAATGAGATTAAGTTTTGCTATAACCTTGGGAGGCAACATAGCCAATGATGTTTATAATCTGGGGTGATTAGGAGGGGGTCTCCTCCAAAGGCAGTTGCAGATTGCTCCTGGCGCTGTGATGCTGAGCTGAGTCTATACAATGCCACAAAGTCAGCAGCTTAAATTCCCTGTCTGGTTTTTATGTTGCTAATAATCTTCAGTTTAGTCGTGACGAAAGGGAGGAGGGAGCCAAGAGGAAGAGAGAGGATGGGGTATAAAGTGACAATATGAGAAAGTAGAAGTAAGAAAAGGTAACAGAATAAAAGAAGTATAACCATTTAGCTGTTCCCTAAATACTAAGAACCTATTATTTATAAGGTACGAGGTTCTGGGTATTCAGAGGGCAGAATGGAAGACACATGCATAACATCCAGCTTGGTGGTGCTTACAGTCAAGTTGGAGAGACAGACCAGAAATAAGAAAGCAAGTAAATAAAAAAGAGGAAAAAGGAACAGGGTGTATGGCATCTAAGAATATGAAGAAGATACGTTCATATATTAATGGTACATAAGAGGCCTGATAAGGCAGAGAATGAAAGTACCAAGAGGGAACCGAAAGGAGGGGAAATTGAACACGTGTCAGACCCTCTACAGTGGATGGCGAATCAATATGCCTGATTCCAAATGATGAGATTCCTTCAGGGTTTTGAGTGCATGGCATGTCTGATTTATATGCATGGGGGGTGGATGTGTTGAACATGGACCAAATGGGCAAGGTAGAGTTGAGTAAGATGATTGCGTCCATGTGGAGGCACAAGATGGCGGTGGCGGTTGGGCACAGAGTGAGGCAGCCATGGAGATGTATGCAAAACTTGACAAACAAAGAGTATTAGATTTACTGGGGGACTGGGTGTGAGCTGTGGGCCATTTCAAAACATTTCCCGTATTTCTGACTGGAACAACTTTGATGAATTTAGATGTGTCATATAGGTGGTTATAGGTTCTAGAGCTTTGCAAAGGGACCAATGCTAGTAAATTAGTCATAGTTCCCCAGAGAAATAGAACAAATAGGATAGATGAAGGCATAGATAAGACATAGATACATATTGAGATATATAGGATGGATAGATAAGTATCGAGAGAGAGAGAGAGAGAGAGAGAGAGAGAGGCAAGGAGGGAGAGAGGGAGGGAGGGAGACAGGTATTTATTATAAGGAACTGACTCATGTGATTATGGAGGATGGCAAATCTCAAGATCTGCTGTCTGCAAGCTGGGGACCCATGCTTTAATAAGGTGTGTATTTTCAGTCCCAGTCAGAAGGGCTGAGAACCAGGCATACCCATGGGGTCCTTTCAATCTGAAAACCAGCAGGCTCAATACCCAAAGAAGAACCAATGTTTCAGTTCAAGTTCAAAGGCAGGAAAAAACTGATGTCTCAGGTTGAAGGCGACTAGTCAGACAAAAGGAATTATCCCTCTCACTCGGCCTGTTTGTTCTATGCAGACCCTCAATTGATTGGATGAGACAAGCCCTCATGGGGAGTACTGTTTTAAGTACTCTACCGATTCAAATGTCCACCTCTTCCAGAAACATCCTCAGAGGCAGACCCAGAATAATGTTTGATCAAATACCTGGGCACCCTCTGGCCAAGTCAAATGCACACATAAATGACCATCACAGCTAGAAATAGAAATTTGAGACCTACAAGAATAGAGGCAGTATTTAAGCTGTGGGGATGAATGAGTGAACACAGAAATAACATACATATAGAAGAGTAGAGAGCCTAGGACTAACCCTTAAGGAACTGCCCGTTTTAAAAGTTAGAAAGAGGGGCGCCTGGGTGGCGCAGTCGGTTAAGCGTCCGACTTCAGCCAGGTCACGATCTCGCGGTCCGTGAGTTCGAGCCCCGCGTCAGGCTCTGGGCTGATGGCTCAGAGCCTGGAGCCTGTTTCCGATTCTGTGTCTCCCTCTCTCTCTGCCCCTTGCCCATTCATGCTCTGTCTCTCTCCCAAAAATAAATAAACGTTGAAAAAAAAATTAAAAAAAAAATAATAAAAATAAAATAAAAGTTAGAAAGAGAAGGAAGATCCAGAAAAGGACACCGAGAAGGAATATCCTGGTTCCAGGAAAACCTGATAAATGAGGAGAACCATCATTCACTCCCCACTTCCTGGTCAATGAAATTTACTTTGAGACTTTCTTTGTTTAAAGTAATCCATGGACTTTCAGTGTTCTTCACTTTCCCACTCTTGCTGGGCTCCAAATAAGCCTACCCGACTTTTGTGAGTACCCACCCGAATTTTACCCTACCTCTGTTATGAACCACATAACTTTAAAAAAAAAATTATGATCCGTAATACTTAAAAATCACGTGCAGAGTTCTTATCCTTACCAGAAGTTCGGCTTCTTGAGTATGCAGATTGTTTGTTTGAATTCCCCATGGGACTTTCAGAATATACCTTTTGTATATTGTAACTTCTGCGGTCAACGGTCATTGCCTTCTTGGAGACTTCTTGTGCTATGAGCTTGAGAAAACGAAAAATAACATTTCCCAGACACCTTCTAGATGGTTATATATGTAAGTTAGATTTTTGCCAAACAGAAGCAATGGCTTGAGAATTGGGAAGTTTTAAGTTATTCTCTTCCTTCCCCTTCTTCTGGCAAGAAGGGCTGTGATGCTAAAAACAATGGTGGCCCCACATGGGCATTCCAGCCTATAGATACTGGTTCTGTGCATGATGCATGACAGGGGCAGCAATCAAGGCTCCCTGACCTCCAGAACGTGGCCGTGTCACCATAGGGCTGTGTCCCCAACAATATTTCAGTGGTGTCCATCTGACTTTTCCCACCTTTCAACAGTTTTTCAAAACTATAATCCCCTATAGTCAGTAAATTTATGCTCAAATTATGCAGAGGCTTGAAGGAATAAATGAAATAAGATAGCAATCATGATATTGCTGTGACATTAACTGCAGTGAATGTGAAGTTGGTGTCTTTGGTCCGGCTCTGGGATGTCCCACAATCCAGTGCTAAGAAGTGACATCCAGACGATGGTAGTGAGTGAAGACTGAGATAGAGGCAAAGGGGAAAAGAAGAGTGGAACCTCAGCGAAAGCTTATCTGTGGAGTTCATGCTGGAGAGGACAACAAATATACCCAAAGGGACGTAATGTTCTAGGTTGAAGTGCAGAGAGGTTGATAGTTCCAGGAAAGGTGGTTGAAGAAACTTATATCAAAAGTGCATTATTTGGTATCTTTTTAATATTCAAACAAAAGATGCTGAAATACTGTATGTATGAAATATTAAAATGCTAATATATATTTATGTCACATAACAAGGGCCTAAATGTCTGACATCCCAGCTTTGGTTTCTCACTACACAAAGGGCCCGAGCGTTTTCCAAACATTGCTTAGCCTTTTGCCACAATAGCTCTCTTCATGGTGGTAAGACAGCTCTCGCAGCTGGAAGCATTGTGTCCTCAAAATGCAAAAAACACAAGCAAGGAGAGAGACTCAAACTTTCTCTATCCTGCTCTCTTTTTATTCCAAGAACAATCCTTTCCAGAGCTTACTGCCTACTTGCTCATGCCAGCTTCAAAAAGGCTGAGGTAGCAAGTGTCTATTCTTACAGGGAATGGAAATTAAGTGTTATAGGCTGAATTATGTCACCTAAAAATTTGCGTAGTGAAGTCCTCACCCTCAGTGCCTCAGAATGTGGCCTTATTTAGAAATGGAATTGTTACAGATACATTAGTAAGTTAAGAGGAGGTCATCTTAAAGTATGGCAGGCTCCTCATCCAATATGGCTGGTGTCCTCCTAAGGAGAGCATTCATGTGAAGATTGGAGTTGGAGTTATGTTGTCCCAAGATAAGAAACTTTCAGAATCTAGGAGGTGGCTTAGGAGCCTTCCTTGGTGACTTTGGAGGGAGGATGCAGGGCCCTGCTAACACCCAGATTTCAGACCCAACTTCCAGAACTATGAGACCATGAATTTCTGTTTTCCTAAGCCACTCAGTTTCCGGTACTTTGTTACAACAGCTCCTGGGAACAAATACATTCAATATCTGTAAAAACTACATGATTTTCCTTAAATGTGGTTAGTAACATTTCCTTTAATTTAGATAATTAGTGGAGATATCATAAATCTCATAATATTTAATGATAATTTTTGTAGAATTCTGAAATATAAGGCAGAGCCATCATAAACCTAGAAATATATTTCCCAATATTCCTAAGGATTTCTATGGGTGTTTAGTTTTGATTATAATTTTTATTTATGGAGATAGTTGTATTTTATGTAGTTATCCCGATGCGTGTTAACTGTGCTAGGGAAGGAGGCCTACACCGTGCAGCGTTCCCCATTATCTTGGTATCATCAACACACATAGAGGCAGAATATGGTATTGCAGAGAAGAAAGAGGGGCTTTCATGCAAGGCTTTTTGGAAAAGTGTCATGTTGAAACTCTGAAATCAATTATGTGATAAGCCCTGATTTGTACTTATGTAATGTTAGCATCACCACTTATTTTTTCATTTCTAAAAGAAGAAATTAGAAGAGACACAAAATTGATTAAGTAAAAATCGAGTGATTAAGGCCATCCTACTATAGTTGCAAAATGTGTGTGTGTGTGTGTGTGATAAGATCTGACAGCCTTCATGACCCTTTTTTGGGGGGGACATCTTAGCCAGTACATTAGCTATACTTACTAGGAGGAAAAAACCTAATTTCACCCAATTAATTTATTGTGATGGAATGTTTATTAGCTTAAAAATAAATAACAGGTTCCTGAGATCCATCCAAGCAACAAAACTGATGTGAAGCATTCACTCCTAAAAAGAAAATCCACAGAAAATGCACCCATATTGAAAGTCTAGCACACCAGAATGGAAAAGTCCTGGAAGGCCACAGCCACAACATCTTTGCTGCAGCAGGAAAGAAATTTAAGTAAATCTTGGGTGTAATAAACACCAAAAGCCAGGTTGAAAGGAGCGGCAATGAATTGGTCTGCTTTATTTTCCTTTAAATGAGAAGAATATGATTATGGTTCAGGCTTTTGTACCTATTGAATTTACTCTCTTGACTTTCTTTTTTTCTTTTTTGTTTTTTTGAAGCTTCAACTCTCAATAGTCACAGTAATGAAAGTAAAATGAAACAAGACCAAATTTTCTTGGAGCTAATTTCAACTCTAAAGTTTTTAACCTTCTGCAGAAGTACATGGGTGGCTATAATTGCTAATAGGCAAGCTTGAAGGTCTAATTCACACCCATGGTCCTGTCGTTTCCCAGTAGAAAGATTCGTGGCTCCCAGGTGGTTTCTGTTGCAAGTGACCTATGAAGGTCTTTTCCACCAGTGAAAGTAACAAACTCTCTTCCTTGGCAGGTGTTGGATTCTGTGATACACGGCACCGATTTCAAATCAAGTTCTTTAAACACTGTCTGGTTAGACTAGGACCAGAATGTGGACAAGAGGCATTAGCCCCACTTAAAAAAGAGGTCTCTGAAAATAGACCCTTTTTCGTCGGTTCAAATACCAATAGGCTTGAGAAAAACAACAAACAGTACAACAAAACGAAACGTGGTTTAACTGATTTTTTTTTCAAAATCTTACCGAACCCTGGTTACTATCCATTTGTTTGCATTTAACCTTTTTTTACAAAACGCATCTTTGCCTGTGTGGGAGTGAAAAAACTGAGGTATAAATAATAAAAGGGCAGTTCAGGACGCCTGGGTGGCTCAGTCGGTTAAGCATCTGACTTCGGCTGAGGTCATGATCCTGCAGTCTGTGAGTTTGAGCCCCACATCGGGCTCTGTGATGACAGTTCAGAGCCTTGAGCCTGCTTCTGATTCTCTCTCTCTCTCTCTCTCTCTCTCTGCCCCTCCTCTTTTCATGCTCTGTCTCTCTCTCTCTCTCTCTCTCAAAAATAAGTAAACATTAGAAAAATAATAAAAAAAAATTAAAAAGGCAGTTCAACCTTTGTAACCAGATTACTGAGTAATAAAATCTTGGAAATTGAAAGGAACCCTACATATCTTCTAGGGTTTCTGCATGGATTCCTTAGAAATTCTCCTTGAAACACATTTCCTCAGTCTCTGCTTACAAGCTTCCAGTGAGGTGGAGCTCGCCATCTTGAACAACTGCCCACTTAATTTGGGGGCAACTTTGATTGTGAGAAATATATTGCAATATTCACTTGAAATGTCCGCTTATATTTTCCTTCTACTGATGTACATTCAAGACTTGTCCCCAAATAAATCTAACTCTTCATATAGACTACTGACCTTCCAATATGTGAATCATAGGGAATCCTTTTGTAAGCGAAATGTGCATCAATCTCAAGGTCTTTCTTCCTCATTTTTTCTGACATTTTATCATACCTGGGTTTGTCAACTTTCTTCTGAAAGTATGATCTCGCAGTAGGGTTGCAGATACGGAGTGAAATCTACTTGGTTGCGGCCATGGTTCTTTGATGAATGCATCTGAGGTCTATGTGGGCTTCAGTGGTGACTCAGTCACCCTGCTGGCTCCCATTAATCTTGTAGATGGAAAAAATGCCTGTAACATTTTAACCCGTGCTGCTGTTCAGGCTTGCCTCTCCTGACTCTCTTGAACCTTACGCTTTCTGACCCAGGCACAGAATATTGCATTTATCTTTATTAAATGGCACTTCTTGAACTCAACCCACTGCTTCACCCTGTCAAGATGCTTTTGAGTCCTGATTCTGTCATCCCCTGTATTAGTTATCTCCCTGAGCTCCTTGTCAGCCACAGATTTGATAACAGGCTTTCTTCGTCCTCATGGAAGTCAATGATAAAAACGCTAAGGGGGCCACGCCAAAGAAAGAGCAATGGAGTTGGCAGTCCTCCAAGCTGTGAAGGCTGTGTGTATCTGAATTTCATTCAACCAGTTGAAAAACCTACTCGACCATATTAAAGTTCCATACATGACTCTATCTCACATGTAAAGATATTTTGAATCTGGTCCCTACTTCCTTCCTTGACATGATCGGGTCCTTTATTTTCAGCTCATGTTGTCTTCCAGCCAGAGTAGCAAGCTTTCTGTCCTTTACGGATACTGGGTTCCTTTCCCATCTCAGAGCTTTTGTAATTTTTCTCCCTTTACCTGAATTAGAAGAATTATTCTTCTGCCAGATATTTGCGTGACTGGCTCCTTATCACTGAAGTCTTAGCTCAAAAACCACCTCCTGGAGGAATGTTTCTTATCTCTATTTCTCAACTGTCGACATTTGGAGCTGGATAATTCTTGCGGGGGGACGTTTTCCCCGGGAAATGTTTTGTGATTTTTAATGTACCCGTTTTGCATTTCTTTTACCAAAAATAATATTCTGAAATAGGCTATTATTTTGATGCTATTTACAGCTCTTTCAAATTTCCTCTTAAACATACATCTTTTAAGTATTTCCTTTTAAACATTAACCTTAGTGAACATTTTCAATATTGATCACTAATCAAATAAAATCAGGTGCAGTTTCTGCTGGTCGGAATGCAAACTGGTACAAGCCACTCTGGAAAACGGTATGGAGCTTCCTCAAAAAATTAAAAATAGAGCGACTCTACCACCCAGCCATTGCGCTAGTAGGTATTTATTCATAGGATACAAGTGTGCTGTTTTGAAGGGGCACAAGCACCCCAACGCTTATAGCAGCACTATCAACAATAACCAAAGTATGGAAAGAGCCCAAATGTCCATCGATGGATAAATGGATAAAGATGTGGTGTATATATATAGATGTGGTGTATATATATATATATATACATACATATATATATATGTATATGTATATATATGTATGTATGTATGTGTGTGTATACATATATGTGTGTGTGTGTGTGTGTGTGTGTGTATATACATATATACACACAATGGAACATTACCAGCGGTCAAAATGAATGAAATCTTGCCATTCGCAACAACATGGTTGGAACTAGAGTGTATTATGCTAAGTGAAATTAGTCGGTCAGAGAAAAACAAATATCATATTACTTTACTCATATAGAGAATTTAAGGTACGAAACAGATGGACATAAGGGAAGGGAAGCAAAAATATAAAAACAGGGAGGGGGCAAAACGTAAGAGACTCTTAAATACAGAGAACAAATTGAAGGTTGCTGGAGGGGTGTTGAATGGGGGAATGGGCGAAATGAACAAGGGGTATTAAGGAGGACACTTGTCGGGATGAGCACTGGGTGTTATATGTAAGGGATGAATCACTGGATTTTACTCCTGAAATCATTATTGCACTATACGCTAACTCAAGTGGATGTAAATTAAAAAATATATACGTATATGTGTATATATATATATATATATATGCATCAAAATCCACGTAGCATATCTGCACATTTCTTCCCTAAATAATTCTCTCCACCTGATGTTACTGATAAGTATCTGAGCAGATATGCACCTTCCTAAACCTTCATACGCAAATAAAGGTATGAAATTATTCTAAAAAATCAGGTGCAATTCTTTTTGTAAGAAATACTCTACAAAAGAAAATGCGCCTATGTACCTTCTGTTGGATTTAAGACTGTTTTAGGTATTTCACCTGGGTATTCCCTTATACACAAGTAAATGCTCTTGTTTTGCCTAAATAAATCACTATTCTCCTTCCATTCATATCCCTACAATAAAGAGCCTCTAAACTCGCACTTTATAATTTTGTTCACTCATCTCTCAATCATACACGAGAAATCCAGTTAAAATGCCTGGGTAGGTTTTCTTACAAAACAAAGAGAAGAGAAGAGCCATGGTAATCTTTCTCTCACCTGATCTGGAACTGGGTCTCAAAGTAGAAAAATGTGCTGATTTGACCGCGTGTACGAGGCGCTCGCGTGTGTAAGTGCCAACGTAAGTGATTTTTCTCTCCCTTTCCACTAACTTGCTTCTTCCCTGCACCGCTGACTAGCCTCCTTATGACAGCAAAATGAGACTGGAGTTTTCCATAGCAGCCGTAAAGGCCCTTACTTGCCCAACTTCCATTCCCAATGACTTGGCTATGACTAGATCGAAAGCAAACTGAGGCCAGGGGCCTTATCTTGTTCAATTTTACATACTGCGTGGCTTTCATTTTCATTATAGATCAATCAAAGGTCCAGAAAAGTGTGTCTTCTTTTTCTTCTTTCTTTATTTGAACTCATGAACTATTAATGACCTGCGGTTGGCAACAGGGTAAGTATCCAAACATCAAAGTAACAGCAACTCCCTGCTTGAGTCTTACAAGTGAGTAAAAAAAGGCAAGAAGAAGAGCTTTATCTGGCATGTGACAATCTGTATAAACTATTGGCAGTGACTCATTAGAATTTAGATCAAAATGTTCATGATTTAATGGTTCTGATTCACAAAGACTCGTCCACAGGCGTTACATTCCACATTGACCCGCAGGCAATAGTGTTCACCCACGTAAGATCAGCTAGCATCCCAAATTCACTGAAAGCCACACAGCCATACCACGAAACAAATAAGCTTTATCTTTCACCTTAGAATTGGAACATTCGAGGGGCGCCTGGGTGGCGCAGTCGGTTAAGCGTCCGACTTCAGCCAGGTCACGATCTCGCGGTCCGTGAGTTCGAGCCCCACGTCGGGCTCTGGGCTGATGGCTCAGAGCCTGGAGCCTGTTTCCGATTCTGTGTCTCCCTCTCTCTCTGCCCCTCCCCCGTTCATGCTCTGTCTCTCTCTGTCCCAAAAATAAATAAACGTTGAAAAAAAAAATTAAAAAAAAAAAAAAGAATTGGGACATTCGATTTTATGTATATGGAACCTGGTTTCGGTGTTCTGCCACAGCACTTTCGTAAGCACAGCTGTATTGCAGCTTTTTATGCTCTGGGCTGTTTACCTCATCTTGGAGCATAAGGACCTTGTTTGAAGACCCTGTAAGGAAATAAATATGGATGTGTGTGTGTGCACACTCATATAGAATTAATATTAAAGAAAGAAACACTTTACCTCTAACTGATGCATAAGCAGTCTGCGCATTAGCATACAAAACTCTTAGAAGTTCTACCAAAAAAAGACCAGTCAAACCTGACTCAGCTCATCATTTTACCATGTTTGACCATGAGTAACTTTATTCAAGCAGCACGTATTAATTCCTGTGCTTCACCAATAACAATTTGAGAAACATTAATGTGGAGCCATAGAGAAAAGTTAAAGAAGCAGGATACGTGACTTTCTATATAGTATTAAAACATTTCCCATAATGGGGCCCCTGGGTGGCTGAATAGGATGAGCGTTCGACTTCGGCTCAGGTCATGATCTCACGGTTCGTGGGTTCAAGCCCCACATCAGTCTCTCTGCTGTCAGTGCAGAGCCCACTTTGGATCCTCTGTCCCCCTCTCTTCCTGATCTCTACCACTTGTGCTCTCTCTCAAAAATAAATAAAAAAAATAAAAAAATTCCTATAAGAAGAAAACTATCATTATACAGATTCCAAAATAGTTGCCTTTAGATAGTGTTACTTTCTTATTATTGCTATTTAATATTCATGTATATCTTTTTTTTAAATAAACATGCTAGAGGGAAAAAAGAGGCAAATTATGATGAAGAAGGCAAGATCCAGAATATGCACACAGTGGTCCCCCCTTATCCACAGTTTCACTTTCCAGAGTTTCAGGTACCTGAAGTCAACCGTGGTTGGGATGCAAAGGATTTCCCTTCAGACATATCTTCAGAAGGTCACTAGCCGCCTAATCTTATGTCACAGTCATTCCCCTCACTTGATCTCATCACGTGGGCATTTGATTACCACCGATCATGTCACAAGAAAAGCAAGTAGAGTGCAAGAAAATATTTCTTTTATTTAAAAAAATTCTTTAATGTTTATTTATTTTTGAGAGAGAGAGAGAGAGAGCACAAGCATGGGAGGGGCAGAGAGAGAAGGAGACACAGAATCCGAAGCAGGCTCCAGGCTCTGAGCCGTCAGCCCAGAGCCCGACGCGGGGCTCGAACTCACAGACGGCGAGATCATGACCTGAGCTGAAGTCGGACGCTTAACTGACTGAGCCACCCAGGCGCCCCAAGAAAATATTTTTTAAGCCTTCATTGACATAACTTGTATTACAATATATTGTTATAATTGTTCTATTTCATTACTGTTGTTAGTCCCTTACTATGGCTGATTCATAAATTATACTTTACCTTAGATATGTATGTATAGGAAAAACATAATATTTATAGGATTTAGTACTATCTCTAGGTTCAGATACCACTGGGAGGTGTTGGAATATATCCCCTGCAGATGAAGGCGTACTATTACATACCATATATGTATATATTATATATTATTATATATATTATATATTATTATATATTATATATATTATAATTATATACATTATATAATTTCCTTTACAATTAATCAAGAATCACAGCGTGCCTGGATGGCTCAGTCAGTTAAGCAGCCAACTCTTGATTTCAGCTCAGGTCTTGACCTCACGGTCATGAGATTGAGCCCCGCATCAGACTATGCCCTGACAGCACGGAGTCTGCTTGGGATTCTCTCTCTCCCTCTCTCTCTCTGCCCCTGCACCTCCCCTCCTCAATAATCAATAAGTAAACTTAAAAATAAAAGAATACCAAGAATCATAAGGACAGGAATTATAAATTCCATGACAAATCTTATTCCAAAAAACGAGATTTATTTTAGTCCAGTGTCCATCACTGCAATTTTGTGATATAATAACAAATACATATTTTGGTCTTCATCTCCAGTTTGTGTCACATCGCTCCTGAAACCCTTGTAATTTTCCATATGGGAGCTGTAGGGGCATCTTTTCTTATAATATTTAGTTTTGCTCTGAGTTGCCGAAAGCTCCTGAGTGATCAAGGTGAAGCGGGTGTATTTTGTTATCATAACAAGTCCCTTTCAACCACACTTCAGCTTCTGCTAATGAGGTAAGTTTTGGAAAGCCCTTCAAAATAGGGATAGGTTGCCAGAAGAAATCAACCTTATTGTCAGACTGTTGAAATGTTCCACCCACTCTCGATCTCACAGGAAGGGGAAAGGGATGGCAACTGACTCAATCACCAATGGTCAATGATTTGATGAGCCATGCCTACGTAATGAACCTTCCATAAAAACCAAGAAAGGATGGAGTTTGGAGAGCTTCTGGGGTTGGTAAACAAGAATGCATCCATGGGATATAAGGACGGTGTGTCCCAAACCCAAGGGGGAACCATCTCCTGTGCTTAGCACTCTTCCAGACCCTGCCCTATGCATCTTTTCATCTGGCTTTTTATTTGTATATTTTACTGTCCTTGGTAATAAACTGGTAATCTAGTAAATAAGTTGTTTTCCTGAGTTCTGTGAGCCATTATAGCAAAGTAGTCAAGCCTAAGCAGGGGTTATGGGAGCTGCCAATCTATAGCCAGTCGATCAGAGACCGGTAACAACCTGGATTTGCAATTAGGGACTGAAGGTCGAGGCTTTCTCATGGGACTGAGCCCTTAGCCTGTGGAATCTTTTACTACCTCCAAGTAGATCATGTCAGAATTAACTTGAATTATAAAACACCCAGCTGGTGTCACAGAATTGCCTGGTGTGTGGAAAAACCCACACACCTAGGGTCAGAAATTGAAATGTAGTATTAAGAGGAAACAAGCCGGAGTGGTTTTTCTCTTAAACAATAATTGGTGAAAATGATTATAAAACTGTTTTTCAAATGTCTAACTAAGTACCTGCTTAGACTTATCTGCCAGGTTTCTTTTAAAGATTATTTTTAACATTTATTTATTTTTGAGAGAGAGAGAGAGACGGAACGCAAGTGGGGGAAGGGTAGAGAGAGAGGGAGACACAGAATCCGCAGCAGGCTCCAGGCTCCAAGCTGTCAGCACAGAGCCCGATGCGGGGCTCGAACCCACGAGCCCCGAGATCGTGACCTGAGCCGAAGTTGGCCACTCAACTGACTGAGCCACCTAGGTGTCCCGCTGTTGGTTTTAGTTTAGCATGTTGTCATAACATAGCGTGAGGAAAACTCCCATTGTTTGTATTGACCCTGTTTGTGTCTCCACCATCTGAAGAATTCCACCAGTCCTATAGCTGTTGACTTCCATACTTCTGCTCCCTACAGTGTGGTGCTATGTCACAGGTGCTGGCTTTCATGAACACTTCATGAGATGAGTGTGGAGGAGTCATTGGCTTTAGAATAGATGATATGAGTGCTGGTCCTCGGTCTGAAACTCATGAGCAATGTGGTCTAGGCAGATCATTCAATCTCCAGGTGCAACAATATGGCCGTTTAAATGACAAAAGCGATGTGGCTGCAGAGAACATTCTGGGAGTTGGTAACATTCTTAGCGATGCATACTGAAGCCGGAAGACAGAGGCTTCAATAACACAGGATCTGGACACAAGGTATTTTATCAGTGAAAGAATGAGTTACAGATGTGTTACGAAATAAATTTCCATCCCTGATCTGTTCAGTGGAGTATTCAAATATATACCTGACCAGAGTATTTTCTCAATGTTGAAATAACATGTAAAGAAATGGACTTCTATTTCCAGGAGTGTTAGAGTATCCTACTAAGGATTACTCAAGACCTGGTTTGCCCCAGGGAGAGACCACGTGCCTAAAATTTCTTGCAATTGTTTTTATTTCATTCCTTGAGCTAAAACAGGTAACTCAATTTGTGTTACCTGACTTATTACAACTTTGGAACAAATGAATCACTTTAGTCAAGCACACAGAGGGGCTTCAGCAAAGGGAGGCTGGCTACCACAAAGGGCAACCCGGGTGAGAAACGACCAAATCGGCAAGGTCACATCATGGCAGAAAGACCATCAAATTATGAAACCATCACCCACAAGTGAGGGAGACTGAACTCAGGTGAATAAAAGGCTAACAGTTATTTTTAAGATCCAAGTATTCTTCTTTTCTTTATTTGTGAGATGAGGGGATAGACTCCTTATAGATTTTAAAATACCACCATTATTTGAATTCTAAAGGAAAGGTATACTGCACACTAGTAGTGAGAAACTGACCATAATATTAGCTTTAAAGAGAACCGACGTGGGAAATATGAAAAGATTCGAACTGGATTTAGGTAAGTATGGGGATCTCAGCGTCATGATTGACTGAGATGGCCCGGGTGAGGCAAACATCTGAAGGTGAAGAGGAGGGTGTTATGTAATGCGGCATTCCATTGTTTAAGGGTAGGAGAAAGCAGAGGTGAGTAGGTGGTGGGGATAGGTCTGCCCACAGTGGACAGGGTCCCCAGCCTGGTGGTGCTATGCACCTTGTATTTTGTCCAGTGGTAACCCCAGAACTTACACAATACTTTTCACTAGAATATATTACACTCAAACAGTATGTATTTGTAGTACAGGTATGACTTGATCTATTGCACTTTGCTTTATTGAACTTGCAAGGACTTAGCTCTTTATAAATTGAAGCAAACTTGCATTGAGCAAGCCTTCTGGCACCATTTTCCGAGCAGTGTTTGCTCACTTCTTGCCTCTACGTCACATTTTGACATTTTTTTGCATTATTTCAAGCTTCCCCATTATTATTATTGTATTTGTTATGGTGATCTGTGATTGCTGACCATGACTCACTGAAAGCTCAGAGGATGGTTGGCACTTTGTAGTAATAAAGTATTTTTTAATTAAGGTAGATACATTGTTATTTTAGACATAATGCTATTGCACACTTCATAGGCTATGGTATAGTGTAGACATAACTTTTATGTGCACTGGAGACTAAAGGAATATCATTTGACTTGCTTTGTTACAATATTTGCTTGATTGTGGTGGTCTGGAACCAAACTCTCAGTATCTGTGAGATATGCCTGCATTGATATTTCAATAAAGAGAAAAGTCACAACTATCATAATAAGATACCTAAAGAACTAACACGTCACACCCCCCCCACACACACACACCCCCCCCCCCACACACACACAATTGATGTGGGATAATTCCATCTGCTTAGAGAGAAACTCGTATAAGAACTAAATTAAGTCACATTTACTTCCAAGAAGGGATTTCTTTCCCCCACAAGCCAGGCTGTGTTTAGTAAATTGAATACGCTGTATGATTTTCATTCAAATACTGGCACAATTGAGAAGCTGCACAAAATACAGTCAAATAAGTCACTGAGACATCTGCATCGAGATTTGAATACGTTTACTCTAAGTTTACACAGCCAGCTTATTAGCTATTTTCTTAGGCATCGGGGATGATTTGAGAGGTGGAGCTCGTCAGTCCAGGCGAGGCCACTGGATGGCATATCTGGGTGCTGTAGGAGAGTTTTACTTAACTTTATTTCAAATTTAAGAGAAGTACATCATCCAGCAGTCCATAGTCTCTTACATTTGTTCTATTTTTTTTTTTTTTTTTTTTAGTTACGTGTGTCTTAATACGCTAGACCTTTGTATATCAAGTCTTTAAAAAAAATTCTCCTTTTGGCTCAAGGTGCTCATCAGCCATCTGGAACTGCTTCCCAAGCTTCATCCATTATGCAAATGAGATTTAGTATTCGTCATGTTTCATCTACTGATACTAATACATTAATGCTGGATGTTACAGCTTGAGCCCCTGAGAAGACATTGCCTTTTTATCAGTCATTGGCTTGAGCTCATACCTCATTACTTTTAATGGCTCTGTGGCACTTAAGGTCACTGGACTCCTAACGGCTGCTGCCTAGGGTGTTACCAACATGAGCAATGTTCTCGATTTAAGTGATGCAGCTTTCTCATTTCATTCTTTTCTTCCTGTTCTTTTGTTTTATTTTAATTGTTTAGTTACTTGGACTTTTTATCACTTGGGAATAGATAGTACTGTTTGAGCAAATAGCAAGACAGCTGTCTTTCAGAAATATAGGTAAACAACACTCTTTCTGAAAGGAAATTTCATATATGTATGAAAGCTTTTATAGTATTTTTCAATTATCCCTCTTACAAGCGTTCTTCCTTTTAACTTGTAGTGTAGTGGTTAAAACATAAAACACTCTAGAGACAAACAGCTTTGTTTCACTCCTGGCTCTTCTATTTTCTAGCTGTGTGAGTTTAGGTAAATTACTTAATCTCTCTGTGCCTCATTTTTTTTTTCATCTGGCAAATGGGAACAATAAGAGAATTATCTCAAAGGCTTGTAGAAAGAATTAAATAATTTAATATTAAGTGCTTCGATACTCTGGCACATGTGTTAAACAAATGGTTATTAAATCAAATGGCATTGGTATTAATAATGTATAAATCTAGAAGTAATTTTAAAAACAACTATGAATAGGGGTGCCTGGGGGGGGCTCAAAGCATCATTCAACTCTTGATTTTGGCGCAGGTCATGATCTCATGTTTCATGAGATCGAGCCTCACGTTGTGCTCCCCACTGAAAGCACGGAGCCTGTTTGGGATTCTCTCTCTCTGCCTCTCTCCTGCTCGCACATACATGCACACTCTCTCTCGCTCTCAAAATAAATAAGTGAACTTAAGAAAATAACTGTGAACAAAATTTGAGCTATTATCTAAATTAAGTTGTTAAAAATTAAATGAGAAAGGTAGCTCTTCTTAATGTTAATCAGCATAAATATTAATAAAATGTTGAATTTTCAAAGGAAATCTTAAAATGCATACAAAAATTCAGAGAGCCCTATTTGACACATAATTATGAAATAATTCTATATACATATATAAAGAGTGCCCTAAAATGGTGTCAGATCGAGACAACATTACAGACAATGTCCTGCAAAAAATTAAGGAATAGAAAATTCCAGGGCTCTGCAAACACTTCCGAACAAACTCTTAGTGTGTGTTTATGTGCACCTGTCTTATTTGAATCTAGAAGTAAAATTCCTGAAACAAATTAGCAAATTGAATCCAGCATAATATTAAACTAATATCATGATGACTTTGAATATATTCCAGAAATGCAATAATGTTTCAGTAATGAGGGAACTGTAACATTTTTCACTATTTCATAAGTTAAAAGAGAAATAGTGTTGGGACTTGCCCTCTAAGAGGCCCAGTTAAGCACATGAATTAACCTTCTCTCTTTCTCCAAATCCCATTGATACAGCAGAACATGCATAAGAAAATGTACATTAATAATAGCTCTAGAAAAAAAGCAATACGTATTAAAAACAGAGAAAATATTTCAAGGATGGTAAAATGCTTTCTCAACAAAGCCTCAAAGGTAGAAGTAAAGGTAAATATTGATGTATTTGATTGCATACATATTCAAAAATTATTTAATGCCAGGAAAATATAAACCTTGTTAGACGGCAAATAAGTAACTCAGAAAATTATTTACAATTTGTGTGACAAATAGTTTGCTGGGGTGCCTGGGTGGCTCAGTCGGTAAGCATTCCACTTTGGCTCAGGTTCACGATCTTACGGTTTGTGAGTTCGAGCCCCACTTGGGCTCTGCGCTGACAGCTCAGAGCCTGGAGCTTGCCTCGGATTCTGTATCTCCCTCTCTCTTTCTCTGTCCCTTCCCTGCTTGCACTCTGTCTCTCTCTCTCTCCCTGTCTCAAAATAATAAAAGAAATCATCTAAAATAAGAAAACAAAAGAATTAGATTGTTTTATGTGTAAAATTGCTTACTAATCAATAAGCCAACAAAAGCTCTCTAACAGATACAATTGCATCTCACTAAGCAGGAATTGTGCAAGAACAAACAAACAAACATATACTGGGCTCCTAATATTCACAATGACTCACAAGGAACATGGACACAAATACATGTGCATACATACAAGCACATACAACCACTCAGTCTTTTTATACAGTGTTAAGTAATACAGTATTGAGTATTACCTATAAGTATTAATATTATAGTATTACATAAAATAAAAGATTTCAAAACAGAACGTTTAGTAGCTTATATATGCACTCAATTCTTATTATTCACAGAAACTATGTTCTATATAAAGTCATTGCAAATGCTGAATTATCGAATACAGAACTTCTTCTCCTAGGAGAAATATGGAGGGTAGGTTCCTGCAAGGCCCTGGCCACAAGAATCTCATTAATCTCAATATATAACCTTCTTTTGTGTATGTTTCTATGTAAGGATCCCTTATTTAATAAGTATTGTTCATTTTTTAATCAACTTCAACAGCCACCCGTGCTATAATTTACGCCTGAAGAAAGCTTATGTAACACACGTAGTTTTCTCTATAAGCCATTGTCACAACCTTCTTGCACGTGGGAATGCTGGGCAGTACCTCAGCAAGATGCTTGGGGGTTATTTTAAATAAAGGAATCACCCACAAAAAGGGCGAAAATGTGAAAAAAATGACAATAAATAAACAACGAAAAGGACACTCGTTGACGGCACGAGAGCTGAAACAGGAAGTCAGAACATCCCCTTGTTTGACTTCAGCTGGGAACACCCACATGAGGTGAGAAAGTTTTATTAGTTCTCGGTGAGTCCACAAATGACCAGGAAAACACCATGAGTATTGACTCCAGGGTCACAAATAAATTTCAGCAAGTCGACCAATTTGCAAATACAGAATCCATGAATAACGAAGACCAAGCATAAGTATGAGTAATGACCTTTTTGGATGGAAGTGAAGCAATTTGTCAAAATAGATTGCCTTAAAAGGAAATTTACAGGATCATAAGAAAAGGTGAAGTCATGGTATGAAACTAGCCTCAGGTACGGTGACCTCCGGGATAACCACGTCCCGCTCTCCATTTTTCTGTCCCTCTTTTGTTCTGCTTTTCCTTCATTGAGGTTGCACGGTGCTGGGAGCTATTACGGTCTTCCATTCAGCTTGCTTAGCAACTCTACTTGAGACAGTGCGTCAATATCTTCAATAAACGTCATAGGCAGTAATCATGGAGAGCACGTCCTTCCATGCTTGTCTCTGAAACAAGCAAGTGGAATTAGGTCTACAATGAGGGAGTCTTCCTGGGATTCAAGCCAATGAAAAGCACCCCCTCTACCAACAGAGGGTGGCAGAGAGAGCCAGATATGGAGACCTTGGAAGACTTGAATGCACTGTTCTTGAAGCAAGTTTCATACCATAAATGTCCCTGTTTTGTGACACAGTGATTTTCCTTCAGCTTAAACCAGTTTAAATCACTCCCATCCAAACAATTCTTTGCTAAAACCACAGACCGATATTGCAAAAAAGGATATTCTCCATAGGGACAGGGATAATCTATTAACCTTTTTTTTTTCCAGGTAATTTCAATGAACAGATGCACACCAGAAAACATAAAAAAATATGAGTTGCTAGCTTTGGATGGAAGGCTTTTAAGTGACTTGTTGTTTTGTTTATTTATTTGAGTTTTCTTTCTTCTCTTTTTTTGGTCTGTGATGAGCATAAATTATTTGTGTATTGGAAACATATCAGAACTAATATATACAAAAATATAAATAAATATATACAAAAATATAAATATAATATACACAAAAATATAGATGTACATTCAAGTTAGCATGGGAAGAGTAGGGACTGACTCAAAATTGTCAGTATTCATAGCACATAAGACTCTTGTTTGTATCAGGTGGGATGTGGGTGAAGAATCAGCCTCCACTGAATTATTTAGCTCTCTTTTTGATAAGGCTTACTGTCCTTGGGTGCCTGCTTTATTTATCTCTTTCCCTTTGTTGGAGGCCAGTTGTGCCGATTTTAAAAGGTGAGAAATTCAAATAATGTCACAAATGCATTGTAAACGTAGTTCAATGCAAATACATGATGTGTTTTGAGCAAAACCTTGGTTTTATTCCACGTGTCTCAAAGTGTGGCCATGGGCCACCTGCATCAGAGTTGCTGTAGTACTTGTTAAAAATGAAAGACCCAACATTTCACATAATGATCAGAATATTTAGTGTTGGGGTACTGGAATCTGCATTTCTAAAAAGCTTATCAGGTGATGATCCTCATATCCTCTAAATTAAAAAAAAATGTTCATTTATTTTTGAAAGAGAGAGAGAGAGAGAGAGAGGGTGGGGGAAGGGCAGAGATAGAGGAAGAGAGAGAGAATCCAAAGCATACTACACCCCTAGCGTGGAGGCCAAATCCGGGCCCCATCTCACGACCGAGCCATCCAAGCGCCCCATCTTCCAAATTTTATAAACCAATGGTCTAGTATGATAAAAACCTACATTGTGTTTATAACAATATGTCCTGAACTCAAATTTATTGAAATTAATGTTCACAAGTAGACATTATTAGATAGTCATCCAAAGCAAATATCTTTATGTGATTTTCAGCTGAACGCAAATACCGTCTCATATCTAGATCAAGAGGAAAAATTAAAAAGTAAAATGTATGTTCTCAAAGGTAGAAGAAAGTTTTTATTTCCAGAGACTCAGATCTTAGAGAAAAATGTACTGATAGGCTTTAGTATTCAAGGATAATAATAGAGTAAAACAACGGCTTTCCTGCCTTCAAACAGAAGAATAAAAACATTATCTAAGAACAGCAGGAGATTGAATTAGTGGTAGAACTAAAAGAAAATGGACCTGAGATCAATTTCCAGCAAATAAGAGAATCTGATGCTGCTGAATTGAAAACTAACTTTCATTGCAATGTATTTTGATTATCATCCATGCCCCGAGTTCATGTGTTCTAAGAATTATGTATCAATTTTCTGAGTCATTTTTAATCACTCCACAGAGCTGGGTGTTGCATTTGAATGACTGCATAGGGTTGGCACCACGGAGCTGTTTCCAAGAATCAATTCAATAAGAAAATATATGGGAAGACACTTTATAAACTTTTAGGTATTTCTCAACTATTACACAATATTACTTGTGACTGCATTTGCTTAACTGCCGTAGAGCAGATCTACATCTTTATACGATAACGGTGGGTTTTCAAGACATTGAAACGAAGACACTTTTATAATAAATATGATTAAAATTTAGTACAGAGAAGGTTTAAGGATGGAAAGACAAATAACATCCATCCATTCATTTAGCAAACAATGCTGAGTTCTTGCCGTGAACTACACACAATTAGTGGTTTGAGAGGCAGTTTAACTGGGAGGCAAAAATCACAGGTAAATAGATTGCAGCCTATATGTGCTTTGATGGAGGCGAGTGCAGGAAGTTCTGCGTCTACGTATTAAGGGGTATATCCCTCAGACTTCCAGGGTCAAGGAAAATTGTCCACAAGAAGAAATATTGATATCAAGCTGTGTGAGATGACAGGTAGTTTGCCAAACTCATACTGGTGACTGGAGGCTCTGAGTTAAGGACCGGGAGATGTGGTATGGCTGGGACATCAGTTTAAATCAGGGAGTGTTGAGATACGAGCTTGAAGACTTCCATCCTGGGGACAATGGAAGACCATTGAGAGCATTGAAGCTGGGGAACCATTCGATATTGGACAGGCATTAGCGCAATTGCTCTGTAAAAACTAGACAGTAAATACTTTAGGCTTCTTGGGCCATTTGCTGAACTCTCTTTGGAGCATAAAGGCAGCATAAATAAGATATAAACAGATGAACATGCTGTGTCGCAATGAAATCTTGTTTACCAAAACGAGTAACTGGCTGAATTTGGCTCCTGGCCACAGTTTGCCAGCTGCTGATTTTAAAGCTCACTATGGCTGAAGAATTAAACATGGATGGAAGAGAGGCGAACATGGAAGCAGAGGGAACATAGAGGATGTTGTCGCAAAATTGCAAGAGCAAGAACTAAGAAATGAGCAGTGCCGTGATGGATGGAAGATGAATACAGGAAATATTAGGAAGCTAAAGACAGGTTGTAGGAGCCGGTGATCGTGAAGGAGGTAAACGGATGTGATAGGTGTAGGTGGAGAATGACTCGGGCCCTGGGAAGGTGACGGTGCCATTTACTGAGAGAGAAAACATGAGACCTGGAGCAGGGCTCGTGCTGAGTGGAAAAGAGATGGTTTCTGTTGTATCTGAAAGCTACGACAATCCAAGCAAAGGGTGATGTGTCTAACAGGCTGGAAACTCAGAGCAGATATCTGGGGTGCGGACGCGACTTGGATGTGGCAACTCTGAAGTTCACTTACCTGTAGGAATATGGAAGCAAAGAAATATTAAGCACAAATTAAAAAGAAAAAAGAAAGAGAAACCACAGCAGCATCAGATGACGAAGCCAATATTCTGTGGTACATTCATGTACCACATGAAGGCAGTGGTAAGGGAGGTTTCCACTGAGAAAATAATTGGACTATGGAAGGATGTAGAGGAAAAAAAGCCTTTTTTGCATTATGTAGAAGAGAATACTTGAGGATGGCTTTTGTCCCCCCGTTTCTAAACCTTATAACGCTAAGACGATCCTGTAACGATTATAAACCTGACATAATAAATTGGGAATGTTAAAATGTAGGTATTTCCCATGGATTCAACCTGAAAATGTCAACCTGGTGGTTCTGTACTTAATGAAAGCAGTTCAGCTATTTCACTGACAGGCAACTTTAGATGTTGAGGTAAAGGATTTTAAGCCATTGAGGAGAATAAAATGTGTTCTCCCCTCGGTAATGGCAATGTCTGTTAAAATGATCTCTATTGCGTGTTAATATAATAAGACCAATATTGATTGATTTGTTGTGCATACTCTTCTTTACTTTTTAGCTGGGCGAAAAAATTTTCCCTAAATATATTTTCTGTATGCTAGAATTTCATGATAATATGTTTTGTGACCGCAGAGATTTGAGAACAATCAGAACTCAAAAAGCCCACTGAAACATAATTACATTTAGCAATACCTAGAATATATGTGGTAAGCTTATTCTAGTGAAAATGTTTCACCTGTTAAAAAAGAAAACCAAAGGGGTGCCTGGGCTCAGTTGGTTGAGCAACCAACTTCGGCTCAGGTCATGATCTCAAGGTTCGTGAGTTCCAGCCCCGTGTGGGGCTCTGTGATGACAGCTTGGAGAGGCAGTCTGCAAACTAAGACCCCCTCTGTTTCCCCCTAAGGGAAGGCGACCTTGTCTGAAACAATATTTATTTTGTTTATAACTTTTTTGCCCCACCGTCCTTCCTACAAAAGCCTGCCATTTTGTACAGCTCCTAGGGGCTCCCCTCTATTGCTAGATGAGAAGCTACAGACTCGTGAATCACCTAGCAAAGCCAATTAGATCCTTAAATTTACTCAGTTGGATTTTTGTTCTTTAGCACGCCATATAGGGTTAGATTTTATTTTAGATTAGTGAAATAAGAGCAATACCCAAAGTCATTTTCCCAGGTGCCTGCTGCTTAAATTATAGTTGTATTACCATTTTATTAACAGTGTGAATGTCATAATTCTAAACCTTTTATCTGTATGTCATTATCCTTAACGTTGTATGCTACTTGAAGACAACTCGCTCATAACCCAGGGTAAATATTTTATCACTTAGTGCAATTTCCATATGTTTATATTAAGTGTGTGTAAATATCTATGAACAGATGTGAAGGGTCAAGGGAAACATGTCAGGGTTGATTAGAGTAGAGAACAATAATTCTATATTTAGCCTCTACGATCATTATTTCTAGCCTCACGTATTCTGAGCTGAAAAGGTAGTATTTTCTTTTTTCACTTCACAGAAGAGAGTCAACTAGATATTATTTTGTGTAAAAAGTAAAGCTACATCTCATGACTTGAAATGAAAACATATGCATAAATACAAGTCAGAAATTTTAGTGTCAAATGCACTGCTTCTGAACTGAAAGTTAAGAAAATAATGGAAGTGAGTAATAACTACTGATGCGTTTCACTGTAGCCCTACTCTGACACTCATTCATTGGGAATGGACTCACCGTGTTGAATTTTATACATGTATTCTAAAGGCTTGTGCAATCAACTAAGGTATTCCAGATGGAATATTAGCATGTCTTGGTGAACATTTTATGACACTATTAAGTGCAAAGTCAATGAACAGAACCAGAAGAAAGAACCTATCTATAAATCAAGGAAGATTTGCAGTGAATCGTAAGACTATTTTACACGATAAATGCAGTTAGAATGTGCCGTCCAAGATTTAATTACAACCAAAGTTCATGGTTACGTCTCTTTGTTTGGCTCCCCCAAGTATGCTTTTCAGTGATCCAGAAGGCCTCAGCATCATGAAGTTTATCTTTCCCTGAGTGCTATACTTTGTGTCCCGGATTTGTCCTGAAAACCAAGCTTGAATGCATCCATCTGCAAGAAATATTTGAAAGTCATGTGTCATTAAGCGATATCTCTCAGAGAGCCACATTAAAAATAGCAAACTCGGGGCCATGTTTTTCTATTTATGTTTCACCTAGTCAAGTAATCAAATTTTCAACCTTCCTCTAAGCCATCCAAAAAGTATATAACCTAGGTAAGCAGTGAGGGCAATTTCAAAGTAGCCACTACGGTTTTCTTCAGTCAGCTACTCAAGCAAAATCTTACCTCTGTTCAAATATGTTAAGAGTGAGTGTTGGTCTTCATGACTTTGTCCCAGACTAGCTGACTAAACTTGGAAAAATTGATGTGCTCAAGATACGGACTCTTGAACGGTTTCATACAAATGACTTTTCTCAGTTGGTCTGCTTCAAATGATCTCCTTCTTAATTTTTTCCTTACTTGAATTTGACAGCACTCTTCATTTAGGAAAAGATTTCTAAGAGCACTGAACGTGAATTCAGAATGAGAAACAAAAATCTTGAAGTTAATATACGTCTTTTGAGGTTATTAACAATCGTCAACAATATGAAATGCATTATGTTTGTTACCAAACATTACCTGTTGACTATACTTTCCTTTGTCTCTTCAGTATAATTCATCTGGCTATTAATTGTAGGAGCACATTTTGAAATAGGCATCGAAAATTACAGGCTTTAAAATTTTCTGCATTTACTACATAATATCAGAGCTAATTCAACTTTATTCATCCTCCTGAAATTGAGCTCAATTTTATATTAGTGCTTCAATGAATTCCAACTTGGGAAATCAATAGGAAACTTGTAAATACTCTCTCTTACCCAAGGTTCTAGATGCTTTTGGAATTCACAATGCATGCACAGGTTGTTTAATACCATTCAAGGGCTCTAAAGAGAAGTTTAATTTCATCTGGACTGAAGGCAAACTGTGTACAAAAGAATTCAGAATTAATCCATGTGCCTCAGAAGACTAATATGTGACCGAAGGCCTGGAATCAAAGAGAAAAGAAGGTAGATGTTTAAAAAAAGATAAAGAGGGAGATTAAAGTTGTGTAGCGGTATCATCACTTAATCTTTCACCTGTGTGAGCTTGTGCTAAAACCCTTTTCAGTGTTTCCCAGCCCTTGGTGCATTCTTTATAGAAACCTGGATTATTGGGGTGCCTGGTGACTCCATTGGTTAAGCATCTGACTCTGGCTCAGGCCATGATCTCATGGTTCATGGGCTCGAGCCCCACATAGGGTTCTGTGCTGACAGCTCAGAGCCTGGAACCTATTTCGGATTCTATGTCTCCGTCACTTTCTTTCCCTTCCCCACTTGTGCTCACACTTTCTCACTCTCTCTCAAAAATAAAAAATAAACATTAAAAAAGATTTTAGAAAGCTAGTTATTTACCCAAATTATGAAAAATACTACCTAACACGTAGTTAGGTACATGTTCTGCCCAGAAATCTTCAGGAGGTTATGGTTTACATGATTCCCAAGTCTTTGACAAAGGCTTGAAGGGGTGTAATAGCACACACACACATACACACACACACACACACACACACACACACACACACACACACACACTTATGTACGTATGTAGCTAGATAAATATTATATACAGAGAGAGGAATGAGAGACTGATATTTGTTTTAGGGTTCAAAACCATGTGTGTCTATTTTCATCTCATACTTCCTGTTTTCCAAATAAGAAGTCATTCTAATTTGAGCATCAGCTTGACCATTTCTAAAACCAAATCCTTGATGGTCACCTAAATATACCCACAGCATTTATAAAAAAAAAAATTATCTTTATTTTTCAAAAGCACAAATTAGGAGCAATTAAAATTATTTTACATAAGATTTAAGCATAAACAAAGAACAAAATGAAATAGATGAATTAAGATAGTCTTTAATTTTTTTATTATCTTTTAGAGAGAGAGAGAGAAAATCTGAAGGAGGCTCCGCTCTCAGCAACAAGCCTGACATGGGGCTCGATCCCATGGCTCTGGAATCATGACCTGAGCCCAAATCAAGAGCCGGTTGTCCAACCTACTCATCCACCCAGTCGCCTTAAGATAATCTTTAAGAAATGATCAATTACAAGGATGTTAAGGTTCAAGCATCCATACCTACATAATACCGTATATATGGTATTTACTTTTGAAAAATATAATAATGAGTGCTTTAAAAGCATTCTGTGTGATTGCATGAATCACCATTACATATGTAATATAATAATAATAATAATAATAATAACACAGTAATAAGAATATTTGTCGTCCTTGTAAAATTATTAATAATTAGGTCCATTGTGTAAATTCTACAAGGAACTGACTTTTATATTCATTCAATAATTACCATTGAAGGAGATGAGCCATTGTAATAAATTAGTTTATATAACCAAAAGGCTAGACCAGGGGTACATTGCTATGCTTTAGTGTTGACCAGAGGGTGCCTTATCATGAAAAATAAATCACCTCTGACTTTTTCTTCATCAATCTCCTTTCTTTCTGATAATCACCACTCTTCTATTGGCATTGAGGACAGAGAAATTTTTTTGTTTTTTCTTTAACATTATTTGAACACACCGTCCCTATCTGACTCTCAGGCACCTTGCACAATTTTACACAACCAGATCATACTTAGGGACATTTCCCCCCATTTCAAAGATGAGAGCCCTGAAGTAATGCAGTTATTGACTCGTCCAGGGTTGTGCCAAGTATGAGAGATTTGAATCAAAAACAGTTCTGTTGGATTCCTGTTCTTATACATTCAGTCTGGACATTTATTATCATTATTTTTTTTAAGAAGTATATATATATTTTTAAAAATTTTTTTAATGTTTTTTTAAATTTATTTATTTTTTTAAAATTTTTTTCAACGTTTTTTATTTATTTTTGGGACAGAGAGAGACAGAGCATGAACGGGGGGGGGGCAGAGAGAGAGGGAGACACAGAATCGGAAACAGGCTCCGAGCCATCAGCCCAGAGCCTGATGCGGGGCTCGAACTCACGGATTGCAAGATCGTGACCTGGCTGAAGTCGGACGCTTAACCGACTGCACCACTCAGGCGCCCCTTTAAATTTATTTTTGAGACAGGGAGAGACAGAGCATGAGCAGGGGAGGGGCAGAGAGAGAGGGAGACACAGAATCCGAAGCAGGCTCCAGGCTCCGAGCTGTCAGCACAGAGCCCGACGCGGGGCTCAAACTCAGGAACCTGTGACATCATCACCTGAACCGAAGTCAGACACTTAACTGAGCCATCCAGGGGCCCCATGACATTTATTCTTAATAAATGTCATTTTCCTTCCCTTTCTGTCTCCTCCTATGTCATAACCATTCAAAGAGAAACTCATGGGTTAGTGGCTGAAGGTTTCTTTCATAAACAAAATACAAGTACAACTATTTGTAGTGGGTTTTGTGGTGAACAGCTTTGGGGTTGTTTATTTCTCCGCTTTAGTGACTTTCCTCCTGCCCCCATTCGCCCAGCTTTAAGGTCGCTTTCCTGGGAACTCTCTGACTTTCCAACACTGGGTTATCCCCTGAGGGCAGCTGTCAGGCACAGCCTTCCTGGTGGCTGAAATGGATCCCTGAGCTGGCAGAATGTCACTGAGCTACTTGGTCCTCCTTTCATCTTGCACTTTATGCTCGCAAAGGTGTCAGCAATGTCACTGCCAACCCATGCCCACCAGCCATGCCAGCTGTCCACTTGCTGACTGACGCGTTTGCAAATTCCTCACCTTGTCTCCAGAGCGCTAGACCTTGGATGGGGATCTATCCACTGAACGCCATTGTAAGGTGTCAGAAGGGCAACTCGGGGACTTGGTTTCGTTCTCAGTTTTATTTTAGGTGACACTCTGTAATATTCTATTACAGAACCACCTTTTTTTTTTTTTCAGATTCACAGCAGTCTCAAAATCATTTCCATTTCTTCCGATTTTATGGTCAGGGTTTCAATGCAACCTTATCATTGTATTTATTTTGTACATCATGAAATTCTTGTATTATTTTTAAAAATTTTTTTTTCCATTATTAAACAAACGAAAAACAACAAATGATGTGACCTTTAAGAACTAGGTTAGGTTTGGAGTCGCTTTTAATGTTGACGGAAATCTGAACAGGAGCACCTGGGTGGCTCTGTAGGTTAAACGTCCGACTTCGGCTCAGGTCACCATCTCGCAGTCCGTGGGTTCGAGCCCCGCGTCGGGCTCTGTGCTGACAGCTCAGAGCCTGGAGCCTGCTGCGAATTCTGTGTTTCCCTCTCTCTCTGCCCTTACCCCATTTGTACTCTGTCTCTACCTCTCAAAAATAAGTAAACATCAAAAAAAAATTTTTTTTAAATAGGGGCACGTGGGTGGCTCAGTTGGTTAAGCATCCAATGTAAGCTCAGGTCATGATCTCACAGTTTGTGAGTTTGAGCCCCGCGTGGGGCTCTGTGCTGACAGCTCACAGCCTGGAGCCTGCTCCTGATCCTGTGTCTCCTCTCTCTGTCCCTCTCCCATTCATGCTCTGTCTCTGTCTCTCAAAAATAAACAAACGTTAAAAAAAATTAAAACAAAAGAAATTTGAACAATTGTGTTGGGACGTCTCCTTTTTTAGTCCCAAAGCCACAATAATGTATTGTTACGTATGCGACAGCACAGCAGTGATGATCCATTCTACCTGTTCATCTTACTGCTGATGCCTCGCTGAGTTTCCCACTGACTCCTGTCAGCCCAGCCCCCCTGATACAGACTCTACCCACGACAGATACGTCCTCCTAGATTTACCTTTCTGAAATGGCTGATGATTTTGTGGCTCTAGCCCTATATAAAACCTAACATCATTTTCCATTTCCTATAGGAAACAGGTTACAACCCTTCCCAATCTGTCTCCCAACATTTTCCTTATAGATACGTTACAAACGTTTCATCCCTTAACGTATTTCTTCCGTGTTATCCAAAACCCAGTTAACCACTCTGTCCAAAGCAGGTTCTCTTCTATGGAGAGACTGTCCAACCAGTCGATCTGGCCCTAACAGTTTCTTACCTATGACATCTCCGTGATTCCCGTCGACAGAAGGATTCCCCTGTAAGGGTTTGGGAAGACATACTAGGGATTTCACTGTCTCGTGTTGGTCACTTCCACTCAGTTTCGCTCCTTTTTTTTTTGCCGTTGATGCAAACTAGACCAAGTGAGGTTTCTCAAACGTGCCCACTCTCAGTTCTGGATCTTTGTCATACCCATGCTGTGTGTGATTTTTTAATTTGTTTAACGTTTATTTATTTTTTGAGAGAGAGTGTGTAAGTAGGGAAGGGGCAGGGAGAGAGGGAGACAGAGGATCTGAAGCAGACTCCGCACTGCCTGGCATGGAGCTCACACCCACGAACTGTGGATCATGACCTGAGTGGAAGTTGGATGCTCAACCAACTGAGCCCCCCAGGGGTCCCTTTTTAATTTTGTTTAATGTTTATTTATTTTTGCAGTCCCTGCGTTCTTCCCACAAACATGCACATGCACCCATACACCCACACCACTCTCATTTGGAAGACATCCATTCAGTTCAAGGACAACATCCCCTGGTTCTTAATCGCTGTTCCTGAAATGTCTCTTTGCATCTCGTTTTCAGTCATCGTCATACTGGATTGTAGTGTTCTGCACCTGCTTTTCCATTAGACCGTACATTTCTTTTAGGGAAGGGCTATATTGTGCTTTTATAATTGTTTATCAGCGTCTTAGATCATGTCTATGATGCTACCGGTTCCTGATAAAATCAGAGGCTCGAGTACTTAAATTAAGGAGTCACCATGAAGGAAAGAAACGTTCCCACATAGAGATACCCTGGAACTTCTCTGTGTTTATGAACATGCAGATCCCTTTTCCTCATAAGCTCCCACATGTCTCCAGCTGAAGAGCTCCTACACATCCTTCAAGGCTCAGCACAAGGATCATCTCCACCATGAAACCTTCTCTGTCTACTCCAGCCACTCCCTCTTTGTGCCCCCATAATATTCCCCATACGTTATAGCACTCGTGTTTTATTTCACTGATTTACGTGGCTTTCCTTCCCCGCTCAGCTTTCGAGAATGATGTGGTCACCATAAAATATCCAACTCCTAACGCTGTGCCCGATGCATATGAGGGTGTCAATTAGTAATTGGTCAATAGATGTGAACAAATCTCAGATAGTTTCTGACTGGAGATCAAGATTCTACCCTTGTAGAACGTTATCTCTGTGTATCTAACTTTCTTCTTTGATAAGATTTAATATGGAACATCTCAACGTAAGTATCTGAACTCACCCATTCTCATCTATAAAGAGTCTGTCGATTGTAAAGCAGCTCCTTTTATCCTGTAGGAATCAATGGGAAAAAACCTTAAAATATTATTCTTATCAATTTTATTGATATGCACACATGTCTCCATACTACTTGATTTAATACTTGCCTTTAATTACTGACCACTGACTTTGGATACTGTGCTACTTAGACTCTCTTTCCTTTGATTACCTCCTCTGGCATCTTGGAACCCAATCACACTATCTTGGTCATTAATTAAATAGGTACAGGCAGAAGTTATAGAAGTATAGTACTATATGCCAAGTTCTATTCTAGGAGTTGGAGACAATACCTTGCTTATTAGAAGGTGAAATATTATTGCATAAATAAAATTAGAGTAAGGAATAACAAGAGAGCAAGGATGAGGTGGTGGTTGGATTTTAAACAGAATGATCATTGAATGATCATTGAGAGCCTCACGGAAGGGAACTTTGAACAATGACCTGAAGAAGAGAGGTGGGAGCCAGGCAGATTCTGTGCAGATTACAAGGAACAGAAAAATAGGTGTGAATGCACTCAAAGAGCAACGCGTTTGGGCTAGGAAATGCAAAGGGGGCCAACAGGTCTAGGATAGAACACGAGAGGGGAAGATTATTAGAAATAGGAAGCCATCAGAGATTTTGAGCGGAAGGTTTGTGTAATTGAGCTTGACCGAATCCCTGGGGCCGTGGTGCTGAAGATAGAGTGTAGGGGGGGTAGCCAGGAGAGCAGCCAGGGGGTGAAAGCAATAATCCAGCCAGAGAGAGCAGTTGCCGGGACCGTGATGGATGCGACGACGAGGTGACGAGGTGATGAGAAGTGGTGGGAATTCGCATATGCTTTGCAGGTAGAGCAAATTGAATTTGTTATTAATGCAACGTGATGTGCGAGGAAAAGAGGGGTCAAGGAGGGCTGTAAGTTGAGTTATCCTGAACAATGAAGAAATGACATTGCAGAGTACTGGGATGGCCCCGTCGGTGAGGCATCTGACTTTTGATTTCCGCTCAGACCATGATCTCTTGGCCATGGGATGGAGCCTCACGTCAGACTCCATGCTGAGTGTGGAGTCGGGTTAAGATCCTCTCTCTCTGCCCCTCTCCCACTCACACACGTGCGCTTTCTCTCTTTCTCAAAAAAAAGATATGTACATATGCAAATTAAAATTAAAAAAATTATGAAATTCCTATTAAATTCAAGAGAAGTTGTTCTGAGAACATGGAGGTATGAAAAGCTTAGTTTTGAACACGGCGAGTTTGAGATGTTCGCTAGACAATTAAGCGGAGATGAATAGTAGACAACTCTACTGAGACAGTAGACAACTCTGTGTATGAGTCTGGAGTTCAGAGAACAGATATGGATGGAGACAAACTTGAGCGGCACAAGCAGTGTTTAAAGCCATGAAATTAAGTGAGAGGTGATCCCAGGACTCATTCCTGTTTTATTCAAAGATGAGAGAGAGTTGAGGAGCGGGCATAGCAAACAGTGAAAGAGCCGCCGTGAAGGAAGAAAGCCAGGCAGGCACGCATGTTACAAACAGAAGGAAATGGAATATTGTCTCCAAATGAGAGCTCATGTAAGATGACGGCTGCAAAGCGACAATCCGAATTAGCAGTTAGGAGGTTATTGGTGACCCTGGCAAAGCTATTTAATAAAAAGTATATGTAAAGCCCGATTGGAGTTGCTTTCTGTGATTGTTTCATTCACACTCTGGGAAGTATTGAATCTTAGCCGTGTTTTCTCAGAGCTTTGACATTGCTCCCCTAAGTGAAGTAACATACTGTGCATAATTAACTAAATTGTGTTTGTTAAAAATAGTACCAACAATAAAATAACAGCGGCGAGTGGCTGGACGTATTTTGGGGAAGAGAAAGAAGAAATAAATTATTGAAGACTTTCTTCCATCATACTCACTGAGACTATTCTCTTGAGAAGGAAGACCGTGTACAGTTGCGTAGGTTGTGCACTGCATAAATCCTAGAGCAATCATTCATCTCTTTGTGTACATGAATGGCGCCATCTAGGGTTGTACAGTTTAAATACGGAATAACTGTTCATGTGGCTCTGCTCTAAATTGGTATAGGATGGGGGATGTGAATCTATTGTTGTTTTAGTCTTAACTTCCATGTATTTTATGTTTGAGCATTTCATTGCAAAAAATGGAATTTACCAGTTTAAACAAATACACTTTTCAAATAGTATGTAAATTTAATCCAAAGCCTTTTGGAATGCACAAAACCACATATTCCATTTTACTACATGCATTTTAAAATTTGTTAAGGATAATTTTTGATGATATGCCTTATGTGCCAGCCTTAGAATATAAGATGAATGTTTCTGTATCTCAAACCTCCTTATTGACCAAATTCTGGTACTGAGATGGTTTAATCCCATATGTCATCCAATGATTTAACAAATGACTCAAATCCTCATGCTTATATGCATCTTTCCATGAGTTAAGAATCTTATTTCTTTATCTTCTATTTAAATATGCACTCAAAAAGGAACTCCTAATCCCCCAACATATGCCAGACTGCATGCTAGAGATTCCAAGAAAATAAAGATATGTTATCCACTGTTCATGCTGCTAGATTACCAATTATTAGAGAACAAATTCTCTCCAAACTTAGTGATTTTGAAAGAACAACCAGGGTGCGTGGGTGGCTCAGTCGGTTGAGTATCCGACTTTGGCTCAGGTCATGATCTCACGGTTTCTGAGTTCGAGCCCCAATTCGGGCTCTGTGCTGACAGCTCAGAGCCTGGAGCCTGTTTCAGATTCTGTGTCTCCCTCTTTCTCTGTTCCTCCCCCACTCATGCTCTGTCTGACTCTCTCTCTCTCTCGCAAAAATAAATAAACATAACAAAAATAAAAATAGAACAACCGTTTTACTATATATTGTGAGTTAGTGGATCCAGAACGTGTGCAGGGCTCGGCTGGGCAATTCTTCTTTTCCGTGTGTCAGAGTTGCATACTTGGTGGTATTCAACAGAGATTGGTATTGGTCTGGAGGGAAGGAGACAGCTTTGCTCAAATTCCTAATGTCATGGGCTGGGAGGATGGCTGGGAAGGCTGGGTTTAATGAAGTCTCCTTCCCTCTCTGTAGTCTCAGACACTTCCCACATGTTGTCTCCAGAAAGGTAGAAAGACTTCTTGTATCACAATACATGCGTCCCAAAATAAATGGTTTGAGAAAAAGAAACTGGAAGAACAGATTCTTAATCCTTGGCCTAGACATCGTCTCGTCACTTCTACTATATACTCTTGGTGAAAGAAACCACACACCCTTCCTGGATTTAAGGGAACAGCACACGGACCACAGCGGGTTGTGCAGCAAAGGTCCTGCGGCCTTTTCTCAGCTGCCACGTATCCTTGTAACACAAGGCTTTGCTCTGACCGAAAGAAGAGTCGCGAACATTCTTGATAAGATCATTTTCTTCTGCCAAGTATATCTGGAAAGCCTGCCTTAGAGCTTAAGTGGCAAAATATTTGCTTTGCCAACCCAAATATGGATAAAGACTAAGAAACCTGAGCTTTAAATTCTTTCCGCGTAATGCTGTGCTCGTTAAAGGAAGTGTTTCTGAGAAGGCAAAGACCACCACCATAATCAACAAGAATGTGACACCTCATTTGCAAAATCTCCTCTGGCTCCAAATAACTGATCTCCCCGTACATCCCCTTAAAACTGGGTCTGTGCAACAATGGAATGCCAGGATGGCCATCTGTAAATTCAAGTCAGCAGAATACCCAGGGCACAGTGACCCTGCCGTGGAGTGAATGGGGGATTGGAGACACAAATCTATTGTGTGTGACTTTGTGGCTATCGAATTCAAGATAGTTCAAATGCCATACGAAGTCCTGATCATCTTGCCCTGATAACTGATCCAAAGTCATGCTGTGGAAGAAAGACTGGTTCGGTGTAAATGTCAAAGATGGGTAAGGGTTCATGCAAACCATCCAGGACTCCAAGGGAAGCATTAAAAACCAACCCATACCTGTAAAAGAATTGCTCAAAACGTTGTCATGTGTCCCATAGGTAACTATACGGGAGGCAACAATCATGAGCCTGAGAGTAGCCTCAGAGTAGAGGTTTTAGTATGTTAGGAGTAAAAGTGCATTCAGAAGGCAAAAATTGTTACTCCAAAAGCAGAGCGAGATTGCTTTCTGTCTGAGGCTTCAGTGCCTGGATCTTCTTTTAAGTACTGACTGACGATTTCGTATTTTCGTGAGGAATTAAATGTGTAGTGAAGAAAGATTGATTTTTAGACCTCTTCTTGAATTTTCAAAAGTGACCGAGGAGAAGACAAAAATAAAAAAAAAAACTCAACAGTAGCTCAGGCATCCTAAATGGAGTGAGGGATTTTTTTTTGATGTATTCTGATCCTTATAATATTGGCTTTACCTTTCCTGTGTATGGTATTAGAAAAAGAAAAAAAAAGAAGATATACCACAGTGGGAAAGAATTTATTAACAGAAGATAGCTGTATAAATTCACTTGTAATAAAATAAATTATTTTAATGAGTGATGAATTTTAAAACGGTTCTTTCCCCAACATGAACAGTCTTGTAAAAATGATCTATTTTCTTACCAACATGATTATGTACAGAAAATATGTTTGTAGCAGTACAAAAATCACTTTTAATACCTAGTTTTCAAAATTAGAAGTCTGAGTATGAATTATCACTCTTATTTTAGTCTTTTTTTTATATAACGGAACATGAATTAGAAACAGAATTGTCCACTCTTCGTAAAAATATACTGAATTTTATCTTTAAAGCATTTGATACCTAAACTATAGCTTTAGTAAATACCATTCTTTTTACTTTTGTCAAGAGGCTATAAGCAATACCAAAAGGTTAGCTTAAAGAAGGTTTATAGTGCCATCAAAATAGAGTATTTTATATTTATCTAGCAGTTTACATTTTCCAAAGTTTGGTCAATTCTTTGATTTCCTTTACTCCCCCCAAATCTCTGTGAAGCAAGTCACAATAAGTGCTTTGGTGCGAGTTGTATTTTTCAGATAAAAACACTGAAGCACAGTGAAACAATCAAATTATCAAAGTCACGTGTGAACTAAAGCCTCTCCTCTGTTCGCAAGGGTTCTTACCTATGGTGACTAATGTCTCGCTCAGCCAGCCTCTAATGCTTTTGAGACAATTGGATGTTTCACATTTTATCATCAGATGATCAACATATGCTTAAGCTCATTCTAAGCTCATTCTAAGCATCTTATGAGACTAGAGTCTGTTGGGTGGATGTGGTTGGGACTGGGAGAACCCTTCAATCAAAAACATCCAGATTGTGTTCTAGCTCAAATCAGATATACGGCAGAAGAGTTTAGGACTTACCAAGTAAGTAAAGAAGTCTACATTTTGCAACCTCCTTTGAAGTAACATTGCAGCCATGTGATTATTAATCGTCAGGGAACTAGGGGCCAAACGGACGCGTGTTATTTCCAGATCAACGCAGTTAAGGGGGGAAATGCGTGCGTCTTCTCCGTCACCCTACTGCATGCACCAGATGGTGCAGTTTCAAGATGGAAGAGGGCAGCCTGACCCACATCAGGCTGAGACATGAACAAGAATAAACCAATAGGGTGTTAAGCCACTAAAATGTCAGGGGTTCTTTTATTGCAGCAACTAGCTTCAAATATTCTATTGAAGATAGTAGAGCATTTTCAAGAAACAAAAGGGTTTCTGGATCTGGGGCAGTATCCACGATTCCGTGATGGTTACCATAAACTGGTTAACGGCAGCATCTCAGCTACAGAGTGTATTTCAAAGCCCCAGAACTTTTGTCCTGATGGGGCACTTAGGCTCACCCTGGAAACCCCTGGTTCCCACTCACCACCAGATCATAGAATAACCCCTTCTCTGTTGTACAGCATGTGACACATCACGAAATGTTTGGGTTACAGAAGAACTGAGAATCACAACAGACTGTGGTAGTGCCGGTCAAGACAGACGAATGATCGGTCCCTGAAAAATACTTTGAGATACTGAACAGAGGAATGAGGGCTTTACACACATGCAATGAACAATAAAAATAGAGATTTGAACATGACAGAGAGAAATCTCTGAAATGACATTTTGCCCTTCTATCAGTTAAAGCTGGAAAGATGGACACAGGCTTCCAGTTACGGGATGAATATGTCATGGGGATAAGGTTCCATCATCGGGAAAATGGTCCAATATATCATAGTAGCACGATGTGGTGACAGATAGTAACCTGCACGTGTGGTGAACATAGCATGATGTATTATTTAATGTTTTTTACTTTTAAGTTTATTCATTTATTTTGAGAGAGACAGAGACAGCACAAGTGGAGGAGGGCAGAGGTAGGGAGAGAACGAGAATCCCAATCAGGTTCCACGCTGCCAGCGTGGAGCCTGATGCAGGGGTTCCAACCCACAAAACCTGCAAGATCATGACCTGAGCCTAAACCAAGAGTCGGTCCCTCAACTGGCTGAGCCACCCAGGCGTCCCTCTAATGAATTTTATTTATTTTTTATTCTTTTTTATTGCAATGTTTATTTATTTTTGTGACAGAGAGATAGAGGCAGAGCGTGAGTAGGGGAGGGACGGAGAGAGAGAGGGAGACACAGAATCTGAAGCAGGTTCCAGGCTCTGAGCTGTCAGCACAGAGCCCGACGCTGGGCTTGAACTCACAGACCGTGAGATCATGACCTGAGCTGCAGTCAGACGCTCAACCCACTGAGCCACCCAGGCACCCCACCCTCTAGTGAATTGTAAACCAGACCATAAGAAAAGTTACTAGCCTTCCCACCGCACACTCACTTGGGATTTCGAAACATGGGATATATAAAAGGAGCCACAAAAGGAAAAGAGAGTTAAAAGAGACAGTTTTTCTTTTTCATCAAAGGTTACCTGGATAACCGTGGTGCCGAGTCCTAAACACAAGAAATAGAAGTTAATACTCCCACACACTTCGGGTATTCTCTTCTGGTGTCTCTGTGAAGATAAAATAACCAATGTACTTTAAATATATTAGAATTCTGAGTGGTGGGGATCTTAAGCTCCCATTCAAATATTCATGAAGGCACATCTGATTTGTGATTGGATTGGACCAAGAATGAAATCTCAGTCTGGTTCTAGATTAAAGTCATCTCTTTTAGAATTAGATGGAGATAGATTTTATAGCTGATTCTGATAAGCATCAGCAGGGCTGGCTATCAGTGTTAACCTTGTAGCTGCCTGGGCCACTGGGATGGAAACTGTAATGCCATTCTTAAAGTATCCCTCAAAGCCAGGTTAACGGGTGCTGACCAGTCATCATGGGGGAGAAGCAATCCACAGTTCGTTCTTGGTCATGTTTCAGACAGAAAAGGAAAAGCTATCTTAGTTTAATGAGGCAGAGAGTTTCCAGTTGGAAACCAGCATACGACATCACTGGTTTCAGTAACTTTTGTTATTTTTTGAATCCTTAAGAGAGTCATAAAACAGGGGCCCCCTGGGTGGCTCAGTTGGCTAAGCATCCAACTTCCGTTCAGGTCATGATCTCACAGTTCATCGGTTTGAGCCCCATGTCCGGCTCTCTGCTGACAGCTCAGAGCCTGGAGCCTGCTTTGGATTCTGTGTCTCCCTCTCTCTCTCTGCCCTCCCCTACTCATCATCTTTGTCTCTCTCTTCAAAAATAAATAAATATTATTTTTTTTTAAAGAAAAGCAATAAAACAGAGGGAACTAAGAGATCCAAACAAACTTTATTTTTTTTAAGCATCGTTGAAGACGACCGTAAGTATTTCTGTTCTTCTTTGAGATACTACATTTTTTTATTTTTAATATTTTTAATGCTTATTTATTTTTGAGAGGGAGAGAAAGAGAGAGCGAGCGAGTGGGAGAAGGGAAGAGAGAGAAAGGAGGCAGAGGATCCGATGCAGGCTCTGCACTGACAGCAGATAGCCCAATGTGGGGCTCAAACTCACAAACCATGAGATCGTGACCTGAGCCGAAATCGAAGTCCGACACTTAACTGACTGAGCCACCCAGCTACCCCCAAGCTATAAATTCTCTGATATTCTTCTAAACACACACAAGTAGAGGCGTGCACACGCTCCCATGTGCTCGCTCACACACATGCACTCACATTCACACTCATACAATCCTGGTGCTGAGGTTAAAAGCAAAAGGCTTACGAGGGGCTGCAGGAATCTAAGTGTTCAGGTACAGAGAAATGTGTGGGTTATTTAATCATCGAACTGTCTTTCTATATCTTTTGGAATACCGCCTTGCCAATAAATAGGCTATGCGTGTTTTATCGTAGATGTTTAAAGTTGTGTTGGAGGGGCGCCTGGGTGGCTCAGTCGGTTGAGCGACTGACTTCGGCTCAGGTCATGATCTCGCGGTCCGTGAGTTCAAGCCCCTCGTCGGACTATGTGCTGACAGCTCAGAGCCTGGATCCTGCTTCGGATTCTGTGTCTCCCTCTCTCTCTGCGCCTCCCCCATTCATGCTCTGTCTCTCTCTGTCTCAGAAATAAATAAACATTAAAAAAAAAGACATTTACAAAGTTGTGTTGGAGTTTTGTATGCCAGAGACTTCAAAATCCGTAACGTACAAATAACATAAACAATGACTGGTGTTGTGACATCTCAAATCTTATAACTGATTTATAGGTAATGATTCATCAGTGATATTAAGTCAAGTATGGGAAGCTTTTCTTGTATCGCGAACACATTTTTTTGAATTTTCAATTTTATCTTCCCTTCCCTGTTTTTATTGTCTGAGTTCTTGCTTTGTCTGTTTATTCCAATCCAGACATTATCCTGGTTTCAACCTTGCACATTCCTTGGGAGAGTTCATTGATTTCTTTTCAAGGTGGCATTTCCAATTTAATGAACGAGACACTTACTGTGTGACCTTAGGGAGAACACTTAACCTCTCTGGGCTTTACCTTTTCCATGTGTAAATGCAAATGAGAAATCAGGGATCACTCAGTGATTTCCTTAAGATGTGTTACTGGGCAAAATTTTTTTTTTTTATTAAATTTTTTTTTTCAACGTTTATTTATTTTTGGGACAGAGAGAGACAGAGCATGAACGGGGGAGGGGCAGAGAGAGAGGGAGACACAGAATCGGAAACAGGCTCCAGGCTCCGAGCCATCAGCCCAGAGCCTGACGCGGGGCTCAAACTCACGGACCGCGAGATCGTGACCTGGCTGAAGTCGGACGCTTAACCGACTGCGCCACCCAGGCGCCCCGCTGGGCAACATTTTTACGCTGTTCCCAAAGCATTTTATTTTTCCTAATAATATTTAATACTGCACACTCATCTAGGGGAATAAAAGAAATAAATAGGATGAGTACATTTCTAACATCTACTCCATAATCCCAGACTTTTTTTTTAAGACGCATGTCTAGACTCTGCTTTCCAGATTGAAGCTTCTTTGCTTTTGGGAAGGGAAATATCTGCATCGTAGAAATCACGGTCCCTACTAATGCCTGTCAAGGACAAGAACGTATCAAAAGGGAAGGAGCCTGTGTCCTACGTTGAGGTTAAACACTTACCACTCCTAGGGAAAGCTTACGTTTCTTTTGTACTATGTGTCTGTGAATGTTTTATGAATCCGATTGAGCTTAAGTATCAAGTTTCTCTGACAGACACAGTTGATTCTGAAGAATAAAGATACAGCAGAAAGTTATTGATTTTTGAGAGGTCTACGCCTTGTGAAAAATTAACCAGACATTCCTTCAAAATCGATACGATTACCCTTGCTGCCTCAGACCGGTTACCCCGAGGCTGACACAAAGAATGTCTCCATCGCAGAGGGCAGTGGGTTTTTTAAAACCATCGCCAGTGTTTTCCCCCTATAATGAATCTTTCCTTTCTTCCCACCGTGTCTAACCCCCCACGCCTTTGCACAAACGTACCTGTAAACACACCTTCCGTTTTCTCCATTTTCTGTGATTTTGCTGCCTTCTGTGGAAATGGCATGGAAGCTTGGAGTAACCCACTGAACCCACTTCCAGCCTACGTAGTTCAGAAGACACCGATATCAGGTGCTAACTCCATATCACGTTTTATTATCGATTTCTGACTGAGGTGACCACTCTGCTCTCTGTGACTTACCAGTGCTGATCACTTTTTTTTTTGACAACCGAGAATGGACGGCCCTTTCCCATGTCTGCTCAGACACGAAGAGTGTCTATTCTTTCCACCATCGAACCCATATAAAGTCATACATTTATGCATTGCTGTATTCCTATCCAGCTCATTGGCAAGTAACTGAAGTCCATTTCCAATATGCATTCGCTGTAGGTCAAGCACTGTGCTTGCCGAAATACCCAGAGGAACGAGAGGTAAACCCTGTGGTCAAGGAGCTTGCTGACTTACGACATTTGTCCAGGGGGATGCTCTTGGCATATAGGGCAAGCAAATCCTTTATTGTGCAGAATTGCCTTGTGCTTTTGCAGGACATTCAGCGTCCTTAGCCCAAATCCATTGCCAGGAACACCTCTCTGTTATTGTGGCAATCAAAACTACCTCCTCATATTTAGGAGACAAAGCTGGACAAGTAGCACTGACCCTATGTGGGCTCAGGTGGGCTAGCGAAAGTCTGTCTTGATGCCCAGGTAGCAGATATCTAACCTGAGTCTGAAAACAGACTCATGGCCTAAACTCTCTACGTTGATCTTTAGATCCCAAATTTGACTCACTAAAGTCCCTGGTCTCTATGCGAACCTTAGTTTCTGAATGCCAACATCGTTTCTGGATCTCTTGTCTAACACACCTACCTTTGCAGGTACTGCCTAACTCACTCGGTCTGCCCCTAATGGGCAAACAGTCCTGCAGTGCCTTGAGTGATTTCCTTAGCAGAGGACTGGAGATAGAGGGGTGCACTTTTCCAAGATTTTCTAAAACAATTAGCAATGTAATATAATATATTTATTGGCGTAGTTTTACTAGGAAAAAAACCTACTTCTTTTGCATTTTCATGAAATAATTTATTTAACTGTTTAGAATTAACCAAGCTGCTACTAAGTAATAGGCATTTGACTGGTCTTTGGGAATACTCATATATTTGTAAACAAACACAATCCCTTCCTTTCAAGACTGTGCATTCTATCGGCAAAAGACACTAGTCAATCACACAAATAAATGAAAACGGAAGTGATATTCTGTGTAAAAAAAGAGATAACTCAGAATGAATATAATGGGGACATCATCTTTGCCAAACAGCACTGGGGCAATTATCCAGATGAACTGCTGGTTGAGATGAGGTCTAAACTTTAGATTGTAAAGAAAGAAGGAATTAACTAAATGATGACAAGAGGGGAGAATCCAATCAGAAGAACTAACTTTCTTCAGTGAGTATATCAAGATTTATGCATATTTAAATCCCTATTTAAATATATATATACACACACATATATTTATACATATATACACACATAGATATACATATATATGTATGTATACATATGTACACATATATATATGCACACACACATATATATGTATATACATACACATATATATATTACATAAATGGATAAGAACTTCCAATATTTGAAAGAAATTAGCTGATGGGGCCCTGGGTGGCTCAGCTGGTTAAGCATCCAACTTCAGCTCAGGTCATGATCTCGTGGTTTGTGAGTTCGAGCTCCAAGTCAGGCTCTGTGCTGACAGCTCAGAGCCCAGAGCCTGCTTTGGATTCTGTGTCTCCCTCTCTCTCTGCCCCTCCCTGCTCGTGCTCTCTCTCCCTCTCTCTCTCTGTCTCTCAGAATAAATAAACATTAAAAAAGAAAAAAAAGATAGCAATTAGCTGAATTCTCCTCCCAAGTCTGGCTTAGATATTCTTATTTAGATTAGATAAATAATTTAGTCTCTTTAGACCTCATTTTCTCTTATGAAAAGTGAAACTAACATATTCTCATAGTCCGTCAAGTTCGGGCTTATAGATTTGTTTTGTAAAAATAGACTGGGATTTAAAGCCAGGCATGAGATCAAAGCCAGCTTTGGCACTTATTTAACTATGCGAAGATGGGCACGGTATTTAACTTGGCAAAACCACCGTGTCATTTGAGCAAACAAAATGGTAGATCCACCAAGCTTCTCTGTATGTTTAATTTCTAGCACAAGTCAAATAATCAAGAAAAAGTAACTGTCATTGCTCTCTAAAATACCAGAATTTGGAAATTCAGGTGAAGGAAATTTAAGTTATTTTAAATATACATAATTTCAAAAAAAGTTTGTTTTTAACAACATTATACATTCTATTCAGGTTAACTATGATATTGTGGTTAGAGGATCTTTTAATGAAATCTTGATTTTCTAGAAACTATAAAAAATTTCAAAGCCATAGTAAAATGTAAAGCATAGTGAAAATGCCTTACGCTGATGTTTCTTCTCTTCTACTATTTTTTTTTTCTTGGTCTATAATTGGTCATTATGCACATGTGTCTTTTGACAATATCTACGGCTATTTCTGGATGCACCAATTCAAGAATGGTGCTATTTTTCAGTTTTCCTTTTTATGTTTTTGGCCCATGCTAAATGACTCTTTCACAAGGAGTAATGGATACATATTTAGCCATCTATCCGATAGTAGGACAGATCATATGTCACATGCAGGTTAAGCTAGTTTGTCTATCAGTTGGTTAAATCCTAATAATCTCAATTAGATGCTGTCTCATTAGTTTAATTAGCTCTGCTTTAAACTGATGTTTTGAATCTGTCTTCCACTCATAAAGCAAATCCTGCCAGGAGGGATGCTCTTGAGAATTACCATTACCAAAGTGGATTAAATTAAATCGAGTGGATTCTAGCCTCCACCAGCTCTGTTTTGTTCCGCAGTCATATCACACTTCCTTGTTCCTTTCTCCTCAAAGTTACCAAACTTACCAAAGTTGTGTTGGAAAAGAGATTAGTGGCTTTCCTACTATGATTTTATTTGGCACTTTAGGTTTTTGAAGAGACACTCCTGAAGATGCCTTGAGGAAAGATAAAGAAAATGTTCAGTCTGCATAGTGGATCTACTCTTACTGACTTATGTTTGGTCATTACATGGAATTTTTCATATAATGAAGAATTCTATAGCCATACGAACAAAAACACACCAAACTGTGTGTTTTTTCTCATGTTCCTCATATTTCTAACTTTCTATGAACTTATGAATTCAACAATTGATTCATTAGTTTTATCTCTAAGAAGGAACACAGTATCTATACAACCTTGGTTAATGCTCACCTTTAATAGAGCATGGATTGTAGGAAGGAAGACAGAAATACTTCCTCAGGCAGCACGATAAGGCAACTCAACTTCACAAGAGAGACTGATTAATTCCTTCATTTAGTAACATGCTGGGGATACAAAGGTGAACAAAACATAATCTGCTATCTTGGAGCTCATGGTATATTGGAGGAAATAGAAACAAACAAATACACACACACACACACACTATTATGTCAAATACCAGTGCAAGGCATTGAAAAAATAAATCGGGGGCAGCCACAGTAACTAAAGAGGAGTTTATCAATTATCTATTGCTAACAAGCAACCCCAAAATTTAGAGGACTGAAACAAATAAGAACCATTTTATTTGCTCATGTTTCACTAATATGCATTGGGCTGTGTGGTTCTGCTCTCCCTGCAGGAGATACCATATGACTGCATTCAGGAGGCTGATTAGCTGTGGGCTGGGCTCCACTGGATGGTGGGGCTTTGCTCCCTCTCTATTGGTGTCTCCACAAAGTCTGTGCACCTGATCTCCTCATGGGGTTGTTCTCCTAGCAGTGTAGCCAGACTTCCGGCATGGTGGCTCAGAGCTTAAATAAACACAAAAGTAGAAGCTCTTGAGATTACTTAAGACTTGTACCCAGAGACAGTAGAGTGTTACTACTATTTGTTCTATTGATTAAATTGAGCCCTAAGGATAGCCCAATTCCTGGGGAGGTGACTACGAAAGTGTGTGAATACCAGGGATCATGTTCTTATTAGGATCCCTAATATAACATAAGTATCCCGGGAGGTTCTAGTTTAGAGAGTGTGAACAGGAAAGTGCGAGTCATGGAAAGATGTGGGGAAAAGTTTTCAAGTCATCAGAAGAGCAAATCCATGACCCCAAAGTAGGAAAACAGATTACATAAGGACTGGAAAGAAGATAGGCATGGGCAGAGTCGAGGGAATCAGTAGGAAAGTGATAAGAAATAAGGTCAGAAAGAAGTTCGCATCACAAAGGGCCTTAGAGACCTTAGCCAGAAACCTGAATTTTATCATTTTTCCAGTAGGAAACCATGGGAGGGTATTGGCCAGAAGAATGATACATTTGAGTTTTAAAAAATCACTTGCCTTCTGTGCGAATTGAGTTATAGAGTCAGAGTGAAACAAAGAGGGGGGCTAGGAGGCAATCATAGCATTGTATATGAGAATATTACAAAAAATGGATAGGTGGTGATGAGCATTAAGAGGATGGATAGATTCTGGAAGTATCTTGGAGGCAGACTGACAGAACTTGGTAAAGAACATGATATGGATTGTTGAGCAGAGAGGGGCATAGTTTAGCATGAAAACCTAAGTTGAGATGATGTCTTTTAGGGATATGGAGAAGACCACAAAAACTGCTTGGTAGGAGCTTGAGAAATCAAGAGATCTGTTTTGGACCTGTTAACTTTGAGATGCTTACTCAACATTCAAATGGATTTGAAAACTGACCAATTAGATATGACAACTCAGGGACTGAAGAGAGTCAAAAGCGTTTATATGGCCTTTAAAGCCATTGGACAATACAATCTCTCTTAGGGCATAAGTACAGACAGATAAAAGTTGAGCCAAAGACTGTGAAATTCTGAGATGGGAAGAAGAGGGAGAACCTTGCTGACTGTAAACAGTGCCATGATCAGATTCAATGGCTAATAATCCTAGCAGCAAAGAGAGCTTGAGTTAGAAGAGGTAGGCCCCAGTAGTAAGGAGACAAATTAAGAGGATTTAGCAATAATGAAGGGAACAGATGGCAGTCTTAAATTTAAGGAGTAGCAATGAGAGACAGAAGGGAATTGGGGGTTTGTTTAGGGAGAAAAACAGGGTTTGATGCCTGAAAGGATATGGAGTTACTGGCTAACATTTTCTTTAATTAATTAATAATTAATTAATTTATGTCTCTATAAATTCGGTATTTAAGACTTTGAGGTCTTAAAAACCAAATCATTAGAAAATTATGGAAACCAACTAGAACGCAGTTCATATAGAAATATTGGACTGGGGCGCCTGGGTGGCTCAGTCAGTAAAGCGTCTGCCTCTTGATTTCAGCTCAGGTCATGATCTCACTGTTTGTGAGTTGGAGCCCCACATCAGGCTCTGAGCTGTGAGTGGAAAGGATTCTCTCTTTCCCTCTCTGTCCCTCCCCTGCTGGCACTCTCTGTGTCTCTCTGAAAATAAATAAATAAACTTAGAAAAGAAAGAAAGAAATATTGGATTGATAGAGCACTGGCTGCTTTTAGAACCCAGGACAAGACAAAAATATTAATGTGCAACTTCTTCCGCACGATTTGGGATGTCTTCAAGCATTGAGCTATACGCAGGTATCTCCTATCACCATTTATTTTTCCTTTTTTAAAAGGAACATTTTCTCAATCTCATTATGTCTTTTTTCAATAAGTCCTATTTTGGTTGCTTGTGGTCTTCTAAAAGACAAGTTCAAAATGGCATCCATGTTGGTAAAAGGAATGTGTGTGAGAGGTAATTACTACACCTCTATAATGTGACTCCTAGTATGACTTTGGGAACCTTAGAGAATCCCTTGGCTTTACTTTGGGTTAGATAAATTCCTGCTGCCCCCTAGTGGCCCTTGGTCCAACAACAAAATCTCTGTGTCCCTAGTTTATTTTGTAGCAGAAGCATGCATTGGTGACACCAACATAGCCCATGGGGGACAACTCTAGAAACGGAGGTATTTTACAGACATCAAAACTCTATGTATTCATAATTGCCTAAAATGGCGGTCTGGCTGTTAGCACTGCAATCAATGAAGCTCTTAATTGTTCAATGGTGGCACCACCATGTCATTTGTCAGTGAGAAGTCAGCCGTTTCTTTTCTTTAATTTTTTTTAGTTATTTATGCGTTTATTTTTGAGAAAGAGAGAAAGAGAGAGAGAAAGCATGAGCAGTAGGGGCAGAGAGAGAGGGAGACAGAATGTGAAGCAAGCTCCAGGCTCCAGGCTGTCGGCACAGAGCCTGACACAGGGCTCGAACTCAGGAACCTTGAGATCACGACCTGAGCTGAAGTCAGCTGCTTAACTGACTGAGCCACTCAGGCGCCCTGGAAGTCAGTCATTCCTTGATAGGTCTAGAAGTTTGCTCTTTTTCATGATTGCAATTCTGAATCTTCTTATCCACAACGTAGGCGTCATCGCCATCATGTGAACGAACATTTGGGCTTTACTGAACGTCGAATGGGCACAATAACAAGAGTGTGTTCCCTTGCCTTGTACTTTATTCTACTCCTCAATTTTTCTTTCCTGATCCCCTGTCCCCTGTTTGAACATGGTTTATTGACTATGAGAAATGCCATTTCTTCAGGAGAAACCCAACTCCCACCTGTACTTGGGATATTACCCTCTGAACTGAAGGACATGATAACATCAGAACACAATAATCCAACTTCAGAGTTCATCCACTCTTGGTCCTTTTCATGGCTGAAATAAAGAATATGTATTTATAATTGTAAGTATATTAGTATATATTATCTATTTACTAATTACAATATTATTCATTCATATTCACCACTTCCCCAAGATTCTTCCTGTGCAGCTGCTCATTTACAAACGACTGCTCAAAAAAAGGCCACATACAAATCTACAAGAAAAATCCAAAATTTACAAAGATAAGAAAGGTGTTCTAAATCAAACAGAAAAACGTAATATTTCTCCCCAAGGAGACATGAAAAAAAATTGCATTTATTTTCTTTTGCTGGAAGACACATCCAGTTTGATTTACCAAACGGAACAATCCACTTGTGAACCTAAGATATCTGCATAAGGTGAAGGATGGCTTAGGTATTCCAGGAATGCAATGGTAACTAACTGGTTTGCACTCACATGATATTTCTGTGTGTGTGTGTGTGTGTGTGTGTGTGTGTGTGAAAACAAAGATACCTGTTGCTTTTGTAAGGGAGAAAGCTTTTACCTCTCTCTCTTTTAGGTTCTTTGGCTGGTCTCATAATTAAATTGGCATAAGACAGATTAACAGGAGGAAAAAACATTTAGTTTCATTCCTACAGGAACCCCAAGGATATGAGACTCCCTGAAATCAAGGCAATTGAAACTTACATGCCATTCTGAGCTTAGGAGAAGTGGGTGGGAGTCTGAGACTTCAAAGGGGAGGAACACAATTCAAGGGAAGATGGAAAGAGCGAATGTTTTGTAAACGGGTGTCTGCCCTGCCTTGTTTATAAGCTTTGTAAGAAGTTACCTCTGGTGATGGCTCTCTTCCCTTTCTAAATTCTTTTAAGCAGTTAAGGGGAGGTAAGAAGCCCTTCTTGAATCTGGTGGACCTTGATTGCCTCCAGTTGGAAACAATCCACACACCAAAGTGGCACAATCTTTGGTGGCCTGCCCCAAACCTCATTTTCTCCAGATAAATTTACCTCCACGGAGACAGAAACTATTTTAAAAGTGTGAAAACCTCTGCTATCTTAATTGTAAATTTTTAGTGCAAGTGCAAGTGTTCCCCCCTACATTCCACACCCTCTAACATTAAAAAAAAATGTTTGACTGCATCTCAGTCTTAAGGTAAAGTCATAGGAAGTCAATATGATTTTGTGCCACCTTTTTGCCCTCCTGTGAGACCTGTAAACTTTTCTTTCTTTTTTTAATGTTTATTTATTTTTGAGAGAGAGATAGAGAGACAGAGTGTGAGCATGGGAAGGGCAGAGAGAGAGGGAGACACAGAATCCGAAGCAGGCTCCAGGAACTGAGCTGTCAGCACAGAGCCTGATGTGGGGCTCGAGCTCATGAACTGTGAGATCATGACCTGAGCTGAAGTTGGACACTTAACCAACTGAGCCACCCAGGTGACCTAGACCTGGAAACTTCTTAACACAACTTCTGTGACAACTTAACTTCTTTGACAATTTAACACAACTTCTTTGACACAAAAGACAAATCCGTCTTCGTAATCCCAGAGCTGAGATATAGTCTGGCTTATAGTAGATGATCAACGAAAGTCTGTTGAAGAGAACCAAGAAAAGAAGAACAGAGGTGACATTAACAACAAGAGATAAAATATAAGTGGTGTCCACTGAGAGACAAGGCATCACGGAGGGAAACCTGTGAGATGATTCAATATTGATTGGGAAGGAATATACATTCCTCAATTATATTTGAATTAAGGACTCCTGGTCGATTCATGGTAAGTCTTTGAATGTAAATTTATATTTCAAAATATTCACAAGACTGTAAACCTGAACCAACGGATGTGAGTTACAGCTAAATTTGAGACTGGGTCCAGATGCAATGGAGAAGTTGACAAAACTTGCTATTGGCATCTTCTGTCTCTCGTTACAAAATACTTTATTTTCTACCTACGTTGGCCAGGGATATCCTGCCAAGAAAGGATGCTATCTAATATGTAATCTCCATTGTTGGAATATAAATATCTTAAAATAAGACTCCAGGGAAGAGTCATGCCATTTTGATGGAGGTATTTTAGGTACTGTAGGGACCACATTTTATGAAAGGCAGTTTGGGAAATAATGTCCCTCCATTATAAGATATAAACATCATTTTGATATTACTTAATGAGTCTATAGTTCAGCTAGTCATAATTGTTACACCTTACGGCACATCCCTCTGGGCTCTTTAACTCAGAGCCTTGATAGTTTCTACCCATGCACATTGAAGAACCAGAAACTCAATGCTATTTTTTTCAATAAGTTTTTTTGTGAATCTTATTTTCCATCGAAATCTTATGTTTGCGTCAATGTTTAACATTCTGGAAACATGTGCTACAACTTATAAATGAACAACATTCACGATTTACTTGTTGCTTTTCCAAAAGGCAGAGATATATCAAAAGATCATCTTTTAAACGGGGTGCTGAGAACCCTTGTGGTGTATTCAAATCGCAGTTTTCATTGGAATAATAATCAATAACACACCTCCATTCGTCCCAACAATTAATACAGATAATACTAAGAATCAGTAACTATTTTCCAGTGATTTTAAACCCAATCCATTTGTTTCAAACTCTAGAATTGATTTCTCAGCCTGAAAGGAAATTAATTGCTTTAGTTTTAATTTTAATCGACTTTTAAACCTTCTTTGCTTCTCTTTTTCCCTGCAATTAGAGATTTCTCTAAATGGCATTAATTCTTGGTGGTCATGATTGCAGAGGTGATTTCTCCAGATTTTATTTAATTTGAACTGCCTGTCCAAAATGATAATTCCTGCAGAGAAAGGGTAGTATACAGTAATTCAAAGGGCACACATTTCAAGGTAGACCAAGCTAAGCCAAAACCTCACCTTTGAAACTTACTAGATGCACAATTGGCTAAGTCATTTCTGCTCTTTGATTTTCTTTTTTACATATTCCATTGTGTACAATATCTTCTTCCTTAAAGCTGTTTTGAAGGTTAAATAAAATAACACCCAATAAGACCTGATGAAAATAAATACAGAAAAAAAGATTAGCTCCCACTATTTCTTATCCAGTTTTCGTTAGAGATTATATCCAAGCTTTACTAAGATGTTCTATTAGATGCCTAAATAAAGTGAGCATTTGCAGCAATATAATTTATTTATTTAATATATGAAGAAAAAGTGTAATTAGACGCATCTGGAAAATACCTTCAGGGTACTGAAATGTGTATTCCACATTTATGTACTTGCTCACCAATAAAACTTAGTAAGAGATAAGAAAAATTTAAGAACTTCGGCAGAAAGCTGAGCTAGAACAGTCTGCCGGACCCTATATAATGCATTAACAGCAGTAAAGAAATGAGCAGAAATGAATGTAATTAGGTGCCTCTCTGTAAATAAGGTTTACTATGCAGCACTAGCTGAGTAAGCTAATGAAAGAAAGACATTTTAATTACCAGAAAATTATTTCTGTAATACCTTAGACAGAGTGTCTTAAACATGGCACTAAATATACTGTGTATATCAGTTAATTGCTTAAACAGTGAGATTCTTTTTACTACTTTTTGGGACAAAGTTTTCCTATCTGTGAGATGAAGTTAACCAGGGGAAAGTGAGTGGAAACTGAGTGTTTAAAAGGTGGGCAGACATAAAAGAATGCATTAACAAACTCTGCTGAGGTAATGTTTTAGAAATACCTCAGGTTGTGGTAAGCGAATAGGATATACTCAGTAGTAAGAAAAAAAGCTCATCAAGATTTGAAATTGGAAAGAATTTCTCTCGCTTACGGAGAGAAATAAGCGAGATATATACACATCATGTGTTTGATATATACACATCATGTGTTTCAGTGAGGTTGTAACACACAGACAAAACATGCAGCCATCTCTCCTTCCTTCCAGGAATTTAAAATAATAAATAGCTTCATCAGATTCCAAACACAGCTGGTTATTTTCTAATAATATTTGAAGAAGCTAACATCAAGCGACGTCATGTGCGTGCTTCTCTAAATATAAACATGGCACCCAGAAAGTAGTGTTTCATTTATTTGATAGAGCGAGGAGCTGGTAGGATAATGGCAGATGTTTCAATCATTTTATCGGTGCCTCGCTCTGTAACTGTCTGTCAGTCAATAGGCTTTTGCTGCTTTCTGCTGCTGAAATGGTCAATGGTAATGAAGTCATCCTATTCTTCTTTGACTCACTTATTACCAAGAGAATTGAAAAATAGCATTTATTAAACGGGTTCTGCCACATACTTACTGCACTCACAGCACGTTCAAAAGCTGAGTAAAAGAAGGCTTGAAATGCTGCACAAGCCAGTTTTCAAAGAGAATGATAAGACATCACATGGCAGAAAATTATAGGGGATCGTTTTGCTTTGGGGATCATGAAATATATCGCTAATCTGTTATCGCCACAGGTCATGCCAGCCCCATCTTCTAAATCCAGTCCTTTAATTAGTACATGCTGCCCTGGAAACATTTGAACAAAATAATCCCAGGGTTGGAAGTAACTTTTAAGAAAACTTATTAAACTATGTGCGTTATGCTTAGGTCACCTCTGGAATATCACAGACAAGTGGTCACCCAGTGGAAGCGTGAACATTCACTCCCATGCGGACCACCGATTTCACCCCTGGAACGACTTTGGCAGTGAGAATGAAACTCTTTCTATTAATAATAAATATGACTGCCTCCAGCATCTACTTGAATTGTGTTTTGTGAGAGGATAATAAGCTAGCTTGATCACACTTTTTTTGCACACTCAGGAAGCAATTTAACAAGTAAGAATTACGTGCTTGCTCTCAACCAGGTATTGTTTTGGATATAGTAAATGATATAATGAATAAACTCCTCAATCGCATGGAGTTAGCTGGTTGGCTGTGGGATAGCTAGGAAACAGGCACATACACAAGCAAGTGCGGTCTGGTAATACGGAGTAGGAGAAGGGTTTGCCTAGAATGCAGTGGAATCACCCAGAAGGTAGTTAGATTACAGAGGCGGCCTCAGTCAAGGACAGAAGTACAAACTATTGTTTCCTGCCAGTAAACAGTGCTCACATTCACAGCAAGTTTGTTAGCTCATCATAAATATCATGCATGGCTAAGTCCAATCAGATGACCACCATGTGGCAGCCATGTAGTTATGTACCTTCCCTAGACGGTACCTCCTAATACTTGTAGACGCCGTAGGAGACAGGTACTATTATTTCCCTTTTCCAGATGAAGGAACTGAAGTTTGGAGAGGTCAAGTCATTCGCCCAAGGTCACAGGATGAGCAAGCAGCTAAGATTTGAACATTAACCCCTGGAGAGCCTCTCTCCAGGGTAGCGCTACAAGAACGAACTCTATAGCAAAGCCAATTTGTGAGGTGATTCCTTTTTTGACCATCTTTTTTTTTTTCTTTTTAGGAGGCACCAGATAATTTCTAGAACTTTAAGGGCAAGTTTTTGGTTCACAAATCAAATCCTGGCGACTTGGGACATGTCACAAGACAGCAACACAAGCGCTCGTATCACTTTGGATGCCCTTCAAAGCTCAGTTTCTCGGTGGCTTCGGCTTTAGGCAAGGTCTCTGCGGCCTGACGTTTGCCTGCTGCTTCAAGGTCCTGGTGTCTAAATACCTTCCTCCTAGCTCAGTGGACTCCGGCCAACATCCCTCAAATACTCCTCAAAGCCTCCACTCTGGGCCTTTGCATTTGCTCTGGCCTCTTCCTAAAACATTATTCTTCCACATTTTCCAATGACCTTTTGACTCTTTCTTGTCTCAGATCAAACACAAGGAGCCAGATTTGCCCTGTTAGGCTTCCATGGCTCTCTACACCCACAGCTGAACGTTTTCTCTAGCTTAGCCGACGTTATCTTCCTGAGCGTCCTCATTGTCTAACGAATCACGTATATTTATTTGCTTAATTATTTTTAACACCCTCTACTGGAATAAAAGCAGTAGGAGGTCAAGAGTTCTGACAGGCCATATACAGTGTGTACCCCTGGCAAGTAGAATAATACTAGGGATATACTGAGAGTGGAAGAGGTAAAAAGGATGATGCATTCTTTCTTTCAGGGACTACTTGTTGAGGACCTCTTATGTGTTGGACCCAAACGTAATAAAGAAAGTGAAAACTGGCTCCTGCCAAAGGAATACCAATAAAATGCGATGTAAAGTAATCTCCTTTTTCCTATTTAAGGTGAGGAAACCGAGGCTGACAGGTTAAAAAACAGCATCAGAAGATTTAGTAGCTGGCGGATGGATGAGCCAGAAATTGAAATCAAACTCTAACTCCAAAGCATTTCATCCTGCTCCTATATTTCATGAAATATAGTTGGTGCTCAACAAAAAGTGTGACAATGGAAAGAAATCATAGAGGATAGGGAGCAGCTAATTCAGCCTGAGCGAATCAGAGAGGTTTCTCACAAGTGACTTTGTCACTGGGTTTGGAAATTTGAGGAAGAATTTGACAGATGGAGAAGAGCGACCAGGAGACATTGCTCGCAGAAAGGAAGCAGGGTGCATAAAAGCACGGTGTGCAAATAAACAAAGGTCCATTTAACACCTGCCTCCTTGAAAATGGACTCTACCATGGCAGCAGGGTTTTATAAATTGTTTGTAAGAATATCTACAAATCAAGATTCAGCCACTAAAATTCAAACCAAGACATTGAGAGCCGTCATTCAGCCCAATGAAAGTGTAACAAATCAGCACCTGGTCCCGTCCACCAAGTGCAGATGGATAAATTTAACACTACTGGGTGGACATCAAAGCCTCGCTGCAGTGAAAGGGGGTAGCGGTTGAGCACCAGAGATCACGGGCTTGCCCTCTTTATATATTAGGTTCTCATAAGGGACGCAGGTTACAGTCTGTCCTTTTTACATTCATGTTCATTTGAGACCCGTGATCAGATCTACGAGGTTAACTGCCCATTGAATAGCAGTGTGAAGTCTGTGAAAGAGAATGAGTATTGATTGGCGTGCCTCGCAAGGTGAACTGGAGTCAGAAATTTCCTCCACGATCAGCACACATATTTACACCCTGAAGTCATTGAAAAATTGTTCCTGAGACAGATTTTTTTATAACTCAAGTAATTGCCAAAAATATTAATTACCAATGTAAATATTAAACAGTAAAGTTACCCATGTTTCTTTTCTGTGTATTAGAACGAAATCCGCTCTGGTCTGTAAAGAGGAAATTTCCTGACAGGTTTCTGGTGGTGTGAATGTCCTAATGCATCTCAAAACCAAAGTGTGTTTTATTTTCCTGCCAGAAATCACTGTCCTTAGCCAACTTTGCCTACACTGGGCTTGGAACAAGTTAGGTTGTTTTTAAAGAACTCTATCTCAAATAATGTCTATCACACGGAAGTAGGTTGTTTGGTACATGTCTGTGTGTTTGCGAGAGTGTGTCTGTATATCTGTGTGTGTGTTTCTCCAAGAATTTCATTTCACTTTATTTTCATAATTGAAATGAGAGCAAGCCTCCGTTATCAGATATCAAACAGTACAGAGGCCACTTTTCTGATGAATTCTTGTAGTGGATTCTTTTGTAGAAGTGTCTCCTTGAATTGCTTGCATTTTTAAACATCTGTAATAAGTTATGTACCATTTCTAACCGTATTAGCATTGAATCATTGACTTTTCCAGGAAATAAAATCTTTTTCTTGGTTTTATCGCTTTTTATTTCATGATCATGCACATGTGAATGTCTTAGATATTTTTTTTACCCCCAAGGGCTTTACATTCCTATAAGAAATGACAATGAGAAGAGAGTTACTCAACCCATTAAATGTCTTTCCAACTGCCAGTAGGAATGCATTTGTGAGCTAAAAATGTGCTATGGTTTGATCTAGGGGAGCTGTCAATGGACCTTTAGAACTCTATGTAGGATATAAAATTGTGGAGATATAGTTCTGTTTCTACTTCATCTCCACCAGCTTTAATTTCTACACAAAGGGAATATTAAATCTTGAAAAAACCTGGAAAAGGACAAAGAATATTTCTTTGTGAGCACATTAAATATACCAGGCTTCTCCTTTGTCATAAAACATGTATGAACAGATACAAGCAGAGGCAAGGAATGAGGGTCATTCCTTTTCCCAAGCTAAATTCACCAACAAATCATTTGTAGATTCTATCAAAATGTGAGCTAATGAATTGTAGTCTGAATATACACTGGCAACACCATTTTTTCTATCTCTTTTTACAAAAATATTCTGCGGGACCAATTCTCTTAAATGGAAGGAGGGAAAGGAATAAGAGAGCAACAGGCTCAGTAATATTTTCATAATAAAGTTGCAGAAACTCTCACTTTTTGTGGAAAGTAATGGAAATAAGTATAAAAATAGTTATTGGGTACAAATAACTTAAGTGTTAAATATATATAAAAAATATCTCCTAGAAACATATGCAAAGTGATATTTGCAAAATTAAATTTGTGATTTGAGCTACTACCCCACAATTCCTCATTTATTTATTTAAAAAAAATTTTTTTTTTCAACGTTTATTTATTTTTGGGACAGAGAGAGACAGAGAGCATGAACGGGGGAGGGGCAGAGAGAGAGGGAGACACAGAATCGGAAACAGGCTCTAGGCTCTGAGCCATCAGCCCAGAGCCTGACGCAGGGCTTGAACTCACGGACCGCGAGATCGTGACCTGGCTGAAGTCGGACGCTTAACCGACTGCACCACCCAGGCGCCCCGGCAATTCCTCATTTATAATAGAGATGGTCGCACGAATGTACCATAGAGTATTTTTTTCCTTCTTATGCAATTTTTGGCAAAATGTTGATATATCATGAACAAAACCATTTGTTTCTGGGCCCTGTTATTTTAACCAGGCTCTGTAAGGTTGGAGAAAACGGAAATGTGAATAATCTGATTAAGGACAGTATACACCCACAGATTTGAAATCCATCCTTTTGTTAATATTATGCCACCAACATGATTTCTCTATGGGCTTCCTGGAAATCGAGACTCAAATTCTTTCGTAAAATTAGAAAAAGAAAAATCTCGGATTTGGTTCTTCAGTTACACTTCAGGTCCCCAATACCTTGAAAATGTTTGATTTCCTGTTGATTCAGTGGTGAAACTTGAGCTGGTTTGGGTTTCCAGTTTAAAACAAGTGAGAGCTGTGGGTGCCTGGGTGGCTCAGTCAGTTAAGCAACTGACTCTTGATTTCAGCTCAGGTGATGATGTCTTGGTTCCTGGGATGGAGCCCCATGTCAGGCTCTGCACTGTCAGTGTTTGAGACTTTCTCTCTCTCCCTCCTCCTCTATAGAAAGAAAGGAAGAAAGAAAGAAAGAAAGAAAGAAAGAAAGAAAGAAAGAAAGAAAGAAAGAAAGAAAGAAAGAAAGAGAAAGAGAGAAAGAAAGAAAGAAAACAAAACAAAAAAAAAACAAGTGAGAGGCCTGCCAACTCTACAAAGTCAGAGTTAACAGTAGGATTCAAAGGTTTGAACCTCTACAACAGCGCCCTTGAGAGTGCTTGTTTGGAAGATGGTAGCTCCCCCTTATCCGTGGTTTCGCTTCCTGCAGTCAACTGCAGTCTCAAAGGGGATGATACTCTTCTGACATATGGTCAGGGCAGTAGTAGCCTAAGGCTGCGTCATAATGTCTACACCATTCACCTTATTTCATCTTACCCCGCCAGCCTTCATTTTATCACGCACAAGATGAAGAAGGGTAAGTACAGTACAATCAGATGTTTTAAGAAAGAGAGCATAGTCACATAACTTCTATTACAGTATATTGTTAGAACGGTTATATTTTATTATGGGTTATTGTTGTCAATCTCTCACTATGCCCAGTTTGTTTATAAATTGAGCTTTATCCCAGGTATGTATGTATAGGGAAAAATAAAAACATGTAGTGTATGTAGGGTTCAGTACTATTCCAAGTTTCAGGCATCCACTGGAGGTCTTGAAACATCCTCCTGCAGAGAAGGAGGGATTCGTATGTAGAAACTGAACTTTGAAAGCTTAGCCAGGGAAAAGTTGCTTTTCTTCCAATATAGACGGTGTCTTTGAGTTTTGATCAAATCAGCAACATCTGAAGGATGCCTTTGTCACTGGATTTCTCACGTCTTCAACCAGAACCTTAAGAAAGCTGCCTATAGAGGCAGAACTGTATATGTACAATCTATTGATGCTCTTCCTATTGGAAGACAACACTTCTTGCTGGTGATTCATGGGATAGAGGAACTGAGAAGAATCCTTTGCCTCCTTCCCTTCAGTTATTTATAGGACTACATAAAGTCTACATTGCACAAAGCAAAAAAATGTCTACTAAAAGCAACCAGAGCTAAAGAAATCTTACTATTTTTAAAATCATAGAAGCAAAATTTCTTGTCATGTGGAGTGATGCATTGAAAAGAGCCTAGTTCTAGGCTCTTATGAGCCTTTTTCATTATGAAAAAGATGACCTTTTAATTTTGAAAGCCAATAAAGTGAGATTTCTTTTCAAGTTCTTTTTGTGGAAGAAATTATGAGATTAGCTCTATTTGCTTTCCGTCTTCATTCCTTCTTTGTCAGATCTACAAAATAACTTTTAAGAACATCTGTGTGGTAACAGCCAAGAATGGCAATGGTTTTAGATATTTTAATTTCCTCCCCTTCCTCTCCTTTCTTTCTCTTTCTTTTCTTTTTCTCTTTCTCTCTTTTTTTCTCTTTCCCTTGATTTCCTATTGGTTCAGTGGTGAAATTTGAGCTGATTTTGGTTTCCAGATTAAAACAAGTGAGAACTGTGGGCGCCTGGGTGGCGTTTCTTCTGCTTAGGAAGCTCTTTGTCCTAAAAGTCTGGATGTAGAGGATGAGAAGAAAATAGAAAGATTTTTATCACAACAGAATGTAATAGATGAGGCATTAAGAACTTATGTGCATTTGGGGCCAGATTTGGCAATTTTAGTTATATGTACATAATTTTATAAAGCAGTCACTCAAAATCTGTAGTCTATAGTATATCTTCATCTTTATTATATTCGGGCCTGATCTTTCATTTGGCAGTAAATGAAATTTTAACTTGGCAGAGGACTTTTACTTAGCAGTTATTCAATGTTCTTCAAGCCTACACAAATCAAGTAGAGTATAGAAAGCTAAGGAGACACCAGAAAGTTTGGATAGAGGTCTGTCATTGCATGACACTGGTCCTGAATTCATATACACCATCATTATGCATCTGTTCCTTACTTTCTAGGTGACGATTGACGTGTTAATGGTCCCAGCTCAATCTAAGGATCTTCACTTGTAAAAAAAGAATGATATAATATTTGCTTCACCACATTGATATGGGGTCTGGAGCGGGCATGTTTTTCGAGCCCCCCACCATACTGCAAGACAGACTTTAGCCTCAACAAATCAACAACTGGTTAGTTGGCACTACATTATTTCCTTCTCTCTTTGTCATGTGAATGTACAAATGTGTTTAATGTCTCCCATACGAAAAGCAAAATACAACGTCCTTTCATTTGACTTCTTCTCCTGTGCACATACCAGCCAGCTTCTCTGTTGCTATGAAAGAGGTAAAATTGAAGGAAATATGGTCACCATCCATTCTTACCATCCATTCTCCTTAACCCTAGTCCAGTCAAGGTACAGCCTACATTTTTCTCTCATGCTGTCAAATCCCTTAAGTATTTCTGTACACTCCTATTTTTTGACAACATTCAACATAATCAGCCAATTCCCATTTGTTAAAATATTTCCCTTTGGCCTTCTGACATACCTATTTCCCAGTTTTCTATTGACCATGCTGGCCTTTCTATCTCAGCCTTTCCATAAGGTTGTTATATCTAAATAAAGCATATTTCTCAGTTTTTCATGGGTATTTTTCACACTTTGTTGTAGGTCTGCCATGTGATATCACCCATTTGTATGGCTTTAAATATCACATATAACATTGAGAAACAAACATGAGACCCAAACACGAGATATGCTTATCTCCAAGTCAGAAGTCTCCCCTGCATGTGAAGCTATCAAGTTGAAATCTTAGACTTTTCTTGTCCAAAAATGATGCTCTTGATTCAGTACTTCACTTCTACCTCAACTCCTCAATTTTTCCCTCATTCCAAATGGCTTTACTATTGCTTAGTTGTTCAGGGCAGAAAACTCAGATATCAGTTAGATACAATGACCAAGAACGTGGTCTCTATGGTTCAGATGTTGCCCCTGCCATATTATGCTAGATGACGGTCTAAATCTATTCAGGCTGCTATAATAAAATATATTATGACTTAAACATCAGAATTTATTTCTTTACACTTTTTAAGACTGGGAAATCCAAGACCAAGGTACCTGAAGATTTGGTGTCTGGTGAGGTCTCCTTCCTGGATCATAGATGGTCATCTTTTTGCTGTATCCTATGTGGTAGAAGGAGAAAAGGAGCTCCCTGGAGCCTTTCTAATCCCATTCATGAGGGTTCTACCATCATGACCTTATCATCTCCCAAAGGCTCCACTTCTAAACATATTTGGGGTTAGGTGTCAATATGCCGATTTTGGGGGGCCATAAACATTTAGTATACAATAGTGACTCTGGGTAATTGTCTATACTTCTCTGAATCACAGTTTCCTCACCTGCACTTTAGTCAGTTTGAGTTGCATTAACAAATTACAACAGACTGGGTGGGTGCAAAAACAGAAATTCATTTCATGTAATTCTAGCGGCTGGAAAGTTCAAGAACTTGGTGTCATCATGGTGAAGTTCTAGCGAAGGCCTTTTTCCTGGTTTTCTGATGACTGACATCATGCTGCATCCTCAGGTGACAGAGAGAGAGAGAGAGGAGAGAGAGAGAGAGAAAGAGAGAGAGATCATTTCTCTTATGTTTCTTCTTATAAGAAACCCATTCATGCAGGTTCCAATCTCTGAGCAGTTTACCTTCAATAGGCCCCAGCTCTAAAGACCATCACATTGGAGGAAAAGGCTTCAATGTATGCATTTTGAGAGACCACAAGTGTTTAGTCCATAGCAACCTACAAAATGAAGATAATCATTAGTAAAACCTATATGTTGAGGTTATTGTAAGGACTACATTAATGCCATTAAGAATGTTTTGCTCAGTGCTCTACCTAGAGAAAATACACAGTAAATGCTACCTCTCCCCGTCACCATCATATCACTGTCACCTTCATCCTTACTGCTGCTACATCATCATCAGCAGCAGCAGGAATATTGTCATCATCATTTGTTTGTTTATAACTACTGCTCTCCACATCCAACCCATAAGAACTCCCTCCTTCTCAGCCACCGTACTACTGAAAGTCAATATTACTTCTTACTTGGGTTATGACAATAGCCTTCTTGTTGGACTTGCCAATTCTTTTCTTTTTGCCTTCTTTGGAAAATAATGCATTTCCAACATATCAATAATTTGTCTTCAGCTACTTCATGTTGTAATTTAGAATAAAAAATATATATATGAATGTGATTAGACACTTCTTGCTTCACTTTTCCTTTCCTTTTCCCTGTCTGTCTTCCGTTTATCATATTTGTTTTTTATTAAATAGTTTTATGTATTTATAATGGAAATGGAAGTATATGTACACACTAATTGGCAAATACAGATTACCCAAATCGCTGCCGTAGTGTCCAAGATTAATAATTAGTCTACACAGAATCAGTTTTCAAATACGAATTTTGGTAAGTTTCCATAGTCACTCAAGTGGAAATATGAAGCCCACCAAACTACCAAAGAAAAAGAAAAAGAAGTATTAGTAGAAGGAAAAATAAAATGCAAAAATACAGGAAAAGGATGAAACAAAACTCTACTAAAGACAATGCTACATGACTTAAATGTCACTACACAATAAATAAATTTATTTACACACACATACGCAAACACATATAATGCTAGAAAACCTAGCATCTAAAAGAAAGTAAATGGAAAAAAAAGAAAGTAAATGATGCCTCGTTCTATTCTCTGTAGATACATATCTGTAGATCTATGTATAATACCTCATTCACAATATCAAGGAGCAAATTATGAAGTCAATTTTATTTTGAATGCAAAGGTGTTTTGCTTATTTGAGGATTACTTAAATATAATTATATTTAAGAATAATTATGCACTTAATTATATACTAATAAATTAAATAAATTAAACAATTTTTTACATAAGAAAATTATATAATAAAATCACGACAAAGAATAAAAAATCACCAAAGACCAAAACTCAAATGCATTTACTGTTATCATTTAAATGCATTGGTCTCCAATTATACCTATTTTAACGAGTAAACTTGTATAGATTTAGGAAAGGTTCCTGCCAAATATTAGGATATATTTAAGAAATTGCTATTAACTCAGCATGCAGTAGTCTAACTTCCATTAGAGAAAACTTCTCAGTATAGTGAATAAGCTAGTTCTAAATTTTTCATACATCAAAAACAAAAACAAAAACAAAAACAAAAACAAAAACAAATCTAATTCAATCATCTGCAACACGATACAAATGTTTCAGGACATTCATTACATAGAATGAGAGTGATCTAATGGGTAAAGTACACTTTTCTTTCAGGAATTTTGTAGCCTGCAGTGATATAAGCAGATAAATATTGAAAGAAAAGCCAGCATTTAAAATGAAGTAAATGATGCCTCAGTCTATTTCTCGGATGTTTATAGTTTTTGTTTTTGTTTTTGTTTTTTTACACTTTGGCAGACAATATATGTAGTTTAGTGAGCTTGTACTGACACATTTTATGTGTTTTCTCCTCATTTTCTTTAGCAGTAAAATTTTATCATCTTTTGATTAGATGAACAGAGAAATCTGAAGCTAATTAGAAACTGCAAACATTTAGTGAAGTTTGTTGAGTTCACTGTGTTTGAAGCACAAAACCTTGTTTCTTAGAGCTCCCAGAAAGCTGGGCTACTAAATAGGACTTCTCAGCGTTTATTTATTTTTGGGACAGAGAGAGACAGAGCATGAATGGGGGAGGGGCAGAGAGAGGGAGACACAGAATCGGAAACAGGCTCCAGGCTCTGAGCCATCAGCCCAGAGCCTGACGCGGGGCTCGAACTCACGGACCGCGAGATCGTGACCTGGCTGAGGCCGGACGTTTAACCGACTGTGCCACCCAGGCGCCCCTGAATAGGACTTCTCAGGTAGCTGCATACCCTCTACACAATTTCACACCCTGCCCCGACACTCGTGTTTATGACAGTGTTGGCACAAAATAATGCTTACCCAAATATTCCTGTTGATTTAAGAAAGAGAACACAGAGGCAAACATAATACACAAAGGATGAATTCATACTGAAATAAGACTAAACAAAAACTAAGGCACATCAAGACAAGACAAAAGTAGGATGCTCCTTTAAAAAAGAAACACGATAGAGAAGCTGAAAAGCTGAATCACCATGCCGTGCGCAGAAATAACAGTGTATAAGATGAAGTACAACAAATTGTGTCTTAACAGTCAGAACCATATTCACATTGTAATTGCTGATTTAGTGTCAACAAAGGAACATCATTTGTCACAGGAAACGAATGGTTTTAGTTTGGATTTTATTGTTTGTTTAGTTTTGTTCGCATTTAATTTATAAATTCTTCTGACTTTATAGCTTCATAGAAGCTATAAGTAAATAAATTTAGGCATTTTGTTTACATTTATGCTAATTTAACTAACATTATAATAAAAATAATGCAAGTCAACGAGGAAAGCTAACGCATGTGCCATGAATTCTCAAAAAATACCAGTAAAAGCGGAAATATTTGTTACAATATTTTTGTGTATTATCTACATACATGAAAATCAGGTACAAGACCAAGAAAGTAAGGAGACTTCATGCTATCCACTTTATTCTGTTCTTAAAATTTTTATTTTGCGATAGTTGTAGTTTTACACGCAGTTATAAGAAATAATATGTAGAGATTCAGTCTGTCCTTTACCCAGTTCCCCTATAGCAATACGCTACAAAACTTTAGTACAATATACAAAGCAGAAAACTGACACTGATATAGTCAAAGTATCGAATATTTCATCACCAGGTTCTCTCGTGTGTTTCCCATTTATAGCCAAACTCACTTCCTTTCTATCTTTACCCTGCCTCCCTTAACTCCTGATGACCAGTTATCTGTTCTCCACTTTTTTATAATCTTGGCATTTCAAGAAAGCAGTATAAATAAAATCCTACAGGGTGCTAGCCTACTAATGTGGAAGATTACTTTGATTATTAAGTATTTTTTAATATAATTTATTGTCAAGTTAGCTAACATAGAGTGTATACAGTGTGCCCTTGGCTCCAGGAGTAGATTCCCATGATTCATCATTTATATACAACACCCAGTTCTTATCCCCAAAAGTGCCCTCCTCAATGTCGATCACCCATTTCCCCTCCCCGCCGCTTCTCCCCATCAACCCTCAGTTTATTCTCTGTATTTAAGAGTCTCTTATGGTTCACCTCCCTCCCTCTCTGTTTGAAACTATTTTCCCCCTCCCCTTCCCCCATGGTCTTCTGTTAAGTTTCTCAAATTCCACATATGAGTGAAAACATATGATATCTGTCTTTCTCTGGCTGATTTATTTCACTTAATGTAATACCCTCCAGTTCCATCCATGTTGTTACAGATGGCAAGACTGTATTCTTTCTCATTGCCAAGTAGTATTCCATTGTGTATATAAACCACATCTTCCTTATCCATTCACCAGTTGATGGACATTTGGGCTCTGTCCATAATTCAGCTATTGTTGATAGTGCAGCTATAAACATTGGGGTACTTGTGCCCCTATGAATCAGCACTCCTGTATTCTTTTTTAAAGTTTTTTTTTACATTTAATTATTTTTGAGAGACAGAGAGAGACAGAGCACAGTGGGGGAGGGGCAGAGAGAGAATGAGAGAATCAGAAGCAGGCTCCAGGCTCTGAGCTGTCCCCACAGAGCCCGAAGTGGGGCTTGAATTCATGAACTGTGCAATCATGACCTGAGCCGGAGTTGGACACTCAACCACCTGAGCCACCCAGGCGCCCCAGAACTCCTGTATCCTTTGGATAAATTCCTAGTAGTGCTACTGCTGGGTCATAGGGCAATTCTATTTTAAATTTTTTGAGGAACCTCTGCCCTGTTTTCCAGAGAGGCTGCTCCAGTTTGCATCTCTACCAACAGTGCATCACAATCCCAGACTTTAGCCTCTACTACAAATCTGTAATCATTAAGACAGTATGGTATTGGCTCAAAAACAGACACATAGACCAATGGAATAGAATAGAGAACCCAGAGTTGGGTCCAAAAATGTATGGCCAACTAATCTTTGACAAAGCAGGAAAGAGTATCCAATGGATAGAAGTCGGTCTCTTTAGCAAATGATGCTGGGAGAACTGGACAGCCACATGCAGAAGAACGAAACTGGACCCCCTTTCTTACACCATACACAAAAATAAACTCAAAATGAATTAAAGACCTAAATGTGAGACAGGAAACCATCAAACCCCTAGAGGAAAAAACAGTCAATAACCTCTTTGACCTCAGCCGTAGCAACTTCTACCTCGACATATCTCTGAAGGCAGGGGAAATAAAAGCAAAAATGAACTATTGGGATCTCATCATGATGAAAAGCTTCTGCACAGCAAAGGAAACAATCAACAACACTAAAAAGCAAACAATGAACGGGAGAAGATATTTGCAAATGACATATCGGATTAAGGGTTAGTATCCAAAATCTATAGAGAACTTATCAAACTCAATACCCAAAAAACAATCCAGGGAAGAAATGGGAAGAAGACATGAATAGTCACTTTTCCACAGAAGACATTCAGATGACCAACAGATACATAAAAAATGCTCAACATCGCTCATCATCAGGGAAATGCAAAGCAAAACCACATAGAGATATCACCGGACACTGGTCACAGTGGCTAAAATTAACAACTCAAGAAACAACAGATGTTGGCAAGGATGTGGAGAAATGATTTTTTTTAAATATTAAACCAGGCTTATTTCCCTATAATTAATCCCACTTGGTTATAGTATATATTAATATTTATATTGTAATATGCTACTTACTAATATGTTATTTAAAACGTTTGCTACTTTGTTCAATGGAGATATTTTCAACAGTTGTGTTTGGGTTTTGGGTTTTGGGTTTTTGTGTTTGTTTTTTGTTTTTGTTTTGTTTTTGTTTGAGTGTCAGGGTAATGCTAACTTAAAATAAATTGTGAAGTGTTTTCACCTGTTGGATTTTCTGGAAGAGACTTGTACGATTTGTATCAATTCTACTTAAAGTATTTGGTAGAATTGTCCAATGTAACCATCTATGCCTGGAGATTTCTTTGGGAGAGAGGGATTATTAAACTACAAATTCAGTTTCCCTATCAGTTACAGGAATATCCAAATTATCTATTTGATATTCAGTAAGCTATCACAGCCTGTGTTTTTCATGGAACTGGTTAATTTTATCTAAGTTGTGAAAATTGTGTATGTAGCATTGTTACTGGCCTCCCCTTACTTTCCTTTCAGTGTCTGTACAATCAATAGAGATAGTTCTTGTTTCATTCATGATATTGGTAGTTTGTGTTTTCTTTCTTTTCTTTGTCAGTCTTGCTAGAAGTTTGCCAATTTTGCTGTTCTTTTCAAAGAACCAGCTCTTTGTATATTTTTTTTTCTGTTTTCAATTTTACTTTTAATGCTTTTATCTCTGTTTTCCTCCTTATGCTTGTACTTGGCTTATTTTTTCCTTTTTTCCCCCTAGGTTATTGATATGGAATCTTACATTATTTATTAGAGATTTTCCCTCTTTTCTAATTTCTACATTTAGGGGATACAAATTTCTTCTCAGCGGTGCTTGACCTATACTTCAGAAATTATTCCAAATTGTATTTTAGCTTCCATTGAGTCCGATGCATGCTTTATTTCTCCTGAGACTTCTTTAGGAGAGGATTTTATGAAAGTGTGCTTCTTCGTTTTCAAATGTTTGGAGATTTTCCTTTTATATTTCTGTTATTCATTTCTAGTTTGATTGTATTATGGTTGGAGAACACACAATGTAGGATTTAAATTATTTTAAAGTTTAAAAAAATTTAAGTTTTTAAAAAGGTTCATTTATTTTTGAGAGAGAGAGCAAGAGAGCAAGAGAGCACAGCAGGGGAAAAGCAGGGAGGGAGATACAGAATCTGAAGCAGGCTCCAGGCTCTGAGCTGTCAGCACAGAGCCCGACACGGGGCCCGAACTCATGACCTATGAGATCATGACCTGAGCTGAAGTCAGACACTTAGCCAACTGAGCTACCCAGGTGCCCCTGATTTCAATTATTTTAAATTTGTTGAGGTTTGCTTTATGGCCTAGGATATGGTCTCTCATGGTATATGTCTCATGTAAACTTGAAGAATATGCAAACTCATTAGTGGATGGAGTATTCTATAAATGTTGATTAGATCCTGTTGGTTGTGGTATTGTTAAGTTTCTCTGTATCTTCACTGATTTTTTTCTCTAATTGCTCTATCAGTTTCCTAGAGGGACTGTTGAAATATCCAAATGTAATTGTGCATCTGTCTAATTTTCCTTTTCATTTTACCAGGTTTTGCTGCACATGATTTGCATTTTTTGTTGTTTGGTTAGGATGCTAAACTTATTAGTAGATTGACTCTTTTATCATTATTAAATATTCATCACTGCGTCTTGTAACTTTCTTTTCTCTGAAGTACACCCAATATTATATACGTACACCTGCTTTCTTTTGCTTGATATATGCATAATGTCTATATTTTTTGGTCCTTTTGCTTTCAACTTGATTATATTCTTATATTTGAAGTGAGCTTCTTGTAGATAGCATGTAATTGTGTCATGATTTTTAATCTGCGTTGCAATATCTGTTAATTGATATATTTAGATCATTTACATTTAATGTAATTATTCATATTAGGGCTTAAGTCTGACTTTTTTGTATTTTGTTTTCTGTTTGTTCACTATTTCTCTGTTTGTTTTTTCATATCTTTCTGTGGATTGAAACTTTTAAGAATCAACTTTGTCTTTAGTGTTTTTGAGTGCATATCTCTGTATAGCTTTTTTGAGTGGTTGTTACAAAAACTAAATAATACATATATAGTTTATCACAATCTACTGGAATTCTCATTTTATCAGTTAGAGTGAAATGTAGAAACATTTTATCTTTGCACTTTTCTACCCTTCCTCACTTTCAATACAATCTTTAATATTTATATGTATTTATAGCTGCTTCAGAAAGTGGTAGAGTTTTTCTTTCGACCACAAAGAAACTTTAGAAAACTCAAGAGAAGAAGGAAAGTACACTGCATTTATCCCTATTTTTTCTAACTGTAGTCTTTCTTCCTTTCTGGCGTTCTTAGATTACTTCTTGTATTATTTTCTGTCTGTTTAGAAACCAAATTTCATTTTAGTCTTTATCCATATTTATCCATATTTTTTCTGTGTTCTTCCTTCCTTACTAGTGTTCCTGGATTACTTCTTGTATTATTTTCTGTATGTTTAGAAACTTCCTGTAGCCGTTTCTATAGGATAGATGTGCTAGTAACAACTCCTCCTTATTTTCCTTCATCTGAGTATGTCTTGATTTCTTTCTTCCTTAATATATTTTGGGGATGATACAGGTTAGCAATTATTTTCTTCCAGCTCTTGAAAAATATTCTGTGACTTCCTTCTGACCTCTATGGCCTCTGATATGAAAACTATTATTTAAATTGTTTTTCCACTATAGGCAATGTGTTCCTTCTTTCTGTTTCTCAAACTTTTTCTTTGTCTTCTGCTATCAGGGTTTTGACTATAAGTATCTCAGCGTGGATTTCTTAGAGTTTATGCTCTTTTAGGCTTACTCAGCTTCTTGAATCTATAAGTATTTATTTTGCTAAATTTGGGAGGTTTTTGTCATTTAGTGCTTTTTCCTCCCAACTTTTTTTTATTGTCCTTTACCCAACCAGCGATTTTGGTAATATGCACCTTAGTTCATTTCTTCAAATTGTATGGAGTATAGTTGACACACAAAATGACATTAGTTTCAGGTATGCAACATAGTGACTCAGCATCTGTATACACTGTGCTATGCTCACCACAAGTGTAACTACCCTCTGTCACTGTACAACCCTATCACAATACCAATGGCTATATTCCCCATGCTGTGCCTTTTATTCCAATGGCGTTCATTCCATAACCGGAAGCCTGTATCCCCAGTCCCTCTCACCTATTTTGCCCAGTTCACCCACACTCCTTCTCTCTGTCAAGCATTAGTTTGTTCTCTGCATTAATAGGTCTGATTCTGCTTTTTGCTTGTTTATTCGTTTGTATTGTTTTTTTTAGATTCCATATTTGGGTAAAATCCTATGGTGTTTGCCTTTCTCAGTCTGGCTTATCTCACTTAGCGTAATACCCTGTATGTCCATCCACATTGTTATATAAATGGCAAGATCTCATCTTTTTTATGGCTGTGTAATATTCACATACACGTGTATGCACACACACACACACACACACACACCCCACATCCATTCATCAATCGTTAGACACTTAGGTTGCTTCCATATTTGGCTTTTGTAGATAATGCCACGTAAACATTGGGGTGCATGTATCTTTTTTGAATCTGGTTTTTTTAGGGGGGTAAATACCTAGTAGTGTAATTGGATCATGTGTCTCTTTAAAAAACTTCTTTTTTAACATGTATCCATTTTTGAGAGACAGAGAAAGAGCACAAGTAAGGGAGGGACACAGAAAGTAGGGGAGACACAGGATCCAAAGCAGGTTCCAGGCTCTGAGCAGTCAGCACAGAGCCCAGCACGGGGCTCCAACTCACAAGCCGTGAGATCATGACCCGAGCTGAAGTCAGACACTTCACAGACTGAACCACCCAGGCGCCCCTGATTGTTTCTTCCTTTCAGTGTGAGCTATTCTTGGGTCATCATGTAACTAGAGCTTTAATATTGAAATTTAGACACTTTTGTATTATGTTTTGAAATGCTGGATCTTATTTAAAACTTGTGTATACTGGGGCACCTGGGTGGCGCAGTCGGTTAAGCGTCCTACTTCAGCCAGGTCACGATCTCGCAGTCCGGAGTTCGAGCCCCGCGTCAGGCTCTGGGCTGATGGCTCAGAGCCTGGAGCCTGTTTCCGATTCTGTGTCTCCCTCTCTCTCTGTCCCTCCCCCATTCATGCTCTGTCTCTCTCTGTCCCCAAAATAAATAAACGTTGAAAAAAAATTAAAAAAAAAACAGCTTGTGTATACAACATCATCTGACAATAAATTTCATAGTTAAAAAAATTAAAAAAAAATAAAATAACACTTCTATTTTAGCAGGTTCCTCTGACAACACTCTGGCAATGGAGGGAGGATCTTTTCCCCTTACTGTCAAATGCAGATAGAAGTCCAGTTTCTCCAGCACATCATGGCTGTTGGGTAGGGGTGTGAGTTCTGGCTTATACCAGGCCTCCCCTGGTACCTCCCTTGCTGGAAGCGATAAGAGTCTCAATACTGTTTCCAGTATTGCTTTCACCGACACCATGGGTAAGTGACTTCTTACTGGTGGTTGATGGTAAAACTCTCGATTCTTCACTAGGCCTGCTCTGACACCATTCAAAGGAGGAGGGCAAGAAAATCTCGTCATTGGCAGGTGGGGTGAAAATCCAGGCTCCCCGTGTGCCCTCCACTGACACTGGAGAGGAGTGGCAGCTTATTACTAGCCAGTGGGAGGGAAAGTTATGGCTCCCAGTTTGGCCTTTTCTGATACCACCTAGTCAGAGGAGTTGAAGCACAATGTTACAGCTCGTGAAGGTGGACATCTGGGTTTCTCATTCCATCTTTGCTGAGGAGACTACAGTTTTGTTGTTTTTGTTTGCTTTGTCTTGTTTTGTTTTGTGCCATTTGGCTAGAGTCGAGCGGTTACCATCTAAGACTTTTTTCTTGCTAAATTGTCCCTTTGCTGGTCCTTTGGCTAGACAGAGCAGGCAGTGGGGAAACATGTTGGTCATCACTTGTAAGTATTTCCAGGATGCCAACTTTTTCAGCTCCAAGTCTAGGAAATATAAGCAAAATAAAACTTACATCATGCCCTTCCTTGGGTCCTGAGGTCCTTAGCTGATCTGTCTTCCTCGGTCTACCTTACAGAGATTTCTTTTGTCTATTTTCTTTTAATTTTTTTAATATTTTGTTTGTTTTTCAGACAGAGAGAGCACAAGCAGGGGAAGGGAAGATAGAAAGGGGATAGAGGATCTGAAGTGGGCTCCACGTTGACAGCAGGAAGCCCAATGTGGGGCTTGAACACATGAGCCCTGAGATCATGACCTGAGCTGAAGTCAAACACTCAACCCACTGGGCCACCCAGGCTCCCCCCTCATGTCTATTTTATACATAATTTCCAAAAGTTTTAGCTGAAGCCTTAGCAAGAAAAACAGTGAATTGCATGTCTGCAACATCTTCTCAGAAGTGGAACCTTTCCCTTCTTTTTAACACAAAGTACAACAGTGAATCATGAAAATAACTCATGTTCGTCCTAACAAATTTTCTTTTCTAGTATCTGCACTTTCAACTCCAAGGTCCACTAAATCTTTGCATCTATTTGACCTTCTATTTTATGTTTTTCACCTCACTTCCCCCATCTGAAAGAGACTGGCATCTCCCTTCCTCAACTCTATATTCTAAATGTACTTAAAATTTGCTGTTACTTTGCAAGCGTCGCTATCAATTTTTTTTAACCTGGGCTCCATCTCTTTACTGCTTGATTATTTTGCTTTTGGTTTTGTTTTTGTTTGCTTTTCTGGTGCTTTTCTGCCACATCTTGTCTTCCATTACTGCTTTTGTATTGTATCGAGTTGAGCCAAACCTTGCTTGGCAGAACAAACTCTAATGCTGTGTGACGGGACCTCAGTCTTCGGCTGTGTTTAGTATAAATCCCATAATCAGCTGCTGCTGAATTTAAAAACCTCATAGATACAAGCCATCTCAAAGGACGATGCCTCATAAGACAGAAGACAAAAGAGTTATGCTCTGTTATCAAATGCTGAACTAGATTTCTAAGACCCAATGAATTCTTGTACTTCCTGATCTCAGAGACTTAGCTCTTTCTTCCTGACTTCTGGGCCTTTGAGTTTTGACTCTTGACCAGATTGGGTCATTCACTGAGTTAAATCGGCTTTTAATAAACATTGACATCTGCCTAACCTAGTCTTTGTTATGTTCTTTCCAGACATTTTCTCCCACAACTCGGCCATCCTCAGCCAGGCATGTAAATGGTTTTGTTTTGATTATTAAATCACAGCTCTGGAAACCCTATATTCTGCTAATCCCTCTTTAAACTAGTTGTTTTATGAGGTATATGTGAATGTACTTAGAAAAGTTAAAAACATCTTTATTGAAATGTGGGGAATTATGATCGTTAGAAGTTTATTTTAAAGTAATTCCCTACCCAAATATGTTTATGTGATTCAGAACTCAAAAATGACTAACACTTCTGGGGGAAGTGGTATACATTCAGCCCTTTCAGGGTGAGATGGGGGTGAAGCACATATTCCTTCAGTAGTCTCCTTTATTAATGTAGCACTCATTTTTTACATATGTGCACATTTATGTATAAATGCATATTTTCTCTGTAGCAGGGTATAATTTATTATTGTTTTATAAATGGTGAATCTGTACTAAATAAATCTTTATTTTTTAGTTGTGTTGAAAAATCAAAAAAGTCAGCCAAAGAAAGCAAGTGAAAAAAAAAAGAAATATTTTGCACATTGCCTAGATTTTGATAAGCAATGGTATGTAGGTGCTATTCTGTTCCAAGTATAATCTGTAAATTTCTTATGAAATTTTTATTTAGTGAGAATGCTCGTTTTCCACCAGTACTAAAGGATGCCACATAAGCAGAGTATAACCCAAATGGTTTACTTGTTTATTCCTGATTGTGTCTCCTTCTTTGGGGAAGAAGACAAGGCAGAATAAAAACATAATGGAAAGCCATTGTTTCCTCTGCCCCAGCACCCATTTATTTTACTTTAAAGAGTAGAAACCCAGTTTTCCTTTGGAAAACTTCCCCCTTTACTATCCATATTTTGCAAAGAAATCTACCCCATCTCTGGTTCCCAGGATGGCCACTCAGCCTTGCTCTGGCTGATCAGCACCCTCCAGCTATCATTAGCCATCCTGACCAGAGTGTTAGCAATGTTCAGCAATGGCCAAGTGGCTCAAACCAGGCAAGCAAGCTCCAGGTTTTTCACTGGAAACAATGATAAAGTGATGGATAAAAATATGAGACAGAAGAAGCTTAGACTACTGGCTAAGACACATACTCTGGAACCAGACTATCTACCTCTAAAGCTTACATCATTATGACCAAGTTTCTTAACTTCTCTGTGCCTCAGTTTCCTAATCTGCAAAATGTGGGTAATAATGGTGACTACCTCATAGATATTCTCAAGATTGAAGGAAGTGCTGTGTGTAAAGTGCTTGGAATAGGTGTTTATTATTATGTTCTTCCTGACATTTTGTTAAATGGTAGGGCACAAATAGGGAGCTTCTAATAGCCATTTTGCCACAAATACTATTTAGAGAATAAATCCAACAGAAAGCAAGTATAGACAGCTAAGAGATGGAAAGAGAGAAGCCTTGATTTGCAAAGTTCATAACTTCTTTTTCATCTCAATGTGTGTTAGTTGTCTTTCCCCTGCAAGTGAAGATGTCTATTCCTTTATAAGTGAAAGAGCCCTGCGGAACGAAGGAAAAGGAGACAAATTTTCTGGAATAGTCTGTCCATGATCCAAACTGGAGTAGCAAAATAAAAATCTCTAACGGAAGAATGAGGTACCGTATTCATTCAACACATTTAAACAGTATTTATTGAGTGACTGCTATATGTCAGGTACAAGGTAGGGATTTAAGATACCAGAAAAAAAGAGCTGCCCCTACATTAGAGGAGGTTACTATCTAATGGGGAGATAAGTGTATTAGCTCAGGCTGCCATGACAGACTACCACAGACCCAGTAGCTTAAATGACATAAATGTATTTTATCACAGTTTTGGAGGCTGGATGTATAAGATCGAGGTGCCAGAATATTCAGTTTCTGGTGAAACTGTCTTATAGTTGGCCTCCTTCTCACTGTGTCCTCACATGACAGAGAGAGAGAGAGAGAGAGAGGGAGAATGAGAAAGATCTGATATTTCTTCTTCTTAAAAGGAGACCAGTCTTATCAGATTCAGACATCACCATTATGACATCATTTAACCTTAATTACCTCCCTAAGTACTTTGTCTCCAAATGTAGTTACATTGGGGGTTAAAGCTCCAACATACAAATTTGGGAGGGACACAATCCAGTCCCTAGCAGCAATTAACAATGCCACCTGAGTTTTGGGAATTGTATGGTTAAATAATGAATTATCATGCATTTAAAAAAATTATTCATTCAATGAAAAGCAATTTTTAAAGACAAATACACTCCAAGGCAGCTTCTTGGAAGTAAAGGCCTAATATAAAAAATGTGCATTGAGAAGATAATTTTTAGCGAAAGCAATTCTACCGTTCCAAAAGAAATTTTACAGAAAAGAAATGTTTATTCTGCAAGATAAATTGGAAAGCATGTTTATCACATGTTTATGGATTTGGCTATGAACACAGAGACCAAACGACCGCAAAATAATCTATTAGATCGTGGCTGAGCCTGGCTGTGTTAATTTCACCCAGTCATTATCTTGACCTAGTCAATGAACGCAATGAAAAATAGAAAAAATAACTAAATCAGGAATTTGACATTCTCAACAATTAATGTACATAAGCAAAAAACTCGTTCATTGATCTGACAACAGATTGAGTTGACAAATGGCTGAATCAATTCATTGATTTAAGCCTTTGTAATTCCAAGCACTAAAAAGGCAAAGCTTCCAAGGTCAAGTCGGTGATAGAAACGCATGGGTTGCAGATAGAACGTGCTGCTCGAGGCGGTACATTTGGTAGCGGAATGCCAACAAAGAACAAACGACTCTCTGGGCACTGTCTGAACGGAATCACTTTTGATTTTCACAACAAATCTAAGTAGTGGGTCTTACTGGCACTACTTTATAGACTAGGAAACTGGGCAAAAGATTTTTGCTCTCCAGGCTCGGCTCAGCCACAGAAGTCGCATCTTAGCCAGAACACATGAAACTGACTGAATACGAGACCTTGTTCTTTGTATTTCAACATGCGCTGAGCCAGGGAGCCTGCAGCATGAGCTACAACCGCGTCTGTTGACGTGTGTAATTAACAGTGAGGGAGAAAAGCCATGGCCGGTCAGAGGTAAAAGAAGTCCACGATCCCATGTTCAGTGCCCTTATTTTGCTTTGGTTTTCACAACACACATTGAAGCACGTGGCCTTTCATTCAATGGTTTAACGATTTTTAAAATTTTATCATGCTGTTGGTTTGAAAAAGCCAAACATCTAAAACATCCTCACCGGGCAGAAATAAAAAATACCAGTCATCTGTGTCATTTCTTGTCAATCCTTAGCCCTACTCCCCAGAGGCAACGGTTCTCTTCACTTTTACCTTGTTCTTCTGGTCTGTAACAAATCTCTGAATAACGTATTCAGGCTGTTATTTCATTTTTTTTTAATGTTTATTTATTTTGAGAGAGAGGGAGAGGGAGAGAGAGAGAGAGAGAGAGAGAGAGAATCCCAAGCAGGCTCTATGCTGTCAGTGCAGAGCCCAAAGTGGGGCTCGATCCCACGAACCATGAGATCATGACCTGAGCTGAAATCAAGAGTTGGATGTTTAACCTACTGAGCCACGAAGGCACCCCTCTTTTTTTAAGTTTGTTTATTTATTTATTTATTTATTTAATTTTATTAATTAATTAATTTATTTATTTAGAGCATGTGTGAGCAGGGGAGAAGCAGAGAGAGAAGGAGAGAGAATTCAAAGTAGGCTCAGTGCTAACGGCGGAACAAACTCACCAACCATGAGATCATGACCTGAGCCAAAACCAAGAGTTGGACACTCAACCGACTGAACCACGCAGGCACCCCTAGGCCGTTATTTCTTGATTCAATTATTTAAACATTCTTTGTCTACTTCCTGTGATGGTATGGGAGGTATCAGCTCTCCATAATCCTCCTGCCATCTTCCACATTCTTTACATATAGTGAACAAATCTCTGGTCCATATGATGATTATGTAGTTATATTTTATTCTTGAGGCAGGTGGTTTGCAATCATCACGTTATCTTGTCAAGTTTTTGTTTCATTTTGCTTTGCTCCCTTTTAACTTTTGTATTGTTTTCTTTAACTCTGTAGAAGTTATCCAGGTATTAGTGTTTCCACGTTTTGCTGGAGCTCTCCTCCTCCTGCAGGCAAGATTACATGTTCTGTAGGTCGTGTCCTAGAACTTCTCTGCCTTTCTTTTGGATCAGATGACACCTTTGCTGGATTCCAAATGTTCTTCATTTTCCCGAAGCACATCTGCCAGTAGCTCCTTGGGAGAGAGGAGAAGGACATGAGTGTAAGAGATACGTGATTTGAGGCCACGCAGGTCTGGAAAACATCGCTACTGTACCCTCACGCTTAACTGGTAACTTACCAGGTTGTAAATTTCCAGATTGAAAAAGATCTTTCAGAATTTTGGAAGCAATACTCCACTGCATTCTTTCTTTCGGTGTCTTGTTTGAGAAGTTTGTTGCCATTTGATTCCATAATTTCTCATATGAGATTTGGTGTTCTAAACTGCAGAATAATTTAGGATTTTTGCCTCTGGTCTTTTAAAGTTATATGATTATGTCCTTAGAATTATCTTTTAATTCATTGTGATAAGTACTTGATAGACCCTTTGAATACAGAACCTTATGTCCTACTTGGGGGAATGCCTTTATCTCTTTTTCTTTTTACTGTATTATAACATTTTCCTTGGCTCTGTTGACACTCTTTTCTGTTTCTGAAACTCCGGTGGATATACCTCCTTCACTAATTCTTTGTCTTATCTTTTCCACTCACACTATCCATCTATCTGTCTTTTGGTTTCAGGAACTCTTAGGTATTATCTTCCACATTTTTTACTTTTTAAGAACCATCATGTTTTAATTTTATTTTCTGCTTTTGATAGTGTTTTCTGGTTATTTTCTGGTTTTAATTGTATTCCATTTTTGTATTATAGATGAAATATATTTTCTTACTCGTAAAGAGTATTAATGGTGGTAAATTGAAGTTTTCTTCTGTTTTCTACATGGTCTCTGAGGTACTATTCTCTGTTTCTTTTTATTGATCTCTCATCTCTTGCTAGAGCTTTTCTGAAAAAACACTGCTATTTTTACTGTGCAGTCATTTTTACAAGTGTGAAACACAAATTCTGATTGGGTCGAGACTTTTGACTGGTAGGGTGGTCAGGCAGTCTGCTGGATTTGTGTTCAAAACACAAAATATTATACTGTTCCTTGGTCTGGACTGTTCGTTCGGTCTTTCACCCTCTTACCCAGGGGTTATAATTCTCTACTTTCAACTTCCTCGTGTCTGGTGGTCCTGAGTTCAGAGTGTACACATTAATTTCTCTAGTAAATATATCTGAGGAAGGAAGATTAGCTGCCTAATAAAATAAGGTGGGATTGGTACAGGAAAGCTTAATTGTTCTTTGCACTTACTTTTGAAATATCCTTTCAGTTGTCTGGATCTGACTTTCTTGATGTTTGGTGCCTCCCTTTCTAAGGGCTGCAGTTCATCATCATCTCCTTCCATGGGCACACATTTCTTAACTAGTTCTGCCAATGGATTCCCCAATCCTCCACGTATTATCCATCTTCTTATATTATGGTATGGGTATGAAATATTTTTTTATTTCATCAATAACATTTTTGTGTCTAATTTTTGATTTTTAGATTTTTTTCAAAGACAACCTGTTTTTTTCTTTTTCTTTTCTTTTCTTTTTTAAGTAAACTTCACTCCCATTGCAGAGCCCAATGTGGGGCTTGAGCTCACCACTCTGAAATTGAGACCCGAGCTGAGTTCAAGAGCTGGACATTTAACCAACTGAGCCACTCAGGTGCCCCTTGAAGATTACTTCTAAGGGGAAAAAATGCTTTGAGGTCTTAGAAGACATTTTTCATCCTTTCCTTCTTGAAACTAGAAGTAACACACTGTATTTCATACAAGGATATGATGTGGTTGCTGAACATGCTTTGTCTGAAGTAGGAAATCAGAGAAAGGCAGACTTTGTAGTAGATCGAATAATCATGGAACAAATGTCTGGAGCTACTTGCTGTCTAAGAGCCATCAAGGAAATTTACTGTGGATTTTAGACAGATGTAATAGCTATTGAGGGGAAAGTTTTCTCCAAAAGGATTTTAGTATTGTTTTCTATTGTTTTGCCACAAATTATCAAAAATGTAGGATTTGGCGTGGAATGATTGTTCTCTGCTGAAGGTAGTGCAAAGTGAAAAGTAAAGTATTGTCCTGGCTGAATTATTATCTAGATTCTTTGGGAACAAACCTACTTCCAAACTCATTCTTGCTGTTGACTGAATTCGGTTCTTGTGGTTGAAAGACTGAGATCCCTGTTTCCTTGCTGTCTATAAACCGGGGCTGCTTTCAGCATCTGGAGGTTGTGCGTGTTCCTTGACACTGGTCCTTCTGTCTTCAAGCCAGCAACAGTGCATAAAGTCCCTGTCTGCATTTTGCATCTCTGATTTGCTCTTGTGCAATGACTCACAAAAACTTTCTGCTTTTAATAGGCTCATGTGATTAGGTCAGGCCCACCCAGATCATCTCCTTATCTGAAGGTCAACCGTGCCAAATAATAGAGCCTAATTATGGGAGTAAAATCTATGATATTTCAAGTTCTGTGGATTATGTAGGTCTGTACCTCTGAGAGTGAGAAACCTTGGGGGCCATTTTAGGATTCTCCCTATTGCAATTAATAACTCAAAATCCTGTCTTATTTATTTCCTATTAAACACATATTTGAAGTTGCTTTTAAACTTATGAAAATTTCCAAAAATATTCTATATTCCATGTTTCTCATCCAACCTCCCTTAATGTTACCATCTTGGATAACTATAGTAGAAGCGTTAAAGGCAGGAAATTAAACTTGGTTAATGCTTTAGTCGTCTCTTTATCCCACAGAAAACTGGCATTATAAGCTTCATGCACCTTTACCCTTCCTTCCTTTTAAAATGATTACTCTCGGGGTGCCTGGGTGGCTCAGTTGGTTGGGCGTCCAACTTCGGCTCAGGTCATGATCAGGTGGTTTGTGGGTTTGGGCCCCGCGTCGGGCTCTGTGCTGACAGCTCAGAGCCTGGAGCCTGCATCGGATTCTGTGTCTCCCTCTCTCTCTCTGACCCTCCGCCCCTTGTGCTCTGTCTCTCTCTGTCTCTCAAAAATGAATAAATGTAAAAAAGTAAATAAATAAAATGATTACTCTCTTTCAGGCAGTAGCAAAAAATGTGCACTCTCGGGGGCCTCATTCTCTACCTCTGATACTCGACATCTTCTTGCAAATGCTTATATTATTTACACATTGACGCAAATAATTAAAAATCAATATATCTGTTTCTTCCGTCTATAATGTGTATGTTTTCGTCATCATTTTATTAAAAAATTCCATAGTGCCATATTGCAAACAGGGAGCTACTAAACCCCCAAACCAGAGGTATTTATCTTCTGCCTACCTCGCTCCCTATCTACTGTAAACCCTAGAACTTAATGTGCTATTTATTAATATTTGGTCGAATAAATGAGGGATACAATTAGGGTATTCACAAAAACTGTGATTAAAAGTTTTTTGGATCTCAAAATATACCGAAATGACATCATTATACATTAACATACACAGTATATATTTTTACAAACCTAGGTTTGAGGGTTATTTATTTTTCCTTCAGGTTACTACATTAGTGTGCCAATTTTATTTGTCTGATATGGGTAATAAATAGCAATCTGTGCAGTCATGTGCCTTTTTAGCCCGTGCATATTCTCACAGACCCTTTTCTAAAATTAATGGATCCTTTTTTTCTTTTTTATTTCTACATGTTAAAAATGAATCTCCTGATAATAATGCTTTTAAAGTCATTGACTAGTCCCCTCAAAAGCCAAGGCTTGGCAGATATCTGGGTAGTAAAAGAAAACGCGCAACCACAGGATGTAATTCCATGACATTCCACTCTTCCATGCACAAATGAAATGATGGAATGATGCCGGTCTTTGCCAAGGGCAGAGCAGAGAAAGGGTGCCCTTTAGAGCTCCACCCTGTAGTGCAGGCTTGCTCATCAAGAAAGACCTCAGAGCAAAAGGGCACTTTCCCATGTCGCATATGGAGAATATCACATAGCCAGCAGGGCAAATTAATGACCCTATAATAAAATATGTTTTCACATGCTATTAAAGCTGTTGTCACACTTCATTGCATAGATGACTGGAAGCTCATGGTGATGGAGGGTGAGGTCAGCTTCCTAAGCCAGCCTGAGTTACGAGTGGGCCGTCCTTTCCCGTAAAGTCCCCTGGAGTTTGGGGAGTTCTCTGTGTTCACTTTGGTCACTTTTGTTAAAAGGGCCCTTCCACACGTAATGGCCCTTCCACACGTAGACTTGGAAAGAGAGGTGCAAAATGGCCCTTCCAGGTAGGCACTGCTAACTGGGGTTCTGGCTAGATGGCAAAAACAGAAAGGTAACTAAATCTCCTTTAGGAAAATGAGTTGCTTACTTACGGGGCATCTGGCTTATGGAAGACGGCGTAGAGTTTCTGTGGAAGGGAGAATAGGTTGACACTTCTGGAAAATAATGGCTTCCAGTGTGTATTACGTTAACAGTCTGTGCAGAAGTAACCTACAGAAATTTGTTGGGACCTGCATTTTGGACCTCCAAAGCATTTCAGCGAAAAGCATTTCAACTTCTCCCACTCGGTGATTATTTCGTGACTTAGTTAGATATCAGGAAAGCATGACATCTTCCACTGTCTGATAATGTTTGGTTGTAGAGATTACACGTTTTTGAAGACTCCAAACAAAACAAGATGGCGCCTTATTTAATTTTTGGCCACATAATAGTTGCTCAATAATATTTGATATTTTAACGTATGGATGTCACAACAGTGTAAACCCTGGTAGGGTAGAAATGACGCTGTGTTGGGAATGAGAAATCTTTGTGTCAATGTTGGGTCTGCATCTCCCTTTTTGTGTCATTCTGGACAATCATGCCATCTTCAAAATTTATATTTATCTCGTATTTTATTTTATTTTATTTTTTAATGTTTATTTATTTTTGACAGAGAGAGAGAGAGAGAGAGAGAGAGACAGAGCATGAGCGGGGGAGGGGCAAACAGAGAGGGAGACACAGAATCCGAAGCAGGCTCCAGGCTCTGAGCTGTCAGCACAGAGCCCGACGTGGGGCTGGAAGTCACAGACCATGAGATCATGACCTGAGCCGAAGTCGGACGCTCAACCGACTGAGCTACCCAGGCGCTTCCTCGTATTTTAAACTAAGATGAAAATCGGAGCGCCTGGGTGGCTCAGTGGCTTAAGCGCCCGACTCTTGGTTTCAGTTCGGGTCATGATCTCACAGTCTGTAAGTTCAAGCCCTGCATCCAGCTCCACAGCAGGCAGTCCAGAAGCTGCTTTGGAATTCTCTCTCTCTCTCTCTCTCTCTCTCAATCTCTCCCTCGCTCTCGTCCCCTGCCCCATTCATGCTGTCTCTGTATCACTTCAAATAAATAAATAAACTTGTAAGAAATAAAATAAGAAGAAACAAAGTAAACTCCCCACTCCATCTTTCTCAAGAATTCCATGATTTTTCTAGATCATCAGCTAAAAGCAACTTCTTCAGTACAGAGACTTCCATAGGCTAAAAGTGCTGTAAAGGATAAAATGGTACTTATACATACTGAGCATCATCACTTCATAATTTGTCCTTTATTTCATGACTCTTCACACGTGCTGTTTCTTATAAACTGCAGACCATACTGGTTAGTCACAAAACCTTTCTGGTTCAAGAGCTGAATGCTTGTCTTGTCTTATATGGATCACAACCACTGCAGTTGACCTGGCACGTACTTCATCACTGCAAAAAGAGGTGGTGAACCCACAGGATCAGGAGGTAAGCTCCCCTTATGCATTCTACGCATTAACAGCTTTTGCTTTTTGTGTCCCCTCTCAGACTTTAGGCCGGTTCTCCCTTTCATTCATCTAAGACTCCATTTCCTGAACCTAATCTTATAGATGTCTGCATTCACCTGTGACAAGACTGTGTAAGTATTGCAAGGTCGTGTTATTGGCGGTCAAAGCATTAGCCGACTGGTTGAAAAATCAAAGAGAGGGTTCGCAGACCGATGTATGGTTAATTGCACATTGCTTTGGACTATACACAATCTTCCAACGCAAGGCTATAAATACCCAAGGAACAATGGGGAACAGTGTTTGCATTTTATTAGGCTGTTATAATATTTTCTTAAACTACAACTGGAATGCAATATCTGCTTCTGCGCGCACAAATATGCATTTGAGGGCACGAGGTCATGTTCCCCAGCCTAGGGATTAGAGAGTTCTTTGGGTTCTCAAATACAATAAGAAAATCTTCTAGCTGATTTCTTCTTTCAAAAATCTAATAGCGAGGAATATAAAATGTATAAAATAAAGAATACAGATGGCCAAGTAAACATATGCAATGTATCCCCACTAGTGCTTAAAGACCTACAAATTAAAATAAAATGAAAATATCACTTTTTGGTTTTGGTAAAAAATAAGGCATTAAAATATTTAATGTTGAGAATATTGCAATATGGGCACATTTCTCTTACCCTGAACGGTAATGGGTTCGGACATATGTTGATTCTTTAAAGTAGATTTATGCAATCGCAAACATATGTAACATAGAAATGTTGACAATAAAACTTATTTTTAAAAGTTATATAACTGATGATTTCTTAATGATATATAGTGAATTAGATAAACAAGATATAAAAAAAGCAAAATATGCTTTTGAAATGTTCGAAATTAGGAAGAATCAAATCATCAATCTAAAAACAGAATTCAAAAACAACCCAAGAGAAGGTTAAAATTATTATTAAAATTACTACTTTTTAAAGATGTTTATTTATTTATTTTGAGAGATAAAGGCAAACTCCCAAGCAGGCTCAATCTGGGCTGGATCCCATGAACTGTGAGATCATGACCTGAGCCGAAATCAAGAGTCAGAAGCTGAACCGACTGAGCCACCCAGGCGCCCCTAAAATTACTATTATGTCAAATAAAATGTTCATTTCTTCTGTGTAAGTTATGCCTTCTGTCCCCTCATCTCTGATGAAACTGGCTAACATCTTCATTATATTCTCCACACCCTCACACTTTATCCTAACTCCAGAAAAGTATTCATTAAACATCTATTTATAGGTCTATTTCTACATTTAGTGGAGTCTTCCAAGGATTGGATCAAATCTTATTTACTAACTGTTTTCCAATACCTAACAGAAATTACCACAACTTGACAAGTCAAAGGAATTCTCTGACTTGTTTCTTAAAAATTCATATTTGAAGCTGATGCTGACTGTATCTGAATCTCTGTGAAGGGGTTCAGGAATCTGTGTTCTAGGCAGCATCCTAGATAATTCTTATGTGCAGATTAATTGGGAAATAATATCTTTGTCTCTAAGAGGTATACACATTTAGTGAAATGGTGTGCAATGTAAATTTGAGACCCATATGTCAATTTCAGGACAATGGATCCTTAAGTGACTCGGTATCAGTTGACATGGCGAGACAGGGCTGACATTAAGTCTGCCTGAGGTCGTGTCTGGTGTCCCTTGTCCCAGGGAGCAGAGTAATGATGCTTGGGCAACTTTTGGTGGACTTATTACCCCTGGGTTATAGCCCTCTCCTGTTACCAATCTTTGCCAAATGGAATGAGTACAGAGGCTGACACCACCCTCTGGCCACCATCTTCAGGAGTAGCATTTGGGTTGGGAATGACACTGCAGTCTGATGTCTTTTGGTGCCATTCAGCAGCCAAAAGTAGAAGAGATATCACACGTGTTAGTGACAGAGTCTACATCTGACTATTTCAGTGCCTCCAAGGAGAGCTCCCCACTCTGCTCCTTGAAAGGCATAGCTTCAAGCCTACCTACCCCCCTTTTTTTTGTTAAGCTGTTAGATTTCCTTGGCTTTGCACACCTTATTTTGGTGCATCTCCTTTGTGAAAAAATTCTATAGCGAAGTATTTTTTAGTTCACAAGATCTCCTACACTTTATAATGTTTCAATTTAATCCAACTCATTATCACTTTTTTTGTAAACAAACAAACAAACAAACAAAACCCAGACAATAAAAATCAAGCATAGCATCTGGCCCTTTGCTGAAACGGTCTGGACAACTGGAGAGGGACCAGAATCCTTTCTCGGTGAGTTATTCTGGGATTAATTCCCCTGTATTAATTCCCCTGTATAATTCCCCATCTGTTATTAAGACTATAGCAAATTAAAACTTGGAGATTTTTGAACATTAATCTTAATTTCTTAATTGAGGGACTGGAAAATAGAGTTTGGGCTAAATAAGACCTATTGAAGGAAAAGAAAATTAGATGATGTGATACATGTTCAGGAAGATACTTCAAGAATTAGTTCTTTAATGCATGATATGTAATAACCGACTCCAGATCCTTTTGTTTGTTTGTTTCACACTCTATCAGGTGACTTTATGTTTCCTGCGAATCATACGAGTATTTTCTTTAACTAATATTCCTTTATCCTGTTAAATCTTTTTTAATTTTTTTTTCAACGTTTTTTAATTTATTTTTGGGAGAGAGACAGAGCATGAATAGGGGAGGGGCAGAGAGAGAGGGAGACACAGAATCGGAAACAGGCTCCAGGCTCCGAGCCATCAGCCCAGAGCCTGACGCGGGGCTCGAACTCACGGACCACGAGATCGTGACCTGGCTGAAGTCGGACGCTTAACCGACTGCGCCACCCAGGCGCCCCTATCCTGTTAAATCTTATAGAAGAAAAAAAAAAAAGCTTTCTTCCGAAAGCACTTTTTTTTCTATCAGCTTTATTATTCAACATTTAAAGGGTTATTGTGTTATTATTTTCCTTGAATGATGAACACGATACATCGGAGCCCAGCGACCAGGAAATTGTATGTTTCAAGTGTCATTTCTTACTAAAAATTCAATATTAGGTTAGTGCTTATGTAAGCACACTTTAATTTGCCAACTGTTAATTGGCTATCTCCAGCGCTTAAGATGGTGAATTCCGAGGTACATTCTTCACCGCAGAATTCTGTACAATTCCAGCCAAGATGACCACAAGTGCATTAGGAAAACCATGCCTCTCCCAAGTACATATTCCTGTAATTGTTGTCACTTCCACCCCCTCGGCTCATCTCATGATTAAATCAAGCTCGCCTTGTGCTTCTCAACCCTCTCAGATGCCATGCATCATTCTGTAGAAAAATATTTATAAAAGGAATTAAATCAAATATTCGCACACACCCCAGTCATTATGGGTGATTAATTTTCTTTTCCAGACTCCATTAAGGGCCTTCCCTGATATTCTTACCAGAGGCTGAGGTCTCTAATTTATTTCCCTCCCTCTCTCCTCAAACCCCCCCTCCTTTTAATGGCCCAGGGTCGTGCTGGGATACTCATTAGTTTCCTGCTAGCTGTTCTGCCAAGCAGCCTCAGAGGCCTCGGCGTCACCTCCGAAATCATTAACGTAACGGGCGCTGCAATCTCCACCTGCCAAGCGTAATCATGTAGAGAATGAAACCCGCTCCTCCATAAAGGAGCGTTTGGAGGGAGACAGGAGTTGGGAGGGGAAGCCCACGTGGGGCGGTCATTTGCTCCGAGCAAGTGAAATCTCACTAACAGAGATGGGAAGCCAGATGTGGGCAGGCATCCCGGTCGTGTTCGGGGAACAGAAAGGGTCCGGTGCGGAGGTGACGGGTCTTACTTCTGGCTCAAGAGGTAGATACGACGATGTATAGAAGGGCGAAGGCGGTCTGATCACGTCCGTGGTTTTCTAGAGCCGCCCCTCGCTTCTGCTGTGTTCATGCTTGGTGGTGGAATCTATTTGCAGATGCCTTCTGAGAACGTGACGCTGCTGTTCCCAGCGAGGATGAGGAAAGCGCGCTCGCCCTTCAGTCAAAGAAAAACGTTTACATACGATTTATGTGTGGTTTATGGGGTTTCGGTGAAAGACACAACTGCTGGCATTGTTCCCTAGGTCATCATTCAAAATTAGGTCTGATGTGCTCAGAAGGGCAGACTCCACATTAGGATTCTTGACCCTAAAATACAGTTCATCTGACAGGGGAGAAAGGGGGGGAGACCGTCAGCCAACGCAGTTACTGCCTTGTTGGATGCAGAGAAAATAGAAATCGTGTGTGGAAAAAAATGCAGAGACTCTGCATACAAGTTTCCTATGGACAAGACCTTTCCAGAACATTTTATCTGCGTTTGCTCACTACAGGGCCTGCTTTTGTTCTGCCCCTTACGGTAGCATCGGGGAGCCTGGCATGGTGGGGCTAAGGAGTCGCTGTGCACCAGAGGCCAGGTAGGGTGGAAGCAGTAATGCAAAGTCATTGAAAGAAGGAATTATGAAGGGGCACCTGCGTGGCTCAGTCTGTCAAGCATCTGACTCTTGGTTTCGGCTCAGGTCAGGATTTCACGGTTTGTGAGATGGACCCCCACGTCAGGCTCTGCACCGACAGCACAGGGCCTGCCTGGGATTCTCTCTCTTCCCCTCCTCCCCCCCCCCCAACACACAAACTCTCTCTCTCTAAAAATAAATAAACTTTAAAAAACATATATGGACTTTGGGAATACCATAGACCAATACTGAGGCTTTAGTCGCTAGCTGTGTGATCATAGATAGGCATGTTGCCTTAACCTCTTCAAACCTGGATTTCTTTATTCCTAAAATTTGGTCCGTAACAGTGGCTCAGTAATAGTATAATGGTTGAATGCTATGAACTCATGCAGAGCACTTAGCACTAGTACTTAGCATGTACTAAGCAATCAATGAATCGTAACCAAAGCTGGCTGCTTACTTTAGCCAAGCCCCGTGCAAAATAAAAATGTGGAGTCCCTTGCTCAAACATGTCACGTGGTTTGTTATTTGCTGTTTAACATCATTCTCTCTTAAGCACAAAGATACTCACCCAGTAAGTGTAAAATCTTACAGGTCCCCGGGGGCACTCCCCATGGCCCAGGAGCAAAGCAAGGGTCGCTACCTCCCAGATTCCCTTCTCCTGCCAGTTGACACACTAAATCGTCTCTTCCCAGAAGTCTGCTGCCCAATCCACAGCAGGCCTGAGGACCTAAAGAGATTGCAATTTCTGGGATGAGTGTGGGACAACATGAAGGAGTAGGCCAGAAGCTTATTGCTGCCGAGTCCCCCACTGAATACAATATGGCTCCATCAGCCTGGCCTGAAACGTGGTGTGGGATACACACTTTTCCTTGGCCCTTCTCCAGAACCCCCGCCTCCCCCGCCCCCGCCAGCTCCCTTCTGGGAGTGAAAGGCAGGAGCAGAAAGGCAGAGGCTGGTTGATTCTTGGGGACCCCTGGGAACAGTCCACAGGCATCCGGTCCTGAAGAGGGGGAGTCAACAGGGCGAAGAACCACATATGAGTGGAGCCTCCAAGCCCTAGCACATGCTCCTGTGTCCTCTAGGATTCTACTAGCAGAGCACTGTTCAAAAATAAAATCGTTAAGGATTCTAAGACACCAGTCCCGGAACATCAAATCCTGAGTATGGGATCCTGAGAGCTGGGCCACGGGCACTGGTCACACACCCACGATACTAAGTATAACCACTTGGACCACCAGTGCTCCTTTCCGGTTCTGATCCTGCTTTGCCAATAAAGGGCCAGGTAAGTTTGGGTATTGCACTTAGCTGTTCAGGTTATTGGAGCCCCACAAGTAGAATGAAGGGATAGATGGTGTCTAAGTGTTCATTGTTACTAAGCTTTTCTTTTTTTTTTCTTTGTTAAATTCTTTTATTTTTCCCAGCTTTACTGAGATATAGTTGGCATGCGGTGTGTACTTTTAAGGTGCACAACGTCATGATTTGATATATATGTATTGCAGAATGATCACCGCAATAAGGTTAGCTAACACATCCATTACCAATTTATGTGTGTGGTGAGAACAATGAAGATCTACTCGCTTAGCGAATTTCAAGTATGCAATATCATATTATTAACTATAGCCTCCATGGTGCACACTACAGCCTCGAATTTATTCATCTTATAATTGAAAGTGTGTATTTTCTGGTTGGTATCTCTCCATTCCCCCCACTCCCCACTCCCCTGGTGACCACCAACCTACTCTGTTTCCATGAGTTCAACTTTGGGAGGTTCCACATATAAGGGAGCCCTTACCATCTTTCTGTGACTAATTTATTTCACTTAGCAAAATGCCCTCAAGGAGGCAAATAACAGGTACTCCTTTGTTTCTGCTGGATCCTATTCCGTTTTATAATATAACATGTTTTCATTATCTCTTTGTTGATGAACACTTATGTTTGCGTGTCTTAGGCACTGAGCATAATGCTGCAGTGAACATGGGAATACAGAGATCTCTCCAAGATAGCAATTTTATACCCGTCAGATATGTGCCCAGAAATGGAATTCCTGGGTCACACGGTAGTTTTGGTTTAACTTGATTAAGGAACCTTCATGCTGTTTTCCACAGTGGCCGCACCAACATACATTCCAACCAACCCATAAGGGTTCCCTTTTCTCCACACCCTCACCAGCATTTATTATCTCTTGTCTTTTCTTTTTATGATTATTTTAGAGAGGGGGGAGGGGCAGAGGAGGAGAGAGAAAATCCTAACCAAGCTCCATGCTTGTGAATGCTGACGTGGGGCTCAATCCCACCACCGGGGGATCCTGACCTGAGCCAAAATCAAAAGTTGGATGCTCACACCCACACACCCCACCACTTGTCTTTTTGATAATAAACATCCTAACAGAAGGGAGGTGGTCTGGATGTGGTGGTATTGATTTTAAGAAGCGTTCTTTAAGGGCAGGGGCTACGCTGTAATTATTTTTGTAAACCTCATGGTATGTTGTCCACAAAGGTATTCAGCAAATACACGCTGATTTATATTCAGTCATAAGCCCTATTTCTGTGACAAGACCACACTTTCCTTGAGAAAGAAGCCATGTCTTAAATACCTCTTCAGGAAGGCAGCTTTACATAATAATATAAAAATGGACGCTGGAATTGACCATAGACTTTATATCCTCGCTCTATCATCTGCTAGCTGTGTAATCTGGAAACAAAAAACCCTGAGGTTCTGGGCTTTATACATGTAAAACAGGCCAAAAATACCTATAATATGGAGCTGGTTAGGGCTTTAATATGATAATGCATAGTAGGCACTTTATGTCAGCAGGTGTTTCATAAATGGAAGATCTCTTATTAAAACTTAGTCACTGTATGCAAATTGGCTTTCTTTGAGTTAACTAAAACAAAAGCCTTAATGTTTTTGTGTCAGTTATTTTATTCGTATAAGTGGCCTAGACATTGTTCCCATGCGAATGACTTGTATGGGACCCGATGAAAGGGACTTCACTACCAAACTCACCACGATGTCCTTCGAAACCATTTGGGGGTTAGCTCAGCATCAAGTGCTCAAGCCGTTGTTAAGTCCCGTTTGTGTCACATGGCAGTTAAGACGGAACACTCATGTGCAGGAAGGATTGACAATAATACAATGAATGGTCGGCCAGCTGTCTCTGCATGCTTATTCATCTGGCCTCTCAACTTTCTGAGCTCTTGGACACGCTCCTTAAAGATTCTTGTGCACGCGCGCGTGTGTGTGTGTGTGTGTGTTTTATTATTTGTAATTGTTTTTAAACAAGCAAAGGGGAAAATATAAGAGAGACACACACACAAAGCAAAACAAAACATAACAGGTCACAGAGTACTGTTATGCTCGTACTCCATGGAACTCTCTAGGTCAGGGAAGAGGCAAGCCAATAAGTGAAAAACTACTTTCTCTGACTCGTTTTCTTTTCTTTTCATCTCTGATCAGATACTGGCTATTTAGCAAACAGTCATTCTTGTAGTGACATACATGACAGAAACAAAATGAACTTGTCCAATGATGATGGATGGTAAAGCAGGATTATGATTCGCGGGTCTGCAGTCAGTGATGTCTATGGAGTTATTTTCTCACTACTCAGGTGCGAAGGTGTGCAGGCCACTGGAGCAGTGGGAAGTAAGAGCTTTTCTTAGCCCGAATCAGGCCTGTTCTTTATTGTCTGGCTTTGCCCACAAGAGAATTAGCTTGATAGCATGTTTCTTTGCAATCATATATTCACTTTTCTGTCACTCTCATTAGACGGTAAGCTAACAAAAACCAAGCCCTTATTTATTTTTTAGATATACACTTATTTATTTATTTATTTTTTATTTATTTTAAGTTTTATTTATTTATTTTGAGGGAGGAGAGAGAACATGAGCAGGGAAGGGGTTCAGAGAAAGGGAGAGAAAGGATCCTAAGCAGGCTCCGTGCTGTCAGTGTGGAGACCGATGTGGGGCTCAAACCCACGAACCGCAAGATCATGACCTGAGCCTAAATCAAGAGTCCAGTGCTTAACTGGCTGAGCCACCCAGGCACCCCCGTGCTTCTTTATTTATTACATTCTCATGGTTGCTTCAGTCCCTGGCGCAGGATATTTAGGAAGGAAGGATTAAAAGGAAGGAGGGAAGAATTGAAGAGAGTTTTATGAGGTTTTCACTAATTTTTAAGGAGACTCAACTGCCATTCATATGAAACAGTTGGACTTTGTATAAACTTTGGAATAGGTTTGAATACTTTCTCTATTTGGTGTAATAAATGTTACTTAATGTATATGAAATAATATTGTACGAAAAGTGACCATACCATGGTTCCAAATATCCTTTACAAATTCATTATGACACAGTAGTATGTGTGTGTGTGTGTGTGTGTGTGTGTATATGTATATGTATATAATCATTCTGTACATAACCCAGGTCAAATGGTTGTGTTGAGGACATGTTTGATACATAAAACACAGTTAAAGACTTCTAGAAACTTTTATTTGTTGCAGAATACCTACTTGAGGAAAGTTAACTATAGCATAGTTCGGCTCTGTTTTATTTTGTTCCAAGTAACTTGGTAGTTAGCAAACAAATATTGAGCTGGGAGAGGTACAAGAAACTAGAAAGCACAAAAGGAAGACACAAAGTAATAAAAAGAAAGAAATTTGATTCTAAGGAGCTTTATAGACTATCAGTAAATACTGCTCAATGAAATAAGCAATTTTTGTTACTAAAAACAGAGCAATGACGTTTTGGATTCTTATCTCTCAGTTATCAATAAGTTTCTTTTGGCCATGCATACGTGATGATGTGGAACGTGTGTGCATGTGTATGTGTGTGCATGTGAGCGTGTGATAGAAGCTATACAACCCAATTGATAAGCTTTAAAATTTACTGGGTTTTGGTATGGTCAAATCGCAAGTGACAGGAACCACTCTAAGCTGTGAATGATAATCTCTTAATGTGAGGATATTATACAATAGCAAGAAATATGATGCATTAAATGATGGAATGAGTATCCTCTTAAGAGCATTGCAAATGCTGCCAGCCTCTGTGGCAGAATCCATTGGATGGCTTTTGCATTTTGCTGAGTTTGCAGGCTGCCTGAGGCCCTGTGGTTATGCTGTTACTCAGCGGGCAATGACACGCCGGGTTGCCAGAGAGGTGAACACAGGGAATCACATCAAAACATTGAGACCACAAATTCAGTGCCTCGTCTACACGTTGTGAAAACGGAAAAGAATAAATATCTTCACCTGCTGCTGCTTGCTATTTTTCTAAGGGTATTTTTGGATGATTTTTATCCTCTTTTTTTCTGGGAAGGAAAAGAAGAATTCGCCTCTCCCTTCTCCCTAGAGTAAGCCAGTGGAAAGAGCTTATATTCTGTTGCTATTAAGCAGTTCCCACCATGGCTAGTGGAAAGACATTTCCACTTAGTAAACATTAAAACAGGAAGTGTTATGTAACTAAAATACATGCAGTAAGGTTCAAATGCTTTGTTAATACTGAATCTAGACAGGAATATGTGATCTGAAAGTAAGAGGACATTAATACCTCTTCGGTGAGTTGTACATAGGAAAATGCTAATAGTACAGAAAGAAATTCTACAACTTTCTGAAAGAAAATGGGAAAATACTGCCTTGTTCAATTTGGGATATAAGACACAAACCCTTTTAACACAGACATTGGCAACTCCTTCTTTGTTTCCTTTTTTCCCTTCCTTGCTTCAGGCAATGCACCATCAAAAATGTATCTAACATCTATTCTGCCTCAGTCATTTTGTTAGGTCATTAGGACACAAATATTAATAAATCAATAATCCTTACACTTGGTCTCAGAGTCAATGTGCTAGATATCAGGAAATTACTATGTTTCCTTAGTCTCCAGTGTTCTTAGCTTCATTACTGAAGTGATGAAGAACAAGGTTTTTTGTATGATTTTTTTTTTTTTTACTACTTGTTCATACAATCAGCCTTGGGTTTGGGGAAGGATCCAAAAACCTTAGTTACATTAGCCTGAGCTGAACATTAAGAGTATGCTTATCTAAGAAATGTACTACTAGGAGGTGTGTTTTTGTCCAGATGAGGGCATTAGATGTCCTCAAGGCTGGCTCATCTCTTTTGATCATCAATCCATATCCAACATAGGCAGAGTTACTACAGCCCTTCTAGAGAGACAGTTGTGGCATCCACCCGCAGGGGCACTTGGGTATCCCTCCAAGAGGCAGCATATCTTCGGGAACCTGCCACTTCCCAGCTGTTTCGCTTCTATCAGTCTCATTTTGCTGTGTATAAATTGTTATGCCAATAATCTTAATATCCGCCTTGCAGATTTATTTTGAGGCTGATGTGTATTAAATAGGGTCCACCAGATAAGAGAATATTCACCTGAATATATTTCAAGAAAGTTTTATTCTCTTCTGTTAGACTGTATTTTTTTTCATTATGATATAATCCATTAACGAATCCAAAGAGTAAATACCAACTTAACTATTTAAAAAAAAAAAAAAGCTTCACTAATGACTCTAGCTGTGTCGCATGGACGAAGACACTCCAGAGAGTTATAAAATGCCATCAACAAACACTCACAACAATATCAACATCCTAGTAGAATTGTCTGAATTTCATGAAGAATATCTCAATATATTTCTTAGAGGAAACTCTAAGATTCAAATTAAGAGACTGCAACATAAAGAGAATGCTTACAAGTGATGTTCATACATGAACTCTAGCTTCCGTTTACCTGGTTTGGATATTTGGTTGGAGGAGGAAAAAGAGGCTGAGGGGACGAAGAGAAAGAGAAGAAAATGAAGCATATGTAATGTTGACATTATTTTACTTAAAGATTATATCTTTCCTCATTTACCTGGTCAGTTATTTGAAGTCTTTTTTTTTTCTGCAAATTACTCTTCTCAATCTAAATATAAATATTTTAAATAAATATTTAAACAACTAAGAATAGAAATAACTCAATAAGCACAAGTGACTTGGTTTAATCTGAAGATAACAGTAGACACTATAAGCATATAGAATTTTTTTTTGCAATATTTATGTAGGAAGAAGGTAGGTTAATAGTAAAATTGTGGGATAATAAATCTATATATAATTTGTGAAAAGTTCACTTGTAATAAATGACCCCACAGGCTTGCAGTGAAATAAATCTAATTATTTATTGAAATGATATAAAAATAATGAAGAAAGTCATAATTCAGAAAGAAGATAAGGCAATCGTGGAAAGGAGGCAGCATGAGACCAGAGCAAATAAATCATGTTATATCAACTTCATACTACCCAAATTAATAAGTTAATAAATACAAAAAGAACAGTGTTAATATTGCATGTGGTTTTTACATTTAAGAAAGCACTTTGTATTTTAAGAAAACATTTGAGATTGTTCAAGTGCAGTATAATTTAACATATTATTTGGAACAAGCTACTTGTTTCTATCTTATTGCTGACTAGTTTGTGTTTCACGTATAGATGAAAGAACAAATATAATATGTTGATGAAAATAGTCACATTATAATGCATTCACATGTCAACATGCAACCAGAAACATGATTAAATCAAAGAGCTTTTCTGCACCTAACTGGGCTAAGTGGTCTATAGTGATTGCATATTAGATAAACAGTCTTACCTGAGGTGGAGTTTGAATCCACTAAGAGCATGAAGAGGCTGTCAACTCAATTCACCAATCATCCAATACTTTCTGCTTGTGCTCTGGATTCTTCCTTCTTAAAATCTCTTTTGTTTCTCTTTTACAGTAAGTCACAGTATCACTGTTCTGCATTCTGAATAAGATGATCTTTTAATATATTTTATGTAAACTTTATTGTAATGTAATTCAGACACGATAAAATCTACCCATTAAAGTGTATCCATTAGTGATTTTTTTTTATGTTCATGGATTTCTACAACCATCACCATTAGCTAATTGTGAAACATTCTCACTACCTTAAAGGAAACCCTGTATTCATTATCAGTCATTCCCCATTACTGTCTGCCTTGAGTCCCCAGCAAACACTCTTCTCTTTCTTTATGGATTTGCCTATTATGGATAATCTGTACGTAGGGAATCATACCTTCGTGGCCTTTCTGAATGGCTTCTTTTACTTAGCATAATGTTTTCAAAGTTCATCTGTATTGTCACACATATCCTTTATTCCTACTCATTGATGAATAATATTCCACTGAATGGATATGTCGTACTTGACTTACCCATTTGCCAAGCCGATGCTTCTTTGGGGAGTTTCTCCTTTTGGCTATTAAGAATAATTCTACTATAAACATTAGTGTTTATGTTTTTATTAGTTACATTTTGGGGAGGGTGGCATTTATTTTCATTCTCTTTGGTATGTACTTAGGGGTATAATTTTGGGATCATATGGTAAACTCAGGTTTAGCAGTTTTAGGACCATCAAACTGTTTTCCATAGTTGCTGCGACATTTTACAATCTCACCTGCAACACTGTCTGAGTGTTAATTATTCCACATCCTCCTCTCCACTTGTTATTGTCTAGTCATACTGTGGGTGTGATGTGGTATCTCATGTGGTTTGGGTTTGCATTTCCCTAATGACTACTGCCTTTGGGTATTTTTTCACGCGTTTATTGGCCATTTGATTATCTTCTTTGGAGAAATATCTGTTCAAATTCATTGTCTCTTTTTGAATCAGATAATCTCCTTGTTGAGTCATAAGTCTTCTTTATATATTCTGGAATTCGTTTCCTGGTAATATCTATGATTTGAAAAATTTCTCTTTGTTTTTTTATGGATTGTCATTTCATTTTCTTGATGTCGTCTTTAGAAGCACAAAAATTTAAAATTTTTACAGACTCTAGTTCATCTCCTTTTTTGTTGTTTTCACTTTTGGTTTCATAGAAAGCATTGGCTGAGACAATATCACAAAGGTTTATTTTTTATTTTAAGAGTTTTAGAGTTTTAGTTTTTATTTTTAGACTTATGAACCACTTTGAGTTAGTTTTCATATATGGTTTTAAGTAGGGAGCCCAACTTCATTCTATTACATTCTATTATAGTTGCTCTAGCAACATTTGTTGAAAAGTCTATTCTTCCCTTATTGAATTATCTCAGCACCTTTGTCAAAAATCAATTAAGCACAAATGCAGGGTTTGTATATGCATTGTCAATTATAATCCAATGATCTTTTTGCTTATTTTTATGCCAGTACCACACTGTATTGATTACTGTAGAATTGTAACAGGTTTTGAAATCGGGAAGTTTGAAACATATAACTTTGTTCTGTTTCTTCCAAGATCATTTTGGCTATTCTGAACCCATCATTTTTGTTTGAATTTTAGGATCAGTAAGTAAGTTTCAGAAAAAAAGAAAAAAAAGCAACTGGGATTTTGATACGGTCGTATTATATCTGTTGACTAATTTTGGGAGAGTTGCCATCTAAGATATTAAATCTTCCAATCTATGAACATCAATTCCCTTCACTTCTTTAATTTCTTTCAGCAATGTTCTATGCTTTTCAGTATACAAGTTCTATACTTTTGCTGTTAAATTTATTCTTAAATATTTCAATATTTTGAATTTTGATGTTATTATAAATGGAATTGTTTCCTTGATTACATTAATCTGAGCCCTGTCCTCAGTCCTAAAAAATTGATGAAGTAATTATAAAAATATAATTCACAATATTCCTTGATTTAAGTATAATAACTAACACTTAAGTATTATTTATTACACAGCTGGCATTATCCTAAATATGTTACATATATTGATTAATGTAGTCTTTATGCCACACTATGAGATACCATATTACAAATGAGACAGAAGGAGGTTAAGTGATCCTTTCTGATTAAAATGACAAAATAACACCTGCATATTCCCTTATATCTTTTAGATTCACTTACAGTTTCACTGAATTTTTCTTCTGCTCCCTACTTTCTCTATTGTCTTTCGCATAATATCACTTCTTCATGTTAGTTTATTGTGGATTTTGTCATTCCTGCCTTATGAAGCTTGACTGTTGACTGGAACTCTCTGTCCATGTGTAGGACTTATTAAATGGGCCTCAGTGTAAGGAAACCCTTGCTTTTCATAAGGAAACCACATTACCCCACACAAAGATGCCTGTGGTTTTTATTTGTTGGTTCTTCAGCGTTTCCGAGAATGGACCTGCTAATGTCCTGTTGAACGGTGTGTGTGCTGAATATAGGAATTGTGGAAACAGACTAGAAGAAAGGGATCTGAGCTGCCACTAGGTGTTGGTTGTTAGATTTTCAGTGAATCCTCATTTTTTGTGTGAAAACTCACCTTCACTTCCTCTTTTACTCGTGTCCCTGACTTACAGTCTCTGGTGTTTTTGTGTGTTTGTTTTCAGTGAATAAATGTATAAGGGGGGATGGCTGGCTGGAAGGGAAGAAAGACAAAATGAGAATTACCTTGTAAAGCGTCTATTTCTAATAGATTTTATATTGTCCTCTGTTGTCCTGATGCATCTTCCTCATCTTCTAAAGTACTTGTATTTTCTAATTCCAAGCCTTCCTGATCTAACGACAGAAGTCAATAGATTATGACATGGAGCCACTCCATTCAGGAGCTTATGTTTCAGCCCTTTCAGGCGTATTGTCAGTTACCATAACTTCTGAACATAAATTCACATTTCTCATTTACCATGTTTCCCCTTCCATTTTTAACATCCTAGTGGGTTTATCTATTTTACTCTTGTTTGTTCTCAGTTTAGCAGTGTTAGAAGAGATCTTAGAGATCAAGCACATAATCCATCCACCACAATCAACTACAAGTATCTGAGACACTTCTCTGTCTCTTGTAACTATGACAATGTTTGACACACAATATGTAATTAATAAATTATTGGTGAAGCCAATTGAATTGAATGGTACATAGTTTGAAAAAATGGTTTATAACCACTGTAACTAAATATCATATTTCAGTAAAATTACAATGGAATGAAGTGGAAAAAAAACCACATTTTTTGTTGTTGAATTGTATACATTAACTGCTATATAGTCAAACTATATGGAGTAAGAAAGCTCTTGGAAATAAAGACGCTTGGTCAATAAAATCTAGAACCCCCTGCCAGATGGCTGGGTATTCGCTGACTATTCATGCTGATTTCATTGTGGTAAGTTTGTTGCTTGAAAGCCACAGCCCAGTTATCCAATGGATTCAGTGTTCAGTTGAGACACTGAGACTCAATTCTAAATAATGTTGTATAGAATGAATCAATATATGGTACAAATCTTGCCCCTCCTTCAAAAATCCACCCTTCCTTTTGAATGGATATCAATATCCAAAAAAAACCACCACCACCAACAACAAACCTGTGTTAAAAATTATGGAGTCTATGTCAGACTTGGTCCCTGATGACATCACAAAAGAGAGATCCCTCATCTCTGACTTTTGCATCAATTAAACAAAATAGGAATAAGAAGGTATCCTATGTTATTGTATAACACTAGGACTTGAACGTTTGTTATTAGCATTACCCTAATAATGAAAATAATGAATATAATGCCACCAATATGTTATTAATAGGAAATAAATGTGAAATTGGTTTGAAGATAGGTTAGTGTATAGTGTAATCTCTGGACAGTTCACAAAGCCCATCTGCCTTCCTCAGTAATTACTTCTACCAAGAAATCCTGAAAGCAAAGCATTTTGATTAAATATTTAAAAATACATATTTCTGTTTATCCTGCTGTGTGTATGCATGTGTGTGTGTTGTTTTTATCATTTTCTTTTTCTGCTTAAAAAGGCAAGGACATTACTCAGTGATTAAGTCTTTCCTTGAGATGAAGGTCACACACTACTGGCCCAAATCCAGATATAGACTCTAATTATCATTTAATTGACTAGAATTGAAAAGCATTACAAAACTTCACATCAAAATCTGGAATTTTCCGTCTCTGTTGACAATAAGATCTGGCAAGTGTGCTTCATTTCAACATGGCCACAATCAGCTGGAGCTGACTGGCTCTTTTTCTTTGATAAGGTGTCTGTTTTCATTTCTCCTTAGGTGCAGCCATTCTCTCAAAGTATACACCATCCTTCCACCTCATTCATGTTACCTGTCTTGTCCCAATAGGAATTTGGATCACAACCATTTTTGCAATGATTAAAAAAAAAAAAAAAACACCCTAGACCATTTAGTCACAAAACAAAATATATTTAGTTTGTTTTCTGGCACTTGAATTTTATAATTGGTACACAGATTTATTATCATCACATAGAGCTTGCATCTGTGATTATCTTAGCTGAGTGTCAGAAAGGTGGATCGCTATTATGATCTTACTTCTGTGTATTAGTTCATATTTTTAAAAAAACTTGTTAGTTACATTTTGTCTCATCTACTTATCTGCTAGCGGGAAACGTGAAGCAGTGGTTGTGTTTAATCTTGAAATGGAGAGTACATTTAAAAAATATAAACTATTAACCATATGTGAGCCTACATAAGCCTCATAGGAAGAATATGTATATTATACATCAGACTTCCAAAGGTATTTAGAAGAAGTTGTCATCAACTCACACATGTGCTCAAATTTCCAAATATTCTTAATACCATTTTCAGATGTGAACTTGGGGAACTCAGTGTTCTTTTAATTTTGTGTAGTGTTTAAAACAGAAATGAATTTTATTTATTTTATTTTTTTCTGTTTGGCTGCCCAGGGTGTGGGGAATTCGTAATTGTACTAGTTAGAATGTGTTTAGTTTCAAGCAATAGAAAACTCGAGTTCAAAGACCTAAACAAATAGGGGTTTATTTTTCTTATATTACAAGAAGTCTGCATCTTGTTTTTGCTGGCATTGATTCAGTGGTCCTATATTATCAGTGTTTGCATCTGTAATTTTCCTATCCTTGCTACAGTCAAAGCTGATTGCTATGACTCCAGGCCTCATGCCCACTATCGAAGCAGGGCAAGGGGATGAGAGAGAGAGATGACATCAGTTGAAATTATCTTTATTACCAAGAAAAGCAAAAACATCTCCAGAAATCCATCTACATAATTCAACATATGTCTCATTGGTTAGAAAGATTTCAGATGGCCACTTCTAACTCAAAAAGAAGCTTAGACTAAAAATATTTAGAAGAGATGGTCAAGGGAAAAGAGACAGGAATGAGTTTTCAGTTAGCCAACGATTTGTATGTGCCCATAAACCATATGGGTTATGATAGGAAAGTGTGTGCTATTTCCTACTATAGTAGAATTAAAAAGCACCAGATACTGACTAACCCAGTCACTCTTGCTAAGCAGTTGCTCCCCTGCCGGTTTCTGACTGGATGTTTGCTACGAAGTAGAGGTAGTCAAGCAGGAACACTGAATTCTAAGACCAATAATGTCAATAATGCAGTAGCAATTTCTAGAGTCCATAAAGCAATAAAATCAGTGCAAACAATGGCAGCCAGTAATTAGTACCAATACCAGACTGATTTGGGCCATGGTGTGTCTGTGGTTCTGATACCCAGCTTACCTTATTCCTGTCTGTTCCCATATCTGATTCTGTAGACTTCTTGGATATTACTTCTGTGCTGAATCCCTTATTTGTTTCATGCATCCAAGAAGGTAACATAGAAGTTGGAACAGATAGTTGTTATAAGCCAAAGACATTCGCAGAAATAAGGAGAATCTGGGATTTGTTACTTGGAATTAGTTCCGACTAAAGGCAATTTTTAAACATCTAATAAGCATTGAGGGATGGGTGTCTGGCAACCCATGAAATGCAATAGGAAATGAAAAACAATTATGTTATTATCAATGGTCACCTGGAAGAATTGCCAATTGAAGACAATGTTTAAAAAGTCATTGGGCATCAGAAAGAAAATTCAAGACTGTAGAGTGGAGTGATTTACTCCAACGGGATCTTAAAACAAATAAATAGATGGATAAGTTCAAATTCTTATGTTGTTGTTGTTTTCAAATGCAGATAGAAGACCAGAAAATCCCTGTGCTTCTGTGAAACAATTTTTGTCATAGATCCACTAGGCCAAGAGCGAAAACCCAGACACAAAGTTTGGTTCTGTGGATTGTCAAATTATATTAATTGAATTCACAACGTCTCAAGAAATTTAGGGCACTGATAAGGAAAGAATGGCTAATAATCTTTAGAAAAGGGGCATATGTGAGGAATCAGAGGATCGTGAGTACCAAAACTCAATCTGCTCTCAGACTTCCTTAGCAATAGGAGTGACCACTTTTTTCAAGTCACTGAAGCTGTCCCCTGCTTTGGTGAAAGACCTTGAAAGGTTTGAGACGCAGAGGTTTAGTGATTCCTGGGCTGGAAAGGATTGTCAAGGACTTACAAGGAAGCTGCGTGGAGAGTTGATCCTATGAGATTTAGAAAAGAATTATGTATATGGAACTCTCAGAATTGACTCAGAGGGTAGGGAAATTTGTGTCCTACAAGCTTCTTTCTTTGCAAAGATGTTCCCACTTTAATGAGGTTCTTAATAACCAAGGGAGACAAAATAACTTTTATAACAATATGAGGTAGTATTTTTTCCATTCACTCTAGAAATTCCTAAATTAGATCATGAACAAATAAGCAAATTAACCACGGTAGTAAAAGTGTATAAAGTATATTGCAAAAGTTCACCTATCTAATGCTATTGATGACTGTTGTACTTTCTGAGAGGAATACCCAAAGACCCAATATGGCAATGTCCACCAAAGAGACAAGATAACCACCTGCTGCATTTGGCCTCCTTCTACCAAGGTTGAGGTAACAATTTGCCCTTACTAGAAGAGTCATATTCTGGATTTGGTTTTGCTTTTTCCAGCTTAGAGGCACAGATACTTTAAGACAGTAGTAACATCCCACATATATTAGTATGCTTGGCGTATCATAGCAATATACCATGGAAGGGGTGGCTTACACAACAGAAATTTGTTCTCTCACAGTTTTGAAGCCTGGGAAGTCTGAGAATAAGGTTCAGCAGGGTTCAGTTTCTGGTAAGAATGGTCCTGCCAACTTGAAGACAGCTGCTTTTTTGCTATGTCTCCACATGACTGAGAGAGAAAACTCTGGTTTCTCTTCTTTTTATAGTGACACTAACCCTGTCAGATTAAGACCACAGCCTTACCATCTCATTTAGCTTTAAAGACCCTGTCTCTAAATACAGTCGTATTAGGGGTTCATGCTTCAATATATACATTTTGAGGGCACAAAATTCAGTCTACGGCGTCACATACCACTGTTGTTGACCTTGGAATTCTCTTTACCGATAAACAAAAAAAAAAAATGCATAAACATATAAGCAAGAGAATGAATATATAAAGGCAATGCATTGATACACATTACGGTTGTACGCCCTTTCATGTACCCGTAACTCAGAAATAGTTGACCATACAGAATGACAGGATGTCTTCTAATGTCTTTGTTATGGCACGATTGTCCGAAGCCACCTTATGTTGTGTTTGGAACCACAGCTGATTGATGATGTTGTTTTTCTTGTAGCCAGTATTCATAGACACGGGAACTAAGCGGGGAAAGTAGGAGTGTCAACTTTTTCTATTATATATATTAATCTACTCACAAATTTTTTCCTCACGACTCTGAATTTTTGTAGTTCAGAGGTTTTATTACACGAGGGAGAAAAACATCCCTCAGTGGACTTAGCAGGATCCAGATCTATTAAACTGAAAGCTAAATTACCACTGGTCATTTGGGGCCTTTCCTGCCAACAGATGAGGACAAAAAGGCTTTAATAGCCTGGCTATCAAAGTGAGGTAGGATTGCTGCTATACAGTGGAGACAGGAAGGAACATACATGCAACTAAGGGCTTACTGTATAATATTTAAGGGCTATCTTGTTCAGTGCTAAAAGCTGATGAAATTCTATAGCAACTATAGATGGGGCCAACAAGAAATCTAAAACAAAGGTTTGGATCACCTCTATAAAAAAAACAACAACAGGCTGAGGTCCTGATTGAAAGAAATGAAAATAAATATGAACTTCTTAGTTGAGGAGGTAAGTTGTAAATTTTAAATATCGGCTAGGAACCACTCTGGGAATGAGAGACGTAATGCATATCTTTTTCTGTGTGTGTGTGTGTGTGTGTGTGTGTGTGTGTGTGTGTGTTTGATTTAAATCATTTATAACACCACTTCATTCCAAAATGCAGCATTTATTTAAAAAGCATGATACTCTTGGGGTGCCTGGGTGGCTCAATCGGTTAAGTGTTCACCTTCAGCTCAGGTCATGATCTCATGGTTCGTGAGTTCAAAGCCCACCTCGGAGTCTATGCTGACAGTTCAAAGCCTGGAGCCTGCTTTGGATTCTAGATCTCCCTCTTTCTCTGCTTCTGCCCTGCTCACACTCTGTCTTTCTCAAAAATAAATAAACTTTAAAAAAAAAGCATGATGTTATTGAAAAGCTGTAGGCGGGGCATATACCCTGAGTTGTTGTTTCAAGTGGGTCAAAACTGAGTCCTCGGCATTTTCATACCTAATTCCATAGCCGACAACAGTAACATATGAGTTGAGAAAAGATTCAGAGGAATTTACAAGGTTTTTCAGAAACAAACCATTTTTCTAGAGAAATGAACCCAGTTTGTTGGCTTCTGGAGGATTAGACTCTAACCAATTAGAATAACTGATCATAGATAATTAAAAGCCTCTAATACTGATGTGTTAATATCTTATAAGTTTCTGATGTATGGATTACTTTGTTGGCTGTTCCAACAAGATGTACATGCATATGAACTTACTTGTTCTGCTAATGATGAAACAAGGCTAGGGAGATTGCAACCATAATCTCAAAGCTATTAAATGGAGAAGCTTGAACTAAAATATGTGGTTCAGAATCCAGATCATTTTTTTTTACCATGTGACATTGATAGAGTTTATAGACATACTAAAAAACAATACAACTGACCCTTGTAAATAAACTCATGCAACTTTGATAGCTTTGTTGCATGAATATTTTCCAAAGTTATCCTTGAAGCTAAGCATTAGGATAGTCACGATTTATGAAACAGCAATGATTAAACATAACTTTTGGTCACATGTTTTATGTTCCCTCTCTCTTTCTGGATTATATGATGATGAAAACCTGAAAAGGGTTTACATTTGGGTCACAAGGAAAGAAGGCGTTTTAACTTTACTCCTTCATAATGACACTACATTTTTTTTAAAAATGTTTTCCTAATTCAAAATAATTCCTGTCATTCTGTTTTAGAAGTTATTTAAAAACACATTTAGCAATTCATGTTGTGGGGAGACAATCCTTGGAATCGTCACTTGCATATATCATTGATCCACCATGATATTTTCCTAAAAAATAACTTTGTATGGTTATTAGGTACCTATTTGCATTTATACTTGTGGATACAGAAAGCTTCTGCTGATCTCTCCCCCACTTGTTTTCTTTTTGTATAAAAATTCATGAAATGAAAGAAACCATGTCCTTACCTCCAATTTTTTTGGAGCAGACATTGTACTAAGCTCTGAGATCAGACAAGAGTATCTAGGTAAATATTGACAAAATAGTGAAACTTAAAGAAATATATATTTGCCCTATAGTATCTTATAATACTTAAAAATTACTAAACTAGCAACATATTAATAAAGAATAAGCAAAGTAAAAATTGATAAGCAACAACGCCTCATCCTTCTTTGTAGGAACAGTTCATTTTCTATTTCAATTGACATAAATATAAAATGCTTTTCTTTAACTGAGTATCCATATTGATTTTGCTTTATGATCCGTTCATCTTCTTCATGACTTCATTCCCTTTACTAAGACCACACATAAGTCAAAATCCATCCATTCTCTAAGGTAGTCTCAATTTTCATGATAGATCAACACAGTTTTTGAGCCGAATACTAACAGTAATTTTCTTCTTTGTCTCTTTTGACAAGTAATTGTATCAACTCTATATAAAACAAAAACAAAAACAAAAACAAAAAAAACAACCCTCATTAATCCACGTTGTTCTTTACAAAACCAGAGGCTTAAGATTTTATGTTAGATGTTGACTGACCATGCATCTCAAATCCCTTTTTATTATATTGAAAAGGTTCAGAGGATGTTACTCATAAATGAACTGCACACCTTGGAAAACAATGCGGTTAAAAAAGATAGAGAGATGCCTGGGTGAGACCTGAATGAACTAGACATTTTCAGAGTGCTGAACGTTTACATTTTCAGCACATCTAATTAACCTTGTGGGTATTACATTCCAGTCGATGCAGAGAAACTCATACACATGCATGAAAAAAATCACTGCCACAATGAAATGGTGTTTCACACTTACACCCCTACAGGCAGTTTTCTTTATTTCAGAATTAAATGCATCAAAGCTGCATATTGGAGTCCACCTGAAACTTTTCCAATACCTGTTTCTCTTCCTTCATGTCTTTTCACTCTTAGCTCCTAGTGAGAATGGAAAGTGGAGACTGTGAAGAACCATGGAAGAAAAACCCTGAGCATATTCTCAACCCCAAACATAAAGAAAAGAGTATTTGAACTTCATGGGACTTTGCTTTAATCAAATTCAACCCCTTAAAAATTTATTCCTCCACTTCCAATCTAGGAAGAAACACCGACCTGTTCACTTTAATGAGTAGAATTAGTGAAAACTTTACTCAACACATTATTTTCAACACAGAGTAGAAATAACATCACCACATGCTTATAGGAAGCCCTGTTCATAATCTGGTACTTCCTAAATCTACTCTTGAAAGCATAAATGACCATTTGCAAAATTTCTCTCATGGGCACTGTATACCTTTTAAAGTCCAATTGGGAGTTCAAAATCAGACAATAATATGATACTCATGGTTTCTTATATTGTGGATTCCTGATCACAGAGAAAGAATATATTCTAAAACTATATTTAAAACTATTAGTTTGGCATGAAAATAACTCAGAATAAATCCATTTCAAGTTTAAGTTTCTTCAAGCAAAAACAATAGATCAAGAAATCACTTTGATGCTTTTGACACTTTTGAATTCACTAATAAGAACAGCTGCATGATGAATTCAGTTGGCTGTGTAAAAATTTGTCATTCAGATGGACAAAAACTTAGTCACAAAATGCATCATTTGTGGGAATAAACAGCCTCTGTCCACACTGACCAAATAGACTATGAAGCAATTTGTCCGTGAAGAAAATACAGAATTTGCACATACATGCCAGCAGAGGAGATGACTTCTTCAAGACGGATTTATTGGTCCTAATGTTGGTTCATTTATCAAGATTTTGGTGTTGCTACTTTATCTTACTTTTGTTCTGTTGGTTTTGCTTTTATTTAACCATCAGTAGGGACTATTACCCACTCAGATTGCTTACACTTTAGTCCAGAAGCTAACATAACTTTGTCCTCTTGCTTTCTTCAATTATCCCTTAACGATATTCAGGATTTATTTATGATATTAACATTTCTCAGAAACAGTGAATCACACAACTACTTTCTTTTTAAATTTTTTTTCAACGTTTTTTATTTATTTTTGGGACAGAGAGAGACAGAGCATGAACGGGGGAGGGGGAGAGAGAGAGGGAGACACAGAATCGGAAACAGGCTCCAGGCTCGGAGCCATCAGCCCAGAGCCTGACGCAGGGCTCGAACTCACGGACCGCGAGATCGTGACCTGGCTGAAGTCGGACGCTTAACCGACTGCGCCACCCAGGCGCCCCAAACTACTTTCAAACAAAAACATAAAAATAGAGGGGAAAAAAAAGAAAGAAGAGACTATGTAAAACTGAACCAAGAATTTCCCCAATCATAATGTGGAAAAATGCTTTGTCTCTCTAAATTTTAGACAAAAAGAAATTTCTAAGAGGGAAACTATGTCTGCTTAATCTCTTTGGCAACTGTTTTCCTTTTCTCCTTTCCTTGCTGTTTTTCTAAGACAGATCTAGTGTGCACATCAGAGAAGTAAACACTATATTCTGCAGATACCATATTACACACACAGCAATTTGTATGATAATTTTTTTCCTTGATTGCAATTTACTTTTTAAATATGCAAATTGTATAATTACTGCCAAAAAAATGTCTTCCATGTGTAACAACAAAAAAAAGATGCATAAAAATGCTATAAATTTTGCAGAATAATGGGTTTACAGATGAAAAAGGAGTGAACTGTATTAGATAACTCCATTATGGAAGAAAAACACAAGAGGTTGAAAATCCTTGGAGTTAGAAATGTTTAGGTTGTTGTTGATAACTGTCCAGAGCTGCACCCCACTCTTCCAAAAACTTCATAAGGTAAACTGCTTTTTTCTCCTCTGATAGATTGTCCAAACATGATCAGCTAGATCAAAAGTAATGTCATAAAATCTAAAACTAAATATTTAAACCTTTAGCTAATAGAAATATGGGAATACAGCAACATAAAAATTAGATCTATGCTCATAATCGATTGTACAAATGATTGAAAATAGGGACTTCAGTAAACATCTACCCACACTTACTCTATAAATTCTCTGTATATCTTTTTTCTTGATAATTTTTGTATGACCAGATAGAAGAACACTGCATTTCTCTAAAGCGGATCGTCATCATAAGCACTGAAGTTAGTAACATAAGAGCTAAACCTTGCTGAGCCCCCATTATTTGCCGAGCTCTGTGCTCAGTGAGTTATAAACATCAGATCCTTTACAGTTCCCAATCAGTAGGCATGAATAGCATCTCAATATACAGATGAGAACTTGAGACACAAAGAGGGTGATTAAGAGGTAAGTCACAAAGCCCAAATTTAACTGTGTATATCTGGTCCTAGAGCCTGCACCCGTAATGTTCTACCTAATCTTTCCCCTGGGAAATTGCCAGATCCAGTAGCCAGTTGGCTTGGCTGGGCACATGGGCAAGTTAAGTCATGCACGTCTGATAAATGGAAAGCTAATTAACTTGCTTGCCTAATTCACAAAGAAGCTATGTAACATTATATGAACGAGCTTTGAAAATTGATGTATTATGTAAATGTAAACTGCAGAAACTTTTACAAATGATTATTTATGATGCATGGAGTTTAAAAGATTAAACAGTGTGTATAATGAAAAATATCTTCAAAATCAAACACATATAATAAAATCCCGTATTTATCCTTTAATAGCTAAGAAATCACAGAAAGGATCCTTAAACCTGAGGAGACTGATATTTTTCTCTGTAAAATGGGATAGTGAGTATTGCAAGATTTTTGATAGAACTGGAATAATTCACGGAAAACAATTTGACATGTAGTAGATGCTAAACAAATCATATCTATCATTTTATAAATCAGGAAAAAATATCTGAGCACCAAATCAGTACCTGAAAGCTTGTACGCATTCCCTATTTGCATATTGCTTTTCAAGGTAAAACCATCTGCTGACGGAGTGAAAGAGAATCTTAGTTTCAAAGTAAATAAACATAATTCTTTCCCTCTCTTAATATCAGATATAACTGGATTAACCAATTAACCATATTAGAAAAAGCCATTCTGGCTAAGGCATATTTGCAACACGTCATCTTGAGTCAAATTTATGTTGCATGTATAAAAAAACGTGACTTACTTGGTGCCAGTTTCATGTGAAGGACCAAGGGAATAGGAGGCACCCATAACTGTGTTGCCAGTCCCCCTATGCTGGACTTGCTAAAGAGTTGGGAACACAGCAGTTCTGTGGCACTTTGAGGACCATCACTCCTAGCCTGTAAGTTATCAGAGTTTGAAAAAGTAGCAGGAGATTAAAAAGAAAGTTCTTTGGCAAGAGATGGGCTGTGGGGCCACCGCTCTCTTGTGGCAGAGTGGTGGGCAACATTACTCCTACTTTATGTCTCATGAGAAAGGCAAAGAAGTTGATGTATGTCCTCTACAGTTGTGGGCACAGAAAACTGCTGTTTGGTAGACCCCTAAGGAAAAGAAAATCCAGAAATTTGCCAAATGACATACACATCTGAAGTCTGACAGGTCAAAGTGTGCGTGAGTGCTCTCTGTGAACCAGATGGGGGGCAGGTGTGGGCATATCTTGGATTCTGTTCAAGAAGGTCACCTTATGATTAAAGGAAAACTCATGGAATAGCTGCAGCCATCTTCTTCCTGGTTTGATAACAAAGCCAACAGATAGAGTTATCTGCAGAGGTGTAGAACCAAGAGAATGATCAGAGAGTGATGCCAGGAAGGTGCCACACTGCTTCCGATGCCTGCTTAACCTCTGGTCTTCTGGTCATAGGATAGAGTTTTCCATTATTATTACCTAAGCCAATTTTGGTCAAAGATTTTGTTTCTTGTAGCCAAATCATCATAACCACTATAATATCTAATCTACAAGATTAATGTGAGAATTGGTAAAAGTTTATGACAAATCATTAATAAGATACCTTTGAACATAGTTGACAGGCATTAGATAAAGAGTAACATTTTTACTCAAGTTTTTTGATAAAAAGGAGGGAGAGGAGAAATGAAACACACGTAAATCAATTGAAATACATCAAGGAAGACGAAATATGTATGCAGAAGTACATAATACACAAAACTGTGAGTTTTCAGAAGAGGGCGAGATTACTTCCAGCTGAGGACATTTACAGAGACATTAATTGAGAGAGTGTTGCTCTCTGGCTTCCCCCAGGCAAGTTTCTGCTCACAGACATGTTTGCCCATGTCCGAATCAGGCTTCAATCAGAGAAGCAGAGCCCTATGAGCTACACAAAGGAAGGAAGTTGTTATGGAGATTAGACTTTACGTAGTCATGGGAAAGATGAATGGTGGGGAGATCTATGCAAAGCTGTTGGCTCTGCATCTGGTGTTGGAACTAAAGTTGCAATAGATCAGTTAGGAGAACATTTGGAGAGGAAAGCCTGACAAGAAGTGTGCTAAAATAAGGAAAACCTGGCATCCCTGTTGATGAACAGAAACACACAAGGGCAAACAAACTTGCGTCTCTTTTCCCCACCTTGTTGATACGGGTAGTCTTCCATTGTAGCAGCACCTCTGACAACAGATCAGCACATAGGCCTGGACCTAGACTTAAAGAAACTCTAGAAGATCTATGAATTGGAGGCATCACCAGAGGTCTGGACACTGCCCCACACCAACAGCATGAGCTCGTAATCAGAGGTATCATGCCAGACCCTCTAATTCCAAATATAAGGCACTCTCAAAAATGCAAAACTAAGGAGATGATGTAAAGAGCATTGGTAGCTAACGGTTGTGGGCTGCGGACAGGTCAATAGGCAGAGCTCAGAGGATTTTGAGGGTAGTGAAAATACACGGTATGACACCATTTACTTTCAGATAATAAAAATGGCTACTGCTTCACCTGCCACTTCTAAATCTCCAATTTCCCAAATTGTGTTGGGCAACCCTGACCCAAAGCCACACATTCTGACAAACATAGTCACAGCTTAGCAAAGCCAACTGTCTTTTTTTTATTATGATTACAATGATTAGATAGCATTTAAACATTAAGAGATTTCACATAAATGACCAAATACTTGAGATTCCCTTAAAAGAAAATGATCTCTAGATATTGACAAATAGATTCTAAATTTATATGGAGAGGCAGCAGACTCAGAAGAGCCAATATCATGTCTAAGGAGAAGAACAAAGTTGGAAAACTGACACTACCTGACTTTACGATTCACTGTAAAATCAAGACAGTGTAATATTGGTGAAAGAATAGACAAGCAGACCAATGAAGCAGAAAAGAGAACCCAAAAATAAACCCACCAAAATATAGTCAATTGACCTTTGACAACAGAGCAAAGACAGTGCAATAAAACAAAGATGGTCTTTTCAACAAAGGATGTTGGAACAACTGGATATCCCCATGCAAAAAAAAAAAAAAAAAAAAAATGAACCTAGACACAGACTTCACACCCTTTGCAAAAATTAAGTCAAAATAGATCACAGACCTACATGTAAAGTACAGAACTATAAAACTGCTAGAAGATATGTAGAGAAAACAAAAGTGACCTTGAGTATGGTGATGACTCTTTAGATACAATGCCAAAAGCATGACATACACACACACACACACACACACACACACACACACACACACGATAAACTGGATTTCATTAAAATTAAAAATCCTGGCTCTGGAGCATCTGGAAGACTCAGTTGGTTAAGTGACCAACTCCGGCTCAGGTCACGATCTCATGGTTCATGAGTTTGAGCCCCACGTGGGGCTCTGTGTTGACAACTCAGAGCCTAGAACCTGCTTCGGATTCTGTGTCTCCCTCTCTCTCTCTCTGATCTTCCACTGCTTGCTCATTCTCTCTCTCTCTCTCTCTCTCTCTCTCTTTCTCTCTCAAAAATGAATCAATAAACTTAAGAGGAATAAAAATGCTGGTTCTGTGAAAGACAATGCCACAGACTGAAAGAAAATTTTTGCAAAGGACAGATTTGATAAAGGACTGTTATCCAAATTATAGAAAGAAGACTATAAGCTCAACAAGATGAAACAAACAACCCAACTAAAAAATGGGGAGAAGACCTTAACAGACACCCCACCAAAGAAGTTGTACAAATGACAAATAAGCATCCGAAAAAAATGCTCTTCGTGCTATGTCACCAGAGAAGTACAAATTAAAACAGCCGTGAGATAGAACTACATACCAATCAGAATGACCAAAATTTGGAACTGATAATATCAAATACTGATGAGGTTGTGGAACAAGAGGAACTTTCATTCACTGCTGGTAGAAACGCAAAATTGTGTGACCAAAATGACAGTTTGGCTATTTTTTACAGAACTAAGTATACTCTGAACACATAATCCAGCAATCACACTCCTTAGTATTTACTTAAATGAGTTGAAAGCTTACGTCTGCACAAAAACCTGCTATAAAGCAGATGTTTATAGTAGTTTTATTCATGCTTGCCAAAACTTGGAAGGAACTAAGATATCCTTCAGTACGTGAATGGATAAATGAACTGTGATACATCCAGACAATGGAATATTATTCAGTGCTAAAAAGAAATGGGCTATCAAGCTATACAAAGGCATGGGGGAAACTTAAATTCATATGACTATGTTAAAGAAACAAATCTGCAAAGGCTACATACTATATACTTCCAAACATAAGGCATTCTAGAAAATGCAAAACTATGGAGATGGTATAAGGATCAGTGGTAGGTAGGGGTTGTGGGCTGGTGAGGGGTCAATAGGCAGAACTCAGAGGATTTTTAGGGTAGTCAAAATACTCTGTACAACACTATAATAATGGATACATATCGTTATACATTTGTTCAAACTTACAGAATGCCCAACCTCAAGAGTGAATCAGAATATAAACAATGGACTTTGGGTGATAATAATCAATGGAGGTTCATCAATTATACCAAATGCATGACTGGTGAAGGATGTTGATAATGGGGAGGAAGTTTATGCATATACAAGGAGGGGATTTCTCTGCACTTCCTCCCAGTTCTGCTGTGAACCTAAAACTGCTCTAAAAATTAAATTTTAATTAAAAAAAAATCACCTGGGCTGGCATTCATACATGACAGCAGTTGACAAGAACTTAGGAATAGGAGCCTTCTTAAATGAGTCCTGTGCTTTCTTGTTTGCCATTATCTCCATCATTTCCTACCAAACTCCATCACCAAAGCCATGTTGGTTATCATTTACCATTGCTAGTGACTGGATGTTTGTGCCTCCAACCCCAGCCCGTATGTTGAAGCCCTAATCCCCAATGTGGTGGTATCTGAAAATGGAGTATTTGGGAGGTAACAAGACTTAGATGAGATCATGAAGGTGGGGACCCCTTCATGGGGTCGGTGCCCTTAGAGAAGGAAGCAGACAACAGAAGTATTTCTCTGACATATGAGGACACAGCAAGGAGATAGCTCTTTTTTTAATTTTTTTTACATTTATTTATATTTGAGAGACAGAGAGACAGAGCACAAGTGGGAGAGGGGCAGAGAGAGAGGGAGACACAGAATCCAAAGCAGGCTCCAGGCTCTGAGCCATCAGCACAGAGCCCGACGCGGGGCTCGAACTCACAAACCATGAGATCATGACCTGAGCTGAAGTCGGACGCTCAACCGACTGAGCCACCCAGGCGCCCCAAGGAGATAGCTCTTTGAAGGAGGAAAGATCTCCTCAAAGCCTGACGATCCTGACATTCTGATCTTCTAGCCCTGAGAACTGTAAAAAATAAGTTTCTGTTGGTTAAGCCACCCAGTCTGTGGTATTTATTATAGCAACTCAAGCTAATTAAGGTAAACTTCATGCTGTTCTTATCTTGTTTCTTTTTATGCATGAAAATTGGATTCTGAAGGGTTTTACATTTGGGACCCCATATTCTGAAGGAGGCTTTGGGTTGAGTGTCAGAAGAGTTTGTGGTTGACATGTAAGTGATAGGTATTTCCGGAAGTGGTATTGAAATGAATATTTTTAAACTCATGAACAGTTTTTGGTTTGGTGATGTTTGAAGTGTGGAGAGTTTGGTGAAATACTGTAGTTTGAAACTAGTTTGGATCCAGATGGCAAAGGGTCTGGAATGCTGGTTTTATTTGGTAGACGCCAGGAAACAATTGAAGCCTTTTTACAGAGATGAGAGAAATGCCTACAGCTATGGTATAGGAAAATCAATCTAGAAGTTGCGTAACTGAATTAGGTGGGAGCAGAGACAGATATGGGAACTATCTGTTGTGATGCAGCAAGTTTTATTTTATTATCAGTCTTTGCATGAAAGCACAATCTGGTTATTCTTGTTGCCACTGAGCCATTGTCTTTGTCCCATTTAAATACATCACAGAATTTGATGCCCTAGATTTATTTATCACTGTGGTTGATGGATAGAACTCCAAGTTTTCTTCTGTTTAAGGCAAACACATTCAAGCTGGTAATCAAGTTCATATCCAAGCTTCCCAGATGGGTTCGTTGCCAAGACTGTTCTGGAAATCTTGCAAGCACTGTTCTGTGGCATTTTAGCACTGCTGCTTTCAATCTTGGTTGGAAACCATAAAAATAAAAATTTCACTCATTATGCTGTAGAAGAGACCCTTACAGCTTTATATTTGAAAGAAGGGGTATTATAGACAGCATCACATTCCTATGCAAAGTGAGGCACCAGATTGACAAACAGGTAAATTATGATTTAGGGGATACCAAATAAATGATGCCATTATACTATCAGCAAAAAGTTATGAGGTCTCAGATATGTCCTCTATGCGACTGATTGAGAGAGAAATTATTCAAACTAGTGAGCCTGGAAAGCCAATTGAGTTCCTTCTTGAGCAAACCCATGCTTACTCCAAATTGTAAATAGAGATGGTGTCTTTCCACAGAAACTCCCACATGACAATGAACCAAGGAGATATTACCCCACTGATTACATCTCAGAAAATAGAATCCGAGGGCTCAAAAGCAGCATTGGTGAATATCTCCAAAATTTCAAATGAGTGCAAAATGACCGGCTGCTGAAAATAGAGATTAAGAAGTAAATAAATAGAAATATTTGACGTACATTAAATATTACTAACGTCTTCTACTCTTTTGGGTAGTAGAGCTTGAGCGATGATTGAACAAAACCACCAGTCCATCTTCTTATCTGGTATAAGCATCATGTTATCCTTCCGCACACATATCTGGCTTGATTTTACTGACAGAACTTTAGGGTTATGTGCAGAGATACAACTGGGAGGTCACTAGGTGGGATTAAAATGAGAATACCTTGGTGCTTAATAAAATAAAAGAAGTGCTCATGTAAGCTGTCTCTCTAGAAGTCCTGTACACTAAAGTTCGCTGTTGCCATCTTTGGCTCTCCCAAGCCCTTGCTCCATTTTGGGGAATAGTATCTGCTAGACTTTATTTCCCTTTGAAAGGAAAGAAGTTTCAAGGCAGGACAAAGACCTTCTCCTACAACCAATGGCCAACTTCCCTTCTTTTTCACTTTTGTGTAAGCCAACCTACTAATACAAGAGCCTCTTCTACAGCTTTCTGGTTCTAAGTCAATTTGCTTTTTTTCTATCCTCATATCTGGTTTGAACCACAAATCTTGGCCAATTAGTGGTTTATAATCAGAAAGCAAGAATCAGCTCAGGCTTCCACAATAAAGTATCCCAGGTTGCATGGCTTTAACAACAGAAATTTGCTTTCTCACAGTTCTGGAGGCTGGAAAGTCCAATATCAAGGTGCCAGCCAATCAATTTGGTTCCTGGTGAGAACCTTCTCACTGGTTTGCAGATGGCCACCTTCTCACTGTCATCATACGGCAGAGAGATAGAGACAGAGGGATGACCGATCTTCTCATAAATCTACCGATCTTACTGAATTAAGGCCATACCCTTATGACCTGGCTCCTTTAACCTTAATTACCTCCTAAAAGCTCTGTATCTAAATAAACATTGAGGGTTAGGACTTCAACATGTGTGTTTTGCTGGCACGCAATTCAGTACATAGCACATAGGAAATTACTTAACTTCTAAGCCTCATTGTCCTTATGTTGAACATGGGAGTAATACCTTCTTCAAGTGGCTGTTGTCCACAACAAATGAGACATTGCATTTTAACAGTAGAACAGTTGTGAAGTAAACGTAAGCTTTCCCCTACATTTAACCACCTGACTAGGTATCCATAGTATTCCCGGACCTGCACTTTGTCCACACCCCTTCCTCTGCCCTCCTGCTAGGTTTGCATCTTTACCCAGTGTTTCCAGGCCCAAAACAGCCAGGATCGGACCTCTGAATGCCTACTCAAGTCCCCTGCTTGTGCTTAGAAATGTCTACCTGTTTACTGTTTTTTTATATATACCCTCAAAAATCCCAGCAGGGATGAAATAGGTTGAAATAGATATGAGCTATTTAGATGTTGACAAATGGATGAAATCCTCGATTTCACTTATGCAGAGCTTGTACATTTCCACGCCTATCCAGTGGCTTCTTCAAACAAGTCCTGGCGTCAGATTCCAGAAGGGCTAACCCATCATATTTTCAAAGACAGATTAAAAAGATTTAATACCGGCACTCTTTCTACTTCTCTGGCCCTACCTTGCTTTTTATTTTTGTCCTATTACCTGCTGCTTTCACCAGACCTCTAGATCAATGGTTCTCTACTGGCAACATAAGGAAAAATGGCATCAATTGTTCTAAGGATGCTTTTGAGCCATTTCAAATACGATGCTTTATTTGTAAAGAAACCGAGTTCAGTGTATAAACATAAAACTACTTTATGTTTCCAAAAATTGCGATACACTGTGCACTGTTGATCCGTTCACGTTTCCTACTGAGACACTTTTGATGCCAGATCTAGCCACTGCTTTCCAGCTTATAAGGCACGTGTGCTCTTGTCTCATCCCCACAAAACCCCCTGTGGGCAAATAAAGATAGGTGACCTGCCCACGGTCACCCAGCTAGACAGTGGGGAAGCAGAATTTGGACTCAAGCAGTCTGTCTTCATAGGCTACACTTAACCATGGTGCAGTATCACCTTGAGTTCGAGAGAAGTGGAATCAGCCAGTATCCATGGGATTGTCCATAACCTTGGCTGTCTTTCCCTGGGATGGCATGCCACTTGTCACATGTCTCGTCAGCCCTTGAAGAATGACTGGACAATGCAGCTCTTTTATATTCTTGCTGGAAACAAGATCACATCTCATAGAAAAGGATTCTGAGAGTACAGTAACCGTTAGACACGTTTCTGCTTAATGAATTAAATCTGACCAGACAGAAGCAGCAGATTACAAAGTCCTCTCCCCAAATCCTACATCTTTCTGTTATTTTAAAATATAATTTGTGGGCGCACCTGGTGGCTCAGTCAGTTAAGCATCCAACTCTTGATGATCTCATGGTTCGTGAGTTCGAGCCCCACATAGGGCTCTGGGCTATTAGCATAAAGCCTGCTTGGGATTCTCTCTCTCTCTCTCTCTCTCTCTCTCTCTCTTTCTCTCTCTCTCTCTGCCCTTCCCCCCCTCAAAATAAATAAACACACTTAAAAAATAAAATATAATTTACTTTGTGTCTAATAAAATAGTCCTAGAATGATGCCTCCAAGCTGGAAATATTCAGAGGACTAAATGTCTACATTCAGAATTTAAACTTACATGATATAAACAAAATCCAGTGTTAGGTTATTATTTGTGCATTCATAGAGGAAAATTGGTAATTCTCTTTCTCTGAGATCTTGGACAGGCTGGCCACTAGAAAGGGCTTAGATGCACCAGTGATTCGATCAATCTATTTGGGAATTAAGCCCTAGCATGCTCAGAATGAGAAAAAAATGCTGTTTTGTAGAAGTGCGGGCAGATTGAAAAAAGGGAAAATGAGAGACAAGAGACAGAAGGCATCTTGATTCAGCTTTTTTAGAGTCTGTATTATTCACCTAGCATTCTGCAAAGATTTGATATTTGCCTTCTTATTGAAAGGAATGCACATAATTGTAAAAGGAAAAGACTGCCTTTAGATGTTATTTAGGAAAAACAGCAGCAACAACAACACAGCGTTAGAGACTTGAAGTCAGCTTTAAACACCCAGATGGCGTCTAAGTCATTAATATAATGTAAATGCCCACCATCAGAAAGTAAAGAAAGCAGTAAAATAAGTGGACATAAGGGTGCTACAATCTGAGTTTCCTCATTTCCAAAATAGGGATTCATCCCATGGGGTTCTTATGAAAAGCAATCAAATATTTCCAAATCATCACGCTCAGGGACAGCAGGCATAGTGGAGATTGTGAACAAGGACTTGGGAGCTGGACTTTTTTTCAAATCTTACCTTACTTTCTGTTATTAGCTATGTGAGATCAAGAAAGTTACTTTACCACCGTGCACTTATGAGTTGATTTGAAGAGTGCCTCCCACATTGGATGATTCTGAGGATTTGGTAACTAACTAATTGTAAAGCGATTGGAACCGTGCCCAGATCAGAGTAACTACTATGGAGAGTTTTGAAAAATAAATAGTATGTTGGCTGTTAATAGTCGGACATTTACTTCCTCTAGTTGCAGAATCAGCACCCCATTTTGGCTTTGGGGAATATCCTCACCACCTGTCTTAACTACTAGTCTTAGTGATGCCTAGGTGCTACAACCAAAACTGGCTGGAAGGGGGGCAGGTGACCAGAGAGTCAGTCACTCTCTCCCTGCAATTTGACTCATAAGCAGAAACCACACAGACTGTATTGTAATGTATTCATCCTGACTACTGCACCCTACAGATACCCTCCATGAATTCCTCACTCCAAGATTTCCAGTTTGCCTAGTGTCTCCCCACTCTGGGACCTTATCCATCAATTGTATGAGGCAACTTCTTTCAATAAATGAGCCCCTAAAAAATAAAATAAATTCAAACAAACGAACAAACAAACAAGCCTCCATTGTTGTTGTTGTTGTTGTTGTTGTTGTTGTTGTTGTTTTAATCTATTTCTATGACTTTTAATCAAATATTCCCAGATGTCCACAATGGGTACCCAATAAATTTTATTCATTGTTAGAGTCAGAGTGATCCTTCTAAATTGTTCTTTAATATTGAAATTAATTTATTAGTTCCATAAGAAATTAGTTATATCAGTGTGACCCCCTTCCCCAAATCAGTATCTGTTTATGCTTACTTAAACTCTGATGGGATTATTTAGTGCCATACCATCGTGATGCCCATCCATACCAAGAAGAAAGGCTCTATAATTATAATCTGGCAAGGGTTGGCAGTGTGTAAGACTGGGGAGTGATGTCTCCTCAGTTACCAATTGTAGCTCTGGGACCTAATAGACTACTAGCCTGGTCAGTGGAAGACCCACTGTTGGCTGTTCATTTTCTGAAAGTCTCAGAGGTACATAGTACTAAATGAGAGATTGGGAAAGAAGTCAAGTCATTGATAACTCATGACTTCTTGGTGTTGCTACTATACCCCTCCTCTCACTGCTAAAATATAGAAAGAAATAGAGCAGAAAGCAAAATATAATAGGTCTGAATAATCTGAGAATGGCTAATTGGGCTTTGAAATATATTCCAATACTACAAAACAAACTTCAATTGCTAACACTCCAGACCCTATTACAAAATGAATAACTTCATACTGAGATGCTATGCTAAAGATCATATGGTGAGCGATTTGGAGGGAAAAAAAAGACTTTGTTTTCTGGACTAGTTCAATCATTTATCAAATATTATAAGCAAATCTATAGAGACAGAAAGTACATTAGTGGTTGCCTAGGGCTGGGAGATGGTGTAGGAAGTGATTGCTAATGGGTACAAGACTGCTTTGGGAGGATGATGAAAATGTTCTAAAATTAGATTATGATGATGGCTGTAACCCTATAAACATGCTAACAATCTGTGAATTCTGCACTTTAAATAGGTAAACTTTATAGTATGCAAGTTAAACCTCAACACGTTGTTTAAAAATGATTGAATCCCCATCTTTCGAGTTATCGGAAAGCTCTAGCTAGCCTGGATGAAAGTTACCAGACTTGGATTAGGGGTGTTCAGAATAACCTAAAGCCTAAAAAGCCTAAACATCAGTAAGATGCACAAGTCAAAATCCACATTCAGATCCCTCGGGTCAGTACCCGACCGCCAATGCAACCAAGTCTGTATTGCAAATGAGAAATGGGACTGTGTTAGGAAGGAGATGGACATTGAACTGAGTGGGAGTAATTTCAATTCAACTTGTTACCCTTATCGATTGGGCGTCATGGTCTAGTGAGCATTTCTCGATGAAAGATAATCCATCTATATTTTCTACCTGCCTGGTGTGGAGTCAAATAGCACCCTGCAGGTAGAGTAAAACAGTACACGTTAGGGCACCCTTCACGGTTTTCTTCTTTCCTTATCTCAGTCTTAATAAATACTCTCAGGCCGTTGCCAGTTGTTGACACACTGTCTTAGAGAGTGTGGCTACACAGGCCACCCACCTAGCTGGCCCTGCGGAATTGCCGGTGTTTGACTCGTCATGTATGAGGCTAACTGGTAAGGGCCTTCTTTCTCTCTTTATGTTACGAAGTTGCATGGCTAGCAGCTCTCACTGTGAGGGACAAAGCCCTGCTCATGATTTACAAAGCATATATTCATTGCATACTGAAAGGAGCCTAAGACATCGAAATAATGAGAGTTTTAAAAAGTGATATTCAAGAAGAAAATAGAGGGCTCGCACCCACGAACTACAAGATCATGACGAAGGTGAAGTCGGATGCTCAACCGACTGAGCCACCCAGGTGCCCCTTGGCCATTCTTTTTCTATTAGTACACTTGGGATCGATGACATTTAACACAACTCACATTTTAGTAGACATGGGCAGGTATGCTGTTGGATATAGGCAATCCTCAACATTTACTTTCAGGGAAGCATGCCAGATGACAGGACAATGAGAATAAGACTGTAGAAATTACTCTAAACAGACATGTAGTGAATTATGAATCAGTAGCATGATTTAACTTCTGTTGGTCATGATTAATTTGAGATTTGCCTCACAATTAATTGCTCAACACACAAATCACACACAGATGTCATGAGAGCACGTCAGAGAACCTCCAGAAGGGTTCCCTCTCATAGCTTTTATACGAGAAGAAAGAGGATTCAGGGACTTGGGGCATTTTGCTCAAGTGTTATCAGTGTAAATTGAAGTCAACACTACAAGATTAAGGAGGTCTCCCGTTACACAGTCTCCACTCCTTTTGGACCAGTGTGTCTCCACATTGAATATGCATATGAAATATTGATCAGGGGCATTCAGGTGGCCTAGTAGGTTAAGTGTCTGGCTCTTGATTTTGGCTCAAGTCATGAGATAGAGCCCTGCGTGGGACTTCATACTGGGGATGGAAACTACTTAAGAGTCTCTCTCTCTCCCTTTCCCTCCATCCTCCATTTCTCTCTCTCTCTCTCTCTCTCTCTCTCTCTCTCTCTCTCTCTCAAAAATAAGAAAAAAGAAGAAAGAAAAGAAAATACTGATCAACCAGGCAATCTTGTCAAGATCCAGAATCTCACTTTGAGGGCCCCTGGGTCGCTCAGTTGATTAAGCATCTGACTCTTGGTTTTGGCTCCTATCACGATTTCATGGTGTTCATGTGATGGAGCCTTGAGTCTGCACTGTCCGTGCACAGCCTGCTTGGGATTCTCTTTCTCCCTCTGTCTCGGCCCTTTCCCTGCTCATATGTGCTCTCTCTCACTCTCTCGCTCTCTCTCTCTCTCTCAAAATAAATAAACATTAAAGAAAAAAAAGAATCTCACTTTGAGTTGTAAGGTTCTACATCTACTTGAAAGCACCACTGTATTTTGCAAAGCACTTTACGTATAGTTTTAGTATTTGTTACCATAACACCTATGACAACAGCAGATTATAATTGCACTTTTATAAATGGGGGTGTAATACGCTTTGTATCATGCACTAAGTGATAGATAAGAATTCACGCTAAATTTGTGACTCTAAATCTTACGCCTTTCCCCCCAATCCCGTTTCTCCTTGATAGGAACACATGTTCTGTGAATGTCTCTTTTTGAAATGTAAAAGGGACTGTAACTTTTCCAAATGTCCTCTTATTTCATTTATTTATTTTTTCATTCTCTGCCTGTCACAGATTTTTCTTGACATGTTTCCTATGTTTAAATATGACCCCATATGATAGTAACTTTTACTATCAGTCTCCACCATAAATCCTTTCAAGGTGAAGCTGTATTTCTTCCTCTAGGTTATTTACATATTTTTCCACTGGTTTCAAATCTCTTCTATAGTCAGTCTGTTAGCCATGGTACATTAAACACATTATATTCCCATATTTTATTTCTATCTATCAATTTGCCTTTTAATTATATTTGCTGTTTGCCTAGAACTTTCCTGAACCTCTTAGCCCTGCTTTTGTATCAGAGTAATTAAAAGGAACGCAAGTTATCACAGTCCCAGGTTTCTTAGCTCTGAATCTAGAAGGCAAATCATTTCTTTGCTCTTTTCAAGGACTTTTATGAAAATAGCTATCAAAGGGTTCCAAATTAATTTTTTTAGTTACTTTTTTATTTTGAATTAAAGAAGTCACAGGAGGAAAAGAGAGAGAGAACACATTTGGAAGGGCGATTGACTGGAATTATAACTTGCAATATTTAGCTGCACATTATTTCATTAGGATCATGAAAATATATAAAAGATACACTACCGCTGACTTTTCTATGCAGAGTTCTTAAAATGTATAGCATCTATATTAGTGAAGAAGACTTTCTTATTATTGGTAATAAAAATATTTTGTGCGCTATTAAGAAAAAAACATGACCCTTTATTCTGAATATTATTTTATTTTTCTATTATATGGGCAAAAGACCACTGGGTGGAATAATCAGTCAAGAAAACCAGGGATGTATAACAACATTTCTAATTTGGGAAGCGTGTTTTCTTCCTGCTTAAATTTTCTGAAATGATTTGAAACAAAATCAGCACCATCTCTCTGGTCTTGCCTGGCTAACTGATTCAGTCCTCAATTCCTCCATGTACGGAAGGAAGGAAGAACACCTAAAAAGAGAGAAATATGAACACCCCAGAGAGAGGAACCATTCTGTATGTATCCAGTAGGTTATACTTCCATATTATTGTTTTTAAATAGTCACCACATTGGAGGCCAGCTCTAACTGTCCCATCACATGCAGGGCTGATAGAATCAAGGCACATGAGCCTCTGATTTTAGGACAGGTTGTATTCAATGAAAGATGAGATGACTACGATGTAGAGACACTCAGGGTAGCTTCAGAGAAGGCGTGTCTTTGGTTCACTTAGAACTGGGATATAATGCTACTCTTAGAACGTGTCTACTCTTAGAACTGGGATATAATGCTAAGGCCACTTATTACTGGTAAGGATTTCTCCCAAGATCTGGGTGTGTGTCTGCAAGAGAACTTACATTCCTTCTAGTCTTAAATTCCTTTCCTTTCCTGGAGATGTTACAGCACCCTAACAGTTACCCCACAAGGACAAATCCCCTTAATGAGGGAGAATCTGGGTCCTAGGACAGTGATCTCCAACCTAGGCTTATATTAAAATAGATGAAGATTTTTTTTTTTACTTTACTTTTTATGTTTATCTGTTGGAGAGAAAGAGACAGAGAGAGAGAGGGAGAGAGGGAGAATCCCAGGCAGGCTCCACACTGTCAGCCCAGAGCCCGATGCAGGGCTCAATGCCATGAACCGTGAGATCATGACTTGAACCAAAACCAAGAGTCGATGCTCAACCAACTGAGCCACCCAGGAGCCCCAATGAAAAAATTTTTTAAACTTCAAATGTCTATGTTCCAGTCCTATACCAGGTAAACAGGATCATTTACACAAGGGGCTCCCAAGCTTTAATGCTTCTCAAATGATGGGGTGCCTGGCTGAGTCAGATGGTTAAGCGTCCGACTTCAGCTCAGGTCATGATCTCACAGCTCTTGAGTTCAAACCCCGCATGGAGCTCTGTGCTGACAGCTCAAAACCTGGAGCCTGCTTCAGATTCTGTGTCTCCTTCTGTCTCTGCCCCTCCCCCTCTTGTTCTCTCTCTCTCTCTCTCTCTCTCTCTCTCTCAAAAATAAATAAACATTAAAAAAAATTTAAAACTTCTCAAATGACTTCAATGTGCACCAATTTTGGAAGCTACTTTGGAGATGATCGAGGTGTATAGTTAAAAAATAAAAATAAATCCAAAAGAAATTGGCCACAGAGTTAGGATGACTCCTTTCTAATCAAGGGCTCTTTGTACTGCAGTGGGAATTACTGCAAATACATTTTAAAGAGGATACACATTGAATGACTAGTCAATTGCAACTGAGGAAGACACGGATATATGTTGCAGTAAGGTAGGGCAATAGAAATCAAATTTAAAACCCCAGGGGGAGGAAATCACCAGGGTCAGTGCAAGTTTGTAGCAGGGGAGATTATGTCACATATTTACGTTATTATTTAATTGTATGTTAAACAGGATTTGTAAAATGAACTACAAATCCAAATACCCCACAGAGGCAGAGTGCTAAAAACTTTCATCTCAGGTTGACACGGATTAGAGATTTGAAAGCCCACTTCTCCTTTTACCATGTCAAATTATAAAAGGAAAAATAAAATGCTGATTCGCATCGCTAATGAAAGGTAACTGTGCAGTTATTGGAAACACACTTTCACTGCAAAAACGGATCTTATTACAGCACAGAGCTAGGCCTGCGTCTTCCTACCTTAAGGTTTTGAGGGTGAGATTGCTGTTTACTTTCATCTGGTTTTCATTTGAAAAATCCCATCTGTGCTAAGCCTGAAAGAATTGTAAAAATACTAAAGTTACAAGCGTTTAAGTAAGGTGAGCAGAATTTCCTGGGTTTACTTTGCTAAAATGATGTTTAAAGAAGATTTTGGTGATGTCGGCTGTGAGACCACTATAATATACCTGCTATAACTAATTATGTGTCTGAGATGGGATGCAACGCAGGGCTTCAACCCCTCGGGGGTGGGGGTGGGGGTTAGAATATGCTGGCAGCCTCATGCACTTACATTAAGTATGGACATTTTCAAAAGTGAACGTATTATACTTAAACTAATTATGCAAAACTTTGGATAATAGCATATTTATCTGCCATCGTATATTATAATCTAAACACATGTTGCTATACACATAAAAGATGGAAATAATGGAGTGGAGGAAAGAGTGTTTCCATATTTCAAAAGAACTGAGAATCAAATCAAAACAAATAAGCTAGAATGTTCTCCTTTTATACATTACTCATAAAGCCTCAGGTTTACTATGAGAAAACATTGTGTAGCTTAGTTACTCTGGCATCAGCGGATGAAGTATATCTCAAGGAAAATAGGAGATATAAGAGAAATGGGAATGTCAGTAAGTTAAATATGAATGCTGTAAAAGGTATCTTGGCACCAGACATTACAGAAATAAAAGAGAGTGTTTGGGTCAACATGGCATCTGAGCACGTAGGGACACTTATTAACCCCTGCTTCCACCCCAGGTATACCATTTATACTAATGGAAATAATTCAGGCCAGATATTTGAAAAGATGGTTTTGGTCTTTCTAAGGTGCTCATTTCATAGTTCAAAAGAGACACTAAGCAACCATCTGGCCTTTGCCCAACTTTGGATGATCATTCACTGAGTGTTTTGATGACGTTCAGACCAACCATTGGTCCAAGAAATAGTATCTGTCTAGGTGATTTTAATCCAGCTGATCAAAATCCTTTGCAAGGTCTGCACCGATGGCTAGCTTCCCCCAGATACGTTTGTAGAAGTGTAAGTCCAGTTCAAACTTGACCTCTAACTCTTGCCTGGTTGTAAAGTGTAGAATTTACAAAAGGTCCTCACCTTGAGGACCGATGAAGGAAAAGGGGTCCTTCATTGCTTCTTTGAAGAATTATTCCGGAAATTTAAACACACAACCACACACACACACACACACACACTGTGGGAAAGGAATATACAGAGCCAAATAAGGAAGAAGGCTCTGCTAGCTGGGGTCTCCCAATCAAGATGGTCATGGGTATATATACTTACCATTCAGGAGTGAGGTGATCGTTGGAAATTCCTTTCTGTGGCTGTTTCCTCTTACTGGTCACAAGTCAGCTGTGTCACAACCTCTAGGTGATGTTCCCTGATGCCTGATTCTGATAAATTCTGATAGATTCTATATGAAAATTCCCCATTACATTTTCATAATGATATTTGCATTTAAATTTTTTTTCAACGTTTATTTATTTTTGGGACAGAGAGAGACAGAGCATGAACGGGGGAGGGGCAGAGAGAGAGGGAGACACAGAATCGGAAACAGGCTCCAGGCTCCGAGCCATCAGCCCAGAGCCTGACGCGGGGCTCGAACTCACGGACCCCGAGATCGTGACCTGGCTGAAGTCGGATGCTTAACCGACTGCGCCACCCAGGCGCCCCTGATATTTGCATTTAAAATAAAATTTGTGGCACTTTCTGACTACTTGATGGTCAGTTTCTACCCCAATACTATAAGGAAGGTCCTAGAAGGCAGACAGAGTATCTTATTTGATTCTCTACAAGTAGGCATAAATAAATATTTTGATAATAAATCAGGATATGAATGAATATTTAACTTGGTTAAAGTAAGTAGATATATAATGTATTATATCTATTTGCAAGAGCTTTGAGATCCTGAAATATCCAGCATCATGTTTAGAACTTCCATTCTTTCTATTGTCTTATATAAATTATTTTAGATTGAGTCTTTTTAAATTTTTTTTTAATGTTTACTTATTTTTGAGAGACAAAGCACAAGCGGGGAAGGGGCAGAGAGAGGGAGACACAGAATCCGAAGCAGGCTCCAGGCTCCAAGCTGTCAGCACAGAGCCCGATGCAGGGCTCGAACTCACCAACTGTGAGATCATGACGAGCGAAGTCAGACGCTCAACCGACGGAGCCACCTAAGCGCCCCGAGATTGAGTCTTAATAATTTTGTTAAATACACTATTTTTAGACATAGAGAAGCCTATAATGACACCTCATAATCACCCAAAGCGTGTAGCTTACATTAAGATTTACTCTTGATGTTGTACATTTTATGGGTTTTTAAAAATTATACAGTGACCTGGATCCCTCATTATAGCATCAGACAGAATAGTTTCACTGCTCTACAAATTCCCCATTCTCCATCTATTCACCCCCTTCTTCCCATGACTCTTGGCAAACACTTCTGTCCTTACCAGCTCCATAGTTTTGCCTTTTCCAGAATGTGGGATACCTGGAGTGACACGATACGTACCCTCTGCAGACTGACACCTTCCACTTGAGGATATGCATTTATGGTTCCTCCAAGTCTTTTCATGGCTCACCAGCTCTTTTCTTTTCACTGCTGAATAACGTTCCATTGTCTGGATGCACCTACCGAAGGGTATTTATTTACCTACCGAAGGGCATTTTGGTGGATTCCGAGTTTTGGCAGCGACGAATAAAGCGGCTATAAACATCTGTTTGTAGCAGGTTGTTGTGCAGACGTAAGTTTTCAGCTCATTCGGGTAAAATACCAAAGGGCACAATTTATGGATCGTGTAGTAAGAGTATTGTTAGTTTTGTAGGAAATTGCCAAACTGTCTTCCAAAGTGGTTGTATGATTTTGCATCCCCATTAGCAGCGACTGAGATTTCTTTTTGCCCTTCGTTCTGAGCAGCATTTTGTGTCGTCAGGGTTGAGGATTTTGGCCATTCTAAGAACGGTGTAGTGCTATCTTGTTATTTTGATTTGCATTTCCCTACTGACGTATGATGTCAAGCCTACTTTCACAGGCTCCTTTGTTAACTGTGTATCTTCCTTGTTGAGGTACCCAGATCTTTTGACCACTTTTTAATCAAATTCTCCATGTTTTTATTGTAAAACTAATTTTTTTTTAACTTGGAAGCTTTAAGTTGTTCTCAAAATTTTTACCATATTGTTAATCAATAAACTGTTCCTACAGTTCTCGGAGATGCTGGTAGGCGGCTCTCATGTTTACTTGAATAAGTTCAATTTGTTCCTATTATTTTATCTAAACTCACTTTTTGTCGCCAAACATTGTTTGAATAGCAAACTGGATAGAGATTCCAATGATGAGCACCCTGTACTCTACACTGAAGAAAGCAAGATTTCAGAAAATGAATGAATACAGCAACAAAAATACTATAGAGGACTTTAAATATTACTTTTCTGAAAATTAAATAAATAGTAGTATGGATTTAATTCTAAGAGCCAGACCCCAAAAATGTGTCATAAAATTGAGTGCCACAGAGGTTGCATTTTCCCAGCTGTATGCCCAGCATTATAATTTCCCAAGAAACATCCAGAAAGAGAAAACTGACAATATTTGATACCTGTATTTAGTCATTCTCTAAGGTTTATAAATGTGATTTCAGGTGATTTTAATGAAGGAGAGAGAGAGAGAGACACAGAGAGAGAGAGGAAGAGAGAAAATGAGAGAAGAGAACTTTTCTCACATCTGGCCACTTCACATCTTTAGTCTTTTAGATTTCCAAATCCTGTTCCCGCAGGGTAAGCAAAGCGTTCTTGCCATGACTCACTTTCTGTACAACAGCTTGTTAGAGAACGAAAATGGAATCCCCAATTAGAAATACATACATAGTGTTCAACTTGTGTCCAGCTCTGCAAATGGAAGGGACAGAAAATAGCAAATGCATTCCATTTACATAAAACAAACACACTTTGCTCTATAGGAGACATCTATTAAAGCATGATGTTGCCCAACCAGTTTGAGCTTTGTGCAATTCCAAATAAGCCAAGAATCAGAGATCTCTGGTACCCAGTCCTGGCTGTCACAATATGGGAATTTACTTTTTTTAAGACGAGGAAAAAAAAAAAAACACAGGAAATTATATTGCTAATGAGAATTGCTTGTATGGTGCCTGGGTGGCTCAGTCAGTTGAGCATCTGACTCTTGATTTCAGCTCGGGTCCTAATCTCACGGTTCGTGAGTTTGAGTCCGGCATCGAGCTCTGTGCTGACAGTACAGACAGAGCCTGCTTGGGATTCTCTCTCTCTCTCTCTCTCTCTCTCTCTCTCTCTCTCTCTCTGCTTTCCTCTCTCTCTCCTCTCTCTCTCTACCCACTTGCACTGGCTCTCCCTCAAAATAAACAAACTTTAAAAGAAAATTTTTAAAACATGGAATTGCTTGGACTACCTGAAGCTTAGGAAATTCTTTGGATATTAAAACAAATTTTATTAGCGGATACTGGGAATAGTCACAGATTCAGGGAAAGAGTTTACAAGACATTGATCATCCTATCCCAATTTGTGTGTTGTTGCAAATTGACAGCCATCATTTTCTTTCCAGGGCACATAAAATCAACAGTGAATACTAATCCTGATGAAGGGAAGTGATTCCATCCTGTGACTAAGATTGCTGTTCAACAGCTCTATGCCTGCTGCTGACACTGCTCAGGCAAAGCTCTACTTCATGAACTATCTATACGTCCAGTGGATTTATTCTGTAATCTCTTTGGAAGCAGATGTTTGCCTTGCCTGCCAATCAATGATCATTTTATTGAGTGCTCCGTATGTTTCGTGGAGTACGTGGTACTTGTCCTCAAGGGGCTTATAACTGCTGATTGGATGTCTTGATTAATTTAACAGCTAGCTAAAGAGGAACTCTGTTTGTGTGCCAGTCTCTACATGAGCAGCTCTTAATCTCCTCAATATTCCTGTGTCACGGCTGTTTTTATTGCCATTTTACAGATGGGGAAATAAAAGCTCAAAGCTCAAGCTCTCGGAGTAATGTTGGCATTCAAGCCCCAAACGCTATGCTCCAAAAGCCAATGTGATTAATTTCACATATTTTCCTATGCTGCCTTCCCTTAAACTTCAGAAAAAGGCTTCCTCCTCACCTTTGCTCTTTTTATGACATAAAAATAGCCTTATTTGCATTTAACGCCCTTTACACCGCTGACAGTAATCTTGGTGTATTTTTAGGCCATCGTAACTTTAGAGGAAAGCAGGAACAAATGGGGAAAAGTATCCAATATTGAAAAGTGCTCAACACGTAGCCAGGAGAAATTTTTGCTTGGTCGATATGTTGCGAACCTCAATGTTCGCAATGTAAATTCACTCTAGGGTGAGTAAGTGCCCTTAACGGTAACAACAGCAGTAACAGGGTTCATTCACAGCCTCTTTCCCCCACAAACAGTGTTCCAAATGAAGTGATGTAGTAAAACGATGTCTTGGTCTGGGAGAATTAAAAAGAAAGTCTTTATGGAAATAGCAATATTACATTTTGGTAGATGCGGCTTAACCACATCAATGAATATATGAAGGACAGCAGGCTGAGTAGCAATGTGCCACAGAAACAAAGATGCAGGGTAGGCATTCTGAAGCAGTGATCGTGTGGGTTCTCGGCTACCCCCCCCCACCCCCGTCCGACAACCAGAAGGGCCTTTGTCTGCATGTGTGGCTCAATAAACCCTATGCTTTATTAAGGAAAGTACCGATAGCGGCGCTGGGGGGAGAGGGGGAGGGGGGGTGGAGGGGCTCAGTTCGTTAAGCGCCCAACTCTTGATTTTGACACAGGTCATCGTCTCACAGTTGTGCGATCGAGTCCCACGTTGGGTTCAGGGCAGCGCACAGAGCCTGCTTGGGATTTTCTCTGTGTCCCTCCTCCTCTCCTGCTCTCTCTCAAAATAAAGAAATTTAAAGAAAAAAGGACTGATAAAATGTATTGCCATATCATTATTTATTTCACTCATTTATTATTGATTAACTTATGAGCATGATGATGATTAATATTTAACCACTCATTTTTTCCTCACTTTTAAACAGTATTTATCTAAAAAAGTGAACCACTTAGCTGTTCGATAAACATTTGCCGAGCCCCGTGTAATGATTCAACACGCACTTCCATAGCCCTTAACTAGATGCCGAGTGTTGTTCCAAGTTCCTCACAAATAGGAATTATTTATTCTTCTTTTTTTTTTAATTTTTTTAACGTTTACTTATTTTTGAGACAGAGAGAGACAGAGCATGAACAAGGGAGGGGCAGAGAGAGAGGGAGACACAGAGTCTGAAGCAGCCTCCAGGCTCTGAGCTGTCAGCACAGAGCCCAACACAGGGCTGGAACTCACGAGCTATGAGATCATGACCTGAGCCAAAGTCTGACGGATGCTTAACCGACTGAGCCACCCAGGCGCCCCTATTCTTCTTAACTTCTTGAGCCTTCTTCACAATAGGTACACTATTATCCCATTTTCCAACTGAGGAGACTGAGGCAGAGCAAAGCCGGGAAAACTTAACTGTGGTCAAGAGGCAGATCCCTGGCTGCAGGCGTCACGCTATTAACTGTTACACTTTGTGCCTCTCACTTTCTCAGGAAATTTTCTCGATTATTTATCCCTGAAGAGGTAGTGCGGCTGTAAGTATTTTGGGTTATAACCAAATTTTGGTTGCGGTACAATTAAGGAACAAGAAAATGTTTTCTAGCAACATTTCAGAAAATCCCCAAGCAAAATAAGTTATCAGGTCATACATAAAATATATATGTTCTTAAAAACGTTGATGACCTAGGAGTCGGACCTAATTGGTCAGGTAAGTGAATGTGAAAACATCTGCACTGCCTCTTAACCGCAGGAATGTTAATATGCAGACATGTTTAGGGGGAAAAAATTAACTTGAAGCCTATGATGAATTTTATTGTATTATTTTGAAATTAAAATGTGTACGTTTGCAGAATTCACCATCCGCGTGCCGCCCACTCCTGCCTAGTATTTGTCACTGCAAATCTCAGCAGATGCAAGCCTTGGTTGGTTGAACTATCTGTGGACTTGTCTCTGTTCGCCATGTTTCCGGTAGCAATACGGGCTGGCAACTGTAGTAAAGACATTTTGGTTGACACTGTGTGCCATTTCCTGCCCGCCCTCGTCTTGAACACAGGGGTGCAGCTAGCGGAAATTGCTTTGTAAATCAGGGTGGGGGGAATGCATGGAACCGGGGAACGGATCAATGTTTCCGTGTTATACCAGGAGGCCATGACAGCGATGCTGTAAGTCAGATGTGCCTGGTGAAGAGTTTGGTCATGCTTGACTAAAACCCTATGTCGATTTTGAGACTCTTGAACATGCAAACTCCATCTTTTTGTGTGTTACCACATTAGCCCGAATTCTTGATTTTCACAGCTTTCCAGCTGCATCTGTCTACACAGATCGGGTAATTCGCTCACAAGCCAGATCGGTTATCATTAGCCCACTCTTCTCTTTGGAACTCCCAAATCTGCGGTGAATTTCCCCAGCCATAAAGAGCAGTCAGGTTCTGAGAATGGCATCTTGTTTTATTTACACAAATAGGCATGTTCCTTACAAGAATTTCCATAACATTAGAAATGGGAAATGACCACTTTCTCACCCAATATTACTGTCAAAAATCATATTCAGAGGACGAGGTTTCGAGTGCTAAGGTTTTAAATAATTTATAGCACATGTGTATGCCATAAACAAAAATATATTTGAAGTGCGTGAATAACATGTTAGGGTTTCTTCTTTTTATCGTTCTCTTTCTTTTTGAAGAGCGAACAAGTAAAATAAGCCGGGTTTCGATCTGAGAGAATCGAATGACTCTTATTTGCAGAACACAAGCAATTTGGCTGATCATGTTTAATCAAATTATTCACGTGTGAGGGCTGGCATATTTGCTTTGGGGGAGCAACAAGCTAAGTAGGAATGCGCCATCATCGTAAAGCCTCTGTGCGTGAACATACTCTGTGTGGTCATTTTATTGTCTACTATTTGCTGACTGGGGAAGACAACCAGACATGTTTTAAGTCCCGGTCGCCTACTAATTGCAGACTTTCCCTTGTTACTCTCCTCTCTGCTTTCCTCTCCTCACTTGATAGTGACAGAGGACAGGCCAGATTTTTTACGCGAACGTGAAGCAAAAATGTGTTCTCGAATATACCCTGTAAAGACATTCCAGTGGTAAGCGTAATCACATCGTGGTCAAAATTCCCTTTCTCGACAGTTTCTAATTTATTTAATAGCAATTGGCATGCTCACTTTCCCTCTCCTTCTGTCGCTCCACCTTGCCCCTGGCATCCTGATTCTTTTTCAAACGGGTTTGCCACAGGGAGAGATACACAACTTTTGGACTCCAGGGACAAGGGAGGAAGATGGTGGAGAGTGTTCAGCTGTGAAATCTCTGAATGTTGTAGTAGGGATCAGAGAGCAAGTGACATCACTATGGTTCAGGCCCCGCTTTGGCAGAAATCTGTTCTCAATTTTTGAGTTGCCTGGAAGCAAACATAATATTTTAGCAAAATGGGTTATAAAATCAGTGTGTTGGTTGGTATTCTGTAAGGCAGTCATTTTATCATTTTACATCTCTAAAAACACTCATGTACATTAAGGAGACGTTGGAATTTAGAGCAGGCACCAGGACATTGGGACATCAAAATAACTAGAGAGGAGTTAATGGCCCCATGACTCATGTTTTGAGGGGTCCTAGCTGTAGCTCGCTCCTCAATAGCAGTTTACTATGTGCCTTGAAAATGGGGTTCAGGGGAAGGGAACATGGGGCCCTTTTGTTTTTCCTAACCACTATCTCTAATGAGTTACAAAGAATTTCCTTTTTCTCTCCCTTCCCTCTCTCTCTCTCTCGCGCCTATTTCTTGGGCCACGTTTAGCAGTTTTCTTACGTTGCTGAGCTACTAAAAGTCCACTCTAGTTGAATTCAGTACTCATATCTCCAGCCTGGCTGTTCCTGCAAAGTGATCCTAAGCATGCTTCTGGGTGAGACTTTCTATGAGTCTGACTCCACCCAGCCCTCTGTTCCTGTCCTTCAGCGTGGTCACTCACAACCTCTGGGTCACGCGGGCAGTTCCCCAGCCGGCCAGCCCTGGGGGTGAGTCAACAGCCAGCGAGTGGATGCGAAGCTATCTGTTAGAGTGTCTGTGGCACTCCACAGGGTACCCAGCCATCTGTGGTGAAACAAAAGACGCAAGGGTCATCAGCTTCACTGCTGGTCCCTCTATGTGCTCGGGTATCTCTCTCTGGATTTGTTTCCTTCACATCAGGTAAGTGCAGAAAGAATGAACAAGGTCACTACCTAAACTGGTATGCACTGTGGGAAGGAGATAAACATTCATTTTGCAGAAATCCTCCATACTTACAAGTGATTTTCCTGGTGACACCCTCACTAGATGTGGGTGGGACGGTTGGCATCCCCTTGTAAGGATCAGAAGGAAAGCCCTGGCACTCCTCAGTTAATGCCTCCCAGATATGAAGATCCCTCGTATTCTTAATCTTATGCAGTCTGAAAAGGCAGAGACTGGACTGGGGGTAGTCTTACCAAGCCCCAAGAGAGGTATCTGGCCCTCACTTCGGGCATGTTCCTCTTTAGAATATTGGCTACGTGGTGTCCACTTCTCCAGGGCTTTGAGATTTAGTCCTCAATGCCAGGATAGGTAGAAAGGCATTTCTAAAGAGTATGTGATGCTATCTTACATCACGTGCAATGGTTACTCTACAAGAGGAATAATTTTCAATAACGGGACCAGCTAAAGGTACTGTTAAGTGTCACGTTTTGAATTGTGAATTACCATTCCCATCACCCCTCCTGAGTTCTCTCCTATCCTAGATGTACTCTAAGTTAGAGAGAAGAATAATTCATTTTATTATCTGTTTGAAGTATTCCCCACCACCTTGAGAACCCAGGACAGTACAAACATAAATAAATCCCACTCTACCATGTGATACCTGGTGTTCTGGACATTCAGTGGGTGTTTATCAAATATTCCTGCTGCAGAAATAATCAGAAGACTGAAGAACTCAGACGTTATCAGAGCTCGATCACTTCCTTGGAGCGACTGAGAGGACAATGGTAAAAAGTAATATATATGAATGTAAATAGAAGTATCTTTTCCTCCAAAGAGTTAAAGTCTTCATAAAAGTTATTATGTTTATTTCAGAATATTTTATTTGAGATAAGCACTATTCATCTTCACATTGCATGGGTTTGAAATTTGACAAGTTGACGCACACAGTGGCTTATTCCAGTGCTCAAAATGTAGCTGGTTGAGGAAACCAAATCCAAGATATGTTTTTTTTAGAATTTCACATCATTTTTTAAAAAAGGCTTATTTCTTTACTTTTGACCCAAAGAGAGAGAGAGAGAGAGAGAGAGAGAGCGCAGGGGAAGGGAAGAGAAAAAGAGAGAGAGAATGCCAAGCAGGCTCCATGCTGCCAGCACAGAGCCCAACGTGGGGCTCGAACTCACGAACGTTGAGTTCATGACCTGCGCCCAAATCAAAAGTCGAACGTTTAACCGGCCGAGCCACCCAGGCCCCCGGGCTTTTAGAATGTCAGTCTAGAAAGGCTGGGCTCCATGAACTCCGCTTAAAGGAGGCATCTTGCTAACCTTCTGTATCCATTCCTGCTTGAGATCAAATTCCTTTACCCCAGAGAGACCTGGCACATTCAAGAACCTCAAATTGCAGGAAATAATCGGGGATGGCTTATGGTGATCGTTCGTATCATATGCAAACCTTATGAGGTCGGGGAGCTGTGTGGAATAACACTGCTGTGTCCTAGCCACGGAAATTATCCATATGAATGGTTAGTTGACTGTGTCGCTCCAAACCTCAAATATGTGCAACGCTACTTTCATTCAAGTCATATGTGTCCAGAGATCTTCAACGCAGCACAAGTTACTGTGAAAGCAAAAGCTATGCATAAATTCCACACCCCACCCGATGCCTGACTCGGTATTCTTCACCTGTAGTTGCAGATTCTTCTGAAGAGACCATCTTGGGCTTACCCTGTCTTGTTTGTAAGAAGCAATACTGAGAGGAACCATGTCTCGAAACACAGAAGGACGTTCTGACAGGACACATAGTTCTCTTCTGCCAGGAGTATTTAGAGGATTTTTTTAAAATTTGGCTTCTGAAAAAGAGCAGCTGAATTATCACATGTAATAGAGCTGTAATGATTTTGGAACAGGGGGAAAATTGCCTTTAAAGGCATGGAACTATGTTCACAGACGCAAATGTGTTTATACAGACACATTCATGCATATGCTGATAAATGTGACTTTTTTCCTTCTTTTCTTTTCAGTGCCGTAGAGAATTGGGCCAATGCTTTAAAAACATTATTTTCTTTGCTTCCAAACTTTTTTTGTTTCCAATCACGGAGAGCATAATGCTATCTGGTAAGGATAAATTGGAATGCCATTTATTTCTAGATCTCATACGTTTCTAAATTCCCCGCATCCCACCTCCATCTTAGACCAATAAATAGGGCCTCCGTTTTTGCATTTACATCAGATGTCACACTGTGACAAGTAACTTGCTGCACCTGCCGGAGAAGTGTGTCCATTTTTTATTAGTTCCCGTTCGGGTAACTGAAATCCTAAGGAAGAAGTTACTCTGCACTGATGAAGGCAGTGTTGTCTCCAGAGTCGAACAAATTGTCTTTCTCGCTGGTGCTGATTCCTTCAACACTCTCTGGAACTTGTCAAGGACAAGTAAGGTCAAGAATAGCTTTCCCATTTTAAGCTACATGACAAAACAGCATAAAGTGTCCCATTTCAGCAAGACTGCATGAAGTTTATTCCTGTCATTGGTGCAATCAAATCAAATCTGTTCACCAGAAGTCAAATGTATTAGTTCCATTCTTTTTTTATAATTCAAGAATTAGAGAGCCATCTACTGGCCTAATCTTCATGAGTGGGTTTCCAAACAGCTAGGGTACCATCATGAAGAATTGAATCACAGGCCAAAAGTTTAAGCCAAAGAAAAACTATTTACCTTTCCCATTATATTGGGGGAAAGAGAATTAAATGTTTTCTTCTTCTGAGACTAGGGAAGAGAACAGAAGTACAATTTCTGTGGGAAAAATTAGATAAAATGGAGTGTCTATTACATAAGCAAAATGAAATGATAACGAATATTAACTAACAGTTAATCAGTGATGAAAAACTATGCCGCATGTTCAGGTTTTGTTCTAGAATAATTATAAGACATGTTGAGTCTTGTCAGAGAATGTATATTCTCGTTTGAAATACAAAGAAAAAAATAGAACACTAAATGCATGATACAACATTCTGGCATCACAGTAAATGTACAGGACTTACAGTTAGAACACCTATGTCTAAATGTTGCTTATCCCGCTTGTGACCCTAAGAATTCGGGGCAGCTCACTTAGCCCTAGTGGTCAGTTCTGAAACTTGAGGGAGAGAATATATGCCTCATAATTTCTTATAACTTACTATAATAATATGCCCAAAGTAAAAGCCTGTTGTATACATACAGGGCAAAAATGCTAGAATCATAAAGTCTAAATGCATGAAGTCCCGAGACCTAAACACAGCACGAATGTTTATCCCATATCCCGCTCCCCCGACCCCCATTAAGGCCAGAGTACTTACGGGTGGTGTTATAAAGAGGGCCTGAATAATGCTGAAAGCGAGTTGGGTGGGCATTTTATAAAGTATTTAAGTCATCTAAACATAGAACACCTCAGTCTGAAGGGAAAAAAAAAAAGTTAACACCTGATTGCCCATGGCTGGTGGTAGTTGAGTTTATATTGACACATTTGAAGGATGGGAGGAGGACGAACTAAGTGGAAATTTAATCTCTGGCTAAGCCGAACATGGGTTTTAAACAATCAGTGAGGGAGAGAATAAAAAATGAAAAGGGAAGACGATAAAGAATTTCAGAGAGCATGAAGCTGAAAAGGGAGACTTCATGAAATGTAAGTGAAAACTTGGAAAGAATCAAATTCGCTTGGAGAGCAGGAAGTAAAAATAATACTGTTAGTGACCCAAATCTCTGGGATATCTAGAAGTTTGTGGAAGCGTCCCGACTGTTAGATGAGCATACTTGTTGCAGATACACGACGGTCTTCTGGGACCGCTAAGGAAGGCGATGGCCCCTGGAAGAACACCGCTCTCCTCCTTCAAAGCCCACTGGAAACCAGGAGTGTGGAGTCCACACGGACAAAAGGCCTGAGACTTGGAAGCTTCTTTGCAAAGAGAATTATAAAGCCTACGTTTGCTTCAAGCATAAACTCTGGTATGAGTGTTTCTTCTTCGCGCGACTTCGTTCGAAAGAACTTCCCCTGTATTTTGAGAACGTAATGAAAGAGCCCTGCATCGTCCTTTTGCTTTTTCCGTTTGCATGATGACAGGGAGTAGTATAGCTATTGTTAATTTGTGGACAATGACGGCACAAGAGTGCCGGGCCACCTTGTACGTTTCCCAAGTGTTTCCTATTTTTTGTCTCAAAGAGCATGTCTGCCAGCATCGCTCATCATCGGGGAAATACAAGTCAAAACCATGAGGAGCTATACCGCCTGACACCTGTCAGAACTTAGAAATAACAGGTGGTGGCGAGGATGCAGAGAAAGGGAGCCCCTCGTGCACTGTCGCTGGGAATTCAAACTGGTACAGCCACTTTGGAGAAGGGTACGGAGGTTTCTCAGAAAGTTAAAAATAGAGCTACCCTACAACCCAGCAATTGCACTGCTAGGTATTTATCCAAAGGATACAAAGATAGTGATTCAAAGGGACCCATGTACCCCAATGCTGGTAGGCAAGTTACAGAATGGGTAAAGAAGGTGTGGTATATACATGCAATGGAATATTACTCGGCCACCAAAAAGAAGGAAATCTTGCCATTTGCAATGACATGAATCGAGCCAGAGTGTATCATGCCAAGCAAAATGAGTCAGTCAGAGAAAGAAAAATGCCATGTGATTTGGCCCATGTGTCAAATTTAAGAAACGAAACAGATGAACATAGGGGAAAGGGAAAGAAAAATAAAAAAAGGTAAAAAACAGAGAGGGAGGCAAACCATACCAGATTCTTAACTACAGAGAACAAACTGAGGGTTGCTGGAGGGGAGGTGGGTGGGCAGATGGGCCAAACGGGTGATGGGCATGAAGGAGGGCACTTGTGATGAGCACTGGGTGTTATATGTAAGTGATGAATCACTAAATCCTACTTCTGAAACCAATACTACACCATATGCTGTGTGTTAAGTAACTTAAATTTAAATAAAATCTTGGAAGAAAAAAAATAAAAAGCATATTTGCCACTTCACTATTTCTAATTAAAAAAAAACTCATTAAACGTGATGTATATCAACAGTAATAGATTTAGTGGAAAATACTTAGGATGCCTAAACTTTTTTTTTTAATCTTTATTCATTTTTTTGAGAGATACAGAGACAAAGAGACAGAGCACGAGTGGGGTAGGGGCAGAGATAGAGGTAAACACAGAATCCGAAGCAGGCTCCAGGCTCCGAGCTATCAGCACAGTGCCTGACACGGAGCTTGAATCCACAACTTATGAGATCATGACCTGAGCCAAAGTCAGACACTTAATTGACTGAGCCACCCAGGCACCCGACATATATTCTATTTTCTGGATAAAACATTTAACCATTCACAGTCTATATTTGTTTTTTTTTTAATTTTTTTAACGTTTATTTATTTTTGAGACAGAGAGAGACAGAGCATGAACGGGGAAGGGGCAGAGAGAGAGGGAGACACAGAATCAGAAGCAGGCTCCAGGCTCTGAGCCATCAGCCCAGGGCCTGACGCGGGGCTCGAACTCACGGACCGCGAGATCGTGACCTGGCTGAAGTCGGACGCTTAACCGACTGAGCCACCCAGGCGCCCCAACAGTCTATATTTGTAATACAGAATTCAGACGTAAGCTCCATTTTTCCCCCACACCTACCATCTTTAAAGGCCCAACAAACAGGATACCTCTTTCCTGAAGCCAGTTAAATCCTGGTGCTGGAGAAGTCTGAAGGTGAAACACAAGTTCTTATAGCACAGCCTGCTGATTTAATCATCGCCACCTACAATGAGCTAAGCTTACGTGCATGTGTATCTTATTTTGTTCCCATTCCTTTCTTAACTGCACTGTAAAATGTCTCTTTTGCACACGAACATTTATTTCCTTCTCTCAAATGAAAAATCCCATATTCTTCCCTCTGAAGCCCCCTCTGGGGGGTTTTAACGGACTCCTCACTTGTGGTATGTATATTTCCTTTGCATCTTAATTAGTGTCGTCTTTAATAGATTCTGGCATAAAGTATTGCTTAAAATAGATGCCATGCTCTGGGAGGGGTCAACGGGTTGACAGATGACCCTCTCCCACCACATAAACCAAGTCCACACTCACACATCTCGTAGCCCGTAACACGATGGAACGGGAAGAAAATGAGGCACATCACCCACTAGGAGCCCTGCTATTCTGATCAGGCCATTTACGTTAGGGATGAAGGCAGTGTACCTGATTGACGGATCTAAGAGGTTGCCAAAACTAGCTAGACACCAAAATTACCTGGAAGATTTTTTTTTTTCTTAAAAAGAACTTACCTGGACTTATCTTAAAAATTCGGAATTACACGCCCCCCCAGGATGGAATCCTAAAAGTTGTGTTTTAAAATCCCCTTTAGTGATTCTTCTGCAGGCAACTTACCATTCACGTCGGAAACCACTGGCCGACCCAAAACTACATGAAATTAGTTAAGTCTTTGACATACACATTTAAATTAGTTTGAGGTACTTCTGCCTGTTACCTTCTGACCCAGCCAACTAGAATCCTTTGTAAGGGTTTAGGACTCAGGTTCAATTCATTGTTTTGTTTGCGTTCCTTTGCCTGGTTTTGTATGCTTCTAACTCAAAGTCTATTCGGAACAGACTAGATTTTTGCAAGCGGAATTTTGGATGCTGTGTTAGAACTCGGGACATCCTGACGTAATCTAAATTCCCCACGGTCGCCCTACGATTTCTAATACTTATAACATAGTGTTATACTGGCTTAATAAGGTGAATCGAATTAATAGTTAAGTTTATTTGTTTTTTATTTATTTTTTTTCTCACACTTTATTTTTTTTTTATTTTTTTTATATGAAATTTATTGACAAATTGGTTTCCATACAACACCCAGTGCTCATCCCAAAATGTGCCCTCCTCAATACCCATCACCCACCCTCTCCTCCCTCCCACCCCCCATCAACCCTCAGTTTGTTCTCAGTTTTTTAGAGTCTCTAATAGTTAAGTTTAGAATTTGGGGGGTAGCCCTCAAATCATGAAGGCATTTTTTAACAGAGATAAATTGAGTACAAAACCATCATCTGAGCTATGTTTTATAGCCTTGGAAATCTTTGGAAAGCTGGGACTCAGTGTGTGGATTTTCACATCAAACTGGGGAAGTTCAAAGCACATCTTCCATTTGTTTGCAATTATGCTGAAACTGTTTCATCTTTCTTTTTTTAGTGTTTATTTATTTATTTATTTATTTATTTAGAGAGGTAGAAGGAGGGGGAGAAAGAGAGTCCCAAGCTGGTTCCACACTGTCAGCACAGAATCAGAAGTGGGGCTCGATCTCACAAACCCGTGAGAGCATGACCTGAGCCTAATTCAAGAGTCGGGCGCTCACCCCACTGAGCCACCCAGGCGCCCCTGTTTCATCCTTCTAAGACTCAGTTGCTTCATCTGTCAAATGGTGATAATTACATTCTTTACAGCCCACGGTTGTCATGAATATCACATGGCATAAGCCATGTAATGCACTTAGCACAATTTTTCAGAAAATAAGTACTAATACCTGCTAGTTAACACTACTTTCACTATATTATTGTCATCCTACTGCAAATTTAATAGAGGCAGCCCTCAGAGACACTGCGAGTTTGGTTCCAGACTTCTATAATAAAGTGAATATTGCAATAAAGGGGGTCAATGAGCTTTTGGATTCCCGGTGCACATACTGGGAATGTTTACACTCTGCTCCATAGTCTATTAAGTGTGCAATAGCGTGTCGCAGAAAGTGTACATACCTTAATAAAAAACAAAATATTTTATCGCTAAAAAATGCTCCCCAACATCTGAGTTTTCAGCAAGTCATGATCACTGATCACAGATAGCCACAACAAATACAATAATGATGAAAAAAGGGTTTGAAATATTGCAAGAATTAGCAAAATGGGACGCAGAGATGCAAGGGCAGCAAACACTGTGGGAAACATGGGGCTGACAGACTTGCTTAATATGCAGAGTTGCCACAAACCTTCAATTTCTTGGGGGAAAAAACCATGCAATATCTGTAAATCACAATGCCGTGCAGCACGCTGAAGTGAGGTGTGCCTATAACAGATACCCTGAAACGGCTGGAGAACTTAAGCTGGTTTTCTTGGTTTTGTTCAATCCTCCCTGGTACCCTTGGCAAGATAATCTTCAGTACTAAAAAGCTTGAGATGGGATTTGCCACAAGTAGGTGCACTTAGTCGTTTGAGTATTGCCTCTTACAGTGAACTGAACTCTTGAGCATGTGTCCCCTCTTTTGTTTCCATTCATTTCTCAACCAGGCTGCAAACTATCTCTCGCACGGGAACTTCACAGATACAAAATTGCAGTAAGAAGCCTGGGGAAGTTTTTATTGCAACACCAGAATCTCTCCATAGCATCCTGGGAAGGTTATTTATTTAATCTCCCTCCTTCTTATTCCATCTTGAAAACAAGGGGGAAAAAAAACTGTCCAAAACCTCAACATTCCTACAGAAAAATATCTGTGCAGGATTCGGTAATTACAAATACTAAAGGAGATGCCACTTGGAGATAAATTGACGAAAACCAAAACCTTCAAGAAAAAAAAAAAAAAGATTAAGCATGCGCGTAATGACCCAGATTTCTGCCTCTACCATTTGGCTAGTTTTAATCTCGGGCTTCTTCATTGTAGTTGATTGAATAAATTGATCTCTTAGCTGTGACAGGTAGCTTCTGTACGTCTCAGACAATGCCTGGTTTCTGTGTATTTCATAGCTGCGGGAACATGCTGTGGGGTTTTATCTGTACATATTTATGCCTTTGAAAATGATCTCAGCATGAGCTGTTAAATGTTATTGGATTTGGTCAATATTCCATGTGAAGTGGTAAGTCCTGCTCAGCTAAGTCACCTGACAAGTCCCTGCAGTTAAGGATTTAATTTATAACACCTTCCAGAGCAAAGGAATAAAACTAAAGTACCACTTAAACCCACATTATATAATATGTCTATGTATCTCAATTCTTCCAGAGGCTGAAGCTGTTGAACCAGCTGGACAACGAAGAGAGTCTTACCTTTTCATAAATGGAGGGTCCTAAAAATTTTCTTCCTCACATGATGCCACAAGGAGTCTTTTTTTTTTCCCTATTTAACCAAAGCACTACTTTAAACAGGTATTTCTGCATTTACCACTGTCGTGAAATTTCAATTGTGCATGCATTTTTTAGTCTAAAAATATCAAAGCGCTTTATTCAGACATGACGTAAACCTCTCGGGATTGAGGAGTAAACATTTTAGAGATACAGCAGTTGATGCAAGTGGGGGTTCAGTTCTGTGGTCTTCCCAGGACAATCGGCAGGATATAAACGAAATAAAAGCGGGGATTCTGGAAGTTAGTATTTTAGTATGCCTTTAGGATGTGTCTGATGTGACTGAAAGAGATTTTTTTTTAATGTTCATTTATTTATTTTGAGAGAGAGAGAGGTGGGGTGGAAAGTGGCACAGAGAAAGGGAGACAGAGAATCCCAAGCAGTCTCCATGCTGTCAGCACAGAGCCCAGGTCGGGATTCAAACCCACAAACTGTGAGATCATGACCTGGGTCGAAGTCAAGAGTCTGACACTTAACAGACAGAGCTACCTAGGTGCCCCTGAAGGAGATTTTTGACATCATAATATGTCTTGGAGAAGATTGTTTTGAATTGAGCTAATGGGGTGATCTATTTGCTTCCTGAGCTTAGAGGTCCAATTCTCCCCAGGTTTGGTATGTTCTCTGCTATGAGTCCTCAAAATAAACTTTCTGTCTCCCTCCTCTCCTGGAACTCCAGCGATTCTTGATGAGATTCTATAAACTGTGTTGCCTTTATTTACTCTTTTTTCATTCTTTTTTCTTTATTCTCCTCTGACTGCGTTGTTTTCAAAGTTCCAATTGTGTAAACTCGCCGAATCCGTATTCTGTCTGGCTATTCTCCCGTGGATACCTGCTATCGCATTTTTTGTATCATTCAGGGAAATCTTCAGTTCCAGAATTTCCATGCGTTTCCTTTTTACGATTTCTATCTCTTTGTTACATGTCTCATTTTGTTCATGTATTGTTTTCCTAGTTATGTTGAATTGTCTTTCTCTGTTACCTTGTGGGTCTTTTGAGTTTCTTCAAAATAGCTATTTTGAATTCTTTATCAGGTAATCACAGATCTCTGTGTCTTCAGGTTTGGTTATTGAAGGATTATTATGTTCTGGTGATGTCATGTTTCCTTGATTGTTCACATTCCTCGGAGTTTTGCACTGCTGTGTTTGTATTCAAAGTAGCGGTCACCTCCCCCAATCTTTACTAGTGACCTTCAGGTGACACATTTATTTGTGGGTAGATGCTGAAGTTTAAATGTTAAAAGGAGGGGGCGCCTGGGTGGCTCAGTTGGTTAAGCGGCCGACTTCGGCTCAGGTCACGATCTCACAGTCCGTGAGCTCGAGCCCTGCGTCGGGCTCTGTGCTGACCGCTCAGAGCCTGGAGCCTGTTTCAGATTCTGTGTCTCCTTCTCTCTGATCCTCCCCTATTCATGCTCTGTCTCTCTCTGTCTCAAAAATAAATAAATGTTAAAAAAAATTTTTTTTAAATGTTAAAAGGAGGAAAACATGAGGTGTATCTTTTATGCCATGATGTGGATATCACTCCAGACTACATCTTTATTAAACAGGTTTATATTCTATTCATCATCAATTTTTGCACTAATGTTGAGTTTTTAAAAAATAACACATTAAAATATGATTTACCTTAGTCGTTGAATGTTTTGATCCCCTTTTAAACTGTGTGTACTAGAGGAGGGTCTTCTTTCCCTCACCCTAGTCTTGGCCCCGCATTCCTGATTACCCACCATGCAAATAGCAATAGTCACCCTCCCCCTTTCATTTTGTACAAAATTATATTATTACACATATCACACAAGATTATATCATTACACGTATCACACAACAAAGTTTCCACATCTCTAAGCACCGCCTACGCACATTTCATCCTCAAAAACGGGAGGGGAGGTAATACTGATTTTCCCATTCCACAGATGTGAACACTGGTATTTGGAGATGATACGTAATTACCCAAAGCTACATGCTTCTGAGTGGTGGAGGAGGGATGTGAAATCTAGTCTAAGTACGCATCCTTCACTTTAAAAAAAAAAAATTTAATGTTTATTTTTGAGAGAGAGAGAAACACACACACACACACACACACACACACACACACACACACAGAATCCGAAGCAGGCTCCAGGCTCTGAGTTGTCAGCACAGAGCCTGACGCCACGAACCACGGGATCATGACCTGAGCTGAAGTCGGACACTTCACCCACTGAGCCATCCAGGAGCCCCACACATCCTTCACTTCTACCGAAGACTGTATTGAATATATCTGAAGCTTGTGTCAGCCCCCGAAGGAAGAGCATCTGGACTGACTGATTCCCCTGCAGTTGGGAAGGAAGACTGTGACGGTTGTATGCCCTCTGCCAGCCAGTGGAAAATGGGTTATCGCATTTGAAGACTTAAGAGTTCTTCCTGAGAGACTGAAGGTCAGCTGCCTGAAGCTAATCTTCTTCCCAAGGTTGTGCCCACAGTTCGGGGCTCTATGTTCCACACTCCCTAGAATGGCTGCTTTTTCTTAGGTACTCAACACACATATAAAAGGAATCGATACGCACTTTCAACTGCCGCTGACAGGGGAAGGTGGATTCTTGTTTCCAAATATTTCAGAGTAACCTGCTCCTGTAGAACTATTAGGTCTGTGTGACTTGTTGGCCCACCAGACTTCAAATAAAGTTATTTCAATAGATAATGAAAGTCTACCAAGCTCACAAGACAAGGGAAACCTTAATTAAAATCAATGAAGAAAAAAAAATCTTTAAAAACAATTAAGCACTGAAGTTGACTTCTTTTAATTTGGGGTCTGAAGGTCTTCTTGGGAAATTACTGAATCACTGGGATGATTTAATTTGGCTGCTTTGAATTAAATTTTGGTAGATTAGAAATAGTCTCTCAGATATTGTGTAATGTATAATCCTGAGTAGCATTGTAGGAACAGTAAAAATCCAAAGCAAAAAATACAACATTTAAGGAGTCGATTACACGGAATCAGCTGACTTATGGAAGAGATTCTTTCAGTTGAAATATTTCATGGCCTGTTTGTTCCAAAAAAAATTAGTTGGAACCATTTTCTCTGAGAAGTAAATGGAAGTTTAAATGTAAGTTTTACTCAAGGGTCTATGTTTCAGTCTCAGACTTTTTCTAGAATTCAGCGTATTGAAATAAATTCATCAGTAAACAAAACAGAATCATGATTGCATAATTTCTTTATAAACTGTTTACAAAAAGTAGGCAAGGTCATGAATATTAATAAGAATAATTGCCTTGTTACTCATTGTAATAGGCATCTGTTATTTCTATAGCTGGTATACTAATTCTCCTTTGGGAGAATACCTGTTACCTTCTCTCTTTCTAGATGGTGCTTGTAGGGCTTATCCGTCCCCAGCTCCACTGGATACGTGTGATTCAAGTCAAAACCAATGCACCATTCCATTTGCCAAGATCAAGGATGGCCATGTGATTCAATTCAGTCCAAAAATTTACAAAAAAACAACAATGAGGTTTAAGGCTTTATGTTTAATTGATTAAAGAAGAACATTTCTCTCTCTCTCTCTCTCTCTCTCTCTCTCTCTCTCTCTCTCTTTATGGACTTTAACCAAGAGCATTTGTGCCTAAATCTGCTAGAGTCACTATGTGAAGAAAGAGTAAAGGAATGGAGAAAAGCCAAAGCCTAATGATATCATTTGGACTCCTGGATCAAACCTATTCTGAAGCTTACATCTAAGTTTTTTAAGACTATGACTCTTGCTGCATAATACAATTTGGATTTGGTTTTCTCTTGTTTGCAAATAGCGAAGCAAATGTCTCTGAGGAAACTTATTATCCCTCACCTGACTTTGAGTCAGATGATACCATTCCATGAATGAAATGCATACATTTACTCGGGTTACGTTAATAGGAGGTAACTAATTCTCATTCTCTTGAATGAAAGTTTCCCTATCTATATATTCCATAAAGAAGATACTTGACCTATTCAAAGATTTTTCTCATTCACCTTAAATTTGCATATGTGCAACCACTGAGCAGGTCTTTAAAAAATTCAGCCTTTAAATTTTATGAGGCCCTTTCTCTTCTGAAAGTATGACTTAAGCCAGGAGGACATCATAAAACAAGATAATAATCTGAAATTTCCCAATTTATTATATAGGACTGATCTTACTATGGTCAATTGACAGTAGTATTAGGCAGACAAGGAAGGAATAGAGAAAACCACAGTTCCAAAGTGAATTTGGGGTAGCAAAGGCTGACTAATGATTGCAGAGCATTACGTGGAAACAAAGAAAGTTTAAATAATTGGAAGCATTATTATTGAAAGCAATCTGACCCACTTTCTTTGATTTCTTATATCTGTGAACTGTTGTCAAGTAACTTACTATTGTACCATCATCAGAATGGATTGTTTTTGATAATCACATCCCTTCCTCAAATGTTTATGTCGGGGTAAAAAAGGGAGACAGCCAAACTAATGACATCCAGTCATATGAATTTTCACTTCCTTGGTTGAGTCAGCCTTGCATGGACACAGTCTTTAGGAAATTCATGCCCAAATACTTTGGTTAATGATGAACTTACTCTGCAATTGTTTAACTCCCTTTGGCTTTTCTTTCCCATCTGTAATGGGTGACACATCCCCCACTGAGTCACTTTTGACTTTAAATTGTGAAATGATGCCAAAGCTCTTTGCAAAAATAAAGTGTTCTGTATGTGATTCATAATCAAAATAATGATGTTAACCTCTACAGAGTCTCCTAAAAATAATTATGCTTCATAGACTCCAAATCGGTACAGCTGGCTTGAGTTTCGTTTTTAAACCCACGTTAAGTTAGAAGCATTTGATCAAGTAAACCTGCCTTAAAAGCAATAGACAAGCTAGGGAGAAGATGGAATATCTAGTTAAGAAGAAACTAAGTGGAAAGAGTCAGAATGTGGTTTTTGGCAATTTGTATACGTAAACACAGGTCTATTCCCAAAGGCAGGGAAGTAATTCCTTGTTTAAAACAAAACAAAAGAAGCAACAACAACAAAGAAAGGGTTGATAAAGCCAGAATGAGTCAATACCTTTTGAAAAAACAATGGTCACAGTTTTCATTTATTGAGGGTGTTGTCTGCACCAGAAACTAGCTAAACTACGTATGTGTATTTTCCAAATTATTTCGTGTAACAACTTTAGGAGTTGTGTTATTAAATCCCACATTTTACAGAAAAAGAAACTGAAATTTCAAGAGGTTAACTAGCAGTACCAGAATTACAAATTAGTTAATGACAAAGAGGTATTCACAGAAAGCTTGGGTAGTTGCCAGAAACTACAATTTACAACAAGAAGGATCTTACACCCCATGTATTATTAGGTCATGTGTACCTAAAAATAACAATTTTGCTTACACTTAAGCAACATAAGCTACGACCTCAATTTTGAAGCAGTTCATAAAATTTTCCCCTTCTTTCTTTCTCCCTTTCTCTCTCTCTTTCTTTCTTTCTCTCTCCCTTTCTCTCTCTGTTTCTTTCTTTCTTTCTCTCTTTCTTTCTTTCTCTCTTTCTTCCTCCCTTTATTTTTCTCCTTCCTTCCTTCCTTCCTTCCTTCCTTCCTTCCTTCCTTCCCTCCCTCCCTCCCTCCTTCCCCCCTCTTTTTGCATTCCCAATATCCTAAGAGCCAATCTCAAATGTGATAGAAAGAAATGGCAATCACAGATTTTTTTTTCACAAATCCTTCTAATTACACAAAAATGTGGTCAAAGATAACAGTAGGGTTCCAAGGAAACCCCCAAAATGCTCAGTGGGTATTTCAAACTATCAGTGACAGAACCTCAAGGTAATTAGCTGAAGCAATAAAAAATGCTGAGCAGATTTACTGGGTGATATAACTGGGAATTCCAAGGGCAGATATAACTTCAAGCACAGCTGGAACCCAGAGCTAAAAAGGTTCATAAAGTCTTCCACTCTCTCCCCAACCACACCCACCCATCTCTCAGTTGGGCTTCTCAGTGTGGGTCTCATTTTGGTGGGGTGATGACTACCAACCATTAGCTTTAGGACCACAGATGTAACTTAGGTATAGCAGCATGAAGCTTATCTTTCTTTCCAGGCCTGTGGATCAGTTTGAGGTAAGGAATTTGAGTGACTTGCCTGGATCACTGGTCCGAATTACAGACCAATCAATGCCACCAAGATGTGGGGGCTAGGGAGGTACAGGCCCACAAATAATTGTTCCCTATCCTAACTCTCATTGTGAGGAGGGCACACTGGGAAGACAAAGATGACAAATATTCATTATACAGGGTGCTGTTTTTTGTGTGCACTGTATGTAATATTGTTTCAGGACTTATTACCTCAATACCCGGGGCTCGTTGTCTTGCGCTCCAAAGAACGAAGAGTTGGACACAAAATGAGCAGCAGGCAAAAGTTTATGATAGTATAAGAAAGGAAGAATGGTTTGAAAGCTCTCTTTATAGAGAGGGGGCATTTGAAAGTGAATGCCCAGGATAATAGGCAAGGGTCCTTGTTTTATAAGGTTCTGGTCGACCCATCCCTTCCCTTCCCCCTTGTTCCCTCTCAGGTCCTCCCATTATTGGCTGGATAACTCTAGGTGCTGGGTGGTCCATTCCTGATTGGCTCATTTCCATTGTGTGAGGGGTGGTCTATGGTCATACCATTCTTTGTGGGTCATACGTTTTATGGTCTACTATTTATTTTAGTTAGGTCTCTTGTCAAATTCCTGAGGGGAACCTGAGCAGGAGTAGGTCGTGTCTGTTACATTCTTAAGAGGAACCTAACGCCCAAGGGGGTTTGCTGTGGTCACAGGCTCCCAGCATTATTCCAAAACATGCATTTTTCCACCCAGGGACTCAGGTCCTAACCTCTGCGTACTGAATCCTATCTTTTCCTATCATTATATCTTACTTGGCTTTCACAAACCTCCAATAAGGTAGCATTATTATTATTTTAGAAAGGTTGAAGTTCAGAGAGCTTAAGTATTTCGCCCATTACAACACAGTAAGTGTTATCTTCAACACATGCTTATGCCCTAACCCATAATGCTATGCCTGTAGGAAAGACTGACGTCACTTACCTCTCAAAGATGAAAAATAATTTTTTTTCCTGGATACCTAGGATACCTAGAAATTGAAAAAAGCCTCTATTTCCTTTCAATTTGACCTAGGGTTCCCAAAACTTTCAGCATAGCCAGACTTATCCATAAAGAAATGGAATCTGACTCTGCCTGGAACTTTACAAACTATGATGAAAATCTCCTTGCTACTTTATTATCACTGAGAGGAAGCCCTGATTCTTGCTTTCCTTACCAACCTGATTGAGGCTAATTAAACCAGACATACTGGCGTGCAAGCTGTTAAAAAAAGAAGCTCATTTACAGAAAGGCAGAGGTTCAAGTAAGAGAAGTAGTAGACACTCTTATTCAATCTTTTTCTACCCTTCTTGGACCCAGGCGGGGATAAAGACTTCACTCTGATATAGATTTGCAACAAAATACGGAACCACCTGAAGTAGAAATAGCGAATGGAATGGAATGAGCCCTCTGGCTAGGAGTGGTTCTTCAATTGTCTTAGGAAAGCAGAGAATAAAAGCAACCGCGTTCTGTCCCTTCAGAAGACTCCATTTTCATAGCCCCAGGCTGTTTGATCTGGAGCTGGATAAGTGGTACCTCACTGGCCCACAGGGAAGACAGTAGTATTATTGGCCAGTTCTAAATTTAATGTGTTTGCTCTGTTGTAAATGGCCTCCATTTAAATGATTTCGGTCTAAGTTTTCCTTAAAAATCCCCCTTTGGATTCTAATACTCACCTTCTTCGGCTGATATGCAAAAACCTGACATAATTATTAGTACAAGATATGTAGGACATATATTAACCTGGCTTCGATAACACTTCTCAAGAGAAGCTAATATGTAAGTTCACATAACCAACATCAACAGTGTAGTACATAACACCACTCTGGGGTTATACCGGGGGTGTGGGCAACAGATAATGTCCCTGATTTCTGACATTATTTTGACTCACAACATTTAGTCAATTCAACCCAATCAACATCTATTAAACACTAACTGAAAACTGAGCAGTAGTTTTGGAAATATGGGGACCACTTGTGAAAGGTATGTGATGGTCCAGCTGCCGGCAAGGTCATCATTCGTTCTATGCCAGCTATAGCCTTGGAGTGGGGAATAGTCACATTCTTAACTGTGCATCTAGACCCTAGATTTCCCAAGGGCATTTCTAAAATCCCAAATTAAGCTGCAGTATGTAAAAGCACCACCACATCTTAATTTTGCCAAAGTATTATTTTCCAGAGAAACTCCAAGTATGAAAATTCTAGAAGGAGACCTCAGGGTAGGGTATTTATATCTCAATGTAGACCATTGTGGTAGGTGGTAACACACACACGTAGAAGATGAAATTCTAATTATGCCATGAAATGACTATCTCGTTGTCCAATGTTGGATTTGGTTTCCATCACTTCTGAGGGTTATAAACCCTTAAAGTATTAAAGCCAGGACCTGCTGATACTTATTCATATTAGACCAAGGACCAATAGCTGGCAAAGAAGATGCTGAGAAGTCCTTTTGACTAGTCCCTAGATATCAAGTATTAATTACAAAGGGATGTCATCTTTTTCTTTTTTCCTTTCATAGTTAATCTCAGTGTTAAGGATACTATATGAAAAAAAAAAAAGATTTAATTGCCCATATGAGGATTACACAAGGATTAGATAAGTATTAACACCTGTTCTCACCAAAATCTTAGTAAGACCTCTCACTATTCATCCTTGAAAGATCCCTTGCACTTAAATAAATTGTCAGGCATGACAAGCACATTGGCCTAGTCAAAAAGTTATTAACACATAGTAACTTTATGCCAACAGAAAAATTAAATCTCCAGATCTAATGGCACATAAAAAAAAATAAGGAAACAATGTTTGCTGAAGAGGTCAATATCACTTTCTTCTTGGAACCAATTTAGAATATGACTTAGCAAAGAAATCTACTCGAAAAAATAGTTTATTCTTATTTTTCTTGTAAGGTGTTATTTTCAAGTGCATGTTTTCATTATATTAGTCCCCATTTTGGTTTTAAGTCTGTTAGATAAAAGTATGATTAAGATATTGAACCAAGTAGAGTAAAAGTGACCCTCAGTTGAGGAAAAAAAATTGAAGATGGTATTCAGGAAAAATTGAATATGTATTATAACTATCTGCTGAATTAACTTTGAAAATATCTAAGAAAAACTTAGGATCATATTGATGCTTCTCTCTCTCCCTCCCTATGTATCTATGTGTCTATCATCTATCTATCTATCTAACTATCTATCATCTATCTATCTATCATCTATCTATACCTATCACCTATCTGTATCAACCTATCTCTATCATCTCTCTATCATCTAGTTATATCTATCATCAATCTATCTATCTATCTATCTATCTATCTATATCTATCATCTATCTATCTATCATCTATCATTATCATCTTCTATATATATCTTAGAAACATCTAAGATGTTCCTATTGCCAGCTTGGAATATCATTGATTCTCTTTTTCTGAAAAATGCTGCAGATAACGAAATAGGAAGGTAACAGGGAAATGCAGTGGAAATTATCTGAGGTTTTGTGAGCAATATAAAGCCTCCTGCTCAAATCTTGCCTGGAGACAGTCCCAGTTCTAGTCCCCACACTTCAGGAGAAGTTAAGGCTACTTCAACCGCAACAGGCTACAAAGCCTTATTATGGTAAAGAGACTGAGAGAAGTCAGCTTATACTCACTAAGAAAAGAATCCGTAATGATCTAACCTCAGTTTATAAAGTTACATCTGAGTTGAATATTCAAGGAAACATTTTGCACATAAAGTAATAAATCCACACAAAAGAAAAATTAAGGCTTCTGTCAGTGTAAACAAAAAGAAATAGGTAATGCTCCATTCCAAACCTTCTGAATGAGACCGGAAGAGATTTTGAGATAAGAGCTAATAAGATAGGATTTACAGAGTGAAGAGGGAGCGTATGGGAAGAATAATTTTTGGAAGCTGTAATAGCATTGAGGATGACTTTTGGGTTAGTCACTGGAGATTAGGACTGGAAGGCGTCTGTTTGTACCACTGCCTAACTGGCTAGTTACCTTTACGGAGCACAGCTCATCACACATTGCTGAAATGTCCCCTTTCCCCTCGACTTCCGTGTGGCCTTTTGTATCCAGAAGATGCTCTTGAGTATAGATTGTTGCGAATCGACCTAGTTTCAAATTTCTCAGTAGGCAATGTCTGCATTCAAATTTGAGTGTAATTTCTAAAGATACCTGCATTAAGATACTTCACAAGTATCATTCTAATAGAAATATTAGGCTAGCAGTGTACTTCAGCATCGATAAGAGATTTCTCCTATGTTGCTTCATTTGAACGCCCACCACCTTGTAAGGTAAGGCACGTGTGTTTTACTCCATTACACAGAAGAAGAAATGTGAGCTTTTAGGTCTCAAATAACTGTCCCAATTTGCATCGCTGGTACAGGGTTATAAGGAGCTTTGCCATAGAAAATGAAGAAGAATAGTGCACAGTGACAATCAGTCTCTAAGAAGTGGCTTCGGTGATGGAAATCTACAGTTCGACCAGTCCCTGTAGCAACTAAGAGAGGAAGCTCTGACAGAGCCAGTGTTGATATACAGATGAATTATACAATTTTAGGATTTTGTCATCATTTATTCATTCACTCCTTTGTTTATTTTCACTGCTGTAATAAATTATTGTGGAACTATCATCCAGTCCCAAAACAAAAATATTTTTAATAACTTAATGTTCTCTTCTCCAGTCTTATCCCCTTATACTCCCATCTCCCCTAGAAGTGACCACACTACTGAATTTTGTGTTTATCATATATATAATATATAGAGTATATATATTTCTCACATATATATATATATATATCACATGTATATACTTAAACAATAATATACCATATACATATATCTGTAGATATTCCATATATATGAATATATATATATTCAAATATATGCTTACAATACGTACAGGCATACGCACACACGCATATGCCTAAAACAAATAAAATCATGTAAAAATAATAAAATGTATTTATTTTACTTGAATTTGCCTTTGAAATTTCAAATCATTCCCAATTTTGTTACTACGATTCATCTTTGCTTGTTTGTTTGTTTAGTTGCAGGCCATTTATGTTCAATAGTGTACAATATGCACAAATGTAATAGTGTACATTTATGTACAATAGTGTACAATATTTTGGGGATAGGCCACACAGTAAAAGCCATTTTCCTATGGCAAATCATTTAATTATTTATTCTCTATTATGAATAGAAATGTTCTGAACCTTCTCGGAAGTATCTCCTATACACATAAATTAAAATGTATGTTTGTTATCTGCTTAGCTCCCTCGACTGATGAGGCACAGTTCCTGTGAATGTCCAGGTTTACCAGACAATGTTGCCTTGTTTTCTGAAGGGACAATACTGATTTACACTTTTACCAACAATATATAAGACAGCACTGTGACCATTGGTACTGTCGGACTTTTCAGCTTTTTCTAATCAAATGATTGTAGAATGGTTTCTCACTGTGTACTTAATTTGCATTTTCCTAGTTACTAGTGAAATGGATGTTTATTCACATAGCTGTTAGTTGTATGTTAAGTCCACTGATGTTCAACCTTTCCTTATTGACATGTAAGTGCTCCGATTAAATGCGCTGCAAATATTTTCTCCGGGTTTTTAAGTTACCTTTTCACATTTTTTAAGGTGTCTTTTGATGAACCAAACTATCTGATTTTATTCAACTCAAAGCATTTAGTCTTTGTAGTTCTGCTCTGGACTTTCTGTGTTTGCTTAAGAAATCCTTCCATGTCCTCAGGTGAGAAGGGTGTTCATTTATTCCTCTTAGAAGTTTCAAAATTTTTCTTTTGGTATTTAAATGCTTAATCCATCTGGAGCCTGGTTTTGTACATGCTGTTAGCTAGAGATCTGATTTTTAACAGAGGCATAATAAATTTCTTATCTACATTTGTTGAACAACTCATTTCTTTCTCAGTAATATGCTATGCTATCTCTTTCATGTAATAATTTTCATTATGTGAGTCTGCTTCTAAGCTCTCCATTCTATTCAGTTGGTCAATGTTCTCTTTCCTGCATAAACATCACATTGTCCTAATTACTGATGTCTTTGTATCTGCCCCTCCTAAACCTGCTTTTTCAAAAATATCCTGGCTGTTCTTCCCAATTTGCCGGTCTAGACACATTTTCTAAAACATTACTGTGAAATAAAATGACAGAAAAGTGTGTAAAAACATAAATGTGCAGCTGCGTAAGATATTATAATGCCAACACAAAGAAATAGGACACGCTTTTCTTTCCAGAAGTCTCCCAAATCCCTCTTCTCCCTGAATGAAACCGACGTGCAATTTTAGTGATAATCGCTTACCTGCTGTGCTTTATACTTTTAGCATATAAGAATGGCTGCACATCTTAGCAATATACTTTAATTTTGACCGCTTTTAAATATTGTATCAGTGGATAAATATAGTAAGTATTACATTCTGTTTGGCTTCTTTGGAAATATGTTCTTAAGATTCATTCATGTTGTGACATATAGGTGTAGTGCATTCATTTTTGTCTCTCTATAGTATTCCATTGTATGAATAGGTACCACAATTAGTGTATATTTTGGAAATTTGTGTTGTTTCCAGTTTGGAGCTATTAAGAATAGCATCGCCAGGGTGCCTGGGTGCCTCAGTCGGTTGAGCATCTGTCTGACTCTTGATTTAGGCTCAGGTCATGATCCCAGGGTCGTGGGATCGAGCTCCGTGCTGCTCTAGCTCCGAGTTTAGGATTCTCTCTCTCTCTCTCTCTCTCTCTCTCTCTCTCTCTCTCTCTCCCCCTTCCCTCTGCCCTTTTCTCCCATTCTCACTCCCTCTCTCTCTTAAAAAAAAAAAAGCATCTCCATGAATTGTTGTAAATGTCTTCTTTAATGCGTGCACACACATTTCTCTAGAATAATGCTGGCCCTGAAACGAATGGTCACAAAGGGATGCATAAATTAAAGCTGGACAGGTAAATGCTGAACTAGATAGACCAATTTGTATGCCCATAAGAAGTATATAAACGTTCTGGTTACTGAATATTTTCACTACTGATAGTGAAGTTTTTTTTCTTTTGGTAAAGTGTTTAGCTACTCTAATGAACAGGTATTGGTATATCATGGTTTAAACTTGCGTTTTTCTGATTACTAATAATGAAGCCATTTCCATATAAATATTAGTCCTAAATATTATTTTTGTTGTACTTGTCCATTTTTTCCTACTTGGTCTCTTTTTCACAATGAGTTTAGAATTTTAAAAAATATCTTAGGCAACTTTTGCTGGCTAAGTTTGTAGTAAATATGTTTTTGAGCTATATGTTTTGCCTTTTTATTCCCCTCCTCTCTAAAAGGTGGTCTTTCTGTCTCTCCCATTTCATGAGCAGAAGTTTTAAATATAAACATAGTCAAATTCATTGATGCTTCCCCCTTTGTTATTGGTGCATTTTGTGTTTGTTTTTGAAATCTTTTCCTATCCCAAAGCATGAAGGGATTTTTCTGTAATATATCCTGAAGTTGAATATGCTTTTACATTACATTTTTGGTGCTCCTTTATGATAAGATTCATAATCCATATGGAATTGATAATTTGGGGGATGGCGTAAGGTAGGGGTTAATGTTCTTTGCCCCCTTCCTGACTAAACATCAGGTTACTCTAAAAGTTTACTGAAAAGACGGCTTTTTCCCATTAGTATGAAACATCACCTTTCAAATTAAGTGTCAGTGTGGGATATGTTTATGTGTATGTGTTTATCCTTGCTCCAGTAATCTACTATTTTTTTTTTAATTTTTTTTTCAACGTTTATTTATTTTTGGGACAGAGAAAGACAGAGCATGAACGGGGGAGGGGCAGAGAGAGAGGGAGACACAGAATCGGAAACAGGCTCCAGGCTCTGAGCCATCAGCCCAGAGCCCGACACGGGGCTCGAACTCCCGGACCGCAAGATGGTGACCTGGGTGAAGTCGGACGCTTAACCGACTGCGCCACCCAGGCGCCCCAGTAATCTACTATTTTAATTATAATGACTTTATGTAGATTATGTCTTTTTATTGTTTTCATCTTCCAGAGCATTCCAGCTATTCTCAGTTCTTTGCATTTCCACATGATCTTTTAAATGATGTCTCAGTTCGCACACACACACACGCACACACACGCGTGCATGACTCATGCACGTTAGTTACAACTGCACTGAAACAATGAACAATCCGTAGGGAATCTGTATCTCTATCTTGTTCATTCTTCCAATCTATGAAGATTGTTTGTGTATTTTCTTATTCCAGCAGGTTTGATAATTTTCTGGGAAGTGACCTTTAAATCTTGTTATAAAGACATAATTTGATATGAAAATATTTTAAAGATGTATTCCTAGATAATTTGTTATTTGAGATGCTATTATAAGTAGCATTTTCACATTTTATTTTTGATTTGCATCAGAAGTTGAGAAGTAAAATATATTTTTTGCTGTAATGAATTCGTACTCCTTGATAGATAAATAAATAAATAAATAATTTGGTGTTCCTGTTTTATTAGGATCATACTAAATCTTCATAGCAAAGTGATGGGAACATCTATCTTTATGGTATTATTATCTTTTTATCCATGAACATGGGTTATATCCTTTACCAGGTCATTCAATGACTTTTGAGAAATTTTATAATTTTATACATATATAATTTTATACATATCACACAATAAGCATAGGATTTTTTTTCCAAAAAAGTTATGCTTTTGCAATTGTTAAAATTGATCTCTTTCTACATTTATGACGTTTATCTCTATGCATGTTTATAGATATTTCCATATTAAAACATCCTTGTGTTACTAAGATAGGTAAATTGGTTTTAATTTTAAATTGACTTCAGCCTGCTCATATTTTTAGGAATTTTTTTTTCATTCAAACTTAAATATGAGGAAATGGGAACTTAAAATTTCCTCTCTTATTCCATTCCTTCCTAGTTTGCTATAAAAAATATACTACTGGGGCGCCTGGGTGGCGCAGTCGGTTAAGCGTCCGACTTCAGCCAGGTCACGATCTCGCGGTCCGGGAGTTCGAGCCCCGCGTCGGGCTCTGGGCTGATGGCTCAGAGCCTGGAGCCTGTTTCTGATTCTGTGTCTCCCTCTCTCTCTGCCCCTCCCCCGTTCATGCTCTGTCTCTCTCTGTCCCAAAAATAAATAAAACGTTGAAAAAAAAGAAAAAAAAATATACTACTTACATGGAATGAGCTGGAAAACACTCCATCTTTTTCTCTTCCCTAAAAGAATTTTTTATGTTCATTTATCTTGACTCATTTATTAATCCATCTAGGTTAAATGAGATCATATTTTAAATGACTTTTCAATTTCTGAGATCATTTGTGATTTCTATTTCTTTTCAAGTTGGTTTTAGGAAGACACAAGCTTTAAATTCTATTGACTGTAAATTCCACAGAATTCTTTCTTGATTCTAAAAACATCTATTTTATCTACTATGATAGTCCTTTTCGTTTATGATACAGTAGGGTCCCCTTGTCCCTGGTCTAGCTTTCTGTATTTGCAGTTACCCGCGGTCCACTGCCTTCTGGAAGCAGATGCACTTCCTTCTGACATATCATCAGAAGGTCAGTAGTGGCCTAACCCTACATCACAAAGCTGTCTCACTTGACTTCATCCCATCGCATGTCTATTTCATCTCAGAAGAAGGGCGAGTACAGTACAATAAGATATCTTAAAAGATCACATTCACATAAATAATTCCGAGGTATTGTTGTGACGGTTTTATTTTTAGTTATTGTTAATCTCTTAAAGTACTTAATTTATAAATTAAAATTTATCATAGCTCTACATGTATAAGAAAAAACAGAGTATACGTAAGGTTTGACATATTCTATGATTTCAGGCATCCCCTGGGAGTCTTGAAACACACCCTGCATTTAGAAGGGGGACTACTGGACTTGATTTTTTTTCTTTTTTGTCTTCATTTTTTGTTCATATGTTTTGCTCAATGGTGACAGAGATTTGTCTGTTTTACTAGGCTTTTAAAGGAAACAACTTTTGTGATTATGAATCCTTTTTATTTCTTAACTGATTTTTGCTTTTATCTATGTTTTCTTCTTTGTGCTCTGGTTATTCTGTTGTTCTTTTTCTAATTTCTTAAACGGAAAAATTAGCTTATTTATTTTACACTCTCTTAGTTTCTAATGTAAAATATTCAGGACTGAAAATTATCCTCAAGTTACCACTTTTGCTGTGACCCTCTGGTTTTGATATGTAATATTACATTGTCATTAGATTTTGCATATTTTTAGAAAGTGTCCATTGATTTTTTTTCTTGGACCCATGCATTATTTATTAGTGCCATTTCCAAGTTTCAAATATATGAAGGTTTTAAAAATGATCTAAATTAATTGCATTGAAGTCAGAGAAAATTATCTGTATGTAAAATTTGTTGAGAAGCACTTTACATCTTACAACATGGTTAACATAAGTAAATGTTCAATGGGCTTTTATCAGTCAGCTTTTTTTTTTTTTAATGTTTCTTTATTTTTGAGACAGAGAGAGACAGAGCATGAGTGGGGGAGGGACAGAGAGAGAGGGAGGCACCGAATCCAAAGCAGGTTCCAGGCTCTGAGCTGTCAGCACAGAGTCCGACACGGGGCCCGAACTCACAAACCATGAGATCATGACCTGAGCTGAAGTCAGTCGCTCAGCTCAACCGACTGAGCCACCCAAGCACCCCCTTTTTTTTCAATAACAAATGTTCCCTGTTGTCTATGGCTTGCAACAATAACAACAACAACAACAACATCTTTGTTTCTTAATTCATATTAAAAGCTAAGCATCAGCTTCGGTTGTGTTCAACTCTTCTAGGCTCAGCTGAGCTCCAGGTGTCTTGTCATTCTAGAAATTACGATAAAGGAGCCAGCAATACCTTTCTGGGACACACTGATCTCATAGCAAAGAGCAGAAACACCTGAGGCTAACCCACACCACGCAAGCAAATTATTGTTTCTTCTTAGTTGTGTTATGACTGGATTGTTCATATCTCTTATGAAAGCAAGTTATATACCAATCCTGACTTTGGGATAGGAACATATATACTCACTCTTCCTGAAGACATAACACCATTAAAAATAATAATACTCTTACAAGTGAGGGATCCTATATTGGAAACAGTAGTACAATCTACCATTAGGGTTGAAAAGGATGCCGATTCTGTTTTTTTTTTCCAGAATTGGCATATGCTTATTAGACCATGCTTATTAATTATTGCTCAAATCTTTGTATCTTTGTATCTTTCTGCTTGACACGACAGAACAGAAGTTCACCAGGAAGATAAAGTGCATTTACTTGATAAAGTAGCTTCATATGTATGAAACAAAAAATACTAGGCCTATTGACGAATTGAATAAATCCATCATCATAATGGGATATTTTGAAACACTTCGTGGTCTGACTAAAAAAGAAACAAAATCTTACCTGCTCAATTGCTTGTGTGAGCAGTTTCATTTCGTGTAAATTTTTGCAAGTAGCTTTTTTTTTATTTCCTTAAAACAGAGAGGAGGAGGGGGAGGAGGGGGAAGAAAGAGAATATTTAATTTCTGAATCTATTTTATATGGTTTAGCTGTCCGGACTATTTTCAGTGCAGTGGTCTGAACTTGGAAAGCAAGGGATGCCTGGGCGGCCCGGTCTGCTAAGCGTCCAACTCTTGATTTTGGCTCAGGTCATGATCCACGGTCTTGAGATCAAGCCCTCATTGGGCTCTGCACTGAGCATGGAGCCTGCTTATGATTCCCTCTGTCTCCCTCTACCTCTCCCCTGCCCATTCTCTCTCTCTCTCTCTCTCAGAAAAAAAAATACAATAAAATACAAAAATATATAATTTCGAACTAAGAAAGGCAAGTTATTTAAGTTCCAAAAATACTCAAATTTTTACATGTAGAAGAGATTAATTATTCTTAAGTTATTGTTAACACGGGTTTTATTTTAAGCTTTTATTTTGTCACTCGTAGCAAAATCACATCGAAAGACATAGCTTCGCCCCCAAAGGCCGAGATTCAAGTATGTCTATGAGTCACATGAATGGAAGGAAGATAGGAAAGATTTAGGTTTGGCCTGAGATAGGACTCTGAATTGTGAAATTCAGGTTAGATGAGTCATAAGCCCAAGTGCAAAATTACAGATAACCCATAAATTGACTTAAAAGATAGTTGATTGGATGGATTGGTGTTTCTTACACATACTGCTTCCATAGACAGCTTCTCGCTGATGGAAGCTGTGTTACTGTTAGCAGCTATTGAAATTTACAGAGCAAGGCAATGCCATCCCAAAAAGAAAAATTAAAAATTAAAATTCTGTGTGTATATGAATATGTGTGTGTTAACAGTTTTGCTGCACCAATTTAGAAGAACTATCCTGTTGTTCAAATATAATTTTATCATTAATATTCATCGGAATTTTTCAGCTGGATTCCCCCGAATGTTTTAATCCTGACAGATTTTGTTAAAATGTGCAGTTGTAGGTTCTGGAAGAGGGCAAGTCAGGCAGAGATAAGACGGTCTGTCCCCAATGAACTTTACAGTTTCTCTGTTGCTGTGGTTCATGTCGGAGTCAGACAGAGGTAATTTCTCTGAGCACTTCACAAAACTCTGGAATACTGCCTTCAACCACATGGAAAAATACAAGTTTCAATTCATAGAAAATTTTAGACCACGCCTCCCTAGGTGTGAGAACACAGGGAGCTTTCCTAAATCCACCTGAATTCTTTGCACCCATCATATCCTGAACTATGTAAAACAAATGACTCAAAACACGTCCACTGCACTGTTCTTTCATTCATTCTATTCCCTAGATATTGTCTTTATGCAAGTTATCTATTGACAATACAATTCTTGGCCTCCTGACTTCTTCTATGTAACTAAGAATATATTTGTTCACTCATTCATTCATTCATTCAACAAACGGGGAGATCTATGGAAAAGTTTGACAAATAGGAGAACGCTAACCAAAGGTTATGTAACACCATGGTTCTACCACTGTATCCTTTGTATTCTGTCCCCAGCACTCAACAGACCTTGCGCAAGTCAGCCAGTCATTGGTCCTATCCCAATCCATCTTTTGTAGGCCTCTGATACAGGACTCCATGACATCATTCCTCACATAAAGAAACTACAGTACTGAGGCACCTGGGTGGCTCAGTGAGTTGAGCGTCAAACTTCAGCTTCAGGTCATGATCTCATAGTTCATAGGTTTGAGCCCCATGTTGATCCTCTGTTCACCCACCCTCCCCAAACCTCCTTTGCTCATGATCTGTCTCTCAAAAGTAAGTTTAAAATTTAAATTAAAAAAAATGTTTAAAAAATGAAAATAAGTTAACAAAAAAAAATAATAAAGAAACTACAACTGTCACCTCTCCCATCATTGTTCGACTTAAATTTAAGACCCTTCCACCTGTCCTTCCCCAAACTCTTCTAATCAGGCAGTTTGTCACTCAGCAATGTCATTGCTTTGCCCAGACTGGCAAAAATCTCTTCAGGCTCTTTTGTCATTCCATGATCTTTTGACTTTCTATGAGCTCACTCCAATTCCAATAGAGCAGACTCTTTTTTTCTTTCCTTACCTGACCAAATGCAACCCCCAAAAAGTGTACAATGCAAAAATTCCCCTTTGTGATCTAGGGACAACATGGGGTTGTTTCTTCAGACCGTTCTGTCCTTAAAATCCCAACTGTTGCCCATGAAGGAAGATTCCATTTCAAAATGTGTTTGAGTCAGTGTAGCTCATCTCATTTTGAAATTGAGACTTATCTGGGAGTTGGGTATGAATGGTAGACCCTGGTTAAAAAGCAAAGGTTTTCATAAGCGCTGGATCAATAGAAAATGCATTTATGAAGGTTTGGATTTGTTTTCAGAAGCCAAGAAAGGTGAAAGCTCTGATTTATGAGTTTGGGATTAAGAATGAGTTATAGGCAGTAGGAAAGACAATGTTCGGCACTATTTTTTTTAACGATGAGTCATCTCTAAAACCGGAGCAAACAGAAGGCTGATGTTCAGATCAAAATGAAGAGTTGTACTTGAGTTAAAAGACTGAGGTTATCGCCTGCCCTTACTAATTGTATCACATAATATTTTGATTTTTAAGGTGAGATTAGAACCATGCATAATATGAATCGCAGTGCTCCAGAGTGATACATAAATTACAGTTAGTTTCATTAAAATTGAAAGACACTCTTGTGTGATACAAGAGAGAATTTCACAAATAGGGATTATCATTAACAAAACCTTAAGAAAATCAATTAAGGAAAAAAATTCCTTGCAGAAGTGAAAATAACATTTAATAATACTAGAAATCCTTGTTTTGTAGAGTTTTCAAAGTCTTAACGTGCACAGGCAAAGTGATCATTATGCCAAAAATGCCTTCAACTACATCAATTAATTATAATCTTACTCTGTATTTTTTGGACATGCACTTCTGTGGAAATTTTAAGGACATATATTCAGCAAAACCAACTACCAATCATCACTTTTTTAGGTTTCTAAATACAAAATGAAAAGATAAGGTTTTTTGATACCCTGGATTTTAGGATCTGATTATGCTAAGAAAAAGAATTAAGGAAAGCCTTTCAAAATTTCTGCATTCTGGCAATAATTTCATTGGACTGGTTTAAAGGAAAAAGATGAGAGTTCTCATTATGTGAGGAAAAACCAAATAAAACTCATTTCAAAGTGCATTTTCCCAGTCTACAGGAAACTTCTATGATGCAGTCCAGCTAACCAGTAGAAGTATATGTATATGCTGTATAATCAATATTTATGCAAAATGAATGCTAAGTCGTAGTTGAGGGAAAACACCATCTGTCCGGTTTTGGTGTAGTTCCTAACGAAGCCATCAGGTGAACCCCCCCCCCCAGCTCACTCCTCCCCTCATTTGCCACCAGTTTCATGTGAAGTTGTCTATAACACGATGTCCTGTTAATGTGCCGCTTCACAAAACATCTTAATATCCATACAAGGGAGACAGTGTTCTCCCCAGATTACAGGTGGAGTATACTCATATACCTTCCAGGGTTATTAATCTGTTTTCTGATTATCGTTTCTACAAAAGGGGGCCAAAGTATTTTTCACCACTGTTCAGGGTGATTCAATATGATTCATGTCAGAGGAGAAAGAACACCAGGTGAGGCCATGGCACACCAACAATCCACTTGGCATAAAAAAATGGAAAGAAAGCAAGATTTGGAGGGGGTGGCCCTGGCTTGAATTGATTATGTTATCTCCAGAGACAGTCACTTCTCAGACCTGTTTTTGCCTCCTCACAATGAGGAGAATGAGAAGTGCCACTCTTTTAATTCTTGAGAGTTCCTGTAAGGATATAAGGATATAATCTGTAGATACGCCATGTACATATATAGTTACTTATTTCTATTTGAGTAACACAAAAAGGAAATGTGTTCTGTGTCCATTGTCCCCACATTACCTCCAAGCAAACTCTGAATGGCATTCATGATGGCTGCCCGCCTTCTCCTCAGACATTGGTTATTCTCCTTATGGTCTCTAATTCACAGGGCTGCCCTTTCTTTCTTTCTCCTTTTTCTACTCACTTCTCTCTCTCCTTGGTCTTCTTGCTGGTCTCCATCTGTTTGATTTAGTCCTATTGTTTTTCTATTTAACAAAATCCCCCTATACAACATAGCAACATAATTGCAACACTGAAGAGGGCTGAAGACAGTTTGTTGGCCTCATATAGGATTGTTTATCCTACTTCAAAACTTAGAGTCATCATTCCCCCTCCATGGTCCTCAGAGCCCCTTTCTTCGCAAAATGATTTCTTGGTCCTCTGGCAACTGAATTCTTGACTAGCGTTCAGCTGTTGAATTACAACAGCGATGCAATGTTTCTCCAACCGGGCGTTCTTCTGTAGGAGTTAAGTGACATCTGTTTGGTGTCTCTTTCAATCTGTTTTGGTGGAGGTAACTATCTTCCCTGATGATATTTAAGAAAATGAAAGAGGAGAGTGAAACAAGCTAAAAAAAAAAAACCATAAGAGAGCTTAATTCTGTGTCTACACCAACCGCATGCATGTAATACCAGTCTCTTTGACTTGAAGAACGTCTGCAGGGCCAATGTGATCTACCTCACGTGGAAATGAAGATATGCTCAAAAGCCAGAGTCATCCACAAAATGTCTCGTCTGAACTGTCAAGCTCCTAATTCACAAGAGTAAGTCTACTTGATGTCCCTCTTTTATTAAAACTGTACATTATTTTCAGTAAATACCTTGTTTCTTTCCTACAATATGGTCTTTGAAAGCTCAGAGTCCTGGTAAAAATGCTCCAAAGAATCCAAGGTCAATATTGATGTGTCCAAATGGTGAGTGTCACTCTTCCAAAACAAATAAGATCTGGGGCTCTGGGATTATCATAAGGTTGTATAAAAACTGCAAAGTACATATATACAACCTACGAACAACATCAGATTTTTGTACACTCAACATAAAGCTCAAATTCAATAAATGTGCCAAGTGTTATATTACACTGAATATTAAGAATTATCCTTGTAATGCACTCTTGGTTGCAAGGTTTATTTTTCTTAAAACAAGTATTTCAGATCACAATTATGTAAGCAGAGGCAGCAAACACTCTTACTGGCTGATCAGCCAGCCCCCAGAATGGTGTTAATCAGTCTTTAAAAATCAGTGCTGAAACCTACACATGCATAAATCACATTTGATCAAGCATAGCAATTAGTACTGAGCCACACAGCTAAAGACTCAAAAGGTATGAACTATAAAATTTGGGCAACCAGGTCAAAAGAAATCGAATACTCTGACACTTATAAGTCTTTTTTTTTTCTTAAATGTATTATTTATTGCTAGTAGTGGAACCTACTTCAGAACACAATTAAAAATACCGGGAAAACACGTCTTTACTCTTTACACAGTATTTTTTTTTTATTTTAGCAATATTCAAAAATGGTTTTAAGAGCAGGATCTTGCTCTAAGCACAGAAGGCCAGTCTATTTTACAACTGAACAAGCTGGACTTGTGATGTAGAGGCGAGCCAGTTGAGAAAAAGACATGAACACTTCACGCATATCCTCCAGAGACTTGTAGAGGCCTCAGGGACCCCTCCATCTGGGGAATCATCAGGACTCTGTCCAGAGTAATTTTCAGACCACTCCATTTGGACTTTTTGTTTTTAAAAACTACCCCCTTACCCGCCAAGAACACGTGTTATTATCTCGGAGAAAGCTGGGCCTGAATGACACGGAGATCTGCCCAAGTTTTCCTGCCAGCAAGGCAGAGTTTTCCAAATCCAAAGCGCTTGCCCTTTTTTATGAAGCCACGTGTGTCTACAGGAAAAAATAATAGCCGCCTGCCTACAAAACAGAGATCACGATAGAAAAGAGACGAGTATAGGCGATGGCTGAACGGTCAAACAGAATTAATTTGGTGTAATGATTATAAAATACCTACGAATCCTTTTGGTTCTGGGAAAAACTGCCGATCAAAATCCTACAGGCAACCCTATAAAATAACAGCCTTCTCTGGATCCTTTAAAGTGGGGAAAGGTGATTTTTCTAAGTTGAAAGATGTCACAGGAGGAATAAACATAAACATTTTCTAACTTAGGAGTGGTCTGCAAATTCAGTTCTGGTCAATTTCATCGGTTTTATGCTAGCTGCGAACCTATCTGCTTGTCACTGGCGAGTTACCCTTTATTGACTAGCTATATACCCATATAGCTTCCAGTTAATGAGCATTTTAAGGCCATCAATTTGTGGGAAGAAAAAAAATCAGTATCTTTAATCGTTCACACTTATATGGAAAATTCAATATGAGAGGAGGGCTTAAAAACTTTATTTTGGTGTCCTTTTATTTATTTATTTTTATACCAGTGTAGTATTTTGGTTTAAAGAGGTTAAAAAAAAATCAGTCTTCTTTGGAGGTAGATAACATAAAGACTTCATTATATGCATGATTTAGGGACCCTAACGTCTTGTTTCAAAGAAAAGGAAAAGTGAATCTAGAATCTAGAAGTTCTGACCTTCCAGTTTTTGTCTCACAGATGTTTTATAACAACACTCACATGTGATATTGGGAGTAAAACCATTCAGAATGTTTAAGATTATTGCAACTCTTTGGTTGTAAAGTACTCATGAAGCATTGAATAATGATATTTACATTTCTTTTTTTAGCAAAATTAAGTTTGTAAAAATGTCTTCAGTAAGTTAGGATAAATTAAAGTACATAACACATATTAATAAAAACCCAGTGGTATACCAGGCACTGTGCCAGTAGCTTGGGGAACAACAAGAACTTGTTCCCCCAAGGTCCTCAGCCTAGTGGTGGGGACAGAGACCCCAAAACAATAAAAACTGAACTAAATTAAAAATAATAATCGTGTGTCATTTCCTGCATTTTCCTTTCTGTCTTTTTTTCAAGCTGAGGAAGCATGTGATTTCTGGAGCCTTGCAAGGGAACCAAATCTCCCTAGTCGCCAGGCTCACAGGAAGATCCCCAGGTAGCGGTAGTAATGGCTGTGCGCCATATGTGGAGGTTGGGCCCTAATTTCCCCCAAATGTCTCTATGCCCTTCACAAAGTGCAAAGGAAGAGTCGGGGACAAATAAGACTGGGAAGAGGGGTATCGCATGGCATGAGGAATCTTCCTAACATTCCTGTATGACATATTATCCCAAGAAATTTCTACAGCTTCTGGGGTAGGAAACCTCCAAAACACCGACACTTGAATTCCCGTCATCTGAGCAGAATGGATAGATAAGGTCAGAATTAAATTGATAGGAAGGAAAACAAATGCAATCTACCCTTAATACCTGAGATGAAATGCATATCTATACAATGGAAAATTGTTTTTACTGGAAGCTCTATGAAAAAAATATACATGAGTAAGTGGGATGATGAAGGATGTCTCCTCTGTGGAGGTGATGATTCACCAGAGAATTAGGTGAAAGAAAAGTTGTACGGGGAACACCACTTAGCCAAATATGGGATTTATGGGGCCATCTATCTGGCTCCTTGCTGTCACGCATGAGTCATATGATGGCATTACTAGCCAATGGGTAGCCATTTCTGTAAGGTAAAAGCTGTACTTCTGTGCCAGATGTACAGGGCACTTGAGGACTCACCCTCTCTGCCATTTTCATGGATGGACGTTCCTCGCTCACACTCTACATCCAACTAAACTGAGGTGTCGTCAGATCCCAATCATACCACACTCTTCGCCTTTCCATGCCTCTTCGGGGTAAGGTTCTCTTTACCTCAAATGCCTCATCAATTCTTATTCATTCTATGAGATTAAATAAAATAGCTACTTTCCTTTCAGTAGTGCCTTGTGCTCCCCACGGTAAACTGAGCACTCTGCTACCCTGTTGTGACACGGTCTCCATCTCTTACCCACCTGTTATATCACATTGACTTTGGATAGCTGCATTTCCCAAGAGCTCATAAGCAGTTTGGGAGAAGGGACAACAAGGTAGTGGCAGAATTTAATGCAGAGCCTGGCACTTTTCTGAAAAAGATTAAATTTAATTGAATCTGTTCCCTAAAAAGACAGGGGCAATGTTTACCAGCTACAAATTACCTGGACTCTGCCCAACTTCTTACAAATGGCCCACCCTTTGCACGAGTGCGAGCCTAGTCCTGATCTCAGGATGGATGGACAGTTTTTGCATGGTCTTAAAAATAAGAGATGTTCTCTCCTCTCCCAGTTTCTAGAGCGATGCACCTCCTGTTTGACATAACTGTTGCCAGGGCACCTGCATACTCTTCTTCTTCCTCCTCCACGTGATATAACCAAACCATCATTGGTCTCATAGTATGTGCCAGGCCTGTTCACACCGGCTCCCCTGAGCCATCTGTGACGCCTTGTCCCAAATCCACATTCACTTACTCCATGTGAGTAGCTTGAAGTTCGCCTTGGTGGAATTAATTCACTATGGAAACTGGGAAATACTACTAACCACACAGAAGCTGAGATAGAGACAGACACAGAGATAGAGATGATAGAGAGCAAGAGAGAGAAGGGGAATGAGTGAAAGAGTTTTAAACTGAGGCTCAAAGAGATGGGGAAACTTTCTCAAGGTCGTCAAATGACAGAGCCAGAAAGTGTGTCTATTACCTCAACGTCATGCATTCCTTCTCTCATTTCATAGCTAGGTGCCCTTTCAAGTTCTTCTTTCCCAGCCCCCTCATCATCCAGTTGGCAAACTGCCCCAGATTCAAATAATGCGAATTTGCCGAAAGTATGTCCAGAGTCAAGGCTGAGGCTCAAATGGTTTGCTAAACAGCAGGTAGAAGGAATTGCCAAGAAAGACTGCTCTGGTGATCCTTTGCCCATGGTGGGCCATCACTCGATTGTAATCTGCTACATTCCCCCAACCAATCCTAAAGCCACGTGTCCTTCCTCCATGGAGCTGAACGGCCTTCAGTGGCTGGTGGTGCCCCCGCTCCCACACACACACAAACAGGTCAGGGGTCCTTACCTTCAGACCCAGAATTTGCCAACTAAGATTGATGCTTGAGGCCTATAGTTGTGTCAAAGCACAAAGTGTTCTAGAGTATAACCTGAATCTCATTTTTATGTACATTTTGACAGTAGAGAGTTCATGTACTTGACTGATGGTATTCTACAATTTATTTATCTTGAAAACTGACCTAAAATAGTCCCACTCTGGATGTGCCCTAAAGCCCCCATGGCATTCATCACAGCAGGGTGGCAGAGGAGTCTGAATGCACGAAAACTTCAAGTGTGTAGTAGCTTCACTTTTAAAGCCTACTGAATTGTGTGTTTCTAAATCAAGTCCTAACACAATGACTTCAGGCAGGTGTCGGGGAAATGCTTTGCACTTTGAAAGATAAGAAGGCACAGACGCCGAGCTGAGTGAACTACTGATGCCTTCATGAGTCGGTAAAATTACCCAAGAAAACAAAAGGATTTCCTCTGCTAACCCTAGAGGAAACCACCCTCTACCATAGGGAATGAGAATTTTATCACCGCCATTGAGAGGGATGGATTTGTAAGAGCAGGACCCAGATGCCATCTTCTAAGCTTCCAGTACTTTCCTCAAACACCAAATGTGAAAGTCTCCAGGAGGTACTCAAAGGAGAAATAAAGATAAACCTTTTCATTTGGGGAAGCTAAATGGGTATCATAATGCTAAAATATTAGCATAGTGATCTTTCTCTGGGATGAACATGATTTAGTGAGGGGCTTCCTTAATCAAGAGATAGAGAATGTCGGTCTGCTCCAGAAATTGAGAGCCAGACTCTCTCTACTTCTCCAGCGGGACTTAGAAACTTATCTCCATCTACTTTAAATGGGAAAAAATACAAATACTCAGTGGACAAATCCTTTCTCATTTCTTGTCAATATCCACCCCTCCCATCATCCTGTGTTGACAGGACCGATTTGCAGAAGGAGGGTTTAACATTACAAACACCCTTTCATCAGCTTAAAAATTGAGGCGAGTCAATATTTACATCATGTTGCTGATCTTTAAAGTGCATACTCTGTTTTCTGTCGTAATAAATAGCTGTCACTCTTGCCTCCATCAGAGTTTAGCTGAAGTGGGTTGGCATGCTCAGTGGTCCCTGCATTCCGGGAACGATCTAATATTTCAGGTCTCTCATGTGGCAGCGGGTCGATTTCTTTCTCTCGCTCCTTCGTATTGGTTTCCAATGACAGACCTTATAAAACCATTTAGGTCTGCTTAAAGAAAAAAATCTATAAGCATGCTAGGTTTATCTTTCTCCAGAAATGTGTGAAAGCTAATACTTAATGAGAGAATGTAGACAGGATATTTGTTACCTATTTTGCTATGCAATTTTCACGACGTATCTTTAGACTAAAACACTAGATGGACTTCCTATCACTTCCCAGTGCCGACCAGTGATAGGAAATAGCATCAAGCTGGGACAAAAGAAAACCTTTATCCTTTACCAGGAGTTCAAAACTATGGCACAATGGTTTGTGACCCTCCTTCAATCCAGAAGCACTGTCACTGGCTCTGGATTAGTTTAATTGGGGTTTCCTCAGGACACAGCTATCCCAGTGGACCCACACGGATCACAGAGGAATCTCAAAATTTCCTTATTTGTTTTTTTCCCCCTTTGGTCGGTATTGTTAATTGGTACCTTCCAAAATCACTAGTATGGCTCGGGAGCACAGAGGAGTCTGGAACAGAAACGAGTACTCTTTTCTTTTGGACCATTTGCTTCTCAGACTGCAGAAAGCTGACCTCAGGAGAGCTTAGAGAGTACAGTTCTTAGCAATGAAGCAAAAGGGACATACAGACAGATGTTTTGAGAAAATAGAGATGTCTTGGAATACTTGAAGGAATATTCATTTCACAGATGTGAATGAATAACTCTGCTATTAAGAGCAAATGCAGGTAAGAACTCTGTCCTCCAGTTTGCACAGACTTTCTGGAGACAAAATAAGAAAGTGTGATACCAAAGCAGATGTTCCTTTCCTGCATTTCCCTGCCGCCCTCAGGGCATGCATTAAAGATGGGAGCTATGTGTACGCAATGGATGTGATCCAGCAGAGGGTGGCAGAGAATTCTGCCACCATGCTGTAGATATAGATGTGACCCCTACTTCCACTGTGTGTGCGTGTGTGTGTGTGTGTGTGTGTGTGTGAGAGAGAGAGAGGGAGAGAGAGAGAGAGAAGCGGGGAGAGCCAGACAGGATTCCACTTTGATTTCTTCTGTTTCAAAAATCTGATGATGCCTTGCTATTCTAAGAAATCACCTTAATTCACTGAAAAATCACAAGGATAGATTTGCCTGGGCTATTTGGCTAAAAGATGCTTAAGCCGCAATTTGTGATTAAGAGATTAAGACCAGATAAGTGCAAGGTTTCAGAATCTACAGGTTCACATAAAACAGAGCTAACGAGAGTATGAATAATGGTCAGCCCTTGATGTCCTCTGAAATCCATCTCTGAGCTCAGTACCCCAAACTGAAGTACAACCAGTGATCATTTCCATGTGGCTGATGACTCAGCTCTTGCTATGGATTTGATGTCAGCAGGTATTTTTGAGTGACAAATGACATGTAAAGTCACTTCTTATGCCTTATCAATAGCAGTGCACAAATAACCAAGATGAAAAGACAAATCCTACTAATGGATTTGCAGAAGTTGAAAATCCTCAAATGTAAGTGGGAAATGTCTAAACCATCAATTATAAAGGACATCAGTAATTATGTAGATGCATAGTCAATAATTAATTAGGCTATGAATTGATCAGCAACCAGGTCAGTTTCAGTCCTTGACCCCATATATTTCTAGATAATTTCTCTTGTCAAATAGGGAGCTCCCCCCCCCCGCCGCCCCCACTGCATGACCCCCAGGGAAATGGTGAGAAAAATTTTAAAGGCCATTCCACTGCTAATGACTGCTTTGTTTTGTTTTAGCTTGGCACAGTATATTAGCCTTTATGTGATGAGTTTGTATGATTATAGTTTCTAAAGTATGAGAGGAAATGAGGTAAATGATTAACGGCAGAGTAACTTAAAGCAAGATGGCATTATGGAAGCCATTGAAAAATAGATGGGGAATGCCGCCTCCCCGATGGAATTTGATCCAGCTCCAAGAGGAACAGTCTTATCAAAGGTGCCACAGGGTTTTTATTCATGATCCCAAGAAGTGGGGCTCTCAGCATTCAATCTTAGTGACTGTACTATACCTTGCAGCCACAGGAAGCTTTTCTCGGCCCTGGCGTGTGATCCATCCTGTCTCAGAGGGAAGCCCTCTTTGCTCCACGGCTAGCATCATTTTTATACATCAACTCCTCTTTGTTTTAACTTTCTAAAGTTGGAGCTCAGTTCTCTTCTGCTTTGGAGATTGTCTCAGAGACGGGCTGTACATATTGAAATGAGCATGGGGCGCCTGGGTGGCGCAGTCGGTTAAGCGTCCGACTTCAGCCAGGTCACGATCTCGCGGTCCGCGAGTTCGAGCCCCGCGTCGGGCTCTGGGCTGATGGCTCAGAGCCTGGAGCCTGTTTCCGATTCTGTGTCTCCCTCTCTCTCTGCCCCTCCCCCGTTCGTGCTCTGTCTCTCTCTGTCTGAAAAATAAATAAACGTTGGAAAAAAAAAATTAAAAAAAAAAATGAAATGAGCATGGCTTTCTTCTGCTTTCCGAGGCTGCAATGTAGAGTCTGATGGATGGGGATTGGCCACGGGACCAGAAGCTTTCAACTTCCCTTCTGTCCTGGGTGGATTTACTGCATAAACAGAGGTGATCTCCCCATTTAAAATGCAGCCCATCCTGCCCTCAGGAGGTTATTGTGCTGTTATGAAGGTCAGTTGGCAAGTGGGTAGGAGTGATTCCAGGTGAAAGAGAGGTCTTAGCACATCAGATAAATAGAGATCCTAGCGTAATGCCCCACATTCTTAAATGCATGACATTTTAAAACACTACAAACTTGCATGAGTTTACTTTGAAGAGTACAGGTAAATACTGTGGCCTTCCCCACACCAGCTCATACAGAGGCATTATATGGATTTCTTATTTTTTCTCCACCACTCTCTGGTTCCATTCTGACCATATAACAATAATGAATACCATCATGTTTAATGAGACTTCTAATAATTAGGAGGAAAATTGCTGGATGTTCCAAACACGCACATTCCCTTGAATCCACGAGAACCACGTGGGGTAGATTTTATGAGGACCGCCGTTTTTACAAATGCCCACACTGAAATCCCAGTGTAGTGCCTCTTCCAAGTTCCTCGCCTGGGGCTTGAATCCCACATTTTGCTTGATGTTATATTGCTTTTAAGAAAAGGTGGGTTTTTTTTTGGGGGGGGGGGGAGCGGTTCTCACTAGAGATACATTTCTGAAAGCCTCAGGAGTTCCTTTAGCTTAGACTTCCCAAACCAACGCATAGAATTTTCAAGAACTGAGCTGCCGATTCTCTTGCCTTAGCTGCCACCAAGACGACCCCTTGCAGAGGCAAAGCTGAAGGTAGAAGAGTGTTTTTCTGCCCTGCCCTTCCCACCTGCCTCTGCTCCAGCCCCCTTCAGCCATGCTGATCCCCGGGCAGCAAAATAAATGGGATCAACCCGGATGTCCTTTTCTAGGAGAAATGCTTCGGGCCAGAGAGAAAGATAATATAGATTACCGGTATGCTGTAGAGGCAAGTTCAATAGAGAGAGCGATTAAATAAAAGCCTAACGAGGAAATAAACACCATGTTTGCCAAGAAGCACGCACACGCACACACACACACACACACACACACACACACACACAGGTGAAAAAGGAGACCCAGCAAGAAGCAAGGGACAGCCTAGCGTCGCCAGAATTAAACCAAAATGTTTGAATCGTTGCAATGATAAAAGATGACATTTCCTATCAGCTTTTTTTCTGTCTTATATACTTTTAAAGGTAGTCTTTGCAGCACTGAGTCTGTTCTTATGGTAGAAAAAGCCAGTGTATATTCTTTTCATAGCCTGAACTCTTGTCAGTTGATGGGCAGTTTATCCAATATCGCCTTTTAGTCTCACTTCACGGTATGTTGCCGGAACTTCTCATGAGGGAAAACTCCAGCTCCAAATAAGATGCCCTCCAGAGAAAGGCTGACTAGACTTTGTTGTGTGTGTGCACCAAATGACTTATTTTTTTCAATAAAGCCCTCGGTGTGGCTTGGTAGTTACACAGTACCTTCTCTCTAAAGAGCCCAAGGGGCCACAGAGATCATTTTCAAAGTGAGCCATCGAGAATTGCAGGGCTGTGCAGCGAGGAAGCAGGACTCGGATGGTAGGGGAAGAAGGCTTCCAAGAGGCTGGGGAGAGGAGAGGGAGTCCAGCAGACAACTGTCACTCCATATCCCTTAAGGACACGCTGTCTGGCCTTAAGTGTGAATAGTCGACAGAAAGGAAATTCAACACTGGAGGGAGGACCCATAACTGCTATCGCTTCCTGCTTCCTGCATGTTTATGGAACTGGGTTATTGTACAGGTTGTTAAATTGATACCTTAATTACACGCATTGTGGCCAAGTTATAGCTGTCACGAGAGGCATAAATCTGGTCTTTTTTGACATGCTCTCAACCAGAGTGTTTTGTTAGGGTAGCCTTGAACACAATGTTGATGTTGAAAAGAAGGTACACAACACAAAACTTCATTTTGCCTAAGTAAGTGCAACTGTTCTCTACCTGGTTGCTGATGGTTGTATTGTGTAAAAAGAGCGAAGTATGATCTGATGTCAGATTCTGAAGGAAATACAGTATATTGCAGAATTTTTAGATGAAGTTCTCTCAGCTAATTTAATAGCTAGCTCATATTTACCATAAGTATAGTGAAGATAGATTCAATTAGAATTTCTGAAAAAAACTATCAAAATATAAATGTTGGGGATTGAATATATACATATACATATACATATACATATACATATACATATACATTCCTATGGGTTCTCTAGAGAAGGAAAATCCTCTCTTACACAAAGAAGATATATCTACTCCAACTTCATAACAGAATTTCAGTCTTATCTTGCTTACTACCCAGCACCTATGAGGCAAGAAAAAATATCAATGTTTTTGGAAAAAAATGTCTAAAAGACATACTATCTACTCAGAACTCTGTATCTAAATGAATAAATAAATATCAAGAAAAGTGAAGAGTCCGACATTTTACCCTATTTTCAAGGTAACAAGTTAATCTGTCACAGTTGCATGGATGCTGGCAGAAGACATGAGATTCCAGAGTCAGAGACAAAAGACTTGGTTATTCAAAGCAATGGCAGTAGCCAGAATGTCCACACTTTTCCCCCTACTGGTTCCCCGAGCCCCAATTCCCACAGGAAAACAAGAAAAGACACAGGTGACACTTGCAGTGAATTGCATTACCAGAGAGGAACCTAGAGCTTAAGGAAGCTGATCTTTTACAATCAGCATGAGCATGGCTCCTCTTTGTTCTAAAGAGAGACACTGTGTCTTCCAATGCTCTTTACTTGCCAGAACAAAGGCTTTCTGTGTCTCTGCTCACAAGATGTATTAAAATGGTAGATAGTCATGGATAATTATCTCTCAATAATCAACAAGTAAGTAAATAAATAGTTATATGCATGCATATATATATATATATATATATATATATATGTATGTAGTACATTTAATATTACCATTTTGTCAACTCAAAATAATAGAAAGCTACATAGGCAGCCCCATCTCAATGGCCTGATCACCTTTCTGAAATATATTTAGCAAGATATATGATAATGTTATTTATTTTTACTGATGATCCAAGCCTTAACCATGTAAAGATCACCTTGTCTCACTCTGTAAACCAGTTTGACAATAATGTTAATTTTCTGTTGTATGCCTCTTGTATAGGGACCAAATATTCTATTTTGTTTTTATTTTTTATTTACTTTATTTTATTAAAAAAAATTTTAGGGGCGCCTGGGTGGCGCAGTCGGTTAAGCGTCCGACTTCAGCCAGGTCACGATCTCGCGGTCCGTGAGTTCGAGCCCCGCGTCAGGCTCTGGGCTGATGGCTCAGAGCCTGGAGCCTGTTTCCGATTCTGTGTCTCCCTCTCTCTCTGCCCCTCCCTCGTTCATGCTCTGTCTCTCTCTGTCCCAAAAATAAATAAACGTTGAAAAAAAAAATTAAAAAAAAAATTTTAATGTTTATTTATTTTTGAGAGAGAAAGAGAGAAACACCAGAGGGGCGGGGAGAGAGGGAGACACAGAATCCGAAGCAGGCTCCAGGCTCTGAGCTGTCAGCACAGCTCAGTTCGACGCGGGGCTCGAACTCATGGAGCGTGAGATCATGACCTGAGCTGAAGTTGGACACTCAACCGACTGAGCCACCCAGGCAGCCCTTGATTTTGATTTTTTTTTGTTATTAAATATGGTATCAAGTCATCTCTTGGATGACTGTAATGCTTTCTTTAGCAAAGGATACTTTTGAGGATACCCTTATACCTCTTCTACCATAAAGGGTATCCCCTTGTCTGGCATGATCACAAGTAGGATCTCATTACAATGGATTTCAAATAATTCTTAAATAGTGAGTCTTCTTGCCCCAGTCCCTGAGGGCAGGAAAGACAAACCCAAAACTGCAATGTAGCTGTTCATTAAGAATAAACCTCTGTTTAAAAACAAAAACAAAAACAAAAAACCTCCTGGCCCTTCCAGGATGGAAGTCAGAATGCAGTCAACTTGACAGTAAGTAGTCAGTTTATCTCCTCAAAAAGGTGCCATACCAGTGGCTATGGAGTTGGACATTCATAGCCTGAAACAACAGAATGAGCCTTCTTAAAGTGGAATTCATGTTGCTGGGCTCTCGTGTCTTCTATAATGGAGAAATACATTCATACGTTCATTGTTTCAGAGCCTAAAGACAGAAGCTAATTGACATCAGTTGGCCAGTTATATTTCATACTTCGTTGTTTCGTGCATCTCTCGTAATTGACGGTCTCTGGTAAGCATCAACATGTGATAAAAAGATGTGCACACTTTCTGTCCACTCCCCTACGTCTACCAACATATCTGAATTCTAGACACTCTTGACCCCAATCTTTCACATTTTGACTCTACGTGGAAGCTATTTTTCCACCAATAACTCCTTCCAACATCCTAACGTCTGCCAGACCGTACGGTCTAAGCGTCAGCATCACCTACGCCTCAAGTAGCTCTATCCTCTTCTGGGCCCATCCAGAGTCTACATCGCATAGTAGACCACTATCCTTAGGTGTAGAGTATGCTACCTCCAGAACTCTCCAGGTGTTTTGCTTCCCTCTTCATTGTAGGGTGTGCAAAATACTAAGGTAGTTTTTTGTTTGTTTGGTTGGTTTTGGTTTTTGGTTTTTAATTTTTAACTTAATTTGTCCTAGCATGTCTCTGACCACTGAGAACCTACATTTTTTTTACTATTGTGGTAGCCCACTGGATCTTCTTCCCAGGAAACCTGGAAAGTCAAAATCTTTGAGTGTATCCATGCAGATGTGAGGGTACCAAGTTTTTTTGGCTTTTGCTTTCAAACAGGGATCTAATTTTGACATACCATATATGTCTTCTTTGGGCACTTATCTCTGAAGTTCAGCCACTCTGATGAAGAAACAGACTTGTTCTTTGACTTTCTACACTCTTGCAAGAGGAAATGACGATTTTGTTATATATATATCCAAAGAGGTTCTCTGTTTTGCACCTGACTTTCAATTCTGTGTTATTCCCTCAGAGGTTCATTTATCTTTATGTAGAACAGGAATGGTTCTTAACAATAACCATCTAAGGTCTTACTCCTCTAGCTACTCTTTTCTTTATGCCTCTCAATTGCCTGTACTTCATACCCACCAGCACATTCCCCTCCATCAAATACCCTCTCAACTTACCACAGGTCAACATTTTATCAGTTGGAAGGCCATCTGATGCAGAGGCTGTCTTTTTCACCTACCAGCAATAATGGGTTCTTCACTGCCAGCTGAGCTGTGAGTGATTTGGGTCAAAACCCCATTTACCTCTTGCTAACTTGGAGTATCCTCATAACCTATGCTGGAGGTTGAGTCCTCCGGGAGCCGATGATGACAGGGAGTCTAAGATGTAAGATATTGATTAGGGAGCAAAACCCGGGAAAGGAACAGAGCTGAAGAGGGATGGGGTGGAGGAAAAATGTGAACTCCAATGCAAGCCTGCCAAAGCCTAGAAAAACCTCGGTGAGTATAGTAGCCAACTCTAGAAAATGCATTGTAATTCTGCAAGTCTGTCTGACTCAACTACAGACAGTCACTGTTCCAGAAGGATGTGAGCTTAGACCAGGAGGCTCTCAGAAGCTGAGGCAGCCCCTGAAGCCGCTGAGAATTGGAAGACATCTGTTGACCACACACAGCTGGATAGCAAGTCCTTCCTTAAAGGAGACACTGGGAGGACATCTCTGCAGCCACGACAAGCACTCATCTAGAAACACACACGCACACGCACACACACAGAGAATAAACCTCAAGAACTGACAACCTAATTCATAATGAGCTTGGAATGTTTGACTTGCCCCCGCAGTCTCCCTTTGAGCTCTGGTATGTTGACTTTCAAAGTTTGAGGTTTTAAATGACTGTCATTCACTACCTGTGAGACTGAGGAAGAATCAGCAAAGTGATTAGGTTTTTGGCTGGAAACATGAATAAAGTTGTCCATGTGGATCGATGTCACCCTGCCACTATTAGCCAACATGACAGTGATAGCTAACTGCCTCTAGGGCATCTGCTCAATTGCTGCTATTGCCATAGGAACCAGCACGCCTCTCATGCCCTCCTCCAGTAGGCACAAAATGCCCCCTGATTTTTATTATCATAAGCAGATTGCTTCTAACGGAGGAGACCAGCCAGCTTATTAATAGCCATACCTTTGTAGAAATTCAGAAGGGGTAACTCATGGTTCCAGCAGAATTCAGAATCCCATATACTGATGCCTCTGAACCCCACAAAACAATTTGAGGTACTGGAAAGAAACTGGGAATGAGTAACAGGATAATTTTACTCTTCACTACACGCAGATAAGAGGGTTAAGACTCAGAAAAAAATAAGATTTTGTGACTTTTTCTTTTCTGTTCTACTAAAAATAGTTTTAATATTAGGCTACAATTTATTAAATGCATTCTGCCAGGCATTTAATATACTTTATCTATTTTGATTTGAAAAATAATGCTATGAAGTGTGCACAGACATTGAGGCTGAGACCCCGATAAGGGAGTCGCCCGGTGTCCCATGAGAGGCACATGCTGTTAGAGCGAACCAATCCGCCGGACAGCTAGCCAGATAAAACTTTTGCATTTAGAGCACAAAGTGAGGCATGTTAAGATGAAATGGTATGTTCTCCTTCATTTTAAAATGTTAACCCTTACAATGATTCTTTACTTACATGGGGGAAAGCATCTTGTCCCCTTCATATAGATGAGGAATTTAAAGTTCACAGGATCAGGGCATCTGGGTGGCTCAGTTGGTTAAGCGTCCAACTTCAGCTCAGGTCATGATCTCGCGGTCTGTGAGTTTGAGCCCCCCATCGGGCTCTGTAGTGACAGCTCAGAGCCTGGAGCTGCTTCAGATTCTATGTCTTCCTCCCTCTCTGCCTGTCCCCTGCTCATGCTTCCTCTCTCCCTCTCTCTCTCTCTCTCTCTCTCCTTCAAAAATAAATAAACTTTAAAAAAATTTTAAAGTTCACAGGATCAAAATGATTCACAGAAGATAACGTGGTTAGTCTTCTGAAGATACGGAAATTGAATCCAAATGTATGCGTTGCATTCTTTTTCTCTCTTTCCTTTTTTTCCCCCCAAAAGAGGCAGTCACAAATGATGCATAGGAAAATATTATATGTAAGCTTTTAATAAAAACAGTAAGCCCAAATTGCACATTGCCAAACTATCCAAACAATCTTCCACAAATAATGAACTTTGTTTGAGGAAATTAAAACATGGTTTATTGGAAAGGGCATTCCGCTCAGCATTAATGCCTGTTTTTCAAGCACGGTTTCTCTCCCAGATTCCATGATAGCCAGACAGCTTCACCAAGACTGCAAACCTCAGGAACTGCTTACACAGCCCCCTGCCGCGCCCACCAGGTGCTGAGCCCCACACTTTCCGCACACTGTCATACACTCATTATTGCACCAGGAGGCGGGTGTTATCATGACGTTTTCTAGATAATAAAATAGAATCTTAGAGAAGTTAGTTGCTCAAAACCAAAGAATGTGGCTAATCAATAAGAGTGCATGCTTTGAAATCATGCCATATATTCACATACTAGCTCAGACATTTACCAGCTTCATGAACTTGAAGAAGTTACTTTCCTGGTCTCAGTTTTAAATGATAGATTTTGGACCAGATAGTCCTTAAGGACCTGAGAATCTCTGTTTTTAGGCTGCTGTGTTTTTGTTTGTTTGTTTGCTTGTGTTTTCATTTGATTTGGTTTTGTTCTAAATAATCGGTTGAGACCTCTGTCCTTCCAGGCTCCCATGGAACCTCCAACACTTGAATTTCAACTCATAGTATCAGGGCGTTGCCTTAGAAATTCAGCTCAATGCTTGTAAATTCCATGCTCCTTAAAGGGAACCCCTGATCTTAAAGTCATCCATGATGAGCCTGATGCAATTGGCATTAGCCTAAGTATCCAGGAGTAAAGGGTGGTGGCAGCAGTGGTAAGGTTTTCTGAGTGAAGGATGTGAAGCTAGAATGTTACGAACTCTCACGCATACTTGGTCATTCTCTTCCAAACTCCATCTGCCACCTGTATCCATTCTTATATTTCCATGAGCCCAACAATCCCCCCTCGGTGTTATTGGCTTTAAGCTTGATTTTCCATTAAATGGATTGCAGGCAGCCCTGGAGACTGAGGAGCCAAAGAACCACCCCCACCCCCCACCCCCCGCCAAATCATTTGAGATCATTGATCACTGCGTGAATTATTCCCTTTCTGCTTTTGATAAGACTCATAAAATCACTTAGAAACAACAAGGCTTGAGTAATCATTCAACTTTTGATTTTTAAACACATAGCACCTTGAGTTTGGTGAACTTTGCTAAAATGGGTTTTGAGCCATTGTACTCTCTCAGAATGAAAAGGAATTTCGTGCCTATTTCAGAAATAAACTAAAAAATAAGAACATCTTTCAAGAATGTATTACATTCTAAAATGTTAAAGCAATCTCCAAAGCAAATTCTTGGTATACTAAGAGGGTTGGGAGGTTCACGTCAGAGTAAAGTTTGGATCCCAGCTCTAATGCTCATTGGTGTGTGACCTTGGGTGAGTTACTCAAACTCTCTGAGCCTCTGCATGACATAATAATAATATTTACATTAAAAGGTTTTCATGAGGATTAAATGGGATAACATTTATAAAGTGTCTATACTGAATATGACAAAATGAGGCCTCAAATAATTGCTGATTTCTTTCATTAAAGAGACAAGTAAAATCTAATTTCTGGTGCCTCATTTCCTAGTGAATGAGAACTGAAGGGTAATATTTATGTTGGAGAGGATAATACTCTTGGGTGACCTTGAGGAAAAAGGGAGCTTTGCTTCCCTTCCATTTAGAATTGCTGTGCCAGGAATTACTGGACAGATTCATTTGAAATGAGAACTTTCATACCTGAGCCACTGCCCAGAAATTATGGCACCACTTCTGGGAAGTTTTGAAATCACTTTGAACTTAACTTTGTGGAGTTGCTTTGCATTCCATACTGCTGGGCCCCTCTGTACATCCATGACTTGGCTGGAACTCATTCCGGCTGTGCCAGCATATTTTCAACCTGATCAAGGCATAGAGGTCTGAAAATTTCATGAGATTCTGTTTTTGTGAGATTTCCAGATTTATACCAAGTTTTACAGATCCCAAAGGGATGCATAATTCAGAAAAAAAATAGAGAGTCTACCCAATCTAAGATACAATTGACATAATTAATTCAGGTTGAATTAAGGCTGCTTAAGAGTGTGACTTCTTATATCATTGTTAGCGGGAAAAAAAAAAACACCTTACTGTTTTACAGGATTGTTTTTCAAATTTATCAGTAGTAGAAAGTTCCTAGGAACTGGAAGAGAATAATGCCTGGCAACACTTATAAAGATTTAGAATCACTTCCTTGACTGAATCGAACTAGGTATGTGTTCTCCTGGATTAACAGTAAATTTACTTCGTTTCGTGCCTTTTTAATGGAATATAATCCAAGGAATATATAGACTCAGTAGTTTCTTAGCAATGATCAGATATCTGTTAAGCAAGGCACTGTTCCTTATTTTCCTTAATTGTCTATTGTTTTAATGCAGTTGTATACACCTTATTCAACCACTAATAATAGTTTACTGTTTCCTTTCCTCAGTCACTTCTGGAAAAATCTTGCCTATTCAACTACATTGATTATGGAACAGATAATCTATTTTCTCTTTTTTAATCAGACATATAAATATCAGTTGGAGTCTCGACACAGCATGAGGCATCCAACATGGCACATTGATCTGATCCAATTCCAGGCAAAAGGGAAGAAACATGGTGATTTACTTAACCTAGAGCAACATATTGTGGGAAAATGTTCTGTTCTTGTCGGATTTCTAAACATATTGAAAACAAAAAACTCACTTGACTCTCTTTTTATAATGAGGATTTCCAGGCTGAGAATCATCATTATATTCATTCATTCATCCATCCATCCATGCACTCAACCAACAATTTTTAAGTATATACCATGCACCGGGTGCCAGGTAGAGATACAACATATCCTTTGTTTGATGTCTGTGCCAACATATATTCACATAGAACTATTGAAGAACCATCTTAAAATAAATGTTCAAATATATGGGTCCAATTCTTATTGACGTAAGGTATTCTTCTTTGATATATGTCCAGGCAAAAGGAAAGAAACATGTTGAGAGTATAGATAGATAGATAGATAGATATCCATATATATATATATATATATATATATATATATATATTTATATCTATATCTATATCTATCTATATCTATCTATATATCTATATCTATATATATGCACTGCTAATTTTTTGTCACTGATTTTTCTAAGTCTCATACCCTTATTTTATGTGGAAGGAAAAAAGAAAGATTTTTTACTAGTTGTATTTTTCAAAACAAAAATTTAAAGCTGTCTGAATTTGGGTAAAGAAGATTGGTATGGGTTAGTTTCATCTCACATAAAGCCAAAACAGGCAGATAGCCACGTGATACAAGAGATACCTCTGCTGTTGCACTTGTATTTCTCATGATCACTTTATTTAACTCTCACATGTTGTCCTCTAAACTTGTTCTCATTAGATTAAATAACAAAAAGGATATAAAATGGTCAATTAATCTAGAAAGTTAAAACGCAAAGTAGTGTCTAGTGGATGGTAGGAAGATAGTGGTCTTCTTCTATTGGTGTTGACTGGTTGATTACATCCAACCTTGAGGATCTAGAATATAAGTCTTTAGCTTCCACAGTTAATAGAATGGCCTACAGGAAAAAGGCCAAACTTTGAGGACAATTGACTGGCATTTGGGTCCCAACTTCATCAATTATTAGTTCATGACTTTGGGAAAAGTCATTTAACCTCTTTAAGGCTCAAGTCCCTATCCCTTATCTGTAAAATGGAGATGATACACATATCCGACCTATCAGTTTTAGATTCAGAGCATCAGGGTGAGTAATATCGGTTGCCAATACAGGTAAATCCTGAAAGTTTACTACAATATAATTATATGGCACATTCTTGACACAACCCAAAGTGATCTACAGATTAGGAGGAATGGAGATTTTTTTCCCGAGCAATACTGTTAGCCCTTGAGACCATGGAGTCTGGTGATGGATTTTCTGCATTCAGCTAGCCAGAGAATGAAAAGGGAGAGTGAATAACAACAACAACAAAAATACCATGGGGAGTTTGGGTCCAGGCCGGGAAGTAGTTCTATATAACTACTTTGTTCACTGTCTACTGTCTAGAGCTAACCCTACAGATACGCCAAGATGTAATGAGTCTTCTTTGAAATGTAGTCTTTCATTATGCCTGTCAGAAAATGGGAAAAAGTGATTGTGAATATGTAGCTTCAAATGAACCACAAAAGTCTCCTGAAGGGATGAAACTTAGCTAAACAAATGTGGCAACTAGAAATAGTTCTGAAGATAAAAGAGTTTGATACAGAATTTGATGTCAGAATCACGGGTCACCAAAGTTATTCTCATTCTATGATCCCCGAATGCCTAGATATTGATTGTGTTAGCCACAAACATCTTCAGGTTATTATCTAAAGAAAGTCTGTGCTTATAATGAAAAGGGAAAAAAATACAACAGAAAAAGCACAGGACAGCTATTTATCAAACAACTATTTAAACAAGGCAATCCAATATCATTTGAAAATTACTGCTTCGTTGCATATTCAGTTATATTTGTCTTTGATTAATGCAAAATTAGAGGTTTACTTATATTTTCCTTATCAACATTTGTTTGGTTGACAAAACCTTTCAAATACAGAATCCCTTGAAGAAAGTACTAAAATAACTTGCAAAGTAGTAATGAATGGTCATCTTAGATGTAGTCATTAGACTGAATATGTACTGTAGGAACCAAATTTGAATCAAGTAAGAAATCTTTTGTGAGTTGCTCTTCACCATTTATTCTAGCTATGGTCTTCAAAGGTTGATTGACAGTGTTGGATGGCTCTTTCGTATTGACCAATCAGAGAATCCACAGAAACATGCATGTTCTTAATCATTATGACCTAAACACTGACCATATGACCCTTTCCCCAAAACCAGCCAAGTACATGAATTCATGGGTGGGTTCTGCAAATTGCTAGCTGAACTCATCTGTCTTATTTGAGTTTGATGAATTCCAAGTCTTCATTTTATGTAATATGGAAGTTCATACAAGAAAAGTACTATATATATATATATATATATATATATATATATATATACATATGTATATATATGTATATATATCTGATGTTCTAGCCCAAGCTCTTTCCATGCTGCATAAAACATGTGTAAACCTCAAGGATCTGTTAATCACTCATTGGCCAAAATGATGTCTAAATTCCAGACCTAGACAAGTTTTGACTCTTATCACTTTCAGAACTAGAAGTAGATAAGAAAAGAAGAATAAATCAAGAAATAAGAATTCAAAGAAAGAAGCCCAAGGAGAGATTCTTTGTTGTTGCTGTTTTTCAAATCACAATGTGGACTTATTTTACTTTTTCACCTTTAAAGTTTCACTCTTTGCCAAATGTGTCAATATTCCTTTTTTTATTTTAGCATTACTTTTACTTTGGAAATGGAAAATGGGCCAGTAGCTTTCTCTACAACAGAAGTTTAAGAGCAGTGGCTCATTTCAATAGATTCAGAGAAAGCATTTGACAAATTACATCTACTCATGATAAAAAACAAACCTTCAACAAAGTAGGTATAGAGAGAACACACCTCAATTTACTAAAGGCCATATACTAAAAGCCCACAGCTGATATCCTCAATTGGGAAAAACTGAGAGCTTTTCCTCTATGGTCAAGAACCAGACAGGGATGCCGACTCTCACCACTGTGTTTTAACATAGTATTGGAAGTCCTAGCCACAGCAATCAAACAACACAAAGAAATGAAAGGCATCCAAACTGGCAAGAAAGAAGTCAAACTTTCACTGTTTGCAGATGACATGATACTTTATACAGGAAACCCAAAAGACTCCACCAAAAAATTGCGAGGACTAATACACTAATCCAGTAAAGTCACAGAATACAAAATCAATGCACAGATATCTGTTGTATTTCTATGTACCACTAGTGGAGCAGCAGAAAAATAAATAAAGGAATCAATCCCATCTAAAATGGTACCAAAAACAATAAGATACCAAAAAATAAACCTAATAAAAAAGTAAAAGATCTGTACTCTGAAAACTATAAAACACTGATGAAAGAAATTGAAGATAACACAAAGAAATAGAAAGACATTCCATGCTCATGGATTAAGAACAAATATTGTTAAAATATCTATACCACCCATATCACCTACACATTTAATGCAACCCCTAAAAAAATCCAACAGCATTTTTCACAGAGGTAGAATAAGCAATCCGGAAATTTGTATGGAACCGCAAAAGACCCCAAATAGCCAAAGCAACCTGGAAAAAGAACAGCAAACCTGGAGGTATCACAATCCCAGACTTCAAGTTATATTACAAAGCTATAGTGATCAAAATAGAATAGCACTGGCGCAAAACTAGACACATAGATCAGTGGAACAGAATAGAAAACCCAGAAAGGAACCCACAACTTTATGGTCAAGTAATCTTGGACAAAGCAGGAAAGACTATCCAATGGGAAAAAGTCTATTCAATAAATGGTGCTGGGAAAACTGGACAGCAACCTGAAAAAGAATGAAACTGGCTCACTTTTTAACACCATGCACAAAAATAAATTCAGAATGGATTAAAGACCTAGATATGAGATGTGAAACCATTAAAATCTAGAGGAGAACACAGGCAGTAAGTAACCTCTTTGACATCGGCCATAGCAACTTCCTTCTAGATACGTCTCCTGAGGCAAGGGAAACAAAAGCAAAAATAAATTATTGGGATTTCATCAAGATAAAAACTTCTGCACAGTGAAAGAAACAATCAACAAAACTAAAAGGCAACCTATGGAGTGGGAGAAGATATTTACAAATGACATATCTGATAAAGGGTTAGTATCCAAAATATATAAAGAACAACAGTAATATAAAACTCAACACCCAGAAAAAAATTATCCAATTAAAAATGGGCAGAAGACATGAATAGATATTTTTGCAAAGGAGACATACAGATGACCAACAGACACATGAAAAGATACTTCACATAACTCATCATCAGGGAAATACAAATCAAAACTACAATGAGATATCACCTCACGCCTGTCAGAGTGGTTAAAATCAATAACACAAGAAACAACAGGTGTTGGTGTGGATATGGAGAAAAGGGAAACCTCTTGCACTGTTGCTGGGAATGCAACTCTGGAAAACAGTATGGAGGTTCCTCAAAAAGTTAAAATAGAACTACCCTAGATCCAGTAATTGCACTACTAGGTATTTACCCAAAGAATACAAAAAATACTGATTCCAAGGGATACATGTACCACGATGTTTATAGCATTCTCTTCAGTAGTCAAAAAATGGAAATAGCCCACATGTCCATTGAATGATGAATAGATAAAGAAGATGTGGTATATATATATATATATATGTATATATATATATATATATATTTATAAATGTATTGGTGTATATAAATATATTGGTATATATGAATATATTGGTGGTACATATATGTGTATATGTATACGTACATATGCATATATGTATATATGTAAATATAATGGCTCTATGACCATTAGATATGCTTTATGTATATTTTTAATTTTTACCCACATTCAAATTAGTTGCCAAACATTAAAATCCAGGCAATTTCATACGGAAAACAAAATGAAACAAAACAAAACAATGATTTCTAGCTTCTTTTGAGAAAGGGGATGATCTAACAGCTCTGTGTCAACATTTGTGGAGCCAAAGGGCGGGGCAATTTTTATATGGGATGTGCCCTCTCCAGTGTACCCGAGGCTCCCCCACTCCTTGATTATTTATTTCACACTGGAGCGTGGCATCAGCGAACACTTTTCTCTCCCTGGTCTAATCTACTAACATGTCACTTTCTTGGTCCCTCAAGTCTTCTGTGTTGGTGATGTCTCTCTAAGACACTGTAATGTGCCATCAGTGACAGATCTGGGGATTGAAAGCTTGATGCTAGACTCTCCAACTCTATAGTTTTATGAAAGTAAATTTAACTCTCAGTCACTTCGACTGGTAAATATATGTGATTAATTTTATTTTATAACGTTGTTTCTCTGATCATGTAACACGTGAAGAAATTTGCACATATCCTGATTCATGGGAAACGCTCCATAAGTAAACTCTATCCCTTTTCCAAAAGTCCCTTATTTCAATCAGTAAATACTCCATAGGAACCTGTTAATTTGCTTCAATTTTCAAGCTGCTTAATATTTTAGAAATATTTCTGTTCTAACTGACCGTATCCATCAAATTTACATAGGTTCACAAATAATTACTACCATAATGGCCAACACTTACCAAGTACAGGTGTTTTAAAACACAGAAACTCTTTTTAAATGTTAAATTATGTACTTGCCTTCATGTGTAGTGGAAAAATAGATAATACATCTATTTTTGTTATTTCTCTGATATTCTTGCATTGCAGTGGGGGAGGTAATGGGGGAAGTTGAGGCGATTTAAAGTTCACTTCAAGAAAAAGTCTCATGAAGAAATGTGTGACAGATCTGCACTTGGATATAATAAAAGTATGATGATTATCATCTAATAGATAATCATTCAGAAACACCAACTTAGGAAGTTGATATCTGACTGCTCAGTCATCACCTTTGGAGCTCGATTTCTTGGGCTCAACAGGTGCTAACACAAAACGGTGTTAAATATCCAATACTCACTTGCTAATGGCCAAGCTGTCATTGTTTTAGCTTCTCTGCTGTAAGTGAATTTCTCTCATGGCCTTTCTTTGGTCAGTGCTTCTTTATACTGAGAACATTACCTACACAGCACACCTGTTTCTGCCAGGAGACAGGTGGCTTAAAAAGGTAAATGGGCCTAGTTCCTGTGACATTTTGTTAAACAATGAATAATGCAAACAAAATCCTTTATGGCCCATGAAGTCTTACTAATAAGGCAGATGTCCTCTGTGCAGTTCCTTGGGGCCTAAAATGCAAATATTGATGTGCTGATGATCACCGGACCCTAGTTTCAGTAATTGTTTCTATCTTCGTTATCCTCTATTATTCCCCATAAGAAATCCATTCTAGAAACCTGATGCACAGAATACAACGGGTATCAAAGGTTTAATGGTCTTGCCATCAATAAACTGAATTAAACCTCTTTTATCACTAATGATTCTTCAGACAGGGCAACACATTATAAGACCATGGCAATAGAACAGTCCATGATGATTCTTACACACCGAAACTTAACATCATGGCTAATTGGTCATTGCTACCTATTCTTTGAGGTATATTGGTTAGGTCTCCTCAGAAACATCTCAATGCTAGCTCACTTGCTTCAGGAGAAAGTCTTATTGGAAGTATGACACATCATTAAACTACACAATAGGGCACTATCTTTCAGCTTCGACAATGCTAAAGACCATATCGTGCCAAATGGTCTAATAAAAAAAGTAGCCAAGCGCCCATTTGGTGACATTAAAAACAAAAACCAACGTTCTGGCCATGAAAAATATCCACATTCTTGCCTTTTGCCCGTCTTAATTATAAGGATTTTCCTTTCTTTTTTATTTTGCTTTTGCCTTCCCTTAATTTTCCAGTGGTTTCTTAAATTATGTCCCAGTAAAACTAGGACTGTCTCCTCAGTCTATTGTTTAATAATTATATATAACTTGTTTCTATAATGAAAAAAAAAAAAAAACTAGCAGGAAAGAGTAACTGGAAGTAAAAATTGAAAGGTTAGACTCCAGGAATGATGTGTAAGTTTGCTGCCATCTATAGGCTGGCTGTAACTAATGTTCATGGCCAAAATGAATCTTGAAGGCTAGGCTTCCTTGCACTGTTAATATAGGATCAGGTGTTTCCTGACAATTAAGAATCCTGGGAGGTTGTTTTTGTTTTGTTTTGTTTTGTTTTGTTTTGTTTTGTTTTGTTGGGTTTTTTTTAAGTTGATTTATTTTAAAAGAGAGAAAGTGTGCAAGTGAGGAAGGGTTAGAGAGACAGGGAGAGGGAGAGAATCCCAAACAGGTTCTGCACTCTCAGCACACAGCCCAACAAAAGGCTTGAACTCAGGAACTGGGAGATCATGACCTGAGACAAAATCAAGAGTGGGATGCTTACCTGCTTAACTGACTGAGCCACCCAGGCACCCCAAGAACCCTGGGAGTTTTAGGAGAATGTCTGGGCAATATCACTTCGCTTAATTTCTCCCTATATAATAGTTGCGATTTTTACTTGATCTGAAGACATTGGAGTTGAAAGTGAAATAGATATGAGGCAAAATTACAATTTTAAAGTAATATTAGGAAAAGCAATTCTTTCAACAAAATGTGCATTTTCAGTTACTTGACTGTTAGTAATTTTTCTTTTTTAATAAAAAGCGAGAATGGAAATTAAATATTAGGATAGATTTATGTCGTTCACTTGAGATAAATTTGGAAGTCATATATAATTTACCCTTTGCCACTCTATATTCTCTACAGTAATAAAATTATCTTCTTTACTTTTATGTGCCATCTCTTCTCTACTACAAATATGTGTCATTCTTGGTATTTACTAAGATGAATTTTCAGAATATTCCTTTGAAATAGCGTGCAGGCATTTATTCACAGAGTTTTTCCTTTTGCCATAAATATCCAAGCCTCTGTGATTTTGGATTTCGACAAAAGCTCTGGCCTAAACAGGTTTTTGCAAAATATTCTTCCTTTATCTCTCTTCTGCCTCTGTACTAAGGAACCAGTGCGGGACCCTATGCAGAGCCCCCCCGGGGGCAATGCCTAGAGGAAAGAAGGCCAAGTTGGCCATGGCCCAGATAGCATGTCTTCAAATATGCAGAATGCAATGTACTTGGACAAGGCAGTGCTCCAGGCTCTGCTGGAGGCTTGCTGGGGGGACCAACAGCAGTTGCTACCACAGGTGGCATCCCAGAGGAAAAACACAAATCAGTCGCTAATCATTCTATTTCACTCCTGCTGTTAACATATGTTGTCTGAAAGTCTCTCCCCGCACTGTCTCACTGCCTCAGATGGGAAACGCATGTATTTAAGGCTTATCTCCTCAGCTAAGCTGTCAACTACTACTTAAGGGTAGTGGCTTTGTGCCCCTCCCAGTCAGACTTACAATGCCTTGAGTTTATTAAAAACAATAAATAGTTTTTCAATAGTTACAGAGACAGAGAACCGGAAATGGGTTCTCTCCATCCATCTCTCTCAGCCTGTGCACAGGTAGAAAATATTGCCATCCTTGCCAATCAGGAGGCTGTATCTACCCAATCCTTATTTTTATCTTTATGCGTCTTCTTGAAGTTATTTTCCCCAGGCATTGAGAACTTGCTTGATACCTATGGAATGATAGTAATAAAAATTACTACTATTAATGCCTTTTTACATTCCTGAGACTGTGACTCATTCTAAAAACACTAGAGGGGATACCTGGAAGCACACTTGACTTCATCTGATTCAATCTATGTAATTTCACTGTATGCGTGTTGCAGAATCCCATAGTCAAGTTGTGCCTTTGATTCTTGTGCCCGATGCTTTCCTATATGATGCTGTCCCAGAAAGACCATGGTCTAGAAGCCAGAAGTCAGAAGTCAGAAGACCCAGTTCCAGCATTGGTTCTACTTACCACATATGGAAAGATTAAAGTACTTACTTTCATTAAGGCTGTTGCCCAATATATACAAAGGAGCTAATACTTTTTAACGTTCTTTACAATGCGTTCGCGTATGTGAAAGCAATATGTAAACCATAAATGCCTATGGAAGCACATGTGGGTCAACCGTTATCACTGCTACCAAATGAATACTGGGGTACGAGTGCCACTCACCCTTCCAGGGCCAGCAGAGTGCCCCCATTCCAAGATCTGCCTGGACTACTTTAGCCTAAGTCAGTACTTGTGGCACTGGAAGTCATTTACAGTCATGGTTATTCCCTGATTTGTTTCAACTCTACTAGTTTTCCCTGACTGGTTGGTTGAGGTCAAGGAATTTTTTTCTAAGAAAGCACTTCTACTCTGTCATGTTCACGTACACCATACTTAACGGGAAACCTGGTACACATGAAGGGTAAGTATGCGGGAACAGCCTTACAAGGAATCTGCCTTCTGTATGACATCCTTGTCCCGTGCCTCTTCAAAATCACGTGACTGCAACTTCTACTCCAACTGTGACTACAGGAACCCATTTCTCACAGGTTGCCAATGACCTCTCTACAGGAAGATACACACTTTGCCTGAGCAAATAGCTCTCACTCACTGCCCTAGGGAGCTCGGCAGCTAAAATGTGTTTGTACGTTGTTTGTGCACACAAACATTTGGGAGTGGAAGTCAATGTTCATGGGGCCATTTTTTTAAACTTTTTTTTTTTTTCATTTTTATTTTCGAGAAAGAGAGAGAGACAGAGCATGAGCGGGGGAGGGGCAGAAAGAGAGGGAGACACAGAATCCGAAGCAGGCTCCAGGCTCCGAGCTGCCGGCACAGAGCCCGACGTGGGGCTCAAACTCACGAACTGCGAGATCATGACCTGAGCCGAAGTCAGAAGCTTAACTGACTGAGTCACCCAGGTGCCCCTTCATGGGGCCATTTTTAACCAATGTAGTGACAGCAAGCAGACAAGTGTTTGCCCCTTTCATTCCTGGAGGAATGTTCTGAACTGCATTTCCTGAGGCTTCTCAGAACAACCAGGCAGCTTCAGGCCCCAGTAGCCCACGAGCGTGGCCTGGATAACACCTTCCTTTGCCCTTTGTTCTTTGTGTGTTTTACTCCCACTGTCCAGTATTTCTGTATTAGCTTCTCTCTCTGGCTTTGTTTTCAGGGACTCCTGGTTAAGAGACCATCTCTAAAACTTCAGCAAGAATTTGGCATCAGAATGTCTAAGACATTAGTGACGTAGTACTGACCCTCCTTTTTTTCTGTTTCCCGCCTTTAAATTTGAATGCTGAGTCTGTGTAATATAGACATATAGCATGAGAGTGAATACATGATTGTCAGAGAAACTAAGACCAGGTTTAAAAATATATAGTCAGCTTAGATACACTCTTCAGGCTTAAAATGTGCTAAACCATAGGCCTGGCCCTAAAAATTCAGATTTGGGACAGACAGTCCTTAGAAGGGTCACCTGACCTTCTGAGCTCTGTCCACGGACATACCATGAACTGATGGCATATATGTCATTCCACTGTAGGGACCCGGTATTTCTCCTGTAGCCTTTATAGGAATTGGACAGCGGTCTGTTAAAAGAAAAAAAAAAGGCTCAGTAAAACCGGGGAATATTCACATGTTTATGCACCGCCACTCTCATCACATCCTCTCCCACAAAATAAAGACAGTCTGGGCCTAGGAAGGGACTAGCTCCATGAGGGCTGTGGCAGAATGAATCAGGACTGTTCAGGTTACACATGTGGGCACCCAATCCCCAATGTTTACTGCAGCCTAAGAGCTATTCTCCAGGGGCTGGCAGCTTCCTCAATATGACTTGTAATAATAATAATGATAACGACATTAATAACCAGAATTTGTCAGGTGTCAGGAACTTACACTTTACGTAATTAGGAAAACAGCATTCTGAAAAGGTTACCTAATGTACAATTCCTACCGTAAGACACTACAGGAAAGGCAAAACCATGGTGACAGCAAAAAGATCAGGGCAGTGAAACTACTCTGTATGATACCATAATGATGGACCCATGTCATTATACATTTGTCCAAACCCATAGAACGTACAACACAAAGAGGGAACCCTAATGTATTATGGACTTCGGGTGATGATGAAGTGTCAATGTAGGGTCATTAGTTATAACCCAAGTACCACTTTGATGGAGGATGTGGATAAGGGAGAGGTTGTGCATGTGTGCAGGAAGGGGGTGTATGGGAAATCTCTGTACTTCCCTCTCAGTTTTGCTGTGAACTTAAAACTGCTCTAAGAAAATTGAGTCTTTTTTTAATGTTTATTAGTTATTTTTTTTGAGACAGAGACACAGAGCGTGAACAGGGCAGGGGCCCAGGGAGAGGGAGACACAGAATCCGAAGCAGGGTCCAGGCTCCAAGCTGTCAGCACAGAGCCCGACGTGGGGCTCCAACCCACAAAGCGTGAGATCATGACCTGAGCCAAAGTTGGACACTCAACCGACTGAGCCACCCAGGTGCTCTGAAAATTGAGTGTTTCCAAAAAAATTTTTAAAAAGAAAAAAAAGAAGAACATCTAAGTCGGCTATCGTTCACTCCCTACCCACTTTGGTACCATTACCACCAATGAGAAAATAAGGCCCTGCCTCATCCACGAGCAGCAACCCCAGTGTCCTCGAAATGGGAATGGCCAAGTTAGGATTTGAACCCAGGTTTGTGTATATTAGTGACACCCTGTAGGTAGGGGATGAAAAGATTTCTTCCATCTCTGATACTCTTTTTTCTATTTACCCCTAGACCCTGGAGAAGCGAACAAGAGACCAGCCTAAAGGCACCTCTCATGCAGCCAGTCAGTCTTCCAAACAATCAGATACCATTTTCCTTTCAACCCACCTTAAGCTCCTCAAGTCTGGGATGTCAAGAATTGGGTTAGGTACGGCTTGGCGTTGAATAACTGGTAGAGGTGGTGATGGGTGGGGTTCTGATTTCCCTCCTGTCACTCTTCTTTTCTTGCATGGCGATATCGTTTGCCAAAAAATTTGTCACCTCTGGAGTGGAGTTCTGCTAGGACTTGATCCGATTTGTTAGCAGACCAGGCAGTCTCTCTGGATCTCACCCAAAAGAGGCTCCACTTGGAGCTTAGCTCTCCTCTGAGCCCAGTTGGCAGGCCCCTCCGTGTTACCATAGCAACAGCACACAGGCCGTGGTCTCCTTCCCAAGAAGCTGTCAATCAGAACGGGAGAGGAGATTAAGTAACAGTGTGTGGTCATCCACCCATATTTAGACACAAGTGAAATAACTCAGTAGCCAGAAACAAATGAATTCTCACCCCTCTTCCACTCTTTGCTCAGACGGGGAAGAAAAAGCTCATGCTTTATACCAGTTGTTTTCCAAATTTAAATAGTGGACATAAGAATCATCACTGATGTGTGTTTAAAATGAAGTTTCCCCAGCCATATCCTAAATGACTTTTACTCAACAGCATCTAGAATAAAGTACTAGAAATTTGCATAGTAAAATGCGATTCTGGTACAGATGACTTGAAAACCACCTGTGACAAACACTGGTTTACAGAAGTGTTACTGGAGACCCTAAGTCTTAAGATACTTGTTATAAGCTGAATCGTGTCTCCCAGAATTCATACGCTGATTCCTTACCGCCCCCCGCCCTGTACCTCAGAATGTGACAGTATTTGGAGATAGAGATTTTTAAATAGGTGATTAAGTTAAAAGGAGGCCGTTAAATCCAATTTGACCGGTGTCCTTATAATAAGGGGGGGGGGGCGGGGGGGAAGCTTATGTGTGACGACAGCCAGAAGGTTGGCCACCTGCACACCTAGGAGAGAGGCCCTGCAAGAAACCAAAGCCACTGACACCTTGATCTTAGAATGCTAGCCTCCAGAGCTATGACAAAATAAATTCTGGTTGCTTAAGGCATCCAGTCTGTGGTATTTTGTTACGGCAGTCCTAGCAAAATACAGCACTATGCACACAAAGGAAGCTCCAAAAACAGCAAATATGGCAAAATATTTCTTACCAGAGGCTAACATAACATGTGGCATTTTTGTTTTGTGTCCTCTTTTTTAAAGAGATTTTAATTTTTATTATGTGTGTGTGTGTGTCTGTGTGTGTGTGTATTTTGAGAGAGAGGAAGAAAGAGAGAGACAATGGAGGGTGGAGGGTCAGAGGGAGAGAGAGATCTTAAGCAGGCTTGATACCCAGCATGGAGTCGGACCTCACAACCCAGATATTGTGACCTGAGCCTAAATCAAGAGTTGCACGCTTAACCGACTGACTGAGCCACCCGAGCGCCCTTGTTATGTGTCCTTCTTACGTGGCCAGTACAGTGCTATTGACCTAGAAGTCTGAGAATGATTTCAGAAAAGCATGGCATGAGTTACACAATCTTGCAACATAAAACAAAAGAGACTGAATGCCAGAGAAGCTACGTTTATGTGATGAATTAGATGGTACATGTCGTTAGTTAGAGATGAGAAGAGATCCATGACTTCTCTGGTATCTTCAAGGAAGGGCCCAGAGCACGGTGGGTTCCAGATGGATATAGATGGGGCTTCCCAATAGTTACAGGGAAGTGTAGAATTGATGAGTCGACACCGATCAGGGTCACGTGTGTGGAGATGTCTTATATCACACCCGATAATTATTTTCCCAGCCCTTTAATGGCCTATTCAACATTTTGTTCGGTGACTCAGGAAGGACGTAGATAAGGTGACCTGATCAGTTAGACAGATGTTAGAATCAGCATTCAAAAAAGACTGGAAAATGGGCTGAATTTCATAAAACGAATGTAAATTCTTGCTTGGAGGCCAAAAAAAAAAAAATTACTGGAAAATTGCTCACTTTCTGAGCTATTTCTCTTTCTAAGAAATTTTAGCCAATAATCCTTGTGTCCCTTTAACAATCCTAAGCATACAGTATATAAAACGTGTGAGGCTTGCTTTGAGGCCAAAACTAATTAAGTTAGTCAATTTGGTACCAAAACTGAAATCATTGGATACAAAATTGTGAGCATTAGAAGCACACAACCTGAAAATGGCTGAGGAGGACCACAGTCATTCATTGTTTTCGCCCATCCACCATGTGCAGTGAAACTGGTTTGTTGGTGTGGTTTTAATTAGATGAATGTATGCAACCATGACTAATATTTCCTAGTGCATTTAATGACTTTGTAGACCAATTGAATAGTGAGATGTCAGATGACAGGTAGGGTTACAAATGCCTGCTATTAAAAAATTGAATCAAAATTTTAGTGGCTTGATTCCATAGAGGTTTATTTCTCGGTCACGTAGTCCACCTGTGCAGGCATTCTTGGCCAGTGGGGCTGTCCTCCAGATGATGCTTCAATGGTGTCAGTTTTTTCCATTCTGTGCCTCCCTCTTAGTCCGCTGGAGCTCCAATGTTCCTCGCATCCCCCTAAGGGAAGGACACGCAATTTGAAGGAAGTACATCTAGATCATAAACATATTGGCATGGAAATGAAACACATCACCCTCTCTCATATTCCACAGATAAGAACTAAACACTTGGCCTCATGTCAATGCAAGGCAGCCTGGGAAACATTCCTGAAAATGTGGCCACTTTCCAGCAAAAACTATGAAAACAGGAGCGCAGATTTTGATGTACAACTGTCTTTGTCATGAATCTCAAGTTAATCCTTCAGCCAGGATAGTGAATTTTGATCTCGGTGATTCATACAGCATACGATTAAAAAACAACCAAGAAGAAAATATGAAAAATGCAAATTGTAATCATTTTTGGACTAGAAAGCTATTTTCATCTTGGGAAAATCATTTCAATTTACATAGAGGGTCTTGTCCTTTTTGATGGCAGGCAATTTTTTCCCCCTTCTGAAACATGATTTCTCCTGAATAATAAATAGAAAATAGGGGTTAATAGTTGTATGAGAGCAGAGGACCTGGAAAAGTTGTTGCCATGACAATGCAATTCACATTATTAGTCACTTTTATTTATTTCTTCTCTTTCCAAACAGGTGAAATTTAAGAAAAGCTTAAAATAACCTCTAAAATGCCCGAAAACTAGGAGATTTTCATTAGGATCATAAGTAGTCATATTGCCACCACATGCAAATGATTAGAAATAAAGGAAATAAAATTTCCCTGTGGTCAGCTTAGAGGCACACTCATTTTATTTTAGCCCAAATACCCTGTTTTTAACCTTGAGCGATGTGCCCATACATGTGTGTGGGATAGTAGTTCATATTTAGGTCACTCTCTGTGTATCAAATATATTAAGCGTGCATATTGCTGGTGTCATTTTGAATAAGGAAGAGCAAAGTAAAGTAGCAATTATGACAGTGTTCAGAACACTGAGAGTGGGTGCAGTTTAACCCAGAATATTGGAAGAAGTGTTAATTTCAGGTGAGAAAGCTTAATAAAACATCCCTATCTCTCCACAGTTCCTGTGTACTAAATCGCAGTCCTCTTGTTCCAACTGGTGGCTCCAGAATGCTAAGGGGACTGCAATTTTTGCCACTCGCCTCAAGGAAAGAAAAAAAAGTTCGATCTCTCGACAGCATATAAATGCTCTCAGACCATAAAATTTCATTTCGCTGCCTACCATCCCCCTCCATAGTTCATCTCCAGCTTCCTCCTTCACAGGAAGGAATGAAAATCTGGGTTCTCAAAATTTTAATTCGAAGGAATAGGGACAGAACAAGGACCATACTCCTCACTCTGGTCTCTCATTTTCAGTTTTATTTTTTTTAATTTTTTAAAGGTTATTTTATTTATTTGAGACAGAGATAGAGAAAGAGAGAGCATGGGAGGGGCAGGGAGAGACAGAGAGGAGAGACACAGGATCCCAAGCAGGCTCCACGCTGTCACCGCAGAGCCCAATGTGGGGCTCAAACTCACAAACCGCGAGATCAGGACCTGAACCGAAATCAAGAGTAGGACACAACCGACTGAGCCACCCAGGCGCCCCTAATTTTTCTTTCTTTACTGTGTAGGGTTGTGGGAGAAAACTTATGGGATAGAATGGCATTTTCTGAACGTTGTGGAATACTAGTCCCTTACGATGTTAATAAACGGCATATGAAAAAATTCTTCTTTCAAATATTTAGGGTTTAGTACTTTAAGCAAATTATTTTGTGCTTCTCTTTGTTTTCCAGGCTCCAAGACTCCCCACAACTTGCAGTGGCCAGTATGGCTTCTGACCCTCCAAGAGAAAAACATGGAATATATGGTGGTTTCCCAAACTTATTTTTACTGGAACCCTTCTTTCCAGACATCTGACAAGATTAATGCTCAGTTGAACGTTCTCTGGGAAATGCTAAATCAAACTCTCTCACAGACTCTCAGGGACCTCTTTAATAGAGTCCCTAGCAACCCATAATTTCTTTTCTCGATTATTGCCCTATTTTTAGCCTGAGCCCTATTTTTTTAAATTATTAAGCTGTTTTGTTTTGTTTTGTTTTTTTACCCAATTCTTGTTTATCTGACTCTAGTATTTTATGTCAGTGACTTTTTTCATAAACACTGGTTGACTAAAACACACTTTGCCTCACAAGAAAAGAACCTTTGCTAAGATAGAACAGAAGAGAACTTGACCTACTCAGTTTCTGGTACCATCATGACTCCTTGGTTTCAATGACTCTACATTTGAAAGGCAAGACATTATCCTTCCAATGGCATTTAAGACCAGGAGTTCTCTGCTGTTCAGTCCAAAAATAGGGAAGAAAGAACATTACATGATGTCATATAGAAAATGGTGCTTCTCAGAAATCCTTTAATAGTTAATTTTTTTAGATCACTTTAGACTTACAGGAGGGTTTCAAAAATCGTATAGAGAATTTCATGTATTCCACACTCAGCTTTTCTTATGTTAATATTTTACCAAACCATAAAATTTTATCAAAACTAAGAAATTAACATAGGGCAATACCATCAACTAATGTACAGGACTTACTTGGATTCCACCAGTTTTTCCACTAACGTGCTCTTTTTGTTTCAGGATCCAATTGAACATCCAACATTGTATTGACTTGTCACAGGCCCTATAACCTGGGACAAGTCCTTGGTGTTTCCTTGTCTTTTATGACTTTGACACTTTTGAAGAACAGCGATCAGTTATTTAGTGGAGTGTCCCTCAATCTGGGCTTATCTGATGTTTTCTCATTATTTGACTGAGGTTAAGATTACTGAAAAGGATACTACAGAGGTGATGTGCTCTTCTCAGCACATCATAACAAAGAATTAACAATGTTGATTGTAGTTGCAGTTAACCTTGGTTACTTGATTAAGAAAGATGGTGTCTGCTGGGATTCTCCATTGTAAACTTACTAATTTTCCTTGGTAATTACTAAATATTTTGGAGGAGATACTTGAAAACTATGCAAATATTCCCTTTCCTGCTTAAATTTTTGTCTACTCATTTCAGTGCCCATCGGTGATTCTTGTGGAAATTATTACTATGACGTTCTAATGGTTCTAATTTCTTTAAACTTTCAATAGTTATTCATCGAAATTCTCCTGTGGGGAAGATTGTTGTTTCCCTTTCATTTATTTCTTCAGTTATTAATTTATATCAATATGAACTCATGGATATTTAATTCTTTGGGTTATAATTCAATACCATATTATTTATTGTGTTGTTCAAGTTGTTCCAAGCAGAAGCTTTTAATAAGCACTAATTAAAAGCAATTATGTCATCTTTTATAGAGTGTTTTAGAGCTCAGCATGTGTAGTGGATCAAATCCAGTGCAAGTGGGTGGTAGAGATAGAAATTATTTATTCTGGAAGCCCTTCCTCTGATTTCGTTGAATTGTGTGCATACTACAGAAACAATTACATGCATGTTGGCATGGTGTTCTGTGCTCTCCTAACCCGACTGACCTTTGGAGCCAGATGAGCTGACCCCTCTTGAAAGTCATTATCAACAGTTGCTGCTCTACGTGCATATGAGCACTTGGCTTAGACCTTGTTCATTGTTGAACGCCGGCCATCTAGCAAACCCATGAAAGGTTCTCTTGTCTGAATGCAACCATTGTCCTTCTTCCTGCAATTGTATGCTCTACCTAGCAAATTAAATGGACACGGTTATAAGGACAAATAGCCTTTACTTGCTCACCTCAAATGCCTTCTCCTATCCATCAAAGAGAAGTAGAGTCCCATTTACGCCAGAAAGACTTTTCCTTAAGCAGCAAGTAACTATGTGCCCCCCAAACATGCATTTCTATTTAATATTAGAGCTGGAATCATCAATGCATGAATCAGAAATTTCGCAAACTCCACTGAAGCAGACTTTCGTGTATTTCTTTAAGTCCAGGGAACGAGAGTCAGTTTCCTTTCCTCTTTGTTTTTCTTTTTATTATTTATAGGTTTCAGATACTTGTTCACCCCTTTCGATAGGAGAAGTGTAAAAAGGCAACTCCTCAGAAACTCCGAGTCACTTTACCAAAGAAGAAGTTTGACCATTGGTGCCTTGCTCTGGAACAAGAACAATCATGTATGCAGAGAAATATTCTTACCACTTTACATGCATCAATTCACATAATTCTCTAACAACTCATGATACGCAGGCTCTTGTTATACTCGTTTTACAGACGAGTAAACAGAGATCAAAAAGTTAACCAAATGGCCCATGGACACAGCTATGGGGAGTGGGCAGACAGAGCTTTGAGCTCAGAGGTCTGGCTCTAGAGACTACAATTTAACCACTGAGTACATAATGAATCTCAGCTCTAAATTTTAACAGCCAGGCAATTTGGGACAAATTTCTCCTCCAAACCTGTTTTGTGATTGGAGAAATGAGGACAGTAATGCCTATTTTTCAGAGTCCTACCAAAGATTGTATAATGTATGTGGAAGGTTTAGTCCCATAACCACCAGATTATAAACACTCCATAAATCATGTATCTTTCAGATTCTGTACTCTTAATCGCTAACATACTTTTTAATCATCAATATGTGGCACCTGTTGTACTTTTTCCTGATTGTTCTGTCTTGTGTTTCCTTGGCTTCTCCCTCCTCCCACTAGTGATGCCACTTATTAAAATTAGTAATAACAGTTATTTTATTCATAAATGAAAGGGGGAAGAGGAAAAGAAAAAAATTCACTTTCTCCTTTTTTATGTAGCACTTGACAAATGTCTGTTCTAAGCAAACATAGAGAGAGGGATTTCCACTCATTTCACCTTTATAATAAATTCCTAGGAGCTAGATACCATTGCTGTCGTCAATTTACAAAAAAGATAAGCAGCTATCACATGCTAGCTGGTGAGTAACAGAACTAGACTTTGAACTCAGGGAATCTGAAGCCTGCACTACTAACCACAAAGATTTGGTCACCTTAGCCTTTACTTTGTATATTTAAGCGGCTCAGTGATAAGCACTACCTCTGTGACCATTATAGCTTGTAGGTTAGAAGAGTGTCTTCATCAATGGGGCTCCTTTTTGTCAACTTAGGGTCCAGTTGGTTGACTCGTCCATTCTTTCATGTAGCACGTACCGAGAATCTTCCCCATGTCAAGTCCTGCGCCAAATGCTGAGGCAGGGAAGGCCTGGGGAGAGAGTAGGAAAATGAGTAAGCCAAGATCCTGGTCTTTAAAGAGGGAGACTAACAATGTTTAAAAACCGTTCCCGCTGCTGCTGTTGAAGGCTCTTTGAGGTGTGAGTGGAGAATGCTGCGAGGAGGTAACCCACCATGAAGGTATCGTGGAGAAGGTCAGTATCGCAGGCTGAAGAGAGAAAAATCAGCCTGTGCGGAGACAGGGGCGGCCAGTCACTCAAAGCACAGAATTTCCTGGCGTATTAAGGGAACAGTGTGAAGTCGGAAGTGAAGTGAAAAGTACCCGGTAAACGAAGGTAATGGTAGGGGGAAGCCAGAACGAGGAAAAATAAAGCTAGAGTAGCAGACAGGGCTCAGCAGATCTTGAACAGCCATGCACTAGAATTCGGATTTTGTTTCCTTTGGTGAAGAAGAGCCATAGCTAGTCAAAGAAAAGGTACCCGACAGAAACAGGCCTGGACCGGCTTTGTGACTGGCTTGGCAATGAGCCGCCTGTGTGACGTCGGGTGGAGCAGTATGCCTTTCTGGACTTTGGTTACCCATCTGCAAAGTGAAGACCGAGGCTCGTATTCCTTCCAGAATCCCTTCCAGCTCTAAAACAGCATCTCTTTCCATAATTATCCTACTTGTGGTCTTTCGTACCGGAAGTGGTCTAAAACACACTGGGAAATAAACAGCGCCGCTGATCCCAAGCAAAGATGCCAGGAATTTTCCGAGGTAATTGGTAGCATCCATCACCAAGCCTCAGAGTTACTGTTACTGCTCCAGGGATGGGTTCCCGTCGCTGCTGCTGCCCAGGCCTGAACGCCTCAGCTCTGCCCCAGATTTATCCCTGGCATTTCTGCCAGTGGTGATCCTAATGCCTGTGCGGTTTCACTTTCATAATTGCAAGCCGCTCTATCACAGGGCTCTCTGGCCCATGCTACCTTAATTCTGGGAGCAAGATTTTTATTCCACCCTCCAGGTTCTCAAGGGGAGAGGGAAAGACGGTTGCCTGTGTTTGGATGCCTAACACAGTTGTTAAAACTGGAGAGGAACAAAACGAACGAACAAAACAAAACGAAACTATCGCACTTTGTGTGTATTGTGTATGTTCATTTAGCAGCCATATCCATTTCTTCTCTGAAATACCCTCATGCAATATATATGACCACCAAATATTTGTTTTTCAGTGAGAAAATATTTAATAAACCGTTTTTAGAGAATACGCACAATTCACGTGTGTGCGTGCGCGCACGTGCGCGGATACACACACGCGCGCGCACACACACACACACACACACACACACACACTGAGGTTTGAGGCTGGATCTAAAAACTTCCTCTTTCCCCGGGAAAAGAAGTTAACTGAAATGTATCCCCTACCTGCAGCTCCCGTGCTGGATACAGTTTTCTCCGAGGTCATGCAGAAGGAGGCATCCGTGAACCAAAATGTGCGTGAGATTTCCGCCGCTCTTTCCACTTTCTGCTCTCCGGGTGGAAAAACCTTCCAGAAAGTGCGAAAATAATAGAGAATGCCAAGAAAAATGTCTCTCTGTTCAGTTCCCGTGAATTTGAGAGCAATCATTAAGAAGGCCTGCCTCCTTGGGACACCAGATTCGCAGAGCAGAGGCCGGAGGTGAGCCGACATGTGCAGTCAATTCTGAGTATCCAGGCCCCAGCATCCTGGCCAGCCGGGCTTAGCTGTTCTAATCACCTCTTTGGGGAAAGCACAAGGTCCCTGATAGCGCCTCTCTCGTTTCACTCTCTGAGCACGTTAGAGTGCTTTTCTGGTTATTCTAGTGTTTTCATAACCGTGTGTCATTTTTTTAATGTCCTAGCTTCCCCTTAAGTCCTCCGTGTGACTTCCTGCCCTGTCAGCGACTGTGACCTCCATCCACAAAGTTCTTCAGCCCATCACTATGCACTGTCTATTCCTTTGGATCCTGTTGTGGAGTCCTTCCCACTGGCCCTTCATTTTTTTTTTCTCAGCCTGCTCTTGCTTCTGGAGCTTTCTTTCAAGGTGAGAAATGCTCCATAAATTCATTACCAGAACTCCAGATGTTTGTGGTTGTGCGGCTGGAAGGCTAATGTGAACCCAAGCTTACTTTCTGCAGGTTATTATGTAAAAGAAAGCCGACTTTTGGGTTCTTTTGCTTTATCTCAATCTTGCTCTTCTCCAGTAAGTTCTGCTAGAGGGAAGCTATAAGAATAAAATGTCAAACTCTCAAAAATCATCCTTGCATGAATGGCAGAAATGTATTGCTTGAACTATGTCCTTGCCTGAATATTTGTTTTATTTCCTGAACAGCGTGGACCATCTAGTGAATGTCTACTTGTATTTCAAGTCCAAGTTAAAGCCTTCCCCTTCTATGGCACCTCCAGAGGGCTGTGCTCCCCTCTGTATGTGCCATAATGAATGCTTGTCCATACCACATGCTCATTAGGCATTTGTCTGTCTCCTTCCCGGACTGAACTATGACTTCCTCCAGGGCAGGGACTGTGCTTTATGCATGTAATTTGGCATCCAGAAAGCACTCAAAAGACTCTGACTGGCTGCATGAATAAATGCATGAGGGGATAGATGGATCGATGATCGATACTAAGAAATTTGAATTTTTCCCGGTTCCAGAAGAGGAAGCTGAGCTCTATTCTATTTGATTATTTGTACCTATATTTCACTCTCCTTTTGAAAAGGGGCAGGGATGAGCTGCCCAAGCATGAATTTGTCTTTTTTGTCCAAGCAGAGAAAGGGCCCTGACGTGAGTCCCTGTACAACCATTAAACCCTGCCTGCCCTCCAAATGCTGATTCACAGGGAATTTGATCACTCGTCCCATTTTGTTCTTGTTTTGTGGCACCTGCTTGCGCATCTAGATCAGGACTTTTCTCCAGGATAAATTTAGAAGACAAAGGGAACGTAGCTGGCTTAGATCTAACTCTTTCTGTTATAAACCCATTCTCAGCAGACGTGAGTCTTTGCATGTGGTCAAAGCACACACAGCTATTCCTGACAACTAGATCTATGGATACACGGGAAGGGAAGAGCAGCCAAAGTTCTGCCTGGGAAGAAAGGGCCTGGGGCCATTTGTCTTACCCCTCTTTCCTTCAAACACCTGCCCGGACCATGACCACGGTCTCCCGTTGGCATTGTTCCATGTCAGTGTCTAAGAATCTCCCCAGAGGTTCCCAGCAAGGCAAATGGCCAGGCCCTTCTCTCAGATGGACATCTACATTTTAAAGAAGCTTTGAAGTCATTCTCTTGCAGGTAGTGTCCATTTCTACTGGGAGCAATGCTGTTCTGTAAGGTAGCAGGAATAAAGTCACCCGTTTTCTTTGGCCTAAATATCTTCATTCAATCCTTCCACCACTCCGTTCAGGGACAAACCTGTTCAGAACCCATTGCCCTTTCCTTCAAAGCCCTTTTGCTTCCCATTTTCCATTTCCCGAACCCCTCACCTCTGTTCCTTCTGGTCCCAGTTTCTGGAAGGAATCACATGACTCCTCAGGTCATTATAACTTCCACGACATCTCAGTGCTTTCTTGACGTCTTTCTTTCTCATTCTTCCCCAGGGAGGCTCTTCCAAATATTCACAACTTTCCTCCCTTCTCATAGACTAACCCATAACCCCGTTATTTCTAAGAACATGGGGGGAACACAGTTCATTGAATTTGAATCTCCTCACTTTCCCTTTTTTTTCCCTCCTGCAACACAATTCAAATGCCTTGGAGAAACATTTGGTCATTACCTCATCATCTGAGGTATTCACTTAGATGAGCTTTGAAATATCTCTGAAAAAATGAAACTTGTCTTTTTCCTTTAAAAGCTGTTTCCTCTAACTAGAGATTAAATAGCCTCACCTTAGAAACTCATTCTACAAATCATATCCCTTTCTTCTGCATTGGGATCTTTCTAACTCCACACTCTATCTTTTCTCTCACTCTTATAAAAATGCTTATCCCACCCTTAAAAAACAAAACAAAGCAAAAAAACTATTTTTCCACTGATTCGTCAAAGCGATACCCCCACTGATTTCCCTGCATTCAATATCAGTTTTGTTTTTAACTACGCCTGCTTTCTCCACTTCTTCTCCCATTCATTCCTCAATCCCCTGACCCATTCTCTCAGTCACTATAATAAACCTCTTCTTACTGGAGTCACCAATAGTAACTGAAACATTAAAGGCAGAAGCCTCACTGAAGAACTTAACGCTCTTTGAACGTAATAGAGTGGAACTTGAACCTCTCACCTCTCTTTGGCTCCCATGAGAGCTCCCTGGCTCTCCTCCTCCCTCTCTGACTGTTCTTTCATGGCAGAGATTGCAACAACTTTGCAATGTGCAAGTACGTCTCTTCTTCCCGGGAACACGCGTAGGCCCCGGTTGTCACCCTTCCTACAATCCCATGTGGCCTTGAGACTGAATTCTGGTGCTACGATTTCAACAGAAGTTATGGGAGCCACTTCTAGAACTGATCAATAAAATTCCCATATGCAATTCTGACTCTCTTCTCTATGGAAAGTCAAATGGAAAGGTCTCTGATCAGACAAAGGGAAGTGGCACAAAGAGAAAGGAGAACCATCTGAGTGAATGATTGTGTTGGAGTCTTTACTGGCCTGCACTGGATTGTGTCATGATTATAATTTGGCACCTATTGTGTTAAGCCACCAACGGTTACTAATAGCATTCAGCATAACCTGGTTAATGTAATTCTTTTTATTCTTAACTATTCTGTAAACTTGGATTTTTGCTATGGTCCCGTTTCCAAGTGTCTTAGTATTTTTATATATTATCCTTGTGAACTTTCCTGCTTTCCCATGGTCCCAATCTTCTGGTATCTATCTTTATCTCCTCTTACCTCTTTCATACCTATATTTCCCTCTGACCACTGAATGTCAATATCTCCGTATTCTGTAAGCACCTCAAATTCAACATGATCAAACAGTAATGCATTATCACCTATGTCCACCTTACTCCCCACAAAAAAAAAAAAAAAGCAAATAATAATTTGCAAAAACTACTAAGTTCGGTAATGGGGATGATATGGGTTTCAGTATTTTTTGTGTATTATTGAAAATAACAATTTCAAATATTTGGAAATCTTCATACTGAAAGGTTAGAAAAATAAATAATTTGCAAAATAAAAGGAAATAATTTCTCCTTAATTTTCATGGGAAATCGATCATACATGGTGACCAAACAATGTCCCATGTAAGTGATCCGCCAGGGTCATTACGTGGCAGATGAGACCCTGTGCCTTCTCTTCCTTACAGCTCTTTCTTGAAATGTGCCCCAGGGAATCGCTAACTTACCTGGTGCTACGTAAGGCTTAGAGGCCAAACAGGTTTTTGAAACATCATAGACTCCATCTTATAGAAACTCAATATAATCCAAATATATTAGGATTCTCACAGGAGTCCTCCAATTTTTACAAAGACAAATCTGTTTGATAGGTGCCCTCATTTTCCAAATTTGTTTGGACGTGAAATCTGGCTATCATACAATACCCACTAAGATTAGTCTACACTGGGGAAAGTTAAGACAAACTTCTTCCTATCCCCTGGGCATGGAGTCTTTACTGTCACTCCTGGTCCTGAGCTGTGCTGCTTCCTTTCCTGGGAGCGACCTTGTCTTCACCTCTACCTAGTCATGCATGCACACACATCTGTCATCAAGCCTTTAGGTCCTAGCTTTGTGACTCCAGAACGATCATTTAAACTTTCTTGGCTTTCCATCCTCATCCCTGAAAATAGCAATGATAATATCTACCTGACTGGATGATAGTGAAATTCACAATATTCTTCAAAATGGCAAACACATAGGCAACCATAAATAGACTTCCATTTGCTTTTATTTCAGGGAGGCAGGGCAGTGGAGCATAAATGAGGTTGGCAAAGCCTATAGTGACTGTCCTAATGTGCTAAACACTTTTGAAACTGCACTTCCTTGGTGGTGGTATGTTTTTCTATAAGCGAAGGTGCCTGTAGTCATACACCCCTGCAGCGACCTCAGTCTAAACAAATCACACAAGTTCAAAGAGTAAAACCGTCCAGTTAGTGCGCATTTTTCTCCTAATATAATACAAATCATTCAACATGGCTTTGTGATGTGACAGGAGGATTACAAATGTGCTGAAACACAGATGCTTTCATAACCCGGAGGACCTAATAACCAGGCTAGTGGATTGAGCCGCCAGCAGCCTCTTTTGTTTGCTCCAAGGTGGTTTATGCTGGTTGATTTTATGTGTAAACATGGCTGAGCTCTAGGGTGCTCAGATACTCAGTAAAATGTTATTCCGGCTATTTCGGTGAGGGTGCTTTTGGAAGAGATTAACATTTAGATTAGTGGACTTTGGGGTACCTGGGTGGCTCAGTCAGTTAAGTGTACAACTTCGGCTCAGGTCATGATCTCATGGTTCATGAGTTCGAGCCCACATGGAGCTCTCCTGTCAGTGAAGAGCCCACTTTGCATCCCTCTGTCTCCCTCTCTCTCTGCCCTTCCCTCAAGCCTGCTCTCTCTCTCAAAAATAAACAAACGTTTAAAAAACAAATAAATAACTTAGTGGACTTCAAGTAAAGCAGATCACCTTCCACAATTTGGATGGGCCTCATCTTATCAGTGCGAGGCTTGATGAGACCAAAAAGACTGGCATCTTCCAACAAGAAAGAATTCCCCAGAAAACTGCCTGTAGACTTCATCACAGGATCGGTTCTTCCTGGTTCTGTAGAAGACAGTCTTCAGACTCGAGCGGGAGCATTGGTTCTCTTGGGACTCCCTCTGGCCAGCCTTCAGACTGCAACTGCAGCATATCAGCTCTCTTGAGCTTCCAGCCTGCTGGCCCATCCTGCAAATTTTGGATTTACCAGTCTTCATAATCGCATGAGCCAATTTCTCATAATAATCTTTCTCCCTCTCTCTCTCTCTCTCTATATATATATATATATATATTCTATTATTTAGAATATATTATAGAATATATAATTATTCTGTAAATAATATATAGAATCTATAATATAGAACCTATATTATTATAGAATATATTATATTATAGAATATATTATATATATTATTTTAGAATTATATTATATATTCTATATATATTCTCTCTCTCTCTATCTATCTATCTGTATTCTATTTCTCTGAAGAACCCTGACTAATCCAATAGCATACAAATCCTTTCATTTTCTATGGGTTCCATTAAGTGAAAAAGTTTGGGACGCACTGCTGATTCTTGTTCTCAAATTTACTGTGCCATGCTTTCCTCCAGGCTTTGAGTTTTCTACTCCCTCTCCCTGAAAATGGCTTTTTTTCCCCCTAATTCCCCCATGGCTGCCTAACCTCTATTTAGCCATCAGTACTCATCTTTGACACTGTTTCTTCTGAGCGGCCTTCCCACATGGCCCATGTGCAACCCCACAAAACTGTGTTAGGTGCCTCTTTCGTCAGCTCCCTAATATTCTGTAATCACCTTGTTAGTGATCCATCTCTCCACAAGATCCCAAGAGACTTGAGTGAGCAAGTCGCTTGATCTGTTTCGTGTCATATCGCTAACACTTAGCCCAGGACCTCCCTTATGACAGGTCTTCAAACAATATTTGTTAAATGAACCAGTAAATGGGAAATATACCCACAGTTTCAAGAAGCATAAAAAAAAAAAAAAAGACTTGTAACTCAAAGCAATCCAGACAAAGTGCAACCTGACAGAAGCAGCAGCAAGATTCCTTGTTTCTCAGCAAAGCAGTATAATCAAAATGGAACAGGTTGTTTTTCTTATTTTAGCATCTGGGAGAAAGACCATTCTCATGGATGTACTTTCTGTGTATTTAACGTAGTAATCAACTCAGGAGTTCTTTTAAATCAGAGCTCACCATGGGCACCAGGGGCAGTTGGTTACGTGCCCGACTTTTGATTTTGGCTCAGGTCATGATCTCACGGTTCATGAGTTTGAGCCTCACACTGTTAGCACGGAGCCTGCTTGGGATTTTCTCTCTCTCCTTCTCTCTCTACCCCTCCCCCACTCACACATTCTCTCTCTCTCTCTCTCTCTCTCTCTCTCTCTCAAAATACATAGGTAAGATAGATAGATAGATGGTATACACTGTAGGCTTTTTTGTCTTTGCTGTAACTACTCAATCCTGCCATTGTAGCACAAAAGAGTTCATAGACAAATGAACATGTGTGTGTTCCAATAAAACTTTATTAAAACATACTGGTGTTGGGTCAGATTTTGCTCCCAGACTAGCATTTGCTTACCCCTGTTCCAGATGAAAGCTTCTCAGTCTCTGAATGGGGAGGACTGCTTATATTGTTTTCCCATAGGCCATTGTCATCAAGCCCAAAACAGTTATTATAATCGCTATTTTCAAGGGACCTGAAAAACTAATTGATATTACTCTCCATTGTCACACTAGATCACGTTGCAAGCAGTAAATGTCATTTGGATAAGTCTTCCTTACAGACACACAAGGCCAAACTGTTCACTGCACACTTAGTAATTCTTAGAGGAAGCAAAATGGGGAACTGGCCAACTCTGTGTTACTACCACAGCTGGGATCTTAGACCTGGACCTTCCATCCGTTTGCCCTGAGACACAGTTCTCTTTGGGGAGAACTACTGGCATGTTGTGACTATTTCTTTTGCATCAAAGGGGAGATTTGCTACTTTCTAACCTCAAGCCCAGGGTTTGCATATGTGTGTGTGTGTGTGTGTGTGTGTGTGTGTGTGTGTGGTGGGGGTGGGAGAGAAGGATTTCAAAAGACATGCTCAGAAAGCTCCAACACACATTTCCTGTTGAGACACAGAAGTCATAGTACAGATCTTATGAAAAAACTATACCGCACTGTGCACCTGGTTTTCACTCCTGCTTGAAACTCAGTGGTGTCCAGATTCATAAATTGGGAGGCCACCTCAAGAGAGTGTTGAGGTCCTGGGGCTTCTTTCCCCTGGGAGTCTGTTGAAGAGGAACTGAACATAACACTCCAAAATATGCCACTTTGGATATTGATTATTTTGAGCTGAAAGTAATTGAGAAATAGCAGATTAGGAAAGTTCTCTGCCTTCCTCCTTTCCACCTTAAAGCAGGCCATAAATTTCCCATGAGACATGTGCCTTCCATGTACCAGAAATAGAAGAATATTCTTATCACCAGAGATGGGGAGTGGCTGCAGAAATGAGTCTTTGCAAACAAACCTTGCCAAAATACCAACGACTTCCATTATTTTCCCCCGTATACTTCCAAGCCATGTTTCCATAATTTTCCACCCCTACCCAAGTCCCTTCTTCCTTAGTATTATCACATATTCATAACCTATCACACTTTATACATAACCATTTCCTTGGGGTTTTTACCTTTTCCTATGAAGTCCCTCATGCCACACAAATATTAACATCAAATAAAATTTGTATGTTTTTTTCTCCTTCAAATCTGTCTTTGTCAGTTGAATTCAGAGACCCTAGTCATAGAAACTAAGAAAGTAGAGGAAAAGTCTTTCCTCCCCTACACTTTCAAGGCAGAAATGTCAAAGGGCTTCTTGCTCACTTGAAGTCAATTGGAGGCCCCACTTCTGAGGGCATCAGTATGGAATCCTCTTTAGATCTTGCCCATAGGCCCCTAGAGAAGGTGAAGGAGAGGCAGCAGAAAGCAACTGGAGGTGTACCATGCCGTAGAAGTTCAAGACTAAGAAAGGAGAGCTATAGTAGAGAAGGGCCTTACAGGAAGCTACCAAAGATCCCATGCAGGTGCTATGAGAGAGGAGGGCCCACAGCATTACTAATCTCCACGGCCTAGAGAGAATGAAGCATGACCAGACAAGCTGAACGCCTTTCCCTCTCTTCTCAACACAGACAGACACACGCTTAGAGAGATGGCGGTAGGGACAAAGGGCAACTCACAAGGAAGGCAGAAGGTGAGTGGGAGAAAGAAGGTGAGGAACCCACCCATGGTCTCTGATTCCGACTGAATCAGCTCTGAGGTGGGGAAGAAAATATTTAACCTTATGTCAAGTTCAAGCTTGAATTCTTATCTTGGATGGAATAGTCTCACTACTGCTTTGAGACTCTATGACTTAAAATGTTGACAAGACCTGAGAAAAATGAGACAAAGTCATGAGATCTGCTGGCGCTTTTTATTCTGGAGTAGAGGACAGTTGCTTCCACCAAATGCCTGAATAAAGATTCAGAGAATTTGGAAGACATAGAACAGACTGGCTTTGGATCACACTCTCCATATTATTACTACACTATCACACATTTCTTTGAAGAGAATTGTCGAATAGAGTAATATCTTTATCACCGTGCTAATTAACAGGACATGAATTGATTCTTTGCCAGTACTGTATTGGGTGCCAGGGAGAATATTAAAGATTATATATTAACCCTACCATCAACAACTTCAAGATATGGCAGATATGACTAGATATTGAAAGAAAACGTGTCATAAGAAATGGTCTTTTCTCTCTAGTCTTTCACGGACTCTTTGAGGGTCAAAACCATGTGTTTCTCCAACGCCAACTAGGACATTGACTAGGAGTCCTTAATAGGCAGTCAAGGAATATTTGAAGAATGAGAAATAACTGCTATATCATACAAGAGATTTTAAGATTGTTTAAAATACAAGGCGATAGAAACCCCGGAGTTTTACAGAGCCGTTCCCTAAAAACAGATGTTTGGCTTCAATGACATGTGATTTTTATTTCTAACTTGTAGATAATGGACGAAAGAAACCTTGGGATTTTACATGATAAAAGCTCATATTAACAGGCATTTACACAAAATTGGCCTTTTAACAAAGAGATTTAAAAAAAACAGTTCTAAAATATTATCTCTCTTGTTTTGCTTTTTAAAGAAAAGGGGGTAATTATGAAGTGCTTTTCATTAAGGGCTTACAATTTATCTTATCACAATATTTACTCTCTTTTCATATGTTTTATATTTCCTCATTGCTGAAGAAAGAGCTCAGAAACTCGACTGTATGAAAATAACTGTTGACTCTTATACTCAAATGACTGTATATTTCCTCTCCAGTTCTGGTGCTTTTCCTAACTTGATATTAGAAAAAAATGTGTGTGTCAAGGGTCTTGGTGAAGTTCATTGTTTTGATTCTATTATTCACTAGGCAAGTCCTCACTGAAATTCAGCCCTGGATACCTTGTTCCTCCTTTACAAGCACATCACTGCAGCTTCTAAAATTTAACTTAATTTGTTACCTTAGAGGAAGCCTTGGGAAGAGACCTCACCATTAAAAAAAAAAAGACAGAAGAAAAACAATCCTCCCCCAAACAGCTCTTTGCAAGACAGGGTGAAAATGTGAGCTCTGGCCTGACCGCTATTCTGAGAAAAGGGGGAAAGGTCTGAAGATAAACACACACATGCACACCCGTTTAGATGCAGCTGGAAAAACGAAGTCAAGTTTAGAAGGCCTGACTCCAAAGAAAATAGGTTTTTAAAACTTCTCTGGGGAATCTCTCATCTACACTCAACACTGAGCTATGTATCTCAGACATCTGCCTCTCTCTCAATTAACAGATGCCGGGCACAGGGCAACAGGGAAGAACGCCCACTTCTGTCTCCTGAGAACCCAACATGGTGCAGACTTCAAATCCAGGCTGACCAAGGCCACAACCACCAGTTGCTTTCCTAGTAAAAGAACAAATTTATCCAGTGGTGTAGGGCTCTCTCATTAAGCAGGAATGCGTTCTCAACTGGGCCGTGCTTCTCTGTTGATGACAGATTTAGAGGCACATTTACGTACAATGGCAACTCTAAGATGCAATTATGCTTTGAAAATGTATTTTTTGTTTATGAAAGATGTACACACATAATAATACTAAGACTTATTAGAGACTTAGTCCGTTACCTGGGACAATTCTAAGTACTTTTCATTAGCTTGTTCAGTTCTTGCAGCCGCTCTATGGAATAGAGAATATTCTTTTTTCACATTTTTGAGGGGAGGGAAGAAAGACAGGAAATTTAATATATTGGCAAGGTCATAAAGGTAATAAGTGGTAAAGCCAACATTTGAACCCAGGTTTTAGCTCCAGAATCCATCCTTTTGTTCTCTACGTTTAGTATGAACAGTCACAAAATTAATGCCAGGTCATTATCCTGTATGGCAATGAAGTTTCAAGACATAATGGTCTGCAACATAATTAGCATGTGCCACTCTGTTGGTCCAGAGTATGAATTAAATTACACATCTTTTCCTTGCCAACTGATATAACTCGATACTCCTATCAGGACATGACAAGAATATCCTTTTCTCCCCCAGGTCAGTTTCATTCCCCAAGATGCATTTTTATACAATTCATTCTTGATCATGATACCCCTTTGAGCCGAGATCAGGAGCTCTACCTGGAGACTCGGTGCCACTGAAAGTCCCACCGGGTTTGTGATTTCTTCACAAAAAAAGGTTCTCAAAGGGCCTTATGATCCCTATGGAAGAATCTGCGTGTCAGAGAACTTTGGCCAATGAGGAGGAATTCACTACGGAGGAGCCAAGTGAGAGCCAACTGGGACCAACTGGGGGTAGAAGTGGAAAGTTCTCTGTCATCACCACGAGCCTCATTAATGAAGCAGTATGGCTTCTGGTGCATGACTGTTATGCTTATGCCTATGCTGGAGTCTATGTTTCCCAGGAAAGAGGGTGGTAACAAGGACAAGGCTCTGTTCCTTAGTTATTCCATGCAGACTTCTTCCCATGTTTCTGCTTCTTTTACTATGACACCTTATTTAAAATTTATATTCACTGACAGTAATGACAAAGTATATCCATAATATCAAATGTCTGGGTTAAGAGAATCAGCAATTCCTCATGATTATCAGGGCCGGATGTTGAGCTTGGGTCAACAATTCAAGCAACTCAATCATTTGCTGTTAGGTTCTCTTATGAGAAAGTGTCATGAAGATCAGTGTCTTTTATTGCTCGCCAAATTCACTTAAAGCTGTGTCAATCTTGAGATAGATTCTATTAATCATAAGACTCAAAAATGAAAGGAATGGTGGTTTGGAGCCCTTCTGTCTTAAGAAGTTCCCTGAGTACCATGGAATTTTTGGACTTTTGCATGCCAAGGCATCAGAGGGGAAGGACTGTCAAAAAACACATGCTCTGCTTTAATACCAGTCTTCTCTAGGACCACAAATAATTACCTTAGGGCACTCTGATCATTTTTTTTTTTTAGGAAATCGGGTGGGTTTTGAGGTTTTGCCTTACGAAGCAAATAATGAATATCAACTATTGCCAATGGGGTAAAATATTTTAGGATACACTGCTGAATGAAAAAAAGGAGCCAGGCAGCTATACTGGAACACTGGGATTAGACCTAATAAATAGTAAACCTTAATAATCAATGCCTTGACTTTACTCGGTTTTCCTAATGAGTACAATATTTCAAAATACTCATTTTTCTCCACAGATCACCTCAAGCCACACGCTCTCCTTCCTACCCTTCTCAAGTTACACGTTTTTGTTTGTTTGTTAGAGATCAATGCTTGGAATCTTAGAATGAAAAAGAACTTGAGACATTGCCCTCTCTTTCCCTGGTGCGAAATCCAAGACCCAGATGAGTTGTATGACCTGCGTGCAGTACCCGGATGGTAAGTGAATCCAGGTTTTTAGAGTCAGCGTGCAAGTCTCTCCCATGCGGAACCACTGTTCATCTAATTTGTGCTGATGGTGTCACTCGAAAGGACTACGAAGAAATCTCCAGTTGTTAGCTATGAATATGAAGAATCCTCCATATTTTTTCTCTAGCTGGGCTATGGCTTGGTAAGTGTGGTGCTATCAAAAAGTCAGGTATCAGGGGCGCCTGGGTGGCGCAGTCGGTTAAGCGTCCGACTTCAGCCAGGTCACGATCTCGCGGTCCGTGAGTTCGAGCCCAGCGTCAGGCTCTGGGCTGATGGCTCGGAGCCTGGAGCCTGTTTCCGATTCTGTGTCTCCCTCTCTCTCTGCCCCTCCCCCGTTCATGCTCTGTCTCTCTCTGTCCCAAAAATAAATAAACGTTGAAAAAAAAATTAAAAAAAAAAAGTCAGGTATCCAGTTTGATGGCTCAGGGAGGACCATCACATGATGCACATGTGATCTATTCATGGGCTATTTGAGCCTTGCATCTATGTCATTTAATACTGTGCTCTATCCTTGGGAGGTAATGAGATTTATCCTGATTTCTTAAGAAGACACAAGAGACAAGGCTTTTTTTTGCTCATGGTGTGACATGGTAATTCCCACTGGGATGTGGTGATTTGGTTTCAAGTCTAGTTTTACCTCTTGAACAAGTTATACAACTTACTAGACCTTCAAGTTCTAAAACTGGAAGAATAGATAATAAAATGCCATGGGTTTGTTTTAAGGATTACATCGGCCACACAGCACAAGTAGGTGGCTACATTATCATAATCGCCACTTCAGACCTCTGGGGTGTTTGGTCCAACACGTAGATCTTAGAAGTCATTAATATTGTCCTCACAACAAAGAAGCTGAACTAAAAACCGACAACTTTCCTTTAATCCATCAGAGAAATGAGGTTATGGGGAAAACTGAAAACTGGAGAGACAGACAAGAAAGATACAGAAAATCACTGCTTATGAGAAGAAGCCCACAGTTGGAGCCATATTCCTAGGGATAGTTTAAACCTTAATCAAAGAATTGTTAGATACTCAGGATAGACTACTGTGCAGATTAAAAACTCCAAGGGGAGGGGTGCCTGGGTGGCTCAATGGGTTTAGCATCTGACTCTTGATCTTGGCTCAGGTCATGATCTCATAGTTCAAGGGTTCGAGCCCTGTGTCTGCTGACAGCACAGAGCCTTCTTGGGGTTCTCTGTCTCTCTCTGCATGCCCCTCTCTCCCAAAGATAAATAAATAAACATTAAAAAAAAAAAGGTGACTCATTACCAGGGCAAGGTGGAGGTGGACACACTTGTGAGTTTTACATCTAGGAACCCTACCATACCAAATGATCACTGTGGAGAAAACTCTTATGCTTCTAGCAAAAGGAAGAATAACCGTTTTGAAATATACCCAGTGCTCTGTGTTCTCCTCAACAAGACCTGCCCTCAAGAGAAACTTTTTCATCAGAATGTAATCAACCTGGGATTTTACCAAAGTCTAACAAACCTGGAAGAAAAAAGGTATTTGACTCCCCTGAGTATTCCACAGGGGTGAAGGGAAAGACCTAACTCCAGCCCCTTCTAGCCTTCAACATGGAAGAAGGGAATTATCCAAGTTATGCTCACTGAAAGATGGAAAATGAGTCGTGGGACTATAGAATACTTCTGCTTCCCTAAAATCTTACCACTTCAACAGAGGTCCTGTATAATAGCAGGAAATTATAGCCACAAGAGCTGCAAGCCTCAGATCCTATTTAAGGAATCTCCAGGAAAATCCAAAAACAAAAAGGGAGACAAAAATGAGGAGGCTAGTGGAAATTTTAGCCTATGTCCCCACAGCTACAACAAATAGTAAAGATAGGAAATTCCTAGCCAAATAACCATAAAACTTCACACTAATGGTATTTCTAACTACTCTCCATTTCAGGCTTACATTTAGGTGTCCTGTCCTGATATCCATCTGTAGTGGGTTGAATACAGATAATACCCATCTGTACTTGGGTTCTGTTTACCCAGAAACTCAAAATGTAACCTTTTTTGGAAACACAGTACTTGCTGATATAATTAGTTAAAATGAAGTCATACTTTAGGGTGGGGCCCAAACCCAATGACTGGTGTCTTTATAAAGATGAAAGAGACATTCAGATAGAAACACACAGGAAAGAAGGCCACGTAAAGATGAAGGCTGAGGTTGGAGTCTATAAAGTCAAGAAATACCAGGGGTTGTGGGAGCCACCAGAAGTTGGGAAGAGGAGAGGTGTCTGGGTGGTCAGGTACCTGACCTGAAATCAGTTAAGCATCTGACTTCAGCTCAGGTCATGATCTCATGGTTCGTGAGTTCGAGCCCCACGTTGGGCTCTGTGGTGACAGCTCAGAGCCTGGAGTGTGCTTCGGGTTCTCTGTCTCTTTCTCTCTCTGCCCCTCCCCTGGTCTCTCTCTCTCTCTCTCTCTCTCTCTTTCAAAAATAAACATAAAAAATTTTAAAAAGAAGTTGGGAATAGGCAAGGCAGGTTTCTTTCCTAGGTCTTCAGAGAAAACATACACGGCTGACAACTTGATCTCAGACTTTTAGCTTCCAGAACTGTAAGAGAATAGATTCTATTGTTTTAAACCACCCACTTCATGGTACTTTGTTACTGCTTCCCCAGAAAACTAATACCCCTTCAAGTGAAAATGGCACTCTAATCATACTGCTCAACCTCAAAAATGGGGATTCAAGACAAGGGGAAATGGGGACTCAAGAGATGCCTGGAAAAACTTAGGAATCTTCATTCACATTTATTACTTACTCAATACATTTTTATTGACCGTTGTAGGGAAGACTTCTTAAAGTTTTGTTTGTGTTTTCCTCAGTTTAGAGGATAAGATGGAATTAGAGAAAATTGTCAGCTTTGGAGGATTTTTCACAGAATATTCATAGAACTATTTCCTTCCCATTTCAGGTCAGCAGAGGTGGAGTAATAAAGAAAGAGCAGAAATCACAGGGACTAGGTTTCAGCTCGCCTCTTGACCTTGACTTGATTAAAAGCATGTGATCAACCAAAGAATAAAATTAGTGCCAACTAGGATGACCTAATTTGAAGAAAGTTTTGATCATAATATGGTAAAAATCTGAACTTGCTAAACAATATAAAGGAATTGAGCCAAAAATAGAGAGTTGTTCCTCCAGTTGAGTTTTAGGAGGAATTACACCAATTAAAAATGGGCTCTATCTTTTTGAGAGCTTTGGAAGAGATCATATGCTGATTGGATATGGGAAGTAGAAACCATGAACAATTATTTCCTGTCAAATGGATGGGGTAATATGTTGCTCACCTGGCTAGTTAAAAATGAAACATGGACACCCAGTTAGACCCTGATAACTTCTTCTCTAAGAGCAAGGCAAGTTATTAGGAATGGGTGTTCATATGGCAGTTAAACTGTGGTCTGAGAGATATCATTACAAGTGCATCTATTACCAGACACATCCATCATAAGTGAGAAGATCCTAAATGGGAGCATAGCATCCATTCCTAGATATACAAGACTCTGCAATCAAATTGTACTAAGTTTTTTTTTTTTTTTGTCTTGACCATGACACCCGCTTTTTCTTTTGTGTTTACTTTTAACAGCATTCGATTTGGTCAAATCAAGAAATATTGAGAGATTTGGAAGTCAGTCAATTTTGAAGCCAGTACAGAAACAATTCTGTAAGTAGCTATCTACAGAGTACCAGGCACAGCCCAAGTCTAGGCAGTAGGGATTCAGGGGGGAAACACACACACACAGCCTAATAGAATGACTTTCTGTGAAGACATGTTTCACTTTATTTGCACCAGAATACCCCTAAGGCAGACTATCGGGTCAAGGCATGGTGGGGCATGGGCAGAATGGCCTCGTGTAGATTCATTGTGCCCAGGAAGAAAGACACTAGAGTTCTTCCCACCGTCTCCAGGAACCTCTTTTCTCCACTAGTGCTTGTGAGGATCTACTTTTGGTTCACTACGTTGCTCTGTGCTCTCCAAAGTCTGTAACAGTGGACAAGACAGTGTCTTTGGAGTTAGGCCAACCCAGGCCATGCTGAATATAGCACTATAGAAGCATGGTTAAAATTGGGATCTGGACTTGACTGTCTGAATTTAAATTCTTACCCTCTCACTGCCAGCTTTGAAACCTTGGGCAAGGTACTGCTCTTACCAGTCATTCATTTTCTCATTGGAAAATAAGAAAAATAAACAGTGCCTTCCTCAGAGCTATCGGAAGATTAAATGCCTCTACTTGAGACAGTGTTTGGCTCATAGTAGATACTCAATAAATGTAAATTATCATGAGGACAAGGAGGATAGTTCCTTATAAGCTAAATCCTTAAGTAATTAAACTCTTTCAGAATCCCCTCCTTTAGCCGTAAAATTGGAGATAACACCATTTACTCCAAAAGATTGTTGTTAGGATACCATGTAGCACAATATTCAAAAGTTTTGTAAAATACAGAAGGGGGTACCTGGGTGGCTCAGTTGGTTAAGCGTCCCACTTCGGCCCAGGTCATGATCTCACAGTTTGTGAGTTCGAGCCCCATGTCAGACTCTGTGCTGACAGCTCAGAGTCTGGAGACTGCTTCACGTTCTCTGTCTCCCTTTCTCTCTGCCCCTTCCCCACTTAGGCGTCTGTCTCTCTCTCAAAAATAAATAAACATTAAGAAATAAAAGAAATAAAAAAAATGTTTTAAAATACAGAAGATATTCAAAAGAAAAAAAATGTTATTTTACCAGGTTTATTCTTTCTTCTTGGGTTGCGAACCCCTTTGAGAATCTGGAGTTTGTAACCATCTTTGAAGGTAGAAAGCTGCTACTCATCTACAGCAGAATGCTCAACAGTAGGCCCAAGATTGCCAAATCTGCTGATTTTTCAAGAGAAAATGGAAATAAACATTTTTGCACAACCTCCCACACCTCCATCCCCCGGCTTTAAATGCCGGTTGCCAAATCCAATCGAGGAGCGAACAAAACAAGCATTGCCAGTGTCAATAGCCTGTGGATTTCTGAGTACTCTCTCTGTTGAATATAAGTTGGTGCCAGGCCCAACTTCGCAGGTACTCAGGTACTTAGCAGGTAGCAGGCCCTCGACTTATGCATCATATGTGAAGAAGGTACCAACAGACGGCAGATGTAAGATTACTAGTTTCTGGGCCAAGTGGCACATGGGATGCTACTTTGTATACGTGGGGCCAGTTCATATAATCCCTGGTACATAGTGGTCACCCAAAAACGTTGACTAAGGTATCATTCAATTCAATCTGCACACTACGATACCAGAAATATCCACATTAGAAAATATCAGCTGAGAACACGTTAGGGTCTAGGAATCACTAAAATGTTCTCGGGCTGCCTGGGTGACGCAGTTCAACGCCCAACTCTTGACTTCAGCTCAAGTCGTGATCTCAGGGTCTTGAGATCAAGCCCTGCATCAGGCTCTGCTGGGTGTAGAGCTTGCTTAAGATCCTCTCTCCCTCTCTCCCTTCCCATTCACCTCCCATTCATGCACATTCTCTCTCTCTCTCTCTCTCTCTCTCTCTCTCTCAATACATAAATAACTAGTAAAAGTCCTTTAAAAAATAAAATACTCTAAAACTCTCCTGACTTACCTTGGTTTTCGCGTTCATCCATTCACTCAGAATAACATGCACTAGCTGTTTAGCCTGTGCCAGATCACACACCAAAGCTTCACTGTTGTGTTCGGCATGCACAAGGGCCAGCAAAGAGGCCGGTGTGATGGAAAAGGAAGGAGCCGGAACAGACCAGATTGTGCAGGGCCTGGTAAACAGCTAAAAGGATTTCCTCGTTTCCTCTGGACGATACGGGAGACCACCGGGGAGTTCTGAGCCACGGAGGGACCTGATTAGCCAGATTCTAGGAGAGTCACATTGGCTCCCTTGTTGAGAAGAGACCGAGGGTGAAAGTGGAGGACACAGGTAAGATGGGTGTGCAGTGGTGGGTGCCAGGGACCACAGATGCTTGCACCAAAGTCGTAGCGATAGAGGTGGTGAGGCGCTGATGGGTTTTGAATTTACCCTTAAAGCACAACGGGCAAGATCTGTTGCTAAATTACATGCAGGGGGTGAAATAACGGAAATAAGGAAGCCGGGATTTTTTTTTTTTTATCTGAGTCGTCAGAAAGCTAGAGTTCCCCTTGACTGAGATGGAAAGGACTTAGAGAAAAACAAGTCTAAGGGGTGAAATCAGTTTCAACATGTTACATTTGATATGCCTGTTAGTTATCCAAGTGGTGATGTCAAGTAGGCAGTTGAATATATGAGTCTGGAGTTCAAGGAGAAGGTCGAGGCTAGCGATATTAATTTGAGAGTTGTCATCATATTAGATGCCACTTAAAACCGTGGAACTGGATGATATCATCGGGCAGCGAGTATGGACTTGAAGAGAAGAAGTTCAAGCACCAGCCCCGTCTCCCCCCGCCCCGAGTTGTTCCATGTTATTTCTTATGCTACAGGATAATAGCAATAAATAAGCATTTTACACTTCGCAGTCTTTTGTGAGCCCAAAGAGAATATTTTAACGTTTTAAGATGTAAGCAATTTGGAACACGGCGTCCTCTAGTCTAAAACAAATGTTACAAGGCTAAGGCATATGGAGAAAAGATGAAAGTAAGTTTGCTTATTTTTAGGATAAATTTATTTTCCTGTCTCCCTTGACACACAAATGGAGAACTGGGAGTCATATTTTTCCTAACCATTCTTAATCTCCGAAACTATAAGCCATTAGCACTGCACTTGAATATAAAGTGGATGCTTTCTGAGTTATAGTGGTCTTTAAAGGACTAAGGAGAAAATTGTGGCAGTTTTCCATGTATTTAATTTTTCCTGTCACAAAGGTATGTGAGATCTGGATCCTGAATATGATAGCTCTCACACAGAAGAATGAAATCTTCCCATCAGTTAGGTAAAAGCCAGGTCTCTGTTTTGTGTTAATCAAACTATTAGCACAATAGCAAAGTTATCTGAATGAACTTTATTCCATCTAGTTTCAACTCTCTGAATGACTGTAAAGAAAATAATTAAATGTCTTTTGGAAATTAGCAATTTTCCATAGCGTACAAGGGAGTAGAGTATGGCCTTTGTAGTCTGTATATCAGCACACTGGCATTGTGCTCGGCCCTTTTCTGATTTTTATTTGCGTTAAGAATGAACAATTCTAATTAATATGCACAAAACAGGGCGTGTAAAGAATATAAAATCAAAATACGCAAAGCTAACCCAACTATAAAACTGTTCTTAGCACACTAAAAATTAAAAGCGGTCCTGAAATCTCAAATTCAACATGGAAGATTTTAGGTGATGTGATCAAAACTAACTCAGCACTCTCTCACTACTATATAATACCTAGAACATGGGCTAAGGAAGAGAAAAAAAAAATCTAGGACCCTATCCACTCCCTTTCCATTACTTTTGTGGAATAAACGTGATTCCCAATCCACTTGACAAAACTCTCTAGACAGAAAACGATGTCGATCAGAAAAGTTCCCTAAATCACGTATGGAGTGAAAATATACCACAGGAAGGTAATGAGAGAGGAGATAAAGAGCTAACGAGATGAGGTTTTTATAGGTCCCGAAATGTGGATCACTTGAAATACAGTGACTAAGTCTATTTGAAAGTTAGAAATACATTAACTGCTGGCCCGAGGAACGCGCGGGAGCCAGTGTGTTTATACTGGGTGTTCACTCCATCCCTCATTTCCTTGTTGTGCCAGCCGCTGCAGAGGTGGGGGAGGAGGTCGGTGCATCAACAAAGCCATCTTTTCATTTCTTGAGACTTTTCGGTGAGGAGGGAGCAGCGCTGGGGTGGGACGTGGGCTTGTCAGGCCCACCTCTCCATCCCCAAACAGAAGAAAAATAGTTACTTTGTGTATATGTCATTAGCGTCATATTCTTTTTACTCACACTTAATCAAGGTCCTTTATGGATTCAGGGATGGAGAAGGGCGTAAAAGTTGCCCTTCTCCCGGGCGATGTGTTCTGAATCCCGAGTTAACATGGCCTTTGATTTATGTGAACTATTTTAAGTCAAGACTCGTGTGTCGGGGGGCCTCCTGGCTCTCCTGTTGACCAGTACCCTGATTTGCAGCTTTATAACTATTTCTTTTGCATCAGGAGCTTCTTTTAGCATTTTCTTTTCAAAGATAAGCATGTTTTAATCCGTATTTCACCAAGAATATGATTCAAACCTTCTTCTGTGACTTCTCTCATAAGAGAATTTTGTTATTTCTTACCAATGTGATTCTGGAGGAAATCATTACCATCATCATCATCATCATCATCACCATCATCCTTTTCTTTTTTTTAAAAAAAATTTTTTTTTCATGTTTATTTATTTTTGAGAGAGAGCGAAATAGAGTGTGAGTGGGGGAGGGGCAGACAGAGGGAGACACAGAATCCAAAGCGGGCTCCAGGCCCTGAGCTGTCAGCACAGAGCCTGACGTGGGGCTCGAACCCACAAACTGAGATGATGACCTGAGCTGAAGTCGGATGCTTAACCGACTGAGCCACCCAGGTGCCCCACCATCATCCTTTTCTTAGGGCCACCCATCTGTGTATCTCCAGAAGGTCCCTTGGAATGGTCAGGCTAAAATTGCTTCATTTTCTTACCATCGTAATGTAAGCACAATTCTGAGGTTGCACAAATCTGGGCTCAAATCCCACCATGCCGACATTCTTCATTGGCCTGTTATTTCAATTCCCTGGGCCTCCGGGTCTTCGTTATAAAACAGGAAAAAAGAAATCTATTAAGGGGAGTGTCATTGAGGGCTAGATTAGGTGACATGTGTAAAGCAATCTTGCACAAGTGTTGGCCCATAATAGGTTCTTTCATCTAGAATCCTGGTCTGATTCCTTAAAATCACTCTTCGTTGATGATGGCATATACATCACGCCCGTGAACAAATACTTAAGGGAAAAAGCATTAGGTGAATAATAGTGTTAATGATGCTAAGTACTACACTACAGGTTTGAGGTAGGGCATCTCTTTTATTACTAATAAATCCCTCCAAGAAAATATAAGCAGCCTCCATTTCAGAACAAAAAACTGAGGGCAGGAATGTTTATTTACCAAATGCATAAAGCTGGCAAAATGCTTACCGTAGTAGGTAAGTCTTTGAGGACCTTATCATCAAATGCAAAATAATTGTGAGTTCTACTTGCAGCTGAGTTGATACCCAGGTATAGCACCAGGGGCCCTGCATTTGGGAGGGATTTAATCCTGGCCTTCACGGTTCTGAAACCCAACACCAACCCCATTGTGCTTAACTTCTATTCATTCGAACAGTCTCTATAATGAAGGTGCAGTTGGACAATGAATTTATAAAAATTGAGTATTCAGTGATTCCCAACTCCCGTTTCCAGACAGACTTCTGTTACATTAGGTTGCCAGGTGTGACTAAATTGATAATCCCTAATAATAATAAAAACTCTGTTGGTCTGTAGAAATTAATAATGGATGTCAGCAAAATCTCGCTCTGTGTTCCCACATGCATTCTTGGGTGGAATAAGAATGGGGAAATGAAGCTTGCCTACTTCCTCTGGAACCTCAATCCTCCTGGGCACTAGTTATAACCCTGACCCCCGGGGAGAACATCTGCCTTCATTTTGTTATGGAAGAAAACAAGTTTGAGAACTACTGATTTGTAGTGTAAACCGAAGGGAGGATTTTTCTCGCTCTTCTGTTGACCCCCTCTGTGTTTACTGAGACACTAATGCTTCTTGGAAGAAATCTAAGATCATCTTAAAAATAAGGTGTGATAGAATTCCTTCTAAAGTTCCTATGACAGTTATTTTGATATGTCAGCTGGAATTTTTACCACTAGCTTTATTGGGTCTGTAGCTTGCAGATTGCAGATCATGAGACTTCTTCACCTCCCTAACTGTATGAGCCAATTCCTTATACTTAGTAAATCACATTATATAGAGGATATTTTTGTATATTATTTTAAGGAATTGGACCAGGATTTGATGCATGGCATATATCTCATTTTGATTCTGTTTCTCTGAAAAACTGTGATTAATACACTCTAAATACATTATATTAAAACTGAGAAGGCACTGAAAGAAAAACAAACAGATACCCTGATACTCTTCTATTTCCATTATTTTTTCAATGTCCATTTCTTTTTCTTTTAAGTTTATTTATTTATATTGAGGCAGAGGGAGGGGCAGAGAAAGAGAGTGAGAGAGAGAATCCCAAGCAGGCCCCACACTGTCAGCACAGAGCCCCACACAGGGCTCAAAGTCATGAACCATGAGATCATGACCTCAGCCAAAATCAAGAGTCAAACACTTAACTGACTGAGCCACCCAGGCACCCTTATCAATATCGTCTTCTTGCCCCTCCCCCTGCCAAAATTCCTGGGTTTCTGTGTAAGAATAAATGAAATATCTATCCAAAGATGACCAACTGGGGTGCACTTCCCAGTGTGAATGTCTTTGGAAGGCTTCAAGGAGAGGACAGCATGCCCTAGATCTGGCTTTTTTTCTTCTCGAACACATACCATGGGCAGCTCCTAGAGAGAAACCTTTCACACCATCACCGAACACATGGCTTTCCCTTTGCATGGCACTAGCTAGCTCATTCCTTAGCCCTACTCATGAGGCTTATTGCAGAGATGCCAACATGGAACCACAGGGCAAGGAGCATTGGCACAGGCCAAGGTCCATACATTTCTGGTTGGCTTTTATATTTTTTCAAAAAGCACCATCACCAAATTTTCAGTAATAACGATTAAAAAATGGGTTTTAATCTTAGGATGATGTTAATAAACATGTGTGTAAACATTCGGATCTAGAATAAAGTTAAAACTTCAAGTCACCAAATGAATAAAATCATGTCTGCCCCTCCACCCCAAACCCCTTTTAACAGGTACAGTTTCTAGAGATCCTTCTCTTAAGAGGTCAAGGGGCCAAAATTGAGAAGAACAGACGCATAATTACGCTGAAGATTTTAATGAGGAAAATCATCAGCTGGAGAATGACATAGGGAACCCTTAATGAGATCAGACTTGGCTCAACATTCTGCAACCTTTCCTAAATAAAATTATTATGCCACGTCTAGGTCATCTCTCATTCCTCACAGTTTTAAATACCGAAGACAGGATCACATTGTTTTCATCCTGCCAAATCAACTTTTGGACTGATCTGTTCCAATTTACATTCAGATTCACCTGATTTTAAGTCGGACAATGGCCACAGATCCCTGGTGCTACACCCAATCCCCGACCCAACTGCTAACTTTCCCTCGTGCTTTATGATCTTTCTGGATATCTCGCTCTTCAAATGCAAAAGCATCCGCACCTTGAAATCCTTCCAAATAATATCATGGAAACAGGGTGCCCTAGTCTTTTCTCAGTGGATGCGGAGAAAAATTATTGCAAAATACAGAGGCAGTAGAACCAAGTTTTGGCCACATCCTAAGGAATGAGAATTAACATTTGAGCCTGGTGGTTGGAAAGACGATCTCTACAGCAGCTTGCCTCTGGGTTTCCTAGAGAGTATGCCTGTAGAGTGGACCAGACTCACTCTACACTAATGCTAGGTCCAAGGATCACACAAAGACTTCTTGGAAGCTGTTGGGTAAGTTTCTCTAGTTGGAAAACGTATAATATACATATATTTGCAAAAAAAAAAAAAAACAGCCAAGCACAGTGTATCATTGGAAGCACTGCTATCTTCAAGTCAAACAAATGTTCTACTTTTTAACAATACAATACAATTTTTAACAATACAATACAATACAATACAATTTTAACTGATCCTTTCATGTCTATAAATAGGGGGTCTCATTTACTTCCTTTTCCCTCCTTTATCTGTTCTTCCTCTTTCTTTTATTTTGTTGAAAAATGGGAACAGGTGAAGTTCCGAAGTAACGGAAGATATATAATCTTTTCTATGTTTATTAATTTTTGAGAGAGAGAGAGAGACAGAGCATGAGCAGGGGAGGAGCAGAGAGAGAGGGAGACACAGAATCCGAAGCAGGCTCCAGGCTCCGAGCTGTCAGCACAGAGCAGGACACAGGGCTCAGACCCACAAGGGTGAGAGCATGACCTGAGCCAAAGTTGGAGGCTTAACCAACTGAGCCACCCAGGTGTCCCAGTATGGGGAAGAAATATAAAGTGGTTGTCTATGACTTTCTATACTTTTTTTTATCCCCCAACTGTACAGTGCAAAAAGGAAATAAAGAAATAACAACCAAAATGTGGCTTAAGAATCATACTATTTTGGGGTACCTGGGTGGCTCAGTCAGTTGGGCATCTGACTTTGGCTCAGGTCATGATCTTGCGGTTCATGAGTTTGAGCCCCTGTGTCGGGCTCTGTGCTGACAGCTCAGAGCCTGGAGTCTGCTTCAGATTCTGTGTGTGTGTCTCTCTCTTTCTCTCTTTGTGCCCCCCACCCAACTCGTTCTGTGTCTCTCTGTCTCAAAAATAAATAAACATTAAAAAAATAAAAATAAAAAAGAATCAGACTAATTTAATTTAAGAATTCAAACTGATGGGGCACCTGGGTGGCTCAGTCGTTTAAGCATCCAACTCTTAATGTCAGCCCAGGTCATGATCTCATGGTACATGAGATTGAGCCCTGTGTCAGGCTCTGTGCTGACAGTGGGGTGTGCCTGCTTGAGATTCTCTCTCCTCTTTCTCTGCCCTGCTTACTCTCTATATCTCTCTCTGTCAAAATAAAGAAATAAACATTAAAAAAAAAAAGAATTCAAAATGATACTCGAATTCTATCCCTCTTGCTGACTGGGTAGATCATAATCTCTCTCAGCGTCAGTTACCTCATTTACAAAATTTAAAAACACAGACATTCTTTGAATGTTTTTTCTTTCAGTTTATGTATTTATTTTGAGAGAGTGTGTGCGCATGCGGGCAAAAGTGGGGGGGGGGAGCAGAGAGAGAGGGAAGGAGAGAAAGAATCCCAAGCAGGCTCCACGCTGTCAGTGCAGAGCCTGATGCAGGGCTCAAACTCAAAAACTTAGAGACCATGACCTCAGCCAAAGTAGGCACTTAACCTACTGAGCCACCCAGGTGCCTCTCCTTGAATGTTTTTTATGGAGATTTAGATAAGCTAATGTATACAAAACTCCTGCCAAAATATAAAATAAGGTACATTCATTATAATTTTTTTCAGGTATTGAAAGTTGATGGTATCTCATAATTAATTATTATCATCCATTAATTTAGAAATGACTCATTCCCATACACACATGTATGTATACATATGTATATGTATGTATATGTATATATGTATGTATATATATAAATATGTATATATATACATACATGTATATAAAAATTTTCATCATACTATTTAAAAAACTAAAATTATATACCAATTTCTAACTCTCAAAACTCTCAACTTTAATATCAACTCTCTGAAATAAATCTAGATCTCTGGCTTGTTGGGGGGAAACTAGACGATGGCACATTTAAATTCTAGTAATATCCTGTCTGCAACTCTAAGTGAAAATTTAGATTGGCTTAATGATAATAGAGACATAGACAACTGAGTATATTTTAATCACTAAAAAGCCCAATTATTTTCTATGGCATCTTCTTGGCTCTATTACATTGTCCCAACGTAAGACACAAATTGCACCTGCTTCTATAAAAAGTAAATCAATACTCTAGAATTAAAATACAAGCATATGTTCTGATTATTCATTAACGCGCTCCTCCAAAAATAAGCTGTATTCTGGGCACAAGTACAGTAAATGAATTAATCAATTTCCAATGAAACTAAAGAGCCAGAATCTTGCTTTAAGGAGGTGAAAGTTTTGTCAAAAAAGTTGGACGTCATACCGACTCTAGGCAGAGTGTCAAAATTCAGTGTTAAGTTACATTTGCCGCACAGTTGAACTTTTGCCATCAGGAAAGATGCAGTTCTGCACACTAGAAACAAAGAAGCAGCAAAGGTAATTGGTGGTAAGCATCCCTTAGTGACATTACACTGTTAATAGAGCTACTGTCACTGTACAAAATATTTGAACGAAGATAATTATTGCATTTCCACGGTTTTGTGTAAAACTATCAGCAGATCACCGTCCAAAAAGTTCGATCAGAAGCGAAATGGTTCACTTAACCTCAACATGAAATTTGTTTCACGTTCAGCGCAGTTGAATGTTGACTCGCCCTCTCAGAGTTTTGCATCTACCGAATATGTGTCAAACGAAAGGCAGATGCTAAGAAAACTTAGCGAGTGTGAATTAATATGTTCATTAATAAAATATTAAATAAATAAATAAATCCATAAATAAATGTCAGTGTCTACCAGATGCTAGAAACTTTTCAAAGTTTGGGAGTCCACAAATGGAGACAACTCCATTTCGACCTTCCGGAGGTTCAGGGAACACGTAATTAGGGTAGTTGCAGAGTTCTAGCGCATGCGTAATTACATGTTACATATATAATTAGGACACATGCGTAAGTATGTTAATGTGATAAGTCCTACAGTGTCAGAGGAAGAACGATACTGGTATAGAAGTGTGAGTGTTTGACCACTTAGAAAACTCCTGGAATGATTTTTTGTGGCATATGTCAAGCGGGAAATGGGTTATGTTCTCTTTGAGGACTATTATTTCTATTGTGTTACTAAAGCTATTACTACTCTTTGAGTGCGATTTCTTACTATCTCTACTTAATCAATTAATTCATTATCTATTAATGTTATTTTCTGTGTCTTTTGATTCTGTAATTATCATTGATAAGAGTTACCTTTAATTGCTGGTTTATAATTAGCCAGGCACTGCTAGCTTCTTTCCAGACCATCTTGTTTAAGTCTTTAGCCATCAACAAGATGTGACCAGAGTTCCAGCTTATAGGCAAGGACATTCAGATTCAGGGAATTTCTTTACTGGCTACATTCTGGGGTCCTGTCCCCATCCTGAAGCTCTCCAGGAGCCCATTAAGAGTTGCCTTACTAGAACCAAAGATACCCCTATCACCCAGGCAATTCTAAGGGATATCAAAGTTCTGTGCCAGGCATGGGGAGCAAAGATGAAATATTTGTTATCTATTATATCATAGCACCATGATGCAAAAGGAAGAAGAAGTTGAGAAAAGCTGGTTTACATTTAAAGTGTATGCTATAAACAGAGACTCTTTAATCATGGAGGTACTCATACTGATCTGCTCTTTACTTCCTAACCCAGTGATGACTCCAGGAGCCTCCTCCACAATTTGCTCGTGTGTAAAATGGGTATAAACATTTTCACCCTGCCAAACTCACAGGGATGCTGTGAAACAAGTGAGGACCCTTAATCTGAAGTGCTTGGAAGCAATGATAAATGACATTAAAAGTCAAGTTACCTGTAGTTTCTTGTTGTTCCAACACCTTCTTGTTTGTTCAACTCTAAAAGGCAGTATCTTTATATCTGAACCTTCCTTGAAACTTCTTAATGCCATGATCAATCAACGTAAATCTTGCAATGCCAAGGCTTCGTCTTTCTCTGCCTCGAACATCCTCCCCTCTCCCCGGGCCCAGTAGTGAATCAAAGCCTAAATGTCCATGCCACTTCTCACCAGTTTCCTTTCCTATCCATTTTCCTGACAGCTCAGCCAGAATTAAATCTTCTGAATATTTCATTTATGATGTGTCCACACAAGCTTGGTTTTAAAAATGAAAAAGGACAGCCATAATAACAAAGAGAGTGGTTTTTCCATCTCACCTCTAGAAATCCACTGCTTGCTTTCTAAAAATAATCCCTTTGGGGCTCCCGGGGAGCTCAGTCCATTGAGCGACCAACCTCAGCCCAGGTCATGATCTCACAGCTCCTGAGTTTGAGCCCTGCATCAGACTCTGTGCTGATGGCTCAGAGCCTGGAGCCTGCTTGGGATTCTGTGTCTCCCTCTCTTTGCCCCTAACCCACTCACATTCTGTCTCTCTCAAAAATAAATAAACATTAAAAAAAAATTTTTAAATAATCCCTTTCAATTCCTTTCTGACATTTTGGTATCTACCTCCATATATCTTAATAACATTGTCATAGTGCAGCCTCTGGATGGTTAGTTTCAGGCATCATGTAGTGACTTGCATATTTTCCCAATACCTCATGGCCCTCGCCACTCACACCACACGTGTCCAATCTCATACCCCCGGACTGTCAGTAAGCTTGCACTATAAGTGCTCGAAGGAATATTACTGTTGTTATTATTATTATTATTGTTATTGTTATTTAAACATTACCCAGAGTAAAGCAAGGCAGTTAATAAGATTGCTTTCCTTCCCTACATGGTGTTTTTGTTTATTCTGGAGCTAGGAAATGTTTTCTTTTATAATATGCTTAGTTTTCCATGTACTTAGAATCAAACTCTCCTCTAGTCGTGTGATTCTTCTGTCAATACATACAAACACGTCAAGAATTCTACGAGATCTTCTGGGAGAAGATTGGTCTGGAGTTTTCTGACTTCCATCGATGAGAACAAGCAACAAAGCTACGGTCATGGCTCGCCCTTTGTGCTGCTCTGCGATCCCCTCTGCGTCTATATCTCTCTTGCATTATTTCTACTCGTTCCTGTGTCTCATACCTTTCTCTTTCTTAATTTACGTTCTTGTTCTGGTGGGCAGATTCCTTGTGTAGCTTCTTAAGAAGAGATACATAGAAGTGATTGTGCAGCCATGAATAATGAAAATGGTTTTAGTTCTTTTGCATGACCTTGCTTCTTCAGCTGGGGTTGAAATTCCAGATAGGAAATCAATATTCCCCTGAGCTATGAACGTATTCCTTCACTGTCTTCTAGACAGCAGGATTGCTATGAAACGTTCAGTTGGAATGTAATTCTTGATTTCTTACCTATGACATTTTCCTTTGTCTTTATTTTCTTCCTGGAAGCTCATAGCACTCCATTACTAAATTTTTAACAATGATGTGACTTCATCTTGGATAACTAAGTGGATTCTTCTAAGTTTTTTTTTAAGTTTATTTATTTGAGAGAGAGAGAGAGAGTGAGTGAAAGCAGGGGAAGGGCAGAGGGGGAGGGAGAGAGAGAATCCCAAGCAGGCTCCACACTGTCAGCGCAGAGCACGATGTGGGTCTCTATCCCACAAACCATGAGATCGTGACCTGAGCTGAAATCAAGGGCCAGAGGCTTAACTGACTGAGCCACCCAGGTGCCCCCAAGTAGATTCTTTTCATCTTAAAACACTTGTGCTTTGGTTCTGAATTTTAATTTATCTGATAATTTTCTCTTGTTTTTTTTCTCTATTCTCTCATTCCAAAATTCCTGTTACAGTTGACTCTTGAATAACACGGGTTTAAACTGCGCAGTTCCATTTTTTCGTGGATTTTTTTTACAAATACAATATGGTGCTGTAAATGTATTTTCTCTTCCATATGATATTCTTATACTATTTTATTTTCTCTAGCTTACTTTATTATAAAAATACAGTATATAATACATATAATATACAAAATAATGTGTTAAACATCTTATTGGTAAGGCTTTCAGTCAACAGTAGGCTATTAGTAAAGTTCTGGGGAGTCAAAAGTTACAAATGGATTTTTGACTGCACAGGGTTCAGCATTCCTAACTCCTGTCATGTTCAAGGGTCAACTGAATTTGCATATTGGACTTCCTAATCGGATCTCATTTTATTTCTTCAATTATTTTCATTCTTGGGTCACCTTACCATATACTCTCTAAGAGATTCCTTCAGTTTTATTTTTCAAATCTACTAATCTTTATGGGTAAGCAGGACTAAGTTTAAACATCTTGCAATTCATTATTTCAATTTTCATATGTTTGATTTCTAATAGCTTTTCCAGTTCTTTGAATATTGCTTCCTTCAATATACTTCCTCATCTGTTTGTGGATAATGCAGGTATTATTTTCCTCAAATTTTATAGACTCTTTCTTTCTTTCTTTCTTTCTTTCTTTCTTTCTTTCTTTCTATTTGGTTAGTCATCTCTCTTTTATATTTGAGGTTATGTTAGCTAAGATATAGGACCAGATGCTAAAACACACACAAAAAAATCCTCAAATACTGTGGCTTAAAGAATATAGAATAAAAGAAATAGTTTTGGAGTGAGAAATCTGGGTTAATGGCATAGCTTTGTTCCAAGAAGTCACTCAGGGACCCCAGTTCCTCCATTATTTTTTTCTATTATCACCTGGAATCTTGTCCTTGTCTGCATCCTTGAAGTTGAGTCACGCGCACCGGAGAAGTGTGAGCTCTATCTTGCAGACAGAGGAAGTGAGAGAAATTTCAGGGCTACAATTTCCTTTGAAGCAAATGAGGCAGATGTTACATGTGTCCCTTTTGTGTTCATTTCACTTAGTAGATCGTTACCCCTAGCTGCCAGGGAGGTCGTCTATGAATCTAAGTTCTATTTCTTGTGAAGACGCAAAGAGCAAAATTGGAAGGCAACTACGCTTTTCTAAAATATCTGCAGATCTTTGGCTGCCTACTCAACATCGAGAGTTGGCCAGTATACAGCTGTCGGCACCTCCGTGCACATGGTAACATTTTTCGGTGTCTGTCTTAGCTTCAGAGTGAACAGGCTATTGGACTGTTGGGTTCTTTTTGTTTGTTTCGTTTGCGTCTTGTGTGATGGGGACTCTTAGGTCTTGGCCTTAAAATTGCCGTATATGGAATCATCTTCCCATGTTCTTGACTACATGCTATAAATCTTGCTGAATGTGCTCTACAATCCTAGTATGGGAGACTTGAAGTCATCGAGTCTGTATGAGGTTGTCACTTAAATTCCCTTTATTTAGTATCATGTCCCACCAAAACTATATTTGATGCACCCCAGGAAATAGGCCAGCTGTTGTATCCTCTTCAGGAAATAAAAACCCTGCTTTCTGCAAAAATGGGGGAGGCATTGGGAAAGAGCCCAAGGTTGTAATGCATTCCTGATCAAACATTGAAACAATTCTGCTTTTGTCCTAACTTTATTCTCAAGTCCAGTGTTGTAGGGAGGGTTGTGATGTAAATCATAGAGCCCATGGCTTTCCCACTGGTGGGCAGGTGGGCAGATAAGTATCCCTCACTGGGTCAGCTACTACCGGCTCATCCGCTTGCCAGTGCCCCAAATATTGTTACCGATGCTTCTCTACCACCCTTGTTGACCTGGCGTACGTATTCCTTTTCAAAGAGATTTTTTTAAATTATTTTAGTGGGGTTTCAGGATAGAAGCTAAGCACATGTTTTCAACCACCTTATTCAATTGGAAGTACCAGTGATATATGGATTGTTCGTGCCATTCCATCACTTAAAGCATCCTAAGGGAACTCCTTGCAGGCACGGAAAAATGAAATCCACACTCCTTAGTGCTGCATGCAAGGGTCGTCCAGCCAGGATGCAGTTTCCCTCTCTGACTCGCTCTCCTCAGTAAGACTGACTTCCAGACACAATGAGTACCACGAACATTCTGCCATCCTTGAGACCAGTTGTTAACTTTTCCTCTTCTTTTTCTGTTAGCCCTTCCTTAACATAACAGCACCTGTGGTACTAATTCCTGTGTATTCCTTATGATTATTTGCTACTGTGTACTATGTTAGCTACAAATTTGTTCCCCATCATCTCTTTTGCATCCTGTCTCCGATTCTTTGCAGAGCCACCAGAGGTGAGGTTCTTGGCCTTTTAATTTTGATGTTACTTTCACCCAGAATAGTGGCCAGTACAGAGCATGTGCTCCTTGAGTATCGTGTAATAAATTATAGCTTCCTGCAGGTGTAGATTGTGTAGGAAGGTGGGCATATACGTGGGTGTGAGCAGTGTATTACATATGTTCTATAATTACATATTATCATTGTATAATATACATTGTTACACACTATCGTATTATATATACTACATTATAGGTTAATTATTAATTATATATTAATCACACAATTAAACATATATTTACGGACTGCCTTCTACGTTCAGTGCCAAACCCCCAATATCAGCTTACCTCCTGTGATCTTTCTTTTCTTCAAAAGAGTAAAAATGGGGCGCCTGGGTGGCTCATTCGGTTAAGCGGCCGACTTCGGCTCAGGTTGCGATCTCGCGGTCCGTGAGTTCGAGCCCCGCGTCGGGCTCTGTGCTGACCGCTCCGAGCCTGGAGCCTGTTTCCGATTCTGTGTCTCCCTCTCTCTGACCCTCCCCCATTCATGCTCTGTCTCTCTCTGTCTCAAAAATAAACGTTAAAAAAAATTAAAAAAAAAAAGAGCAAAAATGACAGCCAGTATTCCAAGTACCATAAAGAATGATTTAGTGGCTTCTTCACATTATTCAAAAAGTGAATGAGCTTTCAAAATCACACTCATGTGCACACACACACACACACACACACGCACACAGGGTGCATTGGTGCTCTACAATCCCTAGTCAGCATGTGCTTCTATGGAAACAATGAGAACTTAACTTGAAGCTGAACGAACCAGGGTTAGAATCCTGGTCTGTCACTGACCAGCTCACCATAACCAAGTCCTCATGTCTGCAAAACAATAATAATAATAATAATACCAACTTTGTTATTAGGTGGTCATGAGGATTAAATAAGTTAAGTTTTGGTCTGATGGTGCTCGCCTCTGCTATAAATCTCACAATGGTAAGGATTAAGCCCATGATCTTCGCTTCTAAATTCCTCGCTTCTAGGAACTTTTAATAAATATCCAGTGCATGAATAAGTAAGCAGATGAATTAATTAGCACATTATATGTGTTACTTAATGCAAAGTGTGGTGAAGAGGCAGCATAAATAATCATGCATTTCTTCTCTCAGTTTTCTATAACTTTTCTTCCTATCCAAACTTTTTCATTACATCTATCAAAAGGCTGTCCTTTCTTCACCCCTTCCCTGCCTCTTTATGTCTTTGTTCTCTTTTCTGTTCTCCTTCTTCCTTTCTCCTCTTCCTTCTTTCCTCTTTTCCTTTCTTCCTTCATTACTCTCCTCCAATGACTCTCCCTCCTCCAATGACTCTCACTATATTCTACTATAAATTAATTAGTCTGTAAAAGGAAAAATCATGAATCATTATGTACACTACCCTAGCAGGGAAAACAGAAGAAATGTTGGATACAAAAGTTATTTTTGCCATCGATATCCTATATGCAAGCCTAACTTTGATGATTACTTCTGGATTTAGATGCCGTGCCTATGTATCTTGTGGGACACGTATCCCATTTCAACTGCACTGTCTATTTTTGATCAATAAAGTGTATTCTGACTTTTAAAGATAGACTAGAAATGCTCTTGAAAAATATGATCCACAACATAATTTCTACCTTTACTGGGGTTCTTCTTGTACATACGGTTTTTCCTAAGCATCCATTCCAGGCCAATTCATTGTATTTATAAACTCATCTGTTCCATACAGGCATCCCCCAAGTTAGATGTAATTCGACCTATGAACAAATGACAAAAATGAGGTTCAGGAAGCTTAACAGCTCCTTGTACAACATCTCAGAGCAGTTAAGTGGTGGAATCAGTATGCAAATTCAGCATTTTCTACAAAGCTCACGATCTCTCCGTCACACCACCCTCTCTGTCTTGACAGACTCTCTTGACAAAAAGCAATCTGGTTTCCTTGACTGAACTTCTCATCTACTCTTGCTTTGGCATAATTATGCTTGGAGTTTCTCAAACACCTGGCCAGAAATGTGTTGCCAAGGAACGTAAAAAAAATTACATCCCCCATAATTTTCATAATACAGCAATGTTGATGCAACCAGCAGCTGCTTCTTTATATGGGGCATGCAGAATAAAGCCAAGAGGGGGTAAGTGGGGCCAAGTGTGGGCAGCTCCCTAAGATATTCAAGACCTCTGTGAATCAACGTCAGAGAGACCTCCAAATCCCATCTCCTCTCTCTTAACATATCGCGCTGTGTTAGGTGACCACATACAGAGATTTTTGAGAAGGAGCATTTCCTGAGGAGAAAAGTCTTAAGAACGTGTGGTCCATCTTTTCGTCTAAATCCTGCCTTTTGATTTCATTTCTGTTGGTTCTTCTTTCCTTGTATCTCATGTCTACTCTTTCTCCCCATTGCCACTGCCATTGTTAAGTTCAGACCACTTGTGGTTCTAATTTTTTTTTTTTATTAAAGCAATCTAAAACTCATTTTCCCATTTCTAGTCTCATCGTCTTCTGAACTAGTTGCCTATTGCTGCTGTAAGAAATTACTTCAGAATGAATGGTTTAAAACAACAGAGATGTACCATCTTGTAGGTCTGGAGGTTCAAAGTCAGAAAGGGGTCTCACTGGGTGAAAACCGAAGGGTTCACAAGGCTACATGCCCAGAGATTCCTGGGAGAAAATACTTTTTTTTTTTGCCTTTTCCAGCTTCTGGAGGCCACCTACGTTCCTTCCCATGTGGCCCCATCTTTAAAACCAGTAACACAGAGATGAGTCTTTCTCGTGCTTCCAACTCTTTGGTTCATTCGTATCTGTCTCTTTCTTCTATTTATAAGGACTCGTGATTATCTTGAACCCACCTGGATAAACTCCCTATCTCAAAATTCTTAACTTAGTCACCTCTGCAAAGTCCCTTTTACCATGTAAGGTAATAACGTTCATAGGTTCTGGGCGTTAGGACACAGACATCTTTGTGGAGGGGACGAGGGTCATTAGACTGCCTATGACTCGTTCAAAGTCATTTGACAAATCATCACAGCAATGATCTCTCCAAAGCGGTGATGAAGACGTATCACCCTTCCCGCTACTCATGATTGTTCTTTACTTTGTCTCCAGTGATGTGCCTGCTGACCTAAAGTCAAATATCTCTATACCCCTCCCCAAGAGTGGATGAACTAGAGCAAATGGCAAATTACCTCTCCGCCTCAGATTCCTCATCTATAAAAAGAAGGACGTGAGTTGTTGCTGCTGTTGTTGTTTTGTGAGGTTGCTATAAGAAATATATAACTCCATTCATTGTCCTGACAAAACTTTCTACCCCATACTGATGTGGGTAATTCTCTGATTTCTATCTCCAAACTTTGCTGTCTTGCAAGGTAGCCACTAGTCGCGTGTAATCATTTAAATTTCAATTCACTGAAATAAAATAGAATTCAAAATTCAGCCCCTCCATTACCCTAGACACATTTCACTGCTGATTAGTGACATATTGGGCAATGCAGATACAGAATATTTCCAGTGCTATAGAACTTCAGTAGACTTTCCTTTTATTTTTTTAAAAAAAATTTTTTAACGTTTATTTATTTTTGAGACAGAGAGACAGAGCATGAACAGGGGAGGGGCAGAGAGAGAGGGAGACACAGAATCTGAAACAGGCTCCAGGCTCTGAGCGGTCAGCACAGAGCCCGACGCGGGGCTTGAACTCACGGACCATGAGATCATGACCTGAGCCGAAGTCGGACGCTTAACCGACCGAGCCACCCAGGCGCCCCTAGACTTTCCTTTTAAAGCATTGGCACATCATGCTAGGTCGGACTCCACAAAATTGTTCTTTAAGTTCAAAACAATCAAACATCAGCAATACCATTTAACTTCAACCGTCTTAGAGATCAGTAGTCATTTCAAACTAAGTTGTTCAAGAGGAATTCCTCATACTCTCCTCCCGTTAAAAAAAAAAACAAAAAACAAAAAAACAAAAAAACAAAAAAAAAAAACAGCCAGCTACGAATTAAAATAAACCCAAACCTGGTTTATGCCTTTACTTCACTTTATACGCAGAAATACTATGAGAAGTTTTCAAATCAGGTTTATAAATTGATCTTTAAAAACCCTACAGATTATGTTTTGCATAACAGTAAATGGGTACTGAAGTTGAACATTGCTTTTTACAAACTGGCCTGCATTTTGGATGTTTGCACCTGGAGTTCTCTGTTTTTTGATTTAATACACGCATTTAGCGTTTATAAAGAGTTCTTGGCAAGCATAAACTTGGCTCTTCTGGTTTAAAAGTTATGGATGTTGTGGCCACTATAGGGGAAAAAAAGGCAGTCTCTAGCAATTTAATAAGACATCTAAGACTCTAAATTTTGCATTTGGGGATCTCTATAAAACTTCATTATGCTTCATATTAAATTACCCTCAAATAACTTAAACATACTGCCAGAATTGAGATCCTACTTCCTAGTTCCATATTTACTTATTAAATAGTCTGTCAAATAGTTGACACAGCTGCAGACCAAGGGGGAAAATACTGGAATGAATTGTCACAAGTATAAGGATATTTGTTGTTTTGATTGCTGTAGCTCCAGCATCTAGTACAAGGCCTGACATATAGTAGATGCTTAATAAAAATTGATGAATGACTGACATTATTCATTTATCTAATAATAATAAAAATGATGACTGCATATGATGATAATGTATATAAACACTTAGGAACTGTTAATAGAAAGTATAAAAACGTGCACATTCATATCTGTACATCTTAGAACGGCACACCAGGGATCTTACTTTATACGATCCAACAATCTCATTTTAGAGGTGAGGCAACACATTCCAGAAACTAGCATGACCTTCTCATTTAGTAGCTGTAAATGACCTTCTCATTTAGTACTGTAAATGAGTACAAATGTAGCAACAATAAAACCATTTGTTAAAATTAATTATAGTAAAAGTCACCATTTGCATAGCACTAACGAAGTACTTGTATTAAATACGTTAACGATTTTAATCGTCACAGCAACTCTTTGAAATGGATGTTTGTACTCCACTCATTTGACAGATGAGAAAATGGGGTACAGAGACATGAAACGACTCCCTCGAGATGGCCCAGTGGCAGCCAAGCCAGAATTCAAACCCAGGAAGTGTCGTTCCAGAAACTTCATTCTTAACCACTGGCCATACTGACTGAATAGAAAATGAACAACAGCACATAACGCTTTTAGAGAGAGGCATAACTTGTCTTGGAAATACCTAGCTTCTTCTGGTTTCGGGACCCTAGCCAAGGAGGCTATTTGCACATGCCGAAGCAAGCCGGGCATCTGAGCTGGCTGTTGGGAGAGAAATTGCTCCTTACACTTAGGAACCAGAATTTTGGAGAAGCCCCTCCTGACTCCAGATGGCTGGGTTTGCAGCTGCTTTCATTTGACTGCCCCCCACCCCCCATCCCTGATCTTGAGGATCACGGGCTAGAACAGCAGCATCCACTCCCGCGTTCTGACTTGGAGTCACCCTCCGTGCCTTGCGTCAGTAATTTGATTCTCGCAGGCACGTCTGTGCACCTGTGGGAGGAAAAAGGAATCATCTTTTCTCGAGTATGGTTTCATTTGACTGTAAAGCAGGGCGGGACAGCACAGACGTCAGCCTCTCTGAACTGAGATCTCCTTGAAGAATGAAACTAGATTCCCTTTAAAACACAGAAAATTCTCAACTTCAAAGGCCTACAGTTAGCAGAGGATCAGGCCCTTTCAAGGCAAAGCCCTGGAGATTGTTAAAAAAAAAAAAAAAAAAAGAAAAAGAAAAAGTCTTCCTTTTGGGCTGGGCAAACATCTCTGCTTAAATGGTCTCACGGAGACTAGAGAGAGACTCTGGGTGAGGAGGAAAATTGTCAATTAATGCAAGAATTACCATTCAGCTACATAAAAGGGTGACGTTTGTTTGTGTTTCATTCAAATTCCCATCCTCACACCCTTTTATAAAGTGGAGTGGTCGCTCTTCTTTTGAACCCGCCTGGAAATAAGCACAACATAAGATTTTATAAATGAAGCTGAAATTTCGTATTTGAGAGTAGTCTTACAGAGATTTCGAAATTGACACTTGAACAAAAATGAATCCAATTACAAAACTAATTGAAAGCCTTCCTTAACTACAGGAGCATCCCTTACCCCTCAGTTTCTTTGACATTTACAGTTTGAAAATGATTGGATCTTTTTTTGTTGTTGTTGTTGTTGTTTTTTAAGGTTTTAACCTAAGCCTTATGTCCTTAACTTGGTTAGTCACCATGTGTGGGCAATATCCTTTACATTTTGTTGCGGATACCAAAGTGCTCAAAACACACTTAATAATTAAGTAGCTTCCAAAGATATGATGGCTTTTCATACAGATTCATGACATTACGGGTCCTTTTATCCTCATCTCTGAGCATGAGACCGTTCCCTAGAAGACAGAAGCTGTCACAAGTGTGCGATCTAGATAAATAAATTATTATGCTGTATCCAATGAGGCCAGAGTAGGGTTCACTCTACTCACGAAACACAGAGTGAACCCAGCACCTATAACAACAAAAATGTTTCCCATTTAAGGTTTACAAAATCCCACTGTTGTTTGGGACACTGTATTCCAACATATTTTAGTATTAAATGGTACGAACAAAACTCTGCTTTTCTTTGCTCATAGTATCGGTACCTATTACTAAAATATCATTGTGTAATGACTAACCACAAACCTCTGTGGTCTAGTGTTGCAAACTCTGGGTCTGGAGTTCTTTCTTGTCCAGCAAGAAAGCGGGACGCAGGATTAAAACTGTGAGAGATGGCTAATGTCCAGGAGAAGACAGGAGCCCCGATTAAGGGTCCTTGCTCCATTTTTATCAGGATGAGAGGGCTAACAAACATGATGCCTAAAGAGACAATGAAACTGTGAACATTAACTCATGGGCGTGAGGGGAAAGGGGGTTCTGAAGATATGCGGAGTTAAGGGTTTGGGTCAATACAAAACAAAATCCTGGCCCGGGGCAGAAGGTTGTTCACAGCAGAGGTGAGGCACCACTTCTGTTTACCTAAACTGGCCTAGGGGACAAGAAGGACAGAGCATCCACCTCAGGGTCAACAAGGCACCTTTTTTTTTTTGTTAATTAGCTCCGCTCTGGGCAACTTCACCCTGGTAGCTGTGGTCTATAGCCCCATTTACCTGTTTACCTAATTTGGTCCTTCCTTCCTGTGAAAGCAACTTTCTGCTATAGTACTAAATTGGGGGTGCTTCTGCCCTGAATACCTAATCTTCTTTACCTCATCTTGGATGTTCTCATCCTGCGATTCCCTGTTCCTATACCTTTGGCCTATACTGGGACCCTTGCCCCACTTTACCTATTCTTCTTTACCTAATCTTGTTTACCCAAACTTGGGTGTGTTCATCCTGTGGCTTTCTAATTCTTTATGCCTTGTTAACCCATCAGGGCAGGCTCTGGAATTCCTAAGCTTACTCCCCACAGTCCAGAACAGTATGTCTTTATTTCCATATGTCTGAGTGGCCCTCTAGGAGGTTCTGTAGATCTTGGCTGGGCTCACTTCAAGGAAGAGGGTGGGCTGGCAGTTGAATGATCCAGGGTGGTCTTGGTTGGGAAGGCATGGCTAACTCAACACACTCTCCGTGTCCCTCATCCTCCAGAAAGTTAGCCTAGACATAGTCTCATGACCAAAACATAAGAGAGAGCAGACAAGCCCAATCACACACAAGTTATTCGAGCCTCTGCTTGTGTCATATTGACTAATATCCCTTTGGCCAAAGGATGTCACATGACTGAGCCCAGAGCCAAAGGAGCAGGCATATTGTCCTGCCCAAAGTTGGAAGTGATTGCAAAGTTACATGCCCCAATCATGTGTCTAAGAAGGAGTGATGAATTGGAGTCATCTTTAAAATCCACTACATCCATCATTTGGAAGGAAAAAGAGTATGATTCTAGCTCTACTCACTAGTGAAACTAAAGAATCTCTGGAAAAGGTCAAAGACTATATTTGAGTACTAGCCTAATGGACTAAGCAAAAAATAATCAATGTCATGTAAACTGTAGTTTGCAATTTGAATCCTTTTGAAAGTATTAAGCTACAACTAGATATTGGGGAAGATGTTTGAGGCAAAGTGGGCAGAGTATAGAAGGATCAAAAAGAACAATACCCATAAATGGGACTAGCACAGAAAATCTGCTTCTGTCAAAAGCATTCTTATTTAAATTGGCTTTATACTGGCAGAGTTTCATTGAACAAACATCCTTCTGGCCTCCTTGTGCTTCTTGAGTACTCTAGGAAGGTCCCCACCTCAAGTCTTGGGGACTCTCTATTACCTCAGTTTCCATCACACTTTCTTTCCCTCGTGTTCACACATTCTAGTCATTAAGTGAGCCCTTTGCTTAAATATAACCTCCCTAGAGAGGTCTTCTCTGTGGATCCTACTCAAAGGAGACTTCCCTGCCCAGTAGTGTTCAATCCCTCATCCAGCTCAATTTTCTTTGGTGCACCAGATAAGAGACTGTGTTGTTTATTATGTATATCCTTCCGCCACCGCAACTCACCCCAGGTAGTGGGAGGTGTCTGAGAACGGCAATGATGTCCAATTACTCCTCGCTATCCTCCAGTGTTTGGAACCTCCCTGGGTTGCTATAGGTACTCCTCCCAGCTTTTCATAATGAATTAACTGACTGGCTGACTGAATATTTGAATGTTATCAACTAACGGAAAATGACCTGTCCACCCTCCTCTCTCTCAGATGGGCATGTGGGTTGTTGGAGATATGACTTCACCTCCTTTTTTTCTGTGAAAAATAATCATCTCTCATTTCCACTTTTCCTCAGTTACCCTTGACTCTTCAGATTTGTTTCGTAATTGTTTCTTCCTTTCCATTCATGAGTGGTGGAATAGTTCTCTCCTGGTCCTGGAAGTTAGAACTAAAATGTCAACTAAAATGTCATTACATTACTCTGTGTCTGTGACATACAATAGTGTTGGTAAGGTGGTTCTATCAAAATGTGGCAATATTGAATAGTGGGTAATGGAAACTTGGTAAAATAACTGCTTGCCAAATAAGTTGTTATAGTGACCTATATGCAAGGCATTCAAAGTTACAAAAAGCAAGATGATGCTGTGTTTTACTTTAAATGCACAATTTTATAAAATTGCATGTTCGTGCGGAAAAGAAAATTTTACGTTTCAAGATAAATTACACCTGGGTATCAAGGCCTATTTAACCATCTTGGAGATTTATAATATTAGTATATTAAAAGATCTGAGAAGTTCTTCACTTAAGGAACACTTCACTAAACCCAGAAGTTTCCGAACTAACTTGACCCCAAATCTTTTGATTGATTCATTTTCGTGCTTGCTTTATTTGTTGCTTTCTTATGTGTTTGTACTTTACACAGTATTTTACATTCAGTGAAATATATTTTGGGAAAGACTGTTCTAACCATATATGCCATTACTTGCTTGTAACACTAAAGCTTTGTTTAAATTTAGATAATTTAGAGTTCAAGCCCTCATCATCCATTCTTCTTTAGGGGATTCACAGAATATTAGACACCGGAATGAGCAACATGGTTTAATGGGAGACCCAGCCTTGAAGTCATCCTTGGAGACAATATTCAAGGTCGGGGGCAGCTAATAGAGGGCAGAGAAAAAGTGCAGGTGAGGCTTGAGAGGTTAAACAATGGACTGAGTTGTCCATCCTTGTAGGTCAACTCTCCACCTTTCTCTTCCCTGTTCTGTTCTGGGAGGAGGGTCTATATGGACTTTATCAAAGGCTCTCCTTGTCCTCTGGCTTCTGACTGGATTCCCAATGGGAGACCCTGACGGGACAGGGGAGGTAGGAATTGGAGTGGGGAGGAGACTAAAGTCCTGATAGAATCGAGCGTTGTTGGTGTTTTTGCTAGGAGTACTTTCAGACCCCTACCTCCTGCCCTCAAGATCCATTGACTGCTTCTCCCCTTTGCCTCTTCACCTGAGACCTGAAAGAGCCCCAGGTTTCCCCACCCCTGGTGTTCACTATCTCTCCTTGGCTTACCCTCACACTGGCTGTACACTGAAAAGTATCTTTATCAAAACATCCGCAATCCTTACAGTGTGTGGACCATCTCCTTCCTACAGCGACTGAAACAACTTACTAGCGTCAGTTCCCATTGCTAGAGAGGGAAGGAGCCAGAATTTAAGCCCAAGTCTGTCGGATCAAAGCTCTCAATTTCACCCAGGCTGAGGATATCGGTGTCGTGGTAAATTCTGAGTTTCCTTTTTTTTTTTTTTTTTTTACTGAAATAATGCTAACAATCTCAAATAGCTACAACAATGAATTTATTGAGTGCTTGCTGAATGCCAAACATCTAAGTTCTCTTATAAATATTAACTGCTTTAAACCTCACCATGAGCCTATGAGGGAGATGCTATTGTTACCTTTCTTCAGTAAGTGAGGAAAATATTTTAATATTTAATATTTTAATGTTTATTTTGAGAAAGAGAGAGAAAGAACACAAGGGGAGGGCAGAGAGAGACAGAGGGAGAGAGAGAATCTCCAAACAGGCTCTGTGGTGTCACCGCAGAGCCCAATGAGGGGTTTGAACTCATGAACCCGAGAGATCACGACCTGAGCTGAAATCGAGTTGGACACTTAACCGACTGAGACACTCAGGCGCCCCTCAGAGACTGAATTTCAAAATGCTACAATATACTGCTCTTATAGCACAATGGTAATCCATAGCAATGTCAGGTTATTAGGATGCACATTTTGCACTATGATATCCACTTTCTTCTTCCTCCAAGGTCCACCGCGTGCCTTGAGTAATCAACTACTTTAATCAGTGTTATGTATGTACCTTTCACTGTGAGAAGCAAATAAAGAATAGATTAAAGTTTCCCTAGTCCATTAGGAAGTACAAACCACTTGAGGAGAAATGATGACAATACAGAAAAGCTGGAGTATAGGAGAAAATACATCCGTGTTATTTTAAATTTGTAGAAAATGCTTTGAACAGAATTTTAGCCCTGATCCTGGGTAAAGATGTCAAAAAGCACTCATTACCAAATGACATTTAGGCACTTGAATATTTTTGCCACCTGTCATCTCACTTCCTCTCACCTGTATAAATGGCATTTACCTCTGTTGACATCCTGATTATAATGTTATCACTGCTTTTCAGTTATTTCTACTAACCCGTGACAGGTTTCTTTATTGGCATGCCATTCGTTTGACATTTATTTGCTTTCCTTAATTTGTGTTTAAATATGAATTCCTAAAATCTGCCTTGATTATATGTCAGTGCTTAGCTGATATCACTCATTACCTTTGAGAGTAGCCTCAATAGAAAGTAATGAATGATAGTCACCCACCCTTTTAATAGTTTTCAATGGAAATTTCAACAATAGCTAATGTCCTGGGCAGTGGTTTTCAAATTTGAAGTTTGATCATATCAGAATCAGTAGCTAAACTCTTTTTCCCTCCAAATACATATGGATCATCATCAGACCTAGACTTCTGGAATTTTGACATGTGAGAGAAATGAGGTACCAAGTATCTTTTGACAAAAGCATTCCTGTAGGATCATTTTCATGGTGGGGGAATATGGTGGGTAGACAAAGAATAAAGGAGAAGGGAGAACAAAGCAATGATGGGAGGAAGACTGAACTTGAAAACGTAATTACTGTAGGGAAGGATGCCAAGCCCAGACCTGGATAGAATCTGATCCCGAACTGGTAAGTTCACAGGTGTCCCCTTGAATAGGTTCAAAGAATTGTCATAAAGAACAAATAAAAGAATGTACTGAGCAGTGTGTCTGACACAGAGCATACGCCCTCTGAATCCAGTTAGTATCACTATTAAAATTCTTCAATCACAATGTAAACCCTAGAAAATACCACTAAAAAAAAAAATGTGAGTTTGAACCATATGAAATTGCCATGCTTTAAGTGAAAAATGACCAAATATATACAGTTCCATGTGGCTCCAGCTAGTGTTATTTAATATAATCAAATGTAGAATACTCTCATTGTAATTGTTGGTGTTCAGGCTAAGGACAATAATTATAAGAGTGAAAACTCTCTCTTATTAATGAGAAGTGATGAGTTCTTTCCCGAGTATTTGCTTTCCCTTGCTATGATACTCAGCCTTTCGAAAAATCAGCAAACCTACAGTTGATAGGAGTAAAAAGAAAATGCTACTGGGGTATTCATTGCTGGAGGAAATGTGAATATCTATCACCTTTTTGGAAAGCAGCCTAGCAACATGTATTACTTTTTTTAATGTAAATATACCTCATCTTAGAAATCTATTCATAGAAATAAAAGTACCAGTACGTATAAGTATATATGTACAAGGAAGTTTATCGTACCATTGTTGATAGTGACCAAACAAAATCTGGGAATAAAATACATGCTCTTTACTAGGGGAATGCATCAATAAATCATGGCGCATTCATGCCATAGAATAATTTTTTTTGAGAGAGAGAGAGGGAGAGAGAGAGAGAGAGAGAGGCAGAGTGAGAAGAAGAGAGAGAATCTTAATAATCTCCTCCTGAACAATCCTCTCAGAGAATCTTAAGCAGACCTCATGCCCGGTGCAGAGGCCTACGCAGAGCTCATTCTCACGACCATGAGATCATGACCTGAGCTGAAATCAGGAATCAGACGCTCAGCTGACGAAGCCACCCAGGCACCCTGCCTTAGTGTATTTTTATACATCCATTAAAATAAAAGAATGAAAAGCATGCATGTTAAATTGAAGGGATTTCTGTAAAAATTAAGTAAGAAAGGTAAAATATAATAATAGGTTTGTTGTATTATGACTTGGTATAAAACAATGATATGACCTTCATATGTCTTGTTTAGTATTATAATCAGAGCCGGGAGAAAAATGCACAAGGAGACATTCAGGCTGGTTACATGATAGATGTATAATGTGGCTAAAGGAGTAGAGGGAAAGGGTAAACCAAGTAATTAAAGAGAAAAAAAAAATTTAATGTTTCAAATTTGTATTTAATTACCAGTTATTTATCGTAGCATAATATTCATTTCAGGAGAGAATTTTTAAAGACTGCATCAAAACTTAGCAGAATGTGTATACGACCGCAATTAAATACTTATATAAAATTAGAGGTAAAGTCATTTTTTAAGCTGAAAAATATGAGATTCCAGTTCTAACAATGTATCATCTCTGATGAACTGGAGTCTGCTAAGATTCCTGCTCTCATATTACAGAGAATAATCCCATTTCTCCAGTGTTGAATTATTGTCCATTTTAGTGATATAAAAGAATTATCTTGGAAAAGAACTTATATCCATTCACAATCCATTGTAATGTTATAATCTGTTGTGAATGTCCACTCTAGTGGTATTGTGCATCCTAGTGATACAAGGGAACTACCTTGAAAAAGAATTTATACCCATTCACAACCAGCCACAGTCTTGGTTAAATACATTATTCATAATGGGTTTTCACAGATGAATAGTTTTCCTCCACACTAGATTCTAAAGACTCGTTGAATGTTGGAGAAAGTAAACTCACATAGATGGTATTACATTCATTGTGTTTCTTCCAAATTAGCCACTCTATATTTTGTCTACCCAATGGTTTCTGTTTTTAAAAAGAGGTTCAACTTTGTCTGAAAATGCAGACTTTAATGAATTTTGTGTTATGAAACAGGATTCTAGCTTTTAATAAAGATATTTAACACTGTCAAATTGATCAGTAAAAAGAGAAACAGCCTTCCCAGACACATGAGGCATATGCAACATATATTTAAAGAGGGGGGAAAAAAGCCTCTCAAAGGTAATTAGCAGAATCTTTTGATACATAGCAGAATCTTTTGATACCGTGCTTGTCTGAAGATCTCCTTACACTGTAAAATTTTAGCATAATTGCAAAACTCCCACCTCTGTCTGCACAGAGTAAGTGTTATGGCATATAATAGATCCCTAAAATGCCATATTCATATATGTAGTATTTTACTCAGAAACCCATCAGATTTACGATTGTGCTTTTTCCAAGTGAACGTTAAAAAATCGGCAAGTCTTATCTCAAATAAGTCGCATTCGTTGATGGATGGACACGGGCGCGAGTGCTTCAAACACCTCTGGTTGTTGAGGTTATACTCATTTTGTGATGCAACAGCTCATTTCAAGTCTAATTAATGGCTGGTTTCTCTAAACAGAAGTGTCGCTGCCCAAAGAGAAAGAGCTGCTAAATGGCTTGCAGCTTGCGAACTTACGTGTTAACAATTTACAACATGCCATCTATCACAATAAACAAAATGGCTTTTTATTGGATTTTTCGCCTCGTGGATTTACATCCTGATCATTGAGGGACACTCCTCCATGTGGCTGTCACATTTTGTCTCTATCTTGTGAAGCAAGGCACCGCTGCCCTTTGGTCTGCCCTACCTCTTCTGAACGTTTCTTTAGCGAGGCAGAGGTCGAGTCTCCCCCTGAACAAATGAGAGGCATGCTTGAACCCAACGTAATGACGATAACGGATCACTCAAGAACATGGGGAAACCACGCTTTCCGTCATCATAAAAGGTTAAGTTTCCCGAAACTAAAGTCTCCTTTCCTGAAATGCAGCCCTCCACAGGTGCAAGTGTCATCTGCTTCTTCTTCACATTAACCAGTGGGAAGGGGGTTTGAGAAACCAGTACAAAACAACTCGTGCTCAGGGACCTGGGTGCAGCTCAGGTCATGGTCTCACAGTTCGCGAGCTGGGACTCTGCCTCAAGCTGGCTGCCGTCAGTGCGGCATGGATGTTGCTTCTCAGACTGTAAAAAAACATGCCCGCATCATTTAGGGGTAAACTCTGTCTGTGTCTATCTGGAGAATTTAGAGTCTAAGCCAGGCAACCTCATCGATACTAATGACATGCATGCTCATATTCTCTAATTCAGGACTTTCCAAACTTTCGATATTATTATTTTCGCCATCATCAGAACTTGCCAAAATTATTACATGCCTGATATTTTAAAAAGCGGTTCACATTTCGGGGGACACCTGAGTGACTCAGTCAGTTAAAGCGTTCGACTCTTGGTTTCGGCTCAGGGCACGATCTCGTAGTTCCGGAGTCCAAGCCCCGCCTTGGGCTATGCACTTACAGTGTGGATCCTGCTTGGGATTCTCTTTCTCCCTCTCTCTCTTCCCCTCCCCTGCTCTCTCTCTCTCTCTCTGTCAATAAATAAATAAACATTTTTTTTAAATCGATTCACATTTTAAATTAAAATATATTTCTTTTAAAATAGCGTATTGAAGGGAAACATCATGATTAAGTTTAAAAGCCAGTATCAACTAGCATTCGTAGACAATAAGCCTGAACGTGCTGGTTTGTGACACCAGGCACACTGAAGCTGGGAGGCTTCGGAGAATTAAGGAGTACCTCCAGCATCCCCAGGCATCTTGCCGAATAGAAGCTCCCCTTCTGCGGTGGGGAAGGCAAAGTTGCTTCCTTTAACAAACACCTAATTTGGAGTTAGTAGGAACGGGCAGGTCTGCCTAAGGCAGCCTCATGGAAAGCAACATGAACGTCTTAGAGAAGGAGGGACTTTGTTCATTTCTATCCCCCGGTGCTGAGCACCAGCAAGTAGGAGCTGAATAAGTACAGATTTAATAGAGGAATAAGTCGAATGCAACAACCAAGTCACCAAAACTATGTGCAAGACACGCAGGAGGAAAAATGATGGTGCTTCATGGGACTGTGGGAGCCAAACAGAAGCTGGCCACCATGATGCGGGGGGGGGGGGTGTGGCCTGGGGTGGGGAGCACAGGAAGAGCAGGCGCACCCAGGAGTGGGGGGTGGCAGCCAGTGGCAAGCTGGTTCTCCTTCCACTCCCCCTCCCTCTCCGGGAGCATTCACACCACCTCACGCCATTTCTGCCTCTCCGGAAGTCACCTAACTCTTAGCCTCTGTGACACTACGCCCCCGCTTGGTTCTCCTATTTTTCTGTCTTCTTCTATCCTTTTGGGTTGGTTCCTTGGCCTTTCATGATCTAAATGCTGGCAAACCAGAGGTCCTCAATCCCCCTCACATACTCCTCTCTCTAACCCTTCCCTCTTGGAGAGCTCATCCATATCCTTGACATACACACCTGTACCGAAAAGAATGCCCAAGCTCCTTGTGGACATGTCCATCTATTTTCCAGGTATTCTCTACACAAGGCTCTGGATAACATCTCAAACCCAGCATGTTCATGATTGAACTATTCTTATCTCCAACCCGTCCAGCCCTCTAAATTTCTCCTGCTTCTCTAATTCTACAACAATGATAACCTAATATTCCAGGTTCCGGATTCAACACCATTCTTGATAAATCCGTCTCATTTTCTCTTAGTGGCTTGTTAGGCTTAGACAATCTGACTTTATTCTGTCTGCGTCTATCCATTCCTCACAACTGATGCCCATCGAGACCCTTACTCTCCAACACCATTGCCACATGGGACTGTTGAACATTTAAAATGTGGTGAGTTGGGGCGCCTGGGTAGCGCAGTCGGTTAAGCGTCCGACTTCAGCCAGGTCACGATCTCGCGGTCTGGGAGTTCGAGCCCCGCGTCAGGCTCTGGGCTGATGGCTCAGAGCCTGGAGCCTGTTTCCGATTCTGTGTCTCCCTCTCTCTCTGCCCCTCCCCCGTTCATGCTCTGTCTCTCTCTGTCCCAAAAATAAATAAACGTTGAAAAAAAAATTAAAAAAAAAATAAAATAAAAATAAAATGTGGTGAGTTACGCTGTGGAACTGAATTTTTTATTTTATTTAATTATCATTAATATAAATATAAACAGAAATGGAAAATATTTCATTAATTTTATACTGATTACTTATTAAATGATAACCTTGTAGATTTCTGTGTTAAGATACCTTGCTAAGATTAATTTTCTCAGGACCCCTGGGTGGCTCAGTTGGTTAAGCGTCCGACTTCACTCAGGTCACGATCTCACAGTTTGTGAGTTCGAGCCCCGTATCAGGCTCTGTGCTGACAGCTTAGAACTGGAACCTGCTTTGGATTCTGTGTCTCCCTCTCTCTCTGCCTTTATCCCACTTGTGCTCTGTCTCTCTCTCTGTCTCTCTCTCTCAAAAATAAATAAAATGCAAAAAAAAAAAGATTAATTTTCTCTGTTTCTTTTAAATGTGGCTATGAGAAAATTTACAATTATATGTGTGGTTTCTATTATATTTCTTTTAGGTGCCATTGCCTTAGATCATAACAAGGGGAAGCAGAGTGGGTTCACTGACTCTGAATACCTCATGTGTGCCAAACTGCATAATAGACATTCTACAATTTGGACCACATAGATTAAAAACATTTCTGACAAATAAGTAATAATGTCCCCCAATTTTACAATGAAAATATGAACAAGGCCAGGAGAGCAAGGGCATTGCACAAGGTTATAAGGATAATAAGCATAGAGCAAGAATTTGAATTCACATCTACTAACGTGGACCCAGTGCATTTCTACTGCACCTCACTGGGTGTGACTGAAAGAGCTTTGGTAAGTACAAAGGATTGTGCAAGCCCTAGGGGAGACTGTCACCAATAACTGTTTCATGGAGTCTTACAGTTGTGCAGTATGGTTTGTTGCATCAGCCAGCAGCAGCTGCTTTGGCATCTACGTTCAGGATACATCCCATGATACTCTCCATCTTTGTGATGCTTCCATGCCCGTGTGATCTGACCCAGCTGTCCAAACCCAGAGCTGTCTGCCACCTGGGCGAGGGGAAGTGACTCAGTACCGGATCACGGATGCACGCCCAGAGCTCTGGCTGAGACTGCCTTTGCTGAGTGCTCCTCAATGCAGTTAAGCACGGCAGCTTTCCGACTTCATCCATCTTCCACCTTGGCAGAAACAGATCAAGGGGATTGATGGCATGCTTCTGACATAGGGTCCGCTACCTTTGTGCTTCCAGCGAAGAGGAAGGTCAAGTGAAATCCCTTTATGACCCACCCCAAGGAGAAGGCAATCTGTTTGTGCCTGCAGCTCATAAGCCAAGGCCAGTTTGACAGGTAGACCCTCTACGTAACCCGTTTGTGGAGTTTCGCAGAACTGCCTTTTGGGAACAGCTCCTCATCAGATTCTCAAATTCTTCCATTTGAGGTGCATGATTTCTGGACCTTTCCATCTGATAGTACAAATTAAAATTCAAGGAGTCACAGTAATGCTTTTCAGGCTAATGCTTTAACAAGACTGCTGTGAAAGTAAAGGCTAATAGAAGTGTGACATTGGATAGCCCATAGTGATAATAAATAACAAAAGAAATACATTGATAATGACCAGCATTGTCATTTCATTTGCATTGCTTAGGACCACTTATAAAGGGCTTTACACTATGCATTTCCTTTGATCTGCACAATTATGCATATACATTATGCATATGATTATTACCCCAATTTTAAAGAGGAGAAAACTATGTCATTAAGCAATTTGCTCAAAGTCATACTTTTAAAATAGCATAGCCAGAACCCAAACCATCACAACTGCCATTGACTTTTATACATTATGATAAAATTACTAGGCATGTTATTCTCATAGATATCTGAAAATATTGGCAAATATTTTGCAGACTCAGATCCATTTTTCGTTTGGTGCTTTACCAGTTAATCATTTTTCTTTTGATGTCTTTTTCTTCCCCTAATTCAAGGGGGGAAAAACCCCCACTTTTTAATTTATTCATTTACTTGTCAATACATAAAGCAAATTTAGTATTTTTTCTTTGTAAAATACTCTGCAGTAAAAATTAAAAGGAAGAGTGAAAACGCTATTTCTACCTTCATAGAATTCCAGTCTAGCTATACAGAGGAAATGAAACATGTAGCAGATAAAACTAAAGACCACATACCTAAAAGCTTTATGTCTCAAAGTTCCATGGCCTTATATATCACCTCTATGCCAATGCGTCCAAATGCATACATCCAGCACTGACCTCTTTATTGAAGACCAGACAGATATATGCAAATACCTGTCTGATATACTCTAGTCACACATCTAGAAAGTTTCAGCAAAGTTAACATGGCCTTTAAAGTGTGATCAAATTGGGGCACCTGAGTGGTTCAGTTGGTTAAGCGTCCCTCTTGATTTCGGCTCAGGTCATGATCTCTCAGTTCGTGGGTTCAAGCCCTGCGTTGGGCTCTGTGCTGACAGCACAAAGGGCGCTTGAGATTATTTCTCTCTCTCTCTCTCTCTGCCCCTGCTCACACTCTCTTTTCCTCCAAAATAAGTAAATAAACTTAAGAAAAATTGAGGTCAAGTTTACATTCAGTAGAAATGAATAAATTTCAAGTGTACAATATGAAGGCTTCCCATAAATGTTTACACTCATCTTAATCAAGATATCAACTACTTTTATTTTACCTTTAATGAATCCTTCTAGACAATCTCCAGCCCTCTCATTAGACTACTGCTATTTTGGTAATTCTCAGTATAGATTCATGTGCTGGCTCTTAAGCACATAAAGAAAGCATACAGTATTTGTGTACTCTTTTATATCAATGTACAGATTTCTTTCACTTGGTGTCATGTTTATGACATTCATTCACGTTTTACATGCATTGAAAGCTGATTCCTTTTTATTGCTCAACAGAATTTCATGGTGTAAATGAGTAGGAATTTGTATATTCATTCTCCTACTGATGAGCATTAGGTTGTTTCCAGTTTTGTGCTATTTTGAATAGAGGTACAGTGAAAATTTAGTTAAAAGCCTAAGTATAGATATATGTTTTTATTTTCCTTGGGTTAATATCTAGGACTAGAAATGCTAGATCATCTGGAAAGCAGGTATTTAACGCTAAGAAATTGCCAAACTTTCTTCTAAAGCGCTTGTACTTCACCAACAAGTTGTAAGAATTTCGATTGCTCCGCATCCTTTACAAAAACTTAGTGTCACAAGTCTTTAATCTTAGCTGCTCTAAAGGCTAAAGTAGTAAGTAGAGTGGTATTTCATTGTGACACACACACACACACACACACACACACACAATTAGGAAAACCCTGTCATACACCTTTCCAGAGTTAAAATTCCCTCTCACTCCACATCAGCCAACACAACTTATTGTGACTTGTTTCATTATTTTATTGCCTTTTTTGCATAGCACTTCTTACAATCATAAAGTACCTTATACCTTTATGTTTTTACTTCTATACTGCCTGTTACTCCCAACACACATTATAATGGATGCTTCATGAAAGCAAATGTTTTTTCAATTATGTTATCTGCTGTGCCAACAACATCTAACACTTATGTGCACTTGTTCGGTAAATTATAAACTGTATGAACTAATGAAAGAAAAAGTGGCTGGTGATATTTACTGTGAAAGGAAAACCCAACAAGCATAATGGAGATTTTATCTTGTTATTTTTAAATTTTTTAAATGCTCATTTTTTGAGGGAGAGAGACACAGAGTGAGTGGGGAGGGGCAGAGAGAGAGCGAGACACAGAATCTGAAGCAGGCTCCAGGCTGCTATCAGCACAGAGCCTGACGTGGGACTAGAACTCATGAACCATGAGATTATGACCTGGCCAAAGTTGGACACGTAACCAACTGAGCCACCCAGGTGTCCCTTGGAGATTTTATTTTTAAAACAAAAATCCAGGTCATAATAAGGCATCACTTTTTACAGAAGCCTCTTTAAGGATCCTTGTCCTGTTTTTCCTCTTGGGTATGTACAGAAAGCAACCAAGGTCCTGAAGTTGACTGAAATTGTTGTCACTTAGTATCATGTCTCAATACTAATTTGGCAACCAGGAATAGCCACTCTATCTCATTTAAGGTAAATAATTCAACTTAGATCAACATGATGTCACTCTTTCCTCTGGATCTCTCAGAAAGGCTATATATTTCTTTAATCATCAGTTCACAAAACTTACCCATCTCTAAGGAACCTGTTGTGGAGATGACATCAAAGACTACTTCATAGTGCCTGACTCAGGATCTGACACAAGGAAGGGAAATCAGATGTCAAAACTCAGAGATGAAGGTAAAAAGTTAAGTCTTCCAGTGTGTGAAAACACCAAATGCACCCCTCAAAGGTCTTGTTCTATCTTCATAAATAAAATGAAGAGCAGAGAGTTTATATTCTCATCAACGATTACATCCTCAGCCTGGAAAGGAAGTTCTTTGTTACATCGATGCAAAGATTACTTCTCTGCAAAATGTTCATCAGTCAGTGCTGGCTCTACTGACAGCACAGATTGCATCTTTTCAGGTACATTATCACTTCCCAGTGATATGAGGTCAACAAACCTCCCTCCTCTTGGTCTACTGTCCCCCCCACCATGCCTTCACTGAGATCCTTCAAGAGATCCAAAGACCACATGGATCCTGAACTCATCACCTTCCTGGTTGCTCTCTTTCTAGATGCTTCCAACGGGATAACTGACACTTAAAATGTGACCCTATGACATCTGACCACAAAACAGAACATATTTCCTTCAGTTAATCACTGAAGCTATAACCACCCTTACACAAACAGAAAGGCAGGCTTCCTGTACATTCAACATAAGGAAGAATCAGGAGCCTCATAGGTGGCTTGTTTAACTCATCATCTCTGATCGTGCCCTACAAGCGGACTTATTTTTCTTTTGTTTTGTTTTGTAACCTTCAGAAAGCAAATATTCCCAAACAGTATGCAAACAACTCAAGAAAAACATCTCTATGATTGCACTGGTAGCCTGATGTTTAATGATGCATAGTTAAAGTAGAGAATACAAATAAAGCCACCAAGATTCTGAAACTGACGAGCTGCATAGATAGGAAAAATGTAGCTACGCTTTAAAGGTCTTTTAATATGTATTTATTTTACTATTTTTTTAATGGGGACTTGCGGGACAAATCGATGTCTCCATCAGAGAGAAAGTGCCTTTTAAGTGCAAAGCATTTTTCAGGAGCTCCTTCCAACACCAACATAGATGACATGACCAGAAGAGGGATTGTTTAACTAACGGGGATCATTATCTGTTGTTGGGATTTCTTTCCTGTGAACAAGCAATTAGTCTGTCGAAGATGGAACTGAGTTCCTAAAATGAATGTCTAAAAGATGCCTGCAACTCCTCTCCATGTTCCTGACAAATAGAAAGATCGGTTTTTGCGCAGAAGTGAGATTTTGGCTGTTTTCTTCAATGAGAAAAAAAATAACTAGTCTTCAGAAAGTTTTCCATATCTCCCTGATTTGTCTCCAATCTCATTTTGCATATTTTCAACCAATTCTGTGCATGCTTATTTGCCCTGTTATCTGTGTTTTCTTGAAGGATTGCAATGGTTTCGCCATTACTCATTTTTGTCCAGACATATGACAGGGAAGAAGCACTGATGAGCAGTGACATAAATATTATATAAGAGGATATGACCTATTCTACAACAGAGGCTCTGGCCATTCTTGCCATTAACTTTAAGATGAATTGCATTGGGGCGCCTGGGTGACGCTGTCGGTTAAGCGTCCGACTTCAGCCAGGTCACGATCTCACGGTCCGTTGAGTTCGAGCCCCGCGTCAGGCTCTGGGCTGATGGCTCGGAGCCTGGAGCCTGTTTCCGATTCTGTGCCTCCCTCTCTCTCTGCCCCTCCCCCGTTCATGCTCTGTCTCTCTCTGTCCAAAAAAAAAAAAAAAAAAAAAAAAAGATGAATTGCATTAAAGTGATTAAATTTGCCCCTGAACCTATAAAGAACATTTGAAAGGAGGTATGTGTGAAAACAGTGAAAGGGTTCCTTCTAGCCAGTTAGCAGCAAAGGTTGTCTCCACTAAATTGAATCTACCTCTGGATAAAATGAATCATATTTTTCTGAGATTAGCAGTTCATTGGGTAAACAGACAAAAGGCTACCTTTAAGATAAATGTTCTTAATATCAAATCCAGAACATGGTAAACCTGATCTGTTGAGTTCATCCTCACTAACAGCATCACAAATCACCTATGGATTTTTTCAAAAAAGAAAAATGAGGAGTTACAAGTTTATTACCCGAGAACTAAAATTTTAAATGAGTTTTGGGAAACACTTTGGGTTAATTTTGCACAATAATGACGTATGTATCGAAAAATGGTCTTCTAATGTTATACATAGGTTTAGTGAGTATTTGTTTGCCTGACACAATAAAATTCTATTAAAACCAAAAAGCTGGTTTCCTTAAACTTTTAACTAAAAATGTAAAGCTCCATTGGCAACTTCATAGGGTTTTTTTTTCCTCTCTTGAAATTTTTAAAATCAAATTTTGTTTTTACATGTAAATTTAAATTAGTTTTTGTTCATTTTGTCTTCCCTGGTTGTTTCTTCTCTCTGACCTGGTAAACACAAAACTAACTTGGCAAGTATCCTTTCATATATGTTTATATTATACATGTGTGTATACACACTATATATGGCATTGTTTAGCCTGCTTTTAAAACTGGGCATAAGAGGCAACACGTCATAGTTACCTGCTTAGTCTGCTATACCAGAATGCCACAGAATGAATGGCTTATAAAACATAGACATTTCTTTCTCACAGGCCTAGAGTCTTTGAATTCCAAAATCAAAGCGCTCACAGATTTACCATCTCATGAGAGCCCAATGTCCTTTGGTTCAAAGATAGTCATCTTCTTGCTTTGTCCTCACAGAATGGAAAGGACCAGAAAACAATCTGGAGTCTCTTTTACAAGGGCACTAATCTTACTCATGAGGGCTCCACACTCATGAGCTAATCACCTCCCAAAAGCCTCATTTCCTAATATCATTAGCATTGGGGATGGGATCTGAACATATGAATTTTGAGGGAGGGACACAAACATTCAACCCATAATTAATACCCTTCTACAATTTACTTGTTTAACTTTTATGTATTACTTTTGAAACTTCAAAATTCACTGTAAGCATTTTCAAGTGCTGCATAGAATGCTTTTGAAAGATACCAAAATTTATCCATCCGTTCTGATATTCCCAAACGTTTCCAGTTTTTTGTTTCCCAAATTTCCCTTCTGAAAAAAAAAATTCCAATAATATCCCTATACATGTCGCCTGATCACAGATGATGTGCAAGATTTTCTCTAAGTCATTGGATATCAAAAGGTCTGATACCTGGGGACTCTAAGCATTATTTATCTTTTCCCTTTCATGCTTTAGGAGTGTGTAATTGAGTTTTCCAGAGGCTATTGCCATGTAGTGACATCATTATTCTCATGGCTAGTAGAATGTATGCTTGGGCCTTCTCGTGTTTTCAAATGTTCTCAGTTTTGATTTCTACTATGGTAAATAGCATTATATAAAACTGCCACAAACAAAAGGGTTTTGGTACACTCAATAATTTTTAAGAGTTTAAAGTGGTCCTGGGACCAAAGTTTTTGAGAACTACCGAGAGAAGCTGCATCTACTTAGAAGTATCTAGAAGTAAGAAATTTATGGTACTAAAAAAGTACCATACAAACTATTTGTACTATTTTTATATTCCCATAAAGAATACTCCTTACCTCCCTTCCTTATTGTAAAACTGATTAATTTCTGACCAGAAATTATCAGAAAAAATAACTTGCCAAAGTTTGGTTGTCTGGTATTTTTTGCTTTATTTTTAACTGTTAAATATTTCAGGAAAAAAAAAAAACAAACAGAAAATCACATGACATTTGTATCTCCACTGCCCCTATTTAATGAATGTAGCAGTTTGCTACATTTACTTTACTTTGCTAAGAAATTTAAAAACTTTTAAGGGGAATAAAAGTACTTTTCTGGAAAAGGTGTCCTACCTTCCTAACTTTTCTTTGAAATGTTAAAAAAAATATATTTTAACGTTTATTTATTTTTGAGACACAGACAGAGACGGAGCAGGAGCAGGAGAGGGAACACAAAATCCAAAGCAGACTCCAGGCTCTGAGCTGTCAGCACACAGCCCGACACGGGGCTCGAACCCATGGACCATGAGATCATGACCTGAGCTGAAGTCGAAAGCTTAACGGACTGAGCCACCCAGGGGGCCGCTTCTTTGAAATGTTTTAATAAATAGATATAAACAATGTATATTGCTTTAGTTTTTGTGTGTTTTTAAATTTATGTCAATGACATTATTTAGTACATAGCATTCAGCAACTTTTTTTCCCACTCGTTATTGTTTTTATGATGCATTCATGTATTCACATTCATTCATTACCATGTAAGTAGATGTTAACTCTTCTGACACCCACTACAAAAGATTCTGTAGAGAAAGTATAAAGCAGTCTGTATTTTTATTTTTATTTTTCTATTGATGGCCATGTTCATGATTTCCACACTTTCAATGTCCTACAAATAAAAGCAAATCCTCTCCTGTTTAAAACAGAAGAGTGATTTAAGTATAGACACAATGTAATGAACCACTCTGTCTCCTAGGTGGAGAATAGATTGGAGCAGAGCATGAATGGATACAAGGAGGTTACTACAGTAATCTATGAACTATGAATTATGAACTATGTTAAATTAATCCCCGTGAGCTATGTGAGGTAATCCCCAGGAGCTATGTTAAATTAATCCCCATGAAACTATGTTAAATTAATCCCCATGAACTATGTGCAGTAATCCCCAGGAGCTATGCGAAGTTATTTGAACTAGGGTTGTGGCAGTAGAGACCACAACAGAAAGGTGGATGAGGTATATAGAAGGTAAAAAGAGAGAGAGAGAGAAGGAAAAAAGAAACACAATTTGACGTAACAGTTTAGGTGTGGTTAGTAATAGGGAAATACCATTTAGTAAGTACCGATTGTATGTTTAATAAAAGAAATATAGAAAAGAGTGTTGGAAGATAGAACCACGGATTCAGGATCGCCCTCAAAATCTCCTACTTTACCAGTTATCTTTATCAGGGCTTCTAATTGTCCTCCAATTTCTTATCAGACAAACTGTAACACATCCCTCTCCCTCCTAAGCTTATCCTTGAATCCAAGCGACTGCATTTTACTTATTTTTCTGGTCCTTGCTTTTCACTTTGCCGGAGATATGTTGGCTAGCATAGGTAGGCCTCCTCTCCCTTCGAGGTCCAGTTCAAAAGTCACTTTTTAGTAATCCTTCCACAAAATGAGTTGCATCAATACCTATGCTCATACAGCACTCTATGACACAGCTTGCAGTTTACTGTTTCTTTGTGGTTTTTGTTTGTCAGATGGGAAATTTCTATTGACCTCTCTCCAACTTTATTAACGCTGTAGGTACTTCATAAACGTTGCGTACTATTCTTGTAAGGACCCACTTTGTACAAAACCACCGTGGGAGGCACCAGAGTTACATAATAACTGGACATATCTGCACTGCGTCTGGATTCAGGATCCTGGACTTCCTCTGCTCTGGCTGTCTCCTCTCTGTCATATCTGTCTTTGTTTTTCAGGGGCTATTGATGCCTTGAACTCTGTCTTTGGTTGTTGAAGCCCAAAGTATAATAGGTTTTATACAGAAGATGTAGCAAGGTCTATACTCAGGGTAGACACCATGAAACCTGAAACGCATCAGGACCAACCTCTTTTTTGTTCAGTCCTCTTATTAGTCTCCTCTTTGGACCCTTTGAGGTTTTGGATGTGCTTTTGAATGTTTCTGAGAATTTCTCTTTATCTGCGGGAGAATCAGTCCAATAACAATTATTTAGTTCTTAGCCCGAATTGTGTTTTCTTTTTTTGTTTCCTCATTTGTGAGCTAATAGAAAATACATCATTGGTCTCTGCCCCCAATTCTTGCACCAGTTTCCTGAAACTCTTGTAATTTCCTAGATAAGACCACCAGAGGCATCTTTGGTTTTAATATTTGGCCTTTAACTCTGGTTCCTGACCACAGGGCTCCTAAATCACTTTGGAATTTCCTGGTGGTGATAGCAATGTTTTCCTTGTTGTTGTTGTTGTTGTTGTTGTTGTTGTTATTCTAATGAAGTGACCCTCTGTGAGTTCTTGGGTGGTTTCTGGATGGGAGCTGGAATTTTCAGCCTGCCCTCATTCTCTAAAAAGGGAAAAAGGGCTGGAAATGGGGTTACTAATTGATGATGCCTTTGGGAGAAAGCCTCCATAAACTCCCAATAGTGAGAAGATTGGAGAGCTTCCGGGTTGGCGAATACATCCACGCACCAAGAAGGTAATGCACCCCAACTCAATGGGGACAGAAGTTTCTGTACTTGGTACCCTCCCAGAACGCCCTGTAAATTTTCTCTGTGGCTTATCTGTATCTTCTACCATGCCTTCAACATGCTGATAAGCTTGTTTCCAGAAGTTCTGTGAGCTATTCTGTGTCAGTGATCTGACACTGCCTCTATTTCACAGTGTGTTTTAAATTGAGTTAAATCGTAAGACACTCTGCTGATGTTGCGTAATTGTTTGGTATGGGTGAAAAAGCCACATACAATCTCTATCCTAAATTGCAATCCTTTAAGAAAAATATTCTGGCCTTATTTATCTTTGTTTCCTCTAATAGCATCTGAAAAACAAATGATAAGCAGTAGAAAATCCTTTATGGGATGAGACTGACATGATAATGCTTAATATCCTTTAAATTCCTCAAGGTTGGGAAAGTTACAGTGCAATATTTTTGCACTATTTAAAAATATGAATCCTATATCAATATCATACACTTGACACCCTCCACTAACCATTTGAAAAATATGGATGTTAGATTATTTCCAGTAGCTTTTAAACTAAAATATTGGCAATTAAACACTCATTGGGAAATTTTTTTTTATGTAAAAACACACACACAACAGCAGCCCACAAAATACAGAATCATCTCTGGAAAAAATATTGCTGCGAGGCATGTACAATAAAGATGCTACATTAAACATTTAAACTGGAAGTGTTGAGAATTAGAAAAAAAAGTCTGAGATCAAATAAGAATTGGCTTCCACTAGTTTCCCAAATCGACTGTCCTCTGAAATCTGGAAATGTTCCCGACAGGCTCCATGCTGTCCATATTTGAATTAAGCACAGGCAATGTGAATTCTTCAGAATGTCTCCTTTCACATAAATTCTTAATGGATAAATATGGAATTTTTAATTCCCATACTATTTCTTCAAAGGACTTCCTTGAAAAGACCCCCAGATGTAGGCAGGAAGAGGATTTATCTACAGACAACAATAGGCAGTTGGATATCCTAGGCATTTATCTCAAGAATACCATGAATAATCAATGTTATTTAAGGAAATTACGTGCTGTAAAGAGTACATTTCCTATACTTTTCAAGACTTCAAAATCTCCTGTTTCTACTACAAATTAAAGCATAATAACAGTACCCTAGAAGACGAGATTTAGAATTATTAAAATCCATTAATACAGATTAAAAAGCGGAGGTGAATCAAAAATGTATCTTCTGTTCCACATGCATTTATTGGGCACCAATCATGGTTCAGCAAAAACTGTGAGCTGTTGCATTATTACATATTCATAATGCAAGTATCGCTGAGGGGTTATAAACACACGCTGAAAGGACGTATTCTAGTCCCTCCTATTCATGATCTTCTGAATTCCCTTTTTCCAAACACACCAAAACACTTTCTTCTAATTCATTATTCTTACCTGCCATTTGGGCATTATCTCACCTCTCTCACCACTAAACCCACTTTTGAGTCATTTCTCTACCTTTTCCTCAAAATGTGTGGAAAATTTCTTACTGGATATATTATTTTCTTCCCTGGGTCTTTCTCTTCCTTCTTTATTCCCTCCATGCTAATCCTTACCTGTTGTCACATTCTCTTTTTTTTTTTTCCCAAGCAGCCAATTTTTCTAAATCCTATCTCACACTTCTGTCTCTGAGGCCCGAAAACAAGTGTATGCAGAAAGAATTAGATAGTGTTAGAACTCCATCAGATTAGCTTCTATCTTTATTCTTTTGCCAAGGCACTTAGTCTACATGACAAAAATTAAATTCATAAGATGGAACTCTACAGTGTAAATTCTAGCAGGACGAAATGGTCTTACTTAAACGCAAAATAAACTGTGTAATCACATTCCTATAAATGGTGGGATAAATTCCTCCTGACCACAGCCTATCCCACCCACTTCTTTCAGAGAGAAAATATAAATCAAAATGATTTAGTTCAGGCCAGAGCCATTTCCTGGGTAAAAGAGAAAGAAGACATTAAAAATTATGTAGCAGGATAATTTATAGAAGTACTAATTTCTATCCTGTCCTCATTGTTATGAGAAACTTAATGAAATTAAAAAAAGAAAACACTTGCCTCTCCCTCTTTCCCTACTTGGAAGGGAAGGCGACCCTCTGTGTTTAAATATCAACTTTCCTCATGTCAGCTTCTCCTTCAGGGAATTAGGCTGCAGTATCTTTCTGAGGTCAGAAATGGGACTTCTGCTCATTGAGCGACCCAGTATAAAGCAAGATGGCTTCCCAAACACAGGAAAGGTAATAACTTGGAGAGATTCTTCCACTAATGCAGATCTCTGTACTGAGAAGTAGTCCCCAGGAGGCTGAATTCTACAACATAGAGGCCTTAATCAAAATCTTTGTGCCCAAAGTAGGCACCAACAAAAAGAAAATAAAGCCAAATGATTTTAATCAACAATGACCACTATGGATCAGAAGCCGTATGCAAAACAGCCAGGGGCGATAGAAGACCAAAACCTTTCCAAAATATTTGGACTTCCCTAAACTGAAGATGGTACCCAAATCAAATGAATTTGATGTAGTTCTGCTTGTTTGTTAACATAACATTTCCTTCACCTGCACAATACAGAGAACGTGTGGAATGTGATGGTACCAGCTGCCAAGCTAAATAGAAAAGAACAAAAGGAACCCACAACTCTAATGGAAAGCTATCATTTTTAATGGCATGTGTAAAGCCTTGTTCTTTGAGCACCTATATCTTCCTCAGAATGAGTTTAGACGATAGAAGGTATATGTGGTGGTTAGCTATTGATTGTTCACATCTTCTACACAAGTTCTTCCAAAGCCTCTGGTTCTCATTTGAGGATTCACCTTGACCAATGTATTTCTCTCACCTTGAAGAAACTTGAGCCAGATTCACTCCTGACTGTAAGACCCTGAGCTCCTTTTTCTTGAAGATTTTGTCTTTTTTTTAATATGAAATTTATTGTCAAATTGGTTTCCATACAACACCCAGTGCTCATCTCAACAGGTGCCCTCCTCAATGACCATCACCCACTTTCTTCTCCCTCTCACCCCCCCCCATCAACCTTCAGTTCTCAGTTCTTAAAAGGCTCTTAGGTTTTGGCTTCCCCCCACTCTCTAACCCTTTTTTTTTCCTTCCCCTCCCCCATGGTCTTCTGTTAAATTTCTCAGGATCCACATAAGAGTGAAAACATATCGTGTCTGTCTTTCTCTGTATGACTTATTTCACTTAGCATCACACTCTCCAGTTCCATCCACGTTGCTACAAAAGGCCGTATTTCATTCTTTCTCATTGCCAAGTAGTATTCCATTGTGTATATAAACCACAACTTCTTTATCCATTCATCAGTCGATGGACATTTAGGCTCTTTCCATAATTTGGCTATTGTTGAGAGTGCTATCAACATTGGGGTACAAGTGCCCCTATGCATCAGCACTCCTTTATCCCTTGGGTAAATTCCTAGCAGTGCTATTGCTGGGTCATAAGGTAGGCCTATTTTTAATTTTTTGAGGAACCTCCACACTGGTTTCCAGAGCAGCTGCACCAGTTTGCATTCCCACCAGCAGTGCAAGAGTGTTCCCGTTTCTCCACATCCTCTCTTGGAGATTTTATCTTTAAAAACGTTTCATTTTACATTCTTTCTCTGCCTTTTTAAGATGTAAATCTTTTGCCTACCTCCTGCCCATTTTACAACCCAAGAAGGATTTTCTCAGGGACCTGAGAACCATCTTTTTTGAAATATAAATATAGGTATTTCAATCATCAAGAAAGATAGAGTCCTGTCTTACAATCCTTCTGGGAGGGTAGGAGCCTAAGTTCTGTAAGTACCAATTAGCAAACACAAGTGGCCTAATCACATTGACCAACGTTTTATTCCCCACTACTTTTCCCCTATCTCACCCCAGTGCTTAAAAACCCCTCTACCTTTTGTCTCAGTGGGGTTGAGTTCAATCTCTCCTATTGCAATCGTCTTCCTTGCTTTCTTAACTCCATCTGGTATCAGTTTTCTTTGACGACTTTCAGTTCACATGACCTGGGGTGAACCAATTCAAAGGGGGTTAAGAAAAAGAGGGGGAAATTATATGTCCTGGTGACACTGTTGAAGCCCTTCCATCAAGTCATGCTGAAGCGAAAGCTGCTCCTGAACTTTTCATGAGTGAAATCCAATCTGTTCTCTTTTTGCTGAATCCAGTTAGGAATGAGAGGACCTGTGTTTGGCTTTATTTTGTTCTGTTTGTTTGTTTGTTTGTTTGTTTTTACATTTTCAACAGAAGACGTCCAAATTGTCATAGCTGGTCAACTAGTAAAGGAACATCAGAGAGGCGGTGCTTACTTGTAGGAGATGAAGGATAAAAGCTCGCACCAAAGAGTCAACCAGGATCCTAATTTATGGGACGGCAGCCTGCCCTCCACTACCATCCCACCTAATCCTCTCTAGTTCCTGTAAAATAAGGCAGAAGAAACGTTAATTCTATCTGGGTGACGGCCAAGGACTTTCTCAAGGGTGGATGACCCTAGAGGAAACCAGAGTGAAATCTCTTCCTGAGGTAAGGGAAGGAGTCTTCCCACAAAGGAGGACTCAGTTTCAGCACGTGAAGAATGGGATGCTTGAGAGACAAGCATGCTAATTAGAAGGTAGGAGATCCTCCAAAATGTCCTTCCCGTAGATCCCTCAGATTCTAGATGTCTATTCACATGATATTCAAAAGGAAGGGACTTGCTCTCTTTTCGTAAGTTCCTTGTGTGATTGCCCTAAATCTTTTGTTAGGAAATGTGCACAACTTCCATAGTTTACACAATCTGGCTTGCTCATTTCTAGAATGCCGGGAGAGTAGGTGACTATGTTTCCTCATCGTTCCCAGTGGAACGGGTGCGGAATGATAGACCACCAAGGGGTCTAAGGTCCGTGGTCTCCAGTAATAGAACTGTTTATGGTGGATCATCCCATAAAAATTTGGAGGGCATCAAAAGATTCACGACCTTATAGGTATGTCCTGGAGAGGCCACAGACAGACAGGAGCATTAAATCACACCTTCTGGTGTCCCCCTATGGGTGAGCAAATGGGGGGGGGGGGTTGGAGACAGGCTCTGGCTTAGGCCAGAGTTACACATATAAGACAGTTTGAAGGAGATCAGAGGAAAACAAAAACACAGGAAACAGGAAAGCTTGCTATTTATAATCTTCTTGAGGAACGACTAATTTTGTTCTATATGGCCCACAACTAATTAACAGATACCTTCAAAATATAAGGAAAATGCAGAATTCAATTAGTCATCTGATTTTGTCTGAGATTCCCTAATACCTTAGTTCCATTGTAATTTATAAGGCAAGCAATAACCTACTTTCATGAATCCTATATAAATACACTTAACACCCTCTAATTTAATTACCCCTATTTCTGATGATGCTCTCTAGGTCTTTAAATACAATGTAGGGCTTTTTTTTTCCCTTACAGATTACAAAAACAAAACCAAAACCAAAAAAAAACTGGTCTATGAGAAAAGAAAAAACCCTGTCCCACCATGGCCCTTCAAACAAAACACCTTCTACCGTTCTCTTAAAGATAGCTTTAAATTTGCAAACAGCAAAACACGTCCCGGAAGTTTAAACTAAAATTGAAAAAAAGCAGGCCTAAGAATGCTCATATTTAATTATGGCTGCACATAATTAAGTGTGGCAATCTGGTGATAAAACCTTTAAGTAATGACTCATAAAGAGATAAAATGGAGCATGTGTTTAATCAGTTCGCAGCCTTCCACAGAAGCTGGCATCACTCAGGTGCTAATGAGACACCTGTTGCTGGGGACACGGGAGGGAGCAGGTGGATCAGCAGGGACAGAAAGACGAGGATTCTGTTGCCGAAGGGGGGTGGCTTTGCCAAGATGACTGTCTGAAGGCTTAAGCTCTAAGGGGGTATTTAAATCAAAGGATACGCCAATTTTTTTAATAAAAGGGAAAGAGAGTGCGCAAGGAAGAAAAAGAAGCATTTCTTCCTTCATTTCAATGATACATTGTGAAACAATCTTTTAATTTTAAGTTCATCATGCATTTAAGTCTTCAGAGGCTGAGCTATATATAAAACCCCTTTTCTTTGTGGTATTTCAAGCCACTGCGTTATCTGTGTGCATTTAAGAAACATTATGCTGTGTATTCCTGTTTTACTTCTTTCTGCGATTTTAAGGGGTTATTCTCCTTATCTTCAAAAATGAACAGGGAGCTATTTGTACTTGGTACCGGAATAGGAAATTAAACTCGCATGCTGATCTTTGCGTGTGGGTTGGGCTCTTTCGCGGACTCAGTTGTCTGTCATCTCACATACTAAGAGATATGACTCTGTGTTTCTCCCATCCCTGCAAGGAGAAATGGGGCGTTAATATCTGGGTTCCTATGGAACCTTAACAACGTATTAGAATTTGACAAGGCTAATGGCCCAATGATGAGAAATGAAGACAAGATTCTTCCTCCTGAAAGGTGAAGGGTACCACCGCTAGCACTCTCTTCCCTAGAGGGCTTCCGACTTGTCACAGAACAACCTTTTTCACTCTTAGAATTATTCTCCGTGGCCTATTCGACCTTTGGTTATAAGCAAAACCCACCACCCAGGAGGTATTTGGCACTGACTTTAAATAAACACATGCTAAATTAAAGCGGGCTTTAACCACATCTCAGAAGGATGCCTCGCTATTTCTGGAAATGGAAATTGCTTGTAAGCGTCAGGAGCATCAGAAGTTTCGGGAGAGTGAAATCAGAGTAAAATAAATGGGCTTTTATTACGCATATGCAAAGAAAAAAATAACCCCAAACCCCAAAAAGGTAATTAATAATCTTTTTTGAGGCAAGACAGATACAAGGAAATATTTGGAGGAACAGTGATCGAGATGACACGGGCTGGATGTGAACCAGGGCAGTGGAATACGGGTAATAATTCCATACTGAACATTTGCCACACAAGTTTGGCTAGCACAGACTGTCCCAGCATGAGGAACTCAAGCAACGTCAATAAAGAATGCTTGTTCTAAGCACATGGCCTCTGTAGCCGAAATAAATGGGACAGTACCCAAATGTCACATGTGAGGCTCCCATCCCCCAACTCCCCAGAAAACAAGGAGAGATTATTCAGCTTGGAAAACGAGTTACTATCTGATAGACGATCTACGATCAATCCCCCAACTGCTCAACCTCCTAGTTAATTTTCATTCGCTAAGTGTGAATTGCTTTATGAGAGTATTTTATTTTGTATTATTTTTTATTTTTTTTAACGTTTATTCATTTTTGAGAGACCGAAAGAGACAGAGCATGAGCAGGGGAGGGGCAGAGAGAGAGGGAGACACAGAATCGAAGCAGGCTCCAGGCTCTGAGCTGTCAGCACAGGCCCCGGACGCGGGGCTGGAACTCACGGACTGTGAGATCGTGACCTGAACTGAAGTAGGACACCTAACCGACTGAGACACCAGGCGCCCCCTGGAAGTATTTTAATCAGCCACAATATAAAAGAGCAAATGAGGGGCGCCTGGGTGCCTCAGTCTCTCTCTGACCCTCCCCCGTTCATGCTCTGTCTCTCTGTCTCAAAAATAAATAAATGTTTAAAAAAAAAATTAAAAGACCAAATGAAGGTCTTTTAGTGCCTGCTTAAAATTTGGAAAAGTCTTAACTTCACAAAATATTAACTTTATACTTTTTAAGTAATTGGCTATAATGCCCCATGTAAAAGATGGCTCAGGTTTACATAAAATTTACATAATTTTGTAAAAATTTACATTAAATGGTTTACATAATTTTTTTCAGGAAAACGTTAATTATGAAAAGTAACATCAACTTGGAGAGAAATCTTAAATGTTAGATATTTATATTCTAGGTTAAGCTTTATGTCTTATAGGTTTACATTCATTTTATATTTTTTTCACTAATAGTATTTTTATGTTAATAGATTTTATTTCTACAAGAGAATTCCATGAGTTGCTGTTAGCAACTGATTGCTTTCTGCAGATGAGAACTTTAAATAAAAAAATTAATGTTTATTTATTTTTGAGAGAGAGACAGAGCGCAAGCGGGATAGAGGCAGAGAGAAAGGGAGACACAGAATCCAAAGCAGCTCCAGGCTCTGAGCTGTCAGCACAGAGCCAGACGCGGGGCTCGAACTCTTGAACCATGAGATCATGACCTGAGCCAAAGTCGGACACTTAACCGACTGAGCCACCCAGAAACCATTCTTTTTCTTCTTCTTTTTTTTTTTTAATGTGTATTAATTTATTTTGAGAGAGAGTAGAGAGGAGGTAGAGAGAGAAGGAGAGAGACAGAATCCCAAGCAGGCTCCACGCTAATCAGCACAGAGCCTGATGAGGGGATCAAACTCACAAACCATGAGTTCATGACCTGAGCCTAGATCAAGAGCTGGGCACTTCATTGACTGGGCTACCCAGCAGCTCCTGCAGATGACATTTTAAGTGACACAGCCATCTGTATATAATACAGCAATATCTGAACGGGTAGTAGCAGACCTTCCTCATGGAAAGACTTAGGGAAGGGGGTAGAATAAAAAAGGCATTGAGGGTAGAGGAAGCCAATGAGTGTACAAACAAATGCTGCCTCTTTTCAGGAAGTTTGCTGTCGATGTCAACTCTTGCCATTTCACAGAATTGAGAAATCTGGAATTAGGAAAGGAATATACTCAAGAATTTGATTTGGAAAGTAGAGGTGTATTTGAGAGTGACTGTCATATTTGAGTAACTTCACGTGGACTTTTTACCTCCAGTCTCGCTCTGATTGCGGAGTATTAACCTGGCTTCTTCGTTGGTCTGCACCAGCGAGAAGCCTCCAGGCACCTGCCAGCTCCACTCACTACCCACGTGTTACCAGTATTTGCCACTTTCTGTACAAAGGGTGTCTGCAGAGAGGTGGGTTCCCTTCGAGAGGGAACGCCCCCTGGGGTGTGTTGGGAGCAGAGGAAGGTAGTTGTTGAAAGGGTCGCTTCTACTGTATTTCTTTTTTCACTGCATCTCAGATTTTCACAGTACAAGGTGTGATGTATGCCTTTTCAGAGTCTGGTTGCATGATCTGTCCCTTTTTTCGTTTGTTTTCCTTGCACATTCTTGCTCAAGCACTCTCTTTCAATAGGTAAAGTGTATATCTTAATGGTTCTTTTGGCTATACTCAAAAAGTTAGGAGTTTGTCCCTTCTCATTAAAAAGTACGCATGTTTACTTCCCTGTTACACTCTCCTCACATTGGTCGCGTGGATGTGTTCTTAGCTCATGATGGTTCTAAACACAACTGTTGTTTCTATTAGAGATAATTGTGAAATAGTTTCTATTTTTCTATGCCTTCCCATGAAAATTTTTCTTGTTTTCCCTTCGATCACTCACAATTTATACAAATAAAGTAAGAAATGTCTTTTCAAAACCAACATAAAAAATTATCAAATATCATTGTGCTGAAAAGACTACGATAAATGTCCAGAAGCCTGTTTCTAAAATTTTGGGAAAAGCTTCAGATTTTGTTTCTGATATAATATTGCCATAAAACAAAAATACCATATATCAGGATCTCTTATGATTATTATTTTTTTAAATAAGTAATGGGAGCGGCCCTTGGGTGGTTCAGTGGGGTAAGTGACTGGCTCTTGATTTCAGTTCAGGTCATGGTCTCAGGGCCATAAGTTCGAGCTGACAGCACGGAGCCTGTTTCCGGTCCTCTGTCTCCCTCTCTCTGCCCCTCCCCTGCTCATGCTCGCTCTCTCCCTCTTGTAAAAATAAATAAACATTAAAATAAAAAATAACTAATTGATTTATAAATTGTGGATTTCTTCCAACCAATGAATTCCCAGTTAATGTAGTATTACATAGGGACTGTGTGCTAAACTGTTTATGAGTCATAGCTACTTAATTTCCAATCTATTTTTTCTTAATTTTTCATCTATTTCAATTGATATAAACAATTAAACAATAACTTTTATTTGCATCCTCTAGCTAATAAATAGCTGGTCCCTACCGAGATTTTAGAATGAATCATGAATTCTTGCGTAGACGGCATCAAGGAGGTGGATATGTCATGATTTTCGTTATTCGTATCCGTTGAGCTTCTCTCTCTCCTTCGTCTTCATTTTATTAAAGACAAAACTATAAGCATTATCACCGATCAATTATACGATTGAGAATATGCTTCCTGAACGCTATATAATTCTTTTATAATTCAAGACACTTTTATTCATGCTTCTTCTTTGACCAGCTTGGGCTTTTTTTTGTTAGTCAGCTATAAATGAAAATCATTGTTTAGTATTGTAGCTCTGATGTCCTTAAGTTTCTTTTCAAGAACCTGCTTCTCCAAATTAACTGCTTAATCAACTAATGTTTTGACTACTTTACGTTTAAACAGCAAACTGGAGAATTGATTTAGAATTTCATTTGGCATTTCGATGGATTTTTTTTCTCTGAACAGTGAGAGACAATACTCCTTAGAGATAGAATACTCCTCAGCCTGGCAAGCAGGCTTCCATTCCTGGTCAACCTACCATGTGGTTAGATTTATTTGTGAGAGCATTTGATTAACCATATTAAAGCACTATAGTCAGTTAATGTGTTTTCATCATTGAAAACCCTTTCAAGGGGCACCTGGGTGGCTCAGTGGGTTAAGCCTCTGACTTCGGCTCGGGTCATGATCTCACAGTTCGTGAGTTCAAGCCCTGCATCAGGCCCTGTGCTGACAGCTCGGAGACTGGAGCCTGCTTTGGATTCTCTGTCTCCCTTTCTCTCTCTGCCCTTGCACCCCCGCCCCCCCCCCCCCCGCCCTTGCACACTGTCTCTGTCTCTTTCAAAAATGAATAAACAAAAACAAATTTTTAAATATTAAAAAATATAACCCCTTCAGGTAGTGCAATCATAGTTATTCCACTGAAAAGGCTGTCTTCTTTTTTTTAATTATAACTATCACAACCTGTATCACAATGTTTAAATTCTCTGCATACTTATGGTATATAACAAATAAAGATGTATGTGAGAATCCTATGTTTGTGTATACATACATATATATGAATTTTATGTGTAGATTTAATAGAATTTTGAAACTGGAAGATTGTTAATTCACTTTTACTAATGAAGTAACCTAAAATATTGTGAATTTTCTGGGAACACAGCTGCTCACTAACTAGGACAGGATTATAATCCTCTCTGTGTGACTCCAGATAATGATTTTTTAAACCACAAAGATTTGTTATACTTGGTATACGTGCGAGGTGGGAAAAGGATGTCGAATTGTGTGTGTATGTGTATGTGTGTGTGTTTTGCAGGTGTATGCCGTAGGTGTGGCTTTGTGTGTACTACAGAGACAGATGAAAGGATTGAGAACATGATTACGGACCAGGAATTCTTGCTTATGACTTTATATTATACTTCAAATTATTTTCATGCACTTTTCAAAATAATTTTGAGAAGCGGAAAATTGAATATTTGTTCTCAAATAGCACGAGTATCACTGTATCTAGAATCGTTAGCACATAGAATGTGCAAAATATAATAGATAACTCTTTAATACCTTAATGAGAAGAGGAAGAGAAAGGTATCTCTGGTTGAGAGAACACGATGGTGAGGAAGAGTTGGAGTTCTGGGGACCCGGGAATAAATGCCCACCACTGATGTGCAGCACAGGACCAGCCCTAAAAGGACAGGAACCTGGAATAACAGCTAAATTTAGTCCAGATGCTGGAGCACCTCTTAGTGCCATGCTAAGTAGTTGTGCGTTGTTTCCATACTCTGTATCACTGAGAATGAAAATGGCTTCTTTCACGTCTTAGAAAATGAACCCTTTTGCACCCAGGGTTTATAAAAGTAAGAGAGAAAACCCTTCATTTTTCTTGTGAATGCTTTCCTCCCTTATTCTAATCTCCTGCCCTCCATTTGTCTCCTTCTCTTTGTTTTCTTTCCTTTTCCCTTCCCTTTTTAAAAATCACTCATATTTGTACACTTTGGAATCCTTGATCCAAGCAGTCCAGTATTTGTATAAACCTGTGTCTGAAGAACTGAAGGATCAGAGGGAAAGTACTCTGGTGGAATTATCATTCCAGCATGTTCTCTTACATCTCCTCCTCTCCCCACCAGCCCTCTCACTGTCCACCTTCCACCAGGCTCTCTCCTCCATCACTTCCCCCCTAGTTCACTTCCTCCAACCTCAGCTGAAAAGCACTTTCTCTGCCCTCCCTTCTCCCAGCTCACTCCTCCATAGGCCAACTTAACCTATATCTTGCTAAACCCTCAACTTCCCTTCTGGTGACACTGCTTCTCCATCTACCCATTCTCCATTTCTCCAACATAAAAGCCCAGAAACTTCTCTGGCAAGGATCAGAACTGCCTTTAAGGGTTTGGAAATTGAGAAGAAAGAATATTCTCCGGCTCCGGGCTTTGGGAGGAGGACTGAAAACTTTTATACATGAATTAAGTTTGATATTGTGGTGGTTCAGATTTAAAAAAAAATCTCTTGTTTTCCCACAAGACTTATTTCTGCCCTTATGGCCCTTCTTTTTCTGCTTAAAATAATATGAGTCTGGCAAAATACTGATATTTGCCTTTTGCCAAGACACTGAAGGATTAGGGTAGAATAAGAAAGAGAAAAAGAAGAAAGAAAGAAAGAAAGAAAGAAAGAAAGAAAGAAAGAAAGAAAGGAAGAAAGAAAGAAAGAAAGAAAGAAAGAAAGAAAGAAAGAAAGAAAGAAAGAAAGAAAGAAAGAAAAGAAAAGAAAAGAAAGAAACAGTAAGAAAAACAACTATTCAGTGAGTTACAAAACTCTTTGTATCATTGTTCTCTGTTACGTTTCATGTGTGGAGGGCTTCTCGGTGACTATTTATGAAAACAGAATTACTCAAACTGATGTTAATATAAGTATCTGTATCTGTGATTTTGATACTCCTCATAAGCTGAGAAAAGTTGGGCCTTATGAGTAATTGAATGAGTGTCTAGAGACTTACAGAGACGATGGCTCCATAAAGTGGTTTGGATGGTGACTCAGGTGGAATGCCTCCTCTAATTTCAGGCCCATTATGGCTCAGGGCAATGATAATGTGCACATAAAAGCTACAGATTGGTCCAGAATGGGTACTATAAAGAGAGCCTTTTCCTAATCATGTCACCATTTTGTGTCTGCTGGCTTGGATTAGAGCCTAGACGTTCAAAGGCAAGACTATAAATGGAAAATATTGAAAAGTATGTCATCATAAGCCAGAGTGATCTTTAAAAAATGGTAATCAGATCGTTCTAATTCCCTAACGTAAAAACCCTCGATGGCTTCCAAGTTGTTTAAGAAAATATCCTCCAACCTGGATTAAAAGGCCCTGTATGACTTTGCTCCTGTCTCCATCCTCAGGATCATTTCCTCCAGGCCTTGCCCTTCGCCTACCAGAGCCCCACAACCTGTCTGGTCCTTATAACTGCCAGCTCACTCCTATTTTATGAGCCTGGACTGTGTTCTCTCTGCCTGGAATGTTCTCTCAAATGACCTTCCCCTGGGGTGTTGCTTTTGTCATTAGGGTCTCAGTTATTTTTATCATCTGCTCAGCACTGAATATTGTCAGTCTCTTACTTGTTGATTTCTCTCCCTCTCTCTCTCTCTCTCTCTCTCTCTCTGTCTGTCTCATCCATGGACCTACCTCTTCTCCCATTCCCAAATCCATCCTCCACACAAAACAATTAAAAACAGTTTTCCAGGAACTCGTGTCCTTTCCTTCATTTCTGAACGACTCTGGGAGTGTAAGAACTGATCAAACATGACATTTTAATATTTTCTTAATGTGTTTTAAACTCTAAATAGGACTTCTGAGCAACATGGTTTTACCTTGTTCTCCCTGGAGCAGCGAAGCTGGGCCAACACATGAATTCCCTGGACCCACCCTGACATTTCTTTCTAAACCTCTGTTTTCTCAGGGCGTCACATGTATACTATACACATGTCTTGACCTAAGAGAGCCAGCGTCAGGGCCTGAGGCAGCCCGGGGATTTCACCCAGAGACGGTTTCATTCTTACCTGCTCCTGCGGCTGTTTGGTTAGGTGTTTTCTCTCATCTCCGTGATAGCTATGACAGCTCGTTTTCCCCCACGGAGGGACCATCTGGCTATTTGTCTGTGAGAAGATGCTGCGGAAATCAGCGTCTGGTCTCATTTTTAATCTTCCTTCATTTGAACGTGCCGGGAAGGCAGGCCTATGTGCAGAGTGAAGCAGAGTTAGGGGTCAAACTCCGGATGGAAAGCATGAGCAGAGCAGGGTAAACTCAGCTTAATACTATGACCGGTTTTCATTCTGTTCCTTTAATAGATCTGTGTTCTCTATTATGTAGTAAACACAGTAGAGGATGGAATACACACACACACACACACACACACACACACACACACACGTACAAATGTGTGTAAAAATTATGATGGATAGAATCACTATCCAGAAAATTTAGGGAAAAAAAGATTAAAACGGTCATTCCTAATTTTCCTCCCTAACCCACCCATTTCTAGCATTTTGATAATATTTTTTCTACCAGTATTTTTAATACAACTTTTTTTAAAAAATTAGCCTCACAGTCCAAATATCTTTTAGTATTTTGCTCTTTTTATTTAACATTAGATATGTTTCATTTTCTTATTTTTGTAAACGAGATTTGCTGTCATTTTTGATAACTTTAATATTTCATCAAGTAAGTGAGTTTACTCAGTCATTTCCCTAGTGATGCTATTGCTTTATATCTAACTTGTTTTCTTTTTTGTTTTAAATGTTTTTAATGCCAATTTATTTTGAAAGAGAGAGAGAGAGAGGTGGAGGCGCAGAGAGAGAGGGAGACAAAGAATCCAAAGCAGACTCCGGGCTCTGAGCTGTCAGCACAGAGCCCAACACGGGACTTAAACCCACAAACTGTAAGATCATGACCAGAGCTGAAGTTGGACGCTTAACCCACTGAGCCACCCAGGTGCCCTGCTTTCTATCTAACTTGTTTTCGATGTTTTATTGGTTAGCTTCTTTTCCAAACTTCATGATTACTAATTAAATTTCAATGTATAGGAAATCTTTATGAACACATATTCATATATAGACCTTAGTTTATTTGTATTTTATTTTGTTTGAAATTCTGGAAAAAAGCAGTAGTCCTTGAAATTTGAGGGGCGCCTGGGTGGCGCAGTCAGTTAAGCGTCCGACTTCAGCCAGGTCACGATCTCGCGGTCCGGGAGTTCGAGCCCCGCGTCGGGCTCTGGGCTGATGGCTCAGAGCCTGGAGCCTGTATCCGATTCTGTGTCTCCCTCTCTCTCTGCCCCTCCCCCGTTCATGCTCTGTCTCTCTCTGTCCCAAAAATAAATAAATGTTAAAAAAAAAAAAAGAAATTTGAGTAGTGACTTCTTAATTTGCTACCATCAAAACATATATCAAAATGATCTGTTCTCAAAAATGCCATTTTACAGAACTATATATACACAGAGGAGAAAGTTTTGAAAGAAAGATTACTGCTCCCACTCTTTCAGAAATATAAAAAGATTCACTTTACACATCTCTCCTTATGTTTAGGAAATCTTGAGAAATCTGATGAATTGTACTCTCAAATAAATGTTTGGCTAAGGAAGATAAAATGACCAATGGGTCAAAGCATTGCTTGTGCTTCCCTAGCCCCAAGGACACAAAGTCACTATGAGTCACTTTCAGCTAAAGGTGCTTTCGGTTTCTTAGTTGAATTCATCATGAACATTTTGTGAGAGTTTCACTGAAGAAAAGTCTGGAGTTTCAGAGTCTAGAAGTACTAGAATCTGAAGCAATATTTGATGTGTGTTTTTTCCTTTGTAATAACCTCCTGGAGCCTTAAAAGAGGCACCTCCTAGAAACCTGTTGGTCATGGTCCCCACTTCCACTTATTTGTTTTATGTTCTCCATCGAGTACAAGACCTTGGATTACCTCCACAGTCCTACTTTTACAAAGGAAGAAACTGAGGCACAGGGAGGTTAGTGGCTTGACCAGTCAAGTGGTTAGCCACTGACAGAGCCAATGCGTTTCAAATTCAAAACTCTCCCAAGTTAAATATTTGTTGACTTCCAATTGTATTACTCATGCAATACAGTTCATTACTTCAAATGGGCACTTGTTGGACATCTACTACGTGCCAGACGTGTTCTAGGTGTTACTGGGACAATGATCAACAAGACAGGAATTCCTGCTCTCACAGAGTTTATGTTTCAGGGTCTAATGGATGGACACCAAAGAGGAAATAAATGTGCACATAGTGAATTTTGAAGAGGGTAAGCCAGCACTTGAAGGGGAGAAAACAACACTTCTCTCATCCCAGGAAAATTAGCCAGGTGCGGTGAAAAGGAGGGTGGGGCACGTCAAGGAGGTGATACTGACAGCAAGGTGGTTTTGGCGATGAAGGATTTCTCTCAGGTGGGCTGGTTCAAAGAAAAGGAGTAGTTACATTAGTGTCAAAGAGCAAGGAGGACTGGGGAGATGCCTAGAAGCCTTGCTGGTGAGACAGGGTTTCATAGTTCCTTCGTTTGCTTTGTGTTGTCCTGATGGGTGATGGGTCATACGATTGCACATTTCCTTCCCAGTTTGCAATCTCTAAGAGCATGGGTTCTTTCACAGGTTGGCCAGTCACAGTATGTTATTAGAAATGATTTGTCAACAATTCAAGGTTGCTGTTAGAAGGGACACTTCTGTCATCTAATGAAATGATCAAACAGGACTCTGAAATAGGAGTCTACACCCAAACAACTTGCTCTGATAAAATGAAAAACAACCAAAACCCGAGTGATTACAGAGAAAAATATCTACTACCAAAAAAATAAAAATATCAGCTCTCAGAAATAAAGATAGTTGGTACCTGCATCTCGGGGGTGGGTAGTGGCTCCAAAAGAGCACGAGGGGGTTTCTGGGTACTGGTAATGTTTTGTCCTTGAAATGGGTGTTTTTTACATAAGTATATTTGGTTTGCAAAACATCCCTCAAGGTATACATGTAAGGTACTGGTATTTGTGTGTGTGTGTGTGTGTGTGTGTGGGTGTGCATAATATTCTTCAATACAATTCTTCACAAATAAATGAAATAAAACCTAGCAAACAAGTAACATAGGCATAATTCAAATGAAAAGTTTGCAGGGAAAAGGAAGTGTTTCAATGCTTTTCTGGAGGCCCTCAAAGAATGGGTAGACCCCATCGATGGAGACGGAGAGAAAGGGCATCCAGAGGGAACAGCATGACCACAGAGGAAAAGTACAGAACACACAACATGGGTTGAGAGTCAGTATAAGCTGCTCAGTGTAAGCTGGTCACGTGGGTTCCCCCAGCACAGAGCCTGAAAAGATACCTTCTCTGGGATTCACTCGGCAGACGACTTGCAACACAACCCAACTCTCAGTCAGAGCTGACTTTTCATTTTGCTTCTTGCTTTTTTTTTTTAATCCTATACATACTAACGCCCTTGAACAGTGGTTCTCAAACTCGATCATGCCTCCGAATTGCCAGAAGGACTTATTAAAACACAGATTGCTGGGCCCTACACAATTTCTGAGTTAGTTCGTCTGGGATGAGGTCTGAGACTTTACATTTCTAACAAATCCCAGGTGGTGTTGAGGCTACAGGTTTAGGGACTACATACAGAGAACCCCTACCTAAAAATATATTCTTGGCCTTTACCAATTTATCTAGCTGTGCCTTTTCTTTGTGGCTCAAAAGAAAATCAATGAATTTCCAGAATGCGAGAGACTTTAAGGACCAGTTTCCTCAGCCCCCTCGAAGTCTTGGTCAGCTGTCTACAATGGCATCGCTCCCTTCTCCTTTCTTCTATTTATTTAATTCTTATTAGTCCCTCAAGACCTATTTAAAATTGCATAAGGTTCAACAATTGGAGAAGACTTATTGATCTTCTTCCTCGGAATGTCTGAAGCACTTATCATAAATGCACAGATAACATTGAACCCGTGACCTTTATGTACATGTGTATTCTTCCTTTCTCCAACTATGTTATAATTCAACTCACACACCCAGCAGAAACACAAAGAAACCCCAACTCCAACACACTCCCACACACTTAAGTTCCACTGATCTTTACTTGTGTGCCTACTGGGTGCCACTCACGTGGTTGGGCACATAGTTGACGATATTTTAATTTTTCACCGTAGCCCTTGGTAGCACGTTGGCTCTATATCACCCCCACTGCTGGGCAAATTGACGTACATAGTCAGTATTGAATGCCACGGGCAGAGGGCGAGGACCGTGTCCTGTTTCTGTTGAATTCTCCCAGACCTAGCACAGTGCCCTGCATGCACTTTATGCGTAAAACCTATTTATGGAAGGAACGAATGATACCGACCCATGTTTGCTCTACAGATGCTGAATATACGTAGCACACCTCTAAACATAAAATCCGTCGGTTCATTTGGAGACTAGTGCTAGTGCAAATACGAATTTAGCCAAATGTCTTTTTCTCTTCAAATCAAACAATATAACACCATTGAGAGCACACTTACGGCTTCGCCAAACATCATCATTTCAATTTTCCAAAATTCAGCTACCACTTTATGTTAAGACCAGATTCAATTCTTATGTAAGATTCTGGTTTGAATCACATCATTCTCCCACCTATCCTCCTCCAGACATTTTATCTTTTAGATGTATTTTTGAGTGCTTTATAGGAGAAAAAAAAATCAAAAGCAATTCTCTCGTCTTGGTGCAGAAATGCATCACTTCCAATGGATGTGGCAATAGCGTGTTGATAGTATGAAAATAGAAGTGGTAAGAGCACCTTCCAGATGCTACATGTGATAAAATAACATACAAGGCGACTGGGTGGCCTTTCCTTTTAGTTTGTGTCCTGAGAGCGATTCTCTTATGTTTTCTTTTTCTTTCCATTACCTGTAACACCTATTCCATGACCCAGTGCTAGTATCAGAGAACCTAGCTATCAAACTATTTCAAGAGATCAACATTAATCCATTTGATTAAGAAAATACTTACTGAACGTCTAATATGTATCAGACACTCTTCTCTGTGCTGGGGACACAGTGCTGAAAACGATGGAAAAATTCTTACATCATGAAGCTTATTTATGTTCTGGGGAAGGAGCACACAGACAATTAAATACACACATACATAAATACATAAATAAATAACTCCAATTAATGACACGTGCTATAGAGAAAAAAAGGGACAAAAGGAGAATATTGGGATGAGCTATGCTAGATTGTGGGAACAAGGATGGTCTCTCTGTAAAGGTAACATCTGTTCTCAGAAGGAAATGTCAAGAAAAACTATACTATGCAAGATATAAGGAAAGCCATTCTAGGCAGAAGAAAAGCACAAATGTAAAACCAATGAAATCCATGAGAATTTACAAGATGTTCTACTCTAACATTATTGTTGAATTTCTAAGAAACTGCTTTATCACAAATCAAGATTTTAAAAAATTCTGGGGCTGCTGGGTGGCTCCATCAATTAAGCATCCAATTTTTTTTTCTTAATGTTTATTTTATTTTTGAGAGAGAGAGAGAGAGCACTAGCAGGGGAGGGGCAGAGGGAGAGGAAGAAAGAGAGAATCCCAAGCAGGCTCCACACTGTCAGTGCAGAGCCCCATGTGGGGCTTGAACTCACAAACCATGAGATCATGACCTGAGGGCAATATCAAGAGTCAGCTGTTTAACTGACTGAACCACTCAGGCACCCCAAGCGTCTGACTCTTGATTTCGGCTCAGGTCATGATCTCAAGGTTCAAGCCCCCTATATGGGGGCTCTGTGCTGACAGGGCAGAGCCTGCTTGGAATTCTCTCCCTCCCTCCCTCCCTCTCTGTCCCTTTCCCCCACTTGCTCTCTCTGTCTCGAAACAAATAAACATTAAAAAATATATATTTTAAAAAAATTCCTTCAATGAAGAAAAAACAAAGGAAGGACCTAAGACATTCCAAACTGTAACAGTTATTTTTCTCAAAAGGATCCCAATAATGAAGGTGAAAGTTTATACAATCTTTAAGCAGACAAGGCATTCAAAATACTGAACAGTCGATCAGAAGGAACACGAGCAGAGATGCTCTTTGGAAGTCAGTGCCAGGAGTATTGCTTTGAGCTATAAACATCCATAAGTACATACAGAACTGGCTGGGAATAGCTTTGCCACAGAATAATAGCCTTTCTTATCCTGTAACATCAGAGCTATGCTGTCAGCATCATGATTTCCATAAATCTTTGTCACTTGTACCACTCATTGCTATAGAGCACCAAGCCATCCAAGAGAGAGCCCGATCCAAAGATCGCCCATCTCCCACCTCAAGGGTAGTCCCAGGTGGAAATTCCAGTAGTAGTCTGGATATTGTAAATTGTATTCCCTAGGTAATCAATTACACTACTGCCGATTTCACGATAAAATCTCATTACTTATTCATTCTACAAGTATTTATGGGGTCCCTACCATGTGCCAGGCCCTGCTCTGGGAACTAGGGTTGCGGTAGTAAACAAAGCAGACTAAGAGTCCTGCTCTTAGGAAGTTTATATTATAATGGAAACGACCAACAATAAACAAGCTACTGAATGAAATGCAAAGCGTTTTATGTAGTGATAAGAAAAATAAGGAGGTGACTGGGAGGCTCAGTTGGTTGAGCTTCCAACTCTTGGTTTGGGCTCAGGTTGTGATCCCAGGGTCGTGGGATGGAGCCCTGTGTTGGGCTCCATGCTGAGTGTGGGGCTTGCTTGGGACTCTCTCTCTCTCTCTCTCTCTCTCTCTCTCTCTCCCTTCCTCAGCCCCTCTGCCTCAATCCCACTCTCTCTTCCTCTCTCTAAGAAAAAAATTAAAAAGAAAAAACAAAATAAAGAAATAAGGAAAAGAAAAATAAGTAAATCAGGGGATAAGAACATGAAATATCAATGGGATTAACATGAAATGGAACAGATTCAAATGTTAGTGGCCTTACTGAGAGGGTGAGTTTGGAACCAAGACCCACAAGAAGTTAGGAATCTAGCTGTGTATTTATTGTGGAGAAAACATCCCAAGAAGAGGAACTGGCAGGTGCCATGGAACAGACCAAGGAGACAAGCATGCCAGCCTAACAAAAGAGCTAGTGAAGACACAGCAGACTGCCCAGTGGAGAGAGAGAGAGAAGACAATTTCAAGAAGCAAGAGGAAAATAAATCATCCCGGCCTTTTGCTCTGAGTGAAACAAGAAGCCAGCGGAGGTTCTGAGTGAAAAAGTGACACGGTACGTTTTATGCTACAACAGAGAGACGATGAATGTTGTTTGCGCATGACGGGACCACGCGTGTGTCTCTGTCCCTCCTTTCCTTTTCGAGAATGTGTATCATCATAAAGAAATTGATTTATCCTATGAGTCTTTCTGTATTCTATAAATGTAATATCGGGAAAGTTCTGGGCTTCAAGACTGTACTCTAAAAAATACCATTTGAATAAAGAATGCCATATACCCATTCTCATTTCCTTCTGGATTTGAGCATTTCTTATTGGCATTATTGTAGACATTAAAAGAAACACTTGACCCAAGAAATCTGAGTAAAACTAAAATTGTAATTAAAAATTCTAATGCCTGGGAATGCAAGCTGGTGCAGCCACTCTGGAAAACAGTATGGAGGTTCCTCAAAAAACTAAAAATAGAACTACTCTAAGACCCAGAAATTGCACTACTAGGTATTTATCCAAGGGATACAGGTGTGCTGTTTCGAAGGGACACATGCACCCCCATGTTTATGCAGCACTATCATCAATAGCCAAGGTATGGAAAGAACCCAAATGTCCCTCGATGGATGAATGGATAAAGAAAATGTGGTATATGTATACAATGGAGTGTTACTCAGCAATCAAAAATAGTGAAATCTTACCATTTGCAACTACGTGGATGGAACTGGAGGGTATTATGCTAAGTGAAATTAGTCAGAGAAAGACAAAAATCATATGACTTCACTCATATGAGGACTTGAAGCGACAAAACAGATGACCATAAGGGAAGGGAAACAAAAATAATATAAAAACAGAGAGGAGGACAAAACAGAAGAGACTCATAAATACGGAGAACAAACTGAAGGTTGCTGGAGGGGTTGTGGGAGGGGGGACGGGCTAAATGGGTAAGGGGCACTAAGGAATCTGCTCCTGAAATCATCACTGCACTAGATGCTAACGAATTTGGATGTAAATTAAAAGAGAAAAGAAAACTAAAACAAGTTAAAAAAAATTCTAATGCCTGTTATTTTCAAGCTCTCCTCAAGATGCGGAACTTAGAGAAATATGAAAATCCCCAAAACTAAAAAAAAAAAAAAAACAACAATTGCACTTCGTCTATCATGTGCATTGACAAATTTCTTCGAGAATCAAGGTGGGTGAGCTATGCTGGCAGGAAGCACAGAGGACAGATCCGTAACCCCTACTCCAATACAAGATTGATCTCTTTTGAGGTAGCCTGTGGAAAACTGACCAGGCAAGACTGCCACAGAGATATGCCAGAACACACAAACCAGAGACAATATGAAGAAGAGAAGGAGACTCAACTAAATAATAACAATTCAGCAATCATAAGTCTATGGGAAAAAAATAGAAGTGTGGGGTTGACCAGAAAAACCGAAATTCCAAAAGATAAATTTCAAAGATAAAAATATTCAAAACACATTCAAGCATAAAGAATTGCTCTTCTGTAGGTAAAATCACGGTCCACCTTCAAACTTCTTTTCCATCCTACATGACCGGAGACACTAGCAAAGAGTTTTGTGAATTAAGAAGTAACCCATAAGGGGCATCTGAGTGGCTCGGTCGGTTGAGCGTCAGATTTGGGCTCAGGTCATGATTTCGTGGTTCTTGGGTTCCAAGCCCCACATTGGGCTCTCTGCTGTCAGCCTGTCAGCACAAAGCCCACTTCTCATCTTCCATACCCTTCTCTGGGCCCCTCCCCTATTTGCGCTCATTCAAAAATAAATAATTTAAGAAAAATGTAAACAGCAAAATCAATCTTCTAACCAGTGAATGATTATTTCAAATAAGGGAGATAACAGAAAGGAAACTTTCTGTGCAGCATTCTGGCCAGTGGAGCTAGAGGAGGCTTTGAATTTTATTGACTTTTCTTAATCAGAGATGAATAGAACAGCTACTAGGCAAGCGTTGGTTTAAAGTCGCCAGTGGTAATAAAATAAGTTGAACATAGAATTTATATAAAATATGGTTACAAAATTCAATACCATGTTAAGAATACATAATGTGGAAAACAGCCCTTTTCTGCTTTCAAATCTCACATACACCTGGTATCTATACCTAATAAGTAGGTGACAAAAAAAAAGCTACAGAAACCTCTCACTTTTGAGTTTAGATGTGATTCTAAATGAAATACTAGCAAATCAAATTCAGCGTATTAAAAATAATACATGGCAAAAAAGGTAATAATACACTGCAAACAAGTAATGTTTATTACAAGAATGTTAGGGTTGTTTAATATTGGAAAATCTAATAATATGGGTCTTACATCATTGGATCAAAAGCAAAAAATATATATAAATAAATAATTGTTTCAAGAGATCTCAGAATGTTTAGCAAAACTCATTAACCCAGCCTGAGCAAACTTTTAGTGATGGTGGAATACAATGAAATTCTTTTTTTAAGTTTATTTATTTTGAAAGAGACAGCACAAGTGGGGAAGGACAGAGAGAGAGGGAGACGGAATCCTAAGCAGCCTCCGCTCTGAGTGTGGAGCCAGACGCAGGGTTCGAACCCACAAAACTCTGAGATCATGACCTGAGGGGAAACCAAGAGCCTGATGCTTAACCCACTTAGCCACCCAGGCGGCCCTTGAAATTCTTTACCATAATAAAGCTTAACTGTCACAACTCACCAACCAACACTATTCTCGACAACTCAATAATTTTGATTCAATGGATATTTATTAAGCTCTACCTAGGATGTGAGTGTGTAAGTTAGAGATAGTCCAGGCAGACAGTCCCTATCTTTCATGGGGTTTACACTGCAATGGAGGGTAAGTTTTTAACGAAGACCCACAAAGAGGTGAAAATTCTAGCTCTGTACTTGTTTGTGGGGAGAATATCCAGGTACAGGATTGAGGGCAGTGAGATGGAATTGACAATTGAACGGAGCACCTGCCATTTCCAATAGAGTAAGAAGCAAGGCTTCTATCGCTTGCCTCACTGTTTCTCATTACCATCTGTCAATTCTCTGGAAGTTCTAGTAACTGCCATAGAAGAAGAAAGAAAAGGAGCCAGGGGGTGGGGGGAGGAGGAGGATGGTGAGGAGGAGAGGTAGAAGGGGTAGGAAGAAAATAACATAGAAGAAGATAAGAACAGAGTAAGAAGAAATGTAGTAATAAAATACAAAAAAGAGAGAACAATTATAAGTAATTGTAGATTATCTAATTCTATAATTAGATAAAAAAACGAATAAAATGTGTTGGAGTGTTTGGATAAATAGCAATAAACATTACTAAAAGTTAATATTGTCTTTATACCAGCAATTTAAACAGAAAGTTTAATGGAAAACAAGCCCAATTGCCAGTACTCACCATATTACAAAATACTTAGGAATAAACTTATAAAGGAAATTTAGGAAATTTACAGAAAATTACTAGGAAATATAGCGAACACCTTAATACACACACACACATACAAAATACGAAGAACCCCTCAAAGAACCACTCCAATTGAGAAACTGATGTAATTTAAGATAAAAAAAATTGAGCAAAAAAAAAATCAATGGTGTTTTTGGAGGGTAGGATATGATAATTTTCTAAACTTAACCTAAATGATAAAATAAGTGCATACATATCAAACAAATTGAAAAACAAGACTAAGGAGAGAAATTTAGAGTACCAGACCTCAGAAGCACACAGAGGTATTTTGTGACCACTAAAATCTTTCTTATTCTGAGGCAATAAGGAAAAAATAATTCCCTAAGTTCTCTTCGTAATCACTCCTATAGCAGACTTCACTCAGTATATTGAATACAAGGGTGTGAAAAAACAAAGATCAAGTGAGTTCATTTGAAAGATCTTACTGCCTCTACTCAACGATTCATGAATCGGGGAGCATCCCACATAGCAGGGAGAAAGGAGCTCCAAGGAGTTGCATGAAATGAAACACTTTCACGAACCTCAGAGAGGAGGCCAGGGAAGTTACACTAGCTAAAAAGTAGATGGGTTGTGGCAAGGTCACCTCTTCCTTTAAGGGACCGCAGGGGTCTATCAGGCAGATGGCCTCATTTGTGCTGACCAGGTAACTCCCGTAATTAGGTTAGGTAGGTAGGGAGTTAAGTCTCTGTTTGGTGACTTGAGGTGTAGCATAAGTGGCTCCAATTCAGACCTATGTGTCTCTCTTTCTTTTTCTTTTCTTTTCTTTTCTTTTTAACGTTTATTTATTTATTTCCAGAAGGACAGAGACAGCTTGAGTGGGGGAAGGGCAGAGAGAGAGGGAGACCGAGAGTCCCAAGCAGGTTCCGCGCCATCAGCACAGAACCCAACTCGGGGCTCGAACTCATGAAACCAAGAGTTGAACGCTTAACCAACTGAGCCACCCAGGTGCCCATTGTCTCTCTCTTAACAGTGACAGCATGAATTCGCTGGCTTTCCAGCGGGAAGTAACATGGCATAGGTAAAAGATGCTGAGTGTTTACCTTTTAAAACCTGAATTCAAATCTTGACCGTAATACTTGGTATGCATGTCATCTTGGAAAATTAACATTTTATACCTTCAACTTCCTCCTTCATAGAACGTTGCTATTATACTTACTTCAGAGTCTATCAGATAGAACATTCACTTAAAAACTAGCAAAGCTGCTGCAAACTTCAGTTTACCCTCAGTGCCTTGCATCTTCTGATCTAAATGTCACTTTTCAACTTGGTGTAAGTCCTTGACTCATTATTTCATGTCCCTGTGCCAGATTTTCTCAGGACACCATCGCTGTTATTCCCTACATCATGGTGGCTCAAAGCCTCAAAATTCTATAGCAGATTCTCTTGCCAACAGCTCTACTTAAATTCCACCAGAGAGAGGAATCCCATGAACTTTTATAGACGAAAAAGAAGAAACCGTTTCCCCCTCTGCCCCACTAGGTAGACACAGGTGCAAGGACACACATGAGGTTGGCCATGACTTCCAGTTGAGACACCTTCAGTATTACAGGCAGCTGAGAATAAACAAGAAGTAGCTCCTGTGGTTTCAATAATTCCTTTTTGCTAAAACTAGAAGCAATTTTCTATGACCTTCACCTCCCTGGACTTTGAAAGCATCTAATTAAACTATAACATATCATCAATCTTAAGATACTCTGAGATTTCAGGGATGATAAAAGTGGACATATGTGCATTCCAGAAATGATGAAATGTGATACCAAGAGAAATTTCTCTTTCTGTGTGGACCCTTGACTGATATTGTATCCTACATTATTGTGTATATTCTGGAGTTTCAAGCTGAGTCTTTTTCTTCTTTGTGTCCTTAACGTAGGGTCTGGTTCAGAGTGATTGTCTATGCAACGTTTATTGTGTGACTACATAAATGAATTCTCTCCCTCACATCACACAAAAACACCTTCTCTGACATGTACACACATAAAGAAAATTACAGAAATTCCATAGTCACCTAATTACCTTACCTAATGTGTTTCTGTTGTTAGTTATTTTGGAATATTATATAAGAAACGTAAGGTAAGTAACTGGACATCTCAGAAAGAAAAGAAAATTGAAAAGTGGCTCATGATATTTAGTTACTCAGCAAGGCCTACTTGTTGATGAATTAACAACCTACTTAGTGAGTGTAGTATTTTGTTGGGGTAAGTTCCCAGCAGTATACCTTCCGTTCTATTAAAACTCTATCTTCAGGATGCCAGGGTGGCTCAATCGGTAAAGCATCTGACTCTTGATTTTGCCTCAGAACATGATCTCACGGGTCATGGGATCAAGCCCCACGTCGGGCTCTGTGCTGACAGCCTGGAGCCTGCTTGGGATTCTCCCCACCTCACGGATTTTCTCTCTCTCTCAAAATAAATAAACATTAAAAAAAAAAACCCTCTGTTTTCAATTATATAAATGTTGATTTTTTTTTACCTGCTATTTTTCAAATGCACTAGCCTGTATCCGTCTATGATATTTAACTTCTCTACGTTTGATGATGGCAATTCTAGGCTTCCTCGAACTTTCTCCTCTTTTAATTTCCCCGAGGCCATGACACTGAACTTCTTCCAGCTTCTCTGCCAGTAACTTCCCCATGATCTCCCTAAGTTTCTTTTTCTTCTTCTTGTTTGAAAGGTATCATACACATTTCAACTCTCTCAGTCTCCTACCGAAAGAGGAACAGTACCCGACTTGAATCACTGCCAACTTTAGTGAAGTCTCCCAGCTTGCTGATTTTAAGCAATTAAAGAGAGATGTAAATATCCACAGCTGCCAATCAATTGATTTTTCTACATTCTGGTATATTTTGCAGATTTGATGGGTACAGTTTTCCTCTCCCCACAGACCGCAGCTGCAAATTTGCAACTTTTGAATTTCTGCTCATTTACCATTTGAAAATTTTGTTTGGAAAAATTAAAACTTTTTTTGTGCTGAAAAAAAAATCAGTCAGCATTCTCTGTAAGTACCATAAAAGGCAAGGATATGGCAGGAGAAAGACCAGTGATCTAGTTGTTAAGAATGGGCTCCAAAGGGCTCTAAAACATACCCCATCCAAATACCTGATACCTCCGATTCCAGCATGAATGGGTTTGGTCGTAAAACTGGAAGTGCCCCAAAGAAATACAATATGAGTAGCATATAGAAACCCTTCTTTAAGCATCCATAGTCCCAAATGCCTAATAATATATTACGACTATTTTACCCATGCCTACGTGTGACTATTTCTACCTCTGAATATTTTGCAAGCAATTGAGTTTTCTTTCTGTGATCTAAAAAACAAACTTCTATGGATTCTTGCTGGGATCAGGTCAATTTTAAACCTTTTTTCCTGTCAACAATACTGAGCAGGTATTGTTCCATTAAACAGAGTTTTGATCCGCATGTCCAATGTGCCAGTGTCCAGAGCAAGATGTAATCCCCGACTCACTCAAATTGCTTATATTTCGCACTGTAATTCATTTATCTTACAAGTGTTTTCTTTACTCACCGTTTCATATTTCAGAATCACCATTTTCTACCTTCAAAGAACACGTTTTGTGGTTACTATAATATTCTTGGAGATGAAGAGTCTTGAACTCAGAGAAGAGAGTTACAGGATCTTTGATAAGAGTTCTTTAACATTCTTCAGGTAGAAATGAAGCCTAAAGAGAAGTGGTCCCAGGAAGAGGTGGGACAAAGGCAAGGCTATTAGCAAAGTTTGAGTACTGTGAATACTGTTGAACAGCTAAGAAACGCTGCTATCAAAGAGATTTCAAGCTGTAAAACATGTCAAAAATCAGTAATTAGATCCAACCCGCTGGCAGAACTCATACAACAAACTCTGCATCTGATCCTAAAAACAGCCACTGTCTTCCTATTCCATTCAATCATAATTCCCTATGGAAGAAAACACCATTCCAGTGGAGAAAGCTATCCCTATCAGTAGATGAAGCAACGTAGTTCATGTCCCTTTCAACACCTCCTCGACGTGGTTAAGAAAGGGATGATGCCTAAGGATTGGCTATGGATGCATCGTCTTTTGCCTGCTTCTAGGTTTATAATCAAAACCCTGTGGGGATGAGGTGCCCATGACCAGACCTTTACATAGAGAACCAAAGGACTCCAGGAAAGAGATAAGGGGGCAGATCAGCAAAACAACCACTCCAGCCGTGATCCTAACAGAGCAACTGGCAGTGATCAGGTAAAACAACACATTTTCAAGAAACAGAAGAGGACGATGGAATAATGAACATCGGGAGGGAAAATGAGTCCAGCCCCTGATAACACCCCCCAGAGTGGAAGCAATGACAGAGGGCATGGAAGCTGCCATTAACCCTGATGACTGTGGAGAGAAAGTGATCAGTATGGGAGTGTGGACACAGAGCCAGACCTCTGAGCCACAGGAAGAATTTTTTTTTCCCAACACAGGATTGCCTGTTTGATTTGTTTTTGTAGCCTGCAAATAAAACATTCCATATGTTTCTGATTGTGAGTGAAATGGAGGGGAAAATAAAACATCCTAGTTTCAAAGTGGGATCCAAATGTTCTCAAATGTCTCCTTCCATGGATGGGGTTTCTATTATGGTCTCCAGAAATACTGTGATGGACAGGGCATACAATTCCTAAAGAATTTGTACAGGTGTCTGAGCAATATGATTCTTTTCTGAAGCCTATTTAAATTCTTCTGTTTCTTATATGGGAAAGCATGATTTTTTTTTAATACCATTTGGACATGATTGATTGCATCTAATGTTAAATTTAAGAACTGTGATGACTAAAACTTCTAATTATTAGGTAAAAAATCATATTTCAGATAATACCCACAAGTTTAGGCTTAGGACACAAGATAAGTTGAAAAATACAGGGAAATACGGAGATATCAGAAAAATGCCCAGTTTAGCCACTTCCTTTAGAAAAATGTTTTCATCTATCAAAAAAATTCATTGCAGATGATTTGGGAGAGATTGTAGTATTTTAATATATGTATGTTTTTTAAATTTACATTTTAGCTAAAGACACTGTACAAGTCGGTTTTTATGCAAAGATTACCTAACTACTAATCCATGATTTGGTTTCATTTTTATGGATTGCAATCTCATATTTAAGTAACTCAACTAAAAAAGACTTTGCTACAAGCTGTGTGGGGAGACCCTAACTCATTTTTTTTTCCAATTAGTAAAATTTCCCCATATAAGCAATTGAATAATGTATCCCCTTTACTAAAGGTTTCCAGTGGTTCTATAATGATATTAGATGTTAACTGGTATGTTTCAGGGAGTATTTCCAGGCCGTTGGTACCACATGAATCTGGCTGTTGATTCTTGGATCCTCACTATAGTTTCTATTTGTTGTCATTTAATAATGCTTTTAAATAGTCCACTGGGGAAGCCTCACTACATTCTCTTTTTCTTTTTTAATTTTTTTTAATGGTTGTTTATTTTTGAGAGACAGAGCATGAGATGGGGAGGGGCAGAGATAGGGAGACACAGAATCCAAAGCAGACTCCAGGCTCTGAGCTGTCAGCACAGAGCCAGACTCGGGGCTTGAACTCATGAACCATGAGATCAAGACCTGAGCCCGAGTGGAATGTTTAACCGACTGAGCCACACAGACATCCCACTACGTTGTCCTTTTAATTTTACTTCTTAGTTATATATTCCTTCAGAGGTATGTACAAGTATTTTGTCCAATTTAAAAACATCACATTGGAACAGGGTTAAATTAAAATATGTAAATTGACCAGAAAATTTTTTTTTAATTTTTTTAACGTTTATTTATTTTTGAGACAGAGAGAGACAGAGAATGAACAGGGGAGGGGCAGAGAGAGAGGGAGACACAGAATCCGAAACAGGCTCCAGGCTCTGAGCGGTCAGCACAGAGCCCGACGCGGGGCTCGAACTCACGGACCATGAGATCATGACCTGAGCCGAAGTCGGACGCTTAACCGACCAAGCCACCCAGGCGCCCCGACCAGAAAATTTTAATAAAATTAACTACTATACCTAGGCTGGTCTTTTGCTGCTCTTCCAATATCTTCAGGAATCTCGCTTCTCTGATTCCTCCCTGCCTTGAATACTCCCTTCCCCAGATATTGACAAAGCTTGTCCCGTAAAGCAAGCACATAAACAATTCTTAATACATGTCTTTTGAAGAAATGAATGTGTGAACTAGGTGCCACCCACATTCAGTAGCTTGTGACTCTCCAGTGAGGTCACTGTAATCAGCAGATTCCCAGTCTTCACCTTTCCTACAGCCGTTCTCCAAACGCTTTCCTGAACTTTCTCTCCGCAGGGGTGGGTGAAGGGGGAGTGGCTTCACATTCAATTATGGCCGCAGGAAAGTCAACAGCTTTCCACTGCCTCTAAGGCTCTTACAGTCATTGAGGGCTCGTGCCTGAAATGACTATACTCAGTGAAGAATAGACGTTTCCCTCAGATTGCTTTCCACAAGTCTGTCATGTATTTCGAGCATTAAGCTAACGTTTATGAAGCACCTACCGGGGGTCAGACATGCTGAGAATATCCTGTAAATAAGTTCTGTTGATGCTCACAGCAATCTTGCCGGGTATGTTGTATCAACTCCCATATTAGTAGATGTAAAATCATGGAGTTGAAATAAATTGTCCAAGGAGACATAACCAGCATGGAGCAGACCCATGGTCTGGACATAATCAAACACTTCAAAGCCAGACATTCTCTCTCTCTCTCTCTCTCTCTCTCTCTCTTTTCCTTTCTTTCCCTCTGTGTCTCTCTCCCTTTCCCTCTCTCCTTCTCCTTTTCTGTCCTTCTCCCTCCTCTCTCTCCCCCTGTCTCTTCCTCTCTTTCCCTCTGTCTCTCTCTCCCCCTCTTCCTCCGTGTCCCTCTCCCTCCCTCTCTCTTCCCCTCTTTGTCTCTCTCTTTCCCTCTCTTTCTTGTGAAGACACTGTGTTTCTATCCACAATTAACTACTCTGAAAAACTGAGGTCACAGTTACCAAGACTGCCCTCACTTTTGACACTGACTTCAAGTTCAGAGAGTTCCCCAAATGACCTCTAGTTTTTCTAATGTCCTAGGAAGACTCACAGAACACACTAAAAGCTGTTATAGGTAGTTATGTTCTTTTACAGGGACAGGGCATAGATTAAAATCAACCAAAGGAAGGCGTGCACAGGGCAGAGTCCGGGAGGGTACCAAACACAAATGTTCAGGAGGTATTATCTTGCCAGCACTGATGTGTGATAGTACTCAGAGTATTGCTAGCCAGGGGATCTCACTGAGTCTTTAATGTCCAGAGTTTTTCTTGGGGCTTCATTATGAAGGTATTGATTAATTGCCTGAATGGTTGAACTCAGTCTCAAGATCAATTACTACCGTGTGACTGAAATCACGGTTGCACTTTCTATTACGGGCCGCTCCCACCCCAAGTCTATCAGGCACAACTGTCTGCACCCTAAGATCCGGTAAAAGCCTCTGTCTTAAACAAATGCGCTCCTATCAGATACGACGTACGGAACCTCCTGGAATCTGAGGGCAATAGACAGAACTCCGTCTTTCCACAAGGCCAGGTTCTTCACTCCCCAGCACCCGAATTAGCCATGAAGCCTTCAACATCTCCTTCTGAAGACAAAATGGCCCGTTATGGAGGCCAGGGTGCTTTCACGAGTCACACAAACAAACTTAAACTTGTGGACCCAGGCTAGTCACTTTAACACACTGGAGACAGGCTGACACGTGCACAGACCAGATCCGCTCATCACGTCAGCTGTTTCCTCAAGTGCTGTGCTCTGTCGCTCGAAGCTGGTTAGGGCTTGGCAGGTTTTTACAGTACTAAGTTGAGAAAAAGCTCAGATGACAGTGAAAGTAAAGCATCAGGACTGTAAACTGCTAATTGCTAATTCCATGTGTTTGCAAGGCAAACAGCGGCGAGAAGTATCAGTGGTGAGAAATCCTTTCAGTTTGTACTTACATAGCTAATAGAAAAATGGAATTATGTGAAATCATATCTCTCACTAATTGTGTCCTCATCTCCAAATCAAGAATCCTTAATGTAAAGATTAAGATTGCTGAGTTTAAATCCCAGCTTTCCAGAGCGTTTGCTCTGTATTTTTATGCAATCTACTTAATCTTCTCTCTCTGTTTTGGGGATACAGGACCTATGAGCAATGCAATACCATGCATTATAAAAATGATTAGCTTATACTCTGAATTCAGGTTGCCTGCGTTCAAATCCAACTTATGATGTACGCCGGCCGAGTGCTTCTCAGTGGGTTTCTCAGTCTTTCTGGACTTCGGTTCCCCCATTTATAAAATACCACGAATCCATTAAAGTTTTTGTCATAGAAAAACCGCTCAGTGTGTGTTATCTATTATTATTATTATTATTATTATTATTATTACTAAAGCATTGGGATGAGGTGAAAAACAGCTGGTTACAATTTCTTGCTGTTAAATATGCCTAATCCAAAATGGCTTGGTGTTAACGGAGTTTCAGATCAGCTAGGCTACTAATACAGAACTTTGGGAAACAAAACGTTCCTGACTATAGCTCAGAGCATCACTATCACCAGTGGTTAGTATAAACCAGAAGGATAGAAGACAGTGGGCGAGGGGCACCTGGGTGGCTCAGTCGGTTGGGCGTCCGACTTCAGCCAGGTCACGATCTCGCGGTCGGTGAGTTCGAGCCCCGCATCAGGCTCTGGGCTGATGGCTCAGAGCCTGGAACCTGTTTCCGATTCTGTGTCTCCCTCTCTCTCTGCCCCTCCCCTGTTCATCCTCTGTCTCTCTCTGTCTCAAAAAAAATAAAACATTAAAAAAAAATTAAAAAAAAAAAAAAAGAAGACAGTGGGCGACCTGGTGTGGCTTTTGCTAAAATAAAGAATGTTAATTTCAAAAACAATAATAACTATAGACATGCACAATGTAATGGTTAATAGTATTGTCCTTTCTCTAACACCCCCAGTGATCTCCCTGGGAGGGAGGGGGGTTTCCACTGAGAAAAAAAGAAAAGTATTATGTTTCTACCCTTTTATCAATGACAAAATACAGAACCATTGAGATTGGTTTTCAATCCACTAAGGAGGCAGAATGGAGAATATAATGTAGTTAAAGAAGGGTGATGCACAGGTAATCTCCTCAGGGAGCCCTTTTCTTTTCTTTCTTTTTCATTCGGAGGTTGATATTCATTAATCACTGGGTTTTTTTAATCTACTTTGGTCTTTACTCCTCTTTTTGGTAAAGATTTGTTACTGTGACCACTTTGCTAATTGCTCTCCAGTTTAAAATAAGATCAGAAATAGTTTGTTGGCAAAAATATATGGTTAAATGTGTCCATTCATAAATATGAATCATAAGAATAACAATAATAAATAATATATTTATGACATATATTTCAATTATACATTATAGCACATATTATACATAGGTTATATAATTTGTATCTCTACAGACTGTATATTTATAAGTATACATTGTGATATAGTAGGTACTATCATAACTTCCATTATTATTGAGTATTTTTATGTGATCTACAACGTACTTGGTTCTACTATTATCCCTAAATACTATACTATTGTCTTCAATTTTTAGATGAAAGCACAGAGATTCTGGGAAGATAAGTGAGTTTTCTGGACTCACACACAAAAATTGCAGAGCTAGTACATGAATCCTGATCTCTGACAAAAAGGTTCATGACCTTGCCGATATTCCACGGTGCTAATGAGAAAGAAAAGCAAATTAAGAATAATATCCACGGTATCCTGATGCTTAACATATACACATCACATCCTAAACACCGTACTAAATGTTTTACTCTCATTATCTGAGGAAATAGTTTCAAAAAAATCAAATATTTGATCAAGTCTGTAGTTAGGGACTTTCCAGAATATGTCATGCCCTAAAACTTTTCTTTGATTTAATGGCGTCTCTTATTTTGAGGACATCTTGAACATTCCTGGCATATTCACTCATGTGAGAGCTGTCAAAACTCCAGCCACTGTGAAAGATCAGGGCCCCAAAGTTAAAAAGATCTGAATTCTATAATTAACAAGCCATGATCTTATTACTGATCTGTCACACTATGAGACTCTTTGAGGTCTGAGTCAAGTCCTTGGTTCCTTTATCTTTGAATGTGTTGTCAATAAAGAAGTAAATTCAATATATCTACAAATGACATTAAATATATCACAACATAGAGAAGTTTAGGCACACTTGGGCAATGGATGCTATTATTGCTAAGCTGTCTTACTTCCAAAAAGGGAATCATTGGGGCGCCTGGGTGGCGCAGTCGGTTAAGCATCCGACTTCAGCCAGGTCACGATCTTGCGGTTCGTGAGTTCGAGCCCCGCGTCAGGCTCTGGGCTGATGGCTCAGAGCCTGGAGCCTGTTTCCGATTCTGTGTCTCCCTCTCTCTCTGCCCCTCCCCCGTTCATGCTTTGTCTCTCTCTGTCCCAAAAATAAATAAACGTTGGAAAAAAACTAAAAAAAAAAAAAAAAAGGGAATCATTGCACAATGGGATGAAAGCAGAATATTATCTAGGAGGAAACAGAGAGCCAGAACCTAAAATCTACCTCATTTCTTATAAAATTTCGTTTGCTCTCATGTGAGTACCTCTGTAAAGGCCTATTAGCATTGATTTCTTATCCATTTGTCATATGTCAATGTTCACTTGAGATGTACTTGGCATTTGCCTATCATAAAAAGTGGGGATCGGCAGATTTGTGTCAACTTAACTTTTAACCAAAACGCTATGCAATTGGACAGAAAAGCAACGTTAACATTATGCATTTGATTCAAGTTCCTGTGTTCAGTGGGCTCACATTTTAGAGTGCCCATCTTGAAAATTCTAATGCATGTCAAATCAGTATGTAAATACCAGCAATTCCGGGGAGATTTGCAATGTAGAGCCCTATGCTAATGAGCACCATCCCAGAGAACTGGAGGTTTTCCTTTCCCTCTGAAAGGTGACTGGAGAATACTATGGGAAAGTGGATTGACTCATGAGGTTGTTTGGACCCTCTAAGCTGGTAATAGATGTAAAGTGCCAGACCAGGGCCTAGAATTGTATACCAGTGATAATAAAGAGTAAATGAATATTAGTTCAAAGCCCCAGTAACAAAACCCAGATACCGGGTTAACTAAGGGAAACTTAAAATCTACACATTTTACATTCAATGCAGAAAAAAATGTTCTTATTCAGCCAATTTTGGAAACTTGCAAGTTTCAAGATGAAGATGTCCTCCTCATCAGGCATTTCAAAAGCGTGACTGGAGGTCTGTTGTTAACCTTTATTTGTGAAGAGGGAAAGGTATGGCCGTATCTCTGGTTACGGTACCATTTAAAATTTGCTTTCTTGGGGCGCCTGGGTGGCGCAGTCGGTTAAGCGTCCGACTTCAGCCAGGTCACGATCTCGCGGTCCGGGAGTTCGAGCCCCGCGTCGGGCTCTGGGCTGATGGCTCAGAGCCTGGAGCCTGTTTCCGATTCTGTGTCTCCCTCTCTCTCTGCCCCTCGCCCGTTCATGCTCTGTCTCTCTCTGTCCCAAAAATAAATAAACGTTGAAAAAAAATAAAATAAAATTTGCTTTCTTGGGGAGCCTGGGAGGCTCGGTTGGTTAAGCGGTTAAGTCAGCTAAGCTCCTGATTTCCGCTCAGTTCAAGATCTCACAGGTTTCTGAGTTCAAGCCCGCATGTCTGGCTTTGTACTGACAGTTAACAGAACCTGCTTGGAATTCTCTCTCCTCTCTCTCTGCCCCTACCCCCTGCTCGCACTCGCTTGTGCGCTCTCTCTCTCAAAATAAATAAAAAAATAAAAATAAATAAAATTTGCTTTCTTATTCTTTGTCCCACTTTCACTGTAGAATGGCTCACGGCTACTCCTAATAAAATATTGGGGAGACAATGTGATATAACAAGACCCATCCTGGTCTAACCAATTCTAACATGCCCTAGCCCCAACACTATTATTTATTTGCTATGTGAAGTTTCTAGCATTTATTTATTTTTGAGAGACAGAGGGAGACAAGGCATGAGCAGGAGAGGGGGTAGAGAGAGGGAGACACAGAATCTGAAGCAAGCAGGCGCCAGGCTCTGAACTGTCAGCACAGACTCAACGTGGGGCTCGAACCCACAAACCATGAGATCATGACCTGAGCCAAAGTCGGAGGTTTAACCGACTGAGCCACCCAGGCGCCCCTGCTATGTAAACTTTCTAAAGCTCTATATACTAGAAAAAGGATAAGACATAACTCATTCTTCTAAAGGTTATTGCAGGAACTAAATGTAACATCCTTTAGCAAATAGAAAGTACTGTGCGTGGGGTGCCTGGGTGGGTCAGAGGGTTAAGTATCCAGCTCTTGAAATTCCACTCAGGTCATGATCTCAGGGTCGAAAGTTCAAGCTCCGCGTCCAGCTCTGCACTGACATTTCAGAGCCTGCTTGGAATTCTCTCTCCTCCCTCTGCCCCTCCCCTGCTCTCGCTCACAGGTGCACTTTCTCTCTCTCTCTCTCTCTCTCTCTCTCTCAATAAATAAATAAACTTAAAAATTTTTTACCTTAAAAAAACAAATGAAACTTGCTTCCTTATTCATTTTCCTGCTTTCATTATAGAGTGGTTCACAGCTACTCCTAATAAAATACTGGGGAGACAATGTGGGATAACAGAAAGATCCATCCTGGTCTGACCAATTCTAACCTGCTGTACCCCCAACACTATTATTTTATAGTGTTTATAGAATAGCACATAACTCATTCTTCTAAGGGTTATTGCAAGAACTAAATGTGACAGACTTTCGCAAATATAAAATACTATGTAGGGGGGCACCTGGGTGGCTCCAAGGGGTAAGCCTCCAACTCCTGATTTTGGCTCAGGTCATTATCTTATGGTGGTGAGATCAAGCCCCATGTCAAGCCCTGCTTCAAGCTCCTCGCTGAGCTTGGAGCCTGCTTGGGATTCTCTCTCTCCCTCTCTCTTGGCCTCTTCCCTGCTCGTTCTCTCTCTCTCTCTCTCTCTCTCTCTCTCATAAATAAATAAGTAAGTAAATAAATATTTACAAAATAAAGCAGGGTGTGGCTGCAGGTAATACTATTGACGACATCTTGTACTTGTCCTTTCTCACAGAATAAATAATACCATGCCTCCAAAGTTTGGAAGATATCTTCAGTCAGTGTAAGCGTTCTGGAAAGGGGCTCCTCCACATTTAAATTATTTTTTAAAAGCAGCCTATTAGAGTGCCTTTGAAGAGTTTACACTGCAGTTTCTCCCGCATCTATGGATCTTTTCCTCTTGTAAAATCCCAGGGCATTTCAAATAAGGAAAGGTCATTTAGCTCCTCTGGTCGATTATAGCTGTGATCCATTTCCCCAACGAGAAGCAAGGGAAGTGTTTCTCAATGTGTATCAGGGAAAAAAACTCTTAGACCATTAAGACTAAAACATTGCATATGCCACCAGCAGTAGGCACCTAATTTCATCACAGACGATTGATGATTCTGCCATCCGGGCTGAATCAGATCCGGGACACTGGGACTCCGCGCTTCGGGAGGGAGGCAGGTTCACTGCAGCCTTCATCCAGTTTAAAAAATATTTTATTGACACATAGAGCATTCAGAGTCATAAAAATATATCATGTTTATCACTGCTTTTATGGCATGCATAGATATGACACAGGGGCATTGAGCCGTACAGTATTAGACAAGCGTTTATTTCACTCCTAAGCTGCTACGAATAATGCAGTGCTCAGCTTCTATCCTCTGAGCAGACAGGACAGATTTCATCAGAAATAAACACAGAAGAAAAAACAGAAAAATCAATGCAGATGCATATATTAGTGAAATGTCCTGATTGGGTTTTGTACGTGCTAAACAAGCCTGTTAGTAATCCTCCCGTGCACATTTCTGCCAAAGGCATCAGGTTTTGAAAAATGATCATGTTTCATGGATGTGGGAATACGGCCAGGAAATTTACCTGTAAGCACTTTGACTAACACCCATAGTTTATGATTACATTATCACCCAGACTCTGATACACATTTTTATGGAGAGCTGTTTCCTGAAGAATTATGATCTGAGACATTTGGTTTTTGAGTTACTGAGTGGACAAATAGTTACGAATGGCTCTAGATTGAAACAAACACAATTCTCCATTGCCTAGAGCCCCTTTAGGGCAAAGCTGGAGGGGGGAGAAGGGTTACAAGGGGAGCGGAGAGAAGACTGACATTTGCATATAAATGGCAAGTGTAAGTAAGTGGAAAGGAAGCATTAAGAAATTTGCATCTGATTTAAGCCTTGTACTTATTCAGCAGAACACCCCTGTCACAACTTGTTGGGCTGTGTTAGAATGGGAGCCAGGGGCAAAGACAATGTGGAAAAAGATGGTGGGAAATGAAGCCTTTCTAAACATGGATCGCATATCTGCCAAGTCCGCAGAGAAAATTCTAGACCTTCCTATGGAGTGATACATCCTGGCCCTGACTAAATATTTAGCTCACCTGCAGGCACAGAAAAATCTCCCCTTACCCAACGCCCTCTTCCTATAGCCTCCCTAAAGGTTATTTTTCTTCTGAGACACCATCGGACTTTCCTTTGTGTTGAAGCACATGCATATGAATTTTTTGTCGAGGTGGCTTAAACTTTTTCAAGGCAGGAACCATCTCATGAACGTACACATACCCCGTAACGCCCACTATCTATGATAGTGGGCAAATGGCATAGATTAGGCCCTAAAGAAAAAAAAAATGGCGAATGAGCGAATAAAGAAAGAAAAGCTGGATTGCAGAGTGGCATCATTATACTGCTCTGCTTATAGTGTTGCTTCATTCATGAGCAGAGACGCATCACCATCAGTAAGAACTCTTGAAAACAGAAAATTTAGAGAAGACGTGGTCTTGTTAAGAAAACGAGAAGGATGGCTTCTGGGTGGCGCCTGGGTGGCTCAGTCGGTTGAGCGTCTAGGGGCGCCTGGGTGGCTCAGTCGGCTGATTGTCCGACTTCGGCTGAGGTTATGGTATAGCGGTTCATGGGTTCAAGCCCTTCATAGGGCTCTGTGCTGTCAGCTCAGAGCTGTTTATGAATAAACATAAAAAAAAAAAAATAGAGGCACCTGGGTGGCTCAGTCTGTTAAGTATCTGACTTTGGCTCAGGTCATGATCTCACGGTTTGTGGGTTTGAGCCCCGTGTCCTGCTCTGTGCTGACAGCTCAGAGCCTGGAGCCTGCTTACTTCGGATTCTGAGTCTCCCCGTCTCCCTTGCCCGTGCTCTGTCTCTCATTGTCTCTCAAAAACAAATAAACATTTTTGAAAAAAATTTTAAAGAAAGAAAACGAAAAATACAATAAATACTGCCTTTGTTGCAGAAGTACCTATTTCTTGTTCCAAGTGTTTCCAATTTAGGACTTGATTTTCTCCGTGTCCAAGAGAAGCCTACGTGAGCCGATAGGGTCTCCAAATCAGACGACGAGCCGTGGCAGACGTACCTACAGCTTGATATCAAAGAACAAAGCAAGAAAAAGTTTTCTTGTCACTAAAAGTAAAGGTACACATTATTTTGTTTTATTGTGTTTAAAACCCGTCGTCAGCTGCCCTATAATGAGCTAGGCAACAGCCGGTTTCTTTTGTAATAACCTGGTAAGACATATTGAATGCTCTTCTGTATTCTAGAATGCGAGTCGCAGGGAGGGAGTGGTTGGGCTCCTTTGCGCTATGGAGTCATTACCTGTTCAGGATGGCTTGCTCTCGAGGATTGCAAAGAATTGCAGGCAGGCACTCTCCCCTTGGTGGAACAATTGCTCATACAGAGTTTAACTTGTCTCTGGCTTCCGAGATACTTTCTGAAGTGTGCTTTTTAGAGAAGGGGGAAAAAAGTTGTTTGCAACTGAGAAGTACAAAGAAAGGCAAAGGGAAAATGATGTATGTTTCGTTCCTCTTCTTCTTTTCAAGCAGCACTATTTAAAGAGGTGCTCCCCAGCTGCCCACCGCATCTAGTAAGTATCCTAGTAGGTAAAAGAGTGAAAAGTTGTATCAGCTCTATGAGTCACCTGCTGTGTAACTTGGGTAAGTTACTTAATTTCTCTGTTGTCTCCATTTTTTTTTTTATCTGTAAAACAGGGGACAATAAAATTGTTTCTAAGGAATAACTGAGTAGACACATTAAAGCACTTAGAACAGGGGTGCTTGGGTGGCGCAGTCAGTTGGGCGTCCGACTTCAGCCAGGTCACGATCTCACGGTCCGGTCCGGGAGTTCGAGCCCCGCGTCAGGCTCTGGGCTGATGGCTCAGAGCCTGGAGCCTGTTTCAGATTCTGTGTCTCCCTCTCTCTCTGCCCCTCCCCTGTTCATGCTCTGTCTCTCTCTGTCCCAAAAATAAATGAAAGCGTTGAAAAAAAAAATTTTTTTTTTAAATAAAGCACTTAGAACAGTGCCTGACACATAGTAAGCGTGCTGTGTTAAATACTATTTGGGAGTTCAAAAAGGTTATTTGGGAATCACTGGACAATATTTTCTTTTTTCTTTTTTTTTTTTTTGTTTGTTTTTTAATATTTGCTTTTCTTGCTTCTTTTGTGATGTGGAAATGTTGGGGTTGGAGACAAAGGCCAAGAAAGAATTCTTGAGATGTCTTTAGTGTGAAAAGGTGGTTTCATTAAAGCACAGGGACAGGACCCATGGACCCTTGGGTAGAAAGAGCCTTCCTGGGATTGTGAGGAGGGACTGATTATATACTTGGGAGTCGAGGGAGGTAAAGTCAAGGGGAAGTTTCCAAAAGGATTTTCATACGCGAAAGAAGACTCGGGATCCTGGAGGATTATCCCGCTAAGGTTGTTTTTCCCCCTAGCAAAGTATGAATATTAAGTACAAACTCCCAGTTGGGAGTTCCTGGAAAATGTCTGACTCCTCCTGCCTCAAGTATTTGTCAATGGGCTGCAGGTTATAAGGGGATTTAATTTTATCTGGATTTAATCCTTCTGGCTTTGTTTCCCTCATCATTTTACATCCCAGTTTACAGCAGGACAAACTGGCTCCCCAGGTTGAACTCTTCTTTTCCACCCCTCCATTGCCACCGTCTCCCAAGTCCCAATTCCTTCCTTCTCAGCTTGTAATGCTATCACATTCCTGTTAAAAATCTAAGTGTTAAGCATTGACCTAAACACTTGGCATCCGCTGAGAAAATGCAGTGAGATTTCATTGTCCCCTGAATGAGGTTTCGACTCCTGAGGCTACCGTTCTAGTGTTCCATCCTCTTGGTGAAATGGTCCTTCCCTTCTCCATCTTTTATCTCCGGCTGCCCCATCCACTTTCCTTATGCCACCCCCAATGGGGACAACTCATCATTCTTCAAACATATCTGACCACATTAATCTCTGTTCCTTCTACCTGGAATGACTTTCTCCTCCAAACTTGCCTTTCCTTCCAGACTAAAACTTCTATGTTATTTCTTATGAAAAAATTGGCCCTGATTCACCCAGGCAGAAAAAAATAACTTACCCCTCCAGATTTTGATATCATTTTCCCATGGCTTCCAAATGGAAGTGTTACGCTAAGCCTCACTGATTTGTATGTCTCTCTTACCTCCACCAATCAACCATTTGCCCCCCGAATGCTGAAAATGAAGCAAATGGCACCCTCCTTGACAGATACCTGAAAAACAACAGTCTCGTGAATCAACACATCTGCCCTCACACACAGAAACATGGGTTTGACAGAAAGCCTCTATTCCTAATACAAGAAGTAAAGGCATCGCCTCATACTCATTCAGGGAATAGTTATTGGGAAGCAAATATTGCCAGGATTTGAGCCTGGTGCCAGATATATAAAAATGAAAGTCTTTGACCTTGAGAACTTCGAGACATTTGCAGCCTTTTCTTGAAGACTATACTTAGGCAGATAAATTACAGCTTGGTAAGCCCTAGCGTGTGTTGTAGACATAAATAACCATGCCTGAGGGACATCTAGGCAGGCTTCCCATGAGAGATAGCATTTGGATTGAATCCTTGGAGGAGTTTTCCAGGTGAGATGATTGAGAATGGCAACCACGGAGAGGGAAAAGCATGATCCAAGGGATCAAGTTAAGAAAGGAACTAAGTAATAATTAGAAAAATTAGCATTTATTAAGTTCGTATTATGTGCCAAGCACATGCTAAGCTCCTTAATTATCATTATAAATTTAGGAGTTAGGTATGGTTATTATTTCCATTTTACCAAAGAAGAAAAAAAAAACTGTGGTATATTAGGGTTCTCTAGAAAAACAGAACTAATAAAGTCCTTCTCTCCCTCTCTTTCCTTCTCTTTCTCCCTCTCTCTGTCTCTCTCTCTCTTTCTCTGTATCTATATGATTGTAAAGGATGGCAAGCCCAAAATTTGCAGGTAAGCTGGAGACCCAGGGAAGAGTTAACAGTCTGAGTGAAGGCAGTTGGCTGGCAGAATTCCCTCTTTGGGGGGAGAGGGTCCATCTTTTCTCTTTAAGCCTTCAACTGATTGGATAAGGCCCACTATTATGAAGGGTAATCTGCTTTACTCAGATTCTACTGATCGAAATGTTAATCCTCATCCAAAAATATACTTTCACAAAAATATCTGTAATAGCATTTGATCAAATATCTAGGTACAACGGCCTAACCAAGTTGACACATAACATTAACAGTCACATATGGCCTGTGGAGTGAAGGCTATTCTGTGCAGTTCATATAGAAAATATGTGATAGAACTGGGATTCAAGCTACTTTATATTACCTTGTTCACAGATGCAGGAAAAAAAGTTAAATTTCTGGAAAGATCTAGGTCATATTCAAGCCAGAACCTTTAAGGCAAAGGCTGAGAGACTTAAATGGAAAACTAGTTACAGCTGCCAAATCTAAGTGGTCAGGCCAATTGTTGAAAGCCAAGCAGAAGCCGAATCAATGCGGGAAGGAGTGTTGAACAGGAAGAGGTTTTACAACGTCCAATCATCTTGGGCAGTTGACTTCATGGATGCATTAGTGTATTAGTCTGAATTACAGGAAAAGCAGGCTTGAAGGCAAGCTGATTGGAAGCTGGACAATTAACAGAAAGACTTGTGAAGACCCAGGCCCAAAATGATAGGAGTCCAAGCTAAGAGTAATAACAAACTGGCTCCTACAGATGTGAAACAAGTCAAGTTCAAGTTCACATAGCTGCAAAGGACAATACTCTTGCCCCTATTCTACAATTGCATTTAATTGGTTACCCTTGGCCAGGTTCTTAGGATTGCTGGGCATAGGAAAATAAGGGGAGAGACTCAAAGAGCCATAAAGGGCATCTAGAGAAAAACACAAGGAAGATATTCAATGGGAGGTGCTGGGCAGTAGCTATCGTGTCGTGCTAATAAATGTGTAGACTTGCAAAACCCTGAAAAGATATATGAGGAAAAAAATGAGCTAAATTAGAAAAGTATCCTATCTTGTGCTGGAAAAAAAAAATACTCTAAATAGATGAAGTGTAAAGAATGAATCAAAGAAGGATGAAACTAACTTCATTGATTAGCAAGTCACTGTGCAGTGTTCTTTAGATCCGTACTCTAGTCTATTAGATATTATGAAAATAAGTGTTTCTTTCCTTTTTACTTCAAGAAGACTGAGCAGATTTCCCAAGGACCCATAGCTGGTGATAACAGATACGGCATGTAAGTTCAGAAATGGCTGTCAGCAAATCCTGTGACATTTTCATTTCAATAGGGCCATCCTCTGACAGAAGAACAAGCCAGGCACATCAGTGTCCCCTGAGTATCTGAGATGGGAATATGTCAATTCACTAACATTTCTTATATATATATATATATGTATATATATGTGTATATATATATGTGTGTGTGTGTGTGTATATATATATATATATATATATATATATATATATAAAAGCTCTGTTGAAGGGTTCAGAGAACACTTAAGAAACATCAAAGTGAACTGCCTTTATGACATTAGTTTTACAGATAAAACATTTCACTAATGATTCTAGAACCTATAGCACATATCTTCCATCCATTTACACTGTATAAAACCTGGTGTAATCCAAGGATTATCCTCCTACTAGTGGAGGAATTGAGGTTGTCCTAGGAATGCTCCCTCACTCTGCTCTCATTATTTTCTCTCGTGGATGGTTCATTGGCAAAAGCCTAATTGGATATCCCTTGGGTCCTAGGCCAGGGTCTCACATGTGGGGGCTACAAATGGCAGTATTGTGTTTGATGAGCTATCACTGTCCTTCTAGCTCCTGATGAACTAGGCATGATCAGAGGGCAACTTTCCTTTGCATTCTAGTGAATCAAAGCGCAAAATATAAGGCTACTATATCATTTATATCCAATATCAGCTTTAAAAGCTCAGGCAAACAGGTCAATAAATTTAAGGAAATTGCAATTGTTCATAAATTATAAATTCTTCAGCTGTCTATATATTTTTCTATCAGCATATAAAGAACATACTGAAAACAATAAAGCTGATTATTTTATAAGCTATAATATGGTAATATAGTTGAGGAGGAAAATACAAACAGCATTTAAATGTCCAAGTTAACTGAAAGGGAACTGTTACTGAAAATCATCATATAACCACTACTCTCAAAACATTTATGTAAAGACTTAATATTGCTTTTTACTTAAAAAAAAAACTCTTAATTTTCACGTGTGCATTGTCTGATTTGGTCATAAAAATATCCTATGCTCTCTCTAGGATATCAGTGAAGGAAAAGAATCTTCCTCTATTTTAAATTTTCAGGAAAATAACAGAAAAATACATGTGATATTTACATAGTCACAGGCCCAAAGACCAGCATCGAAACCATTATTCAATAAATACTTTTGGAATGTCTGTTATGTGCTACCTAAATATCTGTCAATAAAAGACCAGTTGAATAAACTGGTACATTTACATATTGGAGCACTATGTAGCTATAAAAAAAAAAAAAGAATGGGAAATAATTTTATAAAATACAGTGAAGTGATCAGCAGGATACAGAAATAAGTGGGGGGGAGGGAAGCAAAATGAAAAGAAAACATACAGTGAGCTACATTTATTCTATGAGTGAGTTTAGAAAATATAGAAAATAGGGGCGCCTGGGTGGCTCAGTCGGTTGGGGGTCCAACCTCGGCTCAGGTCATGATCTCACAGTCTGTGAGTTCGAGCCCCGCGTTGGGCTCTGTGCTGACAGCTCAGAGCCTGGAGCCTGCTTCAGATTCTGTGTCTCCCTCTCTCTCTACCCCTCCCCTGCTCATGCTCTGTCTCTGTCTCAAAAATAAACAAAAAACATTTAAGAAAATATACAAAATATATCTGTATTTGCTTCTGTTTTTAAAAAATGAAAGGATACACAACAACATAAAATGTAATAATCTGGTAAAGAGTTTGAAGGAGACAGAAACCGAAGCTAGACTCTTCTCAATATAACTTTTTAAAACCTGATTCTATAACTCTGTGGTATCTTTGATTTATTAAAAACCACAAATTAATAAATTAACAACACACAATAAATTGTCAATCAAACCTGGAAGAAAAATGAAATGAGAGAACCTAACTATATATAAAGGTAGTTGCCATAACCCCACAAAATGGAATTATTCCCAAATGACTTTAACACTATAATTTCACTAGACACCCTGATGACATTTACCCCAAAATTGAAAGAAGAACAGATTCAACCCAACCAATCAAATAAAACCCTCCCACTTTTTAACACGTTGTTGTGTCGGTGAAGGAGCAAATCATGTCATTCTGGCCTATGATGGGTGTTTTGGGAGATGAAGTAAGGGAATATTGGTGTCTTTGACAACTGGGATTTTTGGCTTGAGAGAAGAAACATATGGAAAGACTGACGAGATTGAGTAAAAACCATATCGAATTGGAAGTGTTTGCATGAAATTACTATAAATTTTCCCTTTTAAAAATATGAACTCTGTTGGACTGGCCACAGGAAGGAGACTAATGGTAATCAGCAGCCCAGAAGCAAGAAGTACTATTCTTATCTCTATTATAATCTCTAAAGAGCACATCTCTTTAAAATGACTCAAGGATCTTTGGAGAAATTCCTAAATCCAGTTCTGAAATGAAAAAAGTGCAAACTGTTTTGATAGCAAGGAAGCTATTAAAGATGATGGGGGTCATGACCAATGACTCAGGGGCCAACGCAAAGAATTTCCCTCTGGCCACAAGTGGGATAACTTGAATAGCAGTAAAGATAATTGCAGTGAATTAAAACACATCCGATAATCTTATCTGTTAAATCTGTGAGTCCATAATTTTACAAAACAAAACAAAACGTACTACTCACCTTTAAAAATGAATCCATTGTTAACTTTTAGAAAATTATAGGGCACAGACGCATCAGCTGAAAACTACAAAATAAAGGGAAGTATTCAAACATTTATAAATGTTGAGGCATTTATGTTGCCTTTCTGTGCAATATTTACCTGTGTTGCCAAGTAATTGACAACTGGTAATTTCTCTATTTAAGATAGTCTAAATAATAAATAAAGGACTGGTAAAATTAAAACTTACTTAAATTTATCCATAAGTAAAGGAGTCAAAAGGATTATTCTCTTAACACTATATTGTATACTTTGTTCTATATCTCTTCCTTATTTATCAACCCTTACAAGTCGTTTCCACTTAGATTTCATTCTTATTCCTCATTTATAAGATACCTAAACCAAGCCCATGATTTCTCCCTACATGTTTCCTGACTTTCTGTTTTATTTTAAGACAAAACACTTTCTCCATTTCGAAGATCTGAAAACCACGTTACCCTCGACTCACTCTCCTTTTCATGAGATCCTATATTAAAACAGCTACTGAGCCCTCCAATTTTACCAGAGCAGTATCTTAAAAACACATCATCTCTTCGCTATTCCCTTTCTCAGCCCTAGCTTTAGACCAGGTAATCAGGGCCCCTGTCTCACATCGCAGGAGGTTCTACTCTGGGCTTCCTCTGGACACAAACCTTGCCAAAAGATGGAAAGTTACAAAGACCAAGAAAATTTTCCCACATGAAGCTCGCACGTCCCATTCCAGATCATGATGAAGGTACCGAGGGCCCTAGACTACCTTGCCCAAATGACCCCAAGCCTACTTTCCTGGGTTGTTCTCCCAAGGACACACTGCATACTTGACATGGCTTTTGGAAGAGGGGATGCATGTGCAACATGACCTTGGGTGTCCATATGCTCAAGAGACCCTTTGTGGAAGGGATGGATCCTGGGGTTGGGAGAAAAGGGGAGTGTGCAAGAGGCTGGGTGTCTCCACTGGAGTTCTAACCATGGCTCTATAAACAATAGAACCAAGCCTGCGGGCCACTCTAGTGAGATGCTGCCATCTTTCACAGGAGCTGCTGTAGCAATCTTAAGATTGGTTATCCATTTCTTAGAAATTTGGTTCAATCTTTTAAAAAGTCTGGACTTGATGAACTAGCAGAATAAGGATGGCCTGCGAATAAGTTATATGTACGGATTCCTCATTTCTGAAGTAGCAACTCTGAGCTGCGGTTGGAAATGTGCTTGGGCCCAAGCTCTTCAGTAATTCTGCATGTTGAAGTTTGTGCTAAAGCACTTCCTCTCTCCAGTGCGTTCTATACACTCTTGCCAGATTCACATCAGTGAGGCTCAGTTCTAATCATATCATCTGCTTCTCAATATCTTACAATGGTTTTCCATTGATTTTAACACCAAAGGCAGTCTTCTCAACTCTTATTGTGCACATACAATTCTTCCAGATGAATCACGTGTTACTTCCAAAATTTACCCTATAGTTGGGCGGTTGGCAAACTTTACCTGTAAAGGGCTAGAGAGTAAGTATTTTAGGATTTGCAGGCATTCAAAAGTTCAGTCACAACTACTCAAATCTAAACAAAAATAGTCATGGCATTATGTAAATGAGTGAGCATGGCTATGTTCTGCTTACCAAAACAAGATTTGTCCGAAGGCCATAGCTGAACTGACTTCTACTCTTCCATGAATACTCGCCATGTGTTCATGCCATTCCCTCTATTTCTGGATTTATATGTCCTACTCAGAATCTACTTCAACAGCTGATTCCTTTAAAAATCTTCCCTGAGCATCTGCCTTATTCACCATTCCCCAGAAGGACCGATACTTTTGTCACTCTATTCCTATGTCACACAGAGAATTGAATCCACTTAGGAATCTAGGATATGCCCATGACTCCACTGTGGGCAACCAGAGCGCTTCCTTCTCCCTGGATACAGTGATTGATTCAGTGATGAGCATGTGATCGGTCAGAACCAATGAGGCAGATTCCTGCTGGGACTGCGAATGGAGTGGCATTTCTTCACATCCACCTCATTTGGGCATAGCATACTGGCCTGGAGCTCACAGGAGTTATTCTACCAGCACAGAATCCCTGTTTGGAAATGTAGGTTACCAGTAGACCTCAGAGGATTAAGTGAAAAAATGACCCCATTACAAGGCCTAGTGTCTAAAAATTAACAAACTCTCCTATATCCAGATATCAACCAAAACCAAACAAACAGAATGTAGTATATAATCCATTTTTCAACATTTGCTTCGAATCATTCCGAAATCTTAGGAACTTGGAGAAAAGGGAGAAAAAGAAGAAATGGCATTTTATAGCTCATTTCGGAGGCCAACAATAGGCGTGACGTTTATCTTCCATAACATACCTTGGGTGAAAAATCATTAGGCAGTAGTCTTGAAGTTCTCTCCTGGTGGCTGTGGCACTTGTCTTAAGCTTGAAAAAAAATCAGAGAAGGGAGGAAAGGAAGCCAAATCTTCAGTGAATAGAACCCAGGCAGTGACAAAACGCTGGTAAACAGAGGAAAGCAGCTGCCTCTAGTTAAGTCTCCGAGCCACATATTACACGGAACAAAGCTGCTTTTTCAAATGTTGTTTTCAGCTGGATGAAAAATGGTGTTTGCTCTCTTTCATTTCGGGATTTTTCATATCTATAAAATGGACTTGCCATAAAAATCACTGTTGAAATGGAACAGCTAATATCAGCCTGACCACGAGACAATGGGCTTCGTTAAAAAGTTATTTATCAACATAAATGATCTTGCATATCTGACACGTTTTTATGCAGAAAGGGATGGAGTAATAGACCCATGCTTTTATAATGCAATGCCCTGTAACTAATGATTTTTTGAAAAATAATTTTGCATTTCTAACAATTTTATGAGGAAGCTAATGACTTCAAATGATGAATGGTTAGTCAAAAAAAAAAAAAGACTGACTTTGTGTGGTTAATGATTTCTCATAGCTAATGAGAGAATACCACTCCTACAATTTTAGGGAGTGCTGCTTTCCAAGTGGTAATTGGTCCTAAAGATTCTTACACCTTTACCCAGTGATTTGTAGGTGACTCTTCAAAGATGGGCTTCCATCGACATTGCATCACTTTGTTGCATATGCATATATTAGATTATGACCTCTTTAAACATTAAGAATACTGAAAGAATATCCAAATGGATCATTTTGTCTTTGTTGAATCGGCACTAACGATCTCAACTTCTTCTTTGTTCTTTTAGCATCTTAAAACCTGTCGAACGTAACTTTAAGGCAGAAAATACAGCAATGGAAACAGACAATACTGGTTTTTTGAGAGTTGTTCTTCTCAAGTGGGGCCAATTTCCCAATCACACTCCTTGCCAATGGATCCTGCCATGCCCAGGATAGCCCTGCAACAGTTAACTATCTACTCTAAAATGTAGAGAGCCGACCAAGTGCTCCCCAAAAGTAGAATGTAAACACTCAGCTAATGAAAACTGCTGCTTTTCTTGTTCACTTATATCCAGCCCAATTCTTTATTCTTCATGAAACGTTAGCAATCCTGATAATGCGTGGCGGACTGTGCACCCTCCCGCCAGCTGCCAGAGGATGTTTCTTTGCCCCTCAACTAGTGTGCGGCTCTCTTTCTAGCTTCTGGTTATCTCTACAATTGAAACCATGTTATTGAAGAGGTTGCTAGCCATGTTCACGCCATCGGCTGCAGATACACCATTTCAGCATCCGGACAGCCACTTGGCATTTAGGGAATGTGGGAGAAGCAGGAGAATGTTTAATGAGGTTCCTTCTTATCTACTTAAGGTAGTGAGAAGATGAATTCATGAATTCGAACACAGAATGAAAACTCAAAAAGAACACAATTTAGAACCGGCTTCATGGCTTTAAACTAGCATTATCTGCAGTGTAATGGTGATTACACGGGAAAACAAGAAGTGATTTCTAACTTGTTTCTAAAGTATATTGGTTCTATCTGAATAGAGGAAAGACTATTTTATGGAATCCAATAACAAAATGGCAGTCATTTTAAGACCTAAAATATGATTTCAGCACATGGCTCAAAGGTTGGTAAATGTGCCATTTTACATTGGCTGACACCTCTGTGCAGAGTTCCAGAACAATACCATTCGGTCACAGCTTTGGCAGATTGCTATCACCCAGAGACCTTTTTATAAGACCAAAATCAAGCTGTGCACTGTGAAATCCACCACATTATTGGATCACGTAGATGTACCCAGTGGTCTGGAGCTTTACGAGGTAAAATCCACTTCCAAGTTTAAGTAGCTGCCACCCTGAGATAAATGGAAAAACACCAACCAGCTTCTTCCAAGCTTAGAGTGACCCATTATATTGAGCAAGAAATTGCATATAAGGAATTGCCCTGTTCTCAGACTAGGCTACTCAAAAGGGAGTTGTCTGTATAACAAATTAAGGAAACAAGTTACTCTAATATCACTAGAAGTGTGGATATTCATGGATATTCTCCTTCTGTAAGACTAGACTTGCATTGCAAGAGTTCATGGATGAGAGGGGAGAAGTCAATGGATAAGATATATTATCATTTGGAAGAGATACAATTTTTGGTTTATTTTAAAGATTCTGGGAGCCTAGATTATATATACTACCACTGGAATATATATTTAAATTTTTTTCTCTGAGGGAACTTAGGTAGCTAATCTGAGTTAGTACATTATTAAAAATACTATGGCTACTTTTTAGAGCCATTGAACTTTTTTTTCTAATATCTTCTTTTGCATGGTCTAGGAGGGTTCTGGGGAAGAGGTCCCCATGACATGTAAGCCCATTCTCTGCTGAGAATATAATTTAAATTCTTCATAAAAATGCAAAGAGACATAAAAAGTATTTGAAAGAAATAGAATATTAACATGAGGGATCAGACTGAAAAGCACTTCATTTGAACCATGTCATGCTATTTTATTCCTGAAACTTCTCTAAACATCATTTCCATCATTTAATGACTCAGGTAGAATGGAAATATCATTCCAGTTTGGTCTCCTTTTTGTTATAAAATATGATGCTAGTATTGGACGGTACTACATACTACAAAGTCTTTCAAATCACTTCTAGCAAATGAAGAGAACCCGTCACTCAACTGTAGACATTTCTAAGATGAATGATGATTCTTTGAAATTACATGTCTTACTAAAACCTGTATTTTGCCTCCACGGCTTTTGAAAACTTAATATTCAAATCGCCATCATTTAAATTTTCCTCCTTCACTTATTAAAATCTTGGACGGAGGGCTGCTTAAATGCAAGACCCTCTGCCTAACATGTTCAGAGTATGGCTGCTCCTTGAACTCTTCTTAGCTTGAGATTATAACAACTGGTGGAGAAGAAACTTAAGGAGGACAAAAGTGGAAGGAAGATAATAAGGTGCGTGAAGAAGTCTGTGTTATGCTGGTATAAGCAAATTATATTGAGTCCCCGCAGTGTAAAATCCCGTAAACAAATGGAAGCGAAATGACACAATCTCATTCATTTATTTTTGCTAACAATTTTATTAGTGTCTGAAATATTAAAATAATGAAATGCATATGGGAAGTAATTTTATCTCATAGCAGCCACATATGCTTACAATGCATAGTTTTAACCTACTGCAAACATCAGAAACAGGTCATAGGTCCTTATAGAAGTTAAAATATTTGAGAGAAATAAAAGGATAAAACAAAAAGAATAGAATAACATATGAAAGAAACAAAAACAAGATGAGGAAATTCACAATGCCAGGAATGAAACAGCAATTTATATTTTGTTATCTGAATTATAGGAGTATTGTTTTTATTAAAAAATGTTGTTGCATATGTTCTGTCAATCTCGAGACTTCAATCAACCTGAAAAATCAAAGAATTAAATATCTTCAGAACTGGAAGAGCCTTAAGTACAATCTTATTCAAATTTCTTGCTATTTCATATTCATATAAAGAAATTGGAATTTGGTTAACTTTCTTTTTCCAAGTAACTCACCTGAATTCAGAGATGGATTTTCTTTTTCCCAAATGAGTCTGAGATTTAGGATTCCCATGTGGAAAGTAAGGCAATAAAGGAATCAATAATCAACTGATGCATGGGCAAAGTAGTGATGAGGAATGTGATGAATTGGGCATCTGAGAATATGTCTTGCATTTTAATTACGAGTTGGCATTAATATGAATCGTAAAAGATGGGATTTTTGCCTGTATGCATGTATTTATAAATGCCCTAGGCCCTGGTATCCTAACTTGAATAATTATTGAGTATTTTTCTGGAGTTGGGAGTTTGATGCGGTTGAATGGAAATTCACTGAAATGAAACTAGATTACAATGATCATCAGGGGAGGCCCCCTTTGCCATTATATAGATGAGCCAAACACTAGAAAATAGCTCCAGTACATCTGCTTATAATGGTGTTTGGCATTTGAAACAAGATTATTTGGATCATCTGTGATATCTTAACAATGATCCAGTTCCCAGCTTGCTAATAATTCATGCATTTCAGTATAGAAAAATACAACTTGTTTATGCAGAAATAAATAATATGTAAGCTTTATTTTACTCTGAAATGAACATTGTAAATAATTCTAAGTGAGGTTCTTTTTTTTCTGATAATATACGCTGAAATTCCTGGGTGCATTAAGTAGAGGACTTTACTAGGATTCAGGCTTTGCTGCAAAGTCAACATTTTATGTATGACTATAAAACACATTATCAGAGATTGAGAAGTTCGTGCACCTTTGCCTGGTCAAAGAGTTAACACCGTCTACACAAAAACAACTCAGAAGCTAAGCTTTTGAAAGGAAAATTATGACAGTTTGTAACTAACCCAGCTATAAATCTGATCTTTGACTACAATCTTAGGCAAGCCCTCTTGGCTCATAACTGAACCCACATCAGGAGTCCTCAGTTTGGTTCATGAGAGACACCCTGGGGCCCACACAGATATACTAGAAAAGGGTCTTTGGAGAAGAGATCATAGAATGACTCTGGTAAAGCAGAAATATCATTCCGTTTGGCTCTCTTTTTTGTTATAAAATAGGATTATAGTATCGGATGCTACTACATAGTACAAACTCAAACAACTTCTGAGAAATGAAGACAGCCTCTTCCTTAGCTGTAATTCTTTCTTTAAAAAAAATGATTATTTATTTTGAGAGAGAGAGAAAGAGAGAGAGCAAGCAGAGGAGGGGCAGAGAGAGAGGGGGGGGCAGAGGATCCAAAGTGGGCTCTGTGATGACAGCAGAGAGCTCAATGCAGGGCTCAAACTCACCAACTGTAAGATTATGACTTGAGCTGAAGTCAGACATTTAACCAACTGAGCCACTCAGGTGCCCCACTGTAGACATTTCTAAATATCTGTATTTTTAAAAAATACTCTCCATCTGCTTTGGGTGATCCACCAGACTTGGGGACCACTAGTCTGGATGAAATTGATGTTTAACCAAAATAAAATTGAGAAGAATTGAGACTCAAATATAGATATACGTTTTATGCAACAAAAATCTTTCAAATATGACGGAAGCTCAGCACATAAAGGCATCTCCGTATAAAATGGTAAATTACTTCATAATTTATTCTCCCATGAAACGTATTGGGTTGATAAGGCTTGAGGTTTCATTTCTTAAAATATTCTATTTGAACAAACAAAAGCAGAAACAGACCCATAAATAGAGAGATGGTTGTTAGAGGGGAGGCAGGTGGAGAAATGGGGAAAAAAGGTCGAAGACGAGTAGGAAATACGGGTTTGCAGTTACGGAAAGAATAAGTCATGGGGATAAAAGGCACAGCATAGGTAACATAGTCAATGGTATTGTAATAGTGTCGTATGCTGACGGATGGTAGTTACACTTGTGGTGAGCACAGCATAACATACAGACTTGTTGGATCACTATGTTGTACACCTGAAAGTAATGTAACATTGTGTGTCAACTATGCTTTAATTGAACGAGAGAGACAGAGCCCATTTGCACCAGATCTTAATACCTAGTGAATGAATGTCTCACATCTCAATGAAGAAGAATTACGTTAAAGAAAATTAAACTTTAATTCAAGTTCTACCATTCCTCTAATTGATGGCCTTGTAAGGTGACTTGGTTTGTGGTTGCTTTGGCATTTCAAAACTTTGACCAAGGATAAGGTAATAAGTCTTCTATCTCTGTTTTATGCCTGCCTTGTTTGTATCCAGGAATTCAACAATCCAGTGATTTCGTTCCTGATTCAAGGTGACTTTGAAATGAATTCATTCAATAAACATTTACTAAGAGAGTATTTTGTGCCAGTTCTGATTTGTCTGACCAAGTAAAATTCTTTTATTATTTCAGTATCCATTAAAAGCATTACAAATCATTTATTTAAACACATATAAGAAGTAGTAGGTACCAAAATATATAATAAATGGGGTGATTCAATTATTAAGTTTGAAATACCAGTAACCCATGTTTGGCTGTTCACTCTTATTTCTGTTTAGTTCAGTCCTTTCTTGTACCTTTGTGATGGTCAAGGCACTGATTACGGGTTAGAGGTACAACTATGGATGCCTTGTTCTGGGAGTTCACAATTTAAAGTAAAAATATCTGGGGCGCCCGAGTGGCTCAGTCGGTTGAGCATCCGACTTTGGCTCAGGTCATGATCTCACGGTTCGTGGGTTCAAGCCCTGTGCTGGGCTCTGTGCTGACAGCTCAGGGCCTGGAGCCTGCGTCGGATTCTGTGTCTCCCTCTCTCTCCGCTCCTCCCCTGCTCACACTCTGTCTCTCTTTCAAAAATAAATAAAAAAGATTTTTAAAAAATTAAAAAAAAAACAAAATAAAGTAAAAATATCAGTAGTCTACAGAGCTGGTATTGGGGTGCCTGGGTGATTCAGTCAATTAAGTGTCTGACTCTTGGTTTCTTCTCAGGTCATGATCTCACAGTTCGTGAGTTCAACATCTGCGTCAGTCTCCATGCTGACAATGTGGAGCCCACTTGGAATTCTCTCTCTTTGCCCCGCCCCCCCTCTCAAAATAAATACAAACTTTGAAAAAAAAAGGATTTAACTTGCACATTTACATATATATTGAGGTCAGAGTTTCTAGTACGTTTGCATCCTATTGGCAAAACCAGCTTTTAATAACGATCTTGTATTACTTCAATAAGTAATTACCCTTGATTGAAATTCAATTTGATTAAACCCACTTTTATCATACAGCTATTGTGCTGTAGGAAGATTCAAGTATTGATGGATATGTTTTATTATTTCTTATTATGTTTTGCCCACATTTTAATTCTTTTATGATTTCAAATATTAACCGAAGAAAAAAGATATGGTATACCTGCTTAGTTTCTCAAACTGGTTTCACTGGTTTAAAAAAAATGTTTTTCTAGTTTATAAAGTCCCATTCCTAATGCCATTGTCAATCTTGCTATGGCCAAATTTGCAAGAAACATCCACATTGCAGCTGGGGGATGCCCTGTCTATCAAGGACCAGAACATTGCATGGCCAGCAGAAATCCAAACCCTTCCCCAATGATCAATACCAATGCTCAAGGAATTATGGTTTGAAACCCTCATGTGTCACTCTCATCGCCCCTGTCTCCACATGTATGCATGTTCTGTGTCATGTTGCTCTAGATATGAGGCTTGATGTCATTTCATTGCAAAAAACAACAACAATAAATATGCATATATCACAGCCTGAAATATTTGTGAGTATGGAAAATGTTCTCAAAAACTTAAAGAGGGAGATACACAGAAATGTGTTACCTTCATATGAATTTCCTAATTTCTCACCCGAAGACTCTCTCTCCTTCAGTCTTACCCATGGGGGCGCACCTTCCCTAGAGTAGCGGGATCTCATGCTCCCGGCTGCAGTGGCCGGTGGAAAGACCTACATCTAATCAGGCTTCATAAAACTAATGGAGATTTTGACTGGAAAGACTCTTTGTTTCTGGATTTCACTCTTGGAACTCCCAGAAGCCTTCCTGTGACCACAGGAAAATAAAAACGACACAAGAAAAAAAATTAAAAAATGCATCTTGCGTACCGAGTTCAAGCCCCGAGTCAAACCAATCTGTCGTCTGACTTGCAATTAAGGGAGGCAGTGAATTTTTATTTGTCCCTTAGGCGTTTTTTGCCACTTGCACTACTTGATAGACTGAAGACACATTTTCAACTACGTGACCCATTGTCTCCTATAAAACTAATAAGAAAACATATTTAAAGAATTTACAAGCGGGGAGAAATTCTTTTTTCATTTCGTTCTTATTCTTCCTTAGCTAAGGTGACATAATTAGACAATATAACATATTCCAATTTTTTTAATTAAAAATTAATTTAATTAAATTATTTTTTTACCATAATTAAAGCCATAATTTAATTTTGTGGCCCACTGCAATGAACATCTTTGCCCAGGTTGGAGTATAGTCGTCTTTCCACGGTTTTCTTTATTTCCTCACTATATTTTGTCTTTAATTTAATATTCCCTCTGTGTCAATGTCTTTCACTAAAAACCATTTTAATGGCAAATTCTTAATTGTTCAGAATGAAATGGAATAAATCTTCTATAGTTCTCTATTACTAGTTTAAAAATCCTCCTTTAGAATTGTCTATTACAATAATATCAAAACTTTGCATTGAATAATGAACATTTTGAATTAACAAAATAACTCTGGAGTAATTTAACAGATAAATCAGATTGTTAAAACTTTTTCCAGGACGTTACTCAGAATTATAGGAAATGGGACAGACAGGGCTGCAATCCAAGTCAGTCTGGAAGGAGAAAGATAGTAAGGGGGCTGACTCAAGGAATAAAAAGAGATAAAGCCATCAACTCGAGTAAAATAATCTAAGAGAATGTTTTATATATGTGTCGCAAAGGCAGATCATAAATTATAGTTTATGAAACTGTTTATTATTACTTCCAAGGGGAGAATAAGTCAATTTCACCCTCCCCCACCCCCACACTTCTGAGATAGGGAAACAAAAAACTAAAATATCTTTAAAGCATTCAAGCCTAGAATAAATTCACTTTCTTTGACCCAGTTGATGATACCAATTTTAAAGTTGTTTTCCACTGTGTACATTCTGAAGCCTTTACCTTTTAGTTAATAGCATAAAAGGTGGTGGTGTTGCCCATGTGCTCCGCTAGTCCAGATGTTTCCTTCTACCCTGAGTTGCACGTAGATATGTCTTTGAGGTTGATATTTTTTAATGATTACTTATATTAATGAGGTGCAAGTGCCTTACACAAAGTTCTTTTTTAAAGACGAATGTCCATCCTGACATGCATTTGGAATCTGAAGCCTAGAGAATTTAAGCTGCGTTTACTTTTCTTTTTAAATTTTTTAATGTTTCTTTATTTTCAAGAGAGAGAGAGAGAAAGAGACAGAACATGAGCAGGGGAGAGGCAGAGGGAGAGGGAGACACAGAATGGGAAGCAGGTTCCAGGCTTTGAGCTGTCAGCACAGAACCCAATATGGGGCTCAAACTCATGAACCACGAGTTGATGACCTGATCTGAAGTTGGACGCCTAAACCAGGCGCCCCTAAGTTGCATTTATGCAAAGGTACTACTACTTCTTGATATCTGATCATAATGATTAAATAAGAGCACTTATAGCACATTTTTCTATTGAATACATGAGTTACATTGCCTTAATTTGTGATTTATCAGTGGCATTAGTATATTCATAAAGTTGTACAACCATCACTACTAATTCCAGAACATTTCCATCACCCCCAAAAGGAACTCTAAATCCATTAAGAGTTACTCTCCATCCACTCCTTCCATCTCCATCCAGCCTTTGGCAAACACTGATACACTTTCTGGCTCTATTAATTTGCCCTTTCTGGACATTTCAGAATGGTCCAGAATCACAAAGAGAATCATACAGCATGTGAGCTTCTGGCCTAGCTCATTGAGCATAATGTTTTTAAAATTCACTTCTGCTGTGTCATAGATCGCTACGTCATTCATTTTTATGTTTGAATAATATTCTGTTGCATGGCTGTATTACATTCTGTTTGTCCGTGCGTCAGTTGATGGGCAGTTTGTTTCCACGTTTCAGCTCTTATGAATAATGATGCAGTGAACAACTGCCCACCAATTCTTGTATGGACATATACTCTGTGGGTATAAGCCTAGAAATGGAATTGCTGGATCATATGCTAACTCTCTATATAACTTTTGGAAAAATTACCAAGCCATTTTGCAAAGCATCTGTACCATTTACATTCCTACCAGCAGTGTCTAAAGGACCTAGAGGATCTGCACCCTCTCCAACACTTACTTGTCATTGCCTGGATACACAATAACATCTCGTTGTGGTTTTAATTCAACTTTCCTAATGATGAAATGGTGAGCATTTTTTGTATGTTTGTTTGACCATTTGTATATCTTCTCTGGAGAAATATCGACTCAAATCCTTTTGTCATATTTTAATTATATATTCTTTTATTAATAAGCAGAGTATATTCTTTACATATCAAGTGCAAGTGCCTTGCCAGATATGTGGTTTGTAAATTCTTTCTTTCAGCCTGGGTTGTGTTTCCTAATGATGTTCAACTTTGAAGCATAAAAGTTTTTAATTTTGAGAAATCTCAATTTTGTATTTCTTTTTTTCTTTGTTTCTTTTTAAATTTTTTTAATGTTTACTTTTGAGAGAGAGAGAGGGAGAAACAGAATCCGGAACAGGCTTCAGGCTCTAAACTGTCAGCATAGAGCCTGACGTGGGGCTCGAACTCACAGACCATGAAATCATGACCTGAGCAGAAGTCAGATGCTTAACCAACTGAGCCACCCAGGCATCACTTTTGTTTTGGTTTGGTTTTTCGCTTTTGCTTTTGTGTCAGTCCCTAAGAGATCATTGCCTAATCCAATGCTGTGAATATTTACACCTATGTTTTCTTTTAAGAGTTTTACACCTTTAGCTTTCATATTTAAGCCTTCAAACCATTTTTAAATTAATTTTTGTATATGGTATGAGATTGGATTTCAAATTCACTCTTTTTTTTTTTTTTCAACGTTTATTTATTTTTGGGACAGAGAGAGACAGAGCATGAACGGGGGAGGGGCAGAGAGAGAGGGAGACACAGAATCGGAAACAGGCTCCAGGCTCTGAGCCATCAGCCCAGAGCCTGACGCGGGGCTCGAACTCCCGGACCGCGAGATCGTGACCTGGCTGAAGTCGGACGCTTAACTGACTGCGCCACCCAGGCGACCCTCAAATTCACTCTTTTGTATGCAAATATCCAGTTCTCCAGAACTATCCTACAGTTCATTCTTTCCCCTTTGAGTTATTCTGGCACCTTCGTCAAAACTCAGTTCATTCTTAATTTTAATGATTTCAGTCTTCTATTTTTCTCATGGTCAGTCTACCTAAAAGTTTGTCAATTATGTTTGTTTTCTTCAAAGAACCGATTTTGCTTTGATTGATTTTCTTTATTTTCTTCTATTTTCTGTTACATTAATTTCTCCTCTAATCTTTATCATTTCCTTAACTTTCTTGCTTTGAGTTTAGTTTGCTTATTGTTTCTTAAGGTGGAGTGTTAAGTTTTGATTTGAGGCTTTGTTTTTTTGTTGCTGTTCTTTCTTTTTTTAATATAAGTATTTTATAGCTATAAGTTTCTAAGTGCTTTAGCTGCATTCCCTACGTTCTGAGACCTTACTTCTTCCTTTTCATTTATCTCAAAGTATTTTCTAATGTTCCTTGTGACTTCATTTTCCCTTGATTGATTGTGTCCTTTGATGCAGAAAAAGTATTTACATTTTAGGTAGTCCCATTGGTCTATTTATACTTTTGTTGCTTGTGCTTTTGGTATCTTCCTCAAAAAATCATGGCCAAGTCTAATATCATAACATGTTTTTCCTAATTCTTTTACTGTAATTTTCAACTCCAGAATTTCTACTTGGTTCTTTTTTCTCTAATTTCTTTTTACTGATGCTCTGTATTTGGTGAGATATCATTCTCATCCTTTCTTTTCATCCTTAGACATTGTTTGTTTTTAATTGTTAGAACATACTTAAAATAGTTGATTTAAAATGTGTCTAGTTAAGTCTTATGTGGACTTCCTCAGGGACAGTTTCTATCTACCACATTTTCCCTGTCTATGGGCCATATTCTTTATTTGTTTATTAATGTCACATGTTTTTCATTAAAAAAATAGTTTAGTAATATAATGTAGCAAATATGGAAATCGGGTCATCCCTCGGGAGTTTTTTGTGTTACTGCTTGTTGTTGTTGGTTGTGGTGGTATTTGTTTAGTGACTGTCCTGAACTAATCCTGTAAGGTCTGTATTCTTTGTCATATGTGATTACTGACATTTCTGCTCACTTAGCCATTGATCAGTTAATTATTGGTCAGGGATTTCCTTTAATGTCTTGAACCTATAAATTTCCCAGTGCGCTAAAGGGCTCTGCGTGCGTGTTTGGGCATGCCTTCAAAGCTCAGGCGGGCAATTTACAACTTTGCCTTTGTGTTTTTTGTTTTTTGTTTTTTGTTTTTTTTTTTTGTTCCAGCATGTACAGAGCCATAAAGTCAGCCCATGGGAAGCGATTAGGGCCTTTTGAGATCTTTGCTGAGCACATACACATCCTTGAACATATGTAATACATTCTAGAGTCCCAGGAATATGGTGGAGTTCTTCAAAGACCCCTATAGATATCTCCTTCCCCAGTTCTTCCTTTTATAGTTTTTGATCAGCTCCTTGATTGCCCCAAGAGTTATCATTGCCTCAGACAGCTTCAACTTTAAATAATTGTTGCTGATTGTTTTCTACAAAGATAGACCCAGGATTAAAAGGCATTCATAGCAAATGAGCTCTGAGTCAGGTTATATAAAGATGAGTCCAGTAAGTGGGTGTTTCCATGGTTCTGCTAGAAATGATGGATTATGGCAGGTCCTGTCTGCTCCTCCAGTGGCCGCGAGGCTGCTGGTTTACAAGGTTACGTGATTAGACAATGTTTGTATTCAAGAGGACCTCAAAGCTAAAGAACAGGATGGAGATGTATTTAAATGCCACTAAACTATCTGTTCTTACTGGGATCTGTCCATTTTTCTTGAATAAATATCCCTCGAATTTTTGCAGGCCTTTGGTTAATTCTCAGAATTGTGAAAAAGTTGATTTGGACAATTTTGCCAGTCAATATTCTCATTGTGTTTATGGTAGAGTAGTAGATTGTTGGAGGATTTCACTCTGTCATTCTTTCACTCCCACATATTTATACAGGGTTAATAGTCCCTTATTAAATCATTTAATGTTCTTTATTGATCTTCAAATAATGAATAAGTGGGGATTCTGCCCAATGTTCTTTAAGATGGACAATACATGCACAACTATATCGCTTGAAGGATTTCTTCCTTATGTGAAAAAGTAATAGCAATCTTCTAGGTCTGGTTCTCTTTTTAAATGAACTTTAGTGTTGGTGGCTTGAGGGTTTTCAATTAGGGGTGTCATATTCATATTGATTGAGCTAGTAGCTATTTTACATGATATAACTTAAATAGTTTTTGGAATAAATAATAAATCTGTGTATACTCTGGCAAGGAGAAAGACAGTCTGAGCATGTCTCTAGAAAATTTTCATGAGATGAGCTTAAACAGATTTTTGATAGCCCTTTTTATTGATTTTATTTAAATTACAAGTGTTTTGAATTTCCTTCCAGATACAATTGCCATAAAACATAGATAGATAATCTTTTTTTTATAACCTTAAAGGGGGAAAACCATGCACAATTACATAATCAACGGTTTAAAATCAAATAAATTCTTAAATACAAATTGTTCATTTTATGCACATTATGTAAATAATTAGAATTCACTAAGGCAAAAAAAAAAAAAAAAAGAAATCCTTTTGTCTGCTGTCTATACCCATTCAGTGAATTTAAAATGCTAATTTCTATTGGATGTTCTTTGAAAATGATGTACATTGAACATAATACTCATTATTTAAGCAGATTTCAATGAATGTTGGAAAAAGGGAGGAAGTAAAGATTTTGTGCAGTTGAATGAGCTTTCAATTTGACTTTCCAAAGAGCTTTTTATTTACAAATAAAACACTTTATGGCTTATGTTGTACCCACATGTCCAAAGTGGATGAAAAGCTCTCAGAAGAATTGCTAATGTTACTAATGTTAAAACACACTCATCAGGGTTCGTAAAGTAGTTTCTACCACTATAGAAAATGACTTTCTATAATATTAACATCATAAAGAAAAGTTTATTTTAAGGAAACTACAGAGAAATAACAATTTATAGGATTCTGGGTGTGACTGACATCCAGACTCTTTTTTTTGTAATTTTTTCAACATTTATTCATTTTTAAGAGTGAGAGAGACAGAGTGTGAGTGGGGGAGGGGTAGAGAGAGAGGGAGACACAGAATCTGAAGCAGGCTCCAGGCTCTGAGCTGGCAGCACAGAGCCCGACACGGGGCTCGAATTCACAGACCATGAGATCATGACCTGAGCTGAAGTTGGACGCTCAACCTACTGAGCCACCCAGGCACCCCAGACATCCAGACTCTTAAGGTAACTCTAACAACCCTCGCCGTTCTCAATACTGAAGGATTTGTAAGTGCTAACAGCTCCTTAAATATGCTGCTATTTCAATATGATGCTTTTTTTCTCATTGTTCATGAACTTTTTACAAAAAAAATATAATGTCAGAGCCTAAACTGTACAATAACCAAGTCCTTCTGTGCGTTCTAGAATTGGATCCACTTATGAAGAGTCCACTGTAAATCAAAAGTAAAGTGAATTCCATTCTTGCTAGAGAAAAATATATGTGATAGTCTATGTTTTAAGTAACTGCTATGTTAAAAGAAACAAAGAGGTTATGATATGAGAATGAGAGCTTACAGACATCAGCCTAGCAGCACAGGAATCTTGAAGCCATGGATTCTGCCCTCACCTGAAAGGACGCCTTGGGCAAAGTGTTCAACCTTCTGCATACAGTTTTCCCATCTGTGAAATGATAATGTTATTATCCACATTTCAGGGTGCCAGCAAAATAGGTCAACATGTAATAGCTGATTCTTCCTTTAAAAGCAGAAACATTTATTATGGAGTAGAATACTGAATTCATTGGGGCTATCCAAGGTGAATGCTAACTCCTTGGCTTCAGATGTCCAACAGGAAGCCAGAGGTTGTTGTTTTTTTTTTTTTCAAGGAGAGATGAGTAGAAAATTCACGAAGTGTTTTTGAAAATAGTGTCAGGAATGATTGACCTCTTCATCTCCATTCAAGGCACAAGTTTCAGGGGATCTGTGCTGTATCGGAGGGGTTGGCATGTGGATTCAACCAGTGTAGTACATCGACTTTAAGGGAAACTTGAGGAAACTGGCCCTAACTGCCAAGTATGTGGCATGCATGAGCCCCAGCCCGCAGAAGAATGTGACGGCTAGCGACCTCCACCCACCTTCTTACCCACAGCCTCTAGAGAAAGGTTGGTGAGGAGATCCTACATGCTGACATGCATGTCGCCCACGAACGGAATGAGTCTTTTGCATAACTGAAGAACATAGTGTTACGCCACAGTTAAGATCCCTGGCTCAGTTAGAATTCCGGATCCCCCGCTTACTAGCTATGTGATTTTGGCCGAGACTCAGTTTTCTTATACATACAATAGAATATCTGCAAGCAATCCAAAAGGATTATTGTGAGCCGTTAATGATATTATATATAGAAATTACTTAGTGCAGTGACAGGTGCATTATAAAAATACTCGCCATGTATCGATATAGTAATAAACTATTATTGATAAAGATTATTACATGCATCAGGATTATTAACAATATATGTGCAGGAAATACTTTCCTCTAAAATATATCATAAAAATTTGGTAAGATAGTTGAAGAGGCCGTCCAATTATTTGTCTGCTGTAAACGTGTCTGATTCTTGAAGGTTTCTGGTTATAACCCACGAGTCCTCACGAACTCTTATATCACGTATGTAAGGTGCAAAGCTCTTGAAGTGGAAATCCCTAAACCATGTCCAATAAGTAACATTTAGGAAGAACCTGAAGTTTGAACCCAAACAACACCTTTAGAAAGACATGAACGCAATCATGACTTATTGCAAGTGGGGTGTCTACGGTCACAGCCCCACTCAAAGAAGCTGCTGCAGAACAAGGGAAGCTAGGAAACGGGGTGGCTGAGAATTAGTTTGAAGACGTCAGGCTTTTAGTGAGTGATAGCCAAAGCTGGTTTCAGGAGATTATCTTAGTGTTGGTTTTATCATCAGAGTAATATCTGCCCCCGTTAAGAAATAGGTTGGACGAGGGGCACCTGGGTGCCTCAGTGGGTTAAGCGTCTTACTTCAGCTCAGGTCATGATCTCACTGTGAGTGCAAGCCCAGCGTTGAGCTCTGTACTGACAGCTTAGAGCCTGGAGCCTGCTTCCAGTTCTGTGTCTCCCTCTGTCCCCGCCCCTCCCCCACTCACACTCTGTTTCTCTTTCAAAAATAAGTAAACATTAAAAAAATTAAAAAAAAAGAAGAAATAGGCTGGGTGATATTCAGCATTTGTATTACTACATTAGAGCATTAGAGTTCGGGTGTTCTTTTGTTGAAGTATTTTGGTGAAGATTTGAAAGAAAGACCCCAAATAAGGGGCATTTGAATGAATTAGTCATGAACTGACAAAGATGTCTGAAAACTGCAAGTTGATCAGTTATAACAAACATAAGGCAAATCTAGTGGGAAGAGTTCTTTAAAATGCTTTCTCAGGGCACCTGGGTGGCTCAGTCAGTTCAGCGGCCAACTTTGGCTCAGGTCATGATTTCACAGTCCGTGAGTTCGAGCCCCCGCGTTGGGCCCTGTGCTGACAGCTCAGAGCCTGGAGCCTGTTTCAGATTCTGTGTCTCACTCTCTCTCTGACCCTCTCTCATTCATGCTCTGTCTCTCTCTGTCTCAAAAATAAATAAAGGTTAAAAAAAATTAAAAAAAAAATGCTTTCTTGCAGTGCCTGGGTGGCTCAGTCAGTTAAGCAATGGACTCTTTTTTTTTTTTTTTAATGTTTTATTTGTTTTGGAGACAGACAGAGTACTAGCAGGGGAAGGGCAGAGAAACAGGAAGACACAGAATCTGAAGCAGGCTCCAGGCTTTGAGCTGTCAGCACAGAGTCCAACGCCGGGCTTGAATGCGTGAGATCGTGACCTGACCCAAAGTTGCATGTTTAACCAACTGTACCACCCAGACACCCCAAGCAATGGACTCTTGATTTTGGCTCAGGTCATGATCTCATGGTTGGTGAGACTGAGCTCAGCTACTGGCTCTGTGCTGACAGCTCAGAGCCTGCTGTCAGAGCAGAGCCTGCTTGGGACTCTCTCTCTCTCTCTCTCTGTTTCTCAAAATAAATAAATAAACTTAATAAAATAAAATATGCTCTTCATTGTGCTTAAGGCAGAGTAACTAGTGTTGAGCAGTGATATTAAGAGATTCTCAGGAATAATGAACTGAGATTTATCACTTTTTTCAAAGACAGTACAGGAACAGAAAGTGTATTAGGGATTGATCAGAACTCTTATTTGATGAGTGTATCTGGAATAATCCAGTTTATATATCTTATATCTATATTTATATATATACACACATATGTATGTTTTTGTGCCTCAGATTTCTCACCTGTGACGTAAGGATGGGATTGCCAGATAAAATTGAGGATGCCCTGTTAAATTTGAATTTCTGATAAACAATGACTAATTTTATTCATATGTCCCATTCAATATTTGGAACATACTTACAATAAAATTTGTTCATCGCTTATCTGAAATTCAAATTTAACTGGGCATGCTTTCTTTTTATTTGCTAAATCTGCCAACCAAAATTTGGATAATAATGAGTTGTGAAGATTAAAAGAATTAATACATATTAAGCACTTAGAACTGTCTCCAACACAAAGGAAGTGCTCAATTAATGTTAGCTTTTGATAAAATGACTATTATTATCATCCTCATGTGAATATAAGAGATTTTTTTTATGAATTGAAAGCTACTATCATTTCCCATGTACAAATATTTGGCTCTTCATATATCCAGAAGTCATAATCACTCCATGCAATTAATTTTTTAACCTGAATCCATGCTATTTGAGCCTTATGTTCTTGCATGGATAGCACCATGATGTTAATCTTGCTTATAGCTTTTGGTTTGCCAAATTAATCTTTTAGGAATTGATTGTTCCTAGTTAAAGTATCTATTCCCCAATTTGGTTATCTGTCCATTAGTGAAAAATAGAAGAATGGTATCTGGCTTTGTATGAATGTCAATTGGCTGGTCTCTTTCCAGGTACTGATGGATGAAATAAAACTGCTTCAATTAAAGATATATTTCATGTATTTTCTAATAAGAGAAATGGAAAAGGCTAATAATTTTAACTATTAGTCTGTGCATATCATACTTCATGTCCCCAATTTCTTTTTACTCGGTCATAATTTCTGTTCTATTTTAGCCCAAGAGACACAAGGCCTTGGTTTTCTCTAAGGAAATCTTATTCAAGAAAAATTATCACAACTATCAAACACTTGTGTTTACTTGGGCCACATTCAAGTGTAAGTACAATTTAAAGAATACATAATCTAGGAGCACCTGGGTGGCTCAGTCGGTTAAGCGTCCAACTTCAGCTCAGGTCATGATCTCACAGTCTGTGAGTTCAAGCCCTGCATCAGGCTCTGTGCTGACAGCTCAGAGCCTGGAGCCTGCTTCGGATTGTGTCTCCCTCTCTCTCTGCCCCTCTCCTGCTCATGTTCTGTCTCTCTGTCTCAAAAATAAATAAAAACATTAAAAAAAATTTAAAGAATACATAATCTAATTTTATTACCATCACCCAAGCTAGAAAAGATCTTTTAAGCTGAAAGAAAGAAAGAAAGAAAGAAAGAAAGAAAGAAAGAAAGAAAGATGTAGAGGGGAATAAAGAGTGTTAGCTTTTGGTGAAGTTACAGTCTCCTTTCCTAGGAGGAGGAATAGAACCCCAGAGAAATTTAGGTACTAAGAATGTAAGACTCTGACCCATTTTTGTCTGACTGACTTGGGAATTGGCAGTCTTCTCAGAGTTCTTCAGCCCACCATGACATTGATGTGTGGAATATAGATGACAGCGTGGTGATCCTAGGAATGTGGCTTGGGATAGCCCAAAGTCAAGTTCTCATACATGTTGTAGGGGCATAAATTGTCACCCATGTCATCTCATGTAGTCAGAGTGTTGCAGACCCCAGGACGCAAAGAGCCAGCAGAGTCAGAGGGATCTTTCCTAGTGGATAGAGTAAAAGCCATATAACCAGAGACCAAGTGACAAAGTAAATATTTCTGCAAATACGGTCATGGAATTGTTCAGGCCAATATCAGATGCAAACCCTGAGGACAGGAAGCTATGAATCCCTCCCAACGTCCAATTTAATGCTCCTCTGATGAGAAATGATGGAGAAGAGTAGCCTACATTGCTTGAGTTTTCTTCCTAAATCAAGAGAAAACACCGATATGTTTTTATCCGGGTGGCTGCTTCCATCCTGGAGGGGAGTGGGGTGGTGGTAAGAATTTAAGATGGAGAGGAAATTTATTTATTATAGACAAAGTTGCATTTATCATTCTTTATCCAAAGCTCCCATGGTGTATAAGGCTTGAAGATTTATATCTGCCTTTAATAATTATAAAACCAGTCTAAATGCAGCTTATACTGAACATATACATAACAAATTTATGAAATGGTTTAAATAAATACCCATTAGATATATGAAAACATTCATACAGACGTTAAGAACAATGTGCCAAGCACAGTACTAGGTGCTATACAAATGTATTTATTTTGCTCTTGACCATGTCTTAAGAGATTTGCAACTTTACCAACATTAAACCTGAGGCTCAAAGAGACTGAGTAAGTTGGCCAAGTCCCACACAACTTGTAAGTGACAAAGGTTGGGTTTAAATGAGAGCCATTTACTCCAAGATAGAAACCCCTATGGGATATCAGAACACAGTGTCTCCCTGTTAAACATCATTTGTTATCAGTCACTGCTCAACTTAATCTGAGACAGCCTGACTGAAATTAATAGGGATTTTCTCCCTTTCATTTGTATTTCAAGAATATGGAGGCCTTGGTCAAAGCCAGATTTCCAGAGGTAGATTCTGCCCACTTGAGTGGCTTTGAAAGTAGAAAACTTTGCATCAACAGTTGTCAACTGCAAACTGAACATGCAGAGTGTAGAAATATGTGTTTTATTCCTTCCTGATGAAAGAAGAAAAATCTACTGGATTTTTGACAAAAACCCTGGGTTAGTAAAAACATCAATAGCAGAATGCCTCAGAATATGTCACTTCAACTCTTGAACACGTATGTTTCTCTCCAAAAAATACAGATACTGAGAGTACATTTGAAATTGGACTTAAAGGCAGACCATGGAGTCCTCTTAACGTCAAGTTCAGGAGATGGTGTTTGGGGTATTCTTGTTTTAACTCGGTCCTGATCAAATGGTGTTCCTTCAGGTAGTATTCATAGTTCTTGTAAGTCTTGTTTCTTAATCCTGGGCCATTGCTCTAGAAATTGGCAAAAAAGTGCAATGATTTCTGGCACATACTAAATTATCTTCACTACTTGTGTATACTGAGGATTCCCTCCCCCTCCCCCCCAATTTTTTCCATGATTTCATGGACAGAGTAAATAGGAAACTTTGAAGTGAGTGTCTCTGGCACTTTAACTCACTCCATCATGTTTTTTCTGGAAGTTTCTCGGTAATTAATACATAATCTATGTTGCTCATTTTGCTGTGAGTGCATTTCCTTAGTTATCCTACGAGAATAGACATTTTTTTTTTAATGACCACCTGGAGAACACTATTTCAGACTCACTGCTACCCAGGAAAATAAAAAGCTGTCTACAGAATTGAGAGAAAAGATTCTCCGGGGCTATTATTTCAATATTAAGCATAGTTTGACAAAAACAGATTAAATTAAACCGTTCATATTATAGTAGAAGCTTCTTTCCTGCTACTGAGGTTGAGGGATGGACTGGTGTAAATATCTTGATGAAATAGTCACAAAATGTCAATTTTATTGTGGAGAACAATTGCTTGTAATAAATTTAAAAAAATACCGTAATCAATGCTTTACACATTGCCTTTAAGACATTTTAAAAAATAACTTCTTTTGGTGCCATACCATACTGATCCAAGAAACCTCTAGCATTTTGTAAATCTTAGATGCAATAAATGGATTTTCCACCTTAAAAATATGAGGATGAGGAGAGTCTTTGAAGTCTGATAACATCTTCTAGTGACCATCTGTGGGGAAGAGACTCTTCTAGCAACTTTAGAAATGTCTGGTCTTGTCAGTTCAGTGGGTTCCATGGTAATGCCCTTAAATACAAGAAATTTGTTTCTCTTTTGGCTGTTTCTAATGGCTGAAGCCACATTCATGCCATCCATTCATGAATAGCATTCTTCTAGAGAGGTTTCATCTGTTTCCCTGAAGAGAATAATTTAAAATATCACTGATCTTTCCTTTGTTCATATTCACGTATTTTAAGAATTCTTGAGGAATTATAAAATTTTACCCAAAACAGCAGAGTGTGTCAAAACACTCATACAGTATTTTTTTTTGTAATAATACAATTTTCATAACTAGAATATTATTTCTGGGGTGAACAATTTAAACAATTTATGTTTACAATTTAATTGTATGTTACAATTTAAACGATTTAATTGAATCCCATCCTAACCACAGCCTTGACATTCTTAGTCAATAAAAAAAGAGAATTTCTGTCAATAAACATATGGTCTTTATATTTCACTGCGTTGTTATCGTTGTTGTTGATTTTCCAGAAGCTTAGACAAAAGTTTTAAAATCTATAAGAAAAGATTTTCTAAGAAACCATTTATCTTAAGTCCAGGATGGAAACACGGGGAGAGTTTTGACATTTTGAATCTGGTTCAAGGAACCGGCAATGTGAAAACACATGAAAAAGCAAAGAACAGTTTAAAGAAAAGGTTACTATAGTCTTTTGCAGTAATCCTAAAGATATATAGTTCATATTGTGCCAGATTTAGATAAAATTACTTTGGAGGAAAACGTTCTTATTCTACTGAAACTAGCTTTCCTCTCCTCATCAATTAGATAATATATTAAACACTAGTGATAGAAAGACATCTGAAAGCACTGCCGTTTTAGCATAATCCTGATTAATGTCTATAAAGTTCTACAGGCTGCATTAGAAAAACTCCATATTAAGGGGAAAACTTAGCTTCATGTGAACAGCACAGGAAGAAATATGTTCAAAACACTGACCTGGGGACTCTCAATGATGCCACCCAGTGCTTTCTAAATCATCAAAGACTGTTTAAGAATCGTAATCTATAGTTTTACCAGTAAGTTCATGGCACGTTAGTCCCTTGGCTAATTAGTAATTTAGGGATGGCCTGTACTAAAACATTATTGGAACGGTATCTTTTATTTTCTATTAACAGACCAGTCATTATACTGTACTACAAGTTCAGAAATTGGAGTATAAACATAAACAGACATAAGGGCAGTATTTGACATCCTGGACTTTTCTCTTATGGGACCAGAAACGATGAATGCAGAAAATCACTATGAGGATAGAACTTAATGAAAAGCCTAGGGAATTAAATATTAGGTTTCTAGAACATCTGAGTGGTTTTAAGTTTTTTTTTTTTAACCAGGTGTTAACATCTCCAGGATGTGCCAGAAATGTTCAATGATGTCTAAGGTGGCTTGACTAGCTCTCTTGTGGTTACAGTAAGATCTTGATGGAATGTTCATATGATATAGCAGCAGGCAAGACATAAGCCGTTTCAAAGACAGCAAAAGCTGTGACTCCAACTTGAACTTCCCAGGCTGAGTTACATCAAAATATACTTATAACAAAGAGAAATTATGAGGGATTTAATGAAGAGGTGGGGCATACCTCATCTTTTAGTGGTGTCCTCCCTCAGAGGCTCATAACTTTAAGATAAACAATGAAAATTGAAGGAGAAAAAAAATTTCCCCTTTTATACATGTAATTAATTTTGACAAATACATATTGTTTACATTTATCACTTAAGAAACTGTAATCATTCAGTCTCTTGGGTCACACTTCTACATGAGTATACACATTTCGGCAGGTGCTTCCTTGAAAGGAGGATAACTCTTTATCGGAGTAGCAAATAAAAAGGACAATCCACGGGGATTATTAAAATACAAATTTTACTAAGGCTAATTGGAGATTTGTAACTTGACCAACATAAGCGTGTGCAGTAACAGTAGCAGTAGTAGACCTACTATGTGCAAGCCATTGTCCTTGATATTTGAAGTATGTGGGCATGTTTATAAAAAAAAAATCATTGCCCACAAAGACTTTAACCTAGACTGCTCTGGCAGTCAGCTTGGGCTACCTTAACAAAACACGATAGGGTGGGTAACTTAAAAGACACTTATTTATTTTCTCATTGCTCTGGAGTCTACATCGGGATGCTAGTATGGTCAGGTTCCAGTAAGAGCCCGCTTCCTGGCTTACAGATACAGATCTCGTCTCTCCATCTTGTGGAGACAGTGTGCTCCCTGGTATTTCTTCTTAAAAGGACATTAATCCTGTAGGATCAGGACCCTACTCTTAGGATTTCATTTAACCTTAACTAATTCTCTAATTGCCCTATTTGCAAATATAGTCATTTTGGGGGTTGGAGCTTCAGCGTAAGAATTTGGGGAGGACACAAACGTTCACTTCGCAAAAACGATCGTCCTTTCTCCCTATAACGATCAGAGAGAAAAAAAAAAGATAAGGATAAAAGAAGAAAAGAAAAGAATACAAAAAAATAGTATGAGGAAAAATTAATAAATTGCTATGGATGTGTAGTTGAAAGACTGCTTCTAAAAAGTAGTCCATCGAGAACACAGTACGATATATCGAAGATGCATACAGTGACCGTATGATTTATTTTTCAAGTTGGGTCCCTTTTAGGGTTTAGAGGGGCTCTACTACTCATTGCAGAATTGGTAAAGCGCAAAGGCAGCGGGCTCACGGCATGGGTCTACCAGTTGTACGAATTCATGCAGTCTTACTGGAGAACAGCGAGCGAAAGAAGAACAAGGCAGGGAGGATTTCTTCGCATGGAAAGAAATCAGTCGAAGTTGAGACTCGGATTGCAAGTAAATGGAAACCATGCAAAGCTTCTGGAGGCAGGAGCGCCATGAGCCGAGGTGGGCTTCATTATGACCGATGGGAAAGCTGTGTGAGTGAACTGTGTGGGCAGAATTTAATAAAAGTGGTGGCTGCAGAAACAAGTTAAGGGGATAAGCAGGTAGAGGTGACGGAACACAGGGAGGAAGCATAGCCCTGAGGTCCAAGGGTAGCTGATGGCCTATCTGGCCACTGTTCTCTCCTTACACATTCTTTCTCCAGCTTCTAATTTAAAAAAATGTTTAATGTGTCTTTATTTTTGAGAGAGAGAGAGAAAGCACAAGCAGGGGAGGGGCAGAGAGAGAGGGAGACAGAGGATCCAAAGCGGGCCAAACACTGACAGCAGCGAGCCCCAGGTGAGGCTCGAACTCACAGATCGTGAGATCGTGACCTGAGCCGAAGTCGGAGGCTCAACCGACCGAGCCACCCAGGCGGCCCTCTTTACAAAATTTTTGTTCTTCGCTCCATTCTTGGACTTGGCAGTAAATATTCAAAACCTGCTCTTTACCGTGTGGAAGCAGGTTGTAAGTTCCAGACATCATGAAATGCTGCTGCTCAGTTGAAAAAGTTCTGTGGGTGAGCAGTCAGCTCAGGTGACCTCTCAAAGGTAATATTTTCTTATGCCACTAAAGCAGAGCTCGTGTGTAAAAGGAGTAATATATTAAACACTGTTCTGCTTGAGGGATCTTCCAAAAGTCTCCAGGTACCTCCTAGCTGAGATCTCTTCATCCTTCAAAATAAAAGTAAAAGGCAAAGCAGTCTGGGAATTTAAATGCTTCCAAGATTTCTTACATTGCCCTTTCAGAGTACAGTTTTGTAGGTTTTAGATAAGAAAAAGTAAAAAGATATTGTGTTATAAACCCTATGCCGCATATTAAAAATATCCTTAATGTGAATAGAAAAACAAGTTACTATTCTCCGTTCTTCTACCTCTACTCCTACTCTGAGCCACTGGGGGAAAATCTATTTTAGAACTGATCAGTTTGTCTGAACAATATTTAGATGTTTGCCTAAATAGTTAGAAGGGAAGGAAAACTATATCATCGATCATTTTTGTTCATTCATCGGATCAAAGTGTGATCGTTTGTTGTTTATGGGCAGCTTCGAAACGTTAGTCTTCAGATTTCTCTTGCTTTTCACGGGCAAGGACGCGGTAGATTTTTCTTTGTTTTCTTCTTGCCACATGGCAAAGAGGTGTTTAGGAATGATTTTCTGGAAAGTTAAGTTTATCCACAGACCTGCAGGCAGAAACCTCTTCTTCAAGTAAAAACTGCGATACCAGGCCTCATATAGATTTTACAAAGACTTAGTATTCAGTTGTTATAGTCACACGCCTCAGAACAACTTGTGGAAACATCAATTTAATTATAACAACTTATGACAGCCATTTACTTCTGAATCTTTTGCTAGGCACAGGTCATACTCAGGAGTAATTAATTCTCGGCCTGATGAGGGAAATAAGTATGGAATAAGTATGTCTCTTTGTCCCGGGCAATGAATGCAGTTTTCAGGTAGTGCAAATGGGAAACAGGGAGAGAAAATAACACAAGCCTACATAAAGAAATCACAAAGACCTTGAAATAAGTAACTGAGCATTTGAGACAATCTCAGATCTCGCAGTGAGATGAAATGCTTACATTTGGAACATTCTGGGGAGTTCTGAAACCATTTTGACTTTAATCATAAAGCCATTGATTCCTTTGAAGAATATGCTCATGGCAAGCAAGATCCTGGAAAGCCAGAGGAATTAGAAAGTGATACAATGGAACAAAAGCGAAGCTGAAAAACACAAGGTTGGTATGTGGCCCAAATATAATTTCAAAATATTATTTCAGAGAACCTTATGTTAAAGAAGCTTAAAATAATTAAAATTTGTAGGGATGTGAATTTCACAGAATATAGGCTACTGTCTGCAGGATGCAGACAACTAAGAAGAAAATTAAGAGGCTGCAGAATGGGGACATATGATCCATCAAGCCAAAGTTCAGAGGTCAAGACCAAGTCAGGTGGGCCAAGTGGTGGTGAGAGAGTTAGGGATACTTTCCTTTGAGGGAATACGATATTTCATTCCCCCTGTCAGACTTGAGTTTGGTACCTCGAGAGAGAAAGGGAATGATGACAAGAAGAATGCTATAGAAAAATAATATGTGCTCCACTTCCTGAGCTCCTGAGGCAGGAGGAGCTGCCTCATAAGGAATCATAAGGATTCCTTATCCTCATAAGGAATGTGATTATTTGATGAGCTATGGAGGAAGACTCACCAAATGGGCCTGAGGTAAGAGAACCACACTGTAGGAGTGTGAAGTTAAATTCAAAGAAAATAACAAGGGAATCCTTTTCAGCAATCATGAAGACCTACCATTCATGTTATACTTGCTTCATAAAGACTTACTTGGGGGTGGGAAGTAGGGAGAGTTCTTATTTTCCCAGTGTCCCCACCCATTTCAATTTTATGATATGTTGTTTTCACGGTGGTCAGGAAAGAGAGTGGTTTATGAGTAGGCTGTTGAAGAGCAAGAATGACACCACCAGATCCTGTCGGTGCTGCCCATAGGTGATTCAAAAAGACACTCAATGAAATAGGAGGGCTTGAAGTCATACTGCACAGCTAAGTCATGGGTCTTCCAACATCCTTGTATATGAGCGCCCCCTGCCATGTTCGCTCTGGTGCAGATTCACAGGATCCCCCTCCTGAGAAGCTGGTTCAAGAGAAAGGGGTAAGACTGGCTTGAATCTGCTCTTTTCCCAAGTACCCATTTTTTGGCTGATGTGGTTATTTCCCCAGTCCAATTTTGAAAAATTCTCGGAAAAATTAGTGAGAGGCGAAGCAGTGGAAAGAACACGCACAAAATCCTTTGGAAATAAGAAAGCATTCAGAGTGAATTCCTAAATGCAACCTGTGGGGTTCTAACACGGTCCCAGAATGTTATACAAAGTGAACAGGGAGACTCTCAGAGCAATGATTTACTGAAAGGCTCAAGATACTTACATTCACATTTTAAAAAAATGCATCTCCAGAATTTAAAGTTATCTATAGTTCATTTCAAACACTGGGATTGGCAAGAGCCTCACTTGCTTCCTAATGCAAAAGTAATGCTTGAGTAGACCATTGCATGTTAAAACAGAAGCTGAGAAGCAAAACCGAGAAAAGGGCCATTTACTTGGGTTGTATATAATGGAAAACACTCTGTTCCAATACTAGATGATTGATGCCGGTAATGAATTATACAAGGAAGGAGCATGAAATTATTTTTCAACTGATTTCAATTATTTTACATTTACCAATTAAACTAAATTAAAGTAAGTCAAGAGATACTCAACTGTAATGTATTTTCCCCCAACAACACTGCTTCCATATTCATGTTTGGGATCCACAGGTTTTCAGTCATGGACAATATGCATCACACTCATGTAGGGGGATTGTTCAAAGTGCAGATTCCTGCACCCGACCTCACATCGACTGAACTGGAATTTTAAGGGCTGGAGTATGAATATCTGCCTTTTAAACAAGCTCCTTAGGACACTGGGATGCACCTAGAGTTTGGATTTACTTCTCTTTGAAACGTCCCAACCCTTATTTTGATCATATGCCAGGAAGAACAAAGCTGGTTAAACTCCACAAATTCCTTGAACTAGGTCAACGATGCCCAGGTGAGAATTTTATTGCAGGTCGAAAAAAAAGAGGCAAGAGTTGAGGAAAAGATTAGCCTATGGCATGATGGAGAAGAAAAGAAAGAAAGCTCGCAATGACCTCAAAGGGAGCAATATATTTTAGGAGCAATCATTTTCCCTGAGATGGACCCTGGTCCCAGAAGGGCTGGGGGATGCAGTGTTACTTTGATTTTACTGGGTTCAGGTTTGTGGACATCACCGTCTCTATCGGGGTTTAAGCCTAGAAGCCCTGAGATTAAGAAGCTTCAGGTTGTTACCATCATTTCGCTAGTCACTTTAGGTGTTTTGTGGTCTTACATTATATTGTACATCATTTGCTTATTTAATTATGGTGCATTACTAGAGGTGGCCAACTTAAAATAAGTTCTATTTCTCTCTCCTCTCTTTCTCTTTTCCTTTGCTTTCATCAACACACGTTACTAAAAAGTCACAAAGAGCCTTTTTCTTATTCCAGAAAGAGGCCTGAACTTTGAGGCAGAAAACTTAGGTTACAAAGTCTACTTTTTCTATTTTGTGTTAATAGCCACAATACATCGAACTCTTAAATCGTACCAGGAACTACAAATCAGTCCTGAAAGAAAACTATTATTTCAATTTAAAAATAAGGGAACTTAGCCCCCAAGAGTTTCAAAGAAAAAAAAATGTCTAAAATCATACTGCTAGTAAATGTCAGGCTGAAATTTAGAACCGTACCTGTTTAAACCCAAATGTCACCGATTATGCTAATATTCTGGGGGGACGTGGATAAATTATTTAGGTTCCTGGAATGTTATTTTTCGCACCTATAAACTTATGAGGCAGGACTTGCGATGATACATTAAAAGATTTTCAGCTGGTGTGGAATCCTCAATCCTGCTATCTATAGCTTCCAAAATCTAATGATATATATGTCAATATTCTTCCCAATATATAATTATACATGATGATTTTGATCTGTAATAAATAATATAATCTTGTCTCTTCCTCTGTAATTACAATTTTCAAAATAAAACCATTTGTCACCCTTTAGGACAGGTGATTTTCAGTTTCCACTTCAGAAAACATGCCTGTGCCCACACAGACCCCCTCTTGCACAACCTAGAGGTCTAAAACACACACTGAAAATAGCCAACTTGGAAAAAGAACTAAGTTGTAGAACTTACTCCACCTGACTCTGAGTCTTGTTCTAAAGCTGCAGTGACAAGGACATTATGATACCGACATGGGAACATAGAGAAGTAGAACAATGTAGCAAAATGGAGTCCAGAAATCAACTTAACCCAAATGTAGTCAATTGATTTTGACAAATGTATGAAAATAATTCAATAGAAAAGAATGATTTTTCAAAAAATGGTGCTTGAAACAGAGAGTCTCATGCAAAAAAAGAAGAAAAAGCAGAAAAAAGAGAAAGAGGAAAAAAGAAAAAGGTAAAAAATGATCTATAAATCACACCACATATGAAAATTCACTTTAAATTTATCACAGACCTACATTCAAATCCTGAACGCATAAAATTTCTAAAAAGAAACATGAGGGAAAATATTTTTTAATGTTATCTTGAGAAATATTTCTTTTTGGGGGGGGAGTGAAAAGGTTTGTTTTTTTTTTTTTTTTAATTTTTTTTCAACGTTTTTTATTTATTTTTGGGATAGAGAGAGACAGAGCATGAACTGGTGAGGGGCAGAGAGAGAGGGAGACACAGAATCGGAAACAGGCTCCAGGCTCCGAGCCATCTGCCCAGAGCCTGATGCGGGGCTCGAACTCCCGGACCGCGAGATCGTGACCTGGCTGAAGTCGGACGCTTAACCGACTGCACCACCCAGGCGCCCCGAAAAGGTTTCTTAAATACAACACCAAAAGCACAACCCATTAAAGAAAAAAAATAAATTACACTCCCTCAAAACTAAGAATTTCTGTCTTTGAAAGATACTGATTGGAGAATGAAAAGACAAAACACAAACCAGAAGAAAGTGTTTGCAGATCATATATCTGATTAAAGATTAGCATTCAAATATATATTTTTTTAAATTTTTTTTTTCAACGTTTATTTATTTTTGGGACAGAGAGAGACAGAGCATGAATGGGGGAGGGGCAGAGAGAGAGGGAGACACAGAATTGGAAACAGGCTCCAGGCTCTGAGCCATCAGCCCAGAGCCCGATGCGGGGCTCAAACTCACAGAGCGCGAGATCGTGACCTGGCTGAAGTCGGACGCTTAACCGACTGCGCCACCCAGGCGCCCCTCAAATATATTTTTAAAAAGCAACCTCAAACTCAGTTATAAGAAACCAATCAACCCAACTTTAAAAATGGGAAAATTTTTTTAAAAATGAGCAAAAGAATTGGACAGACATTTCTTTAGAGAAAATACAATGAATGGCAAATAAGCACATGAAAAGGTTCTCGGCACTATGGGAAATGCAAATTAAAACCACAATGAGTTACAGCCTGGTGACTAGACTTATTAATACTGTATTGTATACTTGAAATTTGCCAAGAGAGTAGATCCTAACTGTTCTCACAGCACACAAAAAATGGTAACTACATGAGGTAATGTGTTCACTAACTTGATTGGAGTAATCATGTCACAATATATACATATATTAAATCATCACATTGTACACCTTAAAAAAAAGAAGTGTGCCATGGATATAAGTAATAACATATCATAAAAACTTCTTGGGAAAAGCCACAATGGGTCTGTTAGATTGACTAAAATTGAGATGTCTGACCACACCAAGTGTTGACTTTGCTCTTGACCAAGGATGTTGATAAGGATGAGGAGAAAACGAGAACCCCCATCCACTACTGGTGAGAATGTAAAATGGTACCGTGATTCTGGAAAACAGTGTGAAAGTTCCTTACATGTTAAACAAGCATATTCCTCACCCATTCAATCTGGAGTATTTACCCTGGAGAAATGAAAGCAAAAGCTCATAAAAGCTGACTTTTGATGGCAGGTTTATCTGTAATAAAATTGGAAACAACCCTGATGTTCGTCCACAGGATGGACACATGAATTATTGTATATTAATTCAATGAAATACTATTTAGCAAAATAAATAAATGACCTATTGCTACAACAACATGGAGATCTCTGAAAATAATTATGCCGTGGAAAAGGAAGCAAACAAGAATGAATATGCATTATATGATTCCATTTATATAAAATTTTAGAAGATGCAAACTAATCTCCAGTGCCAGACATAAGATCAGTGGTTACATGGGCATGGGAGGAGTGGCAGGGAAGCTGGATTATAGAGGAGTACAAGAATGCTTTTGGGGGTGATGATTAACTTGATTGTGGGGTAGTTTCATGGCACATGCATGCATATGCATCACATATGCATATCACATATTGATGCCTATGCATGATATATACATAGAAAAACTACTAAATTGCATATTAAAATACATTCAGGTTGTTGTATGTCTGTTATATTTTAACAAAGCTGTTTTGTTAAAAAGGGAGAAAGGTATTGGAGTTCCCTCATCCTCAAAGTTTGGTGGAATCCACTTGTGAAATCACCTGTCATGGTGTTTTTTCTTTAGTTGGAGTAATTGGTTTCTTGAATAAATTAGTAAGTGGTTTATTAGTTTATTTCATTTACTTTTAAGAGCTAACCATTGGATCTATTTGTTAGTTCTATCATTTTCCTACAATTCTAGCATGTATTTCCTTTGAGCTAAGTTTAGAAGCACTTGACTATGGTTGGTATATCAGATTAGCAAAACAGAGATGACAATGGAAAAAATTTCAGTATTTAAAAAAAAAAATTAGAATTTTTTTTTAATTGGTATATTTTGTATCCCCCCGCCCCAGTATCTCCTTCAAGGAGAATTCATGTAATATTTCTAGTTGAGGTAAATCTTTGAACAAATATTGTTCTTAAAACTATGTATATATATATATATATATGTGTATATATATATATATACACACACGTATATACGTATATACGTGAATATATGTATATATATGTATATATACGTATATATATGTATATATACGTATACACATATATATATATACATATATATGTATATATACGTATACACATATATATACATATATATATATACATATATATATATCTGTAGCCTGATGTTTAAGCAGTGCTATCGACAATAGTCAAAGTATGGAAAGAGCCCCAATGTCCATCAACTGATGAATGGCATAAAAAGATGTTGTATACATACACAATGGAGTATTACTCGGCAATCAAAAAGAATGAAATCTTGCCATTTGCAACAATGTGGATGGAACTAGAGTGTATTATGCTAAGCAAAATTAGTCAATCAGAGAAAGATCATATGACTTCACTCATATGTCAAATTTAAGATACAAAACAGATGAACATAGGGAAGGGAAATAAAAATAATATAAAAACAGGGAGGGGACAAGCCATAAGAGACCCTTCAATACAGAGAACAAACTGAGTGTTGCTAGAGGGGTGTTGGGTGGGAGGATAGGCTAAATGGACAAGGGGCATTAAGGAGGGGACTTGTTGGGATGAGCCCTGGGTGCTCCACGGAGGGGATGAATACCTGGATTCTACTCCTGAAATCATTATTGCACAATATGCTAGCTTGGATGTAAATTGAAAAAAAATGCCCAGAGGATTCCTAAAGCAACTAGTAAATATTATTTTGGTATTTATTTGTAAGATGGATTTAATTACCTCCAGCCAAGAAGAGTATTTGTCTCTTACAGCAACCATTCCAACATGTCAAACTTAACCGTTGTGATCTCTTTGCCACTAATTCATGGCCTACAGCCACAAAGGAAAGAGGAAGATATAATATAGGAGCCTTGATTTTTCTATACATATTTCAATATTAAAATGATCCAAATTCTTAGGGTGGTATAAAATCCTACAACTGTAATCAGTTATTTCTCCTACCACCCACTTCCATCACCCAGAACACCTGTCGTTTCTCTATTGATACATCACTCTCTGTGCTAGACGTCATGTTAAGTGCTTTACAAACGCTAATTTATCTAATCTTTAGAACGCCTCTATCCAATAAACTCTGGTGTAATCCCCCTTTTACAGATGGAGAAACTGAGACACAATGAGGTAAAGTAGCTTTCCCAGAATACCTGTCTATTAAGGGCAGAGTCTGACACTACTCAGGCCATCTGGCTGTAGAGAGCGTGCTCTGAACCCATTCCATGCTGCTTCTCAGGTTTCCTCTTTTCCCTTTTTCTGCTCTGCTCTGCATTTGAGAACATCAAATTCATTTGTGAGCAAATGAGAAATCCTGTGTCGGAGGATGGGAAAAAGATAGGGGAGGTGCGACCACAAGATTGAAAGTCTGCAATAGAGACAGGCATGCATGTAAGGAGTCTCCTCATCATCGAATGCTAAAGAATAGAATCCCACTGGGGTACTTTCAACCACAATAAATAAACAAACAAATAAATGAATGCATGAAATAAAACATATATAAGCCTTATAATAGTAAAAAGCATAATGACACAAAATATTTTTCAAGATTGGGCTTTATTTTCTAATGGAAAACTAAATGTTCACTAACTAAACGCACTAAGTTATTCTGCTGTTCAAATTCAATATCATAGCTTGCAATAAACGTTTTAAAATTATGTCTGACGATTATATTTTCAAATAAGTAAATTATGAGTGATAGTTGATAAAAGTGGATTCATCCTTATAATGCTAGAGATCATAATGATTGACACAATTCCTTTGCATTATCTCAGTAAAAACGTGGGTCATATCTCTGACAGATGTACTGAGTTGAGTTGCTAGCTTGGTTTTAACCCATATACAGATTTGCCTCCTGTTTTTATACGTTATGAAGTGGCTGTCAGGTAAGGTTGGAAAGAATGGATGAACAACATTGGGTCATAATGGTATGCATGTTCATATTTGTCCTTTTAAGAGATGTAAAACAGTGTGCACCACTGAATGGAAATATTTCATGTGTGCTCATGAATCACAAATGGTCCTTCCTGGAGCTCTGTTGCACTAATCAGTGCTCACATATGACTGAGCGTGGTTATTTACCTGCTTCCCAGCTTTTTCTGTGCTGTGGGGGGAACAGAAGCTAATGATTTTGCTTAGAAGTTGCAGCCATTCTGTCTGGAGAGAACTGTGCTGTTTACAGGAGTTGCCAAAAAATATATGAATGAAAGTAAAGTGGGTATCTCATTGAGGAAAAGGCTATAATTGTGTCTTAAACTAAAATTGCTTCTTTGGGGCAGTAGGTGAAAACAACAAAGATAGTAAACAGCATAGTTAAGTCATAGCCGATTCGAAGGATAGTTATTTGCCTTGATGTAAAAGACTTGCAAATAATGAGTTTGAAAGAAGCATTAAAATGTGTAAAATTTTACAAAGTTGGTTCGACGTTTATGGCTTTATTCATGAGATGAAGAACTTGCTTGCTGAAACAGAAAAAAAAAGTTTTATATCAGTTGTATACCAAGGGATAAAAATAGAATTTGGTTTACTTTCTGTTAAAATATTTTTTTTTTAAATCTGTGTCTTCTGTATAGTTTGCCTAAATAACAAACATTCCTTGTATCATGAGAGCCTGTTAAATTTTAGTGACTTTTTTTTGCATGTTTTTGAATAATTTTTAATAAGTCACTTCTGAAAAATCCCACAGACCCTAAAATTCTTTATTATTTGGCACAAAGCAACAAAGTGTTTATCTTAAGTAAAGTGTGCTTATCTTAAATATTACCTCAAACACTGTCTTTATACACCTGTGACTTAGTTCATGTCTTTTCTGCTTTGACAATTATTTTTAATCTTGCCTTTTTTCAAATTCAAGCCCCCAAATCACAGTAATAAAATATCTTTCGCACTAACCTGTCTTGGGGCTTCCCAAGCTGCCTCGAGGCAATGCCAACATGAGCTCGCTCGCTTTGCGAAATGAGAAGGCTAGAAATAAGTAGGTATGTTTGGCATTTTTCATGTTTTTAATTTACTTCACATTATTGCGAGAGCTGTCCTATTCATCAAACCCACAATGTGAGAAGAGCGAGAAAAATCAAAAGAGAAGCTCAACCCATACAGGTTAATTATATACAAGTAAAATGATATCGATATGAATGCATTTACACAAATGTGTACTTTTCATGTTGGACAGAAGCAAAATCATGTTCGTGCACAAAGGCGGGTGGAGTAACTTTCAACAAATTGATTTTTAAACATGTTTTATATCGAAGTTTAAATAGATTTTTTATTTACGAGTACTGTTTTGCAATTTTTCCTACAATGGGAGTCATCCAGTTGGAAAAGACAGTAAAGAATCTATTCTTAATTTTATATGAAGTCATGAGTGAAACCACCCTAGCCCTGAAAGGCATTCAGGTCAGCCTCATTTCGCTGGCCAAGGCTGCTATGGAGGACAGAATGGGCCTAGACTTCCTCTTTGCTCAAGGTGTAGCCTTTGTAATTGTTAATACATTCTACTCTACCTTGATTAATGCCTTGCACCAAATGGAAGAGTCAATGCAAACATTTAAGGAAAACATCATCTGCCTTTATAAGGTAGACTGATGAGTTTGGGGATTTGTTTGGTTGCCTGAGTCAGTCCCTGGCCCCAGGTGGCATGGTGGAAGTGAATACTGCAGAGTGGCCTCATCCTCCTGGTTGGAACCCTGTTGATGGTAGCCTTAATTAAACACTGTATGAGAAAAATTGAATGGATTTGTTGCCAACCTCTCCTGGCAAGGTTATAATTAGAGTGGTTGAGAGTAGTATACTCATGAAAGCGTTTGCTGGATGCAAAAACAGTCAAGAAAAGAGGTGTGGATATTTTGGGGAGACAAATTTCTATGTGTCTCTTGCCGTTCTGTACATTTTGCAGACAAAGCCCAAATAGCCCTTTGCTGAGGATGTGCTTTTTAAGGATGTCTGTATTGAAAACAACCTTGGAAAATGGTGTCTCACTCAGGATTAAGGGAGAATAGTCATTTACTGTCCAATATAATAAACATGATGTCTCCCTCTAGTAAGTACAAGGGGTAGGTTTGTTTGTAGTCCATTTAAAAAGAATTGGCTTTCCTAAGCTTTATATTCCACCATTGCCACACAAACCCATTGCTGACCACCATTCATCTGTGTTCCTCTATGTTGCCCCATCAGTCTGGGGACACAAACATGAAGCTCATGCTGCTTGCTGTGCTGTGAGTCATATGTCCTTTGTTTCTGACCCAGAAATCTTGTGTCTCCTCTCTACACCAATGAAACGGTGGCATTAGCTTGTTAGCTTATACGTTAAAGAACATTATATGAAATAGCTAAAGCCTGGAAAGAACCCAGATGTCCATCAGCACTATACTTAATAAATGATGCAAAGGAATAAAGCAATGAAATGAAGCTACTGTCTCATACAAGAGCATTGATGAATTTCCCAATTATGAGTAAAAATAAAACAATATAATGTGCACTATGTATAATTCCAGTTTATACATAGATCAAAAGCAGGTAAATATAATATATGGTATTAGAATTTAGGATAATGATTACCTTTAGGGAAGACAGAGGAGTGGAGGAGTCAATGGTTAGGTAGAGACAAAAAGGATCTCCTAGATGCTGATAACATTCTAGCCCTTGATGTGGATGGTGGTTATACAAATATGTTCACCTTGTGATAATCCACTGATCTGCATACTCATGACTTGTTTGAGATTCTACTTGTGTATTATACTTAAGTGAACAAATTAAATACATACTACATATACATACCTGCATGCCAGCCCAAAGTCTAGCTCTTTTCTCCTTCAATTTCAAACAATAAACACTTTATAAAAAGAAATGACTGATGTTGCCAGACTTATTTCTGGCAGAATCCCAAAACCAGAGTACTATAATGTTTAAAATAATGATTAAAATCACTAATATGTGTTACTAATATCTTGAAAATAACCAAGATTTAGTATTTACTGTATATTAGAACTATACCAACTCTTTTTTGCTTGGACTATCTCAACTGATCCCCCCGTAGACTGTTTTACTCCATACCCCTTGAGCTCATCCATGATGCTATACCGACTTCTACTAAAACCTTTCAGAAGTGGATATCTGTGACCCACTGAAAGGGAAACATTGGTGAAGCCAATGCACAGTATTACCCCAAAGCTAAAATAAACTGAGCGCTGAGAAGCAATTGCTAAGCAAAGGGGTGTTAGTAATAACATTTTCTTTTTTACAGGAGTGAAGAGACTGCATCTAGTCAGAGCAGGTCATTAAGCTCAAGCAAAAGTTCACTGAAGCAAAAGCATCTATTGTTTATCTCACAAAATAACTGGAGGGTTCTCCAGAAAGAGTGGAGCAAAAGGTAAATTACCTAGTGGAAATGTCAGCAGGAAGGGACTGCACACTAGGATCTTTTTCATGTACAATTGACAACAGCTAAAAATAAATCGAACATGGCAATGGCTCCCTATGTTTCTGTAGCCCCAGGATGCTACTTTCATTTTAATAAATGATTGAACAAAGTGTTTAACTTCTTTCTGTTTTCAGGTTGATATTCAAAGGCATAGGAAATGCATTATTGAATATTTTGCTGTGCCCTAGCTTTGGGTAAAAGGCTGTTCCTAATAACTAGTACTAAGAAACTGTGTGGATTCCCATTAATAGTAAGGAAATTAGAGTTGTTTTCTCATGAGAACTGAAGGCATGTCCTCTGCCATCCATGTTCCTTTCACTTCTCAGTGAAGACATAAAGTTAAAACTTCTGGCCAAGGGAAAGGCACACCATCTGTGACCGCAAAATAAAACGAAATTAAAGGCATCTATGAGAAGAGATTTTGTGATGATACTAAGTGGAAAATCAGACTTGGGATTTGTTCACACCAAAGCCTACACAGTAGATTCTATGCTTGTGAGTGGTTCTCAGAGATGTGAGTATATAATGACTATGTATTTGGATCCTTGGAGGGCAACAGTGGCTAAGAACAGTGGGCCTCAGAAGAGAAGTTACAAAGGAAACAGGAAAGGTATAAAAGTAAGAACTAGGATACAGAAATTAGGGGACAAAAGCTTTAAAAGTAATAGAATGTGGAAAGAATGTTAACTTGAATTAGGAACTATGGGATCTTATCCCAGCTGTTAGCTGTATGTCTGGACCAACAACTTTGTTTTCCTGAGCTCCATTTTATATGAGTAAAATGGAAGCATTAGATTATATCATTTCTTCGACTTCTTCCAAGTCTTCTGTATATGATATTCCATGATCCTAAAGATGGGAGTGGTCATCAGCACTCAATGTGCACTAAAGGAGCAAGGAAGAATGTAGCATACTTAATTTAATGAGAAAGAAAACCCTTATGATCTTTCTAAAAACTATGGTTGCCAGGGTGTCTGGATGGCTCAGTTGGCTAAGCTCTGATTTGGGATCAGGTCATGATCTCACAGTTCGTGGGGTCAGCCCCTGCATTGGGCTCTGTACTGACAGCTCAGAGCCTGGAGCCCACTTCAGATTCTGTGTCTCCCTCTCTCTCTGCCCCTTCCCCACTTGTGCTCCCTCTTTTTCTCTCTCTCTCTCTCAAAAATAAATAAATAAACTTAAAAAAAAAACTATGTGGTTGTCAATGTTAAAGTGGAATGAGTAGTAAGCCATCATATCCTAATTATAAGCCATTGGGATAATCTCATCTAAAGAATACCATAGAAAGGGCAAGGTGAGATTACTCTGGCTACGTCAGAAAGCCAATCCAGGAGGTCAAGGATAAATATGACCACAATCTAAAGAAATGTGGATAAAGGAGGCCAAAGAGGTAGAAATCTGAGATGGAAGGAAATCAAGTAGGAGACAAAGATAAGCACTTGGGAGAGATTAGCATAAATGAGATTGCACGCTTGCACAGATAGAGTTGCAGGATGGACAGCTATAACCTAATGCAAACTACTGGCTTAAATAGCAGATCTCCAAAGCATGCTCTATCCAACTTTTGAAAAAGAGATTTCCTTATACACAGAGCTTGCCACATGGACAGGACTTCAGAAATATTGAATCATTTATCCTCATTACTCAAGCTCCAGTGGGTCTAAGAATCTATCCTATGGGTATAGCCAGGCTTAAGATCATATTTTGGAAAATCTCATGGTAGGTTCAGTTATGTCCTATGAACTATTTTCAAAGGTAGAAGAAAAGCTAACAAAATTTAGAGAATCAACTTTTTGGAAAAATGCTAATTATTTTAAAGTTTCGCAACAAAGTAGTGACCTTTAGCCATCTGGAAAATCAAATTGTGCAGAACACATCATTATGGAGAAGTAAGATACTACACAAATCACATATTTCATGGCATCCAACGATGGTTTCCCTACAATATCACAAGGAGCTGACAAATTTACCTGGCTTTCTTCACCCATAAATGAATATGTTGCTGAGAGCTTACCTGGTGCCTATTTGTGTGTTTTCTAATTGGTATGCAACTCTTTCTCTGCCTCCCGTGATAGTTATTCACAGGCTGTTGCGTACTTATTTTCATATGCTTTCTTCCTGCCTCAGACCAATGAAGCAATAAATAAGGAGGGAAAAAAAAGATAGGTCTCTCTAAACAGCACCGGAGCAGTAGTGCAGGAAATAGAAAGCAACTCCCCGAAGAAGCAAATGCATTCATAGCAAATTCCAACAGCAAACGAGTAGTGTCATCCAGCTAATTATATGTAATTGTCCCCTATATTGAAACAATAAATAATGTGGGAGGCCAGTGCTGCTTGTTGGAGATTACAACTCTATATAAATAGAAGGAAAATAAATGAGGAAAAACTGAAAATAGGTGGTAGGCACTAAAATCATGGTCACAAGCATTTTATAGCACTGCCCACTGGCATAAGTTTTTCTATATACATCCATTGAATACTGCATGTAGGCATACCAAAGTTGGAATGGAAGTTGTAGTTTTCCAAATTCTAGGATAACTCTGAGCATTCCACCCAGTATGATTAAGCAGCCAAAACCATTGTTAATAGTTTGGTCTTATTACCATGGCCACTTGACCAGGAATAACAAAATATCAGAATTTCTTGAAAAGACGAGCATGTCTTAAAACGTGGCATAGAAAATCAGTAAATGTGGTCACTGTCATTGGATTGGTGTGACCAGGGCATCCCTTGGTAGCCATTCCCCTGTAATGCAGACACTCTTACACGTTGAAGGAATCTTTGTGATTTAGGACAAAAATTCCAAATGTCAGCAACAAAGCTACTAGTTCAATGGTATGGCATCCAATACTGATTATAAAGCCCCCAACTACTCTTCCTATAATTCACTCTCAGCTGCACAAGATCATGTCTCTCTGCATAGAAAAAACAGCGCTTAGCCTATCCCGCAATTTCAATTTATGCATGGACATGTCTTTCTCTATTCATATTACAACTAGCCTATCTTTCTTTTGTTTAAGGCAAAAACCCAAGTTCTTTCTACTCTTCTCTAATCCCAACAGACCAAGGCCAACATTAAAACCACATATTTATAGAGACATGGCCCACCACCAATAATTGTCTTTATTCAAGGCAGAGAGCAGATAGGACCAAGATCCAAATTTGGCATTGCAGGGTCCCAGAAGGCTAGGCCCTCTACCATAATTGTATTTTCATGACTGTCTTTGATAATTTAAATTAGACATATTTTAGACATATTTGTTCATCCATATGTACATCCATTCATGTTTTTTTTTAACTTTCCCTTCCATTCAAAGAATATGTGTTGAGTACCTAATACACACTAGGCTCACGATAGGCCCCAGAGATACATAAATGAATAAAACATAACGTCTCCCCTTAAGGAGCTCTTAGATGGGAGAAAATGAACTGAAATGCATTTTCCCCCTTATTAGCAATTCAGACCAGTTCATACATCATAACTTAGAAGTTGGAGGCGGAGAAAGAAGAAGCAATCAAAAGATACATAAACCAAATGCAGTGCATTAGGTCAGCTTGTAGTTTTATTGATAAAATAAGACAGCAAAAGAAAATACAGCAGTGTATGATAAAATTCTCAATTAAGTAAAATCAATGTGAAAGTGCATAGTATAGACTTATATTTTTCTGTTATCAGAAAATCTTTTATCTGATTTCCGGTCCACCTGAAAGAGCTGTGGACAGTGGGAGAGGGGAAGAGATTGCAAGAGTAGCTTCAATAACAGTCGTAAGCTCTAAGATGGAAGCTTATGTCATCTGGTCTTCTAAGCCTTCTGCTTGACGACTTTAGACCATGTTGACGAGGTATTGATATTTCATGTTATATCAGGCAGACAAGCCTCCTGAAAGCTTGCCTAAGTGAGATCATCTCACCAAATCACATCAATATTTTGTAGGCCAATACTCCAAAGAGATGAGTTCAAAATCCGACGAGAACCTTCTCTTCCACTTTAATTTTCTCTTTTGTTATCAAATCAATCCGACAGCATACCTTCTTCATTCCCAGATATAATTTATTCTTGGACTTGGCCTCATAATGTCTTGTTTCTTCCCACAATTCTTATGTAGGAAGTATGCATTCAAAGGGAATTGTGTTTGCTTGTCTGCTTTGTGGGGTTGGAAAATCTGTTGAGAAGAAGATAAAGTCTATCAGTGTGTTTTCTTTTAATTAAGTAGAAGTTTAAACAATTGTATAAGTTACTGTATCCTTGACAAATGTTGGATAAGTGCCAACTATGGAAAAAAAATGTGCAAGGCATTGAGGACAATGGATAGGAAGAGAAGAATAAAAGTCAAGCATGAGTGACAACAGTGAAATCTATTAATTCTATGAGTAGTTATAAATCTATTGTCAGAAACTCCTGATGGGCCCCTTTTCAAAAATTATATCCTCTCATATGAAAGAGGCTAACACATGACAGTTTATCATTAAAGATTATTCCTTTAACAAATATTCAGTCATCTAATATAACACAAATGAGGACCTACATTGTGAAGTGACTGATTCGGAAGCCAATAGTCTTTGCTTCAGTACCATTTTTACCTACCCCAAACCCTATTCTTGAGAGTTCACATTATAGTAAAAGCCAAATGGATAAAGAATCCAGAATTAGGAGGAGTGGCAGGATAGGCAAAATAAACATAACAACAACAATGGGTGAAAAAAAAAAAAAAAGTACCCAGTCAATATATACAAAGATCCCAAATACTTACATGTAAGGAATACACAATGGCATAGGTAGTGGAAGTTTCTTTAGGAAGTATTTCTATAGAAGATGCATTTAGAGTTTATTTTAAAAGCCTGGGGAAACACAAAATGGTAGAAGGCAATGCACAGGCTACGCCCTGTGGTGTTTTCCTTTGACAAAGGAGTACCTTTAAAAATAGCCTGATGGACCACAAGCCCCAGGGACTAGCTGTTCATAGCTAATCATCCAAAGACTTGAAGACCCCAAGCTGTGCAAAGTCAATTCAACTTTGCCTAATACAGCCTGAAGCTACTTTAGTTAAACCTCAGTCATGTTGTTTCTAATGAAAGGGGCAAAACAGAATAAAAATTGCAAACCCAATTCAATATAAGTGAATAAAATTGCAAGAAGTAAAGTCACACAGTGGCCAATAATCAAGAATACTAACACTATTGTTTCTCTAGAAGCCCAAATTCTAAAAGATTATTTTATATTTGATTCAAAAATAAAACTCATCTGACTGGGACTCAAGCTTACAGCTTAATCAAATTGATGTCACTCTACTCACAAAGAAAACATGACATAGGAAACAAATTAAATGTCTATTAAAGCATATTTTAGGGGCACCTGGGTTGACTCAGTCAGTTGAGTGCCTGACTTTGGCTCAGGTCTTGGTTTCACAGTTCGTACTTTGATGACAGCTCAGAGCCTGGAGCCTGCTTCTGCCCCTCACCAACTCACACTGTCTCTCTCTCTCTCTCTCTCTCTCAAAAATAAATAAAAAAAATTACGAAAACTTTTTAAAAACCCACATTTTCAAAGAATTTGTATTCATAGAAAGACATAGAAAAAAAATGCCTGCAGCATTGCAGGAAGTGAATAATAAGGAAGTAGAAACACCGACTTTTCCTCAGCAAGGCTAATTTGGCTACTGACTGTAGTGAACGCCTATCTTGACCATAACCTGACACCAATACTGAGGCCTCCCTGATGGTACCATTCCTCATCTGTGCTAAACCGACCCCCTAACAACAAACTGACTGCTGGATCCTTTCATCATGGAGGCAGCAACAACTTCTCTTCTTTACTGGAATAGACATGTATTCCAGGTATGCGTTGCCTTCCTTGCCCACAATTCTTCTGCCAACCTGTATAGGCTTGTAGAACATTTCACTCATCATCATGAAACCTCCTACAATAATTACTTTTGACAAAGGAACTCCAATCAATAAAGAAGCATACCAATGGACTCACGCCCACAGAATTTACTCGCATTACCATGAATGTACCTCATCACCCAGAAGCAGCCAACCGGACACTTTGGTCTTTGTCCCCATTCCTGGCACAGAGCTCTTAGAATCCTGGGAATTTCTGAAGTGATAAAAGCTATAAAGATGTCTGGATAAGCACTAAAAACCCCTTTCAGCCACACCTCAGTTTATGTAAATGAGGTGACTTTGGGAAACATTTAAAGATGGGGCTAGTTGCCAGGGGAACCAATCAGGTGATTAGAAGATTGGAATTTTCAGTCCCACCCCCTTGACCTCCAGGAACAGGAGAGGTGATGAAGGTTGTATCATTCGCAAATGGCCAAATGGTTTAATGGGTCATGTCTCTGTAATGAGGCCTCCTCAAAAACCCAAAACACAGGATTTGGAGAGCTTCCGGGTGGTTGTGTGGCAGGATTTTTTACCTCCATATCTGGGGTTCGTTGTCTCACCTCTTTGAAGAATGAAGAGGAGGACAGAAGAAAATGAGCAGCCGGCAAAAGTTTATTAGAGTGTGAGATCAGAAAGGAAGAAAAGTATGAAAGTTCTCTTTACAGAGGGAGGGGACCTTCGAAAGTGAAGGCCCTCGACTGTAGGCAAGGGTCCTTGTTTTATTAGGTTCTGGTTGCCACCCTTTCCCTTCCCCCTCATTCCTTCTCAGGTTCTACCCTTATTGGCTTGATAACTGTAGGTGCTGGGTTGCCCATTCCTGGCTGGTTCATTTCTAATGTATGAGGGCTGGTCTATGGCCGTATCATTCCTTGTGGGTCCTACATTTTATGACCATAAAATGGTCTACTCGTTTCAGTCAGGTCTTTTGTCAAATTCCTGAGGGGAACCTCAGGGGGAATAGGTGGTGACTATTACATTCTTAAGAGGGACCCCCGGAGGGGGGTTACTGTGATCAGACACTCCCAGCATGGTTCCAAAATGTGTTTTTCCCCCACCCAGGGACCACAGGTCCTAATCTTTCTCTCTCTACCTACTGAATCCTATCTTTTCTTAACATAGTTGGGCATGTAGAAATGCAGTGAGAATGGCACAGTCAGAGAGGACACAGAGCTCCTTGCCCCTTCCCATGTCCATCTTTGTCCTCGGCGTCTCTACGATCTGGCTGTTCCTAAATTATTTTTTATAAAAATCATTAATAACCAGTAATCCAGTAAATAAAGTGTTTCTCTGAGTTCTGTGGGCCACTCTATCAAATTAATTCAAACTCAACAACTTGGACTTGAAATTTGTGTCTGAAGTTGGGGAGTGGGCATCTTGTAGAACTTTCTTGAAAACAAAAACAAACAAAAAAAAGGAAATTATAGCCTCATGATTAGCTACGGAAATGATACAAATATTAAGATTATACTAAATATATACATATACTCACTGTATTTGCCACAGTCATTGTGGAGGATGCCTCTTATCAATTAACATAAATAATATACTAATTTTCCCTTTTTTATCTTTTTTGCTTATCACTGCATATACAATTAGCTGGTTGGCGACAGTTATCTACATAATTTAAAATTCAGATTAACGAACATTTGAGTAATTTTGTAACTGAATTAAAAGAGATAGGAGGGGAGCCACCCAGGTGGGTGGCTCAGTAGGTTGAGCATCCAACTCTTGATTTAAGCTCAGGTCGTGATCTCACGGTTCATGGGTTCAAGCCCCACATCAGGCTCTGTACTGACAGCACTGAGCCTGCTTGGGATTCTCTCTCTTTTCCTCTCTCTTTGCCTCTCCCCCACTTGGCTGTGAACTCTCTTTCTCTCAAAATAAATAAACCTTAAAAAAAAAAAAAAAGATAGTGAAGGGCACTTGGGTGGCTCAGTCAGTTAAGCGTCTGACTTCGGCTCAGGTCATGATCTCACAGTTCGTGGGTTCGAGCCCTGTGTCAGGCTCTGTGCTGATAGCTCAGAGCCTGGAGCCTGCTTCAAACTCTGTGCCTCCCTCTCTCTCTTCCTTTCCTCTGCTCGCGCTCTGTCTCCATCTCTCAAAAATGTATAAACATTAAAAAATAAATAAAAATAAAAAGGTAGAGAAACATACCTCGCTTTGTGCTTTTATTCCTGCCTTATCAAGAGAGAAGGCAAGAGCATCTTCATTTGTCCAAAGAGAGTTGCAGCTTATTAGGCAGAAGGAAATAATTTTTATTTTGTCATGAGGAGAGCCAAGTATGTGCAAGAGGATATGGAGGTTTGTTGAACAGCCAAAGGAGTAGATGATGCTGGTTTACTTACCTATCACTTTCTTTCATGTCCAAATTCGCCTTTCTTGACTCTCGTTTGTAAATCTGAGACTAGATTTCCTTAAACTGTGTATGCCAGACGTCCTTGCTAACTGGCTGACTTTTGCATTCTGCCAATAGAAACCATTAGAGGGAAAATGAAAGAGAAGAAAGAGGAAAAAAATGGGATTCTTTCCCTTCATTTAGTTGTTTGTTTACTGTTTCTATCATTGATGCGCCCTCAGTGGCTGTTGACTCTAACTAACCACCAGTTTCTTTCGGTGCTGCCATAAATAGCTTCACTGTGTCTCTCGGTCATTACCAGAGAAAGCCAGAGAGTGCTCCCCCTGCCCCTCAAAACGTGATCCCATGCTTTGTAGCTCCCGGAATGCCATTTGGAGAGAAGCAGCACTCCCTGCCTAGAGGTCTGAGCGCTATTCCAAGAAATTCTAGTCTAAATACATACACAGGTCAGAGTAACCACCCCCCGCTGCCTGCAGCGTGTACCTAGTTGAGACAATGGGCTGTTCAAGGAAGTTAAATCACTCTTGAGATGTATCATTGACTTGCCATTGCAAAAGTATCCATTCTCTCATCCCTTGTACTCCTAGCATTTGCTCATATCGCCAGGTTGTGGGTGCGGGGCCAAAGGGGAAGGAACTAGTTTGAGGCCAATTCCATTGCACACATGATCCAGGTAGCTTCATGCTAGGATATAGGTTTATCTTGCACCAACTATTTTTGTTCTTGACTATTAGAGTCTTTGCTAAAATTCTAACACAGCGGGAAAAGTTGCACCTAACATCTTATCACATATATTGCCCTTGAGGGAAGAATGGCTATGTATGATAGGCAGCTTCTATTTGAGCTCAGTAGAGGGTGAAGGGTTTTTTAAGAATGAAAACCAACGACATACGGCGCAGGCTTCCTCGTGAGGTGATGAGTCTCCTCTAAACTTGTGACGTTTAAGTAGAGACAAGATGACCATTTATTTGAATGTCATTAGAAGCTCATTGAATGAGCTGATTCTCCGTGTTTACCTTTTATGATGTTTGGAGTTAGATGGCACTTTCAAGAGCCTAGAACCAACAGTGTCTGATTTGATTTGATTTTTACTGATTTGGAAACAAAAGCCTTGTGAAGTCAAATACCCACTAAGGTGTACCGTTCATCCACTCACTCAACGAATCTCCTTGGAGGGACACGAACGTGTACTAGGCACTATGCAAGGCACTGAGAAAATGAACAAGAAAGATACTGTCCCTGTGATCACAGAGCTGATGGTGGCAGAATGCGGAAAACAACCAAACCTCCCTTGGGTATTTCTACTCCACAACACTATCTTGTCCTACTTAAAGTTCCTCATTTGAAATGGATCATAAACCAATATAATTTTTTCATAGATAATTTAAAATGACAAATCACTGGCAATTTAATGTAAATCAAGTTAGTATCAGTAATTAATTCACACGTGTCACGTTTTATACACTAGAATGTAATTCACTTATTACACATTGTCACATTTCAAAGAGCTGCCTTGCCTGCACACGCAGTTTTTTTTTTTTTTTTTCCGAGCTGCCTCCCGTCTCTACGCAAGTGTTCTTTTTCCAGTCCTGGGGAAAACAGAAGGTACGGCAACATAAATTTAGCCTGAACTGCTCAGGACGCAGCATGCCTCAACCCTATGCACTTTCTATTTGCAAAGTATTCAAATTCCTTTCCGAGGAAAGTCAGTGAGGAAGGAAGGACTGCCTGCAGAATTAAGAGCGAGAGTGTGGGCAGTGCATTTTTCTTTCAGTTGGCTAACTGAAAATCAATTTCCTATTTTAAAGGCAGACCCATCAAAGGCAAGTGTCCAATTTTAAGCTAAGCTCTACAATATGCTTTTCAATAAAATGTCTTTCTGCCTCTTTCCCTTTTCTCATTTCAATGTCCTGTTACATATTTCCAAAAGCTCAGCTTTCAGACTTGGTGTGTGCTGTGATTGTGTGGAATGAAAAGCTCTGAAAGGCCACAAAGAAAAATATCACTTGCCTCAATCTCTGAGAAGAGGGTCCTTTGAATTAAGACTGATTCCACCTGCGCAGCCCAAGTGAGCCTGAATTGATAATGCCCGCGTGTTGTGGGTTTTCTCGCTTTATTTCCCCTTGCGTTCTTTTTCAATTCAGGATGTATTGTGGACCATTATCCGATTTTCATAGCAGCATGAGTGATTACTAAAATGCTGTGAAAGAGAAACTAAATCCTTAAAAAGAGGTATTCATCGAAGGCTCCTAGGAATCACACGCCAATATGCTTTTGCTGATCATTGGGATTCACAGCTAAATGTTGGAAACATCCAAAGGAAGTTAACTTTACCTCACGAATCTTTCTTTTTCTGTTTTTCTTTTTCTTTCCTTAAACGCTTGGAACTCTTGAGACTGAGGGTTTTCCATTTATTTTTATGTTGTTACTGTTATTGTCCTTTACATAGATCCGTAATGCAGTTAAGCAAGAGGACGTGACAATGATGGGTAACTTTTCTGCTCAGATAACTGCTCTTGCTCCAAAGCCCATATCTAGACCTTAACTCTGCAAAGTCCATTGCCCTTTGCTCTGAGGAAATGGAAAAGGAGGTTTGGAGCAAACTAGGGCTGCAATAGCCTGACAGTTGCTAAGTATAGCATTAAAAAAAAAAAAGGAAAGCGGCTAGAAAGAGTCCATTCTGGACATGGGAATGCTGCCTGTTTAGAGGTCAAATGGACTGTAATTACTGATGCTCTCGCAGAATTAGCACGACGGGTCTCGGAAACTATACACAAAGGCAACTCATGCTCACTGAACGCCTACGATTTGCCATCAGCACAGAGCCCAATGCAAGACTTGAACTCACAAACAGTGATATGATGACCTGAGCTGAAATCAAGAGTCAGATGCTTAACCAACTGCACCACTCAGGGGCCCTTCCTCTGTAATTTCTAATCATATTAATCCATATGCAGTCATTAATGTATTCAGTCAATAATACTAGTCACTATACATATGCATTGTATGTATTATAATATGATACAGCCATAGACCCGACATTAAAGAGATTACAGTTTAGTCAAAAAAGATATGAAATGAAACTAAAATAACTAAATTCAAGAGGAGGTCCCCCATGACCCCTGAGTGGCATAGACAGAGCAATGTGGGCATTGAGGGGAAAGAAGGATTGCTGTCAGATAAGGGAGTTGAGAAGACATCAGCAAATCCTTGGATATGGATTTCTCGCCCTAGTCATGCGGCCCAGGTTTAACAGTTTCATTAGTATCGCTTCTAGGCAACGATGACTATTCAGGGACAGGACAGTGACAATGATGTCATAGAACTGCAGCTCCCGGGCCCCCATGGGCCAGGGTGGTGTGCGGAGATGATCCAACAGCAGGTGCAGCCAAGCAGCTCCCATAAAACAGGCTGGCTCCAGCCAAATGTGGGAAGGGTTGATGGAAGCATTTTAAAGAGATAATTCAAAGATTTTTTAAAAATTTACTAAGATAGCAATGTGATGCTTAGAGAGTAGTTATTTTGAGTAAGGACATAGAAACTGACAAATAATAACAAAACTGAAGATATTTTTCAAAAATATTTATTAAGTATTGATTTGTTGCTATGTTACAACTATCCGCTACATGTTTTATAGATAGCATTTTATTTATATAGAAAGGAAGTAGATATGATCATCTCATTTTTCTTTGCAGATATCTCAATCCTGGTTGTCAGTTGCCAGCACAGGAGGCCAACTCTGGTTAACTTAACCAGCAAAGTAATTAGCAAGAAGGCTGGAGAAGTTCCCCAGAAAATGGACAGTCTAGAGAAAGGGCCCATAGCAAAGGCGATAGCCCACCAAACAGGGGGTACTCCTCTGCTCGACACTTTCTCGCCACTTGTGCCCCCTGGCTCTGGACAACCACCCCAGCTGTTATTGGACACTATGCAACGAATTAATCATTAACTATGGCACTTCATCTTGGTGGCACTCACTGAAGTCTCAAAGTTGTAGGTGAGAGTGTCCGATAACCCCTGCACTGGCTGCCGGACAGGAGGAAGGAGGAAAAAGGTATTTGCGCTTCTTCGCTCTCCAGTAGAAAGAAGTTTCATGACTCTCGACTAGACTCTCAGGATTGGATATTCTCCCCAGTTTAGAAAGGACTGCAGATGCCCACGGACAGGCACACAGATGCCTCTCTCAAAATGACCTAGCTAATGAGCAGAGCCGGTGTTTTTCAGTCAGGTCTGTCTGAACCAAAACCCCGTGATCTTTATGTGGAAGTGATTCAGTGGCAAGAATTCTGCAGAAAAGTTTAGTTTCAAAAAGTGCATGATTTTTGCCTCAGTACAGTGAAGGTAGGTCTCCCATATATATATCTACTCTATATGAGAGGATGCTGAGCAAGACAGAGTGGGGGGCATATAGTCTTATATTCTTAGCCTTTATGGTCTAATTAAGGATCATGTTTTAAAATGTCTATTCACTACCGGGTGAGTGTCAGTTCTGAAAAGAGGTATAGGCATTCGAGGTCGGGAGATAACACGGAGCTGGGACGTTCCAGGAAACTACAGGAGAGGTGGCTGGAATTTCAATATGCAGGGGATGATATTTCAGGCAAGGGAGGATTTGCTTACACAACCATCTAACTAGGCAAAAATCTATCAAACTGTAATGCAGAACTTTCTGGATTAAGTTCATGATGTCATTAAGGAAACAAAAGAGTTGATCGTTATTGCCACTGGAGCGAAACTATAAACCAAATTCTAGTCATCAGAATAATGGGCAGGATTGTGGGATGTCAGGAAGTAACTGCCGGTTCTCTCAGTTTGAAGGAATCCATTTTCTGTAGAAAAGGGCAAGGACTGAACACCGAGCCTGCAGTGATTAGCAAGTACAGGCACGGAACAAACGGGAAGAGAGAGCAGTCCATCCAGCTAAGATGCTCTCACCAGGAGGTTATAGATTCCGAGAGCCGATTGCCGGCTAATAAGGAGCATGGACCAGTTTGGGCAAGAGTCAGTTGTGAGAGGCCTGAGATACAAACAGATGCAAACTTTGTGTCTTGTTGCTTCAGGATGGGGTTTCATTACAGTGGTTTTGACCTTATGAGAATGTTGTCAGTGGCCTTGGAGCCAAAAGAGTGATGCTTCCTTCTGAAGCGAACCCAAGAAGACTGCTTCAATGAAGAATTACAGAGCAAGCTCTCAACCAAGGCTGCATCCTACAGATGTGTCACTCAGCCCTATGTACAGCAGGTGCCCGGGGAAAGGAAGTCTCTACCTGGACCAATGGTACTGACAGGAGTATATCATTGCCCCAAAGGCCTTCATCCCTTTGTAATTAACATAAATATCCTAACTTATTGGAAGTTGCACAATCACAAACAAACGTGAGCATGTTGAAAGAGGCATAAATAGGAATAAATTTCAGAGCTCGTTAATTTTCCATTCAGGCTTCACATCTGCCCTTTACTCTTGCTGCACCTTGCATCTGCTCCCTGCCCCTGTCCTGCACCCCTACATGCTCACACCTTTCATCCTTCCCCTTACACATGCTCCCTCAGCATGCTGTCACAGTGCCAGCTTCTTCCTATTTTGAAAGGTTAAGTTTAAATGTCATCTCCTGAGAGGGGCCTTCCCTGACCTGTCTAGCAAACGGGAGGTTATCACTTCTTTATCATAGCATCTTATTTCCCCAGAATACTCATCAGATACTTATATTTATTTAGTTCTCTCCTTGCTTAGGTTCCATCTGTCCTTCTAGGCTAACTTTATTTAATCTTTCTTTCTTTCTTTCTTTCTTTCTTTCTTTCTTTCTTTCTTTCTTTTTATATGAAATTTATTGTCAAATTGGTTTCCATACAACACCCAGTGCTCATCCCAACAGGTGCCCTCCACAGTGCCCATCACCCACCTTCCCCTCCCTCCCGACCCCCATCAACCCTCAGTTTATTCTCAGTTATTAAGAGTCTCTTATGGATTGGCTCCCTCCCTCTCTAACTTTTTTTTTCCTTCCCCTCCCCCATGGTCTTCTGTTAAGTTTCTAGGATCCACATAAGAGTGAAAACATATGGTATCTGTCTTTCTCTGTATGACTTATTTCACTTAGCATCACACACTCCAGTTCCATCCACGTTGCTACAAAAGGCCATATTTCATTCTTTCTCATTTCCATGTAGTATTCCATTGTGTATATAAACCACAACTTCTTTATCCATTCGTCAGTTGATGGACATTTAGACTCTTTCCATCATTTGGCTATTGTTGAAAGTGCTGCTATCAACATTGGGGTACACGTGCCCCTATGCATCAGCACTCCTGTATCCCTTGGGTAAATTCCTAGCAGTGCTATTGCTGGATTATAGGGTAGATCTATTTTTAATTTTTTGAGGAACCTGCACACTGTTTTCCAGAGCGGCTGCACCAGTTTGCATTCCCAACAGTGCAAGAGGGTTCCCGTTTCTCCATATCCCCTCCAGCATCTATAGTCTCCTGATTTGTTCATTTTGTCCACTCTGACTGGCGTGAGGTGGTATCTGAGTGTGGTTTTGATTTTTATTTCCCTGATGAGGAGTGACATTGAGCATCTTTTCATGTGCCTGTTGGCCACCTGGATGTCTTCTTCAGAGAAGTGTCTATGCATGTTTTCTGCCCATTTCTTCACTGGATTATTTGTTTTTCGGGTGTGGAGTTTGGTGGGTTCTTTATAGATTTTGGATACTAGCCCTTTGTCCGATATGTCATTTGCAAATATCTTTTCCCATTCCATTGGTTGCCTTTTAGTTTTGTTGATTGTTTCCTTTACAGTGCAGAAGCTTTTTATCTTCATGAGGTACCTAACCAAAGATGTAAAAGATATGTATGCTGAAAACTAGAGAAAGCTTATGAAGGAAATTGAAGAAGATACAAAGAAATGGAAAAACATTCCGTGCTCATGAACTGGAAAAATAAATGCTGCTAAAATGTCAATACTACCCAAAGCTCTCTACTACACATTCAATTCAATCCCAATCAAAACTGCACCAGCATTCTTCTTGAAGCTAGAACAAGCAATCCTAAAATTTGTATGGAACCACAAAAGACCCCAAATAGCCAAAGTAATATTGAAGAAGAAGACGAAGGCGGGAGGCAGCACAATCCCAGACTTTAGCCTCTACTACAAAGCTGTAATCATCAAGACAGCATGGTATTGGCACAAAAACAGACACATAGACCAATGGAAATAGAATAGAGACTCCAGAATTCGACCCACAAAAGTATGGCCAACTGATGTTTGACAAAGCAAGAAAGACTATCCGATGGAAAAAAGACAGTCTCTTTTACAAATGGTGCTGGGAGAACTGGACAGCAACATGCAGAAGATTGAAACTAGACCACTTTCTCACACTATTCACAAAAATAAACTCAAAATGGATAAAGGACCTGAATGTGAGACAGGAAACCATCAAAACCCTAGAGGAGAAAGCAGGAAAAAACCTCTCTGACCTCAGCTGCAGCAATTTCTTACTTGACACATCTTCAAAGGCAAGGGAATGAAAGTAATTTTTTTTTAATTTTTATTTATTTTGAGAGAGAGAGAGAGAGAGAGAGCATGAAGTGGGGAGGGGCAAAGAGTAGAGAAAGAATCCCAAGCAGGCTCTGTGTTGTCAGTACACTCAAACCCAGGAACAGTGAGATCATGACCTAAGCCAAAATTGAGAGTGGGACACTTAACCAACTAAGCCACCCAGGTGCCCCAAGGCTATTAACTTTAAAAGTCCAGTGATCAGATCTTTTATTCACTGCCTCATATTCAGTGTCCAACAGAGTGCCTGGCCCTTAGAAAACAGTAGTTATTTGGTGAATAAACAAATGAATGAGGAATCAAAACATTCCCTGAAGTTTTCTTCTGAATCACCAGCTAGCCATCAAACAGATGTTAGCAGATCTCATGCATGCAAGGAAAAGAAGGAAAAGTAGATCCAAAGGGAGGGACCTTAGAGATTTGACTTTGAGCTACTTAATCTGGTTTTGTTCTGCATAAACAGCAATAAACTTTTGATATTCATTTCACGTGTAATGTAACAGTGAGTGCTACTCTTCGAGGAATAGCACCATTTTTTGGTATTACATCGCAGACTGCTTTAGACATAGTGAGTGATGGGTATTATTTATTGCGTAGATATTTGAATGATTAGATGATTACACGAATGAATGTAGAATTAACAGTGATATAATAATGCACAGAATCAAGAGATTTTCCTTGGGCTATGAATCAAATAACCAAAATACAAACACAGAGATGATTCTTGCTTTGAATCTGGCAGGCTCCAATTAATATTTATTAGGTAAGGAGTAGCATCTCCGGCTGGGAATTTAAATTAAGCAGATGGTTTCTCTAATGTTGCAAGTGTAGGTTGGAATTTTTTAGCCCAGTTAGCATCCTATCACTCAGTTCCATGGCTCCGTACTCTACTTGCATTGTGCACACGAAATTGTGATATTTTGGCTATAAGTAGTACTTGGAGAGGCAGATGGTTCAGGACAAAGTTAGGCTGTTTCTGGGAAAGACAACTCACAATGCTTCCTCACAGCCTCGGGACAGTTCTTTGTTGCTTCGCTGACATGTGGGAAATCAACGCTATAAAAATGAATTTAAGGGCATCACCATTTTATTCTGTATAATAAAATAATTGTGGAAGGTTAAAAAAGCTTCAGTATGTTTCAGTGAATTCATGAAAATCTGTTAACAAACCTAATGTCTTTTACTTCATTCTCAGTCTAGAAAAAAAAATGTCCATTATTTCTGAAGTTCTTTTTTTTTTTAATTTTTTTTCAACGTTTTTTATTTATTTTTGAGACAGAGAGAGACAGAGCATGAACGGGGGAGGGGCAGAGAGAGAGGGAGACACAGAATCGGAAACAGGCTCCAGGCTCCGAGCCATCAGCCCAGAGCCTGATGCGGGGCTCGAACTCACGGACCGCAAGATCGTGACCTGGCTGAAGTCGGACGCTTAACTGACTGCGCCACCCAGGCGCCCCTATTTCTGAAGTTTTTAAAGGGCAGCATAAATTGTACCTCTGTTTTGTGTTATGCATGTAAAACGCCTTGTATACGATGCATGGAGTGTAGTGAACTCTCAATAAATGTTAATTTGTCTCCTTTCCATAACACTTGAAAATTGCGATTTGCTCATGAATTTTTAATAGTTATTTATGAAGCACTCAATATATTGCAGACATTGTGTGAGCGCTTTTCAGACATTATCTGGGCTAATCCTCATTCTCTCTACTGTGAGTTAAGAGGCTATGATCATCCCCATTTTCCAGGTTAAAGAGGTAAGTCACTGAACCAAATCAATCACAACTAGTAATTCAGGTCTGCCTTAGCTCAAAATCCATGCTAGTAGACATTTTACCACTTAATTAAATATATTTACCTCTCAAAATGAACTGGCACATTTTAAGCCTTACTTATAAGAACTTTATTATGATTTATATGTGTTTGTGTAAATGCTTTATATATAGACCTATTAACATATATCAATAGTAGTATATACAATATATACTATAATAATATAATATATAATATTATAATAATATAATATATAATAATATGATATAATATTAATAATATTATATAAATCTATATGAAGTAGGCTCCATGACCAGCAAGGAGCCCAAAGCAGGGCTTGAACTCACGACCCTGAGAATAAGACCTGAGCTAAGATCAAGAGTCAGATGCTTCACTGAGCCCCCAGGTGCCTTGCTTTATATTTTTAATTAGTAATGGAACTCCATAAGAATGAGAACTGTTTTATTCTTATTTCCTCATGTTTTCCACAATGCCTGAGATACAGTCCATGCTTGATAGATATTTGGCAAGTTAGTGAGTGAATGATTCCAGAAGAAATACGTAACACGAACACTGCTTATGGGGTACTCAGTATCTTCCTATTAGATGTGCTCAGGCTGAAGCTATCATGGATGATTTAGAAAGAATTACTAAATTGTGGGAGAAATTGTCCTGGTGATGATGTAAACAATCCGTGCAAATGAAATGATTTTCAACTTGTTTCGACAAGTGTCAAGGAGTCCAGAATCTTATTTATGTTATCCTTAAGTCAATTTTTCTTGCCCTAATATTTACAAATTAGAATCTAAGAGAGGAAAAAAAAAAGATACATGCTATTCCCCCATCAATACCCTCAAACTTCATAAAATCCTTTATTGTTCCAAAAGCCTTGCCACAATAATGTATGATTCCTTACCCTGCTATCTTAGTACATTTGAGTTGCTATAACAAAATACCATGGACAGACTGGGTGGCTTATAAACAACAGAAATTTATTTCTTACAGTTCCAGAGGCCAGAAGTCCAAAATCAGAATGCCAGAACAGTCAGGTTCTCAATGGCAGATTACCATCTTCTCACTGTGTTCACACGTGGTGGAAAGTGATAGAGAACATAGTAGGGCCTCTTTTACAAGACACTAATCCCATTCATGAAGACCCCATCCTCATGACCAAATGATCTCTAAAGTTCCCTTCTCCTAATACATCACTTTGGGGATTAAAATTTCAACATATGAATTTTGGGAGGATACAAACATTGAGACCATAGCACCTGTCTTAAGAAGCGACACTCCCACGGCCACTGTTTCTAACTAAATGGTATGGAACAAGCACATTGGAAAAATCTCAGTGTGCTTGGTAGAAAAGACCCCGTCTCAGACCTATTGAAACAGAATCTCTGATTGCAGGGCCCAGGAAATTGCTTCTTATTCGGTTTCCATGTGGTTGGAATGATCGCACTATAGTCTGAAAATTGCTGTACTTAAGACTATCGAGAGATTAAGAACAAAACCTCAGGCCACATACTCATCCCAGCTTTCACCCATCCACACAAGCATCTACTATTGTCTATCCTCCCCCAGTGTACAAATCGGGATTCTCCAGAGAAACAGAACCAATAGGATGTGTGTATATAGAAAGAGAAAGACAGAAACAGACAGAGAGAGATTTATTTTTAAAAAATTGGCTCATGCAATTGTGAAGTCTGGCAAGTCTGAAATCTGCAGGGCAGGCCAGTAGGCTAGAGAGCCAGGAAAGAGATGACATTGCAGCTTGAATCCAAAGGCCATCTGTAGACAGAATTCTTTTTTTCTCAGGGAAAGTCAGTTTTTTTTCCTTAAGTCCTTCAACTGATTAGACGAGGTCCATCCACATTATGGAAGAGAATCTGCTTTACTCAAAGTCTACTGATGTAAACATTGATCTCATCCAAAAAATACCTTCACAGGGACATTTAGACTGTGATCAAATATCTAAGCATTGTGGCCTTACCGAGCTGACACATAAAATTAACCATCATTCAGAGCAATAACATATGAAAATACTCATAGGATTGCATTTGTCTCTAGGGCCAACAGAGAATAAATGATTCTGGACAGAGAGCTCACACATTCATGGTTTTATAGTGGCCCTTCAAGCACAAAGCTTTGAGTGGCTTCATTTATCTCCATTGGAAAACAATCAGATGAAACTCAAGAAAAAAAAACCCAATGGTGACTTTAATGATGGTTTTTAATGTTATACAACACACACACACACACACACACACACACACACACACACAAAGAGATTTGGATATTTGGTATATCAAGTCACTACACTCAAGGTTTGAAATCTCTGTTTTATCCCCAACCAAAAAAGGATGGGAAAAAAGAAATATAGGCAACAATGAAGGGTAACCTAGCTCTCTAATCAATGCCGAACTCAGGAGGAGCTGAAGTTATCTCATGGCTCATTTGACCACAGAGTGAGGTTTCTTCCCCTCCTGGTCCTGATTCATTCAAAGTTACTGACATGTTGGAATTCCTTGAGAAGGAGAAATATCTCAGGTAAATATATCCTTCCTGATATTTGAGCCAGAGAGCTCATTTCTCTGACTCACTAAAGGAGAGATTCAGCCCCTACTCCCATGAGCCCTCAATTACCATTTTGGTGTGCCAACAGATCTGCCAGAGAGCATCATTTAAAAACTCAACCTCCCTGAAATGCCTCCTTTTGCTCATGAAGTCTCCACAACCCATATTTCTTCGGAACTTTTATTCTGGTACTGATTTGGCGGACTGAAGTAAGCAATGTTAAGATTCTACATACTTCAGTGCATGAAATTCTTCTTACTAGGCCTTTAGTCAAAGGCCTCAGATTGGTTTTCCTTTACTTGTTAATGGTAGAATGGGAACTTTTAAAGTGTATACATGAAATTCCTCATTAATGATTTGCTTCTAAGTTGGCAAAGGCAATCACTTCATTCATTGTCATAATTTTGCCCAACCTATCTGCAAGAATTTTCACGTCTGGTGATTATTTCATGGGATATAATTTTACCCAGAGTATTCTCATGGGATGCTTTTTAGAGCATAGCCTAGAACACATGCCTTTCAACCTCATGGGCTTCGTATTTGGGCTTCTTTTCTGCTGGTTTTACCACATAGCTCTCATACGAACACATGTATGTCATTGAGGCCTTTATTTTCACCCAAGTTCCTTCTGGGCTAGGAATGGCTGGACGCAGAATCTCAGAAGTGAGTGACTCTGCATTTGTAAGTGAAAAAAATTGCAAATACGTGTTCTTGGGGACACCTCATAAGCTGTAGCCTTTATACCTTATTTCTTTATTGAACTTTTTTCTTTCAATCATTGAACTTAGAATATTAGTAAACTCATAGATAGATAGATGATAGATAGATAGATAGATGATAGATGAATGATAGATGACAGATAGATAAAGAGAGAGCAAGAGACAGACACACAGAGAGAAGATTTCTAAGATGATTTTTCCAAAATAGGAATATTTTTGGAAATCTGCCTCACTGGTTGGGAGGCCCATTTTCCACCCAAAGCCATTGCTTCACATAATCCATTGCCTTACTCTTCTCCAAATTCTCAGTGTCATTCCATTCTCTTTGCTTTCATGAAAGCTACTTACAGCTTTTCTTGTGATGTCCGTCATCATACCCTCTTGACCCACCAAATCCTACTCATCCTTCTAAAGCTTCATAAAGAGATCTACAATTCCAGTTCCTCCAATTCCTCGGAGGAACTACATTATTCTTTCCACACTTCTGATTACATTGTCATGTACTGGTAGTACTATGCATTTCGTACTTTAAACATACTATCTTTTCTCTTAATTTTATGGTGTCTATTAGTTTTTACTTGTTCTTAAAGTAAACTTTAGAAAGGCAACAGTGCCTTTTCGAGGTGCTTTTCACCTCCTACAGGACCTCGTGTCATACCAGGTATGCAAATTATGAGTGGATTGAAAAGAAAATCGTAATCAAATGGACTCTCCAGTGATGTCCCCATGGTTGTGGATGGAGGTGGTGCATCACGGACCTACATGTGGTAATGGTAAGGTCTTATTTTCTCTCTTGAAATGGTGTGAGTTCTGGGATCTCTACATAAGGTTAAATTCATGACTTCTGTTTCATAATTACTCCCCAACCTCCCTCCACCCTTTCCTGATCATAGGCAATCCCCTCTCTCTCCATTATGGAGAAACAAGATAGTTATATTAGAGGTAAATTATTTACTAATCATGTGATTCGGTGTTGCAACTATTATCAGTGAGAAGTTCCTAAGTTGCAACATTATCAGTGCGTTTTTCTAACTCACTGCCTGACTTTGGAAAATCTTGGCAGGGAGTCAGCATCTGTTTTCATGGCCATCTTTTTCTCTGTTTTATGACAAACATAGCCCTGGGATGAGTCAGCAAATGCTGACTTTAGTAGTAGTGGGGGGAACACTGATAACTGTCAGAAATGTTCTAGAACTCTCATAGTTCATGAATTAGATTCATAGATATGAAAATTTAGGAACATGTCACATGAAATAATTTCAGTATGTGCCATGGTTGAGAAACACGTTGGAACATTTACAAGTGGTTGCTCCACTTGTGTGGAGAATGCATATATTTATTCGACAACAGTTTATGATTTTGAATGGTCTTCCCCAAATTTAGAATGAAGCTATGGAGACCATAGAAGTGTCTATGCCATAGAATCTGTCCTCACATCAGAAGGAGAATGGCATAACCAGTATCTCGTGGTATGCAACGGGGATCACAAGTCTCATGAGGCATCCATATCATGCATATGCTTCCTTGGTCAGCCGCACTGGCTGAACAAAGCAGACATTCCAAGTTGAACACCACAGACCTTGATTTGCGACTTAATGCAAACATTTCCTTTGGGAGGGACGCCTGGGTGTCTCAGTCAGTTAAGCGTCTGACTCTTGATCTCAGCTCAGGTCACGATTTCATGGTGTGAGTTCAAGTCCCACGTTGGATTGTATGCACTTACATGTGGAGCCGGCTTGGGATCCTCTCCCTCCATCTCTCTCTCTGCCCCTGCCCTGTTCCTGCTCTCTCTCTCTCTCAAAATGAATAAACTTAAAAAAATTTTTCCCTTGGGAAGTTTTTGTTTTTTTGTTTTTTTTATTTTTTGTTTTTTCTTTTAGCAATTCCTTTTGACATAAGAATTTCCATTATGAACAAGGAAAATTTAAATACAAATTTAAGTACAAAATTTTAGTACAAATTTTGGGAGCTCTTCCCAAAAAAAATCATATATTTCTTTTCACTTTCCATGTTTGCCTCCTGGTCTCTCCACCATAATAAAAACATGTGCCATCTAGGGGTGCCTGAGTGGCTCAGTAGGTTAAGCATCCAACTCTTGGTTTTGGCTCAGGTCATGATCTCATGGTTTGTGAGTTCAGGACCCACATCAGGCTCTGTGCTGGCAGTGAAGAACCTACTTGGGATTCTCTCTCTGTCTCTCTGTCTCTCTCTCTCTCTCTCTCTCTCTCTGCCTCTCCCCTGCTTTCTCTGTCTCTCTCAAAATAATACTCAATTAAAAAAAAAAAAAAAACCATGTGCCATCTTTTGAGAGAGTGGGGCATTCCTATAAGAAGTAAACAATAATTAGTGCCCCTAATCTTAAAAAGAATTTTGGCCAAGACAACAGAAATAAAAATGAAGGCCAACTTTTAAACACGGAAGCTTTACCGTTTTTTTTTTCCTGGTTATAATTGCAATGATTATGCCTTGGAAAATCTTGAGAAAATCTATTCGTCAATGATTTAGATTGTTTATAAGAGCTCCATGGTTTCAACTGTGAACATACATCTGGCTGACAAAGATTTGGTCATATTTTTAGATACCTTTACTCAAAGTAGGTCAATAAGCTATTTTCAGAAAATTTTCTTCTGTGGCTTAATATAAATTGCAAGAGATTTTCCCAGACAACGCAATGACAGGCACACAAGATGATTTTTCTTTTCTTAACAGACATCACTGATGCCTCAGTCCTGGTGGCTGGAAACCATGGGGCTCTATTGCTGTATACAGTTTTGAGTTGGGCAGTAAGTTAGTCTCTGGAATGAGGCCACACAATCCCCAAATGCTGAGGTCATAAACTATACAGGAAGGCAAGGTAATACTTGAAAACAATGCTATTTCAGGAAAGTTAGATTTTGTCCAACAAGCAGTATGAGGGATTGAAGTAATTACCTCAAGGACAAAACTCAAATGGTGAACCCTTTCCTTTTACCTTGTGTCTGTTTCCACATGTCAGAATTTGTAGAAACAGAAATAAATTTAACAATTTAAATTTTGAAATGTTTGGTTGATTTGTAACAAAAAAGGATGTTCATTTTTGACCTTAAAAAGCATTTGGCCTTTAAAAAGCAAAAGAGAGAGAAAATTGTTTTAATTTGAATACTAAATTACATTGCAAACTCTGTAATCCCAGAAAACTAGTTGGGCTCCAAAATATGCTACGATAAATCAGATTGGAGATATGGTGTAAAGCAATCAATATAAACTCTGACAATACAAATAATGTTCTATCCAAAAATGTTACCTAAATACACATGAATTTGATCTCGTGCAAAAGAATCCTCATCTTAAATTTTCTTAAGTAAAAAGCAAGTATTTAATTGCAGAATTTTTTGGAAGGATTCGGGATGAGGCATATTGGAACAAATGCATAGGGAATGATGATCTATTTTATAGGCAGAGGATAAAATAATGTGAATTATCTACAACTAGTGTAACTTTCTACCTCCCACCTAAAAAATACACAGGAGGAAGATTTTCTTTTTTCTTTTCTTTTCTTTTCTTTTTTTTTTTTTCTTTTTTCTTTTTTCTTTTTTTTTTTTTTTTTTTTTTTTTTTGAGCGAGAGAGAGAATTAGAGCCGGGGAGAGGGACAAAGGCAGAGAGGGAGAGAATCTTAAGCAGACGCCATGCTCGTGCAGAACTGGGGCTCCATCCCAGGACCCTGGAATCTTAACTTGAGCCGAAATCAAGAGCCAGGTACTCAACCCACTGAGCCACCCAGGTGCCCCATCAGGAGGAAGATTTTCATGTAGCAATGTTATATTTTTAAAATCCCTACTGTAATCAAGTTATAATTCACATGAATTTTAAAAACAGCCTTCTAACTGATCTTCCTGTTTTGACTTGTTCTTTGCTTCCAACCTATCCTCTTGGGTGTGGCCAGAGTCATCTGTCTAAAGACCAAAGCTTGCCATGTTTGTCTACTTCAAAACCTTCAATGGATGACTGCTTTTCAGAGGACGAAGTTCGAAACTTTCAGCCCACAGGGTACCTGGATGGCTCAGTCAGTTAAGCGTCCAACTTCAGCTCAGGTCATGATCTCACAGCCCATGGGTTCGAGCCCCATGTCAGGCTCTGTGCTGACAGCTCAGAGCCTGGAGTATGCTTCGGATTCTGTGTCCCCCCGCCCCCCTCTGTCTTTCCCCCGCTTGTGCTCTTTCTCTGTCTCTCAAAAATAAATAAAAGCATTAAAACATTTTTTTAAAAAAAGCTTTCGACATAAAGAGGCCCATGGTATGATTTTTGCCTACCTTTCTAACCTTATCCTTTACAACAACCTACACTTACACAAGTCCAGCCCTATCGTTCAAATTAATATCTACACTGCTTATCTTCCAGCACAAGTTCTTCCATGGTAAACTGATTCCCGCATTTTTCTAGACTTTTCTCATACCCCTCTATTCTTTGGTCTTGACACTCGAGCCCTAGGAAACACTAGCTGTTTTTCCACTCGTCATGCTAGTTCATTCCTCTGGGCCTTTGTTTGTGCCCCTCTGTGTGTGTTCAACCCACCCCATTCTCCACCTGGCTACCTCCTAATCATGCTCAACCCCAGGAACTTCTCCCATGTTCCTCTTCCATTTGATTTACTTTTCTATTCCTGCAATCTCACAACATCCAGTCCCAACCGATGAAACAAAACTTGCTTCATTTTGTCAAGCATATCCTTTAAAGTCTATTTCCATTATTAGAACAAAAACTAAATGAGGGCAGGGATTGACTCATCTATCTTTGTATTCCTAGCTTCTAACAAAATGCCTGGCATATTATGAGATGTCGATACTATATTTTTGAAATGAATGTTATCTTTTACAAGAAAGAAAATCATTCGGGACCATGCACTGGACTAACGATATTTTCAGAAAAAAAATAAATAAATAACCTGGCAAAGCTTCATAATCGTTTATAATGCTAGCAATTTTTATTTCTATACAAAGATATAAATTTTGGCCACCGTTTCCGCAAATTGTTAAAACATTAAAATGATCTAAGCAGGTGAAATTCTATTACCTTGTCAAACAAATAGCATTATAAATCATCTGAAAGCTTGGGCTTGCATTTGAAATATTGTAAAAATGTTGGATAAAGTTGGTGTCCTACCATAGGTTCAACACTGAAGTTAGAGGTGTAGGGAAGAGGAACATGAGCCTTGAACCAATCTGCTCCCAGAAATTTGAAGGAGAGAGTTGACCAGCCTTTGGATTAAGAAGAAAAGACCAATGTCTCTTAGAGAGAAACATAGATGGATAGATCTCTCTGACTCCACCCTCCAGCTCCAAGAACGCGTCAACTGCAAAAAAAAAAAAAAAAAAAAAAAAAAAAAAAAAAAAAAAAAGAGCAGGACAAAACTTTCTGTGAAATGCGGATGTGCCATCCTGGTGGTCTAGGGATGGGCTCCTGGATGCGGTAACAACAGAGTGGCAAAGAGAAAACCTCTAGCAAGAGTAGAACAGAGTGTTCTAGCCCTGCAAGTAGATGGCACTCTAAGAGTTCATGCATTCAACAAATATCTTTGTGTTCAGAACATTTTGGTCACTGTGTATCAGGCACTTTGGGCATATGGGTGTGAAGACAGAAAGAGATCCCTTTGTCTGAGGAGCTCACTGTGGAATGCAGAGAACTGAGAGAAAGTACTGAGTACAAATGACCTTCAGGGGAAATTGTACTGTTTTCCTCTTCACCATATTGGCCACATAATACTGGCTTGTGAAATCCTTATAGCACGAATTATACATTAGTTTTCCCATAACTAGGCGATGTCTCTTTGGGTCCCTAAGCGTGGGAAATAATCTACCAAGAGAGGCCTGAGACAAAGCTAATGAGTAAACACTTAATTGAGAAGTGCAAACTCAAGGTGGCCAGGGTTGGGGGAAAGGAGAGTAAGGTGAGATCAGGAAAGAGGAAAGGCAAGGACAGGTGATACCTTATCAACCGGCCCCAGCCCTTCCAATACAAAACAAATATGACTGGTTATTTGGTTCAGTGAACCAGAACTGAGGGGGCTGCTCAGAACTTCCTCTGTGTATCTGGTGACTTTTCTTTTCTTTCCTCTTTCTCCCCTCCTATCCTTCCTTCTTCACTCTCCCTCCCCCCTATCTCTCTCTACACCCCCCCCATTTCTTTCTTGTCAGCTGCCTCTGAATGTTCAAAGTCTTCCCCATGGGGTGTTAGCTCTCAGAGTCCTTAGAGGTGTGACCTATGCCCTCACGGTAGGCATCGGGAAGGCAGAGTTACTCCAGCTCCAGCTAGCTCAGCCTTCAGCCCCAGATGAGGTTTCTGCCATTGGTAGTCTCTGAAAACCAGTCAGGAGGGGCCAGGGATTCGCCACCATAGGAGTAGACACTGGGTGGTGCAAAAACTGAGCCCAACACATGTGAGATATTAACTGTGTTGATATTACCCACTGTTAAAAAGGTGGTACTTTGTGGCACATGGACAAGTAACTAGGTAACATGGAACACGGCACATTTTACTTCATCGTCCTTGCTCACTATATTAGGAAGATAGTCTCAGCTTGTGCTATTCTGAAACATTTCTCCACCACTTACTCTTTTTAAACAGGCAAGAACAGTCACATTCAAGATTATTGCAATAGGGGAAAGAGATTGAACTCACATTCGAATATAGTTGAGACAGCTGGGGATTTATAGCCATTGCCAGGGTGAAGGACAGGGTAGAAAATTTCTAAGAGGAACTTGGTTATTGTGGAGACAGAGAAACTCAACTGGCTATCAAGGTCAGAGGGATTGTCACTAAACTAGCTTAGCAGGATTCTTGCTAAAACTGGGCTCAGCACTCATGTTTTATAAAGAAAAGGAGAGCAGGTGAATACAACCTAGGTAGAATTTAATTACATGGCTTTATTTTCACAATATTTCTAGTATATTTTTATGTTAATATATGTATTTTACATATTTCAGCTCTTTGCACTTATGGAAAGTGGCACTCGTATACATTTAATATCACGAAGAAAGGTTTCCTTTCACAATGAATTTGTTTGACTAAAAAATCTACCGGGTTACAGAAAAAAATGCAAAACCATCATATTGGTGATGATACACAGATAAAAAGAAAAAACCCAAAAGGAAGAATATAGAGGAGAAAAGGTGAAGAAACGCTACCTTAATGTGCTTGGACCTAATGAATGCCTAAGTATACATGTGATAACGTTGTTACAATGAGTTTTCTAATTTATTTTCTTGTTCTTAAATTAAATCTGTGTTTAAAAATATCAGAACTCACAGGCCTGCAAATGGATCTAACTTTATAAAACAACTAACATGCTTCTAAGCACATAGTTGGCATATTCTATAAATACTTGTCATTTCACTTTTACTAGCAATAGAAGTGTCCTTAATTTAGGAAATAAAGAAGAAAAAGATGAGCAAACGGGAACAATGGGCACTTTACTTCCTGTGCAAGCAGAAGGTCTCAACTGAGCGAATCCTTCTGAAGCATTTAGTGGTATTTGTCAACCCCTCTTCTCCAAATATTTCCTTCTCTCACATTCCAAGGCACCATTGTTTTCTGGTTTCCCTCTCATATCTGTGGTCACAAGTTGTTTGTCTATTTTATTACTCTCTCTTTTTCCTCCTGACCTTTAGGTTTGTTTTGGGATGTTTTTCTGATCTTATTCTAAAGTATTTGAGGACTTCGACTATATGTAATGGGAATACTATTTTTTAAAATACTTGGTGATCTGTTTTCCATCCTATGATTTATCATCTATCTATTATCTATCTTTATTTTTTCTGTCTACCATCTATTCCATATCTCACATCTATCTATTTCTTCACTTTCTTTTGCCTTTGTTTTATTTCATGCAGGCATTGGTGTCATTATTATGAAACTACGGGTTTAGTAAAAAGTTAGTAACATGAGGAAGGGGAGGGTCGTATCACCCAGAACAAAGCCAGCCCGTGAAGAAGGAGGTAAACTGCAATGCAGTGGTTCTCACTATTCAAAAAGAGAAAGTGGAAGCCTTTCTGGTGGGGGTGGAGGCCAGAGTCTTGAGGAAAGATAATGGTTTCAAAATGTCATAAGGGTTTCTCTGGGCTCCAATTCCCTCATCTCTTTGGACCTTGCTCTAGAAGGGTTGTGGTTGGAAGATGGTGCGTATATCCATGAGTGAGGAGGTGGGGAGATCTTCAGGAAGATCAAAAACCTCAGGTACATTGAGAGGAAATCCAAATGATGAGGGGTATTTCCCAATTATATCTCTGGGAGGTTCACAACATGGCTTTGTAAAAAACCGGTTGAAGAAGAGGAACACACGGGTGGTCCGGAGAGCAGCTCCCCAGAGTCTTGATTCAGAGAAAGCAGCTAAGATTCCCCAGGCCTCCAACAAAGATCCTAAAAAAGAACCAGTAACCTGAGTAGATGATCGGTGAGTCGTGATTGCAATATCCAGGAACCCCCCAAAGTGAGAAATAAGGTGGCAGCCAAAGATTTCATCAGTGACCACAGGGATACTCCAAATGATAATATTTTACCAATAGCACCTGAGTGGGCAAAGTACGGAACAACTAGAAATCAAGCCTGAACAACCCCATGACACTAGAGATGAGAAGGAGCCCCAAGGAATGCGTATAAAGTAGGGATGCCTCCTCGCTGTCATGTAGTGAGGAATGGAAACTTCTTTCTGAACACAACTATAAGTCCAAAGAAACTTTAATAGAAAATGTGATCTTTTAAGTGGTTGTATATTCAACCAAATTATTCTAGTAACTCAAAAGTAACTGCAACCAGAAATGTTACCATTGCCCTCCCTTAATGGTGGCTGCTTCCCTCCTCCTCTCCCATAAGCACTGGCAATCATTGCCAATTGGTGTGAATCTAGGTTGTAGAAGCAGATACTACAGACAATGCTGACAATTACTTTTTTGGAGTAGTGTGTACATTTAGATAACACTATTCACATAACATTCAATATCTAAGGATAAATTTTAAAACTGCAAATGTAGCCTAATGGCACTGCAGAGGAGCAAACCATGCAAACGTGTTCTACAAGCCTTGTGCTAGACCCCAGTGGGTTTTCTTTGCATGGATGTTCCACAAGCACCTGACGCTGAAAACGTCCAATGCTAAAGTTATTTCTATCCCTTCTTTATCTTCTTTCTCATGATAATGACATTCAAAATCAAGGTAGAATCCTGAGAACAATGTTTCTTTTTGATGCTAGATCAAAAGTTGGTGAATACATAGATGCCGCCTCAACCACGGCCAAGGTACCGTTACTGAAGTTCAAATGGTCCAGCTCTAAAGCAAGGTGATGTTGGGAAAGTTTCAATAGGACTCAGCTTCTTCATACCTGTAAAGTGAAGTGAACAAGAACAACAATTACAGAGATGATATGAAAAAGAAATAAGATTGTGTAGTTAGAAATATCCTAGCATTTAAATCATTTTTGAAGATCTTTTTAGGGAAAGCCTGTTTAACGATTCAAGACAATGTTCTTCCAACTAATTTGTCCAATTTATCTTTTATTTATATGAATTCAATTTAACCAGGAGATTTTGGATAAAATCTTTTGGTTAAAAGGAGAATTTGAGGCAGCAAATATAGGGATGATTCAGTTCATCAATTTATATAATTAACAAAATATTGCTGAGACTTTGTAAAATGCCATCACATGGACTTTTAAAATAAAAGTGCTCGAGACATTATTATTTAAATTGGCAAAAATTTTATACACCCTCACAGAGTATATCCAAATAAATTCCAAATGTCTCAGAGATTTAAATTGAGAAAGTAGAAAAAAATCTATGCAAACGTTAAAATAAAATGTGAGTAAGTTTCTTTATACCCTAGGAAGAGGTAAGATCTCCTAACTCTGACTCCAGTTCCCGAAGAAGAAAAAATAGACGCTTCTTAGCTATATTTTTTTAAATGCATGATGTAAGATAAGTGACAATGTAAGTAAAAATTATGTGTAACTCATATTACATCAAAGGAATGATACCTTAATGTATAAAAAGTTTCTAAAAATAAAGAAGAAGAAGATAGCAAACCAATAGAAAAATGGACCGAAGATATAATGGTAGGGGGAAAACCCCTTATTTTGAAAAGTATTTATTTGAAAAGTACATTTATCTTGCCTATCCCATTTGGAAAGAACCACAGTGTAGTCCATAGTTGACGAGAGGAAGTGTCTCTTATAGAAAGCTTCCAATTAATACACAAGGCAGAAATGAAAGAATCAGAATGTTGCTATTTTGTACCCCAATGAATCCCGGCACCTAACATCAGGGAAAATTAACATAACAGAAAAAGAAACAACCAGACACTATAGGTCTCCAAATAATAGTATACAATGCTACCGTGACACATTCTTGCCAAAACAAAAACAAAACAAACCAAAACACCTCTGCCAAACTCTGCCAAGATGTTTTCCAGTCTTAGCTGCACCTGTTGCTGGTGTGGGAGGGTCTGCAGTGGCTTGAAGAGAGACCACGTCTCGCTGGCCAGCAACTCTCCGATCTCCACCCTCCGGGACGTTCAAACTGGGGTCCTGTTCTCCAGGCATCACTAGCTCCTTCCCTCCTCCACGCTGCTATACGACTCGGGAATCCAAAATGGCTGGCAGTGTTGCAAGTAGAAGCTTTCCCTTCTGGAAGTTTCTCTGGATATAATACGTAGGATGAATAATGAAGATACATTACTTAAATGTATCTTCAGCAGGTATTTAAAAGGAATTTTGAGAAGTCTTGTCTATATCTTTCCTTTGGAGTGTTGACCATTTGACTTTGAAGCCATCTTAGATCACTTAGATCTCTTTGATTCATGTATCCTTTTTGACAGAGTCAAGATTTTTGTTACATCCGCTGGAGGTTGTGGTGGTACAGCTGAGCCCCTTCCTCCAGCTTCATTTCATTGTAACAAGTCAAACAAAACCATAATGTTCTCTTTTCTCCTCAATAATTCAGGTTCATGTCACTTTCAAATACATTTCTATACCCTTTTAATCATCCTCGATCTCTCTAAGTCTATTGATCTATTCTGTTTGCTGCCTTTTAAAAGTTTTTCAAAACCATTTCTCTTCCAACCTGATATAAATCACTCTGAAAAGGCGCATGCAGGAAAAACCAAATGGAGAAATGTGGATGATTCTTAGGTTCTAACTTGAGCTTGAATTTCTACTTTTGTAACTTACCAAAGGGTATGTTTGTAAGAACATGGTCACATTCTTTTGCTCCATTTCTTAACTCTTTTATACCAATGAATCATTGTTTCATGGAAGATCTTAAACTACTGGGCTCTGTTACAGTGTTATTTTTTTAATTTTTGCTGTTTATTTACCTTAGAGAGAGAGAGAGAGACAGAGACAGAGGCAGAGACAGAGACAGCGACAGAGTGTGAGCATGGGAGGGGCAGAAAGAGTGGGACACAGAATCTGAAGCAGGCTCCAGGCTCTGAGCCGTCCACACAGAGCCCGATGCAAGGCTCAAATTCATGAACCATGAGATCATGACCTGAGCTAAAGTCTGATGCTTAACCAACTGAGCCACCCAGGAGCCCCTGAAGTGTTTTTTATCAGCATTATTACCAGTACTCATAATCATGATGGTCCTGATTCCCTGGGCATATTGAGGTGCTAGGTACTCCCTTAGAGCTCTATGTGCATTAGCTCAATCAGGTTTCATCACTACTCTCCAAGTACAACTATAGTGGCCCACACTGCATAGTTGGAGAGACCCGACTTGGAAAGTTTATGCAGCAGTATTCCTTCATGGCTAGTAAATGAAAAACTCAACATCAAACTCAGGTCCATCTGAAACTAAAGCCTGTGCTTTTAAGGACTGTATTTTTAATTGCTGCTAATGTTTACCTTAAAAACTGTGTACTTTTTGGGGCACCTGGGTGGCTCAGTCAGTTGAGCGTCCAACTTTGGCTCAGGTCATGATCTCGCTGTCCGTGAGTTCGAGCCCCGCGTCCGGCTCTGTGCTGACAGCTCAGAGCCTGGAGCCTGCTTCGGATTCTGTGTCTCCCTCTCTCTCTGACCCTCCCCCATTCATGCTCTGTCTCTCTCTGTCTCAAAAATAAATAAATAAACATTAAAATTTTTTTTTTAAATTGTGTATTTTTTGTATTCCTTCAGATCACCAGCTCCATTAGAGTGTTGAGCATGATTAAAGAAAGTTGTATGAAGAACATTGGAAAATATTGGGACCCATTAAGCCAAACAGAGTAGAAGGCAAAGATCCTAAGGAGGGCATAAAGCATGCATTGCCAAGCACTAGAAAAGTTACCAACTATATGCCCCATCTGTTTCGCTTCAGAGAAGAGCTTTGGGACAGGACATCCCTGTGGGATTAAATAAAACTCTTCTGGCTAATATTCCAGTTTCTTTATGTAACTTTACTAACCTCAGCAAAAACCTGATAATATAATTGACTGAGACTTACTAGGCCCTAGGTGTTCTAAGTGCTTTACACGTTTTCTCCCTCTTGTTGGTCCTTATCGTTATCCATGCTCTTCAGATGGGAGACACGGAGAGGTCTAACAAATCATCTCAGGTGACATGACTAGTGAGAAATTTGATCCTGTAATCTTTCTAACTGGAGAAACTATGCACTTTAAGAGAAACCATGGCACCTGGGTGGCTCAGTCGGTTAAGTGTCTGACTTTGGCTCAGGTCACGATCTCACAGTTCATGGGTTTGAACCCCGCATCGGGCTCTGTGCTGACAGCTCAGAGCCTAGACCCTGCTTTGGATTCTGTCTCCCTCTCGCTCTGTTCCTCCCCCACTCATGCTCTGTCTCTCTTTCTCTCTTTCTCTCTCTCTCAAAAATAAATAAAAATTTAAAAAAAAGAGATAGAGAGAGAGAAACCATGGCTATTTCCAGAAAAGAAAACAATCAGGGATGTTAAATGCAGACAAAATGGATGACACTGAGAAGAAGGGAGCTATGCCTTTAAGGCTATTTTTGACATAAATGTAGACTATTAGGCTACAAAGACAAAGGAGTGAGAAACCAGTTAGATACTGCTTTCAGCTTGTAGCAACAGAGACCTTATTGCAACACTTTAAACAGGTAAGACTTTAGTATCTTATGTCAGAGTATTCTGGAGCAGAAGTCCAAGGCTGCTTTGGTGACTGCGCATAATCGCTCAAGAGCTTAGCTTCTTACAACTTTTCTACTTCTGCATGCATGCTTTCCAGATTATTTCATACTCCACAATGGCTGCAGAGACTCCAGCCATCACATCTGCAAGCCAGGCAGCAGCTAAAAGGAAGGTAGAGAATATAAAAGAGTACCCTTCTTACTTGGTATTTGGTGGCCTTCTGGGAAGGACCAAGAGGCTTCCACTTAGATCTCATTGGCCAGGGCTTAGTCACATGGACAAAACTGTTGTACGAGAATCTGAGAAATGTATTATTTTAATTGGCTCGTTGTCCCTGAGACAGACAGAGACAGTGTGAGTGGGGGAAGGGCAGAGAGAGAGGGTGGGAGAGAGAATCCCAAGCAAGCTCCATTCCATCAGCACAGAGCCTGATGTGGGGCTCGAACTCACGAGGCCATGAGATCATGACCTGAGCCGAAACCAAGAGTCAGACGCTTAACTGACTGAGCCACCCAAGCACTCCAGAAGGAGAATGAATAATATTAGCATTTAAGAAATCTCAGGAGGAAGCAGGACAGTCCAGATTAGCAAATCTGTCTTGGGTGCAGGACTCCTTCTTAAGCACCTATCTTTTAAACTTGCTTGTTTTCAAACTTTTGGTATATAATTTATATTTGATCTTATGAATTAATTATTTCCCTCTTCTTGCCACTAACAACAAATAACTCAACGAAAGATAGGCAAATGTCCAAAATAACTCAACACCGGCCCGTGATTGAGGCTGGACTCACTCTGTTAAAGTCTCTACCTCCACATTTCAATCTCTCAGGGCATTCTGTGTCTCTAGCAAAAGTTTGTGTCTTTGTTTGTTTTTCCTATTTTGAACTTCTTTGCTTGGATGTTTTCCTACTTTCTTCTCCAATGCTGGATTGGAGTGCCATACTGTGTCTACCTTGATGCTGATAGGTATTTTGGTTAAGTTCTAAATTAACTAATCCCACTATATATAGTTACCTAAGCCAACAGATGTATATTACCTAGAGACACTCTCCTGAGACCTGAATAGGGGCAACATTAAATATGCAATACCCTTAACAGAACCTTTGGGTGGTAACACTCAAAACACCATAATTGGTTTGAGGGCTCTTATTCCTAGAAGTTATTATTCATAATTTCAACATTATATATGAAACTTATAAGTTGCATTTTTTAATTTATTTTTGAGAAAGAGAGTGAGAAAGAGAGAGAGAGAGAGAGAGAGAGAGAGAGCGCATGATTGGGGGAGGGTCAGAGAGAGAGGGAGACACAGAATCTGAAGCAGGCTCCAGACTCAGCTGTCAGCACAGAGCCCGACCTGGGGCTCGAATTCATGAACCGCGAGATCAGGACCTGTGCCGCAGTCGAGCATTTTACAGACTGAGCCACCCAGGCGCCCCTGACTTGCCTTTTTATTGCTGCTTCTGGGCCCCAAAGTTTCATCTTTACCTAGAGTAGCTAAAACTTTAGCAGAATTACTTTATAACTTGTTGACAATGATCAAGCGGAAAGAGTCTAGAAAGAAACCACAAGATGGGAAAATGAGAGAGGTATATTGAAAATGGAGGTCAATGAGAATCCTTCTGAGGAATTCAGAAAATAGTCTCTTAGTGTGTAGCTAAAGATCAATCTTTAACTCTGGGAAACATAAGGTCATTGACAATGTTTGGGCTCAAAAAATAAGCCAGAGAAAAGTAGTTCCACTATGACTGTCTTATTCTTGCTTCTAATTGCCTTACATAACACCTACCTCTGTTCTATTTCTGGCTCTGTAGAAATCAAGTTCATTTCGGTGGGCACAAGCTACAGAGTTCACATTTTGCCTACATTATGGTCTTAGGAGTTTTATTTTGCTTTCCAATGCAACCCAAATCCTCCTTACCCATATCAACGTTTCTCAGGAACAGAGACCTGCTTTTTGGTGCTTGGCAAGGCCGGTCAGATAATGAATACTTCAGCTACCTCAGGAAAACACAGCATTGAGATACTTCAGGAAAAAGTAAACTACTTGATATGCAGACACAAGCACTTCTCCGATCCAGAAGTGGGAAGTGATGTCTCCCGCCTCAAAGTCACTTCTCAGAAGGAAAACAGTTGGAAGAAAAGAGAAGCCAACACATGGCAGGTGTGACCAGCAGAGATGTGAGTGTTGCCAACCCAAAAGTCCAAAATAGAGTGTCCTTGCTTCTTGCCATCTCTTAAAATATTGTTACATGCAAATCACCCACAACTATGTCAGATCCCAAGACAGTTGAAATTATATTTAATTATATTTAGGTATAATCATTATGAACAATATTTAGAAAGATGTGTCAGCATGAAATACATTTTATTCACAACCACATGTCTTGTCCAAGGACAGAACTCTTAACAGCAATCAAAGTAAGTAGAAAAATGGGTTTTTTTATTTCACTAGAGAATAAGTTTTTAACTAGGAAATAAGTTCTATTACAAGCAAAACACAATGTTGGAAAACTGTAGTTCAGAAGAAAATGCAAAAACTTAACTTTACTGTCAAACAAGATATCTTATGCATTGTTCTTTAATAACTAACAGAAATGAGGCACAGGGAAATAGATTCGGATAACAGTAATCAATTAGCATCAAGCTTCACATTTCATATATATATATATGAAATATGTATGTGACATTTGCTACATTCCAGGTACCAGAGTAGGGGCTGGAAATTCAAAGTAACTAAGAGGTTCAGTCTCAGGGCACCTGGGTAGCTCAGTCAGTTAAGCGTCCAACTTTGGCTCCGGTCATGATCTCACGGTCCTTGGGTTCGAGCCCCGCTTCGGGCTCTGTGCTGACAACTCAGAGCCTGGAGCCTGCTTCAAATTCTGTGTCTCCGTCTCTCTCTGCCCCTCCCTTGCTCATGCTCTGTCTCTCTCGCTCTCTCAAAAATAAATAAACATCAAGAAAAAAAAAGAGGTTCAGTCTCTATTGCTATAAAATATAAGTTTTATTATTATGTACGCATGGAAAAACCAACATATCAGGAGACAATTGCTGTTGAAAAGATAGTTTGTTATACTCACAGATTCCCAAGGGAAGGGGCGTAATGCGCCATGCAGGGCCACACAGGGAGGCATTGGGGTCAGTTGGGGGGCAGAAGGAGTGGGGAAACAAATGTCACAAGAGCCTTTACTGTGGCTTCTGTGGGAAGGAACTGGAATAGGCTGCAAAGGAGTTTGATGTGGCTGGAGCATACAGCAAGTAGGCATTAACAAGAGAAAGACACAAAATATTTATGGAACAAACGTCTCCATTCCAGGCCTTCTGCTATTAACGAGAAGGTAGCAAATGGACAAAGTAGACAGCACTGGAGTCCAGGTAAAGAGGTTCAGATTTCATCCTAGGTGCAATGGGAATCTACTGAGTGGTTTTCAGACTATGCCTGAGGAGGAGACAGGAAGAGGGGAGGCCTGTGTTGCAAAATAATACTTTGATATTCTCATATGACTGTCATCCAGAGTACACGCTGAGGCTCGTTGAGGAAGAAGAAAAAAGATCGATAGCTGGGGTTGGGCCAAAGGTTGACTTTGAAGAGTTTCGGATTTCTCCATTTCACATGTACATTCTAGAACTTGCAGACTCTTAGTTCTATGAGTCAGAGTATTTTTAAGGAGAGTCAAAGCTGAGACATTGGACATCATTGTAACCACTATTGTCCAAACAGGACATGAACTGTTTTCCTTGCCTTTTCATCATGTTGCACATACTCAGTTCAAGTGGGAGACGTTAGACAACAAGCGTCTTTCAAGGTTGTGAGTTGATCGTTGCCTGTTTTGCAGTAGTGTTGTTTCTCTTCTTCTTTTCGTAAGAAGGAGGGTGTTACATCAAAAGCACTCAAACTGCTGAAAACGTGAGTTGTGGGGTTTGGGTTTGAAGGATCTAAATAAATCTGTGGTCGTAACAACTTTGTGCTAACAACCGTTTGTTGAGGGCCATGAAGAACTTTAAATGTACTGCCACACCCATTGCCTCTGCAACTCTACAGAGTAGATAACGTGATAAAAATAATTCAGTAATAGAGGTTCGTGAGACTTAAGTAGCCCGTCCGAGATGAAGAGCACCTAAGCAGGGGAAGTTGGGATTCAAACCCAGCTCAGCCTGAAACCAAATCCCAGGTTCTTAATCACCGTGTCCTAGAATCACACCTCCCCGAATGGGCCACCCCGGCGTGCTGCTCAGTATATCACATTGTCCATAGTTAAGGAAAAAAAACTCACATCTGGGACCTTCTGGCACAATTCACAACACCCACTGAGGGCATTCGTTAGGTCACGGCACAGCTCCTGGATTCACCACCCTTATAACATTCTATTTCGTTGGTTCTTTCCAGTAGTAAACATGTCATTTGGGCCTTTGCAAGCATGATTCGGTTTCCCAGATGAGCTTATGGCTATTCTACCTAGATGAATCGGCTCTATTTCCCAGTACTGCCAGGGAAAGCTAAGCAATGGGAGACAACGAAGGTTTCCCAACGTGGTAAATGCTCTATGTGACACCTTAGGGCTCATCAGCCTTCTTGATTTCTGTTGGAGGGCAGAAAAAAAATATATATATTTTCAAGATTTATTTTCGGGCACTCAAATGACCCTCATTCTTCAATTCTAATGCCCTTGGTGGGGGTGACAAATAGCCAAATCATAGTAAAAGAAATTAAAATCCAGGGGAAATAAATAATCCCTGTTAGAAGATGCCATCTGATATGCCAGAGCACTAAAATATAAAGGTACCAATTAGTAGCCATTCAGGTTTGTTCCCTTCAAGTTACATTTTTCTTTGCTTATTATATAGTCACTTCATAAATTATAAGGAAATGGACAAATCGTAAGAAAGAAAGAATGGAAAGAATAAAAGATTATCCAATGAGAACAAATTTCTGAAAACACGTTATTCATAGAGTTTGTAAAATACGGCTTTATTAGTTCACGCGGCTTCAGGAGGAAAAAATAATTTTACTTAAAGTAAACGATCAAAATATAAAAAATATATTTACTTGAATGAGAACAGGTACTATTCTCCTGTCTCAAAATACCTCCTCTACTACACCGATACACGGCCTAACAGTTTGTGTAATTCTGTAGGTCATAGTCTGGAATGCCTCACTTGAAATGTAATGGTAACCAATCAGACCATGTATCAGACCCTTTGTAGGCACCAACCACTCTAGATTTTGTCCCTCCTGTCCATTTGTGGTTCCAGCTGCTGTCGGGTGCCCTGTTCCCCCTGAGGTCCAACCACTGTCAGGGAGATACAACTCAACCTCACATCACCTCCTGCTCAGGTTGCATAAATAGCCCGCACCCTCTAACTTCCCTGATCGGGCTGAAGGGTGAGTAGCAACAGGCAAGACCCTGTTGAGACCTGTACCACCTCGACCTGGAAGTGTTAGGACTCCGTCCAGTGGGATGAAACTTTGACCGGTGGAAGATGGGAACAGGAGATGATTTCTTCCCTTATCTATTCCATTAAACTGAGAAGTGACTTTTTAGACAATGGTCCTCAAGCTCCAGCAATCAGCCACATCCTCTAATCGCCCCTTCCTCCTCCCTTGCCTTGTTCCCTTTGTCCCTCACTCTTGCTCCCTAAGGCTATGCTCCCTAGTCAAGCAGTAGAACATAACACTTGCCTAAGGCTCTGCTTTCAGGAGAATTAGATTAAAACAGACATTTTCATGAATACCTTAGTAGAGTTAGTACTAATTCTGTAGTATTCTATGGTTCACCAGAGTACTTTCAGGATAATATTTGACTGAAACTTTTATTTTTTACTTTTTAAAAAATTTTTATTTATTGATTTTGAGAAAGAGAGAGAGAGACGGAGACATAAAGAGAATCCCAAGCAGGCTCTGCAATGTCAGCAGAGACCCCGATGTGGTGCTCACAAACCAGTCTGAGATCACGACCTCAGCCAAAATCAATAGTTGGATGCTTAACCAACTGAGCCACCCAGGGGCCCCCTCACTGAAACTTTTCATATGAGCTTTTGGAAACAAAGAAAATGAAAAGAACTAACTCATTCTCTCAATAAAATAGAAGCCAATTATGCAAAACAGATAGCTTGAGACTTTTCAAAGCTATATGTCTCTAATCCAGACAGTTTTCACTGGGCTTTAACCACTAAACCTTTCTTTTTCAGACGTTTAGTTGAGATCTCACCATACTTGTGATTAAACAAGAATCTCTGCCCATTTCTCATCCTGATGTTATCAGATGTTCTCTTCTCTGTTTACTCCTTTTCATGTACTTGTTTCAAGGAGCCTGACATTACCTTGTTTTATACCCAGTATCTTAGATTTATTCGTATCTTAAGAGTACGTATGGTGGTTATGACCACAGGCATGAAGACAGACTGCCTGGGTATTCCCAGCTCTGTGGCTTGTGGACTTTGTGGCTCTATGCAAGTTACTTAATGTCCCCAGAATTTTGTTCATCTGTAAAATTAGGATAAAAATAGTACTTACATCATAAGATTATGTAAAGGATTAAATGAATAAATTTAATTACAGGAATCATATGCCTGACAAATATTAAACATATAACAATAGATTTGTTTACTTCTTTCTCTTTTGCTACTATAATTCTTTGGAGAGGAGGAAGAATCACAAAGTTGAAATCAGAAGGATTTGAGGGGCACCTGGGTGGCTCAGTCAGGTGGGTGTCTGACTTTGGCTCAGGTCACGATCTTACGGTTCGTGAGTTCGAGCCCCGTGTCGGGCTCTGTGTTGACAGCTCAGAGCCTGGATCCTGCTTCCGATTCTGTGTCTCCCTCTCTCTCTGCCCCTCCCCTGCATGCACTCTCTCTCTCTCTCTCAAAAATAAATAGATATTATTTATTTTTTTTAAATCAGAAGGACTTGGACTTAAACCTTGGGTTCAGGGGTGACTTGGGTGTTTGAACATCTGAGTTTGGTTCAGGTCATGATTTCACAGTTCTTGAGTTGAAGCCTCGCGTCCAGCTTTGTGCTGACAGCTCAGAGTCTGGAGCCTGCTTCAGATTCTGTGTCTCCCTCTCTCTCTCTTCCCCTCCCTTGCTGGTTCTCTCTCTCTGTTTCTTTCAAAAATAAATAAATGTTAAAAAAAATGAAACCTTGGGTTCACAATTGAAGAGTTGCTTGACCTCAGCAAGTCACTTAACGGACTCTGCAAGTCTAATTAATGTTGTGGTCTGTTTGTGAACATCCTATGTCCATACCCCTTATCTGAAACCCGTGAGTTAGGATACGTTTAGAAACTTTAGAAAGTGTGTCAAATTTGTCAAATTTAGAAAATGTGTCATACGTCAGAATTGCAATAAGGTATCTACAGTGTATTTTAATTACACCCCTAGCTGGGGATTTGTACCGCACTAAGGAATCAAACACATTAACATTTTTACTGAAAAACTTAGAAAAACTTATAGAAGATGAAATAAGCCTAAACATCTAAAGAAACCGTGGAATATAGGTCAGGGTTTATCACTAAACAAGCTTGCCTTATGTTTACAATATCTTTGTTTTTCTGAATTGCAGAAAAATGAACTGTGGAACTGAATTTCCAATAACCTCCAAGACGCAAGCCCCTTACTGTGACATGCCTGACCTTGAAGGACATGATTTTCTTTCACAACCCCTTCTTTCCTTCCTGTATTTCCTATGATGTCGTGAGGGAGGGTCCTGGCCCTGTATTTGCACTTATGACTGCCCTGCCAGGAAACCCCCCCTTTCTTGACTCATATCATTTATCTAGTCCATATATAAACATTTATGAAGTACCTATACTAGGTAGATGCTAACCAAAAGAGGCACATAATTCCATAAGCTATAATTTGCTATCTAGGAAACAGAAACAAACAACAATGTTGAAAGAGTTAAAATATTCTATAGAGATTCTCTGCAAGAAATAGGTGGGTGTTTTATATGTCTTCCTCTCCCTGTTATATACTTAGACTAAGCCATTTGAGAAATGGGATGGCCTTACTCATAAATAGGCACTAAATAATTGTCACAAAAGTGCCGAGAGTTCCTTCTTTTCAAATGCTATAAATATTCAAGCAAGCTTCCTTTTAAGATGTCTCTAGGGTTCTACATTTTAACAAATAAAAAATATTTCCTATTACATTGCTTTCTAAAACTTACATTTCAATTGGTATGGAAACCTAATATTTCTCTAAGCAGGAATCTGAAGTTAGATTTTCTTGACAATGGGAAACCCTTTAGATTTTTGTCCCCTCTAAAAGGACAAATTGTTCTTATCATTTGGACCTACTCGTAGTCCAATTTCTCTCTAGGATATTTTTTCATTATCTCATTATATGACATATTTCATGAATGTTCTTAAGGATAAACCCAAAACTCCATTTAACTCAAAAAAATATTCGTCGAATCCATTACTTGGCATCTATTAAGAGGTGATGACTACTCTGCGAGATTATAATATTCAGTCTCTAGCTCTCCACTCAGTTTTCTGCGGTGCTGAAATCTGTCCTTTGAATTTGATTTTTTTTTTTTTTGCATCAATAAACATTTACCTCTGTGTGTGGCTCTCCCCTCGGAGGTGTTCAAATATTTGTTCCATCATTGTTGCCCTTAGTCATTATTTATTGAGCTCACCACCCTGTTCCCGCGGTGTCCCCCAGGGCCAGGCATGCCTCTCAGCTGGGCAACGCATCTCTCAATGCGATCTTATCCGTTTCCCTCTTTCAATACTTATGCATCAGACAACACAAATAATCTTTGAAATCCCAGGCTAGTGTCATTATTGAAGTAGAAAAATGGACATCTTTTCAATATTCTTTTTTTTTTTCAGTTTCTTCTCCACCTCATGTGAACCAGTTCAAAACCAGTTAAGCTTGTTAAGTAGAGTAAATAGAAACGGAATAGAGTCATACATGAGAAGCAGCTCAATTCCATTTTTTTTTTTTCAAATTGAAAAGTCAACCCTGTGACTGTGGCATCTCTTTCCAGCCTTTCCTTCTGAAACACCATGAAAAAAAAAAAAAAAAAAAAAAAACAGAATGCATAGACACATACTGCACATTTATCTTGTTTTAGACCTTTAACGTCAAGGTGATGCCTGGAGCAAATATTTAGCCAGGCAAATGGTAATCTTATCAAAAGAAGGATTTATAAGAGAAACACTAACACAAAGCTCCCTGTAATGGATGAATGGCACTGAGTAATCATCTCTATTCTTTGCACCGATATTTGACAACATCCTTCTCAGCGACAGCTGCTTTATCACTGCCTTTAATGACCATAAAACAGAAAATCTTGCATAATTCAGTGAGAGTATTCTGAAGGCCCTCTGTCTGCCTGACGACGTCTGCTTTGCTGAACAGTTTCTTTCTGAGGGAATTCTTGACTAACAGGTGCATCATTATACACACCAACAATTGGCAGAGTGAAGAACGTCATAATTCAGTGTGCATTGCCTTATGATAACTACATAAAGAAATGAACTTCCTTAAGGAAGAAAAAATGGAGAACATTTAACTTGTCCAAATGCATTTAGACTGATGTTTTAAGGAAGACAATTTGGATTCTGAACGAGTATTTGTGGCTCAATCTCAATCTTCTTTCCACACAGCTCTGGGTTTTGCTCACAAACAGAACTACTTTGGGCAACATTATTTTTCCCTTTGTAGGCTTGCACTATTTCTGAGTTAATACAGACTGGGAGTGCTTAAAATACTGATTAAGTTAAAATTGGGTCTTAAAACTCCATCCAGCAAAAAAAGGAAAATTAAACAAAAGTTTCACTTATGGAGAAGTTACCACAGCTACAATAAGGACAAATTCAAACCTTGGTTTAAAACCAAGTTAAGTGTCCCCATAACCTTTGAAATGTGTCTTCCTATCTCTGAACTTGCACTACTGAAACTAAAAGCTGGAATTGCCAAAGACTTGTGCCTTGGAGAATTTGGCGAAGGATATACAGGCATACAGCATTAAAGATTTTAACAGTATGGAATGTGTAATAGCACACAGTGCACAGATCGTTAGAACACACACAAATGTGAAATGTTGGGTTGTAAAGCCTCATTATGATCAGGAAGTCTAGCGTTTTGACACACAAAACACAACTCATCCTCTGGATTCAATGACAATGATAATAGCTGCCCTGTCCGCGAGTTATTACAAAGTTTCTAAGAATCAAATGGAATAATATAGCGTATCGTTTAGGAAAGAATGATGTGCTGCAAAATTATGGAGTAAAGTCATTAATGATGAGTTTGATATTGCTGTTTTATCGAGGAGGAAATCTGTCATGATCGTCAAATGTCTCCCAAATAAAGTTCTTCTTTGAGTAGCCAGCCACTGCCAGTGTTTGACCTCATCATCCTTTGTACTGACTCTTGCAATAGTTCCTTCTGGGTTCTCTCTCTCTCTCTCTCTCTCTCTCTCTCTCTCTCTCTCTCTTCTAATATGTTAAGTCCCTCTAAGCTCCACCCAGTGGCAATTATGATCTCATCACTCCTTTTCTTAAAACACTTCTGAAGCCTTCCCATTGCCAGACCTACCTGCTTAGCTTAGAACTATGGTAAAAGAGAACATGAACGCTTTATCAACCAATAGTACATGCCATGCCCACATTTCAGGAACTAATCACTGGGCATCAGAAAACCTTCATTTGCTAACGAAACCTTCATTTGCTTTTCCATCATGTGCCCATTGTCCCCCCTCAGACGCCTGCAGCTTCTGACCCCTTAAAGGTCTGCTCTCTCCTTAACCTGCCAACTCATCACCCTCAAGCACTGTTAGCCATTCTTTCCATTATTTCTCCAGCCGGCAGTACAACTCCATCTCAGCACTTGAGACGCTTAATTCCTTACTTCTAAGACTTCCCTCTGTGCAAAGTCACAAAGCAAAACATATGTCTTTTCCCCTTCAGCAGTGTGATTCATTAGAAAAGGACTGACATAAAGTAATTAGTGTTTGTTGAATGAATGGACCTTGCATCCAGGTCTCCTCCACAGAGGAGTTACTACAGATACAGATGATATCTTAATTCTAGTCATGCTCTTCTCTCATTGAATCCTTCAAAATCCAAGTAAGACTCAAGTGGGTCTTTTTATAACTTCATATCATAGACTTTCCATGATTTCATATTAAATTAACGAACAAAAATGGCTGTAAAGCACTGACCCTCTTTCTTTTCCAATTTAATTAATCTCTAACAAAAGCTTACTCTGGACTTGGCCCTGTCCCTGGCCTTAATTTCAAACTTTTTATTGTTTCATAACATTTTAAAACCTTTCAAACTGTATTAATTCTGTTAACAACAACCAAGCATTTCCCTTGTCCTGTGTCATAGCTCATTCTCTTGCCTAGATGTTCTACTTCAGCATTAACCTTGCAACCTGCTGTGAGGTGATAGGACCTGAGGGCACAGTATGTCTATATCTCTTTGTTGGGCAATTTGAAGGCATGAGATAGTGGAGAAAATACTGACCTTGCTGTTGGAAGACCTGATTTTGTTCCTCTTCATGGGACTGGCTACATGATTTTCAGGACCCAATGCAAAATAAAAGTGAAAATGTTTTCATCCTTTCATCAAACCACAGGGTCAAAAAAGCTTTTTTCTTCCTTCTGTGGTTTCTCGGACTGGGCCTGTTAAGGTGTTTTTCATTCTCTAATAGATTAGATAGGGTCGACCTATTTGATGTTGCACGACCTCAGGTGCGAGGCCACTCCCAGAGTGACTGCAGAATCTTACAGTTAGATATCTAGGTGCCACAGTTCAGCACCAATGACACACATCCAATCCTGAGCCTCTCCAGTTCCTGTGCCCAGACCTCTGCTAGGGGCCAAGACCTCAGTGGCTTTGGGCTGGGAACAAGGAAGCAGAAAGCTGAGAGCCAATCCCGGAGAGGTGAGGAGGAGATAGGATGGGGATCACACATGAGCAGAGGCTTCAAGACCCCTGCAGTGTCCCGTCAGATTTCCCTTACAAAATACAATTTCAAATATAAAATTATTAAGGGCTTCAAGATGGCAGCTACAGGACAGAAGTTCCTATAGGACTGCCATATTGTACACAAGTAGCCTTGCTTCTTCACTTTTAATACCATCTGCTCTCAGGGTAGAAATAATCCCTGAGCTTCCATCTATTAGATCTCCCTCACAATTTTCTTACAGGTTGAAATCAAATAATGCTTGTAGCTTGCTGCATCGGTCGTGGATTATCATCCATAATAAATGTTGAGTGCTCCAATGGTTTTGAGGACAGCCTGACTTCCTGAGTTCAAATCCCAACTTTGTTTCTTGCTTGCTAGGGAGACTTGGGACCATAATACTTGCCACTTACTTTAGAATGCACCAGTACATATGTTGGGAGAGTGTGTACATGTGTTACTTAGCAAATGCCCAGGTGCTAGCCAAGAAAGTGCATTTGAGAAATGATCAGCCAACACATGGATGCACAGTTTAGAAGGCAGCTAGCTTTCTTTCAGAAAAGACACATTCCTGCTACGGCTACAAACATCCCTATACCCGATTCGATGCTGACTACGGTACTGATTGTCAAACGTGGCTTTTTAAAATTATTAAAAACAACGACATGTTAATCAGCATGATAAATATTAGAAACGGCCTCCCCTTGGTGGAATTAAATGCATTTAGGATAGCTGAACTGTCTAAAATAATTTAGAAATACTCTTCACTTTTGATGATCAGGATATACAAGCCTAGTGCAACCTACACACTTGAAATAGCGCATTAAGCTAAATCCTTCCACCATCTGGTGTCCAGCAATAAACTCTGGCATAGGGAGATACGTGCGTGTGCTCTTGGCATCTGCTTCAGGAAACATTCCCCGCAAAGTAATAGCTGGATCATGTGAAAGGACAGAGAGTTGGGACATCCTTCAGTCAACAGAACCGATCATGTGAATTGACTGTTTTCGTGCATGTGAATAAATGTTGAGTGCACGTGTAACATACATGTTAAAATTTGTTCTAGGACTTGTGCTTTAGTTTGCCAGGGCTGCCATAACAAAGTACCACAGACTGGGTGGGTTAAAGAAATGTATTTTCTCACAGTTCTGGCATCCAGAAGTCTGAGATCAAGGTATTGGCAGGTTTGGTTTCTCCTGAGGCTTCTCTCTTTGGCTTGTAGACTCTTGTCTTCTATAGTGTTCTCACATCATCTTCCTTTTGTGCATAGCTGTGTCCAAATTTCCCATTCTTATAAGAACACCAGTCAAATTGGATTAGGGTCCCACTCTAATGACCCCACTTTAACTAAATTGCCTCTTTATTTTTTTAAATTTTTTAATGTTTATTTATTTTTGAGAGTGAAAGAGAGAGAGAGAGAGCATGAGCGGTGGAGAGACAGAGAAAGAGGGAGACACAGAATACAAACCAGGCTCCATACTCCGAGCTGTCACCACAGAGCCTGGCATGGGGCTCAAACTCATGAACCGCAGGATCATGACCTGAGCCGGAGTCAGACACTTAACCGACTGAGCCACCCAGGTGCCCCTAAATTGCCTCTTTAAAGTCCCTATTTCAAAATATAGTCACATACAGAGGTACCAGGAGTTGGAACTTCAACATAAGAGTTCTGAGGGACACAAACTCAGCCTGTAATAGTTTGTTTTCATTGCAAGGTGCCTGGTAGGGTTAGAGGTCTCAGGACCTCAGGACCTCAAACTTCTTGGCCACTACTATTATTTACCAAGAACAACCTAAGGGATATGCATGTCTGAACTGGGTCAGTTCATAGTCCTTCAAAGCCATTTGTTGTCTTTGTGCTTTAGTATCCTCTTGGGATAATAAAAGTATGTACTTCACAAAATTGTTTTAATGATTAAGTATGGTAAGGAACATAAGATGTTTAAAACCAATGCCTGGTGAATATTTCCCTTTATTAATATTGTGAATTATTGAGTCAATGATGAAATTAATGAATGGGAGAAAAATGAGTGAGTCAATCAGTAAGACTCATTTTACTCTTTCATTTACCAAAGAGTAAATTAAAAGCAAGCAAGTTCAGTAACATTCTCATTGTCACCCAGCTTTTCAGAGACACAACCTGTGTACGAACTTAGATGCCCTGACTCAAAATCCAATTTTCTTTCCCTTCACTGTTTCACATGACTCCTTTCAGGGGTCAACTTCACAAATGTCCACTGAAGCATGATTTCCACCTGGTCATTCCAAAAGGATAAGGAAAATGTCTCTGACATTCTCTGAACTGAAAAGGAGCTAACACGACTCTATTTCAACCCTTGAGATCTGTGTCTATTTGTGTACGACTAATTGTAATTTAGTTTGAACTATTATTGAATTTAATTAAGTAGTTACTAAATACCAACTGGGCCAAGCATGCTGCTGAAAGAATGTCACGTAACTATCACTGAAAAGGACTCATCATGGGCTACTTTAAGCCAGTTTGATCATACCCATCTATTAGGCCCCATCTGGTGGACCTTAGTAATTGCCAATAATTACAGGTTAGCTACTCCTTCACATAACCTATATTTCTCTCTTTTGTAAACTCAGTGAAGTTCCAGGTCTCTTTTCTCTTTACAGTTCCCAACTTTGCACGAAAGAGTCACCACACAAGATTAAGCTAAACTATTCTCAGAGTCAGGCAACTAAGATCCCTCCACAGCTTGGGCAAGACACAGAACTCTTCAAGGGTCAAGGCTAGGGGCCAACTTTAAGGACCGAGGGTGAAGGGTCTACTAGATATTGTACCTGTCCTCTTCATGCAAAGTAAGAAGTTCTCTAAGATATTTTTGACGATCAGCATAATTTTCAATTTTTTAAAAATATTTTTATTTACTTTTGAGAGAGACAGAGGATGAGCAGGGGAGGGACAGAGAGAGGGAGACACACAGAATCCGAAGCAGGCTCCAGGCTCTGAGCTGTCAGCACAGTGTTCTGAAGCAGGGCTCGAACTCACGGACCGAGAGATCATGACCTGAGCCGAAGTTGGGCGCTTGCCCGACTGAGCCCCCCAGGTGCCCCAACAATCAACATATTTTTAATGCCACTAATTTCAGTTATGTGGCCTCTTTCAAGAGTCAGTGTGCTGATTATTAAAGCCTCTGGGGATAAACTGAGTGAAGGAATTCTCAGCAATTCCATCAGATTAGGTGTTTCCGAGTGTATCCATTCTGATTAACAGGAGAAGGCCTTCAGGGGAATATGCATGCTGCAAAAAGACAACTGACTAACCTCAGGGTGTACACTGAAACTAGCACACACAGTTTATCACACTTCCCATGTTGAATTGTTTAAAATAAATTGCAGACATGGTAAGTACCATGCTAGTCGCTGGCCTATATGAAAGCATAGAGATAGTCTTTCTAGAAAAAGCAGAAAATGCAACCATACTGCTTCTCCCACAGAAGATGCTCACTAATAACTTTGTTCCACGTGGAACAAATGAAAACATGTGTTTTAAGATAACAAAATTTCCCCCAAAGATGATACGTATACAGTTACACACAAAAACATATATATGTATATGCGTATATGCACAATATGTGTCCATGTACATACTCTGTGATTTTCTTGATGAAAATGAATATCGTTTATTGCAAATGATATTTTTTCAGCTTTATTGGTTTATAGAATGCTAGGCGTCAAGGTATGTATGCCCTTCACACAAGATATATTTAGAAATCTAGAAAGAGATATACTCCCAAAGATCTGATTGCAGAATTTATTAACTAAATGTACAATGTTAGATCTGTTATAAGCTAGATATGAGGTATTGTCTAGTATATTATTTAAATGTTTATAGATACTTAGATACTGAACAAAGGATGAAAAAAGTATTTGACTTGTGATTTTTTTTTAAAAAATAGTGAATTTAACAAAGAAAACTTGCATAATCCCTTCAGTTATATAATAAGCACATCAAAGCCTCCCACTCTTGTAGGAGGAATGCATTATGGATATATTCTAAGAACAGGGGAGGCAATGTTAATGCATGGCTCTATGATACCTCCTTGAAATATCACAAGAACATTGTTATTATTACAAATAAGGGATGGAGATGACTCAGGTTCTACCAATACGGCTCTTTTAGACTGGGAACATTTTAGATTGATGCATCTATCACTGAAAGAGTTCAGCACAATGCCTCCCACATAAGAATTATGGATTCTTGTTCAATGACTTCACGATGACAGCATTAAATTCTAATCTCAGCCCACAAGGTTTCTGAATAGGTATGAAGAACCCAAAGAGAAGAGGATATGTGTGACTGTATAGAATGAAGCTAAGTACAATAGGGAACCCACATTACATTATAGCTGTGCTGTTATTTTTCTTGTTCCCAATATGGTATGGATGTGGATTTTCAAGTCCTAAAATGGAGTATTGAAAGCTTTCCAGACAAGTGTTTCCTTGTTTGTCTTGTCTTATTTCGTTTTTTGGCCATGAAAAGCTTTGAAATGAGGTGAAAACTCCATAATTGTATTTAAACATTAAATCATTAATCTGGTGGTTCTTAAGGGGCTGCTTGGAGGGGGAGATTGGAGAAAGATAGTCCACTCGAGAGCTACGATGAGAACCATTAACTCAAGTAGTGAGAATGAAGAAAAGAGTATGAATTCAAGAGATATTTAGAAGTTATCCTCAGCATGTGGGAATAAAGGAAAGAAAGGTGTTGAATTTGAATTCTAGGCTGCCAATGTGGGTACTTGGGGGTGATACAGAAGTGGATTTCCACCAGAAAGAAACCCATTTGGAAGAAGAGAACTAAGGTGGAAGATCATGTATTAGATCAGTCTGTGTTGATTACGTGAGAAACGTAATGACTGTAAATGAGGGTAACCTTAATCTTCACACATGCATCTTTTTTCTGATTTGCAGATACCCAGGATTTCACCTCATACTAAGTCTCTTGTTATGGAAACCTTTCAGTTGGAAAAATTAAGAACCTGAGTGGGCGGTTCCTCTCCACTAACTCTCTACTGACTGACAATGCAGCCTGGTTTCTAACATTTCTATAGTTGTGTGACCCCAGAAAATTCTGGGTCATGACTGATGGACACATCTTTTGTGAGTGTGGTGTGTTCTAAATCTTCTTCGCTTTTTGCATTTCCATTAACAAGTCCTAGATTTTTACACACTTCCTGGGATCATCTGAGGAATACTCCGTATATAATAATAAGCTTCTTCCATTCACTAACGCTGCAGACTCAACCGTAACTAACACACCCATCCTAACCCATGTCCAAATGGGCACTATCATTTTGAGTAAGAGCCCCAAATTCTATAAAAACTAGAAAAAAACAAGTTGATTAACTTTTTTTTTTCCTTTTGGAATCATCAGTACAGGGAATTTTATTCACACTATTTGATCTGTAAGGTGACAGCCTCCAATGCCTTCTCCAAGCTACACTTTCAATATGAAGGGGCACTCTGTAGACATGAGAGAAAAAGATTGTTAAAGCCATACAGTTGGTTGAATTACTGAGATGTCACTCCCTGACTTTGGTTTAAGCAGTCATAACTTTTTGTAAAGAATTATTTTGTGTTCCTTTATTTACATGGAAGGTGATTAGAATTATAACTTTTGCCAATTTTCATCACTCATGATCTGGAAAATACTATGTACATGTGTCTGAAGAAAAATAAAGTTGTCAGCTATCCAGGCTGGGTCATAAGCACATCACAGTATGACAAGATTCAAGAAAAATAGCTATGGGGAGGGGAATCCGTGCTTTTCTTAAAGATTTTTTAAATGGCCACAGAGAAAGTATGGTATGCAGAAGACAGTGAGAAATAAAAGTCTGAAACTTAGGAGCAGCCTTGGTTTACAACTATGTAGATTGCTCTTTTCAAGGTAAAAATACTTATAAAATTAAAGGAAAGGGCAGGATCACCCAGAGATACAAGGTAAGGTCTGGAAAGAAGAGAGCCCAAGATAAAAGCTTGGATAACACCACTACATAAAGTATGGCACAGGGCACCCGAGTGGCTCAGTCAGTTAAGTGTCTGACTCTAGGTTTGGGCTCAGGTCATGATCTCACGGTCTGTGGGATCAAGCCCTGCATCTGACAGTTCCGTGCTAACATCATGGAGCCTTCTCGGGATTCTCTCTCTCTCTCTCTCTCTCTCTCTCTCTCTCTCAAAATAAATATACTTAAAAAAAAAAGAAAAAAAGAAAGTGTGGCAGAGGACCATCAGAAGGAGGAAACCAGGAAGCAGTGACAAGAGGTAAAAATGAACCAAAAAAGAATAATGTTATGGAAACCAAAGGAGAAAGAGTTTCAAGATCTAGAGAACAGTAAACAAAATCAAAGTTTGTGTAGAAGTCATATACGTTGAAAACTAAGAATTGTTTCTTGAATTTGTCATTTAGAGAGTCACTACTTGACTTTGTGACATTTTAATGAAGAGGTAGGGCCACAATCATGATGGCAAAACAATGCAGACCAATCAGGATTAGGTCAATGGGGACGCCAAGTGTATTACGTCGACACACATTTGATTAAGAAGGGAGAGAAGAGGATAGTGTGATACCTAGGGGAGGGTACAAAGTTAAGAAGAGAGAGTCTTGTTTTGCATGTGCATATTTGTGCACAATGGTTTTATTTGTAGGCTAAAGTGAAAGACCAAATGTACAGGTGGAGAAGATCATAAGTGGACAGGAAAACAGAAGTCGGAAATGAGAGAAGGGTAATTGATTGTATTAGTTGGCTAGGGCTGCTATAATACAGACACACAAACAAACAAACAAATAAATAAACCCATAGCTTGAGTGTCTTAAACAACAGAAGATTTATTTTGTCACCGTTCTAGAGGCTGTAAGTCCAGGATCAAGCTATTGGAAGGCTTAGATTCTTCTGAAGCCTTTCGCTTTGACTTGCAGATGTCTACCCTCTTGCTGAGTCCTCATACAGGTTTCCTGCGAACGTGTATCACAGGTGTCTCTTTGTGTGTCCAAATCTCCTCTTCTTATGAAGACATGAGTGCAAATTGGATTAGCACCCACACTAAATCTTCATTTTAGTTTAATCCCCTTTCAAGGCCCTATCTCTAAATATAGTCATATTTTGAGGTTACCGGAGGTTAAGGTTTCAACACACGAATGGGAAGGGGGAAGGTGAGACACAAGAGAGAATGTTGGGGTGGAGTTGGGGTGGAAGGGGGGCGTTGTTAAAATTGTCACAATAGGGGCACCTGGGTGGCGCAGTCGGTTAAGCGTCCGACTTCAGCCAGGTCACGATCTCGCGGTCCGTGAGTTCGAGCCCCGCGTCGGGCTCTGGGCTGATGGCTCGGAGCCTGGAGCCTGTTTCCGATTCTGTGTCTCCCTCTCTCTCTGCCCCTCCCCGTTCATGCTCTGTCTCTCTCTGTCCCAAAAATAAAAAAAAAATAAAAAATAAATTGTCACAATAGTTGGTAGCTGGTAACAATGATAGAAACAATCACTTGAACCTCGTTCCAGAAGAACATACTCCACCTTCCACTTCAAACGTATATATCTAGGGTTTGTTTCCATTTTGTATCATTTTCCAAAGTCCTTTTCACCTCTGTGCTATGATTCTATTGAGATTATGCTCTACTTCAGTCAACAAATACTTGTCGAGCATCTATCTTGGTGCCAGCACCATACTCTTTGTAAGAATAGAATTTCAACTTATTTTTTAATATCAAAAGCATGTCATTGAACTACACCTGCTGGCTGTAATTGATTCAACCTTTAGTTTGCTCTGTTGTTCTATTGTAATCATCTTGATGCCTATAGATTATTGTGAAAATGTTGAGATAAATGAAAAGTGAAGTATATATTGCAATAGAACAAAAACAGAAATAAATGACAGCAAGAAAACTGAAAAATCCATAAATACGTGGAGATTACATAACACGCTTATAAATAACACATGAGAAAAATAACAATACCCAGCTATTATAAAAACTCTTAGTAAACTAATAGTGGGTGGGATCTTCCACAATATGATAACAAACACCTACCAAATAATCCTACAACTAACATTATATCAATGGAGAAAAACTCAAAGCTTTCTCATTGAGATCAGGTATGGGCATGAATGTCCCCTTTCTCTTTTTTCAACCTCTCTCTCTCTCTCTCTCTCTCAAAATAAACAAATAAACATAGTTTTTTTTTAAAAGGAAGATATATAGATGGCAAATAAGCATATGAAAAAATCTTCCACATCAAGTGTCATCAGGGAAATGCAAATTAAAACAACAATGAGATGCCACTACTCATCTATTAGAATGGCCAAAATCTAGAATGCAGACAACACGAAATACCTGCGAGTATCTGGAGCAACAGGGACTATCATACATTGCTGGTGGAAATGCACCATTTTTCTACAGCAGTATAGTGGTTTCTCACAAAGCTAAACATACTCTCACCAAACCATCTGCAATAGCGCTCCTTAGTATTTATTCAAAGGAGTTGAAAACTTACATCCACACAAAACCCTGCACACAGATGTTTATAGCAGCTCTTTTTGCGAGGTTGCACGTTCATATCACGTGTATAACCTGAATGACCATTTTCTAAATATGTATACAATTGAGTTTTAATCGGTTAGATTTTAGGGAATTTTTCAATTTGGCCAGCTTGATTTTCAAGCCTGAACTTCAGTAACATGAAGATATACTTGAAATATTCTAACCAGATGCGGATCTGAGATTTTTAACTTTACTCTCTACCATGAATCTTTTATACTTTGTGGCTAAAAAACACAGAAATCAGATCTCCTCGGTAACTGAGAGTCATTAATTCTTTGTTAATGCAACACACTTTGGCTCTTTTGGCATTATTATAATGAAGAACAGTATTTTACAAAAGCAAGTCAAGCAAATACATTAAATCATGACCTCTTTGCTTTGCACTACTCTAGTTTAAGTGCCCCGAAATGAACTTTTTAGTTAATTAGCATTCTTCTGTTTGTCACTTTAAGTAATTACTCTTCTCAATTTAATTGAAGTGTTATACGTGAGGCACTAAGAGCTTGGAAACAGACCCACCTGACGAATGAAGTTCACTTAGGAACAAAGCAGAGAGTTGTGTTCAGGAGTCAAAGGAGCAGCCTGTTGGGAGGTTTGGAGCAAAGTAATGGGAATAATTAACATCTCTTGCTCCAGTAATTGTATTGGAAGGATGGATTTCAAATATCCATTAATTTAAGTGGTCTTTATTCCATCATTAAGCAAACTGCGGATCTGGCACTGACTTTTGCACACACTTAGCACAAATAGACCATGTTGTGCATACATGCCCTTGGGAGTGATTGTCGTAAGAAGCTTCAGAGGCTCTTCACGTCTGCACCTCTTGCGCCTGATGCTATAGGCAGGGATGGGCTGATAACTGCGCAAGGTCTTAAGGGCGCTGCTACTTCTCTGGAGAGCAGAAATTAAGTTTTTCACCTCGGAGATAAAACCTCAAGGTCTGTTTGTTCAAGGATAATTTGTCCCTGAGAAAATTGCTTTGTAGCATCCAAGCTCATAGAAGCCTTTAAAATTTCAACTTAATAATTCATAAATAAAAATGCCATACTTGTTTGTGTTGAACCAGCATGGGTTTTTTTTTTTTTTCATGTTTTCATAATTCTGCTGTTGGAATGCCCCTTACAGTTTCCTTTTCTAGCCCTTCCAAATATATGCTTCAAAAGCTGATGAACTAAACCATAAAGATAAAGAAATAGAGGGTCTTAACTACCCGAAGCTTATGTGATGAGCTGGCAAGTTTGTTCTTGTCCTTACAAGCACTATTACATGCCGACTGATGTAGCACCTGCCTTCATGTCTGATCTCCTATAGTCTTCCACACAAATGAATCATTAGGTGCTCTTATCCTCACTTGGCTGAATACCACAGAGCTGGGGAGTGTTAGAGTTTGAATTCATCCATCCATTCATTTATTCATTCATTCATTTGTTCATTCGTTATTCATCTCTTAATGTCGTCAGTCAACACCTGTTTTGAGCACCTGCAGTATAAATAACGATCATAATGACCATGATAAAACATAAATGTACCGAGCACTCATTCTGGGCCAACCAGTACATTAGGTACCACAAAGAGAATGGTCAACAATCAGGGTCGCAGATTCAAATTATATCTAACGGACTCAAAGTGTGGGCTCTGAAGCCATGCCACCTTTAGAGAGCAACGTAAAATGAAGATGTGTGGCTGCTCTGGCGGAGATATTCACCAATGACCTAATCAGCAGGATAATATCTGCTGATTTGATCTGGCATACAAATATCCCCCAATGAGAATTCTGAAGACAATGTTTGAGTCCTAGTCTTGCCTTTTATTGACTACCAAACATTGGGTTCACCAACGTACCCTTCTAAGAGTGTATCCTCTTTTGTAAAATATTCCCATGGCCATGTGTTTTAGTTAAGATCACTATTTTTCAGAAGACCATATAAGCTCTGTTGTCCTTTTGAGAATGCCACAGCACCATAGAAATATCTTCACTCTAGCTTTTTGTTTTCGTTTCGCTAGAAAATGTAACCTCAACTCCTGGACACTCAGTAATTACCAAAAGCTCATTATAAGGAGTGGTGTTGATGTGCCTTGTCTGCAACATGTGCTGTCTATTTCATTAAAACATCATAAAATTTTACATTTGATCAGCCATATTTAAGGGGCTACATGAGTGGACTCAGTCTTGTATATTGAATGTTGCTTAGTTATTGCACTTTTAAATTATAGGAAAGAATTTAGATAGGTAGATAAATAGATAATAGATAGATATCATCTATCTAGATAGATGATAGATAGATATCATCTATCTAGATAGATGATAGATAGATATCATCTATCTGGATAGATGATAGATAGATAATAGATAGATAGATAGATAGATAGATAGATAGATAGATAGATAGAAATATGTTAAAATGTGGACCACTACATCATATTATCCTTCTGAAGGGACCGATATAAGAAATTTTGGCAGGCAGGCACTAGGACAAAACTTACGAACAAAACAAGTCTCCTAACACATCATATTTCCATTTCTGTGCTTTGGCTCCAAAGCAATCTCTCTCTAGTGGTGGTACAGCATGTTCTGGTGGGCATCTTCCACACATTTACTTTGCCTCTGCTCCTTAGTTCCTGTTTCTCATTTTCTCATTCCACCTACTTGCCTTGCCTACTTTTGTTCTATTGTACCACACATATTTATATAAGTGTACCTCAGTTTATTTGTGGAATTTATAAAATTAATCATTAAAATTTAGTGTCTAAGTAATTTTATAATGGAGAAATATGACAAGGGCTAGCTTAGCCAGGTGATTAAAGTGACATCATCAGTGATAAATCCTGTTCCCTTGATACGAGGTGATGAGAATGACATTATGCTATGGTTTTCTTTCCCCAAAACCATAATCCCAGTCTAAATCATGAAAAAACAGTCAGAAAAATCCCAATAAGGGACATTCTGTGAAATGCCTGACTGCTACCTCTCAAAACTGTTAAGGACATCAGAAACAAAGATAGTCTGAGAAATTGTCAGAACCAAGAGGAGCCTAGAGAGACTAAATAAAGAAATATAATGTGGTGTCATGGATAGGATTTTGGAACAGATAAAGGACAGTAAGTAAAAACTAGGAAAGTAGGAGTAAAATATGGACTTTGGTCAATAAAAGTCAATAGTAGTTTGTTCATTATGACAAATAGTTCAATAAGTATTCTCGGTTAAGGTGTTAATAACATGGGAACTGAGTTTGGGCTATATGAGAACTACAAAAAAATTTGTATAGATCTAAAACTCTTCTAAAATGTAGAAGTTAAAAAAAATTAATGGCTAAGATATGGAACGACTGAGCGAGACGCTGTGTATGATATGGTTTTGCACACTATCAAGGACCAGCAAAAGATAATTTCTGTGTATCTGTGTGGCTGTGTGACGGGTGCACGTAGGTGACAGGTGACGTTTCCTAAAAGAGATCACATATTCTGTGACTAAGTCGGTTCAGAAAGTTGTTTTGGAGACGGCATGCAACCAAAGCTGAGTGCAGTGTTTACTGTAGAGACTACAGGTCTGGTATGCCTGGTACGAAAGCCCTCTTTAAATGAGATAAACAACTCAGAAGAAGAAGGAAGTAAAAACTGGTGAACAGTATCTTTTCCCAAAACTCTCTCTCTCCAAGTCCTCTTCCTCAACATGGGTAGAACTCCCATAGAGCCACGGCACCCTAGGGAGAAAGGATCCTATTGTCAATATGGGGGTGTCTTCATAAATCTCTAAGTATATCCCCAAAGTGGAAAACCTGCCCACTCTACTGACATTTGACCACAGTGCCTTCACACAGGCAATTTTGACAGCTCTCAGGAACCTCCCAAATTTGGTAAATGGTCTGAACGTGCTTCTATACCAAAGGAATTCAAGTCAGCCATCCGGTCTTGATTCTGTTGGACCAACCACTCTGGTCTTCAGATTCATATTTTGTTGCCCCAGGAACAAAAGTCTGAGATAGGCGCTACACTATCTAAGAAAGGGTCTGGTCACATTTGAGACTCCAACATAATGGCAGTGTAAATGTGATAGAAGTTTATTACCTTTTTTTTTTTCTCATAGAAAAGTTTACAAGTGGGAAGTCTGGGTCTGGTGTAGGGTCTCACCAGGTGTCTGGGAATCAGGATGGTTGAAGCTTTCTCTTTAACCATCCCTAAAGCGTGACCTTCAAGGGCATGAGCCAAGATGGAGCTACCATCCTCCCATTCCTGTTTCAGGAAGAAGACAGGGAAATGAGGAACAAGGGATGAATGTCGGGTACACTACAAGGAGGCCTCTCAGAAGCTGACTGATCACAGAGGAAGGGAGGCAGGGAGATATTTTCACTGTTCTAGAAGGTCATGTGCTTTGGCAAAGGAAGTTCTCTCAAAGGAAGAGAAAAAGAGAGGGATGATACCAGGAGAGACCTATAATAGCAGTCTTTCTTCTTGCCACTTAATCTCGCTTATTTCCAGCATTACGAAATTGTCCTGGGAAGATCTAAGCTCTGTTCTCAGTTCTACGATGTACTTAATGAACATGCGCCCTTGGTTAAATCACTTAACCTCTTGGAGATGTAGTTTTCGCATCTCTAAAATGAGGCTAATAATTTCTCCTCTGTCATTCTCAAAGGATTTAATTAGATAAATGTATGTAAAAGGACCCCATGAACTATAAATGACCACCCCCTACAAATATGGGATGATGTTACCGTCATCATCTTTCTATTTGTCCCTGTTATAATAGTCTATCCTCTATTCCTTTCAAAATCCACATATAAATCTACAAGTGATACTTTTTTCCAAGTATATATTTCCTTAACCCCAAAGTACTATCATATTAATAACAGATTTTCAGAAATCATAAAGAAGTAGTAAGAGCATTAAATATTCACATCACTTCTTAAGCTTACCCTAATTTAAGAAATCATGAGGTGGTTAATGGGCATCACTGTTTTAAAATCAAAAATCGGAGATACCTGATAGGAGGTAGAGGGTAGGTTTACTGACTAAAAGCAAACAAATAAATAAGAGCTGAAATGTAATAGTTGGAACATATTGTATTGATGGAGCTTCGGAATTAGATAGGCATGGGTTCCAATCTCAGCTCCTCCATGAATTATCTGTGAAAGCTTGACCAATTTTGTAGACCTAGACTGAACTTCCCTATTTTTGTTAGTGTATCGTGCTAAGTATTCTTATAAAAATCAAGTGAGGTAACCCCTAACACGGTTATCTTGCACATATTAGGCACCAAAAAATGAGTCTAACCAGTGCCCTCCTTTGTTCCCAATAGTAGAAACAAAGAGCATATCATGGGGATCTGAAACTCGCAAGATGATAGCTTATTTACAGTGTTTTGGGCCTTTGCTATGTATTTCACTGTATTCAATCAATTGTGTGAGTTACTTCATTGACCCACACAACTTTATGTAAGGATACTTTCCTCATTTCTATTTTATGGATGTGAAGACTGAAGGTCAGGAAGGTTTACTTGCCAAGGTTATGCAACTGGCAAGTGGTAAAGAGAGAACAGAACCCAGAAGTCAATGTCAAATCCAAATTCTTGGATCTTCATCAATTCGTCAAAACCTAATTCACTGAAAGCCAATTTGGCAAATATAAACTCAACGTATGATCAACTGGCCAACAACTCTCAAACGAAGCAGGTATATATTTAGGGACACAGCTTTGGGGCAGGGTGTAAATCTGCAAGAGAGGGGACAGCCTTAGTTAGCTCATCCATCCCCAAGTAAAATGATGGGCGTCGCGAAAGGCAACCAGGCTAGTCTGAGAAAAGCCTTGGCAGCAGCAAAACTCCAGTGAAATCAAACATCAGGGAACATCTCTAATTTGGTTAATCGGTCACTTTATAAGCTGATCGTTTTCTGAATTAAATTTTAGCTAACTGGCCAGTATCCCAACCTGTCAGCCACCCTGCTGTACTGCCAGTTAACTTCTCTTTAAATGGTGAATGGCAGTCTAATTCCCCCCAACTCAAATACTTATGTGTCTGCTGTTAATGTTCCAAGCATGTTTTTTACCCAGAAGACCTATCAGGGCAAAGGAGTGGAATCAAGAATTGATTCGCTGACAGCCGAGGACCAACACAGGTAAGGGGATATCCTGACACAGGGTCAGGGTTTGGACTAAATAATCGAGGAGCCAGGGCACTCGAGGAAATGGGCAGAAGAAAGGAATGAACAAGTCGTGCCTTCCTTCACTGTACATGAAATAACACCTGTTTGATCTTCCCAACAACTATTGTCATAAGGGCATTTTTGTTCCCATTTTATAATTGCTAAAAGCAAAGCACGCGTGATGTGACCTTCTTTTCTTCAGTGTGATTATCTGGTTTCCTAGGTAAACTCCTCTACCTTTATAAATAGCCTCTCCCTTTATAAGTAGGCAATTTCTAGTTACATAACTATGTAAGTTGCTCAAAGGGAGTAAGAAGAGCGATGCCCACCACTGCTCAATGTTCCATAGCTGTGTGAGCTGGGATTTATGCCCCACACGCTAACTCCACAGTGCATGCTTGTTACTGGTCAATCCACTACTTTCTGTGGCAAAAATGGATTCTTTAGGTGGCCACAGCACGCTTCCTAACGAGACAATTGGCATTTCCTGTTTTGTTTTGGGTTTTTTTTTTGAAATATTTTTACATCACTTTCTCGTCTTCATAAGCCTGAACCTATATTCAAAGTTCTTACTAATGACTGGGAATGATTGTTATTAACACGTATTATTTTTTATGTTTTCATACGGTGATAAACCATGACAATTTTGACATACGCAGGTCTACTTTACCAAGTCTGTAGTTGACCTTTTAGATTTGTCTTTGTTCTGCCTCTTTTGGACTAAGGGAATCACAATTTTCACTTCTCCCTGCTGGTAATACATTGAATGATGGTAATGTTTGCGCCTTTACGCAAAAAAAAAAAAAAAAAAAAAAAAAAAAAAAGTCTTTATAAATGATCTCTTACATCCGCCAAAGTACATGGACATTTGTTGATAAAATTCATGGTCTTTCCAGTAATTATATCCCACAATGTTGAATTTGCTTTAATTCATTTTTTTCAGGTGCCAGATTAGCTTTGAGGGTTTGAGAGGTAGGGAGTCATAAAGGCCAGTTATGGGAAGAGTTGAGTTTTCAAAAGCTAACTTTGTTTTCGGCAATTCTCTTGAGTAAAGTCTTTTTATTAGCTTTAAACAACTAAATCTTAGTGTTAGTAATTGCCAGCCCCCACCCTGTGCCCCGCTCCCAAATCGGCCAATGTTCTCTCTTACACTTTGTCCTCAACTCAAGCGACATCTTTTTCAAGCACGTGTGCAGTCACAGTGTCCGTGTCAGAAACGCTTATTTTACACTGGCGTTCTGCAGCTGAACTTCAGAAGAGCAACTTTCCATGCCAAGCATAATCACCGCATTAGTAAGATCAAGGCCAGGTACATTCAACAAGGTCACTACCAGCTCCGGTGGCTCCCCCAGGACAAGGCTGGCATTAGTGATTAGAGAACAGATGGATCCCCAGTGGGAATAGGAGAATTGGACCAGCTGCTGTAAGAGGCCTTTTATGCAATGGGCAGGCTGATCTTGTGAGTAGAGTCTTGTCACCAGGTTTGCACGCACCTGCCCTTGGGGGAAAGCTGTCGGAATGCTGCAGAGACTCAGGAGAGCACAGCGATTTTGTGAAGAGTCCTGGGTGGCATTATGTGGCTTTCTTTCCGAAGTGTTCTTCAGCAAGTGCTCTTAGCGTGTTTGCACTTATTAAACCTGCTAACAATGATTCGGGCTGCAAATCAAATTCAGCTCCTGTCTTATCTTTGCCAATTTCCTCTGCTCCTGAGTCCTTAATGGGCCAGGTACAAATATGTAAATACCATCCCTTGTGTTGGTAATTAATTTCCTTAAGGTCAAGACTGAGTGATAAGAATGCTACCTTCACTTGATGAATAATTCATTTCTGCAGAAGATCTTTATTCATTCAGACTTCATGGAAGTATAGTCTTAAGTACATGTATCTGTGACTGCATCCCAGTTTGTCCCTAGAAGCTGAGAGACTGGATAATTAACTTAATCTTTCTGAGCTTCTTCTATCTCTCTATCTAAAAGATGGGCCTAATAATGTATATCTCACAAGCTCATAACTTATTAGGAGTGTAAATAAATAAGTACTTATAAAATACTTACAAAAGGTAAGTGTCCAATTCACGTCATTTCTTTCCTCCTTCCCAGCCTTGAGCATGACAGAAAGCTCAGCTAAACCAGGATGTTTCAATCTAACCAGCATGTTGCTTTACAAAAGTGATGGGGAGGGGCACCTGGGTGGTTCAGTCGGTTAAGCTTCCGACTTCGGCTCAGGTCATGATCTCGAGGTTTGTGGGTTCGGGCCCCGCATCAGGCTCTGTGCTGACAGCTCAGAGCCTGGAGCTGTTTCAGATTCTGTGTCTCCCTCTCTCTCTCTGACCCTCCCCTGTTCATGCTCTGTCTCTCTCTGTCTCAAAAATCAATAAACGTTAAAAAAAAAAAAGTGATGGGGAACTCAAATAACCTTGACCTGTAAACAAAGTAAGCAAGTGAGCAAAACCAATGGAACACATAATAGTATGTTTGAGATTTTAGGAATTTGGCATTGATCATGTACTTCACACAGTAAGAAATGCTTTATAGGCATTATCTTGTCTGAGCCTTATCACACTCCAATAAAGTAGACTAATGCCTCTATTATCTCCATTGGACAGTTGGGAAAACTTTCCAGGTTAAGTTGCTTGACCAAAATCATCCAGGTAGTTAAGGGTCAGGTGCAGGTGCATTTACCATGAAGCCAGTAAAGGTTAGGATCCCCCTCTTTCACAACACTCTCACAAAAGTTGGATGAGGCACCAGCAAAGTGATCACATGAAGATACACTATGGTAAAATGTTCAAAAGTATCATATAAACTTTAGGCAACATAAAATATGTGTCTCCTTCTAATCAAATAGCTTCTCAGAATCGTCCCCGAGCTTCCCTAAAATTTCAACCTACCTGTCCTTTCCTGTTTTTCTCCTTAGCGCTTAACACAGTCAAATATATTATATAATTTATTCATTTATCTTGTTTTTGCTAAATCCTTCATTGAAATGGTAAGTACGTAGGGCATTTTTTTTTTTTTTGGTCTTTTTCTATTATATACCATTACCTAGAACAGGGCCTAGAATATAGTAGCAACTCAATAAATATTTGTTAAATAAATGAGTAAATGAGCGAATTGGAATTTCTTTGACTCCAGAGCCTATGCCCTTTACCATAGCACTGTACTGCCTCTCTGAAGAGGACCCTTCATCGTAAACAACTCCCTTCCGCCAGGACTATGCGAACAAAAATCCAACTTGCAGGGCTTTAGATTGCCTCTGCGATAATGATGAATGGGTTACCATTTAATCAGTACCCAAGAATTATGGGACAACATTTGAGACCTGACAGGTATACAGCAATAGACAAAGCCCAATTAAAGGGAAACATGTCTGTGAAAAAGAGGCTAGTAATGGTAAAGTAAAAACTAGAAGTGACACAGTTCTGCAGGCTGAGTGCGTTCCCCAGACTCATGAGAATTCAACTACGTGAACGAATCCATGGAAGACAAACATTCCCTCTGACGTATGCTTCACTGTACCCTGTTCCTTCCATGAAAGAGGTACAGATCATTTAACATAGAAGACCCTTCCTGTAAGTGACTTCCCTGGTTTGTATTTGCAATAAATGCATATCTAACAATACCAAAAGGTAAAAACAATCACTTTCGTGAAGATGAACTATCTCATGCCTGAAGTCGTCTTCGGTAAGGACGTATTATGTTAAGTCACAGGGAGATCGATTTCTGTCTATGCATCAATATCCACCCAACGGTGCATAATTGCAGTGTAATCACTCTAAAAATTAACAATTTTAATTAATTAACTGAATCAGAATATTCTGGTGAACTGAATATTCCATTACATAATTGTTTTCCAGAGCAAAGGAAACAGCTGTATTCCTACTGTTTTCAACTGTTCTCAACGCTTTAGTGCTTTTTTTCTGCCTTACTACATATCGAAGTTGTGAAAACATCTCATTAATAATGAGCTGGAAGGTATTCAGGACTAAAGATAAATGTCTAATCCTGCAGAGACTTGAATGGATATTGCCCCCAGATCCACCCTGGGACTTGTGTTTTGTGGGGAATAAAGCCAAAATTCAAAGTGTTTCACTGTTGGTGTATGCAATCATACAGACTTAGACTTGAATCATTCTGAGATGACTCTGAGACACAGAGAGAGTAAATACTTTTCTCAACATCCCACAGGCAGTTCGGGGCTGAAATAATCTTCAAACTCAGTGTCAAACACAAACCAGGCACACCTCCTCCTCAGAGCCCCTTTGCCCTGGCTACTTTCTGGACTTACTCGCCACTTCTCTGCCTGGATGGGTCTTCTAGCCTTGTCGCGAGAGTGCGATAGCCTCCTATTGGCTTGTGTTGTATGGCCGAGACTCAGTCAACACCATATATCTGATCCCTTCCCATCACCTCTAGACCTAAAAGAAAGCTTAATTATAGATTGTATGTCTGGCATCCGAGGGAGCCAGATGGCAGTGTGGGGCATTGACTCCCCATGGGGCATACTTTGATCCATAAGATAAAGGAGATAGGACAGATCTGGGCAAACAAATCCCCCCTTTTCTCTCTCCGATACACTACATCATGGTTTGTGCATGCAGTCTTGTTGGAGAAGTTCCATCTGCCCAGCAAATGTACCTGCTGAGAGACCTGCTATATATCGCTTCATGGCTTGTCATGACGTGGGAGACAACTTGATAACACATCGCTTTGCGTCACTGGACATTTTCCTTTTGCTCCCCCTTCTTCTCCTTTTAAACCTCACTGTCCTGATTTTACATTTCCCTAATAAGGCGTTGTCCCACTAATTCTTGCCTCGTGTTCTGTTTTCTAGAGACTTTGTGTTAAGGTCACTGCTCATTATACATCACGATATATTTCGAGCAATTTTTTAAGTCCAGAAGTTCTTCAAAAGATGAAAGTCATTAAATCCTTGATCATTTCAAGCAACCTGCTACAAACCTGTTAATAAGGAGAGATCTATGAGATTCTTTCTGTATAGAATACAAGTTTGCAGGGAATGGTTGGCCCCAGTTGTCTGATGGGTCGGTTGGTTCTCTGTCGGCATTGCCAGAACATAGAGGATGAGGTCAAGCTAAGAATGTCATTCTGGGATTGCCAGGATGAAGGACATATTTGGTAAGAAGGTGTAGCTTGTTTTTTGCCTTTAAAAACACATGCATAACTGGCACAAAACTCAAATAATTATTGAACTGTATGGGGACCTGGATGTCTTGATTCTGCTACAAACAAGTTATTTGAAACTGGCAAAGGTATTTAGTATTCCCGGTTTCATTTATGTCATTAAACCCTGTTTTTCTTAAGAGACCCACTTGAGAATACACATTTTTAGAACTGTTCCTTTCTATAGGAGTATGCACCACCCCAAATCTTATTTTAAAAATGCAATAAATTACAAGGATTTTTCTGACTCCTTACAACTTACTCACACATTCCAAGTTACAAACTCCTCATCTAGGTGATGGTGATTATAAATTGGTAGCAAAAAGGCAGAAAGCTGTTACTCAGAAAAGCTCAGACTGAGACAACACATACAAGCTTTGAAGAGTTTCAGCCCCCACTTAATAGAGATGATGCTTTTGGTGAGGAGATGTAAGGCAGGTTAAGTTTTTTAAGGCAACAAATAAACCAGCTACACGAAAGGAGTCTCATAAGGAGAGTGACTTCTAATGTCAAGGATGATTTCCCAGGGCTGGACCTAGTGCTTCTTTTCCCAAGGTTGTGATTGCTTCCTCCCGTCTGCAGGGGGTTACATCTTGTTGACAAGAAAATTGGAAATCAACAGAGGGGAAGATATTAAGGGGCCTTATATGCTTCAATATTTAGTGGCCAAATTTTGTGTTTTTGTGGGGGTTTTTTGTTGTTGTTTTTTTTTTGTATGTTTTATTTTGCCATGAACCATCCACTTTCCTGCTTTGATTTCTATTACAGAGCGTTCTCTCCCATCGCACGTAAGCATGGGAGATGACAATTCCACGTTCAGAAGCTGACTAGTTCAGAACCATTCGCTCTTCTTCCTAGTACAGGTTGGGAGTGGAAATGTGACCTCATCTTGGCTAAGCAGGCAGTTTTCTGAGGGCATTTGAATCCGCACTTCCTGATAAAAAGCACAATGTTCAGAGTCATACACAGGGCAGCAGAGGTAGGAGTGACTGTGGCACCGACCAGCATATTTTAGCTACAAGACGTTGCAATGCTTTCTCATTCCCAGTTCTTTACGTTTTGAGAGTCACTGGATGCTTTCCAGTCCTAAGTCTGGTCTGTCAGGTCCATGAACGCTCAGTAACCTTTCAGTAAATAGCCTTGTTATCTAAGATAGAGTTGGTGGATGAGTGGAACCAAGAGCCCTTAGTAACCCTTTATTTATGAAGTGTGAGGATGTTTATGTCACAAAGATTTGAGTTTCCTCCAGGAAAGTAGAGTTTTATAGACGGGGAAGACCAAAGTGAGACTCATATTTTCAGCCTATCAAGTGCACACACAACAAAGAGTGAAGGACCCAATAATAATTCCTCTTACTCCACCTCTGTATAGATAAATATAGACAATTTCTTCCCAAACCCCATGGATGGCTTCAAGGATAGGATACAATGAGACTTCAATGTATGTCTTACAGTTTGTGATCTCTTTAGAGAACTAGGAAATAATATGATCTTTTAGGTGAGTAAAAGGTAGAGATTTTCAAAGAGTGACATACCTGAGTTTATTTTTGGTGATATTTCTAGATGAAGCAATCATTACCACTAACACTACTAACCATGGTATGTAGGTGAGAAAGTTTCCAGATAAAATATGGGATACCCAGTTAAATTTGAATTTCAAATAAATAACAAATAAAATTTTTAAATATTTCACAGATAATGCAGGGAAGATGCACTAAAAAATTATTCATTATTAATCTGAAATTCAAATTCAACTAAGCATCCTCTATTTTTATTTTCTAAATCTGTCAACTGTAATTTGAGAGTCCATGGGTCCAAGGAAGAAAGTGCAGTTAAGTTAGGGGGAAACTACATTATTGCCTCAGGTAGACAAAAGGGCCTGAAGGGATCATTCATTTTGCAAAATTCTGGAATAATCTGTAAGGTTTCCCCTCTTTGATAAAAATGGAGAAAGGTATATTATAATTGGTTCACAATTAAGCCCAATTGGTTCATTTATAGGAATTATAGAGACACAGGGGAGACCATAATCAAAGGGTAATTAAATAGCATGGTTTTGAAGGAGAATAGAGATAATTGAGTCAGACAAACTTATACATTTTTTATGATAAGAATAAATCAATATATATTCATGAATATTATTTTTAAAATAGATATTTTTTTTAAATTTTTTTAACATTTATTTATTTTTGAGAGACAGATCATGAGTGGAAGAGGGACAGAGAGAGAAGGAGACACAGAATCCGAAGTAGGCTCCAGAGCCCAAGGCGGGGCTCAAACCCATGAACCATGAGATCATGACCTGAGCCTAAGTCAGACACTTAACCAACTGAGCCACCCCGGCACCCCTTAATATAGATATTCTTAAAGGTAAGATTGTTGGATGAAATAGCTTACATTTTTTAATTCTAATAGAGATTACTATGTTGCCAATCTAAATATTTATATATTTATCTGCACTCTACAAGAATGCTTCTATTTTGCTAAAAAATATATGAAAGAAGTCATATTTATTGTATCTTTGATTTGCATTTAGAACATCAGGAATGTGGAAAAGTGAGTTCTTTTGCGCCTGGTCTGATATCTTGAAAAAGGTAGTCAGAACTCAAGGGTCTATGTAACCTCCAGTGGTTGTCCCTACTCTGTGCCTCACTTTTCCCAGGTGGTAGATGTTAGTAATCAGAACACCCGACATTTGTTATGAAGACTAAATAAGCACGTATTTCAAAGCGCGACATAAGTATTGTGTTTGGAACATAAAATGTCTTGTATGAATATATATCTTTCCTTCTCCTCTTCTTCCTTTTACTTCTTCTCTGTTCTGCTTGTGATATACTTCTATTCTAGGAGGTATCTGTTTTTGGCAGTTACTTTACAGACAACTAGGTGTTACATTTTTATAGTTTATAAGGATTTTCATTACCATGAATATCATTAATTATCTTGTGAGATAATATTAACAGTAATCCTCCTCCTCCTCCTCCTCCTCCTCCTCCTCATTGTCATCATTATTTTAAAGATGAAAAATAGGGAGGGGCACCTGGATGGCTCCGTCGGTTAAGCGTCCAACTTCACCGCAGGTCATGATCTCACAGATCGTGAGTTCGAGCCCAATGTCGGGCTCTGTGCTGACAGCTCAGAGCCTGGATAGAGCCCACTTCAGATTCTGTGTCTCCCTCTCTTTCTGTCTCTCCCTCACTCACGCTCTGTCTCTCTCTCCTTCAAAATAAGTAAACATTAAAAAAAAAAATTTTAAGTAAAGATGAAAAATAGAGGCTAGGAGGATTTTGAGTATAGAAATCCAAAAAAGTATACCTCATGCCAAGAATAATAATATATAGGAAATAGAACCTTCTTCCATTGCTTAGTGGCTCCAGTCACACCTTATAACATAAGTTAAGTAGGGTGGACAGTGGAAGCAAGGTAATTTTTAATCATGTATTAAGATTTTCTCAAACTAATCAGTAGGGATTTGGGGCTCTGATCATAAAACTTCCTGAGAAACCACTTTTAGACTTTTGCCAATAATTCCACGAGAAATTATTTCTAAGAGAAAGTGACTGGAATCATTCATTACAGCTTTGAAAAATAAGGTCTTAAATAAAAATTAAAAAAATAAGCAAGCCCTAAATGTAGTGTTGTTAGTAAATAAGAAAAACAAAGACGTTAGTAATTATCACAAGCGAAACACTTGATGAATGCTAGGATTCTACAGGAAGCACTTTACAGGGATTATTGCACATAACCCTCCCAATATCCTGGCAAGGTATGGGTTATTATCATTCCTTTTTTTCTTTTTTTTGACAAAGGAGGCCTCATGGCTAAGGTTGCACAGGTAAGAACCCCAAGAGCTGAAATTTACAATAGCTCTGTCTGTATGCTATCTACATAGAGAAGCATCAAGATAAAATAATTATTTCTTGGAGTATTTCCAGAAACTTGAATGAACACATAAACACTTATGGGATGCTTATTGGATGTCAAGTTGTCAAAACCCCAAGAATGAAGGATGGTGATTTTTTTTTGCCTTTGATTTTACCTGGGAAGAAACTGATGTTCAGCGGCATTTCTAAAAAGCACACAAGCAGCGTGAGGCCAACCCAAATGCACATTTCCACTCTGGTTCTGATATCTTCACATGCCCCACCTGAATATAATTCACATGAGTTCATTCAGTGCTCCCAGTTTCAATGGAAGCCCAAGGCAAAAATCTACAAGAAATATTATTTACATTAAAGCAGCCATATTCTCAAACTGTGTTTTGATCCTTTTATTTCATGAACCTGGAAAGGAGACTGAGTTGTTTTTCTTTTTGTTTTTATGTGGAAAGGAGTTTATATTTGTAAGGACAGTGGTAGGGAAAAGTCTTTGATCAATGAGGGTGGGATGGAGGAGGGCTTGACTTGTAAACTCAGCACTTTTGAGAGTTGTATTCAAACAAGACTCTAAAAATGAGCCTGACTCATGCTGCAAGCAGTCATTCACTTCATCTACGTTGATCATTTCGGTTTTCTTTCTGTCTCTGACTCTAAGTATGTGACCTTAGTCTGGTCACTTCATCTGATGGACTATCAGTCCTTTCATCATTTGAAAGAAAATTCTGTGCTGGTTCTCTAGGGCTCCTTTCTATTTGGAAGGAAAAAATTCTTCTCCTATGATTTTGGTGGATATTCTACTGATGTCTTAACTTATTCCTCAAAATAATCTTTTTCGTGGAAAAATTATATAAATTCAAACAAGAAAAGAATTTGGCTATAATCCCACCGCACAGTATCTTTCTCAAAATATGACTTGTTATAGCCAGCCAACTGAGAAATAAAAAGGAAATAATTTGAAAATAGAGACTACTTGGCTTTAAAGAAATGACCATGAACAGTAAAACCAGCAAAACTGGGAGTTAATCTTTGGACTAGACTTCCTTTTAAAGGGGCAATGTGCAAGTGTTATGGGGGTGAGTTGTGTCCCTCAAGGAAGATATGCTGAAGTCCTAACCGCCAGGGTCTCAGAATGCAGCTTTATTTGGAATAATGGTTTTTAGGAAAGTAATCGAGTGGAAATGAGATTATTAGAGTGGACCCTAATCCAATCTGATTGCTGTTGTTATAAAAAGGCAAGTTGGGACAGAGAGACAGTCACACAGTGGGAAGGCGATGTGAAGACACACAGGGAGAAGATGGCCATGTGGCTGGAATGATGCATGTCCAAGCCAAGAAATACTAAGGCTTGCCAGCAAATGCTCAAAGCTGGAAGAGGCAAGCAAAGATTATCTCCTAGTAACTCTGCTGCTTTGTTACAGCAGCAATAGCAAACTAACACAGCAAATATGCCCCAGTATCGTAACTGCAATATACACTGACAACCCCCGCTTCTCACGGTCAAGGGTATTCATGCTTTCACACACACACACACACACACACACACACACACACACTTTTACTAAATACAAGCAAGTTAAATGATGTTGCTGAATGAACCAGCTTCCTACTTCATTCCGCTCCTCTTGAAATGACTTCTTGTGAGCTCTCCTCTCTTCTGCGTGTTCATCTGTTTGCTACACAGAAATAACAGCTATAAGGTCCACTAAAGATTTCTATAAAACAGCTAACAAAAGCTTCAACTTAAATTCATTCCAGAAAACTGAACACACATAACACATCATAGCAGGCAAAAGGAAAGCACGTTATCGCACATTTCAAGTTGTATTGTTTGTGCAGACTTTGATATAGAAATCTGTTGGGGGACTGATGGAGATGATACAGAGGAAAGAGCATCGTTATAAGGAAGAACCGGTTCTAGGGTCACAGGTCCCTCTGTGATGACCCTCCCATACCGCTGACTTGGTCACTCCTTGATGACACTCCCATTCTGCTTCTCTGGTGGTCCTGCCCTCCCCTTTTGGCTTCACAGAGCATCTAACTTCCTCACTGTCAATATTGTGGATGTGAAAAAGAGCACTGTCTACTGAAGGCAGAATATTCTATGCACCAGACACCGATGGATACAGGGAACGAATGGAAGAAGAGCGAAGGCACTGGTAACCACAATACACAAATATACTCACCAATAAAATATCTGGATGTTCTGGTGAGTGACAACATGTAAAATGACATAATAAACGCACCTATGAACACCTACTTCTTGAATGATCCATAAAGTGTTCCCATCCTTGGTCTTTCTTTCCCTTGACTTCCCAGCTTTCCTATTCCATTTGGATGAAACCCCTTGGAACCCTGCCAAATTCTGCACGCTAGACTGGTAAAAATTAGTGGAAATTTTTTACAGCTGACTATTCAATATTTTGAAGATCAATGTTTATTCCCCTCTATTAACTGATACACACTTTGAGGGCAAAGACTATGAATTGTTCATATTTGTATAACTCCACCCACTCATCCCAGAACATATCAAATTTTATGCTTCACAGTGACTGCCAAGTAAGCGTTTGTGATAGGAACCATCAAGGGGAAAAAATAGGACAAATTAGGCTCATCTCTGTTCTTTGTATTTAGTTGGAGGGTAGACGGGGAACTCACGTCTTAACTATGAAATCATTCCAATCCACAATTCTCTATCAAGTTACTTCTGAGGTGTTTTTCTACTGGAAAAATGGTAGGAACATCGAGGGAATGAAACATTCTGATAACCGTCTCAGTACTAGGCGCATAGACCTCCTCATAAATGTTTGCTTATTAAATAATTGGCCTTCGTTGTAAAAGAAGGGTCTGTGTTGTTTTTCTCCTAAGATCAAGTGGGAAACCTTTCTCTCCACCCCCACTGATTTTTTTTTTCAGTTGACACACAATGTTACATTAGCTTCACGTGTACCACTTAGTGATTCAACAAGTTTCTACATTATGCTGTGCTCACCACAAGGGTAGCTACCATCTGTCAGCATACAACACTATTACAATATCTTTGGCTATATTCTTCATGCCGTGCCTTTCATCACTGTGACTTATTCATTCTATAACTGGAAGCCTTATCTCCTGCCCCCTCTTCACCCACTCCCCACTAATCATTAATTTTGAAAGAGACTTTCAGTATTCAAACATTATCCTCAGTAAATATGGCCTGTGTCTGCTTTCTTTTTAACACTTTAGTGACAAAAATTATTATATATTTCAGCCTCCAGTCTTTAATTCTTTCACCATTTTAAAATCGGAGCACCCTAATTTTCTTAGGGACCATTAACCCAAATTGTCAGTTGGTTTCAAACACCACAATGGGGTTAAACATTTGGAAGCCATGATAGATCCTTGACAGGTGGACATTAGATGGATGGGAAGATGGAAACTTCCATCTTCCAACACAAAACCATCATTAATAATGAGCATATGCAGGAAGGATCTCTCACAGCACATCGTGTTGGAATGATAAATGTGGAATATTAATTTAGGAAATAGCAATGTAGGGTCATTTTTAAACCGAAAACCAAGGTTAGAATCAACTGTGCCATGCCTCTGAAAAGTTGAAAAGGAAGGGGAGAGACTTTGGATATTCTAGTCATGGGCTAACCAGATCACCTGGTTATAGTCTTACCTAAAGCCACCCTCTGCCCAAACACAGTGACGGTATGCAGATATCAATACATTGGTAACCTTGCTAGTCCAAAGAGGGTCAGAAGTTCAAGTAAATAGTCATACAGCTTGCTGAAGGCTCTATTATTGAATTCAATGTAGGGAGACAAATGGGTCTAAATAGGTGTTAGACAAGAGTATGGCTTATGGATGGCTCCCTTGAAGGGAAGAAGGAAGTCAATCACATATGTGTATAGCTGGTTCCTTTCTCCTTGACTAAAAGCGTTAAAGAAGGAACCCTTCCTTAAGATATATCAATCGTCATTTTTTAGGTCAAAATATTTCAGACTTACTAGCTGATTATAGAAATGTAAAATAATAATCTTTCTTAATGACCACATATTTTAATTAATTTCTTTTCGCGGTAGGTAAATTTATTTTTCTGTTCTTATAAAAAACCAGGCATGTCTGATGTATTTGATAAACTTGAGACTGGTCGAATTTCAAGTTGTGCTGGAGCGTGTGCTGTTGCTTACATGGTATATAAATATCCAACATAATGGCTGGTTTTACAAACAAAAATATATTTTTTTCTGTTAAGAAATGACTTACTTAAATACCTCAAAGCTGTTGATTAATCAAAAGTAAGTTAATAGGTTTGTTGCAATAAGGAAAAACACCAACTCGATAAGGTCAAGGGGGGAAAGTATGAGAAGATTTTATGAAAGACCAGACTGGATGATTTTAAGGCAAAACAGAATTTATGACAATAGTTTTGGATTGGTGGACACAGGATTGTGAGTTTTTGAAACAAGTTTTGATAAGTAAAGTATTAGTCTTGATAAGGAAAGTGTTTTAGTTGGTTGGTAGTATTATCTTCCAAGAGCAAATATCTCCCAGGAACTGAGTTATTCTTGCTTGCTGTCAGTACTCAATAATATTTAGAACCAAAAAAAAATATGCCCCATCACAATGTTATCTTGCATAGGAACAGGAAATTATATTTCAGTCCTTTTTTCTCTTTTCTTCTTTCCTTCCTGTTTTCTTTTCCTCCTTCCTTCTGTCCTTCCTTCTCCTCTTTCTTTGTTTCTTTCTTTCTTTCTTTCTTTCTTTCTTTCTTTCTTTCTTCTCCTTCCTTTCATACATCCCCCCTTCCCTTCTTTTCTTCCTTCTCTCCTCATTCATTTTCAAAAACAGATCAAGACTGCCTACATGAAAGTTATCATAGCAAAACTAAACACCATCTGGTGAAATATAAAAGGCACAAAGTAAAAAGAGAAAAGAGGAATTTTATTAAGACGGTCATGGCTGAGAAAGGCTATAGGAATTAGTGTCAGATTTATCCATAAGCAGCCTGAAAGTCCAAGCAAAGAAGTAAATAAGATATCGACAGAGCAAAGAAATATCTATATAAAGACACATATTTACTTCATTAGTAGAAAGAAACAAGTTCTTGGTCCCTAGCTTTGTGAAGCAAAACATGCTAGAGAGAAAGGAGTTTAAATAAACACATACATGTGGAAGACTTCAGCGCGCACTGATATCCTGAAATTTCAGGTAGCCCCGAGGACTCAATTAAAAATAGAAAGTGGAAGGGTGTAAATGTACTATAATAAGACTATTTTTATACGACAATAGAGTAGACCTTTAAGTGGTGACCTAATTCCTTACCCCCCTCCATTCACTGGCCTAAAACTTTATAGAAAACTACGGGTCTCTGGTTTGGAGCTTTTCTGACCAGGGAGTTGGCTCATGCTCCTCGCCTGCAGACCCACCAATGCAGGTATGTCTGTGTGACAGACTGCATTACTGGTCCCAGGCTTTCACCTACTCGTTTATCCATCCTTTTGTAGTTCGCGCATATCTTTACCGTGGCAGAATGTGCTTTCCTTGGCTCCTGACTTTGGATTGGCCATGTGAACTGTTTCAGATAATGAGCTGTCAGTAACACTAAAATGGAGAGAGGTTTGAAATGTATGTGCCAGATTGGGTTTATTTCCTTGCCCTTTTCTGCTTTTGCCGAGGGATCAACTCCCCGTGTCACCAATTAGTTACTGAAACACAGGAGAAACTGACCTTAATCTGCAGCCTGGAGTCCACGCTCAGTGGAACTAAGACCAGATCAGCCAAACCCCAGCTGACTGGTTCAGAGATGCCGAAGTCAAAACTAAATTTTGCTATGTTAACCCATCCCGTTGGAGAGTTTGGTGGGGAGTGGCCACACAGCAGACCACATCGCTAACATGTTCTACGGTCTCCTGAGACATTTCAGAGCTCATTCCCTCATTTGTGTCTCGTGACTGTTCTCCTGTTTCTGGTTTGGTGATAAACAAGTCAGAGCTGTCATATATAACCATCTGAAAACATGGTTCACTCTTGTGATCCGGCCCGGATCAATGAGTTAGTTGTCTCTCTCCTAACTCATATAGTATTCTTGAATATATTCGCCAGAGGCCCATCAAATCTCCACTGAAGTCTACAACACAGGAAAAAGTGAGGGGAAGAATTACCCAAACCTAGCCCTGGAGTTTAGAATATCTGTATATATTCAATATCACACACACACACACACACACACACACACACATATCGTGGCACCATTTTTCTTCTGTCTTAAATAACACTGCTCCAGGATCTGCTTATCTTTCCCTGCATTGGGGTGGAAAAGGCTAAATGCCTCACATACAATAAATACACAGTCAAAGTGGAGGAGAGGAAGAGCGGAGGTGAGATCAGTATGTGGCTGTTTGGGCAGTCACTGACTGAGGGAGACAGCCCCCAGGAGAGAAGATACTTTGCTGTACTTGCTGCTTCTGGATGAAAAAGGAGGTGCCCTTTTCCAGGAGGCACATATCCATCTGTCCCAAATAGCGTCATTGCAAGTGAATTAAGATTGCCCCTCCCTTTCCATAATCACCATCAGGAGTCATGTCTGGTTTTCCCATCATCACCAGCCCCTGAAAGTGACGATTATTTAAATCAATTCCTCCCTGAAATACAAATAATCCCCAGGGAGAAGGTAGTCAAGTGTGTTCCAAGAGATGTGTTGCTGGGTTCTGTCCTCCTCTAGAGACATCCCAGGTAATACTGTCTTCCCCTTGTGCCAAATGTAATACGCAATGAAACAATCAGCTTATTATCTTCCACCTCTGGCAACATTTATTCTAGTTTATTTATCTGGATAAGCTTGACTTTAATTCATTACTAATAGTCTTGGTTTGTATTTTGATTAATGTTTAAGCTCCTTCAAATCTCTTTGGAAAAAGCTGAGAGCTGAAACTTGAATAAACAATGGGATATTCTCAGACTTCAAAGAAACATTACCTTAAGGACTAGCCAGGCTGTGGAATGCTGGGCTTCTTTCTGCCTGGTCCTAATTAGCTTTGGGGTCTGGCAAACCTGTGCAATCCAAATGCATTCAGCAGAGGCCTCTGGCACGCTTTCCCAACTACCCTCACATCTGGGTTCACCACATCCTTGGATCGTCATCTGAAGAAAATATTTCCTTCTGTTCGTGTCCTGCCTGTGGAATATCGGTCCTTCTCCCCCTCCTCCTTACCTATCCTTTGAGTTGTGACAAAAATCAGTTAGCCAGCTAAATCTCTTTCGGCCCAAGTATAAGGCCTTGAGGCTAATGATTGTGACCTTTAAGGGAAGTAAAAGAGAACACCATCAAAACCCTGGGGAAGAGGGAGCTTTGGTTTCCATTCTCTCCACTGGCAGTTCCTCTACAGACCTTCAACAGGGAAAACAGTCCCCAGTTCAAACGAAAGGCATGGAAAATGACTCTCCAGTGCCTCCCCCTGGGCACCACAAGACCTACGGGACTGAAGCTGAACTCCCCACAGTTGGAGAAAAGCAAGACTGCGAAGGAAAAAAAAAGAAAAGTCTGCTAGTGCCTTCATCTTCCTCACCAAGACTTCACTTCTGCTCTGCCCAGGGGTACCGACCATTCCAAGCCTTTGCTGGTGCCTGGCTAAGGCTGCGGTGCCTGGGGTCAGCAGACTATAGCCCAGGGGCCGAATCCCACCCTCGATGTGTTTTTGTAAATGAAGTCTACTGGAACACAGCCACGCCCATTTGTTTATGTCTCATCTATGGCTGCTGTCAAACCAAGTGGCAGGGTTCAGTAGTGGAAACAGACTGGGTAGTCGGAAAAGACTAAAATACCTATTATCTGGATCTTTACAGGAAAAGTTTGCCAATGGAAGAAAGAAAAAGACAAAAGAAAACCAAAGATAAATGTGATGTCAGACGGCGATATAATTTCAGCTCCCATTCATCTGGCCAGAATCCATTTTTTCCCCAGATTTTCAGACATGGAGGAAAATACTCTCAAGAATTATACTCAGAAATCAACAAGGGTCCGACCAATGACAGATATTCCAAACAAGACATGCATTTTCTAAGAAAATTTCTCCACGGAAATTATGTTGCAACACACAGGAGGGCCAAGATACATTATCATGTCCATCACGGTTAAACCCGCATTCTTTTGTTCTTTTTGTTCTTTGTGCAGGTTTCCAGACTAAAATGAAGTCTTCGGCTACTTGGCTGCAAAGGACTCCCGAAAACATCTTACATGAGATTGCGCTCAATGATGTGGGGGTTCTTCTAAACCCTTGCAGAGAAAACACAACTACAAAATGGCCTTGGCAAGTAAGGAAGAAGAAAATCAATCCAGATCCCCCTATGAGATGTGTGTTCTTCAGACAGAATTAAAAATCTGTTGGGTTGCTTGTCCTTACTGCCCGCTTGTAAAGCATATTCAATTATTCATTTTATTCACCTGACTGACCACCTAAAAACTAGGTAGTCAGTGCTTCGGCAATAATTTCATTTCTAAGTGTTCCGCCTGGTTATTTTTCTGTGTGTGCACACTATTAATTAATGACTATGGAGAAGTCCATAAATTTCAGCATTCTGTATCAGTGGTGCCTGAATCTATTACCCATGAAAGCCAGAGTCTACAGTCACTGAGTAGGCACAAAGAGATAAGTATTGATTTTATTTTTGAGTTTTAATTTCTTCTCATTGAGTCTGGAGGAGCGGATTGCACTTGAACAACCCTCACAGAGCAGCGAAGTGCTACGCGAGATGCACACAGCTGTCTCCCCGCGGGGTGAGCTCAGCCTACCAGCTCACGTTTGGGACTCTTTATGTGTGTCACCGATGGGGAATCAATGAGAAGACATTTGGGGCTCTTAAAAAATGCAGCCAAATCCTCTCTGAGCCTCCGCGTCTTATTAAATTGGGACAAGGGTGTTAAAGACCTCCTGGGTTCCAAACTTTTGATGTGGTTGCATCTGGTTGATTCAGACTCCCAGTGTATCACGAAGCGGGCATTAATGAGACAGCAGAAAGTCTCCAACCGGTGAGTGGGGACATCCAGGTGCCAGTGCAGCCTTGGTTTGACTGACGCAACGTGATGGGATGAGGGGAGTATTTGTTGTACTTTTGTGTTCCGTCTGTTTCACAAAGATGAGAAACGCCAGGTCACAAACCTGTCTGGACCCAGATCCATAGAGAGAGGTAGAGAGAACATTCCTCTTCCTTTTGAGAACAACTGAAGACCTTAGCTACTAACTCTACATCCTTGGTGTCAGGTACAGCGAAAACGTTTTTAAGTGAAATGCACAGAAAGCTAACTTGTGTCACGACAGTTGAGGCTTAAGCGATCTGGCATCTTTTCATTTAACAGATATTCCTGTAGTACTTGCAGTATGCTGAGTAGTGTTATATTTTATAAAGAATTAAACCTCATAACTATAATGGGATCCAGGTACTATTATTGCCCGCAGCCTGTTACGGATGAAGAAGTGGGAGTACAGGCTTTTGAGCGCGCAAAGCCATGCAGCCCACAGGTGGCTCCTAGCTCTCTGTATCTAGGCCTCTAACCCTAATGCAGGCCTGTTTCTTGCTTCTTGAGCTGCCTCTCGTGGAACAGAGTCCAGAGCCCTGTTTCCTACTGGAGGACCCCAACTTAAGGGCCCCGTGGGAAAGTGCTGGGTCTGGTCACAGTTTTTAAACTAATCAGCTATGTTGCTTGTGTGGGGAATACGGTTCCCCACACGGGAACTTGCAGAATCACCTAGAGAGTGTTTTTTGTTTCATTTCGTGTGTTTTCAAAATCGATTCCAAAGACATCACCCCAGACCCACTAATTCAAACTCTCTAGGAGTTAAACACGTGGAAATCTGCATTTTCCAGGCTCCCCAGGAGAGTCCGAGGTACCAAGCGTGGCTCTCCCAGAGAGTTGCTGCGTATCTTGTTCCCACCTTCAAATGAATCGGGTTACTGTTGTTCGCCCCCAATCATGGCCTTCTAACTGTATAAAACCTTGACTTTGTCATCTCTAAGGCAAGAGGCTTTTGTCACCTTGTGGCCACGTTTCCTAGAAGGATCAGAAAGACTGGGTTTTGCCCTAGGTGTGGGTTTTAAGGAATGGGTCAATGGTGAGATGACAAGGCATAGAGGGGAGACCACTCTGACGATTCAGGCTCCTGCTCCCAAATCTGAACTGTTAAAAATAAATCAATAGGTGCATCTGTGCCACTCACACTTACGGATAGGAATGAGCCTGGTGGGGGCTCCATTCTGTCAGCCAGCTTGTTTAACCGATTTGTTCACCGAGGGAACCAGAAGGTTGACAGAAAATATCAGCGGGGGTCTATTCTGCCTATACTTCTATCCACAAAAATAACTGAAAGAGTTCTTTGAGACAAAACTTTCTAAAAGCAATGAAATGTTTGCGAGAGCATGGTTACATTTATTACAAATGAGATACCACTGGTACAATTGAGATCATGATGGATGCACAGGAAGGACCACCTGATGGAGTGAATGGAGGTTTGGGGGTCTCCTACTCAGGAAGACTAGCAGGCATCTCTGATCCTTTGTTTTCTTCATCTGCAGACTACCTTAAAACGATAGAAGGAGGTTAATATGCATCGTTCCTTATTTTATTTTAAGAACAGAACCCACCACCTTTTAACTGGGATGATCATGGTCCTCCGTATTCTACATCCCATTCCTGCCTGCTGTCATGGCCCGTCTTGTAAAAATGTGCTCATTTATTCCTTTCAGAATCATTTTTAGGCCAAATAATTGTCCAAGCTTCCTATCGATATTTGTTTATAGTATCCTTTGTATGCTGAAAAAATTATGCCAACAAGGAGGCCATGTGTGATTTTATATATTGATTTTTGGGGTTTCTTTGATTCCCCAGTCAGATAAAGTGGTCATCTGTGTCCTTCTCGCTATCGCCCAGTGCTTTTGCTTTCTTTATTCACACATTGATTCATCTAATACCAATTTTGTTACATCATGGAAGGCCAGGCTATGTCTTTGTTTTATTGGTGTTGATCCTGAAAATTTCAATACACATATACGTGCATATATATATATATATATGTATATATATATGCACACACACACACATGCACACACTACACAGATACACGCAGCTACTTACATGCATGTATATCAGCCAGCTTTGCCTCGGAGAGTCTTTGACCAGCCCAGAGTTGAATCTATCTCAGAGTATCTTATAATTTATTCTTTGAAATTCGTTGTTCATAAAGGTCTTAAACCGTTTGCTCCTTTTTGTGCCCACGAGATAGCTGCGGGCAGAGGGGAATCTTAAAGAATATTGTCTGGTTGTTATTGGCAGAGGCATGACTGAAGGTGACGTTTAGAAAGAAAGAAACAAGATAGAAGTTGAAGTAAGAAATGAGAGAGTGTTGCCCTCCAAGAACATGCCCTTAATGTGATGAGAAAGAACCCCAAATTCAAGAGAGGAGGCACAGAAGGGAAACTTCAAACAGGGGTGCAGCTTGAGTGAGCCTGTCTGATAAATAGAGTCTACATTAATGCCTCAACAGTGGCCTGTGCTTGTGCTGAGGTATGAAGAGTAGATTTAAAAAATTCATATAAGATGCTATTTTTCTAATTATTTATTTTTTTATTTTTTTTTAAGTTTATTTATTTATTTTTAGAGAGAGCAGGGGAGAGGCAGAAAGAGGGAGGGAGAGAGAGAATCCCAAGCAGGCTCTGCACTGATAGCCCCATGTAGGGCTCAAACTCACAAACTGCAAGATCATGACCTGAACCAAAATCAAGAGTCAGCTGCTTAACCAACTGAGCCACCCAGGTGCTGCGAATTTTTTATTTTTTTTAAGATGCTATTTAAAAACTTAGATAGGTATATGCTCTAACTAGAGGTGGAGCAGTGTCATACGAAGAGACGATAAAATCAAGCCTTTCACTGCATATGCTAATAGAACTTATATTCCAATTAAATAGGGCTGGAAATGCATTGTTTGCATGTTTAGGACAATCTTTATTTCTGCTAGACATTTCTGTTGCATTTTCATTGGCCTGGACTACCCTTTAGGAGGCATTTTCAGTTATGAGATTTGAAATAATTAGAACATGGTGCTACAACCCTTACTAGTACATTTGGAATAATAGTGGGTAAACCTCTTCAATTTTTCTTCCTTTGAAGATATGTCAGAACTTATGTCCTGAGATATAGTGGCTTGATTTCAGTAAGATAACATGTATTGTTGGCAGGTGGACTAAAGCATATATATTTTTGTACTAATTATGTTGCTAACCCTCTCCTCTTTACCATGGGAGAATGCAAAGGACTAAGATAGACTCATGAATGTCTGCAAGCATGGAGCCTACTAAAAGGGACAAGCTAGAGGAGCCAAGGGGGGGGGGGACAAGGACAAATTTGAGTACGTCTAGGTTAATGATATATAACCCATGTGGTGTAGACTGAAGGTTGCACGGAAGTTTAGAATTGAGGACTGGAGTGCACTATTTCCACAACAGCTTAAGATGTGAAAATCACCAAGCTGATGTTAGTATCAATCAGGACAATGTCTGTAAAAACATTTCAAACACTGTGAGGCATGATTCACATGGAACACAGAAATAGCTTCTTATCCCCCAGGACACAAGGAATCAGAAGACCTTTATTCAAGACCTGTCTCTGTCTTTTCTCCACTGCACAAACTGATATGAATCTTATTTCTTCTGAAGATCTGTTTCGTTTCCTTCAATATTGGCTTATGACCACTACCGATTAAAGCTCATTGAAAAACCAATGTACATCATATTCTTTTTTTAGTTGCGAGAAAAGAACCTGTTACAGATATTAATGGTATCATCTACGTCATGAGGATATTGGGAGAATTAATGTGAAAAATGGGATAAATAAAATACACCAGAGTCCTTCATGAAATGGAAAGTACTCTTTATCTGTAAAATGGAAATTGACCTCGTTTTTTCCTATTCTTTTCTTTTGATCTTCCTTCTTTCCTCCTTTCCCTTTCTTTCTTTCTTTCTTTCTTTCTTTCTTTCTTTCTTTCTTTCTTTCTCTCTCTTCCTCTCTCTCTCTCTCTCTTTCTTTCTTTCTTCTTCTTCTTCTCCTTCTTTGTTCTTTCATTTGCCAAAATGCTACAAAAAAAAAAAATGTTATTGCTTTTGAGCTTTCCACTGGCCTTTGTTCATTGAGTACAAGGATGCTTAAGGTCTGGGAAATTAGAAGATGCACACATTGTGCAACTGTGAGTTTTATTGTGATGGTTATTTGAGAAGGTCTGAAGATCACCTAAGTATTCCCTTATTAAGCATATATCTCCAATCAGACCTGAAGCACAAGCCAGAATTAAGAAACGGAAATAATTTAGGCTCGAAATGGGCACTCTGGTATTCACACATCTCTCCCAGAACCACTCAGCGTGAACGCATTTCCATTTGAGAGTCAGAGGCTGCCTTCGATTTTAGTCCACTCTCCCATGCCACTCTAAATGAGAAATTGAAATAAACACTATGCCACTTTCACAATTCTGGAAATAGTAGCATTTGGGCAGCAAGTTTCATGTCATTTTCCTATTAATGCCAATTTCCAAGGTAAATCAACCTATAATATTTTTGACAGGTCAGTGGCTAGAGTAATAGAGAAATTTCAATATATCAGTTTTCATTTTATATTTGGGGGGAGAAAAAGCTGAATGTCATTCCAGCAGTTCAAATTTTCTAACAAAACCTACTGATACATGAAACTCTCATGTATTGGGTCTCCGTTCTCAGGGGGAAAATACATTTTAATGTTTTAATTCCATTTATTTATCATTATAATTTCATGTCCTGAGGAATTCTGCTCGATGAACTTTAATTTTTTTTTTCCCTCCATATTTCGTATAACTAGTTTTCAGTTACGGGCTATGCGGTACTGTGCAGGTGTTAAGACAACCACTTAATTGCAGAGTCCCGTGGAGTTGAATTTACATATATTCTTCGTATCAAAGTGAGGAAAATCTTGGTAGAAGAAATTCACCAACAGTCTGGGACAAGCCCTTTTCCAGGTCCTCAGACTAATACGAACTTGGACTTGCAAACTTGGTTCCCCCTCTTGAAAATAAAATACAAATGACTGATACCGCATGACCCCAGAAATCAAACTGAGCAAGAGGAAAAGAAATCTCATAAGAATTAAATGCAAGTTACACGTTTCCTCTCTAGTTCTCTTGGAAAATTATTTTCGGAAAGATGGAGAGAAACAACTAGCAGGAAGGAGACGAAAAATCTTTGGAAGTATTTTTCATACAGAAGAAAGCGAAATACAAATAAACAACAAATAAACAAAGGAAACCCATTCCAGATACACTTTGCACCTCCAAGATTAAGCTACTTTGTATAGAGCAATGTTTCCAGTCTGGGCTTGGAGACAAAGAGGTGTGAAGTCAAATTCCAATTCTGCTACTTACAAGTAACTGGGACATCATCCTTCATCCCACTTACTTCAGGCTCCTAAAAACCGTAAAGTAGGCATAATAGTTGCCACAGGGCTGATATCCACCGCCTGTGAGATTCTGAAGCACTTGAACCATAAATAACATGCATACAGAGTCTATCACAGATCCTGACTCCTGTAAGCGCTTGGGAACTTGTATATCTGTGGGATGTACTGTTGCCTTTTCCCTTGCTGGTAACACAATCTCTCTTCTTTTAGGGATGCCATGTCTCCTCAGTGACCCAGTGGGTCAGCTAAGGATGACATCACCTCCCGGGCATCATGAGTGGAAGTTTGAAGCACGCCTAGCCCATGAGGCGATTCCTAAGTCTATTGTTTGAATAATCAGTAAAGAAGCCCTCTCTTCTTCTGGATCCCAAAGGCCATTAAGCCTAACATTTACACAGGCTACGTGGCTACATCATGGAGAAAGCCTCCCAACCCACCCTCCCAGAGCAAAGAAGAGTAGAGAGGCTGTGCTGAGGAAACCAGTGACCTCACGGGTCCAGCTTTACTGGAAGCCAATCCCACATTTTGAGCTTCCTGGGAACTTGAAACCATAAATTCTCTGCTTGGCTCAAGCTAGCCTGCAGGAGGTCTCTTGTCACTAGTGGTCCATACTGAGTCCTTATCATTTTTTACCCGTAGCCTCGTAGCAAGAAATTCATGTCGGTAGGAATTTCAGAAGGGAAATAATGAGTCCAATCTCTGAGTTACTACTCATCGATGAGAGTAGCCTGGGAGGAGTCTGGCTGGAAGGTCACTTGGATCTGTATACTAGAAATCCTACACTGAAAATGGGCTGCTTCGTGTGCTGCAACCCAGGAAGGAATTTAGTTTAAGAAGGAAACTGAGCAAGTAGAAAGATGGTCATAGTTAGAATAGCTCTAGTCTATGTCCTTATGATCCTAGACTTGAACGCTCCAAAGTGAGACCTACCAAACTGTGTCTCATTTCAGTTCTCTAATTGCCCCTTACAGAACAGTAAGAACACAGACACCTTGTCTAGGAGATTCGTTGTGCTTTTTTCTTCCTTCTTTACACATTATATTATTTTTCAAGGATTCTCCATGAATTATCAACTGTCTCTAAAGGCTCTAAGGTCAGATGATTCTCCCTATATATGACAAATTTGGACCGATTATATATTTTTCACAGAATAGGACATTTTTTCTATCTACTCCCATTTAGTCCTTCAAAAAATTTCATTGTGTTCCTGGTTTAACCTACATCACAAGGTCCCAAGGGTTACTTAATCATGAAAGGAGGTTTTCCCCATGCTCTTAAACTAGATGATTATGTTTACCAGGATAGCCTTTAAAAAGTATTGAAAGTTAGGGGTGCCCGGGAGGGCTCAGTCAGTTAAGTGTCCCACATCGGCTCAGGTCATGATCCCAGTTCGTGGGTTCGAGCCCCACATCAGGCTATATGCTGACAGCTCAGACCCTGAATCCTGCTTCGGATTCTATGTCTCCCTCTCTCTCTGCCCCTTCCCTGCTCATGCTCTGTCTCTGTCTCTCTCTCTCTCAAAAATAAAATAAACATTTTAAAAAAAAGCATTGAAAGTTATAAGTCCATGAAAATCAACCTTTTTAAGAACAATGTATTATTTCCATACCATAATGCTTAATTTTTTATGTAGGCTAACAACTGGGTGAAATGTGACCATACGCAGGGGTGAGCAGATTGTTTTTACCTTAAAAGGAATAAAGAACAGTCAGATGTTGGAATATAAAAGAAGTAACACGTGCAGCATCTTGCAATTTGTGAAATGACTAGTGGCAAAACATTTTGTTGGAATCATTTGAATTTGACATTTACTAATTCTTTACTCTGAAACTGCAGGAGTTAGGGTGGGTAACTCTAACTGCTGTGCTAAACAACCTCAAATCTCAGTGATTTAACTCCCAAAAAAAAGGGAGGGGGGGATTTTCTCAGAAAGGAAGGCTAAGTTTAACCTAAAGCCATTAGTTATCATTTCTCCCAAATCTTTGCAAATGATAAAATTAATTTTGTTAAAAAGAAGACCGTGGGCCTTAAATGGACTCATGTAACGTTAAGGACCCACACCAGCAAACCAAGACTTAATACCTAACCTAACTTCGGTTTCAACCACCTCCCCAACCACAGCACCCCCAAGGAATTTCATCTGAAAGATTAAGTCAAATGGCAGTTCTTGATCAGCACTAGGAAATTCACTGATACACCCCCTCCCTTCCCCTTGGAAAGGTGACCTTGTCTCAAACAATGAATGCTCTGCTAGTAATTTTTTTCTCACTCCCTCTCGGCCTGTAAAACCCTTTCCTTTTCTCCAGCTCGATGCAGCTCCTTACTATTTGCTCGATGGGATGCTGCCAGCTTCATGAATCATTTCATAAAGCCAATTAGACCTTAAATTTTCTCCATTGATTTTTTGTTTTGTCATTTAACCCTCCCCAGCACCAACTATTAGACGAGTGTCTAATTGTTATCATCAGTATTTCCAAAACACAAGATTAAAAAGGGGAGTTTTCCTACGACTTCTTTTATGCTTCAGGGGTGGTAGTGAGGGAATAACGACAGTAACGACACTATTTTGTTCACGCTCTGCCTTTTCAACGGTCGTGGTTTTGACAACAACAACAAACTCTGAAATGTGAACACCTTCCAAACCCGCAGGCTCTTCAAAAGCCTGTGAGCTCAGTTTTGAAGGTTCCATGGCCCTACCTGGAGCGACGATACCTGAAACATTGTACCGACTCTTCCAAGTAGTAACAGAGTTTTTTCTGTATTTGCGTGCTATCCATATTAAAGACAGAGTTCGGCATTCATTGTGTATCTGCCGTTTTTGAAACAGGGTGGAGGGAATGTTTGAAGCTTAGGGATCTGCCTGTCTTGGTTTAACCTAGGTTTAACACCAAGAACGGAGCTGCAAATGGCCCAGGGGGTGAAAGACACAAGGCCTAATTAACTGCCCGATACCTTTCTTGCCCAGGCAAGCTATTTTCATCAATATTGGCAGTCAAGGGCATGGGTCCTGGAGGAAGAACCGGAGATAAAGTCCACCTTTGCTACGTGCTAGTGATGTGATCCCGGCAAAAGAGTGAACTTCTTACTTCTTTTCTTGTCAGTTACAGGAGAATGTTGAAGTCACGTGAGGCGATTATTAGGGGATCGCATAAGGAAAAGCATAAAATGGGTAGCAAAAATAATTGATGACGACTGTGGTTAACCTTACCCCCTTCATGAGGTCCCTTCCCATTGGTAAAATAGGCCTAAACTGCAAGTCCGATTTTTGGAAATCTGCTTTGAGGGTTTGCTTATCCTGGTAGTTATCAGCAAAAGCCACGCCCACATTTGGTATGCGTCTCTTCAGGGCTTGTTATCTCAGGTGTAACTGTAAGAAACCTTCCAGAAGTCCTACTGCCCTCTCCACTCCTTTTTTTTCACATTGACAGAAAGGACTCCAAAGTGCCCGCTATGAGATAGGCAGAAATCAACAAATGAACAAACCAGCAAAACTGTGTTTCAGATTTCCAAGATAATAGTAACTGCAAACCTCCTGGGCCAAAAAGTTCTAAGCAGAAACAAACTGCCAGGCTAAGATCCCTAGGGGCGGTCTGATGCCATTCTATTGTGCAGTTTAGAAGAGCACTAATCTAATAAGTTTATAATTTTGAGTTTTTAAAATTAATTTTTATCATCTGTAAAGATTTGGGAGAAATGATAACTAATGGCTTTAGGTTAAACTTGGCTTTCCTTTCTGGGAAAATTCCCCCTTTCTCTCTCTCTCTTTGGAGTTAAATCCCTGAGATTTGAGGCTGTTTAGCACAGCAGCAGGAGTTACCCACCCTAACTCCTGCAGTTTCAGAGTAAAGGATTAGTAAACGTCAAGTTCAAATGCCTCCAACAGAATGTTTTGCCACTGGTCAACTCAAAGGCTGGCTTTACGAACAATCAAGTCGCTGGTTTCTAGGACACCTTCAGATTGCCTATTTTATGCTGGTGACATAAAGAGCAAAGTGAGCTGTGTTCAAGTTAAGGGAACAGTTGCAGAGCAGCTAACCCTCCCCCCTAACCCCGGTCAGTCAGCATGAGTCGTCAGTGTGAGGCTGCAGTTGTGGACTTGTGCAAAGACCCGCGCTGAAGAAGACGCTATCATCTCAAACACGCGGCTTCCCAGAACCTCCTGGTGTCTGCAACTCATCAGCTGACTCCTTGTTACTTTCCTCAGCCCAGAAGGGACACACATCACTTTCATTCACCGTCCGCTGGCATGAACCAGTCCTGTGGCCCCACCTTGCCTGAACGAGGGGCTGGAAAATATAGTGTCTGTCTCGCAACAACTCCACACGGTGTAAGGGAGCATAAATTTTTATGAGATAGCTAGCTTTTTCTGCCACAGACTGGTAATGCGTTTGGAATGTACAGGAGAAAGTAAGTTTCAAGTGATCGTGAAATTGGCCTGCTTTAATTCTACTGCTGGCTAAAGAGGGAGCAGCAGGTGGCCAGGACCTGCTGTGTGCACACTCGAGGGGGTCAGCTAAAGCTACTAAAGCAGATGCGAGCCTTTCCATTTCTGCTGAAGGTCAATGGGATCTGCTGTCCTCCAGGTGACCGCCAGGGGGTGCTGCATCACAGGCCAGTTTCCTGCTGGGTTTATTCCAGACCGGTGGGTTTCATGTAACTCATAAAAAGGGCCTAGGAACAAAGATTGGGCAACAAGATCTCTTACCAGAGGTTTACACAGCAGTGAACAGGCCATGAACAGAAACTTCCAGGATGACTACAGACAAAAACTATTACTTCCAGAAACTGTTTTCCAGAAACTAGAAGAAAAAACGGCGACGTTTCATATCTCAGGGATACTCACAATCACGTGGGATTGCTTCAAATTGTCCCATAGTTCTTCCTAGAAATGTACTAGAACTGACCATTAAGGTTCTCTATGCTTTGCTTCCCTTCCTAGATAGTGTCATATTATTTTCTCATGTTTTAAATTGTTAATTTTTCTTCTTGATCGGGCAGCCCCAAACATAACCTGTTAGTGGGAAAATAATTGAAGTTAATTAGGTCCATGCATTTATAAATCCAATCATTCATGTGTCATGTGTTTATTGGGTACCAAAAGCCAGGTACTGAGCCAAGCCAGATGGAAGCAACCCCTTCATCACACGCTTCCAAGCTCGAAGTGAAAGAGGGAAAACACAGGTCATGTGAATTGTACACTGTCTCTGAAAGCTTCTGCGTGGAAGTGACACGTCAGATCTCATTCATGTCATTTGCTGTGTCAAGTCACATGGCCCTGCCTGAGTTCTGCAGGCTGAGCAAGTGTAATTTTCCCAGCAGAAGAAGAAGCCCAAGATTGGGCAGATAATAACACAGCTTTTCACAATTGCTGTCTTCCAGCAATTATAGCAAGGTTCCTACCTCTTCTGGTTCCTCTTCCAGAACCTGGCTCCCAGGTGGTTTATTACAGTAACAACAAGTTTTCGACCAAATTCTGCCAAATAACATTTACTAGAGAATAGACCCCCCCACCTGTCAAAATATTTTTCATCCTAAGTTTGAGAAATTCCCGTTCTCTGGCTTCAGACGTTCTGATAAGCAAGTGCCTGGAATGAAACTTTAACTCCAGGACAGAGGCTATGATGTCCTACTAGAGAAAATAGTCAAAAGACCCTCTGTTGTTGGGCCAGGCTATATGGGAAGCCATCGGAACCATGGGGATCTGGATGACCGTGCTGCTCTGAAGGGATGTAGCACTGGGCCACCCGAATCCCTACATTTCGTTTTGATGCGGGGATGATGAACTGCAACAATTATTCTAGTCAAAGCCATGTCTTTTACATCTCTTATCCATCATGAATAAAATTATTTTTTAACAACCCATTAGTAAGCCTCCCTCTGTAGATTTCTCTAACAATATTTGTGGATCCCACAGAAATGAAGATTCATGATGAGGATACTTTAAATGCTAACCAAGCACCTCCAAGGAGAATCAAGGTAACTGAAACACCCACATACATTCTACCTTTTTACGGAAGTGTAAAATCCTATACAGAAATATTTCACCTTTAAATATTCATACATATCTCAGATAAGACAATATCTTCTTATAGAGCTAATAAAATAGTATCCTAACATAATTAGTAACTCCCTAATATATTTCAATACCCAATCAATAGTCAGATTTTTCTAACTGTCCCAAGAATGTCTTTTGTCTCTATTCTGTGCAAATGAAGATACAAGTCAAAACTCTATGTTACATCTCATGTTCCTTCTAATGTTCAACAGTCCCTGTTTTTGTTGTAAACTTGGGGCTCTCTTCTAGCACTGAATTGTTGAAAATGCCAACCAGATCCTAAAGCTGTGGTTAACCTGTTCTTCCTGATACCAGGCGAGTGTTTGGGGGTGATTTCATTTTTGTCCATCCCTTCCGCTGAATTTTCAACTCACCGATTGAGAATTCGAAGAGGAAATTGTTTGAAGTTCTTTTTTCTGAATGAAATTTTTCTGCGGTTATGGTTTATGTACCAAGAAAGCTATAACTTAGGGTTTGGTTGTGTTTCTGGTTTTGGTTTTGGTTTTTGGTTTTGTTTTGTTTTCTTTTCTTTTTTAGTTTTATATTTTTCTGGAATGATTCGTTAATTTTTCTAAGTTCGCCAAAGTTTGCAGCTTTTACCTCAATAGAACAGGAATATTTTAAATCCCGTAACTGGTGCAGTATCGTTTTAAAAAGTCTTTCTTTTTTCCTCATTATTAGGGTGTTAATGTATTAGGAAGAAACAACAAAATCCTGTAAAGGTTTTTTCTAAGAAGTTTAATATTCTTTGTCCAAATTTTAGATTCTCGGAATAAATGCTTTTTACAGATGCAAAACAAAACGAAAACAAAACAAAAACAAAAACAAAAAACAAAAAACAAAACAAAACAAACACTTGGCTTTGATGAAGAGTGCATAATTGTTTTGTGTGTTTTGTATAATGCCCCACCTTCCAAATTGGCCTAAATGCTTCCTCATGGTGTTATTTGGTTTATGTGATAGTTATATATTGCTGCATGACAAATTATCCCAAAACTTAGCATCTGAGACAAGAAACACTTATTACCTTAAGGGTTTGTTTTGTTTTGTTTTGTTTTGTTTTTGCTTGCGATTCAGAGTTATCAGGGTAATCAGTCAAATTATCACCTAAGACTTCAATCATGTCAAGGCTTGGCTGGGCGGGGGGAAGATCCCCTTCCAAGTTCAATCCCATGTTGGGCTCAGGTACTGGGTAACCGACTATTGGCAAGAGATATCCCTCAGTTCCTTGTGTAGGCTTCTTTCCAGGGCAACTCACCACATGGCAGCCTGTTCCATCAGAGCGAGAGGGTGAAAGAACAAACAGTAGCGGGCAAGCAATATGGAAGCTAGATTGTTTTTTGTAGCCTAGACTCAGAGGTGAGAACCCATCACCTTTGTTGATTTCTATTCATTAGAAGTGAGTCACTAAGTCCAGGCCACACTCAAGGGGAGGTGAAACAAGATATAAATACCAAGGAAGTGGGGATATTGGGATCTTGCTTCTGTATCCTCTGTAATTCCTACAAATGATAGAAAAATACAGAAACTTACTTAGATTGGTGATAAATATCTTTGATACAAACACACGAGGGTGATGTTTTATATTTTAGGTTGTATGACACTTGGGATACATATATAATCATCCCACTAGTACCAAAGCTAAGACTAATAGCCAGATAAGGTAATGGTAGCCTGATTCTTCTATGGTAAAATTATGCTTCCCCCCTTCCACCAGAATGTGATTGGTCGATTTTATTTTGGTACCACATAACTGTCCATTCACAAAATAGTTTTAGGATTGTATGTTGGTAACCACAAAGCATATTTTTGTTTTTTTTTAATTCTGTTATTCATTCCGTGTTTCTATCTGGACTTCTATGCAGTAGAGCTTTCCCTCTTGATAAAGGCTATTCAGTTACCCTGAAATATAGCACCTATAAGAAAGGCAAGAAAACTGTCCAGTTCATTTTTAAAAGATTAACTCCAAACTTAGTTTTCAGTACTCAGTTTCCTGAAGTCTGACTGCGCATGTCCAATCAACCCTGCCTCGTGTAAAATCCTCACTGGGTCTGTTTTGTGATAACTGTCTGAGAAAACAATTATGTTTGATCACTTCTCTTATTTGTCTCATGTTGTTATTGAAATTCCCCTAATATCTGTATTCCCTGGTCACTTTTCTTACCAAATCCCATGCAGCCCAGTGTAAGAATGTACTCAGTTTATTAAATGCCACTTTTCTGCCATGGTATCTCCAAGTTGTGTCTTCAACCTTTCAATTATATCATTTATTGGATATTGGATTGATTCTCACATATTTATAACAGCCTAATCCTAGTATTCATTTTCAACTTGCTCTGTTCCCACAGTGTCTCCCGTGAACATATGGACTGACCGACTCATGCTCTTCTGTATGACCTCAAAAGTAATTTAGACACCAATATTCATTAAAGTATGAGTACCAGTGAGACAGAACACCTGCCAAGAAATCATCCCCATAAAACTGCAGGCTGATCTGTTATAACATTGCCCCCAAAGTGGCAATTGCTCCGTTTGTTTTATGAGCTCTTGTCATTTTATTGTTGTTGAAAACCTAAATTATATGCTGCCCCCTCTTTTTTTTTTTTTAAATTTTTTTTCAACATTTATTTATTTATTTTTGGGACAGAGAGAGACAGAGCATGAACGGGGGAGGGGCAGAGAGAGAGGGAGACACAGAATCGGAAACAGGCTCCGGGCTCTGAGCCATCAGCCCAGAGCCCGACGCGGGGCTCGAACTCACGGACCGCGAGATCGTGACCTGGCTGAAGTCGGATGCTTAACCAACTGCGCCACCCAGGCGCCCCTATGCTGCCCCCTCTTAAACCAACATGACATTTGAGACAAACTGTGGTAGACAGGCAGCATCTGAGTGTGATAAAATTATCACAGATTCTCTCCAAGTTGGTGAATCTCTATTATTGATGCCCTGGATAATAAGGACAGAAATTCCAGAGGACTGGGATTTCCAGGGGATCCCTACCACATCACACTCCACTCCACTGTGCACATAGCACAGTTCCGTTAAACAGCGTAGCTAAAACGTGGATTAGCTATCTCATTAAGTCTTTGATTGTTAGGAGACTCAGAGACCTGCCAATAAAATGAAAAAGCCAATACCTTGTTTTTGCACTAAAATTCTATAGCTCTGCGAATCCTGGCTGAAGCAGTCCTACCCACATACGTGTTTTCATGCAGCATGTGGCCATTATGCTTAGTCAGTCCTGAAGGTCGTATATCCTCGACATAGTCCAGTGAAATTCTGCCTGGTGAATAAACAAGTATGCCTATGGTTTCATACTTCCGTCCATATTCCAGAATGGCTTTCATTTCTGCCTTGAGTGACACCAGAATGGTAGTGTTTTACATTTGTCTTAATTTTCCCTCGTTGCAGGTGGCCCTGCCAAAGTGGAGAATGGGGTTATGAGGGACTATTGTCTTTCAGTGATTCTAACCCACTGATTTTCAGCTACCCAAACTACCATCAAAGGCATCACCTTCAATATTCCCTGGAAGAATTTTATACTTCTTCCCATTATACGTGTTCGGATCACATCCCTATGATCCATTTACTGATCAGGAAATCTCTAGATGAGACATTTCTGCATCTGATTCTGATATTTAAAACAACAACAACAACTTTATCTTCTTCATATCCTTGCTCAGTTTTCTCCCCAAGGAGGCCTTTTCGGACCACTATATCGCAAATCTCCATCCCCAACCCATCATCGCTAACACTTAACACTTAAGGACCATGCCTTTCACATGAATCTATGTGTGGGTATTGTCTGTCTTTCTTAGTAGAAAGTAACTTCCATGGGGGTAAGGGACTCTTGTCTTCCTCTGCCCCTGCATTGTGCCTGACCAGTTCAGCAGGGATCATTTGTTAGATAAATAAAAAAGGATTGAACCAATAAACACGGATGTATGATATTACATTTTTACCAAAATGGGCTAGGGTTTTAACATATCTGCTTCCAAAATTTCCTTAAAACAAACATAGTGTGGTTTCCATTTTATTTCCTCTAGCATTTCTCTTTCTTTTCTTTTTAATTTTTTTAATGTTTACTTATTTTTGAGGGAGAGAGAGAGAGAGAGACAGAGTGCAAGCGGAGGAGAGGCAGAAAGAGGGAGACACAGAATCCAAACGAAGCAGGCTCCAGGCTCTGAGCTGTCAGCACAGAGCCCGGTGCAGGACTAGAACCCAGGAACCTTGAGAACATGACCTGAGTTGAAGTTGGATGTTTAACCTACTGAGCCGCCCAGGTGCCCCAGTAATTTTTACTTTTGATTTGTTAATGGTCCTGGTCATTCCATTTATAATACAAAAGCGACCTCTTGATTGTTTGATTGTCTTGAAGCAGGGCTAACATCCCAAACAGAGCAAACCTTACGATTACAAAATGTATGAAATTTAGCTGCCAAATTAATATCAGAAGCATGTGGTACTTTGCTCCCTGACTGAAAAGTACCAAATGATTACTTGGGTTTATGGGATGAGACTTGTTTTTCACAAGGAACTAATTGGTAGGGTGACACCTTGCAGAGCACAGGCTCTTAGGTTCCTCTCTAACATGCAGGGGTTTTTCTCTGGGATAAACACACAACGATACTGGCTCTTGTGCTTGTACAAACACCTGGGTTATTAATGCTGTGTGTGGTTTGTCTGTGATGGAGATGGAAGGAATTAGGCGACCAATGTCACTAACGTGGATCTGGGTCACTACAGCACCCAGGAGATGTTTATGTACGCAGCTTAAAGCCTGCTACATGAGCAGCCACAGGAAAAGCAACCAGCCCGAAGTACCCACACACACGGGAATAGATCCGCACATATGTTTTGCTTAGACCCATTCATCACACATAACGGAGAATTTCCCAACGGGTCACAGAGCTGGTCAATAAGCACTATTAGTATCACAACTATTCTCTAAGTCAGTAGTATCTAAATTATTCCAAGAAGACCGAGTCAGTTTCATCCATTCAATAATAACACCCATTTATCCTTGGCTTGTTTATCTTCCCTATGTGAAAATTGCCTGGTCTCAGTTGTACATATTATCCCTACTTCTGCCTCCGACCATATTTCAGTTTCCTTGGCAAACCATTTTGTGCGTGTGTGTGTATGTGCGTGCGTGTGTGTGTATGAATTTGCACACCATGTGCCAACAGAGTTAGAGTTCCTCGGGGGGTTCTTGCTGCAAGGGACAGTATTTAAGATAACAAAAATCACCTTCCTACTTTCCTGGGCCAGTTAATTTTTTTAATTCTTCAGAATTAAAATTAATCAGAAGATTAATTCTTCAAAATACCTTATCTGTGGCTGGGAAACATTCCATTGGAGTACACCAGCTGGAGACAAAATCACTTTTTTTGGCAACTTTATAGGTCTTTTGGCCATGAGCGAAATCTTCATTCTATACATGTCGGGTGAGTGTTCTTTTGACCCACTGCTATGGGTCATTATTTGCAGCAGCATATGGTACCCCTTTGATGGCTTCTTATTTGAATCTCTAACATGGAATTGAAGCATGTTGCCCATTTCCTGTTAAATTCTGGGCCCAGGTGTTTTCTTAACTCTCTTTTAATAGTCTAGCCTACCTTTCCAACATCAGACCTACTTCGCACGGAACGTGAAAAACCCACTGACTGTCCCTGTTACTCAACCATTCCAGTCTAATTTTTGTCCTATGGTAAGTTCCCATGCTGAATTTCAATGTTGGATGTTCCATATCTGGTACACAATTTTTCCAACTGTTCTGATTTGTATTTTGATCAACCACAGTCAAGGAACAAGCACAGCTCCCTTCTCTCAGCATGAGTCAGTGACCCTGTGAAAACAAATTTTGCTGCTTTTGATAGAGGTCCTATATAATCTGCCCACCCCTATTGCCCAAGAATCAAGCGTCTAGGAACTTGGCCTTCAGATTTATTCAGTTGGCACACTGGACTCTTCATAATTGCAACTTTAAAAGTTCATGTTCAGGGGCACCTGGGTGGCTCAGTTGGTTAAGCATCTGACTTGGGCTCAGGTCACGATCTCACAGTTCATGGTCCCGAGCCCCAGGTCAGGCTCTGTGCTGACAGCTCAGAGCCTGGAGCCTGCTTCGCATTCTGTGTCTCCCTCTCTCTCTGCTCCTCCCCCCAATATCTCTCTCTCTCAAAAATAAATAAACATTAAAAAACTAAAAATAATAATAATAATAACAATGCCTGAAAGACCACATGTATCCCATCTTCTTCTTCACACATGTGTGAAAGGGTCTTATGATGCACTGTCTTCAATTATTCCAGGCAATTTTAAATAGGTTTTTTATGCCTCCAGCAAGTGTACCCTCTCCATTTGTTCTTTTCGAAGTTCTTCCTTCACAATTTTGATAGACCACATGCTCCAACTGGTATTGAAGAATTACTCAGTGCCTTAGTTCTTGCTCCAAAACTGTGTTCCCATCACTTACAAACTTTTTCTGAATACTTGACTATATAGACAGTCTGTTAGCCACCATCCAAAATCTGGAAAACTAGGAACTCTTGAGAAATGAATATCTGTGGTTGTTACCACCATCCAAAGTGCCTGGAATCCAAGGATATTGTACTAACTGGCCTAGTTCTTTCTTTACTTATGACTTTCTAGTAGTAGGGTAAAAGCAGGGGCCCCTTAATTAAGCTCCTTACTGCTGGAAGGATGCCGCATTCTGTAAGCTGGAGTTTTTGTGTTGTCTTTGTAAAATATCCCAGGGATGGCTGAATTAATAAGCAACGTTCTTCAAAGCTTTACTTTACGGCATAAAGTACACTGCTTAAATAGGAGAGGGCCCTGCAGGTTTCTTGGTTGCCTCTTAGTACAATGTTGACCACGGCTTAGTTTGACTCCTTCTTGGAGGTACAATTCCATTTCAGTTGATTGAGAAAACGCCTGAGCAACTTTTTTAAATAGCCCAGAGTTTTAACAAACCCATATGGCTACTAGAAGTTCTATTCATGTGGCCATAGGCACATGTTCTATTAGGTCTTGATTTCGGTGATGCTCAGTTATTTGGGAAACAGTCATTTACATAGTAGTGTTTAATTGGCTCGTTTCACCTGGAATCTATATCTAAATCCCATTGATGGCCATACTGGATCATGTAGAGACCACTTGTAAACCCAAAGGCAAAGTCTCTAATGACTAACACCTCTAAAGTGAATTCAAGATCTGAGAAACTGATAACCAAGGGCACGGTCTCTTACATCATTATTTTTATTTAGTTGGACTCACTTCCCTGCCTAAATAAAATAACTTACGAATTTTTTTTATATTACCTTGTAAATTGGTGCAAGTGATATCCCCAAACAGGGAATGTGTTTCTTCCTATAGCTGAATACTCCTGACTACGATTATTTTTGGTTTCCTTTCTCCTCCCCTTCTTCCTTATGTTCCTGTTTCTCCTTCTCACATCAAAACTTAGTGGCTCAGAAGAACAACAGTCATTTATTTTTCCTCTCTGTCGCTGTGCATCAGGAACTCAGGAATGGCTTGACTGGGAGGTTCTGGCTTGCTGCCACTAATCACATGTTGGCTGCACTCATTTGAAGACTTTACCGGGACTGGAGGACTCCCTTCCAATGTGCTCCCTCACGTGGCTGGAACATTGATATCCGCAAGCCGGGCCATTTTTTATACACCCCTTCCTCAGTGCTCCTTGAGTGTCTTCTTAACGTGGTAGCTGGCTTCTCTTGGAGCAAGGAATCTCAGAGATCAATGCCTTTATGACCTGTCCTTGGGAGCCACACCCCTGTTCTCCTATTGCACTGTATTGGTCACACAGGCAAGAACTGATTCAATATGGAAGGGGAGCAGACAGGAACCTAAGCACAAATAGGTTGTCAAGGGTCATTTTGGAGGCTAGCTATCACACCTTTTTGTAACTTTTCACTTAAAAAAAGAATGTGATCAGTATAAAAGGTTTCATAAATGTCCAGGAAGATCGCAATGAGCCTTACATTTTATCGATGTAATCGGACTGTGGATGTAACCCAGAGTATTCAGGCAAAAGTGTATTGTGTTTCTTGTCAAGCAAAAGCACATTACCTCTGAAATTCCTTAGCAGTATTCTGGTGAAAAACATTATGAAAATGGAGTTCTTCCCCTGGAGATAGTAGTTGATGTAAGCTTGACCAATCTATCTAATGAGAACAAGTAGAAAACCTGGAGATAAATAAAAATAAAATATAAAACCAATAAATATGCAAGCATGTATGCTATCTAAGTGCACGCACATTTATATACACATATGCATCAAGCCTCAAATTATAGCATTTTATATAAAATATTTTACAATCAAAATAGCCAGACATAAAAGATCAAAGAATGTAACCAAAACAACAACAACAACAAAAGGAACAGTAGAAAATATAAACAGAAATACTGCTGAAAAAGATAATGATGTTTCAGTCATGAACCTTATATTTACATCTATTTATTTTTATGCTGAATATTTAAGTTACTAATTTGTATCACTCTACATAAATGATATTTTCAAAGTAACATTACTATCATTATTACTAACACAATGATTACTGAAGACATTTTAGGTTTTCTTTTCAGCTCTGTTTTCCTTATATCATATCCCACTAGGTATATAAAATCCTCTATAAAGTCACTTGCAACAGCTCTCTCTCTGCCATACCTACTGGGAGAACAAAAACAATTCTTGAACAAGTCTAAATGGACATACAGTTATTGTGATGGTCCCTAGAAAACCTGTGGAGCGAATTCAATCATCAATGAAGAGCTAAGTCGCTTTGGACATAAAAAGATGAAGCTCTAGGTTGACAAATGTTAAGGGAAATATAAAGAACTATCTACAGTTTGCATGATCTGTAGTCACGTATAAAACGTGATCAAGGATATTATACTGGGCTTCTATTACAAGATGAAGTAAGAGTGCTATCAGTTTCCCATTAATGTCACTATTCTGGAGAGAAAGAAACACTTTAAAAGTCAAAGTATCTTATGTGGAAAATATATCTACAGAGTTCAGACAAAGCCAGATGTTGCTTTTTCATTATCTCAATCCCAGAAAATTAGTTAATTCTTAAAGGACACAACAATAAATGTGTATCAAATTCATCTTCCTTGATTCAGCCAGACATGACAAAAATCCACTCATGACTCTTTAAAAACTCTTTAAAATTGTTCCAGCTGCTAAAACAGTAAGATGCTGGATGATACTCAATACCAATTTGTGATTTTTTAAAAATTAGAATAAACTGCATCTGCTCATGGAAAGAATTCTCAGTTTCTGGTTGAACAACCAATTCTATACATAATTAGATTCACTTTTTTACTTTGCATTCAATTTTTAGAGGAAGATTTTTCTTCAACTTGGGTTTCACTTATTTTACAGTTATGTAAAACATTTATATTGTACTGGTTGGCCTCATCTTTTCCTTACTTAGGGCTTTTCAATCTTACAGCTAAAAGTGGGACCCTCCCAATTAAGCTCCTTACCAGTGGTAAAGACACTGCCTTTTGTAAGCCAGAGTTTATGCGTCCCCTTTGCAAATATACTCACATACATTCACGCATACCCATACTCATAAACAAGTACATACACACACACATAAATAATCTTCATAATCCTCCAAAATTTTTGGCAACTCAATTTTTTTAGTTAATGTCAGATATCTTGGAAATATTTTCGTACCATAAATTGAGATCATCATCATTCTTTTTTTTTCCTTTTCCAGTCAAATTTATTGGGGCCTCGTTTTTTTTTTAAAAGATAAAATACTTAGGAATAAATTGAATAACAAGTCTAAGACTACATCTAAAACTATAAACCATTGTTAAAATGATTAAAGATCTAAATGAATGGAAAGACATCTCAGATTCATAAATTGGAAGACTTAATATGTTAAAATGGCAATACTCTCCAAACTGATCTACAGATTCAGCATGACCTCTATGAAACCTACCGGCCATAGTTTACATAGAGTACAATTCACCCGTCTTAAGTGCGAAGTTTGATGAAATTTGACAATTAAACCCTGCAACAATTAAACCTTAGTACATTTTCATCAACTCCAAAACTACCTCGTTTCCCTTTGCCGTTAATTCATATGCTCCCAGTCATCTGATTTGTGACAATATAGATTAGTTTTATCTATCCTAAGGTTTCATGTAAATGACATCAAACAGTATGAACTAGTTTATTTTTTGCTCAGCCGTATGTTTTTCAGGTTCATCTCTTCTGTTGCTTGTATCAGTAATGCATTTCCAGTTTAGTGGTGGTTAGCATTCCATTGGATGGATATATCCAATTTGTTTATCCGTTCACCTGCTGAGGGACAGTCAGATCATTTCTAGTTTGGGTATAGTTTGTATGCTGTAGAAATTCATGTTCAAGTATTTGTGTAATTGTGCACTTTCATTTCTCTAATGTAAATACCTGGAAATGGAATTGCTGAGTTGTACGAGAGGTGTATGTTCAAATTGGTAAGAAACTTCCAAAATGTTTTCCAAAGAGGTTTTATTATTTTACGTTCCCACCAGCAACGATGTTCCAATTGTGCCACACATCCCTGGCAACACTCGGTATTGCTTGTCTTTTTACTTTTGGCTGTGATAATTTTTTTTTTAATTTCAGTTCCATGATGATTGATAATGTCAAATCTATTTTCATGTGCTTTTGGGGAATTCTTCTATCTCCTTTTACACAGCGCTTACTCAAATATTTTGCCCATTTCTAAAATTGTTGCTTTAAGATAAATCTTCAAATTAGATAGGATAAGCTATTAAATTTTGTAGATCTTTAAAAAAAATTATCTTGCTGATGTAGGTTCTTTGCATTCTATATACTCCACATAAAATAATGAATCAATTTTTAAATCTCTACTAAAAAGAAAAAAAAAGTCTGCTGGAATTTCGACTTAGTTATGGATCAGTTGGAGAAAAATTGACATCTTAACCATATTTACTCCTCCAGTTCATATACCTGGTATGTGTCTCCATTTATTTAGACCTTTAATTACTCACAGCAAATTGTATAGTTTGCATTGTACACGTTTTGCACACACTTTTGTAAACTTGTTATTTCTCTTCCTCTTTATGTTTTTGAAGATTTCTACTTCTTCTCTACTTATGAACCATAGGATGTGAGTTACAGGCTTTGAAGAAAGCAGTAAACAGCCTCTTTAGCCTGTTGCAAAATCATATCCATAATCAATTTGTTTTTTATCCAACTCAAAAATATCCCCCCAAATATTCACTTGACTATATGCATGCAGATTATGGGATGCCACTTCAAATTCTAATGAACTACCTAGTTCTTTCCAACTTAACCTTAGTTCTCACTGTACTTCATTTTGACTGTTTATGTTACCGTTTTACCAAAACATCTGATTTTATTTTTCCACATCATTATACAACTTTAAAGAACTTTGTATTTACCAAAAAAATCATCCTGTGAGTCCCAATATCATTAAATACTATTTCTGACAGCCAATATTTTGAATCTCGGTGCATGATTCGAATTTTCTATGGTCAATTTTCTGGGTATGTCCTAACTAGTTTGAAGGGCTTCAGCTACCTAAGTAGAATTCAGCAAATCAGTATATTCCAGGAGCTTGATTTATCCTGGGATATCTGGTGCTAATCATGGCTCCATTTCTCTGATTTGATGTGTGTATGGGGGGGGGGTGGTTAATGGGGTTATGTAATAATACTGTTATCTTCTGAGGTGTCCTGTTCAAGAAATTTTCTCTCTGAATCTAGGATTACTTTCTGTCCTTTATGTATTTTTCAATACCTTGTTTTCCACTAATTCTTCATGACTTTTCCTTTTTTTTAATGCTTATTAATTTTTAAAAGACAGAGACAGAGACAGAGTTGGGGAGGGGCAGGGAGAGAGAGGGACAAGGAATCCGAAGCAGGCTTCAGGCTCTGAGCTGTCAGCACAGAGCCCGACGCGGGGCTCAAACCCAGGAGCCATGAGATCATGACCTGAGCCGAAGTCAGAGGCTTCACCAACTGAGCCACCCAGGCGCCCCCTTCCTGACTTTTCCTGAGTCAACCTATACCCCTATTTCTTTTGTTGAATGACTCAAGCTAACCTGGTTTCCCTAAGCAATCTAATTGCCTGTCTTGTCTTGCAATCTGGATTGCATCTGTACCCCTTAATATGTTCATTAGGCTCTCATCTCAAACTGAGACACTGCCAGAAACAATGTGGGTTTAATTCCACCCCCACAGGAGTGATTTTTCCCAAATATTCTCCCATTATTCAAGTTCTAAGAAGAGTTTCTTCCTCTTGACCCACCCCTGCGATCCTGGCTTGCTTCTTTAGCATTTTCCTGACTTTTGCAAGATTTCTCTACCCCTTGGCTATTGAAGCGCTTGTTGAACTGTGGGAAAGCCCTTTCAATCTGGTCTGCAAGTATCCACTTCATTAGTGGGGTTTCTAGTTTGCTAGTGAGCTCTATAAATAACCTGTCTGGTCTCATCCTTCTCTCTCATCCTGGAGACTGGATAATGTATTCATTTACCATCATCTTTCTTGTGTATCCTGAGCAAGGAATGCTTTTCCTTTCCTTTTTGTCCCCAGACTATATTCTTGCCCTGTGGCTTAGAACTCAAGTCTGGCCTGAGACTTTTCTTCCTCACTCTACAGTGTCACTTCTCTGTATCATGTGGTATCGCCTGACTAATTTCTGTATTCTCCGTGGACAGTGTTCTCTTGGACAGTTGACATGGTCAAAAACCCAGGGCAATGGGTCTTCTGGCTGGGGATTAAAAGGATATTATCCTTCTAACAGCTTATCACCGGCATTTTTAGAGAAGCTATTTTCTCCTCATATATTTTCCTCCCTTTCTATATTTGAAAACATGGCAGCACTTTTTTTCTATCTTTTTTTCTCACAGTTAAGCAAAGGTGTACTTTTAGCAGTCAAGGCGATTAATACCCCCTAAATGTCAGACCAGCTGGCTGCTTCCCACTATTCTTTTAGCTTGTCTACCTTGAAATACAATGGATCTGGTTTCAAACATCCCAGCATTTCCTCTTAGGCAGCACACACATTTAGGCAGAGATGTAATGAGACGCACATTGTCCCAACCTCCATATCCAGTATTTCTTCCCCAGAGACTCAGAGTTAACTATTCTGGAAGACACCTACCCATTTGTATGTTTCAAAAGTCCCATACAGAGGTAGGGCCGCCTAGGTGGTTCACTAGGTTGAGCATCCAACTCTTGATTTCGGCCGAGGTCATGATCTCAGAGTTGTGGGATCAAGTTTCACACTGAGCATGGACCCTGTTTAAGATTCTCTCTATCTATCTCTCTCTTTCTCTTAAAAAAAAAAGCCATAAATGTAGTTATACTTGGAAGTCTGAATGGAGGACTTTGAAACCTTCAGAGTTCAGTGAATGGTAGGTCTTGCATGGACGCATATCTCTGCCATGAGCCCAGCACCGTTTCTAGCCAACTACACATGTACATACTTCTCATCTCTCATAATTCGTACACTGATATACAAACACTTTGGTGGAGATTTTGATGACCAATATTTAAACAGTTTGATTATTCTTGGTGGCATGGATTTTGTGCACTGTTCTCCAAACGCTAATGACTTAAGGCACCAAGTGTCTATGCCATATATTCATGGCACTGTTTATCTCCAAGTATTTTTATTTACGTATTTTTAAATGTTTATTTGTTTATTTTTGAGAAAGAGAGAGACTGTGAGTCGGGGAGGGGCACAGAGAGAATCCCAAGCATGCTCCGCACTCTCAGCACGGAGGCTGACACAGGGCTCCACCCCACGAACCATGAGATCATGACCCGAGCTGAAATCAGGAGTCCCATGCTTACCTGACTGAGCCACCCAGGCATCCTTCTCCAAGTATTTTTAAAGTAAAGGACTCTCCATATGATATGACAAGAGAAAGATGGTGAACACCACCACCACTCCATCCTGGAGAAGAGCAAAGAAGGTGCCTACAATATTCCTGTAATTGTTTATCTTTCATCCGTAATGACGGAGAATAGGAGACCTCCGTGTCTACTCTCTGCTGCAATCTATTCCTGCTGTAACTTTCACACACTGCAGAACTGCATAGTTGATTGAACATAATTTTTGTCAAGGCTGCTCTTTTCATGTACCCTTATCTCCGCTTTCATACTAATGTGCTGTTTTTAAATATTTGTACCTGTGTCCTTTCTTTAAAATACATTTCTATAATTGAATTTAACATACACACATCAGAGATTCCTAGTCTGCAAAGGCTTTTACTGAGAGGTCACTTTAGGTGACGGAGTTTTTAAAGAAAAAAACCACAGGTACCAGAAATAATGTATAACTTCATACAAAATGTCATTTAGAATGATATAACCTCTGCCCCTTATCCAACGCAATGCATTTAAAAATATATTTAACTTCCAGGATAAGTTTTAAAATAGTTTAATATTTTATACTTCTGATCTAAGGGTGTAGTGACACTTAAATTATATCTAATAGCAGAAAACTAGGGTGATTCTTTAGAATTCTTTAGAAGAATGCATGCCTTCAAATGTGTTGTAATTGTCCATAAATTTCAAAGATTTTTGAAGAAATGATAACCCCCTGTGCCCTGTAGAAACCACTGACTCAGATCCCTCACTGATTATAAGATATTTTAGGGAAAAAGGAAAACCTGGGGCAATTGAAATACTGAGTTCTAGTATCAGATAGACATAAGCAAGACACATATTAGTGGTCACACCCACCAGCCAGGGACCACCACGAGGAGACAATCTGTGTCACACAAACTTGGTTTTATGACTTGTAACAAAAGAGTCTAAATAATCAGGGAAACCTTGGGGTATGGCATTAGAAATAAGAGGGGTTTGTTGAGAATTTTGGTCCAGGTAGCTTTGGGGGAAGGTGAGGAGGTTCAAGGAAGAACTGTTTGGCTCAATTTGGGTCAGATGTACAAGTTTAGTAGAACATGGGGTAGGCTGACCAATGCCCCCTCCCCAAAGACATCTAGGCACTGATCCCTGGAACCTGTGAATGTGCTCATATATTTAAAAATAAATAAATAAACAAAGGTCTTTGCAGATGTGATTAAGTTAAGGACCTTGAGATGGAAACAATATCCTGCATTATCCAGCTGGGGCCTGATGCGATCATGAGCGTAGCAGGAAGGGTGAAGCGGAGGGAGATTGGACCACAAATGTGAGAAAAGAAGGCAGTGTGAATAGGGGGGCAGAGATTGGAGTAATTCAGCCACCAGCCAGGGAAGAGACAGAAGCTGGAAGAGACAAGGAAGAGTTCTTCTTTAGGGCTTTCAGAAATACCATGGCCCTGCCAACACCTTGATTTCAAATTTCTGGCCTTGAAAAATAAGAGAGAATAAATTTCTGTTGTCTTTTTCAGCCACCCAGTTTGTGGCGCTTTGTTACCAACCCGCCATAGGATGCTCACGATACAGGTGTCTTGATCATTAACATCTAGGATGCAGTAGCCGTGTGACTAAAGCTGCAATGTGTAAGCACAGCAGTGACCCCTGCTAGCTAGGACAGGAGGTGTTTGGACACTTGTGTGCGTTGCGTAAGGTTTATGTTTGGTCTCTGCTTAGACGTGATTATGGAGGGGTTTGGTTTTTGTCTCTCTCCACCATGGTCTCACACTGGCCTTGTCTAAGAGGAGTTCTGCGAAATTGTTTATATTCAACAGAACGCCAGGACTTAGCGGCTGATGCAGGTGAGTTCCCACTGACAGCTGTCAAGACTGTGTTTCTCTTGCTCATTATTAATTTGATGAGTGATGTTGGTCATGCTATTTAGCCCCTCTGGACAGCGCTATTCACTTCAATCATTCATTCAGCAAATGTTTATTGAACGTATGTAGCAGGAATTCTTCAAGATTCTGGGGATAAGTCTTTAAGCCAAACTGATGAAAATCCTAACCCTCATTGAAGTCGCAAAGAGGCAAACAAATAAATAAAATATATAACTATATTAATGGGTGCTAAGTGTTATAGAAAAAAAGTAAAGTGATTAAGGGGTAAGAATGTGTTGGAAGGATTACTATTTTAGCTAAGGCAGTGAGAGAAAGGCTCGTTGATAGGTGATATTTGAAAAGGAACCCAAAATAATTGTTGAAGGAGGCTGGGGGAAACCATTCCAGATAGAGGGAATGCAAAGGCTTTGGGAGATGCTTATTATTTTCCAGGAAGAAGACTGGAGTAGAGAGAGGGCAAGGGAGTGGTAGCAGGAGATGAAATCATGAACTTGGTTATGTGGGGAGGAGAATGGGATAGGGTGTTGGCAGGAGAAAAGTCACAGGGGGAGAGGTTGAACAGAACAGTGACATTTATCCCACCTTTGAAAAAGATCATTCTGCCTTACAGGAGAAGGAGATAGTATTTGAGAAAGAATAATAGAATCTCACCATTTATAACCCCTAATAACCCAAGTCGTCAGTGTGTACAAACCCCCTAGGTGAAAGGCTGATATGGAGCCGGACGTACGTGCCATGTCAAAGTATCATTCCTTCCTCATCACAAAGGGGCAAACTCAGTTTTCCTGTGGATGGATCTGGCCGCCATCACCATAACCCAGGGACCAAGAGCAGTGCTGATCACCATGGAGAAGCCAGACCTGTGCCCATAGATACGATGTGATGGGATGTAAAAACAAAACAAAACAAAACACCAACTTTGAGGTGTTCTTGCCCAAAACATTAGACCCAAACACCGGTAAACCAATAGTCCTAGATGCTAGTTTATAGAAAATTCAGGGAAACTATGTAAATGACATCACAAACAACGAATTAGACAAATTTAAAAGATATAAGACAATTGTTGTGTAAGATAACTTATTCTGATCATTTCAATAGATCAATGCCATTTATAAAAACATAGGAACTGCTATAGATTACCAAGGTCCTGACACATTAAAAAAAAAGCACAAAGGATCCCTCTGGATGTAGGTATACAGTTTAGAATAGTGGTTCTCCTATTTTAATGAATATCAGAATCACTGAGAGGACTTGTTAAAAATGTCAAGTTTCAAGTTATCGTCATAGATACTCTGATTCAGTAACGACCCATGGAGTTGATATTTAAAGAGTGTGTCTTTGGTTTCCACTTTGAGAAACACTGGAAGGTATATTTGTATTTAGAACGAGTGCTCTGCTGGATATTTCCCACACAGCCTCTCAGGGTCATGTAAGAGATTTGGTGGGAATCTGGTGTTTATGGTAGAGACAAGGCCACCTTCAGCAGAAGACCTGCCCTCTACCAGGCTGTGCATTCACCACAGTCCTTCTCCTGCCAGAACCATCCATGGGACATTCAAAAGACACTGATGTATGGGCCCTTCTTCACACCAGTGAGATCTGAGTCTCTGGGAATTGGTGTTTAAAGAAAAAAATCTCTTCCAGTTATCCTAATGTGTGGTTAAGGTCGAGGACCAGCTAAAATGCAGGGTTATGGGACAGCTGAGTGGCTTGGTCTTTTAAGCATCCGATTCTTGATTTTGGCTCAAGTCGTGATCTCATGGTTCATGGGTTTGAGCCCCATGTCAGATTCCACAGTGACAGCACAGAGACTGCTTGGGATTCTCTCTCTCCCTCTTTCTCTTTCCCTTCCCTTCTCCTCTCCCTCTCTCTCAAAATAAATAAATAAACATTTTGAAAAAGTAAAAATAATAAAATGCAGGGTTATGCTGTGTATATGGACATGATATAAGAGTAGACCCTGAATTTTAATGAGAATTCATAGAGTTACACCAGTTACACCATTTCAACAAGCACGCCTCATATTTAAAAATGAATGCCCTATTTGCTTTTTAACGTGTATTTATTTTTGAGAAAGAGAGAGACAGAGCATGAAGGGGGGAGGGTCAGAGACAGAGGGAGACACAGAATCCGAAACAGGCTCCAGGCTCTGAGCTGTCAGCACAGAGCCCTACGGCCGGGCTCGAACTCACGGACCGCGAGATCATGACCTGAGCCGAAGTCGGCCGCTTAACCGACTGAGCCACCCCTTTGCTTTTTAAACAAACACCAAGAAAGACTTTTTTTTTTTAATTTGAGAGAGAGAGAGAGAGTGAGCATGAATGGGGGATGGGAAGAGGGAGACGCAGAGAGAGAATCCCAAGCAGGCTTCACACAGCCCAGAGCCCAACGCGGGGCATGAGATCAGCACCTGAGTCAAAATCAAGAGTCGGTCACTTAACCAACTAAGCCATGCAGGTGCCCCAAGAAAGCAATTTTTAAAAGCCGTTATTAGAAGTGTGAGGAAAAACCAGGGAAGGATTAAAAGTTAACTTGAGTTTGCCAAACTGCTGAACAGAACTAACTGGCACTGACGTTACCTTTTCTTTTCATAAAAGAAGATGGTGTGGATTGTCCCAACCCCTGCAGAGAATTGACATGTGTGCTCGGTAGTGGGGACAATACAAAGCCAGAGTCACTCGGTGATCCTTTCCAGGATTAGTTAAGTGTAGAGCATTAACGCGTCTGTAACAAGCGGTTTATACGAACAATTGTAGCACGGTGGGTAGGAAAGCTATTAAAAACTGAGAACACGAAGGGGGAAACCTGAGCTAAGCGTGTCAACCTGAGGCATGTGGTGGGATGGAGGGTGGGGTCAGCAGGAAAATGCGGTCCAAAGAAAGAAAGGAAAAAACTGGCATCTGCCATCAAGGACAATGGATACCACCCAGGTTGACCTTGAAATGACTATACAACACTCCACACCGGAACAATATACAGCCTTCTTTTCAATAAAATTCGAATGGAGAAGACACAACATGCATTTCTCGATAAGCCACAGCTTGTGCAGTCTTCTCTAGGGAGTTGCTGGCAACACTGACTGGATTATAACTCGGGCTATTTTCGTCTTTGGAGAGGCAAGGTGGCCTAGAGAAGAGTCCTGATTCAGATGGCCTGCATCCAAGCCCTGGCTCTGCTGCTGACTCTCCAGAGGCCCGGAATGTGTCACTTAATTTTCACTTTTTTCTTTAACTTGCCAGATGAAATGAATAAAGTCTATACAAAATTATTCTATGGGGATTAAATGGAAGGGCGTGATTAAAGGGGTTTGTAAGTCGTAAAATTTTAGTAGTGATTATTATGGCTATCTACGAGGACATCTCTCCATTTCCTGGAATTCTAGCAACTGGAGAGATAAACAGTATAGCACAGGTGCTTAATAAATATTTACTGAATGTGCAAAGCAAGAATGATGGAATATGCAGAAGAAAGGGGAAGGAAGGGAGGGAGGGAAGAAGGAAAGAAGTACGGGGGGGGGGAAGGATGGAAGGAAACAGAGAAACTATTTAAAACAATTTGAATCTCTTGTTTGAATAAAGACTCATCCATCAAAAGTTATTGAGCCTTTCTCTTTGCTGTACACAGATCTTGGTACTATGATTGAAAAGGATGAAAGGATGGGTGCCTGGGTGGCTCAGTTGGTTGAGTGACTGACTTCGACTCAGGTCATGATTTCATGGTCCGTTGAGTTTGAGCCCGGCGTCGGGCTCCGTGCTGACAGCTCAGAGCCTGGAGCCTGCTTCAGATTCTGTGTCTCCCTCTCTCTCTGCCCCTCCCCTGCTCACTCTCTGTCTCTGTCTCTCTCTCTCTCTCTCAAAGAATAAATAAACATTATTTTTTTAATAAAAAAAAGAAAAGGATGAAAGGAGAGGATCAAAAGAACCACAGACACCACCCAGTGAAATCTCAATTTTATAATGCAGAGGGCATTTAGTGATTTCATTTTCTGTTGACATACTATGAGATTATAGGGTCATTTCAATATCCTTGCACAAGCATAGTGGAATTAGTGTGTGCAGAAATGGGACGGTGATGCCAGCGCCTTGAGTCCTCGCCATTTCCAAAATAAATCACCCTTAGAAAGGCAGAAATCCACTTCTCCTTTCCACTAGGATTCTCTAGAGTTGTCCGTCTCAAAAGGCTCAAAATAAGTGGTCAGAGATTACAACACCATGAATTTCTAGAAACACGATTAAAAAAATTCTTCAAATCTCAGGACAAACAAGATGAAATACATAAAATACCCACGCCCCCTGAAGAACAACAAATATTGCTTCTGGGAAGAAAATATTTGGGTGAGTCTCAAGGATAAAATGCACAAACAATTTAGAGCAAATCTGGTGCACAACCCACTGAGGTATAATGCCCTGTTTTCATGTTGCATGGGGCATTTTCTCTCTCCTCGAGCCCTTTCTCCCTGAAATCTTCCATGACTGATGCTATTAAATGACCTCCCAGGCACACTATTCTTTAACAAGGTCCTGTTTGAACTTCAACAGCCAGACCCCTTGGGTGAAGGGCAAAGATGACCCACGAAACATTCAACTCAATTCTATAAGAAATAATACGATCACGCAATGGGGTTATGGGATATGTAAACTGATTGATGGACTCAAAACTCTTGCTCTGGCCTAGCAGACAGGGTTTTAATATTGGAAAGAACACAGGATATGAGGTCCAAAAGCCCAAACTCGGGCGGTTGTGTCTTCTGCTGTTTAATGATCTAATTAGTCTAAGCAAAGACCTCTTCTGTATCTCAACTTTCTCAACTGTCAATGGAATATACTTTTGACTACTCCCTACTCACATTACAGAGTTACTGTAATGCTAAAGAAGAAAAAATACAGCTAACAGGTCTTAAATTATTATAAGCATTGTGGATTCCTTATTACTGTATTTATTACAGTTTTACATATGATTTTCTTTCTCAGCTTCCATTAGTCCTCTCGGTTTCTTGGGGACAACAAGAGAATTGCTCCTGGTGCTTCGGGAATCTTGGTGAGCCTGCACTGATTCTGGTGTTACCACTCCTCCCTGTCACTGGTTTACGGCCACAAAGGTGAATTATGCCATGTGGTATTTGTAGATTGCATTTCAATTGTCGAAGGACTTCTGTTTAACTTCGCTTTGCTTAAGTCTGTTTCATACATCTTGGAGTTCCTTATCCAACTGATATGCTATGCCCACTTTTTTCTATTTGCTATATTTCAATGGCCTTTCCCTATTTCAGTATCTCTTTCTCTCTTGGCTCCTGTTGTCATCTCTGAATTGAACATTTTACATAGAATCCTCAAAATACAAAAGGAAGGACATGCTCAATCACGGATTGAGTGGCTTTAAATTGTCAGACACTTGACGGAATGTACTGGGATTACTTCTGGCTTCCATAAAGACATGGGTACTTTCAACTACTCCCTCTCAGTTTTCCCTTTAGAAGAGGTAGAAAGTGAAAATGGAACGATATTTGAGCTACGTTTACAAAATAATAAAATTTTACTTTAAAAGGACAGAGGAAAACATTGCAGGAGCCTATAGAACATTGATTCCACACACACAAAAAAATCCTTCGATCAATAGCAATGCAGATCCTAAACCAACCTTGAAAATACTTTGGGGAAAAGTCATTAGTAAGTCTTTACAATATTTTTTTTAGCTCAGAAAATCGGCATTCCAATTACAATATCTTTTGGTAACAAGTACACAAACACATTTTCACAGAATACCAATATTCACCCCCTCCGTGGTCTCTGACACTGCGAGTGGAATTATAAACTAGTGAAGTCTTTTAGGAGCTAATTTGGCAGTATGTATCAAAATTACAACTATAGTTAGCTTATGACCCAGCAATGCTCCTTTCCATGTGCCCAAAGATATGTATATAGAAAGGTTCTCTGTATAATTTGTTGAAGAAGCAAAATGAAAAGGGAAAATACATACTCGCCAGTAAATAACTTATCACACAAACATTTTATGGCACACTCCAGGGGCCTAGATATACTGACAGGAACAGATCTTCAAGATACACTGTTCAGTTACCCAAGTAAGTCTGACAATAATTGTATAATATGATCTTAATTAAGTTGTATACCTATGTGCGCGAGCACACACACACACACACACACACACACACACACACACACTGGGAAACTGACAGCATACGGAATCATTGGCAATGATGGGGTGGAGGATGGGAAAAGATAAGGGGAATTTTTATGTTTTGTTCACTTGTCTGTATTTTGTATTCACTCCTCTGTATTTTGAATCATGCACAATGAGAGAGTATGCCTATATCACATATGTAATAAGACACAAATACTTTTAAAATAAGTGTTCCGTCATTCTGGAATATGACAAGGAAAGAAAAATGAATACTAGGAATATTTTAAGTTCCCTTATCTGATTCCCTTATATGCATTTTGGTTTATTTTAGTTTTTCAATGTACAATACAGAAAGTATAACTCTGGTCATATGTAGACTTGTAATGCAAATGTCTCAGGGATGCTAATATTTGTTCATTCAATAAATATTTTTGAAGTGGAACATCTGAATAAATAGTTGAGTGGATGAAAGCTAAATATCTGTACTTCCAAGTGTCTACCAGCTTACTAAGAAGTTTACATCCTTACAGATTCATCCACAATCTCCAAATCCAAAATTCTTGGAATCACTAAGAGGATACTTGGACAACCTAAATGGCCCCCAGCCCCTTTGCCCTGTGTTCTCTTTGATAAAAATCTCACTGAGTCTCATTGAATGTGAACCACTTCCCCTGTTTGTGGCTCTCTCGTAGACCACAAGGGAGTGGAGGGGTATCCGCGCATGTCATTGGCAGAACCCATAACTGTGGCACTGTCCACACTGTGCCTGCTGGCTCCTCCACAGAAGCAGGGCCCCCCTGGGCAGCCACAGATGGAAGCTTCACACAGCTGCCTTCTGCCCTGCCCACAGGTTGCCTGTACCCTTGCCTCTGCCATGTTCTTCCAGGTTTCTAGTACCCTCGGACTTGCAGATGTATCCGGACCTTCTTGAAGTTGGGGAGGGTATACATCATCTGTTTTCTTGGCTGCCACTGCTTCAAGTTTCTCACTACCTACTTCTGGATTTTAGAACTTTCCAGGCACTCAGGAAATCATTCCATTCTTCTACTCGACTCCTTGTATAAATGAACGGGGGCTTTCTTGGAGTTTTCTGGCTAAAAGCTTACGTTAACTTGGCATCACAGCTTTGAGGTCCATTTAACTTTAGAAATCCATGAGTCTATTGTAACTGTGGCTGACCAGTTCTCCAGGGACCACGTAAAACCAATTTGAATATTACAGATTCCAATTAATCTCAGGTTTATATAGTTACTGTCTTTCCAAGTCTTATTTTCTGTTCTTAAATTGTAATATTGTCACCTGATGGTGATGATGATGATGATGATGATGATGATGATGGTGGTGATGGTGAAGATGGTTTCTAAGGTCTATTGAGCCCTTCCATAGCTCCATCCCTGTGCTCCTACTTTAAAAAATTGTATCATTAATCTCCGCAACAACCGACTCAGGCAGATACTGTCAGTGGAACCATCTTACTGTTGAGAAACAGAGTCTTGGTCTGATTAAACAATGGTCTGAGCCAGAACCTGCGCCCTCAACCACAGTTCCATACATCTTAAGAAGGCTCTCAGCTGAAATGGAAGAACATAAGTGAGAATTGATTTTGCCCTTTGAAGTTTTTAAGAACAAAGCCATCAAATCACACAAGATGGCATATAATGGCTCATTTGTATCATGCCAACATGTGTAAACCAATTGTACTTCAGCTGCAGAAAAGTATGTCCACATGCTATCTTTAAACACCAAGAGGCTATTAATTTTTCTTTTCAGGAAAAAACAAAAAAGCCAGAGCAGAAAGTGAAGCAAAAGGAAAATGTATGTTAAGTCTTCCCTGAGGCTGGAATCGGTAGGTAATGACTCTCTACGCCCCTGAGAAAATAATAGGAAAGGAAATAAATGTACTCCTAGCTGTTCAAAGAGTTGCAATCTCAGAAGCTTGCTAAATATAAGCAGTAGGCTGTCTTCTACCAGATCTTGGTGAGGGTTTAATTACACAACTTGCAAAGCATCATTAATGCTAGCCAGGGGGGAGCTCGCTAACTGAGAGAGACCCCGGCAGTTCACTTCCACCACAGATTTCAAATTTTTTTTTCATTTTTTCTTTATCAAGTTGGGACTCTAATGGAACCTTCCCAGGCACTCGTCTCTTAGTAACTCTTTGAACTTACAACACCGGAGAGAAATGGCATTGACTGAACTTTCACGATGGCTGACTCCAGCACCAATTAATCAGGTCCCTCGAAAAGAAAATTGGAACAGGTAGAGCTGGAGACTGGCTTCCAGATGCCAGAGTTGGAATCATTATTCTGAAGTAGACTCCTCCTGCAGTTATAAACCAGTAAAGAGGTTTTTTTTTTTTTCCTACACCAAACAGAAGGCTAAGATAATAATCCTTATTTATCTATTTAATGGGGATGTTGAAAGGTTTAGTTAGATGCTGTTTGTAAAGTGTTTGGGAGACGAAAACCACTATATAAGTGCTAAATATGATTATTATCCGACCTAGCACTTTTATGTGAACATTTTGTTCTGGTTTCTTCCTCTAAGAAGTCTATTTCAGGGCAGCTTAACACCTCCACACAGAGCTTTCAGAAAGGTTTCCATGCTGAGTGTGTTGTGAAGCCGAAAGTCCCTGATCATTCCAGACAAAAATTAAGCCCCAGATATAAATCACAGACATTTGAAGGCATCCTCAAAATGCTTCATAATTCATAACAGAGGTCTCATTAATCTGAAAAGTACGGTGTAAAATCAATGGAAAAGTCAAACAGAAAAATGACTAATGTCACGACTTTGTCAGAAGAATCACACAATCCCACATTAGCCATGCCATCTAACACTGGAGGAAGGTCCCTCCCAGGAAGGAACATGAAAAATTAAAGTCACTTGGGCATGAAACTGTCCACCCAGAAGTTTTCCCTCTACAGTTGCTAAAAAGCTTCAAAATAGTCCCAATTTTTCTGACTCAATCCTCATTTCATACTTTGAATGAGTCACAAAATCCTTCCAACAGCCAGAAAATATTTTTGTTTGGAAAAGTGTAATTAAAGAGACTCCCCTTTGTTTGGAAATCTTTTGTGTTGGGTATGCAACCTGTCCCATAAAGACTAATGTTTCATCTTTTGAACAGTGTAACCTGTAAAATGTATTGGTGGGGACAACGTGAGACAATTGAAGAGTGCCCCAGTTGGCGTCCTCTGCTCTAATTGCTTTAAGTGAGTTAGAAAGTCTGAGAAAAACCACCATCGCTCCCATTGCAATCAGCATCCGCTGCTGTGCAATCAAGCTCAAACGTTTTGCAGGTGTTTTAGGGACTTTACTGGGGAATTTTTGACATTTCTGGATAACGTGTCAAACTAGGTCAGGATCGAAGGAGATAAAAATGAAAGAGAGTAAACCCCTAGCAGTTGGCTAATATTGCATCCAATTAAACCAATGACAGATGTTCACTAGAAACTCTGGGGGTGGAAAGATACACACAAATAAAAGAAAATAAAAATAGCCGTCATAATTAAAAAAGAATTTAGTTGGTTTGTGTGGGTGGGGGTGCATGTGTGCTGGTGCATGAGTGGGTGTGAGGATTAACAAGGTTTCTAACAAGACCCTTTCACGTTGTTTTTGAAGAAAATATCATCCCGTCACCATCTGTATGAAAAGTATCTGTGTTTATGATACTTTATTTTCTGCAACTAAATGCACTTGGGCCAGTTTTATTACGTAGAAGTGATCAGCATTTTAGGGTGGGATTTAAGTTGGTACAAAATTTCCAGAGGGGATTCATTAGAAACAGCTACAATGGCAAAAGGGAAACAGAAGCCAGGGTTATTCATTCTGGCCATCATCCAATTGCTCTCTAGAGTTCTTGCTATAAAAAGATAAGATATTATTGCGGATGAAATTATTCCCACTCCCAGGTCCTCATCCAATTTTCTATGGTGTATGCCGAACCATCCACTTTCTTAATAAGAACTATGGTGAAGGAGCAAAATATTAAATCCCTAGCAGCCCGAATTCCAGTTCTCAACAATCACGAGATATCACTCTGCCCTAGAAACATTTGGCTCTCACTTACTTCCTGCTAGTTGTTCAGCATCAGGAAAAATTATCCAAAGCTTGGAAACAGACAAAAGGGTGGTTGCATGCCCCTTAATCACACACACTGGAATATGCTTTAACAGCACACCCAAGATTATTTATGTCTCTGAGGGATTTGCTTTTCTGTTTACTTACTATTGATTAGGTCCTAGAGTCTGAAGTTGCATGCTAACTTATTGATTTTTATCTACAGAGATGCAAATAATTTGGTCAGGCAGAGAAGACATTCCTAAATGATATAGTTTTATTGCTCTGCAGGGCATTAGGCGGTTTTGCCTTTAATTTCGCAAACACCTTCAGTCTACTTTTCCTGATAGACTTTCATATACCCTGACTCTCAAAGGTTTCTTGAATCAATTTTTCTATTGTGCTGATTCACTCAATAATAACTCAGACAAATACGTGTTGGCATATATTTACTAGATATTTATGTGAAATTCGGGTTTTTAGGTCTTTGAAAATTATACATTGACAATTTTGGAGGATGTTCCACTGACATGCCCAGATGAACTCAACTACCAATTAAAATACATTTTCTGAGAAGTGCACCTCATGGGCTCTTCTAACCTGGGGAGATACCGTCTCAGTTGCAGAAGTGAATCCCAGTCCTAACCTCCTGCAGATGCTATGTGTATGCAATGGAAAGTTGCATGCTTTCCACGTGTCCGTGTGTCTGTCGTGAAGAAGATTCCGTACTTCTCCTCGGATCAAGGGGAAATGTTTTCTTATGTCCTAAGAGCATTGGTAAATTAAGTTTAAAAGTTCTCCCAAGATAAAGACGGTGTGCTCTGGATAAGTGTTTGCACGAATCTAATACTCCCAGCATCTCAAGAATATAAGGATGCTGAAGTTAGAACACCTTAACGTGCCAGACTTTCAAGAAAAAGTCTTCTTATAGAAAATAAAAGCTCAGAGCATCTTTGAAAAGAATTTCAGTTCACCTAATTAAGATGAATCTTTGGATTGGTTTGAAATATCAGTTTAAAAACAGCTGTAAGTGCTATCCCTTATCAGCATGATATACAACACAAGCATGCATTTTGTCTTTTTATAAATTTTTTTTATAACTTTATAAGGTTGGGTTTGTTTTACCATCAAAAGACTACAAGTATGAGTGTCTCTGAGTTCTCATCTTTACTTATTGCTCGGATAAGATAAAAGTATTTCCATTCAATATTTAAAATAAAGAAAATAGAAAATTATGTGTTTAAATCATAATCTTGACGAGTATTTTTTACATTTACAGTACTTACATATTTTTAAGTTTATTTATTTTGAGAGAGAGAGAGAGAGGGGGCATGCATTCAGGGGAGAGGCAAAGAGAAAGACGGGGAGATCTGAGCAGGCTCTGCACTGTCAGCACAGAGCCTGATGCTGGACTCGAACCCACGAACCATGAACCATGAGATGATGACCTGAGCCGCAATCAAGAGTCAGAGGCTTAACCCATCTGAACCCCCCAGTCACCCCAACAGTACTTATATTTTAATTCATATCTGATTAAACATCATCCCTTAGATCCTTAGGTAACTGAAACCCTTAATCCAATGTTAAATTGAGGTAATTAATATATAATCTTTGAATATCAGGATAGTGTTTACATATTAAATAAGATGCAATACTGAAATGCTGCCACTATCACGACTGTGTATACAAGATGTGGATGTATTTTTGTTTTTGAAGGATGAAGAGAGTAGTTTTGTCTTGAAGTATCAGATTGTTCCAATACAAAATTATCATAAAGGGCAAAATAAGCATTGACAGTAAGCAAGTTGCAAAAAAGTTTGAGTGCAGTGAATCTTACCTGTTTTGATTTGCAATAATTGCAAATGACCATGGAAAAAAGAATGAAATCTGTCAACATTTTGCAGAGCTGACTCATTTTGATGGGCTTGTTTGTAGCTTGTTAATCTTTTACTGCCAAATATTATATTAATGCAAACTAGAATTCTTTTCTCTATGTTAAAATGACAAATGATCTTGCAGTATTTAGTAATCTCAAAGACATAGTAAATAATAGTCTTTACCTTCTCTGTCAATTCTGTATCTTACTTTCTGTGCTATGGCAAACTTTTATGTCTATAATCTGAAAAAAGAAAAGTTCTTTGCTACTCAAAGAGTTAAGTTTCCTTCTAATTGTTTTATATTCTATGTTTACTTAAAGTATTGCACACTCACTTTGATCAGCTGGAAATCAACCTGATCCTAGCCTACTCAAAAGACCAAATATTTTTTTTTGATAAGTCCATTGATTCTGCCTCATCAAAATCAGACTCTATATTTAATAACTACGTATACATTAATATCTTTCACATGTTAAGCTAGATTGCAGTGGGTAAGCACACAGATTTCTTCTTTCACTCTATATAAAGAGAGATGCTAAAAGTAATTTGACTTGGTTGATGTATTCATATTTCATTATTACTCCAACAATTATCCTAAGAATTTCATAGGAAGAGTTTTTCAAACCAAAGAATTATGGAGATAAAATATGATGATTATAAGTATTTCAGAGATAATAAATTGCATAGATTTGTCAATCCCCTTGCCATCCTCGGCATGTTTTTATCTTCAAAAGAGACACAGATCAGATTCTTACAACCCAATGGAGAATTTCACTCTCTTCTGTTCTCATATTATTGGTTACTGCAATAAATTAACCATGGCCATTGGGCCTTTCATCGGCAGATGCTTGAAAGTTCTGTTATAAGTTATGGGCTGGAAATTGGGTTTTTAACAAAGGACGGTCTTAGTGCCTCCATGAAAAAGGACTCTATCAGGTGCTTTTAACTATTGGTATTTCAAGAATCCAACCCCAGGGAAGAGGCTTTGAAGATTGAGCTGGAATCACTTAGATAACCCTGAGATTGTCCGAGTTAATTCTAAATTGATTCCCAATTTCCAAAAGCCTCTGTCATTCATGGACAACAACTGCTGACCCCAAATCCAAAAGATCAAAACTTGATTCACATAGTATAAAATGAGTGGGTGAGGGAAATCTCACTGGAGTTATTTGTTTTAGAATACTTTGGTATTGGTTTTGTGTTCTATTTCCCTATGGGTAAAAGAAGCTCTTTGAATGTCTCTAGTCCTTAACTTGCAAATAGCATATTCCTCCCTCTGGCCCCTAAATTTAAAAACAAACAAATAGGGCTGCCTGGGTGACTCAGTTGATTGAGTATCTGACTCGTGATTTCGGCTCAAGTCATGATCCAGGGTTGTGGGATCGAGCCCTGCGTCAAGTTCTGTGCTGAGTGTGGAGCCTGCTTAGGACTCTCTCTCTCTCTCTCTCTCTCTCTCTCTCTCTCTCTCTCTCTCTCTCTCCCCCTCTGTCCCTCTCTCCCTTTTGTGCTCCTCTCTCTCTCTTCCTAAAACAAAAGGAAAACATACAAACAAACATGCACACAAATACTATTCTAAGTCTCATTACTTTTCTTGGCAATGCAGTTATTTACCAAAATTTGACCTCCTTGTTAACCATTGGACAAAACTGATTCAATAATCAAGGCTATATGTGCAGTAACATAGTTGGGAATAAATCTCATGATAATGGGGTATGACAAACCCATCATTGAGGCACAGGAATTGTACTTCCTATGTAGAACGGAGGCCCACAAAGTTCTCCCAGGAATCTGGGACAATATCTGCTCTGTGTTTTATAGGGTCTGATATAGACAGGCGGAACCTAATTCGATATGGCAGACTTTGAGCCAGGAGTAATTCTTCCAAATTTATAGGAACGGCAGTATAAATGGATGTTTTAGGTTTGCATTTGCTTTCTTTGACACGCTATATAAGGACCAGCAAGAACGATTAAAAGAAAGAAAAAAAAAAGCTTCAAGAATAATAGATGTTATTGAAAATGAAATCTGAGACTCCTTATGAATTTTCCAGTCAGAAGTTAATTCTCTGCCTTTAGTTCTTGTTCAACCCTGTGAGCCTCTGAATTAGGTGATTGACAAGGAGGCTGACTTATAATGGTCCTCAGTAAATTGGTCCACCAAAACCAGAATGAGGTCACATTTTTTGTAATCAAAAATAATCTTTCAAAATTATTTATGATCACCAGAGGGACTATTGAAAAATTATCCCAAATTTGAAAATAGGCAAAAATAACGGCTGCATATTCTTTTTGTTGTTGTTGTTTAATTTTTTTAATGTTTATTTATTTCTGAGACAGAGAGAGACAGAGCATGAGTGGGGGAAGGGCAGAGAGAGAGGGAGACACAGAATCCGAAGCAGGCTCCAGGCTCTGAGCTGTCAGCACAGAGCCCTACGAGGGGCTCGAACTCACAAACCGTGAGATCATGACCTGGGCTGAAGTCGGTCACTCAACCCACTGAGTCACCCAGGCACCCCTGGCTGCATATTCTTTTAATGTCATATTGCATCATTGTTCAATAGGCACTTCCAATTTGGATTTAATTCTCTAGTGGATTTTACCTGTATTTAATTTTCAATTTACTGTTGATTACGATCTGGACTCCATGAGGTTGCATGTTAACTTGTAGTTTTCATCTTGTAGAGAGCCAGGTGCCATCAGTCCTGTACAGAAGGTAACCCCACACACCGTGCCCTCCAAGACTTAATCAGTTGTGTCCCTAACTTGGCCAACTATTTCCACATACCTTTCGTGACCCAATGTATAAATCCCTACTCCTCAAATGCTCTCCAGACTTGCCATTCCTCTGGTTCTCTCATTGATGAGTTAAAATCTTCACGTATGTTCCTGCTAAATGAAGTTCATAAGAATCATTTTATATGAGTCATTGTATATAGACACGGTCCGTGCTTTCTAACTTTTTGAAAATTATACTTGACATAAGCCAGTCTCTATTAATTGGGGAATAAATTGAACAAGCTAAGGTAAGCATCATTTCTCAAACAATTCATTTGAGCTTCTCATTTCCTGAGACATCCACAGGTTTTGGCTCTAGTTTAGCTAAAATTAAAAAAAATACTAATGGTAATACTCTGGCAAATAACTCTTGTAAGATGGTTTTAAATCATGATTTATCTCCAATATATTATGTTCTTTAACTCACTAAAATATGTGCATGCTTGTTGATTCTGTATAAAAATGAAATAAGGGAAATAACAAAGAAATACAAGGGCAAATCATTGTCTTAGATGTTATATCAATGTAATTGCTATAGAATTATTAGTGGGTTTTGTGATCGACTCAATAAAATTTATTATTCAGCCCAATACTCTTGTCAAGATACAGTGTCAAGGTCCCGTCTCCTCACACGAGAAGCAATAATAACTTAAACGGCCAAAATGAGACAAATCCTTCATTTGTCACACTTAGGTGAAAGGAATTCCAGTTGATGTATGTCAGGACTATGCTGATCAGTTCAGGTTTGAAAGAACAAGCAAAACCAGAACAAAGAGCCAACCCATTCTCTTCCGCTGCAGGGAATAATGTCATTCAGCAGGAGGTATAAATATAGCGGAATGGCTTGGCTAGTTTACACGGGGATTACTAGTGGTCTTTTAGGGTACCCACATATAAATATGACTGAAAGAAAACCTTGACTTAGAACCAGATGTTTTACTAGATGTAGGCTCAGTGATGGATATATAATTTTTGCATATGTACCTTTATATGTCCAGCTTCAAAAAAAAATCTCCTAGCATCTCCTTTCATTAAATATTTGAAGATAACAAAGGCGACAGGAGATGGAAAAGGGCTCTAGGGAGAGAAGAGTGTGTGTGGCGGTGGGGAAGAGGACTTTGGCAAGCACCTGCCAGTCACTCTAGATTCAGCAAAGTGGCCTCCTGAAGGTTGTCCGTTGTCTACCTCATTTTAGATTCAAACACAAAACAACCACTAACTGTCTGTGTATTATATTTGACTCCCATTCATCCCTTCATGAGGCCTGACCATGGACTGAAGAGCTTAACTTCCCTATTAGTAAAGGCAAACTACGAATTAAAGCCAAGTGACCACTCAGGTTGATAAGACATCCCATTGAACCAACGCATGATACAGCATTTATTGCAGAATGAAGACTGTACCACAGTGTAGAAAATAATTGACATCTCTCTGGAGCTAAACATGTATAGAACAATGTGTGTGTCATCACATTTAATATAATACAATAAAATTACTTTACTTTTGCTGCGATTGTATTGTTTTTAACTAAGTCTGATACTAGACCTGCTGTTGTTACTGCTAATCCTGTTCCCACAATTATGACTCCAACTACAGAAAGTCCTCGATTTTCATACCATAATAGAGCCCTCAGACATGTCAGATCACGGAAATGGAAGTTATAGGGAAGAAAATAAATTTACTCAAATGCATGATGCACCTGCAGCCACGACTCACTTTGTAGGTATAGCCATTGATGCTATTTTCCACCACTCATATACAGTCTTTAACTCTCATTCTCCCTCAAATTTAAGTCACATCCGTTCACCTCAAGTCTGGTATGTGTCCAGTTGAGGTTAACGAGGCCCCATCATAGGCCACCTAATACTTTTACCTACATCTCAGTTATATTATGTTGGAGACCAATTCTTATCTTCACTTTCTTATTTCAAAGACATAATTGTTAAAAAAAATGTTAAATCAAAACACAATAAAATGTTCACATAATTTTACAAACCCTACAGTGTAAAAAGATGACAAAATGTCCCCATTGACACCTGGATGGCAGGCAGTGTCACCGTGGAATAGCTTGAAATAATTGGTTGGTTTTCTGGTATAAGAGAGTCTGGTTTGGGTTTTTGAAAAGGAGTTTAGAGGTACCCATATATTATCTACAGAAGTGAAAATTATTTGAAAGTCAAAGATATGAAAATCAAAGACTACCTCATTTGCAGATAGGAAACCATTTTAGAAAGTTTCTAATCACGTGGTTTCCAGACTGTGATTGATCGCCTGGACCATTTTTATGAAAACGTGGGAAAGGAATTGGATTGCCAACTTTTTATTTTCCCAAAAAAAAAGCATCAGACACACACACACACACACACACACACACACACACACACACTTACTGTTATTTCCTAAAAGAAAGGACATTTTAATTCCATAACTATTAGAAATAGTAACATTCAGGAAAAAATGTAACCCATAAATAAAAACACATTTATAATAAACTGAATTGTGTCTCAAAAAGATATGTTCAGATCCTAAACCCAGAGCCTCAGAAAGTGACCTCATTTGGAATAAGGGTCTTTTTTTTCTTTCTTTTTAAAAAAAATTTTTTTTAATGTTTATTTATTTTTGAGACACAGAGAGTGAGAGACAGAACATGAGTGGGTAAGGGGCAGAGAGAGGGAAACACAGAATCTAAAGCAGGCTTCAGGCTCTGAGCTGTCAGCACAGAGCCCAACGCAGGGCTCGAACTCACAAATTGTGCGATCATGACCTGAGCGAAGTTGGGCGCTTAACACACTGAGCCACCCAGGTGCCCCTGGAATAAGGGTCTTTTCAAATGTCATTAAGGTAAGGATCTGGAGACTAGTCCTGGATTCAAGTAGACCCTAAATGCAATAACAGGTCCTTAGAAGTGACCAAAAAAAAAAAAAAAAAAAAGCCAAACAACAGGGGGAAAAGACCAATGAAGATGAGGCAGAGATTGGAGTGATGAAGCCAGAAGACAAGAAAGGCCAGGGATTGTGGGCAACCACCAGAAGTTTCTAGAAAGAGATAGCAAGGATTCTCCCCTCAGGACCTTGGAGGGAACAGGGCCCTGCCCATACTCTGACTTCCAACTCTTTACCTCCAGAACTCTAGGACAAATTGTTGTTGCTTCAAGCCACCAAATTTGTGGCAATTTGTTGTGATAGCCTCAGGAAATGAATACAACTTTTAACTGCAAAACGGGCAAAGAGACATACACTGACTATTGTCCTCTTTTTTTTTTTTTTTAAATTGTAACAGTCATCCATCTTGTGATGCGTTGAGAATCGAGAATCGTTGTTCCAATGACCTTCCATACACCCCACTTCAGCACGGCGTCCAGAGAAGGAGACAGAAAAGGTTTGCAAGTTACAAAATCTTGCATGGACGTCTTCCAGGTAACTGTATGCGGATCAAGGGGAAATCTTGGAAACCTCCCCTTACACAATGCTTGGGGAGGGCAAGCAGCTGATGGGAGCTTTAACCCATTCGCCTCAGGAGCATAGGAGGAAGAATGGCCTTTCTTTGTTCCAGAGATGAGCTTTCTCCATAACTGTTGTGAGTTAACTCTGTGACTGTTTTAGAACCTGGTGAGGTTGTCAAGCTTAGGACGGAGTAAACTTGCCTTCTGTAACTTCAAGCCTTTTCACAGCAAGCCGGGTATCAGGAAGCAGCCCTGAATTTGGTCCTGTTCCTTGTTAGGGGAGCTGAGGGACTATTTCATGTAGATTAAGGATAACAAAAGACTGGTTTTCAAAGAGCTATCAAACTGGGGTTAACAGAGGTGGCCTGGCAGCTGTAGAAGTCTCTTCTAATTGGAAAAAGACAACCCGGGGGAGGTTTCATGCTAGCACATACACAAATTTATTTTGAGTGCTCTCTCTCTCTCTCACTCACTTTCCACCCCCCCAACTCCCCGCCCCCATCTGTTTCTCCTCTCTGTCCTTCAGATTTCTTTTTGGCTACTTCTTTACTAGAAAGATTTAGGAAGTTGTATTTCTGATGATAACACAGAGAAGGCAAATAACGTTTGCTTTCTAATTAATTTCTAAATAAATGGAAGGATTGTGTAGTTCAGGCAAAGGCTTTAGCTAAATGTTGACCAGAGATTATGAAGGTATCTAGAAGGTATCAATTCTAAAACAAAACACTAAACAAAATTCTAAAACAAAATACTCAGAGGAAATGGGACATACTGACTAAGACAGCAGGCTCTGGACGTAACTTGCCTGGATTCCAACCCTGACCCTTCATGTCCAGCTGTGTGACCTTTGGCAAGTTGCAAAACTCTCTGAGCCTCATCTGTGAACTGAGCACAGCAATGGTAGTCACCTCTAAAGCTGACATGAGCATTAAATCAATTATACCCAGTAATGTGCTTAAAATGGTGCCAGGCGCATAGTAGGTGCTCAACAAATGTTAACTCTTTCTTAGCTCTGAACGGAGCCTTGGGACTTGGTTCAGCAGTGATTATTATAGCTTAGATTTAGAAAATGAAACTTCCAGTGGAACCAGGAGATTTATATTTTAAAAACCAGGTGTAATTGGGTATATTCTTTCATGTGGTTAATAGGATTTATTAACCCCTTATGTTTGTTTTTAAAATAATTATACAAATAAAAATTGTGTTACAGAAAAGAAAGCATAGTGTACAGCCACTCTTTTTCTTATCTTTCGCGTGGACCCACTCCAATGGAAATCCAATCTCAGATCATAAAATATGATCAGAACGCTAGCACAGAACAGGTATCTCAGAGAGAATAAGTCCTTTCTTTTGGGCATCAAAACCCCCAAAACATGATGGGAAAAATTTTAACAATAGATTATGATGTGCCTGTGTGTCCGAGTAAAAAGTTAAGGTTAAATTGATAATCCTTCCCATGCCAAGCATCTACACCATTTCTGCCCCAAGAGTCTATGACTGTTTGCAATGCAGCTTGCTTGGCTTGAAGTTGGTTTAAAGCCCTGATTCCCGTGGCCTGCCAGCCTGATCCATGGGATACGGATGGCTTTCCCCATGCACGATCCTGCAGGGACATCTGGCACAATTTCAAAGCTTAAAGATCCTCTTGGGCCAAGTCATCACCGTCACGGTTCTGTCATTTTTGCCAGAATCTCTCTTCTTTTGTGTTTGCAATTATCCCATTTCAGCTTCCCTTAGACAGCAGGCTTTTTATGGAGATGTGATCCTATTCTGGTTGGTGCATTTTTGTTACCATATAAACAGAGCTCCAGCTGGTGAATGGGGAATTCTCTAGGACTTCCTTATAAGTGACCTGTTTTTAAAAAAAAAGGGGGGGTGCTGGGTGGCAGGGATGAAACCATGTGCAAGTTGAAATAGATATTGATGGTGTTAGACCTCTATAAAAGGTATTGAGGGAGTACTGAGGATCCGTAGTACTTTTAGTCTGACTTGCCATTTTATGCAACTTTTACAAACTGCGACAAGTTCTGTCTCAACACATTTCTTCTAACTGAGCCCTGTTAAACCTCAGATTCTGGAAAAGCATTAGAATATACTGTGATTTCTATCTAGTGTGGTATACGTTCTTGAATCTGCCACAAACATTGCAGAGTTACTTCTTGGGGATGTTTATTTTGGCAATCACTGACCAATGGGCCCTAGGCTGGTTGTGTAACAAAAGTCAGTGCTAGTTTTAAATGCTGAGGAACTGAACAATGGTATCTCTCCAAGTGTTGGCCTAGGATTCCACTTGTTATCAGACCTGTTTAGCAGCCGGTGGCTGTGGTTGGTCAGCACACCAGAGATCAAGGGGCCAAATCCACCCTACTGCTTCCCTTGGTAAAGAAAATTTTTGGAAATAACAGCCAGGCCTATTCATTTACATGTAGTCTATGGCTGCTTTCGCATTACAATGGCAGGGTTGAGTTGTTGCAACAGAAACCTGTAGCCCACAAAACCGAATATATTTACCATCTGACCCTTTAGGGGAAAAGCTTGCCCAATTCCTCGTCCCCAGCAACATGATTCAAAATGCAGTAGCAAAGGATCTTCAAAGTGTGCAGGTGCTCTGAAAGTTTTCAGAAGATTGCTGTCCAAACTGTCATGGACTTCCCTAAAGGCTAACTTGAGAAAGCCTCAAAATTCACATTAGCCCTTCCAGTGAAGGAAGCCAGGAGGGGGAAAAAGGAGGGGGGAAGGAAGGGAAGAAGGGAGGGAAGGAGGGATGGGAGGAAGGTAGGAAGGAGAAAGAAAGGGAAACAACAACAACAAAAAAGCATCGCTTTCCCCTAAAAGGGACATAGTGAAAGCTTTAATAGTGAATCAAGACATTACAAAATTCCTCCAGCCTTTTCCGGCCTTATAGCATTACTGTTAGAGGCAAAACTTCTTCTCACATGGGCATTTTGGACTCCGAATATTCTGAACTAAGATAAATAGATAGTAAAATAAGATTGTGGGAGTAGTGACAATTTTTATTTCACAGCTTGAATTCTCCCATCTCCCTTCCCACCAGAAACAAAAACAAAACAAAACCCACCAAAACCACTGTTGTGAAATAATGCATCTCTCTTGAGGCAAACCCCTTGAGAACAAAGCACAAATCGTTGATGGGAAATATTGAGCTTTAAAATAAATATTTTCATTTATTTAAGCATAAACATATGTGGGTTTACCTTAAAGCTACTGAAGCTTAAGCATCAAGGATCTTCGCTGGCAAGGAGCCTTTGCAAGGTCCTGGAAATGTGTTCGCAGAGTCATGTGTTTCTGTAAAAATTATTAAATTAATCTGGTAAAATCATTTATCACGTCTATACAAACTTGCCTTCTTCTTATGTGGATTAGTGTTCGATGGGCTGTGAACATTTTTAGGATCTATCCAAGGACAGTTGAGCTGGGGATGGGGTCCAGCATTAGGGGGAAGTATTTATGTGGTTTGCAACCACATCCATATACAGTTACATTTTTGCCAGCAGTCTGGTGGCAGAATGGATTCTGGGAGATCTTTGCCCATCCTCTGTACGGATTCATGTCATCCAGGGGTACATGTAAGATCATGATGTGAACTTGCCCTTAAGGACGTGGAAATATGTGGGCGGAAAAGAAGGAGTAAGGACTGAACTCTACAGAGCCAAGTTGGTCTAAAGAAAATTCTTCCAATCATCAGACGTGAAAGATTATAAACCAAAGAGTCAGTTCTTACCCACAAATGGTTACTATGCAAGTTCTCACCTTTCAAGAAAATTTAGCGTAAAATAATCAAAGCTGCAAGTTTTTTTTTCTTTTTTCAAAATTTTTAATGTTTATCATTGAGAGAGAGAGAGAGAGAGCACTAGCGGGGAAAGGGTAGAAAACGAGGGAGACAGAATCCAAAGCAGGCTCCAGGCTCTGAGCCCAACGCATGTCATGAACTCTGAGCGCGAGATCATGACCTGAGCCAAAGTCCAATGCTTAACCGCCCAAGCCACCCAGGGACCCTTTTTTTTCCTTTTAATGAGAGTCTAAGAAATAAAATTTATCAGGAAACCTGCATTTATTAATCTCAATCTTAAAACAGGACTCAATACGCACGTGTCTATAAGTAAACTCACATACCTTTTTACATCCCAATTATTGCGTGAAAAAGTTAAATTTTGACCAATGACAGTAAAGACTGAATTATCTTTCTGTTTTCTTTGTAGAGCAAATACCACAATTTTTTTCCTATGAAGAAGTCATCAAACAGTTTACAGATAATTTAGAAAAAGTAATTATAGAGGCAGGACAGGCAGTTAATTAAGAAAAATACCATGACACATATCTGGATTTTGTGATCTTTGTGCTGTCATCTTTTTAAAGTTTGTGATTTGTTATGACTTCTTTTCTCAGGCTAAATACTTTCACGCTCACTCTCAGTTATAGCTATATTTGTTGTATCATTTTTCTTTCAAAAGCCACCCATAAAGTTTGTATAAACTTTAGGGTCTTATAAAACATGGATCTACCCTAAGCGTAAGCAATGCTTTTCAACTATTTCAATCTTCATCATTAGAACTTGTCATTAGCTGTAAACAAAATTTCCTTCAAACATCCAGAGTAATAGAAGTGTATAAAGCTGACTATTTTAAATGTAACCAGAATGCCTTGAAGGACTAACTGCAAAATATTTTTAAATACTCTATATAAAATCTGTAGGTGAGAAATTATCAATATTTTGTTCATATTTGCTGTGCATTGCTAAAATAGGTAAAATGTATTTTATCAGTTGTATTGTAAAATATTTCTTCCAAATACAGTCCATCTTTATTTTATTTTATAAAATGTTTCATATATATTTACCTCCTCACACAAGGTAAAATTATATGCAAACTTTCGGACCAATCAATGTTTAGCATCATATAAATTCTATTAAATGCATATTTATCAATATGGTCTTTAAAACATATATTCTTATTTTTATATTTAATTTATATTTAATCATTTTCTGAAGCTAAACATAAGAATTCAACACATGAATACACAGAGTAACCAAAAATATACTTTTTTCCTACTTGCTAGTTTCTAAATAATCTCCTTTGATTATACACTTTATTGTATTATTCTTATTTAATGGTAACTAACAAATTAGTTTATCTTGTTTCATGGCTTTATACAAATTATAAATAAATTTTATTAAATCTTCAGTATTTTATCCTATTTTTAATACTTCATTTATCAGTTGATTTTCTGTGCTTTCAAAAAATAACTTCTTGGGGCACCGGGGTGGCCCAGTTTAAGCGTCCCACTCAACTTTTGGTTTCCGCTCAGGTCACGATCTCACGGTTTGCGGGTTTGAGCCCTGTGGACTCTGCCTAAAAGTGTGGAGTCTGCATGGGATTCTCTGTTTCTCTCCGCCCCTGCCCTGCTTGCGTGCCCTCATGCTCTCTCTCTGTGTCTCCCTCTCTCTCTCTCTCTCAAAATAAATAAATAAGTAAAATTAGAAAAAATAAAAATATATAAAATAAATAATAACACTTCTTAACAAATATTTTAATGTGCTTACTTGAAATAAAAAATGAAGGAAGACTTTTTCACACAGAATGTAGGTAATTTTTTTCAAACTGGACTGGCTAACCATTTGGTTAAAAACAGACATCTGATGTGCCTGGCTGACTCAGTCAGTAGAGCATGTGACTCTTGATCTCGATGTTGTAAATTATAAAAACCAATCTAATAAATAAAGTATCAAAAATAAGATAAGATACTGAAGATTTAATAAAATTTATGTATAGTTTGTATAAAGGCATGAGACAAGATGAACTAATATGTTATTTACCATTAGTTAAATAATAATAATACAATAAAGTATATAATCAAAGGAGATTATTTAAGAACCAACAAGTAGGATGTTTTCAGTTTGAGCCCCACATTGGGTATAGAGATTTACTTAAAAATATAAATCTTTAAAATTATTTTAAAAATAGAGATAGACATATTCCATAAATAGACCTAAATTCAAAGCCCAGCATTTTGACAAAATTGTATTGAAGTTGCCACAAGTGGGATTGTCCAGAAGCAAAAGAAGGCTAGGATTCCAGATGTTTTCACTGGAATCCATCCTTAAGGAGGGGGGATTGAAGAAACGGGATTGAGGCTACAAAGAATGGGAACAGTTATGCAGGCCCATCATTGCCTAAGTCAACCAGCGAGGGAATTCTAGAGCAAGAAGCACTTATCAAAGTTTTTGACCAACACTCCAAAATGGCGGCATGACCACACTGCCCACCACTGGACAAGTCCTCCCTTATGTGGTTTTGTCCACCTCAAAAGCACTTACAAAATAAACACGTTTTATAAAATAGGAAAAAAATGTTAGCAAAGGTGAAAATACATAAATAATAAAAATTATTTCCCAATTCGTTATAGTATATTAGGTTAAACAAGGTGTCTCCAGGTGAAAACCTCACAGATAAAATGTTTATTTGATTAATTTTAGGAAAGCCTTTGGATACAAAGTAACAAATTATTTTTGCTTTTGATGGACATTATCTTTTCATTCCCTCTACTTATTAATGGAACAAGATTATTCAGTATTTTTATCTATAAAACATAAATTAGATTTTTAAAAATGATAGAGTGTCTTATGTTATTTCAGTAGTCAAACATATGTATTAATGAATATAGAAAGTAAGTTATTTTAAATACTCACGTATTAATAGCTGCATTTTTTTTTACTATTTTAATGTTTAAAATTTATTTATGACATTTACTTTATTTATGGTGTTTGGAGCAAATGTTTATTAATAATAATTGTAATGATACCCAAGACAGAATACATTTTTTAAAAAACATATAAAAAATATTTAGAGCCTATGGTTAGAGGAATATTTTTAAAGTGCCTTCTAAAATATTATATACACATATTTAATGGCTTGAGTAAACTTTAAAAAAATTTTTTAATGTTTATTTATTTTTTAAGAGAGAGAGAGAGACAGAGTGCAAGTGGGAGGAGCAGAGAGAGGAGACACAGAATCAGAAGCAGGCTTCAGGCTCTGAGCTGTTGGCACAGAACCCGATGCAGGGCTTGAACTGACAAACCACAAGATCTTGACCTGAGCTGAAGTCAGACGCTTCACCCACTGAGCCACCTAGGCACCCATTGAGTAAACTTTTAAGCATAAAAATACATTTAGGATGAAATTTCAGTGGAGATGGTAATGGAGATATGTATGGAAAGACAGTTAAGATATAAAGGCAAATGTTAAAATAGAGCTTGTTCATCTATTTTTAATAGATCACTGTGGGTTTATAGTAATTCTGATTAGGTTCCATTGGCTATATTTTTAAGACATGATATAACAATTTTATTTAAAAATATTCATGCTTATAATATGACAGAACCATAGAGTTCCTCAGTATTTAATTAGGAAAAATTGTAGAGGTCAACTTGCAAATATGAAAGGAGGTACATAATTTTCAAATCGCTTTCAAAGGGTATCAGGCAAATCACCAACTGACAGCACTGGGAATGGGCGAGGTGGATTCTTCACTACTCACTGCCTACCCCGTTAGCCCTTCTCTCGATGAGTGGACTTCATGATGTCTGACCATACCCATCACTTCCCAGGTCAGTGGAGGGTCCACAGTGGCCAGAAAGACAGCATGACGCTTCCCCTCCTCAATACTCAAGGCTGTCTTTGCTGAACACACACTGCCAGTCACAGCACGGATGATACAAGCCTAAATTCAGCCATTTGTCAAGTTTCATTAATTCACATTAAAGAAAAAAATCATCTCCTACTAAGTGCTTTCACTTATCTTTTTAACTTCGATGAAACCCGAAGAAGGCAGAATAATGGTTCTCAAATATTTCTATAACCCGATCCTTGGAATCTGTAACTATCTTGCATGACAAAAAGGATTTTGCGGATGTGAGTAAAAGTATGGATTTTTAAATAGTAAGATCATCCTGGATCATCCAGGATGACCCAATCTGATCAATGAGCCCTTAAAAGCCTAGAACTTTCTCCAGCTGGAAGCAGAATGAGAGGTAGCAAAAGAGAGAGATTGTAAGTGGGGTTCTGAGATAAGGGCTTACATGCAGAAACCAGAGGTACAGGCTTTGCCCAGCCCACAGTCAGTAAGGAAAATGGACCTCAGTTCATTAACTGTAAGGAACTGAATTTTGTCGTCAACCAGAATGAGCCTGGAGGCAAATTCTTCCCCAGAACATCCCATAAGAACACAGCTATTGGACACTTTGAGATTGGCCTTGGAAGACCTGGGACAGAAGATTTAGTAGAGATATGCTGTGCCCAGATTTCTGACACACAGATACTGTGAGATAATAAATGGGTCCTGGTTTATGCTGCGAAATCAGTGCTGATTTATTACACGGCAAGAGGGAACTAATGCAAAATCCAATTTTCTGTACAGTCTTGCATTACTGACCCCTTACCTTTCACCTTCTGCCACTGCCCTCTTGTAGCTCTGGGTTCTCTTATTTCCTCATTCTGAAACTTGCCTTCTGACAGTTCACAGAAGTCTCCAGAGCCAGACCCATCCCCATCAAGGGTGCTTGTGTTTCCTGTTCCTGCTGGCTCTCCGTTCCCATTTTCTCTCTCCTGCTATTGCCATCACACTTTGCTCTGGCTCCCATTTCATATTTAATACCCACTTCCTCCCTGCCCAGAAGGGCCTCTCACTGGACCCCATCTAAAGTAGGATGTTTTCTCACTAGATTTCTGCACCCCCTGAGAGAAGGGCTTATGTCTAGTTTGTCACAAGTGCTTAACAGACTAACTGGGATGTCATCAGTGATTAATAAATATTCGCTCAACAAACAAATGAATAAAACAGTAAACTTATGCTATCAGTGAGACTCACAACAGCTTTAGCCTGTTGGAAGCTTTATGAAGAACAACGGAGGAGGAAGCATGGCAGGTCAAGGTCCTGGATCTTGGGAGCACTCCCTCGCTGAGGACTCTGTGTACCCCGCTCTCTCCATGTGTTAAACGTTCTTCAACTGGGCGAAACCTCTCCTACATCACCTACTTTATCTTCTCTAAGTCCCTTCATTAAACTGTCTCTTGGAACCATGTAATGCAAAAAGGTCTTTTTGTCATTTATCATTGCAAATAAAAATTAACATTTGTGTAGTACCATATAATTTACGAGGCATTTTAAGAGAATGCTCTTAAACATTTGACAACCTATCACAGAATGGAATAGAGCAAATCTAGAAATATCCCCTGACTTTCTGATGTCTGTGTTCCTTGTACTCAACACCGTGCCAACCACACCTCAGGGTTTGATTTTCCAACCACCTCCAGAGAGCTCACACATTTTTATCTCCCAGCTAGACCTTCCTCCAAGGACTACATCATAATTCGAGGTGGGATACTTGATATTGTTCCCGCCACAAATTTAACCCCCACAAACTGTTGCCTCTTCAGTTTTCCTTCGTTGGAGAACAGCGAGAAAAGAACACATGACTTCTCATCACATCAGTTCCATAGGAAGGGTGGAGCCAGACATTTTCAAAGGGTGATACTTCTCTTAAACGCTTTGCAGGGCTAAAATACAAGCACGCACCACGGATTGATGTATTGTCCTTGTAAAGGTTCTAGATATGCACTCCTCATCCATCAGTCTCCGTCATGTTCTGCCCCTATCCATTCTTCCAGGATGCAAGGGTCTAAAATTAACCACCTCAGATCCATTCCTTTGGCTTAGGATTTGTCAGCTGATAAAGACGAAATAATTCAGGAGCACTGTGTGGCTCAGTTGGTTGAGCGTCCAACTCTGGCTCAGGTCACGATCTCGTGGTTTGTGGGTCTGATCCCCACATCGAGCTCACTGCTGTCTGTCAGTAGAGACCCCGTTTTGGATCCTCTGTCCCCCTCTCTCTGCTCCTCCCCTACTTGCACTCTCTCAAAAATAAACATTAGGAAAAAAAAAGAATAAGTAATTCAGGAAAAGGTGGCAATTTAGTTTCTGTTAATAATGTATTCCTTAGAATCCACTAGTCAATCATTTATTCTTTAGATTTAAATCACCTTGATTGCAATGTATATCTTCCATTTTGCCATGTGATCACAGTCACGTCCAGCCGTCACGCTAAGTCCTAGTTTTCTCAGTCGGAACATAGAGGTGACATTAGAACATTAGAACCTACATTTTAGATTATCAAGAGCTCTACATGAGAAAATACATTTTAAAGCATTAACCAGAGGCCCTGGTATATTGTATATGTTCAATTAACTCTGTATTGGGCAAAGTCTTTGTCAATTTCATTCACTGTTGTTTCTCAGCAAATAACACAATGTCTGGCACATAGAAGGCACTGAGAAATAATACAAGAATGGGTAAATGGCTGAATTATAGGAATATATAATTTTTAAACATGGTTTTGTAAAGAAAAAAGCAATAAAACAGCAACCATAACTACAACTGGACAGCATACAGAAGAAGCAAAGCTCAGAACCAATTTACTGCGTAAATATCACCTATTTCTCGAAGCTTCCAACGACTGTCTCCAGAAATGTAATCAGAAGTACAGCCTCCTACGTGTACTCTGAGAGGGATCTGTTCTTGTCATTTTCTTCTGTGCTGGATTCTTTCTTGATGTTTATTTGTTTTGACATAAACAGGCGCAATCTTGCAAGATAAATATTGTGCCATACAGGCAGAAGGCTGTCAAATAAAAAAAAAATCCGCTCTGAAGAATCCAGAGCTACCAAGTCGGCAGCTCTGTGGAGCAGGCAGCTTGAGCAACAGGCTCCTCTTCTCACTCTCTGCGTGTCTTTCCAATTTAGTCAAGTTGTTTACCTTCAGGGGAATGGAAAGGAAGACCATATTGTGTACTACAGGGAGTGACTCAGATGCTGAGCAAACAGTGACACCACAAAGTAATCTGCTGGCCACATTGTCTCAGACAGGGCTTACAGGTCTCTATTAGGGCACTGACTTTATATACTGGGAAATAGAAATGACAGAAGTGTTTTTTCACTACCATGGCTTGATGGCACAATGCAATGGAGATTTTTCATGCGGCGCATTGGAGTCAACAAGGTCCAATGCTCCCCACCCTACATGGGAAGCAGGAAAAAAGTGAGGGAGCAGAGGAAGGTACATCTAGAAATACAAAGCCACTCTTAAAACAGTTTTAAAGCTCTAAAAACAAAGGTCAACATGTAGAAATTGTGTCTCAGAGTGTGATATACAGACATTAGAATCATTCATTGGTTAAAATATGCGTTCCTGAGTCCCATCCCAAGATATTGTATCTGTGTCCCCTAGAACTGAACCTGGGAATCTATATCCCAGCAATCCCCCCCCACCCTCCGGCTGCCAGGGGATTCTTTTGTACTCTAAAATTAAACAACCACTGATATAAAATACCTCTGACTTAAGAAAATGGAAAAACTGGAAAAAAAGAAAAAACTCACACTATTTCATTCTTATCCACAATTACTAATTACTAACGATATGTGTCTACCTGTTGGTCACTGCACAATTTTCCAACCTTGGAATCAGATTGGAAACCATCACCTTCATTTCCTGTTGCACATCAATTTCCACGTGGTGCTTGCTTTTTAATCACAGCAACCGCCAAGGACTTACCTTCTCAAAGAAATGACTCCATTGAAAGGAATGCAGTGCAGCTAATGTTGCAACTGTGAACTACCTTGAAGCAGTATCGTATAACAAATCCTAAGTATCACTATTTCCTTCAAATACTTAAACTATCCCAGCATCACTACCATGAGTGTGTTGGAACCCTAGGTTCTTCTTCTCACTCTGAGAAAGGAACGCCAAAGATAGCTCTTGATGCATGTGATGAAGGAACACAAAGCAAGCTGAGGCAACCTTTTCGAACATCTGAAAATCCCTTTAGGAACGTTCTCTTGACTTTATCTCCCCCAATTCCATGATATATGCACGCTCACCCCTCACACTTATAGCACAGCTCTTCCTGCCCACAGGTCCTGTCCCCATGCTTTAATAAAAAACAGCTTGTAGCACCAAAGACATCTTCAAGAATTCTTTCTTGGCCGTTGGCTCTGAACCCCACCATCACTCCAAAACCTCATCACATGCACAGAGAATAGGCCCTGTGAGGACACGGGGAGAAGGGGAACTTCAACAAGCCTGGAGGAGATGTCTTACCAGAAACCGCCCCTCACGTTGCCTCGCTGTTGGACTTCCAGCCTCCAGAACAGTGAGAAAATAAATTCTTTAAGCCATCTAATCTTTGGTATTCTGTTTGGCAGCCCCAGCTCTAATGTACCTAGAATGTCAAAGGCAGAAAATGTTGCCCCTATGAAAGAGAGAGGGATCAGTATGAACAGAACCCAGCATGAACTCTTGTTATTATGAGCCCTTTGCTAAAGCTTAATGACAATTACATAGCCTTGACAGAACTACCTGGAGCTCATGTTACAGCAAGTACTCAGCACACAGGAAGAGACAAGCGACACACATGTGGAGAATCAGAAAAGACTGCTTATTTCACCCTGGTGCTGGCCCAGCAGTCACCTCCAAAGGCTGAGCTCCGAGCCCTGGCGCTGGCCTCCTTTTATGCCTGGCTAGCTTCCGGGTTCTTGGAAACTTTCTATTGGCTGCACAGTGGGCAGGATTGCAGGGGATCAAGGAAGAAAGGGGAGAGCACTATCGTTGACACAGGCAGTTGGCTGATTCAAGAGGCAAACAAGAGTACAGAAGCCAAAAGCGTACAAGACGGGGGTATTCGACCTCAGACATCTGGCTGGCCTTCTTTATCTACTCTTGCTGGCTTCCCTTCTCTCGTAGACTACTTAAAAGAGAACATATGGACTTCCTTACTAGATAAGACTCCCAACCAGCTGATTTGCTCATAAAAAAACAAGAAAGGAAAACAAAACCATAATTTGAAGACGAAGAAAGCCAATAGTAAGCTGCAGGAAGAACTGTAGCCTGTTATGTCCTTTACTTGTTCTACTGCTTGATCGGATGAGTCTTCTCAAAAAGTCATCTTATCTTAGTATGGTCTTAGTGCATTCACATTATTTAACTGCAGATTCCACTTGGGTTGCATTGAGGGTTAAGACGCGTGGTGGAAATCCTTGGAAAATGCTTATAAGTCTTCAGATGAATGAAAATCTTAGGTGCAGACAGTCAAAATTTTCTGGATAGTCCCTAGGGTTTTCTGGAATGTTGTGGCATCATACATAGCAACTGCTGTGATTTTCGCATTTCACCTTATAATAATCCTCACCAAAGCACCAGAGACTTGGCTCCAAAAGGTTTCCTCCTTCAGTTGCTTCTGAATTCTTCACTTGGAGTAGTCAACCCATAACAACAGCAATAAAAGTAAATTGACTACTCCCTAGGGCGCGTATTTGTAGCAGATACCAGTAATACAATGACAAGAACATTCTTTAAGCACTAATGTCCTGCTTTTTCATGCTTTTATAGGTTCTGTTATTGATTTGTTTATATTCCATTTGCTTGTTAATGGTTTAGATATACATTGAATAGTATCTAACACACCACTATCATACGTAACTCTTTTTTTTCCCTTTTATTTGTGGCAATATCTGGAATTTCTTATGAAGAATAAGATGGGGATACAAGTAGTTTATCTTTAGCAATGTTGAAGATGGATATTTACTGGAGTATATATAAATGGACAGACAGGCAAACTAAAATGTTGAGATAAAGTAGGATTTAAGCCATTGCTTTCGACAAGCTATAAAAATGTTATTAAGGATTTGCTACAGAAACAAAAGAAAACTGCTGTTTCTAATTCTTTTTTGGCTTAATCATCCAAAAGTTTAATAAGCTGTGTACCTAAATGGGAGATGGATTTTGCAGTTTTGGAAAAACAGTGTGTTTATATATCCCTTTTGCACCTCTTTTGCAACTGAAACTACAGATCTGTCATTTTAATTGGACGTCAGATGGACGCAAAGTCTTAACTTTCATTACAAGTTGATTTTTTTTTAAAGAATCAGATGAAACAGGGGTGCCTGGGTGGCTCAGTTGGTTAAGCGTCGACTTTGGCTCAGGTCATGATCTTGCGGTTTGTGAGTTCAAGCCCCACGCTGGGCTCTGTGCAGACAGCTCAGAGCCTGCAGCCTCCCTCAGATTCTGTGTCTCCCCTCTCTCTGCCCTTCTCCTGATCATGCTCTGTCTCTCTCTGTCTGTCAATAATAAATAAACGTTAAAAAAAAATCAGATGAAACAGTCACCGTAGTTGCATAATGTTTTCAATTATTCAAGGTTTTATAATATTAAGGGCCTGAAACATGTCTCATTTCTCTTTTTATTCTTCACTGGTCCAACCATGATGCCTTAACCAAAGTTGGGGAATTTAACTGAATACTCAGAGATGACTTTCCCTATTTGCTCAATTATAATATGAATGTGTTTTCCTATGTTATCATTTTAAGCTGTACTAGCGATATTTAGTTATTGTGTTTCCCTCCAAAGTATGTTAATGAATCAATTGCTTCTTCTAATTGCCAAAATCTTAAAACAGGAGAAGAGTGGAATCTGGAAGGGCAAAAATTCTTTCATTCTTTCCTACATCACTCTACCATCTCAAGACTGAGTTGAATTATTTCTCTTTCATAATCCAATGGAAATATTTATTGAGCCCTTTCCACCTACCAGACATTGTTCAAGGTTTGTTCTTGATTGGGAATTTTTTGCTTAGTTTTTTGCTTTTTTTTAAGTTTATTTACTTATTTTGAGAGAGACAGAGAGAGAGAGCACAAGCAGGGAAGGGGTTGGCTCTGCCCTGTCAGCACAGAGATGAACCATGAGATCATGACCTGAGATGAAATCAAGAGTTGAACGCTTAACCAATCGAACCACCCACGCGCCCATGTTTTGTTTTGTTTTGTTTTTAAGGTGAAAAACCATTCCTCATAAGATCCTTCCTGGTCTTGTCTTTTCTTTTCTTGTCTTTTCTTGTTTTTTTTCTTAGAGAGAGAGGGGGGAGGGAGGGACAGAGAGTGAGACAGAGAGAGAGTGAGAGCGAGAGTGAGAGCGAGAGCAGAGCGAGAGAGAGAGAGAGAGAGAGAGAGAGAATCTCAAGATCTTAAGCAGGCTTCACTCCCATGGCAGAGCCCAGCTTGATGTGGGGTTTAATCTCACCATGATAAGAAATCAAGACTCAGATGTTTAACAGACTCAGCCACCCAGGCACCTCAATCTTTTTTTTTTAAGGAACATTCTCCAGAATTGGTATAAACCAAATCATTGAATGCGATCTTCCTTGCCCCTTAATTTTTTTTTATTTTTTTTTAAATGTTTGTTTATTTTTGAGAGAGAGAGAGAGAGAGAGAGAGAGAGAGAGAGAGAGACAGCATGTGAGAGGGAGAGGGGCAGAGAGAGCGGAGACACAGAATCTGAAGCGGGCTCCAGGCTCTGAGCCTTTAGCACAGAGCCTGATGTGGGGCTCAAACTCATGAACGGTGAGATCATGACCTGAGCTGAAGTTGGACACTTAACCAACTGAGCCACCCAGGCGCCCCTGCTTACCCCTTGGTTTTTGTCAGTCGGTCTGGTTCTTTGATGACCCAGTCCCAATGGCTTTTTTAAAACTTGTGCAAAGCTCAACCAGAAAGCACTCACTCTGAAGCTGCAGTGATGTGGGTAGTTCCTAATATACAACAGAGTTAATCGTGCCTGCAGCTTAACAAATGAAGGGAGAAGGCTCTTGACTTGTAAGTACAGTAAACTATTCACCTACATATCTGAGCTCTAAGCTTTGTGGCCTCTTGTGCTGCCTTGAATAGGAAGCAACCAATAGCCTTGAAACAACTGTTTAAAGTAATCTGAAGCATCTGTATGGAAACATTTTAGTATTTACCTTCCTTGCTCACCCTCTTGAGGTTATCTATATTTTCTTAGTCTTACTGAACCCATATTCAATGTTATAGCAAAGGGAGCAGAAAGTAAAAAGATACATACATTTCAAAGGGATGGATCTGATTATCTCACAAAGATACGATGCCATCATGACATCGCACTTGTAAGTTACAGCTCCACAATCAGGCTGCTAGGGTTCGAACCCTCGCTGGGCATTACTAACAGTGACCTTGGGCAAGTCAGTCCATTACTCAACCTCTCTGTGTTTCACGCTTGACATTTAGAACATTGAACAATCATTCCTTCTTGATAGAGTTGTCAAGATTAGATAAGATTCAGAGATGGTGCATACAAAGTATCTTACAAGACGAACACGTAGTTTGTGTGGAGTAAATGTGGTTGCATTGTAGCTACATGCTTCCTTTCTGCTCAATGTCCTATCAGGAAGTTCCTATCCCAAAGTAGCTTGAACTAAGGACTCTATCAGGAGGACAGTGATTTTCTTTAGGTGACTGCAAGGATTAAGTTTTGACAAATTTTTCTCTCTCTCCACACACATACACACGCACAGAGGTAATGATAGCGCCTAATTTAAAATTCCACTTGATAACTTAATGCAATTTTTGAAAAAGCCAACTGACATAAATACTAAATAGTATTCAAAATTATTAGTTTCTAGTATTATAGTTAGGCTATTGTTTATTGTAGCAAGAATCACTAACTCCTCTCATTGGGCCAGAGACCCATGTGGTGTTAGCAAAAGACTTGCCCCTCATGGAGCACACTACTATAATTAGGCATTTTATAAGTCGCAGACATGCCCTTGATTTGCCTTTGCCTGAAATGTTCTCGCTTCTGCATCTATTTCTTCCATCTATGACTCCCTCCAATCACTCATTCACACACGGATTCATTTATTTATTTGTTCACTTATCTATTCAAATATTGTTAGAGTGTGTGGCTTTTTCCTCTCCAGCAATATTTTTCTTTAAATGTTTAACAAAAATTTTTCCAGTTTTCTGTTTGTCGTCTAATATTCAGTTTTTATTATGAGCACATTTTGTTCGTGCAATGTCTGCATGGCAGTTTTTTGCACACGAGAAAACTAAAATTACATATACATTTCCATGTTCTCAACACAGGACTACTCAGGAACCTCGGTGAGACTAAAGACTAAACTCTTGTGTGAATTCTTATTGGGTATTAAGTGCTTCTCCTTTCCCTTCCGCATGAAGGATGCCTCTGAACACATGATGTTTTCCACTCCTTAGGTACGCCAGATGACAAAAGTCGTCAGGAAGTCCTCCTCAGATGTGGCTGGCATAGCTTTGGATGGATAATATGATCTCTTTGAGAATATCTCACAAAATTAAAAGATAATATATTATGGGCGCATCTAGGTGGTCTCAGTCAGTTAAGTATTCGACTCCTAATTTTGGCTTGGGTCATGATTTCATGGTTTGTGAGATCAAGCCCTGTGTTGGGCTCTGCACTGACAGGGAGGAGCCTGCTTGAGATTCTCTCTCCTATTCTCTCTCCACCCTCCTTCCCCACCCCCCCCTCAAAATAAATAAACAAACATTAAAAAAAGATAATATGTTCTGGCTCAGTATTAGGAAGAATGTCATTAGATGCTGAGTTGCACTAGAATGGATTTTGTGGGTAGCAAAGTGCCTCTTAGGGCATAAGTTTAAGCAGAGCCTGGGCTATAATTAGCAGGCGTATTGGAGGCAAATTTTGGAGAATAATTAAATAAGACAATAGCTATGGCCAAGGTACCCCCTTTTTCAGATATTTTGTTGTTTCAAATACTCCCATGTATGGAAACCGAGTAGTTAGAGAATCCAGTAAGAACAAGATCTAGATCTCAGATATGTATTGATTTGTGATCTGAAAGAAGAAAATTTTTTAGGTTGGAAGCAGTAAGGGGCTTGGCATTTGTTCCAGCTGGGATGAAGGGAAGCAATAACCCCGAGTCAAGGTCAGAATGGCCCAAGACAGAGGTAGCCAAGGAGAAGCTTTCTCTCACCTGTACCTCACTGTCTAAGGAACCAGCAGACATGCCCAGCTAAGAGCTTTACAAAGAGCTGCCTTTGGGTTTGTTATGTCTCTGAAATACAAACCAGAGTGAAACATTTTGACATGAATAACACTTTCATTTTTTTCTTTTTTCTTTTTTTTTGTCTCATTGAGAGAAATACTGTGGGTTCCCCCCATGTCCACCAAATAATTGGTCAGCTTTGATTTTTTCCTGAACGAAACGTACTTTGAGGTTGTTTTGCATATCATCACTCTTTCAGGTCAATCGTCATCATTCATTCATTTGGACAGCATTCATTGATTCCCGCTATGAGCCAAGCACATCTCTACATGCTGGGGAAGAAAAGATAAATTGGGCATGTCTCTGAATTCCGGAACCAACATCTCAGACTTCTGAAAGTTAGTCATATTAAAAAAAAAAAAGATGAATAGCAATACAGCATGATAAATGTTGTAATTGAACTATAAAGAAAGATAGAACTTCTAAGGAATCCGTTCTTTACCAACAAGCTACTTCCCAAGAAAGACATGGTATTCTAAATGGATATTTAAATTGCCCAACTTACTGAAGAAGTTCTAGGGGCAACAAATATAAAATCATCTTGCATTGCTGGAAGAAGCTCAAATTGTTTACTGTTAAGATGCTTTTATGGTTTTTTGTTATTTTATTTTCTTTTTTTTTTAAGAAAGATAGAAGCACCTTCCCATTATGGTAATGGCTTCATTAGAGTTAAAAAAAAATCATACCTCCTTGAGATTAAATTGAATTGGTTTTCCATAATAATTCATATTATAACTTATTATTTTTCCAGTAATAGGAAATGAAACTAACTCTTATGTAACTCTTAAGCATTCTCTATAGGCTATATTTCTCTTAATAACTTACTAAAAATAGTGTGAAATTATTTTCAAGTGGGAGTGTCTCTTCCAAAATCGAAGAGGCTGTAATTTCCAAGTTCTTTGAAAATGAAGATAGTGAGGAACAAGAGGACAGGCTTGATCATGTTATCGAAGCAACACAGAAGAAAAATTTTTAAATGTAAAGGTAAAAATCAGTTGAGGATATTTTTGAAAACCCATAGACTCAGGAACTTTAAAAGAAAAACCAGTATTTGTTAGCATTATTAAAGTAAATTAAAACTGATATTGCAAATATCCAATAGCCAAAATCTTAGATTTAGTTGACAAAATATTGCTTGCATTTCTGATAAAGAGTGTACGTTTTGTTATCTTTGTGGTTCCCTTTGTTAATTTTAAAAAATTCAGACTCAGTCTATGACAGTTGTCACTGGATTAGAGTTCCGACATTAAAAGTTTGAGTATCCCCTCATCTGATGAGGAAGAAAGCCTTCTGACTGGTGTGGATGTTCCTGCAACCGCTTTCAGTCATCAAAATGCAGAATAAACACCAGGATGATTTATGCAAATGAAAACAAAGGAAAACATTTTCTTAATGACACCTCAAAACCTTATCCAGTGGAAATTTTGTTTAAGATTAAATAATGGGTGCTTTATTTAGATTAATTAGCAAGGAGATCACAGTAGTCAATAGGTAACTGAAAGATGCCATCTGTTCCCTTTTCCAGTTATATCTATGAGCATTGCATTGGTGTACCAGGGAACATGGAAGAATTAATTAGGCAGCAAATGAAATCTTCTCACAGATGGCGCCCATTTACTTCTTGCAAATGCATACCAGAACATTTGTGTGCCTTTGCTTTAATCTAGTTTGCCTCCTTCAAACTTTTGAAGGACCACTGGAGTCTGACCATCAGTTGCCTCTTTAAAAAAAGTACAAGAATGTAGAGAAAGTGTAGAGCTTAGCCAAAAAAAAAAAAAAAAAAAAAAAAAGCCTGACTGGAAATAGCATCGTGAGGACTTCATAAAGACTTAAAATTTCTCTTTGATAAAAGTTTAACCAAGCTGTTTGTTTTTATCCCAAGACTGTTGTTTGTCTCTTTTTTTGGTGTGGCTTTTAGTGTATAGTAAGAAGTCTTGTCCTAATCTCTCTGCCTATCAATATAGAGATCTGACTTGTCTTCTGAAAGCCGTCCTTCAAAGTTTGTGGTGATATAATTTCCATAACACCTTTTTAAATGTGGCTCTAAATATTTCAAGTCACTGAAAGAAATAATAGAGGAAGATGACTGGACTTAGTTTTATTTTAGATGCTGCTTCTTCAGAGGTATAAGCTTGTAGTTTGAAGAAAATGTATTGTTGCATCAAATATCTCCATTGGAAGAGCACTGTCTCTGATCTTTCCATTAATCTTCTGGAAATAGTACTCTATATTCTCCTGCTCAACCTTCTAATATTCCAGTCATCCCTTAACCTATTAAAATTGGGCTTATGTCCACACCAGTCCATAGAACTGCTCTTTCAAAAGTCTTGAATGATTTCTTAATTTTTAAGTGCCCTGGTTTTCTCTCTGTAGAATTTCAACATGATTCATTCATTCTTTTCACTCTTTAACGTCAAGAAACATTATCTTCTACTGTGTCTTTTACCAACCCAAGTGGTATTTTTACATATCTGTTGTTTCTTCTTTTGACAGTCCCTTTGATGTGTATACTCCTTAGGAATTTTATCACACTTTCCACAAGAGGCAGAATTTTCAAGATGCCCAAGACTCTTGTCTCCTGATTATTCAATCAAAGTCTATCCTGGATACTGCTGTAAAAGAATTTTGCAGATGTAATTAAGGTTACTAATCAGCTGACTTTAAGATGGAGAGATTACCCCAAATTATCTAGGTAAGACTGTGTAATTAATAATATGAGCCCTTAACAGATAGAAGACAAAGACAGAAGATTCAATTCGGGGGACATGTTAGAAATGTGTGCAAGGGAGATAACTGTGGCATTTCAACTTTGTTTTGGCCAGCATTTGGGCTTCCTTATGAAAATGTAATAGTTCCAAAAACTTTGGCCTCTTGGCTCAGGTCTGCCTAGCCATTGCCAAACCCTCCCCCTGGATCAAGACCTTCTCTCTTCAACTATCATTTTCTAAACTTCGTCAGTCTCTTTTGTCCATGCTGACATCAAGAGACCTGAAAAGCCAAAGTAGATTGGAAAAGTGACACCGCTCATCATATTCCTAATTTTTCAATTTTCCAGCAAGCTCATCAACATGTGCCATTTTCTTCTCCTTTTCTTCCCCTTCTCCCACTTCTCATGAAGTTGTAATTCTTGTGGACAGAATCTAATGGTTTACAAATAACACTCACATTTCTTGATTCCAGGACATAATGTTTCTGAAGTAAGCACCAAAACCAAAATAGTCTTTAATGATTCCAGCAAAGAAAGAAAGATATCCTTTATAATTTCCTAGTGATGTTACTTCTCAACATCATTAACACACCCTCAAATGAGGCATGAACGATACTCTTCTACAATACCATTCCTAAGATGCAATGCATTAAAAAAAATAAATTACTAGAGTAATGCTTTAAAATGTTATAGCTAGTAATGTGGACTGTTTAATTAAAGCTATAGACTAGTTGATTATCAAGGATTTTTTTTCTTTCAATCTAATGATTGGTCAGTATTTTTTCTCATTTTATTACTAACTTGTCTCATCAATTAATCTCTGTCATTGAAGTACAAAGAATAAATCCAATTATTTCCACTTAGGTTTTACAAACTGAATCTTGTGTCAGTCCACTTATTAAATTCATACTAGTTTCATAACATAGTGCAGCAATTTATAACACTCAGCAAAGAATTTATAATAAATTCGAGCTTAATAAATTGCATAACTTTTATCAAGGAAAGTGCAGATTTTCTGAATACTATTTTCTAAAAATAAATGCCTTATATAGAGCTATATACAGAGGACTGACTGATGCAATATTCAAAAAATAAATAATTGTAATTTTTATTTATTTATTTTTAATTTTTTTTAACGTTTATTTATTTCTGAGACAGAGAGAGACAGAGCATGAGCGGGGGAGGGGCAGAGAGAAGGAGACACAGAATCTGAAACAGGCTCCAGGCTCTGAGCTGTCAGCACAGAGCCCTACGCGGGGCTAGAACTCACGGACCGTGAGATCATGACCTGAGCGGAAGTCGGCCGCTTAACCGACTGAGCCACCCAGGCACCCCAATAATTGTAATTTTTAAAGATCATAGGTAGAGCAAAAGAAAGTCTATGATAGATACGCCATTAAAACATGCTCACTAAGACGTCCCCTTTGACATCTGGCATCAACTTGTACACATATCTAGCTCCACAAGAGGGAAAAAAATCTGCCCTAACGTTACTTACATTGGATTATTTCCAAAATAATATCTCACATTGCAAACCCATTCTTTCGATACACACCCCCCAACTCAAAAAATTTAACATATACTCAAATAGTGCTGTGTTTTTTAAGAACTTATAACAGCCAATTGCATGGCTTTAATATGCTAGTTTTTCTTTAAAATCTTAAAGCTAGGGAAAGAATACCAATTCTCTCTTTATCACAAGATTAAGCAAAAGGAAAAAGTGACCCCGAAAACTCCATTTCTGTCATTTTACTTACATTAGTCTTTAAAAACTCATTTACTTATCTGCATTTTTCACATTCCAGTTTGAAATGTCACCATAAGGCAGACACAGAGTACTCATATTTAGAAAAAAATCAACAGATTAAAATATATTCCCTGAATCCCTGGGAATTCTTCCAAAACCACACTATTAAAGAGACCATATATAGCTGCTTAAATTGATACTCTTATCTTTTCCTCCATGATGGAAGCATCTATGGTTTTCTTATTTGCGATTGTATTAAGTACAGAGCCTGGTACTTAGGAAGAGCTCAAGGAATATATGTTGCATGGATAATGACTAATTATAATTTTCTGATCAGTTTTTATATTAATGCATTAGCTAGATTGAGCTCATATGAGCTTTTAGCCATTGTCTCCTTTGCTAGACTGTAAAGAGGGCTCTTAAGTGAAGGGACCTCATTTTACTTTTGTTGCTTTGTGCATAGGAAATAATAACTGTTTGTTAAGTGGTGGGTAATTTTCAACAAAGAGAGTACCAAATGATAACAGTCACGTGCCTGCAAATTTCACAAAAGAAAATGAGAGAGAAAAAAAAAGAAAGTTTGTGGCATCTTGAAGCTTTACATGAGATGTACGTGCACTCTTGAGTGTTTTAATGCGCATTAATATATAAACATTTTATTTTTTAAAGCATAGTCTTTAATATTTTTTATTTTTTTCAATTTTATTTTGAGAGAAAGAGAGACAGCACACACACTGGAGAGAGCACGTGCAAGTCGGGGAGGGACAGAGAGGAGGACAGTGACTCTGTGGGGACAGAAGAGAGCCCAATGCAGGGACTCAACTGAGATCATGACCTGAGCATTAAGTCAGACACTCAACTGACTGAGCCACCCAGATGCCCCAATATGCAAACACTTTAATAGCTGCATATATAGGCCAGTATACCTACTAGTCTGTCCCATGGCTGTTTTGTCAAATAAGCGAGTTGAAGTCAGAAATACTTGCCTGAATAGATACCATTATGATTCCAAAAAAAAAAAAAAAAAAAAAAATGAAGTGAATAGAACAACTTTGCTACACCGGGCCATCATATACTCTCAAAACCTCCTCCCTCACGCCACATACAAAAACCCACGTGAGAATTGTGCATCTATCCCTATATAATAGTCTAAGAAGAGTCTGAAAAAGAGAAGATGCTAGCTTGGTCATCTTTGAAACTGCATCTCCAGGTTTAGTGCATACCGTGTGTTTTTAGAACAAACATTAGAGAAGTAAGTTGGATTACCGTGGCAAAAGACTTCTTGGATAGATGATTTACTGATGGGTTGACTGACCACTGGAAAGCGCAGGGTTAGGCTGACCTTGATTAAGAAATACCTGTTTGGTAAAGAGTACAGCTGGCACATGGACTTTAAATTGCTACGAATTTCCTGATTCAATTCGCCAGCATCACTCAAAACTCTTACCATTAGATATACTCTTTGACATATCAACTCTACTTTAAAATTTTTCTCTTTGGGAAATAACCAATGATTTATTAATAATTACAGATATTCTAATTCTGTAGTAGCATTATTATAACAGTATATACTTGTATGCAACTGAACTAGCCAACATAATAGCTTGGTTGCGAATAAACTAAGGTAATCCACAAGACAAAATAAAACTTAATTATATATTGTGTTATAAATGATTATACATTGCTAAGGATATGTGTACGTGATATGAGGATTAGTATAAAAAGGCCATCAATAACCACGTATATGCCATAATCTTTTCCCTACCAAATATACAGTAATAAAAAGATTTATAAAAGTACAGACAAAATTATTAGACAGCAATTATCTCTGATTATTATTATGGTGGGTAATTTTCAACAAAGAGAGTACCAAATGATAACAGGCATGTGCCTGCAAATTTCACAAAAGAAAATGAGAGAAAAAAAGAAACAAAGTTTGTGGCATCTTGAAGCTTTACATGAGATGTACATGCACTCTTGAGTGTTTAATGTGCATTAATATATAAACATTTTATTTTTTAAAGCATTTAAAGCATTGTATTTTTCAATATTTCTGCAATGAATATATTCTGTTGTGTAATAAAATATAATTACTTTAATAATAAAATATTGCATTTATTTAGAATGGATATGAAGTATCCTGAAAAGCAAAGGAAAATTTAAAACCATCTATAATGTAATCACCCAGAGGTAAACACCATAACTTTTTTTTTTCTTTTTTGGTTATTTATTTATTTTGAGAGAAAGCACTAGCAAGGGAGGGGCAGAGAGAGAGACAGAGAGAGAATCCAAAGCAGGCTTCCTGCTATCAGCGTAGAGCCAGATGTGAGATTCAAACTCCTGAACTGTGAGATCATGACCTGAGCTGAAATCAAGAATTGGGCGCTTAACCCACTGAGCTACCCAGGCGCCCTAGCACCATAACATTTCATACACATACCTCCAATCTTTCTATCGTTAAATGTATATTTTAACATAGTGAAATCATACTGTGGCCTGGATTATATCTACTTTGTATACATCGTATCTCACAAAATGTCCCAGAGCGTAAGACTTTTTGAAAACATTATTTTCACTGCCTGTATGGTGTATTATATAAATTCATAGATCTCTGAGTAATAATCTAGGGTTAGACATTTTAATTGCTTCCAGGTTTCCACTACCATAAGCAATATTAAAATAAGCCTCTATATAAATTTATTATTTTTTTTTGCTGATATTTTATCAAAATAAGTGTCCAGAAGGGGCGCCTGGGTGGCTCAGTCGGTTGAGCATCCAACTTTGGCTCAGGTCATAATCTCGCAGTCCATGGGTTTGAGCCCCACATTGAGCTCTGCGCTGACAGCTCAGAGCCTGGAGCCTGCTTCAGAGTCTGTGTCTCCCTCTCTCTCTGTCTGCCCCCCCCCTTAAAAATAAATAAATATTTTTTTTAAAAAGTGTCCAGAAGAGGTTTCGCTAGTTTAAAAAATAAGTACCTTTTAAGACTTGGGATTAAAGTCTTAATTACTGAATTACTTGGTTACTGAATCACCCAACAGAAAACTTGCAATGCAAGGAAACTTGCAAAGAAAACATAAGAGTGCTTATTTCTCTGCTTTAAAAAAAAAATTCCTTAAAAGTATTCCTATGTAAATACTCATTAGCCTGATTTTTTTTTTAAATGTGAACTTAGACTTCCACCCATGTCATATCCTTAGTCTGCAACCTCTGTTAAAAATTTCTTAGGCATTTGCCCAGGAATTTTGCGTGTAAATGCATGCGTATATTTATATTTACAGACACACGAATTTGTGTATGTATCTATGTATGGATGTGTGCATGTATGTGGGCATACATGCACAAATATACAATACATATATACTATTACATATGTCTGCATGCATTGTGTGTGTGTGTGTGTGTGTGTGTGCTTCTTTTACCAAAGGTAAACATGGTACCTCTTTTTCAGAAGTTTTCTTTTCACTCAGTAATATTTGTTGCCTATCTATCAATATATAGATCTACCTAATGTTTTTAATCGTTTTCAGATTCTTGAATAGTATTTTAATTTTTTTATGCTATAAAGTATTTCATGATATGGATGTAAACAACTTGTTTAACTTTCTTATTTATAAGCATTCAAGATGCTTCTAGAAATCATTTTTTCAATATTTATAACACACACACACAAAAAAGGAGGCCATAATTATTTTACGTGACTTGGCAGTAGAATGTGTCTGACTTTATTGGTCATTTGACTTCTTTCGTATGTGCTAATTGCCTGTTCTTGTATATATCTATTTTTTATTAGGTTGTTAATCTTTTGCTTGGTTTTTATGAGTTCCTCCTATAAGTAGAATAACTTTTGACACCTAACTAAAATATGTCTTGTCTTTCCTCTTTTTGTTTTTATTTTAATATATATTTTGAATTTATTTTATCAAACATATCAAAATGTTCCATAAATTTTTTGTCTTTTTTATTATGCATATAAAAACTTTGTCCACCCAAATTATGTTATCATGTATATTTTCTTGACGTTCTATTGTAAATGATTTAAACAATTAATTAGATTTCTTTGTAAAGCCACTTTTCTGGGCTTCCATAATATGATCCAGCAATAACTTGAACTGAAACAAATGATAGATTTCACCGTATAAAATAGGCCACAGAGATAGTTGTACACTGAGGAGACTTACTCTAAACTGTTCTTCATTGCTGATGTTTAAAAAAAAAGTGAATACGGTCATTGAAAGGGTCATGTAATTTTTAATGGGGTAGCCTACAGTCATGTTCAAATGCCAGATGAAGTAATTACATTCTGCTTATAAGCAGGAGCAGTATAATTTCGATCAGAAGAGCATCAAGTGAACTGATATAAACCTAAGGGTTTGAAACCCACTCAGGTCACTACGAGATAAATGACACGTTGGAGTGGAGATAGGCTCAGAGGTACAATTAATTTGTAGGCTGTTTCTGATGGCCAAATGTCCATGGCCTGTTTCCATGATGGATATGGAAAATAAGGAAAGTGGTGGGAAAGGAGACAAAGGGGAAATGTTAGAATATACGAAATACAATAGCAAGACGTACAAGGTCTACTCCATGCTAAACATGGCTCTGAGTGCTTGACATGCATGAAATCATTGAATACCCATAATAACCCATGACATAAATACTGTTATCATCCCTATAATATAGATAAGGAAAAGGATATGATTAAGTGATCAGAAAGATGAAATGATTGACCAACTCACATAATTATTAAGGGTCAGAGGTGACATTTGCTCCCAGGCATTCAGTTTCTGAGATATGTCCCCTTCCACTGAGCTATCTTATCTCTGAAGTCCCTTTTTCCCTCATCATTCTGAACAGCATCCTCGGAAAGAAGTTCTTGGCAGTTGGTCTATAATTTTCCGTTCTCATCCTTGCTTACTATATTCCCCATTTAGTAATTAAGTGAGTTAATATTTATAAAGTGCTTAAAATAATGCTTGGCATATAGTAAGCAGCATATAAATTTTATTAATGAATAAAATAAATAAACTCAATTATGTTTCAACACTTATTACGTGGCAGGCAGTCTGCCAGATGCTGGAAATGCACAGTTGAACAAAGAATGTAAAATCCTTATTCCCTTTGACCTACAGTCACGTAGGGAAAAAAACCTGAGACATTTAAACTTCTCAAATAATTATTTCATAATTCTTGTGAGAAGTGCCATATATAAAGAAGTATGATATATCTTGAGGGCATATGGCAGGAAGATCTTTCCCGGATTAGAATCTAGCTCTCAAAAAACCTGAGAACCAAGGGCTGATAAAGAGGTAGGCAAAAAGCAGTTAGGGTGAGAGCCTTCTAGGAAGAGAAAAACTCCGGTGCAAAGGCCCTGAGACAGAAGGGACACTGGCAAACTGGAAGGTCCTGGAAGAGAGCCATTATATTCAGTTGTATTAAAAACAAAGAGGATGCGTTCAGAAAAACTTCAGAGAGGACCACAACCCTCCCCAGCGTCTGTCTCTGTGCATGCCTCGGCTTTTATTTTTGCTTCCTTTTTGCAATACCTAACGCTGAGGACCACTCACTTCCTTTCTCGGGAACCTTCCTTAACACCGCTCTTTCCTGGTGCTCTTCATGGAGTGCTGACCACACCTTCTCTCCCTTTACAGGTTCCGGTTTTGATTAATGGCACCACTGTTCACCCAGTTGCCCCAGAGAGATACCTAGAAATTACGCTCACTTCTTTTTCTCCTGTGTATCAAATCAGTCGCCAACTACTGTTACATATACTTTCTTCAAATATCCCGAATCTTTGAACTTCTGTCTAGACTCTTTCCTTCAAATTCTCCTTGTTTTTCTCCTGTCTTATACATTGGCTGTCCACATGCTTTTCCTGTCATCAGCCTTGGCTCTGGTTATCTCCCTCATAACACCGCCCCAGTGATCTTTCAGGTCTGCAATATGTTCATATCCCTCCTTTAAAAAAAAAAAATCTGTTTATGACTCCATTGCCTATAAAATTGTATCAGGATATAAGGGTTTCATGAGGCAAGTTTCATGTTTAATGCTTTGTCCACATTTCTGGTCACTCCTCCCCTTCATGTCAACTTCATCTCATTCAAAACTACATATTGTTTCTGGACGCAACTGTGATCTTCCTATTCAAGATTTTTGCAAACATTTCCCTCTGCCTTTCTCTCCATACTTACCAGAATAATCCCTCTGACTCTGTAAATCCGCTGCGGGCCAGTCCTGTTTTAATACTTTCAGGTAGTACCTGTCCTATAGCAAGTTTTCAAAAATGTTCATATTTCATGGAGCTTTAAATTATATAACAGTATTATATACATTGTTGAAACTTGAACATGTTTCTAAAATTCAAATGTACCTTCCAATGCCTTGACTGTGGGAAGGCCGTCACTGTGCTGATGTGAAAATCCTTGACACCCCTCTCAGGTGTATCCTCCAGTGTGGCTGTTTGTGTATATCTGGTCAAATTGCCTTACAGCTCCTGGAGCTTCGTTCGAGTTCCCTAGCCAGGAGCAGTCCGATCCATCATCCCAACACACGGACTTCAGCATTTGAAATCCAAATCTAACAGTAACCATTTGGCTCCAAAACATGGGAAGAGCTTTATGTTAAGTAGTTAAGTGAAAATTCCACCAGTAAAAGTCTTCTCTCTCTTAATTAAAATTAATAAGAAGCATGTCCCATTTTGAGACTTGACATGTCAATGGATATTTTCTGTTTGTTGGAGTAAAAAAAAAAAAGGGAATATGTCACTCTCTTGTAAGCACCACTAAGATGGAAAATCCACCTGGGCCAGAACCTCATGTCCCTATGAGCCTTATTGTAGCTTGCAGAACAGTCTGCATGAATGACAATCACCCCATCAGAATCATTAACTTAGCATAAATTGCATAACAGATTCCCAAGCAACAGTGAAGAGAAACCCAACTATAATAGAAAAGAAAGTCTTTGTTCTGTTTCTAGCTGGTAGGTAGAAACACACACACACACACACACACACACACACACAGGCACACTACCATCGCCGCCCCAACATGAGGAAAAAGCCAGATAATTTACCAAGCTACTCCTTTTCTTGAGCCCAGTGAAAGGTGAATTTGAAAATCAACAAAGTAAACTGAATTCCAAAGGGTCAAGTTTCTCTGAGGAGTGGGGACACACAAAAGATTTCACCTTTGATGGAACCAGAGAGGGAGAAGCAGGGGGCCAGAGAATCAGAGACAAAAGCAATCAGCTAGAATGTTAACCAGTTCCTAAAGGTGGAGCGTAGGCTAGCAAATCAGTTAAGAACGAAGCCCTCAGGCAAAGGAAGTAAGAAAGCCCCCAGGAGCTGTTTTTCACAAGCTGCACCTACCGCTCACAAAAAAAGATTGAGGGATGTGAGACAGGGCAGGAGACCGGAGCATTCCCTTCAGTGGTGCAGGCATGCTGAAGAAACCAGGTGCTGGCAAAAGGACACAAACCTGCCTCCCCCGTCCCAGGACTCTTCTTTCATAAAAAAAAAATCCCACTTCTCAAGCTGTTGGTTTGGGTGAGAATGCAGGAAACACTCAGGCCAGGCAAACAGATACCCAGGCAAAACCCAGCTGCTTCTGAGAGAAGAAACATAGAAGCAATCTCATTTGCTTCTGGAAAAGAGGAAATTAAACCTCTTGGGTCTAGTGTCTGGCCCCAATACCGAGCAGAAGCCTGTCGTCACTGGAGAAAGGGAAGAAACTCTCCCCCACCCCAGACCCAACACAGATACTCTTGCAGAATCCGCCTGCTTGCTAGGGCTCCCATAACAAAATACTACAAACTGAGTGGCCGAAACAAGAGAAATGGATTGTCTCAAAGTTCAAGAGGCTAGAAGCGCAAGATCAAGGAGTCAGCTGGGTGGGCTGCCTCCTAGGGCCATGATGGAAGAATCTCCTCGATGTCTCTCCCTGGGCTTCAGTGGTTTGCTGGCAATCTTTAGTGTTACTTGGCTTGTAGAAACATGACCTTGAGTTCTGCCTTTATCATCATATGGCGTTCTCCCTGCGTGTATGTCTGTGTCCAAGGGTTCTCTTCCTATAAGGACATTAAGTTACATGGAATGAGGGCCCACCCTAAGACCCCATCTTAATTAAATACACCTGCAATGACTCTACTTCCAAATAAGGTCAGATTCTGAGGTGACAGAGGCAAGGATTTCAACACTTGAATTTGAGAATGGGAGACCATTGTCCGCAACAAGACAGAATCAAAAATGCTAAGAAAGCCCTGGCTTTAAGGCTCAGATTCATAGGATCTTCCTAATACTGAGGCTGGGACAAGAGAATAAAAATCCCTACCCATCCTACCATCACTCCAGCACCAAGTAATTAGAAATCATATTTAATTCAACAGAAATTAAAACATACCACATTAACGTTGGCGGAATACAGCTAAAAGCAGTGTTTAGATGGAAATGTATAGCATTAAACACTTACATTGGGAAGAAAGAAATATGTCCGATCAGTGAATTATGCTTCTGAGAATAAGAGCAAATTAAACACGAAACATCAGAAGAAAGAAAAGAATAAACACCATACATAAAAATTAGTTTGAAGTGATCTAGATTTAAATGTAGAGAAATCAAAGGAGAAAATCTTTGTAAATTTGAGGTAGACAAAAATTTTCTCACATACAAGAAGCACATATATTTTTAAATATTTATAAATGATACTCCCTTAATATTAAAAACTTGTATTTTTAAAAGACATGCTTACAAAAATGTAAAGACACCCAGTGTACTCATTGAAAATATTAGCCATATGCATTTATGATATATAAGGAACACCTACATCTCAGTAATGAGAGGACACAAAACCAAATTTAAAAAATGGGTAAAAAAACATTTTATGAAAAAAATAGTAAAAAAAAATAGTGTATGAAAATATGCTTAATATCAGTAATTATCGGGGAAATTTGAATTAATACCACAAATTAAAACCAAAATAAGGGGCGCCTGGGTGGCGCAGTCAGTTAAGCGTCCGACCTCAGCCAGGTCACGATCTCGCGGTCCGTGAAGTTTGAGCCCCGCGTCGGGCTCTGGGCTGATGGCTCAGAGCCTGGAGCCTGTTTCCGATTCTGTGTCTCCCTCTCTCTCTGCCTCTCCCCCGTTCATGCTCTGTCTCTCTCTGTCCCAAAAATAAATAAACATTGAAAAAAAAATTTTAAAAAAAACAGAATGAAACAAAACAAACTAAACAACAGTACCCTCCTAATAGCTGAGAGCTCACAGGTAGCCAGCGTGTCAAACTAACTTGGTACCCTACATAAACAATTTCACTTCATATCAACATCAGAAAAGGTTACTTCTCGACTATGAGAGAGGAGACACAAACAAGGGCACTAGACAACCACAAAAAAAGGATCAAACATTTCTCCTCTCTGGCTAATACAGGGACCATTGGTTCTTTACCAATGCCAGCTCTATCCCACTTTATTACTCCTACCCCTTTTATATAAGTTACTAAGAGGCTCATCACCAAACTACTTCTTGCTTACTAATAACTTCCAATCCAGTACAACCCCTCACTTTCGTAAGGCAAAGTCAACCATTCAAGCCAAACCCTATCCCAAGAATGCCCTATGTTCCCTTATACTGACTGACCCCACAGTCCTTAATGGTGTAAGGTTTCCCTTACGTTAGTAAACCTAGCACTGTTTGACTTCATTATTTCTTCCCTGGGCTTTAGTGAGATGGTTTTGTATTCTTTGAACCTAGCAAACACCCAGAGGTCATTCTTTCTCTTAGGAAAATGACCCTGGATTCCTTGGAGGAGTCCATGCTGGGTCCCTCCTGCCACCATATTTACCCCATGGAAGGTATGCTCCTCCATTTCCTCCACATCTAGACCGTGTTTTTGTGTGTGTTTTGTTTTGTTTCAGAGTTCTTCTCCATATAAACTCCCTCCACTGGACTCCCAGGCAATTATTCCAGGAAGAAGTTGAAAGATTCCAAGATGAAACTCTGGGTTACTCACGTCCCTCGTGTGTTTCATCTCTGGTCCAAGGGAAAAGGTCATGCATCCTCTTTCCTCTATACACTTTGGCAGAACGGTTCAGTACCAATACAGACATAGCTCTTCCTCACTCTTCCAGCAAGGCCGCTTACCAACCCAAATATCTTGCAGCCAGGATCTCCCAGGTGGGAGGCAGGTATCATTGCTCTGCACACCCGCACTTCTGGAGAGTCCGAGTGCAGCTTTCCCCAAAGAAAAAAAAATCTTCCAATGTCTCATTCTATCTAAAATGTAATCATTTTAGACAGTCTGCAAATTCTAGAAAGCTGGGAATCTATGCCTGTGAGTCAGTTATTTCTCTCTGGGATCATCACATCTATCGCATGTAGGGCACAGCGCCTTGGTCAATAGTGCCTATATGAAATCTTGTCTTTTTCTCTGAAACTAACCATTTTAATAGTTTCACTCTTCCACAATCAATAGAACTCAGAAATTCAAAAATAGACCTTTTCTTATTCTTTCCCTGAACTTTTTTTTTAATTCTGTTCTCCCATTTCCAATGATGGCACAAATTTTAATCTATATGCTTTCCCGTAAGTTCAGTGTCATACGGTGATTATTTTTCAGTCAAATCAAGAATATTATTCCAATCCCAGTCAGGTTCATAGATACCATTAGGTTCTCCTTCACTGCATTTCCTTCCCACCTACCCTCTCACCGCAATTCTACACACCCTTTGTCCACTGCCCAGCCATGCCAGGCTGGAAGTAAACTGCTTACATGATAGTGTGTCCACTGCTGGTGGGAAAGTCATGCCTCCTTCTGGTTTCCTTGGTTTCTTTACAATCCTGAAATCCTGCTGTTTTTCTCTATTACTGGAGCGATCATCTGATCTGGTTCCTGATGTAGCTGCTTCCCCCACCTCCTAAAGGGGACCAGTCCATAGGAAACTTCTGAAGACTTCCTTTAGTCTGATTGGCAGCCTCTTTGGATTGGAGCTTCACCCTATATCCTACTCCGAGCTCAAAGGAAAATTAGGAATGATTTGAGGTCAGTCACTTTTGGCAAGATGGGGATGGACTGGAGAAGGGAGGGATCTTTCTTATTAGCTTCCTTTACAACCATTCCTCCATTTTTTTTTTTTATTTTGTCTTAGTAAATGGTCTCATTCAAGCCATTCGCTACCCTTTCTCCCCACCCCCATTCAATGTCGATGTCCAATCAGTCAAAATCCTCAGGTCAGAACATTAAAGAAACCTGGTATTTATTTTATCTCTGCTACTTCTTTTCACACATAGACTTGAATCATCTTATTTTTTTAATAAAATATACTTCTGATCTTATGATTTATATGCTTTAAATCTATAAATCTTTTTCCATTGCTTTTCAAGACATTCCAAGTACTTAGCACAAAATTCCCTTCTTACTCTGGCTTCCATCTACCTCTCTAACCTTATCTACTATCCCTCCCCCAAATACACCTTGCACCCTAGTTTCTAAAATATGTCAGGCTATTTCATTTCCCTTTGCCTTTATTCTTATTATATTTTCCTTCAAGAATGTTTTTCATCATTTATAGTGCATTTAAGAATGGTTTTTACAAATAGGAAAGACTATTCAGAAGTTTCTTTCTGTTTTAAAAATTAATATTTGATTTATTAAATTCACCTATTTGAATTCTTAGTTCCTTATCAAGGTTTTAAGTGAAGTTTGTAAATCATATTCTATATATAGAGTGAGCTGATGTTAACAATTATTTTTAAAAAGTTTTCAAATATGTTTGGTCCCATTTAAAAGCTTTTAAAATGGAGCATTTTCCAACCTTTTAGTTTTTTATTTTAATATATTTTAATTATTCTTTAACTATTTTACCTGCTGTAACTACAAAGCCTATCTATTTACAAAACCTATTAATAGCTTTCATTATAAGAAACATAATTTTATATTTTGTTGGTTATAAGAAATTATATGTCATTTTATATTGACCCATATTATTCACATATTTCTTATTTGCAAATTTACCTATTTGCTGAAGCTTCTTTGTAACTCCAAAATCAATGTCTATGGCATATTCGGGGTCATTCATAGGCACATGAATGTACAGAGCAGAGAAATTTTTAATTTTATGCCCAGCAGAGGTCAAAGGAGGTGACATACTATAAACAAGTGTCTTTTCTATGGTCTATTTAGTGCCACATTTTTTTTCTTGCATTTTTGTGCTTTTATTGGTGATTTTTTTTTCTATTTAAAATGGCCCCCAAGCACAGTGCTAAAGTGCTGGCTAGTGTTTTAAGCTAGTAGACTGATCTGTGTGTTATGGAGAAAATGGGTATATTGGATAAGCTTCATTCAGACTGCTTGTTCCTGGATGTTGACTATGAGTTCAATGTTAATGAGTCAACAATGTATATTAAATAAGGTGTCTTTAAACAGAAACACAAATAAAACAAGATTCTGTATTGATTTATTCATGAAAAGGTGATCAGTAGCTCACAAGAACCTAATCTTGTGTTTCCTTTAAGAACAACAGTTCAGTATGTGCTATTCCATGTTTGTGGTGACTTATATAGAGGACATAACTAGTGTAAAGATGAGAATCAATCACAACTCCAAAAAAGGAAAAGGTTGCCAATTAAATGATGACATACCATTGATTGAAAGACACACCTTGATTTCAGGAATAAATGTGTCTCAAAATGTTTAAAAATATCTCAGAATTGGTAAGTGAATTCATAAATATTGAAAATAATTTATGAGTTGACTGGGGTGTCTGGGCAGCTCAGTTAATTGAGCATCCAACTCTTGATTTTGGCTCGGGTCATGATTCCAGGGTTGTAGGATTGAGTCCTGCATCAGGCTCTGCCATCAGCATGGAGACTGCTTGAAATTCTCTCTCTCCCTCTGACCCTCCCCCCATGTGTGCTCTCTCATTCTCTCTGTAAAACAAAAAATAAATAAATAAATAATATACAATTAAAAAATTTATGAGTTGATAAATAATGCTTATAAATCTGTTGAGTTAAACTTATAATTAGAATAACCCTTAATTTTTCTTGAATCTTCCATTGGTGAACACAAATTTAGAGCTGATTTCAACTGAAAATAGTAAATCTAATTCAGCCACTTAATTATACAGTTTAATCTGGAGATATTACAATAGGTTAGATTCTATTAAAATTATAATTACAAAAAATAACCAATGCATGCAGATTCTTTCATAGTACACATTTCTTAAATTGGGTTTTGATTTCAATTTTGTAGCTTACAATACAAGGTGTGTCTGAGTTTTGATGAAATCGGGTAATATCCCAAATGCCCAGAATGTGCCCTGCACCCCGCTTCTAGATACACTTTACTCCCAAGGTTTTAGCTTAACTTCACATCTTTGTGGTTTTCCCTCATGCTACCAGACAGAGTTAAATGCTATCTCCTTTCCTTCATCCCCATCAATCTATCACACTTGATTTATGTCTTTAAAATCATATTAAATATATAATTATTTTTTAGATGTACTGTCATTCCATTATGTGGCAGACATCAATCCTTATCTTTGAATCATTAGTGTCTCCCATAGTATACTATATAGCAGATACTTTATACATATGACTTTTTTCTTTTATACCTGTTATGTGGCATATCCTATGCTAAGCACTGAGGATAAAATTTCAAGTAGGATTGGCCTTGACTTCCAAGGGCTTACAGTTTAAGAAAGTAAGTGGGGCACCTGGGTGGCTCAGTTGGTTAAGCATCCAACTTCGGCTTAGGTCATGATCTCACAGCTCATGAATTCGAGCCCCGTCAGACTCAGTGCTGACAGCTCAGAGCCCAGAGCCTGCTTCAGATTCTCTCTCTCTCCCCCCCTCTCTCAAAAATAAATAAACATTAAAAAAGAAAGAAAGAAGAAAGAAAGAAAGAAGAAAGAAAGAAAGAAAGAAAGAAAGAAAGAAAGAAAGAAAGAAAGAAGAAAGAAAGAAAGAAAGAAAGAAAGAAAGAAAGAAAAGAAGAAAGAAAGAAAGAAAGAAAACACAGGTACTCTGTGAGAACAAACCAGAGGGTCCAAATCAGACTGTGTTGAAATGGGAAAATGCAGGTCAAAAACATTGTCCAGAAGAACTGAGTTTGAAGTTTCCATGTGAATTAAGTAGACCAAGAAGATGTTAGTAAAATGAACCCATAAGGTGGGGCTGTTTGTCAAGAAAATTCTCATGAGCTGTCAAAAATCAATCAGACAGGTTTTTTTAAGTTGTTTTTTTATTTTATTTTGAGAGAGAGAGAAAGAGAGAGAGAGAGAGAGCGTGCAAGCAGGAGAGGAGCAGATAGAAAGAGAGAGAATCCCAAGCAGCTCCACACTGTCAACACAGAGCCCAAAGTGGGGCTTGGACCCATGAACCATGAGACCATGACCTGAGCCAAAATCAAGAGTTAGCCACTTAACCAACTGAGCCACCTAGGTACCCCAATCAAATAGTTTTAAGTAAAAGAGGCTTGTAGTTCTAAATTCATGAACAAATGTGAGATTTAATCAAATTTGAAGTCTATATCATTAGAAATATAATTGAAAAAAGAATGCACATCTTGTTAAGGGAAAAGTTGTAGAGAATGATGCCTGGGCTTCGTATTAAATTACTCATGGAGGTAATTAACTTTTTTCATGATAGAAAAGAAGCAGAGTTACTTTGCGTTGTTTGTTGGGTTTGGAGGAGTGGGGAAGACACTACTGAAGGACCTTGAGAAACTTGGGACAGAAGAGCACGCCAAGTTCTCTACACCAAGTGTAGGGAGCAATTCATAACTTCATAAGAAAATGCTTAACTTTCTACTTGGCTAAAACATGAATTAGAGCTAAAGACTGAATGGCCATCAGGTTCTTGCCTCTGACTCTCAATGTATAGTTCAGGTTGGAAGGAAAGATACCAAAGAAGCCTGGTGCAGAACTTGTATGGCAGTGGTACTCCTCATCTCTAGAGAAGGTAGAACCCTAGCCACTTGAAATGTTCGGTGTTTCCCTCAACAGTTTTAGGATGGTCGATGCCAGCCAGTACCTGAAGAAATGCTAGGGCATTTGGGACCAGATATGGTGCTTCAGAACACACACCCCTGGTGTACAATCTGTGATCGACAGTTATGGAAACCGTTGTAATAACATCATGTAATGACCTGAAGAGAGGTGTGTCTGGAGTGAGGTGGGGGAACTTTGGAACATTTTACCTGGTCTGTAGATATCTAATGTCAATTTGATGTTATGCAGGAGAGATTATTTAGAAAATAGACCAAGTGAACCAACGAACTCCCATTTCTTCTGTTTCCTTCTGTAATTGTGGCTTCATAAATGTTCTTGTTTCCTATAATATTTGTAGAGGGCACTGTACTTCAGAGTGTGGTTTGGGGAATTCCAGAGGGTTCCTGAAGCCTTCCCAGCAATTCCCATAGAGGGACTATAGAAGTGACGGCACTTCCTTCAGAGGAGATCCACTTTTATTGGTATTGTTTGTCTAGGTTCCATTGTAACATTTCATTTGACCAAATAGATCCATGATCAAAAATATAGGAATAATTTTAAGTTTATTTATTTATTTTGAGAGAGAAAGCTTATTAGCTTATTTTATTTATTTTGGTGCAGAGCCAGACGTGGGGCTTGAACTCACAAACCATGAGATCATGACCCAAGTCAAAATCCAGAGTTGGACGCTTAACCAAATGAGCCATCCAAGCACCCCTAGTAATAAACCTTGTGACAATATAAATGATACATGGCGATTCTTATTAATAATAAAGAGTTATGCTTTTAATATAGGAAATAACAATGACAAATATCACTGGGTTCAGATTTGCTTTCAGTTGATTGCCCAACACATATTCAAAAACTATGTGATTCCTAAAAGCCCAAGGGATTTCTATGACCAAAATTATTCATGTGGACAGGTCCCATAAGGCTAGAAAACAAATTGGATTAATAGCAGAAGATAAAATATATTTCATAGACATAGGAAAAACTAAACAATGTGGGAGTATTTTTTTTCTTTCATAGTTTTTATAATCCAAAAAAAAAAAAAAACAAAAGAAAGATTGACAACTGTTATCTTCAGAGCCCTGATCCATTAATACAAGCAGCTAAATATAAACATCAAAGAGATAAGGGTGAGAAAAAATTTAAAAAAAACACACTACTTTTACAGAGGGGGAAAAAAGGTATGGGAGTTAGAACATGCCTGCCTGTTAAAAATTAATTTAACGAATGGAGGGAGTTAAGAAAGTGCTTTAAAAATAGTTGCCAATAAATTGAGCTGTTAAATTTAACAGTGACCCATAGTACCTCGCTCCTTCCCAGAATTGACATCCACTTTTTCTCCTTTGTGCCTCTGATTAATGCAACATTTATAATACATGGAGAAATCGTGGGTGTACAGAGCTATAATGAGCTGAGGTGCCTAAATCTTGTAAAGATTCTATAACCAGCAGCTGGAAACTGAAATTAGGATGAAATCATTTAAGTCCAAATAATGTAACTTCCCTAACATCTGTCAAAGACTTGGCTTTTAATCTTATGATTGGAAATGGGTATTGCCACACGAACAGGATTTTCCTGGTTAACTCAGTCATTGTCACCGTTAAAGTGAATTTTATGGTGATTTTAGGGTAGAATTTCAGTTAATTCTCTGAAGATTACACTGCACAGGGACAGAGGAGACACCTGAAAAGCAAGATTTTTTGTTTCGTTTGTTTTGTTTTATGCTACTTGCTATCGTCTCTAATGAGCTCACTAAGAGGGAGAAGTATTTCTGGCTTCTGCTTGGAATGATGAAGACGGAGAGTAGGGAATGGGTTCCTTAAGACTCAGTGGGTGCTGTCATAGATATTGACCATTCTCGAATGTTTATCTTTTCACCTTTGTTTCCTCATCATGAATCTCCCGAAAATCTGAAAGACAGGTGGGGGTCAATTAGATGGAGGCACATTAAAATTTCTTCCTAAGGTTGTGAAATTAATTACAAGATACAGAGTTAAAAATGAATTTCGTCTAAACAAGGAATAATTTTAGCACATCACCTGCAAAATTAGAGACATAAGATCGATATGTATTAGTTGGGGGTCTCCAAAGAAACAGAACCAGGAGGATAGAGAGAGAGATTTATTATTAGGTACATAATAGATATATAAGGAGATTTATTATGGAGAACTGGCTCATACAATTATGGAGGCTGAGCTATCCCACCATCTGCTGTCTGCAAACTGGAAAACCATGAAAGCAGGTGGTATAGTTCAAAAGCCCGAGAACCAGAAAGCTGATGGTCTAGACCCCAGTCCAGATCTGACAGCCCAAGAACCAAGAGCACCAAAGGCAAGATCCCTGTCCCAGCTCACAGGACCCAGCAGAGGGTGGGACTCCTCCCTTCCTCCACCTTCTTAATCTGTTCAGGCCCTCAGCAGATTGGGTGATGCTCTGCCACCCTAGGGAGGTCAATCCATTTACTCAATCTGTCAATTCAAATGCCTACAGTCTCTCCCAGAAATACCTTTACAGACACACCCAGAAATTCTGTTTAACCAGATAGCTGATCATTCCAGGAGCCGGTCACATTGACACATAAAATTAACTACCATACAATACAAAAAGTCTGTTACTGTTCTAAAACTTAAATGTGAATATCTTGTTTGTTTGTTTCTAAATCTGGAAACTCCACTAACCACATAGACGATCAAGTATGTTCGTGCATTTGGTGACATAACGGTCTCTAACGTTCACTCACAGCTGTCTGATTGCATTTCTAAAAGAAATGTTTTCTTTCCCTATAAAACAAAGTGAGTTCAAAAACAAATTATAAATAATTTTAAATTATTGTTCATTTTTCGTATTATTCTTATAATTTTACCTCTATTAATTCAACAAACAAGCAGTTTGATTCTATCTGACTTCTTTAAATGACACAACTTGGCATGATTGGGAAAAAAAAAAAAACAACAACACTGGCAAGGATTCATTGAAATTATAATTGATATTTGTAATGGCTTCAAGATGCATACATGGAAAATATTCCAAAAACCTCCAGTATTTTCACTGTAATTCTTCTATTTCCTTATAAATATCATCACACCTTAGCTTACATGTTCCCAAGTTTGGGGGCTGCAAAACTTTCTTTTTCCAATTGGAAATGCAGTTATAAAACATTCATTAAATTTTAATAAAGCTCTTTTCCAGAAGTACACTCTGCTCCAGTGGGTATCGAAATCTTGTAACAGCTAATTATGGAATGTGAAGGTTACATATTTTTCAGCCCAATAACTGTAAGATGCTAAACAAAAGATCAAAAGATTAGTTTTAATAAAACTCAATAAACCAAAAAGTGTAAATAACACAGATGAAGAAGCTTTGAAATGTCAATATGGTTTCTATATGAGATTTTACTTCTGTTGTAAGTAAACCAGAAAAAGAATTTAGGTACAAGCGATTTTTATTAGCATTCACTGAAATTTTCTCTTAGTTTTAAATGGTGGCATATATTATATAACATGGTTTAAAAAAATAGGACCTGCTGATGTTCCCTAATTTTGTACGTTCTTCAGTGATTTTCTTTATTTAAAAGTAAAATATCTCAAATATGTAATGTTACGTATTTCCCCCATATTAACTAAAAGAAAAATAGAAAGTGAATTTGAATATTTTTCACAACAAGTAGAAGGAGAAAAACTGTTAGGAGAAAAATCTAGCTGAAGTTTGCTTTGTAATTACAGACCCAGAATTTAAAGAGAAAATGTTTTGAGTTTGGACATAAGTAGACTAACCACAAATAACAAATAACCCTAATTCTCTATAAACGGACTAACGTGCTGAGTACAGCTTTATGCCATGCTGATCCCAGTTCCACGAGAGCGAGCTAAGCTACACTTACTCAGTGGCAGGTCACACTTCAGAACCTTCTGGATTCTTACTGACACAATACACACGCCTACAGCTGGGGCCAGGGACCATCTGGAGCCAGGCAGAGTAGGAATTACAGTGAAGAGCCCCCCATGCCCTTAACCGTAAGCCATCAACGGAAAATAAACACAGGTGGAAGGAAGGCACTCCTTCCAACTACAACCTGAATTTATCGCTTTGTCTCTTGGTTGTTCTGTGGAGGAAATCGTCACCCCAGAGCCTGTAGCCTTGTCTTGTTGCCACAGCTCCTGCAACATGGCAGTGCACAAAGTCCAAACCGACTTGAGAAAGAAAGTATGTTGAGTGGAACCTTCAGAGGAGGAAGGGATATAGGTCTGCTGGTGGGTGGTTGAGGCGGGGACATATCCGTATGTTCAAAATGGTCTTACTCCTTTAATGTCTCTCCCCCTGTTCCTTTCAATAAACCCTCTGTATTATCCAAAATCAAGATGGCAAGAAAGCTGAGAAAACACTTGAGTCACCGGAATCAGTGTTAAAATTGAATTTATCCGATTTTTCAATGAGTGTGGTGTTACGACATCGTATTGGAATTATATTTTTTGATTTTCCAATGCTATTCAGTGGCTTACCAGAGGCTGATATACTTTTCCTTTTTAAACAAAATTGTATTGACAAGTTTTAACAAGTTTTTCCTTATTGCTTTATTTATCTTCTTGTAGATTCTGTAGAAATGAATGACAAAAATAGAATCATTTGGGGTTCGGCTTAAACTTTTATTCCTAATTAAAATATATATAACTTTGGAGTGCCTGGGTGGCTCAGTCGGTTAAGCATCGGACTTTGGCTCAGGTCGTGATGTCACAGTTCGTGAGTTCGAGCCCCGCATCAGGCTCTGTGCTGGCAGCTCGGAGTCTGGAGCCTGCTTTGGATTCTGTGTCTCCCTCTCTCTCTCTGCCCCTCCCCCACTCGCACTCTGTCTCTCTCAACAATAAATAAACATTTTTAAAAAGTATATATACACACACACACACACACACACACACACACACACATATATATATATATAACTTAAGGCTTTGTGAAATGTAGCCCTCTTAAAACTGAAAAGAAAAAGATCAAAACAATTCAATAGAGGGGCACCTGGGTGGCTCAGTCCGACTTCGGATCAGGTCACGATGTCGTGGTCTGTGAGTTCGAGCCCCGCATCGGGCTCTGTGCTGACAGCCCAGAGCCTGGAGCCTGCTTCGGATTCTGTGTCTCCCTCTCTCTCTGATCTTCCCCCAGCTCATGCTCTGTCTCTCTCTCTCTCTCTCTCTCTCTCTCTCTCTGTCAAAAATAAATAAACATTAAAAAAATTTAAAAAAACAATTCAATATAAACATGTACAATATTATTATATAATATGCATTATATATAATTATATAAATATTTTATGTAATTAATACATTCTAAATATATATTTATGAAAATATAATGTAAAAATATAATTCTACATTATACAAAATACAATACTGTATTATATACTTAAAATTGACTAAGAGGGTAGATCTTATGTTAAGTGTTCTAATCACAAAATAATAATCATCATCATAGTAAAAATAGATATGGGAGAAAAGTTGGGGAGGTGATGAAAATATTTATGGCCTTGATGGTGACAATGGTTCACCAATGTATACTCATCCCCAAACTCTTCCAGTTTTATGCATTAAATACATATAGCTTTCTATGTGTCAATCATACCTCAATAAAGTGGGTTTTGTTTTGTTTTATTTTGTTTTCGAAAGACCAGAGCCTGGACGCAATGTGTTTCTCACCTCCCAAACCCCTACCCCCAACCCTGGCCTCAGGGTTCACCTTACAGTTCTCCTGGTCCTGGAGCTCAAAAAAGTGTTTTTTTAAAGTTAATTATTATTTAAACTTGTATTATTATTTTCTTATTGGTATTACTTGCTAAAACCCCCCTTGCAAAATAAATAACTTGAGGTTAACCACTGATAAAGAAGTGGAATGTATTATCATAAAGAAGTGGAATGTATTATCATAAAGAAGTGGAATGTATTACAAAATGAAAAGGAGTGCTAAGTAATTCTAAATACAGTCAGGAAAGACGAGGGGAGTCTCAGAGTAAAATGACATCAATCTTCCAACGGCAATATGCATTTGGGAGTGAAATGCCTTGAGAAGACATTGCCTCATGACTACGCTGATTAAGCAGGGAGTAAATACAAATTCTGAGAGGGCTTCTGGAAACACAGGACTCAAAAAAGATGAGTGACTTACAAAGTAGGGTGACTTAGGGGTGGCTGAGTGCTTCCGTCCGTTGAGCATCTGCCTCTTGATTTCTGCTCAGGTCATGATCCCAGGGTCGTGAGATCGAGCCCTGAATCAGGCTCTGTGCTGAAAGATTCTCTCGCTCGCTCGCTCTCTCTCTTTCTCTCTCTCTCTTTTCGTCCCTCTCCCCTGGCTCATTCTCTCTCAAAGCAAAGAACAAAACAAAACAAAACAAAACAAAACAACAAAAAGCAAAGTAGGTTGACTTAAAATGACAGGGCTCCAATCAAAACTCCCCACAGGAGTCAGAAAAGCTCCCAAACCTGATTTTCATTCTCAGCTGTTCCCTCCATCTTAGAAAACTGACACACACTTTTATTCTCTGCTCATCCTAGATGACCCACACAAATTTTTTTCTTTTCCATAAAGCCTTCCACTGTATGCGCAGATAAAGGCCACTGTTTTTCCTCAGAGCACCTTACTCATATTGTGTTTTAACCTACGCTCTTTGTGTTCAGGTGAAAGTTTGTATTTTACTCATCTTTCTATGACCTGCGGTCCCATTTCACAATACCCTGTGCACGGTATAGGCTAAAATGGTAAACGCTTGGCATCCATGAATTTAAAATTTGTTGTTTCATTTATTTGCGAATTAATCATCCTAAAAGACTATGGCCCATAATACTGTGCTATTTTTGATGGGGTCCGAAGTTGATGTGTGAGTGGTTCACTTAGCCCATGAATGAATGATTCCAGACAACTAAACGGTGGCCATGTTCAATATCGTTGTGTTATCCATTCTCAATAATAAACTAGCTGATAGCATTTAGATTTATTACCATGCAGTTTATAGGAAATTATAAAAATTGGCAAATTATTCATGGTCCCCAGAATGCACCGTCTGCAAAAGTCCAGAGCCCTCTGCAAAGACACTTAAGTGTTGAACTGATTAGGCATTTAATTTGTGGATTAGAAATATAGTATTCAAAATCTCAACTGATTCCAAGTGAAATTTTAGGTACATATTTGAAGCTATCATAAAGCATAAATCAGGCTTTCTTTTGCCAATATTTCCCTCAAAATTGAAAAGGAAACATTATATATTGGATCTAGAAAGACGTCTACATTTTCAACGTATCTTTAGTTAAGTCTGCTCAGATTGTTCAGGTATCATGCTTTGATATATCATCAAACCAGGATTCAAAACCACCTCCTTTCAACGTACAATTGAACCTTAATAATGATCAAAGACTTCTTAAAATTTCCTTAATGCATCCAGGAAAGTTAATATGTTTGCTTTCATAGGAAGATCCAATGTAATTCAATAAAATTTGAGAACACGTCCAGTGCAGTACGCCGAACTACCAGATTGGAACAATAAATGAACAAATGAGGCACAATCTTTTTCCCAAGGGTATGACAATCTAACAAGGGAAAATAAAACAATCACAGTAAGAAATAACTATGGTAAAACATCTTAAATTTGAAGTGTCCTAAGAAATGTAACCACAAAGTAAGTCTGTTTTCAAGGAGAGCTGGGAGGAAAACTTTTGAGGAAGAAGAGGAATTTGAAAGATGACTAAACGTTTAACTGGTCCTGAGTGGAAGGCATAAGCAAAGGCAGGAGGCAGGGAGAGCAAACCACGCTGGAGGAGGAAGGTACTGTTTCATTTGGCCAAGTATGTGCTGTGCAGTGGGGTGGCTGTGCCTTGCCCTTCCCATGAGGCCTCTCCCTGGGGACGGACGATGCGATCACATCAGGTTTCATTCCATGGTGCTCTAAAGCACCAAAAGAGACATCTCCTTCCTAAAGCCCAGTCAGAACTTGTTCCAGGGATCTGATGCGAGCCCTGTACTTCTTACGAGCATACAAGTCAGTATCTGCCCTCTCTCACTGGATGTTTTTGTTTTATTACCAACTGTGGAGAGCAAGGCTTCGTTACCCGTTAAAGACCTTTGGCTATGACAAGCAGATGACACTGTAGACAGGTTCCAGGCAGAAGCCGTTTCTTCTGAGGATATCTGAAATCACAAAATTAGATCTTGTAGGTAGGTGTGTCTGCCCCATTTGTTTCTAATTCAGTCACACCAAGGGATGAGAGGGGAAAGCGTCACACCCAAAGACCTAGCCAATATAAACAAAACCAAAAACAAAAAACCTGACTATATCTGAGAAGAAAATATGGCGATAGATTTTTCATCTCTTGACGGACCTTCAGGAAAACAAAACCCCAAACGGTATGTTTCCAAAGAAAGAAATCAGTACGGCTTCCTCTAAAAGATGTCCTTCCTGTGGGTTATGCCCCAAGTGAATATTTAAGGGGAGCATTCACTTTGGTCACTCAGTGGGGTCTACATCCCAGCAGTGAGTTCTCAGGGCTCATTAGTTGTGGATACGGGAGTCTGTCCTAGTGGGTTTCTCTCGCAGCAAAACTAGAGGTCTCTCCCAGACAAGCATTCTTAGGAAATGAAAGCAATTTATAAAAACAAATGGATATGAAGGAAGGTTCAAAACTCAGAGAATTAGGCATCACTTAAACTGCTCATAAATTATTTTATTTTTAATGTTTTAAACATTTATTTATTTTAAGAGAGCAAGAGAGAGAAGGAGAGAGAGAATCCCAAGCACTGTCGGTGCGGAGCCCCATGCGGGGCTTGATCTCACAAACCTTGAGATCATGACCCGAGCTGAAATCAAGAGTCAGATGCTTAACTGACTGAGGCACCCAGGCACCCCTCATAAAATCATTTTAAAGTCACTGAAGTGTCTCAACCACGCTATCCACAATCCGGTAATAAAAATAATTTTTCCAAACTTAAATGTCAAATTGCAACATCCTCTTTAAACTGGTTAAGAAGAGGCTTTGGCATGAAAGACGATCTCTAAGATTGGAAAGACCTGATGTTTTACTATTCAACATGCGACTTTAGGTAAATCTATGACTTTGGGTGAATTAGGCTCATGTTTATTATTAAATTATGTACCTTAAATGTAAACATTTTAAGTATTAAGTATATTATTGATTAGTAAGGAGATATATTTGAAATATGCTTTATGTGTCAAATTAAGAAGATAATCTTGAAAACAATCATTTTATAGGAAACTGAAAGCATCCTGATTGCCATGTTCAGAAAGGACAAATTATATTGCTGTTACAGGTAACTGTTGCACAATATTATCACAAATATTCACACAAATGTCTTAGATCCTTTAAAACTCCATTTGTGGTCTATCTCTGAAGAGCCCAGTCTTCATACATTACTAAAGTTGAAAAGAAACTTTCAGATAAAAGAGGTTTTATACTGGCTCAGAGAATGGATGGCTGGCTTTTCAAAAACAAACCCAAAACGGATTTTCTGCATTACAGCCTCTGAGTACCAGGTTTAACTGTTAAGCTGCCCTGTTCAAAGATAATTAAAAGTTATCTCCTTTCCACCGATTTCCAAATTGGAAAACATACGTGGCAATTCTTAGTAATACAACTTATGTCAAAGGTTTTTAGAAGTAGAATACAGAAAGCCAGATGGATTTTGTCGGTCAGAATAAAGTTTTGATGTCATAAAGTCCACTGATATTCACCTTTGATTCAGCAGGATGGAAAACTTTGTGAGAGAGAGAGAGAGCATGAAAGAGAAAGGGAAGCAGATACAACAGGAAATCAGGGTCAGGAAGAAAGAGGTGCAACAAGAAAGTGAAAAGAATTTACTCTAGTATCGAAATTTGGAATTATTTTCTGAAAGTTGGTAGTTAGTCATTATAACTCCCAGGAATGAAACTGGGATGCATGCATCCATTCATGATGGATGAAATGCATCATCCATTCATTTATTCATCCAGCCTAGGGTTAACATAGGATGCTAATCCCCTTCCGTATCTTGCTGTATTCACTTAACAAGAACACTCAGCGATGATTAAAGCTTTTCCATTGACCACGTTTGCTTCGAATGCCCTTTTGCAAAAATTGGAAAGATAGATGACCAACTGTGTCATCAAATCCATGACCGCCACCCCACCTGATCCATGAGAGATGGGTCCCGAGAGGGCTTTCTAATCGGTTGTTCATGGAGTCGTAATAATTGAGAGGATGGGATTTCCACCGCTCCCCTTGCATGATAAGTCCAAGGTATAATAAATTTTAAAGTCAGGAAGTAGATCCTGATATAAATCTTCATTAGGCTTTCTTCGCTTTACATGAACTTGTGGACATATGAATAATGCATCCATTTGCCTAGGGATACATAAGTCAAATTCACCTTTTTTTTTTTAATGGACAATGCTAGTCTACTTTCTCCCCAGGATTAAGAAGAATTAAGTAGCAGACACTATAGACATTGTTAATTCTGCCTATGGATATTTCACAGTTATGCCCCATTTCTCCTGGAGACCCTAAATATGCAAACATTATCTAAAATACACACATTAGAGCAGTACTTGCAAGGTATAGAGTCTGATAAGCATAAGCCTTTGGATTGAAGAGAATGTGCTCTTTTGAGTCATTTCTATGACTATATTACCCTCTAATGTTTTTCTATTAGTTATGAAATCTGATATTTTCAAGTAGCATTATTCATTGATGCAATGGATATGTATTGAATGTAAATAGTCCCCCTCCTCAAGGACCCTATAATTTAGAAAGAAGGAAACATTAATCAAAGACTCACATAAATACACGTGATATCACAGTAACGATCAGTATTTCAACAGGAGAATAAATGGTACAAAGAGAGTATAGTAGGGAGGAATGCGTTTGGTGCAGGATCTCTCAGCAAGGTTTCCAAGGGAAGTGATGTAAAATGGATCCATAGGAGTAAATAAGGGGAATAGAGACAAGGGCTAAGCATGCCAGTCCGAGAGATCGGCACGTACAAGGGCCCTGTGGTAAAGAAGGAGGGCTCATTAATAAAACCAAAGGTAAGTCAGTGCATCTTGGGTGCAGAGAGTGTGGCGTGAGATTAAAGATGGTGTGGCACCGATATCATGTGAGTGTTTTAAAGAGGAAGACAACATCACCAGATTTGCATTTTAAGAAGGGCATCCAGTTATAAGGCAAAATATAATTTGAGTGGTGGGATATGAGTTCGTACGAGAAAAGTTGAGGAAGTCATTGCAATGGTTAGACTGATGTGGTGACTGAAAAAAAGCAACAGCAATGATGATGAATTATAGCGAACATCCACTGAACACGTATGTTGTAGTAGGAGAGAGAAATGAGGTGCTTCAAGAGTTTTTTTGGAAGATAAGATTGACAGATTTACCGATAAATTGCAAAGGAGTGGTTAAGGAGAGAAAGGCGTTCAGAATATAAGTAGATATCTGATTTGTAGGCTTGGAGAACAATGGTGCCATTTATTGATCTAGGGACGAGCATATTGGGTCCCCTGTCCACCTACATGATGAGAATCCTTAACATCAAACAAAATTATAGTTTTAAAAATGCCAATAGAATGATCTGGTGGTTTGTCAATCCATCAGTATCAGGGCCTCACTCTGGTCAACTCAGAGCGAGTGGCAGCGACATGAAGTAGAATTCCCGGGCAGCTGTTATTCAGCACTTTCCAAATTTTCATTTATATGAATTACGTTTTTTAATTCTTCTCCAACAGTAAGGAGTTCTGTATGACACTCCTCTTTTCTTAGACCTCTGATCATTTGCTATCAACAAGGTAACGAATTTTTTTAAGTTCTAGGCAAGCAGTTTTTCTAGAGCTTTTAACTGTAGGAACTTAAAATCTCTCTTTGAATGAGAACAATTAGATCATGATCCTTTCCATTAGTTTTAGTGCAAAGTGCCCACATTATTGCAGGTATTATTTAAGTCCGGGGAGAGAATCTGAAGCAAGCTTTGCACTGACAGCCCCATGCAGAGCTTGAACTCAAGAACTGTGAGATCCTGACCCGAAGTCTGATGCTTAACCGACTGAGCCACCCAGGTGCCCCGGCACCTTACTTCTTAGAGTTGTCATGAAGAATGTCTGAGATAGTAATGCACAGTGCTCGAGGCGACATCTACTCAAAAAATTCAAGTGGCTGTTATGATGATGTAAACGCCAGACAGTAAGTGATTAGAGTAAGAAAGAAGTACGTCCAAGAGAGGAATCCATGAGGGGATATGTTTGCCACGCAGAAGATTTTAAATGGATTGAGAGAGGAAGCCTGTCTTCCTCCTATCTCTAGAATCCAGAGTTATGGTACCTTGTCCAGAGCAGGTATAGAAAAACCATGTGTATATGAAACCATGTAACTCAATACTTTGCAGATTTTCATATTAACGACCAAAAAATGAGTATTATTTTGCCCCTACAATTGGATAGGCTGGAAAATATAACCTGTACACCAACAGCAAAGCAAGGGAAACCGTTTCATATGCCTGTTGGTTAGGCTAGTAGGTATAAGCTGCCATGTTTTCATTTCCATTCACAGCTCTGGGGTTTCCAGAGCATCATGAGAAAGTTCACCATAGTCACCACAGTTCACCATAGTCAATTTACCTGGTACAAACCATCTGCCTGTCATCAGTCTGGACCTGACCACAATTTCAAGAGAGACTGCACATTTCAGGGGATAAATACCAAGAGAAGAAGTTGAAAACAAGTGGCCTAAAGATACATTTTGCTCATCCCACATGGAGTTTGCAAAATGTTTCTTTAACTGTCCATTTCAGTTGAGGGAGTTCACATTAAAAACCTAGATTTCTTTCTTTCTTCCTTTCTTCTTTTTTTTTACATTTGAGAAGCATTTATTCCTTTTTTTTTTAAATATAATTTGTTTTCAAGCTGGCTAACATACAGTGTATACAGTGTGCTCTTAGTTTTGGGGGTAGATTCCTGTGATTCATCGATTACATACAACACCCAGTGCTCTGACTCGTCTTGAAAAAGAAAGAGGTCGTCACATTGGGACTGATTTAGTGCCCCCCCCATCACTGCTGCTGAAATCTGACCTCCCCCCCCTTTAAGGAGAGCATGCACTCTCCAGCATACCTCTATATCACCTGGCCAGTTTATTCACACTATCAGCTCCCTGGCTGCTGTAGATTCTTGACTTGGGATCGCAGACTCACAAATCACTGATCGGCTACCATGCGCTAGGAAAATAAAGATAAGTAACATAGGCGGGAGTAACGTTTCTTTATAGAGTTCACAAAATGCCAGAAATAAAGATAAACAGTTTGAGATTCAAGTTATTCGGTTAGGCCCTAAAATACAGTACAAACTTGACAATCTAAAGTTCCCTCTAGCTCTAAAATTCTGGAAGTTTACACTATGTGAGAAGGAAAAGAGGTTCTCTTTAATGAGGTAAGTTTGAAAAATTATTAAACGTGTTTTCTTAACTATACACCATCTTTCATTTACTAGGTCATAAACAATTTATATCACCTCATCAATGTTATGAGACTAACTTACGGGTTTGAAATGCAGAAAATGTGCACACAATGATTTTCTGAGCTTTTATGCTTTCTTTAAAGTGATAAAGCAGGCTAATATGTGTATCTCTATTTTATTTACCTCCTAGTAACGTCCTCATAACCATTTCTTTATATACAAAAGGAAAGATACAATAAGGGAAATACTGCCAATAAGTTCACAAATGGCTCTGCTGAGTTCGGCTAGCGAGAGGCATTACAATCTAACGGGGTGCATGCAGACAATATTATTCAGAATCTCACACTTCCTTTTCTGAAATGACAGTGGTGAAGAATAATTATCCAAAAGACATTCCTGGCTTGTGTTGCATCAGGGTTAACCTGGGCCTTTGAAGCCATTGCTCAACCGATACCATTTTTTTAAAGGAACTTGTCACAAGTCTACAGTATGGAAAGAGGTTTGATTCTTGAACTTTTAAAATGTTACTTTGAAAAATTCAACCTGTAAGAGTAAAGCTTTACAGGAAAACTGAGCCAGTCACAAAAGACAAATGCTGTTTGAGTCCACTTATATGAGGTGCTTAGAATAGTCAAAATCAGAAAGACAGAATGTAGAATTATGGTCGCCAGGGGCTGGGGAGCAGGGGTAGGATGGGGATTACTTGTCAAATGAGTATAGAGTTTCAATCTTACAAGGTAAAAAGTTCTGGAGATGGATGGTGGCAATGGTTGCACAACATTATGAAAGCATTTAATATCGTGCACTTAAAAATGGTTAAGATGGGGTGCTTGGGTGGTTCAGTCGGTCGAACATCTGACTCCGGCTCAGGTCATGATCTCACAGTCTGTGAGTTCGGGCCCCGCGTCAGGCTCTGTGCTGACAGCTCAACGTCTGGAGCTTGCTTCGGATTCTATGTCTCCCTTTCTCTCTGCCCCACCCCTGCTTGCACTCTGTCTCTCTCTCTGTCTCTCAAAGTAAATAAATGTTAAAAACATTTTTTAAATGTTTATTTCATATGTATTGAGGTAACTTTTTCAGACTTATTCAGAAATGGATTCTGATCATATAGTATGACTATGCTCAAAAGTGAATAGATGTTAAAAAAAATTTTAAGTGGTTAAGATGGTACACTTTATTTTGTTATGTGTATTTTAGCCCAATTAGAAAAAAAACAAACATATCTGAATCGTTTGAGATAGAGTACTAATAACTAACCCTATAGCATTGGATCTTAGACATAAACGGCCGTAAGCTAAATCATGGTATGTGCTACCAAAATAAATAAATAAACCACTGCTGATTAAGCTATGACATAATATGCTCATCACTTAAAATGTTTGTTCCACAGGGCACCTGGGTGGCTCACTCATTTGAGTGTCCAACTTCAGCTCAGGTCATGGTCTCTTAGTTCAGGAGTTCGAGCCCTGCATCATGCTCTGTGCTAACAAACAACTCAGAGCCTGGAGCCTGCCTCAGATTCTGTATCTCCCTCTTTCTCTCCCCCTCCCCTGTTCATGCTCTGTCTCTCTCTCTGTCTCTCAAAAATAAATAAATGTTTAAAAGAATTTTTAATGTTTATTTCATATATATTGAGATAATTTTTCAGACCTATTCAGAAATGGATTCTGATCATATAGTATGACCTTGCAAATTTAAAATGAACATTCAATTGAAATAAATTATTGCAACTTTTCCTAAACCTTCCTCATGTTAAGGTTATGCCTCCTGAAATCACTTTGAGACTAAAACTCATGACTTGGTGTTTTCCTACGCAAGGAGGTCCTTGGTGCAAACATGGGCATTTGTAATAGAACATTTCTGTTTCAAGAATGCATAAGACAGGCACCTAGGTGGCTTGGTAGGTTAAGCTTCCGACTTCGGCTCAGGTCATGATCTCCTGGCTTGTGAGTTCAAGCCCTACATCAGGCTCTGTACTGACAGTTTAGAGCCTGGAGCCTGCTACAGATTCTTAGCACCTCCCCGCCCCCTCCCCCACTCACACTCTGTCAAAAATAAATAAACATTAAAAAAATTTTACAAAAGAATGTGTAAGAGAACTAAATTTCATTGGTGCTCAGCACCTGAGGCAGGTGATCGTTTAAAGTTAAGCTTAATTTTGACTCCAGTTTTGTGGATGTTCTGAACTTGTATTTGCCTTTATTCCTACTTTCCCCCCACACTTTCTTTCCCACGATTTAAAAAACTGGCTGATGAGTGACTCATCAAAATTGCTGACACCCCACTCTATCAGGTTCAACGCTGGCACTTTGGGGGGTTGTGGTTGTGTTGGCTGGCAGCCATCGAAAGATGTTACCTATTTCTAGACATGTCTTGCTTTCTGAGGTTAAAAATATCGGGGGTAAAAAAAGTGCATGCATCAGTTTTCGAGGGCTGGGGTAACAAAGTACCACAAACTGGGGGCTTACAGCAACAGAAATCTATTCTTTCACAGTGCCAGAGGCAGAAATCTGAAATCAAGGTGTGGGCTGGACCCTACTCCCTCTGAAGCTTCTAGAGAAGATTCCTTCCTTTCCTCTGTCCTACCTTCTGGCGGTTGCTAGCATTTCTTGGCGTTCCTTAGCGTGGAGGCACATCAATCCCACTTCTGCCCCCATCTTCACATGGGCTTCCCTTGTGTCTCTTATGGCCTTCTGATGATGACACCAGCCACGGGATGTAGGGTCCAAACTAACCCAGTGTGGTTATTGGATCATTAATTACTTCTGAAAAGACTCCATTTCCAATTAAGGTCACTGTCTCAGTCCGTCCCAACTGCTATAACACAATACCACAGACTGGGTATAAACTGTTATAAACAACAGAAATTTGTTTTTTTTTACATTTCTTGGGGCTAAAAGTCCAAGATCAGGGCGCCAGCATGGTCATGTAAGAGCCCTCTTGTGGGCTGCAGATTCCTCATCGCATCCTCGCATGATGGAAGGGGTGAAGCAGCCTGGTGGGGTCTCTTCAATAAGAGCACTAATTCTATTCACAAGAACTCCATCCTTGTGACTTAATCATCTTCCAAAGGCCCCACCTCTTAATATCATCACTTTTTGGCGGTTAGGATTTCAACCAATGAACTTGGCGGGGGGGACACAAACACACCTTAAGAGTCATGCTCTCAGGGCATAAGCTTTTGAGGGAGAGCGTTCAACCCTGGATGGCCGTTGATAAAATACAGCCAGTGCTGTTAACATTTATATAGGCCTATCTCACTTCATGACCACAACCACACAAAGTCGGTTGTTACCATTTACACACCAGATAGAAAGGAAGTTGGCACCACTAAGTGAGTTGCCCGGAGTCGCACAGTTAATCGTTGGTGAGCCCCAGACTTGAAGGTGCATTTGTTCAACAGAACGGTCCATGCACTGTGGTTTCATTTTTGCTGTGCCATACTAAGGCGGAAAATGGTAGCCTTTATCTTCCATTTGCCCCACCAGCTCCACACTTTGATGACCCACCCTGTGCTCTTGAAGCTGTACTCTGGAAACCGAATCACCAGGGCAGCCTGGCACCCATTTGTAGCTGAGCTCCAGTTGAATTCAGTGAGTGAGAGCCCTCAGCAGCAGAGAGCAGGCCGGGTGCAGGCCAGGCAGGGTGCACATGCCCGAGGCTCCTTCTCTGCTGCCCACGGGTTGGCAGTGGCTGCGTATGTCTATGCGGGCTCCCGTTGGGTGGCCCATCTCCAAGGGCTGCCGTTCCAAGTGGGTGGTAACGATTGCTTCCCCTTGCCCTTTCAGGCATAGGCTTGTCCCTGAGTACTTTATAGTCCATCCTTGGTTCCTTTACCCCTGCCCCTCGCTTTGTAAAAGTTTTGATCAATCTTTCTTTAATTACCCTTCGAGTATGCCATCTGTTTCCTAACAGAGAAACCAGGCTGGATCTGGTTTCACAAACTGGCAGGATATGCCATGGGCTCTTACAGCTGGCTGGAGCCCCTTACAACCTTACTAGCCAAGAAAGAAGAGAAAGCAAACGATTTTCTGGGGCGACCGGAAGGCAGACGTGCTGGCCAAAGGTGGATTACCTAAGGCATAGTGTGGTCAGAGCTGCGGGTGACACTGGGTCTAAATTTCAAAGATAGGATGCTTTATTTTAGATCAGGAGTTCTCCATCTCTTCCTTTGTCACTGTGTTTGCTGTGCCACAAAGCCCAAGATTTTGAGGATTGTGTTTCAACAGTGGTGCTCTCATACCTTATCCATTAGCTCATCAGTAATATCAAATTCAGCTTTTAGAATATGAGTAAAAGCAGAAAATAGTTTTTGTAAGCATTTAAAAAGACTCCAGGGGGCCTGAGTGCCTCAGTCGGTTAAGCATCTGACTTTAGCTCAGATCATGATCTCATGGTTCCTGAGCCCTGCATGGGTTGACCTTGAGTCCCACTTCGGGTGAAGACAGGCCCTGCTTCAAGTGAACAGGACCGCTGATTTGGGTGAATCGCTTTTCCCTCTCTCTCTCCATCTCTCTCTCTCTCTCTCTCTCTCTCTCTCTCTCCCCCCCTTGTGGAATTTTCTCTGTCTCTCTCCCTCTCTCTCTGCCCCTCGCTTACTTGTGCTCCTTCTCTCTCTCTCTAATTAAATGAATAAATTAATTAATTAAATAAATTAAATAATATACAATTAAAAAAATAAAAAGACTCCATAATGCAATAGAAAGAAGAGTTAATGACATCATCTCTCCAACTCACCATTCTTCCCACCTCTGTACAGAGGTACAACTACCTCTGTAATTCTGTGGTAATTGACACTGGGGAGCCTGCAGATTTCTGATGGGGATGTGCTTCTTTAGACAACTGCGGAAGTTTTCAATGTGTGAGCAAACACCCTTAGGCAACAGTAGGAATTAGTTTTTAAATTACATTTTGTCTGCTAGAGTCATCTTTCTGAGGTGTATCAAACTGACCTCACAGTGATAGTCACTAAGAAATGAAAACGGAGAGTAAATGTCTTTAATTCTCGACCTTTCTGTGAAACAATTGACTCCCTCTACATTGCTGGATCAGACAATCATTTAAACTAATGTCAGTTATATAGCCAGGTAAATGCCCTGTCTGGGACAGACAGAAAAGATTCAGGGGGAATTCTATGTCTATTGCTCACATTTGGGTAAAATTCTATTTTGGCTCCCAGCTTGCAAGAAGTTTAATTAATTAGATGTCTCTTACAACTAATATACGAATTTCACACATCTGTTTAAAAATTCAACATGGGATAAGATTAGCATAAAACAGGCTACCCAAAAACAAATAAACCCTCTTTGCAGGTGTTTGACAAGTAGCTAAATTCATTCATATGGTTTCTCGGGAGGTATATAAGTGAAAGTCCTAAAATGGTTATTCTTTCTGAAAGGATTCGAACTCTACAAAATAGGCAGAAAAACTTTCGATAATGTTTCACCATTTGGCCAAGTGTCTGGAACTCGGTTTCATGAGAGGTAGTCGAATTCAGAACAGTACATGAAAAGTTATCTGTTGGAGTGTGGTATAATGTGTTTCAGATTTTTGTACAACTTTCTGTACTAGGTTTACTTATAGTCCAGAAATCATAGTGAGCTCTCCTAACGACCTCTCTTCCTATGATAGTCATTGTCTAATTCAGTTTGGCTTCGTATGTAATGACCTACGTCATCTTCCCCATAAAGATGAGAGGCTGGTTCCACGGATCTGAACCTAGGTTGATCTCATCAAGTGGTGGGTTTTCTCACCATTCAATGCTTATAGTAACACAAAAGACACCAGAGCCTTTAAGCAGCCTATATATCCCTTGAATTTCTAGCTAAAAATACATGTTGAACAGCAAAGTATATCCCACTTCATTTATTTATTTATTATTTATTTTTAAAATTTTTTTAATGTTTATTTCTGAGACAGAGAGAGACAGAGCATGAACAGGGGAGGGGCAGAGAGAGAGGGAGACACAGAATCTGAAGCAGGCTCCTGGCTCCGAGCTGTCAGCACAGAGCCCGACGCGGGGCTCGAACTCACAAACCGTGAGATCGTGACCTGAGCCGAAGTCAGACGCTTAACCGACTGAGCCACCCAGGCGCCCCCCAACTCATTTATTGAACCAAGGGGCATCTGTCTATTCAATCATTGCTTCTATCCCTGAATAAGGAGCCATAGGGGTCAGATACCAAAGAAGAAGGAATAGGACCCTGGTTCATACTGTTTCTCTATTTAAGATCCTTGCCTATAACTCTTGGTAGTTGTAGCCATTTCTAGAAAAATAAAGTAACAGGATGAAGTAGGCTGGCATGGCCAAGTGGACGTATTCTTTTTTCTCTCCAAGCAGAACAGAGGTAGCTTGAAGCTGCAAAAATGGAGTAATCATATGCTTCTAGTTCAGCCTAAATGTGAATTTCAGGAACATTCATCTCTGAATTTTTTTTTCCTTTGTCTCTTCCTCAGCTTTCTCCAGCACTATTTTCTGCCACGTTTCTGCCAGGGTGTGAGCACCGACTACAAAGAAAATTGTTGTCTGTCTCACTAAACGCTTTGGAACATGAGAAATGTCACAGTAAACACTGCATGAGCAGAAGATAACAACACTGCTAAGATTCTTTATTTTTTTTAATGTTTACTCAGCAACCCCAGCATGAAAAATCACAAACGAAATTTATGCAGAACAAGTTTTACTCAAAAAAAAATACACTTCTGGAGAGATAATTGCTCTTCATTGCATAGGCACCTTACACTATCTGTTTAGAAGGAATTATACGTTAAGCAAGGGACATACACATCTTAGTTGGAGCAATTACTACTTGGTGATAGAAAAGATATACAATAGCCTTGGTATAACACCAAGAATGGTGTAAAGCTAGACTATAGTCCCTTTTCAAAAACCTGGATGCCAGTGCTTTAGTTTTTTATTTTGTTTGCTTTTCATAGCTGTTGCTTTGGAATTAAGAACAACAACAATACAACGGCACTTTGTCTATGCAGCATATTATATAACACTTGTAACAGGGACTGGGAAACATCCCCTGAATAAACGCAGGACTATTTCCTCAGGTTTCAGTATGAATATTCACATGAAGTAGAACAAGGTCTATAAGTAGCTTCGCATCAGTTCTGTCATTAATGATTATTAGTTGAGAAATAAAAAAATCCTGGGGCGCCTGGGTGACTCAGTCGGTTGAGCATCTGACTCTTGGTTGGGGCTCAGGTCATATCTCACATTTCGTGAGTCTGAGCCCCACATCTGGCTCTGCACTGGGAGCGTGAAGCCTGCTTGGGGTTCTCTCCGTCTCCCTCTCTTCTCTGCCCCTCACCTGCTTGTGCTAGCTCGCTCTCTCGCTCTCTTTCTCTCTCTCTCAAAATAATAAATAAATATTTAAAAAATAAGTAAGTGAATCCTTCTTGTAGGATTGGTGGACTTTGGAATTAAGGTCGAGGCAGGATTTTGGATGTGTGATGTTAGCAGCAGCACCAGAAGTCATGGCTGGCAGTAGCTGCCATATTTGAGCGTTGACTCCATGCCAGGCGATGATGGGAAACACTCTGTGCACACAATCCTGAGAATTCTGATAAAACCCCGAGAGATTGGTGTTGTGCCCATTTTCCAAACGAGAACGTTGAGAATCAGACAGGTGGAATTATTTACCCAAAGTCAGCTGGGTTGTGATTCAGACTCAACCTGGCTTCTCATGACAGCATTTCTCAATACTACAGTAATTGGTACATCTCGGTCACTGCCATGTCCTTGGCAACCATCACTTGCGTGGAAGGTGTGACAAGGCGCCGGGGAGTGAGGCTTGGATTGGTTCCTCCCAAAAACCTCCCAAGAACACCACCTAACCCGTAATATCACTCATATTCATGAAATTAATTGATTAATTGGCTAACATTATTTTATAATGTAGTATTAAATCCAGATGCTACTTTTAAGTAGTTTTCATCCATTAATGCGCTTATCAACAATACCGCCTAGTCACACAAGCAGAGCTCCTGTCCCAGGTCCTGTGTCTCAGCGAACCCTGTGCTTCAAACTGTCTGACTCAAAACTTCCCGTGTCTTGTTCCTGGACCTGGGACCATCCCAGGGCAACCAGCCACAAAAGTAGTTCTCACCCTGATGCAAATTTAAATGACTTCTACTCAATCATATTCCATTTGTTCCAATTATGGATACTTGGTCAAAGACAAGAATTATGAGGAACATTGATGTGGAACAACAAGTTAATGAAAACTACTAAAAAGAAAATCATTTTGCAAATGTGCCTCACGATCAACTTCATCATATCTGTATTCAGAAGACTGGAAGTCTTATCTAGCAAAGCAAGATGTTTCCAGTAATTCACTAAAAGAATTTTTCAGGAGAAGAATAGTGACAATCTAGCTTTTCAGTCCTTAGAATAAAGACGAGCCACATCCGAAATGAATTGGAGGAAGCCCCTGCAAAACAGAAGCTCCTCTCTCTAATTTCATGACTTAAAAACAAAAATGCAAAGAAAGGCTAATCTGATTGGGTATTTAAGAAGAAAAATGGATCAACTCCAAATGGAAGTAATAAAGCAGGTTTTTATTTTTAATGTTGCAATAAGCAGTTATTTCAATCCAATCATTAATAAATCTTCAGTGACAAAACTCAAACCTAATATAATGTAATTTAAAAAAAGTGATTTGTTGGGGCGCCTGGGTGGCTCAGTTGGTTAAGCGTCCGACTTTGGCTCAGGTCATGATCTCACATTCGTGAGTTGAAGCCCCATGTGGGGCTCTGTGTTTACAGCTCGGAGCCTGGAACCTGCTATGGATTCTGTGTCTCCCTCTCTCTCTCTGCCCCTCCCCCGCTCACACTCTGTCGCTGTCTCCAAAATAAATAAACATTAAAAAAATTTTTAAATAAAAAAAAAGTTATTTGTTGGCAAATCATGCTTTCTCTTCCATATTTGAGATAAACTGAGTACAGTATGACAGGACCTAATGAAGAAAACAAGAATTATGTCCACAAAAGATAAATATTATTAAACATTACATTAAGGCAATAAAATTATTTTAAAACTATGCTAATAATTAGTAATTTAAAAAAATGTTTATTTATTTTTGAGACAGAGAGAGACAGAGCGTGCACTCACAACTGGGGGAGGGGCACAGAGAGAAGGAACTCAAGCAGGCTCTGCACTGACACCCCGATGTGGGTCTTGAATTCACTAACCATGAGATCATGACTTGAGCTCGTGTCAGATGCTTAACCGACTGAGCCACCCAGGTGCCGCCAAAACTAGGAATCTTTAGGGTGATAAAATTTATTAAAAACTGTATAAAAGGTAAAACAGTCTGGAGACATTCATGAGATTTTTTTTCTGTAATTTACAAGTGGATTCTCAAGTTTGTAAAGTCTTGGCTAGAATCAATGATAATCTAAGAAAGGGGATCTCTCATTCTTTCAATGTGTTATACACGACGGCCGACCTCGCATTACAGGGTTTCATATTTCAGGAAAGAGAGTAAACAGAAATTTGTGTAAACATTTCATCTCTTTACAATTTGGTTTTTGTTGGAAAACCCTATTGTTTTGAATATATCCCACTTATCTTTCATAATTTCTGTGGCCTCCAAAAGAAGATATGCATGTTTAAGTCCAGAGTTTCATGTGGGAAAAGAGGATGTCATTTTTGATGGGTGTCAATCGAAGGGACGTCAGAAGATAACCTACTTCCCCAAGCAAGTACCAACCAACACTTATACCTCTTTAAAATCATGGCAGGGGCGCCTGGGTGGCTCAGCGGGCTAAACATCCGACTTCGGCTCAGGTCGTGATCTCACGGTTCGTGAGTCTGAGCCCCACCTTGGGCTCTGTGCTGACCGCTCAGAGCCTGGAGCCTGCTTCGGATTCTGCGTCTTCCTCTCTTTCTGTCCCTCCCCCACTCGTGCTCTGTCTCTCGTTCAAAAATAAATAAACATTTAAAAATTTTTAAACAAATAAAAAAAATCCTGCCAGACAGGTCTCATTATTTGGGGAAGGGACAAAAGCTCAGTGGGCTAGACCACACTGGTCATGCTGTGGAGGATATGAGGCTGAGCATTGTCAGTTGGAATTACTACAGGACATGCTGTCCTATAGATGATGCTTGAGGACTGATTCTTTCTGTTTTTGTGTTGTTGGAACTCTTGGGTTAATCTCCTTATCTAAGGATGATATTACGTCCCTTGCAGAATTTATAAGAATTAAATGATACAATGTATGCTAGGCTCATAGCACATTTCTTGCATGCAGCATGCGTTAATAAGTACTAATGTGTTAATATCACCACTGCTCAACATATTGTTAGTATTAATTGCATCGTTGCTACTTTCTTCTGCCTCATCGAAATAACGTGCCCACCTTAACTCCAACGCTATTCCTCTCGGAACTTGCGACACATTTCACCTCATTTGCCTCCTCTCAAATAATTCATCGTCGGTAGTCTTCAAGACGAAGAGAAAATATGTTTGTTACATCCAATATCAGCCAGTCCCTAAAGAGTTGATGAGGTTAAAAAGTAAACAAACAAACAGATAAGAGGCATGTTTTATTAGAAGAGAAACTTAGAAGATGAAAGTAAATTTCTCAAAGTCATTTGACAAGGGAGCCAGAGTTGGAATAAAGATATTTCCCCATCTGGGTCTTCTCACACTGGCGTTTGTCTAACACCATAGGGTAAAAAAGACCACAGAAGAAGCAGCATCAGAGCAGGCACGTCAGGATAATCTTGGAATACCAGTGGCTTTACCAGAGACGAACCCGAGGCTCAAAGAACCTACCAGTTGCCACTTAAATCGTACTTCGGACGGCTTACAAGAACATAAACTCAGGAGGACTTAATTTCCCCCCATCACATGCACTTTCCTTTTTTGCATCAACCTTTCTTCAAAGTTGCACTATTGAAAAATTAGAAAACCAATGCTGAGAACACCTCAACTACCAGGCATATTTTCTTAGTTCAACTTTTGTTTTCATTATTTTGAATTATCAATTATCTCAGATGTATAGACAAGAATAGAGGGTAATCTGAATACCAATGAATTCATGACCCTGCTTAATTCGGTCTGAGTGCTTTGCTATATTTGCGTCACATTTCTTTTTTATGAGTAATACACCATCACGGATAGAATTCAATCTGCTATGTGAATTGTCTCTAATACCATCCTTTTCCTTCCTTCCCCCCTCTCCAGGAAATAAAAAATTCTGATCCTAGATGGAGATCTGAATAAATCTGGCCAGGGCCTGACAGTACCCCCAACCCCTGTCTTTATTCCCATTTTCTCTCAGTGCCGCAGCAGAACAGCAGCCCTATACTCCTCTCCTTTTTTTTTTTAAACCAATCTGACAGTTAATGTTAAACGTGTTTCTATCAATTGTGATTTCTGATATAATTTACTTAAGCGTATGTTTGTTTCTTACTCTTTTTTCCCTACTTTTTAAATATACCTCTTTATCTTTTCATAAAATTCCTGTTCCCCCAACCTTTTTTTCTTGTTTTCTCATTGGGATGCTGTAAACAATATTCCTTTTCTTTTTTTTTTAATTATTTTAATGTTTTATTTATTTTTGAGACAGAGAGAGACAGAGCATGAGCAGGGGAGGGGCAGAGAGAGACGGAGACACAGAATCCGAAGCAGGATCCAGGCTCTGAGCTGTCAGCACCGACCGAGCCTGTCGTGGGGCTCGAACCCACAGACCGTGAGATCGTGACCTGAGCCGAAGTGGGGGGCTTAACCTACTGAGCCACCCAGGTGCCCCAACGATATTCCTTTTCTTTAATGCTGCCATTGGTATTCTTTAAAAACACGTTTATCTATTAAATTGCCCCCCCTCAAAAATCTAAAGTTAGTTGCTATTTTTATCCTCATCCCAAATCTGGTCCAGACCCCAGCAGGGTTTAATCACTCATAGAGTTTCCCTCCTCCTCCAGGACTTGCATTAATGATTATTAATTATTATTATCACTTGTAAAACTAGCTGTTGCATTTTTTGTAATTATTAATTAAACAAGTTTGCTGACTTTAAAAAACGGTGCTTATCTTCATCTCTTGAATTCTAAGTCTTCCCTCTGGGCTGATTTTTTGTTTTGCTAAAGCGTATTTTTAATTGGCCTCTTAGTAAAGATAGACTCTCTTAGTTCTGTATCTCTGAAATTGTCTTTATTTTGCTCTCTCTTAAATCAGGACATAACTGCATATGAAGTAATTTTTACATCAATAGTTATTTTCCTCGATATTAGGAAGTTATGACCCCAATATGTTTGTGTGTTTATACTCATGAGACGTCTGCTGAAAAGTTATTATTTTCAAGATAATTTTTCTGTTAAGGTTCAAGATTGTCCCTTTATTTTTAATATTCTGTAGTTTCACTTTAATGGTGGTAATAATATTGCAATATATAAATGTGTCAAATCAACACTGCATACACCTTAAACATACACAATGTAATATGTCAATTATATCTCAATTAAATAATATTTACTGAGTATATTTTATATGTTCTACACTCTCTGTGGCTATAGCAGCAAACAAAATATATTAAAGTCTTGTTTTTAAGGAGTGTGGATTTTCAGATAGAGAGACAGACCATAAGCAAATAAATAAATAGATAAAATTTTAGATAGTGAAAAGTGCTAAGAAAAAGCAAAGTAAAAGGGATAAAAAGCTATGGGGATACTCTTATATATCCTTGGTCAGGGAAGGCCTAAAGGATAAGCCCTGATAGAGATCTGAAAAAGTAGAAGATTAAGCTATGCAGATATCTAAGAAAAGAGTGTTCTAGGCAGAGGAAATAGCAAGTGCAAAGGTCCTGAGGTCAGAATGTGCCTGAAGGGAACATTCTATGTTGTCTTTTAGCTATTCTAGGAAGTGTGCAGTAGGACCTCACTATGTTTTTAATTTCTTTTAAGGGAGAGTAATTTTAAGAAGGGAGAAAGTGCAGCATGTTGAATTCAGATTGTAATGTTTCAGTAGGGAATGATGATGTAGGAGAGAGAGGACCGTGGCAGCTAAGACATCTTGAAGGAACAGAGACGAGATCCGAACAAAATAGAGAGCATTAACTTGATTGAGGGCTACTAATAGCTCACTTCTTACAAAAGGGGAAAAGGCAGAATATGTGAATACAGATCAGGATAAGGTGATAGATTTTGTGATTAATACACATGAAACTCTTCTAATGAACTATATTTTCTCAGCAAAAGAAGAAGCAAGCTAATTAATTGCATGTGAGGAAAGGGGTTACCAAATTAGAGACTTGAGGTGAGGAATGGTACGAAATGGTTGTCTTAGAAAATGCACATACTGTTTGACGTTAGATACCCAGGACTGGAGTTCAGGGGCATTGCTGTAGTGTGTTAGTAGATTACTTATTATTCATCCTGCTTAGAAGCAGAATACTTCATCTCTCTTCAATATGAAAATACATGGTTTTTATATTCTCAAACGTTGCTTCTCATCCATTGCCTCTACCATTTTTCTTTGAAACTTCAATTAGATGTAATTTAGAGCTTCTCAACTGAACATCCCTATTCCTTCCTACTCTTTGTGTATTTAATTTTTTTTCTGTCCGTGCTTACATTCTGGATGAATTCTTTACTACTAGTTCCCAATTCCCTAATTTTCCATCTATGTCAAAGTGAGAGCTCATGCTAGTATTCAGGTCTTTTATTTAAAAATTTCAATGACATGGTTTCACTCTTATGTGGATCCTAAGAAACTTAACAGAAACCCATGGGGGAGGGGAAGGAAAAAAAAAAGTTAGAGTGGGAGAGAGCCAAAACATAAGAGACTGTTAAAAACTGAGAACAAACTGAGGGTTGATGGGGGGGGTGGGAGGGAGGGGAGGGTGGGTGATGGGTATTGAGGAGGGCACCTTTTGGGATGAGCACTGGGTGTTGTATGGAAACCAATTTGACAATAAATTTCATATATTAAAAAAAATTTCAATGACAGAGAACAAACTGGGGGTTGCTAGAGAGGAGGTGGGTGGGGGATGGGCTAAGTGGGGGGTGGACATTAAAGAGGGCACTTGTTTGGACCAACACTGGATGTTATATGTAAGTGACGAGTCACTGGGTTCTATCCTGAAACCAATACTACACTGTATGTTAACTGACCTGAATTTAAATAAATACATTTAAAATAAAATTTAAAAGATAATCATTTCAATAAATATATATTCTCAAATTCATAGCTGTCTTTCATAATTATTTTTCTAGATTTATATTTGTCTGAATTAGCTTCATAATTTCTTGTTGCCTTTATGAATGTCACCCCTGCATGTATCTCCTTGAGCATCTTGGACAGTGTTTGTTAGATTAATGATTGCTAGTGTTTATTAATCTCATCAGGAGTGAATTCATATTCTAGTTGCTGATTTCGTTTTCTTTATGTTGTTGTTGTTGGCTTTCTTAGTTTGGTGTTAGACTGTTTTTATCTATCTATCTATCTATCTATCTATCTATCATCTCTCGTCCTTCCTTATTGTTATTGGAAGCTCCCCATGGTTGGACTTAGATCTTATGAACACATGCTAGAGCTCTTGCCTCAGAAACATCAGGCACATCAAGGACAAAACAGGCAAGCCAGGAATAGCCTGATTCAAGACCCAGCTGTGATGGTGTCTTTGACTTCCCCATGTCTAGGTTAGAGCCTTCTATAAAGCTGAAGCCCTAAGCAAAGGGCATCCAGAGTTCTTCTTCAATGTCTGTCACTGGCTGAGGAGGGAAGTGTCCCAAACCGTCTTTCAGATTCAAGGGACAGGCCTGGTTTGGGTCCCAATTCAAGAAGAGCATTTTAAATTCTCTTTAATGCTCAAGCACTGATGTCTTGTCACCATTCCAGGCTTCAGACCCAGGAAACAGCTTGCCCAGGACCCCCATCACCAACCACTTTACGTTTCTGACCCGTGCCTGGACCAGAAAGTGTTTATCGTGTTTTCAGTTTTCCTTGGTGTTTTGCATATCTCTTTTTTTTTTCCTGTTGGCTCTCTATGTTAAGAACAGCAAGGCACACCAAATTGTAAACTTACTTCACCAACTTGACCTGAAATCAATTTTTTTAAATGTGCTGCAGTTATCAGAACAGAAAAATGATGAGAATACAAGCCCATATCAGAATTTTTTCTCAAAAAAAAAAAAATGCTTCAGGAAAACACATTCAGGCCAATTCCTACACCTTTCAAATCTAGCATTCTTTGCTGATTTTGTCTGTCTGTGCAGTTTGTACATGATGTTATTCATTTTTCATTCATTTATTCACGAAAAAGTAGTTACTGAGAACGTATTATATGTGTTTGGCTCGGTGTTTATGTTGTGGCAGTGAACAAAGGAACAGTAACCCGCCCTCAAAAAGAATAAATGTGTGGCCAAATGGGGGTCGGACACAGAGAAGAGCATGATAATCATCATAGTATTACATTGATTGCTAGTGTTTATATTTTAGCTGTTATATTCTAGGCTCATTACACACACACACACACACACACACACACACACTCATTCACATTTATGCACATGGAACTTAATTCATACAACAACCCTATGATTAAAGTACCATTTATCCCCATTTTATAAATTAAGAATTTGAGTTAGAGAGGTTAAGGAACTTGTCAAAGGCCTAAAACACACCTAAAAATGATAGAACAGGGGTATAGTCCCAGGCAGACAAGGTTTCAGATTCCATGGTGCTCACCCTTTCTGCCTCTGCGTACTTGAGTATTCAGTTCGCAACCTGTCTGTGCATCTACTGTCTGCCAGGAAGTATGCTGGGTATCAGACATTCAGGGTTAGTAAGATGCTGATGTGGTCCTCGAGATGTTGATCTACTATCCGTCCCTCTGAATCAGTTTTCTATTTTTGTGGTATGAGTTACTACAATTTAGCAGCTTTAAACAACACACGTTCATTACCTTACAGTTCTGTACCTCAGAATCCTGGTAGACTTGGCTGGTTTCTATGCCCCATGTCTCTCAAGGTGTCAAAAGGCTGGGCTTTTATCAAGAGGCTCTGGGAAGAATCTGCTTCTAACCACATTCAGATTGTTGGCAAAATTCAATTCCGTGTGGTTGTAGGACTGAAGTCCCCATTTCCTTGCTGACTCTTGGTCAAGGGTCATCCCCAGCATCTCAAGGCTGTCCACATTCCCTCTTCCTCCACTTTCAAAGCCAGTAGCAGTGGGTCAAGTCTTCTCACTCTTTTTTTTTATTTTTTTTCAACGTTTTTTATTTATTTTTGGGACAGAGAGAGACAGAGCATGAACGGGGGAGGGGCAGAGAGAGAAGGAGACACAGAATCGGAAACAGGCTCCAGGCTCCGAGCCATCAGCCCAGAGCCTGACGCGGGGCTCGAACTCACGGACCGCGAGATCGTGACCTGGCTGAAGTCGGACGCTTAACCGACTGCACCACCCAGGCGCCCCAAGTCTTCTCACTCTTGAAACCTGTACCTTTTCGCCTCGTCTTTCCTCGGCATTCCTCTTCTATCACATCTCTTAATTAGATTCCTCTGTCTTCTTCTTCCCTGATTATACTGAGACAATATCGATAATCCAGGACAATCGCCCTATATTAAGGTCACTTGGTTAGTAATTAATAACCTTAATTCCACCTGCCAATTCCCTCGGAGCACCTAGATTAGAGTTTGAATAATCAGGGGACCAGCATCTTAAGACTACATCTTTAAAATTCCCCCTACCACACCCTCGCTTTGGCAACTATCAGCACATTCCAATCTCTTCTCTGGTGATGCTGCCTGGGACCCAGAAGAAGCTAGCATTTTTCAGAAACAGGGGATTCATTGGGCACACCTCCAGAGAATGAAGTACTGGGTACCTAGGGTAAAAATATGAGCCACAAATAACAAGGAATCGTCAACGATGCCCCCGTGGGACTGGGAAGCAGTGTCAGCATAACTAAGAATTTTGAGAGGGAGGAGCATCTAGGAACTTTTAAAACGAAGAGGTCAAAGACACAACTCAACAGAATTCACTATTTTGCCCCAGACTGGTCATGATCAGGACCTTTCTAGTAACTACTGTCAGACTTTCCAAGGAAGTTGGACTGCCCCTCACACAATTGTTCTTGGGAGTTCTTAAAGATTGAAGAATGCACAAGCAGGTGGTAGTTAATTCTTATTTAGCCTATACTTTAGTGTATATAAATAATGAAGGGATGAATAGGTCCTAGGGAGTGGGGTGGGGGGAGAAAGAGAGAGAAGACAGTCCTCTGTCCAAGAGCCTTCCCTACCTCCTTCCGCTGCCCCACGCGACTTGACACTTTGTACTGCCATTAACTTAACACTTCTTTTTATGTCACTTGTTGAACACTCACCTTCTCTGCCAGATGACCAGGTCTAGGAGGTGAGAGCTACATCGCAGCTTTTCATTCCACACGTGGTAAGCTCTCATCAAACATTTGCCGAGTGAAAAAAAAACGTTTCCGAAGCATGTCTCATAAATAAAAACTTTAGTAAGATACAGCAGGCTTTTTCAGCTTCCTGAGTCTTCCTCTGACCTTCACATAGAGAACACTTGAAGCCAACAAGCGTGCAGACAGTGTCTCAGCCCTTGGGAATGAATCCCTGGTCCTCTCCATATCAGACTCCGGCGACCCTCCTGGCTCTTCGAGTCAGCCATGGCAACTCTTCTCTGGCTTTGACAAGAGAGGAAGAGTCATGGGAACCCGAATGAAGATCAGTGGTGAAAACAGGAGTCTGGGGATGTTTATTTGACGAAAACAGTTTTCTTTTGTTTTGCTTAGCTTTCAATGGACCGTTTCGACTGCAGCGTCCTCTGAAATTTGTCCCACTCCCCAGCACTCCCTATTATTAAGGCACCTAATTTCACTTATTTTTGCTATGTGTCTGGTCCCTGCAAGTGTTGGCGGTTTTTCCTCCCCAACTATGCACCCGCCTCCCCCATAAATACCAACTCACCAACCAAGTTCACATGAAGAAAAGGGACTCCACCCCCCCAGCTGTTGCATATTAACCATTTCACTGTAACCATCCTGGTGGTCAACCAGAAGGGGAATGGCCAGATGACCTCGTTGCAGGGGACTATTCCTATTAATGTCTGTCGTCTAGTGGAGTCATGTATAGCTTCCCATTTTACTCTGAAAAGCATCCCTGTTAGGGGCAGCATCACCCGCTAGCCAAGTGACAGCAGTGTCCCCGATGAGAATGCCAGAATGCCAGGCCCCTCCTTGTTCCCTGAGATTTGCAGGATCCTACTGTGAGGGAGAACAGGAAACCACACTTTTGCAGATCTTGCCTTCTATCTGCCATACCTTTTTTTTTTCCTATTCTTCTTTATGAAACTCTCAGACATAACCACCCCCCCCCCCACGCCTCCCCTGCTTCTCAGGTGCTGTTTGTTCCTCCGTAATTTTTCCCATTGTATCGTGATGACTTATCCATTTTCAGACTCTTAACCTCTCCTGCCGCACACATATTGATATTTCATTACTTTCCTTACACTTTGGGATTATGGGTTTCTCTTTCATCTCAGTTTTGAATTAATATACCCTTCAGAAGGCTTCACAGAAGCTGAACTCCTGTTAGCTCTCATTTCTGGGTCCATGAGAACTTATTTGCTAACCCCTTGCGTTGTTCTAACTCTGTTTTTCCCGGTTATTTTATCCTTTCAGGGCCATTCTTAGGCTGATAAACTCCATTATTTTGCGATCAATTGCACTTCAATTACCTCAGCTTTTAGTGTCAGACTCAACATAGTCACTCCCCACACCTCTTGTCTCTCCTTTGTACAAATTTTGCCTCTGACTGACTTCATGCTTACCTCACCTGCTTCTAATTTCAGTTCAATTTCATTTCCAAGGGATACCTAAGCATGCTCTAATTTTGATAAATATACCCATGGCATCCTGAGCATTGCATTGGAGCAGGGAGAATAATCAATAGATGATTATACCCTCAATGGAATTCTGCCATGGGGACATGGGGACGATGGATCCAATTTGGGTAAGCTAAATCTTAAATTACTGTGGTGGACATATACGTGTATTTTTTTGTCTTTTTTAAAAAAAAATCTTTATTAAGGACTTACTACACACCGTAAAGTTAGTCTATTTAAGTGTATAATTCCATGACTTTTAGTATATTTACAGAACTGTACAACTATTACCCCAGTCCAATTCTAGAAGATTCCCTTCACCTCCCAAAATCCTTTGCACTCACTTGCAGTCAGTTCTCTTTGCCATCTCAGCCTCAGAAAATTACTAGTTTACTTTCTTTCTCCATATATATGAGTTTTTGGTATATTTTGTATTAATGGAGTCATACGATAGGTGGTGTTTTGCAGCTGGCTTCTTTCACTTAACATAATGTTCTTGAGATTCATGTATTTTAAAGGGACATAACCTACCACAGTTTCCTGGGCACACAGAACATTCCTCTACCTTTCTCCTCATTCCTACAGTAAATAAGCCAATGGCCAGTCAGAGAAATCCATTTCTCAGACTATCTTTATGCTATGTGAGTGATGTCTAGACCAGTAGTTGTACTGGCAAAATCATCACTCCCTTCCCAGTGTAGACCTGCAGACACGTTTGGTTAAATACATGGGTCCCTCCCAAGAACTATGAACTATCAATGGAGGGGCAGCTGCCTCTAAAATATAGGCTTTCTATCATGCCCAATGTTCAAGGCACTAGCTTTTATCTTCCTCCATTTCTTATAACAGATTAAAATCCAGAAGTATTCAAAGAAAACCTGATTGAGAAACATTGTTTTATAGTACTTGTTTTCAATTCTTTTTTATGTTTGTATTTGTTTAAACAACCAATATGTACCCACTCTGTATGAATATGTCAGGATCCAAATAGGAAAACAGAAACCACTGTGTGTATTTCCAAAAGAGAGGATTAAATATAGGCCTTGGTTATACTTATGGGCTGGAGATACAAAACAGCAAAACACATTACTGAGAGCCTAGGATCAATTCCCACCAAGGGACTTTCCAAGGGAGGATATGAACTGTCTCTGGGGAACCCTGGAGCCTGTGTAATCAGACCATTGCTACTGTCATACGGTCACCCTCTCCGTGGCTTCCATCATCATTGCGGCTGCTGGAGTGGCTTCTCTCCTCGTCTCCCATGCTCTCCCCACTGCAGAGCCCCCACTAACTGAGCCCATCCTGAAGCCCACTGGCAAAGGAGACTGGAAATTTAATCTATGGAGTCTTGGCACTTGTAGGGTAAGCATAAATCAGAAGAGTCCAAATGTAGTTGTGAATGAACAGTCAGTGATTTGCAAGAACTCTGTCTCCAGCCCCAGCCCCATATTTTCCATTTGTTTAAGGAAGGTGATAAGGAATCCTAATCTGTAATGCCTGTGAAAGCAAGGTACCTCCAGCAGAGGTAATCTGGGGAATCAGGAGCTGCACCCACTCAGTCTCACCTTCCCCTCTGCCATGGTCCCGTAGGAAATTCTTTGAGTCCCAAGGCCAGCAAAGCTCAGTGTGAAAATCTACCTCTGGTACTTCTTTTTTTTTCCTCACATCATCAAAAGGGACATGAAAGGATGATGGAGTTCTAAAGGCAAAGAAGAGATATGGACAGTTTGCCTTATATGAATCAAGATTTATTATAAGGACAAAGGGATCAGGAGAAACTCGTCAGTTTCTTGCACGTTGTGTGGTATGTAGCAGATTTTCGATAAATCTCTTTGAATAAATGAAGGCCACTGTTCCTTTTTCAGACATGTCCTCACTCTGGGTCTCAGATGTTCTGATATTAGAACACACGTCTGGCTTCAGGGAGAATGATAACAGCTTGATGTCGTTGTTGGTGCAGTGTGGCCCAAGATCCCCTTACGAAAGGCTGGGCTGTTCCCATACTTTGCTGTTCTCTTGCTGCAAGGGGATGTGAAACCCCAAGATCAGTCTCTTTCTAGTCAGGCCATTTCCAGCTTCCACGGACTCAGGCCGTGACCTCAGGGTAAATCAGTAAATCTCAGGATTAAGTGAGTGGGTTTCTCTTGTGCTGTGTGGCAAAAGCCATAGCAACATCACGCAGAAAGAAGCACTTAGTTTGGTTTCCATCAAAGGGCAGGAGCTTGGCAGACCTTTACATTGTCATGGATTCCTCTCCATGGAAGGACAGGCACCTTCACTGGTGATTAGCTTGGCAACAAGGCATCAGTTTGTGATCCTGGTCTCAAGCACAGCGCAAATACTGCTTTCTTATGCCTTTATGGAGCCATAAACCTGGACTCTAACTGTCCTCCTCCGTGCTTCTGTAGCACTTGCACAAGACCTTTCTCACGTCCCATATACGGGGTTGAAATTATCTTAGTGCCTGTCTATAACTGAGTCATTAATTCATTGAAAGGAAGAAGCATCTTATTGAATATTATAACCCTGGGATAGAGTCAGTGTCTGACTGCCTCCCCTTGAAATAAAATGAGCCTCTGGACTTACCTTGGTCATATTCCCAGAACAATTTTCTTCTGCTTCCATAGTAATAGAATGTCAGCAGGGCACATGTTGCCTAAAGAAAGATGGCATTTGCCAGCCTGTCGGTCACCTAACTGCAGCCATGCCCCTAAGGTAACGCTCATGAAGTGTGAGGGGTGATGAGTTCCACTCTGAGGTCTTATTCTTCAAAGGATAGTGTATGAGCTCCCTTGGTTGTTTCCCTCACTACTGCTGGCTGGGAGATCGTAAAACGATGCCACTCACTTGGATCCATTTACCCAGTGGAAGACATATATCAGGGGAGACAGCGTCTTCCCAGTCCTACACTGCCTACTTTCCTCTGATTGTAACATGAAAGATAAATAAATTCCAACATTTTTTAAGCCGCTGTATATTGGGCCTTTTTGCTAGTCAACATCTTAGCTCATTGAATACTATCATTCCAAATTCCACATAAAAAGAGTATCAACCAAGGCTCCAACAGGTAACATACACAAAAATTAGGATGACTCAAGGAAGGGTTATTTACAAAATGATTATTATAAGACTGTGGTTGTAGAGGAATCAAAGGGATAGTTCAGTGTCCAGGTCTAATAGTATCTGACGAGCTACCACTCTGAGGTCCTAAGAGGTGAGTTAAGGGAGTGGTAAGTCAGCCCATCATGGAGAGGTGGTTGTGAAGGGTTGGAACCATTAAGAGGAGCAAATTTTTCAGTCAAGAAACCCCTCCCTCTTGTCCCTCACTTCTCTCCCCTGAGGCTGCCCTCTGGTGCAGAAAATATAGGTAGAGAGATAATCCATTATGTTTTGCTTTGGTGTCCTTATCTATATTTACATGTGGGTTTTTAAAATAATTTCTAATAAACTGCCTAATTAGAAACTCAGTGGGACTGGTTTCCCTCCTGTTGCTGATAACGCAATGACGGATTCCACAAACAATGCAGCCAACATTCCCTGGACATCAACTCTCTATCAGGTACAGTGCTAACCGGTGGAGACCAGAGACTTGGGACTGGTCCCGACGGAGCTGATGACCTCAGCATATTTTTCAACTAATCTTTTCCAGTAGTTCAACCCAGCGTATCCATGGTGGTTTGTGTCAACTTTTTAACAGTTTTCTTGAGAGTCACGAAGCATGATGATGACATGGGTATTAAACTCATATTTGGTAAATGCAGGTCTGTCAACTGAGAACTTAATGTCCGGCCGTGGTACACTGAAAACAGCAAAGAACCCGATTACTGTAGCAGACACATCAGAAGAAACTAGAAGTTACTCTAAGTCATCTTATAATGGAAAGTGTACATACAGGTCAGAGTTATTAGCAATAAGCAACAGAAATGAAATTTGGCTGTCTTAATCAAAAGAGGCTTCACTGGAGGGATATCCAGAATATACAGAATGGAGGGCATCTGAAGAGTCGAGCATAAAACATAACGGGAAGATTCTAATTATACTAATATGTGGTGCCTGGGTGGCTCAGTGGTTGAAGCAGCTGACTCTCGATTTCAGCTCAGGTCATGATATCACAATTTGTGAGATCAAGCCCCATGTCAGTCTCTGTGCTAACAATGTAGAGCCTGCTTGAGATTCTCTCCCTCTCCCTCTCTCTCTTTCTCTCTCTCTCTCTCTCTTTCTGCTCCTTTCCTATTCTCTCTCTGTCTCTCTCTGTCTAAAAATAAATAAATAAGCATTAAAGATTAATTAATTAATTAGGTAGAAACGAAGCTGCTCTAATAAGGAAGCGCCCAAACACTCTCCATGAATATGCTCGCTGGCCTTGATCTCACCCTCACATACGAGTCAGGCTAGTCCCTACAGGTGGGTCAGCCCTCTCCACAACATCGAGCAGGGGTCCAGGTCCCTTCCATTTTGTTGCCCTGCCATCCCCGAAGGGATTGTCCTTTTTTGCAAGATCAGACCTACGTTGATACAACGACCTCATCTAAACCCGCAGAAATGGAGAAAGGAGAGTGAGGGCAAGGAAATGATCCAGTGGTCAAACTCGTCACATCTGCTCATATCCCAGTGTCTTAAACTTGGTCATCTGGTCACACATAGCTACAAGTAAGGATGGAAATTGAAGTCTGTACTTCTCAGCCATGTGCCCAGCTTACACTTGAACAAAATGAGTAAGAGGAGAATGGATACAGTGGGAGTGTTAGCCGTCTTAGCCACATCCAAGGACTTCCAAAGGAATAGCCACGTCAGACCCACAGCAAATGTCATTCTGCAAAAATGGTTTGGTCCACGTGGGTCTTTGGCCACAGCAATGAGACTGACTTCATACTACCCCCACAATTTACAGCCATCCAATAAAGTTTCAGAATCTCAGGAAAGAGAGTCCTACTGACCTGACCAAAATCAACAAGTGTCCATCCATGGATACTCTGAGGCAGGAGGAAACGGGATCTATGCCTTCAAATTCCATAATGGAACCCAGCACTAACACCACCAAAAATAAACCTGATGAGAAGCTCCCCAAATTAAATGCCTAGAAGAGAGTACTTGATATTAAAAAGCCAAAAGCTGCCATAAAATATTATTGTTATAAAGAAGCTCTTGTCTCAAAATTATCCTATAAATATTTTCCTTCATTCACTTCATTTGTCCACTCATTCCAGTTTTAAGTGTTATAGACTCTAGGAGTTATTGGTGGCACAGTACTGAAAATACCCTTACAAAGTCTTTTAATTTTTTAAATTTATTTTTATTTTAGAGAGTGAGAGAGCTTGCGAGCACAGTAGAGGGGCAGAGGGAGAGAGAGAAAGAATCTTAAGCAGGCCCCACACTCAGTGTGGAGCCCAATGCAGGGCTGGATCCCACAACCCTGGGATCATAACCTGATCTGAAATCAAGAGTTGGACACTCAACTGACTGAGCCACCCGGTCATCCCCCCTTATAAATTCTTGACCAAAATTTTTAATAGCTATCAAAGGAGAAAAAAGTGATGATTTCAGTGAATTATTGAGTGTTCTTATAGATCTAATAGTTTCTAGCTCGTGTCATGGAAATAATGCTCAGGTTCAGCTCCACAGCAGTAGAAAGAACATAACTTTAGTGTGAGACAAACGTGGGTTTGACCCATATAATGTAGTCTAGCCAAGTGAATTTCCCTTTTTGAATTTCATTTTCTCATCTATACAGTGGGACAATAATCTCACCGTAGAGAGCTATTTTAAAAGCTAAACTAGAGCATGAATAACAACTGTTTGGAGTGTGGTAGGCACTCAGCAATTATCACTTTCATTCCCTACCATTTCCATCCCTTGATATGCTTCATTTAGTTGCCAAGATAATGTGATGTCTGCTTTAGGGATACAACATATATTACAGTTAAAAGGCATCGTTTCTGGCCAGAAAACATATGGTCAACACACATGAATAATTTGAATTGCATAGGCAGTTTTTCTAATGAGTACTTCTTCCTCACCCAAATTACAGTTGAAGCCCGTCTAGAATTCTAAACAGCTAATAGCGTGAGATCCGATTTATTTAAAGAGGTGGGTCAGAGAATGTTGCAAAGATTATCCATCCAATTGGTATCCGAGTATAATTCTCAAAACATTAAAAACATGACTCTCATGCAAACATAAAATAACTATGTGCCTAATGTTTTATTCAACTTACTAATTAAAGAAAGAGCAGGCAAGATGACAAAGGTGGTTCAAAGCATCTTGGGAATGGTGATGCATATAGTAAGTCAGTCAAAGGAATACTGAAATTAGTTTGGTAATAGATATAAAATTGATGAATGCCCTATGGAGCAATAACTGTAACCGTTGAGATTCTCTCCTTAACTGGAAGACATCTTCAAATTAACATGTTACTTCTTGGTGTCCAGACTCAAACCAAATAGTAAATAGCAAAATCAAACAAATGTGCATTCCCTAAATGACTAAATAAATCTTGTGTTACATCCCAATATAACATTGAAAGGACACGGAATTCTACCTTTTGTTTTATTTCCAAGTTTTAGATAACTTTTCTTAATAACAATAAGCCCATTGTTAACTGACTATAGCACCTAACTAACAGCCTTATTTGGATTATTCAAAAAGAATCAATTGCACACATCACCACCTCCAACTTTGCAACTAACCGATGGAACAATAGTTAAAATATCACATTTCCTACTCAAATCATTTTACAACTCCCTCTTTCTCTTCCTTTCTTTTTCTTGATTAAAATTTCACAATTCATTAAAACAAAATAGCATATGGGCAATAGATATTTTTGAACAGTAACAGAAAATATTAAATTCTAGAAAGTTTTAATATTGGGTGACCCCAAGAAGTTAGGTGCAAGAAAGCTTTCATTTGTCCGATCTGCCCACAGAAACCGTAGCAAACAAAGGTAAAGATATATTTTAAGGTTCACATTCTTTTAAATAAACTAGGAATTCAGATTTTAAATGACAGTCAAACTCTCTGGTAGCTGCAGGGCTGGCCTGAGGCAAAACCATAAAATCTGCGAAGTGTGATTTTTGTGTTCTCTCATCCCCTTCCTGGCTCCTGTCTACTTTCTTCTGCCCATCTGTCCATGACAATATTCACTCATCTTGGCTATTCAGTCTAATTCCCCATGATACCCTGCTCTGGACTGCCCTTCTAGCAAATGCCTCAGACATGGGAATTTTCCATCCTACAGAATAAGAAATTTCTCTGCCTCTGTATATATAATTCATTGTACACACACAAATTCTTCTGGAAGTGATTTCTGTTAAATATAAGAAACTTCTTGGGGACAGTTTGTCAATGTGCTCCCCATCTCATGTCACAGGTTGTGTGGATATCATGTGGGTATCATTTGCCTAGTATCTGATGATAAATAAGGAGTAATCAACACTACGACTTTGTGGAGGCGGGCTTCCTCGAGATTCCCTTAAAATCAAACCTGTAGCGGCCCAGTTGGGTGACCCTCATTCACTGACACCAACCGCCTCTGCTCAGACCAATGTTGCCTTCACTTTTATTAATGAAATCTTTTCTATGCCGTGTGTCTGCTCTTAGGTCAAATTATCTCCTTTTGTCTTTTATCTTCTCGGACATGGAAGAGTCTGGATAGATGGAAAAAGGGCATAAGCTACTTCAAATTAAAAAAATTGATGGACTGTCTACCATATAAGGCACTCTAAGTACTAAAAATGTACAAACATGCAATATGCCAGAGTTTCCCAAACTTTCATGGTTCACAGCATCCTTGGTGTCTCATTAGGTTTTTTCCACAACCCTCGCTTAGGGAAAAGAAAGTAATACCTGAAAGCGTCATTAAGTGTATTAAGTGGTTAGGTCCTACCAAATTATTAACTATTCTATCATAACAAGTTAACAGCCATTTGAAAAATAATAAAATAAACAACAATGAATAAAACAATATTTTAAACTTTATGTCTATTTATTAGTGGGATGTGGATGCCTGTTGAACACAGCACAAATTCTCAAATCAGATTACACGGCTACCCTCGTTTCTTGCCCCACATTAATTTTTTGTGTGTTTTTTAGCACCACAATCATCAGAAACCCAGTTTCACAAAGTGTGACCTCATGAGAAAGAATATAGTGTGATCTGATTTGGAAATTATGAACTACCTCAAGCTTGCTGTTCGTGCAGTGACCTACAGACGTCAACTATCGCTGTTTCCCTTGAAAATTTAAGCTATCCACGCCAGCCCCAGGAACTCTCTGGGTGCAACAGTGCAGTCTGGGAGCCATGCCAGCATATGTCACTATTCCTATTCTCACAGAATTTAAAACTTGTTAAGTATACAAATATTCCCAATAACTATCATAAAATTTAGAAAATACATGGGATGCCTGGGTGGCTTGGTCGGTGGAGCATCTGACTTCGACTCAGGTCATGATCTCATGGTTCTTGAGTTCCAGCCCCACATCGGGCTGGCTGCTGTCAGTGCAGAGCCTTCTCTGGATCCTCTGTCCCTATCCCCCTCTTCCCCTCCCTCACCGGTGCTCTTTCTCTGTCTCAAAAACAAATAAACATTTTTAAAAAAAAATAGAAAAGACATGAATTAAGACAAACATTTGGAAAGATCACATTTGGCTCAAATTTTTTAAAAAACTGAATTTTAAGAAGAACCTGGACATTTGGGTAGCATTTTGTCAGGTAATGAGAGATACCACAGGAACTGTGATGTCAGCACCGCAGATTATTCTGAATATTTTGGTGAAGGTTATGAACAGGATGCTGTGGACGAAAGGCTAAGTAAAACACAACGTCAGGGATGCTCACCCATCTTTTAGTAAAGGTGGCAGAACGAGTTGCCTAATCTGGCACAGAATGCAACATGTGAAACATGGAAAGGGTTTTTATATTAAGAGAAGTGGCATGAAAAGATAATTTAAGAATGACCTAAATTTGGGGAACTCTATAGGAGAAAATACTTACTACGTCTCACAGCTAGTGTACCTAGCATGAACCCATGAACCCAAAGGAAACCAAAGGTTAAATACAGATCCAGCCATATTTAAATTATCTTCTGGGGCACCTGGGTGGCTCAACCGGTTCAGTGTCTGACTTTCGTTCAGGTCATGATCTCTCCATCTGTGAGTTTGAGCCCCGTGTCGGGCTCTGTGCTGACAGCTAGAGCCTGGAGGCTGCTTCGGATTCTGAGTCTCCTCTCTCTCTGCCCCTCCCCCACTCACGCTCTGTCTCTCTCTCTCTCTCTCAGAAATAAACAGTAAAAATTTTTTTAAAAAATAAAGTGTCTTCCATGCCTGTAAAAGAAATTGGTACACACTAAAAAATGATCAAGATCTCTCATAGTATCACTAGTAACAAACTAGCGGGAGGTATCAACTGTTTCTCTTACTAAATACGTGACTATGAAAATTATCCAGGACAGATTTCATTTCCTTTAACATAGACCTATCGGATTAATGAGCCAAATTTTCAAACCAGATGAGCAAAACATCTTGGAATTAAAGAGAAAAATCCTTATCCCATTTTTATTTATTTCCCAAATGAATCCAATTTCCCAAAGTATTGCTCTCTAGTTTTTGCCAAAGCAGAATAAATGTATCAGTTCTGGTATAATAAAACATATTAATAACTTTACCCAGACCTTTTAAAAGTGCTTGGGTAACACTGCTCAATTTATAATTTAGCAGCTACTGGCTGATACGGTTTTAAGCATAGGTGAAATTTATTATGCTCATATATCTAAACTTTTACTAAAACTTATCAGAAACCCACATGGCCTAGAAACATATACATCCTGAGCAAGGAACTAAAGTGGTCTACAAAATCTTATCAACCATTCATCAACGAGGTGTTATCAACCATTCATCAACGAAATTGTAGTCTACCATAATCATGACAAATATTTTAGTATTTAGTAAATTCTTGATGGATTAAAGATTTTCAAAATATTGCGGTGAAAAGATGTCCATAGAAATTCCAAACCTGGCCTCATTTGTAGGAAATGCTCCCATTACTAAGATGTGTATGGATCATCTAAAATTACAAATAAATAGAGAAGGAGCTCTAATCACCACCAACAACCGTAAAGATATTATTAATTATGCTGCTTTTGTTGGTAAGGAAACAGAGTCAGAATTTAAGAAAAGCCTCAAGATCGTGGTCTATAAAAGCTATTCATCTAAGGCTTCTGACTCCTATTTCATATGCCTTCTAATAAATATCTTGCCACAGATGAAACAGACGATAGGCCACCAGATGTGATTGGAGAAGCTCTATCACGTTTTCTGGCCAATAAATATGCCCTTTCTCCCCTGCTAGGAGGCCAAAGGTAGGCCATTTGGGCCATTTTCTTGGGTGAAATCATTAGATACCTTTCAAAATGAAAATGTTAACTTGGTTGGAGATAATGTATGTGCACGCTTTTAATACATTTCCTGACATATAGAAAGCATTCAATAAATGCTTGTTATTACTTTTTAATGACTGCATTAACACTCAATCTATTAGTAAGGAGTCATTTGTCAGATTAACTGTCATTTAGCAGTGTAGAATCAGAGAGAACAGGACACGGAGAGATAAATTTGATCGGGGATGGGAAAGAGAGAAAAAAAAGAGTCTGTTCCAACTTGAACACTGACTCAGAGCCCCTGGCAGATAGGTTGCTGCAATGTTAATATTGATGTTGTTAAGAAGAGAAGGATACTGCAGACGTGCTTTACCTTCTTCAGGTTTTTTTCTTCAGGGCATCCGTAAGGATCATTTTTATCTTTTCAGCATTTTAGTGCTCGCAATCTGCTCTTTTAGCTGCTGGCTAGATGTTACACTGAGTGGCAATTGGAAGGCATTGTTAAAATTGGGAAAAAAAAAAAAAAAAAAAACAACCGTAAGAATCACACTACTAGGTGCTGAATTCCAGTATTCCACTGGATCATCTATGGTAGTTTTAAGGGTTTCAAAATGTCACCTTGAGAAGCTGGATGTGAAGCTTCGTGAATATTTGTCTTTGCCCCTTTTTTTGCATTCAACGGAGCTGCACAAACTTCCATTAACTCTCCCTCAGACAACATTTTCTAGGGGAAGTTCATAATCTGTCTTCAGCTGTGATGTCTTCCATAGCTCACAATTCTTCACCCCCAGCTGTCAGGGCCATCTGCGCTCGCTCTCCTCCCAAGCCAAGTCTTTCTCCCCCACTTCCACACCTCACTCCATGGAAAGAACACACAGATATAACTCTGAATTGGCAGACAACTTTAAAACACTAGAGTTTATAATAACTCTAGATAAATATGCTCCGAATCTGCTTTATTTCAAGTTATATAGAGCTAGAAGAACTACTGATGAGTCATATAACACAGAAGCATAAGTTTCCAGGTCAAATCTCCTGCAGACCCAACACTACAGAGACAAACTTTATATCAAAGAATGATGTGATCGCCTTCGAGAATATTAGCGAATTCTTCCTATGAAGTTTGAGTAAATCAATCCTTTTCCAAAGGGCTCAGCTTACTAACTTTAGGAATTTACACTCATAAGGAATATGTCCTTTTACCACTGAAAAGATTATCTGCAGTCCAGAATTGTCACAGTCTCTCCTCTTCCTCCTCAGATTCATCCCACCCCCAAGTGCTTTAAATACTTGCTTTATCACACACACGATGTGTATGTGTGTGAGTGCGTGTGCATAAAACACTAAGTTTGCTAACTTTGTTTAGAAATTGAATATTTCTGGGGCACCTGGGTGGCTCAGTCAGCTAAGCGTCTAACTTTGGCTCAGGTCATGATCTCACGGTTCATGGGTTCGAGCCCCGCCTCGGGCTCTGTGCTGACAGCTCAGAGCCTGGAGCCTGCTTCAGAGTCTGTGTCTCTCTCTCTCTCTGCCCCTTCCCTGCTCTTGCTCTGTCTCTCTCTGTCTCCCAACAATGAATAAATGTTTTAAAATTTTTTTTTAAAGAAATTGAGTATTTCTTCTAGAAATTTTATTTTTCTCAATGACCAAGTCAGGAATCTCATTCAGAGATTCCGAAGTCTGACTGCACATTGGAATCATCTGAGAAACTTTAAAAAATGCAAATGCTCAAGTCCCTCCCTGAGAGGTCCCAGTATATGTGGACAGGGGTGTGGCCTGAGCATATAGACTGCTGCAAGCTACTTGGTGATGCTCATATGTGGCCAAGGTTGAAAGCCACTCCTTCAGAGGGAGAGACCTCTGCCATATGCCTCATTCCCAATGGTGGACACTAACAAGTCAGGCCACCATTGGCATATCGCATGTTTTCAAAATTCATAAGTAGTTAAGATGTGACCAACTATGGGCCAGCAGCTGTGCTAAGTATATCGCATTGCCTCATTTCATTCTTAAGATAACATTAAGCTTCTATTTTTCAAATATGTTCCTGTCGAGACAAACTAGCAAGAACTATCAGCTGCTTCCCCTCCAGATAATCCTTGGAGAAACTGGTGAAGCAAGAAGGGAGCGTGGATCTAAAGAACCAACAGCAGAACGGTCAGAAACTCTTGGGGAATCTGAAGGTTCTTGTGAGCTAGAGGATGTCTGTGAAACACAAAAGGGCAGGGGGCATGCAGTGGTCTGGAGCCGTAGGTGAACAGAGTGGGCAGAGGGAGGAGAGTCTGAAGCATGTCCATTTCTGCTCTTGCCTTTTCGCTAAATGTTCAGCCCACACACTCAGGAGGGGCAATCACTGGCTGCACCTTCCCTTCATTGGCTACACCTTCCCTTCAGGGTTTGGTAGCCCTCAGAGTCCGTAGAATAACAGCCAAGCGGGACAATGACCTCGTTGGGATGGCGCACTGATGAAACAGATCTTGGTGGCTAGTCACCCTTGACCTTGTTTCCCCATCTTCAAACTTGCAGATTTACAGGAAGGATACTGTATCTTCTAATGCTGAATCTTTTGTAAAGGTTAAATGTGTATTTCTGACCCAAGCAGATGCCCAGTGGTCTGACAGCAAATGGATGTTGTCAAGAGTGGCAGTGATGACCAAGGCTCCGCCCATTTTCTTTCCTTAAACTAAGGGTTCTTAACCTGGAATTCAGAGACTTGTCTTTAATGATGAATATGGAAAGCTACCATAGTATCAGTGGTTCCTGTAACTTTGTCACCAATGTAATTACAGACGTTTTCTTATGATATTATGGTTGTTGCCTTTATCCCGAAATAGCCTTTACATTCATTGCTCCTTCAAAATGATGACAACTGTTTATCAGACATTATACTAGATTTTTTCATTTAATCCATTAACAAGAAGATATAGATAATTATAATACAATGTTTGAATATTTTATAATTTAACTTCAATATGATTGGTTTCCTTTGTAATCACATAAATTTTATTCTATGCATTTCAAAATGACATCTTGAAAAGGATTTCATAGGCTTTCCTAGGTTGCCAAAGGGTCTATGAACAAAGAAAGATGAGAAAATCCTGTTTAACCTCACCAGAAGGAACATGCAGAGACTTTGGGTCTTCCATGAATATGGCAATTCCATGAATTGCCAAAGGGTCTATGGCCAAAGAAAGATGAGAAAATCCTGTTTAATCTCACCAGAAGGAACGTGCAGAGCCTTTGAGTCTTCCAAGAATATGCCATTCTTACCAGACTATGGCAGAATGGTGAACTGACATTCACCATTTGCTCATGCCTCCCCTGATTTGCATTCCTATATTGCAGAGGCTGGAATTCTATGAACTAATACTGCCCAGACTTCAGAACATTTGCTAGATCGTAGCATCTATATGGGCAGACATATGTATATATTTTTATGCCTGCTCCCTACAAACGATATCTGTATCTCTCTGCTGATGCACATGTGCATGTGTGCATAAACATACATATGCATGTGCACACACACACACACATACACACACCCCTCCAGAGTAGGCATACCCATCTATCTTCCTACCAATAGTGCATGAGGGTTGTAAATCCCTATCACTTGGAACTGTCCCATTTCCTAATTTCTGTCAGTCCAATACGAGATTTAGAGACAATTCCTGTGTCCATAAGGGGGGGGGGGCGGGGTGGAATGGACAGGTACAATATAGTGGAGGCATACAATTCAACAAAATGTAGACTTCTACACACAGGACACGGAACTTTTAAAACAGAGTATTGAGTGGAAAAGATAAACTAATAAGGTATAAGGTACATTGCACGAAATAATTTATATAACTTAGGACTATATACAAACAAAGCAAAAATACATGTTCTACAAGAACATATACAAATAAAAGGATACACATCAAAACACATTAAAATAGTCACCTATGGGAAGCAAGAGTAATGGAACTGAGTCACGGAGGGGTAAAGTGAATAAATACAATGAGACTCACATGGACCAATGACAATAGTGTCCCAAGAACTGAAGAGGGTAAGTAACTAACCCTCTGTAGTTGAGTGCCTATGTCCACAAAAAAAGACACAGACTAACTCAAAAGGTAAGTCATTTCCCCAAACTTGTACAGATAACCCATGATGAAGATCAGTTTCAAAGACAGATCTTGCTTCTAGAAGGATGGCTAGTGAGAGGCCAAGGAGATGTACATGGCCCTACCTGTGTTTATATTTATTCTCTCAATTTGGTCATTGAACGTACTGCCTGAGATATATGTAAGTAGTCCTGTTTTCTAGGAAAGAACACATAACATCACATAACAGCTCACACAACCAGGAATTCAAGCCAGGTTTTTCTGGCTTTATAGTGCATGGTTTTTGATATACAATATGGCCTCAGTGAATTCTGCCACGGCTACATTCACTGTTTAGTTTCACTAACGATCTATATAAGGTGTGACTTTCCAAGTAGCTACACTGATAATTAAGTCTCTACAGACCTATAGAGCTAACACCAGACAAGAGTTCCCTGTTCTGCTTCCAAAACATCCACCAGTAGCAGGATTTTACCATATTCCATGTTAGAAGTAAACTGCCAGCTATGGTTGGGGAAACATTCTTTTAATTGCTATAGTCTGTCCATACATCTTGTCTGGCCATTAATATTAAAGAGCGGTCAGCTGCTTTTAGGGGAGCGTTCAGAGAAGGTTTTTGGGGCACTGATACAGAACCACTCATTTCGATAAATATGAAGGAAAAGTCAGGCTTTTCATTACACAAAAAAAGTTAAAGATCAGAAGTGATTCAGAGACCTCAAGTGCATTGTAAAGGGGAAAAGGGAATGAAGGAAAAAAATGAGAGAAAAGAAAAAAAATAAGTTTGGTAAAAAAAAAATTTTTTTTAATTGAAAACCCTCATCTGATAAGTTTAACTATAGACACTCGATGGCAGAAATTTCAAAAATAATGAGCCACCTTCTGAACTAATTGGTCTGCATAATGTGACACTCTTGAGCGCTCAAGCAATTCATTTGTTTGCAGAAGACACACACATTGCTATTCATGGAAGGATTGAGAGACTTCTCGAAAGGGACTGAAAGTCACCTGGGAAAGTTAATGTCATCGCTTCTCTAAATAATGTGAAAGATGAAGGCGATATCCAAACCTTGAAGGAATACGAGCAGTTTCAGTCGTGCCTGAAACAGCTGTCTTCATCTGATGTCTAAGGAAGATAGATCCAGAAGGACTTGATCCTGCTGTTGTCTTGCAAAGGATCTTCAAGACAATCAGTGTTAAGGCACTTAGGAAAGAAACCAGAATGATGTGATTTTTCCCAGTCTGCGTTGTTTTACTCTTGCTACCTACTGACCCCCACTGCCTCAGCCTTTCTCCTCTGGTAAAGGCTCCAGAATTTTGCTAAGTTTAGAACAGGTTGGGGGTTTCCAGCTCTGAAGGAAAGATTATGCTTTCATTTCCCAATTGATAGTTCTTCCCTTCTTGGGAGAAGAGAATCTTTGAATTAACAGATGGAAAGGGTCAGTATCCTAATCCTGGGCATTACAGGATCGTGCCCGCCTTCCCTGCTGCCTCCCTCAGTGATATTCTCACCAATGACCAATCTCACACTTCAGTTAAACTCCCAGGCACCCTGCAAATGAAGATTATTAAAGTCATTAAGTTCATAAATACTTAGTGAGCAGTTTTAATGCCCAAAGCACAGGGCTAGATTCTTGCAAAACCAAGAGCAATGCATATCAACATAGTTCATGTCCTAATTGGGACCAGTGTTGAAGAAAAATAATTACACAATTAATTGTTTAATAAAAATGTTAAGTCTATTCCATGCCAGGCACTGTGCTAAGTACTCCAGATTACTTCCTCTAATTCTCATGACAGCTTTTTGAAATTGATGTTACTTATCCACTTTACAAATCCCCCCAAAAAAACTAAGACTCAAGAAAAATAAGTCATTTTTTTTCAGCATCACAAAAATGGTGAGCAAAACGATCTAAATTCCTGCAGGCCCGCCTAATTCTGAAGCACCTCCCCCAACCTATTTAAAAAATCAAGTACAGGCAACAGTTTCCATGGATAGGGATCTTCATCCATTCTGTCGCCCATATTTTAGTTTGCTGGATTTAAGTAAGAAAGGATTTATCCTGTAGAATTCTTCTTTATTTTTACCAATCGAGATATCCTTAACACTATCTTAAAACTGATATTTGAAATTGCAGTATCTTTTGGTAATGACACTTAATTATCCCCTAGACTGTCTTTTCATACTCCACCTGGAAAGGCAAGGAGAATAGTATCTGTGCCCTTTGCCATACCACACAAGAGTCTCTTCCTTCATCCTGGAGATTGAATCAAGACTGACCAATTGCAGTATCGCATTGTTTCCTTGGAGATTATTTTATTTCTTAAAAAAAAAATGGTAATCTACAAAATGAAGATATTTTCAAGAGTTTATTTTGACCTCATAGTTAAAACCTGGTAATGTGGTTCACTCATAAATCAACTGTTTTTCCTTGCAGAAAACTCAAACATAAGTCTAAGGATGGTCTGTCTACCATGAGCTCATCTAATCCACTCCAACGAGCAAAGAAAAAACACTGTTGTGTGTTTTTTCCATCCAGCTCAGGTAACATAAACTTGAAAAACAGTAATGTGTCAGGGATTCAAATAAACATAGCTTCTTCTATCTGCCCTACAATGTAAATTTCTCTACAGGCTTTGAACTGAATCCAGCAGTGGGCAGGCCCACCCACTGTTTTCTCTCTTTGTTGACCTAGGAGAGATGATTCATGCATTGATCAAGAAAGAAACAACCATCCATCAAGGTAAGAGCCTTTGGCTGCCCCAAACATCAGCAAACCCAGCCAGCATGCTCCCTACCTTAAAGTACTCCAGCACATTAATTTCAAACCTGCACCCTGTAGATCTATTTGGAGCAGTCTTGGGCTAACGTTCTACAAACAAATAAATCACCTTTAACAGTACTGTGCAGCATCTAATACTATCCACATGTATAATCCATATAAATCATCATCTTAGGGCAAATATTTTAAACACCCTGAACCTCAGGGGGGAAAACACACACACTCACACGCACATGCACACACACAATTAGTGCTAGAAGTCGTGTTAATATAATAAACTATACAAGTGGAAATATCACTCGAACATTTAGTGAGATAAACCCAGACTCATGGTTTTTATCTTTTACCCATTGGCCTTAACTAACCCATTAAGTTTATACAGAAGAAACTCTAATCCCCCTCTCATGTGACAGCATGTGTCTGCAATCCTGACTTTGGCGATTTCTAGGAGGTTTTTTTCCAAAGCCTTCCTCAAGGTCGTGATTCTCAGCAACTGTAGATGAAGGCCTTGCTCCAAAATCTGTCATTTCAAGCAGACTTCCTGTTTCCCCCCAAATGTAGCCTCTCTTTTGGGGCACTGTCACCAAGTTTATGTCGGTTTAGATTTAGCTTTAAGACACTCATTAACCATTTATTTCAAAAAGTTATCAAACTTAAGAAAGAATTGCAAAACTAGTACAAAGAATCTTCTTATGCTTACATCCAGATTCAATAAATGCTAACATCTTACATAACTGGAGTATAATTTTCAAGATCAAGAAATTATCATTGACATATTATTATGTATTCTCCATTTTTCTCCAAATTTCATCTATTATTCCTACTTCCTATTTCTGATTCACGATCCAACCAGAGATCGTCTTTAAAGTGCAGAATCTCAAAGTTCACAAAAAGCCCATAGTGAGTGTATCCCACCCCCATAATTTTTCTCTTTATCCTACCTCAAAACAAAAAGAGTTCTTGAGCAGAAGTTTCATTTAAATAAAACATCACTCCGACAATAGGAATGAGAAATTAGTTCAGAGCAACTGGCAAAGCCAAGGTGGTAACCATGATAAGCAGGTTTTACATGAGAAGAAAATCAAAGGCTATTTCATGTGAATAAAGTCAATGTCCCCCATCACTCCTGGAACTAATTCACACACAGGCTGTGATGCTATCATGGCTATGGAGAAGAGCAAGGGAATTTCAAAGCAACTCAAGGCGTTAATTAAAGCAATTAAAACTTCCCTCTTCTGCTATAATTAAAGGAGAAGGAGCAGCCTTCTCTTTCAGCGTGCGAGGGTCCATGAGCCACTCTTCCACCAAAATCTACAGAAGGACCAGTGCTCCCATCACTTGGATGAGGCAGGTGTGCGCAGGTGTTCAACTCAAGGCCTGAACTTGGAAAGCAAATGTGGAATGCAGGCCTTCATGCAGTTTCTCACAAATTAGTGTTGCTACTCTCCTTCTAAATATTACAAATTAAAATTTATACACACGCACACATTTTCATACACCGGCATACATGAATTCACGCACATCATCATCGTAAAGCTGCCACGTGTCCTTTGCGAACTAAAGTTTCACTACATAGGAAGGGCGTACTTAGGAAAAGCTAAAAGCAGAAAGGGCAAACCGGCTAATGGCTTCAGTGAAGAAATTAGAAGCAGCCTCTCACTAGCTGGAGGGAAATAGTTGGTTTCTCTTCCACATACTGCTCTTGATCTTGGTGAAAGGATCTACGGGCCCAAAGATGCTTAGGTCGTAATGGGAGAGATAGACACATGCAAACATAATTATAAGATTTTGAGCTAAATGCAAAGATAGAGGTGAGTCCTGGCTGGTGGATAGGATGTGGTAAAGGGAGAGGAAGCCATACATGAGAGCAGACAGTATCCTTTTTGAGGGGAGCCGTTCTGTGGTAGCCTCATTAATTGGAGGAGACCATGACTCAGCACAGTTCAGCTACTGAACACTGATGACGGATATTCAACCTTTTCTTTATTTTACTATAAATGATCGTCTTCTCCTATCAAAGGCCAGCATTCCTCTTGTGCAGATTCTGTTTCTTCCTTCTTCAAGCATACTGTTTCAGCAATCGTTTGCTCTTTCCTGAATTCACAGTCTTTCTTGCAGTACTGGATCACTCTAATTAGCATACAATAAAACTATTATTTTCCCATGTCAATAATAATAATAATAATAATAATAATAACAATAATAAACCTCTGCCGATTCTACAATTTCTTTCATTTAATTTCCCATTTTTTTTATTCTCCTTCCCTGAAACACTCCAAAAAATTATCTACACTTGCTTTAATCAATTTTTCTACTCTTGTTAACTGTTAATCACACCGTGATCAGGCTATCAACTCTCAAGATTACCAATGACCTCCATGTTGCTAAATCCAGCGGTCACTTTAAGCTATGTGCCAGTTACTAGGACACAGCAGGTGCTCAAGCATCATTTGTTAAGTGCATGAATAAAAAATGTAGCTAACACATAATCAAAGAAGATCTTTCTAGGGGCACCTGGGTGGCTCAGTTGGTCAAGCGTCCGACTTTGGTTCAGATCATGATCTCAGGGTTTGTGAGTTCAGGCCCCGCCTTGGGCTCTGTGCTGACAGCTCAGAGCCTGGAGCCTCCTTTAGATTCTGTGTCTCCCTCTCTCTCTTCCCCTCCTTCACTCGTGCTCTGTCTCTCTCTCTCTTTCTCTCTCTCTCTCACACACACACACAAAAATAAATAAAACGTTTTAAAAAGTTAAATAAAAGAAGATTTTTTTAAACTGTACAACATAGAGTTGTATATTCAGAGTAAAAAGTGAGGGTAATACTTGTAAAAAGTACTTTCAAAAGTGCTTAATGCATGAATCAAAATTTTACCAACCAATCAACTTTTAGACATGTCAGCATAAAATATGAGTCATGCAATAAACAGTCAATGAAGTAGAAAGAAAATGTCTTTCACATTCAAAGAGAAATTCACTTAAACAGCATAAAGAAAAAATGCTATCTGAGATACTTAAATTATTGCAAGCTCGTCTTTGGTGTTTTCAGGTCCAGGTAAAAGAGTATTCAGGGTGCCTGGATGGCTCAGTTGGGGTGCCTGGGTGGCTCAGGCAGTTCAGTGACCGACTCTTGATTTCAACTCAGGTTATGATCTCACGGTTCATGAGAATGAGCCCCACTTTGGGCTCTGCGCTGACAGCACAAAGCCTGCTTGGGATTCTGTCTCTCCTTTTCTCTCTGCTCTTACCCTGCTCATATGCACGTGGCCACACACACACACATACACTCCCAAAATAAATAAATAAACATTAAAACAAAGAATAGTCAAGAATCCCAGAGTCGCAGAAGAACAAAGTCAAGAAACAAGAGAGAACTGAAGGGTGGGAAGGGGCTTCTATGAAGGTTGGCCAATAACCCTAACAACAACAATAATAATACAGTTAACATCTATTGAGCATTGAGCTATGTGTCCAATATTACTTTATGTATTTTGTATTTGTGATCTTTATTCCATCTTCTCACCAACGCTTGGAAGTAATTAGAATTATTTTCCCTAATTTTGTGATGAGCAAGCTGAAGCCAAGAAAGTGAAGTAATTTGTCCAAAACCATGCAGAGTGTCTGCAGCTAGTATGAGATGGGCCAAGATTCAAACCCAAAGAGTGTAAGCACAGTCAGATGAGGAAACTACAGTTCAGCTCAGAGTCTGGCAGATGCAGAGTGTTCCATGTAACCCTCCCAAAGGCAGATCACAGAAAGTCCCTCAGGCTTTTTCTCGGTAACAAGGCCAACACTCCTCTTAGTTAACTGATTGAGTTAGTATCAGGACCTGCATGGCATCTAAACAAGATGGCATTTACACTATTTACGGCTCTCATCTAAATCAGGACCTGGTCTCCAAAGATGAAAGCCTGTATATTACCCCGCATCCCATTATAAAAAAACTCCTCCAGCAATTCATCCAAAAACAATTAATTAAAGAAAACCAGCTAATGCTTTCAACCCCCACAAATTAAATTAATTCATAATTAATAAGATAACAGCAATCCACTAGGCTATAATCATTTAAACCAGTAAAGCAGGGTAATAATAAAGTAATCAATTTTATCTCTCATAGAAAGAGACCTTAACACATACTTTATTTATGCGAAAGAAATATGGTCAGCCACCTGTAGGAAGTGAATGTAAGAAATTAATTAATCAAAAGGATCTTTGGGAGAGAAGTTTTCTTGTTTCAGAATCAAAAGAAACTGACATCCCTATTCTCTAATGTGAATACAGATAATTGAAGAATAACCTACTGCTGATAATCACCATCTATGTGATAGAACACATTTACAGAAGTTCTTAGTATAACAGTTAATGGAGGCACAATCTGTATGGCTGTGAAAGTATAATTTTGGGAGAGCTAGCAGTCTGCAAATGAATTATATAATTACACCTGAAACTTGCATTTAAGAAAACAACAGTGATAAGAAGAGTCCATGAAAAAGCTTGATTTATACAAACAATAGAATAGTGGTTACCAGGATATGAGTGGGTGGGGGAAATGGGGAGGAATTGATCAAAAAGTGAAAATTTCCCATGAGAATATGACTAAATTCTGAGGCTCTAATGTACAGCATTAGGATTATAGATACAATATTGTACTATTATACCTGAAAGTTGCTTGAAGAGTAGATCTTAAATGTTCTCAACACACACACACACACACACACAATGGTAATATGTAATATGATATAGATGTTAGCTAACACTATGGTTGTTAGCTATACAATTGTATCAAATCAACACGTTGTACACCTTAAAGTTACATAATGCTATATGTCAATTTTATCTCAATAAAGTTGGGAAAATAAGAATCCATGAAAGAAGAAATTTTGGAAGTAAATATGTCTTAAGCATAGGAACACTGGGCAAGATTTGAGGGAGATACAGGCCAGTTTAACAGAGAGTCACATAGCACCTCAAGATTCTGAAACTTTTATTCTAGGGAACTTGAAAGCAGATGTTACTAAAAGGATAATTTCATCAGAAAGAAATGGTCAAAGTAATCTTAATGAAAGAAAATATTACTGGGGATTGGGATTATTGTTTAAAATGTCAGACAAAGTATCCACAACCACATCTCACCATGCATGAACCAATGCTAGGCTCATGTGAAGTACCAGAAAATCAGAAATATCAATGTCCTCTTGCCAGACTCTGGGTTCTTTCTCCCTTACACGCATACGTGTGGAAACTGTGGTCTTTCAGTGGAGTATGAGTCTGCTTAGATAGCATTTAAGGCCATTTTCTTTCTGTTAGAATTTGCCAACACCACATGAATCAACTGGTGTGACATAGAATAAACACTTGGTGTGTTAATAAGTTGGCTAGCATGTTTTCAACTTATTTATTAAAATTCTGTGTTGGGGGGCACCTGGGTGACTCGGTCGTTTAAGCGTCCGACTTTGGCTCAGGTCATGATCTTGCGGTTTGTGGGTCCGAACCCCGCGTCGGGCTCTGTGCTGACAGCTCGGAGCCTGGAGCCTACTTTGGATTCTGTGTCTCCCTCTTTCTCTGCACCTCCCCTGATCATTCTCTGTCTCTCTCTGTCTCTCAAAAATAAATAAACGTTAAAAAAATTTTTAATTCTATGTTGGAAATGATGTCCAACAAAGTGTCCTCAATGTTCTTCCCCAATATTGTAGGCCTGTGCTAAAAAGAAAAAAAAAAAAAGTAATGAAAAATTTTATTTCAGGTTGGAGCCGGAAAAGATTTTCTTCTCTTTATTATAGCTTTCTTCAGGCATAATTTACATACTATGTATTTTACCGAACGCAAGAAGTTTTGAATTTTTAATAAATTTATACATTGTGCAGTCATCAACAGAATCCAATTTTAAAATATTTCCATAATCCTCCCAAATTTTCTTGTGCCTATTTCTGGTCCATTCCTTTTCTTTCTACCAACTCCAGGAAATCACTCATGTTCTTACTGTCTCCACAGATTTACTTTCTTCTAGCTGTTTCACTGAAATCATTGGGTATGTGATCTTACACGTTGGCTTATTTTACGTAACATAACATCTTTGAAATTCATTCATACTGTAGCACGTATCAGTAGTTTATTTCTTTTCATTGCCAAACAGTGTTCTATTGTAGAAATACGCCACATTTTGTTTATCCATTGATGGGCATTTCGATTGCTTCCAGTTTAAAGCTATTATGAATAATACTGCTAGGAACATTCCCATATTAGTCTTGGTGAGGACATCGCTTTTAATTTTTTCCAGATAGATACTTAGGAGTGAAAATCGGTTGGTTTTATGGAAGGCATATGTTTAACATCTTCCAAATCTTTATCCAAAGTGGTCATACCATTTTATTTTCTCAGCAGTAATGTATGGTGATTCCAACTTCTCCAAATACTCACCAGACCATGATATTTTCGGTCTTTTGAAAGACATTGTCATAAAGAATATATAGATATAGATGTGTTGTATAATCTACATTGGGGAAATCTACATTATCCCAATGTCTAGTGATGTTGAGAAGCTTTGCATTTGCTTATTAATAATTTTTATGTCCTTGTATCATCTTTGGTAATATGTCTATTCAAATACTTTGCTCAATTTTAAATTGGCTGTTTGTCTTCCTATTAGCCAATTGTAAGGGTTCTTCATTCCAAACACTAATTAGTTTTCAGATACATAATATCCAAATATTTTCTTTCCATCTGTCATCTGTCTTTTCATTTTCTTAGGGGGGTCTTTGGAAGAGAAAAGATTTTAATTTTGGTGATGAAGTCAAATTTATCTAATTCTATTTTATGAATGTCCTAAGAACTTCTGCCTAACTCAAGGTCAGAAACATTTTATTTTAGACATTTCATACTTGTAGCTCTTATATTTTGATTTGTATTCCATTTTAAATTTTATTTAAAATTTAAATAAATTTAAATTAAATAAATTTAAATAAAATTTAAATAAATTTGGGTTATGATTTACAGACAGAGGTTCTTGTCTTTGCATATGGATACCCAAAATTGTTCCAGTACTATTTGTTTAAAAAACTATCTTTTTGTCATTGAAATTTCTTTGCATCTTTGTTGAAAATCAATTGACTTCCTGTAGGTCTCCCTCTGGACTCTTTATTGTGTTCCTTCTTCTACATTCTGGTGGTTTACCCAGTACTACGGCATTGGAGTGGCTTTATAATGAATCTGGAAACCAGGTAATACAAGTCTTCAGGTCTCCACTGCCCTTGCAGACAAATTTCCTATCAGTCAAGGCTGTGTGGTGAGCTTGTCTAGCCCTTCTAAGGCTCTCTCAGCTCCTGGATCTTTGTTAAATTCATAGTAGGTCCAACCCCCTAACTAGGTCTACAACCTCAGGCTAACAGAGCTTTGTGTTTTCCTTGGTTCCTAGCAAGTTTGCTATTTTTCCCAGCAATGCCCAATGGGCATGAGTTTTCACTCTCTGCTTCAAACCAAACCTGGCCCCAAAGGCAGAAAAATGTCCTGTTTTCACAGCCAATCATACCCTGATAAAACTACTTTGCAGACTGAATTAGAGGGAGTGGAGTAGGAGCAAACACAGGCAACAAGGCTGTAGACTCCCACACTCCAGTAACCAACCCCCCCCCCCCCCCCGCCCAGTTTGTTTGCCTAACTTGATTTCCGGAGCAATAAAATGGTTATGTTTCACAATGAAGTCCAGTTTTCTATTTATTGTTTTGTGGCAAAGACTCACTGAACTCTATACCACCATGGCTGGGAATTCTGCCCCATGAAAAATATATTTAAGATATGTTTCTAAAAATTGAGCCAGTTATCTAAGATAAGATTGCTGAATAGGGTTCCTCCTATTCTTGTTTTTTTTATTCAAAAGACATGCTGGCTTTATTCAAACAACCTAAAGTATAACCTCCTGGTGTGGCAGAGGTAAGCTTTCTCTATGAAATCAACATAGGTCTTCAATGACAAATATGAGCAGGTAAACAAATATCACCAGGTATCTAAATTTTTTTCAAGCAGTATTACAAACAGAAAGGACAAATTTATTTTTTTTCAATTAATAAACCAAGTAACTTGCCTTCATAAAAAAAGAAAGGATATGGATATATTCTATTAATATCCCCAGAGAGATTTGAGAAAATATTACATCCATAGAACCAGTTGGTATGAAAAGGGAGCAATTAGGAATAAAGATCTCTTATGTGTAAAATTAAAATTAGATAGTACAGAAAATACATCAGAACCTGGAGAAAAGGGACAAGGAGAAAGATAACATGACAGAAAAGCAAGGGATATAAAAGACCAATGTCCATCCAATAAAACGCCAAGAAGACAGAATGAAAGAAATGGAGGAGAGATAAATAATTAAAGAAATAAAAGAAGACCATTTTCCGGAGTTGAAGAAATAACTCTACGTCTTGAAAGGGCCCACAGGGGTTGAGTATGATACATGAAAGAGACCCATAAATTATAGAACACTGATAAAGCTATAGAACATTGTAGAAGAAAATATCCTTACAATTCCAAAGGGAGGCAAGGGCAAGGTATCTATCTATACAAGAGTATATACAAGAAGTAGATTAATATCTGTTATCTTATCAGCAGTAATCAGTAAGTGGAAGACCATATGTTGCCTTTAAATTTCTAAGGGGGAGCACCTGGGTGGCTTAGTCTGTGAAGCATTCAACTCTGGATTTCAGCTCAGGTCACGATCTCATGGTTTTTGGGTTCGAGCCTCGAGTCAGGCTCGGCGCTGACGGTATGGAGCCTGGTTAGGATTCTCTCTCTCTCCCTCTCCCCTGTTTGCTCTCTCCTTCTCTCAAAACACATAAACAAATAAACTTTAAAAAAATGCTAAGGGAAGTTAATTTAGAATTTCAAACCCAAACAAGCCACAATAAAGATTAAAAACAGAATAAAGACATTTCTGCACATCCAAGTGCTCAGTCTCCTCCCTCATACACACACCCCGCTTTCAAGGCTGTTGGTTTAGAAAGATGACCTTGTTTAAATACCTTTACTGTTCACACACCTAAAAGAGGTGACTGGAAGGTAGCCCTCCAAAGAAAACGTGTATTTGTACTCAAGTTTTCTATTTCACGGAGCAGGCAAATCAGTCTTTCTATTTTCCACAGCCAGTAATTCTCTGGTAATAAAGGAGAAAACATACAAAGGCTTCATAAAATAGCATTTTAGGGATTGCTGGTGGTTTGTTTATTTTTTCTTTTAAATTTCAGTTCAGGTTACAGGGCGCCTGGGTGGCTCAGTCGGTTAAGCGTCTGACTTCAGCTCAGGTCATGATCTCACGGTCCGTGAGTTTGAGCCCCATGTCGGTCTCTGTGCTGACAGCTCAGAGCCTGGAGCCCGCTTCAGATTCCGTGTCTCCCCCTCTCTCTACTTCTCCCCTGCTCACGCTCTGTCTCTGTCTCAAAAATAAATACACATTAAAAATTTTTTTTAATAAATTTTGGTTCAGGTAATCAGCCAGAGATGTAATTCTGTTTCCAGGGGGTGAAAGAGTCTTTTATATATCACTTAGAAAGCTGTACTTCCTTTGGTCAATCTTGAAGCTATTGAAGATGATGCTAAGGGAGACCTAAAATAGCTATGAAATAAGAATAAATGCAAAATAATTTTCGAAGCATCCTATTTACAAACCATAGCCTTTGACCCATTAAGAGAAAGACCAATATTTGTTTTATGTATTCAATTTTAGTTTCTTGAGCATGTCTGAGTCTGTGCAGAAGATCTCACCTTCCCATCTGAGAGGATCATTTTTGTATCATCTGTTACAGAAATATACCTATAAACTCAAGTTGTTTTGTCATTTTTCAGTTACGAGGAACTTATAAAAGGTAATGTTTCTTAGCGATACAAGCGTGAAGGGAAAAGACTATCCATCAGCCTGAAGAAATAGCAAAGGTTGGCAGTAGTCCCTTGTCAACCTTGGAGTCCCAAGAAAACCGTGACATTCCCATTCTGATAAAAAGTTAGCTCCTGATCTAAAATAGTTTCAGTCCCGGAAGTGTGTAGTCCATTTTCAGTAAAAGTTTAACTAAGTTTAGTCTCCAAGCATCTTTCAAGGTGCCATACACCATGAGCTACGCATACATCAGATGTTGTTTGTGTTTGAGAAGAAAGAAAATGGAACTTCATTACGATTTACCTGGAGACAGTGTACATGAAGCTTTTTACATACGCTTTTGTTTAATCCCTTTAATATCTATAAAGTGCTAATAGTCTTTGTATTAGTCAGAGTTCTCCAGAGACATAGAACCAATAGGACATCTATTTTGATGCATATATAGAACGAGAGTTATTTAAAGGTATTGGCTCACGCAACTATGGAGGCTTGGTGAGTCAGAATGTGATGGGTGAGGCTGACAGTCTGGAGACTCAGAGAAGAGTTGCAATTCAAGTCCAAAAGCAGTCAGACTTGAGACCCAGGAAGAGACAATGCTGCAGTTGGAGTCCAAAAGTTGTCTGCTGCAGAATACCTTCCTGTTCAGAGGAGGTCAGCCTTTTGTTTTACCAGGCCTTCAACTGATTGGATAAGGCCCATCCACAGTGTGGCAAGCAATCTGCTTTATTCAAAGCCCATTCAATTTAAACATTAACCTCATCCCAAAACATCCTCACGAAAACATCCAGAATCATGTTTGACCGTATATCTTGGCATCATGGTCCAGCTAAGTTGACAAAATTAACCATAGCAGTCATATGTTATACAAGAGAAAATTAAAGATCAGAGACTCTAAGTAAAGTATCAAACGTCACATGGATAGTTAGGAGAAAGGTCTGGAACTCATAACAAAGCCCTGACTCCCTTGTATTGTAAATTCAATTTGCTCTCCTTTTCTATTAGATTATCAGTTATATGAGTTCAGGAGTCACATTTGTCTTTCTCATCATTATATTGCTCTTGCCCAATACAACTGCTGCTTCACGGTAAACACTAAAGAAATATATATTAAATGAATGAATAGTTGAGAGACACTTTCAGTGTTGAACTCAGATTCAGTGTGCATGCCATCCGTCTTCACCACCACCTGTGTTGGAAGGACAAACAGTGCTATGGGCTACATCCCTCAATACTTAGTGAATTAATTTATAAGCTGGAAATTCCACACAAACTTACTTGGTTTGTTTGTTTGCTTCATGGCTTTGTTTGGGTCCACCCATCTGCCTTCTGTGGAAACCTTCGCTGAGTATTAACCACGTATCAAAAGATTCCCAAGCTTCCCTTCTCTTGACGCTTGCTTATCACCACCTACCACCTGAAGGTAACCACTTTCCTGATGTGAACACCATCGTGTGGTTTTGTCTGTATTTGAACTTTACATAAATGGGACCAAAAAGTATACATGGCTTCTCCCCCTCAATATTATGTCTGTGAAAACCATCTATTTTGTTTTGTAGCAGTCGGCTGTAGAAGTATTGTAGTCATTGCCGCGTAGACCTCCACTGCTTAGATATACCACGATTTATTGATCTAATCTCTTACAGATAAACATTTGAGTCGTTTTCAGTTTTTAGCTATTGCAAAGAGTGTTATTACGAGCAATCTTGATCTAATATTTGTGAACATACATATGCACTTCTGTGGGCATCTTCTTATATGTGAAATTTTTCTGGATCATAGGGTGCATATATGATTAGCGTCAGTATATACTACTAAAAAGTTGTCCAAAGTGATAGTGACATTTGATACTCACAACAGTGTATGAGAATTTCATATGCTTTATGTATTTGTTGACACTTGGCATTGTCAGATTTTGCAATTTAGGTATTTCATTTGGTGTGTAGAGATGTTTAATTATGGTTTTGATTTTTATTTCCTTTATTATAATTGTTAAGAACATTTTTTAAGTTTAATTAATTAATTATTTTATTTTTTTAATGTTTATTTATTTTTGAGAGAGAGAGACAGGCAGACAGACAGACAGAGCGCAAGGGGGCAGGGGCAGAGAGTGATCGAGAAATAGAATCCAAAGCCGGCTCCAGGCTCTGAGCTGTCAGCACAGAGCCCAACGCGGGTCTCAAACTCACAAACCATGAGATCATGACCTGAGCCAAAGGCGGATGCTTAACCAACTGAGACACCCAGGTGCCCCTAAAGTTTATTTATTTTGAGAGAGAGAGAGAGCAAGCATAAATTGGAAAGGGGCAGAGAGAAAGAGAAAGAGAGAGAGAGAGAGAGAGAGAGAGAGAGAGAGAGAGAGAGAAACACAAGCATGCTCCACATTGTCAGCACAGAGCCCAATGTGAGGTTCAGTCTCACAAACTGCAAGATCATGACCTGAGCTGAAGTCAGATGCTTAACCGTCTGAGCCACCCAGGTGCCCCAAGAACATTTTTACATGTTGATTGGCCATTTGGATATTCCTTTTTGTGGGCTATTTTTTGGTTTTCATTTTCTCGTTGAAACCCTTTATAAATTCTATCAAATATTTATGTACTCCAAGGTCATGAATATATTTGCCTATGTTATTTTTTAGAAGCTCTCTTGTTTCACATTTCATAGTTTCATCTGTAATCTACTTGGAATTTATTTTTATATATATTATTTCTCTTTTATTTATTTTCATGTATATTTATGTGAAAACATTTAGCAGAAAGCCTGACAACAAATAAATAACTAAATGTGAAACAAATGTAAGAAATCTATGTTCCTATAACCATAAGTCTATGAAAGTGGATGGAACGAAAATGGAGATAAACCTAAACTTCAAAAAAATAGTCATCTACATTTCTCATAGATAAAGGGAGAAATATCACTCACCAACTCATCAAAAAATAGGAACATTAACTTACAATGACAAAACATTACATTACACAATCTTGATGTGATATCATGATTCATCTAACCCCCGAAACTGTGGGAAGACAATTATCTATCAATCAATTTAAAATAGTAAGCACAGTGCCCATGAATCTTCCTTTTCCTTTTAGCTCTCTCTCTCTCTCTCTTTTTTTTAACTATCATCTACAGTTTTCATAATAAAAGTAATACAGGACAATACAGTAGTAAGTCAATTCTTAGCAAGTCATAAAAATACAGTTTCTAGATGTAAAACGTTCTTTCTAGGGAAATCTCAGTTGCAAATAACAATAAAAATCAATTCTATACTAAACTACGGTAAAACAAAGGAAGTTGAGCTTTGAGAATATAATCAAACAGCTTTATCACATACAGAGAAGCATTTTTCAAAAATAAATTGCATTCTTAGTAAAAGTTGTAATACAAAGAATAAAACTCTTTTCCTTAAAAATAAAAAAAACCACTTTCAATTAGCAGACTAAAATGTGAAGGGGGGGGCGGGGAAAAAGAAAACAAAGTCAGCATTTAGCCCTCTGGGAAAGGAATTGCAAACAAACAAGAAAGTTTAGAGAGAAGATGTATTTAGCCTTTGCCTTTTAAATAATGCCTTGGTATTACACTGCTTTTAGTTCTCACTGTAAAAACTTATCTAACCCAAGTTAATTACATTTCCAATGATAGTTGTGAGAGCAATTGCCAAGATTTACTACATAAATGACATATAAATTTAGTTGCAGAATAATTAAGTCAGAATTTCAGTCCATACATTAAGCAATGGAAGCATAATTACATTCTTATGGATTTAAAGCTTCACTTGCAACTCTTTAAAAATGGGTTCAACACAGATTCAGACTGCATTCACTTTCATTTATGACTTCTTTTCTTTCAATTATAATCGGGGGGAAAAAGCCTATAATTTAAGTAGTGCTTGGTAGGCCATACCACATGTTTTTTATATATTGGGACATCTGTGTGTATATTTCATAATACTGGCGATAGCAAGGGGTGGCTTTGGGGATTGGGATGGGAGCAAGGGGTTTTGGCTTTCCCGTGAACTTCATCAGTGACTCCTCCTTTGCCTTCCCCAAACCTTTTATTCAAAAATATATATCCTTGCCACGTTAATGGGGTTCGAAGCCAAGTATCTCGAACTTCTAACCAGATTTCTGCTCCTAATCCCGCCTCTATAAGTGGATATTCAGGAGCTACCTCTGGAGTTAAGATCCCAGTTAAATCTATAACCTTCTGTTAGACTTAACCCACTTTATTTTTAAAATGTTTCGCCTTTTAAATAATGCCTTGGTATTACACAATAGTGCATTACACAGTACCAATGCTTGGCATCACTATATCGTTATAAATGTTGTTATTTTCTGCGTAGCCAGATCCACTTTCTATTCACCACTTTTATTCTGGACCTAGTAACTGAACAGATGACATTTTGTGGTATTTCATCTTTTACAGCTCCCTGGTTCCACAACGTAGGACAAGACACAGAGGTTTCCCACCCAGAGGAGGAAATTTTAGTGTACATTGACTGCTGTCAGTTGATAAGCAATTGTTCTTTCATCCTCAAAAGAGAAAAAAAAAATCTGTAGCTATTAATTAGTGTATGGCAAGATTGATTAAGCAATGCAGTGTCAATTAACACATTTAATGTGGAGGAAGATGATATCCAGCCCTTAATTGATATCCTGTTATTCTTAAAAGTTATATGATGAATACGAATAAAGCTAGCTAATAATCTACTTTTCTATTCTTCTCCCTTGACTACCTAACAACTGAGTTTTCTACTCCCACCGCGAAGTCTCATTGACTGTTTCTCCTAGCAACCAGTTTATATTTAATCATGTCCAAGATCAGACTTACAGAGAGGCAAAAAATGTAATGGTAATATCTGAATCATCACAAGGTAGGCAGACAAAAAGGCCAAGTTTGCATTTCTGTGCTTGTTGCATATAGAATTGCATATAGAATTGGCTAGTTGGGATTAACATTTCTATAGGTCTGATTGAGAGCTGAGTCAATCATTTTATACACACCCAATTCTTGTCACTGTCAGAGAGGTCCTCAATCCAGCAGTACACACTTTGCCCGGGAGCTTGTTAGAAATGCAAACTGTAATATGGACGAGATTCCTAGGTTATCTGAATATTCATTATATTTTGAGAAGTGCTCAACTCCTGCTGTCATTTGAAATGCCTTACTGACGGGTCTTTCACCACTGCCTCAAGAGGCAAAGAAGCAAAGTGCTTGGTATTCATTTCCCCATTGGTACACAGCCCACTTTGTTCTTAAGCTTCAAAGCCTGCAAGTACATTATTCCCCTACCATTTAGTCACCGTGGTGGGATTATTCTTTGTTTTGAAATTCTCTTCATATAATTGTAATAACAGACACTGAACACTGACTAACCTTAGGACAAAATCAATGTTTGTTCCTCTTGCTTCAATTTCAAGATCTCCCCAAAGGCACCAGAGGATTCATTTTGATTCAATTTGATAAACACTTTGGGGTGTCTACTCTTGGTAGGGCCTTGATCTAGGGGCTGGAGATCCCACTCTGAGGAATTCACCATCTATTATGGAAAACAGCCTCATTAGCAGAGCATCAGGACACAGATTTGCCTGAGAAGGAGCAGAAAGGGCGGCAAACCATAAGAGACTCTTAAATATAGAGAACAAACTGTGGGTGATGGAGGGGGAGGGGGAGAAGGGAAAATGGGTGATGGGCATTGAGGAGGGCCCTTGTTGGGATGAGTACTGGGTGTTGTATGTAAGCGATGAATCACGGGAATCTACCCCAAAGTCAAGAGCACACAGTATTCACTGTATGTTAGCTGACTTGACAATAAATTATATTAGGAAGGAAAAGAAAAGAAAGGAGAAGAGGAGAGAAGAGAAGAGAGGAGAGGAGGGGAGGGGAGGGGAGGGGAGGGGAGGGGAGGAAAGGAAAGGAAAAGAAAAGAAAAGAGAAAAGAGAAGAGAAGAGAAAAGAAAAGAAAAGAAAAGAAAAGAAAAGAAAAGAAAAGAAAAGAAAAGAAAAGAAAAGAAAGAAAAGAAAGAAAAGAAAAGAAAAATCTTTGCAGAGCTGGACTTCTAAGAACAGTTCTGGTAAGAGTTAGGGGGCATTGTAGGCAGAAAGCACAGAAGCACCAGATAGCTGGAGAGTTTGGGGAACATCTGGAGTATTATGAGGGTGGGTGAGGCTGGAGAGAAAGGCAAGTCCAGCCCATCAAGATCAGGATGATAAAGATGGTCACTGGCTCTTTGACATTCCTCTAAAAATTTAAGTTTATTTTCCAATGTAGAGAAAACTGTAGGACAGAATTAAATTCTAAGCTCTTTAGAAATGACTCAGGGGGCACATGGATGGCTCAGTAGGTTGGGCAACCAACTTCACTCAGGGCATGATCTCGCAGACAGTGAGTTCGAGCCCCACGTCGGGCTCTGTGCTGACAGCTCATAGCCTGGAGCCTGCTTCGGATTCTGTGTCTCCCTCTCTCTCTGCCCCTCCCCGCACTCACGTTCTCTCTCTCTCTCTCTCTCTCTCTCTCTCTCCAAGAGTAAATAAACATCAAAAAAAATTTTTTTTGGAAGAAAAAAAAGAAAGGATTCAGGAAGTTTTCTAGTATTTATTCCATTTCTAGTATCATCCATGAAATTTTCGCATTATTTGCATTTTTGAAACAGTAGCTTCTGACTTGTTAACCACCTACAACTCTGTTTGTTTGCTGATTAAAGTGTCCCACACAGAGAAAATCTTTCTGAAGATTTTCTATACCAAAATCATTGAACTCATTAGGCATGGCGTTTATGACCAAAATCATGGGCATTTGCATTGTTTGCATATGAACTTTGGGTCTTTGGTGGGGTCTAGGTGGCCCAGCCTGTTGAACGTCCAACTCGTGATCTTGGCTCAGGCTATGATCTCACAGTTTGTGAGTCTGAGCAACACGCATCGGACTCTGCACTGACAGCTCAGAGCCTGCTTGGGATTCTCTCCCTCTCTGTCCCTCCCCTGTTCTCTCTCTGTCTCTCTGTCTCTCTCTCTCAAAATAAGTAAATAAACATTTAAAGAAGAGAATTTTGGAAACATTGATTATCTGCGAATGCCTGGAGATCAGGAACCATTGATGTCAACTTGAACAATCCTCATTTGGGAACAGAGTGTTTCCTTCAGCTCCCTGAGCGGTTAACAGCTTCCCTCCTACCCCCAGCTCCCTCATCTATCTCTATGGATGCTTGTGCCAATAATTTTAAGATTGCTTGAACGTAAGCATGCCTAAGGGACATGATTCAAGAAGACAGACTGTCACCTAATAAAATAGAGAGAATTCGTACAAATAGAAAGATCCGAAAAATGTCTTAGTACCTATAACAGGGGTTTGGGGGTGTGGGTTTTTTTTTAATCTCTTTTATCTGGTCAGTCTCCTCCCACAATCTTCTAAGCTGCTTTAAGGAATGATCCCCTAAGAGAAAGAGTCTATTTCAAATCCATTTCTGGATCTCTAGCCTTTAGCCCAGTGCTTGACATAGTAACCACTTAGGACACTTCCCGAGAGTTATTTGCATAATAAAATATGCCTAACATCACAATTCACATCGCTGTTTTTTTACTTCTGCTTTTAGGCATTATTTGCTAGGTTTATGCGTGTGTCAATTTCTTGTTTCCTTGTGAGAATACGCGAGGAGGAGATGTTTTTATCCAAATCTGTGATTAAATATAATTCTTGGAGGAGAAGTTTTTAACTAATGTGTGGCCAGGAAACCTAGCAAACCCATCAAGCCCCTACAGCCCAGGGGAGAATGGAGGCTGAGACAAAAGGAGATGAAACAAAGGAATGTCAGCGTTGTCTCCCTGTGGTGGACAAGAAGAAGGTCTGAGACATAACCCAGGGTGCCCTCCTACAGGCTGAAATCCTAGCGGCCAGCTAAATAATCTCAGAGATACTGCCTGGAGTTCAAGAAGGCGAATTGTAAGACATTGAAAAGAGGCACTCTTTCACACACAGAAGTAAATGTTTTCAATTGTTAGGCTGATGAGGCCGTACAGGCCAAGAGTAGAAACAGATGAAGGTTTGGGGCACCTGGGTGGCTCATTTGGTTGAGCATCCAACTGTGGATTTCAGCTCAGGTCATGATTTTGTGGTTTGTGAGATCGAGCCCGAAGGCAGGCTCTGCACTAAGAGATTCCCTCTCCCTCTCTCTCTCTCTGCCCTTGCCCCATGTGTGTGTTTTCTCTCTCTCTCTCTCTCTCTCTCTCTCTCTCTCTCTCTCTCTCTCTCTCTCTCTCAAAATAAACAAGCAAACTTTAAATACATATATAAACAAGCTAAGGTTTAAGATAAAGTATACCTAATAGTACTCAGATATTGGCATCATGCCTCATGATGAAAATGTTTTCATGTTCTTTATCTTACCTGGATTCTAAGACTCAAACTATCTAGAAGATGAATATTTTTATCTTCATTCTGCAGATGAGGAAACATAAGCCCAAAAGGGTAAAGAACTTGCCCAAAGTCACATAGCTTTTAAGTGGCAGAGTGAGATGAAAATCTGGGTTGTTACCACTAATCAATCAAGAATGTTGAAAGAAGTGGGCCGGAAGGAGGCCATGGACAGATCACAGAGAAGTGAAGGGGAAGGGGTCACTCTCCCATTTTTATGAGTTTAAGAGAAGGTGACAATACTTAAGCTTTGAGCTGGCGCAGTGAAGACCACTAGTACCCTGGGAGGCATTCAGAGGTGTTTCACCAAAGCAGGACTCCATATCAAAACTGATAAATAATTTAAAGAAATTTAAATGATGCACTTATTAAACAACTCTCTGAACTTTAAATATGCAGAATACATTGTACACTTCCAGGAGGCTGGATATGTCATCGTCAGCACTTCCCGAGCATTTTATTTTCATAGATGGCTATAAACATCTTGCTGAAACTACGAATCCACAGGAATCGTGAGCTAGGAGAACGACAGATCTGAGCGCGGGTGGCGTGGTGCTGGAGACAGAAGTGCAACAGTGATTCAGTGGCATGGCCCTTCTCTGCTGGGACTATAGAGGCCTGCAGAAGCAGCATCCCTCCAGACGACCTCTTTGAAACAAGCTTCACGCAGGATGTTCGGTCTTTTGCTCTGCAGCTCATGGTTACCTGGATACTCAGTTTCTATCAAGCACTATACCTTTGACCTTCAGGCAACTCTCAATTTTCCAAGGCAAAGAACCATCACCCCGTCTACATACAGTTCATGAAAAAAGTAAACCGTTTAACATTTGTGGTACAGCTGCTACTTTCTATGCCTCGGTACAGAATGCTCCCTCACACATAGAAATTCAAAAGTGAACGAATGAATGAATGAATGAATGAATGTCATTGTGGTTAAATAAGATCTGGAATGAAGTCCATGATCATTTGCGATCAATCTAAAACTGCCAGGGTAATTTTTCTCTCTTTATTTAAAGTCGCAGAATAGTGGTCAGTGATAAGAAAGCCTTCCCAATAATTTCTGGCAATTTCAGTCTTAGGATTTAATCGCTTCTATATTGGGTCTCCCTTTATAATTCAATTTCAGTTTAATTTATAATTATATTTCTTTATTCATTAACAGCAAATATCAAGGACTGTGCATAAAGACAGCACTCCAGGGTGTCTGAAGGAGGTCCCTTGCTAGTGGTGATGAGTAATTGGGCATATCAAACGCTTTAAGAACAGACTATGGAATATTCACTGCTTGCACTAATAGTAATAATAACATCACTTACTATTGGAATAGTCTCCACTTTTTGAGGACTTGCCAAATCCCAGGTTCTATTCCAAGCGATATACCTGTATTAAGTCATCTGAACCGCCACAACAACCCTAGTAAAGTAGCTATTCATTCCTTTATGGAGTGACAGGAACTGAGGGTCCGAGTGGTCAAGTAATTTTCCTGAGGTCACACAGCTAGTCAATGTAGCCCACAAGCTAACGCACTCAAAAGCCAAATGTCAGAGAATAAAAAGCACCCATCACAATGTCAGGTGAGGGGATGTTGACTTTGCCTTGAGTCCACACCAACCTGTCCGTTCCTCCATCTACAACGTGAAGACGTTTACACCAAGATGAAATCCTTCAAGGTCTGAATATCCAACAAATCTAGAATTGAGGGGCCAGGGTTAAAGAGCGAAGGTGCAGCCCCCCGCCTCATATTGAGAACTTCTGATAGGAAAAAATGCAAATTTCTGGGGCTTCATGTTTTACGATTCTGATGCTTTAAGGAGGCGGGGCTTTGTTTTCTAAGGGTCCTGTTTCTCCCATTAAAAGCAAACGAAACGTCTATTGTAACAGGTGGCCCTTTGTAGGGAAAGCACCAAAACAGAAGTAGCAACAGCTGCGGAGGGCGGTGTTTGGAGCCACATATTAAAATGAAGCATCATTTGTTTTTATAAAGAGATGTTTATTTTGTGATAATGGATACAATTAATAGCAACATATGCTGCAGGGTGCATCCCCATCAGTAATTAATGTAGCATTAATTTAGATGCTTTTAAGAAAATGGAATAAATCTGTAAAAACAGAGCTCCCACACGTCTCCCAAACGTAAACTGGCTCTGTTTAATCTACGGATCCCTCGCCTTATTCCTGTGTCTCATAGCACATGTAGGTTCCTCAGCCTGAACCTGATCCTAATGTCAATGATGAAGGAGAGTGCTTTGTGCTTCTAATTGAACAGTGTAGGCATTTTGAACAGAGATCCAGGGGAGTGAGCAGTAATTATTTAACGTAAGAACATCTGTGAACTGACACCATTAATGCTCATCTACCTTCAATCATACTCGCAGCAATGTGTCTGTTTTCAGCAAAATTTAAATTACAGAAAACTGGAATGAAATATAAAAGTCAAGATCATTGCATGAGAAATGATACCGTAGCTAGAGACAAAAGGCGCATCCTGGCTGGAGTACCCAGGTTTCAAAAGTCTAATTCCGTAACTCAGAGGCTGCGGGATAAAGGATAACTCAGCAGGATTCAGCAACAATCTCCCTCCTCCTTCCAGAACCAAGAACTGCAACCCGACCTACGATCTGTTTTTAACATCAAAGGCAATGGCTCTCCTCTTGGTCCTTTCCTATTCGAGTTTGTTTATTGATTATTCCTGATGCAAACTTTCCTGTGCCTTATTCCCCGGGACAATCGTTCCCAGATTACATTTGGCCAGACATACTTCAGGATTAAGAAACCATCATGACCTGGGCATTTAAACACCCAGGTCTGTTGGATCCTGTTGAATTCCACATGCTTCCAAATATGCAAAGGGGACAAAGTGGCGGGGGCGGGGCGGTGTGGGAGGCACTGGATTCTGAGCCAGGAAACCAGCAGGTTCTAACCCCTGATGGCACTTTCTTTGAGGGTATCAGCTCCCTTTCTGCAAAAACCCATGGCTTTCCCATCTGCAAGATCTCAAAGTTCTACCTCTAAGATCAGAAAAGTTCTATCACTTGTAGTCCTAGCAGTTAATGTCTCACCTGATCCTGCCCACTTAGTTTTAGATCTAGACTTAATATGGGTTAATGAAGAGAATGATGAACAAAGAGAGAGAAAATCTGTTCTCTACTCTCTTGATACTTAGAGTACATCCCAGAGCAGCAGCAGTGACATCACCTGGTGGTATGTTATAACCAGAGAATCCCTCCACTGCCACCGCCGCCCCCAACCCCAAATCACAATCTGCAAGATCCCCATGTGATTTCAATGCACATTAAAATCTAGGCAACACGGCATCTCAGTCCTGCTCCTGGCTAACTAGGAATTTGGAAGTCACACAGACCTTTGAAACACCATTCGTATTTCTAAAGAGGAAGAGCCCCCATCATTTGTGTTGCCAACCAGACACTCTATTTCTAAGGAGATCATGTATATGAAAACCCTGGAAAAACTGCAAAAGGCTAGACTGATGTAGAATATTATTGAATTTTTCTAAGGAAAGTGAGCCATAATATTTGATGAGGTTATTTCTGAGATTTGGATACGAGCTCACCAGTTCTAACGAGGTCCCATAACCCTAGAAATGACACTTTCAGCTACTCCAAAACTTGAAAAAGCATCTATAAATAAGCTCACTCTCCCCCGGTTCTTATGCCAGTTTGGATCTCCTCTCTCCTGAGTTCTAGACTCATATTTTAGATCGTCTCTTGGATGCCCGTCAGGTTCTCCCACAACCTCCTCCAACTCCACAGTCTGAAATGGAATCAGACCTCATCAAGCCTTAAAACTGCCCCAGTCTCCTGCCTCAGTAAATGGCCTACCCTCTACCCACTCGGCTCAAGTCAGAAACCTGGGGTCATCCTTCACTCTTCTCCTTATGTCCCAGTGCATCCAATCACATTTCCTTTTGATTTACCTCGTAGCATTACTTGAACCCCTTCTCTTTATCGCTCTTGCTCCCAACCTAGTGTGCAAGTTTCTGCTTCTCATTGCGAGAATAGTGGCAACGGCCTGCTCCGTGAGTCTGCCAGCCTGCAGTCTTGCCCACACGCTAGAATGATCTTTCTCAAACATGGATCTGTCACTGTTCCTGCTCTGCTAAAGCCCCTTCCATGGCTCCCCGTTACTTGGACAAGAACCAGACTCCTTCATGTGGCTTACCAGGACCTTTACCCTGGCAAAGGGGAACCCTACCCTTTACCCTGGCCCAGCCTACCTCATCACCTCATTTTTTTTTGGCTCCCCCATCCTGCCTTGGATTAGAGCAAAATAGAAGCACCCACAGTTTTACCCAACAACCCACCCCCCTCTCCCTGTGCATCCCCCACCTAGGCTGCTCCCATGATGGCACCCCCTTCTCCCACATCTTCACCTGGCCCAGTGCTACACAACCTTCAGGATTCCTTCAGCTCAACCTTACCCTAGCAGGATTCTTCTCTAAATCTTCCTTCCTGTAGATTTTTGGCACATTTTCTTTCTGCTCACAGCGCTTCAAGTTCAACTTTACCCTACAACAGAATGGGACAGAGAGAAAAGGTTACAAGTATAGGCCACGGGACCAGACTGCCTGCCTCTGAATATCGGCTCTGCCCTTCACCAGCAATGTGAATGCAAATAAGTTCCATAACTGCTTGGAACCGCACTTTCCCTATTTATAATTTAAGGTGATGAGAGGACTCTCCAGAGGGCGATTGTAAGAACTGAATAAAACCATCCATGTAGAATATTCAGACTGGTACTGGCAGTAGAAACCACTCAGTAAATATTATCTATTTCATTGAGCTTTTCTTATTTGTTACCGTCCTCAAGCAAACCCAAGTTCTTGAGATCTGGACCTTGAGGAGAGGGAGGGACCAGAGCCAGATGAAGTGGTTCTCATTTCCACTCTGGAACCACTGGCTCCATGATGGTGGATGAGTTTCTTAACCTTTCTGAGCCTCAGTTTCCTCACTTGCACCGTGATGCAGAAATAGCACCTGCCCATAGAGTTATGAGAATAAATTAAGTAAAGCGCTTAAATGCTCTTCTGGAATTTAGTAAGAGCTTGATGGAGAAATGTTAGCTCTTGGTGTTGCTTTGATTTGTGTTGGTTTTTTTACTCTCTTTTTGTTTTGTATTTTCGGTGTCTAATAAAGTACCTCATAGATGCTCAGTAAAAGGCTATGGAATGGGTATGATGAATGACCTCATTTTCTTTGGACATATTCACAGAAGTGAAATTCCTGTCATATGGTAGTTCTAATTTTTTGAGGATCCTCCATACTGTTTTCCATAATGGCTGCACCAATGTACAGGGTTTCCTTTCTCCACATCTTCACCAACACTTGTTATCTCTTGCCTTTTTGATGACAGCTATTCTGACAGGTGTGAGGTGATATCTCATTATGGTTTTATTTTGCATTTCCCCGATGACTAGTGATGTTGAGCATCTTTTCACGGACCTGTCAGCCTTTGCATATCTTCCTTGGGGAAATGACTATTGGGCCCTTTGCCTATTTTTAATTTTTTTTGTTTCTTTTCATTTTTGTTTTTTGCTTCTGAGTTTCATGAGTTCTTTACATAATTTTGATATTAACCCTTTATCAGATATATGGTTTGCGAAAGGTTTTCCCATTTTTTTAGATTGTCTTTTCACGTTTTTGATGGTTTCTTTTGCTGTACAGAAGCTTTTTAATATGTTGTAGTCCCACTTGTTTATTTTTTTTTATTTTGTTACTCGTGCAATAGGTATGCTGTCCAAAAGTCATTACCAAGATCCATGTCAAGCAACTCGATTCCTGTGTTTTCTTCTGGGAGTTTCATGGTGTCAGGTCTTATCTTTAAGTCCTCCTTTGAGGATCCAGACCAGATCTGCATCCCACTAAGTTCCCATGTCAGAGTACACTCCTAACTTGGTTCTACAGATGAGCAAAACTGCTGGTTGGAAGTCAACTTGGCCACTGCAGGTATCAACTAAGTTTTCCATGACCTGTGTGCTAATTGTTGCAAGCCCTTCCCCCCTTTCCCTGTCACAGTCAGATTCCCAGTGGCTGAGCCTCGCAGATGGCCCTGCAATCTCTTGTGTTGTGAGGTCAGAGTAGGGTCTCTCACAAAGCGACCCACAATGCTGGGGGTGGGGTCTGGCCATCCCCCCTGTGTTTACTTTTCCCACTGGAGAAACCAGAAGCTCAGAGAAGACCACCTCACGTGGTGCATCACTGGCCTGCTGGAGGGACCATGTGGTCAACACGTAGCCACTTCTCTTGTTTCTCCAATGCAGTCGTCTTGGTCTCTGGTGCAGGGTGCTTCAGCCTCACCCCCCATGTTGCTCTGGAGAAAATTAGTTCTGCCTGATTGCCTTGCAATGTCCTGGTTTTGGAAAGTTGTTAGTTGCTTCTCTGGTGAGAAGGAGCGATGTCAGGAACAACCTATGTGGCCATCTTGGTGATGTCACTCCCTATGCTATTCTTTTTTAAAAAGCATCTGTAAACTGGATTAAGTCAAGGCTGCATCCATAAAGCTGTATGGCCTGACTTGAGAAAACAAATTCAAGGAGGGCTTGGAAGAGATCTTGGAAAAGTAGGAGAATGAACTTCTCTTAATGGGAAAATGATGCTTTTATCCACCTGGTGCAGCATCCAGTTCTACATCTTAATGCTGGGTACCTCCAAAGGGAACATCTGGGCATTTATCATAACACCGCTGTGTGTGTTTGTGTGTGTGTGTGTGTGTGTGTGTGTGCGTGTGTGTGTGTGTGTGTGTGTGTGTGTTGTGAGAATGGGGAAGGAGAAGAGTTAACGGACAACTCATCCCCTGGTGGGATATACATTTTCTTCTTTACACTCTTCTGTACTTGATCCTTTTTCCTGCAATGTGAATGCATTAAATAAGCAGGAAAGATTCTTTGTTCCACGAGTGCACCAAGCTCTTTCCCACCTTTTGGTTTCTGTGAATGATGTGATACTGCCTGCAAAATCCTGACCACACCCACTCCCTCAGAGCCTCTGAGCCTCTCCACCAACTCTTCCTCCTGTAGCTTAGTCTTCCTGTCCTGATTATATTCTTGCATCACACCCTTCATTCGCCTTCACAGATGGCTCACCATTTACTTATAATCGTTCTTGTTGTTTCTGTGATTAAATGTGAAGTTATCTGTCTTCCTTCTTAGACAGGAAGTTCTGAGGGGCCAGGAGCCAGCTGTCCTCCCCAGCGTGTAGCACAGCCTCAGCACAGCATCGCAGCATGTAAGTGATCAAATGCATCCCCGTATCCACTGCGTGTAACTTAAGGAACACACCTGCCCACTACGGATGTTATTGCCATGGCCGTCAGGACACAGAAAGCACCTGGGCCCAAGTGGATCCAGACAAGGCTTCAGGGAAGAGGTCATAGAGGAAGCAGGACTTCAGATGGGCCCAGGTATGAACACCTTTCAAGGCACTAAACCTGGGGTGTGCTGGGAGTTGGCCAGCTGGAGGGTAGAGTGGGTTTAGCAGGTAAGGCAGGGCCTCACTCACCCTTGTCACTATAGTGCACGCTGCCCAACTTCCACTCGCTCCAGCACCCGACTGGATTTGCCCGAAAGCTCTCTGGCTGCTAGCTCTGCCTGTATACACAAGACAAAAGTATGGGGAATTGATTCCCAGCTATCAGTTAATGGCTGATCAGAGTTGGGGTGGAAATACTCCTGTTCCCTTGACCCTCGGTGGGACAAAACGGGGACTGGTGTTCTCTCCTGGCTCTCAGAGTCACTCAGCAATGCTAAGCAGCAGGGTGGCGACCTGCACCAGTGCTAAGGGGAGGCCTGTGTCTTCCTGGGGCCAAGTGTTGTGTAAGCTGCTACAGATATAAGAAAGTACAAGATGCAGGCATTGCCGCCAAAGAACTCAAAGGGGGCGTGGTGATAGACGTGTGGACAGATCATTATAAATGTGACACAGGGTAGTGTGGACAATGAGAAAGGTGTATGTAGAAAGCACAAGTGTGTGTCCAGAAGGGTTGAACATCCCAGAAGAGGATGCTGAGGACCTCCCAAGCTCACAATGAGCACTGTATGCCTGCTGTCCTCCTTCTCAGATGCCCAAATTGCCTGGTGTCCTCCACAAAGAGCATGGGATAGGAAAGAATGAGGTGAGGTTGGCATTCTAAGACGCTTGGTGAGGATTTCAGAAATTTCCAGTTACAAAACCCCACAGAGCTCTCTGGGACTTGAGAGGTTCTTTTCAGGAGCAAACACCCAGGCAAGCTTTATATTATACAATGTAAAATAGCCACCTTAGCTCCCTTGTCTACTCCACGGAGACAGCTGGCATAACGCTTTCTTAGAATCAAGGCATTTGACTCGTCTTGAAATTGCACTTCTGTGATAAAAAAAAAATAAAAACCTTTAGATTACATAAAAGGTTTTTGTGGTTCAAAAATTCAATGACCAAACCGAATTTGATACTGAGCAAATTAAATTTCTATTGAGGCATCTTGAAAGAATGAAACATTGTTGCAAACTACAGCCACACACAACATAAACTCTATATAAATATAATCCAAAGGGATTCTTTTCATGATTCAAACATCATGACGTGCTTCTAAAATTATCCTGACACGCTGTAATTATTTCTAGATCTCATGAAGTTTCTGGGCCCCGATTTTTGCTCTCCTTTCTGTCACAAAAACAGCTAAAAACTTATGCTGGAATAGATAAGCCCTAGCTTAAGGCTTATCTTAAGCCTTAATAGATAAGCCCTGGAAAACTAATAGAGTTTTCTAGGGCTGCTGAAACAAAGTACCACAAAGTGAGTGGCTTCCACAATGAAAACTTACCGTCTCACAGTTCTGGAGGCTAGACGTCCGATATTGGCACCTGAAGGGTTAATTCTATCCAAGAGTGTAAGGAAGAATCTAGCTGCTCCCTACCTCTCCATTAGCTCTTTGTGGTTGGCTGGCAATCTTTGGCATTCCTTGGCATGTAGAAGCATCATACTGATGTCGGTCTTCATGTTCACATAGTGTTCTCACTATGTTTACATCAGTCTCCAAATTTCCCTTTTGAGATGGACATCAGTCATGAGGATTGGAGCCTACCCTAATGATCTCACTGTAACTTGACTAATTCTGTAAAGACTTTGTCTCCAAGGAAAGTTATACTACAAAGTATTAGGGTTAGGACTTCAAAGGGAGACACAATTCAACACTTAACAGAGGCAAGCATTTACTGAGAATCTACCTAATAAGAGACCTGGTGCTGGTTACATTACTCATTTTATTTTGGCAGAACTTTTTTGAAACAACATTTCATTGTTACCATTTTATATTTTGCTTCCTTCCTTCCTTCACCAAATATTTTCTTGAGCTCTGTGGGTGAGAGAGGTCTTTATGGTTGGTGATGGATTTTCATTTTTGTACCACACACCTTAATGTACTCTCGTTTAGTTAAAAGAAAAAGAACAAATGCAAATTTAAGAGGAACATAAAACTTTTCTAAAGATTAAAAACATCAAAGATAGAGATAGCAGTATGAAATATTTTTTTAATCAATGTTTTTTATTTATTTTTGGGACAGAGAGAGACAGAGCATGAATGGGGGAGGGGCAGAGAGAGAGGGAGACACAGAATCGGAAACAGGCTCCAGGCTCCGAGCCATCAGCCCAGAGCCTGACACGGGGCTCGAACTCACGGACCGCGAGATCGTGACCTGGCTGAAGTCGGACGCTTAACCGACTGTGCCACCCAGGCACCCCTGAAATGAAATATTTTTATGACACCTGAAAGGCAGGCCTCTCATGCCATAAAACACAATTATAATTAAAGTGCATGTAACAATTTTTAAATCCTATTTGACCCTTCATTTATTAGAAGTAAAGACTATCCTCAGAACGTGTTAATTGGGGAAGAATGCTTGCAAACAGCCACTCTTATATTTTTATTTAGAAATAAGACATGAGGGGTGCCTGAGGGGCTCAGTCGGTTGAGTGTCTGACTTTGGTTTAGGTCACGATATCACAGTTTGTGAGTTCGAGCCCTGCATTGGGCTCTGTGCTGACAGCTCAGAGCCTGGAGCTTGCTTCAGATTCTGTGTCTCCTTCTGTCTCTGTCCCTCCCCTGCTCGCTCTCTCTCTCTCTCTCTCTCTCAAAAATAGAAAACATTAAAAAAATAGAAAAAAGGACATGAAAGTTATCTACACCGTACTTGAGTTTCTTAGTGTTAAATTTAATAATTTTAAACATCCACATCAGTTGGTCAAAGAAATTTAGGTCTTTTCTTTAAATTTTTTTAATGTTTATTTTTGAGAGACAGACAGAGTGTGAGCAGGGAAGGGACAGAGAGAGGGAGACACAGAATCTAAAGCAGGCTCCAGGCTCTGAGCTGTCAGCACACAGTCTGATGCAGGGCTCAAACTCATGAACCACTAGATCACAACCTGAACTGAAGTCAGACACTTAACTGACTGAGCCCCCCAGGCACCCTAAGAAATTTAGGTCTTTTTGATGCTGGAACATATAGCTCTAACATTTCAACATACATCTGTTCCCAACACAAAACAAAATGCATGTCATATCAAAATTGATTCATTGACAGGGTGTCTGGGTGGCTCAGTCGGTTAAACGTCTGCTTTTGATTTTGGCTCAGGTCCTGATCTCACGGTTCCTAAGACTGAGCTCCACATTGGGCACTATGCTGACAGTGAGAATCCCAGCTTAGGCTTCCCTCTCTCCTCTCTCTGCCCTTCCCCCGCTTGCACTCACTAGCTCCTCTCTCTCAAAATAACAAACATTTATAAAAGCATATAGCAATTCATTAAGACAATTCGCTGACAAATTATTTGTCTACAAACAAAATGACCGCTAACATAAACTGCGTATTTTATTCATTACGTGGCAAAATGTTTTCAAGTTGTATCGTTTAACAATTTAAATTCTAATGTATAATAATTTATAGTTTAACTATTCTGCAGAGAGCAAAGGTTTTGAAAAAACGGACCATGTAGGCAATATGAGCATACTGAGCTGAAATACATGTTTTTCCTTAAAATTACTTCATCACAAATCATCTGAAATTATGAAGGAAGACACTAGGGGGCAGGGTAGAGATTCAAGGTGTTCGTATCACTTTGAAAGGCGTTAGGGAGTCAAAAATAGTCCAGGAAAAAGAAAGGACTGAAAATCCACTTTCCAAATGCTAACTGGACAACTCAAACTCCCACACATGTGCACACACATGAGTACGCACACACACATGTATACACACACTCCTCCCTTGTTAACATCAACCTATTTATACTCTTTGGGCTGAGCGTGCCGACATGTTTCCCATCTCTATGTTTCAAAGCAAGGTCTTCTCTTGATCTGATGAAAACCCTTTATACTGCTCATCAGCCTGTCGAGTCCTCCAGACCCCACTCAAGCGTGACCTCCTCTATTAAACTTCTATGCGTTCCCCCCTCCTTATTCCTAGTAAATTAGCCCCTTCCTCCTCCAAACAACCTGGGTGTCCAGCCCTGTAAAGAATTCTATGGATGCAGTTGCCCTCAACAGTGGTGTGTCATGAGGGCAAGAACTGAGGCCATTCTGTAGCAGATGCTTATGTGATTGACTCAATGGATGGATACATAAACAACCAAGTGGACATCCATTAGGTCCCTCATCTGGAAACTTGGAGTATCATTCCCCCAAAGCACACAGAGCTGTGCTGTGGATGGGGTTGGAGGGTATACATAGGAATAGCCATATGACTCTTACAAACCATGAGCCCTACCAGGCAATGATTATTTGACCTTGCTGATTACTGATCTCTGGTCAGAATGTTTTTGTAAGAAAATTTTTGTTTGCCTCAGAGTTTATTCCAACTGGAAAATACTTTGAAATTCTCAAAGTAACTAATAGTGTAACTACTAACTCCAGCAGTCACCCATAAGTGTTTTAGTGAGCAACTACTCTGAGCTTCTCCATATTTTAGGTACTGGGGACAGTGCTTCCTTCCTCACAGAGACTGAGGTCCAGAGTGAGGTAAAAAAGAAACATGTCCTACTTATAGGTTTATTTCTCTGCCTTCATTTCTCAAAGTCTAGGGGTTTTTTTCTTTGTATGTTTTGAGTTTTCTAATTGGAACCTAATTATCGGTAATGCATTACGTAGCAGGTGATTTGCGGTATATTATGAGTATCTGGTATTGTGTGCTAAATCCCAAATATTTCAGTTTTTACTGATCAAACGCAGGGTTGTGAAGTACTCTTTATTCTGATCCACATTTGAGTTTCTTTACAGAATGGCACCAACAAAATCCCAAATTAAAAAATAAAATGGGACATTTAAATAGCTGATAAAGTAAAATATGCTTTCTGAGTATCTTTTCATTGGTTTTTTATCAGTTTGTGCCATGGCAATGTTAGTAGTATGAAATAGACTATATATTTTAAAACTCTCTTAAATAGGCTATATCACAGATTAGACTAGCCCAGACCCAATGTCTCTGGTAGCGTTTTATATAGATATTTAATATAAACGGCTGAGTTTCAAGGCTGATGAGTTTTTCATTTGTTTCTAACGAACAAGATGTGCTTAACATTTCACTGCTCTACAGCCTAGAGTTTTATAAAATCTGATTAAATGATTCAGTTACAGTAAAATAGAGTAAAGGGTCAGACTGAAATCTTTTGAACCGGCCTGCAGCTATCTAATAAGAGACCTGGAAGATTGTTTGGGGTAAATGTGAAGCCATTCAATTCCTCAGCAAGTGTTTTAAATTGGCATTTGACATAGACCACATGTCTAATAATTAGCCATGTGTTAAAATTCTGGGATTTTCGTTCACCAAGAGAAGAGATGAGTGTTACATAGGATCTGTCCTGGTCTCTCTGAATGAAGAGATCTATCTCTCACATGCCTGGCTAGTGGGGAAAAACTGTACAGGGGGAGGAAGGGAGAAAATCCCACATAAATCCGTACTTAGATTGGCTTTACAAACAAGCTTCAAAGTTCCCACCCTCACATAACTGTCCACTGTTACGTATATTCTAATCGGTGTCTTACCACGTCTCTTAAATTAGGAAACCAGGGACTGCATATATTTCATTTTTCAAAGATTGGCTATTTTTCAATAGCCTTAAATAGCTATCTACTTGGTGAGATTATCTCTAAGGGTGAGGGATAGGCTATCAATAAAAATAATGAAAAGTCTGTGGTAATTACTGGGGTCTGTGTTAGTACACACTTCTTTTTCCTTCCCCTGAAATATGTCGTGCAATTACTTACCCATGAAGTGAAAGAAATGGTTATTAAAAAGGTTGGGGATAGGTTATTCTCTCACTAAAAAGTTTAATGATTTTTAAACCCAACAACCTTTAAAGTGTGGTGACACATGGATAGACTAATGAGGCTCAGTAAGACGACTTATAGGCTGGTAACAAATGGCGTGTTTCACCAGCCTCAAATGAATAACCCTTTGGGTGTAAACACCTTTCATCCTGAAGAAATCATCTTAAACTGGGACTTTTATGCACACAGTCCTTCATTGACCGAGCTCTTAGGATATGCCTACCATGGTTACCCAGGGTGGGGAAAGAACGAATTATGGACTTTGTCTGTAGACTCTGCCTTGTTTGAGAGATGATACACCATCTGTGAACTAATTGAGCGCATGCAAACTGTGTGATAAAGGAAAGACTTGTCTCCAGAGAAGAGCTGATTAATGATGAAGCGGAGTGTTGGGGAGAGTCTTGTAAGAAAAGTGAGTTTTGAGCCCCCAAATGGAAAGATGGGTATCATCTTGCAGAAAATTAAATGGAGATTTTCAATAAGGAAAGAACCGAGAGAGGCCTGTGCTCTGAATGAGTTCAGTTGAGCCAAAAAGGAGGAGATGATTCATACATAGGACTGGAGGGTAGGAGGGCCAAACAGGTACAGTAACATCAAATTAAAGAGGACTTTGAATGACAAGCTAATTTCTAATTTGGTTTTTATTTGTTTCTTGCTTATATCATACAGTTTTTTGGGGGGAGGGGGGGAAGATAACATTGATGCTATGCTCAATCTGTATGACCATGAGCAAGTGCTTCAATAACTTACACACTGATCTACTGGCATACAGCTCTTTGATATCTCCATCTTCTACAAGAGCCCATGAGCCTAAAATCCAAAGAGCCCTATCAATACAACATGACAACAAAAGGATATTGGACTCAATGCAATGCAGGGAATCACAGGTCTAATTGATCTGAGGGGAAGTCACTCACCACACAACAAAAGGACAGAATTGTGGGGCTATACATAAGTTATCTCCCTTCCATGTCTCTATGGCTCTATCTCTCACTGTCCACCAAACACATTGACTCCTGCTCTATACTAGGAACCATGCTAATAACTTGATATGAAGTCAACTATATTCATTTTCAAAATAAATAACAAGGCTCAGAGAAAGTGACACAAAAGTCATGGAACCAGTGAGGAGTCAACCTGTCATTCAAATCCAAGCCGATTCCATTCCAGGGCCTACTTATTGTAAATCCTTTAAAGTTTCTTTAATGAAGGTCTGGCAAATAAACCTCTCAGGTTTATTCTCTTAAACTGAAATTTTTCTGTATTGTGCCCTTGTTCTTGACAGATTTTCTGGGTCCACAATTCATGGTCAACAGCTATTTTTTCTTAGAACTGTGAAGCATTCACATTCTTACAGTTTTCATTGTTGCTGTTGAAGAGTCTATTATCAATGGAATTTTCTGTAGCATTCTTTTTTCATGATAGTGTCTATTTTGAGTCTTCTGAAATTTCACTACGTTGTATAAGCATGAATTTATTTCTGTTTATTCTGTATGGTTAATGTTATGCTTCAGAACCATTAGCTCTTCAATTATCACTTCATCCATATTCCCAATTTTTGCATTCTAGAAATCTGATTTGAAATACTGTAACTTTCTTAAAATATCCTTCATGACTCTTAGCCTTTTTTCTTATTTTTTTCTTATTCCCTAATCTTTCTGTGTCGGATTCTGGATAATTTCTCTGACTAATGCTCTCCTAATATATATCTAAACTGCTTCATTCATTCACTGAGTTTTACACTTCAACAACTATTATTTTTGATGTCTAAAATTCTAATTGTTGTGCAAACTTCCTTGGTAATTTTTAATAGATTTTTGTCACTTATTTATTTCTTAAAATGTATTAAATTTAAATTTACTTATTTAAATTTTAAAATATTATGTTTTTACATATTTCATGCACTGGTTATGTCATACATCCAAAGACTTTGGAAGCTGAAACATGCCTTTTTGAGAAAACAAAACAAAACAAAAATCTGTTGACCATTATCAATGGTGCCTTTTTTCCTTATGTGTTTGGTAAATCTTGGTAGTATACTGAACTTATTTTATGGAAATATCTAGGGTCCAATTCTGGATGTTCTTCTGTAAAAATGGTGATATTTTCTTTTGCCAAAGGCCACATAGTGTCCATTGATCTGGGCCAATTAGCTTCGTAGATGGTCCCAGTTTAATTTGGTTATATCCAGATTTAGTTTCTTCACCTGGTCTAGGATCTAAGACTTAGTCATTTGATTTTGATTACAGAAGTGATATTTCCCTTTTTCACAGGCTGGTGGTGTTCATTTACAACCACCTCTTAGAAGGTTCTTTCCACCATTTCTCCTCACTTAGACTTCCCTTCTTGAAGACATTATGGACTCCCCCACCCTTCACATTTGTTTGATAATACACATTATCAATATATACTTCATAGCAGTTTTTCATTTGTCTTTTCCTTTACAGAACCTGTGCCTCTCTTGCCACCCATATTTTCTTCTACAGCATTCTGAACTTCCTCAATGGAAAAATCCTCTTTGATTTTCTTTATGTCACTTAGCTCTCACTTTATCATCTCTAACACAACACTACCACATCATGTTTCCCCAAGCAGCTATTTGTGAATTTATTGCTTAAAAGCTTTGAATTTATCACCATCAACTAGAGCAGGCTTCAGCAGAGTTTTATTGGAACATAGCTTCACCTATTCATTTGCCTATTGTCTATGGCTGCTTTTGCTCTACAGGACAGAATTGAGTGTTTGAACAGAAATTGCATGGTCTTCAAACCCTAAAATATTAACTATATTTTAAAGAAAGTTTTCTTTTTCCTTTTTTTAACGTTTATTTTATTTTGAGAGAGAGAGAGAGAGAGCACGAATGGAGGAGGGGCAGAGAGAGAGGGGGACAGAGGATCCCAAACAGGCTGGGCTCTGACAGCGTGAGCCCAGTGCAGGTCTTGAACTCACGAACCATGAGATCATGACCTGAGCCAAAGTCTGATGCTCAACTGAACCACCCAAGTGCCCCTAAGGAAAGGTTTTATGATTGCTGAATTACAGAATGAAATTCAATTCTCATCTTACTACTCAAGGATCCCAATACATTTTCAATCCTCTTTCCCAGCATTCTTCCCAAAGAACCAACAACTCAGTCAAATTATTTCTTTAACTAAGCCCATGTGATTCTAGGCTTTCCATGTAGAATGTGCTTTCTTACCCATCTTCCAACGTATCCATCTAAGTAAGACTTCTACGCTCTCCAGAGCCCAACTAACCTACATCCTGCCCCTGACAAAGCCTAATCTCAATCATGTCAGCCCATGGCTTCATTCACAATGAAACTCATAAATTATTATCTCATAATATGTCTATAGTGACATTTTCCTTCTGAGCATATTCCCCATTTCTCTAAGATACAGACTATAGACTCAAATCTTTTAAATATTCACCGTCTAGGACGGTGCTCAATCTGGTGAATCATTGGGGAAATGTAAATCAAAACCACAATGAGATACCACCTCACACCTGTTAAAATGTCTATTTTTTTTAAGATAACAAGTATTGGCAAGAATGTGGAGAATAGGGAACCCTGGTATACTGCTGGTGGGAATATAAATTGAAAACAGTATTGAGAGTCCTCAAAAAATTAAAAATAGAACTAGTGTATGATTCAACAATCCCACTCTGGGTATTTATTGAAAGGAATTAGGGGCACTTGGGCGGCTCGGTCAGTTAAGCATCCAACTTTGGCCCAGGTCACGGTCTCATGGTTTGTGACTTCAAGTCCCCTGTCAGGGTCTCTGCTGTCAGCACAGAGCCCACTTCAGATCCTCTGTCTCCCCTCTCTGCCCCTCCTCCACTCATTCATTTTCTGTCTCTCTCTCTCTCTCTCTCTCTGTCTCTCAAAAATAAACATTAAAAAACTTAGGGGCGCTGCATGGCTCAGTTGGTTAAGTGTCTGACTTCAGCTCAGGTCAATGGTCTCATGGTTCGTGAGTTCAAGCCCCACATCAGGACTGGGCTGGCAACACACAGCCCACTTCAGATCCTCTGTCTCCTTCCCTCTGCCCCTCCCCTGCTCATTCTCTCTCTCTCTCTCTCTCTCTCAAAAATAAATAAACATTAAAACAAACAAACAAACAAAACCTTAGGGGAGCCTGTGTGGCTCAGTCGGTTAAGTGTCTGACTTTGGATCAGGTCATGGTCTCACAGTTCATGAGTTCGAGCCCCAGGTCCGGATCTGGGCTGACTGCTCAAAGCCAGAAGCCTGCTTTGGATTCTGTGTCTCCCTCTCTCTTTGCCCTTCCCCTTCGTGTGTTCTGTCTCTCTCTCTCTCAAAAATAAATAAACATTAAAAAAATTTTTAACTTAAAAAAAAGGAATTAAAGCAAGGTCTCAAAGAGATACTTTAACTCCCTCGTTTGCCATAGCATTTTTTACATCAGCCAAGATATGTAAACACACGAACATCTATTAACAAATGGATTTTTTTAATGTGGTATATTCATACAATGGAATAGTATTCAGCCTTACAGAAGAAGGAAATCCTACCATTTGCAACACATGGATGGATCTGGAAGACACCATGCTAAGTGAAATATGCCAGATACAGAAAGGCATATACTGTATGATCTCATTTATCTGGAATCTAAAATTATCAAACTCATAGAAGCAGAGAGTAGAATGGAGGTTAGTAGGGGCCCAGGAGGACAGACATGGAGAGATGTTGATTAAGGGGTATACATTTTCAGGGGTTCCTGGGTGGCTCAGTCAGTTAAGTGTCCGACTCCTGATTTCAGCTAAGCTCATGATCTCATGGTTTGTGAGATCGGATCCCGTGTCAGGCTCTATGCTGACAGCATAGAGCCTGCCGAGGATCTCTCTCTCTCCCTCTCTCTCTGCCCCCCCTTGGCTCTCTTTCTCTCTCTCTCAAAATACATAAATAAACATTAAAACAAAAAAAACTTAAGGGTATGTATACATTTTCAGTTATGTGAGATGAATGGGATCTAATCTATAGGTGGCTATAGGTAACAATACTGTACTGTAAACTCGACATTTGCCAAGAAGGGAGATCCTAAGTGTTTTCACTGTACAAGTATGCACTCATGCACTCATGCACGCGCACACACACACACACACACAGAGTAACTATGTGAAATGACAGATACATTAAGCAGCTTGATTTTAGTGATTGTTTCACAGCCTATACGTACATCAAATCATCACATTATATACCTTAATTATGTAAAAATAAATAAACTAATAGTAGGCAAGGCTTTCAAAAGGCAGAGGCCATATTCTAAGCTGGGAACCTAATGGACAGCTACATAATGATGGGTTAAACCACTTAACCTCTTTGAGTTTGTCACCTAAGAAAACCAAGTGGATTGTTTTGTATGATCTCCGCTGCTCCTTCTAGCACCAGACAAATCCAGGAGACTTTACAAATGCCGGAGGCAATCTGGATTCCAGAGTCATATTAGCCTTATTTTCCTTTCAAAACCACGATGCTTCTTTTTCCTACACCAAGAAGTCAAGAAACGCTTTTCAGAAGAGAAAATCCCAAAGTACAATGGCCTGCTTCCAGACAGATTTATCGAAGATGGAGAATCCCAAACACAGAGCCGCATCAAGAAAATCAATGCCAGCCACTTCTAAGGGTTTTAAGGAGCAATCTCTTTCTCCTACATTTAGGTAGGAGGAATTGGTAAAAATCTGTGTGCTAATAATATTGACCAATAAAGCAAATCCCCTTTCAAGCAATATTTTTTCCTAATTTTCTACATGTTTTTAGAGTCAACCAATCTCCTATTGCTGTTTTAGCCCCAACAGATTCTTCCCCTGACTCTTTTGTCAGCAACTTATTCCAAATTTCCAAATTTTCAATGCATTGCAGCACAGCTGCCTTTTGTGTCTCCTTTCCTCGGTTCAAGCTTTGGCAGCCCTTCTTCTGCATTATTTAAAGTGAACTAAATAATATTATTCATAAATGCCTATAGCTCCCTCCCGTCCTCTCTTCCCACACTCTTCACTTGATGATATTGGAGCGGGGATGCAGAGGAAGTCAGGTGAAGCACAAAATAATTTATTATACTTTATAATTCCTCACAGAGCATTTTATCTCGGCTTTCTTCCCCACACACCGTATACACACCACTGCCCCGTGGGTCACTTCAGACACCCGAAGCCGAGTCAGACAAAACATATATTACCCGTAAAGTATCTCTGTGACTCACATGAATCAGATAGCGCAAAGGCAAAGGGTACATCCAACGAAAAGGCTGAGTCCTGTGACTAATGGATTGGGGAAAGCAGAAGCAAATAAAGTAGACAATTTTAATGAACCTCTGACCCACCTCAAAGATATGTGAGGAAGGAGCATGCAGGGTTTTAAGGAGCAAGGTACAAGGGAAAAGAAGGCATTCGAAGGATCCAGCACTCAGGAAGACGTAGACAATTAGAAAAAAAATTGACTTTATCTTCAAAGATTTTAACAGTCCTAACTCAAATGTCCACTCGTCACCAGCCGGAGAGGACAGATGACCTCCGAAAAGCAACCGTAATGCAAATTTTAGTGGATTATTGTCCCTATCAACTGACTCAGAATGCGCTTCAAATGCAGTGCTCCCTCTCTCTATGTGCCCAGTTATGTCTGCATATTCTAGGGGATGTTTTAAATGTGTTCACAATTAAATCCGCCACTAGATTTAATGTGCCACTGCTTCACCACTTCCAGTCATGGCCTTTTGTCAAGTCTGCTACTTACCTGCCGGATCTCTTCCTGATGGTGGCCGCGACCACTCTGCTAGATGCCAATGCCCCCTGGTGTTCTTCCTTGTCACCCAGGAGGACTTGGCATTTTCCTGCCAGTGACTGGCACTGGCCCACTAGGCTTGTATCCCCCTGAAGTTGTCTGCTGCTTACCCACCATTCATTCATTCATTCATTCAACCAATGTTTAACACCCACAGTGTTCCAACCACTGTCTAGGTACTTGGGACACAGTGATTAACAAGTCAGATTTCTCTTAAATTCTAATGAGGTAAGAACTTAGAAGCAAACAAAGAGTGAACAAGTTAATTTCAGCAATTCTTAAGGACGGCAAAGGAAATAAAACCTGATAATGTGACGGCCATACAGGGCTGAGCAACAACACAGAAAAACCTTGGGTCCTGATATGTGGAACACCGAACCAGCCCATCCACCATGACCTCCTCTCATGAAGCTCCAACATGGCTGCTCCCACTTTATGCCGTGCATTCCAGCCTGTAGTGAGCAGAAAAGAGAAGAAAGAAAGGGCAAGCACGTGGCCACTACCTTTAAAGACACATCCCAAAGTTGCACATACCACTTCTCCTTATTCAGAATTTAGTTATATGGCCACGTTTAATTGCAAAGAAAGCTGAGAAATGCATTCTGTATCATAGAAGGTCAAATGCCTAACTAAGAATTTGGCGTTCAATTGCTCTAGAGGAAAGGGGTTAATAGGTTGGAACAAGTACCATCTGACCACCCTTATGTAGGCAAAGCTTATTATCCTCATTTACCAGTGAGGAAATCACATCAGAGAAACAGAAAGATGGCTTGCCCCAAGTTACATAGCTAATAGGCAGTAGAGCCAGAATTTGAACCTTGAGAAGCTTGGTCTCTCTTTGGCGTGTTGGATTGGATCTGTTTAAATAATTGAGGGAAAGAGGGACAGGGAGGAGGAAGAGTGCATCAGTAAAGAGGAGAGGGGAACCAATGGTGACTTCCTTAATTTGTGTCTTCAGTTTAGGAGACATATGTCAATGTTTAAGAAAGAAAAATCTAGCTCCTCAAGATTAAAGTCATATACCCTCTTCTTTGAAAATTCACTTACCTGCTGGAGAGACCAAACACGTGGACAAGATTAGGGCCAACAATAATGATAGACTTCTATCTTGAAAGTCATTTAGGTATAGAAAACTAATTCTTGGTTGTCCCTCAAGCTATGAGGATCTCATCTGCTTTTTCTGTGTACTAAGTAGCAAACAGAAAAGCAGACAGAACCAAGAGGGTAGGAATTTGCCTTCAAAAAAGTCTCCTGGCAATGATTATAAATTCTCACAGCCACTAATAAACTTTTCAAATTATGTTTACCTTTGTAGAAATGAGAGAGCTCAAGAGGCTCCTGATTCGAGAGTGCTTATCAATTTTTCCCCTTGATCAATGCAAGGCTTGGCATTTTCAAGAACACAAGTGCATCAAGATGTACAACAAGACTGATGGACTCTATCTCCCAAGGGGTTCGTGGTCAGTTGGATGTGAGGCTGGTATGGGGAGCACGGATTCTATGAGAAGCATGAGCAGGAAGAAGGTAGGGAAGAGGCACATGGAGGGCAGCCACAATATGACATCTCATTCTCCCTTTGCCATGCAAGTCTTCTTTATAGCTACCAGATTAACAATGTGCTCTCAGTAATTTCTCCTGGAAGTTAGCAAAGGTGTGCGAGCAGGAGTTGACAGGACCTAAACAACCTGCAAGAATACAAGGGAGCCATGAAGAAGTGAACTCAGGAGTGTGCACAGAGTCACGCAGTCCCGGTCTTGCAACATTTGTTGTTTCAAGCCAAGGGTTCTAAACCTCTGTAGGACAGAGAATACCTAAGTGAATGGTGGGTACCATCGGAACACAAAGCACCAAGCTCTACACTGATAATGAACTCAGGGGTTTTGATACTTGGGAACTCCTGTGAATTCATTAAGCAGGTTATGTGCTAAGCACTATGTTTAATAACGAAGAGACGGTGCAGGAGGAAGGAGAAGTAGCAATGAAGAAGGGAGAATGCTACTCTTGTTTACCACCAGTATGCCAACCTGTGGGCATCCTGTATTTTCCCTCATTTAATACTTACAACAGTCCCTCTGCAGTAGATTTTGTCCCAAAGCAGAAACGTTGAAACAGAAACGTGAAGAAGATGAGTGTCTTGCCAGGGGTCACTCTGCTTGGGACAGAGGAGCTACTTAAAGAAGAGTAAATTTTAGCCTCCGACTCCAGGTTCCAGCAGCTCCTTGGAAACTTTCTCTCACTTTCCAAAGCCCTTGGCAGTTACCAGAGGTCAAACATTCATCCTGAAGGACCAAGTCTCCATAATGGTGCCATAAATCAGAACAATAGGATCCAGCTCCTCATAAATTGTCCTGCTTCTAGCCAACTCAAGAAGATGCAATCTTCTGGCACTAAAAATTGAAGAAGGTGTTCAAACTCAATCGAGACTTACCAGATTGTCTTCACCTGGTTCCTTTTAAGGGGAATAAAATGTCAAGGCAAAGTCAAGCACTCAGCAGTGGCAGCCCTCAGGCATCAAATCACGCACGGAATTCTTTTAGAATATACAAGTTCAGACCTTCCCCTCTGGGAGTTCTTATTCATTAGGGTTGGGTCGGGCCAAAAAAGCTTCCCCAGGAATGTTTCACACACTTCATTGTGATTCTGACATAAATAACACAATTGAGCCCTACTGCATTCATACAAACTGTCAAGGAAAGGCATTCAAATGAATGAGCAATCAAGTTGGAATATTTGTAAATACAATTCAGCTTTACTACCAGGGAGATTGGTAAGAATCAGGGTTAAGATGAAAGATTTCATCTCTACCTACCAGTAGACTCAAGGGAGCTTTGAGAGCAACCCCTAGGTGTGTGATAACTCCCGATAAACTGTAGTGCTCCTTGTAAACCCGTCTCAAAGGAGGGAATGTTGGCAGGTGTGAGTTCCCTCCTTGTGGATGGCTGCCAGGCCCTTTGGTCATCCACAGTGCTGGTGTCCTGGACCAGCACTGCTTTCACGGTGCTCTTCAGCTAGACCAACTGCTGGAGTTCATGGCTGCACAGAGACACCCCCCCCCCAGACATATAGCTAATGATATTTCATGTTCAGCTGGCTGGTTCTCCACTCCCATCGTCCAGCCCAATTTATGTACCTCCTTAAAATCGAAAGCTACCACATTGTCACACACATTTTACATGGTGACTTGAGGCCAAACCTTTCCTATAATACATTCCCAAACTCTTCAAAGATATATAATGGACACATCAGCAGGATGTGTTATTATTAAATTGTGTGTGTGCTGTGCACCAGGCAAGTCAAGTGCTTTATGTCTACTAACCCATGGAATCTTTACAATAAACTGATGCGGTAGATGCTATTACTCTCCCCTTTTTACTGGTGAGGAAACCACAGCTCAGAGAGGTTGAATAAGATGACAAAGATCACAAAGCTAGGACGTGGCAGAGATGGGATTTGAATGCCACCATTCTCATTCAAGATGGCACAGTCACGCTTTTAAATGCTACAAGATCTCACGTCACCATGTTGTCCCTTTACCAAATTTTCGTCCACTCTGTATTCCTTATCTGAACCTATCTCCTAATCTTTTGTTCAAATCACTAAAATCCACCTTTTTCACAATGACTGCCCCAGCCACCATTGGCAGATCCATCAGGGACCATCTTTCCATTTCTCCTCAATCTGATCACAGGCTAACTAAGAATTACCTTAGAAAATTTATAAATGCAGATCTAAAATTAATATATTAGTATAATCCTTAAAAGAGCCCCCACACCCGCTACTGACCTATGCTTAGGAGGGTGCTTGTTTTTCTCTAAGTCCAATAAACACTTTGTTGTAGAATAGATACTGAGTAGAAAAATATGATAAAGTCAAAATACCTGAGTCTGAACAATTAATAGCCATATGACACAGCCACCAGTCATGGCGAGTTATTTAACCTCTTAGGGCTTCTGTGTCCTACTCTGTAGCAATAATAAGCACTCCTGTGGCTAGGCACCATATTAAGTGCTTTTCAGATGTTGACTCATTAAACCCCCTGTTATCATTCATTGAATTGAGGAGGCACTTAGTACAGTGCCTATTACATAGTGAGTGCTCAACTGAACACACAAGCGCCTTATAGGTGTATGTCTGTAAAGGTACACATACGTACGTAGTACCTAATTTTAAACTTCATACAGTCGTAAGTGTCTACCTTCTTTTATGAACCTGGCATTTTCAACTGAAACCTGAGTTCTATCCAGCACTAGTAAGAGAAGAGAATGGTCTGAACGTGTCTCTTGAGACAGAGATACCGAAAACAGCAAGGGGAGGCAGGAGTCAACTGTGACCTCTCATCCCGACCCCAAGAACGGACTGAGTAGAGGGTGATGGAGGCACTTAAGGCTGGTGTTCATTTAGAAAAAGACAAAAATAAGCAAGAATAAAAACTCACGGTACAAAATTTAAGACAACATTTAGAGTTTTTATAAATGTTCTTTCTCATCAGGTGGGACTACAACCAAAAATAAGCAGGTGCCAGGCCTGCCAGGGAGGTGGAGAGACCCTCATCCTGCTCCACCAGCTGAGAGCAAAGCCACCGCTGTGCCCTGCTGAAGAAGATTCCAGCTTCTTTGCCTTCACCTCCACGGAATTGATCTCTTTCTCCACCTCATCATTCCATTCCATCTTGCATTTTAGATGAGCCATTACTATCTTAGAGCCCAAGTTTAAGTGCTTTAAAGGATTCTGAGACCTCACTACTGTGTAGGTTAATAGGCATCTTATTTTGCATCTTTGTCCACTCAACAATTTTGGATTAGAGAATACAGAGAAAAACTTACTCAGATCTTTACCTTGATTATCGCAAATATAAATTATTCACGAGAGAGTAAATAATCTTAAATGCATTGGGCACCGCCATGAAAATTACAAGTCCACAAGGCACACTCCTGAAGACAGCTCTCCCTGGAGGCTCTCACTAAGCTCTGGAATTTAGCTATTCGCTAGTTCTTTTCTTTCTCATGGAAGAAAATCAGCATGAGGTTTCTGACTGCATATAAAGGTCAGCTGATTCTTCTTTGATGTGGCAGACATCTTTCAAGGGTCTACTCTGTGCCCATCTCATCCGCCTGTGATAAGAGGAAAACCCAACTTGTCATATCAAAGGAAACACTGGGCCCCTCCAACAAAGTAGATCTGTGCCACCCAAGAGAAGTTTCATCCTCAGAATGAGGAACTGAAAAAGGGAAAAAAAGACAGATAAAGAAGACAAGGGCAGAAAGAAAATAAAAGAATAAGAAACAGATGAACCATGAAAGAAAGAATGAAAGAAGGAAGGAAAGAAAGAAAAAGAGAGAGAAGGGGGGAAGGGAGACGGGGGAAAGGGGGAGGAAGGGAGAAAGGCAGGAAGGGGAAAGGAAAGGAAAGGAAAGGAAAGGAAAGGAAAGGAAAGGAAAGGAAAGGAAAGGAAAGGAAAGGAAAGGAAAGGAAAGGAAAGGAAAGGAAAGAGGAATAAGAAGAATTTAACTTTAGAAGTGGTCACCATTGAAATCCTGGGAGTCCTCCATCTTGAATTTTATCTGGGAATGTGCAATTACTTTATCTAGTTCAAAGTTGTTGGAGAAACTACAGAAGTGAGCAAATGACCCTTTATTTAAATGTTGAGAAAGATGGTCAATGTCAAGGAAGTTGACACTATTAATAATTTAAAGCATTTTTTCTGGCAATACATTTAAGAGCCAGTTATTCCATGATATGAGACTACTGGTTTGAACTTCTCAGTTTAATAGCAAACCATTTCTTTTTCTCTTTGCACCTTTGCTTTCTTGACAGATAAAATCTAGCTCTGGAGCTTCTGTAAACAAGGTAATGCATGAGCTGAGCCCTGTCTCCTTGCCATTAATGTCAAACTTGTTTGACTGTGTTTTGTTGTTGTTGTTGCTGTTTCTATTATTTCAAAAGATGAGCTCTCTCAGAGAACATCCTTTAAAAATGACTGACAACATACATTGAAAAGAGGCATTAACCATCTGACTTTTTCCTTACAGGGAATGAGATAAAACATAAATATCGCATAACTAGACTTGCTATCTTTGTTTGCCAAATACATCATTCCTGCTCTAATATATGTAACAGGAGAGTAAAAATTGTGGAAAATATTGCATTTCTATTATATACATACATATATAAATATATATACATGTTTCTATATAGACCCATCTATATCTATATCTATCTAGATAGATATAAATATAGATACACACACATAGATAATGATATGTCCCATATATATATACATACACACATACATATACACATTACACTAGAAACATGACTCAAATTTTTATTATTTGGGGTGTTTGGTAAAGGAGAAATATATTTCTTTAGGGAATCAGAATTATTGTCCTCTTTCTCATCTTCATGTGATTTTTATTCATATATATATATATTCACATATGTATATTCACATATATCTTCACATATGTATATTCATATATAGTCATATATTGAATATGAATATTCAATTCATTGAATATGAATATTCATATATATATGAATATATATGTGAATATATATGTGAATATATATGTGACTATATATGTGACTATATATATGAATATATATGTGAATATATATGAATATATATATGTGAATATATATATATATATATATATGGAGAGAGAGAGAGATTTCCATATATACAGGAAAGGATTTATTACAAGTAACTGGCTGATCAGTGATGGAGGCCGACCAGATCCCAGATCTGCAGGGTGAATCAGCAAGTGGAAACCCAAGGGAGCTGATGGTGTGAGTCCAGGCTGGGCCTGAAGATACGAGACCCTGAGGAAACCCAGAGACTTCAAACTCAGGAAGAGCTGATATTTCAGTGTGAGTCTAAAGGCAGGAACAAGTTTATGTCCCAGTATGAAGGCAATTAGGCAAGAGGAGTTTCCATCTCACTCCAAGGAGGACTGGCCTTTTTGCTCTCTTCAGGCCTTCAGCTGATTGGAGGAGACCCACCTTGGGAAGCAGATATTTGCTTTACTCAGTCCCTCTATTTAAAATTTTTTTTTTAATGTTTATTTTATTTTTGAGACAGAGAGAGACAGAGCATGAACGGGGGAGGGGCAGAGAGAGAGGGAGCCACAGAATCGGAAACAGGCTCCGGGCTCTGAGCCATCAGCCCAGAGCCCGACGTGGGGCTTGAACTCACAGACTGTGATATCGTGACCTGAGCTGAAGTTGGACGCTTAACCGACTGAGCCACCCAGGTGCCCCTCAGTCCCTCTATTTAAATGTTAATCTCATCCTGGGCGCCTGGGTGGCTCAGTGGGTTGAGCGTCTGACTTAGGCTCAGGTCGTGACCTGGCGGTCTGTGGTCTGTGAGTTTGAGCCCCGCATCAGGCTCTGTGCTGAGAGCTCAGAGCCTGGAGCCTGCTTCCGATTCTGTGTCTCCCTCTCTCTCTGCCCCTCCCCCGCTCATGCCCTGTCTCTCTCTCTCTCTGTCAAAAATAAACAAACATTTAATAAATAAATAAATAAATGTTAATCTCATCCAAAAACACCCTTCTGAAAACACCCAAAATGACATCTGACAGAATGTCAGGATACCCCAGTGGCCCAGCCAAGTCGACACATAAAATGAACTGTCACACTCCTAAGTCTCAAGCTCTTCATCTGTAATACAGAAATTAGTAAGAAACAGCCATGTCATAAAATTGCTGTGTGAATTAAATTTTTCAAATGAATGTAAAGCAGTTATCAAAACGCCCGTAACATCTCAGCGACTCTTAGCCTCATAGCCAAGAGTAATGATGTTCAAGATGGGCCCTGACATGGACCTCTCTTCAGGGAAGAACCTCGATTCTTTCCTTGGCCGGCTACGTGATTTTGAGCCCGTGATGGATTCCGCCACAGCCTCAGTTTCCTCGGGTGCAAAATAAGAACACCTTCCTGACAGGCTATGCTGAGGATTAATCAAACAGATGCCTCTCCATCAGTTTCTACACGATGCCGGCGCATACCAAGCAATCCGATATGGCATCATCTTGCAATCATAACAGCCAACACGCTTTATTTTTCCAAAGAGACTTTAATTTCCTCCTTATTTAAGCCTCAAAATACATCAGGAAGACAGATAATGATTATCATCACTATTTTACGGAAGAGACCGCTGAGAAGGAGGCCTGAGAGCGCCTTCCGCAGGACCAGTGATCACAACTCCCTTCCACACCTCACAGAGCTGCTCCCTTCTGATCCCCAGCACCGTGATCAGAACTATTCAGAGCAGGTATGAGCCCCAAGCAACTCGTGTTTGGAAATCTGGGCATTTACTTAGGGCTGTTGACTGAAAATTCACATTCTTTCTAACTCTAGGTTAGGGGAAAGACGATACAGACGGTGTGAGTCATGACACTCTTCTCAACCCTGACCTTTTACCAACATCACACAACACATCCCACCGGGCAAAGGTGGCTTGTTTTCTTTGCATATTATTTAGCACTATGTTAGGGCTCTCCCAAGCCCTTTGCCTAGATTATCTTGTTTAGCCCTCATGGTATACTGTGATCTAGGAGCTATTGTTATTCCCACTTTTTTTTTAAGTTTACTTATTTATTTTGAGAGAGAGAAAGAGAGAGTACGAGTGGGACAGAGGCAGAGAGGTAGGGAGAGAGAGAATTCTAAGCATGTTCCATGCTGTCAGCACCGAGCCCGATGCGGAGCTCGATCTCACGAAAATCAAGAGTTGAACGCTTAACCGACTGAGCCACCCAAGTGCCTCCAGTATTCCCACTTTAAAAATAAAGAGGTGAGGGTTAAGAGGTTTGTCTGAGACCACAGGTGGTAAATACAGAAGCAGCAGCCACTGGTGCTGACTCCAGAACGCTCCTCCCGGCAGCCGTATTTATTGAGTGCTTACTATGCTGCAGGATCAGGCCAGGTGGTGGGTGTGCAGGGGAGAATGGGAGAAGCAATGGCCTATCGCAGAGCTTATGTGGTACCGCCTACTTCCCAGCCTGGGCGCTATCATCCCCTAGCGGCTAAAAATTGGTTGTTGGGGCAAAAAAAAAGCCCTTACTCTTTTTGTGTGTGCATACAGTACATATAAACGGGATATTTGTGGTGGCAGGTGATTAAAGAAAAGAAATGTCTACAAAAGGTCCTTATGGGTGATGATGACAAAGAGGTTGAGAAACACTGCTCTAGTGGGAAGTACAGGTGTGAAACACATAATTAAACAACACACCCTGTCACGTATACTAGGAAGCAAAAGCAAAGGGTGTTCGGAAAGTGGATTTTTCAAAAAAAGAAATCTCATTGTAATCAAAGGGTCACGGAAAGCATCTCTGCATAAAGGCATTTAAGCTGAAACCTGAACAATGAGGAGTTTGATACCAGGGTTTCCCAGCACGAGAGTCACATGAAGGCCTTGAGGTATGTGTAAGAGTTCTCAGAAAAGCAGAAACAGAACTAACAGAATGTGTGTGTGTGTGTGTGTGTGTGTGCGCACATATATTCTATACATACATATCTATATCTGTATTTTTATCTTTGTATCTATATCTATAATCTATATATAAAAAAGAGAAAGAAACAGTGAGCAAGAAAGATTTTAAAGAATGGGCTTACAAAACTGTGGAGGCTTAGTGAGCCCCCAAGGGCAGCAGGAAGGAAACCCAGGAAAAGTCTGAAGGCAGTGTGCTGACAAGATTCGTTCTTGGTCAGGGAAAGTCAGATTTTGTTCTCGTAAGGTCTTCAGCTGATTGGGTGAGGCCCACCACATTCCAAATGTCATCTGGCCTACTCAAAGTCTGCCAATTAGATTGTTAATCTCATCCAAAAAATATTTCCACAGAAACATCCAAAATAGTGTTTGACCAAATATCTGGATTCTGTGGTCCAGTCAAGTTGACACATAACATTGACTATCACATTTGGTCTCAGCATTTCAAGGAATGGACAGAAAAGAATTTGGCGGGAGAACGAGCTAGGAGAAACACAGTGCAGTATGAGGATGTAAAAGCACCAGAGGCAGATTGTGCAGGGCCTTGTAGGCCTAATTCCACCTGTAGATTTTACTTTTTTAACATTTACTCAGTTTTTTTGAGAGACAGAGCATGAGTGGGCGAGGGGCAGAGACAGAGAGGGAGACACAGAATCTGAAGCACGCTCTAGACTCTGAGCCGTCAGCACAGAGCCCGACACAGGGCTCGAACCCACAAACCGTGAGATACAACCCGAGCCAAAGTTGGAAGCTTAACCGACTGAGCCATCCAGGTGCCCCATTTTTAAAAATTAATTAATTAATATATGTTTACAAAGAGAGAGCACAAGCAGGGGAGAAGGACAGAGGGACCGAGAGAGAGAATCGTAAGCAGATTACCCACTCAGTGTGGAGCCCGAGGTAGGGCTCGATCCCATGACCCTGGGATCATCACCTGAGCTGAAATCAAGAGTCAGATGCTCAACCAAATGAGCCACCCAGGTAGTCTCCCACCTTTAAACTTTCCCAGAGACCTAGCAATCATACAGGTTTTGGCTTCCTGTCACTGGGCTTTAGTCTCTTCTATCACTGGAAAAATTAATACACGTTCTGTGCACTTTTTGTGTTTGCTATATCATAGAGACAACACGTGTGAAATGCACCAAAAGAGGTTCCACCATATAGACACAATCTATATTTCATCACTGAAAATTAAACCCACAACATTAAAGGTATAGAACACTTATTACACCGGGAGGCCATTAATTTCACACTTCACAAAGAGCATCCTTTACGCTGCACAGAAGTCATGGAGGAAAGTGAGCATCAGAGTCACTTGGGACTTGCAAAGAAATGAAATGCACATAAACATGAAAGGGAAGGGGCGCCTGGGTGGCGCGGTCGGTTAAGCGTCCGACTTCAGCCAGGTCACGATCTCGCGGTCCGTGAGTTCGAGCCCCGCGTCGGGCTCTGGGCTGATGGCTCAGAGCCTGGAGCCTGTTTCTGATTCTGTGTCTCCCTCTCTCTCTGACCCTCCCCCGTTCATGCTCTGTCTCTCTCTGTCCCAAAAATAAATAAACGTTGAAAAAAAACATTAAAAAAAAATAATTAAAAATAAATAAATAAATAAATAAATAAATAAAAACATGAAAGGGAAGAAAAGCCAGCAAATATGGTCAAATATTTCTGTTCATTAAGAACGTTCCGTTTCTTCCAAATTAGGAACAACACTCTAAAAGCACTTCGCGTAGTTGACATTTTTGTTCCAATGTATGTTATGCTCCCAGTTTGATTTAGATTATATATCATGATGTGGGTAAAAATATACATATTTCTATTTTTAATTTTGAAAATTAGATCAAATAACCTTCAAAAAGAAACGGATCGATATCAGAGTCAGGATTCATAATTAACATTACTAAGTCTCTATCTTAAAACTTTACCGTGACCATGATCTATTATAAAATTTGAAAAAATACAATTGTTTCTAGGTTAACCTACTTGAAAGTTAGAGTACAAATAAGTTATCGTGAGGACTGAGCATTGAGGATGAAATGTAAGATAAGATCATTCTGTTTCTTCACGTCTCTGCTCTATTGATTCATAAGGATCATCTAAAGTGAGCATTTCTACAAGTTCCCATTATAACCATGACATGTATGTTGGATTAGGCCTCCTCTCTCTATATATCCACTGTGTGCTTGTATAACCTACTATTGATTTAGATTTGCTTAAAAGTAAGCAATAAAGTACTGTATATCGTTAAAGACTAAAGAAAATCAATAAGTAATCCCAAAAGAAGAATATCCATTCTACTCCCCAAAAGCAATATATTGTCTATAAAATGCATTTATGTTAGAAATATAAAATTTGAGATGAGTCTGTCTCTTCAATACTTTCTGAAAACTAAACGTATTAAATTCTTATTCATATTTCCCAACACACATGCGTGCACATATAGGATGCTCATACAACATTCAGATGCTCATACAAACATCCTATAAATACAGGCAAAAATCACCTAAATAATCATGTAAGAAAGAGTATTTTTAAAGCCCTCAAAACGCACACTATCACTATACAAGTTTGTGATTCGTTAGTTAGTTCTAAACTCACCAAGTGAGTTGGTGAATTCTAAATAGTTCTAAATTCACCAAGTAAGCAAGGTAAACTCATAATCAATCTGCTGAATGGGTCTTAGAATTCAAAACTTTCCTAGAAATAAAATGATTCACAGATCCTTTTGTTGTTCAAATCATTCTGTTACTGGTCAAATCAGTCATACAATCAACTGGGTCATTCCATCGATGGGTGACGTGAATAATATTTTTCCCCTACCAACCCTCCAACTGAAGGCGGCAATTACAGGTACATATATAAGATCAAGACTAAGAAAGTCTTCCTACTCCTTCTGGTCCCCCAAGATAGAGCCCATATGTTTTCTGGCACTGTTATTTTATACACTTAATACAGTATATCTAGTTGCACAGAAAATAACTCTGTCATTAATAGGAAGCCCAGATTATTTGGGGGCTCATAAAATTAGGCACTTAGAATCTTACAAGGACCTGGAGGGAAGAAAATCTGAAACTGGTTGGAATGAACAATAATCTATCTTTTTCTGTCAAATCCCAGGAGCTCAACACAGGCAATTGTTCAATGGCCAAGAGCATGTTCTCCTCAAATTCTAGTTCCCTTGACACGCTTTATTTCTATTACAAATACGCATGTGTGGGGAAGAGCTAATAGTTCACTATTTTTGAAGGGGTAGGAGTCAAGGGCTGTGGCCAGGTCATCAGGCCCTTTCATAGCTAATCTCAAAACCACAGTCTTGTGGCTCTCTAAACACCCAGCAGGAATTGTCATTTGTACCAAGTTAGAGTCATGTCGGGTCTGATGATCAAAAATTGGAACACATACATATGTACACAAATGTATATCACATATATACACATAATATGCATATACGTATGTATAGTATAGTAATATACATAATGATATACCTAACACACAAAATATACATAATATGATATATAATATATTTGTATAATATAGAATTTATAATATAATATGTATATTAAAAATACTCTGAGCAGTCCAGAAGAAATTTTTTAAAAACTTAAAATGTTTTAGGAATAAGATTTTTGATTAGTTGCTTATCAACTATCACTTCATTTCACTTCTGGAAGATGTGTCTTCTCTTTTCATTCTTTGGAACCACTGTGCTAAATAGGCTTAGAGACAGTAATTGATTAGAAAACTCAAATGCCATTATCTACTCAAGGTTTTACTTCCAATTTTAGCTTTTGTAGCCAGAATCAAACTCCCATTGAGCAGTGAAATTAATTAATCCTTCTATATTCTCCTTAAGTGCAATTACAGTGCTAATAGAAAAGAAAATTTTTCCGATCACTTTCTGCAACACAGTGTTAACATTGCCTAGAATAGACATTGTGTTTTTTTAAAGTGGTAGCAGCCCCAAGGAAATTAAAAGTTTTCGTGTATTTTCTTTCTGTGGGGCGAGGGAGGTCAATATCCCCTGTCCTTTGTTCTGCAAAACTACTTATTTTACTCAGTGGTTTGGGAAGCCAGCCAACAACAAAATATATGAAAATGGATTACACAACTATTGAAATCATGGCTGGACAGCAAAACTGGACAGCACTAGTGTGAGGGAGATTTGCCTCTCCTGAGCTTGGCAACCAACCAATTAATCTCAAACCAGTTTTTAGTGAAGAATTGTGGGATCCAAAATACGGAAGGGTCTACCTATTGACAGGTGAAAATATACATTGTGTTGTCTTATTGTTTCTCTTATGTCTATATACGCATTTACGTATGCACATACACACAGAACTATTCTGGATAAGGCTGTGTTCATTCATTCATTTTGTAAATATCTATTGAATGTGTTTTTGTGGGTTTTTTTAATGTCTATTTTTGAGAGAGTGCGTGCTCGCACAAGCCGGGGAGGGGCGGGGGGGGGGGAAGGGGGGGGACAGGGGATCTGAATCGGACTCCAGGCTGCAGCTCAAAGCCTTGACCGGTGGCTCCAACTCACAAACCGTGAGATCACGTCCTGAGCCAAAGTCCGACACGTAACCCACTGAGCCACCCAGGCGTCCCTACCGAATGTTTGTTAAATATTAACACTCTGGTGTCAATGAGCTGTTGCCACAGAAGTGTCACCTAATAAAATACACAAAACGTGATTTAAAACAACAGTCATTCACTGTTATACCTCGTGTGGCTGTAGATCACGGGGGAGTCTGCTGATCTAGGCCAGGCTCAGCTTTGCTCGCTCGCCTCACTCACTCCTGTGTCTGGGGGCCGGTGGACTCATTTGTGCACCCTGTGGGTCGGCTAGGGGCTCCACACAACACAGATACGGAAAGAAAGCTGCTGGGAGGTCTGTGCTCAGGGCTGCCCAGCCATCACCTCTGCCACATTCTATTGGCTGAAGCAGATCACGTGGTACAGAGAAATTGACCGCCTCTCTGGGGGGCGGGGGCGGGGGCGGGGGCGGGGGGCAGGCAAACTCACTTGGCAAGAGGTGTGGATACAGAGAAGGATAAAATGGGGGTCACGGGTGCCACAACCACAACTCCTAATATTCTTCTTGACGTAAGAGTCCTTAGTAGTTACCTGAACAGCGTGCTCAAAGTCTCGCGAAAATAATATTTTTACAGTTTGTTCGATAGGCTAATTATGAAAAAAAAGTATTTCTTGATCCAACACAGCTGACAAGTCTTGGTGTGTTTATGAGTATAAAGAGATTTTCTCCTGGTCACAACACCAAAAGAGAAAGGAATTATTTCTCTTTCCCATCCTACCCATGAGCTGCAGACAGTTTCGAAACAGGCAAAACCTGTGTGTGTGGCTCCCCGTCTACCTCTCACTCAATGTGCACGTCCAGCTAGGGTGATAAAAATATTTGCTGAACTTCCCTTACTGTTGTTTTCTCTAAATTTACAAAAGAAAACAAAACAAAACAAAACAAAATAAAATAAAATAAAATAAAGTAAAATGTAAAATAAATTAAAAAATAAATAAAATAAAATAATAAAGTAAAATAAATAAAATAAAATAAAGTAAAATAAAATAAATAAAATAAAATAAAATAAAATAAAATAAAATAAAAGTGATCCTGCACAGAGAAGTCTCAGGGAGTGACTGCAAACATCTTTATCCGATGTAGGAACCTGACAGCGGAAATAACAGAATGTAAATCCAAATTTTTCTAGCATGAAACCCATGACACTTTAAATCCTCACTCCTCTCCTTCTGCTTAAGCTGAGCTCCAGGAGAGAAAGCCCCGGGGGACTTATTTGCCTTAGATCACAAGCTGCCAGCTGCCACCCAGGATACTGTATTCGGCTCCTGCCACAAAGCCTTGCTTTGTGCCGACTCAGTTTCAAATGAGCCATGAAGTATTACCTTCTCGAGAAGCAGAAGAACTTTGGGATTCGGCCGAGCACCCGCCCAAGTCCTAGCAGAAACCAACAGAAGAGGGTCGTAGTGGATTCGAGGCTGTGTGTACAACCTGGAAAGCAACTGTCGCTTTGTGTTTGGGGAATTCTGCCAGAATACGGTAGCTGAGTGTTAAAGTGCTGAAGAGTGAGGGGCGGTCATAAGAATAGGCAGGCGAGTTCGTTTCTGACCAGAGAGAAAAGAAGTTGTGACCAACTGATACCCTCCCCCCGCCCTCACCCCCCCCCCCACCCGTGCCCCACTGTCCGTGGAGTGGTTTCATTGGTGATTGAATGTGTAATTGTGAGTCGACCGAAAATGGGTTTCCTGTTTGGTATTTCTTTGCATCTTTCCAGCCTAGTGTATTTGGTATGTGTTTAAATATCTAAATTTAAAGATGCACATGACAATTTACAGTGGAAAGTGCTTACCAGCTGGCCCTAGCTATCAAATGCAAATACGAAAATTCAGCACGGCACACTTCTGATAGTATAATTGGCGTGAGCGGGAAATGAATTCCAACACAAAGTTCTCATCTGTGGCTCCAACAGAAGCTGATAAAATACTTAATAGACTTTTAATAGAGCTTCTGAGACCCAGATCATGAAAAAATAAGCATGCCTTGCAATTCATTCCCCCACGTTCCGTTGGCAGTGTGAAGGTTTCCAAAGAAAAAGATTCACAAAGGTTTTTCCATGGAGTGTATTTAGAGTTTGGAAGAAAGTCTCTTGCAGCCGATGGCTTTTGTTAATAATTGCGCAGTACAAAGGCAGGTTTCAACAGACAGAAAGAGCTAGAGGGAATCTTGTAAAAACAGGCAAGATTCAAAGAAACGGGCTAGTATAGAAAGCTGTTTAATGGCAGAAATGTGGATGGAGTAAATCCTTATGCATTCTGCTAAGAAACAAGGAGACAGGCAAAGGTGAATTAAAACTTAGACCCTAGAATTAGGAAATGAGAAAATGCAAGGAAAAAAATATAAATGATCTCCACTAAATGATTCTTCTTGTGGCAGTAGTCTTTTCCTCAAAATGACAAAATTAATACTTTACTCATTAGTGGTTGGACAATGAATTGGTGTAATCTCACAACTACCTTTTCTGTCTCTGGTCGGTGGAATAATGGCCCTCCCTCCCCAAAATGCTCACATCCTAATCCTTGGAACCTGTGATATGGCACCTTACGTCGCCAAGGGACTTTGTGGATGTGATTAGGGTTGAGTAGCTTGGGATGGGAAGGTGATGCTGGATTATCTAATCTAATCCTGAGAGTTCTCGAAAGCAGAAAACTTTTTCTGAAGAGATGAGATGAGGGAGAATAGTCAGAGACATGCTACATTGCTGGCCTCAAAGATTGTTAGAGTTTGCTCAAGCTGCCGTACAAAGTACCACAGACTAGGGGCTAGACAGAAATTTATTTTGAGGGCCTGGAAGTCCAAGATCAAGGAGTTGGTGGGTTTGGGTTCTCCTGAGGTCTCTTTCCTGGGCTTGCTGAAGGCATCACCCTCTCAGTGTCCTCAGGTGGCCTTTCCTCTGTGCACATGCACCCCCGGCCTCTCTTCCTCGTCTAAAGACACCAGTCGTGTTGGATTAGGGCCCCTCCGAAACAGCCCCATTTTAACGTAACCACCTCTTTAAAGAGCTTATTGCCAAATGTGGTTATATTGAAAGGTCCTAAGAACTGGGACTTCAACATACAAATTGTGGGGGAACATAACCGAACCCATAACAAAGATGAGAGAAGGGGTTCTTGGGCCACGGAATATAGGCAGCCACCAGCAGCTGGGAAAGGCAAGGAAATGGATTCTGCTCTAAAGTCTCCAGAAAAGAAGGCAGCCCAGCTGACACCTTGGCTTTAGCCCAGTGGAAATTATGTCAAACCTCTAACCTACAGAACAGTGAGATAACAAATTTCTGTTGTTTTAAGCCACTAAATTTGTTGTCGTTTGTTATAACAGCAACAGAAAGCTAATGCAGGGTGCAAACTTTAACCAACAAATAAGCATATCCTGTGTCCCTACTCTGTATCCATTACTACATTATGGACAATAGTCTACCCTCCAGGGACTTGTGTCTTCCTACTGCTGCATACAGAACCACCCAAAGCACAGTGGTTTAAAACAGCAATTATAGTGGGGCGCCTGGGTGCTCAATCAGTTTAGTTTCCAACTCTTCATTTTGGCTCAAGTCATGATCTCACAGTTTGTGGGTTCGAGCCCTGCACAGGGCTGTGCACTAACAGCATGGATCCCGCTTGGGATTCTCTCTCCCTCTCTCTCTCTCCGCCCATCCTCTGCTTGTAGTCTCTCTCTCTCCCTCTCTCTCTCTTTCTCTCTTTCTCTCTCTCTCTCTCTCTCTCTCTCTCTCTCTCAAAATAAATAAATAAACATAATTTTTTTAAATAAAATAGAAATTATTTATTATGGCTCACATGTTTTCAGTAAACTAGGGGTATGCTATTCAAGGTCAAGCTCAGCCAGGTATGCCCACTTTAGACTTTTGGAGAAGCTCTACTTCTCCTTCCAGGTCTGTGGGTCACCTGGGTGGTTTTGCTGTACACGCATCTCATTCATCTTGAACTAGAAGGCTCACAGAACATGTTCTCACAGCAATGGCAGAGACTCAAGAGAACAAATTTTGATACTTCTTAAAGCCTAATCACCTAGTCTCAGACTAACAAACTGTCACTTCCAAGCACATGCCGTTAGCCAAAGCAAGCCACATGGCTAAGTCCAAAATCAAAGAGCAGAGAAATGTACTCTGCTCACCATGAGGTCACGGCAAGAGAGTGGTTGCAGGAGAGGTGAAGGTCCGGTGCCATAATGCAATTTATCGCAGGCTGACAGTCCAACCGCAGAGGGACAACTAGCAACACGAGACAATAAATGTGGATTTGCATAGTAGAAGGCGAAAGTATTGATGTACTGGCAAGTATAAACTAAAATACAAAAAAGAATGCATTAGTTAATATGTCGTCAATTCCTTTGCTTATGTCTACAATTTATTTGCATACATATGAGAAATAAGTATTGCATTTCACCATGTCCAGAACCATCTTCCAAAAATAGGGAAGATGATGAGGAATTTAGTGCTTCCACATTGGAGTTGGGTTGAATACCCATTTCAGAAGAGATTCCAAATGTTCTTTAAAACCAACAAGAAATAATCAAAGTGTTTGAAATTCAGCTTGAATAGAAGAGCATAATCTTGGAAAATCCTGAAATTAAATTGCTTCCTGTAGCAGGAAGCAACATTTCTGGAAACATTTCTGGAAACATCCCTTTTTTATGTCCCTAACTTACAGCTCCTTTAGTCCAGAAATGGAGTCTATTTCTGTTTCCCTGGAATCTAGGCTTGGCCATGGGATCTGCCTTAGTTGATGGAACATCAGCAAATGTGAAGCAAACAGAAATTATAAAAGCTCTTGTAGACTGGGATTTTCCCTTCTTTCTGGGACCCCTTCCAAAATTATGTGAATAATCCTGGGCTGACCTCCTAGAGGCTTGGAAACCATGTGGAGAAATGTCTTGGCCATTCCAAATGGCCAATTGTCCCACCTGAGGCCACAGATATATGAGTGAGGCTGTCCTAAACGACTGAGTCCCAGCCAAGTTGGCCCAAACCAGAAAAAGCAATAAAGCAACACTTAAAAGTGTGAGAATTAATAAATGTTTGTTCCTTGTAGTCATTAAATGTCCGGATAGTTTGTTACTCAGGAATAGCTTACTGATAAACCTCCCTGGCAAGTGAGGTCTACGTTGTTGACAAATGAGAGAAGAGCTAGGACTCAGACCCAAAACATTTCACCCCTGGCTTATTCCCCGACCTGGCAGCTGAGAGCTCACAAAAGCTGGCAGAACTCACCGGAGCAATTCTATAACACACATGTACCCCATGCATTGTCTGTCATAACATTGACATCATGTTCTTGTTATATACCTGGAAGTGTGCTAATGATGTACGTGGATTATACCATTGAATCCTTACCACAAACCTATGTGGTAGGTCTTATTAACATACCCATTTTACAGATGAGGAAATCCTCAGAAGTTAGAAATGTACATGGTATCACCCACCTGGCCAACCAGCTGAGAGTGAGTACACAGCTCTTTTCTTTTTTTTATTTTTTTTATTAGTTTTGAAGGAGAGAGAGACAGAGCATAAGTGTGGGAAGAGCAGAGAGAGAAGGAGACACAGAATCTGAAACAGGCTCTAGACTCCAAGCTGTCAGCACAGAGCCGATGCGGGGCTTGAACTCACGAACTGTGAGATCATGACCTGAGCTGAAGTCGGACCTGAGCTAAAGTCGAACACTTAACCGACTGAGCCAGCCAGGCGCCCCATTGAGCACACAGCTCTTAACGACTAGCCGTGTTCACTGAATAAAAAATGCCTTGCGCATAAACATACTATTTTTCAACTGCCTATAGATTTTGTTGTGCTGTATAAAACAGAAAGGGGCTTAACAGTGGTCCCGATTACAGAATAACATTTTTGTTTTTGCAAAATAATATTTAAATATTATTTTATTTTTACAATAAAATGGCATTCTTGGGGTGCCTGGGGCTCAGTCGGTTAAGCCCATGTAGGGCAGTCCCATGTCGTGCTAAAAGTGCGAGCCTGCCTGGGATTCTCTCTCTCCCTCTTTCTCTGCTTCTCCCTTGCTCACCCATGCAGGTGCACATGCTCTCCCTCACTCTCCCACAAAAATAAACATTGTAAAAAATGGCATTCTTACATTCAAATAACTTTTATATCCATTTACCTATCTATCTTTCTTATATCAATCCACAGAGCCAGAAAGCTAAAATTGACAAATTCATACATGTATGTATTTATCCAACAGAGAATTACTAAACCCCTCCTATGTAAAATTATCTTTACCGGGGTAGATGTTTTTTAGATTCTTTTGATAGTTTCAAAATACGCAAGGCGGTCAAACTCTACACTTCTAAGATACCTTTACGATAATAGCTGATATTTAATAAGCACTTCCTGTGCGTTGGTAGCTGAACACATGAATGGGTCACGCACAGTGCTAAGCATTTGACATGTGTCGTCACACTTATTCCCCCCGAATAACCCACAAGATTCTATTAAGAGCCCAATTTTACCAAAGAGAAAACGGAGCCACCAAAAAGTGAGGTACAATACTTATGGTCACATTTAACAAGAGGGACCTGGGAGATAAGACCAGCAATCCAGGGCCATGTTCCAGACCCCAGTATGCTTTGTTTTGAATGCGTATTACAGTCCATCAAAGCCTATATTAGGCTTCAAATTTGCCAGTATTATAATGATGTATTATTTTGCCAGTATTATAATGATGTATTATTTAGCCATTTTTGAAAAATAATAATTACCTTCACGTTCTATGTGTTCTGTCTAAGTAACTTTGACACCCATTTAGAAGAATTCCATTATGCCTTGACTCTTCCCTTTGGTTTTCACACCTATATCTGAATTTTGGGAGAAGCTTTGCAATTCTTCTACCTAGGTGTAGCTAAATTGGTATCCCAAATGTGTCAACAAAATATTCAGTGTTTTTGAATCGTGCTAAAACCAGGCTGCTCTGTTCTTCCACACGTACATTCGCCTTTCATTTCCATGTTCTCTCTGGACTTCATTTGCTAAACAATTCAAGAACTGTTTCCTGTGTGTGTGGGTTTTCCCATCTGCGGCAATACTACCTCTTTGTTCAACTCGTTACCTGAAGAACAAGCAGAAAGAATGGAAGGGAGCCAATTTTGCTTAGATAATTTCTTTGATTTTGTTTCTAAGCATATCACTAGCTTTTCCACTTTAACATCATTAAGCTGATACTACTATGCTAATTACATCACTGTTGTGTTTGGTAAAAGCCACATTATGAATTCTCATATGCTATTGCTGGCTAGTGGTAAAAGCTTTATAGCTAATGGGGACAAATGAAGACTTCTCAAGAGCAGAATCTTATCTGCATACATGGTTGGATTTGAGCTGATGGAATTCGGTTCCCTACTCCAGACGTTTTGAAAATAACTTTTCTTTCCAAATGTATTCTCCATGTACCTTCCTTTCTTATTTGGTTGGTCAGAGTGAGAGACTACAGATTATAAAATTGATGAATATCTCCTTTTTCCATTCTCTTACCAGATGAGCGGGCCAAACATGACAGTTTTGAGAAATTTATATATTTTATGGTTCAGATAAAAAGGGGATCTTCTTGTCAAATTCTTTTGCAAAAGAAATTCCCTCCAGGATGAGATCATTGTCTGTATTTATCTTAATCAGTCCTCTACCTTAGTAGGTAAATCCGATAATATATTAAATATAATGACAGGATTCTGTAGCCCATAATGTGTCCTTATACTCAAAGTGCTTGGGAAAATAAAGACCTAGGATATATAGTACCTCAGGGATCCTGGAGACCAAGTGTTATAGCAGACTCTATGGGCATCAATCATTTTATTAAAAAGTCACATTGTACTCAACACACTCAATGAACTCGATCCTTCTGCTTAGAAACAGTCTTAAGTTCAAATGGATCTTTTTCTAACCCTTAAATGTCTTCACATGTGTCCACTCCCCTCCTTTTATATTCATAATGTTTCAGAAGGAAGGAAGGAAGGAAGGAAGGAAGGAAGGAAGGAAGGAAGGAACAGAGGAAGGGAGGGAGGAAGAAAGGAGGAAAGGAAGGGAAGAAGGAGGGGAGGAAGAAAGGAAGGAAGGGAGGGAGGGAGGGAGGAAGGGAGGAAGAAAGGAAGGAAGAAAGAGATAGAGGAAGGGAGGGAGGAAGAAAGGAGGAAAGGAAGGGAAAAAGGAGGGAAGAAAGGAAGGAAGGAAGGAAGGAAGGAAGGAAGGAAGGAAGGAAGGAAGACACTCCATTTTTTTTTTCTATCCCAAACCTCTTAGCTGTCTCCATTCTCATAAACTTTACTCTCAGTGTCACTAATAACAAATATAATAGCCTTGTCTGTGATAAATGCTTCTCCCTTCATAGAGACAGCAATCAAACACCAACAGGACCAGGCAGGGAGCATACAGGAAGACAGCAGGCCTTAGGTAAAGCCCAGGTCCCATCTATTGGGACTGCCAGTCTCCAACCCCAGTCTGTATTACTAGGCGGGCACTGGAGCTAAGTATACAAAAATTAATATTTACTTTTATAGGAGAGATCCCATTTTCTTTTTACATCTGATTTAACATTTTCTGTAAGCCAGACACATACCCCAAACCACCTATTGTCTAAATGTGCTGCCTGTGTGTGACTTACGTTGTAAGTCTGCTTTTCTTGCTGTCTCCCCTCACCCCAGTGAATTGTAATTCCTCCTCCTGAAGTCTTATAGCACTTTGTATCTCTCTTTTTTGTGTTTCTCATATTCTGCCTTAATTGTTGCAGTAAATTTACCCTTTATCAGTTCCCTCCTGTATCAGAAAGTAAGCATTCAGCCAGTATAAGCATCATAAATAGTCTGTTGTAGAATAGCTCTAATTTGGGTTATTTGAACAACTTAGAGATAGCATCAAGAACCCAGGTTCTTCCTATCTTTTTGCTACCCTGTTGGCTTGTCTGAAGGCAAGCTTTCCTTTGAGGAACAAGTGAATATAGCATTCCCAGGCATCAAATCTACAAATGAAAATACCCTGCATCCCTGTGTCTGCTTAAATCAATGAAGGAATCTTTCCTAGAAGCCTCTGATGCCAAGTTTCTTTTATGCTTCCCTGGGCGAATGTTGAATCACGCGATCCCCCACAATCCAATCACTGGTTTGCCATGATGGGTGTGGACTAATTGAGATCTGACCCAAGTCGTGGGATGGTGGAGGCGCCTACAGAACGAAATGAGGTCTCTTCCAGCGCCGAAGAATGGACGTAATGCCAGCTTGGTGTTTACTCAACAGTATCTATGACAACCTCCTACCAGACTATAAATTTCTTGGGAATGAAGACTATATTCCTGAGGGCAGGAGTCTAAGAAAGAGCCGGTAAGGATTCGAAGTGATGCGGTAGGATAGAGACGGTGAATCAATGCACTGCTACTGTCCCATCGCACAGAACAGGACACCTCCTAAGGACTGAATAAATGTTGGATTGAACAGATCTGAGAAGTCTTTTAACAGATGCGTATACGGGCGAAGAGAGGAAGGAAGGGGTCATTTTTGCCTGGGAGAGTCACCACAGAGGTGATACTTCAAGAGGAACAGTTACCCGGTCATTTAAGTGCAATCTATCTGTCTCTATTAAGCAAAATCTATTAGTCTTTCCCCGTCGTTGCTAGGTAGTATGAATCACATGCATGTCAAGCCTACCGTAGGTGATAGGCAGAGTAGGTTACCGCTCTGTCGATCTTCACCAGGCTCACAAAATCGTCTAACAATAACTTGATAATCACTGACAAAAGGGCAAAACCACCACCCACCTGTGTTCCAAATATTAAGATCTTGAGACCTTTGCCTTGTTACCAGCAAGGTAAATTTGGCTCTGATTTACCAAGAGCCAAAGAGGAGCTCTTCATACCTTCTAAATACCTGCCCTGCCATCTCTGAGTAGTGACATGTTTGAGATAGGGGTATTTTTGGCCTTCAGGGAGCAGACATTCATTCTTTGCCTCCAGCCTTCCTTACACTCTTCATTCTCTCTCATAGAAATAAAGATTGTCACTCCACCTCAGCCTTGCATTTTTCTTCCGAATGATACCAGGGTTGTGTAATCGGATCAATTTATTGTTAATCTGAAGGAATTTTCTCTCCGATGAGACCTGTCAGACACACTTATGTCCTTTGAAATCGCTGCAATTGACCCAGCAGAGGTAAAATGTAGAACAGCACCTTGTGCTCAGGCAATCAATGACAAAACGGCAGGTACTGGAAGCAGAAATCCTGGCTCCTTGTCCCTCTTGGAGCACTCATACTGTGACGGATGTGAGTAGAGTCCCAGGAGGCTCCCTAGCTCAGCTGCCAGCTGATAAAGGTATCCCAGAAAACAACACATGGATAAAAGGCAGTAGCATACAGAGAAGGCCTGGCCATTAGCCCCAGCCAGCACTGACTGCCATCCATGAAAGGCGGGATATTTTGGACCTTCTGGCCATCCCAGTGTACCAGATGACTCTGCTTGAAGTGGAGGAAGTATCTGGCCAACTCACAGAATCATGAGAAATAAGAGATTCTCACTGTTTCAGGCCAACGCATCTTGGGGCATTTTGATAGGCGACAGTGGGTGGTTGAAACGTAGAGCTCCTATGATAGGAACTGTGAGGGCCATTAGAGGCTGATATCAAGGCAGTAACTGGTTTGGGGGGCTCCCTTGGTCTCCAATGACCTTCCTTTTCTAGTTCCAAGGTTTGCTTAGCTTCACAGTAAACCCCCTTTTTTTGTGCAAGATCATTTCTCCTCTTTGCAACAACTAATTGGCTGACATCAGGAAGTGACAAGGCTCAGGCCAAAGAGTCCAGCTCTGGGTACCGGTTATTATCCTTGAGACTCCAACAGTGAGGCAGCCTCCATCTTGGAAGGATCCTGGGTCCTGGGCAAACGCCAAAGAGGAGTTCAGGGACAGGACAGAAGCTCACAGAGGCACTGGGAGATTGCAGATGGCAGATAATGCCAAACCTAATGAGTCGGTCAGCACCTGCTCAGATCTCCCTTCCAAACTGCTGGGATCTGGAAGCAGGGTTGAGGCTCCGTATGAAGATGACCGACCCGGTACTGGTGAGGAAAACAGACACACAGCTCAAGAGGCAGGCAAGGCTAGACATAGCCCCTGGCCACCACGAGCAGCATAGTTGGAGGGAGAACAAGCGGTCCAAGAGTAGCAAGGCAACCTCTGTCTGGCAGCACCGGGACCAAAACCTGCCTTCCCCCCGGCCTCAGCCTGTCTGCAGGGACGTAGGGTGCCTCCTGAGTCTACCGGCAAAAATAATGAGAAGCCGGTAATGCAGGGACAGTGGAAGAGCTGAAGCATCCCAGAGCCACCCTTTCTTTCCAGCCTTGGCTTGCTTTACACCTGTGTGTAATTCAGTTTGACACGTAGAACAGGTTTTAGCAGGCTAGAGTCAGAGTACAGTAAGTGGAAGGAAAAGACAGACTGAGCAGAAGCACCGGCTCGCGGCCTGGTGCACCCATCTGACCATCACTGGAAGAGCAGAGCGACCTGACGGGGAGCAAAGATCCACGTGGGCTGACGGAGCTGTTGGCAGGCAGAGGGAACACTAACTCGAGCTGAAAGGGACGAAGAAGGCTCGCAGCGCTTAGGATGGGCCAGGTGATGCTTCAGTAACAAAGAAAAACCTTCTCGGCTGACAACAGAAAAGGCACTTCTTCCTCTCGCTACCCCTGTCACGGTCACCGGGCTGGGCTCATCGCAGCCACGCGAGGACCCAAGCCCTGGGAAAACGCCGCCTGATGTGGCTCTGTAATTAGGGAGGTGGGGGGAACATGACCCCCCACGGGGCGAAGGTTCTTCCTGGCTAAGTAGCACACCACTTCTGCTTCTGTTTCACTGGCCACAGTAAACCACATGGCCACGCACGCGCTCCGTGAAATAGGGTTATCTACTCCTCCTGCGGAGAAGAGCTTCAACGTGGGTCCGGAGTAAAAGCCTGCCACGGGGCCCAGGCTGGAGGAAGGGATCAAGGAAGACGCCTCACGTCTGTAAGCTAAGAGGCTGAGTACCTTGCCAAGAGGAGGATTTGAGCATGAGGAAGATTCTGACATATGTGGCTGAGTCCATGGGGTAAGGGCTGCAGAAAACAGCCGAAAGCGAGTTCATGAAGCCAGTGATAAAAATGAACAATAGCGATATTAGTAATAATGGTTACCGTCTGTTGAATCCCCCCCCCCCCCATTTTGAATCAAGTGCTTTCCACACATTATTTTATCCTCTTCAGAATTCTATGAATTTAGTGCTTCTGCATTACGGATGAGAGACTGAGAGTCTGAAAAGGCTGTATTACTTGACCAGGGTCATAAAGCTAGAAAATGGCAGAGCCTGGATTTGAACCCCGCTCTGGTGGCTTTAAAGCACACCATCTTTCCTCTTTTTCTGCAGTAGCCTCCTACCTCCCTTGGTACAACAGCAAAGTAGGATCAGAAACAAGATACATGTGATCTGACCTGTCAAGTCAGTGGCCTTAAGTCCTCTACAGAGATGTTGACATGAGCACCTGAGATGTCTTCTGCATATGTGACGTGGGGGGTGGGGGGAGGAAGGGGAGGGGGCCAGAGGAGCAGGTTACAGTCAACTTTTTTCGTCCACATCAAACCCCACCACCTACTCCTTTCGTGTATATCAAGATCCTAAAGAGGCAGAAATCAGCATCAAAAGAGTTGTTTCTTGCAAACCAGGGTCAACCTTTTCTCTTCCATGCCTTATGGAGAGTCCAGCGAGCATTATAACAAAAACAAATCCACCACCCCCCCCCCCGCCCCGCCGTCAGTTTGCACTGCTGAGAAGCAGCTGTGGCGGCTTCTGTCACACACAGATTACCATATTCACTGACTTCACAGATGAGATGAGGGGATGTCGTTTTGCTAGACTATTTAAGATTCACCCAGAGCATCATTTCTGCTGAACTGCACACCCGTGATGAAGGCATTCACTGTTCATCTCTCCTCCATGTCTGCTGATACTTGTTCACTTCATGTAAGCCTCTTCTTGCCTTATAGAGTTCAAATTAAGACGCTACTTTTCATTAAGCATTAAAAATACTCCAACTACAAGACATAGTAGTTAAATCTGGAGATCAGCCAGTGGGCTCTGGTTCCCTGGCTAAAGAAATAAGGCTCCTCGAAGCTCACACACATCACTTTGGCACATGCCCCAGGCTTTCTCGGAGCACGTCTGAATGGTGTGCTTTTTATCGTAGAACACAATCCAAACGGTTGGAAGAAGACTTGGGTCAGCTCTTGAGATATAGCTGCCTGGGAAATCAAAGAGCTCTCAGAAAAGGCATCGAGTCACTGAGCGATCCGGAGATATTGAGCAACTTAAGTATTTATGGAGTCCCCGTTCTGTACCAGATACTGTAATCAGCAATAGGAAAACAAAGGTAGATGAGACATCATGTCTTCTCTCAGAGACTATCCGGACAGGGATGTAGACACACAAACGCTGTGCACAGACACACAAACACGGTGCCACAGGGACAATACGAGGCGCCAGAAAACTACTGTGGCAACACCAATGTCTGCGGGTTACTTTTCCTTCTGTAAAATTCATAAACCAGATTAACATAACTTCTTTCAATTACACCAGGGTAGATCTTTGATCGCACAACTGTAAATAACCAGATGGCTACATGCAATGCATGAAAAAATAATTCCAATTGTTGCAACAGAGTGTGTCGCTGTATTGGATATGTTCTCTAGATGCTGCTAAATATTTGCCCAAGAATGAGTTCATTAAAGTACATGGTATATCAATTTCAGCTCAGATATATGGAGAGCTGCAAAGAGCATCCAAGCTTATAACCCTAGACAAACTCAAATTCACCAACTCTTCTTAGACGCATCAGAAAGTTTAGATCATGAAGAAGAATAGACTATTTGACATCTAGGGAGAGACTGGCATCTGCAGGGAGAAACAGGAACCAAGGATTTATTTTGGGGCAGAGGCTGTGGAACAACACATAAGCTGATATAAGAACGCAGCTAAAATGTTTTAATGAATTGCTAAAACTGTAACAAATTACAATTAATTAATTGTACCAGGGCAAGAGTATGAAGCCTCGGGAAGCCCCGATGTAGAGGAGGATTTGTATCCTTGTGCACGCTTTCCTTCCACGAATCCCACAGGTTCTCACAGGGAGGATTAGAGGCAATCCCAGAAAGCTTCCCAGCTAATGCTGCTTTGGAAAGTAGAACAGCAGCCACCACTAATATTCTTTCTAGATCTATCTCCACTATCTTCCCTAAAGAACAAAAACCCTAGTTGGCATGGAGACTGGTAACTACCTTAAGGTGCTGGTGTAATCACTGCAGCTGGGTGAATAGGAGAGCCAAAAAAAAGCTCTTCCCCTGGGGGAAGAAGGGACAGAAATCCTCACTAGGACCACACACCATAGTTGAAGAACACTCAAGAGCATACACCTGACAGCCTGGGGTGAAGTGCCTGTGTTAGACTGAGGCTTCCCAAGCGTATCAGAGACCCCCCCCCACTCCCCATTACTGCACCACCAGGCTGGCAATCTCAAGTAAAAGTAATAGGAGAATATAGCTGGAGACGTACCAGAGACAGATTCTCTTCAGGGTGCACACAAAGGAAACACCTAGATCCAAGGAAAAGTAGAAACTGAAAAAAATAATAATAATAATGACCTCAAATCAACCTTCACCCTTAACAGGAGTTGCCTCCTGGAGGAATGTGATGCTTGTGAGGCACTCAGGGTAACCATAGCAACAACAAACCTCAAACACAGCTAGCTCAACTCCTGTCTAGATAATTCACCCTTGCCCCCAACTCTAAAGACCTATCAGTAGAAAAGGCATGTTTATCTCTAAACATAAAAAAAATATTTACGTTACTGATAGCTCTCCTGCATAAGATGTCTGACTTTCGACAAAAAGCTCTGACACACACAAAAAGGCAAGACAAAACACACGATAAAGAGACAAGCAATCACTGGAACCAGACCTAGATATGACAAATAGGCGGGAAATACTGGACATGGCATTTAAAATAACTGTTATTACCGTAGTAAGATCCTAATGTAAAAAGTAGACAACATACAAGGTCAGATGGGTAATTTCAACAGGGAGGTGGAGTTTATAACAAAGAATCAAATGTAAATGGTGCAAGAGAAAAACACTGTAAACAGAGATGAAGAATGCTTTCTATGAATTCCTCAGTAGACTGAACATGGCCCATGAAAGAAGCAATAAACTTGGAGATAGCTCAGTAGAAATCACCAAAACCGGAATACAAAGGGAAAACGAATGAAAATAAAAACAGTACAGAACCATTATTAAGAACTATAAGAAAATATCGAATGGTCTAAAATATACATGACTTGAATCACAGGAGAAGAAAAGAGATATAGATGCATAAAAGAATATCTTGCCAAGAATTTCCTAAAATTAGTCACGGGCACCAAACTCCAAATCCATGGGCACCAAACTCCAAATCCAAGAGACTCAAAGAACATCAAGCAGGAAAAAAAATAATAATAATCTAGGTATTTCACATTCGAATTACTATAAACGGAAGGGCATCCAAAGAAATGAGGTATATTGCTACTGGAAGAACAAGCATAAAAGTTACAGGCACCTCGTCATCAGAAACCATACACGCTAAAAGAAAATAAACATATCTCTAAAGCTCTGAAAAAAAAAAAGAAAAACTCTATCAACATAGAATTCTACACCCAATGAAAATATCTTTTAATATAAAAAACAAAGGAAGATTTTCTCAGACAAACAATTACTGAGAACTTATTACCAACAGACCTATTCCGAAGATATGAAAAGAAGTTCTTTGGACAGAAGGAAGAGGTCAGAAACTTGAATTTACCTAAAGTAATTAATACTGTTGGACATGGGGGAAATTTTAGGTAAGAACAAAAGGGTGTTTTATCCTTATTTTTAACTGTTATAAAAGAGAACAGTCTAAGGTAAAGTTAATAATGATGTTCTACGTGTTTATAGCACACGTGAAAGGAACATATATGCAACAATAGCATAAAGGATAGGGGTCAAGAGGTTGGGAAGGAGGCATAATTATAATTCTAAACATGCTACCATGCATGCTCCCCAAAAGAGTTCATGCCCTAATCTTCAGAACACATGAATATGATGAAATGTCATTGCTATCGCTATGAGCATAGACTATAGACCTATCTCTACAGGCAATATCACTCCTATAACTACAGGCATTAGAGCACAATTGATCTGAATCAGCCTATTCTGTTTATCCCGGTGGGGCTAATCTAATCACATTAGCCCTTAAAGCAGAGAGCTTTCTCAGGCCGGTTGCAGAAGTCAAAGACGTTTAAAATGTAAGGAAAACTTGACCTGCCATTGCTCCTTTGAAAATGGAGAGGGCATGAGAGAAGGAATGCTGGTGGTCTTGAAGAGACAGCCAGCAAGGAACCAGGGACCTCAGATCCGTAGCCACAGGGAACCGGATTATATCAACTTGAATTCACTTGAAAATATATCCTTTCTTACAGCCTCCAGATGGGAGCTCAGCCCAGGCAAGACTTGGCGCGTGAGACCCACAGAAGAGAACCCAGTCCAGCCCACCAAGATTTCTGACTTACACAACTGAAATAATAAACAGGAGTGGGTTTAAGCTGCTACACTTGTGTTAACGTTTTACAGAGCAATAGAAAAACAATACCTGGTCGACCAATGCAAACAAAAGAGAAGTAACCTTAAAAAATAAATGGAGAAGGGGCGCCTGGGTGGCGCAGTCGGTTAAGCGTCCGACTTCAGCCAGGTCACGATCTCGCGGTCTGTGAGTTCGAGCCCCGCGTCGGGCTCTGGGCTGATGGCTCAGAGCCTGCAGCCTCTTTCCGATTCTGTGTCTCCCTCTCTCTCTGCCCCTCCCCCGTTCATGCTCTGTCTCTCTCTGTCCCAAAATAAATAAACGTTGAAAAAAAAATTTTTTTTTAAATAAAAAAAAAATAAATGGAGAAGTTTTCAAAAAATTAGTTGAGGGGGGAAAAATATGCTGAGCCATAGGGGGTATGGCTTCAGCAAGCCAGAAATAGCAATAAAGAAGTACATATATGTTAGCAAAGGGCATGGGTCCCAGTTACCTTCATCTCACCATGACCAGTGTGCAAGAGCAATCCAAATGCTCATCCTCGAAGCAATCTTTTATTGTACAGCTCCCTTCCTATTTCCTATAAGCAATAGACTCTGCGTCCTAACAAAAATATCCCCACACTCAAAATAGCAGGGTCAATGAACTGATGTCGGGAATTTCATTCCAGCGTTGATGAAGGTAATATTTCCTTCCAGTTAGGTTGAATCTCAGTGCAGCCAATACTGCTGCAAGGCTGCCTGAGTTCTCCTCCAGCAAGAGCAGTTCATCGTTTTTGGAATGCCCACAATTCAGCGCTTTAGTTAATTCTGGCCCCTGACAAATATGGCTGATGCCATTTCCAAGCTAACTGGTGACTGTGGTGCTAGAGAAGAGTGAACCTAACGGCTCAAAAACAATGTCTTGTGTGGTACTGTAAGGATGGACACATAGCCTTATGCATTTGTCAAAACCCACGGAATACAACAGGAAGAGTGAACTCTAATATAAACTGTGGATTTTAGTTAATAATAATTTAGCAATATTGGCTCATCGATTGTCACAAATGCACCACATTAATCCAAAATGTTAAAATAGGGGAAGGAGAAGGAGAGCAAGGGAGTTTATAGGAGCTCTCTGTATTTTCTGCTCATGTTTATGTAAACTTAAAACCACTCTAAAGAAATTAAGTCTACTAATTTTTTTAAATGTGCAGAGTAATATACCTTCTTCCCCTTTTCTGATCCATTAAAGCTCCTATTTCCCTGCACACACACGGATACACACACACACACACACACACACACACACAGGAAACCATTAAGCACATTGCCATCACTGGCCTCTATAAGACTGTCTCACATTGCTGATCAGATGACCCAGAGATTGACAACCAGGAACCTTGTTGGAACCATTAAAGAACGATCCCGGGGTTTCCTGGTTCTGAAGGCTACAACACCAATGTCAGCACTCCCCTTCATTTTCAGGGGCTTCAACAATGGCACAGAGAAGCACCCAGATAATGAAGAGATACAGAGGGAAATATTAAATGCAGTGGAGAAATATTAAACAGAAAAATAACTAAACAGAAGCATTTAAACCGCAAAATCCATTGAGTAAATCAGAGAATATCCCCATACCTACCTAAACTAAAAATAATTGCATGCAAAATTGTCTTTTTCTTAGGAATTAGATTGTAGCCACCTTGACTTTAGAGAAGATAAAAGAAAGACACCAGGAATTGTGAAAAAAAATCAACAAATCATAAGAAGATGACTATTTTGAGTCTTCAGGACAAATATTTTCCCTTGAGAAAAATCTCCTCCATGAAGAAAAATAATTTCTCGGAGAAAAATTTCTGATTCATTTTCTGAATGAATTTCAAGAGAAAGTGGTTTATTTGAAGCAGGAACAAGATTTGGTTCTTGAAAGACATGACTAGAAAAATTTTAAATGCTTTGCATTTTGCTTATATATGGAGTCTAAAAAACAAAGCAAATGAACAAACACAGACTCTTAAATATAGAGAACAAACCGGTAGTTGCCAGAGGGGAGGTGGGTAGGAGGATGGGTGAAATAGATAAAGTAGACTAAGGTATCAACCTCCATTTACAAAGTAAACAAGTCACAGAGACTAAAAAGTACAGCAAAGGGAATATAGCCAATAATATTGTAATAAAGTTGCATGGTGACACCATAGTGAGAAGTGAGTAATGTATAGAATTATTGAACCAATGTGTTATACACCTGAAACAAATATAACACAATATGTCAAATATAGTTAATAAAATTAAGTTAAATTAAATTAATGTAATAAAATGTTTTAGGAGCAAGGAACTATAGATTGTGTGATACAGGAAATCAAATATATGATTTATAATATCAACTCAAAAAAATCCTCCAAGAACACAAAGACAAAGAAAAAAATGATAATGAGAAAAAGCCAAGAGACCGATGAAGGATTAATCCATGATCTAAAACATGTAAATCAGAATTCCAAAAGACAGCAAAGCAAAAAGAGGTCATTCAATAAACAAATGATAGTAGAATATTTACTTAGCAGAAGAAGAAATTTTCAGACTCAAAGAGCCCCTGGGATCCCGGCAAAGTCAAAGAAAATGTGCATACTTAAGTACATACAAGTCAATATTTTAATTTTTAAGGAAAAGAAAATATTTTGTAAGCAACCAGGGAGACAGGTAAAAAGAAGGGGAAAAAAATGAAAGAAAGAAAATAGTGACTGACAGAGTAAAAAAAGGAACTTGTTTTCACAGGGGAAAAAAATCGAATAAAACTGAGTGTCCTTGTACTCGAGTTGACACCTGGTTATACTAGGTTGGATACGGCCAGAAATTTTATTTTGTGTGAAAATTCCAAACTTTTTGACAAGTTAAAAGTTCTGATCCAACAAACCTACATTCCTTGAGACAACACTGGCAAAATGGGAACTTAAAAATGAAAAAACCATCTATAAATTACACTTAACTCTTCACAATGTTGTCAATAGTCAATCACGTTTTGAAGTATCCAAGAGAATGCAGTTATCTATTGAAGAAAATGTGGAGGACAGCTAACAAAATCCTGGATTTGGAGCCAAAAGACTGACTTGTGTCTAAAACCTGGCTTCTCCATACATACAAGTTCAATGATATTAGGCAAATTACTTTTTTGCTTAGGACTTTGGTTTCTTTGAACATGACATGGGCACAATGATGTGTAGTGGCCCATGTCGTGCCCCCTCCAATGCACTGCCATTAGGATGCATTAAGACAAAAAACTGATAACATATGCAAAAAGGTGACAAGAGATTAGAAGGATAGTCTTAATGAGATTTGGGGCTTAATCATAAAATTCAGACATTGAAAGAAGTCACAAGCTATTCTACTAAATGCTGAACTGCTATGTTTCCCAAATGTTAATTAACTTGATCAATAAATGTTAATAATATGCTCATTATGTGCACAAAAATAATCTTGGCTCTGCAGAATTAAAAAAAAATGGATGGCATGACCACTGCTTTACATGGGCTTATTAATTCTAATGAAAGATACGATATACATCCCTGAGTGATAATATACAAAGATATTTATGGAATGTGTAAATGAAAAGACCAAATAATCTTGGATCTTGGATGACGGATAAGCAAGGCAGAGACTGACTAAAAGTTCATCGGAAACACTTTCTTTTCACTCTACGCAACAAGAGAGATGACTCTCAACCTTTCTTGCAGCTAGATGTGGCCGTGTGGCTGAGTCTTGACCTATGAGATGCAGGCAGAAATTATGTGGTCTCCTCTACTCCTGACCCATACAAGATTCCACACATTACTCCATGTACTGGCTCTCACTTCATGGAAAGCTCAGAATCAGGGGTCCAGTGAAGAACTAGGAGGTTCCCGGGGATAGAGAAGCCACTGGATAGAATGATTGTTCCCCAAATGACACAGGGAAGGTTGTCCCCCTCCCAACCCACAATTGACTAAGAGGTGAAAAATAATCTTATTTTGTTAAGCCCCTGAGATTGGAGGTTGTTTTATGTGAAGATGCCTGCTCTGAGTAGTACAATACTATTTGGTAGAGTAGAGCAAAAAGGAAAACAGAGGAATCATTGGAGCCTAGAATGTTCTCTACCCGCTCTTCTCAAATATTAATCTTGCTTATGAATATTCGTGGAGCTTTAAGGAAATGCAGATTCCGACTCAGCAGGTCTGTTGTGTAACCTGAGATTCTGCACCAAGTTCCCAGCTGATGCTGTTGCTGAAGGTCTATTCTGATTAGCAAAGAACTCCAGAAAATGCATTTGCAAAAATAGTACCCCTCCTCAGTAAACCACTTTAGGGCTACAAGAGGTTGTGTGTTTCATTTGGAACTGAGCTATATATGTTTGAGTTCTGTCAGTGATGATACAAATGTCAAGGAAGTGTTGAATGATGAAATAACACAGTGTGCCCACTGATCAAATGGGCTTGGGCACAGAATGTCTCTTTTAAAAAATCAGAATCACAATCAGAAGTAAGTGCCATTTTCCACCGTGGTTTATACCAAGAGAGCATTTAAGGAACTTCATTTTGCAGCACTGCAATCAAATAAGCACCTGAATTAAGGTGCATAAAGTAAACCAGCAAAAAAAAAAAAAAGAAATTAGTTCATCTTTAGGAAAGGAAAAAAAAAAAGTTCAGCTAGGCATTGAAGTGTGTTCCATTATACTTTGGACAAAGGGTGAGAACCCAGACTCCACTATAAGCGTTCAGAGCAACAAGGAAATTAAGTTGCCTTTCACACTTAACTTACTTTGCTTTTCCATTTCTGCTCAATCATTACATCTTTTCCTAAATGAGTAGGGGACAAAAAGTAAAAAATAAAAAGAGAGAGAAAATCTCCACCCCAGTTATTTCTAGGAAACGGGCTATAACAGTTCAAGATTTGCATTGTAATTACTTATGAAAGGAAATTTAATTCATTTGCCTCTCATGACTCATTTTTCAGATGTAATTAAAATGACCCCAGAAAGCAGGTTAAAATAGCAAAGTCAATTTATACAGATAGATTCTAGACTTTTCAGTGTTCCGTGCTTCTGAGCTCTGGTTTGTGAGAATCACAAAGAATGTCCCTGCCATTCTCTTCTAAATAAACATGGTGTTTTGCTTTGTTTTGTGAAGTCATCTGGTAAAAAAAAGTCCTGTCATACATATGAACGAGGCTTGTGTTATCATTTCAAGGGCAGGGGAAGTGCTGAGACTCTAAAATATCCCCACGTATCTGCAGATCCAACGTGGAATGCCTAAATTCTACAGACACTTATTTCCTGCTTCCTGAACAATTCCACGCCTCCTTTGTAAATTTAAACCGATCAGTAACTTCCGTGGTAACCATGAGTTTAACAGATAATTTTTCAGAGCTGGGCAAGCAAATGTTGCGTGAAATTCTGGAACCTGAGTGGAAAAGAGAGAAGGAACAACAGAAAATGGAGTCTAGGAATATCTAAGGTTACCGGGGCCATTACTTATTTTCATCTGGGTCTCACCCTAACGCATCCACATCCTGAAGGTGGAATGACTAAGAGGGAGTTGGGAAATACCAGGTAGACAGGTTGGTGTCCAATGAGAATTCTCTCTCTACCCACCCCTGCTTTTGGCCCTTCCTGTCCATGGATGTTGATCTGAAGACTTCTCTAGACCTCCTGAACTTGAACGCTGATCTCTAAGAGTCAGCACACCCCCCCCCAGCAAACCTAGCTTTCAATAGCACCTCATACATGCTTCTTTCACTATCCCTATAGTTCTGTGGAGTAGTCAACTTTCACCAGCTGTGAACTCCCTAGCACCTAACACAGCATCAGATTCATAGTGGTTCTCAATGTATCATGAATGAACAAAAGTCCAGGAAAAAGCCACCAGCAGAATCTGCGTTCAACAGCACCATTTCACATGAGGAAGGAAAGTGGGGACAGATAATCAGGAAAGGGAAGACTTTGGGAAGACCCTTGCATGGTAGGCAGATTAATACCCCCCAAAATGTCCATGTCCTAATCTCCAGAATCTGTGAATCTGTTAGGTTACATGGCAAAGAGGAATTAGGGCTGTAGATAGAATAAATTTGCTAATCAACTGAGTTTATGGTAGGAATTATATTAGATTATCCGAGTTGACTCATGGTAATCACGAAGGTCCTTAAATGTGGAAGAGGGAGGCAGAACAGAGAAAGCCAGAGAAAGAGATATGATGATAGAAACAGAATCAGAAAGATGCCATACCGCTGGCTTTAAAGACAGAGAAATGGCATTATAAGCCAAAACCTGTGGGTGGCCTCTAGAAGCTCCAGGAGCCAAGGAGATGGATTCTTTCCTAGAACCATTGAAAGGAGCACAGCCCTTCTGTGTGCAGGAAGGATTGTAACCCAGTAAGACTCATGACCGACTTGTGATCTCTTGGATCGTAAGATAGTAAATTTGTGTTGTTTTGATCCACGAAATTTGTGGTAATTTGTTATGACAGAAATAGAAGCTAATAGGAGTGCGATTTATAGCTATGAATATTTGGAGCAATGGTTTTTATTGACATAGGCTTAAGGGAAGTCTGATGAGACTTCTCCAGAGGCAAGGTTTGTAAACTCACTGTTCTCACTGAGACCGTATGCTCATTTGAAACCGCTTTTGCAGAACAAAAGATAAGCACGCTGATATCTAAACCAAGAATGTCCTTTCACTTGCAATATGGAGAATTTGAATGGTGATAATGGGGAGAGGCGAAAGCGCTTCTCCAAGCTACACGGTAATGTCTCCGATCATTGTATTGCTTGCATAAGTAGAAGGATTAGATGGATTTTGTGTTATTATAAGAGCTTACGTATGAGTGGTGCTTTGTAGTTCACAAAATATACCCTCATCTGTGTCACCCTGAAGGACAGAACCAGGAGAAGAAGGGGAAGGTTGCAGATTACAGACCTATACGTATGCATATACTCACATACATTATACACATACATACACAAACACTTACACATACACATACATTTACATATACACATACACATATACACACACTCACATACATACATATACGTATACAGACACGTATAGAAAAGAACTAAAGTCAGTTAGATGTTTTTAGCTAGTTAGTGCTAGTTAGATTTGCCCAAAGGGGGGATCTATTTTTTGAGGGAGTATGTTACACTTTCAAGGACAGGTTAAAATTCCATTGAGACAGATGAAAGAGGGCAAAACGTAAGAAATCGAAAAAAAAAGTTTATTTCTGGGAGTTCTTCCAATTTTTGACATTGTATGACCAGAATTGTTTTTTTAATATCTAAGACAGCCCTAAGATGGTTTTCAGAGCCCCACCTGTCATATCCATGAAGCAAAATAAAACATTGCTAAAAGGCAAAACGAGCATTTTTATAGGATTCCAAGAACGGTGCCAGTTAGTTAAATCAGGCAAAAATCACTTGTACCATTTTAATGTTTCCCCAAAGTGGTGTTTATCTTTAACTTTCACATCTAATGTAAACACCAGAAGTCGGATGGTAATAAAGATACCTTTAACTAGAAGTTTCAGCAAACACTCACTTGCCGTACAGTTTATTCATTAGAGTCCTGCTTTTTCTCCTTTTAAATTAGGTGTCCCAGTTACTATTCAGCCGGACTGCAAATTATAAAATGCATAAAATGCAATTTATAGGGCCTGTAATTGTAAAAGAGCATCTGGTCAACCCTGAAAAGAATTGGGGCGGTAACGCGCTGTAGGGAAAAACACCAGAGCATTTGAACTGAGAAAGCCCGGCTTTGCCTCTCAGGTTCTTGGTGGCTGTGACAACGGGCAAGTCATGCCAGTTTTTTTCATCTCGGTTTTCTCATCCAGACAAGGGGCTTAAAATATGGCACCCCCTTCTTCCTTTGTAGTCCTGAGCCTCACAGGACATCATGGGTACAAAAGCGTCTTAAATTCTTCAAAAGTGACTCCTTGATAACCGCTCATCAGAGCTTCTATCTAGATTGTAAAATATCCCTGTGTAATTCTCTTCGAGATTAACTGGGCAAGAGTTTCGGTTTCGTGCTAACACCCCTGTCAGCACTGGATCACTCGTGCTCTGGGCAGATCACAAAATGTGACCGGAGGCTTCAGCTCTGGGGAGAGAAGAAGTCGGTGCCATTTATTTCACCAACTGAAAGCCTGCCCATCAGATATTAAATACCATAAAGACAAATGTATGCCCAGACACATGAAGAAACATTTCTCTATGAAATTGCTAATGAGTTTAATCCTTGGTGCTCCTTACAGCTGACCAGATTTGCAGAGTGAATGAGAGGAAATAGGAATATTCTAGAGAATATAAAAGCAGAATGAGGGCCAGAAATAGCGGGTTGTCAGGTGGTTACTCACAACTGGGAAAAGAAGAAAAGAAAAGAAAAGAAAAGAAAAGAAAAGAAAAGAAAAGAAAAGAAAAGAAAAAGAAAAGAAAAAGGTCACTTCTGCATTCACAATAAAGCGAAAAATAAGACCATCCTTAAGAAATGTTTATCCTGCCATAGAGATGGGTATATTTACCTTGCAAAACAAAATGTATAAGCCTTGTAGATAAGCCTAAATCCCTTTGTGGCCATCCTTAATCTTCGTCATCCTCTCAACCCCTTCTGGGGGCAGCCAATGTTAAGTTCAATGTACATGACCTTGGACCTTTTCTCTGCATTTGCATACATCACATCTACATATTCACAGAAGTCATTTGGGTGTCATTTTGTGAAGTATTTTTTAAGACATAAATGGCATCACACTGAATATATCATCCTGAAATATAAGAATGTAGACCTACGGGCACCTGAATGGCTCAATCGGGTAAGCATCTGACTCTTGATTTTGGCTCAGGTCATGACTTCACAGTTTGTGGGTTCAAGCCCCACAGCAGGCTCTGAGAACTGACAGCACAGAGCCTCCTTGGGATTCTCTTTCTTCCTCTCTCCCACCCTCCCCTGCTCTCTCTCTTAAAATAAATTAAAATTTTTTTTAAAGAAAAGAATGTAGACTCTACGTTTAGACTGCCAGATTCATAGATCTTGATGTAATAGATGTGTCACCCTGGAAAATTATTTAACTTCTGTAATTCTCAGTGTCTGCATCTGTGAAATGGGGGTGATACAGCCTACCTCATGAGATTGCAGCAAGGATTACAGGAGCTCATTTATGTGAAGAAATTAGCTCAGCACCTACCAGATCACAAGCATCCCATACATGTTAACGGCTGATTTACATCACCCTTCCCCATGTGGGCAGCTCTTACCCATGCTTTATTAACTATATGAAATGTCTATGCTTCTGATAACTGGCAAATATAATGGATGTGTTGCGAGCACTCCTGAACCACGAAATCTGCTCAGAGAATTGACCTCTCATCACTAAAATGGGTTGTGAAAAGCAGCCCAATGCTATACCAACCACTCACTAAACATTAGCTTTAAAAAATGCATTTCATAGGGTGCCCAGATGGCTCAGTAGGTTAAGCATCTTAACTCTTGATTTCAGCTCAGGTCACGATCTCGTGATTCATGGGAGCAAGACCCACATTGGGCTCCACACTAGGCATGGAGCCTGCCTGGGATTCCCTCTCTCCCTCTCTCTCTGCCCAGGGGAGTTGTCTCAGAGCTGGGCCTGGTCTTATTCCCCTTAGCCTAAGGGGTAGAACACTGTACTGCTCATTTTTGAACCCCAGGGCCCAGAACTTCCAGCATTCATGTGGCCAATGCTTCCTGAATGTTGAATAAATGAGTAGAATTAAGAGGAAACGATGCTCTGGGGCGCCTGGGTGGCGCAGTCGGTTAAGCGTCCGACTTCAGCCAGGTCACGATCTCGCGGTCCGTGAGTTCGAGCCCCACGTCAGGCTCTGGGCTGATGGCTCAGAGCCTGGAGCCTGCTTCCGATTCTGTGTCTCCTTCTCTCTCTGCCCCTCCCCCATTCATGCTCTGTCTCTCTCTGTCTCAAAAATAAATAAATGTTAAAAAAAAAAAAAAAAGAGGAAACGATGCTCTACAGTTGCATACACATACATGATACGATCGTACCTAGGTATACAAGCTTGGGGAAATGAATTAAAGGAAGGACACTGAGTATACAACATTCAAAAATGTTAACTACAGTTGGGGGAAGAGATGGAGATTGTGTACAATTTCTTTTCTCTACTTGCGAGTTTTCTGTACTTTCCAAGTTGTATTCAGTAAGCAGGTGACACTTCTATAAACAGAAAAAAAAATAAAAAAAATTTAATTTAAAAAGTGAAATTGTCACTTTGCTCACATCAAACCCTTCCTTCAGCCCCATTTAGTGCCTCTGGGTCACCAAGAACTTCCTACTCTGTGTGTCATTCAACATTCACAGCTGCCTTTAACCCCTGGGGGTCCTGCCCGCAGCTTCTCGGGGGGTCTTTATTCTGACTGTCCTATTCTGATGTTGTCTTTACTGTCCTCAGTCAGCATGGCTCCTGGGGTGCCCAGCTTCTGGACCCTGCCTTGGAGCAGACCCCAATGGTGCTCCAAATCTAGAAAGGACTCCTGTCTCACAGGCCTCACCAGCCCAAAGAGTCAAGAGGCTTTGTCCTGGGTTTGGCAAAGCATTGGAGAACACATTTGTAGGTATGAAGTAAACTTTGATTTTCCACGCATCTCCTAAGTATTTACCTACAGATGAACACCTGGGATTCGCTCTCACCTACTATATTAAATTGCAAAATTCGATCTAGTATACTCTCTATAGGGAGCACATTCAATTTAGTTACAAAGCAGAGGTTATAATATGTAGAGGAATGGCGTGAACATCAAAAGTCTCAACTCCAGGGAAGAAGATATGAAATTTCATATACCATCTATCCTGTGAGATTTTTCTGTGAGTGTCGAGTTAGCTTGCAGCTAAAAGGAGAGTAAAAAAAAATAAACTATTAAAAAAAACTCATCCACATTTTTATATGCCTTTAAGGTGAGTAAAAAATGCTATTTCAAACTTACTAAAATTTGTTTATTGGAGTACGTGTTTATTAACAAGTAGCTATATTTTATATTTTCACACATGTCAGCAATGGTACTCTTATTTCTGTTTGAAAGACACTGCCTTGCCTTGGTTAAGTATGTATACTGTAAATTATAAGCCCAGGACAAATCTGAACATTTGGCAAAACTGAACGGAACCACCTTCTTCAACAGATATACGCTAGTAAAGCGTTTGGCTTGCCTTTCATCTCAGCGACATGAATATTGTGGCTGAAATACCCACATCATCGGATGGCTATCTTTGCTGCTTGTTCGTGATCTGAGAAAATGTGCGAGGGAGATGTGTATTTCCTCCCCAATAATTTCTATATCGGAGGGCACCGAGTCTGCTAATCCCCATCCCTCAGCACATCTCTCAACTCAAATCATCCTTCCAGAAGCAGATCTGTTTTAAAAGTGAAATACAAACCCCACAGAAATCCAAGGGGGAAAAAAATGAGACAGTTACAAGAACACTTGAGCCCAGAGCAACAAACCCCTACGCTCTGACTGCGAATCTGATGCCTTCGCAAGAGCCACCAACAGCTGGGGCATCTTTATTTAGAATCGTGTTTATAAATGATTTTATCTCATTGTAATTGTCACGCGTGCACAGCAATCTGTTAGCTTTTAACCAGGTTAGACACCCTCACAGCTGGAGAGGACCCTCAAATCACCAGAGAACCAAAAAAAAAAAAAAAAGAAAAGAAAGAAAAATTTTCTCTGCTTCCTTTCCCTTTGCTGGTCTTGAGCATCTTGGGGCCAGAAGCAGCCACCCTGAGCGGAGTCTGAGAGGCTGGGGGCTCCTGGGGTGCAGTGGTCGAGAGCAGACACCTTCAGCAGCGCCACCCAGCGTCTCTGGGGGACCATTTCAGCCGGGGATGGGGAGGGCTCTTCTCTCCCGACTCCACTCTGTCAGCGCTCTCCTGCCAATCCTTCCTGGGAGCATCTCCCCGCTTGGAACTTTCAGTATTAAACAAGGTAGCCGGGTGATCAAAAGAAGAAAACTTCTCCCTTAAGAGCAATACAGCGACAGCAGCAGCAAACTTTATTTTCCCACCACCAGCTAAGGCCCGCTACTCCGGCTTGTCATTCTCAAAATGGCATCTTGCCTTTGTAATTCTACATTTTCCTGCAGTTTCATTTTCCTGAAAGTACCCTCCCCCCCCCAAAAAAAATGCACAACCCAAGTGTTGTCTGGATGCACCAGGAGGGCTCAAATGTGTCTTCTTTCTCCCGTTCCCAGCCAGCAGAGCCTCCTAACACAGACAAAATGCGACTGGGCTTAGCACAACCTGAGGCACAAATTGAATATATACAGACCACTGAGAAGCAATTTAAACGCATCCTGAAATCTGGAAGAGTGGGAAACATGGTTTACATCTTCATGGCACACATAGGGAAATTTCCTAAATATCCTCTACCCATCTCTTCCCCCAAAATCTACCCAGGAGCTACTCGACAATCTGTCCCCCCAAAATGTCTTTTTCTTGATTTGGTTTGTTACCCTTCCTAATGTGGATCAATCTAGTCTTTCTCAGACAATCCCAGTGGTGCTGCTAAAGATGTCTACCCTGCTCGGCCAGAAGGAATCATGGCTAGACAGTTGGCTGAGCATCTAAGGATTCATCCCCGTTAAGCGGCGAAGGGGGGAGAGGTCTGAATAGTCATGCACATGGTCCCTGTTACAAGCAGATAACTGATCTGAATCTGTCATTTCTTTTCATGTCCTTTCTACCTCCTCTCCCATCTCCTTCTCTCCCTCCCTTCTTTCATTCCTTTTTTTCTACCCTCTCTTCCTTTCTCCTTCCTTCCATCTTTCCTTTTTTCCTTCCTTCCATCTATCCATCTTTCCTTCCTTCCATCTATCGTTCCTTCCTTCCCCCTTCCTTTGCTCTCTCCTTCCTTCCTTCCTCCCTTCCTTCCTTCCCCCTTCTATCTGTCTTCCCTTCCTTCCTTCCTTCCTTCCTTCCTTCCTTCCTTCTTCCTTCTCTCTTCTTACCCCCAAATCATAAATCATCAAATAATACTGCTAGAGGAGTCCTTACAAATCTTCTGGTGCAACTCCTCATCTTACTGAAGAAGAACGCGAGGCCCAAGGAGGCTGCTTGTTCACCCTCCGCCCGCCATCAGTTGCCTCTGGCAGAGCAGGAACTGGGGCCCTGATTTGTGTATCCGGATCCTGTGCGCATTCCATCCTCTTAGACCACACCGCTTTAAAGCAATGGCAGCAAAACAAGTTTGTGTCAGAAATTATTTGTAATCTAAGTTCTCGGGATAACCGGGGATTTGTACACATTCAGCCATTTATCCTAGACCCTCTACAACTATATTACTACAGAATGAAAATCAAGTTCAGAAAGATGGTTCTCAGGTACAACAAATTTCCAAGGACAAAACAAAGATCCAATAAGGGTTTCTATAATGCCCTTGCTTTAAAAAAAAGTGTCTCAATGTTGGTTGAAATAAATAATCTGCTTAAATTTCTGTAAGCTTGAGAAGCCAACTCACCAAAACGTCCTTTCCATAAGTCCCCTGGTTCTTTGAGGGTTTTTAAGGGAATGATGCTATAATCACTTTACAGAACACTTCTCCCTCCCACAGCCCCTGCCCAGTTTTACAAAGAACCCACACTTGCATCACCCAAAGGAGACCAGGATGGCCCTCAGCCTGGGAGCGACCTCACTTCTGTTACAACCAAGTGTCCAGCAGCTTGTGGCATTAGGCCCTGAGACAGGATAAGCCTGGGCCTGACCACAGCTCCAGCTCCCTCCACCTCTCCACACACTCGGGAAAATCTCAACACAAACATCACCTTCCAGGGCAGAAATAACCCGTCCTCATCAAAGCAGCGGCAGTTCTTCACAGCCTCCAGCGCCCACGTGGCTCCACTTTAGAAGCCATCTGGCGCCACAGTGAGTGGCCATTTTGAAATTAAGCGTGAACTTCAGACATTGGTTTCTTCAAAAAGCTTCAAGAGAAGTATTTTGGAAGCCAAGAGGGATGGGCCAAAGAGTCCAAAAGGGATGAGAAGTGTATGTGAATTTTTAAAAGTCGATCCTTGACCCATTCTGCCCTTCTTGCAACAGGGCAACGTTTGGGGTTTCTGGAGCATGACAGGCATTTTGGTCCCCATTTCTGAGTGACAGACGGTCGCCAAGACCGCCGGAGCCGGACTCTCGGGGCATTTTGTCAGCAGACGGGAGGGCTTCCGGCCCTGCAGACCCCACAGCAGCAGGCATGGCAGACTGTTTGGTGAGTTCACTGAAGCACCTCCCTCTGTTTGGGTCTGTGACAGGGGAGGCCTGGGTCACGCTCTCCCACTCTGAGCATGGGAGCTCTGTACTTCTTTCTGAGTGCCTCCATCTCCTCCCTGGAAAATAGGGATTTAACGATAAAACCTGCCACCACAGATTACTGCAAGTATGAAATGAGGCCCCTAGTAAGTGCTATTAAAAGCCTGTGCAATTATTTCTATTATTATCTGCCCTCAGTTATTAATATCACTCCTCTGTGCTGCCCTGAACAGGGCTCCCATTCCCAAGCTCGTGAAAAGCTTAAAGGAAGTTCCAGCTAACAAGTGAAGCCTCAGTCTCACTTCATCTCCCTCCCTCCCTCTCTCTCTTCTTTCTCCCCTACTTTTCTCCTTCTTGTTAACAGAAGTAGTTGAAATGACTTCCCATTTCTTCAATGAGCTGATCCTTTGAAGACTGAAGTTAGACCCAAGTTGTTTTCCCTTTCTGGACTGCCATCCTGAGAAAGCCCTAATCCCTTGAAGGTGCCCAGGGCAGCACTGCCCTTGCAGATCCTGTTAGAATTCAACGCAATGGGAAGGTCAAAGGAAGAAAGTCAAGGTCTAAAGGAAGAGGCAGATGTCGCTGAGAGTCCTGAGCAGAATCCTCTTGTCTCATGGAGAATGCTATAAACTGACAGGATGAAAAAGGTCCTAGTTGGTAAAGAAATAATAGCATGCCCATATAATCGAGTCTCAGGTCGCTTTGACAGGAATTCTGTAAAATGAAGTTGGCTCACGAATCAGTTGATACACATATTAATATTTTAAAGAATTTATCCATGTTAGGTAAATATAATATACACAAATATGCAGGTAGAAAAAAAACACAGGATTCATCAAAATAAGAGTGTGGATACCCTTGGTTAATGGAATCATGACTGCATTTATATACTTCCTAAATTTTCTATATTAAACATTCTGAAATTTTACATATATATGTAAACATATATTTATGGTATATATTCATATATAGTCACATATTTACATATATATGTATACATATATATTTACATTTACATATGTATACATTTACATGTATACATGTAATGTATATGTAATATATGTAATATATTGTAATCTATGTAATCTATGTAATATACATATGTATATATTTACATGTATATACATTTACATGTATACATTTACATGTATACATTTACATGTATACATATATATTTACATTTACATATATATGTATATATATGTATTTATATATGTGTGTGTATATATATATATATATATAACATCTCCTTTCACAATATTGAAGAACACACACTAACCTAGTCAGCAAGATGGCACCAAATTGAAGGCACACACATTCCATGTTCCTGTTTTCTCTGCTGAGTGAGAATGGACCCAGAATAACCTGCCTCCCTGAGATCAACTACATGCTGAAGAAAGCAGGACCTAATCGAGCGAGACAAACTTTAACGTACCAAACTGCCAGTAAAAACCCAAGTGTCCGCACCCATCCTCCGGGGATAAATCTTCTGGATTGTGTGTGTTGTGGGAGGAAAGCGTCAGGTTCTTCCAAGGCTGCTCCCACCGCAGCCTCCAAGGCTGGCTCCAGGCCACCAGAGTTTGGATTGCTAGTGCCATCGAAAATTCTAAGAAATAACAAAGTGGCCTTAAACTTTTTCCTCGGGGGAATTCCAGTCTGGTTCTTCTCTGAGAACAGGAGCCCTTTTTGGGCCAAGCTCTGGAGAACTGAGGCACTCGGGCACACTCCTCAAGGGGAATATTCGAAAGGGGATTCACAGAGCCGTATGCACAAAATGAAAAGAAAGAAAAGGCCTTGGAGCATGAGACATCCTACTTGAAGGCCTTTGGTTTCAAAGGGATACACACAGGTTGAGAGCATCAGCTTTGGGGTCAGTCTCTGGTTTCTCCATTTATTGGCAATGTAGTCTTCTGGTAAATTTGTCTTATATATAATTGGTCAATAATGGTAACTATGTCGTTAAGATTGTTGAGAATGTAACATAAAACATTCTACATAAGAGTGTTTAGTAACATGCCTGGCAGAATCGGTATATAGTCCGTATATAGTTACTGTTACTACCACTATAACCTGGTGCTACCATTACTTTAAGAAAGGCACTGAATTAGGCTTTACATAGAACACACAGAGAGGATTGAGGGATGGGTTTCAACCTAAAAAATATAATCCAGCTAGATGCTCCTCTCTCTTCCTCTCTCCTTTTTCTTCTCCTGTGTGCACACAGGCACTGAACAGCAAAAGATAAATAAACTTCAAAACAATAAAGAAGCAGAGAGAAAAAGCCCAGGGGAAAAGACGATGGTTGCATTCTCCTCCAAAAGCTGAATACAATAAACCAAACAATAGGGTGAGGGAACAATGAGAGGATTTCTCTAGCCACTCTTGACCTTGTCTTCACTTCCAGCTTCTCAGACCCCAGATTTTCTTATACATAACAGTGTGAAACCACCAAATGACAGAACAGGGGGAAAGAAACCTACCAAATACTTTCCCACCATCCATGCTTGGGCCCTAAGGAAATAATTGAATACTGCCCAGGAAAACCAAAGAAGCAAACCAAAACAAATCCATGCGCGGTTTGCGGATCAACGAAAGACCTGGATAGAACAGTCAACACTCAAGAAATGAATTAAAGCTTTTAAATGAATAAAGCTTTTAAAAGCTTTTAAAGAAGAAGCATATGCAAAAATCATCCACAAGGACGATAACATACACACAGAGAAAGAAAAGAAAGGAAGAGAAAAGAAAAGGGAAGAAAAGAAAAGAAATAGAGAAAGCACATATAAATGAGAATAAAGACAGTAATCAAACGTACCTCCAGGAAAGAAAAGAAATATTCAGCAACACTGCTTCATATCTTCAAGGAAATTAAAGAAACATATATTCCGTAAATCCAGATGAAGAGGAAATAATAAAACAGCTTTCAGCGGAATTACAACAAAACAGCAGCAAAAAAAAACTGAATGAGCACACGGGGGAGAAAAGTAGTACTGGCTTTAAAATAAATCAAGCATAATAGGGGTGCCTGGGTGGCTCAGTCAGGTAAGTGTCTGACTTTGGCTCATGTCATGATCTCACAATCCATGAGTGCGAGCCCCACGTCGGGCTCTGTGCTGACAGCTTAGAGCTTGGAGCCTGCTTTGGATTCCCTGTCTCCCTCTCTCTCTACCCCTCCTCCACTTGTTCTCTCTCTCTCTCTCAAAAATAAATAAACAGTAAAAGAAATCAAGCATAATTTTTTCAAAAAAGGAAAAATTCAAGGCACACAGAAGAAGAAGGTATAAATGGGAAACTCACCACAGGGACCACAGTTCTTTGGCCCTAAAGAGAAAGGCAGCGAAACAGCCAGTGCACATACAATGAAAGACCTAATCGACGGGACTGTTCCTGAACTAAAGTAGCTTATGAATGCAGATTGAAAAGAATCATCACACACTGAGTAACATTTATAAAAACTGAAAAGTATACCTTAATTTTTAAATAAATTATTGAATTTCAAAACCAGCCACAGATTTCTTCTAACAAACATTGATGGCAGAAACCAATGGAAGTAGCACACTAAAATCTGGAAAAATAAAGGGACCTGTGATCCAAAAACTTTCCCCAGTTTAGTTTTCATCTTTTGTGACGATACCAGAAGGAAGTTCTCAACTATGCAGGCATTCATGAAGCACAATTAATACACATCTTTCTCTAAAATACCATAATGGTGTAACCCTGCTAATCAAGATGAAAAGATAAATAAATCACAAATGGACAAATTTCCATACGAAAGAGTTTGAAAAACCTTAAACAATTGCAGCGAAATTTTAGTCTAGATAGCTCTTTTGACTATGATTACAGGACTGAATATAATATTTTAATTCTTGGAAAAAAGAGACATTTATTATAGTTTTATATTATAGTATTATGTTATAGTTTATTATAGCATTTTAGTTTTAGTATAGTATTTATTATACCATTATAGTTTATTATAGTTTTATTATAGTTCATTATAAGTATTTATTATTTTAATTATAATGAACTGTAATAAAAACTCTTGAATCTACCAATAAAAAACAGAAAGTGGAAAGGGCTAGCAGGTATATCGTGAGTCATTGAAAGTGAACTAATTTCCTTATCTTTCATGGGAGGAATCAGTGGTCACCAATAATTTCAGGAACTGAAATATAGTGTAAGCATTTTGGTTAAAATCCAAATCAATGACACGAACAACAATAAATTTGCCTATGAGGGAAGGAGCCAAGATGGCAGAACAGCATGGAAGTTTTCTGTGTGTCTAGCATCTATGAAATACAGCCAGACCAACACTAAACCATCCCGCACACCTAGAAAACTCATCTAAGGATTAACACAATGATCTGCACAACCTGACTCACAGAATTCAGCAGGTACGCAGTGCAGAGAGGTGAACTGGAGGAGAAGTCATGAAGGGCAGATAGCCGCTTTTGCATAGGGAGAGAGGACAGAGATGGGGGATGGGAGACGGAAAAGTACCCCCCCCCCAAAGCAGCTGGAGAGAAAGTGGAAAAATGGAAATAGCAGCAGGGACTGAACTAAAAAGGGAGAAAGGAGAGGGTTTAAATTCCATTAAGACTATAAACAAAGGGAGCGCAGAGTCTGAAACTCCACAGCTTGTTAACTGCCAGTGTTCTGGTGGGAAGGGCGAATCCCCAGGAGCAGAGTGGGGTCCATGAGGTTCTCCGGCTACACGGGGAGAGGAGGTTCCCCTGCTGGAAGGACACCTGATAGAGGCTATGTGGGTCCCCCAAAGGCAAGGCCCCAGTGGACCCGGGAGAACAACCACATCAACATCAGCAGCCACGCAGTCCCACAAATGTTTCTGGGTGCAACCAGCACCCAGCCATTGCTCAGTGAGACCCTCCTACAGAGGGGTAGAACGGGTCAAAGCCTCAGTCCCTCAGAAGCAAGAGGTCAGGAAACGGGAACCCTCTTGCACTGTTGGTGGGAATGCACATTGGTGCAGCCACTCTGGAAAACAGTGTGGAGGTTCCTCAGAAAATTAAAAATAGACCTACCCTATGACCCAGCAATAGCACTGCTAGGAATTTACCCAAGGGATACAGGAGTACTGATGCATAGGGGCACTTGTACCCCAATGTTTATAGCAGCACTCTCAACAATAGCCAAATGATGGAAAGAGCCTAAATGTCCATCAACTGATGAATGGATAAAGAAATTGTGATTTATATACACAATGGAGTACTACGTGGCAATGAGAAAGAATGAAATATGGCCCTTTGTAGCAACGTGGATGGAACTGGAGAGTGTGATGCTAAGTGAAATAAGCCATACAGAGAAAGACAGATACCATATGTTTCCACTATTACGTGGATCCTGAGAAACTTAACAGAAACCCATGGGGGAGGGGAAGGAAAAAAAAAAGAGGTTAGAGTGGGAGAGAGCCAAAGCATAAGAGACTCTTAAAAACTGAGAACAAACTGAGGGTTGATGGGGGGTGGGAGGGAGGGGAGAGTGGGTGATGGGTATTGAGGAGGGCACCTTTTGGGATGAGCACTGGGTGTTGTATGGAAACCAATTTGACAATAAATTTCATATATTGAAAAAAAAAAGACCCCCCCCCCCAAAAAAAGAAGAGGTCAGGAAACACAGCCGCATCTGAGACAAAACTCAGGAGGGAGGAGCTGCTTGGGGTTTGGTCACGGACAGCGTAAAAGTGGGGAGTGGACAGAAACCGAAGATAAAGGACAGGTGCACGATTGCTGATCGAGGAGAGCAGAGTTCCAGTACTAGAGACTGGGTAGCTGGGTGACGCCATTTTCACCGATCCCATGCACACACATACACACCTACAAGCACCACAACAATCCATCCCAGTAAGCTAAGCTGAGCCATCTAGTGGAGAACAGAGCCGTTACACTAAGCCCCACCCAACTGGGCAACCTCGCTTTTCAGGAACATAAGTCTCTCTGCCTACTTAGTTTATGGAGTATAAAGCACTTCATAGTTTGACTTCTAGGAGAAAAGAAAGTAATTTCAGTAGTATTTCAGTCTGTTCGCTGATCCATTTATTCAATTATCTTTCTTTTCTTTTTTTTTTATTTTTTCTTTTTTCTCTTTTTCATTTCTTTTCTTTTTCTTGCATACAGAAAGAGAAATAATTCATTTTTATTTTCAATTTTTATAAAAAATATTTCTCTTTAATTTTTTTCTACTATATTTTTACTTTTTGTGTAAATTTTTTCAAATTCTATTTTACTTCCATCATTTCATTTTAGTCTACTTCAGTGTATTCATTTTTTCAAATTTTCAAACAATTTCCTTCTTTTTTCTTTCCCCTTTTTTCTCTAATCTATCAAGCCCTTTCAACACCCAGACTAAAACACACCTAGGATCTAGCATCATTTATTTGATTTTGTGTGTGTGTGTGTGTGTGTGTTTAATTTTTTAATATTTTTTAATCTGAATTTTTTAATTTTAATTTTTTAACCTCATTAATTCCTTTTCTCCTTCCAAAATGACAACATGAAGGAATTCACCCCAAAAGAAAGAGCAGGAAGAAACAACTGCCAGGGACTTCACCAACACAGATATTAGTAAGATGTTTGAACCAGAATTTAGAGTCACAATAATAAGAATACTAGCTGGAGTCGAAAACAGATTACAGGAGTGCCTGGGTGGCTCAGTCAGTTAGGCATCCGACTTTGGCTCAGGTCATGATCTCACAGTTTGTGGGATCGAGCCCTGCGTCGGGCTGTGTGCTGACAGGTCAGAGCCTGGATCTTGTTTCAGATTCTGTTTCTTCCTCTCTCTGTGTCCCTCACCTGTTCAAGCTCTCTCTGTCTCAAAAATAAATAAACATTAAAACCAAAAAAAGAAAATAGATTAGAATCCCTTTCTGTGGAGATAAAAGAACTAATAGCTAGTCAGGATGAAATTAAAAAAGGCTATAACTGAGCTGCAATCTCGAATGAAGGCCACAGCAACAAGGGTGGATGAGGCAGAACAGAGAATCAGTGATATAGAGGACAAACTTATGAAGAATAATGAAGCAGAAAAAGAGAGGGAGATTAAGGCAAAAGAGCACGATTTAAGAATTAGAGAAATCAGTGACTCATTAAAAAGGAACATCAGAATCATAGGGGTCCCAGAAGAGGAAGAGAGAGAAATAGGGGTAGAATGGTTATGTGAGCAAATCGTAGCAGAAAACTTTCCTAACCTGGGGAAAGACACAGACATCAAAATCCAGGAAGCACAGAGGACTCCCATTAGATTCAACAAAAACCAACCATCAACAAGGCATATCATAGTTAAATTCACAAAATACTCAGGCAAGGAGAGAATCGTGAAAGCAGCAAGGGAAAAAAAGTCCTTAACCTACAAGGGAAGACAGATCAGGTTTGCAGCAGACCTATCCACAGAAACTTGACAGGCCAGGAAGGAGTGGCAGGATACATTCAATGTGCTGAGTCAGAAAAATATGCAGCCAAGAATTCTTTATCCAGCAAGGCTGTGATTCAAAGTAGCAGGAGAGATAAAAATTTCCCAGACAAACAAAAGTTAAAGGAGTTTGTGACCACTAAACCAACCCTGCAAGAAATTTTAAGGGGGACTCTCTGAGGGGAGAAAAAATGAAAAAAATATATATATATATATGTATATAAATACCAAAAGCAACAAAGACTAGAAAAGACCAGAGAACACCACCAGAAACTCCAACTCTACAAGCAACATAATGGCAATAAATTCATATCTTTCAGTACTCACTCTAAACATCAGTGGACTAAATGCTCCAATGAAAAGACATAGGGTAACAGAATGGGTAAGAAAACAAGATCCATCTATATGCTATTTACAAGAGACCCACTTTAGGCCTAAAGACACCTTCAGATTGAAAGTGAGGGGATGGAGAACCATCTATCATGCTAATGGTCAACAAAAGAAAGCCGGAGTAGCCATACTTATATCAGACAATCTAGACTTTAAAATAAAGAGTGTATCAAGAAATGAAGAAGGGCATTATATCTTAATTAAGGGGTCTATAGACCAAGAAGACCTAACAATTGTAAACATTTATGAGCCAAATGTGTGAGAACCCAAATATATAAATCAATTAATCACAAACATAAAGAAACTCATTGATAGTAATACTGTAAGAGTAGGGGACTTCAACACCCCACTCACAGCAATGGACAGATCATCTAATCAAAAAATCAACAAGGAAACAATGTCTTTGAATGACTTAGATGGACTTAACAGATATTTCAGAACATTTCATCCTAAAGCAGGGGAATATACATTCTTCTCCAGTGCACATGGAATGTTCTCCAGAACAGATCACATACTGGGACAGAAATAAGCCTTCAACAAGTAAAAGATCAAGACCATTCCATGCATATTTTCAGATGACAACACTATGAAACTCGAATCAACCACAAGAAAAAACTTGGAAAGGTAACAAAAACTTAGAGACTAAAGAACATTCTACTAAAGAATGAATGCGCTAAGCAAGAAGTTAAAGAGGAAATTAAAAAGTTCACAGAAGCCAATGAAAATGATAACACCACAACCCAAAACCTCTGGGACACAAGAAAGGTGGACATAAGAGGAAAGTATATAGCAATCCAGGCCTTCCTAAAGAAGGAAGAAAGATCTCAGATACACAACCTAACCTTACGTGTTAAAGATCTGGAAAAAGAACAGCAAATAAAACCCAAACCAGCAGAAGACAGGAAATAATGAAGATGAGAGCAGAAATTAATGCTATTGAAACCAAAAAAAACAAAACAAAAAAAAAAAAAGAAAACAAAACAAAACAAAAAAACAGTAGAACAGATCAATGAAACCAGAAGCTGGTTCTTTGAAAGAATTAACAAAATTGATAAACCACTGGCCAGTTTGATCAAAAAGACAAAGGAAAGGACCCAAATAAATAAAATCAAGAATGAACAAGGAGAGATCACAACCAACACAGCAGAAATAAACACAATAACAAAAGAATATTATGAGCAATTATATGCCAATAAAATGGGCAATCTGGAAGAAATGGACAAATTCCTAGAAACATATAAACTACCAAAACTGAAACAGGAAGAAATAGAAAATTTGAACAGACCCATAACCAGTAAAGAAATCGAATTAGTAATCAAAATCTCCCAAAAAACAAGAGTCCAGGGCCAGATGGCTTTCCAAGGGAACTCTACCAAACATTTAAGGACGAGTTAACACCTCATCTCTTGAAGCAGTTCCAAAAAATAGAAATGGAAGGAAAGCTTCCAAACTCTTTCTATGAAGTCAGCATTACATTGATTCCAAAACCAGACAGAGACCCCACTAAAAAAGAGAACTATAGACCAATTTCCCTGATGAACATGGATGCAAAAATCCTCAACAAGATATTAGCCAACCGGATCCAACAATACATTAAAAAAATTATTCACCACAACCAAGTGGGATTTATACCTGGGATGCAAGGCTGGTTCAATATTTACATAACAATCAATGTGATTCATCACATCAATAAAAGAAAGGACAAGAACAATATGATCCTCTCAATAGATGCAGAGAAAACATTTGACAAAATACAGCATCCATTCTTGAAAAAAAAAAAAAAACAAAGAAAGTAGGGATAGAAGGATCATACCTCAAGATCATAAAAGCCATATATGAAAGACCCAATGTTAATATCACCCTCAATGGGGAAAAACTGAGAGCTTTCCCCCTAAGGTCAGGAACAAGACAGGGATGTCCACTCTCGCCTCTGTTATTCAACGTAGTATTGGAAGTCTTAGCCTCTGCAATCAGACAACACAAAGAAATAAAAGGCATCCAAATCAGCCAGGAGGAGGTCAAACTTTCACTCTTCACAGATGACATGATACTCTATATGGAAAACCAAAAAGAGTCCACCAAAAAACTGCTAGAACTGATTCGTGAATTCAGCAAAGTTGCAGGATATAAAATCAATGCACAGAAATCAGTTGCATTCTTATACACCAACAATGAAGCAACAGAAAGAGAAATCAAGGAATTGATCCCATTTACATGCACCAAAAAACATAAAATACCTAGGAATAAATCTAACCAAAGAGGTGAAAAATCTATACACTGAAAACTATAGAAAGCTTATGAAAGAAATTGAAAAAGACACAAAAAAATGGAAAAAGATTCCATGCTCCTGGATAGGAAGAACAAATATTGTTAAAATGTCAATACTACCCAAAGCAATCTACATATTCAATGCAATCCCTATCAAAATAACACCAGCATTGTTCACAGAGCTAGAACAAATAATCGTAAAATTTGTATGGAACCAGAAAAGACCCCAAATAGCCAAAGCAATCTTGAAAAAGAAAACCAAAGCAGGAGGCATCACAATCCCAGACTTCGAGCTATACTACAAAGCTATAAACATCAAGGCAGTATGGTACTGGCATAAAAACAGACACTCCAATCAATGGAACAAAACAGAGAACCCAGAAATGGATCCACAAATGTATGGCCAACTAATTTTTGACAAAGCAGTAAAGAATATCCAATGGAATCAAGACATTCTCTTCAGCAAGTGGTGCTGGGAAAACTGGACAGTTACATGGAGAAGAATGAACCTGGACCACTTTCTTACACCATACACAAAAACTCAAAATGGATGAAAGACCTAAATGGAAGACAAGAAGCCATAAAAATCCTCAAGGAGAAAGCAGGCAAAAACCTCTTTGATCTTGCCCGCAGCAACTTCTTGCTCAACACGTCTCCAGAGGCAAGGGAAACAAAAGCAAAAATGAACTATTGCGACCTCATCAAAATAAAAAGCTTCTGCACAGCAAAGGAAACAATCAGCAAAACTAAAAGGCAACTGACAGAATGGGAGAAGATATTTGCAAACAACGTATCAGATAAAGGATTAGTATCCAAAATCCATAAGGAACTTTTCAAACTCAATACCCAAAAACCAAATAATCCAGTGAAGAAATGAGCAAAAGACACGAATAGACACTTCTCTAAAGAAAACATCCAGATGGCCAACCGACACATGAAAAAATGTTCAACGTCACTCATCATCAGGGAAATACAAATAAAAACCACAATGAGATACCACCTCACACCTGTCAGAATGGCTAACATTAACACCTCAAGCAACAACAGATGTTGGCGAGGATGCGGAGAAAGAGGATCTCTTCTGCATTGTTGGTGGGAATGCAAGCTGGTACAGCCACTCTGGAAACCAATATGGAGGTTCTTCAAAAAACTAAAAATAGAACTACGCTACAACCCAGCAATTGCACTACTAGGCATTTATCCAAGGGATACAGGTGTGCTGTTTCAAAGGGACACATGCATCCCCATGTTTATAGCAGCACTATCAACAATAGCCAAAGTATGGAAAGAGCCCAAATGGCCATCGATGGATGAATGGATAAAGAAGATGTGGTATATATATACAATGGAGTATTACTCGGCAATCAAAAAGAATGAAATCTTGCCACTTACAACTACGTGGATGGAACTGGAGGGTATTATGCTAAGCAAAATTAGAGAAAGACAAATACCATAAGACTTCACTCATATGAGGAATTTAAGACACAAAACAGATGAACATAAGGGAAGTGAAGCAAAAATAATATACAAACAGGAAGGGGACAAAAACATAAGACATTCTTAAATATGGAAAACAAAAGAGCGTTACTGGAGGGGTTGTGGGAGGGGGGATGGGCTAAATGGGCAAGGGGCACTAAGGAATCTACTCTTGAAATCATTGTTGCACTATATGATAACTAATTTGGATGTGAATTTAAAAAAATAAAATTTAAATTTAAAAAAATTAAAAAAAATTGACTATATTCCAAATTATGAGGAGGAAAAAATTACTGGAAACTAAAGTTGAACTAAATGTGAAAAGCTATAACCCTCAAAGAAGCAAATATATGGTACTGTCTTGGGATTTTCCTGTTCAAAGGTGATTGGGATGAAGGAGAGAGAAGAGCCAGGCCTGTACTTACTCTATGATTGAAAGTCATCAAATAATGGCTTCGTTTTGTTTTATGTAACAGCTTATAAGAAAATCTGAGGTGAAATGTGTTTCCACAGCCCATATGCTGAATTCTAACATCTTTATATTTTTTCACATTATCATCAGTTAGTAAAGAAATTATTTTTTTTATTTTTTTAACGTTTATTTATTATTGAGAGACAGAGAGAGACAGAGCATGAGCAGGAAAGGAGCAGAGACAGAGAGAGACACAGAATCCGAAGCAGGCTCCAGGCTCTGAGCTGTCAGCACAGAGCCCAAAACAGGGCTCGAACTCACAAACCGCGAGATCATGACCTGAGCCAAAGTCAGATGCTTAACCGACTGAGCCACCCAGGCGCCCCAGTAATTATTTTTTATATTCAAGTAATTTAAAAAGGCAAACGAAAAGCCCAGTCCATCTATTTCTCCCATTTCTTGATATCAAGTTAAGAAATTGTGATTTCATTATAGTATTTAGTATATAAAAATAAATATAAGAAAAAATTGTGAAAAGGACAAAAGGAAGTTCCATATGATAAATGAAAACAGAGTGAGAATAAGCACAGAGAGATTGGGAGACTGGTTCTTGCTGTTTTTGTTTTTTTGTTTTTTGTTTTCCGGTTTGTTTTGTTTTGTTTTAAATAATATTTTTTGAACTATTTATTTTTGTGAATGCATTATTAGTATGTTTTCTTTAATATAAAAGGAAAAAAATGAATATGTGTAGGTAAACTCAAACTTAACCAAAAAGAAGGTAATGTGGTAGTCGTACATAAGAAAATTGAATTCAATATAAAGAGCATTAACTGAGACTAAGAAAATCAAAAGGAAAAAGAAAGGGAGAAAAGGTCTGAAATTTTATTGTCAGCTGAACAAAATGACAAGGGGCTAGCCCTGCCAGACATGAGTCCATACTACATGGTGTCTGTAACTAAAAAAGAGCGGGACTGGTGTATGAATATATAAACATCCAGTCGAATAAAATACAAAGTCCAGAAACCAACACAAATGTCAGTGAAAACTTAGCATACAGCAAAGGTGACGCATTAAATCACCGGAACAATGATGGACTTTTAAATAAGTGGTGCTGGGACAGTTGTGCAATCACTTAGAAAAAGTTGTAAAACTCACACCATACAGAAGAAAAAACTCCAAATGGATAAACAGGTCAACGATCTCAATGCAAAAAGAAGGAGAAAAAGAAGGAGTGGGGGTGGAGGAAGAGGAAGAGAGGGGAGGGGAGGGGAGAAAGAAGAAGAAATGGTACAAGTCTCCCAAGAAAACATGAATGAATCCCCCTTTAACCTCAATGTAGAGGAAGGCTTTCTAACTATGATTCAGAATCCAAAGTCCATAAAAGAAAAGATAAATAATTGTGATTGCATAGAATTTTTAAGATTTATGCATAGAGAAAAGCCACCAAAAACAAAGTCAAAAGACAATTGATCCAATGGAAGAAAATATCTGGAAAAGATACCACACACACAATGACTAAGAACCCTAATATTAAAAATGGATAGATAGATAGATAGATAGATAATGTTAAAAACGTCAAAAGATTAAAATCCTAACAGCAAAGCAGGAAAAAGGACATCAACAATTCACAAGAAAGATATCAAAGTGATACTTACACACAAAGAAAATGTTAAAATTCACTCCCAATTAGAGACATGCAAATTAAAACAACACTGAGATATCGTTTCTTGCCTATTACGCTGACAAACATCAAATGTGTAAGAACGGATGTGTTAGCAGTGTTGTGAGGAAATGCGCATGCTCAGACGCTGCCCGTGAGAACACACACACACACCCGGGAACCTGACAACACCTAATGAACTTGCATGTGAAGGTGCATGTGGACTGGGTTACCCCACGTCTAGGGAATTACCCTGCAACTCTGCCTCCGACCATACACAAGTGCATATTCTAAAGGTTATTTATTACAGCATGATTTTTAAGTTACAAATGTTGGCAACAACACAAAAAACCATACCCTGGAGAGTGGTTGAGTAAACTGAAGTACGCTCCTGTACTGGAGTGCCATGCAGCTATTAAAAAGCATGAGGCAGTGCTCTGTAAACCGAGAGGCACTGCCATTCCAAACAGAATAGTCAATGAAGAAAAGTCAAAGAACAAAGAAAATACTTGGAAAAGATACCACATACACAATAACTAATATCTCTAATATTATATATATATATGATATATATGACGTATATTCAGTAAGAAAGTTTATAAAAACATAAATGTATGCATGCACCTCTTGGGAAAGAAATAGAAGAAGGACTTGGGTGTCTGGGTGTCTCAGTCGGTTAAGTGTCTGACTCTCGGCTTCGGCTCAGGTCATGATCTCATGGTTCATGGGACTGAGCCCCACGTCGGGCTCTGCGCTGACAGCACAGAACCTGCTTGGAATTTTCTCACTTCTTCTCTCTGCCCCTTACCCTCTCACACACTCTCTCCCCAAATAAATAGATAAAACTTTAAAGATTTTTTTAAAAAAAGAAAAAAAAAAACAAGAACTCTCTTTAAAAAAAAATATATAAGAAAGACAGACTAGAAACTATTAAGATTAGTACCTACAGAATGGAGGTGACAATGAGTGGAAAAAACAGGGAACAGAGAACAAGTGGTGGGCTTGAATCCCAATCCCCTGAATGCATCTTTTTGCATAACTCTTACTCTGAAAAGCATGGTTATGTTGCACATACCTAATAAATAAACAATTACAACCAAGCAGGAGGGGGCACTTGGGTGGCTCAGGCAGTTAAGCGTCCAACTTTGGCTCAGGTCATGATCTCTCAGTTTGTGAGTTCGAACCCCGCATCAGGCTCTGTGCTGACAGCTCAGAGCCTGGAGCCTGGTGCCTGCTTCAGATTCTGTGTCTCCCTCTCTCTCTGCCCCTCCCCTCCTCTCTCTCTCTCTCTCTCTCTCTCTCTCTCTCTCTCTCTCAAGTAAATCAACAAACAAACAAAAAAACAAACAAACAAAACAGCATTTTGACTACATACCGTAAGGCCAAAAACAAATAGCACTGAACATAAAATTGTGTTTTACGTGGTAAATTTTTCTTAGGGAATTGGGTTAGCAACTGTAAACAGTATACAGTATCGATCATGTGTATACTAGGGTGGGGCAAATAAAAAACATATTATGGGCAATCAGAATGTGATTTTCTACTCCAGAAAGGAGTCACAAATTAAAGAAGGAAGGCTGGAAGAATGTCGGTAGAGCAGATTGAGTCAGAGGGATTAGTTTGAATTTATGGTTTTATGTATATTTCTGGGTAGAGATACAGATGTGTGTATGTTCTATATTCTACTGCTGCTGGCAGAAAGGGCCTAGAAACATGGCACCTGCTGGCCATGAGCACACCCAGAACCCAGACTTTACTTTCTCAATGCCATTCTTCAATAACAGGAAGAAGACCTCCTTGGGAAATTGGTTGGCTCCAGAGCTGGAGCAAGGAAATGCCAAGCTAAATGTTGGAACGTATTGTGGTGCCAGAAAGTAAGGAGATTCTCAAATAATGATGAGGAGAGTGTACTTAAAGGACATGAGAGCCAGCTTGAAGGAATCCCCCCGTGCTCAAATCTGGGACAATTTGAACATCAAAATAAATAATGATAGGGATGGATTTTAACCCAGAGAATAAATGTAAAGATCTGTGAGTCCATACTTATGTAAGTATATGAATATATATAAATGAATGAGAAAGATGGGTCAGCTCTTCCTTGCAATGGAATTCCAATTAATAATAAATCATTAATTCAAATTCCCATTAATCAGTAGAATTCCAAATAAATAAAAGAACAATGGAAACAGGAAATCTTGTTTAGACGGGAGAACACAATAATGACACTATAGACAAGAATCAAGAAAAGAGGCTAAAACGAGTGAGTAGAAAGCCTGGCGAGAAAGAGGATCTCTGTGTAGTCCCCAGCTATCTCCTCCGAAATTACTTATTAATTACAAAGGGAAAAGTAGCAACTTAAAAGTGGAAAAACTTGACAAAGACCCTGATAACCAAATGACCCTAGTGTGAAGTCATCAACAGCCATAAGATATGAAAACATCGTGTACCCCCTGAATTATTATATACTGAGAAGAAACTATCACTTCTGTGGTATTATTCTTGCCCCAAATAGGTAACCTCAGTTATCATGAGGAAACATCAGACAGATACAAACTGAAAAAAAGAAAAAAATTCTAGAAAACAAGGGGCCCATCCTTTTTTAAAGTCTCCAGGTCATGAAAAACAAAGAACTGAGATACAGTCACCGATTATGGAAAAGACGTAACAACTAAATGCAATGTGGGATCCTGGGCTGGACCCCACATGGGAGAGAGAGCATTTGTGGAGAGACTGATGAAATAAAAACAAAGTCCACAGATGTATTAACAATATCGTACCAATGTTAACTTCCTAATGTCAAGCCTTGTGCATACTAGTTACTGAACTCGTCAACACTAAGGAACACAGAGAATATAATACGTGGGAACTCCATTATTTTTGTGACTCTTCTGTAAGTTTAAAGGTTATTTGTAGGGGCGGCTTGGATGGCTCGGTTGGTGAAGCATCCGACTTCAGCTCAGGTCTATGGGTTGAAGCCCCGCGTCGGGGTCTGTGCTGACAGCTCAGAGCCCAGATCCTGCTTCACATTCTGTGTCTCCCTCTCTCTCTGTCACTCTCTCACTCCCCACTCACTCTCTGTCTCTCTCTCTCTCTCAAAAAACTGACCAACAAAAAAAAATTTTTTAATTTATCTCTAAAAAAAAGGGGGGCAAAGAAATGTTTAAAATTGTGCCATGAAATAAAGCTACAAAAAGATTTATTTATGGTCTCAGTTCAATAATAAAGGATTATATTTTACTGTTACATGCAATAAAAATTAAACATGATGATGATAAGCTTCAGGGCAGGGAGGACAGAACCTCATAGACCTCTGCCCGGAAACCCAGAGAAATATGAAAGAACCAACAGTCCGTTTACAAAGGAGACCTAAGTGTAGACACGGTATGACTAATATGTGTAGGGTACAAGAAAGGGGAGACAAATTTACTAAATGTGGAATCGGTTGGTTTTACTTATCTTGATTAAAAGCAAGTGATTGTAGGCTGTCAAAAAACAAATAGAAACACTTCCCATTCACGAACATTTGATCTTTCTACCGTATTTGCACCATGGTTTGCCCACCAGAAAATTAGATCAGCAAACATCCTCCATATGTACCACTTCCCATCTCTGAGCCTACCTGAGGAGAAACCGTTGTTCTAGAAAACTGGATTCTCTAATGAATGACTGCCACACAGAACCAAAGAACAGAGTGAGACAGGTTCCAAAAAGATTAATGGCAAGTGCAATCTACATTGCAAGTTTGATTTCCTGGAAATGACCACAATGATGGAAGATTTCCATTCAGTTAGTTATTGCCATTGGGATTAACCTGGTTGAGTGGAACCCAAATTATTTTATTTTTTCCCAAAGTTTAATAGGAAAATTTTCACACAGAAAAATGGACGAATTTGACAGTGAACACCATTTAGATTTCACCATGAACATTTTACTACATTCGCCTGGTTTTTAGCTATTTAGTTGACTTCTACTTATCCACTAGCCCATCTTACCTCTTGATGTATTTCAAATAAGTGGCAGACATCCATACATTTCCCCCTAAACATTTCAGTGTGCATCTCATTAAATTTCAATGGAACCATCTTTTTAACCCCATCTTTTTAACCTCAACTTTTCTGGGTCTGATGGTTACACCTATAGCTTGTGGCTATCGGAATCCATCCTTGCCTCTGCTGACCTTGTGTGTAAAGTAAGCCTGATCTGCAAAGCCGGCCATGTGAGGCGCCCTGAAATCCCAGGCGTAATCCTCTCCTGCAGGCTCTTTACTTTGAGTCATTTAGAGTCTCTGTGCTGCACGAAACACCTACTCTTAGGGGGGTTGAGAGAACAGAGGAGTGATCACTTTTTCATGGGCATGGACAGTGTTCATACATAGGAATTGCTGAATATGAAATTAAATACTGATGGTACATGGCAGTCAAATAAGATTCACTCCACAAGAGTCTATTCAAATCTTTGTATGTACATGACTTCTTCTAAGGAGCGTTTCGTAGCTTCCATATTTCCAAAGAAATCAGTGACTCCAATAACAAGGAAGGCCACTGCTCTAACATGTCCCTCCCTCCAGAGACTGCATTAGCAATGTCAGATGCGTTCTCTCTCTTGCCTGCCACATCCCACGGTTGACTTATATTTAGCTTAATTCAACCGAAACTCTAAATTTATTTTCCCCACATTACGCTTTTAGTGTAGATCATTTTTGTTTATTTGTCTATCCTGGTGATTAGTGAGTAACTTTGTCCATTAAGCTGAGTTGAATGCATCATTAACCAGAGAAAAAGAGAAAACAGGTAGTGAAAAGTCAATAGTTGGTGATATTTATGACATCCTTCAGAGTGTGAATAAAAGAAAGATCGTTCTAGCATCATGACTTTAGTCTTAACCCTATGACTCACTCTTCGGAAGACTTTGGTGAATTACATCTTCCAGCTACCTTTCTCTGCAGAAAAATCCACCAGGGAGTAATAGGTACAGGAAAGTGTCTTGGGTTTATCACTGACACGGTGGCTGGGGTGCTGGATCCCGGACCACTTCCTCCGTAGACTCTGAATCTCCCACAGAATCCAGCACAAAACCATCTCGAGAACAGGGGCTCAGTAATCGCTTATTTCGCCGGAACATTCAAATGAATATACAGTTTGGAATTCACCTTTGTTGCGATAATATTAACCTTCTTGAGGACCAATGTTTTGGAAACAGCAAGACCCTAAAACTTCTAATTCGCTTATGCATATGCAGTTAAAGTGATCATTGGAGGTTTCAAGTTCATAAAACCATATTTTCTAATTTTGCTGTTTTAAACCAACCTCCTCTACTTTCAAGAGGGAATATCACATTTAGGAATATCACATTCTTTAAGACCTTAATTCCTTTTCACATCAGTTCTGTCATTAACTAACTGTATCATCTTTCGCAGCCCGTCTTCTTCATCGGCGAAATGCTATTTGAGAGTGATTGCCTGCAGCTAGAGCACCATGGGAAGGCCCATTGTGAACCCGCTCTGAGCTCAAAAGGAACCAGAACTAAGATTGATTACTAAATCTGTCCTAGACCAGGTATCTGAAGAAATCCTAATCCCAAACTCTCTAAAAGAGTTTAGACACATAGAAAAAAAAAAATTTAGTTTGGTAATGGGGTATGGCATTGTTTGAGGAGTGACTACTGAGTGCTAGTTATCTTTGGGCTTAGTGCTCACAACAACTCTGTGAGTTAGGTACTATTATCCCCATTTTACTGAGGGGAACACTGAAGTCTACAGTTTAGTTTTACAGCTAAAACTCTCTTTTGGTAACCCAGGGAGTTTAATCTGGGAACAGTCTTGATCTTAGACCGGAATATCTTCTCTACACAACAGAGTTGATCTCTCTGACGTGGTTGAGTGAACAGAGGAGGTAACCTTGGTGGACTGAAACCCTCCATAGAAGAGTATTCCCTGCAAGAACAGAGCCCAAGAGCAGATCTCTGCTGCTCTCTAGTGGCCACTGGCCACACTGTTTTTCCTGGAATGTAAACTGGCCTCCTTGTTTGGGGAAGCGAGGGGCAGGGGGCAGTTGGTCAGATGAACAAGAGCTATTATTTAAGTATACACACACCAAAAGAAGATACAAGAAATTATCTCTTCTGCCTCCCTTATCACTAGTAAGTAATTCAACGTTTGGGTGCGGGATTGTGTCATTTTGTTGTAATTTTAGGAGAAGCAGTTGTTTGAGGAGCTGAGAAGCTTGCCTCTTCCTCATGCATTTGCCTGGATTTGGTGTGGCGACTGAGAACTTCTTGCTCTGTCGTCTGCATTTCTCATTTCCTATTAGTCGACACTCCAAACTTCCCCTTTGTCTGTCACTTCCCTCCCCATCCATTGGGCCACTCACATGCTGATTTGTGTACCTGCGATCTCTCACGTTGCCGTGTCAATAGTGGTTATCATAGTGATAGACTGTATCTAACAGTACCACACAATCCCCCTGTCCCGATTTAAATATAAAGGAGCTCAGAAGTGTTGGATAATGATGATTATCTTTGATCTCTTCCAAACAGTCCAAAACTTCCGCAGCACTAAAGAAATAAAAGCAACTAGGGAGAATAAAATAGTGACCAACAATAAATGCCAAGAGGCATTAACTTGATGGATGGGTACTAGAAGATATGGGTCACGTTCCACTCTATGCAAAGATCGATGGTAAGGAAATGTATCATCTATAATTTACTTCTTGCACCTACATGGGTACTGATTTTTTTTTTCCCAACTAATGTGTAATAGGCTCCCGGATGGTAAATATTATTCCATGATGATAATCTTTAAATACATACATATCAGCTTTATGAAGAGCTTTGAATATTCATTACGACCTTGTTAAAAGATCTCTATTTATCCCCCAAACACCTCAGTGATATTTTTGCCTTCCTCTGAAACAGAGGCATCTCATGTACTTAATCAGCACCTCTCTTCGAGTTCTTTGAGTTAACTTTTGCTTTTCACTGTCTCCCTGGAAACAGCATGTTGTCTCAGTATAGAACTATTTCGGTAAGAGGAGACAAAAGAACATAAAGTTCCCCAACTTTTCTGTGGAGGAGGGGAAGAAGCAGAGCACAGCAGGGGTTAGAATTATCGAATGTTTAGAGCATGGGTGAGGGAGGGGAGGACGCTGGCAGCACTTAGCAGCTCCATAGCAGCCAGGGCAGCTAAAGAAAAGAAGTGCTTTGTAAAAGATGGCATAACAGTCCATAACCAAGCAGTTATATTCGTCCCAGAAACCTGACACATAGGTGATGGGTGGGATTTTTAAAGTTCTAGAAAGTTCTCAGGTCCAGGCAAAATCTGTCTACTTGCTGCTGCATGCTGGTTCTTGAGATTACATGAGAGCGTGGCTAAGCCTTGTCTAACCCATGACCCCTTAGGATAAGCATCTCTCAAGGACTCTTGTAATATCATTTAAGAGTTCAAATTAAATTAAATAACTTACCTAAAAACAATGGCCCAGCTCTGTAATAAATAAGTCATAATCAGTATCCTAGACTCTCACTCTCTGAGATTGGTCCTCCCAGGAAATAGACTCTGAAGCAGAGATTTACATGGAGAAACTATATTGGAGGGCATTTCAGGATCTTCCCTTGGGTGTATTGGGGGAGGGGCAGTAACAAAGCAAGATTGGGCAGAGAGAGAACTTGGGGCCTCCGCTGATTCCATAAGGAGCTCTGGATCCAACATGGCGCTTCAGAGTTGTCTCGAATTGAGGTAAAAAGCCTGGGCCATCGTATCCTGGTATCAAAAGTCACTGGATAAAGGCTATACCTGGAGAAGGGACATGACCTTGGGCAAGGCAGCACCCTTGAGCCGGAGACAATTCTGGGAGGGACAGAGCTGTGAGCTGTCAATAATTAACACCCCCAACAGTTTGGGTGACAAGCGTCCACTCCAAAAGGAAGGACACAGGCTCCTACAATGCTTGCCAATCAGGTTCAACCTTGTGGCAGGAAGCGAGAAGGACCCAGGCAGCAGCCCTCCAATGAAGGGCCTCTGACTGTCATGATTGTCATTTATGCGTTGTCTCAAAGCACAAAGGTAGTTTCCTTTAACCAAACTCATGCAACACTCCAGAGGAAGAGCTAGGACCAGAATTGAGGTCACCAAATCCTCCTCCAGTTCTCTAAGCAGATGAAAACCCTTCCTAGTCGATTGCACTAGCCTATCAATAAATCCCAGGGAACGCCCATTGATCCAACACCCCTGGGTGTGTTGTAGTTTGCAATTACAGAGAGCCACTTTATCTCCTGTGACCAGTCTTCCACTATAATTCTTCCCTGGACTCAACATGCTGGAATTAAGAGTGGTTTAAGTAAGAATGCAGATTCACTCATCATGTAACCTAAAGTCTTAAATGTTCTAGAAGACCCACGGCAAAAATGTGAGACTCGGAAGACTAAGCTTTTTGGGTGGGTTACATCCTACCGATGCTGGAAAGTGGTTACAGCTCTCCTGGCTTAATCTCCTACCCTGTATACCAAAGCCTTTCATCTGCTCTTGAAACAGAGTTTGGGAGCCCATTTTCCTCCTATTTGTCAGGATTACACAGATAGTTTCACATTCTATAACCCACCTCATCTCTTTGGCTGCTTCACACAAGGCAACCCACAGAAACATAACTCAGTTTTCATTTTCCACCTCACATCTGAACCCCCTCCCTGAATTCTACTGTGCTTATCGCTTTGTCGGAAAACTTCAATCTGATTGGCAGACAGAAGTTATATTTGTGAGCTCCTCCAAAAAGCATCTCTTCGTGTATGAATAATAAACCAACAGGCAAACTTGGCAGTTTTTGTGAAAATGGGAAGTTTGTGAGCCAGTTAATAGGATTTTAATAAACCAGGCCTTGCGTTGAGTGTTGTGCATTTGCTGAGATCTGGCTCCATCATTTTGACCCTCAGCTAAAATTTCCTATTCAGAAAACATAGAAGCCCCTTTCCCCAACCCTCGGCAGGCAGCAGAGAATCTGAAACTCTGTCTACTACACCTCTCCCGGATCTCTGATGAATTCCTAATTTAAAGACTAGGAATAAAATTTACTTAAAACTCATCAGTGGCGAGAGAAAACAATGCTCTTCTCTGGAACCACCCCACGCTGATTATTGACCCCACTTTGTGTTTAGTCAGAGGACCTGTAGAAAGAGTCAGAACAATTCGCTTCTTGGTTCAAGTTCAGGCTTTGCCGAGAGAGACAGAAAATCATTACCAGTTGGAAAGAGTTCAGCTATTTATAGAAAATGATTAGAAGCCCTCTACCCTGGTCCCATGGTCAGCTGTCCACAGTCCCCCAAATCACCCTCACAATTTACACTTTTCTCGGCAGAGAGTATTAAACCGTCAGAACAAGCCTTTCACCCTGTCACAGTGGAGGTGAATGCAGAAGCTTCGAGCTCAGTGTGACTGTGGAAAAGACCTTGAGGACTCAGAGGGCATGCAGGAGGGATTCTGCATTGATGCTTCCTCCCCAGTAGCAACTTAGCCTTCTCTGGAAAACAGTGCTCACTGTGGAGGTGCCCCATGGAGGCCATTTTGACATTTTCAAAGAGGGCAATGGATTCTGGGAAATTAGTCCTTTCTGCTCTCCCTTGGCACAGGTATACTTCGTCAATTTTCCCAAGTACCATCTTTTAGTAATGATGCGCATTGCATCCCCACACCTGACCCTTCCTGTTCCCACTTCCACCTACTCTATCCTTGGCAATTCAAATTCTATCCATGCCTAGCTCAAATCTCACCTCTTCCCTCACTCCCAAGACCACCATGACCTTTCCTTCTCTGATTTCCCACCAGAGTTTTCATATATAGCACAGAAGTTGACACTTATATACCCTGGTATGTGTACATTGTTTTCTGAGCTCCTGGCACCCATTGCTGGGGTATCTAATGCTCTGGCATCTTGACATGACCTAATGTTTGCCTTCGCCTCAGTTGCTCCTGCCTCGCTCTACTGGTTCTCCTCTGCTCTCACTATCTTCATGTCACTGTCTGCTATGTCATGGAATCTGTTCCCTGCCCTTCCTCTGCATGTGTCTTGGTTTCTGCCGTATCCTCCTGCGCTGGCTCCTCTGCATGTTTCATATTCACACTTACAGAGAGAAAACACCTGTTGGGGCCAACTGGTCATTTCCTGTGCTGACCACAGCTCTCATACCAACCCCCATCTAGACCACACTGCCCTCCTCATTGCACTTGTCCTCATTCCAATTAGCTGTGGCCAAGATGTCAGGGTCGTGTGATGCCAAGAATAGTGACCTAGGTGCAAGGAACCACTCAGCCAGGGGTGAGAATATGGTAAGCACCGGGCACATCTGGAAGACAACGTCCCCAAAGCCATGTTCACAGCTCCTGCCCCCTCTGCATCACCTCAAGGTACCCAACATGGCATGTGGAAATACATATTTTAAACGCTTTTTTTTTTTAACTTTACACACTCACTTTGTGGTAGACAACTCATGACCTACCTCCATCCCTGGTTAAGTTAAATATCTGCCGGTTTTTTATAAGACAGTTATATCTCAACATTTCTATATTCTATCACTTTCCCCATTCGTTTCTGAAACTAAAGTCCTTGCTTCATTCAAATTTTAACTCAAGTTGAATGTCTTCAGGATAGCTTTCTTGGTTAAATATTTTGGCCGGTCAAGAAGACAAAAGTATATTTGGTGAAGGCAGAATGTTTTCTGAGTGCTTGCATAACTTCTGGAGTGCCCAGTGAAGTGACTGCCACATAGGAGGGGCCAAAATGGTTGTCTAATCGCAAGAAATTCCATAACAACATCATGGAATCGTAGCTTAGGAAGCAGCCGTAGAAGCTGTATGGTTCAATCTTTAATTTGGCATCATGCTTGAAAAATGGCCATTCAGGCCCAAAAAGGACAATCCCAATTATGGAAAGATCAACTCTCAGCAGAAAGGCATTCTGTACATTGAGCCAAAATCCATCTTCCTATAAATCCACTCATTTGTCTTAATTCTAAGCAAGATTCAACACAGAGAAAGCCTAATTTTATTTTCCACATAAAAGTCTGTTAAATATTTAAAGGTAGCAATTGAGCATTTCCCAAGTGCTTTTGCCAGGCTAAATATGCAATATTAGCTGACTCAGAGATTGTTTTTTATTTCATTTTCTTCTATATAAGGTATCATTGATTACAATAGGAATAGTGATAGGAAACCCTCATTCAGCCATTCATTCCTCATGTGACAGAGTTTTAAAATTTTCATTATTCATAGACCCTCCTCTGGATGCACCTTGCAATATTCTATCTTCTTTTTTAATAAAAATAGTATTTTACTTGGGGGGGGCGGTTATTACAGGTGCATTAAAATTACATGGAGATGTCAATCAAATTCACATCTTCACATTATTGAAACTTTCTTTTTTAATTTTTTTATTTTTTTTTAAATTTTTTTTTCAATGTTTATTTATTTTTGGGACTGAGAGAGACAGAGCATGAACGGGGGAGGAGCAGAGAGAGAGGGAGACACAGAATCGGAAACAGGCTCCAGGCTCTGAGCCATCAGCCCAGAGCCTGACGCGGGGCTCGAACTCCCGGACCGCGAGATCATGACCTGGCTGAAGTAGGACGCTTAACTGACTGTGCCACCCAGGCGCCCCAATTTTTTTATTTTTTAACTTGTTTTATTTATTATTTTTTTTAATTTACATCCAAATTTGTTAGCATATAGTGCAACAATGATTTCAAGAGTAGATTCCTTAGTGCCTCTTACCCATTTAGCCCATCCCCCCTCCCACAACCCCTCCGGTAACCCTCAGTTTGTTCTCCGTATTTATGAGTCTCTTCTGTTTTGTCCCCCTCCCTGTTTTTATATTATTTTTGTTTCCCTTCCCTTACGTTCATCTGTTTTGTCTCTTAAAGTCCTCATATGAGTGAAGTCATAGGATGTTTGTCTTTCTCTGACTAATTTCACTTAGCATAATACCCTCCAGTTCCATCCACGTAGTTGCAAATGGCAAGATTTCATTCTTTTTGATTGCCGAGTGATACTCCATTGTATATATATATACCACATCTTCTTTATGCATTCATCCACCAATGGACATTTGGGCTCCTTCCATACTTTGGCTATTGTTGATAGTGTTGCTATAAACATGGGGGTGCATGTGTCCCTTCAAAACAGCACACCTGTATCCCGTGGATAAATGCCTAGTAGTGCACTTGCTGGGTCATAGGGTAGTTTTATTTTTAGATTTTTGAGGAACCTCCATACTGTTTTCCAGAGTGGCTGCACCAGCTTGCAATATTCTTTCTTAACTTGCCCATATTTGGTCTGCGTATTAAATTGGACTATATAATAAGTCTATGATCTGGTGATTCCAACAAAATAATGACTGCAGTTCATGTTTGGTTGTCATCTGCATTGCCTGATCTCCTCACTCACTGCCATGACTGGGTCGTGCTGTAACTGCCATGTTCACTGCTGTACTCCCTGTTTCTAGGCCCCTCATATTTCTCATAGCAACCGGCAGGTTGACTGGTGCTTAATAGCTGTTAAGCAAATATACACGCTTTACTGAATGACTCACAGCCAATTCTGACCCTTAGCCCTTTGTCACAGGATATTCTTGCAAGCCTAGGACAGTCCATCCCCTCCTATTGCTTCTAACTAACTTAAACCATGTTACATTCCATCCGATTAGATTGATTCAGGATGCCAATCTCTGAAAATACTTTTGAGGGGCCCCTGGGTGGCTCAGTTGGTTGAGCGTCCAACTCTTGATTTCCACTCAGGTCGTGATCTCACGGTCGTGAGACCAAGCCCCCGTGTCAGGCTCCATGCTGAGTGTGGAGCCTGCTTGGGATTCTCTGTCTCCCTCTCTCTCTGCCCCTCCCCTGCTCATGCTCTCTATCTCTCTCAAAATGAACAAATAAGCATTTAAAAAGTTTCGAAGAAAATGCTTTTGAATCGTGCATTAGTCACCAAAGCTTTACCTCTTCCTTCTAATGTTGCATCAGTCACATATTTGGTAATAATGCTTGATGTGTCCTCCAAGAAGCCATGAATTAAATATTAAACAGAACAGAGCCAACAGCAAAGTTCTCTGGCGTATTGCTGGAATCTACTCTTCAGCCTGCCATAATCCATTAATCTAACTCTCCGAATAAAGTTGCTGAACTGACCCACATCTATCAGTTTACCATCTAGCCTATGTTTCTTCTTTTCCACAAAAGAACATGAAATAATTTGTCAAGGGCTTTCCTGCAGCCAAGGTATTATGGGATATATCAGCGGTATGCTCCCCCTCGAGTTCCTTTAGAGCAAGAATTTCTCTATGGAGATGTAGAAATTGCTTCATGGAGAAGGCCTTTCCTATCTCCACAAAGCTAAGATAATTCATATCTGCATGGAACCTCGTATCTTACAGGGTATGTTTATGAGACCCGCATTACTAGTGTTCAAATGCCTGCCAAATATAAAGGACTCTGCCCAGTGACAAATATACAGTATCTTGTGCGATGAGCTTCATCACCACCCCATTCGTAGGGTATTTTTATATCCATGAGAGAACTGAGAAGACCGAGGCTTGGAAATGCTATGTAATTTCCCCAAGTTCCAATACGCAATAATATCTGTTCCCATGTGACTTAGTTATCACCAGGGCTGGACACTTAATTTGTGGAGTCCAGTGAAAAATAAAAATGGATGGCCCCCTATGAGGGACTGACAGAATTCTATGTTCAAATCCTAATCCCCAAGGTGATGGTATTAGGAGGTGAGGCTTTGGGAGGTGATTAGTCTCTGCCCTCATTAATGGGATTCGAGTCCTTGTAAAAGAGACCCCAGAGGGCTCTCCTGTCCCTTCCATCATGTGAAGGCACAGCAAGACGATGGCTGTCCATGAACCAGGAAGCAGGTCCTCACCAGATATCAAGTTTCCTAGCCTCCAAAACTGTGGGACATACTATTATGTTGTTTATAAGCTGCTCAGTCTATGGTTATAGAATAGGGGCTGTTATAGCAGCCCAAATCGTCTAAGACACCTGTTGTTCAAAAAAGTAGGAAGAAAGGTGTGTTGTTAAATGCACTAAGATATAAGACTTTTTCCTTTCTCCCACAATCTCTCAGTGTGTCATGATTTTTTTTACTTGCTATCTAATGTCATTGTCAGTACCAGAAGATGGAAATTTTAAATTATTAGCATGCATTTTACTGTTCACCTTTATATTATGCAATACCAGTAGTAAATGTAAATGTAAGTGTATTTAACTGGCATGTGACATCACAGAAATTACACAATATGTATTCAGTAACTCGTAGATGTATACGTATTTCATTCTTACCAGAATGGTGGAAATTCTGCACAAAACTAACTTTTAAGTGTTTTTACTTCACTTCTAGATACTGCACATTCTACCAACACCCATCTACCTTTGGCTTATTGGTGACTAAGGAAGGACTCAAAGGAAAATGAGTCGCCCTATCTTTCCTTTTCCTTCTGTTTCCTTCTATGGTTTTCAAAGGCAACAATTGGTCGGTACAGGGAAGGAATACGAGTAAGAAAGGACAGGAGATGGTTCTTAGGTCCTTAGTGTTTCTTGGAAAGCCATTACTTTTTTTCTGTGTTCAAGCAGATTTCTGGTTCAGACAGAGTGCATGGGCCACTAGTGCCCCACACTCTAAATCGCTGATATAACACGATTAACTTGTACTCTCTTTGAGTCTTGCTGAACTCCCACACGTGCTGGGTCTGCTGGACTTCTGTATGCATGGGTCATCACAAACGCTGTGTGCAAGTGGCTGGTAAGAAACAGCAGACAGACACATATCGCCTCTGCTCACACACATGCTCCATTGTCTCATTAGACTTCATCTAAGAAACACAAGTTCAAATATAAAATCATTAAGAACTTCAAGGCAGCAACAGCACAGCATTAAGTCAAGTGCTGGGCTCCTCTGATCACGAGGTCCTTCGTTCACCCATGAAGCCAACCCTGGTGTCACCACCAATCACTAGACCCCTGATTGCCTCTGAGATCTCCCCTCCTGCTTCGTTCCCTTGCTCGCCACCCTCCAGATTCTTGGGGTATTTTTCTCCCTGAAAAACATGTCAGGCAATTTCATGCTTCTATTTTGTGGTACTTTGCTGTCCCTCTGTCTGGAAGCCTCCACCACGTTCACATGTTCCACTCCTTATAATTCAGACATCAGCTCCAACGTCAAGTCTCAGGCTTGCCCTGAGTGCCCTATTCAATGCTCCCCCGTCACTCTGTCATAGTATTTTATCTTCTTCATGCCACATATAATCATCTGAATGCATCTCATGTATGCATTTACTTGTTCACTGCCTGTCTCTTCCAAGAGAATGTAGGCTCTCGGAGAGCCAGGCTGTCATCTGATCCAGTCACTGCTGGGTGCAACTCCTAAAACCTTACCTGGCACAGGGTAGTTGCTCAATACATATTCAAGGAATGCATGCCCAAATCAGTGAATCTGTGTGCCTATGCCAGACCACACCTCATGGTCCCTTCTCAATAAATATTAATTAAATTATAAATGTGCATAAGATGGCCCATTTAGTAGAATGCAAGGTCCTTGAAAGGAGAGAATTATGCAAAAAGAATTAACGATTACAAAGTTGGTAAGATAAATTACTTCAAAACAGATATATGGAAATGGCTGCATGTTCCCCTCCACGCTGGCTCATTTTTCTTTTCCCTTTCTTGCAGTAAAACCATAATATTGAGCTGGTAACAGCCCAGCTGTTGCCATAACAACAGACTCTGCGGACACAAACTTTCAGCCGAGATGAAACCACATGATGGAGAAAGAATTGTTTGGCCAAGGCCCTATCGGAAATAATTACAAAGATGACAGAGGAAAGAATTAGCCAAGTAAATTGGTTTTGAACAACTGCATCTTCTTAGGCAGATAAGAAAATAGAAGATAAAGCTGAATCGCACCTAAGAATATATATCTGTGATGGAAAGTCACACAAAGTCAAAAAAAATTTTTCCCCATTTTGTAAGGAAATAAAGTTAAATATAAGCTGATCTAGAAGAAATAGCACCCTTCCGACACTTTGGCCACTTCTAATTCAAGTTGAAACTGAACTGGCCCGGCTTTGCCTCCATTTCAATATGTTTTTACGCAATTGCAGGGTTCTTGACAGAATTGTGGGTTAAATCAAATATCTAAAAACCAAATAGGAATTCAAGTGCACTGACTGTTTTGGGTTTTAAAGGAACTTTGGCGGGCGGGGGGGGGGGGGGGGTTACCCTTCTTCAAAGCAAATAGTTCCTCTGTGATAGGACCAGAAGTTCTCTCATATATAGACCTTGTAAGTTTTTACATGATAAATATTCTTAAAGCTAAATTCTTTCAGTGAACGAACCAAAAGTATTTAAGCTGATTATTTCCAAATGGAATCACTTTTGGGAGGACCTCAGTTTGTCCACATGAAATGGGAAATGACCGTTTGCCAGTCACCAACCTCATTATTTGAACATCTTTTTCTCTAAGTTGTCTAAATTCATTTCTTGAAAAGCATACACAAATTAAATCCCTCGATGATTGCCAGATGAGCTGTTTGTTTTCTCTTACACATTCCTCGTCTGCATTTTCTCATTGTCACTGTCAACATAGACTTCACCTTTGTGACTCTTGGGACACGTAGGGTTTTTGATTTCTATTTAGTGACTCTGTCCCTTTACTTCAGCCTGTGCAATCAAGCAACAACAACAAAATCTTATTTAAAGTAAGGTGAAGTCTTCTCTAGGCATCATTTCAGGGTTTTTGGAGAAAGGAGATTATAGAAATTCAATAAATACATAACCACCTAAACCATCTGTGTTAATAAATTAAAGCCTCTTTGGACAAAGACTTCAGTTTAAAAAGGAGCAATTCTCACATGAGTGTGTGCAAACAGTGACTTGTTTGTTCTTTTAGTTGCTTCTAGGAGGGGTGTTGCTTAGCTCAGCAGTAGAACAATTATACATTTCTGCTCTGTTATTTATATTGTGCTAAGTTGATTTGCCTAATTCTTCAAAGACAATGCAGGGTGATTCCCATTTTCGTGGAAAATTCAGCATTTATTTGTGTATGTGTCTCATTTTTCTGAGATGCAGTTTTGTGTCAGTCATCCTGTAAGGTACACCATGAAATCCAACTTACTTCCAATCCCATACAGCTATTTATTTTTTTAGCAGTGTGCTTAGCACCAAGGATGAAAGAAAAAGAGTTACAGAACAACTGCCTTCCAGGAGCTCGTGGTCTAATTGGGAAGAAGAGTGAGGCCCAGGAAATAATTCAACAGTGGGGGTGAGGTATGAAGATGGTGGAACAGTCTGTCACTCAGAAATATGAACTTCAGAAATGGTGGAGCTGAGTGTGGTGGGGAGACACAGGAGGTGGAAAGGCCCAAATTGGATCTTAAAGAAGGAGACAAATGTGGCCCGGTGGAGAGGAATGGAGAAAGTATCCTGGATTAGGAGACCTGTAAAAGGCAAGACCCAATTCTCTTCACTCCCCGCCATCTCAGGATAGTGCAGAAGATCCTGCAGACACCCAGTCACTAGTAAGTGCTCATCGCCTCCCTAGCCTGGTCTGGTCTGGTCTGGTCTGGTCCAGTCTATCCTTCTGATATCCCACCTCCTGCCTGGCTCCCCTCCCCCAGCTCATCTTCTACCCTGCCTGGGAATGACCGTAAAGCAAAAGTATGCCCACAGCATTTCCATGTCCACAACTCATCAGTGGCTCCAATATCCAAAAAGCATTGAACAACACCAGAAGATTGGTTTATAACACACAGCAACCTGTTTTCCTCCCCACCGCCCCCCGCCGCATCTCTTCCCCCTTATGCCACACGGCAGAGCACAGGAGATACTCATCAGCCCTCTCTTCCCCAGTTCCCAAAAGGTTTCTCAGGCATTCAGTTGGTTCTGGCACCCTGTCTCTTCCTCTCCTCTGCCTGAAGTTACAAGTTACTTCTAGGAGTACATCTCTGGCCTCGCCAGTGTCATTGCAGATCAACTTCCAGACCTTTCCAGACTGCCTCTCCACCCATTATCCCGATTTGCACAAACAAAGCCGCCAAGAGAACCCAAAATTTCCCTTGGGCAGGGCAGGAGACAGGCTAGGAAAACACTTGAAATTGTTCCTGTTGAATACGTTATCTCATTAAATCTTCCCGGGAGCCTTTGGATGTAGACTCCGTTATTCCAGAAAAGGACATATCGTAAGGCCCTAGCGAAGAAGAGAAGGACGGTTTACTATCCCGGTCTGCTCAACTTTAAACCTCAGAGTCCCCTCGGTGACAATGCCCTGTCTCCTTTCGTGCCTTGCACAACACAGGTGTCCAATAATCCTTCAAGAAAAAAAAAAAAAAAAAGCAAAGCGGAGGCTCGGCGGCTCTGAGACTATCGGGGCAACGCGTGCACTCAACAGTTAAGTGGGTTTTTCTGCACAACCGTGAGGCTGTCAGACAAGCCAGGAGGAAGCCCAGGAGTCCTGCCTTCACAGCTTCCTCAGACAATTTAAACAGCTTTAGAAACTTTTCACTTAAGGAAATTAGAGGCTTAATACCGGCAACGCTGAATGTTTTTCAGGAGCTTGTCTCCCCAGAATCCGTAGCAGCTGTGTGCAAATTAATCAGTGATTTGCAGGCTACACGGAGCCGAGATTGGAGAAACAGCTGGGCATATTTATGAAAGTTTGTCAGGGATGTACCAGCGTGTTCAGAGCTACCTTCTCCGCTAAGTGTCATTTCGCTGGCAAAGAAAAGGAGAAAGCGAGACAGATCCCGCCGGTGTCTAGAGGATTAATGAAAGCCTGGCAGAAATCTGAAGCTGAATATCTCTTCTCGTTCTAATTGAGGCGGAGATTTATGGGAAAGGGTCTGGGGAGCCGAACTGCATCAGGCACAGCGCTGATGGGTGACTTATCTGATAACTATGGTGGCATTCAATTTTCGGTGAGTGTGGCCAGCTGCTCTGCACAAGAGCCGCGACATCCGGCCAGGGTCGGATTTGAAGTCCCCGGGCCCCGCCAGTCCCTTCTCGGTGCGTCCTGCCCCTGGTGGCTCCTGCCATCCCCTCTCTCTCCTTCAGCCTCTACCCAAATTTCAAGAGCAAATAAAAGAAAACATGCCAGAGAATCCACAGCGGGCCTAAGTGAGTCTCATGTGTCACGACTCCTTTTTTTTTACCTTTACATACATATGGAGAAAGCACAGATGATGGAAAAAAAAAATCAAAGCACACAGACTGAGAGAAGGAAACCAACTCTTCTGGGAAAACTCATTGACAAGCAAGAGAACCTACTTTTGGAGACCCAAGGTCTTGTTTCCAGCGCATTCGCTCACTTGATCTCACCTATTTGTGTGTCTTTGTCATGAACAAATGTCCCAAATAGGGCATGGGACATATTTACACGCCTAAATTGCTTATCACTTATCTGAAATTCAAACTTAACTGTACATCCTGTATTTTTATGTCTCAAGTCTGGCAACCCTACCTGTAAAGGAAAAGACTGGAAAATATTTGGCAATCGTACCACAGCGGACAGCCCCTCTGGGGCCCTGCCCACAACCTCGTTCTTCCACACGGTTCTGTGTATGCCCTTCTCCAGCCTTCCCAACTGGAATCTGTCTGAGCACCAGAGCTAGGTCTGAGCATGTGGCCCTCTGGTTCCCAACTTCCTGTCAGAGACATATGCAGATGTAGGTTTCACATTAGTATTCTACAAAAGTTTACCAGATTCTTTGAGGGATGACTTATGTCAAGGTGGGTTTAAATGTGTTGTTCACTTACTACTTTTTGAATCATACTCAAGTGTGGTATTTTTAATGCTTTCCTATATCAGCTAGGAATGCACTGAGTTGCAATTAACAGACAGCTGGGCACATCACTGCCTGAACAAAACTGAGATCTTCTTTACGGGAAACAAGGTCGAAATAAATACTGAGTGGGTCACCAAGAGAGTCTGCCATAATTCTTTAAATATACTTCTCTCTTTATCCTACGAGGATCTTTCAATCTTACAGTTGGTCCCCTTATAATCCAGGATTTCCCCAGAACTTAAACATTGTAAATACAGTAAAACCTTGGATTGCAAGTAACTTGTTCTGTGAGTGTTCCACTAGATGAGCAAACACTGCTAACAAAGTTTAACTTGATAAACGAGTGATGTCCTGCAATGTTAGTATGTGACGCCAGACATCACATGATCACAACTGAGCCGATGGTTCTTACCTCTGTCTCTGTCTGTCTGTCTGTCTCTCTCTCTCTCTCTCTCTCTGCAGGATTGTGGGTGTTGTGGGTGATCATCTTGCATGCTCAGATGCTCGGTCTCAGGCCACGGTGTTTGGTAGAAAACAGTGATTTTTCAGAACGCTGGAAGGTGCCCACAACGGACACTAGTGTATTTTTTGTCACTTCAAAGCACCTACGGACAGTCCTCTGCTTTTCCATTCAAGAGTAAGCTTAGGAATGCTTAGCTTCATTCTAGGTCAGGCTCCTTGCAGATATAGACGCTTTCCTCTGCTGCCTTATTGCCAGTTACATTAAATACAGTATATGACAAGAGTTTATTAATACTTTACTGTAGTCAAATCCATGCGAGCGTATACAATGGCCCCATGCAGAAAAAGATTCCACTGAGCCAATAGATAGCAGTGATTCCATTAGTGATAGTGAAAGTCGTCCTACACAATAACCCTCTTCTCTCTTGTCTCCCTCACACCAGCCACGAAGGTTTTCAAAAGTAAGTGCAGGTTAATTTGTTTATTTTTCTTTATATTTTGTATTTGCTTCATTAAATTGTATTATATTACAGTATTGTAATCATTTTTAGATGAATATTTTTGGGTTATGGAACAAATCATCTGAGTTTCCATTATTTCTTCTGGGAAGTTTGCTTTGATATACAAGTCCTTTGGATTACAAGTATGTTTCCAGAAAGAATTATGCTCACAAACCAAGGTTTTACTGTAATGACAACTCAGGGAGGACATTTTATTATATTGTGGGCAACGCCCAGTGCCTAGCACAGTGGATAACTAACAAGTGATGAAGAAGAATTTTTTTTAAGATTCTATGTTTCTAAGTAATTTCTTACTTAAGAACCAACATGGGGCTGGAACCCACAACCCTGAGGTCAAGAGTCATATGCTCCACTGACTGAGCCAGGCCAGGTGCCCTTTGAAAAAATATTTATTGCTGACTGAGAAGAGTAATGAAAAATGTGACTCAGATAAATAGCAAAAGAGGAGTTTTAGTATTATGACCTCCACTGCTACCCCCAGTTTTTTACTGGTATTTTTTTTTACCTTAAAAAGGTTTTATTTGGTTTTACTTATACAGAAGTACTATGTTACTTCTAATTCTAGTAATAGTGTACGATTATATTACTAAAGTAAATGTAGTAACACAAAAAACATGCTTGTTTTACCACATGGGGGTACAATGTGCAGAAGTCTCCCCTTAACCGCCTCCAGCCTGTTCCTTCCCCACAGAGAAATGTGTCTCCTGCGTGGGCAACACCACCAGTCTGTGCACATCCTTCCCATCATGTTTCTACACACTGACAATCATCTGTGAACACAGATACACACATTTTTCCTATGCTTTGTTTTGATCGTATACAAATTCGCATTAATGCGAATCACACCAAGAATATTGCTCTGTGGTGTTTTGCTTTGTTATGTTTTACTTAACAGTAAGTGCTGCAGTTCTTTCCAGTGCCTAGAGGTCTTCCTTATTTTATTTTAGACATTCCTAGTAGGAGTTCCTAGACGTTCCTAAGTCACATATATCTAGCACTTTAGGGCTTATAAAGTCCTTTCACATACATTACTTCATCTGACCTTCACTGTCTGGATCATTATCTGTATATTTCACAGATAAAGAATCTAAAGGTCAGAGAGGTTTTCTAAGTCAGATGTAAAACCCAGCTACTCCCATCTTGTCCAGCTACTCCCATCTCATTTAGCTACTCCCGTTCCATGCCCCATTCCAACAGTACGTCTTTGCCTCTAAACACATACTAAATCTGACTTACGACCACTTGACACAGGCTCATCATTAAAACATTATTGTTTGGGCAAGATTCTACAATCTTTAATGCCCATGACTCGCAAAACATATACCTCCCGATCTAAGTTAATAGAAAGAGAGAGAAGAGAAAAGAAAGGGTCGTGGGAAGAAGTAAAGGGAAAAGGCGTCTGGCAGCAGGCTTCGGGGGATTGAAAACCAGAAGGGGCTATTTCTGCTGGATTTTTCACATATAAAACTGTAAAATGGAGTTATAAGCAAATGTGCACAGGTTTCAACAAAGTGAGGGTGCAGTCCTTGGAGTCAGCAGGGAAAATGCAATCCGTGAATCTGATCTGTGGTCTGTGGTCCAAGGACACACACTTCCCAGGAGGGAGGAAAGCTGTCCCATCTTTTCTGCCTCCACGCCCTAACATAGGGCTTTATATCAATGTAGAGCCAGACCCCAGGTAAAAGCTGGCTACGGGCTCATCCTGCAGAATTGGGCTTCTTCAAACACTCTAAGAGGCACAGTCATGTGTGCTTCAAAACATCATAAAAACAACTTGGAATGCCTCCTCCAAGGGACATAAGATGAAATCAATACATTCTGATTTTCTCCTCCGTTAAACTCTCAATGACTGAAACAGTAGTGTAGCTGGGGAGAGTTTAGTAGCTCAACTACCACATGCTAAATTCTTCTTCTTCAGGATGACGGGGCCTTATTTAGGTGCCTATTGGTAGAGCTTGAGGGCTTTAATGGGTTCAAAAAATGCACTAATAATCAGCAAAAATAAATAGAGCACTCCTGTACAAATGAAGATAATTATTTGTGGAACCATCTGGCATAATAGCTAGCCTCATCGCATGGTAACTAAATGCTACAACACTATTAAAGTTAATAAACAAGAGATTGTTAAGTGAAATGGTGCCATGAAATTGGCGAGCGAGGATTTCGGAGGCACTATGAATATTTCTCAGCCAAAAGACAGGCCACGTTATAGGTAAGATGGAGAGGAAACTCTCAGGGACTCTGCCGTCCTTGAGCTTGCTCTCTACTCCACACATCCAGTCCGCTAGCAAATTCCATGTGCCGATTGACAAAATTCATCCAGGAACCGTCCACTTCTCTCCATGCCCACAGCCATGACGCAGTCATCTAAGCCATCATCTAAGTCATCTAAATGCCAGCCATCTAAGTCATCTACCTCCATCATCTAAGACCAGGATCCCCGAAAGTCGCAGGCTGGTCTCCCTCCTTCTGCTCACTTTCGATGTACTCTTTACCGAGGCATCTTATAAAAACGTAAAGTGTGTCACTCACTGGCTTAACACCCTCCAATGCCTGCCCATCTATAGTTGTCTCCTAGGGCTGCAGAAACAAAGTACCACAGACTGGACGGCTTAAAATGACAGAAACTTATTGTCTCTCCACTCCGGAGGCTAGAAGTCTGAAGTCAGGTGTTGGCAGGGCCCCACTCCCTCTGAAGCTTGTTGGGGAATCCTTCCTTCCCTCTTCTAGCTTCTGGAAGTTCGCTGGCAATTTTTGGTGTGCCTCAGCATTAGCTGCATCTCTGCCACGCTCTGTCTTCACGTGCGGTTCTCACTGGGTCTTCAGTCATCCTCCATCTACATACACCTGTCTGTGTGTCCAAATGTCCCCGTTTTATAATCACACAAGTCACCTTGGCTTAGGGCCTACCCTAATGTCCTCTTTTTAACTCCATGACTCTATCTCCAAATAAGGTCACGTTCTCAGGTACTAGAGGCTTAGGATTTCAACATACCTTTTCTTTTGTTTTCCTATTGAGGTGAAGGTGACACGACTCAACTCGTAACACCCACCTAGAGAAAACTCCAAGTTCGTCAACTTGGCTAACCAGTGTCCCGAGGATCTGACTCCTGCCACCTCTCTGACATCACCTCACTACATCCTGGCCTCACCGGCCTCTTTGATGTCCATCAAGCCCGTAGAGCTCTTTGTAGAGCTTTGCACATGTGGACCCCTCTACCTGGAAGACACTCATTCCTCCTGGGTCTGGACATGGATGGGCCCTTCTTACTATATAAGAAGGTGGTCTGTCATTTATCAATGCTCAGCAGAGGCATATCCAGATTGTGTGCGGCTTAGACAACTCAGAGGAACCCCTTTGAGGAGAAAAATACACAACTGCATATTAACATGGGTCTCAGGCCTCAGAAGGGGCTGACGTCACACCTTGATTCAAAGAAATGCCCACTTACGCTCCAAAGTTACCCTGTCGTATCTCCTCCTTATCACACCTATACCTTATCACTAGCACTTATAATGATCTGAAATTATCATTAAAACATACTTTTCTATACATTGCCTCCCCACACCGTATTGGAATTTCCGAAAAAGAGAAGGTCTACTGATTTTTACCAGTAGAGATGAAGTCAGCAGAGGGCAATGCCTAGAGCTGGCACTCGGTGACCATTTCCTGAATTCAGAACTGGGTGAACGAGCGGATGATGATAATATCAATAACATCAATGACTCGTAGTTATAGGGTGCTTACTTTGTTCCAGGGGCACACTATCATCATCTCTCACTTTATAGGTGCTCCTGGTTAGTTTCCAGTAAATGGCAAAGCCGGGGATTTGGAGCCAGCACTCTGGACTTAGACTTCATGCTCCTGACTCCTATCCTACACTGTCAGAAATAACGGAAGTTTGTTTGACTGACTCGGTGTTCATCACTATGCCTTGGAGATTCCCATTTCACAGGGATAAGGATGTGATAGGGAAGAATGGAGTGGTTTGCCCTTCACACCATGTACATGAGAAAGAGAGGGCTCATGCCAGGTCTTTTGTCCGTTCCCACAGAACAATGGAAGCCTTCCATGGAACCCAATTGCACCCCCTTTCCAGACTTTTTCTTGTTAAAACTTCAATATATGGTGAATTAGGAAAAATATCAGTCATCAATGATATTTGATTTATATGCTTCTTTTTCCCAGTGAGCTTTTGTGCACACACATAAAAGTGATAATAGCTGGTATGACTTATTCTTCAGGAGTGTTCGCCCCTATTGACCCACTGAATTCCATTCACATCCCTTCCTATCCATTGAGTTTGGGAAGAAGGAATATATTCAGTTATTAAATTAAAAAAAGGCTTTTGCATTCTTCACAGCTTAAAATAAACTCTTCTTGACTTCTCACTGATAAGTCTGACAGCCTCTGTCTATTTAGGTTCTTGCTATCATAAATAAGGCAAGAGGAAAAGTCTACAGAGGTCTCCAGCTTCTTCTGCAGGATAGCAGCAGCAATCAACTTTATTGGAAATGAGTAGATGAGATAAGAGGACAAAGTTTATGGAGGAAAAAGGAAAATCCATATATACATACATATGTGTCTGTGTGTGTGTGTATACATTTTTTAATACATTTTTAATGTATAAATATATATACATTTTTTAAGCAAAACTCCCTTGAATAAAGAAATGTCCCTATGGAGCCCTTCTTTGAAATAAACCAGCAGAAAACTATCCTGTCTAGTACCCCTTTCCTTGCTTGTTTAGCTCTGCTCTGTTTTGTAACCTTTCTTTAATCCATGATAACAAGCTAGGATCTCAGATGACTGGAATGGAATACTCTCTCCCACCGCCACTGGGGCCAAGAGATGCGTTTTATTCTCAGCATAACCACACTCTCAAAAGTAATAGCATAAAGATGAAGTGAAAAGCATGAGACTCAGTTCATCTCAGCTTTATATTTCCTGATGATGATGGTGAGAAGGAAACCCCAACGGCCATTACAAATATCCTGCTTTTATTTAACTGCACGGGTAGAGGAAGGGGAGAGACAACTTAGGTCCTTCTCTTTTACTTCAGTTAGATTTCTCTCCCTTACTTGAGAGTCTTGTTATCATCAGCCAACTTATAGACATATTTACATATTTACCACACTCACACCCTGAATTTAGAGAATCATGACAGAAGGTGGAGAAAAGGAGAAACTTGTTTTATCTGTACAAATTGTTGTAGCAAGTTCCTAGTGACAAAAGTTTTCCTTCATGTAGCAGATTATTTTTCATTGTTGGAACACAATAGTGCTTAAGGACATAGTATTGACTTGTTTATTTCAGGCTTGAGCTTTCATTAGCTTGTGGGAACTACAACTGAGACCCATAGACTGCCCACATTCAACAATTTGTCCTTGTCTGGCCCAGAATCTACATAGATTATAACCAAGTGTCCAGTCTTGGTTTGGAATACATTGAACCTGGAAGGACACACGCAAGGAACCTTAGTTACTGGTGTTACAATGAATTTGATAGAAAGCTTTCTGTTCTGAGACCAGGGCTCAGACACTGCAGAGAGATTCCATAGTAGGGTCATTTGTACTGTGCCTCATGTCACTTGGAAGGACTGTGTCATCTCAACAAGTTTTGACGGAGATGCTGAACATGATGTCTGTCTTCGGATGGAAGCAGTGCCCTCGCTCCATCATCAATACAACTTTCCAGCACAGTTGTTTCCCATAAATTTGCAATTGTGGGGTCTTTCTGCCCATGCTTGAATAGGGTCCCAAGACTGTTCAACAAGCCCCTGGAGCCACCAGGCCAAGAGAGCTGTCCTCAGATACTTCATCTGTCTTATACTAAGTCACGTTACTACCTGTTAAGCACCAAAGCAACAAAAAATGGTGCTTTGGTTAAACAGCATTTTTATTTTAAGCTGTCCAGATTTACAAGTTGTTGGAAGCATTCTCTCTTCTGAGGAGTAGGTTATTCAAAAACCAAGGCTTTTTACTTGCCCTTATACTTCCAAACCCTAAGACTTTAATGAAGCAAGACTTTAATGAAGCAAGACTTTAATGAATGCGTGTTCCTTCCCTCATTCAAAAAATAAAATGAAAATTCTTTGAACTCCTACGATTTCCTAGGAGACAGTGATGACCAAAACAGATTTAAAAAAAAATCCTCCTCTCTTGGAATTTAGGAACCAATCTCAGTGTCAACCAAAGACTTATATAAACCAATCATTCCAGTAGGTCATAAGAATCATAAAATAAGATACATAAGACATAAATGAAAAGTAGATAAATGTGTAAACTCTTACTTTCCAAGGGCTGGCCAGCCTGTTCATGGTGTGAATTGAGATCTCAAACACATGGACAATCCTCTTGCTAAATTAAACACACGTGAACCACTCTTGCTCCAAAACCCTCCCAAACACAAACAGCACTCCGAGAACGCATTGATGTGATTCCCTGTGAGAACATGTATCAAATTCCCTATCAAATTATTTTTTCCATTAAATCTATATCATGAAAAGGCTTCCACCAGTATAACTTTGTGTGTTTTTTTGCCAAACAGCTCCAAATGGAATATATGTTGGGGCATTTAATATGAAAAGGGCAATTTCAAATAGCTGTGCACATGTTGAAAGTTTAAAAAGTTGTTTGTTAACTACTTTAGTTATAATTCATTTAAAAATCCCATTATGTTTGGCTACACAAGAGTGACTTTAATACACTTAAAGATGCAGTACTCCTTAGCGGTGACATATTTATAGTCTGAACATTAAAAGGTTTATAAAATAAGGCTATATTTTCTCAGTGTCAAACATCCCTCATTGAAGACAATTATTCAGTCTGCCTATTTGTAATTAGGTATGAAATAATTTATGATTATGAAGATAAGTGAGCAAAAATTTTTAGAATAACTGCATATTGTATTTTATTACTAAAAGATTTCCATAATCTTTCCAGGGTTTGGGGAGTCATAAATTGCCCAGATCTGATTTCCAAAGGATTTCTCTTGGAATTAATAAACATATGGATCTAATCTAAGAATGTGTGTCAAAAATAATAAAAGGGAATGGCTTTACACAAAGCTGAAAATGAGATGGATTGACATGAGCTGACTTTGGTTTGGGCAACTGGGGCAAGCTGCCTACGGTCAACCCACAAAGATGGAGTCTGGCAGTTCTGAGGGAGAAAGAACCCCCCACTGGGGTCAAAAATGCAGCCTAGGTTCAAATAACACAGGCTGTAAAAGTTTTCTTTGCCACACTTCCTTCTCCCTGACAGGGACCAAGAACACTTTCAACCTGTCGTTCCCACGCGGTACCTATGGCTTCCCAGGCTATGCAGTCGGTTAAAAGGAATGGACAGAGCAAAGTCAGTCTTTCTTCTTACTGCCTCTGCCAACAGAACGACCAAGCATACAGGGCATCAGCCTATTTCTCGCCTCCTTTCTCTTCCATTCAAAATGAGTAGTGAGACTATGGGGCTGTTCTTGGTTTCATTCGAGCTTCATTCTGTCCAGCATATGTCTCTGGGTAACTTCTCAATGTATGTCCATCTCTTCTCCTAAAATCTGAGCAGAATCCAAAAGTCTCTTATGGTTTGCCTCCCTCCCTCTCTGTAACTCCCCCCCCCTTCTCCTCCCTCATAAGAGACTCTTGGATACTGAGAACAAACTGAGGGTTGATGGGGGGGGGGGAGAGGGGAAAGTGGGTGATGGGCATTGAGGAGGGCACTTGTTGCGATGAGCGCTGGCTGTTGTATGGAAACCAATTTGACAATAAATTATATTAAAAAAAATAAACAGAAGCAACAACAAAAGAGGTATTGGAGTGAGGAAAGGCTGGCGTGAGTTGGAGATTGCAGTTGGAAGGTTAGTGTAACATTCCAGATAGAAATAGCCAGGACCCAACAAGCACCTAACCCAGGGTGACAATGGAGTGGACAATGGAGTGGTAGAAAAATAATAATAATAATAAATACAATAAATAAATAAAGTCTGAGCAGAGATTGTCCAACTTTTACTACTAAGTTTAAATTTACTATCACTACTTTGTAGTTTCTCAAGCTCCCAAAATGTTCTGCATAAAACACATGGTGTTTTCAAAGTTGAAGGGAATCTAAGAAAATTCGGTAGGCTGATTTGTGTGATGCCCCCAGAAATTCTTACAATTTCCAATAATAAGCCAAAAGAAGAGGACTGGAACACAAAGTTAACCGTAATACAATCCCACTGCCCTATCGCCATGGCATCCTAGAGAGTCTCTGTGGAGCCCAAATGGAAAAATTGCTAAGCCGATTACGCCTGAGTGAATCTGAACTTGCCTCTGAAGAAATCGCTTCTGCCAATTAACATTCAGTAGGTACTCACAGAGCATTTGGCCTGAGGCCACGGATGGAGATTTCACCAAAAGTGAAGTTGCCCTTACTAAATAGCAAACCTACTCAGTTGCTAGGGCAAAGATGCTCAGCTCCACTCCCTTCTTGCACAACTGTTCCCTGACACTCTCAATTCTGGAAGGTCACCCTGGAATTGACTTTCTGATTAAAACACAACTGACCCTACACCCCAAAATGCTTGAAATTAGGCTACCAGAACTAAAAGGATGTATTACGAAATGTTGTACAGCTTCGATTTTTTCTTTGGGAAGACTGTATAGACCATGCCATCAACCTGATGCACTAACCGAACCTAAGTGGGGGTCATAAGACAGAGTAGGTGACTCCAAGCTAGATCTCGCAGGTGATCTGTACTATCTGGTAGAAGGCAAAAGCGTTCCTGGCCTGAACAACTCCAAGATACTATTTGGTATTATCTTAACTCATTCTTTCATTGATTTCCCTTCCACCACACAATGCACAAAAAAAAAAAAAAAAAAAAAAAAACCATCCGGTATCATGATGTAGAACTGACCTATAAAAACAAGCCTTCAGGGCCTCCATGCGGTTCTCCCAAATAGAGGCGCATGTACGTGCCAGGCACACAATCACGGCTATTGAATGAATGAAGTGTCAGTGTCAGCGTCTGTCCATTTCTTTGCTCAAAGTGTTCCCTGTTGAAGGATACGGTGCAAAAGCAAGACATGAGAGACTTGGGGGAAACAGATGAATCCTGAGATCGAAGAAATTTAACATATCATCTAGTCCAACTCACCTGGCTATACAGTAAATCCATTTACCACCACATTCATCAGGGCTTGCTTGAACATTTCCGAAGAAGGAACATTTAATTCTTCGAAGAGAAGACCGTCCTTTTGTTAGAGAGCTTTGATTATTTTAAAGATCCTTTTTCATATGGAGCCTGAACATCACTAATCCCTAACCATGGCTCTTATTATGACCCCTTAAAACAGACTATGTCAACTCCTTCCCACAGACCTTCAAATATTTAAAGACAGCTATTAAGTCTTCCCCAAATGTCCCTTTCTTCAAGGAAGATCATCCCATTTCCCTCAACCATTGATTCAATAATTCAGTATGATTTCCATTTCCTTCATTACCCTGGTCTCTATCCAGATAGTTAATGATGGTCTCAAAATGCAGCACCCAAAACTGAAATCCATACTCCACACATATTTCTATAGTACCATGGCAATTGGCAGGGATTTCTCCATGCAGGGTTAATGTTATGAAACACCTTTTAAATTAGCCAAAGCAGGGGTCCACGTTTTCTGCTTGCTCTATGTTTCTTATTTAATTTACAGTGTGGGCCACCAGCCATTAGGTAGGTGTGGGGAATGTGATTGTTGCCAATAATTGACCATTGCCTGGTTCAGGAGATACATAAAACTCTAATGGAGCCGTTATTCTTAAACCCACAGGATATATAACAAGAACAATAAAGTGATACGTTTGCAATATCTGCTTTCTTTTGTAAAAAAAAAAAGATGCATAATGAAAATATCCACCTTCATTTTATCTCACATGATGACGTACAAAGTAACTACCTTAAAATGAGATTCCTGTGTTAAGTATTAAGAGAAGAACATAGCCTTGCATCCACGCACACTCCCAGGGCACGCTAACTGCTAAAACATCTCGTTAATACATCAGTGTCTAGAGCTAGATGACTTTGGGCATTGTAATATCAGCTTCCATAGCAACCTATTGTCCTTGCACACTTATTTCTTGAATTGTATGTCCGTGCATAGAGCTATGTCAGACCTAGAAAAATAAGTGTTCAATCACCAAGCAGCTTCGGTAATGACAATGCACAAGGCCCTCAAAGTTGAAGTGGTTTGGCCCTATATCCAGAGTAACCTTCCTAAAAGACTTTTGTTTACAGACATAGGAGTATGAGTGGCTTAGCAGGGGCAATATGAACCCCTAACTGTTATTAAACTCCTGGGTTAACTGTAGCCTAAGAATGGAATCAGGATATGCTGATACAGAGTGGAAGGGCTTAGGACTGAGGATTATCAAGGCCAGGAAGTAACAAGAAAAGCCATGACAATGGTTACAGTTGTAGATGATAATATCTAACATCACTGAGGATTTACTATTTTAAACTCCTCTGTCACGTACCTTACAGTCATTGGTTTGGTGCAACGCTGTGAGAAAGGATTTGGGAGCAAAAGTTTACCTTTGGAAACTTTTTCAAAGATATTCAGTACTTTGGATAACCCAAGGTCATCACGGTGATTATTTGTAAACTGTGTAGAGTTTCTAAAATGGTCGTAGTAACACATGTTCCCATATGTCCCTGACCTCAATGGCCTCACAATTCTGTGCTTTTTGAACTTCTGGTTCTATTTTGTGTTTGTTCTGTCTTCTCCAGAGAGGTCACTTCTTGGCACTCTTGGGGTCTCTCAACCTGTGGTAGTTCATTTCTTTCCATTACTTCTCTCCTAAGGACAAAGAAGCCAGGTAACTAAGGCTACTAGAATTGTAAAGCAAATGGAAAAGCTTCTGAGAAAGACTGTCCATTCAGTAAGCACATGAGCATTTTTATCCAAATGTTTTAATATCGATATTCATAGCTCAGGTGCTTTCGTATTCTTCTTTATTACAAGTTCTTGTTAGGTAGAGACACGAGCCAGGAGACCTATGGATATACTGCTTGTTCTTAATGGGAGCCTTATTGCTTCAGATGCAGCGATCTTATTAAATAATCCCCTTAAGTCAAAGAGCCATTAAGAGACTTCCTTTGATGGACAGAGTTGGACTCCTACCCACCCTTCACCTCTCCTGAAGAACCCACCTGTATTGCCAAGGCTAGCGTTTCTCAAATTCTTTTGACACTGAGACACGTTTTTAATTATAATTTTTGGATGGAAAGAGGAACTGGCACTTCTAAAATATAACGCGCACTTAGATTAAATGACAAAAATAGTTTTTCATTTCATTGTGAAATAACAAATTCGAAAGAGCTCACTTTATAAAATATTACAAGCATGAGTTGAAATTATAAGACGAACTAATACCCTGAGTGAACGATAAGCATGAGTTTAATTGGCAATGCCTAAATTTTGCTCATGCAGCCATGAATCGCTAAAACATCTTGCATAAATCCATGAGGTAATTTCTCAGGCAATTCTCTTCTGAGTCTGGCATGTCAGTGCTTAATGGAAGATTGTAGAAAAGAGAAAAAAAAAGAATCATATACAAGTGTGCAGCAATATCACCAGTTGCCTATCTGTGGTGGACGTACCCCCACGGAGTCACTGCCATGTGTCATCCCTCCCCTTGAGGGTGGACAGGACTGTGACTTGCTTCTAAACAGTAGAATATGACGAAGATAAAGGGACCTTGCAGACGTTATCAGGTGTATCACCAGTTGACTCTGAGTTAATCAAAATAGAGATTGTCCCACGGGGGCCTGACTCAACGAGGGGGCCCTTCAACCTGAGAGAGCCTCAAAGCAGGTGCTTCCCTGTGGAGAGCCCAGAAGAGAATGAAGCCCAGCTAACACCTTGATTTCAGCCTTGTGAGACCCTTGGCAAAGAACCCAGCTTAGCCGTGCCATGACTGGACTCTGACCCACAGAAACTGCACAATAATAAATGGAAATCGTTTTAGGGCCCTAAATTGGTGATGACTTGTTACCCAGCAATAGAAAATGAATATATTACTAATAGCGTTTCTCTTTTTGTAGTGCAATCTGTATTTCTAGCAGAGAACATTGCTGCACAGCTGGAAACTACATTCCCCAGACTTGTCTGAAATGTGGTGTAGACATCAGTGAATTTGGTGTGTCACTGAGTTTCTTCCAGCCAGTAACACTTGAGTCTAAAAGATGTTGGGGCATTCCATAAGTGCTTTTAAGTGAAAGCCTGCACCCTTATTCTTACTTTCATTCTACTGCATGAAGTTAGACTGTGATGGCTGGATCTCCAGCAGCCATCTTAAACCATGAGTATGGGAGCTTCATGCTAGGTGGAACAGTAAGCTGACAAAACTCTGGACCATAGGTGATTTCATGGAAATGACAAAGTAATTCTGTAATACTACCACTAGGCTTCTTTTATGTAAGAGGGAAACAAACTTCTATTTAAGCCACTATTTGGAAACCTGTGTTACTTATGGCAGAATCTAATGCTAAAATATTTTTATTAAAAATATGTACATAGATTTGAAACAAATTAATATAAAAATAAAATAAGGTAGCATGGTTTATTTTGCTTCAACTGTTAGCAGTGTCTTAGAGAGAACTAATAAATGCTACAACGCTGGTCCCCATACTGACGTGGACTAATGTTGCTAATAAAAACAAGACCCTTTGTTAAGAAGCAACCTAGAGTCAAATATGTAAAAGAGGTTGTTCATGAAAATACTCAGATTGCCCCATGACTATATAATATTAAAACACTCAATTCTATCCATAATTGAAAACAGTTATTTGAAAATGGTGCTGCCTTTGGACAGTTCAAGTCAGCTGTCTTATGAACACAACAGGGCAATGTTAGGCACCGCCACAAATGTGTGTGATTTTAAGACTCTAAGAAGGCCCGATGTTCAAAATCATCATTGTGTGCCTTCAACATCGTCATGTCGTATCTGCAAATGAGGCTGACTGATGCCTGAAAGTATACCAATCAGACTCTCATCCATTCGTGGTAAGGTCTCTGCTCCTTGTTAATGGCAAATGTTCAGGACACGGACACAACTGAGTGTGGATGCCACAGGTGGACCACTGAGTCTGGATGCCACAGGTGGAAGCCGCTGAGATAGAAAGGGGGACAAAGGCACGGGGGTACTTGGCAGGGGAGCTCAAGTTCACAGGCTTATGGTGGAGAGCACAGAGGAGAAAGAAAAGTCCTCAGAGATGAACAGCGCCTACTTCACCGTCTTCACTAAGCCATGACTTCTTTCAAAGAATGGCTAATTTAAAAGCCACAGGTACTGAAGATAGGGTGAACAAAACAGACCCTGCCCTTAAGATAATTCAGCTACATCAGAGATGAGACACCACCCACAATTTCCAGGGGGATGCCTGGGGCAAGATGCAAAGGTGTGCCTCTTTACATTCCAAAAATCTAAATGTCAAAAGGAAATCCTTGAATGGTTGGTCAGGAGATCAAAAGCTGAATTTTTGATTCAGTCAAAAATTTCCAAACCATTTCATATGTCGGGGTAGGTACAATTTTTAAAGCTTAAATACATAAGGTCTGCGAATACCAGCGGGGGAATGACTAAGGTTGTCTTCATGGACCAGCCAATGCACTTCTTTCTGGCCCTTGACCAAGTCTGTTTATCCTGACAGTATTCAGGGGGAAATTATTACACTTGCTTCTATTGAGAAAGACTATTCGACCATAAATGTTACATTCCTGTAAGATGCTATAATGTTCTGTAACCCAGTCGACTGCACGTTCTTACTTAGATGGTAGCATATTTCATGATTATACACAACCATGACAGAGATGAGCATTTATATGCTAATAACTGCAATGCGGACAGCTACAGCCTTTCACTCTAAGCCATGAGCCTTTTAATCAGAAAAAGCCATTGGGGCCCAATATATCACCAAAAAGTGTGCTTGGCTGGCTTAGGTAGTCAGAAAAATATTTTTTCTTGTCCATGTGTTTAAGTAGTAATAGGAGTGTTCACTGTAGCTTCACATAAAAAAAAAAAAAGCAAATGAGTGTTCAAGTGGTAAAATTATAAATATATAGATAAAAGAGAACTAGCGAGTTTCCTCCCCTGCACCCATCACTGGTAAACAGACAGCCCCATGTGCAAGTGGACAAATGTCAAAGTAGTCAGTGGCTATAGAAACAGACCAAAGGACTTAGGAGAAAAATTTTTCCTGGGAGACTGGTGTAGAATGGGGTGCTCAATAGCACAGGATATAAGAGGAAATAGTAGTTTCTTATGACACCAATAAGAATAGCCTGCGGTGACTTCAACAGCCGTTGCTAACACTTCCGGTGGCTAATATCTACTGAATGGTTACTAAATAGGCTAATCATCCTACAAAGTGCTTTACATACATTTTGCATTAAAAAAAATTTTTTTTAACGTTTGTTCATCTTTGAGAGACAGAGGGAGACAGAGCATGAGCGGGGAAGGGGCAGAGAGAGGGAGACACAGAATCTGAAGCAGGCTCCAGGCTCTGAGCTGTCAGCACAGAGCCCGATGCGGGGCTTTAACCCGCCAACTGAGAGATCATGACCTGAGCCGAAGTCGGACGCTCAACCGACTGAGCCACCCAGGCGCCCCCATTTTGATTTTAATTTTATACACATACTACCCATGTACCCAGTGCTACACATGACCCATTTTTTAAAATTTATTTTTATTTATTTTGAGAGAGAGAGAGAGAGCAAGCAGGGGAGGGGCGGAGAGAAGGAGTGGGAGAGTCCGAAGCAGGCTCCATGCTGTCAGCACAGAACCCAATGCAGGGCTCAAACTCAGGAACCAAGAGAGCATGACCTGAGCCGAAGTCAAGAGTCAGAGGCTCGACCGACTGAGCCACCCAGGTGTCCCCACCCATTTTTATAGCTGAGTAAACTGAGGCTTAAAAAGATACATAACTTATTCTGAATTACTAAGTGGTAGATTTGAGTTTTGGACCCGTGTCTGTCCGATTCCAATGTCCAGGAGCTTGTCTCAGTGAGGTGGTGAGGGGACTATTCCCTCCCGGTGGGCCACAGGCAGGGGAGTCACCCTGTGGGCCCAGGCTGGTCACGGAGGGATAAGTACAGCACCTGAAGGAACAGTGAGGGGTGATCATACCCCAGGAGGTGGGATTTTGAGAGGTGCCTCAGAGGACTGTGGCCAGTGGACCTCAAAGCAGATGAGAGCTGACGAGATTAAGCAAACACATGCTGAGCAGCTTGGGGGGATGGAAACATAGCCAATTGACAGATGGTGATTGAGGGAGCATGAGGAGAGGGTCCCCAAGGTCCCGCAGCCATGCAGGTGGGGACTCACGGGCTGGCAAATCTAGAGCACGCAGTCTCCTATCTACCAAGAGAGGAACATTCACTTTATCCCTGTCATGTGATCCAGTAAAACTACACGGAGCGTTAACTGTATGCCTGGGCTCTTCATGCTGAAAAGAAAACTCACATTTTTATTCCTACCCTGCAGGTGGTTCCAGTCTGTAAGGAGATACGGAGACACATCTTGATGCAAGATTGACTCTTGGGGTGCCTGGGTAGCTCAGTAGGCTACGTGTCTGACTGTTGATCTCGGCTCAGGTCTTGATCTCAGGGTGGTGAGTTCAAGCCTCCTGTCAGGCTTCATGCTGGGCGTGAAGCCTACTTAAAAAAAATAATAAAAAATACAAAGATTGACTATCATGCCTGAAAACAGAGGTCTACCCACAGTGAAGGCTTCCTAGTACCTTCAGTGATCTCTTCTAGTGACATCGAAGACATTAAGGGAGACATTCCCTTAATTGGGGGGTGACTAAGTATGCCGTTTGGATAATTAGGCAAAAATAAACCACAAAAAAAATGGTGTTTCATTTTTCCTTCCATTTTAAGGCTCTTAGAACTGGGATTCTCCTCTTATTTTCATCTGGTGTCTGTTCTGCTTCCTGACCTTTAATGCTTAACGAGGGGAGAGACCGCTTTTTGTCAAGGACGGACCAAATACTCATAGACCTATAATCTGCTTTTTTAATTAGGGTCAGCCAATTTTCCTTCTACTTAGGTTAGCCACAGCTAAGCTCCTTGTCCAAGTTCACAGTTTCATTAAAATCCTAACATGATACTGACATTAACAGAGAAGAAGAGGCGAGAGAGGGAAAGAGAGAGAGAGAGAGAGAGAGAGGAGAATAACATCCAGCTAGGAAGAGCTTGTAAATACACACATTATGACTCATTCAACTTGATTCAGGATGACATTTCAACAAAGTTAGTTCTATAGGTCACAGGCTGTCCTTTACCTTGAAGGAAGATCAGTTCGACAACGAACGCTCTGATTCATATATCTCACTAAACACAACCAATTGCATTGATTGTGTGAAGATATGTAAGTTGCTCTCAATGTGCAAAAATAGGAAAGAATGTCTGAAAGGCAAATCAGTTCATTGAAACTAAGGGTTTTCATTTTTTATTTTTTGCATAATTTGTGCTAGTAGCATACTTCACCAGAAGGACCCCTCCAGGGCCCCTAGTCTGAGTCATTGTTATTTAAAATTTTTTTTTTCAACGTTTATTTATTTTTTGGGACAGAGAGAGACAGAGCATGAATGGGGGAGGGGCAGAGAGAGAGGGAGACACAGAATCGGAAACAGGCTCCAGGCTCTGAGCCATCAGCCCAGAGCCTGACGCGGGGCTCGAACTCACGGACCGCGAGATCGTGACCTGGCTGAAGTCGGATGCTTAACCGACTGCGCCACCCAGGCGCCCCTGAGTCATTGTTATTTAAAGATAAACTGCGTCTTATGAAATTGTCAAAAATATTTGGGGTGCAATCAGCCTCAGGGACTTATGACCACTAGAGCAGAGATACAGCCCATGTCCTCTATTTTCTGTGTCCTTTTTATTCCAGGTGTGACCTTCCACACTGTAAGTTTGGTTCGAAAATCAAAAGAGTTTGTTGTCTTAAAAAAAATGCCTGAAGTCAGAAATATGTAATATTTCAGTGTGAGTTCTTCCAAAATGGTGATGTAAACCTAGGTGATAACAAGGCATTGGCATCACAAGGACAGATTTTTCCAAAATAAGAAGGCCCAGCCACACACGTCGTGTGTCACATCAACAGACACGCTGAGCCTCCAGTGATCATGTTTTATGCCCAGCTTGTCATCTGCAATCCCCATTCTGGGCAGAAGGCACATGAGAGTAGGTGAGCCCTTTGCCTTTTATAAGAACTCCTCAGACCTCTCCGAAAACATGGCTGCTTTGAGACAACAGTCCAAGACTCCATGTACTGCTTGCTTCCTCCGCTGCACAGTCTATTGGTAACTTTACTCCTCAGATCTCTAGTTCTGTGGGTCAAGAATTCAGCACGAATGACCACCTGGTACTAGGAAGATGCATTGATGGTCTTAGAGGACTGGGTGATATCAGAGGCCGCTTGGCAAATCTTCTTATCTGAGTAAAGAGGCTTCTCAGGGACTGAGTTCCTGTTGTTCTTTCCTATTTAATCCACTGGGTCCTTTCGGATGGTTTCCAGATAAGAGACGTCCTGTACTCTTATTCTGTCTGGGCTACTAGACTGTGTACTCCCGGATGCAAAATATCAGAGTGGTAAAGGGGAGCCTACGGGTAGGATCTTCTAAGATGCATTTTGTTTGGTCTACACAATGTTTTCTTAATTTAGGTGCCAATGGTTTCAAACTGGGGAGATTTCGCATTGATAACTGAGTAGTGAAATTCCTGGTGCATTGGCAACCCCGGGCTTGAATTCTCATCGTTTAACGATGTTTGGCTGGGATCAGCCGGAGCCCAAAAGAAGGTGCTTTCTTTAGACAGGGTGTGCACATTCCAGTTACCAAACACTCTCCTGACCCAGGAGACTTGGTCCACCATGTGACCTGCCAGGCCCTGCAGGCATTTGAGTTGTAGACCCCGGTGATGACACAAATAGATGACACAAATGACACCAGATGTGAGTCACAGGAACTGGCATAGTTGAAGGGGTCCACTGAGAGTCCAGAAGTCAGTTACCAGTACCTCAGAGGGTCAAGCTTGGTTGAGAATCCAAGAGGGAAGTAGGGGAGATGCAGTGTAGCTACAGAAAAGGAGGCAGGAATGGAGAAGTGGGGCATAGTTCCATGAGGAAGTTGTCCAGTTGCCCAGCCAGCCTTTGGTGTGAATCCCATGATAGTGTGAATAAACTCCCACTTCTACTTAGCCATGCCAATGATCTGCTAATTAATGTCATGATCTTGGACAGTTAACTTTTCTATATATAGATCTTATTATCCCAATGAGTTTCTAAGCAGAGCTGTGTGTGTGTTTTATGCGTGCACAGGCACGCTTGTGTGTGTGTGTGTGTGTGTGTGTGAGAGAGAGAGAGAGAGAGAGACTATTAAAAGAGAATATATAGTACCAATATTTTTTCCCCTCCAAAAGAAAATTTGGGAAGTTTAATAACTCACGGGTGGGTTTCCAAACCCACTTGGTGATAAGATCTCAACACACACACACATACACACACACACACACACACCCCTCTCCTTAGGGTCATCTCACCATGGGGAAATGAGAGAACACGTTTAACTGCATTATAATAGAGCGATTTCTTGACGAATTAACAAAATACGTTTCTCATCAATGACGCGGAAATTCCAAGTCACCATCATGTATTCTGTGACTTTCTTAACTGCCTTGTGATCTTTGGAGTTCATTTTCCAGCATTTCTCATTTGAGGGGATGACAGAGTAGAAAAGGACTCGGGCTGAATAAATGTTTAAGGCAGAGGAAAAAGTCACATGAAGCCTGAAGTTACTTTCCTCCTAATAAAGTCCTGAATAATAGAGAAAGACAGACATCGATTTGTCCTTGGACCAACTCAGAAAAAGGCAAGTCAAACACGGGAAGCAGTGATGTTCCTCGGCTCCTCTTTGAGGGTGAGACCCCACCCCTTTCCTCATAACCCAGCCCTGAAGCACTGGGAAGATGGCTGCTGTGCCCCTCATCTGCATGCACTCTGGGGAAGGGGTCCCTTTCGCGCCCTTCCAGCACCTCCGCAGTCTGAATTACTAAATCCAGGACTGGAAGCTGGGAGTGGACAGCGGGTAATTTTGTTCCAGGCCCAATTGCCATATCATACACAGAAAGTAAGCCATGGGCGGTTGGCAGATAAAATAATGTTAATAATTAAGGCTCATACGACTCTTTGCACACATTAACTAATGATGTCTTACAATGCCCCAGAGGCAAGGAAAGTAGTTACAACCTCCACTTTATTATTCATTCATCTATCCCAGAGATACTTACTAAGCACTTATGTAGCTGGTAATGTGAGTGGGGGACACAAAGAGAATAAGGCCAGTCCCAGCTTGAAGTACTGCATAGACCAATGGGGTGGGAAGGGAGAGGACACATCCTGGAGCTTTGGCCCCATAGAGGGGCAAGGGGCGCACTCAGCCTCAAAGGTGAAACCCACCCTTCCCCCATTCCCACACGTATACTCAAGTCCCCAAGCACCACTGAGAACCTGACCTCATGGAAAGTTGGGAAGGAAAGGGAAACTGTCTCCTGACATGTTTCCCCTCCTTGAATTCATTCTCAAATTCTGCTCATCAGCTCAGGTCAGATTTTTGCTCCTCCCTGCTCTCAATCCCTACTGGATTGCACACCAGAAGCGGGCTATTCGTTTTTGTACTCCCACGGTAGAGAGTGTCGGGCACAGAATAAACCGCCGAATAACGTTTGCTAAATGGAAGAGATGTTGAGGCCTTTCCAAGCAGGTCACACCTGGGCCAGGCTGAGCAACTTCATGGGTAGGCAAGTCAGATTTCATACAGGGGTGAAGGGCCACCATTTCTTTAAAAAAAATAGTGCTTTCTCTATCTTCAAAAGCCTGGATTCTCCCCAGTAGGGTAGAACGCTTTCTGTAAATATTCCCAGGGGACTTTTAGGGATAAAAGCTAATAGGTGAAGACACACGAGTGTAAGTGAATTTGATCAAACCATTCCTCATAGCTGATCTGAACACGAACGGGGTCAGAAAAGAAGATTATAGGTATCAAATGAAGCCAGATAGAAGTGCAAGGCAGGCAGATGAAGTTCCTACTACCTGAAGCCTGAGGCCTCAAGACAGCACCCCCAAACAGAAGATCTTTCATAGAGACCTCCCCTCAGCCCTCCAAGAGACCTTCAACCCATCCGCCAGGGCTGGGACCTTTCTCGCTGACACTGTGACTTCTAAACTTTACTCCTCCTTCCCTTCAATACATATTCATTGGATGCTTATTTTAAGCCGGGTAGTGCTCTGAATGTTTTCCCATGTGTTGGTACACTTCCTGGAAAAAAAAAAAAAAAAGGAAGCCCCACGGATCCAAAGAGGGAAGAAGAGTTTGTCTAAGGCAAGGGCCTAGATATTTCGTACATCCAACTCTGCTGTGCTCTACACAATCTCTTCTGCATAGACCATTCTTTCTTGCTCCTGCTCTACCCGTCCACCCCATTACCCATTTAACTTACCTCCCCTCTGAAGTTCTGCTCAGGTGGCATAAGGACCTCCCTCTCTGCCCCCTGTACTCCTAAACACATCTCTCTACTATGCATCGTACCAAACTGCATTACAATGATGTAGCCTGGTCTCTCTCCCACTAGATTCCTTAAAGTCTACATCTCATTCCCAACATAGCACTTGGCATGGGGCAGCCATTCAAATAATCCTGCTGAATGAATGAGCTCACATCTGCACACACGATGTTTGAACAGTTGGCAGGACTTCAGGGACCATGTGTGACAGGGAGGAGGCATGAGGAACTCAAGTTCAGCCCTGGAAATCAAGTGTGGGGAGTCACCAGGACTGAAGTGATGGCTGCATTCTTGGGGGATGATGGAATTGTGAAGGAGATAGAAAAGATTCACGGGAGGGAAAGAAGCCAACCACAGAACGGAAAAACCAGTAGAAGGACCAAAAGATCGCAGTGTCTTAGGAAGACAAAGAGAAAAGGTTCCAAGATGGGATGTGTGGTCCCACATGGTGACATTCTGCAAAGGGGGTGGGAAAGGTGGGAACTTTCTGCATCAACTAGATTGCAGGAAACTAAGGAATAAAGTAGAGAATGGCTTTTATGTTCTTTTCAGGGATATGGTCAACTCAAGGACAGATATCATGTAAAACAAAGGAAAAGTCGAGATAATTTTGAAGAAAATATTTTTTCGATGAGCACATTTGTAAGTTGAAGAGGATGAGATAAACGTGATGAAGAAATCACTAAAATAGAAGAAGCATATAATGGTCTCAGTTCCCAGAGGAGGTGGAAAGAGATAAAATCCAGAGCAGAGGGTTAATGCTAAATGGTGTTGGGGTATCTCCTACTCTGAACAGAGGAAGTGGGTAGTAACTCTACTTGATGGAAAGACGGGATACTTGGCAGTTAAAGCACAGACTCTTGGCTTCAAATCCCAGCTCTGCCACTGACCAGATGTGAGGACCTCAGTGAACGTCTTTGTACGTAACTCTCATCATATGTAAAATAAGGATTATGTTACTTCCTTCCTGGCTGGATTGTCATGACAACTGACATGACAGCTACTCTTTCCTCTGCCAAGATAAACTGGATGTCCAAGATAAGCTAGAAGAAAATGGGCAGCTTGGGAGTCTGATCTGCAGAGAGATAAGAGCAGAGGTCAAGCAATCCCAAATGAGTGGCAAATTAGAGACACAGCAGCAGAGTCCTCGATGCACCCAATGGCCTTGGGCAGGAGCCCCAAAGGTGTCCACAGCCCAATCCCTGGAACCTGTAAACATGTTATCTTAACAGCAAAAGGAACATTGCAGATGCAATAAATCATGAATCTTGAGATGGGGAGATTATCCTGGATTATCTGGTAGAGCCCAAAGTAATTATAAGGGTCTTAATAAAAGGAAGGCAGGGGGATCAGAGGGAGTAAAGAAGACGTGCTGAGGAAGAAGTTGGGATGATTCTCTTTAAAGATAAAGGAAGAGGCCACCAGTGAAGGAGTGCATTAGCTTCTAGAAGCTTAAAAACACAGCGAAACATACCCTCCCCTGAAATTCCAGCAGGGGAGCTCTACTAACACCTTGATTTTAGCCTTGTGAGACTCAGATTGGATTTCTAAACTTCAGATGTGTGAAGAATATATTTGTGTCATTTTAAGCCGCTAAGTCTGTGGTAATTTGTTCAAGCAGCACTAGGAAAGTAATAGAGGCAGGGAGGCCAAGGAGCTGACTCAGCTGGAGTGGCACAGAGGTAAGGCCAGGAAGCGTGAGGCCCAGGGACTGACCTTGGTGTATATGGAGACCTGTATTTATTGCATCACCCAGATATTTTTCATGCTCTATCCCTCTTCAAGCTCAGGTGGTGAGATTTAACAATGAACTAAATGGAACAATTCATAAGAAAACAAACTTTGAATTTCAAGGCAAAACAGTAACAGACATTTTCCACTCAGTTTACTTAGGGAGAAGCCAGCAACTTGCCAGGGAGGCAGGATATTATTATTAAACGCTAAATTAAACGGTGGCGTTGCTTTATTCCTGAAAGCTTGATAGAACCACACTTATCTCGTTGCTAAGTATACCAGGGAGCTACAGAGGGTAAAAACTTGGCCCAACCTCCTAAATGGAAGATGGGCAGCCCAGGGAAGATGCTACGATGTGGATTTGCTAGAATTTAGACATAAATATGAGAAAGTTTAGAGTCTGAAGCGTCAAAAGTTCTGCAAAATCTGCCAAGGAACTTTACGCTTTCATAAATCAAAGACCTCTTGCCTGTCAGCTACCCTTCTGGCAGAAAACGACCGTCGTCACACACATTATGGGACATCAATGGGCCTCAGGTGGGTTGTGAGGTAGGAACCCCATCTGACAGATGAGAAAACTGAGGCTCGCAGGGCACAGCAATGAACCCAAGGCCACAAGGCTAGTGAGAGACAGAGTGTGATTTCCTGACTCACTCTGGTGTACTTTCTTCCAAATCAGGCTGTCTCCCGGGAGCAGATGTCAGAAAAATTTTCACGGTACATACCTAGCAGCCCCGTGGAAAGAAACAATGGTTCTTGAGCAACAAATTCCTAAACAACTCCTTTTTGTGTCCCGAGGATACAAAATGTTGATTCCAAGGGGCCCACGCACACCGATGTTGATAACAGCACTACCAACACTAGCCAGCATGTGGAAAGAGCCCAAACATCCATCGACTGACAAGTGGATAGAGGAGATGTGGTATACATATACACAACGGAGTAGTACTCTTTGAGAATGACATCGTGCCATTTGCAACGATGCGGATGGAGCTAGAGTGTATGATGCTAAGCGAAGTCAGTCAGTCAGAGAAAGACAAATATATGATTTCACTCACATGTGGAATTGGAAAAACAAAACAGATGAACATAGGGCAAGGGAAGCAAAAATAAGATAAAAACAGAGAGGGAGACGAACTATAAAAGGCTCTTAAATACAGAAGACAAACTAGGGTTGCTGGTGGGGTGTTGGGTGGGGGGATGGGCTAAATGGGCGAGGGGCATTAAGGAGGCCACTTGCTGGGATGAGCACTGGGTGTTTGTTATATGGAAGTGATGATTCACTGAATTCTACTCCTGAAACCATTATTACACTACATGTTAACTAGCCTGGATTTAAGTTAAAAAAAAATAAAATAAAAAACCAATTCCTAAACTCTTTCTCTCTCACTTCCATCTGGCCTGGCTCTACAGACGCTCTACCCCTTGGCATGTATTGTGCTAATGGATCAAGGAAAGAAAGGAAGATCTGTAGCCATCCCTTAAGTTTCCTTGCTCCTAATTGTAACCTTTTAAAGGCCACGAGGAGAATTCCTCAAAGGATTTTGCTGAAGGCCTGGGTCCACGTCAACGGGATGTTTTGTGAACCATGCGGGACTCTGGTAGTTCTTGCTAAACAACCTGTGTTGAATTAGAAGTTTCCGCCGATGAACAAGAACCAATGTTCCGTAAGTAGAATAAGCAAGAAGGACTAAATTCCCCTCTTTCGTTTTACAGAGCAGGAAGCTGCAGCTACAGATCCCATGTTTAGGGCTTTCAAGTTGGCACTTTCAGATTCTGGAACGTGGAGCTCATGGGGGTGAGGCAGAGGTGGCTCAAGAATTAAACCATCGTTGTTCCCTGTAAATGTGGGGAGCCATGCTGAGTCAGGAGATATCTTTGAAAACAGTAGGGGACCCAAATGGTTAATATATTATGCCTGTCTATCTGCCATCAGATCATCAACCCAACGCCTTTGTGGTCTAATCTGATTCATCCACAGTATAATATAGGCAGTGATTAAGAGCATAGGCTTTGGAGCCAATTATATTTGAGTTTAAATCTTAACCCTGTAATTGAGTAGTGCTTTGACCATGGATAAATCACTTGATCTCTCTGTGTCTTCATTTCCTGCTCTGTGAAATGGAGATAAAAATGCTCATTTATTAGAGTTGTTCGGATTGGAAATAACAAATCTAAATTACTTATCCATACTTGGTGTTAAATAAATGTTGGATATTATTATTGCTATTAATATTACTATCATCATTGTCTCCCTGATTCGCAATTCTTGTAAGTATGGACACATCATGTATTTGGAACTCAGTACAATCTCTAACAATATGCGAGTGTGTGTTTAACAAAGATAAAATGGAGTTAAGGAAACACTTATACATTTATTGGAGATTAATGATATCATATAATTTCTCGAGAGGGAATGAGTCACTGTATTCCTCCTTTGGTAATGTATTATTAATGATGATTTCCTTGAGATACATTAAGAGTGGATTCAGGACAGAGAGAGAGAATGAGAATTTACCCAGTGTCGATGCTTCAATTAATCAACTTCTGTTTCTGTAAATAGCCCTAAGTGAAAGAATCAAACTATTATGTTTTGTAGATGAATAATCAGCAAATGCTCAGAAACTCATCTGTCATGGTCTAGTTTTGCCGCCTGACAAGAATAATGAAGCCAGCATACTCTGAATTCATAAAAAGTCTGGGTTGTGGTTTACATGAGGTCCACATTTAATTAGGGTAGAACCAGCAGAGAGATTGAATGCCTCCCTGGCTCGGCAATGGTGTGGAAGACTTTATCATCTGTCCTTCTCAGATGCAGGCATTGAAAACCACGTGCGGGGAGGTTCCCAGGTGGAGGCTGATTGTGTAGTTCCGTCTTGGGACTGGAAACTTCTTTTCACCAGGAGTGGACTGTATTTGGAGAAGTCTGTTCTTGTTGCTTACCATTCCAAAGATGTGTCAAAAAAGACAAGATTTAAGGGTAGTTGGGGTGCCTTTTGATTTCGTTGCTAGCGTCAAATAAGTAGAAACCTAACCCTGAAATATTTTATATGTCAACGTTGTATAAGGCACAAGTGCATAAGATTTATTCCAATTCTATAAGGAGAATTGCGGGGGGTGGGGGGGGGAATAGAAGGGCCATACCTTTATTTTGCAATTGTATTGAAAGTGATAGTAATGTGGTTTTCTGTGGGAGAACGGAGTTTTGTTTATTTAAATGCTGAACATCATGTACTAGAATCCAAAAGGATTTCTCACCTACCTTAAAATAAAAGATATAAAATCACGAGAATAAAAAGAAAGAGACTGGTATCTGTGAACATTGATATGGAGCAGGCCACAAAAGCAATAACTGTATTAGTAAATGAAGCCCCACACTGTATAGTGTTTCTGTAAAAACTCATGTCAGGCTGGTATGTCTTCAGCGAATAGTAAACTGAAAAGAAACCTACCGTATAAAGTAGGTTGAGCCAATTCCCATCAAGTAAATGCAGACAAAGTAAATAGATCAGGAAGGGCGCCCGGGTGGCTCAGTCGGTTAAGGGTCCGACTCTTGATTTCAGCTCAGGTCATGATCTAACAGGATATGGAGCCCTGTGTTGGGTTCCGTGCTACCAGCACAGAGCCTGCTTGGGATTGTCTCTCTCTCCCTCTCTCTGCCCCTCCTCTGCGCTCTCCCTCTCTTTCTCTCTCTCTCAAAAATAAATAAACATTTTAAAAATAAATAAATAAACAGATCAGGAAAGATTGGCACAAACGAAATAGCAAAGCCCGGTAAATTTGAGTGAATACCTGTATCGACAGCCACAATACTTAACGAAATGCCAGTCTTGGCTGTGACGTTGAGGGTGGCCACGCGGCCACCAGGGAACGCACCAGCAATGCTGTCCTCTGGTAAATTCCACTTGTCAATTGATTTTCTATTTGCACGCACTTACTTCTTTCTCCCAATGCACTTCTAAATTTTGATAATACTTAAATGTGTTTTAGAGTTAGGCCAATAATTATGTAACACAGGAAGTAAATTTTGTGTGTCTTCCGATATGTGGAGATCCACTGGAAATAAAGCACGAATATCCTGCCACCCATGGCTAGATGATCATTTATCTTTATGGGCGTTCAACTTTGGCAATGAGTTGACCCAGGTGAGCTGAGTGGGTTTTTTTCTGGATTTCGTTTTCCATGAGATTCTACAGCAGCCTCACCAACAGCAAAACAGGAAGCTATGAAAGAGGAAAAAAAATAAAACACTTTTTATTGCATGTTTCTTTATCACAGAGGCACAAACATAAAGTGCGCTCTGCTTTGTCTCCTATGTCTTACAGTGTACTTACTAGTTTTGAGGAACTTGCTTTGTGTCTCCCTCTCGCACCCCCCCTCTTGACTGGCACGAAGAAACCAAGGAACTCCGGTTAAGTTCTCTGAATCTGATTCCCACTGAGGCATCTATGCAAACGGTGCTCCTGGAGGTAGGTGGCAGGGAGCTGCCACTTGACAACAAAGCACTTTTGGGAAAATCCAATGACCGTATAGCCGTGGAAGGTGTGCCTCATTCTGCCCAGGTTTGATTTCTATGGATATGTGAGGGGAACCTTTCTCTTTTTTCTTAAGCCACCTCTGGCCTTCAATTTAGCAGACTCTCCTTTTGGAAACTGAAATGAAACATTTTAAAATGGTGTCTGGTTCCCTTTGCCCCTTGAAATTCAGAAACCCAGACTTTGACCGGGGCTCTCTGCTTTTCACGGCGATGCGGTAATTTGAATAAGTTCAGTATGAACCCATCCTCCTTTTTCTAGGACATAATTGGACAAATAGATGATACAACCGGGCCTTACCTAGAGTGTCATTTTTGTGAATGACGCTTTTTAAATCAGATATAACAAGCCCATGTTAAGGAACAAGGACCGACTTCCTATGTGGAGCCACTGTCTGCAAAGTCCCCGAGAAAACTGGCTCAGAACCTGCATAGAAGAACCCAGTCCCAGAGGTGGTGGGGAAGGTGACTCCCAGCAAGCCAGAGACCTTAGCAAATTTGAGAGACCTCAAGGTAGGAATTCATTCAAATCTATAGGAACTGCTGGTGAAACCTGGTAGAGTGTCCCAGACTTGGTTTCATAGCTTTTGGAGAGAAGACTAAACAATGTAGGCCTTTAATAGTCCAATCTGATCAGAGCTCATTCTCAGGCATTTGTGGATGCTTACTGCTATATAGTTCTGGGTTTGCAAAACAAACTCGAGGGTCCCTATATGGTCAATTAACACTCTTGCTATATCTTTGCAAATAATCAGGTCAAATAAAAGAGAGCAGCGTCTTTGTGTGATCAAGAATAATCTTCGAAGGTTATTTATAATCACTGAGGACAGAAGAGAAACTCTCAGCAAAAATATCCCAAACTTGGAAATAAACAAGAGGTTCCTCACCATTGTTCTCTGCAGTCCTAAACTCAACTTTCTATTGACTGGATTACTTTACTACTTCCACAGGACCAGAAGTTACATTTCAGAGTTGTTCATGGAGAGATGCAAATAATTTCTGGTCGATGAAACAAAACAAAACAAAAAAAAAAAACCCCAACGGCCTTTCTAATTGCCCTGTGAGATACTAATCAATTGTGACTCTAACTAAGCAATCTTACCCTAACTTGTTTTATATCCATAGAGCAAGTTATATATGCTCTTACATATAACAAGATACAACATATTTTACATAAGTTTTATTTTCTAATTTTTTTTAAGTTCAGACAAATTCTGGATTTATAGGAAAACTGCAAAGATCATACAACAGTTACCACATACTCCATGCACAATTACTCCTTACGTTACCGTGGTATATTTGCTACGACTCAAAAGCAACATTGGTATATTACCATTATGTAAACTCCACACTTTACCCAAGTTTCACTGGTATTTTTTTTTTCCCTGATGACCTTTATTCGTTCCAGGATCCTATCAAGGATATCCCATTAAATTTAGGAGTCGGGTCTCCTTAGCCTCCGCTGTCTGTGACAGTTTTTCAGGCTTTCCTTGTATTTGATGACCTTGACAGTTTTGAGGAATACTGTCAGGCATCTTACAGAATGCCTCTTAATTTGAGCATATTTGATGTTTTTCTCCTGAGTCTACTAGAATTATGGGTTAAGGTGGATGACCACAGAAGTGGAGCACCATTCTCCTTATATCACATCAAGGGTGCATGCCACTAATGTGACTTATCTGCGATGATGTTCAAACCTTGATCTCTTGGCTGAGATGGTGCCTGTCAGGTTTCTCCACCTACGTCACTTCCCCCCCACTGTCCATACCCCCTACTGTTTGGAAAGCAGTCATTAAGCCTGGTCCACAGGTGGCGGTGGTGAGGAAGGTTCTAGCTGCACTTCCAGTAAGGGGAGTATCTGTGTAAATTATTTGGAATTCTTCTGTACAGGAGATTTGTCTCTTCTCTCCCATTTATTTACTCATTCAATTATTTATTTACATCGGTTTATACCAGTTTAGACTCACAAATACTCATTTCGCACTTTGGGCCAAATCCAATACTACATTGTTTATTTCACTGCTCCCATCATCCCTCCTTTGCCCATTGGGAGCTCTTTCCAGTTGGCCCTGAGACCCTTTGCCATGCCCTCATATTTGGTTTTCAACGCTAAACCTCAGGTTTCTTATAAGTAGAAGAGGGAATCGTAAAGTTAGCCTTTCAGTATTGTGTGAGAATTTGTGACACACAAGAATGATAATAATAACCCCATTCGCAGAATACGGATCACATGCCAGGTGCTATTGTAAGCACTTATAACGATACCAACCCATTTCAAAGAATTGGTGTCTCGCAAGTGCCCAGCTTCGTGTCTGGCACTTAACCTTATGTTCAAAACCTGAGACTACTCATGGGGGGGGTGACCCCAATTCCAAGTGGGCAGCTCCCGGTGCAGCACATGGATGCCTCCATCGGTGGGTCATACCAGGTGGGCCAACTATAAATGACACACAGGGAGAGTAGGAGTCCATATTGCACGCTCTCGTTCATCATTCAGCCTGGCCTCAGAGGTCTGTCTTCTCACTGACAGTTCCATTAGGAGACATGTCATGACTGGTGTAGTCGGCGTCCTCCAATCACCAAAGCATCTAACCTCAGCAACCTTGAAGGTTTGGTCCTTATTAAAGATTTTGGGGTTTAAGTGCGGGCTCAGCCTGGAGCTTTCCTCTGTTTGGAAATAGAGCCGAATGTCTGAGACGTGAGCTGGACTGGGTCACGTGGCTTCTTCTCCCACTTCCTCCACGACTCTTATTTTTAAAAGATGTTTTTCTTTGAGGCTTTTGCTGCGGAAATTTCTCCCGTATTAGATGCTTAACAGCCAGAAATAACATAAAAAAAGAAATCTTGCTCTCCGTATGAAAACTTTGTTGAATGATGAAGAGCAAAGGCTCTCATTAACATCATCCATCATCTTTATAAGGGATAAAATTAGAAAAATTAGGCCAATAGGTGCAGCCATAGCCTCATTATTTAAGAATCAAATATTAACAAGGGTGTTTATACCACCTAGTGTCTGAGGTGAATGAAATGAAAAATGAACAAGTCTGCTAAGTCCTACAACATTCACCTAAAGCTGCAAGCGCCTTTGGTGGAAAACTTGAAAGCAATGTACAGAAAGAGATAAAATTAAATTATTTGCTGTATTCCCGTACAGAAGCAACGGCAAGGAGGCTACCAAATGAGAATGCCAGAGGCTCCCTTCGCTCAGGTGAACTCTGCAAAATTACACAGGGGATTTCAAAAGAAAACTCAAAGGTAACATGCAGACCAAAAATGATTTATTCTTTTCAATAAGCCCTCTGGAGGTGAGGAAATAGGATTCAGGCCTGGTTTGGCACAAGAGGCTAAAAACACTCACACGTTACTTAGGTCTGCAGAATGCGGAAGACAGTCACGTTGAGAATGAGAAACCGAGAGGTCGTGGGAGACGTGGAGAGACAGGAAAATACAGAGAGACTCTGGAGGCTGGGTTTCCCCACTCCGCCCCCTTGCCATCTCCACCCCTGCCCCGCCCACGGTAACATGCACCTGCACAAATAGGTCCGTTACAAATAATGTGCTGGCTACTGTTGGCATCTTTCCGCGGCCACATTCTGAAAAAGGAGAGGCCTAGAGTCTCTGGAACCCACCAGAGGATTGTGCTGAGTCATTCTGAAACAGCTCCGAGGGGACAGAGAAAGGAGGTGCTTTGATAGAAGCGGGGGAAGTTTCCAGACAGGCTGGGAGGTTGGAGCATCCGATCGTAGGGAGGGGGATAGGATTTCCATGACAGCGGAAAGCCAGGCCTCCCTTGTCTGCTTGCTTGCCAGGGCAGCAACAGAAGGGTGAAAACCCTTAGGCAAATGTGCACATTTCTCTTGGACTACAAATCACAAGATGATTTTTTGTGTGTGTGTACAATATACAGTTCCTCGTTGGGATCATACACCATACCCCATCGCTGCTTCTGGAAGCAGCTGTCAAGAAAACAGGGGAAAGAGGGGCGCCTGGGTGGCTCAGTCGGTTAAGCATCCGACTTCGGCTCAGGTCACGATCTCACTGTCCATGAGTTCGAGCCCCGTGTCGGGCTCTGTGCTGACTGCTCAGAGCCCAGAGCCTGTTTCAGATTCTGTGTCTCCCTCTCTCTCTGACCCTCCCCCGTTCATGCTCTGTCTCTCTCTGTCTCAAAAATAAATAAACATTAAAAAAATTTTTTTAATAAAAAAAAAAAGAAAAAAAGAAAACGGGAAAGAGAAAAGGGTCCACGACTCCTTCAGCGTCCCACCCTCCTGCCTTGTTCTCATGGGGTCCAGTTGCCCCTTGGCACGTGCACGGTGGAACCAAACAACACAGCCACACTCCTGATGGCGCTGTGCTCCCAGCATCCCCCTTTGATGCCAGCCCCAGAGCTAAGACGCACAGTCATCTCATTGAGACATTCGCCATTCACTCATCGTGTATCTCCGGCATGCAGACGCCATGCTAGGTAGTGACATTATGGAGGTGAGCGCTCCCTGAGTGTCCAGTCCGCTAAGGGCAGACACTGGAACAGAGGGCTCCGCTCCAACCACAGTGCACAACCTGTGCAGCAGCAACTCTGTGGCTGCTGGAAGCTCAGCTCTCGGGCAGTGACAAAATCAGCTCCAAACCTTGGCCCTTCTACCTCCCCCCGGTTATCCCAACTCTTTCAACTTCTCTGGACCTTAGTTTCTGCATCTATAAAATAATAACAGCGCCTACTTTCTAGGGTCGTCGTGAGGTTCAAATAAAACAAACAGTGATAGCTGATATTTCTTGAATGACCATTAGGCGCTGCTCTAAGAAGTGTCCATTTGGGCAATGCACAGAAACCACACGGTATCCTCTGAGGGACTGGCTTCCATTGCCCTTGTTATGCAGAGGAGGAAACAGAGGCACGGGGAACTTAAGGAGTTTGTCCAAGGCCAAGCAGTTTGGTAAACAATAGAGCCATGAACGTTAGAGCTAATGTACTGTGAAAAAATTAATTGAAATAAATAGTGAGTGGTTTCGTAGACACAATTTTGCAGTAAATCAAAGAAAAGAGTAACTAGTCTACTTGCTGATTAGGAAGGGGACATCATTTGAGCTGGGTCTTAAAGGGTGACTGGGATTTCACCAAATGAAGATAAAGAGGAAAGAAATATTAAATATAGATTGGAGCACTTGCCAGTCATGAGGTATGAAATAGCCTGAAATGGAGCTGGAGAGGGAGCACATGAAGCCCAATGGGGCTGAGGTAGAGGGATTTCTGGAAGGAGGGGCTAGAACTGGAATGCCAGGATTTTTAGCCTTAGCCAGTCTTACCTTCCATACACACAGCCTAGGCTCTGTATGCACAGTGAGAATTCTAATATCATCCTCTAGGCAGTGTGTGGCCACTGGAGTCCTTGAGCAAAGACTGGGGGAGGGTACATAGTTTTGTAGGTGGACAACCAAGAAGAGAGGTCAGGCCAGGCAGAAGTATGGAGACGCTAGCAGTGACAGGAAGACCAGCGAGGGGATCCTTGCAATAATCAAAATGGGATGTGATGATGTCTCCAAAAAATATAGCAGTAATAGGAATGCAAAAGAAGCAACAGAGTGAAGAGATCTTCTGAGATACAATTGGAAATAGCTGGTAACGAGTTGAATGCATCTATTTACTCAACAAACAGCAAGTGAGAACCCACTGTGGATAAACCAAGGAACAGCATTAGGGACCAATAATGTATGTGCTTGGTGATGGAGAAAAGAACACAGCCTTCCCCTAAGGGAGATTGTGTAAAAGCTTTTCATAGGGAAGGAATGCAAAGGTGGGAACGGAAGAGCTTGTTTGGGGACATGTCATGTTTGACGGGTCGGGTCGAACCAAGACTGGAAATGAGTCTAAAACTGAGAAAACAGCCCAAACTCGATAATATAAATTCAGGAGTCCTAGCATCCTCACAGAGAGAGTATCATTTGACTTGAACATGCATTTGGTAATTTGGGTTAGGCCAAGATTTGTTATCTCCATTTCACAGGGTCTGCAGACCTTGCACGGTGATGCATCATCTTGCAATTGACATCCTTCTTGCAAAGGCAGGACCCACGATGTCCAGCGTGGAGTGACGCCGCCACAGGGATCCTTCTGTTGGGGGAGAGCTAGGATCTCACGTTTTATCCTCCCTCAACCCTCAGCACTCATGATACCTGGAGGAAACACATCTCAAACGGAGGTCCACATGAAACAATTTTTTTTTTCTGCCGAATTTACCAATCTATTGCTCTCACGGTGGGTTTTGACGTTTTAGGCTTGTTTACTGGGCTTCCCTGACCCCTCTTTCCACAACTAGAGCTATTATTATTACAAGGGTGTTCTCTGATAAAATACACGGTAAATCTTGCTTTCCGGAGCCCTGCAGTGGAATCTGAACCTGGCAAAGAGCAGCCGGCAGATTTCCCAGGGAATCAAATGCCATTTACACTGAGAGCTGAGAAGTACGTTTGAATCCGACTCCTCCTCGCCGAGCCGACCCCGCGGTTCACTTCACTTGTAAAAATGTTATTTCCCTGTCAGATATTCCCAGAGCAAGCTCAGCTAGTAGATGATGCATCTGTAAGAATGTTTACTCACCCCAAGTCTTTGCTGAGGGCTACAAATACACTTGTCAGCATCCTGTCGCACAGTTTGGGTCCCAGCGTACCCTCCTTCGATCACACAACAAACATGTACAAAACACCTACTGCTTGTATAGCACTTCTCTGCGTGTTGGGGGAAACAGTAATAATATTTATAGAGCACATGTAGCTGAGCACCAAGCACTGTGCTGTGTAATTCATTTGTATGTGCCCTTTAATCGTCACTGTGTCTTGTATTCTGTAGTGTTTAATAGTTTCACTTTTACGTTCCCTTTGCACAATACATGGAATACACTAAATACTTGGTAAATGATTTCAGGATAGACAGGCATCCCCGCGTTTTGACAGTTTATGTCAAGCCACTTGGCTTTTTTTTTTTTTTAATGTTTATTTATTTTGGAGAGAGAGAGAGAGCACAAGCAGGGGAGGGGCAGAGAGAGAGGGAGACACAGAATCCGAAGCAGGCTCCAGGCTCCGAGCTGTGGGCACAGGGTCCGACGTGGGGCTCGAACTCACGAACCGCTAGATCGTGACCTGAGCCGAAGTCGGAGGCTTTAAGCGACTGAGCCACCCGGGCGCCCTAGGCCACCTGGCTTTTATGAAAGACCTAGTCAGTGCCCGTTTTCACTAACTGAAAGAAATCCAAAGAGGATTTTTGCTTTTCCAAAAAAAAAAAAAAAAAAGTGAAAAAAGCATTTAGCATTTGTTTTGCGGCAAGCAGAGGCGCGATGGAGGCAGTGTGCACCTCGGACAGCAGAAGTGGCCGCCAAGCTCCTTCCCCGGGAACCACAACGACATCTCAGCCTGAAGCCGCCAGACCTTTCAACTGCCTGTGAGCATCTGCGCCTTATCTCCATTTATTTTGTGCATCCGTTAGCAAGATTGTCCCAGGCTACGAGGAAAGCCTAAGGGAGGTTATTTTTTGGGTCTGAGAATGCTCAGAAATATTCCCATGTAAATTAAGGGTAATTGCTTCTTCACTTTACGCCATTTCGGTTTCTGAAAGGAAAGCTCTCCTTTCATACCACAGGGAAACATGTATAGAGTAAATGAAGGAATGGACTGGAAGATGAGTCTCTTTTGCAACGGAGTGTTTGTTGGTCGACAGCAGTTCTCAGTGTGCCGCTCAGAAAGAAGCTTGCAATCAGGCTGTAAGTACAAAACAAGCACAAATGAAGCGGCAAAAACACCCATACAAAGCCACGCAATATATAAATAAGCAGAGTTGGCAAAGGGTGAACGAGTCAGCTGAGTGCCCCGGAGGAGGGAAGAGCTCGGAGCCTGATAAGGACAACCAGGAAAAGTTGCACGGAGCAGACACACAAATGCAGTGGAATTTGTACAAAGCCTTGCGGAAGTGGGAAAAATGACCAGTGACCACAGTTGTCTTATTTCTTGGCTAATGCTCACCTCCCTGTGCCAGCACGTACCCTGGAGATCAATAACTCCTTAGCTGTTGTTCTCACATAATTGAAAAACTATAGGGGAACTTTTGGCCCACCTTTAAGGACGAGTCATTGCTTGACAGCTCTATAGAGAGAGGACTTGAATTTCCTCCAAAAATGCTGGTGCTGACACCCAACAGCCCAGAGTAAGCCTTTCAGTAAAAACTCAATAACCTCTTTGCTATACTTCATGAAAGAGGAAAAGCGAACACTTTTTCTGACAGTTACTTAACCTCTTCTAGCCGGAGTCGCTCATCAGTAAAACAGGAATGTCCTCTGTCTCTCGGAGGTGCTGTGAGGAGAAACTATAATAACCAGAGTTTCATAGCTTCCAGGTAAGGAGGATTCCTGACTCTATATTATCTGTTTCTGGAGAGATTTAGGGTGATCTTTGAGATTAAACATAGGACTCTGTCCAATTCTAAGAGTTGTTAAGAATCCATATCAGGGTTTCTCAACCTCTGCATTTTCCACCAGACAATTCTTTGTTGTGGGGGCCGTCCCGCACATTGAAGGGTTGTTAGCAGCATCCATGGCCTCCACCCACCAGATGCCGGTAGTATTTCCTCAGTCATGACAACCAAATGTCTCCAGACGTTTCCAGATGCTCCTCACCCCACCCTTGAGGAGGGGTGGGGGGGTGGTGTTTTGCCCAGTTGAGAAGTGAGGTATGTGTTAGTCCTTTTTCTAGCTTTCACTGCAAATGATAAAATAGCGCATTTTGTAAAGTCTCAATAAATCAAACTAAACATGCAAATGATGGATGGATGGATGGATGGATGATGGATGGATGGATGATGGATGGATAGATGGATGGATGGATGATGGATGGATGGATGGATGGATGATGGATGGATGGATGATGGATGGATGGATGGATGGATGATGGATGGATGCGTCGATGGATCGATGGATGGATGATGGATGGATGATGGATGGATGGATGGATGGATGATGGATGGATGGGTCGATGGATTGATGGATGGATGATGGATGGATGGATGATGGATAGATGGGTCGATGGATCGATGGATCGATGGATGGATGATGGATGAATGCATCCATGGATATGTTGGGGAATGAGAGACTTTCATACCTAAACCAACTGAGAGTAAAGTTAAGACATCATTCCACACTCCATGCTAGAAGATAAGAAAAACAAATGTGGTCAAGGAAATGCCTCAAAGAAAGAAGTGAATTGCAATGGGAGATAGAGACAGCATAGGACAGCCAAAAGCCAAGTTTCACTGTGATGACATGGGAAAATAATTAGTGTAATTACACTGTATATTCTCATCAAAGTAGACACTATATAGCATTTATCTTTGTCACCTAAGTAGCAACTGGCACTTAATAAATGTCTTATTTCTGATAAATAAACATCAACGAATTTGTCCAGGAGATCCATTTGAAAAGAGTTGGGCCAGAGCCACCTGGGTGGCTCAGCCACTTAAGCCACCAACCTTGGCTCAGGTCATGATCTTGCAGTTCGTGAGTTCGAGTGCTGCGTCAGGCTCTGTGCTGACAGCTGACAGCCTGGAGCCTGCTTCAGGTTCTCTCTCTCTCTCTCTCTCTCTCTCTCTCTCTCTCCCTCATTCTGCCCCTCCCCAGCTCGTGCTCTGTCTCTCTCACTCTCAAAAATAAATAAACATTTAAAAAATTTAAAAATTAAAAAAAAAAGAAAAGAGTAGGGCCAAAGGAGTGTCCCAGGTGATAAGAATAGCACTCGCAAGGTGTAGAGGAGGGAATGTGCACACTTCACTTTGACTGCTCAATCCCATGCAATCTGTAGCCTAGACATCTACAAAAGCATCTAAAGGCTAGTGGATACCATTTAAAAAGAATGCACTCTGTCTTCACATTTACGTAATGCTCATTAATATTTAATTTAGCATATAGAAGATATCGATACAATTTTGTTGAACAACAACAAAAAACGGATACACTGAAACCACAGGACTCTAGAATTCAGGGTTTTACTCAAAGCACAGAGGAGGCACTTAGCTCAGCAGGTAGTAAACTGGCAGTATTTCTTACCCGTAAGAGGTAATAAAAGCTAAAACTATACGTGATATTAATCAGTTCAAGAATAGTACAGCCATGGGCAGAATGGCATGTGAGATTGTTCTGAGCAAGATTTGAATTTGGCTCTGTTAATTAATAAGCACATGACTGTTCCCTCCAGGACGTCCTCTCCTTGTATGTCAATGGGAGTACCTTCCCCAAAGATTGCTTTGACAATTGTGGTGGCTGTTCATTACCTTGTAGACTCGGTTTCTTGCCTCTGTTAGAGAACAGATCCCCCCTTCCATCCCAAATGCAGGCTCCTCATCAGTCTAGGGATGGGGACATGATCCACCAGGCCCAAGAATGTTCAAATAAGAAGTGAGAGTGTGTATTTTTTTTAACTATAACAGTGTGTCCCAGCAATGTCCAAAATAAGAGACATTATTACGAGGATTATTCATGAATACTGACTATAGCATTCATATATTTGCGCTTGACAAATGTTCATTGAGCACTACTAACTCAGTGTCCAGCATAATGTCACGTATCTACACACACTTTCATTAATCCCCCAGAAAACCACAAGAACAAGGAATTATTAGCATCTCTATTTTACAAATGAGGGGATTAAGAACAGAAAGGTTGGAAGGCCTGAGTGGCTCAGTGGGTTGAACATCTGACTCGTGGTTTTGGCTCAGGCTGCGATCCCAGGATCATGGGGTTGAGCTCTTAAGCACTGAGCATGGAGCCTGCTTAAGATTCTTTTTTCTCTCTCCCTCTGCCCCTCTCCCATGCTAGCATTCTCACTCCCAAATAAATAAATAAATAAAAGAACAGAAAAGTTGATTCACTTTCCCACCTCCATTCACTCCCTCCCTAAGTGAGGGAGCCAAGATGCAAACTCACATTTTTATGTGCATATTATTACTGTTGCTGAACCTTCCAGAATATGGTGTGTATGTCATCCCACTTACTCCCAACTACTTTGGTGTGTATTTTCCAAGAACAAGGACATTCTTTTACATATCCACAATATAACTCATGATTTTTAATATTGGCACAATATTATCATATAGTAATAGTTCATTTTAAGATTCCACCACCCGTCCTCAAAATATCCTTTGAAGAATTTTTTTGATCCAGAATCCAACGTGATATCAAACATCACATTTTTTTCATTTTTTTTTTAATGTTTATTTACTTTTGAGAGAAAGAGAGACAGAGTGAGAGCGGGCGAGGGGCAGAGAGGGGGAGACACAGAATCCAAAGCAGGCTCCAGGCTCTGAGCTGTCAGCAGAGAGCCCAACATGGGGTTGGAACTCGTGAACCATGAGATCATGACCTGAGCCAAAATCGGATGATTTACCGACTGAGCCACTCAGGTGCCCTTCAAACATTACATTTAATTGTTTTGTCTTTTTAGTCTCCTTTAGACAGGGAAATTTTGTTAATGGGTACATTTTTTAGGCCCGGGGCTAACCATAACATGACGCATCTAGTCTTGCTATGACCATAGTCTCCACACTCTCAGAATAGTGCTTGCCTTCCTTTTCTAAGGGGAAGGAAAATCTCTAATCTCTCTTAAAATCAGAACTTCACTGCTCCTTAAAAGTAACTGTCACTGAGCAAGTTGGGGGCCAAGTGGAAAAGCAGCATACCAAGGCAGCAGCCACAATAGTTGGATTGGATTGGATTGGATTGGATTGGATTGGATTGGATTGGTTTGGATACATACAGAAAGATTGAGCAAATAAATAAAAATACTGAGAATTAATGGAAAGCAGGTTTTTCACTGTCAGAGAAAGGAGTCACAGATAAAAATTTAAAAAACAGAATGACTCTTTTGGGTTTTGGGGGATTAGATACAAATTGAAGGTAATTGTGTGAACTACTCATGATAATGATAGATAAAAGGATAGGAAGAGAGAAAGGGGGGAGGGGAGGGGAGGGGAGGGGAGGGGAGGGGAGGGGAGGGGAGGGGAGGAGAGGAGAGGAGAGGAGAGGAGAGGAGAGGAGAGGAGAGGAGAGGAAAGGAAAGGAAAGGAAAGGAAAGGAAAGGAAAGGAAAGGAAAGGAAAGGAAAGGGAGAAATGGGTGTTTTCTACCATGTCTGCTGCTAGGGCCTAGAAGCAATGACATCCCAGGGGCAACAAGCACAGTATGTGTCCAGATCATGGTTTCTAAATATTATTCTCCTTGGAGAAATGGCTGATTCTACAGCTGGGTCTGATAAAGTACAAATGAGTCCAGAAGCTAAGGAAGGCCTCAAAACATGGTGTCAAAGAAACACAGAAGTCAGCCTGACCAGGTTCTCATAGCCAATCTGAGACATCTTGAGATTAAATAAATTAAAGTAATTGTAAATCACACATTAAATTAAATAGGACTCTGTGAGTCCCTACTGATATAAATAAATAAATGAGTAAACAAATAAGGAGAAGAGAAAGGGCCTTTCCTACAGCCAACTAAAAAATGTAATAGATTAGACAAAATACCTTTTGGCCCCCATTATGATAATCATTCATTCAGGCAGAAATCATTCAACGAAGGCTAAAACTAACAAATAAAATCTTAATACAGAAAAGTATATCTACACAGTCTCAAAGTATTCCCCCCCCAAAAAAAAATACTTATTATATATAAAGGGAAAAGTAGTTGCTTTTTAGTGGAAAGACCTAGCAGTTACAACCTTCACCAAGTAACCAACTGAATATCACCCGTAAAGGAACAAAATAGGATTATGGGCCGCATAATAGGGAGCCCTGAGAATACAGCATCGCTTTCGTGTTAGTTTTTCCAAAACTGCAAACCTGAATGTAATCGTGAGTAAACGCCAGGCAATACCAAACTGAGGGACATTCTACAAAATACTGTACTCAAAAACATGAGAAGGTCAAGGAAAACAATAAAAGACAGAGGAAATCTTCCAGTTTGAAAGAGGCCAAAGACATATGAAAACCAAATGCAATGCATGATTCCAAATTGGCTTTTTTGTCATTAAGGGCATTGTTGGGACAATCGGTGACCCTTAAAGTCTGTACCTAAGAAAGTTATAGTGTATCAACATTAATTTTCAGAATTTGTGGTCTACACTGTGGTTATAAAGTGGTGTCTACATTTTTAGGAAATATACATGAAAGTGTTTACAATTAATGGGGCACCGTGTCTGTAACTTATTCTCCAGTGCTTCGGAAAGAAAAATTATGTGTGTGAAAGGAAAATTATGTGTGTGGGTGCATCCAGAGAGAATAAGAAAGAGAGAGATTGACAAAGCAAATGTTATAAGATGTTAATAATAAGTGGGGAATCTGAATACAGGGTATGCAAGAGTCATCTTGCAGATTTTTCGTAAAGCTTAAATTTTTTCAAAATAATTTTTTAACTGACATTACTATTAAATCTAAGATGGTGGCATATTTTCTGAAATAAAGTTATTCAATAAGAAATTTCATAATTCTTACTAGAGACATCACATTTCTATCTGAATTACATAAAAGATTAAGAATGCCTCAAGCAAATATAGTAAACTAATAAAAAATAATAAAAATAAAGGCAGAGCATGTTTACTTTTAAGGCTTCCTTATTTTTAGACCCTTACGGGTCACATAAAAATTCTTAAAGACACTGCAAATGACGTAGGTATACGAAAGTGGATGTCTAACTAGCCATCCATATTTTTCAGCATGATAGTCGAGAGAAAACTGCATGTTAATTGTATCACTTGATTTAGGCTATCATTTATTTTTTTTTTAACATTTATTTATTTTTGAGACAGAGAGAGACAGAGCATGAATGGGGGAGGGGCAGAGAGAGAGGGAGACACAGAATCGGAAACAGGCTCCAGGCTCTGGGCCATCAGCCCAGAGCCTGACGTGGGGCTCGAACTCACGGACCGCAAGATCGTGACCTGAGCCGAAGTCGGACGCTCAACTGACTGAGCCACCCAGGCACCCCTAGGCTATCATTTAAAAAAGTAAGTATTTTATAGCAGAGATGATAGGAAAATAGGAAATACAATAGGGACATGGTTGTCACCACTGACTTTAAGAAGCTTGCCAACTGACAAAACCTTTCCTTTTAGGAATCCTAAGGAAGGAGAATGTCTGGGTGCCTGAGTGGCTCAGTAGGTTGGGCTTCCAACTTTGATTTAGGCTCAGGTCAAGATCTCACACTTCCTGAAATGGATCCCCATGTCGGGCTCTGCACTGACAGCATGGGTCCTGCTTGGGATTCTCTCTCTCCCTCTCTCTCTGCCCCTTCTCTGCTTGTGCGCTCTCTCTCTCTCTCTCTCTCAAAATAAATGAATAAACTTTAAAAAGAAAAAGAAAATGTCTCCTCATAATACAGCAAGGTTTCTCAACCTCAGCACTATTGACATTTTGGACTGGATCATTCTTGGTTATAAGCTGCTGTCCTGCGTGTTACAGAATATCTATCTAGCAGTGTCCCTGACCTCTACCAGGAGCAGCTCTTAAGGCTTGTCGATTACAAATGTCTCCAAACATTACCAAAGGGGCACTGGGTGAGGGAGGTCAAAATCCTCCCCGGTTAAGAACTCCTGGAATAAACCAACAAATTTCTTGTCCAATGTGTGGGAAGTAACACACTCCTACCTCACCTCCCTAGGGGGTTTGCCCATTCTCACAATCTGAATGCTCTCCTGTGTTTCTAGATGTTTTAGGTGTAATATAGAAAATCATTTACCCCAGAGAAACAAAAGGTAAGGGGTTCTGGCAGAGTTTCAGCTGAAGTTGCTGCTAAATATCTTCTTATCAGAGTTGGAACTGACATAAAGGAACAGGCCACAAATAGTAACAATAACCACCTGCATTTGTAAAGCTCCAGACATCGTAAAAGTGATTTCCTGTGCACGGCTGCCCCCAATTCCAGTGATTACATGAAAGAGGCTATTATTCCCTTGATTTTACAGAGAAGGGGAGTAAGGCTCCCCAGATCTTAAGTCAGTGGCCAATAAAAAACAAAACAAGGTGGGGCACCCAGGTGGCTCAGTTGGTTAGGCGTCCGACTTCGGCTCAGGTCATGATCTCACAGTTCGTGGGTTCGAGCCCCGCGTCGGGCTCTGTACTGACAGCTCAGAGCCTGGAGCCTGTTTCAGAACCTGTGTCTCCCTCTCTCTCTCTGCCCCTCCCCCACCCGCACTCTGCCTCTGTCTCAAATAAATAAACATTAAAAAATTTTTTTTTTTAAACACAAGGAATTGGTCCAGATTTTGAACTCCAAGTTCAGTGCTCTTTCCACAGTTCTGAGCTGGCCATGGGAAGCCAAAACAGGTTATGATTGTTGTAATAGGCAAGGCAAATCCTAAACCAGTTCACTGAATTCGTCTTGACAGAAAGCCTGGAGGTTCATGCTCTAGGCCATTACCAACACAGCCTGTGTGCTTCCTTCATCAGAAAGAGGTGACCTCGAAGAAATCAACAGCACGCTGCTTCTCCAGCGCTCTCCAATGCTCCCCAAGATCATTGCCTGAGACGTGAATCCAAATCCTCCCCGCACCTCGACACACACAGAATTGCAGTATCCCTTTCAGCCGGTGCTGTTTTTATTCTTTTTTTATCAGAAAAAAAAAAAAAAAAACTTATAGTGGAAAATGGGGTGGGAGGGAGTGAGTTCTAAAAGCCAGTGAGTGCCAATAGCAAGGATTAAATTATGCGCCCCCACCTCCTTTATGATTTTCCCCCTCCTTTGGTTTACCTCTGTTGGATTTCTCAAGGCTGCCCTGTAAAAATAAGTTGTCAACACTTGAGTCTGTGTGATGCTAAACTTACACCCTTAGCTCTCTGGTTACCAGTAATAAAGAGAAAGGATATATCCATATACGCGTGTGTGTTTTGAGTTTGTTCAAGTGTGACAGAGGTTCTGTAATGTTTGGATGGGAGCCTTATTCCTGTCTGCATGGTTTATTCCTGCCTTTTGATGGTATTTGGAAGGTCTCTTTGGCTAAGGGTTTATCCTCATCCAGTGGTATTTGAGCCTGACTGGCCAAGCTGTCACTGCCTGTCAAACCTTCTACCTCACTCCTTCTACCCTCAGATAAATCAAGTGATGTGATAAGCAAACAAAGTGTTAACGGAGTCCTCCACCCACAAAATGTCCTTGTGAGAAATGGCAGACAAGTTTTCTCCAACTCAGGCAATAGGGTGATGGCAGTAAGAATGGAGTTACTATGAACACACAGTATTTCAGACTGCTGAATGCCCATCAAATTCTTATCCTGGAGGAATTGTAGGGGATTTTTTTTCTTTTCAGTTCTTTGGAAGAGTATTGGATGAGCTAAAAGAAATCCACTTGACAAAATAGTGATTCAAAGCGAGCTTGGCCAATATAACATATAGAATAATTAAACTAAATTATAACTTTGAAGGAGACAACATTTGTGAAACATAGATATCACTGAGTCAACAACTCAGAATTCTGAAGAAAAACATATGCTATGAACTTTTTCTAAATAATTAGGGATGTAAAATCCACTATGTGTAAAAATTATAATAACTGATTCTCCGTCACATGCTCTCTGATCACAGGCATTGTCCAAAGGGAGAAACATGTGATCCAACCCTGGCCTATCAGAGGGTTCCATATTCCTAGCTAGAAGGTTGGGCTCAGGAGTAAGCGCATAACTCAAGCTCAGTCAATCAGAGGACCTCCTCCAATTATTTAAATCAAATCTAGGGAGAACAATCTCCAAATTCTTGAGAGCTAGAAATAGGAGATCTGGTGCTACCAACAAAAAGGTTTTTTCATTTGGGAAAGTCTAGCCATTCTCTAGTCTTCCTTTGATTCTGTAAATTCCTATAATATTTTTCGAATACATCTTCCAATTATCTGTTTTGCCTAAGCTAGTCGAAAGTGGGTTTCTAAGGCAGGGAAAATAGGGAGAGGTTGGAAAAATGGCACAAACTTTCAGTTATAAGAGGAGTAAGGTCTCAGATTATAATGTAAACATGCTGACTATAGTTGATAACACTGTATTGTATACTTGAAATTTGCTAAGGGTAAAACTTAGATGTTCGTGCACGCACACACACGCACACGCACGCACACACACACACAAAATAAATGTATGAGCTGACAGATGTGTTAAAAAAAAACCAGATTGGGGGACTCTTTTCACAATATATACATATAACAAATCACTGTGACGTACACTTTAAATATCATACAATTTTATATGTCAGTTATGACTCAAAAAGTTAAAATGAAAAAAGTAGCAAATGGGGAAGAAAGAAAGAAAGAAAGAAAGAAAGAAAGAAAGAAAGAAAAGAAAGAAAAGGAAGAAGAAAGAAAGAAAGAAAAAAAGAAAGAAAGAAAAGGAAGAAGAAAGAAAGAAAGAAAGAAAGAAAGAAAGAAAGAAAAGAGAAAGAGGGAGGAAGGAAGGAAGGAAGGAAAGAAGGAAGGAAGGAAGGAAGGAAACAGGTTTTGTTACATGCTTTCAAAAGACACTTAAAGTAATAGTCTTGTTACATCCAACTACCATCAGCCCCTTCTTAAAGCATCTGAATGTCAGTTTTGCATCATCATAAAGCAGTAAATGAAGAGTCTCAGAAAGGAATAGTTAACAAGATCACACAACTGGACATAAGACAGTGAGGAGTGAAATCCTTTAGTTTATAAAAGAGAAAACCGAAGGATGCAGGATTATTTTCGTGGGACTTGGAAGACAGTGAACCTCTCCACCTGCTTGCTTCATTATTAATGTTCAGAGGAAGCAAGATTTTAGGGGATAAGCTCTGTTCCACCTTTACAGGGAATAGGGTGTTCTAAAGTATGTCTTCAGATCAGCTCAATGATCATCTGACTTCAATGACTATCTGATTCTGTGCCAGGTTCTGTGCTGGGTACTGGTGCACACGGAGAAACTGGCATTATGCCTGCCCTTGGGCTTCAAAGTCTAGGGCTTTGAATTTTGCAGCCACAAAGGAAATCAGAAAAAAAAACAAGAAATATAACTGTTTTAAAAAGACTAAAGCGCTGAAGGGGTTTTACATAAACAAAAATCAAGAGTGTCCTAGAAACCTACTATGTGCCAGGCTCAGAGTGTTCCAAAAAAAGGTAAGCAGTGACCAAGAAAGGATCGTTTCTTAGAAGCTGGGATTAATCTGAAGTAGACACAGGGGCTGCAAGGCAAGAAATCAGAGGGCTTGCAAACAGGCCAATCGAGGTGCATATATACCTGGCAACAATCCTGTTTCCATCTCAGAAGAGCCAGATAACATCGCTCGCTTCCTTCAAACTAGCATATGCACAACGCCGTGAGCGCCCTGGAAAAGAAAGTTGTCCCCTACAGAGATCACAGTACACATAAGAACTAAATATTTTGAATTAAATGCTGAAATTATAACACCCACAGGGAGACCAAGCACACGGCATGGAGTTGAAATTGGGTATCTTCCTGCACTGAGAGATTGCCCCTCCCTTCACCCCCCCCTGCCAAGACCACCCTTGGTACCCTAGAGGGATTTATAGAACTCAGAAAAGCTGTTTATTACAGTTTATAACAACAGAAGGATGCAGATTCAAGTCAGCAAAGGGAAAAGGTACAGAGGATGGAATCCAGGAGAGGGCAAGAAAGTGGTCCACCACAAGGGACAGTCACTGGACCCAAGAGCAGAGAGAATCAGTCCTCTGCAACCTGTACAAACAGAGCAATCTGAGGGAGCGAAGGAAAGAAAGAGATAAAAATGATTAACAAGATAAAGGAGGGATTAGAGGCCAGAAAGAATGAATCGAGAGATAGGAAAATTGCATGCAGTTTGAATAAAATCAAAACCCCAAAATAATTACTTTGGAATTAAAAGGCCAGGGGACAGGTTAAACAGCACTTAGCTGAACCCGACTGTGTACATCTCACCCTCAAAGACATGTTTACATCACCCCCGCTTTATAAATAGTCAGTCTCAGACGCATAAGGTTGCATTCACCTTTATTGACTATCGGCTTCTCGATTATTCAATTAATCTGCCTCATGCGCAGTCCCTCTCCCGGCTCTCTCTGTGCGCTTCTTGTGCAGCAGACACGCTTTTGAACTACCTCTACCCCCTTCCGGAGGAAGTCTGAGCCATGGATCAGTCCTAACGGATCAGTTCCCAGCAGGATGCCAGATGAGAAGCAGAGAGCAGTTGGGGAAGGAGCCCAGCTGGGGCATCAGGCAGCCTCCTGCCAACCCAGAGACAGGTCGGCCTCTCTGGAGAAGCACGTTCCCAGAATGTCAGATGCCCTGGTCTTCACATAGAAGTAAAAAAAAAAAAACAAAAAACACCTTCAAACACCAGCCAGGGATGGTTTTCTGCTCCCCTGCTGGGCCTCCACCCACGCAAATGACTATTGTCTGAAAACTGCCTGATCTTATCACCCCGTTCACAGGGTTGGATGCCAAGGCGCTCACATCGCAGTCGATGTTATCACCAAAGCACTAACTTTATACCAGGGTAACTAAGCGGTCCCGGAAATTGCCCCAAGTTTTAAATCTCACAGAACTAACCCGTCCCAGTGGGCATTTCTGTTCCCACCCAAAGGTGAAACACCAGTCATAAAAAAAAAAAAAAAAAAAAAAAAAAAAAAAAAAAAGAAGAAGAAAAAGAAGAAATGCTTGTGTCCAAGAAATTCATTGCATACAAATTCCCGTTTCTCTACCCACGCCTCCGACCCTGTCCACCATCCACCGTGCTCCCTCCTCTCCGCCACTCCCTCTGAAATCATTTCCATTTATATTAGCCTCTCCTAAGCCTTCTCTTTTAGGAGGACATAAATTTGAGAGCTTAACTGAATTGAATGGGTCCCTCTAAATAAAGTGATCTCACCCTGTAAAAGTCAGCGCAAAGTGACCCGGTAAGTCTAGCTCTCACCCCTGGGGTTCAAGTGCTCGCCCTTCAGTGGGGCTTCACGGAGGCTTCCCCGGAAGGAAAGCTCTGGAAGGTACTTTGGCGCGCTCCATGCAAAGGCAGCAGCCAACGGATCTCATCATTTCTAAATGTCAGCCTCAGTATAATCCCTCTGACCCATTCCAAAGCTTATAGGTCACAGAACATTTTATCTGGCAGTGCCTTTTATATATATATATATATTTTTTTTTTTTCAGGTTTAAAGTGTTATCCATTTTTCCCTTCCTTCCCCCTCTGAAGGAGACCTGACTCTTCTATACATATGGTGAGTAAGGCATCAAGGAATTCAAGCAAATGATAAAAATATGTCTGCAGGGAAATAAATTTCCCTTTCTGAAATCAATCACGTGCTATTCACACAAGCAGGAGACACAGCCTGAAATAGCCCTTATCTCACCACTACACTCCACGCAGACGTCCTGTGCAGACACTTAAAGGCCAGAGGCTTTCTCCCTCCATCTCCCTTCTCCCACAGCGGAAGGCAAGGGAGGCCGAGATCTGGGGACAGAGGGGCTGAAAGGCGTGATTAGCCTGAAAAGACTGGCTGGCTGTCACTGGAGCAGATAGCCGGACGGGTCCATTGTCCTGTGCAGATAGCACGCAGAGCAACCAGCACCGTGGGAAGCAGCCGCGTCTTCCTCCCTGCGGTGCCCGAGAGAAATGGGAGCGTGAATTATTCCCACCCCTCGCCATTGCCTCCTTTTGACTTTGGCGCCCATGGCTTCTTGCTTTGTGGGGGACAAGGGTATCGCGGTAAATGGCACTTTCAAATCCTATTTGGAACAGGAGAGGAGTGATGTGGCAGACCCCTGGTTCTTAACCACATCGTGGAAAAGGGGACCTTCGCCAAAATCCCCCAGGGCCATATCGAAGAGGGCTATGGGCCAGGCTGCCCAGGGACACACGTGCTCTGCCATTTACTAGCCGAGCGACCTGCAAAAATCCCAGAGCCTCTCCAGCCTGAGAGACTGATCACTCAGGGTTATAGTTCGGATTAAATAAAAGGTGCGTGTGAGCACTTACCCCAGCATTCAGCGCATGATGGAAAATGTTGTAACTATTAGGCAGGGAAAGAGCTGATTCCAACAATCAGAGTTGCATATAGACACGTTTCCAACCACCAAAATGGCTCATTTAAAATTTCGGAGTCGTTACATGATGCCAATGGATGCCTACCTCTCAGTCCTCATAATATGTTCGAGGCTGCAACTTGCTCTCGTATTATGTTTGGGTGACAGTGAAAGGGACAAATGGGGAAACCAAGGCAGAGAAGAGTGAATTGTTGTTGACCTAAGTGGTCCTACTAGCACCTCGGTGGCTCAGTCGATTGAACGTCCGACTTTGGCTCAGGTGTGAGTTCAAGCCCCACGTCGGGCTCACCGCTGCCAGCATGGAGCCCGCTTCAAATCCTCTGTCTCCCCCCATCTCTCTGTGCTTCCCCCGCTCATGCTCTCTCTCTCTCTCAAAAATAAATAAACATTAGGGGCGCCTGGGTGGCTCGGTCGGTTAAGCGTCTGACTTCGGCTCAGGTCATGATCTCACGGTCTGTGGGTTCAAGCCCCGCGTCGGGCTCTGTGCTGACAGCTCAGAGCCTGGAGCCTGTTTCAGATTCTGTGTCTCCCTCTCTCTGTGACCCTCCCCCGTTCATGCTCTGTCTCTCTCTGTCTCAAAAATAAATAAACGTTAAAAAAAAAATTTTTTTTTTAAATAAATAAATAAATAAACATTAAAAAAATAATAATAACATTTGCTTAAAAATAAAGAGAACTGTGGTGGAGGAAAAAAAAACTGAACAAATTCTACCCTTAGCTGGACCCACACAATGACTACTGACAGCCTGATTTTTAAGGTTTCAAACGACAGGTATTTAAAGCTAAAAAAATAAAATAAAATAAAATAGAGAGATCCTAAACAGAATACTACTCATAGTGCCCTGTATTCTATAATCAATTAAATTTAAGACTAACCACTATTTATTAAGTGCCTATTACAAACTGGGGACTGAGCTTGGCACTGATCTGTAATCTCAAACCCTCACATAATCCTACAAAGTAGATACTGTGTTGCCTATCTTAGAGATAGACTCAGAAATGTTGCCTGACTTTCCCAGAGTCACACAGCTGGTCAGTGACATGGCCATGCCTTGAATTCTGGACCCTGAGACCATTCCCTTTCTCCTTATTTTATTCTGTCCCCTCAGGAACAGCCATTTTGAGCCATCTCAGGGAACTGAAGTAGAATTTGGATAGTTGACAGGCTTGTACCAATGCAAAAACAAAACACGAATGTGTTAGATAAATGCAAACCTTCATTCAATCACGCGAGTCAACAGGACTGCACGGGCTTGGATGTTCATGTCTGAACCCCGAGAAGTGAAGCTCGGGGCCCAAACTGAGTAATTGCAAAGCTAGATAAGAATGTGCAGGCCCAACCCGAAGGGGCTGGTGACCATCGGCGGGTAGCCCTTCCCAGCCCCACTCATCCAAGGGTGAGCTAGCAAGTGGGTGGGGACCTTGGATCTCACATCCCTTCCCAAATTCTGTTCTAATTATGCCCCTCACTGTGTGAATAAGCTTCCATTTATTCCAAAAGACTATTTTTGTGAACCCTCCATCCATTTAATAGCTCTTTAATCCCTATCCCCTTTTGGAATCTTTTTACTTAGATGCCACCCTGCTTTCGCCTGCATCTACCTCTGTCCAGCCTCTTAGCTGGCCCCGGCCCCTGCTCGCTCCGCAGTGAGGGCAGTGCACGACCGTCTCCTTCCCCAAAGCCCAGGAACGCTTCGCAGACAGAACCTCACTTCGAGCTAAGTGCTTCTATTATGAGCCACACTATTCTTTCCCACTTTTTAAAATGCACTTAGGCTGACGTCCACTGGGCAGGTTTAGGGAGTCAGCAGAATCATGTACCCACACTGTCCAAAGTCAGTCCCATTGCCCCCACTTTGCACCAATGAGGACACTGACCCTTGAGCACTTGCATAACCTGTCCAAGGTCACACAGCTCATAGAAGGCTGAGCTGGGGATCAAACTGTGATCTGAGCCTTCTAAGCGTGCTGTGCTACCGAAAATAGTCTGTCAGGTGCTTGGAACAAAGAGACTGGGTGCATGCTGGCTCCTTAATGAACAGAGATTCCCATGATCGTCAATTCCAGTGAGTTTTCTAGGGACAGGGGTCAAGGGGCAGAGAGCAGCATAAAGCCTCAGAGATCAGACTTTTGGAAATCAAATTTGGGTTTTGGACCACCTTACTGGTGAGCTTGAGTTCAGGAAAGTTGGTTATCCACCTCCAAAATGGTTGTTTACTTGCTTACCGAATGGCCCTCCACCAGAATATGTCCCCAGCAAACAGGCATCGTGGTCTGCTGCCTTCTCTCCACTCAGAACAAGGCCTGGCCCCAACTTGGTATTTAATAAATATTCACTGCCTGAGCACACACTTCTTTTCTGCCACCTTTCTTCCAAGGTAATCATGTCAAAGGTATTTGTTTTACTGCCCTGCACACCCCCCTCCCTCATAAATCTGTCATCATCATCAGGAGTTTCTGGCTGTCAGTTTTAGTAACAGAAAGATATTTGTAATTAACTACTTGCATCCCTGGTGAAGTGCATAGTTATCATAATAAAGATATCAAGCGATACTCCACACTTACTGAGAGCTGTCTCACCCTAAGTAAAAGCGCTCAGGCAGGTCATTCTCAGCAGAAAAACCCCCATTTTACAGATGATACAATGAAGGGTCAAAGAGCAGAGGTAACTTGCCTGAGGTCACATTGTGAAGAGCCAGGACACCAACTGATTCTTTTTTTTTTTTTTTAATGTTTATTTATTTTAGAGACAGAGCATGAGCATGAGCAGGGGAAGGGTAGAGAGAGGAAGAACAGAATCCGAAGCAGGCTCCAGGCTCCGAGCTGTCAGCACGGAGCCGGATGCAAGGGCTGGAAGTCATGAACTGCGAGATCGTGACCTGAGCCGAAGTCAGACACTTAAGCGACTGAGTCACCCAGGCGCCCCCGAAGCCAATGGATTCTAGAGCCCTCTCTCCACCATTAGACTGCAGAGCCCGACGCAATTAGGACGAAAATGTAAACCTGCGATGGGAAACACGATGCTCTTCCGAAGACCTTGCCTTGACTCCTACGTCACGCTCCACACCCGCGGGAGGAGATTGCGGAACTTGCCGCAGCCCCTCCAGCTCTGAGACCAAAGGCGTCTTGCGCCTTCGTGAAGCGCGTGCGCAGAGACGGTGCCCGCGATGCAGCCGACTACTGGCGCCGCGCTGTGTGGACGACCCGGCGGCCCGGACAGCTCGGAGGCGGGGCCCGTGAGCACGAGGCCGCCCTGCTCGGCCGGCAGGTGTACCGCGGCAGCTGCGGTGACGCCTCCGGCGGAGTCGGAGGTCACAGCCCTCTTTTCAATTAGGTGGCTCCGGGCCTGCCAGCTCTTGGTACCGCTGCGGCTCGGACAGACGGTGCCTGTCGGCAGGCAGGGCGCGCAGCGTCTACACCAGGCATTCCCAGCAGCCGCTCCATCCGAGGCCGGAGAATCACCACCCCCAGGCGCGCTGTCACTGCAGCGGGGCCACAGGCCGGGCGGCCGGACGTCCGGAGCGGTCCTCACTGCGAAACATGCAGGGGCAATCAGGGCGATCTGAGAGGCCACTGTCAATGTTCCCACCGTCCCGATCCGGGGCGGAGAAGTCAGCTCCTCAAGCTCCATTTCTGAAGGACTGGTGTTTTGTTGAACTGGTTAGGATTCCATTTCAGCTGCTGAAACAGAGGCCAAGATACAAGGGGCTTTTTTCTCTCATACAGAAGTCCATGCAGAGCAGTCCAGGGCTGTCTCGGGCTCCACCGTGTGGGGGAACCGGGTGCCTTACCTCCTATGCTGCGCACCTTCCATTTTCAGTTTCTATCTACTCATGGTCCAAGGTAGCTGTCCCAGCTCCTTCCATCACAGTCACATCCCAGCCAGCAGAGATGAAGGAAGGGGTGAATGGAAAGGGAGAATATGCCTATTCCTTTTCTGGCCCCCATCTCCCACTCACGCACCATTGGACAGAACTCAGTCAAGCAGCCAACTGGGCCGCAGGGGAAGCCATAAAATGTAACCTTTAGCCAAGAAGCCACACATTGGGGTCAATCTTAGAAATTCTACTTTGAAAGAAAAACAAGTGGGGGAGGCAACAGATATTGAGGAAGCCAGCATTCTCTGATACAAGCTTACCTTTTGGCCGACCAGATGCTCATGCATTCCCTTCCTCCCAGGCATGGAACATCATCCCCAAGAGAGGCAGCCGAAAAGTTGTGCCCGGCTCCCAAATGCAGCTCCAATGTAGTGACTCTCAGTATTGTGCCTCCTCCCCATTAGGCTTGTTGTGCCTGCCCACAGTCTGAGTTAGCTACAAGTTATTGTCTCCATAGCAACAGGGTTGAGTAGAGTCAGGACAAGGGCAATAAAAACTCCCATTCAGAAAAGGAATGAATGAAAACCAAAGCAACTCGTGTCAATAGTGATTTTCACATCCAGCTGGACAGTGAAACAAGATCCTCGGATAGGCTCGTTGGCCGTTCCTGGTTTTCTGGGAGAAAGAACCTCGACAATAGATAAGGTCCTCCGCGGCCTCGTATTAAATGGATCCCGGGGAGTGTTTCTCTCTTGAGGGCTGCAGAGGGCTGCTGTCTCTTTCCTAGTAGTATGTATAAGAAAATGTGGGGCTGAATAATCACCTACTTTTGCAGACCAGGGTTTCAATTTCTTTGGAAATACCATTTTTCAAAACTGTCAAGATGTATTTGCTTCTAGACACTTCCAAGTGTAAGTAACCACAACCAAAAGCCTCCTCTGGACCTGCTTTTCATGTGTTAAAAGCTCTGCTGTTTATATCTTGGCCCCTGTGCTCAATCTGCTCTGCCTAATCCCCTCTTCTCTCCTCCTTACGGTGACTCTCTTGAGGCCACCTAGAACAAAAGCCTCCGGGTGGGAAGACGGTGCCGTCACCTGCCTTCGCAGCCGGGATGGCTCCCATTGGCCAGCAGCCGTTATGGAGACACCTGAGAAAGGCTCGGGGTGGTGTCGTTTCCCATTGCAATTTCTTCATTCTCTGAGTTAGTCTCTTGATGGCCGTTCACAAAGCAAGAAGAATCATCCAACCCGTACCAACATCCTGAGTTTTTCCAACAGACTCGACTGGAGTCATGTACTCCGCGAGCATCAGGCCTGCCTTCTGAGATGCTGCAAGCAAATGCTTTTCCAGGCCACGCCAAGTAGCACCCATTTTCTGGCCTGAAATATCTGTGTCTTTACCGCCCAGTACTGTGAAGAACACGCCTCGTAGTCTGTCTTACCGTGGTAGCACCGTACATCTGAATCCCAAATTCTCCATTAGTGAGGATACCAGTTTCGCTGCTCAAGCAAGAGCTAAAATAACAGTGGGCTAAGCAAAATAGCTTATTTCTCTCCCTGGGATGATCTGAACTTGCTGAGCCCTGGGCTGCTGGCAGCTGTGGGCTGGCAGGGACCCAGGCTCCTTCCGTCTGGTTGTCTCGTGTTCTCAATGGGTTGTTCCCACCTTGTGGTCCAATGTGGCTGTTCCAGCTGCTGGTACATTCCAACCGCCAGAAAGGGAGATGACCATGGAGGGACCACGACCTTTATCTGGGGTAGAACATGACACTGGCATGCCTCACTTCTGCTCATACCCTGGTAAGCCAGAAATAAGCCGTGTGGCTCCTACCCCCGGTTTGAAAGGAGGCTAGGAAATTAGAGCCTTTTGTTAGATGAGCATGTGAGCCAGGGGTCTGTTACTAAAAGGATAGGAGAAAGCATTCTAGGGACAGGAAACGAGGCACAATCTGTAACCTCTGTCACCAGCCCGGAGAGGCTGCTTTCAGGACTGATTGGCTCTAAAACTGGATAAAGTTTAAGAAAGGTTTTTTTTCATTTGTTTTTATGTTTATTTGTTTTTGAGAGAGAGGGAGAGACAGAGTGTGAGCAGGGGAGGGGCAGAGAGATGGAGACACAGAATCCGAAGCAGGCTCCAGGCTCCGAGCTGTCAGCACAGAGCTCGAGGCGTGAGTCGAACTCGAGGGCTGTGAGATCACAACCTGAGCTGAAATCGGACGCTTAACCGACCGAGCCACCCAGGCGCCCCTTTAAGAAAGCTTTCGATCCAACTATCTAACTGTGTGCCCTGGAGCTGACAAAAGAAGGCAGAACAAGGGGCACCTGGATGATTCAGTCGGTTGGACGTTCAACTCCGGCTCAGGTCATGATCTCACGGCTTGTGAGTTCAAGCCCCGCATCAGGCTTAGTGCTGACAGCTCAGAGCCTGGAGCCTGCTTCGGATTCTGTGTCTCGCTCTGTCTCTGCCCCTCCCCTGCTCATGCTCTGTCTCTCTCTCCTTCAAAAATAAATAAACATTAAAAAGTTTTTTTAAAAAAGGTGGAGCAAGATGGAGCTGGCTTACGACTCATAGTCTTTTTCTCCCCGTGAAAGTGGTTTGGAAATAAGTAGAACTCCACACAGAGAAAGCTCAAAACCCACAGTTAAAATAAGACAGAATTTCTTGGAAATACATTATTTCCCCAATGTTAACAAATCTGGAAGGTAGACATGTCAGTGCTGGGATAGAGACAGGCTGAAGGTATACTCACTGTGTTAAGGGAAAAAAAAAAAAAAAGTAACAGGACAGGGTAAATTCTGCAGCAATAAACGTGAGCCTATCTTTATCAGAGTTGACAGAGATCATTAAAAAGTGAAAGCAGGAACCCAATATATTGATGATACCTCTAGAACTCGGCCTTACAACCACAGGCTGTATTCAGTGGAGTATGTTTTTTCCTGTCTCATGCAGTGAAGTTCAATCTCATGTAAGCTTTTATTTGTTCAAAGTGATAGATAAGCCTCCTAAAGTATGGTTTAAATCAATATTCTGTTCCCCAGGTTAACTGAAACTGTGGGTTCACTTAATGAATAGATACACATGCAACTTTATAAACACGCAGCCATAACTTTTAAAGAGGGGAGGCCCGGAACAGGACTTGACTTAGCAAAACACGCTTTACTTAGCAAAACGCGCTTGATGGGGTTTCGAATACTGAAATGAATAGCATATGAGCATATCCCACATTGCCTAATGAAATATCTTGCATTAGGTAGCATGGGGTAGCATGAGCTAGCATGAAACCAGAGGCCTGAGGAGATTAAAAGGAAATTGAATCAAACAACAAGAGCTGACATGTAGCGAGTGCCTAAAATATGCCAAGTTCTGTTCTAAGCATATACATACACTTTGCAGCTCATTTGGCCCTTCTAATAGTCCTGATAGTGAGCTACCATTATATTTCCCATTATATTTCCTGTATATTTCTTTTACAAAAAAAGAAAACGGCACAGAGAAGGTAAGTAACTTGCCCAAGGTCACACAGCCATTAATTGGCGAAGCCAAGTTTCAGATCTGATCAATGAATCGAGACATTTTGAATAGTTTATCACCCAACAGGTAGAACCTGGGTCCTAAAAGAACTTAGGGCTTTGTTATTTGGATTGGTGGTAAATTAGAACAAATCAGGCTCCCTCGGGCTTTAAGGGTTGGTATGTGCTAGAAGATACTGATCTCTGACCCCAGATGAGTTCACTCTGCCCATTCTCCTTCACCTTTCCAAGTACTTTGTCCTAAAACAGTACCCTGGTAGAAAATGACAACTTTCAGATACATTGTCTCAAGGCAACTGTATACCCTAATCTTGTCCAAAACCAGAATCAGTTTCCCAAAACCCCTAAGTGATTACCAGTTACGGCTAAGGCATTGTTGGCAGGGTAACTGATTGACTTGAAATATTCTGATACCTCCTTGGGGGTGGGGGTGGGAGGAAACAATTACTCAAGAACTTGCAGTAATATTCATACCGTTGTTTTCCAGAACTTAAGCTACTGAGTCATCACCTCCAAAACTCAAATGAGCTCAAGGCTCCAAACGTGAAATGTGGTCATGAGAGACAAGAGGAGGGGTCAGCAAACTGTTTCAGTAGAGGGCCAAACAGCAAGTCAGCCACCGTAACACAAAAGTAGCCACAGACAGATGTCAAACGATTAGGTACGGTGTTCCAATAAAATTGTATTTACAAAAACAGGCATCAGGCCAGCTTTGGCCCACAGGCCAGGAGTTTGCAGACCCCTGGAAAAGAGACTCATCAGAACTCTTCAAAGGAACAAAATGTCGCACAATCTCCGGGTCGAGGAATTAACTTGTAAATGCACAAGGTATGCCTCTTACTCGTTTCTGTGCTGGTCCTAATGTCCAGTGCTATTTCCTGTTGTTCCGCGAAGTGTGCTCGTGCTTGTCAGAAGAGTCCAGTTTGTGGTTCAGCAAATGCATCTGTCATACGCAGAGGAAATTATTGCTAGAACATGCAACCCATCCAAAAACAAAACAACAAGCACTTGCTACATGCAAGGCGATCAAAGACTTCACATGGCTACTTTGCTGCCAAGTCCTAGGCCCCGCCAGGAGGTCGTGCGTGTATCTGACTCATCTAAATGTGGTGTAGCCATTAGAATTTGTGTTTGGCTGATAGAAAGAGAGCATGGATTGAGAGAATTGAGCCCCACCACCCTTAGGGCATGAATCCATCCCCAAGGGCACAAGATGGACACAGGCCATGATTCGAGGTAGGAAGGAAAGGAAGGGCAACGAGTGAAAAGGGGTGCCTCCCAGCCAAGTAAGCCACGCAAAGGGATCCCCCTGGAAGTCGATGTGATGACTTCTGCTCTTTGCTCATTCTCCCCTTTCAGCAAGAGTCACTGGGAACTGCTGTCCTTTAGTTGGGCTCACCGCCTCACCAAATAAAGCCAGTATGTTTAAAGAAGAGTAGCAAATAGTCATGAGATAGGCAACCAGCCATCTCGGCCATGTAAGTTTGACACAGAGATTAATTCTTTTCTCTCTCTTTGAGTAAAGAAAAACTCCTCTTTCTGCTTAGCATGTCTACACACAACCCTGTTCCTACCAGTCCTTTTTCACTTCTCTTTTAAAAGTTACAAATGGGAACTGCCTCTCAGGAAATGATGGCCAACCCAGTTGGAGGTGGGGCTCATTTACTTGGGGTAAAAGTGTTCTCTGAGTGTTGGTTAGTCTTCGTTCTTCTCCTGCCCCACTGTCACCACGAGATTCTCTCTCTGCCTTGTCTGCCTGCTCTGTGCCCTGGGAAGCTGACTTCTGTGCGTCACAAAGGGCCTCTTTGCTCCACTGGCTTCTGCTTGTGTTTGGCCAACCGGGGGCAGGAGACGAGAAAGACTGGACGTAGATACTCCTTGTCTTATCCTTTCTTGTTCAGGTGAGGTTTTGAGATTAGCTGCACCTATGACAACACCTTCTATATCAAAAGTGGGCAGCTGACTTCCTTAGACCCTGTTTCCTCTGCCCCTGGAGACCTGAGGTGATGAGCGATCTTTATATTACTTCCATATTCTTCATAGTACTGGGTGCTTCCTAAACCCCGCCCTCCCCTCTGTAAATATTCTCTGCGTTGGAAAGTCCCTTTGGGACTGTCCTTTTCCTGCCAGAACTGTGACTTATGTATCTTGCACCTGACTTGCGACTCTATCCTCCCAAAAGTGGAGGAAACTTGACCAAAGATGGGATAAGTTGGGATTGCATCTACTATTTTCAAAATGCTTAAGACATAGTCCAAACCACAGAGATAATTGAAAGCCAGAGGGCTCCCCCTATACTCAGAATGCTACAGCCGTAATGCACACTATGGAGATAATTAGAGATTGCACCAGGGCCTTCTTGCCACCTGCAACACTAACACCTGGCATACTTGACCTCATCCTTCCAGGTCAAGTCCAGGGTCATCTTGTTGAAGCCTTCCCTCACTCCCTCATTCCTACTCTTAGGTGATCTTTTCTGTGCCTTATAAATCATTTATGCCTGTTAGATTATAATTATCTGTTGATATATTTAGTTCCTGTCTAGACTATGTGATTCCGAGAGGCGGGAACCCTGCCTTGTACCCTTGTGTCCACAGCACCTAACCCAGAGCCTGACACTTTCCTCACCAAGAGCATCAAGAGGCAGTGTCACAGTGAGTCATGAGAGTGAGCTAAAAATGACAACTCAGAAAGAGCAGGGTTTTTTTTGTTTAATATGAAATTTATTGTCAAATTGGTTTCCATACAACACCCAGTGCTCATCCCAACAAGTGCCCTCCACGGTGCCCATCACCCACCTTCCCCTCCCTCCTGACCCCCATCAACCCTCAGTTTATTCTCAGTTCTTAAGAGTCTCTTATGGATTGGCTCCCTCCCTCTCTAACTTTTTTTTTCCTTCCCCTCCCCCGTGGTCTTCTGTTAAGTTTCTAGGATCCACATAAGAGTGAAAACATATGGTGTCTTTCTCTGTATGACTTACTTCACTTAGCATAACACTCTCCAGTTCCGTCCACATTGCTACAAAGTGCCATATTTCATTCTTTCTCATTGCCACCCAGTATTCCATTGTGTATATAAGCCACAATTTCTTTATCCGTTCATCAGTTGATGGACATTTAGGTCAGAAAGAGCAGTTTTTAAAAGTCTGTGATGGGGAGCCTGGGTGGTTCAGTCGGTTAAGTGTCTGACTTTGGCTCAGGTCATGATCTCACAGTTTGTGGGTTTGAGCCCCGCGTCGGGCTCTGTGCTGACAGCTCAGAGCCTGGAGCCTGCTTATTCTGTGTCTCCGTCTCTCTCTGCCCCTCTCTCATTCGTGCTCTCTCTCTCTCTCTCAAACAAATAAACATTAAAAAAAAAAAAAAGTACATGCTGAACTGGATAACAGTAAGATTTTGAATCAGAGTCCCAGGAAGATGGCAGGACATGTGGCAGACCGAGGAGTCTGGAAGCGAACAGGTAATAAGGGAGGGAAAGTCTGATCGTTGATTCCGTGCAACATGATCAGGTACCACCGTGCAGGAGGCAATTGAGAGCGCAAAGACTGACATTCAGGGACAGGATTAGAGATAATGGGGAAGGGAGTCATGTACAGGAAGGCAATTAGAGAAACCAGCAACAAGGGAAACATTTCCAAGGACAAGAGAGAAAAGCAGGCATGGACTCTTCAGTCACCCCGCCTTGCTCCCCAGGTCAGCATTCTGTTTAACATGCGGGGTTAAATCCACAGCCCTCATCAACATCAACTCCATTAGATCAAAGACCAAGCTAATTTGCTAACACTATTAAATACATAAAGCCATCAGAAGTAATTTAATGCTTATCAGATATGCTTACTCCCTAATAAACCCTCACCTACCCCTTATTTCAGCCTAATGAGCAAAATGGATTCGGAAACTGAATATATAATGAAGATTCCTTACATTTATTTCCATGAAAGAATTAGAAGGGGGCTTAGACAGAAAAGGGGATTGGCATTTAAGGGGGCATTTAGCTGCTTCATTGATTTCTATTTCATTTTGGAGTGTGTGATGCACAGCTGAGGTTTGTCAACCTTACGTTAGCCTGAGTAATTCATCATAGTTAAATATCATATAGTCGAGCTACAAATGCATTCTACCGTTTGGCACACATCGAGTTTTCTTTCCTTTACAAAGGGAAGCACTGAGTGCCAGCCAGAGAAAGGAGCCAGTTTATTCATCAGAGGGAGTGTTGCAGAGGGAAAGATCAGCACAGGGCTGAACATCTGCCCAGGGCACCCGCCATCCTGTGAAATGATTTCACCAGTCTTAACCCTTGCCTGCTTTCCGTCAATCCGTAAAAATCTCTTGCTCACCTATAACGGCCCCTCTGTCTTGTTCCCACCATGTTAAGGTGGTGGCAAAAAATCCTCTAGCTGGAAGGGTTGTAGCAAGCACCTAGCCTACGCCCCCAACACCCTCGCTTTCCAAATGCAAAGCCTCGTGAGGTCCGTATGTCCGTCACTGGGAATCCCCAGTTCTTCCGCCCTTCTGAGGTTGCCCATTCACATAACATTTGGATAAAAATGACAGGCTCTTGTGTCAGTGGGCGCTCTGTCCTGTGCCCTCCGGTGGATTCTTCTGCTGGCTCCCTGGAAGCACTCACGCTAAGTTTCCGTCCACAGAGAAGTGGGTCTGATTAGGGTTTCCCTTCCTATGAGATGACCTGTCCCTTCCTGACGCGCCAAGCCCATTGTACCTCTTTCTGGCCATTGCCGGAGAACCACTCACATGAGACGGCTCGTGCATTCATTTCCTCACTAGCTACAAACCAGGTTCCCCATTGGGTGACACACACCGTTAGACACGAAGTATACAAGAGCCAGCAACCCGGCCGTGGTCTGTCCCCTCGGAGAGCACAAGATTGAATGGCAGCAATAGCCATGCCTCCAGGATACACAGTGAGAGTGATCACGTCGTCGTAAGAGCAAGAAAGAAAAGAGATGGTGGACCACCAGGAGCCTCTCGGAGGCCGGATGGTTGAAGAAAGCCTCCCTGAAAAGCAGTCACGTAGGTTGAGGTCTGAAGGCTGAGAGGGAGCCACCCAGGCCAAGGGCGCATGAGCAAGCGGGGGAGGGTGTTTGTGGCACGCAGGGAGAGGACGCTGAGGAGAGAGGAACCGGGACCACAAAGTGGCCCAGGTGGCTGGAGCCCAGGGGGAAGAGGTGGTGATCAGGGAAGGCTGTAAGCAGGGAGGGACTCGGACTGATTCTATTTTTCAGGCCGGTCCCATGACTCCCATCTGATGATGATGGCTTGGGGTAAACAGAGTGCAGAGAAAAGGGTGTGTGTAGCTGACTTTTACTTGAGGTTGGACTTACCCTAGGATGGTGATATCAGCCCGCAGAACAACCAACCACTGTAACTGGACTCTCAGGCCTCCCTGCCTCACCGCTGCGGACTGAGTCTTCCCGGGACAGAGCCCGTGCTGTTGCTTGTCTCCTTTCTCTCTCCCCAGATCTCTCTCTTTTTCCCTCTTCTCTATCCTCTGTCTCTTTTCTCTCAGGCTTCCCTCAGACACTCACAACTGCCCCCCTGCTCTCTCACCTTCTCTTTCTAGACGCTGCCTCGAAGTAAGGGTAGACTCAGCCTCCACACTCAAGAAAGCTCATCAAAGTCTTTTCCTAAATAAAGACCCATTGCTCCTGAAATTATTATCCCACACATCTTATGTATCCATTATCCATGGTCTCAGTGATGCTGTATAACAACTAACCAATAAATGTCTCAGGCTCGCACATCTGGGGTGGTCAGCTCAATTTCTCTGCTGATCTTAGCTGAGCCTGCCCACAGATCTGGGAAGTCTAGGATGGCCTCTGTTGGAAAGATGAGGAAACCTGGTTCCATGTGTCTCTCATTCCCCTAGGGTGAGCGGGATGTGTCTTTTTCACAGTGACGGCAGAGGGCATACATAGTCACGAACAGACAAGCACGTTCTCACCCTCCGCTTACGTCCAGTCGGGAAATATTCCACTGGCCAAAGCAAGCCACATGGCCGAGTCCAGAATCAGAGTGGGGGGACTATAAAATGACATGACAAAGGGTCTAGATGTGGGCAAAGAGATCGGGACATTAATGCAATCAGTCTATCACGCCTTAACTTGACACAGGAGAGGGCATGCTCGGTTTGGGGGGGTTGGTTTTTCATTCTTACAAAATTGGACCCATGTAGTTAAAATGAGTCGTCCCAGGGCACACATCTCGATAAGGACAGCCACAAGCCAGAATTCAGATGTCGGGCCAACCCAATGTTCTTCCCACTCCACCATGTTACTTCCCTAGAAGCCACCAGCCATATATGCCCATTTCCCTGTCCTCCCAGTAGGCTTGGCATGAAACAGTTAAAGACTCTCAGGGTAGATCCAAGATTACATCAAATCCTTAGGAGCAAAAAGAAATGCACATCGAACTTTAAGCCTGTGCTTAACACAGTATTTTAGACACAGTATTTTAAACTGCTCAATAATTAGAAATTGAAATTGTTTACCTACTTTTCCTTCCCTGAGAGATGGTGATGCAGACCGGGGCGATTACACCTATCCAGAGTCCCCATACGGATAACACTTGTACATTTTTGCTAAGTGCACATACATCTTTCCTATTTGTGCTCAAGAAGTCAGGGTAAACCTGTTTTTCTGCATTTCATGCTGAAAATGCTCCCCTGCTCCCCGATCTGTTTAGTCTTATGCACTGGATACTAGGAACCTGACAGCAATTCTTTATAAATTTTACTTCTTTTCTCTCTCTCTCTTTTTTTCTCCTGATCTCTCTCTGCTTTAACTCAGTGGCTCTCAAATGGGAGAACTGTCTGGAGACGTTTTTGGCTGTCATGTCTTGGGTAGAGGTTACTAGGGCATGTCGTGGTAGAGGTGAAGGACGCCACGAAACCTCCTTCAGGACTCAGGACAGCCCCCCACAACAAAGAATTATTCCGTCCAAACTGTGAATAGCGCTGAGTTTGAGAAATCCTGCTTTAAATAAATAAGACATCCGGGCATGGATCGCTGACACCAACAAACTGATTACAAAAGATCTTTTCAAAAGTCAAGATAATTTATCCTGGGAAGATAGCACTTCACTTAAACAATAGAGAGATGATAAACAGAAACCGTAAAACACAGTCCCAAATTTCATCATTCCTGTGTCCAGTTCATCTCTTCCCTTTGAGTCACACAAGAGTCCCAGGAAGGCAGAAGGATGCATGATGGTTGAGTGGGATACATAGCTTCCGGTACTACACAGACCTGACATTGAACCCAGTTGTGCCAGTCAGGGACTAGCTGGATGATGTCGGTCAAATTTACCTCTGTACCTTCTGCTGCAGTTTCCTTTTTGGAAAAATGGGATTGTGGCCAACTACCACACAGAGTTGTTGTGGATACTAATTTAGACACACTATATAAACTATCTGGGCCAGAGTGAGCATTCAATAATTGCCAGTTCCCATTCATTCACATTAAAACTCCTCTTCATTTCAAATCTGGATCTTATATCCTGGTTCTTTGGGACTAGCCAGACTCTAGTTAGAGCCAGCAAGTACCTAATGAGAAAAAAAAATCTGCTAATGAGATTTCTGGCTCAAATTTTCCATCCCCAAGGGATCAGGCTACTTTGGATGAGGCTTACAGGAGCAACTGAACTGAATTCCACCCACTTCTTACTAATAAGTTTTGTTGTTATATATTCAGATCACTTCTATATTAACCAGCTGGGATGTCCAACATTCCTTTGAGGAGTAATGGTCTCAAGAATGGTTCAGTTCAAATATAAAAACACGAAGCTGGAAACAAACATATTCTAACACAGCCACAGTCCATGATGCATTCTGGAAAATGACTGATATTATGATCTTTAGGCATAAGCCACAGAACCAGTGTTGGTGAATTCAGATCAGAAGTAAACTTACCTTTATTCCTCCTGGGGGCTCTTCAGCCTTCAATGGAAATATAAAGGATCCTCAAAAATTAGTTTCCTTCCGAATAGAGGTAGTCTGCTATTGGTTAGTAGCATGTTACGTATCAAATTCAAAAACCCTTTTCTTGGTTTTAGTAGGAATTTGTCTGATGTATGATTTCAGGCTATTTGAGAAATTCCAATCATCTTTGCAAGCCAAACTGAGATTTCCTTCAGGGAGTTTGGCAAAATGCATCACAATTTGATATATGTGAGTCCTCTGACCCAGCAAGCCTACTTCTAAGTAACTCCCTTGCTAAAATACTCAGGCAGGGGCGCCTGGGTGGCTCAGTCGGTTGAGCGAATGACTTCGGCTCAGGTCATGATCTCACGGTTCATGAGTTCAAGCCCCGCGTCCGGCTCTGTGCTGACAGCTCAGAGCCTGGAGTCTGTTTCAGATTCTGTGTCTCCCTCTCTCTCTGACCCTCCCCCATTCATGCTCTGTCTCTCTCTGTCTCAAAAATAAATAAACGTTAAAAAAATTTTTTTTAAATAAAATAGGCAGATATGCAAGGATATACCCACAAGAATAGTCACTTATGACATTATCTATAATAAGGGAACATTTAGTAACTTGGATATCTCATCAGTGGCAAATATGGTTACATAAATGATGGCCCAGCCATTCAATAGAATACTAAACTAAAAAAACAACAAGGTAGCACCAACCACATGTGCATATGTGGAAGGATCGCTATGAAATACTGTCTCGTCCCAAAAAGCAAACTTTATTTTTTTTTATGTTTATCTGTTTATTTTTGAGAGAGATAGAACCAGCAGGGGAGGGATAGAGAAACACAGAATGTGAAGCAGGCTCCAGGCTCTGAACTGTCAGCACAGAGCCCGACGTGGGGCTAGAACTCATGAACAATGAGATCATGACGTGAGCCAAAGTGGGATGCTTAACTGACTGAGCCACCCAGGCGCCCTCCAAAAACCAAACTTTAGAACAATATATACAGCATAAACCCATTTTTATTTTGTTCAAAAGATAGAATTGCATCCATAGAACAATTCTAAGAGCCACAAAAATATAAAATTTTAACTGTGGCTAAAACTGAGAAATGGTTTGGAAAAAGAAGGAAGTTATTGAAACTTTCTTTTCTAGATTTCTATATTGTTCACTTTTCACAGTAGTGATATATTATTTTATAACTTAAAATGATAAAGTCTCTCTTACTTTCTTTTTTTCACACATGTATGCACACACAAACACACACACACATACAAAATAGATACAGTAGTTCATAATATAGTAGTTATATCTTTCATTGATCTTTAAGTCAACTGAAATTAGATAAAGAAAACAGAAACCATTTTAGTTTTCCAGAAATTAAAGATTCCAATGTTGAAAATCAGGGGCTTACCTAACAGTTGGAAGAGTTTGGAGAGCAAAGATCATGGAAACCACCACAGGCAATATCAGCCAGAAACACCAAGGTTCTCAAGAGTTCGTTGCAAAACCTTTGGAATTTTCCATATCCTCTGGAAATCCCCCACCAACTTTTTCAGTCTATAACAGCAAAGAGAGCTGTTCTCAAGAGTGTGCTATGAAGTTTCAATATATTCCCACATATCTGGACAGCAACTGCCACAGAATCATAATGGCCTCTCCTAATATTCTGCCTTGCATGTCTTGTATGACTTCCTCTTACTTGCAGAACTGTACAGTGAAGGAAAATGTAGTTCCTAGCTTCTCTTCTCTGACACAGAATACACCTTGGGGGGAGGGGGGTGGTGTTGCTGAGTTGATAACAGATATTCCATGGCATCTTTCATTTTTCACAAAAATATCAAAAATAATCCTAAAATTCATGTGGAACTACAAAAGACCACAAATAACCAAAGCGATCTTGAAAAAGAAGAACAAAGTTGGTGGCCTCAAACATGACTTCAAACTATATCAAAAAGCTATACTAATTAAAACAATATGGTAGTGACATAAAAACAGACACATAGACCAATTAAACGGAATCAAGGGCTCAGAAATAAACCCGTGCATATACAGCCAACTAATATTTGATGGGAGAGCCAAGAATACTCAATGGGGAAACAATAGTCTCTTCAATAAATGGTGTTGTAGAAACTAGATATTCACATGCAGAAGAATGAAATTGGACCCCTATCTTACACCACTCACAAAAATTGACTTGTAGTGGATTAAAGACTTCAATGTAAGACCTGAACTTGTAAAAATCCTCGGTGGGGGGGGGGGGGGGGGGGGAAACAACAAAGAAAAACTCCTTGTCATTGGTCTTGGCAATGATTTTTTGGATTTGACACCAAAGCATAAGTAACAGAAGTTAAAATACACAAGGGGGACTACAACAAACTAAAAAGCTTCTGCACAGCAACAATAAATTAAAAAAACAGGCAGGGGCACCTGAGTGGCTCAGTCAGTTAAGTGTCTGACTCTTGATTTCAGCTCAGGTCATGATCTCAGGGTCCAGGAGATCGAGCCCCATGTCAGGCTCTGTACTTACAGCACAGAACCTGCTTGGGATTCTCTCTCTCTCTCCCTCTCTTTCTGCCCCTCCCCCACTTTCTCTCTCTCTCTCTCTCTCTCAAAAATAAACTTTTAAAAAAGAAAAAAATTTTTAAATGGGCAATAGACATGAATAGATATTTGCCTCAAGAAGATAGACAAATGGCCAAGACGTACATGAAAATGTGCTCAACATCAGAAATCATCAGGGAAATGCAAATCGGACCCACAATGAGATATCATCTCACACCTGTCAGAATGGCTAGAATCAAAAAGACAAGAAGTAACAAGTGCTGGCAAGTGTGTGGAAAAGAGGGAACCCTTATGCTGCTGGGAATATAAATTGGTGCAGCCACTATGGAAAACAGTATGGAGGTTCCTCAAAAAAATTAAACATAGAAACACCATGTGATCTAGCAATCCTCCTTCTCTTTATATATCCAAATGAAATGAAATCATTAACTCAAAGAAAACAGATAATCAACCACAGTCCACTCTTGTTTTCTCAGCAATGCTGTGCACCGTTTTCATCCGTATTTAACTCCTGAGTAAAGGTAATAACAACACCACGCTTTTGCCTTGCAACCTTTCCTCATAAACCTGAAGATGCACTTACTCTTTCCCCTAAAAGGAAGACACGTGTCTTAGATCGATTCAATTTCTTTCTCTGTAGGTAATCCTTATTCCTTTTCTAGTAACGTATAACCTTAAATATCAAAATATGGATATGTTGCAATTAAGAAACTGTATGTTCAACGGTGGGGCAATGGAAAAGGTGAAAACAATAATGAATAATCATAATAAGTAATAATAAATGAAAACATACCAAAACAAGGAAGTATCAAATAGCTAAAATACGTATAACTCTTCCTTAGGTAATACATTCCTTGTTTTCACATTGGTCACATGGTCATAGTGGGGTTGTGTAACCTACTTCTCTCCTGTCCATTCCATATTCCCTTTGCCCTCATTCAGCACCTCTGCTAACAGGTGCTTTACCTGTCAAGGTGATGCGAGCCTTTACTCACGAAGGATCTATGTCTATATTAGGTTACTGTAGTTTTCCATTAACCTTTCTTAAAGACATGACTTTTTAGAGCTGTTTTAGGTTCGCAGAAAAATTGAGAGAAAGGTACAAATGTTTCTCATGCACTCCCCACCTCCACACATGCACAGCCTCCCCTGTTATCAACGTCCCCCACCAGAGTGGTATATATATTACACCTGATGAACCTGCATTGACACATAATAATCACCAAAGTCCACAGTTTATATTACGGTTTATTTTTGGTGTTCCATTACATGCTGGCAACTCTAGTTCCACTTGGTAATCAGATCATCATCTCAGCAAGTGCAGGATAATCCCTTTTCTGCTTATTGGTTCAGTAGCATAAGTAGCCCAAGGGCCAAGTAGAGTATAAGTTTTTAATTCAATGGAAGTCTTGTTACGTATCTGGAAAAAGAGGCCTTCTTTTGGGAACTAAGACTGCCAAAATAGAGCCCAAATTGCAAGAATGGAGGCAAACCTGAATTGTTACTGAATCATTAGGAGCAACAGTGACAGAAGTTACGATCACATCTTCCCTTTGGCTCTCAATCTATGTATTTTGCCTATGAGAAGGTATTGTATTGTATACATTACATGTTGGTTCACAGCATGCTCTGCACCTTGGAGAATATCACCCCTGTCTGTAAAGGTGTTTTCACCCATCAGTGTTATGACCAAGTTATTAATTGGCTATTCTATTGCTGTATTAGGTCAACTTCTTTGGAGTGATAAACACGTATGTATAAGACCAATGAATTAAGTATATGTATACTTACATATGTATACCTATAGATATATATAAGGCCAATGAATTCCACGGTATAAACCCATTGCTATACTTATTTCCTTCTAAAGTGGGTCCTTGGTCAGAAGAGATGCTGGGTGAAATTTCATTATGGTAAATGAGGCACTTCAAAAATCCACACGAGGCAGTGCTGTCAGAAGAATTGTAGCAAGGACAAATTGCCGTCCTTTCCAAAAAATGGAGCCATATCAGGAGTGTGAATTTAGTTTCTGCTGTTGGCAGGTTAGGCATTCATGTTTTGTTGCCACATGATCGTTGAAAGCCCCTTCTTCAATAGTCGTCCTTTGTGTAGCATTCAGATAGGCACTAATATATTCATACTCTGTGCCTATTCTGAGTTGTCCATCCACATATCTCATCCCCCAGACGTTCTTGTCACTGATGCTCTAACCTCGTTTGTTTCAAGTCCTGGACCACTAGCCAAAGCACCACCCACTGCCCAGGAATCACCCTAGCTGCATGCCACTTGCCACGTCTCCTTCCAGGCAAAGTGAATAGTCAGGTGAATGGCTCAGAGTCCTGCCCGCTGGGAGGATTTCTCTTTCACTCTGTTCTTTAGAGATACTTTTGAGTAAGGCTCTCATGCCGCAACTATGCACTTTTGCACATCATGCTGTTTGCCCATCCAATGGCCATGTCATACTTCTTTCCTGCTGAAAGAAACCCAATATTATTCACATAGTCTGGGCAGTGTGTTCAAGGGAAGTAGCCTCATTCCCAGGGTAAGGATCTTAACTGGCATAAACCCATCCAAGTAAACCCATTCCAATATGCTAGTGATTGATTTCGATGGTCACATGACCTAGCTCGGGGCACTGGGACCTGGCAGGAAGTCTATGCTGTTTAAGAAAGATTCTTTTCTCCTGGAAAATGGAAATATGTGGGAGAAAGTATCTCCTTTATGTGGCCCTTTAGATATCACAGGGTAGAGTAGAGATTTTGGTGCTACAGCTTACAGCCACAAGACGAAAGACAAGAGGGTGGGAGAAAGAGCCCAGACATCACTGAGCTGCTGAATTAACCAAGCCTGCATCCACCTTCCTTTTCAACAGGTGGTATAATAGTTCCCCACTATTGGGGCACCTGAGTGGCTCAGTTGGCTAAGCATCTGATTGTTGACTTCAGCTCAGGTCATGATCTCACGGCTCGTGGGATCAAGACCCACATTGGGCTCTGGGCTGACAGTGCAAAGCCTGGTTGGGATTCTCTCTCTCTCTCTCTCTCTCTCTGTCTTTCAATAAATAAATAAACATTAAAAAAGTAATTCCCCACTATTATATCAGCTTAGGTATTCTGTTGTAATTGAACAGTTTAAAAATAATATTTTATGTGTTATGTACACATGTCCTGTTACCTTGTCACGGGGCTTTATATAAACTTATGGTTAGTAGCTTTGCATAATTTGAACGCCCTTTTGGACAATAAGTATGGGAATGGAAAAGTGGAGGAGAAAAGAAACCATAACAAACCAGGGTGAATTTTCTTTTCCTAGTGATTGGAAGAATAGAAGGTCACCCAGTCCATATCCCCAAACACACACACACACACACACACACACACACACACACACTCACCTTTACGTCTCTAGGTAGAATCTGGCAAGAATGGGTTTCTTTAGTTTCAGGACCAGGGTATGAAGCGAGGCTGAGGGCCAGAATAGAAAGAATGAACTGAGAAACGGAGGCAGGATCCATGCAGGTGTTTTGGGTCAGAGATTTGGAGTATGTGGTTTACATGGGAAAAAAAAGAAAGCCTCAGTAGGAGCCCTGGACCAGCTCCACACAGCGGTTGTGGGTTAAGCAAGGGTACTTGGAAAGGCAGCTGTCAGATTCAGCAGTGTTCACCCTCTCGCGAGCATTACAGTTGTGCATATGGAAGAGATAACAAATGATACCCGCTACTGGGAATTTTATTTTTTCATGCCGCCCAGATCACATTCCCCCCAAAGGAACTGATGAATACAGTCGTACGGTTTATGAATTTATTTTCCTTTGAATGAAATCAATATGCTTTCTGCAAAGGACTTTGCCCTGCCTTTGCTGGTGAACATTTGCGTCCTGCCAGGCAGATAGGACAGGAGCCCCAGCGGTGGGAAGAGAGCGATCTCTGCTGCCATCTTCTGATGCTAGGCGTGAGGGACAGACAGAGGAAAAAGCCAAGAAGACACACACGAATCTTCTCTCCGGTAACTGAAGATGCCCCGGGGAGAAGTCTCAAACTGGAGGCGCGGTCTCTTTGGAAATAATAGAAGCAAATTCCTCACTCCGCCGCCACAGCATCTACCTCATTTTACTCCATCCCGTCTGGTGGTCCTGTGCAGGACTATCCCAGGTACAACTGCTGTCGTGACTGGACAGAACCCAGATTTGCACCCTGTGCCTCTGGGAAGTATGGCCCATAGTTGGTTTATAACTTAACCCGATAGGAATGGAAGCTTCCCTTTCTTACTGTTGATAGAAAAAAAAAAAAAAAAGCATTGTTGGCTCAAGTGCTCCAAAACAGCGAGAGGGAGGAGAACCGTCGTAATCAGGATGTTATTATTAATGCGTCCTCAAATGTCCCTACCGGCTGTGAAGTCTGGGGATGTGCGTGTCACATCATGTTAAGTATTTTTCTTAAATGTTTTTGCACAACTGACTTTCTTCTCTTCTGAAAGGAAATCATCGCAAAGGCTAAAAGTTTTTCCCTTGTGAAAATGGGTTCCAGCTACTTCCCATATAAAGTTTCCCGTTGCTTATTTCATTTCATCCTTTTGCTCTGAATTGCTGGCACTTCTCATCTTTTTCAGTTCATAATTGCTTGGGAAAACTATGCACGTTTTATTATTTCAATTTCAAACCGTAAGGCAGGGCCTTCGATCCCGTTAATTACTTTGAATTCTTTCTCTGCTGCTCACATGTTCCTAGTCTTGACTTACAGAACTGAGCTGGGAGTTTTAGGGGCTTTCTCCTCAACTCCATGGAGAGGGCCAGTGTCTTCCAGGGCTGATTTTCAGATTTCTCTGCATTTGTAGCCCTAATCATCGGAAAATAGGCTGTTCACATGCTGGCCGGTTTCCACAGGGCTCTGTCCTGATCTGCTCCTCCTGTGGTATGTCACTAAATTACTTTGGATTAAAGCGTATGACGACTTCTGCCTTCATTGGTCCCTTTCTCTTCCTCCCATTTGGAGAGGTGTTTGGCTGTGTGTTCTTGGCCTCAGCAGAAGAATGAGGTGAGCTATACCATGGACACAGATGCTTTTGTGTCCAAATCTTCAAGCCTAAGAGTGAGGGGATAAGTGGAGGCACAGAAAAGACATATTAAAGGAACATGAAAGGATAAGGCTTTTCCTGAGATTAGGACATTGGGAGAAGCAGTGGGGAAGGAGTGGGGAAGGAAATGTAGAAGATGGATTTACATAATGCTTTCTGGCTCCAAAGGAGGAAGGCTGCAGGTCCCAGAACAGCATTGCCTTCATGATGTCTTTAAGCAGACAAGAATATCGGTGGTATCACCACACGGACAAATGAACAGAGGTCCTTCCCAATGCCATGGAAATATCTAAGCTCCTGGAATTTTCACATGAACCAGGAGGGAGTAGACAATAGATCTCATGTTAACTTCCTCATCAGCCCAAGGAGACAGGAACTTGATATGGAAGTTGAGTGATAGAAAATAGAGTAGGCTCCATTCTCCACATGACCATGTTTATGGACCAAGATTCAGATCACTGCACTAAGTTCCAAGCTTGGCATGTTCTCATGTGACCTTGAGAGCTCATGTGACTTCCTAGTGCATCTGTTTCCTCATTTCTGAAATGAGGACACTAAAACCTTTATCTGCTTTATTCTCCACTCTCTCTCCAGTGCTCACCACACAGGCTGGCATATAGTTGATGGCTTCAAAAATACTTAACCAAATAGGTGTTATGGAATGAATGAATGAATGAATGAAGGCATGTATGCATGAGTGTCTTGGTCAGTTTCATGTCGCTGTGAAAACTCCATGAAATAATACAGGTAAAATCATTTTGTACCCTCTAAGCCCTTCACAAATGTAAAGAAGCAGCATTATTATTCCTTCCTTGGTTTTTACCCTCCACTGTTGGTAGTGAAAATTGATTACCTATTAAGTGCTGAGTGAGAAGGTTAGCCTTAATAATTTCATTTGGCTTGCATACAGAAAACTCTGCTCCTGCCATACCTTGAATAATCATTTCAGCTCCTGGCTCCCTTTTTCTGCCCACTCTAGCCAACGGTGCCAAATCCTTTCTCCAATATATCGGATCTGAGATCTTGCCATGTCAAGTCTGATCAAGAAAATGTCAGGCTGAAGGAAAGGAAGGTGGCTGTGTCTCTCCACAGCTCTTGGTGACGGCATTGTCCTATATTAGCAAATAATTGTTTTGAAATCCAAACCCGTTATAGCACCATGTTATTGCAGACCCTCTTAGCGGTTTCCTTGATGGCAGTAATTTGATTCCAAACACAAACAGCATAAATGGGGCAAAAATGGGTAGCAAAAAATATTACGGGTGTTCCATTTGCTTCAGTCAGTTGGTTCCTAGCACAGAGCTGTCTAAAGAATAACTAAATGAAAACAGAATATTCTCTAGTTTTATATAGTAAAATTCTTAGAAGCAGAACCAATGAATTGGAAGAGATTCCTCTGCGTATTTGATATTTTCCCTCTTTGCCATCGGGTGAAAATGATTTAGAATGGATGGTTTTTTTATTTAAAGACATTCAGAAATCAAAGTGTTAATTCATCACTCACTGGTCCCCTCTCAGAGTTTAAAGTCAATCAAATACCACTTCAGCGCATCCTGAAACCGATTGGTTTGTTTGTTAAATCCTCTAGGACAATACTGAAATAAATAAACATGACCTCTGAAATCTGGTTGAGAAGAGAAGGTACATAAGCACCAACACACAGACACAGACCAGTGGTGCGATTCACAACAATGAAATACACCACAGTTGAACAGTCTAATGGTTATGAAGCACGTAAGGGCTATAGAAGAACAAGAAGGGAAAATCTATGGGAGCCTGGTGTCTATACGAGTGGAGAAAATGAAGATAAGTCTCAGGCAGTAAAAACAGAGTGCCCTAATCTCACTGGGAAAATGGAGAAGCTAATATTTATTGGGGCATCAATGGTATTCAAGACCCTCCGTGATGGAGGGCATACATATGTTATCTCACCAAAACCTCATGCTTACCACTGATATTGGATGAGGAAACTGAAATTCAGAAAAGTTAAGTGATTTACTCAAGTGGCACACACCTATAAGCAGCAGAGCCCAGATTCAAACTATGGGTGTGTAACCCTAAAGTTCAACTTCAAGTCCATGAGTCTCTTCCAAACCAAAGGAGTTTGGGTTAAAAAAAAGTGGTCACTTCTTATACTAAAGGAAAATTTTAAATGATGGAAAGGGGGTTCCTGAGTGGCTCAGTCATTACAGCATGCAAGTCTTGGTCTTGGGGTCATGAGTTGGAGCCGCATGTTGGGTACAGAGATTACTTAAATGACAGGAAGCATATGTACGTGTATATGAGTGTGTGTGTGTATGTGTGTATGTAAAACCAACAGTAAAAATCCCAAATTTAATAATTCTGGATGTTCAGAATTTGGAAGAAGTGAGTGACTGTCAATCTTTCACTTATGCTGATTTCTTACTCTACTTTTACTGGAATCTTCACCTTTACAGCATTATTTTGACATGTTGAGAGACACCATCCAAGGAAAAGGAACAGAAGCACCTAATTTGAATTCTGTCTTTACATGTTGGCTTTCATTCAGGCTCACAGAGATCCACTCCAGACAGCTAAAGTCACATAAAGTTTCAGTGTATTCAACCTTGACCCTGTAAAATTTAGCCCAATCTGCACTAATTTAAGGAAGTAAACTTTAATTGCTCTGTCAGTAACCTCTGGCTCTAAAGAGCCTCACTTGAATGGAAAAGAGTCCAAGGGAGAGAAAGGGCATCCTCAGGAAAGTTACAGATGGCACCAGAACAGCCAGGGCCCGGGGGGCAGAGGCAGGCCATAGCATACCCTGCTTCACAGAGCAGGAACAGTGCCATGAAATATCTAGATCTGTACATAGTCCTGAAACACAAGTCCTACAGTGTAGGAAGGTCTACAAAGTTGATGACATATGAGAAAACACATGAGGAAACATAGGTGAGGCCACTTTGGAAGAAAATTTCCAACACACAAAAAAACTACACCAATTACTTTTCCCAAAGTTGGATCATTCATTATGCAATAAAATAAACATTTATTTAGCATATATTTTGTGCCAGGAGCTATATTGGACTTTGAGACAAAAATAAGTTAAATAAATCTTTGTCCTCAAATTGCTTAGAATGTTGGGTTGGAGACAGACCATCTTGTTAAGGATGGTTTTGAGGTGTTCAAGACAGGAAGCAGAGAACCAATTAGGAGACAATGATGAACTGACCTAGCACAGCATAGGGAGATAAAGAGGGAGGGACAGGTTTTTAAAAAATATTTGAGAGATAAAAATCGTCAATACCTGGTAACTTATTTAATATGGAGAATGATTGTTTTACAAAAAGAGAAAAGAGAGGCGCCTGGGTGACTCAGTCGGTCAAGCGTCCAACTTCAGCTCAGGTCACAAACTCACGGTTCGTAGGTTCGAGCCCCGCGTCCAGCTCTGTGCTGACAGCTCAGAGCCTAGAGCCTGCTTCAAATTCCCTATCTCCCTCTCTTTCTGCCCTTCCCCTGCTCTCTCTCTCTCAAAAGTAAATAAATATTAAAATTTTTTAAAAAAAGGAAAAGAGAAAAGAGTCAAAGTTGCCTCTCACAGATTTTTAGCTTGAGAAGAAACAATAGATAATACGAATCTCAAATATCCATCCATCCAGTAACAGTATTTATTAAACACTTTGTAAATGCCTGGGACTGTAACATCTTTTGTCCAATAAATCTACATAATAGAACGTTTTTCTGAGATTTACACATTGAAAGAAACCTAAAATATAATGCAACCCAACTATCTCCAATAAAGAACAGAAGAATATCGAAAACCCACCATGTGCCAAGCCCATGGTTAGAAGATTTGGGCTTTATAACTAATCCTCAGGATAACCATCCATGGAGGCTTCTAGCATCGCCATTTACAAATGAAGAAATGAAGGCTAGGAGAAACGGTCTCATCCACAGATTTGCAGCTATGGAATAGCAGAGCCGATTTAAACACCGGCCTGGGGCACTTCATATCCCACATCATTTGCACAAAGTCTCACTACCTCCAGAAGGACGGGGGTAGCACAATCACAGTGCTGGGGCTAGGATTCCTTCTCAACGCTCTTCTTTAGCCCAGTGACCCTCTATATAATATCAGAGCAACATGTATTACATTTTATTTCAGACTTGTTAATTTCAAAGTCACGTGACCCACTGAGCACACTTGTCTCCACGATTTTGCAGTTAGCTGCACGGCCAGCCGTATGCTAGACACATCGCATTCTGGCCCACCACGGCCAGTTCACATTTCTTCCCAAGTCTGTGCTCAGTGATATCGTGATGGTAGTTTGAAGTCAGCCGTGGTGAGAGTATTTACACCACAGAAACTGAAACAGGTTATAAAATAGGACTTTTTTCAGTTGTGAAACATTCACCAGCCCAGCACACCACGGTGTGTAAGCATTTACAGATATGTGTTTGATACGCAAAAAGCTAAGGGCTTTAGAATCACTTCCTTAATTTGAATCAACTCAGGCTTGGCTAGTATATTATTGTCACCATTGATGTCACCTGTTGGATTAGCAGAAAACAGTATCACTATCTGATGCTTTGTATACAGTGAAATTAAGTTTGCTTACATTCAATTTTAAAATCTATTGACTCATCTTAGGATTACTTTTTCGGTCCAGATTTCACTGTCCAATCATCTTTGTGCATTTCATGTTTCTACATCCTAGCATGTTTGGGGACTTCTTTGCTTTCTATAGATTTATGAGGTTTGGGGAGAGGAATCTACAGCGATTTATTCATGGTGAGATTCTAGGATCTCCACTCCGCAGCGACCAACCCGTCAACTCTTAGAATTACAAATACGATTATCATCACATATGACAATTACATATGCTCATGTAGTTGCTGTGACTTCTCAGCTGCCAGGATTGAATGACTATAAAGGCTTTGTGAACAATATAGCTCTAAGGGAGTGCAAATGCTTTCCCTGGAAGCAATAGTTCATTTCTTGTGGCTGCATCAGTTTCACAGGGAAACTGTCTCTCAGAGCAACTAATGCTACCGTCAAAACAATCTTCCCATACCTCAAGATGAAGAACTGAACTATAAGTCTTCCTTTCACTGGGAAAAAAACATATATACATTTTGATGAACTATGTGGGCACGCATTAGCTCAGAATGGTGGATTTGAGGAAAGCATGAATATTAATTTGCAATATTTTGAGAGGGACATGTTTATGGCAATTGGATGATTACTTACTGGTAATTGTGTCATAATAATGTTAGTAGTTTATATGCAATCTCAAAAACAAATAACCCAGGGAGCTTAGCGCTGCAATATCATCAGCAGCCCTTCAAAAGCAAATCTTTCTTTGAAGACAAATAGTTTCAGGAAAACTAAATGAGAACTTGCCAAGAGTTCTGAATCTCGTAGGTACTGACTCTCCTTGGGTCAGCAGGTACGTAAAGGTGGCTGGTCCTCACTGGGCGTTGCCATAAACACACACAATTTTGGACCAACCCCCAGGCAAACTCTGGATGCTGACAAGTGCTATTGATTTCCCCAAACCTTCCAGGGCTACGGAGGTAGCCAGAATGGAAAACTCCTGCGGTTTGGGGACAGTTTTGTAAAACCTGTAGAATATTTTAAATTGGGAATTTCAATGCTCTACTTTCCAATCCCTGGAAGTCATTTGTGAATGCAGGTAATTTTTTTTTTTAATCCAAGAAGGTAGAAGTACAGCTGTTAAGACAATAAATATTCTTTTCCAGAAAATAGCATACTGACTGAGTTAGAGGTACCTTGGAGAGGAGCCCACAGCCTGCCATCTTGCATTTGAAAGGACAGGCGTCATGAATCACAGATACAGGACACACGAATGTGCGGGAGAGAGAACTGGATTTTCGTCATGTGTTGTGAATTTCCCAGCCATGCTTTGAAGAAGACATACGTAGCAGCTCAAGAGTGACCACTTCCAGGTTACCTTCCAACCCTTTCTATTTCACTTGTACGTGGATTCCGCAAACATGCATTTGTGGAATGCTTATTGGCTCAAGCCACCCACGTGGGGTTCTTTTTGATCATGGAAATCAAAGCCTATTGTTTCTCTAGACTATTTAATCTCCCTTCCTTTCTTTTCAGCGCATAGTAGGCACGCAGATTTACTGCCTCCCTAGCTTCGTCAACTCCGGCTACCAGAACAAAGTACCGTAGACTGGGTGGCTGAAACAACCGAAACTTATTTTCTCACAGTTCTGGGAGCTGAAGTCCAAGATCAAAGTGTCAGCGGGTGTGGTTTCTCCTGAAGCCTTTGTCTTTGGCTCGCAGTTGGCTCCTTCCTCTCTGTGTCCCCACATGGCCTTTCCTCTGTGCTTACATATCCCTGGTGTCTCATATCCCAGTCATACTGGATTAAGGCCCAACTCTTACGACCACATTTATCCTTAATTACTTCTTTAAAGGCCCTGAAGGGTGGCAAAAGAAACCACTTTGGCATAAGGATTATTTTGAGCTGAAGGCAACTGAAAAGAAGCAGGTATAAGAAAATTTCTCTGCCTTCCCTCTATTTGTTTTGAAGCAGGACATAATTTACGAAGGTGTCGCTCCCCTCCTCCCTAAAGGCTAATCCCTAGAGACAACTTTAGACCCTATCAGTGGAGAAGGCACTGGCTTAAATCTGCATTACAAATCGTACGCTCTCTTGCAAGGTTTCCATAACTGGCTTCCACGCACCTTTCTTTCTTGTATCTTTAGCTGAAGATGGTATTTAAATCTGAATTCTAAACCTTAGAGTTATTCACTCTTCCCAGGTACCTCATGTATACATGAATTATACATGTTAACAAAGTTCTGTTTGTCTTTCTCTTGTTAATCTTTTATTGCAGGAGTCTCAGCAAAGACCTTAGAAGGGGAGAGGAACAATCATGTTTCCTCCCCTACAGCTCTGTCTTCAAATACAATCACATTGGGGGTTAGGCACTGGGGGTTAGGGTTTAAACATATGAATGAATATGGGGGGGGGGACACAATTCAGTCCATAACATTTATTTCTTTCTTTCACTGTAGAGGCAGTAGGGTAAAAAAAAAATATTGAGATACATATGTGCAGATAGGTGGGTAAATGGATGGATGATGGATAGAGAGATACATAGATCATTCGATCGGTTGGTCGATAGATAGATAGATAGATAATCACAGTGATAACGGTATAATGTAAAATATCAGGATTGAGAGTGGAACAGAGGAGGGTTCACATGGGCCTTGTATTCATTGATGCCCAGTGATATAAATTACATGAGCTCTCAGAGATTCTGTTTTCACATCTATAAACTGTAAATCAACGTAGTCATTTTTTCACTAAATATTAATTGAGTGCCTACTATTTGCCAGATGCTGTTCTAAGTACTGGGGATATGACAGTGAGCAGGACAGAAATTCCTTTCCACCCCACCCCCTAACACACAAATTCCTAGAGCTTACATTCTATCTGTGGACACAGAAAATAAAGATATGCTGCATGGTGATGAATGCTATGTAGAGAGTAAAGCACAGGAGGTAGATAAAGAGTGGGGGGGAGGATATGATATTAAATAGGGTGGCCAAAGGGGGTCTTACAGGGAAGGAGACATTTGAGGAAAGGTCTCTCAGAAGTCAGGGTACTAGGAGCCCGAGGCAAGATGTGGAGGAGAGCATTCCAGACAAGGCGGCAGTGGGTGCTGAGTCTCTGGTGTGTTGGAGAAGAGGCTAGCAGGTCAGTGTGGTAGCAGGAGGGGAATGACCCAGGGCCAGAGTAATAGGACATGATGACAAAGAGGTAAAATTATGTGGGACTTGTAGGGCACCTGGGTGGCTCAGTTGGTTGAGCGTCCGACTTCGGCTCAGGTCATGATCTCAGTGTGTGAGTTCGACCCCCACGTCAGGCTCTGTGCTGACATCTCGGAGCCTGGAGCCTGCTTCACATTCTGTGTTTCCCCGTCTCTCGGCCCCTCCCCTGCTCATGCTCTGTCTCTCTCTGTCTCTCAATAATAAATAAGTTTTTAAAAAATTATGTGGGATTTGTGCAGGGGAACTCAAGAGGGGAACATGTATACAGATTTCTTAAGCTACGGTAAGGAAAATACAATTTTCTCTGAGACGGGACACCATCTGAGGGTGTGAATCGACTGTGCTTTATTGAGAATAGACTTGGGGGAGTGGCAACAAGGCAGACGCAGAGAGAACAGGTAGGAAGCCATTCTGACATCGCAGGACCAGGGCTCAGACGTGGACGTGGGGAAAGGGGGCGGGGCTCCAAATACATTTTGCAGGTAAAGCCAAGAAGATTTGCTAATGGATTGGATAACGGATAATAAAAGGAAGAGGATATAGGACACAAGGGAAAAGGGGGTGGGGTGGGGTGGAAAAAACGGGGTTGTCAGTTTTTGAGATGGAGAATAATAAAGGAAGGATCCAGAGGTAGGTTTTAGATGATTTACGTTCAAGATGCCCATCAGATATCATGGTAGAGAAACTGGGGAGAAAAAACATCATGGAGTCTCTGTAATAATTAATTGAAAGACAATATATGCCAAATAGAAAGCAAAAGAAAGAGTAGCATCAACTAACACCTGATATTCGATGATATCGATATTCGATGACACTCGAATGCCTCTGGGTCACGTACTGTTCTAAGTACTTTATACACGTTATCTCATTAAATCCTCACAACTACCTGGGAAAGATATTACTGTCTTACATATTTATAAGGACGCTGAGGTTAAATATTTCCCCAAGAGAAATACACATGTAGCTGATAAAGTCCATACCGTTGATGCTAGACTCTTCTGCCTCCCCTGGGTGATGTGGAATAAGGCAAGGTCAGAGTGGTAAGATGTCAAAACAGAAAATCTGTGCTCTCTATAGGTTGATTCTCCACAAAGACCCCATTGACTTCTGGTTCATTTTGTTTCTCCAGGGCATCTAGATTTTCATGGAACAGGAAGCCCGGGGTGGTTTCCGCCCATCTGCAAATACCAAGCTGCAAACCCCGGCTTCTCTGCCAGTCCATTGTTGCAGTAAAACTTACATATTAAAGAAACGGAAAGGCAAGGAACAGAGAACTACAGAACAAAAAAGAGAACACAAGAAAGTCTGGGAGCACAGGCCACCAGTGTAAAGGCACAAAGCTGCAAGGTCCTTGAAAGCTGCCCAAGTGTCCCCTAGGGGCGCCTGTTTTTTAGCAACTGGATTCAAATTAACAAATGAGCCCACAACTGCAGAGTAGAACACTGTGTTCTCGTTCTCCTGCTTCTAAACAACAGGAGAGGGCCCAGTGGGAAGAGAGAGCAGCAGAGGCAATTTGTCCTTGTCAAAGCGAAAGTTCCCTCCCATCCTTCATTTTTTTTTTTTTACACAAAGCCTCACTCACACTCATACACACAGGATTCAGCACGGAAGGAGGGAGCAAGGCATCCAGATTTGAGATCCCCGAGCATCCCGATTCTCTCTTCGAACCGATCCCCGAGCATCCTGATGCTCTCTTCGAACCCATGTCTCCGCACTCCCCACCTCGTAAGGCAGCAGCCTTGTTCACATACTTCGGAGCCATGGTGATGCCACAGGACTTCCATTTTCTGCCACCAAAAAAGGGCCCCTGGAGTACAAAGCTTCTAAAACCTGAAGACAGAGGTGAAGGGAGAGGAGAGATCCCTTCCGCACTGGTAACCACCAGGTCGGGAAGCTTCTGAGCCACACCAACCAGCATCCTCCATGATCTTGTCTAAAGAACCACCTGCCCCCTGGGTTCTGAGTATTTACCTTTGCCATGTTCCCCAAGAATCGCCGCTGGGGGAAGCTCTCCGGAGAAACGTGCCTCTCATCCTGTGACAGGGGCTCAGCAGACACCTGTGAGGCCATCCTTGACAGTGGCTTGAGTGGAGGTTTTAAAAACTTGCGGAAGCCCTTAGCTTCTTTCTCTCACTAGTTCTCAGGTAGCCAGGGGCTTTCTCCAAGTCGCCTGAGCAACGTCCTGCAGGACCTCAGTTGTTGTTCTCTGCACCTGTAGGAAGTGTTCTTCGTCAGCCTGGGCCTAGATTCCATGGCTTACTCTCTGCACCAAATCCCAGCCTCGCCTCTCCCAGAACACAGGCGTGTGGGAAGGCTTGAATCTGTCATGAGACGCAGACCCCCCCCCCCCACCAGATGACGTTGGGGTGGAGTCCTTTGCCCTCCTGTTCCTTCAGCGCCAAGAGGAACCTCAAGAGAACCAGAAATGACATTTGAGCTTAAGCCTAGTTTTTCTCTTTCACTTGATTTTTTTTTTAATGTTTATTTTGACAGAGAGAGAGAGTGAGAGAGCTGGGGGAGGGGGAGGGAGAGAGGGAGAGAGATTCCCAAGCAGGCTCTGTGCAGTCAGCGCAGAGCCCAACACGGAGCTCAAACTCGCGAACTGTGAGATCAGGACCTGAGCCAAAATCAGGAGTCAGAGGTGGAACCAAGTGAGACACCCTCTCTTTCACCTGACTATCCTTTCCGAGGAAGAGAGGTTCACATCGCAAAAGGTGCGCGTAGAGCGTTGACTTGGAGGCCAGACTGAAAGAGCAGGAGACCTTGACGAGCAGGAGCTCGTTTAAGCTGAAATAAGAACCCAGCTGTTGGGAAGACAGAGTGGTGCCAACCAGGTCTGACACCACACGAGCTGGGACTGGCAAGAGGGTGGCCTGGAGTCTTCCTGGGTAGGCTATGGTGGACCCCCCGTGGTGTACATGTTCTGGACACGAGAAACGCCCCTGCTGTGGTTTCTGGTGCAAATCACTTGCGAATACATCCCTAAGGATAGGACAGCTGGGTATGACATCGTCTCATAGTTTCCTGGAGAGGTGGTTTCAGGAAACTGTCAAGGGAGAGAGTGAGGAAGTGACACGAGGAAGGGAAGGAAGGAGGGAAGGGCGTGTTGTTGAGCTGAAGGCGCCACGCAGAGTCACTACAGTGGGCAACTGCGGCACAAACCTGCCGGGGAATTCTGGGGGCTGGGGCAGAATCCGTACCTCAGAGGCTTCCCAAATGGAAAGCTAAGAAGTAGGATAGGAAGGCTCCTTGCCTGTCCCTGGCCAAGACACCGTAGGAGTTGATCGTGATTTCTTTAGCCATTCCATTTGGCCATTTCGTTTGGTTGTAGTCTTTAATACAAACGACATTATGTATTCTTTCCCCATATGTGCAAGTAAACCTGGAGGAGAAATTGCCGGTAAATGGCTATGTCTATGGACATAAAGAAAACACAACCATTTGGTCCCACCAGTAATGCGGGGGGGGAGGGGGTCCATTTCCTGCTCCTCGACCACCCCTGCATGCTTTCGGACTTGGAGTTTGTGCCTTCCTTCCCTTTCACCTTCCCAGCAAGCCAGTTAAGAATGTCGGAGAGGGTACCTTCGCCCGCTGGGCTGGTATGGTTCCGAGCCAAGAGCCGAGCCGGAACTGAGAAAGAAACCAAGGAAGATTCTTTGTGAGGTGGTCAAGATAAAGGAGCACTCCCAAACACACATACACCCTTACAAACACACCCACGTATACACACACCCTTTCCTGGTTATTCGGCCACTGCCTGGCCAAAAGCCTTCCTGCACACCTTTTAGAAACTGTGATTTTAATTGGCCCTGGCACCTACAGCCGCAAATGGCGTTATCCTTTTTCATTCTGTGGACAGCAGCTGCAAGCAGCCTGGTAGGAAAAAGGCACCCTAGCAATGGCCGGTTATCACGTCCTGTTGATTCCCCAGGGCAAACTTTCTCTCGTGCTTTTATAGAACATCCCCTTCCCTGGGTGGTTTATCTATTTTAAACCCACAAAAAAAATGATATGGTTTTTGAAAAAAAAAAAAAAAGACTTTTCTGTCTTCTAGCACAGGTAAACTATCTCGCCTTTTTCACCATGACTTATTAGAAATAAATGTCAGCTGTGATTTTGGAAGTACTAAGAACAGGTGTAATAGTGGGCCCACAGGTAATCCGTCCTGCTCAACCCTGGCTGACAAGGATGAATTTTCTATTCTTATGAATCACCTTAACGCACTCGTAGAGGAGATTTGCGGCGGTGTTAGTATATTTGTAAGGCTGTGCTGCTGTAAACCTTGCATGCCAGCTTTGAAATATTTATCATTTCTCTTCCTGTTTGTTCCAAAACCATGAGGTGGCCAGCGTGGAGGGGAGTTCCATGTCCTTCTCTCTCCGCAAGTGCCAAAAAGCTCTGCCCGGGCGCCACGGATGACAGCAACCGACATGCAACCAAATGAAACACGCCTCCTCCTTGCAGCTGCTTCAGAACAACGCAAAGGAAAGGAAAGGTCTTTGTGTGAAAACCTATCATTCTCGGTGAGACCTCAGACTCTGAAGTGGGGGCAGAACGTCTCTGCTGGGACAAGGGAAGTGGGGGCTTAGCCGTGGCTCTAGGGTGTGGAATATATGTGAAGGTGTCACCAGAGACGCAGGAAAAAGCTGGGACACCCTCCCACGCTCGCTCCCTCTAAACCTTCAGGAGTCCAAAATCACGAAGGGCTTGGTACTATGTGCCTACCACGGAGGCACCAGCATAACAGTGGGAGACAGGGTCTGGGTCAAGTTGGAGACCTTCTCTGAGGGTTGGGATGACACAGATGTCCAAACGTTGGCCCCAGTGCTCACTGCCTTTGTAACGGAGGCAGGTGATACAACATGTCTAAGTTCCCACTTCTTGGTCACGGGGACAAGAATAAAATCTCCCCTCACAGGCTGTCAGGGGGTTAGCTGTGCTGATGTAGGCAGTGGAACTGACACTCAGTAAGGCTGGGTCCTTTTCACACTTCATCTGGTGAGCAGTGAGAGCTGTCCGAGGGTTCTGATCAGGGTGACGTTCATGATAGTTAGATAACCAGGTAGCATTGTTGAGAATGGATCAGCCACAGGGAGCTGTCCGCATCCAGCATAGATCAGTTTCCTCTCGAGCCTACAGTGAGACCAGAAAATGACCCGTGTATTGGTAAGTAAAATATTAGACAAACCTGCGGTCAAATATTGCCACTAGTGCTGTGTGTCCTGGGGCAGTTACTCAACCTCCCTGAGCCTCAACATTATTAGATTCTCACCTGTAAAATGGGAATAAATACAGTACACATTGCATGGGTTTGTGATGAAGACTAAATTAGATGAGGACTTACACACACACACACACACACACACACACACTCACACCCCAGTGCCTACCACATAGTAAGAACTCAATAAATGATAGCCACAATGATTATGTCATACAGAAGCCTCTCTTTCCAGTTACATGTTTGATTCTAAGAAATGCAGTCAGTGGGGGAGGCGGGGTGGCCCAGTTAAGCATTGGACTTTGGCCCGGGTCATGATCTCACAGTTCATTCGGGAGTTCGAGCCCTGCATTGGGCTTCAGATTCTCTGTCCCCCCTCTCTCTGTCCCTCCCCTGCTTATTCTCTCTCTCTCTCTTTCTCTCTCTCCCTCTCAAATAAATAAATAAACTTAAAAAAAAAAAAGAAAGAAATGCAGTCAGTGCACCCACAAAGGCACTGATAACATTTACTTCTTTCATGGGAAGCCGGGTAGCAAGAACCAACCAGCTTCTAACAAGCCGGTAGCTTAGTTAGGAGTGGGTTGACGTCCTAATTCTGTTGCTGTCTAGCTCTTCCACCTTGGCCATCAAAGTTCTCTTTTTCTGAATTAGTTTCCTTACTGACCACTGGTTGTAGGGTCCTGTAAGGTGAAGGTGTTTATAAAGGACACAGAGTGATTGAAATGTAAGATGGTGTATCATTGTTTAGACCAGGGACATAGACAGTGGACTCGAAGTCAGACAAACTCAGATTTGCTTTCCTACTTCGTTGCCCACTTGCTGTGTGGCTTTGGGCTAACCCCACTACCTCTCTGGTGAACCTCTATCTCTCCGTATATTACATGCAGATAGTAATAACCGCCCCACCGATCTCACAGGGCTGCTGAGTCTCAAAGCTGAAAAATGAATACCAAAGACCTTTGTCATTTACAATACCACATGGCTGTTATTTAAGATAGTGATTCATCACAATTAAGGCATTTGCTTGGACAGCTCTTTAGGCAAGAAGGGAGAACAGACAGGCGAAGCCAGTGCAGCCAGAGAAAGCAAGGAAAATACCAAGACAGCAGGAGCGATTTTATAACCTGGGTTCTGACAGACACCAAGGAGCTGGAGGATTGGGGACTGGCGGGGTGGAGAGGGTGGTTTGCCTCTCAGTGGTGGGCAAATGGCCCCCAAGCTGCTGCTGCCATCGGGATCCTAGGAAGGCACCCAAGCGGGGATTTTAAGTGCTGTTCCTCCATGGGCTCCTGCAAAGTCTCAAATGTTAGCACCCAGCCATGCTCAGCATAGAGGGGCTTTGGGCTCTGTAGCCAGAGGGCTGCTGAAGAGCTTTGATCTGTATTCACTCCCCAGGAAATGGCCACGACTATTTCCAGAAGGGCGTTTCCACCCTAGGTTGACTCATTCTCTTCCATGAATAACGCTGCCCTTAAGTTACGCCTCCAATACCAAGTCTATTGTACAACGATTAGTTACACTGTGTACTCGAAAGTTTCTGCAAAGACCATCAGCAACATCCCCACTGAGAATGAGGTGGAATCAAAGGGCAAGTCTCTGAAATCGTGACTTTGAGTTTTTGCTCTGAAATAAACACTGTATTAGATTCATGTTAATTGCTGTGTTTTCTTCATGCTCCTGATAGCGGTCTGCTTTCAGTAGGACCCCACCGGGCAAACGCATGTCAGAAAAGGAATTTGTTCACTGTTCAAGTGATTTTTCACCCTTTTTCTTTCCAGTAATGCTAACAAAACAAAGAAGGTGATGGGCAGGCTAAAGGGCCATCCCACCGGGCAGACTGCTCCGCTATTTGAAGCTGCAGGATGCTCAGAACCATCCATGAAGTCCCATTTCCAGGACTATTTTCAGCACCCAGGAGAAAGCAAAGGGCCCGAAGGCCAAATCTTGCTATCTTAAAATGACGGTTATTATTTGCCTCTGTTTGCCACGGCTGGTATTTTTTAGCCCTGAAAAAGCCTGCTGTGGAGGTGTTTGATGCCTTCCCCCTGTGGCCCTCCCTTCCAGCTGGGTGAGGGGTGTCTGCCCCTTCCCCGAATGTCACAAATCCTCTGTTAAAAGAGGAAATGAAATGTCACCTCTCCGGCAGCCTCAAATCTCAGAGATGCTGGAGCTGGGGTTCCTCCCCAGCAAAGGTGCCCGGCCCTGGCCCAAGGCTGTGGCTCCTGAGTGACCCCATGGGCACTAGATTCCCCTAGATCCCCTCGGGATCCCCCCCAACCCGAGCCTTGCTTTTCCACATCACCCTTAGCGGAGAGGGGCAGCCCCTTCATCAAAACAAAACTGGTCGCACAGACTGTGCTCTCCTTAGTTTGTACCGCAGCTTGTAGGAAAAGGAGTTTAGCCCTAGGATCTGGAGAGCGCTTGTTAAATTATTAACCCCTCTAGACGGAATACTCATTCTAGAAGAAGCATCTGTGCTATGGGCGCCGGGTGGCCACCTCCCCTTCTCCCAGGAATCCCCTGCAGACCTGGTCAGAGCAGCTCTCCCCTTCCCTGCCGCGTCCTGGCTCAGAACCAAAGGTGGAGGGAATCCTCACATCGGGACGGGCCACTCAGGCGAAACCAGCCACTCCGTCTAGCCCAGCTGCCCTGTGAGTGCCTCGAAGTTAATAAAATGTGAGTTCACCCCGTCTCTCTCTTCGGATCCTGCCACCCTCCCCATTTAGCAAATGCCTACCAGCCCGGGCAAGATGTCACTTAAAATGCACCTGCTCTCAGAGGTGCCCGGGTGGCTCAGTTGGTTAAGCCTCTGGCTTCGGCTCAGGTCACGATCTCATGGTTCATGAGTTCGAGCCCTGCATCAGGCTCTCTGCTCTCAACACAGAGCCTGCTTCGGGTGCTCTCCCCCTCTCTCTTACTCTCTCTCTCTCTCTCTCAAAAATACATAAACATTTAAACTTTTTTTTTCAACGTTTATTTATTTTTGGGACAGAGAGAGACAGAGCATGAACGGGCGAGGGGCAGAGAGAGAGGGAGACACAGATTCGGAAACAGGCTCCAGGCTCTGAGCCATCAGCCCAGAGCCCGACGCGGGGCTCGAACTCACGGACCGCGAGATCGTGACCTGGCTGAAGTCCGACGCTTAACCGACTGCGCCACCCAGGCGCCCCAATACATAAACATTAAAAAAAAAAAAAACTCCTGTTCTTCTTTACGTGGGCCCTGCAACAGCAGTTGCCAACGGCTTCTCCTTCCCAGAAAGCCAAAAGCATGTCTCTCATGTAAATACCTGAGCATCTAACAGAATGTCAGTGACAGCTTAACAATTTCAACGAAGCTGCACTTCTTTCCAACACTGAAAGCTCTTTCTGTGTGCATTTTCTAATTACGAAAAAATGATACATGCTTGTAGAAAAAAAAAACTCAATTCGAAGAGTACAGGAATAAGTAAAGGAGAAAGAAAACATTCCATAAACCACCCCCCCACCTCCAAAGACAACTAGAGTAAATATTTTAGTGTCAATCCTTCCAGAATTTTCTCTGCGTGTGCCCATTGTTTTCAAGTAAACTGACAAGAAGACATATTGAAAGCTTTTCTTTTTTGACTGTAGTGAAAACTTTGAAACAACGTAAATGCCTGTCAGTAAGAAACTAGTGAATTAAATTCTGGGGCATGTGCGCAGCGGAATCCCTCACGGTTACCAGGAGGAAGAGACAGATGCCTGTCCCCTGACAAGGAAAGATGTCCACAGTATACGGTTCAGTGAGAAGAGCAAGTTGTAGAACAATCGTGTTTCGAAGTTTAAGCATTTGCCTGTGTTCAGTGTATTTGCACATTCTTCAGACCTCCATTGATCATGTCTCCTCCTTTTGCTTCTTTTTGTAAAGTTTTTTTTTGAAATGTTTATTTATTTGAGAGAGAAAGAGACCAGGGGAGAGGCAGAGAGAGAGAGAGAGAGAGAGGATCCCAAGCAGGCTCTATGCTGTCAGCGCAGAGCCCGATGCGGGCCTCGAACCTACGAACCCTGAGATCATGATCTGGGCTGAAACCGAGAGTGGGAAGCTTAACTGACTGAGCCACCCAGGTGGCCCTTTTTTAATTTTTTTTTTTAAATAAACATTTGTATATAAGAGACAGAGAGAGCGCGCGCAAGCAGGGAAGGGGTAGAGAGAGAAGGAGAGAGAGAATCCCAAGCAGGCTCCAAACTGTCAGGGGAGAACCCACCTCAGTTTTCGCTTATTTATATTTGGGTGAATATGCGGCTGCCGAAAATCAATCTGTCGGAGGCCTGGGGTGCTCATTCTCTGGGAAGTTCCCCTGCAGTTCCGCAGCCCCCTTCCCACAGACCAGCTCTGGACCACCAGCACCCTCCCCTCTGGTGAAGTTCTCCCATATAACAGGTTGAACCTCTGGCCCAAGACCAGCCCTCCCCCACCTGCTAAGGAGAGGCTCCTGCCTCCCAGCTCCTGCCTAAAGCTCCGGCCTGAGCCCTCGGGCAGATTCATTCACCACCACCAGCCTGCGAACTCTGTCCCACCTGGGAGAAGTTCCACGGGCTTCCCTCCCTCCTCGAATGACAAAAACCAGGTGGGCCTCTATTTGCTCCTGTTTCAACAACTCTTTCTCAGGAGACAGTCATGTTACTTGGTTCTTTTTTGAACCAGTTAGAACATCCGTCTGGTCTCCTCGTGTGTTGAATAAAATCTGTAGCCCGTGTTCATTTTTATATCTGTATGACAGCCAAGATTCCCCCCCCCAAAAAATCTTTAATGGTAACGATCAGTTATTCAAAGAATACAGCCAGAGGAGCCAAGTATATTTGTTTCCTAGTGGTGCCGTAAAAAGTTACCACAGCTTTTTTTTACACTGCCACAGTAAAGGTAGTGGCTTATAAAAGCAGAAGTCCAAAACTCAAGATGGTGTGCAGGGAAGGCTGGTTTCTCCTGGGGGCTCGGGGAGAGAGTGGGTACCTGTCTCTTCCAGTTTCCAAACACCACTGGCATCCCTTGGCTTACGGCCCCATGACCATGACCTCTGTTTCCATCTTCTCACTGTTTTTACCTCTCTCTCTCACTGAACCCTCTAGCACCCTTCCCACCGTCGAGCTCACCCAAATAATCCAGCATGATGTTCCCATATCAAGTCCGTAATTACTAAGGCCCTGTTGGGAGCACCTGGGTGGTTCATTTGGTTAAGCATCTGACTTCGGCTCGGGTCATGATCTCACGGTTCGTGAGTTCGAGCCCCGCATCGGGCTCTGTGCTGACAGCTCAGAGCCTGGAGCCGGCTTCAGATTCTGTGTCTCCCTCTCTCTCTGCCCCTCCCATGCTCACGTGCTCTCTCTCTCTCTCTCTCTCTCTCTCAAAAATAAACATTAAAAAAATAAATAAAATAAAAACTAAGGCCCTTTGGCCATATAAGGTACATTCACTGTTTCCAGAAATGGTGGAGGCGGGGGGCACATTATTCAAGAAATGTAGGAAGAGAAGAAACTAGAAAAACAAAGAAAATATACAGGGCTAGAATCCTACTAAGGCTTTTCGTCAAAGGCTTAAAAAGTGCTGTGAATAAAAGAATGATCAAACACATTACAATACATACATATGTCATTGAAATACTACGCAGCGGTTATGACAAACGAGTTAGGTCAGCCTGTGTTAGCATTACATGTCACGACACAGCAAGACTTTCAAGATACGGTCACTGGAAAAAGCAACGCTGTGTAGGTGAGTAGATGGGCTCTAGATACACCACAAACTAATATGCATGGTCATCCCTGGAGGGGAAGGTGGGATCGAGTGGGGACATGGGGGGACTTTTCACTTTCTATCTGTGCACTTGGGAATTCCTTGAGTATTTGCAATATTATATTTGCATTATGTGTAATTTTTTCAAGATCACAGTAATGAAAGTATCAAAGACGATCCAGAGGGGGCGAAATGGCCTTCCCTTCCCCTCCCGGCTGCATCAGAGAGGAGGTACGGCCCCCTCCCGCGCTGACCAGATGTACGGGAAGGACAGATAGACACGGGCAGCGTCTCCCCAGAGGTAAGCGTGTGTTCACTCATTTCCCGGGCCACAAAGAACCCCTGGTCGGAAGCTCTCCTTGAGGCTCCATTTCTCACACCTCTTTTCTTCTGCAGGCAAACTCTGAACCGCCCAGGCCCCCCAGCCCGCCGTCCTAACATTCCGTGGTGTTCGCCTGGATCGTTTCCTCCTTTGATGCCCCGCCACCGTCAGCCTGGTTCTAATTAGCAGTCGGCACGTAACACAAAGGCGAGTTCCACAAGCAGCTTCCACAAGCAGCCTGCTCCCCTCTTCTTATGTTAATAATGAAGCTATTCCCCGTGGTACCTTGGGATGGCGTATCTGATAAGCAGCGGCAGCATGACTGCGTGTTCCAGACATTCGTGCTGCATAAACAGAGCAAGCGGAGGCGGAAACAGCTCCGACACAGCCTTCACACGCATACAAATCGGTGGCAACTGCCATCTAAAGGCCCGATGTGTCCGTTCGGCACACTGCTCTCGCTCAAACATCCAAGACTAACGTGTTGCCTGAATGGGATCCGGATTCGATGATCCCTTCTGCACCTGAGGCATGAGGACCGCAGAAGCCAGAAAGCTGGCTTCCATGTCCCTCGACCTACTTCAGGGACCCTAGTGCTGTCGAGTGCTTTGGAGGGCAGCAGCCCCTGGTCCCTCTTCGAACCCATACACAGGGCGCTGGTCTGAACCGGCGTTTACATTTACGGAGTACCGCGGGCTGTAGCAGGTGCCAAATGAAACATCAGTCTTTTTTTTTTTTAAGTTTATTTATTTTGAGAGAGAGAGAGAGAAACAAAGTGTGAGTCGGGGAGGGGCAGAGAAGGGGGGGGAGGAGAGAGAGCATTCCAAGCAGACTCCACCCTGTCGGCACAGAGCCAGATGCTGGGTTCCAACTCCCAAACCGTGAGATCATGATCTGAGCCACTATCAAGGGTCGGAACGCTGAACGGACTGAGCCACCCAGGTGCCCCAACACATCCGTCACTGTACTTCACCTCAGTGATGGCCAAGATTCCTTCTCAAGGCCGAAGACCCACTTATAGATGAAAACGCTGTTGTGGGCCCCTAAGGGAGAAAAGATCCCTTTTTAGCACTTATTGATTTTAAAAATATACAATGAAAAATTCAATTCAGCAACTCTGAGCAAATGTGCATCTTATTGTCAAAACGGTATCTACATATATTTGAAAATCTTTATACGTCTACTTTTGAAGCTTATTATGAAATAAATGTTTGTGTTTCCCCTCGCCCCAGAAAATTCATATGTTGAAACCCTCTTTCCCCAGCATGAAGGTATTAGGAGGTGAGGCCTTTGGGGTGATTAGGGCGTGAGGGTGGGGCCCCCGTGAATGGGGTTATTACCTGAAAAAAGAGACCCCACAGAGCTCCCTAGCCCTTGCCACCTTGTTAGGACAGGAGAAGTGTGCAATCTGCAACCCGGAAGAGGAAGCTTACCAGAACCCCGTCGTGCTGATACTGATCTTGGACTTCCAGCATCCCAAATATAAGAAATACATTTCTGTTGTTTATGGGCACCCAGCCTATGTGCTTTGTTATAGCTGCGCAAACAGACTAAGGCACTTACTTATCTACTCCGCAGACAACAGATCCAAGGATCTCTTGCAATATTTCCTTAGCTATTGCTCCGAGGAGTTCTCAGTCCATAACTTAGGAATCACTACTGTAGAGGAGGCAAAAGAGAAAGCGGCCTTGTTTTTGCCCTAAAGATCTTAACATTTTTAAAACTACTAGAGGAAAGAGTTTCAAGTGAAGCCTATAGCGGATCAGAGGGAGAGAGTAGACGTAAGCCTAGAAGAGGCCATAGCAGTGGGGGTGGAGAGAGAGAAAACAGAATGGGTAAGACAGTAAAGGGGGAGACCCTGGAGATGTCGGTGACCACCTGAATGCAAGAGAGAGAGTCTCACACAGACACAATGGTTCCTGGCTCCTCTATGGGCTAAATAATGGAGCCGTTCACCAAAACAGGGCTGGAGGAGTGGGTCTCAATGTCTCCCTGGGCATCTCTGCCTCTCGGCTCTCCCTCCTCACAAATGAGACAATATCCTGAACGCTCTTGCAGCCACAGTGGAAGACCCACTTCACGATCACCGAATGAGTCCATTTCAACTCCCTTCTGTTTACACCCAGGGAATCACAGCATAGGGAATCACAGCATATCACAGAATCCGGGAAGGAAACCTCTTCCTGTGAAGCCTCCTGTCAAAGATAATTTGGATATGCACATTCAATCCAGGGACTGCCCCATTCTCTGATTTCTAGCAAGGCCAATGTCTTATTTGTACCTGAAGAATGACAAAGCCTTCTCTCCAAGTACTTTGCTTTACTGTTTGCTCCGTTGCTTGGAGGCTGAAGAAAAGAGGGCCGGGGAGATGATCATAACGCCAGAATATCAGCTTGCAAACTCCACTGGCTGTCCCAGACATAAATAATTGTATATATACATATTTTAATGGAACAGCATTTGTGGTGCTCTTAACTCCTGCCAGGCGCTGGGCTACATGGGTTTACATTCACTTCCTCCTTGGAGAAACCTTCAGGACCATCCAGTGTAGAATTACCCCACCTCTCCCAACTTACTCTTCACGCATCTATGAGTTTTATTTTCTTCATACTACTGCTCACTCTGTAATGACCTCGTGTCCTGACTCCTTTATGTATCATATGCGGCTACCCTCCAGTTGGTAACCACGGTAACCAAAGGCAGAATTTGTTGGCTCATTAACCCCTCTATTCCCAGCGCCTAGAAAAGTGCCTGGCACCCCATAGGCACCTTCTTTCTTCATCTATCTAATGAATGATTCCATTTAAACTTTGTCACAACAAATGGGGTACTAACTTGACTTTTCCGAATGTGGACACTGAAGCTAAGAAAGATGTAAAAAAAAAAAAAACCTTGACCAAATTTACACGGCTACTAAGGGGTGGTTAGGATTCACACCCAACTCACATTGGTCTTCTAGCTGGAGCTCTTAGGACAATGCTGCCTGTATGCCTAACTTTGAGCAGTGACTCATTATTGGGGCAGAGATGAGGGGTAGACAGCTCAGCGTACCCCATCGTGGCTCCTGAAAGAGAAAGGGCTCCTAGGGTATCAGCAGCATTATCTTGTTCTATAAAGGGCAGCTTATTCAAGGCAGGCCCTTAGAGCTGTCTGTAAGTATTACACAGGAAGACCTTTAGAATCAATACAAAAGTTCACCCAGCACGTCTCTCTCTCCCCAAATCAAACACGGATGTCCCAGTGGACATGGACAAAGGCTTGCAAACCTAGATGCCCAAAATGGCAACTGGAAGGATGTATAGGAAGAAAAGCCTACCTAGGGGAAAAGAAAAGTGTTATTGATCACTCTTGATCCTTAGGACTTTTTAGCCGCAGCTGGGAGGACCACCGCGTTCTCTCCCACGGGCTGACTACTGGATTCTGCACCCACCCAGTTCGTGAGGTTGGTAACTCTCACGGAGGCGGGAGAGATGGACCGCAGAGCAACCCTGTTACTTCAAGGTTCCTATCTCTTCAGATTTGTACGTAGCAAGGGCAAATACCTTCATTTCAGCCAAAACCATTAGTGTGTTCAGGCTTGTTTCCTCTGACAATGAAGAGAAGGTACAGGTGAGAGAGTTGGATAGAAAAAACATACATCTGCACACGTACTTGTATGTGTAAGTGTGTGTGTTCACATGGTCAGTTGATAGTAGCTTGAGTGGAGTCGCTGCAATACACAAGCTGAGCTTGGGCACAAATTACATTGGAATTGCTCGCTGCTATTGACTTCAAGCTGCTTCCAGATTGCTACCTTGCGCATAGGATGCGAGCAGGAAATAAGCTGCCCATTTGGAAAAGAAGAAAAATAAGCAGTTACCCTTTAATGGCCATATCTAGCAAGTGAGTCCTTTTATACTACCTGTTTGGCAAGAGTAGAACAATATCTTAATGAGACTTTCCTCTTCATCCTCCACCCACCCCACCCCTCACCAAAGAAAAAGCCTCAAAAATCAAACCTGCCTCCAAACTGCTCAAGTTTGAGGTTGACAAGTGAACGCAGACCAGAACACAGGTGCACTAGTCCCTCCTTACAGCAGGAGAAGCTCTGATTGATCAGTCAATCCCAAACCCTATTTATAGATCACTCAACTGCGTCTGCCTGGCTGAAGGTGTTATTATAAAGGCACACACCTAGATAGCTTTAAAAGGGGGAAAATGGGGATACCCATACAGTTTCTAAATGCTTCTGGCATAGAGCTGAGCCAATGATGGTTCCTTCTTTGGGTTCTGAAGTTCTCATAGCACAGAACTGAATACGCCTTAAGAAAACAAAAAAGAAAGGAGAGAAGGAGGGAGGGAAAGAAGGAAGGCAGGGAGGGAGGGAGAGAAAGAAGGAAGGAAAGAAGGAAGGAAGGAAGGAAGGAAGGAAGGAAAGAAGGAAGGAAAGAAGGAAGGAAAGAAGGGAGAGAAGAAAGAAAGAAAGAAAGAAAGAAAGAAAGAAAGAAGAAAGAAGAAAGAAAGAAAGAAAGAAAGAAAGAAAGAAAGAAAGAAGGGAGAGAGGAAGGAAGGATCCAACCAAACAAGAATCAAGTCAAGGGCCTCAACTTCTAACCTGCAAGCATGTGGACAGCAAAAGGAAGAAAGAGGGCAGAAGAGAAGGAGGAGGGCAATAAAATCCAAATTAAAAGGCAGCATGTAAGTTATAATGATAGCTTTGGGCAGCGAGACAGGATTAATCAGGGGGATTTGAGTAAATTCAGCAGGACAGTTTGCCATTACCCTGCTGAAGCCCTTGATATTTATCAATCAAATGGAGTCACAAATGGAATCTTGGAATAAGCCCGTCTGAAATGCGGGTTAATGAATCCCCCTGTGGACATGATAGCCTTCATCCCTGATGTTATGACGAGTGGGGGCTTTCCCGGAAATGCTCCGCAGTCTAGGAAGAGGCAAACAAGTGATAGCGAATCATAACTAAGTGACCAATACACCTCGGGTCCCGAAGCTTTGCACCTGACCTAAAAGAGGCTCTAGCTCAAGGAAAACCAGACCCCTAGGTTTTATGTTCTGCAGCTCAGCTGGCAACCTCCTCCAGGGCTCAGGGGTCACTGTGGGGTGTGAGAGATTAAAGATCACGGAAGTTTCAGGATGGGGGTGGTTCATGCTCTATGAGGAGGGTTCTGACTGCTGTAAACGAAGCCAGGTGTTTGGAAACTTAGTAAGTGTTTATGGAAATCAGGAAGGGGGCTGGGGGCCCATCAGCAGAGAACTCAGGCAGCTAAACACGCAGATCTCACGGTAAATTGGGAAGGCAGTTTCATTCCCACCAAGTTAAATTGAACTTGAAATTGAGAAGTCATGTTCCTTTCCAAAGGCTAGCTTTCCCTGTGAGACACTGTCATTAAGGGGAGGGAAGCAGTCTGGGAATCTTCAATCCTCTATGATCTGGGGCTTAAAGGGTCACTCCAGCCTTTCAGAACTGAGGGCAGGGGGGCCACAATAGTGAGGAAGCAGGGGAGTAGAATATGGGATTTTTAGTCTAATTCTGAATTGACATACGGTCAGTTAAGAAAATGGCCTGTGTAGTGGAATGTGAAATTCATGAGAATTATCGACCGTATTCATAAGGGTGGCTAAAAAGTGATTAAGTCTGCCACCATATTTAACTATGATGCCTTAAAAAGAGGAGGCACTTAAATGCCTTTGTGGATATTTTCATTTATAGGGTTTCAGAATATTAGGGGTTTGCATTACTCACTTGATAACATCAGCTTTAAAATATGTACGTTAAGAATACACACCTAATGCTAAAATCTGTATTGCTTATATATTGCTGTAGCAGCTTAAACTAACAATAAACATTTATCTGGGGTCTCTCGTGAAAGTCAGAGGCAAGTTGCCAGCCAGGGTCTCGGTCATCTGAAAGCTTGACCGGGCTAGGAGAATCCGCTTCCAAGATGGTCCACTCACACAGCTGACGAGTCAATGCTGGTTGTTGGTAGGAGGCCTCAGTTCCTCACCATGTGGACCTCCTTATAGGACTACTCTAGTGTCCTCACAATATGGCGACTGGCTGCCCCAGATGCCCATAATAGGACATGACTATATTTGCTTAAATAAAGTAGATATGTGTTCTCTCGCTTATAAAAGTCCTAAGGTAGGTGGTATGTGATTGGCATAGTGCTACATTAAGTCATCAGGTGCCTTGAATTCTGTCCCCCCATCCTTATTACAAGACCTGAAGGTTGCCTCCTCTGTCAATATGGAGATCTACTAGAGATCCAGCCAACTGTCCACAATCGAACAGGAAGTAGAAGTTAGAAGAGAAAGGCAAAAAATGAGCCCATACCAACCGTCTGCCTCACAGTTCTGGTTTCCAGAGTGTCTGCCCAATAACCTCTGTTCCCACCTCATTAGCCAGAATGGTCACCTGAAGTTGTAATGGGAACTGAGAAATTTGTATCTAGGGCAAACATATTGCCACGCCAAAGAAAATCAGCTTTGATAGCCAAGGAAGAAAAAGAAAATGGACGTTGGGTCAGGAACAAACAGGTCCTGTCTTATCTGTTTTGTAGAGATCCCAGGAAGTTGTGCTATGCCAGAGTTCCCCCATAATATTTTCACAAATTGGCACATATGTTTAAAAAGGTCAGAGTAGGGAAGCATGGAGGAAATTGGTGGGTGAGAAGTAGAACAGAAGAGATGCCTCATCTTCGGTAAAAGCATAAATTATCCTGGGAATGGTCTTACTGTAAGGATCAGACGGTTGCCATGTTCCCTAAAGGGTTTTAATGGTTCCAAGAAATGAACTGGAAAGGACAGGTGCTTTGTAGCACTAGCCCACCATGACTGGGTTGTCTCTTTCCAGTGCGACTGGGGACCCACTGGAACATTAGGCTGAAATCCAAGGCTGTTTTTGCATTCTCTCTCCCTGACATTTACAGTAAAAGGCTGAATTCTCTGCCTGGTAAACTGCGAGGCACTATCAATAGTGGGTGTTGGAAAATGATGCAGAAACAAACGGCACATTATTTATGCCAGTGGAAACAGTAAATCACCCTTCCTTTGCACGTAAACAGCACAGCAAGTGCAAATCAAAAGTTCTCACACCTCAGAAGGAGAATAATCCACGAGCTTCTCAGAGGAAGGAATTACCTACCTGCCTATATGGTGCAATAAATGTCCCTTTTAAAATGAAATAATTTCTGAGCTCCTCAGCACAAGACTTACGGTGAAAAAGACAGCACCAATATTAAAATTTAATATACCCAATATTGTCATGTAACAATAAATCAACTAGTAAAAAGCAGCAAGAATTTTTTTCTCCACTCCTAAAAAGAGTTACAGCGCCTTAATTTGAATGGATGTTGGGTTACGATTATGGGTTACGATGGTGAAAAGTATGAATTCGTGTCTCTACAGCAATCAGATGGGGTTGCACAGAGCAGTTTATATAATATGCAGTGTCCTGCTCTGTCAATGTCAACGAGTATCCGCTTCTCTTATTAATTCAATGGACTATAAAGATGACAAGTTTAGAAGCTGGAATAGTGATAAAGTGAAAGCTTGGAATAGTTCAATCCTCGCGGCTTCATGGTGCTTTGCAGAGGTTGTCTGGTTCCACCCTCAGACTGGGGTGCGTGGCGAGTGCATTGCCTGTGCATTAGGAATAGGAGAAAAGTTTAAGGCTTGAAGGAAAAACTTCTAACAGGCAGACTTCCCATCTGACTGCCTACTTGTAAGACGGACCCTGTTCAGACCATTTCTATCCGTAACCAGAGTCTGGAGTCAGACAAATCTGATTTAAATCCTGGCTCTGCCACTTAGCAACTGGGTGTGATCTCGGACAGGCTGCTAAGGCTTCTTGAGTCTCAGTTTCACCTGTAAAAACATAGGGAAGAGGCGACCTAATTTGCAAGTTGGCAGATGGCATACCTTATGTGAAAGGGTTGAAGCTGGGGTAGGTACTGGCTGAACGCTACCCCTTCCACCCAGTACTTTCCAGATTTCAAAATCAGGACTCCAGCTTTGCATGCATTCCCACCAAAGAAGTCTCTGACCTGCTTCCTTAGCCCATTATTCCTGGAAGATTAAATACAACTGTATGGAAAGTGATTAATGGTGCAGGGCGCCTGGTAAGGTCTCATCATCTTCATCATCGTCGTTGTCATCGTCGACAGGACACGTAGCCGGGTTCTCTCGGTGGCCCTGCCAGAGATCCCACAAATGACGTGATTCTTCATGATGGAGTGGAGGAAGGAAGGGAAAGTTCCCAACAACGTGTGACAATTTTCTCTGCTAAAATATGTTCAAAGATCCCTTTTCAATCCTTTTATTATTGTCGTTAGTCACAAAAAGGCCCAACCAAGACCCCTGGAAGCCCTGGCTTCCTGACCTCTGTGCTGTGCCGGGTTTTGATTTAAGAGTTCAAGGAGGCAGCGGAACGGGCCACAAAAGCACACATGCGCGCTGGCCCTGATCCTGGGGGCAGATGACAATGCTGCCACCTTGCCTGAAGGAGAGTGCACACGACAGCCTCTTCAACAGAGCGCGGCTGAAGCTGCGCCCCGGCGGACCCAGCCTGCAGCTCCCAGCGATGATTTACAGAGCAACCGCACCTTCCATCAGAGGCGGAAGGGGACAGCGGCCACGCTGCCATCCCAGCTGATTTGTTAGCTACAGATCAGTCACCAAGGCAGACAGAAACACAGTGGGTAGGGCACACGTGGTAAATGTGAGCGCCTTCCCAGGGAGGGATAGGCAGGGAGGGGTGGGGAGGGAAAAATGATGGATAGGGCCAAACAGATAAAGTTTCTTCTGTGGCGATGTTACATCACCCTTAAATAGAAAATGTGATTTATTTTCCCCACGGCTGAGGGCAGGCAAGGCAATGCTTTGGGGACCTCTTTGCTGCCAAGATTGCGTTCAGCGAAACATTTTTCCAAGCCCTTGGGTAGTGAAAAGAAAAGCAGCCAATGATCACCAGAACAGCTACTATTTATTGAGCACCAAGCACCAAGCTGGCGATGCACCAAGATGTACGTATTCCCTCAATTTCTAGCAATGATACCGAAAGTTAATAATGCCATCCTGATACTACACCTGAAGATAAATTGGGGGCCAGTGAGTCCAGAATTTCATAGACATTTTGGGGGCATGCATTATGTATGGACCAAGCACTGAATGGATACGGTGCTGAATATGAAAGACACAGTGCCCCGCGAGGAACAGACATTCTAGTAGGGAAAAATAAAAAATAAGCACTGAAACCAACAACAGCATTACTTCAAGCACTAATAAGTGCTGTGAAGGGAGGAAGCAGTCGGTTTGCTACAGAGTGACATGTTGGAGGGGCTCTGGGGCAGAGGCGGGACACTTAATTTTTTTAATGTTTATTTTTGAGACAGAGTGTGAGTGGGGGAGGGGCAGAGAGAGAGGGAGACACAGAATCTGAAGCAGGCTCCAGGCTCCCAGCTGTCAGCACAGAGCCGGATGTGGGGTCCAAACCCACGAACCACAGGATCATGACCTGAGCTAAAGTTGGATGCCTAATCAACTGAGCCACCCAGGTGCCCGGAGGTGGGGACATTTAGGTAGAGCGCTCAATATTGACGGACCAGCCAATAAAATGTGCTGGAGAGGGCTTTTCTAGCAGAATGAAGAGAAAGGGCAAAGCACCCAAGATGAAGACAGAAAGAAGATGCAGAAAGAAAGCTAGTGTGACCAGGGGGCAGTGGGCACCGGGAAGGGGATGGGTCAGGCCACCCAGCACATCCCACATCATGCACTTTGGAGGTGGCCAAGCCAGTATGGTCACCCAAAACTATCTTAGAAGCTCATAGGCAGTCTGCTTCTGCACACTGAGATTAACGCACAGCAATACCCAGAGGATGGGCTTGGAGTCAGCCTGGTCAAGTGTAAATCCTGACCTTACCAGGAACAACCTGTTGGATCAGTTTGGAGAAGTTCCCTGACTTCTCTTTGACCTCAGTTTCTTTATCTGAAAAAGGAAATGATCACCCTGTTCATCCCTTCCCCAGTGAGAAATTGCGAGAACAAGAGACAAACTGTGTGGATAGCAGTATAAGCACTGAGCAAGTAGTGTTATTTTTCCTACACATGTGGGTTATTTTTAAAGGAATGAAAGAACCATTTCCTGTTCTTGCCCCAAGAGATAAACAGGTTTGGGTTGCTAAAGACTAGGCTCTCTCTAGAAAAAGGCAATAACTGTTCTCATTATGATCTAAAAAAAAGCAAACTTCCCACTTCCTTGGAGACCTCTCCAAATAAGACTTTGTTATTCCAGGTATGGTCTCGCAAAGAACAGTGTATTAGTCAGGCTTCTCTGGTGAAACATAATGTATATAAATCCATATAATATATAGACTGAGATCTAGATACCCTCAGTGGAGCTGTCCAGATTTAAGGGTCTCCAAGTGACCAAGCGGTGACTGTCTTCATCAAGGACCCCAGACTATTTCATGCACAGAGAACTCTTGCCCCTTTCTCCTGCAATACTTTAGGTCCTGGTAAGACCTGAGAGAGAGAGAGAGAGAGAGAGAAAGAGAGAGAGAGAGAGAGAGAGGAAAGGAGAGAGGGAGGGAGGGAGGGAGGGAGGGAGGGAGGGAGGGAGGGAGATACTAACAAGTTACTTTCCCACAATGCAAAATGCAGCATCAGGACCAGAGTTGACTTAATTTAGATAAAATATGTGGCAAGTCTCCTACCATATGTGTTTTGGAGAAGTCCATCAAATACATGAAGTGCCTCAGAACAGCACATGACCCCGGGGAGAGCTTCACTAAATATTAGCTATGATTATTATTATAAATAGTATAAGTGATGCACGAGCTACAAAAGGTAGCTGTTGGCATTATATACAAGTACAGGGGTGCCTGAGTGGCTCAGTCAGTTGAGCATCTGACTTTGCCTCGGGTCATGATCTCACAGCCCATGGGTTCGAGCCCCTGGTCCGGCTCCGTGCTGACAGCTCAGAGCCTGAAGCCTGCTTCAGATTCTGTGTCTCCCTTTCTCTCTACCCCTCCCCCGCTCACATTCCGTCTCTCCTTCTCAAAAGCAAATCTTAAAAAAAAAAAAATTTTTTTAATACAACAAATTTCCCAGATAGTTCATCTGAAGGAGGAGAATTTAACAAAAAGGCTGCTGTGAATCTCCCTGTGTTTGTATGTGCATTGTGACCAGTGACCAGACAGGCCCTCGGTGGGTAAGTGTCCAGGGCAAGTAACACTCCTTGTATTATTGTTTTGCAAGTATAATATTTTATCTTAGCTTTATCCCCCCCTAAATGGGATCTATCTTCTTACTGCAATCCAACTTTTTCTCCTTTAAAATAAACAACCAAGGGAAGCGTGAAGGGAGCAAGGGGCCCCCCACAGGCAGGTGGGATCTCTGGGTAGCAGGTGCCATCTGGACGGGGGCCAGAGAAGGCCGAGAGCACTGCTGTTAGGCTGCTGATACCATCTTGTATTTTTTCTGGTTCTTTTTCAATGTCTCCGCTCTCCACAGGTACTGGATCTTATTGTTATTAATTATAGAAGGAATGCTTTGGAATGGATACATCGCATTTATTAAAAGAAGAAAGAGCCCTTGATCAACACTTTGACAAATGTGCAGTCAGATGTGTCGTTATAAGGAGAAAACTTTTTTTTACCCAAGAGCTGCTATCAGAAGCAGGCATAATTAGGTAAAAGATGAAGATTTTACGGTAGCAGCCTCAAACCCAGGACAGCACGATCGCATTCCTGCTGACTTTCAAAGGGAATAATTTCTCCATGCACCACCCTCCAACCCCACACACAAAAAAAAATTGTTTAAAAGTTCACACAGGGGACCCCTGGGTGGCTCAGTCCGTTAAGACTCTGGCTTCAGCTCAGGTCATGATCTCACAGTTCACAAGTTCGAGCCCCACCTCAGGCTCTGTGCTGGCAGCTCGGAGCCTGGAGCCTGCTTCCGATTCAGTGTCTCTCTCTTTCTCTGCATCTCTCTCTCTCTCAAAAATAAATATTTAAAAAAAAACTTTTTTAAAGTTCACACAGATGGACAACTACTTTCTAAGGCTCCCCTGGCCTCGATTTCCCAATTCTGTTGCATTGCCGTTACTTATAGACTGTCTGCCAAGGTAATCTTCCAAAAGAAATCAGACTTTGGGCAATAAATAAAGGTTTATTGAGCAAACATGTTGTAAATCTTTGAATAATGCATTTCCTTAGTTTTTTTTCATTTTTTCCATTTATTTCTAATCAAAACTTACCTCTCATTCTCCTTCCATCCCCACCAGCACCGTCTTCTTCTCAGACACAGCTGCCAGTCTTTTTTTTTTTCCTCAAAACTTCCAGTTGAGCACCAGAATGAGTTTAGTCTTTTTTTTTTAATTTTTATTTTTTTTAGTGTTTATTTACTTTTGAGAGAGACAGAGACAGAGCATGAGTGGGGGACGGGCAGAGAGAGACGGAGACACAGAATCCCAAGCAGGCTCCAAGCTCTGAGCTGTCAGCACAGAGCCCGACGCGGGGCTGGAACTCACGAACCATGAGATCATGACCTGAGCTGAAGTCAGATGCTTAATCGACTAAGCCACCCAGGTGCCCCACAGCTGCCAGTCTAGTCCTGAGGTGAATCGGAAGCAGGGGAAACAATGCACTCTACTTAGACACTCAGCTCCCCCAGTCAAGCAAAAGAAATGAAGCCGTTGAGAAAACCGGAGACTGGAGGTATGATAGTAAAACACGCACCTCCTCCTCCTTAGCCACCCCGAAGGCTGCTGCCTGGTCCCAGCTGGCTTGAGGGAGGCCGAGAAGAGGCTGTTCATTTGGCATTTTTTACTTAGACCCAAACGAGAGCAAGAGGGTAGGTTTGAAGACATTATTGTCACTCCAAGCCATCAAACCTCCATCCCATACACCATTGTCCACTCTGCCAGGCACACCAAGTGATGAGGTGACAAAGGCCAGCATCCCAAGGGAGTTACCAACCTGATGTCACAAGCAGCTGAGAAACACGCACTCCCGCGGACTGTGCCTCCAAACAGTTACAGGGCGTGGATAAAATTCTGGGGAGCAGAGAGGACATTTCTGCGGGCACTGCTAAGCTCTGAGAACCTGGAAGGGTAAAAAGCAGAGTCCCCAGTCACAAAGAGTCCCAGCAGTTGGTTTTTAAGACAATGAAGGCTGGGTACAACAGACTTTAGCAAAGGAGAGAAAGTTTGCAAGAGAAGAAGTGATGCAGTGAAAAGGCAGGGCGGAAAGAACCTAGGCCTAGAAAGCAGAGTCATGTCAAAATGGCGCCTGACTGAATAAGCATCCAGGAAAGGCGATGCAAGGAGAATAAAGAGCTCTCCTGTCATAAAAGGAAATGTTTTTTGTAACTCAGGGTACAAGGTCGGGAGACCTGGGATTTTTGATCCCCTGGTTTTGAAGACAAGCCGAGGCCCCCATTCAAGGGAAGAGGCAGGCTGGGCCTCCTTAGTACCTGGATCCCGAGGAGGCCCCACAGGCCCTGTGGAAGACGTGGAGGCCCGCCACCGTCCTTGAGGAGGTCCCAGTGCTAATAAAGACACAACACAGACTGGCACCCTGTCATGGGAAGTGACTGGAAGTCAGGCACTCTGGCTGAGAGGCCTTGAGGCAACAATCATGTAAGACACCTTTTATGACTTCTTGTGGGTCTGTCTTCCTTGCCAGACATGGGCTTCTCAAGGACAGAGAACACACCTTTTTTAATCTCTGAATTTTCAGGGCCTAGCCCCTGTGGGCACATGAGAATATTCAATGTTCAATATATGAATTTCCTCAGGATTTTCATGTAATGTACACATTCAACCCTCACAAGATGGGTTTTAAAAATTCCATTGGAAAGTGGAGAACCGGAGAGGCTTGGAGAGATGAAATGCCTTTTCTAAGATGACACAGCTAGGAAATAGCAAAGCCCTGTGTGACCCATCTTCCCAGCAACCTCACCGTTCACCTCCCTCCACCCCCACAACTGCCCCGTGGCATTCCAACCACGGACGGTGCGAGATAGGCCCTCAACGCCCTGTCCTCGTCCTGCCTCGTCTTCGCACACTCAGCAAGCAAGAGTACGAGAAGCTTCTGTGTACGAGAGACTGAGCGAGGCACCGCACATACTGCTGTGAATCAAAGTCCCTGCTTGCAGGGAGCTTGCATTCCAGAAAGGAGACGGAGAGTGAGCAAGAAAGGACATACGTGAACCTCAGCACGTATGACATGAGCTACAAAGAAAACCACTCTCAGTCATGATCGAGTGTCACAGGGGAAGACAGTGCGACTAGGGATGAGCTGGATACTCAGCAGAAACAGGGAAGGGGTCCTAGGGAAGGGGCATGGGCAGTCTGGAGCCCCGAAACAGGGCCTCTGGAAGATGAGCTCCCCACACTTTCAGCCCCTCCAGAGAAGAAGGATGGTCCTGTGCTGCCACTCAACCCCCCAGCACAGGGACAGGAGTATAGTAGTTATGAGGCTACTTTAGTGGTTCAGGTAGATACCAGTGGCTTGGATCAGGAAGGTAGTGGTGGGAATAGAGAAGGTTAAAAGGATCTGGGGGGACACATTTTGGCAGTAGAGTCAAGGGGGGATTGCTAATGGGGTATATTTGCTCATTATTGTCACTCTGCCCAGTAACCTTCTCCCCTACTGGTCCTCAGGTGTCACTGTTGTTTTTAACAACTTTATTGAGATTGAATTCATATACCATACAATTCACCTATGTGAGTGTATAATTCAAGGGCTTTTCGTATACTCACCAAGTTGTGCAATGATTACAGAATCAATTTCAAAGCACCACCTGAATAGGAAACCCTGTGGCCCTCAGCCATAACCCCTCAATGCTCCCATTTCCACCAGATCTAGGCAAACAGTAACCTACTCCCTGTCTCTACAGATTTGCCTATGCTAGATATTTCACCCAAAGGAAATCATACAATATTTGATCCTTTGTGACCGCCTTCTTTCACTCAGCATAACGTCCTCAAGCTTCATGCACGTTGTAGTATGCATCAGTACTTTTTTCCTCTTTAACGTCAAATAACATTCCAGGGTACGGACACCACATTTAATTTATCCATTCATCACAGGAGGGACATTTGAGCTGTTTTCATTTTGCAGCTATAATGAGTAATACTGTTCTGAACATTCACGTACAAGTTGTGTGTGTGTGTATGTGTGTGTGTGTGTGTGAACCTGTATTTTCATTTCTCTTGGGTGCCGACCGAGGAGTGGAATTGCTGGGTCACGTGGTAACTCTGTGTTTCACCTTCGGAGGAAATGCCAGACTGTCCTCCAACGTGGCTGCGCTGTTTTACGTTCCCACCAGCAGTGTGTGAGTGTTCTCTGGTGTCACTTTAAAGCATTTCCCCACCTCTTTTTCCTGGAGTGTCACCCAGGAGGCGTTAGATGCTTCTTCCATTCTCACCAATACTCTGTGCAAATCCCGATGGCACTTCTTTGCATGCTGTGCTGTCTTCACTAATTTTCTTAGCTCTCTGTGGCCGTCTTTAACAGGGACTGTCTCTTTCACCTCTTCATTCCCAACGTCTAATTCCTGGCACATGGCTGGTTTCCAGCCTCCTCCACGACTGGGTCAAAGAGGCAGTCCGGATTCATTGGAACACTCCCAGATAATTTGGAGCCAGTCAACAACAGGTCTGAAGTCTTCAGGGACACTGAAAAAAGATCAAAGCAAAATCTGAAAGCAAGCTGCTACAGAGCTGAGGCTACAGGGAAAAGATTATCTGCTTCTATAGCTGCCTTCCGACAGATGTTATAAATGAGTAATTTATAAATGTGCAATTTACAGGATATCTACAACAGTGCCCAGAATGCTGATTCAGGGAGAACAGGGTGAGTAATGAGATTTTTATGGGACATTGTGTGCAGGTTTGTTTGGGATACGTAGTATTGGTTTCTCAGCAATCACTAATGGCTTCCCTGACCCCTCCCAATCCCTGGGGCAGAAAAATATGAATTCAGACAGTATCCAAATAATACCATTTAAATAATTATTTCATAACTGACACGGCGTACTCTTTGGACATGATCACATGACTTTTCTTTTTTTTTTTTTTTTTTCTTCCTGGCAGTCCCAATAAACCCAGATGGGCAAACGATCCCTTAGGAAACTATTGGTGTTTCAGAAAATCTATTTCGCTTCCACAGCTTGGCTCTACGTCCATTTCTACGTCTCTTCATTTATGAGGCCACATTTGCGTGAAAACAAGATCCTTGTTTTATCCAAAAGACATTCTTAGGCTTAGGGTTTCCTGAGACTCTTCTTATTATAGAGACGATCTTGGAGCTGATGTGAAGCTCAGAACAGAATAACTCATCAGAAATAAATAGATCAGTAAATAAGCTCAGGTGCCAGCGCCAGTTCCACCACAAAGTCACAATGGAAACCTCATTGCTACGTAACATTTTTTTCATGTGTAACCAAAGGATTGAACAGAAGAACAGTTCCCAGTATAGGGCTCTAGGGTGGTAGAGCTCCTTGAAATAGGATTTGGGGTTTTTAAAACTTTACAGAAAGCACAAACATGCCACGCAAAGGCCACCGAAATATCTGAAACAACATCTAACAGTCTCAACTTATTTCTCATAAACCTAATTTTTTCCCCACCAAATCCACTTTGTCCCAGTCCATCCACCCACACTTCATGAAACAATCCTTGACGTCACTGTTCAAGCCAAAAATCCAACGATCGTCTTTGATTTCTCTCTGGCCTCTATTCCCCGCACCTGATTTGTCAGGAAGTCCTATCAGTTTTCCTTCCAAAACGCATCCAACCATTTCTCTCCATTTCCACTCTCTCTGCACCAGCCTAAGCCACTATTCTCTCTTCCCTGGCCAAGCTGTTAACTTCCAGACAGTCTCCCTGCCCTTAGGGGATACATTACCCCATGACAATCCACTCTCCTCACTCCAGCCTTGGCTGCACTGCCTCAAACCCAGTCATTCCTTCTACCTTAGGCTTGAAACCCTCCTCTCTACGGTAGCCTGCAACCCCTCCCTCCCAAACCCGCCCCCTGCCTATCCCCCATCCTTGTTTTCCATCCTCACTGGCCTTCTTTCTATTGCTAAAATTCCCAAGCTCTTTCTCTCCTCCAGGCTGTATCAGCTGTACCCCCTTCCTGAATGTTTGCTGCAGAGCATAAAGGGCTGACCTCATCTTTTGGCTCTCAGCCTCTGATGCCACTTTCTCTCAGGGTCTTTCACTCCATCCAGCTCCTATCGCTTCTTGGATCTAAAACCGGTAGAGTCACACTATCTAACATCATCGCCATCACCCTCTCACAGCCCTTACCTCCATTTCCTTTACTACTCTCTGAAATTAAATTCGATATTCTTTGTTAAATAAATATGTATTTTTTTTTATTTTTTGCTTACTATTATTTTATACTAGAGTAGTGCCTGGTCAAAAGTGCTTTCAACTGGGTTTTTTAGCACTGATTATCTTGGGCAGATCTAAACTCTGATTGGCAGTAACATACGACTTTGATCCTTGAAAAGGAGAAAAAAAATACTTGATAATAATAATCACGGTGATGACAGCTAAAATTTATGGATCCCTTACTGAGTGCCAGGCATTGCAATAAATATTTCATGGACAAACCTCATTTAACGCTCACAACAAACCTGTTACATAAATACTTTATTATGTACTACTATGCTCACTTGATAGGTGAAACAATTTGAGCACACAGAGACCCAACTAAGCGCCTATGGACATCATGAAGAAAGGCTAGAGGACCAGACCTGGAGCCCATGTTGTCTGAACCTGAAGTTCCTGATCGTCATCATTGTAGTATTCTGAGTCTCTTAATGGCTGCAATTTAATCAACTTTTTCTCTTAGAATTAAGTTTCTAGATAATAAAAATGTCTGTCTGAAAAAAGTTCAGACGTATTTTAGGACTATTTACAAGTGCCATAAGAGCCCAGCTGGTCCCACACTGGGGCTCCTTATCCAACATGGCACATAACTGATCTGTTAGCACCCCAAGTTTCAGATGCCAACCAACTTGGCAGCCACCATGTTGCTAATTTGTTCGTTTCCAATGAGACAACAGCTGTCAAGTGGATGTGATAGGGATGTTTGGGGATCAAGCCATTCTCTCTCTGCAGACAAATCCACACAGGGAGTAAGACCATGAGCAGAAGTTGACTTGCCAAAGATCAAATGTGGCGAAGGGTGAGTATAAAGATGATAATGGCTGATGCTCCTGATTCCTCGGGGACAGGGGCTGGGGGTGGAGTGTCTCTCCTGCACAACGGACCTGGACAGGCACTGCCTCTCTTCACCCTCTTTCTGCAAAGCCTTTTCTTCCTTTGCCTGCATCGGTGCCTACAGTCCATTCATCATTGTCTTGGCCTAGAAAACATTTTATTTCTAAGATGACTTTGCACTTTTTCACACTGACCTAAGTCAGTGTTATAGCTTAACCCAGAGGACGACCTTACCGATTTTGAATCCTTGCGAGGCACCTTGTGGACCCTGTATTCTATCTACAAGAGAGGACTGGTTGATCCAAAATGGGATGGGAAAGAGGGGCAGTGGAAAGCTCTCAGCTGGTGATCGGAGCGCCTTCTCATACTCCATCCCAAGCCTTACGTGAGCAAGGGGAAAAATGTTTCTTTCCCTTTCCCCTGTTTTCCCTTCAGAGCTTTCAGTATGACACCAGCAATAAGGCATCCTGTACTCATAATTCTGTCTTAACTCATCATTTACGACAGCTGATCTTACAACCTTCCCTGCTTGTATCATAACGAAGAGAAAAATTGATAGGCAGTTAGGGCAAAGGTTTTGCCAACTGCTATTGCTTTTACCCCAGGATTGCCTGGAAGCATGCTTTTTCCTTTCACTTCTCTCCCTAACCCATCACGTGAGTTAAAAGCCATAGGAAACCTGGCAGAAACATCTCAGGTAAGGTTCTGATTTTCAGGAAGTCCCAGAGCCCTGTCTTTGGGATAGCCTTGGGGTAAGTGTTCTCTGTCCCATTGTGATCAGGGAACATTTTCTTGGTAATGGCAATGCATGGAGAAACAAAATCTTGGAAAAGAGGTTACCCTCTGAGAATTAAACTAGTAAAATACACGGTGTCATTGTGATTAGCCATCTGTGAGCATAAAGCAAAAGACAGCCTGTAAATGTGTCACTGAAGAATTTGCAGACACCCAAACCTCCAATAAAGATGATGGGAATAATCTCAGGGAGATGAGTCTGGAACTTGACAGCAATTTCGAAAGCAGAAAACTAATCAACTGCGATGTATTTTGGCTCAGAAAAGCTTGGGGAGGCGGTGAAACTACCACTCCAAAGAGCATTTGACACGTGCTCCCCAAGAGCACTGCCATCCTGAGCCTAGGGGAGAGTGAGCCCCAGGAAAAAACGCCCTGCATCTTCCTAGAGTGTCAATTCTACCCGAAGATCTCGGGGAAATTATTTTAAAATAAACGTGGAAGTTTTATAGAGTAGGTAACGGGAGGGAACATTTTATGAACCTGAAGTTTACGACTGACAAGAAGAGAAGATTTTTCTGCTTTGCCCCAAGTCTTGTCTGCACGCAGGTAAGAAAGCCCTGCCTAAAATATCCACCCGCTTGTTATTTTTACTGTTTAAGACTGCCACAGAGTCACTCCTTCTCTCATTCATTCTCTAACACTGACCAGAATTGTAAGATCCAGAGCAAACACTCTCAGCTGGCCCAAGTCACGAGCCAAGTCCTCGCCTAAAATTTCAATGTGGTATATCAATCAGGGTCCGGTCAGAAGTAACCACACCAGTAATTTGAACAGTAAGAACTTCATATAAAGAACTGTTCACTAGTAACAGGGGGTTGATGCCTATGGGCTAAGGAGCATAGGGAAGCAGGAGTGGACCTGTGGCCCATCTGGCCATGCCCATTCATTTGTGTGCTGTCTGTGGCTGTTTTCTCACTACAACATTCCATTGAGTAATACAGACCCCATGGCCCGTGAAGCCTAAAATATTTACTTGCTGGCTCTTTCCAGAAAAGTTTTGCACACCCTTGCTCTAAAAAATACAAGACCAGCAGATAAGGGAGAGAGCCATTACATCTAGGGCTGAGACAGAGCACCCCAAAAAGAGAAAAATCTGAGAAAAAATATCCCACTACACCAGGCTGAGATTCAGATCCCATTTGAGAAGTTGTGACTGGGGCCCACTGGATAGCAAGAAATTCACTGAAGTGCCATAGGCCCGTGCTGGCAAGTTGAAAACTTCCTGTTGGGCCGTGATGGGACTCACTGGGAAGCCCCCATTAGGAGGCCCCCAAGACTTACTAGGAATTCACAGATGGGTGTCTGTGAAACTCACTGAAGTGTTTGTGTCATGGCTGCCCCAAATGCCTTTGGCAGCCTCACGCCACGGGAGCCAGAGATAAAAGAACAGGGAAACCAGGAAGAGAAACTCCTTCCCCCTGCAGTGTCCCTCCAAAGTCCCCTATTGATGAAGCCTAGTATGAAGCCATCTGGTAAACCAGAAATGTTTACAGGATACAGCTCCAGTATCAGAAACAGGGCAAAGAAGCATGTGTTGGGAGCTGAGAACCAACAAATTGGGTGCCAGTATGTATGTAATTTATTAAAAAGAATGACAGTTTCATAACGTTGATTATTGCTATTGCTAGATTAAAAGGTTCTAGAATTTTAGAAATTCGCCTTAGGTTAAAATGCAAGTATAACTCTTCCCTCTCTCAAAAACCACTAAAATGGCAGCAAAAGATGCTTTGTTTTGTTTTGTTTTTAGTATAAAACTCTAACGAATAAAGACAGTAGGAGGCACACTTAAAGAAATTTTCATAATTCCACAAATTTTAGGAAGACAGAAAGCAGATGGAGAGAGGCACAGTGAGTGACATACAAGGGTGGCAGCCTGCAGAGGGGATGTGAGCCAGTTCGTCCCACAGGACCTTGAAAAGAACAGAATTTGAAGGAAACAGGCATCATCAAACTTAGGGATGTGGAACAGGGCTGAAAACATGGTACATTAGTTTGCTTGGGCTACCATAACAAAGTACCACAGATGAGGGGCTTAAACAACAAGAAATATATTTTCTCACAGTTCTGGCGTTTAGAAGTCCAAGATCAAGGTGTCAGCAGAATCAGTTTCTTCTGAGATCACCTTCCTTGGCTTGCTAATGGAAGTCTTCTGCCTGTGTCTTCACATAGTTTTCCCTCTGTAATTGCCTGTGTCCAAATTTCCTCTTCTTATAAGGATACTAGTCATATTGGATTAGGGCCACTCTGATGACTTCATTTTAATTGGATTACCTCTTTAAAACGGTCTCCAAATATAATCACATTCTGAGGTACTTCAACACATAGATTTGGGGGACACACAGTTCAGCCCATAAAGAGTCAAAAGTCCCTTTGTGGAAGGGTTGGCTCCTTGTCTCCTCCTTCACCTCATGAAGCCCCCCATCACATACACACATGCGCACACACACACACACACAGGACCCATGGTTCATTCTCAGGAAAAGACAAACAGAGGAAACTCAGAACATTAGTCAAAATCCAGGAAAGAGAGAGGTCAACAGTTGAAAATAGAAGTTTAAGTGAAATTTCTACTTCTAGAAATAGCCCTTATAGGTGGAAGATTTGAAAAGTCTTCTTTTGGAAAAGTTACAATCCCCAAATAAAAAGCTGCCAGATACTGATGTCAGCTCTACAGGTAGCATCCAATCCCAGTATCTTGAAAATTATTTATGAATATGTCCAGTCCCCACTTTCAGCACTTTTAATCAGCTTTTAGTCATCACTATTAAATGTGAAGAGACAATCAGACATTTGGAAAAGGCATCCAACATGAAAAGAACCCAAAACACGGCAACAACTTTCAACATTTGGAAAGAACCCAAAATACCACAACTGAAAGAAAAAGGAGGAAGGGGAGGAGTAAGGAAGAAAAGAAAACTATGAGCTTAGTCAATAAGGCAGAAAGAATGAAAGTGGAGAGATAAGAAGAGATGAGGCAAATACAAGAGGAAGATGGGATGCTGCATAGACAAGTGTTGGGGAACAAACTGGAAAATTTTTGGTCAAAATAAAAAATGTAACACTGAGGCTCCTGGGTGGCCCAGTCAGTTAAGCATCCACCACTTGATTTCAGCTCAGATCCTGATCTCAGCATCGGGAGATAGAGCCCCACGTTGGGCTCCATGCTGAGCGTGGAGACTGCTTAGGATTCTCTCTCTCCCTCTCTCTCTCTACACCCCCCACTCTTAAAAAAGTAACGAGTTTGGTAGATAAAAACTAAGAAACATTTTGGTAAGTAGAGCAAATAAAATCAAAAGAACTATGAAGAGAAAAGATAAGAAACTTAGAGTATTGGCCCAGGAAACTCAACAATAGATTAATAAAATAGAAGGAAAAATGGAGAGAAAGCTATTTTCAAATTCATACCAGAGAATATTTTCCAGGGCCAAAGGATAGGAGATTCTCCAGACTGAAAGAACAACACACCGTGTCCAGCACAGGAAACGATAAAAAGCAAGCACATAGGCTCTTCACTAGGAAATATCAGAGCACCAGAAAGTAAAAGAAACAAATCTTGTAAATTTCCTTGGGGTTGGGAGGAAAGGTCATTGACAAAGTGTATGGAATGAAATAATATCAGACTTCTTAACAACAAATCTGGGGGTTAGAAAGCGATGGAAAAAATAATTTCAAAATTATGAGGCAAAATGATTTGCAACCTACCATTATATACCCAAATGATCAACTAAGTATGAAGGCAGATCAGACACAAAAAGGCAATATTTTAAACACATAATTATCACTATGAACAACTTCCCACGAGTATAGGAGCATGTGCTCCCTCCTTCAAGTGAGGGGGCAAACGCAGAATGAGTTGGAAACAGTGGATGCAACACAAAGACACAAAAAAGGAAATCCATGATGAGAGCAGCAGGCCTGAGAAGCAACTGGCCAAATGGAAACCAAGAGAGGAAGCATTTGGAGAGAGGAACCCAGGGAAAAAGAATTAGTTGAGAGATTATTTTGTTTATTTGACCATTTGGAAAATAATATTAATGGATGTGTAAGAAAATACAATGCTGCATGAAAAATATTAAATAGAAGCACACACACAAAAATAAGCAAATAAAAAATGAGGAAAATACTAACTCTAGGAAAAAAACAATACGTACAAGAAAGAAGATAGAACTATGACACAGTTCTTGGTTATTAATATTTTTCATAGTCATAATAATGTCAATCCTGACTGCTGATTTGATCAAAAATACTTTATATCATTCAAATAGAGCGTAGGAAGAGAAGGTGGGCAGGATGGGGGGGTGTAGAAGACTGAGAGTTAAACCTTCGCCCATCGTAACAGAATATCCGTCCCTAACACCTAAAGTTAATAATTTAATAAGTGACAAAGCAAGCGTTTTATTTAGAAATAAGAAGGTAAGTAGTAAACCTTGGTTTGTAAGCATAATTCATTCTGGAAATATGCTTGTAATCCAAAGCACTTGTATTTCAAAGTGAATTTCCCATAAGAAATAATGGAAACTCTCATGATTCATTCCATAACCCAAAAATATTCATATAAAAATGATTACAATACTGTAATATAATACAAAATAATAAATGAAATACAAAATATAAAGAAAAATAAACAAATTAACCTGCACTTACCTTTGAAAACCTTCATGACTGGTGTGAGGGAGACGAGAGAGGAGGGTTATTGTGCAGGATGACTTTCACTGTCACTAGCAGAATCACTCCTGGCTCACTGGAATCTTTTTCTTTTCGTGCAACTTTAACAAGAAACCTATCCAGTGACACTTGCTTTTACCCCCTTTTGAGGGTTTTGCGGAAAGGTGACATTGCATCGACGATCACCCACAATCCCACAGCAAGAGAGAGAAGAGCCGTTGGCTCGGTTGTGATCATGTGATGTTTGGCATCACGTACTACTCGTGTTGCAAGACAGCTCTCGTTTATCGAGCTAAAATACATTAGAAATGTTTGCTTGTGTGGCAGAACACGCAGAACAAGTTACTCGCAATCCAAGGTTCTACTGTATAAGAAAGCAAGAGCTGGAAGAGTTGAAAATGGTTGCCTGCAAGGAGTTGGACAATTGGTTGGAACAATTAGTTGAGGACTTCTGTTTTGCATTTTGATCCATTGCATATTTGAGTTTCAAACTAGCGCGTGCATTACTTCATTAAAAACTGAATTGAAGAAGCGAAGAATCGAGCTAGAATGTTGGAGTGGGAGATGACAGGCAGTTGACTCACCTTTGGAACCTTAAAAATACTGGAGTGGATAGCAGACTTCCTGCAGGTCGGTGGAAAGGGGGATCATACTATTTTAACTGTATGTGAAAGGAAAATATGAGACCAGCAGACTGAAGGACTTAAGAATAATCAGGTTTGGGGCGCCTGGGTGGCTCAGTCGGTTAAGCGTCTGACTTCGGCTCAGGTCATGATCTCGTGGTCCATGAGTTCGAGCCCCACGTCGGGCTCTGTGCTGACAGCTCAGAGCCTGGAGCTTGTTTCGGATTCTGGGTCTCCCTCTCTCTGACCCTCCCCCATTCATGCTCTGTCTCTCTCTGTCTCAAAAATAAATAAACGTAAAAAAAATTTCTTTAAAAAAAGAATTTTCTGGGTTAAAATTGAAGGCGTGGAGAGACATTTCTCACCACGTTGCCCTTTCTTTAGGTGATTTCTCCAAAGGACTGCCTCAGTATGCCTTCACTTCTGGAGTGAGCTTGTGAGACATTGAGGAGAGAAAAGAGAAATCCAAACATGTGTGCATGAGTGATTTACCCAGACCTCTGGGCTCAAATAGTCTCTACAATACGAGCTCCTTGAGGGCAAGGATTTCTGATTGCTTTGTTCCCTGCTGTATCCCCAGTGTCTCAAACAGAGCCCTCCCTGAACTAGGTGCTCAGTAAGTTGCCTAGAACTTGAACATCCAGCAGCTAGCATCTTAGTGATGATGTCAACACCAGTCTTTCTAGGTCTCACCAAGCAGGTATCTTCTCCCTGCAATGATCTGGCATCAATGCAAGTGTTTAAAAGGTGGTATTTCTATTGTAACTGGAGGGCCAGGCTCTTCCTCAGCCCCGTAAGCTGGTTGATATACGGCCATTCCCCAGCACATCGTTAATAACAGTAAGAGAATCTGGTTTCTGAGCAGGCACTGCCAGCCACTTGACCTCAAACAAGGGTGAATTCACCTAGGAAACGCCACTCAAGAGGACCCTCGCAATTGCCAGCCTCCCCGGTGATATCCCCAGCTTAATATATAGCCTAGTATTGCAGAACTGGGACAATGGGCTGGGAACCATGAGACGCAGAACCAAAAACCAAACACAGAACCCCCTCACTCTGGCAAGCATGGGATTTAACAGGCAGACCTGGCGGAGCTTCAGGGGAATTACCCTGAGAACACACAGTCCTTTAGGTCATTTCCCAGAGCTACTGAGCGATCGGCACGTGGGAGGAACCAAGGGACCCCGTGTCACCGGGAGCGAGTCAGCCAACGTGGGTAGCTTTGGTAAGACTCAACTAGATATGACCCTTAAGGACATATAAAAATGACAGAGGGGATTTTTCAGTGCATCTCTGTACAGATGCAGATGACCCACAGATGCACCTGGAAACAACCTCTTCGGCACCGCGTTCCCTGCCTCTACCCTGGGATGACTCCACTTTGCTTCCCAAGGGTAGAGAGCACACGATGTCCCCCAGAGAGGAAAAGCAGAGGGAAAGAATTTCCCATTTTAACCTGGTCTCCTTTGTTATTTTAGGGCCTACTGTCATCGAAGCCATTTCAAAAATCTGAAAAGAAGTTTTATTTTCAAATTCATAATGTTGACCAAAGAGACTTGCCTTTATTATGCTCATAAATCATTCATACCTCCTTAATAGCAAAGAAATTATTTTTAATTTTTAGAATACTCTTTTCCTCTTTCTTCCCAACACAAGAGGAAATGAGAATAATATTTTATGTTAATAGGAACAAAATGTTCAAAATGTATGCACTGTATAGAAATCTTATAAAATGTTTCATTGGAAACATTTTTTAAGCAACAAAGGAAATGAAACGCAAAAAGCCACATTAAAAGCACATTGATGACTTTTACTTTAACGAGGAAACTGAGTGAAGTAGATTAGGGGAGGGTAGATGGGAGCCCTGAGAGAAAATTATGTTCCTTGGGACTCGTGGGGTTAGGGGCTGTCCCAGATCCCAACGGGAAGCCCAGCCCAGCTCTCAGGGGCACTCTCTGCTGGTCAGCCCCTTCCAGAGGTCAGAAAAGCTTCCCTGAGCAAGGTCAAAGCTCAGCCTCCAGGGACTGAGGCAGGTCCTGCAATACAGGACCATTTCTCTCTGCCAGAAGGATGTCAGGACTCCCTGGACCAGACAACTGCTCCAATCATAACCTAGAAACTCCCTGGGATCCACCGAAGGGTTAATAGTGAGGGGCAGGGAGAAGTTAATAGCAAAGAATAAAGGGCACTGGCAACCCATCAGAACCCACAGCATCAAGGACAGTACGGGTGGGAAACAAGATTCAGAGGGTAGAAAGTCATTTCTTTGGCACTGACCAAATGGCACGTGGTTTTGGCAAACGTGCCGGAGAATGCAAAGGTGCATGCATTGCAGCGAAGGCGTCTGCGTGCGGTGGCTCAGTGGTCTGAGACAACCAGGCTTCCCGGCTTCCAGAGAGATTTACGACCCGCATTTTCGGGTTACAGCACCTTTCTGTGGGAACAGCCACACTGAGTCCTAAAGGCAAAGCTGAGGGGGCCCTGGAGCAAAGCAGGCAGGACCTTAGCACACAAGGCAGGGCAAACTAAACAAGCAGCTGCCCCTGGGTGCGAACAAGAGATGGAGGCAAGCCCCCTCCTGCCCGCCCACCCCGTCAAAATACCACTCACAAGTTACTAACACTAAAATATCCTAAATGCTTTGAATTAGTCTCATCCTTGTTAAAATGCTTTCTAAGACATTTACAGCTTATGCACTAAACAAATCATTTTTTTTTAAAGCAGATTCTGATCAATGAGAAAGGGGAACGAAGGGAGAGGAAAATGTGTATTTGAGGACCCACCACCTACCAGTTACTTTCCTGGTGTTTTTCAGCTTTACCTCATGTAAGTCTCACAATAGCTGCTCCACGTAGGTATTGGGTTATTTTTTTTGTTGTTTGCCAGCTTCGTTGGTTCTCCATGCAGTCATCTTCTGCCCTGTTGAATGCATCACCCAGGCTCCTGTTTCTGGTAAGGACTGGCCCACGGGAGACACAAGACAGGAAGAGAGAGAGAGAACAACGTATTTCTTCCCCATTCCCTCCATGTTTTCAAGCTGTATTTCTGTCTGCAGCTGTTTTCCATTACAGGCTCTTTAATATGTGACTCTTAGACTATTGCTTGCATTACTCTGATAAAAATTAATTTTCAGAGGGGCATCCGGGTGGCTCAGTCCGTTAAGTGTCCGACTTCAGCTCCGGTCATGATCTCGCGTCTGGTGGGTTGGAGCCCCACGTCAGGCTCTATGCTGACGGCTCAGAGCCTGGAGATTCAGATTCTGTGACTCCCTCCCTGTCTGCCCCTCCCCTGCTTGCACTCCGTCTCTCTCTGTCTCTCAAAAATAAACAAACTTTTTTATTAAAAAAGATTTTTTAATTAATTTTCAGAAATGAAGAATTAGGCTACAGGGAAGAGGTTGGAGAGAGAGGTGACAGACAGCTACATGGGAGCACTCCCTGTGGAACCTTGAAAATCAGACGGCTTGTGGGAGATGACCCTACATGACACACAGGCTCCTCAATCCAGAACCACAGGTAACCCAGGCTGGTGGCAAATGTCTTCCAACTTTCCATGTAGTAGGGCAGTTTCCCTGTCTTCTTGGTTGGGGCAGTTGTGATCTCTTCTTTTCATTCAAAAGAGATACACCGGATCAACCTATAAGCCAAAGAGCCCCTTCACTGTCTTCTTCCAGGAAAAGTAGATAGTTTTCTGATAAATAGGAAGTCTGCGTCCAGCCCTGATATCTGGGGTCCATTCAGATCCCATCTCCACCATGACTCACGTTAGACTACAAATGGTCTGGTGAAATAGAAATGATGATCTGTGCCTACTTGTCTCTTTGTTCCTACTACAACAGGAAAAATAAAAATAAAAACATAGCCAAGTCATTGCTTGGTTCGTTAATACAATTAAATTTAAAAGAACACTAAACACAGAATTTTAGCGTCCATGTGGAAATAGTACCAAGTCAACATACCACATAAGTAATGACAAGAACATCTACTGTCTTTGTATTCCCTGACTTTATTACCTAAAGTATGTTATAGTCAAAGAGGACAGTTCACATAAACTATAATTTTCCATTTATTACACTCCTTTTGTTTTGAATTTGAGAGGCCTGATGTTTGAGACATGCTCTTTGACATCCATAAATAAAGACCTTTTTTAGCCACCGAGCTCCTCTGACATTAACAGAGCAGCTGTTAATCTGAAAAAAATTGGCCCCTTTGAGGAAGCCATCAGAATTTTACTGTGCAAAAATCAATACCTGTGAACAGGAGCTCTGGCGTGCAGTGAACCAGCAAGGAGACATTTCAGAGGAGTAACAGTCCTTCCCCAGCTGGGACTGGCCCATGCCCTGACCTTCTGGTAGGCAAGATAAACCTGGCTAGAAAGTAAAATTCTATCATCAAGAAAAGAAACAGCAACACATTCACAACTTTGCTTGAAGAGTGGAACTTCAGTGAAGAAGGATCGCATATCTCATCACTCTATCTATAGGAAGCTTAAGAATAAAGCCTACATATGTTGTGCTGTGTAAATAAAAGAAATTCAATGTATCTTTTTTTCCTAATAAAGCAGGTTTATTAAAGGTGCAGAGTATAATGCCATCATATAAGCTAGAGTAAGTGCAATTACATTGAGCCAGAAATTTCTAAGAAAGCACTTAAATGAAGCTCAGAAATAATTAAGGTTCCTAATGATAACCCAGTGACCCAGAGACACCACACGATCTGAAAGAGCTTTCTATCTCAACTTCTTTCCTGTAGAGTTTTCCTGCTGAGTTTGTTATAGCATACCAGTTCTTGATGGAGTCATAATTCTCCAACAGTAGGCATAATCTCACTGCTATAGCAAACAGAGAATGTTAATAATCTGTGCAACTAATTCTTTGTTTTTTTTCTTTATTTCAAAGTTTATTTAATTAGGGAGATAGAGAGAGAGCACAAACAGGAGAGGGGCAGAGAGAGAGGGAGAGAGAGAGAATCCCAAGGAGGCTCCATACTGTCAGCATGGAGTCCAATGTGGGGCTCGAACTCACAAACCCCAAGATCACAGCCTGAGCCGAAACCAAGAGCTGGATGCTTAACCAGCTGAGCCATCCAGGTGCCCCTGTGTAATTTTCTTGATCTAGGTTTGTGAAACTTTACTTTCCAAATTTTTAGGTGAATAAGTTACAGAATAACAGAGCCAAGTTAAATCACTCCCCATGAGCATCAATCAACCTCCTGTATGGTTCTATAGCATCCGAATTGTAATGGTTAATTTTCTGTGTCAACTTGACTGGGTCATGCTGTTCCCAAATAGTTGGTTAAATATTATGTCTGGGTATGTCTCTGAGGATGTTTCTAAGGAGACTGGAATTTGAATTGGTAGACTAAGTAGATTGCCCTCCCCATATGGTGGGGGGCGGGGGGTATCATCCAGTCCATTGAGGACCTGGATAGAACAAAAGGGTGGAAGAAAGGGAAATCGGCTCTCTGTCTCTCTCTTTGAGCTGGACATGGCCTTCTCTTGCCCTTGTACTGGGACTTATACCATTGGCACTCTTGGTTGTCAGAACTTTGGGACTGAGCTGTAACTTACACTATCTGCTTTCTTAGGACTCCAGCTTGCAGATGGCAGATCATCAGACTTCTCAGCCTTCATGACCATCACATGAGCCAACTGCCCATTACGAATATATATTAACGTATATTAATTATATATTATGTCATTATAATATTTATTTAAATTATATTTAAATTATTAATTAAAATTAATATATTATTATGATATAAAAATATATTAATTATATGTAATATATTACATAATATAATAAATGTTAATTTTATATACTATAATTATATAATTTATATAACATATACAATTTATATAATTGTATAATTATATTACACCTTAATTAATTAATATATTAATGTATATAATATGATATATAAAATGTGAAATATGATAAATAATATATAATATCTGTAATATGATAAACAATATAACCAATGTATATTAAACAATTATATTAATTATATATTAATTAATATACATATAATAATGCTAGCTAACGGTTGCCAAATACTCTGCATTGGCACTATCATGTCAAGTTCACAAGCATTATCTCAGTTAGGCCTTATAGAATTCCTTACAAGGGAGAAGGATTATTATTATCCTCACTTTTAAATTCAACATTCCATATATATTTATTGAGCATTTACTGTGCTCCAGACACTGACCAGAGTTTATAGCTGTGCACCCATCTGACCTGGAGCCTATTTTCTCCTGCAAAGCATACACTACATAAGTAAACCAACAGGCAAACAAGGTGATTCAGGCAGTAAAAGTTTTCATAAAGACAATAAAATGACATCATGGGAATAAGAGTGACCATGGCAGCCAGGGAGTAACTGGGGAAAGGCCCTTTGAGAAATGGTACTTGAGCAGAAGCCGAAGGTGGAAGAGTAGTTACCCATGTGAAGGTTCTGGAAAGTTGGCTGATCGGTCTCATCTGGCCTTATGAGTGTTTCAGGGAGGGTGAAATCTCCAATATCAACCAAAACTTCAGGGCTCCAACACACTTCACACCCACCACCTTGTTAGTCTCTATACCCCCAAAGGGTTTTATTTCTCTGAAATTTGTATCCACTGGACTGTGTATTTACATATCTTTCTCATGCTCCACCTCTCTGGTGATGCATAGGCAATTACATGCTACAATCCCAAAGGGTGTTTTTATTATAATTACATTTTTTCCAGTATCTACCATTTTCATTCTAACCCACGCAGGTTATAGCTACTGTGTGTTATCAGAAACAGCTGTTTGGCTCTTTTCAACTATTCTGAACAGACTGAGAAGGAACAGAAGCATAAAGTTACTTCTGATGAATACAAAACACACACACACACACACACACACACACGCACACACACAAGATCAGAGTTAGCACTAAACCTAAGCAAATCTGGAATAGCATTCACCAGTTTCATAAATACCAGAAATACCCACATGCTTTTTGTTTAGCATGATATATTTTTTCAAGAAAGATGCTTTAAATTTTCCATTTCATGCCAAGGTAGGTTTTATGCCTCGGTAATGTACAACATATGGATCTTATGACATTATGCATTATTTGCATCCCAATAAAACAGCTCATTAATCAAATGGCCTATTGTAACCTCCAGCCGCAGAAACCACAAAACACACCCAAGAAGGAGGGTCATTTTTAACTCAGAATGTCTCCTTTTAAAATAATATTTGTCTGATCATGTTAAACAGTGGTCAAATGTGCAAGAGATTGTTAGTGTATTAGGAAAGAGATGGTAATAAGGACACAGCCAGCCCTAAAACACACACACACAGTGAATTTCTTCCCTGACTTTGGGCCATGTGTTTTGCTTTCCTCCAGTTGATTCTGAATGGTGTTGTCTTATGAGGTCAAAACAAGGTCTTTTCATAGCAACCAACATTTAGCTATAATAATGTACAGCTAAATTAGGAGCAGGTCAATCGTTGAAGAGTTCATTAGAGAAGTAAATTGGAATTTTACACCCACACCAACGATTGCAAACTCACCAAACCTAATGAAATATGCAGACAGGACTATAAGCCCTAGTCTACTGCTTCTCTCATATCAGTTCTTCACATGTGTGTCAGCCAGGATCCCAATGGCAAGAAATAAAAGCCAACTGCAGTCAACTTATTAGCAAAGGAAGAATTCTTCAGAATATCGATGGTGGGAGGGTGCTACTGCTAACATCATCCGTGAGAGCTGGAAGATCAGACTTCGGAATGAGTAGGAAACCAGGAGCCTCCACAAGGACATGAGACTAGAAGCAAACAACCCTGCAGTGTCCCCATAACTCGAAGAGCTTGGTCAGAAAGCCTCAGCTGCCACTGCTCCTAACACGAGTCATCTCTGTTTCTCCTGACCTTGCATCATTCACTCGGGATGCGATGTCCCAGGGAAGAGAGGGGAACTAGGTTCACGGGCCTATTTGGAGTGGAAAGATGTCCATCCTCTTGGCTTCCTGGGTAGGAGATGAGTGCCTGGAATTACTCTCCCACTAAGACCTCTACAATGACAACAGAGAATTAGTATGCCTGAAAAGGGGAGCGATTGCTAAGTTGTGCAAAGCATTGATTGATTACCTATTACATGCCATGAATTACGCTAGACGATTTTCAACCCACGTGTTCTCATTTAAGCACATTTAAAACCCCACAGCCATCAGGTGGGATTTCGTACTCATTTTATTGATGGAGTCGGTGAGGATTGGGAAGATTAAGTAACCTGGACAAGGTGACAGTGTTTTAGTAAGGCCCAAAGTTGGATGTTCAGTCTGGGTCTCCCGACTCCTGGTCCAATGTTCTCTTTGCCATACCAGAGGTGCCTCATTAACTCAAGTCAACTTGACTTGTAAATTTCAACTTTCCCAGCCCTGATTATTGGTCTATAAATATCCTAAGGATTAGAAATTTCGGAGTGACCGAAATATTCTAACCAAGAACCTTAGGTTTAGAAAACCAGGGGTTTCACTAAATGTATTCTTTGGCCTGTTCTGGTGTTTTATGACTTTCAGCTTCGGTGTTCAACCACGGTCCCAAGAAAGAAAACATAAGTCGCCTCGGCTTGTCTCAAATGGACACACAACTGCATGAGTACTGGAATCTTTCACTGCCCCCATCATAGAGTTGGATGGTTATTATACTAAGCGGGTTGCACACTAGTTGTCCAGAGGCTGACACACCATCTTGTTTCATTTCCCAAGCACGGAGAATGGTATATGAAGTTGTCATTTGTCACTTGTCCCCATGAGGGCTACTACCAAACTCCACATACACGGGGCTACCTTCTAGGAATTCTAGGCTGAAATACTGTCATCTCTTTTACGGAGAGCACAGACCTTGGAGTCAGGTTGACCTGAGTTCAAGTCCCTGCACTGCCTTCACAAGCACGTTCTTGGTAAGTTATTCCCTTTCTCTGAAACACCATTTCATACTCTATAAATTAGAAATGATGTTTACTTTGTCACATTTTTTAAAAATCATAAATAAATGTAAAGTCCCCAGCTTGGTGCCTGGCTTACATAAATAGACATTCAGTAAAAGGCAGCTCTTATAATTGATATGGCTTTGGGTGACAAATTGCCAGAAAAATCGTTTCATTCCATTTCTTCCAGGTGGATGAAGTGTAAGAAGTTCATGAGTTTTCAGGATTATGCTTTCGTTACCTAGTATTTTGCTTAATATAATTTTGTATCTGGTGATATATATCTCATTGCATATTTAGTTTTCTATCTGCATTAGGGTTCTACTACAGAAATAGAATGAGTTGGATAGATATAATATGTATTATGCACATATTTATATTATATAATATATAAACATATTTAATACATATACACACGCACATACACACACATACACACATATTTCAAAGAATTGGCTTACACAATGTGGGGACTGGACTTAAATTTCTAGGGCTGACCCTGATGCTCCCATCCAGAGGTAGAGTTTCTTCTTCCTTAGGGAAACCTCAGCTTTTCTCCTAAGGTCTTTCAATTGATTAGATGAAGTTCATCTACCTTATAATCTTCTTTATTGAAAGTCAACTGATTGTAGGTGTTAATCATATAAAAATACCTTCACAGCAACACCTAGATTAGTGTTTGATTGAATAACTGGGTGTTATAACCTAACCAAGTTGATATGTAAAACTACTACAGTTCCCTCCTTATCAATTTGGCACCCCTTCATACCTCCTTCAACCATACTTTACCTCCAAATCAAGACAAAAAAAAGGAATAATTCCACCTAACAGGATCCAATGACCTTATATATAACTGAAAACGCACTAACCCTTTCCCCAGAAGAGGACACAACGTTTTGGGGTGTCATTTGTACTTCTCCTTGATATTCCATGACTTAAACACTGTGATGTAAGCTTAACTATTATTAATACATCTTATGTTAGATGATAAGGGGGTAAGAGAGGAAAGAAAACAAAAATATTATATATATATTAATAGAGGCATACACACACATAAATATATTCGTAAAAAATTAGGAAGAAATATTAACAATGACAGTCCTTGTTTCTGCAACTGGTCATATGGTCTTAGCTTGCATTTATGATTACTTCCATGACTCATTCCATATTCTCTTTGTCTTCTGCAAGAACCTTAGTTTGTCATGGTTCTTAGCCTAGTGGAGTGACCCAAATCTTCATTCTGAAAGGTCTGGGCCATTAGTCCGGCCTGAATTAAGTCCCTGTAGTTTTCCATTTACTTTAATCACATTGGGAATCAGGATCAAGGAACCCATCCAGCATAGGACAACATTGCCTGTTGATTTAGAGGCATAAGGAGACCTAAGTGGCCAGATGATGGTCTTAACTTTCAGTTCAGTGGAACCACTCTTGTGTCTCTCGGTTGGAAATAGTTTCTTCCTTGGAAACTAAGACTTCCGGAACAATAGAGAATAAAGTCCCAGGGGTAGAAAATAAAATTTTTGCTAGTGGATCATTAGGGGTAATAGTAAATAGTGCCATTTCTATGTCTACCCCCTCATTTCCTGGACCTATGAATTCTAGCTTTTGGAGAAACTGGACCGTGTATTAAATGCTGATTCAGAGTACCTATAGCCTGTTGTATGACATTGGTCCAGTCCTGCAAGGTATTATCACCTCACTGGCATTGAACTAAGGCTTCAAAAGGCAATTCCACTTTTTTAATCAAACCAGCTGCTTCAGGATAATGGGGAACATGATAAAGCTCATGGATTCCATGATCATGGGCCCATTACCATACTTCATTCACTACAAAGGGAGTTCCTTGATCAGAAGCAATTCTGTGTTCTGTTAGTCCACAGATGGTAGTTCAGCAGAAGCACTGTATGCAGGGAAGGTAAATCTATATCTAGAGTAATGTTTATTCTAGTAAGAACAAAGAACTGCCCCTTCCATTATGGAAGCAGTCCAATGTAATCAACCTGCCACCAAGTAGCTGGCTGATCACCATTGGGAATGGTGCCATATCAGAGACTCACTGTTGGTTTCTGCTACTGATAGACTGGCACTCAGTTGTGGCTGTAGTCGATTGGCCTTGGTGAGTAGAAGTTCATGTTACTGAACCTCAGTCCCTGCTACCATACCCACTTTGTTCATGAGCCCATTGGGAAAGATGGCCAAGGAAAGAAGCTGACTGGTAGCCACAAAACAAGTCATCCTATCCATTTGATTATTAATACCCTCCTCTGAAGAGGTTACTCCTCTGTGAGCATTCACATAGGACAGAGATCTATTCACTCTATTTCCCATTCAAAGATATTCATCGACATACCTCTTCCCAAGACCTTCTTATCACCAGTTTTCCAATATTTCCCTTCCAAGTCCCTGACTGTCCAGCCAAACCATTGGCCACAGCCCATGAACTGATATAAACTCACACCTCTGGCCACTTCTCTTTACAAGTAATATGAGAAACCACTGAGAGATTTCCCTTCACCATGTACTCCAGGGATGTTCTAGAAGAGAACTGTGGTGCTGCAGCTGTCCACTTTTAGGCGGTGCCTGAATAGCATGTACATCAAAACCACCTGTACATCAAAATTGTTTCTCTTCTTTCATCAACTGCTCATAGGGAACTCCCCATGAGGCCATAGATACAGGTTTGGAGAGAGACAGTAATAGAGTAGAAATAGGAACCATGGACATTTGGTCACTTCCTCATGTAAATTATTAAAACTTGAGGGTCTGATTTTTGTATATACCACCTCCACTTGAAAATGGAATGCCACTGTACACATCCATCTTGGCTTGGGCAGATCAGACAATAGCAAGTGTATTATGCTGTCATGAACACATGGAAACTCGTCAAGTCACATGGAAACATGGTGACCTCTGGTCAAGCATTCAGTTTCTATTAAGTCCCAGCTGCAAGAAGAAGCTGTTTCTCCAAAGAGTAGTTATCCACAGGGTATGGCAAGGCTTTGATCCAAAGTCCAAAGGGTCTATACTGACCAGCATAATAGCATCAGTGTCATGGACTAGTACGATGTCTTGTGGAAGCCAAAGTTGATTGAGGTTCCTGAAGTTGTGACATAGGGATGGAAAATTTATATTCTCCCAATGTAGGACAGTGAAGGTGTATTGCTGACCTTGCCAGCTGGAATCAAACTGCTACTGATTGCCTTTACTAACAGATATTTTAAAAAAACAAAAAAGCATATGCCTGTACAACAGCTGCATATCAGTTACCAGGGGGTATGTTAAGTTGCACAAGCAATGAAATCACATCTGCACCAGCAGCTGCTGGTTAAGTTGCAATAATCCATTGTCATTTTCCAAGACCCATCTGTCTTCTACACAGTCTAATAGGTGAGCTGAGTGGAGAGTGGTGGGAATCACGACCTTGTGTCTCTGAAGTCCTTGATTAGTGGCACTAATGTCTTAGTTCACTACTTAGATAGCATAAGTTCTAGTGGCTTCCACTTGGACTTCCCCCAATTACAGCTCTTACTCCACAGGTCGGGGAACCAATGTGTGGATTCTGTCAGTTGTCGAGTATGTCTTTTCTAATTATGCATTCCAGAATTGAAAAAATAACCATAGTATGGGTTCAGCAACTCAGTGAATCCACTGTGACATGAATCTGAGCTGAAACTCCATTGATCACCAAATCTCCATAAGTCCTACTGTTTTTGACGACAACGATATTTTGAGTCTTCTGAAGTTATTATCAGTTCAGGGCAAGTGTCCAGTAGTCCCTGAAAGGTCTGATTATTTCCTTTTACCCAGTGCAGTTATTCTGGTAAAAGACAATAGATCCCTTTAGGGAAGTCCAGGAGAAAGATTAAAAGTATTCACTTTGGGGACACCTGGGTGGCTCAGTAGGTTAAGCATCTGACTTCAGCTTGGGTCACGATCTCACAGTTCGTGAGTTCGAACACCGCATCAGACTCTGTGCCGATAGTTCAGAGCCTGGAGCCTGCTTCAGATTCTGTGTCTCCCTCTCTCTCTGCCCCTCCCTTGCGTGCTCTCTCTCTCTGTCTCAAAAATAATTAAAATTTTTTTTTAAATTAGAAGTATTCATTTTTGGCAAGTGTAGCTGGTTCCTTTCTAACCTGGCCTTAATCAGCTCAAGTCCAGTGATTGTCTGAGGAGTCATGACTCTCTGTATTACTTTACTCCCATAGCCACAACAAAATACCACAGACTGGATGATTGAACAACCAAAATTTTCTCACAGTTCTGGGACCCAAGATCAAGGGGTCAGCAAGTTTGGTTTTTCCTGGAGCCTCTCTAGTTGTCTTACAGATGGCTCTCTGTCCTCTACTGGCCTTTTCTCTGTGCTCAGAGAAAAATATTTTGACAGTATTTTGAGAGAGAGAAAGAGAGCATATGAGCATGAGGTGGGGAGGGGCAGAGAGAGAGAGAGAGAGAGAGAGAGAGAGAGAGAGAGAATCCCAAGCAGGGTCCACAACTGTCAGGATAGAGCCCAGCTCGAGGTCTCAGTCTCACCAACTGTGAGATCATGACCTGAGCCAACATCAAGGGTCAGAAGCTCAACTGACTGAGACACCCAGATGCCCCTCTTCCTCCTCTTATAAAGACACAAGTCATACTGGATTGGGGCTCTACCCCATGACCTCATTTAACCTTAATTACTCCTTTAGGGGTGCCTGGGTGGCTCAGTCAGTTAAGCGTCCGACGTTGGCTCAGGTCATGATCTCACGGTTCATGAGTTCAAGCCCCACATTGGGCTCTGTGCTGACAGCTCAGAACCTGGAGCCTGCTTCAGATTCTGTGTCTCCCTCTCTCTGTGCCCCTCCCCTGCTCACACTCTGTCTCTCTCAAAAATGAATAAACATTTTAAAAAAATAACCTTAATTACCCTTTTAAAGACCTTGTCTTCAAATATAGTCTCATTGACAATTAGGGCTTCAACATACAAATTTAGGAAGGGCACCATTTGATGCATAACTATTTCTATGCTTCAAATTAGACTCCTGTTCCCTCAACCTGCAACACTTCCACTTGTACAGATCGAGTGAGAATTCAGTAGAATGTCTATCTACTCTTTTTCTAGGGACACTGTGATCATCTAGCCAGCACCATACCTCCTTGTGAGTCAGATTATTCTGCTTCCTTCTTTGGTGTCAACAGTCCCCACTGTAAATTCTGACCTGAAAGGAAGAGCAACCACAGAGCTCATGAAGGACGCTGAGACTGCCCTCAAAAATTTATTTCTCACAGTTGTAATGAAAGGTGTGTTCCCTAGGTCCTCCCAGGGTGGATGAGTGGGTCTTAGATGATAAATCTACTCTAAAATTCCAATCTCCCTAAGCCTTTAAAAACCTTCCTGAATAGTACAGCAAGGCAGTTCTGCCATTTCAACTTAATTAATTTATTTTTGAGAGACAGAGTACGAGTAGGGAAGGGGCAGAAAGAGAGGGAAACATAGAATCTGAAACAGGCTCCAGGCTCTGAATTCTCAACACAGAGCCTGATGTGGGACTTGAACCCATGAACCATGAGATCATGACCTGAGCTTAAGTCGAACGCTGAACCAACTGAGCCACCCAGGCGCCCCTCAACTTAGCTTAGAGCAGACAACCTTTCGGTCCATGTTTCAGCCAATTAAACAAACAAACTTAAGAGTGGTTTCTAAATCTTCAGGCTAAAAAACCGAATCCAGGAGTTTTGCTTAGTGAACGCATATCAGTTAAATTCAGCCTGACCCAACTTTATGTTTTTTTCTGCGATACCCCACTCCCTTACTATGCATCCTGACACATATCACAGATTATTGTCCGTATGATTTGGAAAAATCATGAGGTTCTCTGGGTATGTTTTGCATCTCCTCATGCATCACACTTTGCACCTCACCCCCTGGAAATTCAGTCTCATTAGAGTTTTAAAGCAAAGAGGGGTATGGAGTATGTCCTGAAGAAAAATCGGCAGTGTCTTGCCAGGGAATCACATCAGGGAGATTATTACAGATTCTTTGGACAAAGCAGTGTTAACGTCCTCAGACAAGGAAGGGGAGGTACTATTGGCAAAGAACACCCAGCAGAACTTAAGGGTCCAGTATCCTCAGGTTCATTGAGGTTTCCTGATACATCCCATTTCAATTTTCAGGATCCCATTCTTTCCCACCAATGGGCCCACTTTAACAGAAGAAACTCTGTGAGGTTGGGATTCAGTGTTTGTTGTATTAACGCTACACATAGGATAAGACTCAGAGTTTGGCTTTCAGAAATCTCAGTCCTGCAACAATAGAAGATTGGTGTTTCTTTCAGGATATGTATGCAGAACTTGAGCTAGGAATTTGTACCTCTGAGTTCATCCTTGTGTTTCCCTAGTTTCTCCAGGCCAGTTAGAAGCAAGCAACCAAGATCATTATACTCCTTAATTTGACTAAAATATTCTGAAGCACCAATCAAATGTAATTACCCAGAACTTCGCCTTTTATACCCATTTGATTAGGAGTATCCAATGATGATATTTTGTGTTCCTCTATTGCCACATCATGCCACAGACTACCAGTGCCCTCTTTCCACAGGAAATGGCGTTACTAGTGCCTCTAAATGTAAACAGTCTAATCACATTACTCTAACAGTAGAGCCAATTCTCAATCTTATATCCCCTTGTAAATGTAGCCGGACTCTGCCAGATTAGAAAAACAATTCCAGAAAAGCTGGAATCAATTCAGAAACTCATCTTTGAGATTCTGTACTTCTAGAACTACCCTTGGTACCAAAATTTGTATTGGTCAGGGTTCTAGCAGAGAAAGGGAACCAATTGAGAGAGAGAGAGAGAGAGAGAGAGAGAGAGAGAGAGGGAGGAAGGAAGGAAGGAAGGAAGGAAGGAAGGAAGGAAGGAAGGAAAGAAGGGGGATTAGATAAGAGAGAGAGAGAGAGAGAGAGAGATAGACAGACAGATAGAGACGTAATTTCTTCTTCAGAGAAACCTGATTGTTCTTAAGGTTTTTCAACTGATTGGATGGGCCTCACCCAGATAATGTGGTCAATCTCTTTTACTTAAGGTCAATTGACTGTAGATGTTAGCCACAGCTACAAAATACATTCACAACAACACCTAGATTAGCATTTCATTGAATAATTCGGTACTGTCTCCTAGTCAGGTTGACACATAAAACTAACCATCACACTACTGTCTGCTGAGAAAAATTGGAACATTAGAGCATGCGACATTTCAAGAAAATGAAGTCCATGTGATAGTCCATCATTCCAAATACTCTCTGGCATTGAACTCAGTCCAGGTAATTCTGGAAATAAATCAAAATCCAATAACTGAGATGAAGCCAATGTTGATATGTCAAAGATAACACCAGAGCGATGAAACCTGCATCTCAACATAGTTAAGCCTTTGAGATGGGCACTGGTCACTCTGTGAGTGAGAATTAAAGGACCCTGTTGCCCCAAAATATTTCTGTGGCATTAAAGTGCACTATTTCCAGGAGTCACTTTTCAAAACTTTTCCTGAGAGTATTCATGTTATGTCATTAGTAAGAATTATATTAAATATTAAATAAGACTTTTGGTAAGTATCCAAGGAAATAAAACACAGGAAAGTTTATTCTCATCAAAGCCAGAAAGAGAAGGGGGGGCCCTTGGTTGAACAGCTCTTCAACTTGAAGACTAGTTCGCATTATACCACTTTACATTAATTCGTCTTATCTTCAAAACAACCCAGAAGTAAATATCACTATTTTAATAGGGAAATTGAGGCCAATAATTGGCAGTGCTGAAAGATTCCCCATCAATTCAGTTCTGAATATACTTTCCACTACATCTGCTTTCTGTCCAACCAGACTATATCTCCAAGAGATGCAGAGAAGCCAGGGAGAGGAAGAGGAGAGGTCCAAAAGAGAGCTGGGGTCTGTTTCACCTCTGCCTGACATCAACACTCTTAATTCTGTCCTTCTCACAGAAGTGGTAAGTCATCTTTGGGGACGTCCAATTATTTCCAACCTAACGCTAGACCAAATTCTCAGTCTTATATCCCCTTTCAAGTGCAGCCAGGCTCTGCCAGTCCCATACCTGATATTTGCGAGGCCTGTGGCAGGAAGACAAGCGAAGGTCCATATACCACATTTATAGCCTTTTCGGCATTATAAACTAAGCTAGCAAACTGCTATCTAGAACACGTTCTATCCTTCCACCTTAACAAGTGTGCCATCATAATGACCTAGAGATCCAGTTCAACTTTGCCAGTCTCAAACCCTTTGGAGTTTCGTAACAGAACATGGTGGTGATGTTGGGGAAGTTGACAGCTCGCCCTAAGCTCAGAGACCACCCCACTTTTTTTTCTCTCTCTCCAGCAACCTGTTACACCTCACGTGTGCCTGTATGGACACCCCACCCAGGATCTAAGGTATGTCCATGCCTCTATAAACAACTTCCCCTTGGCCAGCACAGGGACCCAGGGATTCCTATCTACACAGTGACCTCCCCTCAGGAGGATAGACTTTATAAGAAGATCCCAGAAGTGGGAGTGGACTATTTGGGCAAGAAACTGTTATTGAAGTATGGTCTAGAGGGATGGATATGGACTCTGGGTAAGCACATCCCCTTGCCTCTCAAGAGCTGTGCCCAATGGGGAAGGACACAGCTGGAAAAGGACCAGAGCAGGACCATCTAAAGCATGAGGACCCAGTGCAGGGACCTCTTTTGCACACTATAAAGACTGAAGACGGCCTCCCTGACAAACTGGTGGCATCGCTCAGTCTCTGGGCTACTATTGTACCTGGCCCCCTTCCCTAGCCTGCCTCTCTTATTCACTGCCAGTTCCAGACCCATTAAGACAATGTATTGTCGCCATGTTCATTTTACAATAACATACACAAGGCATGAATTCACAGTCACCAAGCCTTATTACACTCTCAAACAGCTCTCGCTAGAGGAAATAGTCTGGCGGGATTTTGCACTGTAATATTTATTGTGGCAATAACATGGAGCCTCCCTACTCCCCACCAACACACACACACACACACACACACTCTGCTTCTGCTTGTTCCAGAATCCAATAAAAGAAAGCAACAGATAAAAAGAATGTATTTGATTAAAGTCACTAAGTACAAGCTTTTCCTTTAAAAAAAAAAAGGAAACTAAATAGAACAATCTAATTTTTTTTAGGCTTTTGTTTCTCTGCATCACAAGGCATAATTTTTTTAAATAGGATCTTGGCAGGTTTAAAAAAAAAATTGTGACTTTCCTAAATTTCCCTTGGGCTCCTAGATTCTCAGGGACTTACTCATGATTCCTAACATTCTGCTAGACATTCTAGCCTTCAACACTATAACGGCAAGATTTGCATACCAATTTTTATTTATTTATTTTAAATGTCTGTGTTTGAGAGAGAGAGAGAGGATGTGTGAGCGCGGGGGAGGAGCAGAGAAGGGAAGAATCGGAAGCCGGATCTACGCTGGCAGCACGCAGCCCAATGCAGGGCTCGAACTCACGAACTGTGAGATCATGGCCTGAGCTGAAATTGGATGCTTAACCAACTGAGCCACCCAGGTGCCCCTGCATCCCAATTTTTAGTTGGAGAGATGACTCCGACAGAGGGATTATGAGAAGTTGCTGGGCAGTGTTCTTCAGACACACAATACACATGTGAAGTTCTGGCTCCTGACCCCTGTGTTTGAGTCTGGTGCTATCTGTCCCAACAGGACAGTTTCCATGCTTTCTATCTTTCTCATCACCTTGCCTGGATTAGCTCTTTCATTTTTAGCCATGACTTATTTTTACCACAGGGGCAGTCCCTTATTGTCTGTTTCCTCATAAGTTACAACGGTCCTCCTATCGTAAAAATCATTGTCACTATCTCTTTAGGCACATGATAAGCCCACAGACAGCATTTTTCAAGCCACGGGCAGTAGGATATGTCCTGCATACAAGAGACAATCTATCTCCATGGCTTCCACCATAAAAATCACTTCTTTATTTTTTTTTCTTTTCAGTATTTCTTTTTTAGATTGTTATTTTTAATGTTTATTTATTTTTGAGAGAGACAGAGACAGAACGTGAGTGGGTTGGGGGCAGAGAGAGAGAAGGAGACACAGAAACTGAAGCAGGCTTCAGGCTCTGAGCTGCCAGCACAGAGCCCAATGCGGGGCTTGAACTTACAGACTGTGAGATCATGACCTGAGCTGAAGTCAGACACTCAACCGACTGAGCCACCCAGGCGCCCAATTTTGTTTGTTATTTTTAAATTTAAATTTTAGTCAGTTAACATACAGCGCAATATTGGTTTCAGGAGTAGAATTCAATGATTCATCACTTACATACAACACCTACATACAACAATGCTCATCACAACAAGTGCCCTCCTTAATGCTCATCACCCATTTACCCCAACCCTCCACCCACCACCCTCCATCAACCCTCAGTTTGTTCTCTCTTGTTAAGAATCTCTTGTGGTTTGCTTCCATCTGTCCTCTTTCCCCACCCCTTCCCAGATATTCATCTATTTTGTTTCTTAACTTCCACATATGACTGGAAATCGTATGGTATTTGTCTTTCTCTGATTGACTTATTTCACTTAGCGTAATACCTTCTATGTCCATCCACATCATTGCAAATGTCAAGATTTCATTCTTTTTGATGTCTGAGTAATATTCCATATGTATATATGTGTATGTATACATGTATATGTGTATATGTATATACACATATATGTGTGTGTATATGTGTGTGTGTGTGTATACACACACACACACACACACACACATAAAGAAGATATATATATATCTTCTTTATCCATTCATCAATTGATGGACATTTGAGCTCTCCCATAGTTTGGTTATTGTTGATAATGCTGCTATAAACATTTGGGTGCATGTACCCCTTTTAATCTGTATTTTGGTATCCTTTGAAAAAATACTTAATAATGCAATTGTTGGGTAATTGGGTAGTTCTATTTTTAGTTTTCTGAGGAACCTCCATACTATTTTCCAGAGTGGCTGCACCAGTTTGCATTCCCACCAACAGTGTAAGAGGGTCCTCCTTTCTCCTCATCCTCGCCAACACCTGTTGTTTCTTGTGTTATTAATTTTAGCCATCTGACAGGTGTGAGGTGGTATCTCATTGTGGTTTTGATTTGTATTTCCAGAAGAATGAAACTGGACCATTCTTTTACACCATACACAAAAATAAATTCAAAATGGCTAAAAGACCCACATGTGAGACAGGAAACCATCAAAACCCTAGAAGAGACATAGGCAGCAACCTCTTCGACCTCGGCCAGAGCAACTTCTTACTAGACACATCACCAGAGGCAAGGGAAACAAAGGCAAACATGAGTTATTGGGACTTCATCAAGATAAACATCTACGAAGCAAAGGAAAAAATCAACAAAGCTAAAAGGCAGCTTATGGAATGGGAGAATTTGCAAACAACATCTCTGATAAAGGGTTAGTATCCAAAATCTATAAAGAAAGAACTTATCAAACTCAACACCTAAAAAACAAACAAACCAGTTAAGAAATGGGCAGAAGACATGAATAGACACTTTTCCAAAGAAGACCTCCAGATGGCGAACAGACACACGAAAAGATGCTCGCTTATTTAAGCAAACCTAATAAGAATTACAAGTGTCACAACTCACTCATGTTTGTGAATTAAAAGATGCTTAGAAACACAGTGGGGAGGGGTGCCTGGGTGGGTCAGTCAGTTAAGCTGACCCTGGGTGGGTCAGCTCAGGTCATTATCTCGATGTTTGTGGGTTCAAGCTGTGCTGACAGCTCAGCCTGGAGCCTGCTTTGGATTCTGTATCTCCCTCTCTCTCTAGCCCTCCCCTTTTCATGCTCTGTCTCTCAAAAATAAATAAATGTTAAATAAAAAAAAAAAAAAAAGAAACAGTGGGAAGCACCAACCATTCAATGAGTTCAATGAGTTAAGTGAATTGACCCCTAGTGCTAGTCATAGATGTTTTTCTTTGCTAGTCCTTCGGGAATTAAAACTAATTAATGCATAAAATGATTTTTATAAGTGGGTTTTTATTTCTTTGGGAAGCAAAATGATGTAATGGGAAAAAATAGACCAGATAAAGTATCAAGTTCCACTGAACTTGCTCTATGACAGTGAGTTAAAAATCCACCTGCCCAGAGAGCCTGCTCTATCAGTAAGTGGGGATAATTTCCACCTACTAGAGCTGTTTTAGAAAAAAGTAATATATGCCCTGGTACAAAAAAAAGACATTCAATAAATGTTAATTTCTTTCCCTTCCACTTGGATATAATTAATTACATGTACACTTGTAGATATAACATAGGTGGTACTGAAATCAGAAAGAACAAGTGTCAAAGTCTACTACTTTCCAGCAGTGGGCAAGTTATCACCTCTGAGCCTCAGTTCCTCCATCTGTAAAATGGGAGCCGCCTCATAGGGCTGTTCTGAGGAGCAAGGAGATTATGGGAGTCGGATCTCTTGGTACAGTGCCAGACACAGAGTAAGGACTCAGTACATTTCAGTACAGCTTAGGACATGGAGTAAAGCAGGCCAAAGTTCAAGTCCTGGCTGTCACGTCCTGTGCCACCTTGGGCACAGTAACCTCTCTGAGAATCACTTTCTTACTGGGTATTCCTGCAATGATCATTCCTCCTTACCAGTTTTTTAGGAGGTGTATATGAAATAATATAAGGGAAGTGCCACATTCAGAATATGCACAGATTAGTGCTAACAAACGATAGCAATTGTTAATACATTTTAAAGGCGGGCTTGAAAGCTACCAGGGGAAGAAAACTACTAGATTCCTATATTGCAGATTCATATGGTTGAATTGGAGAGAAATAGGCACAAGTCAGAATCTAAATACAAAGCCGATCTGGAGGGCTGCTTCCAGAAACTTCCTCTGATAGAATATAGATAGATAGATAGATAGATAGATAGATAGATGGATGATTCTAGGGCATTAGTGTTACAGAACCCAGCACATGATGGGTCCTCCACAGATTTGAATCATTAATTAGTTAATTAATTAAAAATTGAATTGATACCAATTAATTTAACTGAACTTATACAACTGACAGCACAGCATCTTGTGTGTCATCGGACTCCTCAGAAGCATGGGGATCCAGCCACGGTATTTTCTTGTTTACACACCTATCAGTCAAACGCTAAGCTCTCGGCTGTACAGACGGAAGCAGTCAAGTCACTGCTCTCTCCTCCCTCTCCTAATAGACCGTAGCTTGCGTACCTTTCAGGGAGCAGCAGCAGGCTGTGATCCCACCAGATAAATTGGAGTGACAAAACTAACACTAAACCCGCAGAGATGAAATCCTAGGGGCCCACGAAAGGAGGAAGTTGGGTTGTCAGAGGCGGCAATCTGCCTGGGGGCAGGGAAGCACTCAAAGCAGCCGGAGGAGAGGAAGGTGGTGGATGTGAATCCAGAGAACCGGTCTCTCTGCTTCCCCAGCCCCAGAAGTCAAAGAAGGGCTCCATGGGCTGCAGAAAGCCCGAGAACAATGAAAGTGCAAGGCTTGTCCCTTCAGAATCTCGTGTTTGGGGGAAAAAAAAAAAAAAAGCATAACTGTAACTTTTTTGAATCCTCTTAATTGCTTTAGCAGGAAATCTCATTCAACCCGTGATCCGGATTTCCCTTCCCTTCGTCCCCCCAGCGTTGTGGCTATGTTTCAGGGGGGGTTATGCAGGGCCAGGGTATTGTTGCAAATTCTACAAGAGGCTGACTGGACCTCATTCATGCCCTGCCCACACCGGCGTCAGGACTTGCTTCCCACCCCCCCTCCACCCCTGTCTCCAACTAGGCTCCTATCCTCAGTCTACACCCGTCCTCGGTCTACACCTGTCCTCAGTCTGCACTGCTCAATGCAGCATCAGCCCTTGTTCCTGATTTCGAGGCCTGTTTGGGTCCCGCTATCTCCCATGTCCCCTGCCTTCTCCCGGAAGCGTGATGCTCTGACGTCACGCTGGCGTCTGGGGACCTTTGTGAGGCTAGGACCCTCTGCCTCTGACACCTTACTCTTCGGTGAGGGAGGATGACCCTGCGGGTGCCCTGCCACGCTGGGCTGGGTGGGATCAGTCCGCCTCGTGGACATCCAGCACAGTCACCTCTGTCCTGGGGACTGACCCCTCCTGAATCTCTGCTGGAAATGTGGACCCCGCACTAGAGGACTTGACTCTATCCTAACTCCTCCAAACCTAACTGGGGTTTACGTAAGCCACCCCCGGCCCCAGCTGCCAACTCGGCCCTTCCTTTCCCTCCATCTCCCCTCAGCCCAGGCTCGGAACTGGGAAGCTGGGCATCTTACTTTGCTACTGGTTTCCCTTAGGCCCAAGGTCTTTGGGACTCAGAGGCAAACATGTGTCCGTTCGGTCATGTCTCCCACCCACACGCCATCCCCTCCGAGAGCGCCGCTCCGGAACAGGCGCGCACGTACAAGAGAAGGCAAATCTGGAGGCGCGGAAACCCTGGGCGGCAGCTCCCACTTGCCCTGCTGAAGCCAGACTAGAAGCTGCAGATGAGGTACCGGGCCCACGCGCATGCTGGGGTGAGCACCAGAACCCCTGCTAAGCTGGGTATGGGACGTGGGGAGGGTGGGCAGGTGGGTACAATTCCGGAAGCAAACAGACGCAGGCCAGAATTTAAGCCAGGAGAATGAAAAGGGAAAATGGAGTTCTAAGCCTGGGGCTGGGAAAACGACCCTCAGGTTAGCATGAGGGTTCTGACCCCTGGATGGGCTCTTTCTGGCTGCCCTGGCTCAACACAACCTTCCCTGTGTGCGGCCAGGGAGCGCGGCAGGTCTGAGTTCAGGCGTGGCGGTCAGACGGCTGTGGTTCAAATCCCAGCGCTGCCCCTGGACCCACCCAAGCAGGTTGTCTAACCTCTTGCTGGGTTTCTGTTTCCTTATTTCTAAAATGAGGTGAACTCTTCCCAAAAGTTGTCACGCACAAACACACCTCTATACAAACAGACTCATACAACCAGGGCTCCTCCCTCAGCCACTCTGGAGCTCGGAAGGTGCTGGGTAAAATTAAAACAACTTCTTCTGGGCTTCTCCCAATGGGACATCAGTTTGACTTCCCGGCTGAAAGGGCTCCTTTGACTCTTCTTCCTGACATCATCTCAACCCCTTAAAAAGTAAACTCTTTACTCCCTGACAGTCACAAGCCCACCTAGTAATTAAGTATTCGAGCTACAGCTTTTATTTAGAGAGCTTCCCTAATTATCTGGGTGGGTGCAAACTCCCACCTGTGCTCATGATCAATCTTGGACCTGCACTAATCATCATACAACATAACGGCCTGCAATCTAAAGGCACAGGCAACCCCCAGGGGAGGCCATGGCGGGAGGGGGAATTACACGCAACCATTGGTGTATCTTAGAAATTCAGGATGTCCTTTTCTCGCTTTCTCTTTTTCTTCCCTTAGGAAGGCCCAACACAAAGCAGCAGCAGCAAGCAAGGAGCAGAGTCTTGCAGTGGGAGAGAAGGAAGCAGGACACCTGGGTGCTAAGCCCAGCTCTGCAACGCCGAGCACTCACAGCCCCATGTGCAAGGGGATGGACTGAAGCAGGGCGGTGGGGCCAGTGGCTGATCATTAGACTCCCTCGTAGAATAGCGACAACAAAAAGGTTCCTGGGCTATCTATCCACCTCAGACCTACTGAGTCAGAATCTCCAGGGCTGGTGCCCAGGGAATCTGTATATTTCAAAGCTTTCCGGAAGATTCTTGAGGTCTGTCGGGACCAAGAATCACTGGACACCATAGATAAAACCCAGGCCCCTTAAGCTTCAATAATCACCCTCTACTGCTTGTACACTTTAGTTATTGCCATTGGTATAAGAGTCCGAATGCCCCATCATAAGGAAAGAGCCCACGCCCCCTTAAAGCTGCGCTGAGAGGCTTCTCAGAAACTTGGGGACTTCTTTAGAGCTCACATGGTCTGTAGAGCTATTCTGTCGGCATTCTGAGCTGGCCAACTTCAAGAAACCGCCCCACGCATTGTAAGATACGTAGCACACCTGGCTTTTATTTGCTAAATGCAGTAAAATCTTGGTTTGCGAGCATAATTCATTCCAGAAACATGTTTGTCATCCAAAGCACTCGTGTATCAAAGAGAATTTCAAGAACCATTGGCTCAGTGGTGATCACGGGACGTCCTGCGTCACGTACTACTCGTACTGCAAGACATCACTCATTTATCAAGTGAAAATGTGTTAAAAGGTTTGCTCATCTTTGGCACGCTCGCGGAGCAAGTTACTCACAATCCAAGGCTTTACTCTACTCCTCATGCCCTCAGCTGCACCATGACTATGAAACACACTTCTCAGGTGAGGAAACCAGTGCCAGGGGTGTGTCGAGTAACAATAACTCCTACCTCACAGGCTTATCGTGAGAAGCAAATGAATAAATGCATGGGAGGCACTCATTAGCACAACGCCTGACTTTCAGAAGCGTTCAGTAAATGTTTATGATTATGATCATCATGATGATGATGATGCCAGAAGCACAATAAATTTCCAAATAGATGAAAATGGCCCTATAGCCATAAAATAGGAGTTACAAACCAGTCAAACATTGACCCTTGCTCAGTTGTTCAAGCTGGGCACAAGACAAGACCATAGTTGTCCATTTACACAAGAATCCCCTTCCCTGCATCCCACCGCCAGTCATCATGTGCTGCCACAGTCAACCTGATACAAAAGTGTGCGTATATGGGGTAAATACATTGGAAACCGCCAATAGTGATAATGGGTAGAAATAGAATCTTCAGTAAGCTACCTCAGTATGCATGAATATCATATTTCAAACTAAAATTTCCTTACCATAACTTAGCCCCCTTCCTAGTTCTTTTGCCCTCCTTTGTAACGAGGCAAATTGCCTTTTACTTTGTCCGCTACATCAGCATGCATGTTTATAGTTATTTCTCCCCTACATCTTCTTGACACAAGGCTGAACATGTTTGGTTTCTTACCTCTTCCTCCAGGGTCTTATTTTGAAAACATTTCATCATTTTTTTGCTCTCCTCTGAGCTTCCCTAGATATCTCACTATGAGGGAATTTGTTTCAAACTGCATCATTCATGGAAGAGAATTCCAGGGGAAAAAAAAAATGTCAGGCCAATACCAAATGGCGTGGCCCTTCATACCTTCAGGGGTTTTGTTCCCACTAACGGATTGCTGTGGATGCTCTTTTACAACATAGGCCCCAAGGATCAAGAAGAGAAAATTCAATAAGTAGTAAAACACTATGAGAGAGAATCACTGCCTAGGTTTGCATGAGGCTAGATATTTAATAGATCAGTGTAGGATGAGGGAAAACTTAAGAGCATTATAGGAGGATTTTGTTGTAATCATTGTAATCTGTTTACCACATTCGCACCAGGAAAAGATTGGCTCCCAAGTAGAAAATCAAAATGAAAACAGCAAATATCACTTGCTCAGAGCAAAACAACAACAACAACAACAACAAAGCATGTTTAATAATCAAAATCAAGGAGATACCACAATGAAGTTAATGGAAATACGCCAAGACTGAGGGTAAAGAGACCCTAATGCTGTGTTTAATGTCCTAGAATGGGTTCATATTAGCTATGCGGCCTTGGGTAAATTACTTCCTGAGTGTCAGTCACTGTGTCTAGAAAAGAAGAGGTAATAGGACTGGCCCGAACCTCCCAGAGTTGTTTCAAGGCCTGAATATCCTAATGGACACAGCACAGCATTGGCACGCAACAGGCATCAAAAATGGTTGTTGTTATTATTGCTGTCGTAAGTCTTCCCCAGCAGTGGGAAAGCATATAGCCCAGGACGAGGCACGCGGTAGGTGCCTATGTGAGTTCCTAAACTAGGAAACCTCCATCCTTAGCCGTTACCCCCTTCATTCCACCTCATTACCTGCGAGTGAAAAAGCAAATGAGTGACAAAGTGAGTAAAAAGCAAGGTACTTGAGAGGAAACCGTCATGATGCCCCTTTTTATTGTGCCGACAGAATGTGTACTAATCGCTCCTGTGTTCTCATTTCATCACCCTGAAGTTCAGTGACCACGTGCTAGGAAAAGGCATTCAGCAGTAGAAGCAGGACATCTCTCGTCTCCAGGAGAATTTGTTTTGAGTTGGGGCTTTATAGAACTCTGTCCACGGTGAAGTCTCTGCAGGATCTTATTATAAGATGACCTCATTTTTATCTTGCCTCCACAGACAACTCCTACGATGCCGTTTTCTGAGTCTCCAGAGTATTCTCTCTGCCATTGCTGGCAGCCAACACAGTCACCTCTTTTCTTCCTCAAGTTGCTCACTAACTACATTGATTACTAAGTCGGGCAACACCTCATGTCTTTATTAGGACTTGCTCTCTGACCACGTGTCCGAAACGTATTGAAAAAGTCATTAAGCATTTACATTAAAAAATGCACTGTCTCCTTCCATGCTACATTCTAAACACTCGCTGGCAAGGTTAAACACAAAGTAATGAGAAATTTCAGACTCCTGGGGAAAGTCTTTCCAAACACCTGAATCATTAGGGTTCTCTGCTTAGATCCCCTTCTTTTGTTTGTAATTCAAAAGAGACTTGGTTTTGTTTGGGGTTTTTGTGTCATATTACAAAAACAATATTGTATTGTAGAAAAATACAGATGAACAAAAAGAAGAGAAAAACACCCACAGTCTTACGCAAGCAGATTATCATAGTTCACCCTGGGGTGATTCATGACGTATGATCGCTGTATGTACGTAGACTAAAGGGGGCGACAAGGGAAGTTATCGGAAAGCGTCCATTCTCCCACTGGGGGAGGAGGGCAGGAGAGAGAGGTGAAGGATGATGACCCTCCCCAGGGCCACATGGATGCCGAGCTGCCACACACTGCTGACAGCCTTCCCTCTGTGCCACACGTCACCATTGCTGAAGTCTCTTTCATACACCAACCTTGTAGCTGGTGGTGCCTGGGAGGGACAGACGGAGCTGTGGAAGGAAAGCAGCCTTGGTCCCACCAATTCTCCAAGGCACAGTGGGGATAACAGCAACACAACCAGCGAAGGCGTTTGTCCCAGGGTTCCAGAAGGTGACCAGCAGGGCAACAGTTGCCCCAGAACAAGAAGTCGCTGTCGAAGGTCAATGGGGGGCGGAGCATGTTGGATGAAGGAAAAGATGGGAGGCAGCGTCCCTTATTTCAAAAACAAAAACACTGAAGGAAGGTCATATTTTGAAAGTGTAAAGAGAGGCTGAATCCTTCTATTAGCTGAGCAAGTCCTCGTCACCGAATATGGCTCAAGCAGGTGGCAATGCCAGTGTCCCACATACATTTTTCAAGATTCAGCTGCTCTCTGTAAAGTATGAATGAATGTGCTCAGTTCTGTTGCCAAAGATGGCCACACAGTCCCTTGTATGCCCCGTTGCTCCACCCACAAGAAGGAGGAGTCTGTTTCCCTTCTCCTTGAATTGAGGCGGCTTTGTGACTTGCCTTAACCAATATAATGCAATGGAAGGGACATTGTACCCGATGGGAGTGCTAGCCAAAGACTACCAGGAGGAGTAAAACCTGCCGTCCAATGAAATTGGGTTTTTTGACTGGCTGCAATGAGAGAGAATGCACACCAGGGGGAGCCATGGAGTGTCTCAACAAGAGGGTGTTAGAATGGCCTTATTGTAGAGACTGGGTCTGTGGTAGGTGATTTTAAACAGAGTTCCAGGAAGTGGGGCTTCGCCCTGGAATGGATGCTGTCAGGAAGCAGGAGTAATTATATGACTGGGTATCTTCATCATTTTTATCTAGAAGGCAGAAAGAATGGAATAAAGTTTATGTTGTAATTAGTAAAGAAGCAGCAGTTGCTCATATAAGCCACAGTGTTCTTGTTTTTGTCTGCCTTTGGACATGACTACGGAGTGGACTTTTTTCTTTGTCTTGCTCCATCTTGGGTACAGAATGACTCTGATTGATCTCAGTCTTCAGTGAAAATGTTTATATTTAATGGCGGAAAAAAAAAAAGCACAGTCCACCAGGTGGTGCAGGACAGCTCCTAGCAACACCTAGGTTTAGCTGATAGTGCCCGGTCAGCTCCTGAATGTCAAGGGTCATTTCTCTCTTTATAGGGGAATAAACATCAAGAGGCCTGATAACTTCCGTTTTTGCTTGGGTTAAGCCAGCCACTTATGTAATAAGTTCAACTGCTTTGAGACCACCATACCGTAAGGAAGTCGGAGCTAGTCACGTGGAGAGACCGTGTTGAAGAAAACCATTAAATCCAGCTGAAAGCAAGAACTGTGGCTCCAGTCATATGGCTGTAGTCAAGACATCCTGGCCAGCCCCTTTTGACCCATCTCAACTGACCAAGGAATGGAGACAAGCTGTTCTTGCTATGACCTCACAAAATTCCTGGTGCACAGAATCCTAAGAAATGAAATGGCTATTGTTTTAAGCCACTCTGCTTTGGGGGATACTTTGTTACACAGCAATAGATAACTGAAACTAGTAGCAAGTAAATTTATACTGTGCTGGTAAGATGGTCCTTGCTTTACCCAACTGAAACAAAAAAGTTGGAGACTGAGAAGCCCATCTAAAATTTTTTAAAAATTTGTCATAGGTTGGTACAAACAACAGTTGGCTCATCTTTATACTACAGGAGCAAATTTCAGTACATTTTATCTCCTTGGAGAGAATATCTGTATGTTAATAATCTAGCTTCATACTTGTGAGAGTACATGGCACCTTGCTGATAGAACCGAGCATAATGAGGCTTCTGGCACCCTGTTGAAAATCAGCCAAGCATATCGCGAACTGCAGAGACTAGGGTGTATATAGATTCACTGTGGGGTTTTCTGACTCCATCCAGATCAACCCTAAGAGGCAGTTCTGAAGACTACAGGGAACATGCAAGAAATTGGAACCAATATTTATTTTTTTAATGTTTATTTATTCATTTTGAGAGAAAGAGAGAGAGGGAGAACACAAGTCGGGGAGGGGAAGAGAGAAAGGGAAACAGAGAATCCCAAGCAGGCTCCATGCTGTCAGCACAGAGTCCAAGGCGGAGCTTGATCCCGCAAACCATGAGATCACCACCTGAGCCAAGACCAAGAGTCAGACGCTTAACCAGCTGAGCCACCCAGGCACCCCAGAGCCAATATTTAAACCCATTCCAAGCAGGCCTATCACGACCAGGCCATCACTAAGCCTGACCTCAAGGGCAGATCCAGATGTACCAGTATCAGGTAGGCCTAAGCTTCCCGGTCTTGACTCAGCCGCTCAGAGCCCATCTGTCACATCACAGCAAACCCATTTCACTCAAGCCCTTCTCAGAGCCTCCTGAGAGACTGTGTTCTCAACACCCATTTTCAGCTCCAGGGTACCATGGCGGCCGGCAGAAAGGTATGGGATTTCTGGTCAACCATCAACTGGGTGTCAGCTAGATTCTGCTGGTGGCTGAGTTACCATTACTGCAGATATAGAGGGAAAATACATAGGCATATATCCCACTACCAGGTTGCATTTGCAACAGTGGTAGCTTGGGTGAGGTAAGTTACCTTTTGTCTCTTGAACTAAGTTGTACTCGTAGCAAAATGTGAAAAAGGACAAATTTCTAACACTTCTTTGTTACAGTTTTTTTTTTGCTTCCCTACTCCCTTACTGGGTTATACCATGATCCCCTTCATAAACATCAGTTCTTCAAGGGCTGGCCACTCTCCATATTTAGTATAGCATAGCCCAATAGAAACATAACGCAAGCCCAAATGTGAACCACACATAATTTGAAATTTTATAATAGCCACATTGAAGTAAAAAGAAACAAGTAAAATCAGTTTTTAATAATATCTCTATTCAACTTAGCATATCCAAAACTTTGTCATTTCAACATGTAATCTATAATACAAAAACATTTAATGAAATATTTCACATTCTTGTGTGTTGTTGTTATAAAGATCCAATGTGTGATTTACAACTATAGCACATCTCAATTCAAATTATCCATATTTCAAGTGCTTGACTGTCATATGTGGCCATGGCTACCATTTTGGATAGCATATCTCTATTTAATTGAAACTCATCTGTCTAGTAATCCATTCTCTCAATGATTAGCTGGTAACCCTGCCCAATAAATTAATTTAACTATGACACAGATGCACCTTCAATGCAATACATCAGCATTAACAGAGATATAGAATGCCTTGATTAAACTGTCCAGGAATTATGGCAATCCATTAAGTGATCAACCTCTACTATTCCTCAAATCACACAGGCGGGCTCCGATCCCTACATATGATATCATTATGAGGGGAAAAAATGAGAAGACTAAGAAAAAATTTTACATGGGCAAAAACTGATCCTAATTTCATGTAACTTTAAGGTAATTCATTTTGCTAGAAAAATTTGCAGAGTAATAGGTAAACATACCCCAGAGGAATCTCTTAAGTCATAACGATGATGCACACATTCTTACTTTTCCAAAAAGTTACCTTATCAAGAAAAAGAAGTCCTGAGGAACTCCTCCTGGGCAACATCTGTAGAAAGCATGAGAACAAAGGACAAATCAAAAATCATGGAAACAGCACAGCTGTGATATCAGGCAGACTTGGATTTACCAGGTGAACTTGAGCAGATGCCTCCTTGGCACCAGTTTCCTCGGAATGAGTGGAAAATCCCATTTTCTGGGCAAAGCCAAAGGGAATTAAACATCCCCAATACCATGTGAGACCCTGAGTAGACAATATATGTTTACCAGCATGTTGTTTTAGAGTGAAGGCCAATCATCTTTCCAATACATAGCTACTGGGAGTCTATGAAAACCCCAAGAAACAGACCAGCAAGCCACAGTGCATCCTTACCCATTCATGCCCAAATCCTGTCCTCCAGGTAGCTCCAGGCTGGCTACTCACAGGTGCTACACCTTCCTGCAAGGCATCCTGGGAAAGGCTCTTTCAGAAAGGTCAGCTCCCTGAGGAGCAAACAAGTTCTCACAAACTTTGTTTATTTTCTCAGTCCTAATTCTAGTTCTAGGAAACAGTATTTTCTGGTCCAAGAACACAGCAAACAAACCATTACTTTGCTAACAGCACAAGTGTTAGGCTTTTGGTCAGCTCGTGGATTGGCCACTTCTCGATCAGGTGTTCACCCTCATCCAATCAGCGGTGGCCTCTCTAGAAGCCTGAAGTCAGCTAGGTGTGTGGACAGGAATTTATGCCAAAGGTGAGAAATTGATAGAGACAGTCCCCCGATCACTATACCACTCCCTCAGATGAGAGAACTGAGACTCCGAGAGAAGTAACTTGCCCACCTCACTCCCTGAGCTCAGGGACTGTGTCTGGTTACTGGTGCATAGCCTTCGTACCCACCTCCCTGCCTGTATTATTAAAAAGTGCTATAAATAACTGTTAAATGAATAATTGCAAGGCCAAAAAACTCAAGTTTGGTCTCCTATACTTGTTCTAAACCTTGGCTGCCCGTTGGAATTACTAGGGGCTTTTTAAAAACGTCAACCCCAGAGATTTATTTTTAAAATTTCAGATGAACCTAATGTGCAGCCAGTATTAAGGGCCATTGCACTAGTCCCCAAGTTCTTAACCTTGACTGCACATTAGCATCACCTGGGGCTTTTAAAAATCCCCTTGCTGAGGCCACACCCCCCAAGCCAATTAAAGCACTCAGTCCCCCAGGTGATTCTGATTTGCAGCCAAAGTTGAGAACCTTGGTCCAGAGGGGCCCTTCTCTGATTTCAATTTGCACTGACTCTACTGGGGGTCTTATTAAAATGCAAATTCTGGGTCAATGAGTCTTGGATGGGCCTGAGGGTCTGCTTTTCAAAAAAGTTCCCAGGTTGGTGGGAATGCAAACTGGTGCAGCCACTCTGGAAAACAGTATGGAAGTTCCTCAAGAAATTAAAAATAGAATTACCCTACAGCATTGCGCTATACTAAGAATTTATCCAAATGATACAAAAATGCTGATTCAACAGAGCACATGTACCCCAATGTTTATAGCACTGGAGCTTATAGTACTATCAACAATAGCCAAACTGTGGAAAGAGCCCAAATGTCCATCAACTGATGAAGGGATAAAGAAGGTGTGGTGTATATACATATATATTTAAGAAACTCTTAAATACAGAGAAAAAACTGAGGGATGCTGGAGGGAGGTGGGTGGGGGGTGGGCTAAATGGGTGATGGGCATTAAGGAGGGCACTTGTTGGGATGATCACAGAGTGTCATATGTAAGGGATGAATCACTGGGTTTTACTTCTGGAGCCAAGACTACGCTGTATGTTAACCAATGTGAATTTTTAAAATGAGTTTCTAGGTGATGCTAATGCTCCTGGTCTGAGAGCGACACTTTGAGTAGCAAGGCACTGCTATGCAGTCACTTTTAGGTTCTGAAAAAGCTGCTTCAATGAATGAATAAAAAAAGTTCTTGAGTTGGTTGCTTATTAGTTGACTATAGCAAATGGTTACTTGTAAACTGCCGTAAAGATGCGGCAATGATTCTTTTCAACAAATGCCTTCCCCCACCCCCACCCCATACCCATGAAGATGAATTTCATGATTTGTTCATGTAGGATTTGGTGTTGCTCAGTGGTTAGGAGCACAGACAGTAAGTAGTGTTAGAGTAGGCACTTAGGTTCCAGCAGGATATCTGGAGCTCAACAATGAGGAAGTCATGGCTGGCTAACTGGAAGGTCAGAGACCTGTGCTGGCAGCTCTCTGCAAGAAGCCTGATCAAACCAGACAGGCCCAAGATGGCAGACGCCACGACAGGAAAGCGGTGACCAAATTAGGAAGAAAAAGCAGAAAGCCTGCTTCCTGCTCCAGGTAATGAATATTTTGCCCCTAGTTAACAACAGCTGATGAGAGATAGAAATCCACCCCGCCAGGATGTATCTCATTCTCTCTCCCCCCACCCTCTCTGACTCTCACTCTCTCCCTCCCTTGCCTCCCCCATCTCTCAAGTATACGTTTCCCTTTAATAAGCTTTCCTGATTGTGTTGCTTGCCCCCTGTGCCTCGTATCTGACCTTGAATTCATTCTTATAACAAGACCAAGAACCTTCCGTGACTCCTTCAGATCTGTCTGGGCCAGGGTCCCAGAGCCCAGGGACTCCCCAGATCACCCAGCAATTGTAAGTCAGATCTCCTTCCCCTTAATAGCTATGACCTTTGGAGAATTTCCTAAACTGCTCAGTGCCTCAGTTTTCTTATCTCCAGTAAATTAGAGATTTTTTTTTAAAGTACCTATATGTTCACTCAGTAAACATCAGTGATGATTCGATTACTTATGACAAATCAAAACCACAAAGAGCTCTGACCTCACACCTGTTAGAGTGGCTATCTTCAAAAAGACAAGAAATAACAAGCACTGGCCTGGATACGGCAGAAAGGGAGCCCTCGTGTACTACCGGTGGGAATGTAAACTAGTACAGCCACTACAGAAAACAGTATGGAGGTGCCTCAAAAAATTAAAAATAGAAATTCCATACGACCCAGCAACTCCACTTCTGGGTGGAAGGAAATGAAATCACTATTATACATACTCTATATATATACGTATATGTATATGTATATATGTGTATATATATATATATGTATATATATATACACACACAATGGAATATTAGCCATAAGACAGAAGGAAATCCTGCCATTTGCAACAACATAGATGGACCCCGAGGAATTATGCTAAGTACAATAAGTCAGAGAAAGACAAATACTGGATGTCCTCACTTACATGTGCAATCTAAAGAAGCCAAACTCTTCGAAACAAAGAGAAGATTGGTGGTTGCCAGGGGTCAGGGGTGGCCAAAGGATAAAACTTTCAGTTATAAGATGAATAAATTCTGAGGATTTAATATACAGCATGATGATTGTATTTAAAATAGTGTATTACACAAATCAAAACCACACTCAGATATCACCTCACACCAGTCAGAGTGGTCAAAATGAACAAATCCGAAGACTATAGATGCTGGAGAGGATGTGGAGAAACAGGAACCCTCTTGCACCATTGGTGGGAATGCAAACTGGTGCAGCCACTCTAGAAAACAGTGTGGAGGTTCCTCAAAAAATTAAAAATAGATCTACCCTATGACCCAGCAGTAGCACTGCTAGGAATTTACCCAAGGGATACAGGAGTACTGATGCAGAGGGGCACTTGTACCCCAATGTTTATAGCAGCACTCTCAACAATAGCCAAATTATGGAAAGAGCCTAAATGTCCATCAACTGATGAATGGATAAAGAAGATGTGGTTTATGTACACAATGGAATACTACTTGGCAATGAGAAAGAATGAAATCTGGCGATTTGCAGCAACGTGGATAGAACTGGAGAATGTTATGCTAAGTGAAATAAGTCAGGCAGAGAAAGACAGATACCATATGTTTTCACTCATATGTGGATCCTGAGAAACTTAACAGGAACCCATGGGGGAGGGGAAGGAAAAAAAAAAAGAGAGAGATTAGAGTGGGAGAGAGCCAAAGCATAAGAGACTCTTAAAAAATGAGAACAAACTGAGGGCTGATGGGGGGTGGGAGGGAGATGAGGGTGGGTGATGGGTATTGAAAAGGGCATCTTTTGGGATGAGCACTGGGTGTTGTATGGAAACCAATTTGACAATAAATTTCATATATTGAAAAATAAATAAATAAATAAATAAATAAATAAATAAATAAATAAATAAATAAAATGCTGTATTATATGCCTAAAAGTTGCTAAGAAAGTAGATCTCAAATGTTCTCACCACCCATATGTACACACACACACACACACACACACACACACACACACAAATTGTACTTACGTCAAGTGATAGATGTGTTAACTCATCTTATTGCAGTAATCATTTTGCAATGTAACTTGTATCAAATCATCACATTGTACATCTTGAACTTACACAAAGTCATATGTCAAGTAAGGGGCAATAAAGCTGGGAAAATTATTTATGAGTAAGTACATACCGATAGCAAAGGAGTTAATGCGTGCAAAAGACTTAGAACAGTGGCAGACACAGTGAGTGCTAAGTTAAGAGTGAATTTATTGTTGTTATTCACGAAGCTTTTGCTGATCGTTCTGGAGCTGCAAAGGTCAGGGGCTCTGGAATATGACCACCCGGGGTCACATGCACCTCTGCTCATAACCAACTGTGAGGCTTGGGCAAGCTCCTTGACCTCTCTGCACCCCAGTTTTCTCATGTGCAAATGGACATAGTGGTAGCACCTGCCTCCTGGGGTTGTTGCGAAGACAAATTATATGCAATGCACCTAGAATAGGGCCAGACAAAAAATAAACACTCAACAAGTGTTTGCGATCACTGTCATCACCATTGTTATTACCATGTACCAGGCACTGGGGAGACAAAGGTAAGTAAGAAACTTCAAGCATGGCCCTTGTCAGAGCTAAAAAGAAATTGCAAATGTTAAAACCCTTGATTTAAAGAGGTTGTACAGTGTCCGGACATCCTTGAAGAGAAAGTACAAAAAAAGGAAATCCCGTCAGTTAATATCTTCTGTATCTAGAGTCATTCTCTCGGTTTACAACAGTTATTTTTACTCTGTGCTTTAGGCCTCTCATTTGCTTAAAACTGATGGCTTGGAAAGGGATATTCATCTGGATTCCCTCCCCGAGCTGACAGTCCACTGCCACTGTTATTACAATGATTTATCACCATTCTTTCTCTGCAGCTTTTGACAGGCAAAGGAAGGGTCTTATGTGCTGTCTCATGCCCTGACTTTGATAGACACATCCCCTTGAAAAAGCAGCTTATGTTTTCTGATCTCAACATCATAAAAGCTATATTCTCTGGTCCAGCTAAGCCAAAACCTTTCAAATACGCGCCAGATAAAGCATAGACTCCTACTTGCGTAAGTAATTGCTGGATATATTACACAGAAAAGAATTCGATTTATGAGATAGTTACCAAATAGGAATCACTACCATGTATCAGCATGTTTCCGCGTGTATTGAATGGTATATAGAAATTTGGGCAACACAACCCTCAATTCCTGGGAACATCTGCTTGCTTCAGGGCACTCTTTGTAATGGCTCTCCCTTGGGTTCAGGCAGTATTGAGAAAATAACCTTTGTGAACAGAGATTGATACAAATGAAATGATAAAAACAGATATTTTTGGTATTATCTGTATTTGTTAACGCACACTCACCATAAGCTGGTAAAAATAAGGCTGAAAAATCTGGAAATATAAAGTGTAAGTTGGAGCTCGAGATGTACCTTTATTAGTCTCCTACGGCTACGATACCAAATTACTACGGACTTGCTAGCTTAAAACAACAGAAATTCATTCTCTCAAAGTTCTGGAGGCCAGAAGTCTGAAATCAAAGTGCGGGCAGGGCCCTGCTCCCTCTGAAGGGGCTAGGGGAGAATCCTTCCTGCCTCCCCAGCTTCTGTGAGTCCAGTCTTTCCTTGCCTATAGCTACATCCCCACTAACATCCACCTCCCTCTTCACCTGACATCCTCCCTGGGCATCTCTTAAAAACACTTGTGATTGGATTTGGGGCCAACCCATATAATCCAAAATGATCTCCTCTTGAGGTCCTCAATTTAATTGTGTCTGCAAAGACCCTCTGTCCAAATCAGTTCACATTCACAAGTTCCGGGGATTAAACTACCTTTTAGGGGAGATGGTGGTGGGGAGGTCACCATTCAACTCACTACAATATCCAAAGGAAACCTTATCTGCAATTATAATTAAAAAGCAATTAACATCTGTCCTGTCGGTGACCCCAAAGGTACAAAAGAGTGGGCAGGAAAGAGCCTGTGAACACTGCAGAGCAAAAAGCCCGTCACCTGGACAAGGGCGTGGCCCCGGCACCCATGATCTCCAGTGCTGGCTATTCCTTCATTTTCAGATTAGATCCATATAAGAGAATTTTGAACACTGAGCCACCCACTGCAGCTTGGAGCAGCTCCTATGTTGTTTCCACCTCTGACTTCATGAAAAACACACCTGCCTACTTGCCTGCTCATTGGAGAGAGACTGGCAGAGCCGCATAGATGCATTTTATCGTCCATGGGAATCCCCAGTTCTTCCAGTATGATGCAAGAACTAGCTGTTTGAAAGTGTGCGTGTCCCTCCCTCCTTCCCTCTGTGCTCCATGTCTCCTTTCTGTTTATTTCCATACAAATTGGGGAAAGGAAAGGAAAGGAAGAGACAATTGTCTAAGAAAGCCATACAACTTTTCATTCGTTTGTGGCTCCTGAGAAATCATGGAAGACAAAATAGTGGTCTGCTCCAAAAAGAAAAAAAAAAATGTTTACAACTTAAATTATAGCTTTTGGCAAATCAAAAATAAACCTACAGGGAGTTACTCTGGTCCGGTGATGCAGATGAAGAATGCGGGATTTCAGAGGTTAAGTAACAAGAAATTGACGAACTGGGAGGCAGACACAGTTCATTTGGTCCCAAGCCCTTTCCTTTGGGAACCAGGTTGACTGTTTCTGAACTCCCCTTTCAGGTGTGTGACAGGGTCAAGGCTGGCTCTGGGGTATCAGGAGGAAGGCGAGGAAGTATTCTCCGAGGCATCGGAAGCAGAGAGGGGGACATTCAGTGTAAGAAACAGGGAGTGTGGGGGGTGCTGCCTAAGACAGCGCTAAGCAGTTAACAAAACTGGTGTCTTCACTCGACGGGGAATTATTCCTTGGGCTTATTAAGAAAATCCATGTCATGGAGTCCAGAAGAAATAGCCTGGCAACGGGGCCCCTGGCTACCACATGCTCTGAATTTCTGGCTTCCACCAGCAAGTAGTGCTGCTGCTCTTAAAAGAGAAGGGCTTTGGGGCGCCTGGGTGGCGCAGTCGGTTAAGCGTCCGACTTCAGCCAGGTCACGATCTCACGGTCCGTGAGTTGGAGCCCCGCGTCAGGCTCTGGGCTGATGGCTCGGAGCCTGGAGCCTGTTTCCGATGCTGTGTCTCCCTCTCTCTCTGCCCCTCCCCCGTTCATGCTCTGTCTCTCTCTGTCCCAAAAATAAATAAAAAACGTTGAAAAAAAAATTAAAAAAAAAAAAAAAAAGAGAAGGGCTTTGGCATCTTGCTTCCTGCTGCCCATTCACTCAGAGGGGAGGTCAGCGTGCCCAGGGGCCCGCTTGGGATACCGCCAGTCACAAAAGGAGTTGACCCATGATCCCCAGTGAGCTGGTGCCCGGGGATCACATCGCTCTGCTCCTTGCAGACGTCCGTCCCCCAGCTTCTCCTCTCGCAGCAGCCAAACCCAGGCCAGGAGTCACTTTTGAACAAACGCCATACTCTGTGCAGAAGCCTATTCATCATAAAGCTAATGAAGCTTACGCTTCAGGGACCCCAAGTAGCAGGGGCCTCTCTCCAGGGGCTACGGGCAATTTATATCCATGATCTGTTATTATTTTTCCCTAAGATGACCCTCCAAATTGTAGATCCTTCTACAGATTTCAAAAACCTGGATCTTCCCCATCTTTTATGGCTTTTCCCATGGAAGTTATAATTGATAGAACATAGAAGAGGGACTTAATAAATATAAGTCAGAATAATTAATAGAACACTGTTAATGTACCAACACTAGGCACAGGTACAATCTTTGCCTTGGAGAAGTCCAAAGTGTTTTGGAGAAAGGAGATATGAATAAAAGAAGCACCAAAAAAATGTAACCTCTGACTCAAACAAATGCTACGCAGCCACACTGTTATAGGAACAGACAGTTGGAGGACCTTACCCAGGCAGGGAAGTTCAGAGGAAGCAACAGTGGCCCTGAGATCTGAAGGAAGTAAGAATTAACTAAGCGGGAGGGAGTGGAGTGGGGAGAGAACTTTCCGGGCTGAGAGGACAGAAGCGCTGTCAAGGGAAAGACCAGTGTGTGTCCAAGGAACTGAGAGAAGGCCAAATCAGCAACAGCCCAGACCGCGAGGAGGGTCTTGGCATAAAATGAGTCTGGGAGGCAAACCAACCACACAGGACCTCATTGGCCACGTGACGGTCTTCTGCCTTTATCGTAAGAAGAGCAAGAAGTGATGAGGCCTGTTTAGTTCGAGCGTTGGGGTGGGGGGCGTGGATAAGAGGAACGCCATGAGCAGGTTACAGGAAGTTCCAGAGAAGGCCCTGGAATCCAGCTGGCAAGACAGTAGGAGCGGGGGGACTGGCTGACGGCGAGAGGAGGGATTTCCTCTGTCGTAACAAGAACAGTACTCCAGCAATGGGAGCCGGGGGTTTATATGGGAAGCAGGTGCCCTCTGATGGCTTTGTTTCCCTGCTGGGAGGGGAAACGTGGGAAGAGAAGCAGGAAGCTTGTAGAAAAGGAGAGATCTGAAAGATTCTTGCAAGGAGTCAACTCTCCAGACACCAGGCCACTTTGCAGGGAACACCCCCGTGCCAGGCGAGGGGCTTGTATTTCCCAGACCTGCTAGGAGGCGCTGTGAAGCTTAGATGCCATCTCCCGTGGTGTTTCGATTCACACTACCGTCACAGGAGGCCCTTGGCCTGAGCAGAAGGTGGGGGCAGGAGGACTTGACTTTAAATATCCAGGCAGTTTTCCGTCTCGGCAAATTTGGAGAGTTGAATGCCTCTTTGAGGCAAACCGTTTCTCTCTTCCAAGAAAACTACCAGCTTTTCTTGGGGAAAATTATAAAGTCACGCTAACCGGAAGACAGAGGTTTTAGAGGCCCAGAGAAGTGCTCTCGCTGGCAATGCAACCGGGTGTGTGCGGTCCCATCGGAGCCACATCTCGTTGGTTCCCAGGCTTCCGGCAGCAAGAAATACCTCTTTGGTCCTGCTTGGATTTGGGAAGCACCGGAGCTGCAAGCTGTCACTTGTTCTTGGGGCGGTGTCTGCATTTTTATGGGCATTTTCATTCTGACTCGGGAGGTCAAACTAATACACATAAAGCGATTGGCAAGCTGTCCATGCCACACTCAGTGATTGAAGTTCGGAAGAGAGGCAGAAGACGAAACGTAGCAAAGGTTGCAGCCATCAGGGAAATTTCTAAGGAGGAGGTACTTGAATGAGGTCGTGAGGAACAGAGAGGGCTGGGACGTGTCGGGGAAGGACGGGGCATCTTTAGGAAGGGAGCAGCTTGCGTGTGATTTCTCAGCATGCTGGTCTGGCTCTATCACTTACTGGCTGCGTGGCTTTGAAAAAAAATAAATGAATAAACTCTCCGGGCTTCCTTTTCCCTAACTGTGACAAAAGCATATTAGTACTTGCATGTAAGGTTGTACTGAGGAGTCAATGAGGTAATTCGCAACACTGCTCTTACCACAGCGCCTAGGCCATATGAAGCAGCCCATAAATATTACCAGTATTTTGGGGGGAAGGTGTTAGTGTTATATGTTAGAACATTCACATGCCAACCGCCCTCACATTCCAAAGCAAACTTTGCGACCACCAAGCAGGACTTCCCAAGCAGGTGTAAAGGAACACTTTGCAACACCTAGGCCCTCCCCCACACCGCTGATATAAAAGGATCACGAGCAGAACTGATAGGGAAAGAGGGTCTCTTTTCCGAGAGTTGTGGGTGTGGTCTGGTCTACTGTCCCAGGGGTAAGTCGCCCCTCACTTCAAGCGGGGGAAACGGACTTCATGAGCACCACTTGGAGAGCTTGATAAGTGGCCCCTCCATGGGGGACACAGGACGATGGTGTCTGATTCACTCCGGAGAAATACAAAGAACAGACTGCCCTTTTCGGGTGGTGGAGGGGAAGGGCAGCATTCGAATGGCAGGCATCCAGAAAGGTTGTTAGGAAAAAGACATGAGGGTTTCCTGTTCACCATATCCCAGCCACATGAAAAAGAACTACCTTGGGGTGCCTGGGTGGCTCAGTTGGCTAAGCATCTGATTTCGGCTCAGGTCATGATCTAGCAATTCATGAGCGTGAGCTCCGCATCAGGCCCTGTGCTGACAGCTCAGGGTCTGGAGCCTCCTTCGAATTCTGTTTCCCTCGCTCTCTGCCCCTCCCCCGCTCACACTCTGTCTCTAAAAATGAATAAACGTTAAAAAAAAAAAAAAAGAACTAGCAAGAGGGCTCAAAAGGGTGACTAACAATGAAGATCTCATGAAACGACATTTGAAATGCTAAGATCCGAGGAAGGAGCCCCAAATAACCAACTAGAACAAGCATTCACCGTATCAAGGGAAAAACAGGTCAGGAACCGCTAGTCAAGGTATGCGTTGAGGGGTAGGGCGGGGGGTCTGTGGAAAGGAGGAGGAATTCTCTGGGGGAAGAAAGTACAGGAAAGCAACCCCATAAGAAGAATCAGCTGTTGACTGCCAAGCCCAAGGAAGGCAGAAGCCAACTCACACAGAATTAGTTAAGTGCATCAGTGTATTAGTTCCCTATTGCTGTTAAAGAAAATCATCACAAACTTGGTGACTTCTAACAACACAAATTTATTGTTTCACAGTTTATAAATTCAGAAGTCTCAAATTGGTCTCAATGGGCTAAAGTCAGGGCGCCAGCAGGCCTGTGTTCCTTTCTAGAAGCTCTAGGAAAGAGTCTAGAGTTTTTTGCTCTATTCCAGCTTCTAGAGACCACCCACATTCCCAGGCTCATGACTCCCTTCTACCCTCCAAGGCAGCAATGGCCAGTTTTCCTCACGTCATATCACTTGGAGTCTCTCTTCTACCTTTCTTTTCTTCTTAGAAAGACCCTTGTGGTTACATTGAGCCCACCTAAATAATTCAGAATAATCTCCCCCATTTCAAGCTCAGATGATTAACAACCTCGATTCCAGCTATAACATACTCACAGGCTCCAGGGATTCGTATGGGGATGTCTTTGGGGTGCCATTGATGTGCCCACTACAGTCAGTAAGAATTTTCCCACCCTTTAGCAACCTGTTGGCCTTCAACCCCAGACTGGCCAGGGGCAGCCTGGCAGTGTTAGAGGCTGCAAACAGAAAAGGAGCCAATGTGTGTCTGTGTATCCACGGCATCAGCACAGTCCCTGGAATAGCAAGAGTAATAAATTAAATCAAGATTCAGCAAATGTCTGCACTCACATCCCGCGGTAATTGGGGGTTGAGCATGATTCCTGGTGGAAGCAGCCCCCTTAGACGCGCCCAGCCACATTTGCCATCTTCAATCAGGGAAGCCCCTTTGCCAAAACTGAAACTCTGCCTTATTCTCCTTCAAATTATAGTTATTGCTTTCACCCCAAACTCCACAATTGTGTAATTATACCTTGGAACATATGGTGCACACAGCTCCCTGAAAAGGGGGCCCCATCAAAATTTATAAGGCGAGAGTTTGCATCTCTGACTTTAAATGGGCTTAACCACTCAAATTAGAGCCGTTGTTCTATTCCAGAGAGAGAGAAGAGTGTTCAGCCATTCCAAGAACAAGCAGGGCAGCGATACCCTCCAGCCACTGTCAGATGCAATCTCTGTTCTGCCAGCACAGAAGGTGGGACTGAGGCACGCAGGCTCCTAAAAGAGGAAAGTGAACATGTCAGCTGATCAGAGCCAACTTTTGATTTTTCACAAAAGGGGGGGGGGAAGAGGGCAACATGAAAGACTGAGAGCCATATACAGAGAAGCAATAAGGTGCTTCCTGAATGAAGAGATCAAGCCCCCCTTGTTGGAGTGAGGGGTGGGAAAGTCAGCACCTGTTGTCAGCAGTCCCACCAAACTGGCCATCTCACTGCAGGGGCTCAGAAACCTTCAAAAGCAATCGTGATGCTAACTGGATAGTCTCCATGTGTCAGGAGTGTCCAGGGCAATAATCAGTGAGGGTTTAACCAGCACAGAAAGGGCAGGTGAGAGAGGTGGACTGTCGTGTAGTCCAGGGAGGCTCAGCAGATCTTCCGGTGGCCAGGATGAATTTTCCATCAAAAGCAGCTATCTCAGGCTCACCGAATAGTCTTCTGATTACCAGTTTGGCTCATGAATTTGGGGAAGGAGTTTTGAATAATCCAGGACTTGACAATTAATCATCTCCTCTGTACTTTAATAAATTTGTGTTTTTTATACATCTGGTCTTAGAACAGCCCGAGTCATTGTCTGATAATGACTCTGGGCTTTCCCAAATGCCCCATACTGTGGCCATCCGTTGAGGGCCACCCTGGCAGCTACTCACAGCTCTCTCTGAATTTTAATCTTTGCTCTTTGGTCCTTGATTTATGGATCATTTAGAAATATTACTATCCTGGGGCACCTAACTTAGTCGGTTAAGCGTCTGACTCTTGATTTTGGCTCGGGTCACAATCCCAGGGTCGTGAGATTGAGCCCCACATCAGGCTCCATGCTAAGCATGGAGCCTGCTTAAGATTCTCTCTCTGTCCTCTGCCTCTCTCTCTCTCTCCCTCCCTCTCTCCCTTTCTCTCTTTCTGTCTCACCCTTTCTCTCTATCTCTCAAAAAGCAAATATAATAAAATAGAATTAAAATTAAAAAAGAAATATTATTATCCTGGAATAACCACACATTCACATCTATGCACCCCTCATGGTGAACTCCTACTCATCCTTCAAGACCCAACTTATATGCTATATTTCTGAGAAGTTTTTTTTTCTGGCTTACCCAGTTCTACTGGGGTTGGGGGCCAGGGTGGTGGTGAAGGACATGGAGAAAATAAATCATAGAAAAAAATGATGAAATATTAGCGATCCACCAGTTTTCTAACCTCTTTACATGAAGAACACTTGTTCAAGCAAATGTTGATATGGAAGCCAATACGTAAAACATGAAAACATAAAAAATGGATGAGCTCTGGCTAAAAGAGGGATAGGAGGCCAGTAATAATTCCCTGGGCTTCCACAATGCACCCCCATCACAGTGAAACTTTTATCCCACAGTTTGAAAACCACTTATCCAATCTAATTGTCATTTTACAAATGAGGGAACTGATATGGAATTCAATGTCAGGAAATGGCTGATACAATTGTTTCATGGGGTTCTCCCAAAACAGAGATGACAATAATAACATGGTATTAATACCGCCCCTTCCTGGCTTTGGCAGGCACAATTTATCAATCCCATATGCAGCCTCAGAATCCTTCTCAAGGCACCATTTGAGTAAACTGCTAACAGCTAACTAGAGTTGATATTTAAGATTAATTTATTTACCATTGCTGTTCGCAATAATTTTTCCTGTCCTAAATGCTAACACATATTATTTTATAACCATCCCATTATTAACAAAAGTCATTAATATTTAAAGGGGGTAGAAAAGGCTTGAATAGGATAACATAAGCCAACAGAAATCTCTTTTTTTTACATTTAATTAATGGTTTTACACTACATTTGGGGGGAGTTGACCTTCTAAATCTAGTAGTATAAAGCAAACAATTACTATCTGATTACATTTTCTTTACTAGATTAAAATGTAAAAATAAAGGTGCTCTATCTATTTCTTGGTGGTGGTGGGCAACATCAACTCAAAAGTAAAAAGATGCTGGGGTGTCTGGGTGGCTCAGTCAGTTAAGCATCAGACTTGGGCTCAGGCCATGATCTCACGGTTCATGAGTTCAAGCCCCGCACTGGGCTCTATGCTGACAGATCAGAGCCTAGAGCCTGTTTCAGATTCTGTGTCTCCCTCTTTCTCTCTGCCGCTCCCCAACTCATGCTCTGTCTCTCTGTCTCTCAAGAATGAATAAACATTAAAAAAATTTTTTTTTAAATAAAAAGGTGGGAGGGCACCCTTGTTTTTTAACTGTCTAGGGTTTCATTGATTTGAGCTGGAAGTAAAAGAGCAAAACATTTCAAAGTCTGATTCTGGCTTAGCCTTTATCATTTTTAAAATATTCAGCTCTTGGGGCACCTGGGTGACTCAGTTGGTTAAACATCTAACTCTTGATTATGGCTCAGGTCATGATTTCAAAGTTCAAGGGATCAAGCCCCATATCAGGCTCCGTGGTGGCAGTGTAAAACCTGCTTGGGATCCTCTGTCTCCCTCTCTCTCTACCCCTCCCCTACTCGTGCTTGTTTGATCTAAACAAATAAACTTTTAAAAAATTAAAAATAAAATAAAATATTCAGCTTTCTCTTATTAATATTTGCCTTTGGGAGCTCCTGGGTGGCTCAGTTGGTTAAGCGTCCAACTCTTGATTTTGGCTCATGTCATGATCTCACAGTTCATGAGATAGAGCCCCATGTTGAGCTCAGTGCTGAGAGCACACAGCTTGCTTGAGATTCTCTCTCTCCCCATCCCTCTTCCCCTTGTGCCCATGTGCGTGCTCACTCTCCCTTTCTCTCTCAAAATAAATAAAATAAACTTAAAAAAAGAAATTGCCTTTGTGGGGAAAGACGTGAATATCCTTTACCAGTCAACAGAGCTGATTCAAACATATTGGCTATGTACAAGACATAGGTAGGCTTGAAGGCACATCATACAGCCATCTGCTGGCTCTGAGACCCAGTCTCTCTCCTTAAGTTCCTGCGCTCGGGTTCAGGACCTGCTACTCCAAAATGTGTAGCACCTTGGCATATTAAATACCTTAAGTTGAAGGCATCTTTTTTTTAAATGTCAGAAGCAAGAATTTCGCTCTGACCTCTCCCACCATCTGCTGCCCTTCTTCCCTGAAATAAGTCATAAAATTCCTCTGGGAAACGTATGTGGCCTGTACAAGGAGAAGGGAAGACATTCTTATCACCAGAGATGGGAATTTGGGGCCAAGAAATCTGTACAAACTTGGTTAAATTAACCCTTACCTTCCTGGTTACTTCTTCACCATTTACTACCCCCAGCCCAATCCCTTTGTCTTGTCAATTCTGCACAAATATGTGGTTTTTGTCTAACGGATATTAAAGCTTCCTGCTCTGGTCACTTCTCCAGATCTTCATTTTCTTGTGAGGGCTCCCATGGATGTTTAAATATACACTAACATTTGAATGTTTTTCTCCTGTTGATCTGTCTTTGTCAGTTTTATTTTCAGATGCAGGCAGGGACCCTAATAGGGTTTAGGAAAAATTTTCCTCCCCTACACCTGCCTATAGGCTCTTAAAACAGAAAAAGTCTTCCCTTTTGGAAGAACAGGGGGGAAAGTCATTGCCCTTCTCCCCACCCCCTTACTCCTCTTCCTCATAAGGAGGGGTCATTTATCTGCTTAGGCTGGTTGGGACAGAGCACGTAGGCCTACTGCCAAGTCCCAAGTCTCCATCCATCTTTCTCCATCTCTCCCACTCTCTGGCCTGTTTTCACATTAACTGTAAACTAGCCCCCCTCCTCCATGCAGTCAGCCAGTGAGAGAGAGTATCCTTGTGTCTGGGTTGCGGGTTCAATGGGAGGTGGAGGAGAGACCAGACAGAGAATGGAGGGGAAGCCCATTTGGGCCTCAAGTTCACTTCTCAATGTCCAGTGCTGCAACTGACAGACTCTGATCTCTTTGTGATTCTGAGTTGTAGAATTTGAAGGACAAAGTCAACATAAAGTCTCTTCAGGAACCCCAATATTGCCCAAGATGAGGCTCTGTGCACATTGTATTTGTGCATGTATATGTGTGTTAGTTAGTACATGTCTCCTTGTTCGTCATGGTTCCAGACACACCAGAAAACTTCCAAACATCTGCTAATGCAAATTTTAAGTGGTCTTTAAGATCAGTAAGGCTCAACCAAGTGGGAAAACTTTCATTTTTCAAAAAAGGTTCTGCGATGGGATCCTCATTACCTCCACCCCTCCACTGCACCCCTGTGCTGCAAGCACCTGCCCCATACACAGGTTCATGGAGCTTTGCTGGGAGCACTTTATTGCATGTCACACATCAGTTGTCTTCTCTCCAAAAGTAGTGTAGTGTCAGTGTCCTGGGTCTCTCACAGGACTAGATGGTGAAACTAAACTTCTACCCTCCCATCCATGTCACTTCCACACTCTCTTTGTGTGTCTCTTTGTCTAATCACTACTAGGAGTGACCATGAAATACCTAAGCGCCCTGTAACTGACCACAGTTAGACAAGACATGCCTTTTCCTTCTCTGGGTTTAGAGTCCAACAAACCTTCCTGACACTTGTCTCAATTCCTAGCAGCAGATCCGTTTTCTGGCTTAAATCATGAGCCTTCAAAAGACTGATTTCTTGGGAGCCTGATATGAAGCTCTGATTAGCTACTACATATATTGATATATATGGTGAGGAATATGGGAGGAGTTTCAAATCCTCGGGTTATCTCTGAAACCAGAATATATACCCTACTCTCACTGTTTTAGGGCTAAAGCATCTGCAAGCTTATAATAAACTTGCCTCCAAAAACCTGCTTGTCAAGTACTTTGACTTAGGCCTTAATTCATAAATGTCTCCGGGACCTTGGAAATCTTTATGTAAAAATTTTCATTTCTGTTTTTAATAACTTACTAGCAAATATAAATATAAAAGAAATATATCCATATAGTAATACAAATTCAAATATTACTAGACCTGCTCAAAAGCTAAAAACTAAGTTTTCCTGAGGTGCCCGGATGGCTCAGTTGGTTGAGTGTCTGACTCTTGGTTTCAGCTCAGGTCATGATCTCATGGTTCATGGGTTCAAGCCCCACATCAGGATCCATGCGGATGGTGTGGAGCCTTCTTGGGATTCTCTCCATCTTCTTTTCTCTCTGCTTCTCTGTCTCTCTCCTGCTCAAACGTGCTCTCTCTCTCTCTCTCTCTCTCTCTCTCTCTCTATGTAAAAATAAATAAATGAACTTAAAAAAAAAACAACTAAGTTTTCTTTCCCCCTCTGCAACCAAGAGTTCCATTTCTCAGAGGTAATAACTCCTTCTTTTGTATAATTCTTTTTTTTTTAAGTTTTTTTATTTATTTGAGAAAGAGAGAGAGAAAAAAAAAGAGAGAGAAAGAGAGAGAGAGAGACCATGCACAAATGGGGAAGGGGAAGAGAGAGAGTGAGATAGAGAGAAAGAGAGAGAGAGAGAGAGAGAGAGAGGGAGAGAGAGAGAATCCAAAGCAGCCTCCATGCTGTCAGTGCAGAGCCTGACACAGGGCTCCATACCAAAACTACGCACAAGTTCATGACCTGAACTGAAATCAAGAGTCAGACACTTAACCAACTGAGCCACCCAGGTGCCCCTGTGTAATTCTTATGGACTCACTTCCACAATACTAAGTGGGTGCATACACTGTATTTCTTAATTTGCTAACTTTAAGCGTGATATATTGACTCTCAGCAATGAAAATGAGAGATTGAGTTCATTCACACTGCCTCTAATACTGTGTCTTCTGTATTTCTGCCAGTCATATTTTTTATTCTCTAATTTATATTCACAAATCTTACTTATGCATTTTGAGTCTTTGAACCATTGGCTTCACACAATATCTTGGCCCATTAACTTTAGACAATATGTGATGGTGATGGAACAGGACCCCCATATTTGCCTTAGTGTCTCCTCACACCTTCCCAATCTTTGTCTCCTTTCCCCCTCAGTCCAACATGTCATTAACTTTATATGGCCAATGTCAAGGTTTATAACATGTGCATCAATGTAAAATAAATCTAAGAGTTTCATGCTTTATTTATTGTCTAAAAGTTTTCTGTCTTACTGGACTGCCCTCATCCTGGACCTTCTGCTAGACAGAGAAGGCTCTGGTCATGACTTTTATTTTTGTCTTCTCCCATCTGTGTTGCTGGGCTGCCAATTTCTTCAATTCCTGGGATATATAAGGCCAAAAAGAAAAAAAAGAGTCTGGCCTACTTTCTTTTCTTCAGCTTTCAATGTCTTCTTATGTTTGTTTTATATTTAATGTCTAAGATTTTTAGTTGTACTTAGTAGGGAAAGTAGAAAGTGTGTCTACTCCATTTTCTGAGAAACAGAAGTCTGATTTCCTTTGTAACTTTTCCAGAATATATATGTTTTTCATATTATCTCTCTGGGTAGTAAAACCCCTGAATCCTCACATGTCAAAAAATGTCTTTACTTTGTCCTCACTAGATACATAGTTTATCATGAGAATATAAAGACTTCTAGGTTCAAGGACTTCTGGTTTTAGCTCTAATATGTAAAGAGCTTGGAAACTGTCCTTCTTCTCTTTACAACCATAAAGAGCTGAAAAGCCTGAAAATCAATGACTTGTCATGGTCCCAGCAGAGAACTGAGGTTTCAGGGCAAACCGCGACCTAAAATCTAAAGAGATGGGTGGATCCAGAGAGCCATTGCAGGGATCTGTTTACGTGCAACAGAAGCCACTGGAGCCATAAACTGATAGAAACACTTAAATGGTAATTTTGACAAATTGCTGGAGGCTAGATGCACTAGCATCAGGGTGAGGAACTCTTAGGGACTACAGCCTTCGGGGTGCCCCGACACATTGTTGGGTTTTTACTCTTGGAGCCCCATTAGATTCTCATGGTGAAGATCTAAGAAAGATCCCCTCATGGCTCTGACAGGAAAAGGGGGAAGATAGCTATTGTCAATACTCTCCACAGAAAAAGCCAGGAGAAAAGACTACCAGAAGTGTATCCCACTTGGGGGTAAGACATTTTCTCTCTCCAGTCATCCTATTTCAGCTAGTCCGGAATGGGGAGGAGGTCATGAGTGATTGGGAAACACTCATGAAGGTCACAGCCCTGTGACACAAACCTGCTAAAAAACTGAGATTTAACCAAAAGATTACAAAATGCTTCACCTCCCACATACCTGACCACCAGACCAGAAGGGATCAGTATAAAGAGTGGATTGCAACCGAAAGAGTTGTAAGACATAGACTCTCTCTGAAGTACTTAGAGAAGCCCAAAGCCAATGAGGGAGATAAAAACAAGGTCACTAGAGGAATTTGAGGTTTCTGACACCTGGATCTACAGCAAACATTAAACACAACTCAATGCCTTCTCAAATTGGCATAAAATATCACTAAAGGCCCATTTACTTCTGATTCTGTTAACCAACACCTTGGGCTTTCAGCCAAAAATTACGTGGCATGCTATAAAAGGAAACAGAAAACAGTCCGAAGAGACAAAGCAAGCATCAGAGCCAGACTCAGATATGACATCGATATTGGAATTACACAGGGGATTTAAAATCACTATGATTAATATGTTAAGGGCTCTCATGGGAAAAGTAGACAACTTGGAAGAAGAGATAGATGGGTAATGTAAGCAAGAGTGACTATGTTCTCATGGTCTCCTCGAATAATTATTAATAGTGCCTCCTTTTTACTTTCAAACCTGTCCTGGAGTAGGTAACAAAACATATGGGCATCTATTCATATGTCACCCTAACAGACATCGGATGCTGTTTCCACAAATATTTAATTCCATTTTTCTTTTTTGAAAGCTCCTTGAAGAATAGATACTCTACTGCTGCTGATTTGGGTTTTTTTAGTTTGGTTTTAGCAAAATTTGAAACTTTACAGGTGTCTTGACTATCCATCACAGCTATGCCAGAATGTTTCCCAATTTGTAGAAATTGAATTGTTTATGGTTTGAATTTTTCATTCAAAAGTTTTAAGAGTCCCATCAATATGAAGCCATCAATAATCTAAAGGTCATTTTTCTAAAAGGCAAAAAAAACTAGGAACACAAGGTGTAGAGGATAAAACTAGGATTGTTTGCCCATTCTCCTTTATCTGGTAACCTCCTCCCTCCCAACCCCACTGTGAAAGCAGCCATTTTGTAAACAAAACCCTGGCCACTGGTCACAGTTCATTGGTCTGGGGCAGATACTTGCCACCGTATGAGCCAATCAGAGCCAGCCAGAGTCCTTTCTAGGAGTGTATTAATTAGATCTCAAAGAGAATCCATGATTCTCTGGGTAGGTAAGGCCCAAAGATGTAAAGCTTTGGAATTATTGGTGGGTATTCCTTAATCTGGTGGAGAAAGAGGGAGAAAGAAAGGAAGCAAAGGGAGAAAGAGACAGACATTAATGAAGCCAATCACAGAAAGAAGCAAAATTCAGAGACAAAGAGAAAGCCTTAATGTCATTTGAATACCTGCTTGTAGTCATTTCTAAGGCTAATGGTCTCCTTATCTTTCCTGTGGCCTGATTGTTCTCATCTTCCCCCAAATACCCAGATTCCTGCCAATAAATTTCCTTTTTTCCATAAGCAGACTGAGTTTGCTTTCTGTCACCTTTGGGTTGAGGAGTCCTAACTAATACAAGAGGTTAATGTATGTGTCCCATTTAAGAAGGATCTTATGACAGGGAGTTCACAGAGAAGCTACACAGTTAAAAGCCTTTACTTCTAAGCTGAGATGCCCTCAAGCAATCTGCTGCAATTTCTCTACTTACCATTTAGGAATCTAAAGGCAATTTTTTTATATCCTTTCCTCGCTTGCTGTATCTCTAGAGTCATTCAACCACCCTTATCCTTTCAACTGTTTCCATTAAGGAAAATAGCACAGACTTTTAAAGAAAAGGTTGTTTGGCCTCATAATCCCCCTGATTAAAAATCTCTCTCTTTTTTTTTTTCTATGTAAGCCATTTCCAGTACTTACTTTTAAAGCATCAAGGCCTGACTTTGAAGCTCATGAATCCATACAAAGTGTCTTTGTTATAGGCTGAATTGCGCCTCTCCTCACAAATTCATATGTTGAAGCCCTAAACCCCAGTGCCTCAGAATGTGACTGTATTTGGAGACAGGGTCTTTAAAGAAGTGATTAAGTTAAAATGAGGTCACTTAGTGTGGACCCTAATCCAATATGACTGGTATCTTTGTAAGAGTAGGAAATAAGGGCACAGAACCGTACAGAGGGAGTAGGTGGCCTCATACAAGCCAAGGAGCAAGCCTTCCGAAGAAACCAACTCTGTCAAAAAAACTTTTTTTAATTTTTTTAACGCTTATTTATTTTTGAAAGAGAGAGAGACAGAGCATGAGCAGGGGGAAGGGCAGGGAGCGAGGGAGACACAGAATCCGAAGCAGGCTCCAGGCTCTAAACTGTCAGCACAGAACCCGACGTGGAGCTCGAACTCACAGACCATGAAATCATGACCTGAGCCAAAGTCAGACACTGAACTGACTGAGCCACTCAGGCACCCTGTCAACATCTTGATCTCAGACTTTCAGCTTCCAAAATTGTAAGAAAATACATTTCTGTGGTTAAACCACCCAGTCTGTGGTAGTTTGTTATGGCAGCCTTAGCAAACTAACATCATCTGTATTAGCCAGTGTTCTCCAGAGAAACAGAAGCAATAGGAAAGATAGATGGATAGGTAGGTGATAGGTAGATAGATGATAGATAGATAGATAGATAGATAGATAATAGATAGACAGATAAGGAATTGGCTCATGTTATTGTGAAGGCCAACAAAATCTCATGATCTGCGAACAGCAAGCTTAAGACCCAAAAGAGCCAATGATACAATTTTGAGCTGACTGCCCACAGACTTGAGACCCAGGAAAGCCTGATGTTTCAATTCAAGTCCAAAGGCAGGAAAAAAAAAAACCCGATGTCCCATCTCAAAGGCAGTTAGACTGGAGGATTGCTCTCTTATTTGTGGAAGGGTCAGTTTTTTTGGTCTATTCGGGCCTTTAACTGGTTGGATGAGGCCCACCCACACTGGGGAGGGCAATCTGCTTTACTCGGTCTACCAACTTAAATGTTTATCTCACTCAGAAACACCCTCACGGACACACCCAGAATAATATTTAACCAAATGCCTGGGCACCAGTCAAGTTGACACATAAAATTAACCACGGCACTGTCTTCTAAAATGAGGTATATAACTTAGCCACCTAAAATCCTAAATTATTGAAATCAAGACCCACCTAAGCTCTCCACAAGTATATTAGATGCCATCTAGATAGCAGTCATCTGATATCTCAATGATCCATTGATTAAGGCACATAAAGCTTCAAGTAAAACTGTCCTGCCTGCCAGCAACTTTAATTTCCAAGTCAGGTACCATCAGGATGTGTCAAAGATAACAAACCTATGGGGAGAGAGCTTTCACACAGGAGCAGTGCCTGGAGGCACTTCACTTTTTACAACCATTTTCACTCTCCTCTAATCTAGTGCATTTTATGAGGAATAAAAGGAGTTTCCATATTAAAGTTTGCTTTCGGCAGCCTGGTATATGCCTCACCACTGGAGAGGGCAATCGGCAAAGCTGCTATCGTTCCACACACCTCTGGGGCTTGTCAGCACTCTGTCAGTTCAGCTTATCCTTATCTTTGGCACCCAGCTCCCTTCAATGTTGACATGTAGAAGGATAATGGCTAATTATCAATTGCAGCCCCTGAAATGTGGCTGATTGGGTTGTAATATGTGGAACTGGATAAAGAAAGCTTTGTGTAGGAACTTTGTGAATTAGCAGAAAATTACACCAGTGCCTTACAAGTTAAAAGTGCCAGGAAGTTGAACAGCACGGAAGAAGAGAGAACCAACATCCTTTCCTGGGCTTGTTTCCTTCCTCCTGTTAAGCTTGCTGAACGTCCTTCATCCCCACACATCAAACCACTTACGATTCTATCCTCAAAGTGCTTACTCTTTGAAACTTCTTTAGGAAATAAGAAAATTATCAGTTGTCAAGAGATGTCCATTTTGTTTTCACATTCAACACAAGAATATTCAATACTGAACCACCTGGGTAAATGCAAGATCATTTACATATACGTGTCAGGCAAATATAGGCAGGGATTGATATATGCAGAGTTCTGAGAAAAAAGGGAAAGGATGGTTGAAGAGTCCATTCGCTCATCCAAAGGATCTTCACAGAAACAGCATGGTTGGGGCAAAACTTTCTCCCAGTCTTGTGAATGTTTTGATATGTAGGTCGATCATACATCCAGGTTTGCCGGGGATAGCCCTGGCTTCCTCTTGTTCTCCCCCTTGTAACTATTAATAGTACCTCTCTTCCCTCTCAAGGGTGTCCCTATTGATTTGTCTCCCTGTAATCGAGCCCTTGTGGAAAGAGGCTCTCAAGCAAAAGAATAACCTTCCTACTGGGAACTTGAGTCTCACCACAGATCAGACCCACTAGCTGGCCCTTTCCAGCTCTTCACAGGCCAGATTCAGCCAGTTTTAGCAAGACAACACCAAGAGATGTTTGGTGACCCAGCTCAATGTCTGACGTGGAAAGAGCTATGGAACCCGAGAGGTTCCTCCTCCACCTTCCCAGGATAGCATCCAGGAGACCACATTACATTTAATCATGTATCTTCAGGTTCTTCCTGGCAGTAATCGTCTCTCAGACTTGGTTTTTGCTGACCCTGGCAGTTTTGAGTAGTGTTGATCAGGTATTTCATAGAATGTCCCCAGCTGGAGTTTGCTTGATGTTTTTCTCATGATTACACTGGAGTTACGGGTATTTGGGAGGAAGACCGCAGAGGAAAAGTGACAGTTTTCTCGCATCTTTGCTACTAGCGTGACTTATCACTGTCGATGTTGTTGACCTTGGCCACCTGGCGGAGGTACTCTTTGTCAAGTTTACTTTCTGTAAAATTATTCTTTTTTCCCCATTTCCATATTGTGCTCTTTGGAAGGAAGTCACTATGCACAGCCTGCGTTTAAGGAGTGGGGAGCTGTACTCCACCTTCTTGAGGACAAGGAATCTACATAAATTATTTTTAATTTATCTTTTAATTAATCTTTTAATTAATCTTCTGTACAGGTTTTTTCTTCTCCTCCATTTATTTAATTATTCAATCGTTTATGTCAATATGGACTACTGGATATTTATTTTATACTTTGGGTTATAATTCAATAGTATTTTATTTTCTTATTCATATTGTTCCAGATTGGGCCATTGGAGGTTCTTTCTATTGGCTACTATGTCTCCTTGACATACTCCCATCATTGTGGTCGGGATTCATTTTTTTTGTTTTGTTTTGTTTTGCTTTTGTTTTTGAGCATGTTCTGACTTTCTAACACTACAAGATGACCCAGGCTCGTCCTGTAAATTTCCTTCCCAGACCTAGAATCAGCCATTGCTCCAAAGAGCCCTGGATCCTTTTCCTGGAAAATCATACTAGAAACCAAGGTCTGAGCGTAAACATGTGCTAAATTCGGATTCACCCCAATCCAACTGAATTGTGAAGAAGCCTTTAAATATCAGCCTATTTCTTGCACATAATAAATAGATAAGCTAATTTTCCCCATCTTACTTACAGATACAAATCATTTTTGGCCTTTTTATAAGAATGCTTCTATCCTAGCGCCTACTGATTGGATAACATTGGTGAGGTAAATAAAATTAAAATGATAATAATAATAATAGTAATGGTTATAGCTATGAGGAAGACATTAAGCTAAATACTGTACAGACATTATCTCATTATATCCTAATGGCATCTTTGAGACATGGGCACTATTATTATGCCATTTTGTAGATGATGAAAGTAGTATTGCCCTTGATTGTCATTCTGAGAACTACACAAGAAATCACTTGTAAACCCCCTAGCACAGAGCATGTAGAAGTTGCTCAATAAATCATTATTTTCTCACTTCTTTGCCTCTAGATAAAAAGAAAATGGGCAAACTTCAGCAAGACATTAACTGTAAAAGTTCAGCTCATGGTTTGCAAGACGAAAAATACAGGGGTCATATTAGCTCATTTGTTTTCTTTGTTGCTATCAAAATGTGATCTGACTCACAAAGGCTGAAAATCAACCTCCTTCATGAAAGATTTCAAACAAAGTGAAGATATATTTATCTGATAGTCAAGTCTGTTTACAGAGTTGCCCTTTCAATAACCCAAATTCCCAGACACCAGGAGAACCCAGACAACATTTCTGGAGATCTTTAAGTAGTCTAAGATTCTTTTCTAAAACGTTAATGTTTGAATTAAGATGGAGAAAACATTAAATAAATCCACCACACCACCTCAACTTATGAAGCTACTGAAATTGTATAAAGTTACCAAACACTTAAATAACATGCAGAAAAGTTCTGGAAGCTTTGTCTCTCCACGGAAGTAATTTCACTACTGTGATCAATCTTGGGCAAAAAGGTCGAACCACATGCAAATTTGCTGGCTTTCCTAGAACAGACAGAATATCCTGAAGAGTAAAATTCTTTTTTTCAGTCTCCACTGTCTTTTCCAACATTCCCCCATCCAGATATCTTAGGAAGATGAAAATTGAGACTTGCAGGCAAAACCAAGGACATGCATCTCAGAAACAGCTAAAGTGGCATCAGGATTTCGACCAGCTCTGAAAACACCCTTTCACAGCCCCTGTGCTGGCCTCACCACAGCAAGAAGCTCTATTCATGGCAGACCCATTTCCAAACTTCTAAGGGCAACATGCTCCACTTGAAGAGCCCTTGCCTTCCTTCCTGACACTCCAGATCATCTCTGACAGCCAGGTGTAAGACCCACCTGCTCTGAAAAGCCATCCCCATTGGCGGTCTGCTGTCAGTCTTGGACTCCCCAGATTTTGCTCCTTGAACAAATCTCTGGGACCTCCCCTCACAACAGATGGACATCCAGTGTCTCCGGCTGAATTAGGAGCTCTCCCAGGCCTGTTGCTATCTTTCAGTTCTCTCTCCTGCTAAGCCTAGCCCGGATGGCCTCGATAACTATTTCTGAGCTCTTCTCATTGATTGATTATACCTGGGGTGATAGCCTTGGTCTTTAGAGGTAAAACCAGAGCAACGATGTCTTCCACCCTAACTGTGGGCCGCAGGGGGCTTGGTGGGTACCTGCCCTCAGCAAAGGTTTTCTAGAGCTCCAAGAATGTTCCTTTGATCAGATTCCTCTGCAAGGGAATAATGGAGCTTAAAACTTTTTTTTTAACAAAAGGGCATAAAAAGTGAATTTAAAAGCAAATGGGCCAAGGATTTTCCCTAGGAAGTCTTTCAATTTCACACATAGCAAATTCCTATGGTATGGACCTATTAGAAATGCTTTTTTTAGTGTCTTTATGCATATTTATTATGTTCCTCTGCAGCTCTATTACTGCTTAATTTGACACCACGCCTCCAAAGCCACATCTTCTTTCTTCTCAAACTATTAAAAAGGGGCAAAATATTTTAATCATGAAGCTCTGTATAATTTAGAGATTATCTGCTGTCTGCATGAGTTACAGCAATAATCAAAGAGAGGCTGGGGATTTATAAAACTAAGGCCCTAATTTCTTGACAGGTGTTCTGTTTGGTATGGAATTAACCTCTTTTCACATGTTCTATATACATAAGAGCAAATCATTAAATACATCCTTGGTACACATAGAATAGACAGGAGACAGAATCTACTAGGTGAGAACTACCCATGACCTCCGTAAGCCAGGTTCTATTATTCACTGACGAGAGAGAAATAAATGATGGGGGATTCTATCAGCTGCACAGTCGGAATGTGCTTGAACAGTCCATTTGGCAGCCCTGGGGGGACCAGGAGTTTTGATCCAGCTACTGGTTACATTCTCCACTGGAGCCAAACAGAAGATTGGGGTTGGCTACTGGAACCCACACGACTTGCGAGTGCCCAGCCAGTTCAGTGCAGTGATTAAATCCATAGCACCCGGAGTCAGACAGAACTGGGTTTGAATCCTGGAGCCATGACCTGCTAGCTATGTGTCCCCTGGAAAGCCACATCACCTCCCAGAAGTCCAGTCTCCTCATTTCTATAACACTGACATTCGTCTCAGCTACCCACAGAGTGCTGTGAAAGAGGTAATGTGTGGACAGCACACAGCATAGTACCTGCCAAATAGTAACTGCTCAATTAATAACACTTCTTCTCCGGCAACCTGATTAGTGTCTTGTTATCCATTCATTGTTTGTTTGTTTGTTTGCCCACTCAACAAATACATTTTTGAGCCAGATACAAAGTACCAGGTGGTGACTATATACTGATGAATAAAGCCCTGTCCCTATCTCCATGGAACTCACCATCAGGAGGGGACACATGTATTAATCAAGTAAACAAATAAAACTTAACACTACATAAAAGTTCATAAAGGGGAAGATAAGGTGTGAAAGAAAGGAATGGAAAAAATGGGGGCAAGGAGGTATTTGGATAGAGTACTATAGCAGATGGAAAACATAATCAGAGTAACTGAGGAAAGTTTAGAGAAAGACTACTTGCTTAAAAAGCGTGAGGAAGGTTGAAAAGAGTAGCAGGAGTGGTAAAATTCTTTGGCAGGGCAGGCAAGAGGAAAACCAGCAATCTACCTTTACCAACCCAACAGAGCAGGGGAAGGAAGGTTTCTGCAGTTGCAGAAAAGATCCTGTTGACTGTGGCTTCTGATAGAGATGACAGAGCACCCATGGGACTCATCAGAGAGAGACCTCAAGGAATAAGGACCCTGAACCTCTCTCAACCCCTGACTTTTGATCCCAAGAGGAAGCCTGGTGTTGTCTCCCAGAACACGGAACAGAGTGGAGAAGGGTGGGAAGTGCATCTGAGGAGCATTAGAAACTATGCAACACAGGTAAACAAACACAAGCTTCTCTGAGAAGGGAGCCTATAAGTGGAGGAAACAAGATGGCAAAGGAACTAGCCCAGTCAAGTCAGGGAAGGATATTCAAGACAGAGGTAACTAACTGCACCTGCAAACGTCTTGAGGCGTGGATGTTTGGTGGGTCTGAGGACAAGCAGAGGTCAGTGGGGCATGACCACAAAGGGTGAAGGGGAGAAAAGAACATAATGAGTTTAGAGAAATTCTCAGGGATCACTGAACTCCCTGGGTCCTAGATCAAAACAGATAGATTTTCCTGCCCACCAACTGAGTGCCAGCCTCTATTTTTTGGCCTCCCAACTAGTAGAGGCTAAACCTTTGACCTTAGAGTAAGTTAAAAACTTAGAAAGTCTTCTGAACTCCTATTTCTAAATACCATTCTATCCCTCTGAAATACTGATTCTTCTTCTTCAATCTGTACCCAATGTTGAATCCAAAGTCAAGTTTGAGAACATTTCCTTGAAATCAGCCTGACTTAACCAGAAAGAGCTATTTAAGTAATGCCAGGTTGTGCTGAAAGATAGTCCAGGAAACTCTGATTGAAATATGCACCTTCTAGGGCACCTGGGTAGCTCAGTTGGTTAAGCGTCCAACTCTCGATTTCAGCTCAGGTCATGATCTCACAGTTGTGAGATAGAGCCCCGTGTTGGGCTCTGAGCCGACAGTGTGGAGCCTGCTTGGGATCATCTCTCTCTGCCTCTCCCCCGTTCTCATTCACTCTCTCCATCTCTCTCTCTCTCTCTCTCTCTCTCTCTCTCTCTCTCTCTCTTTCTCAAAATAAATAAATAAACATTTTTAAAAACATTGTAAAATATGTAGCTCGTTCTTCAGTGTCAGTTAGGGGAGTGGTAGTTCACCAGAGCTAATGAGAAATTACAGCTTCTTTCTAGCCCTACCATCTGAACCCAGGGACTCTCCAAGATAGGGGTGGCAAGGGCAGTTGAAGAGGGGTCCTTGGGTTCCAAGTGCCTTCCGTGAAGACACAGACAGTCCATGAGGCCAGTGCCATCGTAGCTGGAGGATGGTGTCATTAAAGAAAGGTTCAAAAATAGAGTCACATCCAGAGGTTAGATTGGAGTTGGTGGTTGTGGCTGGTAGAGGATAAGAATTGGATGGGAAACTTTATCACCAGTTAATTGAGCATGAACAACAGATGAGAAGTGGGATGGTGATTGTATTTCTCGCATTATTGTTTCCGATTCTTCATTCTCTTCTATTTTATAGAATTACACATCAATGTTGTTATGTAACTACAGTATCCCCCAGTGGTGTAAGCTATGTATACTTTTCTGCCTCTTTGATGTTCCCTAGCTGAGAGAGGCTTTCAATGGACTTGTGTGGTTTGATTCAATTTCCTATGGTCCTGTCATCTCCCATGAGAAGAGCATACCCGAAGAGTCCACGTGAGTAGATATGAGCCTGGCTGGAGTCCAGCCTGGCCCAGCCAAATTTAACCTGGATCAGGAAAACTGCAGCTGACCCACTGAAACCTGTGTTTATCACACAGCATTAGCTGAGCTGTTTGTTACTCAGCAAGGACTAACTAATACCAGATTTCTAGCAAATGTGTGGGGACAGTGGCTGGAATTGATGAGCAAATATGGGCAAGCTGGGGTAGTTTCTAGCATATCTTTATGTCAAACAGTGCACACTGTTATCTCAGGAAATGGCTGGCTGCAACCTACCTGGGATTTCATATCTATATTTTCAGTAATGCAATGCATGTAAGGGCCATGAATTTCACCCAAAATGACTAATCCAATGCCAGAGGATTCTACCAGTCAGAAGGCATGTTGGCATCATGTTACTCTTTTTCTTTGTTGTCAAAATTGTTAATTTCAAGACTTATGAAGTTTCAAGATCATGCTCCCACCTTGAGAGGCCCCACATATCAGATAATTGCAGTGTTTCCTTCTTCCCAGTGCCTTTACCTCACCCCCATTGCTTCCCAGACTATCTATTTGACCATTAACATGGCTTTTGTTCCCCAGCCCATCCACTAGTCCCATCTGGCCCACACTTGATCATACTCCTTCAGACATGATCCCACTAGAAAGAAGCTGGGAAATCTCTACCCAATGTTTGAAACAGTACCTAACTCACAGGTGAAATGTCAGTGCTTTTCTTGGAAACACCTGTAAAAAGAACTGGGAAGGGGCTTAATTATCTAATTCCTCCATTTCTCTACTAAACCCAAAATACAGATAGCAAAAGGAACAGCTCCAATAGCTTCAGAAAGAACTCATGCCAATGTGTGGCCCACTGGTTCAAAGCCCTGCAAGGTACCAGGTACTGTATGAGGGACTAGGAGGAGTATAAAGAATAAGAATAATTTTCCTGACCTCAAAGAGTTCATGGATTTAAAAAACCAAAGGGCGGGGTGCCTGGGTGGTTCAGTCGATTGAGCATCTGACTTCTGCTCAGATCATGATCTCACGGTTCATGGGTTCAAGGTCCACATTGGGCTTTGTGCTGACAGCACAGAGCCTGTTTCAGATTCTGTCTCCCTCTCTGTCTGTCCCTTCCCCATTTGTGATCTCTTTCTCTCAAAAAAAATTTTTTCAAAGGCTTAAGCAAACATTATTACTAAGAACAATCATACTTGCCAGTGAAAACTAGCTTATGAACTGGCCAAACTCTTTTATATATATGTCATTAAATCCTTGCAAAATACCTGCTATGGACCAAATGTTTGTGTCCCTCCCTCCAAAAGTCATATGTTGAAACCCTCGCAATGTGAAGGTATTTGGGGTGGAGCTCTGGGGAAGTAATTAGGGTTAGATTCGATCATGAGGATGAGGCCTTCATGATGAGTTTAATGTTCTTATAGAAAGAGAAGACAAGGGGTGCCTGGGTGGCTCAGTTGGTTAAGCATCCAACTTCAGCTCAGGTCTTGATCTCACAATTTATAAATTCCAGCCCTGCATCAGGTTCTGTGCTGACAGTGCAGAGCCTGGAGCCCGGAGCCTGCTTTGAGTTCTGTGTCTCCCTCTCTCTCTGCCCCTCCCCTGCTCTCTCTCTCTCTCTCTCTCTCTCTCTCTCCCTCTCAAATAAATAAACATTTTTTAAAAAATTTTCATAAAAAACATAAAAAGAAAGAGAAGACAAGATCTCGCTTTCTTTTTCTCCATGAAGAATGCAATCATGCTGGCATCCTGATCTCAGAATCCAGCCTCCAGAACTGTGAGGAATAAGTGTCTGTTGTTAAAGGCCCCAGTCTATGATATTCAGTTATAGCAGTCCAAACTGATTAAGACAATGCCCACTTTATAGCCCGAACAACAGAGGCTTGGAAAGGCCTATGGAACTCAAATAAGGTCACACAGCCCATAAGTGGTTGATGTGGCACTTAGGCTGGGTTCCTGGCTCTGACCCTGAAGACCATGTGCTTAGCCACTGCCCTTCCTCCCTCTCCGTGGTCACAATGCGGTAAGGCAAGAGTCCCAATAAAAGCGTTTACCAAGCGAGATGGCCATTGAGCGGACAAAGTGGTTCTCGGGGGCATAGAGAACCATACTACAAAGAAGATAAACGATGAGTAAGAGACCTGAAGACCGCATCAGATTTTACACACAGAAATAAAAGGAAAAGGCATTTGCTCAAAAGGAACAGTATTTGCAAAAGCATAGAGGTATCAAAGAGCACAGACCATTCAAGGGGATTACGAAGCAAGGTGCAAGGGGATGGCAACAAAGGAAAAGATGACTCAGACAGAGAGGTAGGGAGGTAGGTTGGTGCCCCGCTAAAAAGGACCCTGAAGCATCTTGCAAATTAAGTAAATTCTTAGTGCCCTTATAGGAATCATTTTTTTCTTTTATTTTTTCCCCTGATCTATCCTAGTTTGCATTTTTTGAAAATGAATCTCATTTTGCTGTTTATTACCCATATATTGAACCTGTCTATATCTCTTGGAATAAATTCTATCCATCATTCTTATTGGATTTATTCCAGCACCACCCCGGTTTGTATAATTTGCAAATTTCATTAACATTCTCTTTACTTTCCCTTTGAAACCATTAATAACATTGTTGCATACGATCAGGCTTAACACCAATCTCTTTGGCACCCCTACTAATCAACTACCTCTGGCTGGATGGCACACTATTATTCATCACCGTGCCTTGTTTACAGACCCCCTAAAAATTATCAGTCGCTATGACAGTGTTCGTATCCACACCAGTGTCAATTAATTTCATGAGCAAAATTTTGTGACGTGGCATCCAATGCCTTACTAAAATCAAGATGTATTGCAGTGACTTTGTTCCCCTCCACTGTGAATTTTAAATAGCTTTCAGACCCATTCTGGATGATTTATTTGTGGCAACACCAAGCTGCTTATTCACTCATGATTCCATTACTTCTTAGATGTGTTGGGTATTTTTCTCCATGCACTTAAACTTCCTAGAGGTAATCTCAGGGATCATCCCTCTTTTCAAAAAGATAGGTGAATACATCTGTTGCTGGCCTGAACTTCTGTGATCTCAGCAAATACATCAAGTCGTTTAAAAAGCAATTCCTTTTTTCCTCATCTGGCAGCTTTTATGAAGCAGCTATGTGTCTCCACTGACTCTGAGCTACCCCAGTAAGCTGGGGTTAGACATGCCCTTCTGGGTCAACGAGCATGTGTCACTGCATGTGGGCAAGAAACCTCAGGGTTTCATGGGCTCCTTCAGATCCACCCTGCGCCTCCATTTCTGGAATTTTTTCATTACTCAGCCCCGCAGGCAAATAATCTACACCACAAATATGTTCAGGCCAATGTGCCCCACTGCGAGTCGGTGCCACCCAGATGCTGCGGGCTCTAGGAACACAAATGAATTCAAAGTAAATAATTAGGGCTATAAATCTGCTGTTTAAAAATCTGAACATATCCAAAAGCTGTACCCTAGTGACTTTTGGCCCATAGACCATCCTGTGTCATCACGCTTCTTTCTCATTTATCCCTGGCCATGAGCCCTCACCCTTGCTGCGGCTGACGAGGATATTCGACAGACGGTAAGATCTAAGTATAAATATCAACAATTTCTATCCAAATGTCCCTCTTGTCTCCAAATAAGAAAAGAGAAAATACAAAAGGAGAGAAAAGGTAGAGCCATTGGTTGGACACTCCTGTGGGAAGAACAGTTTTGCCATGAATTACATCAAGACTCAAGTGAGTTGTGGAGGCTTCAATGATTGTTCAATCACTGCTCCGAAACTATGTAGGCTACGTCGGCCCAGTGCTCGCGTGACCACTTTGTTGCTGACTCATCCTGGTGGGCACAAGTGGTAAGGTTTCCAATCACACACCTTTACTGCCAAGACCAGGCTACAACAGGCATTTGGTCACAGCTGCTCCACATGCTTCTCTGAATAAGGTTGGCTTCCCTCTAATACGGGATTTTTCAGATATGGGGCCTCAACCTCTTACTAGGAGGCTTTGAGATGTGGAGTGTGTGTCTTTTAAAAATTACGTTTACAGACGCATTAAGTATGGATATGTGAGTGTGTATATTTTCTCTGCCTCTGGCCATCTGACCTACAATGGGCTTATGTTCACGGCGGCTGATACACAGAAAGTCTCAACTGATCCTCCCTCATTCTGACACCAAAGGGTATAGCCTTCACCTTCAATCAAATCGTCAAGCCCTTCTCTTCCCAGAGCACAAGCCCCTGGTCTCAACATGGCTGTCTTTACAGTGATGTGTGTGGCCTCTGCACAGAGCTTCCTGGACACTCTGAAGGTCCACCCTGGCACCCTCCATGCATCAACTGCTCTGATCCCAGACCTTGTCACAAGGTTAAAGCACAAAGCACATCACCTTCATACTCCTCTATAAATTCATTTATCAGCTATGTATCAAACCTTTGTCATGTCATGATTCTAGATACCAGGGTGTCCCAACGGTGAAGATGGTTTGGAGTCTACCCTCCATAAAGTAAAAGTGAGGGTGGGAGAGGTCATAGGACACATACACAGATAGGGAAAAACATGTAAGGTCAAACAGGGGTGATGAGGATTGCTAACATGAGATTATGAGAATTCAGGGGATAAGGAAATCATAACTGGTTTAGGGAAATCTAGAAAAGCTTCACAAAGGGTGTGGGATTTGTTTATTTTTTTAATGTTTATTTATTTTTGAGAGAGAGAGAGATAGAGACAGAGCATGAGTGGGGGAGGGGCAGAGAGAGAGAGGCAGACACAGGTCTGAAGAAGGCTCCAGGCTCTGAGCTGTCAGCAGAGAGCCTGATGTGGGGCTCAAACCCACAATCTGTGAGATCCTGACCAGAGCTTCAGTCAGACGCTTAACCAACTGAGCCACCCAGGCAACCCAAGGAGATACTATTTAAAGGAACACTCAGCAAGTTGGGACAGGGAAGGCTTTGCTGTATGGAGGGACCTTGGCCTTCAGTCTGGGCCCCCATAGAGGTCAATAAGCAAGCAGATGTGATGATGGAACATTCGTGAATATAAATGAGTGACATTACAGGAGAAGGCCTTGAATGTCAAACTCAGTCTGAATTTACTTCAACTGGCAAAAATGCCTTCAAGGAGGAATAGTTTAATCACACAACTTCTGTCATCCATGTTGACCTGTTGACTGATGTTTCCAAATCCTGTGTACAACTGCACTCTTTATGTCCTTCATGTAGTTTATGGTGTTCCAGCATATGAAAGGTCCCACAAAGGAGCCTACACAAAGGCAGATCGTAAAAAGTCAGCCTTCAGCAGTATTCAGAATTAATTGGTGAGGACGAGTTTAACTGGAAATTCTACATGTGCTAAATTTAACCCAGTGGAACTCACATCTTTTACTGAAATCCTCTTCTCCCTTGGCCTTCCCTCAGTCTCTGGGAACACCTTTCTCTGTCCCCTCCCTGTTTCTTAAACCTCTGCCTGCTTTTATAGTAGACTTTGCTCTATTCCAGAAATCCACCCTTGCCCCTTAGCTATGGGTAGAGAAAAATATCTTAGGATGTCATACCACCCAGCTTGAATTAAGACAGGTGCAGCATTCAAATTCACTTTAGATACGTGGTTCAAGCTGAGAAATTAACATCAAAACTTTTCATGAAACTGTGAAACTTCTGGGTCCAGGGGGAAAAAAAATCCAAACCTTTCCCACAGGAAATATTCCCATAGCTCAAATACATAAGACCACCACAGGCGAAAAACCTCCACTGAAGACAAGCTCACAATCAAAATTTAAAAATCAAAGGGAGATATATACCATCCTAAGAAGAATCAGCAGTTGCAGCAAACAGTAGAATCAGTACTCCAAGAAATAGAAATGCCTGCGATACCTAAATACTAAAATCTAGTATTCTTAAAATCATTAAGGAGAACAAAAGAAAGAATAGAAACATTAATGATAGAAAAAGACATTGTGTTTTAAAAAATGGATTTAAGGGGCGCCTGGGTAGCTCACTCGGTTAAGCGTCCGACTTCAGCTCAGGTCACGATCTTGCGGTCCGTGAGTTCGAGCCCCGCATCGGGCTCTGGGCTGATGGCTCAGAGCCTGGAGCCTGCTTCCGATTCTGTGTCTCCCTCTCTCTCTGCCCCTCCCCCATTCATGCTCTCTCTCTGTCTCAAAAAATAAATAAAGGTTAAAAAAAAATTTTTTTAATGGATTTTAAAAAATCAAGTACAACTGAAAAAAATGAATGCACTGAGACTGAAATCCAAGACGCAACAGGCAAATTAAACAACAGATCAATGAACTAGAAAGAAATGCGCGCAGGCGTATAAAGAGATAAACAATATCAACAAGAGGCTCAAATATGTAGTGAAGAGAATGAAACCATCTAGCGTATATCTAATAGGATACAGGAGAAGAAAATAAGAAGAAAGACAACATTTGAATCTCCTGGGTTTGAAGAAAAATTTAAATTCCAGATTAAAAAATCAAAGTGAAGTCTAATCTTGATCAATAAAAACAGATAAAATTATTCTTTTCTAGCCAACACTGGTCGAATAATAATTTCATTCTGTACAAGCCCACAAAAAGATATCTTGACAAACTCCAAAGACTAAAGTATGGTACAGACCAAGCTCTTTGTATGTTCTTGGACGGTGACATTTAAATTTTTTTTTTCAACGTTTATATTTATTTTTGGGACAGAGAGAGACAGAGCATGAACGGGGGAGGGGCAGAGAGAGAGGGAGACACAGAATCGGAAACAGGCTCCAGGCTCTGAGCCATCAGCCCAGAGCCTGACGCGGGGCTCGAACTCACGGACCGCGAGATCGTGACCTGGATGAAGTCAGACGCTCAACCGACTGCGCCACCCAGGCGCCCCTTGGACGGTGATATTTAAAAAGAAAGCAATAACAAAGAGATAGTCAAGGAACTTGGAATTTGTACCAAAACCTTTAGATGACCATTAGAGGTGCGACTACGAGTGACACGACCAGGTATTATATTTTAGGAAATTGTCTCTCGGTGTAGCATAAAACATGGCTCTGAGAATGAGGCCTGAGTGGAGGTAGGGAGGGATCCAGATAATAGGTAACAGGGACCAAGACAAGTACAGAAGGAATAGAGAGTGAGATGCATTTGAGAGCATTTTAAGGAGCTGGAAAGTGACGATGTATTGATTGGCTATGGGATGGGCAAGCAGAAGGGTCTATGACTCCAACTTCTGGTTGGGTGAATGGATTTAGGGACCTTTCGTGGAGGTGGCAAGCAAAGAAACCAGTGGGAACCACCATGTCAGCCAGCTCAGGACACTACAAAACCCTATGTCTCATGTTCCCTGTAAGTGATAGCTAAAGCCATGAGTACAGATGACGTTAGTAAGAAAAGCATATGGGGTAAGAGGAGCAAAGGACCCGAGAGCACTGTGAGAGACAGAGCATTTAGGCTCTCAGTACTCTTGAGAGAGATCAAGAAGCCACAGATACATGAGAAAAACCAAGATTTTTAAGTGAAGAGAAGCACAAGCAAAAAGCAACCAATATAAGCAGGGCTATTCCCAAGAGAAGTCACACAAACCAAAGACAGAGCATGTTCATTGGCTTTCTAGTTTGGGGGTCTTGCTGGACTCGGCAAGAAGAGTTTTAACAAAATGTCAGGAATGGGCGTGGGAAGGATGTAACATGAGGAACAAGTGTGAGGTGAGGAAATGTAAGTGATCATTGAGGTTCCTCTTCCCTGAGGCTTGGCTGAGCAGGCAAGGAGACAAGATGGCAGCCTAAAGCTTACCTGACTCAAGAGAATGCTAAGCCTCTCAAACAGATGAAACTGAATTTAGCAATTTGTTGGCAGGAAGAAGGCAGGATTGAAGGCAGGGAAGGCAGGGAAGGCAGGATTGAAGGCAGGGAAGGAGGGAAGGAAGGAAGGAAGGAAGGAAGGAAGGAAGGAAGGAAGGAACGGAGGGAGGGAGGAAGGAATTTCACAGAGATTTAGTTTCCACCGATTTCATGTCTGCAGATACATTTGAACCTTTGAAGCTAACAGAATTTAAAGTATACAACTCATCTCATTTTTCTTCTTACGTTGGTTTAGAAAGTATGTAAAAGTCATCCTATCCCAATGTAGTCAAATATTTTCCACGTGGGTGCCTACAAGCATTTACGACGTAAGCTACATTTAGATCTTCTCACCCTTGTCTTGGTCTTTGTGTTTCCACCAGATCATCTGTAAACACTTTCTCCAGCTCTCATCACCCCAATCAAGAAAAAAAACTTCTCAGCCAATTAAATGAATTCCTCTAAAGCCCGCTGCTCCTGATCCCTGAGTTGCAGGGATATGGTATAAAGCGGCCTGCCTCACACTCAGTCACAGATTCCTCCGATAGGTAAACGTGGAGGCTCCATTCTTTACTTAGGGTTCTGTTCAACAAGAGCAATTGCATAATTCAATAAATGGCCACTCCTTAAGGTTTAGAGGATAATTTTCGTTGTGTTATGTTGTGGTTTTGCCTGTTTGTGTGGTATAGGAGGGCCAGAACAAAGAGTTCACCCACAGGATTGCAGATGAGTGGTATTTTTTCATGCATACAATAGGGGTTTGGGGTAGATATTTTAATGGCAAAAGCAGAAAAATACAGTATTAACAACCCCATTTAGAGTCATGATTTATTTCACTGATTTGGATTTTCTGCTCTTTTCGCGAAAAAAATTATAAATATAGTTGAAAACGTTTATCACCTGAGATGCACCATTTGGAAAAGAAAACAGGAGAACATATTTTCAAGCCATAAATTTCTACTGTGCTCACCCCTCGCATAAATAAGCAGCCCCAGCCTTTGCAAGAAATATTAAAGTTCATTTAAATTGCAAATCTGACCTTATTAAAATGGCTTTCTCAAAGAGCCATAAACAAATAGAGTGCGTTAGTAATACTGCCGAACAACAGAATACATTCTCATCCAGTTCCATAATTAAAGTGGAAAAATAGAATTTTCACAGTTCTGAATGACTCAGAGATGGAAGAAGAAACATGTTATGACAATCTTGAGGTGGGGAGAACGTATCCATCTGGAGGGTTCTTTCAAAAACCGTCTCTGTACGATTATTCTGAAAGTCAATATAAGCTCTTATGAGCAGCTTGGAAACATTATTATATTGTTGCTAATCTAATGTGCTTTTGACTACTTTTCTCTACAGCTACCACATTCCCCCTTAATGTTGGAAGCACAGCTATTAAGATTTACTATGTTTGGGGTAAGAATAAAAATGAACAATTAAGAATAAGCTCGTATCTGCAAATGGCTAGCAAGAGCCAATAAATTTCAGAATTAAAAGCCAAACCGGCTGGGCTGGTTACCAGGTTTATGGAAAATCCATACCTGAAGGTGTATTTAAATTAGTGGATTGTCAGCAAGCAAATGGTTTCCTTTTACTTGGAAAAATAATCCAAGGTGCTGTAGGCCACACAAATCAGATGGAGTTGAAGAAGCACTTGACTTGGTTCTAGCTGAGTTTAGCAACTGGGAATTTATGGCTGAGAAAGTGCTTCTATGCAGCTCCAGAGCAAAGTAATGAGAGTAGTGAGTTTTTTAAAAAATAAAGTAAAATGAAGGTGCCGGACAAACTAAACACGTAGAGCTCTCAATTGACTTAAAAAGAGATCGCCACCCAAAACATGCTAACTTCTTTAAATTTTTATGTTCTATTGAAATGTGGGGTTTTTTTTTTTGTTTATTCGTTGACTCATACCGTAAGTGTCTATAGAATACCTACTCTGTGTTAAGGATGCAACATGAATGAAATAGACACAATTCTTGCCATCACAAAGTTTAGGACTTAACTTCATATAATCTGTTTAAGAAGACAGGATAAATTTGACCTCGTTTTGTAAACATTTCTATCAAAATGATTAAAATAAGCTTTGAAGCTTAAATAAGTTGTTTGCTTTTTGTTGTGCCTTTAAGGGGTGATGAGTGTGTGTGTGTGTGTGTGTGTGTGTGTGTGTGTGTGTGTGAAAGCCAAGTTCATTTGTGGATATTCTCTGAGATTTTAATAATTTCAAGTCCCTTTCACAGAGAGCAGTTTGTACCCCAGACAAGCTGACATCTAACCCAAAGACATACAACTCTTTGTTGTGTTTGTCCATGAGCCCTTGGTAAATAGACCAGCCCCCTAAAACTTGCCATTCACCAATTTTCTATGTTGTCCCAGAATAAAGAGAGAACTGGTAGGTGAGGTCAAAAGTCCAGCACCAAGTTCAAACTTGATAGTATGGCATCCTGAGTGGACTCAATCAAGTCCCTTAGCCTCTCTGAGCCTCAATTTCCTTATGGGAAGTGAGCAAATAACTCCTACTTCCTATTACTGCTCAGAAGACACATGAGATCGTGCAGAATAAAGCCCATGTAAGCTCCAGTGTCCAGATGCTATGGCTGCATCTATGACTCTTATAAACCACTACAGTTATAAAGTTGGGGCTCTGTAATAAAAGATAGGTTCTCAAGAGAAAAACAGACAAGTGTTTTAACATGTATATTACATAGGTAACACGTGAGAATACTCAGAGATGAGTCACTCAGAAAAGTGGCTTACAATTCAGGCTTGTGGAGCAGCTCCAACAAAGAACAATACATTTGTAAAGAAATGATCACAGAAAAATAATTTTAGGTTTCCAAGGGTGGTAAACTGTATTAAGGAAAATAGATTAGAAACTAATGGTAGTTAAAAGCTAGTTAGTACAGTTTGTTATATAGATTCTGGTGCCATCTCCAGGCTGATAAGGAGCTAAAGTTGTCTCCTGTGGTTAACTTTGGTCCTTCTTGGCAGAGAGAGAGAGAGAGAGGGACAATCTTGAAAAGTTGTGTCCTGGGGCGCCTGGGTGGCGCAGTCGGTTAAGCGTCCGACTTCAGCCAGGTCACGATCTCGCGGTCCGTGAGTTCGAGCCCCGCGTCGGGCTCTGGGCTGATGGCTCAGAGCCTGGAGCCTGTTTCCGATTCTGTGTCTCCCTCTCTCTCTGCCCCTCCCCCGTTCATGCTCTGTCTCTCTCTGTCCCAAAAATAAATAAAAACGTTGAAAAAAAAATTTTTTTGAAAAGTTGTGTCCTGCTTTCAGGCAAATAGAGGGAAGGTGGGAAGTTTTCCTTGTATCTGCTTCTTCTCAATTGCCTTTGGCTCAAAACGATCTTTAAGCCAAAGTGACATATTTTGGAGTGGCATATTTTGCTTTCCCTCAAGGACAAAGGCTCTCTGCAGACTACCCAACTGTATGTCTTCCGCTGCTAAGAGTAGCCTCAAATTAAGCTGAGGTTACAACAAGGCCCGTGGCAGGACGAATCCTGAGTGTATGTATCCGATGCTGACACACCCAAAGGTAAATCGACCCTGAAATTCCCCAGGATTTTCAGAATATCTTCCTCCATTCGTGTGGAGTTGAGGTGTTATTCTTTGAGTCCACTCATTTTAATAATCAAATGTTAATTGAGCACCTTCCTTGGATCATGGGACAGTTAGATTTTATAGGTGCCACAGGGACCCACTGAAGAGTTAATATATACACATATGTACCCAGCACAGTAGGCATTCAATTATTTTTGTTCCCACATAATAAAAGGTTTGAATACAATAGGCCGCTAAAACAGAAATAGAAAAGAAAAAAAAAAAAAAAAAGAGGCAAACCACCAGACTAATGGAGTTACTGAACTTAAGCATTTCATTTTGTTCTATATAAGCAATTCAGAGCAAGGAATGTGTTTTAGTTCTTGTCATTTTTTTTTCCTCTCTGTAACACCAGGAGAGAAAGTTTCAAATGACTAATGACTAAAATGGCCCCAGATTTCTCATTCAGAAAGGACCATTTTCTATGTTTGAAATGTAATGAGAAAAATATCCATCAATGCTAAGCGCTTGAGTGTGGCTATTCCCAACTAATAAATCACAAACTTTGGTCAATCTGTTGATCCCGAAGCCTGACCTGAGAGATTGCCATTCTCCTCCCTTTTTCGGCTCTGTCCCCACTTTCCCACGGAGTCCTACGCCTCACAGGCAATTGCCACTGTCGGCGAGGTATGGGTGTGAGTGGTCTCCATGCCCCTTGCTCTCGACTCTCCCTCCATATGTGACTCACGCTGCTGTTACTACATCAAATTACTCTCAAATTATAAACCCCATCCCGATTTAACTGTCTTTCATTATCGCTCACAGAACTGTCCTCTCAACCCCACTCAGTAATGTCAAGACTCAATGACATGGAAAGATAATTCACTGTTAGAGAAAGTGGGAGAAGTTATTTGACCAGAATTCCAAGCGCTCTGGGTATCAGCATTAAAGTTAAGGTAGCCTGATCAAAGGCTGAGGAAGAGTACATCTGGGTGGGATAGAGTGCGGGGAGGAAGGCTAGCCCTCCTGGGGCACCAGTAACCCCGGGGTAAACAGCCTGTTGTCTCCACTCAGCCTATGAACCGTCCTTCGTCCTACGGACTCCAGCTCAGGAAATAAAATCAAGAGACTGGAACTGAGAGACAACAAGAGGCAAAGTTGATTTGAGCTTCGATTTTCCATGTAACACGGCTTGAAAATAACAAGCTATATGACTCCTTGAGGGGATAATAAAGAACATGATGCATTTCTCAGAAGGCTTAGGAAAAGGCTCCCCCAGCACCGTATGGTTTTATTTTCTAGAAATTGGATGAAAACACTCCTACCCTCCACACTGCCATTTTTCTATGACTTGGGCAACACCCTATAAATACCTACTAAGAATAGCTACAGGATAAGGCTGTGGTCTAGCCTGAAAGTCAGGCTGAGTCAGGAGGTATTTATCACCTACTGTATACATTGTCAGGTGCCAGGTAAGGTTGAATTTACAGAATATTCTTCTCCCTAGAGAAGTTAAGTCAGGATGGAGAAGCAGCATCTACGTACAGAAAATCCGAGACCAGAAGAGATGAGCACAGGACCCAGTACAAGGCGTATGTACAGAAATAAAGGTGGTCAGGACAAAAGGAAGGCCACAGAAAAGGCAACGTGAGACAGGAAATTCTGGGCAAGTTTAGAAGAATGCATAGTTCTGCTGGTAGGGTTCCAAGCACTACATGGGGGCCTCCAAATTCCATACTGTAGACTTGCGACCCACCCATCATCGTGCAGAGCTAGATGCAGACTTCCAGATTCCAAACATTTGCTAGCTGTCTTTCTAAAAGCCTGTCCAGGACCACAAAATTCCTACCTACTCAAAATCTCAGGGTGAGGAGAAATGGGCATACTCTGACTACTGGAGAATGTGGACACTGGCACAAATTATCCAGGGATTGGGCGGGGGGGGGGGGGGGAAGGGTGGCGGGGGGGGGGGAGGGAATAATTTGGCAGGATGTTCTCAAAGCCTCACAAATATGCCTTGTTTGGCTCGATAATTCTACTTGGAAGAAGTTTTGCTAAGGAAAAAATAAGACCGTGCATAAAGATTTTAGCTCAGTCCATTTTTGAATATATCATGAAAAGTTGGAAGCGACCTAAACTATCAAGAACGGGAAAATCAGTGAAGGAAATTAGGCTACATTGGTATGATGAGGTACTGTTTAGCTATTAAAACTGAACCAGATAGGGGCGCCTGGGTGGCTCAGTCGGTTAAGCATCTGACTTCCACTCAGGTCATGATCTCGTGGTCTGTGGGTTCGAGCCCCGCACTGGGCTCTGTGCTGACACCTCGGAGCCTGGAGCCTGCTTCGGATTCTGTGTCTCCCTCTCTCTCTGCCCCTCCCTCGCTCATGCTCTGTCTCTCTCGGCCTCTCAAAAATGAATAAAGGTTTAAAAATGTCTAAAAAAAATTAAAAATAAATAAATAAATAAAGTGCATAGCCACTGGAGCCCAGCAGCCCTGGACGGGCTTCAAGTGACCCTTGTGAGTCAGATAAGGATCAGAATGGGCACATGCAGTGGGGCTCCTGTCGTGCGTGAAGGCAGCGAGGTAAGGCTTGTGTTCGATGGCCTTTGAGAGTTCCAACGCCACCACTTACTTTCTGGGTGAACAAATGAGATGATAGCGGGGAGGCCCCTGGAACCCAGCTGGAGCCTTCTCGATGGATGAAGCCCGTGCCACTCTTACCGCACAACTTAATAACCGTTTTTAGGCAAATGACAGAAAATTCATCGAAACCACATTACCCACTGAATAGGGGAAAAAAGAAATAAAGCAGAGTTTATTAACTGGTAGAGAAAATGATTATAGGGTAAATAAAATGACTCAAGGAAATGGAGAGGAGGACGTATTAAGGAAGAAAGAAAGAAAGATACTCAGCCGAAGAGGGTCTGGGGAATGGGGCGGGGGAGGGGCAGGCTGTTACAGCAAAGCAGGGATTCGTTCATGGTTTTCTTAATACAGCGGCGGGCTACCTGGGAAGTAAAATGGGGCTCCCTCGTGCACACATTGTCCTGAAACGCAGAAATCAGAGTCCCGGAGTGGCCCAGAAGCGGCACACGCAGGGACAGACGCCTTCGTGAGGAAGAATCCCCCTGCCAGCTGGAAAAGGGCGCGAAGCGGACTGCTCAGGGAAACCCAATAGCTTCTTCGAGCAATTTCTCACGTGCCTCCTGCTGTGGAACTAGGGAAAGTAACCCACAACCCAGTAGAGAAATAAAGGAGCCCAACTGTCCGTCCATGGCTCTGAGAGCTGAGCGGTGGCCTCTTGTATCTCCACTCGGACATCTCTACTCCGGTTCTGGAAGAGAGTCTCTGGAGATAGAGTCAATCGGAGACACTGGCTCCACTCTGCCAAGTGTTTACTGCTTCGGACACATGGGTGTGCCAACTTGGGACTCCACGTGACATATCCCCACGCTCAGCCCTTTCTCTAAGACTTGGCGGGTGAAAGTAATAACCATGCCTGAGTTGCGTTGCCTGCTGCATCTACCTCCTTCACTTGGGAGACAACTTACCTTCTGTACTTTTACTGCTGCGTCACGTACGAAAAGTTCCCTGATGCCCTCACAACCAGGTTCAATCACAGAGTTGAACCTTCAGGGGGACGCTCCCTGTTTAAACTGCCTTTGTTCACCTTACTACCCCACAGACGAAACTGCAAGGGGCATCCCCCGCTGGAGGCTTCTGCGCCAGCCCTTCCTTACGCTGGTAGGACTCCAGGGGGACCTGCCATAGCCTCCCTCCGTGACTGGGCTGACGGCTCTTTGGAGACATGGTGACAGTCTTTTCCTGCTTTCACTTCTGGCCACCAAGCCCAGGGGATGGCGCTTTGATGATGCTCAAAAATGCTTGCCGAGGAGGTGAGAACTTGAGCATGCAAATGGCTTCCTCTCAAAGCCATCCCTGCCTCCTTTTTGTTCATGTTTTGGGAAGAAGAACACAGATTCGGGGAATGAATGGATTCTTCCACTGGAGGTCTTTCCTGAGTTGCCAGGTAGATTTCATCTCAACCTCCGTGCTATCTATTCATCCATTCAGTATATGGATGAAGTGCTCATTAGGGGCAAGGCCTGTCCTTGGCACGGTGGATCCCAAATGCCCTGCCTTTTAGGAGTCTATACCTCTAAATTAATGGATCATAGGACTCATGCAAGCTTAAATATTAGCTCCCATTTATTTAACACACGCTAAAAACTCCCCACAGGTCAAGCCCCCTTGGCTGCTCCCGGGGGGTTCTCCAGCCGTCACGATGATTCTGGGCTCCTGGTTTCCAGTGGTTAAGGAAGCCCTGCTCCCTCACCTTTATTATTTTGGGGTTCCTTTATAAACGGAGCTTCTACATAAATTATTTTCCCCAATCCTTGTAGCATTATCATTTTCTTTTCCAAATGAGAAAATGAAGGCATGTAGGCATTACAAAACTCACCACCCGGCACCTGGTCAGTGGACACCTGGGCTGAGGTCAGAACCTGTGTCTTCCCAAAACACCAGGATGCCACTCCAACTCTACAGACCCTCCTCTCCTAACCCTCCGCTGTCTTAACTCCTTTTGTGTGCATGTGTGTGGTTCCTTTTAAACATTTAAAAAAAAAAAAAAGTAAAAGAAAACAAAAAAAACAGGAAAAACAGTACCATAGCTTCATAAAACAAAATAGTTGGTGGCAAAAGCCATGCCCACGACCTAGGTAATAACAGCTCTGTATCCTGAACTTGGAGAAATCACTTTGAGCAAGAGAAGGGGCAGGTCTCTTTATAAACTAGTTTACGAACTCAGCACTTGGAGCTACGTTGTCAGGAGGAGAGAGAAAGATCACGAATTGGTTCAGAAGGAAACAGATCAGTGCTGAGTCCCTGGGAAAGGGGTCTGATTTGCTGCAACCTGAGGAAAAGAGATGTCCCGATAAGGAGTCGTTCCCAGATATTGAGAGACCTTCTTCGGCAAAACCCGCATAGCTAAAAAGCAGGCACAGGTCTTTGAGCAAGCTGCTGTCAGGCCCATATATGAGAGGAAAGGTGGCATTTTATCACCTCCTGACATGACCACAGCCCTACTGGCTTAAGAACACATGTTACTCCGCTGCTTTATATTTTTTTCATTAAAAAAATTTTCTTGTTTATTTATTCTGAGAGAGAGAGCTGGGGAGAGGCAGAGAGAGAGAGGGAGAGAGAGAATCCCAAGCAGGCTCCACGCTGTCAGCACAGAGTTGATGCGGGGCTCAAACTCAGGAACCGTGACTGAGCCGAAACGACGAGTTGGACGCTTGACGGACTGAGCCACCCAGGCGCCCCTCTGCTGCTTTGTAGTAATGAAAAGAGCACGTGGTGTGACCGGCAACCTGCCATTAAAGCAAGACTCCAACTGAACAGCACGTTCAGCCATATGCATAAACAAGGCCCTGCCTGTAAGTCCTATCGCATTTGGGTTTTCCCAGAAGCAGATGCTAAAAGGAGATTAGATGTGCAAGATACTTATTGGGGAAAGCGCCAGGGAGGGAAAACGGAAGCGGAGCAGGTAGAACTGGAAGAGCCATCAGACCACAAGGCAGGTCTGTCCTGCCTGAAGGAGACAGGGAAGAAGGAAGGTTTGAGTGCACAGTCCTCATCTGTCATGGGGTCTGACAAAAGTTGCAACAGGCTGCCCGGGCGTCCTTAAGCCAATGTCACCAGTCAGAGGAGTCTTAGCATCCTGCAGAAATGGGACTGCATCCATGTGGCCTCTGTGCTCAGCCATTGGCTGGAACGGCCCAGACAGAGCCTATGGAAATGACCACTGAAGACGCCCATGGAGCCCGTGGGCCACGGCGAGCCAGACTTTATCCAGGACATCATTTAGTACCTGCCCCCTCAGGCCTTTACTGTGACAGAGGGCCATGACGATGCTTTTGGTCTCTGAGTAGCAACATCAACTCAGACCCCATGTCCAAGTGTCCTCAAAATGTCCCCTTTCTCCAGTATACAGTTCGTTCTCAGGGAAGAAACCTTTTTTCACAGGAAATAGTAAAGAGCGTCCGGCTGAATAGACTTGTCAGTCGGTTACGGGGGAAAAAAAAGAATCTGTCTCTCATTTTCTTTTTATAAGGCTGCCAACCCTCTCAGATTAGGACTCCGCCCTTATCTTCCTCTAACTGTAATTACCTCATAAAAGCCTTATCTTCAAATGCAGTCACATTGGGGGTTAGGGCTTCAACATATGAGGTTGGAGGGAATACGATTCAGTCTGTAGCGGTCCGCCCAGTGCCGGGGGGCCATCTGCCCCCCACAACCCAGTCAGAACGATATCCTGTTTGCTACCTGGTGGTAAGAGAGCCAGTCCCAGAACCCCATCTTACTACCTGTTAGCTGGGACATTTCTACACTTGTGTTGACTCAGGTTTTCCGCAAGTGGATGCCAATACAGGATTAGATATGCAAGAGACTTATTGGGGGAAATGCCTGTGACGAAAACAGGATAGTCCAGAGGAGGTAAGGAAAGCCATCAGACTGCAATGCGGGTCTGGGCCCTGTGAGGGAGAGAGAGGAGAAGGGGGTTTGATACGAAAATCTCAGACCGCAAGACCGTTCTAGGAAGTCTCAACCAGGCTGAAAGAGAGTCCTCAAATGATGAGCCAAAATAGGTTTCTGTGGAACATTCTCTGGAGCAGCCCTTGGAAAACAAAGTTTTGCATGAAGCGGGGAAGGATTCGCGGCTAAAGTCATCAGTCAATGACCTTCTCTGCAGCAGGGACTCTGAGTAGCACATTTGCATGGGCACCTATGCCCATCTATCGGCTCCAGAGATTTGTTAGAAAACATACAAGGTATTCAGGCTCTAGCAGGAAACCAGGAGACAATCAGAACTGAAAAAGAAGCAAAAATGTACTTGACAGTGTTAACGGAACTGCTGAAAATATCTATCCCCTGGGGCAGACAGAACTCTCTTACCCCCATGGTCCTTGTCCTGCAGATAAGGTGAGATCATTCCTGTGACTCGTGACATTAAATGGCAAAGAGAATACTTGCAGATGTAATTAAGGTTAACCATCAGTTTCTTTTTGGTTAATCAAAAAAGTAGATTATCTGGGTGAGCCTAACTTGAGCGTTAACTGGTAGGCCAGAGAATATTCTCTAGCCTGTAGCAGAGTAGAGTCATTTATTTTTTTTAACGTCTCTATTTTTGAGAGAGAGAGAGAGAGAGAGAGAGAGAGAGAGAGCATGAGCTGGGGAGGGGCAGAGAAAGAGGGAGACAGAGGATCCAAAGCAGGCTCTGAGCTGACAGCCAGAGCCAGATGTGGGGCTCAAACCCATGAACCACGAGATCATGACCCGAGCAGAAATCAGACACTCAACGGACCGAGCCACCCAGTTGCCCCCAGAGGGAGAGTCGTTTATTTAAGGAGTGACGGGGATTTAACTTGAGGGGGTCTCACTGCCAGCTGAGATGAGGTGGGAGGGGGGTATGTGAGATGGTCCCTGACTGTGAACTACAAGTGGCCCTGGTGACAGAGAGCAACCCACTAACAGCCAGGCAAGGGGGCCCTCCATGCTGCATCACAAGGAACTGAATCCTACCAGTGGCCTGAATGTGCTTGGAAGCCTATGCTTCCTCAGAGCCTCGGATGAGGTTGCCGCCACCCGAGACAGCTTGGGAAGGGGACCCGGAGCCGAGAGCCAGGAGAGCCCTGCGGGGCTTCTGACCTAAGACGCAGTGGGATGAGAAACGGGTATTGCTTTACGCCACTATGTCTGCGGTGCAGCTGCAAACCCCATCAAGGGAGGGACGCCCGCTCACACCACCCTCCAGCTCGGCAGAGACCCACGTGGCTATCCTGCTCACCAGTTCCACCCGCTCACCTTGCAAACCCAGCCCCTCACCTAGGATCTGCTCCTTGGTAGGCACTCGATAAATATTGGCTGAATTAATAAATGAACGCTGAGACAATTAAACTGGATGTGTGAAATGCGATATAAATGTCAGTGTATGTTAAAGCGGCTAGCCCAGGACCCCGTGCATTCAAAAGGCTCAATCCATGTGAGTCTCGGCTTGCCCTTCTCTTTCATACGCAAAAGCAGCCCCCCTCCTTGCTAGCTGTTGCAATTTCACAAGCTTGTCATGCTAAACACCAAAATGCCACCTGCTGAAGTTTCATAAACCCCAGGGAAAAGAATGGAGTCAAAAGCAGTTTCCTTGATAAATTACCCTGGGTGTTTCTTTCACGAGCTGTTTGCACATGACACAATCGTGCATAGGAACAGACTCGAATTCTCCCCTACCATTCTCAGATACAATGACTTATTTTCTAGAGAAAATTGAAGAAGGCAAATGTGTCTTCCTTTTCTGCAATTCCTCATGGAGAACACACACTCTCCTTTTTGGTTATTGTTTCTTATTTTTAATGGGAAAGATTTTGAACACTGTGATCAAAAATCTGTAACTCACATGGTCTAGTCTGAGTAGTGGGGCCACAACACTGTGTGCAGCCCCTTGAAACCAATTCCAGAATCACTCCCGTTCTTTATGTGAATTCTCAGAACTTGCAGATCACGGCAAACTTCTTTAAAATTCCCCCTTTTCCTTTCCCTTCCACATCCTTCTCCAATTGGAGCTGCTCTCACGCCTGCACAGGTGAGACTGGAGACACCTGCATTTTCCTTGTTTTAAAGGCCACAAGGAGGTCTGAACAATCAGTGATTTATCCTCCCACTGACCAGCTGTTAGACTTCAGCAAAGCTAAGTTACTTCCCAAGCCTCAGTTTCCTCATCTACAAAATGGGCATGGCCGTGCCTAGCTCACAAACTGTTGTAATGAGTGGTTGTATTAATAAGATATGTGTGTAAAGCACTTGTTAGCTTATACTCACTAACCAGGGGCTGATGTCTTTGCAAACTGTATTAATGGTGTAATTAGAAACAATCACGTGTCATCTAGTAACAAGCGATCATCAGTTAAGAATTTACTACGTTCTAAGCACTGTTCTCAGTGTTTCCCCATGTTTTCATGTCACCCTTGCAACCATTATGAGAGAGGCAGTTTTCTAATCTACATTTTACAGATGAGGAAACTCACCCAAGCTTACTCCACGGGGGGTGCGGCAGGGTTGGGATTTGAACCAGGCTGTCTGGCTCTGGAATAGGGACACTTGACCACTAGTCTGGACCGCTCCCCTTTGAAATACCACTGCGGTTTTATAGCCCAGAGAAACTCGCCGAGATGCTAACAACTACCCAGGAAGGAAAAAAATGTTCTAACAGTAATAAGATTTTCCTTTTAAATTTTTACAGTCTTTTTTCTGATTTCTAGGGAGGTTAACTTCTCCTTGGACAAGTGGCAACACTTCCATACATTTTCAATAAATATTTATTTTATATAAACAGAAAAAAAGAAATACAAATGATTTTATATACAATAACATAATACAACCATGTAAATTCCAAACACTAAGAAAGACTTGGGGGGGGGGGGAGGAGACAGAAAGAAAATACCCCAAAATATGGATAATGATCATCTTTTAAAAGTGATTCCCACCCTATGTTGTATCTTTCTATATTTGCCAAATTGTCTGTGTTTTCTAATGCATCACCTTCATGAAGAAAAAATACTATTTCATAAAACGAACATTACACATTTTATTAGTTGATTGCACAAAAACCAGTATTTCTCTTATTATCTGAACTATCCACTGGAGGCCAATTGTGCTTGTATAAATACTCCAAAGTTCCCTTAAACACATAAAAAAAATTAACATCTTCTATTTAAGTTCAACAACCTCTTCTCTCCCACTTTTCACATGTGCTAGTTTAAGCGTGACATTTAGAAACTGCCTGAAACCATTTCTGTGCATGGAATCCTGCCACAAAATAAAAGTTTATTTTCTCTCTGGTTTTGTGCCATTGGACTGCTTTGCCCTCTCTCATCCAGGTGTTCTACAAAATTCTTGCATATGTTTACTCACCATTACCATTGTGCTAAATACGATACAAGCATCAAACAGAAAATAGAGACAAACTTCATTAAATGGCATTCTGCATCAGACCTTAAAGCCGGCCAACTCCCCACACATACAAAGCTTCAAACAATCATTTTCTAAAACGTGCCAAGCATGATGCTGGGTACTTTCTCAGACAGTTAATATTCTGAGAAGTCTCTTTAGTCAGGGTTCTCCAGAGAACGAACTAGAGCTATATCTAAATCTATAGATGTATGTATATTTGGGGGGGTGGGGCTGAGATCTATTTTAAAGAATTGGCTTATGTAATCATGGAGGTGCATGTCCAAAATCTACAAGGTAGGCTAGCAGGCTAGAGACTTAGGGAAGAGTTGCTGGCAGAATTCTTTCTTGCTCGGAGACCAATCTTTGTTCTATTAAGGTCTGCAACTGACTGGATGAGACCCACCACATCACGAAGGGTCATCTGCTTTACTCAAAGTCTAACAACTTAAATGTTAATTTCATCAAACAAAAATACCTTCAGGGGCGCCTGGGTGGCGCAGTCGGTTAGGCGTCCGACTTCAGCCAGGTCACGATCTCGCGGTCCGTGGGTTCGAGCCCCGCATCGGGCTCTGGGCTGATGGCTCAGAGCCTGGAGCCTGCTTCCGAGTCTGTGTCTCCCTCTCTCTCTGCCCCTCCCCCGTTCATGCTCTGTCTCTCTCTGCCTCAAAAATAAATAAACGTTAAAAAAAAAAAAAAATTTTTTTTTAAAAAATACCTTCATAGAAGCATCTATAATAATGTTTGACAAACTATCTAGGTTGGCCCAGTCAGGTTGACTCATAAAATCAACCATCATGAACCTGTGATACTGGCCAAGATGAAGAAATGAGCTTCAAAACATCTACAACTTTCAGGGTGCCTGGACGACCCAGTCAGTTAAGCATCCAACTTCAGCTCAGGTCATGATTTCATGGCTTGTGAGTTCAAGCCCCATGTCGGGCTCTGTACTGACAGCTCAGAGCTTGAAGCCTGCTTCAGATTCTGTGTGTGTGTGTGTGTGTGTGTGTGTGTGTGTGTGTGTGTGTGTCTGCCCCTCCTACTCACTCTCTCTCTCTCTCTCCCTCTCTCTCACAAAATGAACATTTTTAAAAACTACAATTTTCCTTACTAAACACTACAGGGTTGTCATTTGTCAGTATTTCCAAAAGCCCTGTGTAATCTGTTTTTATTTCTAGGAATAAAAATTATTGAATATAATTTAAATATATGAAAAGGAAGCTGTCAACACTGAAATACAGAAAAATCTCATTAACTAGATTAATTCTGACCAAGACTGGTCAGAGAAAAAGTCCTGAATTACTGGATATTCAAAGATACGCAATTCGGGGCACCTGGGTGGCTCAGTCGGTTGAGTGTCCAACTTCGGCTCAGGTCACGATCTCACGGCTCGTGAGTTCGAGCCCCACGTCAGGCTCTGGGCTGATGGCTCAGAGCCTGGAGCCTGCTTCCGATTCTGTGTCTCCCTCTCTCTCTGCCCCTCCCCCACTCATGCTCTGTCTCTGTCTCAAAAATAAATAAACATTAAAAAAAATTTAAAAAAAAAAGATACGCAAGCTTATTAAGTACAACTATATATTCTAGCCAAAACAGGATCACTACACATTGGCAAGTCAATTTCCTTCTGGATTTGTTTTAATAATCAGATTTAAATTATCGGTAAGCAGCACATTGATTATTGATATGGAAATAGGTGTCAAATGGACTTTCAAAAATGTTTTCTCAGGGGAAATCAAGCATGTGTTATGCAGCCTAGTTTTTAATAGCAATGAATGTAACCTTTCAAGCACATGTCTGACTTGGAATACATTCTACATCGGTGAGATCCAAATTATTAAGATTCTTCTAAGTCTAACAATTTCACTGAGCATTTGGCACCAAATTTGCCATTAGTGCAATTCCAGAGAAAAGGCCAGAAAATATCCCTTGTCTTCTAGGGTGAAGAATGCTCCTTTTAGTGTGGTCACTAGAATTCTTGAGGGGAGGAATATCTCAGGAGGACATATAAGCAAATGTCTAGCTCAGGACCTGAATGAATGCCTGCCGGGTAAGAGGTTGAGCGCTCTTGGAGGAGGCCACACCAAAGAACAATCAATCTGCAGGTGGATTCAACTGCAAAACCATTCATGATAGACAAGAGAGAGAAACAACAAATGAGGGCAGTTTATCAAAGGGGGAGTAAAGGGTGATTCTAACAATAAAACTAAATTGATGGAGTCTCCTTCCAAAGAAGTTTTCTTCGCAAAATTCCAAAGTTCTTCTACAAACATGACTTTGCCCATGGGTAGCTTCAGCCCCCCTCTTTTTATTACCAGAGAGACAGTCTAAAAAAGTTCTTTGAAATCTTTTAGTGTGTTCTACACACAGGACATGCCCAGCCTTTAACTTCTTGGCATCACTGTGTTTAATGCTCTTCCTGGATAATCTGTACATTCAAGACTCTGCTTTGTTTGTTTGTTTTAAGGCTTCAAATAAGTAACATACAACGGAATTACTAGAGTTAGCCAAACTCTTCTCAATTTCAACTTACCCCACTCCCCATCCTTTTTGCCTTCAAATGCATTGACTAATGATTGACTTTGCCTCTTCTGTATAACATGTGTTGGTAAAAAGACTGGGATTCCATCTCCTCTTAAAAAAAAACAAAACAAAACCTGTCGGGCAAACAGGGGGTGTGGTTTAAAGACCTCTGTAAGGATTCTGCTTCTGGATGGACCTCAGAACTGAACAGCTTTGAATACATTGCCCAGGTATTTATATTTGTTTAGAACGGCCCCAAAAGTCAGGAGCAGGTATCTTCTGGGCATTGCCCTGAGGTAATAGGTGGGAAGCCAGGAAAAACCTGGGTTCAAACCCTTGCTTTGGCACTGAGCAGGTTAGGTTACGTAGGCCAGCCGGACCCTCAGTTTTATCATGAGTCAAATGGCACCATAGGCTCCCCGTGCCTTGCAGGCCTATCTAGAGATAACATAAGTGTGGATGGCTAAGCACCGTGCCAGTCACATGGTGGGCACTTCAGAAACGTTGGGTTTCTTAAGATTAGAAAAGGAAAAATTGGGGGTGCCTGGGTGGCTCAGTTGGTTAAGCGTCCAATTTCGGCTCAGGTCACGATCTCACGGTTCATGGGTTCAAACCCCATGTTGGGCTCTGGGCTGACAGCTCAGAGCCTGGAGCCTGCTTCAGATTTTGTGTCTCCCTCTCTCTCTCTGCCCCTCCCCTACTCGCACTCTGTGTCTCTCTCTCTTGAAAATGAATAAACATAAAATTTTTTTTAAAGAAGAGGAAAAATTGGGGCTGTAGAATTCGGGTCGTTTGAGAGAATGGGTGTAGGAAGAGGAATCAAAAAATAATTTATTTCTCAGATTGATGCAGCTTTTTCATGAGAAGTTTGCCACATTCTCTTCCAGTTTTGCTAAAGAGAAGAAAGACAGATATCCAAGCTGGCTGCCTGTGAATTCAACTCCATTCTCGAAGGCCACGCTGCCTCGGAAAGGCCAGGCACTCAGGGGTCTTCCTGTACAAGGTGCAGAGAGAAAGATGCATCTTCCTAGTAGGGGCCAGAGGGGTCTTGGAAGCCCTGCTCATATCCGCTGCTAATGCCAATGGTCATCCCACTTTTCTTCCACAGCGCCCACTCCCCTGCCTACCTTCCTTCGCCCACCAAGCATTTGCTAAAAATCCCGGCAGCTTATTTCCATGCGACATTAAAAGGTTTCTACCAAAAGGGAGAGGAACATCAAACACCATCCAAACGTGGGCCTTTACTGATTGTGGGGACGTGTCTGCCCACCTACTTTTGATATCAGAGCTAAAAGAATCATCTGGCAAAGCAAACCCCCAAGGGAGAAGAACCTCGCACACTCTAGTGCTGGACCGTGGAGTATACAGAGGTGGATGCTGAAATTCGTTTGATGTATTTATGGCACCTACTCTGTGTGATGCCTTCAAAGAATGGGATAACCGAATGCCACAAAGCCTCCTCAGAAACGCACTATGGGCCCAATAAATACATACACAATCTGACATTTCTTTGACATTTATTGGCTTCCCAGAGGCTCATATGAAAGACAGGCCACTTGAATGTTAAACAGTATCCTACTGACATAGTTTGGGTTATTGTTTAAAGACGTTTTTATCTATGCACTATCTCCGCAAGACAAAGTAAATAAAAGGAACGCGTATTGAGGAACGGCAAACATGGATATTGGTACCAGCTTGAAGTTGACGGAAAGAGACACCCATTTCTTCCCTGAGAAGTGGGGAAGCAAAGGGGCAGAATGTCGTCCCTCCCCCAGGAGTCTGACCTCCCATCTTGTAAGAAAGAATCCATTACTCTAAAGGTTTAATGGCATCCAGTTCGTTTGGGGTGAATTTAACAAACCGCATTAGCCAGTACATAAAGGCTCTCTTTGATATAGGTGACGATTGTGCTATGAATTACTAACAGAACTTCAGGGCTCAGAACCAAGTCAGGTGTTTCCATTGGAACCACCTGCACCAATAGTGAGCGTAAAATCCCCGGGGAGAAGCGCCAGGCTGAGGTATCGACGTGCTCCCTTTTGACATCTTGCACCAATATGCTACGACCCATTGAGGAAGCCGTATCTCATCTTCAAATGGCTGGCCTTTCTACTGCAGCTCTTAAAAAATGCTATTTGTAATTGTAACCAGATTGTCCCCCCAAACACACCATAGAATGTGGTAATAAAGGTAATGTTCTTCTATAAAACAACGGTTTCATAAAATGATCAGAGCCTGGCCCGGTGTCCTAAACACTTACCTACCCCCTTAAAGTTTTGGATTAGATTAAAGTGCCACGGGGACATAACTGATGTAATGTTTCAAAATCATAAATGCAGGGGGAGGGATTTTAAAGCTGGATAATGGAGAGAATGGAATAATGCAATAAAAGCTGGCTCAAACGCTGAGTCCGTGATACTTGATTTATTGTTTTAATATAATGCTGTAAAGGCCATGCTTGAATATACAGCAGTATTTTATTTATCTGATAGTCATGATCCTAACAATGGGTGTTTAACAACGGCTTTACTGGAGTTGGTGGTGCACGCAAATGAAGCTGGTTTCGGGACGCTCCCTGAGAAAGGTAACGGAACAGCAGGGAGAGGCTGACAGGCCATGCTTCAGGGGTGCCTGAGAGCCCCTCTGAAAAGTACAATTCCTCACTTCTCCAGCAGGGCTCTGCAGTTTTATGAACTTCCCCCAGCCTGCAAAGCTCAGCACATTGTCCACCAGACGAAGGCCCTGATGAACAGCCCCCAGGACTGGCCCTGAACTTCGAGTTCTGAAGCTAGCAGCAGGGAGCACACACCAGCAGGGGAAGAGGGTCGGGGGGGAGGTGGGAAGAAAGCAGCACCCCCACGTTCCTCGTCTTCCTGAAGACCCAGCTCTGCCTTCTCGTAACATGCCAGCGAAGATACCCTGAACTGTGGGTCCGAAGTCCCGCTTCATTCTGGGGAGCTTTGCCAATCTTCAACCGAGAGATGAAAAATTCAACTTGATGTGTTGGCCTTCTTTATTAAAAAAAAAAAAAAATCAAAACCCACCACCCATGAGCTATTTCCAACAGTTCACAGTCAGACTGCCATGGCAGGGTCCTTTATTGCTTCCTCAGCAGCATGGCGCAGCGACTAAGAGAAGCTCTGGGTTCAAACCCTGTTTGGTTCCCTCCGAATTTTATGGCCTCCTTCTGATTAGTGGAAACTCTCTAAGCCTTAACTTCTTCACCTCTTCCACGGGAATGAGATTACCCACCTCAGAGAAGTTTCCATAAAATATCTATAACCAGTAACGTTGGAGAGGTTTTCAGGGGTTAGAATCAAAACTCAACACTTCCCTTTATGATGTCATTGGGGGGGGGGGGGGCGCGGGGGGAGGGATGTTGTTTCTTTGTACTTGGTAGAAGTCTGTCTGAAGCACGGCCCATAACACGTGCACCTTAGATCATAAATGTCCTCAAATCACATCTCAAATACAGTCTCAATTCAGAAATTGGAAGGTCCAGTTCTAGACAACAATCACATTTTGACTTGTCTTCAGATCTTCTCCTTTTCCCAAGCCAGTGTCCATCCCATGAGGAACTCAGTCCCTCTACATGATCCTCTTGGGCAATCTCCTTTTAAATGACCCCAGACCCTGACCAGTCTGCACCTCCAGCTCACCATTCATATACCTTTGACCTACTTCCCTACTACCTTCTCCCTCACCTCGCCTCTCCTCCCTCCTGCCCACTCTCCCATGTCAGACCCCATCTCAGCATGCCCCCCAAATGACAAGCAGACAACCCACTCTGTAAGTGGTCTCACTGAAGCCCTTTAAGTGGGGGGGGGGGGGGGTACATTGGGAGGGATCTGGCACCAGCTGCCTCCAAAGAAATCCTATTCACAAACCCACGCTCTTTACCCTTTTATATCCTACGGGGGGATTTTCCCACCATCTAATGCCTGCACCCTTAAACATCTGCATATGTTCTGACATCTCACGTTGGAATTTCATATCCAAAGTGTCCTAGTGCTTCTGTTGAAATTTCCAGTTTACTCCGTATCACATGTGTGCAGAGTGGTCAACACATGCCTGGCATACAGTAAGTACTTAATAAATGTGTCTATCCACAGTAATAATGCAAATCGTAAATTACAGCACTTAGCACCACAACATCAAGTTTGAAACACAGATCAGAGCATGTCTCCACTTGGCTAAAATCCTCCAATGTCTTCCCACCGTGCTTAGACTCAACCCCCCTCCCTGTCATTCACGCACTAGCCCCTGCCCATCTCCCAGACATTACCTCCTACCACATGCTTCCCTATACATTTCCTCCAGCCTCACTGGACTTATTATGCTGCTGTCTCCCCAACACTCAAGCTCTTTCTTATCTCAAGGCCTTTGCCCTCCTGCTGCCACAGTCTCAATACTCCTGCCTGATCTCTCTGTTCTCAGATGCTGGCCAAAGCAGCCTACCTGGGCACCCAACTGGAGTAGGGTTCCCTGTCCCACCAATTCCAGGCACAAATGAGCCCATTCTTATAAAACCTTTTCTTCACAGCAATTTCCACAATCTGAAACCGTCTTCTTAAGTTTTCCATTTGCCAATATTATGGACTAAATGTCAGTGTGCCCCTAAAATGTAGATGTTAAAAGCCCTAACCCCCAGTGCGATGGTATTTGGAGGTGAGGCCTTTGGAAGGAAATTAGATCTAGATGAGGTCATGAGGGTGGGGCCCTGTGATGGGATAAGTGCCCTTATCAGGAGAGGAAGAGAGATAAGAGTTCTCACTCTCCACCTGTGAGGACACAGTGAAAAGATGGTCATCTGCAGGCCTGGAGGAAGGCTCTCACCAGAAACCAGCCGTGCTGGCGCCCAGCTCTCAGACCTCCAGCCTGCAGACTATGAGAAATAAATGTTATTTAAGCCACCTAGTGTGGTGTTTTGTTATAGCAGCCCAAGCTGACTAAGACAGTTTATTATATCCTCCTTCTCTCAATGAGTGACTCCCTTATGATTTCCATCCAAACAAAAACATCTCCTTCTTCCCAGACGCATGGAATTCTCCCAAGACTATTATGTATGATAAGGGGACAATAATAGCAATTAACATGTATAGAGTATTTACATGGGAGACAAATGACTTTATGGGTATTAGCCCATTTAACAAACCCTATAAGGTTGGTACTATTATTAGGCTCATTTTCTACTGAGTAAACTAAGGCACAGAAAAGTTCAGTAAGCACTGTCGGGGTTACATAGCTAATAAGAAGTAGTTTCAGAATTGGAACACAGACAGTCTGGCCCAGAACCTGGATTGTTACCCACCATGCATTCTGCCATCCTGTACTTCCTATCACCTCTACGCTGGGAGTGGAGGTCCGCCAAAGTGGGGGAGTGGGAGGGGACAAACACCATCACCTCTCCCCACTCCACCCATTCTGTCTTTCCAAGTCCTCGGCACGGCTACAGATTTAAGACTGATTTTTTACACAAATGCACAGAGTAGTCATAAATTTATAGATTTAAGGCTAAGTTTTTACCATTCAAATTCTTTTTGGCTTAATCATCACTTTATGATGTTTCTCCGAAATCTTTCTATCAACATCTGCTTGGCACTAGCTTAACTGCTGGACGATGAAATATGCGAACTTCTTGCTTGTGGTATCACCCACGTGCATGTTGCATACCCATGGGCTGGGGCGACTTCTAGATCAAGTCAATGAGAGCTTCTCTCAGTCTCTTTCCTTTCCTTTCTCTCTCTGTTTTGTTGTTTGTTGTTTGTTGTTTGTTGTTTGTTTGTTTGTTTGTTTCTGAGACAAAGCAGAACAGAACTATAGGAGCAGGCTCCAAAACATTTCTTTCTGGGCTCTATGAAGACAGTGACCATTTGGTGAGAATGTCTTGCAGAGAGGTAGTGGAATTTAGTGGTTTAAAGTGTGGCTTCTACAGCCAGGCATGCTCTCAATGCCCACTTGAGATTCTGAGCAAGTTACATCTCTCGGTGCCTCCTTAGTTCCCCCATCTGAAAAATGAGGATATATATTCATCATAGAATATCCCATTAAATGAGTTAATATATACAAAGTGTTTAGAACAGTGTTGACAGAAAAGTGCTATATAAATGCGGTAGGCCTGTCAGTTTGGGGCAAGCAAGTACAAAAAAAGGGATGTGTCCTTTTGGGGAATGCCCCCAAAAAGTAGGAGAGTGGCTCAACCAGCCCATGGATTAGTACAAATTAGATGAAATGTAACCCCACGACAATGCATTTACAGATAAAAGGTGTGCTGAGTTGGGATGAAACATGATCGCCCAGGGCAGAGAAGAAGAGGAAAATGCTTTCATTTTAACAAGTACATTTTTTCCCTCTTGTTTTTCATTTGCGGTCACAGATTGTAAGTGCCCACAGGTCGCTCCTAAAGAAGCTTCCAACCTGTACAAGAATCGCCCTCTACCAGGTCCCCCAAGGTGTCCACATCCTAATTCCCAGAACCTGTGAGCATTACTCAAATGGCTAAAAGGACTTTGCAGATGTGAACAAGTTAAGGACTTTGAGAGGGGGAGATGATCTTGGGCTATGCAGGTGGGCCCAGTGTAATTGCAAGAATCCTTAGAAAAGGAAGATTGGACCACAGAAATAAGAGAGTTGATAGAAGCAAGAGATTGGAGTGATGGATGAAGGGCCACAAGCCAAGAAGGGCCTCCAGGAACTACAAAAGGCAAGGAAGCTGATTCTCCCCTGGATTCTCCAAAAGGAACTGGTCTTCTGCCAGCATCTTGACTTTGGCCCAGTGAGACTGATTGCAGACTCCTGGCTTCCAGAACTTTAAGAGAATAAATATGTGCTAAGTCCCCAAGTTTGTAGTGATTTGTTACAGCAGCAACAGGAAACCCATAGAGACCAGAACACCACTGATTACTGGTCTCTGACTACTGGAGAACCACTGATTAGTGGTTCTCCAACTTTGTACCTTTGACACACTGATGCCTCCCAACCCAGTTGTTCAACAGCTAAAAGCGAACAACGAATAAATCTGTTACCGGAAAATATATTGTTTTGAAAACATAATTCCATTGTCTTAGTCCATTCGGGCAGCTGTAACCAAATACCACAGATTGGGTCACTTAAAAACAACAGAAATTTGTTTCTGACAGATCTGGAGGCACCAAGATAGAGGCACCAGCATGGCCGCCTGCTGCTGAGGGCCCCCTTTCTTGTTCATAACTGGCTCCTTCCTACTGTGTCCTCACATGGTGGAAGGGACACTGTTCTTTCTCTGTGGAGCCTCCCTCGCAAGGCACTAAACCCATGACTTCAGCACCTCCCAAAGGCCTCACTGACTAACAACCACCACCTTTGGGGATTAGGATTTCACCACGTGAATTTTGAGGGGACACCTTCAGACCACAGCAACCAGTAGGCTTTTCTCTATGTATTTTGGTTACATTTAACTGTTACAATCATGCCCTTTCTATGAGAGCAAACACGTTTAAAGTGGTTAAGTCATTCGTCCAAAGTCATAAAGCTAATGAAATAGCCAAATGGGAATTCAAACCCAGTTCGGGTTCATAAATAATTACATTGAACTAAACAAATATATAAAATTTAAGTTTTCCCTCGGTGGTTTTCCTTATGAGATATACTATCACTTCTCCGTTGGCACAAAAGAACTTGATTTAAAAAAAAAAAACAATATTAACAGCAAAGCTCAGAATCATCAATGCCTAAGATCAAAGCACTTGTTTAAAAACACTAGGTACTTGGGGGGACGCTTGGCTGGCTCGGTCGGTTAACCATCAGACTTCAGCTCAGCTCACGATCTCGCGGTTCGTGACTGCAAGCCCGAGCTCTGCAATGACAGTGCTTGGGATTCTCTCTCTCCCCCTCTCTCTCTCTTCTCCTCCCCAACTCACACCTTCTCTCTCTCTCAAAATAAATAAATAAACTTAGAAACAATAACAACACTAGGTACTTGGACTTGTAATGTTGCCTTGTTGAATAGAATGTACCATTTAGTTCTATTCAATATTTCTAAGCATTGTAAACTGGACACCAATCCTGAGTGCCCTCTGGGACTGCCATCTTCCCATAAGTGCCTGCTATCGTCAGGTGCCAGGCCACGATAAGCATTTAATTCTCACAACTACACTAGGATGCCGGTGATGTTTATTCTTCCCATTTTACACATGGGGAAACTAAGTCTGGGAGTTTAAATAACTGGCCTAAAGTCACCCAACGTATGTGCAGCAGAGCCACTGTTGGAACCAATGGCGTGCGATTCCAAAACCTGTCCTCTTTTCTGTAATCCCCCTGAGAGGAAAGTAAATTACACTCTATCCCCTTTTCCCCCCAAAACTATCATCTAGAAGGACATTCCCACCCTCAGTCCCTCATGAGGGACTGAGAGGTAGCAGAAAAAACCAGGTCTGAGGAGAGACGTGGAGAAGAAGTCAGAGGTGAAAGAGAGCTACTTAGTTCCTTGTTTTGTGGGGCTTCACGAAGAACACAGTGACTTCTAGGTATTTTGCTGAGCCCAAGTCTGTTTGCCTGTGAACTCAACCCCCTTTCCTGCGTCTCACCTCCGGGATCACAGGCAACAAACCTACTTCCTCTCTCACCAATGGACCCGATGTGCCTCCCTAACTGTTTGTTTGTTTCTGAGCTAAACATATTCCTCTTCTTCAGATGCCCTTGACAGAATTATACAAGGTTGATAGTAGGTTTCTGTGTCAGAATCTGTCACGATCAGAGGTGACCCCCTACCTGGCTGCTTCCTAGACTTCAGTCATGCCAACTCCTATCATCTCAGCAAGATGGACGCCGCAGGATGTGGAAGGAGAGACTGGTCAAAGAGTCTGTGTTTTTGCTTCCCTTTAGTTACTATCCAAGACAGCGTGATGTAATATCCAGGTCTTCCAGTGGCCGCTTCTGGCTCCTGGCTCCAGGGTCCTCACGGACTTCGGTTCCGCTGCCAGGATGAGGGAGCTGAGTGGTGTGGTGGAGCAAGTAGGATCAGGAATCCAGGGTTCAAGGCCTGCCTTCTGAGCTTTGATCACCTCATCTGTGGAGACATTATCCTTTCTCACAGTAATACTTACCCCCTAGGGTTATGATCGGAAATAATGAGGAAATCACTACGTCTCTCAAATATAACTTGTAGGACATAATCAAAGAGCTGCTTCAGTTCTTTCCTTCACTGGCTTTTCCGGTTCATTCCATGGGACTGGCTTTTTCTTTTCTTTATTTTTTTTTACTTTTTTTTAATGTGTATTTATTTTTGAGAGCGACAGAGAGACAGAGTACAAGTGAGGGAGGGACAGAGAGAGAAGGAGACACAGAATCTGAAGCGGGCTCCAGGCTCCGAGCTGTCAGCACAGAGCCTGAGGTGGGGCTCGAACTTTCGAACGGCGAGGTCATGGGCTGAGCTGAAGTCAGATGCTTAACTGACTGAGCCACCCAGACACCCGGGACTAGATTCTCTGGTCCCTGTACCAGATTTAGGGTAAGTGTCAAGATCCCTTGGACACTTTGAAGTACAGCAGACCTTTGACCAACACAGGGGTTAGAGGCGCTGACCCCCTACACAGTGGAAAAACCACGTATAACTTTTGACTTCCCAGAACTTAACTACTAATCGGCTATCATCTGCTGGAAGCCTTACCGATAACATAAACACTCGATTAACAGACGTTGTATGTTACATATATTATATACCCTGTATTTTTACAATAAAGTAAGGTAAAGAAAAGAAAATGTGATTAAGAAAATCTTAAGGAAGAGAAAATATACTTACTGTACTGTAAAAACTCCCTGTATAAGAGGACCCACTCAGCTCAAACCCATGTTGTTGAAGGGTCAACTGTAATCGGAGCAGTCTTGGTTGGGTAATTCATATCTTTGGGTCCAAAGGAATAAATAAAACTTTCCACTTTTATGCCCTCACTCACAACCTCTCCGTGTTCACAGCTGGCTGAGCAGGCTGGCTGCCTGCCTGGGGCAAGATGACGTTTGACTTCTCCTTTCCCACCTTGCACATTCGTCCCTTCTCCTCAAACCTGCTAATCATGGTTTATGACCCTCCTGGATCAGAGTGTAAGGGAGGGAGAGAAGGAAATGTGTCTCATCTTGGGATGACCTAGCATCCACTTCTCTCCAGGAGTACTTCTCTGCGTCTCTGAAACATGGTGTCCTCACCCGATAGGTGAGCATTTCTCTCCTGTAGTTCTGTTGACTTAGATCAATGTTTCCCCTCCAGCAGGTACTTAGAGATCCAGACCTCTGCTTCCTCCCAGTTGGGAAGGACCTCACCCCTGCTGGCGGCCATCTTGATCAGGATCTAAGACATCTAAGATCGAAGATCTGAGACAGCCCCACTCCTCACCAGCACAGCCCCCATCGGCTCCACAAGACTCACTACCTAGAGAAATGCAGGGAGGGCAGCTGGCCCCAAGGCAGTGGCAATTGCTCCTTCACTTCTTTCTGTCGCAACTAGCTAGACAGCCTCTCTCACTCTGGCCTCTAGAGATGAGCCACGCACCAGTACATCATGTTGCCCAAACCGCCAGAGACACATATTACATTCTCTGGGTGAATTCCTTGCAGCCCCTCTGGCCCCGAGAAGAATCCTCCCACCCTTCTCCCTGTGGGAGATGCTCACCCCACCACAGCTCCGCCTATCTCCCTCCTCATCCCCCACCCATGCATCTATCTTTCCAACCTCTTCGAGGCCAGTGGCCAACAGTGAGTCAGAACCCAAGACTTGTTCACCTCCATTTGTAAGTCTTGCTTGTGGTTTTGCATCTCACTTTGGACTGTAGCCTCTATCAACTCGAAGGCACAGCTGCAATTAGAACTGGTAAAGCTCCATTTCAACACCTCTTTACGATAATAGTGACAATGGCAGCCAATATTGATCATCGCGGAGAGGTACCGAGCACTGTACCCGGTGCTTTGTGGCTCTTTTCTCACTGGATCCTCACTACAACCCCACGAGGGAACTACAATGTTTGTTTCGCTTAACAGATGAGGAAACTGAGGCCCAGAGAGGGTCTATGCCTTGGCTGGGATCCCAAAGTTCGTAAGGGGTGATGGTGGGAATAAAAAGCAGGTCAGTCTGATTCTGAGGCCAGTGAGCCAACCTCCATCCTCACGCTAGGATGCTTGTAGAACCATCAAATCAGTCATTTAGTTGATAGTCTATGAGAAAGCCTTTTGTAAAACTATAAAGTATTCCTCAATTATTTATATTGTTATTGTAGTTATAAAAAACAATAATTTTTTATTATTCCATTCTATCGGTATGGCTTTAGGCTGCTTCTATAAGATACATTAAACACTCTAAAATAATTTAAACCGGGGCTGGGGATTGGGAGGTGATTGAGTAAGTGCTACAGTGGCCATTAAAATGTCTTAGATATTAGGCATTAGGGGCGCCTGGTTCACTCGGTTGAGCATTCAACTTCGGCTCAGGTCATGATCTCGCGGTCCGTGAGTCGGAGCCTCGCAGCCGGCTGTGTACTGACAGCTCAGAGCCTGGAGCCCGCTTCCAATTCTGTGTCTCCCCTTCTCTCTGTCCCTCCCCCGCTAGCACAGTCTCTCTCTCTCCTCTCTCTCTCTCTCTCTCTCTCTCTCTCAAAAAATAAGTAAACATTAAAAACAAAATTTTTAATGTCTTAAGACACTGAGGTGCCTAAAATGGAATATTCAACTATATTAAGATGACCAACTTAAATTGGCTGTCTTCCCATGCATAATCTGTATCAATTGCCACTTGATTTGGAAAGCAAACCAAAAGAATGGAATGTAGGCCACGCAAATGAGGTGCCAGCCCCGCTCTGTTAGTGACAGGTAGCGTTACTGATCACGCAGAAAACAGAACACCTATGCTTTGCTTTGGATCCATACAAACCTCAGAAATATTTGCCCAGGTCCCCCAAAGGATTTAAAAAGATAGCTTCCCATTAAAATCCTGCATGCATGTTTTATCAGCAGCTAGCAGGTAATGAGTTGCTACTCCGTGCTGGGCACTGGCCCCGAGCTCGTCACGAGAATGACTTCCTTCAACCTTCTCAACAACTTATATAAAACCATGAGGATTCCTGAGTAACAGAGGGAGTTTAGGATAGTTACTGTGGGAGGCAGAATAACTCCCCCAGAATAATTCTTGACCTGGGGAGAGGATACTAAATTATCCAGATGGTAATCACAAGGCTCCTTAAAATGACAATGGAATCACAAGGATCCTTGAAAAATGGAAGAGAGAGGCAGAAGGCCAAAGTCAAATTCCAAGAGAGATTTGAAGATAGTATCTTGCTGGCTTTGAAGACGGAGGGAGGGACCAGGCCGTGAGGTAAGGAGCGCAAGCAGCTCCTGAAGGCTGAAAAAGGCAAGAAACAGATTCTCCCTGGAACCTCCACTGGGCAAACAGCCCTGCTCACACCTCAATTTTAGCTAAGGAACACCCATTCAGATTTTGGACCTCTAGAACTTTCAGATAGTAAACATATACCGTTCTAAGCCACTAAACGTGTTTAATCTGTTACAGCCGCAGTAGAAAACTAATACAGTCGCCTGCATTCGTCAACTGTGGAGGCTGGATTTGGACTCTGGTGTGGCTGACTCCATATCCCATCCCTGCACTTTCTCACTGTTACGGGTTCAATTACATCCCCATCACCACCACTACCTTCAGAAAAAACATATATATATTAAAGTCCTAATCCCCAGTATCTGTCAGTGTGACCTTAATCAGAAACAAGGTCTTTACAGACAATCAAGATGAGATCATTAGGGTGGACCCTAATCCAACGTGACTGCTGTCCTTACAAAGGGTGAAATCTGGGCACAGACACGCACAGGGAGACGACGACATGAAGATACAGGGCGAAGGAACGAGCCAAGGGACGTCAGAGGCTTCCAGAATCTGGGAGGATGGCCTGGAACATCCTCATGCCTTGAGAGGGAGCATGGCCATGCCAAAACCTTTATGTCTGGCTTCCAGAACTGTGGGACAATAAAAGTGGATTGCTCTCAGCCACGTGGCTTCCCGTACTTTGTCTCAGAAGCCCTGGGAAGCTAGTGCACCATGATACAAAGTAGCCTCATTGCCCTTGAGTCTGGTCTCAGGCATACTCACCACATCTAACACTAGGAAGCCTACTGATAATTGAAAACAATGCCACCTTCCACTGGCGTGACTTTTTATTTTATAGAACACTTTGCACCAGTATTAACTTACCGGATCATGCCACGATCTCGTAAGTGGGGCAAGGATTATGTCTCCAGGGTGGCTCTATGGTAGCATGTATACAGTGCTTTCAGACACTAGCCTTAAACAGCCTGTCTCCAAATCCTGTCCCTGTCACAGACTCAGGAAATGTCCAACCTCCGACGTGTCTCAGTGTCCTTACCTGTATCTTCGAATAACAATCATACTTCCTGCCTCATAAGGTTCTTGAGATGGTTAAATTAGATAAACACCTGTGATGTTCTTCCCCCAGCCCATAATGAGCAACCCCCCCCCCCCAAAAAAAACCCATCTCACAAACAGGAAAACTGAAGCTCAGAGAATTTAAGTGATTTACCCAAGGACACATGGCTTCTAAGTCACAAAACCAGGACCAAAATCCAAGTCTCCTGGAGCAAAACTATTAGCACTATTGCCTCTCTCTTATTTTTCATTTTCACTATTCTTTGGGTTTAAATCAATCCGAACCTTTTTCAATTCTCATTTTAATTCTGCTTTCCATGCCCACCCCAGTCAGTAAAGATTACAGTTTCCACAAACCACTAACTCTTCTTGTCCAAATTCTTTGATGAGACCCTCTATCCCGAGAAGTAAGTCACCTTATTGCCCAAGAGCAAAAGCAGTTTTCTCAAGATAATGCTTTCGCCAGATAAAACACCCAAGACGTAAACAGGGGGAAGCCACAGAAGCCCCCATCACCAGCCACCAAGCTGCTCAGACCCCCAAACCTGCCATGTTCCGTTCCTGGGTCTGCTTTGCTCAGTACGGCAGCCCCTGATAATTTATGAGCTCTTGCAGTGTTTGTAAATAAACTCAGTGTCCCACAGATTCAAAAGCTGCCTTGAGACCCCTTTTCCACCTTCTTAAACTTTCTGCATTTATCCAAGCATTTCAGAAACTGGGTCTCCTTAAAATTATGGGATGCAGAATGAAAAACCCATCAGGATTTAATGACCATATTTCAGCATCTTACTGCTTAAAGAAACTTGGCTTTTTCAGAGCTTTTGCAATTGCGCAAACTGGAAGCAGATCAAAAAGGTAGAGCGAGAGTTTTATTTTATTTTTTTCCAACTGTCACAAATCATCCATCAAAGTTAAACCATTGATAGGGAGCAGAGAGACAGAAGGAAGAGTCACGAGTGAGGAGGACTGGAGAATATTAAAAAAGACAATCTCTCAGTCTAATAAAATACAATTAACTGAATTTCATCAAGGCTTCTATAAAAAATACACAAAGAATCAATATTAGGCATAAAACCCAAAAGTGGGTTGTTATCTCTAAACCAGAGAAAACATTTCATTAGGCTGAAGGATTTTATACTCCCATTGGGAAAATTGCTTTTCCCTGGTAACCCCTCCTTTGCTTACTTACAGAAACCCAATTGAAAAGTCAATCATCAAAATCACTTAGCAAATGTCAAAAGGTGCTGCCACTTTCTAAATATATTTGTTCCTTTATGGGAAGCTCTGGCACCTTGCCCGGTCCTGACCCACAGTCTTCCATCGTTTTGCTGTTCCGACTTTTTCACGCTTTTCTTTTTCTGTTTGTCTGCTTGTTTTTGTTGTTGTTGTTGGAAACAGAAAGCCTGTTTTATAAGATTACGGGCAACAGCTTTCCTTTTAACATTTCAGTGTTCTTTCACAGCCACGGACCATGAGACCTCCCGTTGCCCAGGCTATAAATGAGCATCACTCCCAGGCCTGGCTGACCGGAAGCCTTTTCCAGGCTAATCAGACAACGTACAGCCTTTTCACATCTCATCTTAGAAAGGGCCCGTTGCTTAATTTACACCCTGGCCGGTAACAAAGCTGGTTCTGTGTATGGTCCTGCCAGCCACAGATCAAAAAGTCACACCCTCTTCCACACAGGTGGAGGGGCGCCTGGGTGGCTCCGTCTGCTAAGCATCCAACTCTTGGTTTTGGTTTAGGTCATGATCTCCGGGGTCATGAAATCGAGCCCCGTGTGAGGCTCGAGCCTGAGCGGGGAGCTTGCTCAGGATTCTCTCCCTGTGGCTCCCTCTGCCCCTTCCCTTCTTGCACGCATGTGCTCTTTCTCTCCCTCAAATAAATAAAATAAAAGCAAAAGAAATAAAACACGGGTGGGGCATATGCACAAAGACCCCAGGAGCAGAATTTGAAGATCAGGCACGCACACACACACACACACACACACACACACACACACAACCAAAGCTGGAACTAAGAGAATTATCTGAAGATCTCAAGTCATAAATTACTGAGCCAGAAACAGCATGATCTAAGACAACGATGCCTGGTTACCAAAAGCCAGGCTTCTAGCAAATAGCCACCATTGTAAAATAGCAACTCACTGGGTACCTCTGACATGCACCTGACATGTTCTACCATTCTACTTCTGAATTCTGCCTTCCCTGGCTAGCTATGGCAACTGGGGCAGATGGCTGCATTTTCTGGGCATAGGGTACACACGTGATATATTTGAAGATGCTTTGTTTACCGTCAAATGCTTTACAAAGCCTCACACAATGACTTGTTCTATTTGTGGACCAGCCTGTGTGTGTATTCACTTATTGAGCTAACTAAATTAACCAGACTGTCTACATATTTCTAAACGACTTTGTCTTGGCTGGGGGGATGTATCCTAAAGATAACAGATGGTGACAATAGTGGACAGCTGCAGCACAGCCCTAGTCCCCAACGAACACGTCTGGCATCGGTCTCCTACTAATCCTTAAATTTGTAAAGCCACCCCTGATATTCTCAGGCCCAACCCTTTTCCCAATCCCCATGCCATTTCCGAAAGAACTTTCCATGATCAACAGAACAAGAGCCTAAATCTTCACAGGACTTGTAAAAACAACAGTGGCCTTTGCACTAAAATATGTACTTTACACGCGTGTCATGGTATATTCCACTAGCATGTAACCTCCACGAAAGTCTTGTTTAGTATTGCCAACAGCTCACATGTGGCCTGGCACTCAGGTCAAAACATAATGATTTACCATATTGCATCCACCAAACATCACAAATGGAGTTGATATTAAATCGTGGCAGAAAAAGAAGAAACTGACTACATCATACAACGGAGTGAAAATCATGACAGACCCATAATTAGCAGGATCACAGCTGGCTGGCTCATGCTATAGACAAAAGCCATTTAATAAATAAACATTCCCTGCCCTTTGAAGAATGTAGTTTTAGCCAAACAAAAGTTGAGATTAGCCAAGAAGAGGTAGTGGTAGCCAGCAAAGGACTTCTAGCCATAACATTAAACCTGCTTAAACAGCACACGATATAATTAATGATGGTATGAATTATAGTGAGAATGCCAATATAATTTACACAATAATACTAAGAATTATATATCAGATATATATACTATAATTTAGAATATTTTAACAGCATATTCATATCTATAAAACCATCTGAGTTCCAACCTCTGTTCAATATTAAAAAATCCCTCCTTTATGCCAAGAAAGGCCAGTATATTTTACCATGGTGATGCTGCCATCTAGTGGACATACCTTAGAAGGACGGCTCTTCTGTCTCCCGGAAATGACCCAAAAGGATTCCAGGTCCTGAGGTTCATGTCAGACATGCATTCTTCTTTTGGAGACCAATTTTTGGAATTCCTCATAAACTTCCCTGTATGTTTGTCCTTGTATTTTTACATTATCCCTTCCTCCTGTCTTCATAGAAGGATGTTTTCAATATGTCCGTCATACTCAGTGGGCCGGAATAGAACCTGGGTATCTGCTTTGGTTTAAAATCGAGAAGATCCCAACGAGAGATGTGTCCTCCTGGAAAGAAGCACCATCACATCGGCGACAGCCCGCCTTTTGTTCAGCTCCATGGTGTGCTCTTGAGAAACCAGACCTCAAACTGACGACTTTTTTAATTAATTTATTTATTTATTTTGGCCCCAGACATTTACGAACACTGTTATGTGACACAGATGTCACTATTTGGAAGGGGACATGTTACTCTAGTCCCTTCACACATGCATCGCTGCACCACTGAGGTCACACTCAGTGGTGAGAATTGACATGGGGTTCACACTTGTTTCCGGGCCCTCCATTCACTACAGCACGGGGATCGTCACTTTGGGTGCACACTTGGAATCACCTGGGGAGCTTTAACAACACCGACGCCTGGGTGCTACGCAGATTTAATTGGTGTGAGTCACTTCTGAGACCTTGGGATGGTCTGAAAGCTCTCCAGGTGACTGTAATTTGCAATAAAGCTTGAGAACCACTGCTCTAGAGAAAACAAAACACAGAGCCCTTGGATATGTATCTTTGCAGGAAAGGGCAGGAGACCAAGGCACCTGTACCCAGTCACCTGTTCCTTGTCATCCCTCACCTTAAGAACCACGGCCCACTCTGGCTTCCTTTAGGAGCCTCTGCTCCCACGGCTGAATTTCAAACCCTGCTCCTTGGCCCCTTAATGTATACGCATGCACTGCGATAACTCATTCTTTGCCAAAGGAAGATAAATAAAAGTTAGGGAAATATTAAATTCTCCTTGCCTAAGGCTTTTTAAGCACCGTAAATGTTTTAAAGAGAAAGGGTAATTTAGAGGTTATCCATTCTAATTCCTTGATTTGACAGGCAACCATGCAGACCAGGGAAGGTCATGAGCTGGACACTGGTTATATGCCCTCGGTACGGGCCAGACTCCTTCTCCCGTTTTTAGGTACATTGTGTCATTAATGCTTCCCTACCGGCCAGTAACGTGGTCATTTTACAACTGAGTTGAGATTTCATGAGATTAAGTCACATAGGTAATTGTGGACATGGACTTGAACGTGGGTCCATCCAGCCTCTATACCAGGCAAAGTCCTGCTCCCAGAGCTCACGGTGGCCAGGTCAGACCTGAAGCCTCGGGGCCCTCTTTCCACCACACCTCGGCTGCCCTCCATGTCTGCCTGACTCACCTGCACTCTCCCTTCATCCAGCAGGTTACCTGCAGGCTCTAGTTAGAAACCTAAGTCACAGGGGTGCCTGGGTGGCTCAGTCGGTTAAGTGTCCGACTTCGGCTCAGGTCATGATCTCTCGGTCTGTGAGTTCGAGCCCTGCGTCGGGCTCTGTGCTGACCGCTCAGAGCCTGGAGCCCGTTCCAGATTCTGTGTCTCCCTCTCTCTCCACCCCTCCCCCATTCATGCTCTGTCTCTGTCTCAAAAATAAATAAACATTAAAAGAAACCTAAATTACAAAACCCTTGACTTTTCTCGTCCTCCAATCCCCACAGCATCTTATTTCCCAGCCAGAATGAAATTGCCTCAGCTGACAACAGGGCAAAATTTGGAAATTGGGATAAATTAGGGAAAGTCTACACGGTGTGGGTTTTCTCTAGTGATTCCGTACGCACAAATGTTTGCCATGTGTGTTTGTCAGGTTCTTGGAAGAAAGCGTGCGAACTTTACAGTATAAACAAGAAAACAACTCGACCCCTGTTTTGACCTCTGAGAAATAATCACCATTTTCATTTTGTTGTTTTTATGCATTTATTTCCAGTTGTGGTTTACAAATATGTTTGTACTGTCTTTGCAAAACTGGAAGCATAATGTGGAATTTTTATCTTACATATCACCCTTACAAACTTAATCATGGCCAGTGTCCCCCGTCATTAAACATTTTTTGCAAGCATATTTTCTTAATGCTTCAATTCCGAAGTGTGAGTATCCATAATTTCTTTACCAATTCTTCTATCACTGGACATTAAAGTAATTTATTTTTTTGACAGAGAGAGAGAGAGCATATGTGTGAGTGGGGGAGGGGCAGAAAAAGAGGGGTACAGAGAATCCAGAGGAGTTCCCCATTGACAGCGGGGCTCAGACTCATGGACTGTGAGATCATGACCTGAGCCAAAGTCGGACACTTAACCGACTGAGCCACCCAGGCACTCCTTAAGCAATTTCTAGTTTTTCACTATTATAAAGAACCCTGTAACAAATATCCTTACACACACATATTTGTCCCTACAACTATATTTTAAACATATATAAACATACCTAATATTTATAAATACATAAAACATATGATGTGTTGTTTTACACATCACCTATTGTATATAAAATAACATTTATAATATGTATGTATATATGTATTTGCCAATGTAATAAGTGAAAAATGCAGTCTTTTTATTGAATTAAGCTATATACGTTTTCATAATATCTCGTGTGAACTACAGCAACGGCAAATCCCGAGTAGTAATGATCCAACAACGTGTTGGACTCAGTCCTTGTTGGAGAAAAGCAGCTAAGATGCTCTCCTTGCCACAAACCGCTACAAAGTCCCTCGTCCAGGATCCTCCGAGTAGAACTATTTTACATGCACACACGCAGGGTTGTTATATTCAGAGGCGTCGCACTCAAGGGAAACATTCCTAAGAATACGACTGGCAGTCATTTCCTCTCAGCTTGCTCTGCAGTGCCCCAATTTACCCAGCAGGAAAGGCAAGTTTGTGGTTTTAATTGTAGGCAGGACTGGTCCTTTACTGGTCTGAGGCTGTTAACGTGACTCCCAGATGGACACCCACAGGGTTCTCCCGCTCTCAGCTCTCAACTCAGGGGAGTCCTGTGGAGCTGGGCATGCCAACAAGATGGCAACTGTTGACCCGGGCAACGTACACCCCCTATGACTCAGTTTCCCCAGCTGTTTAACTGGAATGTTAACTGACTTTATAGCGTAAATAGTACTTGATAAGATTAAATGAGCTCACAGAAAGTAGCAGAAGCAGAGTACATTCTGGTACAAATCGCAGTTGTGTTTGGGGCGGGGGGGGGGGGGTGTTCCGACCACCCCCAAGCAATTCTGAGACACCAGCCAGGTGTCCTACAAATCAACTCAATTCTGACACTGTCTACCCTGAGATAGCACCAGATCCCACAGGTTAAGGGCTCAGTCCCATAAGATTGTTCTCCACTTTAGATGCCAGTTGTCAACGCAACTGGTCACCTATACTTCTGACCAACTGGCTGTAGATCAGAGGTTCCCAGGAACCCTGCCTTGGGTTCAAGTAATTTGCTAGAGCAGCTCACAGAACTCAGGAAACCAGTTCACCATAAGACTATCAGTTTATTACAAAGATAGTACAGGATGTGAATCAGCAGCCAGACGGAAAGATGCGTAGGGACAGGAGTGAAAGGACTCAGAGCTTCCATACCTCCGAGAACGTTCTCTCTGTATTTTCAAGAGTTCCTCAAACCAGAAGCTCTTCAAACTCTGTCCTTTTGGGATTCTCTGGAGGCTTTTTTTTTTTTTTAATCTATTTATTTTGAGAGAGAGAGCGTGTGGGAGGCGCAGAGAGACAGAGGGAGAGAGAATACCAAGCAGGCTCTGCACTGACAGTACAAAGCCCAACGTAGGGCTCCATGGAATCCTGAGCTCATGACCTGAGGCAAAATCGAGAGGTCGATGCTTAACCTACTGAGCCACCCACACGCCCCTCTATGGAGGCTTTACTCCTAGAGATGGTTGATTAAATCATTGCCCTTTGGCAATCTATTCAACCTCCAGCCCCTCGCCCATTCCTGGAAGCCAGGGTGTGGGACTGAAAGTTCCAGTCCTCTAAACACAAGGTTGGTTCTTCTGGCAACCAGCCCCCTTCCTCAGGTGACCTAGGGGCTTTCCAAAAGTCACCTCATTAACATAGCAAAAGAGCCTTAATCACTCTCATTCCTTCAGAAATTCCAAGGGTTTTCAGAGCTCTGTGCCAGAAGCTGAAACAAAGACCAAATACACACACTTCTTATTATAAATCACAACATCACACAGAGGTTGCCTTCACCATACTGACTCCAGCTTCTGCCTTCCAGAAGGAACTTCTGAGTGTTGCCTGGTCCTTCTCTTAGCTACCAAACTGAGCAAACCAATCCAGAAGGCAAACTCAAGGTCCCCGTCTGCGTCCTACCACACAGACTGAGTCAGCCTTGTGTAGCCAGCCTGGCGACGTTTCCTCCTTGGAGATCTCGGCCGGCCTCACCCCCACTGCTGCTGGTTCTCCAAAAGCACGTGCGAGAGCCCCAGTCCTCCACCCCCAAACACCTCAGCTGTGAAGCCCTACCCTCGCCAAGCAAAAGGACTCACCTCTTCCAATGTCTCCAAATCCAGAATCCCTTGGCTCCTTTTTCAAGAGATATTCATCTATGGAAACTAGAAGCGACCAAAATGACTAAAAACAGGGGCACCTGGGGGGCTCAGTCAGTTGGACGCCCAACTTCGGCTCAGGTCATGATCTCATGGTGCGTGAGTTCGAGCCCCACATTGGGCTCTGCGCTGACAGCTCAGAGCCTGGAGCCTGCTTCGGATTCTGTGTCTCCCTCTCTCTTTGCACCCCCACCCCCTTGTGATCTGTCTCTCACTCTCTCTCTCTTAAAAATAAGTAAACATTTAAAAAAATTTTTTTAATGTTTATTTATTTTTGACAGAGAGACAGAGAGACAGAGAGAGAGAGAGAGAGAGAGAGAGAGACAGAGCATGAGCGGGGGAGGGGCAGAAAGCGAGGGATACACAGAATCCGAAGCAGGCTCCAGGCTCTGAGCTGTCAACACAGAGTCCGACACGGGGCTCAAACTCACAGACCATGAGATCATGACCTGAGCCGGAGTCGGACGCTTAACCGACTGAGCCACCCAGGTGCCCCAATAAATAAACATTTTTTTTTTAAATGACTGAAAACAGAGACTGTGAAATTAGGGTCCCCAGACTCAACTGAAAGCTATATGGCTACTAAAAATTACAATTATGGAGACCTTACAAAAAATGAAGTCCATTTTATGAAAATGCAGACTATAGAATAGCGCTATGAACACGAATTACAATAACATCAAAATGTGCCTCCATATGAGCAAGGGAATCCAAAGAGAGGAAAAGCAATGTTTTATTAGGATATGAGGATTATGAGTAAATCATTTTTCTTTTTTAAATTTCCATTGTAATGTGTTCTTATAACAATATAATAACATATGACAATATAATATATAATAATATATTATAATAGTTATAAATATATAATTATAAATGTTATATCTATAATAATTATATATATTATATATAATATTATAATAATATTATAACAATATAATAATATAATATAACAATATAATGTGTTCACATTAGCAATAAAATCTGGGGTGCCCAGGTGGCTCAGTGGGTTAAATGGGGTAAATGTCCAACTCTTGGTTTTGGCTCAGGTCATGATCTCACAGTATATGGGTTCAAGCCTTAAGTCGGGCTCTGTGCTGACAGTGCAGGGCGTGCTTTGGATTCTCTTTCTCCTTCTCTCTCTGCCTCTCTCTCTCTCTCTCAAAATCAATAAATAAAAATTTAAAAATAAATTTCAGTCTAACAGGCAGGAAGAGCAAAATTTACTTAAAATTTCCATCTTAAATGGTTAAAATAAATAGAACTTTGGACTCTAAAAACAATAGCATTGAGTTAAATACTATAAGTTTCTAATAATAATAATAATAATAATAATAGCTATCATTTATGGAGTACTTCGAATAAGCATTCTTGAGCTGAGTTCTTTGTACGTATTATCTAATTTAACCTGAATGACAATACTCATAGGATTAATTAACCGAGATTTTTTACACATAAGGCACCTGCAGCCCAGAGAAGGGAAGTGGTTTGCCCAGGAACAGAGAACTAGAGACAGAGGTGAGAGAGGTCTATTTGGCCGCCCAACCCCGCAGAAGGATTTTCACTTACATTGCATGATTCATTACTAACAGAGCCAAACACATAAGAAATATTAATAACACAAAGTTTGGTAAAGTTTTCTGCCTCGTTTAGCAGTGCAAGCATGCCCAAATACTTCAGTTGGGTCATTCGTATTAGGAGAATGCTTAAAAGCAGATTATGCTTTCACTTTGCCTATCTCTAAAATGCACTTAATAGGTACAGGTAAACTGTGCGATACTTATTAAAATGGACTTTTATTGCATCCGAAATAGCTGTGGGAGCTTCACTGTGAATTTAAAATTTGCACTTTTTTTTTTTTCCACTCTGGAAACACAATTTTATAGGATTCCTCCCTAATACGTTTCTTACGTGATTAGTGTTTGGTGACAAGTTTAGCAGCTGACGCTGAGTAGTGACCACCACAGAGGACGAGGGAAGGGGTTCATGTCGACCCACTCCAGAGAGAGTACTTTGTGATATTAAAGATAAATTCACATCTGCAAAGGCATTTAAGACTTTAGGGAAACACTAGTTGTGTTTTGTCTTTTGGCCATTCAGAACCTTGCATGAAAATTGGGGCACCCATGCGGCTCGGTCCATTAGGTGTCCGACTCTGGATTTCAGCTCAGGTCATGATCTCACGGTTCATGGGTTCAAGCCCTGCATCAGACTTTGTGATGACAGCTTGGAACCTGCTTGGGATTCTCTCTCTCTCTCTCTCTCTCTCTCTCTCTCTCTCTCTCTCCCTCTCTCTCTCTCTCTCTCTGCCCCTCCCCCACTCTCCTCTCCCTCCCTCCCTCCCTCTCTCTCTCCCTCTCAAAATAAATGAATAAACATTAAAAAAAAAAGAAACTTGCATGAAAATATAATTCATCTTATACAGCCAGCATCTTAGAAATTCTGTGTAAACCAAGTGGACTTTATTGAATTATTCCTCTAAGCCCCTGAATAAAAGTCCTACTGAAAGGGCCTTCTATCCCAAGCCATTGCAGAAAATTACTTCCTCATCCCTCACAATATTGTCTGCTAAAATTAGACTGAAGTGCCTTTGATAAAGGAGATAGGAAGCTATCAACAGATTGTCACCGGCCTTTACTGCCCATCTGCTTGTACCCACTGGCCTTTGTCCCATATGTTTCCTTAAGGTCTTCTTTCCCACTGTCTCTTAACTCGGGCAATAGACTCAAGGGGCATTGCATCCCATGACAGGAACCCAAAATACCCCTCAAGCAACAATGACTGCCCAGATGAAAAGCTCCCACTGGCCCAGACCACCCAGACCAATTTGAACTCGATGCCGCCCCCTCAAAACCCACGCCTGCGCGGAGGGACTAAGGAGTGAGCCACGGAGTGACCGACAGTTACCTTTACCTCATTAGAATACTGAAATCTCTGCCCAAGGAGGAGCACAAGCCTCATGTACAAAACATATAATGTATGTACAGGCATGTTTCCTCAGGCACATGCATGACCTTCTGCCTGCCTCTACATAGGATGACAAGGCTTCCCTATCAAATATTCATCCTGACCCTAAGTGAAAGGAACCCGCTCGCCCTCGCTGGGGGAGTCATGACTTTGGAAGTCATTCCCCTAATCTCCTTTTTTGCTGCAAATAAAGTTTCCTTTTGGTGCAGCAACTCACCTGGTGTGGTTTCTACCTGTGACTCACCACTGGGCCAACTCACACTGGTTCGGTTACAAGAGAAGAAGTAGAGGGAAGAATAAAGTACAGGCACCATCCAGATTGTTGGCTTTGCTGAGAGTAGAGGGCAGTGATGGTCAGACTTTAAATCTATTAGCCTCAGGCTTTGCTATTTTAGCAAGAGTTAATGGAGCCTCCAGAACTCTTCTGGAACGGGTCACGGGCACCACCATGCCCCCTACCTTCTAGACTAGAGTGGCCCTAACTCTCATTTCAACTATCCAAAAGCTTCCTGGTTGTTTCTTGCCTTTCTCCTGCCTCTGACAGGGTCCTGCTTCTGCTGAAATCACTCATCTCCAGATTATCTCCCCATCCAACCCTGTTCTGCAACACAGCAAACATCCTGGAGTGTGAGTTCCTTCCATCTACACAAATGATTCTCTGTCTGTCACTGTCTCTGTCTCTGTCTCTCTCTCTCTCACACACACACACAATCATACCACTTAGAAAAAGCATCCACTAGTGTGCACAATACACTCAACTAAAGATTTCGGCAAACTGGGAGACCAGCATTACTAAAACGCAGAACCTTCAAAGAAAGCGTCATCATCTCTGTGAAGAAAATTCCTTGAGCTCCTTACCCACACACTGTGGGCACTGTGACGAATAATCTTGTACGTCAACCTAGTTGGGCCAGGAGATGTTCAGATTTCTAGTTAAACATTACTTTTAGCTGTGTCTGTGAGGGGGGTTTGAGTCAGTGGACTGAGTATAGTGATTGCCCTCCCCACTGGGAGGTCCCGAATACAATAAAAAAGTGGAGGAAGGCTGGATTAATTCAGCTTGACTGAGCTGAGACATTGGTCTTCCCCTGCCTTTGGTGCTCCTGGTTTTAACTTTCAGACCTGGAACCTGTACCATCAGTTCTCTGGCTCTCAGGCCTTCGAACTAGATTACCTGCTTTTCTGTGTCTGCAGACAGCAGATCATGGAGTTGTTTGGCCTCCACAATTGCATGAGCCGGTTCCTTACAATAAATCTCTTTATAGATGGGTAGGTAGGTAAGTAGATGAAGATACGCATACACAGACATTTATGATATGTCCATATCCACTTGGTTATGTGTCTCCAGAGAACCCTAACACAAGAGAGACACCCACACTCCACAGGTCTCTGGCCCCCTTCTCCAGCTGCTTCCCCTCTTCTCTTTCTCCCCAAGTCTTAATATCATGTGCACAGCACTTTCAGAATTCCTTTGGTTGTCTTGACTCTTCAAGGCCCTCGGGGCTCCCCTTCCATCCCCAAATGACTTGTCAAGACACCTTCCTAAAATAACTCCATTCCTGGGAATATTTCTGGTAGCAGATATGAAAATAATGCATTTTCTACCACCTACATAGGTACTTCTTTTCTCCTCTGCCTACTTTTTTCATGACTTGCTACCTGGTAGCCAGGACAATAAACAAAGGCTGTATTCTGGATTTGATAAAGCCTGGTAACAAATAGAAGCGTGGAATGACTTAAAAATACCCCATTGTTATAGGTATCCCACTAATCTACAGGACTCTCCCGGCCAGAAATGTGTTAAACACAGGGCAGACCTGTGTGTTCCTTGGCTGGGGATCCAAACCATGCAGAGGCCCCATCCGTTCTACGATCTCAGCTCCATTCAGGGACAGCTGGTCATCCATCAACCACAAGATGTGAAGCCTAGAAGACAGATGTTCAATAATCCAACAAGACTGTTGGGGGGAGGCACCAAGTACATGATTCCGTGTCAAAACAGAGACTTGCCCAAGACTCTGCTTAGCGGGGACTAGAGAAAGCCATGCCAAGCAGGAGGAATTTCAAGAGAATTCAGTAGGAGTGGGCATGGGACAGCTGGAGTGTCGTTTTCAAACCTCCGTCGGTCACGCCAAACACCCAAATTGAACAGAGTAGAAAAAAAATAGAACAAAGGCATGAGCAGATGCGAGCACAGAGTGCCAGGTGTCATCTTTGCTGTGACAAAAAAAAGGAGAGAGGAAGGAAGGGGCCGGTTTCCTGGATCCATGACCTTAAACATGGGGCCAGTTCTAGGTCAAAGACACTCAAGACGTTGCACCACAAAAAGCCCGCCCCCTCCATTCCCACGAATTCTGCATTGGTCTTTCTCCTTCCGCTGGCCTCCTCGGGCCTCCTACCCATTCTCTCGCCTCTGCCCATCTTCTTTCTGCCCTGTGTTTGCCCTTTAACTCACACGCTGGCCCACGCATGACAGACAGTCCCTGGTGCTTTTGCCTACATGTGAAAGCAGAATGCTGCCCGCACCTCTCCGGCAGCTGCATTTTCACCCTGTAGAGAGGCTGACGGCAAGGAGGTTCCACCCTGCCCCAGGGAACCGGGACAGGGGTCAGCGGCCAGTAGGATGTACCCGTATTTTTGTCAAAACATTTTCCTCTTTGTTCCAGAGAGCATTCTCGGACTCTGCTGGCTTCTTTTTTCAGTACAAAGAGAGCAGCTTAGCCAAGGATTATGGACAATTTGGAAGGTGCAGTTTGCCTGCCCAACTTGCCATGTCACAAAGAAAATGCAACTTGTCTGGCAATGAAGAGACCTAGAAAGAGTGATGGCCTGGGAGTTCTCTGACAGCGGCAGCAGGGATCCGCTGGGGGAAATGCAAGGCAAGGTGCGGTCCAGGAAGAGCTTAGATTAGATGCAGAGCCCTCAGCATCTAATTTTAATGTTTACTTATTTTGGGGAGACAGAGAGACGGAGTGGGGGAGGGGCAGAGAGAGAGGGAGACACAGAATCCAAAGCAGGGTCCAGGCTCTGAACTGTCAGCACAGAGCCCGACGTGGGGCTCGAACCCACAAAGCACAGGATCATGACCTGGGCCGAAGTTGGACGTTTAACCGACTGAGCCACCCAGGCGCCCCCAGAGCCCTCAGCATCTCGTCACGAAAGATCTCAGCCTGCACCCCTGTCACCCCACCAGTAGCATCCTGCTGGCCCGTCACACTCTCCACCTGAGCCCACTCTCCCTGCCTCTCTCCGGCCATGCTGCCCCACTGCTGCCCAGTGTCCTGGGCTGCTTTCTCCTCCCCCTGACCTCCAAGTGCCAGAACATGCTAGGGATCAACCCAAGACCTGTCTTCTACATCAGTTCTCATTCCCTCACTGATCTGTAAGGACCACCCACATGCTGTCGTGACTCTCAAATTCATAACCCCAGTTTCCTCCCCAATCTCAGAGGCCTACATCCAACCGCCTACTCAACAGTTTTGCTTGGGTGTCTGAAAGGCATCTCGAATACAACATGTCCCAAACAGGACTCAGTCTTCTGCCCAAAACCTGCCCCTCCTTCTCTCTTCTTCAGCTCAGAAGATGGAAAGGCCATTCTTCCAATGGCTCAGCCTAAAGTCTAAGGGTCGCCCTTGAACCTCCTTTTTCTCAGACCTTCTAAATCTATCTAGAATGCAACCACTTCTGACCACCTCATTACTGCCATCCTGGAACCAAGAACCATCCCTTTGCATCCAGATCATTGCAATAACCTCCCAGCCAGTTTCCAAGTGTCTTACCCATTCCGTAATGTGTCCCAGCTCCCCTCAGCTGGGAGTCAGATCAGACAGACCATTTCTGTCCAAATCTTCCAAGGATTTCCAATCTCATTCAGCATAAATCCCTACATGATCTGTCCCCTGCTGTTCACCATGTCTTATTTTTATTTTTAGCACTTAGTCATACCTGCCATATTATATATCTGTTTTATTGCCTAGAACTGGAGTCAGCAAGCTACAGCACCCAGGCCAGCCACCTGTTTTGTAAATAATGTTCTAGTGGAGAGAGCCATGTCTGTTCATTTATATCTTGTCTACGGCTGCTTGAGTGCTAAAATGGCAGAACTGAATAGTTGTACCACAGCAGCCTATGGTCCAGAAAGCCCAAAATATTTGCTGACCGTTTATAGAAAAAAAAATACGCTGATCCCTCTCTAAGAATGTAAAATCTAAGAATGTAAAATCCATAGAAGGAGGATTTTGTAAATGTTCAACAATCAGTATGTGTTGGATAAATAATAAACAAGTATAAGGGCAAAGAAGTAACTGGGTTTCTAACAAAGCATCAGAATGTAACATCCAAATGAGTGTTGTCCTGCAAAACAACAACCACCACAACTGTGAATAATAAGGTAATGGGGGTAGACCTCACTGAAAACAGATCCGAAAGTTTTGGATGCTGCAGATGGTTTCTGCCTCCTAAGAAAAGGAGCTCTGAATTTACTTTTTTTTTTTTTCAGTTTAGAAAAATATGTATTAGCAGGTTCCCACCTGTTGCCCCTGAGAAAGACATATATACAGTGGAGTAAAGTAAATGTTGATGTTCGAGACTGCTTCACTGAATAATGCAAAGAGGGTGTGCCTTTCAGCAGAGATATTAGATTAAGGTAAGGCAAACAAGCGTATGATTCCTTTTCTCTTCAGATGCCCAGGAGGCTTTGTGAGTACTTTGGGAGGACTGACACTAATGGTGGTTTTACGTTGTTCTCTGTGGGTCTCTCGTGTGCTTCCGGCAATGCGAGGAAGAGCTTGCCCAGGCTAACGTGGAAAAGCAGAGGGGAGAGGGCAGTCCACGTTCTCCCAAAGCTGGAATAGGGGTGTTAGAGAGGGACACCAAAAGAGGGAGCCATGCCCGCTGGAGAGGGTTACCAGGAGCTGGGGCAGGAGAATAAGCACTTCACAGTCTCTGGGGGTCCAGAGAGTGCTGGGCACAGTTCTCCTGAACCCCTCAGACAACCCCCAGAATTCCAATTGGGAGGGAACTCCTGTAGTCAAAACAGTGCAGAACATGACAATGTGGGCACTTAAGAAGGAATCGAGATCTTAAGTTGGATCACAGCCTAATAAGACCAGGAAATTTAGCTTACAATAAAACCAGCAATTTAAAGAACATTATTTTAATGACCACCATTGAGTGTTCATGTACTCATTCATTTAGTAAATATTGATTGAGTGCCTGCCACGGGCCCATCATTGGGCTGGTAATGGAGACAGAGTGCTGAGCCTAACAGACAGGGCTGTGCTCTCAGACTTTTAGGGTCTAGTAGAAAAGGCAGCCAATCAACAGAAATTAAACAAATATTTGTGCGCTTGTTATAAATTCTACAAAAGAGAAGCACAGTGAGGAAGAGAGAGACAGAGGAAGAGAAAAAGAAAGAAAGAAGAAGTTAGGAAGGATGGAAGGATGGGTTTTCTGACTTCCCATACTCCTAAGTTCATCCAATCCATTATGATTTTCTGGTCTAAAGGACAAGGTTCACTCATAGCTGGCTGACTGGGCACCTCGATTTTACATTCCTAAGACTACCCTTCCTTTGGTCAGGACAAGGACCCCACTCATCACAAGCCCTCAGGCCTGTCCCACACAATCCCTATGCCACATGCCTACAGTAAGTAGAGAGCTATCTCTTCACAGCCTTATTCAGCAGACCCGGTGTCTTCTTGGTAACTTTCTAAAAATGGCAAGGTGATCCAACCTCCCAGCAGCCTTCATGGTGGCGCAGGGGACACCAGCTGTTTAGAAGCATCCCCGGTGAGGCTGACTGATTCGTTGGCGGTCGCCCTCATTGGTGGTATAAACGTAGAACATGCTTATTTTCGCCAGTAACTGCTCTGCCCAAAGGGTCTGCTTTGCAACCTGCAGACCCGCTGGACAAAAGAGGATTTTAGCAAGATTTCAGCCCATTTCCCTCACTTTCTGATCACTCACAATTACTAGAACAGTGTAACTCCAGTTCTTCAAGACACGCTCTTCATTCTGACTTTTCAAAGTCTTACTTGATTCACAGCCTTCCCCGCAAGGCAGGCCTGACCTGCGACCCTGCAGCGGCCACACACTCCCTCCATCTCTTGTTCCGCCTCCTACTGCTGTGCTGTCAGGGCAGGAAGATAGCGGGGAGGCCCAGGTGCCCACCAGCTGCCCACGACCAAGTGCAAGCTCCTTTCTGTTAGCGGCCTGTTTGTGTCACCTTGGTGGGACACCAGTCCCCTTCATGGGACAGGGCTTCAGAATGGACTCTCAGGAGTGCCTTTGTGGACTCTCTCAAGAGAGCATGGGTCTTCAGGGTCCCTTTCCAGATGTATCCTGTACCCACCTCCCTCAGCACCCCCTGAGAAGAGCAGAGGCCCCTCGCCCAGGAGGCAACTCTCAGGCAGGGAGACCCGTCAGGCAGCCAGCCACCCCTTCTGGGGCATGCTCTAGACCACAGAGTACGTCCATCCCATGCTCATGGGGGAAGTCAGGCAACTTCACCTGGGCTGCATCCGGGCCCTGTCTTCTCCCTCTGGTCCCTGACTCCATACTCCAAGAGCACTAGGGCTTTAGCGGGGTAGACATCCCACTGTGTGACCGTCAGCTACCACACTAGAGGGAAGAGGGATGGTTCAGACTCTCCGTGGCTGGGGGAGCCTCTCATCCCTTATTTTGAAGAGGAGAGGAGAAGGAATAGCCTCTCCCCATGAACAGTGCGTGTGGGTGTCCTGATTTTTGAAGCGAAGCCAGGTCAAAAGGAACATGGTAAGGGTGACGAGGAGCAACTACCTCAGCTTTTCAAACAAGACGGTGAAGGGGTGTGTGACTGTTTTATCTCCACACACCTGGAAACCTGAGAGCTTCTGAAGTACCCTATCACCGACAGTAAATAAATAGCCCTTTCCAAAGCAGTCCATGACAGTGACCTCTATCTACTTGAAGGGCTCTGAAGTGGGACAAGAATTAGACTTTGGGGGTAGTCAATGCTGCCCTAGGATTAGAATCGATTGATGGAAGTTCAAGAAAGGCACGTCTGGGCGTCAAAACAACTCATTTCTAGTGATTATGACTCTCCTACAATAAAGACATCTCTCTAGACATGTAGGGACACCTGCCAGCAGAGGGACCAGGCTGAAGCTAAACCATCATGGGTCAGAGCTGCAGAAGTGGGGATCACCCTCCCACCCAGGCTCCAAAGCACCTTCCAAGTAACTTGAAGATTTGCTAATTCTGTCTCGAAGAGAGTACCACTCATTTGGATGCCTCATGTCCAGCATGTTTATTAAACAATAAGCTCCAGAGTCCACAGGTCATGAGAACGGCAAAAATCTGCCAAAGAGAACTGTCTGTGGAGAGAGCTGACATGTCAGATCATTCACTAGTTGTCTGAGCCTATGTCAAAGGACTGGAATGCTTGCTCTGGGTCTTGCTGACAGACGAAGGAGGAGTGTTGTCAAAAATACAAAAATTAGAAGCTTCTTCTTTTTATGCCCCTAATGATAAAGAAAGGTGCTTTCTTCCCGAAACTACTTTGTCAACTTTCCATGTGGTTGCCATGGTGATGTGAGCTGGTGCCTGACTCCTGCTGGGAGACCCCAGCTCCCTGCCGAGGTCCAGTGTTCCAAGCCCGGCTGACACTCCCAGCTTCTCTCCAGGGACCTTGGTGCCCTGTCTTCCAGGACTGGGCTGTGTCTTATTTAAGTCAAAATAATAAAAGGAGGGAATTTAAACCCTGGCCTTTTGTGGTTTTTTTTTAATAACTTTTTAAAAAAACTCTATGTGGTGCATTATAAACATGCACACACACACACACACACACACACACACACACACACACACAAATAAGACAGTGGAAATAAAGTAAAATCACTGACATCTCATTCAAAGAGGACTTCTGTTAATATCTCGAACAGACTCTGGAAAATTCTGTGGTTGCCTCTATCATTTATGTGTGTGTGCTCACATGTAGACCGCTTTTTTATATAAAATAGATTGTAATGTACTTGATCTTCCAAAACCTTAATTTATCACTTAAAATGTCATGCCATGGTCATCGGTCTTGAGCCACAAACATAATAGTATCGACTATTCATTGAGAACAAAAAGGAGGCATCGTACTGACTCATTCAATTCTTGCAAAACCCCAGCCACGAAGGTTATTTTCTGTTGTTATGCCTACTTTGCTGCTATTATCTCTATTTCACAAATGGCAAAACTGATTATGCTCCAAGATCACATAGCTAGTAAATGGTAAGAATCAGGGTTTGGACCTATGCGCCCTAGTTTCAAAGCCTGTGGACTCAATCACCATATGATACTGTCCCTGAGCAATGTCTCTCTTTTTCAAAGGCAGGTTGGGGTTTCACGGTATAAATGTACCATCATTTATTTCCTTGGTCCCTGGCTAGTGGGCATTTAGATTGCTTACAATATTTTGCAATTAAGTGTAGTGGCCTAGGGTGTCTGGATGGCTCAGTTGGTTAAGCGTCTGACTCTTTTTTTTTTTTTCAACGTTTATTTTTTTGGGGACAGAGAGAGACAGAGCATGAACGGGGGAGGGGCAGAGAGAGAGGGAGACACAGAATCGGAAACAGGCTCCAGGCTCCGAGCCATCAGCCCAGAGCCCGACACGGGGCTCGAACTCCCGGACCGCGAGATCGTGACCTGGCTGAAGTCGGACGCTTAACCGACTGCGCCACCCAGGCGCCCCAAGCGTCTGACTCTTGATTTGGGTTCAGGTCATGATTTCATGGTTCGTGAGTTCGAGCCCCACATTGGGCTCTGTGCGGACAGCCTGGAGCCTGCTTGGGATTCTGTCTCCTTCTGTCTCTGCCCTTCCGCTGCTTGCTCTCTCTCTCTCTCTCTCTCAAAAATAAATAAATAAACTTAAAAAAAAAAAAGAGCAATAGCCTGATAGCAATACTCTGGTGCTTGGCTTGCCTCTGGTTAACTTCACGAGATTATCTCCTTCCTTGGCAGATTCTTCTCAAAGCAAGACTGCTAAGTCAGGGAGTTGACTCAGCCCTTTACAAAGGTCGTCTGACTTTCTGGCGACATGAGGGTGCCTCTTCCCACAAGAAGAAAAGAAAGGCTATCTTCTCTTTCTGTACACTTATTACTTCCTATCTGCAACATGTATGTGTGTATTGTGGGGGCACAAGAAATAAGACAACTGCAATAATCAAATAGCCCCATTGATTTTTAAATGCCATCCACAAACATTTAAATGTGGACTTTACTCCATGCCAAGGGGTAAATGTTTCCTGTAAAGGAACGGACAGTCAATATTTTTGGCTTTCCTGGCCCCATGGTCTCTATGGCAACTCTTCAGCTCTGCCCTCACACATTGAAAGTAACTGTAGATAATATGTACACGGACGGGCCTGGGTGTATTTGGCCCACGAGCCTCAGTTTGCCGACCCCTGTTCCATGTCCTCCATTCATTTCTGCACAGGCCATTACCATGCTCACTGTTATTACAACTTTAACTCCTTTCTCATTATACTTCTTTACAGATCATTTTTTTCTTGCTATTCTCAAATACCTATTCCTCCAGAGGGACTTTAGAATTGTTTTCTCAAGTTAAGAAAATCTTATTGGAATTATAATTGGAGTATAGCTTAATTTACTAAGAAATTTAAAGGGAATGCCATTTTTACAAAGTATCTTCCAATCTCCATTTCTATCTCTTATTATCCAGAACTTCCCTTCTAGAAGGCCAAAGGTTCTAATCCCAGCTCTGTCACTTCCCAGCAGTGTTACTTTGGGCAAAGTTACTTCTCTGTGCTTTTATTTCCTCACGAGTAAAATGGGAATAATAGTTTCTTTCTTGCAGGGTTTTGGGAAGATGAAATGATTTGCCTGGAACACAGAAAACACGGTCCATTTGGTGCTGTAAACTTCTTGTTACGTCTGTTAAATCAGAGTGGTTGTTACTGTGGGCGTCCCATCTATTACTGACTTCAAAAACTGGTTCTAGTATTTCACCACTAAGCATAATGAAAATAACCCATGGAAATGTCCCTAATATGATCTACTACTGTTTTACTGTTTTGTTTATCCAGAACGTATATTAACTTATATCACATGCCTTGGCTGCTTCTATTGAAATCAACATACTGTTCTCCCTCCTTTACCCATCACGTGAGAGTCACTTTCTCAGACTTCCACTGTTTAAAAAAAGTTTTTTTAACATGTATTCATTCTTGAGAGACATTGAGAGACAGAGCGTGAGTGGGGGAGGGGCAGAGAGAGAGGGAGACAGAATCTGAAGCAGACCAGGAGATCGTGACCCGAGCTAATTTGGACGCTTAACCGAGTGAGCCACCCAGGTGCCTCGAGCAGATTTCCACTATTGATCCATCTTTGATTTGTGAACATGAACCTCACTTGGCCATGGAGCTATCCTTTTCTGCCTTGATGGATTCTATTTGCTTAAAGTTTCATTGGGATTTTCTTATCAATGTTCTGAGGGAAGACTAGATTCTTAGCTAATTGTTTTTAAATGCTGTCCTCACCCATTATTTTATACCAATGTTGTGCTTGCTTCCTATCAGATAATTCAGAAGTTTACTTTTTTTTCCTCTGCTCTAGAACATTTTGAACAGCCTAAGAACCATCAGATCCTCAAGAATTTAAACGTGGAATCAGTTTGCGCCTGATGTTCCATGGCAAATGGCTCAATTTCCTTCATGATAATTGGTCATTCTCTTGTCTTCGGTTCTTCTTGAGTCAGTATTATGAAGGTCTTTTCTTAAAAAGCATTCATTTGGCCTAATTTTTCCATTTGTTAGGAGATAATCTGCACTCCAATTTACCAGTTACAGAAAAACTATAAAACTTTTCCAGTTCACACTTCTTTCATTTTTATTATTTCTTTCCTTAGGTTTGTTCATTAATTTCTAATTAATAAGAAAAACAGTTCCAGGGTGCCTGGGTGGCTCAGTGAGTCAAGTGTCCTACTCTTGATTTCAGCTCAGGGCATGATCTCATGGTTCATGATTTCGAACTTCGCATCAAGCTCTCTGCTGTCAGTGCAGAGCCTGCTTCAGATCCTCTGTCTCCCTCTCTCTCTGCCCCTCCCTTGCTTGTGTTCTCTCTCTCAAAAATAAATAAATACTTAAAAAAAAGTTTTTTAAAAGGAAAAGAAAAAATAGTCCCTTGTTCCATACACTTCACTCTGTGCTTTTCTTAGAAGGCGTCCTCCCGTACCCTCCCTACCGAATACAGTGTTTTTGACAGTCTTAGAAATGCCATCCAGTATAATCAGCAGCCCTCATGCTAGATGAGTCAGAACGCAGGGAGGAGGAAAAAGTAAAGAAAAAACAATGGTTGCCTGGGCAAGAGCCATGGGAGGCCACAAAAATGACTCAGCCCCAACTACACATTCAGAATCAGCTGGATGCTTCTAAAATAAGTACCAGTGACAGACCCCTCTCCAAACCAATTAAATTAGATCCTCTGGGGTGGAACCTGGGCATCAATAGCTCAGATCTCCTTAGATGATTCCACTGCACCCAAGGCTGAGAACAGCTAGGCTCTAGAAACATGGAGGGAGAGAAAAAACAAAACCTCTAAAGGCATGCAACCATGTGGCCTCTGACCCATGTCCACCACTCAAAGACCTGACCCCTAGACCAGGTCAGTCCCAGGGGTGTGCTTGAGGGATTCTGTTCCACACCCAATGGCTTAAGTCTCTCTGTACGGGTCTGAGAAGCTGGATCGTATATTCACCACCTAACCCAGGGTTCTGACATTAGAAAAGCCTCAAGCAAAACAAAAACAAAAACCCTCATACACAAACATGCAAAAATTCTCTCCCAATGAGGTGGAGGAGAAGTGCCTGAGGCAGAGATACCACAGACGGACGGTTCCTGTAGCTCACTGCTCTCCTCCTGCACAAATTCACCATCATGGAAATGAAGCCTGGGAGTAAGATCTCAGTGCCTCCCATCTATGATCTAGATGTGATTACATCACAGAATGACATTTTCAAATTGAATGTACAGCTCAGAGCAAAGTCTCTCGACATCTCAAACAAGAGAGGATAGAAACTTATTGAATAACTATTCTCCACTCAACTTCACCCCACCCCACTCCCCGGAATATATCCAATGATCTTTGGCTAACCCAACAGGCCAGCCTTTTCCTGTTTCACTCTTCCATTTTTTTATAAGGCTAAGTAACTTACCTTGAGTGCTGGATAACATGTCAGCTGGTCAGGCTTTTGAAACTCCCCATCTCTAATCTAACAGTTTTATACATCTCGTGTGATAACGGCAACCCCCAAAACCTCTAGCTACCCTGGTAATTCAGGATGGAGTCAAAGAGACTAGCATGGTCCCTGACACTTACTGGGTTTGTATCCCTGGGCACATTTTTAAATCCTAGTTTCGAGTATTGCCTGTCTCCTGGGGTTATTATGGGGATGGAATGAGATAACCCACGCAAAGCGCTTGGCACAGTGTCGGCCACCTCGTAAACACTCCACTCACCCAGCCGCCCTTCATGTGTTGTATTACGTATTACGCATCGAAGCCTATGCTAGGCGCGATGGACACAGGGGTGCGTAAAATCAAACCTGATCCCTGCTTCCACGGAGCTCACAAACTAATTCTCAATAGATGCCAGCTGTCGTCATTTCAAGATGCTGAGATGGGGAATGATCCTCACACTGCGGAGAAAGAAATCGCGTGAGGGGTACAGCAAGGGTGTGTACCCTCTTACTTGGCTTGCGGAGGCCCAAATGGCAGGTGTGGGTAGTTAAGTTTCATGGATAGACACAATGCAGCACTGAAGGGCCAGACAATGTTCTGACTTTGATCTAAACTTGAAATGACAGGGATCGGCGGGGTGGGGGCAGAGGCAGACTGAGATGGCTGACTTCCGGCTCCAAGAAGCCTTCCCAGGGCATTTTCATTTCACGCGAGTCAACTCGCCTCTCCGGGCTCTATTGTCTTCCTCTGCAAAAGGACAACGCTGTTCCAGATTATGTCTCAAGTCCCTGCCAGTTCTCACATCTTCCAGTAAGAACAAGTGTGAGTGTTTGGGAGAGGGATCCCCCCACCCCCAAACAATGATGCTTCTGGTCTACAGGCTTTAAGATAGTAGTACTGAAAATGAGCCAAAGTTTCCACAGATCGAACTTTTTTTTTTTAATTCATCTTCTTTCAAATGTTTATTTTTGAAAGTGAGAGTGCAAGTGGGGAAGGGGCAGAGAGAAAGGGAGACAGAGGATCCAAAGTAGGCTCTACACCGAGAGCACAGAGCCCAATGTGGGGCTTGAACTCATGAGCCGAGAGACCGTGACCTGAGCAGAAGTCAGAACGCTCAACCCACTGAGCCACCCAGGCGCCCTTCATGGATTGAACTTGTAAATAACATTAACAAAACCAGGTGCCTGTGGCAGAGGCTGGTCGTTACCTGCCCTGACATTCGTGTTCCCTTTTCTTCTCCGAAACTGAACCCTAATTTCATTTGAAGTCTCGTGGTGCCCAGAGAAAAGATCTACTTCATACTTTCTCCCATGACTCCAGCTAGCATTTTACCAAATTCTGGTCAGTGGCATGTAAATTTATCTTTCCAGCACAGCTTCTTAAATGGGAAAGGTCAGGCACTTTTTCTTCCTCTCATGAACAGCAATGTAGGAGTAAAATGCTACTGAAATGGGCAAAAGAGGAATTTTCAAAAGTCAGTTTTTTAAACAAACTCTCTACCTAAATATCACCATAACCCAGCAAGCAAGCCATATGCATTCTTTTTAGAGGATTAAAGTTAGTGGTTCTTACACCCTTTACACCTGCCAGAGGGAAAAATGCCACCATGGTGGGGCGCCTGGGTGGCTCAGTCGGCTGAGCGTCCAACTTCGGCTCAGGTCATGATCTTACAGCTCATGAGTTCGAGCCCCGCGTCGGGCTCTGTGCTCAGAGCCTGGAGCCTGCTTCAGATTCTGTGTCTCCCTCTTTCTCTGCCCCTCCCCCACTCGTGCCGTGTCTCTGTCTCTCAAAAATAAATAAACATTTTAAAAAACATGCCATCACGGTTACACTAATTGTAAGCTTTTTATTCAACATTCACAAATGTTTATGATTATTGAAGATTTTCAGTAATTATGATTATCGAAGATCCCATGTTCTCTTCGATCCTCTATGAAAACCAGCCCAAAATCTCTGTGTTCTCAGGGACATTTTTATTAGGAAATGTAATGCAGTACCCCAAATAGAAAATTTTATCTACCTCTGTTTAAGAATTCCAAGACACATTTCCAGGGTAAAACCATCTGTATCCAGACACACAGAACCAGTAGGATATATAATATAGAGAGATTTATTTTAAGGAATTGGCTCCCGCCATTGTAGAGGCTTGGCAAGCCCCAAATCTGCCGAGGAGACTGGCAGGCTAGAGACCCGGGAAAGAGCTGTCGTTTGAGTCCAAAGGCAGTCTGCTGGCAGAATCGCCTCTGCTTCCAGGGAGGTCATTTTTTTAAATGAGGCTTTCAACTGAGTGGATGAGGCCCACCCACATCATGGAGGATATTTCACTTTACTCAGTTTACTGCCTTAAATGTTCGTCTCATTTACAAAAGCCCCTTCACAGAAACATCTAGAATAATGTTTGACCAAATAGCTGAGTGCATGGCCCAACCAAGCTGACACAAAAAATTAACCGTCATGACATCTTGGGTGGTTTTATTTGCAAAAATAATTAGAGTCTCTGTAGATCTGTCACAGGGGGTATGTGGAAAGAGACCTCTGGAGGTCCTGTGACCTGGACGGACAACAGGACGCTCTACCTGAGAGACTGATCTTCAGCTCGTCTAGTCTTGCAGTGAATTCTCAGACTCTTCTGAGGTTGCTACCGGTTACACCTACGGAGTACCCATGCACATAGCCAGCAGAGCAACTGGAAAGAGGCAGGTGGGTAGAGATATCCTGAATCCTTCCGTTTGCAAACAATCTGACCAATTCCCATCCCCATCAGACAGTGTCAGAAGTAGGTGAGAAGTCCTGTGAGCCTTCAGGGCCAGAAGTTGAACAACCCCACCTGGGAAGATGCCCCTGTGTGCCCCACACTGAGCCATCCACACACAGTTAAGTTTTCGTGCCATTTACCTACACTCAAGGAAATTGTATCGTCTGCCTGTGTCTAGTGGGGTCTTCCAATCGAGGGGCTTGACAGCCTGTTTGTTATCAAACATAGCAGTAAATCCACTACAGCAATAGCACTGATACCAAAGTCCAAGCCCATCCCCAAAGCACATGGTACCACCTTGCACATAAAAGCTTTAATGTGGGCTTAGAAACACTTCCCACGTTGTGTTAAATACATACCACGCTATTCAAAAACATTAATCAGTGCAATCTGTTAAACAGATGCAGAGAGTAATAAACTGTCTTTTCAGTATAATCTTGAAATCACTTACTTCTGTAATGTTTTCCACCCCCAGGAATGTGAAACCTATAAATATCTTGTTAGAGCAAAATCATTTCCAATTTCTTGTCCAACAGCCCCCTACAATCCCTCAAAGTATTTGCATTTTTTCCTAGTTGAGTAACAATTATCAATTCTCTGGAACATCAAGTTCAATTTTATTGGTGAAGGAGGGGGAGTAGAGAAGAAGATGGCAGGGAAGGAGGGAAGGAAGAAGGGAGAAGGGAAGAAAGGGAGGGAAAAGAAAGAGGGAGAGGGGGAGGAGAATGCATTTTAAAAGTTTCAAATCAGCCATGGGCTTGAATTAAGCGAAAAAGGCTATCTTCAGAATAATATGATCAAATTATAATACTTCTGACATACAAAGAAAAGCAAGCTTTCTTTGAAGTGAAAGTAGAATATTAACAAGACAAGAAAAATCAAGTGTGAGAATCTACCTATGAGCAAAAACTAGAACACTGTGGTTTCTAAAACACGCCTCTTGATTACCTCTTGTTTGGACACCATGATAGCTTAAAAATATTATGAATAGTTCTGTGAGAGTGATAAAGACAATCTTTTTAAGCAAATCACATACCTAGAAGAATGGAATTGTTTAACATACCTAGAAGAATGGAATTACTTTCCCATCCATATTACAGCCCATCCATATTACTTTAAAATGAAGTAAAATATGATTTGCAAAATGATTTCACTTGACGAGGCCATTTCGCCAGAGTAAAAGTGTGCAGAGCATTGTGCGCTCATCTTCAGCATGAGAAACGATGGCAAACATTATTGATTTAGAAACAAAGCTACCTCTTCAGGTAAGCAAGATCTGAATTAAACAAAGAAATGCAGATTTACAAGTTACAGAATTTGGGTGTAAGAGCTGGAAGGTGTCTTGGTGACCAGCCTAGGTTCTTTGCTTTACAGACAGCTCCTTCCATTCTGGAAGGCTTACAAGGCTTATATGGTTCAACCAAAGCTAAATTAAGTAGCAAATCTGGCATTCAGCTCAAACTTCCAGACTCAGGTTCAATGCTCTTATGGTGGTGCTCCCCCAGGTGGTATTTTTGGTGTACTGTGCTCTGATTATCTATGTCCTCAAAATGCGTTTGTTGAAATCCTAACGCTCATGGTGATGGAATGGGGATGTATGTGGGCCTTTGGAGGTGTTTCTCTTATGAGAGTAGAGCCCTTGTGAATAGGATGACGGTTCTTTGAGGTTTCGGAGAGCTCCCTAGCCCCCTCCACCATGTGAGGACACCGTGAGAAGTCTCTGTTGTCTATAAGCTACCCAGGCAGTGGTATTTTGTGACAGCAGCCTGAAAGGATGAAGACAATATGTGAAGTACGTTTGGCAATTTACAAAGCACTCTCATCTAGAGGCTCTGCTGTGTCTGTTTCAATGAATACAATTCATGGTTACTAGTAACCACATACAAATCCAGTGTTTCACATCAACCTGATCAGAAGTAAAACCCTCACTGAGCACCAAACCAGGGAATGTAGAAGTAGGAGACGCAGTTTTTTCTACCCAAAGAGCCACAAGCTACTTGAGAAGAGCAAAATACCACCTGAAACAGCACCAAAGTCATAATGGGATGTGGTTCAAATTATTAGTGTTAAATAAAGGATTTTGGAAAAGGTCCATGCTGAATATTAAATTGAATGGGTTGAGAGGTCCATCTCCAGCCACGAGAGAATAACTTCTGGAACTGGACGGGACCTTCGCTCAAAGAGATTGTTTCAAGGAGTTAGACAACAGGCACCCCAGTACTGTGATCCTTGAAAGAAGGGAAACAAATGAGATGAACCTTGTGATCCCCAATTTCTGTCTGGAGGCATTTACTAGATTCCAGTACACAGGGGGTAAATACAGAGGATGGGCTTATAGAGCTGTGAAGATAAAATCTGTGTTTGAGGAGTGCCTGGGTGGCTCCGTCAGTTGAGTGTCCAACTCTTGATTTCAGCTCAGGTCATGATCTCACGTTTCATGAGTTCGAGCCCCACAATGGGCTCTGTGCTGACAGCGTAGAGACTGCTTGGGATTCTCTGTCTCCTTCTCTCTCTGCCCTTGCCCCACTCATTCCCTCTCTCTTTCTCTCAAAAACTAAATAATTTCTTTTAAAAAAATCTGAGTTTGAGGAGGCTGAGATATGCAGCTCATAGGAAGAAGAAAGCTCTGTAGGAAAAGAGGGCCAGAAATCTGCAGACAGGTCCGTGTCTTTGGCTCTAGACTAAGCTACATCATCATAGCATGAAACTCCATGAGCCAGGCAAAGAATAAACAGGGAAAGGACAGTTACCAGGGTCCTGTTAGCTGTACAAATATCAGGATTCTCACAGGGAGAATGGGAGATGGTCAAGATTAGAACAACTCTGGTGGAAAGAACTCTTTCAGCCCTGGGACAATTCCCTGCCTTAGGAAATGGGGCTATACTAGCCCTGGTGGAAAGGTATTCTACCTGCCCTATAAAAGCTCTAAAAGCCCCAGAAGAGTCACAGTGTCAAAGATGAAAGGAAAACCAGAAATCACGCAATTGTATTTGGAGACTTTAATGTTCCTCTCTCAGTAATTCATAGAACATGTAGACAGAAAATCAGTAAACACACAGAATTCTTAAACAACACAATCCGCCAACATGACTTAATTAATATTTGGAAAACATTACAGCCAATCACTGAAGAATGTGTACTGTTTTCAAGGGTACATTGACTAAGATAAGTTGCATCGTGAAACTAGTCTAGATACGTTTAAAATAACTGAAATCCTGGGGCGCCTGGGTGGCGCAGTCGGTTAAGCGTCCTACTTCAGCCAGGTCACGATCTCGCGGTCCGGGAGTTCAAGCCCCGCGTCAGGCTCTAGGCTGATGGCTCAGAGCCTGGAGCCTGTTTCCGATTCTGTGTCTCCCTCTCTCTCTGACCCTCCCCCGTTCATGCTCTGTCTCTCTCTGTCCCAAAAATAAATAAACGTTGAAAAAAAAATTTAATAACTGAAATCCAACAGAGTGTATTCTTTGACCACAACAGAACTAAGTATCAATAATAACAACAACAAAATCTGGAAAATCCTCAAGTATTTGGAAATGAATCACTTCTAATTAGCACAAATGTCAAAAAATAAAAATAAAATGGAAATGAGAAAACATTTCGAACTGAATTAAAAAAAAAAAGACATCATGACATAAGGTGTTGCTCGGTGTTTTAGACAAAATTTTATAGTATTGAAAGTCTGTGTTAAAAAAAGATGGTGACCCAAGCATCTAAGCTTACATCTTAAGGAGCCAGAAAATGAGTACATTAAAACCCTAAGTAAACAGAAGAGAATAGAAGTACAAGCAACAATCAAAGAAATATAAAACAAAGAAACAATGGGGAAAAAATTTAAGAAACCAAAAGCTGGTTCTTTGAAACATAAATAAAATTGGCAAAAATCTAACTACACTACCAAAGATAAAGAGAGAGAAAGCACAAATTGGCCATATTAAGAACACCTTATAGACAATAAAATAAGGAAACATTATGAACAGGTCTATGCCAATAAATTAGACAATTATACAAAACGGACAAATTCCTTGAAAGACGCAAATGGCCAAAACTAACACAAGAAATGTAGAAATTGGAACAGCCCAGCTTCTGTTAAGGCTTCTCAGTCCCCAATCCCTCTTCTTGACCTGCTTTGTGAGACTGCAGCTGGGCCCTGGAAACGTGTCTCTCTTGTTGGGTAGCAGAGACGTGCTGGAGGAGGAGCTTGCCGTCCTGTCCCAGGGTGTTTTCCCTCCTTGCACCTGTGGTGTGTGGCCACTGGGAGCATTTAGGCACACTGTGACTCACCCCTTCCAGGAGGGCTGGGACGAGCAGTGGTATTCACCCTCCAGTGATGTTCCCCAACACCCCCCGTGGTTTCCCAGAAGTTTCACCAGCACCACAAAGGGGTAACTTTCTAGGGAGTTTCAGGGGCAGCCCAGGAGGCAGCTTGTCTATGTTCCTCACACACCCCAGAGGGTGGTTTCCTGCCTGTCAGCCCAGGATTCAGCATCTCAGCAAACTTCTATGCCATCCACAGCCACACCATCTCTACTAGACCGAGTCTCAGCTTTGCAAGCAAGCCCTCGTCCAAAGTTGCCCCTTCCTTGGGTACTCTACCCTTGCCGATAAGTGGCCAGTCTCTATACCCGCTATTTCTGTAACCTTTGGAATTCTCATTACCCCTTAGTAGTTAATCCCATTACCAGTTAATAACTTCATTTTTTCTGGTGTGGCTTCTGTCCTGGACTGTGACTGATACCAGTGATAGAGTCTAAGATAGAAGAACCTCACAGAGTGTTTCAGAAGATAAAAGAGGTAAGGAAGGGACACTTCCCAAATGATTTTATGAGGTTGTTACCAAAACCAGACAAAAATAGAAAAACAAACAAAAAAAATAAAAAACTGGACCGACATTCTGCCTAAATGTAGACATAAAAACCTTTAACCAAATATTGGCAAATCAAATTCACTAATATATAAACGAAGAAATAAACCCCACTTGTCATATGTCAGGAACACAAAGTTGCTTTAATGTTTGAAAATCAAGCAAAATGATGTACTACCTTAATAGAAGAAAGGAGAAAAATCATTTAATCACTTAATGGTGAGACATTTTCCCCCTTAAGATCATGAAAAGGCAAGAATGTCTGCTCTTCCCACTTTTTCTCTATGTTGTTCTGAAGTCCTAACCAGTGCAATAAGGCAGAAATAAAGCAGAAAGATTGCAAGAGAAGAAATCCTATCTGTTTCACAGATGACACTGTGTAGGTAGAAAATCCTAAAGAATTTACAAAAAAAAAAGCTAGTAGAATGAGTAATTTAGCAGTGTGGTTGGATTGCAGGTCAACAGAAGAAAAGCAAGTGTATTCTGAAAAATGTGTATTGTAGAAATGTATTGTGATGCACACAACAAACAACTGAGAAATGAAATAAAAAATATTCACAACAGCATCAAAAAATCACGAAATAATAAATTTAATAAAATACGTGCAAAACCTGTACCCTACAGAAAACTACAGAAATGGCTCAAATTATGGAAAGCCTAAAAATGTGGAGATGGAACATGTTCATGGATTGAAGGGCCAATATTACAAAGATATCCATTCTCTCCAAATTGATCTGTAATTTTAATGTAATCCCAAATAAAAATCGTGGAAGCTCTTTGCAGAAATGTACAAGGCGAGTCTAAAATATATATGGAAACTTCGCGTTTACCTGGATTAGACAAAACAATTTTGAAGAAGTTGGGAGGGTTTAAACGGAGTTCCACACTGACTCTCAAGCTACTGTAATGAAGACAGTGTGGCATTTGCCTAAGGACAGCTATGTAGATCAATACAACAGAATGGAGAATTTATTTCTGGAGGTACACAGTGATAGGCAATTGATTTTTCACAAAGGATAGTGTTTTCAACAAATGATATTGGAAAAACTGAATATCCATACAGGAAAAAAAAATGAATGTCAAACCTCACACCTCTCAGCATATGCCAAAAAAAAAAAAATGCAAAATGGATCACAGACTGAATATAGAAACTAAAAGTATAACACTTATACAAGAAAAAAAAAAGGTAAGATCCTTATGAATTTAGAATAGACAAAGATTTCTTAGGATGCAAAAAAAAAAAAAAAAAACCCACAAACAAGCAAAAAAAACCAACCAAATAACGGAAAAACAAAACCACCTACCATAAAGGAAAAAAATAAATAAACTGCACTTCCAAATCAAAATTTTGCATTCTTGAAATGATACATACTTGGAGAAAACAATTTATAAAACATATATCTGAGTTTTAAAATTGCATCTGAAATATATAAAGAGCTCTTAATAAGACAGGAAACCTAATTTTTAAAATGAGCAAAAGGTACACAGACATTTCACAAAAGAAAATACATGAGGGACACAGAAGTCCGTGAAAAGATGCTCAACGTCTCACACACTGCCACACACCCACGCACCTGAAATCAGGCAGAGTAACAACATGAAGCTTTGGCGAGAGTGTGAGGCAACTGCAACTCTCAAACACGCTGCTGGGAGTGTAAAATCATACAGTCATTGGGGGAAACAGCTTAGCAGCTTCATATAAAGTTATACAGACACTGCCCGAAAGATCCAGCAATTTCACTCTTTGGTATTTATTAAGAAATGAAAACACACGTCCACACAGAGACTCGTACACAAATGTTCGTGACAGGTTTATTTGCAACACCAGAAAGTGGGAGAAGGGGATGACAAATGGTCGCAGAACCATACAATGGAATATTCTTTGACATGAGGAGCAAACCGTTGATATAAACAGCAACATAGACAAATCTCAAAGCATCTTGCTGAATGAAAGAAACCATTCAGCAAGGACTACATAGTGGATGATACCACTTTTATAACTTTTAGAACAAGGAAAATTTATCAGCATCAATAGAAATCAGATCGATGGTTGCCCGAGACGGGTGCGGGTGAGAGGAAATTACGATAGGTGCCCATGAGAACTTTCTGGGGGTAACAGAAATGTTCCACATCTTAGTTGGGGTGTTGGTTTTGTGGGTTTTTCCACCTACCAAAGCTCACTGAACTGTACACTTAAAATGAGAACATTTTATCGTATGTGAATTCTGCCACAACAAAGTTAACTTAAAAACATACGTAGAGACCGGAATGGAAATCACTTAAGACTTGGTTTTAATTTAAAATTTTTCTCTGTAATCTGATTTATTCTAATATTTACCTTCTTGTCTTATTATAATAGAAATACACAACTTTGTTAATTTCACCTATGCTGAACTATTACAAATTCCAAAATTGCAGAATTAGTCCAGTGAAGCTCTGAACTTTCATTATAAAAGAATTCCAGAATTTACTTTATCGACATGAATGATGTGAGTTGTTTCTAGGATGTCTATTAATGCTTAGATATCAATTACACTGCATGAGAAATATGCTCCCCATACTTAAATACAAACACATTTGTACTTTAATGAAATAAATGCATCGAATCACACAATATTAGAGAATGATCCAATTCTATGTACCAGCAGAAGCTTAGTGTTCCCCTTCTTCCGAGAGCAAAGACAAAATAATTCGTTAGCTGTTTTAGTCTGTCATCAGTGACACACAAGACAGACCACGAAAGGCACAATGAGATAAGACACAAGAAAACTGCTACAATATCATCTTGAGAGCCACGTGCAGCACTGGCTAGGTGGGATTCTCTTCTTCCTTCCAGCCACCTGGGAAGATGTTCTCAGAGAGTTTTAAGGGTTACACGACTAAAAGCTGGATCTAAAGACTTAAAAACTGCAGATAACCCAATTAATCTGCTCATATTTATTACTGCAGAAGTAGCTTTAGAGGTAGTTTATTAATGAGGCATTTTTCAAATCATCCACTCATCTATAATTCAAAAGCATCACTGTAAAAAGGAAAAGAAAAAATACTCTTCATAGAGTGTAAGATTAACATGTTGAAGTGGTTTTCAAAAAGCAGCACTTCCAGTGTTCTTCAGCTCCTTCTGGGGCAGCATTACCTCCAGACGAGGCCCTCAGCTCAGTCAGACGCACAGTCCACCTCTGTGAAGATCAAGTCACTGCCCTCTGCACGAGCCCTTGCACACAAGATGAAGAAAGCGAGCTCAGCATTAAAGCCAAGGCTTCAAGGTGTGAACCACCCAAACCACCCCTAACAACAGGACCCCTGTACAGCTTGAACTTTAGGGGCCATATCGGGTAATGTTACAGATTCACGTGTCTCCCCTCGGCATTAGTTTTAAAAATATCTTCCAGAAGATCAAGCAAAAATATATTTCTCTCCCCATTTACTCTTCACTATTTTTAGTCTCTGAGAGGCTCATGTATTGATCCATCAAGGCAAGAATTGACTCTGAACCAAAACCAAAAAGAAAGAAAGAAAATCCAAGGAGTGTTCTACGGTGCTCTGTGAATATTAGCTTGTGGCTTCCACATGAAAGTTGTCAAACTGTGCAAATTCAAAAGAGTGAGTTCCAATCGCGGCCCAGCCATTCTTCGGGAAACTCACAGGGATATTCTTCCAGACAGACTTGCCATTCAACGTGCCAGAGGAGAAACGGCCCTGGAGGAAAGACAAATGTACCCCTTGAAGACGTATGAAAATGATCCTCTGAGGTCTGTTTCTTAATACGTGTGGCCAATCTATTCCGTGGAGCGAACATCCTTCTCACTTAAGACCATGGCAAAACACAATTCCACAGGTTTGAGCGCAAGTTTGAAATACAGGAAAAATTCTCTGAGGAAATTCTTATCTACTTTTGTAAATAGTTTCTGAAGCACAAGGAATAAATACCTTGATATTTCCTTGTCCCCCACCAAAATGCTCTAAACCAACAGAAATGTAAAACTTTTCCTAACATTGTAATGTTTGAAACAAAAGCCCACTGAAAGAAAGAAACATTTGTAATTTGCAAGTACGTGCATGCTCACGTGTTGTGGCTAACGGCCACCAGCTTTTCAGACGTGACTACCGGATCCAAAGCTTCCGTTTACCTAAATCCGTTTTGTTCCATGTACAAATTATCACCTCAAAGTCATATGGAGAGCCCACCCTCAAGTTATAAAACTAGGAACCATCAGTTAAACTGATGTTGGGGTGGGAGGGTCAGGGGTAAGAAGGGAGACGTCCAGAGAAATGAATGACTTACAAAATAACTCCCTCAGATAGCAGCCATTCCTACCTAGCCAAGTGCCTGGCACACAGGGGAAAATAAATGCCAGCTCTTGTCATCATTATTATAGCACATTTACGAGCGTATCAACTGCAGCTGAACATTTAAAAGTAGCTAATTTCAAAGGGTGAAGAGCTAACGATCCAAAGCACTGGGCTATGGATCAAAAGAAAACCTGTTTTTAGGTCACAGAATTGCAGTTCAATGGGTGTTCGTTTCGCCCTTTCATGTTACGGAGGGAGATACTGAGACGTGAGATTTAAAGTCAAAATCAGATTCAGAGCTACAACTTGAATCATAGCTGCCCAACTCCACATTCAGGGCCGCACATATTCCCACCAGCACACGCGTGCACAGCCACGCGTGCACAGCCACACGCGTGCACAGCTACCCGCAGCTCTCAAAGTGCTCACTGAACACCTTCCGCTGCTCGGCCAACGGGGGGTATTAACACTGAGCCAATACATAGCCATAGCGCACAAGTATACATCACCTCCTCCTCCCGACCCCTGCCCTCTGGCCGCTGGGCTGCTCTGCACACGAGGCCTGTCACCAGCAGGGTCCCTCCCACGAGGCCTGTCACCAGCAGGCTCCCTCACACGAGGCCTGTCACCAGCAGGGTCCCTCCCACGAGGCCTGTCACCAGCAGGGTCCTCTGCTCAAGGTGCTCTTCCCATCGGGCAGGGCTCAGCTCAAAGCGCACCAGCTGCGAGAGCGCTTCCCCCGCCTCTCTACCTAGACGCTCTGGACAGTGGAGCTCGTTCACCTCACTGTCCCGTTTTGTCTTCACCATGTGACTGACTGATTTGGGTTGTTTTTACCGTCCTAGAACCAGAGGCAGCCATCTATGGCCCACAAGCCAGCCACCTGTTTCTATAAATAAAATGTTATCGGAACAAAGCCACACGCATCCATTTATCTACTGTCCGTGGCTGCTGTCTCACTACAAAAGCAGAGTTGAGTAAAGTTGCACAGACTACATGGCCCACGAAGCCTAAAATATTTACTGTCTGGCCCTTTACAAAGGGTTTGCCAACCCCTGCCCTAGAGAATACAGGCTCCAGGAGAGCAGGAACCGTGTGTGTCTTCATTACTGCTGCATCCCTTACCACCTAGAAAAGGACACATAACAGGTGCTTCATAGAAATGTGTGGAATGAAAGAATAAGACACATTTAACCCCAAGCAACCTTACAGAAGTTATGTCCCTTTTACAGACCAAGAAATAGAAGCTCAAAGAAATGAAATAACTTTCGGGGAGTCAGGATGCATCAGCAAGGAAATATGAATGCTGCTCTGCTTGGTTCAAACATGCCTACTGCTAAGAATATTCACTCTAGTCAAGAAGTGCTTACCATGTAACAAGTACCGTACCAAACGCTCATATATATAATCTCATTTGATCTTCGTAAGAAGGATGTGATATTATGGATATTCCTGATATTATGGACGGGAAAACAAAAGCTGAGCAACATAAAACACTTGCAGGCGGAACATAGTAAGGCTTCAGTCTATCGCTCTAACCACCACCTCAGTAGTGCTGAGAAGCAGTGAAAGAGGGCCAAGGACAAAATGATATAAAATCCTCCTAAACGCTGGTCTCGGTGATGGTAAAAGGAGGAAAACGAACACTGAAGCTGGCCTCACAGTGCTTTCAGTCTGATACACAGCCTGTGGGCTAGTTTCAAACCAGATCTGTTACCGGTAAAGCTGTCGTCGTCTGTGATTATGGATCTACAGTGGGGAGAGAAACACGATAGGAAGAGGCAAGCTGAGGGACAACTGGTTATTTTAACTGGAAAACCATGACCTTCATAATTTCGCTAATGCCAGTACCTGGCATGTAGGTGACCAATGAAAGACTTAAGTAAAAAAAATATAAAAATCCTCCTATTAGCTGTAATTTGGAAAATGGACCATCGAACAAGATGTTGTTTTGCTTTGCCTTTTCCTTCATGCAAAAAACTATTTGCCAAGTGCTATTAAAGGACTGGGAATTTAGGATGAACAAGAAAGGCAAGGCCCCCGTTCCATGGAGCTTACGCTCTAGTGGGAGACATACCCACCAACTCACACAATAAAGAAAAGCTAAGCGGTACAAGGCGTGTGAAGAACTCAACCAGGAGACGGGGGCTTGACCAGACTGCAGAGTGGGAGGAGGCCTCGAAGTGCCCAGAGTTGAAACGCGAGAGGGAAGCCGGGTGCTCCCGGACGACGGAACAAGAAACGGTGGGGCTGGCGCTGGCGCGGGTGTTACATCTGCAAAATCCCCGCCTGTTCCAGTGGCGAGACCGGAGCTAATTTCTAGAAGTTACAAGTCACTTTTTATTAAAGAGATACCAGAAGATACACCTCGAACAGTTCAGAGTGACTGTATCAGAGGCACAGGACAACGCACGGGGTGAGGAGGAAGGAACAAGCAGGGGCCCAGAAGGCACCTGTTTCCAGCAAGCCCTGCTGATTTTCTTACCCCTGTCTACAAAGCACCTGAGAAAAATTAAGGACGTTTATTTTTTCAATCCCTTTCATGGTTTCAAAAAATTCAAAACATTGCTAAAAATAAGCCTAACAAGAAGTATGCAAGAACCACTAAATAAAACTGGAGGACACAGTGGCAAATGCAGCCTGTTCTTGTCCTCATGGTCGTGCAGGGGGGAAACACATCATTCTAAAAAAAAGTTGGTTTTGCCCAAATTGATGTATAAATTTTCAACGTAATACTGGCTGCATTTTTCATGGAATCGAAAAGATGTTTTAAAAGTTCACATACAAGAAATAAATATACTTTTTTTTTTTTAATTTACAAAGGATAATTTGGAAAAAGAAATCATGGGGGACTTGCCCTCAGGGGCATCCATTCACTCACTCGCCAGAATTCACCAGGCTCTGATGGCAGACATGCCAGGAATGCCGGAGAGCCAGCAGTGTTTGGCGAAAGAGGCCTGTCACTGAAGGAGCCATTTTCTAGTGAAGGGAGGAGGCAAGGGCAAAAACCATCAGCAGAATCCGTGTGACGTCAGGAGGTAAGAAAAATAAACTGGCAGTGGTGGGGGGGGGCGGGGTGGAGGGGAGGGACACAAAAGGAGGTGGGTGCTATTTTATATAAGGTGGTCAGGAAAGAACCTGAAGGAAGTAAAGGGGTAAACTGTGTAATCAAGTGTTTTATTTATTTATTTTTTAATGTTTATTTATTTTTGAGAGAGACAGAGAAAGAATGTGAGTGGGTTAGGGGCAGAGAGGGAGGGAGACACAGAAGCAGAAGCAGGCTCCAGGCTGTCAGCACAGAGCCCGACGCGGGGCTCGAACTGAGCCACAGTCGGACGCTCCACTGACTGAGCCACCCAGGAGCCCCTGTAATCAAGTGTTTTAAAGAGTGATACTGGATAAGACAAAGCACTATAAAGAACAAAGTTCAGAAAGAAGCCTATGCACATGTGATGATTTGTTACATCAAAGAGTTAGCCTTCAAATCATAGACAAAAGGACGGTCTGTGGTAATAAATGATGATGGCTATCCATTCGTTTAAAAAATTATATTGGGATCTTCCCCTTATGATTCACAAATAAATTCCAGATGTATTAAAGACTCCAACAGGAAAAAAAAATCCTCAACTTTGTTTAGTTTAGAGGAAAAGAAATGTTCCTAACCGTGAGAAAGGTGCAGGCTTTCTTAAATAAAACATAAAAGCACTGAAAAAAAAGCGAAATACTTGACAGCACCAAAATTTAAAACTTCTATCTGCGAAACATACCATTAGAAATTAAAACACACAAGACACAAAAAATATTTGTAACATAAGTAACAGAAAATGGATGACTACTCAAAATAGGGGCGCCCGGGTGGCTCAGTCGGTTGAGCGTCGGACTCCGGTTCAGGTCATGATCTCACGGTTTGTGAGTTCGAGCCCCACGTCGGGCTCTGTGATGACAGCTCAGGGCCTGGAGCCTGTTTCGGATTCTGTGTCTCCCTCTCTCTCTGCCCCTCCCCCACTTGTGCTCTGTCTCTCTCTGCCTCTCAAAAATAAAATAAATGTAAAAAAAAAAAAACTAAAAAAAAAAAAAAAAAAGAAAATGGGTCACTACTCAAAATATATCATAAATTCATATGGATCCATCAGAAAAAGAAAACACAGTAAGAAAATGAGGAAAGAATGTGAATGGGTAACTTCAGAGAAGAGAAAAAAAATATATACAAATAGCCAATAAACACAGTAAGATGTGCAACCTCCCTAATTATCCAGGAAATATAAATCACGTCAATTAGTTTGAAAAAAATCTTTAAAAATAGGTAATATATTATAACTGCTATAAAAGTGGATACAGCTTGGCTAGCAATAGGGCAGTATCTGTCAAGACTGTAAATATAATTCCATTTCTAAACATCTGCCTGAACAAACACCAGCACGTGTGCATCCCAGGAGGCATGTAGAAGACCCCTCCCCTCTACCTGCAAGGAAAGCCAGCCCATTCTGCCTCCATTCACCAGAAGAGGAAAGAACGGGGAACAAAGTTGTGCCATAGAGTGTGGCAGAGTTAAATAAACTATGCCACACACAAACCAGATGTTCAAAGCCTACTGTTACTGCCTGGAAAATGTTACTGTATCATTTTTTGGTGGCTGGGCAAGAGATGAGAACAATTTCAAAAAGTTACCTGAATTCCATAGTTTACTGCTTGTTGTAACCTAAATCAAATTATGACAGAATTATAATGGCAGAGAGCAGTAGTATAGTACACAGAAGAATTTTCTACACATCCCTTGAATGCGTGTCCATCAAGAACTCATGATCACTCAGCAATTTTGACAAGTATTTTTAGACATTCTTATCCTACGATTTATCTGGTACCTTCCATGACAAAAAAATACTCATGGAAACCAACTTCTAAAAAATTGTACTTCTCTCTGAAAACCAAATTAGTCTCAACCACCGAAAATAAATTTATGTGATTTTGCTTATATCTATAAGCTCCAATTATAATCTTGGTTCAGGCCAACTTGGAAAAAAATAAATCAATTACTGACTATTTACCAACTACTCCTGAGTTGAAAAAAACAAAACCAAAATTTAAAAAAATCATGGGGTGATAAAGTCAACAGTTGATGGTTCTCATACAGGTTTACCCTGACATATACTATCACCCTAGAGTCTGCTGGTATCCCAGCAGATTCTCTGCCTATTTCCATCACTGTATTTATCACACTTTTCCCCCTCTCATTTGAGGACAGAAAATGCTAGAAAAGCACAAGAAAAGAATATTTTACCTCCAGGTATTCTGATCAGCAATACTTACCTTAATAATTAATGTGAGCGTATACCATCTTTTCGCTGTAACGTCAACATGTCCTAAAGCATATGTGATCCATCCAGCTGCAACACACAAAGATTATCCTAACTGATATATTTTTAAAATCTAAATCACAGAATCACATAGCTCAGTGGGGATTCTCGGGAGGCATGTGTATGCAGTAAAGTAAGCCTTAACAAAGATCCACATTTCCAGATCTACTACTGATTTAAAACAAAACATCCTTCATTCGGGCATGCATTCCACAAGCACGTACTGGGAGCCTACTCTGAGACATATATCATATGTGAGCTCACGGGAGAACCAGTGAAATAAATTTACAAACCATCCCCAGTATAATGTGTTGGCTTCTACAGTTCAGGCGTAGGTTTATACTTGACTGGACTGGATATAAAGAAAAAAGAGTGGTAGTCAAAGGTCACCGTAAGATTTCGAGCTAGTGTAACTGCTTACATAGATAGAGCGTGAACTGAGAATTAGAGAAAACAGTTAATCTGGGGATATATTCTATCTGAACGGCTGAGAGAAAGCGGATGAGATGTTGAGTGGGCAGTTTAAAACACAAGAACAGGGGGGACTAAAGACGCAGATTTAAATCATTAGTTCTAATTCTACCACCAACTCATTTTGAGACTTTGGGAAAATCGATTAACCTCCCTGGTTTGGACTGGTTTCTGGTTTGGAAAATCAGTGAGGAATGTTCTAGATGGGTCATGCTATGATTCTGCAATTCCTACTCTGGTGTCCTTATTACCCACTCTTTCTTCATTACTTGTGGAGCCCTTTCCACCTAGCAAGAGGCAAAGAGTAACAAACTACAGGAGAGAAGATTTTTTTCACTAATGCAGGACAAAGTCAAGAGACTGAGAATCCAGAAGAGGCAGCACCAATACAGTCTGTTTCCACAGAGCAGGGGGCACCAACACCACAGTGAATTAGACAGAATTCAACATGGACACACTCTAAGCACCTCTCCTGAATAAGATGCTATTCTACATAAGACAAGGGCTGTTAAGATGAATGAAAAGTGTCAAATTATTAACTACATTGGGAAACGGGCTATCTCCGTTTTTAAAAAATGTTTATTTATTTTTGAGAGAGAGAGAAGGAGAGAACATGAGTGGGGGAGGAACAGAGAGAGAGAGAGAGAGAGAGAGAGAGAGAATCTCAAGCAGGCTCCCCAGTGTCAGGGCAGAGTCCAATACGGGGCTCGAACTCACAAACCTTAAGATCATGACTTGAGCGGAAATCAAGAGTCAGACTCTTTACCTACTGAGCCACCCAAGCGCCCTCAGGGTATCTCCATTTTAAGCAGACCAACCCCTCTCCTTCTACTTCCCTAAGCATACCAGCACATTCTTATAGTCTTGCTTTTTACTTACGGTGTTTCTTGAGCATTCTCTCCCCACTATGTCCACATCACCCCAGGCTATGCAAATCCTATCCTGACCGCCTAGCTCAGCTCCACCTGAAAGAGCTCTACACAACCTTCTTTTCCACAGCCGCCTCTCTCATTAACTCTATGATTTTGAATCATTTGGTGTTGGCTCAAATGTGCTGAATCTCTTCCCAAATAGATGTCCAAGCACCTAGAGATGAAGCTCTCTCTCATCACACAGTAAGAAGCTCACAACATATTTCAGAGTAAGTCATGCGCTACATACAGAAGAAGTCACTTACCTAGGTCACCTGTAACTTTGTAGGTTCCATTTGCAAAAATCCAGAAGAAAACTCCTCTAGCGCTTCTAATCAAGATACCACCTTTATTTACTCTTCCCGCAATGAACACGCCTCCCTTCTCAGGAGTCTCTATGTAAACATCACACCTCACAGTCAGGTTGGACCTGCAGAGTGAAACTGTTCATTAGCACCTTTTATTATGCCACTCCAGGTAAGGCACAAATGTGTCATTTCACAGCCACATGCCTCCAAACTTCTAATTGAGGTGAATATGTGACTTGCTAAATCTGTGTTTGTGGCAGGGATGGGCTTCAAGAATCTTCATTGATGGGGGAAAAAAAAAAAAGCATCTTCATTGATAACACTTTTAAGTTTTATGTGACTAAAGTTAAGCCATTTCGTTGCCTCTTTCAATGAGTTACTGAAAAATAGTATTTATGGTTTTAAGTCTCTTAAGAACACATTTCTTGGGGTGCCTGGGCGGCTCAGTCTGTTGAGCATCCAACTCTTTCAGATCAACTCATGATCTCACAGTTCATGTGTTCGAGCCCCGCATCAGGTTCTATACCCACAGCATGGAGCCTACTTGGGATTCTCTCTCTCTCCCTCTCTCTTTGCCCCTCCCGCTCTCTCTCTCTCTCTCTCTCTCTCTCAAAATAAGTGAATAAACTTAAAAAAAAAAAAAAACACATTTCTGATCTATGATAAAACAACTTCTCAACCTAACAATATAATGTTAAAAGAAGCCTTTTTTCCCCATAGGAATGCATAAAAGGTCTGTTTCCATACAATTCTGAAAAAAAAATTTACTAAATTTCCATCTGCTAAGAGAAGCAGTGAAGACAAAAGCTTGGAGCCCCTAGGAGAACATACTTTGGAGCTAATATTTACCTTTAACTCGAGCAAGACTTAAAAACCCCAGAAGAAAGATCTAAAGGTATTTCTCTGCAAAGACAGAGGCAACTCTCCTGACACTACAGCAGGGGTTTTCAAATTTGAGCAGCACTGAAATTGCCTGGAGGGCTTGTGAAAGTCAGTCTGTCAGCCCCAGACCACAGCTTCTGACTCAGGTGGGTTGCGCTGGGCTCTTGAATCTGCATGTCTAGCAAATTCCCAGGTGATGCCGGTGCCACTGGTTCAGGAATCCCTACTCTGAGAGCCATTTTCCCCTACAGAGCATCCCTGTCCCTATAGGGACAGTAAAACCCTGGCCCGGCATCACTGATCAACAGGGGCACATCAAAGGAGAGGAAATTCAGCCAATCAGCTACTACAGCTTTAACAGTGAGCTCTGCTCCAGGCTTCTTTTATAAACCCTACTAGATGCCTTCTGCAATGATACAACCACCCCAAGCCAAAATGATCTCTGAAAATAATTTACCTCCTACTCAAACTTGAACTGTGAACAGGAAAGCAAGCATGCACAAAGCCAAGTAATAAGGCAAGCAATTTACCTAAAAGAAAACTAAGAATGTCAAGAAATGTATTTTGGAAGCGGGGAAAGTTAGATCTAGAATTATGTGGCTTTCACACTTCTCAGATTTTTATCAGTGAATTTTGCACAATAAAATTTTACTCTGTAATGAAAAATATAAAGGAAGTAGCTACAACAGGCACACAACAATCAGGAAAATCCACGTTGAATCGTCTAACCAAAGCTGGGCTACTTTACAGAAAAGTCCAATGCAAAGTTAACAGAAGCACAGTCTCTCTTGTACATCCTCCCCAGCAGAGGGAGCTGGTCTCTCTACAGACTGTCACCAGCAGGAAACTACTAAGGATCAGAAGTGCTCCATACATCCCCTACCTCTGTTCTGACTCATCAGAAGTGTGAATGTGTTACAGCACCACAAACTTACTCTATTTAGAGTCAGGGTGGGAGAAGATCTAACCTCCTTTGTTTACATCACATTCCAGAATGGAGATTCCCCAGGCAGAACTTGCCCGCAATTTTACAGCGAATGAAGGAGAATAAAAGCGTGGTCTGGTCTTCCACAGCCACAACCTCTTGGTCGTGCTAAGGGCACAAAAACCAGCCTGTGCATTAAGCAAACTTATCCAAAGGGATGCAAAGCTGGGATGTGTGCAGTGAGAGGTCATTTTGTGGACCGTCCGCAGATCCCAACCAAAGCTCGCTAATACGATGAAAGTCTTGAGTAGCCTCAGGAAAGCCTACCCTCCATAGTCAAATTACTGGGTTGGGACTCAACTAAACCTAAGTATGAGAGGGAAAGTCCCACCACAAATACGGTCCTGAAGAAATGATGGCTGTGCACACACTGAGAGCCGAGTTTCTAAAACAGCACTATAGGTAAACCACACTCATCCCCCGCTCGTCTTAGGAAGAAGACAACGATTAAAACGAAGCAGTGAGGTGTAGTCCAAAGAGAGGAGCTACGGCACCAGACAGTCCTGGCCTCTCACCCTAGTTCTAGAACTTACAAGTATAGGATCTCAGGCAAATGTTACCCGGAAGTCTTGGTTTCTTGATCTGTAAGGTGGGGAGGATGATAGCTCTGCCACAGGTAGTTGTGGGAAGTATGACCCAGTTTTCCTTCCCTCCTTTCCCCACGTTAGAGGGAGTCGCAGCCAGAAAAAAAGAAATGAGCATGGGACTTGTGGGGAATCTCTGAACAGACCTGGCTACTTTGAATCCAGGAGGAAATACTGGGAAAGAGTACATAACAAATAGGATGAGCCCAAATGTGAAAGGGTCTTGGAAGTCAGACACAGACGATGAGATCTGATTCGGTAGCTGAAGAGAGTCACTGCAGATTCCTGAGCAGGGAATCACACAATGAAAGCAGGGCTAAGAACGATGAAAACGATGCCTCTCGACAGGCATCACTGCTCTCTCCTGGTTCTTTCTCTCTCAGACCCTGTGGCTCTTTCCCTCTCTCCCCACTTTCCCCCTCCACCTCTCCCCACCTCCTTACCCACTGCAGCAGGAAAGAGGAGTACTGCCATCTCAATACATAAAATCTTCAAAGTTATGAATACTCTCGGTTACTCTTTGGATGGTGCTCGATCTCATCTCTCTACTATAATTAAGGAGTCTCTCGATATTTCTAGAGTCCCAGCCAGAAATAAGAGTTTGGGTTCAGAGACAGCCAATCCTCCGTAGTACTCTAGGGCAGGCGAGGGGGAATGATAGTAAAGGCCAATCTGCTTCTCACTATTGCCATCTACCGTCACCTGGTAAACAGATTTTCCACGAAGGCTAAAACAGTGTAAGTCTAGAATGGATCCAGCAGGTGGCAACCCCAGATCAACAAATGAACTCTCCAGCAAATCCACAAAAACCCCACAAATCACAATGTCTATTTATAAATAAATCTTCAATTATAACTGGGTCCAAAAGTCCGCAATTTTTATACTAAAATCAATCTGTTCCAGCAACAATCACTATTAAATTGAGCAAATCTGAGGGAAGGACACTGAGGCATCATAACCGTGGCTTGTGGTCATGATATTCAGCAATTATCACACACTTATTAGATTCTTATACAAGGAAGACCATTGAAAAGTCTTCACTTCAGGACATATTCGACAACATGAGAGGTTATTTCAACCAGGTCTACATACGCACACCAATTTTACATACCATTTGTAATCTCCTATAACACTGATAGTGTTGTATGCATCAGCGGCCCAGGTAATGGGCCGCTGATTGAGAACTTGGCGCAGCGTGAAGCGATGCTCTCCAGGGTCTTCGATATTCGTAAAGTATTCAAAGACACCAGTCTGATCTGCAAAATTCGGAGCTTCACTAAAAAACGGGTAATCTGTTCAGAACACAATAAATTCTCCATTTAGTACAAAGTCTTCACAGAATCTCTGCTGATACTTCAGCACATTTTAAAACACTTTGAAAAGTCCTAAATAAGTAAATGACACTAATAACAAGTGGAAGTTTAGGGTTTAGGTTAATATTGATTGATTTCTTTTTTATTTGAGAGACAGAGAGAGAGAGTACAAACAGGAGAGAGGGGCAGAGAGAGGGGGAGAGAGAGAATCCTAAGCAGGCTCCACACTCAGCACAGAGCCCGATGCCAGCCTTGATCCCACAACCCTGGGATCAGGACCTGAGCCAAATCAAGATTCAGACGCTTAACCGACTGATCCACGCAGGCGCCTCTCAAGTTCCCTCATTTCTAAGTGGGCATGAGGACAAGAGAATTAAATGAAAGAATGTATGTGAAGTGTGTACATAAACCAGCATCTGGCAACGGCTCAATAAGAGATGGTTTTGTTATTTCTAGCATCTGTCAAACAAGTTTCTAAACCCCGGGTCACAGTCATCAGCTGGGAGATTAGAAAAGGCTCACCATATCAACTACAGAATTTACAAATTACAAATTGTCTTCTATTTCTAAAATGAGGCAAAAACAGTTGGGCCCACACTATGAATCTGTTCTTGTTTTTATTAAATTACAGTCTTACAATGCTGAAGGCTATAGAAGAGCAACTCTGGTCATCATCTTACAGCTATTTCACACTTCATGCTTTTCTAAATGCTTCCATATTCATAATTTGAGAAATTAAGAACCATATAAAGTAGTGCTACAGCCTGACTTACAGTGTTTAACTTTAGGTTTTAGTTTATTTTGTGGTCAACAGAGCATTACATTTTAGATCTGAAGGTTTCGAACTGCCCTTCATTCCTCAGGTCACAGAATAGCTTTGGTGCCAGGGGAACTTCTCTCTGGTTAACGAGGCCATATCTCAGGGCAAGGCCTCATCTACTGAGGGCAAGAACAGTTACCTCTGCTGACACAGAAGTCAGCAAAGGAAAGCAACAGGATTATGCCTGGCGGCATAATTCGCCGATTCATCTAAGAGGCCACTTCAGAGAACTGCAAGAAAACAAGGCACCAAGCAACCCTGGGAGTCCCTGTGGTCCATGTCATGCAAATAATTGAGAGGAGCCCAGTACACAGTCCAAAGGGCATCGTCCTGCAGTTAACCAGGACATCACTTGCTGGGAAAGGGACATGAGACCCTGTGGTTGGGCAGTGAGCCGGGGTCATCGGGAGGGGGTACCAGGAGTCTCCAACCAACCATGCTGGAAACAGCAGCCCTGCGGCGATAGGAGGGTCAAGTCACTCTCTCACAACGGCAGTCTCCCTGCCTGTGTCTCTCCTACAGCCACAGATCTTAGGAGCAAATACGAGAGCCAGCTGACCCTGCCTGTGAGGTCCACAAGCTGCACGTCTAACTAATCAACAAGTTCCGTCACCTACTGAGTGACCTGGGCTATCACCACGATGACCGTGCCTTCTCACGTGTCCAGCAGTTCTGCTAAATTACCGAAAATCAAAAGCTTTTGCAACAGCTTTAGGACAGCTCTTCCTAGAAAAGCAGGAGAGTGCAAGTATAAAACTCCCGGGCAGAGCAGACGATGAGGTGAAGTAGCCAAGGGGAGCACTGCTGCCCTCAGCCATCAGGCCCCTGACACTGAAGAAAGAGAAGTCACTTGACCTTGGGGCTACAGGAGGATGCCAGGAATGGCTTCCGCTAACAGGGAAGCGGCAGGGTAATAAACCTCAGGCTTCACCGAAACCAAATTAGGATTATAGCTCTCGTTCTGACATTGACCTCTACGCTTTTTTTCTGGCACTGAAAACTACAGGGTCCTCAAGTCGAGAGTCACCTTGAGGTAACACAAAAATGAGACCTCAGTTACCACGTGGACATTTACAGCTACATTTTACAGCCACTTTATCACGCACGAGTTCGACACATAGAAATCTACCCACTACTGGTTAGGTAGGTTAAGTTTTAGTTTTAAAAAAACAAGCAAAGAATGAAAAACTCACCAACATCGAAATCATCATCATACACCTGCGGGAAAGGCTGGGACTCTGGAGGCGGCGGGCAGCTGCCCTTGCCCCCGGTGGTGAGAGTGGTGAGGGTGAAGAGCTCGTCTTCCTGCAGCTCCAGCGTGAAAGCGCCACCGCTGTCGAGAAGCTGAGAAAAGAAAACACGGAGGTCAAGGCCAGCTGCGTTGGGCTCCTCTCATTTGGGCCAAATAACTTTTTGAAAAAAAAAAAAAAAAAAAAAAAAAAAAAAGAGCCAAACTCACTTCTGTTACAACTTCATAACCACTTGTGAAGGATACATCCAATACCAAGGTCTTTGCGATCTTTTTCTTAAGTTATTCAGAAGACTTTATAAAATTCTACTTTGTAGGTAGGACTTTAAAAGAATTTCACTACATGGAGGGAAGGATGACTAGACAACACCAAAACCTATTTCTATTAGTCTGTTCTTTTCCATTAGACTACAAGCTCTCAAAGCCTGTGTGTGTTCAATACATGTATGTAAATAAGAGATCTGCCTATTTAGTGTTTAGGAGTTTACTAAGGTGGAAAAGTCCATAAACAGCTTAACCAGCTGTTAAGCACAAAAAACCTTCTACTATTAAGAAAAACAAGTCCTGCTTCTTTCATGTTCCATACATATTTCAATTAGCAAGTTAGGTTTATGTCACATCTATGCTTTTGGCAACTTAATCTCTTTAAGCCACATCTCCACAAAATGAGGGGGGAAAATACATACCTCGTAGGGCTGTTGTGAGGATTAAATAAGACAATGTTTATAAAATGCTTAGCTCGGGGCATGACCTTCAAGAAACACTCCCTACATCACAGCTGTTCTATGCTAAATGTAGATCTCTGAAGACACCAGAATCCTCTGCATAATGAATGTAGGCATTAGATGTATGCCCATTTTGTGAAATTTGAGCAGCTTTTTGTCCTACTTTGAATTAAAGGGGTTTATAGCATACCTTTGCTTTAATAATAAATTGTTGGTCAGACCTATGAAATACGTAACACCATATTCTGGCTCAGGTATACCCCCCAAATGATATTATTTTATTATGGGGAAAATCAATTTTACTATCCTATTTCTAGCAATTTATTGTACAAAAAGCAGACTGTTCATTTTTAGAATTTAATATATGACCGGTGTTCAATCACTGATGGTGACTAACTGATTCACAGAACATTAACAGTTTCCAGGAAAAGTAGATTTGTGTCAGTTACATGAAGTAGTGTGCCTACTTGGACCAATTCGTTCTTTGAAACATTTACTGAGGAACCCCCATGTGCTAAGCACAGTAGCAGGGACCTGAGGTAAAAAGCTAAATGAGGCAGGTCTCCAATCCTCAACGTGCCCGGTATGGTGAGGGAAGTGTTTAAGTAAGGACCCGTGCCTAGATGGCCGTGAGCTAAGACTGGTAGGGAAAGCTTCAGGGGAAGCGACACTTCAGCTGAGTTTTGAAGGAAGAAAAAGCATGTGCAAAGTCACAGAGGTGAGTAAAGTGACATGCCATGCTGTGAAAAATGCAAGAAGATTCGTGTGTACAGGCCACGTTAGCAGAACACGCGTAGAGAGACGAAAGCAGTCTTTTACCCCATGCGGTGACAACGAGGGTCATGTGCTACACTAAGGGAGGTCAACTCACAGGAAAAATCACTGAGGGACTTAAACAATGGACTGACAAAAACCAGATCTGGATTCTGGTCGCAGTGTGATGGGTGGCCCGGACAGAGTCAGACTGGAGGCTGAGAAAACAGAAGGTAGTTTCCAAAATCTTAGGAGAGACGTAATAAGGAACTGAAATAAGCAGTAGCCAGTGGGAATGGAGGAGAAAGGATCGTGTAAGAAAAACATGTCAGTGATAGAATGCTCTATACTTGATCAATGATGGTGTATAAAGAAAGAGTAGGTGGGAAAAGACAGTCGCAGATGAGATTCAATTTTGTGACTTGGGCGGCCAAGGGATGGGGGTACCATTCACTGTGGCAAACTAGATACTAAGAGCAAACACACCTATAAACACACACACTCCTATTATGCCTTGAGGAGGATTTCTATAAATGCGCGCGCACACACACACACACACACACACACACACACACTCACACCCGCTGGGAACAACTTTAGCTCTATTATACTTAAGCCACAAAATCAGTTATAAAATTAAAAATTCTTAATTCATTAATCAAATGTCTGTTCTCTTTTACTGTTTGCAATGTTTAAAACATATGAATTTATTTGAAAACTACCCATAGAGAATCCAGTTGTTTAAAAAGAAATCTCTTCGATGGTTTTCCAAGTCTGGTATACCACACCTGTAGCTCTGGTATTTCACTCTGAGGAGAAAACACACAAAAAAAGCATAATTGAGTAGGTCATCACATCCTCTGACGATTTCCAAAATGAGTAAGTACCAGCAAGAATGAACCGCTGATAATGCACACTCTATTTCTATTTGCCAAAGACCTACCTCAAGTCATCAATAGCAACATTCTGAAAGTAGGAAGAAATTGTTCAAGCAAATACTTTATGTCCTGTAAATACAACAGACTTTTGGCAAACATTTAAAAAGATTCTGGTGCCTTTGCTTCAAAAATACTCACTATTGTACCTGTGTGAAATGCTTTTTAGGAATTTTCTGGTACTAATAGAACAATTCTTACATAATTAGTAGTCAGAAAAGGCACTGTATTTTCTGTATTCAAATCTAACAATAGGTAGAAATAACAAGAATCTTGTGCCTTTTTACATTGTTGTTGTTGTTGTTGTTTCTTTGTACAGAATACTGAAAAGATCAAAGTTTGAAAGTTCCCTAGACTACATAATTGATGCTTCTACCAACAAGAACAACTTTGCTGCAAGTGACTTTGGGTAAGTGTTCTTCAAAGCCATGGAGACTTTTGCCTGCTAGTGGCTTCCCCGCTGTTTGACTAAAACCAGTTAGCAGATAGAAAACACCACTGCTTCTATTCATTTATGTACAAATGCTTAATAGCTGGTAACACACATAAGACTTCACTTGAGAAGGGCTAGCCTGTGATAAAATATATAAATTCTCAAATCAAAACCAAAATAAAAGTCCCACATATTTACTTACAAAAGAGCCCTTTAGAAGGAAGGTAGCAAACTGGTGCGACACATTGAAATAAGGCAGAAACGGCCGTATACACCTAGAATGTTTATGGCTCTAGGAGAAAAAAAAGTCATGTAAGTAACCCAAATGATATACAAGCTATTATAGAGGAAAAAAAAAAAAACTAAACATTTAAGGCCCAAGATTAACAGAATAACACATATTAGGTGAAAAATAAGAGTTTACTCCATATCGCTGAAGACTTTTTTTCTAGTATAACCTGTACTGAAAGTCTATTGAATATGTCTAGTCAGAAGTAAAGCTCCCTGGCATTTTGACTGAAATAAACTTTAAATTCACAGCTAAACTGCAGAGTCATTTTATATTAATTTTTATATTATAATGTTATTCCACGTAAAATGCATCAAATGAAAAGCAAATGCTTGTATGTTTTCACCAAAAAGGCATCTCATCTTAACATAAACTTCAAATACACAACTAAATTCAGTAAGTACATACAACCAACAGTTCTCAAATTGACAACATCATTTTTTACTAAAAATAGTCACTATGGGCTGGGATCAAAAGAATTATGAGACATAATCCCACTTCAGGGGATTCAACAATCCCAGAGCACTGAAGCAGAAGGCCAGGCTTTGTGGGCAATAAAAAAGTTACAATTGTTGTTAGAGATTTCAATGCCTCATCCTCAATAGATGATGTACAACTAGACAGAAAAGCAACAAGGATAGAGGCGATTTGCACAACTACCAGGAGCTGGCCTGGACTCACATCTGTAGACCACCTCCCCCAGCAAGAGCAGAGCGCACATCCTTTTCAAGGGCACATGCAACATTGACCAGGGAGCATCATATTCTCAGCCATGAGAGAAGTTTCAACGTTCAAAAAGATTCAAGTCACACAAAATATGTCCTCTGACCACACGAGAGAATGAAATCAGAGATAAATAACAGAAAACCCTCTAGAAAAATTCCAAAATATTTAGAAACCAAATAACAAACTTCTAAATAAGCCATGTTTCAAAGAAAAAGTAAAAATAAAAAGGGAAATTAGAAAGAATTTTGAGTTGTATCAAAATAAAAATACAACGTACAATTTGTGGGATGCCACGAAAGGAGTACTTAGGAGCAAATTTACAGCACTGAACACTGATTACAGAAGAAAGATATGACACTCCAGCTTCCACCCGGAGATAGTAGGAAAGGAGCAAATTAAGAGCCAAAGTAAGCAAAACAAAGAAAAAAAAAATAAAGAGCAAAGGAGAAATCACGTAAACAAAACCCAGAAAAACGAGAGAGAATGATCAAGAAACACAAGCTGATTCTTCAAGAAATCAATAAAATTGATAAACTTCTAGCTAGACTAATCAGGAAATCAGGATAAAAAGAAAACACAACTTGCCATCATCAACAGTAAGAAAGGTGACATCAACACAAATTATATACATATTAGAGGAACCACAGGGAAAAACTTCAGTAACTTTATGCCCAGAACCTGAACAACTTGAGTGAAATGGAAAAAAATTCTTGAAAGACACAGAAACCCAAGCTCCCTAAAGAAGATATGGATAACCTGAATAGCCCTGATGGCTGCACTGGGAAACTCAGGTCGGCCTTGAAGCTTTGCTCAAACATGAAGCCAAGCGACCGCAGGCTGGTACACTGCCTGCCTGAGCACAGACACGTGCCCCCCAACACGCCCACGTGGCCCACGGGCAGAGGCCAGGAGACGTGCAGTTCCAAACAGAAGGAAACCTCTGCACGGTATGAGCTGATCAGCAAGGTAGCTATGCAGAGCCTTCGGTGGCCACACGCGATAAAGCCACAAACTACAGAATTTGTTCAGGAAAGTCACTACGCAAATAAACGGCGGCAACAACGATAAAAAGCAATGATCACCAATGCTAGACAGGAGAAAATCTGATTTCTACAGCTGCCACATTACATTATGTAATATGGCTAGTTTTCAGCAAATAATGATATTTGTAAAACAAAACAAAATAGCAAAGAGTGGCCAACACGAAGGAATGAGAGTGCTCGACAGAAACCATGTTTGACCAAGCCCAGCTTTACTTGCCACATACTAGACTTCTAATCAAAGACACTAAATCAGGTATTTAAATGTGTTCAAAGAGCTCAAGGAAACCACATCTAAAAAATGGAAGCAGAGCTCTACTTCCAGAATGGCAATGTGGGGCGCTCCACAAAGTTGCTCCCCAGCAAAACTGGTGGAAATGATTTTTAGAAAAATGGAAATGATCCTAAGGGCATGCAACAAATAAACTTTTATTTAAGAAAATCTACTCTCAGTAAAAAGAGCAAGAACCCGTGGCATTTAAACCACGATCCACTCTGTCCCTTTCTCTGTTAGCCAAGTGACAGAAACTGCATGCCAAGTAGGGATAGCCAAGAACACAGGGCTTCCTCCTCCCAGCTCACAGCTTGAGGCTGCAGGAGCTTCCTGGGAGAAGCAGAATTTCAGCATTTCTCATCCCCCACCCCCTCAGCTACTCAATGCCAATGCTAAGGAGCAGCAAGTATGGCCAGGAGGCTGGGGGTTGGGGTGTGGGGGTGCTCTCTTCCTCTGCACAGCTCCCATTCGTGATTTCACCTTGGGATACTGAGAGTACCAGGATGCCAAACCTCCACCCCTCACCCTGTGTTCCTAAAGCAGCAGTGTTACAAAGAGAGAACACCCTTGTCCACATCCCAGCTCTAAACTTCAGCTTAGAGATTTTTGTGCAGGGAGACAGACAGGCTGTGAAACAGAGAACTCAGAAAGTCTCCCCAAAGAAACTAATACAGAGCAGTTATAGTTGGTAATGATGCTCTCAAAAATAATAGAGCTTCTGGGGGAAAGCAAATAAGAAGAGACTGGCAGCTTCCTTAGATACATTAGCTTAACCACAACCCAGCTAGTTTGCTACAGAAAGACACAGAAACAGACAGCTGAGAAGAACCCTTTTGAGGTCAGATTAAACCTAAACATTAACCTCAGACACCACCTCTGCAAAGAAACTGGGGTTTGACTGGATCAATTTGTGGAGCTATTTCAAGTCCCAGGGCAGGGCTGAAAACAATAGAGCAATCTACCAGCAATTAACAGAGAGGTGTGATAAAGAAGTTCCTGGGAAACCACTGCCATCCCAGGGTGATCCTGCACAGGTCCATAGCTGCACCCTCTAGGAAGCAACACCTGGGGCTTCATGGTGCAGGGGGAAATAAACCTCACTAAAATACTCCAGCCAAACACTATATAAACATGCAAGCAAACAATAACAGGGGGGGACCAGGACTCAGAGCTGCTACATGATATCGTATAAAAGGTAGGGCTTTCAAAAACAAAATTAGGAGAAATTCAAAGAAACAAAAAAAATTTGACTCATACACAAAAAAGGAGGCAACAGAAGTGGCTGTGAGAACAAGCAAATGTTGGATTTAACAAAGACTTCGAAGTAGTCCATAGATAAGTTTGAAAAAAACTAAAGGAAACGGGCTTAAATAAGAACGGTAAAGGGAGGAATAATCACAATGTCTCATCAAGTGGACGATATCGATAAAGTGACTAAAATTCTTTATAAACCCAAATGGAAATTCTGACGTTGAAAAATACAGGAACTGAAATGAATTCACTAGAGAGATCAACAGTAGATCTGAACTGGCAGAAGAATTCGAGAACACGAAAACAGACTGATGGAGACTGTGCAACCCGAAGAAGCGGGGCGGGGGAGGGGATCAAGAAATGAAGAAAAATGACAGAACCTCAGAGAGCTGTAGGACCAGTAAGTACCAGCATACGCACCATGGGAGGGTAGAAAGTAGACAGAGAAAGAAGCAGAAAAAAATGTTTGCAGAAAAAAATGGCTGAAAACTTTCCAAATTTGATGAAAAACAATCTACAGATCCAAGACGCTCAACAAACTCTACGAGTGAAAGCAAAGAGTTGTACACAGACACCGGTAAAAATGCTGAAAGTCAAAGAAAAGAAGAAAATCTTGAAAGCAGAAAGGGAAAAACTTACCACTTACAAGAAACCCTCGGTAAGATTAAAAGTGGATTCATCATCAGAAACAACGAAGGGTAACACATTTAAAATGCTCAGAAAACCAGTCAACCAAGAATCCTTTTTCCAGCAAAATCATCTTTCAAAAACTGAAGGCAAAGTACATTTCCACATAACCAAACACTGAATTTGTTGACACCAGATACAACTTTGCCAAAATTTAAAATAAGTATTTCAGACTGAAGGCAAATGATCACACATAGTAATTCAAATCCACAAAAAGTACTGGCAAAGGTAATTATGCAATTATAAAAGCCAGTAAAACTGCCTATTTCTTCTTTCTTCCCATAACTGATTTTAAAAGCAATTGCATAAAATAATATGTATGTAATTGTATTGTTGGGCTTATGAAATATAGAAATGTGATATAATTGCCAATAATAGCACAAAGTAGCCACAGAGGGGAGAGGACTGTATGAGAATAAGGAAATGTCACCAGATGGTGACAAATCCACAGTAATCTACAGCAATAAATAAAAACAACCAAAAATGGTAAATAAGATTAAAATAAATATATAATTTCTCTTCTTTATTCTCAGATTTTTTAAAAGACAAAATTATATATAAAGTTGTAATTATAGGGGCGCCTGGGTGGCTCAGTCGGTTAAGTGTCCGACTTCAGCTCAGGTCACGATCTCGCGGTCCGTGAGTTTGAGCCCCACGTCGGGCTCTGGGCTGATGGCTCAGATCCTGGAGCCTGCTTCCGATTCTGTGTCTCCCTCTCTCTCTGCCCCTCCCCCGTTCATGCTGTGTCTCTCTCTGTCTCAAAAATAAATAAACGTTAACAAAAATTTTAAAAAAAAGTTGTAATTATAACAAGTCTTGTTAGGCTTGTAACAGATAGAAGTATGATACATACAATAACAGAACAAAAAGGGGGAAGGAGAATAGAGCTATATATAGGAATAATATTTCTGTATCTCACTAGAAATCAGTTAATATGAATCTGAAGTAGATTCTAATAAGTCAAGATGTACAACCCTAGAACAACCATTAACTAAGTAACTCACTACAATAGAGTGAAAAAATTAAAGGAATTAAAATGTTACCAGAACATATTCACTTAATACACAAGACAGTTAAGAAAGAATAGATGAACAACAAAAATGAGACATATAAAAATCAAAAAGTAACTTGACAAATGTAAATCCAACTATATCAATATTAACATTAAATATGAATGGACTAAACAATCCAATCAAAAGTTCAGAGTACATTTTTTTTTAAGAAGTCACTGGATGTCTTCCACTGACAATCTTTTTAAGTTTATTTATTTATTTTGAGAGAGAGAGAGAGAGACTCAGAAAGCATGAGGAGAGGGGCAGAGAGAGAGACAATCCCAAGCACTGACAGTGCAGAGCCCGATGCAGGGCTTGAACTCACAAACCGTGAGATCATGACCTGAGCCAAAATCAAGAGTCAGACACTTAACCGATTGAGCCACCCTGGGGCCCCAAGTTCAGAGTACATTTAAAATAAAACAAGATCCAACTTTATGCTATCAAAAGGAGATCCAAAGATACAAAGGGGCTGAAAGTAAATGGAGGGGAAAATGTGTATCATATTAACAGAAACCACAAGAATAGCTAGAGTCATAATAAACAAAACAGACTTTAAAACAAACAAAAATTGTTACTAGAGAGACATTTTATAATGATATAAAGATCAATCCATCAGAAAAATATAAGCACATATGCACCTATAAGAAAGAGCCAAAATATATAAAACAAGAGGACAGATGATTCAACAATAGTAGTTGGACTTCAATTAACCACTATCAACAGAGAGAACAAGGAAGTAGAAGACTTGAATACTATAAACCAACTAGATCTAACAAACATCTATAGAATAGCACTCTACCCAACAATAACACAACATACATTCTTCTCAAGTATATATGCAATATTCTCCACGATAATGTGCAAAGTAATAAAATAAAACTCCATAAATTTAAGACTAAAATCATATAAAGTATACTCTCAAATCTCAATAGAATAAAATTAAAAATCAGTAACAAAGTTAGGAAAACTCACAAAAATGTACAAATTAATTCATTCCTAAAATAAGCAATGCATCAAAGACGAAATCACAAAAGAAATTAGAAAATACTTTGAGATGAATAAAAATTAAAATGTAACATAATAAAACTTGAAGAGATACAGCTAAAGTACTAGTTACAGAGTAATTCATAACTTTGAATACTTATATTAAAAAAAGAAATATCTCAGGGGACTTCATGGCTCAGTCAGTTAAGTGTCCGACTGTTGGTTTCAGCTCAGGTCATGATGCCGCAGTTTTGTGGGTGTGAGCCCCACATCAGGCTTTGTGCTGGCAGCATGGAGCCTGCTTGGGATTCTCTGTCTCCCTCTCTCTCTCTCTGCTCCTCCCCTCACATTGTCTCTGTCTCTCTCAAAATAAATAAATACACTTAAAAAAAAAAAAAAGAAAGAACCTAATATTCTACCTTAAGAAAATTAAAAAAATATTTTTTTAAAGAGCAAACTAAACTCAAAGTTAACAAAAGGAAAGGAATAAAGATTAGAGTGGAAATTATTGAAATAAAGAGAAAAATAGAGAAAAAAATCAACATAAGCAAAAGTTGTTTATTTGAAAAGATGAGCAAAATTGACAAACCTTTAGGTTTTTGAACCAAGAGAAAAAAAGGAAGACATATTACTAAAATCAGGAATGAAAGAGGAACATTTTTAACAACCTCACAAAAGTAAAAAGGTAATATACAAGGGAATACTATAAACAAATATATGCAAACAAATTAGGTAACATATATAAAATAGACCAATTCTCTAAACACAAACTAAGCAAAGCTGACTCCAAAAATAACACAAAATCTGAATAGACCTGTAAGAAGAGATAGAGTCCATAAACCAAAACATTCTTGTAGGAAAATCCCAAAATCAGAGGGTTTCACTGATGAATTCTACCACATGTTTAAAGAATTAATACCAACCTTTCACAAATTCTCTTTAAAAATATAAAAGGAAGGAACATTTCCCAACTCACTCTATGGGGTATTACCATTCTATCAAAACCAAACAAAGAGATTATAAGAAAACTATGTACCAGTATTTCCAATGAATTTGGACACAAAAAAATCCTCAACAAAACATTAGCAAATCAAATTCAGCAACAGATAAAAAGGATTATACATGATGACAAAGTGGAGTTTATCCCAGAAATGCAGAGCTAGTATAGCAGACAAAAATCAACATAATGCACTGTATCAATAAAATAAAATTAAAAAACACATGACCATCTCAATAGACTCAGAAGACATTTACTAAAATTCAATGCCCTTTCATGACAAAAGCACTCAACAAACTAGCAATAGAAGGGAAGTTCTTCAACCTTATACAAAATATTTACCAAAAAACCACAGCTAACCTTACGCTTTCACCTTAATGGTGAAAGACTGAAAGTGTTTCCCCTAAGATCAGCTACAGTACAAGAATGCATATTCTCACTATTTCTATTCAATATTTACAAAAGGACAATTAATCAAGGGGGAAAAATCAAAGGCATCTAGAATGAAAAGAAGGAAGCAAAACTATCTCTCTTTGCAGATGACGTACTTCTGTATATAGACAAACTATTATAACTAAGAAGAAAGCATAAAAGCTTGTGAGATACAAGGTCAATATGTAAAACTCAACTGTACTGCTATACACTAGCAACAAAAACTCTGAAAATGATACGAAGAACACAATTCATTTACAGTTCTACCAAAGTAATAAAATACTAAGAGATAATAACTGTAACAAAAAGAAGTACAAGATTTATACCCTGCAACCTATAAACATCATTAAAAGAAGTAAAAATGTCAATGAATGAAAAGATATCCCATACTCATGCACCGGAAGATTTGATATCGTCATGGTGGCAATACTACCCAAATGATCTACAGGTTAAACGTAATCCCTATCAAACTCCAAACTGGCTTCATTGCAAAAATTGACAAGCTGATACTAAAACTTCTATGGAAAGGCAAGGAACCCAGAAGAGCCACACAATGTTGAAAAATAAAGCTGGAGGACTCATGTATCCTGACTTAAAAACATACTATAGAGCTATAGTAATTAAGACAACATAATGCTCCCATAGGATAGATACACAGGCCAAGGCAATAGAATTAAGAGTCCAGGAAAAAACCCTCACATTTATTGCCAACTGATTTTCAACAAGGGAGCCAAGACAATTCAATAGAGAATGAACAGTCAACAAATGGTGAAGGAACAATTAGATACCCACCTGCAAAAGATGAAGTTACAGATACATACCTAACCCTCTATTTAAAAAATATTATGGATCAGGGGCGCCTGGGTGGCGCAGTTGGTTAAGCGTCCGACTTCAGCCAGGTCACGATCTCGCGGTCAGTGAGTTCGAGCCCCGCGTCAGGCTCTGGGCTGAAGGCTCAGAGCCTGGAGCCTGTTTCCGATTCTTTGTCTCCCTCTCTCTCTGCCCCTCCCCCGTTCATGCTCTGTCTCTCTCTGTCCCAAAAATAAATAAACGTTGAAAAAAAAATTAAAAAAATAAAATAAAATAAAAATAAAAAATATTATGGATCAAAGACCTAAGTGTGAGAGCTAAAACTATAAAACTCTTAGAAGCAAGCATGGGTATAAATATCATGTCTTGGATTAAGCAATAATTTCTTAAATAGGACACCAAAAGCATAAAACTAAAAGAAAAATGGATATATTCAGCTTCATCAAAATTTAAAACTCTTGTATTTTTACCATTAATAAAGTGAAAAACAACTAATATAATGTCAACTACACTACAATTTTTTTTTAATTTTTCATGTTTTTATTTATTTTTGAGACGGAGAGAGAGAGAAACCGAGCATGAGTGGGGCAGGGGCAGAGAGAGAGGGAGACACAGAATCCGAAGCAGGCTCCAGACTCCGAGCTGTCAGCACAGAGCCAGATGCAAGGCTGGAACTTGTGAACCATGAGATCCTGACCTGAGCCGAAGTAGGACGCTTAACTGACTGAGCCACCCAGGCGCCCCTACACTACAATTTTTAAAAACTAAATTTAAATTTTTAAAAAGGAAGTGGAAAACAACCCACAGAATGGGAGAAAATATCTACAAGTCACATATCTGATAAGGGGACTTTTATCTAGGGTATGTGAATAACTCTTATATTTCAAAAACAAAAAGACAAACATCCCAATTTAAAAATGGGCAAAGTTGGGGCGCCTGGGTGGCGCAGTCAGTTAAGCATCCGACTTCAGCCAGGTCACGATCTCGCGGTCCGTGAGTTCGAGCCCCATGAGTTCGAGCCCCGCGTCAGGCTTTGGGCTGATGGCTCGGAGCCTGGAGCCTGTTTCCGATTCTGTGTCTCCCTCTCTCTCTGCCCCTCCCCCATTCATGCTCTGTCTCTCTCTGTCCCAAAAATAAATAAACGTTGAAAAAAAAAAAATTAAAAATGGGCAAAGTGTCTGTGTGGGCATTTCTCCAAAGGAGAAATACAGATGGCAAATACACACATAAAAGGTGACCCAATGTCATCAGTCACTAGTAAAACATAAATGAAGACCAATTCACACCACCAACATGGCTGGAATCAAAGAGACCAGCAATAACAATTGTTGGGGAGGATGCGGAGAAACTGGAAGCCTCACCTACTGCTGGTAGCAATGTCAAATGGTACAGCAACTCTGAAAATCAATTTGGCAGTTCCTCAAAACGTTAAACACAGTTACCATTTCACCCAGTAATCGTACTCCTACATACATGCTCAAGAGAAATGAAAACACATGTCCACAGAAAAACATACACATGAATGTTAATCTTAGTATTCATAATAGCCACAAATTGGAAACAACTCAAATATACATCAACTGATCAATGAATAAACAAAATGTGACATATTCATAAGACGGAATATTATGAATTATACTGAGGTACTGATATAGAACCATAAAAACACTAAGCTAAGTGAAGGAAGCCAAACGCAAAAGATCATATATTATATAATCCCACTTATATGAAATATCAAAAACAGGCAAATCCCACGAGACAAAGAGTAAAATAGTGGTTGCCAAGGGACGTGGGAGGAGGGAGTGGAAGATGACTGCAAATGGGTATGAGGTTACTTTTTGGGGTGGCAGAATTAGATAACAGTAATGGTTGCACAACTCTGTAAATGTACTAAAACCACTGAATTCTATACCTTAAAGCCTGCGTTTCATAGTATGTGAATCAAATTTCAATTAAATAATCAGTTTTAAAAAAAAGAAGAAAAACAATGTTTTCAATAAATGTAGAAAAACTACTTGACAAAACCCAGTATCTACTCCTGATTTTTTTTTTCAAAAAAAGTTACAAATAAAAGTGAACTTTATCCTGATAAAGTTTATCCATGAAAAACACCATACTGGTAAAATACTCAGTGCTTTCCTCCTGAGATCCAGGAATATATGCTCTCACTATTTCCATTCAACACTGTATTGGAGATTCTAGCCAGTCCAATCAGACAAGAAAAGGAAATAAAAGATACCCAGATTGGAAAGGAAGATGTAAAATTATTTCTACTTGTAGATCATTTACAAAGAAAACCCAATGGAATCCACAAAAAAGCTACTGGAACGATAGGTGACTTTAGTGATGTTGCAGAAAACAATATCTTTATACAAAAATCTACTGTATTACTTTATACTAGGTACTAATTGAACTAAAAAGTTAAAAACTGCTATTTACAATTGAATTGAAAACGTGACTTAGTCAAAATTTGACAAAAGATATGAAATACCTGTACACTGAAAACTGTATTATTTGGAGAAATTAAAGAAAACCTAAATAAATTGAGGATATGTCTTGTTAAAGGGTTAGAACACTTGATGTTGTTCAAATATCAATTCTCCTCTGGTGCAGCCACTCTGGAAAGCAGTGTGGAGGTTCCTCAGAAAATTAAAAATAGACCTACCCTATGACCCAGCAGTAGCACTGCTAGGAATTTACCCAAGGGATACAGGAGTACTGATGCATAGGGGCACTTGTACCCCAATGTTTATAGCAGCACTCTCAACAATAGCCAAATGATGGAAAGAGCCTAAATGTCCATCAACTGATGAATAGATAAAGAAATTGTGGTTTATATACACAATGGAGTACTACATGGCAATGAGAAAGAACGAAATATGGCCCTTTGTAGCAATGTGGATGGAACTGGAGAGTGTGATGCTAAGTGAAATAAGCCATACAGAGAAAGACAGATACCATATGTTTTCACTCTTATGTGGATCCTGAGAAATTTAACAGAAACCCATGGAGGGGAAGGAAAAAAAAAAAAAAAAAAAAGAGGTTAGAGTGGGAGAGAGCCAAAGCATAAGAGACTCTTAAAAACTGAGAACAAACTGAGGGTTGATGGGGGGTGGGAGGGAGGGGTGGGTGGGTGATGGGTATTGAGGAGGGCACCTTTTGGGATGAGCACTGGGTGTTGTATGGAAACCAATTTGACAATAAATTTCATATATTGAAAAAAAAATATCAATTCTCCTCAAACTGATCTGAAGATTCAAGACAATCCCCATCAAAATCTGAGCAGGGTTTTTTTGTTTGTTTGTTTGTTTGTTTTTTGTATGTGGTTTTTGGTTTTTGGGTTTTTTGGGGGTATTGTTTTTTTTTTTTGGTAGAAACTGACATGCTGATTCTAAAATTCTCAGGGAAATGCAAACGACCGAGAATAGACAAAACAACTTTGAAAAAGAACAAATTTGAAGGGCTAAGACTACCTGCTACTAGGAATTGTTTGTACATACACACACACACACACACACACACACACACACACACACACACACGAGTAACCACAGTACTAGTGTAAAGATACATAGCTAGGTCAAAGAAACAGAATAGAGTCCAGAAATAATTGCACGTATACATGAACAACTGACTTTTTTTCAAAGGTGAAAAGGCAATGCAGTGGGGAAAAGAACAGACTTTTCAGCAAATGGTACTAGAACAGATGTGCACCTGTATGCAAACCTTCTTAGCTCCACACGAGAAGCATGTTCCACAAAAGTACAAATGGATAAATCAGACTCCATAAAAATTAAAAACTCCTGCTCTTCCAAAGACACTGTTAACAAAATGAAAAGAAAAACTATAGACTGGGAAAATATCTTTACAAAGCACATATCTGTAAAGGACTTGTATCCAAAATATGTAAAGGATATAATTCAACCATAAGAAAGAAACAAAAATGGCAAAAGAAAAGAAGATACATGAAGCACAAGCACAGGAAAGGCTCCACATCATCAGTCATTAGGGGAATGCAAATTAAAACCAAAATGAAATAGTACATCATACCTATTAAGAGCTAACATTTTTAAAGCTGATCACAGCAAGCATTCCCAAAGATAAAGAAAAACTGGGACTCCCATTACGCTGATGGAAATTTAAAACAGTACAATCACTTTGGAGAACAGTTTGGCAGCTTTCTATAAAGCTAAACAGAAACATCTCCTATTACCCAGCCACTCCATTCCTATGTATTTACCCCCAAAAACTCTATGTCCATTTAAAACTTGTGCACAAATGTTCACAGCTTTATGTTAATAGCCAGAAAGTAGAGACGAGCCAAACATCATCAACAAGTAAATAGATAAGCAAACTACCGTATGTCCTTACAACGGAATACTACTTAGCAATAGGTATCACACAACACGGATGAATCTCAAAATAATTATGCTGAGTGAAAGCAGCAAGACAAAAAACAGTACATTCTGCATGATTCCACTGACACACGACTCTAGAAAATGCAAACTAATCCATAGTGACAAAAAGCAATGATCAGGGAAGTCTCAGGACAGAGGGAATATTTATAAAGTGATACGAGTATTCTTTTGGGGCGCTGATGGACACGTTCTCTATCTTGATTGTGACAATGGCTTACTGGTCATTTACATATCAAAACTTGTAAAACTGTGCATTTTAAGTATGTGTTTGAAGGGGATCAGATTATGCCACCATAAACTATGCCACTGTGGTATACAGATTATTTAAAGTTGAAAGTATTTGAGATTCAAAAGATGCCAGAAAAAAGTCTTCTCTGAGCTTCCCTTAGCTTACTAAAAGCAAAGCTCTTACTAAAGCTTATTTTCCTCTGGGAAATAAGGCTGCCAAAAATTCCTCTTCAGGGTGGATCTACTCCCAAAGAGGAGGGATGGGAATAAAACCTACCCCAAGTCCCTTCCATAGAGGACTTTTACAGCCCTAAAGGCAGGGGGAAGGCCGCGGTCTGGCACAGACAAACAGTACCACAGTCATTCCTGCTTGCTCTCCAGAAAACCCATTTATCTTTCCAAAAACGCACTTATTTTCCATTAAGTGTCCTTTCGTCCCCTATCCATTACTTACTAATCTAGGAACACAAGCCCAAACTCTGACCACCCCTCCTAGTTACTCATCAGAGTATCCCGCACACGTATGCAAGGTGCATGCACAAATAAACTGTTTTCTTTCCTCTTGTTACTCTGTGGGGGTTCATCAGTTTAATTTTTGGGGTCCCAGCTTCTGAACCTAAGACGGTATAGGAAGAAGTTTCTTCTTCACCTACATGTTGTTTATCACATATGAATTACACTTTGGTAAAGCTGGGTTTTTGTTTTTTGTTTTTTGTTTTTAAAGGTGTTTAGTTGTGTTTTATACTGTTTTTCCAATACGAAGACAGTTAATCTCATAAAAACAACAAAGAATTACCATAGTTTCAACGATGATGGTGAGGTTACCTAAGCCATCAGTCAGAGCCACGTAGCTTCCTCCTTTCTCTAAGTGACCAACTGTCTTCAGGTAATACCAACCTGGCTGAGTAAACTGAGTGGTATGGGCTACAGTAAAGCAGAAAAAGACCCAGTAAGACACAAACAGTGATAAAAGGGTTTCTTTAAAAAAATAAAGAATAGGGGCACCTGGGTGGCTGAGTCGGTTAAGCCTCTGACTTTGGCTCAGGTCACGATCTTGCAGTTTGAGAGTTTGAGCCCCGCTTTGGGCTCCGTGTTGAAAGCTCAGAGCCTGGAGCCTGCTTCCGATTCTGTGTCCCCCTCTCTCTCTGCCCCTGCCCCACTCATGCTGTGTGTCTCTGTCTCTCAAAAATAAACATTTAAAAATTTTTTTTAATTAAATAAAAATAAATGAATAAATAAAGCTGTCTACTGACTTGAGTCTGATTGAACCTAACAAGCTATTTACTATTTTAGATGAAAATACTTGCCAATCTCACGTTTCAACTTTTGACTAATTAGTCCAGTTAAATGGTACAATTGTAGTAAGAATAACTGTAGTTAGAGTTACTGGTAATAATAAATGAACCACACTGTCAATTTTAGAATACTGATTAAGTCTTTTTTTCCAAGAGTAAGATAAAGTTATCCTTTCTGAACTTTTGTTCACCTCTATTTAACCCATCGTAATACAACTACAAAAAATAAGGTTAAAAAATTAATAGTGCATTTCAAAAACTAATCAGCTTTATGGTTTCAAGCAAGTTTTATTTGCACAATATGTATTTACTGGGTACCTCCAAAGCTGGCCCTGAAAATGTACTGAGCAATATTCCATGCCCCCATACACAGTTTATACACAGGAGACTCTCGTCTCCTGCTTTGTCTCCTAGAGAGAAATGTGGGAAGGAAGAAATGGAATCTGAACCATACCTGTGACCCAGATGGGGGGTTCTACAGCATAGTGCCCGCTCCACGGCTCCTGAGCAGTCATCAACCCACATCGTCCATAAGGCAACTGTTCATAGTAACTCGCCACCAAATTCCAAGCAATTGTGCTGAAAAGTTTGTTTGATAAAAGAGAAATACCAAAAGAGCTTGTGATCAAAATGTAAAGGTCTAGAAGACTGTAGTAAAAACACCTTATCAGAATTTATATAAATATATGTAAAGAACCAAAAAATGACCACCCAAAATAAGAAAACAGAAGTCACCTAAATTCATTCACATTGTGAAAAATCCAGTGTTGGATCCATCTAGGTATTTTTCACGGTGAATCACATAATTAAACAACATAAGTGTATTTTGGGTGTATGATTCTTACTGAACAGTCGTGCAGCCAGAAGATGAATCGCACCTTATCAGCACGAGACATGTCACAAATTTGAGTCAAATACAAATAAAGGCTTTGTCCATACCTGTTTTCCTTTTGACAATCAGCCTTCTTAATGCCTCAGTTTCAAGCTATAATTTTCTGAACTTGACTCTGAGCTGCTACAGAGTTTTACGATTGAGAATGCTTAGAGTCGGACTGCCTGAGTTCAAACCATGGTTCCACCACTCACCCTCTCTGGACCTCAGTTTCCTCATGTGTAAGATGAGGATAGTAAGTGTGCCTAGCCCACGTGATCGTTGTGAGGAGTCACTCTACTAACGCATCCGAAGCATACGGAACGAGGTCTCAGCTCTAGCGCTACTAGGACTCCATCCCGTCTGCAAGTGCCGATGGAAGCTTGCCCATTCCTTCAGATGTCGATCAGTGGTTGGTACTGAACCCTGAAAGTGTGACTCTGTGGATTTCAGAGAAGCTCTGGACCCAGGTATTGCCACATGCTAAAATATTTAGGGGTGAAGGGTGATGACATATGCAGTTTATAATTGTTCATTAAAATGTATACGTGGCTTGCCAAAAACCATAGAACTGCGTGAATCTTACTGTCAATCACATCTCAGTAAGTCTGACTTTATCGGATACATATTGACAATATTTAAATATAAAAAAAAAATCACAAGCTTAGGTGTACATGTAGGTATAGATGAAACTGCTGTTTACAACCACTGAATCTAGGCTGTGAAATAGGAAGCCCACTGTACTTTCCTTCTACCTATTGTGTTTTTGAAATTTTTCAAAGTAAAAACCTTTAAAAGTTTTCAGTAACTTACGCAGTCATGTAGCCATTGATGTAATTCTGATTCAATATGCGACCCAAGCAGCCTGCACCCACATCATTGTTTAAAGTGCTAAAATCCTCAGAAGACCAAAGCTTCTTCTTGGTCAACCTCGCATCCCTCACCGTTCGGGTCCCAGGATAATGAGCTCTAGAAAAGAAAAGGGTGGGAGGAAATGGGAAAAGGCAGCACATGCCACTTATATCTATTTGTTGAGTGAATAAAAAACACATCTTTATAAGTGTTTTCTATTTTAAATCACTGGGCAGCTTGTGGATAGAGGTCACACCAACTGGAAGCGTCTGTTTCCCATTCTTGTGTCTCAGGATGCCCTTAAAATGCGATAAGCCTATAACAACAGGCAGAATGGGAAGGAAGATCATCAGTGGGTGACAGATTTCTGTTTCTAGAAACCATAAAATGGATGGAAGCACATAGACAGATGGAAGCAGCAGAGGAGACCACAGCCTAGGACACTCCAAGAGATGAATGAGCTGGAGACAGAATTCAGATTCCCAGGGGAAGTAGAGAGCTCGGAAGGAGTAAGAAGGAAGTCAAAAATAAGACTAATGAATCCATTTGATAAAGTAGCACCTCCTCCCCTACTTCTACCCCTGAGTAGACAAAGAGAAAGACAGCTCGGTATTTATTCCCAGGCAAAAACAAAAAATCAAACACAACAAAAGTCCAGAGAGTTCGTTCTTGAATAAAAAGAAAAAACTACCTCGGTCAAACTACAAATCATTCTCCCAGAGCAGTGGTGGTTCTGAGCCCGGGCGTTTTTGCCTGGTGGAGAAGGCAGAGGCGGGCAGGATTTGCTACTGGCATCTAGCGGGTAAAGGCCAGAGGTACTGCTGAACATCCTATGATGCAAGGGCAGGTCCCCACAACAAAGAATTATCCGGTGGAAATCTCAAAAGTTCACAGGTTGAGAAACCCATCCCCAGAGTAACAGACCCCTCCCTTAGTCCATTATTTGAGAAAAGTCAGTCCAAGTACAAATGTATGTTAATTATTCTAAGAGTAACATACAGCTTTAATGATGATTTTGCAAGTTACCGATTATTGAATAAAAGCAATTGAGAAATCTCAAATGTGAAGTAGAAAATAGACTAACAGTCAACACAAGAACAAGAGAGCATATTAGCTACGTAATTTTAGGGACATGAGCGTGTACTTTTTAGGACAACAATTATTTACAAAAAATGTAATAACAATACAAGCAGAATAATGGGGACTGGATTACATCATAATTAAGTTTGGTATCACAGTATTCATTACACTTAAGAAATGATGGTCAAGACTTGTTTTAGTTTTTAGTTATTTAATTCCATGTAGGTCACAAATCTGTCACAAAAAAAAGTCTCATTTGGGAATTCATTCTACCTCCTGAAGATGGAACAACATTAATTTGGCATTCCAGGATTTCATAAGGAAGAAAAGAACACGTAACAGAGAACAGGGGACATAAAAAGAAGTATTCAAGCAAAACGAGGCACTACCAAGATGTCGCAGAGTCACTGAACCCAGCTGGAAACACACACCTAATTCGGTTGTGTAAACATACACTACAGAGACCTCAAGAGCAAGCTAGTACCTCGCAGGATTAGGACATTATTGCTCTGGCACTACAATGCCAAACACGGTAAGTCTGTTACTAATCTTTATAACAGTATCTGTTACTAACCTTTGGAACAATATAATTTTAACAGAGTTCTGCATTTTAGTTTCATTCTTCTATCCCAGAACTTCATTCTGTGATCATGATATTCAGCCACATACTAATATTAAGACTCATTCAGTTGTCCCTCAGCCAAATGTACTCTTGGTGTGTCTGTGGTCCAATTATACTTGTGAAAAAAGTAAAAACCTGGGAAGTAATATGCTATCATGTTACTAATGATCTCTAGATGTTAGGATTCTGTGTAAGTTCTAAGTCTGTCTTTACAGGTTTCTACATTTTCCAAATTGTCTATAGTAAGCATGCATTATTTTTATAATCTGAAAAAAGTATCTTTTAAAGTTACAGAAATAGGTCTCACATCCCTCATTCAGAAAATGTTAACTGTTACATTAAAACTGAGTAATTTATTACATGATCTGAGCAAAACAGGGGAAAAAAATGATACTAAAAACTGGGTCTCTACCAACGTCCGGACCCATCACTAGTTCGACAAAACGCAAAGGTTCTTTATAATTTTTAATGTATGCAACTAGGCAAAAATCTCTGGTCATTTCACAGCATGATTTTTCAAACTTCAGATGACAAAATTAAGATTACTGGAAGTAAATCAGAGTTATCCTAACAGGGGAACACATTTGTATTAAAAGAGAATTAGGACTTGTGGACGAGCTGGATCATGGTGGAGTTTCTGAAACTCCCCAGTACTCCTCCTGAAAGCAGACAGACCAACCAGATATGGGAAAGGCGAAAACCCACAGACAACGTCCTCATCAAAAGTGGGCGACAGGGAATCCCCAGGAGTCTTGCAGCATCAGGACTGACCCAGGATCAGCAGGTGTGGTGTGGAAACTGTGGAACAGCAGGCAGTCGCGCCCCAAAGCAGCAGACCCTAGCCTCCATGGAGGCGTCAGAGGGCAGCTGGTGAAACCGGGAATGCCTTCATATGCTGAAGTCATTCAGTCAGGGATAAATAGAAAACAGTGAATTCACTAAGAGGTACAAATACAATACCATGACCCTTTAAACCAACAGAAATAGGAGGTGGGCGATATGTGCATTATGCTAAATTTTACAGCAGCTGCATTTAAAAAAGCAGAAGGGAAATTTTCATGATATACTTTGTTTAAACCCACTAGATCCAAAACACTATGATTCAACATAAAAAATTATGAATAACATTTTACATTTTTTAAATATCAAATCTTTATTTTTTAAAAGGAAACGTGGTTTTTAATTTTTTTTAATGTTTATGCATTTATTTTTAAGAGAGATGGAGAGCACAGTTAAGGGAGGGGCACTGAGGGGGAGGGGCGGTGACAGAATCTGAAGCAGGCTCCAGGCTCCAGGCTGTCAGCACAGAGCCCGACGCGGGGCTCGAACTCACGGACCGCGAGATCATGACCTGAGCCGAAGTCGGATGCTTAACCGACTGAGCCATCCAGGCACCCCTAAAGTTTATTTATTTATTTATTTATTTATTTGGAGAGAGGGAGAGAGAGAGAGCACAAGCAGGGGAGGGGCAGAGGGCAAGGGAGAGAGAGAATCCCAAGCACTAAAAGAAAGAGTAATTGAGTAGTACATAAACGTTACATGTTCTGATAATGTATAACTAATATAGTGGATGCAAAATAGGAAGAGAAAAGAAAATGAAATGTAAATAAAGCTTGCCAATTGGCTGGGAGTTAAAGGTTACAGCTTGCAGCTCACAAATCAAGATAGTAGAAGCTTAAGCTCATGTAAAAGTCCAAATATTAAGAAATTTTGGTAATTAAAATTCCACTGTAGGAGTGAGAAGGGGAGAAAGAAAAAAGTTATGAAATAACTTTCCCATTGTGTATAGTAAACCAATACATAATAACGAAAAGAAACTAAGAGGATTAGTATAAAGAGTTTCTCAACTTCAACACTACTGACATTTGGTCAGATAATTCTTTGTTGTGGGGAACTTATCTAGTGCTTGGGAGGATACTTAGAAACATCTCTGGCCTCCACCTATCATGCCAGGAACAATCAAAAATATTTCCAGACATTACCACATGTACTCTGGGAGGCAAAATTATCCCCAGCTGAGACCCACTGGTATAAAGGTGTCAGTACAAATGCAATCAATAGAACCAAAAGCCAAACCTTGCTAAATAACAAAAAAGAAACCTCCTTCAAAAAGGGCAAACAAGGGGTGCCTGGGTGGCTCAGTCGGCTAAGCGTTCGACTCTTGATTTTGGCTCAGGACACGATCCAACAGTGTGTGAGATCGAGCCCCACATTGGGCTCCATGCTGACAACACACAGCCTGCTTGGGATTCGCTCTCCCTCTCTCTCTTTCCCTACCCCTACTCCCCTCTCTCAAAATAAATAAATAAATATTTTTTAGAAGTGCAAAGAAAACAAATCACAGAGCAAGATTTTATATTATTATATATATAGTTTAAATAATTAAATAACAAAAGACAATGTAGCAGGATAGAAAACAAAACCTTCAGTTATATAAATGAGTTTAACCTATTCATTAAACTCTGAAGATTTTTTAGGGCAGCAAAAAAAGCAAAATCTGAATCTATGCTATAATGCAAGCAACACACCTAACATGAGATGACCTTGAAAGGTAAAGGATGAAATTACGGGCAAAGACAGATCAGGCAAATACAAATGAAAAGAACACAGAGGTCTCTTAGTCATAGGCAGAGCAAAATTCAATCCAAGAAGCATAATGAAGCAAAGAATGGCATTGTCTTTCCTTTTCTTTTTTTAAAATCTCTAAACCCAACGTGGAGCTCAAACTCATGACCTTGAGATCAAGAGTCACATGTTTTTCCTAGTAAGCCAACCAAGCACCACAAAGAATGACATTTTCTAGGGTCAACTGTTACAAACCAGAATGAAGAGAAGACATTTATTAATACCTAGGTGCCAAATAACACAGCAGCAACTTTCATAAGCATAAACCGCATGAAACTGAAACCCACTAGCGAGACGAAACTAACACTCTTGGTAACCCTGGATGGTCAAGTGAACAAAATAATCAGCATACAGAATATCTAAACAATGCAATCAGTAAGGTAGAAAAGGTAGAGAATATACACTTAACTCTTACATACGGATAGAGACTACATCCTAATATAATAATACAAAAAGATGTTCCTGAGAAAGTTTTTGGAAAAATAAATTCAGCATTAAATGACCACAGTGCAATAAAATTACAAAATAATTAAGCAGAGCTAAAGCACTGCTCAAAGGATTTTGTGTAGCATTAGAAACCCACATCAATAAAGATAAAATGAATTAAACATCCAACTTATTCATGAAGATACAGTAAAACCCATATCTCCATTTAAATATTTTTTCCTAGCCAAATATATTCAAAATCAATACAACTTTCTTTCCTCTCAACGCTTCAGCTATTTATGAAAGTTTTAACAATAAAGGCAAAATTATATTCTAATTTCAATGTATGAAATGTTTAAATACATCTTACTTTACTTGCCAAAAAAAAAAAGAAAAGAAAAAGCCTAAATCTAACCTAACCATGCCTCTATCAATTTCCAACAGGAAACAGGACAGATGGTCAGGTTAAACCAAACTAAAAGGATGAAACCATTAAATCCAGACTGTGAGAAACTTTACAGGTCACACAATCCAGCTTTTTTTGACAAATGAAAGGGAATAAAAAGGTGGGGTAAGGACTGAAAAATTTGAAGAGACTTAAATATCAACCAATCCCAGTGTATGAATCTAAACTGGATCCAGATTCGATCAAATAGAACTATAAACTAACAAAAACAGGTATTTGATAATATCAAAAAACTGTGACATTTTTAGATGTAATAACGGTATTATTGCTTATGGTAAAAAGAAAAAGAATCCTTATCTTCAGAGATACGTCTTAAAACATGGAAGAAATAACATGTGTGTGGAATCTGCTTCAAAATAATGTGGGAAAAGGAAGAGAGGAACTGTAAGTGGAAAGAGCTGGGGTCCCCGAGGAAAAAAAGACAAGAAAATCTTCCTTGACTGTAAGAAAAGTCATCGTGGGCCCCCAGCCATCTTGTGATCTATGCCTGACTGACCAGCACTACTTGCCCAAAGCCTGTTTCTAGCAGAACTTCCTGAGATATGTTGAAATTGCAGAACAATAGATGCCAGTAGATAACAATTTTAAGGGAACAAAAAAAACGTAAGAACAAACAGCCACTATCATACCAGGAGATAACCTAATCACATCAGGAACCAGGAATCAGTGGTAAATCTCCCAGTGCTGGTTCAAAACCAAAGACTGACCTGACGCACATTCTTGAGCTATCTTTGCAAGATCTAAACCTTTCTGAGCACTCAGATACCCAGAAGTGATGATGCTGAGCTTTGAGGCCTGGACTCTGTCATCTTAAGATGACTTCTGCCCCAATTCCATGCTGAATGCCTCATAGTACAAGTCCCTTCATGAATACGTATATACCCTTAGCCTAAAATTTCCCCAGTTTTATTGTTCCAGGAGACACTGCTCTGGGAAACACTCCAGGTGTTTTCCTTTACTTTTTCTCCTTTACTTTACAAATAAAACCCTTCCTTTCCCTATTCTTTAGCTTGGTTGTGTCTGTTGGCCCCACAGCCACCAAGAGGTGAACCCAAGTTCAGGTAACAGAATGGACAGGTATGTGTGATGGAGAACTGGGCATGGGTCACAGTTATGGAGACTGAGTGATGGGAACACGGATATTCATTATATTATCCTGCCTACTTTGTGTACATTCAAAATTCTTCATTCAAAACAAAAAGACACATGTCAAGCAGTCTTCACACCAAATAAAGAACCAATTTCACACATATGTGTATTCTATTTTTCAAATGTTTATATATGTTGTTATGACAAACAAAATTCAAATTCACTTTAAAAAATACTGCTAGGTCAGGGGGGCGCCTGGGTGGCTCAGTTGATTGAGTGTCTGACTTCAGCTCAGGTCACGATCTCACAGTTTGCGAGTTCAAGCCCCGCGTCGGGCTCTGTGCTGACAGCTCAGAGCCTGAAGCCTGCTTCAGATTCTATGTCTCCCTCTCTCTCTGCCCTTCCCATGCTCACGCTCTGTCTCTGTCTCTCAATAATAAATAAATGTCAAAAAAAAAATTTTTTTTAAATACTCCTACGTCAGGGATAGGAGGGGGAATTGGAGGAAGGTTGTCAACGGGTACAAAATTCCAATTATAAATAAGTACTAGGGATGTAATGTACAGTATGATGACTATAATTAACACTGAGTGTGATACATAGCCGTTAACAAAGTACATCCTAAGAACACTCATCATAAGGAAAAATTTTTTTCCTTTTCACTGAATCTATATGCGATGATGGATGTTAACCAAACCTTTGTAATCATCTCACATATATGTAAATCAAATCATCAGGCCATACACCTTAAACTTACACAGTAATGTACATCAGTTATTTCTAAATAAGACTGGAAAGAAGCAAATAAATAAGACAGAGAAAAAATTACTGCTGGAACTCAGGAAGGCCAAGACCCAGAGGACTAAATGGTAGAGCTGGACTAAGAAGCAGGGTCAAAGCCACCCTGAGGAAACATGACAAGAGCCATGGTCAGGGTTCATGCTGTACCATTTACATAAGTGTTCATTCATGGAAGAACTCCCAACCACAGGAAGTCTGCCATTTGTAATTTCTAAAATTTAAAAACTACCCTGTCGCTTAATCTAAACAAAGCCATGCTTCATTACCCCAAACGTTAACACAATATTTGTAAAGTACCAATACATTTCATTGCCATAGAAAGATCCCAAAGTACAGATGAACCTTGGGCAACATGCTGCCCTCCAACATGTGTATTTGAAAATGTGAGTATAATCTTTGACTCCCCTAAAATTTAACTACTAATAGACTGTTGACCAGAAGACCCAATAACATAGGCCATTAACACATATTTTGTATGTTCTATTTACTGTACACTGTATTCTTACAATAAGCTAGAGAAAAGAAAACGCTATTAAGAAAACAATAAGGAAAAGAAAATACATTCACAGTATCATAAAAATTCCACACATAAGCGGATTGGCTTAGCTCATACCTGTGCTATTCAAGGGTCAACTGTATGTACATTTCATAGAAAAAGGAATGAAATATCAGTTATACATGCTTTAGTTAAGTTAATACAAGAAAGCTACCTCTGCAAATGTAATCAGGTGGGAAGGAAAAGCAAAAACAAAGTCAGTATCCCAAGCAAGCAATCAGAAACTGTTAAGTTTTCAAAGCAAAACCGTCCTTACCCTATAACATCAATCACATTCAAGAGCTCAGTGTCAAGCAACATAGAAGCAGAAATGGGTTCCCAGAGATTGTCACTTGCTATGATTTTCACTCGATGGAGACCTTGATAGTTCAGCATCCTTCTTAACACCTTTTGGGAAGATAAACAGAATGCAGAGAAGTTCACAACTGTGTTTATAGCTGTTGAATTACAACCACAACAGCTGAAGTATCTTCGAAAATCAGCATCCTGGATGATAGTGTCCATATTATTTCTCAATAGAAATGTGCCTCCTTTGGAAAATAAAAGCACTATCATTAAGATAATTTACTTGGTGGGAATGTAAAAAGAAAAAAAAAAGAGGTAAAAATGTTCTAGAGGGATTTTCCCTCTGATTTTAATGGAATCCACAACAGACCCTTAATAGTAAAATAAATAAAACCACCACCATAGCTGCAGATCATTAGTTTAAAAGAAAAAGGAAACCAGATTCTAATGTTCTTAATGCTTCCTTCATATGAAGCGGACACAACTAGAGAGACACATGTATCGTCGCAAGGAAAAAACCATAAGCTGTGAAATGTCAAATCTGGATAGACAAACAATTCCTCACCTTCACTGCTAAGACCCTGCTGTGAAGCTGTGCCAACCGCAGGGTCACCCAGGACACACGCACTAATTTGTCTTCCACCCGGGGCTATTGCGGCTCTCGTCAGCCCTGTGCTCCCAGAAGCCACAGCTTTTCACTAACCTTGAGCCTCCATCTTATACTAGCCCCCTGCCCCACCTCCCATAACCCCACAACGCCCCCTCCACCACATTCTCACCACTACACTGATAACGCCTGCAGCCTGGAGTTGACCCTGAGTTACAGGCCCTGGCTGCAAGCCACCCCATCAAACCCCGTTGCTCCCAGTGAACACATTGGGCTGTGCAAGGCTCAGAGTCCCCAGCTCATCTACTCCACCTTTCATCCTTGCTCCTCCCCCAAATCCCTTTACTCTCAATCTTCACTTCTTTGCAGTATCCGCCCCTGCCCTAGTAACAAGAGGAGTTCCTATCCACCCCATATTGAAGATTCCAACTCCAGGTCACCTCCTTTAATAGCGTTTCCTAATCCACCCAAGCAGAATGTCATCTCCTCTCTGCACCTTCTGACAACCCTGCCTGGGCATTATCCTTCTAGAGAACTTAGGACTGATATTTCAGTGGTCCACGTGGGACTCTATAGTCCCCAAATGTGAGCCCCTCTTGGGCAGCAACAGTATTTTTTCTATCTTTATCTTCCAAGTACATAGGGAAGGCCTGACAAGCCTGGAGTTGAGTCAATGCCTGCTGGGGAATAAATGAAAGAAATTTAGTGGATATTACCTGCTCAAAAACATAAGACATTTAGGGGCCCCTAGGTGGCTCAGTCAGGTAAGCATCTGACTTCGGCTCAGGTCATGATCTCATAGCTCATGAGTTCAAGCCCCACATTGGGCTCTGTGCTGACAGCTCAGAGCCTAGAGCCTGCTTCAGATTCTGTGTCTCCCTCTCTCTCTGCCCCTCTCCCACTCACTCTGTCTCTCTCTTTCAAAAATAAATAAAAACATTTAAAAAAAATAAAAACATAAGACACTTAAAGAATTTTTTTACCTGAAACAAAATATAACCACAAAACTGTGTTTCTTGGAGGAAACACAAACAAATGGAACTGAAAAGCAAACTAAAGAATATCTCCACCTTAAAAGTTAAATTGCCATTAGTTTCCCAGTGACAGAGGGTGATTATTCTCAGTTTTTCCTTTCCTGACAAATAGCAATCATAGTAGTTACCTTGTATGGAAGAGAGTGAGAATTAAGTGGAGGCAAATATTTAGGAAAAGCGACTCAAAAAATAACATACTTTGCAAATGTTAGTTGCCACCTATTTGTTAATCACAGATAGAAACATATAGAACATTCCAATAGAATAGGCATTCCACAGAAAATAATAATGAGACTGCATACTGGAAATTTTGATATTGGATGTGGAACTATATAAAATTTCTGGACATAAAAGGCCCCATTTTCAAGTTCCACTTTCCTTTCCACCTGATGAACTCTTGAACTGGGCCAGAAGTGGCATCAGTCTTACAAGCAATTCCTCCTAATATTTCAACAGAGCAACTGGCATTCAGATCATATGAGGGCAGTAAAATTAACTCATACCTTCTAGGGACAGTTTAGTTTGTAATAGCACCAACAAAGTAATCAATGACATAGTCATCAGAAGTGGCTCAACCGGTCAGCACCAAATTAGCAGTTTTCTCTTTTCTCCTCTTTGTCTACATCATGTAACTACCCCTTCCTTCTTTCTCAGAAAAACTCCTTGCTTTCCCCAGAAAAGTGAGCGAGACGCTTTTCTGGCTACTCCAGAATCTGTGCTCCCTGAGATGCAATTACAAGACCCCAAACTAAGGTCTTTGTTCTTTTTCATCTTTGCCTCCTTTGCTCAGTTGAAACAAAAAGAAGCTACATTTCTCTAAGTCCTAAAAGTCTAAAATGATGCTGCTGTTTTTATAATAATCATCATAATTCTACAAATAATAAATTTTAAAATGGGAAAATTCAACACAACTCTTTGGACAATGAAACTTGGGGTTCACAGGGAATTACAGACACTTTAATCAGGAATTTAAACATGACTACGTTTTTGCTCAAATTTTATGCCAGAACTAGCAAAACAAGCATCTGTGCTGTAAAAAATACAGCGTTCCTACTTCTAATTTCCATGGTACCGTAAGGGAATTATTTACCAAAAACTTAAAGATAAAAAGATTTAATGTTGTACAGACCTTGATATAATTGATGTCAAATGACCTCTCATTCCAAATCTGCAAAACAGAAAGTCAAAAAGTCTGAATTGAAAGTGAAGTATCAGAAAGTAGACATGATCACTAAGATGCCACTGCTCTCATCATCTTTAACATAATCTAAAAAGCAATTTTTCTGGGGCGCCTGAGTGGCTCAGTCGGTTAAGCCTCTGACTTCAGCTCAGGTCTTGATCTTGCAGTTCGTGAGTTCAAGCCCCGCATCGGGCTCTGTGCTGACAGCTCAGAGCCTGGAGCCTGCTTCGGATTCTGTGTCTCCCTCTCTCTCTGCCCCTTCCCTTTGCGCATGCGTGTGCGCGCGCGCGCGCGCGCGCGCGCGCTCTCTCTCTCTCTCTCTCTCTCTCTCAAAAATAAACATTAAAAAAAAGTTAAAAATTCTTAAAAAGCAATTTTTCGTACTTTATGGAATGTCCTGTTCTTGAATTTATAGACATGTTATAAGACAACATAACTTTTTACAATTAAAATATTTTTTAAAACCTTGAATATTTGGTGGATATTTTTCAAAAAGTCACTTATTCCAGTGATTGCTAAAACTGGAATTTCCATTCAATCATTCAAAAAATCCTGACAATGTAATGCGTGCCAGGGACTATATTAGGTACTGGAGACCTAACAGACGTGGGGAGTGTTGTAATAATTCTTACAAGATCCCACCAGCACACCTAAAGCCGAGTACTGTAGTAAGTACATCGTAGAAGTAATTTTTTTTAGCACACATAAGATCACAGTGATATGCTACATCACAAAGGCAAATTATTAATGAGGATAGATAAAAGGAAGATGCACAACTCTCGCTGGTTTAGAATCATGATGAGGTTTTAGAATTGAAAGAGAACATCCAAGACCTTCGTTTTGCATCTGAGAAAACTATTAATAACAGAGATGGCCTAGAGTCTAGGCACTATAACTCATTTTACTCTAGTGATACAGGAAAGTATTTTTTATCAAAGAATCTCCTCACTATAGCACATAAGTCTCAAAGAGATGTGAATTACCCATTCTTTATCAGAAACATTTTCCAAGTGTGACTTTACCATAATAAAGCGCTACTTAGATCCAAATCTACAATTAGTTTCACTACAAATTAAAAAATACCCTGACATTTAAGAATGTTCTCAAATACAAACTAATTTCCAATTATAGTTTGAAGAAAGACAACAAAAAACAAAGTATATCATTGCTTCTGGCTCCCTCCAACCCTGGGCTTATCCCCATGTCCTTTGTGATATCACAATTTCTCCACCCAGTTTCTCTCTCTCTCACTAAACTCCTTAAGGGCTTATTAATCTTGGTATCCCTAGAATACAACAGTTACAGTGTCTGCAACACAGTAGGAGCTCAATAATTGCTTTCTGACTGCTGAACACTTTTAAAATCAATTTTGACATATGGCATATTAATATGCAAACATGTATGGAGACCACTACATGTACGTGTGGGGCTCTGAGAGGTACAGTGCCTCCAGCCTGCCAACAGACCAGCTGGAAAGACATCATATTTTACATTTTTTTAAATCATTATAAGGTGTTAAATAACAGTTTAAGACAGGGTAGGCAGATTTCAGCCAGCCTGCCAAATCCAGCCCACCATTTGTATTTTTTACAACCCAAAAGCCAAAAATGGTTTTTACAATTTTAAATGGTGACATTTTAAAGGGCTATATCATTACCTACATAATATCCTTAATACTGCCTTTGACCCACTAAATCTAAAATATTTAGTCTCTGACCCACTAAGAAAAAGTTTGCCACCCTCTGCTTTAGAACAGCAGGAGATTCAGAGAGCAAAATGAGATTAATCATTAACCAGATAGCAAAAGTGGTATTCTTGAACAACTAGAGAAAGGAGGGAAAGCTTTCAAGGAGAACTGGGGCTGGCGTAGTATCAAAATCAAAATTAAAGAAAGAAAAAGTTCAGAGAAGGTATACACTCAGTACAGTTTTCAAAAGGGGCTAGAATTTGGATGGGAAAAGAGGAGGAAGAAAAGGTCACATACTTAATTTGTTATCAGATGCCAAAGGAACAAATTGGGTCTCATGACCACAAAATGGTTAGTAACAAAATGCCACAGAATCAAATTGCTTTAAGAAATTACAAATAGGGGCGCCTGGGTGGCGCAGTCGGTTAAGCGTCCGACTTCAGCCAGGTCACGATCTCACGGTCTGTGAGTTCGAGCCCCGCATCGGGCTCTGGGCTGAGGCTCAGAGCCTGGAGCCTGTTTCCAATTCTGTGTCTCCCTCTCTCTCTGCCCCTCCCCCGTTCATGCTCTGTCTCTCTCTGTCCCAAAAATAAATAAACGTTGAAAAAAAAAAAAATTAAAAAAAAAAAAAAAAAAAGAAATTACAAATAAAGTCCGAAAGTTAATCAAGGTTTAAATACATTACCAACCCCAATATAATCAATGTCCAAATCATGATAATGCTTGGCGCCCACAATCCAGGTCATGACGTAGTAGGCAGTCAGCTGAAGATTTACATAAGGCCAGTTGAAACCTTTCCCCAGCCATCCAGGGAATGACCATGGCAACCCTGTAGGAAGGAAAAGGTAAAGGTGGGGTGGGTGTTACAGTGCTGGCAACCATCCAAAACAAGGCAAAAGAAACCAAAAAGAACACAGGGTAAACAAAAAGCCAATAGAGATCTTATTAGAGGAAAGATTATATATCTTGTGTGTATTCTCAAAATCCCTTCCAGTTTATGAACTCAGGAACTCCTTCCTGAGCCCTAGAGTCTGGTTCCATAATTCCAAATGCTCTTTCAAGAAAAAGAAATAAGAATACACTCTCTTAAAGATACTTACCCACGGAAAGAAATGTAACATACAATTTAACTCAACATGCCCACTGCCTGCTATAGGGATATTTAATATACAATTTCTTCCCTCTGAAGTCAAATCAAAGAGTTCTTCTGAAAGGCTTATGCCTAAATATTCCTACAGGTTAAATATAATACAAATTCGTCTTTCACTAGTACATCTTCTTAAAACTTAAGTCTCCTTAAAATACTAACTAGTCAGATAATCAAACTCAACAAAACTAGTTTGTCATCATTATCAATATAAATGCCAATGTCTCAACAGGAAAATACCCCTTTGTGGTATGATATAAATCAAACAGCCCACATTCTTCCAACACCCTAATTATTATTTTTAAGGAAGAAAATGAGAACAGTAGACGAGCACTAATTACAATTCTACATCCTAATTTTGTTACTAACATATCAAAATAAGCTCAACCGTTAAGTTCCTCGATTGTTTATATATATACATATAAAAACAATCGAGTTCACCACAGAAAAAATTCAAAACTAAAAGAACAAAATGCTTATTTTTCTAAACTCAGGAGGAATGAATGCCTAAGTGTGTATCCCATAAAAAATGTGACATTAAAATACTGGAACATTTTTAAACAATGAAATGCCAAATACATTCTATAGGCCCACCATGTGTAAGTCTTTGTTAGAACATGGTTCAGCATGCCAGATTTTCTACATTTAAATGAGAACTGACCATGAAAGCAGCCCAATGGGGGAGTACGTGCTGAAGTCAATGATGCTTTTTTTTTTTTTTTTTTTTTTACTGCTCACAACATTTCTGGAATCTCTTACAAAAGACCATTCAGAAAGAACACACTGACTCCTCATTTTTTTTTTTTAATTTAGAAAAGCTCGTGCTTGTCCTTTGATTGTTGAAAATGACCTTGAAAATGACTTGAAATCAAGCCTATAAAATGAATTTTCATTGATCTCACTCACAAGGCTGAATGGGTAAGCCTGTTTCAAAAAATCAAATTCATTTCAAACTATGCAAGGATGTCATCACTGTGTATCCTGCAATATTTTACGGGTCTGTGCACTGCTACACGAAACCTGTAAAGTGAATGTAGTAGTACGAGTTGAGAAATCATCCAGCGATGCTGCCTCTAGAGCTTAAGTTCCGAAAGGGCAGAAGGTAGCGGCTGGATTGTTGGGTATCCCCAATGCCTAGAACAGTGCCCACCACACTGTGGAGGTTCAAAAGATACACTTTATGTGTACGTCTTCTAGAAATGGCACCTACTACCGCATGTAATGCATAATTTCGCAAAGAGCTGGGATGTACTATAACGCCTACTGACAATTTTCTAAATAGTACCCCCCTTTTACAAATTTTGATGAGAAATTTTGTTGAGGAAATTAGTTTAGCATCACAAGAATGGAATTAGGTTCTATATCTGAATTTGGCATTTACTAACTATCTGACCTAAGTCAGTGGCATAACCTCTCTAAGCCCCTACTGCTTCTGTAAAATGGGAAGAGTAATGCCTTACTCCAGAGGTATTGCACATAAAGAGCAGACATAAAATATAAAGGCAAAGAAAGGATCAAGCCTGGCACAGGCTTTGCGGCTGGTAGGATAAGGGTAGTATTAACATTGTTAGTACTTCAGTATTAAGAGTAACTCCATATGAATAATTCAGAATTTGAAAGTTAAACAGACTGCAAAAGCATTACAAACTTCACTTCTTACCCATGAGTATAATATTAGGGTTCCGCTTCTTAGCTTCCTTCATTAACCACCACTCATATCCTCGGAAATAATTCTCATCTAATGCATAGTGCATGTGGGAGGGTTCAGTACCATCTGCGTGGGAGAGAGCAAAAGAGAAAGGAAACCACCCTTTAATGGTGTTTCCTAGGGCCACTCTCCCCTGTACACACACACATTTCAGAGAAGGTGTATTCTGGTTCCAATCCTGATATGGGCAAATAAGAATAATCTTAGATAACTTAACAATGCATGATCAAAGTGTATTATTTCACCTTTTTTCATTATTCAAAGTATCGTAAAGGTCTTGAAAAATAAAACCACAGCTTTCTATTATAAGCAGGGTTAAAAGAAGGAGAAGGGTTATCAACTCATGTAACTGAAGAGTCCTAGGACTATGTTTTCCTGGGCTTTTGGTCTGGTCTGTCTGGAGTTTTCAAGTCCCCATGTCCAACTTTGAGTTCAGATCACCTCAGCTTTTAACTTCTCCATCCTAAAAATAAATCTTGAGCTCCTTAGCCCCATTCTCACCACCCAGGCCTTGAGCCTATAACGTGCCTTGTTATACCAAGACAACAGAGCTTTGAGAAAAAAAAAAAAAAAAAAGGAATGAGTATACATCTACACAACCCCTCTGTAAGAAAATTCTATCCTAACCTCCATAGTGTGTCAAGGTAGATAACTGATATCCTGGTATCTGTCCTCATATGTCACCACATTTCACAAACATCTGCCCTTGTTAGGAAGGGTCTCACGAGGAGTGGGGCCTTGCCTCTTAAAGGTAAACATCAGAATTCACAAGAACTACCTGAAGAATTTCACTTCAGCAAATGAAGATGGCCAGTCATTATCAATTCTGCATCAAAGGGTGGACAATAAAATGCATGTCCTCTTACAATAACTTGGGGAAAGTTTTCCTCATAGAGGTTTCTTTCATTTGTGATTTGCATTTTTTCTTTCAATATTAATTAAACACTAATGCCACCACAGAGACATACCTCTTTAACAAAAGTTACTCCCGAGTCACCAACAGAACACATGTATAGAGACAATACTGGAAAGTTCACTACAATGGAATCTGGCCTGTAAATAATAAGCTGCATCATCTGTGGGAGAATTTTCTTCTTCCTGTACATTAAATGACTACATGTTCTACATAAAGTCAATCAAAATGGTGACAGTGAAGACTGAAAATTTAGTGGCTAAAAATAATTTTGTTTTTAAAAGAGAAAAAGCTGGGGCGCCTGCGTGCCTCAGTCGGCTGAGCGTCCGACTTTGGCTCAGGTCAGGATCTTACGGTTCGTGAGTTCAAGCCCCGCTTCGGGCTCTGGGCTGACAGCTCAGAGTCTGGAGCCGGCTTCAGATTCTGTGTCTCCTTCTCTCTCTGCCCCTCCCCTGCTCACGCTCTGTCTCTCCCTCTCTCTCAAAAATAAATAAACATATTTAAAAAAATAAAAGAGAAAAAAGCTGCATCTCTGAAATACTGACGACATATTTTTGCCACAAATTTATTTAAAGCTAATAACAATAATATTTTACATGCTTTCTATGGTAAAAGCTTTCTTTTTTTTAATTTCTCAATAAAAACTCCTGTCTCTATGCTCTGCCTCGTGAAAATAGCCTTTTTAAAAACTGTGGTTTTGTTTATTACCAATTAATTCAACTAAATAAGCCATCTAAAGTCCAAATGCCATTTTATGGGAAAAGTGAGTATTTTGATATAATATTTTTTTTAAGTAGAGTAAAAGAGGAACAATAAGAATCTACTAAGCAATGATCAACATCAAAAATGTTGATATCGTTTACATTCTGATTCACAGTCCCTAAGGTTAGGTAGAGATTAAAGTGCTGAAGGAAAATAAACCCATTCCCCAAATCTCCTACCTGTAGTCTGCCCATCACCACCTATCTCCACTTTTAGAATATGCAAAGAGGCACCGAAGTTTGGCTGGGGAAAGAAGGAGGAGTGTTAACATTGTGATTCACCGCATGAAGGGCAAAACATGACAGTGACTAATTACTGCCTTCGGTTTGACAGATGAGAAGACCAACTTCAAATCAACAGCCACTTAATCCAAAAGTAATTTTCCATTTTTTTTAAAAGCTAGAAATGTGAAGGTGACCAATTCTACCGTTGAAATTCACCATAGCTTCAAACATATCACAGGTGCCATTAAATAATTATTTTTTCATTACCTTAAAGAGATAATCCAATATTTGAGAACGATAGGGCTCCGGGTAATTTACTAGAAGTCGGGAGGTTGCCTAAAAAAAAAATAAATAAATAAAAATTCAAAAGTGTGAATAAAACAAATCCAATCATGAACAGGTTTTCATAGTGCCGACTTGCACCACCTGGCGTGCCTGTATTTAGCTAGCTCGTGGGCAAAGTTGAGCTGAGGAAAGCCATTTCCCAGGTTACTTGTTTACCTGCCTTTATTTTGCCCATCGCTAGGCGAATAAGGCTGTTGTTTGTCCAACAGCTAAAACACAGGTTCGAAGCCACGGCATGTTTCTCTTCTGTTGAGATGCAGGTTTGCCGGAAGGTAAGTTAATTCTATGATGAACCTCGGGATTACAAATTTGTCATGAGGAACTTAACTCAGAGAGTGATTATTAGAAGAAATGAAACTTAGAAACTTAGGTTCTCTATCATTTGTTTGTTTGTTTGTTTGTTTGTTTGCTTGAGAGTGAGAAAGAGAATGAGACAGTACATGCAAGCAGGACAGAGGGGCAGAGTCGGGGGGTGGGGAGGGAGAATCTTAAGCAGGCTGCAGCCCCAGCATGGAGCCCAATGCAAGTCTTGATCCCACAACCCTGGGATCATGGAAAGGATGAATAACAAGTAATCCTTTCCCTTCAACATCTTGCAGGAAATTAAGCAGTAATGCTGAAACGAACCAATACTCTCCCATCTTTACCGGAGATTTATAAGTGGCGTGCCTATTAAGAATGATCACACACACACACAAAAAAGAATGATCACACAATGATCCCCAGGCCAAGGTATACTAAGGAAACCTCACACAAGACTGGTATCAGAATGTATGGAGGATGCAGGGATGAACACGATCACATCTAACCCATGGGCAATGACTGCTTCAACAAAGAACTCACAAAACCAGTAGTGGACCAATAATGTATCTTTTGGGGAGCAATATACATAAGGGGAATAAAAGAAATAAGTTTTAACATGAAATAGTGGCATGTCCCTAGGCTTAGAAGCCAGACAGGCTCTAGGTTCAAACCACTGACACCAAGGGCAAGATAACTTTTATACTCAATGTTCTGTTTTCCTACTCTCATGTGTGTTACCACTGACATTCTAGTGGCTCTTTTAATCTATCTCCCTCACACCCACAATCTCCCCAGCCCCTGCCACTGAGACACAGACCCATGGAGCTACCCTCTATTCACTTCAAGTTCAACACATCCCCAACCAAACATAGCACTTTTTCCTTAGTCTGTTCCTTCTCCTGCATTTGTTATCTTAGTAAAGAACCATAAACTCAGGGCTACCTTTCACCAACGTCCCATCCATCTTCAGTCACCAAGACCTCCTTAATACTCTCCAATCCAACCCCTGACTTCAACCCTATTTCCTTCATCCAGGCTGTCCTCAATCATTACAACAGCCTAAAGGTTCTCCGGGCCTCCTGTCTGCCTCCCTGTATTCTAGCTTCCACACTACTTGCCAGAATAATCTTCCCAAAATGCAAATCTAACCACGGAAGTACACTGTTTAAACCTGTCAAGACCTCCCCTCCACCAAGAGCTTTCAGGATCAAGTTCAAATTCTCAGTTTTATACCCAGATCCTTTAATTATTTGGATCGTAACTCTGGACACCTTACCCAGCACCACTCTCATGCCTACAATCTAGATAGATCAAACCACTTCTCTTTCTTCTGTCTGGGATGCATTCCACACCCTCATTTGGCCAATTCCATTCATCCTCCTCAGGGAAGGCCCCTCTCCACCCCTCCCCACTGATTTGATGTAGGTGTGTCTCTGGCTTCAGGTCTACATCTCTACCTTAACTCTCCTAACCCCAGCCCCCTACTCACTGCCATACTTCTTTGTCTCCCCTCTGAGTTCCTGGAGGTAAGGGACTATGTCTTACTCAAGCTCATATCCCCATTTATTCTCTTGTTCGGCAAACATTTATTTAGCATCTTTTATGGTACTGTTTGTTGCACTGGCATAGGCCACAGAATATGGGAGGCTCTGAGTCAGAGGGAGCCTGCACCCTGACTGCATCACTTAGAAGCTATGTGACCAAGGGCACACTGTTGTAAAGTGGGTCTCCATTTTTCAGCAAGTTTAAACACTGGATTTAATGCCACAAGTAAAGATACTAAGACAGATGGGCCCCATTTAATGAAATATTGGCTATTTTAGGTTTAGACCCCAAAAGTAAAAAGAAGGATGGTTGTAATAAGGAACACACACATTGGCCCATTAGTCCAGTTTACCCTGAAACACGCCAGCACCTTACAGTAAGGTGGTAACATGAGAAAATAAAAGCATAAAAATCAGGAAGAGTAAGTTGGGTTAGGTAAAAGGTTTGTCCCCCCACCCCACCCCAACCGGCAAAGCAGGTCAGATCTGTGATCAACTATAGACCAGGTTATCCATTCTAGTGTAAGCCCCAATAGTGTGCTTTTTCTTTTTATAATGCAAATGTCTGACTCCGGCTTTGATTGCCAAGGCATCTACTTTTCAACAATTATGTTTTATGGCTATGTGTACTTAAAAATAGTTACTCTAATCTTTTTGGTATCTTGAAACCTTAGAGTTTTGCAAGTTCAATGATGGAAATTCATTAACTACATAGATCATTGCCAAATATAAAATACTGAAACATTTATTATTGAACACAGATTTATCTACTTTTGGTTTCTCATAACAGAGAAGCTAAAGATTTTGGATTTGTTAGTATACATGTCCTGTGGTATAATGAAAAACTGCTACTTTAAAAAAAAAGGTATATGCCTCTAGAAATTATGAAATGTATTAATTTGCCAGTATAGAGTATATTGGCTAGTAAAGTTCACAATTCCTTACTTGCTAGTTTTCAGTAAAAATTAAAGTTTCTAAGAATTAAGAATTCTACCTAATATATGTAACTAAAAGTACAAGAAATAAGGGAAACATCTCTAGGCAAGGAAAGTAGCATGTATTTTAGCTAAGAAAAGATATAAGTGTGGAGATGCATTTTTGTTAAGGCAAATGGAAGTAATTTTGTCCTAACATACACAAACTAAATGGATACAGAAAGCACAGGAAAGAGAATAAGAGAGGAAGAAAGAATTTTACCTTGTGTAGCAAGCTAGCTAAAAATGAAATAAATTATAAAGATTTTTTAAAATAAGTTTTAATAAATAGTGTACTTCTGAAAACTACAGCTTAATTTTCTTTCATCTCCTAAAAGGACAGTTTTCTTGTGGGCACCTGAGTGGCTCAGTCTGTTAAGCATTCAACTTCAGCTCAGGTCATGATTTCACAGTCCAGGAGTTCAAGCCCCATGTCCGGCTCTGTGCTGACAGCTCAGAGCCTGGAGTCTGCTTTAGATTCTGTGTCTCCCTCTCTTTCTGCCCCTCCCCTGCTCACACTGTCTCTCTCAAAATTAAATAAACATTAGGGGCGCCTGGGTGGCGCAGTTGGTTAAGCGTCCGACTTCAGCCAGGTCACGATCTCGCAGTCCGTGAGTTCGAGCCCCGCGTCGGGCTCTGGGCTGATGGCTCAGAGCCTGGAGCCTGTTTCCGATTCTGTGTCTCCCTCTCTCTCTGCCCCTCGCCCGTTCATGCTCTGTCTCTCTCTGTCCCAAAAATAAATAAACGTTGAAAAAAAAAATTTAAAAAAAAGTTAAATAAACATTAAAAAAATAAATAAAAGTGCTGTTTTCTTGGACTACTGGTCTGTTCTTAATAAAACTATGCAAGGTTTTTACCTTTTAAGTAATCTGCCTAGGAAATAAAGATTCTGTATTTTATCAAAATAATTTCCTGTGCTTCATTTTGTCTTTATCACCCCTTTGATCACTTAAGAAAATGAGTCTTCTCTATTAAAAGAACTTCTTTTTTTATATACAAGTATGTAACTTTCATATTTGCCTATAAAGTCTTTTGTAATTTTGGTTAAAGTTGATTAAATGGATAACTAAGTAACATTTCACTACAATCTATGATCCTATGTAATCAAGTATATTACTTTTTTTCAAATGCTTATTTATTTTGAGAAAGTGGGGAGGGGCAGAGAGAGAGGGAGAGGGAGAATCCCAAGCAGGCTCCACACCGTCCGAAAAGCCTGATGCGGGGCTCAATATACCAAATCGTGAGATTGTGACCTGAGCTCAAATTAAGAGTCAGATGCTCCATGAACTGAGCCACCTAGGTGCCCCTGTAATCAAGTGTTTCAAAACCTTTTGATATTTCTGACAAACTTCCCAGAATCAAATTCTAAATGAAGTCTTTTTAACCTTGAACTAACTTTGGGATTTTCCAGGGGATCCTGGAACAATCTCAAAAGATTTGTTCTTTCTCCTTATAAAAAGGGATTGTTAAACTAATTAGGCTTATTTATGTTAAACTACATGAAAAGCACTGTCAAATAAATAATGGAAAACCTTCTTTAGGTTAAATTTGTATGAATATGTGTGACTGATGTTAGTGTTCCAGAAATCATATGAAATTCCTAGAGGCTTACTATATGCTGGTCTGTTATCACTTATAATTCTAGTTATTATCTTAGAATGTTATGTCACAGGAATAACCAAAGTTCCTTGTCAACTACACTGTAACGAAGTCACATCAGGTGTTTTACATGGCTATTTTAAAGTCTTTAAATGTTCCTGTCAGCCTTACCAGGTAAGGAAGGCCACTTCTTGACCTTTAATTGTACCCTGAGGCCAAAGCCTCAGGATATTTCAGGCACCCTGAAAAGAGAGGAATTGGCCCAAATCTATAGGTATTATAAGTGAAGTCTGAAGGCTAGTCCTTGGCTTGGCTACCCAGACTTAAGGGACTTTTAATAGCCCAATCTGAGATTCCCGGGCGGGGATGCAGCATATTTGGAAGAGCCTATTTGATAAACCTACTTACATAAGATGGCCAAAGATGTTTAAATATTTCACAATTATTACTCAAATCTTTGAATGCATTTCTAGAGCCCCAGGATCACTGACCTGGTTTCAGGGGAGGACCCATTAAGCTTGGGACAATGGCTACAGACTGGATTTCAGACTACTGTCTGTATAATTATTATAGGAGTGCTACTATAATCCTACTTAGATGTGTACTTTCTGGGTTACAATGTGCCCTACCCCCGACTTTTAACATCTCAGCTATCCTGGGTTACCACTGACTCAGATGCCTTAGCATCAAGATGGATTGTAGTGTATACCTTGACAGTTTTTTCTTTTTTGGAATGCAAGTGCCTAAGGGCATCCTCCTCAAAGACGGCAATTTCAAATAAACACATTGCGGGCCACACATCTAGATAAAGAGCCAGGCTATGGGGGCGTGGTGGGGGCAGCCTTCTTTGTTTTAAAGATCTTGGTTGAGGGGCTCGGGCTGAAGCTCAGGTGGTTGGAATCCGACTTCTGCTCAGGACATGATCTCATGGCTCCTGAGTTCAAGTCCCACGTCGGGCTCTTTGCTGACAGCTCAGAGTCTGGAGCCTGCTTCAGATTCTGTCTCTCTCTCTCTCTCTGACCCTTCCCCGCTCACACTGTCTCTGTCTCTCTCTCTCTCTCAATAATACATAAACATTAAAGATCTTGGTTGACTTCAGTAACTGACCATTTAGGCTGCTTGTTCTTTCTCTTCCTGTACTTTAAATTCCCCCTCTTAAGTTTTAAATTCACCAATGAGTGAGCTGCAATAAAAGCAGGACCCCAGGTGTTTTTTCTCTCTCTCTCCCCCTCCCCACAATCTTTTTTTTTTTTTCTTAAGCTTATTTATTTCTGAGAGAGAGCATGCAAGAGAGAGAGCATACGCATGCACACATGAGAGGGAAGGGCAGAGAGAAAATCCCAAGAGGCTCCAGGCTGTCAACACAGGGCCCAACTAGGGGCTCAATCTCATGGTTCATGAGCCAAAACCAAGAGCTGGAAGCTCAATTGACTGAGCCACACAGGGATCCCTCCCCACAATCTTGCTGTGTGGCCCAGGTGTGCCACGTGCTTGCCAGGATCTGTCAATAGCACCCCCCCTTTTTTTCAAAGTTTCCTGATGATTATTGCCAAGGACATCTTACAACCAAAGTAACAGCCATAAGGGCGAGTCCAGTCACAACACTGATTATCAGGAAGCTGAGATCAGTACAAAACATCCATTCAGCAAGCAAGCAAGCAATCAAGCTAGTTCTGAATTGCATCTGAATATACAAGCTCTGTCTGACTCAACCCAACAAACAACCCATTCAAGAGTTAGGCCTTAACATTATCAAATAAAATTAGCTCTAGCTGTGATTTGGGGTACAATGGAAGGGGATAAAACAAAGGAAAAAGGTTACAAAGGGCATGTGACAGAAATTTTTAGAGCCAAGAACAATCATGCTACTAAAGCAAGCTCCCAGGCCAAGAGGCCACCTGTCAGCAGGACCAGGGAACTCAGACAATTACCAGCTATGCCCACACAATTTTACACAAAGCTGGAATGGCCCCATCTCCCTTCACGTAAGTCTTACGCAATGCCCAGGTAACAGGAACCCATCCCAGTTGTCACAGCCAAGAAAGGATTAAGACATGACAATTAAACACAGCTGATATTCTGGATGGGATCCTGGAACAGAAAACGGGCATTAGGAAACAACTAAGTAAATATAAAATATGAAAGTATGGATTTTCATGTTATCACTACTGGTGGTAACAAATGTACTTTACCAATGTGGGATGCTGATAACAGAACATGGCTGCAGCGTATTTGAGAAATCTGTACTGTTTTAGAAACTTTTCTGCAAGCCTAAAGCTATTCTAAAGTCAAATTTACTTAAAAGCAAAAAGTCTCTCAATACTTAGTAGGAGAATCAACTGGTGTATTCATTGAAATGCAGATTCTCAGGTCCCAATCCAGAACTACAGAACGGGGAGTACATTTTAACAACCATAACAGGTGATTCTTACACACCCTAAAGGTGGGAAGCCACCCTGGCTGTTGGCCCAATGCTTCCCCCTCCCTGCACACAAAAATTGCCACTAATGAGACACACAGGCACCGACTTTTCCAGCGGGCAACTCACCCCACCTTGGGCCTTGACCACTGCCAATAAACAATGCCCCCAACAGTAAACAATCCTAGACTACCATTTGATACTAGCATAGTCTAGCATTATAAACAAAACAAGTCTCAGACTGGCCTCTTACCTTCCTAAAGAGGCCTTGAGGCACCTGTCTTGCCTCCCAACACAAACATACTGTGCACTGGCCCCTGTGAAGTTAGCCAACTGCCCGCTGCACTAGTGGTCCAGGGCGTCCGACTCCCCAACCCGCATTGAAGCATCCTTTTGGAAAGAGAGATGCTCCCCGGATCCTTGGCCATTTCTGGAGCGACCCTCAGGAATGCCCTCTCCACCGCAAAGGGAGCCCAGGCTTGTACGAGGGTGATGGTGCGAGCCCCAGCCTTGTCACTATCGACACCTGTCACTCGGTGGATCTCCGGATCCTCGTCTATTAAAACTGTCTCCACATAAAGGTTCATCTAAAACCAGCAGGCGCCGGTTCCAACCCCGCACGCGCCCGGACCTCTGGCCGACGGGCTGCCGCCGGCAGCCGGGCCGCGACGGCAGCGCGTCGAAACGCCAGGCTGCGCCGCGGGGGCTTATGGGGCGCCCCCCTGGCAACGCCGGCGCGTCCCATCGCCCGCCGCTCACCCCGCCGCCGCTGACCGCGCCGATGCCATCGAACTCCCGGCCCAGCCCGTCGGAGTCGTCCAGCACGTACGCGCCGCCGGGCACCAGCAGCGCGCACAGCAACAGGGGCACCGCGGCGCGGCCCGCCGAACCCGCGGCGGCCGTCATGGCTTTCCCTCGGCGTTGCCGGGAAGCCTGGGGTAGGCGCTCAGCCATTGTGTGGGTCACATGACTCCGGCGCCTCGGGAGGCGGGTCCTGTCGTCGCCATGATGGAGAAGGGCAGGAGACTGCTGACGCCGGCGCCGCCATCTTGAGTGCGGGCCACACGTCGGGGACGATTGCTGTGAGATAGCTGACCCAGAGTGTCGTCTGCTCAGGCCCTGTGGAGTGTGGCCTTCATGTGTACTCACTTCCCTGCGCCTCTTCCGGCCTCACCTGCTGGGGCACGTTAGCTCAGGGGAGATGGATGTCCAAAGCCAGCCGAGAGAACTGGACCTTCCTTAACATCTCGGGGCACATCCACCACATGCCAATCTATGGCAAAGCAAGAGAGAAGACCCAGCTTGCAGCCCCCACTACGTCCTAGTTCAGGTGTCTGTCTCCTTGGTCGAATCACTTAGCTTTCTGAGCCTGAGTTTCGTTTTGCGTAAGATGAAACAAGAGCAGCCGCCGGGGGACATGGGATTAAACGAAATACAAGGTAATAGGCGCTCAGTAAATCCGAGCTGAATGCGTTGCACACTTGGCTAACTTTAGCTGACAGGGTTCTCCATTCTGGTAATCATTACGTATATTTGGCGTTTAGCTTCATCAAGTACCTTACGTAGCCCGTTGACATGGTTCCGGGCAGATAACCCAAAATCGATAGGGAAGTTGTGAATTGTCCTGGGATTCTGCCACATGCAGCGTCAGTGTGAGATTTCTGATTTTCTTGGTATCTGAGCAAACTGAAGAGACTGAGTGGCTGCAGAGAAAGCATTTCTGATCCCAAATCTGCCTTTTGCATACCCATGGAATCGGTTTTCGGTGTCTACACAAGCCCTGGAGACCCCAAAATGGCAAAGAGAAGATCCAAAGACTATAGGACATGTGAGCCTTCATCTTCAGGGTCCTATTTGGGATCAGATTGTTTTTCCCCTTAACTACAAACTTAAGTTCCATGATCACAATTATACTAGGAGGAAAAATCTCCCATCTGTGCCATCCCAAAAATGCAGTTGTCAGGCCATTCTGCCATCCGTCCTTTCTCAGTGCATGATAGCAATGCTTGCTGTTTCTCTTAAATTACTGTAGATCTATTTTGGTTTACTAAGGACGGTCCCAGCTTATTTCTATTGTTCTAACAAATGTTAATAGTGCCCCTTTCACCCTCAAAGTGATCTGGCTTGGGGCGCCCCGGGGGGGGGGGGGGAGCTCAGTGGTTCAAGGGTTTGACTCTTGATTTCACATCAGGTCATGATCTCTCTGTTCCTGAGATCCAGCCCAGCACTGACAGTGCAGAGCCTCTTAGGGATTCTCTCTATCCCTCTCTGTTCCTCCCCCCACCTCTCTCACTCTCGCTCGCTCTCTCTCAAAATAGATAAACTTAAAAAAGTATTCTGGCTTGGATGATAAATTATATGGTCCTGTATACATGGGCCACTTTTTTCTTTTTCTATTTCTTCTTTTCCCAATACAGCACATGCCTGAACTGTACCTTCTCTATCCATTCTGTGATATAAGACGATAACTACCCAGGTTCCATAGATTTACCTTCCCAGAACCCACTCTGATCCACCCCATCTAACACAGTAGTTTTTTTTTTAATTTTTTTTAAATGTTTATTTATTATTGAAAGACAGAGAGAGAGACAGAGTGTGAGCAGGGGAGGGGCAGAGAGAGAGGGAGACACAGAATCAGAAGCAGACTCCAGGCTCCAAGCTGTCAGCACAGAGCCGAACACGGGGCTCGAACTCACAAACCGTGAGATCGTGACCTGAGCCAAAGTCGGACGCTCAACCGACTGAGCCACCCAGGCACCCCCTAACACAGTAGTTTAAGCCAGAATTTGAAAACCAGTGGATGCAAGCCACGGTAGAGCACACCACAAATATTTGTATGCTTTGTGATATCTGTAGAAGAGGGAACACAGAATATTTAACAGAAAACGTGTTCTCATCCCTAGGACATATCACTAGTTCCTATTAGTCCATATACCAACGTAATTTTACCTTACCTCAGAAAATATCTCCAGTTTCAAATTTCTAATGTATATTCAGGACACCATTCAAAAAGAAAGTTTCTAATAAAAAAGCAACTAAATCTGAGCCAAGCAAGAGAGATTCTTGGGCTTCAGGACACAGCAGTCAGATGTGCTCAAGAGGTAAAATAAAGGGAAATAGCACTTTTCAGACAAGCGTTCATGTGTTCAGCTCCCCCTGTTCCTGTGGTTTTTGCGGTGTGAGATAAACAAGAGGAGAAGTGGTGTTCTCAGTTCTCAAATTTCAGGTGAGTTTTGAAAGTGAAGACTTTTTCTCCTAAAGGAGCAGTGTTTTTGAGTATCACAGCTATACTTGAGTCACAGCAAAATCTCTTTCTTTGAAAGTGACGAATGTGATCAAAATCAGACGGTCTCTTGAGAAAGATGAGAGATTTTACCTTTCAGTGAAAGGTTATTGATAAAGTCTGATAGCAGTCTGTTGTCTCGCCTTAGAAAATGGCTCTACTTTTAGAAATCTGAATTCAGCCATCATATTGAAGGACAGAGGCCAAGTCTTTTCCCTCTCTGTACTTCCTGAATTCAGTGTCCATATCTCAGAAGGTACTCAAAATATATTAGTTGAATTGAACTTAAAAAAAAAAAAAAATCACTGGGGGCGCCCAGATGACTCAGTCGGTGAAGCGGCTAACTTCGGCTCAGGTCATTATCTCATGGTTCCTGGATTCCAGCTCCACATTGGCCTCTGTGCTGACAGCTCAGAGCCTGGAGCCTGCTTTGGATTCTGTGTTTCCCTCTGTCTCTGCCCCTCCCCTGCTCGCATCTATTTCTCTTTCAAAAGTAAATAAACATTTAAAAACAAAAATCACTGTGAAAATGGTACCTCAAATCACTGGGGTAAGGATGGAACTTTTTAAAACATATGGAGGGGCCATATGGCTCAGTCAGTTAAGCATCCGACCCTTGATTTGGGCTCAGGTCATGATCTCATGGTTGGCGGGATGGAGCCCCCTGTTGGACTGTGTGCTGACAGCATGGAACGTGCTTGGAATTCTCTCTCCCTCTTTCTCTGCCCCTCCTGGCTCACAAGCTCTCTCAAATAAACTTAAAAAATATATATACATGTATGTGTGTATATATATATATATATATATATATACACATATATATATACACATACACAAAATATATATACATATGTATACACACATATACGTATTATACATATATTAACGTATATAACATATATGTGTATATGTATGGAGACGCCTGGATAACTATTTGGAAAACGATCAAATTTGAGATCTGTGCTTCATACCACACATAAACTACAAATGGGTAAAGCTCTAAATGTAAAATGTGAAACTTAACAAGTTGTAATGCAAAGCATGGGTAAATTCCTGTAGAACTTGGAGGTCTAAGTATCACTTAATGTCTCAATACCAAAAAAATAAAAATTTGGTTTAAAAAAATCACTGAATAATCATATAAGGGGATAAGGAAAAAGGATTATTTACAAAAGAAAGTAGAAACATTCCTTAATGTAGAATCTCCTGGGCATAAAAGAGTATGAAGTATATTCTCTTCATGAACTATCCTGTAGCATCTGCTGTTTATCTGATTTTTTCCACTTTGACATATGTTGCTTGATCGCATTTCATAATATCATCCTGATCAGTGTAAAAAATGTATAGGAATTCTCTTAATTCGGGACTGTATGTGAAGACAATAACAATAGTTCATAGGACAGAATCGACATAATGGAATAAATTATATATTGCTTACTAAACATTTTCTTAAGGATAACTCATAAAAACTGCCATAGCAAAGAGCTATACTGTGGCATAGTGGATAGAATCAGCCCTGGAGTCCCAGCCTGCATAGTGTCAAATCTCTAATACCACCTACCAGCTGTGTGATTTTCGCCAAGTTACTTTCCATCTTTGGACTTCAGTTTACCCATCTATAAATAGAGATGATGATAGTAATTAGTTGGTATGAAGGCTAGCTGAGTTAATATTCATACAGCACTTAGAAGTGACCACCATAGGGGCACCTAAGGTGTCTCAGTGAGTTAAGCCTCCGACTCCAGCTCAGGGCATGACCTCACAGTTCATAAGTTCAAGCCCCACTTCGGGCTCTGTGCTGACAGCTCAGAGCCTGGAACCTGCTTCAGATTCTGTGTCTCCCTCTCTGTCTGCCCCTCTTTGTTCATCCTCTGTCTCTCTCTCTCTCAAAACTAAACATTTAAAAAAAGTGACCAGCATATACTATATGCTACAGAAGTGTTTATCATATAAATGACATAAACGGCATACAGATTTAAGTACAGTATAACTTTTAACTTGACTGCTCTCCACAAAACTAAGACAATTCTGGAGGAAAAGATTATTCATGTCTTTGTACTACTCTGAATTTTTTTTTTCCTATTTTTGTTATCGACAGTCATTCAAGCCCATACCCCATATGGCTGATTCCCCAGTGTGCGAGTCTTGGTGGGAGGCAGATTCCCCTCCTTCAGGAGGGAAGGAGCCAGATCCTCCCTCTTCCTGCCCCCAGCAGCGAGAGCTCTGCAGTGTCCCTCAGCCAGTGCCTTGAGCCTGTGACTTTGATCATGTAAGGGTAGCTAGACAGATGTATGAACAGCCAAGCACCCCAGACCATGTCAGAGTCCAGTGGAGGCAGCGGCACAGAGGCTCATCAGAGGAGCCCCGAGTGCCCCGAACAGCACAATCAAAAGTGCCGTCCTAACATACGGCTCAGGCACGGTGACCTGAGCAGTCTTTCTGGTCCTCTGGCTCTGGCCCATTTTCACAAGCCTGGTTGGGCAGCCTCAGCAAGCAACTCTGTGTTGCATCCTGAAGGCTTTCTAAGTCCTTCTTTTTGTGCTCAAGTTAGCCACAGGTGGTGCTGTAGCCCGCAGCAAAGAACCGTGACTAACACTCCAGGTTACAATCCAGAGCAGAGGCAGTCATCCAAGAGTTCTCAGCCTCTGTGTCTGCATTTCCCCCTCTTTAAAATGCACATCTTGGGGCGCCTGGGTGGCGCAGTCGGTTAAGCGTCCGACTTCAGCCAGGTCACGATCTCACGGTCCGTGAGTTCGAGCCCCGCGTCGGGCTCTGGGCTGATGGCTCAGAGCCTGGAGCCTGTTTCCGATTCTGTGTCTCCCTCTCTCTCTGCCCCTCCCCCGTTCATGCTCTGTCTCTCTCTGTCCCAAAAATAAATAAACGTCGAAAAAAAAAAAAATGCACATCTCAACTTCACCACCCCTGGTTCTTCCACTGGTCGTTGTTACCGTGTGGATCTGCTCAAATAAGAGAACTCCAGGAAGTTTTGCTGTCCTCCGATGTTTCCACTGGTGATATGGCTGTTCTTTGGATCGTCAGTACCATTTTCTGCACTGCCGCCTGGGAAAGAATTGTAGAATCCACCCGATCCCAAATCCTAAGCACGAAGAAAATAACAGTGCCAGAGGTTCCCACCACTCAAAAGATTTTTTAAAACATTTAGTGCTATGCTGTCCAACAAATATAAGGCAAAGCACATATGTAATTTGAAATTTTCTAGTAGCCACATTTAAAAAAAAATTTGGGGCACTGGGTGGCTCAGTCAGTCAAGCATCTGACTCTTGGTTTCAGCTCAGGTCATGATCTCACGGTTGTGGGATCCAGGCCTGTGTTGGCTTCCAGCTGGCAGTGCAGAGCCTGCTTGGGATTCTCTCTCTCTCTCTCTCTTTCTCTCTCTCTCTCTGCCCCCCTCACACACACACACACACACACACACACACTCTCTCTCTCTCTCTCTCTCTCTCTCAAAATAAATATTAACAAAACAAGTGAGATCCATTTTAATGATCTATTTTATTTATTCCCAAATATCCATATATTATCAAATATGTAATTGATGTAAAATATATCAATAAAATAGTTTATGTTCTTTCTTCATATTCAGTTTTCAAAAACCTTAAGTGCATTTTACATGTACAGCACGTCTCAATTTGTATTAGCCACATCTCAAGTGCACAATAGCCACATATGGTCAGCGGCTCCTGTATTGGACGGAACAGATCTAGTATGTCCTGGGCCCTGGGCTAGGCACACTCAGTAAATATCTACCTCTGCGGCTAAAGATAAAGCTGAAGAATATCCATTCTTTGCTAAAGCTGCTATAACAACATACAACAAAATGGTGGTTTAAACAACAGAAATTTATTTTCTCACAGTTCTGAACTTCAAGATCAAGTTGTGGGGAGATCTGCTATCTTCTGAGGCTTCTCTCCGTGGGTTGCAGGTGGCCACATCCCTCTGTGTCCTCACATGATCCTTCCTCTGTGCTTGCAAGTTAATGATGTCTCTGTGTGTGTCCAGCTCTCTTAAGGACACCAGTTCTGTATATTGAGCGTATGGTTGATCCCCAATCAATAAAGTTACAACCAAAGTCGTAAGGAGAATTTAGAATTGTCTTCAGAAAATTTAAACATATACTTTGGTGTCCAAGGGAAAATGTATTGCATAAATAACATACCACTGCATGTTTTGAGAATTCACAACTGTGTGCACATAAGTCACAAAAGACTGGAAATCGGAAAAAATAGTTCCCCATCTCTTTTAATAGACTGTGTTAAATGTATCACTTGCTCTTCCCAGGACACACCTGTCGGGTGCTCTTTTCTATGACTTACCTCATGCTGTTATGGTTTGAAAATATCCTTTCTCCCATATCTAAATGTGTAAAGCCGCCTCATTTTTAAAGATCCAACTCAATGGTCCCTCCTTCTTTCCTTTCCCTCGATTTATCTGTTTAAAGTAACCTTGGCTTCATCTAATCTCTCAGGTATCTTCTTTACAAGACTCTAAAGTCTGATAAAGGGGAAGTCCGGTGTATGATTCATTATAATTTCTATTACAGCAGCGTAGTGTTATGCTATGGCAGGCAATGTTTATTCATAATAGACCTAATAAGTGTTAACAAATATTTGTGGAAAGATTCTCTGAAAGAATATTTAATCTGAATGTTCAAAATAATACCTCTTTAAGCTGCTGCCACAATTCCCCCCCGGGGGATTCAGCCCACGTGTTTAAGTTGTTAAAATGCATTAGCCGCAGAATCTTTCAAGAGATCAAGTTTGGGTTGCAGGAGGAATAAAGCAGGCAGGTCCAGGGCATCTAAGAAAGGCAGGGAAGGGGTGGAAAACAATGGAACTGAGAGGTTTAACCAAGTTATCACTGTACTCAGAGTGGACCCTGGTCAGAAAAGAGACCCTATGAAAACATGAACTGTTACAAATGACTCTCGTCTGACCCTACTGGCTTAGCCTGGGCTTCTGTCTCTGTTTTCTATTTGTAATTCCAGGGGCCAGGACTGGAATTAGAGGTTAGCTCAACCTCAGGGCATTCACCTGGGCCTGACATCCTTCCTCCCCAGTTGTTGCTAGTCTCCAGGGGCCAGGCCAGATGCTTCTTTCTCTGCCTGCCATCCTGAGTCCCGCGGTCAGTGGTATGACCAACTATCTACCCCACCTCTGTCCTATTTAATGTGGTTGGGGTATTGTGATATAGTAAGAAATATATATTTGGCCCCCAGTACCTGACACAGGGTTCCTAAAACCCCCCATAATTTCCTGAGTGAAAGAGGTAATAGAAGCATCTTTGGTTATGATTTTTGGTCTTAGTCCCTGGTTCCTGATGGAGGTTCAACCCTTGGAATTTGCACAGTGATGAGTATCCTCTTCTTGCAATTGAGATGACCTGTGGCTTATGGCCCCTGGAAAGCTTCAGGATGAGGCCTGATCACCAGAAATACCCAGGGCAAGCCTAGAGGATTAGAACCTTTAGCCCAACTTCCCCACCTCCTGGAAGGGGAGAGGGGCTAGAGGTTGAGTTGGCCAATCACCAGTTGGCCAAGGATTTACTTAATCATGCCCGTGTAATGAAACCTCCACTGTCTGTTGCTGTGTAACAGATTATCTGAAAATCAGTAGCTTAAAGCACCAAATATTCAGTGTTTCTCACTGTTCCCTTCTGTAAGTCAGGAATCAGGAGCACATTAGCTGGGTGGTTCTAGCTCCAGATTGGTCATGGGATTGCAGTAAAGATGTTAGAAGGAACCATAAGCATCTGAAGGCTTGAGATTCACTTCCGAGATGGCACACTCAGGGACTCACCAAGTAGACAATTTCTCACGGCATGGCAGCTGGCTTCCCTCAGATCAAAGAGAGTGAGGAGGAAGTCACGGGATCTTTCTGACCATCACTTCTGCTTTATTCTATTCACCAAGAGTGAGTTGCTAAAGTCTAGCCCACACTAAAGGGGAGGGGAAAAAAGAATCTGTGAACATAGCTTAAAATCACCACACATACTCATGATGCATATTAGCAAACCACTCATATGATACAGTATTAAATATTGCAGTAACAAATATTGGGTGAATTAAATTAAGTAAATGGGTATTATAAAACACCATAAGGGATGTGCTCAATTACTGCACATTTGCAAAGATATTCTGGCAGCCTCTAAAAAAGCACCAGGGAGAATGAAGACTCTAGCATTATTTCCTGTAAAATTGCAAGTATTTCTATCTTGGATTTTCACTATAATCTCTGCTCTGTGCGTTCTATGGATTTTTTATTACCAGCACATTTGGGTAACAGAACCTGTCTTCACCAGTCCTGATACCATAGAGCCCACTCCAATCAAGCTGGCTGCACATCCTCCCTCCTGTGTATCCCTAAACCCTCGGCCCCAGCTGACCCAAGTTTTTGCCAATCATCTGTACCTCTCTTCCCTATCCTTTGGATCGAACTTCCTTAAATATTGGAATATATTGGCCTTGTTTAAACTTGGATTCATGAAATGCTTTTTGGATCTTAAATCCTAAACTATTAGCTGACTGTCCCTACCATAAGCAGACTCAACAGAAACAGAAACTTCCACAAGGATGTATACTTATTATCCTGACTTCAAAAATTAAGTTAATCAGCAGTTTGCACACCCACAATACATCAGAGGAAACTATTTGGAGTTAATATCCTTCTTAACATTTTGTTAAGTTATTTCAATAAGTGGACATAGTAAAGGCCGTTAGAAGTTAATTATGTAATTTATAGACGTCAAGAAATTCATATTAAATCTTCTAAACAGGTAGTTAAGATATTAAAGCCTCTAGTATTCAGTTTAGTAACAGATCTCCATTTTAACTCTTACTATACTTAAGCTTGTCTGACTTGACACTGAAGTCAAAAGCACTTACAAGTCTGAAATGACAGGCTGTATTAGCTCAAATTTTTTTTAAAAATGCTGGAGCCAAAGAAACTGATGGTACAATGATGCAAAATGGAATTTAATTACTGGTGAGGAGACATTAGGGTTAAAGTAACCAAAGGCAGGAATTTAAACGGAGGGGTTTCCTCACTCCCCTCTTTTCAGGGGTTCTGTTCTCTCCCTCCCAGTCTCTTGCCCAGACACCCATCCCGGACACCAGCTGGTCTCAAACTTGGGAGCATCAAAACTACTTGGATGACTTTAGAACGCATACATTGCTGGACTCCCACCGGAGCTCCTGATGCCCTGGGCCTGGGGACGGACAGACCATCGCAGCTCTCAAATGTGACATGAGTCACATGACATTGATGCTGCTAATCCAAGAACCACATCTAGAGACCCGTGGAGGCAAATGATTCCAATCTCAGGCCAGGACCACAGATGCAAGAAACAGAACATTCTCTATCTTTTGTAACTCAGCTAAAATTGTGTTTTAATCCCCCATTCTGCCAGGGCAGTGGAAACTTAATCGCAATTAATTCAGGGTCCAACCTCTCCTTCCTCTGGGTTCCACCTGTATTTGCCACAACACGGTACCCCAGACTGGTGGATTAAACTATAGAAATTCGTTTTCACATAGTTCTGGAGGCTTTGTAGTCTAAGATCAAAGTGCTGGTAGGTTTGGTTTCTTCTGTGGCCTCTTTCCTTGAATTAAAGATGGCACCTTCTCCCGGTGTCCTCACGTGGTCTTTCCTGGGTGCACATGCACCCCTGGTGTTTCTTTGTATCCCAGTCTCCTCTTCTGATAAGGACACCAGTTGTATTGGATTAGGGCCCTTCATTTTAACTTAATCACCTCTTTAAAGGCCCATCTCCAAATACAGTCACATTCTGAGGTACTAGGGGCTAAGGCTTCAGCATATGAATTTTGGCAGAGGGGTGAAGGGACACGATTCAGCCCACAACGCCAGCTGAGGCCCAGGGAATTCTCATGTTGTGAATGCTTGAGGGTGGTAGCTCAACCCTTGTATCTCAAGGTGACCCCCATCAAGCTGGCCTCTCCCGAGATGCCCTCCTTCCCTTCTGCTCTTCAGTAGTTAGGCCGTGCAGGACTCACCTGAGTTGTCCCTCATCTATGGCTGCAAGGCTGCCTGTGTGACACACTGGGCCCCTGGCAGCCCCGTAACATGGGTGGAGGCCTGCCGTCACTTCTGTGTGCCCTGTGGGGCTTCCAGAAATGATTCTACTCCCCGTGTGCTACACTGGACACAGGGGATCTTGCTAAGGCTGCCTCCAGCCTCTCTCACACACACCCTTGCGTCTTGCCACCTGGACTTCACCCTGGACCTGAGCCACAGGGCCACTCTTCTCCCCAGACTGTATAGCTCATCTGGAGTGACTGACACCCCACCCCACTGCAGGGCTTGCTGGGGAAGGGGTGCAAAGCAGTCAGGCTGCAAAGTCCCTGTCTCAGATGCCACATCTGAGCTCTCAGAACTTCCTCTCTCACAACCAAGTCCCACCCCCACGGGGCAGCCCCTTTCCTGTTCTTGGAGACTCCACTTTGTCTCTATAGGTACCCACCCAAGCATACTGTCTGGGCCTCAGTCCTTTCCAGTCTCCTAAGCTGCAGACATATTTTTGAAACTCAAAACCTAGGACTGTCTTTCTCCCCCTGACCCTTTACTCTTCTGCCAAAAATTCCTCTTCTGATGCAATAAATGCAAAATAGCTCATTGCATTGGGTGGAGGCAGTAAAGGAAACACGGCTGGGAAAATACAGCAGTATTTCAGAACATACCCTGCCATGCCTACTTGCTGCTTTAGCTCACGAAATTGCACCAAGCAGGCCATGTGGCCAAGCAGAGGACCCTTCATCAGCAGATTAGGCTCTTGTGCTGTCTGCCCTGTGGAGACGTTGGAACCAGGCAGAACCACATTCTCTTCTTGTTCCCCATGGGTAGACAGAGTGCCCTGCCACTGGCTCGGGCTGGCCTCAGAAGAGCAAACGCCTGGCACACCAGGAACACCAGCCCCCTCAAGGCGGTGTTCTGAACACCTGCCACGTGGTTTTTTTCCACCTTGTAGCCGTTAAAATGTCCCAGAGACTCAATGCTCTGAAATTTCCAACGGCTTATGAGATAGCCCTGTGGTTGAAAACACCGTATTGCCATATATTCTGGACTAAACAAGAAGCACATTTCCTATAAGTCATTCAGCGTCTTACGGTGTAGAACAGGCAACGTTTTAGCACAGGAGACCTACAGTTTTTCTCCTATTTAATCAGAAATGAAAGTTTGTGTTTCTTGTGTCTCGTGACTATATACCTTTTTGTTCTGAAGAGCATAATATATAAATACTAGACATGAATATGAATATACCTTTTCCCTAAAAGCAGAAGTGTAGTCTATTTAGATAAAATAAGACATTGTGAGGGCCGTGGCATACCTGTGCACAGAAGCTACAGACAAGCAGATGTGTAAAACCAAACAAAAATGAGAATTGTGGAGTAGAGCCACAAGTAAACTGGAATCATACTTTCATTTCTGTAAAGTCTTAAGGTATTTGTTATTAATTTTCCAGATTATACTTAAATTTGTCATTATTTCAATAAAAATATAAAGTACTCTGAAGTTTTAATTTACTATATGCTAAATTACATGGCAAACTCTCATGTACTTTATAAATGTGGGTTCTTAATTTTATTATTTTCCATGAAAAACCTATAAAGGAAGCACAGAAAACCCCATTACATTTGTGTCACGTCCTGAATAACTCCAAGATTAGAAGTCTTGGTTATATCACAAGATCATCTTTTCTACTTCTGTGTAGAAAACAAACAAACAAAAAAGGCTACCAAGAACATCCTCTAATGTCCTTTTACAGAAACAGACTCAGATTGTCATGATTATAGTTTCTAATTTTAAGTCACATCCATCCCACATTAATTCTATGCTTATAATTTGTCCCCTTCATTTGGTTTTTTTTTTTAATTTTTTAATGTTTATTTTTGAGAGAGAGAGAGAGAGAAAATGCGAATGGGGGAGGGGCAGGGAGAGAGGGAGACACAGAATCTGAAGCAGGCTCCAGGCTCTGAGCTGTCAGCACAGCCACCCAGGCACCCCTCCCCTTCATTTGTAATAAAGATTTATGAGAGCCAGGTTCATATGTGATGTCTCTGACTTTTTTATATCTCAAAAGTTCTGGGAGTTAATTTCACTTCATATTAAACCATTTATAGACTTGGCAGCAAATGTCAGCATGTAACGTGCTACATGAGGTTTCATTAGAACAATTCATGTCTTTCTCATACAACCATGTTACATAGAATTATTGACTTACCTAAGCCAGTTAGCCAACTGGTTTTAGCATGGTTTTTAGCACTCCCGGCCCTCTATTCCAAGAGGACAATCAGAGAAAATGATCTACAATAGAGGTGCCTTTCTCTCTCTCTCTCTCTCTCTCTCTCTCTCTTTCTTTCTCTCTCTCAAAATAAATAAACAAACAAACAAAAAGAGGGGCGCCTGGGTGGCTCAGTTGGTTGAGCATCCAACTTCAGCTCAGGTCATGATCTCACGGTTCACAGGTTCGAGCCCCACTTTGGTCTCTGTGCTGACAGCTCAGAGCCTGGAGCCTGCTTCGGATTCTGTGTCTCCCTCTCTCTCTGCCCCTCCCCCTCCTTTCAAAAATAAACATTAAAAAAATTAAAAACAAAAAAAGATCTACAATAAAATACTATGTAGCTAATCCTGTTGGTCCCTTAAAAAGAAAAAAAAAAAAAGACTTCACAAAGGTGCCAGGATTAAGCAAGGGAACATGCTCATTATACACCCAACACCCACTTTTCCTCAACTGCTTTTCTCCCAGGAAGTGCATCATGCTGAATCCATGTAGACCATCCTCTCCTATGTCACACATTCCCATAACTCTTCTTTTCTTTTTTTCTTTTTTCTTTTTTTTTTTTTTTTGACCTCTTTTGGAGTACTACTTACCCATCTTTGCCATTGTATGTATCATGGTGATCCCTGAACATGCCTTTCTCTTTCACTAGGTGATGAGCTTCTCGCATGCTATAGCCAGGTCCTAAATCACTCCCAGCACAGTGTCCTAAGAATGTAATAGATGTATGTGTTGACAGACTAAATGAATGAGTGAGTGATTACATGAAAGTCTAGCACGTATTCTATTAAATAAAACACACCGAATATCAGTATACGTTGTAATTAAGATGCGAAGAGGAGAGTGAGTCATGAAAATTATACTACGGTAAGTAAGAAACAGAAACAGCTTTTAAACTATTTAGGAGACTTGGTTTTTGACTTGGTCAAACTTGAATAATGAACATCCTTCTTATTAAGATGCTGCTTCCTCATTGTTTTATGTTGAAACACAAGTGTAATTTCCTGTCCCTTCACAGTGTTGGTTTCTCATCTCCGTGCAAGCAGATTTATCTGGCTCCTCGGTCGACAAAATCATCTCCTCAAGAAACATGGGTAAGTGTAAGATTTAACAATAAAATAATATTTTTAAGTAGGTAACGACTCAGGCATGGTTGTCAGTAATGCTCACAACCTTTTACCAAGTTTGGGCTACAGAAATGCAATAACGCAGAACTTTATAAGACAAAGAGAAATGAGGCTGCCACATGGTTCCCGCACTTCTGAGCAGTGGTTAAAGGGTGTCAGAACTGACATTTAGAAATAGTTAGGTAAACCTATTGATACACAAAAGAGGAATATTTATGCTCCATTCCCTTTCAGGAAGCATCCTATTGGCAAACTGAATTAAGTGGCTGTGAGGAAATCTACCAGCTCCCAGCTATAGAACTACCCATTTCCTCATTAGTACAATGGTCTCATGATACCTTTTATATCATCAGAAATAATGTGAAATTTGGAAATAGTACTTCTAGTATTAATAAATATTAAGTAATAATACTTACTTAATAAGTGACCATTAGTGTCTGAGACATAGTAGTCGTAATAGGTAGCTAGTAAACTGATCAAGAAGGCAAGTATTTCCTATAACCTGTAGGAAAACATTTTATCTTTTGATGATTGTCATCAATGATTTGTACTATTTGAGGAGCTGGTTAATAACAGATATATTTTAATGCACTGGGATTATCTTTTTTTGGGATTTGTCAAAATTAGCAACTTGCCCACATTTCTCAGCAGTGGTTCTAAAAACAATTTTGTCATAATTTTATTAAAAGCAGTAAAAATAATGTCTGAAAAAAATGTGCGAGTGATAAGAATTCTGTATTCCATTAAAATCTCAGAAACAAAAAAACCCTTAGATTCGCACAAACTAATTTAACAACTATTATCTACAGAGCTTGGTATCATATGTGAAATGTCACTGTGCAATGGATGAATAGAGGAGGAAGGGGCACCCCTCGATCTCTCAATCCTGGTCCCAAGGAGGGATATCTTCGTGGTTGAGGTATTCTCCCCAGACATGTGAGTCTGGTGATAGATGGGACACCGTGTAGCATCAGAGTTCCGTCCTAGTGGCTTATTCAGCTTTTTGTGTATCTCAGACTTTTTTCTAGTATCATTTTCCTTCTTCACTTTCATCCTTCAAAGGTCTTCTTAATGAAGATTTTGGGGGTAAATTTTGTCAGTAGTAGTTTATTATCATTATTATTATTATTATTATTATTATTATTATTATTATTATGTGTGTGTGTGAGAGAGAGAGAGAGATTGGAGCAGAGGGAGAAAGAAAGATACTAAGCAGGTTTCACTCCCAGCACGGAGCCCAACACGGGTTCAGGGATCATGACCTGACCTGAAATCAAGAGTCAGATGCTCAACTGACTGAGTCACTCAGGCACCCCAACTGGTAATTTATCTTAAATTGTCCTTAATTTTGCCCTGGTTTTGAAATTTAGTTCTGTCAGATATTTAATTATAGGATTACATACATTTTCATAGCAGTTTGGAACTATCAACCCACTGTCTCCTGGTTTCTGTTACTACTTCTGTGAAGTCCTTTGTCTCTGTAAATTTTATTCTTTGTAGGTACACCATTTTTTCTCTCTGGCCTTCTGTCTCTTACTCTTGGATCCTCAGCTTCATTGCAGGGTGTCTACATGTATGTAGATTTCCATCTTTGTTTGTTTTTAATCCTATTTGGAATTTGCTGGACTTCATAAATCTGAGGATTCCATCCATGTCCTTCATCAGTTCTAGACAGCTCTCCGTGATTATCTTTTCGAACGTTGCCTCTTTCCTATTTTCTCTCTTCTTCTATCCCTTATGGAATGCCAGTTAAACATATCCTGAACTTTTCACTTTATCTTCCATGTCTCTTTGGTATTTTCCCATATCTTTCACACTGATAATTTTGTATTATTTCTTTATTTTTTTAATGTCTATTTATTTATTTATTTATTTATTTATTTATTTATTTATTTTGAGAGAGAGAGAGGACACAAGTGAGAGAGGGGAGAGAGAGAAGGAGAGAGAGAATACCAAGCAGGCTCCACGCAGAGCCCAACATGGGGCTCGATCCCACAAACCTTGAAAATCATGGCTGGAGCTGAAATCAAGAGTCAGAGGCTTAATTGAGCCACCCAGGCTCCCCCTGTATTATTTCTTTAGATCTATCTTGCAGTACATTAATTTTTTTATTCAGCTGAAGCTAATCCCCGTATTAATTTTTTAAGTTAAATTATTACATTTTTTATTTCTGGAAAGCCTTTCCCAGTCGCTCCAAAAATATGCCTACCCGTCTTTTGAAGTCTCTTCCTCCCTACTCATGTGTTCAAATTCCTTTCTTTATTTCTTATTAAACACACTTGTTTTGTGTTGTGTATCTATTAATTTGTTAATAGATTTGTAAATTGATTGTATAATCTATCTCTTAAGGTTTTGTGGATCTGCTACTCATCTTTCTCATTTTTGTTGAATCTCAAACATAGTGGTTAAATGTGTGTGTGTGTGCGCGCACGTGTGTGTTTTAATGAGCTCATATTTGTTAGAACTCTGTGAGAATTCTTTTTTTTTTATTTAATGTTTTTATTGAAGTATAACGTACACACAATGTTCCGTTAGTTTCAGGTGGACAAAATGGTGACTCAGTAGCTCCGTACGTGATCCTGTGCTCACCGCAAATGTAGCTACCATCTGTCACCACCACACAGCCCTGACTATATACGAAACCACTGACTATATTTGCTAAGCTGTACCTTTCATCCCCCACGACTCCTTCATTCCATAACTAGAAGCCGGTGCCTTCCTTTCCCCTTCACCCAGTTTGCTCATCATCCTGCCCCTGCCCTCTGGCAACCATCCATTTGTTCTGGGAGAATTCCTCACAGAGAAGCCTAGGCTGAGCTTTCCTCAAGGGACGATTTGTATGTACTCTTCCAGGTGCCTAGAATATTCATTTTTTTCATATAGCAATTTTTTTTGGTGAATTCATTTTCATATTGTTTAAATTATTTATTGTTTTGGCCTCTATGAATTACTTTTTATATATGAGAAAAGAAGTAAAATCCTGTCAGTTCTCAGGAAGGCCTCTATGCTCCATCTGAAGGTAATACAGTTGTTGGTTGGTTGTAAGGATTCTTTATATCTCATCTCACACAGCCTTTGATTCCACTTTTTAACTTTATAATTGCAGTGTAGTATACATGCAGAAAAACACACATGTCCTGAGTGTACAGGTGGATGAATTGAATGTCTGCAAACTGAACTTGTTCACGGAATCAACACTCATATCAAAAGCCAAAACATTACAAATTCTCAGAAGGCCCCCTTGTGCCCTCTTCCAGTCATTACTCGGCCCCTCCCCCAAGATAAGCAGCACCTGATTTTTTTTTCCGACAAATGTCTAATATGACCCTCTGTAACCAAAACAAACCAGAGTTTGTCCACCTAATGTGCAGCAAGTCAGTTAAAACTGTCACGGAGCTTTTGAAGTGAAGAGAAAGGTAGGCTGTTCATTGGTGTGGTGCCAGCCAGGAGAATGGGGAGCTAACCCTCCTCAGTCCTGAACTCCCCCGTGTCTTGCAAGTGAGAGGTTTGAAGGGCAAAATTTGGGACAAGGGTCTCCTGAGGAAGTGGACATTCATGAGTGGAGGACCGTGAGGTCATGTTAGCAGGGGTCTCTTGAGAGGCTGGACACTGTTGAGTGGGGGCCCGTGAAGCCATGCCCGTGAAGCAGAGGTCTCCTGAGAAGGCAAACATTCAGTGGGGGCCCCTGAAGTCAGAGGAGGTCTCCTGAGAAGGTGAGCACTGTTGAGTGAGGGCTTATGAGGTCTTATCATCAGAGGTCTGAGAAGGTAGACACCATTCAGTAGAGGCCCATGAGGTCATGTTATCAGAGGTCTCCTGAGAAGGTGGACACTGCTGAGTACAGGCCCATGAGGTCACGTTAACAGGTGCTCTGATCCTGCTCTGATCCTGGTCCCCACCAAAGGTCTTTTCCATCTCAAGAGATTTAAATTCTGAAAAATATCTGTATGCTTTCTGTCAGAGATTGCATTAGGTACATTTGGGAATTCTATCTTTAAGGTAGTGCTGATTAACTACTTGCAAGCTAGTGGGGTTGCGTTCGTTCCCTTGCTGGTCCAGCTGTGCCTGCAGGTGGTATGATATCTAGTGTTCCTTCTTGCATCTGAACTGACGAGAGAGATGCCGCCTTCAACTCCATATGACTGTTTGCAACAATACAGACATATCATGCTGCAAAGGTCTCTATCTCACAATCGGTCTGATGTTCAGTTTCTTTGCTACCACATTATGAGTGGGGAAAGACAATTAATTTCAACTTCGAAATAATTCACAGAGGATTCCGGAAGTAAAAAATAGACTCTTTGAAACTCAGCCTCATGACTCTTAAGAACTGGGAGATTCTTTTGAGTGTGTTAGCAGAATATTTGCTCCTTTTAGTCATCTTTTCTCAAATCAAGTGCAGTAAAAATAAAAGCCTGTCCAAGTGAATCTGCTACGTTATCCGTTATAGAAAAGAAACCCTTGAAATCTGTGGGCACATAACAACACATTGTCACTAAGTGTGAGGACATGATGTAAGGTGATTTTCACAAGTTTATTTGAAGCCTGTGTAGTCTAATAGACAATGTGAAAGTGATGTTTTCTAGAAGACATGTGGTTACTTTCTATCTAATTTACAGAAACGATTTTTCACAAATTATTTTCTTTAATTAGATCTGTTTTTATGGCTAAAAGACTTGTCCTAATCTATCAGTGCTAGAAACTTCAATAGAAAATAGAAGACACTTTTCTTTCTCACCAAAGCTGGTCTGCATTGCTGCAAAAATACCTCAAATGTCTAAGGTATTTTTTTTTAAGTTTATTTATTTATTTTGAGAGATAGCGAGTGGGGGAAGAGCAGAGAGAGAGAGAGAGAGAAAGAGAGAATCCCAAGCAGGCTCCACATTGTCAGTGCAGAGCCCAATGCCGGGCTGGAACTCACAAATCCTGAGATCATGACCTGAGCCAAAATCAAGAGTCAGGCACTTAACCAACTGAGCCATCCAGGTGCCCTCTAAGGCATTTGTATGTAAAAAGTAGAAGGCAAAATAGTTAAGAGTCAAGAGGCTTTATTTAGCATTCCAACCTAGGATTATAGCCAAGTTGTATGAAAGATTAGATAGGTATTCGGGGGCTAATTAGTTAATGTGTGGCTCAATTTTAATAAATAGCACAGAATTGTAGTAAAAGATAAATTGTAACAAACATGCATGCCATTTAATGTGGTGCCCAGCACATAGGAAGCCTTTAATAACTGGACCACTACTCCAATTTCAGACAAGCATGGATTAACTTTACCTAGTTTTTAATCAGTTAGTACATATTCTTTTGTGCCTGCCTTTTTCTGTCACTCTGCATTGTGTTTCTGAGCTTCAGCTGTGTTATTGGACACAGCAATGATGTGTTCATTCTCACTGATGTATAGATTTCAATTATCTTACTATGCCACAATTTACTTATCTATTCTACCCCAAGTGGCCATTCCACTGGGGGATGTTACAAATAATGCTACTGTGGATATCCTCATTCTACCACTTGCCTTTTGGTAAACATACGTATGTATTTCTGTTGACCATACACCTAGAAGAGCAATCACCGAACCATATATAAGTGTGGTATATACACAAGTGCCAAAGCAGTTTTCCAACCAACGGGACAGAAGAGTCCCAGGGGCTCTAATTCTCACCACAGTACTGTTGCCTTCTGTCGTTTTCATTTTATTTATTTCGGTGGGTTCCTGGTTGTACCTCCTTGAGGTTTCAGTTTGTATTTCCTTGATGACTGATGAAGGTGAGCGCATAGGTCTGGTACTAGTTCATGGCTGGCCTGCAGTTTACAGGACCAAACTAATAGTGTAGACTCAGGGGCGCCTGGGTGGCTTAGTCGGTTAGGCATCCATCTCTTGGTTTCGGCTCAGGTCATCATCTCACGGTTCGTGAGTTCGAGCCCCCCGTCAGGGTCTACACTGTTGGTGGTAAGGGGCCTGCTGGGATTCTTTCTCTCTCTCTCCCTGTCTCTCTCTCTCTCCCCCTCCCCTGCTTGTGCTCTCTCTCTCTCTCTCTCTCTCTCTCTCTCTCTCCCTCAAAATAAACAAATAAACATTTTTTAAAAACCTTATTAAAAAAAAACATAATGTAGACTCAGGCCCCATTCCCAAGTGCAGACCAGCCGGAGGCCATGAATCCTCAGGGATTCTCCATCATAGCCCCACAGAGAAACAAAGCTGAGACAGCAAACTTGCCAACTTTCTCTGCTGTCTGCAGATGGCTGTCCGGTTTGTTATTTTATTTTGTTTATTTTCTAGTTCACCCTCTGCCTGTGGGCAGCGGCTCCTGGACTCCAACCTGCGTGGGGTGGCGGAGGGCCACTTCCTGCCTGCGTGGGTTGGGGCTGTGTCTCTAGCTCCCCTGCATTCAGAGGCTCTAGTTAGTTCTTCTGATCCAAATATGCCTCCTGGACATTCAGAGTTTTCTGCTCACTCACCTTCCCGATCTCAGCTCCCACTTTCTTTTTTTCCATCACAATTTTCTTTTTCTCTCTGGAAGTTTCACCTATTGATTTAAAAGGTGTTTTTTTTCACATTGTGTTCATATTTCTAGGGGTGGGAAAACAATGAGATTTCGGGAAATTTAGTTCTCCACTTTCTTTTAAGAGTGCTGTATAAAGATGTACTCTGCATATGTTTATTCTGCTAGCAGAACCCTTGTGGCTTGTGGTGGCAAGGCCTCTGTTGTGCTCAGGGCTCACTGACACTTGGAAAGGGGGACTTTGGGTCTCATCGAGGCCCCACAGCACACAACAAGAAGGCAAATCTTCCGAAGCTCCCCATCACATAAATCATCCAAAGCAGCAACAGGCCTCACTAGCAAAGGCACTGCTCTACTCCACTGTGAAGACAAGAATGGAGTCTGTGTTCCTTTGTGAATCTATAACATCAGGCCTTTAAAAAGAAACTAGCTAATAAACAATCAGGTAAAAAGGCAGACAGTGATGATGCCCAAGATGTTACCCAGAATTAAGAACATTCTGCCCTCTCTCTCACAAAAGTACGAGGAAGATAAAGTGCCCACCCAAGGAAGCAAAGGGAAAAACATAAGAGGCAGCGTGGTTTAATTATTTGTGAAGTTTTAGCAAGTTGCTATATTTTAAAATGTTTCACTTTATTAAATTTCTCGTGACAACATATTCTTGGCCAATAAGCCGATATTGAAGGTGCCTTATACCTAGATTGCATGCAAAACCCAACATTTGAAATCATATAACTATACAGTTTATCATACAACTCCAAAGCATTTACTGCTTTCAAGCAAATCATTAAATTTCCATCTTTTTTATTAGTTCCTAAAATGACTTTTTAACGTTAGTTTTGTGATCATGTCCAGTGAGAAATAGCATTCCCCCTAATCTGTCACCCTGTGGATAATTCTTATTGGAAATAGAAAAAATTTCTCAGCTTGATTTCCTTCACTGCAGTCAATTAAATAATTCCCCTTTTTAAATGCCTTCATTGTAATTTAATACATTTTTGCTACCTGCAAGCAGTGAAAAAAAAGAGGATTATTTCAAAATCGTGTTATACCCAGTAAACATCTAAACTATTCTAGTTCATCTTTCATTACAGAAACAAAGGCATTTAAAAAGAGATGTCAGTCTCTGTGAAAACAAAGCCTTCTGTATTCACATGTGCACCGATCTCCTCTGAGTTTTGCAAAGAAAAACAAGTTGGAGACCACACTCTGTGGACACCGAGGGATGACCCAGTTGATTGCTGGGGGTTCTTCATCAGCATTCTGTGATAACAAGAACGTGGACTCCTTCTCGTTAAGATCCATGACCATTTGCGCTAACTGCCAGGAGGCTGGATTCTGACTTCCATCCACTGATATCTTTGTGAAAATCAGTCTACATCCACCCTTTAAAAGCACTAACGAATTAATCAGAACTTTGGAAAGCAAAGAAGAATTGAGAAATTTTAGTAAAAGAATGAGATGTTAAAAACAAACTAGAAGGAGGCAAGGCTTCGCCTTGCTATTGACCTTCTCAGACCAAATGCAACTGCTGCTTTAAAACGAAAAGCAAAACAAAACAAACAAAACAAAAATGAACAGCACATGCCTTGAAGAACAGCACTACTTCGATCACTATTTATTTCCAGTTATTTACATCTTTGTGGTTATAGCCAGTGTTCCAGCCAATATTGGGTCTCTGTGTGTGTCTTTTCTGCAAGCAAAGAAGGAAAATGAATTAGGAATTTACCTCTTCAGTTTATCACTATCAGATCTGCTCTACACATCAACTCTCCCTCTATGGATTGATTACACTTGGAATAATGACAACTGGACGTTCTCCCATGCTCTGTGCAAAGGGAATGCTTTCTTCATGTACATGAACTTTTACAGCAGCACAGCATTCCTCACCTGCATCGCCGTTGACCGGTATTTAGCAGTTGTCCACCCTTTGAGGTTTTCTTTTCTAAGGACAAGAAGATCTGCCTTCGTGGTCAGCCTGTGCATCTGGGTGTTGGAAACCATGTTCAACGGTATCATTCTGTGGAAAGATGAAACGACTATAGAATACTGTGAGGCCAAAAAGTCTAATTTTACTTTATGCTATGACAAATACCCCTTGGAGAAATGGCAAATCAATTTGAACTTGTTTAGGACGTGTACAGGCTATGCAATACCTTTGGTCATTATAATGATTTGCAACCAGAAAGTGTACCAAGCTGTGCAGCATAATCAAGCCACGGAAAACAACGAAAAGAAGAGAATCATAAAACTACTTATTAGCATCACGTTGACTTTCGTCCTGTGTTTCACTCCCTTTCATGTGATGCTGCTGATTCGCAGCATTTTAGAGCATGATGTGAACCCTGATAAACATATATTTGACCACAACAAGTCCGGGAATCCAACTTACACAATGTATAGAATCACGGTGGCACTAACAAGTTTAAATTGTGTTGCTGATCCAATTCTGTACTGTTTTGTAACTGAAACAGGAAGAGCTGATATGTGGAATATATTAAAATTCTGTACTGGGAAGCTTAATAACTCACAAGGGCAAAGAAAAAGCATACTTTCTATGTCTACCAGAGACACCGTGGAGTTAGACATCCTGGAATAGAAGTGAAGACTTTTTCTTTTTTTTTAAGGTACACAGTATCATATCATCAAGTTTACATTTTGAAGAGGAAATCTAGCATGGGGGGGAGTAGGTGTTCCAATTGAATATTCTAATCTTCTTCAATGGAAATCTTTTAGAAGGTTTTTTTTAATGAGTATTAAACAAAATTTAATATTATCCTAGTGACTCAGGATCGTTATTATTGATGGCAATTGATTTTTTTTTTTTAAATATATGCTATAACCTTTCAGAGGTCAGTTAGATGTATGGAACTCTATGTCCTTAAATCAGCGAGCTTTGTGTCTGCTTTTCATGATTTTTCTCAGTCATTCTATGGATTTCAGACCATCAATTATCCTTTTTCCCAACTGTATGTACCTGTCTCCAACAACCCCAACTACTAAATACTGCTTCTAACCTTCTCATTAGTTAACAAATATTTATTGAGCTCTTTTTATACTAGGCTTTGTGTTAAGTATTGGGGTTACAGAAGAAATGGTCTCATGAAGTCTTAGGAAGTTTGCATCAACTTGGAAACCTAGTCATTAAGACTGTAAGACTTTTTATAAACAAAAAGCAAATGGGCTCTGAGCAAGAGTCTGAAGGCCTCTTCCGTGATGTAAATCTATGAGCTCTGTGAAAGCTCTTTCAGCTGCTCAGAGACCTTCTTTACTCCTTTAAAATGATAGTTTTTAAAAGTTTACAGTTAAGTACAACATACTTGAAATTATCAGAAGTTTAATGTCTAGACGAAAAGACCTGTTATAGACAACAAAGAAACTTATTGCATTAAATCTTACATTCAGGGACTTCTTTTTGGACTCTGAATAGAGAATCTTGATACAATGTATTCTTTTATATTTGTATTTTCTCATTGTGGACATCACTCTGCCTAATTTTAAGTAAGCATTCATTAGGTAAACAATTTTATGAACCAAAGTATTTTTTTTTAAAGATTTTTTTTTTATCAGACACTTCCCCTTCTCTCCTTCTATCCTTCTCTTCTTTCTCTTCCCTCTCTGCTTCTGATCTGTCCTTCTCCTCCTCCTCCCTGCAAAATGATCTGATTACAAATGTTTTGGTACCATTTGATGCCCTCACATTACCTGTTAACAACAACAACAACAACAATAAAAACCCGACTAATATCTTTTCAGTAATGAGGTTGTAGGCACACACTAATAAATCAGTGAGTGCACATACTGTCTACATTTTCTATTAAAGTTTTCAGTGATGGTTCAGGTACACAAGAGAAAGCCATCTTGCTCTGAGGCTGTTTGCGTACTCTCTGTTCTTTGCATTTTTCTGATCATAAAGTCTCTGGAGAATTAGTAGATTCTGTCTGGCCATGCTGAGATACACTTACATATGCCTAAAAGCTAAAGATCCACCACTAAAATGAAGAGTAATTAAAAGAGTTTCGACTGTTAATTAACTATTGGTAAATTATTGGCAGCCTGTAACGTGAATACTTGTAAAAGTAAGAGGTCCGGAAACAATGTTGCCCGCATCTGGAAACTCAAATGCCAGTTAAGTGTCTTGTCCAAGATCACACAGTTAGGTTGGAAGCAGGGCCAGGCTTGAACCCCAAGATTTTGACTTCCCTCTAGAGTTGCTTTTCCTCCTTTATATTTGTTGGTTTGTTTGTTCTTAACACTTCGACCATTTCTTTCTGTAGGGATGCAAAAGATATATGTGCATAAAGAGTTATTCGGGAGACTCATTGGACTTATATCAGAATAAGGGAAAAAAGGAGAGTTGTTTTATTAATGAACACCTCTGGCAATATAATCAGTTACATGGATAGTAGCTAAGATGATCTGTTACGAAGAGCTGGTCAGGACTTTCCCTCAGTTGGCTATATAAAGAAATGCGGCGAATACAAATCCGTGGCACCCTTAATAAGAGTGTCCTACTTAATGATTAGCAACAGAATCATTGATTTAGAATGTTGTAGGGTAAGTTAAAAATGAACCAAGCTGCCAAAATCTTCGAGCAGCCTATCCATCTTGTCAGAGCAGGCCAGTCTCGGAGACCCCATGGTTGGGGGATGTTCTCCTGGTTTCAGGGCAAAGCACTCTAGACAGGATCTCCAATCACCTACAGTCCCAACATTGGAAAGTTAACCCTTCAGTTTTGAAAAGCTTTTTAAATTCCTAATTACAGTCCTCCATTGAACGGAAAGTCTGTCTGGAAGGAGAAAGACCTTGTCACTATTATCTTCCTGGGACTTTGTTGGCAGAAGACGCAGATTGGAATGCCACCCATCATCCACTTACGAACTGTTTGACCTTAAAGAATTTTCATGCTCTCCCTAAGGCTCAGTCTCTGTAGACTGCAGGGGCAATAGTAACACTTGCTTTTAACAAGTAGGCATGAAAAACACTTTGTAAAACTGTGATGAGATCTCTAAATGTTCGTTATTACTAGTTATTCTCATCTTTGTCAAGATACGTGGACAGCTACCCAGTGATGAGGGAGCATAAGGGAAGCTGACACCCTGCAAACAACCCCTCCTGCCCTGCTCCCGACCACCCCGCCCCCCCCATCCTACCCCCCAGCCCAACCCACACCCCCTAAGTCACCTCCAAGCCCCACCCCCAGGTGGGATATGCCTGACATTCCTCAGGAACTCCCAGCTGCCCAAGAACAAAGGAAAGGAAAGAAAACAGATGGTTAACAGAGATCACAGTCCTGCAGGACATAAGTCTCCATCAGTTTACAAGTATCTTAGTAAATTACGAGAAAAAAAGGCAATCTTCTCCATAGCCTAATCTCCAGAAACCTATAGACTCGGTTTCCTGGAGCCCCACCGTCACCCCTCCATAGTGATAATGGGGGACAAAGGCAAGAAGGAAATGGTAGGTAAAGTTAAATTTCTTTCTAACCTTCAGCCCATTGGCAAATACTTGAGGCGGGGGGAGTATAACATTTCTCCAGGAACCCCTACCGTTTTAATAGTAATGATTTGCTAGAAGGAAAAACAACCTTCACTTGACAATAACTAGGCCTCCAGTGTCCTGTGAGTCTTCTTTAGCATATCAAAATCCCTTTGGAAACTTCCTCTTGCCTTTACCTCCCCAGACTCCGTAGCATATAACCAGTCATTCTTCACAACCCCAGCGCAGCTCTTCTGCCCATGGGTCCTGTCCTCGTGCTCTAATAAAACCACCTTTTTTGCACCAAAAACACCTCAAGAATTCTCTCCTGGCCATCAGCTCTGAACCCCCATCACTCCAAAACCCTGTCACCAAGAGACAGAAGAGTTCTTAGGACACTGGGGCAGGAATGTAGCAACGTGAGCTGACCAGGGCTGGCTGCAGCACACCCTTGCCCTCTTTACTTCTTCCGGGTGGCTAAGCACATCCGTTAAGGTAACTTAAGGGTCTCCGTTGTTCCTGGCTCTGTGGCACATTCTCAACAGCGCCTGCTCCTGGCAGTTCACAATTCTGTGGACGTCACCATGAACAGATGGGCAGGTGTCCGTCTTTAATTGGTTTAAGTTTCTCCCTTTTCATTTCCTTATTCAGAATGTTATTTTTTATTTTCATGAACTCGAAAGTTAGACATCTGAGACAGGCCAGTGAGCAAACTGAGCACAGGTTTTTAAAACCTCCATTCCTACCTAGTCTGAAGAAGCTTTGTGGGTGAAGGAGAAGTTAAAAGATACCAAAAACAACCACCTCATTTGGATCAAATGATACAGCATCATCTGCTTAGGGGCAACCTTGGCAAATCTGCTTCCCCAATGTCATTTATTCCATTTCCTCTTGGCAATTTAAGCCATAAATTCTCCCAAAGACGTTATATTTCCATTCTTTAATGTTATGATCAGATAAACAATTATTTACCAATTACCTCCGTTGACCTTGCAAACTTGATTCATTCATTTTGAATTACACAACACCAATTTTAATTGCTGTAATGTTTATTTATTTTTGAGAGAAAGAGAGACACAGAGCAAGCGGGAGAGGGGCAGAGAGAGAGGGAGACACAGATTCTGAAGCAGGCTCCAAGCTCTGAGACGTCAGCACAGAGCCCGAAGCGGGGCTCACATCCACGGACCGTGAGATCATGACCTGAGCCAAAGTCAGTGCTTAACCGACTGAATCACCCAGGCACCCCTACACAATGCCAATTTTAAAATAGAATCTGTGATGCATGGCATGGGGGCATTTCTTTTTCCAACGCATCTGTCTTGCCCTGGGCTGCTTTCAGTTCAGCCACCACTGCCATCAATCTGTCATTTATGCATGGGCCCCTGTTCGTGGCTGGCTAAACCGGTCCACAGGTTGCTATGGAAGCACAACAGCTACAACAACACCCTGACTCAAGAAGGCCTCTGTGATAATAGATGTCTTTGTCTAGGTCCATTGGAGAACCCTGCCATGCATCAGTAGGCTGTTCCTCCGACAGACACACCCACACACAAATAACACATATTCACAGACCCAACAACCTGCCCCATCTCACAAAAACAAACAAACAAAAATTCCTGGGATCTTTCAGCACATGTTTGTACTATTATGTAAGATGTCTAATACCAACTAGGAGAACATGAATTACCTCTTTAATTTCTGAAACGATATGCCACGTGGGTGTTTTCATTTTCTTTTTACTAGATCAGTAGTCAAGGGGTCATTGTTAAGATTCTGCCTATCTCTACTCCCTTCTTTTTCCCTCAGCCAGAAGTTGCAGCCAAAGACTATTCTGGAAAATAGTACTCTGGAAAAACCCAGTTCTGACTGAGTTGTTTTATTTACATCTTCTGGGCAGAAACCGATGGGGAAGAATAACTGATGGGGAAGAAAGCAGGAACAGGGCACCTGGGTGGCTCAGTCGGATAAACGTCCAGCTTCAGCTCAGGTCATGATCTCATAGTTGGTGAGTTTGAGCCCCCCATTGGGCTCGGTGCTGACAGCTCAGAGCCTGGACCCTGGTTCAGATTCTGTGTCTCCCTCTCTCTGCCCCTCCCCTGCTCACACACACTCTGTCTCTCTCTCTCTCAAAAATAAATAAACATTAAAAAAAATTTTTTAATAAACAGATAAAAGAAAGCAGGAATATCCTGTTTTGTTCTTTGTTTATAAAATAAACACCTGACTGGATTCAACTTAAAAAAAAAAATGACCATTCGTTTCTTTTATTTTTTTTGGCCTCTCATACAGCTTAAAGATGGAGCACAAGGTGATTAAGTTCATGTTATTTAGTTGCATTCGCCGAACACCCCTTGTTTGCAGGAACAAGCTGACAATGGCAAAATTGGGTCAAACTTGGTTGAGGGGGAGCTATGTGGGAGTTCGGATTCCTTCTCCTCCCAGGATCCTTTTCTTGCTACATCATGTGTTGCTGGCCAAGACAAATCCCACAGAGGACTTGCCTGTGGCCACTAGGTGTCGATCATGTTCTAGTTAGAACCTTGTATGTCGTTCTGGGCTGACCGCCACTCCCAAAGAGCAGAGTACCATAATGTAACGGTTTTTCTATCCAAGACACAAGACATATCCCCTATAAATTGGAAATGAAGGGGGGAAATGTTGAAATTCAGTTCGCATGACTTGTTTGTGTGCTTCCTGGAAAGCTCAGTAATCATCAGATAATCTCACTTAGTTTAAACTCCACATATATTTTTTTTCCAGCTGCTCAAAATTGCTCACCCTACATGTAAGAGAACACAGGCTACACTGTGTAATTACTGCAGGGTTGTGGGTATAACGTGGATGACTTATTTAGTTGTCTTACCCGTGTAAGAAAATCCTGGCCACCCTTCACATACATAGGCATGTAACACATTTGAAACATCAGAAGTTTGCAGTTCTATGATAAAATTATTACCTAGGAAATTCAAGAGGTAATTCAATATCTGTATGACTTTTAATTTCAAATTTATTGTTGTGATATCTCAGCACTAAAAATATATCTGTTGTTTTGAATCGTTTACATCTGTACCTCCCCAAAGATAAGTAAGGCAGTCATAACTTAATGGCGTTTACATATCATTAAACACATAATGGCTTCTAATCTGTTTTTCTTCTGCCTATAATTTTGTTAAGCCCTTTATGAAACACCAGTGAATCTTTACACATTTAGAAAATAGGTTATGATTTCTCAAATAATGTTGCAATTATGTGTTCCAAAAGCAAGCCAATAAAAAAACAAGCTAGGGAAGACTCCGTATTGTTCGCCGCAAGCTCTGAGAATAAAAATATAAATTTTGTTATTGAGGAAATGTGTGCTCCATTAATTTCAAATCAAATACAACCAAGAAATCTTGCTCTACAATGATGTGACTTGCCGGTGCTATGAAAAATATTAACGTGAGTTCCTGGCATTTCATTGATCCCCCTCGGGTATGTAATTGAACTTGTAAACATCCTTCCAAAAGAATCCTGTTCAAAATTATTGTACAATTTATGGTGTTGGCTCCAAGACTATTGACACTAACAAATGGATGAACTTGGAAACCCTGATTTCATTTCACAGTTAATTATAGCACATCAAAGGATTGAAATAATGGACTAAAAAGTGCCTCTGTAGAAATGCCACAGAGAGGTGTACCATGAATCTTTGCAAGGAAGCACGTGAGGGCCAGATCTATTAGGCTCTATCAGTGTTTTTCAATATATATACCTAAAAAGTATGCTCTCATGCCATTCACCCATTCATGGAGATGACACTTGCTGATGCTAAGGAAAGCCATTTTAAGTCTTCAGGGCAATGCCTTTGGTGCATCACTGGCAGTTCATCCAAGAAGGGAAAGTGTGATATCTGTGTTCAAAGTGTGATATCTGTGGGAAAGGAAGACCTACTTACTTCATTGTAACACTTGCCCAGTCTTCCTTGGATTAAAGGATTGCCAAGGCAAAGCAGGGTCTGAGATAAGCGGAGACTCTCCTTCTTGCTCTACAAATCTTGTTCTGACCCCTAAAAGGACTACTATTAAGGGTGTTCTCACTAGTAATCAGAATTGTTTGTTGAGTGAATAAATGATAAGTTAGTTAATGGAGTGAACTAAGAATGGTACAATTTCTTACTTTGTCCTAGCCCTGGAGTTCAGTATCTGAAACCCTTGCAACGATTTGGATTTTGGTTGAAAATTTTCAAGATTATATGGGAAAGTAAGTTTGAAGAGAGAGAGTGTCCTTTTTAGAAAGCCTTAATTAACATTTTTTACATTTGTTAAAGTAAAACAGATACAGATATTATCAATGACATATTATTCATCTTAAATCCATGAAAACAGGTCGTGTCATGTTGATTTCCATCTATCACTCTTACTTATAAGAAATTTTATGATGTTCATTCCCCAAATCTTTGGTAAGATGTTAGAAAATTGACTTGATCGTATTGCAGACTATTCAATGACATGAGTCTGTTCGTTGATTCAGTGCTAAATATATATGTATATTTATATATAATTTATATATGAATTGCTACCTTTTCTTTAAATGAATTTAATTGCAACTCCCAGCCCAGATACCACCAAGCTATAGGAAATTCCATCTCAGTCATTGCTGGGCTGTCCTCCTCTTTCAGGTTCATACCAGAATCAGGGAGGTTCACACCATGCTAAGAAAATAGAGGAGTGGTCTTTGATTTTCAGTCTCTAACAAATCACCACGGATGTTACCTAAGCTGTCATGTTACCAGTGTAACCTCACTGGCTCTTTGCTGCCTCCCTGACTATCCTGGGGCCCAGGGCTCATTGACAAGACTGAGTAGAAACCGTCTGACATTCCCTTCAAAATCCATTAGTTCTTGGCTTCAGGAGTGGGCCATGCACCTGAGTTAAGCCAATCAAAGCAGCTCAATGCCCTGGACCAACGATTCAGTGGGTCCAGTGGTGGGCATGTGACCTAACCTGCTCGTACTGCTAGGATAAGGGCTCTGGCTTTTGCTCTGGATGATGTGCTAGGCAGTTAAGGTACTGGAATCTCATGGCCATTTTGTGGTTATGAAATATCCATCACGTGGAAGAAAAGAAGAACTCAGGGAATGGCAGAGCACTGGACCTGGGTCCTATGATGTGGTGAGCCTCTGCACACTACCGTTACATGAACCAAATAAACCTCCTTGTTCTTTAAATCAATCTGAGTCAGGGTTTTTTCCTTCTTAGAACCCCAAAGGGTCTTACTGGAATGTGGAACGTGGAAGTGAGGGTGCTGTAAGATTGTTGAATAAGCAGGGCTGAAGATGTATGATGGGGAGGGCAATGAGGACATGTCTAGCTGCTGAAGTTACTGGCCATTGTTATTAAATGGTAGCAAAATAACCATTTAAACTGTTTCCTGTTGCAACCTGGGACTCAGAAAATGTCTACCAAGGCTCTCACATCAGGGAATTGCCAAAAAAAAAAAAAAAAAATCAAGACATTGGAGTCTTTGAGCTTCTTTTTACAGGCTTCAATAAAGTTCTGCAAGAGAAAGGTAAAATAATTCAATTTTTGTAAGACCTTTCCTGGTATATTTTCAAATCTAATAAATGCTGCTGCCTTGAGGGGCCCATTCACTAAATCGATGTGTTTTCACACTTCAGAAAAAGGGTGAATTTTAGCTAGAAAAAGGAAGTCAGTATTATCTGTGAGTCACTAGTGAGCAGAGTGTCAAAAGCTAGACATTATGGAGAAAGAAACGAATTTTGAAACTCCTCAGGCTTCCTTTTCATATCAAGAACCAAACTAGATGACTTACACTCGGAGTCTCCTATAAGGGAAGTGAGAGCAAGTTATAAACGAAGCTCTTATTATGCAAGACAATAGAAAAGCCTGGCATCCTGACCCCACTGGCCCTGGGGATGAGACAAGGAAAAATTAGAATAAATATGTCAGAGACAGATGTTCAACCTCACAACCTGAGGAGCAGTGGGAACTTCCAGAGTTGGTGAGAGGGAAGAGTCAATGCTAGCAATCTGCTTTCCCTACAGACAGCTGCAAGCCTCTGGGAGAAATCCCATATTCATTATGAAGCGTATCAGTGTAGTGCCCAAATAGAGATTAGCGTACAGTTGTGCTGGTTGAGCACTGCACAAGAAATCCATGTCTGAGGGGCACCGTTCATTTCACAGACATTGTGGATTTATACATTTATTATGGCAGCTTTGGAGCATTGGCAGCGAAGTATTCTAACAGAATCAGCATGACCGGAAGAAAAGTGTCTTAAGGAAGATGCATTTTTTTCTGATTGGCATAGAATGCCATATGAGCAGCTTAACCTGGCCTCACCCCTGCCATCACAAGGTCATGTAAGCCTCTTCCACTCCAGAGCCATCATGGGAGGAGCTAGGGTACGTGGAACTTACCTGTAAAACTGAGTGTTTACCCCAAAGTAGCTGAGTTAAACCAGTTAGACAGTTTATGCAGGAAGGGGTCGAGATATTTTTAATTCACAAGCAGAGTAACTCTTTGTACCCTGCTACTCAGCAGGTTGGTGTCTCAGAAGGAAGAAGAGACCAGTGAGGCAAAATAAAGCTGCTTTTTTGTGTGCACAATTGGGTTTTAGTGTGACCATTGCCTCTCAGATGTCAAAGCTTTGACTGGAGGTGGCCTGCTGGAACAGAGAGAGAAAGAAGCATACTTTTCTTCTAAAAAATCCCGTCTACCTATGACCTACCTATAAGCCAGGTTGATTGTACGTCCCATCACTGGAGCAATGCTTCTCAAACTTTAATGTTTATAAGAATCATCTGGGAATCTTGGTTCAAAAGATCTCTGTTCAATAATTCTGAGGCAGACACTGAGACACTGCATTTCTAGCAAATTCCCAGGTGATGCTGATGCTGCCAGGCCCTGGGTCCAGGTGTTGAGTTGCACAGTTTTAGAGATTAGAGTCACATTTCTCAGACTTTTGCATGCAATAGAATCATGTGGAAGACTTGTTAAAATGGAATGCTGTGTTGCTACAACATTGTGATTTATAATAAGACATCCATAGCTGGTCTTCGACGGGCTTTCTGACACAGAGCTCCTGAAACCCTTGGGATTTCCTAAGTGATAAAAGTCCTAGGGGCATCTCTGTTTCTAATATTTGGTCTTTGACTACATCCCTGACATACAGCTCCTGAAAGTCTTATAATTCCTAAGTCATAAGACTGTCTTGCTTTAATGAGGTGATTGGGTGGGCTCATGGATGGGGCATAAATGAGACTGGTCACTGGAGAGAACAAGACATGATTAGAAGTTTAGAATCTTCAGGGGCGCTTGGGTGGCTCAATCGGTTAGCGTCTGACTCTTGGTTTCGGCTCAGATCACGATCTCAAGGTTCGTGGGTTTGAGCCCCGCACTGAGCTCTCTGCTGATGATGCAGAGTCTGCTTGGGATTCTCTCTCTCCCTCTCTGTCTCTGCCCCTCCTCTGCTCAGTCTCCATCTCTCTCTCTCTCGCTCTCTCTCTTGCTCGCTCAAAACCAAATAAATATTTAAGTTAGAATTTTAAGCCTCACCCCCATTCTCTTGAGAAAAGAAAAGGGTTAAAAATGGAGTTCATGATTGATCATGCTCTACCTGAGGAAAACCCCTTAAAAATCCCCAAAGTTGAGTTGAGGGAGCTTCCAGGTGGGCAAACATATTCACCCTGCAAGGATAATGCACCCAACTCCGCAGGGACAGAAGCTCCTGCACCTGGGACCTTCCCAGACCTTACCCAATGAATCTCTTCACCTGGCTGTCCATCTGTATCTTTTATCACATCCTTTAATAAACTGGTCCATGTAAGTGTTTCCCAGAGTTCTGTGAGCAGCTCTAGCAGATGAATGGAACCCGAGGAGGGATTATGGGAGCCTGCTTTGTAGTCACATCAGACAGAAGTTGTGGGTAACCTGAAACCTACTACTTGCAGTTGGCATCTGAAGTGGGTGGAAGCAGTCGTGGAGAACTGAGTCCTCAACCAGTGGGATCCGACCCTGTCTCCAGGTAGACAGCATCAGAATTGCGTTACATCGCGGGACACCAAGCTCGTGCCGCAGAATTGTTTGTTGTGGAGAAAAATTCCCACACGTGTGGTGACCAGAAGTGTCAGAAGTGGAGTGTTTTGTGTGAGTAGTAAAAAAAGACACACAAAACACATACTGTAGGGAAAAACTGGGTAGGGTTTTCCTTTACACCCCCATTCCCAGAGCTTCTGATCCGGTAGGGGTGGTGTGGGGCATTTCTGACAAGTTCCCCAGGAACTGATGTAGGCAGGCCATACTTCTGACAACTCCTGCCCTAATAATGCAGCCGTATCCCAGGCCCTTCTTTATCAATTACCCCTACCCAGAATAAAGGTACAACCTCTCCCACAGTGAGGATACAACTGGCATACGGTCCATAGGCAAGGGGTATATTTGTGGGTCCCTTCCAGTCTCGAGTTCAGTCCTCACCTGTGGCTGCTAAGAGACAGAAATCATCAAGACTCAAAAACCATGACCGAAACGGTTTCTGGCTATGGTCTCCAACTAGCAGAATTGACAAGAAGCAATTAGAAAGCTGACAGAAAGCTGTCAGATTAAGGAAGCTGGACAGTCTTTCCCCTCTCTGGTCTCATGGCATGGTGGTGAGGACACATGTGGGTTCTTTGCCATGCCTTAGCTAGTGGTGTTCACCTGTATCCCCTCCACTAGGCCAAAAGCTGTTTGAGAGCAGAAACCATGTTTTATTCACCTCTGTATGTCCTTCAAACCAATGCTTAGGTCCCTTCCTGGAAAAGAGCATAGAGCTCTATACATTCTAGATGTAGCAGGAATCATATTTAGAAGATATTAAAGTGATTACACTTTCCATTCCCATATAAGTGATGTTCTCTCAATGCCCTTCCATCATTAAAGCCCAGTTTATTGTCCAGGAAAAAGGAAGGAGTTATCCAAAAGTCATAGTTCATGAAAGAAAATACTACTTTGTGATGTCTCACTGGGCAGAAAGATGAAGCAGATGTACCGTCTGATTCTAGAAGAAAGCCATAGGGTAGACAAAGCTAGAGCAAGCGAGAGGACATGTCCCTGGCATCACACCTAGAGAGGTCAATGAGAAAAGTCAGAAACAGAGAGGGTTTCTGCTCCATAGTCTGTTTGGGGACCAGGGAGGGGACCACCTTCAGGGAACTCCCACACCAAAATGAGAAAACAGCAAGAAACAGGAAAATAGACATGGGGCATACCATGCTTATGCAAAAAAAGATACCTGGGGATTGGTAGACTCATGGAACAGGGGCAAGGAGGGTATTTAAGCATTCTCACATGCTCCTAGAGGTGGGAGGGTATGGAAGAGTGAGGAGGGCCAATGGGTCTACCATGGATCACCATGGGGGAAATGTGATCTCTGTGGCAAAAGCTGCAGGTAGGTAACCTAGAGCCAGGACAGGATGGAGCAGACTGCTAAGATCTAGAAGATCTGCAGATAGAGTGAGGACACAGGTAAGGGGGAACACTAGACCCCCACTAGGTCAGATCATAAGTCATGTTGACTATCAGGAAGATGCCAGATGGACAGGCAGGACATCTTCTCAAAGGCCAGAGAGGACCAGAGAACAGCCAGCACCAGGACCAGCAGGTAGACATCACCCCCTTCCCCCTCTGCAGAGAGGACAGGTAAGCTTTCCTTTCCTCCCAAGAGCCATCTTATGGGAGGTGCCATTCTGTGGGATATCTAAAAGGAGTCCTAAAGGCAACAGGAGTCTTGTTGGATTTGACTGTTTATCCAGAAGATACTAAACAAGTCTTTAAGAGATTGCATAAGCCAGCAGAGACTGAAATACCTTGTACAAATTTTAAGTGTTTTTCCCCACCATCAGTGGGAATGGAGTTTCCAGGGCAGGAGAATAAGTTTCTTTCCCACATGCAAATGTAGTCTGTAAAAATGTGACCTCATAACTCAACAAATGTTTGGCAAATTGTGTAGGATTATGCTGGTACACTCATTTTTTACATAAGGCTAGCTTACTTAAGCTAAAGTTTCATCCACTGGGAAACAACAGCAGAAAACCGAGCTACTGTCAAGAGCCTAGAAACAATATCCTGGTCATTGGGTGCTGGAAGGATGGGTGGGTGGATAATAAGGAGGATTAAACACTCTTCAAAAGTGTCCTTCCTCTTTTCTCCAAAGCTCATCTGTTTCTCTGGCATTCATTTGATGAAAATGAATTCAGTCTCTTCCAAGGAAGATACACATAAAGACAGAATGCTAATAATCACAACACCTATAACCACATCTTGCTTATAGTAGGCACTGAATATGTATTTGGTCATTTGATGTGATTAGATTTGAAGAGAGATATGAAAATTACGTGCTGTGCTTGGTTGATTGAATTGAAGGGGGTAGGACAACATGAGATCTTTTAGGAATATCAATGTGGCTAACAAGGGCTGGGTATAGTCTTTCTCTGCAGTAGCCTTGATTGGACGGAGAACAGGTCGGCCCCTCTACTATCCTGAAAGTGCTGGGAACAGAGAATGAGCTCATTGCAAGACTTAACTTCCTTCCTAGTTCTACCTGAGTTAGAAGATTGGCCACTGTTTCTCCTCCTCCATATTTAGTTCTAGAAAGACATTTGAAGAACATCTACTACATGTTTCTTCTATTATAGATAAAGAATCTGAGCCCAGCGAGGTAAAATAAATTACCAAAGATCCCACAACTTCTCCACGACAGAGATTGGAATAAGGTTCACATCTCCCAAGAGTTTTTCCTTTACTGCAGATTCTTTTGGAGGCCCGTGACAAATCAGACCGTCTGAAGGGGAAAAAAAAGATTATTGGTCTAGAGAAGAAAAGTCCAGGGGCAATTTCAGGTATGGCTGAATTCAGATGCTCAGCTCATGTTGCCAGGAGCACATTTTTTGCCATCTTCTTGTTCTGCCTTTTGTATTTTAGAAGATTTTATATCATGTCAAAGATGGTTCCTGGAACCTCCAGACTTAGGCTCCACAGCTTAGAAAATCCAGTGGGAAGAGAGTCTCTTTCCTGATACTTTCGGCAAAAATCATGATTCTGGTTCCCCTGACTTTGTTCCTCACTTTAAAGCAGTCGTTATGGTTAGAGGTATACAGTTCTCAATTCTCGTAGACCATGCCTGCTCCTGGAGTGTAGGGCGGTCACATCTTAATTTTGGAGACTGAAAGAAGAAGAGAGGGTGGCTTCTCAAAGGAAAGTCAGAATGTGGTTATCTAGAGAGGGAGGGAGGAGAGTCTGTTTCTGAGACTGCATCCTTCTAGACTGTGTGGTCCAGATACACCTGTGACATCAGACACACACCTTGCATTATTCTCCATTGAAAGGGATATAGGTTTATCCAATTTGGGTTTTTTTTATTTTTTTAATGTTTATTTTTTTTATTTTTGAGGGAGAGAGAGAACATGAGCCGGGGAGGGGCAGAGAGAGAGGGAGACACAGAATCCGAAGCAGGCTCCAGGCTCTGAGCTGTCAGCACAGAGCCTGATGCGGGGCTCGAACCCACAAACTGTGAGATGGTGACCTGAGCCGAAGTCGGACACTTAACCGACTGAGCCACCCAGGTGCCCCCGTTTATTTAATTTCTGAAAGGGGAGAAATTGGACTCCTCCGCATCGAGGACAGATACTTTCCACAATGTGCGTCCTGAAAGGTAATGTCGGGAAGGGCCAGAGGCAAAGACACTGCTGGGGCTGAAGGGGCAAAAGCAGGGACTGGTTCCCAAACCTGGAGGTGCAGAGGGCTGTCTGCAGAGTGTGGCTGGCCTGAAGCTGTGACCTTTATTAAGGATACAGGCTCCAAATAGCAGCTGGGGGAAGGGACAGACACCCAAACCTTTCTCTTCTCCCCTCCTTCCAGTTTTCTGCAGGAGCTCCCTATTCAACAAACTGAACTGCTAGGAAGCCAGAGGTGAGGAATTGTGTTGCTGTGGCTCAAGAGGTCAGCCTCTGGGGCACAAAGCTGGGTGGAGAAGGATGTCTGGATGAGGAACAGACAAGTATTCCATTTCTCAGTTATAGTCACACTCTCCTCGCGGGCTAAATCAGGGAAATATCCATGAGATGTCTGAACGTAGGCCCACGTCTAAATTCCTGTACTGCAACGTTGCCTGCCAAACATCTATAATAAGAATCAATCGAGGCACATGGGGTTGTGAGCAAACGTGACAGCAGCATCCATGATGTCCACTGGGGCTTTTTGTTGGTTTGGGGTTAGAGTTTTTGTTCCTTTATTTACTAGCTCTGTGAAACCTTGAGCAAACCAGATAACCTCTCGGAGACTGAGTTTCCTCATTTTTAACATGGAGATAACATTTCCCCTACCCATCTAATGGTATTTACTATTCAGTACAAATGAAAAATTGGATATGAAAGTGTTTGGGGAATAATAAAGCACTAATTTTATACTGATCATTTAAACCTTCGTGTGTGAGCCTAAGAAATAGATTAGTATGCTTTATTTATGGCTATGAATTCTTACATCAAGGAAAGTTCCAAAGCCCATTTAACTCTTTTCCATCTGTGGCATTTTTTACCGGGTTAATGTTGAAATGAATTCATGATAAATTAACCTCCCATTGACTCCAGGCTGGCTGTAAGGAGACGATTTACTGTAAAAGTTCAAGTTTTCTGCTTGACAAGTGAGTCACTGTGCTTATTATATGTTTATGAGTAGGCAAATGCACACAACGTCCCCATGTGTCCCAGTGAGTTGTGAAAGTCCTGTAAAAGCCACACATTAGCCATGGATCTTCCTGCCATGTCTCTCCTGCAGTTTGCTGAGAATGTTTTCCATAATATAGCTGAGCTTATCACAACTCATTTCTGCGTTGCTGGCTCCTAGGCTGCCTAGATTTCTGACCCCCAGATTGGAAGCTGGGGTTTGATAAAAACTACTTTAGAGAAAATGGCCCCACTTCCCTCATTGCCTCTCACCCCCTCCTCCTCTTCACCGCCCTGCCCCACCCGGCCCTGCCAATCCCTTTGTAAATATTCTGGTTTCTGAACCTCTTTTGATCAGATTCCCTTATTGTCCCAGTTTCTTGAGAACTCATCAGTGATAGCCTCCGTGAGAACAATGAGAGTGGACCATGTGCTGAGGACTCTACATCCAATATTTTAATTCCCCCCACAGGATGTGCAAAGTAGATGTTTTTATCTCCGTTGTACACAAAAGGACTGAAGTTTGGAGAAGCTAAAAGCAGAACAAGATTTCAACTCAAATATCTGAGTCCCAAAACCGTGACTCTGACCACCATACTAGATAGACTTTCTGTTTCCATTTTGTTCTAGCAGGGTTTTTTTGTTTTGTTTTTTTGTTTTTTTGTTTTTGTCTTTCTCTCTATTACAGTAAATCTGATTGATCCCCATTGGATCAAGATGCAGGGGAGTTTTGTCCCTCTAATTTCATGGGACATGTGTGTACACATTACAGATACATGGGGCAGATACTTGACTGCCACTCTCTCCTGAGGACCCCATGTTAACAGCAGAGCAGGGACCAAGCATATTGAATTGCTGTTCTCTGAGAGTCACTATGAAGTCTAAATTCTAATTATTATGATACCACATAAAGCTCAGGGCCATCAGTGAGGTGAATGGTCAAGAGACAGCGTGATCAGTTTTGCAGCCACTCTTGTGATAAAAATATCACAATGGATTTTTGAAATACAAAAACTAAGAATGCTAAATGGTTTGCAAGTTACTTTTATTGAAGTATAGTTGACACACAGTGTTACCTTGGCTTCAGATGTACAAAATAGTGATTCAATAAGGCTATATGTTATACTACGCTTACGACAAACGTAGCTTCCATCTGCCACCATACAACGCTACCACGATACCATTAACTATACTCCCTGTGCTGTACCTTTCGTCCTTGTGACTTATTCACTCCATAACTGGAAGCCTGTGTCCCCCCCCCCCTGCACTCCCTTTCACCCATTTTTCCCATTCCCTCCACCCTTTTCCCTATGACAACCATCGGTTTGTTCTATTTATGTGTCCATTCTGCTTTTTTTTTTAAATGTTGGTTTGTTGTGTTTTTTAAATTCCACATATAAGTGAAATCATGTGACGTTTGTCATTCTGACTTACTGCATATAGTCTATATATGCAATTTAGTCTATTCATCCTACATGATAGCTATAAGAGGTTAAGCCCAGCGATATAAAATTTACCCCTGGTAAAGTTCTCAATCAATTTCATGCTGTTCGATTCCATTTCATTTACTTCTTACGTACTTTGGAGAAGCATGTGAGGGGAAGAAAAGTACACCCATCTTTTTAAATGATATCATAAGGGATAGTAAACAACTTAATAGAAAGAAAGGAAAAACACTTGATTCGTTCATTCTTTCAACATTTTTGTCAAGTGCCTAATTTTTGCTAGGTGCTTGGAGTATGGGAAGCTTACAGTCTAATAGGGGATCCAGGGATACACAATACCACATAGTGAGTATTACAGCAAGGGCTAAGAAGGGTCAGTGGGCATGACCAATACTAGCTCAATTTTACAGCATCCAGGAAAACGTCCAAGAACATTTGCTGCCTCCTCTGAGATCTAACAGCTGAGTAGGCATTAATCAACTGGTAGAGGGTATTTCAGGCTAAGGGACAGCAAATAGAAAGGCCTGGCTCCATTTTAAGGAAATGAAAGTAGTTCAGTGTTGTCGTAGCCTGACCGTGAGGAAGGAAGTGGCAAAAGATAAAGGGTGGAAAGAAGCAGAAGTTAAATCTTAGAGAGTGTCTTAGTTAAGATAAATAATTTGGACTTTTATGGTAAGGTCAATAAGCAGCCATTAAAATGTTTTAAGCTAGAATGACATGATCAAATTTGTGCTTTAGGAAATTATTCTTGTCTGAGCGTCCAAGAGGACACTGGTGTGGGTGGTGAACTAGTGAAGTGACATTGACCTTCATCTCTGAGAAGTCTGAGTCCTTATTTACCTTGCCTTTGTTTGCCCATAGTTGTTACAATACAACTATGTGTAAACTCTTCATAAAGCAAACTCATATTCAGATTAAATATCAATTCCAGTAAAGGACACATTTCTGTCACCCCAGAATGGAAGATGTCTGTTATAGTCCACCTGCTCCAAAAGGCTGGCTGATCTCCTTGGTCTCTGCTCCTGGCAAGTTAGGCATGTAAGAGTAGCATTAGCTAGGTCAGAGGGAGCCTGTACAAGCCTCTGTGTCTGCCACATGACCACTCTGTTCTTGGGCCCATTGTCCAGCACAGAGGCAAATCAATGAGAGAGATTGGCTGACCTACTCAGCACGAGTCAGCCTTTCCCTCTGGCTGTTGAGACACCCCTTTGAAGTAGGTGTTTTCTGTGGGCAATTATATCTGCATGCTTTGTGCACACTCCTATGGGCCAATCTACATACCTCTTCCAGACTTTCTTGTCCCTAGTTTTCTAGTCCTGTCCCTTCCAGACTCTAGGTGAGTCATCCGTACGAAATGGATAACCAAGGGATACTGCTCATCAGTTTCCCACTGGATTAGAATTGAGCAGTCAGTCACACCTAGTGGCAGCCTGCTTGTTAACAAATCCTCATATTAGCTCTCCTTATATCCCTTCTGTTTTCTCCATGTCCTTCACTACTGATCTCTGGGATTGGAATCAGCCCTTTGCTTTAAGCTGTGCTTCTAAGGAAGCCCAGGTTAAAATACTTGGTATAAGGAATGGCCCTAACAGTCAACTACTAGTGGTCTAGTGCCCTGCACTGGGTGCGTGGAAGCTGGTTGAATATTCATCCCAGGCTATAAAATTTTAACGTAAAATCATACTAGTGACAACTATAAAGAAAGTGCCCCAATGTTACAGATGTATTTTCCCCTTCTCACTAGAGTGAAGTTCAATGGGTAAAAACTGAGACAAATCCCTATGTTGTCCCGCACGTCTGAGCATCTGGTAGGAAAGCTGTATTTGAAGAGCTATGGATGATCAGGTAGATAGTTCAATAGAAGCTGTGAGTGACCAGGTACATTAGCAGCCTGTGGAATCTTTCAATATTTCTGTTTTCTTATAATTTGGTAAGTGATGGCATTTTTCACCTTCATCGGTTCCATGTTCTGAATCAGTGAAACACTACCTTAATGTCTACAATCGAATAGCCTGGGGTGCTTTAAAAATTGATGCATGGATTCCATCATTTAAATCAGAATCTCTAAAAGTTGAGCCCAGATGTATCTTAAAAACTTCTCACATGGTTGGGCAGCCAGAGTTGATTGTGGCACTTCCAGACCAACAGAAAGAGGAAGGGAGAAAGGAACTTGCCTGCACTGAGCAAGCACTATTATTGGCATCTTCCCTCTCTTTTTATATATATATGTCGTTTCAATAATGATGTTATGGGAACATGTAATCAGAATTCTTCTTGGAGGGATATTCCATCAGTTTGGTGGAAACACTTCGTTAAGTATTTGATACTTGGGGTATAAGGGGAGTCCTCCCAGGGCAATGTCAAAACAAAGTAGTTTCCAAAATTGCATGCATATATCGAGGAGAAATTAGACGGCCTTTGAGGGGCTAGAGAAGAGAATGAAGAGGGATAAAAAGCAAGGAAGGATGAAGTAATCTGTGAGCATCCAAGTCTTCCATGGACTGAATTCCTGATGCTTAGGGGAAGGACATCTTGTTAACACAGAGTAAATACTAAGGTTTCTGCCATGGTGACAGAGTCAGTATGAAAGCAGGAGCTGGAGGGTCAGGGGTGTCTCTGCTGAGGTCTAGGTCTCAACCATAGTTAATAGCTAATACTCATTGAGAGTAATTCAAACATGCAGGAATTGGAAACAGACGTTGAAAGACACTGTCGCATTGTGACATACATAAGAGAACCTGCTGATGTCAAAGGTCACCTTGGTGATCGGTTCACAGCATGAGCTACGTTTATGGGACCCCCACAGAGAGCCATTATGACCAAAATGCCCCTCCAGAGTGTTAAGCTTCTGGAGAGTCATCATGAACCAGCACTTTCCAAAGAGTATTATCTGGAAGTTGAGTTCTAAGGGTATTAAATGAAAAGAATTAACAGGGGTTCCATGGCCAAAGAGGTTTTGCAAATGGACTAAATAAAAGGACCTCCAAAGCCTTTAGTATGCTAAATGGGCAAAATGACACTCCAAGAGGGAGGCATAGGCTGTAGCTCTCCATGTGTGTTCTCAGAGACCCAAACTCCCTGACAGTCATTTGGGATGTGCCACTACAGATCTATATATATGAATGACTGAGGTTTTTGCAAGAAATGACCAGACACAAATAAGGACACACACTAACACATTTTAAATTTGCCTTTTCAATCAAAAACAAAAGTGAGTTGTTTTCCCTTTCAATATCTTTTTCTAAAGACAAGCCTCTTTCAAAACAAGCTGTTAGCCTGCCAGAGGCATTGTGTGTTCCGTGGATGTTTATCCCACAATGGCTGTACATGATGTAATGACTCCACGGGATTTATTTCACTGTCTCCTCGAAACTCAAATTCCCTGTTGAGAGTTGTAGTAATATATGTGAGAACAGTAGGGGGTCCAAAAGTAAAGAATTCATCCTGCTGAATCTCTCCCATTGTACATTCACGATGTGATTTCATAAGTTGAATGCAAACCGAGAAGCAGTTAACATTTAATAGCAGGAGGTTAGAAATAAATTGTGCTTCTGGATCAAGTTACCTTTACTGAAGTGGAAAGCATGTGATGGATGTAGGAATGGGATGGGAGGCAGGCGACCTGAATTCTAGTCCTAGTGAAACGACACTCTTGCTATGAAACTGGCCAAATCCTGAGTTTGTCTCATCTGTGAAGTGAGGGTTCCATGAGGCTGGAGGTCTCTTCCAGATTGAATCTAGGTGTACCTGGAAAACTACATCTAATAAACATAAGCCATTCCAAAGTTACTAGAGAAAACTTTGGAACTCAGAACGTGCCAAAAGGGCCCTTCTTAGGAAAGATCCTTTCTTAAGAAAGAGACTCTGGAATTTTTACAGCCATGATTCTCAGAGGGCCTGGGGATAAGGGTGGGGGGGTGCTCAGTTTGAGAAAGCTTCAGTCATTCTTGGGGCTCTTTCATCCACCCCTACTGGAGGTTATGTGATGCTGGAAAAATGGTGAGGGATCCAGGCCCTGAGGCTCCACGTGATATTGCTGTCCAGCTCTGGCCCTTCACTTGAGTGTCCAGCCTTGATGCTCGTGTGCTCCATGGTGGCCAGGCTGTCACCCTCTGTGCCTGCTCCGTCCTCTCCAACATGGTTGAAGCTGTCTCTGACTTAAAGTTTGCCACATTCTCAGGGCACCTGGGTGGCTCGGTCCGTTAAGCATCCATCTTTTGGTTTCAGCTCAGGTTATGATCTCATAGTTTGTGAGTTCAAGCCCCACGTTGGGCTTTGCACTGACAGTGAGGAGACTGCTTAGGGATTCTCTCTCTCCTTCTCTCTCTGCCCCTCCTCAGCTCCTGCTCTCTCTGTCTCTCTCTCAAAATAAATAAACTTAAAAAAAAAATTTAAGTTTGCCACATTCTTGTCCTCTGCCTGTTACTTCCTCGTGGCCTACTAGAGATCTCACGATAGAGCAAATGTTTTTCTGGGGGCTGTGAAGAGCTCAGCCCTTATAAGTGCAGCAACCTTTGTCCCATGGCCGAAGAATAATGAGTATACCTTTTCTTAGAAGTAGTAAGACAACAATATGATTGGATTTTCATATGCTTTCATACTACATTAACAATAATTCACCTAACTTTGTCCTTCAAATAAAATTTCTGGTGTCTGAATTAGAAGGTTGGAGTGGTCAGAATGTATATAATTTGAACAGAGTTCTCCCAGGTGATTCTAGCATTCTCTCCTTCATCTCAATTCTGCCCTCTGTCCTCTTCCCCCCTTGTGCTCTCTCTCTCTCAAAAAAAAAAAAAAATTAAAAATTGTTTTCAACAATCCTTTGATGGTGTTGTATTGAAATTGGTATCATGGGACAAACTTTGTGTATGATGTAGGATAAAACAAATTAATAATTATGGCCTCTCCTAATTCTATCATTACCTGTGTTCTAGAGAAAAGGGATTCTTAGTATGGAAAAAGGAAGAGACAGATGTAAATTAGAAGAAATTACATAACAATTCATTTGTCCTAAATTTGAATTGAATCAATTTATATTGATATAATTCAAATTTATACTTAAGAATATATATGTATTTATATTCAAGAAACCTTCATTTCAAGATCACAGTCTGGGTGTACATGATGTCAGTGGGGTGCTCCTAGATGTGGCCATTGAAAATTTCTGGAAACAAAAACCTAACCCAGTAGCACTGAGCATCCCTAATGCCCAGAATACAATTTGAACTGAGGGCTTCTTGGAGATGTGACTTATTTCAGGACTGTGTCAAGAAATATACAAGATGATCCTGGAACATGTTGTTACCCTATAAGGGTCATGTTAAAAGGAACCAAGTTGAAGTGTCTCCCCAAGGCAAGAAATGGGACAGTTTGAGTTTTAATGAAGATACTGGCTACAATAGACTGCTACTCTATCAAATATATTTAAATTTATACATTTATAGTTATTCTTATCAAATAATAGGTCATATTTGGAGAAGGATTTGGGAGACCAACTCATTATCTTGAAAACTAATAGAAGAAAGAATCACGCATTCATCTGGTCTTTTCTACACGGATTTTATCTCCATTGCTGTCTGAGAAGGCAACCACAAGGAAACCTTGGCAGCCATGTGAGGAAGATGGCAGACTCACCATCACGTCTGAATCCCTGAGAAACTATGCCACTCAAGCTGCAGACCTAAACTCCCTTCATAAGAGAGGAACACATTTTTATTTAAGCCACCCAATTTTAGGGGTCTATTTGTTTACCATCTTCCCTAATCAACAGAGAAATCAGTACTTAAAAGTGAGTGCCGTAACAAGCACCTAAAATGTACGGTATTAGCTTAACATTCAGACAGAAGGAAGAAAATGGATATCAAAAGCTGGAAAGCTGGGGCATCTGGCTGGCTCAGTTGAGCATGTGACTCTTGATTTCGGCTCAGGTCATGATCCCAGGGTCATGAGATCAAGCCCCATGTTAGACTCCGTGCTGAGAATGGAGTGTGCTTAAGATTCTCTCTTTCTCCCTCTGCCCCTCTCCCCTGTTCACATTCTCTCTCCCTTAAAAAACAAAACAAAAAACAAAAGCAAAAAAAAAAAAAAGCTGGAAAGCTAGAGCCCTGTGTTATCCATGGGGAAAAATAAATAAAATTATCATCTATGATAATTTGGAAGGCAGACCAAGAGCCAAGAGTCTATTAAGTCTGTAGCTCAACAGAAAGCAGTTAGAAAGAGAAATAATATTAATGTTTGTTGGCTGCTGTTTTTTACTTTTAGCAACGTATTACAAGAAGGAGATGAACTCGGGCAAGAATTGACTAGTTGGCCAGCTAAAGTGGAATGGGATAAAAAAGACTTTCAAAATTCAGGGCTTCTGAGGGCTGGGAAAACTGATGGTTTCTGGACCTCAAATATTATAAGATAAGATTTGAAGAAAGAAAGAAAGAAAGAAAGAAAGAAAGAAAGAAAGAAAGAAAGAAAGAAAGAAAGAAAGAAAGAAAGAAAGAAAGAGAAAGAAAGAAAGAAAAGAAAGAAGGGAAGAGAAAGAAAGAAGAAAAAGAAAGAAAGAAAGAAAGAAAGAAAGAAAGAAAGAAAGAAAGAAAGAAAGAAAGAAAGAAAGAAAGAAAGAAAAAGAAAGAAAAACAAGACACAACCCCTGTGGCAAAGATATTACCAAGGATGTTGCCTTGCTACTCAAGCCTATTTCAGACATCAATGTAGATTCCATGAAGACAAGGAGGGCTTTAGGGCAAGTCTATAAAAGAATTGGAGGCTTATTTACTACCACATTAAACTGACTGGAAATAAGTCAGAAACCTGTCAAGTTTTTGAGCAAATCCTGTTGCTCAGAAACCACAAGCTTATGTCTATAATATTACTCTCACGCACCAGTAGAAAGTAGGTTTTTAAAGGCACACAACTCTTAATAACATACTCTACAATATCCACTCCATACACAGAGATGAGGAAAATGGACAAGAATATTCTCCAGGAAGGCAGAGCCCAGGGCCACTGAGAACAATGGACAAGAAAGTTCCTTGTACGGGACCAACCAAAAGTCTATGAAGACATTTTCTTTTAGGGGTTGAGGGTCTTCCCATTACCTCCTCAACAGGATTCCATCATTGCTGTGCACCAGGGACTGCTTTAGGAATGTTTATTGAGGTTATCCTGTCCTCTTTACGTAGTGGGTGGGCAGATGGAGCATAGGTAACTTGTCTTTTAGTTTGAAGGGTGCTGGACCTTGAGGAATCATATACGGACCTGAAGGAGATGTCTGAGCATCTCCTAGAGATCCTAGACTTTGAATTAGATGCAACAACTAGATGAAATTGTGGGTTTTCTCCCATAGTGAGTATGGATGTTTTATGCAAAGAATTATGCTGGCCATAGGGGCTAATAGCAGAGATTCCTTGCTACAAAAGAGATTGCCTGCAGGGCACCTGGATGGCTCAGTCTGTTGAGTGTCTAACTTCAGTTCAGGTCATGATCTCATGGTTCGTGGTTTCAAGCCCCATGTCGGGCTTTGTGCTGACAGTGCAGAGAGCCTGCTTTGGATTCTTTGTCTTTCTTTCTCTGCCCCTCCCCCTCTGCTTGTGCTCATTCTCTCTCTCTCTCTCTCTCTCTCTCTCTCTCTATCTCTCTCAAAAATAAATAAACATTAAAAATTTTGAAAGAAAATAGGGATTGCCTGCAAAAATCCATTCTCTCCTTCTTTCTGGGCACACAGCTAGTAGACTTCATTTCTCAGCATCCCCTGCAGAGAAGTGGCTAAGTTATCTTTCATGGAATATAATTGAAATGACATATGCCACTTCCCAGCATGACTCATAAAAGCCCATCACACCTGTCCCTCTATGCTTTTTTTTCACTACTGGTTGACTGATGTAGCAAGGCTTTAGATGATACCCAGGTGTCATGTGTTGAAGTTGGCAGAAGCATCATCAATTTGGGTCCTTAATGACTGTGGAAGAAAGCTGACATCAACTTGAATGCTATCATAATGGCTTTTTGTTTTCTAAGCCACTGAAATTTGGGGGGTTATTTTAATTGCAGTTTAGCATACTCCAACACAATATGTCAAAAAGCAGCAATGTCTATTTTGCACATTTAGTCAACTTTTCAGAGGAAGGCTATGGTTGATCCATTGAATCCAAGACCTCTATTACACTGTCCTTCACCCCATCCCATCAAGGGATCCCATGAGCAGATTACATTGTATGGTCTCCTCTTCTTCCTTATGACTCTTAATGTACTCTTAAGTACCCTCTCCTTAACCCCTCCTCTCCCTCCCCCATCACCCCTCTCTGCCCTCTCTCTCTCTCTCTCTGCTTACACCCAACTCTGCTGACATCCAACTCTACCTCCTCCCATGCTCACATACTAAATTTGTGACCGCTGACGTAACTCAAGTCCAGTGCTGCCCAGCAATCCTATCACGTTTCCATAGTCCATTCACCAGTCTATTGCAGAGCTATTTCATATTTTCTTTTCTCTCCACAAACCCCAGTTCCTTTACCCTCCTCCTCATTCTCAGCTGATGAGTGTGAATTCTATTTCAACGAGAAAATTGAAGCCATGAGGGGAGAATTTCCATTAGCTCCCACCACCGCCTCGACTGCCTACCTGCATCTGTTCCCATGTAATTTGCCTTCCTTCCTGGGTGAATTGTCTGTGCTCCTTTCTAAAGCCAAAACCTCCATCTGTGCACTGGGCACCATCTCCTCTCATCTCCTCAGCTCTTTCCCTTCTCTCCTGCATCTTCAGAATTTCCCTCCACACTGGATCTTTCCCATCAACATACAGAACATACTGCAATAAATCTCATTTTAAAAAAGCAAAAAAAACTTAACTCCACACCCTCCTTCAACTACTATCTCCTTTATTTGATGGTTTTTATAGGTATGTCCCAGGAGGGAAAAAAAAAAAAAATTCTGTATTTACTCTCTTCTCTAATTTCATTCTCCCTTGAATCCACTCCAGGCAGGCTTTCTTCCTCACTATGTCAAAGAAACAGCTCATATCAAGATAACCAACAAGCTTCATGTTGCCAAACTCAATGCTCAATTATTAATCTTCATCTTATTCAACCAGAATCTGATATGGTGTGTTACTGCTTTTTGAAATACTTACTCTCTTGGCTTCTAAGGAGCCCTCTCTCTTGATTGATTGCCTTCTTTACTAGTCACTTCTTCATCTTCCCAGTGTCTAAATTTTGGAGTGCCTTGGGCGTAGTATCTTCTGTTTCCTCTTTCCTATCTACACTCATTCTCTAGGTGATTTTGTTGTTTCATAGCTTTTAATACCATATCTATACAGACAGATCCCAAATTTCTATTTCTAAACCAGACTTCTCTCTATAACCCCAGGCTTGTACATCCAACTGCTTTTCTGACATCTCCACTTGGGTGTTAAAACCAACTTTCCCAAAAATCAAACTCCTGATTATTCTTAAGCCTGCTCAATAAAAGTAACTCCATTTTTCAGTTTCTTAAGTCAAAACCTTCATCATCCTTGACTATTCTCTTTCCCTAACACCCTACATCCAGTGCAACAGCACATCCTCTTGCCTCTACCTCAAACTATATCCAGAAGTCAACCCCTTCTCACAACCTCCATCACCATCATCTCTCACCTGGATTACTGCAACAGTAGCCTATGATCAAAATTGTTCATTCCTTCCCAATATCTATCCCCCCACTTCTGTACTGATAGAATTTTTATCTGGGTTCCTGGTCTTCCAGATGTAGATTTTCTAATCTATCTTAGATTTAGATGTAGACAAGGGGATGTAAACAAAAATGTCTATGGAATTTCTGGGACCTTTTCTAAGAGAGAGCTGGAAGATACCCTTTGTAGCTCCCACTTTATCTTGTCCTCATCCTGCTTCCTGTTACATAGATGACTCCTTAGCCTGCAGAGAAGCACTCTTATGTTTAGTCGTTTCTATCTGTATTCATGCCCCAGGTGAGTCCTTAGAGCAATGAGTTTGAATGTTTTCCAGTTGCTGAGGACTTGGTAAATAAAACTACCATCTACCTCTAGATTCAAACCTCTGGACTTAGGAGTGAGAGAGAAACCACCTTCAATTTAAAGCCACTGTAACCTGGGTAACATTGTCGCTGCAAAACTTCATCCAAACCAGTATGTCTTCTGATTTCCACCCCCCCCCCACTTCTTCTCTTGTTCCTTTATAAACTATTCTCTCCCCACCATCAGCCAGAGCAGTTCTAACTTTAGAACCCCCAAGTTAGTTCATGCTACTCTTGTGGTCACAGCCCTCCAGTGGCTTCCTGCGCTACCCCCATCAAGACCTGATTAATGGCCTTCCTAGACCTGTCTGCACCTACATGTTCTGCCTGCCCACCTCCCTGCCTTGCTTCTCCTCTGCCCTTGTCTCTTCCATTCTTCCCCCAATTTCATCCATTCCAGATGCAGTGGCCACTCGCTGACTCTCAAACACACGCCTACTGCAGGGCTGAGTATTTCTTTTTTTTTCCTTGGGAAACTCTTATCCCTGTTGTCTTATGGTTCACATTCTCTCTCCTCAAGACTGTACTCAGATGTTACCTTATCATGGTGGTCTTTTTTTACTCCCTGACCTAAACTATCACCAGCAAAGCCAGGACATTTCCCATAAAAATTGGGATTTTTCGCTTCTTTAGAAAGTGCAACTGCTCTAACAGTAAAATACTGGGCCCAGTTCTCACAGGACAACAATGGACTTGAGCTGGGGATAGCAACAAGATAGAGCTTTAGGGAAGCTTTAGTTGTTGTTCTATATAATTTCCATCAGTAACTTTCTCCCCACTCCTTGATGTGATAAATGGATGTTGTGTTTATTTATGCAGACTTAGCTTCAAGCACTACCATCCCCATCCCATTCCCATCCGCAGATAGATAGCCATCCTTCTAAATAAAAAGTCTAAAGGTGTTTCTGGCTAGAAACTGGGTAGCATAGGCATCTATACTTCATGGTCCCCCCCCCCCCCCGCCACCTCACCACCCGCCTCAACTCCCTGGTGTCATACATTCCCCCGCTTCATTAATTCATAATTCTGTCAGCTTCCTCCAGATATATGGTTAGCAAATGATGGCTTAGAGTATCTTTGTTCTCTATATGGGAAAACTCAAAAGATTAAGAGGACATTTGAGACCCAAAGGAATGACTCTTCAATAATAGAATCCCAGGCATCAAGAGGCAGTCACTCCACATGGTAATTTTCTATACCTGTTTTTTGTTGTTGTTTTGTTTTATTTTGTTTTTTGAGAGACAGAGAGAAGGGGGCAGAAAGGGAGAGAGAGAATCCCAAGCAGACTCCGTGCTGTCGGCTGAGAGCCTGACACAGGACTAGATCTCACAAACCATGAGATCATGACCTGAGCCAAAATCAAGAGCAGGACACTTAACCGACTGAGCCACCCAGGCCCCCTTCTATACCTGCTATTCTTAAGGCTGAACTCCATCTATCAGATTATTTTACAAAGCCATATGGCTCATTCCTGGAGACTTCGTTGATTTGCTTCAGAATTCAAGTCTTTTCTTCTTTTTAAATGTCAATACAGGCCAACCAGTCTTTGAACATATGCAGAGATTATTGCAAACAGATCAATCTTTCCCAGGAAGGGATCTAGTCTTGCACAAAGGAACTACTACTTTAAACAGCTAAAAGGTGAATTACATTATTGAGTTGGCAAGTGCTATATTTAAAAGTTACAAAAGACAATTACTAGTTCACATGAAACTCAAATTCCTCAAAGTGAATAACCTGTAAGAGGTTCATGTAGAGCTCTGCAATGCCCTGTTACATATTTATGTGAAGTTTTTATTGAAGAACAGTGTTGGTGTCTCCATGTTAACTTTACCGCATCTTTATAAATGCTCTCCAAGCCAAATTCTTAGAGAATGGTAATAAAAACTTCTTTGAATGGAGCTCATGGGCTTATCTTTTTAGCAGTTTGCTCAGGATTAAGAATTATTATAAAATAATTTCTTTCATTCGTTCATTCATTCATTCATTCATTCATTCAGCAAAGTCACGCAATAATTATTTATCTAGCAATGCCAGTCACTGTTCTAGGCACTAAATTCAGAGCAGTGAGCAGAAGAGAAAAGTCCCCACTCTCATAGAGATTACAATTGTATTGGTACAAGGAGTGAGGGGAGAGAGACATAAACAAGTAAATGTGTAAGACGTCAGGCTACAAAAAGTGCCAGCAAAGCAGGCAGGGATGGAGTTTTATTCACATTTGCAATACCAGCATCCCATGCTCTGAAAGAGCTTAAGAGGATGAATGTATTAATGATTTCGTATGATAAACTCTACCTGCAGAATCTCTGAGCAGACATAACATTTGCTCTAGAGCCATAGAATGGGGTAGGGTGGGAGCATGCATACTTTTAGTTCCATTTCCCACAAACTGGGATCTCGTGTCCTAGCTATAGATGGTTCCCAAAAGGAAAAGCCTTGGAAGACAGTCTTTGTTTTGGCCTCTGTCTGCAACTCCCTGTATACTGAGCATGGGCTTCAGAGAAACTTTACCTCTTCTAGATGCTGAGATTTTTGTAAAGTTGAGAAATTTCCCAGTTTGATATTCTGCATTGTCTAAAGCAAATTAGACCTCTACTTAGAACAAAGCCTACCTTGTTGGGAAAGGAGTGTGCAAGTTAGCATGTTTTCTGATTAAGCTTTCTTTATTCCTCTTAATGAGCTTGGAGTGGAAGTCATCATCACCCAGGGAATCTTTTTATTTTCCCTGGGTTACTTCATCCATCCAGTCATCTATGGAAGTTACTAATGACTTCACCGAGCAAAGTCAGGACTTACCGCCCGACACTGCACTGTGTTGGCAAAGTTTTGGCTGGGTCTTCCCTCAACAGTTCCAGGAAGATTGTATCTTTACTGTATCTTTACAGGCTTCATTAGCCCTGAGCAGAAACAGAAACAGACATGCCCAAAGGCTGAACCCAATATCTTTGTGAAAATCATGAAAAACAGTGTCACTTTTCCTTTGTCAGGGCCCTCTGATAAGACCTTTCTGAACCACAGTCTGTTAGATATCAGAGGATATGGTTGCCCCCAGCCAAACCAACCCAGGAAGAGCCAGATCCAGGGGCGGAACCAAAGACCGAGAGAAGAAAGAGGGTGACCTAGTTCGTGACAAATGAATCTCAGAAACAGGACTAGATTGGAAAGTCAGCAAAGTTGCTCAGGGCTGCGTTACCACTTCTTAGGGGCCCTGAACACTTTTGTCTTCAGGACCCTCTGCCTCCTTCAAATAATATGAAAAATGATACTTTATGACTGTGTTACAAAGCTGAATACAATCCAGACTGGATTCATTATTACAGGTTAACTATAATCTGTTATTGTTGTTCTTATTAAAAAAAAAAATAAAATTTGAGCAATTTGTAGGTCTGATGCCTTCTTGTTTCCATTGCCTGTCCTGCCCACTGACATCATCAGAACAACTGGGTCAGCTACAGAGTGAGGCCTGATGTGACAAACCAATGGCCTTCCAATGTTTGCGTCCCCCTTGCTCCCATGGGAGCTGGGTTTGGCTGCCACTTCTCTGAAACTTCCCCTGCTGAGGTCATCAGTGACCTCCGGGTTGCCAATACTCACGGACAATGGTCAATCCTTATACTTCAGACCTTTCTGGGGCATTTGGTGCCATTCTCTACTTAATTCATTCTTATTGAGTGGCCACGTATTTCAGGCTGTGTCTCAGATTTGGGAGGCATAGTTAACTAAACAGACAAGATTCCAGCCCTCATGGGGCTTTTTGTCCAGGAAGGAATCCAGATAAATAAGCACCATGTACAATATATTTTGGAGATACTATAAAAGCACAAGGGCCCCTAACTTGAACTTGAGGTGTCAAGAAATGTTTCCTAAGACCTGAAATACGAGTAAAAGTTCTGGTGGGGGAGAGGAGAGTGCTTTAGGGAGAAAGAGCAAATGCACCCAGGCTTAGTGATAAGAGAACCAAGTGTACAGTCTTTGAATAGAAAGTGACCCCACGTGGCTGAAGCTTAGAGTATGTGGGTGAGGAAGGGAGTTTGCACTGAGAGTGTCGTGAGCACTTTAGGAAGATGTGTCTGGTGTCAGTGTGGAGAACAAATTGGAGTAGGGGTGATACTGAGCTTAGAGAGATACTGAGCCCTGGGAGGCTGTGGATGAAAAGCCTGTGCATGGGACTTAGGCAAGAGATGGTAACGCTTTGAACCAGGGAAGCAGCAGACGGGAAGGAGGGAAGTGGACGGGCTGAAAATACTGCATTAACTGGAGTTGGTGACGGCCTGGATCTGGGGGAGAAGGATGACATCTGTCTGGCTTCTTACTGGCAGAAAACAGTATACTCTGTGCTGATAAAGCAGAAAGGGGTTTGTTATAAGATATTAGGAGACAACACAAGCTTTAGGAGGGCCAGAAAGCCCAGTTTGGAAGGCTCACAGAGCAGTGCCCACTGTATCATGGGAGTGTTGGAGCAGAATCACCGCTGCGTGTCACTTGGCTCCTGTGAGCCTAGGAACCAGACACCAGAAGCTCTACCCCAGTGATCCCAGAAGAACTGGATGTCCCCACCTTTGCAGTTGTTGCAAGGGACTGCTTCCTCCAGCGGCAGCCATGTTGCTCATTCCTGCCGCCTATTTGTATGAAGGTGCAAATGCTTGACTGCGTCTGGGTCACATGTTGAACCAGGCTGCCAGGAAGTTTGGGAAACGTGGTTTCTGGCTTTTTAGGGAGGCAAACTATAGAGGAGTTGGAATGCATGCTGAGTGAGCTCCTTACACTTTCTTTTTTTTTTTTAATATGAAATGTATTGTCAAATTGGTTTCCATACAATACCCAGTGCTCATCCCAACAGGTGCCCTCCTCAATGCCCATCATCCACTTTCCCTTACACTTGCAGCCACAGCTTGTATCTCTGCACCAGCCCCCCAACCTAAACAATATAAGGAAGGTGTTACAACTCTCAGAGATGGGGCTCAAAGGTTCAATAACTCATCCCAGGTCAGTGGTGGGGCAGAGTCCTGCTGAGTCCACATCTAGGCTCTTTCTGTTCCCTCAGACTGTCACTCAAGACTCACTTCTGTCCTAACCTCCCCTAGAAAGGCTCCCCCATCCCTCCCAGTCCACAGGATGCACTAGATGCTGCTGGCTTCCCTAATGTCCCTGTGCACAGCACAGGACAACAATCTGTGACAACAATCTGCATTTGCCACCTGGTGTCCCAAGCATTCTTTATTCCTGTTGACCCAGCCTCCTTCTGTGTGGCCTTTGTTTGATCTCTGTCCTCTGTGTGAGCCTCATCCCACTCAGGAAACCTCACAAACTGATGATTTCATGTCTATACAAACTCCTTCCACTCCCAATTTTTTCCCAAGTGCTTGAAATGGACAGTGGTTCCATCTTCCCCATCCCATTTCTCTCATTTATTAAATAAAATGGACATTTGGACAAGATGATCTCTTTCTGCAACCAAATTTTAGGATGGATTCTGTAATTTTTCCTTTGGTGGGGCAGTGCTTTGGCTTTGGCTCAAGAATAATGCTGGTTGTAAGAATTCTTTTAATTGGACCCCGGGCGTCAGGATTTGTCCTTTTACAAGTAGTGCCCGCCCCCTGCAGTCTATTTTGGGAGCCTCTACCAACAGCATCGAGCTTCCCCCCCCCCCCCCCCGTCTTGGCTGAGCACCCTGTGCCTATCCCTCTGCCCCTCCAACTCTCATTTGCATTCATATCCCCTCCTCACCACAGGTACCTGTGCAATTGTTTCCTAACACGCTGCCAGCTGCTTGAGTCTTGCAAAGCCAAGTTCTCCTTTGGGAGTTCTGACAATAGGTAATAAAGACACAGAATGTGATGCTTCTCCCTAGCCTGGACTCAAAAGAGGGGGCTCTGTCAGGGAAATAATTTTCTCACTTCAGACCAAATAACTCACTTTACAGCCAAGGATATTGCCAGTGAGCTTTTAAGCAAGGATCACTAGTTCCACACCATCAGGGCAACTGGACAGTTTGAAGCACCAGATTGGAGATAATACCCTGTGGAGATGGGTGTTATCCTCCAAGATATAGTATGCTCCCTAAATCAATGACCATAATATGGCCCTGCGTCCCCAGTAGTTAGGGTGCAATCATCTAGACCCCAAGGAATAGATGCGCAAGGGGCCTCACTTACTGTAACATCCAATGACCCACTGCGAGAGTTGTGCTTCTAGACCCCAGTTGCCTACAGCAGCATCCACTCCTCACCTCACTCTTTCCTGGCCTCCTCTCTCCCTGGTGTCATTTCCCAGTCCCTCACCATGTTCCTGAGATTATCCCCCAAAGAAACTCCTTGTACCTGAAGCTCAAAGTGTGTTCTGGGGAGAGGCAGGCTTGTACCTCACACACTTGTCAGGAGGAACAAATGAGAGAAGGCGCTGAGTGCCGTGTCTGTCTTAGAGTAAGTGCCCGGTGAATACGAGCCACCATCATCCTCATCCTCATTATTATCATTATCACTGTCACTGAACTCCTGCAAGAGAGTTGAGATGACCTTGTTCAAAGTCCTAAGAGAGGTGACATTGACATATCAGGCTTCCTCCTTCTTCCTCTTCCCTCACACACCGACTCAACACAACCCTGAAAGAGTCTATAAGCAAGGAGCAAACTACTGATAATATTAACAGCTATCATTTAGAGAGTTCCTACCCTGGAAATAGGTACTGTGCTCATTACTTCATAACTATGATTGTAGCATAACATGGTCTCGACAGCTTTACCAGATTACAATAGTCCAGGGTGTAATTATAATTTTAATAACAAGAGACAACATATGTTGGGCTTTTACTATAAACTGCATGCAAAGCATGCATGTAGTAATGTAGTGTCTTCCCATTTTACAGGTGAAGAAATAGACTCAGAGAGAGAAAGATACTTGCCCATGACCACACAGCCTGGACAGGGTGGAATCTGGACCAAAACCCATATCTAGCTGACTTCAGAGAGCTTGCCCTTTCTGCTAGACCATAGTGTTCTCATCATCACTGCAATTTCTCCAGATGAGACAGTTTATCTGGGGGGTTACATTTTTCAGGGGAACAAAACATTATTCACAGGAACTAAAAAGGCGACTATCACTCAGCTCAACAAGCAAAATTTTCAGGAAATCTAACCCTGCAACAATAATTTTAAGGAACAAGAAGACATGAGTCACAGTCCAAAATAGCAAGAATAAAGCATGGGATTCTGCTTACGCCAAAACTGATGCAGGGACTAGTTTCAATTGTAGCACATGTGGGAGGGACAAGTCCCACTGTACGTTGAGATGTCTGGAGAAAAGTGGGCATCCTACACATACTAAAATGACTATTTTCTAATGAGCACCTAAAAGATAGAAATGTATGTGTCTCTAGTTAATAAATTCTTATCATATTCTACCCTTAGAAAAGTTATACTTAATCCATAATTTATACCACGTTGGAATCATTCTTAGAAAATTAAAATTTGACCTTGCCTTATTTTCTATCTACTGAGGTATTCCAAGTTAAAGTTATATATTATCCCAAAGCATTCTTACTATCTACAATTAGAATAAGAAACAAGAGTTGTTTTACCAGCTCTTCAAGCTGTAATAAACTGAACTTGATTCCCCTTAACCCATGATTATTTGCAATCATTACAATAGCTAGTATCTTCCAAGGGTTTATTGTTTTCCAGAATCTGATCTACAAACTTTATGTTATTTAATTCATATAACAACCATAAGAGGAAAAAGTATTATTTTTTCTTCATTGTACATAAAAGGGAACCATAGATTAGAGAGGTTAAGATCTTACACAATATCATTCAGCTGCGTTGTGGAACTACTGAGATTCAAATCCATGATTAATCAGTGTACTCTAGTTTGAAAGGGTTATCCATCCAGTCAGTGCCCTTTCTATGTGGACCCAACCCTTTAAGTTCCAAAGTGGCTGAAATAAGACTGAAAATGACCTGGTATATTTCTGAGTTCTCAGGAAGAATTAAGATCTGTCTAGAAGTTAGCATGTTAATAAACTGCTCCAAGGAGCTACTTCTGTAGGAGGAACAGAGACCTCACTCTTCATGACTGTGGTTTGCAGATTAAGTTGCTTCCCGGTCACACTGTAGAAGCCATCACAAGGAGTCAAAACAACAGATTAAAAAAATGAAAGCCTTTTCAAAAACAGAGTCAGGATGTACTCTCACACTATAGGCTTACAAATCACTTGCACCACTCAGTGGCCCTGGGCTGACCTAGTGATTAAAGGTGATTCAGGATTTGCTAGGAACCAAGAAACTGACTCTATCAACACATGATTTCCTTAGGCTATGTTAGTACATCTGATATTCAGATACTAGAAGCTGTTTCCAGCTTAATTGTTAAAAACTGAAAATCTTGAAGAAGTAGAGGTACATGACAGATGTGTCTTCATAATAAAGATCCTCAACTCAGCTTGATTTTGTGGCAGTGACTCAGCACGTCATAGTTGGCAACTTACCTTTCCTGAGGCTGCCTCCCATCCTTAGCACGCCAGTAGTCCTGGGTCCTTACACGCAAGGACCTCTGATGATTTCTTGGGGAGTCATCAGGCAGATAAATAAACATCCCCCCAAATAAAACTTACCCGCCCCATGGCAGCCACTTACTGCAGAGGACAGATCCCTTAAAAACAACAGCAAAAGCTGTCTCAAGAGATGTGCTGGTTTTGAGAGATGTTTGTCCTCAAGAAAGCAGTGTATTGCCACCACAATCTAGATTTACACTCCTTACCTTGAGAAAAAAAACACCTGGAGTGACATAAGATATTTAGGGTCTCCCTTGACCCGTTATCAGCCATTAGGAACGCTAATAATGATCTTTTACCATTATTTCAATTGCAAGAGTCAAACTCGTTGGACGGAATCCTCAAACATCTAAGAAGGTAGTGGTGGAAATCCAGGGAGTTTTGTTGCCCCATCCCTTTTTTCCTTTTTAATTTGCTGATTGATAACTTGATCCTATTCATGAATTTGCTACCTGCCAAGAAACGAAAAAGGAAAACAAGCAATCATTTATATGCATGATATGGATTTTAAGAACTATGAGTCTTAAACAGGAAACTTTTAAACTCATGAGAAATAAGGCTGTTGATCAACGGGACACTATTCAAGTTATATTCCTGGTTCATTGCTTTCTCTAAGTACTATCCTGGTGTCTTGCTAAATCAGCAAAAATACCTGAGCTACATCAGGTTCATTCTGACAGACATATTTCCTTTGAGTTATGATGGAGTGTCAGGTCCTTGGCCATAGGGGGAATTTTCCTGTAACTTACATAAAAACAAAACTGTGTTTATGACATTTTTCGATGTCCTTCATTTAAGATTTCTTGTTGTAAATTCCTCTTAGAATTTAGGAACGCACACACATGTAGCACTCACAAATTAGTTTACAATAAAACTCCAAAGTGCTTCTTTCTCTTAGTTTTTAGAAAGATAAGGGGAAAAAATGAAATCAGCAAACACTTTCTACTTACTAAAACAATAACTTGACCATTTCCCTGAATGGTTTCCAATTTTTCCTATATTTTCATTTAATCGCCTTGTGTATATTTTATGTATAAGGATATGTGTGTTTTTAAATTATAATTCTCTACAGGTCCTTCTATAAATGATAAATTCCTATCTAGATGCCAGAGATAGCCCATAATAAAAATTCCAGGGATAGTAGGAACAGACTATTGATCAGGTCCCTGACAGAATCCAACTCTTCACATAGCATCAGATAGCTTGTAGAGGAGATGATGTTCTGCATCCCCCACACCCCTCAGATTATCTATTGCTGTAAAACAACCCCAAACAAAGGCTTAAAAACAATCATTTATTTTGTTCATCAATATGGGGGGATTGGCTGGGGCAGCTCACCAAGTAGGGGTGATTTTTCCCCAAGGGACTTTTGCAAACATCTGGAGACTTTTTTTTTTAATTTGAAATTTTAATTGGATTTATTAAACACTGCATAGATCAGGAAGCATCCCATCTAGCAAGTAGATGGGAAGCTCTGGGAACATTTTTAGTTGTTAAACTGGAAAAAGTGCCACTGGCATCTAGTGAGCAGTGGCCAGGGGTGCTGCTAAATATGGTATAATGCCCCTGCAAGGAAATACCCAGCACAAGACTGAGAAACCCTAGCTAGGCAGTTCTCATTTGAGGTCTCTAGTGAAGTTGCAGTCAGGCGGTGATGGGGCTGGGTCATCTTGAGTGCATCTTCATTCACATGTCTGGTACCTGGGCTAAGAAGACTCAAGCAGTTCGAAACTGGAGCAGCTGGGGATCCTCAGGAATCTCTCCTTTCTATGTAGTTATTTCATATATTCTCTCTGCAGGGCAGTTTTAGGGTATCCAAGCTTCTCGCCTGGTGGCTGAAGGTTCCAAGTAAGTGCCATCAGAGATTGATAGAAGCTGGGTGGCCTTTCTAACTCAGTCTGGAGTGTCACTTCTGCAGCAACAAAGTAACAAAGATCCCCAACCCCTTGGGGTCAACAGAAAGGAAGGGGAGAACCTGAACTCCCACCCCGACTTGGCAGTGAAGAGGCAGCACCATCACATCTGTGGAAGCCAACTAAAATACAAGATTTAAATAAGATTCAGAGTCTTATAATAGAATACCCAAAATGTCCAGGTTTGAGTCAAAAATCACTTATACCAAGAACTAGGAAGATCTCAAACTGAATGAGAAAAGGCAATCAACAGTTGCCAACACTAAGATGACACAGATGTTAGAATCATCTGACAAGGACTGTCAGTCAGCCATCATAAAAATGCTCTGACAAACAATTATGAAAATGCTTAAAACAAATTAAAAACCAGAAATTCTCAGCAAAGAATTAGAAGATACAAAGAAAAACAAAATGCAGATTTTAGAACTGAAAATTACAGAAACCAAAATAAAAAACTCAATGAATGGACTCAACAGAAGAATGGAGGGGACAGAGGAAAGAATCCGTGAACTTGAAGATACCTAATTGGAACAACAACCACAACAAAAAAGATTGAAAAAATAAAGCTTCAGTGACATGTGGGACTATACCAAGTCCCAGAGGAGAAGAAAAGAAGATGCAGGCTGAAAAAGTATTCAAAGAAATAATGGCTAAAAGTTTCCTAAATTTGGTAAAAGAAAAGAAAAAGCTGTAAAACTACATATTCAATAAGTTACTCTGAGTAAATTCCAGATAAGATAAACTCAAAGAAATCTACACGAAGATATATCATGGTCAAAACTTCTGAAAACTAAAAACAAAAAAAATAATCTTGAAACAGCCAGAGAGAAACAGTGCATTATCAGTATGGGAAAAAGCAATCAGAACAATGGATTTCTCATTGGAAATCATGGAGGCCAGAAGAAAGTGGCACAACATTTGCCAGGTGCTGAAAGAAGAGAATTGTCAACTCAAAATTCTTCATCTGGAGAAGGTATCTTTCAAGAATGAAGAGGAAATCAAGATATCCTCAGATGAAGGAACACTAAAAGAATTCGTCCCCACCAGACCTACCCTAAAAGAATGTTTAAAGCAAATTTTAAAGAACATATCATAGGTTATCAGGAAGTATGGAAGAACATACTAAGAGGGAAAATATGATAAATACAACAGAATTTCCTTCTCCTCTTGAGTTTTCTGAATATTGTTTGATAGTTGAAGCAAAATTTTTTAACACTGTCTAATGTGGTTCTCAATGTATGTAGCAAAAATAGTTAAGACACTTACGTTATTGATAGGGGAGGGTAAAGGGATGTACCGGGAAGTAAGGTTTCTAGACTTCACTCAAATTGGTGAAGTGTTACATTAGTGGACTTTGCTAATGTATGTATGTAATACTTTATTGCTCACTACACTAAGGGATTTAAGCTGATTGGACCCAGTCTCTCTGAGCAAAACAGAGCATTGATGTTATATTGGGTTTGGATGCAGCACAGAGTTCAAGAATTTGGCAGACTTTCAGTAAAGGGTTGACAACCTATAGAAGCAGAGTTACTTGGGTACGATTCTTATTGGTCGGTTAGCAGTCCTGATGTGTATACTAGAGTGAGTCCATCACTGATTGACTTTTAGAAGTGAGGCACTAACTGTGAGTAGTTAATTCATTAACCATTAACTGAATGTTCAACTGAAATTTGTTGCCTTGATCTATGGGAACAGGTTAAAACTGGCCCTGGTAGCCATTTGCTACCATGGCTATAGGAAAATTCATTTTTCCCTAACTTTGTAGGAGCCTTTTTATTTTCACTGGTGTTGCCATTTGAAAATATGTCAAATAAACCTTATTTCTAATTTTGTAAATCTTTTGCTCCTAAGAAAAACATGTCTGGCATGATGAAGAAGAGTGGGAAATGTTTACCAGAGGAGATTAGGGTGTATCCTTTCTTTTAGCCTATTCATAACCAATTTTCTCCCTTCTTCTGATAACAACATTCATCCCTCCACATGCATCCAACCCTCATATCTTTGGGGGATTCTTCTTTCCTAAAACAAACATGTGGTTCTGATGAGAGCTATCAGTCTCCCAGCCATGGACATGTTATTCAAGTGTAGCCAGTCATAATACCACACAACCTTGATTATAGTGATTGGTCCAGAAATAAGCTTATGTGAAGCCAATGAAAATCCTTCCTCTCCTGTAGCACCCATGGCCCTTCATTACATGGGTATTGTTCTATGACTGATTCCCCTAATAGACGGAGCTCCTTGAAGGCAGCCACCATGTCTGATTTACTGATGTATATACATGACTACCATGTTGCTAGCATGATGCTAGCAATTATCATGATGATAGCGTCTAAGAGGTGCTCAGTAAATATTTCTTGAATGTTTGAATAAATGCATAAATGGGAAATGGGTCAAGGAATGAGTGGGTATTCAGCTATTATTTGAAAAAATAAATGGCAACTGTAGAAACTCTTAGAAAACGTCTGGGAAAAGTCTTCCTAGCTCTCCTAAGAACCTCTTCTGTCACAGTTGCTAGAATGATGAGTACATTGTGTAGCCCACAGCAGGAAGTCCAGGCTGCTGAGCCTGGGGGACACCACACATCTGTGTTGTCTGGGCCAGCTCTATAGTTTCTGCAGGCCTCACAGCTGGCACTCAGATTGGCCCTTTTTCATTTGCATCAGTCATTCTGAGCATAGGGAACAACTGCGTCTCTAAGAACTCTCAAGAAAACAAAGGGTGGCAGTATCAGTGACTAGTTGGATAGACTTCAAGTGTCAGGGCAACTCTGGTTGTGTGCCAGTCAGGCCAGGAGACAGTAGGGACTTGAGATGACATGTATCTTCCTATGACTCTCTCCCTGCTCAAAACTTAGAATAAGAATTGAAAAGCACTGAACTCACAGGAGGCAAGCAACTTGGGTTCTTGTCCTGACTTTGCTACTACCTCACCCTGTGACCTTGAGTAAGCCACTTAACTTCTATAGGACACAGCGTCATCATCTTAGAAATGATTTGGTTCTTTTCAGCTCTGGACTCACAACCATACTACCTCTGAGTGTCAAGACTGGAACATAGGTGCAGCCTCCAAAACTAGTGCTATGGCTGGGAGATGATCCAATGTCTGAATGCGGTGGCTGGTCTTTCCTCTTGTCTTTTGTCTTCCCCCCGCCCCCAGCCCCTTTGATGGGACTTGAGGGATGAGCTGAGCGAAAGCTTCCGATAACTCAGAGCCTGTCCACTTGGGAAAATGTCAACTCCAAGGTCAGTGACTGCTGAGAGATGCTACTTGAGGGCTGATTGGGCATCTCAGTGACTGGCCTCAACAAGAAATGTCTCTGCATTTAGGATGCTTCCTTCACATATTTTTACACAAAGTTTTCTGAATTTGATATACAGAATATATATCTTTTTTGAATTTTCACGAATTTGTTGGAATGTGACATACACAACAATATTACCAGCAGTGTAATTTTGGAGGATTGGAACAGTATTTGATGATATATTTCAATGAATAATGATGATAGTTTTATGATGTTGGCTGAAGATATAATTATGATGAGGGACTGATGATGCTCACAGAAATATATTTGAAAGTCAGTGAAGAAAAATGAAGTTCACAGATACCATCGCCACTCTAGATGCTATTTTAAATTTTGTTTCTAAGGAAAAGGTGCTGAGTTACAAGCCTTGTCATCTACTTTTTTAGACGCATAAAAAAATACAATCCAAATTTGCTTTTTCTTTTTCATTTCTGAATAAAGAAATGGTCTGTTGGAAGAAGAGAGGAAATGTTGCAAAATCGTAGAGCAAAAACTGAATTTTCAGCATAAATTAAATCAATTCTGTAATTTTGCAAATAAGAAGACTGATTGATGTCTGTAACGGATGTTATAGAAGTTGCTCAAAGTCTGGCAGCTAATTAGCAGCTTCAGGACTGAGCATGACTCTCATATACAGTGTTTCTATATTTATCCCTCTCTCCATTTAGATCTTAATATCTACCCTAACCCCCAATATCTAGTGGATATCTTTACTGCACCAGTATTTCCCGAATTTCAGTAATTAAAAATTCCTAATGTGTGCCCCAGCCACTCACCATCTTACTGTGATTTGTTTTTCTTAAACTCACTGACATTTGTTTTTAAATTTACTTAAAGGTAACATTTATGGGGCACCTGGGTGGCTCAATCGGTTAAGCATCCGACTTCAGCTCAGGTCATGATCTCGCGGTTCGTGAATTTGAGCCCCACATTGGTCTCTCTGCTGACAGCTCAGAGCCCACTTCAGATCCTCTGTTTCCCTCCCTCTCTGCCCCTCCCCTGCTCTCTCTTTTTCTTAAAAATAACATAAACATTAAACTTTTTTAAAGCAACATTTATGTCACTAATATAAATATAAAATCAGTATTACTTGCCATAAATGGGTGGTGAAAATGATCATTTTGTGTCCAAGTGCCCGTAGAAGTTTACTTCTGAAACTTTGTGAAACTCCCTTCTCTCTTAGGCTGCCCTGCCTATGAAAGAATAGGATGTCAGAGTTCTTAAACGATCAGGGATCATGGGCCCAAGATAAAAGTAATCATCAAGATGTACATGCAGCCTTTTAAAAAAGTTAGAATATACTGGATTATGAGAGGAAAAATGCTTTCCAGCTTTTTGCAATACCTTCCCTTACCAGCTCAGATAATTGGCTGTTGGCTTTTAGAGGTGAGAGCCCTTGAAACCCTTCAGGATGTGTTGCAAGGAAAACAGTTCTTGGGGAGAGGTTCTCGCTGTTGCACAAACAGAACCTGAAGTCAGGAAAACATTTCTGTTTGGAGCAATGCCTGTTCTGCCACCTGCTAGCAGTGTGCTATTAGACCAGCTTTTCTGTCTCAGTGTCTCAAATGTTCTTCATTTCAAAACATGGAGACAATCGGTGCCTTTTAGAGCTTTTGTGACAATTGATGAGGAAACACGTGGATGATAATTAGCCTGGTATGAAGAACACAATGAACAGTCTCAATACACTTAAGTACAGGTACGTCCGCTTTCCAGAAGTTTGCCTGACACCACTTTGCTTTCAAGAAAGACTTATATTAACACCTGTTTTGGCTAACCGAAAGAAATCTGAAGAGGATTTTCGCTTATACAAAAGAATAAAAAAAGCATGAAGCAAAAATAGCATTCAGCATTTGTTTGCTGCAAGCTGTTTATAGGGGCATCACTCACCCCCAGCAGCAAGAGGGGAGATGCCAGGCTCCTTCTTGGGAACCACACAGCATCTCAGCATCTCAGCATCTCAGCATCAAGCCCCCACAGGGCTATGAACTGTGTCTGTGAGCATCTGTGCTTTATCTTAATTTGTTTTGTTCATCTGTTAGCAAGATGTGGTACCAGAAAAGGTACCAGAAAAGCCTAAAAGAGGTGATTTTGGGGCTCTGGGAATGCCCAGGAATTTTTCTATATAAATAAATGGTAATTGATTTACACCATTTTACTTAGGAGCGGTTTCCTAGGTAGTGAGAGAAACCTTTAAATGGCAAGTTTATTTTCTTCTCTGTTCTCCCTTTTCTGGAGTCTGATGCCTTTCAAGGTTTTTGTAATATAATTCAAAGATAGGAAACAAAGAGATTCTTTGAGCATTAGAAGGGATAGTCTATCTTTATAGCATTTTTCAGACAAGGAAACTGAGCTGTAGGATTCTTATGAGTAATATGTCCACTATGCAGGTAGGAAGTAGTGAAACCAAAACACTCTGTCTTCAGAGCTTACACTCCTAATAATCATGCAGCCTACACTACATAATGTAGTGTATTAAGATGGCTACAAATTCTTTGACACCTTCCACCAACAGGTGGATTCTATGGCCCCTTCCATAGAATCTGGGTTGGCTCTGTGATTATCTAATACAATGTGGAGGAAGTGATGTGCCAGTTTCCCAGCCCAGGTCTTAAGAGACTAGTTAGTAGCTTCTGTTTCCTATTTGTATAGATGCTCATTCTTTGAGCTCTGAGTCTGCATATAAGAAATCAGACTACCCTGATGGATAGCTCATTTGGAAGAGCTCGAGATGACACAGAGAGGGTGAGCAGCCCAGCTGAGTGCAATTTTCCACCCATCCCCACCAAGGCCCCAGGCATGTGAATAAAGCCCTCTTAACCCTCCAGAGAAAGCTAGCCACCAGCTGAATACCAGTGTGACCCCAGGCGGTTGCCAGAAGGACCGAAATAATCATCTATCAGAGCCCTGCTCAAATTCCCAACTCATGGATTGTGAGCTGTTTTACACCACTATGATTGGGAAGGTTTGTTAGCACAGAAACTAGAACACGTGTATCATTTCATAGGAATCTCATACTGCCATCTGAATAGGTAGCACTTTTCCATTTTTTGGAAGAGATCATGGTGTAGTAAAGTATCTTCCCCAACGTTCCACACTGCTAAATGGTAAAGCTACATAACAGCTGGGTTTCTGGACTTAGCCCACACTTGCCTGCCACTGGATGCTGCCTCCAGGTGCTGCAGAGAAAGAACTCCAGCGTTGCCATGGCAGCCATGACTCCCCACCGGGGTCCAGGGCAACATGGTACTCTCGAGAGCTCCAGCTAACCCTAGCTTCCTCTTTGCCTCACGTCCCATCTTCATATCACTGCCAACCCTACCACCCTAGACAAGCCCATCTTCTCCTATTCTAGCTCTGTGATCTTCAGCAAGTTACTGAACATAAGCTGAGTGTATGGAAAGTGTCAGCTGCCACCATGACTCTGATTGCAACCCAAAATCCGTTTCATAGTCAAATATCATAAGGAATAAGAACTCCGGCTTCTGGGCCTACCATAGGCACTCAGAATTCTCCAACCAAATATAAACAGTAGATCCAACTAGTAGCCCTCTTGTTAATCAACATATATAATTTGTGATTCATCTTTGCTGATGTATGTACATTTACTGTGTTGCTTCAGATGGACGCATGAGACCCTCTGGTATGTGTCCACCACATTTTATCTATATATAATGAACCTACTATGTTTCAGGATCTGTGTTAAAGTCTTTATATTGATTTAATTTAACCCTTTCAAGAACACCACGAAAAGTATTTTTAATGAATTTACATGCAATTTTATGATTCCATCACCTTAGAAACTGTCCTAGGTGCCAAAGTCATCTGGCTTGAGAGGAGGATGATTCAAAGCTTCTCCTCAGATGCAGCTATTTTATAACAAGGAGTTGGGCACAGAGAAGCAAAGGACCAGAAAGAGGAAAGTGAAGAAAGCATCAAATTTTAATTCAGTTTTCCCATTTACTTCCTGAGTAAATTTATCAAGCATCTCCTGTGCACCAGTGCATTATTCTGGGTCCTCCAAGAAGCAGGCACCAAGACAGGATTAAATGTGCAAGAAATTTATTAGGGGGAACATCTATGGGGGATAATCTGAAGGGTGCCGGGAAAGGCTGAGAGAGCCATCAGATCATGATGCAGGTCTGACTCTGCATGAAGGAAGGAAGCAAGGTTGGGTGGATGCTTCCTAGATAGCCATCCAGCTTAAGAAAAGTTAGGCAAGGCCATGGGGGTGTCTTGAAGCCAAGGGTTGCTCATCGGAGGAGTCCTACATCTCTTGGGAATGGGCCTGTTTAATCTCTGCCATGCACAGCCAGCCAATGTCTGGAAGCAGCCCATGGGCAACATGGCTTTGATACAAACTCAACAATAGTTTTCAGAGCCAAACAGGACTTTTTTTATCTACCAAAAAAAGGGAAAAAGAGCTCTAATGTGGAAGAGGGGAGACTTCAGCCCAGCCTGTTCCTAACCTATTAAGCATCCTCCAGGAGGCTTTCTGCCAACAAGGGTCTGGGCATTCTCACCTATACTCCCAAATCTGGAGAGATGCACAAGGAATGAGAGAATTTTTAACATTTATTCAACCGGATGCATTCCTGGCTGGTCTGTACTCCCCCACTCTCATTTATTAGTTATTGAAGAAGAGACATTCACCTTCATAACCCACTTGTTTTTTGTTTTTGTTTTTGCTGTTTGATCACATCAGCTCCAACGTGGGGAATGGATCAAAGAAAGGCAAATTAGAAGCAAAGAGGCCACTTAGGTGTCCAGACTAAAGTGGTGGCAATGGAGGTGGGGTGAAGAGAATTGGTTGAAAATATATTTTGCAGATATAATCCACAGGATTACTGGTGGATTACACGTCCCTGACTTCAAAGATTACACACCTGGACAGACTGGAGTAGAATGTGTCAGAAGGCCATCACAATTTAGAAATACTAAATGCTATTGTTCTTTAGCTTCTACTACAACCATACTGTGAAGAGGCCATCTTGAAGGATGGATCTAACACTACCCAATCATGTACGATCTCGTGATTTCCATAGAAAGACCCATGACTGTCACTTGTGTTAGTTGATACTGTTAGGTTATTTTTTAAATTTTCGTATCCAAATGAGCTCATCTACTAAAAGCAAATGAGAACTCAAAATCATTTTATAAAACCATCTGGATAATAATGTTAGAGCTCAGCAATTTATTTTATTTTACTTTATTTTATTTTATTTTATTTTTTCTCATAAATAACAAATGCGTTCTTGATTTATTGTGTGGTGATACTATAACACAGCCTTCACACTGACTGAATAGGATAGAGCTCAGCAATTTTAAATTAAGGAGAGAAGATATCCTAAAATAGGAAATTCACCTGGAGTTTGGAAAGAGGGTATAAAAAGCACATACCTAATGTCACTGTGAACTTTTCATGTCTAACAACTGAGATACCCCACTGAGTGTCATTTCACTGAGAATCCAGAAATCCAGAATAACCTTAAGAAATTGTCTTTGGTCTCCTTTCTGAGCACAACACCTGCTTACTTTAACCTAAATGGAAGTTTATTCTATTAGATTAGGATCAATCTGTGAAGCTAGCTACAGGTTTATTGTTGGCAAAAGAAAGTCTGGGGGAAGTGTGCAAGAATGTCCACTGCCTCCCCATGCATGCCAACCTTGATGTCACGCCCTTCACACCAGGGGTCACTAAGGGGCCTGCATGCAAGGGTATGCAAGTTTGTGCTAGAGAAAAGAGAGCCAGCACCATGAAGGAGTTGAGGACCACCCACTCCACAGAGAGGAAAAGCATGTCTAATGCTTGGGGCAATCTGCTGTGTGCGATGTTGTCCTCTCTTCCCTCTTGCCTATCAATTCTTCAGTAATGTCTACACTGCACGTAGAAGCAGTTTAATGAATGAATTCAGTAAGGATACAAATAAGAACAGCTTTATTTTCTTCTTTCCACTGCTTCCAGCATGTTCTGATGGATCCTTTCTGCACATTCTGATGACATCCCGGGCAGAAACTGTGGCTTTCTGATTTCTTTGGTCTCATGAATAATCTCCTTTCAGGTGTAAAAACTAATTTTCAGATACTATAAAGTCCTGTCCAACAAAACAAAACTTGAGCCTCGTATCTAATGCCAGGCTCTGTCCCTCTCCTTTTTCCTGCCTCCACTAATCACCCTTCCCTGATCAGGTTTATATTCTACCAAAATACATATGTTGAAACCCTAACCGCCCATGATGGGGTTAATGCCCTTATAAGAAGAGACAGGAGAGAGCTTGCTTCCTGTCTCTGTTATGTGAGGACCCAGCAAGAAGACAGCCATTTGTAGAGAGAGAGAGATCTCACCAGAACTCAAGCATGGTGGTACCCTGATCTTGGACTTCCCAGCCTCCAGAACTGTGGGAAATAAATTTCTGTGAAGCCTCCCAGTCTATGATATTCTGTTATAAGTGGTGCACACTGACCAAAACAATGGCTCAAGCTTGACCACCTTCTGTGGCAAAGAAAGGTAGGCCAAATGTTCTCTCCTCCTTTTTCTTCTTGCAGCTGTTGCAGGCTGTACCATCTGCCTTCTACCTCCAGAATTTTCCAGGTTGTAATTAAGCCTTGTTCTCTATATTCAGGAAGCCTCCTAAACTCCAGCCTCAAAGAATGGCTGCCATGGTTCAGAGCTCAGCTAGCATCCAGCCAGGGAACTGTCAGTCTCCCTTTCTTGAAGCACACCTCCCCACTGTCCCCCCCCCACCACAAAACCCTATGACAGTTTTTTTGACTTGGCTTCTATGACCTCTATGTTACTTGGATCTGGAGATATGAGAATGCCACACCACTCCCCATGAGGCCCAGATTCCCCATGTCAATAAACTATTGGGTGAGCTCCCTTCAAAAGTGTAGCTTCACTTTACACAGGATGGTTGGAGTGGGTAGGGATGGATGGTGATAGTAACAGGATCAATAGATTATCTGAGGGGGCGCCTGGGTGGCTCAGTCGGTTGAGCGTCCAACTTCGGCTCAGGTCATGATCTCACGGTTTGTGAGTTTGAGCCCCACCTCGGGCTCTGTGCTGACAGCTCAGATTCTGTGTGTGTGTGTGTCTCTCTCTGCCCCTCCCCTACTTGTGCTCTGTCTCCCTCTGTCTCTCAAAAATAAATAAATGTTAAAAAAAAAAAAAAAAGGTTATCTTAGAAAGCCATTAAGAGCATATCTGCCAGCTCCCTGTCACTCTCTTAAAAGCATGGGGGAAGTTACCTGCTCTTCTCAGGTTGGGGGCTTTATAGGAAACCCTGAGAAAACAGAGAGTCACGTGCACAAGCAGATTATTCACACTATTGCATTGATGTGAATGGGTCGTTCATTGTCGATATAAAGAGCTATGGAGGCTGTGTGTCAAGGTTGGCAGTAGTTGAGAACCACAGCTGCTGGGCTCAGGGAGCATGCATAGTGGGTATAGTGGATATACACATAAAGACAACTTTATAACCAGTTTCTGAGCATCCCTGTGTTGAGTGGGCAAAGGCGCCCAGAGACACATAGTGAGGACAGTTCCAATCAGTCAGCAAATATTAGCAAGAACCATCAGTGTGCTGGGCACAGTAACAGGTATTGGATGTGTAGAAGTGAACAGAAACCCAAAGGTAGTGGAAGGGAGGCAGGTTTCACTTGCAAAACATCATTCAGGCACCTAAAGGATAAACAAAAGCAAACAAAATCCCTAATGCACTCCTTCCTAAATGGATTTGTTAATTGCATTCATTGGGAACAGATTATAATATCAATAAACTACAGTATATATAGGAACTGTGTATAATGAACTGACTTGCTATTCAGTTTTCATGGGGAACTTGGCAGTTTTTCTGCTAAACCATGAATCATACTTATTTGAAGACCAATCTCCCCCCCCCCCCCCCATCCCGCTATTCACGGGAAGACCAGCGCTCATGGAAGAGTCCCAGTTACTCCCTCTAGCTTCCCAGTACCAGTCTGGAGAAAGCTCTGAGCATCATGCATCATTGCCTCTAAACCATTGCCAATTTCTCAGAGTGTTTTAAGAACTAGTATAAATGGTTATCTTTAAAGATGCATCAAATTGAAGGGAAAAAAATGAATAATATCCTGGAATTGGCACTCCATTGATTCAATCAGTGAGCATGTCCGCTTGCCCATCTTCCATCACTGTGACTCATAGTACCCACTTCCTGAACATAATAGCTACTTTCCATTTGCTAACACAAGAAAATATTTTGCTTTTGGAGGGGGGAGGCTTTTGTTGTTGTTGTTTTTCTGGTTCCCATGTATTAAAATCCTACTAGGTGCTGGGAACTTTGTACAGATGATCTCTTATAGCAACCATAGAAAATAGGCAATGTTATCCCCATTCAATAGATAAATGAAAAGACATTAAATTATTAAATTATTTGCCTACACTCAGGTGGTTAGCAAGTGGGGACAGAGAATTTTGAGCTCGGTTTCCCAAACCCAGAGTCTGGACTTACACCCAGAGCCTTCCACCATCTCTCTAAAAAGATTAAAGAAAAAAATGGGAGTTCTCTAAAAGCCTCAAGATAGAGAACATAACTATGAATTTTCTCTATCTTAGTGGTGTTATGCCAAAATGAGGATATGCACAGCTCTCAATCCTGCTACGTTTATGAGTTTCCAAAATCAGTGAATCTCAGCGTAAGCCTGTGCATCATCTGGTTCAACATCCTTCCTAGATGCTCCCCATCTCCTCCCTTGGGTCCTCCAAGCCCCTGCTCATCCAGTGCTGAGGATGAGAACTCCCAGACTTCCCAGAAGGCCCTTCTATCTTTGTGCAGCTCTGAGAGAAAACGCTTGCTTATTCTGAGCACAAATCTCATGCCCTGTGGTTTCCATGCACGGGTCTGCCTTTTGGGGACTCAGAATAATTTTAATCCATCTTTGACATGACAGCCCGTCTTGTATTTGAAGGCACCTCTCACATTCCCAAACACCTAAGCCCCCTTGGCTTTTAGAAATACAAATATGACAGGATTTTAAATCCCTTCTTATTCGAGGCACTTGCTTGCAGTCTTCATGTTACCCTCGCCGATTGCGGAAGCTTCTTGACTGGTCTTCTCGCTTTATTCTTAAACTGTTGTAATCTGAAGAAACTCCACTCAGAAGCAAGAATGTCTCCTTAAAATGTAAATACGACCATACCTCTCTTCCACTCAAAACCCTCCAATCACTTAACATTGATAACAAACTCCATACTCTCTATCCCAGTATGTTAGAAGTTCACTCTTGTTCTCAGAGTGGGATAGGCAGCTGACCTGACACAATAAAATTCGGCATTTTTGCAATGGGCAATGTTGCAACTGCTCTGTATTTTACTCACATTTAGACAAATACTTGTGGACTATGAACAGAGTAGATTCAAAAGTAAATTTGGCTTGCATGATCTGAAATGCAAGCAGGTCCAAAAGTGAAAAACCCTAACTTCTAGCTCTGACATTGGGAACATGTTGCAAACTTTTCAACCCCTTGATGAGCCCAGTTCTTCTGGTGTGAACTCTAGCTTTCCATTATTATGAACATCTAAAATGTAGCAAGTTTACTTTTAATTTTCTCATCAAAGAAGGACATTCCCCAGTCATTCTAAATAAACCCAAAATAATACCACTGCAAGTATAAATGCAGTGTGTTTAATGTTACAGCATCTAAACTAGGAGTAATCAACGGGCCCTGAAATTATGTATGAAATTCCATAGGAGTGTGTGTGTGTGTGTGCGTGTGTGTGTGTGTGTGTGTGTATGTGTGGGGGGGGGGGCCGGGAAACACAGCACACACTATGAACACTACCCGACCCTACCATTCTGGCACTTTTCTCTTGGATTGTAGTAGTATGTTTATTTGTCTGCCCTCCCACATAGACTATAGACTCTGAAGGCAGAGTTCACCTCTCCCTTATTGTCCTGGGTTCTACCCCCATGGTCCGGTGCCGTGTCTAGTAGCCACGTGGTACTCAGTATATATTGGCTTTAAAACGTCACAAATTAATGAAAGGGCATTCTGACTCCTTTTTATGGAAACTTCATGTGAATCACTGAAGCCAAATGGGAAAACCAGATACGTTCACCACGTATCCATTCGTTCGTCCACTACAGTTGTTTCTTGAGCTCTCACTGAGAGCTAGCACCGTGCTAGGCCCCACAAGTCGATGCAAGTGTGATGGCCAGCTCTCATGGGATCTTCAGTCCAGTGTTGGAGACACACATTAAGTCAATAATCATGGAAAGAAGCAATTATAAACTGTGATAAAATGAAATGAAGGAAACATGCAAGAGAATCTAATTTAATGGTGGGGCCTTAGAAAGGCATCTTGGGGACACTGGTGTTTCAGCTAAGAGCTGAAGGATGAACAGTAGTTAAGCAGGAAGGTCTCTCTGCCAGCCCCAGCAGTGAAAGTTTCTGTTCTTCCCAAAGGGTAAGTTTCCTGGGAGACCTCCCGAGGTGTAGGCACCTGCTGTGGTACCTTGTCTTCAAAGATGGCACCATCAATTCCTGCCTTCTTTGTATCCACATGCCGCTCCATTCTGTTGAGTTTGAATTGGCCTTTAACTGCTTTTACTGATAGAATGTGGCAGAAGTGGTGCTATGCCAGGCCGCTCCTTTTTCTTGGAGTGCTGTGCTGCCATGTAGGAAATCTAGGCTGTTCAGCTGGAGAGGCGGGCACCAGACCTATGAGTGAGGAAGTCATCCTAGACATGAAGTGCATTTGAGCCTTCTGATGACTCCAGCCTCAGCAGCTATTTCACAGCAACTGCATGAGAGATGCCAAGCAAGAATTGCCAAGCTGAGCCCTGTCAACTTACAGAACCATAGCAGATAATAATAGATTACGTTAAGCCGGTAAGTTTTGGGGTAGTCGATTACACAGCAATAGATAATCAGAATGCCTTCCAATGACATATTAAGACTCATGTAGGGACTTGGTCTAAGAGATCCAGTTTGTATCAGCTGACACGTCCTCCTGAGAACGACATGTATTCAGATCCTTTTACTTGGGAGAGCAGGAAAGAAGAATTTGTTCCTCACAATGGATCCAAATCTTACCTGCCCACATATCAAACTTTCCTTTGCTCTGGGCTGGAGAGGAGTAGCCTAGAATATCTCTGACAGGACCTGACAATATCCCCGACCTTTGGCCGGAGTCACTATGAGAAACTCTACCAGTTAACACACTTCTGTTGTTTTCAAATCCTTCATAAAAGCCCAGCTCCAACGGAAGCCCACATGGTGCTTCTCTTTTTGCAATGGGTAATTTCACTGTCAATTTCATCTCTTGCTTTTCAGGATCCAGGGTCTGCTGGAGGAGACCCCCTTTCTGTTGTTATCATGTCCTTCAGATGAGTAGAGGGTGCGGAGTGAGGAAAAGGAGAAGAGGAATCATGCCTTGATGCATTGGTAAGAGTGTTTTTGTTTGCACATCTTGCATTATTAATATTCCTGTTTAGCATAATTAGCTACCTTCTCCAGCTTACAACCTGCAATGTTTATGCCTCCATTTGATAGCTCAGCCATTAGCAAAGCAGTACAGTTCCCTGAAGGCTGAATGCAGGTGGTTCTGAACAATGCAGGGTGCCAGTTGCTCAGAAAAGCAGGCGACATAAGCTTTAATTGATGCTAAAAATATATTCGCTAGAAGAATCAGACTCCTTCAGTCTGTCTGCAGCAGATAAAAGCATCTATGGATTAAAAAAAGCCTGGCAGAACAAAAGAGAGGTGAACAAATGGGAACAAATGAATTTTATTAATGGAGAAAGAAAGACAGCTAATACAGGACAATACTACTTCTCTTTATTCAAATAATTGGCAGTCCATTTTACATACACAATGACTGTTGCTTCGGAACATAATTTCAGACTCAACAAAGCAGAGCAATTTAAGTCCTATCATGCCTTGTCGTCCAGCTTTGGGTAGTCTGGTAAAAGTAATTCAACATTCCTTACAGAATCACGGGCTATGAAAGCTGGAGGAGAGCTTAGAGACAGAATTATATGATGTATTATTATTATTATATGTTATTTGTATTATGTTCACATGTGTGCATTTCAATGGTCTGATTTACTTCTCCATCAGCTACTAATCCACTACTCAAGAAAGAGTTATCCATGAAAGAAAAAAAAAATCCACATTGACCTGTTAGAAATGAGTCAAGAGTGAAAGAGTACACACATATCGGGGGGGGCGGGGGTGAAAGTGATTCTCCCCAGTTTGCTAAGCAGAGCACTGCCCTAGCATCCAGCAGGACCTGGAAATCCACATGAAATAATGCTCTCCATATATATTAATATAGTGGTTATTATGTGCTGGACACTGTTCTCAGTGTTAGCTATATTTAATTTATTTGCTCCTTAAAAATCCCTGTCAGGTAAACACTATTAAAATCCCCACTTGAGGGGCGCCTGTGTGGCGCAGTCAGTTAAGCGTCCGACTTCAGCCAGGTCACGATCTCACAGTCCGTGAGTTCGAGCCCCGCGTCAGGCTCTGGGCTGATGGCTCAGAGCCTGGAGCCTGTTTCCGATTCTGTGTCTCCCTCTCTCTCTGCCCCTCCCCCGTTCATGCTCTGTCTCTCTCTGTCCCAAAAATAAATAAATGTTAAAAAAAAAAATCCCCACTTGATACCTTAGAAAACTGAGACATAGAAGTTACAGAAGTCTCCTTTGGTCACACTGTTCGTAACCAGAGTCAAGGTTTGGACCCGGACAATCTGGTGCAAAAGTCTGTGTGCTTCTTCAACACACTATACTGCCTCCCAGTTCAAATTTGAGTGCTTCCCAGGGTGCCTGGGTGCTCAATCAGTTGAGCGTCTGACTCTTGATTTTGGCTCAGGTCATGATCTCTCAGTGGTGAGATCAAGCCCCGTGTTGGACTTCTCTCTGAGTGTGGAGCCAGCTTGGGATTCTTGCTCTCCCTCTGTCTCTGTCCCTCCCCCACACTCGTGCACATTCTCTCTCTCTCTCTCTCTCTCTCTCTCTCTCTCTCAAAATGAATACACATTTTTAAAAAAGCAAATTTGAATGTTTCCATATTTGCCAGTTATCAGGCCTATATTACCCTGAAACAAGTTATCACCTCATTTTTCATGTGCAGAGTGCTTTCACGTACATTCTTCCATGGGCTCTTTGTGTCAGCTTCGAGAAGTGAGCATAACACCAATTATTAATTCACAGATGAAGGAACTCAGAAGCCATTGTCCTCAGAAGCCAACTCCTTTATGTTTCTGACAAGAAAAGCAAGCTGAATATTTAAAAAGAACGTTTACAGATAAATACTAAAGTAATGCAAATGATAGAAAAACGGGTTAAGACATGAAGAGTATTTCACTAAAGAGTAAACGCTTGGCTAGTGACCATATAAAGGACATTGAACATTATTAGTGAGGAAGGAAATGCAAATCAAGGCCAGAATGGGGCACCAATTTCCATGCCTTTCCTGGGCAAAAAATGTAAAAAATCGTCTATGATAAGTACTGGGGATGAATCTATCACATGCTGCTGTTGGAAATGTGAGTTTGGGAAAGTTGACATAATCTACTAAAGTTGACCAGTCATGTCTCATGACCCAGAAATTCCACTCCTCATATATTCTGAAAACAGAGTCTTACATATCTATAAAAAATGTTCACATCAACATTGTTTCCAATAGCAGAGAAAAAACAACCCAAATACCCATTAACATGAGAGCAAATGAATATTATGAAAAAAATTCATTTCGTGGATTATTATGTAGCAGTTAAAAATAAAGAGATTATAAAAGCACATACCAACACATATGAATCTTAGCAATATAATAGTAAGTAACAAATAAAGCAAGTCTCAGAAAGTAAATAAACCTATAGGAAAAGGAGAGCAAGGGAATGACAAATAGATTTTGGAGGGAGAGAGCCAGATGCATGGGCTATTGAAAGGATTCCATATGGGTAGTTCGATAGGTGGAATTCTAAAATGACTCCCAATGACCCACACCCTTAGATAATCACCTCCCTTTAAGTGTGAGTGGGACCTATAGCTTGCTTCTAATCAACACAACATGGCAAAGGTGATGGGCTATCACAACTGTGATCAAGTTATGTTATATGGCAAAAGTGAAGGGGTTTGAAGATGTAATTAAATTCCTTGACAGTTCAATTAAGTAATCAAAAGAGAGATTATCCTGGGTGGGCCTGACCTAATCAGATGAGTCCATTAAGAGGACTAAGGGGTCAGAGGCTCAAAGCAGCAGACAGTCTTTCTCTCCGTTGCTAGCTGTGAAGAAGCCAGCTCCCATGAATTCTATAGCCTCAAGGAAACCGATTCAGCCAACAACCTGAGGGATCTTCCTTTGTCAATCTTCCAGATGAGATCCCAGCTTGTTCATGACCTAAGGCTTGTAAGACTCAGAACAGAAGAACCAGCTAAGTTATACCCAGATTCCTGCCCTACAGAATCTGCGACATAGTATATGGATGTTGTTTTAAACTAAGTTTGTGGTAATTATTGATGCAGCAATAGAAAACTAAGGTAGATAAAGATTATTAGCAAAATCTTAGCCTTTGTTTTAAAATGTAGTCCACCTGTATTGATTAAATTACTAGTAAGTAACTAAAGCTCATTCCATCTTCTTTTGATGAGATGCAGGAAAAGAAAGAGTAAACGTGAAATATCCCATTTATGTCTTTGGCTTCATTTATAAAGCAAAAGACTAACAAAGAAAAGATAACAAGGACAGCATCTCCAAACTCTCTGCTGGGCACGCCTCCTGCTTGAAGAAACTGAATGTGAACTGTGTGGCAGAGTCCTGGAAGGGGGCGGCATAACCTGTAGCACTCTTGGTGACCTGGGGAGGGGGTCACCAGATGGACCATCCAAAGACAGTGACTGGTGCAAACACCTTACCTGACTGGGCATTACTAGAGGATAACAGGCTGATCCCATCAATCCTTTTTATGGAGAAGGTAATATCATTACTGGATAACAGGGTGCACAGAAATGTGTGCACACCGAGAAGGCAAAAGGCAGAAGCCACAGGTGGTAGAGGACTTATGATGGAGAGTAACTGAGTCACCATAATGCTAGTACGATAGTCTGGGAGGATGGACCCATCCCGCTGAAAGGGTAACCAGACAGACCTCTCAGGTGACCACTGAGATAATTCTTTATTTTTCTGACCTCTCCGTCTATCCTAAAAGCAAACATCTCTAACTTGAGATAATATAAGAAGGTCTGTGTCTGTCCCTCAAAAGAAACTGCCTAGTTTGTGGTGAAGAGCATGAGTTCTAGATCTAGACTTCCTGGGTTAGTTTCCAAGCTCCTTCACTTCCAGACAATGTGACCTGGAGCAAGTTACCTAACCTCTCTGCGTCTCTGTTTCCTCATCTGTGAAATGGGGATATTATTAATACTTACCTGATAGGATTGCTGTGAGGATTAAATAAGTTAATAGTTGTAGGGTGGCCCAGGTGGCTCAGTTGGTTAAGCATCCAACTCTTGGTTTCAGCTCAGGTCATGGTCTCACAGTCTGTGGGTTCAAGCCCCACATCAGGGTCTGCACTGACAGCATAGAGCCTGCTTGGGATTCTCTTTCCCTCTCTCTCTGCCCCTCTCTGCGTGCTCTCTCTCTCTCTCTCTCTCTCTCTCTCTCTCTCTCTCTCAAAATAAATAAACTTTGAAAAATAATAGTTGTAAAGTTCTTAGGGTACCTGGCACATAGCAGATGGTGTATAATTGTTGAATGAGTAAACCTGTCAGAAGGAGAACTCTTCTTCCCTACCCATGTGGAGGGACGTAAATTAATGTAACACTCTAGGCTGCTCCCCAACCTTAGTCACCCCATTCCTAACTTAGCACCCAAGGCGATGGAATGATTTATCTGATTGGAGAGTATATCAATTAGAATTGGATTCAGCCTTGGAGCACCTGGGTGGCTCAGTCAGTTAAGCATCCGACTTCAGCTCAGGTCATGATCTCACAGTTTGTGAGTTAGAGCCCCGTGTCAGGCTCTGTGATGACAGCTCAGAGCCTGGAGCCTGCTCGGATTCTGTGTCTCCTTCTCTCTGCCCCTTCTCCTCTCTCTCTCTCTCTCTCTCTCTCTCTCTCTCTCAAAAATAAATAAGCATTAAAAATTAAAAAAAAAAAAAAAGAATTGGACTCAGCCCTAAGTGACAGGAAATTTAAAATAATAGTGGCTTAAACAAGGTAAAGTTCGTCTCTGTCTACCATACATAAGTACAAGATAGGTAGTCCAAGGCTTCTATGAAGTCTCCGGGACCCCCGGCTCATTTCTAGTTTGTATGCCATCGTCAAAATTCAGTTTCCATTTCGTGGTCCAAATGGACACTCCAGCTCCTTAGTCTTGGCAGAAGGGATGAGGAAAACTGGGTAGAGAAGCTCAGATAATCACTCTTCTAGAAACTGAGCAGACTTGCTCTTATCACCACCCCACCACACCATCCCCCTTGACCTGGGTCACAGGGTCACACCTAGCTGCAAGGCATATTGGGGAATGTAGTCTTTATTCTGAGGAGCCACCATGCCCACTGAAAAGTGGGGAATGTATCACTGTACAGGAAGACGGGATTTAGCTGATAATTAGCAGCCTCTCCATAGTGAGTTTATAAGGAAACACTCAGAATGCTTAACTTATGCACTTGCTGGGAAAAGGCTCATCCTAATCTAGCAGGTCTGGGTTCATATCTGCCTGATTCTAGGGATCAGCGGTAGACAGTTGCCTTGGCCACCAGTAGAAGCCATTTTCTCCAATATCGGGTTGGACACCACAAAGGAGATACATTTATCTCCACCTGCTAAACAAGTTTGTCTTCTTTTCCTTGTTTCAGAACCCAGGTAGGGAAGCTGGGAGATAGTGTTATAGACCTTTCAAGATTTCTGATATAATTCAAGAAAAGACACACACGGAATTTGTCAACACACACAGGAGTTGTATAGAATTTCCTACACTGTGGACTCATGTCACAGAGAGAATCCGGGGTATATTTGTAGCTACATTTCAATTGCAATACTCCCAGATCCAAATTTATTTGGTGGTTAAATATATCTGGATGTACCCTTTTAAAAAGCTCCAGTGAAAGCAATGCCAAGTCACATCCTCTGTTCTGGGAAGATTTGATACTGAGTGGGATCCAGGGCTTTACTTTAGTGTCAGTCCTCTGGCAGAGTCGGTTTTGTTGGCTCTGAACTGACTATTCTCTACCATGTACTGTTTTAACATTTAGAAAGTGTCCATTTTTAGCAAAATCACAGCTGTGCGCATGTAGCATATTGGTGTGGAGGAGGGTTACATTTCAACTTGTTATATTAGAAAAGTAAGAAAATCACTGACTTTTAGATCTGGAAGGAAACTTAGAGATCATTGAGCCAAGCCCTCTTATGATGGATGAGAAAACGGAAGCCAGAGCGGAACAGGGCCATATCCCTGGACACTCACACTAATTCATTATAGAACTGGACGAGAGTCCCATAGCTGCCAGCCCAACCTACTTTCCAAACACCTACTCTACTTTCTTCCACCCTCCACTTTCCCTATAGTCAATAAAATTAAAAAGGAAATGAAGTGGGTTACTTAAGTTCTCTGTGCCTCACTTTCCCATCTGTAACATAAGCATAATAATGCCTACCTCACAGAACTATTTATAAAGATTAAATTAAGATATAACTGCTACTACTCTAACACAAAATAAGTGAACCTCAAGCAGAGTAAGTACTTGACAGTACCTTTTATCGAAAGAAGACCCCATATATGTAGCACCTAGGTGGTTCAGTCAGTTAAGCGTCAGACTTCAGGTCAGGGCATGATCTCACAGCTCATGAGTTCGAGCCCCGCATCAGACTCTCTGCTGTCAGCATGGAAACCGCTTCAAATCCTCTGTCCCTCTCTCTCTGTCTCTCCCCCGCCAAAATAAATAAACCGTAAAAAAAAAATTTAACCAGAAGAAAGAGACCCCATATAAAGGTTAAGAGTGCTAAATCGGGACTGATATAATGCAATCATTCTGTCACTTGCCCATTCATTCATTCAGTCAAGAGCGAACAAGCAGTTATTGAACTGTGCTGTGGCGAATGTTGTTCTAAGTTCTGAGAACATAAGGTGAATCCGATAATGCTCATAGGGTAGAAGAGGTGATAGATGACTAAATAATATATTAAGGACCAAAAGTGAACAGTATAGTATGAGGTGTAAGAAGTGACCAATTAATTCTCTTGGTTAAGGGTGTGACAGGGAAGGTTAATAGACTCCCTGATGACCTCTGAAAATGGTTTTCAAAGTCAACTAGAAATTTGTCAGGTGGAAGAAAATCCCTAAAAGAAGAAGCAGCAAGTGCAAAGGCACTGAGGCATGAAACACCATGTTACTCAAGTTCCAGGTTGTTAGAGAATAAGGTGCAAAGATGACAGAACTAGAAGATAAGGTAGACAGGAACCAGCATATGAAGAAAACTGTTCAATCCACGTTGGGGGGTAAGAGTTTGTCGACAGGCCGTAAGGAGCTTGTTGAATACTTTCAAAGAGAAAGACATATGGCCAGAGTACCTTTGGTGTGAGTTGAGGAAAAGGGGAAATCTGGGGAGGCAGAAAGCAAAGAAGCCAGTCAGGAGTTGAGGTCGATACTGCAAACTGTTCACCAATATCCTTTCTCCCTTCTTTCATAAAGATTAAAATTTTTACCTGGACACCTGAGCTCTTTCCATAATTTGGCTATTGTTGATAGTGCTGCTATAAACACTGGAATATATATATTATGAAATATTACTCAGCCATCAAAAAGAATGAAATCTTACCATTTGCAGTGATGTGGATGGAGCTAGAATGTGTATTAAGCTAAGAGAAATAAGTCAGTCAGACAAAGAAAAATACCATGTTATTTCACTCAAATGTGGAATTTAAGAAAGAAAACAGATGAACATAGGGGAAGGGAAGAAAAATAAAATAAGAGAAAAACAGAGAGGGAGACAAACCATAAGAGACGCTTAACTATAGAGAAAAAACTGAGGGTTACTGGAGGGGAGGTGGATGGGGGGGGGTGGGTTAAATGGGTGATGAGCATTAAGGAGGGCTTGTTTAATATGTGAGTGATGAATCACTGAATTCTACTCCTGAAACCAATTCTACACTGTATGTTAACTAACTTGAATTTAAATAAAATCTTGGAAGAAAATTAAGTAAGTAAGTAAGTAAGTAAAATAAATTTTTACCTGGACGTAAAGATGTCCAGAATGAAGGTTACATTTCCCAGCCATCTCATTGCAGTGAAGGGAGGCCATGTGTCTAATCTTGCCCAAGGGGATGTGAGTGTAACTTACATGTGAAAGAAACCTCTTGATCCTGACTCAAAAGAAAGGGATAAACCCTCTCATTTCCCATCTCTCCCTTCTTTCTTCCTGAATCTAGGCTCAATGATAAGCCATCTTGGGCCGTACACATGAGAACAGTATCTAAAGACAGCAGAACAACAAAATGGAAGGAATCTGGGCCCCTGCAGAGAAAGAGGCCCCATCCCAGCTTGGGTCATTAAATGACAGAGAAAAACACTTCTATCTTGTGTTTTAAGCCACTATGACTCTCTTCCTAGATGAAAGGAGATGATCCGAGGCAGGGGCAGAAGGAATGGGACAGAGAGAACAGATTTGAGGAAAGTTGTTGGACTTATTCACAGGATGTAGGAGACAAGAGAGGGGGTGCCAACTGCACCCCTTACGAGCCTTTGTCTGAAGGCTGGGTGGATGGTGAAGTCATCAAAGAAAAAGAATAGAGCAAAATTAAATTACTTCTGAAGATGTGGAAGTTTGCTGGAAAAAATCTCAATTTTCAATTCATATGTTCATCCATCCTAACACCTTTTACTGAACTTGTATAAGGAATTTGCATAAGGAACAGAGCATTTTTTTAAAGTTGCCCATTAGTGGTAAAATTGTTTTCTTTTTTTTAAAGATGGACATCTCATTGATAGATGAATGGATAAGAAGATGTGGTATATATACAATGGAATATTATTCAGCCGTAAAAAAAGAATGAAATCTTGCCATTTGCAACAAGCTTGCAAATGGATCCAGACAGTATAATTCTGGCAACTCTTTCTCCCCACAGGTCCTGTCCCTGTGCTTTAATAAAACCACCTTTTTTGGGGGCGCCTGGGTGGCGCAGTCGGTTAAGCGTCCGACTTCAGCCGGGTCACGATCTCGCGGTCCGTGAGTTCGAGCCCCGCGTCGGGCTCTGGGCTGATGGCTCAGAGCCTGGAGCCTGTTTCCGATTCTGTGTCTCCCTCTCTCTCTGCCCCTCCCCCCGTTCATGCTCTGTCTCTCTCTGTCCCAAAAATAAATAAACGTTGAAAAAAAAAAATTAAAAAAAAAAAAAAAACCACCTTTTTTGCACCAAAAGAGAGAAGAAATGCTGAGCAAAAAAGTCAATCAGAGAAAGACAAACTCCATATGTTTCACTCATACGTGTAATTTAAGAAACAAAACAAATGAACAAAGGGAAAAGACAGAGAGAGAGAGAGGGAGAAACTAAAAAACAAACTCTAAACTATAGAGAACAAACTGATGGTTACCAGAGAGGATGTGGGTGGAGGGATGAGTGAAATAGGTGATAGGGATTAATGACCACACTTAATCACAGTGAACATTGAGTAATTATAATTGAGTGTAATAAGTAATTATAATTAACACTGAGTTAATTATACTGGAATTCAATTTTTAAAAAAATTAAAAGACATCTCAGCTGTAAAGGCTGTAAAGTACAGAACTCTCTAGACTATGTACAAGCATGTTGGACCTTTCACTGCTTAAGCTGTTAACAGAAGATTATCTATCACCTGGCTTGGTGGTGTTTCAGGTTTGCCTGGAAAAGGGAAGTGTGTGAGGCATGCTTTTTGCTTTAAGATTTTTTCTTAACGTTTATTCATTTTTTAGAGACAGAGAGAGACAGAGCACGAGTGGGGGAGGGGCAGAGAGAGAGGGAGACACAGACTCCAAAGCAGCCTCCAGGCTCTGAGCTGTCAGCACAGAGCCCGACGTGGGGCTCAAACTCACAGACCACGAGATCACGACCTGAGCTGAAGTCAGATGCCCAACCGACTGAGCCACCCAGGCGCCCCTGCTTTAAGATTTCATAAGAGCTCACATGTTTGTAATTGAGGTGGTGGGAGCAAGGGAACGTCCTTGAGGTGAGGATAATTCCACATAGTCACTCTTTTAGTTGTGCCATAATCCTCAGTATCCAGAGGAAGTCCATTTTAAATTAAATTGTTGGGACAGAAAAAAATGTATGTGTATGCATTTCCATACATTTAAAAACACAGCCCTGCTTAAATAATCTCTGCACATTTTCACAGCAGACTTTCCTTTTTGCACTATTTATCCTCCTACACAAGCAGTTTAAATAATCACTCCACATGATACACCAGACTTCCTGGGCAAAATAGCTTTTCCTATATTGATTAAAAATTCAAAGTCTATCTATAAATCAGGAAAGTCACTTAACATTCATGTCAGCATCCATGAATGTTAGGCTGCTTCAAACACACCCTAAGATAGGCTTCTTAGACATGAAATAAACAAGAAGGAAGATCAATGAACTTATTTATTCCACGTGCCTTAATGGCTCATTGGGACCGTGCTCTTTGCTCTGGTCTGTCCCCCTCAGAATGCTCCATTACCAGTCAAATGAAGGCATTTCTCAGCTTTGTCAGACAAAGGGAAAGCGTTGGTATCACTAACGGACATTCAGTGCAGTTCACCTGGTTACTTCCTAAAAACCTACTCTGTGCCGGATCCTGTCTTGGGCCTATGGGGATGCAGAAGTAAATATGGGACAGCATTGCTCTGATACAGATGCAAGAGAAAAAAGCTCGGGGTCCTGGAGGGGGGAGAGATGAATTCCTTAAGGTTGGGATCCAAACATGCTTCCTAAAGATTCTTCCATTTGAGCTGAACTTCAGAAGGGAGGAAGGGCTGGATGCTGGACCTGCCAAAGAGGCTGATGTGACGCTCCAGGCAGAAGGAACTAGCTTCCGCAGGTGCTGGAAGAAGACGTGGGCTGTGCAGGAGGTATGCTTACGGGCTGAGTTGTGTGTCCCCAGCACTCCAAAACCCCCAGTACCTCAGAATGTGACTGTATTGGGGGATAGGGCCTTTATAGAGGTAATTACATTAAATGAGGTCGTAATCCTATACAACTGGTCTCCTTATAAAAAGAGGAAGTCAGAACACAGACAAACACAGAGAGGTGAGGAGAGGACATAGGGAGAAGGCGGCTTTCTGCAAACTAAGGAGATGAGGCCTCAAAAGAAACAACCCTGTGACACCTTGGTCTTGGATTTCCAGCTTCCAGGACTGTGAGTAAAAAAAAAATCTCTCTTGTTTAAGGCACTCAGTCTATGGTATTTGTTGTGACACTCCTAGTAAACTAACACAAGGTATAACTCATCAAAGTTTGTTAAAGATTGTCAAATGCACCACTCTTAACCCTCCCATTAACCCTGCGAGGTACATGCTATTGTGCACATCTAAGAAAACTGATACTCATGGAGGATAGGTAACTTGTTCAAAGTCACACCTCTGTCATAGCAGAAAGAAAAATTAAAAACTGGGATCCCGTTACGCATATTTTTAGCCACTTCCTTTTACTTAGTGGAATTATACTGAACATCTCTTGTGTCACTAAAAATCTGAAACGGTCCATTTAGGCTTCCCTACCTCAACTTTGAATAAGTTGCCTGGGGCATCTATGCCAGACAAAAACATCATGAAAACTAATATGGGAGGAAATTGAACATAAATAAGATGCTAAAATGGGTAGGAATTTAGTGGTCACCCAAGAACATGATAAGAACATGGCCATGGCATTTCATGGACTCTGGAAAGGCAGTCCTAGCCTGTGATACTCTGGGAAGAGCACTCTCATCTTCCAGGACCCCAGGAACTACAGAGCACTGAACTGGAAGGCTGATCCCTCCTTATCCCCGAGTCTCATAGTCCAAAGGGAATAGTGACAGCTGGGATCACCTCACAGTCTAGTAAAGCGGGGAAAGAATTTTTAAATGGATCACAGCAACATTCAGGAAGAGTTGGTAATGGCTTCTGTGATTTGGGAGATAAAAATTGGGAGTTCTATTTTTAATTTTTATATAGAGATTCTCCAATTCATTCTGTATAATCATTTTCAGAATGGTCTGGGCGATCATTTCAAGACCATAAGTCTAGATCCAGTGAAACCCATTCAAGAACCAGTATCATTCAAGGAGAAAGAAAAGAAAATATCCATTCCCTCCTAGAAGCTTACTATCTGGTTGATGACATGGCAAAATCTTCTTTAAAAGGTTGGAAAGAAAGGAAAAAGACAGGAACACAAAGCGTCCTTCAAGCTATTTTTGTAAACAATCTAATTAAAGAATCGATGTGAAAATCCTTTGTGAATTTCAATGGACTGTAACAGGTTAAGGAGCTTTTATTACCTGTTCCCCAAAGAACAAATACTGAGCTTTTCCTGGGGGTCAGGCACTGTTTTGTGGTTATTCATAACAAAAGGATACAAGTTAGTGTGGTGGAGTTCAAACTGAGTCAGTGGTCCCTGGAAGAACCCAAATAAAGGAGCAGCCCAAGAGGGTTGAGGAGCACTGCCCCAACACTGCCACAAACGTTTTGGACACTCTCGTGGCTCAGGGGCATCGTGGACAGGACACAGTTTTAAATTCGGGTCTGGGGCTGGGCTCCCAGCTCCACCTCTGTGCTTATTTGACTCAGTTAAGTCACAAAAAAAGTCACTGATAATAATACATCTTAAAGAGTTTATAAAAGACTCCATACTAGTATGCATATGGGCCACACCCAGGGTCCAGAGAAATGGAAACTTTTATTATTCTTACGATCCATATTGGCTTCCCAAGGCAGCTATAACAAAGTACTAAAAATAGGGTAACCTAAAACAACAGTAATTTCTTTCTCACAGTTCTAGAGGCTTGCAAGCCCAAGCAGAGTTGGTTCCCTCCAAGGGCTGCGACAGAGAATCTGTTCCGTGCTTGTCCTAGCTTCCAGTGATGTTCAGCGATGTTGGCACCCCTTGGCTTGTAGACGCATCACTCTGGTCTCTGCTTCCATCTTCTCATGACCTTCTCCCTGTGTCTCTGGGTCTCCACATGGCCATGTATCTTCTGTGTCTCTCTCCTCTTCTTATAAGGACACCAGTCATATTGCATTGAGGGCCCACCCTATTCCAGTATGGTCTCATCTCAACTAATTTGATCTGCAACAACCCTATTTCCAAATAAGGTCACATTCTGATGTGCTAGGAGTTCGGACTTGGGACATATCTTTTGAGGGGGTGCACAATTCCACCCATAATGGGAGTTTAATTTCAGCTTCTCATTCTACTCTATTACAAACCAGCCAAGTGACCTTGAATGAGGCACTGCCTCTGATCCTTAGTATCTGCACTTATAAATGGAGATGATAATGATACTGACCTTATACATTGCCTTGAGAATCAAGACAGACCATAAGTGACATTGCTTTGTGAACTATAGAGCATTGTATAATTTAAATTATAAGCATTCCTCTGATATCACAGTCTTTGGATGCCTATTCTAACCCTAGCAGTCTGCTTCTGCAGCCCCTGTGAACTATCAGATGCACCACAGTTCCTTGCTTGCTTTCCACAGCTCCAAACAGGACATGTTATTAATCATTAACTCTAAGTGAACTAAATTATGCCTGTAAATGATTGGACTACGGCAATTGAGTTACCTGACAATTTCCGTGCAAGTCACAGAGCTAACCTAATGGAACGTGACAGCTCTTTCCTATAGCACATTCTCAAAATTTGATTATTCTGAGGGAGAAAAGATTCGTTGGGAGCCTCACTCAAATTGCCCAAGGCCTGTTCAGCATCCGTATGGAAAGATTAGGCTTTGGGAGTGAGGACCTGGAGAGCAGCCGGCCCGCCTATCAGTCATCTTTCTCGGGCTCCGAGTGGAGCAGACTTAGGGACTGTGCTAACCCATGAATAATGAAATCCACTATTAGTCATAAACTGGAGGAGACCATCTGCATTTTGACTCCAAGAAGACAATTTAAAAGGAAATAGGCCTTTGACGCTTTTATAGACCAGGCACAATCAGGCCCTGGAAAGAGCCCTCACTCAGTTCCTCGTTCCACTCGTATTTATTGCGTATTGCCGGTATCCTTTTAGGGAGTGATATAAAAGAAACAAAACAGAGTACCCAGGCCTCTGGTTTACCCTCTTTTGATCCTGTGCTGGAAAAATGTAACTTCTCTTTTCTCTGTATCCGTGTGATGCTTCTTATCATAAGTTATTACTTATGGCCCCCACCAGTGCCTCCAGACAACCTCCACCACACCACCGTGAACAATCAGTACCCGAAGGTTAAGTCTGGGGTTTTCACCAGCCTGAAATGGCAGTGATCACAAAGAGGAAGATAGGACACCGGCTCAAGGCCGCATTGACAGGGCTGGACGCTACTCCTCCCCAGCTCGCCCTTCGCCAGAGGAGAAACCCCACGATAGCTGGAATCATCACCGGCCATGCGGCCTGCAGATCCACCACTGGTAGCCCCCCAGTGGACCCTCCTACAGAGGTATTTCAACTCACATAAGGCATCACACTGACCCTTTGAGGCCAAGGTTGGAACAGAACAACACCCGATGTTCGTGTGAACTATTCCTAACATGATGGGCCAGTTGGAGAGATCAAAATGCTGGACACAATTTTAGCAACATGGAACCTTGAGGTAAATGAAGGGTCACGGTTACCTCCACCCCAAGCAGAATGACCATAGATATGGGCTGTGGTAGGCAGAATTCTAAAGATCACGCAAATATATTTGTGTCCTGAGTACTCATTCAAACACCGTTATAGGTCCTGCCTTGAAGGCATTTTACAGGTGTAATTAAAACATCAAGCACCAAGTTGGCGAACCTTTAAGACAGAAACCCAGTGAGTCATGTGAGCCCTTTGCAAGCAGAATTTTTCTCCAGCTGGGAACCGAAGTCAGGGATTTAAAGCACAAGAAGTATTCCATCAAGCATCACTGCCGGCCTGAAAATGGAGGGGGACACAACAAGGGAGGCTGGGGCTTGCAGAAGTGGCCAGCAGCCCCTTGCTGGCAGCTAGCAAGTGAACAGGGACCTCGGTTCGGCTGGTGGAAGACACTGGATTCTGCTAACGACAGGAATGAGCTCGAGAGAGCACTCCGTGCTCCAGGTGAGAACACAGCCAAACACCAGCTTCATTTGAGCTGGAACCCAGCCATCCGTGCCGGAATTCTGACCTACAGCGCCGAGAGCGGATAAATGGGTGCTTGCTTTATCAGCTTTATTGACACATGCCTCACTATAAAATTCACCATTTTGAAGTGTACAATTCAAGAGTTTTCAGTAGACAAAGAGATGGGCAGCCGGAGCACTGTCTCATTTCAGAATATTTGCATCACTCAAAAAAGAAATTCTGTACCCGTTAGCAGTCCTCTCCATCCTTCTGGTCCCTGGAAACCACTGATGTACTGTCTGTTTCCATGAATTTGTCTTTTCTGGCTATTTCCTGTAAGTGGAATCCTGCTGTATGTGACTTTTTGTATTTGGTTGCTTGCATGTAGCATGTTGTTTTCAAGGATCTACCCACAGTGCGGCGTGTTATCAGGATTTTATCCCTTTTAGGGCTGAATAATATTCCATCGTATGAGTGTATCACATTTTGTGTATCCATTCATCAGTTAATGGGCCTTTGGAGGTTTCCCACTTTTTAGTTATGAATAAATGCTATTAGGATGGACATGGCTTCTCATTTCCCTTAGGGTATATACCTAGATTGGGATTGCTGGGTCAAAGAGTAACTTTGAGGTACTACCAAACTGTTTTCTAAGGTGACTGCCACATTTTACAACCCTGTCAGCAATGTGTGAGGGTTCCAATTTGCCTACATCCTTGCCAACCCTTGTTTTTGTGTGTTTTGTGGGTTTTTTTTTTTCTGGTGGTGGGGGAGTTGCCAACACTTGTTAATTGTCTGGCTAGTGGAGGTAAAGTGTTATCTCCTTGTGGGTTTTTGTTTTTGTTTTTGTTTTTTGAGAGACAGAACACGTGTGTGCTGCTCTGAAAAAAATTTTTTTTCTGTAAAGGGCCACACAGAGGAGGGGCAGGGGGAGGGGAGTGCGGAGAGAATCCCATGCAGGCTCTGAGCTCAGCATGGAATGCCACAGGGGCCTTGAGATCATGACCTGAGCCAAAATCAAGAGTCAGACACTTGACTGAGCCACCCGGGCGCCCCTTTGCTGAGTATTTCTAAATGGGCTTTTGACCATTTCTGTATCTTCTTTAGAGGAATGTTCTATTCAAATACTTTGACTTTTTTTTTTTCAGGGAACTGCCAGACAGGTCAAATAGTGACAGTTCTCTGGGGAGAGACTCTTGGAAACCTCCAAACTTTTTCAGCCCCTTAGAGTGGAGGTGAGGCTTCCGGCTGTAACTAGGTATTCCTAGTTACAAGGTTTGCAAAGCTGTTGGTTTTCAGAGCTTCCGTGGAGGTTGGGAATGGAAGGTGGAAATAGGGCCGTTTAAAATGCCTACAGTTCACTGTTCATGCCAAGATTAGCTGGTATTCTTGAATTCTCCTTAGATCATTGCAAGCCCTTGGTTAATTTTACAGAGTTCTGAAAAAGTTAATTTGGACGATTTTTGCTAATGTCCCCATTGCTTTTATAGAGAAGACTCTCAGAGACTTATTTGGCTGTTTCCAAAGAACTTCCCCCAGGTCTTACTTTAAACAACTGAGTTTGTGGGAGTTTATGTAGCAATAGAAAACTAATCCATGAGTCAAGGCTAATGACACAACTGGACCACAGAGCTAGGGTCCCACCTTCTAATATTGCAAGGGTTATTGTGACTCTTGGGGGTGGCCTCCAATTTACCTATTTTGTGGTTTCTCCTTTAGATCTTTCTTTTTTCTGTATGCTTCAACAGACCCTCCACTCCAATCCAGGAAGAGAAAGCCTTAGGTAAGAATCTTTTTTGTGTTTTAGGAATATTTTTCCATGATGCTTGCTTTCAAAGTGGCAAGCAGTTGTTTTGTTTATTCATTCAGCAAACATGTATTGTGCAGTGGCCCGGGTGACCACCTGTGCCACTTCACCTAGGACGTTCCATTTTGTAGCACTGATCATGCTTCATTCCAGAAAATAACCAGTCACTGGAAAACTGAAATGGGGTTTTAAACCCTACAATCGTTCAGGCCTGTGGTCTAGGGCAGGGGTCAGGAAACTCCTTCCATAAAGGGCCACACAGAGGGATTTTAGGCTCTGCAGTCCAGATGGTCTCCCTTGCAGCTATTCAGCTTGGTGTTTGTAACACAAAAACAGCCCTAGACAATGTGTAAACAAAAGGCATGGCTATGTTTTGGTAAAACTTTATTTTAAAAATAGATGGTGATACAAGAGGATCTACAGATGGCCAATAAACAGAGGAAAAATTACACAACATCACTATCCATCAGGGAAATAAAAAAAATCAAATACACATCAAAGCCACAGTGAGAGGTCACTTCCCACCCCCTAGGATGGCTACAGTCAAAGAGACAGACAATAGCAGGTGCGGGCAAGGGGGTGGAGCCACTTTGGAAACTCGTTCCGTAGCAAATCGTGTTGTCAAGCATAAAGTTACCATTGGACTCGGCAATGCCAACTCTAGGTATGTATCCCAGAGAAGTGGAAACCTGTGTCCACAGAAAACTTGTGCACAAATATCAATAGCAGCCCAAGACAGGAATTGCTGAGTCAGATGGTATGGTTCCTTCCGCGGCCTAGGGTCGTCTCCTCTCACTCAGGTGCAGGCTAGCGCCCAGCCAGAAACACGAAGATACTCTCTGGGGCTCTGCTCACTTACTTCCCTCCTCTCCAAATTACAGCCACATCGGCACTTCCAAATTCCCGTCCCTGGGGGTACCCGGGGGGCTCAGTCAGTTAAGCGTCCAACTTCCGCTCAGGTCATCATCTCGTAGTTTGTGAGTTTGAGCCCCGTGGCTGGCTCTGTACTGACAGCTTGGAACCTGGAGCCTGCTTCAGATTCCATGCCTCCCTCTCTCTGCCCCTCTCCCTGCTTGTGCACACGAGCTCTCTCTAAGAATAAATAAACATTAAAAAAAAAATTCCTGTCCCCGTGTCCAGCGCTCACAAAGACCATCAGGCTGTGTCTGGATGCCTCATTCCTTTCCCCTATTCTCAGAGACCACAGACCAGTGCTGCCCTCTTGGCCCAGGGTCATACATCATTAAATCATACATTCTACCTGCTTTTTTTCCGTTGCTTGTGGTGGGAGGGATCAGTTCAGTCTGTTATCCCATCCTGACTGGAAGGGGGAGTTCTGTTTTGCCTGCTCTTGCACTTTGTAGAAATGGACGCATACAGCAGGCACTCTCTTGTCTCCGGCTTCTTTTGTTCAGCATCCTGTTGGCGAGCACTAGCCGTCTTGGTGCAGGTGGCATTCGCCGCTTCATTTTCGTGGCTGTTTTTTGTATTTACACATATTTATTGATTTCTTGCCATGTGTGCCAGGAACCGTGCCAAGTTCTAAGGACACAAGTCTCATCGCGAGAAATACAGTTCCCGCTCTCGAGAAGCGTATAATCTTGCACGGGATCCAACAAACCATCGCTCAGCGGCAAACCCAGCCCACTGCCTGTTAAATAAAATTGTACCAGACACAATCGTACCCATTCATTTATACATTTTCTAGGGCCGCCTTCGTGCTATGGTGACAAGAGCTGAGTCCTTGTGAGGGAAACCACATGCTAGCCCACAACGCCAAAGATGTTTACTAGCTGGCTCTTTCTAGAGAAAAAATGTGCTGATCCCTTGTCTAGTGGATAATACTAGTATCTTCTTACTATAACACACTACAGACGTGGACACCGAGGCTCAGAGAGGCTAAACGACCTACTTGACCTTACCCAGGTCTGTCCAGAGACGTGCTCGTAAGTGTTTAACAACTGGCTCTCCAAAAAAAAGAAAAAGAGCTATGTATATTATACGTTGTACTTTCATCATAAATTGTAAGAGTCAGGGCGCCTGGGTGACTCAGTGAAGCATCCAACTCTTGATTTCAGGTCAGGTCATAATCTCACGGTTTGTGAGTTGGAGTCCCGCGTCAGGCTCTGCACTGACAGTGCAGACAAAGCCTGCTTGGGATTCTCTCCCTCCTCTCTCTCTCTCTCTCTCTCTCTCTCTCTCTCTGCCATGAACACAGCCCGCTCTTAAGTTTAATCTTGATTATTAGCATTTACCTCATCACTTTTTAAGTCCAGACCAGAGATCAGCAAACTTTTGTTAAAGGGACACACAGTAAATATTTTAAGCTTGGTGGGCTGTATGCTTTCTCTTGCAACTACTCAACTCTGCCATTGTCTCCTGGAAGTAGCCATATAGACAATATGCATATTAAATGGATGGGCCTGGGGGCACCTGGGTGTCTCCATCGGTTAAGCATCTGACTTTGGCTCAGTCATGATCTCACAGTTCGTGGGTTCGAGCCCTGCGTCGGGCTCTGGGCTGACAGCTCAGAGTCTGGAGGCTGCTTCAGATTCTGTGTCTCCCTCTCTCTCTGCCCTTCCCCCACTCGCACTCTGCCTTTATCAAAAAAATGAATAAACATTAAAACTAAATGGATGGGTCTGTATTCCACTAAGACCTAATTTACAAAAACAGATTGAAGGCCCACAGGCCATAGTTCGCCAGCCTCTGGGTCTAGACAACCAAGAATATAAATAAAAGACCTGACTTAATTTTTTTTTATTGGGGGAGGGGCAGGGGCAGAGGGAGAGAGACAAAATCTTAAGCAGGCTCCACACTCAGCACAGAACCGAATGTGGGGCTCACTCCCACGACCCTGGGATCATGACCCAAACCAAAATCACGAGTCGGATGCTTAACTGACTGAGCCACTCAGGTGCCCCAGAAGACCTGATTTATACTATTTGCTAATCCCACCAGAATTTCAAGCTACTAATATGACATCAGTGAATGGGAAATTAGGAAGACACGCACATTCACCTGTTGGGATGAGCACTGGGTGTTGTATGGAAAGCAATGTGACAACAAATTTCATATTAAAAAAAAAAAATGAAGACACGCACAGTGGGAGAACAGCGTCTCCCACTTAATGAAAGGAGAGAGATTCATGAAGTACTGAAAACATAGTACTTAAGATAGGAGACCCGTGGAATATATGAGGCATTTTAATGCTCTGTCTTCCTGCATCATTACTAAGGCTCTTTGGTCTGGCCATTTTCTCTAAAAAGAAGTTATAAGGCAAAGGAAAATTTCATATTCTACATCAGACTAATGTTTTAGTTGTAGAATACCAATTAACATTTTAAGTGGTTGAAGCTATTGTATTTTCTTATGAAATGATGATTCTTTAATAGAATGACCTCAGTAGATTTCAAACATGCAAGGAAAGCGAGTTTCTAAAAGCCACGTGAACAAGCTTTCCTCCAGCACCTGATTTTTTGCTGGGATATAAAGGGAATGATTGGGGGCCGCCTGGGTGGCTCAGTCGGTTGAGTGTCCAACCTCAGCTCAGGTCATGATCTCGCGGTCTGTGGGTTCGAGCCCCGCGTCGGGCTCTGTGCTGACAGCTCAGAGCCTGGAGCCGCTTCGGATTCTGTGTCTCCCTCTCGCTCTGCCCCTCCCCCACTTGCGCCCTCTGTCTCCCAAATATAAACATTAAAAATATTTAACATGCAAATAAAAAAAAATAAAGGGAATGATTGGTTCTCAACAATAAGGCACAGGTATTGCTCTAATTAATTTACCTCGGGTTCTACTGAAATTCAGTGACAGCTAAAATAACCAGACCAAGTGTCCTCAATAATTCAACAATACAGTTTATTTTAAAGTTCTAGTCTTACATACATAGATATTAGAGCCTATGATGATAATGTGGATATAACATTACTTGACTAGAACTCATTACTTATTAACAAGAATTTGGGGAGCACCTGCTAGGTGCCAGTCACTCCACAAAGGAATGTGAAGGGTACAGAGACGAACGACACCCCCCCGCCTCCCTCTCCATTCCCACCTCTACTGCTCTGGTCCAGGCCCTTGGCCATCTCAGGATGATCAGGCCATTTAACACCACTTCTTATACCCTTCAGCTCACCTGGCACACTACCGGGTCAATATGCCTAAAATACAGCTTCTGGGATACCACTTTCATGTTCAAAAACCACAAACTCCTTCCCTTAGCATTCAAGATCCTCACCAGTTAAGTTCCTTTTCCACCTTGTCTCCCCCTGCACGCATTTTGACTTCAACTATTCTTTGCCACGGAAATTTATCTTTGCAATCGGAACCACCGCCCTTTTGCACATGCTGTTCTCCTTGCCTGGAATATTCTGCAACAAAGAATCCTCCCCGTCCTTCTGAGTCCAAGCTTTAATCAGGCTTTTCATCTTGCCCCCCTGTCCATGAGGATCTCTCTAGCTTCTGACTTCCTTACATTTGATCCTTACTGCATGCAATCTTTTCCCCACGTGGTGGGATCAGTATGAACTATCTGCTCTATCAGCTCTATTAGAAAGGGCTCTTTAACTGTAAGCAAGGTTTGAACCCGCCTCCCCCGCCCCCACAAAAAGATATTTATTGAAAGAATAGTGGGGCAACTTACATTACTAAAGGATTGAACAATCAAATGGCAAAGGCAGAGGTGCAGCTGGAAGTCAAGAGCAACTGAAACTGAGCACTTCCTGGACTCTGTGTCTTGCCTCTACTTCTCCTGGGTAGACTGTTTCTTCTCAAAGTGGAGGACTTCTCCTCTGTGGCAGGAAATGGGGCATCCGCCAGTTGCTGAATGTCCCATTGAATAATGCCTTCTTCCCCTGGACTAGAAAGTTTATTTTTTATCCCTCCAGTTAGCAAGATACTAGGAAAGGATTCAAACTGCCTTGACATAGGCCAGGTACCCATTCCTGAATCACTCAGCTGTAGCTAAGGGGTAGTGTCGTTTAGTACATATGTAGCTGTGAGAAACCAGCTCCTATAGATCCGGGGCTGTTCCCAGAGTAAAATATTTAGGAACAAGACAATACTACTAAAAGGTGTCTCGTACCCTCCACACCTTGACTTTCCAGTGTTGACTGCTGTGAGTATGCGTGCTTATCCGCACACACACACACACACACACACACACACAGTTTTCAGGGGACCTGAGTGCCATAGTCCTAAATGAGAGTCTCACTGAAGTTAACACAGACATGTCCTCTGGAATCGGGGTAGTTATCAGGATGTCCCTCAATGCCCCAGGACCGTGACCTGTGATGCCATTTGTCAGTTTCTTCAAACCTAGCACTCTGGAGTAAGGCTTTTAGATTCCTTAAAAGCCTAGCCACTACCGCACCCCTGTTCTCTTGGCCTCTGAACCCCTACTCTTACAGGATTTCAGGTCTTACCCAGTGAGCCAAACTGGGGTGTGGTCTCTAGCACCATACTATTCCGAGCTGCTAGATATGCTCCATTGTATCTCCAGATCCACTCTCCAAGCTGCTCTGTGCCTTGCAAAGCTAACGTGGGTAGATCACATGCAAGGGTTAACTTTCCCTAACTCTAGCTTCTGGCTAGAGTATAGCTACTAGGGAGTCCCTGCAGGAGATACAAGGTAGAAGAAGCAGAGTAAAGTCAGCGCATTTATCCCCCCAGTTTCCTCCCTTGGGGTTGCCATGGGCTGACTGCCTCTGCTAACTGAAGATCACTGTTCTTCTCTGTCCACATGGCCTCTCTCTCTCCACACTCCCTTAACCACTCGTAGTTCTGTTCTCTACCTCCCAAGTCTTGTCTTGGGTCATGACATGTAACAAAGCTAGGATACTATTAGTAGCTTTTGGGCATTCAGCTCAAGACAGTAGGACTCTCTGAGTATAATTCACTGGGATTAGGAAATGGGACTTTCATGTTGTCGATACGGAAGGGCTGCTTGCCTCACTCCTCTACCCAAAGGATATGAAGATCTTACTGCTTGCTCCTCACTCACTCACTGTCACCACTTTGTTCTCTTTGAGGAGAATGTTATAGGACTGACTAGACAGTGGCTTAGGAGGCTCCTGGGATCCTAAGGTATGATCCTGGGACCAAGGAAATCAATAGAGGAGTACTGGCTACACGCAGGGATCAAGACAAGGGATAGGTTCCCAGTACACTGTAAGAGAACCGAACGTTAAGTGACTGCCCACAAGACCTAGGACATAGGACTTGGGGCCACGGAAAAGCCTGGAATGAATTGCACAAAACAGGAACCACTCACAAATCCTCCCTCCCACCGTGGACCAGCAATGGACTCAAGAATGACACTCAAACCTGAAGTAAAGAACTCCCAAATATTCTTCTGGAATCTGAAGTATGTATAACCTGCTGGGAGCTAAGATTGTTTAATAATGTAGTGTCCCAGTCCCTTATGAAGGAACTAGTCCTCTGTTACATTATGTTGAGTCCAGGGTCAAGGGATCGTTTCCCAGAGCCGTAGCTGTTGGTCTTCTATGACCAGGCAGCCCTCCATGATTACCCTGTCCAGTCACCTGGGTCACTAAAATAAATGGATAGATAATAGAGAGATAGATAAAAGGGCTTTTAAAAACCAACCTTTTTGAGTTAGGTTTCATTTCAAAGAAATGCTACTAGAGCATAACAATAAGACTGAGATTGAAACAGTTGCATTTTTTTTCCGTAAGGACCACTGTCCCGGAGGGAATAGAATAGAAAATTAGCAATAAACAGGCCAGCTGCAGGCGTGGCACTCTCTTGAAAGCTAGAACGATATATATTCCTTTGCTCTTATTGCTGTGACAGATGATCACCAATTTAGTGTCTTGAAGCAACACAAATCTGTTATGTCCCCGTTCTGTAGATAAGATGGGCTCGGTCGGCACCTCTGCTCTCGGGTCTCAAGACCCAAATCAAAGTGTCGGCCGGCTTCAGCAATTCAGTGAGAGCTTCAGAAAAGAAGGTGCTTCCAGACCTGTTCAGGCTGTTGGCAGAATTCCGTTATTTCTGGCTGTAGGACTGGGGTATCATTGGTGACTGTCAGCAGGAGGCGTCTCTCCGCTTCTAGAGCCTTGATCACGGTTCTCTTTACCTTTAAAGCGAACAACAGTGAGTAACATGCTTCTTGTGCTTCAAATCCCTCTGTCTTCTTTGGTCACATTCTTTTGTCTCCAGCTGGAGAAAGTTCACTGCTTTTAAAGGCTTGTGTGATTACAGCAGCCCCACCTAAATAATCCAGAATAATCTCCTTACCATAAGGTCTGTAACCTAAACTACATCTGTACAATCCCTTTTGCCATGTAGTGTAACATATTCACCGTTTCTAAGGATTAGCATGTGGACATCTTTGGTAGTCATTTTCCTTACCACAGAAGGCACTGAAGCTAGGTCATGGCCAAGTGCAGAGAGGGAAACAGTTTACACCAAGACAGATGCCGTGTTCACATTGGAATTTTTTTTTTTTTTTTTAGTTATCTTGTTTAATCCAACATACTTGGAAAATGCTATGAAAATACATGTTAATTTCAATATGCTTTTCTGATTACATACATGTGATATTCATAGAATACATATATGGTCAAAACCTTGGTGTTGCATATTTAGCTCACTCAATTTATGAAAAATAACTGCCACATAACCTAGTTAGCAAAACCAGTCCTCCTTATCAAGTTAATCGAATCACACTGCCAGGAGAAGACAACAATTCTGACTTAATTTTTTATCCAAATAAATGCATTAATGTACACAATCTGCTGAAAAAGACACAAATCGCAATGGTGAGCGTACGCTACTGTAGGATGAACTACTAAAGGTCGTCAAGATTATAATTATGCAGATCTAATGTCATTGGTTTATGGATTTTTATCAGTTATAAAGTCAAGCATAAGTCGATTTGCTGTTTTTCATTAACTCGTAACAGTTCAAAATTTAATGTATAGTTAAAAAGAAGAAGCTCTTTGTGAAGGGAGCCCAGGGGAAAAAGCAAGAGGGTGTGCGTATGTATACTATACGCAGATATTTGGCGTTGGGGAATGTCATGGAGGGAATTACCTTGACATAATGGTAGTTTCCAACCACCTCTCAACTAGCTCTCAGGCAAGCTATCTCAAAGGCCACAGAACAGAAAGGTTCACATTAAACCTTAAAAATCACATCAAAGATTCAAATTAAAATACTTGAATCCCACAAAGCTGTGATTTGATCAACTTGAAGCACAAGGAGAAGCAAGAAAAAGACATGGGGTAGGCTAACACACTTAGCATGGGGTACAAGCAGATGGACCAAAGCAACTTCTCCATCGGGCACCTTGGACATAGTACTTAAGGGCCCCCAACACTTTTGGGGCCCACAAAACTGTTGTAACTTCTTTTAAAATCAGAAGAAGAAGAAAAGAGTATAATCCAGCCTGGATTACATTAGTCTTTCTTCCAATGCTGTAGGAAAATATAATTTTAATATTTCTTGATGCAGGAAGGGGCCCAGGAAGAAAGGCTCAAGTGTCCTGCAGCCCAGGATGGGGAAACAACACTACCTAAATCTTGGGTCGCACAACATTTACATCTTGTCTTTCCTGCATCAGTATCTCCCACTGAAGGTGGGTTTATGAAAACCAGAGTTGAGGTTTGAACAAGAGGGCTTAGCAGGCAGAAAGTGCCTGGAGCCAACACAAACACCAGCCGAGAGACTCAGAACACAGATGCCTGGCCACGGCAACAGCCTGGCAGTTAGCCTGCTCGATAGCTCCGGGTTTTGGCTGAGTTTCTTGGGCAGAGCACAAGTGGGGCCAGAATAGGACCATACTGGGAACCTCCGGTGGATGGCCAGTTTCAAGATGCCCAGAAGTGGCATCCTCATTATTTATAATTTCGTCTTCCCATGTCTTTGTATCTGTAAGTAACACACATTTGTTCTGTCACACATTCCACTTATTCCATCTTCAACACACCTTACAGGTTACTTACTGTCTATACTTAACACACTTACCAATTCTGCCTGTGCCTCACAAGCTCTTTGTTTGCCCATTATCTATCCCAAACGTGTCCTATCAATTTGGCCCATATCTCATAAGCTACTACTAGCTCTCTTGCTTTGCTTTATACACTTGTGGGTTTTATCCATCCCATTTGTTGTCTCGCCTTTTATAGAAAAACTAAACATTCTCAATTTATATAGAGAACACACTACAGGAAAAATGAAAACAGAATAAGGTGTGAGACTGAGAAATAACACCATTAATGTCATCAGACATTGTGATTGGACATGATTTATGCAAAGAAAAAGTTCTGTTCCACAAAAGACCATGTGCTTCAACGTTTCACCAATGCTTCCGCCCTCCTGTTTTCTACTTCTTATCAGGAGATGGACAGAATGAAACATTTTATAAGTTGAAGTAAGACAAGCAGGCCAGGATTATCATACAGATTTAAACTAAAAGGAGACACACAAAAGTTTTATCCACAAGCTTTTATCCAAGGTAATTTGAAAATCTGATAGCTCCTGAAAATATTTCAGTTACATTTTTGTTTTTTAACTAACCATCACTGATCGCTTCTGCTTGGGCTACTCATAGGTACCTTTCTTTCCAGCTAATGACTTGTCCCAGGGATAAGCACTGAGAACAACTGAGAAGGACCCCTTACGTGAAATCTGTTGGGGGAGTGGCCACAAGGGAGAGAGCCATGTTTAGCTTTTATTATTTCTTATCAATATTTTCTTTGCTCTGTCTTCATCAAATTCTCAACAGCTATGCATTTCTCAGTGACAGTGATAAAAGAGCAGATAATTACATGAAAGTCAGGTCCGTGGCCTAAAGTCAATGTACTTCTGATTGCAGAATACAACCGTAGGGGCCCAAATATCCCCCATTTCCAATGCCATGCTTCGTCTTTAACAGAAATACACATAAGACATAAAAGGAGAGGAAGCTTTGGCGGGTGGTCTTTAATTTCACCAATTAAGAGACTCTTCCCTCAAGTCAGTATTTCAAATGGACTGTGCCCTGGCCCAGGGCTGGAGGGGAGCGGGGTGTATAACCCAAAGCCATGGGTCACAGTAAGAACTGGAAACGGTAACGTGTTTATCTTTCTTAGATGCAGCGGAAAATGGGCTATGGAAAGGGGAAGATGGGAAAGAACAGCTTTTTAATGCCAGGAAAGAGATGCCCAGGGATCCGAGTACCCCAATTTGAAGGCACTGGTCTGTACCACACAATTTAACTGATAATTGTGTATTCATACCATCGTCACAAAATATTTTAATCTGATGAAATTTTAAGAATTCTAAGAATCACTTTCTATATGCCAGCCCCCATCATGCTTCCCATGTATCAGGTGCTCGGTGATACCTATTTACTGTTCCCCCATTCATTCAGACATGCATGTACATGTTTGCCAACAGCCTATTACGTGTCGGATGCTAGAATGGAAAGCCAATGAGCATTTACTATCACTCTGTGACAGGCACTGTCACACTGGAGATAATACAACTGTGTCTTCGAGAAGTTAATTGATTAGCACTTCGTCTATTTCTAGACAAAACTCCTGGTCCTCTTTATTTAAAAGTCTCTGATTCTGGTCTCACTACCACTTTTTCTTTTTTTAAGTTCTCTTTATTTTGAGAGAAACAGAGACAGCATGAGTGGGGAAGGGGCAGAGAGAGAGGGAGAAAGAGAATCCCAAGCAGGCTCCGTGCCGCCTGTGCCCAACACAGTGCGAGGCTTGAACTTACCAAACAGTGAGATCATGATCTGAGCCAAAATTAAGAGTCAGACGCTTAACCAACTGAGCCACCCAGGCGCCCCTCTCACTACCCCTTTTATGCTTTATATCTATGAATGGAGGAGAGGTAAATGTGAAGCCACACGAGTTCACAGGCCACCCAACAAGAGGTGATGGGCCAGATTTGGCCCTTGGGCCATAATCTGTGGGCCCCTGACTTAATAAAAGTAAGGAGAGAAAGAAAACCGGGGAACATATTTTCCACAGAAAAAATTATTTCTGTGTGCTGATCCACCATGACTAGTTAGGCAACATTGTCTGAAGAGAAAGGAAAGAATAACAGTTGTGATTTTTTTGGTTTATCAGAGAAGAAATTGTGGATAGGAGCATCATTCTTGAGCCACCTGTGCAGATCACACATTGGGACAATGTAGCTACACAGGGTAATGAAGCATTGGATTGTTGGGGTTGGGGGTGGGGGACAGGAAGGTAGGGTTTAATACCTCTACAGAAACCAGGTTCGTTTCTCTTAATAGCCTGCATGAAGAATGGCTACCATTAAGGCAACTATCACACAAAATTAACCCTTGAAGGGATTGTTTTCAATCAATTCTTTCGGTATGAAAACACGCATATCTCTAAATAATGTACTGTTATTGCTGTATCTGCATTTGGGGAGTTTTAGGCATTATCTACTGGTTTCCTGGATACGAAAAATAAGTCTCCTCCTTTCTTCCCCTTCTCCCACCAATACCTCACACATTTTCCATCCCCATCCCCTTTTGTCCAACATGGTCGTGTCGGTGCCTATAAAATCATGACTCTATATGCTATTTATAAGTGAGGCATGTAACAAACTATAACTCTTTTTTCCTTTGGTAAACACAAGTCTTGCTTTTTCTTGGAGTGAATTATTTTTCACACCCCTTAATTTCTGTATTCTCATCAGTAATTCAAACTCGAATTTTCTAGCAGAGTCTTAGGTCCCCTGAATAGCATTCATATCAGATACTCTACCAGTTTCACCTTACGGCGGAGGCCTCTCAGAACCCTCAGACCTGCCCTAGCTAGACCAGTGGTCCCCTACGTGTGGCTCTCACTGTTCGTCCTCTCAGTATCAATGTTGCATGTGTATGAGAGTAAGAAGTGCTGGCAAACACAAACCTTGACCTTTCAAGCTTTACACAATGCATTTGTATCCTCATGGTTGTACAGTCAGGTCACATAGTCGCTCAGTTGTGGCCACGCTTATGGTGTATGGGCCTGCACTCTTTAACTACGCTGTCTCTAACACATGCTTCCAAAGTTGCCCATGAAGGGGAATAGAGAGCTGGAGGAGTGTATATGGGATTATTCAGAGCCAGGCCTGGAAATGGTTTACATTCCCTCTACCTGCCTCCCAATGGCCAGAACTCAGTCATAGGAACCCTGACCTATGACTACGAGGGGGGTCGAGGCAGGTAGGCTTTCTGTGCACCAGGAACAAGAAATGGTGTGGGAAATGCCTAGCATTATGTCTGCCAAGTCTGCCCATCTGAGCACCAAACCATTTCAGCGTTCTTCCAATAGGTAGACAAGACAACCAAAGCAGTACTCTCCACTGGCTCTGGCCCTGTTGCTCTCACAAGTATGAAGTAAAAACAAAAATCCCCGGTTGTAGAAACACCAAAATAAAAGGGCAACTTGGAGACAAAAAGTACTTCTTCCAAAAAAGTTGAAGAACAATCACTGCCCTAGAGTAATTCTGAAATCCCTCTGGGCACTCCGAGGCAAGGCAGATTTGTGGATGGGGCCCTGCGGATGCCTCTGGAAGGAAGGTCTGTGGCTACTCTCTGTGACCCTTTCCTCTGCTCTCTCAGTGACTCTGGTTTTTATTTTCCTTTCTCCCATCTGACCAGAGCGCTGGCAAGCGCGTCCTTTCAGGAGGAAAGTATAGAGTCTGCGAAGTCTCTCTTCTAGTTGTGGAGGTTGGGCTGCAGGGATTATTTTCAAATGGTTCAAGATTTTGGGGGGAGGGGGGTAATCAAATTCCTGGTTTCTTTGGCAACACAGTTCCCCCAGGAGCCTCCGGAGTTTCTGAGGCATTCACTTTCAATCAGATTCATAGGCAACAAGTGTACCCAAAGTTCATTTCTAAACATGGTGGTGCCTCCTATATAGAGACCCTTTTCATTGCCTCCTCCTCCCTCCCTCCCCATTCCTCTCCAAGTTCAATGACCACCACACTGAGGCCATCAGGTTTGAACGGGACCATCATGCCCAAGTCACTTTATCTGAGAAGTTTTACTGTAAGTCTATGTCATTTATCTTTTGTGCTTTATAAGAAAATGGCTTTCTGGGCCCAAATTTCTGTACCCCTTTTATTCCTTGTGATTTCTCCTTGCACACCAGTCAATTATTTCCAAAGGCCATCTATCACTGGCAACTCCTTGCCAAATGGATCACAGAGTGGCCGATCCCACCAACGCTTCAATTCTTTGTAATCTGTTCTTCTTGGGCCACTAGCTCCCACATCACAAGTGATCATTTTATCAAATGTTTGTCACTGTGTGACTTGGGTCCCCATTTCTTAATTTCTGACATTAGTTCCTTTGTTACTCACCACTGAACCACTACGCAAATGCCAAGCTCCTGTTACCTCAACACCCACTTTCTACGAGTGAAATTGCAACACTAGTTGCTACAAAGACAAACCCTAAATCTCAATGACTCAACAAGTCTTTACTTCTGTTCATGTCACAGTCCAATGCAAATCAGGTGGCTCTCCACCAGACAGCACCTGGAACACAAGGTCTCAAAGTGACCATGGAAGGGAAGGAGAAGCCAGAAGATCATTCTGATATTTTTATATCCAGACCTGATGGGCCAGACCTGATTTAGGAGTTGGGGGGTGGGGGGCACCTCACTTCCTCCCACATTCCAGTAGGCAGAATTCAGTCATATGGCTCCATAGCTGCAAGGGATGCTAGGATATGTAGTCTTCCTGTGTGCTGGGATAAGGGGACACATAGCATTGTCTCTAACACAACATGTCCTCTGATTTCTTGGTGCTTTTTTTTATCCCCTCAAGAAGGGCTATATAGAGAAGTAAAATTCTGAGGACCTCATGTCTGAAAATGTATCTATTCTGGCCTCACATTCATTAATAGCATCTCTGGGTACAAAATTTTTTATTGGAAATTTTTATTTCCTTCAGAATTTTATAGCTATGACTCCAATATGTTCTAGCTTCCAGTGTGGCTATTCCTTTTAAGAAGGATCTGGTCATTTTGATTCTTTTGCATGAGATGTGCTTTTCATTTAGGGGTTTTGTTGTTATTATTATTGCTTCTCTCTCTCTCTCTCTCTCTCTCTCTCTCTCTCTCTCTCTCTCTCGGTGTGTGTGTGGGGGAGGGGGGTCCTTCTCTCTCTTCCTAGAAGTTTGTAGAATTTTCTCCAATGCTACAGTGACTTCAGATAAATTCTACATGGGTTACATCACTATGGATCTATTATCATTTATATTTTGGGATACTGTGAGCTTTTCAATCTGGGAACTCAGGTCTTTCCATTTGGGAACTTTTCTTGACATTATTTAGTGGGTTATATTCTATTACTCTCTTTGTTACTGTGCTTTCTGAATGCCTGATATTCAGATATTAGACCATGTAGGCTAGTTTTATTATTTTGTTTCCTATTTTTTTTTATATGTTTGCCATTTTGTTCTATTTTCTGAAGAGGTTTTTCAGTGTTCTCTTCTGGCCCTTTATTGGATTTTCTTCTTTAACATCAAGCTTTTCATTTTCAGAAGCCTTTTTATATTCTCAAAGTACTATTTTATGGCAGTTTGTTCTTCATGCAATGGGTGCTGGATCCTTTATAAAAACTTTCTTAGAGCATATTTTTTTGGTTGAAGTGTTTTTCACTCACAATTTCTTCCAGAATGTTTTTTTCGTATTGCTTTTATCATTACAAGTCTACTACAAACTTCTGCTAATTTTTGGTTGTCTGTTCCTGTGGACTAGAAGCTCTGAGCAGATGAGGAGGGCACATTGACTGTGAAGATCCAACTATATTTTCCAGAGAAGATCTTCCAATTTTCTGCCTGGATGCCAGTGTTCATAAACAGAATGGAGAAAGATGAAACTAGAAGTGGGGTCTCTGTTTTCCATAGACGTATTTCAACTAGACCCCCATATTTTCACTTTGGCACCCTGCCTTCAATTATGCCTGGCTGCTCCTGGTCTACAGACCCTTTTTCCCCCTTTATGGATAATAAGCTTAGTTTCTTTCCTGGGTGAAGGAAGAGTGGTTGCTCCACAAGTATGAAGTAAGAAGAAAGAATCTAGGGATCTCATCACTTCATAAACAGCATTCAGCCCTTCTTTCTTATAGGAAATACACACTTCTAGAAGTCCCTGAATCACCACCCTCTTCCCAATTTCAGAGCTTTTTGAGGATTTTTTAGTTAAACCAGGTTTGTTCTTCTTTTCCCTACTGGTATCTGATAAGTCAGCTACTCTGTACCCTTTTCATTTTCCAGTTTCAGAAATTTCTGGGTGAGTTAACTGAGCTGAGCTGCTTCCATCCCAAGGAGGCAGAGCTTCTTTGAAGCAAGAGGTATGTCCACCCAGGGTCTTTCCTATTTCCCTTTAAGATCATACTCTTTGTATGCAGGGCCCCCAAATTCCCTCTCCAAGGAGTCCGCAGGACATGCCTGGGACCTGCCAGGGTTTCCTCCTCCATCCATCCAGTAGGCTGAATCTCCAACGTGTACATCCTAGACCTGAGGAATGGTCAAGAGAGGGCTCTTGCAAGGGATGAGAATGGGGCTGGACGCATACTGCCATGCTCAGGTGTGTGCACCACTGCCCAAATTGCGCTCTCTGCAGTTATGTGGTAGGAATACACATTTATATGTTCAGTGTTGTCATTATGAGGGTATATTTGTCAAGGCAAGAGGATAAACTCTAACAGCTTGTTAGCTTGATTTATAACTTTTAAATATTCAAACATATGCCGTGACCTCTTACTCAGATTCTTACTCATGGGCCCCAGGTATTAGGGGTGGCATGCTCCCCATCTTTATAGATTTATGCCCCTTAAAAGTCACTGTAAGTCTTTAGAGGTGTTGCAAGAAGGAGCAACATTAGACATGTGTGTCCAACCCACCATCTTGAACAAAAAGTGCTTCCCTGCTTCTCTCCCTTCCTGAGGCATTTCTCTCATGCCTGATGCTCCCACACAGGCAATAGCTCCTCCTTCCTTTTTGGATCTTTCTTTTTTTTGTCTTTCTCAGCATCAGTGCTTCTCATCAAAGAAGGAGATTCATAAGGAATATTTATTCCAGTGTGCTTTTGTACAAGAATTCTTCTACAGCTCTCTTATACATATTTTCCCCTCAGGTCAATTCAATTTCTTAATGAAGTTTTTTAGATCTTCTCATTTATTTTCACTCTCTTTTATCATCCTTCCTCATTCATCTTTGAGTCCCATAGAGTATTTAGCATAATTCCTTGCTCAGAGTAGAAACCTAATGAATATTTGTTTGCAACCGCACTGCACTGAATTGTAAGCTCTTAAAAATCAATGCCAAGGGATGTTATTTTGAGATGTCACTGAATGCCTCCTCTTTGCTGATAGAAAACAAGGTGACACTGTAACCAGACTATTTAAGGCATGATTATATTTTCATGCTTCCTTGCAAAGGAGTGGTTAATTGTACTGATTGGTTATTTCAGAATTGTGTGGGATAGTCTCCGAAGCACATAACCAAAAGAGCTGAAATTCTGCCTCTGTATGGACTTATGATTCCTGGTGGTTAAGGACCACCCAAAAGAAAAATTTCTGAAGTTCTCCAAATGTAAACTTCTGCATCTGTCCCTACTTATCACTACTCTGATTGAAGTGACATCAAGGCATACTGTATACCTCAGCCATGGGCTAGTGGGAACAGAAAAGAAGCAAGCACTGTGAAATGAAAGGAACTGATTGTGTTGTAGGAATCAAGAGACCTCTAACAAGAGAAGAGAAGCCACAGCCAGCAGCTAAGACACAGCCCCTAGAGGAACATAATGAACACAGGGAAGATTTCAACCAGCATTAAATCCTGCTGGGAAAAAGCTCCCAGAAAGTATGACAATTGACATTCAGAAAGCCAACAGGACAGTGAATCCAGGTGGTCTCCTGTTTGAAGGGGACTGCCCCAGTGAGTGTCTGAGGACATGCCAATCGTTGTCTACCCTCCCAGAAGAATTAAAATATCTGAGAAAATTATTAGCTGGCCAGGCAAGCCTCAGGGTCAGGGCAAGATTTTGATCCCAGCAAGGAGATGTGGGGAGCTCATCATGAGTCCAGGATGGTGTCTGTCTTCGGTGACCTTTGCCCTGGTTTGTTGGCCATTTGAGATATCCCTATTCACAAGACCTCACTAAAGGCCATGTGTTTTGACTTCCCTCTCATTCTTGGTTGCCTAAAACAAGAGTAACAGCCCTAACTCCCCGCCTTTAAAAGTAAAGGAGATGTATTAATTTGGGCCAAACAAGAGACATTTGCTGTAGGAATTTTTATCATCGGGTAAAGTCAAATATAGGGATGAGTTGGCAAATCCTGTCTCTTAGAACCAAGGTTAAGTTTTCTGCAGAAAACTTAAAAAACAACTGAAAAAAAACAACTGAACAGAAAAAAAAAACAACAACTGCATCCTCAATCAAGAAATTCCAATTACAAAAAAATGAAAGTTTCATCTTATGGTTCCTACAAAACCAGGGACTTCTCATCAAGATGCCCAATGACCTTCATCCACTGTCTTTACTGGGCACACATTGCTATGGTTCTTCCAAATGCTAAGTTTTTCTGTTTTGGGGATTCAGGAGAATATTTCCCATGCTTTTCCCATACCATCAAAAAAAAGTTTAACTCAATCTAAGAGCAATTTAAAATATTGTGTTAGTAATGAGAAATCTGACTAGCTCTAGAAGAAAAAATATAAAATCAACATAAGCCAGATTTTAGGGGTCGAATTTGAAATTAATACAAACAAACCAAAAAAAAAAAAAAACAATCCTTTTAAACTAGAAGTTGGGTATTAGAAGCTGGCTTCTTTCAAAAAAAAAAAAAAAAAAAGGCAACTTAAGCATAGCTTCCAGAAAGGCTCTAACGTCCTCTGTGTAATAGCGCCCTCTGGCTTTAGATTACTTAACAATGTATTTGGCTTTGAGCCTCAGGTTTTGTTGAAAGTCCATGACTGTGCTGGAAAGACAACCCAGGAATCCTCACATCTGAAACCCTGCTCATCTGTTTCTCCTGCATCTGCCTTCGCAAAGAGGAAGTATGACTCAAGCAATGCTTCGTCTTCGTGTAAGAAAGGGCTGTCAAAGAACAGTGCCAATAAGTCCTTGGGGATCTTAGCAATGCCTTACTATTCTTTGGAAAGTACTCTCTTGAGACTTTAACGTGGAGCTGCCAGCATACACCAAGGAAAATGGTCTTCAGGTTGAGATATGGCCAACTAGAACAAATTGTGAGAAAGGAAGAGACCCATCCAAGACCATTAGCATAAATGATTATTGATCTGTCATTCATGAAGGAAGCTGTTGAGGCTTCCTTATTTCTTGTTTGTCTGTGCTTAATTTTAAGACTCCTAAAGTGACCTCTAAAAAGAAAGAAAATATTCTTGGATCAAATGAAACAAAACCTTGCTTGTTTTTGAGTCTTAATATGAATACAGATAATCAAAGAGTTTCTGGATTCTTCTTGGGGGTTTTAAATGGAAAGGGTCAGAAAAGTTCCCAAAGGCATCATTGGCTTTGGTTGTCCATAAGAGCTCAATCTGATCTTTTTGACCTTTCAATCTGAGTCTTCCCATAGAGAAATCAGGCTCAGCAAGAATTAGATTATTCATCCCAATGGAGAGTAAGGAAACCACGTAGGTCCATGGAGAAGGGCTAAAAACTATCTTGCAAAAAACTCCAGCCAGAGTCCAAAGAGTCTTCTCCTTGCTTTGGAGAGGACAGGATGGTCTGGTATCAGTCTTTCCATGATACTCATTCCCTAGAAAGCATTATGTTTTTGTTTCCCTCAGGTGAATTCTTGCCTACCCTTAAATATCCAGTGTGGAGATGAACTACCACTATCTTGATAGATCTTTAGAATGAAGCCAATGTAGCTAAGGACAGTAAGTAAGCTTCACTGGTATATCTGAAATGCAGATTTTTTTTAAATCAGGCTTGAATATGGTTTGACTGGGTATGATATAATCAGGAAATGGTTTTTGTTTTTTCCTGCCAATGTTTGGGGCAGACTCATCATTTTCCAGTCAATTGCAACCATTAAAAAACAGCCCTGTCTTCAGAAATTAATAAACGCAATCCAGACCATTCTAAATCAAAACTTTAACCTTGCATCCAATTAAAACTTCTTTCTTCACCAAGCTTGGGCTTGATTTCAGGTTTGGGAATCAGCATCTTGGGAGGGAGTCATTATCTGGCTCTCTCTCTTTGCAGTACCTCCTATTGCACCTCACTCTGCCCAGTGCCTGCTTCTGGGTTCTCCAAGCACAAGAGGAATGAAAGGCAAAAGATCAAAGGAATTTTTACTTAATTGGTGCTGCTTTCAGTGCTCTCTTGGCTCTTGAAGTGCCTCCATCATATAAATACTGACTCTATTTTATGCGTAGCAGTTATGGGCATGTTGGAGACTACCTGGGGGACTAGCTGTGACACCATCCCCTAACCCAAACAATTCTTCCCCAGGCTGAAGCCCCATGACCCCATCAGGTCCTGCCTTGGCAGTATGCTTCTGAGGTCCCCTTACCCTCACAGATAGCCTTCTTAGACAGCATCCTTTGAAGACAACTTGAGCCTTGATCCTTTTACACATTTACCTGATGCCTTGGGGATACATTCTTGTCCCTCAGAACTGCAAGTACAGCCTGCTCAGCCCCTGAACTTGCCCTTCTCTCCCTACTACTTTGAGTTTCCCCAGCCAACCTCTCATCTTTAGACTTCTTCAGGGGACACCTGTCAACCTTTCTAGAGAACTCTGTTCTTCTATAGGAAAGCTAATGAGTTTCTGAACCCCAGCTGGCATTCAGCCAGGGAATGTTGACATGGTCACCCCTTCTAGCAGACAACACCAAAGTCTGTGAGAAGTTCTGGTAGTTTTATTGGGCTCTCTTCTTTTGGCTAATGAATGAGAACAACATTCTCTCTTCTCCTCTCCTCTCCTTTCCTTTCCTCTCCTGTCCTCTCCTCTCTTTTCCTCTCCTATAGTCCCTTCTCTGAGGAGAAGACCCATAGCAGCTTTACTCCTGCAAACTCCCTTCAAAATAGTTCACCCAATAAATACCAACCCCAATTTATAAGAAAGAATTTGGGTGATAGGTACATGTGTCCAAAAAACATGTCTGGTTTTTCTTTGGTACGTTCTGGATAAATGCAGAATTATTTATTTCGCCCATTGCCCCCAACTTTAAGGCTTTACCTGAAATCCCAGTGCAGAGAGAGAAAAAAAAAACCTCTCTTTTCATAGGCCATTCACAGAGATTCTGCCTTTTGGTGCATGAAGTATACCTCTACCAGGATTAAAAAAAAAAAAAAGAAGTCACAAGATGAGGTGACAGGGTGAGGTGTTTGCTTCAGTCACACACACACACACCCCTTGCCATCTCTACTGCACTTCTCTTTGCCTAATGCCAAGGAGTCCTTAGCACTGACCCTCTGCTCAGAGTCCCATATCTAGCCCCAGCCCTATGTACTTTGACCCCTCTACAGGAGGTTGACTATCTTTTTCCCAAAGGAACACCAACCAAATTTTCAAGGGGCTTTCAGACAACTGGATGAGTCTTCAAGCCTTTACTTCCATAAAGCACTGAAGCATCATATTAATGAAAACTGGTGACATACATGCAAAAAATTGAAAGTCCTTAACCAGCAGCATTTGCTAGCTCATTAAGCATGATATTTTGCCATTAACCCCAAAGAACATCATCAGAAGTAGTCAACCTAAGACATACCAAAAGATAAGAGATAAAATAGAACTTAGTGAATAGCACCTACTTTCATTTAACACCCTTGTGATCTACTGAGAGGGAAACATTCACTACCCCTTGTGTTGGTGTGCCATCAAGGAATGAAATCTAACTAAATATCACTCCCCAAAAGAGAAGTAGACGGTTAATCTGCTCCAGGAAAAAGCCACACCGAGCATCCTAAAGCCAAACACAGATTGTTTCCAGAAACTCTGTTACGTTGCCCACGGGTAACATAGAGAATCTGATAGGAAAAACACAAATATGCACATGCTTGAATTTTTTCACACATCAAAACTATTGAAAGTACAGTGACAGTGGTGTACCATAACCACAGTGTAGGGCAAATCTGACCTTCTCTCCAAGTTCCCAGCATGGACAAAACAAGGGCACATACGAATTACAAACTGGGATCCATTCTGAACTCTCAGACAGTACTGGGGGCCATGAGAAGGATGTGGTGAGCAGGAGGTTGGAGGGGAGCGGGGCCTCATCTGGGCATGCCCCTACGTGAGACACATTCCAGACTGGGCCAGCTCCTTGGGATTGGTGCCAGAAAGGATGAGAAGCGACTGAGATGGCAGGACACTTGGGCTGTGTCCGCCATCACCCAGAGCCTCCAGGGAGGCCAGCCCTGTCTGACCACTGGATGCAAGCCATTCATACCCCAGCTCTGTTCATCAGCTCACCCAGGGACTCCCCTGGCCTCACTGTCCCCATGAGCTCCAGGATCTTGACCCCAAATACCTTTCCAGGCCACTCTTGTTCCCTGTGTTCCATGTGTCAATGTATTTTATACATATGGACTTTGTAAGAAAGGCTTGTGAAGGCTCAAATTTATGGTACCAAATTTGGGTAGTCCAGTCAATTCCCCCTCACCATCCTATCCTCCTCCTCCTCCTCCTCGAGTGCTGCCAGAACTGGGACCGTTCCCATCTGAGAGTGTCACCTCTGACCCATCCACATCCTTTAAAATGCTATTCCTTTCCCAGATCATTTCTAAGCTAAGTGGAGCTGATGTTCAAAATATTTAACAACTGGTATATGGTACGGGCACCAACCAATCATAACGGATTCCGACGGTAAACAGTCAGCACAGGGGGGCTGATGGCTTTTCTTCTGTTGTTAGCCTTGGTGTTCTTCAAGAGCCCGGCGACTGTCTACAGTTAGAGCTAGCTAGACCCATCACCTCATTTAGAGCGGTAACAGCCTTGTCTCTGGGGAAACCAGAAGAGTCATGCCTGTATTTTTTTGTTTTCTGGCTTTGAGGGTTGTCCGATTTTTTTTTTTTTCTGATATTTAGGTAACATCTCCCCACAAATAAATCAAATAAATCTCTCCGTACCTAAAAATTTCAACAAGTGGTATTTTTCTGAAACAACCTCCCTTCCAAAGGACAAGCCCTTTCATGAACTGCTGGGAAGTTCTAAGGAGACCCATTACTCTGAACTAGGACTTCCTCTACATTCAGGGAATGAGGAAGAGCCACATTAGTCCTCATAAAGGGTCCTTTACCGCCCCAATGAGACTGTGCCAGCTGTTTCAGTCCTCTCCAAATAAGACAGACTGACTGGCCTCCAAAAGAGAAACCACATTAAATAAAGATTGCCAAATATAAATTCTATTTTAGCAGGCAAAGTAAGAAGTCATGATTAAGACACCAGCCATTTCCTGGAAATAAAAGCCCACCCGGAGGTGATTGGGAGCCCAAAGTATCATCAACACCAGCTGGCAATTAATCTCCAGGGAAAGCTCCTCTTCAAGCATCTCTGTTACAGGCTAAATATGCCCTAAATATAACTTAAATATAGATGTGCTATCTATTCCTCACATTCCCTGGGGCTGCCAGCATAAGACAGGGAGGGATCAACCCAGCAGCACTTGGCATCACAGGGTACCCAATGAGAGAGCATACTGACTATATTAGCTCATCAGTAGCCCACATCGGCTGAACTGGTCTGGACTCTGCATATTTAAAAAACGCTAATTTCTCTTCCTTCAAAAAAAATTCATGAATTTCTTAAGTGTTTGTTTTTTTTTTTTTACTATTGAATTGGCATAGCAAAATATATTTTAAGTCGGAGCATTAATATTAGTTGCAAAACTGCAGTTATAATCCTGTTTTCACCATAATGTTTACCACTTTTGAAAGTTTTGGACTGAAATATATATATATATATTATATATATATATATATATATATATATATATATATATATATATATTATATATATATACATATTTAGTCACAGTAGTCAAATAACCCAAAAGACCAAGGTCTGCCAATGGAGAGTAATTTATACTTAGAGTACAAGGTAAAATGGCCCTTATCAGAGGTCAAGGGCCTTTCTCAGTTAATTTAGCATTTTGTGGGCATCTCTGCCATGTGAGGCCAATATGGTCTGAAAGGAAAGCTTTTGGGTCAATTAAAAAATAAGACTGAAAGAACAATCACATGACAGGAAGATCGGGCATGGTTTTGATTTCTTTAAAAATGCCCAAGTGCATAACCTGAGGCCAGTAAGGACCACACGGGGCAAGAAACAAGAATGAAGCCAACCACCTCTGGAGTCTCAGAACATAGAAATGCCATTTCATATGGCATTTTGTTTGAATCAATGGATCAAATGTTTTCAGACTTTATGAACCTGATACTGCTCCCAACAAGCTGTCCATACCTCTATGCTCAGAAAACATACCCACAGTTTAAAAAAAAAAAAAATGCTCTGGCCCTGAGTTTCAAATCTCACCCTAAAGGTAGTTACTATTCTTAAAACTCTTTTCCCCAGAAGTTACTCGTGTAGGCCATGTATACAATATTGTGCTCTGAATATTGACACCTTCTTCTGGAAGAGATTTAACTTTGGCTTTGAGACATACCATGGGTAAAGCTATAACCAGGAGCACAGTGTGGATCAGAGACAGGCTAGAGCAAGCTGGGGTCCAGGGCCACATGCCCCTGAGAAGGGCGGGCATATAGAGGCAAATCAAAGAGCATTTAGAACTGGAAACTGGGATTCAAAGGCTTAGTTCTCTTAAGTCAAGGCTCTGGATCCAGATCTCAGACCACTGCCAGACTGTCACATGCATAAGGTACAGGCAGAAAAGGATTCCCTGAATGAGGTGCGTCTACAGGAATCTAGGTAAAAAAGCACACAATTGTGGATCCAAAGATAGCCTCCTGACGTCCATTGTCTCCAGGAGGGATCCTGAGCAGAGACGTGCAGCAAGAGTCAGGGACATCCTGTGTCAGATGCACAGAGGATTTCCAAGTTTGATTGGGTAAACGCTGACAAGTCTTCCTTTTGTTACTGCTCAACTTTGTTGTCCATCTTTGCAACAACACTAAGCATGCATTTGTGCATGACTGTTTATAGATGGCCTAATTCTTCACCAGAAAAGCTCACAGTTTCCCAGAACATTAGCATAAATAATCTCTCAGTTCATCTGGACCCCTTCCCCAGTTGTCCATTTTCCCTGACACAGCTGGGTCTATCCAAGGCCAGTACCTCACCCTAGTCTAGCTCCAAACCAAGGCTTGCCTGAGGAAAGAAATGGTTGAGTTGCTTCAGTCCTCCCCTCTTGCCCCTTCTGACTCCACCACCCATCTGGCAGGACTTAGCTTTAAATTTCTTGCCTGTAGCTCTCTCCCCAGTATCTCACCGCTGCGTCAGTGCAGGCATCAGCAAATTAATGAGAGGAGAGAGGAGTCCCCTGCTCTTGGGCACCTGCAGGAACTTACTCCAGCTCCAGACACACCGTAAACACTTTCATCTAACGGAAGATAAGCTGTGAAATCGGATTTCTCAACCACAAGACAAGAAATCACAGAATTTTCCGGCTGAAAGGGAATAACACACTCCTTAATTGAAGAGTGGTCAGGAAAGAAAGCACATGGAGAGCAGTGCCCTGTGGCAGCTTGTGTAAAAACTGCATTCCATGCCAGGCCTGAAATGTTCCAAAGCTCAGTTCACTATCAGCATCCCAGGTGGTGCAATTAATAAAGAGCTAGCGTGGGGCCACTGGCACAAACAAGGCAGCTCCTTAGAACCTGAACTTCCTATTTGTTCCATTCCTTGGGTAGATAACGCCTGTTAATTACTCTGGAGAAATTATTTTGGCGAGGAGAGAGGGAAGATGATGGCGTAGGAGGACGCTGGGCTCACCGCGTGTCCTGCTGATCACTTAGATTCCACCTACACCTGCCTAAATAACCCAGAAAACCACCAGAAGACTAGCAGAATGGAGTCTCTGGAGCCAAGCACAGACGAGAGGCCCACGGAAGAGGGGCCCCTCCTGAAGTGGATCACCTAAGGAGAAGCGAGCTAAGCCTGCCCCTCTCCCCCCGTGCACCTTGCCTACCCACCCCAGCTAATACGCCAGATCCCCAGCATCACAAGCCTGGCAGTGTGCAAGTAGCCCAGCGGGCCACGCCACCCCACAGTGAATCCTGCCCCTAGGAGAGGGGAAGAGAAGGCACACACCAGTCTGACTGTGGCCCCAGCGGTGGGCTGGGGACAGACATCAGGTCGGACTGCGGCCCCGCCCACCAACTCCAGTTATACACCACAGCACAGGGGAAGTGCCCTGCAGGTCCTCACCATGCCAGGGACTATCCAAAATGACCAAGCGGAAGAATTCCCCTCAGAAGAATCTCCAGGAAATAACAACAGCTAATGAACTGATCAAAAAGGATTTAAATAATATAACAGAAAGTGAATTTAGAATAATAGTCATAAAATTAATCGCTGGGCTTAAATTTCTTGCCTATAGACTGACAGTGGATTGGGGCCTATCCATGATGTTAAAGATACAGCCTTACACCTGGGATCCCCTTGGCTGTCATCTTGACCTCTAAACCCCAGGACTGATCCCTGAGCTCCCACACATCCTCTCAGGGAAGTCCACTGCATCTTATGTGTCCATTCCAATAACAGGGAAATCAGGGTTCTTGCGGCTACGGGTTCGCAAACCCAGATCTCTGTGTGCCCCACATCATAAAATTGGGTTTCTTCCCTGTACCCTGTGTTCTGAGGTCCCTTTCTGATTCTCCAGTCTAATTCTCCAGATTTGCTGTTCTTATTTTCCAATCCCCCAACTGACACAAGCCAGGGACCTAACCACTGCCAAGTCAGGGCAGTACAGCCCAGTAGCAGGTGCCCTGTGCCGGAAAGTGGATCTCCACTCCACTCCCCCAGCACTCTGTTGGGCCAGATCCAGATATAGAGCAGAAACCCTCTCTTTGGGACGCCTGTCCTGATTCTCCCCACCCCAGCAAGGTGAGGAGCTTTACCCCCAACATTACACAGCTTCCACGTAGTTTGTCTCTAGGATGGTGTTTTTGTATTCCATTGTCATTCTGCTTCAACTTGAATGTCATGTCTAGTAGACCTCTTTATAGGATGGGATAAAATTTTAACCATTTTTATGTAGCCTTAGTGTAAATCTAGTGCCTAGCACAGAGAAGGAACAAAATACATGTCAATTGAAAGAACTTTGGATGGATGAATGAGAAAAATGAATGAGCTTTCTTAAATAATAATAGCCAGTCTGTCTGGACCCTGAATTTCTACCTTCATGATGAGAATTTGCTGGGCCTCCCAGAAAAGCTCTGCCCACCTAACTGAAGCTCAAGTTATGGGAATCTGTTTCTGGGCTTAGTGCCCCAGAATCTACCCCACCCTCCTGGTGATGTTGGTGATTAAGATGTCCAGCACAACCTCAGCCCTTCTGATCACTCCCTGCTTTGTTGTCTGGTGGTGCTAATTCTGACATGTAACACAGCACCCTTTTAAGTAGTGGTATAAATGGGTACCATTTTTGGAATGGCATTGACACGTGTCTCCTTAAATAATATTCCAATAGTAATGACTCTTGTTTCACAAACAACCAAAATTCACAGGCTGTGGAAGGGAAGAGAGGAAGATCAAGGAGGGGCATTTTATAATTTACCCCAATAGCAAGTGCCAAAAACCTCTTAAAATTTTTAATCATTGAACACCAACAACATGTAGGGAACTTGCATTTAACTGTCAGTGTAGACAGGCTTTGGAGTATTGTGTGTAGTTTGTCCCAGCGCCTCATGAGAGTAAACAGATAAATAATCAGGGAACTGAGATCAGAAGGACCCATTTCACTGGGAGGAGATTTGGAAGGGCACTAGAGCCAGAGCAGTCTAACCCACAATGTTAGACTTTCCAAAACAGTCCTGATTTCAAATATTCAGTCCTGTTGTACAACCAAATAATATTTCAACACTTTCTCATCTAATCTGCATCTCCTGGATCATCTCTTACACACAGGAGTCCCTATGTCTTGATTTGAGGGTTAAGGAGAAAATGGTACCCACTGATAGTTCCCAGTAGAGATATCCTCTAACTTTGGGCCTTTTATAGCTATAGCTGCACTCTCCACATAAGGTCCTAGATAGTTCACTAGATAGTTCCTTGTTTCTCAGGAAAGGAAACTATGTACATGGTTCAATGAAATGACAATGAACAAATAGCATACGTGCATGATATTTGCCCCAAAGACAGAGAGGGGTGGAATCTCTTAACTTAGCCTTGGATTTGATTTTCAGCCATTTGTTCTGCAGGAGGAGTTAGATGGACAAAAATTATGTCTCCTCCCCAAGGCCCTGTTTGTCAATCCCACATCACAAAAGGACAATTGGGGGTTGCTGTTGATGTTGGCCCTTCCTGGTCAATACAGGGTAGTTTTCAGGCAGGAGTTATCATTGTCTCTAAGAACTGGACATCCTACTAAACTAAACCAAATCCTGTTTGGGTGGCAAATTAAACAGCCAGTTGCCCTGGGGGGAATGGGAAGAAAGGTAGGAGGACCTGACTTTTGAGTGGTAGGTTATGAAATAGTAGGAAAAGCAATGCTACTGCAGAGGAAGGCTGGCCATAGATGCAGAAGTGGACAAGGCCACAAAGAAGAAAAACAAAGCCAAAACTCCACAGCCCCTCACTTTACTCTCCTCTATATAGGCAGAGTGACCACTGCTGAGGCCCTGCCGGCAAGGTGCATATACATTATGTCAGAAGACATTTCAGCTCCCAGCCATGGGGTGTAGTGAGTGATGCAAAAGGCAGTATCCAGGCTGTGCAATCTGAGGCCTGAGGAAGGAGGGAGACCTCTTGCAGAAAGGGTCATAAAGACTGCTGTGTTGGAAAGTCCTATTTTCCTATTTGTCAAGGACTCGCCCAAGGTCATGTTGAACTGCAGTCTTGAGTCATCAGTTCCATGAAATTTCCCAAGTGGCCTATTCAATAAGCGGCACACTCACCACCAAGCCACTGGCCTCTCTGGGGGCAAAGGTAGTAAATCCAACAGAAAACCTAACACAGGATTTGCAGGCTCCTCAGACATGGGCAGAGCTGGGAGCTGGGTGCACACTCCTCCAGCCTCTATACACCTCTTCCTCTCACTCACTTCCTCTCACTCACCCGCTCTCAATGCCAAGGGAAGAAAACAATTTCTATCTAAAAAAAAACAACCAGAAGTTTCTACCACTTCTGCTTTCTGGGAAGTAGCATGATCCATCTCCCCATAGACAGTTTTTCTGTTGAGATATCAGTTTGATGGGCCCTTGGGATGTGAGACATGAGCTGGTCTGGATGGGTGAGGATTAAGCCAAACAAAGCTAAATTACTTTGCTCAATAAAGCAACCAGAATCTTGGAGCTGTCTGCAGATGCCGCAGTGAAGGGCCTGGGATCTTGGAAGAAATGGGGAGGTAGTAAGGTTAGTTAGCAGCAATGGTGGGGGAGACCTAGGGAGAGAGGAGACCTATAAAAACAGCCCCGCAGCCCGGGATGGCTAATGAATCATGTCGTATACTAGTCCATGCGGTGCTAAAATCTCTCCCACTAACCCCAAGCCTTCAGGTACACAGAAAAGTAGCACTGTTTCATTCTGGGGTGACCGGGGCAAAAAAAAAAAAAAAAGAGAAGAAAACAGTTAAAAGATACTAAGGAAAGTGAAAGAAAGAATGTGGCCAGATCAGGAAAAATGGAGAAAGGAAAGAACTAGAGAAACTCCAGGCTTACGGAAAACCCTTAGATGGGCTTGGGAAGGCACTAGACCCTGGAATGGGGGTGATGTGGTCACCAGAGGAGAGAGTCCTTGACCTGGGAAGCAGGATGACCCAGGGCCTGAGTTACAAAGAAGCAGACTCAGGGTCGGCTCTCTCCCCACCTTGTCTCACCAGGACCTTCTCTCACCACGTCACCTCTTCTGCCTCAGGGCAGCCAGTTATGCTCAAGCTTAGCCAGAGAGCTGCTCTGGTCACCCCATTTCTCCCAACCCAAGTTCGCTTCCCTGGTGGGCACTAGCACTTGACCTCCTTCCTTTCCTCACATCCTCCTTCTCTGGGGCACGTCCATCAGGATCCTGAGCTGGACTCTCCAGTCTCTTGGGAGAATATTCCCTCTTTCCCCTTCCTCCGTCATTCCACAATGCCCCCATAACCAATCAGAACCGGAGCAGAAATCCCGGAGGGCTCGTCTCCACAGCCTTCCTGTTAACTGGAATTTGATCATGAAGACATTGACACTAACATTGTATCTTCCCCCAGACTTAGTAAATGGTGAAAACGCAAAAGAAGGTCAATCATAAAATGTCTAATGACAATTTTCTTTTAGAGTTTGTGGGGAAACGTTACAGAAACTATCATCTGTTTTAGTCATTCTAAAGCTCCATCCCAAATATTTGGCAGTGAGGCTGCTAGTGACTGCACAGGACCAACTGAGGCTGAAAGTCACCAATCCAAAGCCCTTTTTATTACTTTTTCACAGGAAATATATACTACTTTTATTTCTGAAGTCTTGATACATTTTTTCACTAGCCTACATAGCTGATATATTCTGAATTAGTCCCCTAAGGTTGTCGTTATTTCTAAATATTCTGATCCACTTCTGCAGAGGAGATCCCACAGGATTCAGGGCAGAAAATATGGTAATAAGTGTCAGAAAAAACTGAAAGCCCAACGTTGCTATGCGTAAAATCTGATTCTTGTCTCCAGAATGTCCATTTGCTTCTCTCAACCCCACAGCACCGCATACTATTTTTACTTCCTTAGTCAGGACACAGAAGCAATATGAGAGTGTGCAAAAAACACAAACTTTCTGGGGCCAGAAAGACTGGGACTTTGCCACTTACTAGCCGCGTCTACCTAGGACAAGCCCCTAGATTTTTCTCTGGACATCGGTTTCTGCGTCTGTAAAATGGAAATAAGTTTTCTACCTGGCCAAGTTCTTACAAGAGTTCAATTATATAATTCATGCCAAAGAGCACAGCTGAGTGTGAAGCTGAGAGTGGGTCCTCATTGAAAGTGACTGCCCACCACCTTTCTCCTTCCTTTCAGCTGTCCAGACTGCTTCCCTTTATCCTTTGACATGAGCATCATTTCTTAATTTGGGGGAGAGAGTGGGTAGGAGTCAGCTTTGCTTTTCTCTTTTTGTGTCCACAATGTCACATTCACCTCCACCCTTGGATACCAGTGTAAGCAGATGACTCCAGACCTCCTTATCTTCTAGCAAATGGGAAGGTGTGGGTGTCAACACCCAGCAATACGTCCTATAACACTTGGGACCCCATGAGTTCTGATGTCAGTGGAGTTTCCTGGCTTCAAGCCACTGTGAGGCTTTGTCTGTCTCAGCTGAGCTGGATCAGTATCTCCTCCTGGAAGGAGAGTGAGTTCACCAAAATACCAAATCCTTTCTTTATTCATCTGGCAGTAAGCCTTCTGGTGGGCCGAGTGGGAACACAGCTTTAGACCTTTGTGCCACCTTGAGAAATTTAAGAGGTGGTGAAAACTGGGAGAGTGAAACTGTGTAAGTCAACCAATCACACAATGGAGGAATCCTGGACTGGGTTTGTCTTAGGTGAACATGTCACAAATTAACATCAGAAAGGAAATGCTCTGTTCAGGGAGCGCAAGTAAGTCAAGTCTGCAAGTATTAATTGAACACTGGCTTTTTCTTGGGCCCAGGTGGGTATGAAAATGAAACAAGTGTCCGTCCTTGTGGAGTTCCTATCTTTCCTAAGGCGGAAGCCTGGGAACCCAAGGGACAGCAGGAAGCTAGGAGGCTGGGGCTCCAGGCAGGGGCAAGGCCTAGGACAGGCTGCCAACTAGGCCCGGGAGCAAAGAGCTGACCCCAAAGATGATGGAGACCCACAGGGGAAAGCAGCAGCCAGAAGCACCACTTGCTGCTTTAGAAGCCGTGTGAAGATCAGGAACTCCGCTACTAGCCGTCAGGTTCACATTTTAGGGGAGTGGAGAACACATATCCGTAGTTGTTCTGCTCTGTAACACCAATCCCATGACCTTCAGAAAATAAGGGAGAGGCAATTTTTCTGACTCCTTTTAACCAGGAAGAGTCTCTGGAGGGAATAGAAGCATAGGTGTCCCCCACCTAAAGCTTTGAGTGGAGAGCATTCCAAATAATTTGGGTAAACTGACGTCTGGACGATTCAGATGACACCCATGTTGTCAAAGTCAGCAGGTTAACCACGGTTAACCATCTGCCTGTACTTTAGTCCAATGTGAGTCCAGAAAACCCCACTTGAACAGCTCTTGCTCCAATGTGTTCAGGCAGTAGGGAAGGAGGTCTGGCCTTGCCCCCACCCCCGGAAGTACCGCTATTAGATGTGACGTTGGGGCGTCTCTGTACATCTCTAAGATCAGAAGAGTACACCAGAGAAATAGGAAGCTCTCTTTTATTCCCAACATTTATTATCTGTCTGCATTTGCATGGGGGAAAGTACAGCTGGAGAGCGATTCACGCTCACAGAAATAGTTATTGGAAAGTACTGTCCACTAAGAAAAGGGGTGAGGAGGAAGCAGTAAGGAGAGGACCCCAAGTGCTCTGCTAGAGGGGAAGGCCGCCGGCAGAGGCCTGGATACAGGAGGTAGGGAGCATCTTAAATGCAGATACTAATTTCTTACACCCACTGAATACCGGTGCTCACAAGAAGGGGAGAGTTTGAGGTTGTCAACACTTGGAAGACAGAAAAGAATTTCCCTCTCCCTAAACCCAAAGGGCCTCTAGTTTTCTTGACTGGGCCTCTGGATTCTTCTCTTCCTCCATTATCTATAGTGATTGTCTATGCTCTCAACATTAATTCCCTCCTCCCTCACTCCCCTAAGAGTACAGAGGCCCTAGCCATCCATCCATATAGGACAATCCATTCATCTTGTCAAGAGCTATTCCCCATCCTACCCATAGCAAGCACCACCACAAGACTTGACAGCGTTGCCGGGGATGGGGGGGGGGGGGGAGGGGAATGGCCCTATGTTCCTGCTCTTATAAGGGAGCCTCTGCTAGTAAGGGTTTCCCAATTAACTGCCCCTATACCCACCTTCCCCAAAGAAGGCAGAAATTCCTTATGGAAGTGTGTGGTCCTTTATAGGTTTACGTCTGGCAGGACATATAGGTATGTTCTACATACAGGATAGGTATGTTAGTCCATTACATTGGGCAGCTACTTTGCATAAGGACTCAGTACCAGGCACTACTGGGAACACTAGGAAATAAATAGCATGGCCCTGTTTATTAGAGTCTTACAGTTTAGCTCTGCAGATTTACACTGGGTTATGAAATACTCATGGGCAAATTTGCCCCTACACAAATTGTTTCCAAAGACACCAACAAAAATTTAAGAGGCATGTAAAATTATGTATGGCTTAAGTAACTACAAAGTAGTGTTGAGCATATATTATAGAAAATCAAGGAGAGAGAGGAGGGAAGGAGGGATAGGAGAAGAGGAGACTTTTGCTTCCAGCTCCATGTTTCTGAATCTGGTTTCTTTCTTCATCAGCTCACACTATTGCCATATATTGTGCCTTATTCCCTTTCTGCCTGCCCACATGCATCCTATTACATTTTCATTGTGATTGGAGACTACAGTTGAAGTGAAGGATACAAGTCTTTCTGAGGACAAAAGAGAGAAAACATGGAGATTCTAATTCATTTTGTGGCCAGCCGTGGCCGATTCAAAAGATGTAGAATCCATTCCCACCTTTATGACTTCAGTGTGATTTGCGAGGCTTTTAAGTGGCTTCTGTGAAAAGCAAAAGAAATATATTCTAAAGCTTTTTTTTTTTTTGTCAACTTATGGGAAATCTGACTTGTACATGGAAAAAGGTTATTGCTTTTCTTGGGGATGTGTCCCTACACATAGGCATATAACCAAGTATGCACAGATAAACACGCAATCAAGCCTCTGAGGAATACCAGCCAAGAGACTCCCACTTGTGGCAGTAAGCTTCATGAGCTGGGAAGTCCAGAAGGCTGCATGACTACGTGGAGGACTGAATCTTGAGTAAGGATGGGTGGGATTTACAAGGGGAAGAAAAAAGAAGGAGGGTCCTATTGGAGGAGGAAGCCTGTCAAGGGTTTCCCCAGACCCATAGGAGCTAGTCTCCCCGGTATGAATGGACCCATGGATTGCAAGATTATTGTAGGGCAGCATCATGAAATAAGAGCGGACAGGGGTGGGGTCATGATGTGCCGGGCCATGTACTTTGAAGTTCCTCCACTGGGAAGTTAGCAACCACATTCGTGTGTCCAGCTGGGGAGATTCATGATACCAGCTCTGCTTCTGGAAGGTTATCTGGCATATCCTAAAAGTCATAAAGTCACAAACTTTCAGATCACCTATATAAGCCATCGTCCAAAATAAACGCGGGCAACAAAAAAGGGCGGCTCATTTTTACAAACCGAGATAGGGAAGAACGAATGCTTTTTCTCCTCAGCTAGTTTGTCTCCCTACTCAGTATCAACTTACATAATTTAGGCTTTGCATATGCATCCATCAGGTACTTCAAGAAGCAGATGGAAAGCAGATGGAGGTTGAGACATCTGAGAATCTTGGTAACAAGAGAACGTCTGGAGCCCCAAATCATTTCCAAAAATGATAGATGGAGTCAAGTGTATGCAACTTTACATGTGTAGTCATAACAAGTTACAAAAACAAGAAACCAAATTGTCATTCAGTCATATGATTTCCCAGGAGAAATGAATTTAGTGAAATGCAATGCTCCTGGGACTAAGAGGCTTTTTTTCTCTTCTTGTTCCTCATTTTAATTAGACCCATACCTATTGTTATCCCCATTTCTTGGAGAAATCTAAACTGCACAGGGTGCAGCCATTAAACATCATAGCAAAGGGTATTTATTAATGTGAGAAAATGTAATGCATTGCTAAATGCAAAGGCAGGCAAAGTATGTTACCATGGTAACATTTTTATTAAAACAATATAGGGGCACCTGGGTGGCTCAGTCAGTTAAGCATCTGACTTTGGCTCAAGTCATAATCTCACAGTTGGTGGGTTCGAGCCCCACGTCAGGCTCTGTGCTGACAGCTCAGAGCCCGCTTCAGATTCTGTGTCTCTCTGCCCCTCACCCGCTTGTGCTCTGTCTCTGTGTCTCTCAAAAAAAAACATTAACAAAAAATTTTTTAAAAACAATATTATATGCGTTATATGTATTTGTAGATAAATCTGGGAGAGGGAGAAGCTAAATATAAACTAAAATATATTATTTTTGCACAGACATGACTGCAGGTGTTTTGTTACTTTTCTTCCCCCTGATGCTACTCAAATTTAATATTGAGCATGTGTTTTTAAACTAATAAAGAACTGTTCTTTCTTGAAATTGTGTAAGTATGTGTGATAAGAACCTGAGGATTATAATTTTGATTTGTGGAGATTCCTCAGTCTTTTGCCCTTCTCTTTGTAAGCAATTTGACAATAGAGAGAGATAAAAGAAGTCCCTCATTGATTTAAACCTGTTACCAGCCCCCATTACTGCCAGTGTGGGCATTTGAGGGAACATGTCTCTGAGAGACAAAGAATCCACGTATATTTGCACGTAATTCAACTCATCAAACTGGAGTGGAGAGGGGAGTGATGGATGCCCATGAAATGAACATGGATGTTTCAAAAGGATGACAAATGATCATTCAGAATATTCAATCCAAGGTTTTTGTATGTGCTCACATACCCCCAAACACTTAGTCACTAACAAGGACTATCTGAGTTTATGGCCACCAAAGTGATGTGGGTTTCATTTAAGAGATGGATCACCGTGTCCTCACCTTCTGAATCATAAGCGTCACAATCAGTGCATCTCACCACATTACAGTGCAGTACAGGAGAGAAAGGCTTCTTGCTGAAAGACTGTTCTAGTTCCATCCCAGGTCATCACTTACCCAAGCCTCAGGAGGAGACCACAGACAGATAACGTCCTGCCTATAGCCAGAATGCCACAAAACACACTAATGTTATTTCTCTTAATAGTTTCCCCACACTGCTGTCCAAAATGAATGTGCTAATATGTAATTAATAAGAGTTATCGAAACAGGTTTCTCCTTCATATCCTGAAAGCCCATTGGTAATTACCATTCTTAGGCTGCATTTGGCATCTATAAATCTTAGGATGGAAGCCAGAGCTGTCATATATTTTTTCTACCTACATGTTTTTCTTTTCTCAGAATGGAGTGACATCCAAGCACTTCACAAGAGATTGGCAGCAAGATGGCAGACTGGGACACCAAGCAGATGGGACAAATTCCCATAATTCCAGTACCTCCAAGAGGGCTTTCTGTTGTCCTTCAACAGATTTCCAATGGTCCCCATTTCTCTCCCTCTCTGAACTAAAAAACAAAACAAAAATCAAAGACCAACAGCCTCTGAAGCAGACTAACTCTGGCAGTCATGAATCAGACAGGGTGAAAGAAAAAAAATGCTATCTGGGCCAATGGGTTTCTAACATGCCATCTCAGTCAGCACTTTCTGTGCTTTAACATGTGTATGAATCACCTGAGTATATATTCATAAAATGCATATTCTTAGGTCTGGGCTGGGGTTAGGATTTGGGATTTCTAAGGAACTCCTACACAATGTCCACGACGTGACTGGACCATGGTCTATATTTTGGATAGCAAGAACCTTGACCGTTCTGGCCTTGACATCTTCTGGGTCCTATTGATTGAAAAAACTCACTAAAATCAATTTTGCCTGATGCTGGTCCAACGTAAGCAAAATTTAACGTGGTGGTAAAGAGCTCACCCCTGACCAGGGTATATTATGAAGGAATTCCAGTACTTTCATGCCTGGAATATTCAGCAAAATGTGGAAGGAAAAGGGAAGAGAGCACAAGAGAGACAGGAAGTGACATATAGTAGAGGGCATATCCCAGGTCCTTCCAGAAGCTAAAAGGGCTAAAAAAAAAAAAAAAAAATTAGATTCCATATTCTCACCATATTGAAACCAAAAGAAAAACAGGTACCAAAACCACTCCAGAAACAGAACCAGAACAAAACTAAAACAGAGCCATTGATTTTTTCAAACTACTTTCTCTTGGAATCCAAAATGTTGGGAAAAAGAGGGTTTTCAGGAGGAGAAAAGAAGATTATATTGCCAATGCCTCTGTAGTTGATTAATGCCTGCTGAAGGCATTAGGAAACCAGTAGCTAGACTCTCTCTGCATTCAACACTAAAAATGCAATTATAAACCACAGGGCAGATTCATTCAACAGGTCACAGTAACAAGACTCCTTTGTTCCTAATTTCTAGTGTTATATGATTACAGGACATACATGAATTAAGGATGCCTAGGGAGGATACATTTACTTCCTTTCTAATGAAGTATTTGCACCTACTCTTGAACCTATCAAAGATGCCCATTCCTTTGTAATATCTACTTAAATAAAATGGATAAAAGTATACAGGTATGCTCAGATACCCCTACACCATAGCTCATCAAGGTTACAAGAGATCATACCCCACACTCTCAGACCACAGTGGACACTGAGGCCCACATGACTTGTCCTTCCAGTTGAGGGAACATTCTACCATACCAGAAAGGGAAAGTTATTTATGGAAGAATCACAGAAGCTCCATGGTGTCTGGATTTGGATTCCACTTGGCCCAAATTCAGAACTCATTTACAATTCCTCTGCCTTCTCAATTTGCAAGCTTTGGGGAAAGAGCAAACGGCCAAGAGGGGAAATTTTAGCAAAAACATATACTTCCTCTGCAGTGACTGCTTACAGGAAACAGCAGATTCCTGTAAAAATCCAGCAGATTCCTGAAAAAAGTGCAGAACCTGAGAATCCAGCAACGAATCACAGTCCCAGCGACAGGATGGGGGTCAAACCACACAACAACAACTCTATGACAGGTAAGAAGCCAACTTCTGTCACCTACGTGAAAGATTGTGCTTGCCCTTGAAGGATATTCTTCCTGTTGTCCCAGACAACCATAGCCAGAAGCAAAATCTTGGACCTGTCCAGCTGGACAAGAACCTAAGAATTAAGATAAAGGAAAATATCCTCACATATGAAAAGTCTGTAAACTTCCTGTAATTGTCAGGGTGACCTTTTTTAAAAGTTACTCAGTGTTATAAAAGGAAGAGAAGAGAGAAAGACAAAGGGACTCATACTCAGAATCCCTAAATGCAAGGGGGAAAGGAAAGTGTTTTGAACGCCCTTGCCCCCCACTACCAAAGATTTCTTGGACAAGTGTATTTCTCCATTAAGGTGCAGACAAGTGTGGTTATGGTACTGGCTTGAACAATAAGCAAGCTTAATAAAGGTATGCTGGAAAAGCCTGAACTCTATCCCTCCAACAGCCAGACCCTCTGTGTGGGCCTTGCCAACCCCTAAAATGTTTGAAATGTTTGAAATGTTAAATCCCAAGTTCTGGCCGCCATCTCCCACTGTCCATCCAACTCTTAATTCTTCCCTGGCCTATACCAGCTCTTCAGTCTCATTGACCCTGTACTCCTCTTCTTCCCTCCCAGCCACACCTCTCTCGGTGGCTTTTCTTCCTATTCTGGAAAGACTCATAGTGAGATTCACAGTGAATCCTTCCCAACCCCTCCTGACATCCTCAATGCCCTAGCCCCTTCTTATCTTCCAGCCCCACCACTGTCCTATATCCAACCTTGGACCAGTCCAAACATTCTCCCCCTCTTTGCTTCCTACCCCTGTGCTGTTGAGCACTGCTTGAGAAAGTCACCATCCAGGATCTGCAGCTTCTCTTGGGATCTCAGTGTCCCAGGCAACCTTTTCATATCCCACCACAGCTATTCCAAACCCTCATCACTTTTACCAAATCCCCATCACATCCCCAGCTTCCTGCCCTCAGCAGGCATTCTGTCTTCCTACTTCAGAGAAGGAAAGTAAAGCCCTCAAAAGGGTCAGCAAGATTCCTTACACCTATGAATGTATCCAAATCCGCATCCACCCTCACTCCATTTCCTTCAAGGAATGTAATCTATCCTCATGTTTGAGGCTAGCCCACCACCAAAGCTCTCCACATCCAGCCTCTCTCCCCTCTTTCTGACCCGAGACCCTGCCTCTCCCCAGAGCTCTCTCTCTCCTGGTATTCTCAAACTCTCTCAACAGGTACCCTCTGTACAGCTTTAAACTGTGCCCAGTGCTGCTATCCACACTTGTGGAAAAAGCAAAGTTCCCACTGGTCTTCCACCTTCCCATGCAACTGCTTCATCTTCTCCACCAAGTTTGCCAAAGAAATCGCCTCTGCTTACCCCTTTAACTGCCCCTTTTAGCTCACTGCAACCAAGCCCCTCTCTCCTCTACCACTGAAAATGTTCTGGCAAAGGTTACAGGTCGCCTCCTAAATGACAAGCCCAGGCTCAGTGGACACTTTTCAGACCTTACACGAATGCTTTATTTACTACTTCTTTCTCAAAAATCTCCCACCCTGTTCTAGCCCTAGCTCTGGTTTCTGCGTCTCTCCCCCTACCCCTACTTTACTAACTCCTGCTGATTTTGCTTCTTCCTTTGGTGTGACTTAAGGTTCTAGTCTTCTTGCTCCTCATGCTTGGGTAGAAGGCTCTTACCCATTCTCATGGCCTTATCTCATGGATGGACAAATGGACCCAGAGCAACCAATCCATTTCTAGCCATCTCTGGATCCAAGTTTTCTAAAGAATGCACAGGTATTTCATTGCCTGACTGATCCTTTCCCACAACTTCCAAGTCACAAGGAGGGAACCACTAAGTCTCAAGAAGTTAGGAAGGTTGAAGATGTAAGAGAGGAGGAAAGAACGGGAAAATCAGGAAAGAACAGGATTGTTGAGGGCACAAGTACAAGGCTTAGCTTTGGAAATAAGCCATTCTTCTAGGAAGAAAACCTATATTTATTGAGTGCCTACAGGTGCCAACAAGTATGAAGGATTTGCATATAATAGCTCCATTTAAGCTCACAATAATCTTGTGAGACAAGGATTATCATTCCTGTTTTCCAGAAGAGGAAATACATGCCAAACAAGATTAATTTGCCTAAGGTCACAAAGCTAGTAAGTGCCAAAGTCAAGACTGAAGCCCAAACCAGCTCACTCCAAAGACCTTGTCCCTAAGTCATGAGAGAAATAAACGCAAGTAGAGAAGAGAAATGGCAAGGTGGAAAGAAGGGAAAAGGAGAGATCTGACCAACTTCTGATTATGAATATGATTAGGAAAAAATGTCACAAAATCTAACTCAGAAGCTTGGTAGAATATTGCCCAATGCCTTCCCATCTCCCAATCTCCTGTTCTCCATAAAACCTAATAGTCATGTGGATTCATAGTATTTCCCTTCCCACTGCTGTTTGTGGGGGTCTTTAAAGGTACGTGTTAAATCTCATTTGTGACTTTTTATTACTTTATTGAATTTTGAGGGAAATCTAAATAGGGAGATTCTTTGTGCCCCTGTTTGGTGACTTTTGACTGTCTTTCCTCTTCCCTCACCTTCCCTCCCCCACCACTTATGGCAATGAGGGCATTTTGTACCCTCCACTCTTGCTTTGGGTCTTGGCACTCTGGGCATTCAGCACTCACAACAGATACTTTCTGGGCTCTTGGATGTATTTTCTTAAGGCTTAATCTTGGTCACTACCTTTCACCTCATCGTTGACTTTTAAAAATTTTAACAATTTCTAGAATTTGATTGAGTTCTTGTGGGAGTAGTAGGGGAAGATGGAGTAAGAAATCCATATATTTATTTCCTTGGCTTTTTCTCTAAACGTAGTACTACTATTTCCTATCAGCCAAGAGAGTGATCTCTTTGTTTTGCTTAGCTTTGGAAATGGATTGTGAAAACCAGCAAGAGCTACATTGGACGGGTCAGAGACGCTTTGTGGGTATATGAGGTATGTGCATGGTTTGAGGGTGGGCTGAGAGCATGGTCTCTGAGGGAATGACCATTGAAAACCACTTCTTCAAGGTGACCTTCTTTTGGGGCTGTTGAAAACTAAGGATAGCGGTACTCTCTTGAAAATGATTCTGACCAATCACATCAAAAGCATGAGGTTAGTCCAACTACTAAAATCTGACTTCTAAATTTAGCCTCAGTTAGCTATTCAGTAAACACCTCTGCAGTACAGAAGTAGATCAAAAAAATATTTACCTAAAGAACACTAGATTGACGTCCTACTATTTTTTTGCCTATAACTAGACCTCAAGATTTGGATGATCTACATGGGTCCTTGTATCCCTCCAGGCCATGTTCAGCCACAAATTGGCTGGGAAATCCACCTTTGTGCCAATTCCTCAAAGTAACTTTCTCCTCACGCTTGTATTACAGAAAGGGCTACCTGTTCCCTTTCCGTTCCTTTTCTGTTCCCCTAGAAAACTTCTGACCCCAAGTCAATGTGAAATTCATACTGAAGAGTGGAGCAAGCCTCATAAAAACTACATGGAGAAGGGGGGAAATGATGAACATTGGAGAAAATAGATCTTAGCCTCGGGTTTTAAAGTGCCTTCAGACACACACGGAGAGAAACCAGTGCTGTGTCTCTGAAGGGATGCAAGTGTTGAGAGGCTTTGACAGGCCAAAGGACAGTTTAACTGAATGGAACTTTCATGAAGTCAAAGTGCCACTGCAATCTGGGGGGAGGAGTCTTGTGGGGGAGGGGCTTTAGACTTTGCTTTCACGTTCCAATGAACACCTGACTCTTTTTCCATAGTCACTCCTCTTTTTTTATTTATCTCCTACTTGATTATAAGCCACTTAATTTATCTCAGTGCCCCAGCCAAGCCTGGCACATAGTAGGTAATGAATAGTAGGGGAAGGAGGGAAGGTAAGAAGGAAGGAAGGAAGGAAAGAAGGAAGGAAGGAAGGGATGGAAGGACAGAGGGAAGGAGAATAAGACAATTGGAAAACCTACATACAGACACAAATGAAACAATTTTAAATGAGCAGAAGACCTGTCTCAAGTAGATAACTGAAAGACCCGAAAATTTAGTGGAATTTCTGAAAAATTTAGTGGGCTCAGTTCAATGGAGAAGAGGTTCAGAATGTCTCTAGTGGCCAAGACAAAAAGGGAAATCCAGAGAACAGTGTGCCCTATTCTTTATTCCCCTGAGTGCCAGGGCCAGAAGTTAAAGCAAAGCCTGGCAAACAGGTGTTTCCTAAAAATATCCTGAATGAATGCGAAGCTCATCTCTAAGGCCCTTTCTAGCTCTGACATAATGAGACTCTGCTTTTTAAGATCTGTTGTGGCTGGCAAATTCCTATGACGACCCCATTCTTGGGCCTGGCAAACAGACAGGTGTAAAATTGCAAGTTGAGGTTAGAAGTAGAAGGGAAAGTTGGACCTTGGGGAGCAGCCTCACTGTTCCAGCACGGCAGCCAGCCGGGGCGGTGGGGGACGGGGTGGGGGTGGGGGGGCGGGGGAGGTCCCTGTATTGCTAACCAAACCAATGTTGTCTCCAAGAAAGACCAACCTGTTAATTGATGGCAGTAGACACTGTGTTGAGAGAAGAGCCAAGATTGAGAGTCTGCCTCTTGATTACCTACTTGATTGATGGCTTATACCACAAAACTCTGATCCGCATTTCCCCCATATTGGGGCCCTCCATAACCTAATTCTATGAGGAGGAGGGCTAATTCCCAGCTTGAGGCTTATTTCCATTCTTTACTCTCTTCTGTTTTTACTAACAAAGGAGTTCAGCCTAGCTGGCCTCATCTAAGGATGAATGATTTCAGGAAACTTCAGGAAAAGGCACAGGCCTTTACTAGAAGGCACACAGGCCATAGTAGGAAGAATTACTATTGCGTTTTTGCCTGCATTTATTAATGGGCAGTTAATGTGGAAGGAAAGGAGGTGGGGGTGGGGAGAGGGAGGGAAGGGGGAAGTGGGAAGGGAAACAGGGAAGAATGGAGAGAGGGAGGCAGGAAGAAAGGACAGTGGCAAGGTAGAAGTGAAGGAAGGGATAAGGCAAGCTGACAGGCCACAAACATCCCCCCCCCCCCCCCCGCCCCCAACCCGGTGGGATATGTGTGCTATTCCTCAGGCACTTCCGGCTGCCCAGAAACAAAGGAAAGGGGGGAAACAAAGGGTTAACTGATAGAGATCCTCGACCTGCAGGACCCAAGTTTCCATCATCCCCTCACAGTGACGTGAGGAACAAAGGCAAGAAGGAAAAGGCAGATAGAATTAAATTTCCTTATAACTTGCACACAGCCCATGGACAAATACTTGAGGCAGGCAGAGTAAAACCTTTCTCCAGAAACTCCCTGCTGTCTTAATGCTAATGTTTCGCTAGAGGGAAAAACAACCATAGCTTGACAATAGCTAGGCCTCAGGTAGCCTCCCGAGTCTTCTGTAGCATATGAAAGTCTCACTAGAAACTTCCCCCGGCCTTTCCCTCCCCCATGTCCATGGTATATAACCAGTCTCTTCTCAGGGTCCCAGGGCAGCTCTCTGTCCACGGGTCCTGTCCCTGTGACTTCAATAAAATCACCTTTTTGCACCAAAGACGTCTTCAAGAATTCTTTCTCTGCCGTTGGCTCTGGACCCCACGAACCCCACTATCACCCCAAAAATCTTCATCAGGAGGGAGGGAGGAAGTGAAGGGGTGAGGGGGGCAGGGAATATATGCAGATACAGATCAAATAACTGAAAGGGACAGCAGCTCCAGTCTCAAGTCCACAGCTGAAACAAAACAAAACAAAAAACAAAAAAAGCAAAAACAAAAACAAAACAAAAAAAATAAAAACAAAAACAAAATGGTGTTGAATTCGTTTCTGAGAAAGAAGACACTGAATCAAAGTTCTAAATAACGTGGGTTGGGTCTCGCTGCTGCTATTTCCTACCAAAGCGAAGAAGTCCCTTTAACCAGATGGGCAGATGTGTGAACGCTTGCTTTTCCTACCTGAAAGCATTGGATGCATTCTATAGGTCCACTGCGCTAGTCCCTCATGTGGGTTCATGTTCCTTGACAAAGTGGTCATTGAACCCTCCTCTGAGGCCTACCCCTTCCTCACAGACCCTCAGTACTCTCCCACAGCCTGGAGGATAAAGTCCAAGGTCCTCCACGTGGTATTTGAGGCCGTCACAGCCTGCCTCCCTCCACACCGCCATCTTGGTCTCTCCATTCTTTAAAATATATATATATATATATATATATATATATATATATATGTTTATTTATTTTTGACAGAGAGATAAAGCACAAGCAGAGGCAGAGAGAGAGGGAGACACAGAATCCAAAGCAGGCTCTGGGCTCTGAGCTGTCATCACAGAGCCTGTCACAGGGCTCAAACCCACGAACTCTGAGATCATGTCCTGAGCCGAAGTTGATGCTTAGCGGACTGAGCCACCCAGGCGCCCCAGTCTCTCCATTATAACAGCACCCACAAGGCTCGTCCCAACCTGTACATCTCTGCGCTTTTGCTGACAATTCTGCTCTGTTTAGAACCCTCACCTATGCCCCTCCCCAGGCCAACTGCTACTTGGCCTCTTCCTGAAGCCTGCCTGCCTGGACCCCTGCCTGCTCATCTCCTCCACTACGTGGCAGCTGGGACCCCTTTCCAGGGGCACACCTCTGTCATTGCACTGATCACATTCTATCTATCTATGACATTTATCGACATCATGGATTTCACCCTTGACAAGATGGTGAGGTCTCCTGGGCAGATCCATCACCGGATCCCCGCCTTTGCCCTGCACACAGTAGGCATTCAATAAATGTTGGGTGAAGGGATGAGTGAATGATCATCTTCTCTCCACACTTGAACTCCAGATGGAAAAGAAGATGGAAAACAAAGTTTGAAGCCACTCTTGTTAGTTAATCCCTCCCTCCGGCCTCTTAGTAGGTGCATATTCTGTGCCTTTTTCTCCTAGGACCCTCACCTGTTTCTTATTCCCCTTTGTCACTTTAATGGCATGCCAGCTCCTGTGTGCTGGAAGCCTGGCAATAAATAGCGCTACGAAAAGAAAGTGTCAACTCCCAGAGATGGCCTGAGTTAGCTGGGGACGTTGGGAGGCATGCGGCTGTCCCTGCAATCTATTCCTAGGAACTCAAGCGTGTTGGGAGACAGCAATGTCTGTTTCAAGTAAACCGGGGAGGGCCTGACACCCAAGTGTGGGTGCCACAACAGGCATGTTGGGCCGCATTCTGGACCCCTCCCCACTCACGCTGGAGATGCGCAGGTGGCAGCTGGAAGGCTATCTCTCAGGATTACTGTGAAGAGGATCTAGGCCCTGTGCAGAAGGTTGGAATAAGTGCCTTCCACAGTCTCTACCCCTCCACGGGCAGCTCTCCAGCTCTGAGTGTGGTTGGGGAAAACCGCAGGAATCTCTGACTAGGGCTGTGCTTCGGCCCCACTGTTTCGTTCCTTCCCCTGCCCTCCCAGTAGGAGCACTGGGAAGACGTTTGCTCTGCACACCCCTTCTCCGAGTCCTAGAGGAGGGTGGGCATCCTCCTCCCCCATGTTCTTGCAAGGTCCAGCCTCTGAAAAGGAAGTGAAAACTGACCAGAGAAGGATAGTCACCATAACGTAAAAGAATGAACGTATGCACCCCCCGGGCCCTGCCAGTATATACCCACTAGTTACTCAAGGCAGTGTGGACTGCAGCAGGCTTGATGGCGATGTTTTCAGTGCCTTTGGCACAAGCACCACCCAGGACCTTCTCTTGGATGTGCACAGTGAAGCGCCAGTAGCCCGGGACCTTCTGGCATCTTCCATGGCCTGCCTGCCAGTCCGATTATTGGCAGCAGCCCAGAGCACTCACACAGCCCAGCAGCTCAAGAGGGAAATGATGAGCACTGCATGAGAGAGTCACTCTCAGAGACTCAGGACGGTCTGAGAGGAACTCCAGGGACTCGAGGGGAGGGCAGCTGCAGGCAGAGCCTGAGAAATACTGCCCGTGGCTCTTGATGCAATTCTCACCCTTGGCTACACCCCCCCCCCAACCACCACCCGTGTGAGGGTGTTATGCCCAGAATTCGTGATCCCCAAAGACCACTAGGGAGCCGAGTCCGATGCAAAAGCAAAAGAGCCTTTATTCGAGCTAGCTCGAGCTCAATCCCCTACCTGCACCGATGCAGCGGTGAGATACCAGGGAGAGAGAGCGAGTTTCAAAAGCACAAAGGTTTTATTGGGGTCTAGGGGCAGGTGGTGAGGTAATGGCTGTGGCCTCAGCCGATTGGCTGGGGATGGGTCGTGGCCTCGGCCGATTGGCTGGGGAAGGGTCGTGGCCTTGGCCGATTGGCTGGGGAAGGGTCGTGGCCTTGGCCGATTGGCTGGGGAAGGGTCAGAGTCCTGTTATGCAGATCGCTGGGCATGTTTTGATCAGGAAGTTTGAACGGGTGAGCGGGAAGTTACTCAAGGGGAGGAGGCGCGGTCTGAGATTTCTGCGATTTTCCCGGAAAAGGGGTCATGTCGGGGACATAGTCACTCAAGGTGGAGGACACAGGACAAGATGGAATCGGCTGGCATAGGCCCTCCCTTTCAAGGGAGGGTCTCCCTGGGGAGTTTTGCTGCATTCAGAACAACTGGACTAAGATGCCTCCTAGGGAAGAGTTTGGGAGTGAAGGGGGCGACAGTCTGGATGCAGGAAGACATCCTAGCAGGTGGGGCTGGCAGCAGCAGCTGCCCTCCAGATGCCGGCTCTGCGTGGAGCCTCCCGGCGGACGAGCAGAGCAGACAGAAACTGGCTGCTCGGCGGCAGAGAAAGCAGAAGACAGGAAGAGGCAAACCGCTTCTTGTCCCCACTGTCTATGCCTGGCCCGGAGGGTTTGCCTGGCGCACAAGGACCCGGGATACGGGGCTGCTGGGCATGCAGTGCAGCCCTGGTGAGGTCGAGGAGGGGGGTGCAGCTTCTGTGTACCGCAGGGCAGTCCGAGGCCACGTCCCTGCTTGTCACAGCCTCGCCTGAAGAAGGGTGCAGGCTCTACTTGAGTCTGGAGTCCCGTCCCCTCTCTTGCCCATTTCTAGGCATCATACCACCACCACCCACCCTCCCAGACCCCATGTGGCCAATGGGATGCAGCTTTTCAACAAAGAAAACTGTATGCTTTTGCAGAGCTCAGAAACTGAACTCCAAAGCACACAAATGCTACTCGTATCCCCCCCAACCGAAGGTTCCCCCAATACCAGCCCTCTTGGCCTCCTAAAGCCAGAGGGAAGTGGGCTCTTCTGATGTGAAATGATGTCTAAATGCAAGATGCATTTTTGAATGGAATCATACATGACTTCAAAGGGCCCATGTGAAACATGGGATGTGCATAGATGCAAAAGCATCACCTGCAGCCAAACCCTCCCAAACTGCAGGAGGAAATTCTTGCCGAAGGCCACTTACCTGGCACACTGGAGGTGAATCACGGACCTTGGACCGACTGTGGGAGTCAGGAGAACGGGGCAGGAGGGAGATGGGGAGGAATGGCCAGTCACCTCCATTTTCTCTCTCCGGGAGCCACATCTGGTGAAGAGAGACCATCCAGGATGAGGACGGCAGGTGTGGCCTAGGGGAAGGATTCCACATGTCCCTGTAACAATTAAGCTCACCCGAGTCCCTCCAACAGACCACTGTCCTTGGCTGCTTCAAACAGGATGGGACTCGGGGAACAAGAGAGGGAGACAGAAAAAGAGGAAGGTGAAGCCACTACCTTGTCTTTTCCATGGCACACTTGCCCCTGGACAGCCTGACATGTTTTCTGATAAGCAGAGAACTTTCTGACTTTTCCTACTGATGTTACTGACAGCCTGTAACCAGAGCTCCAACTTATCTTCTCACCTGAGCTGGATGGGGCTGGGGGCTGGGGAGTGCTGTTGACATTCAGGTACAGTCATTACAAGGCATCGCTGTTGCTTGAGTCTGGCCAAAACCAGTGCTTTCGCTGAGACCACAGGATAAGGGGGGCTTTGGAGGGGGCCTCAATGGCAGATGGTTGCTCCTTTGTAACGGAAGGGGAGGAAGAGCCCCCTACCTCTGGGAGTTGGTATCCTGCCTTAAGAAACTCATCCAAGTGACTCTGGAGAGAGGGGAGTTTTGCGGGCCTACCTGGTGCCATTGAGGACAAAGCAGTGGCATCTGCTGGAGCCCCTCCCCCCTCTACTCTGGTGTGGTTTTCATGTTGGGATTAGAAGCTTCATGGCAGAGAAGCGCCAGTGAGAAGAATGTGGGATCTGGAGCTGAGCACACGTTTATTTTCTGTCCCTGCCTTTTGACCCTCTGGCTGGTGCTGGCAGTGGGTGTGACCTTCAAGTTGTCTGGCCCCTCAGGCACCCACTTAGCCAACGTGATTTGCACCTTTGTTGTGGTAAACAAGGGAGACTCTCCAGCTTAACCTTCTGGATGGGTCTGAAAAGCCAGTTACTGTTGAAAAGCTCTTCAGTTTCTTTGAGAGTTAAAACATAAATTGGGGGAAAATAAATTTGAAAGGGGGAAACATACTCTCTGAAGACAAGGACTTGTCAAATACTGGTGTAGAATTTTCCCTCTGAATCAATTATGTTCTTCTGTACAGATAACAGCATAGGGTAAGAGGAATAGAAATATTTACTGTTAAATATTGAGTACATAATTATAATTATGCATAGGTGCATGTGCCTGGCGCATAGTTACGGGCTTCGTATATGGTAGACCTGATGTATTCTAACCCAAAAAATTCTAACCTTTTTTTTTTTTTTTAATCTTCTTATGTAAAAGGCCACCTCTTGCTTTGTTCTAATGGTCTTTGGGACATCTTCTGGGTCTTGCCAGAAAGGCCCAGAAGCCTTAGCTTAAAGATACAGAAATGGGGGAGACCCCCACCACTGTTAAGCACTGAACATTGTTTTTGTTGAACAGAGATTCACATTGTACACTTTCTGGCTCCCTTTATCTGCTGATTCTCTGAAATAAACTTCCCCCCAGGAAGGAACATGAGACAGAAGACCAGCTCTGTACCTTCAGTAATGTTCACCTCCCCTTGTACAGATGGGAGCTGTTTGTGCAGAGGTCCAGAACCTGGCCTATGGCTAGAGCTTGGCAAATAGTTTAGTGCAGCTGGCCCCCTCTTCCCTCACGCTGCCTTGAGATGCACCTAGTTGAAGCTCAGCCTTTTCAGCGTGTGGCGTTTTCAGTGTGTGGCCTGATCCCCGGTGAGTCAAGCGACCCTCTACACTCATTTTCAGCCATCGATGGATGCATTGTGTTGTCTTAGTTGGCTGGGCCCTGGGAAGAGCCGGTCTTGGGAGACCTCTTCCTCTGTCCCAGCAACCTCTTCTTCCTCTTGTGGAGCAGGCACAGGGGCAGACTCAGAGAGCCAGGGAGAAGAAATAGGTCTCCTGGAGCCTGCCCGCATCTCCATGCAAGGCGCCTACTTCCTCCTGGAAGGCTCTCCCTAGTCCCTTCAATTCAGATCCCTTCCAGTACTTTCTATGACCTCAACCCACCTCTTCTTGTTTTCGACGGTTGCTGGATCATCTTCTGAAACCTCTAGCCTGCTCGGGGCCAGCCCTCCCCAAATCTGAGGCTAGCTTTAGCTTTCTGACGGGCCTCTGTGCCTCACACAAGTCAGGTAATCTATGTGGGGCCCCTCCCCTTATCTTCTATACCCATTGCCCAATGGTTTTGGCTCATCTGCCCCACCCCACACCAGAACACATGATATATTGCCCTTGGGGGATGTTAGCGCCCGCTCCCCCCCCCCCCCCCCACAGGGAAGCAGACCCTGTGGCCCCACTTGCCGGCTAGGCAGCCATCTTCTCTGGAGAGATTATTTTGCCTTTTAGCTTCTGGTAGACACTTTTGCCTGCATCCCCTACCTTTTCTCCTTTACCAGTTCTCATTGTTCTGTCAGCATCACTAAGGATTCAGACTTTTGGGAAAATTAAAGGCCAGGGAAATATTAGGCTATTTCTGCTTCCTTTCCAGTCACATCCTTCTCTTGCTTGAATTGGGGTGGAGGGTGGGGATGCACAGAGGGCAGACTGACGAAAGGAAAAAGAACTCGAGAGAGTAGAACACTTTTGTGCAGGATAATCATCCAGCCCCACTCCTAATATGCAGTCAGCTTCTAGGAGTCAGCTCATCTTTCTTCTAGGAGCTCCTAAGAGGACTGGAGAGGGCAAGAGAGAGGGAAGGGGGAGGCAGGCCCCTCCCAGCCACGCACATATGCCTATTTTCCAGGATGAGTCCTTCTTCACCTTGGCCAGAAATTGATCCTGGACCCCAGATCCCACAGTGCTGAGCTAGTAAAGGGAGAGAGCCCAAGAAGCGGGCATAGAATGTGCTTCTGGACGTCCAGGGGGTAGCCAGACCTGGGTGCATGTGCAGTCCAGTCCTGTGGCTAATTGGATCTCTCTCCCCACAGGAGCCCCTCACTTCTGCCACCAACCACCGTCCTCTCTGCCCAGGAAGGAGGCAAACTCTGCTGGGCCCCACCTTGCTACTGCTGAGGCTGGAAGGAAATAACAAGGAGATCAGCCGAAGGCATTCCTGGTCTCTAGTTACAAGAAGCTACCTCCCACCCCTTCCTCAAAAAGAGACTGTCCAGTCCAGATGCGCAGTATTTCTAGAACAGGGATCATCCACAAATCAGGGAGAAAACTTGATCTGTTCTTGCCTAAGAAATAAGACGGTGCAGGTTCAAACCAAGAAGAATCATTTAGGACAGAAAAACAGTTCAGGTCTGCAAGAAACAGTGACGCTCTTTATTTTCTGTAAATTTCCCTTTCAAGACCCACCCTACTGGGAATGTGGGAAGTCCTACTGTGGTTGCTGGTTTGGGCTAGGATCCTGGGGCCCAGCGCCTTCCCCCAGGGCCCCTGGCCTTCTGTCGGGGCTGCCCAAGGGCTCCTCTACTGAGGCTCATCATGCTGTCTGTCCTTTCTCTCCAGGAGGCTGCATGCAGGCCCCCTCTGGGGAGACCCCAGAGTCTGTCCCTGAAAGGGCGGGCCTACGCCAGCCGACTCCATCTTGTTCTGTGTCCTTCACCTAGACCACGCCTCCTCCCCTTGAGTAACCTCTCGCTCACCCATTCAAATTTCCTGATCAAAACATGCCCAGCGACCTGCATAACAGGACTCCGACCCTTCCCCAGCCAATCGGCCAAGGCCATGACCCTTCCCCAGCCAATCGGCCGAGGCCACGACCCATCCCCAGCCAATCGGCTGAGGCCACAGCCATTACCTCACCACCTGGCCCTAGACCCTAATAAAACCTTTGTGCTTTTGAAACTCGCTCTCTCTCCCTGGTATCTCATCGCTGCATTGGTGCAGGTAGGGATTGAGCTCGAGCTAGCTCGAATAAAGGCTCTTTTGCTTTTGCATCGGACTCGGCTCCCTAGTGGTCTTTGGGGATCACGAATTCTGGGCATAACATCCCCAACCTAAGGGAGTCTCCTCTTACTCAGGGAAGATACTTTCCCATCCGTGTGCTCCAATCTCCTCTGCTTCCTGTCACCTGAAATCCTCCTGTGGACCTGGCTTTTGAATCAAAGCAGCAGGAATATTCTTGCCATTATATTCCTCCCTGGAGGAAATGAAGCCAGAACCTAGGATCTGCTTGACAAAAGGCAAAGAGGGAAAACACAGAGAAGGAAGAGGAACTCATATACTGCATGGGATTGAGTCACACGTGGCTCTCAGAAGGAGTTATAATTCCTGTTGTAATTGGTGACTAATAGAGCTAATCTTCTGTTCATCTTTTAATTTTGGCTTAACGTTGTGATTTCTTGAGTCATTTTAAAGCATCCCCCCCCCCCGCCCCTTAACAGAAAGTCTTATAACAAAGTAATCCCAAGCGAGGATTTATCTGTGGTATCCTCAAACAGACGGGTCAATCTTAAATATTATTACCCAGAAGTATGCTTTGGAGCCACTCACACACTCCTGCTCCCTAACTGGTTACACCTTCTTTAAGATGCTGCCTCTTACAGAAAGCCCGATTTGATTGCCATGGTGCTCACTGATCCTCATGCCTTCTGAATTCCTAGCCCCTTGTGAGAACTCCTTGTGCTTTTGAACAGAATCACATACCGCCCTATTTTTATTCTTCCTCCAACCAAAGGGCAGGATTTTAGCATCCCAGAGCACATTGCACAGGGCTGCCTCACTGCACATGTGACATTCTTGTGGGCAGGAACCTTGCCATCCCTTGCCACTGTCCCAGGATCTCATACAGAGTAGGTTAAATGGTTGGTTGGATGGATGGATGGATGGATGGTGCAGTCTTAACTAGCTACCATCACTGTTACTTATGTCTCTCTTTTTATTCCCCTCAACAATCATTCGGTGGAGGAATTGTTTCAGGCTTCTATTCATTTTTGGAAATAATGGAACAGCCTATTCTCTTCTTTCTTTTTTTTTTTTTAATTTTTTAATGTTTATTTTTGAGAGAGACACAGAATGTGAGCAGGGGAGGGGCAGAGAGAGAGGGCTCCAGGCTCCGAGCTGTCAACACAGAGTCCGATGTGGGGCTTGAACCCATGAACAGTGAGATCATGACCTGAGCCGAAGTCGATGCTTAACCGACTGAGTCACCCAGGCGCCCCTACTTCTCTTCTTTTTATGGAATCAGAACAATGTTCTTTTGAGGCATAGGTTAATGTTCTACATAAAATATTAAAATGTACATCCATCAATTATATTAGTGTTATGTGTATTTCTGTTTCTTACATTTGTAACTAATAGTGTTGGTTCCAGAATGGTAGAGTTCCCTAAGGCTCTTCTTTTCAAAACAAGTTTATATCTTACAAAGTGTTACAGTTGTTCTTTGCCTCAGGTATTTGCAAATAACTCAGAAGAACCATTGTTGTAGGCAGTTTGTAGATAGCGTAGTTTACTATATTGGAAAATATTCTAATATTGTCATGTTCCAAGTGAGGAAAAAATCCTTATTTATCTTAAATGATTCCAAGTAATAATTAATGACCTTTAACATTCATTTAGTAAACACGACTCTTTCAAATAGATTGTGTGACATTTTGTATATACACATTTTTTAGTTTTAGATTCTTATATTTTTAAATTTTTTTCTTTAATTTTTTTAACATTTATTATTGAGAAACAGAGCGAGACAGAGCATGAGCAGGTAAGGGGCAGAGAGAAAGGGAGACACAGAATCCGAAGCAAGCTCCAGGCTCCGAGCTGTCAGCACAGAGCCCGACGTGGGGCTCGAACTCACAGACCGTGAGATCATGACCTGAGCCGAAGTCGGACGCTTAACTGACTGAGCCACCCAGGAGCCCCTTTTTCAATTTATTTCTAAGAACAAGTCATTAAAATTTTGAAATATTTCCCACAAAGGCAGGATGGATGTTGAACTGTGTGCCACCTCAAATTCACACAGCCAGGTGTACCCTAGCATTTTAAAACCACAGTAGTTTTGTGTTAAGGTTGTTTATACCATTCTGGTGCCTGTGATTGATGTAAGGTCATAGACGTGACCAGGTAAAAGTTGTCATTGGAGTCAGTGTTCTGTATCCAGAAATCTTCCAAGATATTTCCCATTTGTCTGGACAGCTACCCTGTTCTTTTGAATCCATCCAGGCTCCTCTTAAGTTCACCCCAGATTTGGGCTCTCTTCATCTGTTCCTACTCTCCACAGAGGCCCTTTACTCAACACCCATGGTTTGGGGTTTGCTATTCAACCAAAAAAATGTCTTTTTTTTTTTTTTTTTGGATAAAATCCAACCACGTTCTGTGCACTGTGCCAGGCCCATGGAAACAATGAGTGAAAAAGATGTCCCTTCATGAGCTCTGGATACAGGGAAGGTGGACAAGGGGATCATTGGAAGGCCATCAATTCCGGTCCCAGAGGGGCAGAGAGATTTCTAGAAAACTGACTACAGCATGGTGGCCAAGAAATTGAGTAACCGTGAGATGCCTCTAGGGTTCTTAGGGCTAACTGGAGAGGAATTTGAGGGGTCGGATCCCCACAAAGCAGCTGCGCAGGACCAGAGAAATATTGTTTTGTGGCTGTTTCTAAGATCCATTCCTATGAGGCACAGCAGGAAGCCCTTTCCAATTATATCTGGGTACTTTGGGGTTTTCTAAGAAACATGTCCATTTACAAGAATTTTGGAAAACTCTTTAACCGTCAACAAAAGGCATCACACTGCCTTGCCTCTGTCCTCTGAGTGACTAATGCTACTCAGTTCTAAATGCATGCCCTCCTGAAGGAATGTGTTAAAATGGAGAATAATGTCTTAGTATTGTTCTGGAAACAGTTCTGACCTCATGATCCCATGAAAGAATCTTGAGGACCTACGAGGGTCACTGGACCATATTTTGAAAACTACTAACCTTGGCTATAGTCTTAAAGTGGATTCTGAGAATGTATCTGGGTTGATAGGGAAGTAACTCTGTGATAAAGAGAGCTGCCTTGGGCACGGGAGTCAGGGGTGGTGACCCATTTGCCATATGTTTGACATCCCCACAAAGCATAATCCCTTATTTCCTAAATTCATAGACATTAAAACTGTATCTGTAGTAATGACATTGGTCTTAAAACAAATATTCCATCAGCATACATCTAAATGAGAGCTATTCTTCAGAGTAGTCATTTTAGAGTCTAGTTATTTCAACAACCATCACAGTAAATTTTAGAGTTCGTTGTAAAATACAGACCCAACTCATTACTTTGTAGGTAAACTGGGTTTTGACCAAGATGATACTTTAGGAGTGGTATAAATTGCTTATTTCAGGAGTCTTGGCTCCAAAAGACTTCTAAGTCATGAAAAAAATTAAATCTGCCTTGAAGGATGCAAATGCGCTATCAATAAAGGCATTAAAATCACTTCACCAATAATTTTGAGTGTCTCTGTTTGTATCAGGCACAGTGCTCAGCGCTGGAAATGAAAGACCTAATTCCTGCCCTGAGGAGCTTATCATCTGCGTCAAACTGTGGTCTCCTCTTCCAGCAAGACAGTGAGTTTCCTTCCATAGGCTCTGGCCTGATGCATGCAGGTAAGCGGGTGCTCGGCCAGGCAAGAAGCCATTCCCTAAAAGACCTGAGTGTAGCTCCCGACCCAGCCGCTGTGAACCGTGCTTGGCCCCACAAGAGAAAGGAAAACAGGAGAGACATTGGATTGGATCTTCCAGAAGGTCTTTGTTGCAATTTTCTGCATCATTGGAAAAAAAATTACATCATCATCAAATAAAGACAATAGCAGCACAGCTTATTGAAATGTTACAAGCAAATTTGCTTTTGTACTTTTCCTAAGAACATTACGAAATTCCCTCCTCCCCCCACCCCGCATTTTCAGTAAAATGCCTTTTTTTTTAAAGCACCATGAAATCCTACAGAGAGAAAAATAGGTAAAACACCTCCACACAAGGGTTTTCATCATCACTGGGTCCCCTGCCTGTGAGTCTGGGATGGGAGAGGCTGGAGGCTGGTGTGTGGGTTAGTTTGCATATCGCTTCTAGGTACCACTGCACCTTCCCCCTTCAAGCTCGGCACCCTGATGGCAAAGGAGAGGTTTTCCAGTTGCCCTTCGCAGCACAGGTCTGCTGTTTTGATGGAGCAGAGTCCTCTCAAGGGCTTTTTCTTTTAATGCACAGGGAACTATGAGAGATTTTTCACTTAAGAACCAAGAACAGAAGGTAGATTTCAAATCTTAGGCACCTGTGAAAATGATAATCACTTTCAGTAAAATCAGAGACACTTCTTATTTCTCCTCAATGCCACTGCGCTGATGTCATGTGACCTAGGGACTGCCACAGGAGGACTGAAGTTTACATGGACTGCGGGCAAGTTGGTAAAGAAAAACACAGGTGGTTTATCGCGCAAAGACAGAGTGCAGGGCTTTGTTTATAAGCCATGTCCTCAACATGCTATCCCAAAGTTTCCATATGCAGAATACAGCATGGACAATGCCAAATTAAAGTCACCTTTGTTTCAGAGAGTCCCCACTTTTATTTTTTAAGACCATTGCTAACTAGCTCTTATACTAACTATACTGATGAAAGTTCTCTCTGCTGACACAGCCACCGTCTTTGCACATAGGTGCATCATCAAAGAAACAATAGCCTCCACTTGAAACATCAGCAGGATACGGAAAGCAAAGACAAGAAATGCAATACTGGTTTTTTCCTCATTGTTTTTAGAGAGTCTCTGCACATTTGTTTTATTTTCTTATGCCTTTCCTATGGTTCAGAAACCATGGTATACATTGGATGGTCTCCATTCTTACCCAATCCAATGAGTATAAATCTGCCTCACCCAAATTCTGGCTACATTCTCACTAATCCCCAAAACCAAGCACACAAATAGATGAGCGGCATTGACTCAGCCAGGAAGTCCTCCTCTCAGAGGGAGGAAGGAGGTGGTTTGCTAATGTCTAGTGCAATTAGGACTTTCAACATGGAACGGTCCCCCATAGAACCCAAGGCAGCCATTTCCAGTGTGTGTGTGTGTGTGTGTGTGTGTGTGAGAGAGAGAGAGAGAGAGAGAGAGACCTGTGTATAGTATATGAATTCATGAAGTAATCAAATCAAAGGGAACTTTTACTACATTTGACTGCAAATAGCAACAGCTTAAAATTCTTTAAATAATCTTAACGCCATGCAAAAAATGTCCGCATCGCCTGAGCCCTCCGGGTGACAGCCTGCTGTAAGGGAGGACAGAGTGAGCCTACACAGGGCATGATTCTAATTTGGACACCAGGCTCCCAAATACATCTGGTCTCCATCAATTACCCAGAAAACAAATCCCAAAGGGCAGGAGACTAAGCTCTTCTCTTAGCCTAAGATGAAGGGGCCCATTAGTCGGTATCTACAAACCCAGCTAATATGGTTCTTAATAAATTTAACAAACTCGTGGACCAGGGGATGCTTGGTCAGAATGCTGCAGAACTAAAAGGGACCTCGATGATTTTGTGTGTTCAATTCCCTCGATGTGCTGATGAGGTAACAAAGTTGATTGCGCAAGGACTCAGTTGCCCACCATCACAGGCTGGGACAGGGGAGCGCAGACCAAGAGTCCCAGTCACCCCACCTGTAGGCCAGGAATACCCCTACCTACACACACATTAGGGCCCTACCCCAAAAGCACTAAGTTCTTAGACTTTGCTATTGGGTGAGGAGTTGGTATGGAGCTCTAGTCTCCAAACCGTCCCTCAGCTGTCAACAGTAAGCCTCCAGATCTGTTAGGGAAGAAAAAATTGGTACCCAGTTACCAGGTGAAGTGAAAGTCACCACCCACTGAAGATACGGAACATGTGTTCTTCCCGTGTGCAAAATTGAGGCATTTATTCCAGGTTTATGTGGGCAGGGGGTGGGGCGCAGGCTGGAAGGGCAGGGCTGTGCTGACGTGTGTTTAGAATTTGTAGCAGCCTTGCTACATGCTATTTGGCCCCATCTTACAAGGGTGACATTCAAACAGCTTCACAACTAGCCTCCCCCCAGATCTTAGCTTGTACACACTAAGCAGAGTCCAAGCTCTTATTCCCTCTCAGCATCTCCTTTGGAGAGTATGTTATAGTTTGTCCAACACTGCATATTTAATGGATCAATCTCCACAGAGGGAGGGCTCTTCTTTGATTATATTCCTTGGGGCTTTGTCCCCCCCCTCCCCTGTACTCAGGGAACAGGTTATATTGGAGATTTTCCCACTCTCAGCCAAGGGCTGTTTTGGATCCCTCTGTATTTACTGTGATTTGACTCGTTTGGGGAAGCACACACCAACACCTGTTCCATTTGGTAGAATGTGCAGCTTAGTTTAGTGCTTTGAATTGTTTTATTCCTGCTGTATACGGAGTTCCTGCAAACTAAGCAAGTAAAGTGCAAAAGAGTGCTTTCAAAGGGCAGTTTTAACAATACAGAAAGTGTGCCGCATACAGCCTTCCCAAAACCCAAACCAAAATAATGTTTACGTAACTGCAAGGGTAACACGCGAGGTCATGTTTACGCAAAGACCTTGTGCCCTCTTGGTAACGGAGATCTTCTCCCCACCTCTGTATGCCGTGTCCATGAAACTAGAAAGACACACATGCGCGCACACACACACACACACACACACACACAAGAATGCGTAACATGGACGCTATAGCAAAGTCAAAAGCAGACTTTGGTCAGACAGCCTTTGAATACCAGCTCTACCACCTTCTTGCTGTGTGCCATTGGGTAAATTACTTAGCTTCCCTGAGCTCCCGTGTCCTCATCTGTATAGTGGATTTATAACCACTTCTAGTACAGTGTTCCTGTGAGGTTTCAGCGAGCATTTAACGCCCATAAAGTGCCTAAATCTAGTGCCTGGCCCACGGAAACCACTGGATAAATGACAGGGAAGCCTCTTCGCCAGATTTGTCCGTAGGATCTAGAATTTTTAACACATTACTATAAAGAAGGTGACAAGTAATACAGGGTGGATCGATAGATAGTTTAATCAGGAAGGTTTTAACTTGTTGGAATAAGAAAGTCCCAGTTATCCACCAATGAAAACACATTTTGCAGGCTTGAAGGACTCTCCCAGTAAGAGCCAACGCCCACACCTGCATAAGCGTCGTTTCCTATGTCTCTTAATGTGTGGACACAGGATGTCACCAGTGAGCCACAGCTCCAGCCAAGTGGAGGCATTAAACCAAATCTACCGTTGGACAGGAAGGGCCTCGTGAAAGTGATTCTGCTTTGGCTCCTTCCCAAAGGAAATGCCAGAACTTTAACTGGAGCCCAAAATTTGGGGCAGGGGGAAGGGGAGCTACATGTGGTCCAGGCATTTTGGGGAGATGGGCAGGAAGAGGTCTGCCCTGGTACCAGTGGTCAAGGATGTGGCTGATATAATTTTCCCCAGAGGTCAGAAAGCATTAGATGGTTTTGGGAAGTCTCCACTAGTCCTGTGATCTCTTGATTAAATCCACTCTGTGTGTGAATTGTGTGAAACCCCCAACAGGCGGTGCTGAGCCTGGGAGGACCATAACCTGCAACCTCCTGGGTTTGCAAGTCCAAAGGCTTCAGAGTGTGGTCCACGTAGCTAAGTGTGAATGGCCAGCCAGTTATGCAAAAGGCTAAGGATGGTGAGCCTAGCACATATTTTGCCCTTTCTGATTAAAAAAAAAAAAAAATCATCAATTCAGAATCTTCTCAAAACCTATGACTAGCCACTCCCCCACTTTCCTTCACAATTTTAACCTCATGGAACAATCAATTATCAGGTGTTGCTATTGTTTGCCTTAAAACGATCGATCACACTGGGGTTCCAACTTTCGTGAGTAGCAGGTGTGGGCTAAAGAAACAAGCAAGGAAAAGAAGTGATGCTTTCAAAATAAGGAACACCCAAACATAAAAGTGGAATGTTGTAAATATTTCTTTTAAGCATTATTTGTAAATGGCATTAATGGCACTTAAGCTGCAGGCAATTTTAAAACAATTCAATCTTCGTGTACAAGAGTTGTTGGGGGAATCTTTCTTTCGTTTGGAGATAGCAGGACTGGACCTCGTCACTATGTCTACCTTAAGACACCCAAAGGGACAAAAAGCCCTGAGATGGAATGATGCCATGGTCCTCCTTGGTATGTCTCAGACATGCAGGATGTCTATTTTTATAAAAAAATTAGGATCAGCTAGACAGAACAGCAAGCCACTGGCATCATGCAAGGCAATTGTTTTGGTATTTTTTCCCCCTCTTATCAAAACGACTTATAACCGAAGTTCCACTAGAAAAGTGAACGTGAACGTTTCAGAACCAGTTTATTTTCACCACTGCACCCACTGAGGAAAATGCATGATGTTGTGCCCGTAACCATGCAGCAAATGAGGCCGAGTGTCCGCCGATGCTCGCGGGTTCACTTTTTTCATCGTTCGTCGAAAACACAAAGTTCAGTAGGCTTCTGTCATTGGTTAAGGTGGTATTCCACAGTGTGATGCATTTGTGATTTTTTTTTTTCTTTTGTAATGAGGAACGCAATTGCACCTTTGAATACGTGTGCTCTGATCTGTTGCCAACAAATTCCACGTGCTCTCAGGTCCCACAGACGCTCATTTGGAGCCTAGAAAGAGTAGGTGCGCCCTGAAGGGTTTGTATCAAAACTCAAGCTCGGGGCAACATGCCAAAATGCCAACTCAGACCCTCCCTGCAGGTACTCGTTCACCCCCCATCTGGTCCCCTTCTGTGTGTGCACGTATCTCTAACAGTAGGTTCGGAAAATGAGACTCCACTTAGGAGACACATCTGTTCCTTTCAGAAGGCTGGTCTAAGGAATAGCTGCCCTTTTCTACATGCTGGGGCCGGGGTGGCACCACACAGGGGTGCAAGCACCGTCCCAGACACGCCCTTAACATTTGCGGCCACGACCTCCTGCGTGTGCGAACACTCCCCCAGTGTCCTGCGGCCGCCGCCAGAAGTGCAGTCCTTGTTCTTTGACTCCTTTTGGCAGAGCGATCTTTCTCATCTCAGTCGTTTATGGCACAGTGAAATATATTCTTCGATGCTATGTAATTTCGGACTAACGAGAAGTCTGTTTAAGGCACGTGTCTCAGGGTGAATATAAAAAACACGACGCTTGGTCAAGTCCAAGGTCCTCAGCATTTAGTTTCTCTCTTCAAGTAATGCGTTGTTCTCGAGTTCCTGGTCTCTGGTGTCCGTGGGGACCAGCCCGTTCTCCATCCCGGCCTGCTGCTGGATGCACTCAGTCAGCATGGCCGTGCTGGAGTGGTCCGAGTTGCACATCTTCTCCGTCTCCTCCTCCTTCTTCTCCTCGTCCAGGGAGTAATTCCGGAAGGTCTTGTAGATTTTGTGGACGTCCTCGGGCAAGGTCTTTTTGAGGTCCTTGTTTTTCCTCTTGGTGAGCTTGGAGGTGGACCCGAACTTGTTGATGATGTTGTCTTCCGAGGCGCCCTGCCCGTGTTTGTTGAGCTGCTCCGACCCCTTCAGGCGCAGGTTGTTGGGCCGGTTGTTGATGCTCTCCTGGGATGAGGCCTTGAAGCGGCCCGTGTCCAGGGCGGCGAAGACGGAGCGCTTCTCGGGGGACAGCATGTCCAGCGAGTGGGCCCTCTGGTCCAGGCCCAGGCGCCGGCGCTCCATGCTGCGGATGGTGGCTGCCCGCTGCAGCTTGTCGTGGATCTCCACGCTGAGCCGCCGCCGTGTCTCCCGGAACTCGGCCGTCACGTTGGCCTTCCACTCGGCCGCGTGGGCCTTGATTTCACCGACCTGGCCGGAGACAGAAAAGCGACAGGATGAGAAAGTCCTCTCTCCGCCTGCCTCGAGCCCCCACCCGCCCCCAGCGCCCACAGCCCTTGGATGTCCTGATGGGAAGGCTGGCTCCAGGGAGGCCGGGAGATGGGGGAGCACAGGCCCAGGGGGAGGGAGGGGGGGATCAGGGAGTTACACTTGCTAGAGAAGCCACCGGCAGGAGCCTGAGATGTGGAGGCGGTGACTGAACGGGAGGCAGAGCTCTCTGCGGGAGAGATCACTGTTGGGAGGTAGACAGGCTTGGGTTCCTGTTACACACCCACCCCTTTGTTAGTTGTATGGCCTCATCCCTCCAACATAAGTGGGGTAATCATGTCTAGCTCACGGAGCTCTTGGCGTTATGTGAGACAGAGAGAGACATTCCCAGGAGGAAAGCACCCAGGGGGTGCAAAGCAGATAGATGTTCAGGGGGTCCTTGGCCCTTCTCTGTTCCCCAGTGCTCCTGTCTGGGAAGGGTGATCCACCTGTCCCAGTTAGACTAGGACTGTCCCGGTTGTAAAACACAGAGTCCTGTGTTCTGCAGTCCTGGACAACCTGGGGACCGTCGCTCACCCTGTATCTGGGCCACACGGTCGTGTGCTGTCGAGCTTACTCTGGTTTAAGAAGACCCTCCAGAGCACCTGGTGACCAAACTTTCCTGGCCATGTTCTGCAAAAGCCCACAGAACGTTCTTCCTCCAGAGCGAAGTTTTTGCAGGAGGATCAATACCAAATTTCTCGGCTCTCATTCAGCAGCACCGAGACTAGTAGTCCCACGTCTTTCGATACGGATGAGCAACTAACTCAGAAGTTTGCATTTTTGCATTTCGGAAAGTCAATATTGATGTGGTTACTTTCACTATGGCTCATTTTCAGCAGGTCAGTTAGCTCTCTGGGGGATCGGACTGAAGACTACACTGACAGTGTTTATGCAAGGCAGGAAAATTTAACCCTTGGGCCCGGGAATGATATGGGAAAGGAAATATTCCCACACAGTAACTTTCTCCTGGGGCCTTCTATATAGAATGTCTGTCTTCTAGAAAGTGAGCAGGTGCCCTTAAAGAAGCTGTTCCTCTTTTTCTTTCTTTCTTATCTCCCTTCCATTCTTTAGCTCCTCTCTTCTTCTCTTGCCTGCCTTTATCTTTTCCTCTCTTCCTAGAAGAACTACATGGACATTGTTTTCAACCACAGAATCTACCTTCTCCTCTTATGTCTTTTCTTGCCTTTGTTTTCATGCGCATTTACATGAGGGAGTAAAGGCTGCGTGTCTTGGACACATGGGTATGTCTGTTTCTATAGATCTGATAACCCAGAGGGGATGATGGTGAAAGGGACCCCTTGTGTTTGCTTCCTCATGGCTGGCCACTATTGAAGGACTTCAGTCTCAGGGAACCAAGAAGGATTCATAGTATTTTATTGCATTTCCATATAGACCCCAAGACCTGAAGGACAGGCCATCTTTCTCAAGCTTTTTAAAAACATTCTAAACCTCTCCCTCCAGTCTGCACACCAGCCTCAGCTACAGCCTACCCCTGCTGACAATCACTGTTTGGTTTTTTTTTTCCTTTTACCCTTTTCATTTTTTAAAAAGCAGTCATCGTTTACTAGTCTTTCCAGGATCTCTGGCCCGGTGAGTCACCGGATGTTCTCACCTGCCGAAAAGGGATCCAGAAATAACTGCTATTCCGTTGACCTTGGCTTTTAGGGAATGCTTCAAAAGGAGGAAGCCACAGGGGCCCTCCGTTCCTTTAAGAAGCCCTTGTGCCCATAGAAGAGAGACAGGTAATTCTTGACATGAGCTAATCTGACCTCAGGAACGTTCATAGAATTTGGAAGGAGTCCTACCTCTTCTTTTGTCTTTTTGGATAGAACCCGTAGCCAATCTCCGATCATACTGAGGACGGCTGCAAAGTAGGCAAGGCCAACAAGGATCCAAAACCACACTAGGGGCTTATACCACTCCCGGTAATTGATCCCAGCGTTTCCCCCTGAAAACAACCAAACGTTATTTTAACCAGGGCCTAGCATATGGTCTTTGCAGAACAAACATATTCTGGTCCACATGGCAGAGATGTCTTCCCATCACCATCTGACACGCAGCTGTTAGGCCTGCTGTATACAAGAGGTGACAGGCAAGGAAAAGATTTGTCCCTTCCCTAAAGGAGCCTGGCCTGTGGCTTAATTTCCTTTCATACACATATATTTTAGAGGGAGAGAGAGCACGTGTGTGAGCAGAGCAGAGAGTGGAGAGAGAGACTGAGAGGGCTCAATCCCACCACTCTGGAAACATGACCTGAGCCAAAATGAAGAATCAGACACTCAACTGACTGAGCCACCCAGGCGCCCCAACTTCCTTTGATTCTTGACCACTAACAGTAACACCCATAACAAAAACTTTTCAGGGACACCTGGGTGGCTCAGTTGGCTAAGCGTCCGACTCTTGGCTTCAGCTCAGGTCATGGTCTCACAGTCTGTGAGATGGAGCCTGCATTGGGCTCCACACTGACAGCCTGCCGCCTGCCTGGATTCTCTCTCTCTCCCTCTCTCTCTATCCCTCGCCTGCTCACGTGCACACACTCTGTCTCTCAAAATAAATAAACAACAACAACAGAAACGTGTCAGTGGCCACTTTGGTCCACTTCTTCTCAACCTTGGTTTGACAATGAAAGACATGAGCGAGAGGGACAACAGCTCAGGCCCAGCCATCAATTTTTTTCATAAACTCCTTTAAATGTAATAAAAATAGGGACGCCCGGGTGGCTCAGTGGGTTAAGCGTCCAACTTCGGCTCAGGTCATGATCTTGCAGTTCATGAGTTCCAGCCCCGCATAGGGCTCTGTGCTGACAGCTCGGAGCCTGGAACGTGCTTCGGATCCTGTGTCTCCCTCTCTCTCTGCCCCTCCCCTGCTCACACTCTCTCTCTCAACAATAGATAAACACTTAAAAAAATTTTTTTAATGTAATAAAAATGAAGGATCAATCATCCCAAACGGCTTGGAACCATTTCCCCCTTAACACACGCATTTACTAAGAGCAGAGTGGATGTGAGGAAGTAAAATTAGACTTAATGGCATTCTTGAGACTTTGATCCTCGCAGTAGTGATTTCACACTGAGGGATGGTGTTTACACGATGCTAATCCAAAAGGTCAATCAGTCTGAGTAATTAGAATCACCGTGCTCGAGCTAAAAGGCCAGCGAGTCCAATCCCTTTATTTTACATGTAGGGATTACGATAGAAATCTATCAAACCAAATCGGCCAGCTGCCTGATGGCATTGACTGGCTGTTCCGTTGAAAGGACCAGTCATTTATTGCAAATAATTAGCCTGTTTCTTCTCACCCTCCTACAGGCCCTACCAAAAGTAGCCGTGTAAAATAGGCTCCAACCTCAGCGCTGTCTCCTGAAGAAGTGAAGTTCCATGACATGGCTGCTATCAGCCTGCCTCTCACCCTGTGACACATTGTTGCCCAGTGAGGCAGGCAGGCGGCCATTTCTAAATTTTTTTTTCCTTAATATTTATTTTTAAGGAAGAGAGAGAGAGACAGAGTGTGAGCAGGGGAGGGGCAGAGAGAGAGGGAGGCACAGAGTCTGAAGCAGGCTCCAGGCTCCGAGCTGTCAGCACAGAGCCCGATGCGGGGGCTCGAACTCACAAACTGAGAGATCATGACCTGAGCTGAAGTCGGACGCTTAACCGACTGAGCCGCCCGGGAGCCCCCAGGCGGCCATTTCTAAGGCACCTGAACATTAGCAATGTATGGGTAATTAAGGCGTTACACGAGGAGTGATTACTACTAGTCTTTCCCACTGAGCGGCGGTTGCAACCTCATCGAGCCCCACGGAATCCAGTCTGAGCTCTTATGGTCTCAGTAATACCTCCCAAAGGCACGTGGGCAGGCCCTGTGGCCTGTGGCTCCTGTCAGTGGGACCGAACCCAGGGTGCAGGGCAGCCCACAAGGCCTCAAGATCTCCACAGCCACTGCCATTTCTTACATTGAGAATTCCAAACATCGCTAACGGGCTCTGGGGCAACCACACTTCGGTCTGGTTCAGCTGCCTTTGTTTAGGTTTTTTGTTTTTTGTTTTTTGTTTTTTTTTTCCTTTTAGGCAACGCCCCCCCCCCTCCCCCCTAGCTTTCTCTAGGGTTCCTGCAGCAGTAAGTGGTTTCTGAGGTTCATTTCCGCGCTGGGCGGGAGAACCGCGCAGCTCGGTCCTCAGAGCCTGGGGCGGGGGGAGGAGGGGCTTGCCGACGGTAAACATTGACCTCAGCAAATCACCACCGCCCGCCAAAGACTGCCACTAGGGTGCGCTAGCAAACAACACAAAAGGCACCCTTTGGTGCATTCCTTTCTCAACCGCTTGTCTGGAATTCAGAGCTCCGTGTGTGCGCTCCCATTGAGGGTTTCGAAATGCTCCGAAGTTGTTAGGCTGTCCCGAAGGAAGTCGGCTATTAAAATAAACCAGCATTTAATCCTGCATGATGACCAACGTTCCGATTATATTTCTAGAAGTGATGCTGACTCAGAGCAACTATCAACTCTTGCTGATGCACCTTTTTGAAATGGTCGGGCCTCGTTCCCTGTTGCTAAGCTTGTGACAAATTTCATGCCTTAAAGGCATGCATCTTTGGACCACAATCTACAGAAGTTCTGGAAACCCAAATTTAGGAAGGCCTGGTCCGCTCGCAGTCAGCACTGTGAATTATAAGAGACACCCTGTCCGTGGAGACCTCAGAACAAAAGAAATAAGGCTTTGTAATCAACAAACAAGGGAATTAAACCAGCGCCAGGCCTGTGACTGTGGGGGTCATGCCCTTGCGAGGTAAGTAAAGATAAAGTCAAGTGCCGGTATGTGCTAAGTGCTCTCAATCCATGGGGGGTAATAAGAAGAAATAATAAATCAAAATCAGTGGCAGGACCCCTTGAAGCACCAGAGGCCCCTCTCATTTTGTCCTTGCTCCTCCCCTCCCTCCCCTTCCTTCCGGGGAGGAAAGACACCAGCTGGGCAGTGTTCCCTAATAAGGGCGGTCACTGTGGGTTAGAAGGTAAAGAACATGCATGGCCTTTCTTCTCTCCCATCCACGATGAAGAGCCGGGACCCATATACACATCATAATGTTAAACAAGTCACACATTTTCTTTCCTGGGTTATCTTTAACTTTTTTACTTAGAACCAACATATGCAAAATCATTTAGGTTGGCCAACTGTATTCATCTAGGATCTAAATAAATCAAAGCTACCTCTTTCTGACATTTTTACTGAAGCAGCAAGGCTCTAAATAAAGTCCCATCACACCGGCCAACCGAGAACATTCATGTGCCTTAAATCTGGGGCTCATTTATTTCATTTTCTTTTTTATTTTTCGGTCAATCAGTGCTGTTTTGTAAAATGGAATTCATGTTACTTTACAGACTCATATTCACCTTTCAATTAACATGAAAGCCTTGGTTCAATAATATTAGCAAACGTAGATAGTAGGTATTTATACATTGACTCTAATGTGAATAGATTATAATAGTTTTGGTTTTATAAGATCACAACTTCTAACAGTAAAATGTAAGATATTCAATTACGTTATTGTCAAATGTCATCTTTTTTAATGTCAGGCTTCCCTGCATTTTCTTGCATTGTATAATTAATTATATGTAAACAGATAACCTGGGGGTTGCCTGAGTGGCTCCAACGGTTAAGTGTCTGACTCCTGATTTCTGCTCAGGTCATAATCTCACAGTTCATGAGTTCAAGCCCCTCATCGGGCTCCTCACTGACAGTGCAGAGCTTGCTTGGGGTTCTCTCTCTCTCTCCCTCTCTCTCTCTCTCTCTCTCTCTCCCTCTCTCAAAATAAACTTCAAACAAATAAACGGATAACCTAAATTCAAATTAAAACTTTGCTGATCACTAAGTAAATACATTTTTAAATTTTATATTCCAAGGCTCTGCTATTTGTGCCCCAGATTAGCAGATTAACAGGCTGAGTCGAGCAGGTGTTTAGAGAGAAGGTTCGTCACAGGTGTCCTATAACAGACAGTCCAGCAGACAGCCCAGGACTAACACCGAGCGCACCTGGAAGCACAGACTAGTGCGAGCCATGCCCTGGGGGAACTTACAGAAGTTTGTGAAATCGTCCCAACGGGTTCCCTGTGGTTTCTCTCCGGAGCTTCAGGCCTCTGCTCGGATGGCATGAAGTGACTCCTGACCCAAGGCGAGGAGACGCACAGTGACTGTGCATAAGGAAAGACTGGTGGGGACCCAGACCCCGGCTTTTGTAAGTTTGTAAAGTTTTTAATCACTTTGACTTTGCAATGCTTTGTCCTTAGGCAATAAAAAGGAAGAAAAAAAATATAAAAACTGCTATTTTTTACAAACTGGACTGCAGTCTTCATCTGCCCTGCTGTAACAGCTAGAAGACCCCTAGTAGCCTGGAATGAATGTGGAGGCACCCAGGCACCTTTTGAAAAGACTTCAGTATCCCCTCCAGAATGTCCTGCTTTCCGGATTCCCAGATCCCTGTCATCCTGGCGAGCACCATACTCTGTGAGGAAACCAAGGTGCTGCCAGGATCATGTGTCAAATAAAGCATGGGAAGCCCATGATCTCAGCGTGCAAATGTCTACGCAGCTGCCTAACCGGGAACTGGTGAATAACACACACACACACACACACACACACACACACACACACACACACACCACTCAAACGTGTTGAGCCTAGGACAGAGTTGTTTAATCAAAGCGTTCACTTCTTGGAGTAGGCAACGATCCATTGCCCGACCCCCTAGAATTATCTGTTAGGACACAGAAGGATGGCCTGTTTCTCTCTCTTTGCCTTCCTACCACACTCTGGGAAAGCCATACATGGAAGAAGCCAGATCTCATTTCATTTTCAAACTCCCTGTCCCCGGATGAAATTGATGGTGGTTTTCTTTTGCTTCTATAAACATAGTTCATTGGCATTGACTTTCACAATGAAGGCTATTGCTTCTAAAATATACATTCATGCAGAATCCGTTAAATTTTACTCCCTTGGGACGGGTCTCGGCTTCTACTAGTCAGCTGAGTCCTAAATTTTGTGCCCAGGATAACTTTTGTGGGGACCACGGCCCTCCCCTGGGCAGCATCAGGAAGCCTAACCCACAGATGGCTGCAGGCTAAACTCTATGCTAATCTCCCCAAAGTTCCTTATTTGCCACTTGCTAATACAGTCTTTATCAATTCATTCAAGGAGCTTTAATGCAAATCATAAGTCTAACATTCAATGAGAAATTCATTTCACTCATGCATAATTCATATGATGATAAGGGCAATGAACATCCTGGGGAGGAAGGGGCCGGCTTTCTTTTCACACCAGAATCTGCGGCTTTTTATATTACATGGGACCACGGGCTTGAAATGAGTCCATGCACAGCAGCAGTGACATTGAGATGTTTCCATTTGCTTCTCCCATAACGTTTTTTCTGGTGGTCAAAAAAATTTTTTTAGTGTTTATTTGTTTTGGGGGGGGGGGAGGGGCAGAGAGAGAGAGGCAGATACAGATCTCGAAGCAGGCACCAGGCTCTGCACTGTCAGCACAGAGCCAGGCACCGGGCTCAAACTCCCCAACTGTGAGCAGGAGACCTGAGCCGGAAGTCAGACACTTCACCAATGAGCCACCCAGGCGCCCCCTGGTGGTTGTAAAAAGCACTGTCAACAGAATATTCTCCCCGCTGGGGGCCCTGGTGACTGGGATGCCCAGGGAGCTTACCTGCCACAAAATCACCAAAGCCTACTGTGGTGAGAGTGACCACCACAAAGTAAATGGACTCCAAGGCTGTCCACCCCTCGATATATTTGAAAATGACAGCAGGGATCGTCACAAATACAATACAGCCGGCCAAGATGAACAGGATGGTTGAGATGACCCGGATCTTGGTCTGGCTCACTTGCTTTTTCTGGGAACAGCAAAGCAGAAAGATAGGTCAGCTTTATCACCCTAGATTCAGAGGACAGAGAGGCACAGAAAAAAATGTATTATGTCAGTGGCTTTTCACCTTTCTTCAGTCATGGGCAACTTTGGGAGAACCGGAGGAAGGAAGGCTGTGGACCCTCTCCTAGAAAAACGCACGGACAGAAGTTTTCAGATGCTCTATAGGTGGCTCTTGGACCCCAGGAAGGCTGTTCATGAACCCCGGGTCAAGAAACCATGGACCGTGGGTCAAGAAACCCTGCTTAGGTCCTGCCTTGAATGTCCTTCAAGTGGTTCCAAATGCTGATTCTAACTTCCTCACTGGTGCGAATATAATTATTCCCCAGAAGGGGTTGCTGCCATTTCTCATGTATTATCGACCCTCCTTTAGGAGGGCACAGGTTTGGAGCTCTTTCCACAGTGGCAGTGATGGACTTGGCACCTAGTTTCCCTTGTGTCAAAGGGAACGTGTTGGGGGAAAAAAAAACAAAAACAAAAACAGCTGGCTTGAGACAGACTAAAATGTTCAGAGGACAAGGAAAACACAGCCACCCCCATACTCATTTGAGACAGACTCCAGCTTCTTCACCCTCCTTCCCTGCTGAAGTGGTACGTTTATAACATACTTTTCTTTCAAAACACGTGTTTGAGCTAGCGCTACGGCGCGTTTAGGCTGTATTATCCACCAAAGACGGACAAAAGTCTAAGCCAGAATGATGGGGTCACTGTCAAAAATGACAGGAGCTTCATTTCAGATCAGCTTCTCAAGGAGCCAGTAGGAGGTGAGAGCATTTAGATTGGGTATTAGACTGACGTCACTCAAAGAAACAGTGCCAACAGAGTCCAGAGGTAGACTGGAAGCATCATTGGTATTCCCCTTGAATGCACTCAAGACAACACTGGCATTGCCTCTGGACTAAATAATCTTTAAGGTCTTCTCAAAGCTCCCAGGACTGGCATGTCAATTGTCATCAGGGGGCCCTAGCACTATAACCCAACCAAAACCATGTAATACCAGAATGAATGGGCCTTTCTACACCACCTAGATTGATGTTCTGCAAAAATACACCACATGTGGGGCACTGGATCTAGGAAATCCTTACCATGTGTTCTGTTTCCTATTCGTTGCCTTCTGGTGAATTAGAAGGCAGAGAACCTCAGAGCCCAGAGAGACCTTTGCATTCATACACCTCATTTTACAGACGCAAAACCAGATGCCAGGAGGGGTTGAGGGACCAGCATAAAATGATTTTTCTAATTAGAGCCAAAGCCAAGATTAGACTTCTGATGTGATTAACTCCCAGTCCAGTGCCTACTGATGGAACCAGACTTCAAGTTACTCAACAATTTCCCAGCTCAAACAAAGTTGCCAGAGTCCCCCCCGCCCCGCCCCTCCAACCTACCCCCTCATAACGAAATCAACCAGACTAACCCCCATGAAGAACAGGCCATCCTGCTTCCCTTCTAGAAAGGAAGACTGAGAATAGAAAAGTGTTACTATGCGATCTGTCCGGGAATTCCTAACCTTCAGTAATAAGCAGTGACACCTCTGTGACATCTTCCCAGGACAGAGAGAGTCAATTGTGTCTTCTAAGATGAGCCACTTGGGTCAACCATGGAAATGCCAGTCAAGAAGATGACTAGGTTTCCCCTCCTTCCATCCCCTCCTCCCCAATTGAGGGAGAAAGGATGGTGTTGCTTGTTCACTGGAAATTTTCAGGGATGAGGAAGCTGAAAGGAGGAAAGGCTGCTGTCCGCTCTAATCATGCCTCAGAAACATTCAGCCCCACCCGACTGGGGTCCCAGTCCCAGGTATGCTCAACGCGGCAAAATGGAGGACACAGGGCAGTCAGTAAGAGCAGTTACAGTGGGGAACATATTTTGGCACAAATCTAAGTCAGCACGATTTCCACCCCCGTTCTGGGATCAGTATACTCCCTAAACACACACAAGAAGACCCAAAGAAATACAATCCTTCCTTATGAAAAGTAGTCATGTGCTCTAACTCCCAAGAGGGCACTCAGTGTATAAAGTGGGAACAGGGAAAAATTATTTGATCCATGCTCTTCACATGGTCCCTTCCTCATCTCCTCAGAAAAGCCATCTGGAAAAAAAAAAGTGATAATTTACTGATATTGTTGAAACTGCAAATGAAAATTCCAAGTATTTTTGCACGGAAGTATTGTGACCAGATAAATCACTTGAGAACCACGGGAATGTCTTCCCCATTTCATAAATTTCCAGACTGGATATGATAGCAGGACTGGGTGAGGGCAGTTGAGTCCCTCTGAGAATCCAGGAACTTATGTATCACTGGCCTAGTTTTGTTTATAGACATATATAAAAATCCAAAGCCCAAAAGGAGATTTCGCCATCAATCATTAAATTCATCTAATTGCTGGCAATGGACACACCATTCCCCCCCCCCCCCCCGCCACACACACACCATAAATTGTCCTCCACAAACGCATAATAAAAGTAAAGTGAACTAAATGTTTGTGAGACACTTGTGAGGTCATAAATTAGGGTGGGGACACAACTGCGACCCACATGAGGCTGAGGTTGGCAAAGGAGGACTGCAAGTATGTGAAAGCTGGGGGACATTCCCCAGCTCTCAGAGGTGGGCAGAAGGGACGATGGCACAGGACAGGATTCGTTTCATGGCAAAGAGGGAGGTATGTAACAAAGGCTAAATAGTGGTGTCTTAAATGTATTATCTGTTGGAGAGTTTATCAGCAAGGTAAACATTTCACCACTGCTCACTGCCCAAGCCAGCACGTGTGTTCCTGGGCTGCTGCTTCCAGACATCCTACAGTGATGCTCAGTGAATGCGTGGAGAAGTCAGTCATTGGGGTATTTTAGGGACATAAGAAGTCAAGTGTCTCGCATGCGTGTGTATGAAAAGCTGTCTACCCATACTTCACTTTAGAAAGAGGTGTGGAGGCGACTGGGTGGCTCAGTCGGTTAAGCGTCCCAACTTTGGCTCAGGTCATGATCTCACAGTTGGGGAGTTCGAGCCCCACATCAGGCTCTGTGCTGACAGCTCAGAGGCTGGAGCCTGCTTCACATTCTGTGTCTCCCTCTCTCTCTGCCCCTAACCCACTCTCATTCTGTCTCTGTCTCTCTCAAAAGTAAAAACATTAAAAAACCTTTTTTAAAAAAGGACAAGGTGTGGACGTAAGGTTTTAGCAATATATGTTATTCTGGATATCCATGCTTTTGCTGCCCTCCAGACATTAAAATGAAACAAAACAGTTGCCTTACTTGGACGCTTCACAGCTTTCAAGATGGAACCACAAACTACCTTACACCTCATCCAGTGATCTTTGGACTTTGAATCCCCATTAGCCCTGTAACTGCACCCTACTACTTGTAAAATGGTGGATAGGAACTCGGGGTCTAAGAGCAGACTGCCTGGCACACCTCCCATCCCCACTGCTATATACCTGGGTGACCTCAAGCAAGTTTGTCAATCTTTCTACACATCAGTTTCTTCCTTTATAAAATGGACGTAAAAGAACCCACCTCACAGGATTGTTTGGAAAATTAAATGAGTGTGCAAAAGCTGATCACACTGCCTGCTAAGTGCTCAGTGACTGTTAATGATTATCTTGGATGTACAAGTTCAAATCTTCTCTTAGATGTGGACAGTCCCAGATTTAATGCTGCCCTTAGCTACTGAGGAATGTTCCCCCATGTCTGGCTTAAGATAATCTTTGTTTAGCTTCAAGAAGTCATTGTGGGCTTCCTGGATACGTTATCTCCTATAATTACCTCATTTTTAATGAGAAAAAAGGTCCTCATTCTCTCTTGGTTCTTCTGTGTTGACTCTGGGTTGAGTTCTCAGACAGTCTCAGCTCACAATCTTGAACACTTTTTATTTGCCTTCCAATTAATTTCCCCCTAGTTCTTCACCAGCCTTGCGAGACTAAGGATTGAAGATAATGTTTGCGATGTCAGAGACCAGCTGCAGAGACCCTGAGAGGCACATACCTTGCTTCCCGAGCCAGCTGCCTCCCCACCTCCCCACCGCTTACAAAGCGTGCTGTGTTTCCACGGAGGGGTTGCTAAGCAAAACCACACTGCTTATTTACCAGTAAGCCCAGCAGCTAGCAAAAAGCTTTGTGAGAACCCAGATCTGACTGAGCTAATGTGTTCTTGGGCGAACAAAATTGTGATCTGGGACAAGATGGACTGATACAATATCTGGGCAGGAGTGATAGGATGGTTGTGCACATCTGTCCAGATCTTGTTTTCACACTTTGTTGATTAGAATAAATGATGTGTTCTTTCCTTCTTATGCAAATAGCATTATGCGAAACGATTTCCTGCCTCCCATTGGCACGAACTGCAGGAATTTTCAAAGAACTCAAAACCTACCTCCTGTAGACTTTGCATTTAGTTGTCAGAATTACGTGTGCAATTATTCCAAAGAGTAAAACAAACTTCACAAACAGAGAGCAGGAGAGCCAGCTCTAAGAGCTCTCCTTTGAGACAGGGAGGTATGTGCTGACAATCCTGAAAGGGTTTACTTGTTTCAAACCTCAGGGGACTAAGCCACACGTCCAACTCTCATTAAGCAAAATGCCCTTCCTGTGTTGGCTTACTTCTGCAGTCTTATTTTAGAGAACAAGTATATTTCTATTCATTTGTGGGTGAGTCCTTTATTTGACTTTTACCTCTCTAATGCCTGTTCTCCTTTTCACTTTTATGTGATTTCTTCGAATTCTGAGATCAGCATTCCAGATTGTTGTGTCTGGCCGAGGAAATTGCTTCTTTGTTGTGATTTTTAGCCGGAACATAGGAGATTTTATTTAATAATAAGGATACTGCAATGAAAGTCCTAGGACAGGAGCTAGACATGCAGAGCTCTACTTTACAGTCTGGTTTGGTTTTGTTGAAATGCAAACACATCACCATGGTAATACAATTCAACTGAGAATAATTTCTCAAAATGAAAAGATAATAGGAACTGCCTTTCAAAAGAACTGACTTCATTCTCTGATATTATTATGTTTTTCCACAAAGATTTCTTTTTCCACAAAGTTCTAACAAATAGTTTCAACATTATAATGAATAACCATGTAGTATCAGCAATTCTATAAACTTTGAGGAGAGCTTGTAAACAGCATTTGCCTGTAATCTCCATGGCAGAGATACTATAAACATACGTTAGTGAGAATCATGTAGCAAAATCTTCATGGAGCCTATGGAGAATGTCCTACTCAAAGCCTGAATACACAAATGTATTTTGTTTATATTCAGGTCAATAGCTGAATTCACACACACACTAAAGTTTCATCCAGCACCTGACTCTGAGCCACACTGCAGCATCTAATAGATTACTGGCAAGTTCAATGCTTTCCTGGTATCACCATGCAAAGTTTTTTAAAAAGCTTTTGGTATATATAATTAAATTGTTTTTATCACTGAAATGCCAATATAGGTGCACCTGGAATGTAGAAAAATTAAAATCCACAAATAATAAACATTCTCAGCTGTTCTACTCTAGGAACACTTTAATTAAAATCTTTTAAAGTCTTCTGCTCTACAATTCAGTGGTGTTTAACATTTGGAGATAATATTCAATTGGAACACAAGAGCTTGCACTCAGAATACAGCCAGTTAATTCATTCAACACATAATTTTTAAGGACCTTTCATATGCCACAGGCTGTTCTGGCTGCAAGGGACACAGCAGTCTGAAAAGAGAGAAAAGTTCCTTCCTCATGCACACAAAGTCTAGTGCACAAGGCAGGGTGGGAACCACCAAGTCTTTGGCTGAGAGCAGTCTTTGTGGCGCTGTCCATGGTGTCCTGCCCTGGTGCAGGTGTTGAAGGCAAAGTATAGTACCTAATGACATCCCACTGATTAAAAATACCACGTAGGAGAGAAGACAGAAATATTCTTGTAGCTCTGGTAATGTGGAATACAAAAGCGTGCCAACGGTGATGGATAACCCTTGGATCTCTGTTAGTTAAGAATTCAGAAACCGTACCCTCAGGATTGGAACAGCACACAGGCAATCACACCGATGTAGGAAACTCCCACATGTAACCTTGGCTGAAGAATGGTTCTGCTCTTCAGCTGAGGTTTGGAAAGCAAGCCCATGGAAAGCAGAGGAGGATGGACCCCCCTCCTGATGAGCCACCTCTACAGAATAACCCCTGGCAACCTTGATCAATGCCCACCTAGCTGCTCACCTATCCAAAGTCTAAAGTTACTTTACCCAGACTTCAGCAGCACAGTGAACAACACAGCCTCCACCCCAAAATGCCCTCCCACCGTTATATGTACGAGCATATGATAATAATACTGCAATAACAATGCTACAGACACCTGAAGCCGCCTCACTCTTCTCCTCCCCTGGCTAACAAGCGTTCAAGGTCAAGCAGTCCACAACAGCCAGGGCAACAAGATCCCACCCCAATGCTTCTTTCTCGAGCAGAGGGCTCCCCCTGCTACGATACACATGGCATGTCTCCAGCCTTACTCTGACCCAGGAATTGAGCACTCTGCCTCTTCCTCTCCTTTCCTTTTGGGAACAAAGTGCCCTCAAAAAGTGGCCTTGTGATCTCCTGTCTAATTCTGGCACTGTTATTAAGAACCCCATTTTTCTACAGATACAAGCCATATTCTCCAGTGTTGAGAAAATATAGTAATACTGTGCTTTAGTGCATCATCTCCTTTGTCCTACTTCTCAATCAGTTCATACCTTGGGTGGGAAGGAGGGGACACTATTTATTTGGCTCCTTCAAGGACCCCCATCATCTCAACTCTCCTCCCTGCAGCCCTTCTGGTACCACGGTTTTTTATGTTAGTGATAGCTCAATAATTATTACACAACGAAGGGGAGAAAGAGGTCAGACTGTGTCCACTGGGGCAATTTCTCCTCAATGGAAGGCGAGTTCCCTTGTTTAGACTATGGCCCTCACCAAGGAGGAGCACAGGTAATGAAAGCAGAAAGAAAGTGATTACAATGGACCTCCTACTGAGGGGTCTGTCCTAGAAGGAGATGAGGAACTGGGGAAGTCATTAAGCAAAGCCAGGCCCCAGAGGGGCTTTCTGGAGGAACAGGGACCCCGCACAGGGATGAGACAGGCCGGGGGATGGAGCTGGGGAACAATGGTCACAATGCAGTCACATAACACATTGAGTAAAGTAAAAGGGTCACAGTGGATTATCAAGGAGCCCTTGACTCGTCCTCATCTTTCCTGGCCATCTCAGAGCCAGGTCACTGTTGCCTGGAACCAGCATCCAAGGGTACTCAGGAAGTGAGGGAGAGAAGAAAGCCTTCACATGCCCCCCTCCCTCCACTTGCAGGTATGAATAACCCAGAGGGAAGACACTTGTGAGCCTCTGGTGGGCTGCCCAGAGTGCCTGTCTACATGCCCAGGAATCAAGGTAAGTGGCAAAGAAGCATGCATTTTTCTGTGGCTTAATATTTATCTCACCCACTAGAAGACCTGAAGAAAGCCCCAAGATCAGCCAGAGTTAGGTCAATGCCTTTAAAATGCACGTGGGTGTTGTTGAGTCAACACCCGTGAAGATCCCTGGGTGTTATTGGGGATGTGGTAAGCAATCCCCTCCCCAAGAGTTACACCCTTCTTTCCTTCTTTCTAGAGAAAGACTTTTTAATGAAAGCACACAGGGATGCTCACTCTCATAAAACTATAGAGAATAATGAAATAGGCCTTAAGAAATTATATGGGGCAAAGATGTGGGAATTAGAAGAGAAAAAGGCAATGAGAAGCAAGAAAACAATAATTAAGTCTATGAAAAGGAGGAGCACGTTTGAGGAAAAGATTTGGAGTATAGAAAGCAGAAATGAAACAATGGTGTGAGGGCCTAGAATTTTCCTGGAGGTACAAGAAGGCTGCCCAGACAGGTTTGCAGAGAATTGTTGGGAGATAGAAAGAAAATGGAAAGAAGACAGAAAGAAATATGCACGCACTTTCTAGTTAGACTGGAAACAGAGGAGCTTAAGAAAGAATGAAACATGGCTTCACAAAAAGAAAGAAAGAAAGAAAGAAAGAAAGAAAGAAAGAAAGAAAGAAAGAAAGAAAGAAAGAAAGAAAGAAAGAAAGAAAGAAAGAAAGAAGAGAAGGGAGGGAGGGAGGGAGGGAGGGAGGGAGGGAGGGAGGAAGGAAGGAAGGAAGGAAGGAAAAAGAAAAAAATCCTGGGGCACCTAGGTGGCTCAGTCGGTTAAGTGTCTGACTTCGGCTCAGGTCCTGATCTCATGGTTTGTGAGTTCAAGCCCTGCATCAGGCTCTGTGCTGACATCTCAGAGCCTGGAGCCTGCTTCAGTTTCCATGTCTCTCTCTCTCTCTCTCTCTCTCTCTCTCTCTCTCTCTCTGCCCATCCCCTGCTTGCGCTCTCTTTATCACTCTCTCTCAAAACTAAATAAACATTAAAAAAAATTTTTTTAAGAAATAAATCCTAAACTGGGAAACCCTGCATTGAGACAACTTGATAGAAACATCCAGACTGAACAAATTTTCTTTTGCAGAATATTTTCCAAGCTGTGAATGAAGCTGAATTCAATACTTTCTCCCCTTTCATTCAATAAATATCGTGCACCTACTGAGCTCAATTCACTGATGAGCAAAACAGAACAATGCTCCTCCCAGGACAGAAGCTATAGAATGCCAAGTACTCGCTCTCCCAGCCTCCCCCCTGCAAAGACACAAGCATGTAGCCCAGGCTTCCCCGACCACGGAGACAAAAGTCAGACTCTGAACCAGACACTAGTGAGACAGATGTGACAGACTTGGCCTTGGAGTATCTTTTCTATGGTTTTCTGTGTGTTTTCCTCTCTCTGGTATCCCAAAAGCTATTCCTAAGTGAGGAACAAAGATTCCCAGAGGCATGCCTGCAGAACCACTTTTTTTAATTTTTTTAAAAAAATTTTAAGTTTATTTATTTTGAGAGAGAGAGCAAGTAGGGTAGGGGCAGAAAGAAGGGCGGGGGGGGGGGGAGAGAGAATCCCAAGGAGGCTCCACACGGTCGGTGCAGAGCCCAATGTGGGGCTCGAACTCACAAGCTGTGAGATCATGACCTGAGCTGAAATTAAGAGTCAGACGCTTAACCCAGGCGCCTCCAAACCACTTTTTTTCTCTCCCACGGAATAGATAAGATCGGGCTAGGGTCAAAGACAGAGAGAAGGCAGAATGGCCACTCGGCCTGGAAAAGGAAGAAGGGTGGGAAGGGACTACATCTTCCCAGGGTCTCCTAAGCAGGGTTAGCAGAACCTACAGTCTGAGGGACCAGGGGCAGAGAGGAAGGGGTTAGATGCAGAGCCCTCCTCTAGTGTGGACGCAACTACCTCAGCACCTGTGCCCAGCCTGCCGCGCAAGACTCTTGGCTCCCCCGAAGTCTCCTGAACAGAGATTGAAGGACATGGACACTACACAGGGCAGGGGCATGGAGAGACAACTTTGCCCCCAGTCAAGGTGGAGCCAGTCAGCACTAGATGGAAGCTTCCATGGGGGCAGGGAGGTGGCAGGGAGCAGTGGACACACCGTCAGTTCTACAAAGAAGCAGGGACCATATGGGTGCCATCCTGGGGCCGGTGGCCACAGTGAAGATATTCTATCCCATTTTCGGGGCAGTCACGGGGTGGTTCTAGCAGCAGCACCTACGGCCCAGAATCAATGGGGTCAGCACGGCAAGATGCTACCTATGCCAGCCAGAAACGACAGTGGCTTCTTCCGGAACCACTTCCGTGGCGTGATTTGGGTGACTGCTCTTGGCTGGGTACCTCCCAAGTCTGGGTCTCTACCCATCCCAGGGATTCGGTAGCTATCAGATATCCTTTCATTTTTTTTTTTTTTTCTCCTTAAATTATCCAAAGTTGGTTTCTCCTGAGTCAGCTAAGCTGCCTGCCTGCAACCGCCTCTCCAGGAGGTCAGGGTAAGCTGGCTTTAGCCACTTGCAGGCAGGTCAGGGACGCGGCCCCATGTGGTCCCCGGGACAGGCATACACCTCTGAAGTCCAAGATCAGCCTGAACTACAACCTGACGTGGCATGACAATGTTTCCGATGTTCCTATATCTACAGAAAAGTCTCGTTTAGAAATTACAGCGGGTTTCAGCTGTGTGGTGGGAAGGGCTGCAACCATTCCCGGGACGGAGAGTTAGACAGAGGGCAGTATCTGACTCCTCCCACAGGCCAGCCCTGCAGGAGGGGACCAGCAGCATGCCAAGAGCAGTGTTAGAGCAGAGCATGGAGACCCAGAGACGGGTCTCTGGGGAAGACACAGGCTGCAGCTAGGACAGACACGGGGACACATGAGTGACAGCCCCTGCAAGCGTCAGAGGGCAGAGGACCTTGGGAAGGGGATCGACATGCTAGTGCAGTGCCCGGCATTTGGGCAAAAGATGCAAAGAGAGACGATTCAGAAGCACAATTATCAACGTGTTGACAACAGATCTCCTTGGACGAGGGGCTTTTGCAAGATTTTACTTTCTTTTTTGTACTGTTTTCCGAAGCCTCTACGATGGCCAAGTTCTCTTTGTCAGCTTTGTAATGAAGGAAAAGAAGGGGGCGGGGGACTGGGAGAGAGAGGGGTAAGGAGGAGAAAAGGGAGAGAGGCAACGTGGACTGCTCCCGAATGCTGCATGGCTCCCTTGAGAAACAGCACAAGTATCCGTAAGGATGCAGTTGGTCTTTCTTGCTTTTGGGACAGACATGATGGCTGTGCCCTGGAGGGAAAACTGGAACAGAGAAGGTGGAGTCCATACTCCCCACAGTAAAGAACAGAGATGGGCCTTGTCTGAGCCTTCGGAATCCCAGGGTCACGTGCCTACAGTGGCGGCGGCAGCCGTGAGGACGTGGCCTTGCTCCAAGGCGGTAATTGCATCCTGCCTGCTGCCCTGCCACCTCCTCTTCCCGCAGAATGTGTCACCCCCCCCTTCCTGAGCAGAAGTGCTGGGGGCCCCGCTGTTGGCAAGCATCTGCTGTCCCTCTCCGTCTTGCCTGTAATTCCAGTCATTTTTGCAGCTTACCCTCTAAAGAGACAGAATCCCGCTTCATGCTTCTGTGCCCTCTTTTAATGTTTATTTGTTTTTGAGAGAGAGCGTGAGCAGGGGAGGGGCAGAGAGAGATGGGGGCGGGGACAGAGGATTCAGAGCCGGCTCCGTGCTGACAGCAGTGAGCCCAATGTGGGGCTCGAACTCATGAAGCATGAGATCATGACCTGAGCCCAAGTCAGATGCTCAACTGACTGAGCCACCCATGTGCCTCTTTGCGTCTGTGCTTTTTAAAGGCTGTTCTGTCTGCTGGGATATTCTTCCTCTTCCCCTTTTTATGCTTGTCAAAGGGGATGCTCCTCGAAACACAAATCCACCATTGCCTCCTGCAGGAAGCCCTCTGCCCTCTGGCTCGAGTTACCTCTCCTCCCTCTGGCTGTCTCTGTTCTTTGCATTTTCCCCTGTCGATGGACCCACTCATCCTGCATTGCTGTCTACCCACATGTGTGTCTCCCCCATTTTGTATCAAATGCGCGATGTGTTTCTCTACACTTGCTCCCTCTTTTTTAGCACCTAGGGAAAACAGGGGAGTAATCATTTAAGGTAAACCAACCTACAAAGGACATAAAAGAAAACTGTTCATCCAGGAACAGATAAACTGTCAGGATTTTGTAACATAGAACACTAGTAAGAGTATCCACTACAGAGGGGCACAGGCGATGGCTATATACGCAGCACACAGGACAGGTTTGTGGAATGGAATTGAATATTAATAGCACAGGAACTGCACAAAGGACAGAGTCTTGGCTTTTGAACATAGCCTTTCACACAAGAATAGAAATCATATGTGTGTGTTCCTGAAGCTACACGGCGGCTCCCTGGAAGTTTGGTGTTTTTTTTTTAACAACCCCATTCAGACTGTAACCCCCTAAGAGGTGACTGGTAAATTTGGGAGGGTGTTTGTGGTTGTCACAATCACAGGGGCACTCCGGGCATGCAGCGGGAGGGGGCAAGAATGTACAAGAGTTAGTGTCACCAACCAGACAAGAATCCCAAACTTACTGTGAGTTTTGACTATTCATGGAGAAAAATTCATGTTTATAATTACCTGAGCTGAGAACTCAACTCCCTTTTACGTGTAAACACACACACACACACACACACACACACACACAAAATTTTTTTGCATAGTTTCAATATAGGCTGAACTTTACAAGAATGTGACTCCAATCAATGTAAATTGCAAGAAGGTTGAATCTTGACTAGTTGGAACACTGCCAAGGACTGTTCTCCATTTTTGAAAAGCACATCACTGGGGGGACATCCTTTGTAGCATCTTAGTCACTGGGGGGACACACCTGAACTGACCCACGTTTGGAACTACCGCGTTCCATACACAGACACGAGGGTCTCGCTGCTTCAGTGGGTCTCCTAGGGTTTTGTGCCCAAATGCCTATTCCTGAAGCATATTATTCTATTGTAATTGATCTACCTTTTATCTCTCCTTTATACTGTAGCTAGAAAATACTATTGAAATTTTCCAAATTATATGTGTAGATGAGTTGCACAATCTAGGAGATTTATTTCAATGTGGTAAGTGGGCACTAATGAATATTTGCTCCAAAAGATGGTGTTGGGTATTACAGGGTTGAGAACGACTGGATAAAAGTAAACTGTATATTGTGTTCAAGGCTGCCTTGCAAAGTCTGGAGAATTATGCTTACAGGTATTGCCTCATGAAGCAAAAGCCCCTAGCACATAAATACCGTGTGCAGTGTGCAATAAGCATGATCAGAGGACAGCCCCCCTCCTGGACCCCCCCCTTTAACCAAAATATTTGCACTTCATAGGTGAAGACCAGGGTGGGTTTTTTTCCTCCGTTGCCATTTATTAGTATACAACACGATTTTTGGTTTCAAGGTCATTTTCCATATCAAAATGCAGGCTAATGCTCATTCATTCATTTATTCATTCATCAGGCATGGATTCAGTGCTCTCCGGGTTCCGGCCCTGGGCTAGAGACTGGGCCTCACAGAGCTCTCAGGCTGATGGGGACGTCAGCCATGAAGCACGTAACTCTAGTTCAGACAGATGAATGCCATCCTGGGGGTGTGCAAGGTGTTACGGGAGTAGGGGGTGCTGACCTCCTTTTGGAGTCAGGAAAACCTCCCTGAAGACCTGACATTTCCCCTCAGAGCTGGGGGACGACAGGCCCTGTCCAAAGCACCATAAATATCCCATGCAAAAGTCTGAACAGGAGACCATGGCACATTCAGTGTAGACACAGCCCCTATGAATGTCCCCTGTGGGCGCAGAGATACGTCCCCCAAACGCAACCATCAAGGATCCCACTCCAAGGAAGAATGTTAATTGTAAAAAAAAAAAAAAAGACAATTTTTTTAAAATTTTGATATGAATTTTTCACAAGGTATGGTTAGTGAGTTCATCTGGGTTGTTGTTTCCCTAAGGATGAGAGAAGAATTCGGATTCAAGACGTTTCTAGAGATATTATTAAAAAAAGGCATGTGATCATCTTTAAAAAGGAGAAAAGAGATGGGAAGCAATGTGCCCATTTTTCAGGCAGGGGGCAATCTCCTCAACCCTCAAACTCCCGCTAGAGAAGCTCCCAGAAGCAGGTGTCACATGTTTATAGGGCCATCTGGACAGGTCCTCTTTCCTCCTCTTCCCTGGAGAAAAGGCTGACAAGCCTCCAAAGAAAGGGAGAAGAGAAATACACCTCATAGAAATACAGAACCAAAGGGCTAAGGGCAAGTGAAACTTTTTTTAAAAAAGCAGCAGAGGCAAGAAGCAAACAGCGACGTCAGAAAAATGATGCAAGCCAAAGAAAGGGGTAATAACATTGCGAGAGCACCATATGGCATTTATATGCCTGCATTTTATTTTAAATGTGGAGATTTGCTTTCTTGTTAGCCTTGGTGACAATCCTGTTACAGTGCTCGGTGAAATTCATTTTTTTAAAAAAAATCACACAGCAGCTCTCTGTCCTCTATCCTTAAAATCATATATAAATTCCTTTTTTTAGCTGCATGCTATATATCCCTGTTGCTAATCGTCTAAACTGAACTGTAAAACCGCATTAAATTAGAAGGGAAAGTCCCGTGCACTGACTGATACAAGGTGCCCAACACATGTGTTTGTGCTTCCTCAGCAGGAAGAGGGGGTGGCGGATAGGTAGACAGCCAGATATTAATAATAATAATTTAACATTAATTTCATCATTAATCATTAATAACAATAACGAGCCCTTGCAAACGTTCCCCAGGCTCACATGCAAAGACTGTTGATGCTTACGGTCAAATTCACTTCTGCCAAGGAACGGAAACAACCGACAGAGGGGACATTGCTCTATCTACATGAAGCCACAGCGACAAACACGTGGGATCTGGACATGAGGAGACAGGATGTGAGTACGGCAAAGCCCATCTTTCAAGGGTCCCTTTTGATACCTGGGGGGCAGGTATCATGCGGGAAGAAAGTGTAGGCACATTCTGGTGCTTCAGGGAAACGGAACTGGTCCTGGTGTTCACGATCAAGTGAGAGCACACACAAGCTGAGAGGCAATCAGGATGCGGCTAAAATCTTTTCCATTCTTTGACTTTCCTTTTACTAGAATCTGTGTGTGTGATGGCACATCATGGACACATCTGCGTAAACAGGTGCTGCCCGTTAAGTGCAGCCGAGGATGTAGACAGAGCGCAACCTCCCCCCTCGCTCAGACAGAACGGCAGGGGCACACTCAGAACTTCCATATTCTTCCCTCTCTGAGTCACGGCCACGGCAGCTTTTCCTTGTAGGACAATGACTGACGACGAGCTTTGTCCGAGACCCAAGCCGTCCTGCCCATCAGGTTCCCTGTTACGGCTGCTCCCTACACTTCTCCAGCCCTCGCACCCCCACACCCCACTCCCAAGAGGGGTGGGACCAACGGCAGCATCAGCAAGTGTCTCTTCTTCATTCAGGTTTGCCGGGGAGTGTGTTTTCCTGCACCCTTTGGGTGCGTGGAAACGAATTGTGTTCATTTCTCCCTCAGCTCCGATCAGTTCACAATCAACAAGTATTTACTGCAGTATTTACGCCTCCAAAGTGCTTAGCACGGAGCAGGTATGGCAGGGGTACAGGAAAAGAAAGGCACAGAAGCTCTATATTCAAGGCCCTTAGGCTTCACTTAAAAAGAACAACCCATCATTATGCAACATAAGACAGGTGCGCCACTGAAGATGTGTGCCGTGTCAAATATACAATCTAGGATCCACAAGTCCCTCCTCTGGGCTCCCGTAGCTAATGGTGTGCTTATTGTAACAGCATTTACTGAGTGCTGATTATGTATCAGGCAGGTTCTCATGCATCAACTAAGTGTCAAAAGAGATAGCTACTATTTTTCAAATAAAGAAAATGGGCATAAAATAGACATAAGTCAACAGAAGAGAATTAAAAAAAAAAACCACAGAAATAAACCCATAGGTAGATGGTCAATTAATCTTCAGCAAAGGAGGCAAGAATATCCAACGGCAAAAGTCTCTTCAATAATAATAATAATAATAAATGGCTCTGGGAAAACTGGGCACCAACACACAAAAGAATAAAACTGGACCACTTTCTTACACCACACACAAAAATAAATTCAAAATGGACTAAAGACCTAAATGTGAACTTGAAACCACAAAAGTCCTAGAAGACAGCACAGGCAGTAATTTCTCTGACATCAGTCATAGCAACATTTTTCTAGATGTGTCTCCTGAGGCAAGGGAAATAAAAGCAAAATTAAACTATTGGGACTACATCAAAATAAAAAGCTTCTGCACAGTGAAGGAAACCATCAACAAAGCTAAAAGGCCACCTACTGATTGGTAGAAGATATTTGCAAATGACATATCTGATAAAGGGTTTGTGTCCAAAATAAAGAACTTGTACAACTCAACACCCCAAAAAACAAATAATCCAGTATAAAAATAGGCAGAACACATTAAGAGCCATTTCTCCAAAGAAGACATCCATATGGCCAACAGACACATGAAAAGATTCTCATGATCACTTACCGTCAGGGAAATGCAAATCGAAACTACAATAAGATATCACCTCACATCTGTCAGAATGGCTTAAGTCAAAAACACAAGAAACAACAAGTGTTGGTGAGGATGTGGAGAAACGGGAACCCTCTTGCACTGTTGGTGGGGATGCAAACTGGTGCAGCTACGGTGGAAAATAGTAGGGAGGTTCCTCAACATTTAAAAATAGAACTACCCTATGATCAAGTAATCACACTACTGGGCATTTCCACAAAAAATACAAAACCACTAAATCAAGAGATATGTTCACACCTATGGTTTATTGCAGAATTATTTACAATAGCCAAATTATGGAAGCAGCCCAAGTGTCCAATGATAAATATTTATGCAATGGAATACTATTCGAGCAGGAAAAAAGAATGAAATCTTGCCATTTGTAACATGGGTATTGTGCTAAGTGAAATAATTCAGTCGGAGAAAGGCAAATACCATGTGACTTCATTCATAGGTGGAATTTAAGAAACAAAACAAATGAGCAAAGGAAAAAAAAATAGAGACAAACCAAGAATCAGACTCAACTATAGGGAACAAACTAATGGTGACCAGAGGGGAGGCGGGTGGGGGATGGGTGAGATAGGTGATGGGGTTTAAGGAGGGCACTTGCGATGAGCCCTGGGTGATGTATGGAAGTGATGAATTACTATGTTGTACACCTGAAACTAATATTACACTGTATGATAATGACCCTGGAATTAAAATTAAGAGCTTAATTTTAAAAATTTGAAGTCAAAAAATAAAAGCAAATAAATAATTGTTTCAAGGAAAAAGCTCAAGGTCCCATGGCTGGTAACTGGTGGATCAGGCCTCATCCACTGAGGCAGTGCAGCTTCTGAGGCAGCCTACCCTAGCCCCGGACTCATAAGGACATCGGTCTTTGTACAGGTCTGTTTTCTTCCTGGAGAAGGAGTAGCTCCTGTTTATTGCCACAGTTCTCAACCCCACAGTGTTGAGAACACAGAAGCCATTATTTGATAGTTGCTTATTCAAGTGATCTGGGGAGGGGCACCTGGGTGGCTCAGTCGGTTAAGCATCTGACTCTTGGTTTGGGCTCGGGTCATGATCGCACGGTTCGTGAGTTTGAGCCCTGCATCGGGCTCTGTGCGGACAGCGTGGAACCTACTTGAGATTCTCTCTCTTTCCCTCTTTCTCTCTCTCTCTCTCTCTCTCTCTCTCTCTCGCGCGCGCGCGCGCTTCCCCTCCCCTGCTCACGTGGGCTCTGTCTCTCTCTAAATAAATAAACTTTTTTTTTTAAAAAGTGATATGGGGAGAGGTATGCAGGAGCAGCCAAGATGGGGAGCTGGAGAGCAAAACACACAAGGCTGTCAGAGCAGCAGCAAGGCCAGGTGGAAACCGGACGTCACCAGCCTGCAGAAGCCCCAGTTGGCCTGGCATTGAGCCACCTTCCCTCCAGGCAGCTCTGCTGTGGGGCCGGAGCTAAGGAAGCAGGATGGGGACAAGCACGGGGACACAGATGGAGGTGAGTGTGGAGGGCAGGGGGACAAGCGCAAGAGGAACATGAGGCACAGCCTCTCCATTTTGCCTCCTGTGTGCAAACGGCAGCTGTTGAGGCAGCCAGGACGTGAGAGCAGTGAGCTAGCAATTTACCCAATGCTATCTCCGTGGCCTATGAAAATTGAAGAAAAAAAAAAAAGAAAACAGAAACTAAGTGCTGGCGAGGATGTAGAGAAAATTGGAACCCGTGTGCGTTGCTGGTGGGAATGTAAAATTGTGCAGCATTGTGGAAAACAGTCTGGCAGGTCCTCAAACTATGAAACGTAGAATTACCATGTGACCCAGCAATTCCACTTCTAGGTGCGTACTCAAAGGAAATGAAAACAGGGAGTCAAACAGATATTTGGACACCTGCACTCACAGCGGCGGTATTCACGATAGCTAAAAGGCGAAGCAACCCAAGTGTTCACTAACAGATGAACAGGTAAACAAAATGCAGGACGCATACACCCAGTGGACTATCATTCAGCCTTAAAAAGGAAAGAGATTCTGGGGTGCCTGGGTGGTTTAGTCGGTTGACTGTCCGACTTTGGCTCAGGCCGTGCTCTCACAGTTCATGAGTTCGAGCCCTGCATCAGGCTTTGTGCTGACAGTGTGGAGCCTGGAGCCTGCTTCGAGTTCTGCGTCTCCCTCTCTCTGCTCCTCCCCTGTCCTGCTCTGTCTCTTCTCTCTCTCTCAAAAACAAATGTTAAAAAAAATTTTTTAAGGAAATTTTGACACATGCTACAACATGCATGAATCCTTAAACACTATGCTAATGAAATAAAGCAGTCACAAAAGGTGCTGTATGACTCCACTTATATGAGGGATCCGAAGTAGTCAAATTGGCAAAGACAGAAAGTAGAATAGAGATTGCCAGGGGCTGGGGGAGGGGAGAATGAGGAGCTGGCATTTAATGAGTACAGTGTTTCAGTTTGGGAGGATGAAAAAGTTCTAGAGACAGAGGGTGGTGAGTTTTGCACAAGGATATGACTGTAATCAATGCCACTGAACGGTACCTTTGTAAATGGTTAAAATGGTAAATTTTACGTTATATATATTTTCTCACGGTAAAATAAAAAATAGGCATAAGGAAAAACAATGAAGCAGGCTCTAAAGTATCCCACTGACTCCCGGGGTTACCTTAAATGAGACGACAACCTCTTTGAAACAGTGATTATGGCCAGGACAAAAATGTTAATTCCATGGAAAAAAAGAGAACCCAGAATGACATGGAAACGGCACTGATTTGAAAAGCCAATGTCGCTCTGCCCCTTTGTACTCAACTTTTTTGAGTATAAGAATTCCTTTTGAACATTAAAAAGAAATGCCTCAATACCCACACCGTAGGACATTTCCTACCCACTGATGGAATTCTCGGTGATGGTTCCTCTGCATACATTTGAAAAAGCGTAGAATATACATGAAGGAGACATACTGTTTATTCTGTCTACCAGCGATGTTTGCATCACAAAAAGCAATCCTCTGATCCTTGAAAATAGCACCTCAGGCCCCTGGGAACCCACCACCCACAGGGTGAGAACCACAGCTCTATGCTAACAAGAGACTAAGACTGAGCAGCCAACTTCCAAGTCAGAGCGCAAAACCATTAAGTCGAAAATGCTACAATGCACCAATGCAGCTCTCTGCAGAAAATAAAAAGCAAAGCATTTTCCTCCAGAGAGACCAAGTGTGTTTCCTCTAACAGGAATGCACATTTCCTAGGCTAGATTTAATTCGGGCAGCCCTGCCTTACACAGAGCTATCAGAACCTGCTCAGCAGTGTGACCATCCTATGCCTGTCAGGTAGCCACCCCCAAGGGAGCTGCCTCTTTGGGGTGAGTGTTCGCAACAGTGGCACGCCTCCCAGTGAGGATGTACTGTAAACAATTTCCCTTTCCTAAAGCCATGAGAAGTTTATCAATGACTACTGACATGCAGTCACCTGGAAACCGCCTTCAGTGCCGCCCTGGTGTAAACGCCCTGATCACATACCCAGCTCTGCGAGGGGCAGACTCAGCTCAACCAGAGCGTCTCTCCATTTTTAGGAACCTAATTTGTCGGAAGCCGCACCGAATGGGTTACTACTTGCTTGACTCACAGAAGCAGCATGAGGCCAAATGCGGAAAAAAGGGGGGGGGGGGTTACATTGATATATGTAATCCCGCCCAAAAGAGTAAAGAACTCCATAAAAGCACAAAGGATTATTATTGTATTAAATCAGCGCCTTCCAGCCCGACCAAACTCGCCTGTGAAAACTGGTGACGAAGGGTGAACATGGGAAATCATCCACCTGTTATGTTGGTTTTTTGAGACCGATAAAAAATGCGAGTCCTAATAAAATTCTTGCATTAAATTCGTTAACTCAAAAGTACCTGGAAGTTTTAGAGACAGGTTCCCATGTGGTAGATCTAAAGCATCACTAGACCTTTGGTGGCCCCAACATGCAAAGATATTAAATGTCTTAATAAAACCCCCAAGATTCTGGGAAGTGACTGTGTGTTAGTGGTGGGCAAGTGCTAGCAGATAATGAATGTCCGTAAAAATTTCCCAGACACTTTCCTCTATCAGATGACCATTTCTTGAGTTTAAGACCGAGTTAAATGCCCAATGGGAATTAAGATTGTGGTGTTGGTTTCCTCAAACCTAAGGTTCTTAAAATCCCTGGAACAGAGTGTAGAGACAACCCAATGAATCCAGAAAAAGGAGAATGCTTTTGAGGGCAAGACCAGCTGGCACAGATGACCAAGAGGCTTGGCTTTGAGCTGTGTGTTCCTCTTATTGTCAACACTGAGTGAGTTGTACAAAGGGGGACGATGAGGTAGAAGAATCAAGAATGGAGAATATTATCTGCCTGGCAACACCTCTCTCTCGCAGGTGGCCCCAAATGAGGCAGCCATTGGGACAGCATAAGCCCCTCTTTTAGAAGCTCACTTTCGCATTAGTCACATAGCAGACATGAGCAAGGGGGCATTTAAATCCTAGCTTAATCTCCAAGAGAAGGGAACACTAAGAAAGAGATGTTTGCTGATAATGAGCCAGCATTAGGGAGATAGCTCAGGTGCACAGAGAAGAATCAGGGGCTACGATCTGATTCACAGTATTGATGGATCATATAAAGTTGGAAAACCTTTGGAAAACAGATAAAGACGCCAATACTAAGTTCTCCTCAACTAGCCATCTTTGTCTGTCCCCAGGTCTTACACCTTTCATGGAGACCCTTCTGAACCATCAGATGCTATTCCTACCTTACAAGAGAAGGAAGGAAGGAAGTGGAAAGACTAAGTCTGTGCATGCACACTGGGGCAGGGCCACCTCCTTCGGAATCCTTCTTCTGTCACCTATGGGCTGGGTGACCTTGGGCAGGGCACAGAACCAGTCTAAGCCTTCCAATCTCATAAGATTAAGATGATAATGGTCTATTTGGGAAGGCTGTTGTGCAACTTATTCTGGGTAAAGCCCACAACCCAGGGCCTAGCATACAGTACACTCTCAAAGCAGATTAGCAACTCATTTCTAGACTTCGATACTGTAGTGCCATAACACTCAGTCTGGCCTCAACCAGATCCTACCAATCCAAGGCTCCCCACAAAGGTCCCTATATACAGAAGTTCACGAGGGGTTGGTTACTCCTAAGTAACAATCAGATTCCCAGAAGTTATCTGTGATCAAATCTTGCCAGAAAGAAAGAGACTTCGTTAACACTACTTAAAAATGTTTAAATGTTAAACACTATGTGGGCAGTATTTGAAGTAGTTATATTTTAGGTAGAGTTTGATAGCTTTAATGTTTACAGAAAAAGGTGAAGATTCATTGTGTTTTGTTTTATTTTTTTGCAAATGCATTTTAAGAGCCATTAACACCTACAGTGATCTCAGATGGCAACAGGAAACACCAAAGGGACACCGGCCAGCTATCAAAGATAAACTGAAAAAGAGGAAGAATCACACGTTAGATTAGTCCCTATGGGGTCAGTTAAAGTCAGTGCTGAGATGGTTTGCCTGCTAAAAAATAACAGAACAATCTATCTTTATGTGTATTCATCAGGGTGAAGTCCCCAGGCATTTTCCCTCATTGATAAGAAATGATCTTATTCCCAGAGCATAACATCACTAAAGCCCTCTTTAAGGACCCATCTGAGAGAGGAGCACTCTGGGTAGGAATGACACCAGCACTGAAAAACTAGTTAAAACCATTGGTGGGGATACTAGAATTTGAGTAGAAGATTCAGTCAGGGGATCCGGGCATGCATCTTGGGACCTGTGGGTTAACTGACCCCTTACATCTCAGCAGAGCCGTGGTTCTTAATGGGGACGATTTTGCCCTTGATGGGAAACCTACTAATGTCTGGAAATGTTTTTGGCTGTCACAACTAGAGGCACTGATGATTCTGGCATCTAGTGAGCAGAGGCCAGAGACGCTGCTAAATATCCTGCAATGCACAGGGCAGGTCCTGTGACAACAATCTGCCGAAAATGTCAATAGTGCCAAGACTGAGCAACCCTGCATTACACGAAGACAGAAAAAAGGGGGCCATTCATGGACAGACTGTGTCACGGGCTGTCACTAAGAGATGTTGTGCAGTCTAGTTTGTGGATGTCATTTATGTCGTTTGTCCCAAGTGCACAGCTGGGCCTATCATGAAAGCCACGCGATATCCTTAAACTAATTTAGAAGACACCTGGTTGATAAAGCTTTAAAAATATTTACCTTCTCTGCGTCTTAAAATGATTACCTCCCACCTCCTTCTAGTCCCTTAGGGAAAGTAAGAGAGTAATTGTTCACATTCAAACCACGATCTTCCCTCTGATCAAAATAAACCCACATTATCCATGTAATATGAATTCTACTGAGTTATTTCTCAGGAATTTTTAATACATTATATGCCCTAGTGCAGGCATGTTACAGAGGCAAACAGACACATACACACACGTGTACACACACACACACACACACACACACACACACACACTTGGGCACTCAGCCCACGACTTTGCCCTTCCCCTACCTCTGTAGGCTGGTGTGCATAACTAATACCCCAATGAATATTTCCACTACTAATAGAATCGGAAATTGTAGTTGAACCCACAGAGCTGAAAAGAACACCCAGTTTCTAAAACAAGAGCTTTTATCTTCTTGAAATAATAATTCTTTTCATTTAACCCCCTTGCTCCTGTGGGCAAGCTCCGAGACCACTCATGAGTAACAGAAGGCTCCTGCCATGTGTGTCCTTCAAAGTCTTTCCGACTCATGCCAGGCACATGGCAGAGGCCTCCTGCAGTCCTTGGCTTCCACCACCAGCCTCCTGCCTTCAATCCAAAGTGATTGATTGGCCCACTAATTGTACATCATTAGCAGATTGAGACTGTCATCACCCCATCCTAAGCATTTCACAGGCTCTAAAGTCCCCAAGCAATCACGGTGCTGTTAAGCCTAGGGTAATGTGTTATTATTTGTCAGCTACACCCAGGCTCCTGTGGCTCCAAAGGCAAATAAACATTTCTGCTGTATCCTTGGGGGAAGAGACCAAAGAAGAAAAAAAAAGAGTCTCTTGGTTCTAAAGGTAATATCAAAAAGCTTGCTGTTCAGCCTGATAAAAAGAGGCAGCTGCTTCCCACCAGAGGCCAAAGTCCAGCTCAGACCAAGAACATGGGATCCAGTCCAAAATCTGACCAGCCTTCCTACAGCATCCTATCAGGTCACAGTCAGCCTGGCCCAACACAAGAGCCAGCCCACCACAGGGGAGAGAGAAGCTTCCCGCTTCCAAAATCTGCTTCAGAACCCAAGGTCAGCCTTATTTAATCCCAAATAATTATCTTTCCCTGCTAACTGCCCAGATTTCCCTCTGGAGACCCAGGAAGAAGTATTTTTACTTTATGTTATAGAAATACTTAAAAATCATCTCCACGAATTAGCATGACATGTCCAAAATCTTAAACTCCACGTTGGTTTCACAGCATGGATTAATATATTTGACCGTAAATATTTTTGGCCCACAGGGAAGAGGATAAGGCTGGCTCGAGTCCAGGCCGCACCCCCAACTCACTATGTGGGTCTAGGCAAGTGAAAATGAGTCTCACAGAGTAGTGTTCCCCAAAGAGTGACCCACAGGCCATCTATATCTAAATTTTAAGGACCCTTGTCATCCTAGAGTGGGGCTCACAGGTAATCCCAGGTATTACTAGTAGTCATGCATTTTCCCAACCTGGAAACCACTTCCTGGAGATCAAACAATGCATTCCAGGCTCCTTTTGTAGTGGGTGGGGCTGAGGGACTAGTTGGAACCAAGGGGCTGTGACTGGAGGCCAAAGCTCCTAGGGCCATTGTGCAATGCCCAGCTCTCTCCCTCAGCCTGGAGGGTTGCTGGGGCTGCAGCAGCCTGGCAAGGGTGAGAGAAAGCTAGTATCCAGCATAAGCTAGTCTCCCCTGACTGATTCAAAGATCCCAAAGACCACCTGATTTATGGCAAGGAGGGAGAACAGCTTCCCTATGAGTGGTCTGTGTGGCTAGTGGTTGACAGACACCTGAGCCAGATGCTGTCGTGTGTTTAGCCCAACTTCTTCTTCTCTACTAGAATTCTCATTTTGTTCATCAGCCCCAGGAGATGAAGCATGAGTCCTCTGTGCCAAGAGTTCTGAGACTTTAGTAGGCATCAGAATCACCTAGAAAGCTTGGTGGACACAGATTGCTGGGCTCTAACTTCACTATGAATTGTCAATTCTAACAAGTTCCCAGAGGATGCTGATGCTGATGGTCCAGGGAACCACACTTTGAGAACTACTGGTCTAAACCAGTAAATCCCACTCTCCTTTGTCAGATCCTTACTTTTTTAATTTCCCTTGCAGTTGGGAATGGTCATGTGACCCCATTTTGGTCAGTGAGACAGGAGGGAAGTCTACAGGGTAACTTCTGGGAAAGTTCTCCCAATACAAGGAGATCTTTTGTCCTGCCTTAAATATGGTTGAGTGGAAACATATGTGGTCCTGAGGCAGTCGTCATGCAAGCCATGCAGTAACAAGTCTGAAGATGAAAAGCCAACATGCCAAGGACAGCAGAGCAGAAACAGAGAACAAAACATGGGTACAATTTGGTCTTTCCTGGTACAGAGGTTCTGAAACCCTTGGAATTTCCAGTGATAAGAGTAACCAAGGTGTTTTTTGTTATGTGAATGACATGACTTTTGGATCACCTAAGGATGGGGGAGGTTTGGAACTTTCAGTCTCACGCGCTGGTGGGATTTCTGAGGAGAGGGGAGGAACTGGAGGTTGAATCAGTCATCAATGGTCAATGATTGAATCAATCATGTCTATGTCATGAAGCCTCCAAAAAAATCTAAAAGGAGGGGATTCAGGGTGCTTCCAGGTTGGGGAACCAGAAAGCTTCTATGTGCTGCTGTGTCAGGCCCCAACTTCCCCAGAGACATTCTAGCAGATTTATTGAACTCAAGGATGGGGTCATGGGAACCCCTAATCTACAGCCATGTGGTCAGAAGCACAGGTAATGGCCTGGACTTGTGACCAGCATCTGAAGTGAAGGGAGATCTTGTGGAACTGAGCCCTTCACCTGTGGGAACTGAACTGACGTGCTCTCCAGGTAGATAGAGTCAGAATTAAGTTGAATTGTAGGACACTCAACAGGTGTCAAAGAATTGCTTGGTGGTGTTGGGGGAACATCCACACATCGGAATTGGTACTCCAGTCCTTAACCTGCCTTTAGGGAACTGACGCACTAACCTTCCTCTAGGCTCTTTGCTCTCCAGGGTAAGTAAGTGTTGAATTTTTAAGCCATTGTTTGTTAATTAGCACTGGGGCAATGTCCACTCTCCTGGCCTCATGTTCTAAGTGGAAGGACTTCACCCAGAGTAACATTCCAGGCCTCGACCTCCACTGTTCAATCAGACAAGTGACACAGCAGAAGGGACTGAGTTCCTCCACCTCAGTCCCCTTCCCCTCCCATCTGAAACCATCTGCTACATAGAGGCATACTTTGTTCTCCTCTCCATGATATAGCAAGTTTAGTGGGGCTAACCCTGCTCTCGTTAAGGAGGCCTGTGCTGCCAATGACTAGAAGAGACAGAATCTCCAAAATGGCCCATGAAAATATCCCACCCTAATCCCCAGAACCTCTGGTAGGATGAGCTATTGCTTTCATGGCTATGTTGTGTCATATGGCACAGTTATTCTTAAGACAGGGAATTATCATGTGATCTAGTCACATGAGCCCTTAAAAAGCAGGGCACCATTCTCAAGCTGGTGGCAGAGGGGCAGAGGGAAGTCAGAGAGATACAATACACAAGAAGGATTCCATGATGGCTTTAAAGACGGAGGGGCCATGTGCCAAGGAACCCAGCTAACTCCTAGAAGCTGTCAATGGCCCCCACCTGACACCCAGCAAGGAAACAAGAATCTCAGTCCTACAACCACTGGCAACTGATTTTTGACAAAACCTGAACGAGTTTGGAAGCAGATTCCTCCCCAGATCCAGAGCCCAGCCCCAAGATATGCTGAGCATAGCACCCAGCCAAGCCTGCCCAGACTTCTGACCTATAGAACTGGGATACAATAAACGTGTATTGTTCTAAGCTTCTGCACTTGTGATAATCTGTTACACATCATTAGAAAACCAATACAGCAGGGAAGTCCTTCTGATTCAGGGCAAAGTGGTTAATAAGTCCTTTTGGCATCAAAGCAAAAGCTACGTTCTCTGATTAGCTTACCAGCAATAAAGCTGACATTTTAAACACTTTAATCTCTATCTGACTCCTGTGTCTACACCGCAAAATACAGGCGCCCAGAAGTGCATTTTCTATTTTATCTTTACTCCACTAAAAATCTCTTCCCTACAGCTGAGGGAAAACATAGCAGATAAGAAAAAGACTTAACCCTTGAGCAAGTGGAAAAGAAAAAAAAAAAAAAAAAAGGACCTTCCTCACAGGGGCTGAACTGCACAACCCCAAGCTTTTATTGGTTTATAACATTTTCGGTTTTCAACTGATCACCTAAGGGGAACTGGCCTTTGAGATGTAGTATAAATGAATGGCAAAGACCTTTGAGATTTTCCACCCAAACTCTAGGCGGCAAGCAAAGTGCAGAATCGGTTGTTTGTGTATTCAGGAAGTCGGCTGATATTCCTGAAGTACAGTCACCCCTTCCAGCAGCACCCTCCGGTGTCGGGCAAATGCATATGTCACATGTTGCCAATTCCATAGTATACTGCTGTTTCCTTCCTGAAAGACTCCCAGTCCTTGATGGAGCTGCAAGGGACTGAGTGTGCCATCAGCATAAAAATGAAATGCAAGGTTTTTAAGGCTCTGTCCCAGGGTCCTTTGAACGATTCAGATTCACCCGAGAGGCAGCTTTAAGGGAAGGAGAATAGTACTCTCTATTTGTAGTTCAAAATTCCCTAGGGGAAACTAAGTCCCCAAATTCAGCAGCAGATGTGGTCAGAATGATTGCAATCTCTTCCTTCATTTAGAATACAGTAACTGGTTTCTTTCTTTTCTTTTTTTTCTAACGGGGAATTTCAAAAGCTTTTAGTGCAATCCTTTCTGTCTACAAATAAGGAAACTGAGATCTGGAGAAGCTACATAAAAATAAAAAATGCCAGATCAGTCATTTCTCCATTTGAATCCTGTTCTTCTGAGTGTTCAATCTGCCAGATTCATTTTTGTCTAACTTGGAGTGGGGGCATGAGGCCATGGCTGAAAGGGCACCTCCGAGAAGTTCAAAACGGCTCTTGGAGATGGGGTTGCCGTGTCTGGTTTAGGGAGACCTGAACATCTGAGAAGCAGAGAAGCTGAGCCTTGACGGTTTCCATGGTGACCACTGAGCCCAAGTGCATGCTCTAATGAGCCAGCTGGCTAACCAGCAGCCCAGGAGCAAAGGTTATGGGACATTCCGGGAAAATCCACGTGCTCCTGAGCTCCTCAGATGAAATCTGAATGGATGGCTATCCCGCTAATAAGGGCTTCTTTTGGGAGACACACACACACACACAGCAGATCTGAACGCTGTGTGTCTGGCCCTGTTCTCTGCCAAGTTCTCTTGCATACATTATTTCATTTAATCATCACCAAAACCTTCTCAAGTGGATTCGAATTCTATCCTCCTCTTTCGCTGATGAGTAAACGGGGCAGGATCACTGTAAACCCAGGATCACTGAGCTCAGAAGAGGCAACTCTAAGCCAGCTCTCTTGCCCTATTCCTCCACTCCACTTTAACAAACCTGAAAGTGCTTACCTGGGGAGCTCCCTTGCCTTCTAAAGTCACAATTTCTTGTCTCAGAGAGAAAAACCAGTGCAGCTTTAGAACTCACCACTGATCTATCTTTGCCCATCACTGTTAGAATCTGAAAAGGTCCTTAGACTGTCAGTTTTATTTTTTGCGTTGTTTTGTTTGTGAGAGAGAATGAGAGCACAACACGCGAGCAGGGGAGGGGCAGAGGGAGAGGGAAACACAGACTCTTAAGCAGGCTCCAGGCTGAGTGAGGAGGGCCATGCTGGGCTCCATCTCACAGCCGTGAGATCATGACCTCAGCCAAAATCAAGAGTCAGATGCTCAACCGACTGAGCCACCCAGATGCTTCTCACTCAGACTGTCATTTTTTAAATATTAGACATCATCAGAAACAACTCCCTGAAGCAGGTTTGAAAGACTTGAGAATTAGGCCAATAATGAAAAAGAGCAGAAATGACATTGCATCTAAGCCAAACAAGTTATCTGTGAAATCATATGGAGAAGTGTGAGTTAAAGGGCACTGGGAACCCCAACCCAATCACATCTCCTTCACATACCAATAAATTTCTTGAGTTTTTGTCCCTTGTTTAAAGGTAAGTATTCTCAAGTGGAAAAAACCCACTAAGACAATAGCAATCATCAACATCTTAGTATAAATTAGTACATTAGTGTACTATTGCTGAGGGAGCACTCAGAAGTGGGGGTGGGGCATGGGGAGACAGGGTGAGACCATGAAGAGACAAATAACAAAGCACAACGCAGTATCTAGACAAGGCAGGCTTCTGGAAGGGGTCTTAGAAGCTAGGATCAGCCTAGAGACACCACACTTGGACATAAAAAGGAGTAAGTAAGTTCTAATAACAAAATAAATGGATTTACTCCTCTACTTTATTGCAAACACACTTAGGACCCAATCTTCCATTTTTAAAACGGAACTAAGTGTTTCTCCCATTTTCAGAAAACCTGTTTTGGCAAATCTGTACTTAACCTTCTTGTATTGTGATTCTGGAAATACACTGTCAAGAAGGAAGCTGCTGAAGGGAAAGGAGTTTTAGGCACAGTACCTGTGACCACCGTTGGCCAAAAGAGAAAACGCGGTCTCAACATTATTCCTTCAAAAGTGACAATGATACGATAACATCCTGGTAATTCCTTCTGGATCCTGTCAGGCTAAAAAGCCAATTGGATCGCAGAGGTCCGGGTGTGAATAGACACAGTACTCACTCGAAAGACCTTCTCCACTCTTGCAATGCTTTTCCCAAAGATGGTTCCCAGTTGGTCTCCAATTCCAGCCAATAAGAAACCAAAAAGCGGAATTCCAAAGATGGCATACAAAATACAAAAGATTTTGCCTCCTTCAGTGCTCGGAGCAATATTCCCATACCCTGGTGAGAAATATCAAAAAGAGAGAGGGAGAGTGGTGAGGTGGCAGAGAAATCAGAGGGCTGACCCAGAGAACCCACAGATAGACGGAAGGATTTCTGCACTTCCACGAGCAGTCGGGGAGTAGAGCTTCATTTCAAAGGCCCTCCAGCAATCAGAACGTTGTTCCATTGCTTCTCTCTCTTCTCTCCTTGGAAACAGTTTTAAGGAGATCCAGCTTTCCTGGATCTTCATGTGTTTAATTAGATTACTCTTTAGGAAAATTGGTAGTCACCCAGAACTGCATTGCTGATGGAAATCGGTACCATCCACCTCAGAAACACCAAACATCTTGGACATGCCTGGTTCAGGGAGACCTGAATATCCACGAAGGGCTCGCCATTGCCCTTTGTAGATTTGAAAGGAGCTTCTCCTTTATAGTCTCATCTCATGTGCATCCCCTTCACCCAACAGACTTGGCTACCCCCGATATTTGACTCTATAGGGAAACGGATACTCCGCACTAAGGTGGATATGTGGCCTGGCACAAATTCGGAAAGGACCCATGGATCGTACAGTCCCACCCCGAGACACCTGAAAACTGCAGAGCAGGGAAGGAAGACTGTGCGTCTTCTCACAATGAGTGATGTTTAGCTCTGCTTGGCTTTTGCTCCTTACCGGGAACTTTACATCGTCTCTGGATCCTGCCTCTCTTCCCGCCCGCTTCCTGCATCAAGGGCTATCAAGCACTAAATACATATCTATTGGTGGAATGGATGTTTGAAAATAAAAGAATCTTTTTATAGTCATGGCTATAATGTATATTTCAAGTAGTGCTTGAAAATACAGCATCTTCATTCTTAAGAATTCTGCAATTACGTAAGTAACCTCTGTATAGTGAGCACTGGGTTTCCACTAGATGGATGAGACTAATGGAAGTAGGGCTGGAAAAAAAAGCAGGGGTGGGGGAGGGGCTATGGTATTACTGTGACTTATAAAGAGATGAGAATCTAAATTACTTATTATTCAGTTTTCATGCCAATGAGTATTGCAAGGTTATGCTAACTGGCGCCCAGATAGTCATCCAACTATTCTCCCATAACAGGGTAACTCATGTGGGGCCTGTTTCTAGATCCATGCGATGGGTGAGTTACTGGGCTCATGGTTATGGTTATGTTAGGGGTGCAGCGCAGTCAAGGATGATGTTGATGCGGTCCCATCCTCCACCTCCTATGAGCCTAGAGACCTCGCTGCTGCTGTCTGCCTTCGGGTGATGAGTCACCTGGCTATTTTTCTTTCCAATTTTCTTGTCAGAATCATTCAAACCTCTTATCATGAATTATCTCAGTTACAGTTTCCATTTCTTAAATGAGCGTTCAGGCAAGCCTTCCTCGTCTTGCATTTCTTTTACTCACCACCACTGCCATTTAATTGTGCAAAAAAAAAAAAAAAAAAAAAAGGCTCCTGGAACTTTTTTCAGGTGCTTTCAGGAACTTGGACAAAACCATTTTTCTAAGACTTCCCCTCTAGAATAATCTGATTTACATTGAAAGGGGAATAAATGTGCCTACCCAGCTTCACTTTATAGAGGTGGATCTTGACCTGTGAAAACATTTATGACTCTTGCCTGACTGTCTCAGTATTGTCAGAGATTACTGTCAGAGAACGTAGGTTTTCCTTAGTCTGAGTATCTCAGAAGGAAACATACGGCAGACACAGCACAGGCAAACAAATTGAGGCTTTGAGCCTGCTGAATAATGGGCGTCTTATTAGCCCCGACAAGAGGTACACACTCTTGCCCCAGCTTTCTGTGAGATCTGCCCCACCATCTGGGTAAGGACTGTGTTCAGGGAATTTCTGGTGGCATCCAAGGAGCATGACAAAGAAGCGAGAAGACAGAGGCTCCAGATTCAACTCGACCTCATTCCACTTGGTTGTCCTCGGATGCATTTAACCTCTACAAATCCCAGGATGAGAGGAGTTCAAGGGAAATGGGCACAAATCAGTGAACTGTAAGGTACTATACTAGTGCAAAGTAGTATTATCACTAGTAGCATTACTGAAATTGGCTCCTTACTTTTTCAGTGTTTCATAGACTAGAACACCGAAACGAAGTTAAAGTTCTCGGGTAAGGACACAAGTAGAGTAATATTCCCTAATATTCAAATAAGTCTTTAAATATATTTAAGGCCATCACTTCATACTGGGCATAAGGTAATCGCCATTTTTGAGTAATGCTGTGTTTATGCATGTGTGCATGTGTGTGTGTGTGTGTGTGTGTGTGTGCGCGCGCACATGTGTGCATGTGTCCCCTGGCTCTGATGGTCTATATGGAAAAGCTGTTCCAGTGGAACCCTCAATCCTGTCACTCTGGGAAAATTCTAGATGAATCACATTTTGGATGTTTGCTCTGAGGCAATGGGAGGGCCACATTCCTGGATTTTTGGCTCTGCTTTACCGGGCCTGTTGGACTTCCCTGCCCATCCTTCCAAAATCCTTGGCAGAACTTTGAAGTTCAGAGTGATGGTTATGGACGCTCATGGCTAGAGACCGCAAAGCTTCCTGTTCTGACACTTCCACTTACTGACTCTCAGATCTTGGGGTATTTACCTAACTTTTCCGCCTCACTTTCCTCCTCTGAGACCGGGCTGTTAACAGCACCTGCTTGTAGCTATTAAAGATAAAATGGGTTACATGCAAAGTATGAGTTGCCTATAGAGATTAAATACATGTAAATCATGACACAAAGTAAGCACTCAGTAAGTAGTAGCAATTATCATCTTGCCCGGGGTTTTCTGTAGGAAGGAGTCGCTTCTGAGCAATACGTCTCCAGGAAGATGAAGCCCCAGGAGAAAACAGATGGCTGGCTCCTCTCTTCCCTCCAGAAACTCTGCTGTTCTCCCACAGTGCCAGGACAAGGGGACAGAATGTCTGTAGTGCCAGTGGGGCTGGCGCAGGGAGTTGGGTGGGCCCACAGCTGCATCTGGGGTGTGGGCATCTCTTGGTGCAGCTAGGGCCAGCAACATCTGGGAAACGAGATGGGGTGACGTGGCAGCGAAAGAGGCAGTTGGTCAGGGAGAACACAGGAATTTGGACTAAGCAAAAGAAGTCCAAAGAGCTACTCCACCAACCGACTTCTGGTGACTTCTGGCAGGAGATGACCAGCCTGGCAAGGCCCATCTGTTACAAATGAGAAGGACCAAGGCAGGGCTTCACTGTGTTCACCTCTGGCTAGAAACCAGTTCCAGGCCCTTTTTGAAGAGAAAGCCCATGTTTAAAGAAGACTGCCTGAGTAGCTCACACATAACACCTGCATTTGCTATTTAAGCCAAATCTTTGCACAACCGTGTGCCATTCAGCCTGTTATCTGGTTAAAAAGTGTGCATTGTAGGCCCAGACTGTCTTATGTGTGCAAAACTGGCTTTCTGGGAGTACAATCTGTGCACCCACACTAAGAAGGGCCTCATGCTTGGTCTATTGATCTGCTGGTGCCATTTTGATGTTCTTAATCATTTTTTAGCAAGGGACCACACTTTCATTCTGCTCTGGGCCCTGGTGAACGAAGCTGGGCTCCACTGCTTACTAGTCGTGAGATACTGGCCAAGTTACTTAACATCTCAGAGCCTCGGTAAACTGAGGCTAATAACAGTACCTACTGGCTATGCTTAATGTGAGACTAAGTGAGATAACTTTGTGGAACACAGTGCCTGGCACCTAGTAAGCACTCACTAAATGTCGGCCTCAGTGACTATTTCCAAAGCCACAGATTAGCATCCCATTCAGGTGCTGCTTTAAGTAGAACTATCTGCTCAGGTACTTTGGCACAGGTACTCTTAACTGAGGTCATCAGGCAAGTGACAGTTACTAGCTGCTATCTGGGACCTGTCCAGGGGCTCTCTCTGATGTGAGTGGAGTCAGGTGACTCAACCCAAAAACGCCTCGAAGACTAGCATTGCAGAGCTGTTGACAAGAATGTTGTCATTTGCTGGGGCGCCTGGGTGGCGCAGTCGGTTAAGCGTCCAACTTCAGCCAGGTCACGATCTCGCGGTCCATGAGTTCGAGCCCCGCGTCAGGCTCTGGGCTGATGGCTCGGAGCCTGGAGCCTGTTTCCGATTCTGTGTCTCCCTCTCTCTCTGCCCCTCCCCCATTCATGCTCTGTCTCTCTCTGTCCCAAAAATAAATAAAAAAAAAAAAAGAATGTTGTCATTTGCTGCCTTGCTACAAATAATGGTTTGTGGGAAAGCATCTGAACAAAGGAGTGAGCAGCATTCCTCCCGCTTAGAAACCCTAGTTGGTGGGAACCCACCATCAGAGCCAACATCCAAGGGCAGGTGGAACTTCCCCACATCAGAATTAGTTACTGACAAAGGGGACAGGGGACAGGGCACCCTCAGCAAAGACTGAGCAGAGTCTGGTCTTCCTCTGACGTGGCTCCTATTTTGGACAAGTGCCTGAATATATTCCCTTTTGCTACACACTTGTAAGTCTGCCTGTGTATCTGAACACAAGAAAACCTTGTTTAAAAAGAAGTACTTTGATACCTTCAGCTAAAAGGGACCCCTGATGCTTAGTAGTATCACTGCTTTTCAGAACAGACTGTTATTCCTAAGAACTCTCTACACACTTTCTAAATAATGAACACATTTTTCTTGCGTCTGACGAGTACATAACCTCATGTGGCTCATGAGAGTCTTTCTGGAAAGCAATTTGGCAAGCCTTTAAAAAGTCCATGCCCTTCGCCACCACAACCCCTCGGGGGATCCTCCCCAGGAGACAACCAGAGGTAAAGACCACACTCGACACACAAAGACTTCACACCACAGTGGGACACAATCACAAAATGGAAACGGCTTAAGCTTCCAACATGTGATTATGGCATGGATGGTGTATCCAGTGGAATCCAATAGAGATCATGTTTTTCAAAGAACCTCAGCGATTTGGGGAAATGTCTACAATATTACATCACAAATTATAGGAACTCAAGTAAATAGGCAAATGTTTGGATAGTTCACAAATAATGAAAAGACAGCTCCTGGGGCGCCTGGGTGGCGCAGTCGGTTAAGCGGCCGACTTCAGCCAGGTCACGATCTCGCGGTCCGTGAGTTCGAGCCCCGCGTCGGGCTCTGGGCTGATGGCTCAGAGCCTGGAGCCTGTTTCCGATTCTGTGTCTCCCTCTCTCTCTGCCCCTCCCCCGTTCATGCTCTGTCTCTCTCTGTCCCAAAAATAAATAAACGTTGAGAAAAAAAAAAAAGAAAAAAAAAAAAAGAAAAGACAAGACAGCTCCTTAGCTCCAGCTACCCCACTGCCTGACTCCTAAATAGTGGAAAATTTCTCAAGAACTGGAAGAATTTGAGGACTCTGGGTTTTCTTATAAGCCTTGCTACCACGTGTGATGAATGAATTTGCCACCAAATAATTGAAGGGAAAAAACCACATTATTTCTTCACCTCATTATTCTTACCAACATTGTACTAAGGCTTTACTTAGAATTCTCTAACTGTAGGATTTTAGAAATATCTCCATTCTAGACGTAAAATTTAGCCAGCTCCGTGATTTTCAGCTTACAGTGTATTATTTTTCAATTAAGAGAAAGGGAGGGTCAGAGAGACAATAATTTACCATCGAATAGAACAAGGACCTAATCTCTAGCAATAATACTGAGCCATGATACTAAAGTGGACTTTTAATTCGGGTTGAATTTTATTTTTGCTTTGTGTTTTGTTTGTATGCTTGGTTTTAGTTTCCTGTTGAGCACTCACAGTCCCTTCAGACTTTTGGGAAGGGTCTTCATTCATAGATATGACAGAGTGTCCTGCCTCCCACTCCAGAGCCTCCCAGGTCACCAGGACACAGGTACCTGAACCACAGGCTCATCCAATAGGATGTTCTCCATCAGGAGTGAGTGGCCCAAAAAAGGTAGAAGATAGTGCCCGCAGGTGCAGTGACCAGCACAGTCAGGCATGGGCCACCCAGGCCAGAGGACCCTTATGGACCCTCCGGTGATCTCTGACCCATTAAGTGTGTGTCACTTAGGATTTTTTCAGTTTTAGGTAACAGAAAACCCAATGCAGTCTTGCTTAAGCAAAAATAGAAATGCACTGCCCCCAGTAAATAAGGGATTTAACATTTATTTCTTAACACCTCGTGGGTAGCTCCACCTAAAGTTCAAAAGATGTTAGCAGGACCCCATTTATCGCTCTGTCTTTCCTCCTCTGCTTCTTTAGTGTTATCTGAAGTCTAGCCAGGAAAATGTGTCTTGTGCCTATCTCTTTCCAGATTTACTCCAGTAAGAACAAGAGGAAGTCATTTCCTCCAAAGCTCAAGCGAAAGCCCAGGAACTGAGTTTCTTATTGGCCTATTCGAGATCTCATGCCCGTCTCTGGACTAAAGACTTTGGCCAGGCACATGCACAGTATTGGATTTCTTGGTCTAGAAAAGATGATTCATCCCCTGAGGCCTGGAGGCCAAGCATGGGGGGGGGGGGGGAGGGGTGCCACTCAGGAAATGGTTATCAGGAGACAAGTGTATATAAGTGTATAAAGTGAAACCCAGGCAGCAGAAACCAAGGATTAGGAGTGATTTGCACAAAGTCAAAGATTCCCGTGTACATACATTAAAAAGGGCAACACATGTTACATATCAAATGTTTCTCATTAGGCACATGGAACCACCACTCCCCATCACAAAAGGTCATGTGGTCAAGGAACACTGCCGTTTAATAAGCCAAGCCCCTGGGATCCTAGCAAGTTGACACAATAAATACCATCAGTGTGCATTCCAATGTAACTATAGTGTTTTGCAGCAGACCACTGATTTAGCCATTTTACAAAGCAAGAAAATTGGGATTTTTTTTTTCTTTTTCTGTCTTCTTTAACACATACTAATGTCTCATGGATCCAACACTGGGTACTGGAGTGCATCTTCCAAAATGTACCTCTTGAAGTGGCCCAGACTGCCTCAATTTTAATCCTTTTACTATAAATCCTCCAAAAATGCACGACACATCTCTCCCTCTTACTGACCAGACTGGTGACACAATTTAACCTGACACTGGTCTTCTCTGATCTACTGCAGGGATGCTCTCGGGTGCCGTTGAGTTTTATAGCACTTTTTGCCCTTATATCAAACGGTGCCACTTCCTCTGTGGGGAGCTGTGAGTTGTGGACTAAATGATCCAGTCTTGCCTGGAGTGTCAAAAGGCTTCTAGGACCCAATCCCACTATAGTGTGATGCACACCTCCAACATGTGTAAGAGCTGATTTTACTATGTTTGTATATTTGCAAATGTGAACATGGTATGTCCTATAATTAGATTAAAGGACTTGCTGAAAAGAAATGCCAATTCTCTCTCATCCCAAATTTTCTCACTGCATATAACTTTCTTGAACGCACCAATGTAGAAATAATACAGGTCCTAAAGGCTAGGTCTAAAAACAATAACTTCTAAAAACATAGAAGCCTATGCCTCTAAAACAGTCCTCAACCTCGGAAACTTGCACTAATAGGGAGTCGCTCATCAAAGTGCCCAAGGAGGGCACACTATCCAACACCCACTTGAGAGATGGTCGTGAAGGGTAAGGAGAGGGAAGGCATAGCTGGGCCTCAGAGAGCAACAGACAAGGGAGGTCCTCCCAGAGAGCATAAAAGGAGTTAATGACGATCCTTCCACCTCCAGGGCTGAGGGGCCTCTCGATGCTATGTGTCTCCCATTCTTCTGAATGAGAATTTTTATTGCAATGTGACTAAACTTTTGTAGAGGGGCAGAAAACTCTCACTTTCAGCAGAGCTGGGAGAGGAATATTATTTATAGCTTCCCCCATGTGTGTAAGGATTACCAAAAGGGTTGGACTGACACCATATGGGAAACAATAAAGAGAAGAAGCACAGAGAAGGAAGAAAAGGCCCATCAGTAGAAAATCCCAGAAAGTGCCAGCAAAAATCCAATTACGACGGTGAGGCTCTCATTCTGAACTTCAAAAGAACTATCTTTGTTCGTACCAAGTGTAGAAAACAGGGTGAAGAGAGAGAGCAGCAGAAGCCCCCTTGAACTTGATCTGGTTCAGAAAAAAGCCGAAGAGGCAGGACTATACAGAAAATCACATAGATGGGTCACACTTGCAGGAAACCCTCTCTCTCTGTGGCAGCAGAAAAGAGGACAAAGACGTGCTACCTAGAAGGTTACCCTACCTCTCCCGGCTCTCCTCCTCCGGCCGCACAGAATCTTTCAGCAGATAGCTGGATCGGGAATATCGTTTGTTTTTGGCATCAAGTATTTCGAAAGGAAACCGGTCCAGCATAAATACAAAGCTTCTGTTTTTTAAAACTGTGGCAAGAGGGGTGCCTGGGTGGCTCGGTCGGCTAAGCATCCAACTCTTGATCTCAGGGTCGTGAGTTCAAGCCCTGTATTGGGCTTCACACTGGGCATGGAACTTACATAATATACAATATTACCAACAGGTGAAAGGCACTCAGTCAAAAAACGCTGCCTCAACCAGACGAAACGTGTGACCACCTGTGAAGTCATCACCTCCAATAACCATCGCAGCAAAACCACAAAGCAGAAGAGCCGGAAATCAGGAAAGAAACTGTGAGATAACAAGGGAAGATGGAATGTGAGCTAATGGCATTCCGGAAAGAAATACGAAAGGAAAAAATATCCCCTAATGATCACAAAAATGAAAATAAAATTGGAAGGAGCACATGGCAAAAAAGGCACTGTGAAAAAACAGGAAAGGAAGAGAGAAGATAACAGGAACAAAATGGAAACCACATTTTCCGAGTTAAAAAGGAGTGGTGGGAGGGGGGGGTGTGCCTGGGTTGCTCAGTCAGTTGAGCGTCTAACTTCTGCTCAGGTCATGCTCCTGTGGTTCACAAGGTCAAGCCCCGCGTCAGGCTCTATGCTTGACAGCTCAGAGCCTTGGAGGCTGCTTCTCATTCTGTGTCTCCCTCTCTCTGCCCCTCCCTTGTTTGCGTGCTCTCTCTCTCTCTCTCAAAAACAAATAAAAACATTTTTTAAAATTTTTAAAAAGGAATAGGTGGAAAATGATAGACACAGAAGACAGGCAAAGTAATGACAATATATGTATAGTCAGAATTCCCAAAGAACAGAACCAAAACCACATGGCAGAGGATATGTGTAAAGATGACAATCAAGAACACTTTCCTGAAATAAAAGGGACAAAACCTACTTGTATCATCAGATGAAAGAGAAACGGCCCTTTGTGTAGCCAAGCAACAAAGTAAAATCCCTTCTAAAAGGGGGAAAAATTGGGCTGGCATCAGGTTTCTCCCCAGCAGCACAGACGTCAGAAAAGAGTGGATTATCACCCAGAAGACCCTCAAAAAAATAAAATGCGAGTCACAGATTTCATTTCCAGACACACTGCCCCTCGAGGGTAAGGCTATATTTTGAGCAAAGCTGAGAGAGAGAGAGAGAGAGAGTGGGTGCAAGCAGGGGGGCAGGCAGAGAGAGAGGAAGACACAGAATCCGAAGCAGGCTCCAGGCTCTGAGCTGCCAGCACAGAGCCCGACACGGGGCTTGAACTCACAAACTGTGGGATCATGACCTGAGCCGAAGGCTGACGCTTCACCAACTGAGCCACCCAGGTGCCCCTCCTATGAGCCCTTCATAAGGCAACTACTTGAAGATGAGTTTGAGCCAAGTAAGTGGTGATGAGAAAAGCCACAGCAGAAGAACGAGGGCTGAACATTGACAATATATAACTGTGGGACCAGGACTAAAACACATGTGAGTATCAGGTAACAGAACACAATGTAAATCACAGACTCTGACGTTATAGAATGATCCAGTGAGTAACACCCAACAGCCCAAGTGCGAAAGAAGTAGAGACGCTGAGTAAGTTCACTGACTGCATTCTACGTCACAGCTGAGAGCCAAGAGTTATCATTCGATGTGGGCAAATCATCAAATAGAAGCATAAGCATATTTAACAATTTAAAAGTAAGCATTACAAGGACGTATCGACTAAAATTGTGTGAGAGAAGAGATGTCTTCACCTGTGATAGAGAACTAGCAAATACTGCTTAAAAAAGCGAATACAGAGTTTATGATATATGACTGTAATTATAAAGTTAACCCCTAACACAAAAATCTAAAACTCCCCAAGAATCAGAAAAAAGACACACGCAAATATAAGACAAAAACCGGTGCAGGGAAGAGGTAATCACAGATCACCATAGGATCAGTTATAAAGGGCATTTACCTGGTCAAAATAAGGCAAACCTTCATTGTTGATCAAATTAAACCATATTGGGAAGATAGGGGGATGGGAAGAGAGCCCTGTACAGAAGGGCAGAGGGGAAGAAAGAGAATCACAGGGAATATGTTCCAAGACCCCAGTGGTGCCTGAAACCACAGACAGTACCAAGCCCTATACAGACTATGTTTCTTCCTATCCATGCATACCTATAATAAAGTTTAATTATACAGTAGGCGCAGTAAGAGACAACTGATGATGAAATAGAACAATGATAACCATACACTGTCATAAAAGTTATGTGAATGGTCTCTCAAAATATCCCACTGTTCTGCACTCACCCTTCCCCTTCCTGTGATGATGTAAGATGATAAAATGCCGACGTGATGAGATAAAGCGAGGTGAATGATGCAGGCATTGTGATATAGCAAGAGTCCACCACTGACCTTCTGATGATGAATCAGAAGGAAGACTGTCTGCTTCTGGACCACAGTGGACCGAGAGTAAATGAAACCATAGACAAAAAAAAACCATGGATGGGGGGACCACTCTGATTCCTCACCTTTCACAACTGGAAGTCAAGAAATAATCTCTAAAACTGAAACTTCTGGAAGTGGCAATACAAGTATAATATTTAAAGACAGGGAAATGAATGTTGAAATAATCAAAAGAGAGGAGAGCAGTTGCCCCAGGGGAGGTGAGCAAAGGCAGAGGGGCAGAAACGGTTGTGCTTCATTAACAAACTTCGTAGAACTTTTGGATTCTTCCGTTAACAACCCTAGTAGTAAAAAAAAGTACAATTTTTGAAAAGGAATTTGAGCTCAACTGACCAATCCTTGTTTTGATTTTCTATTCTGATCGTTTCATCAGGTCCTTTCAAACTAAAGGCTCCCTAGCCTCTCGTTTTGAAAAATGAAATTCCTTAGTCTGCTTTGCCTTTTATTGAAAGCCCCTACAACTACTGCATTTATCCAGCAGTGTTTCATAAGCCTCCTTTGAGCCTCAAGCTGCCAGCATTCTAGGACCAAATGTTGACTAAGTGCCGTTTCTCGGGGCCCCCCCAAAAAAAGATATTAGCAAAGGAATGAATACCTATGGTGGTGATGACAGTTCCAGCAAAGAAAAAGGCACTTCCAAGGTCCCAGTGACTGCTGTTGTTGGAAGAGTTTCCTATTGGACTTACTCCTGCATTATCAGCGTCAAGGGCATGCTGCAAAGAAAGCAAGAAAGCACGAAATTCAGTTAAAAAGCTTTAAAAAAACCCCAAAGCTCTCAAATTCTTTCCCTGCTCAAAAAATTGCAGTGATCTAAAGGGGACCGGTCACGTGAATGCGGGTGCAGACATAACATGAAATACTAAAAACCCACTTATTAAAATTGGAAAATTAATGTTAGGTGGGGAAAACAAGATATAGAGTATGGTGCCATTTATGTAAAATTTGCAGGCACAGGATTTAGACAATCTAGGCACGGATTATGCAAAGTGCATACCTGTCTATTGCATACACATAGATGTCTAGAAGGACTGTCACCCAAAATGTCATTCCTGGAGGGCAGAATTTTTAGTTGCTGTTCACTCTTCCCGTTTCTGTTTCGTTACAATGTTTTACACTGAGCTGGCTTCAGGATGGCAGGAGGTCAGAGCTTGGGCTCCAAGTCAGACCGCCATGGCTCTACCCACTCTTAACTTCAGAACCGTGCACAAGTTATTTTAACCTTTGTAAACCCAAATGTCCTCATTTGCAAACTGGGGATAATAATACCTTTCCCTACAGAGTTGTGAGGATTGAATGAGATGGTTCATATGATACACTCAGCCCAGTGCCCAGCACCGAGTCAGGGGGTAAGAAACAGCAGCCAATTTCCCACCTGTCATTGGACAATTCCTCTACCCCACCCTGCCACCCACACACACACACACACACACACAGCTCCTATTGTAAATAAATGACAGTGACTCCTCCTCGCTGGGTACAGGATCTGCAATGCCACACACACCTTAAATTCACAATACATTGGCCACATCGAAGATCTAACCTCAACTCACACTACTAGAAAAGCCTCCAACCTGAGGCAGGACGACTCTCCATGAGTCATTCCCTTCTACCTCTGGGCCTTTGCTTATGCCCTCCCCCAGTTGTGTCTATCCTGCAGAGTCCAATCCAGATCCAACTTCTTCCAGAAGGCTCCATCCATGTACCAGAGCCCCCCACAGATAATCACTTCCCAGGCTCAGACTTCTGCGCCACGTATATTTTATTGGCTTTGGATCACACACTCCCCCGCTGAGACTCGGCATGTGTAGAATAGGGTGGAAAATACCCCAGCGATCCTTCCTGAGCTGGCCTCTGCCAATCCCTTTCAGGGCAAGGGAGAGTGTGGGAAGAACCTTCGAACAGGTGAGCTGTGGTAAGGAGGTGGAGCCTTCAGACGGGGCTGACAGACATATGAGCTACTTCTAGAACAACAAACAGAGACACTGTTCCACGGACCCAGTTGGAATACCCCATAGGGAGATAACAGGACCCAATTAAATACTGAAATGTGATTATATCTATCCTAAATAATGCCCGTTAAGCTTTGTTAAAGCAGACAGTGTCTGCCACAAATGAGACCAACTGAAAAAGTCAGTCATTACATTCTGCCTTCCTTAATCTGAGGTATTTCAGACTCTCTAGGCCAGGGATCAGCAACCTTTTTCTGTAAAGGGCCCGAGAGTAAATATCTTAGGCCTTGTGGGCCACATACAGTTTCTGTTGCATGTTCTTCTTTTCTTTTTACGATGCTTTAAATATGCAAAAACCATTCTTTTGCTCATGGGTTATACAAAAACAGGCTGTGGGCTAGATTTGGCCGAGACCCCTACACAACTGACTGATCAACAGGGGGGAAAAAAATCCCTTTTGCTCCAGGTTATTCTTTCCTGCCCCTGAGAACACGAGCTCCTACCCTGGAGGCTGTTTCTGGCACCCCAGGATTCAAAATCCGGCCGTGTGGGATGTGTACAGGCTGTCTTAGCTGATGTCTAAGTGACCTAATTGACAACTATCACTTATTCACCAGACGCTAGGCTCTGTCCTGCTTCAGAGGAAGACACATGGCAACTCCTTCCTGCTAGTAAAAGATCCATTTTCACTGTGCTTGTGTGAGTGCTGTCCGACCAAACCCCAGGCCTTAGCTAGTGTTTATGTCCTCGTTACCTATTCAGCTCTGCTAGGTCTGCCCTCAAGTCACACCTTGGGGGCAGCTCTAGGCCACAGTCACTTAGATGGGCTCAGATCACACCGTCAACACCGAGTATTTGCAACGTCTATGAAGCTGCAGAGAGAGCCGGGGTTCAATCAAGTCTCACTGTGCCGAGAAATGTACACAAATGTCATAAGCTGTGTATAAAAGTACAGATTCGCCGCAAAGACAAGTGGGGAGGATTATTTGTTTCATCAAAACATCCAGAGTAAGATTCCTTTTCAAGTCTCATTTTTTTTGAATTATGCAATTGATAAATATTTAATGTTTACATATGTAGCCCTCAAGGAAAGCGTTTGTCGGTGGAAAGCGAAGGAAATGAACATTTGTTGAGTTTGTGCCTTCAGCCAGGTGCTTCAGAGGTGTTTTTCCACTTGATCCTTTCTGCTGCTTGGATGTTATCCAGTTTTACCCTTTCTGCAACGTGCAAGAAAGTAACATCATCCCCACATTAGAGACAGGGAACCAGGCTCAGGGAAGGTAAGTAACTTGTCCTAGGCTACACAGCCGGGAAGTGAGGCCAGAATTCAAATCAGGACCTGGCCTTTTCCTCTATAGATGGCAGTCCTATCCCCACCTCCAGGCTCACCTCCAGGCTCACCTCCAAGACATAAACGAGGCTGAAGACGGCCACTGCCCAAGAATTCAGGCAGAAGGACCTCTCAACGGATCATTTCTAATTAGACTATATCCTTAAATACACAAACGCAGGCACCAAACTGCATTTGGCTGTTGGCACCAGTGAGATCTTAACTGCTCTGCATTTAAAATAAAATTTAAAAATAAATAAACATGGGGACGGGTTGACTTTATACCCTGAGAGGGAAAGGACAGAACAAAGAGGGTGCAAGCCCTGAAAAAGCCGGAAGACAAGAAAGAAAAGGTGAGAAAGGAGTGTCAGTTGATGCTGGGAGTTCAGGGCTCAGCCACAGCAAAGCCAGGGCCACTCAAGAGCAGGTCCATCCAGTATCAAACGTTAACTCTGTTTATATATGTGATGTAAATCCCTCCCTCGTTTTCCCAAATCTATACTAAAGTGGGCGACACAAGCAAATACCTTGAAGTGGTTTTGAGGAAATTGAATACAAGGCACAGTGGGGCCCGAACAAGACTTAGAACCAGAGCAAGGAGAAAAAGAAGTTCTCCAACAAGTCCCCAAGCCCTTGGTGAGGCTTTGGACAATCCCCAATGCCAGCAATAAGATTTGATTATCCCATCCAGATCTGGTGAATCAGAGAGACTCCAGCAAAGCACCAGAATTAAAATGCATTGGCAAACTCACGCCCCGCACACAGAGAAAACCCAGTATAAACAGACTGCTATCACTCGAAGCGATAGCATCATTTTTAACTCAACAAGAATGTTTCTGATGGAGGGCAGAGTTCTAACTTTATTAATTTTTAAAGTATTTTCTAATGATCTTAACTGTTTGAACCCAAGTGAAACGTTTTAAAATTAAATGTGCTTGTTTTCACATTGCGTTTTTCTCTGCGTTCAGGCTGCAGAAGTGAAGCTAAGCCAGGCCATTAGAAAAGTCTGGGCACAGAGATAAAGAAATCATGCATATGAGCTGTGTACTGTTTCACTTAAAAGATCAGGCACACGGTAGAGGCGTGTCACCAAGAGTAGCATCATGTTAGGCCATAATCTCAGACCCGATGCACATCATGTGTTCACTTACAAGTTCAACCACTATCAAGTTCAGAGAGGTCTTATGAGAATCAAAAAAAAAAAAAAAATTACACTAGATGTGATATGAGAGCCTCAAGCTTCAGGGAAAGAGTATTCTAGATAAGAGAGCATTACTTTAAAATTTAATTCCACTCCCCCTTGAATTTCCTTCTTAGCCTCTAAGTTGGAATCTCCAGCACCCACCCAACTACCCAGCAAACGACTCAGGAGTGAACGCTCAAATCAATAATAAATGAACAAACTAAAGTAATAAATTCAGGCCCATGCAACTTACTTCTTCTGTAAAGGCAGACAAACCTAAGAAAGTAACCCAACAAAAATAAATATAGTGATGATTTTAAAAGAGAAGAAGAAGGTGAGAAGCTAACTTGCATGGAAGCAAGATCTTAAAAAGTAGAATTGTGGTTGCCAGGGGCTGTGGTGGGGAGAATGGGGAGATGCTGGCCAAAGAGTACAAACTGTCAGTAACAAGATGAGTAAATTCTGGGGATCTAATGCACAGCGTGGCAATCACAGCTAGTGACAATGCATTACATGCCTAAAAGTTGCTAAGAGAGCAGATCTTAGGTACTATTACCACAAAAAAAGAAATGCTAATTACGTGACACGATGAAGGTGTAATCTAATTCCACGGTAGTAATCATTTTGCAACATACAAATGTATGAAACCAATATATTATACACCTTAAACTTACATGTTATAGGTCAATCATATCTCAATAAACCTGGAGAACAAATAAATAAGGGTCTGTCTCTCCCCCATCCTCCCACCCCCCTAACCCCCGCCCCTCCATGTATTAGGACCACCTGAAAGGTATAACAGAGAAACCACAGCCACTCTGAAAGTGAGGCGGGGGGTCTGAGGTTGATATGAAGGGAAGAGGTAAAGATGGCCCTTGGAAGCCCCCCCCCCAGCAAGTACCCCCCCCCCAGCTTTCCCCGGGGCTGTAACCCATAAGGCAATGCTGGGCTGCACAAATCACTGTTCTGGAAGGCGCAAGATACCATCACAAGTGTTAGCACTACAGCGGAATGAATGATGACCCACAGGAGACCACTAACTGTCTGTGGCTTTTCTCCTATGATCTGTGTACTCGGTGAGATAATCTGTTTCTGTTTCCTTATGTGGCACCGAAAAGAAAAACCAACAAAGGCAGAGCAATCATGACTCAGCTGGTCTGAGACTCTGGCTGAAGAATACAGCCAACGGGTGCCATACGCACAGACGCTAACAGCCAGAGCGATCATCTGACTTAAGTCCAACCCAGGACACTTGCCGAGTAGAGAGGGGCTCTGTTAATAATCATGGTGGGACCAAAAGACAGACCGAATGCAGGACGTATGGTCACTTTACTAATAGCTTATACCACGTGGACAAAAGGAAAGGGCCTCGTCTGAGAACCCAAAGATGGTTCTGTGTCTACAACATTCTTAGTCCCAGGAGGGCACGGTCAGCAAAGGGGTCTACGAAGTAGATAGTTAGCTAGATAGAGGCTGTGGCAGGATGAGGGGGTGGGCATGAAAAGTGACTCCATAAATATATTACAAGGGAGCACACTTTCAGCCACTAATGGACAGAAGGAAAGCCACAAACCCTGTGAGGCAGAGAAAGGCAATTGGCAGAACGCATTCGTTACGACTCAAAATTGCCCCTAATGATTCAAAACCCCAACAAGAGGGCAGCCCCATCTCTCCACGTTCTTGCGCAGCTGCGGCGGAAGGGCCTCAGGTAGGAAATGGAAGCGTGGTATTAATTTGTTCGCCACAGCTGCTTTTTATTTCTCCTGCTTCAGAAGCAATTCTCATATAAATACTTCCCAGCAGCAGAAGTGAATATGCTAGTGCGAGGAAAGGGGCAGTCTTACATCCAAGGGCAAGGCCACACCACAATATTTCAAACAGTGGGAGGGTACCGGAGAGGAGATCTGGAGCGGCCCCCCAGCAAGGCACTTCTACGGCGGATTCCAAGAAGCCTTTGCTTCAGTACCCAGGTGGACAGTACGACCACCATCGGCCTATTACTCTCACAACAGAGCAAATCTGTGGATCGAGTGGCAAACGTTCAGCCTCTACACATTACTCAGCTTCTCTGAGCCTCAGTTTCCTCGTCCATCAAGTGAGGGGCCTTTCCCTGTCAGGATTTTCTTTTTTAATATAATTCATTGTCAAGTTGGCTAACATACAGTGTATATATACAGTGTGCTCTTGGTTTTGGGGGTAGATTCCCATGATTCATTGCTTACATACAACACCCAGTGCTCATCCCAACAAGTGCCCTCCTCAATGCCCATCACCCATTTCCCCCTCTCCCCCACAACCCTCCTCCATCAACCCTCAGTTTGTTCTCTGTATTTAAGTCTCTTATGGTTTGCCTCCCTCCCTCTCTGTTTGTAACTATTTTTTTCCCCTTCCCTTCCCCCATGGTCTTCTGTTAAGTTTCTCAAGTTCCACATATGAGTGAAAACGTATGATATCTGTCTTTCTCTGACTGACTTATTTCACTTAACATATTACCTTCCAGTTCCATCCACCTTGCTGCAAATGGCAGGATTTCATTCTTTCTCATTGCCAAGTAGTATCCCATTGTATACATAAACCACATCTTCTTTATCCACTCATCAGTTGATGGACATTTAGACTCTTTCCATAATTTGGCTATGACAAATCTTTGACAAAGCAGGAAAGAGCATCCAATGGAAAAAAGAGTCTCTTTAGCAAATAGTGCTGGGAGAACTGGACAGCAACAGGCAGAAGAATGAAATTAGACCACTTTCTTACACCATACACAAAAATAAACTCAAAATGGATGAAAGACCTAAATGTGAGACCGGAAACCATCAAAACCCTAGCAGAGAAAACAGGCAATGACCTCTTTGACCTCAGCCGCAGCAATTTCTTGCTCGACATGTCTCCAAAATGAACTATTGGAACCTCATCAAGATAAAAAGCATCTGCACAGCAAAGCAAACAATCAACAAAACTAAAGGCAACTGACAGAATGGGAAAAGATATTTGCAAATGACATATTGGATAAAGAGTTAGTATCCAAAATCTATAAAGAACTTACCAAACTCAACACCCGTAAAACAAATAATCCAGTGAAGAAATGGGCAGAAGACATGAATACACACTTTTCCAAAGAAGACATCCAGATGGCCAACAGACACATGAAAAGATGCTCAACATCACTCATCATCCGGGAAATACAAATCAAAACCACCCTGAGATACCACCTCACATCAGTCAGAGTAGCTATAATTAATAACTCAGGAAACAACAGATTCTGGAGAAGATGTGGAGAAATGGGAACCCTATCACACCATTGGTGGGAATGCAAGCTGGTGCAGCCGTTCTGGAAAACAGTGTGGAGGTTCCTCAAAAAATTAAAAAATAGAACCACCCTATGATCCAGAAATTGCACTCCTAGGAATTTATCCAAAGGATACAGGAGTGCTGATTCATAGGGGCACATGTACCCCAATGTTTATAGCAGTGCTTTCAACAATAGTCAAGTTATGGAAAGAGGATTTTTTTTTAATGTATGAAAACTTTGAGAAGTGTGCCTTGTCATTTCATATATAATAATACTAATGATAGCAGGAATCCTTTCTGAGCACTTACTAGTGCACAGAGTGACTCAGTTAACCCTCATGATGATCCTGTGAGACAGGCATCACTATCTTCATGTGGGACACATGAGATTTAGAAGAGGGAAGTACCTCGACCATGGTCCCACATCTAGGGCACGGCAAAGTGAGCCAGTGGCTGCTATTAGAATTGTCAATGGGAGGGGCACCTGGGTGGCTCAGTTGGTTAAGCGTCTGACTTTGCCTCAGGTCGTGATCTCATGGTTCACGAGTTTGAGCCCCGCGTTGGGCTCTGTGCTGACAGAGCAGAGACTGGAGCCTGCTACAGATTCTGTGTTTCCCTCTCTCTCTGCTCCTCCCCTTCTCTCTCAAAACTAAATAAACATTTAAAAACATGGGGCGCCTGGGTGGCGCAGTCGGTTAAGCGTCCGACTTCAGCCAGGTCACGATCTCACGGTCCGTGAGTTTGAGCCCCGCGTCAGGCTCTGGGCTGATGGCTCAGAGCCTGGAGCCTGTTTCCGATTCTGTGTCACCCTCTCTCTCTGCCCCTCCCCCGTTCATGCTCTGTCTCTCTCTGTCCCAAAAATAAATAAACGTTGAAAAAAAAATTTTTTTTAAACATTTTTTTTTTTTTTTTTTTAAGAATTGCCAACAGAATTGCTTCCTAAATGCCGGAAAGGAAGATTCTCTCCATCCTCGGTGTTCTTCTTTCTCCCCCTCCTGGACCCTCTTGGCCCAGCTCCCTGCCTTGCAGACAGCAGGCTGGATCCCACCCAGGCTGGAACCCCTCAAGCATCTATGAAAGGTGGAGGGAGAAGGGAGAGGGGACTGATATGCCTGTGCCTTCCCCTCCCACCTGGCGGATGGTCAACGTGGCCCTCTGCCTGTGCTGGCCATCCTACAGCCATACCACCTCAGCATCTCCCACAAAGAAATGCCCACAAAAACTTTTTATGTCCAGACCATAAAGAGAAAAAGAGAGAGGCACCTTCTGCGCCTTGGTGAATATTACGACGATGTTTATTTTCCTGCCATCCTAAGTATCAAGTTACGTGCAAATATTAGCCCTTCCTCGGGTCCCCGACAGCAAGCTTTCATCAACACTTTACAGCCTGGTTATAAATCTAAAGTGAAGGCCACCTGCAGAACGGAGAGAACAGTAGAGAATCTGTTTAGAGAATAAAAGAGCAAATCTGAATTAACTGGACCGTACACCCAGAGCCTATGGTCTTAGATAAGTAACTTTCTTGCTACCACTACTTAATTCTTTGGTGGGGGTAATGTTCTAAAACTCAATTCATTAGCGTCTGGCTATACACTAATGACTAATCTATCTATATATTGTCATGTGGGATCAAGCCATATTTGGGGGTCTCTTTTACCTTCCAAATTGTGCCTTACAATGTAGAATCAATTTTCTCTCTTTCTCTGTCTCTGTCTCTGTCTCTCTCTCTCTCTCTGACTACATGAGAGGATGAAATAAGAGAAATTTTAAAACCATGAGAAAAGCAAGCTCATGAGGAAGTAGAGTATCATCTATGCTCCAATAAGATCAATAAGCTTCCTGACGAACTGTCACCCTTTCATCCCAGTTTGGACTCATCCTGTACAGACTCAGTAACCAATTTTCCAAGTGATACTCAAAAGTCACACTGGTCTGGCAGAGAATGTTTGACATATGCCCCATTCTCTCTGCACTTGAGATCATTCCTATCAAACATGAGTCCGTCCACAATTTCAGAGGTGGGGAGGGGGAATTTACTGGGCTACAGAAGAACTCCAGGAATTCGGATTCACAGCAACGTGAGCTAATTCCTTCCATTACTATGGCATTCAAGAGACCCTGAAATCTAAGAGATGATTCATAACATCATGAAAGAGAGATGCTTCTGCTATCTTGTTTTCATTGTAGCTATTGACTTAGACTCTTCCTTGCTCTTGAGTGTTCAATATGAATCCCAAATTAATACTTCATTTCCCGTGCCTCTGTAGACAACATGCCAGCACCTAAAACCAGCACCAGTGTCTAATGAGCATGATTTGATCTGGGAACAAGAAGGAAGTGGAGACAATCCCAGAGACTTTGGAGAAAGCTCTAGAATACTCACAAAAATAATCATAGTAGCCAGCATTTGAAATGCACCTTCTTCTCTTATTCACCCCTCACAAAAACCCTGTTAAAAAGTCATGTTATTAATTCCATCTCTTGTCTAAATGAGACAAGAGAAAGCAAAAGTAACTTGGCCACAGTTGTAGTAGCTGGTAAGTGGCAGAGCCAGGACTGGTTAAAGGCACACTCCTTCAACTATGCCTTCTCCTGTCTCCCACAGACACCTCTCTGTCCACTGTGCAAACATTTTTCTAAAGCTCATCTGCTAAGTCACTTTCTCCCACATGAAATAGGACAATATAGAGAAGAATTTGTGATCTGGTCCTCATTTCTCAAAGAATGAAAGGTTAACTCCTCACTTACTCCATAAAGTTAACCTGGCGTCAGCAAGATTTCCATCTCTTCTGTCCACTGAGAAGGAAAGGAATTTCCTTGTTCTCAGCAAAGACTAAGAAGTTACTCTTCACCACAGATCTGAATGACAACTCATGTACTTTGGTTTTAAACAGAATACACCTGACCCAGCCTCAATACCTTTATGTGAAGACACAACGTCTCTCTAGAGCACAACCAACAGGTAATCATGACCCTCTGCCGTCCTCACAGGTGAATGAAGGTCCTTTTGAGGGTCCCACAGGTTGAGACATAGACTCCTGCTCTGTGAATAAGGGCCCAAATGTTTCCTTATCTTCCAGCAATGGCCATACTGGATTCCAACTATCAAGACAAGTTGGTCTCCCTGACCATTAGTAGAACATTGTGGTTAAAAAGCACAGATACTGGAGGTGCCTGGGTGGCTCAGTCAGTTAAGTGTCTGACTTTGGCTCAGGTCATGATCTCACGATTTGTGGGTTCGAGCCCCATGTTGGGCTCTGTGCTGATAGCTCAGAGCCCGGAGCCTGCTTCGGATTCTGTGTCTCCCTCTCTCTCTACCCCTCCCCCATTCATGCTGTGCCTCTCTTTCTCTCAAAAATAAATAAACATTTTTTAAAAAAATTTTTTTAAAAAGCACAGATTCTGGGGCCAGACTCCCCGTCTCCAGATCCCAGTTCTACCTCTCAGTCAAGCTTGGGCAAGTTACTTAACTCCTCCCGTCAGTTTCTTACCCTCACCTCAAAGGATCATGTCAACATTAAATGATAAAGTATTTACAGCAGTGCCTGGCCTCAGTAGACACCGTGCAAGTGTTAGCTAATGATACAATTAATACCAGACTGGGAGCTTCTGGAGGACAGGGAGTAGCCATCTTGCATCTTCTGTTATTTGTTTTCTTTTTCTATTTTTTTTAATATTTTTTTAACGTTTATTTATTTTTGAGACAGAGAGAGAGACAGAGCATGAACAGGGGAGGGTCAGAGAGAGAGGGAGATACAGAATCTGAAACAGGCTCCAGGCTCTGAGCGGTCAGCACAGAGCCTGACGCAGGGCTTGAACTCATGAACCGCGAGATCATGACCTGAGCCGAAGTCGGACGCTTAACCGACTGAGCCACCCAGGCGCCCCTGTTATTTGTTTTCTAATCACAAGAGTCTAACACAGCACCTGCTTCGTGACAAGCATTCAGTAAATATTAGTTATCTAAATGAATACATCTGATTATAAATAATGAAAATAATTAAATGAGCCGCACACCATCAAAATCTCGTTAAATAAGATTTTCTCTTCACTTTAAACGAGAAGCAGACACATGCACATTTGTACAGAAACGTGGATGCCGTACCACTCATTGCTGGGTTTTTGTTTTATTTTTATGGGAGTTTTTTTTTTTTTTTTTTTTTTGGAACACAATCCTCATTTGCAAATTCATTTTTCCAGTAGCATGCCAATTTCCATTAGCTCTTTAATTTCTGGCTTAAAAGCTTCAGGACTTCACTAAACACTGATGGAATCACAACCTCCGGGATGGAAACAATAATAATAATGAAGTGGAGGCCTGTAGAGACAGGCCAGGGGCTGCAGGCCCAACTCTGCGTGCACTGAACAATCTTGTGTATGACTGCTTCACTGGAGAAATGGCAGTGCCTCTGACTTCGGGACACCCGCCAGGAGGAGTCACTTCAATTTGTCAGGGCTGCGTCCTTGGGCACAAAGGACCCAAACCCGCACTCAGCAGAGGTCACCTGCTGCCTCAGCTGTGGCCTAAACTTCTTGCCCAAAAGCTGCTTGGAAGAAGTGATGGCCCAGGGCGGGGAAGGACAAGGCTTAGCTGGCTCTGCTCTCTGATTCACAGCACGGATTTCCGCGGACTGCTGAATCGGTGTCTCCAGTGCCACGCTTCTCTTAAATCGCTGCATTCCTAAATATGTAAACTTTGGAGGTTATGGACACCAAGGGAATCTGCTCATGCAGGAAAAAAAGACAGGAAGATGCTTTAAGAGAAGTACTCTTGACAACAAGGCTGAAAAGAAAGGGCTTCTATTGCCCAGAAACAAATTTTCTGCTTCGCTTCTGTGAAGGTTTGAAATGAAGGGCTCTTGGTCTCCAAAACAGATATGAAAATCCCTATTCTTTCATTCCTCAAGCCTTGAGCATCTTCTGTGGGCCAGCTACTTGTGCCAGGCATGAGCGACATAAGGATAAAAGACACAGACTCAACCTGGAAGACCTTAGAGCTGTGGGAAGGAGACGGATGAGAAAGACAGTAGTCACTCAGTAGAGTCTATTAAGCGTGGAGGCAAATGTGAGTGATTGATGCTACAGGGCCAAGCAGAGCACCTCACGCCATGGAGGGTACACGACGGCCTCCCTGAAGACTTGAGTTTGGGCACCTCTGAAGGCAAATGATTCAGAAATCCAAAGCGTAACCCTTAGCAGAGTGCCATAGTTGGTACTCTGCGAATGTGTAGTTACTAAATGAATGAATGAATGGATGAATGAATGATTTAAAACCAGCTCTTTGACTGCCACTGCAACCCTTTGGATCGAGATAAGGGACCCAAATGGCAAACTGGTGACTGATCACATCATGTCACCCTGCTGCCTGAAACACGGCCACAGCTTCCCAGTGCGCTCAGGATAAAGTCCAACATCAGGCCCCACGCGGTTTGCTCCCCTTGCCCCTGCTCCCAGTCCAACCTCCTACCAAACTCCTACCTTGCTAACTCCCCTCCAGCCATAAATGCTCCTCTTCTCTCAAGTCCCAAGACACCCCGGGCACCCTTCCACCACAGGGCCTTGGCACTCAGCTGCCCCACCTGGACTCCCCGTGCCCCCTGTGTCAGACCTCCTGCTCACATGCCCCACGGCTCCATCCCGTCTGCAGCATTCACTCATGGCGGTTTTATTTATACTAATTTGTGTGGTCACACGCACAAGATTTGCCTCCCCTACTACCTATCAGTAGGGTAGCCATATGATTTATCTTTCAAACCAGGATACTTGTGACAGAGACAGAGATGCTATTATTATTCCAGAACCACGAAAACTGGGATGTTCGGTCATCCTAGTTATAAGCTCCAAGAGGTCAGGGACTACGTCCACCTTTTATTCACCATTATGTCCCCAGGACTTAGCACTGAAGTTGGCGCACAGCAGGAAATCAGTAAATTTGTTGAATGAATGAATGAATGAATGAATGAGTAATGGAGTAAGGGATTTCGAGCTTGAAAGAAGGGAATGGTAAATGTCACAGCCTTGGGAAATGTTCATGGCTCATGCAAATTAACTAACATCTCCTGCTCCTGGAGAAAACAGTTTGGCAGCTCCTGATCTCTGGCCCGCCCTTATCTGCAGAATAGCGGCTTTGGTTACCATGGCAGCATTAAAGGTCCACGCCCAGGACACGACACAGCACCCCGTCCTCTCCTGCAGCCTCTTGTACCTTAAAGGAAATCATGTCCCACCAAATCATGGTGGAGTCAGGCCCAAAGAGCAGAGCTAGTAAAATGAGTCAGTAGGCCAGAGTCCTGAGCAAAGTATCTAACACTCTAATCACTTATTAGCAAAGGATAAAAATCCCTAAGAGATCATAAAGGGAAAACCAGTGGCAGAGGTCCTGTTGACTAACGTAAAAAGTCCTGCACCAGTCCAAGTGGGGAAGGGAAGATATAGCAGGATGAGAGGGGACCCCCACCCACAAAGGCTCATACTTCCAGGAAATTCCAGACCTGGCTGACAGTTGAGAGCTTCAGGTTTGCTTCAGATAAAGAGACCATCATGACTAGGAAGTACCCATTCTGAGGTCAAGACGGTTCTGAGAAGTTAAGCAACTTGCCCAAGCAAGGACTGAAGGATGCCAGGAAAAATGTCCACCTCCCAGCATCAAGGTAGTGTAATCACTGGGGTGGGGGGTGGGGTGGGGATTAGGGGGTGCGGGGCAGGGTGGGGGGGTCAGAGACGTTATACGAGCTGTCCCCAGGGGACCCCTCCAGTGAGAGAGGAATCCTTGTTGCCTGCACTACAAGACCCTTACAATGGAACATCCCGGGTCCTCCCTGGTGGTCATTTCATCCAATACTACACCCACTCCTGTGAAACACCTCTCCCTCGTGGCTACTACCTGGAGAGAAAATAGCCATGAGACCCCACTAGCTACTCTGGAGACCTGCAAAGTCTTAAAACATCTAAGAATTCACAGCCTGAAAACCAACTGCCACGTATCATCACTCACCCAGGCTGGGGTGTGGTTCCCCATCAGTCAGGGAAGCCACCTCATGATTTTATTCTTTGAGGTTTACAGAAGACGAAGGTGTTCTTGCTTTCTCCGAGACTAGCCATGACAGAAGCTTCTAAGACAATTGTATTGGCGTCAGGGACATAAGCAACGGAGGCATAGGAGAGCACTGAGGATAAAGAGATTCTTAGGATGGGGTGGCTATCAAATCAAGTTCAAGGAAATAATGTTTCCTGGACACCAGCTATATGCCAGGCACTCTGCTGGGTGCTCTGAGTGGGTTACCTCCTTCCCTCTTCAGCTTCTGAATGAGAGGGACTGTCCCACCCTTTTGTAGGAGGAGAAGACTTAGGTTCATTGGGGTGAGGGACCAAGTCTACCTGACTTTCAGGCCCATACTCCTTCCCCTCTTTGACACCCCCTTCTTTGAAAATACAATATAGTCCACACGTGTAAAGCTATAGTGCCAGGTCAGATAGCCCAGGTCTCCTTAAAAATTTCTCCTTTTCCTCCAGTATTTTCCTTGGGGGTAAAAGCTTTCAGAAAAGGCCCAGATGTGCTATAGGGGGATACTCACCGTTGATGCAAGTTGAGCAGCATAGCCCAATGGCTAGACCTACGGGCTCTGGAGTCAGGTATCCCAAGGCTCAAATCCCAGTTTAACCATGCATTGGCTGTGACTTACCTTGAACCAGTTACTTCTTAGAATTAATTTTCTCATCCATAAAATGCAATGACGGCAGTGCAACCCTATCTGTAGGCTTATTGCAAGGGTTAAATGAACTCAGACCTGGAAGCACTTAGAAGAGTGCCTAGAGGAAAGAAAACCACCAATAAGTGGTAGCCATTTTTCATTACCTCGACAGCTCTGCAGGAGATCTCTCTGTTACTGTCATCTGCAGACTCCCTCGCGTCGCCTCGGGGGCGAGAGTCTAAAGATGGATGGCTCTTATGTGTCCCCTCTGGGTGGAACCCCTGAGGCCCAGCTCTGGTTAAGTGGCTTGCCCCAGGGCATCAAACTAGAAAGATCCACACGCCTCACTAGGGGTAAACAGCAGTCAGGTACAGATGACACCCACCCCTTCACTCAGTCACACCTTGGAATGATGGCCACCCTATTGTTCCACTGACCTGTGCCAGCCTTGGGGGCTGCCTGAGTCTTCTGGGACCCTGAGGTTCTCTGGAATGTTTCTTAAACTACAGGAGGAACCATGGAGGAGGGGCAGACAGTGATCAGTGTCCCCACCACGGCTCGGGATAAAGACGCGGATCTAGATGGCCCCGGTAAACCCTCTAAATGGAATAGGAAACTGGTCCACTTCCTCCCTGAGCTCAGGCCACAAAGACACAGCCCCTCGGTGTTAGCAACCCAACCCGGCACTCACAGAGCAATTTCTGCGAAGGTGACTTCACACTTCAACAGTAGAAGCACATTGAGAAAATTTGTCAATGACAAAATTTAGGATCGAAACCCCGGAGGGCCTTTTAGGAGCTTTCTTCTCTTTTCCCTTAGGAGGATCCCAGGATGCACATACTTCAGGGGCTTTCTGGCTTTTTTCTTCCTTCCCGAACAAAGAAATAGTAGCAATCACAACAGCTGCAAGTAACTGAACTTTTTGTTTACTATTCATACGACCCAAACAGGTGGACACTAATACCACTCTCTCCATTTTACAGACGGGAAGGTGAGGCCCCGGGGTGACTCCCCTATTTCCCAAGTCACCTGGCCGGGAAGCGGGAAAGAGATTTAACACAGGAAGGGAAACTGCAGAGTCTGGGTGCTTACTGCCACGCTATGCTGCCCACGCAGCCTCTGCTTGAACAAGGAGCACTGAGCAGGCACTCCAGAAATCTCTGCTGAATGGGGAATGAGTCATTTGCAAGTTTTCTTCATCCGACTCTCTTAAACGTGGCCCCTTCCATGGGTGATGGGTATTGAAGAGGGCATCTTTTGGGATGAGCACTGGGTGTTGTATGGAAATCAATTTGACAATAAATTTCATATATTAAAAGAAAAAGGAAATAGTTTGCTATAACTGTCAAAAAAAAAAAAAAAACGTGGCCCCTTCCCTGTTATCTCAGTATCTGTGTCTCACTTATGATGTTCTAATAGTCTCCTTATGAGTCTTCCTTCCTTCAATTTCTCCTTCCACCCACCCAAAGTCCCCCTTGCTAGAAGAGTTATTTTTCCAACAGCAAATTTTCATCATGTCACTGCCTTGCTTAAACTCTTCAGTGACTCCCCACTTCCCAGGGCAGAAAGTCTAACTCCTCAGCAAGGCTCTCTGGGCACCTCCCAAATCCAGCCCCACTCGCCTCCCCAGTCTTATCTACCACCCCTCCCTACACCTCTCAGCTCAGGCCACACTGACCACCTGCAGCTTCCTCAACGGGCCACACTCACCATTGGGGTGCCCTTGACCCATGACCTAGGGAACAGATCTCCTCCCACAGTCCACGTTTCTGTTTGCATGTGCGGTGGTTAAAAGCCTAGGATGCATGGTCAGACCGCCCAGGAGTAAATCCTAGATCTTCTGCTTACTAACGGGGTGACCTTGAGCACACAACCTCGCTGCCTGATGCCTCTGTTTCTGTGGGCACAAAAGACTATCCTTGTAGAACGGTTATAGGGACCAAAAGAGATAAAGAGCCACAAAATCTTCCCTGACCTCTGTTTGCGTCACTGGGGCTCCCATTTTTATATACTTCTAGTAGCTCCATTCTGGCCGTCATAAAAAGACAAGACAGAACAAATGCTGGCAGGGACGTGGAGAAAGGGGAACCCTCTCGCGCTGCTGGTGGGAATGCAAATCAGTGCCGCCACTCTGGAAAACAGTATGGAGGTTCCTCAAAAACTTAAAAATAGAACTACCATATGATCCAGCAATTGCACTTCTGGGAATACGTCCAAGAAAACACAAAAACACTAACTTGAAAAAATACACGCACCTCATGCTCACGGCAGCATTATTTACAGTAGACAAGACCCGGAAACCACCTAAGTGTCCATCGACAAAGGAGCAGATAAAGGAGTTGTGGTACATAATATACACAGTGGAACACGAGTGGACGGCATTATGCTAAGTAAAATAGGTCAGACAGAGAAAGACAAATACTGTATGACCTCACTTATATGTGGAATCTAAGAGAAAAATTCATAGAAAAAGAGATCAGAGGCCAAGGGGAGGGGGAGGGGGCCTGGAGGAAGGTGGTTAAAAAGTATCAGCTTCCGGTTATAAGATCCCTAAGTAGGGGCACCTGGGTGGCTCAGTCACTTAACCATCCGACCTCAGCTCAGGGCATGATCTCACGGTTTGTGGGTTCGAGCCCCGCGTCGGGTTCTGTGCTGACAGCTCAGAGCCTGGAGCCTGCTTCGGATTCTGTGTCTCCCTCTCTCTGCCCCCTCCCCTGCTCATGTTCTGCCTCTCTCTCTCTCTCTCTCAAAAATAAATAAACGTTAAAAAATAAAATTAAAATAAGATCCATAAGTAGTAAGGACAAAAAGTACAGCATGATGACCATAGCTAACGCTGCAGTGTGATATATCGGAAAGGTGTTAAGAGAGCAAATCTCGAGGGTCCTCAGCACAAGGAGAAGATTTTTTTTTCTCTTTTTGCCTTTTTTCTTTATTGTAGCTATATGAGGTGATGGATGCCAACCAAACATAGTGGTAATCGTTACAGAATGTATGTTCCCAACCATTCTTCTGTACATCCAAACTTATACAGTGATGCATGTCAATTACATCGCCATAAAACTGGAAAAATAATAGCTCCATTCCAGTGAATTGCGGTTGTTGGGTTACGTGCCTCTTCCTCCAGGGTTTCTCTGCCTCGGCACTGCTGACACCTGCCTGCATAATTCTTTGCTGTGGCCAGGGCCGTCCTGTGCATTGCAGGATGTCAGCAGCCTCTCTGGTCTCTACTCACCAGACCCTACTAACACCGCCTCAAGACTTGACAACCAAAAATGCCTCCAGACATTGTCAGAGGTCATCTGGGGGGCAGACCCCCCTCCCCATTAAGAACCACTGCCTGAACCAGGGGATGTATGGAAGTGTTGAATCTCCATATTGTACACCTGAAACTAATGCAACACCGTACGTTAACTAACAGGAATTAAAATAAAAACTTTAAAGAAACGGTGCCACTGCCTGAAACTCTAAGCTCCTGGAGCAATCCTACAAGCAGCAGTGGCAGCAGCAATAGCAATCGTGTTTTCTGAGCACTCACCACGTGCAAAGCCCTTCTCAGTGAGTCATAGAATTTAATCCTCTCAACACCCCAGGGGGGAGGGATTTTAGGCACATTTTATTGATAATGAAACTGGATCTCAGAGAGGTTAGTAACTTGCTCACGGTGTGTTTTATTTTCACCTTTTCTATCCCCAGCACCTAGCATGTTACCTGATACAACAGGCGTTCAATAGCAAGTTAAAGAATGCATGGATGAGGGGTGTCTGGGTTGCTCAGTCCATTAAGCATCCAACTTCGGATGCATCCGTTGATGCAAAGATAATGTGACATGACCTTTTTCCCCAAGATCTCACTGTCTATGGAAGGAAAATTCAAGCATGAATCTAGATTCAATTCAGACCACCATTTATATGTATTGCAGCTAAATAAAAAGGGTCTCATCACAACAAGTATAATCCCATTCTTACTTAAAATTACTCCAGAATTGTTTCCCCCTTTTTCTATGGCATTCTAGGCCTTAAATCCAGCACAGATTAGTACCACACTCTCATCACCACAAACTTGATGGCGTTTTTTCACAAAAGAAGAAAACAAAGACAAAGCTATCCAAGAAAGTAATATAAAACACCACCCTTAGATTTGACAGGTTTTTTTTTCATAAAAATTATAGGAACACAGGTATGAAATCATATTTATTCCCAGAGGGGGAGGTGGGGAGAGAATGTGTATTTCTAGGTATTGAAGAATCAAGTCAGATTATCAAAATTTCTTTAAAGGAATATAATTGCTATGAAGGTTCCAGATCATAGGTAGCCCCCAAATTCCTTTACCCTATCAGTGCAGTTAGAAAGAAAGAAAGAAAGAAAGAAAGAAAGAAAGAAAGAAAGAAAGAAAGAGAAAGAAAGGAAGAAAGAAAGAATGAAAGAAGAAAAGGAAAAGGAAAAGAAAAGAAAAGAGAAAAGAAAAGAAAAGAAAAGAAAAGAAAAGAGAAAAGAAAAGAGAAAAGAAAAGAAAAGAATGAGCCAGGCCAGTCTTGCAAATCCTGCAATATCCTGGATTGCAGTAACCCTTAGAATTTAATGCAGATAATCCCAGAGCAGAAGGAGTTGTGGGAGCCATCTTTTCCATCCCTCTGCCTTGCAAACTTTAGAAGCCCTGGAAAGACGTGACTCTCCCTTGCCTCCATGAATGTCACCGCCATCCACCAGGACCTACTCTTCCTGGTTCAGGAGGGTATACAGGATAGGAAATCAATTTTCAACCTCCAAGGAAGCCATCCACCCTCCATCTCCCGCATGGTGGAACCCTCCAACCGGGCCCCCGACCATTTCATTTCCTCCCTCTGGGACTTGACTCTCTGCCCTTCACAAACTTCTGAAGCCTCCTGTTTCACTTCCTCCCATCATTCCACCTGAGAGGACTCTCTGTCTCCCATGGCCCTCCCATGGCCAAGTTCACCCCTGCCGAGGCCACCCCCACCCCTGCTTTCACTGCCTCGCTTCTCTAGGTGGTAGCTCAAAGTTCTCTGCCTCCATCTTTTTATGGGTGCTATTTTCTTAATACCCAAGCTATGCAAGGGCCTTAGCACGGTGCCTGATACAATAAAGTTCAAAAACAGTAATCTTGATTATTCCTATTACTGCTGTCTTTATTGTATCCCCATAAATCCACCACAATGGCCCTCCCAAGTCACCAACAGCCTCTCATGCCACCTCTGGTGGTCTTTACTCCACTTTCACTGACTTGAGATAGGTTAATACAACGCTGCTTGTTTAAAATTCTTTCTGTGGCACCTAGGACACCCTCTTAGCCCAGCAGCTCACGCAGACTTCAGAATCAGGAAGTTAATCAGTACACATAGGTGGAATGAATTGGAAAAACCAAAGCCTTTTTGCCTGCCGCTGCCTCCGGCCACCTCCTCCAAAAGCAGGTGATGCGAAACAGAGCCCACTCATCACGCGTCAGGGCATCAAGGCTGTGGCACGCATGTTCCCTCTTCCCCCTGATCATCACGTGCCTTACTCTCTGGCTCCTTGGAGGTCTCAGCTCACAGGTCGCCTCCCCGGAGAAGACCACCCTGACCGTCAGGAGCATCTCAACCAAAGGCGAAACTCGGTGAGCTCCAAGGACAGAACCAACGCTGTCCCTTCTCCCCACAGTCTATCCTATGGCTGACTCACCCCCTGCTCACCTGGATCAGCGTCTCCAGCTCCTGTGGGCTCACGCAGACATGATCCCGCAGGAATTCTGCCTTCTCCAAGGCGATGGTGTTCTTCTGGCTGCTCTCGAAGGGCTGTTCCAGCGCCCGGAAGACCAGACCGCCCGTGACGAGGTAGACCACCACGACCACAAAGATGGCAACGACCGTTTTCCACTTCATGACGGTCTGCAGGCCCCCCTGGGGGGCGCCTTCCATTCTGGCTACCACCGTGGCTCGGGAGGAGACGGACAGGCGCGGGGCCGCGTGGTGCCCGCTAGTGGCACCCTTGGGCTGGCACACCGGGGGTGCCGCTGCTGGAACGGCCACTGAGAAACAGGGTGGAGGACAGGGGGAGAGAGAGTTTGTTTATGAATACAAGACACAGAACTTGGCAGAAGCAAAGCACAGATGTCTTTCTCAAGCCAGCTTTCAAACGTGAGGATCACAAACCGGCTCCCCAAGCCGGCAGGGAGGGAACCTGATCAGTTGCGAGGCGCCTGTGTGAGTTCTTGAAAAATGGGCACCAGGAGTTCTGGTTTTAAAAAAAAAATAGTATTAATTGAGTTTGAAATGCTTATATTTCTCTACAAGGTCCAATTCTGAAAGCCCGTGATTTATACTTCAGCTCTTGCCTTAGCTTCCTTGGTTAAACGATATATAAGATATAAGATAAATGACAAACCACCATATTTGAAATACAGACGTATTATTCAACTTGGAGAGGAAATAAATCGGAGATGGACGCCCAACGACTCTGGCCACATACTGAGGACCGGGTGATAACCAAGAGCAGAGGAGAGACTAACATCTAGCGAGTTTCAAAGTCCCTTTCGTCCAGGGTCATGGTCACAAAACAAAGAAGGGTGAGCTTGGCATCAGGGAAACAAGTCAAAACTCAGACACGGTAGGGGTGCCTGGGTGGCTCAGTCGGTTAAGCATCTGACTTCGGCTCAGGTCATGATTTCACGGTCTGTGAGTTCGAGCCCCGCGTCAGGCTCTGTGCTAACAGCTCAGAGCCTGGAGCCTGCTTCAGATTCTGTGTCTCCCTCTCTCTCTGCCCCTCCCTTGCTTATGCTCTGCCTCTCTCTGTCTCAAAAATAAATAGAAAATATTGAAAAAAATTAAAAAAAAAACCTCAGACACGGTAAAAAAAAAAAGGTTTGGGTTTCAGAAGACTACCAAAGTGGGGAAAAAAAAAAAAAAAAGACGGAGTAGAATGAGGGAAGGAATAATGAGTGATGTTTTTATGCCAATAAATTTCGTTTCCTAAAAAAAGAAGAAATAGATTTGAAGTACATTTCTCAATAGAAAATTCAGCGACTTAGATGTAATCACTCCTGATCTATTAGTAATAGAATTTTTCTTCTATTTTCCTCCAAAAAGAAGCCATTGGAAAAGAAATTTCCCCTCGTGTTGAGAACACATCGAATTCTCAAAGGTCCCTGGTCTCTGTTAGGGCAATTTCGTTACCTTGGAAATAAATATGTTAAGCTGGAGGCTTTTCTGGAATGGCAGGAGGAACAGGGTAGCGTTGCACATGTAATGCTATCATGCATTTCAGAAATCTGTCTTGTGCAGCAGTGAGCAGACAGTGCACTTCGATTTTGTTCTGCCCTCATTATACTAATGCTTATTATAGCCTCTGCCATAGTGCAGCCTGGCTGTTGTGTAAATAAGGTATTAGGAGATGACAACCCTAATTACCTAAGTGGGGCCAACAATCCCACTCAAGAGAGCTCACTGCTCAGTCCCTGCCTTGGGGAACTCAAGATAAATAAAAGCACGGGGATGTCCCTGCCTGTTCACAGCACCAATGACCCTGACAATGCCTGGCCAGAAGGGTGGCCACCTCCAGGAATCTAGGTCTGTAAACATCTGCCTTTCCTCCTAGGGCCTCAAAATCAGCTTTTCTCTTGAAAACCAAGCAATCAACCTTTTATTGTATCTTATTCTAGCAAATAAAATCATTATTGTTGATAATCGTATATAATCGCTGCAAATAAAATGTTACATTTCCTTCTGACTTACTGAACCCAAAACTGCCTGGAATCTCTGATTGAAAGATTTAAGAATTAGGATCAGCACTGTGGGCATTATGTTCTTGCTAATCCTTCCCCCAAAACACTACTTCCAGGTTCCTACTAGCCCTTGTTGATACTGAGGTGCGTCTTGTCTTGGGCAGCTTGCTTTCAGCCTTGCCCCCACGTTTCCCATTCATTCAACCTCCCCACTGTATCTCAGTCCCTTGCGCCTCTCACCATTCCTAGGACTACCAACCTTAACTCATCTTGCTTGAACCAATCCAGCAGCCGCCTAAGTGACCTCCCTGCTTCCAATCTCACCCACCTTTGACAAATCTGGGGTCAAATACCACTTCCGGAAGCACTTCCTCCCCTTTCCTCCTGCGGCCTCTGTGGACAGTGGAGTAATGGCCCCCAAAGATGTCCACATCCTAATCCCTGGGCCCTATGCCTGTGTTACCTTACAACAGGAAAGGAACTTTGCAAATGTGATTAAGTTAAAAATCTAGAGATAGGGAATTATCCTAGATTATCTGGGTGGGCCCAATATAATCACAAATTTCCTTCTAAGAGGGAGGCAGGACAGTCAGAGAAAGACATGTAAAGACAGAAGCAGAGGTCACAAGCCAAGGGATGGAATCAGCTCCTAGAAGCTGGAAGAGACAAGGAACAGACTCTTCCCTAGAGGCTCCAGAAGGATCCCACCCTGCCCACACCTTAATTTTGGCCCAATGAGACCGGTTTGGAACTTCTGACCTCCAGAACCATAAGATAATAAAGATGTATTCTTTTCAGCCACTAAGATTGTTACAGCAGCAACAGGAAGCTAATACACACCCACTAGATGAGATCTCTCTTGACCCACACTCACTGCCCTGTGCTGTTAATAGAGCCTGTTTACTTGTCACTCGACTTAGAGCTTTAGGAGGGCAGGCCCCGGGTCTACCCTCTCACCTCTGTACCCCAGTGTCCTGTATGGTGCCTCCCACAAGAGGCGCTGATAAAATGAATGAAGAACAGAAGGAAGAGACGTGGGCACGTCCGAACCGCGCATACAACGTGGATGAGTGGTGTTCAGCGGGAAACCGCTTGGCACCCCAGGAGCCAAGAGCAGGTGCTCTGACACAGCAGTGCTCTGCTCACGCCTCACCCCTTCATGGATGTTCCTCTGGCCGGCAGCCCCCTCCCCACCTTCACCTGCCTGGGAAACTCCCATCCTCCTCAATCTCAGCTCCAAGCCGCCTCCCCTGTGAAGTCATCTCAGACTCTCCAGGCCCACCTGGCGTGCCCCTCGCCCAATGAGCCTACAAATTCCTTGGAGTCTGAAAGCTTGTCTTTTAATGGTTGGATCTCCATTTCTCGGCATAGTGCCTCACATAGAGCAATTGTTTGTTTTCTTTGTTATTGTTGTTGCTGATTCCTTCAAACCATAAACAAAAGTCCCATCAGTCACCACCACCCTCAGTAACAAGCATTTGTGTAATGCCAAATGAGCACGAGGCACTGTGCTGTGGTGGTCACAGTCCCTCCCAGCTCCAGGGGTTGACAACCCACTTAGGGGACATCCTCCACACTGACAGGTGATAACCATTAGGAGGAAGCCTAATGACGGCCTTGAGCTCGAGGGTCATCTGTAGCTGGGACTCATTCACGGACTTGCATCATGGATGTTTCCGGGGCTTCTAGCATCCCTGAGGCTCAGCAGAATTGGGCTTGACAAAGGTCTTTTTCAGACCAGTTCCTCATGCCACTCTGCTAAGGGCCAGTCTCTGGGAGCAGAGTCTGAATAGAATCCACCAATCCTGAGTTTCCAAATCACCAGGAGTAAACACCAGAACTTCAGTCCCAAATCTATCAGTGGCTGGGTGACCTTGAGACCGCCATTTAGTTTCTCTGTTTCCTTATCTGCGAAAGGTGGACGATAAGGACTCAGCTGGAGGGTTGGGGGGCTGGTGGGATTAAAATGAGAATAACGTGACTTCCAAGTGAGTCCTCTTCTGGAGCATAGGAAACAGAAAAATAGGAACCAAAGAAATTCCCTTGGTGGAAAGGGCCCTTTTATCTAAAACGTATCAATAACGGATGGGTCGTATAAAGTAACCATCTATCATTCTTCACGACTCCCGCAGACAAGTATCTGGCAGCAAAAAACACTGCCAAGAATTGATGAGAAGGCAAAGCCTGGAAGATAATACCGTAAGTTAATTTTCATTTTAAAATGTTTCCTCACAGGGGCACCTGGGTGGCTCAGTCAGTTAAGCCCTGACTCTTGATTTCGGCTCAGATCACGATCTCATGATTCATGAGATCAAGCCCTGCATCGGGCTCCGTGCTGTTAGCGCAGGGCCTGCTTGGGATTCTCTCTCTCCGCCCCTCCCCCACTCTCACTCTCTCTCTTTCTCAAAATAAATAAACATTTAAAAAAGAAAAGGATAAAAGGTTTCCTCATAAACATCTGCCCATTCTTCTACCGAAACACGGGTAGACATGGGAGCACGTGTGCAAATCTGCTCCTTCTTGGTTGAACGAGTTGTTAGTAGTTTTGAAGTTTTCAGGCTTTCCCAGGCCCTATACTTACCGCATCACCCATTCTTGCACTCAGTCAACAAACATTTGAGTCAGCCGGGCACTGTGCTGGGTCCTGAGGACACAGAAATGAGTAAGATACGTCCCTGCCTTCAGAGTCGGTGGGAAAATTGACGAGGGTCTCACCCACGCGTGAACCTAGTTCGTCGTCACAAAACCTCCTGTGGAGAACAGTTGTCATTATCTACCCCACTTGACAGGTGAGGCACTGACAGGTGACCCTGACCAGCCTGTTCCAAGCAGTGGCATCCTTGGATCTGTCTTCACACCCCTAACCCCGGATGCCTTCCGCTCCTCCAGGCCGCTCGAAACAAATGACATCCATGGGATTCAGGGTTTCTTGGAAACGTGGAACGCGGCCATCTCAGAGGTCCGCTGTCACCCAGTCACGTGACTCTGCCTATTGACCCAGGCAAAGTACAAGCGATTGCAACACACTGGCGAGAAGCAAAGAACTCCTGCCCTCCCCCCTAGCCCTCCCAGGTCTGGAATCGGTCCAGGGCCACCTGCATGGACAGCTCGGAGCTTCCGGAGGGATCCAGGTGGAAGCTCAGTCTGGAATCCTCAAAAGGCTTCCCTGGGGGTAGTGCACAGGGTGGGTGTCAGGAAGAGGGAAGGGGTGATGGGGAGCCCCACCTGCCTGCAGTTGTCCCAGAGGCTGCTTTCACCTCTGCCATCCTCTAAGAAGAGCAGACGGGATGTGCATGTTTGCTCTGACTCCAGACGCCCCAACAGCCAAACCTCGTTCTCCCAGCTTCCATCTGATGGCTGTGCCTTAAAGCTGGTCAAGCTGGTCCTGGTAAGAATGCAGCGACTCTCCATCTACACACATTAAATGAGCAAGCCCTGTCCCCCAAATGCCACCAAAGCAAAGGCTCTCCCTTTGGGTTTAATTATTTCTCTCTCCTAGCCCTCTCGAAACACCCAAGCTTTCTTTCCAGATGGAAGAAAAAGGCATGGGGAAATTTCTGAGGACCTTTAGAGCCAGAGAGCCAAGACTAGAGGAAACCAGGCTGAAAGAAAGGGGAGGGGAGGGAGAAGGGAGCCGAGAACATGTTGCCACCTTGACTCACATCTGTCCTCGCCTCTCTCTTTAGGGCAAGGCTCTGTCTTCTCTCACCGGAATCACTTAGAAAGCCTCCGGTCCTGTCCCCTCAAATCCATCCTCCACATGGCAGCCAGATGGCGCTCTCCCGGGTGCAACTCTGAACGCTTGGACCTCATGCTTCAGCCCCTCTGAAGACACCACAGTGATGCAAAGAAAGCGCAGGCTCCCAAAACATAAGAGACTCTTAAAAACTGAGAACAAACTGAGGGTTGAGGGGGGTGGGAGGGCGGGGAGGGTGGGGGAAAAGAAAAAAAAAAGCGCAGGCTCCTTCCAGGACCTGGTGCCTGCCGGTCTCCCCAGCCTCACCCGCTGCCACGCCCCCACAGGCAACCTTCGCCCCAGCCAAACCCAGCAGCACCCGACCGACCCCTGCGTGCTGAGCTCTGCTAATGCCGCCCTCTGGGCCATCTTGCTTCCCGATACCGTTCTCCTCCCCACTCTTTATCTGGCCGGCATCGCCTCCTACTTCAAAACTCACTTTGTGTGTCACCACCTCCAGGAAGTCCTCCCCGACTGCCCACCCCCAGTATAATCAGATGTCCTTCCTCTCCGCTCTGTGTCTCAGTGTGGAGCTCAGCACACTGCCGGCAGCTGAGATCCTCTTACTTCTAATTTGTTCCATTCCTGGATTCATTCACGCCTCCATCCATAAATTTGCCTTGCACCAACATTTATGAGGTCAATGTCACACACTTGCCCAACAGAAGATCCGACTGCAGAATTCATTGAATCTGGTAGTATGAGCAGTCCTAGTACTATAGTATTTTCCGTCCCCCCACAGACAGACATCCAGAGTCGAGGTGTTCTCAGACAATAAATAGTCCAAGGAGAGCTCTTCATGATTTGTTCAATTCCTAAGGAAGACGAGGAAGAGCCCAGGACCAGAGCTCCTCCTTGCCCATGCGAGCTGGCCACGACAGCCCTGGCACTTCCCACTGCCCGGTTCCTCCTTCGAGATCTGGGGCTCCCTACCTTGTGGTTTTCCAACAGGCCCCACACTCCACCATGCTGGTGAGATGGACCCATTTGTCTTGACTCATTTGGTCAAGGCCTAAAGGCACGCGGCCCCAGCTGGGGTTCTGTTGTCTAGGTCCAAAATGCTTCATGAAGAACATATTTTGTCTCTTGCTCTACGTTTTTTCCTCCATAATTTAAATTAACTAAAGCACTTTAAAAAAAAAAGATTATTGGGGCGCCTGGGTGGCGCAGTCGGTTAAGCGTCCGACTTCAGCCAGGTCACGATCTCACGGTCCGTGAGTTCGAGCCCCGCGTCAGGCTCTGGGCTGATGGCTCAGAGTCTGGAGCCTGTTTCCGATTCTGTGTCTCCCTCTCTCTCTGCCCCTCCCCTGTTCATGCTCTGTCTCTCTCTGTCCCAAAAATAAATAAAAAACGTTGAAAAAAAAATTATAAACAAATAAATAAATAAATAAATAAATAAATAAATAAATAAATAAAAGATTATTTTTCCCCTACCTTTCGGATTAAAAAGAATGTCCGCTGCTGCAGGTCCCAAAATATCTCCTTTACCCTGGGGCCAAGTCTTTTACACACCATCTTCAGGGCCCATTCCTTCAAGACAGAGGTTTGCCTTTCCCAGGTGTTTTGTCAACAGCAATTACCTCTCCTCACTGGGCTCCATGAAGGGGACTCTTCCCAATCAGGCTGGAGCCAGGGGGTCCTTCCAAAATTCCAGTCCCGCTCCTGCTTAAAACCGCACAATTACTCCCACAGCTGTTTACGTGGCCTCCAATGTTCCACGTGCTCAGGCCCGTCTTACTTCCCCAGCCCTGCCTCACCCTCCACATGCTGCCCTCTGACCCCAGCAAACTCCCTTGGGTATTGGCTGTCTCAAGCACGTAGGTCACAAGTAGTTGTACCAACCCAAGCAATTCTTTTTTCTAGATCCACAGTGGAAAGCAAAACTGAAAAATATGTCTTAACCCATGAGGTAGAAAGGTCCTATGACTTAAGTCCATGACCCCATGCCTAACTCCCTTTCCTTGGGAAACGTGTTCACTGCATCCTACCCCCCAATGGTGGTGATGGAAGTAGCCGGAGGTACTTTGAGAAATTCCAAATTTATCAGAGCATAAAATACAGAGGTGGTAAGTGCACGAATGTTTTACGGGGATGAAAGGGGAGGGGCGTTTAGAAACTTGATGTGTCATTCACTCACTTACAACAAATGCATGCCAACTATGTGCCAGGAGCACATCGCAAGCTCCATACTCAGTGTCCAGGCTGCCAAACCACCACCTACCAGGAGGCTGAAGAACCCAATTCTTTTGAAAAGAGCAACGGCCAAGTAAGCCAGTGGATGTAAGCCTCCCTGTAGCTTTGATTCCCCTCAATGTAGCTTTAATCCCTCTTCTACTCTCTGCTCTGTCTGCTCTGATCCAAACTTCCCTCCTCCATCCCAAACCTTTCCAAAGACACCTCAGGGCCACCAGGACTGAAGACCTCCCCTACTTCCTCAGCATCTTCAGGGAGCCTTCCTCCACCTTCCTCACTGACACCTGGGCTTCCCCGGAAGACCCTGTCCTCCGACTGTGGCATTCAGGTAGAGGTTGTTCAATCTCCCTCACCCACAATGTCAGGGCCACACTGTCCCGGAAATATAACACTCCACACTCTCGTGTCCAAATCCCTGTTCCTTTGAGACCCAAACCCTCTGGTTCCTTCACTTCCTCCTCTTCTTGTGGCTGGCTGTGGTACAGCCGACTTCTCTCCTTGATTCCCTGAGGCTTCCGTCCAGGTCCTGCTTTCCTCCTGGTTATTTCAGTTGTTCCACAGACAATCTTTCCAACACCCACACCTCCCATTTCCCTCATTTCATCACCAGGACCATCGTCTCTAATCCACTTCAGCCAGGTTCCTCCAGAAGCCGATCCCGAGATGAAGACTGGTTTGCAAGCAATCTGTTTAGGAAGCACTTCCAGGAAAAGGCCATAAGGGCAGAGAAGGGAAGGGCGAGAAACCATGGAAGAGTGTGACTCCAGGTGAAGCCCTGTCCCCTGAGCCCAGAGGAACCCTGAAGCGTCAATTACTTCTCCAAGTTTGTCCCACTTGGAGGCCAGGGAGCTAGGCTTGCCTTCTCTTACCCAGCCAGTCATGGCTACAGAAATGGGACAAAAATGCCCAGGAGCATCCTGGCCAGAGGCACCAGTAGACCAAGAAAAAAATCTCCTGAAAAGGGACTCTTTGTAGGGACAAGCTACAAGGGGAGAAGTGCACAGACTCTGGAGGAGGGGTGCACAGGGCAGGGAAGACGGATCTGGAAGAGCTGGCGGAGCACCGATGGTTTCCACTACGACGGCCTCCTCCTATGGCCACATCCCGAACGCCGTCCTCACAAGAAATGTCCCTGCTCCAGAGATACTCCGGTAAAGACACCCACTTCTGACCTGAGCATCCTATCCACCTGGCTCTCTCCACATAATTACCCCCATAACACGTCCCGCCTCTACCTCTCACCGTCTAGCGTGCCCCCCGCCCGTCCCGTGTTTTCTTCCTTCCCTGCCCAGCTTAGATGCCAAGTTCAACACTTCACTCTTCAGCTAATAGACTCAACTCCCTTTCCTTCTGTCCCTTCCTGGAGCCACCTGGAGCCACCCCCTTCTTTGTTACTCCTTCTCTCTGCTCGGAGACCAGATCCAGGCTGCTGGGCGTCGCTGGGAAATTGAACAGCCTCGGGGATTGCTGCCACTTGAAACCCCCTGGTTTCCTTCCCAAGCTGGCTCTCGGTGCCAGCCAGGAAGCTTCCCTGTCTCCCTGCTCAGAGACAGCTGTCAGGACAAACGTCATGAAGAAGTGAGGTGTATCTTCCTGTACATAAACCTGAAATTGTATCTAACAATCCCCTGCAAGACAGCTCTCTACTTTACAAAAGGATTTTTTGGGGAAAGCATTTGAACGGCGCGTTCTGTGGACAGCTAGCATGGGCTTTGGTTTATATTTATATTTTTCTAAGAACAAACTGTTTATGTAGGATGAGCTGTGCCCTCGCTTTGCCCTTGTCGCAGGGTCACTGAGACGGGAGTCCCAACGCCCCAGTACATTGTGCTTTGCAAGCAGCCTCAGCCGCCTGCATTTCCAGTGCAGCCGCCCAGTGCCCCCGGCTTGCTTGGGAGTCACTAAAACCTCCTACAAAAAAAAAAAAAAAAAAATTGGGATAGGAAAAACATTTTCAGATGGCTCTCCCTTCACTGTGCCTCCTAAGTCGCAGAAATGAACGAGATCCATGCAAGGGAGAAAACGGTTTCCACAAAACACCTCGCAAAATGGCTTTGCTTCTTAGCATCACCCTCTGGATAATTCCCCCTTAGAGTGGCTCCTCTAATGCAGTATCGGTGCTGCTGACATCAGCAACATTTCCGTGATTCGCCGTAAAGGCAGCCATCGGAGGCTGGGAGTGAGTGCAGGAGGGAGGAAGGGAGAAAGCCTAAAAGGGAAAAGAATGCCCACGTTGTTCCTCACGAGGCTGGGGAGACAGTGGTGTAGCAAAGGTAGCAATCCATTCCTCTGAAGACCGAGAAGTGTTTGCAAATACTATTAATAGCTCTCATTAGTGAAGTCTTCAAGGAATCAAAGGACTTACTGAGAAATTGGGGAAGCAGATCTAAAAAGACAGGGAGGGGGTTCTTCAATAAACCAGCACACCTAAGTTGGGGGTCTGATGAAGCCAGAGATCCCTGCTGCCGAGGGGATCCGAGGGCTGACCCGGGCTCCAGGGGAATCTTCCAACCAGGACGATGCTGAATGTAAGCTGGACCTTCTAGCCAAACCAACATGGCACGCCAACCCTCAAACATCTGCAGTCCTTTCTCTGTAATAATCCCTCCTGCTAGAGGGTAGATCCCTCTAGGTGCCCCCTGCGCTGGACCCTTTGCCTCTAAATCTTCCATATCCCAATCCCAGTGCACAGCATATAATAAGAGCTCAATTCATGTTCATGAAAGGGATTCAAGAAATGTTGGTCAAGTGTCTCGTGCTTCAGGAACCAGCAGACAAACGGTGACAGAGCAGAACCCTGGTGTCCAGGAGCTCGCCAGGTGAAAAGATGGATGCATTGGGAGGGGCAACCTTCACCTCCACTCCCGTGTCATTCAGAAAAGGCCCAGCACTCGAGGATCAAGAGAAGGCACCCGAAATGTCAGACAGCCAACAGATCCCTGCAGGGATCAAGAGGAAATCTGGCATCTGCTCTGCTGGTCCCTAAACTGCCCCCCAAGAAAGAGCTCATAAAGCAGGGTGCACAGAAGGTTGCCTTGGCATCATTTACAGAAGTTAAATTCCTCTTCCATGTTACCACCTTCTCATAGATCCTTAGACCCACACCTGTTACGCAGGCAACCTCTCTATGTGATGGGTTAGTAGCAATGAAGCAGTCACCAAAACCATATTTCCTTTCAAGGAACCACTCGGTTATAAGGACCATAGGACACGGTTCAAGAACCTACAACAAAATACAAATTAGCGAATATTGGCACATAGTACGGCTCAATAAACTAGTGCAAAATAAATGTGCTCCATTCAGCTTGCCAGGTAAACAAATGTTAAGTAGGGATGCAAAGTCCTTGTAAATGGTGAAGCCCAGGGGGGAAAAAAAAAACACAAGAGAAAAACAAATTCTTTTCATTGATAGTTAAACCTAACCTTTGGGTTCTCAGCTTTTAACCAAGGAATATAACCTTCAGAGAAAATCCTAGCTGAGGGGTGCCTAGGTGTCTCAGTTGGCTAAGTGTCAGACTTCAGCTCAGGTCATAATCTCACATGAGCGGGTTTGAGCCCCTCGTCCAGCTCTGGGCTGACAGCTCAGAACCCGGAACCTGCTTTGGATTCTGTGACTCCCTCTGTCTCTGCCCCTCCCCTGCTCACACTCTGTCTCTCTCTCTCTCTTAAAAATAAATGAACATTGAACAAAAAAAAAAAATTTTTTTTTTTAAATCCTAGCTGATAGGTAATGCTTCACACACTTTGGATTCAACCCGTACTTAATTGCTTAGAAGTTGCCTCTAAAGGGATCATTTGAAATACAGTCTTTCGGTTAGGAGTCTTCTACTTCATAGAAAGGAGGAGGAAAAGGGCATAGAAAGTGTCATAACGAATTAAGAGCGCAAGTGACACAACCCAGCTATCTTGGAATTCGTGGGCATTTCCAAGAGTTCCCTGCCATTTCAAGATTCTTAATGGCCCCTCGGATGCCAGCTGCATTTAAGCTGCTATTACTGGGAGGTGCTGAATTCAGCAAAGCCATTTGCTTCACAGCCACAGGGCTGAATTAGATATGTCATGGAGATAGCACTTGGTTCCTCCAACACAGCCAAAAGCGCCACAGCACTTAATTCACTGAAAACTTCCCCACGAGGCCCATTTCATGACGTTCTCAAAGCAGTTCACAGGTATCAGGGTAGTGTCCTTCCATGCTTTTCCACTAACAGCTAACACTCACCACAGCACAGAATGCAGTTCGTATTGTTGGATGACTGCCTACTATGTGCTCAGCACTCTGTGAGGTGCTCTAAGGGAACTTAATGGAAGCAGTAGCTATCATCAGAAAGAAAGGTCCTTGGAGGCTGGCATTTCTTACTGGTCCTGGAGACTCAACCCAGAAGCAGACCATATGGTAGCTTCCATATGACCGTCTAGTTAGGATAGGGTTGCCAGAATTGAGAGTGTGCTAAAACTCACATCACATAAAATTCACTGTTGTAGCCATTTTATTTATTTATTTTTTTAATTTTTTGTTAACGTTTATTTATTTTTGAGACAGAGAGAGACAGAGCATGAATGGGGGAGGGTCAGAGAGAGGGAGACACAGAATCTGAAACAGGTTCCAGGCCCCGAGCTGTCAGCACAGAGCCCGACACGGGGCTCGAACTCACGGACCACGAGACCTTGACCTGAGCCGAAGTTGGCCGCCCAACCGACTGAGCCACCCAGGCGCCCGTGTTGTAGCCATTTTAAAGCGTACAACTTGACGTACACTGGAAGGTGCAGCAAATAAAAACTCAGGGCACCCAGTCAACTTTGAATTTCAGATAAAAAAATTTTTAGGGTAAGTATGTCCCATGCAATCTCTGGGATATACTTATACTCGAAAAAATTATTCTTCTGAAATTCAAATTTAACGGAGTGTCCTGCACTTTATCTGGCAACCCTAAGTCAGAGGGACAAAAGGAACACAACCATCAACCACCCAACACAACCAACCAAAAATGTAGGTAAGTACTACACTGGGTGATACCAATCATAAAGCCATATAAAAACAAGCAGGCTCCCACCCCTAGCACCCTAGCTCTTCACAGGACCCCCACCCCCTCCACCCTGCCAGATCCAGGTCACAACACCGTGGCCTCATTCGACTTGGCCTCCCACAGAACTCCACACACAAGGCCTTGCTCCTTAAAATGCTCCCACTTCTGGCCTCTTGACACCCCATTCTCAAGGTGTGCCTCCATTCTGTCTGGTGAGGTCTTTTTAAATCCACTCTACAGGCTCCTCTTCCTAAAAATGTGTAAATAATGGACTTTCACAGGGCTCATCCCTGCACCCTTTCTTCTCTGTATCCTCCCCATGACTGATCTCTTTCGGGGCGAAGGTTTTAGATGCCACCCACTTGCCGACGACTCCCAGATCTTTATGCCTAGGGAAGCAGCAGGCAGAGGCCGGCAGGAGGCAACTCAGGGATGAGTGCACCAAAGTCACAAGAGTCGCAGGCATGCTGCGTCGTAGGTGATAAGCCAAGCCAGCACTGGAGGTGTCCAGAAGAACGAGGCAACTCTGGGTGGCTGCTCGGGTTACAGGGATGCTGATATCTGGGTCACCACGGCCATCACCATAAAATCTGGGCCACTTACAACTGGAACAGAAACCACATATTTAATGAAGACAATCTCAAATTCATCCTCATGGACTACACAGAGGGCCGTGTAGCCACCACTCGAGGGGCCAACCTAGCTCTGTGTATATTCCAAGAGAGCGTGGGCTTTGGAATGCTCAAGGCCAAGGCCCAGGCCTTGATTCAGTAGCTGCGGGAGCCCTTCACCCAAACAGTGGCATTGCAACGCTCATTGATAGAAGCGGGGGTCAGAAAAGAGAGAAAAGCATTCGCAAGGAGAAGGCCTCTTGGGAAAACTGTCCTGGACTGTGGGGGCAGGGGGACTGTGGGACCCTTTCTTCTAAGAATAAACTTCAGCTCCTGAAAACCTGTGCTCTGACTTCCAGCCTCATATATGCAAGTCACTGGCATACCTCAATTGCATCTCACACTTAGTTTGTCCAAATTGTACTCCATCACCAACCAGTCAAAAAAGAAGGCTCCTCTCCTGGGATGGTATTAACACCCACCCAGTTTGCTCAAGCCAAATGGCCAGATCCCAAGAGGCGACCTCACTTCGGCCTCCCTGTTCCTCCTGCTCTCCCAGAGTTCTGTCATTTCTACCTCCAAGGAGACCAAGAAACCACCTCTGGCCCTCCTTCTGCCTCCCCCACCACCGGCCCAGGTCAGCACCTGGGGGGAGACCATCAACTCCAAGGGCAGAGACCTTGCTTATTTGGTTTGCTTTTATACACCCAGTACCTAGCACATGGCACCTGAACGTGGTAGGCTTTCTATAAATGCTCTGAATATATGAAGCCAAGGAAGAGGTTTATTGCATAATTATACCAAATTACACCGCAAATCAGTAATATGATCTTTTTTTACCTAAAGGGCATCCTAAATATCAGCTAATCCTGTAACACCCTCAGCTAGAGGGTGATCTAAGCACCTTGTCCAAGGCAGGCAGTGACCCAGGATACAAGCCTGGTGTCCATCTAATTCTTTTCATTTTTAAGCCTTTTTTTAAGATGCTTATTCATTTATTTTGACAGAAAGAGAGTGAGCACACAAGCAGGGGAGGGGCTGAGAGAGAGGGAGAGGGAGATTCTGTGAAATCACAACCTGAGTCGAAATCAGGAGTCGGATGCTTAACCTACTGAGCCACCCAGGCACCCCGTGTGCACCTAAAACCCATGCTCCCTCAAGACCCCCTGCTACCCTTATGCTCAGTTACAAAAAATTCTCTGAAAGAGCACCTTGGCCCGCGATTCTGTATTCACTCTAGAATTTAACTTGAGTTTCTCGATTTGGTACTAATAAATCCTGCCATAATCCCAAACCTCATTCCTTGGTGTTCAGGACTGGATTTCACCCACTAGGAACAGAGAGCAAAAGCTGAGGCATGGGAGACACCTACTTTGTGGGCACACCCCAAAACAAATGAGCAAGCAGCCGCCATTCAATCACCAGCACAAAGGTGAACTTCATCTCTCGGCAGGATCTTCCATTTAAGTACAGCTGCACAGTATCTCAAACCAACTCCTATTTTATTCCTAGGCACTCGCCAGGAATGCCCTAAACTGAGAACACTGAAGGTACAGAGAGGCACTCCTTTGTAAATCACAGCACATGATAGCTTCTTTTCAAATTTTATGTTTATTTGTTTTTGAGAGAGAGAGATAGCAGGAGAGGGGCAGAGAGAGCGGGAGACAGAGGATCCCAAGCAGGCTCCGCACTGACAGCAGAGAGCCTGACGTGGGGCTCGAACCCACGAACCTCGAGACGATGACCTGAGACGAAATTGGACGCTTAACCTACTGAGCCACCCAGGCCCCCAGTATCTTCTTATTCTTACTACCTTGAAGCCTACCATCAAGCCCTCTCATGCTTCAGGATCAACAGAGGCTGGAATCCATGACCTCCTGACAGGACTGCCACATTGCACAACTCCAGGAAATGCCATTCACAGTTGTGCAATACACAACCTGCACAGCCGTACACGACAGCCCTACGTCTTAAGGCCTACTTAAGCTCTGTCAAGTTTGTAATCACCCTACAATTTGGACATGAGCCAAAAAAAATGTTCTTGTGCCAGAAAATTCACATTTCCTTCATCACAAGCAAACAATTGCTGGATACTTCTATCCAACTCTGCAGTCTGCTAAAGGTGATTATCACGCGTTAAGGTTTTTTAGTCACGTTCCGTCAAGAAAACTTGGTATGAAAAGGTAAACTGAAAACAAAGATTACGGTAAGATCACTCTTTCTGGGGCCTATTTACATACTAAATCAGTCAGGATAACCCAACAGACATAAGATCTAAATCACACTTTCAAAAGTCTTTTAAAAATTGGATAAACCCTCTCTCCCTTTCCTATGACTTTCAGTTTTATGGATTTGTGCTTGCAGGGGCACTTTAAAGGTTATTTTCCATAGCAGATGCTAACCCACCTCTTGCCAGCAGAGAAGACTTTAGCTAGTGACTGAGATCTTGAGGCTGGAATTAGGATAACTGTGGTACCACTTACGGACCAGATCTGTGCACTAAAAAGAGACAAGATGTGGAACAGACGAGAGATGTTCAAACTTTTCAAACGAAACCCTTCCAATTCAAGGAAAGGCTGTGTTCTAAAAGTCTGAATTTTAAGGAGAAGTTCAATTGAACTGAATAAAATTCAAACTTTAAGTGGAAATTATACCTATAAATGCAAACTTTCATTTGAAGGAAAGGCTTCAGGTAAACCTTACAAAGGTAAGATCTGAATCAAACTGAACTTCCTTCAAATGAAAAGGTTTTGTTCTGAAAGTTTGAATTTTGAGTGGAAATTCAATTGAATTGAATGAAATTCAAACTTTAGGTAGAAACAATATAGACACAGATAGAGATGTAAAATTCCATTTGAAGGCAGGATTTTAGGGGCGCCTGGGTGGCTCAGTCGGTTGAGTGTCTGACTTCGGCTCAGGTCATGATCTTGTGGTTCATGGGTTCAAGCCCCTCGTCGGGCTCTGTGCTGACAGCTTGGAGCCTGGAGCCTTCTTCGGATTCTTTCTCTCTCTCTCTCTCTCTCTCTCTCTCTCTCTCTCTCTCTGCGCCCCTCCCCCGCTCACAGTCTCTCTTTCGAAAATAAATAACCATTAAAAGAAATTTTGAAGGGAGGATTTTGTTCTAAAAGCCAGAATACCTCTCACCTACCCCACATACTCTTGGATATTGAATACTGTATATTATATTATGTAGTATAAGCATAATATGTTAAATATTAAATACATGTAAATGTTATATTATTTTATAGTACACTGTGTTTTATATAGGATGGTATAGTGTAGTATAGTATGGTATAAAACAATATAATATAATCTCAAAGCAAGCTGTAATGGCTGGAATTTTCACAAGGGCCCAAAGTCATATGAGCTTTACCTCCCTCTCAATCTCTACACTCAGTCCCAAGACCTCCTTAGGACCCCAAAGACTCATGGAACATGGATGAAAACCATGAATCTGGAAGCAAAAGCACCAAAGGGAATATCCAGAATGTGGGCTCTAGTCCCAGCTTTCTACGAACCTGTCCTGTCACCTTCAGCATACACCGTGGGAGCAGAAGGTCTGGGTACAAATGCCAGCTTGTGTCACTTACCCTCTCCACTACTCTCTCTTCTCTAGAAAAAGGAAACTGCCTCAGGGGGTTACACTGCAAATTAAATGGTATCATACTCTTCGGGGCCTTACTATATTGAATGGATGCAGTATTTAAGAATTGCTAGTTGTGATAATAATTAATGCATTAGATAAGGTCTGTACAATGGGAAATGTGTTCCTGAACGTTGACTACAATGCTAACTGAATACGTTTGCATTAAATGCATTTTGTGTCTTGTTTTGACTAGTTTTATTGTAACTATCATTAGGGATTGTCACTGGCTTTCTTCCTCTCCAGAGACCAGTTAACTGAAAGCCAACTGTAATTCATATTCACCTTGTGGCTACAAGGCTCCTTGTGGTATGTTGGTTTGCCCCGACAGCAGTAAGGGTCTTGCACAGAGTCAGTATTCCATCGGGGTTTCTTAAGTAAATGAGAGCTTACCAGTTCTAACAAACCAAAATTCCAGTACAACAAAGGCCAAGAGCAATCAAGTCCTTTAATAAAGAAATGAGACCCTCACTTCAGAGCACATCCAAAATTTAGAAGTACTCTGGATTCTTTAAGCCAACTGGCCTCATAATTGGCCTCCTGGTTAAGCCTCAAGACAGACTGTATTTTTCCAAAACTGGCCACAACATCTCCTGTCCTGCATGTTCTGATATTCCTCTCATGAGATGGAATCTACGCCCCATCGCCTTGAATCTGGACAGGCTTGTGACTAAGGCAGAAGCGGCACTGTGTGGCCTCCGAAACTTTCATAAAAGACCACACTGCTTCTTCCTGGTTCTCTCGGGACACTCACTCTGAGAACCCAGCTGCCATGCTGTGAGGAAGCCCAAACCAGGCCCCAAGAAGAGGCCACACGGCATGGCCCTGTGTTGGTGCTCTAGCCAACGGCCAAGCTAAGACCCCAGCGGAGAGTCAGCACCAACTACCATCACATGAGTGAAGACGGCCCTAGTTGATTCCACTGCTCCCGACACGCCATCAATCCCCAAAGCCTTCCCAAGTGAGCCCCCAACCCCAGACTTCGTGGAGCAGAGATAGGCCATCCCTAATGAGCTCTGCCTGATTTCCTAAACGCAGAATCTACGAGTATAATCAAATACTTGCTTTATGTCAGTAAGTTGGGGTGGTTCGTTATACAGCAACAGGAACAGAAACAGATTTTAATACATATTGCAGTAGAGGGCTTGTTCATAAAATGGAATCATGGCACAAACCTGGAAGACAACCCAAGCACACCATACACTGACTAATAAACAGGTCAAAACAAGACTCCAAAACAATACTCTAATTATAACACACCTTATTCTTTCATCTGTTGAAATGCACCACACAGAGCAACCACAAGAAATACTAACACTAAAATCGCTAGAGAGTATTATGCTAAGTGAAGTAAGTCAGAGAAACACAAATACCGTATGATTTCACTCGCCTGTGGAATTCAAGAAACAAAACAAACGAACATAGGAGGAAAGAGAGAGAGGTAAACCGGAAACAGACTCTTAACTACAGAGAACAAACTGAGTGTTACTGGAGGGGCGGTGGGGGGGCGGGGGGGTTAAATGGGTGATGGGTACTAAGGAAGGCATTTATAGTGATGAACACCACTATTGCATATAAGTGCTGAATCATCGGAGCTAATATTACACTGTACGTTAACTAACTGGAATTTCAATAAAAACTCGGAAATAAATAAATAAATAAATAAATAAATAAATAAAATCGCTATCATGTATTGAGTGCTTATTAGGTACCGCGCTCTATTCCAGGTACTTCACAGGTATTAACTCATGTAAATATCCAAATAACTCTGTGAAGTAGGTACTAGTATTACCCTCTTTTACAGATGAGCCAACAAAGCACAGGACTAAATTAACTTGCCCAAGGACACACACACCCCCAGCGAGAGGCAGGGCTGGGATCTGAATCCAGCGATCTGGTCCCAGGATGGGTCATCTTCCACAGCGCAGCAGGGCTGCTTTCCAAGGCGCGGGCCCTGCCAAACAGCATCTGTGTGAAGCAGTTAGCACGGTGCTTGGCACAGGCAACACTCACTGTTGACATAATTTAGATCGCCACGTTTTCTAGAGCAAGAATGACGTCCTTCTAAAGCCACGAGTACACCTCCCACATTTTGTTTTGCTCCTTGTGCCTCTGACAGATGATTTCCACATCTTCATCCCCAGCACTGACCTTTTCCCCAGCACTTGTGGATTTAACAGTCTACCCAATTTCTCCACTTAGATGTCCAATTAGCCTCTCAAACTTAACACAGACATGACTTAAAAGAAGAATCTTGTTTTCACCCACACGCATACCCTGAGAGTGCCTCTTCTCCAGAATTCCCCATCTCAGGGCATTGCCCTTCCTTCCCCCCAGGAGCTCAGCCGAAAAGTCCAGCGTTAATGGTGGTTCTGCCCCGCCCTGGCTGCGTCAGCCAATCCAGCAGCCAATCCAGCCAACTCTTCCAAGTGGATACTGACTTCCACCACTTCTCCCCACCCCCACCGGGTCCACATCCCTCCCTCTCCTCGTCCAAGCACCAAGCTGCACCAGGGTGTCCGGCCCAGCCAGCCCATTCACCAAGCAGGAGCCGGCTTGACTGCTTTCTAAAATGTAAAGTCGACCCCTACACTCCCTTGCCTCCAGAGGATTCCCATTACGCTCCAAAGAGCACCCAAAGTCCCTTTCATAGTTCTCCCAGTTTTGGCCACCGCCTGTCTCTCCATCCTTAGCTCCCCATAAATACCCTCCAGCCACACTGGTCTTCCAGTGTTTCCAAGTTAGCTCCCACCTCTGGGACTTCGCATTTGCTGTTTCCTCTGGCTGGGACATGTTTGCCCAGATCCTTTCAGGGCAGCTCCTTGTCAACACTCAGCACTCTGTTCCATGTCACCTCCTCAAAGAGGCCCCCGTTGCCTCCCACCCCACTGCAGAAAAGCCAGCCCCCTGCAGTCACTCTTCAGCCCCCTTGCCTGACTTTGTTTTGTTCACAGCTGAAACTGTATCGTGAGCTGAAATCATCTTTTTTTTTTTTTAAAGCAAACCTTTTAATGTTTATCTATTTTTAAGAGAGAGAATGGGGGAGGAGCAGAGAAAGAGGGAGACACAGAATCTGAAACAGGCTCCAGGCTCTGAGCTGTCCACACAAAGCCTGACCTGAGGCTTGAACCCATGAGCCGTGAGATCACGACCTGAGCTGAGGTTGGATGCCCAATCAACTGAGCCACTCAGGCGCCCCGCTGAAATCACCTTCTATACTTATTTGCTCGTTTACTGTGTGTCATCCCCACTGAAATCTAGATATCTGGAGTATCAGATTTAGTGTATTTTGTTCATCGCTGCATCTCAGCACCTAGATGGGTGCCTGCTACATCACAGATGCTCAACAAAGATCTGTTGGATAAAATGAACGAATCCCTTTACTGGACACAAATCCCTGGCAGTCAGGGACTCGCACTTATTCAACTTTCCATCACAAGTTCTGAGCCCAGTTTCTGTTCCAAAGTCCTTCTATAGATAGTGAAAGAAAGGGTGAGGGGAGGAGGGAAGAGCAGGAGCGGGGGGGGGGGGGGGCGGGGAGAGAGAGAGAGAGAGAGAGAGAGAGGAAAAGAAGAGGGAAAGCCAGCCACAGCATCGAGTTGTTCTGATTTGTGGATTTTACAGACGTAGTCTTACAAATAGCCAAACATTTAATCCCACATAGGATGCATTTAATCAGTCATCATTATTGAAAAATAATTACTTCAAAAAATAATGACTTCAAAATAATTACTGTCTTAAACAGTCAGAATGTGTGGACACCCTTACTATATCTGCCCCAATATAACAAATATCTTTCTGCTAGCCAATCTGTGAACGTGTCTAAAATGCAATGTCTTCGAAGCTCAGGGGTGTAGGCAAAGGGGTTGAGAGAGAGAAGCTGTCTCTGGAGAAAACGAAAATGTGGAAATGCAAACTCTACCCCAAACAGCCTGCCCCTTCAGCAGGAAAGAATCCAGGAAAGTTCCTTGCTACGCTCAGCGCAGGGGAGGCACCACTTACTTACCTGCACACTTCAGCCCCATCCTAGACCCTGGGTAGACCCTCTGGAAACTTCTTCCTCTTCTCCCCGTCCTACATGGCCTGGGTAAGCTGCTGTGGGTCACCCTAGCACCCAGCAGCTGGGTCAGCCTCATTAAAACACCACACAGTCTGGAGGCCAACCGTCCCCCTACCTGTGCCCTTCATGTAAAAGTTCCATTCCCACTGAAGGAAATTCTGGCAAAGATCAAGAACAACGTGGCCTTTACTATTCAAATGCTTCCCTCAGATTCACTTGAATGTACCTTCTTTTTGCCCTTTAAAATCACCAGGTGGTTTCTATATTCATCACTAGAGAGGAACTTCACTGGGCTCTGCTATTCACACACTGCCTCAGCTTGAAGCAGGACCCCATTAGCACAGTGATAAATGGTCTTGGGAAGGATCAGTTCGGTGGGAAGATGAATGCATGTTATTAGATTCTCCTGAAGGCAACCAACATATCTGCCCAACAGTCAGGGCCATGAACTTGCAGGTTTGGACCATGATTGGGACGTAGCATTGGCCTTCCGTGGGAGCTCTGCCCTGGGTCCTGAATTGCAGCTACTTGTCCACCTCTGTTAGGAAAAGAGCCAGAGGCACACCCATCTACCCTTCCAGGGGCAATATATAATCCAGTAATTAATTGTAGAGCTGAGGATCAGACAGACCTGGGCTCATGTCACTAGCTGTGTGACTTTTGGAAAAAGTACTTAAGCTTCCTAAAGTTCATTATCCTTATCCTCAAAATGGGAATAAAACCTTCCCCTTAATGCTACGCTGACACTTGAAGATAATTCCCTAAGGTGCCTAGCATAACACCTGGCATACAGTGAAGGGTAAGTGTCACCTGCCATGATTATCATTTATCTATTTTGGTATAAGCATGGTATCTTATTCATTGTTTATGCCCAGCCCAAAGCAAAGGGTCCAGCACACTGTGGATACTTAATTTTTAAGATAATCAGTGTGGTAGGCAGAATAATGTTCCCTAAGACTGTCCACACCCTAATCCCTGGGACCTGTAAAAATATCACCTTATGTGACAAAGGGACATGGCAAATGTGAGTAAGTTAAGGATGTGGCATGAAGAGATTATTCTGGATTATCTGAATGGACCCAATATAATCACAGGGGTCCTAATAAATTGGGGGGGGGGGCGGGCAGAGGCAGAGAAGGAGATGTGAGGATGAGAGCAAAGGTCAGAGTGGTGTGGCCATGAGCCAAGAAGCTGGAGAGGGCAAGGAGAGGGTGCTCCCTTAAAACTTCCAGAAGGGGGGCGCCTGGGTGGCGCAGTCGGTTAAGCGTCCGACTTCAGCCAGGTCACGATCTCGCGGTCCGGGAGTTCGAGCCCCGCGTAGGGCTCTGGGCTGATGGCTCAGAGCCTGGAGCCTGTTTCCGATTCTGTGTCTCCCTCTCTCTCTGCCCCTCCCCCGTTCATGCTCTGTCTCTCTCTGTCCCAAAAATAAACGTTGAAAAAAAATTTAAAAAAAAAAGAAAACTTCCAGAAGGAGTGCAGCCTTGCTAACCCCTTGATTTTAGCCCCACAAAGCCAATTCTGAAATCTGACCTACAGAGCAATACGGTAGGAAATTCGTTTTGTTTTAAGCCATCCAGTTTAAGGTAGTTTGTTACAGTGACAGGACAGCAGCACCATCAGTGACATGTCCTGGCTGCTGGCCCCGTGCCAGGGGCTGCGTATGTTTCACACACAGTCGCATTACGTCCAGTCCAGGGCGGAGGTTTCATTCTTGCCCCAATTTTACAGATGGAGAAACTGAGGCCCAGGGAAATTAGGTACTTTGCCCCACACTCAGAAAAACAGATGCAGTAGCACTGACCTGCAAAGCACTGTGTGTGAAGAAGGAAACCTTTACAGAAAAAAACCTTTGTAGAAAATTCTTGCCGGTTTTCCTGCAAGGAACAAAGGCGTAAGCCACAGGACCACAAGAAAGTGACAGAATTATTTCGGCAGGTTGTGCCGCTGCTATTTTCAGAGGCAGATCTTTTCATTCACAGAAAAAAGGCACCCGCAAAGCAGGTGTGTGTGGAAGCTTCTAGGTCAGTGTCAGGAGACCAGGACGCAGGTGAGCCGGCCTAACTATGCACTAAAAAGGAGCCCATCATCTCGGCCTGGCCAGTGGTCCGTCTGCAGCGGAAGTGGGCAGCACCAAGACTATTTTCATTCCCACACGACTTGCACAAACCGTCGTTTTCACCTAAAAGTCACGAACAAGGCAAACCAGGCAGAACCGTAAAGAGTGAGAGCCTCTCCTCGCCACAGGCACCACGGCTGGCTTTCCCAGGCACAGTGATTTTCAAGCTGTGCCCCGGAGCGAGCCTGTTGTACCTGCCCTTGCTCCCCACCTCACCCACCATGTGTCGCCCTCTCTGTCTGCTTTATACATTGGACTGTCCTGCGAGGTTTCATTTGACGACAGGGTTTCTCTACCACAATGCCACGTGAAGTGGGGCTTTTCCTGTTCCCTCAGGATTTATACTGACACCCCAGGGCGGAAAACTGAGCCTTTATTTAGGCAGAAATTGCTAAGTTGAGGTCCAACTGGTTCAGAAACCACCTGCTGCTTCCAGCCCATGTCAGAGAATTCACTGGAGAAAAGGCGTTTCTTAGAGAAAACACCGCACTGGGGAGCACAGCGGCAGAGAAGCAGCCAGAGAACTGCTCAGAGAGATGACAGTGGTTGGCGGAAGAGGGTCCCGGCACCTCAGACCCTCAGCTGCGGGCTTGCTGAGCTGCACACTTCACAGGCCTGCCTTGCGCCGTTCCAGATTAGAGTGTGGGACATTCACTAGCAATCAGATCTGCTGCATTAATTGCCTAACTCCAGAGTACGCACAGGGGGTGCCCCCTGGAAGGGTGCAATGAAGACAGCCCGGGGAAAATCAGACACAAGGCCCCACACTTTGGCCTGGTTGAGGACAGAGGGCAGCAGAGGAGTGGCTCGCTCCTCCCAAGCTGGGCAGCACAGAGATACATAATGATTTCTCATGGGCCAAATGGACACAGAGGTGCGACGAGGGGATAGCTTGGTTAGAGCCTTCATTAAAAGCCCTGCCCCCCAAGGTGGATCTATTTGGGCAAATAAATAAATAAATAGCCCAGGATGTACTCGGGCAGAGGCTGAGGGGGCATCATAAGGGACCAGCCAGGGAGGGCATCACTCATGCTGTGGGAAAGTCTGAAGATCTTCACAGGGGGTCTCCAAGAACCCACAAAAGCTCTTGGATGCCTGTAAGGCTACAGAGAACCATGAAGGACATCAGCTAAGTAGAACATTTTGGCCTCCTCCTCGTCCCTCTCCCTGCCACCTGACTCCGGAGGAGCCAGAAGTTGCAAAGCAAGCAGGGAAGGCGTTTGGACCCAGAGAGAAAGAGAACAAACAAGGCTTCCCTTTTCCATTGCTGGTCTGTGGTGTCCCAGCCCAGGCTTGAACTACGGGGAAAGGAGAGCTTTTACCTAGATGAGAGGATGGTACTTGGGTTTATATTAAACTGGAGTTTTTAGAATACTTGAAAATAATTATTCTTATTTCTATTTTTATTTTATTTGAGAAACGCCTGGAAAGGCTATAGGATACTGCTGGGATATGATTCAGGGTTGGCCTAACAGAACAAATGTGAAAGTCACGGGTGAAGAGAAATAAAGCCATTTTGCTGTTTGCATTCCCAATAAAATCCAGCCCATTTAATTAACCAATTACACGGCATTAATAAAAAAAAAAAAAAATGCTTCAGGCATCCGTGTCTCCACTGTCTCGCCTCTTACCTAAGCTGCTGCGATTCCTTGCCTGTACCTCAGTAACTTCCCAAATGGTATCCCTGCTTCCAGTCTTATCTGCCCTCTCTCCCTGCCCCATCCATGCTCTCACGACCAGCCCCATTGGGGCAACAGCCTGACTCTATTTAGGGAAACCACTCCCGCCCAATCTCAGCCCTTGTGCTGAACATCACTGACCAGCAGAGGCTTCATGAGTGAAGCACATGGCCCAGGCTAAGCCAATCTGTGCATTTGATCCCCACCTCCCACCATGATTGGTAAAAGGATGAGTAACCGACCCCGGACAAGCCAATCAGGACTAAGAATTTCATTGTGAGACTTCTGTTTGAGCCTTAGACAATGTAGCTTACTGCGTCCTGAAGGATGTGAATCCAGAAGGATGGAGCCCAGAGCTGCTGGCAGCCTTCAGGTAGGACCACCAGGTAGGAGGGTGTCCAGGAACAGAGCGATGCAGAATGGACGAAAGAAGAAATATCCAATCCTGGATGCATCATCTGAGCCCGAGATGGCGCTCTGCCTAGGCTGCTCAGTTATGAGAACCAATAATCCCCTTTGGGGCTGGATCCCATTTGGACCAGGTTTTCTGTCGTCGGCAACAGAAATCATCCTAACAGATACATTGGCTGATCCAGTGACTGTGTTTAGGCCCATTAGGCTCATGTCTCCATCAATCCAGACTTACAAATGGCCTCCGACCTGTACTGGGCAAAGGCCCAAAGAGGTTCTGACTGAGCTTTGGAGCACCAATCACAGCAGCATCGTTGCCATTAGCATCAATTCCTGACCTGAAAAATTACCAGCTTTCTCCTTCTCCTCCTACAATTAACATGCAACTTCAAGGACACTGCCCCAACACTGTTCCTCTCTTGGTGTCTTAACAATGTTGCTCTCTGCCTTTAGAAAGAATTTAAATACAGTCACCATTAATACCCTGATACAGGTTACAATTCCTCACTGCGCTTTTCATTACTATTCTAACTCAGAATACTCTAATTCTCTTCAATGGATTTCTCATATGTGTTTCTTCATCTGTTTGCTCTTACATTGGAAACTCGAAAAGACAGGGACCGAGCCTCTTTGCAGGACACCTCACACAAGGCAGAGAGTAGTTAGGGACTTAATAGATGATTACCGATGACAGAGATAGTGATGACAAGGGTGATAGTGATTGTGTTACATGCCTCATTAGAAAGACGATTGTTCTCACCATTTAAGGGAGATATTTCCTCTAAATTAATAAAAATCTACTTTGTTCTATTACCCTCACAAGAACAAATCAGAAAGGCTTATTAGGTGATCAACTTAGACCTCTTCCTAGTTCCCAGATTTGAATAGCCACCTTTGGTGTTTGAAAGCTAGGACTCTTCCTTATAATATATAAAATTCCTCTTGTCTATCCAATAGGTCTAAGAAAAATAACACAGTGATTCTAAATAATAAACCAAACATTTTAAATTTCCTTGAGATATCCACAAGATCAAAATCTAAACGGAATCCATTGAAGGCAGAACATCCCCACAGATATTAGCAACATAATTAAAATTATTCATCAACTCCCAACTATAGACTGTGAGCTCACCCCTACAGCAAGCTGCTCTTGGGATCATGGGCTTTATTAAAACACCCATTCCTGATTTCTAGAATCTTAGCTACAACAGCACTTCTGTTCTGTGGGGGTCTAATTACAGTAAAGTAATAAATTCTTGAACCTCAGCACATAAGTCACCAAGCTGCCAGATACTCCCCTGGGTCTGGGAGCCTCTGCCGCCTCCCAACTTTGTCTATCCAGTCCATGCACCTTGGTTACCGCACACGAGGACATTACTTAAGACATTGGTGGAATTCTGCCACCAGAATTTTGGATTCTGATGCTATGTAATTTTCCATGTACTGCTCTGACCCTGGTTGGCTTCTGTGACCTCTCCCGATTGGACACAAATTCCCTGCATGTTCTGAGGCTTTGGGATGCCCTGCAGGATGTTGAAAATGGAGTGGACTTTGATGACCCATGGACCAAAGCTGAATCCTGTTCCTATCACTTATTAACTATATGACACTGGGCAAATTACTTACCCTCTCTGAGCCCCGGGTTCACACAAAAAACAAGGGCAATAATGATGCTCAATGAATACTTATCTTGCAGGATTTTTTTTAAGTAGCATCTTTGACTCAAAACCACAAGATATCACCTTACGCTGTTAGAATGTTATCAAAAAGACAGCAGATTACAAATGCTGTTGAGGATGTAGAGAAAAGGGAGCCCTTGTGTACTGCTGGTGGGAATGTAAATTGGTGTAGTCGCCTTGGAAAATAGTTTGGACATTCCCCAAGAAAGTAAAGATAGAACTACGATATGATCCAGCAATCCCACCCACCTCTGGGTATTATCTCCGAAGGAAATGAAACCACTATTTTGAACAGATTATCTGCACTCTCACGTTCACTGCAGCATTATTCACAATAGCCATGGGAGGAAAACAATCTGAATGCCCCTCCATGGGTAAACGGATAAAGAAAATGTGATTTATATAGATACAGATACACGGATATATAGACACATACAATGAAATACTAGTCAGCCTTTAAAAAGAAGGATATTCTGGGGCACCTGGGTGGCTCAGTCGGTTAAGTGTCTGACTTCAGCTCAGGTCAAGATCTCATGGTTCATGAGTTTGAGCCCTGCATCGGGCTCTCTGATCTCAGCACAGAGCCAGCTTCAGACCCTTTGTCTCCTTCTCTCTCTGCCCCTCCCCCATGCCCCCCCTCTTAAAAATAAAAAAAAAAAAAAGAAAGAAAGAAGGATATTCTGCCATTTACAACCACATGGATGAAACTGGAAAGCACTGTGCTAAGTGAAATAAGCCAGACAGAGAAGGAGAAATACTGCGTAGTATCACTTATAAGTGGGATCTTAAAAAAAAAAAAAAATCAAACTCAAAACAGAGTAGAATGGTGGTTGTCAGAGCAGAGGCAGAAGGAAATAGGGAGAGGCTAGCAAAAGGTTGTAAGATAAATAAAGTCTGAGGCTCTAACATATAACATGGTGACGGCAGTTGATCCTACTGTATTGCACAACTGAAACTTACTAAGAAAGTAGAACTTAAGTGTTCTCACCAGGGGGGGAGGGGGGTGTAAATATGTGAGGTGATGGATGTCACAACTCAGCGGTGGAAATCTTTCCACAGCGTATACGGATGTCATGTCACCACGTTGCACACCTTAAATATTTTACAATTTAAACATGTTACCATTTTATTGGTCAGTTATGAATAAATCAATAAAGCTGAAAAATGGCGTTTTTGAAATGGGCAATGGTAGGACACTCAATAAATAGATGCTGCTATCATGCTAACTTTGTTGTTCACTTTATCACCAGGTACACACACTGACGTCATTCTCCCGTCTCCCATGCCGCAGCCCTGCCATTCATTTCTCATTCCTCCCACTCTGTCCTGATGTCTGTCAGAGTCACACTGCCTGAATTTATGTAGCAGACCAGAGAGGGAGAGAAGATACAGAGACGTGAGGCACTGGAGGACTTCTGTCCACCGTGCTATTACTGCCTACATGGCTTGAACCACTGGCCCTCCGTCCATCTTCTGACTTTGCTCCTAATCTGGACATCTGGGCATCTGTGTTCTGGCATCCCTGGACCAACCTCCATGCCTAAAATTAGAGGCTTAACATTAGTACTGAACTCCAAATGGGGCCATGATATTGTCAAAGCATGGTACCAACAATAACGTTGTGCACACATCGCCTACAAAATATAATACATCACCTACAAAATGCATCATTATTTTACATATTTCTAAAAAGTTAACATTGCCAGCTAACCGACTGCCTATCGTTGGTAGTAAGACACCTTGTGATTTCGGGAATGTAAGGAAAATAATGCATCTTCGAATTAATGCGGTACAAGAGAACATTTGCCTTGGAGAAACGGTTAAGAGCAAAACACAGTTCTGATCCTTATTTGCAAGAGTCCTGCACAGAGCCTGGCAGACGGTAAAAAAAAAAAAAAATATTTGTTAAATGAATAAATATATATACATGAGTGAATGCATTTCCTAACAGGCACATTATAACGGGGTTCCGTCATTTAAAAAGAAAATTTGATGCAAGAGGGAAATCAAGCTACAAGTTAAATGCATCACTTCACAAAGCTTCCACTTGCATTCATTAAAAAAAATAATAAAGGTCGCTCTGACCATTTTGTAAGTTTGCTGCCTCTTCAGCAACATGGAAGGCCAGATAACAGTGATAGATTTCCAAAAGCTTAGTCTCTACCTAATAGCCAGTCTGATGCTATTTTTAAGTGTGCGGTTTCTGGGACTATAAAATCTAAGGTGCCTCTTCAGAAACATCTGGCAGCATCCTCAGGGCACGCTTTGGGTTCCTATTAGCTAGGAGACAGTGCTAGCGTCTTTGATAACTGGGAATGCAGATCCATTTAACAGACCCTTCTCCTTTCTTTTGTACCACTAAATTGGCTCTAGATTTGCTGGAACTCAACCAATCCCTGCATGGTGACGGGGACCCAGGCGAGTGAGTCACAGTCCCAAAAGAAGTTCTCATTAGAAGAATTCACCTCCACTTCCTGCCCAGAAAGGTCACTTCTGGCCTATTCATTGCAATTGAAAGTGGTGCATTTCACCTCAGATACTACAGAGTCAGGCATTCCATAAAATAAACAAACAAGAACTATTCAAGCAGAGACTAAATGAAAACAAATGGATTTTGGAGATTCACAAATTTACATGGTGCTCCAGGAAAATTTCCAGGTGACAGGTGCCACCAGCATCAGAGGTCCACCCTTCTCTTTGCTCTGCAGTGGAAAGTCAAATTTCAGACCCTGCTCTTTTTAAGCCTTCATCTGCTGTTTGCTTAAATCATTTCACATTAGACTTCTCTCTGTGTAGAAGCAGAATTGCATCCACAGCTGCTGGATGTCACGTCCATTTCAGGCGGGAAGCAAGGAGCTGGAATGGAAGAATCCTGTTACGTAAGCATCCCTCAATACAGGGATGTTGCAGGGGAAAGGACTGTGGGTAAAAATGAGTGACTCAAATGACTTTTCACAAAATATGGGAGTCCAATTTCCCAGGACATGGTACCCTTGTACAAGTCAAGAGCAATAATGTCCATTTTCAGTGCAACCTAAATGCCTCTCGAGCATGCAAATCCACACGGAAATTATACAGCCATTTATCTTGGTGTATGCTTAAAGACAAAATAGAAGGAATTGACAGAGCATGGACTGCTTCTGTTCTGTCCCAGCAAAAAAATTACCTATAACATGCCTCCTCCCCCCTCACCCACATATACTAGAACTGTAAACATTATCTTGTTCCCCCCATGCACAATGCTCCCCAGTATTCCATACCTCGTGGATGACACCACTCTCCCCACCTGTTAATTCGAGAGAAAGGACTGACCCCGCTGTGCTGGTGGCTGGTCGATCCCCAGACCTCTCCACTGACCTCTCTGTTTAGATCTTTCTTCTTCACTCCCTCATTGGTCCCTCCAGCCCAGACCTCTGTCACGTGACCATTCGGGATCTCATTATTCATCACCCAGGTTACTACAGTTTCTTCCTGAGAGTCCCCAGCTTGCATCTACTGGATGTGGATTCATATCCATTAGTGGTTTCATAAAGTGCAACACATCACACATCATAGCCTTCAAGGTCTCTTCATTGACTCTGGAAATAAATCTGTGCTCAACCCAGAGTCCAGGGTGCCCACAAGACCCCGGCCTTCGTTTCCACCTTCATCTCCCCACATTTCCCACAGAACAACTGGAGACTCGCTCTTCTTCCAAACAAGTGCCTCAGTTTCCCTCTTTGGTGCCTTGCGGATGCCTTTGCCTCTGTCGCACCCTCTCCATCCCTGCCTTTTACGTCATCCTTCAAATTCCATGTCAAATGCCAGAGATTCCAGAGCCGCACCTCCCCCCGCCCCCCACAACCCCACCAGAGCTGGCTATGAACTCATCCTCTCCTAAGCCCTGAGCATACACTCACTGCATCGCTCTTGAGGTCCTCACCCCATTCTGCACCCGCCACCACCCCTTCGTCCTTCATTCTCTGGCTTATCACTCACTGAAACACCGTACTCTCCATCGTATCTGCACAGGCATCGTGCAGTATGTGACAGGTACCTGCTGAAGTAAACTGGACCTCGGGAGAGCTTACCAGCCCTGGTTCCGTAGATGGAAGTCACTCAGCTGCCCAGGACAGAGCTGATGTCAGATGGCATAACAGAAGCTACTTTGACAGTTGGGATGGGCCTCATCAAGCCTACACCTCACCTTCTTATTGGTGTGCCATTCCCTCACTGCCTTGCTCCAAATCCATTACGAGCAAAGATTGCATATAATTCCTATTTCCATCTCCTCCGGCACAGTGGTTTGCACATAGTAAGTATCTAATAAATGCAGCTGAACCCATTTGCTCAATTCATCATGTCACAACCAGAGAGCTCTAACAGTGCTCTGAGTGTTCCCAAGAGTGTAGTACAGGAACCACTGGTGGTACACAGATGGCATTAGGTGACACACAGATGAGGCGTTTTTTAATGGCCATGGGTTCATCTTCACGAGCACCCGGGAAAATGGAAGTAGTGCAGAATACCTACGATTTCATAGGTACCATTGCTTTAGGGTAAGGCTAAATTCATTTAAGTTTTTAATACAAGGCGGCAATCTAAAGAAAAAATATCAACTAAACAGTGGTAGATATTGCTCACGGCAAAACTAAATTTATTTAAGTTTTTGTTTTTATTGTTTTGTTACTTGAGAGACAGCGAGAGGGGGAGAACATCCCAGGCAGACTCCACACTCAGGGAGGAGCCGACACAGGGCTTCATCCCCCCCACCCTGGGACCATGACCTGAGTCAAAATCAAGAGTCAGAGGGGCAACTGACTGAGCCACCCAGGTGCCCCTATTTAAGTTTTTAACAGCGGAATCAACTTAATGAAAAAAATGCAAATTAAGTAACTAGTGTCACAGGTGATATTTCAATATGGCCACAAAAGTTCTAAAGCAAAGGTGGCAGAGGAAACCTTGCCCTAACTAGCATTTCCGGTTTGAACTGGTTTGCTCCCAAATGCCCGACCCTCCACTGAAAGATCCGTCCCTTCCAAACATCCCTTCGTGTCACATCAGGTCTGGAAAACCCTAAGTAGCTCCCCACAACCAGCCGCATCTCACTTCCTCCACTGACCGCTCTTACTTCTCTAATCCTCTTCCGAAGCCTTCCTCTGGTTCCTGGGCAGGGGGACTCCACCCTTTCTGCCCCTCGGGCAAAGCTTGCAAATGTGCACCGTCTTGCCTGTGCTTAGACCATTCTCCCTCCCTATTCCTTTTCCCGGTCCGTGCACATTCCTCCCCCTGCTAATGGAAGCTCAAATCCATGCGATCCTTCTATTTCTTATTCCAATCCATCTCGTACTGCACATTCTTCATCTCCTCCATTAACAGGCTTTACCTGCGACCTTGCTTTCATCCACATGTGCGTTTCATCACCCTGATCAGAATGTGAACTCAGCAAGAACTCAGCAAGGGCAAAGACTATGTCCTTGATGTCGTGTGAAGTCTCCTTCAGCCCACAAGAGTGCTGAGCACACAAGTACAAAACACGCGTCTCATAATGGGACAAGTCAAAACCAACACATCCAGAAAATGTCTAACACCGGGTGCTCTACCAGGGTGTCCAACATGAACATGGTTCAGGATAGCTCACCTGCAGCATCATCCATATGGGATTCTCACTGCACTCATCCCAAAGACCAAGTTTTAACAATGTGCCTGCCCAATGGACCTGGATTTATCATTAGAATTCATCCTCGGAGTATACCAACTAATAAAGAAATCACTCGATCTGGGTTCATCCCTAATGCTTTTACAGAACTCATCTATCCTTTCCAAAGATTTGATGGAACCCAAAATTCAGGAGGATTTTGGTCTCAAAATTAATTTTACTTATATCATGGTTTTGAAATAAATAAGAAATCACCTATCCTATATTATACTTCTCTTTCTCAATCTGTTAAGAGATAATTCAGTATTTCGATCATCATCTAAGGAAATATAGTCCAGTTGTTATGAACATGGACTTGGGTTTTACTCAGACCCAGGTCAGACACTCAACCGTACCATTCACAAGCTCCAGGACCTTGGTAAAAAAATTCATTCACTCCCATGGGAAATGTTAATTGAAAGCTACCGGGTACCAGGCACTGCACCTGAGCTCCCTAAGCCTCAATGTTCTCCTCTGTAAAACGGGAATCGTGGCATTCCCTGACAACAGACAAAGTGTCAGGGTGAAATAAGACAGTGTTTGCAAAATTCCTGCCACCCTCCCAGCTCAGGGTTAATGAATAGCAACAATAAACATGAGTTGTCACTGTCCTTATCATATCATGATCATGATCTTCTTGAGTCTTTGCAGAGCATTTAACCTTGCCAGGTAAGGTCCCCTTCTTAAAACTCTCTCCTATCCTTGGGACACCTCAGTGGGCTAAGCGTCTGACATTGGCTCAGGTCATGATCTCACGGTGTGTGAGTTCAGGCTCCGCATCAGGCTCTGTGCTGACAGCTCAGAGCCTGGAGCCTGCTTCGGATTCTGTGTCTCCTTCTCTCTCTGTCTGCGCCGCACCCCCCCACCCCCGCTTGCCCTCTGTCTCTCTCGTGCTCAAAAATAAATAAACATTAAAAAAAAATTTTTTTTTGAACTCTCTTCTCCCTTGACTTCATGGAGAGGTCATCTTCGTGTTTTTGCTTTACTAATTTTGTTTCAGCCTACTAAATTAATAGGAAAGAACATTTTCAGTGAGTGGCAATGACAAGTGTGCTGACAGAGGGTGATCTGCACGAGTGGGTGTACAGAGAAGCATCTCTGAGGAGGTGATGTTTGGGCTGAGGTGTCAGAGGTGAGGAGGAACCAGTCACGTGAAGACCCAGTGGGAGAGAATTTCAGGAGGGGAAAACAGGTCCCACAGAGGGCCTAGGATAAGGAGGGGCTGGTTTATTCAGGGAAGAGAAAAACACCTAGAGAGGGCTAGACTCTAGATGAGGTTTGGAGAGGAGGAAAAACAGCCCTCACAGGGGGCTTTGGGAGCCAGCATCAGGAGCTGAGAGTTAATGCCAAGGGCAAAGGGGCACTATTCGAAAATTGTAAGCTCTGGGTATGACAGGATGTGATATACGCATTTAAAGATCACTTTGGCTGCCCTGTGGGGAATGGATTACGGAGAACAGGAAGGAAAGCAGTAAAAAGGCTGTGTCAGCTAGGAGGTTGTGTTAAACCAGAGTGGCAGGAGCATATCCTGGGCATGTTTTAGAGGTCACAGTTGGCATGACTTATTGATGAAGGGATTGAAGCGTCAAGGGGCAGGAAAGAAAGGACTCATCCATGCATCACGCCTAGATTTTTTGTTTGAGCAACAGTATCCACAGTGGTGCTGTTTGTGGAGAAAAGGAAATCTCAGGGAGGAGCAGGTTTGGGAGGGGAGTCCACAGTCCCGCTTCAGGGTCTGGAGCTGGAGAGGGCCATTAGACGGGTGGGTAGGAACGTCAAGGGCGCAGGTAGATGTGCAAATCTAGAGATATACACCTGGGAGGTACAAAGGGCTGCTGACCTCACCCAGGGAGAACCACAGAGATCAGAAAGACCTCAAGTCCAAGGGCGTGGGCATTCTGCCATTGGAAGGAGAACACCAGGGAAACGGCCAACCGGAGAGTGAGGAGCGGCCATGAAAACTGAAGGAAAACCCCGAGGAAATAATGTCACAAAGCAAGTGACAGACATACTTCAAGGAGGAGAAAGTGTTCAGCTATTAAAAAGACCTCAAGGTGTCAAGGAAGATGCAGCAGGTGCTTCCCGGTGTTTTCACATTGGCCCCTCTCCCCTCCTTGCTAACACTCCCAATTTCACCCATATGTTGGTTAAACGGCAGCATGTTTAAAGGTGGGCCCCAGTCGCAAACTCAGGAGATAATTCTTAATTGGTCCGAGCCAATAATGATAACACTGTTGCCCTTTGATGATGACTGGTTTAGGGGTTGTTGCAAGGAGAAGTATGCTGTGCGGCTCCTGGGTGGGGGGAGTCCTCCATGATGAAAAGAGAAATATAAGGAGAAGCTCACTTCACTTTCCTCCCTGCTTTTGGATGACATAAGACCTGCTGGAGCTTCTGCAGCCCTCTTTCCACCATGTGGGGAGCATTTGCCAACGTGAGGAAGGAAGGTAGGGCAGAAAGCTGGACACACCTGGGTCCTCGATGGCATTACAAAACAGCTGAGCCACCTTGGCAACCCCCTGTTCAGTGAGAAGATAACTCTCTTAACCATAAACGTCCTTAGTGTTTAAGCTTCTTTGTTTTGTTTTGCTTTTTGTTTTTGCTTTAGAGACAGAGAGAGTAAGCGGTAAAGGGAGAGAGAGACTCTTAAGCAGGCTCCACACCCAGCACAGAGTCTGACAGGGGGCTCAATCCCACAACCCTGGGATCATGACTTGAGCCGAAATCAAGAGCCAGACACTTAACTGCCTAAGCCACCCCTGTGGCTTCTTTGAACGGGACACTGTGCCACATGCAGCTAAAGCATCCTAATTGATACTTAAGATACAAGAACAGAAAGGGGAAGGCAACGGCCACTGGTGACCTCAGTCAGAGCAGCCCTTGTGAAGCGGTGGTGGCTGAGAAAGGAGGTGGGGTGGGAAGGTGGAGACCCTGACTCCAGACAACTCTTCCCCACCATTATGCTATGAAGGGCGTAAAGGAATTAGCTGGTGGCCGCAGGGGATGTGGGCCAAGGGGATGCTGGGAGATTCTGAAGCACACTCACACACTCGTGGGAATATTCAAGCAGAGGGGGAGAGGGTGATGGTTCGAGAGAAGGGAGGAGACCAACAGAGCATCAGTGGTGGGGTCCCCAGCATACATGGAGGGTTGGCCTTGGACAGGAGTGGACGCACTTCATCCACTGAGGAATAAAGGCAGGGCAGTGGGTCCAGATACAGGTAGTCTAGCCGAGTTGGGGGGGGGGCGGGGACATGAGGTAGTTCTGACCAATTACTTCCTTTTTTCTCAGTGATGTAGGAAATGCTCAACATGTCTCTCAAGACCTCCTAAAACTCTCCCCGCACTGAGGATTCTGTCCTGGGTTACTCTGAATTTCTTCCTTCACATGCCCACCGAACTGTTTCTCTTTTGGAGTTTTTAATTCATCTGGCATCATAGTTTTAACTCCCCTGTACCACCCGAATGGAAACTCCTCAAGGGCAGGGAACATCTAATTAACATCCCAGAATCCATCACGGAGCCTGGCACACGTGTAAGTGAAAGAAAGTCCTCATGTGCTGGGGTGAAAAAGGCAGTCGGCCCTTATTCGCCGATTCCACATCTGCCGATTCTCCTACTTGCTAAAATGTATTTGTAACCCAAAAACAACACTCACGGAACTTTCGCGGTCACTTGTGGACATGTGCAGAGCAACGAAACGCTTTCGTCGTCTGATGCACACGCTCCCAGCCGAGGTCGGACAAAGCCAACGCTCTGCTCTGCCTTCTTGTTGTGGCTCTGGTATTGTAAGCAGGTGTCCTTTTCGTGGTCTGTTTAGTGCCATGTTTTTCACATATTTTGGCTTTCTGCTGGTCATTTCACTGTTTAAAATAGCACTCAAGCACAGTGCTGAAGTGCTTTCTAGTGTTCCTAAGTGCAAGGCTGTGCTTGCCTTATGGAGAAACTATGTGCTAGGTAAGCCTCCAGCAGGCATGAGCTACGGTGCTGTTGCCGTGGGTTCAGTGTTAATGAGTCGACAATACACATCAAATAAAATGTCTTTAAACAGAAGCACACGTAAAACAAGGTTATGTATCGATCGGTTGATGAAAAGGGGGTGACCAGCGACTCGCAAGAACCCAACTCTAGAAGCAATGGTCCGGTATTCACTAACTCGGTACCCGAGGAGACTGCACAGAACATGACCTCTGCAGATAATGAGAATCAACTGTACTCCATTTTGCCATCTTCTGAGAAGGAGAATTATGGAGACAGAATGGTTTGATGAGGCTGAGATGAGTCTCATCAAGCCTTAACCTCTCTTTTCATGCTTTACAGATTACTCATCAGCACCAGGATTTGTGCTGAAGATGTGTTGCAGAGAAAGCTGCTGATTAGCTGCGGATAGTATCCCCTAAGAGCCACTAGCCTGCCTGGGGAACATCTTGGGGCACTGTGCCCTATCCTCTTAAAGCTAGCTGGGTGGGGAATGAGGCAGAGAAGCAAGGGAAAGGTGAAGATTTACCATATGTCTTCATGTGGTTTTCCCCCAGAAGCTGATCCTAAGATAAGGACTTGAGCACCAGTAGTTGTTTGGGAGGTGAAGAAAGCACTGGTAGGGGGGTGGCGAAGAGAGAGAGGGATTGGAAAGCAGCCAAGAAAACCAGCAAAAGGTGCAACATCAAGCTCGCTTTCACTGTGGAAGAATGGAATTCTTCCCGTTAAGAGAAACTAAGAAACTAAGACTCAAAACATATTCCTGAGTTATCCGACCCAAGGCTGGGGGAACTGGGGTATTCATACACCATCCACCATCAGTCATTGGTTGAGGGGTGCTCTTGGGGTGTGCTAATTTCCCTGCACTTTCTGCCTTCCGTGGAGCCTTCAAAGTCAGCAATGTCAAGAAAATGGCAGAAGATGCAAGAAATGGCAATTGGAAGTCAGCCAGTTTGCCCTGAAGGGGTAAGAGTAAAGGGATACGGATGGGCCCTGGCGTGCCTGCTACCTCATACAGGACTGACGCTGAAAGTCTCACGTAAACCGAGACCCAGAATGGGCCACTTCTGTGAGAAATCTACAAAACAAGTGCATAACCATCACCTAAGTCCTGGGGTCTTCATGTACTTTCAGCTTAATTCATAGACCAATTCCCACTACTACTTTTAAGTCAAAATAAGGTTTAATGATGTTTCCAGAGGAACCTGGAGATAGTACGTAAGGTCATTTTCCTTCTTTGGCAGAAGCAAGATGGAAAGCTGAGTTGCATTCTTAGTGATCAAATGGGCCCCTTCCCCTCAAATAGCATGTGAGAGAACAGCAGGACAGAAGCCATTTTTGGAAAAGAAGGGAAATCTAGCCCTTCATAGGATGTGCTGACTCACCATCACTGACTAGGTAGGTCCCCAAGGAACATACGCCGAAGACGCACATCCCTGCCCAAGAGCCAGCTGCCGCTCGGTCTTCCCTTCCACGAACACCTATGCCCACTGGCCCTGACGCTGTCGCAGCAGCTGAGGAATGTGCACTCCAAACTCATGTCTCAGGAAAACTCCTGCGGCCGGGAGGGGGAAAAGTGCAGCCAGCTCACACTTTGTAGTGGTCAATTACAATCTACTGTTACAGACGAGGCAAGAAAGACAAGGGTTCCTCCATTACATCGGGTGAGTAGACTTCTGGGCTTTGAACACAGGAAGTATGTTTCTGGCTTCATTTTGACCTCCACCGCTTTCACAGTTCATGCCATAACCCTTGAGAAATGGATAAAAGAACTAGACTGGCCAATGCAAGTCACAGAGCCACCCGTGAGTGTGCACCCATGAAACCAGACCCTCCTCCAGGAGGTAGATGGAGACCATCAGAGTCCTGTGAGCAGGGACTCCTTCGACCACAGCAAGGAAGAGGGGCCAGGCCTGAGGCCCAGGTAACCCGCGCCTAGCGGTACACGCCCTCTACCTGGACCTGACACTCAGCATGATACAGAGGCCCCCTCAGAGGCCAGCAAATGGCCTTGGAGCCAACACAGACCTGGAAGCAAGCCCCAACTCAAGCACTTTCAAGTGGGGTGGTCATGAGCAGTGACACACACATGCGCAGCTTTGGTGTCCTCGCCTCCAAAATGGAGCTGACCCTACCCGTCTCAGATGATTGCCCGTGTCTTCAATCGGAAGTAGATACAGATGCTGGAAAATGAGTGAATCTTGGAAACGTTGTGCTAAGTGAAAGAAGCCAGTCACAAAAAGCCACATGTTATACAATTCCATTTATATGTCATGTCCAAAATACACATATCCATGGAGACAGAAAGTAGACTGTGGTTGCTTAGGACGGGGAGAGAATGGAGGGTAATTGGAGGTGACTGCTAATGGGTCCAGGGCTTCCTTTGGGAGTCATGAGATCTTCCAAAATTGGATGGTGGTAATGGTGGCGCAGCCCTGTGAATATCGTTTTTTTAAAAAAACCAAACACTGAATTGTACATTTTAGATGGGTAAATGTTGTTATGTAAATGATGTCTCCATAAAGCCATTATCTACAAAACAGAACAAAACAAAAAGATCTGGAGCCCTCACTATGTGCAGATTCTTCGGAAGCCATGAGTCCCCAGGTCATTAGGCCCAACATGAGGACATGAACTGGAAAAACAAGCAAAGTGACTCAGGCTGCTGTGAAGAATAAATTACAGCGTGTGCCTTAAGCACTGAGTACCGCGCCCGGACGCAGAGCAAACCCTCGGGAAGCACGCAGGCCCAGTACCCTTGTCATCATCGTGTACGAGTCTCCTGCGTGCCTGGCACTGTGTTCGTCCTTTGTGCCCACTGTCTCATTTAAGTCCCACAGGCCCTAGGGGATGGGCACTATCATCATTTCTGGATCTCAGGTGGGGAAGCGTAGGAATGGAGAGGTAGGTCAGCGGCTGGGGGGGGGGGTGGCAGAGCTGGGGGACAAATGTGGGCTCTTGCACGGCTCCTCATCACATCTGCCTCATCGCCAGCAGCAGCATGGCCCCCGTTCCCCTCATCAGCACCACCAGGCGGGGTTCCTTCAGTCGCTAGAACCGGTTTAAAGCAGAACAGAAGCTTCTGGTAACTGCTGGCAGGCTGGCTCCTCCAGGTCCCTCCCAGCCACTCAGCCAAGAATCCCAGGACTACAAGTGTGGCCTCACTGCGACCCTACCTCAAACCCCAGGTAGGATTCCTGCAGCCCCCCGGGATTCAGAGTGGACACCCAGCCTGTCCAACCAGCTGCTGCCTCCTTAAGCCTTCGTGACCCAGGCTGGCATCCTTGACCCTCTGTTGGCCTCAGTCTGCCCCGGCATCCCAGATGTAGTGAAGAGATTGCCAGGCTCATAACCAACCCAAGCCCCAATTTCCCCCTATTCAGAAGATATGTAAATTTAGACACTTTGGAAATCACGTGTAGCAAGAAGTTCCCATCTGCCAGAGAGAGAGAATGAGAGAGAGAGAGAATTTAAGTACCTAACGTGTTGGCCTCGCGGTTCCTCGGAGATAATTTACATGTCGTCACCCTGGGGGAGAGTCACACTCTCCCCACTTCCCAGTGATACGTGCACAAGCCACACAGTCCCGATGAACACAGATTCTTAAGAAAAGTTCAGTGCAAACTAGGCAGTTCCGAGGCCCTCGACGAAATCACTGAATTCTCTAACAGAATATTGCTGCCTCCAGCAGGATCGACACTCATTCCTTACAAAATTATCAAACTAAACATTTTTTTTTTCACAAAGCAAGGTAACATTGGAATGGCCTCATCTTCATCCTTATTATAAAACTGAGGCGCCCGGGAGGCTCAGTCGGTTAAGCGTCCGACTCCTGGTTACGGCTCAGGTCGTGATCTCATGGTTCATGAGGTAGAGCCCTGTGTCGGGCTCTATGCTGACAGCTCAGAACTTGTTTGGGATTCTCTCTCTGCCCCTTCTCTCTCTCTCTCTCTCTCTCTCTCTCTCTCTCTCTCTCTCTCGATCTCTCTCTCTCTTTCAAAATAAATAAATAATCTTTAAAAACTTGCTTAAACTCCTATACTTGTCAAATGTGGATCTGAAAAAGATTCAATGATCTTGAAAAGATTCCTACAATGCAGAGGAAGTTGACCTGAGTCTACAAGAGAGGCTGAGAGGTCTGGCCTGGTGGTAAGTTTCAGGAGGGTAGGGACTTTGTGTTGTTCCCCCGTCCCTGCATCCCCAAGCCCGGAACGGTGCTGGGCACCAAGAAGACATGCAGTAGATATTCACTGAATAAAGGAGTGGATGCCCTTCCCCAAGAGGCTGAATATACACCCACATCCACACTATTATAGAATTTAGTTTGGAATCTCCGAACTAATATGCTCTAGGCTCTACAGAGCTACAGCTCTCCATTAATTCCTCCCAAAAAGAAGGGAATGGGTTTCGAAGGAGGCCCCAGCACCTGTTGGCATTACCTTAAGAGGCAATGTGGAATGACAGAGGTTAGCAGATAAGGATGCAAAGAGGCACTTTGTCCCTCTTTGCTGTCTGGTCAAAGGCAGGTCACTTGAACTCCCTAGACTCCAGGGCGTTCCTGAATGTCTGAAAAGTCCCTTCCAATTCCTGAGGTGACTTTCATGTGAACTGGACATCATTTCCACAAGGGAAAATCTGTCTTCAGTGTCCTTTTCCCACCCTCCGGGCACCTTTACCCGCTGGCCCCCATCACACAGCGCCTGGTGTCCAAGGTCCTCCACGTGCTTCCTGTGTGGCTCCTCCCCACGGCCCGTCTTCCCTGCTCCTGACTTTTCCCTTCCCCACTCTACACCAACCCATCAATATGTTTGGGTTCTGCGTCCCATTCTCTCTTGGCCCAGTTCTCCTTTAGGAATTTGATTAGCTTGGCTGCACCAATGGGTAATTGAGAGTTTGTATGTTATCCCAAAGAAATATATTTGCATTTTAACGAGATGTGTTCTGGAGATGAGATTTTAATCCATATCGCTATCAGCACATTTATCGTGGTATATTATGATACTTGATTATGCACCTGGCTCAGCAGCTAGACTGGGACTTTCTGGGCATAAAGCCTCAGGTCTTTTTCGTCTTTCTGTGTCTGGTACCTAGCCCCCATTTCTCTGGGCACGCACTCAATAAATGTTCATGGATAACCACGTAGATGAATGACAGGCTGTTGACGAGGAAAGTAACTGCTAGATTTGAGGCGATCTGATGGTCACGGGAAGGACTGATGTGGGTGAGCAACAGACAAGGACTTATAGGGCTCCTCAAATCCTGCTTCCACCTGCCCCTCCCCCCTGTGGCTGTCAGCTCTGCCTGCCTTTAGAACTCAGTCTGAATGCAGACATTATTGCCTGAGAACAGGCATTCATGCTCCTATAGAAGCTGTGTTCTCACCCTGCCAGAGAAAGGGACCAGCACATCACAGCGTCTCATTAATTCAGGCTTTTGGAAAGCCTTCTGAGCTGAGGCCACAGAGACTCAGGGGTTCCCATTATAGTCAAAGGAGAAATACCCTAATGTCACAATGCCTTTCAACACTCCAGAAACAAAGTGACAGTGGGTATGGAGGGGATGCTGACAATTTTTCCTCAGGCCCATTATGCTGGACTGATAGCCAACTGCTTCTGAAAGCTGTCTGAAATGCAAAACACAGGCCCTCAGTAGTTGTTGGTTTTACTGATTCCTTGACTCCAGATATGTAAATGATGACAGAATCAAGGGCCATGTAGCAAAGCCAGGGAAAAGATTATTTAACAAACATTGAAAACGCAGTGGCCATTGTTTTAAGATAACGCCTCCCATTTGTAACCAGCAGTTTGGCATTGGCTATCCTAAATCAAAGATGCCAAAAGGAGCTCTTCTCCTGCCTAGATTTAAACAAAACAAAACAAAACAAAACTCCTATGATTCGTAAGAGGAAACGCGAAGTCCCCCAGGTGAGTCAGGCACCCGGCACCCTGCCTGGCACATAGTAAGCGTCCTCCATAAACATTTGCTGAATCAACCATTCAATTTATGAGTGGTTTAAAAATCACTCATACGTGATTTATTACAAATCAAATATTTGTAAAAATACAAAATCTGCTCGTGTCATCTTCCTCCTTCAAACCATTCAGTGCCTTCCCTGTATTCTCAGAGAAGCAGCAAAACTCTTTCGTATGACCTACCATATCCTGCAGAACATGGCCAGCACCCCACCATGCCTACCTCTCTCTCCAGCCAGAGCCACAATCCGGGTCTCCTGAGACCAGCGCTCACCTTACTGTGCCTCACTGGCTTTCTCTATGCTTTTATAACACGCCCAAATACTCCTGAGATCTAAAGCAGACTTAGCTGCAGGGGCGTTACTGGAAACAGCGCCATGAACCACGAGCCTCGTGCACAGCTGCGGTCACGTCCACGGTACGTACACTACATGACTTACGACCGTTTCTCGTAGGACAAGTGGAAGCACTGAGGAAAGGATGTGCATGTGGCTCAGTGTGGCTCCTAATGAACCAGTTGTTGGCGCAGGAAGAACGGGGCCTCAGGAAGTAGGAGAATTAGTCAGAAGTTAAAATCACTCTGAAAGTCCATCTCTTAGCAGGGGTAAGTGGAAGCGGAGGGTGGGGGTAGCTCCTGGATGAAGGAACGGAGGGGGAAATCACAGAACCAGAAGGCAAGTACACTGGCATATGAGTACCCTGAGAAATTTTCAGCCCGTGGTTACTATGGTTACAGACGCCACGAGAGGTGGCTCCAGAATGTGATGAGGGGGAGGGGGGCCTCAGGCAGCCTCCTTCAAACCCACTCTCGCGGGCCTAGGGCCTCTTTGCCATTTTGTGCGGGAAGTGACATAGTCAACAAAGCCTGTGGAGGCACTCAAAAGAAACTGTATTCATCTTCCTCTGCCCAGGACACAGAAGCTCCAAAACTTTCCTCAGAATGTAAAATTGCTTCAAGAATGATAAGCCAGGCATGCAGTGTTTGGAAACATGAGAACCTCTAAGGCATCAAATGCATCCTTTTTCCTGGAAATCGTTTTCTCTACAAGAATGTGCAGAAAAAGCAACAAGGTAGTTAAAAAAGAAAAAAGCCTACTTAAAATATGACAGAGAGGGCTAACAGGCCTCCCTCAATGGCTTTTCCCACGTGCTGGGTGGGTCCCCCACCCCCTGGCACACCGTCCCTGCCATCTTGGCTACATTCTGCCTTGGGTTTCGGTCACACCATACAGACGCAAGATCTGCTGCAGAAACACACCAGACGCCCATTCCCTGACATTTCTGCTGCTCGGCCTGAAGGATGCCCTGTTCTTCTGGCTTTGTCCAAGGAGGCTAGATGTTCAGTCACCGAATCTGTAAAGGAAGGGGGTTGTCAAAGAAGGGGAATCTGAACAAGAAGTGGGCCCAAGAGTTGTCACACTTCACCTCTGGGTTCAAAAGAAATTGGGTTTATCGTGTTGGTTATTCTCTGGTGAATGTCCTACAGATTTATGCATAGCATCGTGCCCACCCGAGACAGCCTCCACGGATGCTTTTTGTAATTGAATAATTTGCTTGGACTGCTAGGTACCCTGGGATCTATTATGAGACCATATATTCATTCCTTACATAAATCAACATCATACTGTCTTTCTAAAATATCATTTTGAGTAGCAGGTAATAAATAGGAAGGGTAAATGGAGTTTAGTGAATCACTGTTCTGTGGATAAGTGGGAAACGCAGAGTTAAATAAAATCAACCAGGTTTCTGTACTACAGGATTATCAGAGGGGGTGTAGGGGTAGAGGTGAGAGCTCCAGCATGAACAGACAGGCCCAGTTTAAGCGACAGAACTACAAGGTAACTTTGTGCAAGTCGCTTGAGCTGTGTCGGACTTAGTCTCCTCATTCAGAAAGCAAGGACAATAATTCCATCTCTTTCTTTGGACTATAAAGAGGATTATATGAGATAATGACTATAAAGCACTTAGCAGAGCGCCTGGAACTTAGTATACATTCAATAAATAAGAGGGGAAAATGCTTACAGTAATTTTAAAATATAGCCTCAAATCCTTTGATACTCCTTGCTTCCAAAGTGAGCTTAATCATCCCAAGTATGAACTAAACTTAGTAATTCACATCTAACGAAAAGACTGTGGCTATAGTAACAATATGTGATTTCTGAGGTTGAATCATAAAAGGCATCGTCAATTCCACCTTGTTCTCTCTCGGATGGCTTGATCTGGGGGAAGCCACCCACCATGTCGGGAGGACATTCAAACAGCCTGTGGAGAGGGCCACATTGGCAGGAAATGAGGTTTCCCCCCCAACAGTGAGCAGCAGTTGCAAGTCACATGAACACATCATCTCAGAAGCAGATCCCCCAGCCCCAGTCAAGCCATCGGATGACAACAGCCCCAGCCGACATCCGACCACAACCACGTAGTGGCTCCTGAGCCAGACCACCCAGCTAAGCTGTTCCCAAATTCCTGATCCACAGAAACTATTAGATAATAAATATTTGTCATTGGTTTAAGCCACCAAATGTTAAGAGTTTTTGTCCCACAGCAATACCCACTCCTCAGGAAGGCATGAATGAACACACATCATTCTGTAGACCAACCATGAAACCCTTTTTTTTTTTCCTCACAGTATCTGACAAGATTAACTTGTGTCTTATGGAACGCAATTTGGGAAATGCTGGTCCAGAACTTGACATTTTATAAAGCTTGTTCACACTTGTTATCTCATTTAATCATTTCAGCAACTGTGAAGCAGGTGCTGACTGTGATCTTTATTTTACCCAAGAGAAAACTTAGGCTCAAAAAGGTTAAATGATTTGTCCAATTTATCATTCTAACTAATGCAATTGGTGGAACGAGAACTCAGACTCAAGTATTATGATTCCAAACTATATTTTTTTCTCTCATCTTTTCTCTGGTTTGACCAGAACAACCCAGGTTTTTGAAACCTGGGATAAGAATACTGACAGTCTAGGAGAGTCCCAGGGAGGGGGGCTGTGCAGTAGGCCATGCTCCCAGATGATCTGTATAATGAAACAGATGCTTCTCAAGCGGCTGGAGCTGTAGTGTTCCCTGACTTCTCAGAACAGGGGCCATGTCAACCGTGATAACAACATAATGCAGGTACACGGAGCCTTCACAATGCTCCAGGATGCTTTTGAGAGTTGGCATATATCACTTTATTTAACCCACATAATAAATCAGAGAAGTACAGGGTGTCATCATCTCCTACTTACATGTGAGGCTAAGTCACAGACAAATGAAGGTACTTGCCAAAATCCGCCACTAGTAAGTGATACAGCTCAAACTGGGACCCAGGTGAACTAAGGATATCAAGCCATCAACATCTCAACCATCTCCTTTCCCATAAGAGTGGCAGAGCCAGTGCTAGAACCCAGATCCTTCCACCTTAAGCTCCAATCCTGTAGAGAGGGTAGCATCTAGTCCAGAAGCTAAGTTAAATAAATAGAACATACATTTAGTTCCACCAGGTTTCAAAGACGTATATGCTGAACCAGATATACCATAACTACTTCCCATATGGCCTCAAATTCCATCGAAAGAAATGAATGCCTTTGGCCCAAAGCAATATTCTCAACCAGTAGAATCTAGGAGTTGACCCAGGTTGGTTCATGGTTACAACGGATAACAACAGATTCCTCCAAATTTGCAGGCAAAAAGAAAAAAAAAATAAGTTAATGGATAGAATCTTTTCCTTTCTAAGCTTTTTCTCCCATCATTTTTTCTTAAACATTTGGACCCTGCTTCCTTATCTCATCTGATAAAGGTGACTAAATGTTCAATTGTCAAATATCACACCTGATACCAAGCATCTCTATTCAGACTGTCAGGCTCCTATTACACTAAATTTGGTAAGTTACACTAGTTGTCTTTATCCTGAGAAAATATTTGATATTCGGGGGATCTACAGGCATTCTTACACATAAGAAACTCACTTTCCTGGTATTAAAATTGTTTTTAGAAATACAAATTAGCATTTGGGGCCATTCTGCAAAGGTCACCATGACTTCCAGATTCCTATCACTTGAGTAAATCTGCACTGTCTCTGTGGGCATCTCTTTTTAAATTGAAACACTACAAACACCCCTACATTGGGTAGATGAAGAAAAAAAAATGGGATCCTCTGCATAAGAGATAGCGACTGAGGTCAGAACTCTGTGGGAGGGCAGGTGAGGGGTGAGGAGGGGTAAAGGAAGGAAGGAAGAAGGAAGGGAGATGGGAATGAGGGAGGTCAAGTTCCCTATGATGATGTGGTTTGCGTATTGCAGCAGTTAACTCTCCAAATCCTATGTTTCCCTACCATTCTAGTCTCCTTCAAAGTTCCCTCTGTGGCAGGGGGGGAGTCAAGGAACCAAAGTTGGTAGTATAGAAAATGGAATCCCCTGAAATCTTACCTACCTACCCTTCCACACCACCTCTTATGCCCATCCGTCCAGCCTCCCCGGCTCTGGGAGTGGAGGAGGAAGAGAACGCAATTCCCCCCAACCCCCTTGCCGATGGGGGGACTCACCACCCAGGGGACCCACCTGGCACTCACCACCACCGCCACCCCGACCCTAAATGGAGGATTTGAAAGTCAGGTTTCATTTTCAATTCACAGTACTCAGTCCCAGACACTTCTGAGGGGAGGAAAAAAAAACATCTCAAACTCTGTCTGCAAACCACAAATAAATGTTCTTGAAAGTAAAACATGAGGTTTTGTTTCTCCATGCTGGGTAACAGTAATGAGCCTAACTTAGATAAACAGTTAAGTGTCCACTGACAAGACCACGAGGACCAGAGCCCAAAGGTGGATGAGGATGGTTCCTCTGACCACCGTAAAAAAAAAAAAAAAAAAAAGAAAGAAAAAAATCTGCCAGTTGGGTGTAACTGACATCTAGGGAGATTCCAAAACCATGTCATGCAGAGCTGAGCCCCTGACTCTGTCTCTGTGTGCTTCATCTTGTAAGTGCCGTTTAGAACAGAATCTGAGTACAGCAGAAGCTTCTCCTTTTAATTCACCTTTATGCTTCAGCCAAGAAAGCTGTCCAAACTGAAACCTCCTAATTGGCTCTCAGTAAAATGGCTTCATTCTGTTTCATTAAACTCTTCTAATTCTCTATGGACTAAAAGTCACAATAAAATAAAATAAAATAAAATAAAATAAAATAAAATAAAATAAAATAGAATAAAATAAAATAATCCACTATCTCTATAACCTTTTTCTTGCCAACAGTGGGCCCCCAGTTCTGTGCCATAGGAGATACCCTTCACACCATATCGCAGGTGTGGTTGAAGTCTCCCAATTTGGGGCAAGATGCACCTTGTATTTTTTTAATGCATCTGACTTATGATGCTAATATACAGCCTGTTATGGACTGAACTGTGTCCCCTGCAAAATTCATATGTGGAAACCTTAACTACCAACATAACTGTATTGGAGATAGGGCCCTAAGGGGGTAATTAAGGTTAAATGAGGTTATGAGAGTGGGGCTCTAATTCAATAGCACTGTCGTCCTCGTTAGAGGGGGAAGCCACCGGAGTGCTGTCTCTCTACCTTGTGAGGGCACAGTGAGAAGGTGGCCACCTGCAACCCGAAGGAAGAGCTCTCATCAGACATCCATCCTGCCGGCACCCTGATCTTGCACTTCCAGTCTCCACAACTGTGAGAAAATCAATTTCCATTGTGCGAGCCACCCAGTCTATGGTGCTTTGTCATGACAGCCTGAGGAGACTAAGACAGGGCCAAAGCACAGATGTTTTTGGAAACAGGGTGAAGTAGCAAAATCAACCTGTCTTGTCTTAATGCCACTCAGCGAACACTGGGATGGGCAAAAGAACGGTGAAGCTCCCTCAGACACTGCTGGAAAAGAACCCCGAACCAAATCTTGGCCCAGACGATCTTTGGAACATTTTTTCTTTTTACTTTCTAGGATAATTGCGGTGATTTGGGCACATTTATTAATCCCATTTGGAACGCTGATCTCCTGAAAGTTGGATGCTAAATCAAAAATAGATGGCTTTCTTTCCAGCAAGTCTAAGCTATACAAATGTGTGTCTGGAAACACATTAGCAAAGATAGCGCTCAAGTGACCTTGATGGCCATAAGAGACTGAAATTTTTTTAGCCAGGACAGCGGAAGTGAAATCCAAGGGTCTTCCACTGAACTCACGGGATAGAGTGCCAGCCAGTTTATGGCCTGCAGAAAACAGCCAGCGACTACCGACTCACTGATAGACTGAGAGCCTTTTTCCTCTAAATCTCTCAGAGAAACTTGTGAATACACTTACGGGTAAGAGTCAATGAAAGCGTGTGGGATGGACAAAGACCCTGGAAGGGAGGAAGGCTTGAGGGAAATTGGCCTTGGCCTGGACTTTGAGGATCGAAAGGACTGGGTTGGCCCCCAGCTCTGCCTGTTTGCAGCCTTGGGCCTCTAAATAACTCACTTCCTCTTCAACAAACCTCAGGTTCCAATATCAACAAAAATAAGGTTGTTTCTAAAACAAATGAGATAACCTGTAAGAAGCGTTATGTAAACTGAAAAGCGCTAAACATGTACAAGATAGGCCTCTCTGGAATTCTGCATTCAGGTACTCACTAAAAACGCAGCTTTAAAAAAAAAAACAAAAAACTAAAACCAGCTCCTTGGGCATCTGGGTGACTCAATCGGCTGAGTGTCTGACTTTGGCTCAGGTCATGAGCTCATGGTTCGTGAGTTCTCATGCTTCGTGAGATCAAGCCGCGCATTGGGCTCCGTGCTGACAGCATGGAGCCTGCTTGGGATTTTCTCTCTGTCTCTCTCTGCCCCTCCCCCTCTCACGCTCTCTCTCTCTCTGTCTCTCTCAAAAATAAACAGACATTAAAAAAATAAAAATAATTATGGGGCGCCTGGGTGGCGCAGTTGGTTAAGCGTCCGACTTCAGCCAGGTCACGATCTCGCGGTCCGGGAGTTCGAGCCCCGCGTCAGGCTCTGGGCGGATGGCTCAGAGCCTGGAGCCTGTTTCCGATTCTGTGTCTCCCTCTCTCTCTGCCCCTCCCCCGTTCATGCTTTGTCTCTCTCTGTCCCAAAAATAAATAAACGTTGAAAAAAAAAATTAAAAAAAAAATAAATAAATAAAAAATAAAAATAATTAAAAATTTAAAAAACCCAGCTTCAGCTCTGAAGCTTTGCTTCTTTCTTAAGTGGATTTAAATACCTAAAAAGAGCTACTTGTCAATGGCTAATCTGAGCCAAATTTCTCATTGAATACCAACCGTATCTTCGTCAGGCTACGTCACCACCCTGCCCGAGCCCCCACCGCACCCCCATTCAGCCTTTTCACTCCTGGTGACAGGGAGAACAGGAGGAAACAGTCTGCTGGAGACTTTTCGAGAGATGGGAGTTTGCAACAAGTGGAAATGTCTGTGTCCTTTCCAATACCCCGTTATACAGAAATATTCTTCCTTTCTCCTTATTTGTACTTTGCCGCTTGTAGCTTAGAGGAGTCCTGGAATTTGCTTCACGCAGGAAGACTTAGAGATCCTCTCCACTCCAACCCGCCAACCATCTACTCATTCAGCAAAAGTCACTGAGTGTCTACTAGGTGCCAGGCTCTTCCTGGGGGACTGGGGACATGACAGTAACAAGACAGGGCAAGTTCCTGTTCATGAAGTTCATACGCTAGTGAGGGAGGCTGGCATCAAACGACACACGTGAGTAAGAGGCTTTCGGACAATGACCAGTGCTGGGAAGACAACTGAATGGGCGACATAGTAGAAAGTGACAAGGCTGGGGAATGAGAGGGGAGGTCTTCGGATGGGACAGGGAAGCCCTTGCTAAAAAGGTGACCTTTGAGCTGACATTCAAAGGTGGAAAGGAGCCAGCCACGTGCAAATGCGTTCTAAGCAGTGGAAAGTGCAAGTCCCTGAGACAGGACCAAGTCTGATCTACTTGAGGAACAAAAGGAAGCCAGTGGCCCCAAGGTCAGATCGAAGGAGAGGGTTGAAGAGATAGGGTCAAAGAGGCCATGTCAATGGTCCCTTTGCACATGGGAGGGGCAATGAGAAGAAGTGAAATGAGCAGCCCAAAGTCACACAGCTAATTATTGCTACAGCTTATTCTAGAACCTAATTCTTTTGCCTCCAAGTCCAGGGTTTTTTTACACCGTATTGACCTGCTTGCCTTGAGGTGTGGGAATATTGTGTGCTGATCTTAATGCTTTTTAAAACCCCTTAAGATACATAAAAGCGGGGCACCTGGGTGGCTCAGTCGGTTAAGCGTCTGACTCTTGATTTCGGCTCAGGTCATGCTCCCGTGGTCGTGAGATCCAGACGAGGCTCTGTGCTAAGCGTGGAGCTTGCCTGGGATTCTCTCTCTGCTCCTCCCCCGCTTGCACTCTCTCCCTCTCTCCCTCTCCCTCTCCCTCTCTCTCTCTCTCTCTCTCTCTCTCTCTCTCTCTCAAAATAAATAAACATTAAAAAATATACATAAAAGCAGCAAGCCAATCCCAGTTTTCAGCAAAATACCAACAGGTGATCCCAGTGATTTAAAATGCACATAAGTTCGGGGCACCTGGGTGGCTCAGTCGGTTGAGCGTCTGACTTCGGCTCAGGTCATGACCTCGCGGTCCGTGAGTTCGAGCCCTGAATCGGGCTCTGTGCTAACAGCTCGGAGCCTGGAGCCTGCTTCGGATTCTGTGTCTCCCTCTCTCTCTCTGCCCTTCCCCCACTCATGCTCTGTCTCTCTCTCTCTGTCAAAAATAAACGTTAAAAAAAATTAATAAAAAATAAATAAATAAAATGTACATAAATTCTCCTACAAAAGCCAGACTTGGTGCCATTCAACTTTTTCTGAGGTCCTACACAAGCAGTAACTATTTGTCATAGGCTTAGCTTTACAAATATGGAGGAAGGCCACAGCTCACCGGAGAATAATCATTTTACATTTAGGTCTTCGTTTTGCACCTAAACCTCTTGACAGTGCTTTGCTTAATTCACGAAAGGGCAATCAAAACCAATCTGCTCTCAATCCGCCTTCATTCTGTGCTATTAAATTGTCAGGTAATGGGGCTGTAAGTAAAACATCATAATTACAACCTCCTTCCACAATCTGTGAGCACCTCCACCTGAAGGTTCGAATCTGTTAATACTCAAAACCTACAGTCTGTGGAAGTGTCCCTCTCCTTTTCTGTTATAATGCTAGGTTCCCCTTCATCTCTGCCCTGCTAAAATACACTTGGTCTGCGTAAGCCCCAACTTCCAAAGAACAGACCCAAAGTCTGTCCAGTGGCCAGTGACTGGCCCACCAGAGGTAGAGGCGGAGATTCTATTTGGCTAGATGGGCTAATGGAGAAAGGACTGAGTAGGAAAGGCATTCTTCTTCCTCTCCCTCCCCCTCCTCTTCCTTCTTCTTCTCTTTCTCCTTACAATGAGCTTCTCCAGCCCCTGAGCTCTGGGAGCCTCACCAGACAAGAGCCAGAGGTCCCAACAACTTAAGACATAGACTCAAAGAATGTATAAGGACCCCTGTTCTTGGGGCGCCTGGGGGGCTCAGTCAGTTAAGCGTCCAACTTCAGCTCAGGTCATGATCTCACGGTCTGTGAGTTCCAGCCTCGTGTCAGGGTCTGTGCTGACAGCTCAGAGCCTAGAGGCTGCTTCAGATTCTGTGTCTCCCTCTCTCTCTGCCCCACCCTCCTCGTGCTCTGTCTCTCTCTCCCAAAAATAAACATTAAAAATTTAAAAAAAAAAAAAAAAAAGGACCCTTGTTCTAGTCCAACAGCACCACACACTACCTGTGTGATCTTGGGTAAGTTACTCAACCTCTCTGTTCTTTAGTTCCCCCACCTGCAAAATTAGGCCAGTATCTTCTTAAGTTTAAATAAGAGCAAATAACATTCTTCTAGTTAAATTGTAACGAATTAGTTAATAATAAACTATTTTTTAATGTGTGTAGAGCGCATGGTTCCATACAGGTGTGAGATATACCACCCTCACTCCCTTACTCTCTTCCTGCCTCCACCTCCTGGCTAGAAAAGACTACTGCCACGCCCACCTGCAAGAACAATCGTTCATGAAGTCAGAGCATCTTACTGGAAGGTAGTTCAGTGGCACCCTGATGGCCATCAAGTGGGGCCAATACCACCGCAGAAGTATTATGAGAATAATTGCATGCAATAATGTGCATGAAACACCTGCATGCAATGATGTCTCATTAAATGTTGGTCTTTTTACTGGAGTCTTTTCATTTTTAGCACCATCCGTTGTGACTGTAGATGCTACTTGTGCACTTCTCCACTGTTGTCAGGCTGTAACGTGTTGGATTCATCTGTGTTTATCACTGTCATATGTAGAGAGAGAGAACGACGATTATCCAGAAACGTATTCTCAAAACCAAGGCAAGCTTCACAGCCCTCCATCCCGACCAGAGTTCCCTGAAGATGCCAGTAGGATCGTTTAGACAGCTGCCCACCTGACACACCTCAGGGACATCTCCCAGTCAACAAGTTTCAGACTGAACGCTGGAGCTTTCCTGCAAGACTGGTCCTGCCCTCGCTGTCTTCCCCGTTCTTCCAATGACTCCACCTCCACGCTGCATTCACACAAAACCTGTTGATTTTCTTTCTGCCTTCCAGAGCTCCCTACCCCATCCACTTTTCCATTACCACAGCCACTACCCTGGTCCCTGTCACCATGGTGTCAGGTCCCTAACATTCACCCGAGCCACACAGTGCTTGTTTGGAAACGGAGTTCAGACCATGCCTCTTCTCAGCTTGAAACCTTTCAGGGGCTTAAGATAAAGACAACACTCCTGTCCCCACCCCACAATCCTACCCTACCTACAACGACATGAGGCTGTTGGGGTCTGACACTATGGATCCACCAGCCACGCCTCAAAAACACATGCTCTCTTGCTCTCCACGCTAGCCGTGGAAACTGCCTTTCACTTCCTCAGATACACATGTTCCTTCTGCCGCAGGGCCTTTGCACTTGCTGTTTCCTCTTCTGTGTCAGTTCACCTCCTCGGTAGCCAATTAAGCCCTACATATCTTCCAGGTCTCAGTACAAGGGTCTGACTACCTTCCCTGACTGCTCACCTTCCCTGATCCTTGTCAATCTCTTCTACACTTTCTTAAAACCCTGATGCACTCCTTCATGGAATGTACATAAACATACAATTAGGCACTCTTCTGTGCATTGACTGATTTAGGTCTACGTCCCTTACTATAAAGTCCAAGAATACTTGTTCTATACTATTCTGACTATATCTCCAGGGACAGCATTTGGTAAGTAGTGGGCATTCAATAAATATGTTTTCCAGGGACCAAAATAAAATTAAAAAAAAAAAAAAAAAAAAAAAACAACAACAACAAGGCATACTTTCCAGAGATCAACAGACAAAAACTGGGTTGGGTTTGGGTTGTATTAAGGTGTAACAGCTTCAGTGTTGAAAACAGGCAACACATCTTCACTCGTGAATAGCCAGTCGGCTTATAATACATTTACTCAACAAATAAGTGGGTTTCTGCTTTTCTGGTCTGGAGAAAAGAATAAATGCCCTCGCAAAAACAAACAACCAAAAAAATATTAAACGCACATACACACATTAGATAAACAAATTTCAACCCAACACACACAGAGTTGTTGCCTAGCCCAACCCAGCTTCAGAGGAGGCTGGGAGAAATGATAAAACGCATTCCTGCGAAAACCGGACACTCGGTTGCAACTTGTTCTGCTCGCCTGGCAGTCATTCAAGAGGGGCCTTAACATCTGTATGCTAATTACAGCCACGGTGGTCGACGCTAGGCACACACAAATCTGTCTTGGTCGCTCTCTTTTGCGCCAAGGGAACGCTGTCCAACATTCATTAGAGCTTGTAGACCACACTGCTGCTCAGGCGGACACGCTGCGCGCCCCCTCCCCAGCCCTTGCCAGCCCCACCCTTCTCGCAAACCCCTTCCCCCTCCCACTTCTAGTCCTGTCTGAGCCAAACTAGCTGTCTGGTTTGGTAATAAGATTGGGAGAAGACTCGGAAGGCCCTGGGGGCTCCATTATGCCCCGTGCCTTAGGAGAAGGGCCACCTCCAGGGACCGGTGCTGCAGATCCGAGCCTCACTTGCTGCCAGGAAACCTTTCCCACCGAGGACACCCTGAGCAGGCTGCGCAGCTCCAGATCCAGGGGGAGGCACCCCACCCATCTGCCAGAGAGACAAAGATCACCAGAAACAAAGGACACACACACACAGACACGCACACGCAAAGTCAAAAGCAAATACCGACACTTGGTGTGAATTCAAGCCAAAGAGCCGGCTTGGTGTATCTTTAAATAGGTTTTGAGACAATCCAGGAGGGACAATGATTATGTGGTAATGACAGGCACTATCTGGGTTTGGAGCCCACGCTGCCTCCGCCCTCCTCCCACCCGCGCTGCGGTTCCCAGGCGCATTTTCCAGCCTCAGGACACACGCTGCCGGGAGCAAGAGTGCTTCCACTCACGGAAGCGCGCGCGCGCAGGAGGTGGAGGCAGGACGAGGGCCGCCCAAGTAGGAAATACCAACCTTTCGGATCCCAGTTCACCTGTTTTCTTGGAGTCTCGATTGGAAATTTCATGGCTCCGTTGCCCAGAAGGGGAGGAGATGAAAAGAATCGAAATAATAATAAAGTCCTCAAGCTTTACACGCCTCGGTACGGCAGTCCAACAAAACAATCTCCAAGGATGGGGGAGCCTTGGACTGGCTCGTGGAGGAACCCCGGAGAAAGATAAGTGGAAAAGACTGGCTAAGGAGACACTGGAAACGGCTTAGGTGTTGGCACCGGCGGAAGGGTGGCCAGCTGCAGCCCCCTGGGTGAAAGGAAAAGTAAGACTGGCGAGGGGTGGATGGAGAGGGAGGCTCGGGAAGATAAAAGAGCCAAGCTGCTTCCCAAACGCGGGGGCGGCAGGTGGGGGGGCTGAGCAGCCGGAGGGCCGGCGCGAGGGAGAAACCCACTGCAGTGTCACTCCAGCCCCCGAAGGCGTGTGCGCACACACTCCCGCACACACTCACTCGCCCGGGCGCGCGCTCCGGCGGGCACGTCAGCCTCGCTCGGCCGCGCACCGCGCACACGCCCCACCCCGGCCGCGGCTCCTAGCCTCCCCCCGCCCCGGGCGACGCCCCCCACTCCCCACCCCCCGAAAGCCATTGGACGGAGGGGTGGCGCGGCACCCGGGGAGCGCGCGGCGAGGGCGACCCTCCCCGAAGCGCGCCGCGGACGCCGCGCCACGGCGGGAGAGCGCGCGGCGGGTGGAGGCGCGGGGCCACGGCGGCGCGCGGGGCTCCCGGCGCCCGGGCGGGAGCGGCGGCCGGCGGCGGACTTGCCCGCGGGGCGGCGGCGGCGGGCGCGGCGCGGCGGCCGGAAGCCGCGGCGGGGCGGGGAGCGGGCGCCGGGCGCGCCGCTACTTACTGGCTCGGCCGGCCGGCGGGCGGGCAGGCGTGGAGGCAGCCGCGGCGCGCTCGGTGGAGTTGCAGCCGGAGACACGCTTGGCTGCCTGGAAGGCGCAGCAGGAGGCGGAGGGAGGGCCTCGGCCGCCCCGCCGCAGACCTCGGCCTCGGGGGTGACCTCTTGCCACCCTGGGCGCGCACACACACACCTTTTTTTTTTTTTCCTCACTTCAATTTTTCACTCCAGTCCCCCGCCCCGCGCCCGGTTCTCCCGCCTGCGCCCCGAACCCGCGTCCCCAGCGCACTCGAAAGAGGCCGGTGCCAGCCATGAGCCTTTTGTTCTGGGACCGCTCCGCGTTGGCCGCGCTCTCCCCACCCGGAGAAGCTCGCTCCCCAGGCGCAGCCCGGTCCCTTCCCCAGCTACCTGCAGCCCGGCTGGGGCCGCTTGCTCGGAGGCGGGGGAGGCGGCTGGAGAGAGACGCCACGACCCCAGAGGAAACTGGAGTTGCCAAGACCTAGCGGCCCCGGGAGCCCGGGGGCCCAGCCCGGGCAAGTGCAAAGGAACCCCACACATGTTCCCGGAAAGAGGCTGAACCTGGCGCCTCTCCCCTACCCCAGCTCTCACTGAAGCCGCACAGGGGCTTTCCGTGAGGCCTTGATCTCCAGAAGAGCCAGGTGGTGCTGAAATGCTCTCCAACGGGCCACTCGAAGTACCAGTATGAATGATGCTTACAAATTATTTCGGCTCCTAGCAACAGAGACTTGCACTTAGTAGATGTTCAAGAAACACTCGCTAAATGAAGGCATGAGCTGCATGAAGTAGTGTTGGCCAGAAAGTAGTTTAAATTCCTGTCCATTCACTGTCCACTCGACCTGTATCTTAAGCCCCTTCTACGTGCCATCACTGTGCTAGGTGCTGACCGTGTGGCAGAGACCGGCACAGGTATGGACCTTGCTTCCGTGGGTCTTACTGTCCAGTGCCCACGAGGTCCGGTTAGATTTGTCGTTGCCCTTAATTATGAACAAGAAAGTGACTACCAGGCTCACTCCCAAGACTGCCTGCTACGGTCCTGAACCCCTACGTTGGCAGTTGCCACTCTAGGGCACTGTGGAAGCCCTGTTTCAGCAGCGTCCTTCCCATCCCCCGCAGTCACATCCAGGTTTCCGAGTCCCAGGGCAAGATCCACAGAGGTCCACTGTCATCTGTGGGAAGGGCTGGTAAGTGCTTTGTCACTGACCCTGCAGGCTGCTGGGACTGGACTCCTGAGTTCAATGCAGACCCCGTCCAGGCAAACCTGGTCCCGGTCTGATGGCGGTACTCTGACCCCTCAGCCCTTTGGGGAGACACAGGTTCCCAAGGCACTTAACAGCCACCTTCTCTGGGAGTCCATTTCCACACTTTGTTTCCCTCTACGAGAAGTGCGGGAGGATGGATGAGACACGGAAATCAGACAAACAAGGACTTTCTGCTTCTCCAGCCATGACCCCAGAAAAATTCTGTCCCAAAACCCGAAGTGAGCTGCTTCTAAGCTCCTGAAACAGCCTTCAGAGGTTCACTCTGCCCTCTCCTTAACTGCTCACAGGCAGGAGGGCTCGAGCCCAGTCACTGCAATGCAATGTTTTTCCCTGCATCTGAGTCAGAGAGAGGTGCCCCCAGAGAAAGATACCCTCTCCCCCAAAGCCTCTGAGAATAGGGAAGACTGACATGTATCAAATGGCCCCTCACAGCCTCATACTTCTCTGTATTTATCTTCCCTGTGTCATGTTGAAGAAGCTCTAACCAGCCTCATTTTACAGATGAGAAGATCAAGGCCCAGAGAGGTAAAGGAACACACCCAAGGTCCCAACACGGAGATTCCAACCCAAGGGAGCTCATCTGGTCCCTGCACCCATAAATCTGACCCTGAAGCCCTCAGATAGGATCTTTGGGTCATGAAGATCTAAATACTCTATTATCTAGGACCCCAGCCCTTCCTCCTTTGCAAAATGAGTTGGGCTACCCTGCTGCCCTGAGGTCTACATCAGGGAATTAGTTTAATATCCAAGGCAAATTCCCCTGGTGCAAAATGTAGCCCTAGGGTGCATCATTCAGTCAATCAACAAACACGCATTGAGCAGGTCTTATGGATGAGACAGACTGGAGATTTCCCTCAGAAGTTTCATGGGGCCCTGGGAGAACCTTGCCCCAGAAAGGCATCAGCAGGACCGTTATTTGGAGGCTTAGGCAGGTTTCAGATGGACCTGCTGGGGTGAAGAAGTAGGATCAGGGGTCTGAAGTGCCTGATGTGGGTTGAAGACTTGCCCTAGTCACAGGCCCTTAGGATCTCTCTGCTAATTCACCGCCCCCCCCCACCCCACCCCCAACCTCTGGGGCTTTCTCTTTCCTCCACTTTCACTCTCCCTTCTCAGTATGTGGACAACACAAATGGGGGAGGGGTCCACCAAAAATTAAGTAAATAAGTAAGTGAGTAATGCCAGCACAACCTCCCCAAATGCGCCTGACACCAAGCCCGGCTCCTAAAGTGCGTATGTGGAAAGGGCTGTAGGGGCTGGAGGGTGTAAAGGAAGAGCCCCCCCCCCCCGCAAGAAAAACAACTTAGCACATTAACCCTTTGTGTTTCTGCAACCCCCTTCCACCGCCGCCGATTCTTCCCCTTGGTTATTACGCACTAGATTCCACTTACCCCAAGGAGGAAAGAAGCGAACTGTCTAGAGAAAAAACATCCAAAACAGATGCCGCGCGGAGCGGTTCCCTCTCCCTCTGTGCCGCCGCAACTTCCATGGCTATTGCTGCGGGCGGGTTAAGTCTGGTGGAGAGAGACCGCCTCGGGTTCCTGTGGCAGGAAAACAAAGCATCGTGGCGCAAAGTCTGCCAGCACTGGCCGGGCCCCGCCAGCAGCCCCGGGCCGGCGGCGGCCGCGTCCTGGGCGCATTCGGTGGCAAAGGGCGCAGATCCCCGCCGGGGAAGCGTCGCAGCGGGTCGCCCCGGCCTCTGCAGCTCAGAACCTGCAATAGTTGTCGCACCACTTTAACGATTGCCTGGTGGCCGGGCGCGGGAGGGCTGGGGGAAGCTGGAAAACCCCAGTCACCTCCCGCGAGGAAGTTTTCCGAGAGTTGGTGGCTTTGCTACCCCCTCCTCACGCCGCAGTCCGGGATGGGCGTTGGGGAGTCTGTCTCTCGGGGGGGGGGGGGGGGGGCGGGGGCGATGGCAAAGAACAGCTCAGCCGGAGAAGAGTTGAACACGGATTCCGGGGTGAGACCGGAGAAAGTCCTGGACAGAGAATCGCAGGGAGTGATGAAGCAGCTTGGGGAATCCTGCCTGGTGCCGGCTTGGCAAACAGACGCGGGAGGACAGATCTGATTAGACTCCACTTTGAACTCACGAATACCAGAATGAATTCACTAATCTGCTTTGAATTGTTCCCCTTTGGTTTCATCATTTCTCCCTGAAGTCCAGAAGAAATCCCCACCTTCCAAGATCTTCCCCACCCCCCCCCCCCGCAAGACATCTCCAGGTCTCCTTCTCCAAAGAACTGCAGAGAAGTTTCCGTGTCCTTCTGTGAGGATACCCCCCCCCCAACACACACACACACACACACACACACACACACACGCACCCTGTGGATACCCACTCTGGTAGAACTAACAAGGTTATGCGTTCAAGTTAACTTGAATCTCTCCTCCCAAAAATGTTTCCCCCAGTGAAGTTTCCACTTTGTTCTAAGCATTTAATCACGCCTACATTTGGCTTCATGTCCCAACCAGCATCTGCAAAAACACACCCTTAAATATATGTTGCTGTAATCTCAGATTCTGCTTTTGGCTTGGAAAAGCTGGAGTCACATCAGTAGCTAAAGGGCAGAGGGTATCATATGTCATACTGCTCAATAGCAAACTCTGTGTGCTAAACCCTGAAGATTTATTTTGGTGACTCAAACCTCTGATTGCAGATTAATGAAGACAGCATATTATGAACTCCAAACAAGTTGTACTTAAAGCATCACGCTGACGAGCATGTTTCATAACTAGGAACTGCTTTCCTCTTCCCTTGTAAGTTTCTGTATTTTAAATTTTGATCCTTAAGAAAATATTGAGTTCCCATAAGGCACCATGCCCAACGTTTTACCAAAAATGCACACACCTATAATCCTGCTTTCTTTAAAACACGTTTTAGGGGCGCCTGGGTGGCGCAGTCGGTTAAGCGTCCGACTTCAGCCAGGTCACGATCTCGCGGTCCGTGAGTTCGAGCCCCGCGTCGGGCTCTGGGCTGATGGCTCAGAGCCTGGAGCCTGTCTCCCTCTCTCTCTGCCCCTCCCCCGTTCATGCTCTGTCTCTCTCTGTCCCAAAAATAAATAAACGTTGAAAAAAAAATTTTTTTAAATAAAAAAAAAAAAACACGTTTTAAGGTGATTCCCTCTCTCTGGGTTACCGCCAAAACATAATCCCACATAATTTTTCTGAGATGGCGCTGAAATTTTTTGGTTTTCCCCTCAACTTTTTATTCTTAAAATTTCTGAACACACAGAACAGTTATAGGTGTTTGGTAAAAACCAGGATGCTGTCAAAGATTGCATTTGTTTGTTATTTCTAGTGTATTTTATTCCAGAAAAGCCCCTTCATTTTTTTTTTAATGGCATTGACTTTTTTTTTAAGAATCCAAATTCATTTGCTTTCTGGTAATGTTTATGTCATGATGTAGCTAAACATAAGTCAACTTACTGACCACGGCAGGTCAGTAAAAGAACTCAATACCTTCTGTAAATTCAGTGTCCATGACAATATCCATGGGAGAGAACACAGTTGTATCCCTGCTTTCTCACGTTTCTCCCCTAGACTTAGTCCTAGCCTTAGTTGAAGAACTTATCTCTGTTTCTCATCCCCCAAAAGGCCATGGTTCAGGGAGGAATGAATGAGTGCTTTCACATATGTACACCAAGTAGACAGGCACATATAGTATTTTACTAAATTTAAAAACAAGAATTCAGCAAGGTTACAACCATAACAAATGAGCCCAGATTTTCTTATCATTCTAGGAACATTTTAACTTGAACCAAAATGTTAAAGCGCATAGAAGTCATACATGTTCTCTACAACCTATTTATTTATGGTGAGTCTCATGCCAAAGCCTTTCAGCTTACAAAGAGTTGAAAATCTTTTAGAGGGACCCTACTTTCCCAACATATTGACAGATGCTTCTCTCAGGAAGCCAATGAAAGGCGTGGGAAAGTCTGACTGATAGAAAAGGTTTGGCTCAGGATGGGGTGGGACATAGTCTCAGTGTTCAATGGGAAGGTTTGAAATATATTTACTTCATTTTCGCTCTTTTATAGCAAATATTTGTTTGGCTGAAAATGGTTAGAACAGGGGCGCCTTGGGTGGCTCACTCGGTTGAGCGTCCAACTTCGGCTCAGGTCACGATCTCACAGATAGGGAGTCAAGCCCCACATCAGGCTCTGTGCTGACAGCTCAGAGCCTGGAGTCTGCTTCAGATTCTGTGTCTCCCTCTCTCTCTCTCTGCCCCTCCCCCATTCTCACTCTGTGTCTCTCCCTCTGTCTCAAAAATAAACATTTTTTAAAAAATGGTTTTTAATTAAAAAAAAAAGAAAATGGTTAGAACAAATGTAGTGTGAGAACTTTCCTCTCCTACGACTAATGCATCTAAGTGTTTGCTGAATCATAGAAGGAGATTTGGAAGAGGTCATTTCAAGATACTTCCTGGTTCAATTTTCTACTTCTAAATCGGGTTCCAATTAAAATGACCATTGAAGAATAGTAAATACATCTAATGAAAGACATTTGAAACCCTGTACTCAAGGGCTCTTTTTAAGTTTAAGAAACTCTGCTACGGTCAAAGTTTTTCTTACTTCCAGTCTAAATCTCTGCCTTCTTTAAATTTTTCAATACTTATATGAAGATGAAGAGAATGATGCCCTTTCGGTTACTTTTATATATTAGAGATGAAATTGTCCAATGCCTTCTTCTTCATGTAATTTCATGTAACTTCAGGTAACTTCATCTACCCTTCTACCAGTATATACACGAATTTGGCCAACTCATACTTTTCTTAATAGTATCTTTGGGGTTTTTTTGCAAGATTTTATTTTTTTTAATTTTTTAAATGTTTTTATTTATTTTTGAGACAGAGAGAGACAGAGCATGAGCAGGGGAGGGGCAGAGAGAGAGGGAGACACAGAACCCGAAGCAGGCTCCAAGCCCTGAGCTGTCAGCACAGAGCCTGACACGGGGCTCGAACTCATGGACTGTGAGATCATGACCTGAGCCGAAGTCGGACGCTTAACCGACTGAGCCACCCAGGCGCCCCTTGCAAGATTTTATTTTTAAGTAATCTCTACACCCAACCTGGGGCTAGAACTCACCACGCTGAGATCAAGAGTTGCATGCTCCACCAAACAAGCCAGCCAGGCACCCCACTTAAAAGCATCTTTTTTACTACAAATTTCAGAGAAGAGCATCAATATCTCTCTAAGCCTTGGAGCACCTAAGTGGCTCAGTCAGTTAAGCGTCTGACTTTGTCTCAGGTCATGATCTCCTGGCTTGTGGGTTTGAGTCCCATGTCAGGCTCCACGCTGACAGTATGGAACCTGCTTGGAATTCCCTCTCTCCCTCTCTCTCTGCCCCCCTCCCCAACTCGCGCTTTCCCTCTCTCTCTCTCAAAATAAATACACTTCTTTAAAAATTTTTTAAATCTGTCTAAGCCTTACTGAGTTTCCCCATCTATAAAATAAGGATAAGTAATAAGTACAAAGTATTCGGCCAACTTACACGTATTTTAGCCAGCCATCCTCTTCAGTAGGAAGTACAACCAAGCAGGGGAATTTGCGAGGCTTCACTCAGTTTCTTCATCTACAAAATGGGGTACTATATGTCTGGCTAGTTTTACCTCTAGGGTTGCTTAAGGAGACAATAGATATGAAATTACTTTGTAAACTATGCAGACATTTACAAATGTACGGGATCATTCTTAGTACGTAATCCATCAGACTGTTCTTACCCTGCCAGGCACATAGCAAGCACTTGTTAAATTACCCCATTTATTTCTCATAACAATCCTCGGAGATGGTTAGTATTATCATCCTGACTTCACTTAAAACAAAACCTGACATGTATTAGGCGCCTACATATTTGTTAAGGGGGAAACTGGAGCTCAGAGGGGACAACCGTTTGTCTCAGTAAACATGGCTAGTTCGGAATGGCAGTAGAACTCGAACCAGGCCCCCATTCATCTCTAGATCAAATTACCATTCGTTACCCAGAGCTAATTACATAAAGTTATCTTGATCTCTGGAGTAGTCAGTTTCACTCAAAATGGTAGCCTAAACCATCTCTATCCTTTTCCCATTGCATTGACATCGCCCTATGCTTTGGGGTTCTTTATATTCTCCCCCCCTTAAAGTGACTATGAATCTTAGGCCATCAGGCATCATCAAACAGATAAAAGAAGTATTGGGGAAAAAGTGTAGGAAAGGAGGTGGGATAACCTTTGTTATTGTCCCTGAAGTCACACCAAACCATACCAAACATGTGGCCATCTTGAAGTAGTTAGTCAGATAAACAGCCTTGTTGAAATTACTTTGATCCTTCCAGGTCTTACCCACTTCTGCACAACCACATTATGTTGCTAGGTCTGCTGGTCGATTAATAATGCTGATTATGGAAAGAGGATCTCCTTCCAGTTTACGTAATACTTTTATATTTAGATTCTGATACTGTGTTTTAAAAATAGTCATATAAAGTTCCTGATACATATTGAAATATTGATCCACTCAGACCTGCAAAATAACTACTGATCTGTCCCACCCTTTTCATCAGGAATCAAAGTTAAGCTGACAACTGTGATTTTTAGGAGTCTTATTATATCTTTTATGGAAGGTAATTCTTCTTCATTTCTTTCTAAATATGGGGCATTATTCTTCAAAAAGAGTTTCCAAAGAGCCATATCCCTGGATTCCATAAAGTTCTAAGTGACTATAACCTTCAGTTAGAAAGAACCCAACATTTTTAGAAAACCACCATCAATTACTATCCCGCCATCCATTGGACCAAAGTAAAATCTTGGCTCATCAGAACTCACTGAATTAAATCTGCCCTCAGCAACATCTTGGAAGGGTCAAAGACTATGTTTGCTAGTATATACATAAGGTCGCTGCCAGTCTAGATGGCCACTGCTATCCTGTATGATAATATAAACAAAGTTCCTGCTAGCCTAAATGGCTATTAGTGAGTGGCACTCCCTCCAGTGGAAAAAGCACCACGGCACTGCCTTGATTTGTAGACAGTGCCTTTGTTCAAGTCAGAGGACACTCCTTGGGAATGCAGAGTCAGGTGGGGGAGGACATACTGATATCAGGAAGCACAGCACTGTGTCAAAAACTTGGAATGGACCTCAGCCCCCATTCGTCCCCTCAGCTTGGTGCAATGCAGAAACTTCATAACTGTATGCTCTGGCCCCTTATATAAGATATGTAGATGGATATATTGAGCAGGAGTATATGATGGGTTCCAATTATTCAAGGTCAGTTTTGGGAAAAAAAATATTTAGTACTTTATACCATACATGAATTCAAATTAACTTTAAAGTACTTTATTACTATTCATTTATTCATATATATAATTATTATGTTTATCATTTCCGGACATGTTCAGGTTTTCTTGTTTTCCTTATTTTTCTCGGTTAGTAGAAGATCAAACTATCATAGCTCTTCAACATCCTAGCCATGTTCTTTCATGAAACCTATACCATTAAGCTTGAACTTCATATTACAGTGATGCCTCCACTGCTTTTGTGCCATGAATGATGGAAATAATAAATTTAATTCTAAAATATTAATGTTAAATATGTTTAATTATAAAATATCACCTTCTACTTCTGACCAGCTGCGTAAGTTGTTATTGTATTAGGAAAACTCCTGGGGTACCTGACTGGCTCAGTCAGTAGATCACACAGCTCTCAATCTCAGGGTTAGGAGTTCAAGCCCCACACTGGGCATGGAGCCTACTTTTAAAAAACTAAAAATAGATGTTAAAAAATAGAAAAATTACTGAGAGGATGTGAAATTTACAGAGATTTTTTGCTATCTTCTACTTTATCCCTAGGAGATAGCATCACCTACAATTTTCTGTCTTTGATGCTGAGACTTTTATTTGTAATGCAGGCACATTGAAGATAGAGTGTCTTTTCTGGCAGATAGAATTTTTAAAGCTGACATCAGAGAGCTCGTTTATTAAATTTTATATTCAAAAGGAGATAACTGGAAGCTAGAGCATTTGTCCATTTTCTTCCCTTTCTCCATGCAAAGCTACAGATTCTTACAATGTTTATACTGGCAGTGATCCCCAGTCCGTCGAACAAAGATGCAATTGCTTTAGAAATTCTGAGCTTATTCCAGTGAGAAAGCTGAATCATAGAATGTAATCATTAGTAGAATGAACGTCAGACATCATGTATGAGAGCTTTCCAAACTTTCCTGGTAACAAAAAAAAAGATTACATGGTCCAAATGCTTCTTCTGGAGATCCTGTTTCAATGGACCCAAGATGGTTGTCCAGGGATTTACTCCTTTAACAAGAACCCCAAGTGGTTCTTTCACACAAAGTCCGTCACTGGAGGGGCACCTGGGTGGCTCAGTCGGTTAAGCCTCCCGCTTAAGCTCAGGTCATGATCTCACAGTTCGTGAGTTCGAGCCCCATGTTGGTCTCTGTGCTGACAGCTCAGAGACTGGAGCCTGCTTCAGATTCTCTCTCTCTCTCGCTCTCTCTCTCTCTCGCGCGCTCTCTCTCTCTCTCTCTCTCTCAAAATAAATAAATATTTTAAAAAATTCAAAGTCTGGCATGGAGCCCATAGCTTTACAGATTCAGCAATGGAGTTCTAAGAGGTAAGGTGACTTTCCCAAGGCCAAACAGCTGGTCTGTGGCAGAGTCAGAACTGGAACAGAAATATCCTGATAGGCCTCAAGCCTTCAGAAAATGGAATACCATGTTTGAGAAGCATTTTCAACCATAGTGGACAGTGTGGCTTATGGGGGGGAAAAAAGCAAAGGTGCGTAACCAGAAATTTTAGTTATCTGAAACTCCTTGTTTCAGATGCAGCCTGGTTATTTGAGCACTTATGACACTCTTGTCCTTTATTTGCTGAACACATTCCTCCAACCCTTTCTCTGATTGGACTCATATGCTTGAATATGGCTAATGGGGCTCCCCTCAGTAACTTTGTACCTACCACCACCTCTGTCTTCTTCATTGCCCTCCTTAAAACTTTTATCAAACCTGACACATCTCCCCTGATTCACACTGCAAAATTCCTTCTCATGCCATTAATTCTATCATCTTTCCATTTTGTTGTCTCTTTTTGCATCTAACTCTGGTGCATGCTTATTCACATGAATGTTACACTTTTTGCATATAGGACAGCCATCCAACTGGAAAGACCACCATGATAGAGACTAGAACTACCAATTCCTAGCCCCAGTCTTGCTGTTAATAAGCTGTGTGATCTTGAGCAAGTCACTTAGCCTTTCTGAGCTGTTGTTCAAAGAAAGGGTTAAACTCTGGGATTCTGAGTCCTCTCTTTCTGTGTCTGCCCTATCTCTTTCAGAGAGAAAGGAACTATCTTTTCTAATTTATTTTTCTCTTTGCACTGGGCCTATTTTTATAAAGCTACATAGAGTGCTCATTCATTCAATAAATGCTGACACTTCCTTCCTTGGTCTAGTTTAACTTTCCTCCTCCCATCACAGATGGTGTATGAGCCACATATCTGATCACAGCTGACCTTTGTTTTTGGTAAGGACTAGATTTTTCAAAAATAGTACAAACTGTGTGTCTTTCCAATGTCACTATTCCTTTTCATGAAATGGCACATCCTGTTCCTTGGCTCTCCATATTTTCCATTAAAGCAAAACATTATTTCCACATGTCCCTTTTGCCTTACAGGTTCTTTTTTAATTTTAAGTATAGCACTCCTGATTTTTGGGTTGATCATATAATTTATTTATATCCCTGATGCGGATCTTAAAGAGGTCTGCTCACCTCTTTCTTTAAAATTTCCATTTGTAATTAGGTCTCTGTTCAGCTGTGGCTTGGATCATGCTCACTCATGTTTTTATTAATTTTTTTAATGTTTATTTACTTTTGAGAGACAGAGATAGACAGAGCATGAACAGGAGGAGGACAGAGAGAGAGGGAGACACAGAATCCGAGGCGGGCTCCAGGTTCCGAGTGTCAGCACAGAGCAGGGTTCAAACTCATGAACCGTGAGATCATGACCTGAGCCAAAGTTGGACACTCAATTGACTGAGCCCCCCAGGTGCCCCCACTTATGTTTGAAGATACTTGGTCTCCAATCACAATTGTAAGCACATTTACCTGTTTTGGATTTTTTTTAAGTAGCTCTTAAAACTGTGGCACTCTATGACATGTAAAATTGTTCTATTTAGTCAACTGATCCACACTCAAATGTATAACCTTAGAAAAACATACATGAAGGAGGACATAAGAAGTATGAAATGATAGAAAGTCACTCAGTTCAAAATAATACACGATTGTAGAATAAAAGTATGTGAGATTTCAGGACCTTGGACAGTTAAATGTATTTCTGTTGTAATTCCTTCTGTAATTCTGCTGTATCACAGCATAAGTAAGCTAGCAGTACATTTGAAAATCTACAGCATCATATCAGACATGGTACCATGAATATCATGAGTGATTTTCTTGTTTTTAAATATAATTTATTGACAAATTGGTTTCCATACAACACCCAGTGCTCATCCCAACAAGTGCCCTCCTCAATGTCCATCACCCACTTTTTCCTCTCCCCTACACCCATCAACCCTCAGTTTGTTCTCAGTATCCAAGAGTATCTTATGGTTTGCCTCCCTCCCTCTCTGTAACTTTTTTCCTCCCTTCCTCTCCATCATGGTCTTCTGTTAAGTTTCTCAAGATCTACCTATGAGTGAAAACATATGGTATCTGTCTTTCTATGAGTGACTTATTTCACTTAGCATAATACCTTCCAGTTCCATCCACGTTGCTGCAAATGGCCAGATTTAATTCTTTCTCGTTGCCAAGTAGTATTCCATTGTATATATAAACCACAACTTCTTTATCCATCAGTTGATGGACATTTAGGCTCTTTCCATAATTTGGTTATTGTTGAAAGTTCTGCTGTAGACATTGGGGTACATGTGCCTCATGCATCTGCACTTGTGAGTGATTTTCTATAACTCACATCTTACAAGAAGAAAATAAATAATTCCCTAATGAAAACAATAAAGCCCAGACTATACCCTTGAATACGCAAACATGAACAGTTTTAAGCACCAGGGCATGGTGGTGGGGTCTCTACAAAGCAGTGCTGCTGAGTGGCTTACGTGACTCTTCTGTAGATAGTTTGATATTTAATTTTAAAATGTAACCAAACATTAGGGCACCTGAGTGGCTCAGTCAGTTGGAAGTCCAACTCTTGATTTCGCTCAGGTCATGATCCCAGGGTCATGGGATCAAGCCCCAAGTTGGGCTCTAAGCTGAGCCTGGAGCCTGCTTAAGATTTTCTCTTTTTCCCTCTGTCTCTCTCTCTCCCTCTGCACCCCTCCCCCAATCGTGCTCTCTAAAATATAAAAGGTAAAAATAAAATAATATGTAAGGCAACACTTCTTTTAAATTTTATTTGAGAGAGAGAGAGAGAGAGAGAGAGAGAGAGAGAGAGATCATGTACATGAATGATAGAGGGGCAGAAAGAGAATCCTGAACAGGGTCTGCACTGACAGCGATATCATGACTTGAGCCAAAATAAAGAATCAGACAACTAACCAACTGAGCCACCCAGGTGCCCCAAGCAAACACTTTTAATTACACAATCATGAAGATCTACAGGTGAGCAATATCAGAAACAAAAAAATTCAACTTCACCACCATCCAAGAAATGCAGATTGAAACAACAATAGGGTGCTGTTTTTCATCTCTCAGATTGACACAGATTACAAAAATTTCCAGAGATGTAGGGAAGTGAGCACATATATGCACTGCTGGTAGGAATGCAAGTTGGTACAAGTCTTTGGTTGGGGTGATTTGGAAATATGGATCAAAAGCCTAAATAATGATAAAGCTATATATGTAATAACATGAAAACAGATTCTCAATTCATTGTTAGGTAGAAGAAAGCAGGTTACCAAGTTATATAATAATGTATTTATGATATTTAAACATACGTTCTGAAAGAATGTAACCCAAAAGGTCATGATCTTAGAGGGTAGGATGGTGGGGGGGATGGGAGGAGAGCATTTACATTTTGTTTACATGTTTTCTAATGTATTTGTATTCAACATAAATTACTATTTCTGTTTTTTAAAACAACTTATCCAATTATCAATACAATTCTAGGTAAAGACTTCCTAGTTTCTCCTTTTTAGGGATTACATTGGGTGGAATTGGGTTGAGCATGTTGAAGAGAAGCCAGAGGGGTGGACAGTTGTGAGAAGAATGAGAATGGCCCCAGACATGTGCAGACAAAGAGTTAGGGTCTGAATTACTCCCAGCTTTGAAGCTATGGTAAAGAGTTTGGATTTTTTTTTTTCAACGTTTTTTATTTATTTTTGGGACAGAGAGAGACAGAGCATGAACGGGGGAGGGGCAGAGAGAGAGGGAGACACAGAATCGGAAGCAGGCTCCAGGCTCCGAGCCATCAGCCCAGAGCCTGACGCGGGGCTCGAACTCACAGACCGCGAGATCGTGACCTGGCTGAAGTCGGACGCTTAACCAACTGCGCCACCCAGGCGCCCCAAGAGTTTGGATTTTATTCTGGAAGCACGGACCACCATTTCAGGTAATGAGCAAGGAAGGAGCAATGATTAGATCTGTGGAGTTTGTTTTGTTTTTAATTACACTGGCTTCCGAGTAGAGAATGGAATGAAGTGAGACAAGGTTGGAAGCCAGGAAGATCAGTAAAAAGACCACTGTAGAATATGATAAATAAGAGTAAGTCACTGAAAGTGTCAATGGGGAAAAAATAAGTTTTATTTAAATTTTGGAAGTAAAAACCATAAGACTTGCCTACGTGGTAAAGTAGAAAGAAAGACATCAAGGATATTTCACTTATTTGAAATTAAGGATAACTCTGATAGCTGGGGGTTTTTTGTGTGTGTGTTTTTAAGTAATCTCTACACCCAATGTGGGGCTCAAATTTACCTCAAAATCAAGACTCACATGCTCTACTGATTGGGCCAGCCAGTGGTCCCGACAGTTATTCTTTAATATCAAATTTAGGAAGACTGAAACACTCATTTTGGTTATTAGTTTTCAAATCTTCTTATTGAAGTCTGTCATTGTGGTGGGTTGAATGGTGACCCCCAAAAAGATATGTCCACATCCAAATCCTAGGAATTTGTGAATATTACCTTACTTGGGAAAAGGGTGTTTGCAGATGTAATTAAATACCATATGATTTCACCCATATGTGAAATTTAAGAAACAAAACAAATGATCATAGGGAGAGAAAAAGAGAGAGAGGCAAACCAAGAAACAGACTCTTAACTTTAAAGAACAAACTGATGGTCACCAGAGGGAAGAGGGTGGGGGATGGGTGGGATAGGTGATGGGGATTATGAAGGGCACTTCTTGTGATGAGCACCGGGTGTTGTGTAGAAGTGTTGAATCACTATAACTGTACACATGAAACTAATATTACACTGTATGTAATTTAAATTAAAATTTTAATAATTAATTAATTAACTAATTAATTAAGGATCACCCAAGATTCTTTGAATGGGCCCTAAATCTAATGACACATGTCCTTATAAGAGTGAGGCAGAGGGAGGGGTGCCTGGGCCGGGGTGGCTCAGTCATTTGAGCATCTGACTTTGGCTCAGGTCACCATCTCGAGGTCAGTGAGTTCGAGTCCCTGTCGAGCTCTGTGCTGACCACTCCGAGCCTGGAGCCTGCTTCAGGTTCTGTGTCTCCCTCTCTCTGCCTCTCCCCTGCTCATGCTTTGTGTCTCAGAAATAAATAAGCATTAAAAAAAATTTAAAAAAAAAGAGTGAGACAGAGGGAGATTACAAACAGAAGAGAAGACGATGTAATCATGGAGGCAGGGACCAGAGTGATGCAACTACAAGGCAAGCAATGCCAGCAGCTCCCAGAAGCTGGAAGAGGCAAGAAATGAGTTCTCCCCTAAAGCCCTTAGAGGGAACACAGCCCTGCTGGATTTCAGACTTCAGATCTCCAGCACTGTGAGAGCATGCCTTTCTGTTGTTTTAACCCACCCAGCTTGTGTTAATGTGTTATAGCAGCCACAAGAAACTGAAAAAATATAGATCCAAAATCCTGTACAAATAGTAGGTGTCCAGTTTAGTCAGGACAGTTAAATGAAGGAAATCTTCAAACACACCCAAAAGCAGAGAGAATAATATAACGAAACTTCATTGTTTCCCAAACCCAGTTTCAGTAATCGCCAATACACAGCCAAAGTGGTTTCATCTCTGCTTCCATCCATCACCCTGGCACTGGATCATTTTGAAGCAAATCCTAATCATCATATTTTCCATCAAAAATACTTCAAAGGATGACTTTTTTATTAGCATCACAAAATGCCATGTTACCTAAAAGTTAACAAAATATCCTTAATAGTATCGAATATCTAGTCAGTATTCAAATTTCCCCCCAACTGTCTGGGGCGCTTGGGTGGCTCAGTTGGTTGAGCATCTGACTATTATTTTGGCTCAGGTCATGATCCCAAGATCGTGGAATGGAACCCTGTGTCGGGTTCCATGCTGAGCATGGAGCCTGCTTAAGAGTCTCCCTCTCTCTCCCTCTGCCTCTCTCCCCCCTCGCGCATGCTCTCTCTCTAAAATTAAGAAAAAAAAAAAAAATACCCCAGTGGTCTCATACACAGTTTCTTTTTTCAGTTGGTTGTTTGAAACAAGATGCAAACAAAATGTTGCATTCCGTATTTGGTTCATACTTATCTTAGTTCTCGTAATCTATGAGTTCCCTCTCCTTCTTTCCTTTTTCCTTTTAGTTTATTCATTGAAGAAACCAGCTCAGATCATTTGCCTGGTAGAATTTCTTGGATTTTAATCCATCCCTGGGTGTCTTCAATATGCTCCTATCTTTCGTGTTTCCTGTAAACTAGAGATTAGACCTCAAGTAGATTCAGCTTCAGTAGTTTTGGGAAGAACACTTTCTAGGTGGGGTTTGGGACTGCATTGTATCGCTTTAATGCCTGGATATCTTTTTGTGTGACACTAAGATCGACCAATGCTTTCAGGAGTTATTGACTTGATCTACCCATTATAAACTTTCCTGTTAGCCTGCCCCCTAACTGTTCTATGCTCATTCATGATCAATGCCTAGAATCATCATCTGCAGTTGCAAAATGGTGCTATTCTAATTCTACCACTATGTTTGCATTTATTAGCTGGAACTACTGTATAAAGAACTTTCTCTCATAAACTATTTGATCACCTTTGATTATCGATGATACAGGAGAGACAGGGTAGATGCTCAATCCTTTCTCTTTATGTACCAAGAAGCTGGTTCCCTAGCATTCTTCAAAGATGACCTGTGGAGTTTGTTTTGTTTTGTCTTGTGTCATTAGGAAATAATAAATTTCCCTTTAGTTTTTTTATTTCTTATTTTTGGGGTTCTGGTCAGAAGATACAAGTATACTATTTACTTGGCTGTGTCTCCTGGGAGCCAATGTCTATAAGTGAGTCCTAGACCCATTCACTCTTATGTCTACATATACACCACTGGTTTCAGCCCCTCTGATGATAGAGAAGGAGACAGAAGGCCAGAGTGGCCTGGCAATTTGCTAATGTAACTCACCTGACTAGTGGCAGGATCCAAGTGAGATTCCAAATCCATGCTTTTTCCACTGTAAGGTAACTAAGAGAGCTATTTGCCAGAGGGACAGCAGCCACAGTAATCAAAACAGTAAATACATTGAGTTGACAGATAAGGAAGTAAAATTTACATATTTCGCAGTTATGTATAAGACTTCTTATTGTGGTTTGATCGAGAAGGTCAGTAAATGGCAATGTGCACATCCAACAAAGGCATTCAAGCCAATTGTTAAATCAAAGGGCTTGAGCTTGATTAGGAGAAAAACACTTTTCTATTTTGACACTGAAAAGAACCTGTTTTGTTCACATTCTAAGGTAGAATATGAAATAGCAAGACCAGAAAGGCAGTTCCCACAGTTTGTTCTACCCAGCTTTATTTGTACTTAATTTTATTTTAATTTAAAAAATATGTTTTCAATGTTAAATACAGTATAATATGGAGATCTGAGGTCCCAGATTCACAGATCTTTATGACATAGATTCAGATAAAACATATTTCAAATTATGTTCCCCTCCCTTCTAACATATAAGTGATGATGGTTAGTGTAATGTAATGCTCCTGGGGTTGTAAGAGAAGGGTTAGCTCTTCTTCCTCACGCCAGATTTATAAAGTAAATGATTTTAACAATCATTTATTGAGCACCTGTCCTATCACTTAACAACTGAGCCTAGCGTCTTTTCACATATAAAACTGCATCTGAAATCAACATGTGTCCCTGAAGTAAACCTTTATATTTATATTATTTATTATATTATATTTAGTATTTATGGCTTGTATGGTAATAGACTTGAAGGAACTAGAAGATTCCTGGAGAAAACTAATAATCACTGTTTTCTTATCTATCGTATCAATGGCCAATTAGAAAGTGGAGTTGTTGTCTTCTTTGTGGCTCCAAACAAAGACCAACGTGTGCAAAATACAATGACATGTTTTGACTCAACAATGTCATAGAAGAGCGAGGACTACCTTCTCTTCATTCTCTTCCACGTAAGTAAAGCATCCATGGAGGGAAAAGGAATATGCATGCACCTTCACATTTCCAAACCAACTTATTTTTATTTATACAAAACTCTGATTTTAAAGAACAATGTTAATATAAATTCTCTCTTCCCTCCTCCCACTCCACCCCAGCAACCTTCAATCTTTCAGCAGGTACGTTTCTCTAACAGCCTGTCTGTGTCTCTCTCTCCCGTCTCTTAGGCTGCCTCTCCTGCTCAGTTTCTTCCCTTGCCTGGTTCAGAATTCTCGGAAGAAGATTGGACATCAGCAGCCAGGGATTAGCGAGGGAAATCCTGTAATAAAGCACTGGTCCCCCAATCTCGGGATTTGTTTAAAAACGCAGATTCTAGGGGTGCCTGGTGGCTCAGTTGGGTAAGTGTCCGACTTTGGCTCAGGTCATGATCTCATAGTTTGTGAGTTGGAGTGCCATGTCAGGCTCTGTGCTGACAGCTCAGAGCCTGGAACCTGCTTCGGATTCTGTGTCTCCCTCTCTCTCTCTGCACCCCCACCCTTAAAAATAAACATTAAAAAAAATTCTAATGCAGATTCTAGGCACCATCCCACATTTAGTGATCCAGACCCCCAGGGGCAGAATACAACATGTGTACTTGTAACAAACTCCTGAAGGAATTCTGATAGAACAGGTTCAAGGACAGGTGTCTGGGAACCACTTTCATGAATACAGTGATCGTTTACGACCAGAGATAAGACACACATTTCTCCTCTCTCATCTCCCTCTACCAAATGAAACCTCACCAAACATTACATTACAATAAACTTCTTTTTATTTATTTATTTTTTTGATGTTTATTCTTGAGACAGAGAGAGAGAGAGAGAGAGAGAGAGAGAGAGAGAGAGACAGAGCATGAGAGAGGGAGGGGCAGAGAAAGAGAGGGAGGCACAGAATCCAAAGCAGGCTCCAGGCTCTGAGCTGTCAGCACAGAGCCTGACACGGGGCTGGAACTCATGAACTGTGAAATCATGACCTGAGCTGAAGTCGGACGCTGAACCAACTGAGCCACCCAGGCATCCCTAAACTTCTAATTCTATACACAAGCCCTATGAGAAACTTAAAATCCTGGTACCTAAACTTTAAAACTACTATTTGAAACAGTACTTTCCTGGGGCACCTGAGTGGCTCAGTCGGTTAAGCATTTGACCTTGGCTCAGGTCATAATCTCGCAGTCTGTGAGTCCGAGGCCTGTGTTGGGCTCTGTATTGACAGCTCAGAGCCTGGAGCCTGCTTCAGATTCTGTCATCTTGTCTCTCTGCCCCTCCCCCACTCACACTCTGTCTCTCTCTCTCTGTCTCTCCAAAATAAATAAACATTAAAAAAAATTTTTTTTAAAGAAAGAAACAGTACTTTCCTTTCAGAGAAGAGGCTTTGCTTAAAACCCTATACTTACCTTACTTTTCTATAGTTCATGTAAGGTTGGAAACCCCATCTAGGCCAGATATTTGCATTAGTGAAGGCTTTTTAGGTCTCAAGCATCAGAAAAAAATAATCCAACCCATCTTAAGCAGACAAGGAATTTACTGGCTCATGTTACTGAAAAGTCCAGATACTACTAGCTTCAGTCATGGCTTGATCCAGGAGCTCAAAATGTTATTTCAATTCCATTTCTCTCTATCTCTTAGCTTTGCTTCTTCTGGTCTGGCTCTGTTTTCAACAGAGTGTCTTCTCGAGGTTGTAAGAAGGTCACAGCAGCTCTACTTCACATCCTCCTGAAGTCGAGTCCAGCATGAAGAGGCTTCCTTTCCCTCTGTAGTCTCAGAACTGATCTCATTATATGTCATTGATACGGATGGATCACACAGTCATTCTTGAACCAATGGCTATGCCCTGAGGAATGTGGTGCTCATCTGATCAGGTCTGAGTCAGTGTTACCTGCCCTCTGCTGAAGCTGATAGTGGGCTCAACACATGCAGACCAACTGTGATCAAGGCGGCTCTCCAAAAAGATACTGGGCACTGTCGCCAAAAGGATCCTGGACAGACAAAAATGGCAAATGTCCTTCCAAATAAATGATGATTTCAAGGTTATTTTGACTAATGTAAGAAACACTAGTAGGTTGCAAAACTGAAACCCAAACCAGAATTTTTAATATTTTTATGAACTTCACCATAGATAACTTCCCCAAATAAGATATCATGGTCTATTTTAACAAATTCAAAGCAAGATCATTATCCTCTCACATTTGAGGAGGGAGGGTTGTCTTTCTTATCTTCATATTCATTTTAAGCAATGAATCAAGCAATTTGAAAAAGCTAAAAATAAAAAAATAGATCATGAATGTAAAATGTCATTAAATAATAATGATGCATTTTATGGTAGCTGATTGCATGCAATACTTTCAACTTTGGAATAAGGTTACTTTTTTCACCTAAGTGCTGTGAGAAGTTTTTCAGGCCTGAATATACGGGGATCTAAGATGCATATTGATGCATATTCTGCATAAACAGAGTACGTGAAAACATGAAGAACATACCTACCATAAACCTAAACACTTAAAAATCACATTGTACATAAGAAAATGAAGAGATTATCCAGTATATATATAGAACATCTAGAAAAAGATAAACAACCAACAGAAAATTGGGCAAAACCCCTGAATAGGCACATTTCACAAAAGAAGCTCTCTAAATAACCAATACACATACGGGGCGCCTGGCTGACTCAGTTGGTGGAGCATGTGACCCTTGGTCTTGGGGTTGTGAGTTCAAGCCCTGTGATGGGAGTAGAGATCACTTTAAAAAAGAAAACAAATAACCGACACACATATAAAAAGGTGCTCAACTTTGTCATCAAGGAAATGCAAATTGAAAGCATAAAGTGATAGCATTACTCACCCACTAGAAAATAACAAATGTTGGAAAGTACATACAGCAACCAGGATTCTCCTCCACTACTGTTGAGAGTGTAAATTAGCACAACCATTTGGAAAACTATCTGGCAGAACCTATTAACACGGAAATGTGCTTATTCTATTACAGCAATTTCACTCCTAAACATATGCCCAAAAGATATGATCAAGGATGTTCATGAGAAGCACAATTTGTAGTGGTCAAAAAGCAAAAACTACCAAAAGGCCCATCAACACTGGAATGGATCAATAAATTGTGGTATGGTTGCACAACTTGACACTGTGTAGCAGAATGAACAAACAGCATGGATGAGTCTCACAAACATAAAATTAAATCTAAGAAACCAGCCACAAAAAACATGCGGTAGCATTCAATTTCTATAAAAGCTAAGAACAAACTAAACTAATCTGTGCAGTTAATAGACAAGACGCCAGGTAACCTTGGAAGGACAGGGACCTGAAGACTCGGTTTGTAATACTCCACTTCCTGATCTGCTGCCAGCTACGCAAGTATGTTAAGTTAGTGAAACTTCAGCTGGCTGACACTTATGTGCATTTCTCTGAATATATATTACACATTAAAGGTTAAAAATAGAAAAGGAAGAAATCAGTTAAGTCTCCCGCCTGTCATTTCCAGCCTATCTGTTCCTTCCATTACCAATTCCCCTGCTGTTTTGTAAAGTTGCCTTTGTGTGAAAATACTTGCTCCATTTTAACAAGTGGTGGGTGGTTGATGTGATTTCTCTATAAATAGTTTGTAGAGAAACTATTTATAACCACTGTAGTGGCTTGGAAAGCACAGTATAAATGTTAGTTTTAATCATCTGGGGATGTACACAATATTTTGTTCTCATAAAGATCATATTATTAAGTCATAGTATTTTTGCTCAGCTTTAGTTTATCTCTGGAGCACAGCACCCAGAAGCGCTCACGATTCCAGCTGCAGATGTCACCACACTTCATTCCTACGCAGATCACAGCTCTTGGAGACATGAAATTGAGGCAAGAATCAGAGAGAGTCTTCGTTGTTGATCCTGTTGAGTCTTGTTGGAAATAATGAAGAAAATCTGAGAAGATGTGCTTTCTTCTTCGTTCTATTGCTACTTCCCGTCAGTAGCCCCGTACCCAAAACACACAGAATAACGAATGGTCGGGTTTTAAACAGAATCTGTTTCTCCAGCTTTCTCCCTGTGAGCCCACAAGTCATTGATCCAACCAGAGCTCTTCTCCCTGTCGCAACTTCCTCTGTAAATAAAAGCAGAGCGGTTCTGCGTAAGTACAGGGGGAGGCTGGATTAACACTCACAATAAACAAGAGATCCTTATAAGCAGCATTCTGTTATTCAGAATAATGGCGCTCGTGGGCTATCTCACGCCATAAGAAAATCCAAAAAGAATACCAAAAAAAAAAAAAAATGTTCATCACAAAATAATGAGTTAATGGGGAGACATTTGTAAACAGACAAAATAGCAAAGGGGATGCATCAAGAAGTAAATCATTTTATTGTGAGTTCTCGTAACAAATAGGCAGTGAAGAAGACTCACATCAGTATCCCTTGATGTCATGTGTTAGGAAAATCGAGAAAACAGGTTTTGTTTCTTTTTTCCTTAAGCTCCATGCCCAAGGTGGGGCTTCAGCTCATGACCCTGAGATCAAGAGTCACATGCTCTACCCTCTAGGCCAGCCAGGCACCCCCAAGACAACAGTTTTTCTAACCCATAATGTTGAAAATACTAATTACTATCTTTTGGAAGTTGCTATCCTTTATTTTTGTTGGTATAATATGGGGACTCCAACCTTCTAAAAAATTATTAGGGCATTATTTTTTTGAGATTTCTCAGCACTACAGACTAACTTCTAAAGCTGAATGAAACATGAAATTTTACCTAACCCGATGGTCCTCAAGTCGTGCCACTGAGGAGCCCTGGGGCATCCTACTCAATTATGTCAAAGGTGCCCAGGAATTGGTTGGATACAGACCCAGAGAGAAATACTCAGGACTCTCCCCAAACCTGGGCCAACCTTATTTATTTATTTATTTTTTATTGTTTATTTATTTTTGAGACAGAGAGACACAGCGTAAACAGGGGAAGGGCAGAGAGAGAGAGAGAGAGAGAGAGAGGGAGACAGAGAATCCCAAGCAGACTCTGAGCTGTCAGCACAGAGCCTGATGTGGGGCTCAAACTCACAAACCATGAGATTGTGACCTGAGCTGAAGTCAGATGCTTAACCGACTGAGCCACCCAGATGGCCCTGGGCCAACTTTAGCAAGCAGACCAGATCATTTTCTGTTTCCATAATGAGCTTCCACATGAGTTTTATGTGAAGAAATCATTCAGCTATTTAAAAACAAGAAATAATAAAATTTTTTTAAAAATTTTTGTTTATTTACCTATTTTGAGAGAGAGAGAGCATGAGCAGGGGAGGGGCAGAGAGAGAGGAAGAGACAGACAGAATCCCAAGCAGACTTCTTGCTATCAGCATGGAGCCTGATGTGGGGCTTGAACCCACGAAACGCGAGATCACGACCTGAGCGGAAAACGAAGAGTCGGCACTTAACCGACTGAACCACTCAGGCGCCCCAAGAAATAATAAAACATGTTGAAGTAGACAACTCATCTTCAAACTGAAGAGTTTATAAAAAGAAAAGTGAGAGGGCCACCTGGGTGGCTCAGTTGGTTAAGCGTCCCACTTCGGCTCAGGTCATGATCTTGCAGTTCTGAGTTCAAGCCCTGTGTCGGGCTCTGTACTGACAGCTTGGAGCCTGGAGCCTGCTTCGGATTCTGTGTCTCCCTTTCTCTCTGCCCCTCCCCCGCTCATTCCCTCTCTCTCCCTCTCTTAAAAATAAATAAACATTAAGAAAAAGAAAATAAAAGTGAGACCCAAGCAGATTAAATGACTTGCCCAAGATTTCAGATGCAATCAGGGGCAGGACTAGACCTGGACCTTTTGTTTTCTGATTCTGGTTTGAATGGACTTTCCAAACCATGATGTGCCCATCAAAGAGTTTCCACAGTTTCCAAAAAGAGGGGTTGGAAATCCCGAGTGGAAACTAGCATATGCTTATTTATCTAGCTTTTATAGATTCTTCTATTTTCAGTGTCAAAGTCCTTGATACAGAGGTCATCTGCATTTTTTAAATAATGCACAGCATGTCACACGAAATAATATGGGCAGCAGAACCAAGGCTAAAAGTCCACTGTCTGTTTACTCCCAAGTGCTATTTGCAAATGGAAGAAGAAATTAGTTGCTAAAAATGTTACATTGGTTATGATCTGGAATCCTTCGACAGAGTAAAGCTGCCATGGGAACTGACTAGCTGATTTTTAAAGCTTGAAACAGGCCTTTTTCATATACATATACATATACATATACATATACATATACATATACATATTTATATATAGCAGAGTGTTTTTTCTTTAATGTCAGGATGTTTGTTCAAAAATGCTATATAATTAGATAACAGCTTTCTCTGTCATTCCGGCTGTATTTTCTAAAGAGAATATACTGCAATTTTTTTTTATCCAATTTGGTAGCTAAAGGGTTAATTAAAGAGAGGGCCTTCTATTTTTAGCTGTTACTATAGCCAGACTCTCATTCAGTCTAAAAACAGCCATGCCTTCTGCACCATTTTTAACCCTGCAAAGCTGAGACTCATGCCTATCCAAATTAAGGATAAGATTAAATAGCCCATCCTCAGCCAAAACCATGGCAACCAGTACTCAGTACACGTCCTACATCTTGCCCGGTAGTCCTTAACATTCTTTTATCACAAGACAGGAAATCTGTTTTGTTTGGTTGTCATTTAAGGACAGCTTTACACTTATAGAATGGCTAACCATTTGCTTTTATTTAGGGAAGAAATGGATTTATGATGGTGTGAGCTTTACAATTAGCTAAAGACAGGAATAATCTTTATTATTTATTTACATATTTATATATTCACTGCCTCATTTCAAAAAGAGACCTGTAGTAACTCCCAAAACGTCCAAAAGGGGATACGGAGAACATGAGAAAATAATGGGAGTATGGGCTTTCTATAGTTATGACCATGAACACAACTGGTTTGGCAGTCAGGTTAAACGAGAAAAAGAGGGGCGCCTGGGTGGCTCAGTTGCTTAAGTGTCCAACTCTTGATATCAGCTCAGGTTGTGATCTCACAGTTCATGAGGTCAAGCCCCATATCGGGCTCTGCACTGACAGCTCAGAGCCTGCTTGGGATTCCCTCACTCCCCCTCTCTCTCTGCCCCTCCCCTGCTTGCTCTCTCTCTCTCCCTCTCAAAATAAATAAATAAACTTTAAAATAAAACACACAAACAAATACAAAATAATAGATTCTGCACAGTGACACCACTCAAGTACCATTATCAAAATGGGAAATACAGGGGGCGCCTGGGAGTCTCAGTCAGTTAAGTGTCTAACTCTTGATTTCAGCTCAGGTCATGATCTCACCGTTCCTGTGTTCAAGCCCTGCATCAGGCTCTGCACTGACAGCGTGGATCCTCCTTGGGATTCTCTCTCTCTCCCTCTCTCTGTCCCTCCCCCACTTGTGCACTCACTTGCTCTCTCAAAAATAAATAAGTAAACATTTTTTTAAATGGGAAATACGGTCTTTATTTCCCTGAAAGACCTGAGAGGTCTTTATTTTTCTACCTTATTTCTAAATGAAAATAGCTTTGTGATTTTCTTCTGATAATAGCATCAGTACATGCTCAGGTAGACAATCCATGCATTTTAGAACGCTATAAAGAAGAGAGTAAAAATTAGCCTAAATGATGCAGAAGCAACTGTCGTGACCATGGTGACCATCTTCCCATCTCTTTGTGCACTTTCATAAATGTACATAAAATGAAGTGCTACCCTGCATGATCCTCTGGGACCTGCTTTTCCTATTCACTTCGTTGTGAAAATCTTTCCATACAAATTAATATAGAATTGTGATACACTCTATCAAATAGGTGTATCATCATTTTTTTAACTAAGCCCCTATTTAGGAATATTAAGAGTGTTTCTAGCATCTCACTATTACGAACAACACTACAGTGAAGATTCTTTTACGAACATATCTTTATTTAATTGGTCAATTACTTCCACAGGATAAATTCCTAGATGTGAGATTGCTACACCAAACAACATATATATTTAAGCTTGTGGTTCCTATCATCCAGAAAAGTTGAGCACCCTGGAAAAGTTGAGCCAATCTATATACATGCTTGTTAAAGATGTGCATAAAGTTTCTCTACACCCTCACCAATATTTGGTATCTCGTTCTTTTTTATCTTTTTCTATCTAGTAGAAAAGATGTCATTATGTTTTGATGGGAGCAGCTCTTCTCCCATCAATTCATAACTCTAAGCAAAGGAGAATTATAATTAAATTGAATAAGATAGCTGAGCTACATGATTTTGAAAGGCTCTTCCAGTTTTAACATTCTATAATTCCAGTAGTGCAATTGCTAGATCGTAGAGCAGTTCTATTTTTAACTTTTTGGAAAACCTCCATACTGTTCCCCACAGTGGCGATACTAGTTTGCATTCTCACCAACAGTGCATGAGGGTTCCCCTTTCTCCACATCCTCACCAACACCTGATGTTTCCTGTGTTGTTAATTTTAGCCATTCTGACAGGTGTGAGGTGATGTCTCGTTGTTTTGACTTGTATTTCCCAGATGATGAGTGATGTTGAGCATCTTTTCATGTGTCTGTTGGCCATCTGGATGTCTTCTTTGGAATTCAAAGGGATACGTGCACCCTGATGTTTATAGCAGCATTATCAACAATAGCCACATTATGGAAAGAGCCCAAATGTCCATCAACAAAAGAATGGATAAAGAAGACATGGTACATATCCACAATGGAATATTACTCAGCCATAAAAAAGAATGAGATATTGCCATTTGCAATGAAGTGGATAGAGCTAGAAAGTATTATGCTAAGTGAAACAAGTTCAGTCAGTGAAAGACAAATACTATATGATTTCACTCACATGCAGAATTGAAGAAACAAAACAAACAATCATGGGAAAAAAAGAGACAGAGAAATCAAGAAACAGACTCTTAACTATAGAGAACAAACTGATGGTTACCAGAGGGGAGGAGGGTGTGGGGATGGGTTAAATAGATGGTGGGGATTAAGGAGGACACTTGTCGTGATAAGCACTAGGTGTTATTTGGAAGTATTGAATCACTAAATTGTACACCTGAAATTAAGATTACACTGTATGTTAACTAACTGGAATTTAAATAAAAACTAAAAAAAAAAACAAACCACAAAACTCTATAATTCTACAAAATGTCCCTAATTAATTTCTCTATCAAGCATCTATTATAAGCAAGATCCAAAGGGAAGAGAGGTTAACTGGGAGTCTCTAATGTGGATGAAAACAACCCTTTTAGATCACTGTTTATACCCATTTTATTTTTCTAAATTTTTTTAATGTTTATTTATTTTTGAGAGACAGAAAGACACTGCTAGCAGAGGAGAGGCAGAGAGGGAGGGAGACACAGAATCTGAAGCAGGCTCCAGGCTCTGAACTGTCAGCACAGAGCCCGATGCAGGGCTCGAACCCACAAACCACGAGACCATGACCCGAGCCGAAGTCAGACACTTAAGCGACTGAGCCACCTAGGCACTCGTGTTTATGCTCATTTTATATAGGAAAAATACGGGGCTCAGAAGGGGTTAAATAAGAGCAGAATCAGAGCAGGTCAAACTGACAAGGTTTTTTTTCCCTATAGCATGCTGTCATTCGCGGGATTCCTGTCCCTCAGGAACGTACAGTTACCCTAAGGCAGGGATGTGAGTTGCAGAGAGACCACACTCACATAAAAATCATTCAAGTCACATCTGATTTCTAAGGTCAGGCCCTTGTCTTCCTCCACCCACCCCTACCACCACAACTTTGTATCATTCCCTTGGCACTTAATATGGTATTTCCCATAGAGTAAATGCTCAAAGAATACTGTCCCTGCTCCTCCCTATCTGCCTGACTACTTGACTGGGAGGGGTAAAACCTTCTCATTGTGGACAAGATGGTCCTACTCCTTGTACCGTTTTATAGTGGCCTGGAAGCTAGAAAGCAATTAGCCTCAGACTGGTCATACACCTACCTGGTAGGCCCTCCCTCTACCCAGCCTGACCAGGCTTGGAGCCAAGAGCCCAGAGAAACAGAGCGGGCTCCAGAGATAGAAAGACACTCGGTTCCGGGGCACAAGTGAGACGAATTGTTCCCTTTCATAGTTCTGCTTTTGAAGCTTTCTATACAATCTTAAATATTATCATATCTTACAGCTTCAACATTTCATCTCTAGCTATTTGACATTTTAGAGTGTCTTTACACTTCATCAAGATTATTATCAGAAACAATCAACAAAACTAAAAGGCAACCTACTGAATCAGGGAAGATATTTGCAAATGACATATCTGATAAAGGGTTAGTGTCCAAAATAGATAAAGAACTTAGAAAATCCGACACCCCCCCCAAAATCCCAAATAATCCAACTTAAAAATGGCAGAAGACATGAACAGACATTTCTCCAAAGAAGACATACAGATAGCCAACAGACACACTAAAAGATGCTCAACATCGCTCATTATCAGGGAAATACAAATCAAAACTGCAATAAGATATCACCTCATACCTGTCAGAATAGCCAAAATCAAAAACACATGAAACAACAGGTGTTAGCAAGAGTGTGGAGAAAAAGGAACCCTCATGCACTGTTGGTGGGAATGCAAACTGGCGCAGTCACCGTGGAAAACTGTTTGGAGGTTCCTCAAAAAGTTAAAAATAGAACTACCTTATGATCCAGCAATCATATTACTGGATATTTACACAAAGAATACAAGAACACTAATTCGAAGGGATACATGTACCCCTGTTGCTTATAACAGCATTATTTACAACAGCCAAGATATGGAAGCAACCCAAGTGTCCATCGATCGGTGAATGGCTAAAGAAGATGTGGTGTATATATACAATGGAAAATTATGCAGGCATAAAAAAGAATGAAATCTTGCCATTTGCAATGACATGGGTGGAGCCAGAGAGTATAATGCTAAGCAAAAGATGTCAGTCAGAGAAAGACAAATACCATATGCTTTCACTCATAAGGGAAATTTAAGAAACAAAACAAACGAGTGAAGAGGGGAAAAATAGGAGAGAGAGATTAGAGAGAGGGAGAGAGAGATACACTCACAAACCTAGAACCAGAATCTTAATTCTAGAGAACAAATTGATGGTGACCAGAGGGGAGGAGGATGAGAGGATGAATGAAAAAAGTGATAGGGGATCAAGGAGTTCATTTGTTATGATGAACACAGGGCGATGTATGGAAGTGTTGAATCACTATATTTTATACCTGAAACTAATATTACACTGTATGTTAACTAACTGGAATTAAACTAAGAACTTAAAATAATACATACATACACAAATATTACAATTAAAAATATTTTAAAGAATATATCATCATTAGCATTATTGCTATCAATCACTAAACACAGATACTTCAAGTTTTTTATGGTTCAATGTTGTTGGGGTTTTTTTAATGTTTTTTTAAATTTATTTTAAGAGACAGATAGAGAGGGAGAGAGCAGGGGAGGGGCAGAGAGAGAGGGAGAGAGAGAGAATCCCAAGCAGGCTCAACGCTGTCAGCACAGAGCCCATATTGGGCTCAATTCCATGAACATGAGATCATGATCTTAGCCAGAATCAGGAATCAGATGCTTAACCAACTGAGCCACCCAGGTGCCCCAGTTCAATGTTGGTTTAAAATGGTGCTTCTCAACTACTACTATTCTAGCTTAGTAGAACTCAATTAGTTATTGAGTTCTGAGAGCCAGCATATGGTGTGGGCAAAAGCTCAGGACTCAAAAGTCACTAAATTCTGATTGGTTGTGGTCAAAGGGCCAGCACTTGGGGTCAACAGGTACAAATGTTGGTGTTCATGTGCATTCACAATGGTCTAGGATCTAGACTCCATGTAACCACTCTTGCAAAGAAATCATATAATGTGCATTATATATTTCACATAGGTCTTCAATTTGCTTTGTGTCAATATATGACAAGCTGTAATTCAACACTTTCTGTAGATGAAATATTCTCAAAAATAACAGCTGGAAAGATGTGTACATTTACATTGTAAAATTTATACAAACCTCATCTGATACATGAAGCTAGACTACATGTTCGTAATGACTAAGTATTTCAGGTGCTTTGGGCAAGTTAAGAAAATATTTTTTTTTATATTCAAACAATACATCTTTATTATCTTATGTCACCACTGCAACTTTACATCTAATTTTATTACTTCATTATTAGATTACTAAAGTAGTGTTCTAAATACCCTTCTTGCCTCTGTATTTTTAAAATACCTCCAATGCCACTACCAACAAAAACAACAGCAGTAATAATAAAAACTGTTCATAATTACTGAGTGTTCATAAAGTGCCAGACACTTTTCTAAGTGTTTTATAAAGATCATCTAAGTTGTTCTGTGCAATGGCCTTATATGGTAATTTTTAATTCATATATCACATTATAGGTGAAGGGATTGAGAAAGAGAGATAAAGTAAGTTATCCAAATCATCTACTTAATGGATGGATGAAGATCCAGTTCCCTGAAAAAGGAATTGTCTCCCTAAGATACAGCAAGAAAATGTTTATTTTGATCAATGCCTACAGTTTTTCCAGGCTCTTAGATATGACAAGCCCTCCACTGGGGCCTAGCTCACTGTAAGACTAGCCTGTCTGTAGGAGAGACAATGGCCATGGGCGAGAACACTTGGGCCTACAATGGCAGCCCATTCTCAGGAAGAAGAGTGGGCCTATTGTATTTGCTGCAGTAGAATCAGGCTCTTCTTTCTGATGTGCCATCTTTTTTTTGTTTTCAAACAAATGTGTTCTTGCTCAACAACAAAGGGCCTGACAAGATGCCACAGACCTCACACTATCGAGCTACATAAAAGCAGGAGATGATGAATGTTAAGTGCATTCTGGCTTGGTTTGATTTAAAGAGATCACTTCCAAGAAACACTTGGAATCAGTACTTGAAGTATTAGAGATGTGCCCTGACAGCTGGGGTTTAGAGGAACAAGGGCAGCTTTGTTCTCTTTTATGTCCACTTGTTCCCATGCATTTGTTGTCAGGAACTGCTCGTGCACAAGGCACAGGAGAAGAGGACACAACAGACAGCAAAGAAGTGGGAGATTTTCTCCAACCAATGCTGAGGCGGAGGGATTGGCTGGAGTCTGCTTTTAGTAGTTGCTGCTGGGATTCTGAGTACTGAGTCCAGCCCGTCCATACAAATGACTTCATGTTCGGGCATCGACAGGCATGTGTACAACCAAACCCATAACCTCTTCTTCTCATGCACAAGGCTAGACTCTACTTCTCAGCCTCCCTTGAGAGTAGAGCTAGTGGAATGTAAGCAGAGGTGATGTGGGCCACCTCTGCACCTGGTGCATTAAAATTTCCATGGTGGGGCGCCTGGGTGGCGCAGTCGGTTAAGCGTCCGACTTCAGCCAGGTCACGATCTCGCGGTCCGTGAGTTTGAGCCCCGCGTCGGGCTCTGGGCTGATGGCTCGGAGCCTGGAGCCTGTTTCCGATTCTGTGTCTCCCTCTCTCTCTGCCCCTCCCCCATTCATGCTTGTCTCTCTCTGTCCCAAAAATAAAAAAAATAAAAAAACGTTGAAAAAAAATTTTTTTTAAATAAAATTTCCATGGTAATTCACCTCTTTCTTCCCTCAACTGCCAGCTGGATATCCATGCCCAAGTACCCATGCAGCCATGTTTAAAGAATGATGGAGCCTCCATAGCCAGATCCTTGAATGATTATGTGAAGCTAAGCTTAGCAATACCAATACTCTCATGGACTGGAATTTATGAAAAGAAAATATAAACATCTATAGTATCAGGCTGCTGAAATGTGGGCAGGAGGTGGGGGAGGTTTGTTATAGCAGTTAGCATACTGTGACTTATATAGAGTATGCAAGAGCCCAGGGAAAGAATGGATGAGGCTCACTCTGAATGTGTTAGCTCTGACTGCCTTTCTGATCACCTTTCCTTTAGCCTCCCCACCTGCTTGCTGGGGAAAGATGAAGGAAAACACATTGGGTCATTACACACAAGCATGTTGGTGTGACTTTGGAAAAGTCTCTATGAAGATAGTGAAGAACTTACATTCTTTCTTTTTTTTTTTTTTTGGAGAGAGCAAAAGTATGTGCCACGGTGGGGAAGGGGCAGAGGGAGAAGGAGAGAGAGAATCTTAATCAGGCTCTATGCCCAGCACAGAGCCTGACGCGGGGCTTGTTCTCTCAACCCTGAGATCATAACCTGAGCTGAAATCAAGAGCTAGATGCTTCACCAATTAAGCCACCCAGGTGCCCTGATAACTCACACTTTTGAGGAGAGAAATGCTATCCCAACCAACAAATGTTTATTGGACACATTCCCTAAAGAAATCATCTCGTTAGGTGCTGGGAATACAAAGATTCACCTCTACTTTGGAATTAAAACAAAGCAAAAAAGATAGTCCTATAAGCTTGAAAATTGGGGAAACATGATTTAAAAGATAGTTGGGTAATGAAAAAATACATGCTTTACAGTTAGACAGACCAGAGTTGAAACACTAGATATGACACTCATTAAAATTATGGAAAGTCACTTAATCACTTTGCGCCTCAGTATTTTCATCTTTGAACTGGGATAAAACCTACTAATCTGAGTAAAGTGGTTTTTTTTTTTCATTTTTTATTTGGAAATAATCTTCAACTTAGAGAAGAGTTGCAAGAATTCCCATCTACCGTTTCCCCAACTTCCCCTCAACGTCAACGATTTGCATGGCTATCATTTAATTATCAAAACTAGGAAATTAACATCGGTACAGAACAAATAGCTAAATGACAGACTGTATTAGAATTTCTCTGTTTTTTTTCACTAATGTCTTTTCTCTGTTCCAGGATCCAATCCCAGGAGCCACATGTAGATCCTTCCATTTAGTTATCATGTCTCCTTAGTTACCTTTAGTCCAACACATTTACCTTGTTTTCCTTGCAGTTTATGACCTCACCACTTTGGAAGAGTAGTTGTAATATATCTTTCTAGAATGTCTCTCTCAATTTTAGTTTGTCTATGTTTTCTCCTGATTGGACCGAAGTTATAGATTCAAGGAAAAATATAGCATGAATTGCATTATTTCAGGAGGTACATGGTATTAACATGACTTACTACTGGTGATGACTTGGTGAAGGGGTATCCAAAAGATTTCCCCAGAGTAAAATTACTATTTTCCCCATTCAAATAGAAGTGAGTCATCCTTACATATTCTTTGGTAAGGTGTATAGTCAGAACTTTTGCCCATCTAGAAAAATCAGGTTGTTTGTTTTCTTACTACTTAGTTTTAGGAGTTCTTTATATATTCCGTAGCTAAGAACATTACCAGATATGTGATTTGAAAATATTTTTTCCAAGTCTATGGCTTATCTTTTCATTGTCCTAAAAGTGTCTTTTACAGACCAAGTATTTTTAATTTTAACAAATTGGAATTCATCAAAATTTTTTTCTTTTATGGGCCATGCTCTTGGTGTCATGCTTTGTCAAATCAGGCAAGTTTTCTCCTAGAGGTTTTCTAGCTTTGGGTTTTAAGTCTAGAATTCATTTTGAATTAATTTTTGTAAAAGGTATGAGATAAATATCTAGTTCAGTTTTTTTTACAGATGGACATTCAGTTGTTCCAGCACCATTTGTTGAAGGGGCAATTCTTTCTACATTGAATTGCCTTTGCAACTTTACAAAAAAAGGCAGTGATTGTATTTGGATGAGTCTATTTCTGGATTCTCTACTGTTGCATTTATCTGTGTTCTAAACTTTCACCAACACCATTTTGTCTTGACTACTGTGGCCTTATAGTAAGTCATGAAATAAGGTAACATGAGACCTCCCAACTTTTTCATTTGACAAAACCGTTTTAACTATTCCAGCTCCTTCCCTTCGCCATATAAATTTCAGGATCAGCTTGTTGAGATCAGAAAAGAAGAATAGGAGTGCCTGGGTGGCTCACTTGGTTAGGCATCCAACTCTTGATTTTGGCTTGGGTCATGGAGATCGAGCCCCAAGTGGGGCTCTGTACTGACAGCACAGAGACTGCTTGGGATTCTCTCTCTCTCCCTCTCTCTCTGCTCCTCTCCTGTGCTCTCTCTCTCTCTCTCCCTCTTTTTCTCTGTCTCTCAAAATAAATAAATAAACTGAAAGAAAGAAAGAAAGAAAGAAAGAAAGAAAGAAAGAAAGAAAGAAAGCAAGCAAATAATTGGGTCTTTTAAATTTTTTTAGTGTTTATTTATTTGAGAGAGAGAGAGAGAGAGCAAGTGGTGGAGTGGCAGAGAGAGAGGGAGACACAGAATCCGAAGCAGGCTCCAGGCTCTGAGCTGTCAGCACAGAGCCTGATGCAGGGCTCGAACCCACGAGCAGCAAGATGGTGACCTGAGCCGAAATTGGATGCTTAACCATCTGAGCCACCCAGGTACCCCTGGATGCACCTCTTTTTAATGAGAGTCTACCTGCAAATGTATTACCCCACTTTACTTGTAGTATAAGCTTCTAACAGTATATCGCCAGTGCTTTTCAACCCTGCTGCACCTGAGAAGCACCAGAGGCGATGTGGAAAACAATACCAATGCCCAAGTTTAACCGAAAATAAATTTCATCAGAATCTGGGGTGAGGTTGGAGGTTGGGGGAGTGCAAAGAATCATATTTTTCAAAGCTTCCTAGGATATTCTTAATAAGCCACCAGATTGGGTCACTAATCCCTAAAGATCATGGGTTATCACTTAGTGCTTACGTGTGATGTACAGCCTGGGAATGAAAAGGCTTATGTCTGTCATTAAAAAGGCAAAGTACCTGAGCAGTGGTTATATCTGGTAGCAGTACCAGTGACTAAGCACCTATTGTCCTCATACACCTATGTCACCTGCCCACCCCCTGAAGGCTTTTGTGATTTCTAGTTTAGACTGTAACCATTGGAAGACATTGAACTATGGTATACGGAATGTGTAAAAACATGTTTAATGGAAATGGGTAAAAGAAATCAATTTCTTATAGGTTTGATATAACATGTCTCAGTCCAATCCATCAGGGAAGCACCAAGCAGAGTAATTTACTTCTTCACCCTGAAACTCTTCAATTTTTATAGATGGTAATGTCAACAATCCAAGAGTCTGAATGTGATTTAAGACCATGAATAATTTTCTAAGAACAAAATATCGGTGAAATCACTGACACTAGGTCTGCCATTTCCATAAGCAGCTTGATAGCAGAAGTCCTACAATAACTCCAAAGTTTAGAGGTTTAGCCTTTGTTAGAACACTAGGAAAAACCTATCTTTAAAATACCCAGTTTTTCATAGAAAAAGTACTAGAAACAACATTTGTTGCATTTTGACTCTCTTATTTTATTTTTTTTTTTCAACGTTTATTTATTTTTGGGACAGAGAGAGACAGAGCATGAACGGGGGAGGGGCAGAGAGAGAGGGAGACACAGAATCGGAAACAGGCTCCAGGCTCTGAGCCATCAGCCCAGAGCCTGACGCGGGGCTCGAACTCACGGACCGCGAGATCGTGACCTGGCTGAAGTCGGACGCTTAACCGACTGCGCCACCCAGGCGCCCCTTGACTCTCTTATTTTAAATGTTAGGAAGCTGAGAGCTGCCTGGGTGGCTCAGTCAGTTGAGCATTCAACTTCGACTCAGGTCATGATCTCATAGTCCATGAGTTCAAGCCTCACGTGGGCTCTGGGCTGACAGCTCTGAGCCTGGAGCCTGGCTTCGGATTCTGCGTCTCCCTCTCTCTCTCTCTGCCTCTCCCCCACTCGTGCTCTGTCTCTCTTTCTCAAAAATAAACATACATACATACATACATACATACATACATACATACATAAAATGTTAGGAAATCTAGGCTCAGAGATGTGCTTTGTTCAAGGCCACACAACTAGCCAAAACCACACAGCCCAAAGGTTCTGATCTCATAAAGTCTTCATTCTACAATGCTTCCATGCTCTTGTAAAATGTATGCAACCTTAGGGATGTGCCCATAAAGGAGGGAGAGTGCCCTTCTTTTTCCCTTTCCTCCTTTCATCACTAGAATGTGGATGTAATGGCAGGACCTGGAACAGCCATCTCAGACCATGATGTGGTCCTGGGAATGAGGCAATGCTCAGTATGGTGACAGTTGAGATGGAGCACGAGTGTCTGACACTGTGGGGATTCGTACCAATCCTGGAATAGACCCCGTAGACACTAATCCTGGAGTCAGATATTCACAAAAGAGAATACTAAACTTTTGTGTTTTCTATTATTCACTGTTATACATAATCCTAACCAATCATAGTTAGGATTTTTATAGTCTCCAAACTAAGCTATGTAAATGGATCCTCCTAAAAGTAACTTTACTGCCACTTGGAAAAGTCAATGGAGCATAGCATTCTATTGTACACATTGACAAGAATTTTGTTACATGGGAATCCTTCTTGCAAGGGAAGATGAGAAACGTTTTGATTCCATATGGCCCAACCAAAACCTGGGAGTGCAATTATTATTTAAGGGAAAATAGATATTGGGAGAATCTTTTGTTTGTTATATATAAATGAAAAACAACATTCTCAATTGTCTGGAAAGCAAGATTTTTTTTTTAATGACCATGCTAGGAGTTAATGGTGATGTTCCTTATTTATTTTTATTTATTTGCTTTTTTAGAGAGAGAGAGCACGTGCACATGCTTGTGAACTGGGGAGGAGCAGGGGAGAGAAACAGAGAATATGAGTCAGGCTCCATGCCCAGCACAGAGCCCAATGCAGGGCTCGATCTCACAAATGAGAGATTGTCAACTAAGCCTAAATCAAGAGGCGGACACTTAACCAACTGAGCCACCCAGACGCCCTGGTGATGTTCCTTTTTGGAACAGGATGGTGTTAAGTGTTCAGTGGGATGGATTTTTTCCCCTGGGCTCCCTGAATTGTAATCAAGATCAAAAATCAGAACAAAAAGAGATGGGTACTTGCATTGTTATTTCTGAGAAATGCTTGTCTTGGAGACAGTCATTGAGCGACAACATCTCATTCCGCTGTATTAGTTTCCCAGGTCTGCTGTAACAAATTCTGGGTAGTCTAAAACAACAAAAGTTTATTCTCTGACAGCTCTGGAGGCCTGAGTCTGAAATCAGTATCACTGGGCCAAAATCAAGATGGCAGCAGGGTCTCACTCCCTCTGGAGGTTCTAGGGGACAATCCATTCCTTGCTTCTTCTGGCTTCTGGTGGTGCTGACGATCTCTTGCCTTGTGGACCACATGCTCTGATCTCTGCCTCTATCTTCACATTGTCTTCTCTTCCATCTGTGTGACCTTCCTCCACTTCCCTCTTACAAGGACACTTGTGATTGTATTTAGGACCCACTCACATCATCCACGATCAGCATCTCATCTCAAGATCCTTCATTTAACCACCTCTGCAGATACCCCTTTTCCTTATAAAATAACATTTATAGAATCCAGGGATTAGGACCTGATCTCTTTGGATGGCCATTATTCAGTGAACTACATCCACCCAAAAGAAAATGTGAAGATGATTGGAAAAAAAAAAAAGAAGTCATCACCTTTTGGTGGAATCATCACCTCGTCTTATAAGAAGCCATTTCCTGCCTCTCTTCTCTGTCATCAGGAAGAAAGTTGCATCCTTTCTTGGAAACCAAGGGAGGAAGATGCCAAGAGGATCATTCATTGGTGGATTCACAGGTGCCTACAGAAAGGGGAATTCTGATTCCACTCCCTGGTTACATACATGTCTATGTTAGCCAGTACATCTGCTCACTTGTCCCTGTGATCCAGCCAGAAGGGAATGAATTAAGGAGACAGCGCAGGGTGGAAAATGTGAAAATGTGAGTGGCACCTTGTCTACCTAATCTCTTTTTTTTTTTTACTCTGAGGAAGCACGGATACCATTATACTAAGCAGGTGATTTCCAAATTCCAGTCTTTTACATGTCACCTACGTGTCTCTTGCCACATTGTTACACCAGTAAACACTATTGTTTCCTTTGTAGTTTTCCTTTGAGTTTACTCACTTTTTACATTAAACATTTTTAAAAGAAAAACTATACCTCAGTTATAATTGGAAGAATAGTAGTAAGTGCCATAAGCAAGCACCAGAAAGACAAAGAAGGATGCCTCAAATACTATGGCCTGAAACTGAACTTCAGCCTTTGTTAAAAATGGAAGATTAGCTAAGATGACAGGTGTTAAAGCCATAGTAGGATCACACTGAGACCTTCTCCTTGATGTAATTAGGAGTGAAAGAATGGCAAAGGGAATAACTTTCTCATGGGGTAATCCAAAGTTATTCAATGCTGTGACTGAGAAATAAAGTATGAAACGCCAGAACCTCAAAGGAGAGGAAAGCTATTCCAGAATAGAAAGATACCGCCAGTTCATACCTGCCTCCACCATCTTGCTAGCAGCTTTTATAACTACTTAGGAATTTATATTGGAAGAGGAGGTGTTAAAAGATGTCCTAGAATTGTAGAGCATGAAATGCTACAAATGTGTCCATTAGGATTCTTCCCTTGCATGTGAGAGTGAAGAAGTTATTGGCTCCTAGAACTGAGAGGTCAGGTTCAAATGCTTCCACCAGAGCTGTATTGGGGGAGCTCAAATAATGTCTTCAGGATGTTTCCTTCTGTCTTCCTCCCTCTTCTCTCTCTCCCCCCTCCTCCTCTCTCTCTCTGTTTCCCCTTATCTGTTGTACCTGTGCTTTCCACAGAGAGTAAGAGAGCGGTCAGCAGCATAGGCCTCTATCTCCCAGCTCAGCAAACCCAGCAGAAAGAGTCAGTGCTAATAGCTGTAGAAGCTAGGTGCCAGAGAGGATGCTGATAGGACCAGATGCTGACTAGATTTCTGTGCCCATCTTTGAATCAATCCCCATAGCCAGCTGGCTGGACACATTCTGGCCAGGCCAGAGTCACACTCCCCTTTCCTGTGATAAAGGAGGGGCAGGAGAAGAGGGGACTGAGAAGGAGGAAAAATGGAGACTATCACCCAAAGGACAAGGGATGTATTTCCTGAAGGAAGAAAAGAGAAAGGATGCTGGGCAGACAAAAATAACAGGTGTTCACAACAAACGCCTTCTCTGTGCCAGTCGTATGCAATTTGAAAAGAACCCAAAAGCTTACTTAATGGTAATGATGTTTAAAAATACAAGGAGTAAATGTATGTTGAATGGCTACTGTCACCAGGAAAGTGGACCCTGTCAATGCCACTTCCTTGCTCGCCAATCCCAACTGCAACAGTGAGTGCCTGCACCTTATTGCCTAGAGCTTTCTCTGAACACGGAAGCCCACTTTACCTGCCCTTCAGGAATTACCCCCCACCCCGCCTCCAGCAGCCCTTAAACATGGTCTGACAGCAGGGTGGTGGATAAATAGCCCAGCTCCCCACCCTTGGGTAGGATAACTCTGTGGTGTTCTGTTTCCCAGAGTTCTCTGGAGGGACGGAGCTCCAGTTATGCACTAGATAGAACCCTTTACAGCTTCCTTCCCTTCTCTGTCTCACTTATGTCCCCCTTATTGGTGTTTACTGGGATAACCTCCTAAATAAATGACTTGTACTTGAATCCTTGTCCCAGGGTCAGCTTCTGGGAAACCCAAACTATGGCAGCCAGGCAGGCACTTTGGCAAGCTATTTATTCATATTACCTCTGATCATACTCACAACAATCACATAAAGTAGACACTATTGTTATGCTCTGCTGTCTTACACATGAAGAAATAGAGTCTTTGGTCAAGGTCACACAGCTAGGAAACAGCAAAGCCAGGATTCACAAGCAAGTGGATTCCAATACTTATTCTATGTTACCTGCCACTTTACAGTGTCTCTATAAATGCCCAGCTTCCAGGATCACTGTAAATGAACTAGAGAGAATATGGTTGTGTGTTGTAGAATCCGAAAGGAAAATGTGAGCTGAAGAGTCGTGGGTCTTGCTCATAGTAGGTGCTCATTAATGAGTTGGAATAACTCATTAATAAATTAAGGACTGAAATAACAGGTGACAGTTTTTAGTTTATAGGAAGTTATTAGTGTTGTTCTTTTCTTCACCCTTGAAAAAGAGAAGCTGCCCCTTCTCAGAAATAATTCTCTAATATAGTTTCCTGGGGCACCAGGGGGCTGAGCTGGTTAAGCATCCAACTCTTGATTTCAACTCGGGTCATGATCTCATGGTTTGTGAGATTGAGCTCCGTGTGGGACTCTGTGCTGACAGTGCAGGAGCCTGCTTGGGATTCTCTCTCTCTGTCCCTCCCCTGCTTGCGTGCTCTCTCAAAATAAATAAATAAACATAAAATAGAATAGAATAGAATAGAATAGAATAGAATAGAATAGAATAGAATAGAATAAAACAAAATAAATAAAATGTTCCTAAACTCAATGTCAATGACAGTCTTTCTGGATTACGGCAAAGTAATCATCTTCAAGGTAGGAGAAAAACTGGGCTCAACTGAGCTCTATTTCATTTTGGAAGAATAATATATGTTAGCCTTTTAGAAAAAGATATGACTTTAAAATATACATACACTTAGCTTAGCTTAGATACAGGTTTGCCTAAGAGAAAGGACTGAAGCAAAGTCTCATTTACCCTTCCCATTTTATATGTCCATGATTGCACATGAAAAAGATTTTTCCATTATTTTAGGTAGCACGTGCATAAAAGTGCAAACGGGCATAATGAAATGTCACTGAAATAATTGTCTAGTTGCCTATTTCTTGATTTAGTGGAATGAGCATTAAATCAAGAGTCAGAAAGCTGAGTTGTATAGGCTAATTATTTATCTTCTCTGTGCTCCAGTAGTTTTTTCTACAAGATGGATATTTTGGTTTAGGAATCACTGGCATCCTTCTAGCCCCCAAATTTTCTGAGGTGCAAAAAGAAATATTTGTTCCCTGTGAGGCTCATTTAAAAAGGAAATTAAGGGGGCGCCTGGGTGGCTCAGTCGGTTAAGCGTCCGACTTCGGCTCAGGTCACGATCTCACGGTCCGTGAGTTCGAGCCCCGCGTCGGGCTCTGTGCTGACAGCTCAGAGCCTGGAGCCTGTTTCGGATTCTGTGTCTCCCTCTCCCTCTCACCCTCCCCTGTTCATGCTCTGTCTCTCTCTATCTCAAAAATAAATAAAACGTTAAAAAAATTTTTTTTAATTAAATAAAATAAAAAGGAAATTAAGAAGGCTCAGAGAATCACTCAGTCTCTTATTTGTCTGTTTATCATATATAAACATCCACTCCACATGTTATAAATGACACAGAGGAAGTCTTTCTGTGCCCGGAGCACAACCAAAATTTCTAGACTGTGTCCTCACTGTGGGAAATGCCTCCTGAATGGCTGCCCTCAGACCTCTGGTGACATCCAAGATCATTAAAAAGAGAACCAAGGGGCCCCTGGGTGGCTCTGTTGGTTAAGTGTCCAAATCTTGATTTCGGCTCAGGTCATGATCTCACAGTTTTGTAAGTTTGAGCCCCCTTGTCAGGCTCCCCTCTCACAGTGCTGGCCTGTTTGGGATTCTCTCTCTCCCTCTCTCTGTCCCTCCCCCACTCACGCTGTCTCTGCCTCTCTCAAAATAAATAAATAACTTAAAAAAAAAAGACGGAAAGAGGGAGAACCAAGAGGGGCATCTGGGTGGTTCAGTCAGTTAAGTGCCAGAGTTTGGCTCAGGTCATGATCTCGTGGTTCATGGGTTCGAGCCCCACATTGGGCTCTGCACTGACAGTATGGAGCCTGCTTGGGATTCTCTCTCTCTCTCTCTTTCTCTGCCCTTTCTCCACTTGCATTCTCTCTTTCTCTCTTTCACTCTCTCTCCCTCTCTCAAAAAGAAAAAAAAAAAAAAAAGACAGCTAAGAAGTTCATCTGGCACCAGTCAAACCAATATGTCAAAATTAAGCACAACTGGCGGAGACCCAGAGGCACTGACGATAGGGTGGGCAGAAGATTCAAAGGCCAGATCTCGATGCCCAACACTGGTTATTGGCGCAACAGGAAAACAAAGCACCTGCTGCCCAGTGGCTTCCGGAAGTTCCTAGTCCACAAGGTCAAGGAGCTTGAAGTGCCGTGTGTGCAAAAAATCTTACTGGGCAGAGATTACTCCCAACGTCTGCTCCAAGAACCGCAAAGCCACTGCAGAAAGAGCAGTGCCACTGGCCGTCAGAGGCACCCATCCTGAAGCCAGGCTGCGCAGCAAAGAAAATGAATAGACAGTTTATGTGCCTGTCATATTTGTGTTAATAGAGCCATAAAACTAAAAAGAAAAGAAAGCATTGTCTGTATTTGACCACTTTTGATTTATAAAAGGGCAATTTTGGGTCATTCAGCCTAATAATTTAAAGTGTTTGGGGAGTATATTGCAGGCAGATACCCTAAAAGACAAAGTATGACGGGAGAGGAGTTGAATCCCGAAGGAAAACTAGATAGGGCACAAATAAAGTATGGTTTTCATTGGTGGCTTAACAAAACCTAGTTGTTGTTTTAATTGATTTGTATGTGGTAGTTTGTGAATCACAGACGCACTTCTAAGAGCTTCACTGCAACTTTCCAAAATCCATTAATTGTTAAAACTCCGAACCCTGCTTTTTAAGTGAAACAAATATGACCAGGATAGACTGACAACTTGGTTATGTCCTTTGCTTTGCTTTGTTTTTAACGGTGAAGCCACTTGTAAACAGGGAATACGTTAGGCGGAGATTATCAAGCCTTTCGGCGAAGCATTGCCCCAATGTATTGTGGCAACTGATTGGCAGTGGAGGAGAGATAAAATGCTCTTCTTAAGCTATGGCAACAGGTTACCTAGTAACCACAGAATGATTAAATTCCATTCACAGAGACTTGTTCTCTTAATTGGAGGAAAAGATATAAAGAACACAGCTGGAGAGAAACAAGAGCAATGGAAGACTGTGACAGGTATTAAGGGGCCTAATATCTGCAATTCTAGCAGCCTTCACTTAAGAGCCACACTATATGATTGACTCTTTTGTTAGTAATAACAAGCAGCTAAGCTGCCTATAGAGCCATGATTCCGTGTTCTTCTCCACTATAGGAAAAATGAAGATAAAGTATACAATGGAGCACATTAAATGCAGCACAAACTCCAGAGGGTGCTATAGTTCTTAGAGTGGCCACTTACCGTGTGCAAGATTACGCCTGTGCTGAGATACCAAAGTTCAATTCCTTACTGGAACTCAGAATGGTCATTTGGGGTCAGTATAGCCTGCTATCACTCTCTTCTGTCTGTTGGGCACATACTGCTTTATAGAGAATTATGGTCATGCCATTCTCTCCTGCTTTAAACAATAAAATTAAGAAAAATCAAGCTCTAGATTGACAATGATGAAGATTTTTTTTAGTCCATTAATTTTTTTCCTGTGCTCAAAAAAGAATTCACCATGTATGTCATTAGCTATAGTTGGAAAAGTTCTACCTTAAGGGTCACTTTTAAAAATGTTTTTCAGTTACATCTTATACTCCTTGAGTAAGATTTGTAGGTTAATATTGCCTCAGTTTGGCTGCTCTGCTCACAGGTAGGCAGCGTAAAACTTTTTGGGGGCACCTGGGTAGCTCAGTTGGTTAAGCATCCAAATCCTGATTTCAGCTCAGGTCATGATCTCATGGTTTGTGAGATTGAGCCCCATGTGGGGCTCTGTGCTGACAGCGTGGAGCCTGCTTGGGATTCTCTCTCTCTCTCTCTCTCTCTCTCTCTCTGCCCCCCACCCCGCTCGTGTGTGCGCATGCACACTGTCTCTCTCTCTCTCAAATAAATAAACATTAAAGAAAAAAAAAACTTTCTAAAAAAGAAAAACTTTCTTAAAGCCCCTTCTAGTGACAAACAACAAATTAATCCATTACTGTGTAACATGCTAACCCCTCCAAGGTCCAAGTTCTGTTTTCTCTTTTAGTATTAGATGAATCAGGAGCTGCAGTATTTTGATTGGAGAATGACTAAGAGCCAGTCAATGGCTCACATTCTTAAGTGCTCTTCAGTCACCAAAACCTAAGGGATTTTGTTTTGAAACTGGTCAACACAAAATGCACACACATCATGTAATTGTATTTCTTTTACTCCGCCCTGTTATATATTTCTTTAAAAATTTTTTCCTGTTTGTTTTTGTCCTTCAGGGACTTTCAGGATTAAAATACGTTCATGATAACACAATGAACGGAAAAAAGATTATCTTGGCCTTTTACGTCTTGTTGCTTTTATTGGATAATTTCCACCATGATGTTAAGCAGGTCCAAACAGACAAACATGAGTTCTAGGAATCCTCTGAATTATGAAACTAAGGGTTATCTATAAATATATAGACTAAATGTAGAAATAATGATTTTTAAAATATAAAATAAAATGCAGTAAATAAACTATTATATGTATTAGACTATATATTATGGTATGTGTGGTAGTTTATTTTATTTATATCTCCAGTTCCAAAGGGCTTAGAGCTCCTCCAACAAAACAGGAGTTTAATTGAGTCATTAAAACAAGAGTGGAATAAAAAAGCCACCTGCCTAATAAAGGGAATTTGAGGTAAATAGAAAAATAGGCTATGAATAATTATTGCAACTGAGCATACATTTTATTTATGCTTTCTGTCAGCTAAGACAAAAAGGGAAACCCAATAGTAAAAGTAAGCATGCCAATTCATTAGGGCCAAAAAATATTTTCCTTCTAAAATGTAACATAAATTTCTAGATTTCAATAAAAAGTATACCATTGGAATAATTTCTTAATATGAAATTCATACTTAAATATTCAATAAAAGGTCTTTAGGAATGGCCCCTCTCCAAGTCCATTCCACCTGGTGGTGATTCTTCCCAGTGGAGGGGTATTTCTGGGAACTAACCCTACCATAAGCCCATACTAGCTGTATGCATCCTGCCTATGATCATGGATTGCCTCCTGGGAATAGCAACCAGAAAGGACCCTGTCTTTCTTGTTTATACACACAGAGTGACAGCCAAGGACATATTAAATTGAACTTAGGATAACATGTTTGCTGCTAAATCTGGAGAGAGAAAGTAAATTTTTGAAAGAATTGGAACAAAATACTTAAATAATGAGGATGGCTTCAGTTGAAGTTGGGTACCAAGCAATGCTGTCTCTAGAACCCTCTCCTGATCTTGGGGATATTTAAAAGCAATATCCACTTTTCATATCCTAAAATGTACTTTCATAAGAGGAGCTGGCATCACCTTCGTGTGAATCAAGTCACTGTGTTATCTTCCCAGGGGTGTTTGCCCTTTAAGTTTTAGCTCTAATTCAGTTTAACAAATGCTTACCAGAGACCTATTATATGCAAGGTATTTTCCAGATGCCAGTAGTGGAATAAAAGGTTTCATGTTCTTAGACAGGGACTTCAAGTATCAGTGAGTAGGTAGGCAAGAGAGTTTTTGTTCTCTGGGTAACACGTGACTCTCTACCCATGTTAGATGTTTGTTGTTGGGGCCACAGAGCCATCACACATCCTTCCACATTCCTCAGATTTTTAATCTAATGTTCTCCTTTCCCTAGTCTTAGCGAACCAGGAGTTCAGATGTTACTGTAACTGAATTTCTGGCGTATTCCCCTTTCCTTGTCATAGGATTCCTGACTTACTCCCTTACATCTGAATTTTTCTGATACCCCAGCTTTTCTGAGATAGGGTCTTACAAAGAGAGAAAACTATTATTTGTTGAAAGCCTCGTTTTATTTTCCAGGCAGTGGACTTATTAATCCTTGCAACCACAACATTAACAGCGTCTTTTACATTTTAGAAAAGAAGGACCTGTGCCTCAGAGAGGTTTCCAAAGATCAAGTTGGCAAGTGGCAGAAAAGTTCCACGTATCTGCCTCCAAAGCCAGTACTTTTTCCATTACAGCAATGGTTCTCAAAGGGGTTGCAATTTTGCCACCTACCCCTGGGAAATTTGGCAGTATCTGGAGACAGGCTTGTCACAGCCAGAGGTGGAGTGGGTGGGTTACTAGTGTCATCTAGTGGGTAGAGACCATGGATGCTGCTAACACCCTACTAGGTACAGGGCACCTCCCACAACAAGGAATTATGCGCCCAGCCCAAAACGTTAGTGGTGCCACTAAGGAGAATCGCCAGGTTACAGAATGTTCCCTGCCCTATTATGATTTTATTTGCAAGGATCCAAAGCTAGGTAACTGCTTCAACATTAAACAAATTGTAGAAAGCCACAGATCAATCAAGGCCTTGTTCATACTGCAACTCTCTTCCAGCCTAAAGAAAAACATATTGGAGCCTTAAGATGAAAAAGGCTGGGGGTGGGGAGGGAAGAGGGGTAGTGCTCAGTAAGCAGAAAGGAAATGCAAACTGATTCTTGGGGTTAAAAATCAAGAGGCAAATATATAGATATCTTTCACCCCCAGGATTTTCACTAATCCCAATGTTCGCTCACTACTCTGAAATTTAACTATTGGGAACTGGCTAAATGTTACCCTGACCTCAACCAACATTTGCTTTTGATTTTTTTTCCGGGACCCAGGGGACGTGGATACCAGATGAGGCCACCTTGTCTCCCGCTCTTCCCGCAGGGACAAGACCTGCCAGGTGCTGGTGACTTACCTCCCGACAGGAGGCGGCTCTGTGGACGACTGGCAGGATCCCAGGGCCACAGACCGGTGTTTGGGACACTTTCCCCGCCCAGTAAAGGCCGCCTCCCCTCGTTCCCCACTCCACAATCCTCAACTGCTCTCCCCCTCCCTCCGCGTACCCCCGGGAGCCCGGCTGCGGGAGAGCACGTCCCTGCGCGGTGACGTCACAATCCCGGCGCCGCGGTCCCGGCCCTTAGCAACGGGCCTAGCGACGGTCTCCAGCGGCTGCCGCCCCGCGCCGGCTCCTGCGCGCCAGTCCCCTGCTGCGGGGGCTGACCCTGCCCGGGGAAGGACCTAAGGGGGTCCGGCGTGTCCTCACGGCGGCTGCAAGAGGATCTAAGCATGAATGGCAGCCGGAGAGGTAAAGGGAACTCTCAAGGGCGACTGCCGCCTCGCGCCGCCGCGTAACCGGGCCTGGGGTCCGGGATCCGTGGCGCGTGGGCGCGGGTCGGGGCTGCGCCCTGGGGGCTCCAGGTCCCCTGTTGACTCGCCACTGTTGGCCCCAGTGTTAACCCCCGCACAGGAGGACGAGGTCCTGCCTGCTCAGAATTTGTGGCCCTGACTGCTGGAGGCCCGGTCTCTTGAACTCGGCGCATGCAGTCTTTCTTACCTCGGTGGCTCCGAGGCAGAGGAACTAAATTTAGGTCCCCCAGGTCAAGCTCCCTTGCTCTCCGCAAGGACGACCCTCAATTTCCTCATCTCTCGAATGTGACAGTAAAATGTCCATGTCATAGAGTTCTTGAAGTTTAAATGCGGATAATATATAACTCCTGGCACATTTTAAGTAATCGGTTAAATACGAAATCTTCCCTTCTGTAACCACCGTCCTCCCCACAAAACAAATAACCCAGGGATTCTTTAACTTTGATGTGAATAGGAATCCCCTGGGAATCGTGTTAAAATGCAGATTATGGGGGCGCCTGGGTGGCTTAGTTGGTTAAGTTGGTATCTTGATCTCGGCTCAGGTCATGATCTCACGGTTTGTGGGATGGAGCCCCGCATCGGGCGGTGCACTGTCAGTGCGAAGCCTGCTTGCTTGCTATTCTCTCTCCCTCTCTCTCTCCCTCCACCGCTCACGCGCTCGCTCTCTCTCTCTCTCTCTCTCTCTCTCTCTCACACACACACACACACACACACACACACACACACATAAAATAAATAAACTTAAAAAAACAGATTATGATTCGTAGGCCTGCTGGGGGCTGAGATTTTGCATTTCTTGTATGTTTCCAAATGATGCAGTGTTGTTGGCTTCAGTGCTATCAGCAAAGGACTATAATCACTATATTCACCTACCCTTTATTGAATACTGTCTGGGTCAAGTGGACCCAGTATCTTTATTTATTTGTATACATTTTATTTATACTTTATTTATTTATAAATATATAAATTTTTATATTTATATAAAAATATTTATATTTATTTGTATATCTTTAAAGTATATTTATTTGTATATATTTTTAAGTCCTCTCTCCACCCAATGTGGAGCCCAAACTTACCACCCCAAGATCAAGAATCACATGCTCTACCCACTGAGCCAGCCATGCACCCCCTAAAAGTATCTTTAAAACAAGCTGCTAGATGGTTCCTTGCAGTGTCTCGTTTTTGAATATGAGTGTGCTTTTATTACATAATCATTGGTCAAAATAAGTGCTGTTGTGAACATACGAGATTACTATCCATTGATAGCAAACTGTATATTCTGACACTGTCAACGTAAGTTCCAGAAAAAGCAAACCAACATGCTTTTATGTTTTTTAGAAATTTTACAACATAAGCTATCCTTGCTGTGTAACAGAAACAACTCCCAAGTTATCTCCTTATGTAATCCACAAAAACATCTTGATAGGTATTATCCTCATTTCACAGTAAATAAGGGGGTCATATATAACTTGCCAAGGTCATAGTAAGTGGCAGAACAGGCTTTGGATCCAGGTAAGGAATGTGAAACCTTAGAGCCATTATTTTTACATACGATCCCATGGCAGAGGTGGGAGCATGGGAAAGGATAGATGTAAAATTTAAAGTACAGTGGCATACCTCGGACATACTGCAGCATCCGTTCCACCACAATAAAGCAAATATCTCAGTAAACTGAGTCAAATAAAATTTGTGGTTTCCCAGTGTATATAAAAGTTGTGTTTACCCTACACTGTAGTCTATTAAGTATGCAGTAACATTATGTCTAAAAAATAATGTACATACCCTCATTTAAAAATACTTTGGGGCGCCTGGGTGGCTCAGTCGGTTAAGCGTCCGACTTCGGCTCAGGTCATGATCTCGCGGTCGGTGAGTTCCAGCCCCGCGTCGGGCTCGGTGCTGACAGCTCAGAGCCTGGAGCCTGCTTCAGATTCTGTGTCTCTTTCTCTCTCTGCCCCTCCCCCACTTGCGCTCTGTCTCTCTCTGTCTCAGAAGTAAATTAAAAAATATATATACTTTATTGCTAACCAATGCTAACCATCATCTGAGCGTTCAGCAAGTGGTATTCTTTTTGCTGGTGGACGATCTTGCGTTGATGTTGATGGCTGCTGGCCAATCAGGGTGGTAGTTGCTGATAGTTGGGGTGACTGTGGCATTCCTTAAAATAAGACAACATTAAACATTGAACCTTGCCCTATCAGCTGATTCTTCCTTTCACAAACGATTTCTCTGTTCACGAACGATGCCTTTTGATAGCATTTTACCCACAGTAGAACTTCTTTCAAAACTGGAGTCAATCCTCCCAAACCTTGCCTCTGGTTATCAGCCAAGTTTATGTAATAGTCTAAATCCTGGGTTGTCATTTCAACAATCTTCACAGCATCTTTGCCAGGAATAGATTCCATCTCAAGAAACCACTTTGCTCATCTTTAAGAAGCAACTCCTCTGGGCACCTGGGTGACTTAGTCGTTTAAGCGGTCGACTTTAGCTCGGGTCATGATCTCACAGTCTGTGGGTTCAAGCCCCACGTCGGGCTCTGTGCTGACAGCTCAGAGCCTGGAGCCTGCTTTGGATTCTCCCTCTCTCTCTCTCTCTCTCTCTCTCTCTCTGTCTCTCTCTCATTCTCTCTGTCTCTGTGCCTCTCCCCCACTTGCCTCTGTCTCTCTCTCTCAAAAATAAACAAACATTAAAAAAATTAAAAAAAAAAAAAAAGCAACTCCTCATCCGTTCAAGTTTTATTGTGAGATTTCATCAATTCAGTCCTGTCTTCAGGCTCCACTTCTAATTCTAGGTTTCTTATTTCTATCACATCTGCAGGTACTTCCTCCACCGAAGTCCTAAACCCCTCAAAGTCATCCGTGAGGGTTGGAATCAGCTTCTTCCAAACTTATTAATGTTGATATTTTGACTTCTTCCTATGAATCACAAACATTCTCAATGGTATCTAGAATGGTGAATACTTTCCAGAAGATTTTCAATTTCTGTTGCCCAGAACCATCAGAGGAATGACAGCTAAAGCTTTATGAAATGTATTTCTTAGATAATAAGACTCGAAGGTTGAAATTACTCCTTGATCCCTGGGCTGCAGAATGGATAATGTGTTAGCAGGCATGAAAGCAACATTAATCTAATTGTACATCTCCATTAGAGCTCTTGGATGAACAGGTGCATTGTCAGTTAGCAGTAATATTTTGAAAGGAATCTTTTTCTGAGCAGTAGACCTCAAAACAGGGGGCTTAAAATATCCATCGAGTCCACCCAGGAACACCAAGGTAGGTAGGTAGGTAGGTAGGTAGGTAGATAGATAGATAGATAGATAGATAGATAGATAGATATTCAGCAAACCATGTTGTAAACAGAAGTGCTGTCACCTAGGCTTTGCTGTTCCATTTATAGAGCACAGTAGATTTAGCATAACTCTTAAGGGCCCTAGGATTTTTGAAATGGTAAATGAGCATTGGCTCCAATTTAAAGTCACCAGCTGCTTTAGCCTCTAACAAGAGTCATCCTGTCCTTTGAAGCATTGAAGCCAGGAACTTCTCTCTAGCTATGAAAGTCCTTGATGTCATCTTCTTCTAATGTAAAGCTGTTTCATCTACGTTGAAAATCTGTTTAATGTAGCCATCCTTATTAATTATCTTAGCTAGATCTTCTGGGTAACTTGCCGCTTCACTTTATACTTTTATGCTATGGAGATGGCTTCTTTTCCTTAAACCTCCTGAACCAACCTGTGCTAGCCTCAAGCTTCTTTGCTGCAGCTTCTTTACCTCTCTTAGTCCATAGAAATGAAGAGGGTTGGGGCCTTGCTCTGGATTAGGCTTTGGCTTAAGGGACTGTTGTAGCTGGTTTGATCTTCTCTCAAGACCACTAATACTTTCTATGTGTCAGCAATAAGGCTGTTTCACTTTCTTATCATTTATGTGTTTCTTGGAGCAGCACTTTTAATTTCTTTCAAGAACGTTTCCTTTGCATTTTTATAACTTAGCTAAGTGTTTGATACAAGGGGCCTAGATTTGGCCTGTCGAGGTTTTCAACATGCCTTCCTCACTGAGCTTTGTCATTTCTAACTTGATTTAAAGTGAGAGATACGTAACTGTCCTTTCACTTGAGCACTTAGAGGATATTGTAGGGTTATTAATTGGCCTAATTGCAATATCATTGTTTCTCAGGGAATAGAGAGGCCCGAGAGAGAGAGAGAGAGAGAGAGAGAGAGAGAGAGAGAGATGGAGATGGAGGAATGGCTGGTCAGTGGAACAGTCAGAACACATAACATTTATCAGGTTCCCCTGGATTGAGATCCACAAACTCTGAATCTGTTACACATAGTTGCCGTGTAATCGTGGGCAAATTACATGCTTTACCTCATTGTGCTTCATCTATAAAGTGGGACAGTGATAATACTTGTCTCATTGGATTGTTGTAAGGATCAAGTGCATTTGTAGCTACCAAGTGTTTAGAACAGTATCTGGCATGGTTAGTATTCAATAAATTAACTTTTGACTACAAGTGAAGAAACCCAATTCAAACTGGCTTAGAGAATTTTTAGCTCCTATAAAGAAAAGTCTGGTAAGGGTAGAGCTTCAGTTAGATCCAAAGACTCAAGCAATATCACCAGGAATCTCTCTGTCTTCCACTTTTCTCCAGGTAGGTTTCATTCTCAGATAGGTCTCCCTTGTATGGTGCAAGATGGCCACCAGAAGTTCCAGGCTGATTTCTGTCTTGCACTGGGCTCTAGCCCAGTGGAAAGAATGTCTCTTTCCTAATGGTTCCAGTAAAAGTCCCAGGATTGTGTGTCATTGGCTGGACCTGGGTCACATAGTCATTCCTGATTCACTCAGCATAGCTGGTCAGATTTGGATTATATGCCCACCTCTGAGCAGTAGAATAAGCTGTACTTGAACCACTTGGACTAAAAGTGAAGGGCTAGTGGTTCCCCAAGGGCAAGTTGAGGTCCTGTCTCCACATACAGGGGCATTGGGTTCTGGGCAGGCAAAAAGTGAGACGCTTATTTTTCCTCCATAGACACAAGGTCTGCTTGAGAGTTTTTGTTGGTTAATTTGCTTTTTTGTGTGTTTAGGTTTCAGATCCCCTTCTTTCCTGGTAGAAACAAACGATGCTAATTTCATGACTGTCGTTACCAATTCAAATGGTGTAATCTTGATCTCTCTTGTCCTAAATAATAAGTTAATTTTTTTCCTTCCTGCTCTCTGGCCTGTGATACAGAAGGATCTTCTCAGACATTCTGATCTCAACTTGTTTTTCTATTTTAGTCTCTTTTAGCAGACTTTGTTCTCTGGTCCTGGATTTTAGTTCTATCTAGAAACCTCTTTTTCTATTTTCAGTCATCTATATTTCTTCCAGACTTTGTGCCCCCTCCATGCCTTTATAGCTTATAGCAGCCCACCTGATGGCAGACTGACCATTTTATACACTTAAAACATGTCTTAGTGATACAGTATTCATATTTTGCATGTTAAATTCCATTAAACTCTGTAACTCAGCCTTCTTATCTTGAAGGTTACCCCTCAATACACAATCTACTTTTGGAGGAAATAAATTAATTTTGTGAGGAGGTTGATGTCTAATTTTCCATCCATCTGGTCTGAAAGATGAGACACTGACTTTAGGGGAGATAGGATCCAGACAAGAGTGTAAGTAAGTTGGACTAGATGAACTTTAAGACATCTTTTAATAATTAAGTTCTGATTCTGACATTTTTATATATCTTCTACATAGTGACATTATATTATATAATTTCTAATTTATTAAACTGCTTTGTAAGGGGATTACTTTTTATTTTAATTTTTTTCACATTTATTTATTTTTGAGAGATAGAATGTGAGTGGGAGAGGGGCAGAGAGGGAGGGAGACACAGAATCCAAAGCAGGCTCCAGGCTCCCAGCTGTCAGCACAGAGCCCGACGCAGGGCTCAAACCCACGAACCGTGAGATCATGACCTGAGCTGAAGTTGGACGCTCAACTGACTGAACCACCCAGGTGCCCCGGGGATTACTTCCTTAAAATTATTTTTAAGGACAGACTGGCCTATGATTAACTAAATAATTGATACATATGTATTAACTCAAAATCTCACTTCAACTGTATCTGAAAATCATTAAAAAATCTGGTAGGTCAGTGGTATACAAAATAAAATTAATATGTATCAGATAACATAATTGATATAGTTATCATTTTATCCAGTGAAACTGAAGTCTCAAGGTACACCTGTTCTGTAAACAACTTACTTTGTTAAAAGAGAAGGCCTTTTATCTATGGCAGAAGAATTTTTGTCTGTCTGATGTATCATTGCTGGTTAGTAATATGATTGAATAAAATTTTAACAATTCTGAGGGGCGCCTGGGTGGCTCAGTCAGGTAACGGTCCGACTCTTGATCTCAGCTCAGCTGTTGATCTCGGTTGTGAGTTCAACCCCCACGTTGGGTTTCGTGCTGGGCGTGAAGCCTACTTAAAAATAAATAAACAAAATAAAACAATTCTGATATTTAAAATCAAAGGTAGATTTATTATTTTTAAATGCTCAGTATTTTTGTTTTCGTGAAAGATGTGTTTTACTTATCCTAATTTATATTTTTTTGTTAAAAGTCAGAGCAACCTCTGTCCTTCCCAGATATGGTTCACCATGCCTATTTAAAGGACACTTGAGCACTAAAAGTAATGGTAAGTGAGGTGTTTAAATGGTAAAAGATTATTTGTTAAAAGGTTGACTGTTTCCTTTATTTGTAAATTGTATGACATGATGAAAAATTACTTCATGTAATCAATATTGAACCTCGTATTGTTAATTATAATTAAATAGTATAGGAATTCTTGAGAAAATTTAGGAGGCCATCATTTCACACTACTATTGTGCCCAGGACGTGGACCTGGTTGCCTCCCACTCCCTGCTGTATCTCCGGCCCAGCTCTACTCTTTGCTGGCAGACCACCCTGGCATACAGCCTACCTTCCTTGTTAAAATGGTGGTCAGGAGGTTATTAAAGACACTGGTACTGAAAGGGAAGAGCACTTGAAAAATGCAATTTGTATCCGGAGTAAACACTGATGGGCCTCTTTTCCAACTGGAGTTCTCGATCCTATGAAAAGGAAATCTGAATTTTCTGTGTTTTCACACTTTAAAGGCTTTAAATTTTTAACATGAACTTAAAATATATTTTTATAATTATAGCTTCAAAATTTAAACTGCATTTTTAGGCAAAATAATTGAAAATCTTTTTTTCCTTACTTACATGAAGTCTTTGATTCTGGTTCCTCTAAAAGTGAAAGACGGATCGCATTTTCAATTAACTTACTTATTTCTGGTAATAAAGTATATATACACATAAAGCAGAGTCATAAACATTGAAAAATTATTTTTAACTAAAAATTTTAAACTAGATGTAAAGTATACATACATTAGAAAAACAGGATGAACAACAACAATATGTAGTTTGCTAACATTTTTTTTTAAGAATATATGTGTGGAGCTGCTGTAGGTATAGTGGCTCTAGGTATGAAGCTGATTTGGTTCACATCTAAACTGCGTCCTTTATCAGCTGTGCGACCTTGAAGACCTTATTCACATCTCTCTTGGTCTCCACCTCTTTTAAATGGTAATAATGACTAAATGGCTTTTACATGTGAAGAATCTAGAACAGTGCATGCACGGTACCTATTCAATAAATTTTCATTGTAGCACAAGTATCAAGCTTATCATTACTGTATATGTTTGTATTATGCATAGAATTCCCCTAGAAGGATGCATAAAAATGGTAGTAGAGTATACTTCTGGGAGGGGAGGCTAGGGGTCATGACAGGATATTCACTTACTTTTCAGTCTTTGTATGCCATTTTAGCTGTTGGTTTTGTTTAACTATATGTATGTATTCTCAAAAATGGTTTTTAATGTTTAAAAAGTTATGCCTAGATTTATTTACATTTTATACACTCATATATAAGTGCTTAATTATGTCTAAGGTATCTTTTAAACAGTTTAGATGAGATTGAGAAGCTTATGGAATTTCTATGTGATCGTCTTTGTCTTAATATATTCCTAATACTTCAAAAAGAGTGCAGTAAACTGATGGTGTTTTCAGGTGTAAAATTAGAAGTCGCCCCTCAGAAAAGAATCTTTGCAGAGAATTTTAGAGTTTTGGATTTGTTTGACTTACTCAACTATTAACAATGCTAACATTATTTTATAATCAGGCAAGCAAGCTAAACGCTTTTAGTTATGAGATTAATGTCTGTCAATAAGAAATAGTTTTGTAAATGTAATGATAATAGATTATATTCCAGAATCTCTTCCCAAACTCTCAGTCTTAGAAAGGCTTGAACCCAAGTAGTCAAGAGCTTGTCAGTTACCAGTGCAAGATGAAGGCTAGGACATACCCAGCATCACAGATATGTCAGTATGTTAATTTTCAGGACATTTTATAAAAATGAGCTTAATAATCAATATCTTGTTTTTCTCATAACTTGATATTAATTCTAAATATATAATGATTAAATATGTTTTAATTTTTAGCTTTTTGCACTGACTCCTCCTCTCTCAGACTAAGTACTCTCCACCTGGTCAAGAATCACATGGCTGTTCACTATAATAAAATCCTTTCAGCCAAAGGTAAAAATGTGCAAATGTGAACTTTCTATATCCAATTTAAATCCTCAGCTTCACTTCTAGTTAGGGTAAATCTGTGGCAGAAATGAATATATTATATATAAATGTATTTATGTTTCATGTAGCAAGATATCACCTGTTAACTATAACTTTTATACATAGAAAATTCAGAATGCCATTTTTGTTAACTCTATGTGATATCTATATAATAACTACTTATTTCATTTTACCTGTGTTATCCCTAATACATTTTTGTGGTTAGATATTGATGTTAATATAATGAAAGTTTATAATCTGCTTTTGTTTTCACATCTACAGAAATTGTACAAAGAAGATACCGGCTGCTCTTTTTTTTCTTTTTGGTTGCTTTGTTGAGATAATAACTTATATATAATAAAATGACTAATTTTAAGTGTACAGTTAAGTCTCTGTGTTTTGGAACATATATCCATTTGTATGATCACCACAAGAATCATTCTGTAACAGGGACTAGCCAACTACAGCTTGTTGGTCAGACCCTCCCACCACCTATTTTTGTACAGGTCTTGAACTAGAAATAATGTTTATATTTATATTTTTAAGTGGTCAGAAAAAATCAAAAGAGCAATATTTTGTAACATGTGAAAGTCACATAAAATTCAACTTTCATTGTCCAGATATAAAGGCAATCGTGTTCATTCTTGGACATATCGTCTATGGTGGTTTTTGCACTAAAAGGCAGAGTCGACTAGCTGTGACAGAGACCATATCACTCTGCGAAGCCTGAAAAGTTTACCATCTGTCCCTTTACAGAAAACGTTCACTGACCCCTGATGTAGAACATTTCCATCATCCTAAAAAGTTCTCCCTAGTCCTTTGCAATCAGTCTCCTCCTTCAATCCCTGGCAACCACTGATCTGCTTTCTATGACTATAGTTTTCCTTTCCTAGAATTTCATAGAAGTGGAATCGTACAGTATGAATCCTTTTGTGTCTAGCTTCTTTGAATTAGCTAACGCTTTGGAGACTAATCCATGTTGGTGTGTGCATCGGTAGTTCTTTCTATTGCTAAGTAGTTTTCCAGTCAGTGACTATACCATAATTTGTTTATGTATTCATCAGTTGGTGGATATTTGGATTGTTTTGACTCACTTTTGGCCATTAGGAATAAAGCATACAATCTTCACATACAGTCTTTGAACACATGCTTCCATTTTACTCGATTAAATTTATTCACTAGGAGTGGAATTGTGGGGTAAAATGGTAAGTACATGTTTAACTTTGTAAGAAACTGCCAAACTGTTTTCCAGAGTGACTGCCATTGTGTATTTCTGTCACTTGTACATCCTCACCAGAACAGTACTTCCTTTCGTAGCCATTCTAGTGGAGACATAGTGGTAGCTCATCAGGTTTTAGCTTGTATTTCTCTAATGCCTATGATGTTGAACAACTTTTCTTGTGCTTATTTTCCTTTTTTTTTTAAACATATTTTATTTTATATTTGAGAGAGAGAGAGAGAGACAGAGCATGAGCAGGGGAGGGGCAGAGAGGCTCCTAGCTGTCAGCACAGAACCCGATGTAGGTCTCGAACTGACGAGCAGTGAAATCATGACCTGAGCCGAAGTAAGATGCCCAACCAACTAAGCTACCCAGGCGCCCCTCTTGTGCTTATTTTCTATTTGTAGATCTTCTTCGGTGAAATATGTGTTCAAATTTTTTGCCCATTTTTAAAGATAAGTTATTTGTCTTCTTAATACTAAGTTGTGAGAGTTCTTTATGTATTAAAAACAGGTCGTATATCAGATATATTTTCTCCCTGAGACTTACCTTTTCATATTCTTTAAAAAATATTTATTGTGAAATTGTTTTAGACTTATAGAAAAATTGCAAAAACAGTACAGTGTCACAGAAACCCTTCACCCAGCTCTCCCTAATGTTAAAATCTTATATAACCATAGTAGTTATTAAAACTAACAAGTGACTATTGATAGAATACTAGTAACTACTGACTTTTTTGAATTTCACCAGTTTTTCACTAATGTCTTCTAAAAAAGTTTTTATCTTCTCATTTGAAGAGCTAAAGTTTGTGTTTTTTATTTTTTTTAATATTTATTTTGAGAGAGAGAGAGAAAGAACACACGTGAGTTGCAGGGCAGGGGGCGGGGGGGGGGGGGTGGTGAAAAATTCCAAGCTGATTGCACAGAGCCTGATGCAGGGCTTAATCTCACAAATGCTGAGATCATGACCTGAGCTGAAATCAAGAGTTGGACGCTTAACCAACTGAGCCATCCAGGTGCCTGGAAGAGCTAAAGTTTTAAATTTTAGTTAATGTTTTATGAAGTTTATGTTTTATTTATTTTATTTTGTTTTGTTTTATTTTTTTAACATTTATTCATTTTTGAGAGAGCATGAGTAGAGGAGGGGCAGAGAGAGGGAGACACAGAATCGGAAGCAGGCTCTGAGCTGTCAGCACGGAGCCCGATGTGGGGCTCGAACCCACAAACTGTGAGATCATGACCTGAGCCAAAATTGGTTGCTTAACCAACTGAGCCACCCAGGTGCCCCTGAAGTTTATATTTTAAATGATTGAGAAATCTAGAGAAAAATTATATTTTGTGACATGTGAAATCAAGTTCAGTTTTTCGATTGTTTTAATAGTTTAACTTTTCAGGGGTGCCTGGGTAATTCAGTCAGTCAAACATCCAACTCTTGATTTTGGATCAGATCGTTATCTCACAGTTTCATGAGTTTGAGCTCCTCATCAGGCTCTGCGCTGACAGCACACAGAGCCTGCTTGGGATTCTCCCTTTCTTTCTGCCCCTTCCCTGCTCACCTTCTTCTGTCTCTCCCAAAATAAGTAAATAAACTTAAAAAAAATTTAAAAAATAGTAGTTTATACTTTTCATATCCTGTTTAAGAAATCTTTTCCTGGGGTGCTTGGGTGGCTCAGTTGGTTGACCGGCCAGCTTCGGCTCACGTCCTGATCTTGCAGCATATGAGTTCAAGCCCCACATTGGGCTCAGAGTGTGCTAGTGTGGATCCCACTTTGCATCCTTTGTCCCTCTCTCTTTCTGTCCCTCCCCTGCTTGCGCTCTCTCTCTCTCTCTCTCTCAAAAATAAAACAAAAAAAATTTTTTTAAATCTTTCATTAATTTTAGGTCACTAGGATTTTCTTTGTCTTCTTTTAGAAGTGTAAGTTTTAGTTCCTACATTTTTTTTTTAAGTTTGTGATCCGTTTTGAGTGACTTTGTATATATGATATAAGGAGTAATTTTTTTTTTGCCTATGAATATCCAAATACTTCCAGTATCATTTGTTGAAAAGATTGTCCTTTTTTTCGTTTGTTTTTTGTTTTTCTTTAATTTTAGACAAAGAGAGAGAGAGAGAGAGAGAGAGAGAGAGAGAGTACAGGCAGGGGAGAGGGGTAGAGGGAATGAGAGAGACAGAGAATCTTAAGGGGGCTTCACGCTCAGCATTGAGCCTGATACAGGGCTCGATTCCAAAATCAAGAGTGGGGGGCTCAACCAGCAAGCTACCCAGGCTCCCCAAGATTGTCCTTTCTATGTTGAATTGCCTTGGCAGTTTTTGAAAGACAGGTGACCATTTTTGAGGGTATATTTCTGGACTTACTCTTCAGTTCCATTGATCTTCTGTGTCTTTATTATATTAGCATATTGTTTAGTTACTATAGCATTACAGTAAATCTTGAAATCAGGTGGTGTAGGGCGTCTAATTTTGCTTTTTTGGAGGAACTTGTTTTGGGACTCCCAATTACAGGTATGTTAAGTGCATGATTCAGGTAGGTTAGGTCAGGGACGCTCTGTGCATTTATTTTCCAGTCTTCCTTTACTCCGTTTCATTTTGAATAGTTTATATTGCTATGTTTTTAAGTTCACTAATATTTCCTTCCGCAGTATCCAATGAGCTGTTAATTCCAACCAGTGTTGTTTTTTTTTTTTCTCAAGGATATTATATTTTTCGCTTCTAGACGTACCATAAAAATCAAAACAAGGAACTGCAAATTCTGGAACTTTTTGTGATTTCCACATTTGATATTTGTTGTCATTTATAAATGTTAAGAATATACTGAACAACTGATTTTTTTCTTTCAGCTGCCGTAGACTGCTCAGTTCCATTAAGCATGAGTGCCAGCATCAAATGTAAGTAATTTTTGACATGTTGACTTTTGAACTAAACTACACATAACAAAATTTACCATCGTAACAATTTTTAACCATTAACAATCTTAACCATTTCAGTGGCATTAGCCGCGTTCATATTTCGGTACAACCGTCCACCGTCCATTTCTAAAACCCTTTTTATCTTGCAAAACTGAAACTTCGTACCCGGCAGAATAACTGCTCCAAACCCCCCTTGCAACTACCATTCTATTTTCTGTCTCTCTGAATTTGACTACTCTGGTACATCACATAAGTGCAACCATCCAGTAGTTTTCCTTTTGTGGCTGGCTTACTTTACTTAGCATAATGTGCTTGAATTTCATCCATGTTGTAACATATGTTAGAATCTCCTTTCTTTTTAAAGATTTTTTGTTGATACAATCGTAAGTCGGTAAACACTTGGGTTGTTTCCACCTTTTGCTTAGTGTGAATAATTCTGTGGGCGTGGATGTACAAATATCTCTTTGACACTCTGCTTTCAGTTCTTTTGCATGTATACCCAGAGGTGAACTTGCTAGATCATATGGTAATTCTATTTTTAACTTTGTGAAAAAAAACCCATAGTATTTTTGTATACCAGCGACATCATTTTACATTTCCACCAATAGTGTACAAGTGTTCCAGTTTTTCCACATCCTTCCCAACACTTGTTATTTTCTTTTGACAGTAGCTATCCTAATGGGTGTTGATATATTGCCTTTTAAGAAAGCATTTTCTAACTTTTAAAAATTATCCGTAAATAAAAGAAGCTTGTATTTCAAAGTTTGGAACTTAGAATTCAGCCCAGGCTTTGCCACTGAATTGCTGTGTGACTTTAGATAAATTATTTAACTTTTCTGGATTTCATTCCTACGTATAAAAATTAAGGTAGTACTTCCCATATCTATAAAGAACTTATGAAACTCGACACCCAAAAAACAAATAATCCAGTGAAGAAATGGGCAAAAGACATGAATAGACACTTTTCCAAGGAAGACATCCAGATGGCCAACCGACACACGAAAAAATGCTCAACATCACTCATCAACAGGGAAATACAAATCAAAACCACAATGAGATACCACCTCACACCTGTCAGAATGGCTGAAATTAATAACTCAGGAAACAAAGATGTTGGTGAGGATGTGGAAAAAGAGGAACCCTATTGTGCTGTTGGTGGGAATGCAAACTCATGTAGCCACTCTGGAAAACAGTATGGAGGTTCCTCAAAAACTTAAAAATAGAACTACACTATGATCTAGCGATTGCACTACTAGGTATTTATGCAAAGGATACAGGAGTGCTGATTCATAGGGGCACATGTACCCCAATGTTTATAGTAACACTATCGACAATAGCCGAAGTATGGAAAGAGCCCAAATGTCCATCGACTGATGAATGGATAAAGAAGGTGTGTGTGTGTGTGTGTGTGTGTGTGTGTGTGTGTGTGTATAAATTATATACATACAAATATATATATGTGTGTATGTATATAAAATATATAAATATATACATATATGATGGAGTATTACTTGACAATCAAAAAGAATGAAATCTGGACATTTGCAACAACATGGATAGAACTAGAGGGTATTATGCTAAGCGAAATTAGTCAAGTCAGTGAAAGACATATATCATGTGATTCCACTCATATGTGGAATTTAAGATACAAAACAGATGAAATAGGGGAAGGGAAGCAAAAATAATATAAAAACAGGGAGGGAGCAAATCGTAAGAGACTCTTAAATATAGAGAACAAATAGGGTTGCCGGAGGGGTGTTGGGTGGAGGGGTGGGCTAAATGGGTAAGGGGCATTGAGGAAGACACTTGTTGGAATGGGTACTGGGTGTTATATGTAGGGGATGAATCACTGGATCTACTCCTGAAATCATTATTGCTCTGTATGCTAACTTGGATATAAATAAAAAAAAAAAAAATTAGGTAGTTCTAAAGGGCTTGCCAAGGATTCTCATTTCCCTTGGCTTTTTAAGGTTAGTGAATGATTCATTAAACTACCATAACCAGCATTTTTCTCCAGATAGATATTGTCTACTATTTGTATCCTAATAGCTTAACTGATAAGCTTCATAGTTATATGTATGTGAAAAGCTATAGTGACCCAAGATTTCTAAATAATCTTTACTAAGGAAATAATCAGATCACAAAATTTGAAATTCCTATTTTAAAATGTTCTAAAAGATACCATTTGAAGTCTTTGAGTTCAAATCAGGAAATATATACTTAAAAATAGCCAAAGGACATGGCCTGTGCTTGTCTAGTAGTAGATTATTAGTATTACTAGTAATTCAGTATTACTAATAAGACAAAATCAGAGAGGATTTCCATATTAAAAAATAAGTATCAGCCCAAGGTAGTGCATGCTAAGTGGTGAATGAATGAGACCATAGGTAGGGAAATGCCCCTTAGGTGCAACCTGGGAAAGATCAAAGACTGCAGGATTGTTTGGACCCAGTCTCTTCTTGGATATGTTCTTAGTGGAACAGAGAGGACCTTTAAGCTGAGCCAATTGCCACCAGCTGCCATTCAGTGAGCACAGTGTCTTTGTAGGTCCTGTACCTGGCACTTTTTATTCTCCTCCTTCTGTGTATTCCCTTATGTACAAATGTAAGTTTGTAACAGGCCCTACTGTAGGCTCTCATATCTTTGAAGGAATCTTGGAGTTCAAATAATTTTATAAGAGGAGTAAAGGCGTTTTAGGCAAGAGTACAGAATTAAGTATGTTTTTACAGACTAAATTGACCACAGCATTCAAGTTATGTGGGCAAGTCATTTTATTTCTTACCCTCCACTCTTGTAAAATGAAAGGTAATTAGATAATCTCTAAGATCCTTCCAGATTTTTAATTTCTGTGGTGTATATTTTTTCTTCTGTATCATATTAATGATGTTTTATAGCACAAAAAACTGGCTTAGTATTTACCAGGTTAAAAAAATCTGAATCATTTGGGGCACCTGGCTGGCTCAGTTGGTAGAGCACGTGACTCTTATCTCAGGGGTCATGAGTTTGACCCCCCGTTAGGTATAGAGATCACACATACAAGAAAATGAAATAATAGCTAGATAGCTAAATTGAATCTTTTTTAAAAAATCTGAATCATTTGCACTAAGATGTTTTTACCTGGGGCATATGGGTGGCTCAGTCGATTAAGTGTCCGACTCTTGATTTCAACTCAGGTCATGATCCCAGGGTTGTAGGATCGAGCCACACGTTGACCTCTGCGCTGGGCATGGAGCCTGCTTAAGATTCTTTTTGTTCCTCTCCCTCTGCCCTTCCTCTGCTCTCGCTCTCACTGTCTCTCTCTCAAAAAAAAAAAAGATGTTTTTACCCAATTGTCATTATCAGACAATCCTATTTAACTAGAATCGCCTCTAAATGGGAGGGTTTTGCTTAGTTTTCATACAGATATTTCCTGAACAATAAATATATAAAATAAGATTATCTCTTTTTTATTTAGTTTGAGTAATAAAAAGCCTGCCTGAATATATGTATTAATCCCCTTACTGAACCAAACCCTGGGATCTAAAATCCATATTCACCAATTTAAAATAATCAGGTATTTTGCATAATATGTTGTTTAGTTCACTAGAATTTATTCATTGATTAATTCAGCAAATATTTATTAGGTACCTACTATGTGCTGGATACTGTTCTACCTGCTTTTATAGAACTTGCATTCTAGTTGAAGGAGACAATAAGTAAATACAAAGAAAAAAGTAAATACAGAATATGTCAGAAGGTAATAAATGCAATAGAAAAAAATCAAGCAGGATAAGAGACATTGAGAGTCTGCTGGAGAATGCCTCACTGATAAAATGAGCAGAAACCTGAAAGAATTAAAGGAGAGGCAAGTGGGTAAATGGGGGAAGAAGAACAGTCAAGACCAAGGAAATAGCAATTACAAAAGCCTTGAAATGGCATCGTGATCTGTGTGTTCAGGGAACAGCAAGGAAAGCTACATAGCTGATGTGAAATGGGCCTGCTGAAGAGTGCTAGGAGGGGAAGTTATTGAGGTGGGACAGGGAGAGCAGACCTGGTGGGCTGTGGCCATTGTGAGCACTTTGGCTTTCACTCTGGATGAAATTGGAAGCCATTGGAGGGTCTTGAGTAGAACAGTAATAGAGCCAGTTTAACTTTTAAAAGCACCTCTCTGGCTGCTGAATTGAGAACAGTCTGTAAGGGGCAATGGTAGAAGCAGAATGACTAGTTAGGAGACAGGAATGCAGATAAGAAATAATGGTGACTTGGGGCACCTAGCTGACTCAGTAGGGCATGCGATTCTTCATCTTGGGGTCACGAGTTCAAGCCCCACTTTGGTGTAGAGCTTACTTGAATGAATGAATGAATGAATGAGAAGAAAGAACAGAAAGAAGAAAAGAAAGGAAAGAAAGAAAAAAGGGAGAAAGAGAGGGAAGGAAGGAAGGAAGGAAGGAAGGAAGGAAGGAAGGAAGGAAGGAAGGAAGGAAGGAAAAGAAAGAAAAGAAAAGAAATAATGGTGACTTGGACCAAAGTGGTTGCAGTAGAGGAAGTGTGAAATGGCTGCATTCTGGAAACATTTCAAATGCATGTCAACAGTACTTACTGATGGGTTGGATGTGGTTAGGGTATGAGGAAAAAGAGGAGTCAAGGATGACTCCCAACACTTAGAGCCTGTCAATCAAAATAGGTTCTAATTTACTGAAATGAGGGATATGATAGGAAGAGATTTGGGGGAGGAAGTGAATCAAGAGCTCACTTGTGGTCGTTACAATAGTTTGAAATAAATATCTATTAGATAGCCAAATGGAGATCTTAAGGAGGTAGTCGGAGTTTGAGTCTGGAGTTCAGGAGAGAGGTCCAGGATGCAGAAAAAAATTTGAGAGTTGACAGCATATAGGTTGTATTTAAAGAATTGCTCCTATTTTTGGTTTTTGGAATTTAGAGTTAGCTAGTGCTTATTTATCACACGGTATTTTCTGCTTTCAGTCATTTGAGATAAGAGGTTTTCTTTTTTGCCATGTCAATGAAGAAAATTGTGATGGCCAGAAGAATTACAAAGATTGTTATCACCAAACTAAAGTGTAATTAATATTCATTATTCTTGTGTTATAGATCTGATGCTCATTATAATTAATATAACTTAGAAACACATTTTATAGACACTTTTTAAAAAGGAAATCTCTGGGTTTAAGCCATCTGTTTTTATAAGATACATTCTTCTATCTAACAGACTACTACTGATTTGATCATTTCAATCTTCATAGTACCTACACTAGAATAGCTCTACAGAGTTTGTTGAATTGATCAAATAGTCCCATAAATCGAATGCATTAAAAGACTTTACTTTTTATAGCAGTTTTATTGACAAATGATTTGCATACCATAAAATTCACTGATTTTTACTAAGTTTAAAAATTGCATAGGGGCACCTGGGTGGCTTAGTCGGTTAAGCATCTGACTTTGGCTCAGGTTACGATCTCAGTTTGTGAGTTTGAGCCCCCCCCACATTGGGCTCTATGCTGACAGCTGAGAGTCTGGAGCCTGTTTCAGATTCTGTGTCTCCCTCGCTCTCTGCAACCCCCCACTCACACTCTGTCTCTCTTTCTCTCAAAAAATGAATAAATGTTAAAAAAAATTTTTTAATTATACAGGCATTAGCACAAACCACTTTTAGAATATTTATGTCAGCCCAGAAAGATCTTTTGTACCCATTTGCAGCTGCTTTCTATGGCCACCCCTAGCCTCAGGAAACTACTAATCTATAGATTTTTCTTTTTTGGACATTTCATAGAAACTGAATCACTCTGGTTTTTTACATTAGACTTCTCACTTAGCATAATGTTTCCTAGATTCACCTTTTCCTTAGATTGTATCAGTACTTCATTTAATTGCTAAGTAGTATTAGTATTGGTATAGTATTGCTAAATTGTATGGATAATACCACATTTTGTCTGGTATCAGCTGATGGATATTTGCATCATTTCTGGGTTTTTGGCTATTATGAGTAGCACTGCTAAGAACATTCATGTACCAGTCTTTTGTGTAGACAAAAGTTTTCATCTCTTTTGAGTATATACCAGAGAGTGGAATTGCTGGGTCATAGGTAAAAGTATATTTAACTTTTTTAATGATTTTTTTAAGTTTATTTATTTTGAGAGAGAATGCACATGTGCGAATGGGGGAGGGGCAGAGTGAGAGGGAGAGAGAGAGAGACTCCCAAACAGGCTCTGCAGAGCCTGACTTGGGGCTTGAACCCACAAACCATGCAATCATGACCTGAGCCACAATCAAGAGTTGGATGCTTAGCCGACTGAGCCACCCAGGTGCCCCAAAGTATATTCAATTCTTAAAGAAACTGCCAAACTGTTTTCCAAAGGGGCTGTGCCTTTTTACATTCTTACCTCCAACACATTAGGATTTCAGTTATTCCACATCCTTGCTAACGCTTGTTTTGGGCTCCCTGCTTTTTTTTTTTTTTTAAGTTTTTTTTCTTTTTTTTAGTAATCTCTACACTTAATGTGGGGCTCAAACTCATACCCTGAGGTCAAGAGAGTCACATGCTCTTCCAACTGAGAGCCAGCCAGGCACCTGCCCCTTTTGACTCCCTTTTTCATTATAGCCATCTAGTGGGTGTGAAGGTGGTATCTTATTATGGTTTAAATTTGCATTTTCCTCATGATTAATGATGTAGAGCCTTTTTTTCTGTATGCTTATTAGCCATTTGTATGTCTTTGGTAAATATTCAGATCTTTTGTCCAATTTTTAATTGGGTTGTCTTACTGAGTTGTATATTATTTATATATTTTGCATGCAATCCCTTATTAACTATATGATTTGCAAGTATTTTTCCCCATCTGTGACTTGCCTTTTTATTTTCTTAGGATGTGTCTTTTGAAAAAGTATAAAAATTTTTCATTTTGACTAAGTCTAATTTTTTTTTTAGTTTCTTGTGCTTTTTGGTTGTTGTGTCTAAGAAATCTGCCTAACCCAAGGTCCTGAAGATTTACACTTCTGTCTTCTTCTAAGAGTTTTATAGTTTAAGCTCTAACATTTAGGTCTGTGAGTTGTTTTTGTATATGGTATGAGAAGGCTTTACTTAAATGAACAGGTTGGATAGATTTGGTAATATGAAAGTATTTAAAAATTGATCGTGTTAAGGACTCTGTTGTCATATTTTTTTACTCCTTTTACCTATGAGTAAGATAATAGATCTGAGAAAGTTCTATTTATTTCACTCTACAGACGTCATCTGCTTTAATGTAGTTAATACATTCATTAAGCAAGTATTTGAGGATAGAATAAGCTGAAAGTAATAAGTTGTCCCTTAAGCAATGTGGGGTTTAGGGTACCAACCCCCTGACATAGTCAAAAATCCCTGTATAACTTGTGACTCCCCAAAAACTTTACTAAGAGTCTACTGTTGACGTTACTGATAACATAGTCAATTAACACATACTTTGTGTGTTACATGTATTATATACTGTATTGCTACAATAAAGTAAGCTAGAGAGAAAATATTATTAAGAAAACCACAAGGTAAGGGGAACCTGGTTGGTTCAGTCGGTAGAGCATGCAACTCTTCATCTTGGGGTTGTAAGTTTGAGTCCCACATTGGGTGTAGAGTTTACTTAAAAATAAAAAATCATTTTAAAAAATGGCCAAATTACTAATTAGGTTTAAAAAAGAAATCACAAGGGAGAGAAAAGACATTTACATTACTGTATTGCACAAAATCCATGTACAAGTGGACCCATGCCGTTGTTCAAGAGTCATCTATATTTCACTCTACATTTTAAATAATAAGTATATTTACTTTAGCATGCTTGTAATTTTTAAAAAATTTTTTTAATTTATTTATTTTTGAGAGAGAGAGAGACAGAGAGCAAGTAGGAAAGGGGCAGAAAGAGAGAGAGAGAGAGAGAGAGAGAGAGAGAATCCCAAGTAGGCTTCGCCCTGTCAGCATGGAGCCGGATGCGGGGCTCGAACTTAGGAACCATGAGATCATGACCTGAGCTGAAGTCAGACGCTCAACCAAATGAGCCACCTAGGTGTCCCTAGTTCAGACTTTAAATATACATATAAATTACCTTTGTTTTTTAAGCTTATAGAAATTTTTATAAATTCTGATTCAAATCAGAGTGATTTGAAACTTGAAATTATATAGTCCATTAAATTGGGATAAGTTCCAATAAAAAGTATATGTTAAATTTTTAATTTTATATGAAAATACAATTTCATTTTGTTTATATTTAACTCTGAAATTTGACTAGCTTTCATTTTGCTATTTTCAGCCTTTATACAATGATAAATCTTTGATAACAACTCAGTACTTGACTTGCATCCTAAAGTGTGAAACCACTGTTTTCACTTATATTTTCAAATAATAGCAGTTAAGAGAAGTAGAAATCCATATCCTGATTGCAAATAATGTTATTTTTTAAGTCATTTATAAAACTTAAATTTGTATGTGATAGTATTGACAATAATACTGCATTTGGCTGAGTCTGTGGATCAACTCAGACTCTGCATTTAGTAACGACAGAGTCACAACACATCAAGCTTTCTAACTTTCATATCTCTGAATATCAGCTAGGAATTGCTTTCTTGAGCTCTTAGGCTTAACCAGGAACCAAAATGTCACATCTTGTTTATGCTCTTTAAATAGTTAATGCAGGGGCACCTAGGTGGCTCAGTCAGTTAAGCATCTAACTCTTGATTTCGCCTCAGGTCATGATCTTAGGCTTGTGAGATCAAACCCTGCATTGGGCTTTGCACTGAGCCTGGAGCCTGCTTAGGATTCTCTCTCTTTCTCTCTGTCTCTCTGTCTCTCTGTCTCTCTCTGCCCCTTCCCCACTTGCTTGCACACACATGTGCACTCTCTCTCAATAAATAAACACTTTTTAAAAATAGCTAATGCACTTACAGTTTCTGTAAATTAAGTATTTGTTAGCTTCTCTATACAGAAACGTATTTGGATTTTTATTTATATATCAATAGTGTAAACATTTTTTAGCAAAAAAAAAAAAAAAAAAAAGTGCCCTTTATGCCTCTTCCACGACCAAGACCTTAATTTTTCTATTTTGTTCTACATTTTAAAAGATTTGTTTTCCCCCTCAGATGCAGACCAACAACGAAGAGAGAAACTCAAAAAGGAATTGGCACGATGTGAAAAGGAGTTGAAATTAAATAAGACAGCAGTGCCGGCCAATTCTAAAAATAATTCCAAGTCATTATTTACCACTCTACAAAAGGTAAGATAGTATTTTCACCTTTTAAAAGCGGATGTTTCCAAGCTACTCCATCAGTGGTACAACCTGACTTTGTGGTAGCGTGTTTGCCATATGTCAGAATCGGTAAACTTTGCCTGTAAAGAGCCAGATAGTAAATATTTTAGGCTTTTCAGGCCACAGTCGCTCATGACCCTTGTGCCATTGGATAGTAGCCACAGACACTATATAAATGAACAGGCACGGCTGTGTTCCAGTAAAACTTTATTAAGAAAGCAGCAGTGCAAGGGTGCCTGGGTGGCTCATTCAGTTGAGTGTGTGACCTCGTCTCAGGTCATGATCTCAAGGTTTGTGAATTTGAGCCCCACGCTGAGTGAGGCTTTCTGCTGTTAGCGAGAGCCCACCTCGGATCCTCTGCCTCCCTCTCTCTGCGCCCTTCCCCTGCTCTCTTGCACTCGCTCTCTCTCTTTCTCTCTCTCAGAAATAAATAAACATTAAAGATGAAGAAGAAGAAGAAAGACAGTAGGCCAGGGGTGCCTGGGTGGCTCAGTTGGTTAAGCACCCAACTCTTGATTTTAGCTTAGTCGTGATCTCACGTTGTGTGGGATCCAGCCGTGCGTTGGGCACTGTGCTGACAGCGTGGAAATGACTTGGGATTCTCTCTCTCTTTCCCTCTGCCCCTTTCTCTCTCTCTCTCTCTCAAAAAAAATAAACATTAAAAAAAAATCGAGCAGATTTGGCTGCAGGCTATAGCTTACTGACCCCTGCTATTGGTGTTCTGGGACACCCTTTAACATCTGATGGAGAATTTGTTTTTCCTTTCTCATGAATGCATGTTAATTTTATCAGATACTCTTTCTGCATTTTTTGAAAAGGTGATATTATTTTTCTTTTAAATGTGTTTATGTAGTGAATTACAGTCAAGTTTCTAGTGTTAAAACAACTTTGCATTCCTAGTATAAACATAGCCTTGTCGTGGTGCGATACCTTTTTTATACATAGTTGGTAGAGTTGCTAAGACTTTGTTTAGGATTTTAGCGTCTACCTCTGTTATCAATACTGACCTATAATTTTCCTTCTTCTCTACTCATGTCTATGTGCTATTTCCTCTTTTTCCATGCTGTAGAATAATTTATATGAATTTAGAATTATTTATTCCTTGAATTTGATGGAACTCAACATTAAAATTAACTGGGTGCCTAGAGTTTTCTTTTTGAGAAGATTTTTGACCACTATTTCAATGTTTTGAATCATTATAGAACTATTTTTTAATGTATTTATGTCAGAAGTTGTCCATTTCATCTAAATTTTCAAATTTTTGGCAGAGACTTGTTTAAATATAATCTCTTAATCTCTCCTGAATATGTATTATTTCCCCCTTTTATTCCTCATGTTGTTTGTTTGTGCCTTTATTTTCTCTCTGATTTTTCTCACCAGAGATTTGTCAGTTTTTAAAGTCTTTTTAAAAAGGGCATATTTTTTACTTCATTAATTTTCTCTGTTGTATTTTGTTTTCTATTTTATCAATGTTTGCTCTTACCTTTTCCCCTTTTGGTTTTCTTTGGGTTTATTTTGCATTACTTTTCCTACTTTTGCTTAGCTTATTCTCATCCTCACTTCTGGGACGGTATAAGCATATTTAAGATTATATGTTTTCCTCCACATGCTGCTTTAGCTGTATCCCACAAGTTTTGATATGGGGTATTTTTATTACAATGCAATTGAGAGTATTTTCCATTATTATTATTATTATTATTATTTTTTTTTTTTTTTGGGACAGAGAGAGACAGAGCATGAACGGGGGAGGGGCAGAGAGAGAGGGAGACACAGAATCGGAAACAGGATCCAGGCTCCGAGCCATCAGCCCAGAGCCTGATGCGGGGCTCGAACTCATGGACCGCAAGATCGTGACCTGGCTGAAGTCGGACGCTTAACCGACTGCGCCACCCAGGCGCCCCTCCATTATTTCTTTTTTAACCCAAGAGTCATTTAGAAGTATTTCTTAATATCTGTATGTATTTTTTCCCTAGTTTTTCCCTTTGTTCCAGATTTCTAGCCTAATCGTACTGTGGTCAGGGAACATCTATATGATACCCATTTCTTAAAATTTGTTGAGACATTTGTTTTATGGCCCAGTAGGGAAACAGATTTCTTAAAATGCACCGTGTCATTATGTGTTTGAAAAGAAAATATATTCCATAGTTGTTGCGTGCAGTATTTAATATACTCTGTATTCATTGGATTAAACTTCATATCTTTTATATATTTAAATCTTATTGATTTTTTGTCTTGTCTATCATTTATTAAGAGAAGTATTCCACATGATTATGTATTTAGCTATTTCTCTAAAACTTAGTACTACCAATTTTTGTTTTGTAGATTTTAAGTATATTCTATATATACAGATTAAGAGATGATATATTTTCTTGGTGAATCAAATCAAACCTATTATCACTGTGCTTTGAACTTCTTTATCTTAATATTTTTTGTATTAAAGTGTTTCCTTTTTTTTAAAAGATTTTTTTTTTAAGATTATTTATTTTGAGAGAGAGAGAGAGAGCAAGAGTGAGGGAGGGGCAGAGGGAGATCAAGAATCCCAATCAGGCCTGCACTGTTAGCAAGGAACCTGACACGGGGCTCGCTCTGAGAAACCATGAGATTATGACCTGAGTCGAAATCAAGAGTCCGCGCTTAACGGACTGAGCCACCCAGATGCCCCACAAGTTACTGTGAATTCCAAGTGGACAAAAACTATGTACAAACAACACAGAGCCTGCTTGGGATTCTCTCTCCCTCTTTTTCTGTCCCTCCCCTATACAAGCGCAAGTGCACTCTCTTTCTCTGAAAATAAATAAAAATTACAAAAAAAAAAAAAAAGAATTCACAGTAACTTGCAATTTGCAAACATTTTTTATAAGCCTTGACATTTAGACGAATTCAGATTCAAATTATTATTTTGGGTATACTATTTTAATAATTGGGCTTTATGGTTAATAGACACCTATCCTAGTTATAATCTGCATATCCTGAAAAGTTTGCTACAATTAAAAAGAACATGCTAACTTTAGCCTCTGAACATATTAGCCATTTATATATGTGAGATCATATAATCAAAAACCGTTTCTTCTAATTGTCCAGACACTCATACTGTTCTTTCTCTCACACTCTGACTCACACGCTGTCACCTCAGGAGCCTCCAGTGTGTTTCCAGTCTGTACCCTGTAACCCCACACAGTTATTCACCAGTCATTCACATCACTGGTACAGCACCTACTGTGTGCTGTTAGTATTAATTGAATATGTGAATGTGACCCATATTCCTAAATAAATCTAGGAAATTTTTTTAGAGAGAGAGAGCACAAGTGGGGGAGAGGGACAGAGGGAAAGGAAGGAGAGAGAGAGGGAGGGAGGGAGGGAAGGAGGGAATCTTAAGTAGGCTCCATGCTCAGTGGGCTTGATTCTACGACCCTGGGATCATGACCTGAGCCAAAATCAAGAGTCAGAGGCTCAACTGACTGAGCCACCCAGGCACCCCTGAAACATTTTTAAAGCAATATAAAACAATGAAAAACAAGAGCTATCAGTTTCTTTTTTAAACTAGAATTTGAAACTTTTTTGCAAAACAAATGTTAATCAGATTTTTAAATAATTTGTACCCATCCTATTCTGCAATTGAAATGATTCCTCGACTGTTTTAAAATCTGACAATTGCAAAATCTTTGTGTGCTGTTTCTTCTGACATCGTCCCTGAAAAAGATTTAGTACTCGGTTGTTCTGTGATTGTAAAAGTTGGGTACGTGTTCTTGACGTGAAAACATGATGAGTGTATAAGATGGGCAACGATTATCACTTTATATAAATTCTTAAATCACAGTTCACAACAAATCACATTGAACTGTAAAGCTGACTTAAGAAATGAAAGCAGTCAGATTACAACCAGAATTTTTGTTCTATTCACATATAATTGGTAAACCCTTCTCTGATTTTAGAACTTTACAGTTACCTGTTGTTCAGATTTTGGTGAATTTACCAGTGTGTTATTTATTTTCTGTGAAAATTATATCCATCCAAGCTTTCCAATATTCGTACCTACAGGAAACCGTTATATAATCTCAAAAAGCAGATTGGTACAATTGATTTCATACTATGTCCTACAGGTTTCCAAGGAAAGAAAAAGTGTAGGACGCAAGGTTGGAATTATGATACCTAAAAATAGAGAAGTTTCTTGCCTTCAGTCAGTTCAAAAGCAGTTTTTCCAGCCCATTTGAGACAGATGAGAGTATATTTCTGCCTTTAAAGACTTCCTTTGAGGGGGCACCTGGGTGGCTCAGTCGGTTGAGTGTCTGACCCTTGATTTCAGCTCAGGTCATGATCCCAGGGTTGTGGGATCGAGCCCTGCGTCAGGCTCCATGCTGAGTGTGGAGCCTGCTTAGGATTCTCCCTCCCCCTCCTCTCTCCCTCCCTCCGCCCCTCTCTTCTGCTTGTGTACACTCTCTCTATAATTAAAAAAAAAAAAATATGTAAAGACTTTCTTTGGTGTTTCGTTTTGTTTATTAAATAACCATTACTGATAAGAGTTTTCTTGCAAGCAGTCTAATGCTTTATGCATTTCTGCCGCCTCTAATCTCAGCTTGTACCGTTCCTCTAAGTATAAATAATTCCTGTGATTATTATTTAATAGCCCTGTAAGATTTTTCAGATAGTACTTAGAAATTTTTTCCCGGGAGCCAAACTCTTCTGGTATATAAGCTGCGAGTCTTGTTTGGGAGTGCTTTTTAAAACTAATATATTGAAATCATTAAAAAAGGACCCTAGTGACTCAGAATTTAATGCCAAAATATTTCCTTGCTTTGAGTAATTTTGCCTGGTATTTGAGATCAGGTTAGAAAGCACTTGGAAAGGAAATCGGTGACTTTGCCTTTAGTTACACTATTCAGTTATCTGCAGTTTTCTTACTTAGATGAATCAGTTCTTAGGTTAGCTGACTGGTTCACCATCAGGCAAAGAGTTAAAATCAGTTTAAAATTCCTCATGGTGTAAAAAATCTAAAATACGGGGACACCTGCCTGGCTCAGTCAGTACAGCATGCAACTCTTGATCTTGGGGTCATGAGTTCGAGCCCCACGTTGGGTGTAGAGTTTATTTTTTAAAAACCTGAAATATATAATTTTCAATTGAGTCTTTATAATAGATAATATGATGTCATCGTGGAGAGCATAAGCTCAGCCTGGGTTCAAATCTGTGAGACCCTGCACGGCCTCATTTTCTTCATCTCTGAAATCAAAGTAGTATTTGGGGCACCTGGGTGGCTCAGTCAGTTAAGCATCCGACTTCGGCTCAGGTCATGATCTCACGGTTTGTGAGTTCGAGCCCAGTGTCAGGCTCTGTGCTGACAGCTCGGAGCCTGGAGCCGGCTTCGGATTCTGTGTCTCCCTCTCTCTCTGACCCTCCCCTGCTCATGCTGTGTCTCTGTCTCAAAAATAAATAAACGTTTAAAAAAATTTTTTTTAAGTAGTATTTGTATTACCACCCAGAAGTTGATGTGAGGATGAAATGAGTTGTGCATGTAAATTAATTAGAACTATACCTTACACATCGTAAGCATAGTAACCCACTAGCAGCAGTGATAGAAGTTCTAATCGTTCTCTTTTATTCTACTCAATGGCAAGAACAGTACCTTGCACACAAGAAGCACTCAGCTATTCTCTTACTCGGCTTATTCATGTTTCTCTTGTTTTTCTCCCCGTGAGCTTGTAGGACAGATGTAACAGCTAAATCCTAGTCATTGTCACCTCAGAATCCGTGACTTCTATGTAACTTCCCCTCTACCTAATAAAGTGCCTCAAAGTTCTGTAATGCATACACAGGTGTCCATAAAGTCTGGAATCATAGACAGAGCTTCTTGGACATCCACCCTGTAAAAGAATAAAATATTATCTACGTTTTAAGATTTTCTGGATACCCTGTAGAAATGGTTCTTCCAAAAGTAAACCAAAAAGAAATGGAGCAGTCCAAAACGCCTTCCCTTTCGGCTCTCCCCACTTGTGAGGAGAAGTGGAGAGAAGTTCCTTTTCATTTCTTCAAAGCCTTCAAGTCTCAGGCGCCGCTGGCCCCGGAGATTGCCCTAAAGGCCTGATGGGAAGGGGGGTGCTGCCACCAGCAGTGGTTGAGAAGGGGATTGGTGCGCACAGGTGGTTTGGAAACCTTCAGATAAAGCTGAGATCTACCTGTAGATGTCAATGTACAAGTTCAAGACCAGATATAGGTAGATGTAAATAATTGCTTTTTTTTTAGTTTCAGAAAGAAAAATGACTGGTCTTACTTATGTTTAGAATTATATTATTATATATTAATAATTCAAAACCTTGAATAGAAGTTCTATCAATGCTAACACCTTCAGGAATGTATAGTTCTCTAGACCTCCTAAGGCAACCATTTTTGGGTATATAATCTGGAGAGATCCCCAGTTATGAGAATTTGTAGCAAACCAAATGTTTTCAGCCTTCAGGAGAACCACAAGATGAAGACGTGTTAATCGGAGAAGTGAATGGATTTCCATCCTTCACAAGGTCACCAGTAACTTCTTCAGAGAGACTGCAGTTGAATCTACCTAAATCTGATAAAGTCCTCACAAATGGTACTGAGAAGAACTCCGGTTCCTCCGTGTTCAACGTGGACTACACCCCCTCTGGGCCTAGGAAACCGTGCTCTGGAACTCCGTACGGCAGAGGGCCCAGGAGCACGCGCCCAAATACCCATCGGTTTCAGTTAGTTATTTCAAAAGCACCGAGTGGGGACCTTTTGGATAAACACTCTGAGCTCTTTTCCAACAGACAGTTGCCATTCACTCCACGCACTTTAAAAACAGAAGCAAAATCTTTCCTGTCACATTACCGATATTATACGCCTGCCAAAAGAAAAAAGGAGTTTACAGATCAGCGGATAGAAGCGGAAACCCAGACTGATTTAAGCAGGTATGGCCCATTCACAGCCAACAGTAAGTCCTTCAGGGTGTTGTAGAAATTAAATAGTAATAATATTCCTTACTTTATGTCATGTACCTACCATGCCCGACTGAAGGTCTGGGAGTTCCTTTTTGATTGGAATGAGATTAATGTCTTTTCCTTTTGCATGTGTCACTAGAACTGCCCAAGTCATTGTTGAAAAGTACCTATTAAACTTGTCAAGCTTTCCTTACAAACAGGAATGTTACATAGTTTAATTTATTGTTCCAAACATGGTATGTGCTTTTAAATATACTTTCAGAGAATCCTTAAAATATGTCATCAAGTAGCATTTGTGTAAATATGTCTATTGCTTCATTTTAAAAATGGCAAAACAGTGGGCTAGAGAGGGAAAGAGGACAGCTGATTCTCTGACTCTCCCTGGGTTCCCTTCCCTACAAATATTCAACTCCACTGTTACATAGGAGCAACTCCCCAGGAATAATTCAGGCAATTGGGGTAACTTCTGGAAATTCCATAGATTTTGCCTCAATAATGTTTTCATATATGATAGTGCCTGGCATATAATGAATATTCAGTAAAAGTTTGCCAAATGATTGAAGAAACAAACAAATCTTATAAAGTATTTAGTGTTAGCTGACTTGTGATGGTTTTTCCTGGTGCTATATAAAGAGCTATTTACCTCATCCTAAGTATTAGTTAATTTTAGAAAGCAAAAAACAATTTAGCTCTAGTATTCTTTTCTCTAGGTACAGATAAGAGGTACAGAAATATCAGATGAGTCTGCGTACGTTTAATCCCAAGGATTAAAGAGTGGAGGGGAATGAGGAAAGCAAGCATATCATATCCTTTTCTGATTGTATTTATGACCACTTTGGAGGATAATAGTTCCCATGTCCCTGGTCCCATTCTATCCAGCTGAAATCTAGCTGCTACTGAAAAAAAGGAAAAGGAAGCTGTGTAATCCAAACCATATCTGTTTCCTGATTATATAATCAGAAATTACACATTTTATAAGAATAGATGGATTTCATCTCTTAGTTTGAGGGGTTTTTAAGACAGTAAACTTGTTATCATACCACGGTATTTGTATTTTGAAAGCTTGACAACTATTCCTTTTAAAATATTACAGCTTTAAATCTGATTTTGAGGCATTTGAGACCAAGAACTTCACAGATTCAGAAAAGAACATAAAGCAGGTAATAAAAATGAGATCTCTCTGTGTGCTGCATTGGAATTACAGCCACTTTCACTTAATAGGATATGTATAGCTATTTGGACTTCAAGAATCTCTCAGTGACACTTCTCGCATATGATGTCACCAGCATGGAGAAAGACTACCTATTTACAAAGGCCTGTTGCTCCTTTTGAGCGGCCAGATGGATCCTGCCCCGTCTGAGAAGTCATTTGTTGTTAGCATCTTTTCTAGATGGTTGATTGGCCTGCTAGATAGAGGAATGGGTGAATAAAATACCTTAAATGTTGCTTCAAAGATGCAGATTTGGATACTAAAGGAACCAGAAGAGCTGTATAGAAGTCATTTTAATTTCTATGCCTGTAATTTTTCTTTTGAAGAATTGCCACTGATTATATTATTGGAAATTACACATTTTATGAGAATAGGTGGATATCACCCCTTACATTTGCTTTTACTTTTTTCTGGACCATAGGCTCTGTTTTACACTGTGTACGTTTTGAGTGTTCAGCAGTCATTTCTTTTATTTTCTTAAGCATGTTTATTTATTTTGAGAGAGAAAATGTGAACACAAGCTGGGGAGGGGCAAGAGAGAGAGGAGAAAGAGAGAATCCCAAGTAGGCTCTTCATTGTCAGCACAGAGCCCAACGCAGGGCTTGAACCCACGAACCACAAGACCATGACCTGTGCCGAAATCAAGAATCTGACCCTTAACCAACTGAGACACCCGGGCGACCCAGCAGTCATTTCTTTTAAAATATTACAGCTTTAAGTCTGATTTTCACATAAACTGATTGTTTTTATTTTTTATTTTGGGAGTGTTAATCATACACTTGTATCCTAATTTATATTTGTTTGCAAAAACAGTTTGTCTATTAAAATGTCAAACACAGACTCGAAAATAAGAGAATAAAATATAGGGGTGCCTGGGTGGCTCAGTTGGTTAAGCATCCAACTTCAGTTCAGGTCATGATCTCACAGTTCGTGAGTTTGAGCCCCATGTCAGGCTCTGCACTGACAGTGCAGAGTCTGCTTGGGATTCTGTCTCTCTGCCTCTCTCTCTCTCAAAATAAATAAATGAACTTAAAAAAAAAAAGAATAAAATATAATCATACTGAACTTCCATCTTCCCTTCTGAATACGAATTGTAGGTTTCCATGTCAGCCATTAATACCTGTTTGACATGGGCCCTGCCACTCAGAGCCTGAGGGCAAATCCCTTATCCTCTGAGAGCAGAGTTTTGCATCAAGAGAAACTGTATTTACTGTGCAGGGTCACTTATCAAGGAATAATTGATATAGGTAAAGTGCCTTGCCCGAGAAGGGGTCAGTAGAGGAGGACTGTGACTAGCTTGAGATTTAGGAAGAAAGTTAGCTCAGTAGGTAGCTAAATAAATGAAGTAAGTCCATTTTCATGACGTTGTGCTCCAAATGCTTGTCCATCCATAACCTGGTAAGGAAATGGTGTGTCCCGTTACTCCATAATCCTTGCCCCCAGCGGTCTGCTTGAAGGTCATGAGGGTCAGACCAAATTCTAGCAGCACTGTGCATGAATGAGCACCGTAAAGACTCATCTAATACTGCAAGGAAATGCTTGCCACGGATGCAGCTCGTAGTAAGGGTTCTATAAAAATAAGCTGCCGATATTTGTGTGTGTTAATAGTATCGACGGAACCACCAGAACTACCACTGCTTCTCCGTAGTTGATACATGGACATTTGACACGAATGAGCTGTTTGAATTTGTTATAATGGGATATTTTTTCTCAGGTTTACTTAAAACTTGCACATTTGCTTCATTTTTCTCTTTGCATGTTTATTTGTGGTAATTCTTTAACAGATTTAAAATATCCCTCATTAAGACTCTAGAATATAGAGAACAACCTGAGGGTAGATGGAGGGAGGTGGGTAGGGGTTGGACTAGATGGGTGATGGGCACTAAGGAGGGCACTTGTTGGGATGAGCACTGGGTGTTGTATGTAAGTGATGAATCATTAAATTCTCCTGAAATCATTATTACACTATATGTTAACTAACTTGGATTTAAATAAAATTTAAAAATTAAAAAAATATATATCCCTCATTAAAATGTAAGAAATAAGCAGTTGTCTTACCTTACTTTAAATAAACTTAAGAAAGAAGTCTTAATTGGGTAGAAAATGTATTCTAAAAACATCCTTTGTTATAATATAGCAGTCACTTTTATTTACTGGATGTCTCCACTTTGTTTCCTTGACTTTTTTTTTTTTTTTTTTAAGTTGATTTTGAGAGAGAGAGCGTGAACGGGGAAGGGGCACAAAGAGAGGGAGAGAGAGAATCCCAGGCGCCCCTCCTTGACTTTTTTGAAGTTTGCTGTTTTGCTTTATTTCTGCTTTCATAATGTATTCTTGAAGCAAAATAAAGACCGATTCTTCTCATTCCCAGGCATCTAATTGTATGACATATGATACCAAAGGAAAAATAACTCCTTTACCCTTACAAGGGCATGACTTACCATGGGATGAGATTAAAGGTGGAACTTTCCAGTGTTCCTCACCAAGGTAAACAATTTACAGAAGTCATTTCAACTGTAGATTTAACTGCTTTCCTGTGTAACAGACATCCGATATTTGCAACATAAGTACTATTTTAATTACGTGAACTCTAATCTATTTTGGTGTTATACAATTCAGTAGCAGTGTTAGTTTTACTAACACTTTTACAAAGTAGGTACTCAGTAAAAGTGTAAATGAACTTGTTTTGCTAATTCATTAATGAAAAAAGCGGGGGCACTGGCTTGTTTTATATGCCACTGCTCTTCGTAGGAAAAAGGATTTTTTCCTCAAGGCAAATCCTCTAGCAGTGATGCTAACCAGTTTACATGGCAGAAATAATACTGAAGAACCTCACAATCTGAGGACTCCTAATTCATGATTGTGAATATTCACCAAGTGCTGGGGTTTTATCTGTCCCTGCTATGTACTGGGCACTGTTTTTCAGACTACCCATCGTATTTCGTAATCACGGAATACAGCACCTAAACAAAAATGATGGCTTAGCAAAAATGCCTTTGATAGTTTCAGCTGTCAAATGCATTTCCAGAGTCAGAGATTATATATGAGATGAAGAAGGTGGAAGTAAAAAAGGGCTAGAGATTAAAAAGAGGCAAGAATGAGGTGTCATACAGCCGACCAGAAGGCAAGCCCTTGTGATCCCTCAGAGCCCAGGCCCTTCCCCCAGGGAGATGGTGCCTGCAAGGCTGTGGGCAGTTCACCGCTGACCTTCATGATGCCTCAGTGCTCAGAAGATTTATAAGCTAACTCTTAAGCGTCTCTGCAATGAACATAAAGAATGCCCTAAAGAAAGGAATATTTATCTTTTCTAGTAGTTTCTATCTAAAAAGTAAAATATTTTAATTAAGCATACCTAAATAAAAAGCTTGGAATTAACTAATGATGATATAACTAAATAATGACAAAATTTAGTATAATAATCAGCTTAAAAAACAGTCTTTCATAGGGAAATATCTGTCTCCAGCATTATTTACATGTTAACTGTAGTCAAAGTAAAATTATGTATCCTAGATAAGTGCTGTAGTCCAGTTTTAAAAAGGATTGTGAATTTGTAGTTCCCAAGACTAGTTCAGAATATCTCTGCTACTTACTAACAACATGACTAGTTCAGAATATCTCTGCTACTTACTAACAACATGACTAGTTCAGAATATCTCTGCTACTTACTAACAACATGACTTCGGTAAGTTACCCAACCTTTCTGCCCCCTGGTGAACTCATCAGTCAGTGGGAAGATAATACCGACCCCATATACCAAACAGGGCTGTTCTGAAGATGAGATCGTATCACGGATATGAAAGTACTTTAAAAATTCTACAATCTATTATTACTGATATATAATATTACTGAATACTTACTGCATGCCAATCATTGTTTTGTTCAAATGTTGTCATTTTCTGTTTCCAGAGCAGTATGTCAGTATTCTTTGCAGTTTCCTCCAGAGAGAAAACTCCACTCTGAGTAAGATCTTTTTGACCTCTTCGTTGTGCCTAGGGAAAATCAAGAATTAAGAATCATGGGGCACCTGGGTGGTTCAGTCAGTTAAGAGATCTACTCTTGGTTTTGGCTCAGGTCGTGATCTCCCACTTCATGGGATCGAGCCCCACGTCGGGCTCTGGGCTGGCAGTGCAGAGCCTGCTTGGGATTCTTTCTCTCTCTGCTCCTCCCCTACTCGCACTGTCTCGGTCTCTCTCAAAATAAATAAATAAACAAAAAAGAGAATCACACAAACCATTATTAAATCAGTCAGGACTGAATGCTAATTTTTCTTACAATTCACTCCCCCTCTCTCTCTGCCCCTTCCCTGCTTATGCTGTATCTCTCTCTCAAAAAAAAAAAAAAAAAAAAAAAATATATATATATATATATATATATGATGGGGCCCCTGGGTGGCTCCTTCACTTAAGCATCCAACTTCGGCTCAGGTCATGATCTCACAGTTTGTGAGTTCGAGCCCTGCCCGCATCAGGCTCTGTGCTGACAGCTTCAAGCCTGGAGCCTGCTTCAGATTCTGTGTCTCCCTCTCTCTCTGCCTCTCTCTCAAAAATAAACATTAAAAAAAAAAAAAATAGAAGATAGACATAGTTTGTTTTATATTATTCCTGTTAGTAATATGAGATAGCAGTACATTTGTCATAGCAGAGATAGATGTTCCTAATTAAGTACTCATATTTCCTGTAGTTTTCAGAGTAAGTAGGAAATAATTATATGCTGTGTACTGCTTTGTCTTCACAGTGAGGAAGAACTGTTGTATCTGAGTTTCATTGAAGATGTAACAGATGAAATTCTGAAACTTGGTTTATTTTCAAACAGGTTAGATTTTTTAATTATGGCGGTCGAACAGTACATTAAATACTCTTCTTTATGAGGTTAATTTTTTTTAAGTTATTTCCCCATCCTAGGAAATGAAAAATTATAGTGCTTTCTTGGGGGGACATAATCTTATAACTGGTAGCAAATTGTCAAGAATGTTTAATTCACACTATATGAGGCAAGTTCACAGTTTGGGGAGTTACAGGAGAGAACAGAGGTTTTACTCATTTAAATACGGTTGTATCTCTTAGACGCAGAGAGCAGCTTGGCGGTTGCCAGGGTGGGGGCGGGCAAAATGGGTAAAGGTGGTCAAAGGTACAACTCCCAGTTATAACATAAATAAGTCATGGGGATATAATACATGTACAGGGCGGTGGGTATAGTTAATAGCACTGTGTTGCATATTTGAAAGCTGCTGAGAGAATAAATCTTAAAAGTTCTCATCACAAGGAAAAAATTCTGTAACGGTGTGGTAATGGATGTTCACTAGACTTATTTGGGTGATCATTTTACAATACATACAAATATGGAATCATTATGTTGTACACCTGACACCAATATAATGTATGTCAGTTATACTTCAATTTAAAAAATCTATCACAAAAAAAAGAAAAAGAAGAAAAATGATATCCTTATTTGAAAGAAAGACGTAAAACTGTCTTTATTCACAGACAACATTGTCATCCATGTAAAAATCCCATAGAGTCTACATAAAAACAAAAATTACTATTTTATATCTCTTAGTTATATAGACTAGTGAACTGAATTTTTGCTTCTTATTTGCAAAGATCCATTACCTCATTTTACTATTTGAAACTTGTCACAAGAATCCAAACCAAGCATTTTTGTTAACAACTGTTACTAGTAAAGTGAGCACAAATTAAAGGCTAGGTTGACACACTGTAAGTGAAATGGAAGTTTGCAAAACCAGATTCGATATTGCACATCTTAAGGAAACTGTGTGATCCTGGGTCAGCTTGAACATTTATTCATCTAAAGTTCACTGGGCAGTGAGGTGCACTTTATGTTGCATATCTTAGAATTCCATGTTGTGTACATGCTTTCTCTGTTGTATTATGTCAAGTACAACATTTCTAATGAATTATTTCTATTCTTATGTGAAGTTTTTTTTTAATTAAAGCAAACATTTTTTATTGCTATAAAAAGATATACCAAAAAGAGCTAAGTTTTTTTTTTTTAATATAGTATTCTATTTACTTCTTTCATTTAAAAAAAGTCGTTAACGGGGGTCACCCAGGTGGCTCAGCTGATTAAGCATCCAACTGTTGATTTTAGCTCAGGACCTGATCTTGTGGTTCATGGGATCGAGCCCTGTGTCAGGCTCCATGCTGTCAGCTCAGGATTCTCTCTCTTTCTGCTCCTCTTCCCACTCACACGCATTCTGTCTCTCTGTCTCAAAATAAATAAATTTAAAAAAAATTTTTTTAAGTGGTTAAAAATGTTTTCAGGGGGCGCCTGGGTGGCTCAGTCGGTTGAGTGTCCAACTCTTAATCTCAGCTGGGGCCATGATCTAGCGATTTGTGGGATCGAGCCCCCCATTGGACTCTGCCCTAACACCATGGAGCCTGCTTGGGATTCATCCTCTCTCTCTCTCTCTCTCTCTCTCTCCCTCTCTCTCTCTCTCTTTCTCTCTCTCTGCCCCTCCCCCACTTGTACTCCTTCTCTCTCTCAAAATAAATGAACTTTAAAAAAAATGAAGTGAATTTATTGATACAGAAGGATGTTCAAAATATAAAGTTGATTAGAAAAACAAAATTGATACCCAAACAGTATGTATTGTTTGTAAAGGGTAGAATATGGATTCCTTGGGCTTTTTAAAAATGGCTAAGTAATTCAGAACTACTAAATCTAAGATTAGCTAATTTCATTGATAATAAAAAATGGCAACAAATGAGTTTTCAGCAAAGGTATAGATACATTCATATGATAAGCACCACAAGTGTGGTATAGTTGCGAGAAGAATTTCTCTGGAGCCAGACACATCTGGGTTAAATTCTCTTAATGGTTTTGGACCTTAGGAGAGAGGAAGTTATCATCTTAGATTATTTTCTCATCTTTAAAATGATCTTTACAATACCTTTCTCCCAATATTGGTCATGATTGGGGGTATAATGATTATGTGTCTAGCACAAATGTCTAGCCCTTAGTGGTACTTAATAAGTAATAGCTTTTAGGTTATTATGTGGATTTACCATCAGTGGAATTTTTTTCAAGTATAATTTAGGAAGCATTATAAAATAATTCCATGTAAGAGAATTTTCTTTAGGGTTTGGTTTGGGGGGGTTGTGGATGTGAGACACAAGGGGAGGAAAGGCATCTGTTGTGTGCATACGTGGGTGAGAGAAAAAAGAAAAAAGTTTTTGTTTTGTGGCGAGGGCAGAGGGAAGGGAACTGTTGGACCTCATTTAAAATATTCACAGAATAAGCCATACAGAGAAAGACAGATACTATATGGTTTCACTCTTATATGGATCCTGAGAAACTTAACAGGAACCCATGGGGGAGGGGAAGGAAAAAAAAAAAAAGGTTAGAGTGGGAGAGAGCCAAAGCATAGGAGACTCTTAAAAACTGAGAACAAACTGAGGGCTGATGGGGGGGTAGGAGGGAGGGGAGGGTGGGTGATGGGTATTGAGGAGGGCACCTTTTGGGGTGAGCACTGGGTGTTGTATGGAAACCAATTTGACAATAAACTTCATATATTGAAAAACAAATAAATAAATAAATAAAACACAAAAAATAAAATAAAATAAAATATTCACAGAAGTATAAGTGGTATATACTCTTTCAGAAACAATGGTGTCTGTAATATAACTTAAGACCCATACTAGCTCCCAAATCAGAGAACTTGACAGAACAGGGAAGGATTAGTGTTTAGTTTTGCAAAGAAAAAGAATAATCTGAAAAATATTTTCCAACCTTTAGCAGTTTTGTTATTGCATGACCATTTTGTATTTGGTTGATTTTATGATTTTGAGACATTAACATTTCTATTTATCTTTCAGGTTTTTAGAACGACTATTTGAGCGACACATAAAACAAAATAAACATCATTTGGAGGAGGTTTGTCTTTCTTCAGACATTCATTAGAAAAATTCTAATATAGAAAGAATTTTGAAGTTTTTCCATAGCCTCAAAGAATGTATTAAAAACAAGAGCGGTTTTGCCCTTGTACCTTTTGTGTGCGTGGCGGGGGCGGGGAGCGTGCGTGAAGTAAGTATTAATCCTGCTGAGATTAACAGCACTGCCCACAAAAGTAGTTCAGTGTGACTAGCTCAGCTAATGTCATTATTCTTGTCTTAATCCTAGGGAAAAATGCGCCACCTGCTGCGTATCCTGAAGGTGGACTTAGGCTGCACATCCAAGGAAAACTTAGTAAAGCTGGATGATGTCGATATGCTGAATTTACTCGGTTTTGAACAGGCTGAGGACTCAGAAGAAAATGATCATAAAAGTAACCACGATGCCACAATTCAACAGGAGCGTCAGCAATACCAAAAAGCTTTGGATATGTTACTATCCGTACCGAAGGGTGAGAACGAGAAACTCTCCTCACCGGATGAATTTTTCCTGCCCGTCTACAAATCGAAGTATTCAGAAGGGGTTATAATTCAACAAGTGAATGATGAAGCAAATCCCGGACCTTCAATTTCGGATGAAAAAAATTCAAGTGTCTCAGACAGTTTAACAGACCAAGAAACCTCTGTGAATGTCATTGAAGGCGACAGTGACACTGAAAAGGTGGAGACCTCGAATGAATTATGTTGTCTGAGCCCCGAACTCTCCCCGTCCCTTCAACTTCACGGTGTCCAAGGTGACAACAGTCGTGACATGGAAGGACCAACTCTTAAAATCATGGAAATGAGCATTGAGGATTGCCCTTTGGATATTTGATCTTCATTAATAAATATCCCAAATGACCAATCATCCAGTGTTCCTTTTCTCCCATTTTTTTCTCTTTTATATATTAAGATTTCTGTATTTGCTTTCTATGCTCCATAATAAATTACCATAAATTTAGCAGCATCAAACTACACACACGTATTATTTATCCCACAATGGGTGTGGATCAAGAGTCTACACAACCTAGACGTGCCTGCTCTGGGTCTCTCAAGGCTATAATTCAGGCGTCAGTTGGGCCTGTGGGCTAATTTGGAGGCTTGACTGGGGCGAGAATCTGCTTCAGACTCCTTTCAGTTGTTGGCAGAATTCCTTCCCCTTTGGCCATCAGCTGCCCTCAGCTTCTAGAAGCTGTCCACCGTTCCCTCCCACTCGGCCCCCTCTGCAGGCAGCTCACAACGTGGCTGCTTGCTTCTTTAAGGCTAACGGGAGAGAGACTGCTAGTGAGATAGAGTCCCATATCAACGATGCAACCACAGGAATGACCTGCCATCATTAGAAGGAAGTCATAGGTGCTGCCCACACTTGAGGGGTGCAGATATTATACACGGCTATGGAAGGTGAGAATCACTGTGGTCTCCCTAGGATCTGTTGGCCCCAATTTCTAAAGTTGCTTTTCGGGGGAGCGTGTTTCACCCAGACCTAAGTGATTTTGTATGCAGTGGGAAATGGTTTATGATCTGCACGGATCTCGAAACATTAAGCCTGGTCTCTAATCTCTTTAATTTCTTCTTTGTCACTTTCTTGCAGTATCTAAAGCTTCAAGGACTTTCTGGTTATCAGTGAACTAGAACAGTGTGTCATCTATGTGAAAAAGTGTCCCTTCTTACGAGGGCAAACATTCTATCAACCTAGTCTGATACTCTCGCTTTTGTACCCACAAGTGGGGATCTTGGCTATTAAGATCTGCCTCAGAAGACTTACCTCTATTCATGTCTTTTCAGCCACTTACAATAATGTAACTGAATAATGATAACCCAGATGTTCTTTTCTTTCTTTCTTTTTTTTTTTTTTTTTTTTTTTTTTTTTTTTACGTTTATTCAGTTTTGAGAGACAGAGCACACGCGCAGGAGGAGCAGAGAGGGAGACAGAATCCGAAGCAGGCTCCAGCCATGGAGCTGTCAGCGCAGAGCCCGAAGCAGGGCTCAAACCCACGAACCGTGAGATCGTGACCTGAATCGAAGTTGGCCCCTTAACCAACCGAGCCACTCAGGCGCCCCAATCGCCCAGATGTTCTAAAAACTTAGCACCGGCCTCTAAGCATCCTGGTCTTTAACTCGGGCTTTTATCATCCCCTGTCCAGACCAGTGTTTCCACAAAGGTAGTGCACACCACTGAGGTATTCGAGCTGATTTCTGGTGCCACGTGGGTGACAGGTCTGTCTCGCTCCTGGGAAGCTGTCACCGCTGTGTTCACGATTCAGGCTCAGGGACAAGCTGCAAAGTGCAACACGGTGGGGCTGAGCACCCAACCCACTCCCCCCTAGTGTCTTATGCCCGAGTCACCCCCGGGCTGCAGCCCTTCCTCAGCCACACCTTCCCCTCAGCTCCCACCTGTGCAGTTCTTCCCCTTAACCTTCTGAGCGACGCCTCCCTTTCCCATCCCACAGTCCTCTTCGACCTCCTGAAATATCCTCAACCTCAACCCTAGGCTTGGCTCCCAGCCTGGGCCTCCCCATCAGTCATCTCCCCCCCCCCCTCCATTCTTGGGCACCATCCCTCTCTCGGCCTCCAGGGCTCCTTTCTTCAGTCCCAGCCTCTCCGCCACAAACCCCTTACCCCACGACCCAGGCAGCTGCCTCAGACTCGCGGCCCCGCCTCAAGTCCTCCCTTTGCTGCAGCTGCCGTCCTGCTGGTGCTCCACTTTGGGAGCTTGGGCCCGGCCCTGTCGCTACCTGCCTGCTTTGCCAGATCTGCTCTTCTCCGCCAAGTCTGGGCACAGCTTTTTGTCTCTAGGACCATCACCCATCCTAATTTTTGTACTTTTTAGGGTGTTTTGTTATCGTAGTCCTCGGGTTTCCCTTTAAAATTCAAGTGTAGAGGGGCGCCTGGGTGGCTCAGTGGGTTAAGCACCTGACTCTTGACCTCAGCTCAGGTTCGAGCTCAGGGTCGTGAGTTCAAGCCCTGCGTTGGGCTCTGTGCTGCACATGGGGCCCACTTGAATGACACTAAAATAAAATGCAGGTTGAGAAAGATTTGTTGGTTTAAAGAAATATCAAGAATGGTTCTTGGATATGGTAAAAGTCGTGCAAAGGTGAGAAGTGAATGTTAAGTTTGGGAAACACTGGCTTAACATCCTTGGCTCTGCCTCCTCCCGCAGTCCATCCTCCTCTCTGCTCGCAGAGGCTCGATGGGTGAGCCTTTCGACACAGACTGCCTGGGGTTTGATCCTTGGGAGCTGTGACCAGAACCCAGGGCGGCCTCGGTGGTTGACCGCGGTGAACTTCCAGGGCCTTCGCTGCAAGGCTGTAAGAACTAAATAGGTCGTGTGAGAAATATTCAGTCGCTGTGACCCTAAAACAGACCATGTCACCACTCCCTTCAACAACAAAAACCTTTGAGAGTTTCCTCTTGCCGACAAGATAAAGCCCAGGTCCCTTTGCATTTTTTACAAAGTTATGTCTGCCTTCCCAGCTCATCCCTTGCCATCGTCCACCAAGTATCCTAAGTGTCTAGAACATCAAATGACTTGTTCTTTATTGCAAAGCTTCTCTCTCTCTCTCTCTCTCTCTCTCTCCCCCCTGCCTCCCTCCCTCTCCCACCCTTTGTTCTCACTACCTGCTCTGCATGCCATTTCCCCTGTGCTGCTCTCTTGGGCCTTCCCTGACAGTCCAGATTGTAACACAGGGAGACCCTGCCTGATTTCCCCATTTGTCCCACCCGCTGTGGGATCCGGGCTGTCTCAGATCTATAGCGGGAATTGTCATGCTGTTTATGTGCCCAGTTTCTCTTCCATCTAGACTGTGGACTTCTCAAGACGAGGGACTTACTTCTCTTTGGATCCCAGGTCTTTGTCTCCGCTTGAGAATGAATGTATTTGTTCATGGAGGGAGACAGTTGGAGCTAGAGGACAGGGTTGGCCACAGGTGAGAACAGGACAGAACTTTCCTCTCTCCTCTTTACCCTCAGAAAGTGTCAATTCCCCATGGAAGGGAGAATGTAGCAAATTGCTAAATTACAAGAAGATTTCCTCATTTGCTCACATTTTAGATGGTATAAAATGTAAACTAGCATCTTCCCTTTAAAAACTCACATTTCTCACCCCCCAGTGAAGCCACTCAGAAAAGACTCGGAGCAGCTTTTATGGGGCAAGACTATGATTTGCCAAGTGGATCAATCAGCTGCCAGTGACTTAATTTACCCTGGGCCCTGGTTTAAGAGTTTGGACTAGATGAGACAAAGGTTTTAGTTTTAATATGCCCAAGTTAGCCTTGGCTTAATTCTTCAGGGCTTTAGAAATTATAATTGAAAGAATATCTTGGGGGCGCCTGGGTGGCTCGGTTGGTTAAGCGCCCAACTCTTGATCTCAGTTCAGGTCACAATCTCGTGGTTTGTGAGTTTGAGCCCCACACCGGGCTCTGAGCTGATGGTGCAGACCCTGCTGGGGATTGTGTCTCCTGTCTGCCTCTCTGCTCTATCAAAATAAATAAACATTTAAAATTTTTTAATTAAAAAAAAGCCACCTAAGATCTAAAAGCAGTGGTAACTGTTGACCCTTCCTTCACGTGCTAATATGGATGGCCCTGGACAGCAGTCCCCTGGACACAGGACACCGCCTAATAAGTTGCTTTTCCCAGATGTTTTAAAAGCAGCAGATTCAGCTAATGATGACATAGCCCCAAAGAACTAATCCGCGTTTAATTTTCGGCCAGGAAGAAGATACTTTCGAGATGACATAAGTAAAGGTTTGCTCCAAAGCCAACCTTTTGCCTCAGGAATTCTGTCTTGCACCAACATTCAAGTTAGGAGGCGAAAACACCCAGCCCTTCCGGTGGATTCCATATCCACCTAGTTCTTTCAAGAGTCTACAATCGGTGAGCTGATTTCCCCCCGAGAGGAAGAATGTACTGTTGTGCTCATTTTCTTTTGCTGCTGTAACGAGTCACCACAAACTTAGTGGCTTAAAGAAAGCTTTATCATCTTACAGTTCTGGAAGCCAGAAGTCCAGCAAACTGCTGCCGGGGCTGACCTCTTCTTGCAGGCTGTAGGGGAGACTGTCGCCTTGCTTCTTCCAGCTTCCAGAGGCCGCCCACCCCTCCTCCACTTGCAACCCCTTCCCGCATCTTGCAGACCAGCTGCGTGGCATCTTCAACCCTCCCGCACCCTCCTCTGCTTCTGTCACCACATCTCACACTGTGGCTCTCCTGCCTCCCGCTTAGTCCCTCGTGGCTAGTTTGGGCCCACCCAGATGACCCGTCTCCCCATCTCAAGGACCTTAACCACATCTGTAAAGTCTCTTTTGCCACGGAGGGTGCCGTTCCTGTTTGCCTGGATAAGGAATACCGACCTGAGGGGCTGTGGACCACCTGAGGCTTTTTAAAGCCCTGAAGGGGGCGGTTTTCACCCTTTGATGTACATCAGAATCACCTGGAGAATTTGGGCCCCATCTCCCTACCTTCGGGTTCGGAATTTTCGGACCTGGCATGACCTTTGAGAATTTGAATTTCTAGTAAGTTTCCAGCACTGCTGTTGCTGGTCTAGGGAAAAAAAAAAAAAACCCCACTAACAAATGCGGTGGACATTTGACAAATAACATCAAGTTCCACTACAGGGGAGCTCTGTCAACCTGCTGGGAAGTGGATATCATTGGGAGGCACGTCAACAAATTTTTTTTTTTTAACGTTTATTTATTTTTTGAGAGACAGAGACAGAACATTAGCAGGGGAGGGGCAGAGAGAGAGGGAGTCACAGATTCCAAAGCAGGATCCAGGCTCCGAGCTGTCAGCACAGACCCCGATGCGGGGCTTGAACTCACGAGCCACGAGATCATGATCTGAGTCGACGTCAGACACTTAACCGACTGAGCCACCCAGGTGGCCCAACAAATGTTTATTCTTCAAGTATATTAATTGTTCCATAAATGCCCTGGTTAGTGAAGCTGGCTATTTGGCAAGATGCATTGTAAACATTTTTATGTATTTTTTTAAAGAGAGCATGAGCAGGGCTGAGGGGCATAGGGGGAGAGAGAGAGAAGGAAAGAGTGAGAGAGCAAGAGAGCAAGAGCGACAGAGAACCTTAAACAGGCTCCACATTCAGTGCGGGTGACCCTGGGAACATGACCCTCAGCTGAAATCAAGAGTCAGACGCTCAACCCACCGAGCCACCCGGGTGCCCCAGCAAGATGCATTCTGTCTCCTAAGTGTTCCATTACTGCGGAGATAGGTGATGACAGACTGGCATCTACTCCCAGAAACGTCTAAGGTTTGGTACCTTATTTGAAATAACCCAATGGGGAAATGGGACTAATTATGTGCCTCTATGCAATAAGATCTAAAGTGAAAAAAACTCCAGCAAAATAGCCTTAATTGTACTAATATAATCACACGTGAGTTATATCTTCAATATTTATTTTTATGGCAAAAACACACTAATACATTCATTTCACATATATTACAGTCATCCAAACTTTTTGCCCATTAAATGTACACAATTTTACAAACCAATGAGTTTAGAAGAATTAAGCTCTTCTGATTATACATTTTTACATTATTGATCTTCAGACAGCACTTAAAATTGCTTTTTAAACCAGAAAACAATACTAGGCAACTCTTTATACTCACATGTCAGAAAGGTGCAATTTCCCAGTGCATTGCTTGAATTAGAGGGCAACTTTCTAAGAAAATGTTGCTTCATATAAATTTCCTCCAAATTTTGGATTTATTAGGTCTGGTAAGCCATATTAACGTCTGTTGGAATTTTTACTTAAATAGACGTGTTATCTAGATGTTTATTTTTAAACTATGCTCTGCTAAATTTACTATGGGTAGGGTTTGGATTGCTTCCGTTTTTAACCAGATCATACAACTCAGAAATATACAACAAATTTCTGGCTTGTTACAGTGTATTTCTTCATCTGAGCCAAACAGCATCTTTATAATTCAGAATATTTCCTTCAATTAAGCACAATAGAATTAAACACGGGCATTTTCATAGGAAAATATTTAACATTTGCCTGATAAAAATCTGTTTTATATCATAAATGTAAAAAATTACATGCGTCTACAGTAAAAAATATATATTCCAATGGCCCAGTGACAATCTTTTGAGTAAGGTGTGTATCCAAGCTTTTAAAAAGGCTTGAGGGGCGCCTGGGTGGCTCGGTCAGTTGGGCGTCCGACTTAGGCTCAGGTCACGATCTCGCGGCCGGTGAGTTCGAGCCCCGCGTCGGGCTCTGGGCTGATGGCTCAGAGCCTGGAGCCTGTTTCCGATTCTGTGTCTCCCTCTCTCTCTGCCCCTCCCCTGTTCATGCTCTGTCTCTCTCTGTCTCAAAAATAAATAAACGTTAAAAAAAAAAAAGGCTTGATATATTAACAAATATTTTTATTTTCCTCCCTCATTTTGTATTGCTTAGAAATTGCATATACTTCTAACAGTGTAATAGCTCAATTCTATAAGAAATTAAGCTGCCTACTTTTAATATAGAATTGAGAAACTCTAATATGGAAGGGTCCAAGCTGATACTAACAAAATTTGCAAAAACATTAAGAATCATCCCTACACAATAATTACTGCTTTAAATTCTCTGTCCTGCCAGAAACCAGATTATGCAAATAAAACCCATTAGAGCTCTATCCACCTACAAGTTGTTACAAATTATAGTATCTTTTCTCTTCTGTTTTTTTTTCTTTCACTCTGTTTAACTCAAGTGAGTTTTGTATTATTTTTAACCTGGTGGGTTTGTTTTTGTTTTTTTAAATCCAATCTAGGGGCGCCTGGATGGCTCAATCTGTTGAGCTTCTGACTTCCGGCCGGTCATGATCCTGCAGTCTGTGAGTTCAAGCCCTGTGTCGGGCTCTGTGCTAACAGCTCAGAGCCTGGAGCCTGCTTCGGATTCTGTGTCTCCCTCTCTCTCTGCCCCTCCCCTGCTCATGCTCTGTCTCTCTCTGTCAAAAATAAACATTAAAAAAAATTTTTTTAATCCAGTCTGGACCAAGTTTGTCACCTCTGGAGAATATTTAGTTTTTCAGGCTATTTGTTGGGCTGAACCAGTATTTGCACTGGTTTTTATTCCAGTAAAACTGCAAAACCTTTAGATCCTTTCAGGATATTTAAGATCAAATTACATTTTGAAAAATACCATGATAAAATAAGTAAAAAGCTTTGTCTCGTTCAGGGGTCCATTAATTTGAAGTGATTTCTAATAGTGTGATAGCATATGACCTGTGCTATTTTTTCTACTGCAAAATGAGTGACTGAGCTTATACCCCTCATTCATTTGTTCAGATTTGCTCAGCTGACAAACGAGCGGGTTGACATGGAAAGCCAGTTGTCATTAATTCTGTACTAGTCTCATTAACCTCATTAACCCAAATTGAGGCCAGATTCGTGTTCTGGTTAAACCGGATAACCCACCCTTCTGAATTTCTCTGGCAGTCACACGCTTGCTCCTAAGAGCGAATACTGTCGACTTTTTCCCACGAGGTTTTAGAGTGTGAATTTAAGATCCACATGCACACTTAAAATGTCCATAGTATACACATTTGACAACTTACGTAGGGTAGTGGGGTTTTTGCACAGCTGAAGAACGGACCAGTTCAGTGCAAATTGCACGTTTATCAGCGTGACATCGTGTACTGCTGTAGCCAGTGGAGGATACGCTATATTCTAGATTTAGAGCCAAGGGCTTTTAGAGATTTTAAGTCTTTTTACGATACAGACCACGAAGTCGTTTAATGGAAGCCAAAGAATAACGATCAAAAGATTTACACAGCTAGTTAGTAATTTTCAAAAATTCACAGCCGTACTGCCAGTTCTGCAGCTAGGAGTTCAATTATTCCTTTGTCATCCATTTGTACTTATTTATAATATTAAAGCATAATTTAAGATAAGGAAATGGTTCCTGGCCCTTAACCTGCCAACATACTGAAAAAAGTCCAGCTTTACCCTAGATTTTTGAAAACTCTTTTAATTTCTCAAATACACAGGGTCGTTTGGAAACACGACGTGTAGCCAGACCCTACGTTACGTATACCCTTTGAGTGGGAATATTAGCCTCGGAACTGCTGCCTCCTGAGCTGGGTGCTGCAGACCTTGAACTTCCCTCTTGGCCCATCCTCTGCTTCCCATGACAATAAAGGGAGGACATTTAAGGGGCGACAGGAAAGGCAGGGGAGTGTATTGCCAATTCACTCCCCTTCACCCCTGCCCTGCCTCACGGGTGGTTTCACAGGGGGCATCCCTGCTCCGTCCTGTTCTGTCCCGCTCCCTACCCTTCACGGGCCATCCAAGTTTCCGTAACACCGGATGGGACAGTCACTTCTGTGGAGTTCTCTCAGCAAACACTGATCCAGCTGACAACTGCTTGCTGAATGAGGTTCAGTCCCCACCGAGAGGCAGAGAACTCCTTCTCCGATCTCACCACCAGGGTGCAGCAGGGAGGAAGACTGCTCTCTCCTCAGAGCTCAGATTATGGCCCTTGGCTTCTCCACCACGGTTCACCTTTCAGAGCCCTGACAGTTTCAGCAAGCTTTGGGAGGACGAGCCGAGAAAGTTAACACCCACTTGGAATATGGCTTACAAGGGGGAAATATTACTATATTTCTCAGTAATTCAACACACATACATCTGAACTTTTAGAGCACGATTATTTGGGAACTGCCTGTACTATACTGAAAAGGATGCCACCTTAAACCATCCAAGGACCCGTTCAACTGTTTCTGAGAATCCTTTATCCAATGCGTGCACACCTTAAGCAACTGCACTTTCCGATTTTTCCTGGTTTTTCTAGAATTGTAGATACTGGAACAGAGCCCTCGTCTAGAGGAATTTGAAAAACTCATGTTCTTTTCAGAAATGTCTTTTCCAGGCAAATTGTTAATGTCCCTATTCCTCTATTTTTGAGATGTCTATCCCTCAGCTCAATAAAAAGCCCCCTCCAATTTAATTTTTTTTAATAGACTTTAAACGGGAAAAAGATAGTTTTAGCTTATTCCACATGAAATCCTGATGGGAAACAAGTTCCCTAAATTTATATACCAAAGAATTCCCTTTAAAAATCTCATTTTAGGGATGCCTGGCTGGCTCAGAGGAGCATGTGACTCTTGATCTCAGGGTTGTGAGTTTGAGCCCCATGTTGGGTGTAGAGATCACTTGAATTAAGTAAACTTTTTAACAAGCCTGATTTTAAAAATGATTTACAATAAACAGTAATTCTTGTTTCCATTTGTTCGTGCAAATCTCAAGCCTGTCCCTAAGGTACAGCTGACCTCCAATTGTAGATTTTAAACATACAAAGTTTTATATTATATATGTTATATATGTACATTTGTATTTTCTTAATGTTGTGAATAGTAACATGTCAACCCATCTGAAGGGGCTGTTTTCTTGTGACAACAAAAGCTTCAGGGGCGCCTGGGTGGCTCAGTCGGTTGAGCGTCTGACTTCAGCTCAGGTCATGATCTCACGGTTCATGAGTTCGAGCCCCGCGTCAGGCTCTGTACTGACAACTTGGAGCCTGGAACCTGCTTCCGATTCTGTGTCTCCCTCTCTCTATCCCTCTCCCCTCACGCTCTCTTTCTCTCAAAAATAAATAAACATTAAAATAAAAAAAAAAGCTTCAAAAAAAAGTTGGCTCTGCTCTGCTGCTCTCATCACTCGGTCCTACAGCCTGACACTCTCCTCCTTTGTGTTTCTGTTTAGACCTTGCTCTTTCTGGGAGCTTCTAAGGAAGCCTAAGTCCACCTTCTGTTTTATTTCTGCCAAAGGGTTTTAAGGGCTAAATACTAGGGCTTTCAGGGCATTTCACAGTAGGTGTTCCAGGAAAAAAGTGATTAATCGTGACTACAATTAACTTTCCAAATGAATACTTTCTGTGCTCAAAACTCTCAGGGAGAACATTTCATCAAGAGACTAGGGGCGCCTGGCTGGTCCAGTCGGGAGGAGTGTGCGGCTCTTGGTCTCGGGGTCGTAAGTTTGAGCCCCACGTTGGGTGTAGAGATTACTTAAAAATAAAAATCTTTTTTAAAGACCCCACGAATCAGGAAGACTGATGCCAGAGATGCCAACATTGATCTTCTGGGAAACACCGGCTCATAACTTGCTTTTTGGGGAAATGTACATCTTGGTAATTTTGACATGAAATGTAGAAACTCAAGGGACTAAAAGACACTGAGATACTAAAGCACCATGGAGGCTCGGCAGACGGCAACATCCTACCAAGTGTCCATGTTAATTACACAGTTCACTCTGGAAAATCACATCATTTCCGAGTCCAGTAACGTAGATTTATTTTTATCCAGAAGTACTTTGACATTCACTAACTGGAAAAGTTTATTCAAAAGGGACAATAAATTACATGGATCTTAGAAGCTATGTCAAACATGCGACGTTTTAAGAGTGACATTTAAATGGTATGACGTAGCCCTCAAAAGTAATTTTCTTACAGTTATTACAACTGGACGACAAATATACCATATATTACTCTTCGGATTTTTGTTTTACAGTATGTTCTTGTCATTGGGACACTTCAAAATGTGTAAACCTGACAGAAAAGCATTTTAAAAAAAACGCACCGCGGGAGAAAAGAAAGCACTGCAAACGTTCCTGTCCTTTACATGGTGTGGAGACGGGAAACATGACCATAAAAAACTCTTATTCCGTTCTTCTGGGAGCTCTTTGTCAATATTCACACTTGGGTCTACTGTTACTTAAACAGGACTCTTAAAACAACTTCCGGTTTAAAAGGAACATTTTGTCCCTAAGTGAGCGCTTGTGTCCACTTCCACCTCTCGCTTTCATTAGCATCTTGTGAATTTTCCTCTTCGGTGGGTGGTTTCTGGGTGACTTAGAGATGGGCAGATCCACACCGTATGAAGGAAATCCTGCCTCCCAGGTGACCACACACACTCCGTGGTCACCACAGTGACTTATGCTGCTTTAGGGGTGAACGGAGGAATCGGAACCACCCCTAGGAGATCCTAAGTAGGGGCAGAACCCTGCATGTGACATTGTGGAAGCTGTGCATTGTACAGACGCAGCCTCAGAAGGAAATACGAGATGGTTCCTCAGGTAAATGTTCCAATTAGTCCTCAGACCTACTCAAGTCCCTCCGTGACAAGGCCATCTTAGCCCGGACCAAAGGCGACACTCTCCCTTCTCTAACTCAGCCTGCTTCTGCCCACCGGCACTCGGTGCATCTGAAAAGGATGGGGGCTGGGGGGGGGGGCCAAGAAGCTAAAACTGACCTCAGGGGTGAAGTCAGGAGGCTGGGGAGCTAAAACCCGAGCACCTCCTAAATACCACAGCAATCCCGGGTGGCCCCACAAGTATGGGCGTAGTTTTGGGAAATGAGGTGAAACTATTAGCAACTCTTCCCTTCTTTCAACCAAAAGAAAAGAAAGCCCCTTCAAGGTTTTGATGGTCACAGAAACCTGACTTTATTTATTAGAAAAGGAGCTGAGGTATAAGAAACTCCAGGGAAAGAGTCACTGACAGGGATGGCGGCTCTTGAATTTCCCGGGGATACCCACCGTCTGGGGGCGGCTCGGCCCCCACCCTCCCAAGCTCCCCCTCTCTCCACCCCAGCCTCGCAGTCCGAGTATAGTTAATACTGTACTTTGGCCAAAGGCATCTTGTACTTATGCCACACTCATCTTGCCCCAACCATCCTACATACACTTATTCCTCAGCTCTTCCAAAATACTCCTGGAGCAACGTCCACTGTTACTGTTTCATCTGTAAAGCAGCACATGTCAGAACTCAGATCTGTTTTTCATAAAAAAAGTGCTTAAAACTATCCGATGCAATGGTTTTTCAATTCATTTTCAACCAATGAAAAATCGAACTCGCTTGGGTTTACAAATAATACTGAATAAAATGGTGAATCCGATTATTCTCTTACATTTTCAATCACGTGCCTTCATTCATTTCAGTACCTTAATGAGTTGAGATGAACTCTCGTCTGGAAAAAATAGAAGGTACAAATATATAGAATTTTTAGGATAAGAAATTTTCTGAATATAAAAATGCTTTCTATGTTTGAAAATAACACTTTTAGATTCTTCTCGTAGTTTCGGGTTTGGTAACTAAACTGTTAAGTACCCAAGGTTTTTAAGAAGTAACGAGAAACAGCAACATGGTTTTAAATACAAACTTATACAGGAACCAATCACACCTGTGGACCATCCGCCTAGAAAGTTCAAATACTTTAGTCATAAAATAAAATTCCATTATCAAAAACTAGTTTAAGATAGAAATCTATGCGCCTTAATGATTGCCAGAGTTGCCCAGCATAGCTTCAGTAAAACAGAGAATTGTCTGGAAAACACAACCTCCACAAAGTGTGCAAGTACCGCAAATGGGACAGACCGGAGCCGGGCGAGGCCCTGGGAACCGAGTCCTTCTCCCTCAGCATCCTTCCCGGGCCAAGCCTCCCGACTTTGGCCTCCTGCTCGGCACAGTGCCTTCAGTGCCCGTCATCCATTCACACGGTCTCTGGCGGCCCAGGGTGCCGGCGGAAGTAGGAGTTAGGCAAGCACTTCTTTTCGCTGTAAACGCTTCCCATGATCCATCGGTCCCCGTGACAAGCTGTGGGAGCTCATATGAGCCTTGAGCTTTTCAGGAACTGAATGAGCACTCGGTACACGAACGTGTACTGGCAGAGGGTCTGCACCATCATCATCCTCTGTCGCCTCAGCATGTCTAGCACCCTTGGGATGTCCAGCACCTGGATGGGAAGACAGCCATGAGGGGAATGCACTCCCCTGCGGAGACGGGCGGTGGGGGGGGAGCCTGCGCAGAGATCTGGTCAGGAGACGGACACAGACGCTCTTTGCTACCTCAGCATCTTCTAGAAGAAGCCCCCTGGGTACTTGTTCAGAAAGAACTATTAGGCCGCTGGGTCCCTTCTTCCCCTGGCCTTGGGCCCTGCCCACTTCTCCCCCAGCCGAAGAAGGACAGCAATACCTCGTTGTGTTCCAGACAGGCGATCATGATCTCCGACAAGATGACGACGCCAGTCCTTCCCACTCCTGCGCTGCAATGGACCAGCAAGGGAGGGTTGGGGCTTTTTGGTTCACTGGTACTATTTGTATGGCGTCGAACAGACTGGATCTCTTCGAGGTATGCTGTGAGATGCCAGAAACAGAAACATAATCGGGGATTAAGGCCCATCAAATTGACAATTTTCAGATTATCATCACTGACTGGGAGGACTCTGGATAAAGAGTACCGCAACCACCAACGGACAGTGTGACCTTGGGCGAGTCACTGCCTCTGCCTGGGCTTCCATTTTCTCATTTACAAAATGAGACAGAGGAGGCGGTCTCTCTGAAGCCTCCCCTAAACACGTAAAACCGTTATTTTAAAGCAAGTCCAGGAGCACCTGGGTGACTCAGTCAGTTAAGTGTCCAACTTCGGCTCAGGTCATGATCTCCCTGCTTGTGAGTTCAAGCCCCACGCTGGGCTCTGTGCTGACAGCTCAGAGCCTGGAGCCTGCTTCAGATTCTGTGACTCCTTCTCTCTCTCCCCCTCCCCTGCTTGTGCTCTGTCTCACTGTGTCTCTCAAAAATAAATAAATGTAAAAACACAAAAAAATTTAATAATAAGCAGAGGCTGTGCTGGGAATGAAGACACTTACACAAAAACCCCTTGAGGTCTTCCGGACAGCCGTGCTCAGGCCAGTCTGTGTACTGGAGATGCCACACTGTCCTCTCCTGCCCCGTGAGCAGGTGCTTCATCTTTAAGCCGGTGGTGGCATAGCAGCCAGAGTCCGTGCGGAACCGGGTTGTGATCTTAAACCTCCCGTAGGTGACGGTGTTGTGCCTGGAGCCAAGTCGTGGCCAATACCTGAAGCTCTTCTCCCTTCCACCCTCCTGGGAAAGACAAGTACGGTCAGGGGCACCTGGGTCGGCTTCGGCTCGGGTCATGATCTCACGGTTCATGGGTTCAGGCCCCATGTCGGGCTCTGCACTGACAGTGCAGATCCTGCTGGGGATTCTCTCTCTCTCTGCCCTCTCCCCCGCTCTCGCTCTCTCAAAAACAAACGTTAAAAAACAGACAGACAAACAACAACAACAACAAAACGACAAGTAACGCCAAAACCCAACACAAGATCCAGCAGCGAAGGCACTTCCGTACACGCAGCGTGTCCGAAGTGCAGGGTTAGGGTCCCAGCCCGCCGCCTCCTCTCAGGGTCAGGACTCCCCACGACCCACAATGACTGTTCTCTGGGGGCTGAGGAAATCAATTAGGAGAAAGGAGCACTCACCTCTTCCGCTGTCACCATGGCTATAATGGCAATTCCCTGTTCCCACACCATCTGCCAGAAATCCTGACAGGTATTCTGTAATGGTCCCTGTGTGGCGATATAATCCCACTCAATTCCACTGACAGAGACCTGAAATTAGAAAAGATTTTTAAAAAATCACTACGTGTGGACATATATGATGTAGGCACACACGCATGCATGTAGTTCACGGTGCTACTAAAGAATGAATGGAATTATTCAGAATAAAGACTTTTATTCTTTTTTTTTTCCTTATTAATACAATTCCCATGACTACCTGTTTTATAAACCCATGCACTTGAATTCACGTAATATTTTTGTGGCCTGGGGCAATCTACTTAACCTGACTCTCTGTTCTCATGTGTAAAATAAAAATATCACATACCCTCATAGTGATTAGATGAATCACCTGGCAGGATTAGCTGAGTCAATATATACGGTGCCTGCACATAATAGGTTCTCAATAAACAGTGGTTATTGCTGCTGTTACGGTTCTTCTTCTTATAAAAATAGTCTCAACATAATAGGATCCTAAAATTCAAACAGTGCTAAACCATGAAGTGCTAAACACGTTGGGAAAAACATTAACAATGAAGCCAAAACTGAGGTTAAATGCCAAATTCCTAGAGAAGAAAAAATATTCCTGCTCAAAGTGGTCTCACCTCTGAACCTGAGTCAAGATCACCCTCCAGAATGACACATAATTTGCACCTAAGATTGCACCTCCTTGGGAACAGGCTAAGGTAACAGAGTCAGGAGATCTGGGTTAGACCCCACACGCCCTGACGTCCGGTGACCACAGTGACTGTTTCCCAAGTGCCTGGTGCTATGCTGCCCACACCCTCATAAATCACAGGCACATCCCCTCACTGAGGGCTCACTCACATGGTGGCAGGTGCCCTGGGAGCTACCAGTCACCACAGTGAATAGCTGTTGGGGGGCGGGGGTTCTGATGGACAGCCTGAGGGGGACGCGTCAGCACTTCTTTATTCAGAGGAAAGTACAAGCAGGTCCCAAGTCCCACGCTAGTAAGTGGGACATCCAGGAATTCTGAAGCTCAGGCACCTTCCTTCGTTCCTCAGCTGGTGTCTAAAGACTTTGAAATACCCCCACAGGACGATGACTTCACTCAGTCCTCATCCATCCAGTCATGAGACTAGATGAGTTATTCCACAGAAATGCTCAGTTTTTAAATAAACCATACCCACGTTACAAAGCACGTGCATAGATTCCCAAAGACCGTCAAGGGTACCGGCCTCCGTGGGCAGATGGTCAGGTCTCTTTTAAAAGCCACCCGTGGGAAGCTGCTTACATCGAATATCACTTGTAAACGAAATAAAATGTGGGAAAGAAGAAAAACACCTGGCCATGGACACTTCCTCCTTCTGTATTAGGAAACTTTTCCTTCCCAAAATGCAAGAACTGGACCTCTAGCCAGCAGAAAACAAAAGGTACGATGACGCAGGAGAGACAGCACTGGCCTTCCTGGCCTGCCAGCTGGGAATCCTCACTTTTTCCCATTTTAATGGGTGTAACATTAGCCCGGTCAGACATTGTTACTCGGCTTCTAGGGAAAAGGTGTAACTGCTTCTCCCGAGAACAAAATGATGTGAGAAAGCGGCTACAGGGAACATGCAGAGAACAGACAGCAGCCTCACGGGGAAAAGCTTGGCGACACCACCATCAAAATACCCAGACACTCTTGTCACGTGAGAATTAACAGATATATGTGATCAGGAAAAACTAGCAATTCTGCCACTCTGGAGAGAATTTAGGAGCCAGAAAGAGGCCTGCAGATTTAGAAGAACAAAGTCCCAAGGTCAGGGCGAGGAGTGCTCCCTGGGTCCCGGCAATAGTGTTGGGGGCGGAGTGGTTCACCAAAGGGGAAGGGCACATGTGGCCTGGGCTCCAGTGGTAAACACTTCCTACCCAGGCGGGGGAAATGGACTTCCCAGTTTAGACATAATTTGTTACGATGGTTCAAACTAGGCTGATTTTAGAATACACACACGAATACAATTCTTATCATTCTTGTGATTCAACTCACAAATTCACGGCCTGTTTATCACCCTACCCGCTCTGCTCACCTTAATATGAGACGCATTGATGTAGCCGGTATTGTTTTCTTTAGTTGGGACCAGCTCCACTCGGGCATCGTCATAGGGAAGGACATCTTGGAATCGATTTCTTTCTGCATTTTCAGGGAGTCGTGCTGTTGAGCACTCCCCATCAACTAGCCGTTTTTTAAGAATTTTTTCATATTCTGTGAATACCATTCCCTGTTCTAACCGCTGTTCCAGAATTTTACACTGTAAAATGGAATACGTGGAATGAGTGTAGTCACATGTCTAAGCTGCACTCTGATGGCGCATCTGAAATCTTGTTCTCTGCTTCAAGTCTAGCATTATCTGATATTGAAAAGTCTAGGTGAAACCAAAGCTAACTTTTTAACAAGACATAACAATAAGAGTTAAAATAACAAATGAGGGGCACCTGGGTGGCTCAGCTGGTTGAGCTTTGGACTCTTGATGTCAGCTTGGGTCATGATCTCACCGTTTGTGAGTTTGAGCCCCGTGACGGGCTCTGTGCCACCAACGCGGAGCCTACTTGGGATTCTGTCTCCAGCTCTCTCTGCCCCTCCCCCACTCTGTCTCTATCTCTGTCAAGATAAACTTTTTTTTTTAATGTTTATTAAGAGAGAGAGAGAGAGAGAGAGAGACAGAATCTGAAACAGGCCCCACGCTCTGAGCTGTCACCACAGACCCAGGGCTCGAACTCTGAATGGTGAGATCACGACCTGAGCTGACGTTGGATGCTCAACCAACTGAGCCACCTGGGTGCCCCAAAAAAATAAACTTTAAAAAAATAAATAAATAACAAATGAAATAACCTTGTTGGTGAGAAGCAGAATGCAGAGTTCCGTTTAAAGGTGAAAACTGGCCTAACCTAATTTGTTGAACTCATTTTCTCTAAATCTACGGTTGATTTTGTAATTCCTAAGAGACAGAAAAATTCTCCTGGAGAACAGTAAACACTAAAGTAGACATATCAATTCCAATCTCTATGAACAAATGCTTCAATGTTCTAATCAACGATACACAAAAACTGAAAAAAAAAAAAAGAATATTCAAAATTATCTCCATGGTCCAGTTGTAAGCAAAGGAATCTTTTCACTTGGCATTAATTCACGCCTGTCTGATTTTGATGTAATAAAACCTCACAGCAAATATTATCTTGGTCACAAAGAAAGTCGTGAAACATTCAGTAACTGTTTACTCTTGAGGTACATTTTCAGTACAACGAAAGCAGTCAGAGTCTCATGTGCACATGCACTGGTAGATCTCCTCTAATTTAAAGCCATCAAATATCAAGACTGCTGTAGATGGCTGGAAGAAGGTCAAGAATAACATTCAGAAACAAGCAAAATCAACATTTACTCTAAAGTTATCTGTTAGATTTGCCTCAATAACACTCATTTGTGATGATTAAATGTATTCGAAAATTCACTAACATCTCAAGAAGGCACTTTTGTAGCATTATATGGATGGCCCCAGGAGGCATACCGGGTCCATATGTCTCGTACGTACCCTCTCGTCATTGGTGGCTCTGGCAGGCACTTCCTTTCCTTCATCCGGCAGAGGCAGTCGAGACAGGGAGAGTCCATTTAGGGCAGCCAATTTGAGAGGACCAATTTTTTTTGCATCTACCCGGCTCTTTTTCATTCCCTATAAAAATATTTGTATGTATATATGAAATATACACAAATACAACCCCCTTGAAAAGAAATTCCGACGGACTGAAGACTGGAAACAAATGGAAGGAGTGTTCAACCAGAGGAGAGATTATACTCCACACACACACACAACAAACATTGGGAGGAAGACATTCCTTTCAAGGCCAGAGCCCTGATAAGTCTTCCAGATAGATTTTGAAATGCAATTGGTTTCAAGGCTCTGTTGTAATGTAAGGTGAGGCTCCAGGCAGACAGCATTCCTTCAAAGAGCTCCCAAATTTCAAAACATGACACACACACACAAATCAGTGGCCGTCCACAAAAAGGGTTTTAAATGCAGTTGTGTGATTGCCAGTAATAGGCTTCCGTAATTTTTTAAAAATATATATTAGCTCTTTAAATCATTCTGAAAAAATTACATGTTTTCTGCGCTCACCCTCTCTATTCTATTCTACCTTCTGCTGCAGACTTGTGTGACCTGGGCTGGATCACGACACCTCTCAGAACTGCACGTTTTTAACCAGGAAAATAAAACAGCACCGAGAGCTCCATCGTGTCACGCCAGGGGGCTGGGGGGCACAGGACAGGCTATCTGCCTCCTGAAAATGTGTGTTTCCTAAAGTGACTACGAACGTAATGATCTTCCTCTCTAAGGCAGACAAGCCCGGGACCACCAAGTCTACTCAGATATTTTCTACACCCCCTCAGAAGCCATAATAATTGCAACAGTGGCCCTCGTTTGACAGAAATGGTTTTCTCAGTTGTCTCACAAGGAAATGAGTTTTATTCCAGCTCTACCAGCCAGGGAGGAGAGGAGGGGAGGGAGGGAGGCTAAAAGGCCACTGCATAGGCTAAAATGTCAGGATTCTGCCTTGTGCAGGAAACCCCAGGATGCTGCTGTCTAACAACTGGCAGGGGGGCTGGGGAGGGGCTTATAAAGTCTGCCAGTTTCCATGGTGCAAATACTCCCACCACGGCCAATTTCAAGCTGCCAACATAACATCAAGTGGCTCACAAGACTCCTGAAAATTCAAGCCCGCTCTCGCCAGCCAGTACGAGGTGGCTCCAGCTGTTCTCTGCCTGAGAATGAGCCAGAAGGACCCACTGCACCACGTGCCGGATAAAACTGACTGCGTGGAAGGTCAGTTCTAAAGCCAGTATTTGAAGAAAGGCGCACGGAGTCTAAGCTAGTACTGTCCTCAGAGTACAGACACGTGGTGTTCAGGGCACAGCCGCACCATGGTTTGTGTGAGAACCGCCACCCAGACTGGGGCTGCACAGGAGGAAAATCTGTCCCTAGCTATGGGAGCACTCCAACCAGCCCACTGGTTTTCAGATAACAATCAAGTTCCTGGAGGTGGAGAAGGGTGGAGAACTCTCAAATGTTTCTGCTTGTCTGCAATTTAGTTCATTGTTTTTAATATTAATACTAAACTCCTGTAACCTCAATTCTCATTGGGATGTGGACTAAGTTTGTTGGATGATGAAGATAATGGCAACCCCACGTTACTATGGGGAGTCTCAGGGGCTTAGCAGGGGCTAGAGTTCTCCAATTCTTAGGAAGTCAGTATGATGCAACCTCCCAGTAATAAGCTAACTTCGACTGAGCGTTTTCTATGCTCTAGGACCTCAGTTTATCCCACAACAACTCTCTGGGGCCAGCTTCAGTTACAAGTGAAAAAATAAGTCAGAGAGAAACAGCTTGCTCAAGGTCACACAGATGCCTTTTCATATATGGTCATCAGTGTCAGAACAATAAAAAATTTTCTTTAAAGTCAGTTATGCCCCATCATAGAATTTAGAAAGCATTTTTCAGGCCTAACCTTATGTGGGACTTAGCAGGCAGAGCAGAGGTGACTGTACCCATGCTACAGATGAAGATGAGGTTCTGGTGCTGCCGGGTCCAGCCCACTGGGCAGAGAACTAATAAATGGAAGGATCTAGCCTCAGATCCAAGTTCTTCCACTCTTAGGTCCCACACCTTTCCCCCAAGCCATAGCTGCCATACACACTCTTCCAGTAAAGGAGAATCCGTTATGCCAAAGAAATAATCCAGTCACAGATCTGTACTAACACTAGGGGCCTTACAAGTCAAAGAGGAAACGGTGCCTGGGGGCTCAGTCGGTTAAGTGTTCGACTTTGGCTCACATCATGATCTCATGGTTGATGAGTTCAAGCCTCGAGTCGGGCTCTGTGCTGACAGCTTGGAGCTTGGAGCCTGCTTCGGATTCTCTGTCTCCTTCTCTCTCTCTGCCCCTCCCCTGCTCATGCTCTCTCTCTCTCTCTCTCTCTCTCTCAAAAATAAAAAATAAACATTAAAAAAAAAGTCAACAAGGAAGAAAACTTGTAATTTTAGAGAAGCAAGCTGATCAAAGTCCTCAGATTTAGGGGATCTTACTAGATCCCATTCAAAAGGGACAATAATCTTGCATAGTGGACCCACTCAAAACAAGTATCATTTGGAGAAGTGACTCAGGTCACACATAAAAATGATGGAAAATTCTGGGGTGCCTGGGTGGCTCAGTTAGGCATCTAACTTTGGCTCAGGTCATGATCTCACCCTCTGTGAGTTCAAGCCCTGCATCAGGCTCTGTGTCGACAGCTTAGAGCCTAGAGTCTGCTTCGGATTTTGTGTCTCCCTCGCTCTCTGCCCCTCTCCCACTTGCACTTTCTCTCTCTCTCTCAAAAAAAATAAACATTAAAAAAAAAAAATGATGGAAAATTCTCAGTATAATTAGGGAAAGAGGATTAAGTATGAAAGGGCCCTGTCCAGCTGGCTCAGGGACTTGGGTAGCATTACCTTTTGGAGACACATCCACACCCAGCCCCCACCATGAATCACTGATCATGAACCCTTACCTTCCACTCCAGCTGACCTGAGACATTGGTCTTTACTGCTCAGGTAGATACAAATGTAATCTTAAGAAAAACTGAAAATAAGCTTAAAATTCAAACCCCCGATTCATTAAAAGCAAACACACTCTTGTTAAGTGGCTTCAGTCTACCTCTGCTAATCTTTCATACGCACTGTAAAATTGTGTGGATTTTCTTCCCAGTTTATGAGGATCCTACTATACTTGTGCCGGGTCCTGAAGTCTGCATATGCAAACTATCAGAGGTGAGGGAGGAGTCCTAGCTGCTGGGCGCTGACAGGAACTGGGAGACAGGATGGACAGGCTAATTAATGGCTTTTGCCAGATCCGAGGGCAGGGCCAGGGGAAGGCGTGCAGGCAGTGAGGGGCCAGAAGCCTGAGCGATGAAGCAAGAGGATTTAGAGCCACCACGCTTCCATGACAAAAGCACGAATGCATGGCCAAGGCTTGGGGACTCAGAAAGTTTCCGTGGAAAGCCAGAAAACAGCAAGGCTTAGAAAAACAACAGCTACTTAATAAAATATTATATACATTATATCTCAATGCAGAACAGCATAACTGACAAGAAAATAGGTTGCAGAGATAAGCATGGGTTTAAAATTCCAGTTCAGCCACCCACTAGCTGTGTAACCTTGGAAAAGTTACTAAACATCTCAGAGTCTGTTCTCTCTTCTGAAGGAACAATAGGCCTGTTGTAAACCAGAGGGGCCTCGGCACATGGCAAGTGCTCGGGGGATGGCAGCTAGAGATGATGTTATGTATGCTCTTTTGTATTTTGCCCCACATAAGTAAGTGCTTAACTGCTGGTTATTTGCTATACTGAGTATCAAAGAGCTGCATTTTCTCCAAGGGACCTTCCTGGGATCCTCATTCACTTAACCTTTCTTTGAAAGAGACCTGGGGCTTTCCGGGGCCTGGGTGGCTCATTCAGGTAAGCATCTGACTTTTGGTTTCAGCTCAAGTCATGATCTCACGACCGGTTTGTGGGTTCCAGCCTGGCATGGTGCTCCAGGCTGACAGTGTGGCGCCTGCTTGGGCTTCTCTCTTTCTGCCCCTTCCCTGCTGGCTCGCTCTCTCACTCTCTCTCTCTCTCTCTCAAAATAAATATGCTTTCTTAAAAAATTAAAAAAATAAAGATCTGGGGCTTTCAAGTATTTTGTCTTGACAAAGTGCCACCTTCCCAACTCCAGAATCACTCTTCAGCCCTCAGAGATCACACACAGGGAATTCAAGCAGTATCCACACACTCGGACATCAGCAACACTTCTCTCCAGGGATGCTGCTCTCAGACACCATGCAGCCCCCCGCTGCTGCATCAGCACAGTGTTTCTAACAAGTGGCTAACAAAGCAACCTCGCCTAAAGCGGGTGAAAGCTTAACTTCCTTTTCCTTAAGGCTGCATTGGCCAAACCTTTCATTTATTCTTTCCTCTCCATTCCAGAGCCTCCCGCGTTAACCTTCTCACTTCACCTAATTATCTCCAGCAAAACCACTAAAATTCTAACCGATCCAACTGATCCCCCTCATTTCCATAGATAATCCTCAAACTCAAAGTATTCCAAATAAGTCCAGAAATAGCACATGGGGGTGGGAGGCATGGGGGGATGAGAAGAACTCCAAGAGACAAAGCCGAACTGCCAGGAGGCAGAGTCAAGGACAGGACCCGGCCACACACTCTTACCCCTAGCGGCGGAAGGCCTTCCACGACGTTCTTCTTCCCGGAGAGGAGATCTGACACGGGCCGCTGCTTCAGGGAGTCCCTCCTGGCTCGGTAGCGCCCCGACGTGGTGAGATCAGATTCGGACATGGAGGGCGTGAGCAGCCCCTCTCTGCGGGGTCGAAGGGCCTCCCCGAGATGGGGCCCGGGCTCGCGGCCGTGCAGGGGGCCCGGGCCCAGCGCGGCAGGGACCGGGGCGCAGGGCCCGCGGGCCGGGCCAGGCGGAGGCTCGGGGGAGCGGCGGCCCCGCGGCGCGCGGGCCGGCAGCAGGGGCACCTCCAGCGCGGCCACGTCCTCCTCCGGGTCCTCCTCGTCCTCGCTGCTGTGGATCAGCATGGTGGCGTCCGAGAGAGACTTCTTGTGGCCATAGCCCAGGCCTCCCCGCTCGTCCGCCTCGTCCCGCTCGGCCCTCTCTGGGAAGCCGCCGGGCTGGGAGCCCGCGGAGACGGGCCGCGGCGGCGGCGGGTCGGCGGCCGAGGCGGACAGCGTGCGCTCCTTCAGCCGCAGGCCCTCGAGGCTGTGCGCCAGCCCGGCCACCTCGATGCTGTTCCTCTTGTGCAGGTGCGCGCGCCGGGCGGCCGTGAGCGGCTCGCTGACCTCCTGCAGGGAGTGCGCCACCGGCAGGCTGGCCTCCTGGAACGTCTGCACCGAGTGGTGCACGCGCCTGGTGATGAGGTCGGGGTTGCTGCTGCTGATGTACGGGTGGCGGGACAGGTCGGGGGTGCTGTTGGCCGGCCGCGGGGGCGGGTAGGGCGGGGGCGGGCGGTACACCTGCGTGCGCATGATGTTGGGGGCCGGGTAGTCCTGCGCCTGCAGCTGCACGTTGGTCAGCTCGGGCACGCTGACGGCGCCCGCCACGGGCCGCCGCTCGGCGGGGTGCGGGTACGGGGACGGGCTGTGGAAACTGTAGTTGAGGCTGAACGGGTAGTGCGCCGACTGCGGGGAGGCGAAGTGCGCGTGCTCCCGAATCTCCGGCTGGCTGTAGACCAGCGCGTCGGGCCGGCTGTAGGCGTACGAGTTGCCGATGTTGAGGTTTCGCAGCGAGCGGCTCTGCCTTTCGGCGGGCACCATTCCCCGGTTGAGCTGCTTCATGACCGTCTCGTAATCCGGGGTCGGGCGGTACGACGGCGGGATCAGGGCGCTGTGGCGGTGTGACGGCACGTAGTCGGGCCTCATGACGTCACTCCCAGTGATGCTCGGGTTGGAGGACATGGGGGAGGGCTGCAGGTAGGGCTGAGGGTTGTTCAGGGAGTTGGTGCTGTGCGCGCTGTATACGCTGCCGTTTCGGATCCGACCGCTGAGGTCAATCTGGGCTCGATCCAGACTCGTCTGGGAGTGGCAATAGTATCCATTCTGGTTGGTGGCAAAGAGGTTATCTGGGAAACAAACACATTTAAAGCGAATGAGCTGGACCAGTTACTCTAGGCGGAAACTGAGATGTGCCCTGAACGCTGCTGACATTTTCGGTGTCGTTTACAAAAATCCATGCAGAAATAACCTGGCTTTACCCGGACTATCTGAATGACCGTGGGCACACTTTCTGGAGCCCGGGCGTCCTCATCTATAGAATGGTGATAGTTCTGCCTGCTCTAAGGGTGGTACTCAGCATCTCAACACCCCCCCACCCCCGCCCCAGTAAAGCTTAACCAAATCTAAGTCCAATATTAAGAGTGCAGTTGTCTTTTTCTGAAAATCAAAAATGTGTTTTACTAGAGATGAAACAGACTTTCTGGAATTCTGGGTAGCTGGAGGCAGAGACACTATTCAGGGCATTGGGCCACTAACTGCTCCCTTCCCCTGGTGGGGATGTGGCCTTGCTGATGTTGAGCTAGTTCAAGTACCGACCATCTATAAATACCTCCTTAAGTGGAATTCTAGGTTGTTTATGGGTTCTTCTAGAATGAAGACAGAAAGACAAGAACTCTGCGGGTTCTGCTTCTGCAGGTCCAACAGTGTCATCAGTTGCTATATACCTCACCAGGGCCCAGAAGCCAGGGAGAATCATGCTAAGCTAGTCACCCCCCTCCCCCACTGCCCGCTCTAGCCCCCGTGCTCCAGTGAGATGGGGATCCACAGCTAGCAGAATCAGGAGCACCATCTCTTCTACGATGGCTGCCTGTGTGCCAGGTAGGGCTGGACGGAGGCATGTTTCTTCTGTCCAATCTGTGGTTCACTGGAAACACCATCACTATTGAGGGTGATTTCTCATGCTTCAAAGAGCAGCAGTCAGGTCCGTCAGGGAACAGTTGGCTTTGAAAAGTATTATTTTTGGGATTACAGAGCTGTGTGATGGTTTAGTGACTAGTGGTTATCGAAGTGAATATGTCAGTCTAGCGTATGGACTTTCCTCGGGTGGCACGCAAGCCAGGTAGAAACAGGGCTCAAACACACACTGTATTCTCCCTGCTGACACCGGTGCCTCACCGTCCTGCACTCTTCCCACACCTGGAATGCTTTGCGACTTCGGAGTCCCTGGAGTCACTGGCACCACAGCCTCTCCCTGGTCCTTACTCCAGCCTGTCTGCACTGGCCTGATACCCACCCCTTCTGGTCTCCCTGCCTGCAGGCTCCTCCCTGCACCCCACAGGACATCCCTTTGGGAACCCGTGTGTGCAGAAGACTATGCTGAGCACTGATGGGGGTAAAAGATGGGAATCCAGGTGAGTAAAGGGGAAAAATGTATATGAAAGTCACAATTCAAGGACATGTTACACTACAAGGAGATAAGTGTGACGGGTCCACGCGGGAGGAGAGAAGGATCACTTCCAGCTCGGGCTGGGTTGATGGGGACAGGGAGGAGAGAATCAAGAACACCCTCACAAAAAATACAGCATTCAAGTGGCCTTTGGGGCAGTGGGGAGGGCCTGCCTGGCTTTCAGCAGCAGCCAGTCAGCCAGTGGGTGCAGGATTACCCTTCCTCACCCCGTGGCCTATGCCAGGCATGGTCATATGACTAGCAGAGGTCAAGGGAAAGGGAGCAGAAGATTGAGAGACAGTTTCCATGCCCCCCTGCCCCCACCACCCTGACCAGTGTTCTAGACGGAAGAGGCCCCTCCAGCAGGAACACAGGGGCAGGCAGGTGGGGAGCAGAGCCCTCCTGCCTGCGCACGACAGCCAGGTAACCTGAGCAAGAAGTCACCTTTACTGCATGGGCCACAAGAGTTCCCACAGCCCAGCCTCACCGACCCGAGGGGAACCAGGCACGTGGGCAGGAGAGTACACTACGGGGTCGTGTCAGGGCAAAGGGCGTTCTGAGTGACAGGGCAGCTCGGACAAGGCTGGGAGACCACTTGTGGAGGGCATCCTCGGTTCGGCTGGAGCACAGCGGGAAGGAAGACTGGAAAAGGAGTGCTGGGAATCAGCATGGAGAGGGTGGCACCCCAGGCAGAGGAATGAGAGGAATGGGGAGATGAGAAGAGCCCGGCACTCTCGTGTCCAGCGAACTGGGGAGAGTGCAGGCTGACGATGGGGCTACAGCTAGCCATGGGGCTGGACTAAACCAGGAGCAGAAGGCCAGGGAGATGGAAGGGATATATGGAGCTAGAGGCAAAAGCATGTGTAACGACTGGGTGTTGAGGTCAAAAAAAAAAAAAAAAAAAAAAAGGCCAAATTACCTGCAGTTTGGAATCCAAGTAACCAGGACAGTGACTTCATCACAAAGATGAAGTAAGGACAAGGGGGAGAGGGACAGGCTTATGGGGTAGAGTGATGATCTGAAATTTAACGTTTTCATTTTCAGCTCATTGTAATCGCGGATACCATAAGCCAGCACCCTGCGGAGGGCTGTCCGTGTAGTGGCCCCTAAACTGTGACTCTGAGACAGATGGCAGTGCAGGGCCCAGGACCAAGGACAGGTGGGAAACACAGATGTGACAACCGTCCCTGCTGAAATCTGAAACGTGGATGGGCTGCTGTGGGAGCCTGCCCAGGGAGGGAAGAAGGCCACAGGCAGACGTTCCCAGGCAGCGAACAACGCTGATGGCACAGGAGGAGGAGGGGAGGGAGAACCAGAACACTGAAAAGAGACTGTTCAGGAGAGAAATCTGGGACGTGCTGGTGAGGAGGACGCGTGGGGCGCTGGGGACCTGGGAGGGCAGCGGAAGGAATAAACGGGTAACAACCACACAGGCACTACTCTCAGAAGCAGCAGGTGGAAAAGGGAAGGGAACAGTAACTCCGACCACCGGTGGAAGAGAGAGGCGTGGCAAGGACAAAGTATTAGGATATCTGCAGACCGAGGAAAAGGGCAGAGTGGTGAGGTAACTCTAACAATGCAGAGAGAAGAGTCTTTACCCAGAGGTGGGGCACCTGGAGGTGCAGAACCAGACGAAGGCAGGGTGCAAGGAGAGGGCGGTGAGGAAGGCAGAAAATACCCTGAGGTGCACACTCTGGGAATCCACACCCTGAAGCGCTGTTCCCCTATGGCCTACCAGCCTACCTCACTGGAAACTGTCATCTGTGCACGTAAGGCCCGCACACAACACACTCACAACCTACCTCTGGTCCCTTCACACATCACTTCTACCAGTTTCCTACGCGAGAGTCCAACCATACCCCTCCTCTCCCCAATGCCCTTCCTCATTCTGTGCCATGGCATCCACTGTCCCCCCAAACCAGGGGTAGCAACCCCAATCAACTGCCCGCCTTTCTCTCCAGCTGTCTAAATCCACCCGTCTTTCCAGAAAGCCCTTCTCAATCTCCCCAACAGGATGAGACTCTCTTCACATAATTGCTTGCCCTCTCTCCTCAAAACAATCATGTTCTCTTTGTATTTATTTGTGTACTAGTCTTATCCCCTACTATTAGATTTTAAGATTCTTAAGATGTGGAACTACTTCTCTGCACTCAATCTCCTTGGCTTTTAGAGCCCTGTACACAGGGTAGAGAGTAAATGTCTGTGAATGAATGCTTGACATTCAGCTTTGGAGGCACTGCCTTAAATACAGCTCGCTCTATTAATCAAGTGAAAAATAAAAATAAATAAATAAAAATAAAGTTGAAATGTTTAAAGCTTTACAATGGGAAGCTCTCGGGCAGGAAAAAAAAACAAAATGAGCTTGGGACATCTTGTGCCAGAAACAAGGAAGCACTCAAAGGCTAACGGGGGAGTATCAGCAGGACACAGGAGCCGGCCGAAAGGAGCTCCCATGGGCCGAACTCTGGATCATCTGAGTATCAACATCTGATACTGCATATTGCGACACATTTTGAGAAACTGAATCTAATGGCAGCTCCTTCTACGAATCCAGGATGGCTATAACCGTGAAAACAATTGCAAGGTAACATCAGCCAAAAACTGTCCTGGCTCCAAGATCTCCAAGTCTTCATAGATTTATTCAGAGTATAATAATTTTATACAGCATTTCAGAAATAGTGTACTTTACCTTGGGAGGAAGTGTATGGTTCTGTATAATGTCCATTATAATGCAGCTGGGGTTGGGGAGGCATCACATAGGACTGGGGCTTAGGCTAAGGAATGGAAAGTTGGAAACAGTTAAAATACATTGCTACCTATGTAATACATGTAAAGTAAGTCTCTGCTGGTTTCTTTCTTTCTATTAAAAAACTTCTAAGGAAGTTAAATATATTATATAGAAAATACACATGGAGACCCTGTAGCTCTTACCATATTTATCACTTTCAGTGTCTCCCAGAATGACAATGCCAAGCCCTGTACAGTGGTATCAGACATCAGAGATCACAAGAAAACAAGCTGTATCCAAAAAGTTAAGAGCAAGAAGGAACAAAGTTTCCTGAATTCTTATATAAACATGTGAATATAAAAAGCTTTTATGTAGTATATTTAATCTTCTCAGGCAAAATTAGCTAGTATTTTAAAGATCTACTAACTTCTGATTACTCTTTGCTAATAGTCGAAAATTGTAGTATTAGGTTGGACCTAATATTTAAATATGTGTAATAACATAAATATTACATAAATATTAGGCTCAGCCTACTGCCGTTTCTTTGGTTAAAAACAATCTAATACCAGCACACTTTTGTGGTCCAACTAAAAATTAACACTATCCAAAGGATCTTTTATTAAGGAAGATGACATCACTAAAAGAAAAAAAAGCAATCATAATTTTCCTTCTTTCTTACCAGAGACACCCTTGAAGACGACCTCCTCCGAATTGGGTTCACTGTGACAGTCTGGGTTTGCCTGTAAAAATAAGACATGTCACTGAGACATACGTACACATAGTTTTCCTAATTTTGCCAAAGGAAATCAGTAAGAAGGTACAATGATAAATCTGCTAAAGTAAAAAGAAGATAAAACTAACCCAATCATAAATTAGAGAAAAGGAAGGAGACTCTCTCGTCCTCACTTGGGGCCTCCCCACTTTGTGGCTACCCAGAAACCCCCCTCGCCCCCCCTCCAGGGTTTGAGCCTCCTGATGCAGCAACATCTGCCTGGACAGTGAGAGGATCAGCAGGTACGTCTTTTCCCGGTCTATCAGGCAGAACCTCTGGAATGAGCATAAGCAGAGAGGGAGAGTGGCAAGGCTTGATCACCCACAAACATGCCACAGAAGCAAGATTCAGTGCACACGTATCTCTCCCGTGGGCCTGGGTTAGCTCTGGGCACCTCCACTAACAGTCCTGAGGGATAACCACCAAATGCCAGCCCAGAAGCCTGAAGCAATGGGGCAGGCCTGTAGTTAAAATCTGCTAGCCACATCCTACAAACATAATCAAGAGGGAAGTTTATAACTTTGGTAACTTAATCCAGATTTCCTGTAAGAAACTAAGAGAAAACAAAAAATAGAAAATTTGGTTCAGTGGGCCCGTGGTACACCCATTTGACTTTTCTATGCAAGAAACTTCTCTCTGCTTTTATTTTTTTTAATGTTTTTAAGTTTATTTATTTATTTTTAGAGAGACAGAGACAGTGCAAGTAGGGGAGGGACAGAGAGAGAGAGAGAGGGAGAGGGAGAGGGAGAGGGAGAGGGAGAGGGAGAGGGAGAGGGAGAAAGAGAGAGAGAGAGAGAGAGAGAGAGAGAGAGAGAGAGAGAGAGAGAGAGAGAATTCCAAGCAGGCTCCATGCTGCCAGTGCAGAGCCCAATGCAGGGCTCGAACTCACGAAACTGCGAGATCATGACTTGAGCCGAAACCAAGAGTCAGATGCTCAACTGACTGAGCCACCCACGCATCACTGATTGGTTTTAAATGTATTTTTTAGAAACAAATGAGAATATTAACAAGTGCAGACTGACATTTATCAGATAATTTGAGATTTTAAACTATTCCCATCAAGTTCCATCTTTGAATAAATAATTACATCAAAAAGGAACAAGACACAAAAAAACCCATGTGTAATTTTATCACTTAAAATTTTTTTTAACGTTTATTTATTTTTGACACAGAGAGAGTGCGAGTAGAGGGAGGGGCAGAGAGAGAGGGAGACACAGAATCTGAAGCAGGCTCCACACTGTCAGCAGAGCTTGACGCGGGGCTTGAAGTCACAAACCGTGAGATCATGACCTGCACCAAAGTCAGATGCCCAACCGACTGAGCCACCCAGGCGCCCCTAATTTTATCACTTTTAAACAGAGTCAGGATGTTTTTATTTTATGTGCAATTTATTGCAAATAAGATCTAGGAACCTAAACATAGGATTTTTGGCTTTGTTGTGACTAACATAATTTTCTCAAAGCACTTTTTAATAAAAAAAAGAAAAATTTTTAAGTAAGCTCTATGCTCAACGGGGCTAGAACTCACAATCCCAAGATCAGAGTTTGTATGCTCTACTGACTGAGTCAGCCAGGAACCTCTCAAAGCACTTTTTTTTTAAATTGATAAAATAAATATGTAAATGTTTATTTATTTTTGAGAGAGAGAGAGAGAGGGGGGGGGACCATGAGCAGAGGAGGGGCAGAGAGAGAGGCAGACACAGAATCCGAAGTAGGCTCCAGGCTCTGAGCCGTCAGTACAGAGCCCAACGTGGGTCTTGAACCCATGAAACATGAGATCATGACCTGAGCTGAAGTCGGATGCTTCCCAGGTGCCCCACAAAGCACAAAGGTTTTTTCAAAAAAACCTTCCACCATCTGTTTCTGGGTCATGAGCTTATGTGACACATAAATACTAATTACAAAAGTATTTTGTGACCTTTGCTTATACTGTTCTAAGGACTAATTACTAGAAAATCCAGAATCACAAGGTAAACACTCAGTCCATTTAATCAACAAATTTACCATAATCTTAGCATCTTAACAATTAGTATCCTGTATTCAAACCCTGAAAATTAGCTTATTTTTATAAGACTTTTGAGATAAAATAAAACTAGTGCTTATTATTTCTGATTAAAAACCATCACCAAATTGGGGCACCTGATGGATGGGTCAGTCTGTTAAGTGTCTGGCTCTTGATATCAGCTCAGATCATGATCTCAGGGTTCATGAGTTCAAGCCCCGCATTGGACTCTGCACTGACAGTGCAGGGCCTGCTTGGGATTGTCTCCCTCTCTCTGTCCTTCCCCCACTTGCTCACGCACGCTCTTTCTCTCTCTCTCAAAATAAATAAATAAATACAACTTTAAATCAAAAAAAAAAAACCCATCACCAAATTAGAGGACACTTATATTTACAACTACATGGATGGAGCTAGAATGTATTATTATGCTAAGTGAAATAAGTCAATCAGAGAAAGACAAATACCATATGATTTCACTCATATGTGGAATTTAAGAAACAAAACGGATGAACATCTGAGAAGGGGGAGTGGAAAGAAGAGAGGGAAACAAACCACAAGAGACTCAATGATACAGAACAAACTGAGGGTTGATGGAGGAAGGTGGATGGGGCATGGGCTGGATGAGTGATGCTAAGGAGGACACTTGTGATGAGTACTGGGTGTTGTATACAAGTGATGAATCACTGAAGTCTACTCCTAAAACCAATACTGTCCTGTATCTTAACTAAAATTTAAATATTAAAAAAAAGAAAGAAGAAAAAGAAAAGAAAAAACTGTCACCAAATATTGGGCTTTAATGAAACTAGGGTGGTACTGACTCAGTGACAACGTTAGAATAAGGGAACATAAGACCAATCTGAAAAATGGTCCCCCCCCCCAAATAAAAACTGCTTCTGTGATAAAGGGGATACTCCAGCTCAGCAGAGAGAAGGTAGGTTTTTGGTACAATGGACCATTTATAAAAAGTCCAAGTGTCATTAAAACCATCTAAGAAAGCACGTTGACATGCATTTAAAAATTAGAAATTTAAATATGAAGTCATAAGTGAACTTACAGAAAACATAAATTCTTCTATTATATATCATAGGCTGAAGATCTATCTAAACACAAGACCAATAAGAGAAATTACAAAGAAAAAAAAAAACGAGTGCTCATCAGGAACTTAACATCAGGTGACTACAACTGCTTTTTTACTAGTTGATTTTTTTAAATTAAATGCTTTTTGTAATAATTTTCTTTCATTATCATCAAAATGTGTTAAGGTTGTTGCTAAAGAAGAAGTGTCTCTTTTCCAAAGAATATTCCATCTGCCAGAATTTATGTAACTCAACAACGACACAACCGATGTGAATTCTGTCGGGCTGCAAGAATACCTGTTAACAACCACCAAAGCATTATCGGTCCTAATTGAGGCCTCCTCGGGGAAACAAGGTGGGAAGGTGCACCGTGTTGTTTTATTGAACGCTCACTCACTGTACGTTAAAACACTCCTTAAAATCAGCATCCACGATCTGAAGGCATTTTGTAGCCTTGAAATTTACTTTGCCTCTGCTTATTCCCCATAGGTTTAGGCAGAAGTGGGTCCTCTGAAGCTCGCATTTAGTCCACTGTCCAAACGGACTGAACTTCTAAGGTACTATAAATTCAAAATTCAGAGACGGGAAGAAAGGGCTGGTAGAGTACAACAACATGTCCTGAGTTGCCCAGCCTCGGGCAAAAATAAAACTTGAATGTGTTAAATTAAAAATGCAGAGATGCAGAGCTTAGAAGCATAGGCAGGAACTCCCACACGCGATATCTATTTTGGCGCCCTCGCTGGGAGCACCCAGTGTGGAAGCGACTCTGCCCGCTGCAGAGGCTGCTTCTTGCTAAACACAAACAAACTGAACATGTCTTTCTCCCGCCAAACGGTCTGGCCAGGCAGCCTTGCCTTCGGTTCTAATAGTCTATCTCCCCTCCCCTTTCTTCCTGCTGCCATTCTTGTAAATGTAGCTTACTGAGAGGTCAGCCATCCTTACCTGAGTGTACAAGAGAAAATGGCGTAACTGCTGGTTGGTGTTTTCCAGACTCTGGGGGCAGTTACTGTGCTGATGGGTGCTGCTAAAAATGAGACAGCCGAAGAACTCTTAGGGGGAAAAAAAATCACTGGAATGTGTGCACCGGAGAAGACAAACTAAGTATATGCTGCTGGCCCAGGTAAAATGAATATTACTTACTGAAGCAGCGCTACGGGCTGAACGTGATTATTTCACGGAATCTGAACAACAACACCATAAAGGATGCCAGTTATTATCTGGATTTGACAGACAAGGAAACGGATACTTAGATTAAGGGAACTGCTCTTGGTCACATGACAAATAAGTAGCAGAACCGGCACTGGAACCAGGCAGGTCTGTCAGGTTATGGAGCACAGGCTCCTAGCGACTGATTATTTTCCCACCCCCTCCCCAGCCCCAGCCGATCTGTAAGCTCCATGGAGGTGTGAGGACATAAAGGTATCACTGGTGCCTGGCACAAAAGGAAGGCCTCAAATGTTTGCCAAACAAATGAGTGACACCGTGAGTGAAGGACTGAAGCAGATACCGATTACTGAGCATTTACAGTTGAGCTCGTTTCTTTTTTTTTTTTTTAAGTTTATTTATTCTGAGAGAGAGAGAGAGCGAGAGAGCGAGAGAGAGAGCGCAAGCAGAGGGGGGACAGAGAGAGAATCCCAGGCAGGCTTCACACTGACAATGCATAGCCAGATGCGGGACTCCAACTCTTGAAACTGTGAGATCAAGAGTCAGACGCCTAACCAATTGAGCCACCCAGCCATGCTGGACTCCTATTTCTAAGAGCTGTCTCAATTTTGCTATGTGAGTTTCCTTTCTTATTGGTTTATAGCTAGTGAAGAGGAGACTGTGGTGAATGAAAAATGTGTTGGCTGGTGGAAATACCTACAAATGTTGGTCTCAATGACTTTCTCTGATGGGACAGGGTTACTCCATCTTCTTCCAGGCCTCCTCCAGGCTCTTCAAACCCTGCAGTGGGCTTACAAGAAAGTGCAACCCCATTCCCCTCCAGGAAGCACGTCGTTCAGTCAGTGTTCTGGCCAGAATTTCCAGAACAAAAGTGGGCACACATACCAGCCCTGTCACTAGGCTCAGCAAGCAGCCTTCCGGTGACTGAAATTCAGCTTTCCCTCTAAACTAAGTCTCTTGAAACCTTTATCACCTGGCTCTACAGCTTGGGGGATACCAACCTCCCCAAGAATGTTTCTCTCCCAGTCTTTTTCTCATATGAATTAGAGAGACTGATTACAGCAGGACAATTCTGAGGTCTGGAAGAAGGTTTGTGACCTAACAGATTGACATTATTTCGTTTAATTCCTAATCCAACCCTAAAGGAATAGTCACATTCTTCTCTCATTTAAAAAAATTTTAAATGTTTTTATTTTATTTTTGAGAGAGAGACACAGTGAGAGCAGGGGAGGGGCAGAGAGAGAGGGAGACAGAATGTGAAGCAGGCTCCAGGCTCTGAGCTGTCAGCGCAGAGCCCGACGAGGGGCTTGAACTCACAGACTGCAAGATCATGACCTGAGCTGAATTCAGACACCCAACCGACTGAGCCACCCAGACGCCCCATTCTTCTCTCATTTTTAAGGCTTGGGTGACATCCAAAGCTGATTCTGCTACTTAAAGTACCTTGCTTATTATTATTTTTAAAGCTTTATTTTGAGAGAGAATGCGCACGTGCACACGTGAGTAGGGGAGGGGCAAAGAGAGAGGGAGAGAGAATCCCAAGCAGGTTCTGTGCTGATGGCACAGATGCAGGGGCTCAAACTCACGAACTGGGAGATCATGACCTGAGCTGAGATCAAGAGTCTGTCACTTAACTGACTGAGCCACCCAGGTGCCCCTAAATTACCTTGTTTAAAAGTGGAGGGAGGGAGCAAGTCATTCTATAAATTCTAAAATATACTCATCTGGGTCAAGTTTAGATGAATCAAACGAGGCCATCCAAAACACTATTTTATTATATGTCAGGACCAGCAGGGGGTGGGGTGGAGGACAACACTCTAGGAGCAAAATCCTCTTTCTATACAAGTAGAATCATCTCCTGAGACCCCAGGTGCCCCAGGCTGACCCAGCCATCCAGAATCCACTGTCCAATTTCAGGCTTGATGCAGTTTCATCAGATGCCCATCACACTATCGGCTGACCCATCTGGACCATGAGAACAAATCTACCAATACTTCAGGATCATTATAATATTAAATGTGACTGAACAGTCTAGGTTGAGAGCCTTAAAAGAAATGACCATAGGGGCGCCTGAGTGGCTAAGTCAGTTAAGCATCTAACTTCAGCTCAGGTCATGATCTCCTAGTTTATGGGTTCCAGCCCTCTGTTGGGCTCTGTGCTGACAGTTTGGAGCCTGGAGCCTGCTTCAGATTCTGTGTCTCCCTCTCTCTCTGCCCCTCCTCTGCTCGCGCGCTCTCTCTCAAAAATAAATAACATTAAAAAAAATTTTTTTTTTAAAGAAATGACCATAAAATTTAAAGTTATTTTCAGTTTTATCACCCATCAAAACATTAAAAGCTAAGAATTCATTTACTTCACCTGAGAACAAGTGCTGATAGTGAACTGTGTTAGTTTCCTACAGAATGAAACAGGGATCCTCCATGAATGGCTCATGGATATGGACTTCCTTAAATCTACTGGATGTACAGAGATTAAAAACAAAATATGGAAAATACTCCTTCAAACATAATTATTTCATCTCTGAAACACTCGTATGTTTTCTTTATATAGATATATGCAACTGAAGGCCCTATGAATGTAATTTTATTTACATTTAGCAAGAAACAGCAATATGACTAAACTTAGATTTCTAAAACTGAATTTCTTTCTTTTCCATCTGAACTTTAAAATCATTAGCAGGTGATGATTTGCCAAAAAAAACTCCTTAAGAAAAAAGGCATTAACACCAACCTATATGGATGCCTACTTGGAAAGAGATTGTAGTTTGCAGTTTATTCCAAATGATTGATTTGATTCTCCATTATTTTCCAGAGGAGGAATCACTGAAGAAATAATGGCTCAATATTATAAATACTCTTATGAAAAGGCTGTGTTCTGACAGAGTGCGTATCTACTGCTTGGATCTCAGAACACTACTTCTGCATGAAAATAATGTCACACGTGATTAGGTAACCAAGCCAGTCCAGGAGAGCCTCAAATGTGACCGCTGTGGACTAGTAGCACCGCTGAATCTGGCCACCAGGGGAAGCACATTCATGCACAAATCTGGAGCCGCAAGCCAGCAGCCGGCAGAGAAAGCAGGGCTCCCCCTCCCGGTCAGTCAGTGCTTTCCACATCCCACCACCAGAGGAACAGTGGGACTCAGAGAAAAACACGCCTACGTGGTGTCCAGGGAGGAAGGGAGGGGAGGAGGACTGGGGCTGAGGGGCTAATCTTTAGCTGGCTCCCCTGCAGGGTCATCCCTGGTCATTTCCTTTTCCTTCCTGAGTCCCAAAGACGGGCCTGCCCCGTGCATGGTTATTCCTAACCAGTTTCTCTTCACACCTTGGCTCCCTATAAAACAGAAAGCACTTCCACAGCCTTTCCTCTTCCTTCCTGGCCTTAAGGGACAAATGTCCTTTCAAGATTTTCCCCCCCAATTACAATCAGTAGTAAAAGGAAATCAACAAGGAACAAAAGGGTTCTTCTCCCCTCTGACACCCATCTCTGTCTCATCTCTGTCTCACTCAGGCTTCCATCATTCACTAAGCCTTAGGTACAAGGTGCCTTGCCAGACACTGGGGCACCACTGGACAAGACGGACAAACCAAGTCCACATAGAACAGCAGGCACATGACGCGCTAGCAGCCTGGCGTGGTGGTTGGCAGCACCGGTTGTGCCGCAGGGCCACGACAGTGGGGGTCTCTGAACCTTCATCCACCAAAAGACATTAAGAATTGCACCAAACAGGGCTGTTGTAGAGGTTAAAGGAAATAATGCTTGACATAGAGGAAATACCTACTGAATCAGAAAGTGGTAGAAAACAACCAGAACTTTGAGAATGGCACTGAGGACTTAGCAAACTAAATGCACGGTGGCCTCCAGGACGGCTGCACTTAAACTGGATCTGGAAGAACAACCAAGAGTCTGCCAGAGAAGGGGAGAAAGAGTGCATTCCAGCAAGGCCTGGGGCTGCAAGAGGCATCAGCATTGTAGGAGCTATGGGCACCAGGGCCAGCATCAAGGGCAGATGAGCCCAGAGGAGGATCACGGGAGTCTTGTGCTTAATGTCGTAGCTAAGGAAGGGGGGGGGGGGGGGGGGGGAGACAGGTTCCGATGCGGTTCTGAGATATAACTTTGGGAGAAGTGCTACACCTTTTGCTCATCCATCCAGAAAACTGGCTGGAGCCAGGGGAGGTGGGCCAGAGAGCCAGATGAGAGGCAGCTACAATGGGACAGGGGAGAAAGGACAGCATAGAGAAAGCTTGTAGGGATGAAGCAAAACCTTCCAAGTCTCAGTTTAGAGGTCACTCTGCTGAGAAGCCTTTCCTACGTTGGCAGTTCTGAGTTAGGTACCCTTTCTCCGAAGGGCCCCTACGGCACCACGGGCATCCCCAATCAGACCTCTTAACATGCATTTCTATAGATTCCTTCAACAAATTCATCAAGGCCTGCTGTGGGCCAGCCCCTTATTCAGCACTGGGAACACAGGGGTTAATAAGAGAGTGTTGGCCCTCTGCGGCTCTCTGTGCTGCTGTGGGCTTACCTGCTGAGAACAAGTAAACAAGCAGATATACAAATTCAGGTGGTACTAAGTACTATGATGAAGAATCAAATAGGGCAAGGGGATAGAGAGAGAAAGGTAGGCAGGGAAGGGGTCCCCAGGGCAGCTACGGTCAGCCTCTCTGAAGAGGGCCTCCTCTGATCAGACAACTGATGTAGTGGGAGAGTGAGGCATGCAAAGGAAAAGCATTTCAGGCAGAGGAAGGGGCAAGCACAGCGTCTCTAAGGGCAGAACATGTTCACAGACCAGAAAGGACACTAGTGTGGCTGGGAAAGGGTGAGCAGGAGGAGGGTGTGAAAGAAATAAGGCAGGAACCAGGCAAGGACCAGATCGTGGACAGCTTTGTGCTTTCAAGTATGATGAAATTCCAGTGCAGGGTTTTAAGAAGAGTGATAGGATCTGACCCCTATTAAACTAAGACCAGTCTGGCTGACTTATGGAAAGCAGGCTATAGGCACGGCAGGTACCGAAACAAGGAGGGTGTCAGAAGGCTACTGCAGTATTCTAGATTAGAAACACTGATGGCCTGGCACTGAGTTGTTAGTGGAGCAGGTGGTCAAAGTGGTCACATTTCAGATATATTTTGAAGGCACAGCTTGCTGATGCATTGGGTGTGGGATGAAATAAACAAGAATCAAGTGGGAATTAAGTAGGTTTGGGGCTTGGGCAACGGGGTGAATATGGAGTGTTGCCACTTATCGAATGAGAAAGGGTAAGGAAGAGGCAGATTTGGGGGCAGGAAGAGAAAGAGCATGTCAAGAGTTTCGTTTTAGACACAGCAAATCTGGGATGCCTCTTAAGTCACCAAGTGTAGACATCAAGTAGGCAGTTGGCTGTGCTCAGGGAGAGGACTGAGCTAGAAATACAGTCGGAGGCACTTCCAGCAGACAGATGCGATCTGTAAGCCTGACACAAGGTGAATCCCCTGGAGAACGAGCATAGGTGGGAAAGAGGTCTGAGGATTACACCAGCAAAGGTGACTGAGAAGAAACGGCCCAGAAAGAGGAAAGGCAGGAGAGGGTGGGGTCTTGGCAGCCAAGGAGGAGCAGAGTGCAGAAGGGAAGGGGTGGCCAGAGGTTAAGTGCTGCTGAGTGGTCCAGTGAAAGAACTTCTGTGGTCCTGACAGGACCATGGGATGAAGGTCATTGTCACCGTGACAAGCAGTGTCAGTGTGTGGCAGCTAGGGGAAGCAGGGCAGAAAGAAGGAGAGAAAACAAGTCTATACAACTCCTTTGAAGAAATTTGCTATATAGGAGAGCAGAGATATGGAGCCGTGGACGGATGGCGTGTGGAATGAAGGTCAAGTGTTTTAAGAGATGCAATATTATAGCATGTTTGTATGCTTATGGGAATGATCCAGCAGAACGGGGGAAGCCCATGGGGCCAAGAAAAATATTCCTTAGGAAGCGAAGGTATAAATTCTCCAAACGGCTTGACAAGCTGAATGCCAATAAAATGCCAAATGCTCAAAATGCCAATAAAAAAAAATTCTCTTTTTAAATTTCAAGAATCAGTGATTCTAGTAAATAGGTGAAGAAAATCTTAGAGGCATATATCTGTAGTTATTAGAAGTCATCCAAAGATAAAATGAAACAATATTTTTGAGAACTATTTAAACACGCAGTTTGTTTATGTCCTAAAACTGTTATTTTCTACAAATTTTTCCTTTCTAAATGACACGATACAGCTCAAGATGAAAACTCCTAACCTCATTATTTTCTACAATTTCCATGAACAGGATGTACTCACAGGCTGCATTGATTTAGTCTGTAGAATTTGTGTCGCGCAACACAGAGTCTCCACACGTATTTTGCGGTTTCCATGTCTTCCTAGCAAATGAAATATGCATAAAGTAAATAAAAACACATTTACAACTTGATACAGAGTTTGTCGGAGAACAAGACATGACTGGGGGATATAATATCCCGACTCTTTCAAACACACCGACTCTTTCATTTTCTAATGCTGCGCCTATCATATGAAGGCTCTAATTAGGATTTAAATTAGGAAGACCAAAAACAAAAAAAATGTTCTAAGTGTATGACTCTTACACTGAACAGTTTCAGATGACTTAGAAATTTTAAAAATTATGAAAATATCAACTTGTATTTTGACAAATAGATACTCAAAGACAATTTAAAAAAAAGCATTTGACTTGGTGACTCAACACTGCCTTTGTCAAGAGAGCAATTAACTGTGAAATAATATTTCTACAGAGGCATTCACTTAGCAATGTAAATTAATATGTTAGTACTTACTTTCTCTCCTATTTAGTCCCTTTAGTTTACTTTAAAGATCACCATACCAGATAGTATTTATTCAAGGACTCATTCATTCGACAATATTTACTGAGCAACTACTTTTTGCCAAGTGCTATTATGCAAAATGTTATTAATATTTTATGTTTTATAAAAGTACTAAATATTATAATTTTATTTTTTTTAATGTTTATTTATTTTTGAGAGAGAGAGAGAGAGTGAGAGCGAGCATGAGCAGGGGAGGGGCAGAAAGGGAGGGGGACAGAGGATCTGAACCAGGCTCTGTGTGGACAGCCCAATGCGGGGCTCAAACTCACAAACATGAAATCATGACCTGAGCCGAAGTCAGACACTCAACCAACTGAGCCACCAAGGTGCCCCAAATATAATTTTAATGCCACCTCCCTCCCCAAACATGCACAATGAAATGCTAACTTGTTAACTTCTAGGGAAAACGTTCCAGGCAGATTCCTAGTGTTTACTCACAGTTTGAAACTGGATGGTCTCCTCTTTACTGGCCAGCTCTAATGCAAAAAAGGACTTATTGTGGGACATGTGAGCAATATCATGCCACCTACAGAATAACAAATAGAAAACAGCAATGTGAGTGTCACTAGAAGATGGAACATAGGATTTTTCCTTCTCGAGCTAGATGTGTAAGTTAATATTTGTTAATCGTCTTAAAAAGAAAACAGTTGTTTTAATCAGCTGGCATGCATCTTCTCGTTGAAGTGACAACAGCTAGTTGCAAAAAGTAAACATATGTAGACTAGGTGAAGGCAAACAGTACTTAAAAACATTAAGATCTGTCTATCCTCGTTTGCCAGATTAGTTTGATCAAAGAGGCCTCTCTGAGCTGGTTGCCAATGCCTCCTTCATTCATTCAACAAACATCCATTGTAACAATGCCCGAAATCGTGTTAGGTCCCAGGGATACTAAGATCAGTAAGGTACGGTGCTTCCCTCAAAGAAACACAGTTGGAGGGTGGGGATGAGAGAGAGAACATAGACACAAGCAAGTACCATTAAGTTTTTCAGGTAAACAAGGCACAAAGGTGGAGGAGGGGTGCTCTGAAAAGCTTCAGGGTGAAACAAAGATCGAATGCCAGGAACCCCAAGAGTGAACTACTCCGGGTGTGTTCATCAGGTTTCAAACTCTGATCCTGTATTTGCTAACTGTATTTTACCAAGTTTAGATTTTATATATTAATATTTTATTACATAACATATAATTTTATAAAAGGGAAAAATGGATCTGAAAGAAAAATTTTACCTCTCTTCATCCTTCTCCATTACATTAGATTTATTTATCTTAAATATATTATTTTTTTTAAGAGAGACAGAAGGCGCAAGTGAGTGAGAAGTAGAGGGAAAGAGAGAATCCAAGAGGGGCAGAGAGAGAGAGAGAGAGAGAGAGAGAGAGAGAGAGAGAAGCGGGGCTCAAGCTCACCCAACGTGGGACTCAAACTCATGAACCATGAGATCACCATCAGCTCAGCAACTGAGCTGAAATCAGATGCTTTACGACTGGGCCACCTAGATGCTCTATCTTAAATTTATTTAAATAAATAAAATTAATTTTTTGTGATTCAGTGTTTAATTGTTAAACCTAAAGATTCTCAGCATCATTATTAAAGAAGGCTATTTTAAAAATTCGTACCCAGTGAGATAAAAGAAGCTGGCTGGATGCCTCCAGTTTTCACAGGGCCCTTCGGGCACTGTCAGAGTCCTGCCCTGCTGGTGCAGTCCAGATCCTTTTCTGCCCCTTAACCCCCAACTCACACTTAGAAGACTTAAATGAGCAACTTAGGGCCATGAGAGCAATTGCCAAAGGGGAGTGCTGCTGGACCGAGGGCAGTACAGTCTGGGAGTGGGTTTATGCTCCCCACACTGGGTACACCATGGTCAAAATCACCATGGAGAATTCAGAGCCCAAAAGGCAGTAGTAAAGGAAAATAAGGAAACTAAAGGAAATAAAGGAAGGAATGTCAGCTTAGAGGAAAAAAAATCTTCAAAGGAAAACCTAGTCCTCAAGAAGAAACAGAATGGTTTTTAGAGAGCTTGAATAGTGGGGAATTAAGTTTCTTTTAATAAAAGAAGCCATTTGAGGATGCGGAGAAAGAGGATCTCTTTTGTACTGTTGCTGGGAATGCAGACTGATGCAGCCATTCTGGGAAACAGTATGGAGGTTCCTCAAAAAATTAAAAATAGAACTACCCTACCACCCAGCAACTGCACTACTAGGTACTTATCTAAGGGATACAGGTGTGCTGTTTCGAAGGGGCACATGCACCTCCATGTTTATAGCAGCACTATCAACAATAGCCAAAGTATGGAAAGAGCCCAAATATCCATCGATGGATGAGTGGATAAAGAAGATGTGGTATATATACACAATGGAGTATTACTCGGCAATCAGAAAGAATGAAATATTGCCATTTGCAACTACGTGGATGGAACTAGAGGGTAATATGCTAAGCAAAATTAGTCAGAGAAAGACAAATATCATATAATTTCACTCATGTGAGGACTTTAAGATACAAAACAGATGAACATAGGGAAGGAAAGCAAAAATAATATAACCAAGGAGGGGGACAAAAACATAAGAGACTCTTAAACATGGAGAACAAACAGAGGGTTACTTGGAGGGGTTGTGTTGGGGGGGGGGGATGAGCTAACTGGGTAAGGGACATTAAGGAATCTACTCCTGAAGTCATTGTTGCACTATATGCTAACTAACTTGGATGTAAATTAAAAAAACAAATAAATTTTTTAAATAAATAAATAAATAATAAAAATAAAAGAGGCCATTTAACGCAGTGGTTTATCTGTGGAGAATCTGAGTTTAAGTGGAGAATGTGAGTTCTTGGTTATGCCAGTTTATAATTGGGTGACCTTAGACAAATCACTCCATTTTTCTAAGGCTCAATTAAACCATGTGGAAAGTGGTGGTAGTACCATCTACTCAGAGTTGTAAAGATCACATGAAAAAATACACAGAGAGCACTCAGCACAGAACCTGGCTCATGACAAGCACTCAATAAATAGTAAATACAAAGGAACCCAGAACCAAAACTGATATAATGTTTTACTGCTCTACAAAAACAATATAAACTTTTAAATTTTCGTCAAGAATAGAATCAAAGTTAAAAAAAAAAAAACAGAATCAAAGTAAATAGAAAATAGAATCTCTGAATAATACTGGAACTATTTCTATGAAATGACACTTTGGATTTTCTAGGGTATGAATTTTAAGGAATGAAAAGGCAGGGATTGAATAACATGGTCTAATTGGCTATCTTCAAGATATAAATTCAAATACAGAATACTGAAAGGGAAATTTAAGCCACCTGCAATTTCATTGTTTGAAGTTGGCCACTATTAGCACATTGCTATAGATCCTCTCGCTATAAACCTTCTAAGATTTCCACAAATGAATAGCATCACATTTTTATAATCAGGAAAAAAATGAACATTATAAAAAGTAACTGAACTTTGCTTAACCAAAAAAAAAAAAAAAAAGAAAAATTTGCTTAGATGCTAGTATTTTAGGAATTTTAGTGCATGACTAGAATCAGAGAAAGGCCCAGATTTTCCACAAAAAGACAGTCCTAGAATCTAGAGCTGAAATTAAAAACTCACATCAAAACAAAGAACAGCCTCCATTTGGTAAGAAAAGGGTCACCCATCTTTAAGCATTTCATAAGTAGGCCATTATTATAAGCACTGTTTTCCACACATTTGGTTTTGAAGAAAGTGGCTTATAAAAGAACCAATGCAGTCAGGTGTTATTTTATTCTAGGAGGGGCATATTTCCATTTCCTAATGAGACCCAGGGTGAGATTTGTGGGCATTATTACTAGTATATGTACTAAAACTATCACCAAGAGGAGCTGCAGAAAAGTGCAAAGGATGTAAGCAAAGTACCTAAATATCACAGGAGGCCTTCCATTCTTGTGTTTCACGAAGATGCCTTCAAGACATGCTCCAATGGATATGTCACTGCCTTGGCTATCCTGAAACGAGAAAGCACAGAAAGAAGCATTTGGGCAGCAGGTGCATGAGAAGTGTGACAATGAACCCAGCTTAGCAGATGCTCAGAAGACCTACATGGAGGGCAAAGTCTGAAAGGTTTAAAGGAATCACCTTGTCGAATAGGTATGAAAAGAGGACAAACCGGGCTCCTCAAAGAACCCATTTTCAAGAGCATTTCAAAGAACAAATTGCAAAACAGGAGTGTGTTTTACTAAGAAATTTTGGTCACAGGACCTCAGCTTTCCGGTTTCCAGACTTTCCCATGCCTCCCGCCTCTGCACCACAGGGTGTCCCCAGGTCTCCCCACTGTCCTCTGAGCTCCTGAGATCGACTGGGAGAGCCCCAGCCTTCATGCCATACTCACCTTTGCGGGGTAGCTCTCTTCTCCATAGCCGTCCATCCTCTCTACCTCCTGCATGTACAGCATTTCAGCATCAGGAGCCGTGAGCCTTCTGCAACCCAAAAGATGTGAGGTTGATCACAGAACCAAAAATGGGGGTGGGGAGGAGGCGTTGCTTAAAAAACTACATAATCAATTTGGCATAAGATATTTACAAACATTTCAAATTTTTAAGCATACCAGAAATTACTTCAACCGATCCATCAACATCGGTTGAAAGTCAACTACACGCACAGCACTCTGCTGAATGCTGAGGGTTATAAAGATCCCATCCCTGTACTTTGGGCAGGCCAGGGGGACGTGGGGAGTCAAACTCCCTAAAAAGTCTTCACTGAAAGCTGAATTCATTTGAATTCACTGAATTCATTTGAAACCACTAAGTAACTGCTTATTATACAAAATATCAGGCAATACTAAGCATCGTGTGCTAAATGCCAAGTGATAAGTGTTAGAAGATGGTAAGGGTTAGAAGATGGTAATCCTTTTCTGGGGGCAGAGTTACAAGGGTGGGCAGGAAGGCGGTGTGGGTAAAGAAGGTTCTCAACTGCATGGAGGCTTGTCCCCCCCCCCCCCCCCCGCCTCATCTGCTGTTCTTCCAGCATCCGTAAGGCATCCCACCCTGCAACCAAGCCATGATGTTCTCTCATGCTGGCCTCTGCACATGCTGATCTGTCTTCCTGGCACAACCGTCACTCACCTGTGCACCTGATCAATCCCTAATAGCCTTCAAGAGTCAGCCTACGTATCACTCCTTTGTCACCTGCTGTGATATCCCTGAGTCTAAATCAGATGCCCCTGTTCCATCCATGCAGACCCACCACATTCTATGCACACCTCCCCCACTGCACTCATATCACATTGTTAGTTTATAATTACTATTCCAATGCCCACCCCTTAAGACTCCAAAGCAGGGAATACGTCCTTTGATGGCAGCTAATTGTTCTATTTATCTTCATGCCACAGCATCCAGCCTCATACAGAATAATAGTACTAAACTATCTTTTAAAAAGATGCACAAACAAGGGGCGCTTGGGTGTCTCAGTCGGTTAAGCGTCCGACTTCGACTCAGGTCATGATCTCACGATTTGGGAGTTCGAGCCCCGCATCGGGCTCTGTGCAGCCTGCTTGGGATTCTGTGTCTCCCTCTCTCTGCTCCTCCTCCGCTCGCACTCTGTCACTCTGTCTCTCTCTCTCTCTCTCTCTCAAAAATAAATAAAGATTAAAAAAAAAGATGCACAAATGAGTACATGAAAGTAACAAAAGATAGGGTGATAAGTGCCTGAGGGATGATTTATGCTGGCAGAAAGAAAAGGTTTATTTGGGACAGCAAAAAGTGAAGCCAGAAAGGCAGGATGTGACCAAGTCTTTAATCCCAGGGCTAATGAACTCAGGCTAGTGGAAAGCCAGAAAAGACTCATGAGCACGGGGGAAGGCAAGGAGGGGAGATGAAAAGAAAGTGGTGTTTTAAGAAGATTGATCTTGGGGTGCCTGGGTGGCTCAGTCGGTTAAGCGTCTGACTTCAGCTCAGGTCATGATCTCAGTTTGTGAGTTCAAGCCCAGCATTAGACTCTGTGCTGACAGCACAGAGCCTGGAGCCCACTGAGTTCTGTGTCTCTCCCTCTCTCTCTGCCCCTCCCCTGCCCCTGCTCACTGTCTCTCTCTCTCCCTCTCAAAAGTAAATAAATATTTAAAAAAAAAATTTTTTTTTAAAAAGAAGATTGGTCTCTAGTGAGCAACTCTATGGATTTGAGTGGGAAGAGACTAAAGGCAAAAGGTTATTTTTAATGGGAGGGGATGAACAATAGGTTATAATTAGATACACCTGGGTTCAAATCCCATCTCTACCACATGTAACTTTGGGCAAGTTATTTACTCTTTTTGAGCTTGGTTTTTTCAGTCTGTAAAAACAGAATATCATTTACCTTAAAGGGTGGTTATAAGAGCGTAATGTTATCTAACATACCTGGAACTATGTAGCATTCGGTTGAGAGTAAGACCTAGCATTCTCCAGGGGAGGATTTTTTTCTTTTTCTTTTTCTTTTTTTATTTTTTTTATTTTTTTAATGTTTATTTTTGAGACAGAGCGTGAGTGGGGGCAGAGAGAAAGGGAGACACAGAATCCAGAGCACAATCCAGGCTCTGAGCTGTCAGAGCCAGATGTGGGGCCAGAACTCACAAACTGCAAGATCATGACCTGAGTCGAAGTCAGACACTTAACTGACTGAGCCCCCCAAGTGCCCCATGGGGGAGGATTTTTCTTACACACAACACATACAGGTTCACTACCAAATGAGGCCATTATTTACCCACATGCATGGGCCAAGGCAAGAAACACAGCTCATGGTACAGATTGCCCAGAAGACAGAGATACAGTTTCCAAAGGTATACTGGGGGGTAACTCTACACGGGCTGCATCACAATAGGAAACAAGTCTCCCTAATCTTGCATTAACCCACATGAGACTAGGTCACCACCGAAACCTTTACTATATGGAGTAAAGAAGTGGCACCCTTCAGTGACTGGCTGCTTTCAATGTTCTCAGCTTCCTCACTGATAACCATGGACAGTAAATGAATTAACATGGGGAAGTGATTAGAACAGCACTTGGCACACTGAGTGCAATGGAACGCTGGCTCCCCAGAGCAGAAGTAGTGGCTGCAGCAGCACAAAAGCTCCAAGTTTTAACCGTGTCAATACGTATATCATAGTCAACCCGGCTTTGCTTCCACACGATTTCCATTTCTTATCTCTTAGTGTTACCTGTATTTCTGATGCAGTAAGGCCACTTTTTGGGTTGCTTCTTCCAATACTTTTTCATCTTGTAACCACCCCTGAAGAAAATACACTGCAGTAAGTATGTAAACAAGCCACCAAAATTTCTTCAGAGGAATCACCGCTAGTCCTGTCACTAGCAGGCAAAATTCGGACTAGTATCAGCATGCGGGAGATTTGCTTAAGTATGTGATCAAGATCCTTCTAAGGAATGAAGTAGCTTGTGCTCAGGAGCCAAAACACCCGCCCCACCTTCTCAGTTCATCCCGGAGAAGGTCTCAGCTGAGTTATTTCAGGTTGGCAACATCACCCATCAGCCAGTTCTGAGTCCGGCACAACGACAACATCTTGTGTGTTCCCCGACTGGCTGTGTAGACACTCAGAAGAGCATCATAACACCTCCCGTAGTTGTTCCAATGTGGTTTTCCTGTCAATCACATCAGTAGTGACTTTAAAAAGCAGACAGCAGTGTCTTCTTGCCATCTACTTTTTACACTGCTGCTGAGAAGCCAAATTCATTCCCACATCACTGAGAGGTTTCGAGCCTTCGGTTAAAAGCAAAACCTCCGTGGTGTTCCTCAGAAGTTGGAAGTGAATCCCTCTCTTAGACTCACACCCAAACACAAAACAAATCTCTCTGGCTGCAGCCCAGTGACTGCACCCCTTCCATTTCTGTGGGTTTACAACGACCAGTAAGACTACAAAGGAAAGCACTTCCACTTGAGTTGTTTATGAGGCAATTGATTTTTTTAAACACTATTCCAGTCCAGTAAATCCACCATATGGACTTTGTTTTGGGGATTATTAAAGGATGTGCAAATAAACTATTTATAAAAAGCCCAATGTTGAAAGAAGTCTTACCACAGGAAACAAGGCAAATTTCTGAAGGAAGTCCTGGGATTCATATTGATCAAAGTCACCAAAATCAGCTGTACAAAATGACAAATATTCACATTAGTTATGTTTAATTTGCAAAGAAAAACATGTACAACCAAATGCAATATGCAGTATATAGATGGTATGCTTATGACTTAGAAGTCAAATGTGCCTTATAGCTGCTATACAGTATATGTTTTAAAAAGTCTTTTTAAAAATATCAATGGGGTGGCTCAGTCAGTTAACTGTCTGACTTTGGCTCAGGTCACGAGCTCACAGTTTGTGAGTTTGAGCCCCGTGTTGAGCTCTGTGCTGACAGCTCAGAGCGTGGAGCCTGTTTTAGATTCTGTGTCTCCCTCTCTCTCTGCCCCTCCCCTGCTCATGCTCTGTCTCTCTCTCTCAAAGATAATAAATGAAACATTAAAAATATATGTATTATTTATTATTTAATATAATATATATATTAGGTAGATTCATGTGTCTTAAACTTGGAAAAATACCTATAAATAAAGGGAAAAAATAAGTTACAAACTAAATGTATCATGATCTCATTTTTATGAATAACAAACAAAAGCTACCCTGTAATCACGTGTGCTTACTTATGCACTGGAAGATATCAGAAAGAAATCAAACTGTTTATAGCAGTGATCACCTCTAGGAAATGAAATTAGATCACTTGAACATGTTACAGCAAGATGTGTTTGCTTTAGAAATTTTTAATTGTTAAAAAAAAAATGATAGTTCTGCAAAGACCTTATGAAAACCTTTCTTTTAAACTTTTTTTTTTAAGGTTTATTTAATTTTGAGACAGAGACAGAGCACAAGCAGGGAAGGGACAGAGAGAGAGAGAGACAGAGAGAGAGAGAGAGAGAGAGAGACAGAGAGAGAGAGACAGAGAATCTGAAGCAGGCCCCAGGCTCTGAGCTGTCAGCACAGAGCCCAACGCGGGGCTCGAACTCACGACCTGTGAGATCATGACCTGAGCCGAAGCTGGACACACAACCAACTGAGCCACCCAGGCGACCCATGAAAAACTAACTCTTAAAGCCAAAGATGATATTTAGGAAGATTCCAAGTACCTTGATAAGGAATATGGCTCCATGTGTATCAGGCATTTGTTTGTCTAGAAATGATATATGTCTCCATACCTTCTAATATCTGAAGGAACTTTATTAAAGATTCTTCTGGTTAAGTTTCAATTCCCAAAATTAATGCCAATTATCATTTGAAATAATGACCCATCAGAAGTCTTCCCAAAACATATACATGCATGTAAATACGTGTTGATTAGACATGGGAAACAGAACAGAATGACACAATCCAAAAACACTTACGAAATGCAAAGCTTTATCTGTTATGATTGACAATGCTCTATAATCCAGGACAACTGCTTAAGAAACCAAATAAATGACGTCTGCTAAAAGTATAAGCGTTAATATAACTTCATCAACCTCACTGTTTGCCTGATCTTTCTTCCTAAAATATTAGCTAGCTACAGATCAAGTCCTTGCACTGGAGGAATACACAGCATATTACATGCTGTGTGTGTGTGTGTGTGTGTGTGTTTGTGTGTGTGTGTTTTCTCTGTTTTTGGTTGCTTTGTTGACATAGGATAACATGCTTCACTTCCAGAAGTCTCATATTTCATGAAAGGTATCCAAATTTATTTTTTCCTGCAAGAAAACTAATTTCACTAACACCACTATAGGAAGTCAGTTATTTTAAGAATCCTTTGTTGTTTTTGTTATAACACACATTTTTTTAAAGATTCTTTTTTTTAAGTTATCTCCACACCTAATGTGGGGCTCAAAATTACAACCCTTAGATCAAGAGTCACATGCTCCACTGACTGAGCCAGTCAGGCGTCCCTGTTACAACATACATTTCAATCTGATATATCCATTACATCATCAATTGCCATTATTTACCTTGAACAGCTAAGCCGGCTAGCTGAATTGCTTGTTCTAATGTACAAGGAATGTTTCCTTCCAAGATATCTTTCTTCAGCTGCAGATAATACTGGTATCTATAAAAAATGTCAATGAAAAAAAGTCAGTATCAATATTACCTTCAACTGAGACACAATACATTTTACAATAATTTGGTAGAAGAGCAAAAACTAGTCAAAGAAAACCTTAACCCCAGATGGTTTCAAAAAATGACAAGAATGTCCTTGACCATATCTACACCTACACATACATATACGTGCCTGTACGCGTGCGCGTGCGCACACACACACACACACACACAATGTAATCAATTTGTTGAATCACTTATCCTTAACTGTAGTTATTTCAAAGCTACAACCACTCAGATGACTGGTCGCCTTTCCAATGCCCTGTAAAACAGTTCCTAAGTTTTGTTCTGTTTAGTTGGAGAAACAGAGAATCCATGACCAATCATTACTTTAAAAACCTTGACTAGTCAGAAAGAGAAATCAAGGAATCAACCCCATTTACAATTACACCAAAAACCATAAAATACCCAGGAATAAACCCAACCAGACAGGTGAAAAACCTACACAATGAAAACTATAGAAAGCTTATGAAAGAAATTGAAAAAGACACAAAAAAATGGAAAAAGATTCCATGCTCCTGGATATGAAGAACAAATATTGTTAAAATGTCAATACTACCCAAAGCAATCTACATATCCAATGCAATCTCTATCAAAATAACACCAGCATTCTTCACAGAGGTAGAACAAACAATCCTAAAATTTGTATGGAACCAGGAAAGACCCCAAATAGCCAAAGCAATCCTGAAAAATAACACCAAAGCTGGAGGCATCACAATCCCAGACTTCAAGCTGAATTACAAAGCTGTCATCATCAAGACAGTATGGTACTGGCACAAAAACAGACACATAAATCAATGGAACAGAATAGAGAACCCAGAAATGGACCCACAAACATATGGCCAACTAATCTTTGACAAAGCAGGAAAGAATATCCAATGGAAAAAGACAGTCTCTTCAGCAAATTGTGTTGGGAAAACTGCACAGCAACATGCAGAAAAATGAACCTGGACCACTCTCTTACACCATACCAAAAATAAACTCAAAATGGATGAAAGACCTAAATGTAAGGCAGGAAGCCATCAAAATCCTAGAGGAGAAGACAGGCAGCAACATCTTTGACCTCAGCTGCAAAAACTTTTTTTTTTAAGTTTTTAAAAATTATTTATTGAGAGAGAGAGAGGGAACCAAGGGGAAGGGCAGAGACAGAGGGGGACAGAGGATCCGAAGCGGTCTCTGTGCTGACAGCAGAGAGCCTGGTACAGGGTTCAAACCCACGAACTAGGAGATCATGACCTATGCCAAAGTCAGACGCTTAGCTGACTGAGCTACGCAGGTAGGTGCCCCTTGGCCACAGCAACTTCTTACTTGACATGTCTCCAAAGGCAAGGGAAACAAAAGTAAAAATGAACAACTGGGACCTCATTAAGAGAAAGAGCTGCACAGAGAAAGAAATAATCAGCAAGACAAAAAGGCAACTGATGGAATGGGAGAAGATATTTACAAATGACATATCAGATAAAGGGTTAGTATCCAAAATCTATAAAGAACTTATCAAACTCAACAAACAAAAAACAAATAATCCAGTGAAGAGAGGGCAAAAGACATGAATAAACACTTTTCCAAAGAAGACATCAAGATGGCTAAGAGACACATGAAAACATGCTCAACAATCATTCATCATCAGGGAAATACAAATCAAAACCACAATGAGATACCACCTCACACCTGTCAGAATGGCTAAAATTAACAACTCAGGCAACAACATATGTTGGCGAGGATGCAGAGAAAGAGGAACCTTTTGCACTGCTGGTGGGAATGCAAACTGGTGCTGCCACTCTGGAAAACAGTAGGGAGGTTCCTCAAAAAATTAAAAATAGAACTACCCTACGAGCCAGCAATTGCACTACTACATATTTATCCAAAGAATATAGGATTGCTGTTTCAAAGGAGCGCACACACCCCAACGTTTATAGCAGCAGTACTGACAATAGCCAAAGTATGGAAAGAGCCCAAATATCCATCAACTGATGAATGGATAAAGAAGAAGCAGGGTGTGTGTGTGTGTGTGTGTGTGTGTGTGTGTGTGTGTGTGTGTACACATACATTTATGTATGTGTATATGTATACACACATGCATACATGTATGTATGTATACATATGTGTGTATACATACGTGTGTGTGTGTGTGTGCGCGCGCGCAGTGTATACACACACACATAATGGAATATTATTCGGTGATCAAAAATAATGGAATCTTGGGGCGCCTGGGTGGCCCAGTCAGTTAAGCATTTGACTTCAGCTCAGGTCATGATCTCACGGTCTGTGAGTTTGAGCCCCACGTCGGGCTCTGTGCTGACAGCTCAGAGCCTGGACCCTACTTCAGCTTCTGTCTCCCCCTCTCCGTTTCCTCCTTTACTCACTCTCTGTCTCTGTCTCTCTCTCTCAAAAATTAATAAACGTTAAAAAAAGTAATGAAATCTTGCCATTTGCAACAACATGGATGGAACTAGAGTGTTTATGCTAAGTGAAATAAGTCAGTCAGAGAAAGACAAATATCATGTGACTTCACTCAGGTGGAATTTAAGATACAAAACAGATGAACATAAAGGAAGGGAAACAAAAATAATAATAAAATAAGGGAAGAGGACAAACCATAAGAGACTCTTAAATACAGAGAACAAACAGGGTTGCTGGAGGGGTTTTGGGTGGGGGGGATGGGCTAAATGGGCAAGGGGCATTAAGGAGGACACTTGTTGGGAGGAGCAATGAGTACTCTATGTAAGTGATGAATCACAAAAGTCTATTCCTGAAATCATTATTATCTATATGTTAACTTGGTTGTAAATTAAAAATAATAATAATATAAATAAAAGTTAAAAAATAAGAACCCTGACTAGTAACCTGGTAAGATAAGACTTTGGTAGAAGTTACTTATTCTGATGGAAGTTCCTTACCCTAGAAAGTAAAGCCAAAAGAAAATGCTTCCTGATAGTTCAGACCAGGCTTATATTAAAATATTTTGAAGAAATCCCCAAAAGAATAGCATCATAGCTTTCTTAATACTCTTGTAATGTGGGTTTACTTCTGTTTACACTTTCAATATACAGGGCACTAGTTACCAGCACAAGCTTTAGTCAGGCAGACCTAGGTTAAATTCCAGCTCCCCAATGTAGCAGTTTGAATGAACAAGGGCAAGTCATAACCTGTGGCTTTAACTTATCACCAATAAAGGGGCACCTGGGTGCCTCCGCTGGTTAAGCATCTGACTCCTGATTTCAGCCTCAGATCATGATCTCATGATTCTTGGGACAGAGCCCTGAGTCAGAACCTGATTGGGATTCTCTCTCTCCCTCTCTCTTTGCCCCTCCTCTGCCTCTCCCACTCTCTCTCCCTCAAAATAAGTAGACTTTAAATAAGTTTATCACCAGTAAAATAAGAGTACTATCGCCCATTCACAAGGTTGAGCATATGAAGCCAATTAACAGTTATTTCATCTATAACCACTACTCCATTTTGATAAAGCTCTACAGTGAAGATTTATGCTGCTTTCCTTTGATTTATTCATTTCACTGGTAATTACGAGGGCCTACTATGCGCCAAGCATTGTTCTAGATGCTGGGAATACAATGTTGAATGAAGATACACCAACTCCCTGCCAGTATAGTCTATAGAGCCATCTTGAATCCAGAATCTCTTCCGGGTTTGGCATCTGTGAATGCAACCTGGTCACGTTTGAATTCCCCTCAGAGCCCACCCCTTTAATCACTTCATATGTTTCCTAACATCATCCACTTTTATTTTAGCTAGCTGTGAGGTCTCCATTCTTTGTTACAAAAAACACCATCCATTCGGATAAGAATTTAGATCCACCTTATCCCGTCCACCTGCTAGTGGTAAGTAGCAGAACCCACAGATTTCCTTCAACGGACAAACAGAATGCTGGTAGCTCTGGGATCTTGTCAAAGAAGAAAACTTCAAACCTTCTACTAGGCAGCTCCATTCCGAAGCCTATTTAAAGAAGATCGTATTTAGAGAAGTCTATCTATTGAACATGCCAGCCACATACCCCACTCTAAATACTCTAGGTGCTTTCCTTAAAATCAAATCGCTGGAAAGCAACACACCTGCACCAAATTAGCTTAGTCTTCCACAGAAAGGCACACATTTTTTTGCCTTGTGTCACACTTTTCTATTTTAAGAGTCGATTCCTCCACAGTTGCTCTAAATTGTTCATTGCTGGTTCAATGTCTTCTACACAAAATCCCACCTGAAAATTTCCTTTTGAATGATATTCCAAGAAAATCTGTAATGTTTGCAAACTGATATGTTTTGTTTTGTTCTGTTTTGTTTTATCAGATGATGGATGATGGAACTCAGATAATTCCTTCTTTTGCCTTGACTGCCATGGAGCTCAGAGCTAAACTCCAGGCACAGCCAGTCACTGCTTCCCCTGGCCTTCCCTTCCTAACCACTTGCTCCACCTGTTTAATAACAGCCACCTTGTACTCAGGCACAGCTGAAGCTCAGAAATTAAATAATATGCAGAGATTAAATAATACCGCAAAGGTAGGCTGAGTCAGAGTTTGAATCTCGGTCAGAATGACCCCAAAGTGCGTGTTTTTGACTGTCACAAATCTCCAGTGAAGAATTTTCCTAGCATTTTTATCCTACTTCTTTAGTTTTTTTTTTTTTTTTGTTTTTTTTTTTTTTGAATAGTAGAGTCCATATGAATACAATGGTGAGAGCAAGGACTGAGAAGTCAGCCTGCTTGAGTTTAAATCTCAGTTCCACCACATACTGGCAGCATGACCTTGGGCAAGACATTTATTTAGCCTTTCTGTGCCTTAGTTTCCTCATCTACAAAATGGATAATAATACCTACTCTGTAAGATTTGTTGTGCGGAGGAAGTGAATGATTAAGTATAAAGTACTTGGGACAGTGCCTGACATATAGTAAGAAAGGTAAGTGGTTGCTTTTACTATTATCTTTCATCGTATTGTCCTTAAAATCCTTTAATGGAAGCAAGCAGTGTGTGCATATGTGTACATATCCATATATATGTATATACCCATATATATGTGTGTCTATGTATGCATGTATGTATATATTTAAGTATTTACTTAAAAGGAAAGGACCAAGAAATTTTACTTCAAAGGTTATTACCACTTCTATTAACACTTTTTGTTAAAATTATAATATGCTGGTGAGGCTAAGGATGATTTACAAATCTCTTCTCTCAGTATTTACTGGAAAAAGAATAATTAAAAAACAAAACAGTAATAAAATGTAACATGCAAACTTTTATTCCTTACAAACAGTTCTGAATTAAACTGCACATCTTAATTCTAAACAAGTGTTCTATAAATTTGCCCAAAGCCAAAATACTAATTAAAATAGACGTTTCATCTCAATCTTATGCACTTATCAACTTTCTAATATAAAATGCTTTTATACAAGAAATATTACATGAAACAATTATAATAAATTAGGTTGCCCCATTTTGCCCAGCAGATATTTCAGTATATAAAGAGGCAGTCTTTTCCTTCACCTTTTTTTTAAAGTTTATTTTGAGAGTTTATTTTAAAGTTTATTTGAGAGAAAGAGCACATGCGCACGCACAAGCGGAGCAGGGGCAGAGAGAGGGAAAGAATTCCAGGCAGACTCCGCACCATCTGCCTCGAGCCCGATGCAGGGCTCAAACTCACGACCTGTGAGATCATGACCTGAGCCGAAATCAAGAGTGAGGTACTCAACCAACCGGGCCACCAGGTGCCCTCCCTACCCACATTTATTTTAGGTTTATTTATTTCCTTCACTTGTTTTTCTTAGGCTAGTATTAGAAGGCTAACGTGTAGGTAATGGCACTTTTACGTTTTATTATGGAAATTCTGAAACACATATACAGAAAACAAGTCCCAGTAAACCCACACACCCTTATCATGCAGCCTCAATCATCACTTTATCCATACTGTTTCCTCTACATTCTCCCCTTCCCCACCCAAGTGCTTTAAATCAAATCCCAGATATATCATAGCACCTACAGGTACTTTAGTACATATTCCTAAAAGATAAACTTAAAAAAAAAAAAAGCCACATTTTTAACATAACCAACAAAATGAGCAATAGTGCCTTAAAGCTACCCAATATCCAGTCCGCATACAATTTTTGTGATTGCTTCAAAAACATACTTTTTTTTGAAGATTTTACTTAAGTAATCTCTACATCCAAAATGGGGCTTGAACTTAGAACCCTGAGATCAAGAGTTGCATGCTCTACCAACTGAGCTAGCCAGGTGCCCCTCAAAAATGTATTTTTACAGTTTTTTTATTTTTATTTTTATTTTATTTTTAATTTTTTTGTTTATGCATATTTGAGAGAGAGACAGGGTGCGAGTTGGGGAGGGGCAGAGAGGAAAACACAGAATCTGAAGCAGACTCCAGGCTCTAAGCTGTCAGCACAGAGCCCAACGCAGAGCTCAAACCCATGAATCACCAGACCATGACATGAGCCTAAGTCAGACACTTAACCCACTCAGCCACCCAGGTGCCCCTACAGATCTAAACAGGTTCACAGATTACACTGAACTGACATTTTTTTTTTTTTAATTTTTATTTTAGAGATAGAGCACAAGCAGGGAGATGGACAAAGAGAGAGAATCTCAAGCAGGCTCCACGCTCAGTGCAGAGCCTGATGCAGGGCTCGATCCCAGGACCCTGGGATCATGACCTGAGCCAAAATCAGAGTCGGACACTCAACCAACTGAGCCACCCAGGTGCCCTAATTGGACTGACATTTCTAAAGCTCTCTTAATTTTAAAAAGAAAAACTCCTGGGGCGCCTGGGTGGCGCAGTCGGTTAAGTGTCCGACTTCAGCCAGGTCACGACCTCACAGTCCGTGAGTTCGAGCCCCGCGTCAGGCTCTGGGCTGATGGCTCAGAGCCTGGAGCCTGTTTCCGATTCTGTGTCTCCCTCTCTCTCTGCCCCTCCCCCGTTCATGCTTTGTCTCTCTCTGTCCCAAAAATAAATAAACGTTGAAAAAGAAAAACTCCTTCTCTTTATTTTCATGTTATTTGTATTTGAAATGGTATGATGTGTCAAGTAGAATTCCCTACATTCTGGGTTTATCTGATTGCACTCTTGTAGGGTCATTTAACATGTTCATCTATTCTCCAATTTCTCCGGCGAACTGTTAGATTTAGAGCAGTGTTGTCTAACAGAAATTTCTGCAGTGATAAAGATAATGTATATCTGTGCTGTCCAATATGGTAGCCTTTAGCCACATGTGGCTACTGAGTACTTAAAATGTGGCTAGTGTAGTGTGACTGAGGAACTGAGAAAGGCCTCTTAAAGGCACATGAATCAGGGCACCTGGATGGCTCAGGTGGTTAAGCATCCATCCGACTCTTGATTTCTGCTAGGGTCATGATCGCATGGTTCAGGAGTTTGAGGCCCACATTGGGCTCTGTGCTGACAGCACGTGGCCTGCTTGGGACTCTCTCTCTCTCTCTCTCTCTCTCTCTCTCTCTCTCTCTCTCTCTCCACCTCTCTGCCCCTTCCCCACTCACATTCTCTCTCTCTCTCTCAAAATAAATAAATAAAATTTATCAAAAACAACATGAATCAGTTAAGGGTAGAACCAGTTTTACCCTTTTGCTGCCAGAATACGAATGTGATAGCTAGAACTTCTCTAGAATTATTTGACAAGGATATCTCCCAGTGAATGGAAAGAACACACCAAGGATGGCAGTACAGAAAGAGAGAAAGAGCATGGGTCCCTGAAGACTTTGTGGAGCAGCAGAAGCTCTGCATGGCTGACCTCTGGACTTATTTAACAAGTGAAAGATATTTAGGGTTTTTGGTCACATGTTGCCAAACTTAATCCTTACCGGTACAACTTCTCTACCAGGTTCTCCTATACATAATCAATGTGCACTCCTACTGACTCAATCTACCAGGCCTTAGTCCTTCCTACAGCTAATGCCTTTGTTCAGGTCCACATTCTAGACTAATGTCTGGATTGTGGCGTATACATTCCTAACTGGTCTCCTAACTATAGAGTCTTGCCACCTCTAAGCTACCTTCCGTGACAGGTGATGTTGGTAAAATACTAATGTCATCATTCCATTCTGTAAAAATTCGAAAATGTCTTTCCCCATTGTACCATGACCTTATGACTAGACATTCCTATTTTTCAAATCTCCTCTCCCCTCTCTAGGTAATGTCTGAAATTTCCTGAAAACACCAGAGGCTTTCATTCTCTCCCCTACTCTGCACCAGCTATTCCCTCTAACTGGAAAATTCCTTCTAAAGTCAAGTGAAAAGTCAACTTCTTTACTTGCCTGTTCCAGTTCCTTGGTGCCCCACCCCTAGGAATCTTCTGTTTTAATGAAAGCATTTATCATCATAATATACTGTAATTGTTTATTTACACGGGCTGTTGCTTCCAGACTCCAGTCACTCCTCCAGGGCAGGATTAAAGCCTAGTCACTTGTATACTCGTCTCCCACAGAGCTCTGACATCATACCATATTACATTTTCACTAAATGTTTAAATGAGTCATTGATCAGTTGCTGTTTTTCCTCCTGGCTTCTACTTCTCTCGTCAACATTCCTATCTCAGGTCACTTTTACAGTCAGTGCATGTTTATTATCCCTACTACCTGATTCTTGCTTCTTAGGTTTCATATCTTCTTCCGATAATTAACTGGCAAACTCAGTACTCAGAGAGAACATTACACAAACACAGGGCAGTACCAGGTTCTTATGTACAGGGTACCGTGTTAGATACTGTGCGAAAGGTAAAGCTAAAGAAAACTTACAGGTTTAAAATCCAAGAAAAAGATAAGATATGTACACAAAGAACTATAACGAAAGGCTGTAACAACTGCCATCTTAACACAAGTACAAGCAAATTGTAGGACAGTCTGGAAAAGGCAAAAGCTCATTCCAGGCCAAGGGTCGCAGAAACTTCATGGAGGAGGTGCCTTTTGAACTGAAATTCAGAAGACAAATAGGATTCCACTACATAAATAAGGAAGATCTAGGACCCAAAGATGAAAAGGCATGCGGCATGTTCCGGGCACTGGAAGTAGTCCAGCTCGGCTGAAAAGTAATGTTAAATGGGGTTCAAAAGATAAGGTAGTAGTGGATTTTGGAGAACTCTGAAAGGCAGACTCATGAATCCAAATTTTATTCCTTGTTTTTTATTCAAGGAAAAAAATGCAGTTCCTCCATCCCACTCCTTAATATGACCTTCCCTCTCTGCCTCTGTCCCTTCTAAGTGAACTTACCGGCCTCTTCTACCCTGGACACGCTCCCCCTCCCAACTATCTACAGACCATAGCTACTGAAGTCAAAGAACTGTAAGAACCCCTCTGCACATCTGCACATTTCCCTGAGGGATGAAGACAGATTCTGCGACTTTTTAAAATTTGCTCTCTCATTTCAGTGTTAACAAAGATCAGAAACAAATCAACAAAAACTTTGAAGGAAACATCACAACAAGAAGAGTTCACAGCCAGGATAAAAACATCATCTTCCCCGTTAATCACTCCTTTGTGCCTAGTGAAACCATAATTCATGCAACACACAATAAAATACTCTGACACACTGCATACCAGAACCTCCCTGCAATAATGTGGCTAAATATGTGGGCAGGAGGGCAATGTTTAGTCTTACCTCCTGACTTTAACCTTGGTGTCACTTTTTTAATCTCATTAGATTATTTCCTAAAAACAAAGAGCATATTAGTGCTCACCTGGTAATCTCCTGCTGCAGCTGTGAAACTGAAGGCACGTAAAACACCACTCCAAAATAGACGGTAGGTTCCAATGCATATTTATCCAGCTGCTTCTTGAGAGGCTTTTCCAAATCTACCCAACGGCGCTGATTTTGCTTGTTGTGGTACCAGAGGCTGAAGTAAGTGATCTGGAAAGAGGGAAAGTCACTGAAGGAGGCAGAAACATACAAGAGAATTTCTATTCTTTTTTTAAAATTATTTTTAATATTTTTTATTTATTTTTGAGAGAGAGAGACAGAGCACAAGCTGGGGAGAGGCAGAGAGAGAGGGAGACACAGAATGCGAAGCAGCTCCAGGCTCTGAGCTGTCAGCACCACTAACATCGGGCTCGAACCCGTGAACCACAAGATCATGTTCTGAGCTAAAGTCAGACACTGAACCGAGCCACCCAGGCTCCCTCTATTCTCCTAATTGCTCTCATCTATGACCTGGGACCAAGTGAGAACAGACTCCTATGGCTTCCCTTCTCAAAAAGGGACACCATAGCAAAACCTGAAGAAAAGAACACCTCTTATAGGTATATATATAGACACATGCAGGAAACAAAGGTGAAAAGTCAACTACCCTCGCAGACTATTTCTTGAACTATGCACAGAAAAATGCATTCATGGCCTAGACATCAGAATGTAGCAGGGGCTACACAATTTTACAGATTTTTTTAACAAAAAAAACTCATGTGCTGAAAAAAATGTTTAGGTTTAAAATTATCAAAATACTAAATTTATCATAATATTTTACAAGTATAATGGGTTATATCGAGAAGAATTCTGACTACATAGTGTTAGTCCAACTTTTCACCACTCTGGAATTTGGCTTCTATACATAAATTATTTATATAAATATTGTAAATTTATTTGCCCCCTAAAGTTTATTAGATACAAATTTAAAGCAATTGTAATGCTCTGGAGGTAAATTGTCTCTCTCTCTCTCTCTTTCCCTGACTCACACACACGCACACACACACGTGCGCGTGCACAAAAATCTATACCTAAACCAATAAGACAACTTAAGTATATTGCTTGAAGGTTTAAAAAAATGCCCAGATATTAGCATTTAAATCTCACTTGCTTGTGCAATGAAACTGTTCAGGGAAATCAATACCAGCTATGGGCTTGGTCAACCTGAGAGATTATTAATGCATGTAGGCGTTGAAATGACAGCCTCGGGCCACTACTAACGTTTACCTTAAAATCAGTTTACAGATCAAGGCAACTGGAAAAATTCCCTGCTTTGTTCTAGGCTCTAGAGCAACATGTAGAACAGAACTTTCTATGATGATGTAAATGTTCTATCTCCAATATAGCAGTCACTAGCTGCATGTGAGCTATAGGGCACCTGGAATGTGGTTAGTGCACCAAGAAACTAAATTTTTAATGTTATTTAATTTTAACTGACTTAAACAGCTGTCAGCATCCAGTGGCACTGTATTGGCAAATACCACCAGCCTATTTCTTTAACTTGCAATCATCAGTTCAAATTTAAAAAATGAATTTTTAATTTATAGGGAAAAAAGAACTATACAAACATGCCCTTGATATTCATTTTATCTTACAATTTGTTACAAGGGAAGGATGTATACCTTTAAAATGAATCTATTAATCAAGTAAACTCAACAAAAGTGAGGAATGTGTCCATTTCCCATTTATATCAAAACAGCTAGAATAGTGCAGGAATTCAATATATTTTGTTGAAAGAATGCTCTCTTGCTTCTTTGTTGCCACCCAAGCCATCACATATGAATGAAATATCTTGAACATTTACTATGTGCCAGGTTCTGTCCCAAGAACTATAATAATATCATAGATTGAATCACTACCATTATCTTATGAAGCAGATAACTGTGTGTGAAATTGTAAAGCCAGTGTTTGTCAAGGTATCTGTGGATCACTTCTACCAGAATTACCTGGAGAGCTTCTTGAGCTATTAAACTCCCAGTAATTCCTGTGCCTTGATCAAGTGTGAAAACCACTGTATGAGACCACACTGCCCCTCCAGCATTATGCAGGAGATAATGTATGAACAACCTATCCTTGAAAAGCCGCATAGAAATCACAGTTTTGAAAATCCAAACACACTTTAATATAGAAGCAAGTCTGAGTCTTATTGTGAATTATTTTCTGAAGTTATAATTATGTTTATAAAATGAATTACATGTTGTCTTTAAGGATAGAATATCACATTTATAGAAAACAGTATTATTCCTTATTTCTTTTGAGCTGCAACAAACAGAAAAGAAAAATCTCATTTAACAGAAAGAAATTGATGCTTAAAATCTGAAGTCCTGGGTCTAATTTCTAACACTCACTTGCTAACTGGGAAGTGGAAAAGTCAATCAGACCAATTCTGTTTTCTCAAATGTAAAAGAAGGTAATCATAAGTGTAATACCTCCTTCACACCTCCATCATGAGGACTGAGTGCAAAACTTAAATCAATGCATTTTGCCACTAGAAAACTACTATATTTTTAAAAGATTATTTAATAAGGGCGCCTGGGTGGCTCAGCAGGTTAAGCATCCAACTCTTGATTTAGGCTCAGGTCAAGATCTCAGGGTTCCTGAGTTCAAGCCCCACGTCAGACTCTGCTGACAGTGGGAGCCTGCTTGGGATTCTTTGTCCCTCCCTCTCTGCCCCTCCCCCGCTCATGTGCTAGTGCCCCTTCTCTCCCTCAAAACAAATAAACTTAAAAAAAAAAAGATTATTTTGTTTCACCCACTTTGCTAAACACCAGTAAAATCAATTATATACGCCCTCCCAAAATAATTTTCTAATTTTTTATACTTACATGGACCGATTACAACACATTTTGTTAAATGTATTTACGTTTTATGTTTTATCCTTTTTTTTTTTTTAATGTTTATTTACTTTTGAGAGAGACAGAGAGACAGAGCATGACCAGGAGAGGGGCAGAGAGAGAGGGAGACACAGAATCCGAAGCAGGCTCCAGGCTCTGAGCTGTTAGCACAGAGCCCCATGCGAGGCTCAAACCCAGGAACCGTGAGATCATGACCTGAGCCAAAGTTGGACACCCAACTGAGTCACCCAGGCACCCCCGTTTTATGTTTTTATCTTAGAACTGGACTGAATGTACCATGTTTGGTCTGTAAAACATACAACTGCTATGCACTTAATTCCACAAATACTTATTTTTTGCCATAAACCAGAAAGCTGGGCACCCTTTAGGATCTAAAACTATTTGGGTCATAACAGTATATCACTTTTAACCCGAATTAAAAGGACTTAAAAATACTTGTTGTATATATTACTTTTCCCTTTAAATATAGTTGGACTTGAATGCTCCAAACACAAATATTTAAATAGTTATAAAACTACAGGCTTACTATTAGGGGCACCTAGCTGGCTCAGTTGGTAGAGCATGCAACTCTTGATCTTGGAATCATGAATTCAAGCCCCACGTTAGGCATGGAGCCTACTTAAAAAAAAACCAAAAAACAAAAAACAACACAATAGGTTTATATAATTTGTGGTTGTACTTTGTGAACTTATGATATAATTAAAAGAAAAAACATGAATAATCTGCTAGCATTCTAAAAAAGGTACATTCTAAAAGAAATAAAATAATTCTTAAAATGTGCTGTTTATTTTAGCAATGCATTTATTACTCTTGCCATATAGATAGAAAATCAAATAAGAAGAGAAATACATTTATAAAATTGCACCATTATTAGTTTTTTATATATCTTATAAAGGAGAAGCAAGGAGTTTAATTGTGCAAACAGCTGAAAATAATAGATATAGCAAATTACTTGCTGATTAGCTATTATATTTGTAGGAGAGCCTACGATTTTGGACATTTGAACATTAACTGATTATATGCTTTCATACTTGCCCCTGTGTTCAAGTTCTACCTTATGAAGTCGTTAAGCCTAGCCAAATTCAAATTTATATCTTGTTAAATACTTCCAAGGAGGCATTGTATTTCTAAAATTGCAGCTAGAAGTGTTTACATACATGTGGGTAACTAAAATCTCCTAACACCATAATCTTTAGATTCAATGCTTCCTTAGAATTTATACACATACATAATGAAATAACAACATCTGACCGCATAGGATTTTATAAATATAAATGGGTCTTTTCTCTAAGATGGATAGGTAGAGTTTGAACAACAAAATGTTGTAGTTCACTTCTTATCAGGTAGAGAATTTTCCGTGTAAGTCCATTTTGGAGGCTTTGTCTTAGATAATAATCTCAAGCATTTGGATAATTAGCTTTCCAAAATAATTCAAAATCCATCCAAAACACAAAGTGTGGTGGAGGGGAAGGATCAAAGAAGACAACACTCCTTACCTCATCTATAGGCCAGCATTATCCGGATACCCAAGCCAAAGACACCATCAGAAAACTACAGACCAATAGCTTTTATAAATACAGATGCAAAAATCTTCAACAAAATACTAGTGAACTGAATCCAACAGCATATTAAAGGAATCATACCCCATGACCAACTAAGTGGGATTTATCCCAGAAATGCAAGAGTAGTTCAACATACAAAAAAATCAATGTAACATACTATTAACATGAAGGGAAAATACATAATCATCTAAAGTGACACAGAAAAAGCATTGGACAAGATTCAACACCCTCTCCCAGTAAAAATACTAAGAAAACTAAGAATACAAAAGAACTTCTCAACATCAAAAGCATTTGTGAAGAACCCACAGCTAACATATTCAACAGTGAAAGACTGAAAGCTTGCCCCCTAAGATCAGGCAGGAACAAAATACATACGCCCATGTTCACCACTGCTATCCAACACTGCACTGGAAATTCTAGCCAGAGCTATTAGGTAAGAAAATGAAATAAAGGCATCCAAAACAGGTAGAAAGAAAAATATCTCTGTGTAAACAAGACATGATCCTATACATTTTTTAAAAATCCCCAAAGTACCCCTACAAAAAAGAAAAAATTCAGAGCTAATAAACTCAGCAAAGTTCTAAGTATAAGATCAATATGCACAGATCAGTATGGATTCTAACACATCAGGAATGGAAACTTCAAAAGGGAATTAAAATACAATTTCATTTATAATAGCATCCAAAAGAATAAAAAATTCAGAAATAAACTTAACCAAGGAGGTGGAAAAACTTGTATTCTGAACAAAGAAAACACTGCTGAAATAAATCATTAACTATTTTTCTTTTTTTAAAATAGGCTCTATGCCTAACGTGGGGCCTGAACTCATGACCCTGAGGCCAAGAGTTGCATGCTCTACGGACTGAGCCACCCAGGCACCCCTTTTAAAGATTTTATTTTATTTTATATTTATTTTTGAAAGAGAGAGAGACAGCCAGAGCCAGAGAGACAGAGCATGAGTGGGGGAGGGGCAGAGAGAGAGGGAGACACAGATTCTGAAGCAGGTTCCAGATTTGAGCTATGAGCACAGAGCCTGAAGTAGGACTTGAACTCATGAACCGTGAGATCATGACCTGAGCTGAACGCTTAACCAACAAAGCCACTCAGGCGCCCTAAAGATATTATTTTTAAGTAATCTCTACTCCCAATGTGGGGCTCAAATTCATAACCGTGAGATCAAGAGTTGCATGCTCTACTGACTGAGCCAGCCAGGCACCCCTTCACTGCTGAAAGAAATTAAATGAAAAGACATCCTGTGTTCATAGATTGGAACACTAAATATTGTAAGATGGCAAGACTACCAAAAGTGATCTACAGATTCAAATGTAATCCCTATCAAAATTTCAATAGCTTTTTTTCACAGAGAAAGCCAATTCTCGAGTTCATATGGAATTACAAAGGGCCTCAAAGAGCCAAAACGATCATGAAAAAGAACAAAGGAGGACTTCCACTTTCTGATTTTAAAACTTACTACAAAAGCTACCTTAATCAAAATAGTGAGGTACTAGTATAAGAGAGAGATATAAATGTCATAAAATTGAATCCAGAAATAAACCCGTGCATCCTTGGTCAACTGGTTTTCAACAAGTAACAAGACCATTCAGTGAAGAACAGTCTCTTCAACAAATGGTTCTAAGACAACTGAAGATCAACAGGCAAAAGAATGAAATTAGACCCCTACTTCACACAATATATAAAAATTTCTCAAACTGAATCAACAAACTAAATATAAGAAATTCTTCAGAATTTCTTTAGAAGAAAACAGACATAAATCTTCATGACTTTGAATTTGGAAATGGATTCTTAGGTATGACACAAAAAGCATGAACAACAAAGGAAAAAAAGATAAATTTGACTTTATCAAAATTTAAAACTGTGTATATCAAAGGACCAAATCAATAAAGGAAAAAGACAACTATAGAATAGAAAAAAATAGGGGCGCCTGGGTGGCTCAGTTGGCTAAGCATCCAGCTTCGGCTCAGGTCATGATCTCACAGTTCATGCGTTTGGAGTCCCCCATCAGGGTCTGTGCTGACAGCTGGGAGCCTAAAGCCTGCTTCAGATTCTGTGTCTCTCTTTCTCTCTGCCCCTCACCCACTCACGCTCTGTCTCTCTCCTAAAAATAAATAAACATTAAAAATAAAAAGAATAGAAGAAAATATTTGCAAATCATGTATCTGATAAGGATCTAGTATCTGAATATATGAACAACTGTTACACAACATTAAAAAGACAGACAACTCAATTAAAAAATAGGCAAAGGGGGGCGCCTGGGTGGCGCAGTCGGTTAAGTGTCTGACTTCAGCCAGGTCACAATCTCGCGGTCTGTGAGTTTGAGCCCCGCGTCAGGCTCTGGGCTGATGGCTCAGAGCCTGGAGCCTGTTTCCGATTCTGTGTCTCCCTCTCTCTGCCTCTCCCCCGTTCATGCTCTGTCTCTCTCTGTCCCAAAAATAAATAAACGTTGAAAAAAAAAAATTCTTAAAAAAAAAAAATAGGCAAAGGACTTGAAGATACTTCTCTAAAGAACATATACAAATAGCCAATAAGCACATGCAAAGATGCTCAACATTATTAGTTATTGGAGAAATGCAAGTCATAACTGCAATAAGATACTACTTCACACCCATTAGGCTGGCTATAATTTTAAAAATAAAAAATAAAAAGCACTGATGAGAATGTGGAGAAATTGGAACCCTCAGACATTGCGAGTGGGAATGTAAGATGGCTCAGTCACTATGGAAAACAGTTTGGCAATTCCTCAAAAGTTAAACATACAATCATCATATGACCCAGCAATCCCACTCCTAGATATATACCCAAATGAAAACAGGTACATGTATATTCGTACCAGCAATATTTGCAATAGCCAAAAGGTAGAAACAATCCAACCATCCACCAGTAGATGAAAGCACAGACAAACTGTGGAACAGACACACAATGGAATATTACTCAGCCATAAAAAATGAAGTAGATGCATACTACAATACGAATGAACCTCAAAAACAGGTTAAGTGAATGAAGTCAGGCATAAAAGGTCCCATATTGTATGATTCCATTTATTTATTTTTAAAGATGTAGCCTTGTTTTCTGTTTTTTAAAGTAAACTCTACTCCCAACATGGGGCTTGAACTCACAACCTCAAGAATCACATGCTCTACCAACTGAGCCAGCCAGGCACCCCATTGTAGGATTCCACTTAAATGAAATATCCAGAATAGATCCACGGTGACAGAAAATAAACTGGTGGTTGGTGGAGAGGGAGGGAAGTAACTGCTTAGTAAGTACAGCATTTCCTTCTAGGATAATGAAAATGTTTTGGAACTAGATACAGGTGCTGTTGTGAATATACTAAATGTCACCAAATTGTTTACTTTAAGGCGGTTAATTTTTTGTTATGTGAATTTCATTTCAAAAAAGTTTTTTTTTAAAAATCAGAAATATTCATAATTAAAATCAGAATTTTTTCTTAATGTTTTACTTATTTTTGAGAGAGAGACGGGGAGGGAGGAAAGCGGGCAGAGAGAGGGGGATAGAGGATCCGAAGCAGGCTCTGCACTGAGAGCAGCAAGTCCAATGCGGGGCTTGAACTCACGAACTGTGAGATCATGACCTGACCAAAGTTGGACACTCAACTAACTGAGCCACCCAGGCACCCCTTAAGTACAGAATTAAAAAATTCTACTTTTCAAATGTTTATCAAGTTCATTTCATTTGAAAAAGCCTAAGGAAAAAAAGAGCCGGAAATAGATGAATCTAGCCATGAGTTAATATTTTCTATTTCCCAATACATATACTTAGATCAAGATTCTGTACAGTTGGACAATACTCAGAAATCTCAACTACTAGAACATAAGTGAATAACATAGAATAGGCAAAAATGTGTTTGTGTAATGAAAAATATATGTCGAAGTCACAATTTTAAAGTCTATGTCCCGACAAAGAAGAAATTTCTTCTGTCTCTTTTATGGACTTTTTTTTCACTTTTTTAAAAGTTTATTTAAGTAATCTCTACACCCAATGTGGGTGCTTAAACTCACAACCCTGAGATTAAGAGTAGCACACTCCTCGTCTGAGCTAGTCAGGCACCCCTGAACTTTTTCTCCTTACTTCATGAATATTTTTAATGAGTTAAGTGAATTGGTTATCCAATTCAAACTAGGTTAAAAGATGTCAAATTAAAGGGAAAACAGCTTGGGGCACCTGGGTGGCTCAGTCAGTTAAATGTCAGACCACGGATTTCAGCTCAGGTCATGATCTCACGGTTTGTGAGACTGAGCCCTGTGTCAGGCTCTGTGCCAACAGTGCAGAGCCTGCTTGGGATTCTCTCTTTCTCCCTCCCTCCCTCCCTCTGTCCCTTTCCCACTCACATTCTTTCTCTCAAAATAAACAAACAAACAAACAAAAACAAAGGAAAAAGGAAAGGCTTATTAAATAGCATGTTAGAAGCAGCAGGAAATGATGGGTAACACTTTTTCCAGCAAGAGAGAACACATATATACCAAGAAAAAACCCTTTAAAAAGAAGCTATAAAGAATTACAAAAACACTGTAGTCTAGAGTTATTTATCAAAGGAACAAATAACTCTTAAACACTAGTCATATATTTAATCACAACGACTGGTGTTCGTTTGTTTAAGACGAATAGAGAAGTTTATAAATCCTTCCAGAGACTGGCATTAAAAACAGTTGTTCGGACAAAAGAATACATTTTGGTTATTAGACAAAGTTATGAAGACTACTTCATTTCCCCAAAGTGATTAGAAACATAACTTATTGTATGTACAACTTCACATTACTTTAGCCAATTTAATTGCTGTTTCATTACTTCACTTGTAGGTTCAATCACATTTCTCAAAGCCATGAAAGAGATTTCAACTTTTGCCATTTTGGTACCTGCTGTAATTTTGAGGTTTTCTCTAGGGGGCCATGCGTGGAATTCTGATAGTGATCACTAGCTCGGGGTAGTCTAAAGAGGACTAGACTGAAGTCACAAGGCTCCACCTCTGAGTCCTGACTCCGCCACTCATCAGCTCCGGACTAAGTCACTTCCTCACAGAGTCTGTTTCTTCATAGGGAAAATAACATGTACCCTGCCTTCTTCACAGAGTTGTGGTGAACTTTGTTAAGTTATCACTGTGCTGATAAAACTTAAAAGCACTCTTGTTATATTCGCCCTGAGTATGTAAACTTGGCAGATAGGATCTCTTCAGGTGTGCCTGAGAAAATAGAATGAAACTTACTTGAATCAAGCATCCTTCTTCCTTGAAAATATGCCTGGCCAAATTTCTTCCTTTATTTAAAGTTAGGATACACTAGAACCTTATTTAGAAAGAAAGAAATATAAAAACCTTGGTACAGACAGGCCCCATGTGCCCTAAATTTAAACTGTTACTACCAGTCATTTCTTGGTCTGGGAGATTTTCCCAGAATCATGTGTCTTTTCTTTTTTTCTCCCCCATGTGTCTTCTTTTGAGTCCAAATCTTCTGGGTTATGCATGTCCTGTCTTATTTATAGGCTTGGTTAATTGTAATAAAAATTTCCTCACAACCTGGCCTTTAATTATTGGCTTTTGGTTCCTGCCTCCCACTGCTCCTTATCTAACTTCCCAGTACCTTTCCCGATAAGAAACTACCTCCATGTGGATTCTCTTTCTCCGAGGCTCTGTCTACTCTCACTGCTGACGCAGCAAGTTGACCTGACCTGTGGGAAACTCATTCCAGTAAATAAGCCTCTAAACCACTGAATCTTCTGGCATCCTCTAGATCAATGCTCGATTATCACCAAATACATTTTTGTGAGACTTCTCCCACTGTCAGACATTTTTACACTCTCTTTCCTATTTTGTTCTGAACACGTCAGTAGTTTTCATAAAGTTATTTGATAATTTCTCCATAGCTGTTTAGAATTTTTCACAGCTCCTCCACTAAAATGGTACAGATAATTGTGCCTGCTATGTAAACTACATTAAAAACAAAAGTTACACTTACAAAACTTTGCCTTTTCAGACACAATATGGCTGACTTCCTTTAAATGAACTAAGGTGATTTGTTAATTAAGCTTTTTGTTCAGAGGAAAAGACAGTTGACGAATTTTTGAGCTAGGGGGGCACCTGGGTGGCTCAGTTGGTTAGGCATCCAGTTCCTGATTTCAGCTCAGGTCATGATCTCATGGTTCAGGGATTCTCTCTCTCCCTCTCTCTGCCCGTTCTCTTAGGTCTCTCTTTCTCAAAATAAATAAATAAAACTCAAAAAAAAACCAAACTTTTTTTGAGCTTGGGTGAAAAGTGTCCCCCAAATCACAGTCATCTAAAGCTATAATAGCTCACAGAGCTATTATAAGCAGGTCCACATCTTGTCAGAATGTAAACCCTTTCCTAATCCCCAAGTCATTTCTTGTCTAATTATTTCAAGAGTCTTTTAGTTGTACTATTTTTAAAACAGAGCAAAGGGACACACGATTTAGCTGGAGGGTTTTCTAAGCCACTGATGCACTGAGTTTGATAAAAGTTAATCCCATATAAAATTGCAACTATAATTTTATCCTGATGCTTTTCTTAGACGAAGCAGAAGTCAGAAGACTTTTCATCAGGAAAGTGATGAGAGGAGATTGCTCTCTAGATAAAGCCTATCCGAGGCAGAGATCATCTAACAAGGGTAGTTAACAGGTATTAACCTAATTCAAGCGTGGAGCTTACCTCTCCACTGAGTGTCCCATAAATAATGAAGCATTGTATCTCTTCCTTTTGACAGATAGTATGGTAGTCACAGTACCTCAAGCAGACAGTGTTTTTTCCCTTGTCGATTTAATTTTGATCCATTTTCTTCTGTCCTTGGTCAAATAATATATTATCTATTTTATAATCAAGGTGATAACACACAGTATCACTATACTCTATCTAGCACACATGAGGACTAAGAAAACAGCATTCAAAAGTACATTTTGATCTTCTAAATACACTCACATTTTTATTAAACTGAAGTCCAAGTAACTGAACTCCTCAAATGGCCAGATTTTTGTTGCTGTTGTTGTAGCATTAAACTTTTAGGAAAAGAGTCAAATGATCAGTCAATTTAAGGGATATATTGAAAGAAAGTCCAAGGCATGAACTGGGGTCACTATTTACAGATGACTGCTGATAACTTTTCTTTTAAAGAAAAAAAAATTTTTTTTAATGTTTATTTTTGAGAAAGAGTGTGAGCGAGAGAGGTGCAGAAAAAGAAAGAGACAGAGGGGCGCCTGGGTGGCTCCGTCGGTTGAGCGTCCGACTTCGGCTCAGGTCATGATCTCAAGGTTCGTGAGTTCAAGCCCTGCGTTGGGCTCTGTGCTGACAGCTCAGAACCTGGAGCCTGTTTCAGATTCTGTGTCTCCCTCTCTCTCTCTGACCCTCCCCGGTTCATGCTCTGTCTCTCTCTGTCTCAAAAATAAATAAACGTTAAAAAAAAAAAATTAAAAAAAAAAGACAGATAGATAGATAGACAGACAGACAGACAGACAGACACAGAATCCAAAGCAGGCTCCAGGCTCTGAGCTGTCAGCACAGAGCCTGACACAGGACTAAAACCCAGAACTGTGAAATCATGACCTGAGTCAAAGTTGGACGCTTTCCCGACTGAGCCCCCCAGGAACCCCTGATAACTTTTCTATTTACTATCCTGGACAATAAGATGCTATGAAGAATACAATGATCCCCAAACACAGTAAGATCACTATACTGTGAGGGTGCCTGGGTGGCTCAGTCAGAAGAGCATGAGACTCAATCTTAGGATCCTGAGTTTAAGCCTCACGTTGGGTGTAGAGATTACTGAAAATAAACAAACTTAAAATATATATATACTTTACTTTCTAAGAAAAATGGACTACCTACTGTCTTAGAAAGATTCATCTAGGGGCGCCTGGGTGGCTCAGTCGGTTGAGCATCCAACTTTGGCTCAGGTCATGATCTCCTGGTTTGTGAGCTTAAGCCCCACATGGGGCTCTCTGCTGACAGCTCCGAGCCTGGAGCCTGCTTCTGATTCTGTGTCCCCCTCTCCCTCTGCCCTTCCCCCGCTCGCACTCTGTCTCTCTCTGCCTCTCAAAAATAAAGAAACGTAATAAAAAAAGTTTCTTTAAAAAGAAAGACTCTGTGTCAGACACTGTGGTGGGAACAAAAGAATATAATTCCTGCCCTCATGTAGCTTACATTCTGGTAGGGGGAGAAAGACAAGTAAAATATAGGGAGGCCAGATACTGATAAGGGCTATGGAGAAAGATACTCAATTATAAGATTAAAACAATTATCAACATGTCTTTAGAGTAAACTATGATTAAATAGGAATTTTTAGCATACACAAAATTTTACTACCTAAGAATGACAGAAATAACTGAGATGTCACTGTACACAGTTTCAACAGAGGCAAAGCTGGTGTGCTCTATTTTATACTAGTACATAAAAGGTCATTTTGTTTAGAACCCACATAACTGAGGGTGAACCAGAGCCTATCATTCCTCAATTATTTTAGTTAACCAGTTTGTTTTGTTATATTACAGGACTATTTCTTGTATCTCATTCCAACAAATGAACTAGATCAATTTTCTCTTTCTAAATTTGGGATTTCTGAGGCATATTAACTTAATTCACAAATGCCTATGTTTTAGGGCAATTGATAAATACTAGCTCTTCTCTTTTTATTGACAAGGGGGTTAAAAGACTAACTTGGCTCAGATTCTAGTGTGTGTATGTATATATGTATATAAATTAATTCCCAGGGAAAAATGTTTTTAATATTTTCCTGAATTCCTCTTAATTATTTCTTCTATCTTGCCACAGACAGTGAGTAGTGCGAGCAGTATTTTTAGAAGTTGTAACAGTGCAACATAAAAGCAAAAAGAACAGAAATGAGCATATTTATGAAGAGCTGTTTATTTTTCTGACACTCATTTTTGTCAGATTGAAATTATAATTGTTTCCTGTTACCTAGATATGGTTGTGATGTGGGGAGAGGGGAGCCATGGAGAGATAAAGGGAATTAACTTTTAGAACTACAAATGAATATGAGCCTGAATATATTTTAACAAAGAATTGAGTTAATGTTAATTTCTATTACCTGAAAGAATGTTATCCAAGTATTTTCCACTGCCTTAAAAAAAAAAAAAACAACAACAACAGTTCCACTGTTCTTAAATTAATACTACCATGAAAGATCTGAAGATTATAAAATCAAGAAAATTGCTTTTGTGGTTAAAATCCTGAACAGACACACATGAAGAAACTCCCTGACTTCTGTTATTAAAAGCTATACTTGTGGGGTGCCTGGATGGCTCAAATGGTTAAGCCTCGGGCTTTGGCTCAGGTCACCATCTCATGGTTCGTGAGTTCAAGCCCCGCACTAAGCTCTCTGCTATCAGCATGGAGTCCACTTCGGATCCTTTGTCTCCCTTTCTCTCTGCCCTCCCCAACTCGTGCTAGCTCACTCTCTCTCTCAAAAATCAAAATAAACATTAAAAAAATACTTAAATAGGGGCGCCTGGGTGGCTCAGTCGATTGAGCGACCAACTTCAGCTCAAGACATGATCTCATGGTTTCTGAGTTCCAGCCCCACGTCGGGCTCTGTGCTGACAGCTCGGAGCCTGGAGCCTGTTTCAGATTCTGTGTCTCCCTCTCTCTCTGCCCCTCCCCCGCTCATGCTGTGTCTCTCTCTGTCTCAGAAATAAATATACATTTAAAAAAAATACTTAATGGGGCTTGGGTGACTCAATCGGTTAAGCATCCGATTTCAGCTCCGGTCATGATCTCCCAGTTTGTAAGTTCAAGCCCCGCACTGGGCCCTGTGCTGACAGCCCAGAGCCTGGAGCCTGCTTCAGATTCTGTGTCTCCCTCTCTCTCTGCCCTTTCCCTGCTCATGCTCTGTCTCTCTCTGTCTCAAAAACAAAACAAAACAAAACAAAAAAACTTAAATAAAAAGCTATGCTTGTTTTCATTAATCAAAGTTTAAAAATCATGATTTCATCATACATGAAATAGTTTTCTCCACATATTTTATGAGGTGGTTTTCTAACTACAACAAATACTTCTTCCATATACACAAATGCTCCAAGAAAAGAGCAAAACTGTTTCCTTTTTTAATATGGAAAAGTGATTTTCCCCTTCTTGATTAATAAGGTTCCCCTTAACAAAGGCCACACTTAAGGGTTTAATAGATTTCCTTTTAAACTATGTTCCTTATTGAAAACCAAGGCACAAAGGGTACCTAACTAAGTAAAGGTGCATAACTCAGAAATATACACTCAATATTTTTAAATTAAGTACCATAATGCCAGTTACATTTTATTCTATATAGTACTATTTTGGGGTGCCTGCGTGGCTCAGCTGGTTAAGTGTCCGACTTTGGCTCAGATCATGAGTTTGAACCCCGAGCCCCACATAGGCTCCATGCTGACATGTCAGTGCACAGCCTGCTTGGGATTCTCTCTCTCCCTCCTTCTCTGCTTCTCCCACACTTGAGCGCGTGCACACGTGTGTTCTCTCACTCGCTCTCTCAAAAATAAATAAACTTAAGGGGCGCCTGGGTGGCGCAGTCGGTTAAGCGTCCGACTTCAGCCAGGTCACGATCTTGCGGTCCGTGAGTTCGAGCCCCGCGTCAGGCTCTGGGCTGATGGCTCAGAGCCTGGAGCCTGTTTCTGATTCCGTGTCCCCCTCTCTCTCTGCCCCTCCCCCGTTCATGCTCTGTCTCTCTCTGTCCCAAAAATAAAATAAACGTTGAAAAAAAAATTTTTTTTAAATAAATAAATAAATAAATAAACTTAAAAACAACAACAACAACATCAACAAGTAAAATGGAGTAACAATTTCCAGTGGCCCTGTCTTCATGCTCACAATTCACAAACAGCAGAATGAAAACACTTTGGTAGTGTGAAATGCTGTAACAGGTGGAAATACACCTACATGCACAGTAGCTAAATTGCAGTGATTCAGCTCCATCAGGAAAGGCAGCAAGCACTTCTATGGGCTCACTGGCTCTACATTTGGTTTGTATGCAGATTTGGACTCTAGAAGCCCCCAAGTTCAACCAACAGCAGTGCAACCAGATATTGCTTTGGAAAATCACTCAGCAGAGAATTCTCCTGGGGGAATTTCATCAGCCTGACACTTCCAACTCTGCCAGGGGATGGGCTCACGAAAGGCTCCTGTCAAACAGCTCTGCCCTCAGTGTTTCAGGCACTCCCGGTGGTGTTTTGCTGGCCTAATTATGACTTGTGTTCCTTCTCAGAATTATCTTTCTGGGCCTGATGTAACTTCAAAAACATATTTTAAGCAAAATAATAAATTGTAGTAATTAAAATAAGCGATAATAAATATCTCAAAAGTACTTAAAACAATCTCCATCAGATCTGGGAGGCTGCACTGTGCCGAGCTGTCCTTAGGGGCATGAACTCCATGGCAGGCCATCTGTCACTTGCCCAAAGTTACAGACTGAGGAGAGAGCTGCCCACCAAAGAAGAGCCAGAAGAACTACTCTGGTTGTGGTTTCTGCCCTGGATCCATGAGCAAGTCACTGAACACCTGTGTTACCCATCTGTGAAATGGAGAGAAGCAGAATAGTGCCTCACTCATAGAACTGCTGAGGATCAAAATAAGCAAAAACATTCAAAGCACTTAGAGGAGTGTCTCACGCATGATAAGTGCTCAAGTCATATTAGCTCCTATTATCACAGTTTTTAAGTCCTCTGGAACAGTATAAAATTTCATACTGCATCTTTAGTATATAGGAAATTCTATACTTGACTATTTCCTTCACTAACAGGATTTCGTCTTTGGCAACTTTTCCTTCTCTTTCTCTCCTTTTAAAATAAGTTATGGTAAAATATCAACACTTGAATTGCTTCTCTTTAGGAAAATGATAAAGGCTCAATAGAAAAGTAGTGTGGTGTGGTGTGGTGTGGTGCGGTGCGGTGCGGTGCGGTGCGGTGCGGTGTGGTGTGGAGGGGAAAACAGTAAACCGAGAGCAAAGACCTGAATATCAGTTGGGGGCTGTCACTGCTAGTTGCCCCAGCCAGAGGCTAAGACTGGAATAGTCTACAGCAAATTCTGCACTCTAGCAGTGGGTGACATACAAGTATTGTATAATTTTAGATACAGTCTTCATTACTGAACATGTTTCATTTTTACGTTATCATACTGTAATAAAGAACTTATGTGTTCTTTTCCTTAAGTTGCCATTCAAACTAGATTTGACTTCAAAATAGGTGCCAGTAGTGAAAATAAAGTCAAATATGTACTGTGTAAATATTATCTGTAAGTGCAAAATACAGGTAAATGAGAACTAAGGTTATTTTCTAGTTTATTCACACCAAACTCTGGAAGAGAAAGGATATTATAATGGCTACCTTAATTCTCAGTAGGGTAGCTCTGAACTTAATTGGCTGATGGTAACACCTCACGTCCTAGTTCTCCAATCCATTTTCTCCTCAATAAATTATTTCAACCAATGTGAATTTAAATGATGAAAAGGAAAATGGAAGTGGCTAACTCTACACCAAAAATCAGAGTTGCCAGTTAAAAAGTATCCTGCATCAGGACCTTGGTCTGGACACTGGCCATCTTTGGTCCACTCTATCACTGAGATGGTGGGAGAAGGAAGAAAGTCAATCACACTTAGGGATAAATCATACATATGTAAAGCATCTGGTACAGTGCTTGGCCTCTAGTCAGCACCCAGTAAATGGCTATCATTCTTACTATCATGTGTTGCCATACCACACATGAAAGAAATAAAATCCTGAGAAGTTGGTTTTCTTGGGTTACATGGGTAGTGACCCAAGGGATTTAAACCCAAGTTCCTTTGGCACCAAAACTCTACCTTGTTGCCTGTAGAACCCTACTTTGCCACCTGCAGGTGAAACTAATGGTACAAAGTTCAATCCGCCAAAAACTCACCTGACATCGAAATTAATTTGTCAAGTCAAAGTCTGAGCAATATACGTAACTGTAACACAACTGAACAAAGGCAAATTGTGTTTATATTCACAAAGAAAATGAACTGCGGCCAGCCAGCATGAAATTACTTGTACACTTTCTTAGCCTGCTCAGTTAAAGCTCATTCAAAATAACGTAATTACTCTGTCCTATTTACAAACCTGAACACTGCATACATTTTAGTCATCTTATTTGGGCAATCTACTACATAAGGGTGCAGAAACCCTGCATGGAAGAGTTAGTTCTAATACATGTTGCTACTTCTCATAAAGGATTTGTGACACGCATAGTTTCTTCTGGTGAAATTAGCATCAGAAGCTAATTCTTGAGAATTTAGGTTGCCTCTGGATATCCTGTCAGTTCACTAGCAAATAAATAAAGTGACATTTATTCATGAACTAACTGTTTGGAGAGCCAAACAGGAAAGTATTTGCTAAACCAGCATATGGTTAAGAAAGTAACATAAGCTAAGGTCTTATTAATAGAAAAAACCCCCACAGTGTTCAGGTGGGGTGAGTTTCTGATACAAAAAATGAAGTATGGGCTTAACAACTGGCCAGTGAATTTGGTTAATACATAAATAGAAGTATGAGCCATCCACTCATTCGCTGAAAACTTGTCACACCTATGGTTTGGGTGGGCATAAAGGTGCTATCTGGTAAGGAAGACTGCTGATGGGGGTCTACCATCAGAGCAAGGAAGGAATTCCCACTCACAATTCCTTTTCCTCTATGAAAGGAGCTTTTCCTTGAAGAGTAAGATGTCCATGGGATGCCTGGCTGGCTCAGTCGTAAAGCATGTGACTCTTGATCTCCAGGTTGTGAGTTCGAGCACCACAATAGGTATAAAGGCTACCTAAAAATAAAATCTTTTTAATTTTTTTTTTCAATGTTTTTATTTATTTTTGGGACAGAGAGAGACAGAGCATGAACGGGGGAGGGGCAGAGAGAGAGGGAGACACAGAATCGGAAACAGGCTCCAGGCTCTGAGCCATCAGCCCAGAGCCTGACGCGGGGCTCGAACTCACAGACCGTGAGATCATGACCTGGCTGAAGTCGGACGCTTAACCGACTGCGCCACCCAGGCGCCCCCTAAAAATAAAATCTTTAGGAGAGGCTAGCTGGCTTAGTGGTTGGAGTGTGCAACTCTTTTTTTTTAATGTTTATTTTATTTTTGGGAGGGAACCAGAGAGACAGAGACAGAGGGCGAGGAGGGGAGGGGCAGAGAGGGAGACAAAGAATCTGAAGCATGCTTCCAGGCTCTGAGCTGTCAGTACAGAGACTGACGCGGGGCTTGAACTCACAAACCGTGAGATCATGACCTGAGCCGAAGTTGGATGCTTAACCGACTGAGCCACCCAGAGGCCCCCGGAGTGCGTGACTCCTGATTGCAGGGTTATAGATTCGAGCCCCACGGTATGGAGATTATTTACAATCTTTAAAAAAATAAAATAAAATGGGGTACCTGGGTGGCTCAGTCAGTTGGGCAACTGACTCTTGATTTCGGCTCAGGTCATGATCTCACGGTTTGTGGGATTGATCCCTGTGTCAAGTTCTGCACTGACACCTGGGAGGCTGCTTAAGATTCTCTCTCCCTCTCTCTCCTCCCCTTGCCCGCTCGCATGAGTACTTTGTCTCTCTCAAATAAACATTTAAAAAAATATAAGAAAATAAAATCTGATCTGAAAAAAAAAAAAAAAGAGTAAGATGTCCCAGTGAGGAAATGAATACCTCAAATGGAGAGAAAAGCCATTCAAAAAGGGCATATGTAGGCACAGGCAGAGAGAAGTATACTTCAGAGGCAAATTATTCTCCTAAAAAATACAAAGCTCTTAAATTGTTCACAAATATTCTATCCTACAAACACCTTCATCTGGAGAAAGAAAGATCAGGGAAGAAAGATCCTGCTAAACTGCGAGCAGGGGAAAAACTGCCTCATCTGTAAGAGGCTTCTAGGCCCACAGCCTGGCTCACAAACGGATTGGGGGAGGGGTATCCGTGAACCACCTGAAACTGTCTGCAAAAGTCTGCATTTGCAAGACAGTCTCAAAGGGACCCATGATTCATATAACTTTAAAAGTCAAAGTTCAAGCAGAAGTGTCACAGATACAAACTCAAAATCTTACTCTTCTGCTTATGAGCTGTGTGATCACCCAGATTAGCAAAGCAAATCACCCAATTTTTCAGAACTTCAGTTTCGACATTTTAAAATGGAAAAGATAATGCCTAACTCCATGTGAGGATTAAATGTGATAAGGCATACTAAGCTTCCAGCACAATCATGTTCATCCACCCAGAAGGAGGGCAGCAGAAAGCCACTAAAACTTCTAGCATTATAAGGAATGAAATCTGAAACTTTATACACCAAGGACAACGTCAGGACTTAGTGAGAGCCCCCCAAACACCATCAGTTCCCTATATCCACCATTTCATAACTCACAAACCTCCCCACATGAAAAAATTCATGCCTCATTTGATGGTCATGACATTTCTGGCAGATTGTTGGTGAAAGAGATTCAAGGACATCTCTAATGTCTCTGAAGTGGAAAATCCAATACTGGGAGAAAAACATCTCAGACTATTAGCTCTTAAACTTATTAGAAATTAAATGAAATGGAATAATACTTCATTTCTCTAAACAGGTTTCCAAATTCTGCAATAACTTGTGTGATGTTATTTATGTTAAAATGCATACCATCTTCATGTTTGTATTTATAATTCCTCTACTTATTTACACAGCTGGTTCTTTTTTTTTTTCAAGTTTATTTATTTTTTTAGTAATCTCTGTACCCAATGTGGGGTTCAAAGCCACAACCCCCGAGATCAAGGATCGCACACTCTGCCAACTGAGCCATCCAGGTGCCCCTATGTGGCTAGTTCTTAATTATCCAGACCAAATGAGAAAAGTAATAGAAAATATAAAAATTAGAAAAGTCCTTGCTCATTTTAATCAGTTTTGGACCTTGGAAAGCTCACTTTATGTAGGTAGAGAGGTCAATCTAAGATTTCCATTTGTTTCAGACGGTCCGATAGATCTAACCAAAGATATTTACTGATACTTGTCTATACGACAATTTTATCTGATTTATAACTTGCATAACTGAATGAATATGCAGCCGAAAGGTTGAAAACTCTGCAGGTGTTATACTTTTACCTTACAAATGTTTCAGTTATTTTTAGAGTCCAACTGAAAACAGCTAGTACAGAAGGAAATACGCATGAAATTCTTGAGGTCTACTCAGATAACAGTCAAGATAAGGTCAGTGGATATTTGGAATACCTAAGACACTAATTTAAAATAAAACACTCCGATGGCCAAGAACACTTTCTAAAGTTGTGCTTGGAGTAATGGTTTGCATTATATGCTTGATGCCTCTCTATATCAACAAATCCCTTAGCCAAAAATTTCCTCATCATCCAGAAAACATTATGGGAAGAACCTATTTAAAAGAAGCTGACATTCCCTCAATATAGCAATCTTACCTCAGGGAGTCCCTAAAAACCTGACTGTTTTCTGACTGTTTCAGAAGCCCCAAAATGAAGAAGAAAATTCTAAAGAAAAAGGTGCTTTCCTACCTGCGTTCAAAGCTTTGTGAATGTTCAACCCTCTCCAAATAATACAATCATAGAGTAAATAAAAGCTGACTTAACTGAGCTGCTATCTATGCTTATCAATGTACATTCAAAACAAGAACCTTAATTTTATTTATTTTTTTAACTTTTTAAAAATGTTTTATTTTTGAGAGAGAGACACAGAGACAGAGTGCAAGCAGGGGAGGGGCAGAGAGAGGGAGACAGAATCCAAAGCAGGCTCCAGGCTCTGAGCTGTCAGCACAGAGCCCAACCCGGCACTCCAATCCATGAACTGTGAGATCATGACCTGAGCTGAAGTCGGACGCTTAACCAACTGAGCCACCCAGGTGCCCCAAAAACCTTAATTTTAAACTAAGTAGACACTGGGGCGCCTGGGTGGCTCAGTTGGTTGGGCGTCTGGCTTTGGCTCGGGTCACATCTCACTGTTTGTGAGTTCGGGCCCCGTGTTGGGTTGTGCTGACAGCTCAGAGCCTGAAGCCTGCTTCAGATTCTATGTCTCCTCCTCTCTCGGCCCCTCCCATGCTCATGATCTGTCTCTCAATAATAAATAAACGTTAAATAAATAAATAAATAAATAAAACTAGACATTTATTCGGCAACTAAGTACTGTAAGGTACAAGGCAATATTTCAGACAATGGTGACCTTAACAGTCCTACACTGATAGAGCTTACATTCTAAAGAATAAAAACTTGCCATATGTGTGATGTACTTTGAATACAAGTTTTAAAAAATTTTCTGAAGATCTGTGATAAATCGTTACAGAGTAACCAAATATCAAAGGCTTTAATTAAATTCTTAAAATAAGAAGTCACAGGAAGAATTTGCAAATTTTGCTCAATTTTTTGCCTGATTAAACAAAATGCTTTGGAGGTAATTTTAGCTATGGCTTAGCATTGATCTCAACTTCAAAACTGTAGTTATATATGTACACCATACATGTAGACAATAGTGAGGATCCCCCTTCCCCCATTCACACCCAAAACACTCAAAAATCGCCGAAAGAAAACTGCCTTCTAAAATTTAAGTTATAAAACTAACACATAATGTATCATAGCAAAAACATGAAAAAGGTATCTTTAAAAGACTTCTCTAGAAGGGGCACCTGGCTGGCTCATTTGGCCAAGCACCTGACTCTTTATCTTGGGGTCATGAGTTGGAGCCCCACGTTGGGAGCAGAGACTACTTAATAAATAAAAGTTTTTTTTTTTTTTTTTTTTTTTAAGCTTCCAGGGTTGGGATACCTGGCTGGCTCAGTCCCTAGAGTATGCAACTCCTGATCTCAGGTCCTTAGTTTGAGCCCCATGTTGGGTGTAGAGATTACTTAAACAAAACAAAACAACAACAACAAAAGGCTTCCCAGGTGTTTTAAGTTACTTGTTTCCTAACTGGAGACTAAAATGGTAAAAAACAAAAAAACAAAACAAAACAAAAAAACCCCACTCCAACCACATGTAAATTTAAGTTGAATAAGGACTTCATGATAAAGGAAGGGATCCTGTACAAGAAATAATCTAGGGGCGCCTGGGTGGCTCAATTGCTTAAGTGTCCAACTCTTGATTTCAGCTCAGGTCATGATCTCAGGGTTTTGTGAGTTTGAGCCACAAATCAGGCTCTAGGCTGACTGTGCAGAGCCTGCTTGGAATTCTCTCTCCGCCCCTCCCCCACACGCACTCTCTCTGTCTCAAAATAAGAAACTTAAAAAAAAAAAAAAAAAGAAATAGTAGGCAATGAATCTAATTAAAACCCATGATAACATGATAAAAATAGGATTATCAAAAATAAGGGGGCAAGAGGCAGTGACTCTGTACAAACTAATTTCAACTGGCATGGAAAAAGAGGTTCAAATATGATGGGTAAATTACAATGGTACATTAAAATTTTAACAGTCTAGTAATGTAAAAGGTGTGATTGCCAGGGCACCTGGGCAGCTTAGTCTGTTTAGCATCAGACTTTTGATTTCGACTCAGGTCATGATCCCAGGGTTGTGGGATCCAGTTCCACTCAGTGTGGATGGAGCCTGCTTAAGATTCTCTCCCTCCTCCTTTGCCCCCTGACCCTACAAAAAACATAAATAAATAAAAAATGTTTAAAAAAAAAAAAAGTACAATTGCCAGTGGCCACTATACTTGTTTTTACTCTAAGAACATTTTTATGAATAAACATTGCTTCTTCCATTTACAAGAGAATACAGGATATTAACAAAAGAATTAATCTGCAAGAGAAGTTGGTAAGTCACCACAACATGGAAAAGGGAGACATAAACAGTAACAGTAATGAAGAGTCACACTTCCTGGGAGTTTCTCACATACCAAGTCCTCTGCTAAATGTTTTTTCATTTAACACTAAATCCTCACAACCACCATCAAGTATATACTACTCTTGGGGCACGCCTGGGTGTCTCAGTCGGTTGAGTGACCGACTTCAGCTCAGGTCATGATCTCGTGGTTTGTGAGTTTGAGTCCCACGTCAGGCTCTGTGCTAACAGCTCAGTGCAGAGCCTGCTTCAGATTCTGTGTCTCCCTCACTCTCTGCCCCTTGCCCATTCATGCTGTCTCTATCTCTCATAAATAAAAGAAATTTTTCTTAATTAAAAAAAAAAAAGTATATACTACTCTTACTGTTATCCCCAGTCTCCCCAGTCAAGTGGACTTGAAAAATACCAAGTCCAAATGTAATTGGACAAAAATCACTTTTTAAAAAATGTTTTTATCATGAAAGTTTGTTTTTCATTTCGCCTGGTCTTTTTTCAGATAAAACATTTGCATCTATGTGAACTGTTGTAAGTGAAGGAAAGAGATGCATAAAGTGGACAGGATATTTATGAATTACGTGATGATGTATCGCCTGGACAGATCACAGAACTGATGGGTCACATAATTAATAAATGGCAGCACTGGGGCTCAAATTCAAGTTTTTCTGATTCGACCTGCAAATGTCTTAAGCACTCTGTTAAACAGCCTTCTCAAGAGGCAAATAAAGGCCGTGCCCACCTAAGCCCTGCCCAGAAAGGGTGCCGAGGCTCAAAGGAACTTGTCTGATGCCAGAGGCAGTACCATTCCCCTCATGAAGATAGGTAAGGCTTTCAAGGCAGCTTCCTTCTCTGGTTCCAGTCTCACCAACTGGCTCCCGTGTGGCCTGCCCACAAAGCACGGCCTGGCCAGGGAACACACATACTTGGGGCCCTTGGTGGCTCCATATCTTGTTGTAAATTATGAAATTTTAATCCTGCTTTTACATATCCTTCTCAGTGAGGTGGGGCAATGCAGGTCTTACTCCCTGAGAGGATAGGTTTTTGCTTTGTTTTAAGGGCAGGGGAGAGGAGGGGAGGGGAAGAGAGAGAGAGAATCTTCAGCAGGCTCTGCACTCAACCTGGAGCCCTGGAATCATGACCTGAGCCAAAATCAAGAGTCAGATGATCAACTGGCTGAGCCACCCAGGAACCCCAAGACAATAGGTTTTTAAACTGAACTACCTTGCTCTAAACTATGCTGATTCCATTGAGGTAACCCTGCCCAGTGGGAGTGGTTGTTCCCAGGTGATACCCTCTTGCCTCACCACATCCATCAAACCTCTGTAACACATACCCTCCAAACTGGAGAGAAAATTTCCTAATTCCCCTTAAATTCTACAAAGGCTTTCACAGCCTCTCTTGAAAACACATTATGAAACTCAGAATGAATGACAGGCAGAGAATTTCAACAGCTTTTCATGAGGCTGTTACTATAATGAATTCTCCTATGGGGATAATGTTCTACCATTTTTAGAAGTCACTTTCGACAGCTCAAATATGGTGAATGTAGAAAAAGTTAATCTAAGGTAACTAAATTGGAAATAAGTACATTAACCTTTCCATCTGTAGTTTCTGAATATATTATAAAATATCTTAGACATTCAAAAAAAAATGAAGACTAACAAACATCATACAACTACGCATCCAGCTTAAGAAATAAAATAATACAGATAGAGGTGAAACCTCTGCGTTGTGTTCTAATGATATTATTGTGGAGCCCTTGTAACTGTCGTTATAGAAGTAAAATAACTAAGCAAGTAAAGACTTTTCCTCCCCAAATTTAAATCTGGTGAGTAGCAGAGCTTATCAGCCAAATCTATACACTATGATAATTCTGAGTCTACTTGATGGGAGAATAGTGCCAGATAACAAACACCAACAGCTCGTCGTATGAATCTCATAAGTGATGTATGGACACAAAGTCAGAACAGGTGTTATCCTGACTCAGAGTCCTTCTGAAGGGTCATTCGGTCATTTGGTAAGATTAGGCCTGGGGCTTGAGCCATCTGTTTATATGCTACAGAGCAGAGCTTCTAGAGGTTTGAAAGGAAGAGTTTGTAATACAAACTAACTTCCTAACCATGACTGTCATTAAATATTGGAAATACTGGGATAGTCTATCCAAGGGCAAGACATTTTCTAGGGCCCATGCCCGTTCCCTCTCAAAGCACTCTACTCTTTTGTTAAAATTAGTCTCATTATGTACCCACAGCCGTCTGAAGTTGCTGGTTCCTGAGTATGGCCACTTCAAACAAGCGATGGTCATTTCTCTGGACTTCCTGACGAACAGAGAAGGAAAGCGATGCCTGTGGGTTTAGTTCAGCCTGTTTTTATTGAGCACATTCCATGCCTGGTACTCTAGGTACAAAAATAAATTAACCACAGCTCCTGAAGAAGTTGATTCTGCAGTGGCTGTATGCAGACCTGGTACATGAGGAAGAAGTGACAGCAAAAGAAGAACCAAAATTTTACAAAAAGGAAAACTGGGTGAAGGAAATAAAAATATATATAATAAATGTAAGCAAGCAGGGCTGGCCACTGAGGCCAGCTCTCATGGTTTACTTTCTCCTTCTTGGGACTGCTCCATTTCAGCTTCTTCCTAAGGCTCTGCCTCCTCTATTCAACCCCGAAGGGTCTGTCTGCTATGTCTTCTCGTTCTGTCCTAGACGGCCTCACGCCCTCTCCCAGCTTTGATGAACTGACCTAGGTTGAGATTCCCAAATCTCTTCCCCGTAGCTGAGCTCCAAGCCCACAACTGCCTCTCCTTGCTCGACCTCTCCAACTAGCATCATTTTTTAAAAATTTTTTAATTTAATCCAAGTTAATCAGCAGTGCAATAATGACTTTAGAAGTAGAATCTGCTGATTTATCCTCTACATATAACACCCAGTGCTCATCCCAAGAAATGTCTTCCTCAATCCCCCTTGCCCATTTAGCCATCCCCCCCCACCCACATCGCCTCCAGCAACTGTTTGTTCTCTATATTTAAGAGTCTCTTACGTTTTGTCCCCCTCCTTGTTTTTATATTATTTTTGTTTCCCTTCCCCTATGTTCATCTGTTTTGTATCTTAAATTCCACATATGAGTGAAGTCATATATTTGTCTTTCTCTGACTAATTTCACTTAGCAACCAACTGGCGTCTCTAACTCACCAGAAGTGATCTCACCACACACCTCTCCTTATCCCCTTTCAAATCTGCTCTTCCTTTTATGCCGCCTCTCCCGGTTACAGTCTCCAACGTTCACTGGATACCTGAGTATCAACCTAGACCCCTGGCTAGCTCTTCTCCACACTTGCTAGGTAGGTCCTGAATACCTCCAGATTCCATCCACTTCTCTCCATTCCCATCCAAATCCAAGTGACTACCGTCTGCACAACTCCTCCTTTTTACTCGTTCTCCAGAGGGCCCACCCTTCACAAAAACAATCATACCAAATCCCTGCTTATAATCCTTCACTAATGGGGAGCCTGATTGGCTCAGGGGGCATGCGACTCTTGATCTTGGGGTTGTGAGTTCAAGCCCCATGTTGGGTGTAGAGATTACTTAAATAAACAAATTAATTAATTAATTTTAAAAAATCCTTCACTAACTTCCCTACTACTTTCAGATAGAAAACTTGCCTCATGTCTTTGGCCTGCAGTTCCTATGTTGGAAGTCTAGTCCAGCCTTTTGCCACCCTGTACCATCCCCTTCCCTCTGCAACCTCTCCCTACAGCACCCTCTACTTTCCCCCAACGTAGCATGGATCAACCTATTTTCTTACTCATTATCAACACTAGGGTGAGCTCCCAGTACATACGCCCAAGGCACTAAAGAGCTCTTTTATATCGAACAATCAGATGATTCTCAATAGTCACCAGGAGCACAGTTTATCTCTTTGTACCTTTTTATGAACTACAACAATGGGATTTCCAGTTAGGAATATAACCTGGGCATTTACATAGAATAACCAGTTTCTCCATCTTCCTCTTACCCCCAAACCAAGCAACCAAAGAGCTATGAGCACAGAACTTGATGTGGGGCTCGAACCCACAAGCTGTGAGATTCAGACCTGAGCTTAAGTCAGACACTTAACCCAGGCGCCCATCATTTTTTTTTTAATGTTTTATTTATTTTTTAAGAGAGAGACGGCAGGGGAGAGGCAGAGAGAGAGAGAGAGAGAGAGAGAGAGCAGGGGAGGGGCAGAAAGAGAGGAGGACAAAGGATCAGAAGCACGCTCCATCCTGACAGGCTGAAAGCAGCAAGCCAGATGTGGGGCTTGAATTCGAGAACTGTGGGATCACGACCTGAGCCAAAGTCAGATGCATAACCGACTGAGCCCCCCAGGCATTTTAAATTTAAGATATGATGTGGATCCTTGAGGACTCCACAACTTCCTACAGACAAAATTAGCAGTTTCCTGGGCAAACCTCCCTATGATAACTATAAGACTGTTATTAGAACTTTGGCTTTGGCGGGGTGCCTGGGTGGCTCAGTTGGTTAATCATCCGACTTCAGCTCAGGTCACGATCTCACAGTCCATGAGTTTGAGCCCCGCATCAGGCTCCGTGCTGACAGCTCGGAGCCTGGAGTCTGCTTCGGATTCTGTGTCTCCCTCTCTCTCTGCCCCTCCCCTGCTCATGCTCTGTCTCTCTGTCTCAAAAATAAATAAAAACATTACAAAAAAAGAACTTTGGCTTTGGGGTGCCTGGCGGGCTTAGTTGGAGCAACATGCTGAATCTTGAACCTCAGGTTGTGGGTTCCAGCCCACACTGGGTATAGAGATTACTAAAGAAATAAATAAACTTGGAAAAAAATAATACAAAGTTAAAAAAAAAAAAAGGGCTTTGACTTTATTTGCACTTTAAATCACACAACCACTGTGAGAATCAGGCACCAATGTTATCCCTATCCCCACGGCTCAGATGAGGGAACTAGGGCCCAGAGAGGGCACATAACTTTCCAAGGTTAAACAACCAGTCAGTGGGGAAACCAGAATTCAAACTCAGGCGATATGTCTTTATAATTGTGGCATGGACTGTGCAAAACAGTCAATGGATACTGAACGAATGAAGTCAGTAAAGTGTAGTAGATCAAGATGACCCATTTGGGGTATTAGAAAACCAGCACTTGGAAAATCCTAAATGCATTACTAATCTGATTTTGGATTGCATTTTGAGGGAACAAATATAAGCACTTTCAAAACTCAGACACTATTATCTTACGGAGCACACTCAAAAGAAGACCTTTTGCTCTGTATCTATTCCTTCCTCACAGGGAGAGGGGCTTGCAGACTCGGACATCAAGGCCAGGGACATACTTGAAGAGCACAGAGCCAGCAAGCACTAAAATGGGAAAGAAGGCGCTAAGCCAGCCTAGAGAAGCCTGCAGCCTTTTGCCAGGCTGGTGGGGGGGGGTCTCACCTCCCGCAGCTCCAGTCTTTGGGCCACAGCCTCCAGGCTCTCCTGGCCAGTGCTCTCCACGGACAGCGTGAACTCCACAAACTCGTTATTGAGCAGCTGGATCCGGGCAACCAGGCAGCTCTTGCTGGACACCGTGTAGCGCCGGGTGCGTTTCAGTTTCAACCCGAATGGCAGTGGCATCTTCTCCCTTCGCGGGTGGAGGGGTTGAAGAGGGAAAAGCACCGCCCCAATCCGGTGGTAGTGACGGCGGGAGAAAGCGATCCTCTCCTGACCTGACCGCAGGAGCACCGTACAGTCTCCGGCTGCTCACCCAGCAGCGGCTGCCGCCATCAAAAAGCAACTGAGTCCCCAAAGGCCGGGCGAAGAGAGCATCCACACCAGTGCTGAGGAAAGAGGAACACCAGTGACATAGGCAACAGCAACTTCTGAACTGAGTTTTTATAAAAATACAAATCAATAAGGTTGCATCCAAAGAATAAGCTTTCCCTCTCTTCTGGAAAAAGATGGCAAGAACGGGATCTGGGAGGCATGTGAGGAAGTTTATCATCAGACGAGTTAGCCCCTGGGTCAGACTCCACCCCTCATTCAATCCTACAAATAGTGATAACCACCTACGGCTATCTAGGGGATTAAATGAGATAATGGTTGGCAACGAAGATGCCGCCAAATTTAGTAGCTTAGTAGCTCGTATTAGTGGCTCTATGTTAAAAGGGGTTTTTTTGTTTTGTTTTGTTTTAGTCGCTTTTTGGCTCACCCAAAACACCCGAGGTCAGGTCGCCCTTAAGGGAGAACACTGCAAAAACAGTCTAAACCCCAGTGGACAAACTAACCCTGAACCCAAACGGGAGGAATAATCTCCTGGAACATATGGCAGTCGCGAGGTTCAAGCGAGGTGAAACGCTTAACAAGCATTTGTAGCGCCGTTTGTAGTTTATAAATATTTACGTCACCAAATTGATTTATTTATAAACAAGGCAAAGACCCTACAGATGTTTGTCATCCGATGACCATCAGAAGCATGGAAATTCTGAAAAGGGTGGCCCCGACTTCCCTCCGGAAGGGTACGCCCGAAGAGGCGGTGGGCCTTCACCTAAGCGGGGCCTCGGGCCAGCCGACGAGGCGGGCGAGGCCTTAAACGCCATTCTGAATTAACAAGTGGCGGACGCGGCTCAACAAGCCCATGAGGCCGGGGACCAAGCGAAGAACTCAGACTCGGACTCCCATCGAGTCCTCCCAGCGGAAAAGCAGGCGGCGTTGCCTGGCCAACGCGCTGCCTCAGAAGCCCCGGAACTCTCCGTCTGCGGCCACGTTTCCGGACGGACGCGCCAGGGAAGAACCGGCCCCTACGCTCCCGGAGGGAACGTTTAAAGAACCCAGCTCGAGCCCCGCTGGAGGTTGGAGAAGTCAGGGTGGGGGTCCATCTGGTTCCCGATTTGGAGCCTCAGGACACTTTCCCCCTCCCCCACCCCAACGCGATTTACAACATTTTAAAACACACCTGTTGATGGTAACTCCAGGTTGGGGCAAACTGAGCGTGAGCGGCGGCTGGGAGTTTTTTCCCCTAAAGGAGTCAACAAAATCCCGGGACGGTTCCCACCCTTTGTTTTCTTCTGAGTGGAGACGGCCCCCGAAGACGAAACGTTTGGCTCGGCCGCGGTTCGCAACCCTGAACTTGGGCGGGGAACCACGCGGAGGGGCAAGGTCCGCCCCCAATCCTCTCAGCTGGGAGACAGAACCCAGGCCTCGAAAGAAGCGGCTTTCTCAGCTTCACACTGGGATGGGCTGAACTGGGAATTGATCCCAGATTCCTCATTCCCCGTCCTCTGCTCTTTCCCACTTTCCTGACTGCGACTCGGTTTCAGAGGTGATGGGCACACAGGGCTGGGGTACGGCAGAGCTAGAGAACAGGGTTTAGCTATTTCACTAGGCTTTGTCAAAGTTAACATTTAGAATTCCGTTCCACAAAAGTGTATTGCATCTCGGAGTACAAGGCGGTGTAGTGGACGGTGTGAGAAATCTAAGACGAACCCTAAGCCGTCGCTGCCCTTAAGGAGATTACATGCATGCTATAATTATATACATGGCTGTATCTCTAGTAAGGACGGAGCCACGGTTTTCTCTCTGTTTTTTCTGTTGTTTGTGCTTTGGTTTGGTTTTTGTCTTTGGAATTCTGGTTATGCCCAGGTAGCCAAAAAATAAAAGCTAAAAACAAGCAATAGAGGAGAAAGGGCAACCGGGACTACATAAAGTGCTGTTTTAAACAACAAAATTTTTGCTGGGTACTTTCTGTAGGTAAAAGGACCACACTAAAAGGGGGAAATACAAATATAAAAAGATATGGTCTCCACTTGCGATTTTCAATGCTTCCTACCTCAGGGTATAAACTAGATAGATAGTTGAGGCAAAAGGGAAAAAAAAATCAAGAAATGAGAATTTTAAATAATAAACTTTTAACTAAAAAATTGCCTGATGGGCCATCAGTGTTTGTATAATACATATTTTTAAAAAAGATTAGATGTACATAAAATACCACATATACTACACAAATACCTTTCATGAAATGAGGTGGTGGATTTCAATTTTATATACAAATTATGATAACTGAAAGTAAGACAAATTAAGTATTGTGAAAAGACAAGATATTGCATATATACAGAGGAAAGATGTGTATTAAGAGTGTTCAAATATGGTAGACTCTTCATTACAAAGACAGACCTAAGAGCCTTGAAGGCAGTAGATATTACTCTATATAACTTAATTATTAACTTAAAGCTCTGATTAAGCAGATGCAGAATAAAACTTTCAGTTGTCCCTGAGATTTGAAATGTACAGCATCAGAGATAAAGAAAAGTCAATGTTCTTTATTTTGGTAGATGTTATAATTGAGAAAGTTGAGGGGTCAATGTGGGTGTGCATGTCGATGTCAGGTACCTTTTTCCCCAAGATCTATCCACAAGAATAGCTTGCTTTTTGCTTATTTATAGAAAACCTATGTTAATACTGTTTAATAATTTAGAAAATTATCAACGATTAACACATTTTAATTTTCAGTTACATATAGTATTCACTAGCAAATGGAGTAGAAATATAAGTTGCTTTTTGGGGGTTTCAGGTGTAGAATAATATGCAGTAAATTGAAAGGTCTGAAATTATAACTTCTCTACTAAACAAATAATTCATAATTCGCTTTTGAAGGAGAAACTAGGAAATACTTTCTCTACAAAACCATTCTGTTATGTAATAATAGCTACATGTTAAATTCAAAAGGCAGTCTATTTGTGAAATCATTTTAATGTTTTCACATCCTCTTTCAAAAGTTTTTCAAATAGAGTCACTCTGAATACTGTCGTTTCCACCCTTGCTAAGATCCTCCCCACATGTAAATTTGCCAATGATACTTTAAAGTAAAATAATCACTAAGAGTATATGACATCTTTAGAGTAATACATAAATCTACAGCATTAAATCAAACATTTTTCTCAAGGACTTATGCGTAGATACTCGAGAATACCATACCCTAGAAACAAAACAGACAACTATTATCAGATTAAAATTACTGTCATATCCCCAAGTTAAAAAAAAATCTGTCAGCAACTAATTAGGCATACAGCGGTTGTCACTTAGAGCAGACGGAGTGTTTTGAATGTGTTTGCGAGTACGCTATTATTATAAGGCTTTCTCAGCAAAAAAGAAAATAAGACGCGTATGCCAAGAGCAAGCCAATCTAATCAGGATTTGCAGAAATCACAAGTCGGAATTTGCAGACCCAAGAATTCTTTTTTCCAGAGTAAACACTCTACTCCAAAAACAAGTCACCACCAAACAATCCTTCCCTACTCGCCTTCTCGCCAAAGTTATCCGGCAAATTTCGCACTTAATATTCTGAGAGACGCAACTATGCCTAAGACTTTTAAAACCGTGATCCAGAATTTGGCCTCAATCGTCAACCGAGTTCAGAATAGAAGTTCAAGATCCCCTTTAGAAATGAACCCAAATAGATCACGGAGAACCTGGAAACGGAAGACTTTTCTCTTTGTTACGCTGCTGCCAGGGGTCTGGGAACCGGGACCCATCCTCCGGGACGCCTGGGCTGGCCGACGCGCTCCGAAGTCCCCGCTTGCGGACACACCCCACCGCTCGGCCCCAGCGTCCGCCCGCCGGCCGGGGACCCGCGCCCTCACCTGCTCCCGCTCCCGCATCCTCAGGGCCGCGCGCCCGGCTCAGCGGCCCGCCTCCCTGGGTCCCGCCGCGCGGCAGCCGCAGCCGCGCCCGCACGCCAGCCCGCGGCGCGGCGCGCTCATGGGGCTCGCGCGCCTCACTTCCTGTCTCCAAAACCTCGGCCCGCAGACCATTCCCCTGGGCAGAGTCCGGCGGCGGCGACGGGAAAGGCCTGGAGGTGGGACGGGCCGGGAGCGCCGCACAAAGGAACCGGGCGGGGGTCGGGGCGGCAGGAGGACGGACGGACGGACGCGCACGGGACGCGCGGCCGGAGCAGCGGAGCGGCCGGGGCCGGGCGTCCCTCCCCACAAGGGCCCGGCGGGCGGGCGGATCTGGGGAGGCGGCGGCGGCCCGTGACCTCAGAGAGTTGGAATGCGGGTGGCGGGGCGCGGGGGAGGTGCGGACAGCTGCGCCCGGCCGCCGGGGAGGGGGCGCGCCGCTGCTTTTTTTAATCATATGACCACTTATTTTAAGAGTTTCCAAATAAAGCAAGCCTTTTAATAAAAATGAGGGGAGGGGGATATTATTTCGGTTCCAGGTAAAGAGTTTTACTACTTTGTTGTTAGGTGGTCCGTAATATGCTGTAATCGCTAGTTGTCCGTTTACTGTTGTGTATTTCTGAAAACGATTCAAATATTCTATTTCTTCTTTCCATGCTTACGTCTAAAGATCTACCCCATAAAAAAGGAAAAACATTGATTAGTACTGGATGGAAAAGTCTCCTCCCCGCCCCCCCCCCCCCCAAAAAGGGTTGATAAGGTCTCAAATAACCTCTCAGTCTCCAAAAGAGCTGTATATGCAATACAGTGTAGAGCTATTAAGGATGGAGATTCCATGGTAAAGTTTGTCTAGGTTCAATTCTCAGCGCCAACACTTTTCTAGCTGGGTAACTTTGTGCAACTCTCCTAAGCTCTCTCTACCTGCTTCCTCTCTTCTATAGGGAGAATGATAATCACCTTCCAGTAACTTGTATAAAATATATGTGAAGTGTTTCATTTAACCCCCGGCCCTATTAGCAGTGCTTATTATTACACGATACTGTATTTTTACACTGCATTATTACTCCTGAATTGCAACACTTAAGCAGAGGAACAAAACTGTGTGACCCTAACACCATCACAGTAGGGTTGTTCCATCTTTTTTTTTAATTTTTCTTTTTAACATTTATTTATTTTTGAGACAGAGAGAGAGCATGAACAGGGGAGGGTCAGAGAAAGAGGGAGACACAGAATCTGAAACAGGCTCCAGGCTCTGAGCTGTCAGCACAGAGCTGACGTGGGGCTCGAACCCACGGACCATGAGATCATGACCTGAGCCGAAGTCGGACGCCCAACCGACTGAGCCACCCAGGCATCCCAGGTTTTTCCATCTTTACTTGACATGTGGTTTGAGTGACTGAAGCAGAGACATTTTTATTATGTACATTTTAATTTAAATTATTTTTTTAGGGGCGCCTGGGTGGCGCAGTCGGTTAAGCGTCCGACTTCAGCCAGGTCACGATCTCGCAGTCCGTGAGTTCGAGCCCCGCGTCAGGCTCTGGGCTGATGGCTCAGAGCCTGGAGCCTGTTTCCAATTCTGTGTCTCCCTCTCTCTCTGCCCCTCCCCCGTTCATGCTCTGTCTCTCTCTGTCCCAAAAAAATAAATAAACGTTGAAAAAAAAATTTTTTTTAATGATTTTTTTAATTTTTATGTCTAGGCCCAACTTGGAACTTGAACTCACAACCCCGAAATTAAGAGTTGACCTCCAAGGACAGTGCGAGCCAGGTGCCTCTAAATGATTTTTTTTTTAATAGCATTGTTTCTGGAAAAATTTTTTGTGTTACATTTTATTTAACTCTCATTTTCTTCAACAACTAGCAGACAATGAGTACTTACAATACCTAAGTCATGGTCCCTGCACACAGGAGACTCCTGGTCTAGTGGAAGATGAAAACACCTACACATCACACATACATCATAGAGACATGAGTGCTATGAGAGAACAAAGCCTGGGCAAGATTCAAGTCTGGTGACAGAGCTAAAAGCAAATAAGATCACATGTGTTTCTAATGGAAAATTAAATTAATTCTGTTTATAACTGATATTTCAACAGGACACCTTGAGGGGGGTCAAACTGTGTGTGAGGAAAGAAAAGAGGCATGAAAATGAGTCCCTTTTCTGGTCTCCCAAGCTAGAAAAATTGAAATTATGTGAGATTCTAATACCTTTCTCCTCTCCAGCCTACCATCAAGACCTGGTATTTCCTCCTTTGTAATGCCTCATGATTTCTTCTCTCCTATCTGTCCCACAATTCTAAACCAAACCCCCATCATTTTACGTCCGGGGGGTTATTGCAACAAGGGTGGTCTTGCATCCGGTTTCTCAGTTCTCTCTCCTTTATATGCTAATACCAAGCTTACCTCTCCCTTGGGTTTATCACTCCTTTTTTTTTTTTTTTTATTAAATTCTTTTTAACGTTTTATTTATTTTTGAGACAGAGAGAGACACAGCATGAACGGGGAAGGGGCAGAGAGAGGGAGACACAGAATCGGAAGCAGGCTCCAGGCTCTGAGCCATCAGCCCAGAGCCCAACGCGGGGCTCGAACTCGCGGACTGCGAGATCGTGACCTGAGCTGAAGTCGGACGCTTAACCGACTGAGCCACCCAGGCGCCCCTAGGGTTTATCACTACTAATGGACCCCCAAGTCTAGCTTTTCTGCCTGTCCGTTCAGGCCTTTCTAAACTGGTCTTAGCCTCTCTGGCCATCCTTAATTTCTCTCTTCCCCCTGAATCCCCCAATCAAGTGTTTCTCCTGGCCCATAGCACCGCCTGCCCTGCCCCCCTTTCATTCGTCTGAGCCTTTCCTCTCTCTGCAAGCTCTGGTTCCAAGACAACTTTCTAGCCACCCCATTCCACAGTGATCTCCACACTTGGCAAGAACTTTGAAAACTATTTCATGAAGGCTTCTTTTATATCTCCTAGCATTCCTAGGACACTACTGGCAGAGAGTAGGCACTAAATAAAAACGTGTTAATTGAATCGGGAAGAAAATAAAAGAATTTTAAAAATAGAAAATGACCATAAAACCCAAGCAATATTAGACAACAGATCTGAACTTTCTCCCTCACACAGCACAAGTGTCATTTGTTGACCAAGTACTTAAACTATTTTCCCTCAACCATATTAATTTGATAGTAACACCCCCGTGGTAAGCCACATAAATAGCCCCTTTAAAGTGTCAGACATGAATTTATTACTGGTTTATGTTTGTATGAAAGGAAGTGAAGTAATTTGTATGGTTCAACCTCAAAAGATACAAAAAGGTATAAGTGAAAAGTCTCCTTCCCACCCTGCCTTCTAGACACGCAGCTCTCCTCCTGACAGTAACGGGTGTTACCATAACCTTATGTATCCATCTAGAGATATTTTGTGGATAAATAAGCCATTACAGATCTGTATCTTTACCTCCTCTTGTTACCCAGAAAGTGACATAGTGTGAATACTTACCCGCGTGAAGATAATTCTTATTAAATTAAACTTTAAGGGGCACATGGCTGGCTCCGTCATCTGTACAGCATGCAACTCGATCTCTGGGTTGTAAATTTGAGCCCCAGGTTGGGTGAAGAGATCACTTTAAATCTTTTAAAAGATAAAATTTTAAAAAGAAAATCTTGTACTAAAAAGAGACTCCATAAAAAGGAAAGAAATTGTGGGTTTGGTGCTCCATTGACCAATATTAGGAGTTAAGAAATTAATCTCCTAATATTAGGAGTTAAGAGATTAAGCTTGGTGAGTATCTACCAAACCTCACTGGGTAAATTACCATCTTCTGCAGAAATCTGAATGAATGCCTCCCTCCTCCCACCACATAGAGATAATGATTCCTGTAGCAGGAGCCACAGCCAGAAAGGTGAAATCTCCTTTAGTCTGAATCCTCACTGTGTGCTCTGCCTACCACATTCAGCACTTTATCAGGTGCAGCAACTTTTCAGCTGCAAAAGTGTGAGAATATAGAGCATAGATTCCCCTGGATATAGAAAAATGATGGTGCTGGCAGTATATTTGTTCCAACGAACAAGAAAATGGAAAAACGTTTATCAGCCTCAGTAGCAAAGTGGCACTGTGACTATAATTCCCAACACTTTGGGCTTTTGATCCAAGGACAGACAAACCACATGATATTCACTATTGAAAAACTTGCACTCATCCTGCATTTATTCCAAGCCAGAGGCCACAAAAAGCAGGATAAATAAGACGCATGGCTGTGTCTTCAAAGACTTAGGCCTATATATATGTGTATATATATATATATATATATATATATGTACACACACACACATTCCAGTACTATATATGTGGTGTGTGTGTGTGTGTGTGTGTGTGTGTGTGTGTATTATAGAAGGGGAATATACCAATGAGAATATATTTTAGGGGTGCCTGGGTGGCTCAGTCAATTGAGCGCTGACTTTGGCTCAGGTCATTATCTCACAGTTCTTGAGTTCAAGCCCCACTTCAGGCTCACTGCTGTCAGTGAGGAGTCTGCTTTATTTGTGGTCCCCCCCCGCCCCTCCCCCACTTGTGCACGTACGCACATGTGAACTCTCTCTCAAAACTAGATAAAACATTTAAAAAATTATACATTTTAAGTGAGGTGGTAATGTCTGTTTTATCACTATGATCAACTTCTGGCTGAGTCTGGAAGGACAAACAAAAAAGCTCACTAAGAACTCAAGGAAAAGAAGAGGAAAGCATTCCAAGCTGAAAGAAACCATCCCCGACCCCCCACCCCCTCCGTGCTCTCCCCACATACACTTGCAAAGGATGTGCACGTGCAACATCCAGGTGGAATGCTATCCTGAGAGGAGGCTGGGGATACAACAAAGCCAGTGTCAGAGGACTCCGGATCCATGGATTTGGGCTTAGTGCTCAGGGCCCTCTGATTTCAAAGCCAATGCATTTTTTAGTCATCTTTCTTTGAAAGACAGCCCAGAACCTTCTTAGGCTGCATTGCGGTTTGTTGAAATCTAGTCCTCATTCTATCCCCTAGAGCAAAATATGTCATTCCTCCTAAAATGGAGAGCTCTTGCATGCCAGAAAGAATTTTCTTGGTCCAGTTTAGTCTTTTTCAAGTGAAATAAATACCCTTTGTAAATTTCATGGTTTCTTTCTGACCATCATCATGATCATCTTCCTCTGGATGTCATGTGGTTTATGAAGCTGCATCTCACAGGGAAGCACCTCGAACAGTGATGGACCACTGAATACCACTGGTTTAGTGGGTTTGTCCCCTGTGATCCAGACACTGTAACTCCTGAGGTCTAAATGTGTGAATTTTTTTTCTTTTTTTAAGTAAGCTCTAGGTCCAACGTTGAGCTTGAATTCACGATCCTGAGATCAAGAGTCACACACTCCACTGACTAAGCCAGCCAGACACCCTCTACCCTTTTTTTGAGTAAAAGCATTTCTTTTCATCTTCTTTGTTATTATAAATGTGTGAATTCTTAAGCAGCTGGCAAATCTCTTCCTCCATGGTTTTAAATAGATTGTCCTGAAAGTTAACCCATTCTGGAATTTTATTTTATTTAAATGTTTATTTATTTTGAGAGAGAGAGAGCAAGCAGGGGAGGGGCAGAGAGATGGAGAAAGACAATCCCAAGTAGGTTGCTCCACACTATCAGTGCTGAGCCCAACTTGGGGTTCCAACTCATGACTGAGATCATGATCTGAACTGAAATCAAGAGTCGGACACTTAACCAACTGAGTCACCCAGGCGCCTCTTGAATACATTTTAATAAAAATTTCCCTATTCTAAATACATTTTAATGAAAACATTCTCTGTTCTTTCTAAAATGTTCTTTCAGTATTATCTAAGTATTGACTATGGATTTTGTAATCAGTAATGGATACAAAATCCTGTGTTTTCATTCTTAGTTCTGAAATGATGGGTAAAGAAATAGAAATAATGTACTATCCTTTGGATTGAGAGTGTCATGAAAGCAGGGACTCAGTTTTTGTTTTTTTTCCAATGTTTATTTTTGAGAGAGACAGAGAGAGCATGCGAGCAAGCATGATTGGGGGAGGGGCAGAGAAACAGGGAGACACAGAATCCAAAGCAGGCTCCAGGCTCTGAGCTGTCAGCCCAGAGCCCAACAGGGGGCTTGAACCCACGAACCATGAGATCATGACCCGAGCTGAAGTCAGACACTTAACTGACTGAGCCACCCAGGCACACCAGGGACTCAGTTTTGATCATGTCTGTGCTCTGGCTTCTAGCACAGTGTCTGGTTCTGGGAAGGCATTTAATTTTTAATCAACACAGTGCTGCTGTAAGCCAAGCATGGTTCAAAATGCTTCCCAAAATATTAACTTATTTCACCCTCATGACCCTATGAAGGAGAAACTGCTATCATACTTATGTCACAGATGAGGAAACTGAGTCACTGAGAGGACAAGCAACTTGCCTAAGGTCTTGGAGGGAGTAGCAGAGCTAGGATTCAAACCCAGACAGTCTGGCTCTGGTGTCCCTGTTCTCAGTCACTCTGTTCCGCTGCTTCTCATCAATGTTGGATGAGTGCATGATCATTGGATTAATCCATGAGGAATGCTTTTGTTAATTTAGGTAGTTAATTTATTTTATCATTCATACAAATATTTGATAGCCTACAAAATATCCTACAAATATCCTATAATATTTGCTTCCTATGTGTCTAGTATCCTGAAAGAAATTTTGGAGAAATGCAGAACTAAGAGTTTGTAAGTTTGCTAGAGAGGACACACACAATTAATATTACAGAGAGCATATTAAGTGTCATACCAGTAGCTTCCACATAGATGCTATAGGAATTCAGAAGAAAAAAATATATATCAGATAAAGGGCCGTGTGGCAGACAGATCCTAGATGGCCCCATGATTCCTGCCCCTGCTGTTTACACCCTGTATAATTTCCTCCCCTTGAATGTGGGTAGCGCCTATGACTTGCTTTTAGTTCATGAATATGGAAAAAAATAATAAAATAAAATAAATTAAGGATTTTTCAGATGTAATTAGGCCCTAAATCACTTGATTTTGGGGTCAGGACTTGGGTGGCCCTAAATCACTAAATTAAATGAAAACCCTTAGAAGAGGAACTGGGCCCTCCTCCCTGAGCTGAGAGACTGTCTTGGAGGGCTTAAGTAGCCAGAGTGAAGAAACACATGACAAGGAACTGTGGGCAACCTCTAAGGCCCGAGTGTGGCCTCAAGACAACAGCTAGGAAAAAGCTGGGGCCCTCACTCATAAAGTTGCAAGAGAATTAATTCTGCTAACAACACCAACGAGCTTAAAAGTAGAGTTTTCCTCTGGGGCACCTGGGTGGCTCAGTTGGTTAAGTGTCCCACTCTTGGTTTCAGCTCAGGTTGTGATTTCGTGGTTTTGTGGGTTTGAGCCCCACATCGGGCTCTGGGCTGGCAGCACAGAGCTTGCTTGGGATTCTCTCTCTCTCTCCCTCTCTGTCCCTCCCCTACCCGTGCTGCCTCTGTCTCTCTCAGATACATAAAAAAAAACTTAGAGAAGTCAAGCCTCCAGATGAGAACACAGCATGACTGACATCTCACCTCCAGCCCTGTGAGAGTCTGACCAGAGGACTCAGTTAAGCTGTGATCAGATTCCTGAATCATGAAAACCATGAGATGATAAATGCATGTATTTTAAGCTGGTCAGTGTGGTCATTTGTTACCCAGCAATGGGTAACTAATAGGGACCACTTCCAGATTTAGTGGATATGGGGGAGAAAGTAGACATCGCTTTGTGCTTACTCTAATTCCAAGATTTTGTGATTACGGACAGGGAGAATGAAGCCGCTATTCATAGAAACTGGGCTGTCAGGAGTAGAAACCAGTCTGAGTGGGGATCAGGAAAAGATAAAGAAGACTTCAGTTTTGATGTTCATTTTAGGGGAAATACAAATGCCTAAAGCCATCTGGAATTTGGGAGTGGGGTTTAGGGGAGAACTCAGGGCTGACAGAAAAAACAGAAAAAACAGAAAAGAGCAGAAGAATGAGGATAGGTCTTGGGGAAGAGCCACTGATGGGCCTGGGAGAAGGAAAGCAGAACCAGACCCGAGAGCCAGTTGTGGTCATTAGAAAGAACTGTGATTGATTGGTTCTGTTGCAGAGGATATTCCTTTGCCTCCAAGTGTAATTATAATGCAACGGCTAGGAGACAGTCTATTTTACAGGTAGGAAAACGAAGGACCCGAAGGCTTAAATTATCTAGACCAATATCACACTAAAAGCAAGTGAAGTCTGGATTCTAACTCAGATATCACTCCAAAACCAGGGATCTTTCTGCTGCGCATTTAATTCATCCTTATTTTCCAAAAGAAGGTAAAATGAGTAAATGGGGGCAAGGAAAAGGAAGAGTTCTCCAGGTGCGGAGATGGGCGGGGAGAAGCCTAGGGCATCTTTACGCCGCTGCTCAACTTGTCGCCAGCAGAGGTCGCTCGAACACAGACTCCCGGGGCCCACGTGCGCGCAGGCGCAAGCGCAGGCGCGCTCGACTCCGCTCACCCCGGCGCGCCGGGCCGGTGGGGGCGGGTCACGCAGAGCGCGCGGCCGGGAGCGACGCTGGCGGCTGCGGCGGCGGAGCTGCGGGCCGGGAGCCGGCGCGGGTCTCTTGGGTAAGCGAAGAGCCGCGCAGTGCTGAGCCCGCCGCCCGCCGTGGAGCCATGGAGATCGGCACCGAGATTAGCCGCAAGATCCGGGTGAGGCCCGCGTCGAGCGTGGACGGGAACCCGGGCCTCAGCGGGCAGGCGAGCGCGCGGTTGTCAGGAGTAACGGGGACTGTGGGCCCGGCCTGGACGCCGCGGCCTAGTCGCCGCCGGTGGCTCTGGTCGGGCCGTAGGGTCGGCGAACGGCTTCACCTCGGCCTGGGCCGCCTTGGGCCTGGGCGCAGAGGCAGCGGCGGGCGAGCGGGGCCGCGGCAGGAGAAAGCCGCCCGGAGCGGAAGGAGGCGTGTAGGGCCGGGCGGGAGGCCCGAAGACGGGGGAGGGGGAGGGGGGAGGGGGAGGAGTCGCGGGGACGGGGGAGGGGGCCCGGGCGCCTCCCCACCCCCACCTGGGCTCGGAGGGGCGGGAGGTGCACGCAGCAGCTGAGTTGCCTCTGCGTTAAGGAGCCCGGTGATTTTCCTCCTTTCTCACACGCACGCTTGTTTTTTTTCCCCCCCTCAGAGTGCCATTAAGGGGAAATTGCAAGAATTAGGAGCTTATGTTGGTAAGTTTTTTGTTGCTAGCCTAGTAGAATTTAGAGTTTGCTGCTAATTGAATTTTAGTGAATGCATTTTTTTCCCCCCCACCGTACTTTTGACTTTGGAGAGATCCCTTTTTACTTCCAAATCCGGTACTCCCTGGTTACTTCTTTTACTTACTGTCTTTTCTTGAAGGCTCTATATGCAACCTTGGTTTTTGTTTTTGTCCCCCCCCCCCCCAAAAAAGTCCCATGGTGTTTTTAAAATTGTTTAGCTTCCTCTCTCTTGAGGCCCTGTCGTATTCTCCATAATGTTTATCTGATTCTTACTTTGTTTTTCCTATTTCCCTTACTTTCTTTTTGACCTTCTGGTTTCAGAACCATTATTTTGCATATGAATGTTTTCTCACCTTTGCCTCTGTCATGGTTCAGTGAGTTTTATTTTCAGATGTTTCTTTTTTCCTGTCCCGTTTTGTCTTACCGCATACAGTAATGCGTTCTCTTTATTCGTTTATGATTTATAATTTGAGTGTTTGCTTTGGGTCAGGCAGTGTGTTTAACCGTTGTCTATGCATTAGGTCACGGCAATACCCAGGAGAACACTGAGAGGTAAGTGGTAATAACCCTCCCTGTACAAGCAAGGAAACTGAGGTTTTGAGTGCTTACTTGAGCAGTGCTTTATGGATTGAGACCTAGATCTCTGGCTCTAACGCTGGTGCCTCCTGTAAAAGTAATAGCTACCATTTACAACAGTGGTTCTTAACGGTGTGAGAGATGGCAAGGGTTTTTGTGAAGTCAAAACTGTTTTCATAGTAGTACTGATAGGGTACTCAGTCTTTTCACTGTGCTGACATTTGGATTGGGCAAATGCAGTGGTCAGTTAAAGTGCTGGTACCTTACCCTAAATTGAGATCTCATACCAAACTCTTATGACCAATCATATTCACACCCTTCCGCTTGGAATTTTTTTTTTTAAAGCCAGTTTCATTTAAGGATATAATTAAGGGGGGGGGGGGTTCCTGGATTGCTCAGTCGTTTTAAGTGTGGTACTCTTGATCTCGGCTCAGAGTCGTGAGTTTGAGTCCCGCATTGGGCTCTGTGCTGGGTGTGAAGCCTGCTTAAAATATGTATGTATACATATATAATTAGTGAAGCAGTAAAAATCGTTTATAAACCCTGGCCCTTGACTACATCTTTTTAATGTGTGGTCTGAGAAAGTAGGAATGACTCATAAAATACTTGTGCTGTATATTAAAGCAGGATGGATTGTCTAAATGGAAAGGATTTGTGTGATTGAGTTGAGAACTAAACCCAGCCACCTTTTTTATGGAACATCTTTTTTTTTTTTTTTTTTTTAATGTTTATTTTTGAGAGAGAGTGCATTGCATACATGAGTCGGAGAAAAGCAGAGAGGGAGAGAGAATCCTAATAAGCAGGGGCTCTGAATGGTGAGATGATGATCTGAGCCAAAATGGAATCAGACGCTTAACCTAGCCACCCAGGCGCCCCATGGGAACATCGTTTTTATATTCTGACAAGCTAGATATATACACTTGGGTATTTGGCAGACATTTTCTTGAAAGTGAGCAAAGGAAAAAACTGATACACTTTGTTGCCAGTGACAAAAGTTGAGCTTTCAAATGAAAATTAGAATTCTGAAAAATTTGTGTTTGCCTTCGTGAACTTGAAAGCTTCCCATTACGTAAAAGAATTTCTGGAGCACCTGGGTGGCTCTCTTCCTGCTTGGGATTCTCTCTCTCTTCCTGCCTCCCTGCGTCTTCCCCGCTCGTCTGTGCACTCACTTTCTGTCAAACATTTAAGACAAAAGATTTTTAATGATATTAACAAATGATTCTTTTCTGTCTCATAATGAAATGTATCAGCATGTCAAGTGATTTGTATAGCTCAGTGAGCCAGTATTTTTTTTCTTTTTTTAATGTGTAATTTTTTAAAATGTGTATTTATTTTTGAGAGAGAGCGAGCGAGCGAGCAGGGTAGGGTCAGAGAAAAGGAGACTCAGATTCCCAAGCAGCCTCCAGGCTCTGAGGTGTCAGCACAGAGCCCCATGAAAGGCTTGAACTCGCAGACAGGTAGATCAAGACCTGAGTGAAATTAAACGTTTAACCAACTGAGCCACCCAGGCGCCCTTAGCCACTATTCTTTCACATGACCAATGCGTGATGATACAGAATTACACAGGGGAAAAAAGATGCATTAAATATGGAGGATGGGGGCACCTGGGTGGCTCAGTCAGTGGGCATTTGACTTTAACTCAGGTCATGATCTCACAGTTAATGAGTTTGAACCCTGTGTTGGGGGCTCTGTACTGACAGCTGGCAGCTTCAGATTCTCTGTCTCTGCCCCTTCCCCACTGTCTCTCAAAAATAAACATTAAAAAAAAATAAATAAATAAAAGTGGAAGATGGATCAAGGGATTTTCATGTAATAAGTGTAAAAAGGTCGTTGATAGAGTTTTAGTTTCCATATTGCTGCTAACCTTTAAGAAAGTACCACTTGTTGAGTTTTGGTATAGTATCACAAAAGAATATCCACATTATCTGAAAAGGCTGTTAAAATACAGTTGAGCCTTGAACAATTGGGGGGTTAGTGTTGCTGGATACTCCCTCTCCCCCTCCCTACACACAGTCGAAAATACAACTTTTGACTCTCCGCAAATATAACTACTAGCCTATTGTTGATCAGAAGCCTTACTGGTAACATAAACAGTCCATTAACACATATTTTGTATGTTATATATATTGCTGTATTTATACAATAAACTATAGGAAAAAAACATTACGAAAGTCATAAAGAGGAGAAAATACATTTTTGATGACTGTAGCAGAAACAATCCAGGTATAATTGGACCCAGGCAGTTCAAACTCATGTTGTTCAAGGGTCATCTATACTTTATTTTCTCACTATGTATTTGTGAGGCCAGATTTTCTTCATGTTTTTCAATTAGAACAGCATAACATTTAAATGCAGAAGGAGAAACTAGGATCCAGCTGTCTTCTTAAAATCCATGTATTAAGGAGATTTATAAAAATACAACTTTTTGCATTTTTGTTTTGGAAAATGTAGGTTTTTAATAAAAATGTTGATTTACGTCATATAAATGGGTTTATTGACACGTGGTATGTTATTTTAAATGAATTAATACTTTTTTAAATTCTTAGTTTTTCTAGTCTGGTAATTACCAATAGATAACTCACATAAATAAAAGTTCTTTGGGGTCATCAATAATTTTAGGGGGCTTCTGTGTGGCTCAGTTGGTTGAGCATTCAACTTCGGCTCAGGTCACGATTTCACAGTTCATGAGTTCGAGCCCTGTGTCAGGCTCTGTGCTGACAGCCTGGAGCCTGCTTCATATTCTCTGTCTCTTTCTTGGTCTTTCCCCCTCCCCCACTTGTGCCCGTGCTCGCTTACTCTCTCTCTCTCTCTCTCAAAAATAAACAAACATTAAATTTTAAGGGGCACCTGGGTGGCTCAATCGGTTAAGCATCTGACTTCAGCTCAGGTCAAGATCTCCCAGTCTCTGAGTTTGAGCCTCACATCAGGTTCTGTGCTGACAGCTCAGAGCCTGGATTTTCCTTTGGATTTTGTGTCTCCCTCTCTCTCTACCCCTTCCCTGCTTGCTCTCTCTCTCTCAAAAATAGAGATTAAAAAAATTTTTTTTTTAAGAACATAAAAGGGACCTGAGATCCAACAGTTTGAGAATTGCTAATTTAACACATGCTGGACACATTTTGTAAATTGTTGTCAAGGTTGTTAGAAGTCATTAACAGATAAGAGGAATTGAGGCTCAGAAGTGAAGATGAAGCTGAACCAGGATTCATTTTTTTCTTTTATTTGCTCAGCACTTAATGGATACACCAGCTATGTGTCAGGAACTTGTTTTGGTTCAAAAAGAAATCTGCAGAAAACCTATGATGTGAACTTTATTAATTCTAGCACATAAAAGCACAAACATGTGTTCATTGAGTCTGAATTCAATCTTATTGATGATTCCTATCACTTAGCAACAATCTCAAACCAAGGATTTTGAGCCTATTAAAACCTGGTTTATAAGCCTAATGTCCAATATAAAATGTAATTGTAGTAAAAGTATATATTTTATGATTTTCAGAATATTTTCATATAGTTCCATTTGTTCCTGAAAATAGCGGGAATGGCAGGTAGTATTACTCCTTTTACAAATCAAGAAATGGAGTCTTGGGCTAAATAGAGCTAGCTGGTCAGTATCAGATTTAAGACCAAAGAACTCAGGTCTTCTGTGTCCTTAATGCTAAAAACAGGAGTCAATCACTCCTGTATGGTCCTCTGGAACTCCACTGAAATTGCGGGGGGAGCTGGAGGGGGGCGGGGCTGGGTGGCTCAGTTGGTTAAGCGTAGGACTCAGCTCAGGTCATGATCTCATGGTTCATGAGTTTGAGCCCTGTGTGGGGCTCCGAGCTGACAGTTCAGAGCCTGGAGCCTGCCATTATTAATTTAGATTTACAGTTAACTACCTAATTGTATGTTTATATGTCGTCTTTCTGGAAAGGGTGACTTTCTAATCTCTTTTTTTGGTATTAGAGCCCTGGAAACTTCTAAGGTTATAGAAACAGTCCTTTAATAAATATTGAGTATCCTTTTTTAACGTATTGGGTGGGATACAAAGGAGAACAAGTCTTTGTTAAGAATGATAACTGTTCATTTGTGTTTGTTTAAAATGGAGCATGTTAGTGGGATGGCAACTACAATTTGTAAGTCATTCACGTGTTATTTTCTTTATTTTTTACTTAAAAAAATTTAAGCGTAGTTGACGATTTTACTCACATTGTAGAAGCCTGAGCTTAAACCTTCAAAACTCACTTTTCCCCCTATTGTATAGACTTCAAATAAATTTGAGAACTCAGAATTCTGTAAAAATATATCATGAACACATTAATTTTTCATTAGATTCTTCCTGTTTTGTAAACTGAGAAAGCAGTGTATGAATTCTAGTGACTCTGTTGACATGTAATTGGTGTACGTTAAACTGTGCATAGTTTAAGTGTACAACTTGGTATGTTTTGACAAATATACACGATAATCAGACTAATGAACGTATTCATCACTCCCAAAAGTTGCCTTGGGCTTCTTTGTATCTCTCCTTCCCACCTTTCTCTGCTTGGACCTGTACTGAAGCAACAACTGATCTCACATAGAATTTTATTTTATTTTATTTAAAAATTTTTTAAGTTTATCTTTATTTTTGAGACAGAGCATGAGCGAGGGAGGGGCAGAAAGAGAGGGAGACACAGAATCCAAGGCAGGCTCCAGGCTCTGAGCTGTGAGCACAGAGCCTGACATGGGGCTCTAACCCATGAACCATGAGATCATGACCTCAGCTGGACGCTCAACCAACTGATCCACACAGGTGGATGGCTGGGTTAGAAGATGCAAACTGATAGTGACAGGAAAGCACATCTTCACCATTGACATTATGATGGAGAAGATCTGTGAAGGCTGACAAAGCATTCTAACTTCTTTGTTAACCTTACATTTCACATAAATAAGCTACCAGGCTTATTTACTGCAATTTCCAGAAAACAGTGGGAACTTTTTGATACTCTGCAAAGAAAATAAATGACTGGTTTTTTGTTCTCTCTTGTATCTCCTCACATCATATTGCATAATTTCATTAAATACTCAGATTTCTCCAACAAAACAAAAAGGCAGCCTGTTGAATGGAAGAGGGTATCTGCAAATGATACATCTGATAAGGGATTCATATGCAAAATATGTAAAAAACTTACATATTTAATGTAAGTAAAATATGTAAAATATGTAAAAAACTTACAATTCAACACCAAAAAAAAAAAAAATCCCTCAAAAACCAAATCCATTTTAAAAATGGACAGAAGGAGGCGCCTGGGTGGCTTAGTTGGTTGAGCATCTGACTCTTGGTTTTGGCTTAGGTCATGATCTCTATGGCTCGTGAGTTCAAGCCTGGCTTCAGGCTCTACCAACAGCGCGGAGCCTGCTTGGGATTCTCGCTCTCTTCCTTTCTGCTCCTTCCCTGTTTGCTCTCTCTCTGTCAGAAGAAATACACTTGGAAAAATAAAAATAGACATTTTTCCAAAGAAGACCTGTAGATGGCCAGCAGACACATGAGAAGATAGTCAACATTACTAATCAGGGAAATGCGAATCAAAACCATAGCTATCACCTTATACCTGTCAAAATGGCTAGAATCAAAGAGATAAGAGCTTGGCAAGGATATAGAGAAAAAGGAACCCTTGTGTACTGTTGGTGGAAATACAATTTGGTGCAGCTACTGTGGAAAACAGTGTGGCGGTTCCTCAAAAAATTAAAAATAGAAATACCACATCCAGTAATTCTATTGGGTATTTACCCAAAGAATGGTATGAAAAGATACATGCACCTATATGTTATATTGCAGCATTATTTACAATAGCCAAGGTATGGAAGCCGCGTAAGTGCCCATTGATAGATGATGGGTAAAGAAGATGTAATACGTATAAACATATACACGTGTATATATGTTTATAATGGAACATTACTCAGCCATAAAAAAGAATGAGGCCTTGCCATTTACAATGTGGATGAACCCAGAAGGTATTATGCTAAGTGAAATGAAGTCACACAGAGAAAGACAGATACCATATGATTTAGCTTACATGCAGAATCTAAAAAATAAAGTAGGGCGCCTGGCTGGCTCAGTTGGTAGAGCATGCAATTCTTGATCTCAGGGTTGTGAATATGAGCCCCATGTTGAGTGTGGAGATTACTTGAAATAAAATCTAAAAAACAAACTAGAAACAGACAACCCAGACTCGTAAATACAGAGAACAACATGGTGGTTGCCGGAGGGGAGGTAGGTGAGGAATGGGTGAACTAGATTAAGGGGATTAACAGGGACAAATTTCTAGCTCTAAAATAAGTCACATAAACAAAAGGTACAGCATAGGGAGCATAGTATTGTAATAACATTGTATGGTGATGGATGGCGACTACACTTACCGTGGTGAGCATGGAGTAATGTATAGAATTGTCAAATTAGTATGTTGTGCACCTGAAACTGATATAACGTATATTAATTATACTTCAATAAAATAAAACGCTGATGTTTTGATCCTCCTGTCCAGTATTGTAATTGAATTGAGAGGGAGCTTGGACATAAGCAGATTTTTTTAAAGCTCCCCAGCAGATTCTAACGTGAAATTAAATTTGAGAATCTCTCCTCTATAGCAGCTGCTTAGCTAGTGTTATCTGCACGTTATTATACTGGAAATTAGGAACAGTTTTCATTCTGTTCAGATTTGATTTTTCATAGCACTTGAGGTAACTGGTAAGGCAGAAGTGGCTAGTTTACTTTGACTATGAATAACTTTTTACCCCAGTGCACCTTATAAATACTACTTCTTCTAGGTCTGTCATGATGTGAAACAGAATAGCTTGCATAGCACATAGCCTCTGGATTTTCAGTTAACTCTCCCAATAATCGTAATGTTCAGGCAGGGTTGCCACCTAGTTTCCTAAAATTTCTTGGCAACATTTTTTTGTTGTCAGTGTAAGATTTCAAGAGATTTAAATGTCCATTAATATAAAGTGAATAAATCAATTGTGTCTTCATACTACTAGAGCAGTAAAAAAAAAAAATAATAATTAGATTTCTCTGTTTCCATTTGTAGATTGGGCTTTCTGAGTATGTTTGTGCTTTTCTTGAACTGGATTTTTGGTATTTCTCCTTGAAACAAATGAAAGGTTTTTTGTTTGTTTTGGCCTAAGCGTATTTCTGAAATGAGCCTTTCTACCTACTTAAAAATAGGAATATTTTAGGTATTAAATCTGAAGGATTTTTTTTTTTTTTTGGTGGGGATTAGAGTTCTTGATAAATGGCTTTTGCTTCCTTATCTTCTTACTGTGGTGGTTTTGTTTTTCTTTTTGGTCCTAGACCTCACCTTCATAATCATTATGTAGGAGAGTGAGGATAAAACAGTGAAATTAAAATTATTTAAATTTAAGATTAAATTTTTTAAACCATGTAGAGTTTTTGGGTGGTTTTAGTTCATTTGATGTTGAGGTTTATTACCCTGAGATAATATAAATCTGCCTTTACTGAGGATAAAGATGTTCTCTTGAGAAAGGAGTATAATTTTGAAGCTTAAATAAAACATAAAACATACAAAACTCTATTATTCTTGAGGAATATCCATTTGCTTTTTGGAAGCTTTGCTGAAATTGATGAGCATTAATTAAAAAGATAAAAAGGAAATGAATACACTCAAGTTTGATACTGTAATTCAGAATACCTAGTTTTATAAGGATTTGTTAGTTATTTCTAATTTCCATCCTTACCAATAATTGAAATACCTATGTAATGAAGAGGAAAAAAAAGCTATACTTTCTTGTCCAACATAATTCTAGTAGAGCTGAGATGTTAATTCTTAGAGCTATATTTATATTTTCAAGTACGTTAACTTTTTAGAAGTCAATATTGAGGAAAACGTAAAAAGTTTTTATATACTTTTCCTTTTAACTAGATGAAGAACTTCCTGATTACATTATGGTGATGGTGGCCAACAAGAAAAGTCAGGACCAAATGACAGAGGACCTGTCCCTGTTTCTAGGGAACAACACAATTCGATTCACCGTATGGTATGTTTCTGAATTTTTACCCCTTAGACCAAAGTTTGGCACAAATCAGAGTAGGCATTCTGTCTGAAAAGAGGTTCTTGACAGGAGAGGCAGATTCACTGTGGAGAGGCAGGTAGTGAGCCATGCATGAGAGCACAGCCTCTGGAGCCAGATTGCTGAGGTTGAATCCTGGATCTGCTTCTTACTTTGGTTTTTCCATTTGTAAAATGGGATTAATAAATTCCCTTTATAGGACATTGTAAGGATTAAATGAAATAATATATGTAAGGTACTTATATCTGTGCCTGGCCCATAGCAAGTCCTTAGTCTGTGTTAACTGTAGGTTATTGTGTTTCTTTGTAAACCTTTGGATCTCTTATTCCTTTCCCTGAACCCAAACCAGTTACATATGTTTTGGGGGCCGGGTTGACTTCCTAAATTGCTTTCTCTAGTGAGTTAACCTTTAGGGGGCGCAAAGGTTTTGGACAAAATTTCAAATGAGTTTTAAAAGTTTGGAACCTTCTGAAGTTTGGGATTGTAAAAAGACAATTTTATGTTTAAATATAAATTCATGTTATTATTTTCAGTGTCCTTTTTCAAACCAACAGAGGCCTTTCAGTTGAGAATATGGAGAAAAAAAAAAGCATAAGATTCATTTAAGAAGGCAGGCCAGGCTCTGGTACCATGTTTGAGGTAGAGTGAGGGTAGGGGGAGGTAATGATGTGGCTGAGAATAGATCAGGATGTACTCTGAAAAGGCCCTCACTCTGGGAACCACCAATTACAGAACAAGTTGATAATGGAGCAAAAGTTGAGCTAGTAGAGTGGCCTGCTTACTTTTTATGGCAGGAGACTGGGAGAGGTTAATAGGCGCTAAAGAGGGATATGAAACTGGTTAACTTCTACTTCTTGCTTTTAAACCAGAGTTTATCTTGAAGGTATTTTTGCCCCAGTGGGCTACTATATGCTTTATCAGTCTTGTGAAGTTTTCTTGAAATTGCAAATAGAATTCTCTGATTATATTACATAGTTTTGAAGAACATTCAGTACACTGGTTGATCCTCAGATGTTTTGGAACATCCACTACCATAACGTGGGTGATCTAACCCACTTGTTACACTTAGTCCCTAGAATTAAAAAAAAAAAAAAAAAAAAAAAGACCGTGGAACTTTTGACTGGGGAAACTATGATTTTTTTTTTTTTTTTAATCTACAGTCCAGGTATTTGTTTTCTTTCATATACATGTTTTATGACTTGGTTTTTTGGTTCATCCTTGGTATCACTTTGGGTTGGAGTCCCACTAGTATAATATGGGAGATTGACTCAGTAGATCTTTCTTAATTAACTTGATGGAATGCTTGAGACAAATTTCTTACATAAAGGACTATATGAATTGGAATTTAAAATCATATTAATTCACCTTTCTCATCTTGCCATAAATTTAGTTCCTTAACACATACTGATACAAGTTACGATGTCACTGTCTTGGCAGTTTATTTTCTTAAGTTAAATGTTCATTCACCAGCTTGAAACGGACTATTCTGCAATAATTGTGTCCAAGGGGACAGTGGCATGTGACTGGGTTCTGGTTGAAACATTATTAATGAGATATTTCTGGTTTTTTAATGAAGCCTCCTGAAAGGATTGTAAGGCACATTTGCCTTGTACATAACTACTAAAACAGGTTATATTATAAGCAAGGTTGTAGTCTATTCTTGTTTATGTGACTAGTTTTGTAAGTAATAGTTACAATGAAGTGATATATTTTAAGATTATTTTGAAGTTTTTTCAACTCTTGGAATTAAGTTGTCCCAAAAACCATATTAATAGATAAAACAAACTGCTTAAATGATTGTAATAATCTGTATTACATACTTGTGTGTTTTATCTTCTTTTACCCTAAGGTACATTGAGTCTTTAATTTTAGTACTGTTTATCTATTAAATACCATTTAGTACCATTATATCTGAAGGTAAATTCTATAATGTCATCAAATTTCAAGTGACAATTGAGAAAATCTTTCTTGATTAAAGGAAGCTTTAAAATATATTTTTTTTCTTTCAGGCTTCACGGTGTATTAGATAAACTTCGCTCTGTTACAACTGGTAAGATTCATTAAAATTCAGGGTTTTTGGAATTTACTATAGCATTTTCTTTCTAAAGCCATGTATATTGCTTTGGGAAAAATTCCATAAATTTGAAAACAGTGGTTCACTTGAACTTTCTTAGGAAGCCTATGAATTATGAATTCAAGAGCAATAAATTTAACATAATTTAAAGATAATTTAAACGATGGAAGAGAGGGGCGCCTGGATGGCTTAGTCGGTTAAATTCCTCACTCTTGATTTTGGCTTGGGTCATGATCTCATGGTTCATGAGTTTGAGCCCTGTGTCAGGCTCTGTGCTGCCAGCACAGAGCCTATTTGGGAGTTTCTGTCTGTCTCTCAAAAATAAATAAACTTAAATAAAGGAAGGGAAACTATGCAATTTATGTTAAGGAAGTAATTGTACATGTGTGCAGTGATTTAGCTTCAAGGATATTTTAGTATTTTATAATGGAAAATTCCTTAAAAGTTTAGTAATAGCAAATCGAAATAATTATATTACTATGTATGGAATAACATTCAGCCATTAAAAATGTTGTGGAAGAGGGGTGCCTGGGTGGTGGCACAGTTGGTTAAGCGTCCGACTTCAGCCAGGTCACGATCTCACGGTCCGTGAGTTCGAGCCCCGCGTCGGGCGCTGGGCTGATGGCTCGGAGCCTGGAGCCTGTTCCCGGTTCTGTGTCTCCCTCTCTCTCTGCCCCTCCCCCGTTCATGCTCTGTCTCTCTCTGTCCCAAAAATAAATAAAAAACGTTGAAAAAAAAATTTAAAAAAATGTCGTGGAAGAACACGTATTGCTTTTAAATTGGTGATGAAGATGGGGAAGGTTCAAAGTAATAAATAACAGCTTAAAAGGACCATGTGATTTTCTTTTCAGATCCCTCCAGTCTCAAGTCTTCTGATACCAACATCTTTGATAATAACGTGTCTTCAAACAAGAGCAGTTTCGGTCGGGGAGACGAGAGAAGGCATGAAGCTGCAGTGCCACCCCTCGCAGTTGCTAGCACAAGACCTGAGAAAAGAGATTCCAGGGTTTCTACTAGTTCACAGGAGCAGAAAACCACTAATGTTAGGTGAGAATCCTCTGTAGACCTTCTGTGGGTAGGTAGGTGTGTGTATGTGACATTTACATTGGTTTTTATATCTTTAAACTTCTGTTTTCAGAAAGTTTTGGAAATACGGAGGTGGTCATGAGCAATTTTTTTGAATAAAATAATAAAATCCAAAGTATGATTATCTTTTACCTCAAATGTAGTAAATCAAAGTTTTAAAATAGAATGCAATTTTATAGTTTTTAATGGAATTTGTAAAGGGAGTGTCTACCTTGTTTCATTAAAATTTAAATATTCTTTGAAGATTTAAACATACTGCTCTAAATTGGATATAATTCTTTGTGTGTTTCTTAAAAAAATAGACAGACTTATGATGATGGAGCTGCAACCCGATTAATGTCAACTGTGAAGCCTCTGAGGGAGCCAGCACCCTCTGAAGATGTAATTGATATTAAGCCAGAACCAGATGATCTCATTGATGAAGACCTCAATTTTGTGCAGGAGAATCCCTTATCTCAGAAAAAACCGACAGTGACACTTACATATGGTTCTTCTCGCCCTTCTATTGAAATTTATCGACCACCTGCAAGTCGAAATGCAGATAGTGGTGCTCATTTAAACAGGTTGCAATTTCAGCAGCAACAAAACAATATTCATGCTGCCAAGCAACCTGATTTACAGAACAGCCGGGTATATGAAACAGGACGTTTGTGTGAACAGGAAGTGCTTAACAGCTTAGAAGAGACTTATAGTCCCTTCTTCAGAAACAACTCAGAAAAAATGAGTATTGAGGTTTGTATATATTTTATTTTATTTTATTATTATTATTTTTTTAGTAGGCCACACACCTAACATGTGGCTTGAACTCAGTGACCCTGAGATCGAATCACATGTTCTACCAACTGAGTCAGCCAGGCATCCCTGTATATACTTCTAAATTCTGGCTTGTTAGGCTGAAAATTAGCAGTTCTTAATACTAAATATGTGTGGAATAGCTACACACGTATTGCACGTTTACTTTAAACTGATACATCTGCTACTGAACATACTACATCAGATATTCCTCTTCACAACTGGCTTCTACAGATATTTTACATCTTATTTATTTTTCTGGGATGCCAGCATTTGAGATAACCTTTTTTCCCCCCCATTTGAGATACCTTTAACCTTACCTTATAGTTTTGGTAGAATTTTAGGTCAATTTTATTAGATTTTCCACAGCAATTACTAGTAAACAAGTAATTTCATTTTATTAGTTTCTTCAGCAGTGTTACATGCTGCTGTTTATAAGTGATTGTAAAGCACTAGTTTTTGTTTTAGCTGAAGATTGGCTACTAGGGATATTTATATTTTTATAAGAAACCAGGAAATAGCCTGTGAATTCTAAATATGATTGGCTTTTTCTTGAAAAGGAAGAAATACTGTGGTAGATCTTTGTTATTTTCTGAGACTAGGTAAGCGTAAATTTATCTGATTGCAGGAAGAAAACTTTCGGAAGAGAAAGTTGCCTGTGGTAAGTTCAGTTGTTAAAGTAAAAAAATTCAATCATGATGGAGAAGAGGAGGAGGAAGATGATGATTGTGGGTCTCGTACAGGAAGCATCTCCAGCAGTGTGTCAGTGCCAGCAAAGCCTGAAAGGAGGTACCCTGAACATTGTCTGTAAATCTTTAGTTGGCTGATGGAGCTCCTGGGTTTGTTAGAGATCATGAAAATAAAAATTTAATGACGTAAGATTTTTCCATTGGTTTTTGAGAAACATTAATCAGAGAAATTGCTTAAAATTGGAGAAGATTGCAGAGAATGCTAAAAACTAATATAGTGGGGAGGAGGGGTGATCCAGATTCATTATTTAAAAAGTTAAAACTTTCCCATCTAGTTGGCATTTCCTAAGAACTATTGCTAGTCTGTTTCAAACCTAAGAAAAGGCTATAGTAAAGGCCTAATAGATGGCTAGCATGCGAAGAGCTGAAATCTAAAAATTAATCAAAATACCTTTAACTTTTTTAGACCTTCACTTCCACCTTCTAAACAAGCTAACAAGAATCTAATTTTGAAGGCTATATCTGAAGCTCAAGAATCTGTAACAAAAACAACTAACTATTCTACAGGTAATTTAAGTGTATTACATTTACATTAAGTTAGTTTTCTGTACCTCTTGAGGAAGCTAGAATTGATTTCTCCCCAAGTTGTGGTATAATAAAGACACTTGCCACATGCCACCCCCATGTTTATAGCAGCATTATCAACAGCCAAAGTATGGAAAGAGCCCAAATGCCCATTGATGGATGAATGGTTAAAGAAGATGTGGTGTGTGTGTGTGTGTGTGTGTGTGTGTGTGTGTGTGTGTGTATGTGGCAATCAAAAAGAATGAAATCTTGCCATCTGCAGCTATGTGGATGGAATTGGAGGGTATTATGCTAAGTGAAGTTAGAGAAAGACCAATATATGACTTCACTCATATGAGGACTTTAAGAGACAAAACAGATGAACATAAGGGAAGGGAAACAAAAATAATATCAAAACAGGGAGGGGGACAAAACATAAGAGACTCATAAATATGGAGAACAGGCTGAGGGTTACTGGAAGGATTGTGGGAGGGGGGATGGGCTAAATGCGTAAGCGGTACTAAGGAATCTACTGAAATCATTGTTGCACTATATGCTAACTAATTTGGATGTAAATTAAAAAAAAAAGATACTTGCCAGATGTCAAGACCAAGAGGAGGTTCAGGGAATAATGGTTGTAAAAAGAGATTTGACCAGTCTGAGGAACTTGTAGCTATTGGTGGAATTTAGTTCTTAGGGCCATGTATAATGCCTTTTCCTTCCTCTTTATAGTGTGTATGAAATACAGAATTTTTAAAGGGAGTTTTGGTAAAGATGGGACTTCAATATTCTTGGCATTGGAGTCAGCATTTGATAGGAATTTATGATGTATAAAAGGGAGCACAATTGGGTAGTAAGAGGCCAGAGTTAGAAAGACATGGTTGGTGTATGAGCATATTGGTCTCTTTCCTTTCAGTAGAACCCACTAATGGAATATAAAGCAGAGAATTGATTCATTTGTGATGTTCCTGCCTCAGTCCTAGTAGAAATTCTAAATTATTTTATGAGAGGAGGTAAAGGTTTTGCAGGCTTTTAAAATGAGATGAGTTCTGTAATCTGACCTTATAGAAAGCTTATTCTGAAATGCAAACCAAGTGATAGGTGCCATATTGCCATTAAATTCTGTACTTTGTCCCATGTGCTATAGCCATTGTGTAAAGTGTTTTCTTTTTTTAATGTTTATTTTTGAGAGAGAGTTGGGAAAGGACAAGGAGAGGGAGAGAGAATCCCAAGCAGGCTCTGCATTGTCTGTGATTACCCACTCTAAAAAAATTTTTTTAAAGATTATTTCTTGAGTGAACGAACACACACAGAGTGAGGTGGGGAGGGAGAGAGAGGGAGAGAATCTCAAGCAAGCTCTGCACTGAAGGCACAGAGCCCCTGACAAAGGACCCCAACTCATGAGCTGTGAGATCATGACCTGACCTGAAATCAAGAGTCAGATGCTTAACCGACTGAGTCACTCAGGTGCCTCTAAAAAATTTTACTTTTGCTATGGATTTGGTGACTATTCTTTTAGCATTTTTCTGGTTTTTCATTCTCCTTTGCATCTCTTTGTGACCTCTTCCTAAAGTGAAGTAAATTGTAAGTTAGCAACTTTTAAACCTCATAGGCATCTGTCCTCTTATTTTCTTTTTAAAATTTTTTAAATGTTTATTTTAGAGAGAGGGGGAGACAGAATCTGAAGCAGGCTCCAGACTCTGAGCTGTCAGCACAGAGCCCAGCACGGGGCTTGAACCCATGAACCAAGAGATCGTGATCTGAGCTGAAGTCGGACGCTTAACTGACTGAGCTACCCAGGCGCCCCTGCTTCTCATCTTTTACTTTAACCTTGAACATAAAATGGGTTTTGCCATATCAGATCTGGGTTATTGCGCAAAGGCCAACACTAGACCTAATCTATTTACATTCCCTCTTTTTGCTGTGCACACTATTGAGTGTTGAGAATTGCAGAGAATTTTACTCTTTGTGACTTTGAAATTTCCTGTTTTTATTTTTTATTTTATTTATTTTTACATTAAGGTTTTTTTTTTTTTTAACTTGTGGCAATTTTTTTTCTTTTATTTATTTATTTTTTCAATATATGAAATTTATTGTCAAATTCGTTTCCATAGAACACCCAGTGCTCATCCCAAAAGGTGCCCTCCTCAATACCTAGCACCCACCCTCCCCTCCCTCCCACCCCCCATCAACCCTCAGTTCTCAGTTTTTAAGAGTCTCTTATGCTTTGGCTCTCTCCCACTCTAACCTCTTTTTTTTTTTTCCCCCTTCCCCTCCCCCATGGGTTTCTGTTAAATTTCTCAGGATCCACATAAGAGTGAAACCATATGGTATCTGTCTTTCTCTGTATGGCTTATTTCACTTAGCATCACACTCCAGTTCCATCCACGTTGCTACAAAGGGCCATATTTCATTCATTCTCATTGCCACATAGTACTCGATTGTGAAATTTCCTGTTTTTATAATGATGAGAGATTTCCCTAGTGTTTTGAGAAATAGCATTGGAGTTTGTTCTTGGCCTCTGTTATGTAGGTTACAATTTGAAATTGTTATGTGATCATAACAGAATCTAAACTGTTTGGTTAAGGGGGTGCCTGGGTGGCTCAGTCGGTTAAACATCCACAACTTTGGCTCAAGTCATGATCTCATAGTTCGTGAGCTTGAGTCCTGCTTTGGGCTCTGTGCTGACAGCTGAGAGCCTGGAGCCTGCTTTGAATTGCGTCTCCGTCTCTGCCCCTCGCCTGCTCACACTCTATTTCTCTCTCTCTCTTTCAAAAGTAAATAAATATTAAAAAAATTATAAACTACTTTTGGTTAAAAATGAATACGTTTGCGTGGCAGTGTATTTATGGCACATGGTTTAAAATGTAGAGATGAGATCCGTTCTTGGTCTCTCTGGAATATTGTAAGAAAAAAGCTGGTATCTGTGAATGGTTTCAAACTTTTCATATGTCCTAAACCCGAGGAAGCATTTATATTTAATAGGACATGTTCACTGTTCAGTTTTGATGTATTACTGCATCTGCATTTCTCATCTTTTTTCCTTTTTGTATAAAAGTCTCACAGAAACAGACACTTCCAGTTGCTCCCAGAACTCGAACTTCTCAAGAAGAATTGCTGGCAGAAATGGTCCAGGGGCAAAGCAGGACCCCCAGGATAAGTCCTCCTATTAAAGAAGAGGAAACAAAAGGAGATAATATAGAAAAGAGCCAAGGTAATAATTTAAATGATACGTCATCCTTTATTACACTTTTTTCATGAGACATTAAATATTTGCCACTCAATATTTATGAAATGTTCTATGACAAAAGTGCTCATTAGGCCCAAAAATAGAATGAGAAGGGACCATGAGAAAAGTCTGTACCTATACTTTTCAGAATTTTAAGTCTTTTTATTGTGAAATTTTTAATGTTATTAAAAGTGGAAAAAATAGTGCAGTGAATTCCCATGAATCCAGTTACCTCACCTTAATAATTACCAGTGTTTTGCTGGTTTTAAGAAAACTTGTATTTAGAGATACATAGATGCCTACATTTTCTCTTTTTTTCTTTTTGTTAATCCTACCCCTGTTCTCTTAAACTTGAAATCCTATCTTTAAATTTCCTCTTTCTTAGCATTCTGTGTCTTACCTGCCAGATCTGCCCTATTGTCCTAGTGGCCCTACTTTATTATCCTCTTGTGCCTGGCATACTGTGGTTAGCCTTGAGCTGACCTTTCTGCTTCCTTTTTCTCAATCCCACCACCCCAATCTCAAGTACAAACACTTTTCTGTTTAAAGTGTGCTTCTGGGGGTGCCTGCATGGCTCAGTCATTTGGGGGTCCAGCTGTTGATTTTAGCTCAGGTCATGATCTCAGGGTTGTGAGCTAGAGTCCCACATCAAGCTCTGTGCTGAATGTGGAGCCTGCTTGGGATATTCATTCTCTCTCTCTCTTTCTTTGTCCCTCCCCTACTTGTATGTGCGCACATCGTGCGCTTTCTCTTTCTCTCAAAATAAATAAAAATAAATTAAAAAATAAAACTCTATAATAAAAATATACAATATGACATCATGTGACTCCTTTCTGAGGGTATTCTAATGTTTCCATCTCCTGCATTGTCCAGGATTGACGCCATCAACTTGGCGTTTACACAGCTTCAATATCTGGCCTCTAGGCCTGTCCAGTCATTCTCTACTGCTTTCCAACCTTTTTCCCTTCTGTTCCTATTAGGAAAGGTTCTAGTTTCCTTTTCCTCTTCTACTGAGATCTGAATTTAACAACCCACCCAAACTGAATGCTCATCACATTATTTCTGACTTACACCTTTCTAATGTTGGCATATGTTTTTTTCATTTTTCCTTAACTGTGTTCTTGAAATTGTTCTAGGTTCAAACATTTCATGAAGCTTTAGTGATTTCATCCTATGTTTGTTTCTTCATTCTGTCTTAAAAAAAAAAAAAAAAAAAAAAAAACTCTTGTGGGGCACCTGGGTGGCTCAGTCGGTTGAGCATCCAACTTCAGCTCAGGTCATGATCTCACGGTTCATGAGTTCGAGCACCGCGTCGGGCTCTGCTGACAGCTCAGAGCCTGGAGCCTGCTTTGAATTCTGTGTGTCTCTCTCTGCCTCTCTCCTGCTCCTGCTCTGTCTCTCTCTTTCAAAAATAAACATTAAAAAAAATCTTTGGATTGTGCAGTTTGCCATGTCGGCATTATTTGCAGTTCCAGTAAACGATGGACCTGAGAACAGAAAAATTCCAAAACAGCCTGTAGGTACTAACTGGAAAGTGTAAGTGGGCCAATTTGTGAAGAGCAACTGAAACTGACACTTGATCTTCAGTAAGGGTAAGCATTGCAGTTATCAAAGCACATCAAACAGTTTTAAATCCATGATTTCATATGTTTTGAAGTAAATCCTTAATTAGCTTCTGGAGGATAATAGATGCTAATCCATTGTCTTGAAAACTGGATACATAATTGAGCATTTATCTTGTCTTTAAAGAGTGGTAGCCCTGGGTAACTGAATAGTATAGGAGTTAGCATCTGTTTTTGTATGTAAAGTTTTATTGGAACCAAGCCATGCCCATTCATGTACGTATTGGCTGCTTTTGTACTACATCCACAGAGTTGAATAGTTGCAGGAGACCATAAAGCTCCCCCAACCTAAAATAGAAAATGTTTGCAATTCTTTACATAGTAGATGGGAAGAGCATTTTTTTTTTTTATAGTAAACTCTGCTCAATGTGGAGCTTGAACTCATGACCCTGAGATCAAGAGTCACATGTTCTATTGACTGAACCAACCACACACTCCTAGGAAAGCATTTTTAAAAATTACTTTAGTAAGTAAAAACAGAATGATAGAATTATAGTTTCTGGGGTTTTTTCCCCCAACTCAGTAGATTAATGAATGTAGGCACTGGTGATTAATGTCTACGAAAAAAGTGAAAGCCATTTCATGCCTCCAGATGAAAGAATAAAACTACCTTAGTCTTGCCAGAGGATTTGATCCAGCAGTCAACTTGCAGAGGTACAGAGGCCAGAGGAATATGTTGGTTGTTACATCATGAGTGTGCAACAGGCAAAGAGCAGCCTCTGGGACACCATATAGGTCAAACAGCCTGAGAATTCTAGATTAAAAGACCTAAAAGACAAAATAACGAGGGGCAAGGTTAAGCTGTAGCATCTAGAGATGCGCACTTGTGTGATAAAGCCACAAAGAAAATTTAAGTATTAGTATAAATGGCATAAATGGTTACTTTTGGAGAGGGCTGATTGGGATGGATCACATGGAAAGGTTTCTGGGGTAGCTGGCATAGTTCTATTTTCTTGACCGGATGGTGGTTGTAAGGGTGTTTTGCCTTCTAAAATTCCTTAAACTACTGTTTGTGTTGTGTTGTTTTCTGTATCATTGTTTTGTTTTAAAGTAAAAGGTTAAAAATTTTAAAAGGTATCAAACACATCTTAAGATTACCGTTGCTCTTACTGAATTGATTTATTCACAATCACAAAAGTGACATTCTGCAAACAGCCATTAATTACTGTACTCACTGTTTTACAGCTTTCTGGCATGTTTTTTTAAAATCTAAATATGCACACATGTATTGGCATGAGTTGTTGATAGTGTTCTTTCATCTCTCTGGCCTCTATTTTTACTAGCCTACCACCTCACAATATTCGTGCTATTTCTCTTTTTGTCTTGGATTAGTCTGTCACCAGAAGTTTATTTTGTTAATTTGTTCAAAGACTTAAAACAATAATTCTGGCTTTATTGATTCTCCTTTGATGACTTGATTTTCTATTTCATTGGTTTCTACTCTTTTAATATATATCCATCTATATTTTTAATTATTCTAGCTTGTCTTTCAGATGTAAACATTTAAGGTGTAAATTTCTCTTGAGTGTCACTTTTGTTGCATATTCACAAATTTATAATGTTTTCATTATCCATCTTAGTATTATGATCTTCATCTTTGACCTATGAGTTATATGGAAATGTTTTTGATTTATAGTATATGGAGGATTTGTTTTTGTCTTTTATTTTTTTATATGTACCGTTGACTTAATTGCATTGTGTCACTGTGATCTGTGTCATATATATTTTTTGAAAATTGTTAAGACTGAAGGCATCAATTTTATACGTCTTCCATGTGCATTTTAGAAGAGAGTGGACTATAATTGTTGGATTGAGAATTTTGCATTTAGTAGATAAAGCTCTATGGTTACATTGTTCAAATCTTGATCTTACTGAGTTTTTGGTTTGCTTGATTTATCAGTCATTGATAGAAAGTCTTGAGATTGCCCACTAGGATTGATATGTTTATCTTAATTTTCCTGTACTTCTATCAGCATTTGTTTTCCCTGATTTTGTTTTCAGTCTTCTCTTTTAAAGTTTTAGGCAAATATATATCTTAAATATTATAAAGCTAGATTGTTTTTTAACCCAGTCTGAGTTTGCCTGTTACTGGAAAGTTTAAAACATTCACATTTCTTAGATTTCTAATATGTAGTTGGACTGGTTTCTGTCATCTTTTTTGATTCATAATGGCCTTTCATTTTTTTCTCTTTTGCCTTAAAGATTCATTAGTTACTATTGTTGATTGCCCCAGCTCTGCTTTTTTTTTTTTTTTTTAACTAGCTTAAATGAGAACACTCCATTTCTGTTCATTTAGTGGTTTGCACTGGAATTTTACCATGCAAATTTAATCGCATATTTCAAAAGTTAATGTTCTGACCCCATTTCTAAAGTAAATGGACTTTAGAATACTTATGCTTCAGTCTTTACTTACATAATGTTTCCATTGTTTTGTTTTGGTCTTTTTTAAAATGTGTAAGTTGGGCACCATTATCACTATTTTACCCAGGCATTGTTTGTTCAGATTTGACCTACATGTTTATCATTTTTTGTTCTGAAATCTTGAATGTTATTTGGGGGTCATCCTCTTCTAATACGTTCCAAGTATTTTTGAAGTGTATTCTTTGGAAGTTTCTTTAAGAATTGGTCTGTCTAAATTTGCCAAGAATGTTTATCTGTTTTTTTTCCCCCCTTGTTGTGCAGTAATTTTGCTGGATACCCAAATCTAGGGTAACAACAGTTACTTGTTCTCAACATCTTGTATATATTATTCCATTGTTTTCTGGCTTCCATTATTGTTGAGTGGACCTGTGTCATTCTAATTGTCTGTCGTTCCTTTGTAGGTGATCTGTCCTTTCTCTGGCTGCTTTCAAGATCTTCTTTGTCTTTGATGTTCTGCAGTTTTACTACGATGTGTCTAGGCATGGATTTCCTTTATTTCCCTATTTTGTATGTGTTGTATAAAAAACATTTAAATAAAATATTTTACGCTATGAAATATACATTTACCATAGAAAATTTGGAAAAACGAATCTTTGTAATGCTTGCTGATAGATTAGAAATTAATCAACTAGCATTGAAAAATTTAACATAAAAAACAACATTCTTTGCTTCGTTCTTCTCCACACTGGTTCTTCCCAGAGGGCTACCACTTTTTTTTTTTTTTAAGTTTATTTATTTTTGAGAGAGAAAGAGTGTGTGCGTGAGTGGGGGAGGGGCAAAGAGTGAGGAGGAGAGAGGGTCCCAAGCAGGCTCCACACTGTCAGTGCAGAGCCTGATGCAGCACTCAGATCCATGAACTGTGACATCATGACCTGAATGGAAATCAAGAGTTACATGCCTAACCGACTGAGCCACCCAGGCACCCCAGAGGGCTACCGCTTTTAAAAGCTTATGTTTATGTCTTTAATTTTTTTCATGTCTATAATATGTTTTATAACCACTGTTTCTTAATTCACTAACTTGTAGGTGGTATCTTTTAGTTCTTTGCTACGGTATATCAGGATCTAACACTTTTCCCTGCTTTTTAGGCCCATACAGTAAAATCACTGTCTTTTGGTTCATTTATTGGCTACTTTTATTATTCTAAGGAATACATCTAAATATTTATTTTTTGTGAGATTACTATATTTCAGTATATTTTGACTCCCAAAAGATAAGGATATTTATGTGCCTTTTTAAACTATATCTTTTTTAAACTACATCTTTTCTCACCACACCTTCTAAGCTCTGCCATCTGTACTTTTATATTGCTAAGGATGATCAGATACACATTTTGTTGTATTTTCCTAGTTAAGACGACTACTCTTTGTAAATTGACTAAAAGTGGAGAACCAATAAGCAGCATATTTACATTATTGAGACAATATGAATATTACTTCATAGAGGACCAGATTTACTTTTTATCTGCAGCTCTTTGCTAGGGGTTCCCTAGAGTCTTTTTTTTTTTTTTTCCACTCTTGGACAATTTTTTGTTTTTCTTAGGTTCTTCCCCCCTTGCCCCCTTATTATATTGCCTACCTTTATTATGGCCAAAAAATCTGTCATTTTATGCTGTTAAGTCTTTGGGTTCCCCTTAGGGACCTTCATCTTAGAGCTTCTGTCCTTTTTTTTTTTTTTTTTTTTTTTAATTTTTTTTCACATTTATTTACTTTTGAGACAGAGAGAGAGACAGAGCATGAACGGGGGAGGGTCAGCGAGAGAGGGAGACACAGAATCTGAAACAGGCTCCAGGCTCTGAGCTGTCAGCACAGAGCCCGACGCGGGGCTCGAACTCACCGCGAGATCATGACCTGAGCCGAAGTCGGCCGCTTAACCGACTGAGCCACCCAGGCGCCCCAAGCTTCTGTCCTTTTTTTCTTATTTGACTGGTTGCTTACTAGGTTTGCTTCAAGGCTGTCATTCCAGGACTTAACTCCTCCCCTGAGTTTTCTCTGCATTTTCTGGATCTCATTGTCTTCTCTGTATATTCTTCCATTTTGTCACCACATCATGAAGAAACTTAAAAAGAATGACAGGTAAATTTTTCTGAGTACTTAGAACTCTTAAAGATATCCTTGTACTTAACTGATACTTTGGATAGGTACAGAATTCCAAATTGAATTTTCCTCACAACTTTGAAGGCATGGCTTCATTATCTTGAGGCTTCTCATGTTTATGCTGAGGAGTTGGTTGCTCATGTGATTCTTACTCCATTATAGAATATCTGGGATTCATTTCTCTGGGAAGTTTTAGGATTTTCTTTGTGTTCTTGAGGTCTGAAATTTGCTGTGATAAACATAGGTGCTAGTCAGTCACTTTTGGATTGGGTACCTTTTGTACCTTTTTAATTTGAAAATCCATGCTTTTAGTCTGGGGAATTCTCTTTATAAATTATTTCTTTAAAACCATGTTCTTTTTTCATTGTTCTCTTTTGGGAATTCTGTTACTAGTTGGATGATAAACTTCCTGCTTTGATTTTTCTCTTTTCTCTCCTCATTTTTTACTTGATCTTATGCTACTTTGGGATGTTTTATTGACTTTATTACCTTCCTCCGTTTTTGTTTTTCTTTTAAGGCAAACATATTTTAAAATTTCTATAAGCTCTTTGTTCCGTTTATGTATCTTGTTTTGTGGATTCAGTATTACTTCAAATTTATCTGAACATAATTAGAGGATTTTTTTTTAATTATATTTTGTGCCCTAATTGATGGTTTCCTTCAGAGTCCATTTTTGTTTTGTTTTTTTCTTTTATGTGTAGGCTTTTTTTAAAAATGTCTGCAGACACACAGTTCCTAGTTTAAGAAAAGGCAGTAAAGAGGCTTACCTAGAATTGTGTGGGCTAAAGCTTTGCTGTGGGTTTTGTTTAAATAAAGCAAACAGTGGGGTGTCTAGGTGGCTCGGTCTGTTGAGTGTCTGACTTTTTATTTCAGCTCAGGTCATGATCCTGACCCAGGATCATGGGATCAAGCCCTGCATCGGGCTCCATGCTGAGTGGAACCTGCTTGAGATTCATTCTCTCTCTCTCCACCCCCTGCTTCTTGCCCCTCGGCACACGTGTTCTATCTCCCCCCCCCCCCCAAAAAAAAAAGAAAGAAAAGTGTTTTACAAGGAGCTGCAATTGGCCTTGAAATTGTAGAGGCGTTTCCTTGGAAGTGCTTACACTCCTGCTAGCTGTCTAGATTCTCCCCAGATAATTTGTTGAATTCCTTTTTAAAACATTTAATTTTTTTTTTTTTTATAAGTAGACTCCATGCCCAACTTGAGGCTTGGACTCTTGACCCTAAGATCAAGAGTCTCATATTCTCCTCAGCCAGCTAGGCACCCCAAAACATTTAATTTTTTTAAAAAACGTCTGAGGCTGTATCATTAGTAAACCTTGTTTTCTGTTTCACGTCCTTAGTAGTCTTCTTTGTTCCTCACTTCTCACAGTTGGATGCTCTTTTTTTACGTGTCATCCAAGTTAAATATCTCAACGTTCGTTATCAACTCCCAAATTTATATCTCCAGCTAAGACTTTGCATCTGAATTCCTAATTCCTGTGCAACTGCTTATTCTACGTTTCTTCTTGGATATACTGTAAATTATTTTAAGCTTATCTGAAACCTAATTACTATTTCCTGCAGTCTTCCTCATTCTAGTTAATGGCAGCACCACTCTTCTAGTTGCTCAAGCCAGAAACCTAATGCTGTTCTTTCTTTCAAGCTTAGAACCATTCCTTTCCTCTCTCTCTCTCTTCTTTTCCTTTTCCCTTTTATGTTCCTTCTTCCTTCCACCTTTACCAAATCCTGTCCACGTCTACCTTCAGAGTATATTTAAATTTACCTATTCCTTATCAGTTCTGCCTCTACCATCCTAGGTTAAGCCATCATCCGTGACTTGCCTTATCAGAATAGTGTCCTTACTGGTCTGTCTGCTTTCAAACTCGGCCTCCTACAGTCTGTTGCACACAGTAGCAAGTGTTTCTTTTAAACTGTCAGTGAGATCATGCTTCTCCCCTTCTCAGAACCTTCTGGTGGCTCCCCATTACACACACCCACGTATAAAAGTAAGATTCCTTCCTGATGTTGTCACCTACCACCTTCTCCCTCCGGCTGCTTTTCTTTGCTATCCACCAGATATACTTGGTGTGTTCCTCTTCCAGAGCACTCAAAGAACAGCATGTCTGAGATGCTTTCACCTTTTACCCTGGCATATTTTTTTCCTTATGTCCATATAACTCAGAAGTCATCCCTGTGAAGTGCTCTCTAGCCCCCCACTCCGTAACCCACTTTTTCTAAAGCTTTATTTTTCACCATAGTACTTCTTATCTAAAAGGCATTTCATGCTTTCATAGTTCAGATATTTTTTATCCAGGCTCAGGTTATCAACATAAAACATGTTATACTTTAACATACATTTTGGGTTTTTTGAGGTTCATCTTCTTCCCCTCCCCACCAGAATGTAAGTTCTCTGACCAGGGATTTGTGTGTGTGTGTGTGTGTGTGTGTGTGTGTGTGTGTGTGTGTGTGTTGTTCATTGCTGTGATTGAGTGCCCAGAATGGTACCAGACAGTAGGAGCTCAGTAAATCCTTGTGTCTTAATGAATGTGTTATCTCGCAGCTTTCCCAGGGTTTCTGGCTTTTCTGCTCTGCCTCACAGACAGTATTTGTCCATATATATTGTTTTCCAGAGGTTGTTGAAATCTCATCTGCTGTGATCCCCTTCCTAACCCATGTCTTTAAATGTGTGATATAATTTGTGATTATATAAATTTTTTGTGTACTGAAATCATTTTTTACTGTGTACATTCTGTAAGTATTTGATTTACATCTATCCCCACTGTTATTGATTGGTAAGTATGTTAGAACATGTTAAAATAGGACCCTAAGGAGGATAGGGATATAAGTATTTCTAATGCAGTAAAATTTCTGGTTATTTCTCCCTCTACCTCAGTGGGTAATCTTAGAAACTCAGTTTGGAGGCCACTGTTGTATGTTGTTAGGATTTTGTCCTTCTTAAGTTCTTTACTTCATTTTTATGGACTCTCCAGAAGGAGAGGCTATGAATGCATATGCCCAGTGTATCATGTTGGACTAAAAGCATTTTGAAGGAGTCTTAGCAAAGAGAGGAGTGTTTATATTCAGACAAAAAGAAAATCTCCCCTTAGTTCTGCCGTTGCCTTCCTCAGAGGTAAGCACTGCACGTAAAACAGTTTGTAGTCGTCTTGGCATTTTTTTCATATGTGTGTACATGTATGTCTTTTCTGTGAAGATAGAATTACATGTATATTTATATGCACACCATATATGTACATATAAAATACATCACATGAGTTTCTCAGTGACATGTTTTGTTCTACTTCGTATGCCTGGAGAAAAGTATAATGACATGGTGATTAGGAGTATGGACTGAGGGAGTCAGACTGCTTAGGTGTTAATCCAGATACTGCTGCTTACTCCGTGACCTTAACCTTTCTGTACTCCACTTTCCTTAGAATATGTAAATGCCCTCTGCTGGTAGATATTTACTTTGGAATCTGTGGAAGGATCTTTTCTTACTTTGCATTCTAAAGTTGGGCCGGGAACAATAGTTGATAATAGGAAGCCTCAAATGAGCTCTTTTTAGACATTTTGTTACTCCTCTGTTAGAGCCCTTTCCTGCTTCTCTCTTTGAAGTGAAATTTGCTGCCCTCTAGTGAGCCAACTGGTTTTCTTAGCGTTTGGCTAAGGATGTGCTGTTCTTCCTAATGTTTATACTACAGAGACCTGTCAGCTAGGGCTCTTAATTCTGTTATGAGTCCAAAGCATTGTAAATTGTGAAAATTACTTTCTACCTAAAGATTTTAAGGAATTAGATTAAATTTACGATACAGTTGATTAATGAATAAAGATTCTTTTATAAATTTCAGTACTTTTTCTTTTTTCAGTTATTGTGAGCACCATCTCTTTAACTGGGAAACTCATCATAAGAATTCTTTTGTAGAGGCTATGGGGAGCCATGTCCACCATCTTGCATCTTTGTACAACTTACTTGTTGCTTGGCTAGTAACCAAAGTAAAAATGAAAACTAAAGCCACAGAAAGACGTTTCATGTTCTTGAATTAGAAGATTTTAATATCGTTAAGATGGTGATCCTCCCCCAAATTGATATATGAATTCAACTCCATTTATGTTAAAATTCCTACTGGCTTTTTTGAAGAAATTGGCAACTGGTCCTAAAATTCATATGGAAACCAAAAGGACCTAGAATAGCCAAAACTACTAAAAAATAAGAAAGTTGGAGGACTTACATTTTCCAGTTGGAGAACCTATGACAGAGCAATTGACTAGCACTAGCCTAAGGATATACATACAAATTAGTAGAATCAAATTGAGAGTCTGGAAATAAACTGGTACATTTCTGGTAAGTTGATTTTCAACAAGAATGCCAAGAGAGTTCAGTGGGGAATAAATACACTCATTTCAACAAATGGTGCTGGACAACTGGATACCCACAGGCAAAGAATGAAGTTGGGCCCTTACCTTATGTAAATTAACTAAAAAATGGATCCAAGACCTACATGTAAGAGCTAGAATCATAAAACTCTTAGGAAAAAAGTACATGTAAATCTAAATGAGCTTGGATTAGGCAGTCGTTTCTCAGATGTGACACTCAAAAGCACAAGCAACCAAAGAAAAAAATTGATAAATTGGACTTAATCTAAATTAAAAACTTTGGTGTTTCAAAGGATGCTATCAAAATGAAAAGATAACCCACACAGTGGGAGAAGAATCACTCATCTAATAATAGTCTATCATCAAACCAAGGCCAAGTCTTCATTTCTCTTATCTATAAATTCCTACCATACCATATTCATGCAGCTGAATTGCAGTATTACCATATATATTTTAAGAGGTCTGTGATTGTGGGTCTAATACCCTACCAACCCTCTCCCTATAAAGGATATGCTAAAAACTGTGCTGTACTATTTCAAGGGTAAATGGAACTCAAGATACTAAATAAAACAACTTTAAAATAATTTCAATCCTGAAAATTATAGTTTAATAAAGGGACAAATATGTTAAATTCATGTCATATCGAGGTATAAAGTACTTAATATTATAATTTTGACTTCAGATCTTCAGTGCTCCTTGTCAGATGAGGTAAATAATAGAAAATTCTTTGTGTGTCACATGTCTGCTTTCAGCCAATCAGAAGCCAGAATTATTTTGTAGGCAATAATAGGGTTTATTGTTTGGAGAGGAGCTTTAAATAGGGCTTACAAGATATACGTGGCTTCATATTAATTAAGGCTTCTTAGTTGTAGCAAAGAGAACATTGGTCTGGTTTGTTTAGCATTTTCAAGTTTACTTTTGAGTTCTGACTCCAGAAATGTACAATCCTATCTTTTTAGTTGTAGGTTTTAAGATGTTATTCACTCTTAATACTTTTTAATAACAGCCTTAATCACTTTTTATTTTTATGAAACAATATAATGGGCTGTAAAGGAAAAATTGCCAAATATTAAGAGGGAGAGAGAATTTTATGAAAATGTCTTCAAGGTTTCCATCACCATCTTTACCGATTTTCTTCTCACCTGGGCCAATTGACTTAGGTTCTGTAACAAGTTCCTCTTGTTCACTGAATGAGCTAGACAATATTTCCCATCTTTTAAGGAAAATATCAACTGATATCAGTGAAATTAAAGGAATGAAAGCAGCAGTTTTGACAGTGGAAGCAAATCTTTCTGATTTAAATGTCAGAGTGTCACAGAATGAAGCAAAAATCTCATCTTTGGAGGTTAAAATGAATGAATGCTCAACATCAACATCTGAATGCAATAAACAGTTTGAAGATCTTCAAGAGGAAGTAGATTTTGAATCACAGTCAAGGACTACTGATGTAAAAATAATTGGTTTCCTTAGAAACATTGAAAAAGGTAAATTTTTAGTATGTGATATCTTATAGATAACCTTTGAGACAACTCACTAGTTGTCTATATATAGAGGCAGCAAGTCACAAAACTTGAACTTCGCGGACCTTTAAACAGCAAAGTTGGAGTCTGTATGATTAATTTAGAAGCCTGGAAGTTACCAGTATTCTCTTTAGTGGATCTCTGTAAAATGTTTTCAAGAGAGATGAACATAGAGAAACAAAACTTGAAATGTGAGAGAATAGTCCTCTTTCATGTATCTGTCTTGTGAAATCTCTTAAAACGTGTAATTCTTTCATTGTTCATTGTGTTAAAGGGACCTGTAGTAATACTACAATTGGAAGAGCTTCCTATAACCCTAATATTTATCAGTTTCCCAAGCTGTCCTACAGAGTACAACTTGACCAAATGACATCTGTATTTGAGGTCAACTTACCAGGATTTGCTGTGTTTTTGCTATGATAATTTTGGAAGGAATTCTTTTTGGCATACCACTAAAGAGTATTATGTTAACTTCTATTTTAAAAGAAAATAGCTGATAGAATTTTGAATGGAGTATAGTTTTTAAAATGAAAAACCCCTTTTAGCGAAACATGGTAGTTGGCAGGCAGTTGCCAACTTATGTACATGTACTGAGTGAGCAAAGTTTGTCCTTATGAAACTACTAGTAATACATACACTAAAAAGTAGTAACAGTCATCTTACTATATTTTAGTATTTGGAACTCTGTCAATCACATCCCTTTCTACACTGTACTGTACCACTTTTGTTTTACTTTTTTGATTTTTAAGTTTAAGTGAAGTGTAGTTGACAGTGCAGTATTAGTTTCAGGTGTGCATAGTGATTTGACATTTACATACATTATGAAATTGTCACCATGATTTGTAGTACCATCTCTGACTATAACTGGAAGTTTGAACCTCTTAATCCTCTTTACCTATTTGTTCTTCCCCTACTGCAACCACTAGTTCTCTGTATCTGTGAGTCTGTTTCTGTCTTGTGTTCATTAATACTGTTTTTTAGATTCTACGTATAAGTGGAAATCATATGGTACTTGTTTTTCTCTTACTTTACTTAGTACCGTCCATCTGTTGCAAATGGCAAGATACCATTCTTTTTTATGGCGGAGTAATGTTCCTGAGTGTGTGTGTGTGTGTGTGTGTGTGTGTGTGTGTGTGTATCACATCATTATCCATTCATCTGTCTGTGGACACTGAGATTGCTTGCATATTTTGGTTCTTGTAAGTAATGCAGTAAACATAAGGGTGCATATATTTTTGCAAATTAGTGTTTTCATTTTCTTGGGGCAGATACCCAGAAGTGGAATTAACTGGATCCTATGGTATCTAGTGTACCGTATGTATTTCTATATTTAAGAAATTTTTTTTTTGAACTTTATGGATTTATTTTGAGAGAGAGCATTTGTGTGCAGGGGAGGGGCAGAGAGAGGGAGACTGAGAATCCCAAGCAGACTCCCTGCTCTCAGTGTAGAGCCCTATGTGGGGCTCAGTCTCATGAACTGTGAGATCATGACCTGAGCTGAGATCAAGAGTTGGATGTTTAACCAACTGAGCCACCTGGGTACCGTTGGTATTTGTAGTTTTAATTTTAATTTTTAATTACTGTTTTTCACAGTGGCTGCACCAACTTCCATTCCCACCAGCAGTATGTGAACATTCCCTTTTCTCTACATCCTTGCCAAGACTTGTTATTTCTTGCCTTGTGGATACTAGTCATTCTGACAGGTGTGAGGTGGTATCTCATTTTGGTTTAGATGTTGGAACATCTTCCATTTGTTGGCTATCTCTATGTCTTTAAAAAATACCTGATTGAGCTCCTGTGCTCACTTTTTTTTCTTAAAGATTTGGGTGTGTGGTTTTTTTTTTTTTAATATTCATGTATTTATTTTGAGAGAGTGCAAGGCGTGCACGAGAGTGGAAGACAGAGAATCCCAAGCAGGCTGCACGCTTATAGCATGGAGCCATACCATGCTCAGTCTCATGAACCATGAGATGACGACCTGAGCTGAGATCAAGAGTTGGACACTTAACTGACTGAGCCACCCAGGCAACCCCTCCTCTGCCCTTGTTTTAAAAAATCAGATTGGGTTTTTTTGGTGTTTTATGAATTCTTTATATATTTTGGATATTAATTCCTTAATAGGTCATTTGCAAATATCTCCATTCAGTAAGAAGCATTGTTTTATTTATTTAAGTTTATTTTGAGAGCAAGTGAGAATGCACTCAAGCAAACGGGAAGGGCAGAGAAAGAGAATCCCAAGCAGCCTCCACGCTGACGTGGAGTCCAGTGCAGGGCTTGAACCCACGAACCATGAGATCATGACCTGAGTTGAAATCAAGAGTTGGGACCCTTAATGGACTGAGCCACCCAGGTGCCCTGCCTTTTTGTTACTATGCAGAAGCTTTTTAGTTTGATGGAGTCCCAGTTGTTTTCCTTTTGTTGCCCTTGCCTAAGGAGACAAATCCAAAGAAATACTGCTGAGAGTGATACCCAAGATTTTACTGCCCCCCCCCCTTTTTTTTTTAATGATTTCAGGTCTTATATTTAGATGTTTAGTTTATTTCAAATTTATTTTTGCATTACTGGAAGAAAGTGGTCCAGTTCCTTTTATTCTCATGTAGTTGCCCATTTTCTAAATACCATTTATTGAAGAGACTCTTTTTCCTGCTGTAGATTCTTGCCTTTTTTTATCATAGATTAATGGGGTACTTTGCACATTTTATTTAGCACTGTTATTTCTTCCAATCCATGAGCATGTTGTATCTTTCCATTTATTTGTATCATCTTCATTTTCTTTTCATCTGACAGTTTTCTGAATATAGGTTTTTTACCTTCTTGATTAAATTTATTCCTCAGTATTTTATTCTCTTTGGTGCAGTTGTAAGTGGGATTGTTTTCTCAATTTCTCATTCTGCTACTTTGTTACTAGTGAATAGAAACAGATTTCTGTATATTTTATATCTTGCAACTTTACAGAATTCATTTATTCTAATAGTTTTTTGGTTGAGTCTTTAGTGTTTTGTATATTAATCATCTGTTTCTTCCCAGTGTGGGTGCCTTTTTTTCCTTTTTTTTTTTTTTTTTTTTTTTTTTTTGTCTCATGGCTAGGACTTCCTGTACTATGTTAAATAGAGGTGGCAAGAGTGAACATCCTTGCTTATTCCTCATCTCAGAGGAAAAGCTTGTAGCTTTTCACTTTAGGATATTAGCTGTGAGTTTGTCCTTTATTATGTTGAGGAACCCTCTATATCCGTTTGGCTGAGAAGGTTTGTTTATTTTATTTTTTTATTGTAGAGCGCACACAAGCCAGGGAGAGGGGCAGAGGGGAGAGAGAGAGAATTTTAAACAGGCTTCATGCTCAGTGTGGAGTACAACGTGGGGCTAGATCCCACAACCCAACATCAAGAGTCAGACGCTCAACAGACTGAGCCAGCCACATGCCCCTGGTTGAGTTTTTATCATAAATGGATGTCAGATTTTGTCAGATGCTATTTCTGCACCTCTTGAGATAATCATAAGATTCTTAATCTTTGTTTTATTACTGTGGTGTGGCATGTTGATTGATTGTGGACATTGAACCATCGTTGCGTTCCTGGAATAAATGCCACTTGCTCATGGTGAATAATTATGTTAATGCGTTATCAATACACTTTGGTTTTAGATCAGGTGTGCGCCTGATAACCTCCTACGCACTATGGTGGCGGGGGCAGTTTGGAGAAGTGTGACTTCTTTCCATCCTATCTTTGAAGTGTAACTGTGAGGAGATTATGAACCCATTTATGAAATAATACTCCAGCTAAGTATGTTTTCTCACAGGAGATTCATGCTGCTGTAGGATCTGGGCTCCAGACCTCTGAACATCATACTTGCTCATTGTTCTCTTCATCTCAGTCCATGCTTATAGTTTGTCTTTTGGAAACGATCAGATAACTCTGCTGTGTTTTGGTTTGCAGTTCCAGGGGTGGGGGAGTGGGTTGTAATGGTGAGAGCCCAGGTGATGGAGGGAGATGTTTCTTATTTTGATCTTGCAGTTGGCTGTCGCCTGTCAACTATGGCTCAAGCTGTGCGTCTACACAGTACCACCTCCTGGCTTTTCCAGCCTTTTACCTTTATTCTGAGGCTTTACCTCTGGTCCAAGAAAACTGGCTTCCAGACAAGAGAACAACAAGGAATTTGGTCTATAAATATTATTAAATTGCAATGTTGAAGCTATAAGTTTGTTGTTGTTTTTTTTTAAAAGACTTTAAGAACCTAGTAAGATTATTTTAGGCTTCATTTCTGGAAATATACATGTATTGTTTGTTTTTAAAACTTAGTAAAGTTTGAAAATTTGTATCCTAGGAGCTCCACAGAGGCAGTTGTTATCCCGACTACAAATCGACCCAGTAATGGCAGAAACTCTGCAGATCAGTCAAGGTTGGTAATCATCTTAAATTTTCATCGTAATCTAGCATTTTTCAGTTGCTATTTCCATTTCTTACACCTCATTTAATGTATTCTGTATATCTTAGATCCTGCCCTAAGATGCTATATTTAGATCTGTGAAAATATTTTAGGGCCAGGAGACAAGATCTGCATTTTCTTCATGTTATATGGTGTTCGTATGTTTCGTCTCATTCAGAATCTTTCTTGCTTTGATGTCGTTTCACCTGAGTCCCTGGAATCTGCTGGCAGTCACTTCCTGCTCCAGGGACAGTTTGAATCCCTAACCTTCTTTCCTTTCTGCCCTGCTTTGCCATTGTCTTGAGCTGCTTTTATGTTCCTTAGCCTGTTCTGCCTTATCCTCACTTCCACTTCACTTTAGAATTGCCTCACCAGGGCCACACTTGGAATTTGTTGTTCTTAGAGCCACTGTAACTTCATTGTTTGCCTGTCTCCTCCACCCCCCACAGACAGACACACATGCCACGGTCTGCTTTAGGACAGGGACTAGTGCCTTACTTATCTATGTTCTCAGTGCCCGCCCCGCCAGATGCATGTGCAGACCCTAGTAAATGTCCACTGAGTAACAGAGGGGCCATTGGTCACCTGCAGCCTTAAATTCAGAAACCTTCTTTTCTCCTGCTTCCTTTTATTTCCCCAAACCTGCCCGTTGTTGGAAGCTCTGGTGGTGCCTTGACCCCTCCCTGTGGCTCTTGCTTCTTCCCCCTTGCTCAGGCTTCCACAGTCAGTAGGTATATTTCCTTACCCCACCTACCTCTGTCTCAGCAAGAAGAACTTGTCTTCTTTCGGGGTCCCCTTCCACCCAGATGCTAGATCCTACCCAGTCGATGAACACTAGTGTCCCCATACTCCTATAATCTTAATCCTGCCCCTCTCCTGGCTTCTCCTTTTTGCCTGTGAAAGTGTTTAAATACTCCCCATCCTTGATGTTGCTGTCATCTCTCAACATTCCATCCTGTTTTCCACGTAAGGGTATTTTCTTTCAAAATATTTGGCAGCTATGCTCTGTGTTGTATCCACTTCACTGACATTTCCGCATTCTTTTTGTTTTCTTTAATTTTTCCTTTTCTCCATGGTGCACATACAGTTTGAAGCATCTAGTCCTACAAGGACTATAGCCTTTGCTTATCTCCTGTCATGGTTTTTATTTCTGGGAGCCCTCTTGTTTCTGCATATTCCTCTTATTTATTTTTCATATACTGACTTAGTTTCATGTATGCAACAGTTTCTTTTATTTCTCTGAGGATATTAAAGATAATTTTGGGTATTTTCTCCCCTCCCTTCTTGGTCTCATTTTCTCCAGGTTGTTTTGACTGCTGTCTTTCATGACAGGTTTTCCACAGATGTCTGGGGATCCTTGTTTGTCTTATATTTATGAGTGGGGCACTCAAAAAGCTGATAGGCATTCTGGGTTCATTAGTTAGGATGGAGAGCTTGTGACTTCACATTTGAATATAGATCCTGCAGTGGAGACTCGTTTGTTTTGTCTCTTTAGTTAGGGATGCCCTGATGTCGCTGTTTTTAGGCCTTTCCTCTTAGACTGGTGAGCTTCTCCACAGAAAGATCTCTCAGAATAGTGGATTGGGTGCCAGTGTTCTGGAAGCGAAGTGAGGAAAAGAGGCTAGGGGAGGTACCTCAACATTAATTACTATGTAATGTTTGCTCACACCTCCTCCCTGTTTTCAGAATGGTGTTTCTTTCAACATGCCGGCATCTCTTGGTCTAGAGACCCTCTGGTTTGGCCTTTCCAAGAGTCTTAAGTTCTGCCTGTCTCCAAGGGAGAAAATAGTCAAAGGTTATCAAGAAATCTAACTGCTTTTTAAAATTTCAGTACTATACATTTAGTTGTTGTTGTAGCACCATTCTGTCAAAGACCACGATGCTGCATTTATAGGCCTTTCCGATACTGGCCAGTGAGAAAGCACGTCTCCAGTGAGTCCAGAAAACTTCAGTTTAGGGCAACAGGTGTGGTAAGGGTCAGAAATGACAGAACAGATTGATAGTTTAGGAAGAAATAACTGCCTTTGAAATAGACACTTAAACATACCTGTATTTGCCTTGTCTTTCTCCCCACCCCTTCCCAGAGTCCCTGTGCTACCGGCTTCTCAGCCTTTGGAGAATCTTGGGATCCACATTGGAATGTCTCATTACTGGCTTAAGACTCAGCTTTTGCAGGTCTTAGCTTTTGACTTGCAAAATGTGGTTGTCTCTCCTTTTATAGTTATTTTCTTTGTGACTTTATGTTTTAATAATCTAACCGTTTATTGACATTTCATTGGGATTTTAGGAGGAAACAAAATGCATGGGTTCAGCCTGTGGTCTTCACAGACGATGTCCCTAACTCGTGTCTGTCTGCTTGACCCAGGTGGTAATGTTAACCTTGCAGAGGAGGTTGGTGACGCTTGTAGGACGGAAAGCTCAGTTTTCAGTGCCCACTTTTCTAAACCCTGTCATATGTGACATGTCATCTCCAGTGTTTCCTTTGGTCTTTGATCATTTGGCTTCCAGGACTTCACCATCTCTGTTCTTCTACTGATTCCATTTCATTCTCCGTTCTCATCTCCTCTCCTCCTGTCCCGCCCCTTAAAATGTTAACTTTTTCCTGTGTCCTGCCCTGAGCATTATCTTCATCTCTTCTCTCTTCTTCCAAGATGCAAACTATTAGAGCTACTTTGCCAAGTGCAGGGTGGTGAGAAGCAGGCGGCAGCCTCGGACTGAGTTCTGTACTCTGCCTTTGCCAGCTGGGCACCATTGAAGAGCAGCAGAGGGCATGCTGGTCTCCGTGACATGGGAGGGAGGGAAATCCGCTCCTTCCACTCCCTGTGAGGGTGCAGTGGGGATGGCGGCACTGACTGTGACACTTTGTTAATGAAATGCTTAGTTCACCTTTAGTTTGGATGCTGTTTCTCTTCTCTCTCCTCTTATTTCAACTTCGAAACTGAGAGCCCCACAAAGACTTCAAACTAAATAAATCTGAAATTGACATTTATCTTCGCTCCCCTTTCAGTATGCTCTTTGTCCCGTCCTTGTTCTCTTGGGTCCGGTTTCTCCTTCACTCACCTCCAATCTGCATCTCTCTCCACCCTCCACCACCCTTGCAGGGAGGACGGCTCTGCTTGGTTCCCAGCATGGGAGTTGCAGGTGCAGCTTCTGTGAAGGGCCGGTGCTGATGGTGTGGAAAGGCTCTCCTCTCCCTCTTTTATGGGTTCAAATAGGACAAAGGGTGAGAATCTTTTCATTCATTCAGAGCCTCACCATCTCTTCTGGGCGCAACAACCTGGTAGCTGAGATCTAGGACTCCAGTACATTCTTAGTACTACCTGTTTTTCTGAAAACTAGTTTGATCGTGTCACTTCCCTACCTAGAAACCTCTCGTGATTCTTTATGACTTCTAGATCAGAATCCAAACTCATTGACACATACAAGATCCTTCAGGCCTCTGCCTTCCCTGCCACTCAGCCTGGCACACACACCCCTTCCAGCCACACCACATTTCTCAGCGGGTCTTAGATTCCTTGTGTCTTAGGAAAGCCTCTGCCTTTTTTCATGTGGTTCCTCTGCCGGACATGTTCTGTTTATTGTCCAAGTCTCTCCCTCCGGGTTATTCCAGCTTGTTCCTTTATTATCTGCTTCAAATGTCCGTCATCTGTAGGTTTTGTCTTGATTCCCCAGCTGGAATAGGTTGGTTGTATTCTCCCAACGCTTTATTCCCACTCCTTTTGGATCAGCTTTTAGGATATGCTATTCTGAAATTTTATGTACATCTGTTTTTCTATCTTCTTTGTGTACTTAGCACAGTGTTTGGTTGAATGGTGTGGATTTTGTTCTCTGTTATTTGCCTGTTAACCTTAAGTGCAGCTCATTAACTTTCGTCACTTGATGGCATATTGATAGATCAACCATCTCTGTGCTTGTAGCGTATTTTATAAAGTAGTCAGGCTTAATAAGCATATTGTAGATGATGTGAACTCTGGTTATTAGCGTTGCCGGTCAGTGTTTTCTGTGCTGTATTTTTTTTTAAGTGCCCCTTCATCTTAAAATTCCTTTTCAATATAGTCTTCTCTGTACAACCAGGCAGAAATTATGCCAGGTGAATTCTTTTCATCAGGATGTGTTCTCTGTAAGTGGTACTATGCAAAATGAACAAAACAGATTCTAGACTTTTAAGTAGTCTTTGTGTCATAATTCTAGGGAACGTGAGGATTCTTCTATGTATTTTTAGAAAATATTGTGCTTAGAGTAAGTTTATATTCATATCCCATTAGATGCCTCGTATAAGAACCTTTCTGTCCTGTAGGCAGGATGTATTCATTCAAAGTCCCAGGTAATGGTGTTGTTATGAGGAGAGGAATACTTCCTTAAAAAAATGTTTGGCACAGAATTGCAGCACTATTCTGGGGTAGAACCGTTGTGATTTTCCTTTGAAAATAATTACAAATATATAAAAGATTGACATTCTTCTCACTTGTGTGATGTTGGGAATGCAAGGTATATTCAAAAGTAAACATTTATGGCCAATTTTTTTGGCTCAGATTACTATGACATGGAATCCATGGTCCATGCAGACACAAGATCATTTATTCTGAAGAAGCCAAAGCTGTCTGAGGAAATAGTAGTGGCACCAAACCAGGAGTCGGGGATGAAGACTGCAGATACCCTTCGGGTACTTTCAGGACACCTTATGCAGACACGGTAGATGGTTTCTTTTTCTTGTGTAGCTTTTTTGTGTTGATTAGATAGTGCAGGTTGACCATTAGTTTCCAGCTCCCTTCTCCCCATCCTAGCCCCCAGTGTAGAGTGCTTTCATTGAGTCAGAAGTTAGGCCGGGCATGGTAACCCAAATTCAGTTTTCAGGGATTCCGGTTCATCTTTCTTGTTCAGAAGCCCATTAACTGGCAGATAAGTCAGTCGACGATTTAGCCCCGTAAATAAGATTCTTTTCTTTATGCACATCCAGGAAATGAAATTTAAAAGCCAGGTGATCAAAACCAGGAAATCTTTGCACAGAAAGTTAGCAGATCGGGTTGGGATGATTCTTCCCTTAGAAAATGGACTGTTCGATAAAGGAACAAACCTACAGATAGTAAAATTAGCGTAAATACAGAACTGCTGGCCATTGTGTTCTGAACACAGATGCTGATTTTTCAGCTTATTTCCATGAGACCTTATGAAGATCAAAAGGACGATGTTTAGGGCGGAGGGGAGATTGTCCTTAGTGCAGCCTGGATGATGCCGCCGCGATTGGCCGTAGCCATTGTGTGTTAGCGGAATTCATCAGGGCTGTACCTGGAAGTCCTACCAAGTCGTTTTTGTTTTTTGTTTTTGTTTTTGTTTCGTTTTTAACTGAAGAAACCAACAAGTAAGGGAGTGATAGTTCTGCTGAAGAGCACTGTAGGAGGCTCAGCGTTTTGTGTTTGTTTCCCTAATTCTCTGGTATTTTCTATCTGTCTGGCAGAGATCTTGTACAACCAGATAAACCTGCAAGTCCCAAGTTTATAGTGACGCTGGATGGTGTCCCCAGCCCCCCAGGATACATGTCAGATCAAGAGGAGGACATGTGCTTTGAAGGAATGAAACCTGTAAACCAAACTGCAGCCGCGAGCAAGGGACTCAGAGGTCTCCTCCACCCACAGCAGTTGCAGTTGATGAGCAGGCAGCTTGATGACCCAAATGGTAGCTTTGCAAATGGTGTGTTGAGAGCTCAGATTTTCCCTTTCCAGGGTGCTGGCATTGTGAAGGAAATCTGGGGCTTGTCTCTCTACCTTGAATGCATATTGGTTAGAGGCCTTGCTTTTATTTGTAATCCAGTAGTGGCCTAGTCTCTTTTCTCAGACAAAATACTAGTTCAATTTGAGACTGTCCTGTGTGTGTGTCTGGTAGTGGGCTATTACACCAGGGCCACAGTGGAGCTCGGCTGTGAGAGGCAAAGTCTCTCAGCTGTGCTCGCGAAAGGGTGAACCATCCCTCTTTCTACCCGGTGCGCTTTTTTTTCCCTGTAGAAACTGTACCTGTTACTTTCCCTTTGTAACAGCAGTAGGCTCTCCTGTAGTTAACTTGACAGAAAAATGAATTAGGATGTTGATGCTATTTTTTACCTCAGTGAAATTCCTTTGAAAGGAGTTTCTCACCTACTCTGTCAAGATACTTCCTGGAGGTTTAGCAAAAACCTTATGTTTAAGTTAATATCAAAGCATAGTATTTAGAAGTGAAATGAACAGTGCTGGTAACAGTACGCTTTCAGGCAGATGAACCTCTATCACTCACTGTTCTTCTCTCGCTGGATCCAGTGGCGAGTGCATGCACTGCCGAACGCTGTCATTGGTGACGGAATGGTAGTCGTGTTCCTCCTGTCTTCTGAAATTTGTAGAAACACCTTCATTGGTAGGGGAGACAATTACTGAAACGTAAAATGAATAGCATCAAAGTAAAAACACTAATGGGTTTTGATATTCTTCCAAGTTAATCCTTTTCTTGGCAGAGACATGAAGATGTATTAAATCTCTTTTTCAGTCGATAAAAATATAATAGCCTTTAGGGGGAGATGATGAGTGAGGGAGGACGTAACTACTGTTGAAGAGAATGCTTTTTCTGCCGAGTCAATAATGTAATGTCATGGCTTTGATTAGTGGAGGGAGTTGAAAGTCTGACCCTATCAAAAGAAAGAAAAAATTTTTAATGATATCAAGGTGCTTAAGAACTACTGTAGTCCCGCAGTACAGATTTCTTGACCTTGTGTATTTTGTCTAAAAATGAGAGAAAAATTGGTAGCTTATGTACATTAGGGTCTAATTTTGTTTAAATGTAGATGTCCACATGAGGCTTTACTGATGTATATGTCATAGCAGTGACGCTGTAAATAACATGTTAGTCAAACTTCTTGCCGAGGTTTCACAAGTGCCATGGCCATTATGGAGACAGCTGTGGTGAGCGGTGAGCCTCCTTTACCGCTGCTTTGATCTGGGACTCAAGTGTTTCACTGCTGCTCAAGGATGAATCTTTGTAGTAGTTAGAACTGAAGTGAGGCCTCGCAGAGAGGCTCTGGTCTTTCTTGCTCTCCCCACTCTAAGCAGGGAGTTTGAAACTTTTGTGATTTCTTTTGCTGGCTTTTGTCCAGTGTTTCAAGGATGCTGTCAACCGCGGTCCCCCTCTGCCCCTAGCCATTAAATGGCAGCACAGATTTTATGGCTTGCAATAAAAAGTGAATTTGCCTAATCTTAAACAGGAAAAGTTTTAACGGATCATGAAGTAAGTGTTGGGGAAAACCAGAGTCGTGACCTCTGTATATGTGACTTAACGTTTCCATTAGATCACGTTTCCTTGTAAAGTATTTAACTTCTTTAATACAGCCCATGAGTATCTACTGCATTTTCCAGCCACTCTGCTCTTGGGTATTCTTCAATTGACCTGGGCCAAATTGACTTCATTTGGCCTGGGTTCTCACGTATATACCATAGTGTAAAGTATGTTTTTTCAGGAGGAGGGTAAGACGCATTCTCTGCAGACAGGAGGCTAGAAACACTTGAAATTGGAGAAAACTGCTCTTTCCAGCCATACGAGATTTTATTTGAGACTAAGGATACCTTTCTTGTTTTTAATGTTTTCTTTATTTTTGAGAGTATGAACGGGGAGGGACAGAGAGAAGGGGGAACTGAAGATCTGAAGCAGGCTCTGTGCTGACGACAGCAAACCCGTTGTGGGCCTCGAACTCCCAAACCGTGAGATCATGACCTGAGCCCATGTCCGACACTCAGCCAACTGAGCCACCCAGGTGCCCCCAGACTAAGGATACCTTTATATACTGGTGGCTTTTACCACTTCTAAAGTAGCATGGGAAACTATATATTAGGCATAGTTTTACATTAGCTCTTTGACGGTCCTTCTCTGGGCTCCAGGACTGGTTTTGTGTGCCTTGTTCTCCTGTAATGAAGACTGAGATTGGGTCACTGGGTCATTAAATTCTAGTATCATAGGATACTAGCTGCTGCGCTGTTTGGGTTTGACTGGTTGCCTCTTTGGCATTTTTGTTTCATTCAGTCTAAAACTCTAAGGATGACATTATATTCTTTTTGCATAAATGAGGGAACTGAAGTTGTACTAGGTAAGAGCAATGTGGTTGAAGTGGTATTTGCTTTCATAAATGAGAATGTGAACCGTAACATGTAACATCCATCCATGAGGCTTTGAGGCTTTTTTTTTTTAAAAAGCTAGGGTGTGTTGGGCTGGTAGTTGGCAGGTTATTACGGCCTTTAGGTATAATTTTATTTGGCTGTTCTGTGTTTTAAATGTGCGTTAGTTGCCAGCGTTTAAAATTTATGTCACATAAAAAGGTTTTTGGTTTTCTGAATCAGGAGATAATCTGGCAACACGGGGCTCACTTTCCCACACCCTAGTGATTGACATGGTCATTGGACATGACCTCGCAAGGGATGGCAGGGAGCCCCGTGGATGGCACAAGCACTTGCTCTCCAGGCTGCCCTTCCCCACCTTTGTTTCCTTCACACCAAGGCTTTCTGCCACCGTGCATCTCACACCCAGCCAGGCTCACTGTCAGTGGTCTACGAGGCCCCCGTGAGTAATGGCATTTGTGACCCATTTTAGGCCAAAAACTTCTCCTCACGTTGATGTGAGTTTCTTATTAACTGGACTTAGAACTAACTGCGTATATACCTCGGTGAGTGGGAAGATTTCCGTGTTTGAACTACACCTGGTCTTGTCTGAATGTGAGAATTTGTTCACATTGTCTATCACTTTGTGTTTCCAGTTTTCCTTTCATTTGATTGGCTCCCTACTTGACGTTCTTCCCTCTCTTTCCCATTTAATTTGGCTCTGAAATAATACTGGGAATTGGGGTTTGGGGGTACTTAGCACCCCTGAGTACTTTGCTCTTCGTGGTGAGAACTTCAGCCTACTTCCCGGTGACCTTATATAGCAGGCTGTCATCTGTGTTAACCAGATTATCGGACTCGTTTCTTTTCTGACTCTGCACCTAGAGGAATGTAAGAGTTTGAGCCTGGGTTTTGAGGGAAATGTACTAAAGGTGCTGTGTACTGAATTGATCACAATTAATGAGATACCTTTAATTCTTTTCCCGGTTCTAGCTGAGATGAGTGAACTGAGCGTGGCCCAGAAACCAGAAAAACTTCTGGAGCGTTGCAAGTACTGGCCTGCCTGTAAAAATGGGGATGAGTGTGCTTACCATCATCCTGTTTCACCTTGCAAGTGAGTAGCAGCAAGCTGATGGCTGATTTTCAGGGTTAATTCTAGATCTTAGAGCTTATTCTGGTTTTTTTCTTTCCTGTGGACAAGTTTGACCTTTGTAACTAACTGCAGTAACACTTAACCATTGCCCTCCCAGAATAGCATACGTGTGTGTGTGTTTGGCAGAGTAGAGAGATGGGGGAGAAGTCTTCTGCACGTTAAAGAGATAGGTATGTAAGTGCCCTGGTTTGTATGCATTGTGTACATACACTGCTATTAAGACATTGGAGAAAAAAATAGTCACAGGCAATGATAAAACATTTTGGACTTGGGTATAATTTTTCCTTAGAAGTTGGCTGATTCAGTGTCATGAGCTTTGAGAGGTGGCTTTTAGATTAAAACAAAAAATTTTTTTTTGGCCCTAGAGGTGGAATCTCTCCATGTAATTTTTTTTTAACTTCAATTTTAATTTATTTTAGAGAGACACTGCAAGTGGGGGAGAGGGGCAGAGGAAGAGAGGGAATCCTAAGCAGGCTCCACATTTATCACCGAGCCCAGCACAGGGCTCAATCCCACAACCCTGGGATCATGACCTGCACCGAAATCAAGCATTGGATGCTCAACTGAGCCACCCAGACGCTCCTCCGTGTTTTAACTTCTTTAAGGAAATTTTGATGTGAGAATGATATGGATGTCCATAGAGGGAGACCAGAGAAGGAGTCTGTTTTGTGTAGCAATGCCTTGCACATATATTGTGCCCAGTATATTGAGTTTATTCATAAAAGATTGTAGACATGGATCTGACAGTACGTGGTGTGAATTCTTACCATAAGAAACTGTTTTGTCTTTCATGGTGGTGGCTTGCTTGAGTCGAAAATCTGTTATTACCCTCGGCTTTCGGATAAACTTCTATGTTCTGTTTTGAAATCTGCGCTCACTTAAAAGTTGAGTTTCCCAGGGAGCCTGGCAGGCTCAGTTGGAAGAGCAGTGTGACTGTTGATCTCAGGGTTGTGAGTTCAAGCCGCATGTTGGGTGTAGAGTTTACTTCAAAAACTTGAGTTTCCCTTTTTTTCTATTCTGTGTTTCTCAAAACAAGTAGTGATGGGGTATAAGGAGCCTCTCTACAAAAAAACTGATCATGCGTTGAGAAAAGTAAATGTGACTGTTTTTGTTTTATAGAGCCTTCCCCAATTGTAAATTTGCTGAGAAGTGTTTGTTTGTTCATCCAAATTGTAAATATGATGCAAAATGTACTAAACCAGATTGTCCCTTCACTCATATGAGTAGAAGAATTCCAGTACTGCCTCTAAAACCAGGTATGTGACCCTGTGCACTACTACATTTAGGTGGAAGATGACATTTGTGATTTTATATGAGTTTATTTTTAGGAATTATCGTGCCAGAATCACTTAACCAGTCTTTAAAGAGCAAGTGTGTCTGTCCAGTAGCATTCTGAAGTATTTTCTCTAATGAATATATAAATCACTTTTGAGAAAGAGGGAGAGAGAATCCCAAGCAGGCTCTGCTGTCGGTGTAGATCCTGCCAGGGGGCTCGATCCCATGAACGATGAGATCATGATCTGAGCTCAAGTCAAGAGTTAGACAACGCTAAACCATCTGAGCCCCACCTCAATTTTTTTTTTTTTTTTTTACATTTATTTTTGAGAGACAGAGCGCAAGTGGGGGGGGGGGGGGCAGAGAGAGAATGAGACACAGAATCCGAAGCAGGCTCCAGGCTCTGAGCTATCAGCCCAGAGCTCGACACAGGGCTCAAACTCAGGAACGGTGAGGTCATGATCCGAGCCGAAGTTGGACGCTTAACCCACTGAGCCACCCAGGCGCCCCAGCCCCACCTCATTTTAATTTTATAACTGTTGCCATAAAAACATCAGTAGACTGCATGACAGAATATTTTGCCAAGTTTGATCAGTCTTTGTTCTTATCTTTGTCAGCAGTTACAACACCAGCACCACCTTCTAGTAGTCAGCTGTGCCGTTATTTCCCTGCTTGTAAGAAAATGGAATGTCCCTTCTATCATCCAAAAGTAAGAATTTTCATTTTCCCAAAAATGATTCAGTGATAACTCTTAATTCTGAGACCTGCAAGATCACTAGCAAATTGAATGTCTTGGGTATCCATGGTCCCCCCACCCACACTCCCTGGATCCTCATTTTTGTTAAGGTCCTGATTTAAATTCTTTCTTGGCTGTCGGGTGAGCCACTGTTTGGCTCCTTAGGACAAGTGGTCTGAAACTAATGTCAGTATTGTGAGCTCTCAGAGTGAAGCTCCCCCTTGCTTAGTTTCCATTCTTCTCTGCCCCGAAGCCTATGGGTGTGTTTTTCTCCCACCTCGTGTCAGAAACTGCAATGATGAAATTGGTGGTGCCACTTAATACCATCCAAACTTGTCCTGACGGTTTTCACTCTGTGTGCTAAAGATCGATGTATCTCCACCTGTTTAGTTGCTCAGGGTGAAATGATCTCTCTGAAATTGAACCCTGAAGGCCATTATGAAAGACTTTCACTTCCCCCAACTGCATTTGGGCCATAAATGAGGGTGTCCAGTGAAGGATGGATACTGTAAGGGATGTTGGGTCAGATGTGCAGGGTGATTAGAAGTTTTTATCATATGCCGGATAACTTACTGTTACTCTTTGACTAGGATTTTGTGTCTTGGGGGAGGGAGGTTCATTTTTCAAGGTTTCCGTATTAAAATATTAGACTATATGTCTCTCTCAAATTGCCTTTTTTAAAAGTTGAAACTGTTGTATTTAGCACTGCAGATTTAACACTCAGTGTACCAGACCTGACTGCACATTTTATCATCCCACCATCACTGTACCGCCACGACATGCCTTGAAATGGATTCGACCTCAAACCAGGTAAAGATTAGAAATCTACAGATTTGGGAGAAATGATCACTTTGATTTTTTTCTCTACTGTTTCATTACACAGGGTCTTTCGGAAATTGTTTTACCAGTGGTTGCTTATTCACTTGGGTAATCTCCAGCTGAGATTTGCCTTCTGAGTATATACTGCTTACAAATCTAACATCCGTTTTGTTAGCATTATTTCACAGAGTTTTAGTGTGGCCTGTGAAATTAAATACGTCATTACCTTATACAATTGAATTTTTTGTAAAAAAATCTGGTACTTATATTGTAAATCTGTCGAACAGATGTTCATTGAAAATCATCTTAATAACTAGGTGTATATGTATATATGGATGTAAGGCATTAATTAAAAATTTTTTGTTTATTCAGTGAATGACAGTGCTACTTGGGAGAAGATTGTGGAGTTTGAAAGTTTCCATCTACTGATGAAAGATACTCTGCAGAACTTGTCAAACCTTTGAAACTTGGAATATATATTGCTTTCATAATATGAAGTTTATTGCCTATCTGAAGTGTCTAATTTTTCTAGTTTGTAAGTTTATTAAGTGGTTTTAACATTGGGTGTTTTTTGTTTTGACTGTGAAAAGACAGTTTAAAGGAAAAGCTAAATTCCATTAAAACCTTTGAGGCTTGTTTGTACACTGCAATTTCAGTCTCAGCATTTACAGTGTGGTGATATTGTCAGTGCTGATAATCCACTCCGGGGCTATGATGTTGATACATGTTTAATAAGAGGAGCATCCTAACTCTAAAGTTGGATTGCACTCACTTTTCCCAAGGGTTATCCACTGTGAAAACAGGAGTGGCCAGAAGTGTGGAGGCAGCTGAAAAAAGTCATTCAATCCTTTTTAATTTCAAGCGAATTTAGTTTGAAAAGCATGGCTTTTGGGCTTGAGTGATGCTTTGGTGAATGGTTCCCAAATAGCTGGTCCCTTACCAGTGTCCGGGAAAGCCAGCTGTGATGGCAAGTGCAAAACAACAGGAACAGTTCCTTCAAATGCTTTACTGTTAACATACACTTTTTAAATAAATATTTTGGGAATGCATTTTATCACAAAATTATACAAATTTTTTTTTACAGTTCTATATACAGAAGGTATCAGAAAACAGACTTTAAACTCACAAGATTATACATGTATTTTCACATTCTGAAAAATAACATTTTCAGAAATCCACAGAAAATTTTTTTAATGTAAAAATATTTAAATAGTATATTTTCAATGACTAATTACAGAAATCAGATGGGTAAACTGCAAAGTAGGACTAAACTTTTGGACTATTGAATCAACACCCAGTTTTCTGTGTGTGGTTTTTAAAATAGTTAAGGCAAGAAGTGTCAGATGCTTTAGAATTAAATAACGGATCACTGATTTTAAAGACTTGATGTACAGCAGTTTAAAAAAAAAAAAAAAAAGCTAAAAGTTGGTTGGAACAGAGTGAACTAATGCAAAAGAGATAAAGACCCAAACATTCTCAGGACCAAATTAACTTAAAAGTTCATCAGTTATATACCCAAGGGATAATAAAACAGCATGTGTAAAAAGTCCATGTTTAAGAGCATGAAACCAGCAGTCTGTTTTGAGGCCATTGCTTTTCCATGGGTAGAAGAAAGAACCAATTATTAAGCCATTTGTAAGTTGCACTTCGCTGTGCTGATTGATAGGGAAAGACAGAGCCCTCACGTAGTTAGGCTGGGGTGAAATGACCATTCTGCTTCAGTCTAAAAAGTTGACTCCTCTGAATTTAAGGCATTTGTTCATTCCAGTGCTACTTAAGATTGAGCTTTATGTCTTTGCAGAAGAAATTTAAGTTGTATTTCTAGAAATTTTAAGACTTTTAGTAACATCATTTATAAATGGCATATAGTTGCATTTTCCTAATTTCACTACAAAGAACATAAACGGGAAACGGCCTAAGTGATTTGGTTCAACCATCTTACAAGTCAGTGACGTGCTAAAAGCAGGGTTTTTTTGTTTGTTTGTTTTTTTTTTTGCCATTTAATAAACACTGCCTGGGAACACATTTAAGAGTTTGTTACCTTCAGCTGCTCTGGTTTACGGGCAAGCTGAGGTTGACTCTACATCTGTTGGATAACTTGGTCTAACGTGAACCACCATGAAAAAGAACCACCAGAAGGAAAGGAACACCTGTGGCCGGTGGTGTGCAGCGAGTGGCACGAGCGTGCACAGTGTGCTTTGTCGTGCGTTTATACACAGAAACAGGACCAAACGTGCCAGGACTCTCAAGTTACAAATTCGGGAGCTTAGTCAGATACTGCATATAAAAGTAAATCTCTGGGTTAAAGAAATAACACAGGGCAGAATCTTCATAACCTACCACGGTTACTCACCTTCCCTTAGCTGATGGCTGGTACAAACAAGGTGGTTGTGGGGTAACTACTTAAAATCCACAGTTTGAGTCCTGAAGCTGACAGCAGGGCTTAAGGCTGGCCGCTGGAACAAAAACGCAGTGGAAGCATTTTTGTGCTCTATGCCTTATACTTTGTTACGGTTATTACTAGAGTTTCTACCTGTACCATGAAATGGGATTTCTCTTTAGCCAAAAGCTAGCAAACCTGGCTCAGAAGGAAAGTTTGAAAGTGCAGCAGGCTCAAAAACGGGAAGGGAGAGGGTGGTTCAGGGAAATTAATTTATTGAGCCCCTTTATAATATACATGGATAGAAATTTAATACTAGCATATTCTAAAATTTGGCTCAATTTAGGAGAATCCATTGATGTGACTATGAGCTTATGTTTCGAGCTTAATCATGCCTTAATCCTTCAGACAACAGCTACAATTCAGAGCTTTAAAACTGACCATGTTCAATCACCGGTTAGGCTTTCTGTGTATGATTCAGCTATTTCTGTTTTTAGTATTTCCAAGGTGTTGGGCATACAAAATCGAGCTCAGGCCAAACTGAGATTTCCAGAACCTGAAGGGGTCTATTATGCTACAAAGATAATTAACACATTAAAATAAAAATTCATATGACCAGTAGAGCATTTTAAACTTTTTCACACTTAGAAAAATATAATTTTAAATAGCAATCTACATAACCTCCAATCTTCAGGAAACTACAGACGGGCCAAACAGCAAATTCCTGAACGGCAAGTACTGATCTTTGGCAGCATTGACGTGAATAGGGATAAAGATCTAACAGTTCAGCCCTAATCCACCAAAAAGGAATTTTAATAGACAAGTGTTACAAGTGGACCTGTATTCATTCCTTCTGGAAGTCAGCCTATGGTGTGGCATACAGCTAATTAGTAAATTTTTAAAATAGAAACAAAAGCTATAAAAACTTCCAAGAGCTACTAAATTGTTTAACTTTGTAAATGTGACCTTGAACATTTCAGTGTACATGTTAAACAGGTGTTTCTACTAGACTACATCTTTAAATATTCAGTATGCTCTCCCGGTTAACTACTACTGCTCTCTAAACCTTTAACCTGTACACCACTGGAAAGGACTGTTCAGCATACTACTTTCTCATTGATGAAGCTATAATCATGTTCTAGTTTTTCAGCTAGAGAGAGGACTTGTGAACATTAAAGGATCGACAGCTCAACCATGAAAATGTAGTGCTCATATACTACTAACTTTGGATTTGTTCCTGAATTTAAAACTGTCAGGAGAAAAGTGTCCTTTATAAAAAGAGGTTTATTGATGCTTATGTAGCATTATCTTCTCCGGTAAAGCTTGTGTGTGTTTCCTTAGGGAAAATAATTGTTCACCTTTTAAAAGCTGTGATCCTTTAGGGTGATGGTGTGTTTTCTTTCCTTATGTAAACACGAGGGAAAAAATAAGTCATTAAATAATGAACCTTAAAAATAAACTAGAAATTCTAAAGAAGAAAAACTGTTTGCTTAAAAAGATGAAAACTATGCAAGTTGGGTTTTTAAGGTCTTGCTTTGTTGTTGTTTTTTGAGAAGCGCGGTCCTGTCAACCTCCCCAGCAGGTCTCCCAAGTCTGCACCCTCCCCCCCAAACGGGGCTGGCTTTCACCAAGTGTTTTTTCCATCCTTCCTTGAAATGTAACCGTCTGGCAGTGTGTGGATTATGGACAGTTCTCCCAGTGCACACAGCAAGTATCTTGAACTTATCTGTCTTCTACTTTGATGACTCTGGGCATTATCCCTGTTACAATCCTAAATTAGCACCACTTGCCCATGCAGGGTTTGGTTCTGTTTGCCTTTTTTTTTTTTTTTTTTCCTCGTCTGTAATTCTGGTCTCAAGGCTGTTAGTTTATACAGTCTTCTCAGCATCCGTATCTTTTAGTGAGGCATATGTACACATTTCCAGACAAATAAACTGCAATAAAAAAAATGCAGTGAGTTCATTATATTTCTAGATTTTCAGTTTTTTAATGAGCTTTCAAATCATGACATGTATAAAAATTCTCATTAATTCATTTTATTTTGTATTTTCGTAGTACGTGACTCCACAGAACCAGCTACTCAGTTATATAGTGATATTAGATCTCTTCATAAAACTAGTCTGTTCTTCTCTGGCTAGGAAAGTTACCAACCTGCAGTCATCACCTCCTGCGCTAACGACATGCCGATCACCACTGGTAAATCGAATATTGGTCACGTGAGGTGAATGACCCAAGAACCTTTTGTGCTTTGCCTGAAAAAACAACGAAAAAGAAAGCTTAGGATGTGTGAGGCACGTGAAAATCAAAGGTTCCTGTCCGGAACCCCGTCTCCATCACGGGCTGCGGAGAGAGTAGGCTCTTCAGACCACACGCAGCGTTATTAGATGCTTTTTTTACAAGCACCTGGGTGGCTCAGTCAGTTAAGCGTCCAGCTCGTGATTACGACTCAGGTCATGATCTCACAGTTCATGAGACTGAGCACCCTATCGGGCTCTGTCCTAACAGTGTGGAGCCTGCTTGGGGTTCTCAATCTCTCCCTCTCTCTCTCTGCCCCTCCCCTGCTTGAGTACTTTCTCAAAATAAATAAACATTGCTTTTTCAGAGTTAGTAATGGATCTGCACCTTAACAGACCAGGCGTTTCGAGCAGTCAGATGTCTCCAGGCACTCTGAAAATTTTCCTTTGAGGAAGAGAATGTGAAACTTGGAAATAGATTAAAGGTTTAATAAAAGTCTAATAATCACAGCTCTATTAGGATACTTTGCAAAGATGGTGTTACTTGGGCACGGGGAGATAATTTCTAAAAAGCTTTTATTTTTCGTTTTGAAAAAACCTTAGGAACGAAAATTAACTGTTTCTAAACCAGGAGACTAACGTGTTTAGTTATTAAATTATGGAAGAAGTACTAATGATCAGATGTCTAAACTAGAAAACTACATCAAAAACAAAACCAAACACAAACTTACAAATTTTTCAGGACATGGGAAGTCAAATAACTTAACCATCCCAAAATCATCTCCTGTTACAAGGCTGATTCCTGAATGAGATACGCAGGCACAGTTGACATTGGCTTTCTCAGCATGTCTGGACCAGATTCCCAGAACTTCATCTCCTAGAATACTAGAGGGAAGGAATAAAGAAAATGTACGACAGCAAATACAGATGTACTACACTGAAAAAGGTTTTTGGTAATTAATTTCTACTTAATTATGTTCTTTAAAATTAATACAGATGCTTATGCTACAGGAATTTAAAAAGATGGATACTCATGGTTCTCTGTTACACAGCAAATTTGTAGGATTTCATTTCTAACAGCGGCAAGATTGCATTCCTTTAGGTAGAGAAATGATAGGATTGCTTAACAGTACCCAGTATGTGTTTTTATTGCTGGTTACTAAACCTAATATGTTAAGGAAAATATCAGGGTATCTTCAAAGGCTTTTAACCTTGATAAAGCATGAGAATATGTCCAGTCACAAGGAGTCCCAGCATGAGCATATCATTCTTCTCTTAGGAAGAACTCAGGAAACAGTAACAAACTTAGAACTTGACCACTGTTTCCTAGTGGAATGGCTCTAACTGTTCAGAAGCAGGATTTTCCAGTTTACCTAGTCCATGTGGCCCAAGTAATTCTGTCCATGGTGGCCTGATCCAGAACAGGTTTTCCTGAAGGCACTTCATAGACATGTCGTTTATAGCAACCAGTGGAGACCTTTCAGCGTATTAAAATGGGACAAGAATTCCATTAATGCGAGAGACACATCAGAAGGCTAGAGTATACTAGCAAAGCGTGCTATTTCATTTACATTTCCAACATTAAGAATATTAATGATGACTACAAAAATCTGTCAGAAGAAGACGGAGAAAAGCTCTGAGAAGAACAGGATATTAAAGAATGCAGAAACAGTGAAGAGTAAACAAAGGCAAGAGTTCAGAAGCTCTGGAACTCGGGAGTTTTTTCAGGAAGCTCTCGCCCAATGTGGGGCTCGAATTCACGGCCCTGAGATCAAGAATCCCATGCTCTGCTGACTGAGCCGGCCAGGTGGCCCTCTGAAACTCAGGAGTTTTAAATGCACCCACTTAACAATGTAAAAACAGCTACTGTGAACTGGATGTAGGACATAGGTACTGTACCTGGAGATATCTGCTATCTGCAGAGAAGTCCATTTGAATGACAAAGCTGGGAATGTCTCTGCAGTAACTGATTCTGTTAAGGGTGGGGCCCAATGTTAGGTCATAAAAATCCACCGAGTTCTCACTAGAACCCACTGCCAGAAACCGGGAATCCGGACTAAATCTGGAGAGGTAATAAAATATGTGAAAGATACATCAGCACACATGAAATCATAAATATTTAAGACCAGTAACTTCCATTCTACCTCAAAAACAAGTGTGTGTGTGATCTGGCCTCAAGCAGATTTACCTGGTGGACACAACTGATTGTGTGTATGGAGATTCTATTTGTGTTACGTGGAACGAAATTTACATGTTATTTCAAGTGCCAATTCCCTTAAAAGTGTAGGTTTTGGGGCGCCTGGGTGGCGCAGTCGGTTAAGCGTCCGACTTCAGCCAGGTCACGATCTCGCGGTACGTGAGTTCGAGCCCCGCGTCAGGCTCTGGGCTGATGGCTCGGGGCCTGGAGCCTGTTTCCGATTCTGTGTCTCCCTCTCTCTCTGCCCCTCCCCCGTTCATGCTCTGTCTCTCTCTGTCCCAAAAATAAATAAACGTTGGAAAAAAAATTAAAAAAAAAAAAGTGTAGGTTTTGAAAAAGCCACTAACAATTACATAATTCCTAAGTTACATAGTTCGCCAAATTCACCAAGATAGGTTTCTTTCATCTGGAATCATGGTATCTTAACAGCAAAGGACACAGACCTGCTAAGGCCCCTCAGGTTATCTGGTGAAGGAACACTATTTGAAGCCTGGAAGAAGTTACTTGAAGACACAGGTATATGCCTAGTGATCATGGGAAATGATCTGGGACAACGCAGGCTCTTGAGGGGAATGGGGGACCTATAAGAAGTTTATATAGTGAAGTCCTGAGGACGGTTTCATTTGTAAAAGGGTTTTACAGTGAAGGGTGCAGGCAGATTCAGGAATCCATCTTGATCACACAGAGGCACTTGGTAAATGGTGGCCACTGTCCAGATAAGCTTAAGCACTGGAATATAAAGGTTCAAGGAAAGTTTAAAGTTTAATTAATTCAGTTTCTGGGGCATAGATGTTTGATGGGTGTTAATTAAACGAGTAACTATGCAGTTGAGAGTTGGGGTTGCAGCTTTAGTTTCCAGGCTGACGTCTACAGGACAGATGGCTCTCTTCGGTACAGCAGAAGATCATTCTTGGCAGGATGAACTTGCTGGACCTGTCCAGTGTGACGCTTCATCGTCAAGCGTTCCCTGAGTACGTGCCCTTATAAGGCACTGTGGTTGATGCCACTAGATTAATAATTCGGCAAGAAGGACACAAACAGCCATATTTCAGCATACAAGTGATGATGTGATAAAATGCTATAGGCACTAATGAGGACCTGTTTTCAAATGCAACCCGGGTCATTTAAGAATACATATACTAGAAATTCTATTCCATTTGTTGACTAACCTGATATCATGGATTGAACATCGTCTATCTCTCTTCTTTCCCCATATTTTTAGGGAGCTCACCAGTAAAATAATAAATTCTCCATTTTTCATTCCGATAGCCACCATATCCCCTTCAGGGCTATAACACACGGTCCGAGCAGCATGTCCCAAGTTCACTTTGTTTAACATCTTCTGCATAAGAACCAAAAGAGCCAGAGAAAACTACATTAAGTACTTACAAAGTAAACCAGTTCCTTTTCAACATAATTCTCAAATAGTTCTTCTCAAATTGTGCTAGCAATTTGGGACTTACACTCTCCTTAGAAATTGTAACTTAAAAGAAAAAAAGCCAAAAACTGTTTGTACCTACTTTATCAGCAATATCCCAGAGTCTCACTGTCCCATCTTCTGCGGCAGAAAGGAAAAAATCCCTGGAGGGATGTGTCACTAGTCCCCATATGGGCCCATCCACATGACCATTAACTAAAATATTGCAGGCTGCATTTTTCTCTCCAACTTCGATGATCTCCGCACTCCTTGTCCCAACTAGGATCTTGCCCTGAAACACAAGAGGATTGATATATTTATCGTAATTACAGCAATGTCTTTTAATAACTTAAGGACCCTACTGACCTTTCAGAGAACTTTTTGCTTTGAACTAACATAGCAGCAAGCCCATCATTAGCTCATGAGGTTTTTCTTTGACTAGAGGCGCATCTGCAAGAGCCCTGAGTCTGCCAAAAAACAGAACTATTCTCTAAGACAGAGCCCTGACTTTGACTATATTTTAATCTGACGATCTCCAAAGAGGTGCAAGTGCGCTGGGATACAGGAAGAAAGTATTACATTTTAGTTAAAAAGTATAAATAGCAGTGTCTGGGTGGCTCGGTCAGTTGAGCGTCTGACTTCCACTCAGGTCATGATCTCCTTGCTCGTGAGTCTGAGACCCGTGTCGGGCTCTCTGCTGACAGCTGGAGCCTGCTTCGATTCTGTGTCTCCCTCTCTCTCTGCCCCTCCCCTGTTCATGTCTCACTTGCTCTCCAAACTAAACTTCAAAAAACAAAAAAGAAGTATAAATAAAAGCCTAATACATGGACTGAAGATAATACATGTATATAATTTATAAATACACTTATTGCCAGTGCATGCATGGTCCAAATTTTTTATAGGAATGAATGTTTTTTTAAAAAAAAAGGGTGGCTGGGTAGAGCATACGACTCTTGATGTTGGGGGTTTTGAGTTTGAGCCCCATGCTTGGCGGGGGGTTGAGTACTTATAAAATTAAGGTCCTGGGGGGCTCAGTCAGTTGAGTGTCTGCCTTTGGCTCAGGTCATGATATATCTCATGAGTTCAAGCTTCACCTCGGACTCTGTGCTGTCAGTGTGGAGCCCACTTTGGATCCTCTGTCTCCCTCTCTCTCTGCCCTCCCCATTCTTGCGCTCTCTCTCTCTCTCAAAAATAATGAGCATTGGGGCACCTAGGTGGCTCAGTCGGTTAAGTATCAGACTTCGGCTCGGGTCATGATCTCACAGTTCGTGGGTTCGGGCCCCATGTTGGGCTCTGTGCTGACAGCTCAAGGCCTGGAGCCTGCTTTGGATTCTGTCTCCCTTTCTGCCCCTCCCATGCTCGTGCTGTCTTTCTCCCACTCAAAAATAAACATGAAGAAAATGTTTTAATTAAAAAAAAGAAATGTACATTTAAAAATAAAATTTAACAAAATTTTGCTGTAATCAAAATTGATTCAACTGGCAAGAAATTTCACTTCTGCCCACCACGGTTGAATTAGTAGATTCAAGAAAACATGGAGGTTTAAATACTGTGTTGAGACCGGGGAGCAGCTTCTCATCTTAAGCGTGGCCCGGAGGCAGAAGGCACAGGGGCGCTGCCCGCGGGGCTGCGGGGGCGGCCAGGAAAGGGCAGAGCGTAGCCAGCAAGCAGACTCCTCTGCAAGTGTCACTCGTCAAGTTGCAGAGGGCGAGGGAACCGCAAGAATAACCGTTCCCTACTTTTGGCTGCACCGGAACGGCTCTCGGAACATCTTACTTTGCCCCTGCACACGGAGCGGACACAGTCCGTGGCTTGTCCCGTGTCCAGCCTGAAGGCTCGGCACCGCCTCAGTTCCTGGTCCCACAGCTTGACCGCTCCTCCTTCTCTTGACCTAAGAGCAACCCAAGCCAAATAAGCATTTTTATGAGCTATTACAAATCACTTTTATTACAAACAAATACTAAATTATACAAGCAGAACAGTAAAAAAAAAAAGGGGGGGGGAGCCCGATATTCACTTTTTGTAGTCTCTAAACTTTCTGTGGCAACTTTAAGATACACCGTATTTCAGCCATTCAGTTGAAGCAAATTTTACCTGATGAAAATTCATTTTTCTGACATGAGTGTACTCTTCCTTAGTTCTCCACATCCCCCCGCCCCCATATAATGTATCCTCTTGATTAAGGAAATGTGCAGAATGATGTTTAATGTTAACATGACAATGGAAACGTAAGGCTAGATAACAGGATTACAGGTGCTATGCTATAGAAGAGATCTTTAATGGCCAAAAGGGGTGCGCTTTCCTTCGCATCATTGTTAAAATACCCACTGAAACCATCAAGCAGGCTACTAATGGGCAGAGGTGTGCTGAACAGAAGGCGTGTGGGAAACACCAGCGTCAGGGTAAGACAGAAAACATAGCCCATTTATGGTTTTTCTCTCGGGAGAACTGAAAAATGTATTCCTTTATTTTCTGTTAGATGAATTGCTTGTCTTAGGAGAAAAGCACGCCCAGGACCACAATACAGGGTTCGTTTTTGTGAAACACAAACGCCGCTGCACTGGTGTTTGATTAGGTGGGTTCCCTCATCCTGGATGGACATGTGCGTGCTTCCTGGCCCCGCAAACACTACATTTTAACAAGCATAGGAGTATGCTGGCAGAAAATCCATTAGTATCTGGCTTCTTCTGGGAGGTTTTCAAATCACTCAGAAAAACGTCTTTCGTTAGACTTAAATTTTGAAGTCTGTTTTACACAATTTTATGTAACAAGTATTTTATGTAACGAGATTGCCTCAAGCAAAAGCAAACAAGGCAGTTTGTTTCTAGTGTCCCCACACCTTTCTGAGGCCGCCAGCTGTATGCACCTTACCCCTCAGTGTCTGTTTGGGCCAAAAAGGAGAGAGCAGGCAGTCAAGATACGTCCTGGGTTTGAGGGCAAAGATTCTCCCATGGGTCACTTCTTCCCCAGCAAATACTTATCCAGGCATACAGACATGAGGGAAATCAGTTCTCTGCCTACACGATAACCACCTAAACCATACCTCAGAGAAATAAGCTATCGCCCCAACTGTTGGGGTTAAGGTGTCTTTACACTGTGAAATAAATCAGAAGTGACTTAAGAAATTAATAGTCAACAGGAAGGCACATAAAAGGCAATAAAGGTGAAGCACATGAGGAAGAAGGTCAGAAAGGATGATCCGTGTAGTCTAGAAATAACTAGAATAATTCACTGCAAACTGCAAGCAGCCCCCAGTGCATGAACGTGTGGTTAGGCTGTGGGAACAGGACTCACGGCCTTTCCTTGCCTCCGGTCACGATAAGTCCGTCTCGCAGTGTGGTGAACATGGCAAACACAGGCCCGTTGTGAGCTCTGGCCACGGTCCTACACAATATGTGATCTTTCCACACACAGACATCTCCACTGATGGTACCTGTAAACGTCAAGTTATTCTGAAAAGGAGCGGGGAAGGGGGAGACAAACTCATCAAAAGTTCAAATAGAGTTGAAACAGACGCAATTCTCTACCATAAGTGTGGCCTACCTCATATTCTCAGATACAAAGAACATGATACAGTGGGAGAAACCATGGACCCGGCAAACGGGTTCATGTCTGAACTTGAGGTTTAGTTTTGTCAGGGCCTTTTAGTCTATTCTGTTGCTTATTTGCTGGAATAACCTTCGGTGAGGTTTTTTAATCTCTAGGATTATCAGCTTTTTCATGTGTAAAACGAGGGAGTTCAGGCACCAAGTTTCCCTCCAATGCAAAATTTTAGAATTCTGGTTTACATCGTCCCTTTAGGCTGCCTCCCTCCAGCTGCCTGAGAAATAACTTGAGGTCATCAGTAACTAAGAGTGAAAAAAAAGAGTAGGAACAGGAAGTGAAAATAACATTTCACTAGTTTTGATAAAGTATTTTGCTACAGAAAGTAAAACTACGTACACAACTTATAGCAATGTTGTATGAGTTTAAATTTCACTAATTCATGAGGTTATATATGAAATTAACATTTGCCATGATTTCTCAAAATCAAAACGGCAAAAATCAGTGCATTTCTGCAATACAACGTAAGATAAATTTGATAAGGTGCCCAAAGTAATAGTGCTTTAGATCACTTTGAGAATGCAATCCTGATAGAGTTCATTTATGCGGAAACTGGAGAAATTAAATTCTGCATCATGTGCTATTTTCATCCATTTTAGTTTCACTTTCAGAGCAACTGGTCCAAGATCTTTCAACAAAAACGATATGGAAAGAACTAATAGGAAAGTAAGATTTTGAATTACAACAAAACATTTTCTTTAATCTTTCTGACAAGAACATAGTTTCTATGTTTAATTTCCCTACAATTTTTTTAAAGTAATCTCACAACCTAGAGATCGAGAGTCGCATGCTCTAGGCGCCCCTGCCTACAACAATTTAATGTTACTTTGAATATGCAGTCATGCATATTCTCTGTACCTATTTGGATAACAATAATTATACTTGTCATCTAGGAGCATCATTAATTCATGCCTTATCTTCAATCAGAATGTAAATGCTCTAGGCATAGAAACCAAGATTTTACTTCCCTTGCTTTTTTTTTTTTTTTTTGTAACCCTAGGCATGGAGGGTGTTCAAATAGGCCTAAACTGAACATCAGTCCATCTTGCTATGTAACAAAACATTCTGATTTCACTGCTGCTTTAACCGGAAGTCAGTCAGGACTAATATTTTAGTCTTCAAGTTTATTTTCTATTGGGAATAGGCAACTGGGTACATAAGGAATTTTATACATGAAACAAGTTAAGTCAACACAGGCAAATTAAATGCCAGAAGCATTTGAAGGTGTGGGTTTTTCTTCTGGAAAGGAACTACCCTACCCATCTTATATTATGAATCCCCAAAATGTTTAACGGAAGTTTGACATGGTATGACCAACATTTTCAATGATCTTTTTGTTAAAATCATGTGCTTAAAGGTTCTAAAAGTATAATTTTCTTCATGCGTTACATTCCCAGCCCCATAAACACTTTAGTACAGAAATCCACCAAGGTTTTTGATGTACCAAAGGATTTAAAAAGTGTGGTCAGGGCTCAGGGTATTAGAGATGTGGATTGTAAACCACAAGCCCAATGGGATGTGGGGGCGGGACGGCTCTGGAACACCCTCTGTGAAGACTGGGAATCTTGCTCTCCTTCCCACTCTGAAAGAGCTGCACTGGCCCAGAGCACTTCCAACTATGTGATAAGCAGTGAGTTAAGTTGATAGAGAGCAAAAGAAATCCTAAACTCAGGTACCGCCTTAAACACTAGAAAAATTACATTTCTTGATTCACCTTTCTTCATTCTGACAAATTTTTAGGGTTATGAGGAACTACTAGAAGGATAGACATTTTAGGGGGCTTAGGGTGACAATTACAAAATTAACGAAGGCTTTTGAGAATGGCTGGCAGTGGCCCAAGGACTGAAATGTTTCATTATAATCCTTCTCCCTCATTAATTTTCTTTCCTACTCCCTGATTTCTGAAAGTACCAGATTTTGAAAGGTGGAATATATGCAGGACTGGCACATATGGAATGGTTAGTGGGTCACGGTGCCATATGACAACACGAATGTGGCTTATCTGAAGCAAGAAAATTCAAAGCAGTCCAACTGCCGTGATTGAGTTCCACAAGCACACGCGGTTTAAGAGACATACTGCACCAAACGCCACAGCAAGCATGGTCTGCATCCGGGCATCCTCCAGGGTGCTCACGAGCCCTTTTTTGCTAAGAAGAGCCCTTCCTGCCAGTGTCCAGAACTTCACGTGTTTGACTCCCACAGAGACAAACTGGGAATCTGAATCTGGTCGGAATTCTGCCACAAAAATGCGTCGGTTGTGACCGGCTCTGCTGGCAATCTTGGCACCTGATAAAAAGAGACAACAAGTTACCTAAGTTAGCAGAGGAACTAAGATGGCTTTTGCCAGATCGAACAGCTACTCAAAATACATCGTTCAAAAAACAAATACTTGCGCGTGTCCTCTGCATTGCTACCTAGCCGCCAGGTGACAGACGATTACTGGCGGAGAAGGTCCTTTTTACATACTTTCTCGAGTGACATGTGTATTAATGGGAGCTTTATTATCATTGAAGGGCCATTCTAGATTTTAGAAATCACATCTTACTTTCTCCTATGTAGCTCTGTGAACTTCACTTTTTGTAGCAGCCACGTAACTGGAAAGTTTTATCTAAAGTATGGTAAGCAATATTATCCTGTTCATCTTTCATTATCACTTGGTATTTCATTTCCGTTCTTAACACCCTCCATGACCAAGCAAATAAGAATTAACAAGGAGACTTACATATGGTTTCTTACTGAAAGAGCAGTGAATTATGTATAGTATTAGTAACTTGCATATGTTTCTATTTCGTGAGCTTCTTTCACTGAGTTTTTTTTTTTTTTCAACGTTTATTTATTTTTGGGACAGAGAGAGACAGAGCATGAACGGGGGAAGGTCAGAGAGAGAGGGAGACACAGAATCGGAAACAGGCTCCAGGCTCTGAGCCATCAGCCCAGAGCCCGATGCGGGGCTCGAACTCACAGACCGCGAGATCGTGACCTGGCTGAAGTCAAAGGCTCAACCGACTGCGCCACCCAGGCGCCCCATCACTGAGTTTTTAAAGTGCAACATACAGTGAGTGATACCAGCTGTGTATTGTGTGTGTTGCAGGGCTGAAATGAAGAACGATTTCAATCACTAAGTTAAAGCAAATATGAAACAGAGTTCTTATCACCCTGGTATTCTTAGTTTTAAAAATCACCAAGAAAAAAGAACCCTACCTTCCTGCCATCTCCAAATGGTAATCGTATGTTCTGGGTCCAGCCCCACAGACAGCAAGAGTTTGCCGGTAGCACTGAAGCTGACTGAACACACTCCCTTCGAATGGTAGCATCTCAGTATAGATAAAGTCTGCTTGTTCATTGCATCCCAGATGTGGATAGAAGGAGCTGTAGCTAAATAATGATAAAATCCAAAAGTTGTAATATACCTGTTACAGATGTTTCCATTTCTACAGCTGATGCATACTTTCTGAAACACGGAAAAGTATGTACCAAAGAATGATTGTGTACTTAAGAAAAAATAGCTCAAAACCAAGACTAAATGAAAAAAGAAACAGATTCACAAATACAGAGAACTGATGGTTGCCAGAGGGGAGGGCGGAGGGGGATGGACAAAATGGGTGAAAGGGAGCGGGAGATACAGATTTCCAGTTATGAATAAGTTATGGGATAAAAGGCACAGCATAGGGAATACAGTCAATGGGACTGGAATGACATCGCATGGGGATGAATGGTAGCGACACCCACGGTGAGCACAGCGGAACATGTAAACTTGTCCAATCACGATGTTGTACGCCTGGAACTCATGTAACATTGTGTGTCAACTGTACCTCGATTTAAAAAAATAATAAAAGAAAGAAAGAAAAGGAAAGAGGAAGGAAAGGCAAAAATACAGAATACTTCTTCAGGCTACAGTTCACACTGCATTTTTGAGAAAATAACATTTATACAAGAAAATTAGGCAATCACAAACTTTAAATTATTCAGAAATACACGTTTTAGATACATGTTAAATCTTTATATAATTATGTGGAGAAATGCACAAATATTACACAATAATTAAATATCAGAGTATATTCAGTTATCTGCTATCTGAACATTAGTTCTGAACATTAGTTACTGTTACTCAGTATCTCATCTGAAGGGGAGATGAAAAGCAAACACAAACTGAGAAAGGCAACAGGTAGGAAGGACACCATGTGAATAGATCTCAAAAGAAATCTTCAACCATATAGACAGATATCTGGTAAAAAGCCAAGTTCACATCACTTTATAAAACAGTGTTTTTTTTATTTTTTAATTTTGAAAATTTATTTTTGAGAGACAGAAAGAGAGCACAAGTGGAGGAGGGGCACAGAGAGAGAGGTACAGAGGATCCAAAGCAGGCTCCAGGCTCTGCCCTGACAGCACAGAGCCCAACGCGGGGCTCGGACTCACAAACTGTGAAATCATGACCTGAGCTAAAGTTGGATGCTTAACCGACTGAGCCACCCAGGTGCCAATTTTTGTTTTTTAAATAAGATTTCAGGGAAGAACTAAAACTTTTTTTTTTTAAAGGTTTATTTATTTTTGAGAGAGAGAGTACACACATGGAGGAGGGGCACAGAGAGAGGGAGACAGGGGATCTAAAGCAGGCTCTGCACTGACAGCAGAGAGCCCAATGTGGGCCTTGAACCCAAGAACTGTAAGATCATGATCCAATTGAAGCTAGATGCTTGTTTACAAAACTGAGCCACCAGGTGCCCCCAAACTGCTAATCTGTTTTATTTAGATTTTTTTTAAAAAGTAAAAAAAAATTTAGTAGGGTCTACACCCAACGTGGGGTTTAAACTCATGACTCTAAGATCAAGAGTCGCATACTCTTCTGACTGAGCCAACTAGGTGTCCCCAAATTGCTAATCTTTAGAAAAAAAAATTGTATTTGTTGTTATTCATCTTGTGTAGCCCATTTCTGCTGCTTAAAAAATTTTCCCAGTTCTCTGTATTTTCCAACTTAAAAATCAGGGATTTGTATTGTCCTTTCTTCATGAACTGCAGCCCATAAACATGTATTCATTTTCAGCAGCTAATTCAGTCTTAGAACGTAAGTACTTTTAGTAAAATAACTGAAATATGAGAGTGGGTTTGTTTCAAACTATAAATCCGCTACAAATAATGCAAAAATAGAGACATTTTTACTTATTTATTTTTGAGAAAGAGAGAGCACACAGCGGAGGGACAGAAAGGGGGGAAGAAGAGAATCTCAAGCAGGCTCCACACTCAGCAAGAGCCTGGCGCAGGGCTCAATCTCATAACCATGAGATCATGACCTGAGCCAAAATCAAGAGTCAGACCCTTAACTGACTGAGCCACCAAGGTGCCCAGAGACAGTTTAATAAGATAAGCTGTCTTGGTATCTTTTGATGAAGAAAGACATTTTGGTCTCTAAAGAAAACATTCTGATAAATTTAAACTATGTTGTATACAATCTACAATTTATAGCATACAATGATTAATCTGTCAGTCCTTCAAATTAATTACAATATAGTAAACCAGGGACTGGAGGTCATTAAGTAAAACCTGTTCAAAGATTTAACTGTAAAAAATCAAAACTGTATGGGAACAGTTTACCATGTATTAACATATGGTATTTATGTGTGAAAAATTGAGCACAATAATTTAAGTACTGGACCAAAAGTTAGTATGTTCTTTATTCAATAAAAGTCAAAGGATATGAGGGACTGGTAAACTTAATGTCAATGAATAATGTTAGGTGGCTTAGATTTAAAGTGTAAATATATACTAGATCAGTCTATAATTTTTTGCCAGTAATAAATATTATATAGGTCATCTATAATATAGAAACTTATTTATTTAAGTGTATTTACTTTTGAAGGAGGGAGGGTGAGAGAGAGAGCACAAGTGTGGGGGGAAGGGAAGAGACAGGGGGAGAGAAAGGATTCCAAACAGGCTCCATGCTGTCAGTGTGGAGCCCGATGCGGGGCTCGAACCCAGGGACCATGAGACCATGACCTGAGTCAAAACCAAGAATTGGATGCTTAACTGACTGAGCCACACAGGAGCCCTCAAACTTTTGTATATGTTTACAAAAAGCACCTGGGGGGCAATCCACAGACTTTATTTGCCTAAATGTGATAAGGCAGATAATGGATTTTTAAGAAACATCATTCAGTTTTGCCTCCAAATTTAATATGTCAAAACTACAAATACTTTTATTTATCTAAAAATTAAATAGCAAGTAATCTTAAGAAAGTTGAATTACTGAGCTTTTCAGGCTTTCATAAAAAGTTAAATGAGATGGTAAGGACAGTATACCTGAAATTTATGTTTTACAACATTCAGGTATGACCATGACATGGGACTGCTACATATTTAGACTGTTCTAAACTTCCTTCAGTGACAGTATTTAAGATTTAAATCACTGCAAAATTTTTTTAAAGTTTATTCTGAGGGGCGCCTGGGTGGCTCAGTCGGTTGAGCGGCCGACTTCAGCTCAGGTCATGATCTCGCGGTCCGTGAGTTCGAGCCCCGCGTCGGGCTCTGTGCTGACAGCTCGGAGCCTGGAGCCCGTTTCGGATTCTGTGTCTCCCTCTCTCTGGCCCTCCCCCGTTCATGCTCTGTCTCTCTGTGTCTCAAAAATAAATAAACGTTAAAAAAAAAATTTAAAAAAAAAATAAAGTTTATTTTGAGAGAGAGAGAGAGAGCAGAGAGAGAGAGAGAGGGAGAGAGAAGCCTCAAGCAGGCTCCACACTGTCAGCAGAGAGGCCGATGTTGGGCTCGAACTCATGAAACGTGAGATCATGACCTGAGCCAAAATCGGGAGTCAGATGCCTAACTGACTGAGCTACCCAGGCGCCCCAATCACTACAAATTTTCAAGGCTTTTCTAACTTACTAAAGAAAGATTAAATTATGTTCATTACATTTTATTTTCTATGATTCAAAAAGGGTCATTCACGATGCTGGAGTAACACAGACACTCTTCTCACTCTTTCCCTTCCTACATGCCACCAGCTAACGGGTGCCTGTCACGGGCTAGGTCTGTAACAGGAGACACATCAAAGCTCCACTACTAGGCAGGTGTGTTTTCCTATGAAGTCAGCCAGGCCCTAAGTCACACGCACTTCAGTGTGCTGTCCTCGGAATCCAGGTTCTGTGCGTGCTCCTTCCATCATATCAAGCTATCTCTGGAAAATCAATCCCACTGACTTTATTGTTTTTTAATGTTCATTCATTTTTAAGAGAGAAAGAGCGAGAGAGAGGGCACAAGCTGGGAAAAGGCAGAGGGGGATAGAGGATCTGAAGTGGGCTCCATGTTGACAGTAGACAGCCTAATGTGGGGCTCAAACTTGTGAACCACAAGATCATGACCTGAGCCGAAGTCAGACACTCAACCAACTGAGCCACCCAGGCACCCCAATCCCACTGACTTTATAAGCATTCCTGACTCTTACTCTCCAGTATAGAGATGCCACAAGGGTCTCTTTCAATTACTAGTTGGATCTTATAAGAACCAAAGTTTTAAAGGATATTCTTTCTCCATCCTCTACTTGGTCTTTGGCGTAGTATTATGAAAACTGTATTTTTAACAAAATTTTAATATGGGCCATTAAGTGTAACAACTGTATCTCACTCTTTAATTTCTGCAGGGGACAACTCCTTGCAGCATACCCACTATCCATTACCTCCTTCCTTCTTAATAAAGTTATGCTTTTATTCAGGAATCCCCTCCTCCCTTATGTAGAGCAAGTGATTCAGGGAGAGACCTGCTTGCTCAGTTCACCAGTCTAAGCCTGCTGTGATTGATGACTTCCCCGAACCCCCAGCCACCCACACTCACACTCCCCACTCTCTGCCTCCAGCAGCAGTGATTTAGTTCAGTAACCCAGATTTGAGCCAATCAGCACATGGTACTCCCCAGGTCTTCTTAGTCTGGGGTTTGGTTTGTGTCTTAAAATGACTCAATCAGGCTAAACAGAAGGACTTTTAAGCTCATGGTTCTGAAAAAGGGTTTTTATCTGCTTCCCAACTAGATGAAAGCAAAGAAGCATGTCGTTCTAACTGGTACTGGCAGCCCTTTTGTGACCATGAATGCAACCAACCTTAGGATGAATATATTTCCTGATTTTCTGTCATACAGGACAACACGGAAGATCCTTAAAGTCACTTAATGGACAACTAACCATTGTGACAAACAGTAACTACAAATGGGGGGCTTGGGGGTACAGAGAATTCTCCCTTTGAATTGCCTTAAGGATCAAAAATGTCAAATTCTTACCACTGTCTTAGGCAGGCTTTGTCAGACAGAGAAGATGTCCCCTTAGTGTCCACTCACAAAACGTCTAATGGATTCAAAGGGTAATTATGTATTTTCTGTTATGTATTCACTCTCCCACATCCCAAACTGACCATTTCAAAACTTTATCCTCCACCTTCTTTGCCACCTCCTCACCCTCAGCTGATGAAATGAACGACATAGAAGCTACCAAACACGAGCTTATTTTCTCACCCCCAAACCTACCAGTTTTCTTGCATTACCTTTAATCCTCAGGTCTCTGAATTTCTTCCTGCTCAACTGTCTCTCTGGAAGTATTCTCCCGTCTCAGTGAGCCAGCCGCTCCAGCAAAAAATTAACAGCCTGATTCCTCACTTTCTGTCATGCCCTCACATCCAATTCATCAGAATGGACCACTGGCTTTCCCTCCAAAATACATCCTGTATTTGTCTAGCGTTCTCTCCATTTTCATTCCTGCCACCTCAGTTAAAAATGTCTTTTGCGTGGACTATTATAACAGCCTCCCAACTTTCTGATTACTTCTCTTTCTCTTCTGCATCCTTAATAGTGCAGAGTGATTTTCTCAAAGCATAAATGAGATCAACTCACTCCCTTAACACTCTCCATGATGGATTCTGCACTTAGCGCGAATCCAAACTCCTCTCCATGATCTGCAAAGCCCCATGCACAAAGCCCCATGCACTGGATTCCTAACCCCCTTCTCCTTCCCCAAGTTCATCTTACAGGCCTTATTCCTCCACACTCACCTTCCTGTTTCTTGATTTAAGGCTTGCACAGTAAAGAGTTAACATAAACAAGCCTGAAGTTGCTATCATTAGAAGGGCCTGCTTGCAAGTGTGTGAGAACTTGACTTCTGAAATGGTCCCTATGTCAATAAGGCTGTTTTGTCTACCTGGGGTACTGAACACCTGCTTTCTTCTGGTATTTCAGTAGTTGTGGCTGATCTGTGCCTATGTGACCAGCCCTTCTACCCCAAAAGGCCTGGACTCTAAGGCTTAAGTGGGTGTCCCTAGGCAAAACATTGCACCTATGATCCTGTAGCGTCTAAACTTCACCTAGTGTGTCTTTTTCCCTTGCAGATTACTGTAAGAAACTATAGCCCTAACAATCTCTGGGCCCCGGGATGCCTACTAGTGAATCACTGAATGTATGGGTGGGTCTTGGGACTCCCCAAAACAGCCTCAGCCTGGAGTCCCCCAGTTCATCCCTCAGCTGTCATTTTTTTTGTTCTCATTCTTGGCCCAGCTGAATGTTACCACTTCAAGAAAACAAACATCTAGTTTTATTGACATCATCCTATTGTTTTTATCGTATCACCATCTCAGGTCATGTTAGTTTCAGAAGTTTACTTATTGGAGTGCCTGACTGGCTTGGTCAGAGGCATGTACACTCTTGACCTTGGGGTTGTGAGTTCGAGGCCCACAGTGGGTATAAAGATTAAATATAAATAAATAAAAATGTTTTAAATTTTTTTTGAAAAATTAAAAAAGTTTTTAAAAAGTTTACTTATTTACTGCCTCTCTGCCTCTAGAGCTGGAGGCTGCAAACTTTTCTGTTAAGGGTCAGATAAGCCACAAAACTGAAGATATTATGCAGGTACTTATCTAATGAGAAAAAAATTTCCATTACATTTTTATTGATGAAAATCACAGAGTGATTTTTTTTTTTTTAATTTTAGAGAGAGAGCATGAGCAGGGGAGAGGGAGGGAGGGAGGGAAAGAATGAATGAATGAATGAATGAATGAATGAATGAATGAATCCCAAGCAGGCTCTAAGCTCAGCACAAAGCCCGACACGGGGCTCCATCCCATGGCCCTGGGATCATGACCTGATCCGAAATCAAGAGTCGGACATTCAACTGATTGAGCCACCCAGGCGCCTGGAGAGTGAACTTTTTATAATAAAGATTCACTATGAGAAGAGTAAAATTCTTTGGAGATAACAAGGTAAGCTTCCAATTGAGAGTTCTTTCTCATCAAGATCAATTGAAAATGTTTGCCTGTAAAAATTTTACAACTTTAAAGTTGTAAATACATAAAGTAAATACAAAATATTTACATAAAGTAAATACAAAAATATTTACAACAAAAATATTTCAACTTTGAAAATGTCTCATGTAGATAGTTACTGACAAATTCAAATATTGATCCAAAAGTACAAGATCTTAACTGAGCATATTAATCGCGTGGAAGGCATTTAGAGGATTCAGTTAGAGTGTTGTCTTTATATCTGCCTTTTTAGCATGTTTTCCATTGCAGAGTAATCACCATGAACTGAACCCTACATGGAGTTCTTCAACTTCAGTTCAAATGAGTTTTGAAATGTGGAAATTTCCTTCTCACTTGCATCAAGATCTGAAAAGTGCTGCTGGAACTGCAGTCTGAGACCAGAAAATACATTTGCGGCAAGTGGGATTCTCACTTGGTTTAATGTTTGGCACCATGAGAAGTGTATCATGCAGTCTGATGTTACTTGTGATTCAACATTAGTCGCCATCAATGACCTGACTGTAGAATTTCACCTTAACTGTAATTTTAGGCTGTTACTGTAACTGTAGTTTCCTTGTAATTTCAGGTGGAATTCATTAAGAAACATGATCAAGTCTGCAGCAAAAACTAATTTCCAAGGCCATTAAGTTTTCCATAATAGAGATTGACAGCAGTACTTTTCTCATTCAGAGAAATTTCAGCCTTGGCTCTGAGCTCCAAAAACTGCAATAAAGCTACTACTGCTAAACCACTGGGTGAGTTAGGACACTCAGCTTCTATTTCTAACATGAATTCATGGAACTGATGATGGCTAATTCTATGAGAACAAATGAAGTTAACTGTGGACTCTCAAAGACAAAGTGAGGTTGTCAATAACACATGATACACTGCTATGTCTTCCACAAACTACCTAATGAATCATAGGCTTTAAACACCTTAAATTTTCACCAGTTTTGTAAACTTATTAACCCATTAACCCTTTTTCTGCTCCAGCTCCACATATGTTTTTACCACCATCAGTTGGCACATATCTTAGCAGATTCCACTTCAGACTGTACTGAATTAATGTTTTCTTAACTTCTCTGAAAATACTATCTTTTGTAGTTGTTCTATGAAGACTAGTCCTAGAGGCCAACTCTTCAGTCACTTCAAAGTTGGCAGTGATTGCCTCAAATAAGCAACTGGCAACAACTGTCAATCCATGAAGAGCCAAGGGAAACCATTCAGAATTATTTGCTTTTTTTAGGGTCTTGTTAATTGACTACTGATGCTGTTCCCAACATCCTCAACTCTTTTAGCAATAGGTTTTGCCAAAAAGCTAATGGGTTTAAACAAGTTTGTTTTCTCTGGACACATGTTTGTTGCAATCAAACATGATTTAATTAACTCACAGTAAATTCTTCTTGATTAACTAATGAAACATTCAGAAAACTTGGTTGCAGCCTCATTTTATTTTTTATTTCTGTGAAGAAATTCTGTTGTGATGAGATACTCACACAAATATTCTTTTACATTTTCTAATTTTTCTGACTCTTGGGTTTCCCATGAACTGGGAATACTTTTGTCAAGTTTAGTGTGAAAATGTAATATATTGTATTATTTTAGCACAGCTATAGTGTCGAATTTACCATATAATTTGATAACAATATAATCCACATTTCACTGTGCCTTAGAAGTGTGACAAAGTCCACTTTCCTTTTTTTTTTTTGCCTTGTTTCGACATGATGGATATACATTGCTTAAATAACAAAATTAATTGTGGGTTAGCTCAAAACCTGTCAAGTTATGACAGCATCACTGCATCTCCAGTGTGCCAAACAGCTGTGCAAAGCAACCAGAGGGTCACGTGAAGTCTCTGTTGCAGCTACTCAAGGCTGCTGTAGCACAAAATCTGCCACAAACAACATGTAACCGAATGAGCCTGGCTGTGTCCAACACTCTATCTCTGGATACTGAAATCTGAACTTCATATAATATTCATATGCTGTGAAATTTTCTTTTGATTTTTTTCTAACTATTTAACTTAGTAAAAACTATATCTCATGGGTTATACAAAAACAGGTAGGTTTGGCCCAAGGGCTCTGGTTTGCCAACTCCTGCTCTTGAATGTAACCAAGAGAGCAAAAATATTGCCTGTTGTGTTGGATACATTTGTAGTTTAACAGTCAAATCACAGAATCCTGCTTTACCCTGCAGAAGAGGGAAACAGACACAGATCATGACATATTTTCCTATCAAACTGCTATTTTTCCTATGTAAACTGAAAAGGAAATTTTAAAAGCCTAGTAAATATGTAAAAACAATGGACACACATTATCCAGTAGCTTTTTAGATTCACAAAGCTATGGTCAAGATCAGTAATAGAAAGCTATTTCTAAATCTTTAAGTGATCTGTTGATATAATATGTGCAATTATTGGACATATAAAAATAGCAATTAAAAAATTTCACTTTTAGGCAACACAACCGACTGATTCACATTTAAGATTACTTTTACCCCCCAGCTGCACTTTAAGAAAAAAAAATTTTTTTTTAATTTTTATTTTTGAGAGAGAGACAGAGTGCAAGCAGGGAAGGGGCAGAGAGAGAGGGAGACACAGAATCCAAAGCAGGCTCCAGGCTCTGAGCTGTCAGCTCAGAACCTGATGCGGGGCTTGAACTCACAAACCAGGAGATCATGACCTGAGCCGAAGTCGGAAGCTTAACTAACTGAGCCGCCCAGGTGCCCTTCCCCCAGCTGCACGCTCAGCAGCTACATGATGTTGGCAAGTTAATAGCTACCGTGGAGGATCCTTGCAGTGATTACACAGGTGATACACAGAAAGTGCTTACAATTGTGCTGGACACTAAAAAGGTCAAAATATATTAGTTTTAAAAATAATTATCATTGTTACTGCCGAATGAGCTCAGTATCATGACATTAAAAGAACAGATTTTTCATTAAAAAAATTCAAAATATGTTCAAGTATCTTATTACTCAATAAAAATTTGGACTACCAATACTAAACAATATAACTAAAACAGAAAATGCTGAATTTTTCTTACCTGACATGTCTGCTAAATCACCTACAATGGAAAAACAGCAGAAAAACAACTGTCCATAAATAACATAAATACTTAAAAATATTTTTATTGAGTACATTCTTAAGTATACTTATTAAAATACTTTAAAAATTAATTATAAAATAATTTTTATATAAATCACAAATGGTCATATACAAAATTAGTTTTATGATGTTAAATTGAATAGGCTGTAAGTGAAGCCATTCATTTCAATCATACACATATATTAACATTTCATGTATATGACCTTCCAATTACTGGATAAAAACTTTTTTTTCTTTCTATTTAATGAGTCACATGAAATTTTAACAATTTAAATATAATGACATATTTTAAATAATACAACTCTTATTTTGGTTTACAAAATGCCCTGTAACAGACTGGAGTTTTAGTGCACCTCTGCTTGGCCCTGAGAGTCCAAGATTCTAGCCAAGGGACAAAGGGAAAAAAAAAAAAAAGTTTGAATGTAACTGGCTAAAATACCACAAAAGCAAGTATTTCCCCTCTGACCTAAACAATTTTTAACAAAGAGAGCCATAAACATTTTAGACTGTTTGTGCCTTGCAGGTATGATACAAGCTTGGCAGTCAAAGTTACTACTGATTCAACTCTGGGGGTTCAGAAAAGAAAAAGTCCCTCACTCTTTGGTGGTCTCTCAAGTCTATCCTACGTGCCATTAGTCATCAGTAAAAAAATTTCTGTATCCATTCTGTGCAAGGGTACAGTGGGGCAAGGCACAGGACTGCATATATGATCTAAAATTCACCTCTGTAGTGCCTGGACTTTGACTTGGAAGATAATTAGCCATTTTACATTTCCCTACAGTGTCACTTTTCGAAATAAAAGGAACAGACACAAATACTGAATTATTAAGTTGTACGCCTATATGATGTTCTATGTCAATTATAACTCAATAAAAAAAGGAAAAGGAGAAGAGGGTCAAATTTAATGAAAGATTATATTTGTGACTACAACATTTCTTAATCAAAAGACAAAACTGTGGCACTAATATGTTAAAAGCAAAGTTGCTTAACAAAGAGAGAGACGGGGAAAGAAAAAAAAGCAAAGTTGGGAAATGGAAGAACCGTATCTTCTACAATTCTATTCACCATATATAAATTCCATTAACATAGAGATATTATCTTTTTTTGGTAGGCTTATATCCCTAGCACCTAGAATAATACTTTGTGCATGGCATGTGCTCAATAAGTTTGTTGAATGAATCTACTCAAAAAAATTAACTGAACAGTATGTTAAGAGGAACTGAACTAGGCCCTTTTATAACCAAAATGGTAACATGATCTCATTTTTTTCAGAGTAAAAATAAGACTCATTTTTAAAAAAGGACCTAGACCTATTTATACTCAAAGATTAGAATCTTTGTGTGTAATGCATGAAGATCAGTCTACTTCTTGTTAAAAATAGAAAAATTTACAGAAAGGAAGATCACAAGCACCTTTGTGGTACAACTGTAGAACTCTGTAACCCAGAGATCGAGTTTCTGACTGATCCATTTAGTACTTGTATGAAAAATGAAGATATTAAAAGCATAAATTATTCTATCCAAGGAGAAAAAGACACCTGGAGAGTAGGCTTAGCAATGGAGGCCCACCAAGATCCAACAAGCCCAATGACATCGATCATTTTTACAAAGTACACCAAGCTTATGAAGCTTCAACTGACCAAATCTATGATGTGGTGTTCACAGTGACCACTAATTGGTAGATGTATTTGTTCTAATTAGACCCGCTATCCTCTCATCCTTTAAGTTTTCTAAAGGGTTAAAAGAAGACAGCAAGACAAGTGGTTTTTAAAACAGCTGGCAACTTAAATCAATGCCAAAGAAAAGAAAAAGGCAGAAGGATTTAGCAGCATGGAACAGACAACAGACAGAGCTTTTCTCTCCTTCCTAGCTCAGTCCTAGCTGCCACAGACATTCTGCCCGTCAGTCTGGTTACTTTTTGGCTCCCCCTTTATTTACAATTTCCTCTCCAAATTCTTTTTGCTTTATATGCTAAATTAAACCTTTCTGCCAATTAGGAATATCTGCTAAAGGACTAAATCCAACTACTTCAATCACCATAAAATAGTTTATTCTTAATTCTAAACTGTCTGAACCAATAAGATAACCAAAGCGAGAGAAAGATACCTGGAAGCAAATCATATGGTAAAACTGGGTGCATGTTTTTTTTTTTTTTTAAACATTTATTTACATTTGAGACACAGAGAGAGACAAGAGCACGAGCGAGGGAGGGGCAGAGAGAGAAGGAGACACAGAATCTGAAGCAGGCTCCTGGCTCTGAGCTGTCACCACAGAGCCTGACGCGGGGCTCGAACCCACAAACCATGAGATCATGACCTGAGCCAAAGTCAGAAGCTCAAACGACTGAGCCACCCCGGTATGTGTTTTATATACAAACGCATTTTCAACAATACCCAAATATATATTTTTTTCCCTAGGATACTGAATTAATTTGAACAATACAATTACTTAAACTGTTTCTTTTTAAAATACAGAAACATACCTACTTGGCCCGTTGCCACTACGTTGATAAATTTGGGATGCTGATTTACAGTGAGGCACAGTATATCATCATTATGTTCCTGATAAAAACTCTGAGTCCCTATAAAAAAAATTTTTTTTGAGAAAACCTTAAGACATAACAGCCAAATGCACTTATATAGAATAAAAAATTGCTCTGTTTAACTTAATACGTATTTTTTGAGAAGTGAATGTGCACGTGTTATCATGAGGATGGAAAAATAACCCAAATCTTTAAAGGGATAGAGTCCTGAAAGTTAACATGAGGTTAAAGACATCAAGCACCACAAGAGAGTGAAGGGGCCTGCTCTGGGAATTCATAGCAGAAAAGATTCTTCTTATCATGGGCATATGGCACTCTTGGACTGACACGAAGGATTTTGTTAAAGTGAAGGTGGGTGGGGAAGGGCAATCTAGGTAGAGAAATACTTTAAGCAAAGGTACAAAGACAGGAAAGTACTAAGTATGCATATATATGGTTCATTTGGCTGAAATGTAGGGTCAAGGATAAATGTGAGAGATATGGTTGGAAAGGCAAATTGGAACTAGAATGATAGAGGACTTTGAATGCCAACCTATTAAATTTCATATTTATTATGTAGTCAGTGGGGAGGTACTGAAGAATTCTGATCAAAGAAGGTATGTGATTTACCTAATAGGACTTACAGCGAAGAGACCTTAGACCTGTGACCATGCAAGACGTACTAAAGGTGGGTTTGCCTGAGTACAGTGGCGAGGTGGGAAATGAGGTCAGGAGGACAGGGCGTAGGTTGGGTCCAGATTACAGAGGACCCAGGGTGATTACAGGGTGCTCTAGTCCACCCACACTACATCATCCAAAAGTGAAGCAACACAAAACAATTTAACAATGACATTTACCAGATCTAATACTTAAAACTTTTCTTCAAAGTGAAATGTGCTTCATGCTTCCCAGGGCTGACAGTTTAGTGAGAACAACAAACAAGCAAGTATATGTGCTATTGGCTAAGTTCAAAGATCAGCTAATAGGGCAAAACTCCCTAGACTGTGAACACAGCAATGTATCCCAAACTAGAGAGGACAAATAATGAGAAGTGGAGAGGTACCCAGTCTCCCTTCTGCCCTCTCTCTCTATACCCCTTCAATAGAAAAATGATTAAGGACAAATCATAAAATTAAAGAAAATTACAAGGATAAACATGAAAGTGTATTTACACATTCCTTTCTAGATCATCTTTTCTTACTCTTCTCTATTTTCTTTGGTGAAGCCTCAATTAAAGAGGATTATCTAAGTATTTTTTATTTTTATTTTATTTTATTTTTTTAATTTTTTTTTAAACGTTTATTTATTTTTGAGACACAGCATGAACGGGGGAGGGTCAGAGAGAGGGAGACACAGAATCCGAAACAGGCTCCAGGCTCCGAGCTGTCAGCACAGAGCCCGACGCGGGGCTCGAACTCACGGACCGTGAGATCGTGACCTGAGCCGAAGTCGGCAGCTCAACCGACTGAGCCACCCAGGCGCCCCAATCTAAGTATTTTTTAAATGGCCAAAATTATTAAATCGAAAATCACCACTGATTTCTGTGTGATCTTGGTGAATCCTTTTCTTTAGGAAACCAAAATAGGACAATCATATTAATGATTAATACTGAGGAGACACGGGGGATTAGGACTCACATAAGCCATTCTTTGCCTGTTCGGAATGAACCATCAGAGGAAAAAGCCAGAAATGTTTGGGCCAAAAAGTCTCTAATTTTACTTCCAACTTTCCGACTTTATGAGGTTTATAATTACACATAAAAAAATTCAAAATTAAATAATGAATGTCACTAGGAGGATTATGATGTCATTCATCATTAGATGATGCTATGAGAATTTATTTGCTTTGCAGCAATCCAATCAGTTAAATTAACATCAAGAAGTATTTTCTCACCTTGAATCAAACAAAAGTATCAACACAGCAGAGACAGAGGGAAGCAGCTTTCTCACTATCTTCCTTGGCTTTCTGAGGCCTCAGTAAGAACACTGCCCCTTCACCCTACTCTCCAGCAACCACTCACCCAACATGCTACTTTTAATCACTACCTATCAGAGACAACCACCAACCCATCCATTTCATGTTAAGGTTATGGGGAAATAAAGTTAGAAATGGTTTCATTATAAAACATGATTTCAACATACAGTAAGCCTTCACTTCTAATAGAGACCTAGGATCACTTTGCATTATGAAATCTTTTTCTGCTATATCATACTCTCTTAAGACTGTAAATTTGGTTACTTGAAATATTACTAGAAAATTCAATAGTATGAAGAACATTCTGGACTCATGTAATTTATTTGTAGTTTTAACAAAAATTTTAAGATTATAAGTAACAAAATTCTAAATAAAAAGTGGGAGATGGAGAATTGGGGTCTCCTACCGGTAGCAACGTTGTGCAGAATTCCAATGGATGCAGTGTGATAAATTATATCATCACCATCATTTAAATAATGAACGTTATTCCTACAGTCTCTTCCTCGATAGCCAAAAACAAGCTCCAACACAAGGTCCTATAACAATAAAACCATTATATAATTCCTTATGTCTAAATGTTCACCATTATTTTTGTATACAGCACTGGTATCTTCAGTCAAAATGGAGGATGCATTTTGATGCTTTACAATCTTTGAATACAAAATTTAGACCTGCTTTGGGCAGCTGAAACACTCCATACTTTTCTACATATATAAAAAGGAAAAGGGAATCACAAAGTCATCTGATTTGAAAAATTTTAGTTGTTAGGAGTTCATGTGTTAAACACTGAGATACTTATGTCCAAAAGAATATTTTGATTTGTGTTGTTAGTAAAAATATGTAATCTGCACATATAACTCAGGATACATAATGTCCAAGTGACGTACTTTTGAGGAGCCAAATAGTACATCAGACACTGGCACAGAAAACTAAGTACATCATCTGTGATAACTCATGCTAAAGTTCTAGCACATAATTCTGCCACTGAAAATGTCCGTTTTTTTGACTTTGTGAGGCTTCCCAAGGGGGAGGAGTACAACAATCATTGTCCCGCAGATTTACGCCTCATTTTTGACCTGATTCAGCACAGTTTGCTTGTGGCTACTGATATTGGAATTAATTAAATGTCTGGGAGAGCTTTCCTTCTTGCTCAATTATTGTGGAAAGTTTCTTTGTTTGGAAGTAGAGCCTTCAAAGAACCCTTCAATGAACCCAGCGAATGTATCACATGAAGGACAAACTTCGACTTCTAAATTCAAAACACTAAGCTTAAGACACTGCTAAGGCACCTGTGATTCTATAAGCCATAGGTCATTCACATATATTTACATTTAGAAGTTTTTTGAGAGACAGTTCAATTCAGAATATTATTCACAGAAGACTAAAAAAAAAAAAGACAGATAAAAAATAAAAAGAAATGAAGGATATCAATCCAAAACTCAGACTTGACAGTTAACAATTAGTTTTTACAACCAAACAAAAAAGATTACTCAGAGGCACCTGGCTGGCTTGGTCAGTAGAACATGTGACTCAATCTGAGGGACTGAACCCCACGTTGGGTGTAGAGATTACTTAAAAATGAAATCTTAAAAAAGGATTATTCAATATATTTATTTTCTTACAAACTAATGACAACACTTGGCTGTCTTACAAGAAGGAAATAGAATGAATTCTGAATACATTTTAAAGCACAAGGTAACACAGGGGAGTGGGTTCTCCTTACCTCTATGGGTCTCTTTTTCTTGCCAACATTGTTTGTCTGGAGTTTTTCTGGCCTTGGTGGGGCTCTGCTCACGGGGGGCCTGAAATGGGAAAGTGGGAATGAGGAAAGGCATCCATCACTGTGCACTTTCACTGAGCCTCCCTCACCTGCCCTCCAAAGAGAGATATCTGACACGCCTTCGAACCCCATCTGTGTTCCTCACTATACTGTGGCCTCTTTACATTTTCTAAGGCAGGAAGGTGGAAAGAAGATATGAGAGCTTTTATTCATTTTAACTTCTTTGATGTATGTTTCATAATGTAAATAATATATTAACACAAGAACAGACTATTTATAAATATATAAATATTAGTTTAATGGCTCAAAAACTTCTTGTTGGAATGCATTATAACAAAGCCTGAGTCACTGCTCTAAAGTTTCTATCACAGTACTGTGCACATGGCAGGTATCTGATACATTCTTCCTGAATTTTGAAAACATTTCTGTGAACTTTCTATACTGTTGGCAACATAAATCATGTCCGAATTCAAATTTGTACTCATTACTTACTCTCCTCCAGGCCCTTTACCTTTCCTTCCTCCTCAAGTCTACAGTAAGGTTAATGGCATCACCATCAGTTAGTCAAGCAAACATTTTATAGTTACATAGCACTACAAACTATACAACACTCTGTAAAAGATAATTACTATTACTATGGCCTTCAACTCTTTCTCTTCTCCATTCTATTTACTAAACATCAACTTTACTTTTGGAGGAGCTCTCATATCTAGCCCCTTCCTCTCTGTTTCTACTACTAGTTTAGGATCTTTTTATAATATCCCAATAGGTGTACAGAGTTCCCATTGTGAATTTAAATGTGGAGGCTCTTAAAATGCCTAGGTATAAACTTAACCCAACAGGTAAAGTACTTGCACTCTGAAAACCCATAAAACACTGATGAAAGAAACTGAAGATGACACAAACAAATGGAAAGATATTCCATACTCATGGATTGAAAGCATTAATATTGTTTAAGTGTCCATGCTACCCAAAGCAGTCTACAGATTCAATGCAATTCCTATCAAAATACCAACAGCATTTTTCACAAAACTGGAACCAATAATACTAAAATTTGTATGGAACCACAAAAGACTGCAAATAGCCAAAGCAATCTTGAGAAAGAAAAAAAAAAAAATCCAGAGGTATCACAATTCCAGATTTCAAGCTATGTTACAAAGCTATAGTAATCAAAACAGTATGGTACTGGCACAAAAACAGACACACAGATCAATGGAACAGGACAAAGAACCCAGAAATAAACCAATGGTTATATGGTTAATTAATCTATGACAAAGGATGCAAAAATATACAATGGGGAAAAGACAGTTCTTCAGTAAACGGTCCTGGGAAAACCAGACAGTTAGATGTAAAAGAACTGGATCAATTTTTAACTAATTTCCCTGACATCAGCTATAACAACATTTTTCTAGATGGTCCCCTAAGGCATGGGAAACAAAAGCAAAAATAAACTGGGGACTACACCAAAATAAAAAGCTTTTGCACAGCAAAAGGAACCATCAACAAAACAAAAAGGCAACTTACTGAATGGGAGAAGACATCTGCAAATGATATATTCGATAAAGGGTTAATATCTAAAATATATAAAGAGCTTCTATAACTCAATACAAAAAAAAAAAACCTGATTAAAAAATGGGCAGAGGCCCTGAATAGATATTTCTCCAAAGAAGACAGATGACCGACAGATACATAAAAAGATGTTCAACATCACTAATCACCAGGGAAATGCAAATCAAAACCCCAATATCACGTTACACTTGTTAGAACAGCTAAAGCAAAAAAGACAAGAAATAACAAGCGTTGGCAAGGATATGTAGAAAAAAGAACCTTCGTGCATTGTTGGTGGGAAATGTAAATTGATACAGCCACTGTGGAAAACAGTATGGAAGTTCCTCAAAAAATTAAAAATAGAAATACCATACGATCCAACAATTCCACTCTTGGATATTTATCCCCCCTCCAAAATGAATACATTAATTCAAAAAGATATATGCACTCCTATGTTTACTGCATTATTTATAATGGCCAAGATACGGAAGAGACCTAAATGTCCATTGGTAGACAAATGGATAAGACAGGTGTGCGCGCACACACGCACACACGCACACACGCACACACGCACACACACACACACACACCATGGACTATTACACAGCCATTAAAAAGGATGAGATATTGTTTGTGACAATGTGGATGGACATAGAGGGTATTATGCTAAGTGAAATAAATCAAAGACAAATACCATATTATTTCCCTCATATGTGGAATATTAAAAAAATAAACCCAAATGAATCAGCAAACAAAAGGCATAATGAGACTTATAAATACAGATAACATTGACGGTTTCCAGAGGGGAGATATGGGGATGGGCAAAATGGGTGAAGGGTAGGGGGAGATACAGCCTTCCCATTATAATGAATAAGTCACAAGAATAAAAGGCGCAACATAAGGAATGCAGTGAATGATATTGTAATAACAATGTATGGGGACAGATGGTAGCTGTACTTGTAGTGAGCAGAGCATAATGTATAAACTTGCCAAATCACTATGTTGCACACCTGAAACTAAAGTAACACTGTGTGCCAACTATACCCAAATAAAAAAACAAAAACAAAACCGGGGAGGCTCTTTTCCTAAATTTGTGTGTTTAATTTAAAAAACCCACCTCATTTGGTTTATTTTTATCCCAGATAACCATTAGTTAAATATTTAATAATCTGAACACTGGATACAAATCAATCATGCTATCAACTCCCCTGTCCAAATTTTAAGTTAGTATTCAATTTGTAACAACTAAATCAGATAATGATACAAACTGACTTTCCCGTAGGAAAAAAATCCAACATGTGTGATAAAGAGTATAAATTTAAAGGCTGACAACATATTTATATTTTCACAATTTCCAGGTTACACATCTATAAAAGTAAACGAAATGTTCTATCGTGAACACGCAATACAAAAGAAGTACATATGTTCATATGTAATGTAAAGTAGAATGCAGAAGTACAGAAACTGTGGCTGGTGACATAAAAATTACATGCACAAAGAACTTTTCAAATTACCGCAGAAATTTTGGTTCTGAACCTTTTTCATGTACTTTTTTGGATGTCCATAAGTAATAAATAGAGTTCAACTTGAAGTATTTAACATTTGAAAAGCTTCTCTTAGGGACCATTTTATTTTTTTTTTTAATTTTTAAAAATTTTATTTATTTACTTTTTCTTAGGACCATTTTAAAGATTAACAGCAGGCTTGGCTTTTCTTCCAAGTCAGTTTTGTTGGTGAACTTCATTTGGTGTTACCACCTGACAGCTTTAATTGTAATCCAAACAACAAACAGGTAATTTTGATCTACATAAGCCTCTGTAACAATTAAGCATATCTTAATTTTTTCAAGTAATTTATATAATTACTGTTTAAATAAAGCTATACAACTTATGGAATTATGCAAGTTAAACAAGTAAAGTTTTGGTAAAGCAGTTATTTACGTAGCAGAAATCCAGTAATTAAGATGCTGCTCATTTCAGTGATACTTATTTCAAAGGGGAAAAGCGTGGAAAACTGTTAACACCAAGCAACACAGCTCATTAATGGCAAATATGAAAGATGATAAAAATACATAATTAGGTCTCGTAAAATACAGCAAAGAGAGGGGATTACCTGGAACCTCTTTTCAGCAGCAGATGAAAAAGGGAAAAGATTACAACACAAATTTGAATTTAAAACACTAGTAAAAATACTTCTGTACTAAATATCTTTACAAGTTTAATGCAGACCATACTGCATGTATTAAAGGCCTATTGTTATTTATTACTGCATATTAGAAAAGCTCCAGTTACTCCATGAATGGCAGGAAAATCAGAAGGAAGTAAAAACAGAACAATGGGCACTGAACACGTTCTGTGTTGTAAATATTAAAGCTTACCATTCATATTTTTCTACAGTGTACTCTGAATTTCAAACAAAACACTGATGCTTATTTTTGTTCTTAAGAATGGGCACTAAAATGTTAACCAACTTAAAAGGCTGGTAGCACTGGGGATGCTATTAAGGAAATTGTCTAAGGAGGTGAAGTAGGTCCTCCTGACCCAAGGGGGTGTCCCAGTCAGCCAGTCCAAACCAGCGGGCAATGTGAGTTACTCAAGATCATGCTAGATTTAGGATTTTTCTAGTAAAGGAGATAACTTTAAAAAAAATCCCTTTAATAATACGATCACCAAAACAGAACTGAAAGAGATCACAAAAGTCATCTCATCCATCCTCCTACTGAAACCAGGGAGTCTTCACATGTCTAGAACATCTCTTTGTAGCACCGATGACAAACGGTCATCTAAACTCTGCATGGAAACTGCTCATGAAAGGAAGGTCACTTCTCCCTTCCATTAACACCCAAGACAACAACTGTATCTCCACTTAGCTTTGTTTTGAAACAAGTAACTTCCACTGTAAACTGTCAGCGTCCCTTTAAAATGCAGAGATCAGTCCTGAATAAGTTACCTCAGATCTGAGGCTAGATCTGAATGTTTTATTTCCGCTAAGATAGTGTGGGGCTTTGTAGAAGTTACATCACACTCTAGACTTCTATCTTTGCCCTCACTTTTTTTTTTTTAATTAGAGCATGAGCAGGGGAAAGAGAGCCTGAGTTGGGGAGAAGGGCAGAGGAGGGGGGAGAGAGTGGGGGAGAGAAGGGGGAAGGGGGGAGAGAGAGGGAAGGAGAGAGAGAGATGGAAGGGGGGGAGGGAGGGAGGAGGGAGAGGGAGGGAGGCTGACTCTCAAGTAGGCTCCATGGTTAGTGTGGAGCCTGATGCAGGGCTCTATCTTATGACCCTAGGACTGTGACCTGAGCCAAAATCAAGAGTCAGACATTCAATGGACTGAGCCACCCAGGTGTCCCCCACACATCACTCATTTAAAACAAATAATGAATTTTTGCTGTCTACCAAATAAGTTAAGGAGTGCCTAATACCTGAGTTTCTGCACAATCTGGTCTCAAATCTATTTTTTTCATCCTTATCTCCCAGCATTTTCCTAATGGTACCTTTTTTTTTTACTTCTAAAATAGACTGGCTTTTTCCACACAGTCCTATTTCAGAAACTTCCTGAAGACATTTTCATCTCACTAAAAGGGAGATGTAAAAGTGTTCCAGAGAGTCCTTTTGTGCACATACCATTTTATTAAACATACAAATATCATCACTGCCCTATGTTAATATTTTTAAATGAATGTATAAATATACATTAAACAAAACTAACAGGTCTATAAATTGAATAGTTTGTCACTGATAAATATGTGTGGTTAACTATTTTTATGAGCCTCCGACACTTACAGAGAAACAAACTATCTGCACTTTGTGAATAGTCATGTGTAAAATGACCAAATGACCATCAAGAAAAACCTCAGCAACACCCACATACTACACATACAAATGCAATTTTTCTGTAGGATTTATTTCACTTTATAATTTTCCTGACAAATGTAGTTCAATGTTTTATAGGGAAAAAATCAATACCTGAAAATACTATAAAGATCAAAACAGAACAAAGAATAAATAATGGAATATAATATTTTATTTAATAAAACACTTACCTTACTACCCCCTGCCTTTGAAAGGAGCAAGAGGAAAAAAAGAAACACTGATGATGAATAATTGATGGAAACTGATGATTAAAAGGTAGCAGTTAAGTAAACAGAAGAAAGGAAACATCAATACAATTCTAAAGAAACACAAAAATGCCTAAATTTTATGCTACACTGTTCGGAACATTTTTGTTAAAAAATATTGAAAATTTGACTGATGACTACTTTAAATATACAAGATTTGCTACAAAAAGAAAAACATAAAATTATTAAAGTCATTTAGGAAAAAAGGCCCTGTAAAAGTATGGACCAAGTAGAGTAGTTATCAACTGTCATCAGAAACATTTTCTTTTTTTTTTTTTTTTAATTTTTTTTTTTTCAACGTTTTTATTTATTTTCGGGACAGAGAGAGACAAAGCATGAACGGGGGAGGGGAAGAGAGAGAGGGAGACACAGAATCGGAAACAGGCTCCAGGCTCTGAGCCATCAGCCCAGAGCCCGACGCGGGCCTCGAACTCACAGATCGCGAGATCGTGACCTGGCTGAAGTCGGACGCTTAACCGACTGCGCCACCCAGGCGCCCCCATCAGAAACATTTTCTTAAGTGGATATTTGACAAGTATTTGTTTTAACTGCTTATAGTTAAATGTTTTCTTATTTGATAACAATAATATATTTTATTTAAAATACAAAAACAATTATATAGACATTATCTCACAAATATATACAAAATTGGCAAAAGAAATGTCTTCCTTTTTTCTCCTTTGATTCTCTCATTTTATGAAAACGAAGGCTCCTAACTAGGAGTCATTTCTGTCTTTGGCCTTGGCATTTTCAAAAGAATTCAGCAGAGTTGAAATTATAAAACAAACTGAGAACAAATGCAAAACAATTCAAAAATAATTTTGAAAAATTTAGCTGTAAAAAAATAAGCTAACAGCAAAGATTATGAAGTGTCAAATATTTTTTTTCATTTTTTAAAAAGTATATTTATTTTGAGAGACAGCGTGAACAGGGGAGGGACAGAGAGAGAGAGAGAGAGAGAGAGGACAGGGAGAGAAAGAATCCCAAGCAGGTTCCTCACTGTCAACGCAGAGCCTGATGCGGGGCTCGATCTAATTGTGAGATCATGACAGTCAAAATCAAGAGTCGGATGCTTGACCCACTGAGCCACCAGGCGCCCATCAAGCATTTTTCATGAGCAGTAAAATCCTTACATCTGTCAGAACTTGGGTCACTTTATTAATAAAGGAGGAATTTTAAGTGTTTTACTGTGAACGATGGGCTACATCATTAAAATTAGGTCACATTTTCTAATAGACCTAATTTATCTGATAAATGATAGTATTTTTATTAAAAATCAATATAATAAATAAAAAAGATTTATGGGAAGGTCTAGAGTTCCTTCCTCCTTATAGTACACTCTTTACTTTTCATTACCTGTAAAATATAATTTCAGAAATATTAAACACTGTACTGCACAAATCCTCACTAGGAACATCTACATTTGCACAATTCTATGTATTTCTCTAATTAATGGATTATATAGGTATTGTTCATTGCTTTGTGGATATTTAGTTTCAGGGAGTGTTTTAGTACTAACCAGGTATCTTCCTCAGGTGATTTCTATATTTCATTCCCAGGGAGGGGTGGTGAAGACTTACTACCTAAATTCTTTATATACATTATTTTTCATTTTATAAAATACCCTAGGGGCGCCTGGGTGGCTCAGTCGGTTTAGCATCCCACTTCAGCTCAGGTCAGGATCTCACAGTCCAGTCTGTGAGTTTGAGCCCCGCATCAGGCTCTGTGCTGACAGCTCAGAGCCTAGAGCCTGCTTCAGATTCTGTCTCCTCCTCTCTCTACCCCTCCCTTGCTCATGCTCTGTCTCTCTCTGTCTCAAAAGTAAATACAAACATTTAAAAAAATTTTTTAAATACTTTATAAGTTAGTGATTTTTAAAAAAAAATTTAATGTTTATTTATTTTTGAGAGAGACAGAGCACGAGCGAGGGAGGTGCAGGGAGGAAGGGAGACACAGAATATGAAGCAGGTTCCAGGCTCCCAGCTGTCAGCACAGAGCTCCATCAGGGGCTCGAACACATGAACCATGAGATCACGACCTGAGCCGCAGTCGAACGCTCAACCAACTCAGTCACCCAGAAGCCCCAAACCTATCTCTAATTTAATACTGTGCCTCTTTATATGTGATGACAAAATGGATACTCACCATGTTGTCCCCCTATCCATAAGGGACGCCAATGCAATTATCTGAGAATTCATCAGCAAATGGGCACCTGGAAAAGCTGCTGTGGAGGCATGACTGAACAACTCCCAAGAACTTCCGCGGGAACTTTGCGGCTCGTCAGTTCAGAGATCTCTAGCTCCCCTCTCTCCATCAGTAACATGCCCCTCATCCTCCCATCCTTCTCCCTGAACATCAGCTGCAGTGCGAGCTCAAACCCTTCTGCCAATGCTTTCTGGTCATTTCTATCCAGCTGAGCCCCAGGGGCCTTCAGCACTACCCTCACTGACTAGACATTTACTCGAATTTTCTACAAATTCTGTCCAATGTGAGTGAACTCCCTTGTCATTTTAACTTCTCCCTCAAATATTCTTACCAACTTCTCATAACAGTTTTCCTCAACACCGTTTTCGACAGAAGACGTCACTGCTGTTCCCACCTCCTACTCCTCCTTGGTTCCTCACTGCAGTTTCTGGATAATTTTTCCTTTATCATTTCTTAAAAACTTCACTTTTGAAATCCATGTCATTCGTTGATCCATATACCTCTTCACAGTTCTCCATATTCCCTAATGATTATTATGTTCACAATCCCTCTCTTGACCTGTCCTCCAACTCAGAGACTTTATTAAAAAATTCTCCCTCCTCATAAAATTGCTGTGTGCACAGCCTTTATTTTTGGTTTGCTGCTTCCAGACTAAGACCAGTAATTCCCATTCTCTAATGGGAAGCTACTTCCACTTGCCTTCTGGAAATTTTTTAATTTTTTTTTTTTAACACTAAAAATTTTTTTTAATGTTTTTTTTTTTTTTTTAAATTTTTTCAACGTTTATTTATTTTTGGGACAGAGAGAGAGACAGAGCATGAACGGGGGAGGGGCAGAGAGAGAGGGAGACACAGAATCGGAAACAGGCTCCAGGCTCTGAGCCATCAGCCCAGAGCCCGACGCGGGGCTCGAACTCGCGGACCGTGAGATCGTGACCTGGCTGAAGTCGGACGCTTAACCGACTGCGCCACCCAGGCACCCCTAATGTTTATTTTTGAGACAGAGACAGACAGAGCACAAGCCGGGGAGGGGCAGAGAGAGAGGGAGACCCAGAATCCGAAGCAGGCTCCAGGCTCTGAGCTGTCAGCACAAATCGCGAGATCATGACTTGAGCTGAAGTCGGATGCTTATGCTTAATTGACTGAGCCACCCAGATGCCCCAGAAAAAAATTTTTAAATAATGATTTTCTATCCTTGATTAAAGGTGCATGGATAAAAACGCCTTTTCAAACTTTAATCCTACCTCTGCTCATGTGCTTCCTAAAACATACTTGGTATTGGATTCAATTTTTATTATCTCCTACAATCCCCTCACATATATTAATAGAAGTTAGCAAATAATATTCTTTTAATCATATAGACTTTATATATTCCCTACACTATTGGCAAGAGACAGTGACATCACTAAAAAGTATTTAAGAACAAATACATTTTCTAAGAGGTGCTGGGAACTGTAAAATGCAAGAGTACCACTGTTACTTAGTTTTTGCAAAAATTCAAACAGTAAATTCAATTTTTTACAAATTTTTTTAATGTTTATTTATTTTTGAGAGACAGAGAGAGACAGAGCATGAGCAGAGGAGAGGCAGAGAGAGAGAGAGGGAGACCCAGAATCCGAAGCAGGCTCCAGGCTCTGAGCTGTCAGCAGAGCCTGACGCGGGACTTGAGCTCATGAGCCGTGAGATCATGACCTGAGCCAAAGTCGGAAGTTGAACCATTTGAGCCACCCAGGTGCCCCTAAATTCAATTTTCAAAACCAATATATTTTTCTTCATCTAGTTTTAAATTTGACTGTTACCTCTCATCAACTGAGGGTTCCTTCTGTTGCAAATGAGGCTTGACTCCAAACATCGGGCGAATATTTGTTGATAAGGCTCTAATGGTGTAACTGATTTCATTCTCTCTTGTAACATCACTGTCATAACCTGCCATCAAAACATAAGAATTATTCTCTAAGTTACAACTGAGGAGCTCTATTATGATCTTATAAATTGGATTCAAGGATGTTCAACAGTATAAAATAAGTTAAATAAACTGTGCTATAGTCAAATTATGAAATAATATACAGCCAATAAAAATGATGTAGAATTTTTAATGACACGTAACAAATGTTTTTGAAATATTACTAAGAGATAATATTAGCCTACAAAACATAAATTCAATATAATATCATTTTTGTTAAAAAACAGAATGCCTCAACATGTTAACAAAAGTTACCTCTGAGTGGTCAAATTATGGATACTGTGTTTATTTTTCTTTGCAAAATGTATTTTCTAACTTTTCTATAATGAGCTGGTCTTATTTGTATATTAGGAAAAGATGAAAATCATTTGAAAATACTAAGTTCAATACTACAAAATTTACTTTAGTACTTACTTGAAGTAGCATTATCATACATTTGTAGATAAAGAATATATTTAAGCCATCAGTACATGCCAGCATGTTATTTTTGAGTCATAAAATCAATTTTGGTGTTAAACAGATGACAAAGACTAAAACCACAATTATTCTAACATCATTATTACTTGTTTAACTGCTGTAGTTTAAATCCGTGGTGCTAAATTGTTTCTATACTTTTGTTAAAATATTTAAAAATGACATACCCCCATCTTCTTCAGAATCTGTATCAGATTCTTCACTATCACAAGGTCTTTTTTCTCGATAGCCCTCCATTTCATTTGTCCAAACCATTAAAGACATATCTGCACCTCCTAAGGTAACCAACATGCTGTCATCGTAGGTCCAGCGAACATTTGTGACATGTGTACTATGGGCCACATACCTCTTAAACTTTCCAAATTTTCCCTAAAGATGAAAACAAAAATGTTATTACTTGAAAATGGTCAGTTATAATTTTGAATTTTTTCTTAATATATGATTGGAAATTAATCATCACAAAGTCATCTTGTAAAAAAAAAACAAAACAAAATACTGAAATTCACTAGAATAAAAAATGACAATTTCCAAACCTGTTGACAACAGGATAAAACTAGTAGTCCCACACATTGTTAGTACTACAGGCACAACTGTTTTGAAAATCAACTTGGGGGGCGCCTGGGTGGCGCAGTCGGTTGAGTGTCCGACTTCAGCCAGGTCACGATCTCGCGGTCCGTGAGTTCGAGCCCCGCGTCAGGCTCTGGGCTGATGGCTCGGAGCCTGGAGCCTGTTTCCAATTCTGTGTCTCCCTCTCTCTCTGCCCCTCCCCCGTTCATGCTCTGTCTCTCTCTGTCCCAAAAATAAAAAAAATAAAAAAAAACGTTGAAAAAAAAAAAAAAAAGAAAATCAACATGGTATTGTGCATTAAAAGCATAAGAATGTCCTGACCTTTGACTCACCAATCCCCCCACTTCTAGGGGTCTATGCTAAGAAAATTCTATGTGTGCAAAAAATTTTCACCACAGTACCCACAGCAGTGAAAAAATTTAAATACCTTAAATGTTCAATAAAGTAATAGCTAACTACAGTAGATGTCTATGGAAAAGTACATATCTGTTCAAAAAAATGGCTCTGCAGACATATAATTGCTGGAAATAGACACAATAACTGAAAAGGATATAAATGCTTATGTACAGCATGGCCATATTAACAAAAAGTAATTATCAACCCTTTTGGAATATACTCATGTAAATATCTTTCATCTCAATTCATTAGTGTTTTTGTTTATAAGCAGTACCCACAAAAATATATTTTTTATTTTAAAAATCAAGAAAAACACAAGTAATAGACACTGACAACTTTTAAATCTAGACCACTAGCATAACGCTAACAAATTAAGTAAGTAAATTTCAGATCAATGTATTATAAGTTTTAGATGGACATCTTTTCAAAGGTATTAAAATAATAAATGTCTTAAAATATAGTGATAGCTAAAACAGTGAATTCTTTGGAAAAGACTCCTAATAAATGCTAGCTCAAATAGAAGGAGGGATCTGTCACCGAAACACTGCAAGAAGATACTTTCTCTAAGATTTTGTGGTTCTTGTTATACAGAAGTGAAGCAGGAATCCATAGATGATTATCCTAGAACCTATTCTTAAGGCATCTATACCATCTAGAATGCTAGAAGTGAAGTTTCTGACCAATAAATGCCTTATTATATTAACATGAGCAGTTACTTAAGACCACCAATATCATAAGATTTCAGTGCCCTATTTCAAATTTATGTTTATGTTTAGGTTATACTATATAAGTGATCCTTGAACAACATGGGTTTGAAGTGCATAGAGCCATTTATATGCAAATACTTTTCAATAAACACAGTACAGTCCTATAAATGTTTTCTCTTCCTTATTATTTTTGTAATAACATTTTCTTTTCTCTAGCTTACTTTATTGTAAGAATATAGTATATAATACACATAACATACAAAATATGTGTTAATTGACTTTATGCTATCAGTAAGGCCTCAAGTCAACAGTAGGTGATTAGTAAAGTTTTGGGGGAGTCAAGGTTATATGTGGACTTTTGACTGTATGGGGGTTGGCACCCCAACCCCCACGTTGTTCAAGGGCCAAATGTGCATCTGAATTAGTAACAATTAAGAATTAATGCATCTGGACTTGATATATGAATTTTATTTTTATGCTAAGCGAAAGCCTAATGTTTTCCAGTAGTTTGAAAAGAGGAGAAAGCAATAAGAGAATTCAATCTTCACACAGCACTGGCATATAGCACTCCAAAGGTTCTGTACAATCTAGTTTTAGCAACATAACATCATTCATTACATTGAATCAGGTCTATTTTAATTTTATAGGTATTTTATAGTATCTTATATCTAATAGTTAAAACATTTTGAACTTTAAAGCTATAAGTATAGTTTGCATTTACTGTTAATGGTATATATTTAACCAAAAGAATACTAAAATTATTTAATATTAGAGATAAAAGAAATGTTTTTTCTAAAAGGGATATTTATATTACTCAATATTGAGAAACACCGTACAATATAACTTAAGGCATGAAATCATAAATTATAATACTAATTCTAAGTAAAAGCTATACAGGTGCCTGGGTGGACTCAGTAGGTTAAGCATCCAACTCTTGATTTTGACTCAGGTCATGATCCCAGGGTTTATGGGATCGAGCCCCAGGTCGGGCTCTGCACTGACAGCATACAGCCTGCTTGGGATTCTCTCTCTCTCTGCCCTTCCCCAACTCAAATGTGTGTGCACTCTCTTTCCCAAAATAAGTAAACATTTTTTTAAATAATTTTTTAAATGTTTATATTTATTTTTGAGACAGTGAGAGACAGAGCATGAGCGGGGAGGGGCAGAAAGAGACGGAGACACAGAGCCTGAAGCAGGCTCCAGGCTCTGAGCTGTCAGCATAGCACCTGACATGGGGCTCGAACTTGTCAGCCATGGGATCATGACCTGAGCCGAAGTCTGATGCTCAACCGACTGAGCCACCCAGACACCTCATAAGTAAACATTTTTTAAAAAGCTATAAATATGATGTCAAAAATAGGATTCTAAACTTTTCATATTACATATGTAATACTCATTACAACAATGAAATACTATGAAAGCACACGACCTTAACCATTTTTATAATTAAGATCATTATGCGAGTTAAAGAAAAACACATACTTTAGCAGGATATCTAAATAACTTCACAAATCCCAAATCATCCCCAGTAGCTAGGACCATTTTGTCACTGGTGAGGCAAGAGGCAGTTATATCTGTGACTTCTCCAATTACCGGCCAAATTCCTTCACAGCATAAACCAAGCACACTTGTCCATGATGCCCAACAAATTTTTTCTACCTAAAAAGGAAAAAAAGGCTGTAACTTTGTAATATCTAAACCTTAAAAATTAACAACAAAAATCTGAGTGTTTCTTTATAATTATATATGTCACAAGTAAAATTAAAATTTTAACAAAAATAGTTAAATTATTAGTTTTCTTGTTTTTTGTAGCTTCCCAAGGCCACTTGTCCCTGTAGAAAAATTTTAACATAACATTATTCAACATGTACTTATTATACACCTGTATGTTTTACATGCTGAGAATTCAGTGATAATAAGACAGTTTCTGCTCTTAGAATAATCAAGTAGTTTATACCTCATGTCTAAATTTCTAATACTTTAGAGGCATGTTTTCCAGTTAATCATTACTGGAAATTCAGAACTTTACTGACAGACCTTCTCTTTATTAAGCCACTTTAATATTAAATGCGTTTAGCCTCTCTTCTTCAGCCCTGTCAAAAAATTATGCTAATACCATCAGTCACAAAACCAAACACAGGGTGCCTGGGTGGCCCAGTTGGTTAAGCATCTGGTCTTGGTTTCAGCTCAGGTCATGATATCACCATTCGTGGGATCAAGACTGCATCTAGCTCCATGCTGATGGCACAAAGCCTGCTTGGGTTTTCTCTCTCTCTCTCTCTCTCTTTCTCTCTGCCCCTCCACTACTCTTGCTGTCTCTCAAAATAAATAAATAAACTTAAAAAAAAAAGATCATGAAGAAAAAAAGCCAAACACATTCTTTTCCTTTTTTCTTTTTCTTTAAATTTGCCAACAAACATCTTAGGCATGTGGGTTCCAAAAGATTTGATAGACATGCAATACTCCCACCTAAGATAGCGTGTCTATGTTTGCTTCTCTTTGAGAAAAGCAACTGAAGCACAGCTAGACATAAAAGTATTTATTCCTTTTCTTAATACAGCACCTCTTCTTCTACTCATCTAATAGTCTAGGCCAGTAAAATAAACTCACGGAAAGAACATCCGTGATTTGAATAATTTGAGAACAGGCTTCCTATGTAAACAATAAAAGTCAGGCATCAGTTTTCTAACCACCTAGTCATATTCACAACATTGCAAACACTATTATTTTCCTACCTCCACACTGGGAATGGTTTGTTTTTTCCCTCTGGGAGCTTCAAAGAATAATTGTTCTTTAGCACCAGTGTTGACCTGTAAAAGCTTTCCTTAAAAATAAATAAATAAAATAAATAAATAAATAAATAAAATAAACATACATAAAATATAAATATATATATATGTAGTCAGGATGTTTAACTTTTTAAAATATTTTCTTTCATGGTTTATTATGACATTTAAATTGTTTTATAATCATATACGTAAAACTGCATAGAATTAATCCTATTTAAAAGCATTCAGTGAACATTACCACCTTTCTCTCATTAAGTTCCTTCTTTTAAAAAAATTCCAGTGTAATTAACATACCCTGTTACAGCGGTTTCAGGTGTACAATACAGGGACTCAATAGTTCCATATATTACTCATTGCTCATCATGAGAAGTATACTGTTAATCCCCTTACCTATTTTACCCATTCCCCCACCCACTTCCCCTCAGTTTGTTCTCCATAGTTAAGAGTCTGTTTTTTGGTCTCTTTTTTTCCCCTTTGTTCATTTGTTTTGTTGTTTAAATTCCACATATAAGTGAAATCGTAGGATATTTGTCTTTCTCCGACGATACCACTTAGCATTACACACTCTAGATCCGTTCATGTTGTGGCAAATGGCAAGCTTTCACTCTGTTTTATGGCTAATATTTCCATTGTATATATACCACATCTTCTTTATCATCTATTGATGGACACTTGGGCTGCTCCCATAATTTGGGTATTAAAAATAATGATGCAATAACCACAGGAGTGCACATATCTTTTTGAATTATTGTTTTCATATTCTTTGGGTAAATACCCAGTAGTGGAATTACTGGATCATACGGTAATTGTTTTTAATTTTTTGAGGAACTTCCATAGTGTTTTCCACAGTGGCTGCACCAGTTTGCATTCCCACCAACAGTGCATGAGAGTTACTTTTTCTCCACATCCTCGCCAACACTTGTTTCTTGTGTTTTTGATTTTAGTCATTCCGACAGGTGTGACATGATATCTCATTGCGGTTTTGATTTGCAGTTCCCTATGATGAGTGATACTGAGCATCTTTTCATGTGTCTGTTGACCCCTTGTATTTCTTCTTTGGAGAAATGTCTGTTCATGTCTTCTGCACATTTTTAAAAAGTCTTGTTAATGTTATTTATTTTTGACAGAGAGCATGTGAAAGTGGGGGAGGTGCAGAGAGAGAGGGAGACAGAGGATCCAAAGCAGACCTTGCACTGAAAAAAGACAGCCCGATGTGGGGCTTGAACTTACAAACTATGAAATCATGACCTGAGCCAAAGTCAGATGCTTAACTGAGCCACCCAGGCGCCCCTGTCTTTTGACCATTTTTAATAGATTATTTTTTTTGGTGTTGAGATGTGTATTCTTTTTTTTATTATTTTTTTAACGTTTATTTATTATTGAGAGACAGAGACAGAGCGTGAGCAGGGAGGGGCAGAGAGAGAGGGAGACACAGAATCTGAAGCAGGCTCCAGGCTCCGAGCTGTCAGCACAGAGCACGATGCGGGGCTTGAACTCACAAACTGCAAGATCACGACCTCCGCCAAAGTCGGACACTTAACCAACTGAACCACCCAAGCACCTTGAGATGTGTATTCTTTGTATTTTTTTTAATACTAGCCCTTTATCAGATATATCATTTGCAAATATCTTCTCCTATTCAATAGGGGGTCTTTTAGTTTTGTTGGTTGTTTCCTTTGCTGCGCAGAACCTTTTTATTTTGAAGCTGTCCCAATAGTTTATTTTTGATTTTGTTTCCCTTGCCTTAGGAGGCCTATCTAGAAAAATGTTGCTATGGCCAATGTCAGAGAAATTACTGCCTGTGCTCTCTTCTAGGATTTTTAGTTTCAGGTTTCACATTTAGATCCTTAATCCACTTTGACTTTATTTTTGTGTATGGTTATAAGAAAATGGTCCAGTTTCATTCTTCTGCATGTAGCTGTCCAGTTTTCCCAACACCATTTGTTAAAGAGACTGTCTTTTTCCCATTGCATATTCTTGCCTCTTTTGTTGAAGATTAATTGGCCATATAATCACGGGTTTATTCTGAGCTCTTTATCCTATTCCATTGATCCATGTGTCTGTTTTTGTTCTAGAACCATACTGGTTTGATTACTACAGCTTTGTAGTATATCTTGAAATCTGGGATTGTGATACCTCCAGCTTTGTTCTTTTTCAAGACTGCTTTGGCTACTTGGGGTCCTTTGTGGTTCCATACAAATTTTACTATTATTTGGTTCTAGGTTAGCGAAAATGCTGTTGGTATTGCGATAGGAATTGTGTTGAATCTGTAGACTACTTAGGGTAGTACGGACATTTTAACAGTATGTGTTCTTCCAATCTGTGAGTATGGAATATCTTTCCATGTGTTTGTGTCATCCTAAATTTTTTTCTTTAATACTTATTTATATTGAGAGAGAGAGAGCGAGAGAGCGAGAGCGAGCGAGCATGGGGGAGGGACAGAGAGAGAGAAAGAGAATCCCAAGCAGGCTCCATGCTATCAGCACAGAGCCCGACGCAGGGCTCGATTCCATGACCCATGGAGACCATGATCTGAGCCAAAATCAAGAGTCAGATGTTTAACTGACTGAGCTACCCAGATGCCCCCTTAATTTCTTTCATCATTATAGTTTTCAGAGTACAGGTCTTTCGCCTGCTTGGTTAAATTTATATCTAGGTATTTTTTTTTAGATTTTTAAGTAATTTCTACACCCAACACTGGGCTCAAATTTACAACCCTGAGATCAAGAGTCACATGCTCTAACGACTGAGTCAGCCAGGCACCCTGGTATTTTATTATTTTGGGGTGCAGTTGTAAATGGGATTATTTTCTTAATTTCTCCTTCTGCTCCTTCATTATTAGTGTATAGAAATGCAACAGATTTCTGTATATTGATTTTGTATCCTATGACCTTACTGAAATTCATTTATCAGTTCTAGCAGTTTTTTGGTGGAGTTTTAGGGTTTTCCATACATAGTCATCTGCAAAGAGTGAATGTTTTACTTTTTCTTACCAGTTTGGGTGTCTTTTATTTCTTTTTCTAGTCTCACTGCTGTGGCTAGGACTTACAAGTCCTACGTCGAATAAAACTGGTAAGAATGGACATCCCGGTCTTGTTCCTGACCTTATGGGGAAAACTCTCAATTTTTCACCATTAATTATGATGTTAGCTGTGGGGTTTTCATATATAGCCTTTATTATGTTGAGGTATATCCCCTCCAAACCTTTGTTGAAAGTTTTTATTATGAACGGATGTTGGGGGCACAAAACCTGCTTGGGATTCTCTCCCTCTCTCTCTGCCCCTCCCCATGCTCATGCTGTCTCTCTCAAAATAAATAAACTTAAAAAAATATATTGTTGGATTTGGTTTGCTAATATTTTGTTGAGTATTATCGCATCTATATTCATCAGAGATATTGGCCTGCAGTTCTCTTTTTTTGTGGTATCTTTATCTGGTTTTGGTATCAAGGTAATGCTGGCCTCATAAAACAAATTTGGAAGCTTTCTTTCCTCTTCTTTTTTTTAGAAAAGTTTGAGAAAAATAGATATTAACTCTTCTTTAAGTGTTTGGTAGAATTTGCCTGTGAAGCCATCTGATCCTAAACTGTTGTTTGTTGAGAATTTTTGGATAAGTGGTACAATTTCATTGCTGGTCATCAGTCTGTTCAAATTTTTTTTTTTCAGTATCTGAAGTTTATTGTCAAATTGGTTTCCATACAACACCCAGTGCTCATCCCAAAAGGTGCCCTCCTCAATACCCATCACCCACCCTCCCCTCCCTCCAACCCCCCATCAACCTTCAGTTTGTTCTCAGTTTTTAAGAGTCTCTTATGCTTTGGCTCTCTCCCAATCTAACCTCTTTTTTTTTTTTCCCTTCCCCTCCCCCATGGGTTTCTGTTAAGTTTCTCAGGATCCACATAAGAGTGAAACCATATGGTATCTGTCTTTCTCTGTATGGCTTATTTCACTTAGCATCACACTCTCCAGTTCCATCCATGTTGCTACAAAGGGCCATATTTCATGCTTTCTCCTTGCCACGTAGTACTCCATTGTGTATATACACCACAGTTTCTTTATCCATTCATCAGTTGATGGACATTTAGGCTCTTTCCATCATTTGGCTATTGTTGAGAGTGCTGCTATAAACATTAGGGTACAAGTGCCCCTATGCATCAGTACTCCTGTATCCCTTGGGTAAATTCCTAGCAGTGCTATTGCTGGGTCATAGGGTAGGTCTATTTTTAATTTTCTGAGGAACCTCCACACTGCTTTCCAGAGCGGCTGCACCAATTTGCATTCCCACCAACAGTGCAAGAGGGTTCCCGTTTCTCCACATCCTCGCCAGCATCTATAGTCTCCTGATTTGTTCATTTTGGCCACTCTGACTGGCGTGAGGTGATATCTGAGTGTGGTTTTGATTTGTATTTCCCTGATGAGGAGCGACGTTGAGCATCTTTTCATGTGCCTGTTGGCCATCCGGATGTCTTCTTTAGAGAAGTGTCTATGCATGTTTTCTGCCCATTTCTTCACTGGATTATTTGTTTTTCAGGTGTGGAGTCTGGTGAGCTCGTTATAGATTTTGGATACTAGCCCTTTGTCCGATATGTCATTTGCAAATATCTTTTCCCATTCCGTTGGTTGCCTTTTAGTTTTGTTGGTTGTTTCCTTTGCTGTGCAGAAGCTTTTTATCTTCATGAGGTCCCAGTAGTTCATTTTTGCTTTTAATTCCCTTGCCTTTGGGGATGTGTCAAGTAAGAAATTGCTACGGCTGAGGTCAGAGAGGTCTTTTCCTGCTTTCTCCTCTAGGGTTTTGATGGTTTCCTGTCTCACATTCAGGTCCTTTATCCATTTTGAGTTTATTTTTGTGAATGGTGTGAGAAAGTGGTCTAGTTTCAATCTTCTGCATGTTGCTGTCCAGTTCTCCCAGCACCATTTGTTAAAGAGACTGTCTTTTTTCCATTGGATGTTCTTTCCTGCTTTGTCAAAGATGAGTTGGCCATACGTTTGTGGGTCTAGTTCTGGGGTTTCTATTCTATTCCATTGGTCTATGTGTCTGTTTTTGTGCCAGTACCATGCTGTCTTGATGATGACAGCTTTGTAGTAGAGGCTAAAGTCTGGGATTGTGATGCCTCCTGCTTTGGTCTTCTTCTTCAAAATTACTTTGGCTATTCGGGGCCTTTTGTGGTTCCATATGAATTTTAGGATTGCTTGTTCTAGTTTCGAGAAGAATGCTGCTGCAATTTTGATTGGGATTGCATTGAATGTGTAGATAGCTTTGGGTAGTATTGACATTTTGACAATATTTATTCTTCCAAACCATGAGCACGGAATGTTTTTCCATTTCTTTATATCTTCTTCAATTTCCTTCATAAGCTTTCTATAGTTTTCAGCATACAGATCTTGTACATCTTTGGTTAGATTTATTCCTAGGTATTTTATGCTTCTTGGTGCAATTGTGAATGGGATCAGTTTCTTTTTTTTTTTTTTTTTTTAATTTTTTTTTCAACGTTTTTTATTTATTTTTGGGACAGAGAGAGACAGAGCATGAACGGGGAGGGGCAGAGAGAGAGGGAGACACAGAATCGGAAACAGGCTCCAGGCTCCGAGCCATCAGCCCAGAGCCTGACGCGGGGCTCGAACTCCCGGACCGCGAGATCGTGACCTGGCTGAAGTCGGACGCTTAACCGACTGCGCCACCCAGGCGCCCCGGGATCAGTTTCTTTGTCTTTCTGTTGCTTCATTCTTAGTGTATAAGAATGCAGCTGATTTCTGTACATTGATTTTGTATCCTGCGACTTTGCTAAATTCATGTATCAGTTCTAGCAGACTTCTGGTGGAGTCTCTCAGATTTTCCATGTATAATATCATGTCATCTGCAAAAAGTGAAAGCTTGACTTCATCTTTGCCAATTTTGATGCCTTTGATTTCCTTTTGTTGTCTGATTGCTGATGCTAGAACTTCCAACACTATGTTAAACAACAGCGGTGAGAGCGGACATCCCTGTCGTGTTCCTGATCTCAGGGAAAAAGCTCTCAGTTTTTCCCCATTGAGGATGATGTTAGCTGTGGGCTTTTCATAAATGGCTTTTATGATCTTTAGGTATGTTCCTTCTATCCCGACTTTCTCGAGGGTTTTTATTAAGAAACGTTGCTGAATTTTACCAAAGGCCTTTTCTGCATCGACTGACAGGATCATATGGTTCTTATCTTTTCTTTTATTAATGTGATGTATCACACTGATTGATTTGCGAATGTTGAACCAGCCCTGCATCCCAGGAATGAATCCCACTTGATCATGGTGAATATTTCTTTTTATATGCTGTTGAATTTGGTTTCCTAGTATCTTATTGAGAATTTTTGCATCCATATTCATCAGGGATATTGGCCTGTAGTTCTCTTTTTCCACTGGGTCTCTGTCTGGTTTAGGAATCAAAGTAATACTGGCTTCATAGAATGAGTCTGGAAGTTTTCCTTCCCTTTCTATTTTTTGGAATAGCTTGAGAAGGATAGGTATTATCTCTGCTTTAAACGTCTGGTAGAACTCCCCGGGGAAGCCATCTGGTCCTGGACTCTTATTTGTTGGGAGATTTTTGATGACTGATTCAATTTCTTTGCTGGTTATGGGTCTGTTCAAGCTTTCTATTTCCTCCTGATTGAGTTTTGGAAGCGTGTGGGTGTTTAGGAATTTGTCCGTTTCTTCCAGGTTGTCCAGTTTGTTGGCATATAATTTTTCATAGTATTCCCTGATAATTGCTTGTATCTCTGAGGGATTGGTTGTAATAATTCCATTTTCATTCATGATTTTATCTGTTTGGGTCATCTCCCTTTTCTTTTTGAGAAGCCTGGCTAGAGATTTATCAATTTTGTTTATTTTTTCAAAAAACCAACTCTTGGTTTCGTTGATCTGCTCTACAGTTTTTTTTAAATTCTATATTGTTTATTTCTGCTCTGATCTTTATTATTTCTCTTCTTCTGCTGGGTTTAGGCTGCCTTTGCTGTTCTGCTTCTATTTCCTTTAGGTGTGCTGTTAGATTTTGTATTTGGGATTTTCTTGTTTCTTGAGATAGGCCTGGATTGCAATGTATTTTCCTCTCAGGACTGCCTTCACTGCATCCCAAAGCATTTGGATTGCTGTATTTTCATTTTCATTTGTTTCCATATATTTTTAAATCTCTTCTCTAATTGCCTGGTTGACCCATTCATTCTTTAGTAGGGTGTTCTTTAACCTCCATGCTTTTGGAGGTTTTCCAGACTTTTTCCTGTGGTTGATTTCAAGCTTCATCGCATTGTGGTCGGAAAGTATGCATGGTATGATTTTAATTCTTGTATACTTATGAAGGGCTGTTTTGTGATCCAGTATGTGATCTATCTTGGAGAATGTTCCATGTGCACTCGAGAAGAAAGTATATTCTGTTGCTTTGGGATGCAGAGTTCTAACTATATCTGTCAAGTCCATCTGATCCAATGTATCATTCAGGGCCCTTGTTTCTTTATTGACCGTGTGTCTAGATGATCTATCCATTTCTGTAAGTGGAGTGTTAAAGTCCCCTGCAATTACCACATTCTTATCAATAAGGTTGCTTATGTTTATGAGTAATTGTTTTATATATTTGGGGGCTCCCGTATTCGGCGCATAGACATTTACAATTGTTAGCTCTTCCTGATGGATAGACCCTGTGATTATTATATAATGCCCTTCTTCATCTCTCGTTACAGCCTTTGATTTAAAGTCTAGTTTGTCTGATGTAAGTATGGCTACTCCAGCTTTGACTTCCAGTGGCATGATAAATAGTTCTCCATCCCCTCACTCTCAATCTGAAGGTGTTCTCAGGTCTAAAATGAGTGTCTTGTAGACAGCAAATAGATGGGTCTTGTTATCCATTCTGATACCCTATGTCTTTTGGTTGGCTCATTTAGTCCATTTACATTCAGTGTTATTACAGAAAGATATGGGTTTAGAGTCATTGTGATGTCCGTAGGTTTCATGCTTGTAGCGATGACTCTGGTACTTTGTCTCACAGGATCCCCCTTAGGATCTCTTGTAGGGCTGGTTTAGTGGTGACGAATTCCTTCAATTTTTGTTTGTTTGGGAAGACCTTTATCTCTCCTTCTATTCTAAATGACAGACTTGCTGGATAAAGGATTCTCGGCTGCACATTTTTTCTGTTCATCACATTGAAGATCTCCTGCCATTCCTTTCTGGCCTGCCAAGTTTCAGTAGAGAACAGTCACGAGTCTTATAGGTTTCCCTTTGTATGTTAGAGCACGTTTATCTCTAGCTGCTTTCAGAATTTTCTCTTTATCCTTGTATTTTGCCAGTTTCACTATGATATGTCGTGCAGAAGATCGATTCAAGTTACGTCTGAAGGGAGTTCTCTGTGCCTCTTGGATTTCAATGCCTTTTTCCTTCCCCAGATCCGGGAAGTTCTCAGCTATTATTTCTTCAAGTACACCTTCAGCACCTTTCTCTCTCTCTTCCTCCTCTGGAATACCAATTATGCATAGATTATTTCTCTTTAGTGCATCACTTAGTTCTCTAATTTTCCCCTTGTACTCCTGGATTTTTTTTCTCTCTCTTTTTCTCAGCTTCTTCTTTTCCCATAATTTTATCTTCTAGTTCACCTATTCTTTCCTCTACCTCTTCAATCAGAGCCGTAGTTGTCTCCATTTTATTTTGCAGTTCATTGATCACATTTTTTAGCTCCTCCTGGCTGTTCCTTAGTCCCTTGATCTCTGTAGCAAGAGATTCTCTGCTGTCCTTTATACTGTTTTCAAGCCCAGCGATCAATTTTATGACTATTATTCTAAATTCACTTTCTATTATTTAAATCATCTTTGATCAGTTCGTTAGCTGTCGTTATTTCCTGGAGGTTTTTTTGAGGGGAATTCTTCTGTTTTGTCATTTTGGGTAGTCCCTGGAGTGGTGCAGGACTGCGGGGCACTTCCCCTGTGCTGTCTTGAATAACTTGCGTTGGTGGGTGGGGACGCAGTCAGACCTGATGTCTGCTCCCAGCCCACCGCTGGGGCCACAGTCAGACTGGTGTGTGCCTTCTCTTCCCCTCTCCTAGGGGCGGGATTCACTGTGGGGTGGTGTGGCCGTCTGGGTTACTTGCACACTGGCAGGCTTGTGGTGCTGGGGATCTGGCATATTAGCTGGGGTGGATTGGCAAGGTGCACAGGGGTGGGAGGGGAAGGCTCAGCTCGCTTTTCCTTTGGAGATCCGCTTCGGGAGGGGCCCTGCGGCACCGGAGGGAGTCAGACCCGCCGGAGGGATGGATCTGCAGAAGCACAGCGTTGGGTGTTTGCACGGTGCAAGCAAGTTCCATGATGGGAACCAGTTCCCTTTGGATTTTGGCTGGGGGATGGGCGAGGGAGATGGTGCTGGCGAGCGTCTTTGTTCCCGGCCAAGCTGAGCTCTGTCGTCAGAGGCTCAACAACTCTCCCTCCCGTTGTCCTCCAGCCCTCCTGCTCTCGCTCTCCGAGCAAAGCTGTTAGCTTATAACCTTCCAGATGTCAAGTCCCGCTTGCTGTCGGAACACACTCTGTCTGGCCCCTCCACTTTTGCAAGCCAGACACGGGGGCTCTGCTTGGCCACTGAGCCGCCCCTCCGCCCCGGCTCCCTCCCCCCATTCTGTGGAGCGCGCACCGCCTCTCCGCCCTTCCCACCCTCTTCCGTGGGCCTCTCGTCTGCTCTTGGCTCCAGAGACTCCATTCTGCTAGTCTTCTGGCGGTTTTCTGGGTTATTTAGGCAAGTGTAGGTGGAATCTAAGTGATCAGCAGGATGCGCGGTGAGCCCAGCGTCCTCCTACGCCGCCATCTTCCCAGGATTCCTCCAAATTTTCTATTTCTTCCTGTTTCAGTTTTTTTTTTAATTTTTTTAACATTTATTTATTATTGAGAGACAGAGAGACACAGAGAGTGAGCAGGGGAGGGGTAGAGAGAGGGGTGACACAGAATCCGAAGTAGGCTCCAGGCTCTGAGCTGTCAGCACAGAGCCCAACGCGGGGCTTGAACTCACAAACTGTGAGATCATGACCTGAGCCTAAGTTGGTCCCTTAATCAACTGAGCCACCCAGGTGCCCCCCTGTTTCAGTTTCGATAGGTTGTATGTTTCTAGGAATTTATCCTTTTCTTCTAGGTTGTCATATTATTTGTTTGGCATATTATTTTTCATACTCTTCTCTTACAAGTCTTTTATTTCTGTGGTGTTGGTAATTTCTCCTCTTTTGTTTCTGATTTTGAGTTGGTTTTTTTTTTTTTCTCCCTTAATAAATCTGGCTGGAGGTTTATCAGTTTTGTTGATCTTTTCAAAGAACCAGCTCCTGGTTTCATTGATCTGTTCCATCGTTTCTTTAGTTTCTATTTTGTTTATTTCAGCTCTAATCTTTGTTTTTTTCTTCCTTCTGCTGGATTTGGGTTTTGTCGGTTCTTTTTCTCTTTTAGGTAGGGTTAGGTTGTTTGAGATTTTTCTTGCTCCAGGCCTGTTTTGCTATAAACTTCTCTCTTAGAACTGCTTTTGCTGCATACCAAAGATTTTGGATTGTTCTGTTTTCATTTTCATTGGTCTCCAAGTATTTTTTTTTCTTTCTTCTTTCATTTCTTGGTTGACCCAATCATTATTTTCAGTTGATGAGACTTGTTTTGTGCCTAATATGTGATCTATTCTGAAGACTACTTAATGTGCACTTGAAAAGAATGTGTATTCTGTTTTAGGATGGAATGTTCTAAATGTATCTGTTAAATCCTTCTGGTCCAGTGTTATTCGAAATCACTGTTTCCTTGTTGATTTTCTGTTTGGATGTATCCACAAATATAAGTGGGGTGTTAAAGTCCCCTACTGTTATCTTATTACTATCGATTACCTCTTTTATATGCATTTAACTACTGTATGTATTTAGGTACTCCCATGTTGGGTGCATAAATATTTACAGTTGCTCTATCTTCTCGTTGGATTGTTCCTTTTTAAGCATACCCTGTCTTTCTTCGTCTCTTGTTACTGTCTTTGTTTTAAAGTCTATTTTGTCCAATGTAAGTATTGGCTACCCTGGCTCCCTTTTTACTTTCATTTGCATGAGAAATGGTTTTCCATTCCTTCACTTGCAATCTGCAGGTGTACTAAGGTCTGAAATGAGTCTCTTATAGGAAGCATATAGAGAGGTCTTATTTTTTTTTTATCCATTCTGTCACTCTAGGTCTTCTGATGAGAGTGTTTAGTCCATTTACATTCAAAGTAATTGCTGATAGGTATGTACTTATTGCCATTTTGTTACTTGTTTATGGTTGATTTTGTAGTTCTTCTCTATCTCTATTCCTTTCTGCCCTTGCTCTCTTCTCTCATGGTTTGCTGGCTTTCTTTAGTGATACATGTAGATTCCCTTCTCTTTATTTTTTTCATATCTACTACTGGGTTTTGATTTGGTATTACCATTAGGTTTGTATATAACACCTTATGCTTCTAGCACTCTATCTTAAGTTGATGGATGCTTAAGTTTGAATCCATTCTTTACTCTTCTCCCCACTTACTCTTCTCCCCATTTTAGGTACGTGGTGTCATACTTTACTTCCTTTTATTTGTAAATCCCTTGACTGATTTTTGTAAATATACTTAATTTTACTGCTTTTGTGCTTCCTACTTTTCTTACTCTTACTTATGATCTTTTCTTTCCACTCAGAACATCCCCTTTAATAATTCTTACAGGGCTGGCTTAATGATAATGAATTCCTTTAGCCTTTGCTTGTCTGGGAAACTCTCCTACGCTGAGGTGCAGCCTTGCTGGATACAGTATTCTTGGCTGCAGGTTTTTTTTTTCTTTCAGCACTCTAAATATATCATGCCAATCCCTTCTAGTCTGCAAAGTGTCTGCTAAAAATCTGGTGATAGCCTTATGGGGTTTTTCTGGTATATAACTGTCTTCTGTTGCTGCCCTTAAAATTCTTTGTCACTCCTTTTTGTCATTTTAATTACTATGTGTCTTGGTGTGAACCTCTTTGGGTTGGTTTTGTTGGGGGTTCTCTGCACGTCCTGGATATGGATTTCTGTTTCCTTTCCCAGATTCGAGAAGTTTACAGTTATTATTTCTTCAAATAAATGTTATACCACTCTTTCTTTCTCTTCTCCTTTGGGATCCCTATAACGCAAATGTTATTACACTTGATGGTGTCACTAAGTTCCCTAAGTCTATTTTCATTTATTATTTTTTGTCTCTCCTGTTCAGACTGATTGCTTTCCATTATTCTGTCCTATGGGTCGCTAATCCATGCTTCTGCTTCCTCTACTGTACTATTTATTCCATCTAGTGTATTTTCAATTTCAGTTATTGAGCTCTTCATCTCTGATTGGTTTTTATGTTTTCTATCTCTTTATTAAGGGTCTCATTGAGATCATCTACTCTTTTCTCAAGTGCAGCGAGTATCTTTATGACCATTACTTTAAATTCTCTATCAGCCATGCTCATTATCTCCATTTCATTTAGCTCTCTTGTTGTGATTTTGTCCCCTTCTTTCACTTGGGACATATCCCTCTCTTCTCATTTGTCTAACTCTCTATGTCTATTTCTACATGTTAGGAAAGTCAGCCACACCTCCTGCTCTTGAAAGTAGTGGTCTTAGGGGCACCTGGGTGGCCCAATCGTTTAAACACACAACTCTTAATTTTGGCTCAGGTCATGATCCCAGGGTCATGGGACTGAGCCCCATGTCAGACTCCGTGCTGAGCGTGGAGCCTGCTTGGATTCTCTTTCTCTCCCTCTGCCCTTTTTCTGGTCGCATGCTCTGAAAGAAAGAAAAAAGAAAAGAAAAGAGAAGAAAAAAGAAAAGAAAGAGAGGTGGCCTTGTGAAAAAGAGGTCCTGTGGTGCTCTGCAGTGCAATGTCCATTTACTTCGGGAGCATCTCCTGTGTGTGTTGCCTGTGCCCTGCTATGGTTGCTGAGCAGCTTTTGCCCTCAATCCAGTCATCTGCAATGGCTCTCTTTGCTGACTATGGGCAGGGTTTATCCCTGTGTTCTTAGTGGACCAGTCTAGGGCCACCTTGGGCTTAAGTTGAGTCAGACCAGGTATTTGCCAGAGATGTAGTGGCACCAAACTACAGGGAACTTTCCCTGTGTTGTCCCCTGAGAAGCTTTCATTGCTGGGCAGGGCTTGCAGTCAGACGAGATGCCTGTCCCCATCCCACTCGTGTGTGTTGTTATCTTCTCTCCCCAAGAACTGCGAGATCATGACCTGAGCCAAAGTTGGATGCTTAATCTACTGAGCCACACAGGTGCCCCTGCCCCTCCAGGGCTGATTTTTAAAGTTCCAGGTGTTAAACCCTGCTGACTAAGAATGTGCGGAATTCAACCCCTCTGGTTTTCAAAGCCAAATGTTTTGTCTTTCCCCTGTGGGCTCCCCAGTGTGAGAGTCTGTTTCTCTCCCCTCTTCATGTTCACAGTGTCCCTCCCTCCTGCAGACAGTCCTGTGGGTCCCTTTAGCTCCCAACGGCATCTCCACCCTTCCTACCCTCTTCACATGAACTCTTCTTGACATTGAGCTTTGGAGAATCTGGTCTGCCAGTCTTTGGGTCATTTTCTGGGTTATTTACACTGATGTGGGTGTTACCTAGTTGTATCTGAGACAAGGTGAGTCTAGCATTCTCCTACTCTGCCATCTTCCTTGGAATGAGGATGTTTAACTTTCATGGGAAAAATTAAGCTTAAACATGAAAACCATTTTCCTCCACAACCATATAATGAATTCATAAATTATTTAATTTTTGTGTATGTATATACATAAAAACTATTTCTGTTATCATGCATATAAAAAAACCCCTAGATAGAAATTTGAGGACTTTTTTTTTAAAGCATTTTGTTTAATTATATTTGGAAAAACTTTAATACTAGATTTATATAAATGAAGACATGAAACAAAAATCCTTAAAAATGGAGCATTTAAAACACTTAGCATTTATCCAAATTATTTAACACTGCCATATGCAATGCATTCTGCTGAAAAAACAAAGACACTCATTAAATTATGTATGTTATACAACCGTGACTGATTTTAAGAAATGTGTTTGATTGAATGATGGAGAAATAACATTAATATCCTCACTAACATATCTATTTTCCAAATTTTCAGTTATTATTTACACTAAGCTTATCTGACAAAAACCAGGACAAACAGGGGTGCCTGGGTGGCTCAGTCAGTTGGGCCTCCAAATCTTGGTTTCAGCTCAGGTCATGCTCTCATGGTTTGTGAGTTTGAGCCCTGCATTGTGGGCTCTGCACTGACAGCACAGAGCCTCCTTGGGATTCATTCTCCCTCTCCCTCTCTCTCTGCTCTTCCCCCACTCTCTCTCTCTCAAAACAGATGGATAAACTTTAAAAAACTATATTAAAAAATAGGACAAATAACTGAAAAACTTTTTATATAATATTGAAGTTATTTTACAAATTAAAGAATTTATCACTTACCATTCTATCATGTGAATTATGATACTGGAAGTATTGAAAAGTTTTAACTCACAGCATTCACCTTCAGATGTGAAATAAAGTAGTGGAAAATAATTTTGAGAACAATGTGTCTCACAATGATTTTGAACTCATCTGTTGAATCACTTTTTTAAAGTTTCTTTAAAGGAGCTATACTAAATCAAATGAAACTTTTACCAAATAGTAAGTTATTTAAATTCTTACCTCTAATATCCCAATCAACATGAGTTATGTAACTGGTAGCGCCTTTGCATATTCCTACTCTTTTACTACTCATCACATTGTATATATCTATAAAACTGTCATGGGATGCTACCGCAAGATATTTCCCAGAACCTAGAATAGAAACATATTTGCTTGAGATTGTCTCTCTTTAGAAATGTTTTTTAATACTCTACAACTAGACTTAATTTTCTTAACATTTTTTGGGAAGAACACTTAGGTGTTTTATAAATTATAACAAAATGTGTATAAAATGACAAATAATAACTATATTTTTCAAGTACATTATGGTTAACAAAAGAAAATGTCCTCTTTAGCATAGTGAGATAGTTCAGTGGATAGAAAAGGCCAAAAATTATATACAATGTAATCCAATACACTGTATTTAACTAAAAACAAAACAAAAAAATAACCCTTTATATGTAGAAAAAATAAAAGTAAAATAATGAGTAAATTTTGCCCTAACATTAGCAATTCCCAGAGTATAGTGGGTTTTGTCAGAGATAATGAATACACAGAAACTGATGAAGCAAAATTAATGCAAAATTTCAAAAGTATTAATAATATAATGAAGATTGTCATCCAATCCCTTTTATGTTAGAAATGAGGAAACTCAAACTCAGAGAAAATCACATAGAAAATTTAGTGACAGAATTGGCACTAAGCCAGATATTTTGCCACTTATCTAATACAGGAATTTTACTTCTTACCATACTGTCTTTTCTAGTCAAAAAATTAAAATTCCAAGATAAAATAATGGTTAATAAAAATTACATGTGGATATATTTACTCATTGTCTGACTCAAGTTAATAATCAAATATGATTTCAATGATATCTTACCTGGTGAAAATCGAATGTCTGAAATAATATCTTTCCTGTGATGAAAAGACACAAGATCTTCTAGAGTATCTGCATTTGCCATTAAGAAACTTCCATCATTCAGACCTACAGCTAAAGCTTTACCATCAGGAGAAAAACAGCAACATCTCCCACCTAAAAGAGAGCATATATTGGGCGATTTTCTTCTATTTAAAAAAATCATGTTAAGGAACTTTTATTGTCAAAGAGAATTCCTGTATTCATTATGATCTCAAATCAATATTCAAAAGGAGTCACAGGATGCAGGCAACAAAGTTTTCTACTGAAATCAGTGGTAATTAGGCAATAATTAATACAAACCATCTTCTCTTCTGGACATAACTAAAGTAAGGACTAATATTTATCTTAAAAAACTAAGTTGATGAGAAAGAACGAGAGATTTTAGCTAATATAAAAAGCCAATGACATATGTGGAAATATTTTTTTGTAAGTGGTTGCTACCTCTGTAGTTTCTATTCTGCAATCAGAAATTTAAGAAAAAAGGCCATCTTTATAAATATGCTTTCAAATTTGAAAAAAAATATGACAATAAACAATTATTAGGCAAAACTAGGAAGATCTATTAATGCATGGAAGATCTAACCATGCATGAAGAAATAATAATGCTAATATTAATTTTTAAAAATCAGGGTTAATATGTACTGGGAAATAAACAATAATGGGGTTACCCTGACAGCAAAGGATACAGCAGACATAGTGTTTGCACAACATTTAGAGAGGGAGGGATGAGGTACAGCTCTTACAAAATGAAAAGTTACAGAATAAATTGAGAATAAGTCATGTATTATCATTTAATTATCAAGAATACATTGGTAATGAATAAATCTAGGATGATTTCTGAGATTTAGGAGTAAGAGATGATGGTGGTCTGGAGCAGGGTAGCTGGAGTAGAGGTATACTTTGAAGATAGAGCTGGCAGGACTTTGACTAACTGGGAGCAGAATAGGAGAAAAAGATAAAAGTCAAGGCTATTTTTTTTTTTTTAATGATGATGTCATTTACCAAGATGGAAAAAACTAGCAGAGGTACATGTGTTTGATTTCGTACCCATGAAGCTAAGGATACCTATGACAAATTCAAGTGAAGATATCAATAAGCCAGTTTGATATAATTATACTTCTCTGGAGTTCAAGGGAGAGGCTAAACTGGAGATATAAGTATGGAAGACGTAGCATGGTAGATAGTAGTCACAGTCATGAAACTGGATAAGAGCTTGTTATTAATTTATTGACTCTCAGCACCAAATCCAACCTTTCTTTCCTGCTATACAATACAGCTGAGCCCTGCTGACATTTTTTCCTTTTCCTAAACTTGATTTTAGCCAATGGAGGGTACTGTACTGGAGGGCCCCTACAAGGCCAAAGAAGAAGGAAGGGATTTTTCCTTCCTCTGCTGTGCTAGAACCAGTGGATTAGATTAATGAAGGGGTAGGGGTAGATGTTGGGATGCAGTTGGGAATGGGAGATTTTCTCTGCCCCCCATAGCAAAAGATTTCCTAGATCAGCCCTTTGGCAAGCTTCTTTTCCACTTGCACCCACATCCTTTCTAAAGAGATCTGAATCTCAGCTTGGGAAAAGAGGGGAAGGGTTCATTCCTTAATCACCATCCACTAGCCCTACAGCTGGTAGCTGCTTTTTGCAGTTGCTACATCTATACCCCTTAGAATACCACCTTTCATTAGTTAACACTTATTCATATTAAATTTTCCCTATTCCAATTCCTGGGGTGGTTTCTGTCTCTTGATTGATACAGAATTGATACTGAAGTAGTCACAGGAGACAGATCACTAAAGATGGGATTTTTGGAATTGGCTTAGTCATGCCTTTGGGCTTAAGCACAGTGCTGGGCCCTTGCCAATGGGAAATGGGATGTTAGTAATCAAGGTATGCATTGCCATAACAATCAAGTTGTCTCCTACATCCTGCAGTTAACTGTCACTTCTACTGAAGTAAAATGCCCTGGGAGTCCAAGAGGCTGCTGCCTTTGACCATCACAAAAATAATGATGACCACAAGGACTGTGCTGTGCAAAAGATTCCAAGTGCATGGAACATTTAACAGAAAGATGTAACATGCTCTGGTCCTTAACCCTTCAGCATCTGTCATGGTCTGAACAGAGAGAGCTTACACTGCAGACCTAGAAGAATCTCTGACAGGGCTGATGTGGCTGAAAATTAAATACAAAACTTAATTGTGCAGGTTGCAAATTTACAATGTGAGTTGAATTCCCAGACTCACCAAATTTCCTCTGATTGGTAAAGGAAGAAATTTGGACTGTGGAATGGGAGCATCTGACTGGATTCAGACAAAACTGAAAATCTTTAATTTCTGTATTATTCAGAGTCTCGCAGCCAGTGCAAATAGTTTGCTCTCCTGTGTCTGAGAAGACTGGCCTTCTGGTGCATATGCCTTGAAGGGATATTTAACCTTAAGAAGAACCATTACAACCACTTCTCTGCTGTCGCTAGATCCTCAGCTTGAATCAAATCTCCGTGTGCTCTAATGCAGAGGTTAGCAAACATTTTCTTAAAGGACCAGACAGTAAATATTTTCAGCACTGCAGGCCATATGATCTCTGTCACAACTACTCAACTCTGTTATAGTGCAAAAACAGATCTTAGACAATACATAAACGAATGGACATGGTTGTGTTCCAATGACATGTACATAATCAGGAGGTGGGCTGGATTTGCTGACCTCTGATATAGAGGGAGGAATCAAAAAGTTTAGGGAGGTAAGAACATTGAAGTAGATTTTTCATAGGCAACGTGTACACTCACCCACCAACTACATCCCCCCAAAAAGTCTAAAAACTAGTTCCTTCACAAGAGCATTTAGAAATACATTAACTAAGGGCAGTATCTACATCCTTGAAAAGTCCTCCTATGTAGATCAGGAATGAGAGCTGTCCCCAATAATATGGGCTCCCTGATTCAACAGGGATAACCCAGGAAATGCAGAAGCCAAGTAGCAGCACTTAAAAGACAGGGCAGATTCTTTACCGAAAATGGCAGCAGGAATACACTAATAATCAGAATGTTTTGGCCTGTGGAGATTTCTTTTGGTGACTAATCAATCATGGTGTCTGCAGGAATTCAATAGATGAGTAGGCTACTAAATTAGTCTTTGATCTATATGACAGAAAAAACCCCAGACCTGGTGGCTAAAAAAACCAGACTTAAATTCTCATCCTATTTTCAGTCCAAGGTCAATTCATATACTCAGAGCCCCTTGGTTAAAAAGCGAAGGCTAAGTTACACTGAGGAGGAACCTATAGCAATGTCATCGTATAAAATATATCCTCCAACAATCGGTGGCCAAGAATGATTATTTCCATGAAAAGAATACCCAGGGGCGCCTGGGTGGCGCAGTCGGTTAAGCGTCCGACTTCAGCCAGGTCACGATCTCGCGGTCTGTGAGTTCGAGCCCTGTGTCAGGCTCTGGGCTGATGGCTCAGAGCCTGGAGCCTGTTTCCGATTCTGTGTCTCCCTCTCTCTCTGCCCCTCCCCTGTTCATGCTCTGTCTCTCTCTGTCCCAAAAATAAATAAAGGTTGAAAAAAAAAATTTAAAAAAAAAAAAAAAAAAAGGAAAAGAATACCCATACTATCAGGAGTTAGTAAACAGGGGCTCTGAACTGACGCTAATTCTGTGGATTCCATCCAGTTCGTGAATTGTAACAGATATACCTGGCAACTTGTAGAATCCACTAGGCTGGCTCTGTGATCCATGGGTAAGAGTCATTATAACAGGAAGAAATAAGTGAAAACCCCTGGAAATTCCTCTATCAAGACAATAAATCAGAAGCAAAACTGCAAGCCTCAGAATTACAAAATTACAAATATCAGTGATACCACCAAAGACTTGAAATATGCAGTGGTAAGAATACCTATCACATTTAAACTTGCCTGTTTGGTCTGTGTGAAATAAGATGGGTTTCAGATACTACCAACGGATAATAAATTTAATCAGGTAGCAATGCTAACTGAAGCTACTCTTCCAGAACTTTACCAGAAAAAACAAACACAATCCCTGGCATTTTGCATGCAGCTATTGCCCTGGTTAATGCTTTTTTTTTTTTTTCTCCATCCCGATTTGTAAGGACCACCAGAGCAGTCTGCTTTTACCTGGCTTGTATCTGTGTATACCTTCAAAGCCTTGCCTCAGGACTATTCAACTCTCCTGTTTTTTGCCATAATATAGTCCACAGAGATCCTGAGCGTCTGGACATTCCACAAAAAATCTCAATGGTCCACTACATTGATGACATTATGCAGAATGGATCTGGGGAACAGGAAGCAACAACTTTAGATGCCTTAGTAAGACCTAAGTGAACTGAGACAGTAGAAGATAATTCCTACAAAAATTAAGGAACCTGCCATCTCAGTGAAGCTTCTGGGGATCCAATGATCGGGAGCATATTAAGATATTTCCTCCAAGGTGAAAGACAAATTGCTATATTTTCCATTACCCACTATAAACAAAAGGAGCAAAATGCCTGGTATACCTTTTTGGAAGCCTACACCATATTTGAGTGAGCTGTTTCTACCCAACTATCAAGTCACTATAAGGCTTCCCTGGGGCCAGAACAAGAGAAGGCAAGCTGATCTTCCATTGGGCCCTTATCATCTAGCAAATCTAATGATACTCAAAATGTCTGTGGTAAACAGAAATGCTGTTTCTAGAAGAATGCCTCTGGAAAGCTACCAAAGGAGAATCATACTGCAGATCTCTTAGATTTGGGAGAAAATCCATACTCTCCTTTGCAAATAACTAATTTTCTTTTCAGAAGGAGTTTCAGCCTTGCTACTAGGCCTTGGTAGACAGTAAATGCCTAACTATGGGATATCAAGTGACTGTGTATCTTAAGCTTCCGGAACATCATGAACCGAAAGTTACATGACCAACCTAGTCACAGATTGGGTATGCACAACAGCAATCTATCGTCAAGTGGAAAAGGGATATAAAAGATGAGCCTTGGATAGATTTGGAAGTCAGAAGTAATGAACAGGTGGCTCAGGATCCATCAATAATTCCTGCTGCAATACCTCGTCTCTCTCTATCGATACCTATGGCCTCAAGGGTATTCACTGATTATCAGCTGAATGAGGAAGAAAAACAATGAGCCATATTTACAGATGCTTCTATGCAGTATATGTCAGCACCCACCTGAAAGCACTAGAACCCTACTCGGCAGTGGCCCTGAGGGACAGCTTTGAAGTAACATTTCACAACAGGCAGCACCTGGAGCAGGTACATTTAGTTTTCCACATTTGTAGTGACAGATGACAGGACAGACAGATTTACATGGACTCATGAGCAACTGTGAACTATCTGAATAATCAGTTAGGGACTGAATTCTTTCAGGATTAGAAGATTAGAGATGAGGAAATCTGGAAAATCGAACTTTCAGAAAGGGCACAGGTGTGAAGATTTTTGCATCTCAGGGAATGCCCAACAAAAAGCATCCACTACAGAGGAGACTCTCAGTAATCAGATAGACAAAATAAATGCTCTAGGGACCTCAGAGCAGCCTCTTTTCCTAGGCAGCTAGCACTTACTCCGTGGGCTTGTGGTAAGTAGCATGGATGGAGTTTATGCTTGAGTTAGAAAACATGAACTCTCTTTTCCAAGGTTATCTTGCTACCACTACCATTACCACTGAGTGTCTACTCTAACAGTAGAGAGCAACCGAACTTCTGATATGGCACCATTCCCCAGGGAGATTGGCCAGCCAGCTGGTAGCATGTTGACTATACTGGACCTCTTCTACTTTGGAGAAGGCAAAGATTCATCTTCACGAGAATAGATGTGAATCCTGGATTTGCCTTACCTGACTGACCATTATGCTTCATCTAGCACCATCATCCATGGACACATGGGATGGATGCCCTATCCACTAACATAGAATTCCATGCTTCTGATCAAGGAACTTCAGGCAAAAAATGTGCATTAGGCTCATACCCATGGAATTAAATGATTTTATCACAACTCCCACTACTCCAAGAAAGCTAGTATGGCTTACTGAAAACTAACTGATGTCACCATCTGGGAAACAACACCCTGAAAGACTGGGCTTTTGTCTTACAGAATGCAATATATACTCTGAATCACAGTTAATTACATGGTGCTGTCTACCTCATGACCAGTTACATGGGTCTGGAAAATCAAGAAGTGGGAGTGATTCTTCTCACTACTAAATCTAATAACCAACTTGCACTATTTTGTTTTGCATCCTGGCAAATCTGAGCTCTGCTTCTTTAGTCTTGACTCCTAAGAGCAGGGACAATTCTTTTACCAGGGAACATACTGATTCCTCTGAATGGGAATGTAGACTGCCACCAGGTCATGTTGGGCTCCTTATGACAGTGAAACAACAGGCAAAGAAAGGGGCTGTTACTCTTCTTGCTGGAGTGGCTGATCGCAATTATAGAGGGGAAACTGAGTTACTGCTACACACTGAGGGCAAAGGAGACTATATCTGGGACCTGGAGGGTTCATTAGGATGCCCCTTAGTCTTCTATGACCAATAGTGAAACTTAATAGAAAACCAGGAAAAAAACAGGTAGAAATATTGAAATTTCACCTAATTTAGCAATGAAGGTTTGGGTTACTCATGAGCTAAGTAACTCTAACCACCTGAGGTTTCTGGCTCAGGACAAAGAAAATATGAAATGGGTAGAAGAAGAAGGAAGTCAGAGATGACAACCACAGGTGCCTGACTGGCTCAGTCGCTTAGGTGTCCGACTTCAGCTCAGGTCATGATCTCATGGTTCATGAGTTCAAGCTCCACATCGGGCACTCTGCTGTCAGCACTGAGCCCACTTCGGATCCTCTGTCCCCCCCCTCTCTGCCCCTTCCCTGCTTGTTCTCTCTTTCTCTCAAAAATAAACATTAGGGAAAAAAAGGGGGCTAGGGCACCAAGAATAATTTAAAAAACAAACAAAAAGAGTTATCAATCACAGCCCATAGCCAGTTACAGAAATAAGGACTAGACATAAATGCTTGTGTATATATAAGCTATTTACTTTTTTTTGTTTTTTAAATAATTACATCCAAGTTAATTAACATACAGCGTAATGGTTTCAAGAACAGAATTTAGTGATTCATCACTTACATATAACACCGAGTGCTTATCCCAAGTGTCTTCCTTAATGCCCCTTGCCCATTTAGCCCATCTCCCACCCAACACCCCTTCAGCAACCCCTCAGTTTGTTGTCTGTATTTAAGAGTCTCTTATGGTTTGTTCCCCTCCTTGTTTTTATATTATTTTTGCTTCCTTCTCTCTTCTTTTTAAAACTTTACATAAAGTTTGTTGATGGTTAACTTTACAATTTAGTCTGAAGTAAAAGAATATTCAGTAAGACTATGAATTTGAGAGTCATGAGTAGAATCATGTTGGAATGAATACAATAACTGTGGGAACTGTATGTCTTCGAATTTGGGGGAGAGGGTGAGAATTTCTTCACTTGTACCAGGAATAGATGCATCTCTTTGGTTAGAAACTTTTTGGGTAGAACATAAACATAAGGTTAGTTCTGTGGTTATACTGAAGTTCAAGTGTTTGTAAAAGATGTACAGGGACGCTAATTAGACAAAGGGGTAGTCTGTGCCAGTTATTATTTATTGTCTCTTAGTTCCAAATCTACCATTCTCTGGGCCTTGTAGACTTCTCTCTTTTGCCCGCTGATACAAAGCTTTGCCAATAGAGGGTGCTGGAAAGACACTACAAGTCCAAAGCAGGAGAAAGGGGCTCTCCTTTAGGCCTCCAGTGTTGGATTTTACCTACAGAGCCAGAGCACTGGTGTGCAGGGAGCCTGAAGCACCCCCACGGCGGCAGCACCCCCCCCACTGCGGCAGCACCCCCCCTCCCCGCTGTCCCCACTGCGGCAGCACATTTCAGCAAATTTTCCCGCTGTCGCAGTAATGGGCCTAACGATTCAGCTGTGGTTTGCAGTCTCTAGCAAGATGCTCTGCTAAGACAGCAGCGGCCCTCACTAGTCAACAGTCAACTTTGCCCTGGGTTAAGTTCTTCTCCAAAAAGCCCACTTGCCATTCAGTTCTGGTCTGTACCCTCTGGCAAGCTTTTCCTTTAGCCAGTGACCACTGTCTCTCTGTTCCAGTGAGGGAGGCCTGTACTCTCTGGCAAGCTTCTTCACCACTGACAGACTGTTATGATGGCAGTTACACCTTTTCCAAACACCTCTGCATCTCCTTTAACTTCTTTCTTTTTTCATTATCCCTCAGCTAACTAGGCCTAGTAGCTGCTTTCTATAGCCTTCAGTAGGTAAACACCTTCTACTAGTTAATAATTCTTATTATTAAAATTTCCATGTTAAAATAACTAGTATAGTGTCTGTCTTCTAAATGGACAATGACTGATACAGTCACACAAAGTGCAAGTGTACAAATGAAATAAAAACAGCCAGGGAGAACCCAGGAGCATTTCTATATGTAGAGAGTAGGAAGAAGAGGCAGAGCCAGTTAAGGGAAGAAGAAAAAAAGAAGTCAATAAGATAGAGAGGGAGAAAGACATGCATGGGTTCCAAAGCCAAGTGAAAAATGTATTTCAGAAAAGAAGGGATGATCAGTTATGTCAAAAACTACTGTGAGGTAGAGTGAGGACCCAGACGTGACCAAGAGATTGGCAGCAGATTCAATGGACAAATAGAAACAAAAGCCTAACTGGGGTAAGGTTTGTGAAGCAAATATCATGTGAAAATAGAGAAGACAGTATCGCCTTTTGAGTATCACCCATTTCGAGGAGTTCTGCCACAAAGGAGAGCAGAGAAACAAAATGGTAGTGAGACTAGTCATCACAACTGCACACTGTATTCAACCCTATTCAGCTGGTTGAACGGAGGCTTAGAGCAGGGGGAAAGTTGAGTTTAAGCAAACATTAACCTAATAAGCATCCTTTTAAATGCATAGCTGAGCTCCTTAAAAACTAAAAACAAACCAACAAACAAACAAAAAAAAAACCCTCCCAGGGATGAAAACTAAATAAAGGGCAAAAAAACAAGAGTAGTAAAATAAAGTCACAGCTGCTCTGAGGGTACAGGAGAGGTCTTGCTCCTGGGCTTCCTGGATAAAACTGCAATCTTTGAAGGGTTATACAGTCGATGTAGTCATCCAGTACTGGTTTTCAAGTTCTAGGTTACTTTTAAGTTCCAAAATACCAATACTGAAGGTGTAATACATTATTTCCAAATTTAAAAATAATCTGGTATCTGGATCATTCGCATCTTAAGGCATCCAGAATATTTTCCTACTTCTCTCAAGCTTTATGGAGATGACAATCAACTAAGCAAAGCTTTGCGTGAATAATTCTTCCTCTAGTTCAAAGACTTTTTCTACAAGTCGAATGTGAACACTGCATTAGTGTCCTAGAGCTGCTATTACAATTACCACAAACTGAGTCGCTTAAAACAACAGAAATCTATTCTTTCACATTTCTGGAATTTAGGGTCTGAAATCAAGGTGTAGGCAGGACTATGCTCCTCTGAAAGCTCTAGGAAGGATCCTTCCTGTCTTCTCCCTGGCTTCTGGAGTTTGCCACTAATCCTTGATGTTCCTTGGCTTGTAGACTCATCACCTCAATTTCTGCTTCCTGTTATTACATCACACTCTCCCTTTGTGTCTGTGTCTCCACACAGCCTTCTTATAAGAACACATACTAGTCATTCAGTGTAGAGTCCATCCTGATTCAGTATGACCTCATCTTGATGACATTTGCAAAGACCCTATTTCCAAATAAGGTCACATTCAAATGTAAGTGGGTTAGGACTTACACGTATCATTTTGGGGGACACAATTCAATCCACATTAGACATGACAGTAGTAAATTAGAATTTCCTTCTATAAATCTCAAATCTAAGGACAAAGAAAACTGGAAATGCTTCCTTTTAAGCAAACATTATAGCTTGTTATCAATAAAAGGGCTATAGTCCCTACTAAAAAAAATTAAAAGTTATTAAAAAAGATGTCCTCAAATAAGAGAGAGCAGTATATGATGAGTCAGAGGAAATTTGGAACTGGATTTTATTTATATATTTTCACCTTACTCAGATTAGTATGAAGTATAATATAGGGCCTTTTGAACATCTGGGAAAATTTGCACAAGACTAATTACTTTGGCAACTCGATAACAATACCATTAGTGGACTTTCTTGTTAAGACTGCTTTAAAAAGAAAGATTATTGCATTTCCAAGTTTCCATGCTGAAAGTTTCTCCATTTTATGAAGTATTTATTTTTAAACAAATTATTAATTAAAATAAGGTAATACAGATATATTTTTATAATTGTGTCATTTCACTTGATTTATATTTACAAATTTTGTACTTAATTATACTATTAGTTTCAATGATTTTTATTTTAACATTTCTTTTATAAATATATGAAGAAAGAAAATACAGATTTAACTACATACAGTTTCTTCCCCTTCCACCCCCCAAAACCTCCAAATACCTGTACTGTCCTTTAACTGAGTACTACAATCATATCTCAAGGGAAGAGCAAGTTTTAAAAATATGCCTGGCAGTAGAGAAAGACATCAGGAAATAGACTTCTATATCCTGACTTGGGTTCTAGACAGAGGGGAAAAATTGTACTGAAGATTCACAAATGCAGCATAGCTTATGCAGATCTTAGATTTGAAGTTATACTAACTATATGATCTATGCAATCCTAGTGAAAAAAAAAAATCCTTAGTTTTGGATAGTAGCAACCCAGGCACCTGGGAGAAGGAAACACAAAATCACTCTGGAAATATACCTTTGATCCAGACTTCAGAGAAACCCCACAAGTAAAGAAAGCCCAATTAAACATAAATTTATAATCCAAATATTCAAGCACAAAAGAAAACGGAACACCAGGAAGGAGTCGGCAGAAAAATAACACCAAAACAGCAGAAAAAAAACACAGCATAGTCAGATCCCAAAGGATGTCAGATAACTAGATTTCATAATCTTTACCTGATAAGTAAAGATTAAAGACATAAAAAAGGAAAGCTAAAACACAAAGAATTAGTATGTTATAAAAAATCTAAGGAATTTGAAAGAAAATAAAATTCCTAAAAATAAGAATTATCACACCTAACAGGTAGGTTAAACAGGAGACGTGAAAGAGAAAGAGCTGCTAATAATTCAGCCATAAAAAAAAAAACAAAACGAAATCTTGCCATTTTCAATGACATGGATAGAGCTAGAGAGTATAATGCTAAGTAAAGTAAGTTAGTCAGAGAAAGACAAATACCATCTGATTTCACTCATGTGTGGAATTTAAGAAACAGAACAAATGAGAGAAGGGAAATAAAAAGAGAGAGGCAGGGGCACCTGGGTGGCTCAGTCGGTTAAGCGTCTGACTTCGGTTCAGGTCATGATCTCACAGTTTGTGGGTTTGAGCTCCGCATTGGGCTCTGGGCTGACAGCTCAGAGCCTGGAGCCTGCTTAAGATTCTGTGTCTCCCTCTCTCTCTCTGCCCCTCCCTTACTCATGCTCTGTCTCTCTCTCAAAAATAAACAAAACTGTTAAAAAAAAAATGATTGTTTCACTATATGCTAATTTGGATGTAAATTTAAAAAAATAAAAAGTTAAATTAAAAAAAAAAAACAGAGAGGCAAATGAAGAAACAGACTCTTAACTACAGAGAACAAACAGATGGTTCCCAGAATGGACATGGGTGGAAGATGAGTGACACAGGTGATGGGTATTAAGAGTGCATTTGTTGTGATGTGCACTGGGTGGACATTGTATGTAAGCCCTGAATCACTAAATTGTACACCTGAAACTGATATTACACTGTATGTTAACTGGAGTTTTAATAAAAAAAACTTTTAAAAAGAAAATTAAGAACTAGAATAAGATCTTAAAATTTCCAGAATACTGCAGAGAGAGACAGAAAATATGAAGTGAGCCAAGACATGGAATAATACTACATAATTAAAACATAAAAATCCTCTTAAAAACTCAGGTTTGCACCAATGCTAATATCATCCTCAATGGAGAAAAACAGAGCTTTCCCTCTAAGGTCAGGAACAAGGCAGGGATGTCCACTCTCACCACTGTTATTCAACATGGCATTGGAAATCTTAGCCTCAGCAATCAGACAACACAAAGAAATAAAAGGCATCTGGGGCGCCTGGGTGGCGCAGTCGGTTAAGCGTCCGACTTCAGCCAGGTCACGATCTCACGGTCCGTGAGTTCGAGCCCCGCGTCAGGCTCTGGGCTGATGGCTCAGAGCCTGGAGCCTGTTTCCGATTCTGTGTCTCCCTCTCTCTCTGCCCCTCCCCCGTTCATGCTCTGTCTCTCCCTGTCCCAAAAATAAAATAAACGTTGAAAAAAAAAATTAAAAAAAAAAAAAAAAAAAAGAAATAAAAGGCACCCAAATCAGCCAGGAGGAGGTCAAACTTTCACTCTTCGCAGATGACATGATACCTTATATGGAAAACCCGAAAGATTCCACTAAAAAATGGCTAGAACTGATCCGTGAATTCAGCAAAGTTGCAGGATATAAAATCAATGCACAGAAATCGGTTGCATTCCTATACACCAATAATGAAGCAACAGAAACAGAAATAAAGGAATCGATCCCATTTACCATTGCACCAAAAACCATAAAATACCTAGGAATAAATCTTACCAAAGAGGTGAAAGATCTATACACTGAAAACGATAGAAAGCTTATGAAAGAAATTGAAGAAGACACACAAAAAAATGGAAAACTATTCCATGCTCTTGGATAAGAAGAACAAATACTGTTAAAATGTCAATAGTACCCAAAGCAATCTACATATTCAGTGCAATCCCTATCAAAATAACACCAGCATTCTTCACAGAGCTAGAACAAACAATCCTAAAATTTGTATGGAACCAGAAAAGACTCCGAATAGCCAAAGCAATCTTGAAAAAGAAAACCAAAGCTGGAGGCATCACAATCCCGGACTTCAAGCTGTATTACAAAGCTGTCATCATCAAGACAGTATGGTACCGGCATAACAACAGATACTCAGATCAATGGAACAGAATAGAGAACCTAGAAATGGACCCACAAACGTATGGCCAACTAATCTCTGACACAGCAGAAAAGAATATCTAATGGAATAAAGACAGTTTCTTCAGCAAGTGGTGCTGGGAAAACTGGACAGCGACATGCAGAAGAATGAACTTGGACCACTTTCTTACACCATACACAAAAATAAACTCAAAATGGATGAAAGACCTAAGTGTAAGACAGGAAGCCATCAAAATCCTCGAGGAGAGAGCAGGCAAAAACCTCTTTGACCTCGGCTGCTGCAACTTCTTACTCAACACATCTCCAGAGGAAAGGGAAACCAAAGCAAAAATGAACTGTTGGGACCAAATCAAATTGAAAAGCTTCTGCACAACGAAAGAAACAATCAGCAAAACTAAAAGGCAACCGACAGAATGGGAGACGGTATTTGCAAACGACATATCAGATAAAGGGTTAGTATCCAAAATCTATGAAGAACTTATGAAACTCAACACCCAAAAAACAAATAATCCAATGAAGAAATGGGCAAAAGACATGAACAGACACTTCTCCAAAGAAGACATCCAGATGGCCAACTGACACATGAGAAAATGCTCAACATCACTCATCATCAGGGAAATACAAATCAAAACCACAATGAGATACCACCTCACGCCTGTCAGAATGGCTAACATTAACAACTGAGGCAACAATAGATGTTGGCAAGGATGTAGAGAAAAATGGATCTCTTTTGCACTGCTGGTGGGAATGCAAACTGGTGCATCCACTCTGGAAAACAGTATGGTGTTCCTCAAAAAATTAAAAATAGAACTACCCTACAACCTAGCAACTGTACTACTAGGTATTTATCCAGGGGATACAGATATGCTGTTTCGAAGGGGCACATGCACCCCAATGTTTAGAGCAGTACTATTGACAATAGCCAAAGTATGGAAAGAGCCCAAATGTCCATCGATGGATGAATGGATAAAGAAGATATGTATACACACACACATACACACACACGCATGCACACAATGGAGTATCACTCGGCAATCAAAAAGAATGAAATCTTGCCATTTGCAAATACGTGAATGGAACTAGAGGGTATTATGCTAAGTGAAATTAGTCAGTTGGAGAAAGACAAATATCATATGACTTCATTCATATGAGGACTTTAAGATACAATACAGATGAACATAAGGGAAGGGAGGCAAAAATAATATAAAAACAGGGAGGGGGACAAAACATAAGACTCTTAAATAGAACAAACAGAGGGTTACCAGAAAGATTGTGGGAGAGGGGATGGGCTAAACGGGTAAGGGGCATTAAAGAATCTACTCCTGAAATCACTGTTGCACCATATGCTAACTTGGATGTAAATTAAAAAATAAATTATTAATAAAAAATAAATAAAATAAAGTAAAAACATTTCTTCCTCAAAAAAAAAATTCAGGTTTGCAAAAAACAGCTAGCAAACAACAAAATGGCAATAAACACATGCCTATCAATAATTATTTTAAATGAAAGTGTATTAAATGCTTCAATCAAAAGACAGAGTAGCTGAAAGAATAAAAATATACGACCCATCTATCTATTGCCTACAAGAGACACACTGTAGAAGTAAGGTCACACACAAAAGTGCAGGAATGAAAAAAGATATTTTATGTAAATGGAAACCAAAAGAAGCTGGGCAGCTACACTTTTGTCAGACAAAATTGACTTTAACACAAAGACTATAATAAGAGACAAAGAAAAGAAGGTCAATACATAAGGATAAAGGAGTCAATGCAGGAGGATGTAACGTTTGTTAATATTTATGCACTCAACAGAAGAGCACCTAAATACATAAAGCACATGTTAGCAGGCCTAAAGGAAGAAGTAGACAGCAATACAATAATAGTAGGGGACTTTAATACCTTACTCACATCAATGGATAGATCATCTAGACAGAAAATTATTAAGGAAACATTGCCCTTAAATGGCATGTCACACCAGACGGACTTAACAGATATTTACAGAATATTCCATCCAAAAGCAAGAGAATACACATTCCTCTTGACTGCACGTGGAACATTTTCCAAGACAGATCATATGTTAGGCCACAAAACAAGTATTAATAAATCTAGACTAAAATCATATCAAGCATCTATTCCAACTACAACAGTATAGAACTAGAAACTAATTACATGAAAAAAATGGAAAATTCACAAATACACGGAGATTAAACAGCATGCTACTGAACAACCAATGGGTCAAAGAACTCAAAAGAGAAATCAAATAATACCTCGAGACAAACAAAAATGGAAATGTAACATCCCAAAATTTATGAGATACAACAAAAACAGTTCCAAGAGGGAAGTTCACAGTGATAAACGCTTACCTGAAGAAATAAAGTCTCAAATAAACAACCTAACTTTACACCTCAAGGAACTAGAGGAAAAAAAGAACAACTGAAGGCCACAGTTAATAGAAGAAAGCAAATAACAAAGATTAGAACAGAAATAAATCAAACAGAGACTAAAGTAATAAAAGGAAAAATTAATGAAACTAAGAACTGGTTCTTTGAAAAGACAAAATTGACAAACCTTTAGCTACACTAAGAAACAAGAGAGGATACAAATAAGTAAAATCAGAAATGAAAGAGATGTTACAAATGATACCACAGAAACACAAAAGATCATAAGAGACTACTATGAACAATTATATGCCAACAAATTGGACAACCTAGAAGAAATGGATAAATTCCTAAAAACGTAAAACCTACCAAGACTGAATTATGATGAAACAGAAAATGTAACTAACATCAACTATATGTCAATTAAAAAAATCAGTTTGCTTTTTAGGAATTGCAATGTCAGTGATAAAATACTTTTGCTACTGGAACAGACCACTCCCACCATCTTATGCTTGGAATCCCACTGGTTCAGACAAAGCAAACTGAAGGAATTGCCAACAAGTCTTTATTAAAGAAACTCTAAGACTACATTTTAGAAGAAAATGATAGAAGAAAAAATGTCTGAGATACAAGAAGAAAATGTGAAGAAGTGAATAAGCATAGATAAGCCAAAGTAAACACTGACTGCATTAAACAATAATAATGTCCAATTGAAGAGGGATTAAAAAAACCAAATTCTCAAAAATTAAAAATAGAACTACCATATGATGCAGCGAGTCCACCCAGCAAGTCCTGGGTACTTATCTGAAGAAAATGAAAACACTAACTCAAAAAGACATATGCACCCCCATGTTCACTGCAGCATTATTTACAATAATCAAGATACAGAAACAACCTAAGCACCTGACAGATAAATGGGTAAAGAAAATGGTGTGTAAATACACATACACAATGGAATACTATTCAGCCATAAAAATGAATGACATCTTGCCAAACACTATACCATCTCATTGATATATGGAATCTAAAAAAACAAAAACAGGGGTGCCTGAGTGGCTCAGTCGGTTAAGCATCTGACTTCACCTCAGGTCATGATCTCACGTTTCTTGAGCTTGAGCCCTGTGTCAGGCTCTGTGCTGACAGCTCAGAGACTGGAGCCTGCTTCGGGTTCTGTATCTTCCTCGCTCTCTGCCCCTCCCCTGCTCACACTCTGTATCTGTATCTCTCTCTCTCTCTCTCTCTCTCAAAAACAAATTTAGGGGCGCCTGGGTGGCTCAGTCGGTTGGGTGACCGACTTTGGCTCAGGTCATAATCTCATGTTCTGTGAGTTCGAGCCCCGCGTCGGGCTCTGGGCTGATGGCTCAGAGCCTGGAGCCTGCTTCTGGTTCTGTGTCTCCCTCTCTTTCTGCCCCTCCCCCATTCATGCTCTGTCTCTGTCTCAAAATAAATAAACGTTAAAAAAAAATAAATAAATTTAAAAACATTAAACAAAACAACAAACTCATAGATACAAAAAACATTGGTGGTTGCCAGTGGCAGGTGGGCAAAGTAGGTGACAGGGTTAAAAGGCACAAACTTCCAGTTATAAAATCAGTAAGTCATGGGCATACATGGTGACTATGATTAATAATCACTATATTAATAATAATCATAATTAATACTATATTGCATATTTGAAAGTTGTTAAAAGAGTAGATCTTAAAAGTTTTCATCATAAAAAGAAAACATTTTGTAACTATGTATGGTGATAGATGTTAACTAGATTTATCATAGTGATTATTTCACAATATACACAAATATTGAATCATTATGTTGTACACCTGAAACTAATATGCTATGTGTCAATTATACCTCGATAAAAAAAAAGAAAGAAAATCTGAGGTCTATTAAAGGTATGTTCCAAATCTGATCGGCTTCCTACGGCCTTGTGAAGAAGAGTATTTGATACTGTGATTTCCTGTGTACACAGAGGTGTGACTACGGTTTTGTGATCTTACTGTAACCCTTCATGTAGAAAGTTCAGTATAGAAATGCTGATATAACATTTGGTAATCTCTAGATCTCGGGGAAAAAACAACTAAAGAATGAAAATGCTGGCCATCAATAACTCAAAAAAAAAAAAAAAGAAGAAGAAGAGACAGTGACAGGAGTTCAATTATTCTAGAGACAGTGATTAGTTTCAGATTTTTAGTTAAGTACAAATGTTGAATACAGTAACCCTAGAAGAACAGACTCTTTTAATAGAAGAAAAAAATAAACTGACTGAATTACAAATTCATGTTACCTAACTTTAACTTGGCCCTTATTATGGCCTGACAATCCTTTCATCTGCTGTTTCTATCACATTTCTTACATTCCCAATTCCCAACCTTTTCAGCCAGAGTTCCTCCTTCAATACCTCCATATTCTAAAACAACATTCCCTACCACCTCACTAAGAAATGTGAAGCTATCTGTACATCCTCATTTGCCCTAGGTTAATAATATCAGTCTTAATGCAATAACTGAGCCCCTTATCTCTCTATACTGACAGGCTAGCTTCATTTGCCTCCTACAAAATGTGCTTAGTTTTGTTTCACCCTAAAATATTCTCCCCTCAATTCTGCTACTCCTTTATAAATTAAGGCCTTCTTTCTTCATTTTTGATTCTGAATTACATATATTCTATGGTCATAAAGGGTAGATAACTTGTTTTCTTCCTGTATTTTTAATTCTAACATGACACTGCAAACAGGTTCAGGATAGGTATGCTCACAGGAGGTCTCACAAAGCAAAGACTGGGTATAATTAATTTTCTTTATATAGCATCATGAGCAAGTGCACACAGAATAAATATGTAAAGCCTTTTTTATACACCTACTGTAGCTTTCTTAGATTTGTGAAGAGTTAGAAAATTGTGACTAAATGTGACTAACATGTTAATCTGTGCTCAAGTCTGAGAGCCTCTTACCCTTTTTCAGTTTCCGGACAGCCAACATACAATGACTAGGAGACAGATCCCATATTCTTAAGGTTTTATCATCACTGACAGTAGCACAGATGGGCAGATAGGGATGTGTAGCCAAACCCCACACCTCTCCTTCCATGTGTCCCTACAAAGAGAACATAGTTAAGATAAATTTAACCTAAATATATGTGTTTTTAAAAGAAAACTAAAGACAACACCTGATAATATACGATAGGATAATGAATAATGGATTAATCTAAAACTTTCTCTTTGGAATATACCTTAAAATACCCCAGTAACAACTTTATCTTCACAATTACACTACAATCAGTTACTATTTAAACTAGTTTAAAATCCTAAAATATTCACTGAGTTAGGAGAATAGGAACTGGCTGCCTTGGAATATTAATAACTGCCACAGAGGAAGAAGTTCCTGCATGTGAGAACAAGGAGTGCTGCAGACCTGCTCCCCAGTGAAACTGGTGAAATTAATAATAATAAAAAATTAAGGTCTCCGGAAATGGTTCCAAAGGAATATGACAAATGAAGAAACATTTACTCAAGAAAGTCTGCTAATATTTGGTAAGAACAATGAGAGTTTTGCAGTATTTGAACCAAGACCCACTCCTTTCCTCCCCATCTCCAACTCACTGACCTGAAAACTCCACACCAGACTGATGTAAACAACACAGGGTCTGGATGCTCTCTCTCCTTTCCCTACTCTAATGGGCTATCTTCCCAGAAGGGGCAGGTGACTACATTTCTTATCCTGCCCTCAATGCCTGCTAAAAGCTGAAACCTTGATGAGTGCTGGACACAGGTGGGAACTCCCTTCTGCCATCCCTATTCTGAGATGGAGGTTCTACACTGGGGGTCATGGCACTAAGAATACTGGGGCTTCAGTTCAACCCAAGAAGACTTGAGGCTACTGCTCCCTACTACCCCTTCCCCAAAATGGAGCACTCAGTTTCTAAAGCAAGGGACACTCAGAAAAGAGTCATCACTATCCAAACACTCAACTTCAGAGCCTTGGATCAGTGTGCCTGCAAGAAAAAGCAAGCCATAAAATAGCTCCTAATGTCTTCTCAAAGGACATGACTTCATTTGCTTCACAGTGTAGAAAAGTTCAAGTCTAAAGGTGCTCTCGAAAACAAGGAAGGTTGTGATGAAAGGCAAATGGGAGCTGACTGGTACTCCTTAAACATACAGACTACTCTGAAGACAAGTGAGTTTGCTCAACAGAACCAGGGCAATCTCAGAGATTGCTGGGAGGATACTGCTTCAAGTCAAAATCTCAAACATTAACCTATGAAAGGGGTGTCCCCTTTAAGGAGGCTAAGCAATTTGTGCTCTAGGGAAAGTGTTGAAAACAGTAGCAATTTAGTCAGCCTCAGTCAGCAATTGAGTGGAGTTCAGTGGCTGGGTGTAGTCAGGGAAAAAGACTATCAAAGAGAAGACTTCCCAAATCATTTTATGGAGCCAAAATGGCCCTGATACCAAAATCAGACATCACTAGGAAACTATAGACCCATGATCCCTTATATATAGTATGTGGATGCTAAAATCCTCAACTAAGTACTAACAAACTGATTCCAACATATACAAAAAGAATTCTACACCATAACTAAGTGGGGTTTATCTCAGGAATGCAAGGTTGGTTTAAAAGATGAAAACCAATTAATATAATACACCATATCAATAGAATAAAAAACAAAACCACATGATCTCTCAATAGACAAAGAAAAAGCCTTTGACAAATGCTTTTGACAAATGACACAATCTTTCATGATAAAAACTTGCATCAAACTAGGAACAGAAGTGTCATTCGTCAATCTGATAAAGGGCATCTATGAAAAATCCAGTTAATACTAAATGGTACAGATTGAATACTTCCTCTGTCTGTTCTACTTCTAATCTACATTGTACTGAAGATTCCAGCCAGGATATTTAGCCACGAAAAAGAAATAACAGGCATCCCAATTGGAAGGGGAACAGTAAAACTACATTTGCAATTCACATGATCTTATATATAAAAAATCCTAAAAATCCACTAAAAAACTATTAGAATAAATGAGGTCCATTATACTATGAGACTTGTATACTAAAAACTATAAACCTGTTGAAAAAAGTTAAAGATGATCTAACTGAATGGAAAGATCCCATGTTCATGGATACAATTTAATATTGTCAAGAGGTGCTATTCCTCAAACTGACCCATAGAATGCTGCTACAAACACTGCTGTACATGTTTTTTTTTTTTTTTCTGTGTTCTTCTGAATGCCCGGTTATGTACATATATCTCCACACTTTTTTTTTTTAATTCACTGTAGATAACATACAATGTTAGTTTCAGGTGTACAATATAGGGGTTCAATAGTTCCATATATTATTCAGTGCTCATCAAGATTAAGTGTACTCTGAATCCCCATCACCTATTTCACCCATCCCTCACCCCCACCTTCTCTCTGGTAACCATCAGTTTGTTCTCTACAGTTAAGAGTCTGGTTTTTTGGTCTCTTTTTTTTTTCCCTTTCCTCATTTGTTTTGTTTCTTAAATTCCACACAAGTGAAATCAGATGGTATTTGTCTTTCTCTGACTGGTTTATTTTGCTTAGTATCATACTCTCTAGCCTTATCCATGTTGCCATCTTGCAAATGGCAAGATTTCATTCTTTTTATGGCTGAATAATATATTCAAAATAATATTCCATTTTATACACACACACACCCGTCTTTTTTATTCATTCAGCAGTTGATGGGACACTTGAGCTGCTTCCATAGTTTGGCTATTATAAATAATGTTGCAAAAAAAGGGTGCATGTATCCTTTCAAATAGTGTTTTTGTATTTTTGGGTAAATACCCTGTAGTGTGACTATTGGATCACAGGGTAGTCCTATTTTTCATTTTTTGAGGAAACTCCATGCTATTTTCCGGAGTGGCTGCACTAGTTTGCATTCCCATCAACAGTGCAGGAGTACCCTTTCTCTCCACGACCTTGTCAATACTTGTCATTTCTTGAGTTTTTGATTTTAGCCATTCTGACAAGTATGAGGTGATATCTCACTGTGGTTTTGATTTGCATTTCCCTGTATATCTCCACACTTTTTCCCCCCACACTTTAAATTACTGTAAGTTTTATCTTATTTCCCGCATGGAGTTTCTCAAAAATTTCTGCACTCTTTTTGAGTATTGTTTCTTCTAGATGATTTTTTAAAAATCTTTCCAGAATTTTTGAAAAATATCATTTGGATTTGGTTTATGATCATACTGAATTCATAAGTTATTTAGATGTTTTATGTCTTTAGTAAAACTTTATGGCTTTTTTAACACTGATCTTCCATAGTTTTAGCTATATTTATTCCTGGCTATTGTATAGTTTTCTTTGTGAGTACTATTTCTATGTCATATTTTTCTAATTGGTTATTGCTGATATATAGAAATACTATTGGCTTTTAGATGTTGATTTTGAATCTCACTTTACAGACTCCTTAATTCTAGTAATTTTTCAGTTTATTCTCTTGAATATGCAAAGTATAGGGTTAAAATATCTGCAAATACTGACAGTGTTCTCCACTTATTTCCAACACTTAGACCTATATTGCTTTGTTTTTCTAGATTGGCTAAGACCTCACACACAATGCTAGACAATAATGGTGAGACCCGACATCCTTGTTTTGTTTCTGATGTTTAGGAGACAGCAGACATCTGAAATCTTAAGCTCTATAATAAATAGGAAAAATAGGGGCGCCTGGGTGGCGCAGTCAGTTAAGCGTCCGACTTCAGCCAGGTCACGATCTCGCGGTCCGTGAGTTCGAGCCCCGCGTCAGGCTCTGGGCTGATGGCTCAGAGCCTGGAGCCTGTTTCCGATTCTGTGTCTCCTTCTCTCTCTGCCCCTCCCCCGTTCATGCTCTGTCTCTCTCTGTCCCAAAAATAAATAAACGTTGAAAAAAAAATTAAAAAAAAAATAAATAGGAAAAATAACAGGATGTCATTTATCACTTCAAAATCTTTTCTTACAATTCTAAAATTGTCTGTGTTTTTGAAAGTTCTGTCTGTGGATTCACCTGTAAAAGTGTACTTGTGTTAGTATTTTCCAAAAGATCATAAAAATGTTAAATACCATGACTCTACCATCTTTCTACTTCAGAGGAAAATTAGGTGGGGCACCTGGGTGGCTCAGTCAGTTGAGTGTCCAACTCTTGATTTCGGCTTAGGTCATTATCTCACAGTTTGTGACACTGAGCTCCTTGTTGGGCTCTGTGCTGACAGCGTGGAGCCTGCTTGGGATTCTCTCTATCCTGCCTTGCCCTACCTCCATTCGCTCTCTTTCTCTTAAATAAACTTAAAAAAAAATTTTTAAAGGAATATTATGAAACTGAAGTTAAAGAGTAAGACACCAAATTTTGACAGTAAATTTAATATAAAACGTTTTGTTTTATATGTATATTTGTGTATATTTGTATACAATATATACAAATATATATTTGTACATATTTGTATATTTGTAAATATGTATATTTATTTGCTTACAAATTCTCCTTGGTACATCAGGATATTACATTAATATTAAAGCATGTGCAGTGCTCTCCTCTAAGTGTGCTCTTTGATGTTTTAACAAAAGTGAGGTGGGGAGGAGTGGGGTTGGAGAAAAAAATAAGTCTGTAATAAGAAAGAACATAATTCTTTTTCAGAATAAAAGGCAAACTTAAAATTGGTCCTACCATATAGAGCTGGAGGACAATTTTTCATTAGGTAGATCCTACCTCACTTACTGTGTTTTAAAGTATTTATTGCTCTCCATACTTTCCAGAAAGATATAATATATATAGGAAATGTATACCTAAAAAATTAATACAGCATTCTTTTTTTTTTTTTAAAGGCAAAGCTGGTTTTTTTTTAAATTTTTTTTTTTTAATGTTTATTTATTTTTGATAGAACACAAGGCAGGGCGCAGAGGAGAGAGAGAAGGAGACACAGAATCTGAAGCAGGCTCCAGGCTCTGAGCAGTCAGCACAGAGCCTGACACGGTGCTTGAACCCACAGACCATGAGATCATGACCTGAGCTGAAGTCGGTCGCCCAACTGATAAAGCCACCCAGGCGCCCCAATACAGCATTCTTGATGAAAATGTTAAGGATCAGGTGATCCTGCTCTTTCGTTTTATATTTCTACCACACAAATGTTGGTATTGCTATTATTTTTGCATTATTTTATTATTTTAACATTTGTTTTATTAATATTTTCACTGACAAATATTTTCAGCAATAAAATTTTAGTGTACATTTTTAATTTCTTTTAATTAGAAACTTAAGGATGAAAATGAAGAGTTTCACAGAAAAACAACTACCTTAGATTCAACAAATGTACTTCAAAGAAACAAAATTGAACATGAAATAAATTGACTTGGTTAAATTAATTACAACTGTTTTTTCTTTTCATTGGTTTCTTGTTTTGTGATAAGAAATTACTTAAAATATTGGCAATTATTCCACATGATAATGTGCATGTTTATTTACTGATATCTACTCATCTAGCTATAATTAAATTAAAAATTTTTGGTATATATTATGAAATATTTCCCTAATTAATTTAACGTTATTTTCACTATTGTTAACTTTTGGCTCTTACATATTAATCAACTGCATATAAATGGAAAAAAAGTATATTAATTTTTTTCAAATTACCTGGACCAGAAGTGTTATTGGGCCACTTTTATCCACTTCTAGTATTTCACCATTCTTTGTGCCAACTAAAATATGACCGTGTCCTAATGATATGGCACGTATAGATGGGTTATCTTCCAAGAGAAGACCTGAAATGTTAAGTGGAGATATTCTTCTAGGTATAAAGTCACTAGAATACAAGGATGTACATATTGCAGAATGAAAATCACGTTACAAGGTTGCCTTTTCCTGTATTTTAAGTATGCTAATAAATGCACTGCATTTTCCCAAACCACTCAATTTACTAATCTCAAAAGTACTACCTAGGAGTGCAGGGGTGGCTCAGTCAGTTAAGCGTCTGACTTGATTTCTGCTCACCTCATGGTGCAGTAGTGGTTCATGGGATCGGCCTCCCACGGCGGCTCGGTGCTGAGGGGGTGGAGCCCGCTTGGGATTCTCTCTTGCCCTCTCTCTCTGCTCCTCCCTTGCTACCGCTCTCTCTCTCTCAAAATAAATAAGTAAAAAAGTACCACCTATATACAATTATCCCAGCTCTCCTACTACTATTCCAATAACTGTTTCCTCTTATATTTGCCCCTCCTCATTCACATCCTTACTTTCTTAGAGCACCTACAATATTCCAGTCAGTACTTTTAATTCAATTCAAGATTGATGCTTTTCTGTCTACTATGTCCTAGGAAGGCTTCAGAGATGTATTTGTAAACATAACAGGGCCAGCTCCTGCCCTCACAGAGCATATAATGCGGAAAACAGGCCCTGTGTGAGGAGCACAGTGAAACAGGAGCATAACATAAGGGAATTTTAGTTTTTTTGAGGGGATCGAAGGGAGATGGGAGTGGAAGCAATCATCCTAGAAGAAATAATGTTTGAGATTTGAAAAATGAGTACATGATCAGATAATTGGAAGGGGCAAGAGGGAAGAGAAGGGCAAATTCTAGGCAAAAGCTATAGCATATAGAAAGGCCTGGAGGTCACAGAGAATGTGGTGTAATGCCTTAATACACTGAGAGCAAGGGTAAAAGGAAAGGCCTGCAAGGATACACAGGCAAGGTCAACAAAACACGAACATGAAACAAAATGCCAAGCTTGAACACAAATTCCTGACTGATGGTAAATGTGATGCCCATGTGGGCAATTTTCTTTGAAAAATTAAAAATGATAAAATTATCACTAATAATCTTGCATTTGGCTAATACTTTACCATCTGTGTCACAGAAAATAGATTATGAAAGGACAGCAATGATTCTGGCACCCAGTTAAACAGCTTTTCCCATTAAATTGTGATGCCTATCTAGTAAAGATGGAAAAATATATTCCGTGTGCTCCACCTCAGTGGCCATGCATGTTAATGAACAATTAACCTTTTACTGCTCAAATTAAATTAAATCTCAAATCACCTTTAGATCCTGGTGCCAAAGCGGCTCTTTTTATAGCATAGGTCTTGAGACATCTTTCAAAGGAGTCATCCCAAAGAGCTACTACCCCATCTTTTCCTCCAGTTACAAATCCCTTTGAAAGTAAAAGCTTCAAGTTAATAAAGATCTAAATATTGAAAAAAAATAACTTTATGTTGCAAACCTCTAGAGGAAAAAACATTTACAGCTAAAAATTACAGCTTACAAACAAATTAGCATAAGAATCTATTATGTTTTTTATACATCAACATGAAAACTACAAAAATATTTACAGTAACACTAAACATTCTACTTTTAGGACAGGACTTTAAGAGCAAGGTTTGTAATTTGGAACCATAAGGTAACTCTACCACTTTTAGCAAGATACATATATTCTCTTGGATGCTTCATAATCCCATCCTTCAAAAAGAGAGGATAAGAACAGTAGTTACCTCACAGGCTATGGTGATAATAAAGCACTTAAGCCATTGTTGACACACAGGAAGAGATTAAGAAGTATTGAGTTAAAACTGTTTTTTAATAGCAGACCTATTTCACTCTGTGTTCAGAAGTTTGAAAGAGGAATAAAAGAAGGTAGAAAGGCTCTAGTTTACAGATTATTACTGGGTGGCTCAGCTCCGCAGAAAGGCAATACTCCTTTACTAGTGAAAATGCTCTACAATCCATGATCAAATTATGTTTAATGTAAAAATATCTTCAGGATACTTACTTTTTCCAATGCATGCATACTAAACACTGGCCCATCATGTGCTTTAACTGTTTTTACAAGAAAGACATCTCTCCAGATACACACGTCTCCTGTGGATGTTCCAGAAAAAGCCATCTCTTCAGTCCATCCATATACTGCACACATCATCGTGTCATTTTTCCCCAGTGTGCCCACGTAGCCTTTTCTTCCAATCAATCCTCCCCCTGGTTCATAAAAAAATATCACAGAAGTACCACTTTTAAAATGCATAAAATGATAAAATTTCTTTCCTACTGTAAATGTTTAAATAGAGACTTAAAAAGAAAAATATAAGTCTCTCAATCAGCAACTTGCCTGGCTGAGACAGCCACACCCACAGCACCTTTTAGGCCATAACTTTTTGGATAAAAACATATATGCTAAGTTGGCTTTAATCAGTCCTCAGCACTTTTGGTTGGTTTTCAAAATTTTTTATTATGACATATTTAAGAAAACAAGAGAGTACCAAAAAACCTCAATACAATGAATGTATGTATATCCCCTAACAACCTACATAAAATTGTAAAAACAACGAAAACACGATGCCAATCCCATCTCCCTTTTTCACTCCTTACTACTGTGAAAGTGATGTTAACTATTCTCATGCATTCCTTTAAATTGAGTGGTTTGGGAAAATGCAGTACATTTATTAGCATACCTTGTAATGTTTATTTTTACTACTTATTTGTAAATTCTTAGGCAATGTTAGATTATCCATGTTTTAAGATTTTCTATAATACCATCCTGTATGTACAGTGAACAACAGTGGTTTGTCCTGAACAACAGTGGTTTGACCTGCGTACAAGTCTATTTTTACATGATACTTTTCAATACAGTCCAATAAATGGATTTTCTCTTATGATTTTCTTTCTTTACAATGTTTATTAAAAAAAATTTTTTTAATGTTTATTTATTTTTGAGAGAGAGACAGACAGACAGAACATGAGAGGGGGAGGGGCAGAGAGTGAGGGAGACACAGAATCCGAAACGGGCTCTAGGACCTGAGCTGTCAGCACAGAGCCCGACACGGGGCTCGAACTCACAAACCACAAGATCATGACCTGAGCCTAAGTTGGATGCTTTAACTGATTCAGTCACCCGGGCACCCCAAAATGTTTACTTTTGAGAGTGAGAGTGTATGTGCACACATGTGGGGTAGGGGCAGAGAGAGAAGGAGAGAGAATCCAAAGCAGGCTCAGCACAGAGCCTGACATGGGGCTCGATGTCATGTACTGTGAGATCATGACCTGAGCCAAAATCAAGAGTCAGATACTTTACCAACTGAGCCACCCAGGGGAATGCGTTATGATTTTCTTAACATTTTCTTTGCTCCAATTCACTTTGTTGTAAAATTATACTACATAATATACTTTATAAAATATGTGTTAATTGATGGTTTATGTCACTGGTAAAGCTTTGGGTCAATAGTAGGCTATTAGAAGTATTTGGGGAGTCAAATATTATATGCAAGGTCAGCACCCTAACCTCCCATGCTATTCGAGGGTCAACTATATTCCTTTGCAACTTGCTTTTATCACCAACAATCTGTACTGGAGTTTTATATATGTTGATTTGTACATCTAGAAAATGCATTTTTGTAACCCTGTAAGCATTCCATTATATGAACATAACCGTCCATCCATTTTCCTATTAATGGGCACTTGAGTTGCTTCCAAGCCTTTGCTATTGAAAACAACACTGCTTTAAACATTCTTGTAAAGGCCTCTTCTATGCAAGTACAAGAGATTCTCTAGGAATGCCCAGGAATGACCACAGGGTATTCACAAAAGGGAAAGCATATAAATGAGAGGTATCATCTGTTGCCAAACTATTTTACAAAGTTGAGGCACTAATTTACACTCCCATTAATAGTGAAAGGAGTTCTTGTTGCTTCCCACCTTTCAGGAATATTTGGTATTGTTAGACTGGGGGATATGAAATACCAACTGAATTTTACTATGGTTTTAATGTGCATTTCTCTGATTATTTTTTATCATATTTTCCTATTTTTATTGGCCATTCATTACCTATTGATATCTTTTGCCCAATTTTTTTCCCAATTGAACTTATTCATTCATTCAGGAAATATATATGCCAGGCACTACTCAAGGCACTGGGGGTAAAGTTATGAACAAAAGAGACAACAAAACTCCCTGTTCTCATGGAGTTTCCTGGTGAGACAGTCAATAAATATAACAAATAAGCAAAATGTGCAGTATGTTAACAGATGATGATGGGTGCTATGTAGAAAATGTGAGCATAAACGGGAGATAAGAAATGGGAGAGGCCCGTTTTAAGTAGGGTGGTTAAGAAAGGCCTCACTGGGAAGGTAGAAGTTAAATGAAGGAGGTAGCAAGAGCAAGCCATGCAAGAAGAGGGTTTAAGGCAGAGGGATCACCAAGGGCCCAATGCAGGAGTGTGACAAGAACCTTCAAGGAACAGCTATAGAGGTCAGTATGGTGTCGCAAAGAAAATAAGGGAGGAAGTAATGGGAGATGGGGTCATAGAGGTCAAAGGCAGCATTACAGGCCATTGTAAGGATTTACATTTTACTCTACATGAGATGGGAAATGGTTAGTGGAATGAAATCTGGCATATCATGTATTAATAGGTTCATTCTGATTTCTGGGTTGAGAGTAAATCAGAGAACAGCAAGGAAGAAAGGAGTCAGATGTCTATTTCAATCATCTGGGCAACTGATAAAGGTGGCATGGACCAGGGTGGTTGGATGGAAGATGATGAAAAGTGGTCATATTCCATATGGGGTGCCTGGGTGGCTCAGTCAGTTAAGTGTCCGACCTCGACTCAGGTCACGATCTCACGATTCAAGAGTTTGAGCCCCTCATCCGGCTCTGTGCTGACAGCTCGGATCCTGGAGCCTGTTTCAGATTCTGTGTCTCCCTCTCTCTCTCTCTCTGCCCTTCCCCCTGGCCCATGCTCGGTCTGTCTCTCTCTCTCTCTCTCTCTCTCTCAAAAATAAATAAACATTAAAAACAATTTTTAAAGATAATAAATAAAAAATAATTTTTTAAAAAGTGGGCATATTCCAAATGTATTCAGAAGACTGACTTTCCTTAACACGGCAGTCAGAGTTGTTAGTGAACTTGTAAGAATAACTAAGTGGACTCATGAGGGGGAAAAATAGGTCAGAATTCCCTCAAGGGAAAGAAGAAGATAAACTGCAAAGTAAACATTTAAACAATGTTCTAAAGGTGTTAAAGTACATAGATAAGAAGAGAAATTGATTAGCAACTCAAGGGTCGAGTTGAAGGAAGGTTTTTGTTTGGTTTTATTTATTTAAGATAGAAAAATAACCCCACATTTGTATGCCGAAGAGAAAGAGTAAGAGGGAAAAGTGAGGATGCAGGAGAGAAAGGGAAGAAGGGCTGCAGTGATGTCCACTGAACATGTAGCAGTGGAATTCCGTCTAGGAGCTGCCTCAACTCCGCCTAGCTCCTCAAGGTGAGAAGGTAGGGCTCTCCAGAAGGAGAACACACTAGGACCTATGTCACTGGGGAGGAGTAAGACTGACCATGGTTCCCCCAGCCCAAACTGCCAGGCCCTTTCACTACAGCAAGTTGATCTTGGAGAGGATATCTCCAGTTAATGGCAACTGGGTATAAAACAGGGTAGGAGTTTTCACTCTTGTTCTGTTAAGTACTTATATAATATTCTTGATTTTGTCCCTGGGCCTAGAAAGTCTAAAATATTTGCTATTTCTCCATTTACAGAAATAGTCTGCCACTCCTGGTTTAGATAATCATCAACTGGGTTTTCTGACAGGCACAGCATAACATATTCCTATTGTACCAGGTCATCATTGCACTCAAAAAACTCTTGGTGGCTCCCTGCCCCTACCAACCATGAAACAGAGCTCAAATTCCTTCGAGGACAGATTAATAATTCATAAGTTGAAATTCTCAAAGCCTAGATCTGAGACAGGAGGTCAGAGCTCCCTTTTAGACTCAGGCCTATGCCACGACTACTTAATTCACATAAAGCTATGCATTTAGAGGATTAGCACTTACTCCAATGAATAAAGTGGTTACTTATTTCTCACTTGGCTAGTGAACTCCATGGATCAGAACCCCAAAAGTGAGGAAGGCTGGAAGGCACATCAAAGTTTTAACATTTACCCATATGGTTCAGTTTCAGGTCTACTATATGACTAATGAAACTTAAGGAAAAAGTTATTCAATTGTAAATCTCTTCATTCCAAAACTATTTACTTTAAGTCTCTTTTTTTTTTAATTTTTTTTAATGTTTATTTATTTCTGAGACAGAGAGAGACAGAGAATGAGTGGGGAAGGGGCAGAGAGAGGGGGACACAGAATCTGAAGCAGGCTCCAGGCTCTGAGCTATCAGCACAGAGCCCGATGCAGGGCTCGAGCTCACAGACTGCGAGATCATGACCTGAGCCGAAGCCGGATGCTCAACCGACTGAGCCACCCAGGTGCCCCTTTAAGTCTCTTATTTCAAAGAAATTTACAAAGGTTTTTGGTTTTTTCCAAGACAGAAATAATAAGTACTACTTGTTTGGTATTTGCAATTCCAAGTAAATAAGATACTCTAAAATTTTGTTTAAATATATAGGAATGAAAATGTGAAAATACTTCTTTTTACTATGTAAATGTATATACACTATGATCTGATGAGTTTCTGATAAAGTAGAAAATCCAAGTCTGAAAACCAATTCACGTTCTATGTAGTTTACAATTTGAAAGTAACCTGAACTTGGGAAATGTCCTCACTAAGACTGTTCTTTTCTTAGATAGGTTTTATTTCTATTATTCATGTATTTTATCTGTAAGGTTTAAGTGGGCTGAGACTTAGATATCAAACTGGTGGAATTTATAAGTATACTACTTATACTACTAGTTTATTTAGAAAGGAGACATTTTTTATTTTAAAATGCAAACTTATTTCACAGCTGCTAATCTACAGTTACAAATGACTCAAGCAATACGATTTTCCGCTTCTGTATCATTTTATAGCATATAAAGAATTTTTACAAAATTTTTCATTTTCAGTTTATACTAAAAAATATGTGTTTAGCAGAAGAAAGGAGTTTGGACATCACTTGATTCATCTCATAAGTTAAACCCTTTTGAAAATATGAATACTACATCAATGTAGTCAATAAATACAATAAAAACAATCTTCTATTTGTTTATAATATATCAAGACAATTGTGAATCACTTAAAAAAAACATTTTGGGTAATTTTAGATTTTCATAAAAGATTCAAGGGTAACAGAATTCTTGAGTTTAACATCTTACATACTATAGACTATTTGTCAAAACTAAGAAACCAACATGTTTAATGCATTTCTATTAACTGAACTCCAGACCTCATTCAGATTTCACCTGTTTATCCACTAATATCTCCTTTCTGTTCCAGGGTCCAATCTCAGATACTGCATTGTACTTAGCTAAATCACTTTTAAAAGTAATAATTTCTTGTTTCAAAGGAGTAAAAAGAAGAACTTCCTTACCTGCTCTACGCCAAAACTTCACGTGTTTAATTCCAGCTGTAATTAACTTATCAGGCACGTAGGGGTTCATCTTTACAACAAAAATCTTATCTTTACTTCCTCTAAAAAAAAAAACAACAACAATGTTTTAACTCTGAAGATAAATCTTTCCTATAATAATCTTTTGCCTAATCCATACCCTACCTTGATTACTCCATTACTGAACCTTTGACCCACTTATCTCTCAGGTTTGGGCTATATAATCATGAATTTGCACATTTGCTGTTCTGTCATAATTTTAATTTCTTAACTCTTCTCAATGGAATTTTAAGAGATAGGAACAGTGTGAAGAGAACTTTTGAATAGCACTTACTATAGTACTGTGCATAGGGAACTGTGGCATGAATCAGTTAAAGAAAAAACTTTTATAATACTTTGTTATAGTTTAACATAGCCATTCCAAACACAAAGTTCCTCTTAAACTATTTTTTATTTGGCCATTATCTATGTGCTGAAAGAAGCATTTAACTGTATTTTTAAAGTGCTTTAATGTCTCATTTTAAGGAGTAAGACATTAAAAAAATGATCTCTGACACTGTTGACTATTTCCTCCTTTAAAGCAATTGTTAATATTTTTTATTATAAAATACACACTCATAGTAGAAAATTTAGAAAATGGAAAATGTAACAGAAAATAAAAATAATCTCTAGCTTCTTTATGATATAGATGTGTATGTTTCATCCTTCAAATATATGCTATGAGCATTTCCAATGGCTATATAATAGTTTATCATACAACAGAATTCACTCTACCTATAAATGCAGAGTTTTAGATAATAGCTACTT